>NC_140590.1:701719132-706881885 GCF_964204655.1 Triturus cristatus
TATAACAGCCGTGGTCCTTGCAAGTCTGAGCGGTTGGGCGGCGAGGCTGGGTGGGGGGGGGAGTGATTTCAACAGACGACGATGAGGGAAAAATCGCAACTGCATTATAAGGATATTTTAAGTCACCAAGGAGTTCCATAACCATATAAAGGAATGAGGTCGAAGACAATGGAACGCAGAGGTGCATTGCAATATACTTATCATGTACAAGAGGGGGCATGTTATCTCTCAAGTGGGAAAGGTGATGGTGTGCCCCCATGTACAGGAAGGGGCACACCATCAACCTTCCCACAAACCACTTAAAACCTTGGTGCGTGGCTCTTTCATATGAAAGAAAGAGCATGTTTGAAATATGAAGAATAAAAATAGAACCATTAGTCCAAAATTTAACCCCTTCCGTGCTCCCGTCGGCCAACGGCCGTCGCGAACACTACCTGGCTAGTGCTGTGCACGTCCGTTGGCCGCCCACTTTTTCATACTGCCTCACCACGGTGGAATTTGCGCCGCGGTTACCACATCAAAAAACTGTTAGATATTTGCTGCAAAACGATTTTAGAAACAGTTCAATACAAGTGATTTTTCAAAAAGTAAAAAAAGTTGCAGTAGTTCAGAATGTGCAGAAACTTGCAGAAAGATTCTAACTTTTCTATAATTAGGTAAGGAATGCAAAACTCTATCATATTCTTGCTGCTAGTCACTTTAAGCTAGAAAAATACAGCAGAAGAATGGAAATTAACGTTTCATTTTGGTTGTTTTAACAGCTGCTCTGTGACCTGACCTGCCTTTCACCTGGCTGCTGGCTTTGGCAGCAAGTATTGTGAAGTCAGAACTCGACTACTATAACTTTTTACAGTTGCGATCCGAACTCTTTTCTTTATAATTATAAAGAAGTGAGAGGGGAGTTTATACAGAGATTGCAGAATCCCATGTATTACAGTAGGGCAACGGTACATCTGTGTCACTTGGTTATTTAGGTACCTGCCCCCAGGATCAGCAAAGGTAACACATTTGCACCTATATAACAAGGCGAAAAATTAGACAGTGCGCATAAAAAGCAAAATGTAAGGGTACACCTCGAGGTGCCGCTTGTTAAAGCAATGCTTTATGCACATTGAGTAGAGCACAACTTCAGGACAATGTGAGAGAGCAGGTACTAAGATTAGTGTCAGCAGTTCATTGTAAGCAATTTCTATAATTGTTCCCAACATGCCCATACTTGGAACTCAGGGGCACCATGCCCAGCCTTGGAACCCAAACCTGAAACTCAACATGAATTAGGTATAAATGGCCGCACACTGCTCGTCACACCAGCAAGTTGCCCCATGGAACTATGGGCGATGTAGTAGCGACGGCGAGTACGCCTATGCTACGAAGTGTAAGAATAAGTATGTGTCGCATTAGCCATCCCTGGACACGTGTTTCGAGGTAGTTGCCTCTCGTCAGCAGGGAGTAGGTAAGTGTAGAGGGGTGCCGTGTGGACTGCCTGCAATTAAAAATAGGTAAAGTACCTTTCAAGGCGCGCAGGTGCCGGTCAAAGACTCGTCAGTCCGGTAGCTCAGGAGAGCCGTAATGAATTAGGTATAAATGGCCGCACACTGCTCGTCACACCAGCAAGTTGCCCCATGGAACTATGGGCGATGTAGTAGCGACGGCGAGTACGCCTATGCTACGAAGTGTAAGAATAAGTATGTGTCGCATTAGCCATCCCTGGACACGTGTTTCGAGGTAGTTGCCTCTCGTCAGCAGGGAGTAGGTAAGTGTAGAGGGGTGCCGTGTGGACTGCCTGCAATTAAAAATAGGTAAAGTACCTTTCAAGGTGCGCAGGTGCCGGTCAAAGACTCGTCAGTCCGGTAGCTCAGGAGAGCCGTAATGAATTAGGTATAAATGGCCGCACACTGCTCGTCACACCAGCAAGTTGCCCCATGGAACTATGGGCGATGTAGTAGCGACGGCGAGTACGCCTATGCTACGAAGTGTAAGAATAAGTATGTGTCGCATTAGCCATCCCTGGACACGTGTTTCGAGGTAGTTGCCTCTCGTCAGCAGGGAGTAGGTAAGTGTAGAGGGGTGCCGTGTGGACTGCCTGCAATTAAAAATAGGTAAAGTACCTTTCAAGGCGCGCAGGTGCCGGTCAAAGACTCGTCAGTCCGGTAGCTCAGGAGAGCCGTAATGAATTAGGTATAAATGGCCGCACACTGCTCGTCACAACAGCAAGTTGCCCCATGGAACCTGTGTGCGTAGGGGGCGGGCAAGCGATGATGGCGTGTGCAACTGTATGGACTCTGCCATTCATGTCTCTGGAAAGTGTTTCAGATAAGGGACCTGGGGGACTGCAGTGTATACCGGCATTTGGTTGGAGACAAACCGGTGGCAGCAGGTGAGCAGTGAGGCCTGGGTCCGCAGTGTCTGCACTCTCTCTCCCTCTCGCTCTCCCTCTCTCTCTTTCTCTCTTTCTCTCTCACTCTCTCTCTTCCACTCTTTCTCTCTCCCTCTCTCTCTTTCTCGCTTTCTCTCTCCCCCTCCCTCTCTCTCTCCCTCTTTCTCTCTCTCTCTTTCTCTCTTTCGCTCTCCCTCTCTCTCTCTCTTTCTCTCTTTCTCTCTCCCTCTCTCTCTCTCTCTTTCTCTCTCCCTCTCTCTCGCCCTCTCTTTCTCTCTCCCTCTCTCTCTCTCTCTCCCTCTCTTTCTATCTTTCTCTCTATCTCTCTTTCACTCTCTCTCTCTGTAGTTTGATGAGCGCATGACACACCTTATCTAGATTTTTGTCTTGCAGGTTGTGACTTACAGAATGTCCTGAGAAAACCCGCCTTGACTCTTCAGAATTGTTGTTTTGGGTTTATTCTGTAATAAACAAATTATTGTCATATTCTAAGATGAATGTATGATTCTCCTTTTTCTGACCACACATGTATGTTAGGTGTTGTGATTGTGCGACTTCAGGCAAATTGTTTGGTTTATGATTTTGTAGAGTTGATGTGCAATATCTTTGTCCAAAGGGGGGTGTGGGGGGTGCCCGGGGTAGGGCCCTGCGGTCGGGGGCGTGGGGGGTCCTGGGGTGGTGGCAGTGGGTGTTGTTGCCCTATTCGGGCTCCGTGCTGCATGTTAAGTTGCTCCAGGGCATCTGTTGTTCTTCATGTGTGGCTCTGGGCTGTGCTACCTTGTCTGGTGACGGTTGACGTCCGACTTTGCACCAGGTAAGAGCAGGTGTTAAAATCCTGCAACTAATGTGCCTTATCGCATGTTTTGTGATCTTATCGCCGATCTGGCTGGTCGTTGAGAATGTTGCGGAGTGGTGTTGTCACGGCTTTTTGTACGGGAAACCCTACTCTGCATATCATTAGCGTTAGTTGCCGGGGTCATCTGTGGCGATGTTTTTGCAACAGCTATCACAGGTAAACTGGTGATATGGGCTGTTAGCACCAGCTTGTGAATGTGGCGATGAATTTATCGTGACTTTGGCTGTGATAAAGTGCCAATAACTCGGCGATCGATCATTGAGAATATGCCCCGTAGTGTTTTTGGTATTATGTTGTGCTATGCTTTACTTTGTAGCATCATGTTGTGCACATGATTTCATGGGTGTGGCTTCAGCACACGTAGGATATCTGAATTGTGTGTTGTTGCACAGTTCTCAGCTGCTTTGTTTTACACTGCAGGACAGGAGGCATGGTATCCAAATCCGGCATCTTTGGCTGGTGGTCACCATATGCTTTCTCCCATGTTTGAAATAAGGGCTAAAGTACCCACTGCTTTACATTATAACAGCCGTGGTCCTTGCAAGTCTGAGCGGTTGGGCGGCGAGGCTGGGTGAGGGGGGGGGAGTGATTTCAATAGACTACGATGAGGGAAAAATCGCAACTGCATTATAAGGATATTTTAAGTCACCAAGGAGTTCCATAACCATATAAAGGAATGAGGTCGAAGACAATGGAACGCAGAGGTGCATTGCAATATACTTATCATGTACAAGAGGGGGCATGTTATCTCTCAAGTGGGAAAGGTGATGGTGTGCCCCCATGTACAGGAAGGGGCACACCATCAACCTTCCCACAAACCACTTAAAACCTTGGTGCGTGGCTCTTTCATATGAAAGAAAGAGCATGTTTGAAATATGAAGAATAAAAATAGAACCATTAGTCCAAAATTTAACCCCTTCCGTGCTCCCGTCGGCCAACGGCCGTCGCGAACACTACCTGGCTAGTGCTGTGCACGTCCGTTGGCCGCCCACTTTTTCATACTGCCTCACCACGGTGGAATTTGCGCCGCGGTTACCACATCAAAAAACTGTTAGATATTTGCTGCAAAACGATTTTAGAAACAGTTCAAATCAAGTGATTTTTCAAAAAGTAAAAAAAGTTGCAGTAGTTCAGAATGTGCAGAAACTTGCAGAAAGATTCTAACTTTTCTATAATTAGGTAAGGAATGCAAAACTCTATCATATTCTTGCTGCTAGTCACTTTAAGCTAGAAAAATACAGCAGAAGAATGGAAATTAACGTTTCATTTTGGTTGTTTTAACAGCTGCTCTGTGACCTGACCTGCCTTTCACCTGGCTGCTGGCTTTGGCAGCAAGTATTGTGAAGTCAGAACTCGACTACTATAACTTTTTACAGTTGCGATCCGAACTCTTTTCTTTATAATTATAAAGAAGTGAGAGGGGAGTTTATACAGAGATTGCAGAATCCCACGTATTACAGTAGGGCAACGGTACATCTGTGTCACTTGGTTATTTAGGTACCTGCCCCCAGGATCAGCAAAGGTAACACATTTGCACCTATATAACAAGGCGAAAAATTAGACAGTGCGCATAAAAAGCAAAATGTAAGGGTACACCTCGAGGTGCCGCTTGTTAAAGCAATGCTTTATGCACATTAAGTAGAGCACAACTTCAGGACAATGTGAGAGAGCAGGTACTAAGATTAGTGTCAGCAGTTCATTGTAAGCAATTTCTATAATTGTTCCCAACATGCTCATACTTGGAACTCAGGGGCACCATGCCCAGCCTTGGAACCCAAACCTGAAACCCAACATGTCCATGCTCCGAGCCTTGAGCCAGAACACAGCATGTCCAGACCCAAAAATTATTTGTCTTCTGTCAAGGCAGGAGCACAAAACTCTACCCATCTGAAAGACATTAACTCTTGGTTTTCATACTAGTGTGTTATAAGTACCACAAAAGCACAGGACAGACCACAAAAAACATATAACACATCATACCATGCACAGCAAGGCATTTCACTATATTGCATACAGTGTAACTACTTCTGTTCGAAAAGTCTCTAAATCCCTGACTTTTGAAGCTATTTAGGTGTTTGGGAGATTTGTGTTTTTTGGCAATTTTGAGTGAATATATTTCCTCACTGGATACAGCTTTATATGAAAATTATGTATCAAAAATTCACACCATTGAATCACTGAAAGTATTTTATAGAATGTGTAAATTCCAGGCGCTTAGAGGAGATAGATGGCGTAGAGTACCCCTAACTGTGCTCTTCTGCTTACATAAGAAACCATACCATCCCAATATTTATTCCATCCCATTAATAATGGTCAAGGAACACAAGGATGCCATAACCCCCCTCTGATGCAATATCATAAATTAATTGCTGCGAGTGTTAACGTACCCGACCCCCAATAATTCGGCTGCGTAAGACCACTAATAGCAGGCATTGGAAAAGGCAATAGATTATGCCTATGCGAGATCTATTGGTTATATCAATGCTTTTTTCGACGTTGTACAGCAGCTTGGACTGCTGAGCAACATGGTTTACAAAAACGAAATAAAAGCACTGTGACGAGGCTGTGGTGCTTTTTTTCCCTCTAAGCCACGTTGCACAACAGCCTGCACTACTGTGCAAATATGTCCAAAAAAGACAAGTAGGGCAACCAACATGAGGTAGCAGACAGACAGATGTGGCAGGGCGCAGAGGGAAACAACATGTGTGAGGGGAGGAGGGAGGGAGTAGCAACAAAAGACAGTGGGAGGAGGGCAGGGGAGGCAAGCAACACAAGGGAGGGGTTTTGGAGGGCGGACTATAGAGTGCAATGATCTCTTGCAGAGTGCATGACATAAAGTAAAAAGAAATAGTAGCTGCAGGAGTGCTTGGACATTGGAATAACACTGGCTGCAAACAAAAAGCTGTATTAGGACAACACACCATGATAGAGACAAACACTGAAGCTCATGGAGAAAGCAGGAGGCTTTAACCAATAAGAAGCAAGGAAACAAGAGTGACTTAGAAGCCAAACAATGGTGAGTAATGGGTGAGCTATAGGATGATTTTAAGTTTTTTTTTTGGTAACAAAAGATTATGCTGATAGCATGTGCTCTGTCTCAAGTGAAACCTAAAAATAGCTGATGATGGCTACACCCAACCTGAACACTTCAGACCTATCATTGGCCTCCCACGCCTGCCAAAAATACTTCAAAAATGTATGTCCACTCATCTCAATGACTACATCAGTAGCAGCAAACTCCCAGGGCTTTTCCGGTTTTAGATATGGGTAAAGCAAATAATAATACAACTTCTTTAAGATTGTTGACAACTCTTTGATAAAGGGAACTCGTGTCTCTTAGTGCTTCTTTACCTCCTCTGCATTTGATACAAATGATCATGACATCAGCCTCAGTCTCCTCTCTGAGTATGTGAGAGTCAAATACATTGTTCTAAATTGGTGCCGGCTCTACCTCACAAACTGTTTTCGCCTGGTGATAATCAGGACCTCTAGCTCACTCTCTCTCACCTTTAGCTGCACCATAAGACTTCACACTAGCTCCAATCTTGTTTAACCTTTTTGTTGAACTTCTAGGCAATCTCTCACCAAAACCTGGTGTCTCCTTTGTGCAATATGCCGACAATTCCCAGGATGAAAATTATGAAAGTAAAATGTAACTTAAAGAGTACATAATTACTTGTTCTTTCACCCCACAAAACTAAATACCAAGAAATTAGATTGTCAGTCTGAACGAGATAGCACTGTCCAAAAATTATTTTCCTTAGTGAAATGTTTGGTTGTAACTCTGGACTGGAAACGTAACCTTGACACCCAAGTATAGCGCATTCCAAAGAGTGCCAACTATCATCTTAAACTTACTCAGACCATTCCTGACAAAATTAGATATGAAGAACGAAATACAAGCTTCAAATACAGAATTAAACGGTTGTATGTTAGAAATGTGCAATTCCCTACCATGCATGGCTTAACAACGCGGTCTTAGCAACGACCACATCTTAACTATGCATGCCTTTACCATGCATGCCTTTACAACTAATTTAGTTGTAATGACATATTTGGTAAAGTCATATGAGTGGTTAAGGTCCTGCCTTGCCCCCGCTCTATGTCCTAAAACCCAGCCACCTGTCCTGACGTACGACCCCAGCCCTAAAAACACCCCAGCCACCCTCCCTGAATCCTAAAAGCAGACACCAGCACTAAATACCAAGCCCACTCTAGCCCTTAAAACATCTCAGTCCCTCCGCACCCTGAGCCCTAAATCCAGGCCCCATATTTGAATTCGACTCGACCCCCGCCCCTAAATCCTTCACCTCAGAACTCAACCCTGACCCCCCCTGCCCTGAACCCTAAAACCTTCACCCCATAACTAGACAAGCATTGGCATAGCCAATAGGTCTCGCCTTTGGGACCTTATAAGTGTTTAGCCATGCAACAATTGATGTTGTTGCACCAAGGATATTGTGCTGCATAACTAAATACTTATAAGGTCCCAAAAGCGATCCCTATTGGCTATGGCAATGCTTGTTTTTTGTTGTTTGCGGTCTCCCCCACCCTTCCTCCCTCTATTTTATGTACAGTTTGATCACATAACATGATCACATAACATGTTATCACAAGCATTGCCAAATCCAATAGGTTGCGGCTATGCAAGAGCTATTGACTTTTCAACTGTCTTTTAGCCATGTTGTATATCAGCATGGCTAAATGTTAGAAAAACAGTACTATGGCCACGTCATAGTGCTTTACAACTTCTTAAGCAAATAGAATTAAATAAGTGGTTCACAAATCACCATTACTGAATCATAGAAGTCTGTAGTTTATAATGACATGTTTTTGCACTTTGAATTGAATGAAGTACATGCTTTGAAAATCACTACTACTGAATCATAAAATCCTGTAATTCATAATGACGATTATATTTTTATACTTTCCATTTATCGGGAAAAGGATTTGTAACACAAATACGTTTCCTTGTATAATTAAACATTTGTTCCCTTATACTATTTCAATGAAACTTGTAACGTGGCTGGCGTTATGATCCTTTCTTCATAAAGTTCCTGTATTCGCAACCATTCCAAGATGGCGGGCAGTTATTGCTCTGTTTGAGCCGCACTCGCTGCTTGCAGCAGCAGCAGTCCGCTTTTGATGTCTATGGCAGCGCCCAGCTCCCCATGTGAGTCCATTGCAGGCACAGTCTCCTGCTGCAGAAGCACCGAACGCTCCAGGTCTGCCGGTGACAGGTGAGGGTTAATTAGGCGTCGGTAACAAGTGAGGGGGCCCAGGATTGCCGACTTTCGAGAAAATGTCCACATGTTGATATTTAATCGCATTTGCCGGCCAGGGTTCAGAGCTAGCTCAGCGATTGAGCTTAAGTTTCAGGGGTGATAAATGGTAAGGGGTGCGTGGGCCACAGTGACAGAGAGGGGGGTCTCCCATGGGCAAATTGTGTTTACGAAAATGGTAAGTTGTGTAATTTACAGCCCCTTGTGAACGAAAATGGATAGTCGTGTATTTTACAGCCTCATTGTCAGAAAGTGCTGGATAAAAAGCCATGGGGTTTCCAGGCGGTTCCAAAAATTAACCTAAGAAATAAGATAGTAGGTGTTGTATCATAGCGGGCCATCTATGTGACAACCAGAAAACAATTGAATCTTTATGAACCACTGGCTAGATGGAGTAGATGGCCTTACATGTTTCCTCTAGAACCCTGGAGTAAAGCTGCTCCTATTTGATTCTCAGGGAATGAGAGCGCGAGGGAGAGAGGAAAAGGAGGCGAGGTGAGGGAGGGCGCCAAGGAGTGGGAGGGTAGGAAGCACACGCTTTCTGTGTGCCCGCGAGCAAAGCAGCTGCAGCGTCCACACGCTTAATGACCCGTGAAAGATGATGGCTGCGCGCGTGCACGCTTGCGTGAATGCAAGCGCCAGGCCAGCCAAAGAGTGGGGTAGCAGCACTTTTAAAACCCACCTACTAAATGTCTCGTAGAGTAGCGCATGCGCTGGCTCAGCGAGACCTAAAAACACCCCAGCCCACCGCCCTAATCCCTAAAAACGCCCCCCAGCCTTAAGAAGTACAGTATCCCCCATCCTAACTATTCAGCCCCCCAGCCTGAGCTCTAAAACAGCCCCCCACCTGTAAAAGTACCCTAACCCCCTCCCAACTACCCTGTTCTCTACCCTGAGCTCTAAAACGGGCCTCCCCATAAAAGGAAAGCAATAAAAAAAATCATGCTTACAGAGTTCCTCATCTGGGCAGGAAGTTGCCTCTGACCTTCTGCCCAGTCCTCCATCACACATGTCTAGAATGCTAACTACCATGCCATGGATGCCTCAACCACACATATGTGTGCTAAAGGCATATGCGTGGTTTAGATGTCCATTGTTACGCCTGCGTTGTTAAGCCATGCGTTGTTCAGACTGCGTTGTGTAGGCTGCTTCCCTATGTAAACATGTCTGTACTTAATAATACAGAAAGTGTGTTATAGGCATAGGGCATAGAAAAGCAAAGAGAAGTGAATGAATGATTTAACTGGTAATGCTAAACAATGTGCACTCATTGACCATGTTTTCAGTTTAGAAAATCCTTGTTTTTCTAACACTGTTCACACCAGTAGGAAAGAGAAGGAACATTTTACACTTTTCTGGTGCTAATGCTACAAATGCGACTGCATGGGAGGATGACCTTGCATTCCGTCATGAATGGAAGAAGGGAAAAGTAGATTTGGTTTCAATAGCTACTGTATGCTTCAGCAAAGCGGCAGTGTTTACATATTTTAGTAGCAAAGCAGGAGCTGGGCATGAAGGACCCCTCATAGCTTCATGAGCCATCTTTAGTGATTAAAGTATATAAGGTACTGATGCTGGGACAATTGCTGAAGGGAGATGCTGAAGTGCTGAATTCCATCTACTGACCCAATGACAGCATAAGGTACACAAAGAGCTATACATGACTTGAAATAAATTTGTATTAGTAAGTTAATACAGCCATATAAATTAGATGCAGACAACATCAACAGACACTTTTAGTTGGAAAAAGACTAGAAGGACATGGATGTGGGATGAAATATGTTTGAGCAGTGGCGGCCGGCATGGATCGGGGGTGGAGAGATAGTGGAGGGGGTGAGGAATTTAAAAAAAAAGAAAAAAACGTCCCTGATTGTCGCGTCCCCCTCATTCTCCTCCATCGTCTCTTCAGGCAGTAACAGGGAAACAGGAAGCACCTGGTTCCCAGGTTCCCCATAGCCAATCACAACACTATAATGCAGCATTGTGATTTGTCTGAGTGCTGTGGTTTGGCTCTCAGCCAGGGACTGGGGGCCTGGGCAAGTTCTCCACCCAGGCTGTAATGCAGCCTGCATAGAGAACATGTAAAATGTGCATGAATGTTTGGCCGGCCCGAGACGGCTGGCCAAGCATTCATGCGCACTTGGAGTGGGCAAACCACTCCCTCCTACTCTGTTCTGAGAGCAGAGCAGCCCTGCCCCGCCCACAGAGCTGCCGCAGCAGGAAAATATAAAATGATAGTAACAGATTATTATCATTTTATGTTTCCTGTACTTACACTGCTAAAAAGCAGTAGGGAGACGCTCCTCCGCCTTAGCAGAGGAGATGCCACTGTGTTTGAGCTTATCTAATATTTGCCTCCATCTTTCTATTATAAGCTTGGTTGTTTATAATAAGTATGATCATTCTGATTCACATGATTTGTAGACAAAAATAGCAAAATAAATAACCTTAAGACTACCAACCATTGCAGGTGTGTGCACTGATCCACAGAGCAAAGTGAGGGCCCCATTTATCATCACCTACAGATAAGAAATTGTCTGACAGGTTTCTCTGACTCCTAGCACTCCCAATTTTACACCGAATAACTCACTAAAGAAGGAGTGAGAGACACGTGCTGTGAACGCAGTACGCCAGGATGCAGCCCATTTCATCTACAAAACTAGAACCTTTGTCCATCATAACAAGTGCTGACCTAATTGAAATGGTTGGCAAAGGCTTAAAATCATTACATAACAACACATACCCAAAAAAGAGAAATCATACTGTATATGTTGCAGTATCAGAGTACTGTTGTCTAGCTTTGTAAATAATATTCACTTCAGGAATAAAATTGATCTATCCCGGGGGTTATGGCAGTCAATATGATTTTCCTGCCAAAGCCAGCACTTCATGGAATTCCCTGCTCACGACTTCCTTTCCTCCCTTGCAGGTCTAGGATGTGTGGAGGAATCACCACACCTGAGTGGCTGGCAGATATTAACTTAATCACAGCTTTTCATCATCAATGAGCATTTATACTCCTTTGTGTGTTTAAGTGCAATGTTGGTCATTGTAGCAATATTCCTGTTGGGCTGCCACTCTTTTTCCAGTGATTCCAGGTCTGTTAGTAATCCTTATTTCCTGAACCGACATTACTTTGTGGTGTATTCTTCTTGCAAGCGATACACTTTTCTGCAGTATTTTCACTGGTTCTTGAGCTGTCTCTATTCAATGCTTCCTGATTCTTTGAATATTCACTTATTCTGTAACTTTCCTTTTTGAAGGTCCTGCCTTCCTTCACCAGCTTCCTTACTTCACAGTTTCCAGTGATCTTGTCTTCCTTTCCCTTCTTCTTTAGTTCCCAGAATGTTGCTATGCTTTCCCTTCTGTGTTAGTTACAGGTTTTCTAATCTGATATGCTTTGCTTACTTTCTGCTACATGTCACCTAGTTTTCCCTTTCTTTCCTGTTAAGCACTATTCCCCGCTAGCTGATTGTCTAATGTGGCTGTGTGCGTAGTTCTCGACCCTTGCTCTTATCACCTAGCGTGTTCTTCTGTGATCAGGGCCGGAACGCAAACCGGCCCTGGCAATTCAGTCGGACCGGCTGTGAGGGTGGGTGTGCTTGAAAACGCTGCACTGCTTTTGGTACAGGGGGCAGATTGTGCAGCTATGCTGCAAAGCCGTCCACCTGTACCCAAAGCACCCCCCCCCCGCAGGGGTCCAAAACCGCCCCGCCCTGGCGGCCCACAGGGGAAACACCCGGTGCCGCTACGGCCAGTCTGGCCCTGTCTGTGATTTCCAGGATTTGCAACCAAAGCTGATAACCTACGTGATGTTTCTCAATAATTGCGAGCGTTCCTTTTACATGACCTTTCAAAGCATCACCATAAAAATCAGATCGACAGAACCTCCTGTGCATGTTCTTCATATAGAGATTTTGAAATCAGTCCAGACAGTAACTACAAAAGCTTCTAACCCTAGACAATAAATGATGACAAAGCACACAACATGTGTCATGTTGCTTCAAATATACTTGCAAATATATGTTTTGTACAATTGCAATTAAAACCTAATCCAATATTTATTATTCCCCAAAACTCTTTTTTGGAACATCACATTTTTCTGGAATAATAACTCTGGAATTAGGTTTTTGAGTTTGATTGTTCAAAAAGCATATATTTACATTTATATTTGAAGCAATGCTGCATGTATAGTGTGCTTTGCCATCATTTATTGTCTGGGCTTAAGAGCGTTTTTATTTTTTTGTCTGGATTGAAGTGAGAACTCTTTAACCCCTCTTTCCTCACACCTTACAATTGTTTTTATATTTTGAAATCAGTGTCTGTAACAGTGGTTGTATGTGAGGAAAGTGCTAAGTTTCAGTCTTACCATATGGAGCTACTAGGTGCTTTATTCCACATCTCTTTTTATTAATAATTTTGTTATCTGAATGCTGTGGTACCCTGTTAGTTTTTCTGAATATTGAAATGGATTTTGTGTGTCTATTCTTTTTTAAGTTTAGCTTCCATTGTCACCCTGGGCAGATACCCTACATTAAATGTCTGTTGTTATTGTCTGTTGCTGACTGCACCTGGGCTGCCATAGAAAGGGTGTCATCCATTTTTACTCCCAGGTTCTTCACAGTCCTAACAGCAGCCTGCGGAGGAAACAGGTCTTGTGGCCACCATTGTTTCCAGGCGTCCAGCGGGCGGCAGCCAAAGAAAATGATCTCTGACTTGTCTGTGTTACATTTCAGATGGTTATGGTTAAACCAAGCAAAAATTTCCTTATGGCACTTGTTGATCTTCTCCCCATTAAACTCTTCTCCCTACCTACAGGTGAACAGCAGTTGAGTGTCATCGGCGTACGATATTATTGTGACCTTGTTCTATTCAGCCAATGTAGCCAGGGGGGCAAAGTACTGATTGAAAAGTACGGGGCTCAAAATAGAGCCCTGCGGCACACCCACACTAAAAGATGGCATACTGGCCGAAAAAGGGGGTGACCAGACCTCCTGCTGTCTATCCTCTAAAAAGGAGGCAAACCACTTCAACACCATGCTCTCAAACCCACCCGCCCTCAGCCTCTGAAGGAGGTGGCCGTGAGGCACGGTGTCAAAAGCCGCATAGAGGTCTAAGAGAACCAGGACCACTTTGCCACCAGCATCCAATGTCTCTTTGATAGATTCAGATACCTCCAGCAGTGCCGTCTCTGTACTGAAATTCTGCCTGAAACCAGATTGACTAGAGTGAAGCAGATTATTGTCCTCTGCAAAATTGCTGATCACTGTATGAACGTATTTCTCAACTGTTTTTGCAAAGAAAGGCAAAAGAGAAATGGGTCTATAGTTAGTGAAGACCATGGGGTCAGCTGTAGGTTTTTTTAATAAAGGAATAATTTTCGCGCTCTTCCAGCATACTGGTACCAGGCCGTTAAGGAGGGACGTGTTTACTACACAGTTGACAATGGGATTCAAAATCTCTGCCAAGGATGCTAAGAATTTGGCCGGGCAAGGGTCTACGGGCGAGCCAGATTTCAAACCCTTCATTATTGCTATGCTAAAGGTATAGGCGGGAAGATGGAAAGGCGAGTGTTGTAATCTTGTTGTAATGTATTCTAGAACATGGGGATGTCATGTGGAATGTTGGTGGGAGAAGGTTGAGACTTGAGCTGGGGTTCGTGATGAACGGAGTCTGTTGATGCCTTCTGTTACATATACTGGAATAAATATCATAGCAACTCGACTTGGTGTATTACGATCTTATTTTCAACACTGGCGACGAGCGACTTTCAAACTTGATTGGGGACAAGTGAGTGGAGGCATCAATTCCCCTGAGGACTTACATAAACCCACGACAGGCGATTTCGGCCTTGAAGAGACTTTGACTTCGAGGAATTCACAGATATTCTGAACCTAAGACTTTGGAGAGTGCTACTTTCAACATATTGCGTTTTTTTAAGTAAATGTGGACTTACGAACAGATGACGGTGAACTTACACTTTCCGTTGTAAGTATTGCCATTTTTGAAAGCACTGGGACATTCTGTGGCTCGCGACTGTGTGCTCAAGTTCATTCGCGAGCGCTGAAGCTGATCGTTCGTCACGCCATTCTTCTTTGCTTCTACGCGTCCACAGTCATCGCGCAAAGACACGCATCACGCATTACGCTGTACGCTTTACGTGTCAGCGTGTCAGCCATTTTTTTTTTCTCTGTCTTTATTGATACGGAAGCTGAAGTTGAAGCTGACATTGAGGGCGAAGCATGAAATATGGAAATCGGAATGCTTAACAACGGAAATAGAGTACTGTGACTAGCGGAAAACAGTGGATTTGACTGTGAGTTTGGTTACAACTCATATTTGGAGTGCAACATTCTGGACAGCGGTGACTACTTTTCTTGTGTTAGTTTATTATTTTTTTTCTAGGTTGGTTCAGCTTTAGACTTCTGGACAGCGGTGACTACTTTTCTTGTGTTAGTTTATTATTTTACATAAGACTTGTAAAATAATCTGTAATTGTTTAATTTACATTCAGTTGATAATGGCTACTCCAACCAGTATGTCTCAACCACCAGCATTTCTATCTGAAAAAGGAGATCCTATTTTACCCTGGAAGAGGTGGAAGAATTTATTTGACTCATATATTGTTGCAATAGGTGGGGAAAAGTTTTCAGCAGTCAGAAAACAGGCTATATTGTTACATAATTTAGGAGTTGAGGGGCGTAATATCTATGATAGTATTGATCTCATTCCAGTAGGATCAGCGGAGGGTGAAGCTAGTGATGTGTATGAAATGTCCATGGGGATATTTTGGTCCACGTATAAATGTAGTCCTTGAAAGACATAAATTCTTTACTAGGACTCAAGGCAGTAATGAACGTGTCAAGAGTTATGTAGCTTCTCTCAAAACCTTAGCCAGAACTTGCGAGTTTGGTGACCTTTCTGATTCTTTAGTTAGGGACCAGCTTGTGAGATGCACGAACAGCACACGTGTACAAGAGAAATTATTGTCAAAAAATCCAACTTTGGTGGAGGCTGTTTCAATAGTTGAGGGCATGGAGAATACTTCTTCTTGGGTAAAAGAGATGAATGTTAGGGGTGAAGGGAAGAAGATGAATACGAGTGATGTTCATGCATTAATGGAGGAAGAAGGTTCGTTAGATTTTGAAAATGTATCTAAGGTTAAATCTTCTGAGAAGAATAAGACTTTGCACAAAGATACGAAGACTGCTGGTGGAACTCTAAAGAATTTTTCTTCGAAACAAGACAGTGATGATCGTTCAAGTTCTCAGGTCACTAAGGGGGATGGTGAAAAGGGTAATAGAGAGATGCCCAAGATTAAGTGTTATAGATGTGGTAGCACTAATCACTTTTCCAACTATCCTCATTGTTATGCGAAGGACTCCATTTGCATGAAATGTGGGGTCAAGGGTCACTATGCTCGTGTATGCAAGTCTTCCAGGGTAGGGGAGAAGAAAACTGAGGTTGTGCGTACTATAGTTTTGAATATTGATGAAAAGAGTGGTGGTGTGGATGCTGGGAAGCTTTCCATGCCGGAATGCAAAATCTTAGTGGACTGTTATGAATTCTTGGTACTTGCTGATTCGGGATCACCTTTCACAATGATTGGAAACAAACAATGGGATGAAGTGGTTGGTCTGGACAACGTCACGCTTCTTCCCCCGGATATTAATCCTGTCAGCTATGGGGGTGCCAAAATCATTGTTTTGGGTTATATCGAAGCTTGTATCAAATTCAAAGAACGTGTTACGGTGGGGAAAGTGTATGTAGCTGAACGGGGCGATAACTTGTTGGGATGGAGACATCAAAGGGACTTGGGGATTATGCTTAATCCCAATGCTCAGGATCCCAAAGACCAAGTCATGTTGGTGGATGATAAGAATGGGGGTGGATTCGGAAGTGAGCTCAGTAATGAATGTTTTAAAAGGTTTCCAGAGGTATTCACTGATAATCTGGGTTGTCTTAGAGGGTTTGAACATCAAATCATTCTTAAAGACAGAGCAATACCTTGTGTTCATAAGGTGAGGAGGGTACCCAACATGATGATGGGACCTCTCAAGACTGAACTTGATAGGTTGTTGAGTCTAGGTGTTATAGAGGAAATTGAAGCTTCAGTGTGGTTGGCGCCCATTGTTTTGGCCTCGAAGGATGGTGGTGCTGGGGTCAGGATGTGTGTGGACCTGAGAAGCCTGAACGAATGGATCTGGGTGGATAGGCAACCTTTGCCTAATATTTCTGAGTCGTTGAGTATGCTTAAGGGAGCATGCATTTTTAGTGTACTGGATCTGTCCTCCGCATACCACCAGATTCCCTTGCATAAGGACTCGAGACATCTCACCTCGTTTGTGACACCACTGGGAGCTTATCGGTTTTTAAGAATGCCATTTGGGCTGGCGTCTGCCGCAGCGTGTTTCCAAAGAATTATGAAGAAAGTGCTTGATGAGGTGAAAAATATTTTGTTCTTTCAGGACGATATATTGATTTATGGTAAGGATGTTGAAGGACATAATAGGACTCTGATGGAAGTTTTGGAGAGGCTTAAGGAAAAGGGGTTAACTGTGAAGAAAGAGAAGTGTCGTATTGGTGTTCACACTGTCACGTATCTTGGTCATTTGATTTCGGGGGAGGGTATTCAACCCAAGCTTGAACTTGCACGGAGTGTGGTTGAAGCTCCTGTGCCAAAAGATAAAGAGCAAGTGAGATCGTTTTTGGGGCTTGCTGAATTTTACTCCAAATTTGTCAAAGGGTTTGCAAGTGTGACAGAACCAATCAGAGTTCTGTTGAAAAAGGGGTCAGTCTTTGCGTGGTCGGAGAAGTGTCAGGAAGCTTTTGAGATTGTCAAAGGGGAGATTGGGAAGATGCCCACTCTCGGTCATTTTGACGTTAACAATAAAACAATCTTGACCACGGATGCTAGTCTTAAGGGGTTGGGAGCTGTTTTATCCCAAGTGGTTAATGGTGAGCAGAGGACGGTGGCTTTTGCCTCGAGAGCTCTTAGAGATGCGGAGGTTAATTATTCATGCATAGAGAGGGAAGCTTTAAGTGTGTTCTGGGCTGTTCAGCACTTCAGGTTTTATTTGTGGGGGATACCGTTTTTGGTGAGAACGGACCATCGTCCATTGGTGCAGATCTTTTCGTGTAGGCATAGTGAACATATTACTCCTAGGATAAAACGATGGAGTGAGGGGTTGCAAGAATACAATTTTGTTGTACAATATATACCGGGTTCCAGCAACAAGACGGCGGATTGCCTTTCTAGATTGCCTGTCAATGTAGTGAGTGGAAGTTGTGAAGGTGATGTAGTGTGTTGGGTGGTTGAACCATCTTTGTCTTTGGAATCTTGGATTGAAGGGGTCAAAAAGGACAAAACTTTGGAGTCTTTAAAGGGTTGGGTGACTCAGGGTTGGCCTGATTATAAAGTCTTGGATTCAGAGATGAGAGCTTATTGGCAGGTTAGAGATGATTTGTCTTTTACTGGGGGTAATCTCATGAGAGGTGAGAGGGTGATTCCTCCAGTTGAATTTAGAGTGAAAATTGTTAACACGGGCCATGAAGGCCATCTGGGACGGAGTCTTACGAAGGCTAGAGTGAGGGAGCGATACTGGTGGCCGGGGATGGATCGCATGGTTGAGGAGGTGGTGAGAGATTGTGTTTCCTGTGCCGTTAGTGATAAGTCGCATGTTGTTAACAAAGCTCCTTTGTCTCCTGTTTTGGTTCCGGATGTGGCTTGGTCAAAGTTGGGTTTGGACATTGTGGGCCCTTTTGAATTATTACCATCTTATGAACGTTTTGTTGTTTTGCTGGTAGATTACACCTCTAAGTGGGTGGTTACCAAGTGTGTGTGTTCTGTGACCACGAAGGTGGTTATTGAATTTTTGAAAGATGTATTTTCATTGGAAGGGTTTCCTGAATTTCTTGTCACAGACAATGGGGTGCAATTTGTGTCCCATGAGATGGTGGAGTTTCTCAGGAATCATGGTATTGTGCATCAGAAGACAGCTTTATATGCTCCACAGGCTAATGGATTGTCTGAGAGGATGAACAGGATGGTGAAGGACTGTGCTCAAAGGGCATTGTCTTTGAAGGTTTCGTTCAGTGGGGTATTGAGGGACATGTGGTGGGCGCATCGTACTACACCTAATGCGGTCACACAGGTTTCGCCGTTTGAAGTATTGAGGGGCAGGAAAGCCACATCGAAACTTAATCCTTTTTGGTTGCCTGTGTCTTCTGGGCCTGTGGTGAGTAGGGAGGACTGTCGTAGTAAAGTCCTAGACTATCAGCACAAGTATAAAGCTGATTATGATCAGAGAATGAGAGTTAAATGCAAAAAGTGGAATGTTGGGGACAGGGTGTTAGTGAAGAATCCCAGGCATTGTTTGAAGGGAGAGTCTTCTTTCCTTGGCCCCTTTACCATTGTGACAGTCAGGAAAAATGTAGTAAAAGTTGATTCTGGTGCTATGTGGAGCATGTCTAGATTGGTGAAGTATCATGGCAATACATGCAGAGATGATGTAGGAGGGGGTGTTTGTGTTAAAGATGCGGAATCTTGTAGTGGGGTTCCAGTGGGTGGAAGTGCAATGCCGTTTGGTGTGCGCCCTTCTAGAGAGAAACACATGCCAAGGAAATTCTGTGACTATGAGTTACAATGATTGTGGTTCTAAGTGTTTCTCTTTGGAAGATAGATTCATTCTATCACGCTATTATGGCAGTTGTGAATGTCATGTTTTTGTTCTTTTAATTTTATTTTCTTTTCCTTATAATTCATTTAGGGAAATGTTCTTTGTATATTGTTTGTTATGTTTTTCTCTAAGTAGGGGGGATGTGTTGTAATCTTGTTGTAATGTATTCTAGAACATGGGGATGTCATGTGGAATGTTGGTGGGAGAAGGTTGAGACTTGAGCTGGGGTTCGTGATGAACGGAGTCTGTTGATGCCTTCTGTTACATATACTGGAATAAATATCATAGCAACTCGACTTGGTGTATTACGATCTTATTTTCAACAGCGAGCTCTCTCTTCCTAGCACTGAGTGGCAGTCTGAAGAGTGGGCGACCCATCATTCACACTTGGGCTGTCAAACGGGGATTGTATAGTCACGATCTTCGTGTAGAAGAAGTTAGCTAAGTTACCAATCCACTAGTTGGAGGAAGGGAATAACCTGGACAAATCCCTAGGTGAGGAGAAACTTTTGACAATGTCAAAAATGTCTCTAATTTTATTTCCTGCCGATTCGATTTTAAAAGCAAAGAAGTTCTTCTTAGCTACCTGTATCTTTTTGTGGTAGTCTCTTAGGGCCTCTTTGTAGTTCCTTTTATTTTCAGCCTTAAAATCCTTCCTCCAAACTCTTTCCTGGCGTTTACAGTCCTTTCTACTCTGACGTAAGGACTCGTTGAACCAAGGGACTGAACATCGAAGATGAGGAAGTGTTTAAATCTGGAGGCCACAGGCGAAATGACATCACCAATGGACTTCAAGAAAGCCCCTGCCGGCCCTGGGGGTCTGTACAAAAGGACTCCTGCCAGGCACTGATGGGGGGACAGGGTAGCCAGAAAACATAGACATTCTGCCCCTTCCATTTCCTCCAGGGGAATGCAAGTAATGGCTATGTCCGTTTTGCTAATAATAGCGATTCCACCTCCCTTGCTTCCAACCCGATCTTTGGTTGTAGGTTTAATCAAGCTTGAAGGATAATAGTTCCCTATTGTGCATAAGACCTTATCTTAGTCTCCTTGAACCTCTTTCAACAATGTCTGAAGAAGACAACGCTGCAGCAGCATTACGTGCCAATGCAGCAGGGGAAGGGGAACAAGATGGTGCCATAAAAAATTCAGAAAATGTCAGAAATGCACTCTCTTTAAAACTAGCTAAATTTGGAGTCATGACATTGGGTGGGACTGTAATATTCATGATTGAGGCACACAAGTCATTCAGGACAGAAGTATTTTATTCATGGGTCAAATTTCCACCGCAGATGCATTCACAAATACATATCATGCTTACACTCTGAATGAAACACCGGAAGAATATTGTATATACAAGGACATTGAAGTTACGCTCACCTACCAGGAGCACATAAACTGGTTTAAAGGCGCCCTCCCACATACAACAGATAAAGTAAGACTCATTATGCTCAGCAGAGATAGAGCGACTGGGCCAGTCCTAGCGGCTTACACACTGCATACAGACATTGACACAATACTAGTAGCAGACTTACGTCCACTTCAAAAAGAAATATTAAAACTCTACAGAAATTTAACATAGTTCGTTATGAGAACACACACACTACAACCTACAGGGTTACACCAGCAGGTCAACTACAAAGGACTGCTACTAAAATCACCCCATATACACTGAACGCGGTTAGGGGAAGAATGCCCACTAAACTTGAGCAAATGTCATTCTGGATAGCGCAGAAAATCACACAGTTAGAGGCAGTGTTACCACACATAGGCCCTCACGAATAACACAGAATGCTAACAATCTGCTTGCTATTGGGGATAGCTTCCTCGATAGAGGATTGTACCTTTTGGGGTACAGTTTTCACTGCCATCTATACCAGAACTAATGGTATCCCTTCAATAGCAGTGATATCAGATGTATTGAGACAGATAGAGAATGAGTATGGAGCAGAACTTGCTCTGAACGTTGGGACGAAATTGTTAGGAAAACAATAATGAATGAATGTTTAGGATTTAAGCCACCATGACAACGTTTGAACTCACATAAACATCACACACCACTTATTCATCAACACTCACTAAATCTCTCACCCCCACAGCATCAAACGGCTATTTGGAAAAAGATCTCCGCCAAAGTGCCCCTCATCCGGAGCCCGTCAGGCATTGCAGTGCCGGCCAGACGAGGAGCAGCTCGATGATGAAGCATGACACCCAACTGAGTGTGTGAGGGCATTACATTCCAAAGAAATGGATTCCCATCTCTTTGACTCTGTAGCCTACTGTCCTTTGTATATTGCTGAATTCTAGATCATTCAGGAACCGCACAACTTTAATTTTCATATTGAATTTGGGCAACTGTGCTGAACCTCATGTATAAAAGCCCTTCGTCCCACTAGTTGTGAATACTAATAAATACGGATCAGGAATTCCCGTTTGAGATTCATTTTAATGTGTCCAGTCTTACAATAAAAATCTTCACTATATCTTCACTATTTGGGTCCTGTGCGGGAGACGCAACATCACTGCTACTTGCCTTCGCATACGACAAGGGTCCCTGTAACACCTCACCGATCAGGTCAATCGAGAAAAGTTGATCTTCTTCAGTTCACACAGCGAATGCTGGGGAAGCATTTGAAACATCTAAAGCCTGTGTGCCCGTAGCAGAGCCGGTATCCAATCCAACAGGAGCTGAAGCATCTGTGTGGTGGCTATAAAAATGTGCACATCAACATGGGAATACGCCGAGGACACTGAACTACGTGGGCCTATAACAGGTCCAGCAATTCATCCACGACTGGTGGCCCAACCGATGGAAGTGTTAGACAGAGATCCAACACGCATTCCTGTTCACAGAGCAAGCAGCGGGGAACAGAAAAACACAGTCAATCCAGACAGGTGAGAATGATAGGAACCAAGACTCGCTTAGCCCCCGAAGTCTAGGTGTGCCCAGATGGAATACAATGCGGTTAAGGTGACGTCTCTCCAAGAGGGTTTTTTCCATCTCCTTGGGGACTTGGACATTGATTGCGTAGCAGAAAAATTAAAATCAGGATTCCCACTACCAGTAGCAGGATTAGCGGAAGCCCTCCATAAATGCTTCCAAATATGGAGTGTATAAAAGATGGAATCGCTCTGAAGACAGTCTGAAAGATGCTTAACAGTCCAGAACCTATGGTCTTAAATAGGTGTACTATACCCTTCGTATCGTACAAGTTAAAGATACGCTGTACCATTTCTGCAAAAAGGAAAGGGCAGTTAGTTCGTACTATTGCCTGTATCTTTGCTGAGGACCTTGCGACCTGAAGATCAAAAGTCTCTCGGGCTGCAGTTAAGGGCACATCTTTCTGTAAACTCTACAGAAATTTAACATAGTTCGTTATGAGAACACACACACTACAACCTACAGGGTTACACCAGCAGGTCAACTACAAAGGACTGCTACTAAAATCACCCCATATACACTGAACGCGGTTAGGGGAAGAATGCCCACTAAACTTGAGCAAATGTCATTCTGGATAGCGCAGAAAATCACACAGTTAGAGGCAGTGTTACCACACATAGGCCCTCAAGAATAACACAGAATGCTAACAATCTGCTTGCTATTGGGGATAGCTTCCTCGATAGAGGATTGTACCTTTTGGGGTATAGTTTTCACTGCCATCTATACCAGAACTAATGGTATCCCTTCAATAGCAGTGATATCAGATGTATTGAGACAGATAGAGAATGAGTATGGAGCAGAACTTGCTCTGAACGTTGGGACGAAATTGTTAGGAAAACAATAATGAATGAATGTTTAGGATTTAAGCCACCATGACAACGTTTGAACTCACATAAACATCACACACCACTTATTCATCAACACTCACTAAATCTCTCACCCCCACAGCATCAAACGGCTATTTGGAAAAAGATCTCCGCCAAAGTGCCCCTCATCCGGAGCCCGTCAGGCATTGCAGTGCCGGCCAGATGAAGAGCAGCTCGATGATGAAGCATGACACCCAACTGAGTGTGTGAGGGCATTACATTCCAAAGAAATGGATTCCCATCTCTTTGACTCTGTAGCCTACTGTCCTTTGTATATTGCTGAATTCTAGATCATTCAGGAACCGCACAACTTTAATTTTCATATTGAATTTGGGCAACTGTGCTGAACCTCATGTATAAAAGTCCTTCGTCCCACTAGTTGTGAATACTAATAAATACGGATCAGGAATTCCCGTTTGAGATTCATTTTAATGTGTCCAGTCTTACAATAAATATCTTCACTATATCTTCACTATTTGGGTCCTGTGCGGGAGACGCAACATCACTGCTACTTGCCTTCGCATACGACAAGGGTCCCTGTAACACCTCACCGATCAGGTCAATCGAGCAAAGTTGATCTTCTTCAGTTCACACAGCGAATGCTGGGGAAGCATTTGAAACATCTAAAGGCTGTGTGCCCGTAGCAGAGCCGGTATCCAATCCAACAGGAGCTGAAGCATCTGTGTGGTGGCTCTAAAAATGTGCACATCAACATGGGAATACGCCGAGGACACTGAACTACGTGGGCCTCTAACAGGTCCAGCAATTCATCCACGACTGGTGGCCCAACCGATGGAAGTGTTAGACAGAGATCCAACACGCATTCCTGTTCACAGAGCAAGCAGCGGGGAACAGAAAAACACAGTCAATCCAGACAGGTGAGAATGATAGGAACCAAGACTCGCTTAGCCCCCGAAGTCTAGGTGTGCCCAGATGGAATACAATGCGGTTAAGGTGACGTCTCTCCAAGAGGGTTTTTTCCATCTCCTTGGGGACTTGGACATTGATTGCGTAGCAGAAAAATTAAAATCAGGATTCCCACTACCAGTAGCAGGATTAGCGGAAGCCCTCCATAAATGCTTCCAAATATGGAGTGTATAAAAGATGGAATCGCTCTGAAGACAGTCTGAAAGATGCTTAACAGTCCAGAACCTATGGTCTTAAATAGGTGTACTATACCCTTCGTATCGTACAAGTTAAAGATACGCTGTACCATTTCTGCAAAAAGGAAAGGGCAGTTAGTTCGTACTATTGCCTGTATCTTTGCTGAGGACCTTGCGACCTGAAGATCAAAAGTCTCTCGGGCTGCAGTTAAGGGCACATCTTTCTGTAAACGCATGGCTTTTATTCGGCTCAGAGTGTCAAACCATATAAAGGAAACATTCTACGAAGGTCATAACGGTGCCTCCCTGACTGAACGGAAGACCTACCTGATGGCTTACTTCATCCCACTCCTTTGCTCAACACCTAAGAGCCTAGAAGGGAAAACAAAGATGTTAAGAGTGACAAAGGACTACAGGAGAGAGAAGAAAAGAGAGTCAAAAAGAAACTTCATTTTCTCCCCCCACAGGATTTAAAACCTGAAGATCATGTGACAGAAAAGAACTCACTGGGTTTCTGAAATGGCAGACATTGGAGCAGGAGGGAGAGATCCTTGAAGGAGACCAGACCCCAGAAAAAAAACTTCAGCATGAATCCATGTAAGGAAGTGGTGACAAACCTGAAGTGCGAGGGAGGCCCCTCTGTCATTTGTAATAACTCTGGGGAGGTGTCTGGCTCCCACCATGCTCCAGGAGGGGCATGCGTAACTCACGTGGGTGACCAGCTCCTGAACTGCAGATATGGTCTAGGGAACGCCTTAAAGGGAGGGAAACAGAAATGGGGTCTTATGGGGAAATGCTAAGCTGGAGGAAACACTGAACACTAACGTTAAGGCTCATAATCATAAAGTTAATTAGGAACGTTGTTTTGTGGGAATAAATATTTTATTTTCCTTTCTTTAATTTATTATTTATTTGTGCATCCTGCAAAATGAAGGTAAAAGTGGAAAACTGAATTTCCGTAATATTATTATAAAAAACAATATCGTTAACTTTCTCATGAATAGAACGTTTTTTGTGGTAAACTATTTGTTACCCTTAGAAGTTCTAAATATCCTAGTTTTCTAACCATTCTTTCCTCCTTGGCCCTATATTGGAGACATTTCTGATAGAAACTGGATGGGGAGAAAAGCAAACAAGACAGAAGAATATTAAAAGTAAAGAATAGATAGGAAAGACTAATACATGGGAAGAATACTTCACTTAACTGGGTACTTTTCTTTCTTTCAAGTGTGGAGCCCAGTCCACAGTCTGGCGCACAAGTGAACTGAAAGAATGCTGATTCAGGAGAATAACCAACTATAAAAGCAACCAACAAAGAAAGAGCCAAACGAGCGCCAAATGCAAGACTTTTGTTTTCTGTAATTTACAACGCCCATCTAATGTGTGATCCTAGAATCTAAATAAACCCACACAGAAGTTACACATACAGGACTATCAATTGATTGTCTAAGACCTCTAACTTCTAAATAACCAAAGCTAGCTAAAAGCTAAAAAAAAAGTCAACTTAAGTGTTGAAAAATACCTACGGTGAAAGTGATGTTATAGTTATAGTTAGGTAAAAATGCCACTTACAACATAACATTTGAAACAAAAAAAAACACTGAAATTCACCAGTTATAGTTAACTGAAGTAACTTTAATTAGGGCCCTCCTGCCATCCACAGTGTTGTCATTTCAGATGTACTTTCAGATGTCATTATTGATGATATCTATCCTGTCATCGAACATGTCATGAGTGATGAAATATTTGAGGGTGTAAGCAGTGCATTGCAAGTTTGAGTTATAGTTACTTCACGGTGCAAATCATAGTTATTTCAGTTAACTATAAATGGTGAATTTAAAAAGTTTTGCTATGACAATTTCACCAAACTATAACATCACTTTAACCTTAGTTTTAGGGCGTTGGTTGAAGTCCAGGGTCCCCTAGCTTCATGGGGCTTCTTGCAATAACCCATCCCAGGTGCAGCTGAAGTTGATCTTCCTTTAAGTTTGGGAAGTGTCCCAGTCATAACTGGAACACCCACAAAATGTTCTAATGATGAGGGCCTCGAGGGCGGGAAATCCATGGCCTCAGCCACTTAGCCGGCTCTCCTGCCAGCACCCATTCCAAGTGTAGCGAGAGCCGGCTCCAGTAGGTTGTGCCCGTCTGACTGGAAGCAGCTTTTGTTTCTTCTCTTGCCTGGTGAGAGCAATCTTGCATTCCCTGACCCCGAGAGGTCCGGCAGAGAGTTGAAGTGATCCCTGCTTGTGCTTTTGCAAACAAGAAACAACAGTTTCCCAGGACATGGGGTCCCCAGGACACTGCTATGCTGAAGACCGTGGGGAATAGTGTCGGAAAGGCGGGACCGCATATGCCCCTTCCACTCTTAAGATAAAGAGGCCCTGGAGGCCTTCATTTTCCCTAAACTATTGTATAGATTTACACCAAATCACAAAAGGCATGTTTTCCGGAACACAATCTAGCCTTCTGCCAAATTTGGCATAAATCCGTTCAGTGGTATTGTCTGTAGCTGTATCTAATTTTCCTGTGGAAAAATAAATAGAGAAAATACCTTTTGTGACCTTTTTCTCAACCCTGCTTGTCCAGGAAGGAACTGAGGTGGATAAGACTTTTTTGGGAAAGTTGTGAGATAATTCAACAAATGGCACCAAACTTATTAGAAAACCAAACAATGCTTTGCTGTGGAAACATGGGCCTAACTAAAGTTATAAAGCAGGGGTTGAGAAAAATGGTTAGGGGGTCCCAAAACACGTTTTCTACATTCATTTTTCCAGATTGGCAGAAAGCAAGATCATGGTCCAGAAACCATACTTTTTGTCTTTTGTTGTGCATCCACTCAGTGGTTTTTGGATCTGCAATGGATCCGCAAGCTCAACCACACATTGTGATTGGCTGGCTGTAACCTGAAGGAAAAGATTTGGCTTCCATCTTGGGACTCGGTCCTTGTGTCCTAAAAAATAAAACAAATTATGCTATAAGAGGGCAGTGTAGGTGCTCCCTGAATGCCTGTTTATTGTGGGTGTGGGGTGGTACCAGGGGGGCCCCCCTGGGTTGAACATTTTAGAAAAAAAACTTTGGGGGGGGGGGGTTTTGTGGTACTGCGAATCCACCACATGACACCTATGGGAATTTGCTCTTGATCTGCAGATCCAAAGCGAACCCCATGAGGTGTCACATTGAGCATCACTGTGGATCTGAAAATCCATGGAACCCCCATAAAATGGAAAAAAGGGCTTGGGTGCCCAACCTCTGATCCCCCTCCCCTGCAGGTGCATGTCAATGAACATTCTACTTTATGTTAAAAAACATAGAAACTCACTGAAATTAACAAACGTTAATATGACATTATGGCTTGGAATTGTAAAAATGTCTTACTTTATAATAAAAAACCTTAGAATCTCATTGAAAAGGCCCCAGGTTAAAGGAATGTTAAAATAAGGTGAAAAACTCAGTTAAAACATATTGTTTTAAATTAACAAAACCACCGAAGTCCACCAGGTATATTTATCTCAAGTAACCATAACTTGTGTCCTAAAGTAACTAACTAGCGCCCTCACCATGCACTGCTTCTACCCTTGCATATTAGATCACTCATGACATATTTGGTGAGTGCATTGATAACCCCCCTAATGACATCGAAATTTCATAGTTGATAACAACACTGTGCATGGGGGGATGCTAGCTATAGTAACTTTAGGGCACAAGTTGTAGTTGCTTAATTGCTTAAGATAACTATAACTTTTGAATTTCTGTGGTTTTGCTCTTTTAAAACAGTATGTTTTAACTGAGATGTTCACCTAACTATAATTTCAAAAATGTACTGAAAAATTACTCAGTTAATGTGTAATTATAATACAAATGAAAACTGAAAAGCCACTGAAGTTCACAAGTTAGGACTGCAATTCATAACTTGCAAAAGAGCAATGCAAACCATAACATTGAGGAATCCTATAGCCTGCTCCTCATGCCACCAATGGACTTTTGGTGGCCCAACCAATGAGAAGCTCTAGTTGAGGGTCCATGCATGAATTTGGACTTTTATTTTTTTAGTTGCTTTTTATTTGCATTTTCATAACAAGAGCAACACTAAACAGACATTGCAGTGCTGTACTATAAATTATTAGACCGGACATATCAATGTTCTAGGTAGTCCAACCCAATATGTTGGCATCAATTAAAGTCCTGTAACATAAAGCGACAATTGGCATGAGTTTTTACAGTATAACATCTTTCACTTCCGGGACAAGGCTGCACAACACAATCTAATGGGTATCACATCGGGGACACATAGCATGGTATCAATACATTAGTCATCTCCCGCCCTAGAATTTAACCAAGTTACAAACGGTTCCCAAATATCCTTGGGTCAGAATTTGGTTGGCTGAAGTTCCCAATAGTGTGACAGCTGGGTCCTACAATAAGTAACATTTGTGACCCAATCTTTTGTCAACGGGGGGTAGCTGCTCTGTCGTTTTGCCATTAATAGGAGCATTTCAGGTAATTTGCGTGATTTAGGGGGCACTGTCTCTAGCACCCCAAGCAGGGATGTAAGAGGTGTGCAAGGGATGTCAAACCAAGCTCAATGTAAAAAGGTTGCATGTGGGGTACCGCATTTCCAGCAACAGTCATCTACACGGAGTCCCATTTTCTGTAAGTGTATGGGGGTTCGGTAAAGGCAATGAAGGTATTTAAAGTGAATAAGCCGGAGGCGGCAGTTAGGTGACACATGCTCCAACTGTTTACAACTCAACCTCCATTGTTTATCTGGGAGGGTTTCTCCTAGCTCCACTCCCCAGGCCACATGCGAAGGGGGAATCATTATCGGAGAGGCCTTTTGTGTGTGTCTGTAGATTTGTGATATAAGTTTTCATCCCGATTGCACCGCCAGCAGGTTTTCAAGCACCGGCAGAGATGGCGGGGGCCCTGGAAATGTAGAAAACCTGCTCCTACAGGATGCGCAGAGCTGGTAATACAACAGCATATCGAGTGCTGTCGGCTCTGCGGGGGAACACGTGTTGCAGTGTGAGAAAGGTATCATCAGGGTAGGTTATGTGTGCTCGCGTGCTCTTGTGCTTTTCGTTCCATAAGAGGGGGGTACATGGGGTTATTGATAAGGGACATGGATGATGCGTATAACACCTCTAGGTGTGCCTGTTTACAAAGACCTTCCCATGCCCATTGCATGACTTGTACAGTGTCTATTTCCTCGCGAGGGTGCTTGTAAGGGTGGAATAGTGCTGTTGATATTGGTAGGGGGGCCGCACGATCTCTTTCTATGGACACGTGTGGTTGATAGGGTGTGGGGTGAGCCCAGAAATGTAAAAATTGCGCCTGTGCGCTGTATGCGTAAAGGACAAAGTCCGGGGCTGCCATTCCCACTTGTTCCTGCGGTAGTGTCAGAATTTCCCAGTCTATCCTCGGTTGACCCCCTGCCCACACTAGGTCTATCATATGAGATCTCAATCATTTAAAAAGTGCATTGGGAGCGGAAGTGGCACATTTACAAAAAGTATTTTTGTCAATATTATCATTTTAGCTACCGCTATGCGGCCCGCCAGGGAAAGTGGAAGAGTCTTTCACCGTCTTATCCTGTCTTCAATCCAAGCCACCACCCTCCCATAGTTGGCGGTCCATAGTTCTTGCAGATCCTTACTGAATCATACACCCAGATTGCGAATGGGGCCCGAAGCACATACTAACGGGTAGTCGATAGCAAAGACCTGAGTACCGGGCATAAGTGGGAGGATCACGGATTTGCTCCAGTTGATATTTACTCCGGAGAGCCCACCAAAGTGAACCACCTCTCTTGTCATGGGTGCCAGGTTGTCTTTTGGATGCACCATATAACGCGTGATATCATCCACGTACATGGACACGGTGAGCGCTCTAGTTGTAAAACCAATCCCCCTATTCGCGTGATGTTGACGCAAGCGCGCTGCCAGGGGTTCCGTCGCGATCGTGAACAGTAACGGCGACAGAGGACATCCCTGTCAGGTGCCTCATGTTATGACTAACAGCTCAGAGACCACCAGCCCATTGACTCTGAGAGGCGCTGTGGGTCGTGTATAGAGAAGTTGGATCTGCTTGCTGAAGATCGGGCTTAGACCTATCCTCTTGAGCAGAGGAAAGAGAAATCCCCACTAAAGCGAATCGAACGCCTTTGAGGCATCCAAAAGCGCTGCAGCAGCAGGCACGTGTGGTGCTAAATAGTGTAACAGCCCAAATAAGGTTCTAAGATTGTGCGAGGTTGCTCTGCCTGGTACAAAACCGGATTGGTCCGGTAGGACTATCAGTGGGTGTAGCAGCGGGAGTCTGGTAGCCAGGAGTTTTGCAAAAATCTTGGCGTCCAAATTAATCAATGAAAGTGGACGATAAGACTCGCATTGCTGGGGGTCCTTGTCCGGTTTGAGAAGAGTGATTATGATTGCCTCTCTCATCGATTCAGGAAGGATTCCTTCTTGCAACGCCTCCTGGTACACCACAAGGAGGCGAGGGGCGAGCTCCTCAGAATATTCTTTATAGAATTGCGCTGTAAGGCCGTCCACTCCCGGCGCCTTGTCCGCCCGCATACTGCCAATGACCCGACGCACATCTGCTACCGTAAACGGTACGTCGAGATACTCACGGTGTGCATTGTTAAACCATATACGTGCTATGGAGTCAAAAAAGTCCTCTAGAACCGAGTCTGAAGGAGTCACGTGGGACATGTATAACTGTGTGTAAAAATCACGCATGGTATTTAAAATAGCAGGGGGGGAGTGTACCATGTCATTAGCTGGGGTATAAAGTGCAGTAATAAAGGTGGCTCCCCTGGGTGGTCTCAATAGGTTTGTGAGTGTCTTACCGGGTCGGTCACCCTCACCATATCTTCTCACAATCGCATATTTGTGGAGGAACTTTATCTCCCTGTCAGCCTCCTCCTGGTAGGCAGTCAATCTACTACGAAATTGCCCCAATGTCCCCGCTGATGGTGTCGTGTAATATTGTTGTTCAAGTGTATGTATCTCCGATTCTAGATGGCCGAGACAGCTGCGTATGTCCCTGAGCACCCTGTTTTGCCCTGCTATACAGTGTCCTCTTATAACCACTTTGAAAGCCTCCCATAAAGTCCCAACCGATTCCACAGACTCTGTATTCTTATCAAAGTATTCTGTAATGTTCAAGTGTAGTTCCTCCCTGAAGGCAGAGTCCAGCAGAGCATTGGGTGGTAGGCGCCATGTGAAATGCTGTCTAGAAGGCTTGGGTACCCGGAGGGTGAAAGTGACTGGAGAGTGGTCAGAAAGCATGCAAGCATGGTGGGACGCAGCTGAGACCCAAGCGTGTAGATCGGGGGAGGTGAGCCAAAAATCTAAGCGCAACCATGCATTATGTTGCTGTGTGATACACGTACCCTCCCGAATGTTAGGGTGGAGGCTCCACCAAGTGTCTATTAAACCTTAATCTTCTATTATTTGTTTTAAGACTGCAGCAGCCTGTGGGTGGTGTGTGCGCGAGACTCCCACCCTGTCCACGCTCAGTGATATTACTGTATTGAAATCACCACCCCATATTAATGACGCATCTCCCATGGATTGTATAGTGTGCCATAGTGCTGAAAGAAGGAGGGGTCATCTACGTTCGGTCCGTAGACATTGGCGATTAGAACCCTTTGGTGAAACAACACCCCAAGCAATTACCTTTAATGTTTGCCAGGGGGTACCCCTTTTAATTAAAGTGGCCACCCCACTGGAGTAGTTTGAGTAGCATGAGGAAAACACCTCGCGCACATCTGTTGGACTTCAGCCTATCACAAGCCGTACCCCTTAGATGAGTCTCCTGGAGGAGGCAGATTGCAGCCGAGTGCCTCGAGAGGTGGGAGTGTATTAGGCGCATCTTTCTGTGGTCATTCAGACCGCGTACGTTCCAGGTGAGGCATGTTAAAGTAGACAGGCAGACGTGAAAGAGTGTATGTCCCTGGTGATTATCAATTTTGCTACAGAACGTGTCCCCGGTGGCACTCCGGAGAGTATCGTCCAGTGCGTGATAGCATCCCCGGGGTAGTGTATGACATATCCAGATCGCATCTTATCAGTAGTGAAAAATAAGGCACATTGCAATGAACAACAAACAAATTAAAACTGTCCATTCCCACCCCCACCCACTTCAACCCCCCAATCAGGTTGAGTTGCAAAACTAACCACCCTTTAGAGTCTAATAACCCAATCATTCTTAGAAATAGGGAATCATCCCAGAGGGGACATGAGGTTGCCGGCATACTGCCCCATCACTGCGTAACAGGGTGGTCGAGCATAGTAAAACTACCATAAAATTGTTATTATAACACATGTCAGAAGCATGAAGAAAGAACAGGTAAGATATGTTCACCCACACTGGGGCGAAGATGAGAGCAGAACCACGTCGGACTCAATAGCAAGGTTGTTATACTAGTCATTATCACTTAGCTGACTGTGTGACGAGTTGTCCGTGTTGCGGTCTTTGTCTCGTTGTTGTCGTGCTTGTTGTTTAGCAAATTTTATTGCAGCACTGGCTTCTGTGAAGAAAGAGGGCTTGCCATTGGCATGGACACAGAGTTTGGCAGGGTCGAGCATAGCATATTTAATTTTGGCTTTCTGGAGCAGTTTCTTTGCCGGAGGGAACTCCCGTCTCGCATCCTGGACCGCCTGTGTGAAGTCGGGGTATAGTTAAATGGCATTGTTCTGATATTGTAATGTTCCTTGTTCTCGGGCCAGGTGGAGAACTGTGTCTCTGTCTCTATAATTGAGCAGCCCGGCCAGTATCAGGCTAGCCTGGCTGATGAAGGGTGTAACCCAGAAACCGGTCCCAGGATGCTTGTTTCCGGTTCACCTAAGACCTGGCTTGGCAGTTTGGTCCGGACTGTTCCCATGAGGCACATGATCAAGACTGATTTGCATATAGCTGGGTCTAAACTGAGGTGGCAAAGTGAGCTAAAGAATGATGATGAACTCAACCCAGATCTGTGATTGGGTGTGAGTGTCTGAAAAGTTTCAGAGCTCCGTACATCATCTCCTTGTAATTGCTTTGTTCACCCTAAGTTGTCAGAGTATGCCCAGACGTGGTCCCTTGCTCACTTTGCTCCTAGATTTAAGCTAGCCTGGCTGATGAAGGGTGTTATCCAGAAACTGGTCCCAGGATGCTTGTTTCCGGTTCAGGGAAGACCTTACTTGGCAGTTTGGGCTGGACTGTACCCATGAGGCACAGGGTCAAGACTGATTTGCATATATCTGGGTCTGAACTCAGGTGGCGAAGTGAGCTAAAGAATGATGATGGATTCAACCCAGATCTGTGACTGGGGGTGAGTGTCTTAAAAGTTTTGGCGCTCCATCCATCATCTCCTTGTGTTTGCTTTGTTCACCCTAAGTTGCCAGCGTATGCCCAGACATGAGTCCCTTGCTCACTTTGCCACTGGATTCAAGTTAGCTTGGCTGATGAAGGGTGTTACCCAAAAACCGGTCCCAGGATGCTTGTTTCCAGTTCAGGGCAGTTCGGGCTGGACTTTTCCCATGAGGCACAGGGTCAAGACTGATTTGCATATAGCTGGGTCTGAACTGAGGTGGCGAAGAGAGCTAAAGAATGATGATGGATTCAATCCAGATATGTGACTGGGGGTGAGTGTCTGAAAAGTTTCATCGCTCCGTCCATCATCTTCTTGTGTTTGCTTTGTTCACCCTAAGTTTTAAGGGTATGTCCAGACATGGGTCCCTTGCTCACTTTGCCACTTGATTCAAGCTAGCCTGGCTGATGAAGGGTGTTACCTAGAAACTGGTCCCTGGATGCTTGTTTGCGGTTCAGGGAAGACCTGGCTTGGCAGGTCGGGCTGGACTGTTCCCATGAGGCACAGGGTCAAGACTGATTTGCATATAGCTGGGTCTGAACTGAGGTGGTGAAGTGAGCTAAAGAATGATGATAATTCAACCAAGATCTGTGACTGGGGGTGTGTGTCTGAAAAGATTCAGCGCTCCGTCCATCATCTTCTTGTGTTTGCATTACACAGCATAACATGCCTTTTAGTGTTGCACAATCTAGGCACACCTGCCACATAATTTAGTTCTCCTCTGTTTCATAATTTTAGTGGCCCCAGTAATATATCATGCAATATCATCAACAATGCTGGTATAAACTGCCATCCAGTGATGGCAATTTTAGTTTGAGGGGAGAGCATGATGGGCTGGAGCTGGAGCTGGGAGGTGGTAAATATGAGCTAAGGATATGGAAGGAAAAAGGGAAAGAAGGGGTACACAAGTTTGGGAATACTACATTCTACACTGACCACTTTGTTACTAAACGTTCATCCATGAAACTGTGCCTTGCACCAGCATTTCCTTATACCAGAAGACTCGCAACTTTGAAATAATGAAAGCTAAGGCCTCCCAGTGACATTGGCTAACAGTCAGTGGGCAGTGTTTTTCTTCAGCATACTTTTACCATGTTCCTGATATTCTCCCTTTGCAAAGAATACAAAGGATCCTTGTGCTCCTGCAGGAAAAAAAGAAGCATTTTTCTCCAGAAGGCTATATTTTGCCGAAATTAACAATGACAAATTGAATTGGGGAGAAGAACAGTAGCTAGTTTTTTCGAAGCATAGGTAGAGCATGTGGGCCATAAATTGTCTCTTGCATAAACGTTCCTCCTCTTTTAAATGCAAAACTGTGAAGATACTTCTCCATCTTCTCCAATTTGTTGTCTCCATGCACCCTTTAGTCTTTCACGAAAAAGAATCTGTAATCAAAAAATTAAATTAAAGCTTCTTGTCATAAAACAGCAGTATATAAAAGAGTATCCAAAACGTACCTCTGCTACCAAACAAGATCAGAGTCTACCATTATGCATGTTGAAAGCCCTTCAACACCACCTCAGACATATGCTCAATTGGTCTAAAACAATGTTTTGCAAATGTACCCACATTTGACCAATCTGCTGCTTTAAAAAAATTCTCCAAACTTCCACCAGACCAACAAGACTTACTTGTCTGCATCCCTCACAGAATGGGCTTTAAATTTTGCAAATTCACTCCAGCCCGGTGCATTGCAATTCTAACCCATCATGAAATTCTTGCTGTACTTACCGCCTTGAACGGTTTAACAAAAGATATTAACAGTTGGTGCTCACCATCCCTTCTATTCTCAAAAACCCGACATTCATACTCTTTCAAGCAATCTACCACACATAACTTTTTATGTTTTTCAAATTTTAGATAAAAAATTGAAGTAGTCATGGTCGTTGTTCTTTTCCGTATCTCAAAAAACACACCTTCTGGACAGAAATTCCTATTACTTTTCTCTAAACATTTATCATCTGATACTCTTTTACATGACACCAAACACAAAAGTGTAGCTAACTTAACAGAAAGATTTTTGTTCATTGGCTATGATACAAATAACTTCAAAACCAAAACCAAATCTACATCCAACATAACATCATGCCATCTGAGGCCTTTCTACAAACCAAAACATTACTACATACTGATTTACCTCCAACAAAAACATGTCCAGCAGAAATAGCCGACCTATAACAATTTATTGTCTGATAGCTAAGTTGTTAGACTTAGCATCTTTTGGCGTGCTTCTCCTGAGTTTTTGTGTAAGTGCTCCTGTTGTAAACTGTGTTATGGATTGGTGTTGCCATGATTGGTATATTTGATTTACCTGTCAGTCCCTAGTAAAGTGCACTGAGCGTGCCAGGGCCTGTAAATCAAATGCTGTAAGTGGGCTGCAGCACTGGATTGTGCCACCCACGCAAACTGCCTGTAAATGTAACTCTGGCCTGCCATTGCAGAGCCTGTGTGCAGTCTGGGACTGCCATGTCGACTTGGCTAGTGTGCCCACTTGCCAGGCCCTAACCTTTCCTTTTCTTTCATGTCAGTCACTGATAATGTAGGCCCAAGGTACCCCTGTGGGCAGGGTGCAGTGTATGTGAAAGGTAGGACATGCCCTGGTGTGTGTGGCATGTCCTGATAGTCAATTCCTGCCAATTTCGTTTTTCACTTTTGCAAGGCTACCTGTTCGCATAGGACAGAATGGAGAGTTTGTTTATAACATCTTATAAACATAAATGGCCCTGGGAACTAGGTAGAAAAATAAAGTGTGGTATGCCTGAAATCATAATCTAAAGATGCATCTTTTAGTGAATGTGATTTTTACATTCTGTGTTTGAAAATACCACTTTTAGAAAGTAGGTATTTTCTTGCTCAGCCATCCAGTAGGCCTCTGATGGGGTTTTGGATTTACTGTCTGGGTTTTGGATGACAGGGGCTGGGGAGGAGCCGTGGCTTCAGATAGTCTAGGTGGGTCAGGAAAGGGCTGAAAAGACCTGGCCTGCATTTAGAGTAGGGGGTGAGATTTCCTTTCATCTGAATGGGCCTGTTCTGCCTCTGACAATGCGTCTCCACCTCCTGCCAGGAAGTCACACCAGAGAGGGCAGAACTGGTTCTGGCTGGGCACAGACACTCTCTGCCTAAGAGGACAAAGGACTTGGGGCTATAAAATGTGGGGCCCAAACCCCTGAACTTTAGAACTCTTTTGGACTAAGAAGATTGCCAAGAAGAAGAGTTGGAGAAGCTGTGAGGAGGAACTACTACTTTGTTGAGTGCTTTGCTATGTTGGCCTTCAGTGGCTGCTTCTGTCTTGGGCAGTGAAAGTCTGGACTGAACTTTCTGCAATCTATTTTTGTGAGTTTCTCCCAGGGCTTGAGGTAGAGCTTGCCCCCTGTTCAAGAACTCTCAGGAACAGCAAAGACTAGAAGCTCTTCTGCCCTCAGCACTGGGGACTGTGTGTTTTGTGCTGCAACAGAAGAAAAAGCAACCCGGCGCTGTCTACGACGCCGCTGCCAACTGAAGGCACCACGGAGGGCACCGCGACCCTGGTCTCACCGACGACATCTGCTGACGCCGCCACCGAGCCGCTGCTTGCACCGCGACCTATGGGCATCGCACTTCGCATCACCTCGTTTGACAGGTCCGCCTTGGTATCCCTGTTGACGCCAATCCACCCCGACAATGATGCCGCTACTTGGACCGTGGTTTGAGGGCACCACTTGTAAAGTGACACGAAGCACCACCCTCATCCCGCACCGCAGCCTTGGCCTGCCGATGCCAGAGCCATCGACTCCAGTTCATCAACCGATGACAACTTCAGCAATGACGGCACCGCTGCTGGCACCGTGACCTGCCAGCACCTCGACGAGCACCGCATCATTTCGCACCGTGACCCTGGTCTTACCGATGCCGCAATCTGACGCCACCACAGAGCTGCTGCTCGCACCGCGATCTGAGGGCATCGCGCGATGCACCGCTGCACTTCGCACCGCAGCACCTGACGCCTGCCGACGCCAGTGCTCCTGACTTCAACCGCGAGGAGTTCAATTTGCAACGTTTGTGACTTCAAGTGCCCGACGACTCCTACACCGACCTCCGGAACCAACGCCTGGGGACGCCGTGCTTGAGGAACCTCAACGAGACGTCACAGGTGCCCTGCATTTCTAAAGGTACTGTTTTGTGGGTCTTCCCGACAACGTTGCTGGCCTACGACGCTGCGGTCAGCCAGAACTGTTTAGATTTGTTTGTTCATGACGCCGTAATAGCCCCAGAGGGAGCCATCGACTTCAAGGAACTGTTTTTCAAGATTATTTTGATAACTGAAGATTTCAAACTACTGTATTATGGATTTTTATCATTTATGGTCTTGTCTTAAGTATATAAAATATTGGATATTTTTCTAAACTGGTGTGGTGTCCTTTTGTAGTGCTTACACTGTATTACTGTTGGCTATGTGCAAATGCTTTTCACACTGCCTCTAAGATAAGCCTGACTGCTCGTGCCAAGCTACCAAGGGGGTGAGCAGGGGTTATTTTAGGAGTGTAACTCCCTTTTCCTGACTAGAAGGAAGGGTCCCTACTCGGACAAGGTACCTACCCCTGCCAACTAGAGACCCTCATTTCTAACATTAGTCCTCTCTCAAATTGCTCCACTAAAAACTTGAGAACCTCCTCTACAGGTGCCTCCTTGGGAGCCATATTCCTTTCCATGCACCAACGAACCCAAAAGTTCCATACTCCTTTGTACCTTCTTCTAGTGCCTGGTGCCCATGACTCCTCGAGCAACTCTGCAGCCCCTTGCGAAAGGCCCTCGAATGCTCCAGACACCTTCCAAACAAGAAGGTTCAAGACTCCGCTCAGCACCTAAGGATGCTCTTTTCCTTCCTCATTTGTCAACAAAGCTTCCTCTGCCAAAAACAACACAGGAATCTTGCATGCCAATTCCCAAACTACTGAAAACCATACCTGAGACACCCAAAATGAGGTTACCAAAACCAACTGCATCTCTCTTTCTTCACATTCAGAAGTACTCTCTGGATCATTGCAAGGGTAGGAAATGCATATCCCTTCACCTCTGAACAATTTTGCTGAAAAGCATCTATTGCTGTAGCCCCTAGATCTGGTAACCAACTGAAATACCTCAGAAGCTGGTAAGTTAACCTCATTGCAAATAAATACACTTCCAAAGGCCCAACATTTCCTCTATCCCCCTGAAATACTCTCTCCCCAGCTTCCAATGGCTGTAATCTTTCACATATCTTGAATTCCAATCTTCCACCACATTCATATCTCCTAAAAGATACTCTGCTCTTAACAATATCTTCTGCTCCAGACAGAACATCCATAACTCTTTCGCAATATCTAATAGGCCCTTGGACCTGCAACTTCCTAAACGTTTTTTTAAGACACTGCTGAAATGTTGCCCATCTTCATCAAAACCGTGTGCACCTGTGATTCCTCCCTGGAACTCCTAAATGCATACAACCTCGCTGTCAGCCTTAGTAAATTTATGAGGACGTTCCTCTCGAGACCTGCCCAAGCACCAACTGTCTCCTGAAATCCTAATCTTACTCCCCATCCTAATCGACTGGCATATGTCTCCATAACAAAATCTGGTATTCAACCAAAAATAGCTCTTCCATTCAATGTATCCAGATTGTGCATCCACCAACTCAATTTCTCTTTTCCTTTTTGTTCCAAAATCACCTTGTCTCCATTCAATAATCCTTTTCTCAAGGCATCTGCCTTCACCCTCTGTAAAGCCCGGTAATGCCAAAGTCCTGGATAAATAGCTTGGATCGAGGATGAAAACCACTCTAAAATCCTTGTCAAATCCCTCACTGTCAATGTATCTTTTCGTAATACTCCTAAAATCTCCTTCTTTAGCAACTTCATTTTCTTTTCTGGTAACTGTAAAACGTCCCCAATCGTGTCTATCTTGAAGCTAAAAAACTCCAAACTCTGAAATTGTATTAATCTGGATTTTTCTTTGTTTATCAAAAAACCTACCTTCTCCAAAAGATGCATTGTTTCTTTGAGCTGTGAAACTAATTCCACCTCATTTTGAGACATCAACAATATGTCATCTAAATAAACAATCAAACGGAATCCTCCCTATCTCAAATAAGCTACCATGGTGCTGAAGACAGACCAAAGGGGAGACACAAAAACCGATATAACTGGCTCTTCCATCTGAATTGCAGAAATTTCTGACTTTCTTCCTTCATAGGCACAGTGAAATGAGCTTCTTTTGAATCCAAGTTCACCAACCAGTCCTTTGACTGAAACCTGTCTCTTAAAAGGTGAATCCCTTCCATCCTGAAATGTCTGTAAACCAAAGAACGATTTAAACTTCTCAAGTTTGTTACCGGTCTCCACCCTATGTCCATTTTCTCCACTAACAACAATGTGCTGACAAAGCCATTCCAGTGATCTTCTCTACCAAGCAAATCGCACCCTTTTGCAACATCGCTTCTATTTCTAAGTTCAACACTCTGACTTGTTCTTGTGACAAACTCAACTCTTTTCGCTCCCTTACCTGTTTTGGCAACTCTACAAACTCTATCTCAAATCCTTGCATGGTTTTTAAAACCCATGGGTCTTTTGTAACATTTTCCCAATCTTTTCGGAACAATGGTAAACACCCTCCTACTCTTTTTAGGGAAGAACAAAAAGTTATCTCCATACTCACATGGGAGCCGGGAGCTGATTGTCTCTTTCTCTGATTGTTCTTGTTCTGTTAAACTGGCCTCTTTGTGGAAAAAACTTGAGCACTGGAATCATCTTTCTGCTTTCGGTGCAAGTAGCTATACTGGGACTTTTGAAATCCTGGCCAGCATAAGGTCCCCGTCTGCTGACCCTTTCAAAACACCTCCAAATACCTACCTTATGTTATTCTGTGCCTTCTCAAGAGGAGTAAACATGGCCACATGTTTACCCAAACTCTTTACCATGCCCTCACCAAAGAGGAAATCTTTTGCCTCACTACTAGGTTCCTTGCCTGCCATCTCTCCTAGCTTACGATTAATCTTCATCAGACAGATTTTCTGCATTCAGCCAAAAGCCCTGAGTTGGCATTTTCCAAAAATACCATTGCCCTTTGGCTCTATCCTCGCAAAAGTTGTACATTATCGGTTCTCCATTGATATACGCTTCCTCAGCCATATACATTATCTATGCAAGTGGACCCAAAATGTCCAACAACCGATCTTGAGACTCTTGCGTTGGTCCCTTTCCACCTTAAATAGATAATCATATCTGGATCAAGATTAGGTGAATAACACACCTTGTTATCAATCTGTGTCCTTGAACATTCCGCCCTTAAAACGTTTCTAACCTCCCTTTCTAGAGGTGTCCTTCTCCATTGTTTAATACATTTATTGGCATAATCCAAAGGCCACCAATCAGCACTTCTTGGATACCGGAATTCATATGGATTAAACATCTCTTCCCCTAACGGTTCTTTAATAACTGCATTAGATGAAGATGCAGCATCAGTCTTCAAATCACCATTTATGTCATCATCCTGATCGACAACAAAAATGTATTCATCATACATTTTATCTGGGCTTTGCATGACTTTATCTTTAATATCCATAAAACAATCTGTTTGGACACCTTTGCTCTGCATGCAGCCATGGGAACCAATTCTAGTCATGGAGTTAAATTAATCCTTGCTGTTCTTATTCAAATGTTTTATTTTTCTCAACTTCTGCCCAGGCCTACTCTCCTTTCTACTTCTTTCCTCCTCAGAGAAAGTAATCAAACAGAATAGGTATGCAGTTCCTAACAGGCAAGAGGGAAAGATTGACTAAGTGGTAGACAGTACTCACTTAGTGGCGGGAGGAACGGGGGAATTCCTCCTTTTGGAAATAGGACCCTCACACACCCGGCCAGCTAAGTGTCATGCTTCATCAGAGGGCTGGCTCCTCGTCAGGTTGGCGCTGTAATACCTGATGGGCACCCTATGAGGGGATCTTTTATTCCATGCCGTTTGGTGCAGTGGGTGTGAGGAACCTAAATGTGTAGATGTGTGGAATGTGGGTTACTAGACTGTGCAAGGATTAAAACAGGAAGTAGAAGTCCAATCAAGAATTTTTTTATGAAAATGGCTCCTAACCTCATTAAAAAGTAGATATGGCGCACTCCTGTTGTAATGCTACAAGATAACACGCTCTATAAAGTAGTTGAAATGTTTCTTGCCATAGTGTCAGTTTGACGGCAATTCTTCAGGACATAAAAACAGTCTAAACTGGTTGTGATTGTCTAGTTAGGTAACAGTGATAAACCACAAACAGACCCTAAATGTGGTACCAGTAAATATGGTGAGCCAACCCTAGTTGGGTTGGTGACTCATGCCATCGACTCCCGGCAGGTAAAGACACCTTGTAATATAGTGTTGTGCTTTCACCGCAAGATCGTTAGTGGATCTACCCAAACGCTGCCAGGACCAGGAGATACTGGCCATCAGAGAAAGACCACGAATCTTCATCAGATCTTATTTCCTTACGTTTCTATCCATAACAATTTCCACTACTTCTCTTCTTGAAGCCTTCACCTCATTTTGTGTTAGCTTCCTAAAGCTCTCCTCACTTACTCTCCTTTCAATCACCTGTTGATTAACACCACTGTCTTCTGATGACATCTCGTTAAAGCCACAATAAATGTATTATTATTTCTTTTTTATTTATATCTCCTAAGACACCATTCTTGTTCTAACCTCAACAATCGCGAATCTCCCTCTTCTAATTATTTTGCTTTCCTAAGCTAATCGTGGTCCAAGATAGTGCTTTCCAAGAACTGCACTGACTCAATGCTCTTTACCCAATTAAAAATGGCTGCCATGATCTTGCGATCCAATCAATGGGCCCATTTCTTTAATATTCCGATAGTGTGACAGCGAGCGGAAAGACTGAACAACCCTCACACTACCGGACCTTGCTCAGCTACATCAGCCAGGGGAACCACAGCTTTCACACGACTCCTGACGACTTGTCCTCAGAGGCTTGAGCAGCAGTACGCACCGCTAGTCAAATAACGGTAAGCATGTGCAAAATAACTCGTGCTGCTTTTTAAATCCTTTGGTTTAACTTCTTTCAGCCTCCAATGGAATCACACGGCAGAAACCTGATACAAGCCATACATTCAAGCAGTGTACAATTTATTTCAAACACCAAAAGCCAACAAACTAAACTTTCAAAAACTTCCCAAACAAATTCATTACTACAAGTAACATCAACTCAACACTCAACTTCTGAAAATTATAAGCATACACATAAACCCCCCAAAATACTCCTCACACTCACCAAACAAAGTACCTATATATGTAATCAAAGAAGATACTTATCTGAACAGGAGCAGCATTTAAAAAAGGAGGAGAGTTCTATGCAAGAGACATGTATTGTTGTTTATTCATATTACAGTTCTGGATTGTTCTTTGTTGAAAGTTTTTTGAAGGTGCAGGAGTGGCAAATACAAGTTTATGCATAATGGTAGCCTCTGGTCTTGTAATGAAGTCTCCAAATATATTCTGTAGTAAAATGCTTCTTCTTGCCTTTTCCTTATTGGTGCATAATCTGAGAACAATGTACTTGTGTAGAATGTATGAAAGTATTCGTCTAAAGTCCTATAAAAGGATGTGTAATTTTCTGTACCCTGGAGCCCCCTATTCCCTATCTTTAGAAGGCAAATCTTTGCTAAATTTCATATAGAACTGTACTGGGTTCTTTGCACTTATGATTTGTATGCTTTGATGTTAAAGTTGCTGATTGCATATTTCAAGTATATTGCCTATTAATTCTTTATTAAAAAAAAAAATCAAACTACAACTCTTGTCTGTCATTCTTATAAGAATATTTAAGCATTAATTACTTAACTTGATCAAATTAGTATTAATGATGAATCCAATCGGGGAGCACCAAAGACCGTTTCGAAACAATACTGCTCAAGGTCCTAACGTTGGTGTGCCTTTTGGGGTATGTTCATTTTGGATAAGTTTGCGCAGTGACACTAATGAAAGTGAAGGCTGTTCTAAAAGGATCTTAGCCACTGAAATATTTATGAATAAAATACGTCACCATTGTTCATATTCGTAGCTCGCTATCTTAGCCAAGTTTTGTAGGTTTGTTTTTAAGTGTTTAGAAATATGAATCCTCATTTGAAGAGCAGATCCACCACATAACAGAATATACTTCATAATGTGCTTAAATTTCAAAGGTTTTTGGTGTGCACTAATTTGATATCTTCATTTTCAAAAAGTTGCCTATTTTAGCACCGTTAAAAACCATTCACTTTTTGCCCAGCATGCATGCACCTAAATAATGTTCTGGATACCTATTTTATAATAATATTTTATTTATTATATATAACTTCATGATAATCCTCTGGAATTTTTAACTGTTGTCAATGACACAAGTTGTAATTAACCAGGAGGATAAGCTGGCCGTTGTGCGATTCAATCTTATGACCTTCAAATGAAAGATGATGTCAGCATGAGGTATTTAGCTTAACCTCTTCAGTGCCCATGACGAGATAGTCTCGTCATGGAGCACGGTCGCGCTGTGCCCATGACGAGACTATCTCGTCATGAACCCCACCCACTAATGTAACGCCCGGCACAGGAGGGGGAAAGGGCGTGGCAGAGAAGGGGTTAACCTGTGTTGTAAGCAGATCAACATTTCTATAGGAAGAGTGTTTTGTTTTGCTAATAGCTTTGGTGGTGTTTGAGGAATCTGCATGACACTTTCAAAAAGAAAAGTCCATCCACCTCAGCCCCTTCCTGAAAAGCTTTGCCTCATGGAAATGGGTTGGGGATCCCAAAACATTCATATCCCATGTTAGTCCCCATAGCAAACTTTGTACTTTGATCCTGAAAGCCAACAAAAGAATGACACCAAATTTGGCAAAAAGTAAAAACTTTACTAAGAAAGTGTGCTTTTTGTGATTTGCTGTAAATAAGTATGTAAATATGTTGAGTTGCTTTCCAGAAACTCACATTTAAAGGGGTGCTCAGAATGGGTTTGCAGGGCTATAAAGTTAGGTATATCTGGTTGGTTGGACCCACAATACTCACACTAGAGTCCCAAGGAACCATAAATTGAAAACATAGAGCGCTCTCATTGGCTGAGGGAGCTTGTTCACCTATTTGCCATTTTGGTACCACATTACCGGGACCTGTCTTACGCTACGGAGTGATCAGATTGGCTGGCTGTAACCCTGAAAAATATATTGCAACTGCCATTACAGGACTCAGGGATTTAGTCCCCGTCTCCTGAAAATAAAAATAGGTTTTAAGAGTGCAGGGTAGAGACACCCTTAACACCTACTACTGGTGCTGCGGATGTGAAGGTGCTAGAAGGACTCTCCAGGGTCCAAAATGAAAAAAGAAAAATTCTTGGTGCAGGAACTACGTTACTGTTGCGGGAACCAGCACAGCTCTGTGACCAACCCCATGCTGTTCTTGGTCTTCAGCCATGTGCAGTAGGAGGATTGGCTGTTCATGTTATGGTGGCCAGGTCCTGTGGCCAATCCCGGCTGCTCATGGCCTTTGGCCATGCCCATCTGACATTGGCTGCCTGCAGCAGTGTTAACTGAAGAGACTGGTCCTTCGGTTAGCCCCCGATGCACAGAGGCATCAGGTATACTCATCAAGGGTTGGAAGCCAATGGGGGTTGGGCCAAGCCCTTCAGGCATACCCCTGCTACACATGACCTTCAGCCATGAGCAGCGGTGATTTGGCCAATGGTGCAGGGCTGTTCCTGGGGTACCACAGTGCCTGTGAATATTTTTTTTAATTTTAAACAGTAAAAAAACAAAATGTGTGTTCAGTGTTCATGGGGTGATGAGTGTTCATGCAGGGTAGGTGCAGGACCTAGCTGGAGTCCAGGCTGTGCCTCCAACCCCCAATGTGAACAGCAGATGGTTGGACACAACAGAGGGTTGGAATACCCCCCTGCTGGGCATTGCCCTCTCCCGCTGTGCACTGTCTTTGGCCATGCACTGCAGGGGGTTAGCTGACCGTTTTGGGGTTGGCTGCATGCTCTGGCCAGATGCCAGGCCCTGTGGTTAACACACCAAGTGCAATGCCTCTGATCTTGCTCAGTGTCAGAGTTAGCTTCTTGCAATGAAGTAGGCCGAAAGACCTGGCCATATGGCCAACCCCCCTTGCACACGGCTTTCAGACATGCGCAGCTAGGGTTTGGCTACTTGCCGCAGGGTGGGCGCAGGCCAGGCACAGCCACCAAACCTCCGCTGCTGACCAAATAACCCAGGAATTGACTGAAATACTAAAGGTTAAAGTGAAGTTATAATTATGTACAGTGATGAGATCTTTTCTTACGTTAAAATAACCTGAAATTGACTCAAAAAACAAAGGTTAAAGTGACATTATAGTTATATATGGTGATACAGATCACACACGTTATTTTAAAGAAAAACTAGAAATTCATTGAAAAATCCAAAAGGATAAAACAAATGTTTAAAAACAAAAAACGCGGAATGTAACCAGTTATAGTTTACTGAGCTAACTATATTTTGCTCCCCTGTCGTGCCCTACTTATGGCAGCACATATTAAATCGCTCATCACATGTAAATGGCATCATTGATACTATGACATCTCAAATGACATAATTTATTTCAACACCTAACTATACAAACACTTTATACTTTGCTTTTTTTCAGTGAATATATGTAATACATAATAGATAACCATTTAATATGGGCCTGTATTACCATTGAGGGGTTCTGGTGACATGTGCAAACCACAAGGCCAAAGACTGTGGGAGCGATTCACAAAGAGCCACTGCAGTCATGTACAAGGCTTCTCACTGGTGGTGCAATCCCCGCAGTGCAGTTTATCATTTCGAACATTCTGCGACGAGTGTGGAGACTCCACCACGACTGCGACACCTGTGCCATGACTGTGGAGGCTCTTTGTGAATTGGGTCCTGAACAGTTTATAAATGTCAAATAAGCCCCAAGATGGCAAAATAGGACCATATTGCAGCTGTTAATCATTATGCATTATTTATCTTATATGAATTATTCATTAATTTTAGCACTCATTAGAAAGATTTAGAGCATTTCAGCATCATCCATTTAAGCATTCATTGTTTGTCTGAGACCTCATATATGTCTGTCAATGTTTTAAAAAATGTGTATTTTTATTTGGAATAATCTGCTAATATTTAAAATGTGTTTTATCCAACAATGTGAATTATTATAAAGTTTAAACAAAAAATGTATTGTAAGGAAATTAAAAACATGCATCCTAAAATGTGCTTTTCTCTTGTAGTACATTGCCACTATAATATAACATGCATAAAGAAAGACAATAGAGTGCAATGTGGACCAGTGCAACTTTTTACTGACAGGTTTCTGCATTTATGAATTTATCATTTTTATTTTCACTCTCTTGAATCTGCAACCACTCACAGGTGGCATTTGTGCAGGTGGACGGTTCTCACAGGAAGGCTGTGGTACTGGTGGGTTCACACAGGGGACTTGTGGCACTGCCATGCTCATGCAACAGTGGGTTTGGTGGCATTGGCTTCCACACCTGCAGGCCAAGTGATTGACTCTTGTTCTGCTTCTGGGGTCCTGGCTGAAGCTCCTACAGTTAGTTCCCTGCCATCTGGGAGTTCAGCTTCTTTGGGAGGTGGCAAGGGGCAGAGCTGATAAAAACCAGCAGCCACATGACCTTCCTGGGCAAAAAGAGCTGTCACTTGTCTTAAGACCTGAAGAAGCATTTTAAAGGCATCGATTCCTGCCCAGGTTTTCTATGTTCTACCCAAGAAGAGTTCCAAGATGGATTCCCATTTCCCAATTTGCTATAGTCGGGCTCAAGTATTTTGCTGTGTCATTTCCCTTTGCTATTAGTACACTAATTAAGGAAGGCTTTCCTTGTCTTTCACTGTTTTGCAATGGAGAATTGAATCGATCTTCTTTCTGAGCCTATCTGCTATTCCCCTCTTTATGGGCCCTCAGGATCATCGGTATTCAGCTTTCAACCTCCTGGATGGATTTATGCCACTCACTTTTTCTCCAGTTTGTTGCTCTTCGTGCAGACACCTGTCTTCCACACATAATTCATATAGTAGGAATGCACAGTGGCTTCTAGAAGGAATAATCCTAACCTAGGACAGATCTAAACTTTTAATTTGGATTCAACACATGCGTCCAGCCTCTGACACCCACACTGGGGAGGATTCATTGGCAGATGGGTCTGCAAGAGTTAGCTTGAGTCTTTGGGAGACTCACACCACCTGAAGAGGCAGCAACAGGGAGTTTAAGCATGGCTTGCCTTGGTGGTTCATCTTGCCAGAGTGTGGAAAATATGTAGAAGATATAAGTGAATCTCAGCACAACTACCCCACAGTTTGGACTTGCTCCCACAGTGACAGATGCAGTTTGCTCCATTTCTGAAATTCCCAGTGCATCTGCTCAATCAATACATCCATATTGTTTTTGATCGTTGCTGGAAAATTGTTGGCAATCAGTGCTCCAAGCTATTTTATCTTGCCAGACATCCACGAAAAAAGGGTGTGCATGGAGGGCTTCTCTGGTGATGGGTAGCGCAGTGGCGGCTCACCGAGGTAGTGCTGCGGGGTGGTGAGGCGGGCGGGGGTGGGGCTGGGGAGGGGGGTAGTGGAGTCCGACATACAACGGACAGGAGTAAGGTAAGTAATAAATAAATAAAACTATTTACCTTGTGCGAGCTGCATGCCCTCCTGCGGATTGGAGATTGAAATGAGTGAGGTAATAGCAGCCACAGGCAGATGCCCTGTGGGGAAAGCTCCCGGGCTGGATGGTATTTCTGTCCAATCTTTAAGGCAAATATACCATTGTGCGCTCCTCTCCAGACAGAAGTCTTCAAGTAATTATTAAAAACTGGTCCATCGAAGGCCTGGTCCTATGCGACTTTGATCCCTATCTTTAAAAAAGACTCTAAGGGAAATCCGCAGTGCTACCGTCCTATATCACTGATTAACTCAACTACCAAGATAATGGGTAGAATCTTGCTGGAGCGCTTGCAAATTTGCACAAGCAAGCATTATGTGCTCGTGGAACTCCAATTTGGTTTTCACCCTGGCTTAGGGACAGTTGAGCAGTGTCTCAATTTATACCTTCAAATAATTAAATATACTGTGGTAAAGAAGGGCTAGCTGTATCTAGCATTTATGGATATAAACTCAGCTTTTGATTCTGTAAACAGAACCAAACTGTGAAGTATTATGCTGGAGCTTGGGGTGGAGCCAAATATTGTCAAATCCTTTAGAGACCAGCATATAAAGGTGACTACCAGTGTGAGGAATGATCCAAGGAGGAGGAGAACCAAACCTTTTAAACTTGCCAAAAGTGTACACCTGGACTGTGTCTTGGTCCCTGTTTGACTTGCCCCTTTTTGCAGGGTTATCCCCAAACTTTTTGCTTCTTCCTCCTATTTTTCCCTGACCTGTTGTTGGTTTTAGGACTCTGGGCACTTTACCACTGCTGATCAGTGCTAAGTGCATATGCTCTCTGTGTAATGTGTTATTATGATTGGTTATCCCTGATTGGCATATTTGATTTACTGGTCAGTCATTAGGAAAGTGCACTGAGTGTGCCGGGCTGGTAAATCAAATACTACTAGTGGGCCTGCAGCACTGATTGTGCCACCCACTTGAGAAGTTCTGAAACAGTAACTCAGACCTGTCACTGCAATGTCTGTGCGCAGTTTCTAACTGCCATGTCGATTTAGAAAGTGCACCCACTTGCCAGGCCCTAACCTTTCCTTTTCTTATTTGTCAGTTACCCCTAAGGTAGGTCCAAGGTACCCCTGTGGGCAGGGTGCAGTGTATGTGAAAGGTAGGACATGTACTGGTGTGTGTGACATGTCCTGATAGTGAAATACAGCCAATTTCTTTTTTTCACTATTGAAAGGCTATCTTATCCCATAGGACAGCATGGGGAATGCTTTGTAATATTTTACAAGCATATCTTCCCATAGGGATAAGATTGAAAAATAAAGTTTAGGCTCTCTGAACTCAGAATTTAATAACACCTCTTTCACTAAAGATGGATTTTAAATTATGTGTTTGAAAATGCCACTTTTAGAAGGTAGGCATTTTCTTGTTTAACCATTCTGTGTGCATCTGCCTGTTTGTGTATTGACTGTCTGGTTTTGGAGTGACAGGGGCTGTGGAGGTGCATTCTCCCAGACAGCCACCGAGGGGTTGATGTGTGTCCTGCATTTCCTGAATGAGTCAGCACTAGGTTGAATAGGCCTGATCTGCATTTGGAGTGGTGGGAGGAGTTGCACCTGTACCTGAATAGGGCTGTGCCTGTCTTTCACAATGCTGGCTCCACCCCCCTGTGGGGTGTTGGGGACCAAGGCCCACACTAGCAAAGGAAGTTGTAGTGCACTGACAGAGTGCCCCCAGAACTGGTTTGAACTGGGCTCAGAGCCCCTTGCACAAATAGAACAAAGACATTTTGGGGTATAAGTATCAGACCTAAAACCCCTGAACTTTAGATCATTCCTGGAATTCAAGAGGAACCCTTGCCAAGGAGAAGAGCTAGAGAGACTGAGGAGAAGTACTGCCCTTGCTGTGTTTCTGGGGTTGGCCTGCAGTTGCTGTTTCTGCCAAGGGAAGGAGAAGGACTTTGCTGTGTGCTGTGTCCCCTGCTTGAAGGAGATCTCCAAGGGCCTGAAGTGAGCCGTCCTCATGTTAAGAAGTCTCAGGGACACTAAGACTTCACCCCCAGCTCCCTTGAAGTCTGCTGTTGTGAGTTCTGCCCTGCCTTGAGGTGGCAGTTTTGGGCCTCTGGAGGTTGTTGCTGCTGTTTGGGGGCTGGAAGAGAGAAGAAACTAGGGGTGGGCGGAATTAGTGAAATTGACTTTTGTAAATTATCGCGAAATTGTGCAAAATCTCCGCGAGCACGTGGAACTTTTGCAAAGATGCGGAGATTGCTTTTCCCGCCCGTTCGCGATGTGTTTTTGCCTGCTCGCGGGGAAATATATCTCCAACTTGCCCATGCGGTTGCTAATGGACGCGGTCATCTTGCTCGCAAAATGTTTATTTCCTGTTCCGGGTCGAATGACATGTTCACGATCGCAATGACGTGTTCGCGATCGCAAACTCTTGCAGGATAGCGCAACCTGCTACCAACAATCCAACATCTCGTGGCGCACGCGAACGGATAGGAAAACTCGACGGCGAACGCATGCACCTAGTAAGTCACGACCGCATGCGCGAGAACGCATTATTAAAGCGCGAACAAGAAAAATATTTCCGTTTTGCGGCAGATTGCGAAAGTTTTGACATTTTCGCACTCTCCGCGGAACGCGAAAAATGTCAAAATATCACAAATTCCGTGAGCGGAACAAAATTTACCGCCCAGGCCTAGAAGAAACTCACAGGACTACAGAAATTGACGCATCGCTCTTCTTGCAGCAGTTTTGCTGATGCATCATCACGGCGCAAGGAGAATTTCCACGCATCGCTGCGCTGCTGTGAAAACCGTCGCGGTACCTGTCGTCGCTGCAAGAATCGATGCATCGAGGGATTGCGGCTGAAGAGAACCGACACACCGCCGTGCTATGCCGCTACAACGATTGCCGATGCATCCCAAAGATCAACGCATCGTACCTGTGCGACACGCTTCCCATACGCACCACCTGCGGACCGGAACAAGAACAAAGAATCGACGCATCACTCCCCCTACAGACCGGAATCGATGCAACCCTTCGTCTGCGTGTAGTGGGACTGTTGCATCACCTCTTCAGGGTCTCAGGAGTGTCGCAGCTCTTGGTTTTCCGATGCTGCGGCTGTTTGGCTTGGTGAACTTTGACGCAACTACATGTACTTTGGTGAAAAGTCACGCATCCATAGGTTCTATGGTGACAGTTCTTGAAACCTTTTGAAAGTAATTTTTCTTAATACTTGTATGTTGGATTTTTGTCATTTTGGTCTTGTTAAGTTTAGATAAAGACATTTTACTTTTCTAAACCGGTGTGGTGTCCATTTGTGGTGTTATCATTGTGTTACTGTGAGTGTTGGTACAAGTACTTTACACATTGCCTTTGGGATAAGCCTGTCTGCTCATGCCAAGCTACCAAGGGGGTGAGCAGGGGTTATCTAAAGTGTGTATCCCCCTTACCCTGACTAGAAGCAAGGGTCCCTATTTGGACAAAGGTACCTACCTCTGCCAACTAGAGACCCCCATTTCTAACATTGGTGGTCAGCGATGAGGATTTGAACTTGTATTTGTACTTGACCCACAGTGATTGGTGTACATCACTAGTTTAGTGCAGACCAATACGCAACCAAATACTGTGTTTTATTTTTGGTTCTATTTTTGATCTGACCCATGAGTATCCACGCACCATGTCTCTGAGTAGTAAACCAGCAAGTGAGGCTGCAGAACTGGAGTTTGACATTGAAATGTTAAGTAGTTACAAAGTAGAGTAACTCAAGTAACTCAAAGGAGCTTTGGATGTCCCATGAGGTGCAACTCTAGGAAAGAGGAGCTACAGAAGGCCTTGGGACCTGGTGGGAGACCAGAGAAGCTGGGGAGACAGATGATGCAGATAGTGTCTAGTGCTGAGGGAGAAGTCCACACACCCAGAGATGTGGCGTCTGACTTGAAGGAGGGGGTTGACATACAACAAGGGGTTCAGGGTTATGAGGTAGCTCCAGTGGTGTGCAGTGTCCCTGAGGTGGATTGGGGCACTGGCACAGGGGTTCATATTCCTAGTGGTGGGAGGGACACTCTACTGGCTCTAGATGAGGGCTTGCAGGGAGAGGGGTTCCCCCATGGTAGAAGCCTTAGGGTGTGTGAGTGTGGAGACTGCCCAAAAGAGTGTAGGTTGAGTGACAGAGACAGTCAGACATTGTCTTGCCAATCTCATAAGAGTGGTGTGGGGTACTTGTGTGAGGCACTGGATGGTGAGGAAAGTGTAGCTTGGTTAACACATGTGTGGGGCTGTGTGATTCGATTGTTGGATAGCATATTTTAAGTCCCTGTTTTCTAGAGCTATGTCAACAGCTGGTGGAGTGTGAGTTCTCTGACCCCAGGGAGCTTGCACTGGAAGCAGGCCTTTTGGTGGATTCCAGAGGGTCTGAAGAAGCTTTTGGGAGCGATCCTGAGGGGGTGGCTCAGGTTTTCCCCAACAAGTGAGGTAGGGGAGGTTGGTGGTAGTCCAGATAGGTCTCAGTGTAGTGGGAGGGGTGTAGGGTCCCACATCCTGTCTCAGAGGAGAAGAAGTGGGAGTGGGCTGTGTCCCAAGGTACCTGAAACCCAGTCCTAGGGCCTGGTTGGTTCATGGAGTGAAAACCAGGAGGGGGGCCTAGTCTGCGCTGAGAGGCCAGCTTCTGAGGGGGATCCCAAAGTGTAAGGTGAACTGGGGGACTGCTGTAACAAGCATCCCACCAGTTCTGGTGTCTCTCAGCCCCACTCCAGTGGGGAGGGTGCATGAGTCCAGAAAAAAGGGTGAGAGGGGACAAAGTCCCCAGTGGAAGTACCAGTGGGTCAGGGGTTGCCAGCTCTGAGGTCAGAGCACCCCAGGACTGACCCTGGTGAGGTCAATTCTGGCCTTGGGGGTCTTCATGCCCTGTCATATGGACAGGAGGCTGAAGACCTGTGCCAGGAGGACTCTCGCACAACTCATGAGGAGTGTGTTTCACTTAGAGGGGGGTCGGTGTACTCCCCGGAAGTCCTGGGTTGCCAGGCACAGGTCCAGCCTAAGGGTACAGACCCTGGGTTGGAGGATCAGGTTCAGGGTGTCCCCCCTGACCTGGAGGAAGGGGCGACTGCTAACAGTGCCCCTACCAGTTTGTCTTCTTGGGGTACCGCTCCAAGTGGGAGGGTGCAGAGCCCCAGGCAGGAGGACTGGGTATGTGAGAGCCCATCCCAGTCCTGTGTCCAGCCGCAGTGTACAGACCCTGGGCAGGTGTACCATTTGCAGGATAGCACCCTGAACTGGTGGGAGAATTGTGCAGAACACCTGCCACAGGTGTCCTGACAGTTCTGGAATCGAGGCGGACTGCTCCCGGTGGGAGGATGCAGAGCTGCGAGGAGGGGAACAGGGTGTGGGAGAGCCTACCCGTCCCCTGTCCAGCTGCAAGGTACAGACCCTGGGCTGGTGGGCCAGTGTCAAGATGCCATACCTGACTTGGCAGGAGGCAGAGTGGACAAAAAGTGGCAGGCACCTGGGGCTACCGCCCCCCCACTTTTTGATGCCACAGAGGTTAGCGAGGCCTGAAAGGCATGAGGCTCTCATCACTGACAGTTGTCAGTGGCCACTCTGGCTTGCTGTCCTGGTGGATAGAGTTGCCCCTGGGAGGGGGACAGCAGTCACACCCCAGGGGTGGACTGGGCCACACCACTGTGTTGGCCATGTGGGTACTGCCAGCTGTTGGGACACATCTGTGAGCAAAGTAAGTTTAGGTGCTGCACAGATGAGGTCCACAGGTGAGGAGAAAGGTTTCCCATGGGTTAGCTTAGTTGGCCCTGAGAGTATGGATAGAGGGATCCAATTAGGTTCAGGAAGGTATAGAACGGGAATAGACACCTGCTATTGTGGACCAGGTTCCATGTTTCATTGCCCCAAGCAGGGAAGCCCATCGAGGTATGTATTCGTCTACCCTGGCTTTAGGCTGGAAGGGGGTTGTATTGGACTTGCCCCTTTTTGCAGGGTTAACACCAAACTTTTTGCTTCTTCCTCCTATTTTTTCCTGACCTGTTGTTGGTTTTAGGACTCTGGGCACTTTACCACTGCAGATCAGCGCTAAAGTACATATGCTCTCTGTGTAAATTATTATTATGATTGGTTCTCCCTGATTGACATATTTGATTTACTGGTCAGTCCCTAGTAAAGTGCACTGAGTGTGGGTCTGCAGCACTGATTGTGGCACCCACTTGAGTAGTTCTGAAACGGTGACTCAGACCTGTCACTGCAATGTCTGTGCGCAGTTTCTAACAGCCATGTTGACTTGGCAAGTGCACCCACTTGCCAGGCCCTAACCTTCCCTTTTCTTATTTGTCAGTTACCCCTAAGGTAGGTCCAAGTTACCCCTGTGGGCAGGGTGCAGTGTATGTAAAAGGTAGGACATGTACTGGTGTGTGTGACATGTCCTGGTAGTGAAATATAGCCAATTTCATGTTTTCACTATTGAAAGACTATCTTGCCCCATAGGACTGAATGGGGAATGCTTTATAACATTTTGCAAACATATCTTCCCATAGGGATAAGATTGATAAATAAGGTTTAGGCTCTCTGAACTCAGAATTTAATAACACCTCTTTCACTAAAGATGGTTTTTAAATTGTGTGTTTGAAAATGCCACTTTTAGAAATTAGGAATTTTCTTGTTTACCATTCTGTGTGCCTCTGCCTGTTTGTGTATTGACTGTCTGGTTTTGGAGTGACAGGTTTTGGGTAGGTGCATTCTCTCAGACAGCCACAGGGAAGTTGATGTGTGTCCTGTCTTTCCTGAATGAGTCAGCACTAGGTTGAATAGGCCTGATTGCATTTGGAGTGGTGGGAGAAGTAGCACCTGTAACTGAATAGGGCTGTGCCTGCCATCCACAATGCTGGCTCTGCCCCCCCTGTGGTGTGTCTGGGACCAAGGCCCACACTAACAAAGGAAGTTGTAGTACACTGGCAGAGTGCCCCAGAACTGGTTTGAACTGGGCTCAGAGCCCCTTGCACAAAGAGAACAAAGACATTTTGGGGTATAAGTATCAGACCTAAATCCCCTGAACTTTAGATAATTCCTGGAATTCAAGAGGAACCTTTGCCAAGGAGATGAGCTGGAGAGACTGAGGAGAAGTACTGTCCTTGCTGTGTGTCTGGGATTGGCCTGCAGTTGCTGTTTCTGCCAATGAAAGGAGAAGGACTTTGCTGTGTGCTGTGTCCCCTGCTTGAATGAGATCTCCAAAGGGCCTAAAGTGAGCTGGCCTCCTGTTAAGAAGTCTTGGGGACACAAAGACTTCATCTTCAGCTCCCCTGAACTTTGCTGCTGTTGTGAGTTCTGACCTGCCTTGAGGTGCCTGTGCCAGTTTTGGGCCGCTGGAGTTTGTTGCTGCTGTTTGGGACGGAAGCTGGAAGAGAGAAGAAACTCAAAGGACTACAGAAATCAACGCATTGGTCTTCTTGTGGCTGTTTTTCCGACGCATCTTCACAGAGCGAGGAGAATTTCCACGCATCGCTGCGCCGCTTTGAAACCGTTGCAGCGCCTGTCGTCGCTGCAAGAATCGATGCTTCGAGGGATCGCGGCTGAAGAGGACAGATGCAGAGCCGTGCAACTCCGCCGCATCGATCGCCGACGCATCCCAAAGATCAAGGCATCGTACCTGTGCGACACGCTTTCTCGGCGCATCACCTGCGGACCGGAACCGGCACGAAGAACCAATGCATCACCCCCACTACAGACCAGAATCGATACAACCCTTCCTCTGCATTCAGTTGGACTGTCGCATCGCCTCCTCAGGGTCTCAGGAGTGTTGCATCTCTTTGTTTTCCGACGCTGCGGCTGTTTGGCTTTGTGAACTTTGACGCAACTACAGGTACTTTGGTGACGCATCCACAGGTTTCTATGGTACAAGTTCTTGAAACCTTTTGAAAGTCATTTTTCTTAATACTTGTATGTTGGATTTTTGTTGTTTTGGTCTTGTTAAGTTTAGATAAAGAGGTTAGTCGGCTGTTTTACTAATTATATGGACAAACTAAGGTTTAAAGTTAATATCGCCAAAATGTTTGTGATGAAATGCGGGGCAGATTAGAGGAATTTTAGACCAATCTCAATAGGCAAGAAACATATCGAATTTTGTAATACCGTCTCATATTTGGGAATACTTTTCGATAAGAGGGGGTCTTGGACTCAGGAAATCAGGACTAGGCGACTAGTGTTCTCCAAAGCAGTAGCCGCACTTTTAAACTTTAGTAGGAAGCTGTGGAAACGGGCCCCGGAGATCCTATTACAGATTTACAAGGCTAAATGTATTTCTATAGTCACTGATGGGGCAGGTATTTGGGGCTATGAGAATGTTAACTCATTTCAATGTATCATGAATAGGTTTTTAAGATTTTTATTGATTGTTCCCGATAGCATTTCCACTTTTATCTGCCACACTGAATTAGGCATATTTCACATTGTGGACATCTGCAGAATCCAACCGGTACTCTTGTGGCATAGGATCTGGACCTCAGAATCGCTGGAGTTTAATAGACAGATACTTAGAGACTGCGGTAAATTGGATGGGGCTATGAACATTAGATGGCTAGAGTACATTAAAAACTTTGTATGCAATCTCGGCCACCCTGAATATTTCCTGGAGCCCCTTAGCCTACAAGATGTCAACAGGAAAGAACTTGAATCTAGTTGTTTAAGCTTTCTGAAAAATAAGAGAAGAAATATGGAACTGGAACAAATGTACAAGCACACCAGCTAGTATCTCCAAATGATAGACTTCAGCCTTATTTAGGTATGTTTACAAGAGACTACGATAGATTTCTGTTGACCCATTTGCGATTGGGTATCTTCCACAGGCTTGTCACTTTTCCCACCCAGAATGATTGGTCAAAGGAGTTGTGGAAATGTCCATGTGATGATGTGTCCATTCAATTGACTATACATGTTCTGGGTTTTTTCAAATTTTATTCTTGTAATAGGAATAGGTGGATTTTGCCAATTTAAAAACAAAAAGCTGTTTACGACAATGCCGACCCACTTTCTTGTTTAAACAAATGCTAGGAGAAGAACAGTTGACTGTTTCAGTTTTAATATTTTTTAAGTATGTTTTAAAATGTAGAAACTCAATCATGGTGTAATCAAAACCTTTCAAATTTTATTGGACCTGGAATGTACTGATATGATATGAATTGTACAAATTAATGTAGATATATATTGTGCTTTTATGATTATTACATTTAATCGAATAAAGCTGATTGAATTGAATTGAATAGTGGCCTATTCTATGCAGGGCACCTCTGTTGCGAAATTTAACCCTATGTCCCTGTGATGGCTGCTCTGTACAATGTGCGTTGCACTTTATGTGTTTCCGTAAATACTACTTATCCCTGAGAAAGCTGGATATTTTGCCTTTTTTAAAACAGGCCAATATTAGATACTGCAGGACCGCTTTAGCATTTCAGCAGTCACTGTCAATGGCGAGAATTTGCTTTTTAACTGCAACTTATATTCAACGTGCTATACAACAGAGGGAAACAGTTTTATTGTGAAGAACTCTCTTTTATATATGTTTTTTATATTGATTGCTTTTAGATGTTTGTTAGATCTGGGGGTCTCTAGTTGGCAGGGTAGGTACCACTGTCCAAGTAGGGACCCTTGCTTCTAGTCAGGGAAAGGGGGATACACTGTTAAGATAACCCCTGCTCACCCTCTAGGTAGCTTGGCCTGAGCAGTCTAGGCTATCAAAGGCAATGTGTAAAGTATTTGTACCAACACTCACAGTAACCCAGTGAAAACACCACAGATTTACTCCACACCAGTTTTAGAAAAATAATGTATCTTTACTAAAAACTTCACAAGACCAAATAGTACAGACAAACCAACATATAATTCAAAAAGGTTACTTTAAGGATAGTTCAAGAGTTTGCAGAAAGTACTCCAGGATGTCAAAGTCAGTGTCCTGCACAATGCGGCTCTCAATGCACAAAATGCGACACTTTCGTGCCCAACAGTACCTGTAGTTGCGATAAGGTTCCCAAAAGCTATAACAAGGAAGATGGCAAAGGCGATGCGATGCTCCTGAGGCTTTGCAGCAGCCCTGCTTCACGCAGCAGAGGTGGATGCGCCGGCTCCGATCTGTAAGGGTAGGATGCGATGACTTTGGCCTTCGTTGCGTAGGTTTCTTAGGGGGAAGCTTCACGCACAGGTTCGATGCGACACTCTTCGATGTGGTGCGATGCGTGGCGCAGCGTTGCCTTCCGGCGCCGCAATTCTCGATGCGCCACGGAACGGGACTCTGCGTCGACGCACGCAGCGATTGGAGACTTTTCACGCACCGGCAGTGGTGCGGCCCGCAAACTGGTTCTGCGACAACCCTCGCAATGGCAGGAAGCTTCACGCTTCGGGACGATGCTCGACGCACTCGGCGATGCGGAGACCCTGCGTGTTGCGATGGTGCCGCGATGAAATTTTCCACGCACTCTCGTCTTGCGACACGCAATCGGATGATGCGTTGGGTACCAGTCACTCTTGTTCACGCTTCTGCTTCCCAGCTCCCTCAACACAGCAAAACGACCTCCTGAAGCCCCAAGACTGGGCAAGCACTCCAAGGCAGGTCAGAACTCTCTCAGCAGAGTTCATGGGGAGCTGGTGGTGAAGTCCTTTTGTTCCTGGGACTTCTTAACAGGGAGCCAGCTCTACTCAGGCCCTTGGAGATCAGAATCAAAAGAAGGGGACACAGCAAAGTCCTTCCCCTCTCCTTGGCAGCAAAGCAAAACAGCAAGCAGGCAGTCTTCTCCTCTTCAGTTTCTTCCAGCTTTCTCCTTGGCAGAGGTTTCTTCTTAGTTCCAAAGTGATCTAAAGTTTTAGGTGTCTGGGGTCCTCTTCTTATACCCCTCCAAGTCTTTGTCTCTTGTGTTTCAGTGGGGGGATTCCCCTGCTCAAACCGGTTCCTGGGTGTGCTCTGCTCTGGAGCACCTGGTTCCTTTCAGAGTGAGGGGCAGGGTCGTTAGACGCTCAGCAGGAGGTGGAGCCTTCTTTGTGCCAGCAGAGGCAGAGTCCTCAGCCTGGCCAGCAGGGGGTGGAGCCAGCTTTGTGTTTGTCAGGGGCAGCCCTATTCAGACCCAGGGACTACTCCTCCCACCCATCTAAAGCAGATCTCCCTATTCACCCTGCTGCTGACTCATCCAGGCTCCTGGAGCCACCTAGCACATCACCTGACACCAGTCAGCCAACCAGCACACAGGCACGCAGGAAGGTTAAACAGGAGAATAGCTACTTTCTAAAAAGTGCTATTCTCACACAGTGAATTTAAAAACCATCTTGCTAAAAAGATGTATAATTAAATTCTGAACACAGAGATACCAAACTTGGATTTTCTATCTTGCCCTTATGGGAAGATAGGCATGTAAACAGCCTTCCCCATTCTATCCTATGGGCAAGATAGCCTCTCAGCAGTGAAAAACGAAAATGGCTGTAATTCACTACCAGGGCATGTTACACACCTCAGTACATGCCCTACCTTTCAGATACACTGCACCCAGCCCAGGGGGGTACCTAGGGCCACCATAGGGATGCCTGACATGTACAGAAAGGGAAGGATAAGGCCTGGTCAGTGGGTGCACTGGCCAGGTCGACCTGGCAGTCCTGGACTGCACATAGGCACTGCAAGCAGGCCTAAGACATCATTTTAGCGCTACTCCTGTGGGTGGCACAATCAGTGCTGCAGCCCACTAGTAGCATTTGAATCACCAGCCCTGGCACACGCAGTGCACTTTACTAGGGGCTAACAGGTGAAACAAATATCCCAATCATGGATAACCAATCAACACAATAATTTACCAAGGGAGCACTTGCACTTTGACACTGATCAGCAGTGGCAAAGTGCCCAAAGCATCTAAACCAGCAAAAACGAAATCCAGCATAGCATCAAAAATACAGGAGGTAGAGGCAAAAAGTCAGGGGTAACCACGCCAAAGATGCCAGGTCTAACACGTGTCCCCTCCAGCTGAAAGTGGGGAGAACTACCCACCCTCCTGGGAGTTCTCATCGCTAAGGCGGAAAAACCTGGACAGACCATCAGCGTTGGCGTGTTCTGTACCGGGGCGGTGTTCCACCGTAAAGTCCATCCCCTGTAGGGAAATGGACCACCTCAACAGCTTAGGATTCTCACCCCTCATCTGCATCAACCATCTGAGGGGCCTGTGGTCCGTCTGAACCCGGAAGTGAGTCCCAAACAAGTAGGGCCTCAGCTTCTTCAGCGCCCAGACCACAGCAAAAGCTTCCCTTTCAATCGCACTCCACCTCTGTTCCCTGGGAAGTAGCCTCCTACTAATGAAAGCTACAGGTTGGTCCAAGTCCTCATCATTTAGTTGTGAGAGCACCGCTCCCACTCCATGCTCAGAAGCGTCTGTCTGCACTATGAACTCCTTGGAGAAGTCAGGCGCCTTGCTGTACACATGGCCTCCTTCAGGGCATCAAAAGCTTCTTGGCAGGCACTGGTCCAAATCACTTTCTTCGGTAACTTCTTGGAAGTTAGTTCTGTCAAGGGAGCCACAATGGTGCCATACCCCTTGACAAAACGGCGATAGTACCCGGTGAGTCCTAAGAAGGCTCTCACCGCTGTCTGGGTTTTGGGGGGTTCCCAAGCCCGGATGGTATCTATCTTGGCTTGTAGGGGCGCCACCTGGCCGCTTCCTACCTGGTGTCCCAAATACACCACCGAACCCTGCCCTATCTGGCACTTACTGGCCTTGATAGTGAGGCCTGCACTATGCAGAGCCTTCAACACTGCGCAGAGGTGTTGCAAGTGTTCTTCCCAAGTGGAGCTGAACACAGCGATGTCATCCAGATATGCGGCGCTGAATTGCTCCAGCCCGGACAGTACCTGGTTGACCAGTCTCTGGAATGTGGCAGGGGCGTTCTTCAACCCAAAGGGCATGACACGGAACTGGAAGTGCCCCTCTGGCGTTGAAAACGCAGACCTCTCCTTGGCCCCATCAGTTAAGGCAATCTGCCAGTACCCAGAAGTTAAGTCAAACGTACTGAGGTAGTTGGCAGCTCCCAACCGATCCACGAGCTCATCAGCTCTGGGGATGGGGTGTGCATCAGTCTTCGTGACAGCATTGAGCCCACGGTAGTCCACACAAAACCTAAGTTCTGGAGTGGCACCTGGCGCAGCAGCTTTCGGTACAAGTACCACTGGGCTAGCCCAGGGGCTGCTGGAGGGCTCAATCACCCCTAGCTCCAACATCTTAGAAACCTCCTTCTTGATGCTGGCCCTGACCTTGTCAGCCACCCGGTAAAACTTCTGTTTCACAGGCATGCTATCTCCCGTGTCCACGTCATGGACACACCAGTTGGTGATACCGGGGGTCAGGGAGAACAGAGATGCAAACTGACCCAACACATGGCGACAGTCCCTCTGCTGTTCTGGGGTCAGGGTGGGCGAGAGGACCACTCCATCCACTGACCCATCTTGCTCCTTAGCTGCCAGGAGGTCAGGAAGAGGATCGCTATCCTCCTCCATCCCTGCATCTGTAGCCAGTAGCATTGTTATTTCAGACCTCTCAAAATGGGGTTTGAGGCGGTTCACGTGTAGGACCCTCATGGGGTTCCTGGGAGATCGCAAGTTGACCAGGTAGGTCACCTCACTCTTGCGCTCCACCACCTCATATGGCCCAGTCCACCTGTCCTGGAGCGCGCAAGGCTCCACTGGCGCCATCACCCACACCATCTGCCCAGGTTGAAATTCCATCAGAGTGGTATGCTGGTCATACCACCTCTTCATCTCATCCTGGCTGGCTTCCAGGTTCGCCTGAGCGAGGGCCCGGAAGCGCTGTGTCTGGTTGCGGATGGCCAGCACATAGCTGAACACATCCTGAGGGGTTTTCCCCGGGGATTTCTCCCAACCCTCCTTCACCAGACTGAGAGGTCCTCTAACAGGGTGCCCGTACAAAAGCTCAAAGGGACTGAACCCTAGAGACTTTTGTGGTACTTCCCTGTAGGCAAATAATAGGCATGGCAAAAAGACGTCCCACTTCCGTCTCATGGGCTCTGTCAGCCCCATGATCATGCCTTTCAGGGTCCGGTTGAACCTTTCAACCAACCCATTTCCTTGAGGGTGGTAAGGAGTGGTGAACTTATAAGTTACCCCACACTCCTCCCACAGAGACTTCATATACCTGGAGATGAAGTTGGTACCCCGGTCAGATACCACCTCCTTGGGGAAACCCACACGGGAAAAGATCCCCATCAACGCACGGCCCACCACCGGGGCTGTGGTTGTCCTGAGAGGGATAGCCTCCGGGTACCGGGTGGCATGATCCACCAGGACCAGGATGAACCTGTTGCCTAAGGCGGTCCTGGGGTCCAGTGGCCCCACAATATCTATTCCCACCCGCTCGAAAGGGGTGCTCACTACCGGAAAAGGCTGGAGAGGGCCTTTGCATTTTCCTCCAGCCTTGCCACTTGCCTGGCAAGTCTGGCATGATTTACAAAAGGAAGCGACGTCCGTCTTCATCCCGGGCCAGTAAAAGTGGGTGGCAAGCCTTTGTCGGGTCTTGTCCTGCCCGAGATGTCCTGCAAGCGGCACGTCGTGAGCCAGACCCAGTAGGAAGTCTCTGAACCCTGCGGGTACCACCAGGGTACGTGATCCACTGGGCTCAGCAAACCTAGGCTCGCTGTACAACAAGTCATTCTCCCAGTAGAGAAAAAAGTTCTTCGGATCAGCACCTGCTGCCTGGTCTGCAGCCTGGTGCCGCAGACCTTCAAGAGTAGGGCATGTCTTCTGCGCACGGCAGAACTCCTCTCTGGAGGGACCACCCTCTTGCTGCCAATGGGTCAGCTCAGGTATGTCTCCCAGCTCAGCGACCTGTTCCCCTGTAGGCTCCAGGGCATCCCCCGTAGGTTCTGCTCCTTCCTGGACCGTGGGAACAGCGGGGGTGGACGCACCACGCCCCCTGCCCTTCCTCTTTCTGGCAGGGACCTGGGCCACTGTTTCAGGCTCCAGGTCTGCTTCACAACCCTGTCTGGCTGCCATGGACCGGGTGGTCACACAGACCCACTCAGGCAAACCCAACATCTCCAAATGAGCCTGGCGTTCCACCTCCTTCCACGGGGAACTCTCCAGGTCATTACCTAGCAGACAGTCTACCGGCATGGATGGACTCACAACAACTTTGAGAGGACCTGAGACCCCCCCCCACTCAAAGGGAACATGTGCTACCTTGCAAAGGCGCACCGAGTTGTCAGCTGACACTACTGGGTGAAGTACGTCTGGAATGATCAGCTCCTCAGGGACCCACTGACACCTGACCGTAGTCACACTGGCTCCAGTGTCCCTGAGAGCCTCCACCCTCCTCCCATTGATGGTCACCCACTGCCTGTACTTCTTAGTGTTATCAGGGACAGGGGTTTCCTGGACCATCTCGGTGTCTCCTAAAGAGACAAGGGACATAACTGCTAAACCCTCCAAATCACTAGAAATTAAATCCCCCCCAAAAGCTACACTAGCTATACCCGGTGTTGGAGCACCAGTGGGTGCCTGGGATTTCTTGGGACACACAGGAGACTTGTGACCCAATTCCTGACAGTGATAACACTTAATGGGACCCTTGTTATCCGACCTGCCCTTAGGGGGCCAGGTTGGTTTGGGTTTGGACTTGGGGGGCTGGGACTGGTTACCCTGGGAACTATTTTGGGGCCCTTGTGAGAACTCCTTTTGGTTACCCTTGTCCCCCCCACTCTTCTGCTGGGGACCCTGCCCACCTTTGGCAATGGTACCCACAATTCCTCTGTGGACCCTGGTACTGGTCCAGCGGTCCGCCTCCTTAGCAAGCTCAATGGGGTCCGTCAACTTGCTATCTAAAAGATGCTGGCGCAGCTCTGGAACACATAGACTACTCAAGTGCTCCCAACTAATTAAATGTAACAACCCCTTATAATCAGTTACCTTGCTGCCCTTCATCCAACCTTCCAGTGCCCGCGAGTACAGATTCACACACTCCATCCAAGTCTCAGACTCTTTCTTCTTGAAATTTCTAAACTGCAGTCTATACTGCTCTGGAGTAAGTCCATACCTGAGACATAGGGCCTCCTTCATATTGGGATAGGTCATGGCACCTGCTAATTCTAAGGGCTCTAGAGCACTCCTCCCAGAAGCCTCAAAATGTTTCCACAGGCCCGCCCCCCAATGCTGTTCAGGCACCCCATTCATCCTCAATGCAATTTCATACGATGTGAACCAGGCATAGATATCCTCACTCCTATTGTAATTTTGTACTAAATCTTTGGGGATATATACTTTACCCCCCTGCACTGGCTGTGCGCTGCCACCATTTGAACCGGACTCCACCTGCTTGGCCTTGATGTCCAGTTCTCTCATGCTCACTTCATGAGCCAGAAGCAATTTCTTCTCTTCCAAGGCACGGGCATTCTTGCTCTCCTCCGCCGCCTTGTCCTTCTCTACTTCCAATTGCTTCATTTTCATCATTTCCATTTCATGGTTTCTCACCCTTTGATTCTCCTCCAGCTCCTCTGGAGTGAGCCCCCTACTGGAATGGGAGCTGCCAGCCCTTGAGACTGGTCTGCTCACAGGCAGATCTTGGGGAACAAAACCATCCTCTTCATTTGCATCACTTTCCTCTTGGGCCTCCCACCAGGCCTTCAGGACTCTTTGTAGCACATCTTTTCTAGCTCCGCTTTTAAAAGAGCAACCACGGTCTTTGCAGAATTGCTTGAGATCTTCAACTTTGTATGAATATAAATCCGCAATGGAAAACTCCAATTCTGCCTTCTCGCTTGTTGCCACCTGAGACATGATGCTCTTGAAGAGTTACTCAAAAATAGAATCAAAAATATAGTATGTGGTTGTCTATTGGTCTGCACTTAAACTAGTGATGTACACCAATTACTGTGGGTCAAGTACAAATACAAGTTCAATCCCACCGCTGCCACCAATGTTAGATCTGGGGGTCTCTAGTTGGCAGGGTAGGTACCACTGTCCAAGTAGGGACCCTTGCTTCTAGTCAGGGAAAGGGGGATACACTGTTAAGATAACCCCTGCTCACCCTCTAGGTAGCTTGGCCTGAGCAGTCTAGGCTATCAAAGGCAATGTGTAAAGTATTTGTACCAACACTCACAGTAACCCAGTGAAAACACCACAGATTTACTCCACACCAGTTTTAGAAAAATAATGTATCTTTACTAAAAACTTCACAAGACCAAATAGTACAGACAAACCAACATATAATTCAAAAAGGTTACTTTAAGGATAGTTCAAGAGTTTGCAGAAAGTACTCCAGGATGTCAAAGTCAGTGTCCTGCACAATGCGGCTCTCAATGCACAAAATGCGACACTTTCGTGCCCAACAGTACCTGTAGTTGCGATAAGGTTCCCAAAAGCTATAACAAGGAAGATGGCAAAGGCGATGCGATGCTCCTGAGGCTTTGCAGCAGCCCTGCTTCACGCAGCAGAGGTGGATGCGCCGGCTCCGATCTGTAAGGGTAGGATGCGATGACTTTGGCCTTCGTTGCGTAGGTTTCTTAGGGGGAAGCTTCACGCACAGGTTCGATGCGACACTCTTCGATGTGGTGCGATGCGTGGCGCAGCGTTGCCTTCCGGCGCCGCAATTCTCGATGCGCCACGGAACGGGACTCTGCGTCGACGCACGCAGCGATTGGAGACTTTTCACGCACCGGCAGTGGTGCGGCCCGCAAACTGGTTCTGCGACAACCCTCGCAATGGCAGGAAGCTTCACGCTTCGGGACGATGCTCGACGCACTCGGCGATGCGGAGACCCTGCGTGTTGCGATGGTGCCGCGATGAAATTTTCCACGCACTCTCGTCTTGCGACACGCAATCGGATGATGCGTTGGGTACCAGTCACTCTTGTTCACGCTTCTGCTTCCCAGCTCCCTCAACACAGCAAAACGACCTCCTGAAGCCCCAAGACTGGGCAAGCACTCCAAGGCAGGTCAGAACTCTCTCAGCAGAGTTCCAGGGGAGCTGGTGGTGAAGTCCTTTTGTTCCTGGGACTTCTTAACAGGGAGCCAGCTCTACTCAGGCCCTTGGAGATCAGAATCAAAAGAAGGGGACACAGCAAAGTCCTTCCCCTCTCCTTGGCAGCAAAGCAAAACAGCAAGCAGGCAGTCTTCTCCTCTTCAGTTTCTTCCAGCTTTCTCCTTGGCAGAGGTTTCTTCTTAGTTCCAAAGTGATCTAAAGTTTTAGGTGTCTGGGGTCCTCTTCTTATACCCCTCCAAGTCTTTGTCTCTTGTGTTTCAGTGGGGGGATTCCCCTGCTCAAACCGGTTCCTGGGTGTGCTCTGCTCTGGAGCACCTGGTTCCTTTCAGAGTGAGGGGCAGGGTCGTTAGACGCTCAGCAGGAGGTGGAGCCTTCTTTGTGCCAGCAGAGGCAGAGTCCTCAGCCTGGCCAGCAGGGGGTGGAGCCAGCTTTGTGTTTGTCAGGGGCAGCCCTATTCAGACCCAGGGACTACTCCTCCCACCCATCTAAAGCAGATCTCCCTATTCACCCTGCTGCTGACTCATCCAGGCTCCTGGAGCCACCTAGCACATCACCTGACACCAGTCAGCCAACCAGCACACAGGCACGCAGGAAGGTTAAACAGGAGAATAGCTACTTTCTAAAAAGTGCTATTCTCACACAGTGAATTTAAAAACCATCTTGCTAAAAAGATGTATAATTAAATTCTGAACACAGAGATACCAAACTTGGATTTTCTATCTTGCCCTTATGGGAAGATAGGCATGTAAACAGCCTTCCCCATTCTATCCTATGGGCAAGATAGCCTCTCAGCAGTGAAAAACGAAAATGGCTGTAATTCACTACCAGGGCATGTTACACACCTCAGTACATGCCCTACCTTTCAGATACACTGCACCCAGCCCAGGGGGGTACCTAGGGCCACCATAGGGATGCCTGACATGTACAGAAAGGGAAGGATAAGGCCTGGTCAGTGGGTGCACTGGCCAGGTCGACCTGGCAGTCCTGGACTGCACATAGGCACTGCAAGCAGGCCTAAGACATCATTTTAGCGCTACTCCTGTGGGTGGCACAATCAGTGCTGCAGCCCACTAGTAGCATTTGAATCACCAGCCCTGGCACACGCAGTGCACTTTACTAGGGGCTAACAGGTGAAACAAATATCCCAATCATGGATAACCAATCAACACAATAATTTACCAAGGGAGCACTTGCACTTTGACACTGATCAGCAGTGGCAAAGTGCCCAAAGCATCTAAACCAGCAAAAACGAAATCCAGCATAGCATCAAAAATACAGGAGGTAGAGGCAAAAAGTCAGGGGTAACCACGCCAAAGATGCCAGGTCTAACAATGTTTTACCGGATTTATGATTCTTTTATGAGCACATGTTGATCGAATAAAGATTGTGACTGACTGAAGTCATGAAAATGCACCCATGTTTCTTGGGGTTCTTGAGTGGCCTTTCTATCATTAAAGAGGATTTGGATTCCACTAATTATCCCTGTGGTATTTTACATAACTGATCGTTACCTGTAATGCATCTCACTCAAGTACTGCTCAGTAGGTTGCGGGAATGATTGCAATCCCACTGCCTTTCTGTCTCCGGGTTGCACATTGACTAAGTCCTTAGTGCCATGGGGTCTAGAAAGACTATTGTCCGCGCTTTGTTCTAGATAATCTATCATCATAACTATAATTGCCTTATGTCCTCATCTATTCTGGGCAGTTTCTATGGCTTACATTCCAATACAAAGCAACCGAGACCAGATGCATACACATAAAACCCTACATTCCCATAAAGTGGAACCCTAAGAACGTATGCAAACTTGGATCTGCACAAAACATTTATTGCATGCACAAATGTATATATATTCAACATGGATAAAGGGATGTTGAACTACAAGACTTTGCTAAGTGCTGTAAATACAGCAAATAATTCGATTAAGTATAGAGCAGTATTACTCAGTGGCACATTTCTGGAAGGTGTTGTGGAGCGAAGGTTCATCTAAGAATGCACTATTACCGCTAGTATTTGCACCATTAGATGCTGTGCAACACAATGACACCATGAAAGACCAGAGTACATAGATTGCACTATTTGCCATTTTCCACATTATAAGGATTGCAATTAGGACAATGTTTATATGTGTGCCACCTCACAAATATAAAACAGAAATGTATCAACAATGAAAGTCATCTATGGGAAAAGTTGCAACTGCAATGGAGCAATATATGCAATCTGGGAAAGTTGGTGAAAATTTGAGTCCAGTTCTAAACAATACTAAAAACAAATTAAGACATCAGGGAGGTCGGTAATAGCGTCTCTCAAATACCAGGTTACTGGAATTAGCACTAATTTCAAACAGAAACGAAAGAATACATATGTACTGCAGCAGTCTGTGTGAAGATAACCTGAATTCATAATGGCCCAAAGTGTGTTAGCAAAACAATGAGGATCTTTTTTTGTCTGCAAAGGTGTTGTTTTGTAAAAGGGTGTGCATGAGATTGTGCGGTGTAAACCTGCACAGAAGAGCTGACAGACTCGTTCAGGAGCTATATTAGATAAAGATACAAATCACATTACTGAAAGTAGGTATGACGCAAATGAAACCAGATGGAACAGCGTGAACATACAATTATACAAAATGGACTGATTGTAGATGTTTGTGTTACATTTTCAACAAGCTGGTTTACGTGCTCTGTTTTAATGTAATCATGTTTGACTGCAGTGCTTGCGATTAATTACCTTGAAACAATAAACTGTGTGCGCGCTATACAGATCAAATGAGCACAACTGCAATGGTGGAGGAAGAATCAGATTGCGGGTAGATCTGCTTCACAAGAAGAGTAGAGCAGGTCAAGACAGCAAGCAGGGATTGATAAAAGTAGGCCTAGGCATGAAATTACTTTCCACTGGCAGAGTTTGCAAAGTTTTTCCTACTCTGTGCTCCTTGTAGCGTGCGGAGTTCCGAAAAACTCCAGGGAGCAGAGTTTTTTTCTCGCTCACGCTCACCGACGTTTGTGAGGCAAGCGTGGAAAATCATACTCCTGCCCTGCTCCCAGTGAGATTTCTGAATGCAGGCGGTCGCGGATTGTCGCTACCACTGCCGCTGAGAAACCTTCCGTTTGCATTGAGGAAACTGGGGTAGAACAGAAAGAGGCAGCGCCCTCTTGAGCTGCGTGTAGTGTCATTTGCTCTGATTTTACAGTGTGAGGCAAACACCAGGGGGCAGATTTACAAGCCTCTAGCGCCACTTTTGCGTAATTTTCCCCATGTTAATAATGACGCAAAAGTGGCGCAAGTGGCTTGTAAACCTGCCCCAGGTGCTAAAAAATCCATGTAATGTAACACACTCCACCACTTGCGGAACTTGGCGTGGTGCAGTGGAGTTCTTTGGGAAATTCGTGGAGTTCCACATAGAAGAACTCTGCAAACTCTGCCCAAGCCTAGAAAAAAGCAAGCATTGCCCTTAATTTATTTTATGAAATGCATAATTTCTTATTTTTTGTAAGGGTAAAAACTCAAAGTTATTGTGCAATCTTAAGACAATATGATAAAATAGGCTAAAAGAAAAAGGGGAGCTAAGCAAATTGATACACAGTGCAGACAAAAATAAGCAAGCTTTGGAAAATTCAATAGTTTGACATTTATACACTTGCAGTCTTGTATGATGTTCTTGGTTTAGCCTTAGACACCAATGGATACCAGCAATTCTCAAGTTGTGGGAAGCAGTTTGCATATGTTTTTCTAGTGTTGTAGTTGCAGTGCTGGAGAGTGGTAAATGTAGCATTGTAATCGTTGTATTGTAGTTTAATTGTAACATAGGGGCATATTAACAAGGATTTTATCTCCGCTTTTTTGGCTTTAAAAGCCAAAGAAGCGGAGATAAAAATATCGCCCTATCAACAACAGGGTGCTAACATGCAAAATCGCATGTTAGCACCCTTTTTTACTACCCTTCCCTTTGCATCTCTAATGAGATGCAAAGTGGGCGTTCCAGAGCAAAATAATAGGAGCAATGTTGCTAAGCGACATTGCTCCTATTATCAAGCTTCACGCTAACCCTGTTAGAGACAAAAAAAGCAGCGCTAACCACGGTTAACGCTGCTTTTTTATGTCTGCTTATTTTCAGACTTAGCCATGTAATCCAATGGGAGGTGGATTACATGGCTAAATCCACCATGGGCTATCAACAAGGATATCCCTATCCTTGTAGTTTTATCACTGCATTACCAGCGATAACCTCCCAAAATGCCGCTATCGCTGGATTTTTTATCGCCTAGGCGTTTAGCGTTGTTAATAACACGATAACCGGGCGATATTATCCAGCGATAGCGGGCGTTAAAAAAAGTAACGCTATGCACCCTTAGCGTTAATTTTCCCTGTTCCTTGTTAATATGCCCCATGGTTTGTTTTGTAGTTGTACATTTGAAGTGTAGGAGTGGTATTGTCGAGTTGCGCTGAAGTATGGTAGCTGTTCTCGTAGTGTGACATTGTCTCGATGTAGTGTTGTCATGTTGAATATTTTGAGAGTTACTTAATTAATAAAATTGCTAAATTATTAACTTCTGCAGTTATTTTTAATTACATTTATAATCACAACATCGTGGGAGAATTACTATGTGATGAATTGCAACAGTGATCAAGGAGTGTATAGGGTATTAGCTGTAGGCATGATGGATCATGCGGAATGTTGTAGCCAACTAGGAGCACCAGTAATGCTGCTGTGAGCACATCTGTCAGAAGTTAAGTAATGTCAGCATTGGTGCATACACGTATCCAGTCAAAATTGTGCACACTGCTACATTATGTTCATGTTAACATTCGTTTATAAGGCGCATGGCAACCGAAGTTTCATCACGCGAAATAACCGTTAGTCAACAGAGCAATGCAACCTCTATTGATTGAACAAGTTGCCATAGTTGTAAATTCTGCAAGATACTGAGTCAAGCTCCACTGGGATGCTGATTCTCATGCTTGGTATGTGAAGGGGAGTATGGAATTGTATTTCAATGCTGGGGATCATATGAGTATGCAAAACGAAATGTGTGACTGTAGTATTCTGTGTGTCCCCATTCCCCGTTCTTATAAGCAACAAAGCAAAGAACAAATATTCTTTCATTTAAATCTACAACATGCTTAGCTTACACATTCACCCGCACAACCACCTATTAAACCCCAGAGATCGGCAAAGATAACAAACAGAAACTCTGCAACAGGTCTAAATACAGTGCTTTCCACATCCCATATCAAACAAAGAAACACGACAACAAATAGATTGTGACTACAGTTGCCCATTAGTCCAAGACGTGCAAGTGTTGCAACCTCCTCAGACATGAGATCCTACCACCATATCGCTACATATTCACCATAATCCCATACATTTATTTAAATAGGAAATTTAGTCACAGACGCTCAGTCATGTAAAGCCAGGACATGGAGCCCACCGCCTTTCTTCAACAAAGGGTAAGTCTACACATTCATGTCACAAAACAAAATAAATATACAACATTTTTAACCATACACCACCACAACTCCCAATTGTTTTGAACAGACTCTAACCCAAAACCTATCATCACAACTGCAATGATATAAAATGTCCACAGACATCCCTCTCACTTTACTAAACTACACAACACAACAAACTCTCACACTTTCTACATGTTTCACTAGCAACACTCAGATCTCAACAAGGATAATACACTTATCACACACTTACTCATAAAGTTAAACATCTGCATTCCAAAATGCTACACACCAGCACTCCAAAATGCCATACATCCAATCACATTACCTGGCCAAACCAATAAGCCCAAGCGTCAAGCGAAAGACAGCACTAAATCTGCACCCACTTTCGTGCTCTCTGGAAATGGCACAAGAAAAAGCCCCAGCCCATGTCATGTTTGTTGCATTCACCTCCTTCACCCCTAGTACTGATGTGACCACTCTTTTTGCCTTGGCTTCTGCTATACCTCCAGGTTAGCGTTCATCGAGATGGACATAGCTCCCAATTTTTCACCATGAAGGATTCTTCAGCATAGTTGCAGCACTCCCTGAGATGAGGGACACTCAGGGAAAATGCCACTGTACAGGGGCAATGGCAAGGTCTGCTTTCTGCAATAATATATATACCGGCAGTGGGACACCAGGCAGCACAGCGGCATCATCTCTGTAGAGTGGAGGGAGACAGTGTATGAGGATCGTCATCAGGAGAATGACATCAGCACCGGTAGGGTGCAGTTATAATCATTGGTAGGGGGTGAGTTATTTGGGGTAGTTGGGGTTAGGAAAGGACTGGGAGTGGGTAGCTTGTGGTAACAAATATATTTGAGCACCTGTAATACGTTCAATATTTTTATTGCAGTAATGAGGATGCCTACCTCATTGTGACTAGTTTGAAATATCAATTTGGTGTCTATGCTACAAAGGCTGGGGTCCAGAGAGATGATGTACACCCAGTTCCCAAGTCATGAGCAGGTGGTGTACCACAATTGTGCTGCGTGCAATATTTTGAGAGGGTTGGTGTCTTTTTGGTGTTCAGTAGTCCATTGTTTTGCTCCTAAACACAGTTGTTTGGGGGGTGTATCAGTAATGCCACCCGCAGCGGCCCACACATTATATATATATGAGGATGAGGGTTTTTTTAGGGTTTCGGGGGAGTGAGGTTTTTGGGTAGCTAGGGTAACTTTAGGGTTTAGGATGGGTAAAGGTATTTGGGTCACAAGAGTGCTTTTAGGGTTTAACATGGGTGAAGGTATTTGGATCCCAAGGGGATTTTTAGGGTACAGGGATGGTAAAGGTATTTGGGTGGCAAGGGTATTTTAGGTTTTAGGGTGGGTAAAGGTATTTGGGTGGCAAGGGTATTTTTAGGGGTTAGGGTGGGTATGGGTATTTCAGAGCCAATGGCTTTTTTAGGGATTAGGGTGGGTAGAGGTATTTGGGTGGCAATGGTAATTTTAGGGTTTAGGGTGAGTAAGGGTGTTTGAATGGCAAGGGATCTTTTAGGGTTTAGGGTCGGTAGGGGTTTTTGGGTAGCAAGGGTATTCTTAGCGTTTAGGGTAGGTACGGGTATCTCAGTTACAAGAGTATTTTTAGGGTTTAAAGTGGGTTAGATTCTTTGAATGGCAAGGGTTTATGTAGACTTTAGGGTGGGTAAGGATATTTGGGTAGCAGGGTTTTTTATTTGGGTGACAAGGGTATTTTTAGGTTTTTTAGGGTTTAGGATGGGTAAGGATATTTGGGTGGTAAGGGTATTTTTAGGGTTTAGGGTAGGCAAAGGTATTTGGTGACAAGGGTATTTTTAGGGTTTAGAGTGGGTAAGGTTTTTTGAGTGGCTTAGGGTATTTTTAAGGTTTAGGGTGGGTAAGGGTATTTGGGTGACAAGGATTTTTTCAGGGTGTGAGGTGAGTAATGGAATTTGGGTGGTAAGGGTATTTTTTAGGGTTTAGGGTGGATGAGGGCATTTGAGTGGAAAGGGTGTTTTAGGGTTCAAGTGGCTCAGGGTTTTTGGGTTGCACGGGTACTGTTACGGTTGGTAGGGGTATTTCGGTTGTAAGGGTAGCGTTAGGGCTTTGGGTGGATGAGGGTATTGTGTGGTAAGAGTGGTTTTAGGGTTTTAGGTTGGTAAGTGTATTTGAGTGGCAAGGGTGTATTTAGGGTTTAGAGGGAGTTGAGTTTAGTGGTTGAGCATCGATATGGTAATGTATAGGGATTAGGATGGGTAAGTGTGCTTGGTATGTATGTATGTATGTATGTATATATATATATATTTCCAGTATAGACACAGTCTCAGTTACAAGTGAGTCCAGCGCTGAGCTAGTAACTAGACAGGCACAACCAAGATTAAATCTAGAGGAAGAGCTTGATTTTTTAGTAGAGGAAAAGACTGCAAACTCTGAGACCGAGGCAACAAAGGAGGCCAACAGAAAAAGAAAAAAGAAAAGAAGACGCGACAGGCGAAAGAGCCACAAACAAAAATCAAAAAAAGAAAAAAACGCAGTGGCACAAGAAATAACCAATGTCGACAACTCCATTGTCAATTTATCTTCTGTGACACTCACAAAAGCTGAAGAACAATTATTGATGCTTGGGTTAAACTTCTGTCCGGGCCAAAATTTCAATTATGCCTCCACTCGTATTGACGTTTTCTGTTTTATTAGGAAACTAAAACTCAAAAAATTCTTTGCGATAAAAAACAAAAATAAAAGCAAAAATGATCTTGAGAACGTCAACACTGTTAATGATGACACCACTTTAACTGCTGCGGATATTCCCATGTTACTAACTGTTCATGATCTTGATGAGGCCACTGAATCATCCTCCCCTGAACTGGATATTGATACAAACACACAAAATAGATTGCGCAAAATCAACTTAACACAGAAGGGGGCTGGCCTCAGCCCATTTAAACCTAAATCAAACTTTATTCCACTCATGCCCAAAGATGCTGTGGATGTCTTCCATGATTGTGTCATCGAGGATATTAAGCAACTACATCTTCATGCACAAAGCAAGAAAAAGATTAAGAGAAAAGCTCAATATAAACAACAAGAAATTGTTAATCTTATGTCCAAACTTGGTGAAAACAACGAGATAATAATAAAAAAAATCGGACAAAGGAGGCAATCTGGTTATCTGGCCTAAAACTGACTATGTGAATGAAGCAAATAAACAGCTTAACAACTTAGATTGCTATAGAAGATCTACTCACAAAGAATATACCAAGGCCAACGAGACTCTATATAAACTGTTATCTCAATATAGAAGGGAAGGACTACTTTCCTTAGATGAATTTAAATTCCTCAACAATGAGTTTCCCGTCCTTCCTATACTATATCTTATTCCCAAAATTCACAAGGGTATTTCTCCAGTGCCAGGAAGACCGATCATCTCTGCTATTAAGAGTGTTTCTGAACAAGTGGGACAATACATAGATTATTTTTTACAGGATATGGTCAAGGCATTACCGAGTTATGTACAGGACACCGGAGATTTTTTGCTAAAAACGAAAGATTTGAATTGGTCTGAAGGTATGTTATTAATGACTCTTGATATCGAGTCTTTGTACACACTCATAGATCACACTACAGGCTTGTCTGCAGTTAAACATTTTTTGGACAATAGATCATGTGAACTCTATGAGCACAACAAAGTTATTCTCAACCTTATTGATTGGTGTCTTAACAACAACTTCTTTTTATTTGGCAAGGAATTGTTCAAACAACTCCGCGGAGTAGCGATGGGAGCCTGTTTCTCCCCCAGCTATGCATGTTTACATGTTGGCTGGTGGGATGAACAGGTCCTGAAAATAACACATAGGGCATATTTCAATAACAATGTGGCTTGCTACTTAAGATACATAGATGACATCTTTATATTATGGCAGGGTGAAGAAACTGAAGCCTTAAATTTCATAGAAGCGATTAATCATAATTCTATGAACCTCCACTTCACATCCCACATTGATAAAGTCAGCATTGAGTTTTTAGACGTCAGAGTCTATATTCTTAACAACCAAATTGAAACGACCCTATTTAGGAAACCCACCGCTGGGAATGTCACACTCCATGCCAAAAGTGCTCATCCAAAACATCTTATCACCAGTATTCCTTACGGCGAAATTTTAAGACTCAAAAGAATCTGCAGCCAAGAATCGGATTTCGATGCATGTGTAAGGAATACCATAATCAGATTAAAAGCGAGGGGTTATTCCAATACCATCCTAAATAATGCATTGGCCAAAGCCAGTGCACGACCTAGATTGAGTCTATTTAAATCTATTCAATGTCCAACTTCATTAACTGAGACAGTTTCACAGAATCCACTAGAGAATGAGTCAGGACCTAGATTGATTACCACCTTCAGCAGAGATGAAAGAAAAATTAGATCTATTGTCAAAAGGCATTGGCCCATTATTCTTACCGATGCTGTACTCCGTACTAGAGTACCGACTACTCCTATGGTCACCTTTAGGAGAGCCAAATGTATGGGAAGCTGTCTGGATAAAAGCAGCCCTGAAATCAGACAGAACTCTATGTGGTTAAAATCTGCTCCTGGGTTTCGCAAATGCTCTTCCTGCAGGGCGTGCAAGTTCGGCATAAACAAAACTCACTATCTTACCCCCTTTAGCACCAAAGAAGTAGCTATTATAGGGAGTCTCTCTTGTAGAACTGATTTTGCTGTGTACGTCCTGACATGCACCTGCGGCCTTAATTACATTGTTAGTACGAAGCTGCAGGTGCATGTCAGGATCCTACAACATCTCAGAGCCATCTTACACAATGATCCTGCCTATCCGGTGGCACGCCATTTCAAATCTATTCATAATAACGATGTCAACTGCCTTAAATATTATGTAATAGCATCCATTCCTAAACCCCGACGGGGTGGTAATAGGGAACTTTTATTAAGGCAATTGGAAACTCGTAAGATCTTAGAGTTTGACAGCAAATGGCCGAATGGCCTTAACAATACGGAGGATATGCATAACTTTGTTTAGTCATGTCTTGATCTGATGTTTTAACATTTAAAAGAGTCTATATGCGTATTTCTGCTTATTTCTACATATATACATGTTCCATCTTATTTATCTTGAGCTTCTTGCGTTCATTAGACCATTTTATTCATTTGTACATATATTTGTATATTTGTATATCTACTCTTGCTTTGTATAATCCAGATCGGTTTGAATGACTAATTTTTACACTATGCACTTTAAGAACTTGGTTATGTTACTTTACTTAACCAGTGCAGATTTTTCCTTACACTTCCTTACACCTCTTTTGTCATATATATAACAAACATTTATTTATGACTAAATAGCACTCTTCAGTAAGATGATGAAAAAATTTTAGAAATGAATTTTATATGATTTTAACAATAATTATCAGGATCGCAGTTTTTATTGTTACCAATATTTATTCATTCTTATTTTAATCTTACTGTTTTGCGATATTTGCACATATTCCTTATTATATTGCACTTTCGCACGGTTTTTGCACAATTATTGATAATGCTGCTACGCTCCTCCTTGCACTTGTACAGATTCTGAGTTTTCTTACTTGTTGTCAATCATACGGTATATATATATATATACATGGCATTGTTTGATCTTGTTGTTAGGTGGGTGTTTTTAAGGATTTATCCGGTTATACCAACACCTACTTATTTACATATAAGCTCAGTCATGTGTATCAGCTCTATGCTGGCTGTCTATTTTAGTACCTATTATTATATTTCCGTATTTCACATTGTATTCAATATCAACAATATTGATTGTAAATTGTGTTATGTTTTTAGAACTATCCTACAATGTGAATTCTATGTCTTTTAGAGTACTACACGAAGTCTGTTTTCCAGGTCTAGTATCACATGACCTGGAAGTGGGTGTACACTTTGCAGCGTATATAAAAAACATTCAGTGCAATCTGTCTCCGCATGTGAACAAGGGCTTTCGAGCCCGAAACGCGTCATGTGTTGCTGAGAATGGTCGTAATGGTCGAATAAACAATCTTGCCTGAAGATTCCAGTGGTCCGTCTCTCCTTCTTCGCCGTCTGTTCGGAGGTTGTGGGAGTTCTTGCACTTCATATATATATATATATATATATATATATATATATATATATATGTAAACAATCCTACTCCGGAACGAAGAGGCACGTACTCAAGGTGTGTAGAAATAAGGCTTCTTTATTAGGTTCAGGTCTCCCACAGCCCCTGCATAAAAAGAGACGCGTTTCGCCTGCCCAGCAGGCTTTGTCAATCTAATTGGCGCCATGAATGTTTTTGAAATATATAGCCCTCCTCCCTCCATCAGGCTTGCCATGGACATAGAGAGCAGACTGTGTAATCGGAAAATAAGGCTAATAAGAAACACTGGTTTTGACAAGTGCACAAAAGCAAGGTATACAGAGTTTCATTAACAAATATGAAAACGACATCCGGCGCCAATGTACAGGTATTGTCAGCTGTTAGGCTTAATTAAATTCCTTATATAAACACAGCGCATGTATAATTATGTCTCATAGGTCTGAGTTTAAGCCAGTCAAAATGACGGGCCGAGGTGCTTTAAAGTAATTTCAAAAAAGAATGGCGTCAATGCTCCCAACATCGTTTGTCAATTAATTGCAGAAAAAGACTGCAAATAAAACTGCTTCAAATGCAGAAAATGTTTCAACAAGACACTGCGTGTTTAAATTGTCCCTCATTTCCTCGTGACCATACAGCACAGAAACTACCCGGTTAGGTAAATGAAAGTATTCTTTTGAACGGAACTGAATTTCACTGTAATTTTTACATGCATGCAACAGCGGACATACGGAGTAAAAGCATGCAGGATTGGTAACTAGTCCACGGGGCTCTGGTTGCATATGCTGGGAATAATTACGACAAAATGCCGGCCTCCAGGTGGTAGCTACTCTTCTCGGCGGGACTACGTGCCCCATAGTCCCTTTAGGCAGCTTCGGTGTCCACAAAGAAAAAATGTAGCCAGTGTCATTCCGAAAGTGCAAACATAAATGAGATGACAATGTCCTTAACCGGGTGATTATTGTACAAAGGAATGAAGGAATGAAAGCTCAAATTTCAAATAAGTTCCCTGGAAACATCGCAAATGTCACTGTTGGTTAAACAGCACTTGATCTGTCTTTGTTATCGACGTACACACGGGGTTGGAGGAGACCGATGGAAATAAATGAGAAATGTCCAACACACCTCACCGCTTATGCACTCGCAGTCACAGTGCTCAGTCACCAAAGGGCGTCAGTATTCTGGACAAGGCACTTCTTGCAGCAGAGAACAGACAAACGTGCTGACAGTCGCTGAGACCGCCTCGCTCGGCCATCCAGACTCTCCACAGCTGTCGTCCTTGTTCCTCTTCCCGGCGGACCCTCTGGGGACTCTACCGCATAGCACTCACATGCTCCTCCAGCAAATTGCGGTCGAAAGTAGAGCCCAAATCGACTCGTGGTACGTGTACAGCGCTTTCCAAAATCCTTCACAATGCACAGAGATGCAGGTAACAGGAACAGACCACTCCGTAACTTAGAAAGTAAAGTGCTTTTTATTCTTCTGACAACAGCATGACGCGTTTCGACCGGGGAACCCGGTCTTGATCACATGACATGCAAAAAAGATCGTAGAGTTTAAATAGCGTATAGAATGCCGCCAAAACTACCAATCTTGAAATAAACATAGAAAACATACTATAAATCGAAAATCATTACAAGTCTGACGCAATATTTACGTGAAAATATTCATCCATACATTCTAAAATTTGATCAACATGCAAAATAATTGATTAAATTGTACAATGATTAATATACACCCATGTAAACAGTACAAGCGATAAAAGATACAAAATACAATATATATAATATAATATAATATATATAATATATATCATAAAAAATGTCACGCTAAAATTAGTACTGAAAAACAGGGAAATAAAGATATCTTGGGCAAGTGCCCATAGACTGTCGGTAAAAAGAAGATCATAGGAAAAATATCATAAGGAAAAGCAGAACAGACCTGTATTCTTGATTTAGGTAGCAGCTTAATGCATAAATAATAAATACGCATAAAAATAGTAAATCAACAAACGAATATTAAATCATACCCGAAAGTAGGTAAAGTGATCGATGTGCATAATAACACATGAAGTAGCAAGCTAATAAACCAAATAATAAAAGAATAAAAACTGTAATTTGGACAACACACTGAGAAAGCAATTAATACAACGTGATAAAAATGTGTCCATAAAGCAAATTCCAAATCTGAGATAAATAAATTCATAAATATAAATTGATTTATGAAAAAAGAATACAAGATAAATCCTATATATATTCACTGAAGAAACCATAGGTTTCAGGCACGTTATAGTTAGGAATTAGCATTTAAAAAACCTTAGAAATTCACTGAAAAAAACATAGGTTTCAGGGGCGTTATAGTTAGCTGGACTTTTTACTCGTACAAAACCATTGAAATTCCCCCGTTATAGTTAGTTCAGCTAACTATAACTCGCGCGCCCGCAATGCATTGCTGATGATGTCACATATGACATCACACATGACATGGTCAGTGACATCACTCATGACATCACTGATGACATCTCAAATGACATCACTGATGACATCACTGATGACATCATCCTTGTGATAGAGTGGCAGACCTCCTCTCACCATAATATAACCTTTGATACACACATTCAGAAATAGAAACTAACATTTTCAAAACAATGGACATACCAATACCAGTTACAAAAACCTATTCAGTAATTCTAAGATCCACATACACATCCACTCATTCACCAACAGTCCTATACAGTCACTCATATATGTACTCACTCATCATATGTACTCATACACCTATACATCCTGTTACACAACGCCACTCATCCATAGAGTTACTGACACACATAGTCACTCATGCTAATAAAGAATCAAACATCCATTTACTTGCATATACAGTTATACACACACCACCACACTTACTTCTACAGAAACCTACACATACTTAGGCTTTTAAACAATCACGTATAGAAACACATAGTTATTCATACAGGAACTCTTCCAATCTCTCACTCTCTCATATTCTCACTTATATACACCAATAGTCACATATACTAGTTTAAAATATATGTAGTTACTCATAAAGCCACTATTGAGACAGTAATTTACTCACTATCACACCCATACACACACTCATCCACCCATACAGTCCTGCACACATGCTGTCTTCAACACATACAAACAGTGAGTTACTCATTCATGCATCTATGCACTACGTAATACCCCCACCGAACCATACAGACACTCATACTGATACTCAAAAAACCAACTAATAACCTATATAGACACTCATGTAGCTACTCACCAACCCATGCAGCCACATATACACAAAGTGAGAGACTGATACAGATATTTACATATTTAAACATTACTCACTAAGCAATGTATTCACTAAGATACACTTAATCAGTCAGTTATACAATCAATTTTTCAAAAAAATATCATCCATTTAGACACTTATATACCCATTTATTCTTCCGTCGACCTTGAGATATACATATATAAAACATATTTAATTTTCAGAAAAACACACATTCACTGGATGATGTCATCAGTGATGTCATGAGTGATGTCACTGACCATGTCATGAGTGATGTAATATATTTTTTAAATGCTAATTTCTAACTATGCCTACAGAGATAGGACATACGAAAAAAGAAGAAAAAACGCACAGAAAGAAAAAAAGAAATGCAGAAAGAAGCAACAGAAGTTCTCAAAGACGAAGAAAAGTGCAGGAAGAAGGATAACATGCAGAAAGAACAAACAGAAGAGCAGAAAGAAGCCTTGTTGCAAAATCATCCTGTATCCTCAACTTTTTCAGACGGATACTGGTGGTAACTGAGTCTGACTAACCAGTCCTAGTGCCAGTGCTATGTTAAAAGACACTTAGAATACAGTGAAAACACCTACATACACTAGGGAACACTATGCGTTGGGGTCCCCCTGTGATTAGCATGACCTCCTCTGTAAGCCCCTAGTATATAATAGGGCAGGGGGATTAAAACTACCTCTTAAAACGCGCCGCAGGGCGTGTTTGCACACGTCACCTCAGGCCCTGTCCCCTCCCTTCACCACTGTGTAAACACGCCCTGTGGCCGTTTTTAGTTGGGAGATTAAGTTCATTTGAATCATGAGGGTCCCTGGGGTCCAGCTAGCCCACTAGGTACCTCCAGTAAGCGCCACAGAGCTGTGTTGCAGAGAGTTGTAAAAAGAGGCACGGCCTGCACCACCTCTCTGCAACGCAGCGCAGTGGCGCTTACTGGAAGCACTTGCTGGGCTACTTAGCCCCAAGGGGCCCTCAGGATTGAAGGGGAATTATATCCCCAACTTAAAACGCGCCATAGGGCGTGTTTGCACACGTACTCTCAGCCCCCGTCCCCTCCCTTCCCCACTGTGTAAACACGCCCTGTGGCCATTTTAAGTTGGGAGATTAAGTCCCCTTGAATCCTGAGGGTCCCGAGGGGAACAATAGCCCACTAGGTACCTCCAGTAAGAGCCACAGAGCTGCGTTGCAGAGAGTTGTAAAAAGAGGCACGGCCTGCACCACCTCTCTGCAACGCAGCGCAGTGGCGCTTACTGGAAGCACCTGGTGGGCTAGTTGGCCCCCAGGGTCCCTCAGGATTGAAAGGGAATTATTTCCCCAATTTAAAATGCGCCACAGGGTGTGTTTGCACACGTCACCTCAGGCCCCGTCACCTCCCTTCACCTCTGTGTAAACGCACCCTGTGGCCGTTCTAGATTAAGTCCCCTTGAATCCTAAGGGTACCTAGGGTCAAACTAGCCCACTAGGTACCTCTAGTAAGCGCCACAGAGCTGCGTTGCAGAGAGTTGTAAAAAGGGGCGTGGCCTCAGAACACCTGTCTGCAACGCAGCTCCCTGGCACATAATGGCGATACCTGTTGGGCTAGTTGGCCCTCAGGGACCCTCAGTATTAAAGGGGAATTAATTCCCCAACTTACAACTCAACAGGGGGCGCATTTGTAGAGTGCTGCAAGGAGGGGGCGTGGCCTCCGGCGCGATGCCGGTCTTTTATTTATGTATTTATTTTAAGAAGGGGGCTATGTGGCCCCACCTTCTTTTTCTAATTTATTGGCCCTGGGGACCCCATCCCCCAGGGCCTGCACCCTCATTTTTTTTTTAGAAATACATTTTTTTGGAAGGGGGCCACGTGGCCCCCCTCCCGGGGCATGGCCTTTTTAAAAAAAAATCTTTGGGAGGGGGGCTGCGTTGCCCCTCTCCTCAGGCCACTTATGGCCCAGGGGACCCCATCCCCCGGGGCCGGCCTTTTTTTATTATTTTTTAATGTATTTATAGAAACACCTAGGACATGCTGGACAAACCGTACGTACCTATCACCATGATGATTTGCGTGATATTTATTAAAAGGCGACTATGCATACAAGGAATTCACGTGGAATGTACTTACACCGCTAGTGAAGCTCTGAAGTGTCTGACGGCCAACCGTGCCTAATCCCGGCGCCCCCGCCAGTGTGTACTGTCCAAGTAGACACCCTTGTCGTTTATTTATACAAACATGGGTAGCTCTTGACGGGCACATTTAATACACACGCACACAAAGCCATTCAAAGGGGATTTGACAAAAACTTGACCAAAACTATGCAAGAAACCCCCCTCACGGTTAATAAAACACACATCCACCGCCGGATGTGTATTACTTTTTATTTTAATCTCTGGAAAGGAGACGAACTTCATTTGAGAGTCACAGCGTGCTCCTGGCTGAGCCCAATGCTGTGTTACACCCACCAGTTCCGGCCGAGTGCCACACACCTCTGTGTTGTATTCTACCAGCTAGTGCGTATGCTATGACACTCTCTAGCCCATGTGCACTGTAACACCACCCCATGAATATGTCATGCCACACTTGCCTTCGCGTGGGTTATATTGCCCCATCTAACGTGCCTTCTCGATGCCTATGTTATAACGCACAGCGCTATGCCATACATATTACAATCTGGGATCCATATCTTTGTCACAGTGCATATGCATTGTTACACTCCCCAGCACATATTTTATATTACCACTTTAGAGACTAGTTAGGTTACACAACAGTGCCCTGTGCATATTACACTCTAAGGTGCATATCGCATAGCACGCGCCACTGCCTATGCTATCTCGCGCTCTCCAATGAATCTGTCATTGTGCACAATGTATTGCATTTTATATTTCACGCCCCGGTTCATCTTATATCACACTTTTTGGTGCATAGTTTATACCATACACTAAATCTAGTTTTCATTTTCAATCATGCTCTCAGGACTATATTCTATATAACACTGCATTCACCTACCCTTTTCACAGGCATTACATTTTGCGATGGGGGTGGAGGGTCAGGGGGTGTTTCTGCCAAGTGAGCCCGGAGTCACAGTCACAAATGTCCTCTTCTGCCTGAATAAAAGTGAGATTATGCTGCATACTTGTTCATATTTTAAGTAGTTCCCACAGGCACACATTTTAAAAACAATAAAGTTCCTAATACCCGCCTTCTCTGAACAGATAGCTTGCTGCCCTATCCACCTCCTCTCTAACCTCTGTTGTCTGAATCCATGGACTAGCCTCCTCCCTCCTGCCATGCATGGTCTGATGTGCTGCCACTGTCCTCCACTTAGCATGATGTACCAGTCCACTCCTCCTTCCCTCCATTTCCCAATTCTATGCCCCATCATTGACCTCATGCTTAGCCTCTGTGCTTAGCTTGCTGCCCCTATTTTCCTTCACCCAGCCCTCCGATGTCTTTGTGCATGCCCCTGCTCCATCCTTTTTGCCCACCATATTCCATGGACCTGCCACTCCTATCTACTCTTAGTGTTCTTTTGAGCTGTCACTCCCCTCCCACCTGCCTAGCATTGTCAGATGACTGTAACCTGTCCCTGCCACCTCCACCCTGCCTGTCCACATTCCATGCCTGTATCCTCTTCCTCCTGTCTTCCATGGTCCATTTTACTGCCACACCCTTCTGCCCTCCATGGTCTGATGTGCTGCAACTGCTCCTCCTGCCTGCCCCGCGTGGTCTGTTGTGAGGCCCCTTCCCCTGAACTCTCTTGTCTGTGCCCAGGTCCTGACCCTCCCTTCTATCCTCCATGGTCCTTTGTGCATGGCCATGCACCCTCCTTCTTGCCCGTCATAGCCATTGTGCTGCCACTAACCCTCCTGCTTGCCATGCATGGTCTTCTGTGCTGCCACGGCCCCTCCCACCTTCCCTGTGTGGTCAGCTAGCTGCCCCTGACCCCCTCCCACCTTCCCTCCATGGTCTGTGTGTATGCCATCATAGTCTCACTGTTGCTCTCCATGGTGTGTCTTGCTTCTAGTGCCCATCCTGCCTGACCTCCATGGTCATCTTGCTGCTCCTGCCCTGCCCCCCTGCCCCCAGCCCTCTGTTTCCATGTGCAGACCCCTATTCCCTCCCTCCTGGCTTGTCTGTTCCATTGTAATGCCCCTGATCCATCCCTCCTGCCCTTTATGGTCTGTTATGATGCAGCTTTCTCTCCTTTCTGTCCATTATGGTCAGCTAGCTACCATTGCCTCTTTCCCCTCCTGTCCCCTCCCTATTGCTTTTTATGGATTGTTGTGCTGCACTCCCTTCCCGCATGCCCTATGTGGTGTATTGTGCTGCTGCAAATCCTGATGCCTGCCCTGTAGGGTCAGTTTGGTGCACCTCTCCATGTCCCTCCTGTCCTCTGTTATCCGAGTCCATGTCCCTACCCCAATTCCTCCTGCCTTCCATGATCCAATGTACCATACTTGCGAACATTTTGAACTTGGTAAGAGGGAGATTTTGAAAAATAACTTGGGTATTGATTTTCCCCTTTGAGTTACATTGAAAAAGAGGAGATTGTAGACAGGAGACAGATCAAATAAAGCACATTTGAGCTTAAAAACATTGGACGTTTCCTGGCTGAATCGGGTCTGTTGGCATGTATGGTTGTACTACCACTGCCTCTTCCTTCTGCCCACAATTGTCGATTATATTGCCACAGCCTCTATTGCCAGCCCTGTATTGTTGGTTTGTTTCCCCTGCCCCTCTTTCCACTGCCCTTCATAGTCTGTTGTGCTGTCACTGCCCTTCCTGCCTCCCCAGTGTGGTCAAATTGTTGCCTCTGCACCCTCCTACCTGCCTTCAATTTTCAGAGTCAGTGCCCCTGGCCTCTGCCTCTCAACAGTTTCCCAATGAACAACTAGATTGCTAACATTCTAAATTTATTAGAAAAGTGTGGAACGCCTGACGTCATCTTGATGTAATCAAAACTGTAATACCTAGAGCATTTCCTTTAGAAATTACATATATGAGAGGGTCTTATTTGCATCAAAATTATGGTTAGTGCTCTAAAAAACCAAAATGAGGACATATTTTCTGAGTTTTCAAATAGCGACAAAGCACTTTTAAATTATTTGTTATCTTTATGTTTTTTTATCCACTTCACCACTTGATTAAATGTTGCACTTAGGGGAGAGGTTGTGGTGTTACTTCCAGAGCAGCAGACTTTGCAAATGGGGAACCAGGTTGGAGTTTCTGCTTCAGCTCGACATTCTGTGATTCTGGTCAAATCACTTAATCTCCCCATGTCTACAACCAAAATGAATTTGTTCTTGTGTGATGTAACCAATGCTCATGTAAAGCACTCCAATACCTGACAAGTCTGCACTATATAAAACTGCAAAAACACAAAAAATAAAAAGTGTTTTGCACACTTCTGTCATTGGGCTACATGTGGTCTACATCTGGGTGATATTTGTGCTGCATTTGGGCTATTTTGTCACTGGTGGCCATCTTGGGAGATTTACTTGTTATGAAGTTTCCTAATTTCCTCATTTACTGCAGTCTTCACAGTAGGAAATGCTTTCAGTTTTTTACATTGATTCCATCAAGAAGGTATTCAGATATGTCACACATTTGCCATAAATTCTGAATGTTAGCACTCTAGTTGCTCATTAGATTACTGTAGTAAAGCTACTGCTCACCACCAAAGTCTGCTGCTGGTATTAAAAGTGCATATTTCAGTCTGCATGTCAGAATTTTTTAATGAAATAGAAGAGGATTTGAGAAGTCACTCAAAATGTGCCCTAATTTTTCTTTCTTCAGCACTAATCATAATTTCTATGGCAAAATGAACCCCCTTATTGTGTTCCTTTTTAAACTAAATGTTTTAAGTGTTACCAGTTTATTCCAATCAAGATGGCTTCAGGTGTGCCATACATTTGCCATAAGTAAGACAGTAAGCACTCTAGTTGTTCTTAAGAACACTCTGGGACATTCTGTCATTGGGCTATACTTGGGCTACATCTGGGTGATATTTGTGCTACATTTGGGCTCTTTTGTCTCTGGTGGCCATCTTGGGAGACTTATTTGTTATGAAGTTTCCTAATTTCCTCATTTACTGCAGTCTCCTAATTTGGTTCCATCAATAAGGCATTCAGATGTGTCACACATTTGCCATAAATTCTTAATGTTAGCACTCTAGTTGCTCATTAGATCACTGTAGTAAAGCTACTGCTCACGAGGGAAGTCTGCTGCTGGTATTGAAAGTGCATGTTTCAGTCTGCATGTCAGAATTTTTTAATGAAGTTGAGGAGGATTTGAGAAGTCAAAATGTGCCCTAATTTTTCTTTCTGCAGCACTAATCATAATTTCTATGGCAAAATGAACCTCCTCATTTTGTTCCTTTGCAAATTAAATGTTTTAAGTGTTACCACTTTATTCCAATCAAGATGGCTTCAGGTGTGCCACGCTTTTGTCATAAGTAAGACTGTTAGCGCTCTAGTTGTTCTTTAGAACACTCTGGGACATTCTGTCATTGGGATATACTTGGGCTACATCTAGGTAATATTTGTGATACATTTGGGCTCTTTTGTCTCTGGTGGCCATCTTGGGAGACATATTTGTTATGAAGTTTCCTAATTTTCTCATTTACTACAGTCTCCTCAGAAGGAAAAACTTTCAGTTTTTTACTTTGATTCCATCAAGAAGGCATTCAGATGTGTCACACATTTGCCATAAGTTCAGAATGTTAGCACTCCAGTTGCTCATTAGATCACTGTAGTAAAGCTCCTGCTCACCAGGGAAGTCTGCTGCTGGTATTGAAAGTGCATGTTTCAGTCTGCATGTCAGAATTTTGTAATGAAATAGAAGAGGATTTGAGAAGTCAAAATGGGCCCTAATTTTTCTTTCTGCAGCACTAATCATAATTTCTATGGCAAAATGAACCCCCTCATTTTGTTCCTTTGCAAATTAAAATGTTTTAAGTGTTACCACTTTATTCCAATCAAGATGGCTTCAGGTGTGCCCTGCTTTTGTCATAAGTAAGACTGTTAGCGCTGTAGTTGTTCTTTATAACACTCTGGGACATTCTGTCATTGGACTATACTTGGGCTACATCTGGGTGATATTTGTGCTACATTTGGGCTCTTTTGTCTCTGGTGGCCATCTTGTGAGACTTATTTGTTATGAAGTTTCCTAATTTCCTCATTTACTACAGTCTCCACAGAAGGAAATACTTAGGGCCCGATTCACAGAACTAACTTAAGACAAAATCTTAAACTTACTACCATTTTGGTATTCACAGAAGGCACTTACTCATTTTGGTATTCACAGAAGGCACTTACTCATTTCGGTATTCACAGAAGTTAGGAGTCCTAACTTTAGGACTCCTAAATGCCTTCTGTGAATACCAAAAGTCTTAAAATTAGGATTATCTCAGTTTAGTAGTAGTATAGTTAGGACTCCTAACTCTAGGACTCCTAAATGCCTTCTGTGAATACCGAAAGCCTTAAAATTAGGATTTTTCTCAATTTAGTAGTAGTAAAGTTAGGACTCCTAACTTTAGGACTCCTAAATGCCTTCTGTGAATACCGAAAGCCTTAAAATTAGGATTTTTCTCAGTTTAGTAGTAGTATAGTTAGGACTCCTATTCTCATTCTCACATGACTGAGAAAGATAATGTGAATTTACAGAAAACATGCTTTCAGTTTAGCTTATAGATCACCTTCCAAACCTCTGTGGGAAAATAGTTTTCTCTCAAACATGATTCATGATATCCCAGCGGAAAGCTTTTTCACATGGTAAAATCACCTTAGAACACACCACAATTCCTAAAATGAGTGTGGTACCATCAACAAATGATTTATAATGTAACTAAAGTCTTAAAACCTTCTATTAACTGCAATGCTTTTTAATGACGTGCTATCATGTATATTGGTCCCAAGATGGCTGCCAACACTTCTTGGATGAAGTGCTGACAGCCAATCAGTTCTCACAATGAGATGTGTGGTTAGGCTCCGCCCAGATATATATGTGATTTTACTTTGATTTTCTCAGGAACTACTTAACGTATTTACACCATTTAACCAAAAGGCATGACTCTGAACCAAGGACTACCTTTTTGCCAAATTTGGTGTAATTCCGTTCAGCAGTTCGGGCTGTAGCTGCGATTAAAAGTTCACATGGAAAATTGCATGGGGAAAACACGTTTGGGGCCCCCTTTTTTCTCAGCCCCTGCTGGAAGAATCACCCCGAGACTTTCAAGATAGGAGCGGACTGGAGTGCCCCACCAGTTTTGAAAAGATTCGTCAACCGGCGCCAAAGTTATTCCAAATAGAATGTTGCGGATTTCCTATGGATAATAGGTCATAACTTATTCTACCTACTGGCGACCGCCAGTAGGTAATATATATATATATATATATATATATATATTTCACCTCCCTTTTGCTCCGTCTGGAGTCAGACCACATTCAGGGCGGCCTCGGCGCATGGGGACGGAGCGCCCCATTCAAATCCACAACATCTTCTCTTTCACCATAAACAGAAGAGCGCCGCACACCGGATTCCTTGTACAAACAGGCGTTTTTATTTCACAACATCCAAACGAAATTGGTTGTATTCTCAGTTCATCTCCTTCCTTACGCGTTTCAGCCATCTTGTGGCCTTGATCACAGGCGAGACCTTTAAGGTATGCAGCGTGACATTTTTTCTTATATGCCTGACGTAACTGCAAACATTCTTTACGTCATCACTTGTCACTGCATCTCCCAGAGTACACTTGGAAAGTTATATTAACATCCCTTCTCGCTGCTTCTCATTCTCCCTTTAGTTCCAGATACCGGGAAATGCAGCTTTAAAATACATGGGTCAGTTTCAAAGTGTCACAAATCTTTGCCAATTATCGTCGCTATGTTCAATTCGCAAATCGTCCTGGTGTACAGAAATCCATTCACAGAAAGACATGTGTCCTTCTGCTCTCCCTTGCCACGTAGAAACCAAGTTCCAATTTAAAGGTTGGACTTTCCATACCTGTTTCACTCGGTAACATACAGGTGGGTCTGGCTCTCATTGAATTATATTCACCTACCTTTTGCTCCGTCTGGAGTCAGACCACACTCAGGGCGGCCTCGGCGCATGGGGACGGAGCTCCCCATTCAAATCCACAACATCTTCTCTTTCAGCAGAAACAGAAGAGCGCCGCACACCGGATTCCTTGTACAAACAGGCGTTTTTATTTCACAACATCCAAATGAAATTGGTTGTAATCTCAGTTCATCTCCTTCCTTACGCGTTTCAGCCATCGTGTGGCCTTGATCACAGGTGAGACCTCTATGGTAGCGTGACGTTTTTTCTTATATGCCTTTAATGCAGCTTTAAAATACATGGGTCAGCTGCATTTCCCTTTAACTGGAACTAAAGAGAAAATGAGAAGCAGCGCGAAGGGATGTTAATATAACTTTCCAAGTGTACTCTGGGAGATGCAGTGACAAGTGATGACGTAAAAAATGTTTGCAGGTCCGTCAGGCATATAAGAAAAAACATCACGCTGCATACCATAGAGGTCTCACCTGTGATCAAGGCCACAAGATGGCTGAAATGTGTAAGGAAGGAGATGAACTGAGATTACAACCAATTTCATTTGGATGTTGTGAAATAAAAACGCCTGTTTGTACAAAGAATCCGGTGTGCGACGCTCTTCTGTTTCTGGTGAAAGAGAAGATATTGTGGATATATATATATATTTATATATATATATATAGCAAAACGCCGTTCTTCTCTGCTTCCCTTCACTCGGGAAAGAACCGACACAAACCCAATTAATGTGCTTGCAGGTGTTTATATTGCTCAACCACCACAATCGCCCTGACACGTTTCGGCCAGACACGGCCTTGATCATATGACAAGCGTTGGGAGCCAAAGCATTCAATTTAAAGTGCACTGTGCCATACACGTGATCATTTTTAAATAGACATAGAAGAAACACTTACATCCTTGGGTTTTCTAACTTTTTTGTTTTTTTTCGCAAGGTTGTATTTGTAAACATGACCTATAATATTGTGCAAAGTCAGCCATAAATATACATATATATAAATAGGTATAAATATAAATGCATAAATATAAATATATATTATCTGGATAAATCCATTAAAACTGTATAATTAATACATTTAAAATCAACTTCATGTAAAATACATAAAATCCGATTATATAGGCATGTTTTAAATTTCATCATTTAAAAGCCCATATTTTAGGACATATTGGTGAAAATAATCATATGTTCCAATGAGGTAAAAGTATGTTCTTTGATATCTGTATAATACAATATTTGTCACATAACTATGACCCCATTCATTCTGGCTGAAACAATCATGTTTAATCAGTAATGTACTTTTTGGCAATATGGATATTTAACACATTTTTTTATATATATCTTCTATGTCAATCAAATGTGTTTAATAAAGTGTGTGAAATTAAAAAAAGTGCTACCAAGGAACTAAACCATTGTTCCTGGAAATATAAAAGAATTAATGTAAAAAGAATTGCTTTCATTAAAATCTATTTAACATGTAAATTCATAGCATGAATGCTGATAGCAGCAGAAGAATTTCATTATTATCTTATCTCATCAAATAATCATATGTGAATTTTTCTGGAAAATAATGGCACTATTCTTTTATTCTGATATACATATCATAACTCTGTTTCATAACCAAGTGTAAAAATCTTCACTCGAGTTATGTCCATTCGGGGTCTTTGTGTCTAATTCAATAATATATTGAGTTTCCAGACGTCTCAATTTTGCTTCTCTATTACCTCCACGTCTGGAAACTATAATGGAGTCTATCAGAAAATAGGAAAACTGATTGAGATCACTCTCATGCATTTCTTTAAAATGCCTTGCTATAGGATACGTTGGGTCGTTGTTGGTGATTGCTGTCATGTGTTGCAGTATCCGCTTGTGGGCCTGTAACTTAGTACTGCCCACTTACTGCAACCCACAAGAGCAAACCAACACGTACACAACAAACTCAGTTCGGCATGTGAGAAATTTGGTGATTTTTATAGATACCTCTGAGAACGGAGTTTTGTATGTAGTTTTATTCATTCCATATTTAGATGCCCGACAATTATTGCATTTTACAAATCCTTTGCGGCCAGTGAGCCAATTGGTTGTCTTAGTGACTTCCGGACTACTTTTGACTGAGTTCTGCATGGATTTTGATTTTCTAAACACAATACTTGGATTTTTTGGCAGCAATCTACCAGTAACAGGATCACTTTTTACAACCAGCCAATTTTTGTTGACAATTTTGCGTAACACATTTTGTTGGCAGCTGTAAGTTAAAATAAGCCTAGTTTCCGGATCAACACAGTTAGTTTCATTTAGTTTTTGTGGGGTTTTGTTTAATAGCTTGTTTCTGTCATTCTCATTGGCTATTCTGATGGCTATATTTATTGTTTTCTCATTATAGTCACGTTCCAAAAATCTGTCCTTGCTCAATTGTTGGGCCTCTATGAGGTCAAGCTCATTACTGCATGCACAACGTATCCTCAGCATCTCACCGTATGGTATACTTTGTATGAGATGCTGAGAATGATGACTCGTCGCATGCAGTAAGCTATTACCAGCAGTTGGTTTGCAGTATAGCTTGGTTTGGATTCTTTGATCTTTTATGTAAACCTCAACATCTAAAAAGTATACTTGAGTACTACTTATATTGGCCTTAAAATGGAGGTTGATGTTGTTTTGATTGATCTTTTCAACAAACTCTAGAGCTGACTGTTCTGTGCCTCGCCATATTACGAATAAGTCGTCAATGTAACGTAACCACATCTTTACATGAACATCTACCATTGTTTCATGTTCTCGGTTCAGAATCATTCCCTCCCACCAACCCATCTGGAGGTAGGATTAGCTAAGGGAAAAACAAGCCCCCATAGCTACTCCTCTTATTTGTTGGAAAACCTAATTAGCAAGAATGAGTTATTACTAAGACAATATGATAACATTGTAATCAACATTCTGTTATGATGCCATAAATTCAATGGTCTGGAGCTCAAATAATGTTCTATTGCTCTGATTCCATCTTGGTGGTGGATACTTGTGTATAACAACGTTACGTCCAGGCACATACAAATAGTCAGGGTCCCACTTACGGGCATTCAGTATTCTTAAAAAGTCACTCAAATCTTGTACAAAGGAAGGTAACAATTTAACATATTCCTGCAAAAAGAAATCTATATATTTAGAGGTGTTTTCTAATAGTCCTCCTCTTGCAGAACTTATTGGTCTGCCTGGTGCTGTTGACACATTTTTGTTAAGTTTGGGTATCAGGTAAATTACAGGCATTATTGGATGTTCGTTCTTCAAAAATTTCATTTCATCCATGCATATCAATCCAGCACTGCGCCATACATTTAGTTTCGAATAGTACTGACTCCATGAACTTCTTACGATTTGCATATTGCATCTCTTGTATCAATTGGTGTCTTCCAATTGAGATACCGTTTCTTTCATGTATTCCTGGTAAGACCAAATGACAATGTTCCCTCTCTTATCGGAATTTCGAACAATAATTTGTTCATTTCTTTGCAGCTTGTCCATAAACTTGTTATATTGATTCTGTTGATACCTGTATTTCTTCTTTGGTCTTTCATTTTTTGAATTTCAGGTTTTTGATTTCCGCCATCATTAATTCGCCAAATATGTCCAAGGAGTCCCTTACCGACAATGGCTGAAAGGTTGATCTTGGTTTAAAGTTGGTTCGAACCGTGCCATAAAAGTTGCTACTAGGACAGCCCACCTCATTTGGACTGGTTGTGCCATCTTGTGCTAGTTCATGTAAAATTAAATGTGCCAATAAGTCTGAATCTGCAGAGACCAAATTGTCAATTGATTGTGAATTCCCGGTTGCCACCTGTCCAGGTATTACCGTGATGTTTGTATTAGTTAAATAGTATTTTTTCAGTTTCAGTTTTCAAATAAATTGATAAATATCCACACACGTTCTTGTATAGTCAAAGTTGCTTTCAGGACAGTAAGAAAGTCCCAATTCCAACAGGTGTACTTCGGCATTTGTAAGACTCATGGGGGATAGATTTACAATAGTATTGGTTTTGTGTATCATTTTCGTTGCCATATCTTTTTGTATTGTGCATTCTTGTTGGTACTGTTTCCGCTTGCACTTGCGCCTTTCTCTTCGTTTTGTGTTGCGTTTTTGTTTGTTTGTATAGCCTGCTTCCATGGTCTCAGTGTTGTTTTTCGGCCCTGTCTGAGGCAGTCGACTTCCTCTGAGAGGGAAAATTTGTGAAACCCCAACCGCGTTGATATTCCACCTTGGTTATTTTCAACCTCACTCTCCACTGCTGAGCTTAAGTCAGAGGCTGACGTTGATAGTCCAGTTGTTTCTGTTCTGCCAATTTGTGCATTCTCTTGTTGATTGGCTGGTTTGGTGGTTTTTAGAGCATTGTACTTCTTGGCAAATGTAAACACTTGGCCCAGTTCGTTATCCTGTTTATCTCTTTGAAATTTGTAGGTTTTACGTTTCTTGATGATTTCCTCTTCTTTTGCCAACCTGATTATCATTTCATCTCGATACTTTTTAATTCTTGGTGTAACCTCAGTTTTCACGATTTCAGAATTCAATTAATCAATTTGTTGTTGTAGCTTGACGCGGTCATTTTCAGCGTATTTCACAAGTATTTCGACAAGTCTCCTCGATGAGTCAAGGTTACAGTCCGCCCATTCACATAACATTAATGGATCCGGGGTTTCATAACTTGGTGCAATCATGATGCATAACCCTCTAGGGATGCGTCCTACTTGTAAATAGCGACCCAATGACTTATGCTTCCAACTTTTGGATTGTTCCATACACATTAATTTTTCCAGTTTTTAAAATTTCTCTCTTATGTTTGTATTGCTCCCTTGAGGTAGACCACTTGGTCCCGCCATTTGTTCCGGTATACTTGGGGCATCATTGAACATAAATTCTGCCGCTGCTTCACGGCTCCTTAACATGTCTGCAGTCATGGCGGTTGAGCTTAACTCTTGAAAATTATTTCAGTCGCAACAATGTAGCACGGTATAATTCCGTTGCTTATTGCACACACACCTCCTCACCGGATTATTTCCCAACAGTTTTCCTACCTTGTACCTTTGGAAATCGATCTCCGGGTCCTCTGACTCGTTTCTCCCTACCGCTGTAAAGGTAGGTACCAATTCACAGGATATCTGGGGGCTGGCGACTTTCTCATCTGAGAATACAAACAAAATCCGACATGGAAACAGCCAGATGTAGCTTCCTGTCACTTCCACCCAAAGTCGAGGAGGGGGCTTGTTACTGCCGAGGAAGCCTTCTCGACGTGAATATGGCAAAACGCCGTTCTTCTGTGCTTCCCTTCAGTCGGAAAAGGACGGACACTAACCCAATTGATGTGCTTGCAGGTATTTATATTGCTCAACCACCACAATCGCCCTGACGCGTTTCGGCCAGACACAGCCTTGATCACATGACACACGTTGGGAGCCAAAGAATTCAATTTAAAGTGCACTGTGTCATACACATTATAATTTTAAAATAAACATAGAAGAAACACTTACATCCTTGTGTTTTCAAACTTTTTTGCTTTTTTTTCGCAAGGTTGTATTTGTAAACATGACCTTTAATATTGTGCAAAGTCAGCCATAAATATACATATATATATAAATAGGTATAAATATAAATACATAAATATATATTAACCGGATAAATCCATTAAAAATGTATAATAAATACATTAAAAATCAATTTCATGTAAAATACATAAAATCCGATTATATAGGCATGTTTTAAATGTCATCCTTTCAAAGTCCATATTTTAAGATATATTGGTGAAAAAAATCAAATGTTCCAATGAGGTAAAAGTATGTTCTGTGATATCTATATATTGTCTCAACTGACTGCTCCGACATAAGAAACAGACTCCAGCACGCTCAGGCTCACTGTAGAGAGTTTTTATTGTGACTACAAATAACCAGGTAACACGTTTCGACCGGGAAAGCGGTCTTTGTCAAACCTAAGGTTGCAGCCATTTTCTGCAGCCCCTTTCTTGTGCTATTTATACTATCAACAAAAATTCAACAACAAAAAAGTAACAGTGCGCCATTTTTTCAAATAATGTGACATGTGCAATCCCAATTACAGGGTAAAGTGACCTGTACCTTGTGCAAATGAGCATTATCATTGAAGTGCCATACTTGTATTAATTTTATGGCAAATATAAACAGCGACAATAAATTAAAAATGCATTAAAAATTAAAAATGCATTTAAAATTTCATATAATACATTTCTGATTTACAGGGCCAAACACTCTGAATACCTATTAAAGCGACATGTGCATTCTCTTTTTCCGAAATAAAGTGACCTGTACCTTGTGCAAAGAGCCTATTAATAAAATGCTATAATCACATGAAATACATGACATAGAAAAACGGCAAATATGATATACAAATACTTTGAATCTTAAGATGTATCTGAAATTTCTCAAAATTCATCATTCGTTTGTTTGCTCCTGGGCCAATACCCTACCGTTTTATGCTCTAAAAACTCATTCTCGTGCCAGGCTCAATAAGTGCCATGATTAAATACAACTCGATTTTAAACAGCAATTATAACGCAATTCCCTCATTATTGACCTTTGCCACAATTTCGGGCCAGTGCCCATTGGTCCTTCTATAGTTCAACAAAGTTTGGTCACATCAAAATTTTAAAAAAAAGTGCTGTGCAAATAAATTTAAAACTGTGTAAATATGATTCAGTAAACTGGATGGAGTGTGTTAAAATAATACGCAATTACTTTCTGTCCATTAAGCAGTAACTATAAATACATTGCCCATTCATCAGATCACCTGACATCCAAACACATTCCTGTCTCATATATATATCATTTAAGATGTCATCAGTGATTTCACTGACCATGTCATGAATGATGTAATATGTGACATCATCAGCAGCGCATATATAGTTAGCTCAACAAAATATAACGGTCGAATTCCTCTGGCTTTGTACGAGTGAAATGTCCAACTAACTATAACGTCCCTGAAACCTGTGGTTTTTTTCAGTGATTTTCTAAGGTTTTTTAAATGCTAATTTCTAGCTATAACGTCCCTGAAACCTATAGTTTTTTCAGTGAATTTCAAAGGTTTTTTAAATAGTAATTTCTAATTATAATGTTAAAAAAACTTTTTCTGGCACTATGATGGGGAACATGGCGGCCAGAAGCTAATGGTCACGGTCGAGCTCCCCTGGCGTGCGTTACTAGGTCCCTTCTCGGAGCCCAGAGAGCACTTTAGATGATTCTATAAAGAGATATTGGCAGATTCCCCCCCGCTTCCACCCAGCACGGAATGTACTCTATTTTTGCTATTTTTTACCTTGAAAGTATTGCTGGCTTTTTTTTTCTTCTTCCCAAATTTTTGTTTTCTCCCGGACCGTGACCTTTTCTCCCCCTGGATGGTGACCAACTTCCGAGGCAGCACGGCACCATAGGAGCCAGCTTTGCTGCTGTTTGTGGGTGCGGCATGGGAGTGGAGGTGGTGGATCCCCAGTCTGCAGCTCTGGGTCTACGTTGGCAGAGTCAGCACCTGTGATTACGTCTCCTGGAGGTTTGGAGAGCAGAGGCGGGAGAGCGCGGTGGAAAGCTGGTGCGCGGTAGGAGACTGTACCCTTCTCCCCCCTGAATACGCAGTAGGCACCAGTGAAGGCAGGGGTAAGAACTTTGATTGTGGCTTCGTCGAGGACCTACAGACTGTCTTGTCTACCCCGGCCGTGTGTAGTGGGGTTCCTGGCTTGCGGGTGAGCTTAGCTGGGATAGAGCAGCAGGTGGGACCTCAGCACTGTATGGAGAACAGTGAGAGTAGTGTTCCTTGCAGCATTCCCTGCAGTGCCAACATTAACTCTAACATTTGCTGATATACTCTGCGTACTAGGGCTGCCAAATTCGATTCAGGCACTGATTCTGCCAAAATTACTCGTGTCTCGCCCCGGTTGCGGAAGTAAGGGCCACTGCTAGGCAGGGCAAGGGGAAAGCTATTACGGAGAATACCTCTCCAGTGAGTGGAAAAGGGAGAGGGAGGACGAAGAAAGTTTTATCCTCCAAAGTTAGAATTATACCCTCCCTAAAGACATTCTACAAGGTATTATCTACTCCATCGAATAGGGGGCCTAATAATAGCAACATTTCGGCGTCTAACAGTGTACAGCCTGCTTCTTTACCAAACCTTCCCCGTTTAAGGATAGTATGCAGTCCCCTGCCCCTTCCCCTTCTGGATCAATGGATAAAGTTGTAGGAGAGGTGGCTGCAATAACTGAAATACCTGAAGCATTCACTGAGCAGGTATTTGGCCTTGGAAGTCCAAGAGAATGGGTTGGGTTTACCCCCCGCAGTGGCGAAGGCAGATACATCTGTAACATCGTTAATTCTTGCAAAACCTGGACCACCTGGACCACCTCCAGTGGTAGCCCCCACCAGCCTGGAGATTGGGTCATTAGCAGATATTTTATTGGCCCTAAAGGAGGATATTGGGAAAAGATTTTCTGTTTCAGAATCTAATCAAGCAGCAATTCAAGCATCTTGCGAGGTATTAGCACACAAACTTGAAGAAGTCTCTCAGAGAACGGACATCTTGGAATCTGAAATTCCTAAAATTAAGGAAGCACTACATTCGTCCTCAAAGGAAATGGATAAATTAGCCCTCCAAAACAGGGAATTAAAAGAAGATATAGAGCGCCTTGAGAACAATGCTAGAAAAAACAACCTAAAATTGCTAAATGTCCCTGAGGACCTGGAGGGAGTAGACATTAAAACCTTCATGATCTCTCTTTCAAAAGAAACAATCCTCATGGACTCTCCGGAGCTAGATCTGGCTCTTGATATCCAACGAGTCCACTGGGATCAATATAAGAGGAATCTTGCAAAACAAAAACCAAGAAAAATCTTAGTAAATGTTCTTACATATTCTATAAAACCATTTTTTTATCCTTGGCTTTGAAAGAATGTCTGATAAAATGTAACTCTTCATCCAACCCGTTTACTTTTACCATTAGGTCAGACATCTCCCACATTACAGCAACAAAACAATGGGAGCTTGGGAAAAGAATGGCAATTCTAAATTCATTGGGGGCTAAGACACAACTGAGATTTCCAGCATCTGAAGAACCAGAACCTTTTGGGCCTGGCGGCGCAGGGTACGCCTTAATCTTCTAGGTTCTCCTGCTCAGCTACACAGAGACACGGGACACTCTGTCAGCGTAAAAGATCGGATTTTATTAGCTGCAGCTAGTACAGTTATCCTAGAAGTACACAAGGTAGGTTCTCAGGAGACTGCCACTTCACTCTGTGGCGCACAATCTTTTATACTATATAGGTAACATATACATTAACCAAATACACACCCAGAACATATAAGAAAGAGCCAATAAGAAAAGTTGGAAAACAGGACAAGACCAATAGAAAAGGTTTGAAAACAAAGTGTCAGATGACTCGAAGCAACCGTGTTTGTCACCCCTCCCTTAAACTAATTTATTAATAGATTCGTAACTAACTTGCAGGTGGCGAGATACGTTTGTGTGTGTTGGAGGACAGTTGTGAAACGAGAGAATGCTAGCAGAAGACAGTGAAGGCCAGACGATAAGATAAAGTCAGAAAATAATAGTGTGAACCAACAGATAGTTGAGACGGGGATTAGAAAAACCAGACAGGGATTAGTGTACTCGGCCAGTCCTAACATCAGCTTTGCAAACAGAGGCAGAAGGCGTATTTTCGACACCAGGCTGTAGAAAAAGCAGAATAGACTTTGTTTGCCGTGCTGCCTGAGTGATGGCAACATAAAATGGCGGCGGAGCACAAAATGGCGGGTCGATTCGATCACGATCGAAAATCGAAGTTCCTCAGACCCTCCTTTTGCCAGAACTCAGGCAAGATAGACTCATGTTAATCTGAGTCAATGTCGATAGCCATGAGGTCATCGAGTTGTTGCTGTAACATCATTCTTATGTTTTCTGTTCTTGGTGATTTGGGTTTGGGGATGCACATAGTAGAACATAGGTCACAGATGGCGGGACCACAGTGCATACAAAGGCAACAAGAAAAGATAATGGTCAAAATTATTCCAAGGAATGTCAGTACTTTCCAACCCCATTTGGACAGTAGTCCCCAAAACCATTCCGAAAAGGACCAATCTCCTTCGTCCTGGTGAATTGACTCAGAGATTATGTGCAACTTGGAGATAGCTTGGTATACTGTCGGAGCGTCATTGGGTATGAAAATACAGCAACTTGACGCGATCAATTTGCACACTCCACCACGATCCGCAAGAACAAAATCTAAGGCAACTCGATTTTGTAAGGTCATAAGACGATCCACCTGTAGTTCTGCCGTGATATTACTTAAGGCTCCTACAGTGATGTCTATTGTGGTCTCTACAACACGGACCAGTTGCCTTATATTTCTGCTGTTGGCCATTGGACCCCAAAAAGGAAGAAATCCTTTAAGGAAATCTCCTCCCTCTTGTCCTGCTGTGTCTTTAGAATCAATAATCTCTCTGCCATATCTGTTTCGATGATAGTTTGCAGAAGCGGTGTATGTAGGAGGAAGAAGGAAAGCTATATAGCAGGTACCAGAAAAACCTGTTGGCAACCACGTGTACGCCCTGTTGTGGCAGATAAAATATGTGCCTTGAGATGGTACTAGAGGAGGCGAGTTCTGAGAGGAGTAGACGTATGTGTGGGAACAGTTATTTCTTGGTATGGTGTCAGAAGTGCGATCATTTATTTGCAGACAGAAATTTGTCCAAATTGGTGGAGATTTTCTTTGTTTAACCTTATCACTAAGGCTAGTGATATAATGGGTGACGTTCCAGTTTGTATACGCTTTCCTTTCGTCAACGAAAATCTTACTATTTTCCATGATTTTGGCCATAGCTACCATTCCCTTTATCAATGAGCTGTGACTAAAATCCGGACCACCAATATATGAACTAATGGATCGTTTGAACTTGCTTTGGTAGGCATTGGAGAAAATGACAAAATAAGCCCAAGCAGAACCCTCATAGGAAAACGGGAGAACTAAATACGGCATTGCTTTCTCTGTGGTATGTGGCATAAGTCCACACACCCAACAGTCAGTTGTATTGACCACTAACTGATGTTGATGTAACAACTGGACAAAGGGATTGTTGTAATATTCAGTTCTTCTAATGAGTTCATGTTGAGGAGAGATAGTAGAAGAAGACAAAGAGGAAGAAGGAGAGACAACTTTTTGCTGCAGAGCATAAATAATCCAACCTATAAACGCCAAAACAATACACAATAATATAATAACACATAAGGTTATATTAAAACGACTGTACATTAATTTGCAGAATTCTTTCTTCATTTTATCCTTTCTCTCTCTTTTGTCTTGTGTAGTTTCCATCTTTCTAATGGATGCTCACGGCAATCTTCCTCGATCACTCAATTATGATTATCTGCCGTCCTATGACACTGCAAGTCCTGCAGGCCTATTGCCACTACTCAGGTCACAATTAAGACTCCTACCGTGACCCTGCAACCGGGACAGAGTACTACACAAGAGAGAAAGGTTCTAAGTGTTCTTTGGTCTGGGTCTCAAATTATAGTGTTCTTTTCCAGGGGTAGTCTGGTTTTGGAACAATGTTCGTGGATTGGTCGTATTCAGGCGACGATGTGATGGTACAGCTTGCTGTAGTATGTCGTCGTCCTCTTTTTCAGACAGTGTTCCATTCAGACGTGCATTGCTAAAAGGTACGAATCGTGGAACTTTTTCACTTTCAGAGTCACCAATGCCTCTACGAACCCACTGATCAAAGGGCAAAGGCAATGGCACTTTCTTACAATGCACGCCGTGAATCCAATTTTTCTTTTCTTCGACTTTGACTGCTGTTCTCGTGGTCAGAAGTACTAATCGAGGCTCCCTCCACCTGGGCTCCAAATTTTTCGTCCTTTGGAAATTCTTGGTGCAGACCCAGTCACCTGGTCGGATGGAATGACCTGGGTCTGTGGAAGCCTCCGGTAAAGCACTCTGAACCTGTTGATGGAGAACACGCAATTTAGTCGTAAGATCATGCAAGTAGTCATTCAACATTGGATATGGCAAGTCTGAGTATTTCTTAGGGCGCGGGACTCCCCATACATTAGCCGGGCGTCCAAAAACCACTTCGTAAGGACTAAGTCCCAAACAAGAGTGTACTGCAATTCTGGTGGACAGACGAGCCAATGGTAAAGCATCGGGCCAATTGAGTCCTGTACTAGCCTGAACTTTCGCTAGTTTTAACTTTAACATACCGTTGTAGCATTCTACTAAACCCGCTGACTGTGGATGATTTGCCGCATGGAACTTTTGCTTGATACCAAGACCTGCACAAACTTTTTGCATGACTAGGCCAACAAATTCGCTCCCATTGTCACTCCAGACAATGCGCGGCAAACCAAACCTGGGGAAGGATTATTTTAGTAAAGCTTTAGCTGTGGATAAGGCTGTGTTGTCTTTTAAAGGGTATGCTTCTATCCATCTTGAAAAGGCGCATACTACTACCAGAACGTATTTAAGGTTGTTGCATCGCTCCATGTGAATATAATCAATCTGCAACACCTCAAATGGAGATGTTGGAGGAGCAAAGTGACCTGTTGAAGTTGGAGTTCCCTTTCCCGGATTGTACATTAAACAAACAATACAATGTTTCACTACATTGTCTGCACATTTTGGGATTCCTTCATTCTGCCACACTGGAGCCAGAAGTTTGCATATACCTTTTGCACTTAAGTGGGCTGGACCATGCGCCATAGTAACCACTGGGAGTACATAGGCATCTGGTAACAGCCAACGTTGATGTTCAGATAATTCCACCCAACAACCCATTTCATCCAACATTCCCGTACTTTCTTCCCACCTACTTAATTCCTTCTCTGTAGCCTCTTTCTGAATTGATTTTACACTTTCTATTCTCATACATTCCTCTTTCTCTGACACAATTCGCAGGACCCGCTACATACATTCGACTTGTTGTGTCTCTCGCTGTCTTTTTTGCTACTTCATCTACATACGCATTTCCTCGGCCAACATCATCTGTAATCTTTTTGTGTGCACTACATTTCACAATTGCTATTTGGGTGGGTAAGGTAAGTGACTCAAGAAGATCAGTCACTAACTGACCATGTTGTATTTTGGTGCCATGTGAAGTGAGGAAACCCCTTTCCTTCCAAAGACGCCCAAAATTAAACGCTACACTAAAGGCATACTGACTGTCGGTATACACGTTTACCCTCTTTCTTTTTGACAATACACATGCTCTTGTTAAAGCTATCAGCTCTGCTGCTTGAGCTAAATTGTGTCTGATACGTGCTGTTTCCACACCTGTATGTATAGGCTGAAACTGTATCTCCATTAGGCATTTTAAAACAAGAACCATCTACCCATAGAGTCCCATCCGGATGCTCTAGCGGCGTGTTTCTCAAGTCAATTCTTCCTTTTGTCTCTTCCTCAGTACGGAAGAAACAATCATGTTGCTCCTCAACACTTTTCTCATCTGGAACGGGCAACAGAGTAGCTGGATTTAGGGTATTACATCGTTTGATGTGCACGTGACTAGCCAAAAGCGTCAGCTCGTATCCAGTTAGACGAGCACTCGTAAGATGCTGCGTTTTTGTTCTGTTTAGTAAAGTATCCACTGCATGTGGTACCATGACAATGAGAGTATTATCTAGCACCACTCCAGTGGACTGTCGAATAGAAATTGCTGCTGCTGCTTTGAGACAACTAGGCAATGCTTTAGCTACCGGATCTAACGTAGCCGAAAAATAGGCACATGGACGTTGTTTGTCCCCAAATTGCTGTGTTAGAACTGACAACGCACAACCCTCTCTCTCATGAACATAGAGTGTAAAAGGCTTACTGTAATCAGGGGTGCCTAGTACAGGAGCAGAACACAGAGCAGTACGTAAGTCAGTGAAACTCCTTTGGCACTCGTCAGTCCAAGGAAGAGGCTGAGGCGTATCATTCAAAGTGAGTGCCAACAAAGGCTTGGCCAACAGAGAGAAGTTAGGGATCCACTGCCTACAGTAGGAAGTAATACCTAGAAAGGCACGTACCTCCCTTTGCATGGATGGCACAGACATTTGCGTAATCATCTGAATTCGTTCTGGTGTTAATCGTCGTCCCTCCTTTGATAGGAGATGACCCAAGTAGGTAACCTCTCGACGAACATATTGTAATTTGGAAGGTGAAACCTTATGATTCAGATTAAACAAATGGCGTAACAATGCAACAGTGACATTTTTGCAAATATCTTCTGAATCAGCAGCAATTAACAAGTCATCCATGTACTGCATAAGAGCAGCACCAGACGGCAATTGGAAAGTATCAAGATGACATTTTAAAGCTTGGCTGTAAATGGAAGGACTTTCACAATAGCCCTGAGTTGCGCGCTTAAACCGGAAGCTTCGGCCTCCAAGAGAAGCCAAAAATGTCCCTACTCTCTTCGGCAATGGGAATACTAAAGAAGGCATTCTTTAGATCGATAACAGTGAACCAAGTCGCTGTGGAAGGTATCATTGTCAACAGAGCAGTGATATCTGGGACAACAGGAAATTGTGGTACAACAATTTTGTTTTACTCCCATAGATCTATCACGAAACGATATACAGGTGGCTGAGAAGGATCAGTGCGTTTAAGAACAGGAAGAATAGGACTATTGCATATATTTCCTCTCGTTTCTTCAACCACACCCTTCTGAATCAAATCATGAATGATTTCCAATAGCGCTTTTTCACCTTCAGTGGAAATTCTATACTGTGGAATACCCGGTAATTCAACATTGGGCTTAAGTGTGACAACATAAGTTGGAATTTCGAGACAGCCCACATCATTCGGACCCGTGGCCCAAAGCGATGCTGAAAGAGTAAGCAATTCAGGTGGAAACTGATCTTTGGACAAATACATTGGAGAAGTCAATTTCTCTCCTAAAGTAAGATGTACACCAGAAGGAGAACAATATATCGTAGCATGCATTCTTTTCAGTAAGTCCAAACCCAACAGATTCTCACCGCAACCATTCGTCAAAAGAAGCGGAGCTTCCAAATCATATGGGCCAATTGAAATGGGCAAAGGGCAAGAAACTGGATTACGAACAGGGGCGCCAGAAAATCCTACAGATACATTCGTTAAGCCAGACAAAGGTGCCCCAGGGAGTTTAGAATGAATGATAGAACTTCTCATTGCCCTAGTATCTAGAAGAAATGGCTCTAAAACACCCATTGTAGTGACATTAACATAAGGTCCATTCTGGTCTACTGGAACCAACACAACTCCCTTACTTTGTCTATGGCTGTCCTAGTTGGCATGAAGACTTTCATTTCCATTTTCAATATAACAATCCTCATTGTAGTACTGTGGAGACCGAGCGTTTTGCTGATCAAAGTAGTTCACGGAATTGGAAGGGGGAGGAGAACGCTGTTCTTGGGTCAACATACCTCGACCATTACCTCTATTTGCTGACTGGAGGCCAGCACGACCTCGTGAAGCAGACAATGCTCTGTTGCGTTGTAATAAAACCGGACAACTATTTTTAAAATGACCTTCTTCTCTACAATAGGCACATTGATTAGGTCCTAACAAAGGTCGCAGATTGTATGGCTCAGGTTTTTGATACAACCTCTGAAACTGTGGAGGCTGTTGAAACTGAGGCTGAACATAGCGAGGAGGATAAGCTTGTTGCAAGAGAACCTTCGTTTTTAATTCCTTCGTCTTTTTCTCTTGCTTTTCTTTTTCCTCCTTATCTCTGTTTTCATAATATTGTGCAGTAGCCAATATCTGGGCAGAAGAAGAAACAGCCCATGAACTTTCAGAATCTTTCAATTTGTGTGACAGCTGGGGAAGCAAATTAAATACGAATTTGCCATATCTTGACCACTGTGATCAATAAATGTCTCCTCGAAACGAGTGAAGAAATCAGAGACGCCTTCATCTTTCTTTTGTTTGCATGCCGCTAATTTATCCCAATTAACTCTCAATGCAGGCATCATCGTTTTCATTAGTGTAATAATCCTACCAGGGAGTTCTGAAATCAAAGCGTCAGGCTTTGCACCACCCACTTGGTCTCTGTCTGTGGCAGTTATAACATCCCAAGTAGCACCTAATTCCTGTGCGTGATTCTCTTTACGAATCTTAGCCCATATTGTCTGTGGGACTACATTTCCCATTAGCATATCGATATCAGATAGGTTCATGATGCAAGCATCAACTGTCTGTGTTAATTCTTTATAATAACCCGCAGGGTTTTTACGAGGATCCGGTAGAGTCTGTTTTAGGGCCAAAACTTTAGATCTCTTCCAGGGGACATGTACCCATATACGCTGAAAATGAGCAGGAATAGCTGGATTAGCACCTGCTCCTGCAACCTCTTCCTTCCATACTGTAGGAACCTCTCTCATGGGGTAATTTTTCAGTGTCAGTTTAACCGACGGATCAGAATCAACGAAAGCCTGAGAGAACAATAAGGATTATAAGAAATAAGTGTCCTTACAGCTTTCTCAACCTTATAACCCACAATAAGTCCTTTATCAAAATCAGTCTGAACATCTAACAGACCCGGAGGAACCGAATTTAAATTTACATCCTCCCATTCTTTAATGAGAGTGTTGCACATTGCATTAAAAACATATCTTTGCGTGGGTGCATTCCATTGTGAGAAAGTAGGCATAATATCGAGCACACTGTATTGAGGACCCTTTTTGATCCATTTTTGTGCGAGTGATTCCAATCTCTCTCTTTCATCAGAATCTGGGAACTGACTACGAGATTGACTTCGAGCAAAAGCCGGAGACACATTTAAAGCTTCAAAGAATGGAGATAGAATACCAGTGACGGTATCCGTAAGACGCTTACGCACAGACGGAGAATTAGACATAAGAATAGGGGATAAGGTATTAGGCGAACCAATGGAAGGAGAACCGATAATTGCAGGAGCAGCAGAAGGCAAAGGAGATCGAAGATCAGGAGATGAGGGCAAAGAAGTTGAAGTTAAAGGAAAAACTGGCAGAGGCGGTAATACTGGAGGAGGCAAATACGGAAGAGCCGGAACAGGCGGAGGTACTACTGGCAGTTGAACAGGCTGTAACAACTGGGGTGCATTAGTACCTTGTACATAGGGCGGAGGCAACCTCAATAAATGGGGACATTAGGGGATCTTCTTCTATATCTTTCTTGTTTTCGGAAGGGGAAACAGGCAACACCGGGCAGGGAGGGAGAGGGGTGGGGGGAGCACGGGTGGGGATGCAGTGGGAAAAAATATAAAAAAAATATCCTCAATCTCAACCTTATCTTAAATGTTAATCTATCCTTAAAACGTCTGCGTAAAGTTTTGCCATCAGGTGGATGCAGCAGCCCTAATGAGTAGTGAAATAAAATGTATCTCATGGAATATCAATGGGTTGAGATGTTCACGTAGACAAAGATTGGTCATGAAATACCTCGAACAATCGTCTGCTCAAGTCTGTCTCCTACAGGAGACACACTTGAGCCATTTAGAATGCAGGGCCATCTTCTGTAAATATCATTGGGTTGAACATTTTTGTTCCTCCGAACAGGCAGCGCAGAATAAAGGGGTGGCTATTCTAATTAAATCAGGAGCTAGAGGTAATATTAAATCAGTATTAACTGATCAGACAGGGAGATGGATTACTGCGCAGTTGGAGATCGGAGGGATCGAGTTAACTGTAGCCTCATTCTATGGCCCCAATGTTGACAATCCGGCGCATATTTGCAAAATGCAATCTAAACTAATAGAAACCACTTCTCCTATAATAATTGGAGGCAATTTCAACGTCCTTCTCGACCATTTACGGGATAGCTCAAATCAGAGTTATTATGTCGGAGCCCCACGCATACGTCGGGCAATGACTAATATGATTCATGATCTTGGACTAGCTGATGTATGGAGGGTTAAGATGGGAGATAAATCGGGTTTCACCTTTTTCAGCAAAAAACATGGTCATTCATGTAGAATTTACTATGTTTTAGCTGACAGGTTGAGTTTAGAAAATGTATCTGATATCTCCATTTTACCCAGTATCCTATTAGACCATGCCCCTATTTCCTTTTCGTATTTAGGGAGGAAGTACAGCCTTAAGCCTAGATGGACGCTGAAAAGGGCAATGCTGTCCAATGTCGAAATAATTAGGACACTTAAAGCTTCTATCTTGGATTACTTCGCAGTTAATATAGGATCAACATCTTTAGATTATGTTTGGGATGCTTTTAAATCTCACACGTGAGGCCAGTTACATAGCCTGATTTGCTCCAAAAATAGGGAGGAGGCCCAAGAACTCCATAAATTGGAAGGAGAGATAACTAAGTTGGAAGTGGAAAGGGCAAGTTGCTCCCAGGTCCATCCTGAAAAACTGACACAAGTTCTGAGTGATCTCGATCGTCTTCGCCAGGAATATAGGGGGAAATTAGACCAAAAGGTAAAGGCCCAGTGGACATCCCATAACATGCATATTTATAAATATGGTGAAAAGGCGGGTGCTCTCCTAGCCTGGAAGTGTGGATCAAGCTAAAAATAATATTAGTGAATTAATCGTAGATGAGAGTGGGGCTACCTCCTGCAAACTGGAGGAGATGCAAACGCGCCTCCTCTCCTTGTTCTCAGATCTGTATAGAGAGGAGATTACTCCCAGCTCAGAGAATATCAAAAAATGGTTGCGGCATAAAGAACTACCTGAATTAACAGAGGGAAGCTGAGATACTCTCGATGCCCCTATAACAGAGAATGAGATAAGACTGTATATAAATAACACCAAGAAGAATAAAGCTGCGGAGACTGATGCTCTTCCTGGTGAGGTTTATAAACTCCTCCAGGTGGAGATAGTTCCAAGGCTGTGTGAACTGTTTAATTATATCTACAGTCCGGAAGGTAAAGTTCCTAAGTGGTGGAAGGAGGCCACGATCGTTCTTATTCTGAAGCCAGGGAAGATCCCCTTAAAGCTGATTCGTATAGACCAATCTCCCTGCTAAACGCTGACTACAAGATCATTATGAATGTTTTGGCAGGAATATTGGTCAAGGTAGTACCGCAGCTGATCAACACGGATCAAAAGGGCTTCATCCCAGGGAGGTATATCCAGGAGCAGACGCTCTAATTAATTGGCAGCATAGACCTAGCGGTGGCCCGGTCGGAACCCTTGGCTGTGGCGGCATTCGATGCAGCCAAGGCTTTTGATAGGGTTTGCTGGGTCTTCCTCTGGGAAGTTTTAAAGATAATGGGATTTGGACCAATCTTTATACAGACCTTGATCAGTTGTTATGAGGGTGCCTCTGCAGTAATCCTGTTAAATGATATGTTAACAGCAAGTTTTAGCATATCTAGGGGAACAAGGCAGGGCTGTCCCATCTCGCCTTTGCTGTTCGATCTATATATAGCATTAAGATTGGACGAATTAATCACCCCCTTTAGCTTTTATCAATATAGCAGCAAGTTAGCCCTATATGCGGACGACTTGCTGCTATACACCAATAATCCAGTGGAGGTATTACCAAGAGTGGAAGCCCTTTTAGAGGAATTTGGTTCATATTCTGGATACCTAGCTAACCCCTCCAAGACAGAGGTGATGTGCTGGACCATCAACAACTGGGTCGGCAGATTGAGTAAAGAATTTAGATACCTGGGGGTTATTATAGTTAAAGACCTAGACGATATACCTCTGATCAATTTAAAGAAGGTGTCTAAGGAGGTAGACCATTTTTTTACAAGATGGAAAAACTTACCCCGACTATCTACAGCAGGGTTAACTTAGTAAAGATGGTCATTCTACCCAAGCTGACATACTTGTTCAGTACCATTCCCCTTGACAGCAGAAAAAGAGTCTATTTGTGGTGATTGGGGAATTCTTCAGAATTCTAACCCTAAAAAAAGGAGGTCGCATATTGGTACAAGAAACTCCTTGATGCTGACGACGCAGATCTCCTTCCACAGTATGTTGCCTGGAGCCAGTCAGCCTAGGACTCTAAAGCCGCAGATCCATATGATTTATCACTTCAAACCATATATAAGTTTGTTAAACTGGCTTCTTTAAAAACGAATAATTTTTATTTTATTAATAGATTATACTATACCCCCGTGAAAATAGCTAGATTTGCCCCTCTAGTCTCCTCTAAATATCCAAGATGTGACTTTTCCGCTGCTGATGATGTACATATGTTTTTCGAGTGCTCTAAGCTAAGCGGGTTTTGGCAGAATGTGGAGCGTGCTCTTGGCGCCATCTTTAAAGTTAAGATCAATCTGAATCTTTCTATAGTAATTTTTGGTATGGATTTCGAACTGATGAACTTGCTGCGCTCAACTCAAAGAGGCTTGTTATTACACTTAATTCTTATCACCCGAAGGGAGATATGCAAACTTTGGAAAGATCCTCGGCCCCCATCTTTTGATAACTGGTTGAAAGCTTCACTTGGTTTGGCACGTTTGGACCAGGGGCATTTAAATGATAACAATTTTAATATCTGGTCACAGTTTTTATCATGGGGCAGAGAGATGGGACTGGTCGAATGCCCCTTGGTCCTATGATTACACCAAGCTTTACACGAAGAAGCTGGCCTGGTTAGGCCTAAAGCCAATGCAGTTGCAGAAGTTTGGGTGCCCAGGTCGGATGGATGGCTTCTTGTCAGAATTGCAGACGCTAAATGGTGAGATGAGGACTTTAAAAAAGAAAAGAAAAAACTTTTTCTAAAATTTTAAACTTCGATAGAAATAAGGTGATATTTCTGCTTTCTAAAATATGCTTTTATTTTATTTTTCTTAAGAAGAATGCTGGATTCGCGTACCGATCGTGTACCTGTACCAGTCACGGAAGTTGCCCGAATCCAAGAATTTTGCCGCCATATTGGTTAAGTCATGTACGATGTGCGTTCGGTAAGCGATGGGTGCACGATTCTTGGCCCCACGTAACGTCACGTATGTATTTCCGGGGGTCGCGCCGGGTGCGCTAACCCATCGCAAATCTTTACATTTTGAAAGTATATATATATAACTTTATTATATATATTATACCAAGAGATTATTTAACAAACTTGTAAATATCATATATTTGTACCTGGGATAAAGATAAATTATTGTTAAACATATTTTTTCGGATTGCGCGCCCGCTGAGCGAACCCATGTGACTTTAAAAGAAAGCATTTACTTGGTTAACAAGCTTTTTCTTCTAGAAATTACAGTACCCCACCCAAATTTCTCATTCTTCCAACAGCATTGCTAGGAGACACACCTTTTGTGTTGAGTGCTCTTCTAGCATTTTTTGGGTGTTTTTCATTTCAAAAGAAAACACAAATGGCATCTTCAAATCCACCAGAAGACATCCTTGGTGAAGACGAGGAGTTGGAGGAGCCCAGAAAACAAAGGAAAGCATTTTCTAGGCTTTTTTTACATTTCCTGCAGGAGAAAAAAAGGTAAACGCAAGGAAGGTTACCTGCAATACTTGTGAAAGAATAATATATCGGGGGTCCAAGAAGAAATACTTGTGCGGTACTTCATCCATGCTGAAGCACCTCCAAACAATGCACCCTTGTCATCTAGCACGGGAGCAGCATCGACGAGACCTAGAACTACAAGCCCAGCAAAGTGATGAAGATGCTGGACCTAGAACCTCAGCTGGTACCTCAAGTTCCAACAGAGGACCTCATATTAGGCCAGAGTTTGCTGGTCTTGAACAAAGGTGCATAAAATGCAAAAAAGTTCTTTGTTATGGAGAACAGTCTGTCAATGTACTTGTTTTTGCTGCAAGAAGCCATGTTTGTTAATTTTTTTTGTTGCAATATTTGTTTGATTGCAAAACGTTATAGAAAAGTTTGTTTTGTTCACTTTATTTTTAAAAACACCAAAAAATACAAAAAAGAGTTGTAAAAACAAAACAATATATAAAAGACAAAAAGAAGAAAAAAATTGTTCTTTTCAGAACTGCCTAATTGGTTTAAAAAAGAAAAAAATTGTAAGTGTTGTATGAATTGTGGTAAGTGGAATATATGAAGAAGTGTACACGTGATTGCATGAATGGAGGGATAAGGTCTGGCTGAATGGAAGAGTGTATGGGTAGAGTCTAGGTGATTAGATGAGTGCATAGATAGTGCTTCAGTGTTTCTATAAGTGCATGGGTAGTGGCTGGTCGATTGGAAGAGTGCATGAATAGTGTTTGTGTGATTTAATTTGTGCAGGGGTAATATCTGGGTCATTGCATGAGTGCATGAGTAGTGCCTGGGTGATTGGAGGAGTGTATGGGTAGTGCCTGTATGATTGAAGAAGTGCATGGGTAGTGCCTGTATGATTGAAGAAGTGCATGGGTAGTGCTTCTGTGATTCCATGAGTGCTAGGGTAGTGCCTCCGTGATTTGAAGATGGCAAGATGAGTGCATGGTGGTTTTATAAGTGCATGAGTAGTGGCAGGATGATTGGTGGAGTCCATGGCTGTTGGCTGGGTAATTGGAGGAGTGCTTGAATAGTGTCTACGTGTCTAGTGTCTACGTGATTGGAGGAGTGTATGGGTGGTGCCTGGGTCATTGCATGAGTAGAGCCTGGGAGATTGCAGGAGTGGAAGGATAGTGCATGGTGATATTATAAGTGCATAGGTAGTGACTGGGTGATTGGAGGAGTGCATGGCTATGGGTAATCAAAGGAATGAATGAATAGTGTCTGGGTGATTAGAGGAGTGCATGAGTAGTGCATGAGTGATTGGAACAGTGTATGGGTAGTGCCTGGGTTATTGCATGAGTGGATGAGTAGTGCCTGGGTGATTGGAGGAGTGCATGGGTATTCCTAGGGTGATTTTGTAAGTGCATGGGTAATGCCTGGATGATTGCATGAGTTTATGGGTAATGCCTGGATGAGTGCATAGTTAGTGTTTTGGTGATTGCATGAGTAGTTATTGGGTGATTGGAGGAGTGCAAGGGCAAGGGTAGTGTGTATTGATTTTATAAGTGCTTAGGTAGTGGCTGAGGGATTGATGAGTGCATGGGTAGTGCTGAGGTGATTGGAGGAGTGAGTAGGTAGAGTTTCAAAAAATGAATGACTACATGAAAAGTGACTGTAAATATGACTTCATGTTATAATTCTTATTACATTATTTCATCTTACCTTGTTGATTGAAGTAGATATCAAACTCATTGAAACTATTTTACAAGTGTTTCATTGTCAACTAAATGTAAAATATTTTCAAACTTTAATATTACTTTCTGTAATAAAGAAGAAAAAAACTGTTATTACATATAATATTTTAGTTTTAAGAACACAACATAATTTTAGAATTACATAACATATTGAGTGTCCCTTTTTTGCTGTTTTCAGATTCTATTGAATCTCATCATCCACAGTGATTTCAATGTTGATCATCATAACAGCGGGGAAAAAAATACAATCAGTAAGATTGTAAAAAAAAATACATCTGCGTTGAAAATATTTGCAAGTCAAACTATCTGTTTACTTATCTACAGTTTCTAAATTACACTGTTCAACTACATTAAATTATCTACTTTTCTGAAATGCATTTTCTATAAACTCGTTAATTCGTGTTCACATCTTCCCAATGGGCCGAATGATGTTTTCAAAACTTTGGCACAAAGAATATTAGAAATGAATTTGGTAATTCGTCAGGCAACCACCATTTCAATTCCAAATGGACATCATTACAATGTGTCCATCCTTTATTGCACTTTAAATACACAGTATAGTGTCCAGATGTTGTAGTAGGTCCATCCCGGAAAATAATAGCCACTGCTTTAAAAGTTCTTCCTTAAATTGATATTTGACTTGCCACAATTTTTTTTATTTTAGTTTCCAATTTTCTTTCATCTGCTCTACAACGTTGTAGCATTAAAATGACATATTGTCCATATCTTTCTATAAATAATGTTGACAACATTTCAGATTTACATTGAGAACATTTCATATCTTGATTAGCTGTTTTTATTAATTTGTTAAAAGACACTGATTTGCAATCTGGTATTGTCAAATATATGAATCGTTCAGTGTCGATTTCAGTGGTGGAAGAAAAGGAACACTCTTCACATTTATGATCCCATCTGTAACTTACTCCCAACAAATTTTCAAAATTGAATACCTTCTTCTTCCCATACTGCAAGCTTAAACATAAGAAATTCTTCTGCATCTTGTATATTCTGTGGGAATTGCGAAGAACCAGTACCTATATCCAAAAGATGCAGAATGCCAGAAGCAGTATGGATTTTAGTTCTATCACATACCAACTTTTGAAAAAGATGATGTAATAAAGAACACAATCTTTTTTCTCGATTTTCCATAACTTTATGATAAAGATCTTCTAGATAAAAGACAACATTTAGAATTACATTAGCATAGTAGTTGATACCTGAACTCTTTATTCGCTGGGTCACATGTACAGTGACGCCTGTGCTGGATGGGTGTGGGGTGAGCATAGGCCAGCCCACACAGAGTGGTTGGTGCTGGCAACTTCTTGTACAGTGAACACCATTTAAACAGAAACAGAAAACACCAGCATTACAGAGACAACTTCGGAGCATCATGGTGGTAGCCGGAGCAAGTACAGAGGTCACCCAACATGCCAACAGGAGTGTCCGTGAGTTACAGTGCACTGAGGTTGGGACAATAGAGACAAGCGTGCTCATGTGAAAAAAATGTCGAAGATTGTCTCTCTTCGGGTTATTCCTGATGCAGCTGCTGTGATGTGTGTTACACATGCATCCTCTTCCTCATCATCATCCAAGGTCTCCCACACTGCCTGAGGTGACATTGCTTTCTGAGCTCACCACAGCACACAACTCAATCAGAAATGGTCCATGAGTTGTGGTGCACTGAGTCAGTGGCACCTGGAGTGCTGAGCAGGGTATCAGGCAGATGATGGCATCCACAACAGGTGTGAGTAACTCCGTGGGTCTGCCAGTATGGATGTTTCGACTCTGGCAGTTGGCATTTGGAGGTGGTCCTGGCAGTGGTGGCGTGTGCCTCCTGCAGTGATGCGATGTCTGGGCTGGTCAGAACTCAAGTTGATGTGTGAGCCCTGGAGGACCGCATTTGAGTCGGGTAGCAGCAGATAGCGCAGGGCCACATGGCGTTGAGGACCCCAAGGCCATCGACCCCGAGGCCCTCCAATATTCTATAAGACAGGGTCCATGACCTGAGCTGCACAGAGTTAGTGGCTCCGGTGGCACTGCTGCCGGCACACCGCCACAGGACTCTGACTTGCAGTGCAGTGAGATGGGCCACGTGAGCTGTGCGGGTCCTCATCGATGTCTGAGGTGAATGTGGTGGAGGCTTGCGGGGGAAGTGGAAGGTGTCTTCCAGGGCATGATGCAGAGGGTAGAAGCCATCCGGAAGCAGCAAATTGAGGAGTGGAATGCCACAGCCTCATTTTCACCCAAAAATCAGTATCACCTACATGATGATGAATACAACCACCAGTCCATAGACTCTGTCGCCAACAAAGTTCAACCAGTAAGTGTCCATGGCTGTCGAGGAACAGGCTTAGTGGCACCAGAGCTGTAGGGGTGTGCAGTCCGCGATGAGGCCAGTACAATGATGTAAAAGCTGCCATTAATAAATCATGACTGAGTACCCAATGTGTGTCCTACTCGACCGCAGTGTAGGTCTGAGGCAGCAGTCAGCAGGGGCCCACAGCCACGTGTCGTTGACTCGCAATGCACAGAGTTAGTGACACCAGTGCAATTGTTGGCAGTGTTCAATCACCTCCGTATCGAGGATCCTTTTCTCCTCCGGACTGCACCACGTCTTCCTCTTACTCCTCTCCATGCGTTTTATGATATGAACTTGGCCATTCACAAATCAAGACTCAGTTCAAACTGTGTGACCTACTCAAACGCAGTGTAGGCCGAAGGCAGTAGTCAGAAAGGGACCACTGACAGGTGTCATACAGGATTCTATGCACAGAGGTAGTGTCACCACATCAAAGGGAGTATAGTGATATAAACGCAGCCATAAAGTGTGTACTCTGCCATTGCGCAATCAAGACTCAGTTCCAAATGTGTGACCGACCTGGCAGCTGTGTAGGCTGGTGGAGTATGTAAACGAGAAAGGAGTATAGCGGGCCTGTGTCGCGGAGGCCTTGATGGTATGAGGAGGCTGCTAATCTTGCGGGCCTCGGGCTTGGGGCTTGCGCTGGCACATGGTGGGTCCTCCTTGACACACGCCGGTGTCTGCAGGTGTGCAGTGAGGCCTGGCTGTGCGGAGGCGGACATGATGGGTAGGAGAGAAGCAGGTTGTGGTGCAGCAGGTGCACAGGATCGCAGGCAACACCGCTCACAGCGACGGAGTCGGCCTCTTGGTGGGCTGGGAGGTGCCAACCTGGCAGAGACATTGGGCATTCCGGAAGAGAACCATGCCCAGAGCTACATGCTCTTTATTCACACCCTTACACTGGCCTGGTGTACCACAGGCCAGACCACTCTGCACACGCATACAGGGGGGATGTCACAAGCTACATTTCCACAGTCTCTCCCACTGGCTGGGGTGACATGGTTGCATCCACTGTCTACTACACTCCATACACCAGCAGTGCATGTAGACATGAATATGTCTGTGGTCTGCATACTGAAGTCTGTCCAGCACATTTCCGCCGCGCCAGGCATTGTGTACCTTCTCATTCATGGTTCACTTGCCTCCATCGCACATGCCTGGTTCCCACCTCTCCCCACATTCCGCTATTGTGTGGCTGAGGTGTCATGCAGTTCATGGCTCATGTACATGGCTAGCCCAGGTTGCCACAGTAAGTTGTACTGTCGTGTCTGGTGGGTGGGCTTATTGTTTGGCTTGTTGGATGTGAGTCTGTAACGTGTGCGTTCCCAGAGTTGTGAATTGCATGATTGTGGAGTTGTGATGTGTGGTGTGTTTATTTTGTACTTGCCAACAAGCAATGCATTTCCATGGGTGCCATCCTGTTAGCGCTGGCTGATGATGGACTGTGGGTAGGGGTGGGAATCATGCACACTGCCTGGGTTGTTGGCGATGACATTGATGGCGATTCCCTGGTGGTCCACTGTTGCCTGCACATTGCTGGAATGCATGTGCTTTCTGTTGAGGTTGTGTGCAGTGTCACCAGGGGACACGAGTAGGACATGTGTGCAGTCGATTGCCCCCTGATACATGCGGGAAGGCAGCTATGGCGTAGATACCTGGCTTGGTCTCCAGCTGTTCATGCGCAGTGTGGGGGGAGTATGGGTACTGGGGTACCAAGCTGATGATGGCATCCGAGACAGTTGTCATGGACTTGGATTATGCTGGCAGTGAGACTCATCCGACTCTGACATTTGTTAGTTGGAAGGTCCCAGGCCCAACAGGTGCAGCACAGCCAGCAGCTTTGTCTACGGAGGGATGTTGGTTGTCCCAATGTGTTGGTACCATCAGCCTGTGGGCAATGGTGGTCAGGATGCATAGGATGGTTGTCCTTTTGAGGCTGTGGTGGGCAATGAAATTCCCTGGTGTTGGGTCTGTGAGGTTGGGGCACTTTCAGGAGGTCGCTGTCTTTGTCTGCGCTGCCTCAGTGTTGGTTTGGGAGGGGCACGGGGGAGGACCGGGGGGGTTCCTGGGGGTGGTGGCAGAGGGTGTTGTGGCCCTTTTGGGTCTCCGAGCTGCATGATCAGTGGATCCATGGCATCTGTTGTTCTTCAGGTGTGGCTGTGATCTGGGCTCTCTTTTCTGGTGCCGGTTGTAGTCTGACTTTGCACCAGGTCAGAGCAGGTGTTAATTTCCTACTGCTAACGCGCCTTATCGCCTGTTTTGTGATCTTATCGCAGATCAGGCTGGTCGTTGAGAATGTTGAGGTGTGGTGTTGTCGCGGGTTTTTGCTCAGGAACGCCTACTCTGTATCTCATTAGCGATAGTTGCCGGGCTCATCCGTGGCGATGGTTTTTGATGATGCTGTCGGCGGAAAACTGGTGGTAACGGCTGTTAGCACCTCCCGCCACGTGGCATCGCCTCACAGTTCACAGAGTTAGCGGTACCTATTGGGCTGAGCAGGTGTGCAGCCTGCAATGATGCCCTGTGCACTGATGTGTTCTCTGCCATTGCTAAATCAAGACCCAGAATCATGTGTTTGACCTGGTGGCCCACAGTGCTTGGCTGCATCATGTGGAGGGTGCCATGGTCACGGGCCATGGGCTTAGAGATCCAACCGGCACGTGGTGGGCCCTCTTCGAGACATGTCAGTGGTGGAAGGTGAGCAGTGAGGCCTGGTCGTTCAGGGGTGGGTAGTCTCCGCTGGGCGGTGGGAGGGGCTGGGGTGCAGCAGCCTGTGTGCGCAGGGGCGGGCAAGTGGTGATGGCATGTGCTACTGTATGGACTCTGCCATTCATGTCTCTGGCAACTGTTTCAGATGAGTGACCTGGGGGACTGCAGTGTGTGCCGGCACATGGTTGGAGGCACACCGGTTGCTGCAGGTGAGCAGTGGGGCCTGGGTCCGCAGTGTCGGCACTCTCTCTTTCTATCTCCCTTTCTCGCTCCCTCTCTCTCCCTCTCTTTTCTCTCTCTCTCTCTCTCTTTCTATCTCCCTCTCTCTTTCTCTCTCTCTCTCCCTCTCTCTTTTTCTCTCTCTCCCTCTCTCTCTCTTTCTCTCTCCCTCTCTTTTCTCTCTCTCTCCCTCTTTCTCTCTCCCACTTTCTCTTTTCCTCTCTCTTTCTCTCTCCCTCTCTCTGTCGCTCTCCCTCTCTGTCCTTTGATGGGCGCATGACACACCTTCTTATCTGTCTTTCTGTCTCGCAGGTGGAGACTTACGGAATGCCCGGAGAAGACACGCAGTGTCTCTTCATGATTGTTTTTATTTGTTTCATCTGTAATAAAGGTTTTGTTTTGGTTATATGATGTGGATGTGTGTTTCAATTTTTGTGGCCCCACCTGTCTGTTAGGTGTTGTGGTTGTGTGACTCCAGGCGATTTGTTTGGGTCATGGTTTCGTTGGGTTGATGTGCATTCTCTTTGTCAGGAGCGAGGGGGTGTGGTGGGGCCCGGGGTGGGGATGAGGGTATGTGTTGTTGCCCTCCTAGTGCTCCGGGCTGCATGTTCAGTTGCTCAGGGGCATCTGTTGTTCTTCATGCTTGGCTATGGGCTGTGCTCCATTGGCTGCAGCTGGTTGTCATCCGACTTCGCACCAGGTCAGAGCAGGTGTTAATTTCCTGTTGCTAACGCGCCTTATTGCCTGTTTTGTGTTCTTATCACAGATCAGGCAGGTCACTGAGAATGTTGTGGAGTGTTATTGACGTGGCTTTTTGCTCGGGAACACCTACTCTGCATCTCATTAGCGATAGTTGCTAGGGTCATCCGTGGCGATGTTTTTTGAGGATGCTATCATGGGAAAAATGGTGGTATCAGCAGTTTGCACCGGCTTGTGAATGGGGCGATGGATTAATCGCGACTTTGGCTGCGTTAAAGTGCTGTTAACTAGGCGATAGTTCCTTGAGAATATGCCCATTAGCTTTGAATGAGCCAGAAAGCACAGATATTGTTAAAACAAATATGTTGGATACGTACTATCCCAAAAGGAGTCCAGATCTGGAAAATATATGTCTCTATGAAGCACTGCAACATTACAGCTTTAAGAGAAATGTTACAGAAAACATAAATGAAGAAAAATATGCAGTAATTGGATGTGCAGAATGTTTGGTAACAGGCCTCAGGCCTACACTGCGGTCCAGCAGGGCTCACACCAATGCCACCATTCTGGAACGCCCAGACGGTGCATCATCGCAAGCTGCATACCCCCTGCGCACTGAAGGTGTCCCTATCTCAATGTGCCTGTGCCTGCCGCAGTGCACCCAGTGCCACCAAGTCTGTGCACCGCTAGCCTTGGACCCTTTATGATTGAGTCCCGTGGGGCGGACGCCATGATGTCACCACCCGCACTGGGCAATGTGACGTGGCAGGGGCCTAGGCCCTCATGCATTAAGGATACCCACCCGGAGACACCCATTTGGAGAGTGGAAATGGCATCCAGCACGTGCCACAGGCCCTTTTCATTGGCACGGTCACATGTCCTGTGATGCCAGTGACAAATGGATGTGGTGTGGGTGTGAACCAGCCGTGAGGGAGTGGCTGTGGCATGCGGACAACTAGACCTGTGAGCAGCAGATCCCTGCAGGGAAGACCTGGGACATGTAGCGTTGTTGTTCTCCATGTGAGCTTGAGCGCAGTGGACTGGCATGGTGTATGGCAGTCCAGCATAGGTGTGTGAACAATGACTTCGTGGCTGTGTGCGTGCTTCCGTTCTGGCCTGGACAAGGAAGTAACAAATGCGTGTTTCCCCGTTCTAGTGTCGGCACCACGTGGCATGCAAACGGCAATGTGTCACCCTGTGACCCATGTCCCGCAACATAAGCAACATGGACGTAAAGTGCAATCAATGACCCTACATGCATTCATTCCTCCACACTTGCAAGATCATAGACATGACACATCGCTGTCAAAATGAATGTTTAATGCACATTCAATGGAGTGATGTATGCGGGGCAGTACAGGGCCATGCAAAGCCCACCTTGCTGCGTCGGCCCGTGGCGGGCCATCCAGAGTCCTTCTCTGAATGACATGTTCCTCAGTAGTGGAGGAGTTCAGTCCGCAGTCTGATATCTGTGTCATGGGTGACCATACAGAATATGGCAGTCCATGTCGAGGTCCAAGGTGAGTGTCACAGAATACATCGGGGGACACTGGAAGGGGATGATGCTGAGGGCAGAACCAAGCATTAACAGGCCATATAGCGGACATGAATGCTACCGCTTCCTTATGACCACGAGGCCAGATTCATCCGCATCTTCGTCCTCTGTTGTTTCAAGCTCCACACTTGTGGGTGGTGGTGTTCTGTCTCCAGCACTGTGTGGCAGTGACACCGCAGGGGCTGGAGATCTGGATGGAGTGGTAGTAGCAGCATGAATCGGCGCCAGGCCTTGTGGCAGCAATTCCATGAGGATGGTCTTTATGGCATTGAGGGACCCAGCCAACTCTCGCTGGTGTGCAGCCGTGCCAGCCACTGTTTCTGCACGCTTAGGCTCCCTGTCCTCCATGAGCCTCCGCATGAGTCCCAACTCCTGGACGAGCTCGCTGGAGCCACTATGACTGGACAGTTGTTCTTGCCTCTGAGTCAGGACCCTGGTGATGTTGGACATGGTTCATTGGAGAGCATGGAGCGGACTGTCGGTGTCCGTTAAGGACTGTGAGTGGTCCCTGATGGGACTTAGACACCCACGTATGGCATCTAGTTTGGCTGCCATGTGGTCGAACCCCACCTGCCTCTGTTTGGCCAGCTTCTCCTGGCACCCAAACACATGGAGTTGGAAGGCCATGTGTTGGTCGTGGGGGTCCTGGGAGCCAGCCGTGGTGGTGGGTGCTGCCTGCTGTGTGTACTGTGCAGGGGGTGGGTTCTCCTCGTAGCAGCTGGGCTGCCCTGCTCCTGGAAGTGGGCTACGGAGGCTCTCCATGAGCTGTTGTAGGGCGTCGGAGTCGAAGGTCTGGTTGTCCTCTTCGTCATCAGAGAAGAGAGGTTGTGACTGCTCTGCAGGAGGTGTTGTATTTCTCTCTGCAATGTGAATGGGGAGATGCAGTTTAACAGTGTGTTCACATGTATGTTAACACATTGAACATTTTTACATGCAGACTGAATAACAGTGTACATTGTGACTGTTTGTGGGGAGCTGCCTATGTGATGTGGGACAGTGGACATTTCGACCACTTCACGGATGTGTGTTTGTACTTGTACATTGTCAACTCACATTTCCCTGCGATGCCATATGTGATTGGCCAGTTACTGCACACAAGCGGGACCAGTTGTGTCCACTGTTCTGTTGTGGACGTGTTGCGGATTGTGCCACATCATTGTCAATGTTGATGTGCTCTGCATGTGATGTGTGTGCCACATTTTGGGGGAGTCGCCCCTGCAGCTCTGAGTTGGCTGCCCCTGATCCCTTACATGCAGTGTGTCTCTGCCTTCTGTGCTTATGCAGTGCTGGGATGTGGCATTCATCGGTGCATTGGTATCTTGGTGGGAGTTGGGGGTCTGGGGCTTGGTTTGTCTGAAGATGTGCTGTGCTTACTTGTGCATGTGTGCCATTGGGCCCATCTCCCTCTGTCTCCCCAGTCCCTGGTCGTTACTCACCCTCTTGCTGTTGTGTCTGGTCCTGTTGAGCAGTGTCCGGGCCCCCAACTCCTGCCACCATCTCCCCACTGATAACTGTGGACACCATTTCCTCCATCTCGTCCAGCTCCTCCTGTGGCGCTGGACTGCCACCTCCAGTCTGCATTGCTGCCTTCCGGTTGTTTGCGAGCTTCTGCTTGGTTTTGCGCTTGACATCATTCTAGCGCCTCTTGACCTCATCCATTGTCCTCTTCAGCACTCCGACGGCATTCACCTTGTCCACAATGGTCTGCCATATTCCATTTTTAGTTACCAGTGACACACTGGAGGTGGCGTACAGTAGTTGATGGTGTTCTATCACCTCCGTTATCAGGATCCTGTTTTCCTGCAGACTGAACCTTTTCTTCCTACTATTCCTCTCCTTGCCCTTCCCTGACCCCGAAGTCCCAGGCTGGTCCTCCAGGGGTCTTGTGGGGTTCTGGTTCTCCTGTGCACTTGGTCCGGCTTTGCTCTTGTTTGGCTTTTGTTTGTGTTTTTTTTCACCTTTTGTAGTGCATTTTCCCGCATGTCAGTGGGGATTGCAGGCCTGTGGCTGGTTTTAGCTTATTTTTGTATCGCAATTGACGGCATTGCCACTTTTTTGGCGTTGGTGTTTCACATTTTTGCGGCATCGCATTGGTTTTTACGCGTTGGTTTGATGCGTTGTCGTGGGACTATCGCATGCTGCCGCCGGCTTGAGAATACCACGTTGACACAGAATTATTTTCCCGCGATGGACTGCCATGTGGTGAGTTGTAATAAGCTAGTCTTGCGGTAGTTATCACACGTTCTTCAGAATATGTCCCTAAGTATTCAGGGAGTGATTTATGAGCCCTTGCGTAGCTTTTGCGCCACCTGTGTGTCACTGTTTGTGACACACCGGCGGTGTAAAAAAAGAGCCTTGTTGCTCCATATTTACAAAGTGATGCATCTAGGTAGATGCGTCACTTTGTAAACCCCTGCACCACATTATACTTGCGCCAGGTATAATGTTATGTTATGTTATGTTAAAGTAAATTTATAGAGCGCACGGCTACTCAGAAGAGTGTCCCGGCGCTAAGACAGAAAAGCAAACAAGAGGAACCAAGAGGAATGGAAAAAAAGAAAGGAGAAAGAAGGGAAAGAAAATTTAAAATGCTTTTTGGAACAGCCAGGTTTTCAGTTGTTTCCTGAAAGCAAGCAAGTTGGTAGCTTGCCTAAGTGGAAGAGGTGGCTTATTCCAAAGTCCAGACACTAGCACTTGAAAAGAGCGACCGCCTTTGCGAGCTCTAAGGTGCTTAGGGGTGACCATAAGATGTAAATGAGCAGATCTGAGAGATCTGCGGGGAACATAAAAGGAAACTCTTCTGCTTATGTACTTTGCTCCCACACCATGCAGGGCCTTAAAGGCCAAAAAACCAGAGCTTTGAAGCGAATTCTACTGCGGACAGGTAACCAGTGCAGATTATTAAGATGGTGCGAAATCCGCTCTCTAAGCCCTAGACTCAGGACAGCCCTGGCTGCCGCGTTCTGCACCACCTGCAATCTGTTGAGTGTGGACTCTGGGAGGCCTAGATAGAGGACGTTGGCATAGTCCAATCTAGAGATGATAAGGGCCTGAATGACTATTTTTCTGTGCGGGGTCTGTAATAGAAATAAAAACCTCAGAAGCATCTTCAGGAGACCAAAGCAGGTCCCGGTTGCTGACTGCACCTGGACTGCCATAGAAAGAGTGTCATCCATTTTTACTCCCAGGTTCTTCACAGTCCTAACAACAGCCTGCGGAGGAGACAGATATTGTGGCCACCATTGTTTCCAAGCGTCCAGCGGGGGGCAGCCACAGAAAATTATCTCGGACTTATCTGTGTTACATTTCAGATGGTTAAACCAAGCAAAACATTTCTTAAGGCACTTATTGATCTTCTCCCAATTGAACTCTTCTCCCTTCCTACAGGTGAACATCAGTTGAGTGTCATCAGCGTACGATATTATTGTGACCTCATTCTCTTCAGCCAAAGTAGCCAGAGGGGCCAAGTACAGATTGAAAAGTACGGGGCTCAAAATAGAGCCCTGTGGCACACCCACACTCAAAGACGGTATACTGGCTGGGAAAGGGGGTGACCAGACCTCCTGATTTCTATCCTCTAAAAAGGAGGCAAATCACTTCAACACCGTGCCCTCAAAACCACCCGCCCTCAGCTTCTGAAGGAGGTGGCCGTGGGGCACGGTGTCAAAAGCCGCAGAGAGGTCTAAGAGAACCAGGACTACTTTGCCACCATCATCCAAGGTCTCTTTGATAGATTCAGATACTTCCAGCAGTGCCGTCTCTGTACTGTAATTCTGCCTGAAACCAGATTGACTAGAATGAAACAGATTATTGGCCTCTGCAAAATTGCTGATCACTGTATGAATGTATTTCACAACTGTTTTTGCAAAGAAAGGGAGAAGAGAAATGGGTCTATAGTTAGCGAAGACCATGGGGTCAGCCGTAGGTTTTTTCTAATAGAGGAATCATTTTCGCGCTCTTCCAACATCTTGGTACCTGGCCGTTAAGAAGGCATGTGTTTACCACACAGTTGATAATGGGATTCAAAATCTCTACCATGGATGCCAAGAATTTTGCCGTGCATGGGTCTACTGGCGAGCCAGATTTCAAGCCCTTCATTATTGCTAGTGATGTCTCTAAAGGCATAGGGGGGAAGATGGAAAGGCAAGCCCTCTCTTCCTGGTACTGAGTAACAGTCTGAGGAGTGGCTGACCCATCATTCACACTTGGGCTGTCAAATGAGGATTGTACAGTCACGATCTTTGTGTAGAAGAAGTTAGCTAGATTACCAATCCACTCCTTGGAGGGAGGAGCTAACCTGGACATAGCCCTAGGTGAGGAAAAACTTTTGACAATGTCAAATATTTCTCTACTTTTATTTCCTGACGATTCAATTTTGAAGGCAAAGACATTCTTCTTACCTACCTGTATCTGTTTGTGGTAATCTCTTAGGGCCTCTTTGTAGTTCCTTTTATTTTCAGCCTTAACATCCTTCCTCCAAACTCTTTCCTGGCGTTTACAGTCCTTTCTGCTCTGACGTAAGGTGTCGTTGAACCAAGGGGCTGAATGTCTGATTGTTCTTAGTGGGCCTGTGGTAGAAGGGGCAAGGGTTAAAGTACCCTGTGCAATCCACTTTACCAGAGCCTCTTTATCCAACTCTATATCACCAGTGAGTATGGGGGGGTGTAGATCTAATTCATGTTTAAGAGCATCCGGAGTAACCTTATTAAGAGGTCTGGAGGTGGAAGATGGCTGCTTAACCTGAGACGATGAGTGCTTTGACAATTTAGGTAGCCTGAAACTGACCAGATAATGGTCAGAGCAGAGAAGGGGTAGAGGAGGCTCTGTCTGAATTAAGTAATTTGCAAATACCTGATCAAGGATATGACCTTTCTCATGCATAGAGGCAAATATACATGGACTGATAGTGAGCACACCCAAAGAATCTATCAAGCAAATCGTCTCTAAGGTTTCCTGTTGATCCATATGTATGTTAAAATCCCCTAAGACGAGGAAATGTTTAAATATGGAAGCCACAGGCAAAATGACATCACCAATGGACTTCAAGAAAGCCCCTGCCGGCCCTGGGGGTCTATACAGGAGGCACTGTTGGGGGGACAGGTTAGCCTGAAAACATAGACATTCTGCCCCTTCAATTTCCGGTAACGGTTATGTCCGTTTTGCTAATAATAGCAATTCCACCTCCCTTGATTCCAACCCGACCTTTCCTTATAATAGAGTAGCCAGGTGGAATGGCTGAAGCTATGGTTGGATTGGACGAATCCGAGAGCCAAGTTTCAGTCAGAAACAAAAAATCAGGTTTGGTCTCAGATAGTATATCATAAATGTGCAAAGCATGTTTATTAAGCGATCTACAGTTTAACAGTAGGGCCTCGATATATTGTTGTTCCTTATCCATAGCAACCCGCTTCTCCTGTCTATATGAATTGTACTTGGGCATAGTAATTAGGGTGTCATTGGTGTCACCCCAACTGCAATATTTACACTCTATTACAGAAGGGCTAGTCTCAATATTAATAATCTTTTTACATTGGCAGGAGGAGCACAACTCAATGAGAGTCTCTTTGTCATATGTACAAACTTTATTAGCTGCTTGGATCAAACCGGCAGGAAATTCGACCCCAACCGCCTCCAGGACGCAGAAGGGCTTGCCTTTTGCGTGCCGCCGGTGTGCCCGCTGAACGCGTCCGCTGCACGGCCGGGCATCCATCTTGTTTAAATGCCGAGCCGTCGGCGGAAATGATGGAGGCGGGGGGGAGGAGCCGCCTCCCTCCACAACAATCGGTCACTAGGAGACCGTGGTGGACCGGGGACCGGCTTCGTTCTACAAAAGATCACCAGTTAAAAATAAAATGCAGAATGAACATAAAATTCCCCCCAACAACAATTCCCCAGTTACAAGAGTTTAAAGTTAAAAGTGCAAACGCGGCCAATAGAGTCAGAGAGGCACGCGCTGCAATCACCTCGCAAAAAAGCTTAATGTATGCAAGGGGGGCGTTCTGATGCAAGAAAGGGTCGTAGAAGTGACGCATTGAAATCTATAAGATTTCACTGCGCCACTTCTAGGACGCAAATGCATCAATATCTTACGCCTGTAGGTGTAAGACTGACGCAGGCAAATTTAACATGGGACTTGCCCATTTGTAATGACCCATTGCTGGAGTTGCGTCACTTTTGTGACACACTCCAGCAATGCATAATTTTTGCACCTACAGAAACGTCAGAAATACTGACGTATCTCTAACTCCTTGCGATATGATGCGTCATATTGTAAATATGACGCAGCCAGCATGTCGCAAGGAGGGCGCAATGAAAAGTGACGCATCGCTGTTTTCACGCAGTGATGCACCACTTTTCTTAAATGAGGCGCTCAATTTCTTTTACAGATTTTAATACTCGATTTTGTGTGGCAGCAAGACCTAGACTTACCCAAATGATTCCTCTTGACTTTGAATATAAACTTGCAGAGGTCAACCAATCTGAACATTCGTAGGATCCAATCTGTCAATGGGCAAGCATCTTCAAACTAAAGCTGTACAATTTGTTACTAAGAGTCTTCTCTTGTGAAATTTCTTCCCACATTTCTTTCATCTCCATCTTTTCAGATTTGGTTATATATGATGTAACATAGTGAGCAACAGCAATCGAATTATCTGCAACATATTGGATATCCATATTTGCATTCCACATCGTCAAAATCACTGGATTGTAGTCATTATATACTTTGAATCTTCACTTCTTTTTATGATGTAAGTATTCTTCTGAGATTTCCGAGTTAGGTATGTCTTACTGCTGACATGAAACTATTGACTCTTCCTTTCAACATTACCGGACATGGGAATCCAAAACAACATTTCGTATAAAATTTTCTCACCATGGGCAGCTAGCAGAGGTTTGGTAACTACGCATTGGCGTAGCGAAGATAGCTATTGTATCCACAACCCTTTGATAAAACAAGTTTACCTTTACATGCTAAAAAGCATATAACCAATTCACAAAAGTGAACTTTGAAAAATACCAGGCAATGAGAGAGGTGATGGTTTTGGGGTCACCCCTAACCTAGGGGGAGGGCAAGCAGATGCCTTGAACACAAAGAACATATCATGCTGAACAATTCGGTGGTGGTCCCATCCTCCTAGGACCTCCCCAAGTAAAGTTATGGGCAACAATACAATGCCAACCAAAGACCCAGGAAAGCATTATGGGGCGAGATCCTAGAGTTTAGTGAATATTATAGTATTAGCTCTCAGCTGAGCCTGGAGACCCTGTCCCTTGAGGAATGTTTTGATATTGGATATTATAATATTCACTGCACTCTAGAATCTCATCCATAATGCTTTGCAGGGTCTTTAGTGGGATTGTATTTTTGCCCATAACTGTGCTTGTGGTGGTCCTAGGAGGATGGGACCACCACCAATCGTTCAGCATGATGTGCTCTTTGTGCTCAAGGCATCTGCTTGGTTCTCTCCGTAGGTTAGTGAGGACACCAAAATCATCACCTCTCTTGCTTGCTGTATTTTCATTTTTAGTTTTGTGAGATGACTGTGCATTTTTGCATGTAATGATAGAGTTACTTGTTGTTTTATCAAGGGTATGTGAGGTTTCTGTTTTATTAATGGGGATGAGACAGGACGGGGTTGCGGAGCAGAGTTCACAGAATTTTGGTTCAATTCCACGGAAATCCATGTAGTGGTACTCCCCCAACTACGCCCACCCTTACTTGTATGTCTGTCGTCAATATTTCCCACATCGATGACTTTGAAACCATAAAACTTGTTGTCTTAAGCTATTTTCTCCTCCTGTTTTGGGAATACCACAGGTAACATAGTCTTCAATGAAAAACAAAACAATTTCATCAGAATCGGTTCCAAATTTAGGTGCATCCTTGATCCATAAAAGCATGTGTATATGAGCAGCATCTCTGGCTTGGTACTCCTTTCTCCAAAAGAAATCAACTACTTCTCAAAGAGGTGGATTATTTCTACTGCAGATAAAAGACGTCATAGCTTGAAACCTATGGTTAAAATATCTGCACACATTTACAGGATCCAAGGAACACAGTTCTCCAGCTGTCTTCAATTCAATGTTTTTAATAAGGGTGGGCGTAGTTCGCGAAGTAGCACTCCGCGAAGCTACGCAAAGTGAAGTTCGCACTACGCGAGCTACGCGTAGCACTTCGCAAACTGCGTAGTAACATGTTCGCACTGTGCAAGATGTTGTTTTCAATGATTGCACAGTGCGGACAAGCAACCGGCACTGTGCAATCATTGAAAATGGCATCTTGCACAGTGCGAGCTGCAGTTTTCTGCTGCTCGAGTAGATTTTTACTCGAGCGGCAGCTTTCTCAACGCGAACTGGTAGTTTCTCATCGCGAGCGGTCGCGAGCATACGCGACCCCTCGCAATGAGAAACCTGACCTCCTCGCGTTGGGAATCTCGCCGGTAGGTTTATTTTCCATGCTCGCGATCGCGAACAAGGAAAAAGTCTCGCCGGGATGTCATTTTGCTTGCTCGCGGTCGCCAACTTGACGTTGAGGACCGCGAGCAAGCAAAAAATGACCGCAGCACTACGCAACACTACGCTACGCGTGTTCGCACTGTGCTACGTGCAGTTCGCGTAGTGCGAAGTAGCGCGAACTTCGCAAACTACGCGAGCGTAGCGTAGTGCTTCGCCCAGGCCTAGTTTTTAATATTTGAATTTGCTTCTCGTAGAAATTCTAGTAAATCGTCCTATGCGTATTCAGCACAGCTCAGTGTAACAAACCACATAGGTGTTCCTAAGTTCCTTAAAAACATTGCAGTTCTCCTTGACGATGATACCAATATTCATTGGTACCACGTTGACATGCCGTCAAATTAATTAATTGAGATTCTAAATGATCGTCTCTTTGTTGAACTTTGATAAAAAATTCCTTTGCAGAAAGATGTGCAAGATGAACTCCTGTTTTTAATATGTGGTTCACTGCATATGAAAGTTCAGACAAATCACTTTCAAACAGAAGATTAAATAAATATGGGACACACTGTCGAAATCTTGGATCTTCTGAATACAATCTTGTTGAACAGTATTCTGAAGCTGGAATCTGAACTGCTCGTTCATCATAGCGACCACCTTTTCCAGTGGGGAAGAGCTGTGGAAAACAATGAGCTTCTAAACTTCTTTCCCAAACACTCATGGGAGTTCCCTTCGCTTTCTTCATTTGGATAAACTCAATAGCATTTCCAATCACTTCTTTTGACTGTAAAGGATGTATACTATAATGTTCATAAATTTCTTCACTCCTGGAATTGTCAAATTTTTCAATTTGGCCAGTTGAAATTTCTCTATCATCTCCTAAAGATATTTCTTCTTCTTCCAGATATACATTTTTATAATAAATATTGTTTTCTATGAGATATTTCGTAGCCTTAAGAGCTTTGTTGACATCTACTAACTCTTGCCATATTTTCCGACTCTTTGTTGGTACACCATTAACTAGAATAACCACAGGTTCAGTTTCATCTCTCTCTACACCAACAGTTTCAATATTTTTCTTAAAATCTAAAGGTAAATACACAACTCTTCCTTTTAAACCTCTTTGTAAATCTGTTGGAGGCAGCTTACCTGTTTTAGCCTCCTTACCAACTATAGCCTGAACCGGGTGCACAGATTGAATTAGAATGAACTCATATGTTTTTAATTCCACCAGTTCCGTAGGAATAGATACCAACTCTAGGTTATTATTGTGAGAAGCTGGCCTGGTATATGCTGTCCACTAATTAAAGTGGGCACCTTGCACCAGTCCAAACTACCCTTATTGATGATTAGGTTAAAGACAACCTTTATTGAAAGCTATCCTAGTGGTAGCTATGGAGAGCAGCCTTCAGGCTAAGTCTTGAAGGAATGTAAAACAGCTTGTTTTACCAGTATATAACCTCCTGAATGCCCAAATGAAAGGAGAACCACACAAGGAATATATAAAATATATGTATTTATTACTAAACACTCTCTACTAACCTCTTTATGAGATTAGAGAACAAGGCACATAATATTAAAGCACTAGAACGGCAGTAAATAGCACAATACAGAGTGGGCCCTAGGGGTAGACCAAACCATATACTGAGAAAGTGGTATAACAACCACAACGTGACTAGCGCAATACATAGAGCACGTAGAATCACTGGGACCCCAAGGAACCACCCAAGGTAGTGACACAGGGGACCCACGGAGGTCGGGTGCAGTGTGAGAACACAGTTGCGAGCTCCGTACAACTCTATGGGAAAGTCGCAGTTGGAATTTTAAAGATTAAGGACACTTAGGAGAGGACTTCAAGCAAAACCTTTGAAACATAGAAGGTTCTAAGGCCAGCACACTTGGGAGTACCGAGGTACCCGTGTTACCTATCCCAGAGGAGCCGGTGCATAGGGGTCAAGTGGAGTCAGAAACTCTTGTTGATTTCAATGGCATGATGCAAAGAAGTGCTGCTGCCGGGAAGATGAGAAGTGTCCATTGTGATCCAAGCCTGGATCGAAGCTGAGAAGAACCTGAAAGCAGAGGAGCCAGAGTCTGGGTCACTTCACAGTGACCAGGGGCACGATAAACGAATGACCACCGATGTCGAGTGTTTCAGGTGAGAAGAGGTGAAGCTTGTCTCTGCAGCCACGTGGACCAGGAGACATCGATGATGAATAAAGTCCGGAGGTGAGCTGTCCCACAAAGGATGTCGAGTGCTGGGGGGTCAGTGTCTGGATTGAACACCAACAACCCTTGACAACTGCCACCCATGCGAAGAGGGGAAATATGCTTCGGTGAGGGCCAGCAAGGTCCTGGGGACTCTCCAAGCTATGGAGAGTCAGGGCACATCTGGAGCAACCAGGAAAACCCACAGAAAGTCAAAGTTACCTTCACAGGGACCAACAGGTTGACAGACTAGGGATCGCGAAGGGACCTCGAGCTGAATCACAAAATACTAACCCACGGAACACTCGTGGAGTGTAGGCCAGAAATCTTCAGTGAAAATACTGCTCAGGGTCAGGACTACAAGTAGCCCAAAGCACAGCCTCGGGGGTCGCCAAAAAGCATATTCTGCTGCAAATGTATGCAGTGCACAGCGGTTTGGGTTGCAGGTCCCCACGAGGGATACAGGCCTCAGAATTGCTGAGAGCACAGATCAACCTCAGAGACCTCGGGAACCCACCTCCTGTGTTGCAGAAATCTTCAGAGTCCTCATGAGCTTCGGAGATGCAAACCGGTCAGATGCATTTCAGGTGCCTGCCTTGCAGGGGAGTAACTCCTTTACTCCAATGGAGATTCATCAGTCATCCAGCATCGTGCAGATCGTCAAAGTACTTGGTTTTTGTAGCAGAGTTTAGTCCAGGTAAAATCTAAAGTCCTGTAGTCAGGGGTTCCTACTTTATACCCAAGGAAGGGATGGGACGAACTCTGGGGACCCACCTATGGGAGGGTCAAGACAGAGAGGTGGCTACACCCATGTCCTTTGTCCAGTTTTGCACCAGAGTAGGGGCTGATAGCTCCTGCGACCGGTTTGAACTGGACTATGCACAGGGACACCAAATGTGCCCCCAGTGCAGACATCAAAGCACTCTCAGAGTGCACCCACCCAGCCCCAATACACGAAGGCCTGTCTGGGAGGTGGTCACACCTCCCTGTGACAGCAAACCTATTGTCTAGCCATCCCCTGCCAGAGTTTCATCCAGCAGCAGGAGGGCAGACTCATGTCTGTGGCTGGCAGCATCCATTTTGTGATGCCAGAGTAAAGAAAGTTGGTACCGGGTGCACCGGTGTTGTCATATTTCTCCCTCTAGGAGGGTGGAATCATACCTCCCACACCAGTTACTGGTGTGGGAGGTATGATTCCAAGGTGTTTGACACCAAACACAACATGTTTCCATGCAGCCGTTTTAAAGTTAACATTTACCACGAGGTTATAATGCACTTAAGTATATATTGTTGGCTGCATCACAAACAAGCCCAGAATATAGGTTCCGAAGGCTGAAGAGGGGCTCTGCTCATGCTGGTGCACCCTCTCACATAAAACCCAGCACCCTGCCTTCAGGATTGATAAGGCCTGCCATAGGTGTGAATGATAGGTTTATATGTGCAGTGATATGGAGTAGATATAGTGAACCTATATCTAAGTAAGGGGTGCATGCAGCACCTTACACAGGCTGCTGTAGCAGACCTGTTGTGTCATTTTGAATGGTCTCCCAGGGGTAGCATAATACATACGGCAGCCCCTGAGAGGCCTCTGGAGTACCTATGCCCTGAGTACATATCATACCATATACTAGGGACTGATAAGGGTACCCCAGAACCCAATCTGGAGTGTACCTAAGGTACATGCAATCAATTTAGGGAGAAAGCAGATAAACTGGGGTCCTGATTAGCAGGATCCCAGTCAGACTAGTCAAAAACCAGCAAAACACCAGGAAAAAAGTGGAGGTAACCATGCAGTCAGATTCCACCTTCCTTCAATTATGTTCAGCTCTAGCTGGCATTTTGGGCTCTTCTAGTTTGCTGTAACAATATTTACAAATATGTAGATCACTACCCAACTCAAAACAACCTTCCATCAACAAATAAGCACCAAATTGCTGCCACTTATCATTGTTTTCCTTTTCACTTTTTAAATACACATCAACATTCTTAGTTTGACTTCTATAGTGAGTACGTCGACAACAAATACACACATAGTTTGGTTTTTCACAACAAACTACCTTAAAAAACTTTGGAATTTCTTCTACAAACTTCTCACCTCTTCTTCAACACCTACACTTATCAAACTCTCACTTTCTCTACACTCCCCTTCAGGACCAAAGAAACAAAACTCTATTTCATCAGAAACTTTCTTTACATCCAACACTGAACCATGCAAAAGAGCAGTGTTTATTTCACTTAAAGATAATGCTGGACTTTTTACAAAGTACAATCTTCTAACTTACTTACACATTCCTGAATGATGTACTGCTAACATTCTCAGATGATGAAAACGATTGTGACACACTTTTCTAGAAAGACAAGCCAGAGAATGACCCTGTAAACCAGTATTTTTTCTCACTTTTCAAGGATCTAGTCGTTACAACATTTTAATTTTCTGTTTAACACTTTTTTTTACTATAGTCTTGTAAGAAATAACGTAAAAATATCAATAGATTCCTGTTGTATACTACAAATACTACTACAATCCCAACTAAACACTGGAGCTTGTGAACGTCTTCCTTGAACTTCTTCAGCTATTACTTCTTAAACATTTCTAGCGACCATCTTTTCTTTTTCAATTGGACAACTGTTCTTAACGTCAAAAGAACAACCACTGGTATCAACTGCGTGAACTAATGTATTTTGTTGAAAAAAGCTTTCTTCATTAAAAAATCGTTCTGAACTAGAAGTGTGCTTTCATTCACCCCAAAAATGTTTGCAAAAGTTAGTTCTATTTACAAGTCTTTTTCTTTTACTTTTGTCCTTCATGAACTGCATTGTTTTATTCAACGTCTGTATTCTCTTTAATTCTAATATAAAAAATCTTCTTTTAAATTCAAAAGCCTTTTCAACTACACTTTCAATCTGTTGTTTTGTCTTGTAAAATGCTGATCTTCTTTTATATTTCTTGCAATCTTTCAATAAAGGTTGTAGTACTCTACTTTTAGACATTTGTTTCCTAATGTCCTTATAATGTTTCATCCTTCTTCCAACATAGATTGTTTTCCCATTACCTGATTTGCCATTAATTTGTCCTTTTTTTGTTTCATTCTGCTTGGTTCTACAACTTTCCATTATGTTTTCCTCATTTTCAAAATTGTTTCCAGTTCTTAAAAGTCTTGTAACAAATTGTTTAGTTCTCTTATCAGACTCTTTCTTCAATGTCACATGTTGTACTTCATCTAATTTCTGCTTTTCTCTCTCCTTAAATAGTACTGTTTTTTTTGCTGTCTTTTCTTTTCAAATTTCCTTGCCATTATAAATATTTCTTAATAATAATGGAATATATTCTTTGCTATTACTAAATAAACACCTTCTATTTAAAAGGTACAAATACATACATATATGGTTTTCGGAATATGGTGAGACTTACACCTGAGACATGTTATAAGCTTTTTTTTTGTAGGTGCCTAAGCCCAAAACTTTGATCATTACTGGAATAGTAAAGCAGAAGGCCAAGAGTGACGTTTAAGTCATGTTAGAAAATAGACTGCAACAGAGGTGCAGAAAGAAGCAAGAACAATGCAGTAAAAACAACAAAGGTATAGAAGAAGGGAAGAGATGTGTAGAAAGAGGCAAGAGCAGTACAAAAAGAGCCAATATATGTGCAGGAAAACAAAAGAAGGATGGAGAAAGAGGCACAAGGGGAACAGTACGAAGAAAAAGAAGTGCAGAAAGAAACAACAGAGGTACTGAAAAAGGCAGGAAGGGTGCAGAAAGAGGCAAAAGAAGTACAGAAAGAAGCAACAGAGGTAAGTGAGGTGCAGAAAACCTGCTCTTGCTTCTTTCTGCACCTCACTTGTCTTTTTTCTGTACTTCCTTTGTTTCTTTCTACACCTCTGTTACTTCTTTCAGCAATTCTCTTGCCTCTTGCTGCACTTTTGTTCCTTCTTTCTGTACCCCTCCTGCCTCTTTCTGTACCTCTCTTGCCTCTTTGTGTGTCCCTTCTTACCATTTTCTGCACCCCTCTTGCCTCTTTTTGCACCTCTGTTGTTTCTTTCTGCAGTGCTCTTGCTTCTTTCTGCACCTCTCTTGCCTCTTTCTATACCTTTGTTGCTTCTTTCTGCACTTCTCTTCCTTCTTATTGCACCCCTCTTTCTTCTTTCCGTACCTCTCTTGCCTCTTTCTGCATCTCTCCTATATCTTTCTACACCCTTCTTGCCTCTTTTTTCACCTCTGTTGGTTGTTTCTGCACTGCGTTTGCTTCTTTCTCTGCCTCACTTGTCTTTTTCTGCACTTCTCTTGCTTGTTTCTGCACGTTTCTTATGCCTTTCTGCACCTCTGTTAATTCTTTCTGCACCCCTCCTGCCTCTTTCTGCACCCCTCTTCCTTATTTGTGCAACTCTCTTGCCTCTTTCAACACCTTTCTTCCCTCTTTCTGCACCACTGTTGCCTCTTTCTGCACCCTTCATGCCTCTTTCAGCACCTCTGTTGCTTCTTTCTGCACTTCTCTTTCTTCTTTCTGCACCCCTCATACCTCCTTTTCCACTTCTCTTCCTTCTTTCTACACCTCTGTTGCTTGTTTCAGCAATTCTCTTGCCTCTTCTCCTCATTTCTCTTCCTTCTTTTTGCACCCTTTCTGCCTCTTTCGTACCTACCCTGCCTCTTTGTGCACCTCTCCTAACTCCTTCTGCACCTCTCTTACTTCTTTTTGCACCTCTATTGGTTCTTTCTACACTGCTCTTGCTTTTTTCTGCAACTCACTTGCCTCTTTTTACACCTCTCTCTTCTGTATGAGTAGTGGCTACATGATTGAAACAGTGCATGGAAAATACCTTGTTGATTGCATGAGTGCACAGCTGGTGCCTGGGTGATTGCATGAGTGTAGCAGTAATGCCTGAGTGATTACAAAACTGCATATGTAGTGGCTGGAACACTAAAAGACTGCATGGATAGTACTTGGGGGATTTTATTACTGCATAATTGTTGGGCCTAGCAAAATATAAAGCAGCAGAATATTATATTACTCAAATACAATTCTCTGCATATTGTTAGAAGCATGCATACATATGTTTCTATGTTTTCAAATCAACATCATATCTAAAAGAATTATGTATATACAATATTTTATAACTCCATGAGTACTATCTGGGTGATTACAGAAGTACAAAGATACTACCTAAATGATTACATGACTGCAAAGGTAGTGCCTGGGTGATTTTATAAGTGCATGAGTACTGGCTGAGTGATTAAATAAGTACAAGAGTAGTGCCTGTGTGATGGAAAGAGTGGAAACATAGTGGCAGGCAGAATGAAGCACTGTATACCTAATATATTGGTGATTGCATGAGTAAAGCTGTATCGTCTAGGGGATTAAAGAAGTACATAGATAATGCCTGGGTGATTGCATCACTACAGGGGTAATATCTGGGGATTTACATGACTACATAGGAAGTGTCTGGGTGAATTTATAAACTCCATGGGTACTTTTTGGGTGATTGCAGGAATACAAAGGTACTGCCTGAGTGATTACAGGAGTGAAAAAGTAGTGCCTGGGTGATTTCTTAAAAGCATGACTAATGGATCAGTGATTACATAAGAACTAGGGTAGTGGCTCCGTCATTGAAATAGTGCAACAGTAGTAGCTGAGTGATTACATAAGTAGTGGCTACATGATTGAAAGAGTGCATGGGTAATATCTTGGTGATTGCATGAGTGCATAAGTAGTGCCTAGATGATTGTTTGACTGCAGCAGTAATGCCTAAGTAATTACTGCAGTGCATATGTAGTGCGTGGTGTTGGGCCTAGCCAAATATAAAGCAGCACTGAAGTAATTAGCGAAGCAAAACGTGAGTAGAATCTTCTAGATTTGTGCATTAGAATAACTGCACCTTCAGCTTGCCGCAAACGCTACTCATGCTCGTCAGGCTCTATGTCAACATTCCATGAGAGCCTTCCTTACAACATTCTAAGAAAGAACCATCTGGACATGAAGAGGAGGGGGAGCGGGGATCAGACCAAGAGGGAAGGATACAACCCATCTTCCTCCCCGAAGGGAACGGGACGGGAGGAAAACAAACCTGGGAAAGGAGAGGGAGAGGGAATACAGTGCAAAGGGGAAAAGCAACTAAAACAACCCCCTACCCAAGATGTCAGGCATGTGATGAAAAGGATGAAAACCTAGGGTAAAAGTTCCCCTTCAACACCACTTGTAGTCTTTGAGCCACAGCGGAGACTTTCTGGGTCTTTGCCTTCTTCTCTCCTGCTCCTCCTCTAGACTGCTACCATGACCATGTGACTTGTCTGCCACTCTTGTACTTGAACTCTCGGGACCCGTGGCAGCTCTATCCATGCTCCACATTTTCCCATTCTCTAGTATGACCACATTACTCTTAACCTCTTTGATCTTTTCATGAGGAAAGAATTTGTCACCTTTAGCACCAATGCCATATGGTTTTCTAATCCATACCCTTTGCCCTGGGACCAATGACTTGTTCCTGGTACCCCATTTCTTGTCATACCACTCCTTGTATTTTTGTTTTTTGTCTGAAACTTTCTTTCTGAATTCAACCGGATTGACAACCACTTCTCTTTTCTGGGGAAACCAGCTGGGAGATAATTTGGAGCCCGCCTTCCTCCCCCTCAACAACTCAAACGGGGAAAACCCAGTGGCCAGGTTGGGAGAGGTATGGTATGACCACAGCATATCTCTAACAGCCGATTCAATAGGCTTACTTGAAGTGGCAGCCAACTGAATGCATCCTTTTAACAATCTATTAGCTCTCTCCACCTTTCCATTGGCTTTAGGGCAGTATAAATGTGTGCGTATGTGAGCAATAGACATGTCCGCAAGAAATTCCTTCATCTCGTCTGATGCAAACTGTACACCATTATCTGTGACGATAGTGTTCGGAATGCCCTCTTTGGAAAACACCTCTGTTAAAAACTCTATGAGCGACTTTGTATTGATCTTATTCACAAATTTATGTGTAATCCAGTTGGAATAATAATCAATTAGGACCAAGAGATACACCTCCTGTGGACCTAACCCATGCAGGGGGCCCGCTATATCCAAACCCAGTTTGTTCCAGGGATCCTCAGGTACCTCTACCGGTCTCAGAGGAATGCGCCTAGTAATCTTGCTTTTGTCACTCATGCTGCATGCCTCACATTCACTTACTTTCTCCTCCATCAATTGATCCATGTATGGAAACCAAAAGTCTGATCTTAGTCTCGCCTTACACAGACTTTTCCCTAAGTGTCCTTCGTGCGAGAGATCTATAATGTGGTTCCTGAGACCACCCGGAGGAACTAACTTTCCTGACCTGAGTAGAAAATTCCCTTCAACAGACAACTCATCTCTTACATTCCAAAAGGGATGTACTTCCTCCGGAAGTGTTTTGCATTTGTTTGGCCACCCATTAATCACATATTTTTTTACTGATTTAATGGTGCTATCTTTCTCCATATGGAGATCCCATTAGCTTTGTGAAACCGCTTTAAGGGAAATCTCCAGAATAGCCTCCTTCGAATCCGGAACCCCCTCTTCTGATTCAATGGGAGACCTTGATAAAAAATCTGCCACACTATTCTGCGGACCTGGTATATACACCATCTTGAAATTATAACCTTGGAGACCAAGCACCCATTTTGCAATGCGAGGAGTCATGTTCTCCATGTCTTTTTTCGTGAAAATGGCCAGTAGGGGTTTGTGATCAGTACACAATTCGAATGGTACCCCCCCACACAAAAAACTTGAAGTGTTGTATAGCCCAATACACAGCCAACGCCTCCTTTTCTACAGTAGAATAGTTTGACTCAGCAACTGTTAGGGTTCTAGAAGCAAATGCTACCACCCGCTCCTTATTGTCAATCCTTTGAGCTAGGGTGGCCCCTATCCCCTTGCTACTAGCATCCATTGAGATCAAAGTGTCCCTTGCCGCCTCAAAGTTACCTATGAATGGGCCCGAAATTATGGATTCCTTTATCTGCTTGACGGCCTCAACTTGTTCCTTAACCCAGGTGAAGGTGGAATTTTTCTTTACCAAATCCCTTAGGGGTTGAGACAACGTAGAAAAGTTCTTTATGTACTTTGACATAAATTCAGCTAAACCCAGAAATGACAACATTTCTTCCCTACAGGTGGCAGTAGGCTGCTTTTCTAACCGCCTCCACCAAATCAATTTTAGGTTTAATGCCTTCCTCCGAAATCGTGTGCCCCAAATAGTCCACCGATGTTACACCCAATTTACATTTACTTTCTTTCGTAGTAAATCCTGCCTCTTTCAACTTATTGAGTGCCATTTCTACATTTTTACCATGTTCATGCTCACTTGAACCATACACCAAAATGTCATCCTGAAAATACATTGTTTTCTTACAATCTTTTAGAATATGTTGCATAATCCTTTGGAATGCTGAGGCGGCAGACGCCAAAAGGCATCCTCAAGAACTTATAGTTGCCAAATGGGGTGGTGAAGGCCGTCAAAAGCTGAGAATCTGGATGAAGATCCACCTGATGGTAGGCCGATGAATGGCCCAGTACACTGAAAAATTTTGCTCCATGGATTGTGCTCAACATTTCATTTATCCTTGGTAAAGGATGTCTATCAACAAGAATATTTGCGTTCAAGTCCCTCAAGTCCACACACAATCTGATACTGCCCCCGGCCTTTATCCTTGGTTGTGAGAACGATGGGTGCCAACCACTCTGAACTCTCTATTTCCTCGATAACACCCTGCTTTACCAATTTTTGGAGTTCCTCCTTTAAAGGTTCTCTCATGAGCAGTGGAATAGACCTGGTTTTGTGCACCACCGGGACCACACCTTCCTTTAAAACAATTTTGTGCATGTAATTCTTTAACTTACCAAGTCTATCGGAAAACACCTCAGGGAATTCTTTGATGAGATTACCGCCCACCTCCTGTGGCTCTACCAACATGACCTGTTCTTCATTGTTTGGGTCTAAAGTGATGCCCAAATCCTTCTGGTGCTTCCACCCTAGAAGACTCGACCCTTGTTTGGTGATATAAACCTTGCCTACCGTGTGTCTATCCTTAAAAGTAATTCTCATCCTCACTATCCCCACTAAGAGAATGGGTTCCTTGTTGTACCCTGAAGGACTGATGTCTGCACTTGCTATCTCTATATGTTTACCCTTGAACTTTTCCTTGAATACTTCCTCCTCAATGAGTGTGAATGGTGAACATGAGTCTGCGTACATTTGAAATTTCTCCCCATCCAGGATAATGTCACAAGAGGGATACTGTACCTTCTCACCCATACTTCCTTGACCTATCTGAAAAATGTACGTTTTGCCTTCAACAATCTCATCCTCCGCACATCCAATTTCATGTACTTTAGGTATGAATGCTTTGCACACTTTTGACAAATGTCCCTTCTTGTTACACTTCCTGCAAGCAACATTCCTAGCTGGGCATTTCCAATTATTTGCCAAGTGATTTGGACTACCACATCTAAAACACACCAAACCCTCCTTGACTCTACTGGGAATATCTTTAATTCTATCCCCCACCTTACAAACACCTTCCTCAGCCTGGATAGGTTTGGATTCTCCTTTCTCTCTACTCTCACCAGCGGTTGCTCTTATCTCCTTCATGCATATAGCTGTATGCTCTAAACCTTTTTCAATGCTTATCGCCTCCTCAAGATCTAGGTTCCTGGTCAACAATTCTTCTTGAACCTTCATGTCATTAGTACACATAACCAATTGGTCCCTGATAAGGGAATCCGTTAATGCACCAAATTCGCAAGTTGCTGACATGCCCCTTAAAACCGCTACATATGAAGAAACCTTCTCATCCTTTCTCTGACTTCTTTTAAAAAATTTGTGCCTCTCCAATACTACGTTTATTTTATGTTTGAAATGCTCTTCCAACTTTCTTAATGTATATTCATATACATCCCCTCCTACGTCTTCATCATCTGTTTCATCATCAACCAATCTGCCTGTGATGTCCTCAAAAACCTTCCTTCCCTGGACACCTAAATTGTGTAAAAGAATGTGCTGCTTCCTCACATTTAAAAAATTTCCCCCACCAATGGCAATGAGGTATGATTTAAAAATATTCTCCCACCTGTGCCACGGTATATCTGGTTCTCCTACTTCATTCAAGAATGCAGGTGGTTGACTCATGCCTGCCCCTGCCATCTTCGCTGGAGGAAATAACAAAGGAACTACAGTTGTGGCTATTTATACACCTCCCCTCGGTTAATACTACGCTACATGTAAATAAACCCGGAGCATGTACTTAATTTTAAACTGCGAAAGGACCCCTTTTTTTAAAAAATTTAAATAGGAACAAAACATTTCAAAACTCTTCCATGAATGTCCAACTGAAAAGCAAGGGGTTAAATGAAACACACCACATGAGAATAAAATTACTCACAAAATCGATATAAGTTACTCATGAATTTCACCTAACCCCCACGAATGCTTAAAAACATTGGCTGTTCAGCCCCTTCAGTAGCCTCAGTCTCTCTTGACACGAAGGACACCCTCTGCTGACTGAATTACGTGAGGGGAATCAATGCGGAAATAGTATTTCAAACTCAAAAAACGATTACTTCCAGCCTGAAGAGACGAAGCGCAGCCTCCGTAGTCAGATTCAGTTCCGCGAATCTGCCGCAAAACACCCCAAGCTTGTTTCCTTGAAGAGCGCTCACTCCGGAAACTCGTAGATTGAATCCGAAAATTCACCAAGCCCTCTGACCCAGGAGTCTCCTTGGGTACCACACCAACGCTCCCCACCAGTGCAAAGCGGAATGCCCTGAAAGCACCTCAGGCAAAAGCTACCGACACCAGGCCTGGAAGTGCGGTTGGAAAGTCCCTTAACTTCACTCCGAGTCACCTCCGAAGAGCGCCAGCCCCGTTGTAACTGAAAAAAAGTTCCGACCATGACAAAGATCCTCGTCCTAAGTCCACACCAGCACCATCGCTGCAACTAAGCTCAGTAGATGACAGGTACCTTCGCCTACCCTACAATTCAAATTGCCAGAGAAGAATGTACCTTAGGGTCTGTCGTATACGCTGATATCTTGAAAGACGACTCACCCTCTACAATGGACTCGAACTGCCATGCTGCGCTGACAGTTACAGGATAAATAATCTCCTTGAGAATGGGGCTACCGATAGCTGGCAAGACGAACTTCACAGGGGAAAATGCAGCGCTGTCCCTGACACAGAATCCCGTACTCGTCGCCAATAAATGAAGTAATTAGCGAAGCAAAACGTGAGTAGAATCTTCTTTATTCGTACATTAGAATAACTGCACCTTCAGCTTGCCGCAAACGCTACTCATGCTCGTCAGGCTCTATGTCAACATTCCATGAGAGCCTTCCTTACAACATTCTAAGAAAGAACCATCTGGACATGAAGAGGAGGGGGAGTGGGGATCAGACCAAGAGGGAAGGATACAACAAGCACACTATTAGATGTTTCAACCATAAGCCTCTCCATATTGTTAAAAACCTGCACACATACGCCTCTACCTTTTCCAATCATCATCAAATCTAAAAGAAATATGTATACAATATTTCTGGAATATAGTGAAACCTAGAAACTGAGACATATAATAGCTCTGCCTCAGTGATTGCATAACTCCATGGGCAGTGCTTGGCTGATTGTATGAGTGCAAGTGTAGTCACTGGGTAGCTTTATGAGGAGATGGATAGTGACTAGCTAATTGCATGAGTGCACACATGGACATTAAGTGCATGGATAATTGTAAAAATAGCACCTGAAGGCATAGATGAGTCATGGAGTAGTACCTACCTGAATAGATGAGTGTAACAGTAGGACCTGGGTGATTATATGACTGCAAGGGTAGAGTGTGGGTTATTACATGACTGCATAGATACAGCCTGCATGACTGCATGGCTGTACTGGTAGTATATAACTAGTGTGTGGGAGATTGCATGACTGTAGGAGTAATATGTGAGAGATTACTGGACTACATAAAAAGTGGATGGGTGATTTTATAAGTGCATGGGTACTTCTTGGTTGATTACAGAAGTACTAAGGTAAACCCAGAGTGATTACATGACTACAAAGATAGTGCCTGAGTGATTTTATAAGTGCATGAGTACTAGCTGAGTCATTACATAAGCACAAGACTAGTGTGTGTGTGATTGGAAGAGTGCAAGGATAGTGCCTGGGTGATTGAAGCACTGTATAGCTAATGCATTGGTGATTGCACGAGTACAGCAGTAACGTCTGGGGGACTAAAAGAGTACATAGCTAACACCTGCATGATTGCATGACTACAGGGATAATATCTCATGATTTACATGACTATATAGGAAGTGACTGGGTGATTTTATAAGTGCATGGATACTTCTTGGGTGATTGCAGGACTACTGACTTAGAGCCTGTGTGAATTAAGGAGTGGAAATGTAGTGCCTCAGTGATGTCATAACAGTGGAGAAGTGTGGCTCAAGTGGAGAAGTGTGGCTCAATGATTAGAGCGGCAGACCCTGATGCAGAGGTCTAGCCCGCGACCAGGGTTCAATTCCCCGCCTCGGCGGGTCTTGGGCTCAAAACTTCCACGGACCTGATAATTCTCGCCTCGGTGCCATTCCAATCATGGAGTCCCACTCTGCAACTCTGGGCAATAGCTTGCTTAATCTCCACAACGGCCCCCACAACGCTAAGGATGCCTGGCCTCCACCTTGGGGGTGCCCAGGAGTGGACACCTCACAGGGAAAGCCAGGATGGGTTCCACAGCGGTATTCGTACAAGCGCCTTGAGACCCTTGCGGGTGAGTAGTGCGCTATACAAGTATCAATTTACATTTACATGACTACTGGCTGACTGATTACATACGTACAAGAATAGTGCCTCTGTGATTGAAGGACTGCAAACATAATGCCTGAGTAATTATATAAATGCATGAGTAGTGGATACCGGATTGAAATAGTACATGGGTAATACCTTGGTGGTTGCATGAGTGCATAGGTAGTGCCTAGATGATTGCATGACTGCAGCAGTTATGTTATGTTATATAAGCTTATAAAGAGCACAGCTGCCCCAGCAACAGGGTGTCCCAGCGCTGACAGCAGAAGAAAGCCACAGAAAGGAGCTAGGGCTTATAGCGGAGGGAAGAGATGAATTTTAATAGTCTTCCGGGAGGCCAGATAGTTGGTCAGACAGCGAATCTGTAAGGGAAGGGAATTCCAAAGCTTTGCCGCCAGGGTGCGAAAGTACACCCACCAGCCCGCAACCTCTTCACCCGGGAAACAGTCACCAGGCCCTGCCCCATAGAGCAAAGGTGGCATGTAGGAACATGGGACAAGAGCAAGTTGGCCAGAATACCTGCGGAAGAGAAATTTTAAAGGCTATGCAGAGGGCCTTAAACTCTAGCCGCTTGGCCACTGGCAACCAGTGTAGCCGGCAGATAGCATTGGTTGTAGAGTACCTTCTGGGGAAACTGAGCAGGGTTTGGGCTGCCGCATTTTGGACCCTCTGCAGTCGCATGACCTCTGCCTTGTTGGTCCCTAAATAGAGAGAGCTGGCATAGTTCAGTCTCAACAAGATTGAAGCCTGGATGATGACTTGCCGAGTGGATGGATCAAAGAACCCCAGCAGGGGTTTTAGCCCCCGTAGTAGATCAAAACAGGTCCCTGTTACTTTCTTTGTTTGAGCTTGGAAACTGAGGGTGAAATCCATTCAGACCCCCAGATTTTTTACCACCAGCTTGGGGGTAGGTGCCCCCCTAAGGGTAGTGGGCCACCAACGCTCACTCCATAGCTCCATGTCTTTCCCGACTATCGGCACCACAGACTTGTTCGCATTAAGCTGGAGACAGTTGGTGGTCATCCAATCTGCGACAGCCGCAAGATCTCTGCAAAACTTGGGAGCATCCTGCGTAGAGTCATCAGAGAGTGCCACCACCAACTGCATGTCGTCAGCGTACGAGACAATAGTGAGCCCTCTAGCTCTGGCCACTGCTGCCAACGGCTAAACATAAAGATTGAACAGTATAGGGCTCAAATCTGAGCCCTGTGGCACACCTTGTCTAATAGAGTGGACCCGGGAACGAAAAGGGGGGCTGTCACCTGCAACGAGCTCTCAGAAAGGAAGGATTTGAACCAGTCCAAGGCACATCCCACTATACAGGCCTCCTCCAGACGATGTAATAGGATCTGGTGGGAGACCGTATCAAATGTCGCACTGAGACCCAATAATATCAGTGCTGCGGTGTGCCCGGTATCTAATACTGACCGCAAATGTTCAGTCACAGCTAGAAGAGCCGTCTCCGTGCTGTGACCAGGGCAGAAACTATTCTGCGAGGGGTCCAGGGTGCCGTTGTTATTCAAAAATTCTGTTAGAATATAATTGATGTGTGCCTCAGTGATCTTAGATGCCCACGGTAAAAGCGATATGGGACGGAAGTTTTCCGGTTTGGATGGGTCAAGTGTGGGTTTTTTAAGCAGAGGGACCACCCTTGCCTCCTTCCACATCCTAGGAACAACCGCCATGGAAAGAGATGCATTGATCACCTGACACAGGGGATTACAGCTCTCCTTAATTTTATTAGCAAAATAAGCTGCCCATTCTGATTGATTAGCCCTATGGTACCTTTTAATATCGGCCTGATAACACCCCTTAGAGCCCGGCTCATAGTCCCGTCTCCAGGCCCATTCCAGTTTTTTACATCCTTTGCACATAGACCAACAACCTGGACATCGTGCAGTTAGCGCTGAAGGAAATCTCAAAGTGCCCACTTTCACATCCTGCCATGGTTTCTTTGGCAAAGGTGCACGTATAGCAAGATTGAAAAATAACCACAATGCCACCTCCTCCCGACTCCCTATTTAGAGTCTAGATGCTGTAGCCCTGGGGAAGTGCTAACCCGGGTTCAGCAACCATATCATCGGAGAGCCAGGTCTCCGTTAGAAAAATGGCATTGGGGGGTTCATCCTGAACCATATCAAATACATTCAGAAATTGTTTGGACAGGGAGTGACAATTGAGGCTCAAGATTTTAATGGTAGGCCAGGAAGGGGGCAGGGGGAGGCATGGCGGTGTGACGGCCGAGGAGTCAAACCCACAGATGTTACAGCAAAGTGGACCCTCCGGGAGACTGGAAAAAAGATGGCTACACAGACTCACCCCTTTCCTAGCAGATAGCAAGTCTTCACGAGAGTATGCCAGCACATTTTTCATGCTACCGGCAGCATTCCTGGCGTCTGGTGGCATACTAGCGCAGACGGGAGCAGACGGACTTGCCTTTGGCGCATGAGTGGCATGCCTGCTGCGCGTCCGTGTACACATTCCTTTTAAGTGTACTTGTGGCCGGAAATGAGCGCCAATGAGACAGCCCACTGGGGTGGAGCCTCTCCGAACAATCGACTACAGAGTCGTGTCGGACCGGGGACCGGCAGAGTGCAAAGTGCGCAGAGCAGGTAAACAAAGTAAAAACAATAGTGAATGAAGACAAGTTTAAAATGCACGCTATCTAGTCAGCTTTCAGGCGTAAAAGCAATAATTAAAAAGCCCTCCACACGCGCTGCTAACCGCTGCTGTGCGTCCGTGTACACAGTCCTTTTAAGAGTACTTGTGGCTGGAAATGAGCGCCAATGAGACCGCCCACTGGGGCGGAGCCTAGTCCCTCAGAACAATCGACTACAGAGTCGCATCGGACCGGGGACCGGCAGAGTGCAAAGTGCACAGAACAGGTAAACAAAGTAAAAGCAATAGTGAATGAAGACAAGTTTAAAAAGCATGCTATCTAGTCAGCTTTCAGGCATAAAAAGCAATAATTAAAAAGCCCTCCTCACGCGCTGCTAACAGCTGCTGTGCGTCTGTGTACACAGTCCTTTTAAGTGTACCTGTGGCTGGAAATGAGTGCCAATGAGACAGTCCACCGGGGCGGAGCCTCCTCCCTCCGAACAATCGACTACAGAGTTGCGTCGGACGGGGAACGGCAGAGTGCAAAGTACGCAGAACAGGTAAACAAAGTAAAAAACAATAGTGAATGAAGACAAGTTTAAAATGCATACCTTAGTGATTACAGTAGTAAATATGTAGTATCTGGATCATTGGAAGGCTGCATGGGTAGTACTTGGCTGTTTTTATAGCTGCATGAGTGTTGGGCCTAGCGAAATATAAAGTACCACACTATTACATAATTCAACCATAAATCTTTCCATCTTGTTCAAAGAGTGCTTACATATGTGTCTCTACCTTTTCAAATCTAAAACAACTAAGTATACAATATTTCTGGAATATAGTGAAACCTAGAAACTGAGACATGTAATAGATCTGCCAGACTGATTTCAAAACCATGAGTAGTGCTAGGTTGATTTTATGAGTGTGTTAGAACCGGCGGTCTCTAGTTGGCAGAGGTATACACTTCTGACAAATAGGGACCCACCTTCTCTAGTCAGGGCAAGGGGATTAAACACTCAGATAACCCCTGCTCACCCCCTTGGTAGCTTGGCAGAGCAGACAGGCTTATCTCAGAGGCAGTGTGTTAAGCATTTATGACCATATACAGTGAATACACTACAAATGGACACAACACAGGAGTTATTATAAAAATAGTATTTTTATATAAGGCTTAGCACAAGACCAAATAACGACAAATATATACCACAATCTTAATAAATACTCTTTGGAAGGAAAAATAATAGTTCAGGTAAAGTTTCCTCTTAGGAAATAGTTCTTTAGCAACAAAAGTAAGTATTCTTCTGAAAACCCAGTTCTTGGCAACAATGTGACCCCCACAGGAGTCACACGACATCGAGTTTACGATATTCCCAAGGTTCGGCATCGACCGCGAGGAACGCTACGTCGAGCCTGGAGTTGCAACAGACCCCACAAACACAGTACCTTTGGAATGAAGAAAACGAGGATCCACGGCGTTGAGGGGTCGGCGTCGAGGGGTCGGCGTTGATCGTGCCTCGGCTTTGGGGCGATCCGCAGCGGCGTCGAGAGGTGTCGGGCCGGAGCAGCGCTCACGGCGTCAAGAAGGGCGTCGTGACGATGCGATCAGCAGCGGCATTGAGACGGGGTCGCTTGGAGCTGGAGCCGAACTCACTACTCACTGGCGCCAATACCGGCGTCGAGACGGGGTCACTTGGAGCTGGAGCCGAACTCACTACTCACTGGCGTCGCTACTGGCATCGATCGGGCCCGGCGGCCGGCGTCGAAGGCTCGTAACACTGGAGCCGTACTCACGATGTCGAGCTGGATTCGGCGGCGTCCGGCGACGTCGAGACTGCAGATTTCCCCTGTGTACTGGAAACGACACGTTCCAGTAACTAGCAATCCAGCAGAGGGTGAAGTCCCTTGGCCCTGTGACTTTAACAGGAGGCTGGCACTCTTCCAGCCCTTGGAGATTTTCTTGCAAGCTTGAGAGTACACACCAAGTTCCTCTCTCCTTGTCCCTTGGCAAAAATAAAGAAGCAACTTCAGGTTCCCCCCAGCAAACAGCACACTGGCAGAAGGGAGAGGCAAGTCCTTGGATCATCAGGCTTCTTGTCCTTGGTAGAGGTTTCCTTGTCAGAAGTGATCTAAGTTCTTTGGTTCAGGGGTCCTTCTTTTATACCCCTTTTCTGCTTTGTTCCCTTTGTCCAAGCAGGGAAATTCCCCCCATCCTAGGTTTGTTGTGGGTGTTGCCAGGCCGAGGCACCTGGCCTATTCACTGAGCAGGGCAGGGTCATCAGCCCCGCAGCATGAGGTGGAGCCAGTATTGTCACTGGCAGGGGCAGGGCTATCAGTCGCCCGGCAGGAGGTGGAGCCAGCATTGTGTCAGGCAGGGCAGGCTATCAGGGACTACTCTTCCCCCACTCTAAGTGTAGATGCCTCATTCACCCCACACATGACTCATTCAGACCTCTGGAGCCACTCAGCCCCTGACACACACACCAAACCAGCAGACACCGGTGGATAGTTGGACAAGAAAATAGCCACTTTCTAAAAGGGCTATTTTCAAACACAGTGTGTTATTAAATTCTGAGTTCAGGGATACTAAACTCGACCTGCTACCATGCTCCCTGAGTCAGATAGATTATAATGGAGTTAATAATCAGTCTGCCCATTCTGGCCTATGGGAGGCAGGTAGCCCTTCAATAGTGAAACACGAAAATGGCTGTAATTCACTATTAGGTCATGCCACACACATCAGGGCATGACCTACCTTTTACCAACAATGCACCCAGCCCTAGGGCCTACCATAGAGGTGTCTGAAATGTGGCAAAGTGAAGGTTTTAGCGACTGGCAAGTAGGTTTCCTTGTCAAGTCGACATGGCAGTCAGGGACTGCACGCAGGCTCTGCGATGGCAGGCCTGGGACACATTTTATAAGCTGCTTCTGTGGGTGGCACAACCAGTGCTGCAAGCCCACCAGCAGCAGTTAACTTACATGCCCTTGGCACACGCGGTGCACTAGACTAGGTTCTGAACAGTAAGTCAACCAAGCCAATCATGGTAACACCAATCAATGTATCAATTTAACATAGGGAGCACTTGCACTGTGGCACTGATCAGCAGTGGCACAGTGCCCAAAGCAATATTCCAGCAAAAACATCGTAAAGAGAGGAGACCAACAGAAAAAAATGGAGGAGAGACTCATGCCAATGATGCCAGGTCTAACACGTGTCCCCTCCAGCTGAAATGTGGGGAGAACTACCCCTCACCCAGGGAGTCCTCATCACTAAGGCGGAAAAATCTGGACAGACCATCAGCATTGGCATGATCTGTACCAGGGCGGTGTTCCATCGTAAAGTCCATCCCCTGTAGGGAAATGGACCACCTCAACAGCTTTGGGTTTTCACCCCTCATCTGCATTAACCATCTGAGGGGCCTGTGGTCTGTCTGAACCCGGAAGTGAGTCCCAAACAGGTAGGGTCTTAGCTTCTTCAGCGCCCAGACCACAGCAAATGCCTCACGCTCTATTGCACTCCACCTCTGTTCCCTGGGAAGTAACCTCCGGCTGATGAAGGCTACAGGTAAGTCTCGGCCCTCCTCATTTATCTGTGTTAGAACAGCCCCCACACCATGCTCTGAAGCGTCTGTCTGGACAATGAACTCTTTGGAAAAGTTGGGTGCCTGGAGGACCGGTGCTGTACACATTGCAGTTTTCAGGGTGTCAAAGGCTGGACAATGTTGCCATACCCCTTGACAAACCTCCTGTAGTAACCCGTGAGACCCAAGAAGGCTCTCACCTGAGTCTGGGTTTTGGGCAGTTCCCAAGCCAGGATGGTATCTATCTTGGGTTGCAGGGGGGCACCTTGCCGCTCCCTACTTGGTGCCCCAAGTACACCACTGAACCCTGCCCAATCTGGCACTTATTGGCCTTGATTGTGAGGCCTGCTCTGCGCAGGGCCAACAACACTTCCTGGAGGTGGCGCAAGTGTTCCTCCCAGCTGGCGCTGAACACTGCTATGTCGTCCAGGTAGGCGGCGCTGAAATCCTCCAGTCCAGCCAATACCTGGTTGACCAACCTCTGGAATGTGGCAGGGGCATTCTTCATCCCAAAGGGCATAACACGGAACTGGTAGTGCCTATCTGGTGTGGAGAATGCAGACCTCTCTTTTGACCCATCGGTCAAGGCGATCTGCCAGTACCCAGACGTTAGATCAAACGTACTAAGGTACCGGGCAGCCCCCAACCGATCTATGAGCTCATCAGCTCTGGGGATGGGGTGAGCGTCAGTCTTGGTGACCGAATTGAGTCCTCGGTAATCCACACAGACCCGAAGTTCTGGTGAAGCACCAGGCGCTGCAGCCTTTGGGACCAAGACCACTGGGCTGGCCCAAGGACTGCTAGAGGACTCAACCACCCCTAGGGCAAACATCTTGGAGACCTCCTCCTTGATGTATGCTCTGACCTTGTCAGTCACCCTGTAGGCCTTGTGCCTCACAAGAGTGATGTCCCCGGTGTCCACATCGTGGACACACCACTGAGTGACACCAGGGATTAAGGAGAACAGATCAGGGAATTGTCCCAGCAGATGGCGACAATCTTGCTGCTGCTCAGGGGTCAGGGTGTCAGAGAGGACAACACCATCCACTGACCCATCTTGCTCTTTTGCACACAGGAGGTCAGGAAGAGGCTCACTCTCCTCCTCCATTCCAGCATCTGTGGCTAGGAGCATGCCCACCTCGGACATTTCTAAGTGGGGCTTTAACCGGTTGACATGCAGGACCCTCAAGGGGTTCCTGGGAGACTTCAAGTCCACCAAGTAGGTGACATCGCTCTTTTTCTCCACAACCTCAAATGGTCCAGTCCACCTGTCCTTGAGCGCACAAGGTTCTACAGGGGCCATGACCCAAACTTTCTGACCAGGTTGAAGCTCAACCAGAGTGGCATTCTGGTCGTATCACCGCTTCATCTCTTCCTGGCTGGCCTCCAGATTTGCCTGAGCAAGATCTCTGAAGCGCCGAGTCTGGTTCCTAAAGGCCAGCATGTAACAGTATACATCCTGGGGAAGTTTCCTGGGAGATTGCTCCCAGCCTTCTTTGACCAGACTCAAAGGCCCTCTTACCGGGTGTCCATACAAAACCTCAAAGGGACTGAACCCAAGAGACTTTTGTGGCACCTCACGGTAAGCAAACAGCAGGCATGGTAAGAGGACGTCCCATTTACGCCTCATTGGTTCTTCAAGACCCATAATCATGCCTTTTAGGGTCCGGTTGAATCTCTCAACCAGCCCATTACCTTAAGGGTGGTAAGGAGTGGTAAACTTGTAGGTTACCCCACACTCCTTCCACAGAGACTTCATATAATTAGAAATGAAGTTGGAGCCCCGGTCTGACACCACCTCTCTGGGGAACCCCATGCGGGAGAAAACACCCATCAGTGCCCGTCCCACCACGGGGGACATCACTGTGCGGAGAGGGATGGCTTCCGGGTACCGGGTGGCATGGTCCACCAAGACCAGGATAAACCTGTTGCCCATGGCTGTCTTGGGGTGCAGTGGCCCCACAATGTCAATCCCCACTCGCTCAAAGGGGGTACTGACTACGGGAAAAGGTTGGAGGGGAGTCTTCTGCTTCTGCCCACTTTTCCCACTTGCCTGGCAAGTTTGGCAGGTCCTACAATGGATGTCTGAATCCCTTCTCATCTGGGGCCAATAAAAATGGGTGACAAGCCTGTCATAGGTCTTGTCCTGCCCCAGATGTCCAGCTAATGGAACTTCATGAGCCAACCCCAGTAGGAAGGCCCTGAAGCGCTGGGGTACCACCAGCACACGGGCTGACCCAGGCTCAGCAGCCTTAGGCTCGCTATACAGGAGGTCGTTCTCCCAGTAAATCCAATGTGATCCTGACTGATCACCTGTCGTTTGGGCTGAGGCCTGCTGCCTCATACCCACAAGAGAAGGGCACACTTTCTGTTCAGCACAAAATTCCTCCCTGGAGGGACCACCATCCTGCTGCCAATGGGTCAGCTCGGGCAGGTCTCCCAGTTCGGCCACTTGTTCCCCTGTAGGTTCCAGGGCATCCCCCTCAGGGTCTGCTCCCTCCTGGACCGTGGGAACGATGGGGGATGGTTTCCCACGCCCCTGCCTCTTCTCTTCATGGTTGGGTCCTGGGCCATACTTTCAGGCTCCAGGACACCATCATCACCCTTACTAGCTGACATGGACCGGGTGGTCGCACACACCCACTCTGGCAGACCCAACATTTCCAGATGCGCTTTTCGCCCCACCTTAGCCCAAGGGGAGTCCTCCAAATCATTGCCCAGGAGACAATCAACAGGCATGGCGGGCCTCACAGCAACCTGAAGAGTACCTGAGACCCCCCCACTCAAAAGGAACTTGAGCTACCTCACACTTACTCTGTGAGTTGTCAGCAGCTACAACGGGGTAGAATGCATGAGGGACCACCTGCTCTCTGGACACCAAGTGACACTTGACAGCTGTCACACTTGCCCCGGTGTCTCTGAGAGCTTCTACCCTATGGCCATTAATGGTCACCCACTGCCTATATTTCTTAGTGTTATTAGTCAGAGGGGTTGGAGGGACCATTTCCACGTCTCCTAAAGAGACCAGGGACATTTCTGCGGGACCCCACCCACCGGGGGCACCCATCTCGCTCCCTCCCAGGGCTACATTCGCTACCTGATGGGGGGGTGCACGCGGTGGTGCATTCGAATCCTTCATGGGACACTGGGGATCATAATAACGGTGTCCCACCTGCTTACAAATGTAGCAGGTCATTGGGCCCCTGGGAACAGGTTTACCTGTCGGGACCTCTGGTTTCTTTACAGGGGGAGGCTGGGGACCCTTCCCTTGGTTCCCTTGGGGATTACTTTGGGGCCCTTTCTGAAACTCCGTCTGTTTACCCCTGTCCCCCACTCTTCTGCTGGGGACCCTGCCCACCTTTGGCTGAGTCTCCCACTGGACCCTTGTGGACCCTGGTACTGACCCAGCGGTCCGCCTCCTCAGCAAGTTTTCTAGGGTTAGATATCTTGCTATCAATAAGGTGCTGGCGTAGCTCTGGAAAACAGTTATTAGACAAGTGCTCCCATGCAAACAAATCATAAAGAGCATCATAACTATCCACCTTGCTACCCTTTACCCAACCATCCATGGCTCTGCAAAAAAAGGACACATATTCAACCCACGTAGTACCAGGCAACTTCTTACATTCTCTAAAGGCTTGTCGGTACTTTTCTGGAGTTAAGCCATACCTTAACATTAAAGCATCTTTCATATGAGTATAAGACATCCTTTCCTCAGCAGGCATGTCCAACAAGGTATCTCTCCCTTCATTGACAAAGCGACCCCACAACCCCGCTCCCCAATCTTTCTCAGGGAGCTGGTGGGCCAACAATGCTAACTCATATGCTTTGAACCATTGACCAATATCCTCATTTCTACTGTAATCTTTTATCACATCTTTGGGAAAATAAAACCTACTTTCTGCAGGCACAGATGGAGTGCTGCCACCAGAGGGATTCAACTCTAAACTCTTAGTTTTAAGCTCTATCTCCCTCAACATCTTCTCACGTTCAAACGCTAATTTCTCTCTTTCAAAATCTAATCTTTTGCTCTCCATTTCAGCTTCTCTCTTGCTTCTTGCATTTTCTAACTCCAACTGCCCTCCTAATTTAAGTTTTGCCATCTCTAACTTGTACTCCCTCTCCTTCTACCTGTCTTCCAACTCTTCAGGAGAAAGGCTCTTAGAGGAAACACTGCTGCCGGGAGATGCCACGTGCCCATTCATGGCCTCTTCCACTTCCTCTTCCGGTACCACCCCCGGATCAGAGGGATTTCTGGCCTCTAACCAGGCCTTCAGCACTTTAAGGAAGTCCTCTCTCACTCTGAGACCTGTGGTAGGAACTTTAAACTGCTTGCAAAATTGCTCTAGCTCCTTTTTCTTGTACTTATTTATCAATTTTTTATCAAATTCCTCCACAACAATAACAGCAGGGGTAGCAGCTCCGGCATCCTCCATGGTCAAAACTGGCAGTGTTTAAAAAATAAGCTCCAGGAAAGCGGAGAACAAAAATAGAAGATCCTACCAAAACAGATTGTGGCTGCGCTATGGTCTGCTTTCACTATGTAGCATACACTAATCACTGCACATGAGTCATAAATACAAAGTTCAATCCTCACCGCTGACCACCAATGTTAGAACCGGCGGTCTCTAGTTGGCAGAGGTATACACTTCTGACAAATAGGGACCCACCTTCTCTAGTCAGGGCAAGGGGATTACACACTCAGATAACCCCTGCTCACCCCCTTGGTAGCTTGGCAGAGCAGAAAGGCTTATCTCAGAGGCAGTGTGTTAAGCATTTATGACCACATACAGTAATAAAGTGAATACACTACAAATGGACACAACACAGGAGTTATTATAAAAATAGTATTTTTATATAAGGCTTAGCACAAGACCAAATAACGACAAAAATATACCACATTCTTAACAAATACTCTTTGGAAGGAAAAATAATAGTTCAGGTAAAGTTTCCTCTTAGGAAATAGTTCTTTAGCAACAAAAGTAAGTATTCTTCTGAGGAACTTCGATTTCTGATCGCGGTCGAAGCGACCCGCCATTTTGTGCTCCGCCGCCATTTTGTGTTGCCATCACTCAGGCAGCACGGCGAACAAAGTCTATTCTGCTTTTTCTGTAACCTGGTGTCGAAATACGCCTTCTGCCCCTATTTGCAAAACTGGTGTTAGACCTAGCCGAGTACACTAATCCCTGTCTGGCTTTTCTAATCCCCGTCTCAACTATCTGTTGGTTCACACTATTCTTTCCTAACCTATTCACTGTCTTCTGCTAGCATTCTCTCATTTCACAACTGTCCTCCAACACACACAAACGTATCTCGCCACCTGCATTTTAGTTAGGAATCTGTTAATAAATTAGCTTGAGGGAAGGGTGACAAACATAGTTGGAGGAGAGGTCTCTTCGAGTCATCCGACACTTTTGTTTTCAAACCTTTCCTATTGGTTCTATCTTGTTTTCCAACTTTCCTTATTGGCTCTTTCTTGTATGTTCTGGGAGGGTTTTGGGTCAATATGTCTGAACCTTGTATAGTATAAAACGCTGTGCGCCACAGAGTGAAGTGGCAGTCTCCTGAGAACCTACGTTGTGTACTTCTAGGATAACTGTACTAGCTGCAGCTAAATAAACCTGATCTTCTAACGCCAGCAGAGTGTCCCGTGTCTCTGTGTAGCTAAGCAGGAGAACTCCGGAGACTTTGGGCGTACCCTGCGCCACCAGGCCCAAAAGGTTCTGGTTCTTCAACTGGCGCCCAACATGGGGCGGCTTCAGTGGTACCGTTTCTGCTCGAAGGTCGTGAGGAACCCCGCAAGAAAATTCCGGAGGGTTCGCGAGCCACATTAAGCGACCCCTGTATGTCGAACGTGGTCCGAAGGTCTTTTGCAGCGCGGTTACTCCTTCCTGACGGCTACTGACGACCGCTGCCCTGACTGCCGCCCTGCTTTGGCCCTTCCTTCGATGATGTATAGTAAGGCGAGACAATAGACGGGCCTCTGTTGATGGGAGAAGACGTCCTTAGTTAAGTATTTTCGTGGGTCGCGCCCACAACTTTGGTTCTTTGTTTTTCTTTGGTCTTTAGATTTGTCTATTGCAATAAACAAAGCCGAGGGTAAGTGCATTTGTACTGCGTAAACTGAGTTTTACTCCATTGAAGTTTGTGAACAGCCTGGTAATATCGCGAGATGCCTGGTCTGACTAAGGGCCATATGTAGGAAGCCCAATACCGGTCGGTAACGGCCGATTTTCGGTAAAAATCCCGTTACCGACCGGTATTCAGGCTTCTGGTATGTAGGGGGCACATTTCAGGATTCGGTAATTTACAGAATCGGTAAAATTACAGATTCTGTAATTTTACCGATTCGGTAAATACCGAATCCTGAAATGAGATGTAGGGGAAGTGTGTGGGTGTTGTGTGGATTCGTTATTTACCACCAACTAAAAGTTGGTGGTAAATGACGAATGGCTTTGAAAATGCATTTCTTTGCACTTAGAAGTGTGCAATGTGGCAGACATACATGCCCTTAGGGCATGTATGTGTGCCACATGTGCACACATGCAGGAATCAGGGGTGCAACAGGGTGTCAATGTGACACCCTGCCACCCATGAATGTGCTTCCCCATTACCGAATCAGTATTTACCGATTCGGTAATGAGGAATACCTTCCCATTGATTCCTATGGGCCTCCAGGCCCATAGAAATCAATGGGAAGGTATGCCTCATTACCGAATCGGTAAATACCGATTCGGTAATTACCGAATTTCTCCGATTCGGTAATATTTACCGAATGATTACCTACATACGAGTTACCACTACTTAAATACCGAATCGGTAAAGTTCGGTATTTAAGAAGTGGTAACTTGTATGCTACCTACATATGGCCCTAAGTTTGGTAGAATTTGTTGCTTTGGTTGTAATAGGGATTCCCGACTTGAGGACTCATGTCCGATTCCTTCGGTTGGAAGTCCCACATATGAGCTCTATTAAAAACATGGTATCGGCCCCATTGCCTTTAACCAGACATGGACCCGATACACAAAGAAAGATGGTGTTCTAAAATGGCCAGAAAATGGTAGTTTTGATCCTGATGTGCTAGATAATTTAGAAGCAGTTTTATTTAAAAGAAAAGCCCGGCCGGCAATGTTTGACTCTTTCCGCCTTTGGCGTAAGGAAGCCAAACAGAAAGAAATTAAGCAAGCAAAACGAGATAGGAAAGCACAAGGTATGACAATTATACAGGCTGCCCAACAGTTTAAAGACGACGAAATTGATAAAGCGACTGAAATTTCAGAAAGACAGCATCGTATGGCGATAGATAAATGCTATCCGATGATGCCTGTTTCTCCTTCGGATAATAAGAAAGAATTAGAAGAAGATCCCCTATTGTCCCATTTATTAAGGTTGCCTCCGCCCTATGCACAAAGTGCCAATGCACCTCAGCCCTTACAGCCTGTCCAGCCGCCAGCGGTACCTCTGCCTGTTCCGGCTCTTCTGCATTTGCCTCCTCCGGTATTACCGCTCTTGCCGGTTTTACCGTTAACCTCGACTTCAACATGGGGCGGCTTCAGTGGTACCGTTTCTGCTCGAAGGTCGTGAGGAACCCCGCAAGAAAATTCCGGAGGGTTCGCGAGCCACATTAAGCGACCCCTGTATGTCGAACGTGGTCCGAAGGTCTTTTGCAGCGCGGTTACTCCTTCCTGACGGCTTCTGACGACCGCTGCCCTGACTGCCGCCCTGCTTTGGCCCTTCCTTCGATGATGTATAGTAAGGCGAGACAATAGACGGGCCTCTGTTGATGGGAGAAGACGTCCTTAGTTAAGTATTTTCGTGGGTCGCGCCCACAACTTTGGTTCTTTGTTTTTCTTTGGTCTTTAGATTTGTCTATTGCAATAAACAAAGCCGAGGGTAAGTGCATTTGTACTGCGTAAACTGAGTTTTACTCCATTGAAGTTTGTGAACAGCCTGGTAATATCGCGAGATGCCTGGTCTGACTAAGGGCCATATGTAGGAAGCCCAATACCGGTCGGTAACGGCCGATTTTCGGTAAAAATCCCGTTACCGACCGGTATTCAGGCTTCTGGTATGTAGGGGGCACATTTCAGGATTCGGTAATTTACAGAATCGGTAAAATTACAGATTCTGTAATTTTACCGATTCGGTAAATACCGAATCCTGAAATGAGATGTAGGGGAAGTGTGTGGGTGTTGTGTGGATTCGTTATTTACCACCAACTAAAAGTTGGTGGTAAATGACGAATGGCTTTGAAAATGCATTTTTTTGCACTTAGAAGTGTGCAATGTGGCAGACATACATGCCCTTAGGGCATGTATGTGTGCCACATGTGCACACATGCAGGAATCAGGGGTGCAACAGGGTGTCAATGTGACACCCTGCCACCCTTGAATGTGCTCCCCCATTACCGAATCGGTATTTACCGATTCGGTAATGAGGAATACCTTCCCATTGATTCCTATGGGCCTCCAGGCCCATAGAAATCAATGGGAAGGTATGCCTCATTACCGAATCGGTAAATACCGATTCGGTAATTACCGAATTTCTCCGATTCGGTAATATTTACCGAATGATTACCTACATACGAGTTACCACTACTTAAATACCGAATCGGTAAAGTTCGGTATTTAAGAAGTGGTAACTTGTATGCTACCTACATATGGCCCTAAGTTTGGTAGAATTTGTTGCTTTGGTTGTAATAGGGATTCCCGACTTGAGGACTCATGTCCGATTCCTTCGGTTGGAAGTCCCACATATGAGCTCTATTCAAAACATGGTATCGGCCCCATTGCCTTTAACCAGACATGGACCCGATACACAAAGAAAGATGGTGTTCTAAAATGGCCAGAAAATGGTAGTTTTGATCCTGATGTGCTAGATAATTTAGAAGCAGTTTTATTTAAAAGAAAAGCCCGGCCGGCAATGTTTGACTCTTTCCGCCTTTGGCGTAAGGAAGCCAAACAGAAAGAAATTAAGCAAGCAAAACGAGATAGGAAAGCACAAGGTATGACAATTATACAGGCTGCCCAACAGTTTAAAGACGACGAAATTGATAAAGCGACTGAAATTTCAGAAAGACAGCATCGTATGGCGATAGATAAATGCTATCCGATGATGCCTGTTTCTCCTTCGGATAATAAGAAAGAATTAGAAGAAGATCCCCTATTGTCCCATTTATTAAGGTTGCCTCCGCCCTATGCACAAAGTGCCAATGCACCTCAGCCCTTACAGCCTGTCCAGCCGCCAGCGGTACCTCTGCCTGTTCCGGCTCTTCTGCATTTGCCTCCTCCGGTATTACCGCTCTTGCCGGTTTTACCGTTAACCTCGACTTCTTTGCCCTCATCACCTGATCTTAGATCTCCTTTGCCTTCTGCTCCTCCTGCAATTATCGATTCTTCTTCTGTCAGTGCTCCTAATACTTTGTCTCCAATTCTCATGTCTAATTCTCTGTCTGTGCGTAAGCGTCTTACAGACACGGTTACTGGTATTCTATCTCCTCTCTTTGGAGCTTTAAATGTGTCTCCGGCTTTTGCTCGAAGACAGTCTCGTAGTCAGTTCCCAGATTTTGAAGAACGAGAAAGGTTGCACTCTCTTGCACGTAGATGGATCAAAAAGGGTCCACAATACTGTGTGCTCGATATTATGCCTACCTTTTTACAATGGAACGCACCTACGCAAAGATATGTTTTTAATGTAATGTGCGATACACTTATTAAAGAATGGGAAGATGTGAGTTCGAGTTCGATCCCACAAGATCTACTAAATGTTCAGACAGATTTTGATAAAGGACTTATTGTGGGTTCTAAGGTTGAGGAAGCTGTAAGGACGCTTATCTCTTATAGATCCTTATCGTTTTCTCAGACTTTCCTTGACTCAGATCCGTAGGTTAGACTGACGTTGAAAAATTATCCTATGAGAGAGGTTCCTCCAGTATGGAAGGAAGAGTTTGCGGCAGTAGGTGCTAATGCAGCTATTCCTGCTCATTTCCAACGTATATGGGTACATGTCCCTTGGAAGAGATCTGAAGTTTTGGCCCTTAAGCAGACTCTACCAGATCCTCGTAAAAACCCTGCAGGTTATTATAAAGAATTATCACAGACAGTTGATGCTTGTATTATGAACCTAGCAGATATTGACATGCTAATGGGAAATGTAGTCCCACAGACAATATAGGCTAAGATTCGTAGAGAGGATCACGTGCAGGAACTAGGTGCTACTTGGGATGTTATAACTAATACAGATAGAGACCAAGTGGGTGGCGCAAAGCCTGACGCTCTGATCTCGGAACTCCCTGGTAGAATCATTACGTTAATGAAAACTATGATGCCTGCATTGAGAGTAAATTGGGATAAACTAGCAGCATGTAAACAAAAGAAAGATGAAAGTGTCTCTGACTTCTTTACTCATTTCGAGGAGACATTTATCGACCACAGTGGTCAAGACATGGCTACAGAGGGTGAACAAATTTGTATTCAATTTGCTTCCCGAGCTGTCACACAAATTAAAAGATTCAGAAAGTTCATGGGCTGTTTCTTCTTCTGCTCAGATATTGGCTACTGCACAATATTATGAGAATAGGGACAAGGAAGAAAAAGACAAGCAAGAGAAAAAGACGAAAGATTTAACCCCTTCAGCGCTGCGCGGATTCCCCCGCGGTGCTGAAGGGTTCGAGCGCGGGCGGGGCCATGACGGAACGGTTCCGTCATGAGCACAGCTCAACCGATGCTCATGACGGAATCGTTCCGTCATGAGCATGGAAGGGGTTAAAAACAAAGGTTCTCTTGCAACAAGCCTATCCGCCACGTTATGCTCAGCCTCAAATTCAGCAGCCCCCGCAGTTTCAGAGGTTGTATCAAAAACCTGAGCCATATAATCCACGATCTTTGTTAGGTCCTAATCAATGTGCCTATTGCTGAGAAGAAGGTCATTTTAAGAATAGTTGTCCGGTTTTATTGCAGCGCAATGGAGCGTTATCTGCTCCACGAGGTCGTGCTGGCCTTCAGTCAGCAAACAGAGGTAGAGGTCGGGGTGTGTTGACTCAAGAACAGCGTGCCCTTCCTCCTCCCAATTCCATGAACTACTTTGATCAGCAAAATGTGAGGTCTGCATAGTATTACAATGAAGACCATTATGTTGAAGGCGAGAATGAAAGTCTTCATGCTAACTAGGACAGCCATGGACAAAGTAAGGGAGTTGTGCCAATCCCAGTAGATCAAAATGGACCTTATGTTAACGTCACTACAATGGGTGTTTCAGAACCATTTCTTCTAGATACTGGGGAAATGAGAAGTTCTATCATTCATTCCAAACTCCCTGGGGCACCTTTGTCTGGCTTAACGAATGTTTCTGTAGGATTTTCTGGCGCCCCTGTTCGTAATCCAGTTTCTTGCCCTTTGCCTATTTCAACTGGCCCTTATGATTTGGAAGCTTCACTTCTTCTGAAAAATGGTTGCGGTGAAAATCTGTTGGGTCTAGACCTATTGAGAAGAATGCATGCTACGATATATTGTTCTCCTTCTGGCGTACATCTTACTTTAGGACAGAAATTGATCTCCCCAATGTATTTGTCCAAAGATCAGTATCCACCTGAATTACTTTCTCTTCCAGCAGCGCTTTGGGCCACGGGTCCAAATGATGTGGGTTGTCTTGAGATTCCGCCTTATGTTGCCACTCTCAAATCCAATGTTGAATTACCGCGCATCCCACAGTATACAATTTCTGCTGAAGGTGAGAAAGCACTTTTGGGAATCATTCATGACTTGATTCAGAAGGGTGTGGTTGAAGAAACAAGAGGTAACACATGCAATAGTCCTATTCTTCCTGTTCTCAGACGCACTGATCCTTCTCAACCACCTGTATATCATTTCGTAATTGATCTGCGAGAGGTAAACAAAATAGTTGTCCCACAATTTCCTGTTGTTCCAGATATCACTGCTCTGTTGACAATGATACCTTCCACAGCGACTTGGTTCTCTGTTATTGATCTAAAGAATGCCTTCTTTAGTATTCCCATTGCAGAAGAGAGTAGGGACATTTTTGGCTTCTCTCTCGGAGGCCGAAGCTTCCGGTTTAAACGTGCACCTCAGGGCTATTGTGAAAGTCCCTCCATTTACAGCCAAGCTTTAAAATGTCATCTTGATACTTTTCATTTGCCGTCTGGTACTGCTCTTATACAGTACATGGATGACTTATTAGTCGCCGCTGATTCAGAAGATATCTGCAAAGATGTCACTATTGCATTATTGCGTCATTTGTTTATTTTGAATCACAAGGTTTCACCTTCCAAACTACAATATGTTTGTAGAGAGGTTACCTACTTGGGTCATTTCCTATCAAAGGAGGGACGACGATTGACACCAGAACGAATTCAGGCGATTACGCAAATGTCTGTACCATCCACACAAAGGGAAGTACGTGCCTTTCTGGGTATTACTTCTTATTGTAGACAGTGGATCCCTAACTTCTCTCTAATTGCTAAACCTTTGTTGGCACTCACTTTAAAAGATAGGCCTCACCCCCTTCCTTGGACTGATGAGTGCCAAAAGAGTTTCACTGACTTATGTACCGCTCTGTGTTCTGCTCCTGTACTAGGCACCCCTGATTACACTAAGCCTTTTACGCTCTATGTTCATGAGAGAGAAGGTTGTGCATTGTCAGTTCTAACACAGCAGTTCGGAGACAAACAGCGGCCATGTGCCTATTTTTCGGCTACGTTAGATCCTGTAGCTAAAGCATTGCCCAGTTGTCTCAAAGCGACAGCAGCAGCAGCAATTTCTATTCGGCAGTCTGCTGGAGGGGTGTTGGATAACACTCTCATTGTCATGGTGCCACATGCAGTGGATACTTTACTAAACAGAACGAAAAAGCAGCATCTCACGAGTGCTCGTCTAACTGGATATGAGCTGACACTTTTGGCTAGTCACGTACACATCAAACGATGTAATACCCTGAATCCGGCTACTCTGTTGCCCCTTCTAGATGAAGAAAAGGTTGAAGAACAGCATGATTGTTTCTTCCGTACCGAGGAAGAGACAAAAGGAAGAATTGACCTGAGAGACACACCGCTAGAGAATCCGGATGGAACTCTATGGGTAGACGGTTCTCGCTTTAAAATGCCCAATGGAGATACAGTTTCAGCCTATGCTGTAACTACTCTACATACAGTTGTGGAAACTGCACGCATTAGACACAATTCAGCGCAAGCAGCAGAATTGATAGCATTAACTAGAGCTTGTGTATTATCGAAAGGGAAAAGAGTGAACGTATACACTGACAGCCAATACGCTTTTGGTGTAGCGTTCAATTATGGGCGTCTCTGGAAGGAAAGGGGTTTTCTCACTTCCCATGGCACCAAAATACAACATGGTCACTTAGTGACTGATTTCCTCGAATCACTTGCCTTACCCACCCAAACAGCGATCGTGAAGTGTAGTGCACACAAAAAGATTACGGATGATGTTGGTCGAGGAAATGCGTTTGCAGACGAAATAGCGAAGAAGACAGCGAGAGATTCAACAAGTTGAATGTATGTGGCAGGTCCTGTGAATTGGGTCAGAGAGAGAGGAATGTATGAGGATACAATGGAAAGTGTAAAAGCGATTCAGAAAGAGGCTTCAGAGAGGGAGTTAAACAAGTTGAAAGAAAGTACCGGAATGTTAGATGAGATGGGTTGTTGGGTGGAACTATCTGAACATCAACGTTGGCTGTTACCAGATGCCTATGTTCTCCCAGTGGTTACTATGGCACATGGTCCAGCCAACTTAAGTGCAAAAGGTATTTGTAAAATTCTGGCTCCAGTGTGGCAGAATGAAGGTATCCCAAAATGTGCCGACAATGTAGTGAAGCACTGTATTGTTTGTTTAATGTATAACCTGGGAAAGGGAACCCCAACTCCAGCGGGTCATTTTGCTCCTCCGACATATCCATTTGAGGTGTTGCAAATCGATTATATTCATATGGAACGATGCAACAACCTCAAATATGTTCTGGTGGTAGTATGCGCCTTTTCGAGATGGATAGAAGCATACCCTTTAAAAGATAACACAGCCTTATCCACAGCTAAAATTCTACTGAAAGCATTCTTCCCCAGGTTTGGTTTGCCGCGCATTGTCTGGAGTGACAATGGGAGCGAATTTGTTGGCCAAGTCATGCAGAAAGATTGTGCAGGTCTTGGTATCAAGCAAAAGTTCCACGCAGCAAATCATCCACAGTCATCGGGTTTAGTAGAATGTTACAACGGAACCTTAAAATTAAAGCTAGCAAAGGTTCAAGCAAGTACAGGACTCAATTGGCCCGATGCTCTCCCATTAGCTCTGCTATCCACCAGAACTGCAGTACACTCTCGTTTGGGACTTAGCCCATACGAAGTGGTTTTTAGTCGTCCGGCTAACGTATGGGGAGTCCCTCGCCCTAAGAAATACTCAGACGTGCCATATCCAATGTTGATTGACTATCTGCATGATCTTACGACTAAATTGCGTGTTCTCCATCAACAGGTTCAGAGTGCTCTGCCGAAGGCCTCTACAGACCCAGGTCACTCCATCCGACCAGGTGACTGGGTATGTGTAAAGAATTTTCAGAGGACCCGCAATTTGCAACCCAGATGGCGGGAGCCTCGAATGGTCCTCCTCATCACAAGGACAGCAGTTAAAGTCGAAGGAAAGAAAAATTGGATTCACGGTGTGCATTGTAAGAAAGTGCCTTTGCCTTTGCCATACGATCAATGGGTACGCAGAGATGTTGGTGACTGTGAAAGTGAAAGAGTTCCACGATTCGTACCCTTCAGCGATGCACACCTGAGTGGGACACTGTCTGAGAAAGAGGACGACGACATTTTACAGGAAGCAATTCCATCACATGGTCGCTTGGATACGACTAAACCACAAACATTGTTCCAAGACCAGAATGTTCCGGGGAAGGAACGATATAATTTAAGACCTAGACCAAAGAACATTTAAGACTCTTCTCTCTTGTGTAGTATTCTGTCCCGGTTGCAGGGTCACGGTAGGAGTCTAATTCACGACCTGAGTAGTGGCAATAGGCCTGCAGGATCTACAGTGTCACAGGACGGTGGAACATCGTGATTTAGCGATTGAGGAAGATTGCCGTGAGCATCCATTAGAAAGATGGAAACTACACTAGGCAAAAGAGAAAGAAAAGAATAAATGAAGAAAGCATCCTGTAAAATAATGTACAGTCGTTTCAGCATAATTTCATGTGTTATTATATCATTGTGTATTGTCTTGGCATTTGTTGGTTGGATTATTTATGCTTTGCAGCCAAAAGTTATCTCCCCTTTTTCCTCTTTGTCTTCTCCTACTATCTCTCCACATCTCTTTCATACTCTTCTTCCACATGAACTCATTAGTAGAACTGAATATTATAACAATTCCTTTATCCAGCTATTACATCAGCATCAGTTAGTGGTCAATACAACTGACTGTTGGGTGTGTGGACTTATGCCACACACCACAGAGAAAGGAATACCATATTTAGTTCTCCCGTTCTCTTATGAAGGTTCTGCTTGGGCTTACTTCGTCATCTTCTCCAATGCTTATCAAAGCAAATTCAGACGATCCATTAGTTCACATGTTAGCGATCCGGATTTTAGTCATAGTTCTTTGATTAAAGGAATGGTAGCTATGGCTAAAATAATGGAAAATAGTAAAATCTCTATTGATGAAAGAAATGCGTACACTAACTGGAACGTCACCCAATATATATCTAGTCTCAGTGATAAAGTTAAGAAAGGAAAGTCCTTACCCATTTGGACTATACCACATCAGGGCAACTTCTGCTTACAGATAAATGATCGCTCTTCTGACACTATACAAAGGAATAACTGCTCCTACACGTATGTTTATTCCTCTCAGAACTAGCCTCCTCTAGTGCCGTCTCAAGGCACCTATTTCATCTGCTATAATAGAGCTTACACATGGTTACCAACGGGTTTCTCTGGTACTTGTTATATAGCTTTCCTTCTTCCCCCTACCTACACCGCTTCCGCAAACCATCATTGAAACAGATACGGCAGAGGGATTATTGATTCAAAGGACACAGCAGGACAAGAGGGAGGATATTTCCTTAAAGGATTTCTTCCCTTCTGGGGTCCAATGGCTAACAGCAGAAATATAAGGCAATTGGTCCGTGTCGTAGAGACTACAATAGACATCACTGTAGGAGCCTTAAGCAACATCATGGCAGAACTACAGGTGGATCGTTTTATGACTTTACAAAATCGAGTTGCCTTAGATTTTGTTCTTGCCGACCGTGGTGGAGTGTGCAAATTGATCGGGTCAAGTTGCTGTATTTTCATACCGAATGACGCTCCAACAGTATACCAAGCTATCTCCAAGTTGCACATAATCTCTGAGTCTATTCATCAGGACGAAGGAGATTGGTCTTTTACGGAGTGGTTTTGGGGACTACTGTCCAAATGGGGTTGGAAAGCATTGACGTTTCTTGGTATAATTTTGACCATTATTTTCTCCTGTTGCCTTTGTATGCACTGTGGTCCCGCTATCTGTGACCTCTGTGCTACTATGTGCATCCCAAAACCCAAACCACAAGTAACAGAAAACATAAGAATGATGTTACAGCAACAGCTCGATGACCTCATGGCTATTGACGTGGACTCAGATTAGCATGAGTCTATCTTGCCTGAGTTCTGGCAAAAGGAGGGTCTGAGGAACTTCGATTTCTGATCGCGATCGAAGCGACCCGCCATTTTGTGCTCCGCCGCCATTTTGTGTTGCCATCACTCAGGCAGCACGGCGAACAAAGTCTATTCTGCTTTTTCTGTAACCTGGTGTCGAAATACGCCTTCTGCCCCTATTTGCAAAACTGGTGTTAGACCTAGCCGAGTACACTAATCCCTGTCTGGCTTTTCTAATCCCCGTCTCAACTATCTGTTGGTTCACACTATTCTTTCCTAACCTTATCTTATCGACTGGCCTTCACTGTCTTCTGCTAGCATTCTCTCGTTTCACAACTGTCCTCCAACACACACAAACGTATCTCGCCACCTGCAAGTTAGTTAGGAATCTGTTAATAAATTAGCTTGAGGGAAGGGTGACAAACATAGTTGGAGGAGAGGTCTCTTCGAGTCATCCAACACTTTTGTTTTCAAACCTTTCCTATTGGTTCTATCTTGTTTTCCAACTTTCCTTATTAGCTCTTTCTTGTATGTTCTGGGAGGGTTTTGGGTCAATATGTCTGAACCTTGTATAGTATAAAACGCTGTGCGCCACAGAGTGAAGTGGCAGTCTCCTAAGAACCTACTTTGTGTACTTCTAGGATAACTGTACTAGCTGCAGCTAAATAAACCTGATCTTCTAACGCTGGCAGAGTGTCCCGTGTCTCTGTGTAGCTAAGCAGGAGAACTCCGGAGACTTTGGGCGTACCCTGCGCCGCCAGGCACAAAAGGTTCTGGTTCTTCACTTCTGAAAACACAGTTCTTGGCAACAATGTGACCCCCACAGGAGTCACACGACGTCGAGTTTACGATATTCCCAAGGTTCGGCGTCGACCGCGAGGAGTGCTACGTCGAGCCTGGAGTTGCAACAGACCCCACAAACACAGTACCTTTGGAATGAAGAAAACGATGATCCACGGCGTCGAGGGGTCGGCGTCGATCATGCCTCGGCTTTGGGGCAATCCGCAGCGGCGTTGAGAGGTGTCGGGCCGGAGCAGCGCTCACGGCGTCGAGAAGGGCGTCGCGTCGATGCGATCAGCAGCGGCGTCAAGACGGGGTCGCTTGGAGCTGGAGACGAACTCACTACTCACTGGCGTCGATGCCAGCGTTGAGACGGGGTCACTTGGAGCTGGAGCCGACCTCACTACTCACTGGCGTCGCTACTGGCGTCGATCGGGCCCGGCGGCCGGCGTCGAAGGCTCGTAACACTGGAGCCGTACTCACGATGTCGAGCTGGATTCGGCGGCGTCCGGCGACGTCGAGACTGCAGATTTCCCCTGTGTACTGGAAACAACACGTTCCAGCAACTAGCAATCCAACAGAGGGTGAAGTCCTTTGGCCCTGTGACTTCAACAGGAGGCTGGCACTCTTCCAGCCCTTGGAGATTTTCTTGCAAGCTTGAGAGTACACACCAAGTTCCTCTCTCCTTGTCCCTTGGCAAAAATAAAGAAGCAGCTTCAGGTTCCCCCCAGCAAACAATACACTGGCAGAAGGGGGAGGCAAGTCCTTTGATCAGCAGGCTTCTTGTCCTTGGTAGAGGTTTCCTTGTCAGAAGTGATCTAAGTTCTTTGGTTCAGGGGTCCTTCTTTTATACCCCTTTTCTGCTTTTTTCCCTTTGTCCAAGCAGGGAAATTCCCCCCATCCTAGGTGTGTTGTGGGTATTGCCAGGCCGAGGCACCTGGCCTATTCACTGAGCAGGGCAGGGTCATCATCTGCCCAGCAGGAGGTGGAGCCAGTATTGTCACTGGCAGGGGTAGGGCTATCAGTCGCCCGGCAGGAGGTGGAGCCAGCATTGTGTCAGGCAGGGCAGGCTATCAGGGACTACTCTTCCCCCACTCTAAGTGTAGAGGCCTCATTCACCCCACACTGACTCATTCAGACCTCTGGAGCCACCCAGCCCCTGACACACACACCAAACCAGCAGAGACCGGTGGATAGTTGGACAAGAAAATAGCCACTTTCTAAAAGGGCAATTTTCAAACACAGAATTTAAAAACCATCCATCCTAAAGGGTGTGTTATTAAATTCTGAGTTCAGCGATACTAAACTCGACCTGCTACCATGCTCCCTGAGTCAGATAGATTATAATGGAGTTAATAATCAGTCTGCCCATTCTGGCCTATAGGAGGCAGGTAGACCTTCAATAGTGAAAAACGAAAATGGCTGTAATTCACTATTAGGTCATGCCACACACATCAGGGCATGACCTACCTTTTACCAACAATGCACCCAGCCCTAGGGCCTACCATAGAGGTGTCTGAAATGTGGCAAAGTGAAGGTTTTAGCGACTGGCAAGTAGGTTTCCTTGCCAAGTCGACATGGCAGTCAGGGACTGCACGCAGGCTCTGCGATGGCAGGCCTGGGACACATTTTATAAGCTGCTTCTGTGGGTGGCACAACCAGTGCTGCAAGCCCACCAGCAGCAGTTAACTTACATGCCCTTGGCACACGCGGTGCACTAGACTAGGTTCTGAACAGTAAGTCAACCAAGCCAATCATGGTAACACCAATCAATGTATCAATTTAACATAGGGAGCACTTGCATTGTGGCACTGATCAGCAGTGGCACAGTGCCCAAAGCAATATTCCAGCAAACACATCGTAAACAGAGGAGGCCAACAGAAAAAAATGGAGGAGGGACTCATGCCAATGATGCCAGGTCTAACAGAGTGCAACAGTAGTCACTGGATAATTGCAGGAAAAGATGGATAGTGACCGGCTAATTGCATGAGTGCAAACATACATGTTAAGTGCATGAATAAGTGTATTAATAGCACATGAAGGCATAGATGTGTCATTGAGTAGTGCCTAGGTGAATAGATGAATGCAACAGAAGGGCCTGGGTGATTCTATGACTGCAAGGATAGTGTGTGGGTTGTTACATGACTCCATAGGTACAGCCTGCATGACTGCATGACTGTAGGGGTAGTACATAACTAGTGCCTGGGTAATTTCATGACTGCAGGGGTAATATATGGGAGATTACACGAATACATTAAAAGTGAGTGGGTGATTTTAAAAGTTCATGACTACTGCCTGGGTGTTTACAGAATAACTAAGGTACTGCCTGAGTGAGTACAGAAATGCAAAGGTAGTGCCTGGGTGATTTCATAAGTGTATGAGCAAGCATGCACATATTTCAGTCACAACACTGTGCACAGCTCAAAACCTCACAGAGTACACTTCAATTTTCAAACAAACACTGAAAATGTTGCAGTGTATATGAAATATAACTTTCTTCACATCATACAAATTACTCTAATAAATTACATCTCAAACCTCACTTTCAGGCTACTGCTTAATCATTCTACAATTACTTTTAATATTTCACCCACCCAAATACAAAGTAGGAAACCTTCACATATTTTTAGTAAAAGTCTCCCCATATTACTAAAACCATACAAAAATATATCTGTACCATAACACTATTCAAACTTGAAAAATTCACAGAACTTCCAATTTCAAGCAAACATCACAAATTATGCGGCATACTTCAACTATATCTCTCTAAAATCTCAAAAACGAAGCCTAATTAATAACACCTTTTGTGAGCATCTTTTACACCACACTTTTGTACTGCATCCTCACCATTCTACTAGTACTCACCGTCTTGAGCCTACCACATAAAAAGCAACAAGACATCTTTCTCATACATCATGCACATTTAAATGTATATGACATATCAAAATACATATACAAGTAGAAACATACTTGAGACAGAAGTCCATGCACACCTTAAAACTTCACAGACTCCATCTACAAATTTAAAGCAACAACTAAAATTATGCTGTATACTACAAATGTACATATCCACACACTTAAACAAACTACCATAATCACTAATCCATATTCCGTTATACATATAATACTATACAGAATCTATTTCAAACAAAATTTAGCTACAATAAAACAAACTACAATAAACATATCTAAATTTAATAATATATTTCAAACATCACAGTTTTTGATTAATTTTTAAAGTTTAAAAATAAACATAATACACCTGGCAAATTTATAACTCATCTTCCAAATAGATTTGAGAATTTAAAATATCACAAACTCATACAAGATTTTCTTATGCACACAATCAATGTAATGCACCAGTCTCAGCAAAGTAAAACCAGTAATGGCAAAGTTTCCCTCTCTTTCTCCATACAAATACATGTTAGTAACAAATTGCATTGCTTCCCACATTATTTCAAACTATAAAACACATTTCTATTGGTTAAACATATGAACCCTTACCAAATGACTTTTAAAAGTATCCAAACTGCTCCTGGAACTTTTTGGGGTCGCGACTCCACTGTGCACCAAGGCGATGGAGCCACAAATCCATACGGGAGTTCAAAATATATTACAAATAAAAATACGACACCTTTTAAAGAACACACCACTTCTAAAGATACTAATGACTTGGGAAATCTTACTTTAATAAGATTTCACTTATATATGAATTAGAATAACACATTTTAAGTCCACAGTTAAGTTTCAACCCTTCCCCCATTCTGCCTAATGCCAGTTTCCATAGTAACAGTTCATGGAACATTAAACTGAACTCACAGATCACAAGTTCACCATATTTTCAAGTTCACCACACAATGTTACAAATGCAAACAGCAGGTGTGGTTGACATTTCCAAAATATGAGCTTATCCTATCTACTGTACCTTTTAATCTTTGTTACTAACCAATAAGAAACATGCTTTTTTTTAAAGTAACATGTACCCTGTTTTTGAATGTACAATGTTCTTAACAGCCAATCAATTCTCTACTTTGTAAAAAACACCATCTTGTCCACCATGTTCATATGTCTCATTTTACCAACTGACTACATGAGCTACAGACATCTTTTCATTACTTCCAGACATCCCTTCAAGATGCTTACAGTATGGATTGTTGGGCACAGCTATGTTTTCTGGTGCAAAAAGTATGCTGAACACAGAAGTATTGACAAAGACCTAGCTTTGCAAAATGTGAACATTAAATGGATTGCACAGAGAGGATTAAAGTGGCACCAATTGATGCCTTTGGTTAAAACCTTTTTGTATCTCCAATCCCCTGACCTCATGATTGTGCACTGAGGTGGCACTGGCAATGACATAGGCACATTGACTGGGGAAGGTATGGAAATGCTAATGAAGGACATCTTTGCACAACTGATGTTGCTTTCACCTCAAACTGTCTTTGTATACTCTAACATATGCCAAAGACATAAATGAAAGTGGTCAAATCAATTCTGTCCACAGATTGAGAAAGCTAGAAGGAATGTCAATAAAGCTGTTTCTGCTTACCTCAGAGACCATAGGATGGGCTCCATATATAACAACAATCTACATTTTGATATGGGTGACATCTACAGAAGTGATGGAGTACACTTCACAGACCAAGGAAACAGAGTCTTTCTCAACAACCTAAAGCTCTGCATCCACACTTACATGTAGCTACAACAAACTCATAATAAACACAAGGGCTGTTTTTAGAGCCACCCTATAACCCAACAGTGGATCTTACCTATTAAAAACATACATATTCTTTTTTTAAATTTTGCTTGGAGTCGCAAGCACATCGCGTTTACACTGGGGGGGGGGGCAGTGCTGGACAAAATGGAGTCGCTACACCAAGAATGTGAGGGAAAAAAAATGCCCCCATTCTCAATAGTTTAATACTGCCTCGGGGACCCTATCCCCTGAGGTCCAGCAACGTCATATTTAACTTGTATTTTAAAAAAAATTCCCCCCCCCTTTTCTCCCAAAGGGCTTTATTTTGCCCCAGGGACCCCATCCACCGAGGCTTGCCCTTAGCGTTGGGGACTGTGGAGTGAGCCCCAATGCCCACATAGTCCCTGCCCGCTCGCCGCCTCCTGCGGGTGCCGGCATTGCTTTTGGACAAGGGTAGCTGCTAATATGCAGCTCCCCTTGCCCAAAAGCAAAACTGATTTTCTTCTTGAAAGCGAGAGTAGGTTTTGAAAGTTTTGGGGTGATTCATCAAGCGAGGGCCAAGAAAAAAGGTGGGGGTCCCAAAACGCGTTTTCTCCATGTTAATTTCCATAGGAAACTTTTGTTGCAGCTATAGCCCGAACTGCTGATTGGAATTACACCAAATTTGGTAGAGATGTAGCTCTTTGCTCAGAGTACACTCTTTGCTTTAAATGGTGCAAATCCGTTCATTAGTTCCTGAGAAATTCAAAAATAAAAAGGTATCAATATCGATATCTGGTGACCGCGGTGGATCTGCAAACCCTTCCGATCACGAGCATATTTTTTAGGGTGGGTTTCGCGTATGGAGCGCAAATCTGGCCAAATAACCCATTGCTTTTAAGCCCCCAGGTGGGCCAGGTCCTGGGGACAATTTATAACTGTGATGCAGTGGCCTGCAGGGGTCCCCGTAGCCCCGGGGATCGCCACCTCCGACATCAGAAAGTTCAAAGAGCAGAGATTAAAAGATTAACAGGAAAGAATGGGGGAATAGGGGCAGAGGATTGGTCTCATCTATACGGGGCAAGGATCAAGAGAAAACGAAAGCGATCAGAAGCAAATCTGTCTCTTGGTGGGCCGGTATTAATGGTACAGAGCTGCCATGGTCGTCAAAGTGCTTGTACGGTGACTTATCACTGCCCAAATCATGCCACTTTGCAACTGAACGTGTTAGCAAAACCCACTGTCTGACTCAAATAACATTCAAAGCCACTCAAAGGCATGGTTACATATGGACACATCCCACTTAAATGCAAACAAGTCTGGCACACACTCACTCTTACTCACTCCACACAGACATGGAGGTTGCATGTACAAAACACGACAACCCGCCTCACTTCTTGACACCTCGGTACTTGAAAAGTAGCCCGCAGTCACCATAAGCCATTCACCGTGACTGGTGGCGTTAATGGCATGTAAATGTCAATGCTAACAATGAGCATTACAGAGCATGCGATGCTTCCCACCCACCCTTATCAACCGGGAGAGGGTGGTTGATTAAACTGGTTCTTCCTCCGCTTCATCCTGACATCCTCAGGCACAAAGTGTGAGCATGGAGGCTGCTGAGGTGTCTCACACGGAGGGGCCGCTTGCACAAAGCCACTACAGTGCTGTAGGCCACACCAAAATCCACCCTCATATTGTCCCCTTCCCTCGATCCCTCTTGGCATCACTGCTTTCTCTCCCTCTCATGCACCCTTGCTCCTTGGCTCCTTTTCGAACTCCCTTCTCTTTTTTCCCCTTCTCTCTCCCTCTCCCTCGGTTCCTCCTACTCTCGACCATCCTTCCTTTCTCTTTCTCCCATTCTCTAATGTTTCTACACTTTCCATTTTCTCTCGTTCACTTGCACAACCTCATTTGTTATCAGTCATCTGAAGCCTGTCTCTCCGTCACTCTGTGGCCCGTGTGTTAGTGTGTGTGCGCGCGCACCTGTGCACATGGATACGTGTTCTCAACCTCTCGCCCTATTGCGCACAGTAAAAGGAACTGATTCATGCTTCTCTTCCATAGTTCAGGCCACTGGTGAACTAAGGCCTTGATTATCCCTTTCACTTTACCAAGCGCCTTCCTCAGATCCATTCCGGGTGAAACAAGGGCTCCACGATCTATGGAGCAAAAGAAGGCCTCTCTGAAATAAAAAAGACATGGGATTTTGATAATGCAAATGAGAGATTGTTCAAACATTTTATGCAGGACTTCTACATGTGTTTTTTTTCTGGTTCCCTGCTTCCATTGTTCTCCTCTCTTCATAAACACGCACGCACGCACTCTCACGCAAAGTGCTGATTCTTCACCCCAGTACTGAAGTTTTTTTCATGTTTACACTTGCATTATTTTTACGCACATCCAAGAACTTTTCTCGGGTCCCCCTGTATTTCCGTGGTAAGGAGGTTTAGAGTGCGGAATTGGACCGGGCACCCCTGCGATGCTGGACAAAATTAAATGTAATAATAAAAATGTCATAAAAGTGCTTGAATGTCTTAGCTGCAGGGCAGACACATGTCACCATTAAATAGACAACTTCCCTGCTCACTGCAGCTGTACACAGGGCGCGGCCCCCCTCCTTTAAATTTAGTTTTATTTTTTTTTTCAAATAAAAAAGTGGCCATAGCCAGGGGGATGGGGTCCCCAGGGCCCCAAAAAATTAAGAGAAGTGGGCCACACAGCGCCCTTACAAAAAAAGGAAAAGAAAAGAGAAGCCGCGATCTTGCCGGAGGCCACGCCCTCTCCCTGCACCACTCTGCAAATATGGGTTATATAGCTGACAGAAAATGATAAAGGGGAACAAGCTTTGCATCATTTCTTCTTATTTGAAGGTGAATAGTATCATCAGATTAGAGGTACTGCAATGGGTTCCAGGTTTGCTCCCTCTTATGCCAACCGGTTCATGGGTTGATTTGAGAGGGAGCATGCCTGTAGCAGAAGGGCATCCAAATAGATGGATTCAATTTTGTTTTGGGGTCGGTTTATTGACGATATTTTGGACATTTGGAGAGGATTGGAATCTAAATTAACTACCTATTTTGAATTCCTCAACAATAATGATTTCAATGTCACTTTCACCATGTGTCATCATAGAGATAGGATAGAATTTTTGGATGTTGAATTGTTCATAGTGGGGGATAAAGTGCAAAGCAAGTTATTTCGTAAAAAAATAGCTACTAACTCTATTTTGAGAGCTGATAGTGCCCATCCACCAGCAGTGCTAAAAGGCATCCTATATGGAGTAATGATCCGCATCAGGCGAAATTGTAGCCTGGATCAAGACTTTGAATAAGAACTAAATGTATTGCAAAGTAGATTAATATCAAGAGGGTATTCTCAAAATTCTTTAGAGTCAGCTCAGAACAGAGTTCGAATGGTCAAAGAAAGACAACCCTGGTGCAGAAGGAGGGAACATCTGCCTTTATTTCGACATACAGTGTAAATCATAATCAAATTGATAGAATTCTCAATAAAAATTTGAATTTATTGAAAGGAGTGCCAGGGCTATTAGAAGTAATTTCTGATAAACTGAAAATTACTCATAGCAGATGTCCCACTTTAGGAGGTATCATTAAACGTAACTATCTGGAACACTTAAGTTCGCAACAAGGTAATTGGCTCCCAGCACCACCGAAGGGTTTTTACACTTGCGGAGCATGTAATATTGTGATAACACAAAATAATTCAGTTATAATACTGTCAAAAAATATCGGATTAATGAATTCATTAATTGTAATAGTTATGGAGTGGTGTACCTAATTCAGTGTGGATCTCAGAAAATCTATACTGGAAGCACTAAACGCACTTTAAAACTCAGGATTCAGGAGCACAGGAGAGCGATTAGTAATAAGGATGTTAGATCGCCCCTCTATCAACATATAGAAAATAATCATGAAAATAAAACAAGATTCAAGTTTCATGGTATACAAAGAGTAGAGAAAAGATCTAGAGGAGGAGACTGGGAATTATTTTTGAGGCAGCAAGAGGCAAGATGGATTAGCAGGTGTAGATCGGTATCCCAGGGTCTCAATAGTGATAATGAGCTACATTATTTTTTAATTTAATGAGCATTAATAGATGTTGATAGTCGAGGTTGCACTGATAGATCATAATGACAGGAATTTTCATTGATGCAGGTCAGGCCCAGTGTGTAAGCATTACGTAATGCAATGGTGGCAAGTGTATTGAATCTTTATTCGGAATAGGGTGACAGGGAAGGAGTGTATTTGATACTTGCAGTGGTTCATGAGAGTAAGGTTGATTAATTGTTTTTGGGAATTTTTATATGAGCCTTCATCCATTCATCTGAAGTGGAGTAGTGAAGTAAAGAGTAGTTTCATGGTGTATGAGAAAAAATTACCAGTATAATATTGGAAGTGAAAACTTGTCTTTATTTCATTGTTTTTATATGCGCCTTCATCCCTTTATTTGAAGTGGAGTAGTGTAGTAAAGAGTAGTTTAATAGTACACGAGTAAGAATTACCAGCACAATATTGGAAGTGAAAACTTGGCTTTAGTATGGTGAATTGAACTGGTTATTCCGTTGGTCTGATCAGGAACCAATGAGGTTCAGTGGTGCACGGAGAAAGTATTGCCGGCACGAAACCGGCAGGCTTAATGATGAATATGGTGCACGCATACGAGCGAGTCCATTGGTCCAAAGATAGTGGAGGACCGGAAAGGAACTTTTATACGTGCCTTTAGTTCTACACTTGAATGGTAAAAGAGTAGCTAAGAGCAATTTAGAATTTTGTATTCCTTTTACTGTTTTAATGGTAATAGGTTGGTGAATAGAACTGGTTATCCCATTGGTTTGATCAGGAACCAATGACTTTTGATAGCACACGGACTAGGATCAACGGCATGAAAACGGAAGGCTTGAAATAGGAAGCATGCATAACAAGTGCATTCATTCTGGAGAACCAGAAAGCAAACTTGATGTCAGTCAAGTTAATGAGAAGCTTGCGAAGGACGTATACAATTGGTTAAAAAACAAGCAGGAAATGGAAAGAAAATAAAAAAAGAACATTTAGGGGTAATAGTGTATTTTGATTGGATGAAGGGATGTTGGACCAGAAAGGAAACATATAAGGATTATTCAGATTTGGAGGCTTGGTGCCAGATGATTTGATTGGTGCAATGGGTGTAGACAACTGACAGCCGATTGGTGGACGCATGATTTTAACGATTGGTTAAAAAAGAAGCAGGAGATGGAAATAAAATAAAAAAAGAACTTTGAGAGGCAATGGTGTATTTTAATTGGTTAAAGGGATGCTGGACCAGAAAGGAAACATATCAGTATTATTCGGATTTGGAGGTTTTGTGAAAGATGATTTGATTGGTGCTATGGGTGAAGACAGCTGACTGCGGATTGGTAGAGACATGATCTAAAAGGTTAAGTCAGCAGGAAAACCTTTGACAGTGGGAATTATCGGACCGGATGTTCGTGGAGGAGGCTTATCCCGTCTGTATTTTATAGTGGGTGTACGAAAGGTTATATTACGGTGTGGGGAGGTGCATCAGATATTAAGTGGATGATGTCATCAGTGCTGTCACTTGAGATGTCATCAGTGATGTCACTGATCATGTCATGAGTAATGTAATATGTGATGTTATCAGCAGTGCATTGTGGGGGTGCGAGTTATAGTTAGCTCAACTAACTGTAACGGCCGCATTTGTCTGGTTTTGTGTGAGTGAAATGTCCAACTAACTATAATGTCCCTGAAACCTATGTTTTTTCAGTGAATTTCATAGGTTTTTAAATACTATTTACTAATTATAACGTCCCTTAAACCTATGTTTTTTTCTGTGAATATATATATGCAAGGTATTTATTCAATAAAGACACACAGCACTACCCCCATAACGCGTTTTGGCCCTCGAAAGGCCTTGATCACATGACGCCATGAGGAGTGACCCACAATTTAAAGTGACAGTAGAACAACATGTGATATAGTGCAAATAGACATAGTAAAGGTATTGTTCAACTCAATGTATTGTGTAAACATTGTCTTAAGTTGAGCAGCTGATAAATGGTTTGTGCAAATAAGCAATAAATACTTAATAATAATGTGCAAGTGTGCAACTATTAATAAACATTCATTAATTAGAAAAGAGCAGGGAGACATGTAGCTGGGCCAGAATAGAATCACATTTTCACGGTAGGCATTTATGAATGCGTGTGAATGCTAAATAAAATAACACCCTAAGAGGTATGCAAATACTGAATTCCAATTGCCCCCTAAAACAGCTACCCCAGCTATGCTCACTGCTGTTCAGTGATACATTAAATGTATACCTTGAAATTATCACACTAAAATTGGAAGTGCAAATGTGCAAATTGACCTTTTGGAAGAATATGACAACCACGTGTAACCGGAACTGAGCCAAACACATATCAATATGTATATCTAGCCCTAATAGGTGCAGCTTCATAATAAATAACTTAAAAACTGCTATGTTTCCCTAAAATGTTAAAAACTTCTTAAATATTTATTACTACATAAATATCTAAAATTATACATATGTGCAAATTAGCTAATCATGTAAATACCAATACCCTATACTGGTTCAAGATAAAACTAATGTTGTTGGAAGTGGCTCACTGGTTTGTCGATTTCTTATGATAACAATGCACATTGGTTCTGTACAATAAGACATTTGCAACAATCACAATATAGAATAATGCCCATGTGTGTCCTATGTCTACTCTGCATTGGATAAAGTGCACATGCGTAAAAAAGTGCTACCATAAAAAGTGTTAAAATAACTAGAATTTCATATTAGGAGGTGGAGTATGAAAGATGTTATGAAGCATGCATCAAGCTCGTAACGTGGGGCTACTTGAATTATAGGCAGGTGTAAAGGTCCTCACTGGAGTTGAGCCCATTGGGCATCTGGGTATCCAACTCCAGGATGTACCGTGTTTCCAATTTTCTAAGCAGAGCTTCACGGTCGCCACCATGCCTAAGTGGCGGAACCATGTCCACATCGAAGTAACTAAGGTGATCCAGGCAGTTGCCATGGACCTCCTTAAAGTGCCTGTCAACCGGATAGGATGCGTCACTATTGCTGATTGCCCTCATGTGCTGGAGTATCCGTTTGTGTGCCTGCAACTTGGTACTTCTTACATATTGCAGGCCACACGAACACTCCAGCACATCTATGGCAAATTCTGTTTTGCACGTAAGCCTCTTAGATATAACAATGGGAACATCGTGAAAGGGGATCCTATAAGATGTTCTACTCTTTCCATGGTTACATGCTTTGCATGGTGAACATCTAAAAAATCCCTTAGCTGTTTGTAGCCATGTTTTTGGAGTGATTACCTCTGGACTACTTTTAACCAGCATGCCGCTCATAGAGCGTGCTTTTCTGAACGTAATTTTTGGAGATTCAGCCACCGTTCTGTCAATCACTGGGTCATTGCGGACTACAACCCAATTCTTCTTGAATATCCTACGCAAGACACGGTGTTGGTGACTATATGTCACAATTAGTCTTGGTGGTTCAACAGTTGGGGAAGATGTATTTTGCATATTGCCTGATTTGGTTGTTTTGTTCAAGGCTGTTGATCTGGACACTAACTTGGTTTTCATGATTGCTTTGTCTATCATCTCAACAGAGTAGCCCCTGGCCTGGAACCTATTCTTGCACTAGTTTTGTGCCATAGTACAGTCATCATCCTGAGGAACTTTGATTTCTGATCGCGATCGAATCAACCCGCCATTTTGTGCTCCGCCGCCATTTTGTGTTGCCATCACTCAGGCAGCACGGCGAACAAAGTCTATTCTGCTTGTTCTGCAGCTTCATGTTAAAAACAACCTTTCTGCCTCTATTTGCAAAGCTGGTGTTAGGACTGGCCGAGTACACTAATCCCCGGTGGGTTTTCTAATCCCCGTCTCAACTGTCTGTTGGTTCACACTATTCTTTTCTGATTTTATCTTATCGTCTGGCCTTCACTGTCTTCTGCTAGCATTCTCTCGATTCACAACTGTCCTCCAATACACACAAACGTATCTCGCCACCTGCAAGTTAGTTACGAATCCGTTAAAAAATTAGTTTGAGGGAGGGGTGACAAACATAGTTGGAGGAGAGGTTTCTTCGAGTCATCTGACACTTTGTTTTCCAAACTCTCCTATTGGTTCTGTCCTGTTTTCCAACTTTCCTTAATGGCTCATTCTTGTATACTCTGGGTGTATATTTGATTAATGTATATGTTTCTATATAGTATATAAGATTGTGCGCCACAGAGTGAAGTGGCAGTCTCCTGAGAACCTACCTTGTGTACTTCTGGGATAACTGTACTAGCTGCAGGTAATAAAACCTGATCTTCTAACGCCGACAGAGTGTCCCGTGTCTCTGTGTAGCTAAGCAGGTGAACCCAGGAGATATAAGGCGTACCCTGCGCCGCCAGGTCCAAAAGGTTCTGGTTCTTCAATCCACGCTGCAAATGCGTCTGATACGCAGCATTTCACCCTAGGGAATGCTACATATCAGATGCTCAGGATGATGGCTAGTAGCGTGGAGCACTGTGTTACCGGCAGTCGGCTTGCGATGTAATCTAGTCTTCAGTTTTCCTTCATGGATATATACTTCTACGTCCAGAAAATTGACTAATTTGTTGCTTATATGTGCCATGAACTGCAGATTCCAATCATTGTTGTTAATCTGCTGGGTGAACATGACAGCTGCTTCCTCATTGCCTTTCCAGATTAGAAATAATTCATCTATATAGCGATACCATGCTATCACATTTTCTGCTAGTACATATGCAAACAGGGTACTGAGGACTTGCTCCTCCCACAGTCCCATATGCAAACAGGCATAACTGGGGGAGAAGCAATCCCCCATAGCTACACCTCTTATCTGTTGAAAGAATTGATTCTGAAATAGGAAGAAATTGTTATTCAGACATATTGAGATCATGTTCAAAAGCATTTTGTTGTGGTTCAACATGCACAATGGTTTAGTCCTCAAAAAGTGTTCAATTGCTTTGATACCATCCATATGATGTATGCTGGTATACAGCGCGGTGACAAATGCAAAAACAACAGTTGATGTACAGAATGCAGAGCAATGTCATACATTCACCCCAGTACAGAGATCTGGGCCTAAATCCATAGTTTTTTTGCTCACCATGCCATTCCAGTTTGAACCCAGCCATATGCAAATCAGTCTTGACCCTGTGCCTCATGGGAACAGTCCAGCCCGAACTGCCAAGCCAGGTCCTCCCTGGACTGGAAAAAAGCATCCTAGGACTAGTTTCGGGATTTCACCCCTCTTCAGCCAGGATAGCTTGATTTCAGTGGCAGAGAGAGCACGGGACCCACATCTGGGCATACCCGTCCCACTCGGGATGACAAATGCAAAAACAGCAGTTGATGGACAGAATGCAGAACAATGTCATACATTCACCCCAGTACAGAGATCTGGGCCTAAATCCATCGTTTTTTTGCTCACCGTGCCATTCCAGTTTGAACCCAGTCATATGCAAATCAGTCTTGACCCTGTGCCTCACGGGAACAGTCCAGCCTGAACTGCCAAGCCAGGTCCTCCCTGGACTGGAAACAAGCATCCTAGGACCGGTTTCGGGGTTTCACCCCTCTTCAGCCAGGAAAGCTTGATTCCAGTGGCATGGAGAGCACGGGACCCACGTCTGGGCATACCCGTCCCACTCGGGTGACAAATGTAAAAAACAACAGTTGATGGACAGACTGCAGAACAATGTCATACATTCAACCCAGTACAGAGATATGGGCCTATATCCATAGTTTTTTTGCTCACCATGCCATTCCAGTTTGAACCCAGACATATGCAAATCAGTCTTGACCCTGTGCCTCATGGGAACCGTCCAGCCCGAATTGCCAAGCCAGGTCTTCCCTGGACTGGAAACAAGCATCCTAGGACCAGTTTCGGGGTTTCACCCCTCTTCAGCCAGGATAGCTTAATTCCAGTGACATAGAGAGCACTGTGACATCTAAGATGATCACCAAGTAGTCTTCTTGCCATTCCACATAGTTAATCTTCCTCAATAAGTCACCAGTGTCCTGCAAGTAGGAGGGTAAATGCTTAACATGTTCTTGCAAGAAATAATCAACATACCGCAAGGTGTTCTGCATGATGCTGTTCCTTGCAGATATTATCGGCCTTCCAGGCGGTTTCATTGAGTCTTTATATATCTTAGGGATGAGGTAAATGACTGGAATTACAGGATGGTTGTTCTTAAGAAATTTAAGTTCATCCGCACTCAGTAGACCAGCACTCTTCCATGCTACCAACTTGGCATAAAAGTCACTCCAAGCCTGTTTGACGGTTCTCCAATCACTCCGTCTGAAGCATTTACGATCGTTTAAGTGGCAGAGTGCTTCCTCTAGCTACAATTACCTGGGCCAAAGGACCAAGTTTCCACCTTTGTCTGATTGACGGATAATTACATTGTCATTAGATTGCAATTTTCTTATGAGTTGCCCATAACAATTGTTCTGATAGGCAGACTTAAGGCGTGCATGTAGTGTGGACTCATGTAGCTTTTTTAACTGGTTGGTCACAAGTTCATTATACACATAGATGTTGTCATGCAACATAATTGGATTAAAAGTTGATTTTGGTTTGAACTGTGTCCGTCCGACCATGTCAAAATTTGGAAAGTTATCAATACCTAATGACTCAGTACTTGTAGTTTCCTCACGTAATTCATGTAGGCTGCGCATCAAATCATAGTCATTAACCGTTAGGATAGGAGGACTATATATTCCTGCCAGAAACACTGCCTGTTGAGATGTTGGTTATTCTTTCAGAGTGCGTGTAATTTGTGCAGTTTGAATTCCCGCGTATATTTGTAAAGGTCAATGCGCGTTTGCGCATAGTTTAAATCATTGGCTGGAATGTAAGATAATCCCAGTGCTAAAATGTTTTGCTCTGTGTCACTCAAATGCATGTCGGTGAGGTTAATTATTGACAGGGAATCAGTGGTAGTAACCCTAGATGATAAGTTCATTTGCGATTCCATTTTTTCTGTGGTTTTCTGTTGATTTGTTTGCCCCCGCTGTTTACACTTGCGACTTTGTCTTCGTTCACGGCGCTTGAGGTTTGACCTCTGTTGATTTTTGGATTTTGCGCCCGGGGCCGAAGGGTTTGTCTCCTGTCCTGCCGCAGGCAATCCACCTCCTGCGCCATGTGTATATATATTAGATGCAGGCGATTGCCAGTAGGCCGTTATAATTAGAACCATGTTTCCAGAGGAAAAGCATTTTTTTGACTTGCTATATCATTGGCACCACTAAACGAATTTTCACAGAATTTTGCAAAACAAAAGTGTCATGGGGGTTTTGTTGTGCATGGAAAGTATCAGGTTGAGCCGTCAAGTAGGGTCTGAGAAAAAGGGGGGGTCGAAAAAGTGCTTTCCCAATGATCATTTCCATAGGGAATTTTGAACACGACTACAGCCCAAACCGCTGGACGGAATTCCACCAAACTTGGCAGAAAGCTAGCTCTTGGTCCAGAAAGAGTGCTTTTGGTTATTTGGTGTAGTTTCAGAAAAATTAAAAATAATATATATTGTATATCTCCGGAAGCAGGTCATCCGAGGTTTCCACAATCTAGATGCTCAAATCTGATTGGCTGTCAACTCTCTGATTGACTGTCAACATTTCAACATAAAAGTGCTGACAGCCATCTTGGGACTCAGCTTCAGCTGAGCCCCCAAAAAGTAAAAATAAAGAAAAGGGGCAAGGTAGGAATACCCTGATAACCTGCAGGGCAAATAAGCATTTCTTTTTTTTAATGTTGACAGAAGCCCCACTACACCCGTGGCTCCTGACGGAAAAAAAAATACAAACGCTTCTGTAATGTTTAGCCCCAGGGTAGGCTAGGTACCTGGAGCATGTGTGATTTATACAGGGGGAGGGGAACACAGGCCCTCCTCCTGTGGCTCTTGTGAGCCCAAAGACCACCATCTCTCCAGGGCTTGTGTTTTGATAAGGTGGGCTGCTCTGACCCGCCCTGGCCCTGGGTACAACACATCCCCAGGGCTGTTCCAAAAGGGGGCTGCCCCAACCGGGCCCCAGGGACCACTACCTGCCTGGGTCTTTCCCTTTTTTTAAAGATAAGGGTGGACCTGCAGCCCCCCTCCTGGGCCTTTCTTGGCCTCGTGGATGACCACCTCCTCAGTATGGCCTGTTCTGAAAAAAGGAGAGGGCCGCGCGACCCCCCTCGAGGAGCACGATACATGATCTTGCGCACTGCCACCCCCAAGGCCAGCTCCTGCTATATTCTGGGGTTTGCTATGGCTTGTCGAGAGCTTTAACCTCTCCCGCAAAGTCACAGCAAACACTTTGCTCAGCAACATCAGCTGTAAAAATGCTATCGCTGGCTGGAAGTGGAGCTTTCATCTGTATCCCTGCCCGCTGTCAAGCGAGCAGGGAAACAGAGAAATTCCTTTCACACATACGGAGATGCATGTTTAACAGCTCACTGTGTGTGAGAGCAATGCCTTCTTCCATAGCAGTTGGGAGCCGGCTTGGACTGTGGGAACCTTCAGGATCCCCGACGGTGCCAGGGGAAGAGAAGAAAGAGACAAAATAAAAGTCAGAAATGAACAGAAAGAGGCAGAATAGAGATCAGCAATGAGCTGATAGAGGCAAGATAAATGTGAGAAACGAGCTGAAAGAGGCAAAATAGAGGTCAGAAACAAGCAAAAAGAGACAAAATAAAGGTCAGAAGTGAGCAGACAAAAGGCAGAAAATGAGCAGGTTTAAGGTTGCAGTTCCATAAACAAAATTAAAAAAACGTTGAAATTCACTGAGAAAAACAAAGGTTACAGGGATGTTATTGTTAGGAAATAGTCCTTGCGGCTCATTCACGGTCCCGGGGGACAAGGAGCAACAGGCAAAATAAAGGTAATAAACAATTAGGAAGAGACAGAATAAAGGTCAGAAATAAGCAGAAAGAGGCACAACAAAGGTCAGCAATGAGCAGAAAGAGGCAAGATACAGGTGAGAAGCGAGCAGAAAGAGGCAGAATAAAGGTCAGAAATTAGCTGAAAGAGACAGAATAAAGATCAGCAATTAGCAGAAAGAGGGCAAGGGAGACAGGGTATTCTAACCCAGACCACTGGGTAAGATTACCCAGCACCCTGAAGCTGAGTCCCAAGATGTCTGCCAACACTTCCTGGTTGAAGTGTTGGCAACACATTAAATCTCAGCACGAGAGCGAGAGGATTTGTGAAGCCTTTGCGTCCCTATATATGCAAATTGTTTTTTCTCTTAATATCTCAAAAACTACTGAATTAATTTAGGTCAATTTACAAAAAGGTCTCTTTCTTTACCAACAGCTACCTTTCTGAAAACTCTTTTTGGGACCCTCCCCCTTTTTCTTGGCCCCCGCTTGATGGATTACCATGAAACTTTCAAGACAGCAGCTGGATGCTGTATTCGTTTTTTAAAAATTTGCAAGGATTCGTTAAACAGCGCCACAATTATTGGCAAAACAAAAAATGCACTTCCAATGGAAACTAGGTCCTAACTATAACTTCCTACTGGCGATCGCCAGTGAGTAGTATACACACACACCTATATATAAAGTAGGCTTTACACTTACCTGCGAAATACTTATATTTTCTTTGTAAAGGCAAGTTTGGCGAAGGCCTATCGTTATAAATATTTGCATGGTAAAGGCAGACGCGTGATGATGGACGCGTGGCAAAGTCATGCATAGTAATGGCATGCGTGGTTCTGTCATACATCCACACCCTTGCACCTTTTCAACATAAAGACTGTCTTTCAGGCTGAGCAAAGGTCAGCCTGACAGACACTCTTTATTTTTTCAGGTTAGGCAGCCAGGAGCTAGACATGTGCTACTTGCACAGATTCCTGGCTGCCTGAGCTAAACTTTGCTGGGCTGAGGATGTCATCACAGCTCCTGTGGGAGTGACCTCCTCAGCTCCGCAATGATCCATGTGATGTGTGGGAGCATCAGTGATAGCCTCATACCTGGGTGCTAAAATTGTATAGCGTGAGTGTATATTTGAATGTATGTGTCTTTGTGAATGAGAATTGAGAATGGGTGTGTGTATGTGTGCCTGCATGTGAATGCATGGGTGTGAGTGTACATGTGTGGGCCCCCCCTTAGCTGCCCTTACCAGTCACCACTGAATGCCACACTAGGACGTATCAATACTAGGACTATTATTATTGACATAATGCATGATTGCCATGTATTGCAGCTTTAGAACTAATAGAACTGCTCTTTTGAACTGGTGCTTTCTCACCAGTTCCACCGGTTTATCTGCCATGGTGGTCTATTTGAAGGTCCACAGTTGACCAGGTTTTTCTAGGCAAAATGTGCAACAACAGGTAACAGACAACATCTGTGCAGCTTTAAAGCACAAATTCTAATTACTTTGTGTGCAAGAACTCCTCTTACTACCTGCATCAGAATCAAAACTAGGGCATACTGTATTTGCACTTTAAAATGTTTTATTTCTTTTCCATCTGAGTTGCTTTATAATGGTCTGGTCTAGCAGATTCAGATGTGTTGATTTAAGTAACATAGGCTACTTGCAATGATTAACCCCTTCCTTTGAACTGAATAAGATTTTTTGACTCTTTGAATCCTTTGGGTGATTCTTCATTGCCAAAGAAGAGAGATGCTGATTATGCTCTGTTACGACGTCTGGGTTTGAATTCTGTGATGAACAGATTTCAGAGTGCCACTCTCAGAATTTAGGCTTTGATACCCAGGATGAATATTTACAGGATGAATGTACCATATCAGCGCAGGAAGAACAACAGATAGTTATTATTGATGACAGCTCAGATCATGACTAAGGGCTTTATTACGAGTACAGCAGTCAACAGGTCCGCTGTACTCGTGCTGGCGGTCTGACCACCGCCACACTGCGGGTCCTCCCGCAGTATTCTAAGTGCAGCGGTCGGATGACCAAAGGAACGCTGCATCTGCTGGGATCCAGAATCTTGTGGTGGTGCAGTGGTCAGGCGCTGTAATATGCTGGCTGTGCCGCTATGGCACCACTGAGCATATTATGAGTTGTCTGTTCAAGGCCCATTTCATGGGGGTGAGCCCACCATGAAAATTGTGGTGGAGAGGCAGCTAGGGGAGCCCTAAGAGGGGCCCCTGCCACTTCTGGGCCTGGGGGTGTATGCAGGGGGGCACATGCTATGCCCTCCTGGAATTGTACTCCGTTCCAGCACAGAATGTCATACACAACATGGTGCATGCCGCACCATGCAGGAACGTGCTACAGGCACTGTCAAAGTGGCTGTGTGCATGTTAGGATCTCCTATGAGCCTAACAGACCTCTGCCATGAGACAGCCATAGCACTGCCCACCCAAAATGGATTCAAATCTGAATCCGGCAGGTGGGTGCACCACAACCTTGGTAGTCCTCCTGCAGACGGAGCAGCGGTGGTGCTGCAGGAGGACCGCCAAAGTTGTAATAAGGCCCAAAATATTGTTGATCCACCAAGACAGGTTTCAAATGTCATGCTAACTTTCTAAAAGAAATTTCAGCCTGAAGCTTCTAAAATCAAAAAAGATTTGAGGAACCATAATTCCAAACTATGGGCTCACTTCCCAAGCTGCAATTTGTAGGATGAAAAGTAGTACTACATGTGTATCACAAAATGCTATTCAAACAACTTTTGCTGGAGACCTCTGCCGCCACCCCTCCGAATGTATGACGATACAATGCAAACATTTACAATGCATGCCTTTACAATGCAGTTTTTACATCGCAACATCTATTACAACGCATGTTTTTACATCGCATGCCATCACAACGCATTTTTAGAAACTACATTTACAACGCATTCCATTACATCGCATTATACCATTACAACGCATACCATTACAATGCATACCATTACATTGCATTTAAGGTAAGTGTTGGATAGTGTAGGGGTAAAAATTACATTCCCACTCCAGTGAGTGCAACAGTAGGGTAAGTGTTGGATAGTGTAGGGGTAAAAATTACCATTCCCACTCCATTGAGTGCAACAGTAGGATAAGTGTTGGATAGTGTAAGGGTAAAAACTATGCGTTGTAATGGTATGCGTGGTAATGGTATGCGTTGTAGTGACATGCGTTGTAATGACATTCGTTGTAGTGACATGCGATGTAATGGCTGTGTTGTAATGGCATGCGATGTAAAGGATGTTGCGATGTAATGACTGCTTTGCAAATGTAGTGAGATGTAATGGCTGAGTTGTAAAGGTTGTTTTCCCACCCCTCCTATCCCTTCTGTGTGGACATCTGCACCAATGTGGCAGAGATCACTGCACACATAGGTATACATTTTTGTATTACATTTTAGAGGGTCTTGAAGAGTGGCTGGAAAATGGACCATACTTAGGGAGTTAGGGAAATGGAAGGACGGGTTTACTGATGGTATGCTAATAAAAACACATACCCACTAAAGGTTAAGACCATTGCTTTTCAAAATCTACACTACTAAAGTTACTGCCGTCGTAAAGGTGTCAAAACATGCCCAGATTTACTCCAGCATCATCTATAGTTGGACAGCAAGAATCTTGATCGCACCATCCAAACACATTTCCTCGAAACTTTGCATTGTGCCCACCCCCAAAAGCTGATTGTCATCAGCTTTAAATATTTAAAATGGCCAAAAATAGGAGAGGCCCTATTTATCACACAGTTCATATAATGTTATTTAATGCCCTCAGTGTAAGTCAAGAAAAATGTAATCAATTCAATAATCCATTTGAGAAGTTATCCTTTATTCATAAATCATATTCCAGGACATACATCAAACTTCAGCTCATGCATTTTGCTCTTACCATAGGATAGGGTTGTAATGTAAAGTGAAGTAGGGGATTTTCCAACAGTCAAACTTGCCTTTTTAGGTCTCGCCTGACCCAGCGCATGCGCTGGTCTGGTGAGACATCGAGGTGCCGATTACGATCCTGTAAAAAAAATTCCCGTACGACTCGTATCCGGTCTTTTTACCGTACGAATCGTACAAGTGCCGTACAAACTGCCAAGTACGATTCGCATGGGAAAAAGTCCGTACGAATCGCATTGGGAATAATTCCCCACATGTCCTCGGGTCGGAAAATGTGTCCGACGATTTACCGTACAAACGTGAAAATTGAAGTCCGACCGTGCAAGTACGATCCATCCCGTGCGTCCGATGTCACAATCGTATGGAAAAAACACCGTCCGCACCGAACTCTCATTGCAACCATGGAGACATGTGCCCACATACGCACCGAACCCCCCCCAGCCCCCGTGAGTACGCGCCGAACCCCCCCAGCCCCCATGAGTACGCGCCGTACCCCCCTCCAGCCCCCGTGAGTACGCGCCGAACCCCCCCCAGCCCCCGTGAGTACACGCCGTACCCCCCTCCAGCCCCCGTGAGTACGCGCCGAACCCCCGTGTATGTACACCCATGTACGTTCGAGTCGTACCCCCCCCTGTATGTACACCCGTGTATGTGTCGAACCCCCCCTGTGTATGTACACCCGTGTACGTGTTGAACCCCCCGTGTATGTACACCCGTGTACGTTCGAGTCGTACCCCCACCCGTGGGGGTTCGACACGTACACGGGTGTACATACACGGGGGGTTCGACACGTACACGGGTGTACATACACGGGGGGTTCGACATGTACACGGGTGTAATACACGGGGGGTTCAGCGCGTACTCACGGGGGCTGGGGGGTGGTTAGGCGCGTACATACGGGGGCTGGGGGGGTTCGGCGCGTACTCACAGGGGCAGGGGGGGTTAGGCGCGTACATACGGGGGCTGGGGGGGTTCGGCGCGTACTCACGGGGGCAGGGGGGGGTTCGGCGCGTACATACGGGGGCTGGGGGGGGTTCGGCGCGTACTCACGGGGGCAGGGGGGGGTTCGGCGCGTACTCACGGGGGCAGGGGGGGGGTACGGCGCGTACCGGGCCCCCTATTCTGGTCGTTTCGCGGCGTACTTCGCTTTTCCGGCACTTTTTGGGTGCCGTGAAAATATTGACGTCCGGACTGCTGTCAGTTCGAATCGTACTTCCTGGGTCGTGAAACGCTGCCTGACAGCGTCCCGATGTCACGTCGGAGCATTCCCGGATCACATTCGTATGTATATTTTCGTCGGACGGTGTTTTTTACGATTCGTACGGAAATGGTGTTTCCGTGCGAATCGTACTTCCATGTTTGTAAAGTTTTACAACCGGGTATGAGTCGGACGGAGAAAACGCTCCGACCGACGGTTCGTACCCGGTTTTTCCAGGATCGTAATCGGCACCTTAGTAGGTGGGTTTAGAAAGTGCTACCCACCTTTTTGTGCTGGTGATAAGCTACAGTGCATGATGGCGTGCACGCGCACAGCTGCTCCCCGCATTCCCCCTCCCTTCTCGCCCAGCCATCTCCTGCACCAGCCTTCAGCACCATACCCCTCCCCCCGCTGCTGCGTGCGCATCCCTAGCATGCGTCATCGCGATCGCTTTCGCTTTTAGAGTGATCGCGATCGCGATGAGGGATTGTCAGTGTAAGTGACTTATTTTGCGTGACTTTTCTATACAGCCCTTTTTACCCCTCCCCCCGCTGCTGTGCGCGCATCCCTAGCGTGCGTCATCGCGATCACTTTCGCTTTTAGAGTGATCTGGTTGGTAATGCCACAAGCCCTAATGAATGGGATTGAAATTCATTTCTCAGTAGTCATCTGGTTCACAGTGGGGCACAATTTATACTGGGTGGACAGATCAATACTGACTTAAGATACACATCATATACACTCAGCTGTGGTTATTGAAATAAAACATCTGGCAAGAAAATTTAAGAAACTAAGTTTCCCATCTTTAATCTACGTTCCTATGATGCACACACATTTTCTATGGTCTTCAGACAACTGTCGCATGCAGGCGCGCAACATCCATTGTACTGAAAGGGCTTCAGCCCCCCCCCCATCGTGTGTGGCTGCCCGGGATGAGACAGCTTTCCGGGTACACACACAGCCGCACCCGAGCTCTTCACAGGTCTTTAAAAGACCATTTGCATGATAATGAGGCCTTGCTGTTGTTTCACCCCTTCTAAGAGCCCCTGCAGCTCCACTCTGCCTATTGCTTAAAGATTCAGCCCCCCCCCCCGAAATCAGCTCCACTCTGCCTACTGCTTAAAGATTCAGCCCCCCCCCAGAATTTTTCTTAGCCCCTCCCCCCCCCGAAATTTGGCTCTAGTTGCGCCTCTGGTCGCATGTCACACACCCTTACGTGATACTGCATATGCCATAGAAGCACATGTGATGTCACGCGCCCTGGAAACCACAAGTTAACATAACAAATTCATAAACATGCGTCTATATGAGACTTGCAGAGTTCAGGATGCATATCGCGGACATTAGTCTTGTGACTGGCAACCAGCACTATCCAGCCATTTAAATGGAGAAAAAAACAGGCATGACTGAAAACTTTCAGTACTGTTACTTTTATGTATTGTATCAATGTTTTTAACTTCTATACAGTGACATGCTCACTGCAAGCATCATTTCTGCTGTTGCATTTCCCCCCAACCCAGTGTCTAAATTAGAAGTAGAAGAATGTTGAATTTAACAAAGGGCGATTGAATATTCCTATACTGCATGTTGTTCTCTGAGCTTGCTAGTGTGCCAGGTGACGACGGAGTGGGGAAGGACAGGCTGTTTAGCTCCCAGATACGGTAATCCACAGTGTTTGATATTGTCTTGGTAGTTTGGGTTCTAAATTCAAATAATCACTTGTTTAAACATGTCTCTGATATATATATAATATATGCCACCAAAGGTTGCGCCGGTAAATGAGCCACGTGCACTTCAGGGGGGGTCAGTGTTACGGGACCGGGGCCCCCGTAAACATTAAACCACCACCCAACTTGCCTTACAAGTAGGAACAATGACAGCAGGCTGGAGACTTGAAAGCAGTGCTTTAAATGGGCCGGTACTCACCGGTACTGAGTACCGGCACTTCCAAAATTTCTAGCCTTCAGTACCGGCACTTTTCTTGAGTCAGAGAGCGTACCGGTACCCTGGTTGATGGCAGGCAGGCTCAGGTTCGGTATCGCGTCCAACGCAGGACAGATGCCGTTCTACTTCTGGATCTCGCCATCGCACTGAGCCTGTGAAGCAGACTTTTTCAGGGACGTTGCTAAAGTCCAGAGGCGCCCCTCTAAGTTTGTTGCAGTTCATCAAGATAAATAATGCAGCGTGCATAAGTTTGACAAAAAAGTTTTGAATTTAGGAATATACTGTGGCTCATTGAGCAAAATACATGTATAAACAGTCTGCCCACTGGAGGGCGTGATTCAGTTGAAATTTGGAACTATTCCAAAAATCTCCCGAACTGGAAGTATTGTGATAGGGAACTATTCTAACAATGATACTGAGCGTAAAACATTTGTTTACACATATTGTGAAAAACTGGCCACAGTTTTACCATTAGAAACAATGAGTTATGCACAGGTATTCCATTTATATGATGAATGAGATCACTAAAACAAGAAATGTCACTTGTGTAGCACAATTGTTTTAAATGCACTAAATTCTACTCAAAATGTGGTGGAACCAACAAAACGAGGTGTTTTCCACATTTCACACTACTTCGCCCACAATGCAAAGTTCGTAACCAAAGGAAAGTGATGTAATCATGTTGAAATATATTTTTTCAATGCGAGAAGGCAGCGCTTTGTGTACCTGTGAGCAAGGTCTTTGTAAGACTGAAGCCCGTTGGGCTGTGCTGTGTTGCCCCAGCCCCAGCTATGTTGTTGCCAGGAAAATAAACAGAATTGGACACTGATTATATCCATGAGTGTGTATTTACAAAGGGCTTAGCTCTGCCATAGCCAAAACAGCACAGTCACAGAGCGCCAATTTGCAGGAAAGCGAGCCAACTCGAGGTGGGTATATACAGGGCTTTAAGTGGGCCGGGTCTGTCTGGGTCTGAGCACCGGCAGTTTTTTTGGGGGGCCCTCGAAACGGGTCTCTATCGGGCTCTATTTTCGTGGCTACTAAAGGTAGGCCGTTCTTTCTTTTTTTTTTTTTCGGACCTGTTTTGAGGGCCCAAAAAAAACTGCCGGTGCTCAGACTCTGCCCACTGTTGCTGCACTGTTAGGTAACCTGACCCCGTCTCCCTTCGCCATCCTCCACTTTGCTGAACTTGTTGGGAACCTATCAGCTCAGTGGTCACGGCCTGACGTCCACGGCACGACGGCATGACGTCATGCCAGGTGAGCTTTGTTGGAGGAAGGGAAATCCTTTAAGAGAGCCATTTTCTCTCGGGATTTCCCTTCTCTTCTCTTTTTCCGGCGGGAGAGCAACGTCGTGGTGGTGCCAGCGCGGGACAAATCCAGGACCAGGAGCAACGTCGTTGTGGTGCCAGCGTGGGACAAATCCAGGAGCAACGTCGAGGTGGTGGCAGCGCAGGACAAATCCAGGAGCAACGTCGAGGTGGTGCCAGCGTGGGATGCTGAAAAACTGAAGTGGCAGAGGACCCCAGGCAGCCTGCTCCAGCACGAAAACCCGACCTTCAGCATTTTCACCTGTGGAGCCCCATCCTTTCTCGGTAAGTGCAGTTTATGGCAGGTTGTGCACTATATAAATGCTAATTATAGCCCTCTGACAGTCTGTCCAAGTATTTGTTGACTCCAAGCCCTCTTCATCACCCAGAGATGGTATCTGTTGAGAGTGCTTTATGCATGCAGTCATGTGTTACTTCATCTTGCATTCCCTAAGAGGAATTGTCGTCGTCGTCGTCGCCCCCCACCCCCCCCCAACCAGGAAGTAGTTTTTGTTTTGTGCAACACACAACTGTTGTGTACTGCATACTTTGAACTGAGTGATCTGTAGAGGTGGCGAGGGCCTGTATCTGTGCTGGAGAGGTGGTGGGGGCCTGCATCTGTTCTGTAGAGGTGGTATACCTTTTTGCCTATTTTATTATCCTTTGCTGGATGCGACTTCATGATTTTCTTAAGCACACAGTGCTAGTTATTTTGATTTAGACCACGCCCCTACTCAGATAGGCCACGCCCCTTCAAGACATTAACCACGCCCCTTTTAGAGCACCCCCAGGTTTTTTTTCCCACTTAAAGCACTGGGTATATAAATATATAAATATGTAAATGTTAACATATCATCCTGTTTGGCTTTCATTTTGTGTAATGAGTAAACCTGTTTTGTTTACATAAGCACATTTCTCCTGTTTTAATATGTGCTGCAACTTGTATAGAAGTCATTATGTATCATGTCTTGCCCTTAGCCCCGCCCCTGGCCCCGCCCACTTGCCACACCTCTAGCTCCGTTTAATGAGTACCTGCAGTTACTTTTTTCCATTTAAAGCACTGCTTGAAAGGATGCTTTTATTCAGTGTAGAAAGCTGGCAGGTACGAAAAAAAACCAACGCGTTTCTTCTCCAAAAGAGGCTTGATCACGGGTACAGCCTCTGGTTTCACCTTGCCTCATGATTTACTACTGCGGTTTGGCTTCCCCAGAGTGCAATTCAAACAGGTGTGTCCATTTTATTGTCCACGAAAAGTAGCAGCATGTTACAACTTTATTAGTTCCTTTTAACGAACAAACTGCCTTGTGTCTTACAGTGGGGCCCGTCTGTAAATGCAAAGTTAATTTTTAAACCTGTCTCTTTCACATTTTTGACTTTCTTCCACAGCATAATCCTTTCCTCAGCCAGCAAGTGGAAAATCCTTCTTCCACCCCTTGCACGCAATCCTTCCGATTTTCCCCTGGAATAATTCTGTCCTTTATCTTTGTGAATGCTTGCAGTTCGAACTCATGGAAAAACAAGCATTTGCAATGCAATAGGTCTCGCATTTGCAAAAGTTTGAGCTATTGGCATTGTAAATGACAAACCTTTTATCTATGTGTTGGTTTTGAAAACAAATAAATAAATGGCATTGTCATTTACAATGCCAATAGCTTAAACTATCGCATTGTAAATGACAATGCCTTTTTTTATGTTTTTTTTTTAAAAAACATAAATAAAACGCAGTCATTTATAATACCAATAGCTGAAACTCGTGTAAATGCAAGACCTATTGGCTATGCCAATGCTTGTTTTAGATAGTGACCCCTGCGTGAATTAATTTCTAGGTTGGAGGGGACTTTTCCCACTGAAAAAAATGCTGGCAGAGAAATACAAAGTGTGGCCCTTGAGTAGAAAAATAATTTCCTAAGGCATTTTTGTTGCACAAAATTCTAAAGTGCCCAAGACACAAGAGACAAAGAGAGGGTTCTAGAGCTAAAGTAGGCCTTCTGCTATCCTTGATTCAGCATAAGGAAGAGAGTGATAATAGTCTTCTAGGTGTGCCGCACATTCCGGTACTAGTAGTCAAACATGAAGACAACAAAGAGTAGAATCTCATACATGGGCGGATTTCAGACAGACTTTTCATGGCACAAAATTGCAACTTATCAAGCAGAAATAAAAAGAGCTGCAGAAATCTATTTGGTAAGGATGGAAAAAGATGCAGAGGAATCTTGTTTTTTCTTAGAACCTTTATGCATAAATAACCATCAGTATTTACTTATGCTCATTAGTATCATTCATCATTTGTTGGGAGGTTTTCAAAACTCCTGTGATGGCTAAGTCAGTGAATTTTAAAGTGGAACAGAAGCTCGGATCATCTCCACGGCATTCAATAAATATTAAATCTTATGCATTGCCAGATTCACTTGCTGCTCTAACTACACCCAAGTGGTCCATTAGTCCCGCTTCCAAACGACTATCGCTACCTGATGGGAAAGAAAACTAAAAGCAGCTGCAGCAGTACAGTGGAAGACTGTCAGTCTACTGCTTTGCTCAGCAAGTATGGCCACCAGCGGTGGGAAGATATAGAAAATCTCCTTCTGTACCTTCCTGAGGAGCATGTGAAAACTTCGACTTCAAATGTTCAGTATGCGCAACTAATGCCAGACTCTTATCTCTGGACCCTGCAGACACTCCCACTACACAGATCGCCACAGCCTCTGCTATCCATTGTCATTCATGGCCGAGGATTCTCGATTCTGACAGGAATTCCAGAGTGATTTAATCTATATGCTGTTGAATAGAAAATACAATTTTAGTCCATATGTTGATGAGGTACTTAAACAGATGCAAGAGGGCAGCTAGGTAGTTAAAGCATGTATTTCTTGCAAAAAGAAGATTTTACCTGCTGTGAGGATCCGCACAATGAGCAATTCAAAGAAGTCAGCAATACAATCCTCAAATTGCAATCAGCAGCCTTAATTACTGTATGCGTAACAGGCAAGTGCATCAAGGCAACACCCATTATAGATGCAATGGAGGTCCTTTCATGGCAGAGGCGAGGGATGACGTCAGAACCCATGAGGCTCATTCTCTAAAAACAGAGGGCCTAATTTAGATGTTGGCAGGTGCCCTGTTTCTCCATCAGGGAGATGGAGTAAATTACTCCATCGCCCTTACGGAGGTGCCGCCCGCCAACTTGACAAATGAATGCCAAGCAAGCGTTCACTTCTTAAAGCATTGTCAGGAACCATCATCAGCTGTCTCATATGGCGAGAAGAGCATTAGCAGTTTTCACTGCCCCATCACCGCCAGGGTTTTCCTGGTGATTACCGGAAGTGAAAACTGACCTCTAATTCCGCCCATCTAAATCAGGAGGATGGAATTAAAAGTCTGCCTCAGACGGTCCTCACGCCACAGGCCCATTGGAGGGGTTTTGTTATATTTAGTCCTTGTTTTGGTTTCTTCCGCCCACCCCTCACCATTGGAACGCTCGTGGAACGTGGCGAGCGTTCTAACCTGCGCTCCCTAGAATCAGTTGTTCTGTTACTGCTGTGGTAATGGATGTTTGCTCATGATCTGCTATTAAATTTTCTTCACACATCTATGAGAGCGGACCTTTTCATTGAGAGCGGATCTTTTCATTGGCGAAGAGTGTTCGTGAGGAAGACGAAGCCTTACATCCCCTCCGTGTGTGGCCGCAGCAGGAATAAGAGGATACAGTAATAATGGAAGTGAAGGAAGTTACGGAACAAATTGATAAAAGACTCACCGTATTCTCGAGTCTATGTGACGCATGGTACAGAAGTGTTCTCGGAGGTATGTGAGGAGAAGAAATTGATGTGACATTTGAGGCGAAACTTGAAGGAGGTGAGGAAATACCAGAGACCTTGCTGGGACGTGAGTGCACAGAGGATTTCTCGGACGTGCAGCGCGTTGTGGTGAAGGGAAATGAAGTGAACGGGGTGAAAGACGCGTAAAGAGGAAGTCGCGTCGGAAAAGTGTGAAGAATAAGCACATGCGCGGTGTGGTGAGGAGAGGAATCGATGCAGCCTTGCGCAGTGCACTGACGGAGCTGACTGGAAGGGGTGACTGCGCGTGAGCAGAACGAGAAGAGCGGTGAATTTTCATCAGGCATGCGCAGCGTGTAAAACCCAACTGACAGGGAAGAAGGTTTCCAACGTTGCGTGAGGAGGAATTCAGGGCGGACTGGAAGAGTATCGATGTGAGAAGTGAGCAATTAAGGACGCCTTGACGGAGACAGCGGGGAAAATCTGGAACTGATGAGAACTCTGACAGAAGAGGTTGTAGGTGGGAACAGACTTGGGAGGAAGTACGGTGAGACAGATTATCGCCGAAAGTGTGAAGAATAAGGGAGGGTGTGTAGTCAGGAAAGAATCTGTATCGACTGGAGTATAGTGACTGCAAAGTGACACTTATAATTGATGTGGAAGGAATTGAGGAGCTGGGGTCAATTTCAAAATACATATGGAGTAAAGTGAGGTAATTTAGATAGTGCGTGGGGGTAAGAACCTTACGTGAAGTACAATAAATGTAGTTGTGTGGGAGAGAGAGATCATTATGGCAGCAGCTAGTATGTTACAGCCTACACCATTCCTATCTGAAGCAGGGGAACCGTTAGTCACATGGAAAGAATGGAAGAAATGTTTTGAATCTTACCTCATCACTATAGGGGCAAGTGGGTTTTCCGCAATAAGGAGACAGCATAATCTGCTTCATAATCTAGGGGCAGAGGGAAGGAAGATTTTTGATAGCTTGCCAGAGGTAGAGGTTGAGGAGGCGGATGAAGAAGGGGGAGATGTATATGATTGTAGTATGAAGAAACTAGAACTTCAATTTGCAGACAAAATTAATGTGGTCCTTGAAAGACACAAATTTTATGGAAGGGTTCAAGGAAAGAATGAGAAAGTAGGAAACTACATTGCTAGTTTAAGAGGGCTTGCAAACACATGTGAGTTTAATGAACTTACGGAATCCTTGATACGGGACCAACTTGCACGTTGTACGAATAATAAGAAGATTCAGGGAAAGTTACTAGTAGGAAATCCAGATTTGAAAATGGCAATAGATATTGCCAAGAGTGTCGAGCATACTGTGGAATGCATGAAGGAAATGAACACAACAGGTGATAACAGTGTGAGTGAAATATGTGAAGAACTAAGAGAGGTTTGTGCTGTAAAGAATGCAAAGAAGAAAGAAGGGAAGGAGGTGATCAACAAGGAGAAGACGTACAATGAAAACAGGTTGAAATGTTTCAGATGTGGGAGTAGTGGGCATTTAGCTAATAGTATGAATTGTTTGGCAAGAACAGCTACGTGCAGGAATTGCAATCGCAAGGGACACTTTGCACGAGCGTGCAAAGATATGTCTGGTAGAACAGTGAACAGCGTAGAGAATGGTGAAGGATACAAAAGGAATTTTGTGTTACAAGTGAGGGCTTTGGAGGGAAGCAGTGTGAATCACATTGAGTTACCTAAATGCGAGATAGGGTTGGATGGAGAAAAAGTGGAAATGTTTGCAGATTCCTGTTCACCATTCACGTTCATGAATAGTGAGACATTTTGGAAGAAATTCAATGAGGGAAAAATTGAACTACACACTCCAGATGTAATGCCTGTAGGGTATAACAAAGATCCAATTCCCTTAGATGGAGTAGCCATTATGAGAATATCATTCAAGAACAGGAGCACAGTTGGAAAAGTGTATATTGCAAAGAAAGGGGCAAACCTGCTAGGATGGGGGCATCAGAGAGACCTTGGAATGAAGTTGGATCCAAGTGCAGAAACTCCGGTTATGTTGGTGGGAAGAGGTGTATGTGAGGCTGAGATTTTTGATGAGTTCCCAGAAATCTTTACAGATAAACTGGGGTGCATGAAAGAATATCAACATAAAATAAAATTGAAGGTGGGGGCAAAGCCAGTAGCCCATAAATGTAGGAATATCCCGATCATGATGAGGGAACCATTGAAGGCGGAACTCGACAGACTCCTTAGTCAAGGGGTCATAGAGTCAGTGGAGTGTGCGGAGTGGGTTGCACCCATTGTTATCACAGTTAAAGGGAATACTAACAGTATCAGACTGTGCAGTGATTTAAGGGAGTTAAACAAGAACATATGGATTGATAGGCACCCTTTACCTAACATCAATGATATGCTGAACCAGATTTGTGGAGCTGAACTCTTTTCAGTAATAGATTTGTCATCAGCTTACCATCAAATAAGACTTCATCCTGATAGTAAGGCATTGACAATGTTCATAACACCGTTTGGGGCATTTCGATTCTGTAGAATGCCATTTGGCTTTGCCTCAGCGGCAGCAGTTTTCCAAAGGGCAATGCAGAATATCTTAGAAGGGTTGGAGCAAGTTTTATGTTTCCAAGATGACTTGTTAGTGTATGGGAAAAATGAAGATGAACACAATGGGAAGCTACGTTTGGTTCTGAGTAGATTGAAGGAAGCTGGTCTCACTTTGAAGAAGGAAAAGTGCCAGATAGGAGTCCGTTCAGTTACTTACTTAGTGCATGTCATTTCACAAGAAGGAATCAAGCCTAAAACAAATCTGGTAGATGCCATTAAGTTAGCGCCATGTCCCACCAACAAGGAAGAGATCAAGTCCTTCTTGGGGCTGTCAGAGTATTACTCCAAATTTATAAAGAACTTTGCTGACACTACTTACCCTTTGAGGTGCTTACTGAAGAAATGTACAAAATTTGAATGGGATGGGAAATGTAGCGAGGCTTTCAGAATAATTAAAGACAGTATATCAGAGGCACCATTCCTAGGATGTTTTGACACTAGTAAACGCACCATCATTACCACAGATGCAAGTTTAAAAGGGATTGGAGCTACTCTCAGTCAGGTGACAGAAAATGGAGAAAGGATAGTGGCGTTTGCATCAGGAGCTCTTACTGCAGCTGAATCACGCTACTCGGTAATCGAAAGGGAGGCATTAGCATGTTATTGGGCAACATTGCATTTCAGGACATTTGTGTGGGGCATACCCTTTATGATAAGGACAGATCACAAGCCCTTAGTAAGCATTTTTTCATCAAAGAATCTAGGAAGGTCTACACCTAGGATATCAAGATGGTTCCTAGGTCTTCAAGGTTACAATTTTGAAGTAGTGTACATACCTGGACAAAAGAATCGGGTAGCTGATTGCTTGTCAAGGTTACCGTTAAGTAATCAGGAAGTTGAGGAGGATCCGGGAGACGAAATTGTAGTGTCTACAGTTTTCGATGGGTTGGACAAATCAGAATGGGAGGAAGCATTATCTAAGGATGAGTTGTTCCCAAGGGTGAAACTGCTTATTCAGGAGGGATGGCCGTGCAGTTCTAAATTGTTGGAAAATGGAGAGGAGGTGTTTTGGGAAGTGAGAAATGAGTTACATGTTCAAGGTAATAACCTATATCGAGGAAACAAACTGGTACCTCCTGAGGGCATAAGAGAAAAGTTATTACATTTGGCACATGAGGGCCATTTAGGTTGCAGCAAAACCAAAAGTAAAATTCGGTTACATTATTGGTGGCCGAAAATGGACACCATGGTGGAGAGGGAGGTAAGAGAATGCATACCTTGTACCATGAGTGACAAGAGTAAGGTGGTGAGCAAAGGGAAAATTACTCCAGTGGAAGTTCCTACTGCCCCTTGGGTCAAATTAGCCATGGACATTGTCGGTCCTCTAAATGTAAGAGGACTGGGGGGAAGATTTATCATCACATTAGTAGACTATCATTCTAAATGGATAATTGTCAAGGTAGTAGAAAACATCACTACTGATAGTGTAAAGAGTTTCCTTCAAGGGGTTTTCCGTACTGAAGGGGTACCACAGATTTTGGTCACAGATAATGGGGTCCAATTTACCTCGGCATGTATGAAAGAGTTCCTGCACAAGTTTTCGGTTAAACATCAACTTACGCCACTGTATTGCCCTAGGGCAAATGGGCTGGTAGAGCGCATAAATCGCATGATCAAGGACTGCATTCAACTCAATGTCCAAAACAACAGCAATGTAGGGAAAGCACTGGAGGACATGGTTTGGTCCTATCTTATCACTCCTCACTCAGTCACCGGCGTGTCACCATTCAAGTCTCTTAACCCCTTCCCTGCTCATGACGGAACCACTCCGTCATGAGCCACGGGTGCCGTGTGCTAATGACGGAGTGGTTCCGTCATGCTGTGGCCGTTGTCGGCCGCTCCGCCCACGCGGCGCTAATTCCCCGCCTGTGCGGGCGATTAGCGCCGTGGGCGGAGTCATGACGGAACCACGCCGTCATGAGCACAGCTCACCCGTGACTCATGACGGCGTGGTTCCGTCATGAGCACGGCGCCACCGTAGTGCCCCCAAATCCCCCCAGCGCTGCGGCGGAATTCCTGCCGCAGCCAAGGGGTTAAAGGAAGAGAGCCAGGTACCAAGTTAAGCCCTTTGTGGCTTGTCGGGGGAAGAGAAGAGGAAGTGAGTAGAGATATAATCATGGAAAAAATACAACTAAACCAAAGGAAATATGTGGATAGGTACAATGAAAGAATACAGAGATCGCCTAGAGTCTTTGAAGTAGGTGATGCAGTGAAAGTGAAATTACCTAATTTTGTAACGTCTGGCTGTTCCAAATTCTTGGGGAAAAGAATGTTAAGCAAAGTAATTAAGAATGTTGTAAAGTTGAACGATGGCCAGTATTGGAGTGTTGACAGAATAGTTCATGATAGGAGCGATGATTCTATCCAAAATGATGGTATTGTAAGACCTAACAGCAACCACCAGGATACCATTCCTGATGAAAGGATGTGCCTTAGAAAAGTGCACCTCGAATCGAGATGGCAAAAAGACTATTCCATGTACTGACTTTATTGTGTTCCCAAAACTGTATTGGAAGGAAGATGTGTTATATTTAGTCCTTGTTTTGGTTTCTTCCGCCCACCCCCCACCATTGGAACGCTTGTGGAACGTGGCGAACGTTCTAACCTGCGCTCCCTAGAATCAGTTGTTCTGTTACTGCTGTGGTAATGGATGTTTGCTCATGATCTGCTATTAAATTTTCTTCACACATCTATGAGAGCGGACCTTTTCATTGAGAGCGGATCTTTTCAGGTTTAACAATGGCGGAGTTGCAGTAGTCTCCACCATGATTAAACCTATGGTTCAACCGCATTGAAATTGGGTGGGCAAACCTTTTTATTGGTCTTATAAGTATATTCCGCCGCCGCTGCAACAGAGCATGCATAGTGCCAAGGTATAAATCAGGCCCATCGTGGCACCATATTCCTGTCCTGACCATACCAACTTGCTCAGGGCTTATCTGAGGTTCTTTTTCAAACAATTAGAAGACATAAACTCGACTAATGGGCGCGGCAACTTGTTCAATAAGAGAACTATATTAAATTTCTGAAAAAAACGGCAAATCAAAAAAAGTGGCAATTGGCAATAAAGCGGGTTCACGTGTCTATGTTGCTGGAGTAAATATAATTACTGCTACAACAGGCAGCCATTCAAGAGATTTTATTTTAATAGCAGGGTCAAGTAGTGCATTCAGGGTAATTCCTTATACCCAAAACCGAAGGAATACTCAGACTGATTTTTGATTTATCTTAAATAATTATATGTATATAATAGAAACATTGATAATGATTACAATGTAAGCGTGATCCGACAGCTGGAATAGGGTATCTTCTAGGCAATAATCCACAACAATGATACGCATTTTCACATCTGAATGCACAGGAGACATTAAGAAACATCTCCTATTTGTGGCGGGCTGCATGCACACATACTTCCTTCCTGTGGACTGTGGTCCTTTCACACAATGTTTGCCAGCGGTGGAAGGCCATCTAGGGAAGGGCAGTTATTACCAGCAATAACCAGAATCGCACAAACTGGGTCACACAATGGTCACCCCATTGGGATATCACAGGGGTTATTGTCCAGTCATCTCTGATTCCCCTCTGTCCGTCTGTGACTCTGCGGGCGGATATTAGTGCTGACAAAATGCAGAAACTCTGACAGCCGAGAGGTTTCCGATGCTTCAGAACAAAACTCCCTTTTGCTGGACGTTCTTGCAGAAAGGACTCTGCACCATGTGGGATGTCAGAAAAGCAACAAAACATTACAAACATAGGGGCAGATTTATGAAGCCCTTGCGCCTCATTTACGCCGCCGTTGCGTCACTTTTGTGACGCAGTAGCGGCGCAAATCCTGCGCCATGGTGCGGGATATTTATAACGTGACGCATCTGGGAGATGCGTCACGTTGTAAAGCCCTGCGCCACATGTAGGCGTTCCAGGGCAGGTGGGGCGTTGCGGCGCAGGAACGCCTCCTAAATGTGCCTGAGTGAAATCTACAAGATTTCACTCAGTCACTTTTGAGCCCATGCTGCGTCAAAACCCTGCGCCTGCTTGAAGCAGGCGTAAGGATTGACGCAGCATTGTGCAGATAGGGCACCCTCGAGCTTTGCAGGAGCTGCGTCGCGCTTGCGACGCAACTCCAGCAATGCGCCACTTTTCGGCACAGATGCGTGACGCATCTGTGCCGTTTTTGCCCCATGGTGCGCCGCATTATAAATGCGGCGCATCCATGATGGCGGAGCTGGGGCGCAAAATAACTGGCGCATCCCTGCTGATATGCAGGGATGCGTTAGTTATTATAAATATGCCCCATAGTCCGAATGCCAAAGGCAAGCAGCAACAACTGTTTGTGATGCAGGTTGGGAAGTTAATAACAAAATGAACTATTCAGTTATGACGCTCATCATAAGGAAAACAACATTGCGCGATGAGCACACGCCACAAATACTACTTTGTTTGGTACAAGGTGCTTTTTTCGGTATGCACTGATTGTGCCATAATAGTCAGTTTTTCTAAGTGAATTCTGAAGGATCTCCGGTTGCCTGTGGTTCATATTACCCAGGATGGCAGGGCTCACTATATTATCCTTCAGAGGGGACTGTAGACTCAAGACTAGATTTGGAAAGTTTATGGAAAAGTTGATGCTTTGATACCTAAATAGTAAGAAGGTGACTAAGGGTTAAAATGTTAGTAGTCACCCGTTGGGAACATATGACCACATCCATGAATTAACTGATGAAGCAGAACAATTGACATGAGATTAGTACTCTTTGATGCACCATCTAAATGCAAGTTCTCTTTATTCGTAGCACTTTCGACCAATTGGCTAGCTTGAGCAAGTGACTGAGCACTAGCATTTTGTATCGTACCAGCCAATTATATGTATTTACATAAAATACAAATTTGTGATCTGCATGTTAAACAACTTGTTTTGCTTCAGGGACATTAATCCCCTGTGCTACTTGGAGTCAAAACGGTGAGTAGAATAAACACAGATCTCTCTGCAAGTTCATTAACCATCAGGGTTATCTTACCATTATTATCATCCCCTGAAAATGGCTGAGCAGAGAAAGATCTCTCCAGAAGGTGTCTTAACTCCACAAGATATTTTTATGGTTTAAATCTCCACAAGATATTTTCAAACTCAGCCTCTTTGTGACCAATCAAGTAAGTCAGAACAGGTGTACTGTCACGTGTCTGCTTGTTGACACATTCTTTGCGGCAGAGTTTATAAAACTTAATTGTATAGGATGGCTGTCAGATTCTATATTTAGAACTCCGCCCCTCGTGATTCCCCTCCCTTTCCACTGCCATGCTTTAGCTTCCAATTTATGGGAACCAGGAGGAATTTGTTTGCGGTTCCAGCACTGATAATTCCATTATTCCACCAAGAGAACTAGTTCTGTCCAGGAGGCCTTCGGAGGTTTTACTCACAACAGTGATGTAAAAAGAAATGGGGCCAAACTATTACTGTTACTGAACAATATCCAATTCCTTTGTAGTCTACTACACAAAATCCATATCCAGGCTGTCTTGAAATAAATCCCAAGAAATATTCGGATTCTGCACAGTCCCTGCAGCTTTATGTCTCTGGAGCAGCAAATGCTGGTATCCGATAACCGTGAGGTGCCCCCTCAGGGCTGCTATCAGGACTGGACGGGGGAGGGACCCCCTAGCCCATCCACTCATGAAACAGCCCTCTGTGCTCTAAGCCTTGGACTACCCAGTATTTTTCAAGTTTCGCGTTTCCTGTCTGGTTGTGGTCTTCTTCTGTAATTTATTGAACATGCCAATCCTCTTTGTGTGAAAACCGCTTGAGTACTGGAACATTGATCTAGTCCTGACACTGACCCTCCAGTCACCGAGCCAGTACATAAGGACGGGGCAAACGATGTTGCGGATACCAGGGTAAATCTGATGATTACGCCTCCATGTATATATAACATGTTGCTGCAATATAGAGGAATAGTTGGGTTGGTACTAACATTATAGCACGGTTCCTTTCTGCAAAATCCTACCTCTGTCCTGCGATTTTGAGAACCTGTCGCTTCTGTCAGACACAATTGTAAGTCTGCTCTGGCAGCGAAAGGAAGCCGCAGACGCTTCATAATTACCACTGGTGAGCGGCCTTACCAGGAAACCGCCCTCTATTATCACAGCAGCTCCTGACAATTACTGCGCATGTTTTACTCCAGCAGTACTGCAAAAATGTTGGCAATCGCATTAACAGTCGGCTCTCAATAACCTCCATGTAACCCTAAGTCTAAAGAAAAGACTGCGAATTGGGTCATTGGATGGATCTCGGACTCATTACCTGCATCTGATTCTGCCTCGGTGCGTTCTTCTCCGGGAATATCAGTCCTCCGAGTTAATTCCATTGATAGAAATCTGCAGGGGTACAATTGATCCATGATATGCTACGCTGCCCATGATCTCCGTGGCTCTCTTCTGTTGTCAGTGAGAAGCCAGCAGGCTGCCCAAGATGTAGGCCAACAGTGTCACGGTAACGTTGCATTAGCAATGCAGCTCATCTCATTAGGAAAGGAACCATATTACACTAATTGCTGTGCATACATTCTTCGTTTCACACTCTTTTGTTCAGAGCTGGGCCACAGGTCACTTTTCCAGGATCTGGTCAAATTCACATGCAGATTAATCACTGGCGCACTCTGCAGCAGACCCAAACGGTGATGCAAAGAATACTTGCAAATAGTTTAAGCCGCTGGCAATCGCTCTGGGCAGCATTCTATTGGCAGTGGTTTAGACTATTTCTAAGCATTACTCCCATCACCTTTCATTTGTTTGAGGCTCCCTGACCTAAGGGATCCAAGCTATATCTCACTGACAAGGGATAACAACCTAAATCGATTTGGAGTTGCTTATGTCCCCTTTTGGTGGGTGCCTCACATGGCAGTTTGAGGATGGACTGTGCCCATGAGGAGCAGGGTCAGTAATGATATCCATAAGGTGGGCCTCTTTCAAGAGTGGCACAGTGGGTGAAAAATTATGGGTCGGGATGGGAGCCATTGCTATTGCCAATGTTTTAGACTATTTGCCTGAATTCCTCCCATCAGCTTTTGGGTGTTTGCACTGTCCAAAGGCCCAGCTTGCCTTCTCAGCTCAAATATTTTTCACCTTTTGCAAGGGTTGGAATCTGAAAATAGAACACTGTTGTCAGTTTAAAGAACCTGCCCTGCGTAGATATTTCTGCCCCTACCTGAATAAGAGGCAGTCAGATTCTCACTGGTGAGGTTGGCTAAATGCCCCAAGGCGAAGATGGGTGTATTTTTCAAGTGAGGGTCGATTAGCTTTTCTTTTGTTGGTTGGCTTGTTCATGGTAAGGTTAGATGGATTGTTTTTATGGAGAAGCAAGGGTTCCACTTTCGAGGATGGCCTTCGCTGTGAAATTTTGAGTTAGGTCAAATTTTTCATGAAAAGGTTGGGCTCAGTCACAACACTGAGTTGTATTGGTTCTTTTAATCCAGTATGGTATGGAGTTGTGTTTGAAGCTATTTTGGGATGCCCCTGCAGTTCCTGTCAATCCTCCTCCTGTGCCGCCAAGAAACCCTCTGAACACCCACCCACTGGTTCGACAGCATGGTGGCCCTCTGCTGTACCCCCACGCTGACAGCTACTGCAGACCCTGACAGGGGAACCAGCCTTCACAACACGTTCAGAACCACGCATGCCTTTACGATGCAAACCTTTACAATGAATATGCCTTTACGACGCATGCCTTTACAATGACAATGTAAGTATTTTGCAGATATATACATATATATTACTTGCTGGCTGTCACCAGTAGGTAGTTATAGTTAGGACCTAGTTTCCATAGAAATAAAGTTTTTGGGTTTTACTATAAATTTGGTGTCCTCCTGGGGGCATTGTTTGCCTGGCTCGAAGATGGCCGCAGGCTCAGCGAGCTCAGGCTGCTGCCGCCGCCCGCAATATCCTTCATTCATTTGCACCTCCGTGGTATCGGATGGCTTAATTTTCAGTGATAGTAGCTGATGTAGTGCTCGAGTTGCGGCAGCTGAGGTTTGGTGTCGACTCGTGCCCCAACGGAGTACAGCAGTCTGCGCCATCGGGCCTGGTGACGATGTGTGCTGCTGGTCGGGCCGATCCGCGGTGCGAGGACGCACCCGCGTTGATCTGGGCCGGTCTGCTGCTGATCTCCGAGCTTCTACTCCACTTACCCCATCCGGCAGAGCATTTGCTGATCTGGGCGGCAGTAACGATCCAGGCTTGTGAGTTCGCCGCAGGATCAAGTGGCCTGAGCTAAACTCAGTGACCGGCTGCGCCCTGGGGGTGCAGAGCATCTGCTCCGTATAGTACCGTCCTGTCCGGAGGTGGTGAGTGACTGAAAGTGCCAACGCTGCCGGACCTGCGACCCTGCCCAGTTGATACACGAGAACCCTCTGCATGTACGTGGCCTCGGTGAGTGTGGACAGTGTGAGCGGCCTGGCCTGTGGCGTTTCAGCGAGCCTGCTGCCAGAGCACTTGTTGGAACTGGTGGTCGTGATGAGACATCTCCAGCGGGGCCTATGGTGACGCCCTGCTTTCTCACCTCCGGACACGGAGCTATCGCTGGCCTGCAAGAGGCTTGCTTTACCAGCATGGTGCCTTAGACTCTAGGCATCTAGTCCGGTGGCAGTGTAGGTCTCTGACCTCGAGATTTGCTTTGAGTGAGGCAGCGGCTGGGACAGATTGTTAACGCCCCCCCCAAATCTGGTGGGGGTGCAATTAGCCATTGCTCTCTTTCTCTGAGTTCTCTCTCCGAGAATTGCAATTGGACTATGCGATGTTATATCCGGCCAGACTGAAGGTCAACTTTGAGGGCAACTATAAACTATACTCTGACCCACAGGTTCTGCAAAGGGATTTAAAGAAATACAGCGCAGAGAGAGCGAACAGGTCTCCCCATTCACCGGCTGCGGTTTGGTGTCTCCGCGGAGGACGTGGAGACGGAAGGTGTGCCGAGTGCGAATTCACCGACCACTTCATCGTCATAAATGCCATGTTATTTTATTTATTTTTTTCTCTCTTTTCATTATACTGATGGACCTCAGGCTCCGTCTCACCATATGAAAATGTTTTCAATGTCTCAGTTAAGGCGCTCTATGGTTCAGTTTTTAATATGCTAGCACTACCACTGCAATGTTATGTAGTATGGATACTAAGATACCTTGTAGGAAATGTTAAGCAAGGGCGTTGCTGACCTACCCAATAACACCGCGGGTTTGGCGGCCATTGCCTCAATGTGTATAACACCTGGGTACTAATCTGGGGGATCCTGCTGTGTTGGTAGGAGGTACATTTTAAGGGGGTAGGGGGAGGGGTGGGGGGTACAACGATGACCATATCTCTCTTATTTGGTATGGTGTGGGTGGGGGTATGGGGGTTGTTTACCATTGCATTTCAGCCAATTTATGTGTTCCTGCAGGGGTATGGTATTCTATCGAGTGGAGTTGCGTACAGTTTCTGTGTGAGGTTGTTCAGTATAGGTACATTTCCACATGCCTTGGCCAAGTGATCATCCAGCTATTCGTTTCCTTTCATGGAATGTTAAGGGTCTTAACGACCATATAAATATTTGCAAGGTAGTCGCATATTTGCACTGGCATGAAATAGATGTGGCTATTCTACAGGAGACGCATCTTTCATCTAAGTCTGGATTGTTGTCTCAGCGATGACTAAACGGTTCCTGTGTGGCATCTGGATTCACATCGCATGCTCGGGAGGTGCTCCTATGGGCTTGTAAAAACTCGGGTATACAGATACAAGCACTGGCTATAGATACAGGTGGAAGATATGTCATAGCGAAATGTCGTCAAGATCATTTTACAGCACTATTGGTGGGGGTTTATGGGCACAACTATGATGGCCGCACTTTTACCATTCTCTGCATTCTAGTACTCTCATTTACCAATACTATGGCAGGGATTTTAATTGCATACAGGACCCCGAATTAGATCGTTCAAAGGGCGCTCCTAGACCCCCATTACGTGCAGCCTGTGCAGTAGCCTGCATAGCGCAGGTTCAGAGACTATGGAATGTTTGGCGACAGCTTGCTCCATTGAGTAGGGAATACACACAGTATTCAGCAGCCCATAATATCCATACTAGAATAGACTACTGGTTCGCCTCGCTCACACTGCTGCCCTCAATTAGCGATTGCCAGCATATGGACCGAACGCTGTCAAATCACTCTCCAGTTTGCCTCATACTGGAGCTTCCCATGATTAGCAGAACTAGGCAAACATGGAGATTCCCCCAATACTCTTTATTGGATGAAGTCTTCCATGCGGAAATAGGCACGACCATAGACAAGTTCTTTCTTACAAATCTAGGCAGCGTCGCCACCATGGACTCTAAGTGGGAAGCTTTTAAAATTTATTTGAGAGGGATTACAATCTCTAAGCATGCTGGTGTCCTTAAATCCATTCGTAGCCAGCTACAGAAGGTTGAAACTTCACTGCGATCTTTGGAGGGTATACTGCGCAACACTGGTGACCCTCAGATACTAGCACAGATTAGGACCCAAATAACTTAATACAACGAGTTAGCTGAAGATGAAGTTAAACACCTTGGGAAATATGCTGTGGCCAGAACCTACTCGGAAGGGGACCACCCTAGCGTAACACTGGCAGCGACGGTTAGACCACAGAGGAGACAGTCATATCATGCTTGTATATAATACAGAACAGGTCTTGGTGGAGGATACTCCGGCTATCCTGGACGCTTTTGCTGACTATTACGCAGGTCTCTATACTACCAGGGAGACTACGACCCATGACACTGACGATGAATATCTAGCCCACATTGCTATGACGTGGCTGGAAAATAGCGGCAGAGAACAACTTATAGGACCACTGCGGCTAACCGAAATTACAGCTGCCCTTAAAGATATGCTTAATGAAAAAGCACCAGGCACTGGTGGTTTTACGGTGGCCTTTTATAAGGCATACCAAGATAAATTACTCCCTCGTCTGGTTAATCTTTTTGAAGAGATGCCTCCAACTATGCGGGAAGCTACTATAGTCACCTTACTCAAACCCGGGAAACCTCCTGAACATTGTTCTTCATACAGACCGCTCTCACTATTGAATACCGACACGAAATTGTGCGAACAGGTTAGCTCCTCTGTTACCTAAAATGGTTGGTCCAGGTAGGTCATTGTCTAGAAATCTTCGCACATTGTTTGGCACTATAGCGCAAATTAACCCAAAGGTTAAAGCAGAGGCCCTGTTCATCGATATCGAAAAAGATTTTGACTCCGTAGAATGGGGATTCTTATATGCTGTCCTGCGCAGGGTGGGAGTTGGGGATATTTTTATACAAATAGCATAGGTACTCTATACGGACCCTTCTGCTAAAGTTAAGATCAATGGTGCGATCTCCCGTTCAATTGACATCACGACAGGTACGAGACAGGGTTGTCCCCTCTCTCCTCGTCTATACGCCCTGGTTGCGGGACCATTGATGTGTGCGATGCACGAATATCATGCATATCATGGTATTCGGTCCTTAAATTATAATCTCACTATCGCGGCGTATGCAGACTATACCTTGCTTTATATTCGTAATCCAGATCAGAATTTGGTGCCAATGCTGCAAGAGGTGGAGCGATTTAGTCGGCACATTAAGAGCTCCACATCAATTGGCATAAATATATTATATTCCCGTGAACCTCCATTACCATGCCAGTGCAGACCACTTATCCATTGGAATGGACTACGGACCCGGTAAGGTATTTGGGCACCAAAATACACACGGATGCAGAACTGGTATCGGCTGAAAATCACAGTTGCGCAGTACAGACATTGACAGAAGCAGTGGAAAAATGGATAAAACTGCTGCTGTCATTGGTTGGCTGCGTAGCTCTGACTAAAATGATCGTGCTTCCCCGATTTTTATTTTTATTCGTAAATATACCCATTTGTCTACCCCAGTCGTTTTTTTCCACTTTGCGTAGAATTGATGTGCCGATTGGTCTGGGCTGGGAAACAGTCTTGGGTGAAATCGGACATCCTAACGAAACCCTATTCAGAGGGTGGGTTAAATGCACTGGATATGGAACGGTACTACAGGGCTGCACAGACCTTACATGCTCATGGGTTGATACTTGGTCCTCCGAACTTGCCGCATCACTTTATTAAGTACAATATGGTAAACCATGCTCCTCTGCCTAATCTGTTAAGCGAGGTGGCTCGGATCTCTCCTCATGTGATAGATCCTGTCAATTGTACTGGACACCAGCTTTCTAAATTAGCCAACAGGCACCAGTTAAAATTAATATAGTCACCTAAACTGCCGATACACTGGTGTGAATGGCTTCCGCACAGGGGGGACAGAGCTACAATGAACACCCTAGCTAAACTGAATATAAAATATATGGGAGACTTATTCCATGCTAGGACTGTTAAAACATGGGAACAGGTATCCGCGCAGGTAGACAGGGTTACAGCACTAGATACATTTCATTATCACAGATTTCGTAGTGCACTGCGCAAACTGTTAGGCCCCGACATGTGTGAACTGATAGGGATGCCGTCACTGACATACCCACTACAAGTCCAGTCTCCGCAATGAGGTATAACCACGCTATATTCCTTATTTAAAGATCCCCGTGAACAGAACAAATAAAAATTTCAATTGGACTGGGAGGAGGAACTTGGTACGATCATCACGGAGGCGCACTGGTCCTGGTGGTTCTCTACTATGTAGTCTATATTCTTGATCGGAAGGCATCGTCTGTTACATTTTAAGTATATTCATAGAACATATTACACCCCGGCAAGGCTGCATAGGTATGGACTGAGGGAAGATGACAAATGTTTGAGATGCTCTGCGATAAATGCACACTTCACGCACTTAGCTTGGGAATGTCCAGGCATACGTTCCTTCTGGAGTGAGGTGTTTAAGGTCCTTTCCAAAATGCTAGACTGTGAGTTAAAGGAGACACCTTTGGTTGCTCTACTAGGGTTTGACAAACAAATTCCAAAGGGTGTATGCAAACTGGCAGCACTGGGTCTACTTTTGGCCAAGAGGAGGGTGGCCATGTGATGGATGAGGGACCCATTGCCCAATATCACGGAGTAGAATAAAGATTTAGCATACTGCTCGACCCAATCCAAAAATTAGAATGCTCTGGTGCCAGTTCGATGTGCACCCAAGGATCTATGGGGACCATATCATCAGTACTTGTTGGATATAGCTGATTCTGATGATTCTCAGTATGAGATAGATCGTACCAGGATTGGGTGAGTGAAGACTTGTTACTTGGCTCTTTTAGATCTCCAGCTGTTTCTGATAAGGGATACCCCTTCACCATTATGATCTTATGCGAAGGATCCATGGAAGACAATAACTTTTAAAAGGCAGGAACCTATTGTATCGCCGAGTCTCTGTGTTAATGTAGATGTTTTGTTGACAAATAAGAAATGGTGTAAGGATATGTTAGCCATTTGGTTGATGTAGTGATGTCACATGTTTTAATGTCTGTTGTTTATGAATATTGATATTCATTGAATTTGTCATTTGCTAATGTTTATTTAGTTGGAATCAATTAGTATTATCTTTTTCAAACAATTGAATTGTCTGTGAAAAAAGTATTAAATATCAATGAATGATAAGATAAAACAAATAACCTGATCAAACCAAAATAATTGTTGTTTGACCGTTGCTACAAAGAGACAGCATCAGGTGTTTGTTAAGCGCGACTACTCACCCATAAGGGTCTCAAGGCGCTGGGCGGGCAGGGAGGGGTTTCGCAGGTTTCAGTCCATCAAGGAGGGGGTCTGTCGAAGAGCCAGGTTTTGAGGTTTCTTGCAAAGATGGGGAGCGATGTTATCTGTTTGAGGTGGAGCGGAAGGTCATTCCAGGCTCTGGCCGCGCGGAAGGAGAAGGAGCGGCCTCCCGATCTGGTCTTTCTGGTGTGGGGGACCACGGCGTAGGAGAGCTGGGCTGATCGTAGGGTCCTTTGGGGTGCGTGAAATTTGAGTCGGCTATTCAGGTATGCTGGTCCGGTGTCATGGAGGGCCTTGTGAGTGTGGGTTAGCATCTTGAAGGTGACTCTAGCTTTGATGGGGAGCCAGTGAAATGTGCGCAGGTGCTGGGAGATGTGGCAGTGTCTTGGCAGGTTGAGGACCAGTCTTGCGGCAGCGTTTTGGATGTTCTGTAGCTTGCGTGTGAGGTTTTTGTTTATTCCGGCATAGAGTGCATTGCTGTAGTCGAGCCTGCTGGTGACCAGGGCGTGAGTGATGGTATTTCTGTGTTTGAGGGGGATCCATTTGAAGGCCTTGCGTAGGAGGCGGAGGGTGTAGAAGCAGGAGGACGAGACGGAGTTGATCGGGCGGTCAATTTTGAGCTCTGAGTCCAGGATGATTCCCACTTTGCGTGCGTAGTCTGTGGGGGTGGGCGGGCTTCTGAGGGGGGGGGGGGGCAGCAGGTGTCATTCCAGGCATCTGGGTTTGGGCCCATGATGAGTACTTCCATTTTGTTGGTGTTTAATTGTAGGCAGCTGTTTTTCATCCATTTGGCGACGGCTTCCATGCCTTCTCGAAAGTTGTGTCTGGCGGTGTTGGGTTTGTTGGATAGGAAGAGGATGTGTTCGGTGTCGTCTGTGTATGACACAATGTTGAGTCCATAGGTTCTGACGATGGGGTGAGCGGAGCCATGTAGATGCTGAAGAGCGTAGGGCTGAGGAAGAACCCCTGGGGGACTCCACAGGTGGTAGGTGTAGGGTCCGAGAGGAAAGGGGGGAGACTGACCCACTGCGTTCTGCCGGAGAGGAAGGAGCGGATCCAGTTGAGGGCCTTGTCTTGGATTCCTGCGTCGTGGAGTCTGCATATTATGGTGTGGTGAGAGACTGTGTCGAACGCCGCTGAAAGGTCAAGGAGGATGAGGGCTGCTGTTTCTCCTTTGTCCAGTAAGATACGGATGTCGTCTGTTGCGGCGAGAAGGGCGATTTCCGTACTGTGTTTTTTTCTGAAGCCAGATTGGGAGGATGTTGTGCTCTTCGATGAATGTGGCGAGTTGGCTCTTGATGGCTTTCTCGATGACTTTCGCTGGGAACAAGAGCAGGGAGATGGGTCTGTAATTTTTTAGGTCAGTGGGGTCCGCCGAGGGTTTCTTCAGGAGGGGGTTGATCTCAGCGTGTTTCCAGTCATCAGGGAACAGCATAAAAGTTGAGAAGGTGTCATGTTCCCCTCCTCTTTTTGTCTAATAAATTATATGGCCCTACGTGACCACGGTCTTTTGGGCCTAACCCCAGTTTTTGGCTTAACTTTCTAAAAGTGACATTTTAAGAATTGCCATTTAAAAAACAACTTAACCATAGGTTGTATTTTTAAACTGTGATTCCAGGGACACCAGATTTGGGGGTGCCATCTTTTTACAATTGAAAATTACACTATTAAAATGCAATACGTCAATCTCAATGTTATCCTTTGGGGGAGATAGGCCTTGCAGTAGTGAATAATGAATCTAAGAATATTTCACTACCAGGACATGTAAAAATGTAAAGTACATGTCCTTCTTTTTAAATACACTGCCCATGGGCTGTTCAGTACCTACCTTGGTGCTGAGCTATATGTAATAAAAAGGAAGGTTTGGGTCTGGGAAGTAGGCTAACTTTCCATGTCGAAAAGGTAGTTTAAAACTGCAAACACGGTCTCTGCAGTGGCAGGCCTAAGGCATGTTTAAACTGGGCTCCTTAAGTTGGTGGCATAATCAGGGCTGCATGCTAACTAGTAGTATTTGATTCACAGGGCTTGGGCGCATGCAGTGCACTTTACTAGGTACTTATAAGTAAATCAAATATCTAATTGTGGATAAACCAATGTTACCATGTTTTAACTAAAGAGAATGTGTAATTTAGCACTGGTTAGCAGTGGTAAAGTGTCAATGAATCAATCAATCAGGGGGTTTATAAAGCGCGCTACTCACCCATGAGGGTCTCAAGGTGCTGGGGGGGGTGCAGCTCCGGATCAGTCGAAGAGCCAGGTCTTGAGGTCCCTCCTGAACGTGAAGAAGGCAACGTCGGGCAAAAGGGTGTCGATCGGGGAGCGTCTGATGTTCACAGGGAGCTCGTTCCAGGTCTTGGCTGCGATGTGGGAGAAGGCCCTCCTGCCTGTTCGGTTTCTGTGGATGCGGGTGACCTCTTCCTGGGCGAGGTCGGCGGAGTGGAGATTCCTCTTGGGTACGTGGAAGGACACTCTCTCGTTGAGGTAATTGGGTCCGATGTTGTTTAGGGATTTGTAGGCATGGGTGAGGAGTTTGAACGTGACCCTCCTCTCAACGGGGAGCCAGTGGAGGTCTCATAGGTGTTGAGTCATGTGTTCGTGATGCGGTGTTCCAAGGACCAGTCTGGCTGCAGCGTTCTGGATGGTTTGGAGTTTGTGTAGAAGAGTTCTGTTGATTCCGGCGTATAGGGTGTTGCCATAGTCCAATTTGCTCATTATGAGCACTTGGTTGACGGTCTTTCTGCAGTTGGGGGCGGATACATTTGAAGGTCTTACGGAGGATGCGCAGGCAGTTGAAACTAGTGGAGGTGACGGTGTTGACCTGGCAGTTCATGGAGAGGAAGTAGTCGAGGATAAAACCGAGGTTTTGTGCGTGGTCTGTAGGGGTGGGTGGATTCCCGAGGGCAGAGGGCCACCAGGTGTTGTCCCAGGTGGAAGTGCAGGGTCCGAGGATGAGGACCTCGGTCTTCTCTGAGTTGAGCTTCAGCCAACTGTCATTCATCCAGGCTGCCACGTTCTTCTACCCTTCCTGGAAGCAGAGTCTGATGTCCTCTGGATTCTTCGTGAGTGAGAGGATGAGCTGGGTGTCGTCGGTGTAGGAATGCTGAGCCCATGCTGTCTAACGATGGTGGTGAGGGGAGACATCTAGATGTTGAAGAGCGTGGGGCTGAGTGATGATCCTTGGGGTACTCCATAGATGATATCGGTGGGTTCGGAGAGGAAGGGGGGGAGTCTGATCCTCTGGGTTCTTCCGGAGAGGAAGGATTGGTTCCAGTCGAGGGCGGCTCCTTGTATCCCTGCGTCATGAAGTCTGGCTGCGAGCGTGCGATGTGAGACGGTGTTGAAGGTTGCGGAGAGGTCTAGGAGGATGAGGGCCGCAGTGTGTCCCTTGTCGAGTAGCATGTGGATGTCATCAGTGGCGGCGTACAGGGCAGTCTCGGTACTATGGTTGCTGCGGAATCCAGACTGGGAGGCGTCTAGGTTGGAGTTCTCTTCAATGAAGGTGGTCAGCTGGGTGTTTACGAATTTCTCTGTGACTTTGGCTGCAAAGGGGCACAGAGAGATGGGCCGGTAGTTTTTCAGATCCGTTGGGTCGGCTGTGGGTTTCTTGAGGAGGGATTTAACCATTGCCTGTTTCCAGTCATCTGGAAAGATGCCGTTTCTGAAGGAGGTGTAGATAGTCCGTTCTAGTTCGGGTGATATGGCAGCAGCTGCCCTGTGGAATATGTGCGGTGGGCAGGGGTCCGTTGGGGCTCCTGAGTGGGTTATCCTCATGGTTGCAGTGATGTGTTCGATGGTGGTGGGATCCAAGGTCATGGTGGTGGGCTTATCGGTGGCATTGGGGAGGAGGGTGCTGTTGTCCGGCATCTATTCGCTGAAATTGTCGTAGAGGACCTTGATCTTCAAATGGAAGTAAGAGCTGAGCTTGTCGCAGAGTTCCTGGGAAGGTGTGACGTCCGTGGCTTCACTGAGGTGTTTTGAAACTGCTGTATGACGTTGAACAGTTCCTTGACATTGGTCGCGTTGGTCTGGATTTTGTCTCTTATGAAGGTCCCTTTAGTTTTGCTTATCCGCTGGTGGTATTGCTTCAGGACACTCCTGTGGTTGTTCCGTGCTTCTGTGGTTTTCTGGTTTCTCTAGGTTTTCTCAAGGCGTCTCCAGGAGTGTCTGGCTTCTTGTAGTTCTGTGGTGAATCAGGCGGCCTTCAGAGGGTGTGGTTTGGTGGGGTTGCGGAGGGGTGTGAGCTTATCGGTCCAGCAGGAGATCCAGCGGTGAAATTCTATGGCTGCAGCGTGGTGTAAGACGTGGCGCTGGGGGGAGGTTTGGAGGAGGGTGTTGTTGAGGTGTTCCTCTGTGACCTTGCTCCAGTTCCGTTGTGGGGGGCGAGGGGCGGGCTTGGGTGCGGCGGTGGTGTTGACGCAGTGGTGGTCTGTCCAGAGGGGTGGGTGGTTTGGCTGAAGTGGATGTTTGTGCCTCCTGCAAAGATGGAGTCAAGGGTGTGTCCAGCTCTGTGGGTGGGCGTGTTGACCAGCTGCTTCAGTTCGAGGTTTGGCGAGGTTGTCGAGGAGAGTGGTGGTGTCGGGGTCGTTGCAGTTGTCGAGGTGGAAGTTCAGGTCCCCGAGTAGAATGTAGTCCATGGAGGTGATGGCGTGGGGAGCAGCGATGGTAGTAGCGGGCTGGGTTCGAGGTCCTGGGGGTCTGTAGATGAGGGTGCCATGTAGCGTGGTCCTGGAGCTGGTCTGGATCTGGAAGTGGAGGTGCTCTGTGTTGGAGTGGGGGTCGCTCGTGCTGGTTGTAGAGAGTCGGAGAGGGTTCCTGTGTTTGATGGCCAGACCTCCTCCTGGGCATTGGGGCAGTCCTTCCTCTGGAACTTGTAGCCGTCAGGGATGGCCAAGGTGATGTCGGGGCTGGAGGAGGCATTGGTCCAGGTTTGCGTGAAGAAGGCAACGTCGGGCGAGAGAGTGTCGATCAGGTCCCAGATTTCTACGGCGTGTCGGTGCAGGTAGCGCACGTTGAGGAGGAGGCATGTCAGGGTTTTGGAGGTGCATGCATCGGGCGGGCCTCCGACGATAGTAGGAGCTGTGTCGGAGGTGAAGGATAAGCAGAAGGGTCTGCACAAGAACTGTCCGTGGGTGGTGTTTTGCGAGGATATTGCGCAGTCGGTGTACCTTCAAGGATTTAGCACGTGGAGGGTGGTTGAGTTGTTGCGATGGGGCCTCGGAGGACCAGGGTTCCCAGTGCTGGTCACGATCGAGTCGTGGACGGGCACAGACATGCTTGCCTTAGGTGCGCCTTAGGCACGCCAGTGGCACGCCCGCTGCGAGTGGGTGCCATTAAGTAGGGGAGGGGGCGGGACCAGGTAGGGAGGCGGGAGCGGGGACTGTATCAGGGTGGGAGGGGCCGCAGCGGCAGCAGCGGCAGTGAAACGGGCTATGCGAGTGAAAATGAAATGGAACTGGAAATTAATAAAAAACTCAGTAATCACAAATTAAATAAACACTCCTTGCACACAATGGCAATACAATGATCACAGATAAAACTCAGCTGACAACAAAATCACCGGGAGGCAGGGTGGGCAGAGGGCATGAACCCTGACTGCGGGGGACTCGAGGCAGCGGCGATGAGGCGAAGCTGCGGGGGAGAGTGCTGGCCTGGACCGACGGTGTAGGTTTCACACGCTCTCCCTACAGCAGTCGCCATTAAGTAGGGGAGAGGGGGACCAGGTAGGGAGGCGGGAGCAGGGACTGTGTCGGGGTGGGAGGGGCCTCAGGGGCAGCTGCGGCGGTGAAACAGGCTAGCCGAGTGAAAATGAAATGGAAATGAAAATGAATAAAAAACTCAGTAGACACAAAGGAAATAAACACTCCGTGTACACAATGTCAATACAATGACCACAGATAAAACTCAGCTGACAACAAAATCACCGGTAGGCAGGGAGGGCAGAAGGCGTGAACTGTGACTGCGGGGGACTCGAGGCTGTGGCTGTGAGGCGAAGCTGCAGGGGAGAGTGCTGGCCTGGACCCAGATTCCTAAAGCCAGCAATACAGGAGATCAGAATGTAAAAAGTCAGGGGGAACCATGCCAAGGATGCAGGGTTTAACATTAAACTTCTTTCATGTTTGACTACCCTCTCAGAGACTGAACACCCAGCCAAGCTTCCACAATTCAACCTTTCCGGCACTGGTACTACTAGTTTGTAGGCACCATTGAGATGGGCACTTTTCAATCACATAAACACAAGATTCCAGCAAGCTTACCAAACACACTCCCAATCAGGCCATCTAGTGTCGGGGCTGGTGAAAACTTTACGCCATCTGCGAGCTGTCTGACGACCTGCTCATAGGTGGAAAAGCTTTGAGAAGAGCCATGTCTAAGCCGGCTCCAATTAATTGAATAGAAAGACCAGAAATTAGATGAGACTTCTTCACAATTAGAGAAAACCCTAGCTCATTCAAAATTTTGACTGTACTAGATAGACAGTAAAGATCCTCTTGCAGAGGATTCTTCAACAACCAGTCATCCAGGTTATTAATAAAAACAATGATCCTTCCGATGAAGGTACACTACAACAACTGCCGTCATCTTCACAAGCACTCAGGGTGCATATAAGAGACCAAAGAAAGAACTTTGAACTACGTATGACTATTCCCTACAGTAAACTGCAGACACTTCCTGTGCTCTTCTAAAAATGCTATATCAAAATAAGATTTTGCAGCTCTTGTCATTCTTGCAAATATGTGAAGCTTGCAACAAGGTAAATATCTTGCTCCAAGATCATTTTCAAAATATTGTTCTGAAATTTAAACCAGACCTCGGTCCTTCTTGGGAATAATAAAGAAACATGAAAAACAACCCTGACCTTTCTGGCACCGATGTACAATTTCTATTGTAGCCTTTCTCGGAACAAAAGCAATTTCCTCCCTCAAGATATTTGTGAAAAGCAAGTGGAATGAATTCAGCTTCATCCAAAAAGGCCAAATCTAAAAGACTCACTAATATATGATTAAGTCTGACCAGCTTTGAAAAAATAATGCCATCCAGAATCTTGTGAAAGGGTAGAGAGAGTGATTGTGCATTGGTAAAGGTAGAGGAAGCAGATGTATAGGGAGCTGCTGTCAAGCCACTATTTGCATCACCTCTACTCTTACGAAGTTGGAAAGATTGAGGTTGCTGTTGTTGATGAGGTCTTCCAGTGTTCTTTGAGCAAGAGAACTGCTAACTGTTGCCTGTACATTTTCTGTATTACTGGTGAAATGTCCAAAGAAAACAAACTCCAATCAGGGGTAGTAGCATAACTCCTTTTAAAACTTTCTCCGGGTGAATCAATCTTTTCTCTAAATAGTCACTTGTCATTGAACATCATATCTACCAAATGGGTTAAGATATCATTCAAGAAACCAGTGATTAGTAATTGTGCATGCCACACTAGTGCCCTTCGATGTTGTCAAGGCATCTACACTAGCAAGGCCAGTTTGCACAGCCTCTTTGAAGCGGTCAAACAATCCCACACCAGATCAATGAAAAGTTACCTCCATTTATGGTGGAATACTAAGGAAAACTCTCTGCCTATCCATTGAAGCTGAAAAATAAACAACTATGCTTTCCATATTGGGTGGAAAGATAGGAAACAGGGATTCAAGGATAGGATTTATGCTTCAAAGCTACTAATTTCATCTCTTCTGGGACATATTGTGGCTTTAACCAGGCCCCCTTAACCTGGTCTCTAAGTATCTCATTGAATGGAAGAACTACTTCTAAGGGAGCTTATCCAAAATCTATGTGACATTCAGTGTCTTAGCAGCTTTCCTAATTACTCATCAACACTGTGAACTTTCCAAAGATTCCACTGACAGGAAGTCAGTCTCCAGTGAAGTGTCCACACAACTGGCATCTGCAGCTCCATCCATCAGCAGAGCAGAAAAGTTTATTGTTTAAGTAACATTTATTTGACTCACTGTCTTCATTGTCAACTTGAAAAAAACTCAAGAGGCCAATTAGAGCACACTAACTGTTCCCCGAGTCTCACCAGGTAATATTGCCTGAACATTTGGATATCCTGATACTCTGAAGCTCTCATTAAGGAGCTACCTTCTCAACAGAAGACTTGAAATAGTGATTCATTATATGAGACTGGCATCAATGGTGCTGCGACTGACTTTGGTCTTTGATTTGAAGAAGGGAGACAGGCACTGATGTTGCATCAACAGCTGAGTCAGCACTGGAACCAAATCACTCACGGCTCAGCAAGAGGAAGCGGTGGAGTTGAGTTTCATGACATAGCACCAATGGCAGTTGACAATGCCAATGGCAGAACACTCATCACGCAGTCTCTCGAAGGTGTGGTAGCAAATCATGGATAATAAATTGAATGTTTTAATCTTATGTCTTAATTTTAAACACTGAATCTTCATCTTGTGTTTCAATTGCAACTCCTTTCGGTGTGCAGCAAGTCGCACATTTCCTTTTGCATAACAAGTCTCTGCCCAAAAGATTCACAGGACTTGCATCACACAAAATGCAATGATATTTATTTTCCATTGGCCCTATTTTAGCTGGGACATCTGCTGTATCCTGGTTTTCAATTGTTTTATTACTGATCCCCACATCATGTACTACTCCTCCCGAGAAGGGTAGGTTAGAAGCGTCCACAGAATGAACTGTAGAACAGTTAGCTCCTGTGTCTATCAAAAAAGAAACAGGGTGGCCATTGACTTCACCATCAATGTATTGGCCACATTTGTCTAGCTCCAAGTAAGCAATCCTCCTCCACCTCTCAGGTACCGCCATTGTGAATTATTTTCTGAAACACACTGAGGAAATCATAACTCCCAATCAATGGAATTTGTTGGCACCCTGCTTCGTATGGCATTTCATTTTTTATGTTTTGCACACCACTGGGGCTGTGGACATTGCCATGCAAAACTGTTTCTGAGGATGCACATCCCACAAAGAAGGCAGTTGGGCTGGAGCCATTGACAGTGTGTCTTTCTGTGTCAGTGGAACAAATTCATTCTGAATTCTATAAGGATTTTGTCAAAATTCCCACTTCCAGTGTCCAATTCTATCAGAGAAATGACCAGCAGTGTTCTTCTTCAACCTTTCAACATCTGCATTTGTTCCAGAATTGTTCCCAATCCCACTTCCATGACTGTGCATTCTCATTGACCCGAGTCCCATTTTCACTCATTGCATTGAAGGCATCAAATTTATTCCAGCATTTCAAGATTGCACATAACCCAAATCTTAACTCATCATTTGATTCTGGGCCTTTCTTTCAAATTGCTCTGTCTGGGCAACCATCAACTTCTCCTTGGTTATCTTCTGCTTTGCATCAAACAATCTCTACTGTACTTGGCAAGCTTGACAATATCTTTACACTTTGTCTGTCAGCAGATTTTACTATGCTGTATGTGATTACTAAGTTCCAGAAAAAAAGCACATAACAAAAGCAGAGAAAAAAAAACTTGCACCATTTTTCTCTGAATCCTCGACTCCACTGTGCTTCTTAAAAAATGTGCATAAGCCTTTCGTAGTAAGCATGCACTGACTATTTTGGCTCTTGTGAAGTTCTCAAAATCTCTGTCCAATTAATATACTTTCTGGGCACCTTACTTTTCAGATGTTTAATCGCCTTCCTATGGGGCATATCAGCAACAACCGGCGATAATTATAATTATTGCCCGCTATCGCTGGATTTTATCATCGAGATAGCGCGCTAAGAAAAGTAGCGATAAACGCGGTTAGCGCTACTTTTCTTATCGCCATGCGAGTTAGCGGGAGGTTTGTTGATAGGAGAAATGTCAGTTAGCGACATTTCTCACGTTATTTAGAGATACAAAGCTGGGCTTTGAGGGAAAGGGCGCTAAGGCAAGGATTCACGCTATAGCATGATCTTGCTGATAATGCGATAAAATTATCGCCGCTTTTCGCCCAAAAACAGACGCTAAAGCGGCGATAATTTTATCGCTGCGCCTTGATGATATGCCCCTATGTTTGTTAGCTACTTCAGAAGGAGTATGTTAGGTGCAACACTGGCTGGTTCTTTAGTTGGCCAAGCAACAGCATCTTTACATTCAGTCCATAAACAACTAGGAACCTTCATTTCAAACAATTCAAATCGACCCACAGCATCTGCGAAATTATAGTCAACCTATGAACTTCCTTATACCATTTTTCATACTCCTCTCGCAATTTTGGAAAAATTGTGGTAAAAGCATAAATATCAGCCCTCACCCTAAATTGTCTCCAAGTACCTATCTTGATTGTCCCTGCTTTTGAATCACTACCTGACCCCTTCACATTCCATTTGGTCTCTGCATTTCTTTACTTGCTGTACCTGATTTTCATCTTTCCTTGCATTCCTTCAAATCATTTCCTTCTCTCATTTGCTCAATTAAGTCTTTAATGTAAGCTCTTAAAGTAATTAAACCTTATACTTTCATTTCATCATCAGTCAAATCCATTTTTTAAATCTTTTCATGTTTTCCTTTCACTTTTTCTTTTTTCAATTTATTGATATCAACCTCACATTCATCAGCCAATTTTTCCATTTATTTTGTTCTTTATTTGCACCTCTTACTGCTTCTTAAATCAATTGCCTCATCTCATCAACACTGTATATTAATCATTTGTTCAAATAAATTGCCCCTTGGAAAATTTCTCAACATTCAGTGGGTCAATTTGTGTACTTGGTTTTATTATTGTCATTGCAGTCTCAGGTGGAGCGTTATCGACTGTACATGGCGAAAGTAGCTGGTTCCTGTGTCTTAACCCCTATACTGCTGCACCCATGCCAGGTACTCCACTAAAACCAGAACCATTTGCCTGTCCCTGTGCTCTATCAGTATACGGAAGAGGTCTGGAATCTAAAAGATAACTTAGAAATGTATGCTCCTCTAAGAATCATGATTTTGCTTTTCTCTCTCATCAGTGAGGGAGAGGGCAGGGCCTGACTGGGAACTTAAAGCAGCCCTGACATTATTAATTCAGCCCCCATTTGCACAAAATGAGTACTCCCCTCACAAGCTACTAATCCAAAAAATGCAGAACAATACTCTAAAACTCGCTACTCCAAATCCAAGTAGGACGTTTAATTTCTACAATTGCTCCCTTCCGAACATCAACAAATTGTCAGGTGCACATATTGCATATAGCTGCAATGTTTTCTAGAGGCTGGCATGACTAGTTGCTTCAGCCCAGATTTTAATGGTTTTTTAACTGGCTAACATGACTATAAGTTCCAGAATGCAAGGAGACTCATGCATCATCAAACCTCAGCTCATCACAAGGGGCACTTGCTACAGACTAATTCTGCAAAACCTGCAGAGCATTACTCATCCAAGACCTTCCTTCCCATTTCGAGCAAAAGGTTTTTTTTATCGACTATTGCTCTCAACAGTCACGGATGCTGGGGAAGTAAACAAAGCAGCCTCGCCTTTTCCCATTTGTCTTGGAATGAGGTACAAATTGAAAGATGTGCAGAATAGAAAGGCACTTTAAAAAAATAAAGGGAACTGCACTCAACCCAAGATATTTCCAACAACAGTCTACACACCTTATTGGCCTCCTACACCTCCTATCTCAAGTGCTGTCCCCTACCTCACCCTCTCCAGGTCCAGTATTTGTAGGCAGCGTGAGGACGAGGTATAGGTGAACATGTAGCCTGCCTCAAGTGTCTGTCTCCATAGCCAAGTACCATAACATTAACAGCATACTGCGGAAAGGCAGGACATGGACTGTTTTAACTGTCATGCATGCATGCATGCGCATCTACATTCTCTCTTCTGAAGTCTCCTGTGGTCTCTGTTAACATGATAGGCTCTGAGGTGTCTGTTTTTGGTGCATAAGTGCGGACGTGCGCATGACATGTTCATCTGCCCTAAAATGAGCTCCCAAAAAAGAAGCATTTGCAATGCAATAGGTCTCGCATTTGCGAGAGTTTAAGCTATTGGCATTGTAAATGACAATGCCTTTTATTTATCTGTTTTGATAATTAACACATAAATAAAATGCATTGTCATTTACAATGCCAATAACTGAAACTCTTGTAAATGCGAGACGTATATCACATCAAAGAAGTGGCCGCCATTGTCCCGGGCTGCTTGGAAAGTGAAAGCATGCATGGTGCGCTGAATGTTGCAGGAAAGCATGTTGTGCCTGCAGTAGGAGAAACTCATTAAAGAAAATAGTGCTTACAGACTTAATAGAATATACTGGCACAGATGTATGACCATTGGCAACTGCGACTCACAAATTGAGCCAAATTAAAAGTCGCAATTTGCGAGTCACAATTGCCAATGTACAACAGTGTCTGAGACACTGTTTGCGATCCCCAATGGGGTCGCAAATTGCATGCCTCATGCATATTATTGAGGCTGTCGCAATATGCGACCCAAATGGGAATGGCTAGCACTCCCAAGGATGGTGGCCGGCTGGGGTCAGCCGACCTCCATGTCTGGAACTGCTTTTAAATAAAGCAGTTTATTTTTGGGGAAATGCTATCCTTTTTCCTTAAAGTAAAATGGGATGCATTTAAAAAAAATAATGAAACGTTTTTGTTTCAATTTTTAAGGGCAGGTAGTGGTCCCTGGGACCACCCTGCTCTGAAAAAAATGTTGTGCACGCATTCACAAAGGGGAAGGGGTCCCCTGGGGACCCCTTCCTGTTTGCAAATGGTTTACCACCCTCTTGAAGAGGGTGGTAAACTGCGAGCGTTTTGCGACTGCAATTGCGGTCGTAAAACATTCTTGCATAAGGTTCAGACTCGCTATTATGAAGGGACACCCTCGGAACGCCCCTTCCTAATAGCAAGTTGTTAACCCTATTTTGTGAGTCGCTATTTAATTAGCGACTTGCAAAATAGGGTTAGTACATGGGCCACAGGTTTTTTTCATACTCAAACGGGTCTAAAACCCATTTGTGCATGCAAAAATCCATTGTACATCTGGCCCACTGTGTAACAACAGAAGTAAAAGGGCCAGTCCTAATGGGAGGCTACAAATGAAGACAAGGCAGCAATAAGGAGGGAGTAACAAGCCTATTAACGAATCAGAAGACAGCATTTATGAAGGACAGTGACACGTAACCCGGGTCGGGGAAGGCGAAGCCGGACCCAGTGGGGGCCGGGGGCAAATGCCGGCCGGAGGCGGGAAGCCCCGCCCGCCCATATGGATAGCCTGCTTGAGGGGGGGGGGGAGACCAGGATTGGTCACCCCAGGGCAAGCTTGGAGCCCCCCAATCCGGGGGCGAGCTGACAAAGCGAGGGGGGGATAAATAGGGGGCAACAGGCCCGTTTAAGCACGACCCCACCCTGCCCTCGCATTAGAGAAAGGAATCGTTGCTTTGTCGTTGTCACCAGCAGCGGATGGGTCGTGGGACGACCGGCTGCAGGTTTGAGACATCGGGGGGGTCGGGCTGCTGTGAGCGAAAAGCAGCTGTGGTAGGCATCGAGGAGCCAGTGTCCGGTACCACTATCCCCAGAGAAGAAGAGGGGGGGTCATGACAAATATGCCATGACAAATATGCGCGGGGCTTTAAGTACATACTCAAATTCAGCATGCCTCGGAGCAGTGCATGCAGTGCCCAGGCTCGACCTAAAAATCAAATTGGCAGCACTGCAATTTGCTGTGGCACCGCATAATTTGCGCCAACACTTCCGGGGACCAAAACCGGCCACCTGGGGGGTGAAACCGGTCTCCAGGGTCTCCAGCATCCCTGGTCAGTCTGCCTGGGAGAGGGCCCGCCAGGGCAGGAGCATCTCTGGGGATCCATAGCAAATGTGATAATGAACTGAATCAATCAGGAACAAAGCTCACCTGTGAGTCATGAATTAACCATGGGATAATTCTGTACAGTCTAGTTGCCAATCTTATGTCAAAACCTTCCTTTACCAGCTTCTGGCATGGGCGAGCTGGAACCAGGTCGCCAAACTTTAGAGGGGTTCACAGAGCTCTCTGTATTAGAGTCCGGCAAACAGCAGCCCCTCTGCCCTGGCTCCAGTGATTCACCTTAGCATGCTGCAGTCTCTGTATTTTTTAACACCTCATCAAACCGTTTCTTTGCCCTCCCATCTACCACTCATCCTCTACCACCACAAAACAAAACCCCCTTCCACCACAGCTTACAATTTGGCACCAGCCGGATGGAGCTAAGCTGCAGGTAATTCATAACGTGGGGGAGGTGTTTGGGCTCAGATGAAAATCATTCAGATAGCCAGCCAGCGACTAATCTGTGGACCCCTCCCCACCCCCCGCTGCAGCCTTTTGTTCACCAGCAGCAGCAAAGGCGGCACATTCCTTGATGCCCAGGGTGCCATCTGAGCAGGGGCCAGCTCTGTGTAACTATTTAATAGTGATAGCAGCCAATAATTGGAACAAATCAAATGATTTTTATTCGACTTGGGCATAAAGCACTGCTTTATTGGAGAGGGAATGCGTTGAACATGCGCTTTTTGCTTCCTGTAAGACCACATAAAGCACTTTGGCCGCATATGTGCTTCCTATATTATAAGAATCTCCAGGGAAACCATTGTCTCTTGGCGATCTACTGTTAGGCGATGTGGAAATAGCTTTCTCAGGGGGATATTACCAAGAAATTGCGATAATTATCGCAAAAGGCGCTTATCGCTGTTTTTTTATCGCCGGCTATCGTTGGATTCCATCGCGGAGATAAGGCGTTATTATCAACGCTTATCTCCAAGGCGATAGAAAATCCTGCGATAACGGCGAAACCCAGCAATAGCGCGAGAAATCCAGCGATAAATTCAACGCTCTAATGAAAAGCTTGCTAATAGGCAGGTGAGGTCTTAACCTTACAATCAACCTCCCATTGACTAGAATGGTTAAGTCAGGTTTTTAGCAGGTGTTAGATTCCAGCTATAGTCGCGGTCAGCACGATTTTTTTTATCGCTTCACGGGCATTGCTAATAGGGGGAAGCTGTGTTTGCGACTGTTTTCAGTCGCTTTAAGTTGGGAACGCCTACTTTGCATGTCATTAGCGGTATATATCGCTGACATGCCAAGCATCACCAAAACGGTCGCTTTCGCCATAAAGCTGTCGCTAACAGCTGTTAGCGACAGCTTAATAATAGGGCGATAGAAATATTGCCGCTTCAGCGGCAAAAAATGGCGCTAAAGCGGCGATAAGGCCCTTGCTAATATCCTCCTTAGTTCCTTAAACAGTGATTTCTCCTCCAGTAAGTAGCTCTCTCCCTGCATTTGAAATGTTTGTGAAAAAGGCATCTATTCTGAAGTGGATGTTGTGTCTGCCTCTTGCAATCGATATAAGTGTTGCAAAAAGCCTGCAAATATGTCTACTATGTCTCGTGGGTGTGTAGTTTACCCTTTTACATCTTGAAGTGAATATATTGCCATTCGGGATTATCTCTGCTTTGGTTGGGCAGAGAAACAGATACTGATGTTTCTGTAATGCATATTCTGCTTTTTCTATAAATCATAAATTCAGGGCAAGGTTTTCTTTTTGAACATTCCTCAGCAAGTCTCTAGGCGGATAAGAATTATTTCTATGTCGAAGGGCGCTGGGAGAAGTGCACCTCCACCGGTAACTTTGCTGGTTGCCCACAGCATGGTTCAAAAAGCAACAGAACCTTTTTTTTCTCCACCATATACATTTTAAATGGGAGTTGGGTATGTGTCCTCTTCCAGCAGTCTGTATTGTGAGGTGTTCATGCGCCACATTTTCGTCGAGGGATATATCCTGCCAGTAATGCAGGAGCAAGGTCCATTTTTCCACTCTCCAATATCTCACAAATGGGGTGGTACATAGAAAGTCTTAATCCTTCTAACTAGAAAGAATTCATTCTGGAGCTTGATCCATGGACACAGAAAAAGGAAGGGTCAGTCAGTTGTACAAAACATTATATCTCTACTAGCGCATGGTCTTGTATAGTATAATTTAGAAGGGCCCTGCCTGAGATGTTTCCTCTGTCAGGAGCGCCTTTTCTATCTAGAACAGAGTCCAGAGTCAGGTTCTAATCTCCTCCTATAATTTTGTGGGATTGACCAAATTGAATCATGAGGCAATTTAGGGGTGTATGAAAAGGGGCACATGCAGAATTCGATGTATATGAATGGAGCCAACGATCATCACTTCATGTTTATTTTAGCAAATATGTGCTGACCTTGTTGGTTGGTCTGCCTTGTTTTAGGACTTAAAGTGTGGGGGTTTTCTTAAACATCAGTATAGTTGCCCCCATAGATTTTGAGAAGTTTGAGGACTGTGATTGTAAATTTGGATCTTGACTGGGGAAGCTGCTTCCTAGAGCTAACCCTACCCAGTCTTGCTTAAGTTTGTCGGTTTCTCAAGTGGAGAGATGTGTATACTGTTTTCAATTCAATATTGGTTTGTAGTCTGTGTAGGATCTTTTTTTTCTTCTTCATATAGTTTGAAACACATTTAACGTTTAGAGATATTAACTAAAGTGGGTTGGGTCAGTTTGTGGAACATGATAGGGCCCAGCTTGTCTTATGCATACAGTCTAGTAATGGCTTTAGCTAATGGTCAGCCTGTGTGAAGTGTTTTTTGGTTGAGTGGTATGAAAGGTGTGTCACTAGAAATGTACATCCTCAACAATATTAATATTTTGGCCTAGTTTTCGATGCTATTGCACTCACCTTCATAGTAAAGGCTTAGGGGATGGAAAAGTGGGTTTGGAGAATACTTGCAAAATATAATTTTTTAAACGGATAAGACGTATATGCAACATATTACTAGCTGGTGTAATAAGGGTAATTATAAACCTTTTAGAAATGGATCGAATCCTTTGCACGTGGGCACAGGGACGTAATTACTCAAACTAGCAGGCTCTACTTCAGTTGTGTGTCTGCCAACACCTCAGTGGTATTTTGTATAGTATGAGGTTAATGGAGACACCATGCTCAGAAAATCTTTTATAGACCCTGTTTAGGTGGACAAGTAGTCCCAGGGGGGGTCAGCCCTTCCAATGTCTTGGTCCATACTGCTCAATCTATTTGGAAATGGCGACGAGGCGGGATCAGACTCCGCGAGTAACCAGGTGGCTGAGCGTGGGCTGGCTGTGTAAACAAGCGAGCGGCAGAAGCAAGGTGGGCGACGTGGGTACCCCACTGAAAGAGGAAGTGTGGGGTGTGAACCGAGTTGGCCATGCCAGACTCACCGGAAAGAATGGCTGCGGCGGGGGCGGCTGGAGGGCGGCTCAGCCACGTGGCCGAAAAAGCTCTCCCAGAATTTAGTCAGCTGGCAGCACCGTGATGAAAGAAGTGGCTGGGGCAGTTGGAAAACTATTTTGTTGCTACACGAGAAACATACAACACGGTGAAGAGGTCGTCGATGCTACTAATGAGTGGCGATGAACTACATGAGCTGGTTCCAGGACCTGCCGGATACCGGAGATAGTGGAAACTACGACAAAGCGGTGTAGGCCTAAAACCAGTACTTTGATCCGCAAGTAAACACCGATTTTGAACATTTCAAGTTGCACCAGGCCAAACAAAGGGGGGAAGAGTCGATCGACATATACTATGCAAGGTTAAGAAAAATGGTTAGCACCTGTAGTGGGGCTGATCGAGCCTTCGAGACGAGGGCCCAACTGATCGCAGGATGCAGGTCACCAGAACTGCGCGAACTGATTCTCTGCCAAACAGGGATCACATTGGAAGAAATACTGATTCTGGGAAGGTCTCATGAACAGGCGGACGCACGCGCAAGTGAAATGAAAATGGCGCTTGCGCAGAAGTCGTTTGGGAGTCAGCCTGTGTTTCCAACTCCTATCAAAGAAGAAAGGGTTGAGGCGCTGAAGAAGGTGTATGGCTGAGGTGCTGGAAATGGGGCCAAGACGGAGAAAAGGCGACGGAGGCGCGAGTGCCGAAACTGCAGCATGGGGGCGCATGCTCCACGAGTATGCCCAGCACAAGGGCGGCAGTGCCTGAATTGTAAGAAGTATGGACATTTCGCTAAAGTATGCCAGACTGGTAAATCACAGGGTGGCAGCAGATCTCAAGAGTCGAGGCCCACTAGGTCAGGCAAGAAGGTGCAGGAGGAAGGAGAGGTGGACAGTAGGGGGCAGCAGTCGTCAATGACAGAGGACGAGGAGGATAACGTGTTCGGAATTTCCCATATGCGAGGAGTAAACACCACTAAGAGACCACCCCCCACCTGCCAAGAATGGATTGGAGAGTCCTGCATAAGTGCGCTGATTGACACAGGGGCGTTGGTCAACATACTGGATGTGGATCAGTACAAGAGACTCAAGCCGAGACCCAAACTGATGCCGACGGCAGCCCGGATTTTGACATATGGAGGAGATACTCCGATTCCGCTACAAGGAGTAGTTGAAGCGGAAGTGAAATACAAAGACAGAGTCCCTACCACCAGGTTCTATGTTACCTGCGACAGGGCCGGGTCGTTATTATGTTGCCACAACGCCGAAGATCTGGGATTAGTGGTGGTCGCGAAGCACATACATCAATCCCAGGCAGACAAAATCCTGGAAGAATTTCCTGAGCTGTTCAGGGGATTTGAATGCCTGAAAGGAGTGGAGGTCCGACGCCATATCGACGAGTCGATTCAGCCGGTAGCGCTCCGTCACTGGAGGGTACCGTTCCATCTCAGACCTTTGGTGGAAGCGGAGTTAGATCATTTGGAAAGGGAAGGAGTCATCGAGAAAGTGTCAGGACCCACGCCGTGGGTGTCCGCCTTGGTGATAGCCCCCAAACCAAAGCAGCCAGGGGCCATCCGGCTGTGCATGGACATGCGGCTGCCGAACAAAGCCATTCGCCGTGAGAGGCACATCACTCCAACTATCGATGAGATTGTGACTGATTTGAATGGGGCGCAATGGTTCTCGAAGGTAGACTTGAACTCGGGGTGTAATCAACTGATGTTGGTAGAAGAAAGCAGGTACATCACAACGTTTTCCACCCACATGGGGCTGCGCCGCTTTAAGAGACTGAGTTTTGGGATGTCCTCGGCGGCCGAGGTGTTCCAAAAGGCCGTGAGAGAAGCGCTGTCCGGTTTAGTTGGAGTTATCAATGTGAGCGATGATATCCTGATTTTCTCGAAATCACTGGACGAGCATCACGTGAGGTTGAGAGCCACTCTGAGGCGGCTGGTGGAACAAGGCCTAACACTGCATCAAGCAAAGTGCGAATTCTATGCCACAGAAGTTGAATTCTTCGGACACCGGTTCTTGGCCAAAGGATTACAGGTGGATCCTTCCAAGGTAGAAGCCATTAGAACGGCGGCCATCCCTCAGACGCCGTCAGAAGTGTGAAGCTTCCTGGGGATGGCCAACTACTGCGGCCGATTCATTCCGCGACTGGCTACTCTTTCGGAACCTTTGCGGCAACTAACCAAAAAAGGCACTACCTGGCAGTGGACGGACAAGGAGGCCCAAGCATTCGCGGATGTGAAGAAAGGACTACTAAAAGGGGCCACGGTGGCATATTTTTGACCGGGAGCGGCCATGGAGCTGATAGTGGATGCCAGCCCCGTGGGATTGGGACCTGTGCTCCTGCAGAGGTCAAACCGGGAGGAGTGGGTACCCATTGCCTATGCCAGTCGGTCACTCACGGCGGCGGAGACCTGATACGCGCCGATTGAGAGAGAAGCACTAGCCATCCGGTGGGCGTGTCAACACTGTGGGCACCGTTTCACTGTTGTGACTGATCACAAGCTGCTGGTACCCCTCTTCGCGGGAACGCACGAAGCAGACCACCGCGAATTGAAAGGTGGGCTGTCCAGATCCAGCAATATCAGTTTGAGGTGGTTTAGCATCCAGGAGCAAACAACCCCGCAGATTATCTGTCGAGACACCCTCTGGCTCCGAGTGGAGTATAAGGGCCGGAGGTAGACGAGGGTGCTGAAATCTGCGTGAAGCAACTGCTGGAAGATGCTTGTCCACAAGCCTTGCTATTGGAAGACATCCGGAAAGCGTCAGCCGAAGATGAATGCCTACAAATGGTGGGCCGCACGCTACAAGATCACCAGTGGAAGTGGTTCCTTAGCGAGAATGAGCGAAGGTCAGCCGAGGAGAAGGAATACTGGAAGAGCATGTAGAGGTGTCGAGGAGAGCTGAGTGTGGCAGGAAACGGAGTAATCCTGCGTGGTTCACGGACCGTAATACCTGCCATTCTCCGAGAGCGCACGATCGAGCTAGCGCACCAGGGACACCAGGGAATCGAGAAGACCAAGGCTCATCTGAGGACAAAGGTATGATTCCCGGGTATGGACCGAATGGTGGAAGACAAGGTCCGGCGATTCCATGCATGCATCATAACAGGGGCGGATCCTCCGGAAGCTCCCATTGTCACCGAAGGGCCTAGCCTGTCACCGTGGGAATGAGTGAGTTTGGATTTTGAGAGTTTCCTCGATGGCCGGCAAATGGCCATGTTGGTTGACAGCCATTTGAAGTTCCCGATAGTGGAGTTGGTGGCCTCGACGGCATTTGAATGTGTACAGCTGGCACTGGAGAAAACATTTGCTTTGCTGGGGCTGCCGGTGGAGATCTGTACAGATAATGGACCGCCGTTCCAAGGGCAAGAATTTCAGGAATTTCTAGGACAACATGGCATCTGACACCGCAAAATAATGCCACTGTGGCCACAGGTCAATGGGGACGTGGAAAGGTTTATGAGGACACTGAACAAGGCACTACGAATCGGGATAGCCCAAGGTGTCAACTTGGAAATCTATTTACATCAGTTCCTGAGAGCCTACTTCCAAAACACCTCATTGCACAACGAAATGTGCTCCCCATGACCTCATGCTAAAAAGAGTGGTAAGGGATGGAATACCCAGCAGTGAATCATGGACCCCGGCGGTTATAGATGTGGAACGGTCCCAGGCCCGCTGCAAAAACAACAATGACCGGGCTAGCCAGAAAAGAGGGGCTCGACCGGCCAACATTCAGGTTGGGGATCATATGGTGGGAAAAGATCGGCATCCGGGGTCTAATTTCCGCACACCTTTTGAGCCTGACACATGGAGAGTGGTGCGGGTCCAAGGGACTTTAGTAGTGGCCGAGAAAGGACACGAACGTATAACCGGCAACATCTCCTGGTTCAAGAAGTTCCCCAGGCCGAGTGCGCCTGCGACGGAACCTGAGGTGGAAATGTGGAGAGATGATGAAACAGAAGTGCCGGGGGGCGGAAGCCAGACAATGGGAGTGACCCCGGAAAGATCTGATGAGAGGGCCGAGCCAAGGGAAGCTGTATCCCGAGATGACAGCTCTCAGGAGGGGGCCGAGTGCGGCGAAGGGAGGCACCAACACCATCGTTTATGACTTCCACAACAACCCAATGCCGAACACCAGGCTGCGGGAATTTGTGCGGTAAGGCTCATCGGAGTGAGGCTTGTCAGGTGTAGTGCCGGATGATATACATGGGTGTTGTTACTCAGACGTTGCCATATTACTGGCTGTGTTACTGTCTGAACATTCCGTTTTCAAAATTGCCAGGTTGGATGGGATGTGGTGAGCCACCCGGCCGCTATAATACAATGTTTGCATGCACCTCACTGGGCCGGGCACGGACCAGGGAGTACTCAATAAAGGGTGACATCAGCGCACGTGGCTGATGGCACGAACCGAGTATCCATGTGTACTGTCCTCTGCTGTTAGGCCTAGGCCTGTGCTCCCCTCCCAGTGCATCACCGGAGGGTGCCATAGTGAGAGTCGAACCCTGCGCACCCCTGCCCGGGACCCAGGGTTTTACAGTAATGAAAAATGTTTTCTGGACGGATCATCACTGTTAGTATCTCATCTCACCCCATATTTCACTTTAATTTCACAATTACAAGCGTTAGAATTAAAATGCCATTCAATAAGGGTCGCAGTTACCGATCTTCCTGGATTGATGTGCAGTATTTTGCAGATTGCTTCCCTTTTCAATGAAGACCTGAATTTCAGTCTCTCATGTTCCAAAGTCTTGAACGGGGTTGCTCTGATTTGTCTTGTTCTTTAGTTGGAGGAGGAGACTGTGCATTCAGACTTGAGTTTTCTAGTGAGTACAAAAGCGATTCAAGTTCATCTGGTTCACAAAATTCCATAGCATGCTGTGTGTAGTGATGAGCATGAGAGCTAGGTCCAGGAGTCTGAACTCAATATCTGTTTGATAAAAGTCTTATCTCAAAGTCAAACATTTCTTTAGTTTCAGATTTTTGAAAAATCAGTAGTCTGCAGGAATATTTACCGGTACATCGCATGCGTTTACAACGAATGCAATTACAACGCGGTCGTTACAACAACTGAGTTGTTACACCGCAGTACCATTACAAGCAAGGAGTTACAACGACATGCTGTAGGGGGCGCTCGATGTTGGAATCGTATAATTTACTATTCCAACTCCAGTGTGCGTTGTTACGCATGCGATGTAATGGCTGTTTTCCGTCTGCAGGGACTTTTATTATGTGACTATTGAAGGTGTAGGGACCGTGCTTCTTTACTGCCACGATAGTGTGTCTGGCTTATTGGTGATGAAGAAAACCATCATTAATGGGCAAGGTCAGATTGTCTTGCTTGTATGTTAGGGCGCGTAATGCAGTGGAGCCTTAGGAACTCTAGTGCTGGGGAGGATTCTAATAAAGTAAGCCAAGGCAAGAATGGAGTCAGAAAGTCTTCCATATTTTTCTGTTCCATAACCACTGAGGCAATTGAATGTTATCCCACCTTCATCTATCCTCTGAGTAGATTAGCTTGTGGCAAAGCTGTGAAACCTCCCGCCCTTAATCAAGTGAGTTGCCAAAGGAGGATTCTAAGCTATTTCTGATATGTCTAGCCAAGTGAATGTTTGTGATGTCCACCAACGTGGAGCATATGTCAGTGGCTGGTCTCCTAGTTTGTTCTCCTGAGCACTCACAGAGAAGCCCAATACTGGGATTTCTTTCATAATGGCCTAAAGTGTAACTTACAGTGGTTTAGTTGTTTCTATTGACAGGCTCTGCTTGCTTCTAGTTAGTAAAGCAGTGAAGAGCAATTGCCTGGTTGCATAATTATTTGCCATTTTCACATTTGTGGAAGTATCAAGATTGTGCTGAACACCCATTTGTGGTTTATGGTACATGCTTTGAGCGCCTAGACAAAAATCCATTCAGAACAGTGTTTTACCTGGCACTGATTAGCAGCACAAAAAGGACTTCACACCATCCACTCGAACTAGGGAAAAAGGTGGAATGCCCTTCTCCAACAGTACCTACACTGTTGGGCCACAAGAGGAAGATTTCTGTCAATGGAGCCAAAGGTTTCAGTCCTCCCATCATTACATAGGGTATGTCAACCGTCAGTCTGGTGGAAAGAATTCTCTGTTGCATTTGCACTGAAATACCATGTTCGCCAACATTTAAATCTGTACCTTTGTTATTTCATAACTGATTTTAAAGGGTCATGTTATGACTTTGTGTATTTCTTGTATCATGATTGAGACCATTGTCTACGGCTGACAATGTCAGTTCCAGACACTTAGTTTTCATCTTAGTTGATGTTCCCTAAAGCCACCTCGTCAGTGTGGTCTGACTTGATTCCTTGCATGGATGGTTAAGTGTCTATATCATCACTATGTTTTAATGCAAATGTGTCCTTAGAGGGGTTGTGATGGGTGAATGTTCTTTATACTTTGTTCTTGTTAGCTGTCTTCATGTTTTAATTTGTTTTATGTTCCTCCCTACATTTGCCTTCTTACATAGGCAGTACTGAATGTATACAACTTAGATGCTGTTGCCTGTGATCAGACCAGATCTACTTAGGCTTACTATTATCATTATGTTTCTATTATCATTATGTTTCATGGCAAACTACTCTTAGAGGGAGTGTGTAGGGTCAAGGTTTTTTAAACATTGTTGTTGTTGTCTTTGTCTTTTAAGTTGTCTCGGTGGTACGGAGTGCTATGCCCTCCTTGCCATGGACGTCCACAGAAAGTGTTCATGGGGGGGGGCAAAATGTTAACGTCATCACCATCCTCTGACATGGTGTGTGCCAGGTGGGGCACAAGAAACACTGGGGCGCAGGAGGAGCCATGTAGCTCTGAATGCCCCTCTTGCTATTTTCTAAGCTCTCTGCACTTCCTAGGTCATTCCTGTCCACGTGACAGACAGGCTACCTCGATGGCACTGCTGAGCTCCACAAGTACTTCATCTATAGATATTCTGTGTAATATGTACACCATGTGCACTCATGTCTATCCGGGTGTGTGCAAAGAGCCACAGAGACTGCTTCTGTGGTAGTTTCCAATTCAGCGCCAAGAGACCTTTAGTGTACGTGCGCTCAATAAATTCCTATAACATAGCAATAATCTTATACAAAGAGGCTGAGGCAATAGGGCATCGCACCTAACAAACAGTCCATGCACAGTCGTATGTATGCACCGCACATTTAAATAAATAAAATACATTTTAAAAAAATAACAGCGGGTTGGTCATCAGAGTCGAGAGTGGTGTAGAATTAGTAAAAGGGTGGATGGGAGACAGGCAGGTGAATGGGAGCTTACAGGCAGGCAGGTGGATAGTAGGTTAAAGGCAGGCAAGTGGGTAGGAGTTTAGAAGAGGCAGGTGAATGGGAGACAGGCAGGTGGATAGCAGGTTAAAGGCAGGTGGGTGGGAGCTTAAAGTAGGCAGCAGGATGGGAGCTTAGATGCAGGCAGGTGGATGAGAGACAGGCAAGTGGATAGCAGGTTATAGAGGCAGGTGGATGGGTGCTTAGAGGAGGCAGGTGGATGGGATCTTAGAGGAGGAAGGTGGAAGAGAGCTTAGAGGAGGCAGGTGGATGAGAGGGTAGAGGCAGACAGGTGGATGGGAGCTTAGAAGGAGGCAGGCAGGTGGCGGTTATTGGCAGATGGATGGATCCGACCAGGACATGATAGTGGTGGCTGCCTATTAAGTATAATGTCCTGACATACGCAAATGAGTTCAAACTTCCCCAGACAGTGTGGTATTTTTTATTCCCTCCACGGGGCACTGTTGGAGTCAGGTGGATCAGGGGCTGGCCCTGTGCCCTTAAGTGGCCGGTGAATGCTCCATAATACGGGGTGGACTTTTCTCTCACACACCTTTGGCTGTAAGGCCCTGTTTGTGTACAGCGCTAAGTTAGGACTTTCGCTTGGCCCTTTCCTTGCTCTTCCTTTTCTCAAGTTGGTCCAGGCCTCACACGCAGCATCTCCTAAGGGTGCTAGGGGCAGGTGCCCCCTATCCCCGTCACCCCTCATGTCAAGGTCTGTTTTTTGCTGTAGCTGCTCTGAGCTGGCCTCATCCTGGCCTCCTGTCCTCTGAGGTTGGAATGCCTGTCACACACACTGCACCATCTATGGGGTGCCAAGGACATGTTCCTCCCCTTACTCAACCCCCACCCCCCTCCCGACCCTCTGGTTCAGGATTGTGGTAGGAGTTCAGAGCCCACACCTTCCTGACCTCCTGCCCCTGGGCCCTGAGGTGGAAATGTTCCTCACACAGGTGTCTGTCCCCTCTCAGTACCAGGGCATTAGCTGGCTGGAACTCTGAGTAGGCTCCTTCCCTCTGGCAGGTCCAGCCCTCACACACAGCCCCAATGGATGAGAGCCGAAGTCAAGTGCCAACCCCCTCAGTGCACCACGCCCCAGCCTCGAAGGCCCGTCTGCACCACGGCTTAAAATATGCATTACTGGAGCCCCGACCACCAGGGGAGAGGGTGAAACCCAGGGTGCTAGGTCGCCAGCCTCCTGTGACCATGGGGATGTCTAGGCGCGTTGGCTCCGAAGCCTTCACGTGTCCCCAAGTGCACCTGGCCACTGTGGTGCTGCTCTGCGTGGGACCGAGGCACATTTAGAGTCAGACTCCGTCCTTTTACAATGCAAGCGCCGCTTGTTCCGAGGACTCTGGTTAAAACACTCACATAGTCAGATCAAAAAGATTCACCTAAGTGCCGCCTATTCTTCAGTGCATTGTATCACTTCTGCAAAATGGTGTCTGCCTGTCGTGTAACTCTGACTATGTATACTGTGTCTGCAATTTTCCTGAGCTTTGTAAATAAAAAGATTTTTTTTTAAACAAAATAATTCACATAAGTGACATTCATGTAAAATTTTTACATATTGTATGGTGTACGGGAGAGAGTGCTGTACTGAGCATTCTATGAAGCAGGTGTGACTGCCACGTACATAGCATATCTCTTCTCTGAGAGTACCTTCTCAAAGCGGAATCCCTATATAAGTGTCCAGCGGGCAGGTATTTTCATTAAAAAAGTGTCTGGTGTAGTGAGTGCACATAGATCGTGCTAACGTCCATTCCGAGGTGGCACTTTGGATTAGAAAATGTCAGAAAAAGACATTCCCAACAAAAGCTATTACTTCCTTTTTAGATCGATTTCACAGGGGAACGAATGAAGCAAAGGAGAGGAAAGAGAGGGTAAGAGGCAGTTCTTGGAGTCACGGTTTTCAGCAAGTGAGGAGCTAGACAGAGACAGAAAACAGAGGAGGTTATGACTTACTTCAAGCAGGGGGCGCAGGCAGGCCCGGACCTTCTCTCTTGACCTTGCCGATCAACAGCAATGTTCCCGCTCATCAAGCAGGTCCTGCAGACAAACACCACTGTGGGGGGCTGTCCTTGACCTTATGCGCGGTTCGTTACAGCCTAGGATAGGTGGCGCCGCACTCGTTATGATGTCATGATAGGGATTTGGTGCTGCTGGCCAAAAAATATATAATCAAGAGGACTGCTCACAAAATTAAAAGGCCCATCCATTCTAGTGTCTCGGCAAGAGCTGGGACAGCGATACTAAAAAGAATGGCACCCGCAGCACAGCACCAGTACGGCGGGCCGGGTGATCCGGGGGGGGGGGAGGGGCAACCGCCCCTCCTTGCCCCCCCTGCAGACGCCCATGCTCCTTGCCATGGGAGGAAACTGCCGTGACTTCTTTTTTTAGTTACAAAAAGAAAATCTCGCCTTTTGAAACTAAACAAAAATTTAACTAAGCTGGATGAATCTGTCATGTTTGGCGCAGCCGTCTGGCCAACATTAACAGCAGCTCCAGTCAATGCTTTAAGTGTCTGCCAGGCCAACGGACATTTCAAAATCTGGTGGGCGAACCCTTCATTAGGGTGTGCTCACCAGGGCTTTTCTCCACACCATGCCTCTAAGTCTAAACATTAAGATGGTGAGGCTGATGTGTGGACATTTACAGCTGCCTGGGGTCCCCATGTCTCACTTAAAGTTAGCCCTTACCTTTTAACAGGCATCCCATTTTATTGCTTTTACACTGTAACTATGGGTTCAAAAAACCCAGCTGTAATGTGTAGTTGAGTAAAAAGCTAGGATTAGTTGAAGGTATCACACATAATAATGGGACATCTTGCAGCTATACATTTTGTTGGGATGTGAAAATTCTTCTTTCATGTTTCCACCTCCATTCCAGGTGCATGGTCACAGTGCTCTCTTCACATGTACCTGCCACTACACCTTCCATTTAGGACCCGTTTACAACTTTGGCAGTGCAGCGCCGGATCTGCCCCATGCAGCACCGCCTGAACCATGGTCGGACCACCCACCAGATTAGGAGTTTCCTCTTGTCCGGCAGGCTTTTCTTTTGATGTTCCCACGGCCGTGCCCTGACAAGGAGCACCGCAATGGGAAAGCCAAAAACAGTTCCTGCATGGCATGGACTAAAAAGTCCATACTATGCAGGAACTCGTGTACAAGCATACAGGATGGCACATGTTGTGCCCCCTTGTGCATCCTGTAGGGCTCTCTCTGTTCCTTCTCCACCTCGGTTTTCATGGCAGTGGAACAGTCTTAAAAACGGTGGTGGAGAGAAATTGTAATATGCTTGGCGGGACCGCGGCTGTCCCGCCAAGCACAGTACTGCCTCTGCACCGCTGCAAGACCACTGAGGCAGTACCACTGCCCGAATCATAAGAAGATCGTCAGGAGACCACTACCACCCCACGCCCACGAGTCTGGTAGTTCGTCGACAGCCAGAATCATAATCGTGGCCTAAATGTTCAAAGCCTGGGGTGTTTGGCAGTTGACCTACTATCAATACTGACTTGTTAGAAGAGGGGGTCTGATTTATCAAAGTTTTTTACCCATCATGTGTATGTTGGTAAATGTGACAGTTCATATTAGCCAAGATTCCTATGAGGCAGTCTTTTCACCCATCGGTGAAAGAATTTAATCACTGGCAAAAGATCAAAATGATTTTAATATTACCAGATTCTCTACAGTGTACAAAATAATGAGAACACTTCTAGAATGTGCTTCTGAATTCAAGCACATAAAACTGTAGGAAGCTAAAGGAAAAAGAAGCAACATTTAGTAACATCCCTAAACAACAAAATACAAGCAGGAGAATTATATGCAAATTTTTCTTGCAGCTACATTGTATAAGAAAGATAAATTGCATTGACCCCTTCAGGAGGAAATAAAAAGGACTGACTCTCTCTAGTTTCCTTTAATTAAATGTCATTCTAGCTGTGGTTGTGCAGGCGGATATCAGTTGTTATATGTTTATACTAATGATGCCTTTTTGACTTTCGGTTGGGTTTTATCAGTTATTATAGGTTTAAACCTAAAACAGAATAGCCTATACACATTACAGTGGAGTCTTGCTTTGGAATCAGATGGCCCTTTTCTGTGTCAAAGGTGATTATTTCACAGTGGTATGTTTCTATAAGCAAATTCAAAGCGAGTGAGATAACCTGCTCCATGAGGCTTTTGGCGGCATCTCCGCCTGAGATTTGGTTTGAAAAATTCTGCCAAATTATGCATTTTCCAGCCTCATTTTTTGTAAGTTAGCAAAACATCCTAGGTTTTATTTAGAAGCATTTCTGAAGTGACCTTGTAATTGAGAACAAACATTGTTTTTGTTTTTACCTGGGAGAATAGTGATATGCCAGTTTTGGGATAAAACTGTGTTTCCAGCCTGCATAGGACATATTACTTTTTGCCCACCTTCACTCAGTGCCAGAGCCCACTAGGCTTTCAGGCATCTTTGATGACTCTTAATTGAATACAGGTGTATTTGTGTTTTTATGCACACATGTTCCATGATCATACAGTTTTATTGCAATGTTAATGTGTCCCCTACATAGTAGTTCCTGTAACTTGCAGGTCACAGGTTCAGATCCTACTGCAATAGTTCATTTGAATTATGCAGCAGTTGAAGAAAACTCTGTGTAACATGCATGTCACAAATTCCAATCCTGAGGAATGACTCTATGGATTAGTCGCTTTTCTGCAAACATCTGCATCTAATGTGTGTAGCATAAGTTTGAGTCCTTGCAAGACTTCATTCTTTACAAGTTCAGCAGGAATATTACTCAATGCCCCAAACACAACATTCTGAATAAAATAATGTTGCTGTCTGGCATTATTTCCAAATTCTCATGTTAATGAAGTTCAATTTTTCAATTGTAGCACAATCAACCTTCTTCCGAATCACATTCAAGTATCTTACTAGCATTTTACAAGGAACAAGTATGCTGAAGACTGCGGAGTGTTGGGGGGCAGGGTCTCCTCTTGACCAACATGAACATTTTATTTTTTTACCCTGATGGCATGCTGAATGTTTATTGCTTGGGTGAATGGCCTTCTAACAACTAATCCAGCTACAAGTAAAAAGTAGGCAGGAGAGGGAAGCTTCCTTTTATTTGCTCTGTGTTTACTCCCCAGAGTAACGATAACACAGAGGCTGCAGCTGATTTTATAAGGATCCTCTTTTTTTGACTTAAGGTATGAATGTAGTATAAAAAGGGTGAATGTAGTATAAACAAAGAACAACTCCACATGTGGCTCAAATAAAAGCCACCGAGAAGGGACATTAGGAATCATAGACCATATGACAACCCGTTTATACTGGTTGGTAAGTCAGTTGTTTTGATTATGTCGTTGATGATGGTATTGGATTTTTTTGCAAACCTTTAGACTATCCCTTTGGAGTAGTCTAGATCATCCATGTGGTAGTTTCAGTTTTTTCCTTGTGTAATATTCTGTGCTCGTTCTGGCAAGGACATCATAGCTTTTCTTCAATTTCTCTATGTTATTATCTCCACAGTCTTTATGGAGATAGTCAGCTCCTGACTGTACCACATACAATACACTAAGAGGCTTATGACGATGTTTGTCAGAGTTGCCTCCGTCTGACACAGTCGCGGAATCAAGACCGAACTCTGGACTACAGTACTGACCACATGATTACGATGTGACCACACACTGTGCGGTCACATACTCCCATTTGTCTATGGGACCGTAAACCGGCCATAACACAAGCTCCCATAGAGAAATGGGAGATTGTGTTGATCCCTGCATCCTGTGGCATGCACCTTAAGGTGTCTGCCACAAGATGCAGGGATTAACAAGGGGGCACTATAGGTGCCACCTCGGCCCCCAAACAGAGACCGCGAACAGAAGGGGGCCCTGCTAGGGGCCCCTAAACACATTTTCCGACAGGCTTTTGATTTTAGAAAGCCTGGCATGGAAAGCCTGTGGGAAACCATGCATCATAATCCAGACGGCGTAAAACACCATCAATATGGATTACAGGCTGGCTTTCAATTGTCCGACTTCCTCCTTGAGCCTATTTGGAATCTAGCTGGAATGACTGGTTTCAATTCTGACCGGCTGTATTGTAATCAGCTGGTCAGAATTGAAACCAACGATTTCGGTCAGAAAGCTTCCGACCTATGGTTGGAGTCTTTCCGACCAATATCGTAATTTCCCCCTTAGTCATTTTATCAAAAACCCACATAAGATCGGCAGAATGTCTTTGGAGGATCTTAGCGGCCACTCAATAGACCTCCAATCATTTGATGATATTTTAAATATGAACACACTTCTATGTTCAATAACACTTCAAGAAGACATTGGAAAATTGATGATCATATCGTGGTTAGACCCCTTAAACTGCTTGGGATCCTAACTTGATTTGAACTCTTTAGTAACTTCTAGAATTATATCCCTCTTCCTAAAAGTTTTAAGTCATTTTCCTTGGAGAATAAATATGTCAATTTTCAGGCTTCTATTACTCATCTACAAAGCCCTGCATTTAAAAAAGAGAAATCTTTACATTTTGATGACTGTCCTACTATTTCACTGACACAAGTCTTCCATCAATTTTTTGATGGGAGGAATCTTCAGAACTTTTAAAGATCATCTTGCTGCAAGAGCTATTCTACATTTATTGCCGCCTTGAAAACGAGACAAGAGCTTCGTGAAACACAGGTTGGCGGAATCATGGTCAGAAAAACGAGTCATTGAACCCATTATGTGAAAAGCTTTAAATAATCAGAGTTACACTGTTAGAATACACTGATCAAATTGTGGTTTAAATACATAACATGATTAGTATGATCTGCAACACTAATGAGGAATTTGATGTAAAAGCACTTCGAACATTTTTTTTAGCACACTATTTACTTCCCTCTGAATGAATTGTGTACAAATTTGGACTTTAATAACTACTGTATTAATTGCCTTTTACGATTGTTTGCATAGAATCTTTGACTCCTCTCTGTTAGAGCTGATCGGATTCTACACGGGTGGCTTGGGCAGGTTCTCCTCAACAAGGATGTTGGTTTGTCCATAGCAGGGTTGGTCAGAATTTTTGTCAGATTTCAGATTAGTGTCGAGGATCATAAGATGTGCATTCATATTCGAAATTCTAATATTCCATCAGCAACCCTGAGTAGAAATCTTTATAGGATGTATTATTGATTGCTGTCACTAACAGATCTTCACCTGCTAGAGTCCAGTCTCACTTATTTATGCCATTCTGCTATTTATCTCTGTCACATTCGTGATGACTCTTTATGTCCAATGTTTCATGTATTCCTTGATAGAAGACTGTTGTAAAATAGGAATCTGCCATGTTAAAGATATAAAGGATATCCTACTGTAGTATAAGAACGGCCATCTCTTGAAGCACGGCTATGTAGCTGCCTGCAACAGTCAGCACAGTATATGTCAGGGTTCTAGTTCTGCCACAGCTTGTGATGACTGCCAATCCGAAATATGTAGTCAACGCAGCAGTGATCCATCAATGGATGCATACTCTTATGCAGGCAGGAGATTGGTGAAGAGGATCATGCCTGCTGATCACATATCACTTGGGTCATTGTGCGCAGACTAGGCCACAGCACGGTTTGACATAGAGGTGCACCTAACACCATTTGCCACTCCTCAATCTTAGGATGCATAGCAATAATTTTCTTTCCTCACCAAAAGACTTTTATAACCATCAGGAGCTAGCTTGTGCTGCTCCTCAACTTGCGCATGCATACATGGACAGCGGAGCACATAGAAAGGAGCACACACAGCCAGCCACTGACTACCCCCGTTAGTCATAGTAGCTACTGCACTCAATTGCAGTGATCCTTGATGGGATAATCCAACCAGCTCCTTGTTTCAGCAGTGCCCCCAGCTGTTCTTTTTTAGAAGTGACATAGCAGGCACATCGATGACGATCCCCTAGAGCAGCTCTTGTATCTGTTCTCTGTTCACTTTACGTCATTACCAATATGGTGTAGGCTTTCCAAGGAAACTAATCTAAGGAGGAAAGGTGAAAATTCTTTCATTCAGAGGAGCAACCAGAAAACAGCCAAACGTCCAGCCTCTGACAAGTAGCCAATTGCTGCTTTCAACACATTAACACTTAAAGAGAGAAAACAAGCTAACATCACATAACTGATAGTCTAAGACCTATTGAAGTCTCCTAAGGAGACAAGCTAAATCCCACACTTTGAAACAGCATTCAATTCACAAGAAAATGATTTGTATTGTCTTTTAGGCATTTAGTTGACTTTTTACTGTTCATTTATTTTAATATCATTTGTTGGGGAGAAATGCTACTATGTCAGTTTATTTTTTCTTTTAATGATATTCGGTTTTCCTAGTAATGTTTCACTAGGTGTTCTTGTGACACTTGTTGCACATGGACATGTCCTTGATCTGCAGCATAGAAGAATAACTGTATTTGCAGTCTTAGGAAGACATTGAAATGTCAGCAGTGGTGTACAGATGTGACTGGGATGGCAGAGGTCTCACGTTTGTCAACGCTGCAGCATGGCATTCACCCTACTTTCAGTTGACAGCCTCAGTAACAATCTATTTCTGATGAAAATGTTCCAGCCGACGTGCCACAAGCAGTTCTGACAGAAATGGATGCCAAGCACATACCACGTTTTTTGATCATCGTGGCATTCAGGTTTAATTGTTCAGAAACAAACACCCAAAAGAAGAGTTTTTGTGAGAAACAAAAAAAAGAATTACATGACCACACAGGGAGTGTTCTCTGTTTATGAAAGGTGTTTTTTTTGTTTCATTGTGCGGCATGACAGTACCAAGCGGGAAAATTATGCATAAGGAGATCAGCCATAAATAGGGTGGACTACTCGACGCTTAAAAGACAAGAATTGACCGCCGGTTGACCTAGCAGAGGCTCCACTTGTGGTCAATCTGCAATTCAACACCTTTAAATGATGTGGAGGAATCATACAATTTGTGGGACAGAGGAACCTGCCAAGCTCTAAATGACTAGCTTGACCCATAAATTCTGAACAATAAATGGCATTTATCAAATCTTTCAATGTCATTTGAGAAAAATGGCCGATATGGGAAGTCATTGTTTTTTACTTCTGATTTCTTATAGTTTAATTAATATTTTGATATTCATGTTCAGTAAGGAGAAATGTGTACATTTTGTGCATTCTGTGGCCCTGTCAAATGTTTCAGGAAAACATATATTGTAGTTATTTTTATGTTATAGGGGAAGCACGTGTTTGTGATCTTATTGATGAGTATTTCTACCTGAATTAGTGGAAAGTGCACCAAGCAGACTTAGGGGCATATGTACAAGCCCCTATCGCTTCCACAACGTCACTTTTACAGATGTTGTGGTGGCGATAGGGGCTACGCCTTATGTACAAGGCAGCGTTAAGCCACTTAAATTGGCTTAATGCTACCTTGTACATAAGGCCCCCTTTCACGCTATGGTTAGCTTGAAATGGGCGTGCAGCGGGTGTTGTAGTGGGCGTTCCACCGCAACACTCATTGTATTTGACGCTGCCCCCTATGTACAAGGGTGGCATCATAGGAGGCAGCGCCAAAATTAAGACCAGGAAAACCCTGGTCTTAAGTTGACGAAACAAAAAGAAATGCATTATTTCTCCTCGTTTTTGCTTTTTCCATGTGTGTTGTCTTGTGCAGCACACATGGAAAAAACGAAATTCCATGGTTTGTTTATGCACAGGACGGTGTCCCTTCCTGTACATAAACAAACTTTTTTAAAAAATGCCATTTTGAAACTTTCATGTGTGCTGCATGAGGCAGCACACATGAAAGTGACAGAATGGCATTTTAGGATTGTCTATGTGCACGAAGGAACACCTTCCTACACATAAACAATCCTCCCCTGCACGCAGGCACCCTTGCACTATGGTTCAAGGGTGCCTGCATTGGCACTAAGTTGCCATTGCAGGGGAAAATGCAAGGCTGCACCACATTCTTGTATATATGGTGCAGCCTTGCGTTTCAGAAGTGGCCCTTAGTTCTCCATTTCGAGGGGATGGTAATGAGACTGTTGCTAAAAGTCAGCAGATCACCTCCATTTGCCTACTTCTCAGTTCACCAATCTCCTTCTGGGAAATGTGAGTTTACTGATGTTAAAAACACCAATAACTTTACTGTTGGGAAAATGCTCATCCTTGTCTGGCCCGGTGCTGATTGAAAAGGTAACAGAAGGACAAATATCTTTTGGGCGGCACCTCAGATGCCTTTTACGTCAGTTTTTTTCCTTTTCATGGCAATCCTTGACACAGAAGTCCACACTGGAACAAACTTTCCAGTGTGTTTAAGAATTTAGTTTTGTTCATTCTGAACAGATATCAACACTTTGGAGGATGATCATCATAAAAAACAAAAGTGCTGACAAGTCCAATGTGCCACTATTATGTGCTGGACATTCCACCATCAATGTTTCCCTTTGTGGCTCCTGTCAATGGAGTTGGGAGCCAATGTTTGGGAAAAATTCTTTAAATGCTCCAGTGTCTCTGCCATCCAACTCTACGGTAGCCATTCACCAATCTGTAAATGACATTTGAGGCTCAGTCCTACTTGCCATTAAGCACTGGATCATTGTTAGGCCTGTTATCCTTCGGGGGGTCTAGTCCCAATATTGCTCTTTGGTTGTACGTTTTGCTGAATCTTTTTGTTGACCTTAGGACTCTGAGCACTTTGCCACTGCTGACCAGTGCTAAAGTGCATGTGCTTCTTTCCATAACATGTGTGTAATTGGTGTATATATGATTGGCATATTTAATTTACTTGTAAGTCTCTTGTAAAGTGGCATACCATATACTCAGTGATTGTGCCTCTCACCCAAGTAGCCTTTCAAACCTGTCTCAGGCCTGCCATTGCAGTGTATGTAAGTGCAGTTTACTGCCACTTCAACTTGGCATTTACAACTACTTGCTAAGCCATAAATTTCCCTTTTAGTACATATAAGTTACCCCTAAGGTAGGCCCTAGGTAGTCCTAAGGGCAGAGTGCTATGTAAGTAAAAGGTAAAAAAAATTCTTTTATGTTTTGCGTGTCTTCGTAGTGACAAACAGCTTAATTAGTTTATTAGTTTTTCATTACTGTGATGCCTGGTGTAAATCTGTGCAGTAGTTGCTGAGAAATTCAAAAACTAAGAGTAAAAAAATCAATTTTCCATAGGAATTTTTATGCAAGGATACAGCCGAAATGTTGTGCCCCCTTGTGCATCCTGTAGGGCTCTCTCTGTTCCTTCTCCACCTCGGTTTTCATGGCAGTGGAACAGTCTTAAAAACGGTGGTGGAGAGAAATTGTAATATGCTTGGCGGGACCGCGGCTGTCCCGCCAAGCACATTACTGCCTCTGCACCGCTGCAAGACCACTGAGGCAGTACCACTGCCCGAATCATAAGAAGATCGTCAGGAGACCACTACCACCCCACGCCCACGAGTCTGGTAGTTCGTCGACAGCCAGACTCATAATCGTGGCCTAAATGTTCAAAGCCTGGGGTGTTTGGCAGTTGACCTACTATCAATACTGACTTGTTAGAAGAGGGGGTCTGATTTATCAAAGTTTTTTACCCATCATGTGTATGTTGGTAAATGTGACAGTTCATATTAGCCAAGATTCCTATGAGGCAGTCTTTTCACCCATCGGTGAAAGAATTTAATCACTGGCAAAAGATCAAAATGATTTTAATATTACCAGATTCTCTACAGTGTACAAAATAATGAGAACACTTCTAGAATGTGCTTCTGAATTCAAGCACATAAAACTGTAGGAAGCTAAAGGAAAAAGAAGCAACATTTAGTAACATCCCTAAACAACAAAATACAAGCAGGAGAATTATATGCAAATTTTTCTTGCAGCTACATTGTATAAGAAAGATAAATTGCATTGACCCCTTCAGGAGGAAATAAAAAGGACTGACTCTCTCTAGTTTCCTTTAATTAAATGTCATTCTAGCTGTGGTTGTGCAGGCGGATATCAGTTGTTATATGTTTATACTAATGATGCCTTTTTGACTTTCGGTTGGGTTTTATCAGTTGTTATAGGTTTAAACCTAAAACAGAATAGCCTATACACATTACAGTGGAGTCTTGCTTTGGAATCAGATGGCCCTTTTCTGTGTCAAAGGTGATTATTTCACAGTGGTATGTTTCTATAAGCAAATTCAAAGCGAGTGAGATAACCTGCTCCATGAGGCTTTTGGCGGCATCTCCGCCTGAGATTTGGTTTGAAAAATTCTGCCAAATTATGCATTTTCCAGCCTCATTTGTTTGTAAGTTAGCAAAACATCCTAGGTTTTATTTAGAAGCATTTCTGAAGTGACCTTGTAATTGAGAACAAACATTGTTTTTGTTTTTACCTGGGAGAATAGTGATATGCCAGTTTTGGGATAAAACTGTGTTTCCAGCCTGCATAGGACATATTACTTTTTGCCCACCTTCACTCAGTGCCAGAGCCCACTAGGCTTTCAGGCATCTTTGATGACTCTTAATTGAATACAGGTGTATTTGTGTTTTTATGCACACATGTTCCATGATCATACAGTTTTATTGCAATGTTAATGTGTCCCCTACATAGTAGTTCCTGTAACTTGCAGGTCACAGGTTCAGATCCTACTGCAATAGTTCATTTGAATTATGCAGCAGTTGAAGAAAACTCTGTGTAACATGCATGTCACAAATTCCAATCCTGAGGAATGACTCTATGGATTAGTCGCTTTTCTGCAAACATCTGCATCTAATGTGTGTAGCATAAGTTTGAGTCCTTGCAAGACTTCATTCTTTACAAGTTCAGCAGGAATATTACTCAATGCCCCAAACACAACATTCTGAATAAAATAATGTTGCTGTCTGGCATTATTTCCAAATTCTCATGTTAATGAAGTTCAATTTTTCAATTGTAGCACAATCAACCTTCTTCCGAATCACATTCAAGTATCTTACTAGCATTTTACAAGGAACAAGTATGCTGAAGACTGCGGAGTGTTGGGGGGCAGGGTCTCCTCTTGACCAACATGAACATTTTATTTTTTTACCCTGATGGCATGCTGAATGTTTATTGCTTGGGTGAATGGCCTTCTAACAACTAATCCAGCTACAAGTAAAAAGTAGGCAAGAGAGGGAAGCATCCTTTTATTTGCTCTGTGTTTACTCCCCAGAGTAACGATAACACAGAGGCTGCAGCTGATTTTATAAGGATCCTCTTTTTTTGACTTAAGGTATGAATGTAGTATAAAAAGGGTGAATGTAGTATAAAAAAAGAACAACTCCACATGTGGCTCAAATAAAAGCCACCGAGAAGGGACATTAGGAATCATAGACCATATGACAACCCGTTTATACTGGTTGGTAAGTCAGTTGTTTTGATTATGTCGTTGATGATGGTATTGGATTTTTTTGCAAACCTTTAGACTATCCCTTTGGAGTAGTCTAGATCATCCATGTGGTAGTTTCAGTTTTTTCCTTGTGTAATATTCTGTGCTCGTTCTGGCAAGGACATCATAGCTTTTCTTCAATTTCTCTATGTTATTATCTCCACAGTCTTTATGGAGATAGTCAGCTCCTGACTGTACCACATACAATACACTAAGAGGCTTATGACGATGTTTGTCAGAGTTGCCTCCATCTGACACAGTCGCGGAATCAGGACCGAACTCTGGACTACAGTACTGACCACATGATTACGATGTGACCACACACTGTGCGGTCACATACTCCCATTTGTCTATGGGACCGTAAACCGGCCATAACACAAGCTCCCATAGAGAAATGGGAGATTGTGTTGATCCCTGCATCCTGTGGCAGGCACCTTAAGGTGTCTGCCACAAGATGCAGGGATTAACAAGGGGGCACTATAGGTGCCACCTCGGCCCCCAAACAGAGACCGCGAACAGAAGGGGGCCCTGCTAGGGGCCCCTAAACACATTTTCCGACAGGCTTTTGATTTTAGAAAGCCTGGCATGGAAAGCCTGTGGGAAACCATGCATCATAATCCAGACGGCGTAAAACACCATCAATATGGATTACAGGCTGGCTTTCAATTGTCCGACTTCCTCCTTGAGCCTATTTGGAATCTAGCTGGAATGACTGGTTTCAATTCTGACCGGCTGTATTGTAATCAGCTGGTCAGAATTGAAACCAACGATTTCGGTCAGAAAGCTTCCGACCTATGGTTGGAGCCTTTCCGACCAATATCGTAATTTCCCCCTTAGTCATTTTATCAAAAACCCACATAAGATCGGCAGAATGTCTTTGGAGGATCTTAGCGGCCACTCAATAGACCTCCAATCATTTGATGATATTTTAAATATGAACACACTTCTATGTTCAACAACACTTCAAGAAGACATTGGAAAATTGATGATCATATCGTGGTTAGACCCCTTAAACTGCTTGGGATCCTAACTTGATTTGAACTCTTTAGTAACTTCTAGAATTATATCCCTCTTCCTAAAAGTTTTAAGTCATTTTCCTTGGAGAATAAATATGTCAATTTTCAGGCTTCTATTACTCATCTACAAAGCCCTGCATTTAAAAAAGAGAAATCTTTACATTTTGATGACTGTCCTACTATTTCACTGACACAAGTCTTCCATCAATTTTTTGATGGGAGGAATCTTCAGAACTTTTAAAGATCATCTTGCTGCAAGAGCTATTCTACATTTATTGCCGCCTTGAAAACGAGACAAGAGCTTCGTGAAACACAGGTTGGCGGAATCATGGTCAGAAAAACGAGTCATTGAACCCATTATGTGAAAAGCTTTAAATAATCAGAGTTACACTGTTAGAATACACTGATCAAATTGTGGTTTAAATACATAACATGATTAGTATGATCTGCAACACTAATGAGGAATTTGATGTAAAAGCACTTCGAACATTTTTTTTAGCACACTATTTACTTCCCTCTGAATGAATTGTGTACAAATTTGGACTTTAATAACTACTGTATTAATTGCCTTTTACGATTGTTTGCATAGAATCTTTGACTCCTCTCTGTTAGAGCTGATCGGATTCTACACGGGTGGCTTGGGCAGGTTCTCCTCAACAAGAATGTTGGTTTGTCCATAGCAGGGTTGGTCAGAATTTTTGTCAGATTTCAGATTAGTGTCGAGGATCATAAGATGTGCATTCATATTCGAAATTCTAATATTCCATCAGCAACCCTGAGTAGAAATCTTTATAGGATTTATTATTGATTGCTGTCACTAACAGATCTTCACCTGCTAGAGTCCAGTCTCACTTATTTATGCCATTCTGCTATTTATCTCTGTCACATTCGTGATGACTCTTTATGTCCAATGTTTCATGTATTACTTGATAGAAGACTGTTGTAAAATAGGAAAATGCCATGTTAAAGATATAAAGGATATCCTACTGTAGTATAAGAACGGCCATCTCTTGAAGCACGGCTATGTAGCTGCCTGCAACAGTCAGCACAGTATATGTCAGGGTTCTAGTTCTGCCACAGCTTGTGATGACTGCCAATCCGAAATATGTAGTCAACGCAGCAGTGATCCATCAATGGATGCATACTCTTATGCAGGCAGGAGATTGGTGAAGAGGATCATGCCTGCTGATCACATATCACTTGGGTCATTGTGCGCAGACTAGGCCACAGCACGGTTTGACATAGAGGTGCACCTAACACCATTTGCCACTCCTCAATCTTAGGATGCATAGCAATAATTTTCTTTCCTCACCAAAAGACTTTTATAACCATCAGGAGCTAGCTTGTGCTGCTCCTCAACTTGCGCATGCATACATGGACAGCGGAGCACATAGAAAGGAGCACACACAGCCAGCCACTGACTACCCCCGTTAGTCATAGTAGCTACTGCACTCAATTGCAGTGATCCTTGATGGGATAATCCAACCAGCTCCTTGTTTCAGCAGTGCCCCCAGCTGTTCTTTTTTAGAAGTGACATAGCAGGCACATCCATGACGATCCCATAGAGCAGCTCTTGTATCTGTTCTCTGTTCACTTTACGTCATTACCAATATGGTGTAGGCTTTCCAAGGAAACGAATCTAAGGAGGAAAGGTGAAAATTATTTCATTCAGAGGAGCATCCAGGAAACAGCCAAACGTCCAGCCTCTGACAAGTAGCCAATTGCTGCTTTCAACACATTAACACTTAAAGAGAGAAAACAAGCTAACAGCACATAACTGATAGTCTAAGACCTATTGAAGTCTCCTAAGGAGACAAGCTAAATCCCACACTTTGAAACAGCATTCAATTCACAAGAAAATGATTTGTATTGTCTTTTAGGCATTTAGTTGACTTTTTACTGTTCATTTATTTTAATATCATTTGTTGGGGAGAAATGCTACTATGTCAGTTTATTTTTTCTTTTAATGATATTCGGTTTTCCTAGTAATGTTTCACTAGGTGTTCTTGTGACACTTGTTGCACATGGACATGTCCTTGATCTGCAGCATAGAAGAATAACTGTATTTGCAGTCTTAGGAAGACATTGAAATGTCAGCAGTGGTGTACAGATGTGACTGGGATGGCAGAGGTCTCACGTTTGTCAACGCTGCAGCATGGCATTCACCCTACTTTCAGTTGACAGCCTCAGTAACAATCTATTTCTGATGAAAATGTTCCAGCCACAAGCAGTTCTGACAGAAATGGATGCCAAGCACATATCACGTTTTTTGATCATCGTGGCATTCAGGTTTAATTTTTCAGAAACAAATACCCAAAAGAAGAGTTTTTGTGAGAAACAAAAAAAAGAATTACATGACCACACAGGGAGTGTTCTCTGTTTATGAAAGGTGTTTTTTTTGTTTCATTGTGCGGCATGACAGTACCAAGCGGGAAAATTATGCATAAGGAGATCAGCCATAAATAGGGTGGACTACTCGACGCTTAAAAGACAAGAATTGACCGCCGGTTGACCTAGCAGAGGCTCCACTTGTGGTCAATCTGCAATTCAACACCTTTAAATGATGTGGAGGAATCATACAATTTGTGGGACAGAGGAACCTGCCAAGCTCTAAATGACTAGCTTGACCCATAAATTCTGAACAATAAATGGCATTTATCAAATCTTTCAATGTCATTTGAGAAAAATGGCCGATATGGGAAGTCATTGTTTTTTACTTCTGATTTCTTATAGTTTAATTAATATTTTGATATTCATGTTCAGTAAGGAGAAATGTGTATATTTTGTGCATTCTGTGGCCCTGTCAAATGTTTCAGGAAAACATATATTGTAGTTATTTTTATGTTATAGGGGAAGCACGTGTTTGTGATCTTATTGATGAGTATTTCTACCTGAATTAGTGGAAAGTGCACCAAGCAGACTTAGGGGCATATGTACAAGCCCCTATCGCTTCCACAACGTCACTTTTTCAGATGTTGTGGTGGCGATAGGGGCTACGCCTTATGTACAAGGCAGCGTTAAGCCACTTAACTTGGCTTAATGCTACCTTGTACATAAGGCCCCCTTTCACGCTATGGTTAGCTTGAAATGGGCGTGCAGCGGGTGTTGTAGTCGGCGTTCCACCGCAACACTCATTGTATTTGACGCTGCCCCCTATGTACAAGGGTGGCATCATAGGAGGCAGCGCCAAAATTAAGACCAGGAAAACCCTGGTCTTAAGTTGACGAAACAAGAAGAAATGCATTATTTCTCCTCGTTTTTGCTTTTTCCATGTGTGTTGTCTTGTGCAGCACACATGGAAAAAGCGAAATTCATTGGTTTGTTTATGCACAGGACGGTGTCCCTTCCTGTACATAAACAAACTTTTTAAAAAAATGCCATTTTGTAACTTTCATGTGTGCTGCATGAGGCAGCACACATGAAAGTGACAGAATGGCATTTTAGGATTGTCTATGTGCACGAAGGAACACCTTCCTACACATAAACAATCCTCCCCTGCACGCAGGCACCCTTGCACTATGGTTCAAGGGTGCCTACATTGGCACTAAGTTGCCATTGCAGGGGAAAATGCAAGGCTGCACCACATTCTTGTATATATTGTGCAGCCTTGCGTTTCAGAAGTGGCCCTTAGTTCTTCATTTCGAGCGGATGGTAATGAGACTGTTGCTAAAAGTCAGCAGATCACCTCCATTTGCCTACTTCTCAGTTCACCAATCTCCTTCTGGGAAATGTGAGTTTACTGATGTTAAAAACACCAATAACTTTACTGTTGGGAAAATGCTCATCCTTGTCTGGCCCGGTGCTGATTGAAAAGGTAACAGAAGGACAAATATCTTTTGGGCGGCACCTCAGATGCCTTTTACGTCAGCTGTTTTCCTTTTCATGGCAATCCTTGACACAGAAGTCCACACTGGAACAAACTTTCCAGTGTGTTTAAGAATTTAGTTTTGTTCATTCTGAACAGATATCAACACTTTGGAGGATGATCATCATAAAAAACAAAAGTGCTGACAAGTCCAATGTGCCACTATTATGTGCTGGACATTCCACCATCAATGTTTCCCTTTGTGGCTCCTGTCAATGGAGTTGGGAGCCAATGTTTGGGAAAAATTCTTTAAATGCTCCAGTGTCTCTGCCATCCAACTCTACGGTAGCCATTCACCAATCTGTAAATGACATTTGAGGCTCAGTCCTAGTTGCCATTAAGCACTGGATCATTGTTAGGCCTGCTATCCTTCGGGGGGTCTAGTCCCAATCTTGCTCTTTGGTTGTACGTTTTTCTGAATCTTTTTGTTGACCTTAGGACTCTGAGCACTTTGCCACTGCTGACCAGTGCTAAAGTGCATGTGCTTCTTTCCATAACATGTGTGTAATTGGTGTATATATGATTGGCATATTTAATTTACTTGTAAGTCTCTTGTAAAGTGGCATACCATATACTCAGTGATTGTGCCTCTCACCCAAGTAGCCTTTCAAACCTGTCTCAGGCCTGCCATTGCAGTGTATGTAAGTGCAGTTTACTGCCACTTCAACTTGGCATTTACAACTACTTGCTAAGCCATAAATTTCCCTTTTAGTACATATAAGTCACCCCTAAGGTAGGCCCTAGGTAGTCCTAAGGGCAGAGTGCTATGTAAGTAAAAGGTAAAAAAAATTATTTTATGTTTTGCGTGTCTTCGTAGTGACAAACAGCTTAATTAGTTTATTAGTTTTTCATTACTGTGATGCCTGGTGTAAATCTGTGCAGTAGTTGCTGAGAAATTCAAAAAATAAGAGTAAAAAAATCAATTTTCCATAGGAATTTTTATGCAAGGATACAGCCGAAACTGCTGAACGGCTTTACCCGAAATTTGGCAAAAATGTGCTGCTTGGCTCAGAAAGCAACCTTTTTAAAAATGGTTCAGTAGTTGCTGAGAAAATCAAAAATAAAAGTTTTGATATTTAGAGGCACGGAGGATCCGCGTACACTCCTGATCATGAACTGCATTCTAATTGGCTGTCAACACTTCAAACCAGGATGTGTTGGCAGCTATCTTACCGAGGCACAAGAAATCAGTAAAACTAACACGAAAAAAAAGAAGAGGGGACATGGTAGAAACAACCTGACCCCCTAGGCCTGCTTAGGGGGTCCCACAAGGACCCCCAGGGCCAAAAAAAGCATTTGTTTTTTTAAATCATGGTATGCGCGGAGGATCCGCGGATCCGGCCGCGAAAATAAAAAAAACGTTATTAATTAGCCCCCGGGTGGGCCAAGTTCCGGGGGCATCTTAAAAATATATGTGCGGTGGCCCAGGGGGACCGCTACCCCCTGGGGATTTCTAAAAATATTTGCGGGGGGCACACAGCCCCCCCTGCAGCCCTGGGGACCGCCACCCCCCTGGGCTTGTTTTTTAAATGGGTGTAGGGCCTCCAAAGCCTCCCAAGCCCCAGGGACCGCAACCCCCCGGGGCTTTTCTAAAATATTTGCGGGGGGCTCACGGTTCCCCTGCAGCCCCGGGGGCCGCAACACCAGGGCTTTTTTTTTTAAATTAAAAAAAACCTGTGAGGGGGGATCGAGCCCCCCCACACGCCCCGGGACCGCCACCTCCCCGAAGCACTAATATTTCAATTTGGGGGTCTGTTCCGGACCCCCCAGCCCCAGGGACCCCCACCTCCCCGGGGCTGTGCAATAGGTGGGAGGGGGGTTGCGTGGCCCCCCTCCTGGAGCCCTTCATGGCCTTGGGGACCACCACCCCCCAGGGACGGCTCCTGCAGTGTCCCGGGGTGCCCACCCCCAGGACACTGCTGTTTGCTATGACAGTGCAGGAGCATCGCGGCTCCCGCCCTGTCATAGCAAACTCTGGTTTGGATTTTGAAAGCGATAGCAGGGAAACCTGCTCTTGCTTTCAAAATCCAAACCAAATTGCTTTTCCATACGGGGAGCTGCATGTTAGCAGCTCCCCGTGTGGAAAAGTAATGCCGGCTCCTGCAGGATGCAGGGAGGCGGCGGGACCGTGGGGGCATTGGGGCTCTCCCCAGGGTCCACAACGAACAGGCCAGGCCCCGGGGGATGAGGTCCCCGGGGCTAGAAGTGGCCAGGGAGGGGGGCCGCATGGCCCCCCCTCCAAAAAGAAGAAGACTTTTTTTTTTAAAACACGGAAAGGCCGGCGCCGGGGAATGGGGTCCCCGAGGCCATAAATGGCCTGAGGAGGGGGGCCACGCAGCCCCCCTCCAAATATAAAAAAAAATAAAAGCACTGGCCATGCCCAGGGGGATGGGGTCCCCGGGACCGAATATGGTCTCGGGTTGGGGGGCCCACACGGCCCCCTCCCATTTAAAATATTAAATAAAAAAAGGGGTAAGGCCCTGGGGGATGGGGTCCCCAGGGCCCCAAAAACGAAAATGAAGGTGGGCCACACAGCTCCCCTTCTTTTTAAAAAAAAAAAGACCGGCATCGTGCCGGAGGTCCCGCCCCCTCCAGCAACACTCTGCAAACCCGCCCTGTGGTGCATTTTATGTTGGGAAATTAATTCCCTTTCAATACTGGGGGTCCCTGGGTGCCAACTAGCCCACCAGGTACCTCCAGTAAGTGCCATAGGGCTGGGTTGCAGAGAGGTGGTCCAGGCCATGCCCCTTTTTACACCTCTCTGGAACAGAGCTATGTGGTGCTTATTGGAGGTACCTGGTGGGCTATTTGGACCCCAGGGACCCTCAGGATTCACGAGGAATTAATCCCCCAACTTAAAATGCGCCACGGGGTGCGGTTGCACAGTGGTGAAGGGAGGGGACGGGGCCTGCGGTGACATGTGTGCAAACACACCCTGTGGCGTGTTTTAAGTTGGTGGATTAAGACCCCTTGAATCCTGAGGGTCCCTGGGGTCCAACTAGCCCATCAGGTACCTCCAGTGAGCGCCACAGGGCTGGGTTGCAGAGAGGTGGTCCAGGCCATGCCCCTTTTTACACCTCTCTGCAATGCAGCTATGTGGAGCTTATTAGAGTTACCTGGTGGGCTAGTTGGACCCCAGGGACACTCAGGATTCAAAGTGACTTAATCCCCCAACTTAAAACGCGCCACAGGGCACGTTAGCATAGTGGTGAAGGGAGGGGGCAGGGCCTCAGATGACGTGTGCAAACACGCCCTGAGGCACGTTTTAAGTTGGGGAATTAATTCCCCTTGAATCCTGAGGGACCCTGGGGGCCACCTAGCCCACCAGGTACCTCCAGTAAGCACCCATGAGCTGTGTTGCAGAGAGGATTCAAGGGGAATTAATCCCCAAATTAAAACCCACCTGAGGGTGCGTTTGCACAGTGGTGAAGGGAGGGGGCGGGCCTGAAGTGACATGTGTGTACTTATCCAATCACTCCGTCAAAACTGAAGCACTTATAAATTCACCATGCACTCTCCTTCCAGTACTCTAATCATCCAGTCAGTACCCATGCACTCATGCGATGACCCATGCACTAACTCATGCACTGCTACAATACCCTGAGCACTACTCATGCAGTCCAGCCATCGCCCTTTCACTACCCATGCACTCCTCCAATCACCCAGCGAGCACCATGTACTTATCCAATCACTCCGCAAAAACCCAAGCACTTATAAATTCACCATGCACTCTCCTTCCAGTACTCTACTCATCCAGTCAGTACCCATGCACTCATGTGATGACCCATGCACTAACTCATGCACTACTACAATACCCTGAGAACTACTGATGCAGGCCAGCCATTGCCCTGTCACTACCCATGCGCTCCTCCAATCACCAAGCGAGCACCATGTACTTATCCAATCACTCCGCCAAAACCCAAGCACTTATAAATTCACCATGCACTCTCCTTCCAGTACTCTAATCATCCAGTCAGTACCCATGCACTCATGCAATGACCCATGCATTAGCTCATGCACTGCTATAATACCCTGAGCATTACTGATGCAGGCCAGCCATTGCCCTGTCACTACCCATGCCCTGCTCCTATCACCCAGCGAGCACCATGTACTTATCCAATCACTCCGCCAAAACCCAAGCACTTATGAATTCACCATGCACTCTCCTTGCAGTACTCCAATCATCCAGTCAGTACCCATGCACTCATGAGATGACCCAGGCACTAACTCATGGAAAATACAGAGGAGGTCATGCTAATCACAGGGGTACCCCAACACATAGTGTTCCTTAGAGTATGTAGGTGTTTTCACTGTATTCTAAGTGTAGTTTAGCAAAGCACTGGCTCTATGCCTTGTTAGTCAGAGTCAGTTACCACCAGCATCCATTTGAAAAAGTTATGGGCACAGAATGATTTTGCAACATGGCCTCTTTCTGCTCCTCTGTTGGTTCTTTCTGCACATGTCTTGCTTCTTCCTGCATTTTTCTTCGTCTTGGTGGAAATCTGTTGCTTGTTTCTGCATTTCTCTTGCTTCTTTCTGCGCGTTTTTTCTCCTTTCTTCACATGTCCTACCTCTATAGACATACTGAGAAACTAGCATTTAAAAAACCTTTGAAATTCACTGAAAAAACCAGAGGTTTGAGGCACGTTATAGTTAGAAATTATCATTTAAAAACCTTTGAAATTCACTGAAAAAACCATAGGTTTCTGACACGTTATAGTTAGAAATTTAGCATTTAAAAAACCTTAGAAATTCACTGAAATAAACCATAGGTTTTAGAGAAAGTTATAGTTAGTTGGACATTTCAATTGTACAAAACCAGATAAATTCCCCCGCATTAGTTAGTTCATCTAACTATAACTCGCGCCCCCGCAATGCACTGCTGATGACGTCACATATTGCATCACTCATGACATGGTCAGTGACATCACTGATGACATCACTGACATCTTGGTGGTGTGTGAGTGTCTATATAGGTGTATGAATGCATATGACAGTCTTGTATAGAGTGACTGTAAGTATGAGTGACTGTACAGGTGAATGAGTGGACCTAAGAGTTAATAAGTGGGTATGTAGTTATTGGTATTGGAGTATGTATGGTTTTGAGAATGGAAAATGGTTTTTTCAGTGAATTTGCAAGGTTTTTTAAATGCTAATTCCTAACTATAACTTGTGTGAACCCTATGGTTTCTTCAGTGAATTTGCAATGTTTTTTAAATGCTAATTCCTAACTATAACGTGTGTGAAACCTATGTTTTTTTCAGTGAATTTGCAGGGTTTTTTAAATGCTAATTCCTAACTATAACATGTGTGAAACCTATGGTTTTTTAAGTGAATTTGCAAGGTTTTTTAAATGCTAATTTATGAATGTATTATTATATTTTTTAAATATTTATTTTACAATAAGCTACCTATGTATATAGTTATAGATTGACTTCATCCTGTAATATGGAACGGCTCAGCTCTTTTTTTTTTTTTATTTGGATAAAGTTGAACGGCATAGTTTTTCTTTTTAAGGGTTTTTGACCATGCGCGCACGGTGCGCGCACGGTGCACGCATGCGTACGTGCTCCGTGTGCGCATGCGTACGTGCTCCACGTGCGCATGCGTACGTCGTGCGTGCTCCGTACGCGAATGCGCGCGTGCTCCGTACGCGCATGCGCACGTGCTCCGTACGCACATGCGTGCGTGCTCCTTGCGAGCACCGTGCGCGCACGGTGCGCGCACAGCAAGTCATGTGATTAAGAAACAACACTTTTCATTGGTTTATAGTAGTTTCAGTTACAGAAACTTCCAACACCACACCCACTCCCCTAATTATTTCTTCTGATTCCCTGGGAGAAGGAGCTGAGCAGCTTTTCCAATACTTGAGAATGGCAGAGCAGCAGTCATCTTCTGGGAGTGAGCAGGAGACCCTTGTGAGACAGAGGAAACAGAAAGACTCTTTTATATTGCAATTTTTTACATTTCCAGAGGGGCAGAAGAAGGTGACTGCTCCAAAAGTCACCTGCACTATTTGTGGTGTTGTCTTATCAAGAGGAGATCTTAAAAAGAAATACTCTTTTAGTATTTTCACTATGATCAGGCACGTTAAAGGAGTACATCCTGTGGCTTTTGCTCGAGCTGCTAGAGACAACCCTCCAGCAGCTCAGCTGAGCACATCTGCAGCAGCTCAGCCGAGCACTTCATCTGCAGCGGCAGCTTCACCTGCTTCTGTTCCTCTGGATATACACCCTCTGTTCAACAGGGTGCATATACGGTGCAATGCGTGCAATGCTCTTCTCTCTTATGGTGATACCAGCATTCCCCTAATAGAGAGCAAGATACAGCAGCACACATGTGGCACCCCATAATTGTTTTCATTTTTATGTTCCTCTGTTCCTCAATTAACACAACGGCTCTTTTTAGAGCCACCTAACATCCTAACACTTAAATGTGATTTTTAAAACCTATTTTTTTAATGATTTTTTTCCGCCGTGCGCGCACCGTGTGCGCACCTTGTGATTTTTGAAAAAAAATAAAAAAAAAATTTTCAGCCTTCGGGGTCCTTCAGGGACCCCCTGACAAAAGCTAGGGGGTCAGGAACTCTGTACCCTGCCCCCATTTCACGTTCTCCACCTTTCTTTTTCACTGTCACACACAAAATGGCGGACAACACTTCCTGATTTCGACCGATTCGAATGTTGATTGACATGTAACCACCAATCACAATTACGCTTGCGCACGTTAAGGTGCGCGCACGGTGCGCTCACGGTGCGCGCATATAGAAATTTATGTACTTTTAACTGCAATTTTCTCAGGAACTACTGAACAGATTGACACCATATATGCAAAAGGCACATCCCTGACCTGAGGACTACCTCTTTGCCAAATTTCAAGTAATTCTGTTCAGCCGTTCGGGCTGTACCTTTGACTAAAGGTCCTATGGGAAAATGCATGGGGAAAACGCGTTTTGGGACCCCCTCTTTTTCTCAGCCCCCACTTGACGAATCACCCCGAGACTTCCAGGGTAGGAGCTGAGCGGAGCGCCCCATTAGTTTTGAAAATTTCGTGAGGATCCATCAACCGGCGCCAAAGTTATTCAAAATAGAATTTTCAGATTTCCTATGGAAACACGGTCCTAACTATAACTATCTACTGGCGACCGCCAGTAGATAATATATATATATATATTACCTACTGGTGGTCGCCAGTGGGTAGTTTTAGTTAGGACCGCGGCATACTGTCTGTTTGTCTCTAACATCAAACAGACAGCATGCTGCGGACTCTTAATTTTTGCAAAGCAGCCATTTTAATGGCATGGCAACAACTCAACGCGTTTCAGAGCCGACGTTCCTTATTCACGAGGAACTTTGTTGCCGTGACAAAACAGTTTAAATAGAATGGCATGTGACTCATTTCATAATAAACACTTTAAACAGACTTCCTGTTAGCCCGAGTTCACTTTAGTCACTCGGTGAGCTTATCATTATTCAAAACAATATAATATTGAAATACTTTTGTTGCGCATGTGCACATACATAATAGGGTTTAAAGTGGGAAAATAAAACAACTTTACAATCCACTGAAGATACTTATGTTCGTGACATTGCCAGTTCATCAATGCTGAATTAAAGTTTTGGACCAGCTTTATTAGTTCCTTCTCTTAAGCACAAAGTGCATAAATACCTGCAAGTTCTTTACTCAACACTCTGGGTAGGGCGAGACCCCTCCAAATACTCTGGATGCTTTCTTCCACTTTATTCAAACCAATTTCGACTCCACAGTTTATCGGAAGTCGTCCCAATATAAAACGGGAGATTATAATGCCCCAGTGGGAAGGATTGTCAACCTCTCAATGTATCAACAGAAACTTCCCAAATTTAAATCAATCGTATTTGTACGATGGGTCTCCCTCAACTATTAACCAAACCAGTTCAGCCCAAGTGGGCTTTACCAGGTATTGTTACTCCTATAAAATTATCAGATCTATGGGCCAGTCCATAACAACTTTCCCTCCTTGATCCAATGTTGTATTTTCTTCGTAGTTCACTTAGAACTGATAGACGTATTTAGCTCCAAACTCTTCCACTTGTCACCCAGTTCAAAGGACATCTGTGAAAAACATAAACAGTCTAATTAATAGTCACCTTTCAAATAGTAATTTATACAACTTAAGTGCATTATAGAAAAAATGATAGTGTAGTTAAAACATGATAACTACCAAATAGCCGAAATGTTCTAAAAACATTCAAAACTTTATTGATCAGCTACATCAAGACATTATATTTCCAGAACAGACTAACTTATTCTAAATGGACCGACAATTCTTCATCCCCATTGTGACCTACCGGGGCCATGGTGTGTATAAGTTTATATTCCAGGCCTCTTAATTCCTGAACTTTGTCGCCCCCTCGTTCATGCGTTAGAATGGTGTCAAGTAAGCAGAATGATAGAAAATTACTGTTTTGGTTGTGATGGGTCTAGAAATGTCTGGCAATCGGATAGTGTTTGTCACCTTTCTTGATTGCACGAAGGTGCTCTAAAATGTTTTTCTTGACTTTGTGGATCGTACTGCCAATATAAAATTGATTGCACAGACATTTCAAGGCATACACCACAAACTCAATAGCACAGTATACTTGTTTGGTATTTTACACGGTTGCAGTCTGATGACAGTTCTATCTCTTTGCAATTCTTCCTGAAGTTACACGCCGTACAGCATCCACAAACAAAGAATCCTTGTATACCTGTACCCTTCACCTCAGGTGTTGTAAGCGTTCTACAAACAATATGTTTTAATGATTTTGCCTATCTGAATGTGATTTGTGGGTATTCTTCAATACTCTTCATTAGGTCTTTATCTGTTTTCAGTACATGCCAAAATGTATTCAGCCCTTTCCTAACTTGCTTAGTTTGGCAGTGAAACGTGGTATATATATATTCCCTGGAAAAAAACAGAGGTTTCAGACATGTTATAGTTAGGAATTAGCATTTTAAAAAACCTTAGAAATTCACTGAAAAAACCATAGGTTTTAGGGAAAGTTATAGTTAGTTGGAAATTTCACTTGTACAAAACCATAGAAATTCCCCCGTTATAGTTAGTTCAGCTAACTATAACTTGCGCGCCCGCAATGCACTTCTGATGACATCACATATTACATCACTCATGACATGGTCAGTGACATCACTCATGACATCCCTGATGACATCTCAAATGAAATACATCTATATACATTTATCACAATGGGTTTATCTTAAGATACATGCTCTTAGGACAATTCCTAGATGTTACTCCCATCTTCTAAGTCAGTTCTTTATAGCATCGCACATTATGGCACGGTTAAATACCCATGTCCTGCCTAGATGACAATTCATCTTCCCGCTTGATGGCTATACCAAATGATAACATGTTGACTTATATATAGCCTGATTAGGCAAAAAACACTAAATGTACTGTGAGCTATACCAAGTTGCGCCCTCAATGGGCAAATCACCAAAAACCATTTCATATAAGTTTTACAGGGGAATAGGGACTAGTAATAAATCAATTTATTTCTTTGCCTAGAGTCAATACATTTCAGAGAAAAGGGATAACGGTTCAGACACAGGTGAAGAATACAGAAAGAAAAATAGTAATAATAATGACATCTCCAATTATTCAAGGTGAGACCACAATTCCTCATCGAAGTTGAGGCCTAGAGGAACCCTGGTTTGGAGGTCTATTATAAATCAATCAATCAATCAGTCATTTCTAAAGCGCACTACATACCCGCGAGGGTCTCAAGGCGCTGGGGGAGGGGGCGCTACTGATCGAACAGCCAGGTCTTGAGCATCTTATGTTTAGATTCTAGGGCTCTTAAAGCCCTTGTTCTGTCTCCACTTCTTTTATTCTTAACCACCTGATCAATACAAAAATATTTAAGCAGTTTTGGATCACTTTTGTGCAGTAATTCAAAATGGCGAGCCATTTAGTATGTTTGATCTTTTATAGAAATGGTACACATATGCTCCAGAATCCGTTTCTTTGCTGGATGGATGGTACTGCCCACATACCTTTTCAGACAGAGGCATTCTAATATGTAGACAGTGTATTCTGAGTTGCAGTTAAACACTCCACTTTCCAAGGTTTCATATTCCAATACTTTATGGCTTTGTTTGCATGCCTTACAATTAAGGCATGGAACAAAGCCTCTCAGCATGTTTGCTGGCAAATTAGATGGCTGGAAGTGACTGTGTACTAGTTGCTAGCCTATTGACATGCAGCGTCTATATGTAATCAGTGGGTACTCTGAAATTACTTTCTTTAACATTGAATCTGTTCTAAGAATATGCCAGCTTCTTTTGAAAATTTGCACTACTTTAGAAGATTTAACATTGTAGCGTGTAATCATCCTTACTGCGGTAACAGTGGATGTGTTGATAGATTTGTTAACTTTTGGTATTAGCAGTTGCAATCTCTCTACCTTCTCTGCTTTTTCGGATACCTGCTGTAATGTCCCCGAAGAGTACCCCCTCTGTTTGAATCTTTGGAGAGCTTCATCTTTGGACTTTGTATATTCTCCAGGGGCCGTGCAATTACGTTTTAAATGGAGAAGTTCTCTGTATGGGATGTTACTAATCATGCTCTTAGGGTGAGAACTGTTAGAATGGAGCAAGGCATTACCAGCCTGGGTTTTCTATATAAGCGAGTTGCAATTTTGGTGTTGTCTATATAGACTTCCACATCTAGATAAAAGACACTGTTATTGCTGATTTGGCCACTGAACTATAGATTAAGATTATTGTTATTCAGGGAGGCAACACAATCTTCCGCAGCTGTATGGGTGCCCTTACACACGATGAATAAATAATCTATGTAGCGGGCCCACAATCTAATGTGATCCAGCCACTGGCGAGTCCTGCAAGGCCAGATGCTTCTCCCACCAGCCAACAAAACGATTCGCATAGCTAGGGGTGAAGCACGTGCCCATCGCTGTTCCCTGATGTTGTTTATACAAATGCCCCGAAAAAATTAAAATATTATTCTCAAGGCAAAAAGTAAGCATGGCCAAAAGCATCTCATTGTGTTTGGTGTATTTAAGCGGTCGTTTCTCTAAAAATTACCTACAGCCTCCACTCCATCTTTATGTCTAATGCAGGTGTATAAGCTGGTGATATCTAACGTAATAAGGAGCCTGTCCTCCTACCAAATGACACCCTCAATTGTTCTTAAAAAATCACCGCTGTCTTTGATGTAGGAACTAAGATCCCTCACCCATGGTGCCAGAAAGGAATATATATAGGTCGAGCAGTTTTCCAATAGACTGCCAATAGATGCTACAATTGGATGCCCTGGTGGTCTACTGGCGTTCTTGTGAATTTTTGGGAGGTGGTAGAATGTAGGAATTACTGGATATTCACAGAGAAGAAAATTATATTCATCTGTGTCAATCAAACCCTCTCCTCACCATGTCAACAATAAGTGGTGGAAAGTTTTTATACAATCCGCATACACCGTTCTGGTAGTTGATCGGTAGCAGTCTATGTCTTGCAACTGATTAAGGGCTTCTAAAACATAGTGTTCTTTAGAAAAAACAACAATGTTACCGCGCCTTATCTGAGGGCAATATTACAATAGAATCATCATTTTTAATGATTGAATAGCCTGCCGTTGCTCTATCGGGATGTTATAATCTTTATTATTTTTAAGTGACTTTTCATTTCCCAATATCTTGAGATCAGTGACAACAGCATCGCTGAGGACATCGATTGTGTCAAATGCTGTCTGCGGTATTTTGCATGATTTTCTCATTAAACCACTCTTTCCAGCAATCTGTGCGATTCCCGCAACTATATATATATATATATTATTTTTTTTTGTTTCCCAAAGACCTACTTTTCGAGGGCACACTTGGACGCAGGATATTGACGGCCTGCGGCTCCTCTTTTGTCTTTTGTCGGACCTTTAATCTCGCCTGACGCGTTTCGGAGCAGGACAGCTCCTTGTTCACAGGCATTCGAATGTGAGTGCAGGCATGGAGGCACCTATTTCATCATGTTGCTTGCTCCACCCTTCAGTGGTCTGCAGGTGAATATTGCTTGTGCTGCATGCTGGTATATGTAGTAGTTACTTCGCCTGTAGTAGGCTCCCGTGCCCCCTTCACAATTTTTACCCTTAGTGGGTCCTACAATCACATTGATTGACAATATTGTTTTTGGGCCACAGTGGGCCTCCGATTAAAAAGTCACCGCAGTTTCTCCTTTCCCACTTCCACCAATTTGGAGACGTCGCACAGTTCTATGTCTCCGTGGGCCCTTCTCTATTGTCAGGTGGTGCAGTATTCGCGACTAGGACAGCCGCCGATAATTTTGTTTCCCAAAGACCTAATTTCGAAGGTGCACTTGGACGCAGGATATTGACGGCCTGTGGCTCCTCTTTTGTCGGACCTTTAATCTCGCCTGACGCGTTTCGGAGCAGGACAGCTCCTTGGTCACAGGCATTTGAATGTGAGTGCAGGCATGGAGGCACCTATTTCAGCAAGTCACAATTACAAATTAATTGTTAATAATTAATATCTAATAATTTACTAATTCATAAAAAATTGCACAATTAACATAATTACCAATTAGTCATTAATTGTTATTAATCAATTTATAATAAATTAGTAATAAATTAAGTAACTTATTTAACAATATAAATTATTAAATATTAAATTATTAAGTAATAAAATAATAAATTAATTAATTTTAAATTAAATTACTTCCCACCCTATTCCCCTATAAACCCACAACCCGCTACAGACTTGATTTACGCAAAGAAATGTTTAACAGATAATGAATTAATTCTAAATAATGCAAAAAATATATATTATAATTAAATTACTTCCCACCCTATTCCCCTATAAACCCACAAACCGCTACGGAATTAAATTACACAAAAATTAATTAAATAGAATTCAATACTTTTACAAAATTCAAACATACATTACATAAATAATACAAACTTTTAATAGATATACTAACATTTAAAACACTAAAAAGAAATTGATATTGCTATCTTCGATATTGTGTAAATCGATATTTCTTACCTGCATTTCGATATTCTGCACCACTATATTTTTTGCAATTCGATATTCTGTCCATTCTATATAAAAAACTCGATATTCTGTCCAGTCGATATTTTTTTTCCGATATTATGACTAGTTACCGGGTTCTTGCTGTTGGTCGCTGTTTCGCTTGCCGTATTAGTTGATATTCCTGAAAAAGAGTCGGTGTCACTTCTTTCTCTTTCCGCACAGTTTCTTCACCTTCCGATATATCTTCACCTCTGATTCTGATGTGTCTCTGGAGGAGACCTCGTGTGTTTTTTGGAAAGTAATTGTTTTCTAGGGCCTTCAAATTTCTTTGCAAATGTTAGTATTCTCCTGGACTCGTAATCATCCTCGTCCCGAAGATATTTAGTTTGTTTGTGATGCTTAATCACACTGTCATAGTCTGTCAAGCATTTTTTCATACGATGGGGCAATTCATCTTTAAGTTTTGTGTCTTTGTCCAATGCTATTTCTCCTTCAATAGCCTTTATTTCATCCAGTAATTTCTATCTGTCACGCCATGCGTATTTTACAAGTATCTTTACCATTCCTATGGCGGACTCATGCGTGTACTCTGACCATTCCTGTAGGAGTAATGCATCTGGGTTCTCATTAGACAGGGTTGTGTAAATTCGAAACCCCCTTGGTATCCAGTTAGCGTCTAGATACTTTTGTAGGGAAGAGGCCTCCCAACATTTTCTCGTTTCTTTCTCCTAGGTCCTTTCTAGCTTGTTGTATAGGCACTTAAGGTTGCTGGATTTTACTTGCACTCCCGTCCCTACTTGTGTGTCAGTACTGGGTTTGAGTGCGTTCTTACTAAAAATACTTTCTGCTGCTTCCTCTCTTCTATGCATTTTTCTTCCTCTCTCAACGTTTCTGCCACTTGCGTTGAATGTGTAATAATAGGGAAAGGAAAACGTCTCCGCTTACCTTTAGGATTCTCGCCGAGTGCTCCGTGACCTCCGACTGGTAACCTCCGGTGTTTCTCACTTGTGGCACCGCGTCACCCCTCCTTCCTCTCGTCTCCTCTTTTCCAGTTGGATTCTGCATGTTTCGCAGATAATGGACATGTGGCGGAGCTAGCAGCAATATCCAAATTTACATGCGTTCACTAGCTGCTGCTCTCATAACACGGGTGCAATCCTCCGCGTTGGTGGGACCTGAAAACAATTCCCATACGATGGCCCCTGCTCCTGAACGACCATAGATGAGGCGCACACTGAGAGACTCGTATTCTTAGTTTATTTCAGCCACAACACAAAAACACCCGACAGACGAGTTTCGGCTACACTCCTTCATCAATGTCGGTAGTGTAAACATTGTTCATTATTTTTAAAGTAATATGTAAACATAGAGAAGGGACAGCAATTCATTCAGACCATATGTAGAAAGTAAAAAGGGGGTTGAAAGAAAATCATTACAGACATCACAGTTTCCATAACAGCCATATTGGAATACCTTTTACACTACACATTTCATATTGTGTCTGTTACATATACTATAATTATTTCATACTGCCTTTCGGACACCAATCCTCTACAGCCTATGTACAACTAATTACATTTTGTTTCTTATGATTTATGCATTTTGTTTTAGCATTCATATAGCCCTGGATGGGTTACGTTCAATCACGCCCTGCATGGGCATTTTTCTCCAGCACCTAGAAAGACTGGAAAAAAAAAAAAAAATATATATATATATATATATATATATATATATATATTATCTACTGGCGGTCGCCAGTAGATAGTTATAGTTAGGACCTATTTTCCATAGGAAATCCGCAACATTCTATTTGGAATAACGTTGGCGCCGGTTGATGAATCCTCGCGAAATTTTCCAAACTTTTGATCCGTCAAGTGGGGGCCGAGAAAAAAGGGGGGTCCCAAAACGCGTTTTCCCCATGCAATTTCCCATAGGATCTGTTGTCGCAGCTACAGCCCGAACCGCTGAACGGAATGACACCAAATTTGGCAAAGAGGTAGTCCTCAGTTCGGACTCGTGCCTTTTGCATATATGGTGTGAATCAGTTCAGTAGTTCCTGAGAAAATTAGGGTATAAAAGTTAGTGATATCTATGGCCGCAGAGGTTCCGCGGACCGTACACGCACCGTACGCGCACCCTCCTCGAACCGAGCGCGCACCCTCCCGATCGCACGCTGAATGCTAATTGGCTGTCGAGTGTCTCCCTACATTCGAAACCAGGAACTGTTGGCGGCCATTTTCTGCCTCGGTAGAAGCGAGGCTGAAGAAGCAAGGGGAATAAGTGTGTAAAACATATAAAGGGGGCAGAGTGGAAATACTCTGACCCTCTGGAGGTGCTTAGGGGGTCCCAGAAGGACCCCCTTGGGCCCCCCTTTTTTGTTTTAAAAAACCACCAAAATGCGCGCACGGTGCGCGCATCCTATTGCGTTGGCTGCACGGATCCTCTCGCGGTGGGTTCGCGGATCCAAGGGAAAAAAAATGAAATTGTTGGGAGATAAAGATTAAGCTTAAGTGTTTTGTTCTTGAGTGGCTCTAAAAAGAGCCGTTGTGTTCATTGAGAGTTTTTGGTACTTATAAGTAAGTACCTATACAGAGTCTAAAGTTGTTGAGGAAGACCTGTTTCCTTCATCAGTAAAGTATACTCCATCTCTCCTATACATCTCTTGCATATGAAAGCGCAGATTGTTATTGTAAATGGACCCCATTCTGTAGTTTTGGAGAAAAGCAGAAACCGATTTATTCACATGTTTCCTAGCTTTCTCAATCTGTGGACAAAAATGATCGGACCAGTTCCATTTCTGCAATGAAAAACGGCAAAAAATGAATACCATTTTTTATTCCTATTACTGTGAAGGAGTTCAACTAAGTCTCAATATGCAGAATGGAGAGGCCTGCAAGAAGCTACAAAGTTGAAACAAGTTTCTAAGAACACTCTGTTTATGTAGTTTTGAAATCTGACCATAATCAGATATCATGTGACCTGCAAAAAAAGAGATTTGAGGGGTTCATAATATTTCACCTTTTTAGCTGTTGAAGGACCGCAATCATTTCAATCATTCTTCTTTGTACATCTTTGCAGACAAAACTCTGTGCTTACCTTCTATCATTCGCATGGAAATTTTAAAACGGAAATATGTCACTTTTTGTAACATAGTCATTATGCAAGATACTCTTTTATATTTACAAAGAGTGGAAAAGGCACTCTGTGCACTTTTTATACTCCATGTAAATACAACCTCATCATTTAGACCACTTTGTGTTGAAAGGGTGTTCTATAAGTGTTGTTGTGCATGACTGCACTTAATACTCATAGAACAAGACACATGTCTAGATTTATCAGAAATCATAAATCTCGATATGTGTGTGAATGGTGCACCATTCTACAATTGGTGTAGGAAAGCACAACAAAGAGAATTGTTTTAATTTCTCCACATTTTTATATGTTCAATACATGCTGAAATGTTCAGCATACATTGAAGGAGAAAAATGCATTTTCTCATTGTTTTTGTTCAGGAAGGTGTGTCTTCCTGTAGAAAAACAAACAGCACATGACAAAGATATCCTTGCACTATGGGGCAAGGGTGCCTGTGTCACCACATGGCTGCAGTTTAAGCAGCCGTGCAGACAGAAGCATAGATTTGCAACATATTTATGTACATATGTTGCATCCCTGTGCTTCGGAAGTACTACAGCACACTGCAGTTAAAGAGGTTACTGTGTGATGCTGCATCCCTTCCTTATAGTTCTGCACATATACATTCACCATACGCTACTAATGCATTCATTCAGTCAATTACTTACTACACATACATTCATCTAAACTTTCACACACTAACAAAGAAATGTAGCTCTTTTTTTAAACCAGGAAAGTTAGTTCGTACAAGAACTTTTTTTTTCTTCTTTCTTCTTTTATATTTTTTGGGGGGGTTTCTAACAATTTTGTGATTTTTTTGGTTTTTCTGAAAAAAAAAAACAGGAGAAACCAAAGAATGAACTTCAGGGAACAATAAAAATATATATTTTTTTTTAAAACGAGCAAATATGACTTTCTTGGTGGCGGCAGATCAGATCGATCGACTGCTCGCCATAGCACAAAGTCTTATTGCACTTAGTGCAGAGCACTTTTAAAAATTGAAATTGAGGACGGATGTCCAAGGTTTGGTCTGATGGATGCACTCTTGATGTGCTCGGCTGCGATGAGGTGGATGGCGCAGGAGCAGGAGTGTTTCTCATCCGGCGGCACTCTTCTTTTGCAAGATTGTTTGGATGAAGGGTCCACATGTGTTTTATCATACTTGCCGTGCCGCAAGAGTATTTCTTGTTAGGATCCCCTCTCGATAGGACTCTTTTGCAAATCTTGCATGTGACCAAGGTGGCATTGGTTTTATTCTGCCCCTCGGGAAAAGTAAAAAATGTCCACACCACTGAAGAGAAACGTTCTTTGCATGGTAACTCAGGCAAAAATTCATCCTCAGAAGTATGAGGTGATGCAGGTGATGCCTGATGCCCTGAAGCCATTTTTGGTTGAAAAAAGTTAGAGCTAAGTGTAAACTTAGTCTAAAAAATCTTCTTCTCTCCAAAGAGGTGGTTCTCCAAAGAAGCTCAAAGAAGAATGATTGAAATGGGTGCGGTCTTTCAGTAGTTTGAACAGTAAGTGTAATGAACCAATCAAATCTCTTTTTTTGCAGGTCACATGGGATCCGCGCACCCTGTGCGTACGCAGCTCACACCCAGCGCGCATCCGCGAAATTGAATTAAAAAGAAATAGAGGATTAGATGTCAAAATATATTACTTTTAAGACTAGTTTAGAGTTTGTCTTCAATTAATACTCACATGAAATACATAAATATGTTTTTTTAAATGTTAAATACTTCGCGGGATCCGCACACCCACCGCGTCATAGATGCAGATGACGCATCGCGGAAGCGCGTAAACGTTGCGTTACGTACATCGAACGTGTCGTGTATAGGCTGGGAGACGCGTACTGGTCGCATTGAAATCGCGCACTAACCACGTACCTGACGCATACCATGCGCGTATGCTATCGCGTAGGGATCGAGAACGGTGCGCTTAGGGTGCGCGGATCCAAAAACATGGAAAAAAAATATATAAAAGAAAATTTTGCACATATAGTTAAAAAAATATTTTGAAAAGTATAAAAATATATGTTTGAAAAACCCATTAAGTTCAAATAATAGTTTTTTAATTTTGAAAAGAATTAATTGAAAAAATACATTTAAAAATACTGATAAAAAAGTATTTAAAAAAAAATGTAATTAATGAAATTGACACACTGAATTTGAAAAATATAGAAATCCAATAAAAATCATTAAACATGATATCTTCAGAGATAAGTAATAGATAGGAATTAGCATTTAAAGAACCTTTGAAATTCACTGAAAAAACCATAGGTTTCATGCACGTTATAGTTAGGAATTGGCATTTAAAAAACATTAGAAATTCACTGAAAAAACCATAGGTTTCAGGCACGTTATAGTTAGGAATTGGCATTTAAAAAACTTTAGAAATTCACTGAAAAAACCATAGGTTTCAGGGGTGTTATAGTTAGCTGGACATTTCCCTCGTACAAAACCCTAGACATTCCCCTGTTATAGTTAGTTCAGCTAACTATAACTCGCGCCCCCGCAATGCACTGCACATATTACATCACTCATGACATGGTCAGTGACATCACTGATGACATCACTGATGACACCTCAAATGACATCACTGATGACATCACTGATGAAGTCATCCATGTGATAAATTAGTGCATCTTCTCACACCCTAATATAACCTTTGATACATCGACTCAAAATTTCAGACGGCCATTTTGACAACCATAGATACTCCAATACCAATAACTACTCACCCACTCATTGACTTTTAGGTCTACATACATGTCCACTCACTCACCTCTACAGTCACTCATACTTACAGCCACTCTGTGCATTTATACACCTATATAGACACTCACACACCGCCAATCATCCATTGAGGTACTGACACATCTAGTCAGTCATGCAAATAATTAATCACAGTCCAATTTACTCACCTATACAGTTAAACACACTCAAGTTCACTTACTCATAAAAATACTAACAAATTCTGTGTCTTCCTGCAGAAAAAACAAACAGCACATGCCACAGATATCCTTGCACTATGGCGCATACAGCCACTCCCAAAATCACACACTCTCACATATAGATAGTTATATACTCTTACACATATATACACTGCGTTTCACATATGTAGTTAGTGACACATGTATAACTGAGATATACATTCAATCACTAACACACCCATGCATACACTCACCCAACCATACAGTCCATCACAGATGCCCTTTTAAAACCATGCACCCAGTGAATCACCCACTCACACATCTAGTCACAGAGTCACACACACCCTACCCACACAAACACTCAGGCACCCATACAGATACTCAGACAACCAATGAATAACCCATATAGACACTCATATAGCTATTCACAAAACCATGCAGCCACTTATACACCAACACACAGATACATACAGACATTCTCACAGTTTTGTCACTAGTCTGCAGTAAGATACATTTAATGACTCACTTATAGAGTCAGTTACGCACCTAGAAAATCATCCATTCACACACTTGTGCACCCACTTATTCTTCAACAGGCCTTTCCCTATATATATTAAACATATTAAAACTGTTCAGAAACACATACTCAATGGATGATGTCATCAGTGATGTCATTTGAGAAGTCATCAGTGATGTCATCAGTGATGTCACTGACCATGTCATGAGTGATGTAATATGTGACGTCATCAGCAGTGCATTGCGGGGGCGCGAGTTATAGTTAGCTGAACTAACTATAACAGGGGAATTTCTAGGGTTTTGTACGAGGGAAATGTCGAGCTAACTATAACACCCCTGCACCACGGTATCCAGCAGGCCTAGCAAGTATACGCCCACTATGGCTTTATTGAAAATACCTGTTACTAACACGCACTCAGCTCCGTTCCCCTGAATGCCAAGCCAGTGACAAAGGGAAGATGTTCCCGAAACGCATATGGAGGAATTTGGCGAAAGACTATGCTGACATGGCCCGTTTCTAGCATGCTGCTGCGTGCCAAAAAAAGGAGGTTGAATCCAGCGTTGGGTGAGGTGTCTTCATTGTTGTTGCAGTTTCGATTGGAATATGTGTGACCCGCACTGGTCACGAAGATTACCCCCCTGTTGACATAGCAGGTCCGAGTGCCTTGATGAGAGGTAAGATACAGGAACAACACACCTGTTTGGAGAGGCGCAAACCGAGCAGCAGGCTGTTCGTGTCCATGCAAGCAACCCGATCGGAATATTAATTAAGAAGGTAAAGGGCAAGCAGCTTCTACTAAAGATGGAATACTTACCTGCACTACCATATCCAGCAGGCCTAGCAAGTATACGCCCACCATGGCTTTATTGGAAACACCTGTTATTAACACGCACTCAGCTCCTTTCCCCGGAATGCCAAGCCAGTGACAAAGGGAAGCTGCTCCCGCAACGCATATAGAGGAATTTGGCGAAAGACTTTGCTGACATGGCCCGTTTCTAGTATGCTGCTGCCTGCCAAATAAAGAAGGTTGAATCCAGCGTTGGGTGAGGTGTCTTCATTGTTGTGGCAGTTTCGATAGGAATATGTGTGACCCACCCTGGTCACGAAGATCACCCCCCTGCTGACATAGCAGGTCCGAGTGCCTTGATGAGAGGTATGATACAGGAACAACGTACCTGTTCGGAGAGGGGCAAACTGAGCAGCAGGCTGTTCGTGTCCATGCAAGCAACCCGATGGGATTATTAATTAAGGAGGTAAAGGGCAAGCGGCTTCTACTAAAGATGGAATACTTACCTGCACTACGATATCCAGCAGGCCTAGCAAGCATACGCCCACTATGGCTTTATTGAAAACACCTGTTATTAACACGCACTCAGCTCTTTTCCCCTGAATGCCAAGCCAGTGACAAAGGGAAGCTGTTCCCGAAACGCGTATGGAGGAATTTGGCGAAAGACTTTGCTGACATGGCCCATTTCTAGCATGCTGCTGCCTGCCAAATAAAGAAGGTTGAATCCAGCGTTGGGTGAGGTGTCTTCATTGTTGTGGCAGTTTCGATTGGAATATGTGTGACCCGCCCTGGTCACGAAGATTACCCCCCTGCTGACATAGCATGTCCGAGTGCCTTGATGAAAGGTACGATACAGGAACAACGCACCTGTTTGGAGAGACGCAAACCGAGCAGCAGGCTGTTCGTGTCTATGCAAGCAACCCAATGGGAATATTAATTAAGGAGGTACAGGGCAAGCGGCTTCTACTAAAGATGGAATACTTACCTGCACTACGATATCCAGCAGGCCTAGCAAGTATACGCCCACTATGGCTTTATTGAAATCACCTGTTATTAACACGCACTCAGCTCCTTTCCCCTGAATGCCAAGCCAGTGACAAAGGGAAGCTGTTCCCGAAACGCATATGGAGGAATTTGGCGAAAGACTTTGCTGACATGGCCCGTTTCTAGCATGCTGCTGCCTGCCAAATAAAGAAGATTGAAACCAGCGTTGGGTGAGGTGTCTTCATTGTTGTGGCAGTTTTGATTGGAATATGTGTGACCCGCACTGGTCACGAAGATTACCCCCCTGCTGACATAGCAGGTCCGAGTGCCTTGATGAGAGGTACGATACAGGAACAACACACCTGTTTGGAGAGGCGCAAACTGAGCAGCAGGCTGTTCGTGTCCATGCAAGCAACCCAATGGGAATATTAATTAAGGAGGTAAAGTTTAAGCGGCTTCTACGAAAGATGGAATACTTACCTGCACTACGATATCCAGCAGGCCTAGCAAGCATACGCCTACTATGGCTTTATTGAAAACACCTGTTATTACCACGCACTCAACTCCTTTCCCCTGAATGCCAAGCCAGTGACAAAGGGAAGCTGTTCCCGAAACGCATATGGAGGAATTTGGCAAAAGACTTTGCTGACATGGCCCGTTTCTAGCATGCTGCTGCCTGCCAAATAAAGAAGGTTGAATCCAGCGTTGGGTGAGGTGTCTTCATTGTTGTAGCAGTTTTGATTGGAATATGTGTGACCCGCCCTGGTCACGAAGATTACCCCCCTGCTGACATAGCAGGTCCGAGTGCCTTGATGAAAGGTACGATACAGGAACAACGCACCTGTTTGGAGAGGTGCAAACCGAGCAGCAGGCTGTTCGTGTCTATGCAAGCAACCCGATGGGAATATTAATTAAGGAGGTAAAGGGCATGCGGCTTCTACTAAAGATGGAATACTTACCTGCACTACGATATCCAGCAGGCCTAGCAAGTATACGCCCACTATGGCTTTATTGAAAACACCTGTTATTAACACGCACTCAGCTCCTTTCCCCTGAATGCCAAGCCAGTGACAAAGGGAAGCTGTTCCCGAAACGCGTATGGAGGAATTTGGCGAAAGACTTTGCTGACATGGACCGTTTCTAGCATGCTGCTGCCTGCCAAATAAAGAAGGTTGAATCCAGCTTTGGGTGAGGTGTCTTCATTGTTGTGTGTGGCAGTTTCGATTGGATATATATATATATATATATATATATATATATATATATATATATATATATATATATATATATATCCAACATAAGCAGGTAAGCCCCAAAAGGAAGGAAGCCTCAGGCAGAATAATTCGCTCTTGGTTTATTGAATGACAACGTGCACGCAGGCAGACTCTCAGAGCATCAGCATCAAAGGTTAACATGTTACGCCATACGCGTTTCGGGAGTCTTGCTATTCCCTTCTTCAGTGGCGCGGAGAGTAAAGACTGGCAGCAAAGTTTATTTCACACACCTTCGTATTGAAGTACTTGCCACAGTGGGCGTGGCCATCTCACAGGCTTCTGGTACTTGTGGTGTGCTAATCGTAATCCTCAGTGGGCTTGCAAAGTCAAGTCTTTAAAATTGAAAATGAGTAATTTCCCAAGTGGGTAGATGCATAGTCTTAGTGGCTGCCTGCTCCGCTTTGTCGTTGTCACACGGAGCGTCGAAACAACACCATCCTGCCAATGGTACTGACCTCGTCTGTCTTCCGTTGCTGCCGGCGCCGGGTGGGGCCAGCACGGACTCGCACAGCGATGGGCTTCGTTCCGCGGCTGGGCAACAGCCGTATATATCCAACATAAGCAGGTAAGCCCCAAAAGGAAGGAAGCCTCAGGCAGAATAATTCGCTCTTGGTTTATTGAATGACAACGTGCACGCAGGCAGACTCTCAGAGCTTCAGCATCAAAGGTTAACATGTTACGCCATACGCGTTTCGGGAGTCTTGCTATTCCCTTCTTCAGTGGCGCGGAGAGTAAAGACTGGCAGCAAAGTTTATTTCACACACCTTCGTATTGAAGTACTTGCCACAGTGGGCGTGGCCATCTCACAGGCTTCTGGTACTTGTGGTGTGCTAATCGTAATCCTCAGTGGGCTTGCAAAGTCAAGTCTTTAAAATTGAAAATGAGTAATTTCCCAAGTGGGTAGATGCATAGTCTTAGTGGCTGCCTGCTCCGCTTTGTCGTTGTCACACGGAGCGTCGAAACAACACCATCCTGCCAATGGTACTGACCTCGTCTGTCTTCCGTTGCTGCCGGCGCCGGGTGGGGCCAGCATGGACTCGCACAGCGATGGGCTTCGTTCCGCGGCTGGGCAACAGCCGTATATATCCAACATAAGCAGGTAAGCCCCAAAAGGAAGGAAGCCTCAGGCAGAATAATTCGCTCTTGGTTTATTGAATGACAACGTGCACGCAGGCAGACTCTCAGAGCTTCAGCATCAAAGGTTAACATGTTACGCCATACGCGTTTCGGGAGTCTTGCTATTCCCTTCTTCAGTGGCGCGGAGAGTAAAGACTGGCAGCAAAGTTTATTTCACACACCTTCGTATTGAAGTACTTGCCACAGTGGGCGTGGCCATCTCACAGGCTTCTGGTACTTGTGGTGTGCTAATCGTAATCCTCAGTGGGCTTGCAAAGTCAAGTCTTTAAAATTGAAAATGAGTAATTTCCCAAGTGGGTAGATGCATAGTCTTAGTGGCTGCCTGCTCCGCTTTGTCGTTGTCACACGGAGAGTCGAAACAACACCATCCTGCCAATGGTACTGACCTCGTCTGTCTTCCGTTGCTGCCGGCGCCGGGTGGGGCCAGCATGGACTCGCACAGCGATGGGCTTCGTTCCGCGGCTGGGCAACAGCCGTATATATCCAACATAAGCAGGTAAGCCCCAAAAGGAAGGAAGCCTCAGGCAGAATAATTCGCTCTTGGTTTATTGAATGACAACGTGCACGCAGGCAGACTCTCAGAGCTTCAGCATCAAAGGTTAACATGTTACGCCATACGCGTTTCGGGAGTCTTGCTATTCCCTTCTTCAGTGGCGCGGAGAGTAAAGACTGGCAGCAAAGTTTATTTCACACACCTTCGTATTGAAGTACTTGCCACAGTGGGCGTGGCCATCTCACAGGCTTCTGGTACTTGTGGTGTGCTAATCGTAATCCTCAGTGGGCTTGCAAAGTCAAGTCTTTAAAATTGAAAATGAGTAATTTCCCAAGTGGGTAGATGCATAGTCTTAGTGGCTGCCTGCTCCGCTTTGTCGTTGTCACACGGAGCGTCGAAACAACACCATCCTGCCAATGGTACTGACCTCGTCTGTCTTCCGTTGCTGCCGGCGCCGGGTGGGGCCAGCACGGACTCGCACAGCGATGGGCTTCGTTCCGCGGCTGGGCAACAGCCGTATATATCCAACATAAGCAGGTAAGCCCCAAAAGGAAGGAAGCCTCAGGCAGAATAATTCGCTCTTGGTTTATTGAATGACAACGTGCACGCAGGCAGACTCTCAGAGCTTCAGCATCAAAGGTTAACATGTTACGCCATACGCGTTTCGGGAGTCTTGCTATTCCCTTCTTCAGTGGCGCGGAGAGTAAAGACTGGCAGCAAAGTTTATTTCACACACCTTCGTATTGAAGTACTTGCCACAGTGGGCGTGGCCATCTCACAGGCTTCTGGTACTTGTGGTGTGCTAATCGTAATCCTCAGTGGGCTTGCAAAGTCAAGTCTTTAAAATTGAAAATGAGTAATTTCCCAAGTGGGTAGATGCATAGTCTTAGTGGCTGCCTGCTCCGCTTTGTCGTTGTCACACGGAGCGTCGAAACAACACCATCCTGCCAATGGTACTGACCTCGTCTGTCTTCCGTTGCTGCCGGCGCCGGGTGGGGCCAGCACGGACTCGCACAGCGATGGGCTTCGTTCCGCGGCTGGGCAACAGCTGTATATATCCAACATAAGCAGGTAAGCCCCAAAAGGAAGGAAGCCTCAGGCAGAATAATTCGCTCTTGGTTTATTGAATGACAACGTGCACGCAGGCAGACTCTCAGAGCTTCAGCATCAAAGGTTAACATGTTACGCCATACGCGTTTCGGGAGTCTTGCTATTCCCTTCTTCAGTGGCGCGGAGAGTAAAGACTGGCAGCAAAGTTTATTTCACACACCTTCGTATTGAAGTACTTGCCACAGTGGGCGTGGCCATCTCACAGGCTTCTGGTACTTGTGGTGTGCTAATCGTAATCCTCAGTGGGCTTGCAAGCCGTGGAACGAAGCCCATCGCTGTGCGAGTCCGTGCTGGCCCCACCCGGCGCCGGCAGCAACGGAAGACAGACGAGGTCAGTACCATTGGCAGGATGGTATTGTTTCGACGCTCCGTGTGACAACGACAAAGCGGAGCAGGCAGCCACTAAGACTATGCATCTACCCACTTGGGAAATTACTAATTTTCAATTTTAAAGACTTGACTTTGCAAGCCCACTGAGGATTACGATTAGCACACCACAAGTACCAGAAGCCTGTGAGATGGCCACGCCCACTGTGGCAAGTACTTCAATACGAAGGTGTGTGAAATAAACTTTGCTGCCAGTCTTTACTCTCCGCGCCACTGAAGAAGGGAATAGCAAGACTCCCGAAACGCGTATGGCGTAACATGTTAACCTTTGATGCTGAAGCTCTGAGAGTCTGCCTGCGTGCACGTTGTCATTCAATAAATCAAGAGCGAATTATTCTGCCTGAGGCTTCCTTCCTTTTGGGGCTTACCTGCTTATGTTGGATATATACGGCTGTTGCCCAGCCGCGGAACGAAGCCCATCGCTGTGCGAGTCCGTGCTGGCCCCACCCGGCGCCGGCAGCAACGGAAGACAGACGAGGTCAGTACCATTGGCAGGATGGTGTTGTTTCGACGCTCCGTGTGACAACGACAAAGCGGAGCAGGCAGCCACTAAGACTATGCATCTACCCACTTGGGAAATTACTCATTTTCAATTTTAAAGACTTGACTTTGCAAGCCCACTGAGGATTACGATTAGCACACCACAAGTACCAGAAGCCTGTGAGATGGCCACGCCCACTGTGGCAAGTACTTCAATACGAAGGTGTGTGAAATAAACTTTGCTGCCAGTCTTTACTCTCCGCGCCACTGAAGAAGGGAATAGCAAGACTCCCGAAACGCGTATGGCGTAACATGTTAACCTTTGATGCTGATGCTCTGAGAGTCTGCCTGCGTGCACGTTGTCATTCAATAAACCAAGAGCGAATTATTCTGCCTGAGGCTTCCTTCCTTTTGGGGCTTACCTGCTTATGTTGGATATATACGGCTGTTGCCCAGCCGCGGAACGAAGCCCATCGCTGTGCGAGTCCGTGCTGGCCCCACCCGGCGCCGGCAGCAACGGAAGACAGACGAGGTCAGTACCATTGGCAGGATGGTGTTGTTTCGACGCTCCGTGTGACAACGACAAAGCGGAGCAGGCAGCCACTAAGACTATGCATCTACCCACTTGGGAAATTACTCATTTTCAATTTTAAAGACTTGACTTTGCAAGCCCACTGAGGATTACGATTAGCACACCACAAGTACCAGAAGCCTGTGAGATGGCCACGCCCACTGTGGCAAGTACTTCAATACGAAGGTGTGTGAAATAAACTTTGCTGCCAGTCTTTACTCTCCGCGCCACTGAAGAAGGGAATAGCAAGACTCCCGAAACGCGTATGGCGTAACATGTTAACCTTTGATGCTGAAGCTCTGAGAGTCTGCCTGCGTGCACGTTGTCATTCAATAAACCAAGAGCGAATTATTCTGCCTGAGGCTTCCTTCCTTTTGGGGCTTACCTGCTTATGTTGGATATATACGGCTGTTGCCCAGCCGCGGAACGAAGCCCATCGCTGTGCGAGTCCGTGCTGGCCCCACCCGGCGCCGGCAGCAACGGAAGACAGACGAGGTCAGTACCATTGGCAGGATGGTGTTGTTTCGACGCTCCGTGTGACAACGACAAAGCGGAGCAGGCAGCCACTAAGACTATGCATCTACCCACTTGGGAAATTACTCATTTTCAATTTTAAAGACTTGACTTTGCAAGCCCACTGAGGATTACGATTAGCACACCACAAGTACCAGAAGCCTGTGAGATGGCCACGCCCACTGTGGCAAGTACTTCAATACGAAGGTGTGTGAAATAAACTTTGCTGCCAGTCTTTACTCTCCGCGCCACTGAAGAAGGGAATAGCAAGACTCCCGAAACGCGTATGGCGTAACATGTTAACCTTTGATGCTGAAGCTCTGAGAGTCTGCCTGCGTGCACGTTGTCATTCAATAAACCAAGAGCGAATTATTCTGCCTGAGGCTTCCTTCCTTTTGGGGCTTACCTGCTTATGTTGGATATATATATATATATATATATATTACCTACTGGTGGTCGCCAGTAGGTAGTTATAGTTAGGACCAAGTTTCCATAGGAAGAGCAAATTTTGTTTTGCTTATAACTTTGGCGTCGTTTGATGAATCCTCACGAAATGTTCCAAACTAATTCTTTGTTCATATCAGCTCCTATGTGGGAAGTTTGGGGTGATTCATCAAGGGGGGGCCGAGAAAAAAGGGGGTCCCAAAACGTGTTTTCTCCATGTTAATTTCCATAGGAATCTTTAGACAAGGCTACAGGTCGAACGGGTGAACGGAATTGTTCGGCAGGGAGAAGGTTCTTGGTCTATAATGCACGCTTTTGTTTATTTGGTGTAAATCCTTTCAGTAGTTTTGGAGAAATATTGAAATTTACAGATATCGATATTTGGGAACTCTGTCATCTGATTGGCTGAGGCGTTACGAGCACGAGCTTGCTGCTTATTGGCTGTGTGCGCTGCGAGCAGTTGCAACTAGGAAGTGTTGGCCGCCATTTTGTAAATCCATTGAAGCGAGTAAGGGGTAAAAAGAGTAGGAAACAGGAGGATAGAAGCACTGTAACCTCTGTGGGGGAGTGCTAAGCGAAGTAGTCACACTTACCGGTCTGAAAGTGCGGTGTTGCTCAGAGTGACATGGTGCTGAGATGAGATGCTGCTACAGTCGGGTATGAAACCTAGAGCCTAAACCGGGAGGTCATTGCTGTAAAGTGATGTGCTCTGGTGTTTTTAGGATACCTGTGGAAGTAGTGTTAGTAGGCGTTTATACCATACAGGAAGTGGGAAGCAAACTACTGAGCTCTACCATGCGTTTATACTATACCAGAAGTGGGAAGCGAAGTACTACGCCTACCGGTGTGAAGACTCGGGGATCAAAGCAAGCTGATTGTTGTAAAGTGATGGGCTGTGGGCGCTGTAGCATACTGGCTGCTGTAGTATAACCGTAAGTAGTGTTAGTATGCGTTTATACTATACAGGGAGTGGGAAGCGAACTACTCACCCCTACTGGTCTGAAGACTCGGGGATTAAACCGTGAGCTCATTGCTGTAAAGTGATGTGATCTGTGTACTATTTCAAAGTAAGTCATAGTACAATGTTAGTATGTAATGATACTATAATGTAAGTATGTAATGTTAGAATGTAGGGCTGTCACAAGGGGAATCTTGGGGAGTTTGTACACGGTGCTGGAGAAGACGGATGCCTTGGTGTCTGGTCCTGTTGGTGGCTGTTTAAGCTGTCTTCTTTTCCTGCAATAAATCTACTTATCAGATCCTCTGCTGTCTTCCTGTTCACTACATAAATTTGGTGACGTGCGGGAGAAGGTGAAAAGAAGGCAGCACTCACCAAGATTTTGTGCTTGCTTGCGTTGTGCTGAAGACCCGTTTTCTTGGTGAATCTGTTTCTACTCCTCTCAGGGTTGTGTGCTGAATATCCGTTTTCTTGGTGAATCTGTTTCTACTCATCGCAGGGTCGTCGGCTGATCAAACTACGTGATCCTACCTCTGATAGGATTTATATTTTTTAATTTTGGGCTTCCTCTGCCTCTTCACTACACTCTGGTTGCTGTACCACATGTGTGCAAGTAGTGTTAGTATGCGTTTATACTAATTCTGTAGTTATGCATTAAACAAAGCATCATGGTCCCATGGAGTGCCACCTCCCAGGCGCAGGTCATACAATGTCCCAGGGTGTGCAAGCGCAGGACATTTATGTTTGCTATTACATGGTGGGAGCATTTCTTGAACCCTGTGATAGTAAATTCATGTTTGCCTCGTTGAAGCGAGAGGAGGAAAACATCATATTGTTTCAATAAAGCGGAACCGGATGGTAAAAATGCAGAAAAAAAAATGAAGCGGGGTCTCACCCGTTCATTTAAATGAGCCCACTAGTGGGTAATGTTCTGGGACCAATCCTATTATTGTATTGCGGGGTCTCTGCAGCACTGGGGATCTTAATCTCACATGTAAATTAGGTGCGGGACGGCACAGAGACGTTTCACGGACTAGGGGATCGACACCTCCCCGGGTATTGTTTACGAATTGTTCGGGGGGGCTTCGGGCCAACTCAAGACCAGGGATCAGTAACCTCCGGGGCTTTATTAAAATATGCAGAGTGGGCCTCGCCAGTCCTTGAAGCCTCGGTGGCCCTAGGCAGTGCCTTATTTGTTCTGAAATAACACGGGCAGTACTCATGGTGTTATAAAGTGATACACTCATAGAACTCTTGCCATTGTACAATTACCCAGGCTTCATTTAGGTTGGTTTATATTTGGTAGGTGCACCGGAAAATTAAACAAAATTTCCCTTATAACCTACTATCAACTGCCGATTTTCACAATAAACTACAGAGAAGTGTTGTCAGAAAAAGAAGACCCATACACTCAGTTATTTAGTGGTAAAAAAAATAACTTTTATTAACACAACACAAATAAATGGAAATGTAACTTTATTCGAACAACAGTAAAACATGAAAGAATGGGTGGGACTCCACTGGAAGCAGCGTACAAAACCTGAAAGACAAAAAAGAAACATAAGTATGTGTGCCATGTCTAAGAGAGAAAGAAAGGTAGTGAGAATGAACGGAGGAAAGTGAGAATGAACGGAGGAAAGTGAGAATGGGACAGAGAGCAAGTGGGTGGAAGGGAGAAGGGCAGGAAGAGTGAAAAGTACAGAGGGAGTAGGAGACAGAGTGCCGGCCTACTGCACCCAGCCCTCACTGTTCACCTCCCGTCACCCGTGTGTCTGGGACGCTGGGGTCCGCGAGAAAGAGTGAGGTCCAGCAAGTCCTTAAAATGAAACAGAGATATGAATGAGGCCAGAGACATTATTATCTATGGCAACATCGCTTGCCTGCACCTGTGCACCCAGGCTACTGCACCCCAGCCCCTTTCCCCGCTCTGTGCTCAATTGCAGCTCCTGCGCGCCGAGGCTTGTCTGCTCACCTGCCACAACCGGTGTGTCCAAGGACGTGCCGGTGCGAGCTCCAACTCCGGGTTGTCGCTATGAGGGTGGCCCAGCAGATCTCTGGTTGGGGACGGTGTCTTGATACCACGGTAGAAGGCATCAGAATGCCCAGGGCATCATCATGGGGTGAGCACCTGCTCCTCCCATTTTGGCTCCACTAACACACTGTCTGAAAAGGGAGAAAAAATATATTGTTGGAAACGTCTTGAGGTAAGTTAAGGTTTCTTTCAACGTTAATAGAGAACACCAGTTGAGTGCATTCTTCCTTCTTGAAGTACGATCTTCGAACTGTTAGTGGTAATCGTGGTTCAAAGAGGAGTTGGAGTGCACGAGAATACACATGGTTAAATAATAATATGTTATGCCAATATTCACATACAAAGGAACAGAGTGCATGGTAGAAGCATAATGTGTGTGTGTAATGCAGTGGCTCAAGCCTGTGTGCATGTACACTTAGTAATCAGCTCACTACAGTGCCCCAAAAGCCAATGCCACGTGTCTGTAGGGTAGTGCTGCCCACAGGCTCAGGCCTACAGTGCGGTCCAGCAGGTCCTTAAAATGAGGCAGAGATGTGACTGAATGAGGTCAGAGATCACATCGGTACACAGGGTAACATCGGTTGTTCGCACCTTTGCACCCAGGCTGATGCACCCCACCCCTCCTGCAGCACTGCGCTCAACACGTGTCTGTAGGGCAGCGCTGCCCGCTGGCTCAGGCCTACAGTACGGTCCAGCAGGTCCTTAAAATGAGACAGACATGTCACTGAATGAGGTCAGAGGACACATTATTAAGCAGGGCAATATCGCTTGTTTTTACCTGCGCACCCAGGCTGCTGCACCCCACCCCTCCTGCCGCATCATGCTCAATTGCAGGCCCTGTGCACCCAGGCCCTACTGCTCATCTGCTGTCATTGTTGTGTGTCCAAACACGACGGGCAGCAGTGTTTACAATTCAGGTGCAGTGTTGATTGCGACGATGGTGTACACCTTATGGATCCCTTTTTTTATTGCGCATTGTGATATGCGAGGTGGATGCAGCCATATCACCTGAGGCAGTGTAGAAGAAGTGGGACATGTGACGTCATCATTATCCTATTTATACGTACACAAACTGGGCTGGGCTTGCATACGCCAGGCGAGCGTAGGGGTGTGAATAATAGTTCCGGGGACCTGGGCATTGTTCAGTTCCTGCCTGGCCAGGAAGTGTACTTATGTGTGTTTCTGTTGCAGTTTTGACGTCGCAGAATGCGCAATTTACATTAATGTAGCATGTACCGGGAGGGGGCAACTATCGCTAATGAGATGCTGTTCGAAAACATTGAATGGCCAACATCACATGTCGTTGTCAAGGTTGTGGATAAGCGCAGACACTCATGTCAATGGTGTGCAGTATTATTGAAAGTGTTGCTATCGTGAAGCGCACACATGTGAATGTGCTCGGATGGAGGGAGAATCAGCAGTGAGGCTTCGCCATAAATAGTGATAACTTTCATTATAGTCAAGCAATGCATGCCAAACGTGAATCTGAAAATCTCACATATGACACACTATTATACTGGTAAAGCCTGACAACTGAGAATACAGCAATACAAATGTACACATTACTGTTTGCTCACATGTGATCTAGGATGTGCACTCTGCCCGTGGCTGATGATACCCCTTCGGGCCAGCAATTCCCAGGCTGAAAGGCAGCACAATAATGTGCACAAACACACACACACCAGGGGCATTGTGTAACACACATTTGATTTTTGATGTAACGTTTGAGATGCATGGCCATCACATGTGAAAGGCGAATGTACAGACCATGAATATTGATCAAGATGATCGTTGCATGATGTGTGTAATAGAAGATATGTGTACACAGCAAAAAAACTTTTCAAGAAAGCTCTCTTAAGCAGAAGGGGTGTGTCACATCAAACGCTGTAGAGAGAATGACTAAAATGGGTGGGGTCCCCCAACTGTTACAATGGGAAATGTTATGAAGTAATCAAATGCTTTTTAAGGTCACAATGCAAGCGTGCATCGAGGACGCAAGGAGGCCGCACACGACAAGATTTTGAGAAAATATATGTATCATAATATAAGTTTATTACAGTTAGAAAAATATAAATGTTTAAAATATTTTAGATTATCGCTTGCTCTCATATACAGTTTAAAGTTATTTAGATATAGTTTTGAGACATAAAAAAAAAACGAGGGAATGGCGTACTCGGCGTGACACCATATGTCTATGATGTAACACAGGGCCTGGCAGCGTGCACATGTTATAGTTAGTTGGACATTTGACTCATATAAAACCAGAGAAATTTGCCTGTTATAGTTAGTTGAGCTAACTATAACTCGCGCGCCCGCAATGCACTGCTGATGATGTCACATATTACATCACTCATGACATGGTCAGTGACAGCACTGATGACATCACTCATGACATCTCAAATGACATCACTGATGACATCATCCAGTGAATGTGTGTTTCTGTAAAGTTTAAATATTTGTCATATATATCAATGCCAAGGTGTATTGAAGAATGAATGCATTTACAAGTGCCTGAAGGGATTATTTAGTAGGTGCGTGACTGACTGTATAAGTGAGTGATTGAACATGCCTTATTGAATTCATGGGTTAGTGACTACACTGTGCGAAAGTCTGTATTAGCCTCTCAGTTGGTGTGTAAGCAACTGTATGGGTTGCTGAATAGCTACATGAGTATCTATATGGGTTATTGATTTGTTGTCTGAGTATCTGTATGCGTCCCTATGCGTCCCTGAGTATCTGTACTTGTATGACTTTGGCACCAAACTCTGCATTTATCAAGAACTGCATAGCAGTATGGCTCAGAAAGATGTAATCTATTATTGATCTAGATTGATGAAGAGGGGGCTAGAAGTTATACTCCATAAACGCAGGTTTATTAAAGTCTACATAGTACTACCAGGGTCCTAGATCCTAGAGGAAATTGATGCTTTATTAGCCTTTTTAATTTTTCCAGGAATATATTTTATCTTTGAGCTTCTATCTTCCAAAGCAGGGTTCTCCAAAGTTGGTCCTAGAGGGCCGGATCCATGCCAGATGTTTAGCTATCCCAATTTAGATAAATTTAGTTATCTGAAAAATCTTGCATGGATCCAGCTCTCCAGGACAAATTTTGGAGAACCATGTTCCAAAGGATCCATCATCTGATTAAAGATACCAACCACCAAAAGATTTAAATTCAAACATGACATCAGCTTTTATGAGACAGTTTCTGAAAATTCTAAAAACATTCCATTAGGACCACACATATTGAAAATAGAAAGTGGCACCTCATTAACTTCACGAACCAAATGTTGCCATATACCTTAATCGTCTACCTCTTCCACATCACCATCCAAAATCAAAGACTTATAAAAATGAACAGCTACCTCATTTTTATTGTTCATGGCTGAACAATAAAAAGCTAGTCCTATCTAAACCTGTGCAAAATTAACATTATGCTGTATTAATTTACGGATTTTCAAGAATTTTGCTTTACTGATACCCAAAATTCCCAAAATTACACCATTGTGCCATTTTCACATAATTATGCACCATTCACAGTAAACATTAACCACAAATGCACCATTCACTATACACATTTACTCTAAATGTATGTGAACAACAGAATGCGAGTAGCTGTTGTTCGCGGTGCTTTTGTTTAAATGGAGCTCAAAATGATCTATTTGCATTTTGCATAATTACAGGCAATTTTGCATAATTTTGCCAAAACTTCTCATAATTACATAAGAGCAAAGTATGCAAGTTTCACCCACCCTTAAGGGGCCTATTAGGATTGCCCGCCACAATAGCGGTGCTGGGACCGGGCGCCAGTAGTGCGACGGTCCCACACCTGCAATTAGGATGCCACCACCACCGTGGCGGTGGCATCCACTATTCCCAGTGAAGAACCAGAACCTTTTGGACCTGGCGGCGCAGGGTACGCCCTCTGTCTCCGGAGTTCACCTGCTTCGCTACACAGAGACACGGGACACTCTGTCGGCGTTAGAAGATTGGATTTATTTAGCTGCAGCTAGTACAGTTATCCTAGAAGTACACAAAGTAGGTTCTCAGGAGACTGCCACTTCACTCTGTGGCGCATCAGATTAAATACTATGCAATACATAATTATTAACAAGACACACGCCCCAAGCATAGAAGAAAAGAGCCAATAGGGTAAGTGGAAAAACAAAGCGGAACCAGTAAGAAAGGTTCGAAAATAGAAATATCAGATGACTCGAAGAGACCTCTCCTCCAACTGTGTTTGTCATCCCACCCCCGAACTAATTCATTAACAGATTATAACTAACTTGCAGGTGGTGAGATACGTTTGTGTGTATTGGAGGACAGTCGTGACACAAGAGAATGCTAGCAGGAGACAGTGAAGGCCAGTCGATAAGATATGATCAGGAAAGAATAGTGTGAGCCTACAGATAGTTGAAACAGGGATTAGGAAAGCCAGACAAGGATTAGTGTACTCGGCTAGTCCAAACACCAGCTTCACAAATAAAGGCCGAGGACGTATTTCGACACCAAGCTACAGAAAAAGCAGAATAGACTTCGTTCGCCGTGCTGCCTGAGTGATGGCAACACAAAATGGCGGCGGGTCACAAAATGGCGGGTTGATTCGATCGTGATCGAAAATGGAAGTTCCTCAGACCCTCCTTTTGCCAGAACTCAGGCAAGATAGACTCACGTTAATCTGAGTCCACATCAATAGCCATGAGATCATCGAGCTGTTGCTGTAACATCATCCTTATGTTTTCTGCTACTTGAGGTTTGGGTTTTGGGATGCACATAGTAGCACAAAGATCACAGATAGCGGGACCACAGTGCATACAAAGGCAACAAGAAAATACAATAGTCAAGATTATTCCAAGGAATGTCAATGCTTTCCAACCTCACTTGGACAGTAGTCCCCAAAACCATTCCGTTAAAGACCAATCTCCTTCGTCCTGATTAATAGACTCAGAGATTATGTGCAACTTGGAGATAGCTTGGTATACTGTCGGAGCGTCATTAGGAATGAAAATACAGCAGCTTGACCCGATCAATTTACATACTCCACCACGATCGGCAAGAATAAAGTCTAAGGCAACTCGATTTTGCAAGGTCATAAGACGATCCGCCTGTAGTTCCGCCGTGATATTACTTAAGGCTTCTACAGTGATGTCTATTGTAGTCTCTACGACACGGACCAGCTGCCTTATATTTCTGCTGTTGGCCATTGGACCCCAGAAGGGAAGAAAACCTTTATGGAAATCTCCTCCCTCTTGTCCCGCGGTGTCTTTTGAGTCAATGATTCCTCGGCTAAGACGGGTTCGGTGATAATTTGCAGAAGCAGTGTAAGTAGGAGGAAGAAGGAAATCTATGTAGCAAGTACCAGAGAAACCCGTTGGTAACCAGTTTACGCTCTGTCATAGCAAATGAAATAGGTGCCTTGAGACGGCACTAGAGGAGGCGAGTTTTGAGAGGAATAAATGTATGTGTAGGAGCAGTTACTCTTTAGTGCAGTGTCAGAAGAGCGATCGTTTATTTTTGAACAGAAGTTACCTTGATGCGGTAGAGTCCAGATTGGTGAGGATTTTTCCTTTCCCACTTTATTATTAATACTCGACATATATTGGGTGACGTTCCAATTGGTGTATGCTTTCCTTTAGTCGATGGAAATTTTGCTGTTCTCCATGATTTTAGCCATAACTAGCATACCCTTAATCAAGTAACTATGACTAAAATCCGGATAATTAATTTGTGAAGTAACGGACCGTCTAAATTTGCTTTGATATGCATTGGAGAAAATGAAAAAGAATGCCCAAGCAGAACCCTCATAAGAAAAAGGAAGAACTAGATATGGTATTCCTTTCTCGGTAGTATGTGGCATAAGACCACATACCCAACAATCAGTTGTGTTAACCACTAATTGATGCTGGTGTAATAGTTGGACAAAGGAATTGTTGTAATACTCGGTTCTTCTGACAAGTTCATGTGAAGGAAAAGTATGAAAGAGGTGTGGAGAGATAGTAGATGTAGGCAAAGAGGAAGAAGGGGAGGTATTTCTTGGCTGCAACACATAAATTATCCGACCAATAATCGCCAAAGCAATACATAATGATATAAAACACATAGAGTTATACTATAACGACTGTACATTATTTTACAAGATGCTTTCTTCATTTCATTTCTTCTCTCTTTATTACTTGGTGTAGTTTCCATTTTTACTAGTGGATGCTCACGGCAATCTTCCTCAATCACTGAATTCGCGATGCTCTACCGTCCTATGACACTGAGGATCCTGCAGACCTATTGTCACTACTCAGGTCGTGACCTAGACTCCTACCGTGACCCTGCAACCGAAACAGAACACTACACAAGGGAGAAGAAAGTCTCAATTGTTCTTTTGTCTGGGCCTAAGCTAGTAACGTTCCTTCCCCGGAACACTCTGATCTCGAAACAATGTTCTTGGTTCAGTCGTATTCAAGCGACGATGCGATGGAATTGCTTCTTGTAAAATGTCGTCGTCCTCTTTCTCAGACAATGTCCCATTCAGGTGTGCATCGCTAAAGGGTACAAATCGTGGAACTGTTTCGCCTTCACAGTCACCAACCCCTCTACGAACCCACTGATCAAAAGGCAAAGGCAAAGGTACTTTCTTGCAATGCACACCGTGAATCCAATTTTTCTTTCCTTCAATTTTAACTGCTGTCCTTGTTGTCAGTAAGACCATTCGAGGCTCCCGCCACCTGGGCTGCAGATTGCTGGACCTTTGAAAACTCTTCACACAGACCCAGTCACCTGGTCGGATGGAATGACCTGGGTGTGCGGAGGCCTCCGGCAGAGCACTCTGAACCTGTTGATGAAGAACATGCAATTTAGTTGTAAGGTCATGCAGATAGTCAATCAACGTTGGATAGGGCAAGTCTGAGACGGCCAAACTCCACTTCGTAAGGGCTAAGTCCCAAACGAGAGTGTACTGCAGTTCTGGTGGATAGCAGAGCTAACGGCAAAGCATCAGGCCAATTAAGTCCCGTACTTGCTTGAACCTTTGCTAATTTCAACTTCAAAGTTCCATTGTAACATTCTACTAAACCCGCTGATTGTGGATGATTTGCCGCGTGGAACTTTTGCTTGATTCCAATACCTGCACAAACGTTCTGCATGACTTGGCCAACAAATTCGCTCCCATTGTCACTCCAGACAATGTGCGGCAATCCAAACCTGGGAAAGAACTCTTTTAGTAGGATTTTAGCTGTGGATAAAGCTGTATTATCTTTCAAAGGGTATGCTTCTATCCACCTCGAAAAGGCACATACTACCACCAGAACATATTTGAGGTTGTTGCATCGATCCATGTGAATGTAATCGATTTGCAGCACTTCAAATGGATATGTTGGAGGAGCAAAGTGACCTGCTGGAGTGGGGGTTCCTTTTCCTGGATTGTACATCAGACAAACAATACAATGCTTTACTACGTTGTCTGTACATTTTGGGATGTTTTCGTTTTGCCATACTGGGGCCAAAAGTTTACAAATGCCTTTTGCAATTAAGTGAGCTGGACCATGAGCCATAGTAACCACTGGGAGTACATAAGCATCCGGTAACAACCAACGTTGATGTTCGGATAATTCTACCCAACAACCCATCTCATCTAACATTCCCGTACTTTCTCTCCACTTGCTCGACTCTCTTTCTGAAGCCTCTTTCTGAATAGCTTTCACGCTTTCCACTGTATTCTCACACATTCCTCTCTCTCTGACCCAATTCGCAGGACCTGCCATATACATTCGACTCGTTGAATCTCTCGCTGTCTTCTTTGCTACTTCATCAGCAAATGCATTTCCTCGTCCAACATCATCCGTAATCTTCTTGTGTGCACTACACTTCACTATCGCTATTTGGATGGGTAAAGCAAGTGACTCAAGGAGATCAGTCACTAACTGGCCATGTTGTATTTTAGTGCCATGTGAAGTTAGGAATCCCCTTTCCTTCCAGAGACGCCCAAAATTGAACGCTACACCAAAGGCATATTGGCTGTCAGTGTACACGTTCACTCTTTTCCCTTTTGATATTACACAAGCTCTCGTCAGTGCTATCAACTCTGCTGCTTGAGGTGAATTGTGTCTAATGCGTGCAGTTTCCACAATCGTATGTAAGGTAGTTACAGCATAAGCTGAAACCGTATCTCCATTAGGCATCTTGAAACAAGAACCATCTACCCATAGAGTCCCATCCGGATTCTCTAACGGTGTGTCTCTCAAGTCAATTCTTCTTTTTGTCTCTTCCTCAGTACGGAAGAAACAATCATGCTGATCCTTAACACTCTCCTCATTTGGAAGGGGCAACAAAGTAGCTGGATTCAAGGTATCACATCGTTTGATGTGTACGTGACTAGCCAAGAGCGTCAGCTCGTAACCAGTTAAACGTGCACTCGTAAGATGCTGTGTCTTCGTTCTGTTTAGCAAAGTATCCACTGCATGTGGCACCATGACAATGAGAGTGTTATCCAATACCATTCCAGCAGACTGTCGAATAGAAATTGCTGCAGCTGCTGTGGCTTTGAGACAACTGGGCAATGCTTTAACTACGGGATCTAATGTGGCTGAAAAATAGGCACATGGCCGCTGTCTATCTCCAAATTGCTGTGTCAAGACTGACAATGCACAACCTTCTTTCTCGTGAACATACAGCGTAAAAGGCTTAGTGTAATCTGGGGTACCCAGTACAGGAGCAGAACACGGAGCAGTGTGTAAATCAGTGAAACTCCTTTGGCACTCATCAGTCCAAGGAAGGGGCCGAGGCGTATCTTTTAAAGTGAGTGCCAACATAGGTTTGGCAATCAAAGAGAAGTTAGGGATCCACTGTCTACAATAAGAAGTGATACCCAGAAAGGCACGTACTTCCCTGTGTGTGGATGGTACAGACATTCGTGCAATCGCCTGAATTCGTTCTGGTGTCAATCATCGTCCCTCCTTTGATAGGAGATGACCCAAGCAGGTAACCTCTCGACAAACATATTGCAGTTTGGAAGGTGAAACCTTGTGATTCAGTTTAAACAAGTGATGTAACAATGCAACAGTGACATCTTTGCAGATATCTTCTGAATCAGCGGCGACTAACAAGTCGTCCATGTATTGGATAAGGGCAGCACCAGACGGCAAGGGAAAAATATCCAGATGACATTTCAAAGCTTGGCTATAAATGGAGGGACTTTCACAATAGCCTTGGGGTGCGCGCTTAAATCAGAAGCTTCGGCCTCCAAGAGAGAAACCAAAAATGTCCCTACTCTCGTCTGCAATGGGAATACTGAAGAAGGCATTCTTTAGATCGATAACAGAAAACCAAGTCGCTGTGGAAGGTATCATAGTCAACAAGGCAGTGATATCTGGAACAACAGGAAATTGTGGAATCACAATTTTGTTTACTTCTCGCAGATCAATCACAAACCAGTACACAGGAGGATGAGAAGGATCAGTACGTTTAAGAACAGGAAGAATAGGACTATTGCACGTATTACCTCTCGTTTCTTCAACCACACCCTTCCGAATTAAGTCATGAATGATTTCCAAAAGCGCTTTTTCACCTTCAGCAGAGATTCTATATTGTAGGATACGTGGTAATTCAACATTGGGCTTGAGAGTGACAACATAAGGCGGTATCTCAAGACAACCCACATCGTTCGGACCCGTGGCCCAAAGTGCTGTTGGGAGAGAAAGCAACTCAGGAGGAAACTGATCTTTAGACAGATACATTGGGGAGATCAACTTCTGACCTAGAGTAAGATGTACGCCTGAAGGAGAACAATATATTGTAGCATGTATTCTTTTCAATAGGTCTAGACCCAACAGATTCTCACCACAACCATTCGTCAACAGAAGTGGAGATTCCAGATCATAAGGACCAACTGAAATAGGCAAAGGACAAGAAATCGGATTGCGAACAGGGGCGCCAGAGAATCCTAGAGAAACATTTGTTAAGCTAGACAAAGGTGCCCCAGGGAGTTTAGAATGAATGATAGAACTTCTCATTGCTCCAGTATCTAGAAGAAATGGCTCTGATACACCCATTGTAGTGACGTTAACATAAGGACCATTTTGATCTACTGGGATTGGTACAACTCCCTTACTTTGAACATGGCTGTCCTAATTAGCATGAAGACTCTCATTCTCGCCTTCAACATAATTGTCTTCATTATAATACTGAGTAGATCTCACATTCTGCTGATCAAAGTAGTTCATGGAATTGGGAGAAGGGCACGCTGTTCTTGAGTTAACATACCTCGACCTCTACCTCTGTTTGCTGACTGGAGGCCAGCACGACCTCGTGGAGCAGATAACGCTTCATTGCGCTGCAATAAAACCGGACATCTACTCTTAAAATGACCTTCCTCTCTACAATAGGCACATTGATTAGGACCTAACAAAGGTCGCGGAATGTATGGCTCAGGTTTCTGATACAATCTCTGAAACTGCGGTGGCTGCTGAGTCTGAGGCTGAACATAACGTGGCGGACAGGCTTGCAGCAAGAGAACCTTCGTTTTTAAGTCTTTCGTCTTTTTCTCTTGCTTTTCTTTTTCTTCTTTATCCCTATTCTCGTAATATTGTGCAGTAGCCAATATCTGGGCAGAAGAAGAAACAGCCCAAGTACTTTCTGAATCTTTTAATTTGTGTGACAGCTCGGGAAGCAAATTGAACACAAATTTGTCCACGAATAATCACTGTCCACCCTCGGTAGCCATGTCCTGACCACTGTGGTCGATAAATGTCTCCTCGAAACGAATAAAGAAATCAGAGACACTTTCATCTTTCTTTTGTTTGCATGCTGCTAGCTTATCCCAATTTACTCTCAATGCAGGCATCATAGTTTTCATTAACGTAATGATTCTACCAGGAAGCTCTGACATCAAAGCGTCAGGCTTTGCGCCACCCACTTGGTCTCTATCTGTATCAGCTATAACATTCCAAGTAGCACCTAGTTCCTGTGCGTGATCCTCTGTACGAATCTTAGCCCATATTGTCTGTGGGACTACATTACCCATTAGCATATCAATATCTGCTAGATTCATAATACAAGCATCAATTGTTTGCGATAATTCTTTGTAATAACCTGCAGGGTTCTTACGAGGATCTGGTAGAGTCTGCTTAAGAGCCAAAACTTCAGACCTCTTCCATGGCACATGTACCCATATACGTTGAAAATGAGCAGGAATAGCTGGATTAGCACCTACTCCCGCAACCTCTTCCTTCCATACTGGAGAAACCACCCTCATAGGATAATTTTTCGACGTCAGTTTAACCGACGGATCGGAATCAAGAAAAATCTGAGCAAACAATAAGGATCTATAAGAGATAAGTGTCCTTACAGCTTCCTCGACTTTGGAACCTACAAAAAGTCCTTTTTCAAAATCGGCTTGAACATCTAACAAATCTTGTGAGATCGGACTCGAACTCACATCTTCCCATTCTTTATTGAGAATGTCGCACATTACATTAAAAACATACCTTTGCGTAGGCGCATTCCATTGCAAAAAGGTAGGCATAATGTCAAGCACACTATATTGTGGACCTTTCTTGATCCATCTTCGTGCAAGAGAATCTAGCTTCTCTCGTTCCTCAAAATCTGGGAACTGACTACGAGATTGTCTTCGAGCAAAAGCCGGAGACACATTAAAAGCTCCAAAGAAAGGAGATAGAATACTAGTGACAGAATCTGTGAGACGCTTACACACAGACGTGAATTAGACATTAGAACTGGAGACAGAGTATTAGGAGAACTAACAGGAGAAGAACTGGAAATTACAAGAGGAGCAGAAGGCAAAGGAGAGCTAAGATCAGGAGATGAAGGCAAAGAAGTTGAGACTAATGGTAAAACCGGCAAGGGCGGTAATACTGGAGGAGGCAAATGCTGAAGAGCCGGAACCGGCGGAGGTCCCACTGGCAGCTGAGCAGGCTGTAACGGCTGAGGTACATTGGCATTTTGCGCATACGGCGGAGGCAACCTCAATAAATGGGACATTAGGGGATCTTCTTCTATATCTTTCTTATTATCAGAAGGAGAAACAGGCAACACCGGATAGCATTTATCTATCGCCATACGATGTTGTCTTTCTGAAATTTCAGTCACACTATCAATTTCATCATTCTTGAACTGTTGGGCAGCCTGTATAATTGTCATACCCTGTGCTTTCCTATCTCGTATTGCTTGTTTAATTTCTTTCTGTTTGGCTTCCTTACGCCAAAGGCGGAAAGAGTCAAACATTGCCGGCCGGGCTTTTCTTTTGAACAGAACTGCTTCCAAATTATCTAGCACATCAGGGTCAAAACTACCGTTTTCTGGCCATTTGAGAACACCATCTTTCTTCGTGTATCGAGTCCATGTCTCGTTAAAGGCAATGGGGTCGATACCATGTTTCGAATAGAGCTCATATGTGGGAGTTCCAACCGAAGGAATCGGACAAGAGTCCTCAAGTCGGGGGTCCCTATTACAACCAAAACAACAAATTCTTCCAAACTTAGTCAGACCAGGCATTTCGCAATGTCCCTTGGACTGTTCACAAACTTCAAGGGAGTAAAACTCAGTTTACGCAGCACAAATGCACTTACCCTCGGCTTTAGCCTTAGCAAAGACTAAATCTAAGAAACCTAAGGACATCAAACAAAGAACCAAATTGTGGGCGCGACCCACGAAAATACTTAACTAAGGACGTCTTCTTCCACCAACAGAGGCCCGTCTATCGTCTCGCCTTACCATACATCATCATAGGAATGGGCCAAAGCAGGGCGGCAGTCAGGGCAGCAGTCGTCAGTAGCCGTCAGGAAGGAGTAACCGCACTGCAAAAGACCTTCGGACCACTTTCGACATACAGGGGTCGCTTAGTGTGGCTCGCGAACCCTCCGGAATTTTCTTGAGAGGTTCCTCACGGCCTTCGAGCAGAACCGGAACCACTGAAGCCGCCCGACGTTGGGCGCCAATTGAAGAACCAGAACCTTTTGGACCTGGCGGCGCAGGGTACGCCCTCTATCTCCGGAGTTCACCTGCTTCGCTACACAGAGACACGGGACACTCTGTCGGCGTTAGAAGATTGGATTTATTTAGCTACAGCTAGTACAGTTATCCTAGAAGTACACAAAGTAGGTTCTCAGGAGACTGCCACTTCACTCTGTGGCGCATCAGATTAAATACTATACAATACATAATTATTAACAAGACACACGCCCCAAGCATAGAAGAAAGGAGCCAATAGGGTAAGTGGAAAAACAAAGCGGAACCAGTAAGAAAGGTTTGAAAATAGAAATATCAAATGACTCGAAGAGACACAAGAGAATGCTAGCAGGAGACAGTGAAGGCCAGTCGATAAGATATGATCAGGAAAGAATAGTGTGAGCCTACAGATAGTTGAAACAGAGATTAGGAAAGCCAGACAAGGATTAGTGTACTCGGCTAGTCCAAACACCAGCTTCACAAATAAAGGCCGAGGACGTATTTCGACACCAAGCTACAGAAAAAGCAGAATAGACTTCGTTCGCCGTGCTGCCTGAGTGATGGCAACACAAAATGGCGGCGGGTCACAAAATGGCAGGTCAATTCGATCGTGATCGAAAATCGAAGTTCCTCACCAGCATTGTGGTGAGCGGTGCTCACAGCACCGCCCGCCACAATGCTGGGAATGCATTGCACAAGGTGACAGGCACCGCATGGTGCCTGCCAGCTTGTCCGTGACAATGTAGGGGGTACCATGGGTACCCCCATGTGCACCCCCACCCCCCAGCAAAATCTGCATGCTTTTGGCTGCTTCCCGCTCCCATGCTAATATGGATGACGGTGTCTATCAGACACCGCCACTATATCCAGACCCTTTTCCTCCCGGTCGACTGGTCGACCGGCGGAAAACCGGCGGACGGTCTTTCCATCCGCCGGGGTCCCCCTGCCATACTAATATGGCGGGTGGGAAATGGATGAGGGTGGGGTATGATATAGGGCCGATCGCCACCACCATGCGGGCGGTGGCAATCCGCCCTACATCATAATAGACTCCAAAGTTCTACCCAGCTTTTACTTAACATATTAATAGTTTTTCCAATTAAATAAGGTCCTTGTAAAAGTGCAGTGAGTAAGGCTTTTTCCATCTTTCTTCACTCTGCCTTTCAACATATGTTTTGTGAGTTGCTTTTATAACATTTTGTCTGTATTTATCCATATTTATTTTTTGCTCATCGATTGGTATTTATCCATATTTATTTTGTGTTTTGCGAATATATGAAGTCATAGAATAGTATATTTCCGTAAAACATGCACTCATACTTTACTGCCTGTCGTGTTGTAGTAAATTAAGCAGCCAAATATAGCAAAACACTACATCTTCAGTTAAATATGAGCATTATTATACAAATATATGTTACCATACACCTGCATTTAGGGAAATCTCAACCTATTTTTAGCTTCTCATGCTGCCTATCTGCTCAGCTGTTGTCTTAGAAATCACGAAAAATAGCATGGAGAGTAACCCACAAAAAGCACACTTTTCTGCATTTTTCCGCTTTAAAAATAAATACAGATAGGAAACACTTCTTTTTTCTGTCTGTAATTATCTGTGGAAAATCCGTTCAAATGGAAAACCGTGAGCCTTGGTTATATTTTGGTTTACCTATTGTTCACCAGTTATGTAAAAAGGCTGCTGTTACCAGTTACATATATTTTGGCCCTATATACACCATATTAATCTTCACGTAGTTTCTTTTGTATTACACGCCAAGTGAAGGATTAAGGTCTCAACCATGGCATGCGCTTCTGTGTTTTCATTCCCACCTGTGTGGCTGAACCTTGCAGACATCTTCTTTACCTAGTCCTGTAGGAGATGCAACAATGGTATAGCTTGCCCCATTGTAATGTCATCCTTGCTATCTTACCGTGTGAAAACCTCAAAAGGGAGTAGCATCTGTGTCAGGATTTGTTTGTACTGCTCAAACAGACGTTGCAACATGTAAAAGGTCGATTTCAAAAGTGTCGGCACCTCATGCATCAGGGCTTTAACTGTTGCTCTATTATTACACTGAATAATGAACGACTACTTCCAGGCTTTATAAGAATGGCTGAAATTAGTGCAGATTCTTCTGCAGGTGGTCAGTATTTTGCTGACTATGTCTTCTTTTTTGAGGAAGTCTTGCACCATCAGGTTGATACAATGGGCCAAACACAGGACCCTGAAATAGCCTCTGTCTGACATTGCTTTGACTATGTTACTGCCATTGTCTGTGGCAACAAATCCACTTCTAAGACCTCTGGGTCGCAGCCATTCATACACCTTGCTGTTATATTCCTCCAAGATGTTTACAGCTGTATGTGATTTCTCTGTGGCAAACATGGCCACTGTTGCATGCCATTGAACAACTGACCCATATATCTGTGGTCAGGTGGATTGAGTGAGCAACACTTTGCTGCAACGCTTGTCCAACCACCTGCAGCACATCGTGATGCAGTGCTGGAACAGCAACACTTTCAAAATAGTCCCTTCTATTGCCGGCAGATGGCTGCCTCAAATTCTAAGAATCCCACTCCTTCCACAAAAGAAAAAGGGAGTAGGTCAAGTGCTAACATTTTGCCAGCTTCTAATTGTACAAATGTGTGGTTGGATGGTTCCGCTCGTAGGGCCCCTCCTGCCTAAACATGCCCCAAATAGTAGCCTGGATTTCTTTCTTCTCTTGGGGCACTGACACATGCCTCTTTCTAGACGTAGATGGTGGTAGCAGACTCAATGTGTGTTGTGGTGGGGCAGTCACTGTATGCCGTGGTGTCTTACTCTCACTCTAAATCTTGTGCCATTGTGAAGTTGCAGAAGTGGGTGAATCTGCTGGTGCACTGTTGGGGACAGGGCTGCTTTGCGTGAAGATATCACACTCTTCTTTCTCATCATCACCTTCCACCATGATTGGACTTGTAGCTGAACCACAACCAGGTTCAGCAAAATTTTGAAGGTGCTAGTCTCACTGGATTGTGTGGTGTTTTTCCATATGGTCATTTGGCCTCTAGCACCATAATGTGTACCAGGGTTACCTCGATGAACATTTATGCTACAAATGCTGCATATTGCAATGTGCTCCCCCTCTTTGCTAACCAAAAAAAAGTCCCAAACTGGGGAGGAAAACTTTTTTACTGTGCCACTGCCACTGCCACTGCCTGAACTAGAACTGGAGGTAGTCGAGTGGGTCCTCGATTTCCTCTGTGCTTCTTGTGAGGCAGGGGTTGGTGCAGGTCTCAGCTCAGGCTTTGCAAATATGGGAGCTGGTGGCAGTGCTTCCTGAGCCACATCCCTGGGAGTAGGTTAAATAGCAATGTCAGACACCTCTGTGTCACTTTCCACCCTGACTACCTCGTCATTGCCATCCTTCTCATCATCCCCTTCCATAAGTCAAAGTCTTTCAGGAACTTTACTTTTCTCCAGTAGAAAAGCTGCTCGACCGCTCTGTTTGCGATTGTGATCCACACCAGATTGGCTTAGTCGCGTCAGGAAGCCATGCGAGTTATCGCAAAGTCTTATGGGAAATCGCTAGCAGTGAGAGAAGTCTCATGCACGCTCACCAGTGGCCTGAGACTCTTGGCTTCCGTGGTTGAGTGCCAGAACAAAACTCAAGGGTACAATTGGAAAAAACCTCCTCTTTGCACCCGAAAGACAGAATTCAGGAACTCCGCATTCCTCCGCGGAGGGCAGAGTGCCCAAATTCCACCAACTTGACGAGTGGAACAGAGTTTACCACCCGGGCCAAGTTGTAATAAAAATTGATTTGAATGGTATGAACAATTACATAGCTAACATCATTGCAAAATAGAGGTAATCCACTTGCTGAGGGTCATCCTGTCATCCAACTTTGAATGGAGCACTGGCATCGTAAGTATGCACTTTTTAGAATACCAATTCTCTTTAAACATTTTTCTATAAATGAACCAGATTGTGTAGGTTGTGTGCTTCTGTTTTCGGTTGGTGTCATTGCCTGGTACTTTTTAACACTTTTTAAAGGCCTATAGAGTAGCATTTTTGAATGAGGGGTGTTTGCCTCTTCGTTTAGATAGATGATGTCTTCATTGACAAGACAAGATGGGGTAACAAATCAGTTAGATATGACTGTTCAGTCATGTGGAATCTAGCGTTTATTGTAAATAAAGGAAGTCTAGTTCTAAAGTGCAGGCAAAAGTCATAGGACCGCTGTTGGCATTGATTCAGACACAAGGGTAACAATATCAAAAGAGGGTGTTGCTACAACGTTCAGAACTTTCAAGAAAAGTTGGTTCTCCCTTGTCACTGCAAAGTACAAAGACATTCAGTTATGGCAATTTTAGGACAAATGAAAATTTTGCAAAAGAGCTGCAAATTATAATTCGTAGCCTGGTTTCTCTGAAGGGACTGGTAACACAAGGACGAAAATGGCCAGTGGAGAAGCAGGCATTTGTGTACATTTTATGTGTGGTAGGTGGTTTTGAGAACAGCAGTAAAATGAAAAAGCATTCACAAAGCCAATAGGTCTCGCTTTTTGGCTGTCAATGGTAATCTATTGCTGCTGCAAACATTGATGGGTGGAATGCTGAATGAATAAAACATTCACCTCCAGTTAATGTAAATCTTTTGGCTTTAAAAATCCAGTATTGTCAAAAAGAGAAAAACATGTTTTTGCTGATGCTGTTCAGCATTAGCAAAGAAAAAAGCATTATTATGAGATGAACCTTTGTAGACATCATCACAAATGCACGTGTATTTGCCATGATGCTACACCGGCCCAGCATGATGCCAAATATGTGCACTGGCATTACCACACATTTGTTCATATATAGCATTATGTAACTACTGTTATTTTTGTTACTTGCCGTTTCAAGATGGTGGACTCTAATCTTGGAGCCATAAATAAAAAAGAAAAGAAAAGAAGAGAAGAGAAATAACATGCAAAATATCACTTTTTGAAAAAGGGTCAACCTAGCAGCAATGTGAAGCTAACAAGATCTACAGAAAATCTTTAAAAAACATTTTATTTTTAAAGGAGGTGAAGACTGTTATGGAATAGGCAGGGGAGCAACAGAGGACGAGGTGGAAGAGAGCCGGACAAATTAACTCCCATGGAGAGCTGAAAGGAAAATTTAAAAAAGTTGTTCTCTGAAGGCAAGCAGTAGAAGGATACAAGTCATCCATTTGGAACACATAAAGAAAAAAATTCTCCAGTGGCAGGACACATAAAGCATAATGATGAAAGCCATCAAATACGCACTATGAAAACGAGGCAGACAAGAAATCCATCCAATCAAGAGTTAGTGGTTGACGATAGGTATACATCTTAATGTACTAGAGACAATAGGCCTTCAACAAAATAGCTAAAGCTGTCTGTAGGCAAGACCTTAAAAGATTCCAAGGGCTCAGTTTAACCTAATAAGAGCACATTTCAGCTGTGTATCTCATCCCTCTTCCAAGAAAGACAGAAAGCAGATGGATGACAAAGTACAAGTAATACCAAATATCTTCCAGGTTCGTTGTGTATATTTTCTTAAGCCCTTCTCAATATTATTGAACTTCCTTTCAAGTTATCAATTTGTTTTTAATAGATTTGCAAACCACGTAAAAACTAGCCACACCGTACTTGTGCAGAAAATTTCTCCCACTGAAATACTTTTGCAAGACAATTTTCTGACAAAACAATTTCCCACTGAAAATTGTGCCTGTACACTCCCAAATAAGGACCCTTGGGGACGTCAAGGATTAGATCTTGAATTGCCATGTTTGCCTGCTAATAATCCTGCAGTGCAATGCCTAATGCCATAGTTGTGAAACATGTTTCAGTTAGGGCCAGCTTGAGAAGCTTTGGTAACAGAATATTTTTTCAAAGAAAGAGTGCGCGGAAAACATTGCATGCTCTCTACCTGTACCAAGTTTCATTTTCTGCAATATATACACATAGGTATTGGCACTGAAATGTGACTTGTTTTTATTTTCTGTCATTGAAAGCTGTTTCTTATTGACACCATGGGGCATATTCACAAGGAGCTATCGCCACACCAACATCACTTTATCGCAGCCAAAGTCGTGATAAAAATACCTCCCCATTCACTAGCCGGTGTAAACAGCCCACAGCACCAGTTTACCCGCGATAGCAGCCAAAAGAAACATCGCCATAGAGGCCCCCCGCAAATATCGCTAATTATCAGCAGAGTGGGTGTTCCCATGCCAAAAGCCGCAACAACATCACACCTCAACATTCTCAACGACCAGACAGAACTGCAATAAAAAAACAAAACAGGTGATAAGGCGCGTTAGCACCAGGAAATCTACACCTTCTCTGACCTGATGTAAAGTTGGATGGCAGCCTGCACCACAAAAGGGAGACCAGCCCAGGGCCACATCGGAAGGGCAACAGATGCCATGGAGCCACCCATCATGCGGCCCGGACACCCAAGAGGGCCACAACACCCACCGACACCACCCCAGGACCACAACCCACACCCGGAACACCCCCCCCGGACCACCACAGATGCAGGGCAGACAAAGACAGCGGACCCCCAGGAAGCGTACCAGCCACGCAGACCCAACCTCTGACAATGTCACCGTCCACCACAGGCTGAAAGGGAAAACCACCCCATGCATCCCGACCATCATCGCCCAACAGGCCTACGGCACCAACACAGCGGACAACCAACATCTCACCCCACACCAAGCTGTAGGCTTGGCTGCACCTGTTGGCCCCTGGCACCCCCAACCAACACCCGCCAGAGTCAGTGGAGTCTCACTGCCAGCCACATCCAAGTCCCTCACACCTGTCCTGGACATCACCATCACCCTGGTACCCCAGTCCCCATAAGTCCAACACAATGCTGGAGACCAAGCAAGGATCATACGCCATAGCAGGATGCACGCACGTGTTGGGGCAATCCACAGCACACAAGTCCGACCTGTGCCCCATAGCGACACAGCACACAACCACCGCAACAGAAAGCACACGTCCAACCCCAATGTGCAGGCAACAACAGAACACAGTGGAGCCTCTAACAATGTTGCCTTCAAATACACAGCCAGTGTGCATGATTCCTCCATCCTCTGACAGTCCATCAGCAACTAACGTTCCCAGTATTGCACCAAGGGAAATGCACAGCCCCTTGGCAAGTTCCAAATGAACACCCCACTCCCCTCAACTCCACAACCATGCAAATCACAACTCTGGCAATGCACACGTCACAAAATCACAACCAACATGCACAACAACATGCCCGCCCACCCACCAGACACGACAGAACAACTCACAATGGTTACCTGGCCAAGCAGTGAACATGAGCCATCAACGGCATGGCACCTCAGCCACACAACAGCCGAATGTGGGGAGGGGTGTCAAACAAGCATGTGTGAAGGATGCAGTAGTACCATGATTGGAAAAGTACACAATGCCAAGAGTGGCGGAGATGTGCTGGACAGACTGCAGTATGCAGTACATACCCATATCCATGGCGACATACACCTCTTGTGTATGGAGTGTAGTGGACAGAGGACGCAACCATGTCACCACAGTCAGTGGGGGACCTCGTGGAAATCTTTTCTTTTTTATAATTCTTTTTATTAAACTTGTTCATCGACATGTAATATATGAAGCAGAGGAGACAGTATACATTTTACCACAGGTACATATTACAGAATAGTCATTCAACAGCACACAGTAGAAACATTTCATGGGGTAGGACAGCCCCGGGCCACATAAACTGTCTTTTCCCTGAACATGCACCAGTCTAAATCATCCTTCCAAGCTTCGACTTTGGGCGGTTGCGAGGATCCCCACAGTTGATCTATATTTCTCTTGGCTAACATGAGCCCCAGGGTAACCCACTGTTTGTTGTAGGTAGAGAGGTCGGTGGGCTCCCATATGTTCAGGAGGCATCTCGGAGCCTCCATTTGCAGATCTATGGTGAGGACTTCACTAAGAATGCGGTGTATGTTATGCCAATATGCTCGTATGAGGTCGCACTCCCTCAGTATGTGCATGAATGTCCCCTCCTTCCCACACCGTCACCTGCAATCTCCTACTTCAGCTCTACCCATGCGAACTAAGCCAGGCCTGGTCATGTAGATTCTGTGGAGAATTGTAAGTTGGACCAGTCTCAGCCTAGCCTGGAGAGCCACCTCCTGCGGGGAAGACACTGCCTCCTGCCACTCCTCATCGTCCAGCTCAATCCCATCTCTTATCCATTTTTCCCGGAGTGACTGGAGGGGGTCCACCATATTATTGATTAATTTTTTATAGGTTAAGGAGATGGCCCTCTCAGGTAAGTGGCCATCAAGCAGTCTGTCCTCTAAGGGCGAGGCTTCAGGGGGGTAGAGCCTTTCAGAAGTTGGGATTCAAGGGCATGGCATATTTGGGAATATCAGCTAGTTCGTATTGTTGCTGCAAGGAAACAAATGGATTCATTCCGCCTTTAACCCAAAGATCGTTAATGTGTGAGATTCCTATGAGATCCCATTTATCAAAACCTTTAGTCCTCCACAAGTTACCCAGCCTTTCGGAATCCCACAGGGGGGTTGCTAACGTGAGTTTACGATCCCAGCCCTGGTGTTTGTTTACCACGTGCCAAATGTGTACTAAGTGTTTAGTTGGCCCAGTTGATAGGTGTATTCGGGACCGAGAATAGAGAGCTCTGTTATAGTTCCCCCTGATAGGAGCCACTGGTCCATAGCATACCCCAGATCATCTGGGCGTCCGTAGGTGCCCTGGTTGATGGCTGCGAGGTGTGTAGCCCAATAATATTTTCGAATATACGGGAGGCTAATCCCTCCATCGTACCAGTTTAGTGTCAATTTGGTTAAGGCTGTGGGGGGTTTGCCATCCCACAGCAAGTCACTCTGTAAGCCTTCAATTTCCTTAAAATATGGTGGCGGAAATGGGTCCAGAGAGTTTTGCAGTGCATATAAAAATTGAGGCAGGGCCATCATTTTAAAAAGGGCCGCCTTACCCAGTAAGGACAGTGGGAGCGTCTTCCAGCTTGCTACGCTTCGTTACAGCCGTTAAAGGGGAGGGATAAGATTATGATTACAACGGAGTGTAGGGTCCAGGGAGATAAAAATACCTAGATATTTGAAGCCCATCGTATTGATCTGGATCGGGCAGCCCCTGGGAATTGGAGGTGGATCCCCTTTCAAAACGTAGATGAGGGACTTGCCCCATTTAATGGAAAACCCAGCGTATCTCCCAAAAATGGCCAATATGTCCAGCACCGCTATGAATGATGCTTTCGGGGAGGCCAAGTAGAGCAGAATGTCGTCTCCATAGAATGAGATGCGGTCCTCCCAATCAGGGGACCACCACAGACCTCGTATGACTGGGTCCCTACGGATCCAAGAAGCCAGGGGCTCCAAAGCTGACCTCACGGAAATCTTGCCTGTTACGCCCCACCCCCAAAGCGTGACCGGAGTGGGAGGGCCCGGCGTATGCCACGCCAGCGTAGGGTTGTGAATAAGTAGCACGTAGCCCTGGGTGTGGTCCTCTTCCAGAAAACCCAACGTCTCTGCCAGCGCCTCACACCCCGCCACGAGGCCGACGCCGACCTATAGAGCGGAGTTGCGTGCAACACTGTGTGCCTGCCGGACCACAAACCCGTCAGGCCCGCCCCCTGTGCAGCCAGGCCTCACTGATCACCTGCAGACACCGGCGTGTGTCAAGGAGGGCCCACCACATTCTGGCTCAAGCTTAAAACCCCTTAAATACACACAGGAGCAATGTGAGAAAAATAACCAGACTCTACATTCAAAATTGAGTAAATCATTGAATGCGATAAATATCTTAATAATTTCGGATCGCGAAGATGAACAATAGTTAAACCAACTTAAGAATTATGAAACTTAACTCATAGACACACGAAAGTTAAGTAAATAAAAAATCATGAAAGAAGTGACAATGTCCAGGTAAGGCTGATGAGGAAAATAACTAGGCCTGGGCTAAAATTCCGTTCCGCTCGCAGAAATTGTGATAATTTGACATTTTCGCATTCTGCGGAGAGTGCGAAAATGTCAAAATTTCCGCAATCCGCATTTTACCGGAAATTTTTTGCTTGCTCGCGCTGTAAAATAATACATTCTCGCGTGCGCGCAATCGCCTTACCTAAATCCCCACGTTCGCCGACAAGTTTTCCCGATCCGGTCGCGTTCTCCACGAGATGTTGGATTGTTGGTAGCCATTTGCGCTGTCATGCAACAGTTCGCGCCCGCAGTAACGTCATTCGTCGCGCGATCATGCACCGCGAAACAAGTGAAAACACGATGGCCGCGCCCGCTAGCAAACGCATGGGTAAGTTGGCGAGCCGCGTCCACGCAGAAAATACCGCGAACGGGGGGAAAAAAACTTCCGCATCTCCGCGATATTTCAGCGTGTTTGCAGAGATTTTTAACATTTTCGCGATAATTTGCAAAAGTGAATTTCGCAAATTCTGCCCACCCCTAAAAATAACACACTGTAAGATGGCCGCACCGAAACAGAGTAGTCTGTAGTAGGACAGCAGAGCAGTGTAGGTAATTGAATCTAATTGGGCAACTGACAGCCAATAGAGAGGAGTATAAAAAGAAGACCTAAAGTTTCCAAAAATCAGTTGGAGACTGAGAGGCCAGCAGGATGGACGTCTACAGGAAATTCTCTTCCCTTTCTCAAGTAAGGTCTAGAGTTAGACTAGGCTCCCAACTATATTTTTTGAAGGTATATTTAAAAAATGGGAACCTTTTGGTAATTAAGTTATGTTTTGTTTCCTTATTTTATGATCTGACAAGACTTAGATGAGACACCCCATTTTAAAAAGGAAAAAGAAGGGTGGAAAGAGGAAAAGGCAAGAACCTTCTCCACAAAGGTAATACAAAGCCAAACAAAGGGACCATGACAAAAAATCCCTTTTTTTGATAAAAAGAAAAAAATACTATCTGGTAAAACAAGATGTGTTGGTTCATATATATCAAATTTATTTATTATTTTTTTTTGTTTTAGAACAAAAGAGAGGAACCTAACCAAGTAGAGTCCGTCCCGCATATATCCCTCAGAAATGAATGAGGTAAGGGGTGAATAATGAAGCCTGGAATAACTAGAATAGGATATAAAATTGAAAGATGTATTAGGTGGCGCTGACTAATAGAAATAAACTATTTTGTTGGCAGATAACACACTTCCTTGAATGATGTTAGAAACAAGAAGTTTGAAGTAAATTGAGATAGCGATATATAAAACGCAGTCTACGCAACAAGGTACTTAGATTTATATACCCTTGATATTAAATGTTAAATGAATAACTTAGAGATGCAATAAAATTGGATGGTGAGAATAGATCTTAATTTTCCTATTATATCTAAATTCTCTCTGTCAGTTAAACAGAATCCATTAACAATAGAAGATAGCCATACATGGTGAAAATACTGAGTGAGGATACAGAGAAACTTATGAATAACAGGCAACTAAAAGGTATTTTTTCCTCTACATGACAATTAATAAGTCTGATGATTACGTTTTATTAATATAAGTCATAAAAACATTTAGAGATGACTAAGTTACCAGCCCCTCTTTCTCTTTGTAGCACCATTCTATCTTTTATCCGAAAGTACTGAAGGATTGCAATAATATCTTTTGCCGATTGATTGAGGCTTCAAAACAGTACCAAATTCAGGTATGCAACAAAACATACAGTCTTTCAAGGATAGAAATAATAGTTAAAAGAAAAATCCTCTCTCAAGGAGAGTGATCGACATGATACTGTCTACAGGTTACCAAATATTAGAACAATTATTTGTAAATATATTTCGAACAGTGTTGATGATGTTCTTCACCATGGTATAGAGATGTTTTGATGTATAGTAAATTATACAATTGTGGTAGAACAACTTTGGCCTAAGGAAAGAGGTGAGTCCCCAAATGAATTAAGGAGCCGTTCTTAAGATTAAGTGGGGATAAATAGATCGTTGTATGAATATACAATGTCAAAAGAAAAGTTTGTTAGATTGTTGCATGTATTTTCAGAAAACGAGCAAAGGAATATAAACATAAGAATACCTGTTCTTTCTTTACAATAATTCAATGTTCATATTTTTGTCTAGATGTTTTTATAATTGGAAATTGTAGTCCTGAAGAAGGTGACGATATTTTAGAACACCGAAACGCCGCGTTCGACAGTCTTTTTTCAAAATATCTTTGTTTAATTATTATGTATTGCATATGTTTTTTAAATAAATAACATGGAAAAGTGTTTTTAACTGATATGGATAAATAATGAAGAAGGTACTGGTTAATAAAATAGGTAAACATCTTTTTCCTTTGCATCTGTGTAGTTGTTTTGTTTGACTGTGTAATCACAAAGTATTGAATTACTTTATTGTAAATTTGGTAACCTGCATAAGACTCTATCGCACACTTAGTCCCTTTTTCTCACGTTGAGAAAAGAGAGGCCCAGGAGGAGATAATCTCTTCCTAATCACATCAACAGGAGAAGGGAACTTTTGTTTTTCTGAGTGTAAAACTGCACACACAGAATCTGCAGTGGCAGGTCTGAGATGGGTTTGAATGCCTACTCGTGTGGGTGGCAAAATCAGTGCTGCAGGCCAACTAGTTAATTAAAAAGGCTCAAATGTAGGAACCCAGATATTACATTTACCTTGACCAAGAGCAAGAACAGCCTTACATTCCTGGATGTAATAGTTAAGAGTAACAGAAATATCTTGATCACAACCTTATATAGGAAAGCAACAGATCGAAACACCCTTCTACACTACAAGAGCTTTCACCCTCACAGTTTGAGAGAGAATTTACCATACGGACAGCTGTTGAGGATCAGGAGAAATTGTACCAGAAATGAAGACTTTGCCGTACATGCAGGAGATTTCCAAGACCAACTAAGAGAACGCGGATACCCATAACGGTTGCTGACAAATGCAATCAAAAGAGCATATCGTAGGCCAAGGGAGAGTTTACCTACCAAAAAATAAAAACAACAAGAGGAGAAATTGGTTTGTGTCTCTGCCTATGGCCCTCGCACAAATAAATTCCGCAGCATTATACTTCAGAACTGGCATCTACTACAAAACATGGAACACCTGCTTGAACCACCGTTGTTCGCCATGAAAAGGTATTCCAGTATAGGCCAGAAAATAGTACGGGCTGATGTCACCTCAAACATCAAGAAGAACAACTTGTTATCTCAGTGGAACTTAAAACCAATTGTAGGACACCACAAGTGTGATAACTGTTCAGTCTGTGACAGCACAATTGAAGGTACACAATTTGTGCATCAGAATATCAAATCGACCCTTAAAGACTTTTCAAATTGCAAAACAAGAAATGTAATTTATGCAGTGGTATGCCCATGTCAAAAACTATACATAGGGAAAACCAATCAAGAAGTAAGACAACGGCTGGTACAGCATCACTCAAGGATCAAAACGAAGGTAATGACTGCGCCTATGGTCAGTCATTACGTGGAAATGAACTATAGTGAACGAGACCTAAAATGGACAGTCCTTTGTGTAATAAAACCACATCCAAGGGGTGGTGATACCGAAGCAGAACTCTTAAAAAAAGAGGTGTATATAATTCTCAAATTTAACACCACAGTTCAAGGTTTGAATGAAATCTCAGAAATATGGAGGACTTAAGTTTCCCTCTCCATCATAGTATCATACCATCAATGAGAACACTGAAACTTACTTGAAAATATTATTGCAACATGACTGATGAACCATAGAAAGTCTATATAGAATGGATCAAATTATAAATACTACATCTCATAAAGTGACACCAAGTCTAGCATAAGGATAAGAACTGGTCATGTAATACTTTTATAACATACCATGACACACCTAACAGGAATACAACAATTCAATTAATAAAATCATTCGAGTTCGAATGGGAACCGGAGACTGCCTACACGAAATGGAGTTCAGACAAAAAACACAAGTCCCATAAGGCACAGTATACTTTTAAGAAAAACAAGCACCGGACTTTAAAAATCTTCCTCGATGTGATGCGAGGAACAACACTTCTGAATGAAATCACGTGTGGTACAGCCCTTTTGAACCATTCACAATTCAGAGAAATCTCTGTCAAATTTAAATTGGGATAATCATAAAAATGCAACTATGATTCCCAGAATTCACACCAGAGATTTAAGAGCACAAGCGCAGGAACCGGAAATCAAGGCTGACAAAAATGTGGGTTAATCAGACTGTTCACGCTGGAAAGAAGCCGTAGCAGTAATTGACTCTGTTGCCTAAGCGAATGCCTGGGACAACTAGCAAACAGCATATGAAACATTGTTACACTGACCGCATGTTTGGTTTGTTTGCAGTGGACAGGTAACTCTGTTGCAATTGGGCTCCCGCCCTCAGCCCTGAGTGCCAGAAAGACCAAACAGCCAACGTCCTTCTAAAGAAAAGTATGAAAGTAAGTCAAGCCTAAACCGGAGTCAGGTTAAATTCAGTGTCATGCATACACACGGACTAAGAAGATTGTTTATAACAGGTGTCATTACTTATTGTCATAGGGCTGCTGCACGCCATGGAAAAGGTCCATAGTCAAAGCAATAGCTTCAAGCGGTCACAATGTACTGCAGTGACCAGATTAAATACGGAAAGAAACCACACAATGTAAGTTGAGCGACCGCTCTCACCGAAGACTCATTCAAACATATATTACATGATGATTCTAAAACCTGGTATTCACTTTTTCAGAATAATCAAACCAGACTAGCTGATGACCAGCATAATAGGAAACATAAATCCCACAACTAAAATACGATTTCGTCTGAAATGACACAGGTACTCTTTGTTACACATGATCAAGCATAGTGTGGTTCTCAAGAAATTAGAGAGAGGTATTAATTTCAATATTTCTGGAATTTCTTGTACCAGATATTCTCCAGTCACAAGCCCTGAAGAGAAAAAAAAACATCAACTACTGAAGGGGATCGAAACGCGTCAGTGTTTTTTCCCTCAGGGATAGAAATTTAATAACATTTCTCTATGCGGAGCCAATTGTGTAAAACCTGTTTGCTCTCATAGATTAAAAATCTGTACCCAGCAGGCTGCAGCCTTAAGAAATACACAAATTAATAGTGTTGAAAAAATCACCCATAAGGCTGTTATGTTTAAAAAATGACTGGTTGATGTACAATATGTTAATTTGATTTTTGTTTACAGTGTTTGTTTGATTTCTATGTTGAGCACTGTATCAATTTGTGTACTGTCACAGGTAGTCTGTCTTTTTTATGGACATGCTCTAGTAATGTTCTATTATGCTTAAAAAACATAAACAGAAGTAAATGAAATACTTCAGATGCATTCAATGAATTAATGGTCTAAGTCTGTTTAATAGATAAACAGCCAAAAAATCACCGGTCAGGAGGACCCTTTTTTTGACAAAAAGCAGGCGCATTAGTAGCATTTGATTTACAGGCCCTGGCCTGGACACGCATGGTGCACTATAACTAGAGAGTTAGGGGTCGAATTCGATGTAATTCGGAAAGCTTTCCTATCGAATTGGTTTCGGAATGCTTTCCGGACAACTCGGATTGAGGTTTGTACAATCAAGCAATTTGTATGTATCAAAATGCTTCCGGATATAATTCGGTTAGACTCCCATTGACTTCCATGGGAGCCCTTGTTGCGAACGAGAAGACAGGCTCCCAGTGAAGAAAGGATGGGGGTTTGGGAAAACCTTGCACCCTGTGATGTGCATCCCATAGTGCTGGCATAATGTGCATGGTTGTAAAGGGGGTTTTCTTGGGTACCCCCAAAGGCACGATTTGGAAGGGCCTTGGTGAAGGGGGGGCTGCTATAGGCCCCCAAAAGACAGATTCCAGCAGCCAGCCAGGCATCATACTCGGTCATTGGGAAGTTTGTACGATTCGTTTGGAAACAAGGGTTCCGGATCGGATTCGGCAAACATTAATCCGATTCGGAGCTCTTCCGAATGACATTGGAATTGACCCCTTAATAGTAAATCAAATATGCCAATCATGGAGCAAGAAAATGCCATAACATTTTAGACACAGAGCACATGCACTTTAGCACTGGTCAGCAGGGGTAAAGTGCCCAGAGTCCAAAAACCAGCCAAAACGAAGATCAGCACACAGTCAAAAACAGAAGGCCAGAAGCAAAAAGACAGGGAAAACCATGCCAAAATGGGGTGGGTCTAATAGGGAGTACCTGATGTACTTGTTTCCATAATCATGGAAAGGCATTAACATTAATAGGAGTAAATCATTCTAGCAGCCTCAGATGAATGATGTATTTTTTTGAAGCAAAGAAACTTGAGGGGACAATGAGAGTATGAGGTGTATCGGCCAGAGCTGCCAACTTTGGAACTGGGGAACTAGCTGTAAATCGGTGTGTCGGCTCAAAATCTTGTTATTCTGGGCAAAATACCTAATTTCCTGTGTCTACAAAAAATGAATGTGTGCTTGTGTAATGTAACAGGTGCTCATGTAAAGTGCTCCAGTACCTTAGGGTCAAGTTTGCGCTACATAAAACTGCAAAAAAAATAATACATTTTTATAAATGAACGTTCTGGTTCACCAAGGTGCCCACATTTTCAGTAGCTAAAGTAGGAGCAGCGAATTGGTTAGTCAAGTTAGGCCATTTTTGGATTTCACAAAGGGATGAGTCCTTCCGAATAAGAAGGATCTCTGATTTTCAGGTGTTCAAGTGGGGTAAATGCTCTGGCCATGTAAAGTTTACATTTCATTTGGGACTTGAAGTGTCCCTGTGAATAAATAATTCAAAAATGATGTTAAGAAAGACAGAGCTGAGGAATTCTTGCTAGGTCAATCGATGTTGAAACTGAGCTTCAAATGCATACAGGATGTTACATCTAATACCTACCTTCAATGGTTTTCCTGAGGACAGGATTCCCAATTACGAAAGCCCTCAATGAAACCAGTAGTTGCCAGATTATCAAGGTTCACAGGCCAAACTCAGTCCCTCAAGCATGACACTTGTCTCCCACTTACTATGTCATTATTCTTCTAACTCCAAAGGTTTTACATTAATTTATTCTGCCAGCTAGTCGTTAACGAAACCCTAAAAACGGAGACCGGTCATTCAGGCTGGCCTTTAGTGCCCAAGGCAGTACTATGAATAAACACAGATGAGAAGGTGGTATTGGGCATAGGGAAGGCGCAAAGAAAAAATTCACTTAACCGTAGGAAGACTCACACTATTTAGGGACAGTGCAATAAGGAGGAGAGAACCACCTACTACTCCTAATCAGCAGCCGAGGCCACCACAAGAAACAACCAAAAAATCCTTAGCACACGTCAATGTTATATACAATCCAGTTCAATCAGTAAAGTTGCAAGCTAGAGTACAGGTCAAAAATCCACAAAGGGCAGCAGGTTTTTCTTGGTATTCTTCACTCTTTAATCCATGTTTCGGTTCATTATTTTTCAGTAGCTACTAGACGTAGCTGGTCCAGAATTTCACCGTACAGAGCCCGAAGCCATCACATGTTTCGTCGCTATTACTTTTATGTACATGCGACTTTTTCAAGGCTGAATTAAAAACAGATATTGACCTGAGTCAACACATATCACAAAGGATTATGTAGCACTTCTATTCTGGATATCATTATGTATCACCGCCGTGATGATTCAGTACTCAGCAGTGGTCTTTAACGTATCAAATTGCACCAACAAAAGGGATCATCATGCATGAAACGAAACCATACAGTAGAAAATACTCCCAAAATGCAGATACAAAGCAAATTAGAGAGAACCCCAATCAGGAAATCATCATGCTCAAAAAAGAAGAGCAGCACAAGATGTGTTATGTGTGCAGTTATTACTAATGTGAGACTAATCATCAACGTTGATATCAAAAGCGAGTGAAGTAGCAGAAGATAGCATACATCAAGCAACACCCTGTGTTTGCCAAGAAACCGGCAAAGAATATATAACCTGAGACCAATGGTCTAACTGACCTGAAAAGTTAAACGTACTGAAGCTGCAAAATGACATGGGAAAAATAACATAAAACACCACATTCTCAAATTTCCCACTTAAGTAGTCAAAACAAAGCCAAAAGACATGTAAGAAGGGAACACTCAAATACCTTCTTAGCAAATGAAGTCAGTTCCAAAAAAGTGGTAACGAGTACGATGTGGCAGAGCAGCAATAAAAGCGTAACAGCAAAGTCCGTGTACGGATCAACAACATGTATTCAGTACTTTAAAATAATAGAAAAAAGCGTCTAGTAACCATGGAGTCACAGGATACATAGAAATATCAGACAGTAATCCAAAATATGACTGCCGATATCCAAACGCGTAGTACCAGAAAGACCTCGACAAATATGAGCCGAGTAACTGTATATATACACAGTACCTAATAGTAATATATCCAATGTAATACGGAGTGTAAAAAGCCATAATCTAGCAATGTAATAGAAACGATCTATCTCTCAAATATAATTAATACGAGGTGCATAACATAAAACCTTAGAACTGCAAAGAGGCTAGGTGCGTAATACCCTGACAACCTCGACACGCTGAGAATCATGTAACTATATCAAAAAGGCAAGTTATTATCAAAAAGAACGTCGGTCATTGTTCAAGACACATAAGCAAAACATAGGTCTACTCACCAAAGTGAAATCATTATTTCAGCTACTTAGTCTGCCACAATTCAGCCGGTGTTCTTGAGTGCGAGAAAACAACCGGCTTCCCGGGCCTCCATTCAAGTAACGAGCACATCCGGGTACAGCATCGCAATAGAGAAAGGCTAATCGCGTGAGTACCCCGGAGCACAGCGGGCGCCATATTGGAATGAACAATGCGCATATCAAGTGTAAATAAATAAAATGAGTTACTATGCGTATACGATAAGTAAATCAGTGTAAAAGGTATCGTAGAGTCAGTGAAAAGCAGAAAATCATGAACAAAATCTAAGTTCTAATTTCCCTAAACCACAATGATTCTTTAAAACCAAACAGTAAATAGCACATAAGTAAAGTACATACCGATAATATACATTGTAACAACCATCCTACCAATCCAAATGTACAGATCATTACGATGGATAAAAGGAGCAAATGCTCTAATATACTAGAAGGCGATATGTGCCATAGGGAACCTGTCACTAACTAGTAAGTATAAATCCGTAGTGAATCAAATAATCCTTATTACCGAGAAACACAAACACCAAAAATACACTGAATATAGTAAACACCCTGCCAAATGCCCCTCAGGTCTAGTGGTACCAATAAATCCGAAGTGTATAATAGGTCTCCCTACTCATTAGCACAGGCAATCGCAAAGCAACAGGAGATACTGTCACACTCATTGTTTCAAGATACCATTTTGATGATCTATATCTATATGTCACGAAAAATTAAATATCGTATCATTAGCAATTAACTAGTGTCCCACCCATAAGCAAACAGAACATACAAATCGATGTAATATTGTAATCTGACATTTAGAATCCCAAAATATTATATACATCAATACAAATACGCCAAAGATGTGTACAAACAGACTACAAACCAGTAAAGAAACTAGTATAGTCATTCAGAACACACCACATACATTAATAGGCTGTAGTACATCAAACTTACAATAATATACATTATTATTGTGATATACAACCTTATCAGAACAAAATAAATTGAGACATAAATCATTATGTACTAGGTCTGAAAGTGTTATACTGATAGCATCAGGAGAGCCCCAGTCGTTGCTACCTACTTCCCAAAAAATAATGTAGCTCCTGTTCAATATTCAACCCCAGCTCAGTGGTCCTTAATCTCAAGATCCAAGTCGCCTCATTCCTCCTTAGGGTCAATTCTTGGTTTCCCCCTCGTGGATGTCTATGCGTAAGATCTATCCCGTAAAACTTAAAATTCTTGGATCTACCCTGTGACTCACACTGGCTAATGTGAGTGCAATAAGATATCTCTGGTCGTCATTTTTAACTGCCCTCATATGTTCTCCTATTCTTTCTCTCAATGTACGTATGGTGCTTCCTACATATTTCTTATGGCATCTGCACTCAATAACGTAAGTAACAAATTTAGAGGAGCAGTTGATGTTGTACTTTATGTGGTGTCGTTTGTTGCCAGGTCCCAAAAAATGAGACATCATGATCAGCCCATTTGCACACTGCACAATTACCACATTTGTGGAAGCCTAAAGATCTAGTGGTAAACCAGTTCTGTTGTCTCTTAGGACTACGAAAACTAGGACACAATAGATTTCTTAAGCAAATGCCTTTCCTGTATGTGATCTCAGGTCTGGTCTTAATATGCTTCTTAAGAGTGGTGTCCTCTCTCAACAAATGCCAATGCTTATTAAGGCTTTTGACCAGGACTTTAAAATGTGTATTGTAATTAGTGATAAGTCTTATTTTGTTCCCCGACATGTCAATGTGTTTCTTGGCCTTGGATAGTAATGTGCCTGGTCTCTTAATCTTACTAATCCTAAATCTGACTGCATCTAGTACCTGATAATCATAGCCCCTTCTGAATCTTTTTATCATGTTGTCGGCACATGATTCAAATTCCTGATCTTCGCTGCAATTTCGTCTAGCTCTCATAAGCTCACCATATGGGATGGCCTTGATTTGATGAGATGGGTGGGCACTGGTAGCATGTAATGTGGAGTTACACGCAGTGGCTTTCCGAAATAATCGGCTGTGTATCTTCCCATCTTTAGTGTACAATTCTGCGTCTAAAAAAGCAATTCTGTCACAACTTTTTTCATAAGTAAATTTGATATTACAAACATTACTGTTGAGGTGTTGTACAAAATCATCTAGTTTTTCAGTATCCCCTGTCCAAATCATTAGACAGTCGTCAATGTAACAACCCGAATATAGGATGTCATCATTACATTTGTTACCCAATGAGATCCAGATCCACACCTCCTCCAGCCAACCCATAAAAAGGTTGCATACGAAGGTGAGAATCTGGTGCCCATGGCCACACCTTTTCTCTGTCTATACCAGCTGTCTTTAAAAATAAAGCCATTATTGTCTAGTATTAGTTCAATCATGTTAATGATCATTTTGGTATGTTCCCACATGCTAGCTGACCTAACACTCAGCATTTTTCTGATAGCTTTAAGACCATCAATTCTTTGGATGCTAGTGTATAAGGCAGTCACATCTAGTGTGACTAATGTCATGTCATCTTCCCATGTCAAGTCAGAAATGATGCCCAGAACATGTTTGGTATCCTTAATAAAGGATGGTAAATTGCTGACTAACGGCTTCAGAAACATATCAACATATTCTGATAGCCGTTCGGTAGGTCCTTCATTACCCGATATAATGGGTCTTCCTGGAGGGAAAGGGAGCTGTTTGTGAACTTTAGGAAGCGTGTAGATAAAGGGGTATCTAGGTTTGTCTACCTTCAAGTAATTAGTTTCATCCTCATCTAACAATCCCATCCCATGCCATTGTGTTAAATGTCTGTTGATGTGTTCGGTCAATTTCCAGATGGGATTACTGGTGAGTTTTTGGTAGCATGAGGTGTCATTCAGTTGTGAGAGAATCTCTGTATCATATCATATCTGTTTTTAATTTAGCCTTGAAAAAGTCGCATGTACATAAAAGTAATAGCGACGAAACATGTGATGGCTTCGGGCTCAGTACGATTAAATTCTGGACCAGCTACGTCTAGTAGCTACTGAAATATAATGAACCGCAACATGGATTAAAGAGTGAAGAATACCAAGAAAAACCTGCTGCCCTTTGTGGATTTTTGAGCTGTACTCTAGCTTGCAACTTTACTGATTGAACTGGATTGTATATAACATTGACGTGTGCTAAGGATTTTTTGGTTGTTTCAACACTATGAATAGTCTAGAGCTCTATTTCCCGACTACCCCAGGCCTCTGCACTAAAGGTGCAAGAAATTTATGTAATTTGCTTTTGCATAATTACATGAAATTTCAGCAATGTCAAATGTAATTATGTGGAATGTTAACCCATTAGCACTATATTTTGGTGTGTCCTTACATCACCTTTTTGATGTTAGGGTGCATTTAATTCTAGAAAAGATAGCTTGCGTTCTGTTTTTTCCTGTGCGTGTGTGGTAACTTTTTCCAGCATATGGTGCGTTCATAATACATTTTATTGCAAATAGTGCGTAATTAATCAAAGTGGTATAATGGAGTAATTTCTTTTTTTTTTTTTTTTAACAAGCATAATGCAAATTTCCCAAAATTACTTCGAATTTCACCCAGGCTTACTCTCCACATGACTCTCATGAATATGCAATGGTCCTAACATCAAGGCTAGATTCAGATCGCTGTATAAATGGCAGTTTGCAGTGCGAACGAAAGTGCAAGCTATGTAATAATTAACGCTGCCCTATATTAATCCCGTCATAGATTCTGTCAGGTGAACCTTGAGGAAATGTACCTTGGGAAAAAAGACCCAGAAAAAAAAGAAAAGTGGAATCTAAATTTAATATGTTACTCCTCGTTTCCAAGTTGAGAACGGATTCAAACTTTGTATATACCTTATCCCACTCTGCACCACTTTAAATAAAGGCCTCTCTTTCGTACATTGGCAACTGGGTTTAACCAGAGTTTGGACATAAAAGGCTTAAGTAGAAAGAATACCTAGGGTGACTGGCAACCCCTTTATTTGTCTTAGGCAATGCTTCCCAAATTTTAGCACATCAAACCACTTTTCAGCATGACAAGCTTTTGTAATCCACCTAGCTATAAAGGAACTGAGGTGGGTGATTTTTAGCACAGACATAAAGTCTTACTGATAAAATTATGTTGTACACAAATGATAATGAGTGGAAATTGGGTTTCACTGAATATTTATCGATTGCACCTCATCAAGAAAAAGTGACTTTATTTGTTTTGATCCTATTTGTTTCCATTACATTTCAGAATTGCAAAAGAAGTGCTTAATTTTTGCTTTCCAAACTGCTGAATGTGAACCCTTCATTTAAATGTTGCTGTGTGTTTCAAAAATGATATCCTTCAGCCTCTTATTTCACACTCTCTGTACCCCAGCAAGATTGTCACATAATTCACTTAACTTTTCCTTCTCTGACTGCAAAGCGTGAGGAGTTTGTAAACACTAATTCCCATGTTAAAAAAACATAAGCAGTAACTTGTACGAAAACATAGCCTGACCCTTGACCTCTGGCATTGAAACAGCAAATGTGACAAGATAAAAACAGAGTTGAAAGGCATCTTTATTTATTGTTTGGACTTCCATAGTTTTGGAAAAACTGGCTGAAGTACTAAGAGTTCGAAGAATATCAGGTGTTTAGATCGAAGGAAAAGCCTTTTTTCCTTTGCTTACATCATATTCATCATGCAAGTATCTTTGTAAAAAAAACATGAAAATACACATACCCAAAGTACAGATGGCATCACTTAGCTGTAGCACATACATACACCGTGTCCTGAGTTTGTCCAGAACTTTCCACCACTAACCTCTTATCGGTTTTAGCACGGGCTATACTTCTCATAGGCCCCAGAGAGGTGCGAATAACTCACCTATCCTTATTAGTTCGGCCGGCACATCGCTTGCGCTGTGCTTTCAAAATCGCTTGTAACGAGTCCATCCATTGCTTACTTTTGCTTACCATTGGTTTGCTCAAGTATCACTCGTTTCCTAGCTTCCTATTGGTCATTTGCTCCTTCTAGCCTCTGACTTCCTGCTGGGCTTAGTCTCTTCCTCCCTGCGGGCTCAAGTACAGCTTCCTTTGGCAACTGTTGTTCTACTGGCCACAGGCTCTTGCAGGTACTGTGTTTTACATTTTGGAATGCACACCTAGAGAATGCATGCATCTGCAGTCCCTCTCCTTTACCTCTGCCATCTTCCCACTCCACTTGGCATCACCCCCCTCCATGCCCTTTATGGTTTCATGTGCCCTCCTCCCACTCCCCTTTCACCTATTCACCCAAACCCCTGCCCTCCTCCTGCTCTCCTACCTCATATTGCTTGAACTCCACCTCCTGTTTTTAGGTCTCGCCTAGAGTTGCAGTGCGCATGCGCTGCTCGCTCTGCAAGACATATTGTGGATGAGGAGATTTCAGAAGGGGACTTGAAGCCCAGCCCCTCAATTTCATTGGCTGGCGTCATCATTTATGTAAAACGCTGGCCTGTGATTGGAACTGAGCCTTTTTGGTTGCCGCCCTTTCCCCTTTTCATTTGGCCCGTCCGGACTGGATCGTCTGCTTCACAGCTGTCGTGAAGCAATTTCTTATCTTTAGAGGGGCCATCTGTTTCTAATTAGTTTGCTTGTTTTATTCCGTAGAGCGAGCTTTAGGAGGCCATCTGTTTCTAATTAGTTCATCGCTTGTTTTTCTCAGTAATCGTTTCTTCCTATCACATGCCTTCGCTATAGTTCATTGTATTTTGTTTCATTTGACATCTCTATATCCATTACTCTACATCCTCTATATATGTATCTATGCCTTCCTCGTACTGTCTTCTCCGTGCCTTACTTCCTCATCTCACATGTCTCGTCATTTCTTCTTCTCTCCTGCCTTCCTTTCTTCTTTCTCCCTCCTTTTCATCAGCACCCATCTCCCTCATTTCCCACCTACCTCGCTCTCCTCCTCGCCATCACTCAGAGCTAGACCCACTGCTGTCACATGAACGGCACATCACAGGCAGCAAGAGCTCTTAAAGAGAAGGTTCATCCCGTGGATGCACCCAGAAAGGATTAGGCACTGCGGGGAACGGACGGGCTAGACAGGGAATGGCCCGGCGCAGAGGAGCAGGGGCAACCTTGCTGTAAAACAATATTATGGGTTGCCTGTGGCCAAGCGTCAGCGCAAGTGGATATAAGAAGTGCACATGCACCAGGGATGGTGAACCGGGGATGTTCGGCTTCAGAGGTATCAAAGTGTTTTGCCCTCTCTTTTGTGGCAGGAGGATACGCGCCCCCTGCCAGAAGACTGGAAAGTGACCGGTAACCAATAGCAGCAGTCTGCAAATCTTGCCTGGGCAAGGTGCACGCAATTACATGTCTAGTGCAGTAAGAACAGTGTAGCAATGGATGCACAAACCATTTGGCACAAATGAAAGAGAAAATGTTGCACGAAGTTGAGAAGTATATGGTAAAAAAAGAAAATTGTGTGCAGAGAATGTTAAGATCGAAAATATAAATGGTGAGGATGAAGCTAAAAATGTGTGCTTAGGCTAGTGTGCCACGCGACTTGTCTCGCATTTACGCGAGTTTAAGCTGTTGGCATTCTAAATGCCATTTATTTATGTTTTAAAAATAAAAACAAAAATAAATGGCATTGTTATTTGCAATGTCAATAGCTCAAACTCGCGTAAATGTGAGACCTATTGCATTGCAAATAGAAGACATCTTCCACAAATGGGGGAAACCAGAGATCATTTTTTAGGTCTCGCCTACGCAGCGCACATTCGTTGCTTAGGAGGAGACCTCTTGCAATCGATTCAGTGTTTGCCCTAAAAACGTGCACGCGTTGCATTGCTTTCAATGGCAACACGCGCACATTTGGCGATTCCCTTGCGGGAGCGAGCAGTGCCATCTGGTAGTAATTATCATGCTCGCTCCCACAAGGGAAACGCTGCGCGTCCCTGCTCTCGGCCGCACTCCCCCCACTTGTTTACTCAGTGTGTGTCCGTGCGCGCGCGCATGAGTGTATGTCAGTGCAAAAGTGGTGATTTTGCATTGCAAAGAAGTGCTGTCCCGAAGACGCCCTTCAAGGCAAAAAACTAGGAATAGTAGTCCACAGAACCCAGTAGCTTCTGCCCCCTGTCCCGGAAAAGGGGGTTGGTTGGGTGATATTTCATGGATCTGTGTTAATTTATCCTGCCGGTTCCAGCTGTTCTAGCCCCTGGCATCACAAGACTGGATGTCCGGTGTGTGTGGCGGCTCCGAGGGTAGAGGGGTATTGCATACTCCTATAGGTTCAGCCCTTTGTCCCGGGAAAATCCCTCTTTCAGCTCTCTCCGGTCTCTGCCTCCACCAAAATGAATGAATGGATGATGCATATTGCAGCGCTCTGTATTGAAAGCTCACAGGCTGATCATGTTCCTCCCGTCCCTCCCTGCAGGCGGAGGGGGAGCGGTGCCCCGCACAGTGCGGGCCCTGCCCCGCTGAGGACGAGGAGAGCCTGGGCTGCACGCCCAGGGTGCCCGTGGTGCTGGTCGGATGCGCCTGCTGCCTGGTGTGTGCCCGCCAGGACAGGGAGAGTTGCTCTGAGGTGCACCTGTGCCACTAGGAGAGCAGGCTCTACTGCGACCACAGCGCCCCGCGTGCCGCGGAACAGGGCACGTGCATAGCGTCTTGTGAACGTGATTTATGCAGGGGGCACTCCTCATTCATGCATTCATTCAGAGCATCTCTTCAACTGGCATACATTCACTCATTCATGAAACACACGCAACAGTCGCTCCACCTCATTCACGAGATCTGCACACCCAACACTCTAATTTCACTCAGGCACTCTCCCAGGAAATCTGCAGAACGGCCGCTCCTCATCATTCCATAGGTGACACTGTTGTGCTGAGTGTTCATTCAGTCGTTCATCCATCAGATATGCACACATAACACTACTCATTTCATTCAGACATTCTTCCAGGAAACCTACAGACCACCCACACCTCATTCATTTACTCCTCCAGGGGGTCTGCACACCCATTTCTTACTGATCATTCACACACTCAGTCAGAAGATTCCAGCTTCAGTCAATCCCGTGCAGGAGTGTATTGTCATTGTGTTTATTAAACTGACATCCCAATGTTTTGTCACTTTTAATGAAGTGTTGTTCTACAATGTGATCGTTTCAATGAGAGTGAGGTGTCTTACTGGAGTTTGGTACGGCCCACGCACACACAGCATATTGGATACAAATTAGCTGAGCGTGGGTTCTGCCATGAGATGTGTTTTCACAGTATTCATCTGGCACTCTGCATTGCCTGTCACAGGAACATTGGAATCCTCTTATGGAACGTCCACCACACTTGGTTAATTTGTGACTTTTGTGTTTTTACTGGGTTTACTCAATATAATTTTGACATTAATGACTTGAATTTTCAATTTGAGTGTTCCACTTTCTAAACTGTTTTATGGGGGGGGCGTGGCTTGACCGCCGAAGTGTAATGGCGGATCCTGTTTGAGCTCCGCTCCGTCGCGGGACTCGGAGCCTTCTCTCCAGCTTTATTTGAGCAGTTTTTCTCTCCGAGGGGACTGTCCTTTGTCATGATGTTGCGGTGAGTCCGCTGGCTGCCTTTGTTTGCCGCAATCCACTGTTTTCAACGGTTTTTACCGTAGCGGCGTCTCTGTCTCCTCAGAGATGCGAGCGGCCGCCATTTTGATGCGTTTCCTCGCGGGGCTCGCATCTCCCTCACATATTTTTATCAACTTGGGCTGACTTCTGCTCTGAGGCTATTCTTTGCCTCTACTATGAGTTTCTCCATTTCTTGAACTCCAAATAAGGGGCATTATTACTGGACCGTCAGCGTTTCCTGTTACAGTAATGCATTGCCTTGGCATTTGGTGCGGATCATGTGCTTCTCCTCTCCTGCTCTGTACAGCTTGACCTGCCTCTACTATCCCTGATTTCCTCTACTTCTGTGAGGTGATTTCTGCATACCGCTGCTGGGCCACTTTCAGCTATGATGTGGCTCTATTGGTTTCTATGACTGTGTCCATCCTGGGATAGATTTTACCTTGCAGAAATTTCGGACTACATTCATATTCAACTAGCTCTTATTGATTTGACGCAATATCCCTGTTGGTGTGGTGTGACTCCTTTGCTACAGTACTGTACCGTCAAGTTTTTCATCTCTTTGGCGATTTTTGTACCCTTGGCGATTGCTGGGTGTCTGCCTTTCTGTTTCTAAAAGATGGCTAGTGATCCCCATGTGTCCAGGCCATCGGTCTCTGGTACGAAACCGAAAAGGCACAAAAACGACCCACCGTCACCAATCCTTTCATCACAGAACCCTGTTCCTGGACTCCATTCTGGATGAGGTTCGTGACCTTCAGCCTTTCATGTCTGCTACCAACGACAGGCTCAAACAAATTGAGGATCGATGGATTGTCATGGAAAGTAAGGTATTAGACCTTGAGCAACGGGTTAGTGACATTCAAGATATCTCTGTAAAGATTCCTTCCCTTGAGCAAGAAATTCCTAAACTAAAACTCCACACAGAGGATCTTGAAAATCGAAATCGTAGAAATAACCTACGCCTTTTTGGCCTGCCGGAAAATGTTGAAGGGACTGACCTTGTCTCATTCCTACAAAAATTTCTGCCCGAGCTTCTTGATCTTCAGTCCACATCCAATCCCCTCAACATTCAAAGAGCGCACCGGTTGGGTCGGCTTCAGCCATCATCTAACAAACCTCGCGGTATCATAATGCTGTTCCTGGAATTCACTGAGCTTATGCAGGTTTTAAAGGCTGTGAGAATCAAGCGTCGTCTTATTTGGTCTGGCCATAACATTTTTATATCCCAGGATGTTTCTACTGCTACTAACGCCAGACGCAAGGAATTCCTCAGTCTACGACCTCAGTTACGTCAGCTTAATATTCAATATGGAATTCTTCATCCCTGCCTTTGCAAGATCACTCATGAGGGTCGCACACGTTCCTTTGAGGATCCGGATAAGCTCAAACTTTTTCTTCACAATTTCTCCTCACATGGCATGGTTACTGGTTCTTAAATTTTGGTCATAATGTTGGAGTTGTTTCTTCTTCAATTGTTCTGGTTGACTTATTTGTTTCACCCCATTGAGTTTCTGTCTCTCTGTTTGCCTATTGGGCTCTTAGCCCATTTATTATTTTCTGCATCTGTTTTCTATGTATCCGCGTCCTTCGGTGTCACTTCGTTCTCCACTCTCAGTTTTTTTTCCTTCTTTTTACAGGTCTCGATGTCTTTCCTTGATCTGTTTACTTTTCTCTATTTCTTCCTTTTACTTTTCTTTCCTCCTCCTCTCCCTCTTCCTTACCTTTCTTTTCCTTCTCTCCACTTCCTCTCAGTTTCACCCTTGTTTTCATGTACAGATTTGGCTCTTAAGATTTGGTCATTTCTCTTACTCAATGTAAAATGTCCTTCCTATTCTTATTTTGTCCATTCCGCAGTTTTGTGGCCCTATTACTGTTCGTTCCCCTGCATCCAGAAGTATGGTTAATGTCGTCTCGTGGAATGTTCGTGGTCTGGGTCACCCCGTCAAGCGTCAGAAGGTACTATCTCACCTTGCTAAACTTAACACCCAAGTTGCTTTTTTACAGGAAACCCACTGCAATGATAAAGAATCACTTAAGCTTAAACGCCAATGGGTAAATCAGATTGTCTTCTCTCCTGCTATTGATCGTCATGGTGGTGTCGCTATTTTATTTCACAGGTCTATTAATGCACAGATTATATAATCTGAGTGTGACCCTAATGGTCGTTGGGTACTTGTTGAGGTTCTCATAAATAAAAGACAAGTGACTTTCTTCAATATTTATGGGCCTGTTAAGCCAGACACTGAATTTTGGCAATCTATAAAATTGAAACTACTGTCAATTTCCACTTCTGATATTGTGGTTGGGGTGATTTTAACAATTGGTTGGACCCGTTCACTGATAGGCAATCCAAGTGCAAATTCAAACCTGACAAAACCCACAAATCATTTCAAACAGCCATTTCTTCTCGCCCACTTTTTGATACCTGGAAAACATGTAACCCTGATTCCTCCGAATTTACTTTCTTCTCACCTGTACATCATACTAGGTCCCGTATTGATTATATTCTTGTATCCAAACCACTGTTACCATGTCTACAATCCTCTGATATTGGGTCTATCTTTATCTCTGATCATGCCCCTGTCTCCACCCATATTGACTTATCTCTTACTACTTGCAAACAGGGCAGATGGCGGTTCAATAATTTCCTTTTATCAGACCCTACCTTTATTTCAGAAGCGACCTCTTTTATTAAGGAATTCTTTTCTTTCAATAATTCTTCAGATACCTCCCTACATAACAATTGGGATGCTTTTAAAGCATCTTTTAGAGCCTTCACCATTGCCTATTCCTCCAAGAAGAAGAAGTTGCTACACATTAAATATAAAGACACTTTAGCCCATATAAAATCATTAGAGCACACGTATTATTCCTCCAAATCTCCCTCATCACTTCAAGACTTAATCAATGCTAAATCCACCCTGAATAAATTAGTAACAAACGATGCTTGCAATGTTCTCCTCAAGATTAAGTCAAAATATCACGGGGGCCAAAACAAAGCTCGGAAATTGCTAGCAAATTATCTAAAAATTAAGTCGGAACGTAAAGCCATTGGCCCCATTCACTCAGAATTGGATGATTCTCTCCTCTCGTCCGACACTGATATTGCTGCCACATTTCAATCATATTACAATCTCTTATACACAGACACTACCAAGCCCTCTGAAGAAGATTTCGCCTCTTTTTTCCGAGATATCCCTAACCCCAGACTTTCCCAAGATAATTTCCAATCCCTTGAAGAAGATATTTCCTTAGCAGAATTAATTGATGCTCTCAAAGCTTTGAAGAAAGCAAAAGCACCTGGCCCCGATGGCTTTTCAATTGAATGGCTTCCTGCTTTTTCTTCAATTTTTGCGCCCAAATTATTAGAACTTTTCAACTCTTTTATATCTAGTTCCCATGCTGAAGGTTCTTTTTTGGAAGCCCTTATCATTGTGATTCCCAAACCTGATAAAGATCCCTCCTATTGTAAAAATTTCCGTCCCATTTCACTCATTAATTACGATTGTAAAATTTTTGCAAAAATATTGGCCTCTCGCTTAGAAAAAATTGTCCCTTTGCTCATAAATCCAGACCAAGTTGGTTTTGTTAAAGGCGCCTGGCCTCGGATAATGCCAGAATGTTTTCCAATGTCCTTGCTCTTAGCAAAAACTATCCTTCCCCTCTAGCTGCTGTATCCCTGGACGCTGAAAAGGCCTTTGACCGTGTTAATTGGGAATTTTTAATTCATACTTTGAGATGGTTTGGTTTTGGGCCGAAGTTTATTTCATATGTTAAATTGTTATACACCAACCCTAAAGCATGTATTTTTGTCAATGGTCTTTTTTCCCCTTATTTCTCCCTTCAAAGAGGTACACGTCAGGGCTGCCCTCTCTCACCATTACTTTTCCTGTTTTGTTTGGAACCATTTCTGGAACGTATCAGAAATAACCCTCTCATTAATGGTTTTCATCTTAAGTCTCACCAAATTAAGTTGTCTGCATATGCTGATGATGTGCTTATTTATATGTCTAACCCAGTATCTTCCCTACCCCCCTTTTTGCAGGAAATCGCATCATATGCTAAGGTTTCAGGTTACAAATTAAACTTCTCTAAAACGGAGATTTAACCCTTAAATCCCTCATGTTATCAATATATGTTTGAATCGTCTAATTTCACATGGTGTCCTCAAAAAATTAAGTATCTCGGCATTTGGTTTTCCTCTAATATTCGTGATACATTATCTCATAATTTCTCTGCCTTAAAACTTAAAATCACTAATTTGTTAAACTCTGGTCTCCCTTGTTTCTCTCTTGGTGGGGTAGACTTGATACAATTAAAATGATGATTGTCCCTCAGATACTGTTTATTCTATCTATGTTACCTTTCAAAATCCCTAAATATTATTTCTCTCAGATTAATTCGTTATGCTCCAAATTTATATGGAATAATAAACATGCACGTATCTCTTTGCCTAAATTGATTCGACCTAAGAATGAAGGGGGGGTGCGTTTTCCTGATTTTATTTTATACCATAATGCATTTTTGATTCGTCAATTTTTTGCCTTGTCCAAAGACTATGGGGACTTTCCTCAACCTCCGTGGGTTAAAGTTGAATGCTCATTGTTAAATGAGTTTTCAATACGTGATGTTGTTCACATGTCTAACTGTACTTTTATTTCCAAATATCATATTTTGAAAAATTCTCAAGTTTTGTTAAACACATTGTTTTGTAAGGAATTGAATTCCTACCAATCCTTTCTAGCGTCATCAATTTGGTTTAACAAGTTCATCAAATTTCCCCACAAATCTTTCTACTACAAACAATGGAAAGAAAAGGGCCTTATTTATGTACATCAATTGATTGTTAATAATGTGCTTCTTTCTTTCCCTCAATTGCAAGAATCTTTTCACCTTCCTGACTCCTGTATCCAGCAATATGATACTTTAGCTCCAATACTTCAGGGGTGCCTCCAGAAATTCCTCTCTCTTCCACATCCTTCTTCCCCTCTTCCTGTTCCTTCATTATTTCAAATCTCTCCTGGTGTTACTCCTAGTGCTTCCTTTATCTATAAATCTTTATCTACTCCTATCTGTGCACGGATTAAATCTAAGGTGGAACTGGAGTGGGAACATGACCTCTCTGTATCCCTATCGGTATCTCACTGGGATAAGTTTTGGCAGAAATTATTCAAGACCTCCAAAGCTGCTCATATCACACAATCCTTATTTTTTATTTATAATAGAGTCGTTATTACTCCCCTTGTGTTACATAAATGTAACCACTCTGTTACATCAACTTGTTGGTCTTGTTCTAATGCTGAAGGTTCTTTAGTACATTTATTATTCTATTGTCCTAAGGTTTTTACTTTTTGGAAAGATATATGGTCAAAATGTTCGTTGATTTTTTCTTATAATGCACACCTTAATATTCAAAATGTATTTTTAGGCACTGTATCGCCGGACTTTGATCTAATTTCTCCTGTTTCACCATTACTGAATTTGTTTCTTGCTGCTGCTTTTAAAGTTATACTCTCTTGTTGGAAGGACAATTCAAAATTGTCCTTTTTTCATTGGTGGAACTACATATGTGATGAACATAGAATTGCTTCTATTCCTCAATCCTCCATTCATTTACAAGTTAAATCTGACCTTCTCTGGCTACCATTTACTTCTTTTCTGTCATCAACATCATAATTTTTATCTACTTCTATTATCTCTTTCTTTTTCTTTCCTTTTCTATCTTTCTTCCTTTCCTTTCCTTTTCCTTTCCTTCTCTTTCCTACCTCTCCTTGTCTCTTTTTCCTCTTCTCTTTTATATGAAAATTATTTGCCATTTAAATATTTTATTTATCTTCTTTATTCGCCTAGATTATATACAATGCATTGATGTATACCACCCTTGTTTCTGTCTCCTGTTTTACTGATTTTTTATTTTCTTCTTAGCAATATTTTTATTACTAGGCTCAGTTCATATTCTGTAACTCTGTGCATTTCTATCTTCAATAAAAATTATTTAACAAAAATAAATAAATAAATAAATAAAATGTTTTATGTAGACGTGCACTCTGTATTAATCGGGGCTCCTGTTAATTGCATATTATCTGTGAATACTGCACTTTTCAATTATTGTATTGTCTGTGCTCGAAAAACTTTGCTAGATATTAGATCAGTAGTCCAGAAGATCTGCTCACCTGTCATGCCTCAGTCTGGCACGCAGCCAGAAGAGATGCACACTAAGCATCTCTTATTCAAATATTTATCCAGAAGATCTACACATAATCCACACCATCAACTCCTCATTCAGACATCCATCTACTAGCTCTGCACAGCAGCCACACCTCACAACCAGGCATTCACGCAGCAAAGCTACAAACCAACCACTCCTCATTCAGGCATTACTGCAGAGATCCGCACATGGTGCATTCTCATTCACCCACTCACCCAGCAGACTTGAACACCAATCAATCCTCATTCTGGCATTACTGTAGGAGATCCACGCACTGTGCATCCTCATTCACCCACTCATCCAGGTAACCTGGACACCAATCACTCCTCATTCAGGCATTACTGTAGGATATCCTCATATGGTGCATCCTCATTCATCCACTCATTCAGGAGACCCGAACACCAACAACTCCTCATTCAGGCATTGCTGTAGGAGCACTCCTCGTTCCGGTATTATTCCTGGAGGCATACATGCCCAACAACCCTCCTTTACAGGAAGATCTGATCACCAGTCACCCTCATTTACTCATGTGTCCAGAAGACCTGAGCTCCAATCGCTCATCATAAAGACACTTTTCCAGGAGATCTACACACTGCCCTATTCTCAGTCACATACTCTTTGACTCTTCATTTGGAAACTTCTACACTCATTCAAAAATGCTCAGATACTCACCAATCAGGCACAGGGGCATTTTAAGGATTTCGTGGGCCTTTGGCCAAACATATTTTGGGGCCCTCTGTTCGGAACAGCATTGAATTTATGATCCAATTTCAGCTCTTTCATGCCCTCTTTGACTAGCGCACTGACACACTTGTCCAAGTTCTTAGTGTGTTAACATCTAATATTCAGGGATAGTGACATGTGTTTTCAATATTGTAACACAGCAGCAGGTCACTAATATTACTGTATATAATCTCTGTGACACCCTTCCATTTCTAACACATGAGGTCCTGTTTTGATCTATGGATGTTGCATGAAACATAAACACATTCTTCTGCAAATTGTTTGTAATATATTCTCACACATCACCCACATTAACAATAAATTAAAGGAAAACGATATCTAGAACAATCTGTTTAAATAATTAGTTAAAGTCACCAGGACAAGACCCTGCAGAACGGAGCTGTCTGTATCAAAGGGCCCCCTGAAAGGCTGGAGACCCTGGGCCAGAGCCCACTTTGCCCATGCCTTAAAACGTCTCTGATCAGGTAACCAGGGAAGCTTGTTTGTGAGGTCTGTGGACAGTCCCGCCATGCATTACACATTTTGCCCTTGTAATCTGCACAGCACTCATACATTCACCCTTGAGGCCGGTTTACAAACCTCCCACTGTGCCCACGAGTAGTAGGCAATCCATATTCACATTCACCAGAGGCAATTGTGTTGAGAACGTCAGTTAATGGTCATAGTCAACCCAGCATTGTCATTGGCCCACTTGGGTGAATTTAATGATTGGGCCCAGTTTTAAAAAGCACTGGCAAAGCTAATAGATTTGACTTATATTTTCAAGTCATAAATCATGCCTATTAGGTTTGCCAAAGAGAGTGGGTGCACGGAATTTGTATTTCAGCAGCAGGACCTGGGGCGCTGCTAGACGTGCTCAATCTTATCAGTGGCTTTGATGAATATGGTTGCTAGAGATGCCAAGTCATTCTCCTAATGGAGACTATAAGAGGAATGCCCCTTTGAATCCCTACCAAATTTTCTTGCCATAATATGAACCAATGTGTCTTGCAGCAAAAACAATAACAAACAAGTACTGGCATAGCCAATAGGTCTCGCTTTTGGGACCTTATAAGTATTTAGTAATGCAGCACAATATCCTTGGTGCAACAACATCAACTGTTGCATGGCTAAACACTTATACAGTCCCAAAGGCGAGACCTATTGGCTATGCCAATGCTTGTTTATTTTGCAAACACAAGCGATTGCAAATGCCTTATACAAATGATAAGATTAGCCCCGGATAAAGTGTGGGGAGCCCCTGGCAGTGCGGCATTGGCACTGCCGAGCTGGGCGCAGCACTCAAGCCGCTCTCCAGTGAGTCACCATAGGGCACTGCCCCCCCATGCCCCCCCACACACACTTTTTTTTTTTAACTTTAATAAGCGTGGCGCCATCTTCACGGGCATCGCGCTATGCAATGCAATAGGTGTTGCTTTTGGTATTGTAAATAACAATGCCTTTTAATTTTTTTAAAGGCATTGCCATCTACAATGTCAATAGCCCAAAATAATGTAATTGCGAGACCTATTGCATTGTAAATGCTTGTTTTACATGTTGCAGAGCAGCACAGACTGCCGTGCAAGATGGCATATAGTAAAAAAAAGTGCGGACGTAGTCAACGCTGACCACGTCATCGTGTTTTTTTTTATTTTTTACTTTAAGCTATGTTGCAGAGCAACTCGCACTACCGTGCAGCATGTAAAAAATCATTGACAAAGCCAAAAGATTTTGCATAGGCGAAATCTATTGGCTTTGCCGGTGTTTGTTTTACCCTTCCTTCTGCGTTGGTCAAAATAGTTATCGATGACGACCATCTGCCATGGAGTCTCCCAAGAGGCCTAGCTCAAGACTCTTGTGCAGCGCACTGCGCAGAGTACAGAATGTATTGATTATTTATTTATCTCTCTTAGCAAAATTTCTGCGCAGATGCCGTGGAGCCGAATCTTAATCATGTTTTTTCCGGGTAATTTACGTCCGCCTCGTGCTGTTCCTTCTGGTGTGTGACTTGTTTTTGCCGCCTCTGATTTCCACTTGGACCAGGTGGGATTTTTACAGCTGGGTGACTGTAGTGCTTTCTCTTGCTTCTGTTTAATTCCATTTACTTGAGAATTCCATTTCTCTTTTGTGGACCAGGCTGTTCGGGAATGCTTTCAGCCCTGAGACTCTCAGACAGTCATGCACTAAATACAAACTAATGAAGAGGATTGGGGATCAAAGTCCAATGGTTGATTGGAGTGGACTCATGTGAATTTGTTTTAAACCACAAGGGTCCATGGACTCGATTTGATAAAGTCGTCATATAGTAAGATAGGCGTAAATTACCCCCATGTTGGTTGGAAGCTGGCACCCGAGTAGAGTATTCACTAGGGGGCATATCAACAAGGGCTTTATCTCTGCTTTTTTGGCTTTAAAAGCCAAGAAAGCAGTGATAAAACTAGCACCCTATCAACAACAGCGTGCTAACATGCAAATTTGCATGTTAGCACCCTTTTACTCTACGCTAAGCGACATTTCTCCTATTATCAAGAATATCGCTAACCCTGTTAGAGACAAAAAAAGCAGCGCTAACCGCGGTTAACGCTGCTTTTTTAAGTCTGCTATTTTTCAGACTTAGCCATGATACCCTACGGAAGGAGGATATCATGGCTAAGTTTGTCTGTCCCTATCAACAAGCTAACGTGAGATTATCGCTGGGTTTCAAGCGATAATCTCACGTTAGACAGTTAGCGTGAGGATTTTTATCGCTTTTGAGATAAGCGTTGCTAATAGCACGCTATCTCAGCGATAAAAATCCACGCTAGCCGGCGATAATTATCCTAGCGCTAAGTGCGCTTAGCGATAATTATCGCCGGTTGTTGTTGATATGCCCCTGAATGTCCTTTCCTGAAACTAGCATAGTTTACGAATGTAATTAGCATTTTTTACATTATTTACCAAATGAAGACACACACCTCTTGGCCCACCCCAATTTTGCTAATTTCTCGCATTAATAAAAGCACCACTTAAGTTTTAGAAAGCTTGATACTTTTTAATTAACAAGAGACATGTTTATGATCCACACAGATGCAGCAATTTACCGTAACATCTCCTTTTTTCCTTCATCGTGTGAAAACTCGAGTGGACGGTACTCTTTCGCACCTTTTCTGCATTCGTTATATACGAAACTGTGAGTTGCAAAATAGATGTGCAGATAACTGAGAAAAGTATACAAAGTGTATGGTCACCACATGTGCATGTGTTTTCGCTGACCATTCCTTCTTTAACACATGCAAGGGAATGGCCGGGAGCAAAACGTATGGGAATATATATTATTGTGTAAATTATGCACAAAAGTAAGTTACATATTCGTATTTCACTTTCTTGCTTCAGTTATTGAATTTCCTATGCATGTGTAGATTACTGCTATATTTACTGATGTGCAAAAGCCCTAATCCTACAAATCTTGTTGATACTGGTCACCGAAAATTAGCCCGTAAGGAAAACTAGTTTCTGCGTCTGAAAGTCTTTAAAGGATATGAGAGATCCAATCACATATAATGGCAAAAGGACATAAGAAAGCCCATGTCAAGCCTAGTGATAGGTATAACCCTGGAAAGTACAAGGAAAAGGACCTTCATAGAGCACCCAACACAGGAACTCCGCCAATGCAGCGTGCGCAAGGAAATTCATTTTATTTATTTAAATGTTTACTTACCTCTAATCAGCCATAATCCGTAGTTTACTACCCCCCACCCTGCCCCTCCCCCGCCCCACGTCAGCACCCAGCAGCACTCCCACCACGGGCCGCTACTGGCAGCATATCAAACCAATCATTATTCGTAATTGCCATTATATCAACGACGAATACAAGTGCTATTTCTGTTTCAGTCTCAGTCGAAATGCAGACTTAATGAGGCCTAGGAAGTCACAGCTACTATTTACCTCTGTCTTCTGCCCTTTATTGTCTTTTTATTCCATTGTTTGTATTGCATTCAACTACCACACAAATATCATTTTCTTGCACATTTGGTTTTTTAACTTCCAAAAAAACATAATAGACTACTTAACACATTTACCAATCAATACCTGAGTTTTTGTAACAGAACAGTCTTTACTGCACCTTGTGATTAACCCAGAGTGCTTTAGTCTAATCTCTGTCAGTGACCTGAACATGTTTGAATTCACTAGACGCAGTGAGAAGATGAAAAGCAGCCTAAGGTGCTTCCAGCAGTCTGTGACTTATCACTACTTATGACCTATATCCTGTAATCAATGCTCGCTGGTAGGGGAACACCAAATCATCGTCTTATATTGTCAATATGACATACATTTATCATATTGTTATGTCTCCCATGTGCCATGCAAAATGGCACACGGGTGACGCACACTAAAGTTACATTTATGAAACCATGCAAGGCCACCTTGGGTGACCCAGAGTGTCTTGTTAAGTCTAGAGTAATGCAACTCAGCGCAAATCGCTGCTTTCCTTTACTCTCCACCTATGGATTTTGACGATCCCAGATTTACTATTATTTGTGTCTAAATGCTATGCCTTCGGAGGGGTGGCATAACTAGGAGACATATCTTTATTTCTCGTAGTTTTTTCTTCTTTCTATATGTGTTTTTGTGCAGGATGGTTTCCCTTTTTACTCAAAAACAATCCCGTCTGCAACGCAGGTTCCATGGCGCAAGGGTGCTTTCGTTGGTGCTAGGCAGCAGTTTGTACTCCAGTGCAATGAAATGGCAGGAATGTGCCATATAATGTTAAATAAGACGCATTGCTGCCATGTCCCTTTCACGCAGTGCAGTGCAGCACAGTGGCTTGCTGCGTTGCGTGAAAGTTTGATCAATTTGCCCCTATACGACTAAGTGAACATCATTGTTTGCTCACTTTCAGCAATATGATGTGAAAATCTGTTTAATGCAAGTATTTCTCATGCTGTGACCTGATGTCTATTGAAGGACAAAAACGTAAAACAAATCAGGTTTTTGTCGCTCAGTGAGTGTTTTTTCATTCCACGGAACACTATGGCAGTCAGCTCAGTGCCGGGTCTATGAACTCTGAAGATTGGCTCGGCAGAGGGGGCACTCACTGACCTAAAAACAGGGTATGAGGGGTTAGAAGTTTTATATTTCAAGCAAATCAGCAGAAATTCGAAAGTAGGCTATGGTTAGCTCTTAATAAAATGTTAGGCAGTTATTATCTGCTCGCATTTATACTACTTGCCTTTGTTAATGTTGAAGTAATTTTTTTATAATAGCCTTCTGTTGGGCCTGGCCTTTTTTGCAGGGTTATCCCCAAACTCTTTGCCTTCCTCCTGCATTTTTTCTGATCTGTGTTTGTTGGTTTTAGTACCCTGTGCTGATCAGTGCTAAAGTTCGTGTGCTCTCTCCTGTAAACTTAGTAACATTGGTCTACACCTGTTTGGCATATTTAATTTATCTTTAAGTCCCTTGTACAGTGGTATCCTATATACCCAGAGCCTTTAAATTAAACGCTACTAGTGGGCCTGCAGGGCTGCTTGAGTCACTTACAGAAGTAGCCTTTCAAACCTGTCTCATGCCTCTGATGCTGCAAGTTCTGCGTGTGCAGGTTACTTCCAGAGTGACATGGCATTTAAAGTGTTTGCCATGTCTGAAACTCCCCTTTTACTACACATAGGTCACCCCTAAGGTAGGCCCTGGGTAGCCCTATGGACAGGGTACTGTGTAGGTAAAAGGTAGCACATATCCCTTTGTTGTGTGGCATGTCCTGGTAGTGACAAACAGCCTATTTGGTTTCTCACTGCTGTGAGGCTGCTCCTCTCCTAGGATTGCATTGGGAATTCCTTGATATGTGTTTCACTAGTAGTTTCTGACATGAAAGGGGTAGCATGGCCATGTCTGTTATGTTTGGAATATCAGTGATAAATCCTGCTTATTGGTGAAAGTGAATTTATTACTATTTTAGAAATGCCACTTTTAGAAGTGGGCATTTCTGTGTGCTTATGACTATGCCCTGCCTGGTTGTGTATTCAACGTCTAGTTTCGACTGACAGAAGCAGGGGATGTGCATTCACTCTAGACAGTCACAAGGGGGGTTTTCCTGGGTGAGTCACAGTTGGGCTGAAAAGGCCTGGTCTGCATTTTGAGTGGTAGGAGGAGTTGTCACCTGCACCTGAATAGGGCTGTGTCTGCCGTTCACAATTCTTCCTTCACCCCCTGTAGTGTGTCAGGAGCCATGGCTGGGAATTGAATCGGGGCGTTGTGCACTTCTAAAGTTGTTTGAGGTGCCCCAGAACAAAGAATTTAGTAGTAAAAGTACAGGGGCTGTGCCCCCATGATTTTAGACACCGTGTGGGACCTGTAACCAAATACTGCTGGCTCTACAGACTGCACCAGAGGATTGCTGCGCATCAGGCGAACCGTCATTTGAACTTTGCTTTGTTGTGCTGACCTGCTGGAAGGACTGCCTCTTTGCCCCAAGGACCATGTGTGCTGGCCTGCTTCCTGCTTTCCTGATTCTGTGTGCCCCCAGTGATCTCACAGGAGCCCGGTGCTGGGGACTGCTCCTGGTTGTTTACCCTGTAGCTGGTGCCTCATTTATTTGACTGTAAAAGAGCGGTGCAGGGAGAGTTTTGGTAGGAAAGTGTAGGTGGAGCACTTTCCCCTCTGAGAGAGACGCTGCTGGTGGTACTTTTCCCCGAGCGTGTGGGGAACATTTTCATTGGTGGCAGTTTAAGTGCAGTGTGAGTGTTTCCTTTTTTACTTCTCTTTGTACCCCCTAACTCAGTGCATGTGAAGTGTTTGGAATGAGCCGCGTGGACTCCATGACAGTAACCTGCCGATGTTGTATGGTGGTGGGCGGGGCCTGGTGGCCTGATGGAAACTCACCAGCCTTGCTGTTATGGGAACTCCCTAGAAGAGTAGCCCCCAGCTCTGCTGTGGTACTGGTATCCCGGAGGAGCCAACCTTTGCCGGTAACACGGACCCTGAGCCGGGGCTCTGCCAATACTCGCAAGGTATTTGTCACAGTCATCAGAAGCGGTCAGCCTTCACTTCACGTTGGTTGGCCCCTTTCCTGCAATTGCATCTATATTTACAGAGGGATTACCTTTGTTCTGACCCTAGCAGTCTTAGCATTTTACTACTGCGCTTCTCGCAGTTAGATGCACATATTCCAGAATTACCATGCACGATACAAACGGGACACATCCAGTAATTGGTAAATGGAAACCATTACCATATTGCAGTGAAAAGGTGCACAGGTGCTTTTCGGCTCTATGCATCCCGCCTGATGATCGTGGTTGCTCACAGGAATGACCATAATCCGGCTAATAGAAGCACAGATGTTTCCCATGCCTTCGGGTTGCCGACTGTAATTCATGTTCTTTTTCTTATCATACAGGTTACGGTCTCTGGACATACTGCATGGTCAGGATGTACCTAATATGCCTAGTATTGATGACTCATGTTATTATCCCATAAACTGCTGTATTTCATGCTTTAATATATGGTGATATGCATATGCTGGCACTGCATCGATGATCCCAGTGTTGTTTACGGTATAATCTGTTGCAGCTCATGCCTTGAAATTCTGATATGTAATTTTGCCTTACAGGATAAGGATACCGATTATTATTTCACTAAGTTGCCTTTATGTGCACAGTGAAGGTGTTTTATGACGTGTGCAACCTATGAGTATTTACTCTATTGCTCTTTTTATGCTGTTATGACCATTGCCTTATGATAAAGTGATTTATGATCTAAGTGATTCCATGACAATCGCCCGGTTGGCGAAGTGATTTATATGATTGTGGTCTCATGTGCTTTTATGTATAATACAAAGGATATTTTTATTTAACCTTGTGTGGAGTCTCTTATTGTGGTGTGCCTAGTGTGTCACTGGTGTGTGTGTGTGTTCTGCAAGCACTTTACACATTGCCTCTGGGATAAGCCTGACTGCTCTGCCAAACTAGCAAGGGGGGTGAGCAGGGGTTATCTTGGATGTGTAACTCCCTTACCCTGACTAGAGTGGTGGGTTCTGCTTGGCTTAGGTGCATTCCCTAGCCAATCAGAAACCCCATTTCTAACTCCTTCCATCTTCTATGGCCTAGATCAGAACAAAGTGGGGGATCCCATGAATCAAATTATTGCAGCAGAGCCTCTGGAAGGTTTAACGTAGAAGCCTATGTTTCAGAACTATACCTGTAGGAGGGTTGGTAAGACCCACTTTGTTCTTCTTGCTTTACCGATCCACAGGTTAGCAACAGGGCTACAAGGGTTAGGGAACATCTTACCGGGGACCAACAAATATTTTGGATTGCATAAGGCTTTGGGCCTGCTGGCATCACATTGGATCATTTGCCTAAATCATGAATTGACTCTAACGTTTGTTTTCCTGCATTACTATTCCTGCAGCTGTCATCACCAACCAAATCTCGAAAACTACTCTTGAGAAAGTGAATGCATCACCCACTTAGATACAACAAAATGTGGCCACAAAAAAGATGAAGGTATGCAGCACGCTCTACTGGGATTATCTCTCCCCTTACCACTCGCTTAAATATATATATTTTGTCTGCATCCAGAACAAAAAGACAATGCATTTGCTGTACTTAAATAAATGAATTCTGTCCTATAACTTGAACCTGAGCTCAGAATGTAACTTAACCTCTGAAAAGGCTTTGCTCTTATGTACCTGCACTTCAAACTATTATATTTGTTACTAGACCTAAAGTTTTCCAAGGGTTTAGTTCGCACAAGGAAACTGTCTGTACTTTTGATAACTTTTGTAATGTAAGATAATTATTTTTGATGAGTAACCTTTCTGTTGATGGAATGGATGTTAGTAAACTTGGAATTCAACCACTTTACTTATTTGTTTCTGAGAGTCCCATGGAGCTAAAGGAGCCGTGTTTCGACAAAGAAAATGAAAATAATGTATTGTTTTGTTAATTTTGGGCGACTTATACATGCACCTTGTTGTCATGGCCACGAATGCACTTGTGTCAAAACCTATTCACATATCACTTTGGACTCCGCGCCCAACCAGTTAAACAATCACTAGGCTTTACTCAATGTCCCTACATAAGTGTGAGGCCCAAGGGCCATAGTGGTTGTAGAGCATGGGTCATGCTAACTCTGAAAACACCCTAAACATTCGGATATATCTGAGACAACCTCAACATTAGATGCACACACTTAATGCAGTACTTAAAGCATCAAGCACCAGGCCACCTTCTTTTGTGCAGAAATGGTGCATTTATTTGTGCGGCTTCAGAACGAATCTCAAGCACACTTTCCAAGGTTGCAAATGTGTTTTGTTGAAACGTATTCACATACCACATGGGAGACTATTCCAAGATTGTTAAACAAATAATAATTATATTTTGCATGAGGTCCCTGCATGACTATAAGGGTTACATAGATCATAATGCTTCACGAAGCATGATACTTACACCCTGACCACGCCAATGAGTCCATGACACTCTCTACTTTAGATATCACAAATTTGACATGGTGCCTTTTCTGAGGTATGCCCAGAAAGACATCTCAAAACGACTAAGCAAAATACCGACTGATGGCCTTCTCCCCGCATTATACTTTAGCACTTTTCTCTTAAAAATGTAACCACACACACTACTCTCCGAGATCGAGGAGAAACCCACCTTGTACTTTCGTAAAGTGAATTCCTCATTGGTTTGAGATCACCAGATCCATCTTTTCCTGCCCTTGCCCAACCACCCTTGACTGACCTTGAAAACCATCCTGGTGATAAAGCACAAAGCACATACATGTACCATTATAGATATATATGCGGTAGCCATTCACGTTATCATTACAATTACTAGCACTGACAATTAACAGGCACATATCTGTCAAGCGTAGCAACCTATCCATGGTTTATACGTGATCGACATCGCTTGTTTATTCAAAACGTGAATTCTACAAAGTATCAGAGAAGGTAAAACAGCAGAAAGATAGGTTTTGTAAGTTTGTAACTTTATTTAAATAATTGCTAAGTTACTTAAACCCATTGCAATAAACGTTACACATGATATAAATACAAGAATACATGATGTGCATAAAATTAGCTATTTTAAAATTAAATCTTAGCATTCAAATTTACTGCTAATGACAGATGGTTTTGTGGTCTAGCACCTAGATCCACAGTGACAATATACTGGTGCGCATACAAAGAAGTAAGTTGAACAGCTGACGTTTTTTGTGTTTATGATGTCCCAACAAAGTTGCATCTCAAAATATGGTCACTCTCGAACCCTCATCCAAGAACAACTTCACAGTGGTGGCATCGGTCTTCCCCGCGTTTCATAGAGCACAGTAACCTGACAACAACAGCAATTATTTACGAGGGTACATCATCTACCCACTATAACGCCAGGCTGTTATTCAGTCTGGGTTCCTATGTCTCTGCCAGTCTGTCCAATAACCTTCTATTTTGCACTTCTCCCTCCTAGTTCTAAGCTTTCCAAATTGATCTGCAATTCCTTAATGTACACTCACGATCCCTGGGCTTAGCGTTTCTCCAACTCTCCCCTCCCAATGGCCCCATCCTGCTGCTGTCTACCTGCTCTATCCTTCATAATAAAACTGCATTAATCACCAGCGATCAATCACCTCATCCACCCTCCACAGCCTGCCTCCTGGAACAAAATGTTATTCCTTTTTTCACTGGACCAATTAACAAAATAAGTGGTGGTCTTGTTCACTGATTAGTTCTTAACCCCCTTGCTTTATCTGTGTGTGGTCAGAGTGCAGAGATCCCCAGTCAGCTCTATAGGAGCTGGGATCATTGATGGACTGATCATTAACTCAAACTAGTTGTAATGAAGACTGTGACCCTATTCCTCTGCTTGTTTTGGACTGGTTCTCTGCTTGGTTACTGATGTCTCGCTACAGATGTTTATGCTACTTTATATTAGACCCTCCAAAGGTGTTTGTGTTTTTGAAAGGTTTTGCAGGACACCTTTAGTGCTACAGCTCCGATCTCCGATTTACCTTGTTGACAAATGCAGAACCCTCGCAGGTGATTCTTTGTCCTGCTCATGCTCATGGTATGCAGGGCTATTCAAGGGACATCCTACCATGCCACTTGTGTAAGCCCAACCCTCTCATTGGAAGAGATACTAGGAGAGCACATTGACCTTCACCTCACTTATGGCTGGGATTTGGAAAGGCACGTGTCCTCTCCCACTGTGGCATGTAGGGACACGCCAGCCTTTTGTCCCATTGAGCATTCGCTCCAGGTGCTAAAGCCATTGGTGGTTGACAGCTGCTGCCTCTCTCTCCAGCAGGCCCCTGATTTATTGGAAAAGACACAGCGGGGCCGAGAGAGAGAGAGAGAGAGAAAAAAAAGAGTGAGAGAAGGAACAGAAATAGAGTATTAAGGAGTCATCGCTCACCAGCACGAAGATGCCCTTGTCAAACCCTCACAACAGGATTGAGAAAAGGTCTCACAAGCATCCTGGACTCAGAGCTCCTACACCACTGACCATAGCACCGCAACAAACTCCCAAGAGCCATCTCCAACTTCAACATCTAGTTCACCTCCTGTGCAGACATCAAAGCACCATGGCCCCACTTCAGACCACCAAGGCGATCAGAACCAGACCACAAGCAAGTTGATACATAGAAGAGCTCAGACTCACCAAGTGGCACTGGCTCACATCTCCATTCAAGAAGAAATTCCTGCACCCATGCACTCCACACACTTCAAAGCACTATCAGACCACTGCCCTCATCATGTATTCACTAAAAGTCAATTCTGAATGACTCAATCAACACAGCTAACTTCCCAGACACATGGAAACATGCCACAGTTCTCCCTCTCATAAAGATACATTCAGCTAACCCTAAAACACTAGCCAACTACAGTCCCAGCTACCTGCAACCCTTACTGGAAAAAGGTATGGAGATGATCATGAACAAGATTCTAACCGTCCAACTCCTTAACACCAACCAATCTAGCTTCAGACCCAACCACAATATTGGAAACACCCACATCGTCGCCACTGATGACATCCAATTGATCATGGAAAAAAGAGGCATCACTGCTCTCATCCTTCTGGATCTATCTACTACCTTCCATACCATCTCCGACACATCTTCATTCAATGCTTATACAAAGCCAGCATTCATGGAGCAGCGCTTTACTGGACATGCTCTTTCCTCATGGGCAGCACCTTGTCAGTCATCCTGACTCCTTTCACCTCAGCTGCTGCCAAAAGTCATCAGCAGAGTGCCACAAGAACTCGCTCAGTCGCATGCTATACAAAGCCTACATGACCCCACTCGCCAACATCATTGGCACCAATGGAATCAAAATGATATCCAAACGTAGATGACACTCAGCTCATCCTCTCTTTCTCTGGCAAAACATCAAAAACCTGGACCAACGTCTCCTGTATATCCAAAGTCAGCAGATGGATGAAAACCAACTTCCTCAAACTCAACACAGACAAGACACCTTGCTATGGGACTCCACCTGATGGCGTGCTAATCTCAGACCCACACCAAACCATGACAGGCCAAGTGAAAGCAGTCTCTCCCTCCTGTTTCCACACACCAAAGATGCTCAAGAAGATTTTCCAATGAGTTCTCTTCAACACCCACAGAACCATTACACAGGTCCTCATTCTCAGCAAGTTGGACTATGCCAAATGCACTCTATGTAGGAATCAATACAATACTAACAGAAGACTTCAGACCATAGAGAACTGACCTGCTAGACTCGCACTCAGACTCTTTCCTCCCCGCACCCACATAACCCTACACCTCAAAGACGTCCACTGGCTCCCAATCCACAAATGGGCACTCTTCAAACTCCTCATGCACATATTAAAAGCCTTGCACAATGGCCCCTCTGCCTCCACAATTGCATAGGGGCAGGGGCAATTCTCTCTAGCATAATTACTTGTAATTAACACAAAATTACTAGTAGTTATGCGAAATTGTGTGCGAAGCATACTCCAGTAAAAAGCGCTATTTTCTTAGTGCAAATGCACCCTTGTGTCCAAAATGGGCCAGAGGATGCATTTTGCACAAATAAAATAGCACTACATGCTACAGGACGTGAACGGCGGTAGCGAGCAGCCGCTTGCTCTCTTATTCATTGTTCCTGTTGTCTGCGGTAGGAATTTTGACCCAACTCACACTCAATTACTCAAGCTGGAGTAACCGTGTAATTTCCGTGGTTTCAAATCACAAAAGTAATGTATATTTACTGAAACTATTCCAATTCTTCTGGCCTAATTGAAATTTCGCCCAGGACCACAATCACATTCACTTCCAAATAATTACCCGAGACCCCAGTTCAGCCTGACTCCAGGGTCAGATTGGTAATGCGGGCACTCGGGCAATGGCCGAGTGGCCAGTATCAGAGTTCCAGCTGTGGCCCGCTTATTTGGGCACCTGGGGTCTGATTTGGGCAGTGTCCATGCTGTTCAGATGACGCCAGCGGCCCAGCAGGTACCTGAGTGGCCTTTCTGAAGGCAGATAGGCATCCATTACCTCCCTTTTATCAACAGGCAGAGGTGTCACTCCCTTTCTTTCTCTGGGCCGGCCCATTAATGTATGCATATTGAGAGGGGGCATAGGGCCTGAGCAGAAGTGGTCTCACTTGTTTTTGAGATGTGTTTCACCAGTGAGTTCCTGCATCCGTGCATTTTTTTTAAATCTAAACAAAGTTAAGAAAACATGCCTCTGCCAGAGACCCCCACACCCTTCTTTTTTTAAAAACTTCACAGAAGCAGTGCTTTGTGGAAAGGCAATATGCAAATGTGGTGGCCCACTTTTTTTTGTGTGCCCAATCCAACCTGCCGGACTCCTACTCGCACACATCCCGTGCATACACAGAACTAGATGCAGTGGTGATATCTTCTCCTACCTTACTCCCAAAGCCTGGACCCACCTACCTCTGCACAGCAGAACCGCCTCCTCAGTTCTTGAATTTCACACCTCCCCTGCTTTTCAGAGCCGGGATAGCATCCAAGGTGAGATGTTTGCGCTACAAATACACATAACCTAACCTAACAGGAAGTAGTAAAACAGAAATATGTCATTATGTAATTACCAAAATCAGCCATTAAATATGAACTTTCCTTTTTAGTAGAAGTGCAAAAAGGGGACAGGCCTAACTATTTGTTCTAACTGTATATGAATGTTCCCTGAATTGTCACATCTTATTTTTGTTCCCATTTTTGATGTTTTGGAGGCCATTCACTCAAGCATACAGGGGTACATAAAAAACTCCTACAGGAGCACTAGTTTATATGCTTCAAAGTGTCTCTGTGACTAGGCTCCAGTATTTGGAACTTCTCCTTGCACGAGGCAGGGAAAGCAGCGCTCGGTTCGCGGGAACCAGGCCTATGCGCGCTACACTGTGGCGCCTGCAGCCCACAGCGAGGAGGGTGCAGGCGGAAGAGCACAGTGTCCAGTACCCCTTACTGCATAGCGAGAATTCCAGCTCTGTCTCCCTACACCCTTCATTAGCACGAACAGATGCGTTCGCGTTGGGTTAATGCGTCTTCTATATTCTGGAACAACTCATTCAGCTTTCCCTGTCAGCAAGAGTCAAGCTGCGGCGGAAGGTGTAAATTGCTTTTACAGAAAGATACGACGCAATCATCCCCTGGTGATATATATATGTAATTGAAATGATAGTTTCCGATTTTCATCCCGCCTGGGGTTGTTCGCTCATACGCGTTCCTTCTTGTGTGAAGCCATGGTCTGGGGATCGTTTTTTTAAATTTCCTCCTGCAGGTTTTTCATACACATTTTTATCTTGCCAGGCTGACTCACTTGTTCCATATATTTTTGGAGCACATATAGCGAGATCTGGCATGTCACCACTGAAAGCGTGGCCGGGAGTAAGGGACGTATTGTTTCGTCCCACAGAGTGCTTCAATGCATATGAAATGTCGTCCACGTACATTTTTAAACACCACAGAGATGAAAAGATAACTCAGTCGGTTGGTTTCAGGAACCTACATCCCTAGAAGAAGGCCCATGGCGTCTATCAGGGCCACTGGAATTATGCGATAGAGGAGGTCCAAATTATGTGCCATGGTGGGCTAAATTATGCTTCAAAAAAATGCCAATGATGCTGCTTAATGCGGCACTTTTTATGATAGTATTACTTCATTGCTTAGGCATTTTTACACCTGGTAGCAGTGTGTGGGAAAAGAGTTCACCTTATTAGTACGAATTTAACACCCAGATACAGCAATAAGCAATTGAAAGATGACCTGTCAACCTTTCCGAAAAGCCTTCAGAGGCCGTATTACAGTAAGTGCCCTGGGGGCGCAACGGGCGTATGCACCGGCTTTGCGCGAGTCAGAGGCACTTATAGTATGACAGAAGGGGCTGCAGGTGCTTGTGCAGCTCTTTCTGTAATACAGATAGGGCTGGCGCACATAAATCACCAGCGCAATCTTTAGAGGGGGCGTTCCCTCATTTTCATGGGGGCGTGGCCCAAGCAAACGAGGGAATCCCTTTGCCTCAGTGCCGTATTATAGACGTGGGAGAAGAAGCAAAGAAGCCCTCAGGAGACGCACTGTCAGTGCACCCCCCAGCAGGAGAAGTAAGCCATGCAAAGAAAATGCATAATAGACGTATTTGAAATCAACAGCAAACAGGAAGGAAGCCAACGAAGATGGCGGAAATAAGAAATCAAATGTGCAGAATAGATGAGACAAAGGGCGGGTGTATCGATTGAGATGACAATCATGCTAATAGGAGAAGACCACCATAAAAGGGACAATGCAAGTGGGGAAGGGCCCATGGATGAAGCAGGTGGTCTGCTGCCGAAAACTGTAGATGGCTGGTGTGTTTAATGTTAGATGGCTGAAACCTGCTGGTAGTTGTGACAACAGTAATTCGTTTATTGAAAGAAATCAAGGAATCAAAGTCAGCATCTAGATTACGGACAATTACTGGTGGTTTAATGGAAGTGGGGGGAAAGAGCCTTATCTCTGTGTTTCTAGGGATCGAGGTGACGGAAGTGGATGGCTATTGATCGCTCCCTGGGTGATAAACAAGCAGAGGAATGAAGTGCATGCAGGCTGCCCGAGGAAGATGCGATTGGAAAACAGAGTTTGGTGTCATTGGCACAGAAAGGAGCATGACTCCTGGAAGAGGTTTATGCGATCAGAATAATTTCCAGTTAGTGACTAAAGAGATATTTTGTGTTTGTCTCCCAGCTAGTTTTGCAAGACATTGGCACGACAGGAAATGACTCACTGCCAATTATAACACCAAACACCATACCCTATGTGTAGCTCGAATAGACCATCACAGATATATCATCCCTGACTCTCTTAGCTACTAAATTATTTCAGGAATCGGAGAACAACAGTGCTAAAATATGCTGTTCCTTTTTGGTTACCAGGCAGCTTCATGTCAGTGAGGACTTCTTGACCAGGAGTTAGAGGTTTATTATGTTATTATATGCATCCACGCATTTGTTTGTCACGAGCTCACAGTGTGTGTGTTCTGAGCGAGTGAACTTTGTTGTAGTTCTATTCCTGGGTGTAGTGACAACAGGATGAAAGGTAGCGGAACTAACCTTTATTCTTTCAGCATCAACATACTCCCACAGAGTAACAGTCACCCCGCGCCCCAACTGTCAAAACCTCCCTCAACATTCCAACAATAGCGCGTGCGCCCACGCGCCTCATAATAGGGATGGGAAGCTACAAGGGAAAAGATCAGGAACATAACATTTTCACTTGTGCATAAACATTTCCTAGAATTGTATAAACAACTTATCAGACATTACATCTCCTCCCCTCTTTAGAAAAGCTACATCATAAAATCCTTAAATTTCGAAAGCATTCCCACACTGCGTGATGGTAAACAATTAAGTCTATTCTGCACATTATCTGCTTGTCTCCAACAGCTCTCGCCCTTGTCGTGGGAGACTTGTGAATGAGTGGGTTAATTGACAGGTCTTTGAAAGCATGAATGAGAATCAGACTCATTGGCCAAGTCTTCTATACCGGTACTGGCATTGTCCCTAAACGTAGACTGTTGTACGTTTTTGACCACATTAGGAGTGACGCAAACAGCATGCAACACATTCCACCACCCCCCATTTTCCAATCTAATGGTTGACCCGGATGTACTCACTACTCATGAAGGAACACCAAACCTTGTTTCACCTGTTGTTATCTTATAGCACTTGATCCTTACCATGTCGCCTACAGTTTTGTTAGTATCTGTTGCTGCCATTCTCCGGTCATAATTGTTTTCCATCTTGGATTCTATTTCAGCAACTACCTCACTTAACTTGTCTTTTTTGTTCTGATGTTTTTTGCACTGACTGAATCACTTTTCAAAACAATATGTGAACTCAACCGAGTTGTGGGTGTTTGCCCCCTCAACAGTTCATATGGAGTGGTCCCAGTAAAAATAAGTGGTGTAGTGTGATATGCGCCCAGGCGGATGTGTGATGCCTCATTTACGGGAATCTTACCCTTTAATGTCATGACTGATTCCGAAGGCCTTCATAAATGTAAATATCTCAACTGACACAAATTGTGATCCATTGTCACCTACAAACAGGTGTGGGAACCCCTCTCTAACAAAAACTGTTTTCAGAAGGTTTAAAACATTGCGAATGGTAGGACTATCCATGAAATTCAGTTCAATCCACTTGCTGTAGTAATCAATACATAGTATGGCATATCTCATATCCAGTGCTAGTCTGTACACTGGTTCTATGACATCTATTCCCACCCTCTGCCAGGGTCCATTGGGAAAAGGTACAGGTGTCAAGGGACAGGTTCGTGTATATCTGGTTTGTTTGCATCTTTAAATATGTTGCAGTTTTGGGTCAACATCTCAACATCTCGTTCCATGAAGGGCCACCAATATTCCACCCTTAATGTTTTCTTTGTACCCATCATTTTGGCATGTCCCTCATGAGCTAACTCTAGGAGTTGTGGTCTAATATCCAAGTGGGATATCAATTTTTCATGTGTCATAATGATGGCATCAATAACAGTTAATTTATCGTTACCTTTCCAACAAAGTCTTAAGACAATTTCCAATGGTTTCTCCTTAGGCTACCCTTTGGCAATGAAATGAAATGAAAGATGATATTCTACATTGTTGCAGATAGCAGAGAACTGTTGCTTTCTGCTCACCAAACTCATGTCACCAGGTTCATCAGACAAGTAAGCCACAGCCATATCTTCATCCATTTCATTCAAGTCATCATCTTCTACTTCATCACTGCATGGCATACATATTAAGAAGTCTGCAACAACATTACATTATTTACCAGTAGGTACTCTATGTCATATATATGCTCATATCATTTGCATGCAAGTTTTGTAATATATAAACAATATATAAACAAGGGTTTGCGGTCTGTACGGATAAGAAAAAGTTTACCCCATAGGGAACACTCAATCTTTGCAACAGCCCACACACAAGCTAAAAGAGTTCTCTTTCTAATACAGAGTACTTCAGTTCAGGTTCTTTCCATTTAGGTAAAGCAAAGGCAATACGTTTATTTTCCTGCTGTTTATTTTGACAAACACTGCTCCGAGTCCATTCTGACTTACATCTTCAGTCACAATAGAACAAAGTGATTCATCAAAAGATATCAGTGATAGAGTATCTTATCTTTCTTTTTTTAATTGGTGCATACAACTTTCACAGGCATCACTCCATGCAAAGGGCCTGACTGCGAGTTTGTCGGTCCTGGAGTGAGCTGCCATGCTAACACCCTGCTCCAGGACCGCCAAACACGACTGGTGGCCGCATGCCAAATTACGAGTAATCTCGTGGTCTGGCGGGCAGCCTTTTGACGTTCCCATGGCAGTACCTATTACAAAGGCACTGTAATGGGAACACCACATCCCGTTTGTTGGACCCGGCCTCGTGGCGTGGTCCTGAACCCTCCTACCAGACCAAACGGGGGCAGCCCCAACCCTTTGGGGTCCCTCTGGATTGTACCCCTCTACCCACGCCAGCCTTCGCGACGCGGCCCGCCCCCGGCCTCGGTCCCAGCGAAGCCCCGACATCGAGGCACCAAGATCCGACCGGGAGGGGTCGAGTGGCCACTCCACAGATCCCGGAGGAGGAGAGTTTCGATGGGGCCTCCAGCCGTCCCCCGACGCCTGGTTCCGATCGCCCTCCGGCCTCCCTGGGCACTGGCTCCCCTCCCCCGCTGGGTGTCTGGACTCTCTCATCCCGGCCCCTCCGACCCCCCCAGGCGCGAGGGTCCGGACATCAAAGGGCTCCAGACATATATCTGGGGCAGCCCAAAACCAGGACAGTAGTTGTATCCTGGAGTCAAGAGCCCTGCTGATCGGATCGCGGCTGACCCTACGAGACTCATTGCCTGGAACTTGGAAACTCGAGCCCTGCTGACTGCGTCGCGGCTCCCCCTTACTGAGAAGAAGACCCTCACGGAACATCGGAGCCCTGCTGACATCGTCGCGGCCCGACCTCGCTGAACTAACCATCGGAGCCCTGCTAACCTCGTCGCGGCTCGACCTCGCTGAAGTAACCACCGGAGCCCTGCTGATCTCGTCGCGGCTCGACCTCACCGAAGCAACCCCTCGAGCCCTGCAGACGACGTCCCGGCTCCCGGAACCCCCCCAGCTCGAGGATTGAGAGCTGGGCGCAGGGTGTCCCCGTACCGGGCTGGTACTGAGACTGTCCTGCTACCCCGTCCCTAAAAGACCCTGAGACTCTTTTGGATCCCTCGATCCGCCTGTAAATATTGCCACGGAGACCTGCCTTTAATACCGATAAACACTTGTGAGAATTGATACCCTTGTTGTGTCCCTTTGTGGTGGTGGGATTGCTTGGCTGTTACGATCATAGGAGAAGGACCTCGGCCAGGAGGCTTCTCAGCGGCGCTCGGCTACTTTCCTACGGAACGGTGGCTCTCGGGGTGGTCAGTCCGACACCATCTGACTCCCCAGAGATCGCCCTTCTAACATTGGTGGCCAGCGGTGGGATCCAAGCCCGACGCAAATCGTACAGCGAGTAACTCACCCACTACCTACCCAGACACAGAGTAACCATGAGCAACCAAGAGACCACCCCAACCGCGGAGTTCCAACAAGAACGGTTGGAGGAATATACCCATAAGGAACTAAAACAGTTTTGTAAAGACAAAGGCATCGCAACCACCGGATTAAACACAAAAGAGGACCTGCAAAAAGCCCTAAGGGCCTGGGTAGAGTCCGAAGCGGCTTCCCCCCAAACCGAAGAAAACCCGGTGCCAAACGTGCACCGGCAACCAACCACAGCCCCAGCAGATGGGAGAAGAACCAGCATGGAGACCGGCCTCTCCCCGGAAGAGATACGAGAACGGGAGAGGGTCCGGACCCACGAGTTAGAGCTCGCCCGACTCCGCCTGGACGGCGAACTCCTACTAGCCGAAAAGAAATTGGCCCTAGAGCAACTGCGGTTGCAAGAAGAAATAGAGGAGAAAAAGCGGCACCGAGAACTGGAAGAGAGGAGGCTAACCCTCGAGCATGAGCGGGGCCTTAAAGAACTTGAAATTAAGTCCAAAAATGGAGAGACCGGCACCCCCGGAAACTGGGACACCCCTCCGCCGGCCGAGGCGAAAGTACATATCCCCAAGGATGTCGTCAAAGAGTACTACAAGAACGACGACATCCAACAATGGTTCAAGGCCTACGAGGTAGCCATGACCGCCCATCGGGTACCCCGAAAAGATTGGGGTGCCGGCCTATGGGGACGGTTCCTCAGCGAAGGCAGAGACACCCTGCTACAGCTCCCAGACGAGGTGATGACCTCTCATGACCATATGAAGGAGGCCCCGCTCACCCGCTATGGTCTCACCTCAGAGATGTACCGCCAGCGCTTCCGGGACTGCAAGAAGCTCCCCGGTACCACCTGGGTGGAATACGTAGACTTTTTCAGCAGAGCCCTGGAAGGGTGGATCAAGGGCAGCAAAGTCACCTCCTACGAACAGCTGTTCGACCTCATTGTATGGGAGCACCTCTCCAACAACTGCTTCATCAAGCTGAGACAGCACATCCTCGACAGCAAGCTGACCGAGCCGCGGAAGCTCGCCACCGAGGCCGATCGATGGGTGAACACCCGAGTCCCTCGGAACTCGATGGGGGAGTACCAACGGAACACCCCGGGGCCCCCCCGCCAGCGCTGCGGAGGAGGAGGATCGAACAGGAACAGAGACTTTCCAGCAGGGCCGCCCCGGAGTCCTCCCCGGGGACCGCCCCCGAACCGCACGTCCCCGTCCCTCGCCCGAAGAGGGGCCCCCCTAGCCCGACCAGGGCCTCGACCGACGGTAACGTGCTACAACTGCCAACAGCCAGGGCACAATGCCAGTGACCCGACCTGCCCCGTGAACCGACGAGCCGGGACCACCGGGCCACCCCCCGCCAGTTGGCGACCGCTGCCCTGGGGGAAGGGGGAGAAGATGAGAACTACGACGCTGGGCCAACCGAGTGGGAACCCGCCGCCATGACCTTGGTATGCCTGGGCAGCCGGGAAATGGTGCCCCGGGCTCCCATCCCGAGCAACACCCAGAAGTACCAACAGTGGGTCACCATTAATGGACGCCGGGCCGAAGCCCTCCGCGACACTCGAGCCAGCGTGACAGCCGTCCGCTGCCACTTGGTGACCCCCGAACAGATCATGCCTAATGTACTGTGCCCCGTCCGGTCGGCAGACAACACCGAGAGCTTGTGCAGATGGCCCGGATTCTCTTCGAGTGGGGGGGAGTGTCGGGCGTGCTGAAGGTGACCGTCCGCGACGACGCCCCCGTAGACTGCCTCCTTGGGAACGACCTGGAAAGTTCCCCCTGGGCCCACGTCGAGCGCCGAGAGCATCTGGGAATGCTGGGACTGCCCGAGTGGGTCTGCGCAACCACCCGGTCCACAACCACCCGGGCCATCCGGCCGAGCATAGCTGCTCCCCCCGAAGAGCCAGAGTGGCCCGAACCGCCACCTCCCTCCGTCGAAGAAGAAGCCGACGCTGAGTCCGAGCCGCCAGGACTCACCCCGGACGAGGTCGCCGCGCTCGGCGACCTCCCCGAACTCGCCCAATGGCGCCAAGAAGGTGGCCCCATAAGGGAGCAGTTCCGCCAAGAACAGAAGACCTGCCCCTCCCTCGAAGGGACCCGACAGCAAGCAGCCGCCCAGGCCACCGGAGATCAAACGGGGACCCACTGGGTCTATTGGGACAATGACCTACTCTACAGCGAGCAGAAGACCGCAGAACTGGGGGCCAGCCGAGTGCTGGTGGTCCCCCTCCGATTCCGAGACTTCCTCCTCAATCTGGCGCATGATGTGCCCCTCGCCGGGCACCTGGGGCAAGACAAAACCTACAGCCGCCTGGTGACCCACTTCTACTGGCCCCGAATGCGGAAGGACGTGGACAATCATTGCCGAACCTGCCCGACCTGCCAAGCCAGCGGGAAGAGTGGGGGAAGGGTCAAAGCCCCCCTCCAGCCCTTTCCAATAGTAAACACCCCGTTCGAGCGAGTGGGGATCGACATCGTGGGGCCCCTGGACCCCCGAACCTCCCAAGGACATCGCTTCATCCTCGTCCTGGTCGATCATGCCACCCGATACCCTGAGGCCATCCCTCTCGGAACAGTGACGGCCCCCGTGGTGGGCCGGGCCTTGATGGAAATCTTCTCCAGAGTGGGTTTTCCCCAGGAGGTCGTGAGCGACCGAGGCACGAACTTTATCTCAAAGTATATGCGGTCTCTGTGGCAACAATGCGGGGTCACCTACAAGTTCACCACCCCGTACCACCCCCAGGGGAACGGACTAGTCGAACGATTTAACCGGACGTTGAAAGGAATGATCAAGGGCCTGGAGGAGCCCCTGAGACGCAAATGGGACGTCCTGCTGCCCTGCCTCCTGTTTGCCTATCGGGAGGTCCTGCAGAAGTCTCTGGGGTTCAGCCCCTTCGAACTCTTGTACGGACACCCTGTCCGAGGCCCCCTCAGCCTGGTCAAAGAAGGCTGGGAGACTACCGTCCAAGATGCTCCTCCCGACGTCTACCGGTACCTCCTGACCCTGCGGAATCAAACCCGGAAATTCAGGGAACTGGTCGAAGCCAACCTCAAGGCCAGCCAGGAGGAAATGAAACGCTGGTATGACCAGAACGCCTCCTCCATCGAGTTCGAGCCAGGCCAGCAGGTCTGGGTCATGTCGCCCGTTGACCCCTGTGCTCTCCAGGACAAATGGACTGGGCCCTTCAAGGTGGTAGAGAAGAAGAGCCCCGTCACCTACCTGGTCGACATGGAGTCCCCCAGGAACCCCCTCCTGGTTCTCCACGCCAATAGGCTCAAACCCCACTTTGCCCGAACGGAACTTAGCCTGCTGATGGCTACGGACGATGGGGCCGAAGACGACTCCGAGCCCCTACCCGACCTCCTGAGAACCTCCGAAAAGGACGGCTCCGTAGAGGGAGTCATCCTCTCCGCCACCCTGACTTCAGAGCAGCGCCAAGATTGTCAAGGACTGCTGCATCACTTCGCTGCTCTCTTCTCCCTCACTCCCGGAGTCACCCGATGGTGCGTCCACGACGTCGACACCGGGGACAGCCCCCCCGTGCGACACCGAGCCTACCGAGTCCCCGACCGGGTGCGGGCCTGCATCCACGCCGAGGTCTCCAAGATGTTGGCCCTGGGGGTCGTCGAACCCTCCGACAGTCCCTGGGTCAGCCCTGTGGTCCTGGTGCCGAAAGCTGCCGCCCCGGGCACCACCCCGGAGCTACGGTTTTGCGTGGACTATCGGGGATTGAATGCCGTCACCAAAACCGATGCCCATCCCATTCCTCGGGCAGATGAACTGATCGACCGCCTAGGAGCAGCCCGCTACCTTTGCACCTTTGACCTCACCGCCGGATACTGGCAGATCGGGCTCACCCCAGGCGCCCAAGAGCGTTCTGCTTTCTCCACCCCCGATGGCCACTACCACTTCCGAGTGATGCCCTTCGGCATGAAGAATGCCCCGGCGACCTTCCAAAGACTGGTGAATAAGGTACTGGCCGGCCTAGAAGCGTTCAGCGCCGCCTACCTGGACGATATTGCGGTGTTCAGCAGCCACTGGGCCGAGAACCTGAGGCACCTCTGGGAGGTCCTGACCGCCCTCCAAAGGGCCGGACTCACAGTAAAAGCCAGCAAGTGTCAGATAGGCCAAGGATCCGTAACCTATCTGGGACATCAAGTGGGGAGCGGCCATGTGGCTCCCCTCCAGCCAAAGATCGACGCCATCGTGGCCTGGGAGCCCCCAGCCACCCAAACCGCTGTGAGGGCCTTCCTGGGTCTCACTGGCTATTACAGGCGGTTCATTCATAACTATGGAAGCATTGTGGGCCCCCTCACAGAGCTCACATCAAAGAAGCAAACAAAGAAGGTGCACTGGACGCCCCTCTGTCAGGCGGCCTTCGAGACCCTCAAGACAGCGATGTGTACCGCCCCCGTGCTACAAGCCCCCGACTACAGCAAAGAGTTCGTGGTACAGACTGATGCATCGGAGTACGGAGTCGGGGCTGTCTTGTCCCAAGTGAACTCTGAGGGGGTTGACCAGCCGGTGGCCTTCATCAGCCGGCGCCTGCTGCCCCGGGAGCAGAGATGGAGTACCATTGAACGGGAGGCCTTCGCCGTGGTGTGGGCCCTCAAGAAGCTCCGGCCCTACCTGTTCGGCACCCACTTCCGGGTCCAAACCGACCACCGGCCCTTGCGGTGGTTAATGCAGATGAGAGGCGAGAACCCGAAGTTGTTGCGATGGTCCATCTCTCTGCAGGGGATGGACTTCACTGTGGACCATCGGCCCGGCAACGACCACGCCAACGCCGACGGCCTGTCCCGCTTCTTCCACCTCGGCGAGGAGAACCCCCAAGAAGATGGGTGACTCTCCCTGCCTTCAGCTGGGGGGGACGCCTGTTGGACCCGGCCTAGTGGCGTGGTCCCGAACCCTCCTACCAGACCAAACGGGGGCAGCCCCAACCCTTCGGGGTCCCCCTGGATTGTACCCCGCTACCCACGCGAGCCTTCGCGACGCGGCCCGCCCCCGGCCTCGGTCCCAGCGAAGCCCCGACATCGAGGCACCAAGATCCGACCGGGGGGGTCGAGTGGCCACTCCACAGATCCCGGAGGAGGAGAGTTTCGATGGGGCCTCCAGCCGTCCCCCGACGCCTGGTTCCGATCACCCTCCGGCCTCCTTGGGCACTGGCTCCCCCCCCCGCTGGGTGTCTGGACTCTCTCATCCCGGCCCCTCCGACCCCCCCAGGCGCGAGGGTCCGGACATCAAAGGGCTCCAGACATATATCTGGGGCAGCCCAAAACCAGGACAGTATTTGTATCCTGGAGTCAAGAGCCCTGCTGATCGGATCGCGGCTGACCCTACGGAGAGAGACTCATTGCCTGGAACTTGGAAACTCGAGCCCTGCTGACTGCGTCACGGCTCCCCCTTACTGAGAAGAAGACCCTCACGGAACATCGGAGCCCTGCTGACATCGTCGCGGCCCGACCTCGCTGAACTAACCATCGGAGCCCTGCTGACCTCGTCGTGGCTCGACCTCGCTGAAGTAACCACTGGAGCCCTGCTGATCTCGTCGCGGCTCGACCTCACCGAAGCAACCCCTCGAGCCCTGCGGACGACGTCCCGGCTCCCAGAACCCCCCCAGCTCGAGGATTGAGAGCTGGGCGCAGGGTGTCCCCGTACCGGGCTGGTACTGAGACTGTTCCGCTACCCCGTCCCTAAAAGACCCTGAGACTCTTTTGGATCCCTCGATCCGCCTGTAAATATTGCCACGGAGACCTGCTTTTAATACCGATAAAGACTTGTGAGAATTGATACCCTTGTTGTGTCCCTTTGTGGTGGTGGGATTGCTTGGCTGTTACGATCATAGGAGAAGGACCTCGCCCAGGAGGCTTCTCAGCGGCGCTCGGCTACTTTCCTACGGAACGGGGGCTCTCGGGGTGGTCAGTCCGACACCATCTGACTCCCCGGAGATCGCCCTTCTAACACCGTTCCTGCTTGACATGGACTGTAAAGTACATGCCCTGCAGGAAAGGGGGCGATTGCACACAGGAAGGCACAACATGTGCCCTCTTGCAGGCACACCATGGCACTGAGGCAAAGGGGGTCCAATAGGGCCCCCTTAGTTTCCTCACCACAATGAAAACTGTGGCAGTGAAGAAATGCCTAATATGATCGGCGGTGCCCTAGCGGCACCGCCAGCATATTAGGAGCTGCCTCACTGCCACGAAATCTGTGGCAGTGAGGAAACTCCTAATTTGATCAGCGGTGCTGCAGCAGCACTGGCAGCATATTAGAACCTCTCACCGCTGCTCGGCCACCGTGGGATTTATTCGACACTGATGACATAGCCTAAATAAGTCACCTCTTTTTCGAAAAATGTACATTTGTCTTTTCAAAGAGTTAATCCATTAGACAGTATGTGAGTAAGTAGTTCCCTCAAAATTCGTAGGTGACTTTCACTATCATTGGACAAAAATTAGTACATCATCTTGGAAGGCTTTGACTACCCGCATTCCATCAAATAGTTTGTTCATGATTTTTTGGAAAGTAGCGAACGCTAAACTAAGGCTGAAGGGCATGCAGCAAAACCTGAATGAGGTATAGGTGTTAAGAATGTCGTGAGATCCCAAGAATCCTTACGTAATAACACTGGATTATATGTTGTAGTTAAGTCTAATGTGGAAAATATCTTGGCATTGCCAAGTGTTGCCATCAATTCATGAATATTAGGCCAGGGTTGTGTTTCAACAATTATTTGTTTATTCAGCTGCCTCAAGTCTATGCATAGTCTGATTTCACCAGATTTCCTTTTTGCAATTGTGACTGGGCATAACCATGACAATGCATCTACTGGTTTGAATATCTCATATTTTGTGTTCAACCGGTGCTGCATTGACCTTAAGTTTGATCATATGTTAAAATCCTTTTCGATGTTCCAATTTTCCTTGAATACTAGTTCAAATTCTTGTGGAACTTCCTCAGGATGCTTGTCGGCTATAGTGAATACATACAGAGCTATGCAAGGGTTAATTATCATGTGTAATAGTCTTTGCACAGACCATCCTAGAATATTTGCACCTTAGTCAACTACATATACTTTTGTGTTTCATTATTCTTTCTTCAAATCTGATGTTCGCTTCAAAAACTCCTCTGGATGTATTTTGGGCCTTCCATAAGCTCCTGGTGTAATTTTACTAGGTTGTAATGATTTTTTAATCTGGAATTTTGTTGCATTCCTTTCTAGAAATTATAGTAATGCAAGATCCATTATCAACAAAATTTTCCAGAAGTTGATCATTTATTTGTACAGTGCACCTTGGCTGGTCATGATGATCCCACTCATTAAGAGCTACCATTAGACTAAATCATCCAAGTGCTCCTAAAGATTGCTGTGTATATTGTCATCTTCCTGTACACTTAGGACCTTATTAAGGCATAAACCTGAACAACTGACTTTAGCAAAGTGGAGCTTCCTATCAAATTTCAGGCAATCCTTACCTAAAGCTGGACAGTTTTTGTATGATGCTACATGACTTCGATCCACAATGTCAGCATTTAGACTTTACATGCTCATTTTGTTTTTGCATTGGTAATTCTGTTTTGCCCTTTGTGCACAGAATTTCCTCTTTGGCATTTTTATGTGTACAAACCATATTGTTCTCATTAATTGTTGTTTCTGGTCTCCTTGACATTTCAATACCTTTTGCTGAATGTTCACAACTTTTTATAGTGCTTATGACCTTCCCTAATGTTGGGTTTTTATGTCATAATAGGTTCTTCTGTGCTTTGGTGCACATTGTATGCATTACTAATTGATCCCAGGTCCCATTGGATTCTGGAAGGCACACAAAAATGCAGCATCCGTAAGGTGGCAGCATAAGCCTCAACAGATTTACCATGGACTTGGTATCTGAGAGTAGTATCAAATTAATTTTCCCTTCTTTTCTTTGCCTCTGTTTATAACTTCTAGACTTCTTCTCCTTCAGGTTTCTTTACTGGAATCACATTACCAAACAACCACCTACCTTCAGTACCAAGACTATTGTATTAGAGTGCTGTTTTTCGTTCAGCACTGTATTCCAATCCTTCAACTGCCATCAAATACATCTCAAAAACTTTTAATCCATTGGTCCCATCCCTCCCTAGGAGCACCCGGTACATCCAAGAAATTCACTGGTGTAGAAATGGCATTCATTATGCCCACCATCTAAGATGATATGAGTAAAGTGCACAGCAGAATAAGGAAATCAGAGGCCCTTTACTAGTGTGGTATTCCTACACCTTATTTTGACTTAAGGAGTACCGCAACTTTAACTTTCTCCTGAACCTTCCTCAAATGATGAAAAGTGTGAGATTTCCATTCATCATCATCATCAAAATACGCTTTATTCGATTTTTAAAATCATAACAGCCATAAAACAACAATATGTACAGTTTAAAAAATACATAGCTCTTGATTTAACAGGTTGAGGCACAATCATCATATACAAAGATACAAACACAAAGATGCAAGTAAGGGAGTGCCAGAAAAAACAAAATTATATGGTCACACTTCACAGTTTTCCCTGATCATACCATCTCCATAGCGGGCAGAGCCCTTTTTTTAATTCTGTGCGCTGCTACCAGAAAACTAGCCACAGAAAATGTAGTGCGGATACTGCCAAGAGACTGCAGATAAACTAGGGCTGGCCTAACCTGGACAAACCCAGCTTCTTTTAAAATAGGTAACAAGTATTTGTTCCTGGCAACCCTATATAAACTGCAAAACATCATAAAATGCATAGTATCCTGAGTGGAAAAATCGTCACATTTACATGGCGGGCCCCATTCCGGTTTGCTCCAAGACTGAAAGCAGCCTAGGATATATGGGATTAAATTAAATCTGAATTTAATTAACAAATGTCTGTGGAAGGGCTTTGTTACAAAAGTAAGATAGGGCTCTATGGACGGGGAAGATGACAACATATAGTGTGATCTGACTGTTGTTTTTGTCAGTTCGTGTTCCTCGCGAGCCAATCTCGTCTTTCCCATAAAGTGTATTTTAATCCAGTTAATATCATCTTTCCTAATAGAAGACGGCAAATTAAATAAATTGGGGCGTCCCAGCTGGGCAAAAGTATGTCTCACGTACTCCAACCACGGAATTTTGTTCATGTGATCGAGAGACATAACATCCTGCAGGATGGCATGATTAAGGGATAATTCATTGTTTAGCCATGTCTTCAGCCAACATGTTAAGGGTGCCAATCTAAGCTTATCTGTTACATAGTCTAGACCCACTTCCTCATGAATCGAGAAGGTAGGGGTAGACTGGGGAACAGAGAGAAGATGTCTTAAAAACGTATTTTCCACTCGTTGCAAGGTTTCCTAGCATACCCCCATAATGACGAACCATATAAAGCTACGGAGATGCACTTAGCGTTATATATTTTTAAAAGGGCCTCCATGGGCCTTGCCCCCCAGCCTATATGCAAACCCTAGAAGGGCCGATGTAGCTCTCGCCATTGAAAGATTCTTTATCTTAATCTGGGGTCCCCAGGTACCCCTCTCATCGAATATTACCCCCAGGTAGGGAAAAGATACAACCCTGGACACTGCTTCGCCCTTGCAAAAAAAGGAAATATTTTTGCCCTTCTTACTGTGGCTAGTCGCCACCATAGTATGGGACTTATTGGCATTAATTTTCAGGTCTAGCTGGTTCATAAATGCCCCAAATGAATCCAACAAGCGCCGAAGGGCCACCCCGGTACGTGCTAACAGGACTGCATCATCCGCGTATAGGAGAGCAGGTATTCTTATCTCTCCTACACGTGGCACGTCCCCCTCCGCGGCCTCGAGATGTTTGCCAAGGCCGTTTATATAGATGGTAAAAAGGAGGGGAGCCAAGATGCAGCCTTGCCGCACTCCTCTCTCCGATTTAAAGTGACTGGTGCATCTTCCCTCTTTTGTAACCCTTACTTTTGCAAAAAGTTCCTGGTGGAGTGATACCATGAAGTTCACAAGTGACTTATCAACCCCTAGTACTAATAGGGCAGCCCACAATTTTGACCTATTCACTAAGTCAAATGCTGAGGAGAGGTCCATGAACGCCAGGAACAAGGACCCCTCCTTGGCAACTGTGTATTTAGATATTAACATGTGGAGGTTTAAGCACTGGTCCACAGTGCCCCTCTTTTCCCTGAAGCCATATTGTACATTTGACAGACCTCCCCTCCTCTCGATATTTCCTCTGAGTTGATGGAGTAAGACTCTACAATTTGTTTAGTTGAGGATTGCCATTACAAACCTGTAACTTCAGACAGAAATTATTTCCAATGCGGGGAAAATGTAGTAGTTTCTGCATAAGCACTGTGCATTAACAGAAGGTGCCAGGAGGGGGTGTAGTGCGTAGCTGAAACACTAGGAAAAGCACGCCTGGGGTGAACACTTGAGTGCGCATGTTGCCAATTGTCACCAATTATCCATGTGTAGTGACAACAGGATGCAACATAGCGGAACCAATCTTTTTTCTTTCACTGTCAACATACTCCCATGCAACCCATCCCCCAACTCTCAAAACTTCCCTCAACATTCCAATAATAGCACGTTAGCGCATGCGCCTCATAATAGGGTGGAGAGGGAAAAGGGACAAGATCATGAACTTACATTTTCACTAAGGCACAAAATTTTTCTAGAATTGCATAAACAATTTATCAGACTCTACTCGGAGGTCGATGGGAAGCGGTTGGTGTGTATCAGAGCAGTGGAGAGCAGAAAGCAAGCAGTTATGTGCCCTTCAATCAAATACTGACTTTAAAGTATGTGTTTGTTAGTGCTACTTTTTACACCTTTCTTCCATTCTGTTCCTTATCATGTACCTGAATGATATTAATGGGGTGAGGAATCTATAGAAAGGCAAAGTATTCACCAGAAAGAATATTTTCTGAAGAAAAATAACTTTTTTACAGGCAGGCGAGGGCGAGATTCAGAAGTTACACAATAGAGTATGGGGTGATGTCGCACCGTGGCATCCGTCCTCGGTTACGGCAGAAGAGTGGTGGGAGTGATACACCATGCTCTATCAAGTGACTGTTGTCTGTAGTTCTCTGCCAGAGGTAGATCAAGATATAAGGATGGCAAATCATAGAGTATGGGGCTAAGTCGCACAGTGACATCCTTTCTCTGGTAGGATGAAAGCCTTGGGGTTATGTCATGGCGTATTAAGTGACCTTCAGCGTCAAGGACACTGATTCTCACTCTTGAATATGCCTTGACCTCCAGTACGAATACCCTGCTAGAGGTCAGCGAGGACAATTTTGTCCACACCCTTGAATATGTGTGAGGCCCAACTATGGAACTCTTTCCTGGGGTAGTCAAGAGGTAAGAGGGTGGAATAGAGGGAATCCATTAAGTATGTAGGTAGATCAGAAAGTGGAGAGTGTGTACATAAGTTTAGGGTCTAAAGGAGTCGTGATTAGATCCTACATGCTCACATGCCCCTAAGGTGCTTGGTTTCTGATGAGCTATAAATCTCCAGGCCATGGGAAGTGCTTCAACTCCCATGCCTACCTGGAAATCATAATCTTGCACTAGCACAGGGGCTTAGGAATCATTTGCTTTAATCAAGCTGTATCGTCCAATTAAGGCTGGTTGAGATTCTTACATCCAAATAACCGATGCCATTTCCTCTTTCTAGGGACAATCCCTGTGGAAACAGCATGGATCTAAAAGATTTGTTATGATTAATAGCAACGTGTTTTGCTTTAGATGTATTAATGGTCTGAACATGATGACATAATAAACGGAGAAAACTATTTAACAATTTCATCGACTAAGGTTAAAGAGATGACCAGTATGTCATCAGAATATTTATTATTTTGGATGTTTTAGATGTGTGTGTGAACAGGCTTCTGTCTGGCGTGTGCACACCTCACAAATACACAGTTTATTATAAATTATATAGCAAGGGATATATGTTGTGAAAGCGTTTTGCATATTGTTATTGAAGTAAAATATGTGTTTACAAGGTTACCTTGCATAGTCACTGCTTCAGATATCCATGGACCTTTGCTCAAGACTATCAAAGATCAACAGATGCAGGGAGTTACTTCATCCTAAGAACTGTTCCTTCGATATGATGAAGGTACCTACTCAGAGAAGTTAATCTGGGAGATACAAGTGTACATTCAACTAGAGAAAGAAGGATATTCAAATCAAAGTATTTCTCCAGCATGTGAGATTTCTAGGAGTGTGTAAAAAAACTGAACTAGTTGAAAACCCTGATGGACACAGGTATGGTGTTCCATATTTTGGGTAGGTCCCCTAAGACAGAGCAGGATGTGAGGCATTGAATTTTATTTTTAAACGTTTGCTCTCACACCATAGTTTAGTTTACTTCTAAGAATCTGGAACTCCATGGAGCAAATAACAAAGTTGGTGTTGTTACTCCATCAGTTAGAAGGGCATTATTGACAGAACTAACAAGATAAGAAACGACATTTACATACATTAAAGGTACCAGTACCTTACTAAAAACCATAAACTTTGTGCCTCTCTTTCACAATTCTTCATCCATCACATTGGAAAGCGCTGCGTCCTGTAACATCATAATAGCATGTCAGTGGCCATCACGCACAGCATGAAAACACTTGCCAATTAGGATTTAAAAAAAAACAAAGATAACACCCTTCCAACCACAAACCCTTTAACGCGTTGCTGCCCATGTAGGCAAGCACTCCAGTGCACTGCATTGGAGTAGTGGGTGATTCATAAATCTTGCAATGCACTGCAAACCACTGAAATGCTTGTTCAACCGAAGAGTACTAAGACAGCAACTCAGAGACTGTATTTACTTTTGAATGGAAGCCCCGAACTAGACACACATCCCCAATGACAGAAGCCACCTGTTTTACCAGATTGCGGGTATGTGGGCACAGGGTTGCCACAAATCTTGCACCTCAAACATTGTCCCCAACAGAACGCCCACGTTTTGATAAAATCGAGGCATAGATAATAAGAAAAACACACTTGTACATGTCTTAGGAAATTTGTTAAAAAACGATTGTACAATAACAATGCACACATGTATATTCGAGATTAAAACTACATTCTGCACGTAATTATTGATGCACAAAAATATAAAATGTACAAAAGCCTCAACAGTTATACACCGAAGAACATACAAAGGTACATGATTTAGATGTCAGCAGGTCCTTTTTGTTGTCTCCATAATCTTTTTTTCACAACAGACAAAAAACACAGCCCTGACTATAATGGCAAGTTATGTCAAGTTACGCAGTTTGTAGGTCTTGCCTAAGGCAGCGCATATACCCTTTAGCTTGCAAAAGATATTGTATACAATAAGGGCTTGGAGCCTGCTCCTTGCTTTCCACTTGGGTGGTTTCATTGTCACTCTTATTTGCTGCCTCCTAACGGGCCAGCACATGCTGGCTTCACTTCCTCTTCTATCATATAGAGTATGGACCAAGTGTTGATTGTTTTGTCTGATTGATGTTCTTCAGCTACTCGTACTGTGATAAAGTTACTATGAGAAATTGGGTTATTGTTTGAGGAGGGGTGAAACCCTACTCAAGCAACAACCACAATCCTTGTTGGAGTGAACTACCAAAAGTCACTGAATTAACCTGTGCCTAACCCGCTGTTAGTTTGCCACAAAAGCAGTCAGGCTTAACTTAGAGACAATGTGTACAGTATTTATGCAGCACACAGGCAGTAATAAAGTGGTAACACAGCACTTTAAAAACCCCACACAAATGAAAAAAGTAGAGTAACATTTGATAAATAAAATCGGACCAAAATGACAAAAATCCAATCAGTAGAACCTGAGTTATATAGTTTCAAATATTTCAGGGAAAATAGTGCTTTCAAGCATATGGCACTAATTTTTATTATCTGGGCACACTGGTCTAGGACAAAGTCACAATTTAAGTTTGACCGTGATGGAGCACAGGCTGAGCACCAAACCAAGCTTGGCCCGCTGAGATATTACCTTGTATCCTTGGAATCAAGATACAAAGTCTGTGTTGGCCTGCGCCACGTTGAGTCAAGGAGTCATCGAGCAGGAGCTGTGATGCGTGGTCCTGCGCCAAGATGCATTGCGATGAGTCAACGCTAAAACCCCTTTTTATTACAGCTATTGGAACATCATACTACCCATAGCTTTAGACATACTGTATCTTTCTGTCTAGGTTACTTAATACACCGTTTTCAGCTGCATCAGTGTACAATATTACAATTAAACCTTCCTACATTTACCTATGGCACAATGAGTTTCCGAGACATAGGTAAACCATCTTGTTTGTTGTGTAGAACTAGTAGGAGTTCCTTTTTATGTACCACTGATTGCTCGACCCATAAAAATATGGTACAACAGGATGCCACCCCAACTAACTCCCCTCACTTTAACATTTGGCACATTAAGTTGCCATCATACAAGTTAACCATCTTCTGTCGTGTAGAATTATTGGGAGCTTCTCTCCCAAAACACCACTGAGTGCCCGATTCATGCAATTGTGTTATTCTTCATTTTAAATCACCGTAAGATCTTACTAATATTGGTCTTTTGCTGACAATGACAGTTACTTCACCACTTTGATTGATAACCACAATGAGCTGTCCTTTGTCCAAATAAAACATCACTGAGTGCCCGATTCGTGCAATTGTGTAATTCTTCATATTAAATCACCGTAAGATCTTACTAATATTGGTCTTTTGCTGACAATGAAAGTTACTTCCCCACTTTGATCGATAACCACGATGAGCTGCTTATGTATAAACATTTTAGAAATCAAGGAGCGATTAGCGCTCATGTGACTAGATACGGCCACAGGTGATTGGCCGAACCGCCCCGTCTCATTACTCAGGCGGACCCTCTCAGTTAACACACGTGGTCTACTCTTAACCACTCCTGGGCCCGACTTACGGACGGTCAGCCCTCGCAACAGAAAGGATGGTTCTTCCGCCTAGTAGAACCCACATGGGACAACCCCGCCCCCGCTACCGATCGCGTCCTGATTTGTAGTTAGAGGACGCACCCACGACCAGGCGCTTCTCTGCTGCATGGATTACAAGGCTTGCAGGGACACCGTAACCTTGCGAACTATGTATGCAACAGCTTTTCTACCCAGCTAGGAGCAGGTCAGGCTTTTTCACTCGCGTGATTCGGCGCATTTTGGGACACCGGATCCCATTACCTGGAAGGCACTTATTCAATTGTACAGCCAATTAGACCGACCCGCCCACCTATGAACACTTTAAAAACCACGCTCTCCACTCAGTCATTTATCGTCGGGCAGGAGAGAGACACATGTATAGGATAGGTGCACCTACAGGAATCACACCTTAACGTAGTAAGTGGATGAATGATACGAATGCTTGGAGAGAGAGAGCACTTTTGGGCTCTTTTTCTTGTGCAAATGAAGTCTTAACTTTACGTCTGCAATTCTCTGTGTTTTTATCCTTTTTCCATCTAGTGTTTGTCTACAGGTGTCGACCCCTTTTGCCCTCCTCCCATGGGGCAATTAGTTTTGTGTCCTAGGGTCTCAAAGTGAGCCCTTTCCTTAGTGGAGTGTGACACAGGTCACCCCACCCAGTGGCATCTTATCACCACAAGGTTGGTAAGAACGGAGCCCTTTATTTACTCTTCGCTTAGGTCCTGATGATTGCCACAGACCCTTTTGGGCCACACGGCAGAGACATGTCGACCGCACCTACAACGGTGAGGGGACAGTAAATTCCCCATTGCACCGTTCACTTGTTTTTAATACCATACAGTTGCCTGCCACTTTAAAATTAATTGGGTAACTATAATGGTTTTTAAATCTCACTCACTCTCCATGGCCCCCACTTAGTTTAGAAGTGCATCTCTGTCGTCAGGTGTATGCCCGCCCTCCACCAAACCGAGTTTCTGGAGGGTGAGGACTGGTCAACGATGAAGCATGACACCAGGTAGTGTGTGAGACCAGTCTATCACATTTTCTGAGATGCCCACATCCACAAACTAAGTACTCTGAACCAAGGCCACTACCCTAGGAGCTGCCCCATTCTGTGCTGTGCAAAGCCATGATACTGGCATTAAGATGAATCACTCCGCGATGGGTCGATGAAGCCACCCGTTAAGGGCTGCGTTGTTGAGAATACTGTCAAGATGTGCCATGGTGGGTCGTACTGGGGAAGCCACGGAGCAGGAGCGGAGATGCGAGGTTCGAGGAAGCCATTGGTGTAGATCTGACAATGAGAGGACTTGCATCAGGCTGTTTCAGTTCCGAGGAAGGCCATGGGTCTGCGGCTGGCAATTCGAGCACTTGCATCAAGATGCATCGGGCTGCGTTGGTTCCCGTTAAAATGCAGGTTGAGAGCCTGTTGTGTCCGTGCAGCTAGAACAGGAGGCCAGTCGACTGACCCTTGGAGACACTCTGGTAGTCCTGGAATCAAGCAGCAGGACAGTCCTCAGACAGCTCTATAATCCTTAGATAGGAGGGCAGACCTTAGGAAGGCAGTCCTCAGGCAAGAGGTCATTCCTTCTTCTTGTGGAGTCTGCAGGTCCAGGAGTGCTCTGAAGAGTGGGTCTCAGGGTCCAACAATTACACATGTTACCAGCTTTGAATTGAGAGAAACGTCTAGACTCCCTCCTCACCACACATCTGGTTCTGGAATTTCCTTCCTTGCCCTGCCCAGGCCCCAAGATGTCTGGGGGTGATAAAGGCTAATGTGAAGTTCTTTGTGAATGCAGGAGGCAGCTCCTCTTGAAGAGCAAGTGTTGTAGGTGACAGTCCAGCCCCAACCATCCTTTCAGGATGGCCCATCCTTCCAACACCTAGTCTGCCTTTGTGTCACTGTCTGGGAGGAATAAACAAAGGCCAACTATCAAGTACAACTGGTTATGTGACCCGGGATGCAGGCTGCAGACACCAATTCTTTAGCACAAGAAAAATGACAACTTTCCAAAAGTGTCATTTTCAAAATTCTGGCTGAAATTTTGACTTAGCCATTAAGAGGATTTTAAATTACAATTATTTAGAAACCAATCATGACATTTCTACCTGTTACCATGTAAATGTTATCACTTATTAGAGGTAATAAGTTAACACAATGTTATTCTATTGGAGGGATTGGCCTTGCAGTAGTGGAAAACAAAGTTTTTCACTGCCACGACATGGAAAACCTAAATGTACACATCATGCTTTTTAACTGCAATGCACGCTGCCTTTTTGGCTGTTTAGAGCCTACCCTAGGGGTGGCCTAAGTGTATTAAAAAGGAAGGTTTAGGCCTGACAAAAGGTTTATTTTGTCAAGACGAAATGGCAGTTTAAAACTGCACACAGTCTGCAATGGCAGGCCTGAGACATGTTTCAAAGGGCTACGTAAGTGGGTGGCACAATAACTGTTGCAAGCCAACTAGTAGGAATTAATTTACAGGTCCTGGGTACATGTTGTACCCAATTTACTAAGGTCCTATAAGTAAATTAAATGTGTCAACTGGGTGTAAGGCAAATTTGACCTGTTTAAAGCCCGCATTGAGAAATCTTGTTGGGAGGTGGTCTAGCATACAATTTTCCTCATTCGTTATCACCAACTTAATGTTGGCAAGCTGTACGAGAGAAAAAACTATGCGCCGTTTGCACAGTTTTTTTATAACTCTGCACTCAATATGGAGCGGGAAGTGGGCAAAACTCCACGAACTCCGCCGGCAGAACAGAATTCATCACCCACACCCAGACATGAATGCTAGATTGTATGGCCCATCCAACTATGTTGTTAAGTGCTGACCACAAAAAACGCCGTACACCTGACCCAAGGTCCTTTAATATAATGAGAAAAAACTCCTTTGATAGCTTTTTTTAAAGGACTTGTACTATTTTTTCTGTTTCACTGTGAAGATGGTTATTGTCTGGTTTGACAGCACAGCTCTCATCATACAATTATGTGACCACCACTAGAGAGGGACTTTGGCGCTATCCACATGTTGGGAGCCAGAAGTACATGTTATGATTGAGCAGAAGCTGCGTGGTTCCACAAAAAAGATACTTGCCCTCCACACATCTGTGATCATTTTGTTTATTTATCCAGCTGCCTGAGGTTGAACTTTCAGGGACACGCAAATGATACTGTAATGCTATTAAACTGTGTTAGATAACTGGATAATTGATGGTATTTTTCTCAAGCAGGAGCATAGTTTGGAGGAGGGCAGTCATTTACGTACATTGATGTTTAGGTCTGGCTTGACAGTGCAACCATTACCTGATCTTTTAACCTACACCAATGTTAATCCACAGTACTTTGCTTCCACACAAATACATATATATTTCAGTTCAATTTACTTGTTTGCTGTTTGGCCAGGTGTATAACTATGGGAAGTACCTCCTGATTGGATTGGTGTAGCTGGAAGTTAGAGAGGGAAATTCCTCTCCCAAACCCCCTCACAATCTAGAACGAGGTAGCTGCTGATATGTAAATAATCAAATATATCTTCCCACCCAATGCTACATTCATTAAAGTTACAACCCATTTTAAGTTGATGGGGACATTAGAGCAGCTCTAGAAATTAGACAAGTTCAAATCCCTTTTGCATTAATCTAGAATTTGCAACAAAAAAAAAAAAGTGTTATCACTTTACAGGGACCTTTTATTCCAGGGAAAGTAGCGAACGTCTTTCTATTGTGCTTCTTCATCACACTGCCTAACCACATATCATGAGGTATATCTACTAACATTTTTTTGCCACCTATGTGTCACAACAGTGACGCAAATCAGCACTCAATTTTTTCTTTGAAATTTTCTTTCCAGTACAAAACGTGCTCCTTCTTGGACAATGCAGCACAGTAACTTTTTGTTGCTGCGCTGCATTGTGATGTATTTTAGTAAATATATCACCACATTTCAGCAAACAGGCATGTAATCATCCAACAGGCAGGCTCCATAGTGAAGAGAGACAGACATACAGTGGTGTAAGGCAAAAAGATGGGGCCCTCTGCAGAATATGATGAGGCACCGCTGCCTCTCACAGATCACACAGATATTCATTGGTCTGGGGTCAATGGGGTCCCCCTGAATAGTTGCACCCCCAACTCTGCAGGGGCCTCCTTGGCAAAGCAGAGTGGCTTTCTAGAGTGTTTAACTATTTCTTATTCCATGCCTTTGCACGCATTATGCAGGGCATGCAATGGCATGGCTTAGAGGGTAAGGGCCCCCGGCAAAACAAATAACCCCTTGGGCCACCCCTCAACGCAGGGGCCTGCATTGCACCCCTGCAGCCATACCCAGAAAGAAATCTAATACCTGGAGCTTTATTTTTTCTGTTGCAGATTGTAAACTGTTTTTCTCATATGAAGCAATTTGCGATCAGAATAGGATTTTGTTTCCCAAGGATGGGATTGCCTTCAATTTCTGCTCAGCCTGGCAGTTAATGCTTGTTAAATTCCTTACTGTCTCTGTATATTAAGAGCCTGAGGTGTTTGCTGTCACCAGAAGGTGCTCACCTGTTGATCATTGGGACTACTAATTCTTCTCGACAAGTGATGGAAATGTAACAGGAGTCAATGGGAAAAGTTAAATTGATGGGCTGATTATTAATATATATCACGAAAGTCTTAAATAGTTTCAGCTTTTTTGTAAGTGGGTACCAGGGAGATGGAGTTATGCCTTAAGGAGGAAACTCATTTAAAGGAAATGTTCAGTTGTTTTCTGATCAAACGTGAGGCATAATATGTGACTCAGTTCTTAAGACATTTCTGACAAAATCCACATCTAAATTGTTATTCCGGGAGTCTGGGGGTGGAGGGTTTGGGAATATCAGCAGTGCTATTCAGGGAATGTCACACTCACACACATAGTCATCATTAAATGGGCCATTTAGGATTTCACAAACAAGGTGAATCCTTCAGTGACCATGGATTTGTCACAAGCTAAGGACTTGTGATAATAATCTCCTGATAGAGGTTAGTAGTGTTGCAGTGATCTCACACGTGGCATCCAGTTGGGGTTTATGAAGATACATTTGCAGAAAACTTTGATGAATTGTTGCCTACGTGCACTCAGGATGGTGAGGTCTTTGAGAAGACAGACAACTGACCACAGTGTTTGTGCTGTCCAGCATTTCTGCACAATCCAATCACCCTTTACTTCTCTGCACATTGCTACAGGACAGGCCTTCAGGCGGTAGTGCAGTAGAGTAGGGGACTCTGCAGGCTGAGAGTCAGCATGGCACTAGGAAACAAAGGGGCAGATTTACAAGAAAGTGACTCATCTGTAGAGCTGCGTCACTTTCCCTGCGCCAAAATGCAAAACCCTTGCGTCACCATGGATGCGCCGTATTTACAATACGGCGCACCATGGCGCAAGGATTGACAGATGCGTCAGAAATTCTGACGCATCTGTTGACGGAAAAGTCACGATTGCTGGAGTCGTGTCGCAAGCACGACGCAACTCCAGCAATGCTCAGGGGCGCCCTATGCCTATCATGCTGCATCACTCCTTACGCCTGCTTCAAGCAGGCGCAGGGTTTTGACGCAGCATGGACGTAAATGTGACTCAGTGAAATCTTGTAGATTTCACTGCGTCACTTTTACGGGGCTTCCTGCGACGGAACGCCCACCCTGCATACATTAAACCTGACGCAGGCTTAATGTGGTGCAGGGCTGCACAACGTGACGCATCTCCCTAGATGCGTCATGTTGTAAATGGGCCGCAACTTTTACTCTGCCACTGCATCACAGAAGTGACGCAACAACAGTGCAAAAGTGACGCAAGGGGCTTGTAAATCTGCAGAAACCAAAGGAAATGATGGACGGAGTGTTGAACATTGCAAGCACTCACCCCCAGTCAACTGATCTGGGTTTAATCCATCACCGTTCTTTAGCCCACTCTGCCACCCCAGTTCAGACATGGCCATATGCAAATCAGTCTGTCCCTGTGCCTCATGGGAACAGTCCAGCCCGAACTGCCAAGCCATGTCTTCCCTGGACCGGAAACAAGCTTCCTAGGACCGGTTTCTGGCATTTCAGCCGTCTTCAGCCAGGCTTGCTTGAATCCAGTGGCAAAGTGAGCAAGGGACTCACGTCTGAGCATACCCTGCCAACTTATGGCGAACAAAGCAGAAAACAAAGGAAATGATGGACGGAGTGTTGAACATTGCAAGCACTCACCCCCAGTCAACTGATCTGGCTTTAAATCTGCCCCAAAGAGAGCGAGACAGACAGACAGACTGAGGAAAGTCGCAGGCCGTGGTACAGATTGCAGCCTGGAAACAGAAGCCGGATGCAGTGCAGTGTGCAGGGTGGTGCAGAAGCTGCGAGGACTAAAGGAAGAGAAGAATCACCACACGAAAAGCTAAGATAGCTCTAGGTTGGAAACAAAAGATTGCAAAAACAAGAAGATCGACCTTCTCCATTTTTGCTCACAGAATCTGGAACAATATTCATTAAAAGCAGTACTGCCCCCATCCTTTTGCTCTTCCATAATCATCCTAAATCATTGCAAATGATCTTGAACAGTATCTCGGGGCACCCGTCATTGTTCAGAACTCCACTGCTCTCTAGTTGTCTGCACTCTACAGACACCTACAAATACATGCACACACTTAGAAACATCAGGGGTAAACTGCTTGAAAAATAAGAAACATTGGAGAAGTGAAAAAGCATGCTTGGTATACCTTTCAAAGCAGCCCTACCTGTGGTGGGTGTCACAAGAGGTATACACTACTGTATTTAGTTAAAAAAAAAGAAGTATGCAATATGGTGCATTTTGCTTTTACTGCTAAAGCCCTTGTGGCCACATAATTACTTCATCATCATTATATTGGATTGAACACTGAAGCCACTACAATAGAGAATAGTGTATGTTTTCTGGATGGTTTTCAACCATAGTTAACACATCTCAAGCAATGTCAGTATGTTAATAAATCAATATCTGTTGCATAGGGATTTACAAAATTATACTGTAAGAAATTGGAGTATTAGTGAAGGGGGTAACAGCCCACCTCAAGTAATAATCACAAACCTTGTCACAGTGAATCACTTAAGTCACTAAATAAACCTGAGCTCAACCCACTGGTTGGTTGCTATGCTATGACCAAGAGAAGACAGGCTTAACTTAGAGGCAATTTGTAAAGTATTTATGCAGCACCAAAACAGTACTAAAGTCAAAACACAATACAAGAAATACCAATTTAGAAAAATAGAGACAATTTTAATGAACAAAATGACACCGAAGCAACAAAAATCTAATAAGGGGATCAGAAGATATAAATTGTTCAAGTTTTAAATGAGAATAGAGCTAAAAAGCATTAAGCACCCATCTCAATGAACTGGTATCAGTAGTCCAGGACCTAGCTGTGTGCCGAGGCTGACAGCAATGGAGTGCAGATCGGATACAGAGATCAGGTTCATCCTAGTCAAATGTTTTGCCTTCTGAGTTAGTCTCTGTAATAGAAGTACAACATTCTCAGTTTGGCAAATCAGCAGGCTGTGGCTGAGATAGGTTCCACTTGGCCGGATTATCTTCGATTGATTTATGACCCGTTGACTTTTAGTGGGAAAGTTCTGAGCAGGAAGAAAAATAAAAATCACACCAAGGAAGGTCCATCACAGGCCGGACACTTTTAGCGCCTTTGTCACTGACGATTTCTACCAACAGCAGGTGCAGTACCTCTTCTGTCTTCCATAGGTCCAGTGATGTTCTGAAGTGGATGCTCAGGGGTACCACATGTATGCCTGACATTAGCCTGTGTGTGAAGGTTGACATCTTGCCCCTCCCTGGTCCATAGGTAAAAAGACCTCAGGGGTAACTGTACACACTTTTGCAGCAGTTCTTATGTGCCCTACTGCAAACAATCGAGCAGCGCTCCTCGCTGCCTAAGTCCAACATGGCAGAACCTTTCCTCCTTTGCACAGACTTCCTGTGGCCAGGGAAAGGAACAAACCCTCCCCTATGTTCACTCAAAACCAGTTCTGGGGCGGCCCCTCCCCCACTGGGATTAATGCTTAGCTACATGGAGAATAGAGGCGGAAGGCCCCTGGTGTGACCTACATCTGCCTCCCTGTGACAGGGTAGTCATCCTTTCAAAGATAATTCAATTCTGGGGCACTGCCGAGATGGGCATCCTGTCAGAGGAATAGGATATCTCCCCTCACCCAAGCCCTTTGTCTCATCTGTGAGAGCCAATTCACATCTTATCAAGGAGCTATTCAGCTCCTCGGTGATAGTTGGAAGTTCATATAAATGGACATAGGCTTTAGGCAGGTAAAATGTTACTCTAAAAAGTACCTTTTGTAAAATATTTTATTGCAAATCTGATTTTACCAATGGATTGGAATAAATATTTCTAAAAAGTCAATAAATTAACTTTTTATTGGGTGGCTATGCGGAAATAACTTTATTAACTTAATTAAAGGAATTGCTGGTGAAAACTTTCTGTGATACCTAGCAAGTGAACCAAGCCTGGACCACGTGCCGCTCACTGTGTATATATTTTTACGGGGTTTAGATGGTTTCTGAAATAAGGCCACCTTTAATGGGCGGGGGCCTGAAAGTCTAGCCTTGGAGCACCGGTGCTGGGTTCCTCAATTTATATGAAACAAAAAATGGGCACATTGAGGCTGCGCTACACAATAGTTAATCTCCAAAACTGGGGCCCCATAACCTCCCTTCTCATATGGCAACAGGAGCTCGGTTCTTGGTATTTCAGGTTGACAGCAGTGGGTAATTTGTAAAATAAAAAGTGTCGGGGCTCTCCTGAGGAGGCAGCGCTAACAGGAGAAATGTGCTGGTGCACATTGCCTCCTGATTAGAACCCTGGCACTTATTATTCTGGGGAAGACTTAGGTTAATGGCTAAAGCTGCTGATTTCGGAGCTGGGGAACCTGGTTTGAGTCTTGGCGTGGCTCAAAATACTGTGATTGTGTGGAAAATCATGTGCCTTCCAAATGAGTGTGTCCTTAACTGGTGCCATAAGCGCCGGTGCTGAGGATTAGGTGTCGGTGCTGAGCACCGGAAAGCACCTGCTCAAATTAAGCACTGGTTGGCAGTCTGCCCAGGCAAGTCTATCTTATCTAATCAGCAGCGAATTGAGCTGTACAAAAAGGAGCAGATTCAAGGGGAGGTGGCAAGTTTGAAATAAATACAGTACTATAGGTAGGAGGCCCACCTTCATCAAACCTTTTATACCAGCTAGTGACAAAGCAGGAAATCAAGAGCGAGCTGGTTTAGCAGTTTTTTTTAGTTAAGTGCATTATTGCTGACATTTACCAGTTTATTTAAAGCCCTGATTTTGTGTCAAACATAATTATTTCCTGTATTATAGGGGGGAAATGTGTTGCCGAATCATTACCCAACATTATTGTATCGTTTGCGTATAGTGATAATAAAAGGAATATGACTTGTTACAACTTGAGTCATCACAACGCGTGCCATAACAACGCAGTCATTACAACGACCGCACTGTTACCACGCAAAGCCGTTGCTACACAAGTCATAACATCGATTTGCAGTAGATGGCGTGCTGACATTAGAAATTTATAATTTACTATTCCAACTTCAGCCTACGTAACAGTAGGGAAGGTGTTGGAATAGTAAACTATACTATTTCTAATGTTAGCACGTTATCTACTGCAAGTCGATGTAATGACTTTCGTAGTAATGGCATTGAGTGGTAACAACGCGGTCGTTGTAACAACCGCGTTGGAAGGGCATCTCTATGTGATGCCCGCTTTGTAGTGGCTGTTTCCCTAATATAAGTGCTGTGAGAGCTAAATGTAATACCCCTGTGATGATGAATCTCTCATAATGCACTTGCTAGCAGCTCTGCCGCTAGGGCAAGCACCATGGGAGAAAGGGGATTGCCCTGGCGCGTACCCCTAGTAATTGGGATTGGGGATGATAGACACCCTTCCACTTTTATGTATTCAGGAGGGTGATCCACTGGAGCATACCCTTTCCTAGTCCCTATACATAAAATTTGTCCAGGAAGCCATCACTCCCAGGCACAGAACTGTGTTTTATTGCCTTTATTTATTTATTTATTTACGGGTTTTATATAGCGCCAGAATCACCCCATACGGGGTATCTCTGCGCTTTGGACTGCTGATTGATCACTGAGGAAAGTGCGATTAGAAAAGTTCTGTTTTCAGTAATTTCCTGAAGACCCCTAGATTGGTACATTGACGAAGATGTAATGGGAGGAGATTCCAATAATGGGGTGCCAGATAGGAGAACGCCTTCCCTCCCATCCGGGCAAATTTGATGCGAGGGGTTTGCAGGTATGCAAGTTGGCTGGATCTCAGTAGTCTTGTAGGAGTATATCTAACAAGTTTCCGAGCAAAATAGCCAGGACCCAAGTTGTGCAGGGATTTAAAAACCATGCAACAGATTTTAAATCTGACTCTCTTTTTTATGGGGAGCCAATGAAGGTCGCGAAGCAGAGGGGCTGACGGGGTCCTGGGAAGTGCGTTGTTTACTAATCGAGCTGCGGTATTCTGGACCACCTGCAGTTTGTATAAAGATTTTTCTTTAGCTGCAATTAGCAAAGCATTGCAATAGTCCAATCTGCTAATAATCAATGATTGGACCAAGGATTTACCTGTGGTTATAGGAAGAAAGGGACAGACCCTACGCAACATGCGGAGAGTGTTGAAGCAGGTGTTGGCGGTGCTGTTAACATGTTCTTCAAGAGTAAGATCATTGTCCAGGCGCACACCCAAGTCCTTTACAACATCTTTAGGGGACGGGGCAGAGCCCAATTCCTCTGGCCACCAACTAGGGGACCATCTTAGTTTTGCCTCTCCAAACAGCATGATTTCTGATTTATCAGAATTTAGTTGTAAAACATTTTCCCTCATCCAATGCGCATCTCCTTTCATGCCCTCAGAAAATAAGTCCTGGGTAAATGGATTTGCTTTGTCGAATGACATCAAAAGTTGTGTATCATCGGCATAGGATATGGGGTCAAACCCAAGCCGTCTAAGGTATCCTGCCAAGGGGGCTACATAGATGTTAAACAATGTAGGGCTCAAGCAGGAGCCCTGAGGAACCCCCTTGCTGATACCGGTGGTTGACGAGCGATAGGGACCAAGATTGACAGTTTGCGTCCTGTTGGTCAGAAAATCAGTCAGCCAACTTAGTGCTTTACCTCTTACACCCATCTCCTCAAGTCGGGTGATAAGGACCTGATGAGATATGGTGTCGAAGGCAGCAGACAGGTCAAGCAGGACCAACATCACTGCCTGACCCTTATCTGCTGCCATTCTGATGTTGTCTATGACCTCCACTAATGTAGTCTCCGTACTATGTTTTGGGCGGAAACCGGATTGTGATTCGTCTAAGCAGTGGGAAGATTCAATAAACATGGAAAGATGTTTGTTGATATGTTTTTCGAGGAGTTTACTGAGGAGGGGGAGTAAAGAAATGGTCTATAGTTGGTAAAGTCCTCTGGTGACAGCTTCACGTTTTTCTTAATGGGAACGACCTGGGCTGCCTTCCACTCAGCCGCAAGGACACCATCCTCCAGTGACTTATTAAGGATAGCACAAACAGGACTGGCGAGCGAAGCTGACAAAGTAGCTGCAATTTTGGCAGGCATAGGGTCTAGAGGCGAGCCAGATTTGGTACTTTTTAGGAGAGCAGCAACTTCCGATAAAGTGCATAAAGGGAAGGTATCTAGGGTGTGTAGTGTCTCCTTAACGGGGATAGAGTTTAGGGGCTGACTGGGGCAAGGCCCAATAGTCGAGGTAATTTTTTGATATATTTTTTCAATTTTCTGAGACAAATAATTTGCTATATTGTCACAGAGGTTTTGTGAGGGAGCGGCATCAGTATTACAAGCTTTTGGATTGGTAAATGTATTTAATATTTGGTAGAGCGTACAAGAAGAATTTGCAGCATTGTCAATCTCAGTCGCAATATGCGTTTTTCGGGCAAGCTTCAAATTTTTGTGATAAATTGTCAAAGCATTTTTGAATAAGTCTTTATCAATTTGATTGTGTGAGAGGCGCCAGGTCCGTTCCAACTTTCTACACCGGGATTTCTCTGTTTTCAGAGTAGGTGTGTACCGTGGGGCTTGCACGTGTTTAAGAGGGTTGAGTTGTAATTTAGATGGAGCTAATTGGTTGATAGCTGCCACAAGGTTAGCATTCAAAGATGTTAATTGGTCCTCTATGTCATCCAACCCATTGAAGCGTGGGGGGGTAAAGGAATCCTGAAAGGATTGAGGAGTAACTTTATGCCACTGTCTGAAAACTCTGGTGGGTCTGGTTTCATGACCTCCTAACTCTTGTTTGCTTAGGATTGAGAAGTCCACCAAATGATGGTCAGACCACTCAAGAGGAGTCGTCGCATTGTAGCGGATGTCCGAGGAGTTGGTTAAAATAAGGTCGAGCATGTGCCCGGCCTGATGAGTGGTATTTGTGTTTATAATACTTAAACTTAAAGTAGATAGGTCTGCTAGTAAGGAGTGAGTTTCCTTGTTGCTAAGATTTTCTCCCTGGACATTAAAGTCCCCAAGTAGTAAAAAGTTATTAGTGGAAATCGCATGCGGAGAGATTATTTCCAGTAGGCGGCATGAGAAGTTAGATAAAGGCCCCGGTGGTCGGTAGACCAAGGCGCCTTTCCAACAGAATTGCGAATGTAAGTCAATTCTGAAAATCATTATCTCCATCAGGTTAGTGCAATGCTGTTCAATAATAGTTACTTTAATAGGGTCCTTGAATATAATTGCCAGACCTCCGCCTGCCCTGATAGGCCTGTCTTGCCTTTGAATGCTATAGCCCTCAGGGAGAGCGATAGCAATATCGGGATTGGAATGAGGCTTTGTCCACATCTCGGTTAAAAACCCAATATGGGGATGGTTAGAAGCCAACAAATCCCAAATATTAATAGCATGTTTGGGTAATGAGCGCACATTGGCCAGGAAGCAATTCCAGGTTAATATTGGTTTATGTAACGCATTTGGAGGCTTTAGTTGGGAAGGTAGTATCTTCAAATTGGTGCTATTGTGAGTTAAGCATTGAAATCTGCAGTGTCTGCAGGAGACGGGACCTTCAAGGACAGCTGGGAACACACATGCAGGTCTATGAGGATTACTTTGATGGCTCTGAAGTCTGATGGCTTTGAGGTCAGAGCTGGAATATTTTATACGTACCGGAGTATTTACATGCGGTTCAAAGGTAGCGTTAATAGGGGTACTGGCCACTGGCCGCATCCTGGCGTGGACGGGCGCAGACGGGCTTGCCTTTGGCGCGCCTTCGGCGCGCCGCCGGCGCGCCCGCTGCGCGCGTCCGCTGCGCGTTTGCCAGGCCATTGATTTTAAACCCCAGTGCCCCGGAAGTGGTGGGGGGAGGGGGAGGAGTCAGGCCCAAGGTCCACCCTCCGTGCAATCGGCACTAGCCGTGACGGACCGGGGTGCAGGGCGGCTCCTGAGAAAAACAGCAAGTAAGCGATTTTTTAAAATATTAAAACAATAAGAACATGTGCAAAGAATGCGATATAGGCATGATCCGCACCTCAGCAGCACTCAGCTCTGTCCGCTGCGCGTTCGCCAGGCCTTGATTTTAAACCCCAGTGCCCCGGAAGTGGTGGGGGGAGGGGGAGGAGTCAGGCCCAAGGTCCACCCTCCGTGCAATCGGCACTAGCCGTGACGGACCGGGGTGCAGGGCGGCTCCTGAGAACAACAGCAAGTAAGCGATTTTTTAAAATATTAAAACAATAAGAACATGTGCAAAGAATGCGATATAGGCGTGATCCGCACCTCAGCAGCACTCAGCTCTGTCCGCTGCGCGTTCGCCAGGCCTTGATTTTAAACCCCAGTGCCCCGGAAGTGGTGGGGGGAGGGGGAGGAGTCAGGCCCAAGGTCCACCCTCCGTGCAATCGGCACTAGCCGTGACGGACCGGGGTGCAGGGCGGCTCCTGAGAACAACAGCAAGTAAGCGATTTTTTAAAATATTAAAACAATAAGAACATGTGCAAAGAATGCGATATAGGTGTGATCCGCACCTCAGCAGCACTCAGCTCTTATCACCCTTATTAGCTCCTCAAAAGAAATCAGGGAACAGAGGGGTTCACGCTCAGTGCATTTCAACCAAGCAAACATTGCCCTCTCCAAGTATGTGTGGATTTCTTGGGCATACAGAACCGCTTTAGCCGAATAGAGGTTAGTATAGTATGTCATGAACTGTTCTTGAATATCAGTCATGATATATAGTGCGTACCCAGCATTGGTGTCAATCCTGACTATTTCTGCTGTCATACAAACAGAAAGAATTCTACACAGTGTCGTAACGAAACTTGAGGAGGCCCCCCTGCAAAGAACATGGAGGGGTGCCCCCCATGCTCTGGACTCAGTCAGGAGTTGTCAGGCTAGGGGCCCAACACCCGTGCAACAGTGGCGGCTGGTGGATCCTAAAAGTGGTAGGCCAAAAGCTGAGATCCAAGTTGAAGGAGCAAGTGAGTAAAGCAAGGAGACAAAAGTTAAAGAGGAGTGTTCCCGAGTGGTCCCCGTCTTGGCAAGAAATAACTCCCCCAGCAAGAAATAAAAAATAAGGTTCAAATGATGCATTACATTTTCAACATACATTTCAAGAAACCTTGGTGGTAAAAGTTTGAAAAACAGTAGCTTGAACGGTACATTTTACAGCATCCAAGTCGAAAGATACCACTGGCGTAATACTGAAAAGCCTGGGGGCAGATTTACAAGAACCTGACGCATCTTTGCATTTTAGCAGAGATGCGCCAGTTTAATTGCGTCATGCAAAAAAAAACCTTGCCCCACTATGGATGCGTCGCATTTACAATGCGGTGCACCATGGCACAAGGATTGAGAGATGCGTCACGCATCTGTTGGCATAAAGGTAACGCATTCCTGGAGTCGTGTTGCAAGCATGCCGGAACTCCAGCAATGCTCAGGAATGCCTATTCCTATTGTGCTGTGTCACTCCTTATGCTTGCTTCAAACAGGAGTAAGGTTTTGACGCAGTGGCGTCGTAGAAGTAACGCAGTAAAATCTTGTAGATTTCACTGCATCACTTTTACAAGACTTTCTTGCGTCAGAACGCCCATCCTACATACATTATACCTGACAGGTATAATGTGACGCAGGGCTTAACAACGTGACGCATCTCCCTACATGTGTCATGTTGTGAATGTGTCACAACGTGGCACATTGTTTACAATGCTACTGCGTCACAAAAGTGACACAACAGTAGTGTAAATGGGTTTGTAGGACACACTTCTGAATACAAATCTCCATCCATACTTATTAGAGGACTCCCTGATGAGTGCAGGGCTCTAGTTAGCACAAAGCTCACAGATACTCAGTATAGGACTACTCTGCTAAGATGAATGAATGAAGGGGATTTATAAAGTGCAAAACAGCCACTCAAGCAGGAGCATCCCGGTGCTGATATCAGTACTAAGTGCATGTCTATCTGAACAGTACATGCTACATATTAAGCTCAGAGCGCTCCACTCATCAACTAACAGGGCTTATTGCTCAGCACAGAGCCCATTGAACATTATGGGACCCCTCTTTTATACAAGATCCCATGCTCACTAAGGGGTTCATTGGTGAGTACAATGCTCCCCATCAGCTCAGAATGTCCTTCACATCTCCAGTCGCCATGCAGAATCCTACCTCTACATTTGCTGGTTGCTTCATATTTTGAATGTTATACATATTCATTAATCTGTAAAGGTTTAGGAGAAACAGAGGAAAAACAATCAACACTTTGTGCAAGTGACTTCTAACGTGAAGAGAGACACACACATACATACCTGGCAGAATAGAACATTTGTCTATGGAGAGAAGCAACTTCCCAAAGAAGGCACAAGACTTCAGAGACCGCATTTGCAGGTATTCAGGTTCTGGCACAAGGAATATCTGTCTAGAATTGAGGGGACAGTTTCAGAAACATCTTAAAGTTGTATGTGTCTCAAGTGCAGGAGACACAATGGCTCAAGTATAGGGGAATATAAGGAGTACCTATCAAGAAAAAAGACGCAGTCTTGCAAAGAGAGAAAGGGAGAGTACATGTTCAAGGAGAGTGATCATGTCAAATCAGAATGAAGAATGCAAAGATAGATGGATCAGGTAGAGAGAGATGAACTTTTAAGTACTACGGAACATTTCCAAGGAGAGAGAACATGCCCAAATACATGAAAAGCATTTTTCTCGACACATGCAACATCTCTAAAGGCAACGGCGGTGGGGAATGTGTTCAGGCGTGGTAGGTGTTTGCTCAGAAAATGCATGGATTACAAAAATGAATTGGGAGGGGAGAGGACCAAAGTGGAGGGTAAACTGGAGAGCACAGAAGAGGAACAAGATTTCAATCCCCTAGTTCCTAGTTTAAACCGATAACTGCAATCACACACTGCTCTTTAAACACATGTGCTTCACACACTACTCAAAGCCCTACAAATGCACATGCTGTATATGTCTGTAAATGCACCTCAACTTTGCACATAGCTCTGTAAATGCACTGCTGCTATGCTCTGCATCAGTGTCACTGTTGCTCAAGCAATGAAACACTGACATAGCTCATGTAATGTACCTCTAAAAGCTGCACTTGAACCCAGTGGCACCAAGGCCCAGGCAAAGCTCAAGCAATTAATTTACGTTTTGGCCTGTAGCACCCTCTGATTTCAGAAAAAAACCCTCCCCTCACATATAGACCTCCCAACATCTGGGAGCTCACTTGCTAAGCAGTACCTCTTTTACTATACTTTTAGGAGTGTAGGCCACAGATGTGCAGTGTCGGTTTTCACAGGAATGTGAACTTAGACATGTAGCAGAAGGAGAACGATTGAAAGAGAAGTCGCTGAGGATGTAACTCCTCACTGAAAAAGGAAAGAGAAGTCAGTACGGTGAGGCAAAGGAGTTCCCTTTTTTTACATATATAGAAAGGTACAGACAGTTACATATGGACACACACATCTCAGTCGTAACCATCTTAGGTGTCACAAATCTTCTATTATTTGGTCACTCCTGATTTACATTGATGTTGGAACGCCTCTCGAGTCTCAGTCAGCATAGCAGGTTATATCAAAGACATCTGTAAAGCTTGCTGCAACCCCAGAGTAGGAAAGATGTCTAGTACGTGTCTGAACTATGATCAGGGAAGGGGCAGTTTTGTGAGGAGACTTATTATATGCAAAGTAGCCAACCAGCAGTAAATTGTAAAAAAAGAAAAACACTTCTTTTTTATGCACTTCATTCCAACCTTGAAACATATTGCATTCTGGGACTCATTGGCTCACGGTTATAAAAATAAAATGAAATACCAAGCCCAGATACGCAGAAGGCTAACAGCTGAGCAGCCAGCTATAGATAAGGTATTGCAGGTGTCATGACATCACTTTACATTTCTGTGCTCTAACATAGAGATGTTTTAACTTTCTCTTGGAAATCTAATTTCAAACCTTAATACATGCTTGTAAAGTTAACAATCTGGGCTTTTATAAACAACAGGTAACTTTAGGCCTCCTATTCTGTTTTTAACTGTGGGCAATAAGGGAGGCATCCGTAGTGATAAAGGAATTTCTCACCTGACTTCACAAGGACATGCACATCTCTCCTGGAATCCAAGCTGGGGTCAGAAGGCAGGCTTCAGCAGCTCTTAAAAGTGAGGTAAGGTTCTTATAGTTCTCTCCCACCAGCAAGGGAATGAAGGGGGGTGAGGGAATGAAGGGGGATAACGGGGGTGAGATACTGTAAACCTTTGATGGTCTAATCCAAGTTACCTGTTCAGCAGAAAAGTCATGTTCTTGCTGGGCCTTTTGTACAGGATAAATAAAATACACCAAAGTGCAGGAGAAGAGTGCACACGCAAGCGGCTCTGGTCTGACCAAGGTGCCATTCTACACAAGAGCACAGAAGTCGCTGCAGAACTCTGCCTTCAGCCTGTCTTCTCACAGCAAATAAACCATACGCTGGGTGGAGACTGCTCTATCATTGTGCCTGCAGTTCCCACCCTCTACATTGACCTTCCTTTCCCTGCCTGTTGCTCTGCTGTACTCATCCCTCCATGGGCCACATCAACCAATGCTCCAGTATGAGCAAAAGAAGCCATGCTTAAAACGGCCACGCCTACCCTTGTGACATCACTAAGCCAGACTGTCCTTCAAAGGTGAATAACACCTTACACCTACCCAGCACATGTGTAGTTGCCCCATTCCCCAAAAACTTGAGAACGGTTTTTGATCATAATTCAGTCAGCTCTGTGATGAGCATCTTCCTGGTATTTCTCTTTTGCTCATCCTGCTGACTCCCATGCAACTCGTAGAGCAACGTCCCTGACAAACCCTTATTACCAGTCTCAGATGCCATGTACAGTGCCGGAGGAGGCCTCCTAAAAATCTGGTCCCCGCGCTGCGGAAGTTGCGGGGTCAATTTTTACGCCACTGAATCTACAAGGTACTATTCAAAAACTCCCCATGGACTGTGTTAGTTACACCATAAACACAAATAAGAAAATATATATCGTTTAATAAATATAAAAATTAATAACACAAATCCAGACACGAAAACATATACATATATCAAGTCATGCCAATCAAATTAGCATTGATATTTTAAATTGTTAGATTTAAACTGAAATTATGAGGCATAACGTGATTTTACTGATTCAATTGATTTTAGAAAGCTTCAGCTTTTCACATGTGGATCTAACGTCTGATGGTGTATGTTTAGGAATAGCAATCAAATTAGCATTCATATTTTAAATTATTTGATGATTTATTTTCTATTTATGGTGTATAAATTGATATATTTTCATGTTTTCATGTCTGGATATGTGTTATTAATTTTTATATTTATTAAATGATGTATACATGTTTGTATTTTTGTTTATGGTGTAACTAGTTTTTGCACAGTCCATACATTGTGGGTGGGGGTTTGCATTGCACCTTGGGGAATTCTTATTGTTTGTTTGTCTTTGTGATTCTCTCCCCTTGGTTTTGATGGGGCCCCTCTCTGTTTTGGACTATGGATCTGATTTAGATCTTGGCGGGACTCCAGTCGTCCTTCAGCAGTGGAGAATCAAAGTACCCCACCAAGCTGATGGTATCCCACCTGCCGAATTTAGATGTTTGCTGGCTGAACCACCATCAGCATTGACAGACTGTTTCTCGTCGCATAAGCGGAGCACCGTTGTTGAGGCGGCGGACTCCTCTGATGACTAACAGAACTCCAAAACTGTCCGGTCAGTGGGTATGCACTGAGCCTATTTAGATGTCCCCGTTGGGCTGGCATTGTCCCAGTGGCAGTTTGCTGATGAATTGAGTCTCTGGTAGAGTGGAGACTGGTAAGCACTACTGATTCATGTGTCAATACACATATATGTTGTGTTTGCTTCTAAAATATATGTAGGTAATGTGTGATGCCCCCCTTCTTATATATTGCATAACACACAAACAACACACACACACTATTGAATGCACATCCACAGGCATCACAAGCACAACACCCACGACCACCACAATAACATTAAAAAAATGAAGTGTCAATACAGGCGTGATCATTTTACCTTGAATGTACTCTAATGCATTACACAATATAATAAAATGCATGTAAGACCAATGTAAAAATACATGAGACTAAAGCAATTGTCAACACACTATTAATAGTAAGACAAGTGTAAAAGAAGCTTACCTTAGATCTCTGAGAAAACGGACTTGATTAGCATTGTGGTCGTGTTGGAACAGCAAAGGGAGGACCTGTACAAGTGGTGTTCAAGGTGGAAACGAAAGAGGGAAACAGAAAAAAGTTAAGTTTCCACCTCATTGCCTTCGATTCCACCAACTTAAAGTAGTAGGTATCCCTATCACAATTTCCTGAACATAAAGGAACATCATTATTAGCCCTGCAGTAATCTTGGCTGGTCCCCCATCGGCAACTGTTTCTGCCTATGATGCATCGACGTGGGTGAAAATTCCTGATAGAGTCAACGGGACTGGGGTGGTCTTTCATCCATGGAACCGCTAACATCAAAATAGAGTATAACAAATGGGGTAACCCGTAAAGCCACTGGACCCGGGTCGACAATGGTACAGAAAAACGGTCACAGTGGACAAATATTTTTCGAATAGCATAAAAGATCGAACATAGATCAAATGCATTAATTAGTTCAGACGTCACTGCAAAAAACAAGTAAATGCTTGTGATTTAATTTTCATCATAAGATGCCATAGTGTTTGGATGAAGCGATACCAAAGGGAATGATGGACAGAGCGCTTGAGCAAATCAAGCACTCACCCCCAGTCAACTGATCTGGGTTTAATCTTCATCATCATTCTTTAGCTCACTCTACCACCCCAGTTCAGACATGGCCATATGCAAATCAGTCTGACCCTGTGCCTCATGGGAACAGTCCAGCCCGAACTGCCAAGCCATGTCTCGAGGGTTATGAACCCGAAACCGGTCCCAGGATGCTTGTTTCCGGTCCAGGGAAGACATGGCTTGGCAGTTCGGGCTGGACTGTTCCCATGAGGCACAGGGTCAGACTGATTTGCATATGGCCATGTCTGAACTGGGGTGGTAAGAGTGAGCTAAAGAATGATGATGAATGTCTGAACTGGGGTGGCAGAGTGGGCTAAAGAATGGTGATGGATCAAACCCAGATCTATTGACTGGGTGTGAGTGTTTGATTGGTTCTGATGCTCCGTCCATCACCACCCCCTTTTGTACCATAGTGTTTGGATGGTCAATGTAGGTGATGTCTCAAGTAAGGATCTCACCACATAGTCCTTAATATTCTTCCCTTTATTGAACGAATGCATGGGGGGGGTCCTGTACCTCCAGATCATCAGCAATAATACGCCAGTGCTTGTTGACAGCTAGCCTGATGGCGTTGCTACAGGTATTAAAAGTCGTCACACAGTTCATTCTATCTTTATTGTCAGTGGATTGGTCTCTGGGCGTGAGTAGTGTGTCACGTTGATTAAACTATGCCCTTTTCCTTGCCCTCTTCACCATCCTTCTCGGGTATCAGGGGTCAAAACGTTGACACATCTTTTGTTTTCATCAAACAGAGGCAACAGAGACATGCTAATCTGTGTCTAGAATGTTATGTTTATAATTATATGTTGCTTGTTGCCAAATAAAAAGGCGGATTGGTCCAAATAAGATTTGGATGTTTCTAGAACCACATTACCTTTCCGTACCCGCACATCATCACTCAACTCTCCCTCAGCACTCACCTTCCACCACCTTTTCTTCTGAGCACCAATGTGTATCAATGACGATTAATATCCTAATATTATATTATGATTTTTTTCATTCTATATCTATGATGAAAATTAAATTAAAATTTGCTTGTTTTTTGCAGTGACGTCTGAACTAATTAATGCATTTGATCTATGTTCGATCTGTTTTGATATTCAAAAAATATTTGTCCACTATAACCGTTTTTCTGTACCAACATCAAAATAGAGCGGATGGACTGCCAAGTAGCCAGGTGGTGAAATCATTGAAAAAGTGACTGTGGGACCAGATTTGCAGAGTTCTAAATCTAGCACTATGTATTCTGCCACAAATGTGGGTCTCCTCATGCCTGTCAGTGATCATCCTGGGCCCTCTCTCTCCACAATTTTGTGAGCAGCAGAGTATTTCCCCCAAAACTAAACTACTCATTCAGCATTTTCCCTATATTCCATCTGCTTCAGATTGATGGCTGCCTGGACTGTCTCATTCATGTCAGTCAGCTGTTGCGCCTCCAGCTCTGCTGTTTCTCCCATAAGCTAACTGAGTTCACCCCGCAGTGATCTAAGGATATCATACCCCTTTGTAATACATTTGCCTTTGAGGATCACATTGAATGCTTTTAATAAGGTGGATAAGTGCACAACTAAGCCTCTATTTATCTCAAAATAGTTCAGCATAGCTTGACTGGTTTCATCCATGAAAAAAGAGTGAGCTATAGTGGTAGACTGAAGTTGCCACTGCCTCTTTATCCCTATAGTAGAGGGGAGGGTTACAGCCAGAGTCACTGGAGAATGGTCTGATAACATGCAGGGCTGATGAGCAATAGAGCCCTTTCAGCCACCAACTTCTCTTGTCAGTAATCCTAATCAGAAATGCAATCTTGCTGATGAGACGTGTGCAGAATTATGACAAGTGTACAGCTGAAATGATGAATCACAAGTGCGTAGCTGATCCTGTAACTCAAACTGAATTGCTATGTCAGTCAAGACAGCAAGTGCTTGTCTATGTCTACCTCCCCTAGCGCCAGTTGAGCCAATCCACCTTCTTGCCTACTGCTTCAAAATATTTGGGAAAGTATATAAAAAAACTGATGAATGTGATACTTGGATTAATCTTAGCCACTGGTAATTACTCGGGCAGCCGATAAAGCCATCATTATTTAGCTCACAATGCCAGCTCAGTTTGGACCCAGCAATATGCAAATAGGTCTTGCCCCTGCTCCAATCAGTCCAGTCTGAACTGCCAGGCCTGATTTTGTCCTGATTGGAGCTCTAGAATTGGGTATCACTTGGTTCCAGTTGTAAAAAGAGCACATGACCCATGTCTGGGCTTACCCATCATGCTTGAAGCATTCAAAAAGTGATGGGAAGAATGCGTGAATTAATCTCAACCTCTGGTAAGAACTCGGCAGCATCCAAGTCCATTGTTATCTTGCACATTATGCCACCTCAGTAGGACCCTGCTTTATGCTAATTAGTCTTCACCCTGCTCCAATAGGAACTGATCCGAGTGAACTGCCAGGCCAAGTCCACTCTGATCTGGATTACAAGCACCTAAGATCCGTTTCACCCTGTTTGGGGATCTTCATTCAGGTTCCAGTGGTACAATGAGCACAGGACCACATCTAGGAATACCCTATGCACTTAGGCCGTCACAATTCATATAGAAAAAGTGCTGAGAGGAATGCTTGACTTAATCTCAGCCACTAATAATTACTCTAGGTCGCATCTCAGTCCATTGCTATTTTGCACTCAATGCCACCTCGGTTTGGACCCAACCACGTGGAAATCAGTCTTGATCCTGCTACCAATTGGAAGAATGCAGTCCAAAATGTCAGGCCAGGTCTTCGCTGAACTGGAACAAAAGCAACCTAGGACCGGTTTCACTCTAATTCGGGGTCATCAGTCAGGTTTAGATTGGTTATAGTGGGGCTGTGTGCACTGGACCCACATCTGGAAATACCTGTCCCACTTAAGGCAGTTCACTGATGTATACAAAAAAAATGATGGATTGCATGGTTGAATTAATCTCAGTCACTGGTAATAATTAAGGCTGCATCCCAGTCCATTGTGATTTTGCACATAATGCCACCTCAGTTTTGACTGAGCCTATATGCAAATCAGTCTTGTCCTTGTGCCAATCGTAACAGTCCAGCTGAAACTGGTATGCGCCAAAATTGGTCCCATATATCCAAAAAGCAATTTTAGCAATCCTATGTAACAACTTCTAATATTGTAATCATGCTGGCAAGGATATCACATTAGTTTGCTGTCACATGTATACATGCGAAGTACACTTACTAACCAGAATTAAAGTCATAAACAGAACATTATGCTTTTTATAATGTTTGATACCACCAGATACCAGAACATCTCAAATTATGAGAATGATCTGCAATTGCATATGTAGTCAATGCCTGCCCAGCATGGGACCATGCACCCTCCACCAGGGGTACACTGGGCGCCCACTCATCAACAACAGAAACCAGAGAAGGTACTCCATGTTATGATGGACATATCTGCTGACGACTTGAAGGGACATATCCGCCGGCGACTTGACCGGACATCTAGGAAGAAGTATCCTTACCAGCTTGAACCCCGTAAACCAGTAAACCTGAGGTTGGATCTTTATTTGCCTCATCCCCATCTCCAGCGATTTGACATGACGTATTTTAAAGTTTCACATGTAAGACATCAGGTCTCATTGTACATCCACTTCCACGCCCATCTCTATGTTCTTGTCCAGGGACTGGTTCCAGAATAGTCGATTTGGCCTGACACTGCCAAGCTCCTGACATACATAGAGCATTGCCTTGTACACACATATCCTATTGAGGCAGCTTCACAAGGCCATCCCTCCCTTGGTACCTCTTGGTCTCTATAATATTTTATTATTGTTTTCTGACGAATGTGGCACGCTCACCGAAACGCGCGTCAATCACACCAAAATCCTTCGCCACATTTCTTGCTTTTTTGTTTATTATTGATATTATTGTTTCTGTTCTAGTGTGGCTAAGAATTTGCACATATTGTCTCTATGTCTTGTGATACTCTATTGTCTGTGATGAATGATTGTTTGTATACTAATTGTAATTCAGATGTGTAAATCAATCTTGAAAGCTATAAAATAACCCATAGGCATAAAATCCTTGGTAATAACCATTGACACAAATCACTGTTACTGTTTGAACGTTTACTGTACTGCATGATACCTTTTTTAGCCAATCTTTAATGATTTTTTTAAAAGAATAAAAAGACGTTTTTTCCATCTCTGATTGATACATTAAAATGTCCTGTGATAAGTTCTTTGCTTTAGGTCTGTTTCTCACTTCTATTTGACCATATTGTTGCCTAGCGATCTTGATTTACAATGGTATTCTCCCTGTTCTAGGAAATTTTTATCGGTAACAGGGGGTCCCTATTTTTTGCACTAAAACAGGTCCTACTTTTAACCATCATGCACTCTGGGCATTGAAAGCGTACTTTGAGGTGACCTTTAAAAGGAGGGTTTAGGACTATCAAAAGGGGTTATTTTGACAGGTCCAATTTGCAGTTTGAACCTGTACAGCCAGGTTACTGGTCGAAGGTCTGCAGTCTTTTTTTGCATAATCATTCTAGTTGTGGTACAATTCGCGCTGCAGTCGACTAGTGATATTTAACTTGCAAGCCTTGAATACTCTTTGTACCACATACTAGGGACATACAGTTAAGTTAAATAAGCCAATTAGGAGTGTAGCCAATTTCGACGTGTCCTAGGTTTAAGAGCGCATGCACTGAGGCCTGGTTAGCAGACTCCCAGCGCACAGACTCAAAAAATCAGCTGCCTCAGTCCAAAAAAATGAGGATAATCATCAGAAAGAATCATTTTCATACACACTCAAAATAACAAATTGTGAAAGTAAAGTCAATGACTCCTAAAGATCTGATAAAAATCCCCACTGCATCATATAACTCAACTTTGGTAATGTGGTTTGTCTCAAAATTAAAAAGAAATGATACCAAAATCAGTATCCAAAAGAAAATACTAAAACAGAAAACTGGCTGAATTGAAAAATGCCAAAACATCACTGGTAAACATGTCTGACAGAAGACATGGAAGAATCCTTAACAAAGACTGAGATGGGTATGACCCAAAGCATCAAGAGAGACAAATACACTGAGTGACCTTGTCAAATATATTGGGAAGGCATTTAACCAAATAATTTAAATTTTAACATCTTAAAATGCCTATGCAACCAAACACCTGGCAACATTCTGAGTTCTTACTACTCTTCTTTTTGTTGGGGTCACATACAGACAGCTTCTAGCCGTCTATTGTCTAAGACATATTTTTGAAAATACCAATAGTTACAGTGGGCTTTGACTCAACCCATTGCTTGCCATGTGTTGAATTAGTTATCAGTTGCATTTGCTGGCTGTTCTTATTCGATGGCTTTCCTTCCTTCTCTTGCGACCGTACCTCCCCTGGGGCATAGAACGTTACCATCCTTTTGACTGAATGACTAGCATCCTTCAACTGCTTTTTCTTCCAATGCTCCCTGGGACTGCATGTGTTTTCTTGCTCTTTGCATCTTGTGCTGCTCCCCCCCCTGAAATACTTCCCTGCGTCTTCTGTGTTGCTTTCTCCTTCTTCTCTACAGCTTGTCCATTGTTTTCAAGTTCCTCAATTCCCAGCTTTTATTTTGTTCTTATTTTTCTCCACCCTCGCTGCCTCAAGCCCCTCTTTTGCTCCCTGTCATCTCCCTCACTCCCCATTGCTCTCCCACAGAAACTTCTCTTCTGCCCACTTCTCTGTTGCTCCCACACCTTTCCATCCTAATGTTTGTGTTTAAAAATATTGATTTAAACATTTGGTTGAAGGGCTATGCACCTGCAATTTGCCAGCCATGACGCTCCTTTGCCAAAAGGCTATTGCATGCTTTTAAGTTATCTTTTTTATCTACTGCTTCAATATTGGCATCTGCCACCTTGGTACATTAGATACAAATTGTGCTACATCACCGCATATGCATTTGTGGAAACAAATGCAGGCATATACTTCTTGCAAATGGATGTCAGAGCACCATGCAAGTATGAGGACACAGTCATCTGTAGACGTCGTTGCAATTTCGTTTTTTCAAATGTATGTAGAGGCTACACAGAATTGGCACAGAACATTTTTTCTTTTTTTGTCAATGCTGAACAGCACCAGTCGAAACATTGACAAAGCCAAAAGGCCTGCAATGATATTCAGATGGTTAGGCATATTGCCTTTGTAAATGCTTGTTATAATAGGTATCGCACAAGTAAAATTATGCTGCTGCAACAGGATGACAGTGATGCTGTTGCAAGGCCTGCAAATTTATATTTATATTTTAATTTATCACACTAATGATTACCTAGCGATGTCCTGGTGCTGTGACTGCAAGCCTCCCTACAGAGAAGAATTTATTAAAATACTTTCGGAATCGTAGGAGATTGGACATGGGTTGAATATCATGCGGTAGATTGTTCCGTGCCTGAGCAGTAATTACTAAAAACACCCTTCCGCCCTCTGTGAATTAGTAATATAAATAATAATAAATCCTCTTGTAAAGCGCCATGGTTACCCCAACCGCTGTGTCCCCATGCTGGGCTAAGAAACAGCAAGAACTAGGCAGAGAGGGAAGACTGAGAAACAAATAAACCGGACTTCAATGAGCAAGCAAGAGAGCCCCTCACTAAGGAAGCAGCCAGTCTTTCAGTTTTTCCCTGAATAGGGATTCGGAAGGCTCCATTCCCAGAAAGTCTGGCATGGAATTCAACAGAATTGTGGCGAGAAAGCAAAAGGAGCTGCCCCCCCTGCGGGCTCTGCTTTTATATGGGGGACTGTTGCCAGGCGAGCCCCAGAATATCTGAGGCTACGAACAGGACTAAAGGAGAACACCAATGAAGGCGATCACTGTGGGCCTGTGCCCTTCAAGCTTTAAAAACAGAGTTTGGAAAGAGATCCTCTTATGAAGAGGGAGCCAATGAAGGCTGGCGAGGGCTAGGCTGGAAGAAGCCCTCCTGGGAAGATCTAGTACCATCCGGGCAGCAGTGTTTTGAATTCTTTGCAGCTTTATCTATCTCCCCTTCATCACACCTAAGTAAAGGGCATTACAGTAGGCCAGCTGAGAGGTGACAAGAGCATGGACTACAATCTTCCTGGCCCCTAAGGGGAGAAAATTCAAAATCTTTCTAACAGTTTTCGGGATGGCAAAACACTGTCCAGCAACATTCGAGATCTGCTTTTCAAATGATAACTTAGAATCAATGAGGGTTTGGGCACTGGAGTCTGACCCAGTGCGGACGGCCACCATGGCGAGGTCCAGATAAAGGGAGCCTTCCCTACAATCAGGACCTCTGGTTTATGGCATTGAGGCGAAGACAATTGCTGGGCACCCATTCCGCCCACTCCATGAGACAGGATTTGAATTGTCCTGCCATGCCTTCCTCATCCGGTGACAACACAACAAGTTGAGTGTCATCTTCCTATGAGGCAAAACTAATATTATGCCTCTCTATTAGCTCCGCCAGGGGGCACATGTAAAGATTGAATAGAATCGGGCTCAGAATAGAGCCCTGAGGTACCCCCTAGGGAAGAGTCAGAGTATCGGAGAGGAAGGGCCTTTGGGCTACCTGAAAGGTAGGTTGTTGCAGATAAGAGGCCAGCCATCACAAAACATTTGGGAACATTTACGAGATTTGAAGAAGATGAAAATAACAGTTTAGATGGACTATATCTTTTGAACATCGTGGATGTGTAGTTTGCCCAGTGGGTTGGTAAGGTTGCACTATAACAAAAGCAGAGAGTCTTGAAGACAATTCTTTCATGAACAGGGAGCCAGTGTAGGCTTTTAAGATGGATGGAGATGTTATATTTGCGAACGTCCAACACAAGTCCAAATGCAGCATTGTGAATCAGCTGCAAAGGATGCATTAGATTACTGGAAAGCTGACAAACAACGAATTACAGTAATCTAACTTGCTGATGTTCTGAGATTGTACTAGTAGTTGCCTAGAAGTCTAAGGAATGAAAGGTAATATTTTGTTAACACCTTCATGATATGAAAACAAGTAGCTGTACATTTCATAATGTGTGGTTCAAAAGACTTCTTGGGACCAACTATGAGTCCCAGGTTGCCAGCAGTTGCCGTTGGGTACGACTTGTATCTAGGTCTTAAGGCCACCAAGGAGAGGACCAGCAGAAAGGGTTCCTGAACACCAAGAGATCAGTTTTGTCAGAGGTTAGTCAGAGGGAGTTAACATTCATGCAACTAGCCTCCTTGATTAGACAGAATTTGAATTGCTTTTGCAGGGAGCTGAGGTTACCATCCATGTATAGGATGATCTGAGCGTCATTGGTGTAAGAATGAAACTTAAATTTAAACAAAGCAATCAGTTCAGCCAGTGGAGACACTTACACATAAAAAATTGAGGAACCAAGAGTGGAGCCTTGTGGGACCCCACATCTCAGATCTCTAAAGTCACAGTATAAAGCGTCAGTTGGACTGTCTTTATTCTAGCGTTCAGGAATGAATCAAACCACAAGAGAACTTTTCCTTGGATTCCTGCCTGCTGAAGTCTGTCCAGAAGGATAATGTGTGAGGCAGTATCAAACGCTGCTGACAAATCGAGCAGAATGAGAGCCACAGAAACCCCTGAGACTAATATCACCTGAATAGAATTGCAGCAGCCATCAGCATGTTTTCAGAGCTCTAAGTAGATATATATTCAAAACATTGTTCTCTTCTATAGATTGGAATAGCTGGGAATTAACCTAGCTTTTCCAGGATCTCAGTGACCAAGTAAAAAAGAGAAATTGGACAAAAGTTTGCTGGAATATTGGGCTCAAGGGATGCTTTCTTTATCAGAGGGACCCAAATAGCTCTTTTGAAAAAAGATGGGACAAGGCCGTTGTCTTTTGGATTGTTGAATATGGCAGTGAAAATGTTAGCTGAGCAAGGGTCCAATGGGGAGCCAGAGCTGGCAGTCTTTATTTTAGCGGGGGTTAGGTTAGGTGAATAAAATCAGATTAGAACAAAAGGAGGTTTTTTTGTCTACCTCCCAAGGGGCCACTACTAGAGAAGCCTGGATGAAAAAAGACAAGAGGGTGGCAGTTTTATTATGGATAAACTCTGCTAGATTTGAACATAGTTTTTGATAGGCCCAGGCAGAATTTCAATTATGCCAGAGTGTTTGGAGTGAATTTGGTAATTCTGCGTTGCTCTTTGACGCAGGATTACTGATAATAATATGATTACTCCTGCTTACATTATTAAGAGAAATTTGGGGGTAAGCAATCCTACTCTGAGAGCACATTTACCAAGCGCAAGCTGACGATTGCCCTCATTATTCATGTTGTGCTGAATTTAGAACTATTTCTTAGCACAAAATGCATTCTTGCACCCATTTTGGATGTGGTGGGTATTTTGTGCTAAGAAAATAGTGCTAAATCCCAGGAGTACGTCAGGGGAGAACAGTCCTACCCCAAGAGCACATTTAGCGAGCGTGAGTGACAGTGACTGCTCACACTAGCTATTCATGTTCCTTTAAATTTAGCACTTTTTTTTAGCTCAAATTGCATTCTCACGCCTGTTTTGGATGCGTGAGAGCATTTTTGCACCAACAAATAATGCTCACCACAGATTTACTCTTACCTAATCTTGTGAATTCTTAGGTAATTCTGCTTAATTACACTACACTGAATTAAGTGAGCTATGCCCACCCATATTATTTGAGTGGAAAGAATTTTAGGTATGTAGGAGTCGCCACTGACTAAAGATTTGTTCTTGAAGAGAGCACTGTTTTGATAACAAGGGGCTTGGAACAAAACCTTGTATGTAGGGCCGGCTGTTGGGCGGTGCAACCAGTGCCACTGCATCGGATGCTGAGTTCGGGGTGGGGGAGGGGGGGGGGGCGGGGGAGCATGCGTGTTTGCAAGCATATTCTATTTTTAAAAGCACCCGCTGCACTAGTCCTCCTTGCCTCCAGGCAATTTTCATACAACAATAAAAATGTCAAGATAACTCCAGTGATTAATGTTCTTTCTGGAGAGAAATCGTGTTTTGTCTAGTGGAAGTTTAGACTCCTCATAAAGTAGTGTAGAGGGTTAATATGTCTGCTGCAAAGGACGTGTACCATGCAGACCACACAGTGCATTCAATGTAAATAGGTCAGTGCTTTTGTCAAAAAGATTATTTGGTACATGCAGTGTATAAGTTAAAATCCCAATATAGAACAGAGAGATAATAAATGTCATCAAAGAACTGCATGCAAACTGCAAGGTATAGATTAGAGCGTTATGATTTCCCCCCAGTCTTGCATTATTCTAATGCTGCGAAAAGGGTTCATTTTGGGAAAAAAAAAATAATGTCTTATTTTATTAAATATAACTCCCCAACCATGGTATTATGTTTTAAATTCTAAGTGTGTGCTTCTCCACACCAAGCAATCAAACTATACTGTCCATCAGTATGGATGACATGTGCCTCCTACACCTTGTAGTCCTCTGTCTTATGTAACATTTCCTATACACTGACTTACACACATGCGACTGATTGTCTTTGTGTAATGTGTGTGTAAAGTGCTCTGACACCCTACTCTGATATGAGTGGCGCTATAAACCTAATTAAATGCATCTGAATGAGAGAGTGGTTAAGGAGACTTTGAGGGGCACTGTTAAAGGGTGGTTGTGAGGGAATCCATGGCGAAGGTGGTCAGTGGGGGCACCAACAAACATTATCACACAGGGCGCCATGTGCGCTACTGCCGGCACTGCTTGTACGCCTTGAGTTCTATCTTATAATCTGGGCATGGACATAACAGAGTCCCTAGTCCCTTTCTAACTTTTTGCATTTTTCTTTAGCTAGTGTGAAGTCAGATGAACCCCATGGGTCAGATGGAGGTTTCTGGTTGGCATTGCCCAATTTCATAGGTAGGATGTCATCGAGAGCTTTGGTGATACAATTGTTCAAGTGGTTTATAGAAGAGTCAATATTACTGTCCAGTTGTACATCTGGTTGTGTAGCATCAAGAGGAATATTTACTTTATCAATATCTAACATAGATAATGCACAAATTGGGGCTTTGCAGTCGCCCATACATTATTAGGCTTTAGATCTTCCACAGGCAGTTGAAAAGAGACAGCCCTGTGACCTGTTCACCATAGCTCCATAATGGAATCAATTCTAATGTGATTAGGTTTAGCTTAAATTTGGTCTAGTATCTGTCCTGCCACATGGGTAGGTGACAGGCATGTTACCTTATATCAAAAATAAAGAATATATTAATGAGATCTCTGGGCCAGATGTACGGCCATTTTCTTGCGGTTGCAAACGGGAAAAGGACCGTTTGCAACTGCAAACTAGGTCTGCCCTATGTACAAACCCTATTTTGTGAGGTGGAAACTGTTGGACTTGGCCCTTTTTGCAGGGTCATCACTAAACTTTTTGCCTTTCTCCTTGCCTTTTTTCTGGCATGGTGTTGGTGGTTCTAGGACTTTGGGCACTTTGGCACTGCTGTCCAGGGTTAAGTGCGTGTGCTCTCTGTGTTAAAAATGGTAGGATTGGTTTACACCTGTTTGGCCTACTTAATTTACCTGTCAGTCCCTTGTAAAGTGGTATCTCATATACCCAGGGCAGGTAAATTAAATGCTACTGGTGGGCTTGCAGCGCTGATTGCAGCACCCACAAAAGTAGCCTTTCAAACCTATCCAAGGCCTCTGCCATTGCAAGGCTTGTGCGCGCAGTGTTACTGCCGCTGTGACGTGGCACCAAAAGCGTGCGCCATGTCCGTGACCCCCCCTCCCTTTTTACTACATATCAGTCACCCCTAAGGTAGGTCCTAGCTAGCCCTATGGGCAGGGTGCATTGTAGGTAAAAGATAGGACATGTACCTTAAGTGTGTGACATGTCCTGGTAGTGACAAACAGCCATTTTGGGTTCTAATTACTGTGGGGCTGCCCTCCCATACGAATGCATTGGGGATTCCCTGATAAGTGTTTCAGTGGTAATCCCTGATATGAGAGGCGCAGCCTGGTCAAGTTTGGTATGTTTGGAATAGTGATAATAAATGCTACGCAATGGTGTGTGCAGATTTATTATAACTATTTTAGAAATGCCACTTTTAGAAGTTGCCATTTCTGTGTGCTATGTGTCTGCCTGCCTGATGTGAATTGCATGTCTGGCTTGTGAGTGACAGGGCTGGTGAGGTGTGTGTGGCTCCACTAGGGGCAGGGTGAGTCAGCGCTAGGCTGAATGGAACATCTACATTTTGAGTAGTGGGAGGGGAAGTCCCTGGTCCCTAAATAGGATGGTGCCTGCCCTAGTGAATGCTGGCTCCTCCCCCTGTGGTGTGTCTGATGACGAGCCCCTACCTCCAATAGGGAAGAAGAGCCTTGTAAACAGTGTGCTCCAGAACCAGTTGGAACTGGTTTCCCCAAGCCCTTTACTCTACAGACAAAGGAAAATGAAGTATAAATATAGGGGCTGTGACCCCATGAAGGTGGTTCTGCTTGTGATGTTCCTGACTTGAAGGGGGGGGTGCTGCTGCAGGGGCCCAGGATGGTCATGTGTGCTGACCTGTGTGCTGCTCCTTGGGCCCTGCCATGCCCCTTGATCCCCAGGACCTTTGCTGCATTTTGCGCCCTGTAATCGCTTTACTTTTAAGCTTTCCCCAAAGGAGGAGGAGAGCATGGGCTGCGCGGCACTGAGCTGCAACCCCACATTTTCATCACCTTTAGTGGGAGCCCACCCCACTTTATATTTTAAATTAAGAGGGAGCCTACCCCTCATTGCCGCCAAAAGGAAAAGAAATCGAAGGCCGCCTCGATCGTGAGGCCAGGAAGCCAGGCAAGAGCTGCCTGACTGTGGACGGGGCCTGGAGCACGCCGCCGGAAGTGGCCAGGGCTCCCGTGAACTGTGGGAGCCCAGCGGGTAGGAGAAGCCAGGTAGGAGCCCACCCCGCACTGGCGAACTGAAGAGGACAGTCCGGCGGGAGCCCACCCCACCTTCGTGAATGCCGCGTAGAGCGGCCAGAGCAGGAATCCAGGCGGGGCTCCTGTGATGAAGATGGAGCCCCACGTGTTGATGCGCCGCAGAGAATGGGCGAAGAGAGAAGGTGAGAGGAGTCACCCGAGGAGTGGGGGCTCCCCTGTTGCCTGCCGCTGAGACCGTGGGGAGCAGCGCAGAGTTCCACCGAGAGCTGGTGGGTGGGGCTTGAGTCGAGTGAGGCACAGGGCACAGTGTTGATGCCTGAGCAGTCCCACTGTTGCGGGCCGCTCCAACGTTGGGGGCCACTTCATTTGCAGAGACGCAGAGCTGGGCCCCAGAGAGCCTGGGCCCCATTTGTTCCTCAGTTGCGCCACCGTAGCGGGCAACTGCACCGTTCTGCAGGTACCAGTGGGGGACCCAAGTGCACCGTGGGAGCAAAGTATGTTGAGTGTCCCAGAGTGGGGTTCCCCCGAGGCACATTGTCGGTGACTGGAGCCCCTGGATGGGGCCCTGTGGGGCCCATGCCCATTTGGCCACATTGGTTCTATAAAGTCCCTGTGTGGGACAAGAGAGGGCACAGTGGTGCCAGGCCTTATTGGAATCACAGCTGCACGGCAATTAGCGTCAGCTGCTATGTTTAGGCCAACAGTTCTTTAGGGGATAGATTCTTTGTGGGTGAGAACGGGGTGAGTCCACCCCATGCCTGTGCGCACTTTGGTGGTTGCTGCTGAGGCAGCCAGGGGGCCCTTTGTGAGGTCCCCCTTAGAGCCCTGACTTTGTGGTTGCGGTTTATATTTACTTACCTGCTTTTTGATGGTTCTTACCGTGGCCCGATTGGCCCGGTCCTGTATATAATCTCCTTTGAATATTGCCCGTGCCATTTGGCATAGTGTAAATGTGTGATTATGTTTTTAATGTGTTTATGACAATACAAAGGCTATTTTTTTTATATAACCTGGTGTGGAGTTTATTTTGTAGTGTGCCTAGTGTGTTGCTGCTGTGTGTGTGCGTTGCGCAAACGCTTTACACATTGCCTCTGAGATAAGCCTGACTTTTCGTGCCAAGCTACCAAGGGGGTGAGCAGGGGTTATCATCAGTGTGTAACTCCCTTGCCATGACTAGAGTGGTGGTTTCTGCCTGGCTTAGGCGCCAGCCCTAGCTGACCAGAAATCCCATTTCTAACAGCAACCTATTACCGACTCGCGAAATAGGGTTTGTGACTCACTATCAGGAAGGGTTGTGCCTAATAGCAAGTCGCACTTCAATGTACGATTGTTTTGTGACCGCAATTGCGGTCGCAAAACACTCGCAGTTTACCACCTACTTCAAGTAGGTAGTATGCCACTCGCACATGGGAAGGGGTCCCCTTTGTGACTGGCAGTGAAAGAGCAGTCCCACGGACCACCGCCTACTCTTAAAAAAATGAAACCAAAACGTTTCATATTTTTTTTTTAAATGCATACCGTTTTCCTTTAAGGAAAGTGTGCTGCATTTTTTTTTTTAAAACTGCTTAATTTAAAAAGCAGTAACAGACATGGTGGTCTGCTCACCCCAGAAGGCCACCATCCCTGGGAGTGCTAGCCATTCCCAATGGGGTTGTAAATTGCACCTGTCGTGTAGCTCCTATAATAATTATACAGGCTCTGCTGGTTAGACAACATACACTGTAGGATTGGTGCCAGACTGATTCTGGACGCCCCCACCGTGTATGTTGGCCTCTTGTACTAACTAGCTCACAGTGCCACTAGACTCTCCTCTTACCAATGAGAGAATAGTTCTTGGCAACCATCGAACATGACAACCCTGATCCCTCAGAACCGTGGAAACAATATACTACTTTTCGCTCAGTCACTCGTGCTTGCTCAGTTTCTCTCGGAGAGATACACAAAATAAAAAGGCTGGGCGTTTCCAATAAGTATTTATTGAACAGTGTTATTCTGGTGTAGAATAGATGAGCTGCCACAACCATTAGACAATATAAGATATAAATGATTAGCAGTAATATGAAGGTGAATGGATGGTATAGCTCTACCATCTTACAATAATCATGAATCCATACAAATAAATAAAACATGATAAAAGATGCGTACTCCTAGGATGCTTCCCTAACTAGATGTATCTAAGTGTACATAGCATGCGTGTAGGTGTTAAGCCAAGAATACCTCTAGGATTTAGTCAACCCCATTACCTGAAGTGAGAGACTGTGGGACCCCGTCCTGGTCTCGAGTTGCAAACCCCGTTAGGGATGTTAGACCACTGCGAGCTGGAGTATCTGCATACATGAACCTCAGCGCCTCTGGTCAGTGTGTAGGCTGGGAAGTCTTGGTCTCTTCTGCTCTATCTTAGATGTGATATAGATATACCCTTAGGTCTCCCCAAGGGTCCTACCTCGCTGTATTACTGTGTCAGCCTAAGGATGACGTCGGGCATGAACTTTAAACATAGATATTATACAGGAGATGGTCGTCCTGCTGTGCTTCCAAGAATCCTCATGCATAATGTATGAGATCTCGAAACCCACGTTCTGAATGCAGTGTCGTATCTAGGTAAATGGTCAGTCCCTGTAAACAGTTACAAGTGTAACGTAGGGAAGAATATAGGTGACGGGTAATGAGGTTACAGGGGACTATATTATGGTACCTATATGGAATATAACACCCACTCCTCTTCCGAATGCACGACATAGTTAAAATTCTAAACGTACTACTAGGCTGACTAGATACTGGTACGCAATATAGTTTAAAACATTAGTTTCTTGTTGTGCGAAAAAAAATGTATACAAAGTTCGAGAAAAAAAACTTTAAAACATTTGAATAGGAAATTGTCACTCAAGCCATAGCCCTAATGTGTCCGAAGATATAGTTTAAACTACTATGAGCCTTTGAAAGCCATGCATGCTCAAAAGAATGTCAATTTGTTAGGGAGTTCCAATTTGTCAGTTTGTTTCCCAAAAATAAAAGGTTGACTTTCTCCAGGCACACGACAGGCCAAATGAGTTAAATGTGTGTGTCCTGGCTGGTAAACGCAACATTCTCGTTGCCTTCCTCTGCAGACGACGGTCCCTATAACTCCTCACAGCTTATGTCAATTGAGCACAGATGATCTTTTGTACTGTCCACAAGCGATGCTGGGGCAGCCTGTGTACCATCCATGATCCAAGGCCTGGGTGTCAGAGGAGGAGCCGATATCCATACCAACTGTAACTGATACTACCTGTGGTGGCTCTAGGAATGCCGCCATCAACATTGGAATACGCTGGGGACACTGCAGAACATGGATCGTGATCGGGTCCAGTAAAGCATCAACGTCCGGTTGCTCACATGATGGGAGTGTCACACAGAGATCTAACATGCATTCTTCTCTGCAAAACAGGCATCAGAGGACAGGTAAGATGCAGTCCATCCAGACTGGTCTAAATGACAAGAACCAAGATGCACTCCCTTAGGCGAGGTGTGCCTAGATGTTGTACCATGCGATCACAGTATTTTCTCTCCAGGAGTACTCTTTCCATCTCCTTGGTGACTGGGACGTCCATTAAGTAGCAGAAAAATTACATTCAGGATACCTGCTATTAGAAGCAAGATCAGCAGCAGCCCTCCAAATATGCTTCCAAATATGGAGTGTATAAAGTTTGGTATAACTCCGAGGACCATCTGAAAGGTGCTTAATAGTACAGAACCTATGGTCTTAAATAGGTGGACGATGCCTGTCGTGTCAGACATGTTAAAGATACGATTTACCATTTCTGCAAAATGGAAGGGGCCGTTTGTACTTATGAGTGCCTGTATCTCTGCCAAAGACCTCACGACTTGAAGATCAAAAGTCTCTCGGGCGGAGGTTAAGGACATGGATTTCTGTAGAAGCATGGCTTTCATCCTGCTCAAAGCATCAAATTGTATTAGTGAAACATTTAGTGAAGGCCATAACGGAGCCTCTCTGACTGTATGTGTTGGTGGAAACAATACTTATAATACTTATAATAATGCTATGTGTGGTGTTGGTATAATTGTCTAAAGCGCCAGGATACCCTTCGGGTGACAGTATGCGCTATACAAATATGCCATACAATACATACAGCAAGTAACCCTGGAGCTCAAGTTTACCAGATATGAGATGCCCGGAAGCATCGCACAGCACGCTTGATCATTCCACATCAAGTAACTCCATTTGAAAGCAGCCTGAATACCGGAGTGATCACAGCAGCTGGGGCACCCCTCAAGTGACAGGATAAGTTCGCTACCAAACCATTACAGGCCCCATGAAGCATTCTATCCTGGCAAATGAGTGATCCACTTAAAGTATTCTCGCAGTTTGTACCGCTTAGAAACACTTCTTTTTCCCCACTCCGGCATCGAAATCTGTACGGTAATTCCCAAGATTCTTTGATGAATTCCCTACCCATTTCTTCATATCTGCCTGCCTGCATTTGTTCAAGGCAATATTGGAATTGAAAAGTAGTGACCGGAAGAGTTATATGGCCATGGATTAGCCATTCTGTGGACGGTGACTCAGCCACTGTAAATGCTAATCTGTCCAGTTTTTCAAAACGTTGCATTCTATACTTTTCTCCCCTCTGTGCCATGTCTATCTGTTTTTCTGTTAGATTGTACAAAGAAAACAGAGACGTGCTGTTTATGAAATGCTAGGGCACATAGCCTGCGCTCAAAGATTGCAGCGTCCAGCTTAATAACATAATAGAATGCACTTGTAATTGCCCGTGTTGTAATATGAACAAATCCTGTTCTAGTACATGAATAGCAGAAAATATAATGTTGCCTAGTGAACATATCCTGGAGGTTAGTGTGGTTGACCTATTGTCGACCACTGCTAGAGCTCTCTCTAAGTTTATACGATCTATTTCTCGTAATCTTTCCGCGGTCTCTTGTTATGATATATTTCCAAATCTCATCATAGATAGTATAATAGAAAAGTTTGTGACGTGGCTTCCAAGGACCTAATAAAAAATCCCATAGGTCCACATCCTCTGTAAATAAGGATAAGTGTTGTTTCACATGTGTAAGTGTTGAGGTCTTTAGTCAATCGAGGCATAACTTCCCAACACTGTATGATGTAACTACCCCTGGGTGTTGTCTCTGTACATACCATGGATCTGATCTGTTGATGCTAAACCCTTTGGTTTTACCCATGGATCGTTCCTAACAGCTATTGGTGTCTGTGGGCCAAATCAACCACCCCTTCCAATCTGATCTATTGTATTGCATGATCTCATCTAGCGTAATTCCTTCTTGTGATGTTATGTTACCCTCGGTGTGTGATGGTGTGGACATCCGAGGTGTAATCAAATCTTTGTTCTTGGCTATTCCAAGACAGGAAGTTTGTTGCACTGTTTCATTCAAAAACATTATTTACTGAGGAATAAAGGCATGCTCTAAATAGTGCCTTTTTCCTGGACCTGCCAGTCTCTAGTACCCCAGACAGATTTTAAGTCTATGGTGTCTTTCCATAAGTCGAAAGCTTGTTCAGACAACTGGGCAATAAAGGAAGCAGAATAAATCTGTTTGGTTTTTGTCAAAATATGTTTCTGTGCTGGTGTTGGTGCAACCGTATAATATTATGAGGCTGGGTCTGACATGTTAAAACCTGAAAAATATGGAAATTTCTGTGCAAATGTTTTTGAACTGCTTCTCAGTGGTGTCGCGCAATGAACCCCATTGGTGGTATGTGAAAACATTTTCTGGGATTGGCAGATTTATGCAGAAAATGATGACCATAATGTTGATAGCATAACATTGTTTCTAAGTCTAATGTGTCTTCCAACATTTCATTATTAGAAAAAGCAGCAGATTTTTCTGAATCAGACAACATATTATTTACAGTTTCATAATCCCAATCATCTGAAAATGTACTGGAGGTAATGATATCATTCAATGAAATTTTAAATAAATTTGGTATAGGGACTGCTGTATTGTTTACTGATGATAGGTCTCTTTTTTCACGATGTGATGCTAGATGTGATTTCAGAATCAGATTCACTTTTTGTGCTGCATAGTTTTCTCGAAGATAAGTTCCATTTATGAGCATACTAAAGACAGTTACTAAGCCTATCCAGAAAAGTATCCCAGTAAATACCCAAGAATATAGGTGAAGGGTAATGAAGTTATCCGGGCCTATATTATGGTACCTATATGGAATATAACACATCTGCCTTGTGAATATTAACGAGGCATGCAATTTGCGATTCCATTAGACACTGTTGCAAAATCCAATTTGCGACTCGCAAATTGGAAGGGTCGTACATCTGACCCCTAGTGCGTTACTGTCTCCATTTCTACCCACAATGCTGGATGGTGAACTTTGAAGATAGCAGGACGTAATATCAAATGCTAAATGTGCCTAAATGAGTCCGCATGGCAGCCCCATGCATGAGTAGCTTATCGAGACCAGATATTTACTTAGCATTCTGGGACTTGTAATGTTTTATAATGGACCAACTTATAAGACTAAAATGCATGTAAAAAACCTGAAGTGCATGAGCTGCTCAGGGAAAGGCCTTGGGCACTTGAGAGTTCTGCATTCGGTCACGTCCTCATGGCTGCTTGCAGGTGTAATTGGTGAGAGTGTACCACTTGCAGCACCCTAGAGATGTAAGATCCAGCTCTTGGCTGAGACTGCAGCACCTCTTTTCTTACACATATTGTTTCTCTCTCCTCCCCAAGCCCAACTTCAGTGTCACATCACTCTCAGCCTCAGAGGACCATTAGTAATGCAGTCCTACAGCCCCCACTAACACTGCAGTGCAGGGCCGGCTATAGGGCTGTGCGACCGGTGCCATCGCACCAGGTGCTGGCTTACTGGGGGCGCCGTGTTTGCAACTTTATTATGCTTTTAAAGCACCTGCTGCCGTGTTCCTTTCCTGCTGCAATTACGGGGCCTCACAAAAATTTGAAGATAACTCCTGTGATTAATGTTCTTCCTGGACAGAGATAAGAATTTTGTGTAGTTGAGGTTTTTCACTTATGTGAAGGTAGCACAGAGGATTAATATGCCTACTGCAAAGAACTTGTACCAAGTAGATTACAGAGTGCATTTAATGTAAATAGATCAGCAGGTTACTGCTTTTAAAAGAGCCTTCCTTTTGTTACTTGCAATTTATAACTTAAAGTCCTATTATAGAATGGTGAGGTATTAATTAACTTCCATCTTAGAACTGCATACACTCTGCAAAGTATAGAACATTGATTAATGTTGCAAAAAGGGTTAATTTGGGTAGAAATGGATTCTTATTAATAAAGAAAACTCCCAACGATGCTGTTTCTTTTTGGACTCGGAGTTTGAGCTTCTCCACACCAAGCACTCCTAAAGTATGCTGCCTACCAGTATGGATGACATATGATCCTACAGTCCTTTGGCTTATGTAACATTTCCTATACACTGATTTACACAAGTATGATTGATTGTCTGTGTAATGTGTTTGTGATGCAAAGTGCTCTGACATACTTTATTGGTATGAGTAGCTCTATATAACGAATTCAATGTATCTGAGAGAAAGTGGTTATGGAGATTTGGTCACTGTTAAAGGGTGGTAGTGTGAGAATCCGTGGTGGAGGTGGTTATTGGGGGCGCCAACTAACATTGTCGCACTGGGTGCCACCAGCGCTAAAGCCGGCCCTGCTGCAGTGTGGTACAGTGTAATGGGATGGTACATTTTGCATACCCCTTAATTGCACCAGGAAGGAATAGGTGGGAGGAAATGTCAACCTCTTTTAATTGTTCCAGCTGAGCAATAAACTACAGACTGCAAGGATGTTTGATGAAAGAAATATCTGCTCACACTGCCATGTTCACCAGTGCCAGGTTTAGCACTGGTGCTGCCCGATGCAACAATCTTTTTTGGCCCTCTTCCCATGACCACCTGTTTCATGGATTCCCTCACTACCATCCTCCATCAGTGCCCCTCCTCTCTCCTTAAGTGCTCTCTCACATGCATTTTATTTGTTTTATAGCACTACTCTTACCAGTGTAGGGTGTCAGAGTACTTTACATCACACACATTATACAGGGACAATGAACCATGAGACCGTCAATCAATCAATCAGGCATTTGTTAAGAGTGACTTCTCACCCGTAAGGGTCTCAAGGCACTGGGGGGTGCAGGTTCCAGTCCATCAAGGAGGGGGTACATCGAATACCCGGGTTTTGCTTTCTTATGAAGATGGGAAGCGATGTTGTCTGTCTGAGGTGGAGCAGAAGGGCGTTCCAGGTTTTGGATGCGAGGTAGGAGAAGGAGCAGCCTCCCAATTTGGTTTTTCTGGTGCGTGCGACCATGGCGTAGAAGAGCTGGGTTGAACCGAGGGTCCTTTGGGGTGCGTGGAATTTGAGTCGGCTGTTCAGGTATGTTAGTCCGGTGTCGTGGAGGGCTTTGTGTGCATGGGTGAGCATCTTGAAAGTGACTCTTGCCTCGATGGGGAGCCAGTGGAGTGTGTGCAGGTGCTGGGAGATGTGGCAGTGTTTTGGCAGGTTGCGACGACGTTCTGGATGTTCTGTAGCTTTCGGGTGAGGGTTTTGTTTACTCCGGCATAGAGTGCGTTGCCGTAGTCGATCTGTTGGTGACCAGGGCATGAGTAACACCCTTTCTGTGTTCGAGGGGGATCCATTTGAAGGTCTTACCCAGAAGTCGGAGAGTGTGGAAGCAGGAGGCCAAGACTGAGTTGATCTGGCTGTCCATTTTTAGCTCGTAGTCCAGGATGATTCCCAGGTTGCGTGTGTGGTCTGTGGGGGTGGGCAGGTTTCCGAGGGTGGGGGGCCACCAGGTGTTGTTCCTGGCATCGGGGTTTGGGCCCATGATGAGTACTTCTGTCTTGTTGGTGTTTAGTTGTAGGCAGCTGTTCTTCATCCATTTTGGCGATGGCTTCCATGCCTTCTCGAAAGTTGTGTCTGGCGGTGTTGGGTTCGTTGGATAGGTAAGGGATGAGAAGGGTGTCGTCTGTGTATGACACAATGTTGAGTCTGTAGGGTTTGACGATGGGGGTGAGCGGAGCCATGTAGACGTTGAAGAGCGTCGGGCTGAGGGTGGGCCCTGGGGGACTCCGCAGGTGGTTGGTGTAGGGTCAGAGAGGAAGGGGGTAGTCTGACCCACTGCGTTCTGCCGGAGAGGAAGTATCTGATCCAGTCAAGGGCCTTGTCCTGGATCCCTGCATCTGCGTATCAGGGTGCGGTGGGATACTGTGTCAAATGACGCTGAGAGGTCGAGGAGGATGAGGGCTACTGTTTCTCCTTTGTCCAGTAGGGTGCGGATGTCGTCTGTTTCGGCGAGGAGGGAGGTTTCCGTACTGTGGTTTTCCTGAAGCCGGATTGGGAAGAGTCGATGATGTTGTGCTCTTCAATAAAAGTGGCAAGTTGGCTGTTGATGGCTTTCTCAATGACTTTCGCTGGGAACGGGAGCAGGGAGATGGGTCTGTAGATTTTGAGGTCGGTGAGGTCCGCCGAGGGTTTCTTCAGGAGGGGGTTGACCTCTGCGTATTTCCAGTTGTCGGGGAATAAGACGGCTGCCAGGGAGCGGTTGATGGTGTAGTGGATCATGGGTGCGATGGTGTTGGCGGCTCAGTAGAAGATGTGGTGGGGGCAGGGGTCCATGGGGGCCCCTAGAGTGGATTGACTCCATTGTCTTCAGTGTGTCTTCGGTGGTGAGGGCTGTCCAGCTGTCAATCGTTGGCTTCAGGGTGTCGGGGCTGGTTGGTGGGGGTTGCGTGTGTGGGCTGTCTTCGTCGAAGTTGTCGTAGATGCTTTTGATTTTGTGGTGAAAGAAGGTGCTGAGTTTTTCGCAGAGGTCTTGTGAGGGAGGGATGTCGGTCGATTCGCTGGTGGGTTGGGCTAACTCCTTGATGATGTTGAAGATTCCTTTGCTGTTGTGTGTGCGTGGGTGGAGATTCTGTCTTCAATCGCTTCTTTCCTCGTTTTTCTGGTAAGTTGGTGGTGGGCATTGTTAGTGGCTCTGAAGTTGGTGTGGGATTTTGTGGATTTGGTGTTCCTCCAGGCCTTTTTGAGGTGGCGGCAGGTGCGTCTGGACTCTCGAAGTTTGCTGGTGAACCATCTGGCTTTCTTGGCGTGGGTGTTGTTGGTTTTCTTGATGGGGCAAAGGTGTTGGCGCTGTCGGAGATTCATCTGTGCAGGGTTTGGGCTGCTGTGTTGGGGTCATCGTTTTCCACGATGGTTGGGGCGGAGTTGCTGAGTGAGGAGGTGAGCTGGTCGTCAGTGATTCTGGTCCAGTTTCTTCGTGGGAGTAGGTGGTGGTGTCTGTGGATGGTGGGTATTCTGAAGGTGAAGTGGACGCATCGGTGGTCAGTCCATGGGAGTTCGGTGGTGTGGCTGAAGGTGATGGAGTTTCCTGTTGTCAAGAGGGGGTTGAGTGTGTGTCCTGCTGAGTGCGTGGGTTCAGTCATGATTTGGCGGAGTCCAATGTTGTGGAGGTTCTCCAGAAGGGATGTGGTGTTGGGGTCCAGTTGGTTGTCGATGTGGAAGTTAAGGTCTCCCAGCAGGGTGTAGTTTGCGCATGCGATGGCATGCGAGGAGATGATGTCCGTGATGGAGTTGGTGAACGGTCCGTGGGGTCCAGCGGGTTGGTAGATGAGGGTTCCTCAGAGGGTGGTAGTAGGGTTGGTCTGTATCTTGAAGTGTTGATGTTCCATCATGTCTGTGGGCTCGTTGGGGAGTGTGCTCAGGCGGAGGGTGGAATTGTGGAGATTGGCGATTCCTCCTCCCGGGTAGGTGTGGCGTTCCTTTCTGGTGATCTTGTATCATTGGGGAATGGAGATGGTGATGTCCGGTCCCAATGCGGTGTTGGTCCAGATTTCGGTGAAGAACACTATGTCCAGGGTGGTGCTGTTGAGGAGGTCCCAGATTTCGGTGGCGTGATAGGACATTGAGGAGGATGCATTGCACTGTCTTCGGTTCAGGTGTGTTCTTGCAGTTGGGTTGTGCTGGGTCCATGCTCCTGTCGGTGCTGCAGGTTTGTCGGCAGCGGTGACAGCTGAAGGGTCCGTGGGTGTCGGCCGGCGAAGCTAGCTTGCAGTTGTTGTTGCAGCCTGGGTTGAGTTTGTGGAGTGCTGCAGGGCTGTAGCGTTGCCGCTGCGGAGGTCCAGGGTTCCTGGCGCTGGTCGCGGTCAGGTCGCGGACAGGCACTGATGGGCTTGCCTTGGGCATGCCAGCGGCGCTGCTGCTGCTGGCCACCATTAAGTAGGGGTCGTGGAGGGCTGGACAGCTGGGAGGCGGGAGAGGAGAGGGCAGCCGGATTGGCCGCGCTGGTCGTGCTAGGGGTGAGGTGCCGCAGGGGCAGCAGCGGCGGGGCAAGGAAACGGGCGGGAATGGAAAGGGAGAGGGAAAGGAGGCTAAGGAAATAAGTGGAATAAGGCAAGAAGGTAGAAAGAGTGAAAAAGGTGCAGAACAGAGAAAGACAGAGGGAGGAAGAAAAACGAGTGAAAACGGAGAGGAGAGCGCAGCGAGACAAAGGAGAGCAGGGGTCCACTGGACCACCAGGGAGGTTAAGGAAATAGGTGGAATAGGGAGAAAAGGTAGAAAAAGTGCAAAAGTACAGAACAGAGATAAACAGAGGGAGAAAGAAAAAGAGTGAAAAAAAGAGAGGAGAGCAGAGTGAGACAAGGAGACAGAGGTCCACTGGACCACCAGGGATGAGGCGCAGGTGATCCTGTGGGTGGAGGAGTTCCTCGAACACCAGCAACACTCAAGAGTGCAGGGGCTCGGGGAGGGCCTCATTCAATGGTGGAGCTGCGAGGGTGGGAGAGCAATTTCACTGACAATTAGTCACTGTAAGTCAGTCTATGGGTAATGTTACATAAGACAATGAGATATACAAGGTTTAGGGGTCACAGGACATCCATACTAGTAGGCAGTATATTTGAAGAGTGATTGATATGGAGAAGCAAAAAATCAGGATTTAAAATGCACCACAATGGTTGGGGTTGGCTTGACTAATAGAATGCATTTCTACCCAAACTAACCATTTTTTTTTTACAACATTAGGATAATGAAATACTGGGGAAAAACATATAGTTTATACCTACAACTTGCATTTAGCTCTTTGATTATAGTTCATAGGTCACTGTGCTATTTTAGGATTGTAACTGAATAAATACAAGTGAGGAAAAAATCTCTGTGACAAAAGCAGTAACCCAATGAGCTATCCACATAAAACACAGTTCTCTCATCTTCATGGTATGGATTCTTTGCAGCAGGCACATTAACCCTATGCATTACTTTGAGTGGTCAAACCTGCCACTAACCAAAACTCTGAGCTCCCTCCAGTAGGAATATAAATCACCAGCATTAGCTGACTATTTTATAGCTGCTTCAAAAGGGCTGGATTCATGCATGGACAATTATCAGACTGAACAAATGTCTGCTGAAGCCGCATCACAAATGTCCAGTGTGATAATTTCTATGTAACATTTTTTAAACTCTTTAACTTTGTGGTGAGGGAACATAGTTCAGCAATGCATCCAAGAGGAAATCATCAACACAAGAATGCTCCCAGTTCTGCAAGTCTTCTATTGCTTTTTGTTTTTTGATGGTGAGTGTCATGAAGTACAATGAATTGAGGCCGTTTAGGGACCAGTTGCAAGACCCGTTTTTGTTTGTTTGGTCACACTTGCCTTAAACACCACCTGGCAACCGCTCTATGCTCCCATCCCCTTTGGCCCACAGCCTGGTGTGCACCTCACACATTTCTCAACTCCTTTCAGGATGAGGTTGGGCAATGGAGGCTTGTTCCCAACCAACCCTGTGACGAGTTCAGAAATGGGTGCGGTTGCTGATTGACACTCACTGATTGACAAACAGCCTCGGGAAACCCAGGGTTTAAGCTTAAAGCACCCAGTCTGTTTTCAGAAAGTAAGGCTACCCTGTGTCATAGGAGACATTGGCCTTCCAGTCTTGCAGGACACAGAGGACCAGGGCTGGAATCATGTAAGCCTTGTGAAACCTCGATGGCAGGCACATGCGCACGTGCAGGTGCCTTTTAAGTGCCTGTTTTGCCTGACCTCGCGCAGAGCGAGGGTCAGAGCTCCAAACAGTTCAGTACTTGCACATTTTAGAAAATAAGTAGGAGGTAAGAATTGAGGTGGGCACAGCCCTTTTGCCATAATTAACCAGCTGCCCCAGGCTATGCACATGAATGTTGAAATCACCTAGAGCAAACAAGTTATTGGGTTCAAGGTACACAGGAGAGATTTTCTCATGCAAAAGTTTTTCCCTATACCAGGTGGTCTGTAGAGTATTACTCTGATCGAGCATTTGGGATTGGCTGAGATCAGAACAGTTAATTATTCCACATACAACAAAGGAAGAGCACTCCAAGAAGCCATGCCAAGAGTTTTTTGTATAGCCATACTCCAATCCCTGTTGGGGCGATTAACCGAGGAAATAGCATAGCCCAGTGGGATGATTATAGCTAACTCAGGGCTAGAGTCCTCCTTTAACCAGGTTTTTTCAAAAACAGAAGATCAAGATTATGATTTTCCAGAAGAGCGTGTACTTCCACAGCATGAGCTACCATAAAATGTACGTTTAGCAAAGCACATTTAAAGCCAAAGACACTACAAGCTTGTTGGCTTACAGTGCCATCAGGAATGCACCTGAGGATGCTTTACATATCAGAGTGAGTGGTGGTGGAAGAAAGAATGGATTCTAAGAGATTCAGAAGCTCATATGGGCAATATTTGCTCACTGGGGAAAGTCTTACAGATAGGAGACAAAGAGACACTCAGCGTAAGGTGGTTCATGTGGGAAGTGCAACTGGCAGCATGCTGGGCCCTGGACGAGGAATGGGCTCAGATGGGCAAGCCTACGGCTCATATTTGCAGTAGCAGGAGAAAGGCCTGCACATAGTTGTCTGCCCAAACCCTAGAGCTCTCTCTAACCAAAATGTCTGCTCCAGTGTAAGACTGTCAAGAAGGAAATGTCTTTTCTATTGAAATACATTTTTACAGGCCTGCAATGGCCAAAAGGGGCGAGGTTTAATATTTATTTGATGTAGTTTAAGCAACAAACTATGGATCCTATTATTATGTTGGACGGAAAACCATCCAACAGCTAGTTGGAGGCTTCCGCCTGATATTATAGTTTCCGTCCAACCGCCATATTATAAAACTGGCGGTCGGAGGGAAACCCACGGGGGGATTCCGCTCCGCTTCCAACGGCAGAATGATAATCCCATATTGACGTCAGAGCCAGCCTAGACTCCGCCATCGGTATTATGATGTCACTTTCAAACTGCCCTTTCATGGTGATCCGCCTGCCATGAAAAGGCAGGCAGAAAGTGACTTTGGGGGCCTTTAGCAGGTCCCTCTTTCCCCCTGGTCCTCAGCTATGGGGCCTCGGGGGCTCCAATGCTGCCTCCCTAAACATCCCTTCACCATGTTGGCAAATATCCATTTTACAATTAAAGCTTGTGCTGCTGGCCTTTTCCACCCGCCGCACAAACTGCAATTGTAAATTGAATGTTTCCAATGGCCCATAGGTCGGTTGCATCCAAATACAGCGGGTAGAACCGCCGACCTATTGTAGGGTGGTTCCATTCCACTATGATGTCAGTCAGACGCTTGTCCGACCGACTTCATAATTAGACCCTATGGGTCTTTTCAATAGTATGATGCAAACTGCCATTTCTCACTTTAAACTTGCTGCAAAAGGCAAAATGAAGTGTCATACTTCTATTCTAATTCTCTGAAATTAGCAGAATGTTAACCATAGGAACAACACTAACTTTCTCAAGTTTCACAAATTTTAAAACAATGCTGGTTTGTTAAATCCATGTCTGAGTTGATGTCCATTCTAGTTTGCGAGTTAACTTCTGTTGTGAAGATCAACACCTTGAAGCAATGTTTAGTGTGAAAAGCTTGATTACACGAACCTACACAGTATGTAATTGTTCCTGTTTGGTAAACAAGAGAGGGTGTGAAGCTCACCCACCCAAAGTGAGGGAAAGTGATGTGAGTTTTTGTGATAGGAAATCTGATATGACAGAAAAGTAACCATCCAATACCCGTGATTGTGTGTTTGAAAACAAGATTTTCCCCTTTTTTTGAAGTGATCCAACCTTGTCCTTTACTTGTTTTTTATGTCATGGGTCGAATACAAATTAATTGAGCAGGTTTTTAGAATTATTTGCAACATTTTAAAACCTGTAAGAACAATGAATTCCTTGGCAGAATTCAAAACCAGTGAACTCTGTTTACCCTTTCATTATCTAAATTAATTCCTCTGGGTTCTAGTGAGTGTCACACAATTCATTAAATTCTAGCCTGTCTGGCTTTGTAATAAATTCATATGCAGAACAATACATAAATCGCTATTGGCTATGGAAAAATTTCATTTTTTAAAGATCAATCCCACAGCCATTTATGTAAGTTCATGCATAAATAGTCAATCCCTAAACCATTTTGGGCTTTTCTTTGAAGCGACAAATGAAATATTGAAATTCATGGTGTCTCAGAGGACCAGAGAAAAATAAGTTCCCTTAGTGCAGAGATAAGCTTCTTGTTTCATTAATTAGGTTGTGTTTCTCACTCTAAGAATGAATACCACTGTATTATTCACATTTGAAACTAAGGATATACAATTTGTATTCCATCTGGTTTGCGAATGGGAATGCAATTTGCGATGCGACCTATGTACTAATAGGTCATAGTGGAAATTGTCACTTTAAGTGTGTTTGCAATGGGGGTCTCTAATTGGCAGAGGTAGGTACCTTCTTCCAAGTAGGGACCCTTCTTCCTAGCCAGAGTAAGGGGATACACTTCTAAAATAACCCCTTCTCACCCCCTTGGTAGCTTGGCAAAGATAGCATGGGCCATTGGAGATGGGTGCTGGACCTTAAGTTACGATTGTACACAGTGGTGAGTCCTGTGCGAGTTTTCATGCCTTGATCCCCCACCCGCGAGACCGCAAGCATGGATGAGCTCGGCGACATTAAACAGGGCCACTGATTCCCCTCGCTTCGGCAATTGGTCCCGGAATTGCGAACACTGCTGAGACCCCCGGATTGCAGAGGATGCCTATTCCCGAGCTCAGATCTACAGCTACAACTGCTCGTGGCTGCGGATTTGTCGGCTGACTGCTTGCCGGGTACCCCCGGCTCCAAGACCAAGGGAGAGGCTTTGCCCCCACCGCTTTGTTGTTGAGGGTCCCGAACTCCAGATGGCTACGGAGAGCTATTGAGAGTCCTGGATTGCAGAGAAGCCAGTTTACGGATCTTGATCCCAGATGCTCAGGACATCGGGTCCTTTGACCGTTGTGCTGCAGTGTCCTCCACCCGCTCCGAGACAGAGTTCACGGATGAGATCGCCCGTCGTCGACCTGGACATGTATTTATCGCATAGAATAATTTGCTATCTTTCCTGCTCACTGGAATAGCGAGGGTACGCCCTGACCACCATGAAGTGAACACGGAGAGGCAATCATAGGAGCTGAGCTCTACGAAGGTACGGTGCCTCCCCCGCCTCCCCCGCCCATCGCTTGGCGACCATAATCATTTAAGAATTAATTGGAGCTAGAAGCCCGTCCCCATCCTAGAGAGAAGGTGATGAACTGGGTGCTCTTGGCCACACCCCCTTAGCCCCTGCGACAGATGGGTTTTCACCCCAGATATGGTGTAGACCGGTCTGCAATCAATTTTGAGACTACCCTTTCTGTTATCACAAGTCTCACTTCAGGCTGCAGTCTATTTGCTCTATTGTCCATATATATCAATATAGGCAGCATTGTTATCTAAACACAAAGATGAGCCAAAAGGGGTTTTATGAGCCTGGGTCCATTGATCTGTTTTCCACTGTAGACTGGCTACCACAGATTGGGGAGACCATTTTGCTGCTCTTAACTGCATCCAAAACCTATACAAAATGGCTGCAAGAAATCTAACTACGGAGAAAGTATCAACCACTACGTGGATCTAGCTAGAAAGAGACATAGGACTATATCCTAAAATCTCTCCATTAGGAAAAGAAAGTACCACACAGTCCATTGGAAACAGAAACAGGACCACACCCCTAACGGTCCAACTAATGAAAATCATAAGAAGACTTCCTCCAAGGAACAGACTTATGATGGTAAACAGGGCGGCCATCTTCGACTGACTCTCCAAGAATGATTTGGCTTCTCTTAAAACACTGTCATCATCCTCGATTCCCTACTCAATAAGCTCATAGGTCAGAGTTATTCCCTTCTAATGACAGAGAGAAGTGCTGCGAGCCCCCAGCTTTATTAACCCGCCCCAGTTTAGCAGGTGGTTCTTGGTCCCAGACCGCTGGGTTCTATTACAAATTATTTTATTGGCTTTTGGTGACATTGATACATTAACTGGACTATCTTAATAGCTTACCTACAGGGTGGAGCGCATTCTATGTTCCCCAGAAATTAGCTGCCCCCACTATCTACTCAATATCGCAGTGTTATCTTTATCTTTAACCAGGAGGAAATGTTTTACCAAGACTTGTGTTTAGTTACATAGAGATATAGGACTCCTTCATAAAATCTCCCCTATAGAAAAAGAAGGGGCCACTCATCACACTAGAAATAGATACAGGACTACACCCATAGGTGACCAATTAATGGAAATCAAGAGAGGACCTACTGCAAGGAACAGGGATGGGTAAGAAAACAGCACATGGTCTCATGATATCTATCATTCCCTCCTCGTTCTACAAAGCGGCAGCAACATTCACCACCTATCATAATGGGATCATCCTCCTGCAATCATCAGATTGTAACCTAAATCGACTTGATAACATCTTTCCTCTCATCAAAGAAAGCGTTATGAGACCTCACCCTTCCTCCCCAACCACTCTCACCCCTAGTTCACTTCGAGACTTCCGGGATGATTCCCACCTAATCATCTCACCTCTGTATCCCATCTGGCATATACTCCCACCCCAGTCCTAACTGTCACCACTACTGACGACACCAATTTCCCCATATCCCACTTGTCCCACAGCACCCCATGAGCCCTATTATTCCCACCACATCCCACACCCTTACTCCCTCTCATCCGGCCTTCCTACATGCCCCCCCTACCCTCACCATTGCTCCCTGGGGTTCACTCACACACCAGAACCACTCCCCCTCTCATCCTCAAGATTGCACTTCCTTCTCCACTCTTAACTGCACAGGGGAAGTATTCCTCCTCAGTTCTCCATCTCTTCTCTTTGGCAAAGATTCCTCTTCATTTCCCAGAAGTGATCTAAAAGACTGGGGTCTTGGCCCCAATATTTATATGCCAAAATCCTTTGCTCTCTGGTGGCAGAGAAGCCCTGTGCTTGGCTAAAACTGGTTCTGTCCTCTATGGTGCACCTTCCCGGCAGCCGGTGGAAACAGCATTGTCCTTGGCAGACCAGGCTCATTCAGGTGAAAGGAAATCTTCTCCCCCTACTCTAAATGCAGTGTTGGTCTATTCAACCCAGCCCTGACTCATCAGGCTCTCTGGAGCCACTGCCCCTCTCCAGCACGTCATGCCAAGCCAGACATTCAATACACAAACCAGGCAGAGGCATACTGGATGGCTAAGCAAGAAAATACCTACTTTCTAAAAGTGGTATTTTCAAACACAGAAAGCAAAAATCACCGTCACTAAAAGATGCATTTTAACATTCTGAGTTCAGGCATACTAAACTTTATTTTCCTACCTTGTTCCCAGGGGTAGTTAAGTTTATAAGATGGTATAAGCAAACTCTCCTTTCTGTCCTATGGGAACAGGTAGCCTTGCAATAGTGAAAAGCGAAGTAGGCAGTTATTCACTATCATGACATGCCACACATCAGGGCATGTCCTACCTTTCATCAACACTGCACCCTGCCCTCAGGGGTACCTTGGGCCTAGCTTAGGGTTGGCTAACATGTAAGGAAAGGGAAGGTAAGCGCCTGGGAAGTGGGTACACTTGCCAAGTCGACATGGCAGTACCAGACTGCACACAGACTCTGAAATGGCAGGCCAGAGTTACATTTACAGGCTGCTTCTGTGGACGCACAATCAGTGCTGCAAGCGCACTAGCGACATTTGATGTACAGGCCCTCTGTAAAAACAGTGCACTGTACTAGGTACTGACTAGTAAATCAAATCAGCCAATCATGGAAACACCAATCCATAACAACAATTACAGGGAGAGCATATGCACTTTAGCACTGATCAGAAGTGGTAAAGTGCCCAGAGTCATAAAACCAACAACAACAGGTCAGAAACAGGAGGCCAAAAAGCAAAAAGTCTGGGGATAAGCCTGCTGAAAAAGCCACGTCTAACATGACCCCCTTCCAGCCTAAATCCAGGGTAGACTACTCAATCCCTTGATGGACTTCCCTGGTTGAGGCGATAGGACCTAGACCAAGCCCACAACAGCGGGGGCATGTTCTGGTTCTATGCCTTTCTGTACTAAGTTGGATCCCTCGGTCCATACTTTTAAGGCCCACTAAGCTAACGTATGGGGAACCCTCCTTCTCACCAGTTGACACAGTCTGTGCAGCACCTAACCTTAGCTTTCTCACAGGTGTTTCTCAACAGACAGATAGTACCTACATGGCCAATACAGTCCACCCCTGGAGTGTGACTCCTGTCCCCCCCAGTGGCCACTCTGTCCACCAGGACAACAAGCCACAGTGGCCACTGACAGTTGTCAGTGATGAGACCCAGCCCTTATGCCTCTCAAAGCTCTTGAGCCTCTGTGGTGTCAGAGAGTGGGGGGCAGGAGCCCCAGGTACCTGGAACCATTTGTCCACTCTCCCTCCTGTCAGGTCAGGGATGGCATCCTGACATTGACCCACCAGCCCCGGGCCTGTACCCGTCAGCTGGACAGGAGACTGGGGAGGGATTTCACACACCCGGTCCTCCTCCTCGGGGCTTTGTACCCTTCCACCTGGAGCAGTACCCACTTCCAGAATTATCAGGGCACCTGTGGCAGGTGTCCTGCACAATTCGCCCACTAGTTTAGGGATTCTATCCTGCAACTGGGATCCCAGCCAGGGTCTTTACCCTTTGACTGGACAGAGGAAAGGGGTGAGGCTGCCGTCTACTCGTCCCCCTTACTGGGGCCCTGCACCCTCCCACCTGGAGCTGTGCCCCCAGAAGACAAACCGGTAGGGGCACTGTTAGCAGCTTTCCCTTCCTCTAGGTTAGGGGGGGACACCCTGAACCTGGCCCTTCAACCCAGGGTCTGTACCCTTGGCTGGACCTGTGCCTGGCAACCCAGGACTTCGGGGGAGTAACCTCTCCCCCAGGGAAATACACTCCTCTGGAGTTGTGTAAGAGTCTGCCTGGTGCAGGCCGCCAGCCTCCTGTCCACCTGACAGAGCATGAAGACCCCCCCAGGCCAGAAGTGGCCTCACCAGCGTCAGTCCTGGGGTGCTATGACCTCAAAGCTGGCAACCCATGACCCACTGGTGTTTCCACTGGAGACTGCGTCCCCCTCTCGCCCCTCTCTCTGGACTCGTGCCCTATCCCTACGGGAGAGGTGCTGCCAGACACCAGAGCTGGTTCAATGCTAGTTACTGCAGTCTCCCCCCAGCTCTACTGACACCTTGAGATTCCCCTCAGGGGATGGCCTCCCGGTACAGCCAAGGCTCCCAACACGATGTTTCCTTAGGGAACCCTTCAGGCCCTGGGACTGGGTTTCGGGCACCTTGGGACGCATCACATTCTCACTCCTGCTCCGCGGAGACAGGACGTGAGTCCCTACACCCCTCCCACTACACCGGGAACTATCGGGGCTACTAAGAACCTTTCCCTCCACCCTCGGTTGGGAAATACCTGAGCCACCTCTGTCAGGATCAGCCCCAGATACTTCTTCAGACAGTCTGCAATCCACCAAAAGGTCTGCCTTCAATGTGAGCTCACTGGGGCGAGAGAACTCATACTCCACCAGGTATTGGCATAGCTCTCCACCAATTGAATCATACTGCCCCACACAGGTATTAACCAAGCTATCCTTTGCCTTATCATCCAGTGCCTTGCACACGTACCCCACACCACTCTCCTGAGATTGGCAGGACAGTGCCTGACTGTCTCTGTCACTCAACCCACACTCTTCTGGGTGGTCTCCACACTCACATACCAGGACTTCTACCATGGGGGAACCCCTCTCCCTGCACCTTTCATCTAGAGTCAGTAGACTGTCCCTCCCCCACTAGGAGTATAAACCCCTAGCCAGTTCTGCAAACCACCTCAGGGACACTGCGTACCACTGGAGCTACCTCATATCCTTGAACCCCCTGGTGTATGTTAACCCCCTCCTTCAAGTCAGGCACCACATCTCTGGGTGTGTTTACTGCTCTCACAGCACTGGATAACACTATTTTGCTGCCACCATCTGAGCTGTGCTCCACCTCCAACCCATCCAAGCTCAATCCTGAGCTACAAACATTTCATTTTCTTGGGCTAAGGCCCTCTTGGTCTCAGCCCTCTCGAGCTCCTTCTCAAGCTTTCTCAGCCTCTGGTCACAAGCCAGAAGCCCTTCATCTTTCTCTGTTTCTCCCGCATTTTCAGAGAATTCCTCCTCCTCAGACTCATCTTGTAATGTTAGCCTCCAGTGTGGTAGTTTATACTGATATAGGGCAGTCTCTAGATCCTCCCTGGACCTTCTCTTCACAGACAGCCCCCTTTCCTTGCATAACACACATAGCTCCTTCATTGTATACATGAACATGTTCTAGAAGTCAAGTTCCATCTTGTCAAGACTTCACAGGTGCAACAACTAACCAGAGTCTCAGTATCAAAAATACTTCCAGGAGGACACCAGAAAACAGAAAAATATAGTATGTGATTGCGAAATGAACTGCACTATGCTAGTAGTGTACACCAATCACTGTATGTAAGTCACAAATGCAAGTCCAGATCCTCACCGCTGACCACCATTGTTAGAAATGGGGGTCTCTAGTTGGCAGAGGTAGGTACCTTAGTCCAAGTAGGGACCCTTCTTCCTAGTCAGGGTAAGAGGGATACACTTCTAAAATAACCCCTGCTCATCCCCTTGGTAGCTTGGCACAAGCAGACAGGCTTATCTCAGAGACAGTGTGTAAAGCATTTGTGAACACATACAGTAATACAGTGAAAATACTACAAAAGGACACCACACCAGTTTTGAAAAATAGTAAATCTTTATCTAAACCAACAGACCAAATACGATAAAAATCCAACGTACAATTCTCTTGAAAAATAGTACTTCTGCCAAATAACCTTTAAATTGCAGGAAAATCAATAAAACACAGTTCCTCCGACTAGGTAGCTCCTCCTGAGTCTACAGCGATACTGAATACAACAGAGTCTAACAATTCCAGACGACCACGTCGATACGGGCCAGCTAAAGCTTCGACAGACTCGGACACAGTACATTTCTCGTTGTGACCAACACAAAAATGTGAGTCGGTCGGGGCAAACGCCACGGTCGCGTTGTCAAACGGAGTGTTACGGTGGACGATGTCCTCACGATTTGGTGCAGGCAGTGGTCGTTGATGGAGTCAGTGAGACCAGGGCTTGCATTGAAGGGTGAGATGATGCTCACTGCGGTGCTGACAGGTCACGGTGCGGCGACGGAGCCGGTCGATGTTCGGGTCGGGCAGCGACAGAGTTGGTGTTGTTCTTGCAGCATGTAGCAAAGCGCTGCGGAGTGCGGTGCACACAGGACTCAGTGCAAGCAGCGGCTCGTTGACAGAGTCGGTGAGACCAGGGTTGCATTGCAAAGTTAGGCATGGCTCTCAGTGGTGCTTTCAGGACACGGAATCCTGCGACCGTCTCGGTTACCCTTTTTCTTCTGTAGAGACGGTCAGAGACAGTGCCTACAGACACGGTGAAGTCTTTGCTGTTCCTGAGACCTCTTGAACAAGGGGCAAGCTCAATTCAAGCCCTTAGAAATCTTTTCTTCAAGCAGGGGACAAAGCAAGCAGCCAAGTATTTTTCTCCTTTCCTTGGCAGCACATAGCCACTGCAGGCCAACCCCAGACAGCAAACAGCACAGTGTTCCCCCTCAGCTTCTCCGGCTCGTCTCCTTGGCAAAGGTTCCTCTTTATTTCCCAAAAGTGATCTAAAAGTTTGGGCCCCAATATTTTGATCCCAAAATGTTTTGTTGTTCTGTTGGCAGAGAAGCAATGTGCTTGGTCAAAACTGGTTCTGTCCTCTCTGGTGCAGCTTCCCGGCAGGCGGTGGAGACAGCATTGTCCATGGCAGATCAGGCCCATCCCGGTGAAAGGAAATCTACTCCCCCCTACTCTAAATGCAAATCAGGTCTATTCAGCCCAGCCCTGGCTCATAAGGCTCTCTGGAGCCACTGCCCCTCTCCAGCTCCTAAGTAAAAGTAATTCCACCCTCAGGACAAGGGAGGAGAATTTCACCTGCCACCTGATAATAGAGGAGCGTAGCCACGTCTCCAAATGATGACAACCACAACCATAAATTTCAATCAGGGGAGAATACAATACATAACACAATACATATCAACAAAAGGGTAATACAAGTACAATATTTATTTGAAGATATAATACATAAATATTATTTGATTTTCAAAATAAAATTATATATTGGAGCAAGTCAAAAGACAAAAAGGACACAGAAATATAGATACAATAAACATATATAGACAATAAATAGGATGAACAATTTTTACCAAAACTGATTGGATGGTAGAATAAACAATATATCATATCCCCACAAAAAGAGCTCTATGCAATAAAATACACAAATACAAACACATATTTCCATCGGTCTCACCAAGCAAGCACTCCACATTCTCACATCCAGCAAATAAAACAATTCATATAGGCAACAAACCATATATATAAAAATAAGACGGAAAACCAGAATAGGTATATAGGGCTATAATACATGTAACAAGTATTCCAATGGTGTAAAGCCCACTAGTTCCTGTCTTGCACGGTGCCGACGCGCGTTTCGGTGCTAGGCTAACAAGTAGCCATCACCTTCCTCAGGACACTTAAATATCAGGAAAGAGCACTGAAGTGGGGAAAACCAAGGAACAAAGGAAGATCCTACAGGTGTTTACAGGATATAACCTGGATCCAAAGTCTACAGGATTCAAAAAACGACAGCTCCAAATACTCTATAAAACAAAATATTACACAATTAGAGGCATTCCCCCTGTAATCAATAATATTATTAGAAAAAATTCAGGTGAAAGGAAATCTCCCCCTACTCTAAATGCAGCCTATTTCTATTCAACCTAGCCCTGACTCATTAGGCTCTCTGGAGCCACTGTCCCTCTCCAGCCCCTGTCATGCAAAAGCCAGACGTACAATACACAAACCAGGCAGAGGCATACTGGATGGCTGAGCAAGAAAATACCTACTTTCCAAAAGTGGTATTTTCAAACACAGAATGTAAAAATCACCCTCACTAAAAGATGCATTTTAACATTCTGAGTTCAGGCATATTAAACTTTATTTTCCTACCTTGTTCCCAGGGGTAGTTATGTTTATATGATGCTATAAGCAAACTGCCCATTCTGTCCTATGGGAACAGGTAGCCTTGCAATAGTGAAAAACGAAATTGCCAGTAATTCACTATCAGGACATGCCACACACAACAGGGCATGTCCTACGTTTCACATACACTGCACCATGCCCATAGGGGTATATTGGGCCTACCTTTAGGGGTGACTAACATTAACGAAAAGTGAAGGGCCTGACAAATGGGTACACTTGCCAAGTCGAAATGGCAGTTCCAGACTGCACACAGGCTCGGCAATGGCAGTCCAGAGTTACATTTATAGGCTGCTTCTGTGGGTGGCACAATCAATGCACCATTTGGTTTACAGGCCCAGGGCACACACAGTGCACTCTATTAGGGACTGACCAGTAAATCAATTTAGCCAATCATGGAAACACCAATCCATAACAACAATCTACAGGGAGAGCATATGCACGTTAGCACTGATCAGTAGTGGTAAAGTGCCCAGAGTCATAAAACCAACAAAAACAGGTCAGACACATGAGGCAAAAAAGCAAATATTTTGGGGATAAACCCATTGAAAAAGCCAGGTTTCACAACATGGCTTTGCAAAACAACCAGCCTAATAAATCTTAAATAGGTAGGTTGCTATACCTCCTTGTGATTGGCTGCAAATGCAGGGCCTACAAGGAACAACACTAAATGGACCTATGCTACATTGGAAAGGAATGAAAGAGAAGATGTTTTGTTTCAATCGCGACAAAACCAAGATTCTGGTTCTGGGAGAACAATGCCTACAAAAATTTATTTGAGAGGTTTACAAGAATGGGGACACCTTGATGCCCTTCACTGAAAGGGAACAATTCTGATACAGGCCTCATCGTCATATCCTATAGCAATGACGTCATCTATAACTTCAATTTTAAACTGTTGTTGCTTTGAAATATTCACCTGATCCTCCAAACCATCTATCACATAGAGTGCAATTGAGCCTCTGCTATTGAAAGGTTGTTTACGCTGGACACCCAAAGAAACTCATGGACAGATTGCTGAGAGGTCATCGGGTCGCCAGAATGTTGTTTTCACCACTGTGAAAATAACCAAGTGAAAACTGCCCTGAATACATCATCAAGGTTACTTTGCATCATATGCAAATGATATTGGAGCAAATCATCAAGACAACTGCACAAAATATCCTTGCGCTACATTCTGACCAACAATCGATAGACCGATTGCTCAAATCTGAGCCATCCATAGGTGTTCAAATGGCAACACTAAGGAGGTGGTCAACTGCTAGATCTGCAGCACTGATCTTGTAACGTCCTCCTGAACTCTAACCTGAGGACAGAAACTATATATGTGTCAACAAACAAATAAAAGCATATTCAAACAGGATTTAGGCTGTGAAATCATAATTACAGAAAAGGGGTCATACGCCACATCTGGTTAGAATCTAACTACTAAGCTAACTTCAACAATACCCCAAGAAGGAGAGAAGTTGGCCTAACTGCTAGGGCCGTGGACCTCGCATCTGGGGAACTAGGTTCGAGCTCGACAATGACGCTGAACATCCTGTGATTCTGGGCAAATTACTTAATCTCCCTGTGCCTAACAAAAATGAATGTGTCTTCATGTAATGCAACTGGTGCTATGTAAAGCGCTCTGATAAGCGATTTGGGTCATGTTTGCTATATAAAACTCTGTTAAAAAATAAAAAATCTGCAAATCCTAGCACAAAATCAACAAAAGGCTACAGGCACTGCTCAACTAAAGACAAAAATTGTGTTTCTTTACTTTCTACCTTATCTCTATTTCTCATAGCTCACGGCCCCAACTGAACAATGCTGCCTCCTATTGTTCTGCGCAGATCGGAGCCAGCCATAATCTGGCAGAGCTAAAACTGAAGTAGCTGCTGTAAAGAGTCTAGGGGATGCAGTGCACTCTTTAATTTAACTCAAATTATTTATGATTGATCTTCGAATCTTCTGAAACCACATGTACTGTTATATCCTGTGTCTCCTAGTTCCTTGCTGCTCAGCGTGTGTGTGTGCGCGCGTGTGTGTGTTTGTGTGATGTAATAGAATGTTCATGAGTGCATAGTTTGGATGAGTGGGCAGTTGGAATGAGTGGGGCTGAGCAGCAGGATGCTGTTTCCGGTGGAGCCTGTACCATTTTACCTGTAACTGAATAATCCTACATAATCTACACTCCTGGCTACTGGCCTGATTACCTACAAGGACCTTACTTTGTTTACAAAAGTGGCGACGAGGATGGGACATTTGGGTTCCTTTGTCCAGAGAGATGTGTGCTGTAGTGGGAACATGTGCGTTCCTTTGTCCAGCGAGATGTGTGGTGTAGTGGGAACATTAGTCAATAATAGGCGTGAAAGCTGTGCTAGTTGCATGTTTCCGGGCTAACTACTGGGAAAGTCGTCACAATTCCTGCAGGCTTCTATTCCTTTCGTAAATTTCTACTTTTAGACCATTTAGAATTGTAAAGTTGTTAATATACATTTATTCATTTGTGCCTTCAAAACAATGACCTCTGATCCTTATATAATGCGCTGCATCCCATAATCTGTTATTGTGGTACCTGCTAATAAGCCAGTTACAAATATACTTCTTGATTTCTCTCCTAGTTTTCAGATGTCTGTGCAGGGACACACAGATTGTGTATCGCACATTCTTTGTCACCCACAGCATATGATTTAAATGTTTTCATGCATGCAATTAAAAATCCAGAATCATAACATTTCTAATGTCCCCAGATTTTCAGGGGGCATAAATTATGTCATACTTTCTAATCAAAATGACACACCTGAGCTAGGTTTGTTTATGATCACAATGACTCACTAACAGTTTTTCTTCGAGAAATCAAAATGAACCACAATATTGGCCAAATTCATAGCAGAATGTGTTTCTGCAAACTGACATGAAATAGTTATCAGAGTTGCTGTTTGATCTATTTTCCCCTTCCTAAAACAGGATCAGTGTGAGGCCTGGGAATATTTATTATGTCAGCATAATTGGTGTAATTTTGCTAATTCAGTGCAACAAAATGTACATGTAATTTTTGTGATTAAGCCAATATAACACTTCGCCAAACAAGATTTCTGTTTGGGGATAATTCATATCATGACAGATCAATATGATAAACTCCTGGGAAAGTACATCTATAAATGGGCTCCAGGTATCCCCAAATGTATCTGCCTGCTGTTTGAGTGTAGCTGAGAGCGTTTCCATCCCCAGCTGGTGCCATAAACAGTTGATCCACTGTCGGCGCATCGGGACCTTATACGTTCACTAAAGCGCCAGGATCGATTGATGAGCCGCTCGTAATGCCAGTGCTATAGGACTACCCCGTCAGGATTTTAGGGGGTAGGTGAGGGGGTTAGGGAGGCCCAGTACTACAAACAAAGGAAAACTGGGGAGTTGGGTTGTGCACTGTGTGTCTATGTCTGATAGGATTTCCTCCCAAAAGCCATCCAAGCGGGGACACTCCCATAGAATGTGAACCAGGGTCCCCTGCCCGTTACACCCCCGTCAGCATCTGTCATCCCTGTCTGTGTACCCTTTCTTTAGACGTTCTCAGGTGAGGTACCAGTAAGTGGCCAGCGTCATTGCCGTTTCCATACTAGTTACACTTGTGGAGGTATGTGGCGCTCTCTAATATTTGTCAGGCACTCTTTCTGGGAGAGCGATCTTCCCACCTCTCTCTCTCACAACAGAGCTGGGAGGGTGTCTTAATCCCCAGACACCCCACCCCACCAGATGCCTATAGATCTCCAAGGTCAGACGTCTATCTGAGTCTTTTAGAAGAAGCTATTTCTCAAAGCCAATAAGATATCGATGTATAGCCTCCCCCACCGTCGGTTGCGTAACCCAATGTCGTATCTGTGTGTATCTATAACGTTCGCTCTCCGGGATCCGAAAATCCTGTCTCAGATCCTAAATTGTCTTGATCCCTTCCTGGTCGAAGAAGTGCCCAATGGTCAATCGTCTTCCATACAGAGAATGTTGTGCTATCCATCCCTGGGGCAAACGCTCTATTTTCCACACTGGAGGTAAGGGGGGACGGAAAGGACGTCAGTCCTGCTCACGTTGCTGCTGTTTCCCAGACCCTTAAAGTGGGTGCCACAATGGCCGATAGATATAGGTTCGGCGGGCGGTGAGCGCGGGCAAGAAAGGGGATCTTCCACAGCGCCATGTTTGCTAGAGCCCTGTCCTTGAATAACCATCCCTTCTCCGATTCAGGCCTAGACCACTCTACCAAATATCTAAGTTGTGACGCTTAAAAATGACAAGCCACACATTGGATACCCAGACCTCCCTCATCCGGGGGCCGCCAGCCATGGGCTCGACTCATCCGAGGATGCTTACCCGCCCATACAACATTTTGGAGGGCATTCTATAGGGTCTCAAGTGTACCCTGCGAAGGCCAGACCGGTAAGGTTCAGAATTTGCATAGTATTCTGGGGAGGATCGTCATCTTCAGTGCAGCTATCCTTCCCATCCATGTGAGTGGATAGCGTTGCCAGTGCGCTAGGTCAGCCTTGACTCTCCCAAGTAATTCTTGGTAGTTATAAGAGGCAATCTCCCATAATGAGGGGGACAGCTGGATGCCTAGCAATGCCACTGGGCCCGATGCCCAGTGTATGGAGTGAGTTCGGGTTAAAAGTTCCCTAGTGCATGATGTCGTTGTAAGGCTCAGAGCCTGGGATTTAGCCAGATTAATGCGGAAGCCAGAAACATGGGTAAAACAGTTGACTTCTCCTAGAAAAGCATATCATCAGCATAGAGCGTTATCAAGTGTTCCTCCCCTCCGAATTGTTTGCCCGTGATCTCCTCAGAATCCCTAGCTCTTTGCACAAAGGGCTCCATATATAGAGCAAACAAAGGGGGGGGGGGGGCGGACAACTCTTCTGTGTTCCTCTACTTATTGACAAACATTTGGAAGCTGTGCCATTTACTCAGATTGACACACTTGGGGAGCCGTAGTTACTAAGGATCCAGGAACAAAAGTGTTCCCCTATGCCAAAATGCTTCAGCACCTCCACTAGCTAAGGCCAATGCACTCGATCGAATGCTTTTTTGGCGTCAATAGTGATAAGCATTGTCTCTTGTGGAAAGCGGGTGGCCTTATCTACCAGGTGTAGTATTCTCTTAGTGTTATCCAAGCATTGTCTATGCAGTATAATACAGTATCCCTGTGACGAGCTTGGCAGCTACATTTAGGAGTGAAATCGGGAGATACGATCCACACTGTTGTTTGTCTTTGCCCTGTTTCGCTATGACTGTTTTTAAAGCCTCCTTCATAGAGGGAAGAAGGGATTCTGCATACAAAATCGAATTAAATACTCATGTCAGGAGAGAAGCTAACTTACTACAAAGCAATTTATAAAACGTTGCCTGGAAGCCGTCTGGTCCCGGAGCCTTATGGGCTTGTAACCTAGAGTTTGCAGATATGACTTCTATCCGGATTGTTTTCTCCAAGTTATTAGCTTGTGTTTTGGTTAAGCGCTGTTCATGCGCCACCTCTAGATAACGTACTACGTCTTAGTCAGAGAGATCCTGCTCCGAGTATAACTGCCGGTAGAAGGCTCCGAAATGAGCTGCTATGTCCTCATCACCGTCTACTACCCTTCTCTCCGGTGCCCTCAGAGTCTCTACCACATTTGCCTGGTGCATCCCCCTAAGCTTATTCTCTATCATTCGTCCACTTTTGTTCCCTCCCACATAAAAAGAGTGTTTCAGTCTCAGGATCGAGTATTCCGCACTATTGAGGTCTAATCCTACTAGCTGTTTTCTGGCAACTTCTAGCTGGCCAGTCTATGATGCAATCAGGACAATGCCGTTTGCCGGCGTGAGCACTTAAATCAAGGCTGTCCAATCAGCCATTGGTAACTTTTTAACTCAAATGTTGCAAAAAGTCTTACTCGTAGAAACATCGATTTTAACCAATCAATTTATTGATTGTAGAACAATACTTTTGTTCAGTATTTTCCAAATGGATAATATTCAAAACAGCTGGGAAAAGCCATCCATTGTGATTAAACGATATACCCAATGCATTTCGGGTCAAACCCTTCTTCAGGGGTAATCTTTGACAATCAGAATAACTAGAAAGAAAGAGAGGCAATCAAACTGGAGTCCTCATAATCATCGTAAAACAAGGTATTTACAAACAGCTTTTTTTTAGGGTTGCAAAGTAAAGAAAACATGCGATAAATGACGAAGTTCATGAACGCCAATCTAACGAAAAAAGTATACATTATGTGGTTTAAAACAATGTGGATGAGAATGAAACAAGGTGATCTCCTCGTGAGTAGGAAAAAGAGGTATTAAAGAATGCCGTGACTCTATAATGTGTATGTTCAAGACGAAACGATGTTCGTGAAAGAATCAAATTACCCGTGTATTTAGTATCCGAAATTTCGAAGTGGAAACTCAAGAAACGAGAAGATACTTGTAAAAGATAATAACGCGTCAGAAGCAGGAAAGCGAGTTAGCGTGGAGTAGAAGAGATTTAAATAGTAAAAATAGAAGACAGCTTGAAACGTGAAGTGTCAACAACATAGAGATGGGTGCAAACAGAGCCAGGATTGTTCAATAGCGTGATATGTAAGCGTAAGAGTAAAAAGAGACACAGAAGACAGACTGTGGTAAAGAGTAAACAACCTATAAACAAGTCAATAAAGTTGGGTGAAAAAAATTTAAGAGGTGAATAATGGTAAATCAAAAGTTGCTCAAGCAGATTATATAATCACAAGAAACATATAACATGTTATAGGAAACAATTGAATTCAATTCCATCATTGAGACCCAGGGGTTGAAGTGACTGTAGTGTTTTGGTCCAATAAAACTCAGCACGTGCAAGAGATTTCTGTGGATCAATATCAGGTCTTGGTTTCTGCGCTTCTAGAATCGTAAAGCGAAGTTGAGAAATGTTGTGTTTAGCTTCTTTCCAGTGCATAGCTACAGTTGACTTTTCATTTGTCAACCGAATGTTACTTTTGTGTTCACCAACACGTATTTTAATTTTTCTTTCAGTTCTTCCTACATAGATTTTTCCGCACGGACATTTAAGTGCATAAATGACATTGGAAGTATCACAAGTACTTGAATGGCGTAAATCAATTTTATGACCTTTTGTTGGATGGATGAAACAATTGCCAGTTATTACATTGTTGCAATGCACGCAGTTTTGACATTTTTGCATGCCTTTGAATGTTGACCCAGAAGTATTTGGTGTTTGGTTTAACATTTCTTTCAAGTTTTTGGATCTTTCTCTGGGAATAGAGTCAATAGATCAGGTTCGGTGCTAATGATATTCCAATGTTTCATGATTATAGATTTGATGGTTCCAGCTTGAGTTGAATGTCTAAGAACACATACAAGAGGATTACTTTGTTGTTTGTCTGTAGGTTTTAATAAACTCAAGCGGTCTTTATTTGCAAGTCTTTGTTGAGCTTCTTCCAAAATCCATGGTGGATAACCTCGCTCAAGGAAGCGTTTAGAAAAATGGTTTATGATGGAATTAGTTTCTTGTGGATCAGATGTGATTCTTTTCAAGCGAATGAAGTGTGAGAAAGGTAAATGTCTCTTGAGATTTGATTGGTGAAAACTTTCATAGTGCAAAGTGTTATTCCTGTCCGTTGGTTTACTATAAACATTTGTTTTGATGGAGCCTTGATTGATTTGAACACATACATCCAGGAAATTGATTTGGTGACGCTCGATTTGGTGAGTGAACTTGATGCGACTATGAATCTGATTGAGATGAAGAATGTTGGTTTCAAGATTGCTGCGATCCCCCTTCCAAATGATGAAAATATCATCAATGTAACGCTTGTATACTACCAAATGTTCAGACCATGCTTGGTTGTTCAAAATGTGCTCATGTTCCAATTTCACCATAAAGATATTCGCGTACGAAGGTGCTCCGGCAAAGCCCATAGATGTACCGTTGTTTTGAGCATGAAATGTGTTTTTCCATTCGAAGTAGCTGTGGTACAATGCAAACTGGAGCAATTCAATGAGGAATATTTTCTCTGTTTCCACATGATTCTGATTCAGTAGAGCCCATTCAATGGCCTCAATTCCATCTGTATGCGGGATTGAGGTGTACAAAGCAGTTACATCTATGGTACATAGTAACCAGTTGTTTATGTCTTCTACATCAAGATTTCTTAGAAGGTTAAGAAAAGCCGTAGTATCTTTGAGGTAAGATTGCTGTTTTTGTACAATAGGTTGAAAGAAATGGTCAAGGTATTTACCTATTGGTTCGCTTAGTGATCCACATGCTGACACTATAGAGCGAAAAGGTGGTTTCTCCAAATTTTTATGAATCTTAGGCAGCATGTATAGTTTGGGTCTTCGTGGGTGAGTTATGTATAAGAACTTCTCAGTTTTTTGATTGATCCAGCCCATTTCTACAGCTCGTGTGAGTATCTGCTTCAAGATGTTTTGGTAGCTCTGTGTAGGATCTTGGTCTAATTTCGTATATGTGTCTGCATCCCTGATGTGGTTCATAACGTTTTCTTCATAGAAAGTCTTTTCAAGTACGACAAGGGCGCCACCCTTATCTGCCTTGGTGAAAGTAATGGAGGAATTGTTAGCGAGTTGTTTCAAAGTGCTCCATTCTTTTGCTGTCAAATTCTCCTTGATGCGTTTCTGAAAATTTATATTAGCAATTTCTGCTTTAACCAGTCGTTCAAAACAATCGATGGATTTGTGTGAGACAGGAGAACAAAAAGTACTTCTAGGTTTAAATTCTTTGGTGGAACCAGCAGTTTCGGGACATGTAGATGGATCAAGTGTAATATTGGATGGTTCAATGATGTTGAAAAAGTGTTTCAGACGTAGTATCCTAACAAACTTGAAAAGAGCAATTTCAGTTTCAGCAACATTGCTTTTATAGGTTGGTACAAATGACGTGCCTTTGTTGAGGACTGCGATTTGTGCTTGAGAAAGATGATGTTTAGAAATGTTTACTACTAAGTTGCTCTTGTTTTGCTGCGTAGAGATCTCGTCGGTTTCCGATAGTTGTTCCTTTCCTTTTACTTCGCCTTGTTTTTGTGTGGATTGTTCTGGTTGGTGGTTTGAGGCAGGGCTCGTGGCCAAAAAAGACTTACGTGCTTCAGCACCAGTGTTAATGTTATCTACATTTTGTGGTACTTTAGTTGAATGCTTTATGGGAGGGCGAGTTTGAGCAACTTCAGAATCGGAAACGACACTCTCTTGTGAAGAATTAACGTTGGTGGGTTTTTGCCACTTGCGTTGACTATAAACTTCCGCCCACGTATACATTGGGTATATCGTTTAATCACAATGGATGGCTTTTCCCAGCTGTTTTGAATATTATCCATTTGGAAAATACTGAACAAAAGTATTGTTCTACAATCAATAAATTGATTGGTTAAAATCGATGTTTCTACGAGTAAGACTTTTTGCAACATTTGAGTTAAAAAGTTACCAATGGCTGATTGGACAGCCTTGATTTAAGTGCTCATGCCGGCAAACGGCATTGTCCTGATTGCATCATAGACTGGCAAATTACCTACGTCGCCATTGGATAGGCGAATTGGCGTTTTGAGCACATTTGTTGAAACTGGTTATAATTTGATTGAACAATTAAATAGTGTGCACGTTTGCTATTGACTTGAAATTCTAGCTGGCGCCAAACCCTTGAAGCCAAGGTACAGTGATGTATTCGCTCTACTTCCCGGACCTGCTGATGGAGCGGTGTTTTCTTTTCTCATCTCGATTTTTTTTATTGGCTGTGGCTATTGCAATTATTTTTCCCCTCAGGATGGCTTTCATGGCGTCCCATATTATGGGCAGAGGGACTTCGGACATGTTGTTTAGCGCTAAATAGTCATCTATCTCTTGCTCGAGCTGCGTGATCACCTCAGATCTACGTAGGAGAGTCCACCAGAGTTGCCACATGCGAGATGCCAGAGCCTGGGCTGGAAGAGAGAGATCTAGCAGTACCACAGAATGATCTGATAGTGAGCCAGGTTCAATTTCGACCAATCGTTCGGGAAGACCGTTAGGAGGTCTTTCTGAAGAGTTGAGAATAGCGACTCTAAATATGGGCGAGTGACCAGGCCTCCGGGTCTTCTCCAGTGGGGGCGGCAGAGCGGCTCAAACTGGTCCAAGGAGTACTTACCCGTGCCGCCTGCTTTAAAGGCATTTCTTTGATAGTGGCCTCCTTCTTACTCCTTGCCGTTGCCATCGGTCCTGGTGCGAGGAAGTGATGGATGTTATAGGGGTCCAGGCTATGTAGACATTATGCACTGGGCTGTCTAGCCTTGGGGCAGGGTAGCACTTTTAACTTATGCCTAGTTCAAGGTTCTGTAGGCCACCAAGCCCCGACTGTTATCCTCTTCAGTCCAGGGCTAAAGCTTGCTTAGTGTGACAGAGCACCTGGTTGTGCTTAGGGGTTTCTTCCTAATGGAGCTATAGCGAGGTGGGGTCCTGCTGTGCCACAGGTGTCAAACTGTGCCGTTCTGCTTTTAGGGTCTCCAGGGCTATCACCGCCCATATGTTCATATGGGGGGCCTCACTCCCTTTGTGTGTCCCCTAGGGTGTGCCAGGAAGATCAGAAATCGTGTAAAGTCATCAACGAGAAGCGCCTACCTAGGTGGGGCAGGCTGTCCAATTCAGGCCTCTCTCCTGGGTGATCTTTACAGTCAGGATTACCTCTGGTCACACTGCCAAACAGCCTAGGTCCTCTCCTCTCTCCTCCCGGGAAGTTATAACCCGCTCCTTCATGGTCGAGGGGGAGGGCTGGCCGTCGCCGCATAAGTCAGCCACGGAATTGTGTTCTCGCTGACCTGGACCCAGGCCGCCGCCATGACCAGGCCTGCCCTGAATCCCTCTGCAGCAAATGGGCCTCGCGCCTCTCCCCAGGCTTTAATCCCTTTCGATATCACCAGCACTCACTGTAATCACTGAGAGGGGAAATCGTCCGTCTTCCGCGGTCGCTCTCTGGGCCAAGTCCTGCCAGGGCCCGCCAGGCTCCTGGGATTCATGTCTCCGCAGATACTCCCTCGGGGACTCACGCCCGCTCTTGTCTTTTGAGTGGGTGGATACCACTCGACTTCCACCGATGTAGCCTAGCTGACCACCAGTTGTCCTGGACAAACAGGCCTCACAGACCATGACGGCTCTCCATTGGGGGAACAGAAAGCAGCTACCACCCTAATCAGGTCTGCCACTTCCGGAAGGCCCCCGTCTCGCCAGCCTCAATGCAGGCCACCACTGAGACCAGGCCTGACTCGACCAGCTACGTAGTCGGCCAGTTCCCCGCTCCTCCGTCAGTTCCTGATGCTCTTTAGCTATGCGGAGGGTCCGCTATCACCTCCACCCTTCTTTCAATCTCTGTTTAGCCTGCAGGAGTTTTGTAGCCAAGGGGCTATCAAGGAGCAAGGCCGACCGGAGCAGGAGAGACCCAATCGCACGTCCTAACTGGATGACATCTTGGCCACTGAACTTCGCTTCAGTGTTGCCAGATTTTTAGACTCGTCCCAAGCCCAAAGCCGCTCACATATAAGCCCAAAATAAGCCCAACCAAACCAATTTCAGACAAAAAACAGCCCAAACTCGCAACTCTCAAATTATGCAGAAATAGTCATCAGAAACCACTTAAAGGATGACTCTAAATTCTATTCAATATACAGATAGTGGAAGGGGGTTAACTGGGCACCTGTGTTAATGCTGCCCATTTTCATGACCTGTCACCACTGTGACATTGCAACTTTTAACAGGCACTGCTAAAGCTACAATAGTAGAAAACACCGAGATTGAGAAAGGCAGAAATAGTATTATATGCTAATTACTGCTCCCTCTAATTTGTATTTTAAGCAGCTCCCAAAGGTAATGCCTAGTAGCCCCCCGTTTACCCCATAGCCCTCAAGCCCCCTCCCTCCTTCCTCAATGGAGTCTGACAACCTCCACTTCTATTTCATCTACAGCATATTTGTCAACATTTGGAAACAAATAAGAGGGAGATTCAGAGACAAACCCATGTTAAAATAATTACTCCTTTAAGAATAGTACCACCTATGGGAGAGGATGTGGCGTTACGGCCACAGCCATGTGTTGGAGGCAGCAGCAGTGTGCGCTTCCCTCACACAGAACAGGTAACACACAGACCGTAGCACAGCAACCTTCACTTATTTATTTGAGATTATTATATAGCAATAGCTAGACCCAAACTTATCCGAACACTTTACAACAGCAAATGTTCAAATGAAAGATAACCAGTCTATACAGAACATCTGATTCAGAGTGCTTTACTTAGAATATAGCACTCAATCCTACTAGTACTATAAATGAACTTACTTCAATTTGTGCTTGTTTCTATATGCTGCTGCCAGGCCCCACGTGTCGACGGCCACAGCAGCCCAGGGCTGCATCACCAGGCTGGGTCTGACAGTTTGAGACCCAAGAGAAAAGTGACACAGTGCATAGGTGCCAAGGTTTCAGATTGCTTATGTGTGACATTTTCATAATTTCAGTGTAATTATGAGTGACATTCAACGACTATGAGTGACACTTTCTTGCTATCAAAAATCAAGCAACGAAGATGAGGGAAACATATAACAAATTACAACCATTTCAGCAACGAGAAACTCTACGAAGATCTTAAAACTATTGCAAAGCACCAGAAATTGAAGGGCACTATTCAACATGAGAACAGACTGCATAGTTGCCACGTTTTAAGAGTGCTTATGTGTGACATTTTCAAGGTTTCAGAGTACTTATGAATGACATTCAACTGTTAAATGTATAACACTAAGAGTGACACTTTTTTGCGAGCAAAATCAAGAAATTAAGTTCATGTAAACCGATAAACATAAGAAATGACACTCATTAAAGCAAGGACAGGCTATGAAAAGAAAATGAAACTGATGCAAATCACCTGATCCTACTGACAAACGATTGTATACCCGCAATCTAATCCTACATGATTTTACACTTGTGATCACCACTGCTGCATTCAGAACCACTGAGAAATTGCACTGACAGTGTAAAATTGCCAGACCATGACTGGGTCACAAAGGGCAAATGCTAGCAGCAGTATAACTTAAGTTTACACAGTGCGCTATGTGTGTCTTTTAAAAACAGCCTCACCGTGATAGGAAACAAGTCGATTAGTTTATTTTGCCTATGCCCTCCCTAAAAGGATCACAGCAATGACATCCTAGGACCCGGCAGGACTTGTAAAAAAAGAAAAAAAACAAGATTGATCCTGTCTGGTGTTCGACACGTGCAGACTCATGAGAACATTGAAAGGAGCTTGCCCTGCCAACAATTACCGGCCGCATAACAGTGACTGATTTACAAAACAAAAGCAGAGAATATATTACTTCACTTACTATTTGCTGCAATTCAAAGCTGGCGAGCGTGGCAATACATAACGGGCCGCTTATGGCAGCAATGAGGAGTCGGAGTGGATTCATAGGCTGGCCTCGGTCTGGAGTGGGACTCTTGATGTCCGTTTCAGCGTTGGTGGTCACACTCAGTCACTCATTTTGTCTCAGTCTTTTCCATGACGACGAAACAGTGACAGTATGACTGTGACACAATTGATCCGGACGCCAGTCTCACCCTGCTGAGTGTGCTGCGTGTGCCGAGACTGCCTGCAGCCGCTTGACTGCTTTTAATAAAGCGCGTGGGGGATGGGCAAACAGTATTGCCAGGGCTGTCATTAGTAGTGCTTTCGTGCGCTACTAGATTGATGGCACTCTTACCCAATGCTAGGGTGAAGTTTGGCAGTGCCAGCAGCAGGTGCACTTGCACTTACACACACGCATGCACGCACTGCTGCGGGAGAGGATAACGGTCGTTGATGCTCACGTCACTGGTAGGGTCATGTGCGCACAGGCTGACCTTGTGGGGGTCCTCCTCCAATCATAGTCACCATGTCAGCACGCTGTGCGCTCATTCGCCATGATGGACCTTGCAACACAGATGAGCCACTGTGATAGGTGCACACCACCGGCTCATCGTAGTCGGCGCCACCCAAGCCAGTATTTTGCATACACTCTCCTTAAATCAGCCCAAAAAGTAGCCCCCTCGCCAGGTATGGCTTTTTCCCGCACAATTAGGAAAAATGTCACCCAATTGTGCGGGAATTTGCCCAATATGGCAACATTGCTTTGCTTTTTGGGAAAAATCAAGCACCTTCAATGCGGCACTCTTGAAAACGTTTGTTGTTTGTGGGAGGGCATTCACCACAATTTTTGTTATTTTTTTGTTTTTATCTTTGTTGGTGGATGGCCTGGAGTTTTGAGGGAAAATGTTTGTACATTTTTTGGATGTTGTAGACCCAGGGTTAAATATATTTGTATCCATTTTCTTGTTTGTTTGGGATTTTTGCACTGTTTATTTTACTGTGATGTTGTTGCTTTACTGTTTGGAGCCTGCCCTGATCTGTACTAGGCCTTCGATGTATTTTCTTGGGTTGTTCACGTTATCACTGATGCTGTGCTGTACTGGGCAGAAAAGCCAGAAGAGGGCAAAATAGAGGGCTGAAAAAAGAGCAGAAAAGGCAAAATGGAGGGCAAATACATTAGCCGAAAAAGGCAAAACAGAGAAAGAAATGAGGAGGCACAGTATATAGACGGGCAGCAGAGAGTAGTAGACTGCAGGTAATGTGGATAGGAGAATTGTCATAGGGGGAGTTGGCACGAGTGCCTGCTCAATGGGGTCGCGCTTTGGCCTCCATTAGGTAGGTCCTGGCTGGGGAGAGGAGGTAAATAGCGGGAGGAGGGAAATGGTGGAAAGAGGGAAGAAATTAGCAGAAAAGGCAAAACAGAGGGGAGAAAAACATTGCAGAAAAGGCCAAACAGAAAAGGAGGGGGCAAAATAGAGGGCAGAAATATGAGCATAATAGATAAAACAGAGGGTAGAAAAGGCAGAACAGAGATAAGAAAAATTAGTAGAAAAACGAGCGGAAACGGCAAAACAGAAGGCAGAAAAACAAGCAGAAAATGCAAATCAGAGGGCAGTAAAAAAAACAGAAAATGGCAAAACAGAGGGCAGAAAAATGAGCAGAAAAGACAACAGTCCAAGAAACAAGCGGAGGAGGCACACACAGAGGACAGCTGGTAGACAAGCAACAGAGGGTAGTGGACAGTGGGCAAGCTGGACTGGAGAACTGTCGCAGGGGGAGCTGGCACGAGGACCTGAAACATTGTAGGACAATCATTTCCCTGCAATGTTACAAGATGCTTTTTTTTGAGGGGGTTAAGGTGGTCCAGGTAGGACAGAACATCTCGGTTCTTTGTTCTCCATGTCTCCTTCTTTGGTGGCCATGTGTCAGTGGCCATTGTGTGTAGCCAGCGTGAATGTGTGTGTGCTTGCCATAGGCAGCCATGTGTTGTTTGATTTTCATGCCTCCTTCTTTGTTGGCCATGTGGCCAATTTGTGTAGCCAATAAGTGTGTGTGTGTGGCTATTTTGCTTTTGTTCTCTATGCCTCTTTCTTTGCTGGCCATGCAGCAACCATCATTGTGTAGTGAAGTAAAGACCATAAGGCCCAACTCCTTCAGCAGGCCGAGACTCAATTTTCTCTATTTTTGCAGTATCATCAACATATATACATTTGACACAGATGTTGTGGATCCTTCTCTTTCAAAGAACCTGTGAAAGTATCATGTCACTCAGACAATGGCATCGATAAGACAGCTGATGCAAAACCTGTCTGAAACAAATTGTTTTTTCTCCCTATTTCAAGGTCGGACAAGAACAAAAGGCAAAACACTGCACTCTGATTTGATGTCTTTTTACTTTTTTTGTTTATAAAAATGTGTCTAAGACTAGAATCCTAATGCACCTAGGTTATGTTGGACATTGCAGAAGTTATGTTGTAAATTCTAATTTTCAATAAGATACAGTATAAAAGGGCTGTCACTTGACCACTTGTCAGGAGAGGTCCTTTATCCAAGAATATTACGCAGGATACTGTCAGAGAATATCTTGGGTCCGCTTCACAGAACTAATCTAAGATAAAATCCTAAACTTACTACTTTTGGTATTCACAGAAGGCATTTATTAGTAGTAAAGTTAGGACTCCTAACTTTACTAATACTACAATGAGATAAAATCCTAAACTTACTACTTTTGGTATTCACAGAAGGCATTTAGTAGCAGTAAAGTTAGGACTCCTAACTTTACTAATACTACAATTAGATAAAATCCTAAACTTACGATGTTTGGTATTCACAGAAGGCATTTAGTAGTAGTAAAGTTAGGACTCCTAACTTTACTAATACTACAATGAGATAAAATCCTAAACTTACTACTTTTGGTATTCACAGAAGGCATTTAGTAGCAGTAAAGTTAGGACTCCTAACTTTACTAATACTACAATTAGATAAAATCCTAAACTTACTACTTTTGGTATTCACAGAAGGCATTTAGTAGCAGTAAAGTTAGGATTTTGTCTCAGTTTAGTAGTAGTAAAGTTAGGAGTCCAAACTTTACTACTACTGAATGCCTTCTGTGAATACCAAAAGTAGTAAGTTTAGGATTTTATCACAGATTAGTTCTGTGAATCGGCCCCTATGTATTGGATGGGGTTCTGGGCATGGGGGCATGTCCAGGCCCCCAGTCCCAATCTGAGCGCTGATCCATGGCACTCAGAACACTCAGGATGCTGTTATCAGCAGTGTCATGATTGGCTAGAGGACTCTGGAAGCCTGGGTGCTTCCTGTTCCTGCCGTCAGGGAAGAAGAACAGAGGAGAGGAAGCCACCAGCAAGGTAAGTTTATTTTTTATTTCATTTTCTCCATTATTTTCTTTTTTATTCCTCCCCCAACACTGCTCCAGGCCCACCTCACCACTGATGCGTGGTAGCAGCCGCTACTGGTAAACTGGGCACTCAGCACCTGCAGTGGCAGGAGCGTGAGACAGGTTCGAAAGGCTACTCCTATGAGTGGTGCAAGCTGCGATGCAGGACCACTAGTAGCATTTAATTTACAGGCCCGAGATATATAGGAGATCAACGGACTTATAGGTAAACTAAATATTGCAAACAGGTGTAGAACAATCATACCAAGTTTGAAGGAGAGAGCACATGCACTTTAGCGCTACTCAGCAGTGGTAAAGTGCCAGAGCCCTAAAGCCAACAAAAACAGCTCGGAAAAAATATAGGAGGAAGGCAAAAAGTTTGGGGACAACACTGCAAAACAGGCCAGGTCTTACAGTTTTTTTTATATGAACACACAAACGCACATTAACTGCTAGTACATCATTACACACATGACTGTAGTAATCACGGTTACCTCCTACAGGGAATAAGGGTGCACCTATTGCCTTAGATCTTTCAAACTGGACTTTTAAAAGGTTAGAACCCATTCTGTGTGTTTTCCAATTCTTTGAATCCAATTTACTTGAATTCATTCATTTATATGGTGACCCCTATTGTGATAGGAACCAGTTATCGGGAGACAGTTACTCAGCATCTCAATTTTCAAGGGGTCCCCTGTGCAGGGGGGGCAGTTAATTTTGGAATAGCTGCCCACGTTGTGTATGCCTTTGAGTTGTTTTACTGATGGGAGGAGTTTGAGACTATAGACGCTGCAACAGGACAGTTTCAGGCTTATAACGCTGTAGCCTACACACTATAAGGCTTACCAAGAACTGGAAATCCCTTTGACTTATCAGGAACACCAAAACTGGTTTGCTGATCAGTTACTATGTATGCATAGGAATGTCCATTTGTGACTCCTGAGTAATGAAGGGGCTATGTGGCAAGTAGTAGCTGGTTACACACTTGTTCCTCATTCTGCCACATTAGCAGTCACCTTATACAGGAGACGTGTACAATTTGTACTGCATACCATAAACTCTAGACCAGCTCATGTGGCTGGAGCAGTAGTTCATTGATAGGTATAATCAATTAGTCCAAAGACTAAAAATGCAATCAAGGTCAAGATGCCCATAAAGCGTGTTGAAATTGCCTTCTGGATTGCTCGCAAGACCAACTGGTTGGAAGCAGTCTATCCACACGCAACACCCCAAGACAAACATAGAATACTGACTATGTGTCTTCCTCTTCAGATGGTGCCACCAAAAGAGGAAAGTCTATCTAGGGTGGACAGAATTGTAACAATAGTAACATCTCATGGTTATAAAATGAATTTTAAGAAATCGACGATTGCCTCCCTTACAGTAACCTTCCTTGATATGAGTTATCAAATGAGGGCAAGGTTTTGGCTTATGGATTTCTTTTTGAAGTGTGCTACCTTGCACTCTCCCAACACACTGAAGAAATTGCAGTTCCTGCTGGGATTTCTTACTTTTGGACGTCCTTCCTTGCCTCACAATGCTGAGCAAGTGAAACCCTTGTTTGACTTGATTTCTCCCATGTTTTCGGCAAAACAATGGATGAATAAACACATTGATATCTTGGGTTCTCTACAGGATATATGCTAAAGACAAGACAAAATATTTACAGACTAGGCACAAGCCAGTCATTATATATCAATGTGACCTACAATGAGGGAGAGACCGTTCCTGTATTATAAAAGTCTCACTTTTTTATGTTCCAGCTGAAACATGTTGCGCTTTCATGAAAGCTGTGCAGCTGGTTATTTTGAAGTTGTGCCCTTTGGCGTAGTGCAAACTCACTATAGTGGTTTCTCCCATTCCGGCACAAGAGGCAGCCTCTAAAACAAGCATTCCTAATGATTGCACCCTACATCTGTGAAGGATGCAGTGGGCCTCTTCTTTAAGGGCAGTGGATCTAAAGTTTCAGTATGATCCCACTCTTTGTACGCAGGTTTTTCTTCAATATATACAGAATGTGTCTCCAACTCCAAAAGGTATACCCATTGAGTCTTATCAGAGCATGTTCTATATGGATGCCTCTCTTCAACAAGTGTTAGGAACAAGATATAAGAACTCCACAGCTTGTGTTGTAGTGCAAGGTGTAGTGAAAGATGGTGAATTCCATTCATAGTGCACCCACACTAAACATTTTCTTGACAGCGCTGCCCAACATGAAGAACCTCATGCCCTAGTACTTGCATTGCAGAAGGCTAATCTATCAATTCCATAGTGTGCAATTCATCCTGCTGTGTGCAAAGGTACAATGTTGATTTGCAACATTGGTGCTTAAATGGATTCAAGGATTCCAAGGGAAAACTTATTACAAATAAACAGCTCTGGGCACAGGTAGCTGTCATACTAGATAACCTTCTAATGGTCCATGTAAGGCACACCTTGGGCCATCAGTATGATGGGATTCACACCAAAGGAAGCTGTGCAGCTGAATTGGTTGTCAATGCTGCAATTCAGACTGTCAGAGACACAGACTTAACCAGTTCTCAAATGAAGATAAACACTGATATTTTAACAGAAATACATACAACCAAACAAGGTAGAAAGCCTCCCGCAGGCTTTATGCCTAAATACTCCTACACCCTTATTCAGACACCACTCCTGTAGTTACTTTTCTGGGAATTGGATACATGAAAATTGCTAATAAGCTAAGCAGATCAGATATAATTAGAGAAGGACATGAGGAATTGGCATTTGCCCATGATGGGCTTAATGCAGCTGTAGAAATGTTGCTGCAATGCTACTGGTGTGGCTAGAGACTAAGATAGAAAATGTGACATTTGTCAACAGATCAAATAATCTACTGTTAAGAGGCCCTTGCTAACTCCTCTCATGGTCTCCAACATCCTGTTCAGGTTGATTTATTTGGACCATATTGGCCAAATAAATTCTGCCAACCTATATAAATATATGTTGGTAGCAATTGATTCATGTTCTCTATTCCTATGTGTGTGGCCACAGAGAAATACACGTGTTTCAGCAGTCATAAAGGATTTGCAGTATCAAGTAGTGAAGGGAACAGAACATTCATTTCACTAAGATAACTGTCCTGCATTCACCTCCTAGGATTACAGGGATAATGTTCTACTCTGGGAATTTGTGTGCAGTTCAGCAATGTTTTTTGATTTTAGTCCAACGGATTAGGTGAGCATGCTAACGTCATCATTACACAAGCCTTGACAGGTAGGGTACTTAGTTCAGGTCTCAGTACCATTGTCTTCATGGAGTGCAGCAAGTAATAAATATCATGTCTAGATGGATATTGGTGATGCACTTCATACGAGATTCTCTTCAGAATTACGATGAATGTGCCTGACCTAGAAGATCCTGGGAAAGTGGTGGTTGAAGAAAAGTTTGACCTAGAAAAACATTTGAGTGCATTATAGAGTATCCATGAGGTCAGAATCAAGCTGCCTAATGTGAATCTATCTGAAGCTGCCGCCAGTGAAGAGAAGGTAGTAACTGGTGCTCAATGGGTGGGTCCCTAATGTAGGTAATCTAGTTTGTGAGAAGGTCCACGACAAACAAGCTTTTGAACCATCTTACAGACCATCCATTATAGTCCTTAGGGTTAAAGACAAACCAACAGTCCTCCTGCCTCCTTTGTCTGGTTCAAGAAGAGACACACAGGTGTCCATCAACCACATGAAGACACCCTATGTGTCCAAGTCTCTACAGCTGACTATCACAGACATCAAGAAGGATTCAGAGTATAGCCTCTCAGCTTCTCCTTACTCTGAATGAACTGCTACTTGAAGAGAGTAGTAACCTCTCTAGCTTGATTTTCTAGTCGGGATATTTGAGCATACTCCATCTCCAACTTTACACAGAGTAATGGGTTCCACAGATGAATCTGATGCTGCCTTCACTACGAGTGCAAATGCTACATGTAACTTCATGATTTATTATGAGATCCCATCTTAGTAAAAATCAATTGAAATGATAACTTTTTGACAGACAACTGTTTATGAGAATGACTCTGAACATTGCAAGAATACATTTCACCCCGCTCTAATGTCACTTTCTGCCATAGATTTCTACTTGCGTATCATTGGTTTCATGAGAGATACTTGATTTCACCTTTGTCTTATGTTCAGATCACTCTGAGAGTGTTTCTTATCATGATATGGCTATCAATGATGATCACTGTTCTGCTACTGAATGGACTACGACACTGAAAGAACAATTGCGCAACCTATGGTTAATGAACCGCAACTGCTTCTTTCATCCCGCGGAGCTCGAAGAAAACACCAATGCTCAAACATCACAGCTCATCCTGTCCTTAAGGACATAACTTGGAAAGAGGTTCCTTATCATATCATGAGACCCACTGAAACATTGCAATTACTAATTATTTTTAGATTTTCAATGAATGAATAATTATGCCTGGTTTTATTTCAGATGACTGGGATACAGAGACTATAAAACAAATAATGTCTGAACTACAAGCATATGCCACTTTGAACAATGAGGACACTTATTTGCATTAGGTCAATTATAGAGGAATGTTTTGATCATCATTACACACACTATTACATATATTATGCACACTATTCTATACATTTAAGTAGTTACCCTAGGGAGGTCTACAATGACACAAAATGAGTGCATTGTAAAGCCCAGTCTCTCAATAGTCACCCAGAGTTCTTGAAGGAATGTCCTTACTTCCAGAGTGAGGGCAGATCACGTCCCTCAGCTGACTAATTTTCTTCAACGACATCAGAAGAAACTAATCACAAAATGATTTATTCAAATTAATTTAGTCCCAATTTGGCTATCCGAAAACATGAGCATTGAAAATAAAACTTTGATGAGAAAAGCATTTTAGGAATAACATTTTAGAAGATTCAAGGTAAAGGAGCCTTATTTCGAGCACGCGTTATACGGAAAGAAATGATTTTTCTGAACCAAAGCATCCAGAAGACCACCTGTCAGAGTAGGAACCATGAAAGACCTTAAAAAACCTTCTGTCTCGAAAGTTAATTTGACCCTGTTTAGTAATTGGCAATTACAAATTACCATTTCAGATTGTGATCTAAATGAAATGATCCAGAATGGAACATATAATTCAACTCTGTTCCTGTTTGAAGGTTTAGCCTTATGGCACCTTTGATTCCAATACCTGCATGTGTAATTTTCTTTCCAACCCCCCTGGTCCTAAAGCAAATCACTCTGATCTATCATATATATTACATGGCTAATACACAGCATTATTTCTTTATCTATTACATCTTTTTATTTTAATGACTGCCAGAAATATAGACCTTTAGGCTCCTATGAAGCACTGCACAGTTCACATTTTTTCCATTCATGGAATTTTCCGTTTTCTTACGTATACTTAATTTAAGATGACCCTGTGTTTATTAGCACCACCAGCTGCAGAAATCCTTTAGGTTACTCTGTTCAGTATGATACAATTTACTTGCATGGAATGTGTAGAGCATTGATACCACTGTTAAGTTGCTTTTTATCAGTTACTCCAACTTCATCCATCCCCACCATGAACTACTGTACAATGGTTCCTATTTAATGTTGACCAATGTTACTTGTTGCGGGTTGAAACCTAGCCATGTAAATGTGATTACCATTTCTTAAATAATAGAGTGCTGTGGAAGAACTTTGTACCCACCACCTCAGCATGTTTTCAAAAATGTTCCTTGGCCTTGTATTGATATGAAAGCCATGCATTTTGATGAAATTCGCAAATTGGTTGCTGTGTTCCCACAAAAAGTCCTCCCTTTGACTTCTGCGGCTAAAACATCTAACTTGCTGACAGCCAGTACTGCTTTGGATAATTAGAGACTATTACAGATAAATACCCAACTCACTTTGCTGATATCGTATATACAAACTTTAATTCCCCGACAACTGGTATTGTGCATCTTTGTAAGAACATTAGCCCCTTTTCTGCTAGGCCTTTCCCCCCCTATGCTAATTCTTTTTTTGGCTATTTGGGGTAGTTAACGCTTAGGCCCCTGTAACTTTTTGACCACATAAGGTATCCACGCCAAATTTGCGTCCTTTTTTTCCAACATCATGGGGATTCTAAAGATACCCAGAGTTTGTGGATTCCCTAGGAGCAGACCCAGGAATTAGCCAAAATACAGCAAATTCTTTTTTTGGGGGGGAAAAATTGGGAAAAAAGGGTTCCAGATGAAAGCGTCTGGTTTTTCACCTGCAAATGGTATCAAAAAAGGGGTTGTGGTGCTGAAATTACCATCTTCCCAGCTTTCAGGGACAAGCAGACTTTTGTCAGAAAATCAAAATCTTTTACACAGTTTTGGCATTTTTCAGGGACATAGCCTATTTTTGCTATTTTTTGTGTTTTCAACCTCCATTCAGTTAATGGCAGAAATGGGTATACAAGCAATAATGGATCCTGGAAAGCTATACATTTTAGAACAGTAGACTAAATTCTCAATTTAGCAAGGGGTCATTTGTGTGGATCCTTCAAGGTTTCTTCATAGAAACTAACAGTTAAATATAGGAAAAAATTTAAATCAGTTGAAAAAAACAGCCATTTGTGTCAACGTTTTCAAGTGTAACTTCTTCTAATTATGACAGCTGTTTGAAAGCAATATACCGTTACATTTGCTGGACCTTTCTGGTTGTGGGGATATATAGGACTTGTAGGTTCACCAAGAACCCGATGAACCAAGAGCCAATAACTGAGCAGCGTCTTGCAATGTTTTTTTATTATGTACCGGGTATATAGCAATTATTTTGGGAAAATGTATACATGGAAAAATTGATATGAAAGACACCTATGTATTTCTGAAATTGGAACACGTGATAGAGTTTAGAAACAGTAGATATTTGCGAATTTCCAAAATTGGGGATACCCATACTAGCATGAGAATTATAGGTCATTTTTCAAATGACTTAATTTTTTTACATTGTCTTTCATTTGGAAGTCAGAAATGCATCAAAAGTCAATAGGTTATAACAGTTGCTCTACAATTCTGTGTTACCTTAAGTCTCCCAACAAAAATGGTAACTCACTTGTGTGGGTAGGCCTTGTGCCCACGACAGGAAATGGCTCAAAACGCAATGTGGACACACCACATTTTCACAATTAAAAATGACCCTTTTATGTGCATAGTGCCTAGCTATAGTTTTTGAACACTAGCTCTGCCTGCATCTAGGGAAACCAAGCAAACCTATACATTTTTTAAATCTAGACACCCAGGGGAATCCATGATGGGGTGACTTGACTAGCTCTCACCAGGTTCTAAGACTCAGACTCCCTTGCAAACCTAAACAAATTCTCCAAAAAAACACATTTTCCTCACATTTCTGTGGTGGAAAGTTCTGGAATCTGCGTGGATCCACAAAATTTCACCCACCCCGCGTTCCCCAAAGTCTTCCGAGAAAAATGGTACCTCACTTGTGTGGGTAGGCCTAGTGCCCGCGACAGGAAACGTCCCAAAACGCAAGGTGACTGGACACACCACATTTTCACAGTGAAAAATGACCCTTTCTTTGCAAAGTTCCTAGCTGTAATTTTTTAACTCTAGCTCTGCCGGCACCTAGGCAAACCTATACATTTTTGAAAAATAGACACCCATGGGTGTCACCGGGCTGACACAAATTTCCTACCACCCAGCGTTCCCCCGGGTCTCCTGGTTAAAATGAGTGCCTCACTAGTGTGGGAAGCCCAAGTACCCACGACAGGCAAGGGCCCAAAACATTTTGTGATAGGCAGTTTTGATGTTGCCTCAATACGTTTTGGGCCCTGGCCTGTCGCGGGTACTTGGGCCTCCCACACGAGTGAGGCACCATTTATATCGGGAGACCCGGGGGAATGCTGGGTGGTTGGAAATTTGTGTCAGCCCGGTGATGCCACAACTTTTCCACACAAAAATGTGTGGAAAAAGTGATTTTATTCAGCTAAATTTGAGGTTTGCAGGGGATTCTGGGTAAGAAAACGTTGAGCATCCACGCAAACCATACCTCCCTGGAATCCCCTGGGTGTCTAATTTTCAGAAATGTGTGAGTTTGGTAGGTTTTCCTAGCTGGCAGCCGAGCACGGGGCCAAAAACCCAGGTGACTCCCTTTGCAAAACCAGGTCGTTTTGTGATAGGCAATTTTGATGTTGCCTCAATAAGTTTTGGGCCCTTGCCACGACTGAGGCACCATTTTTATCGGGGGACCCGGGGGAACACTGGGTAGTAGGAAATTTGTGTCAGCCCGGTGATGCCACAACTTTCCTACACAAAAATGTTTGGAAAAAGTGATTCTTTTCCTGCTACATTTGAGGTTTGCAGGGGTTTCTGGGTAAGAAAACGTTGGGGGATCTACACAACCCATACCTCCCTGGAATTCTCCAGGTGTCTAGTTTTCAGAAATGTATGGGTTTGGTAGGTTTCACTGGCTGGCCGCCGAGCACGGGGCCAAAAACCCTGGCCACCCCCCATGCAAAACCAGGTCGTTTTGTGATAGGCAATTTTGATGTCACTAAAAATGAGGTTTGCAGGGGATTCTGGGTAAGAAAACTTTGGGGAATCCATGCAAGCCATACCTCCCTGGAATCCCCTGTTTGTCTAGTTTTCAGAAATGTGTGGGTTTGGTAGGTTTCCCTAGCTGGCCGCCGAGCACGGGGACAAAAACCCAGGTGACCCCCCCCTTGCAAAACCAAGTTGTTTTGTGATAGGCAAATTTGATCTCGCCTCAGTAGGTTTTGGGCCCATGCCTGTCACGGGTCCTTGACCCACCCACGCGACTGAGGTACCATTTCTATTAGGATACTTGGAGAAAGGCGGGGGTAGGAAATTTGTTGTTTCTTTCTGCAGCATGAACATTTTGCCACAATAATGCAAGGAAAATGTTGAGGTTTGCAGGACATTGTGGGTAAGATAACATGTTGGGATCCACAAGAGAGACATCACCATGTACTTTCTTGGGTGTTTAGTTTACGACAATATCTACAATTGGTAGGATATTCTTAGATGGAATGTACACCTTGACTAAAAAGACAAAGATTACTGCACAGCCATCTATTTCTCAAGCACACACACATACTGGTTGGATTTGGCACAAGGGCGAGTGGTGGTTCAGTATATAACATTTTATTAACATGAGATTTCCCCAAAATTAAATGCACTGTCAATAATTGAAAGGACAAAAAACTGAACCACTGACTCGCAGCTCGTGAGCTGTTAAGCCACGTCAAGGCCCCAACTGCTTTACAGGCCATTCACACACCTTTCATACGTGATACACACAAGGCCATTCACACCACCAGGCACGAAACCAAACACATTACAACATTCACAAAAAGGGACAAGGTACCCGCTGCTTGAGAAAGACAGAAAAGACAAATATTTCTGCATAAACACCAGCACAAGGATTGCGGGGAGTAGTGTTTAGCCAGAAGTGTGTGTAGTGACCAGCAGCAAGTCACTACTCACACACTGCCAGCCAAGCACCCATCCACGCTCACCGCCAGCCAAGCGCCAGTCCACGCAAACCGTCAGCCAAGCACCAGTCCACACACACTGCCAGCCTAGCGCCAGTCCACGCACACCGCCAGCCAAGCGCCAGTCCACGCACACTGCGAGTCAAGAACCAATCCACGCACACCGCCTGCCAAGTGCCAGTCCACTCACCGCCAGCCAAGCGCCAATCCATGCACACCGCCAGCCAAGCGCCAATCCACGAACACTGCTAGCCAAGTGCCAGTCCGCTCACGGCCAGCCAAGCACCAGTCCTTGCACACCGCCAGCCAAGCACCAGTCCACGCACACAGTCATTCATTTTTTTTAAACAAGAAAGAAAAGTCAAAGCAATAAATACAAAACTATTACTACTGTAGTGTGGGTTAACCACGCCCTATGTACAACGCTAAGTTAGCATAACCTCGATGGCTGTTAGAAAGCCAGCTTGCTGCTTCTGCTGCTTTTGCACGCGACACTGTTGTTACATGTTATTCATTCGAGAACTGCTGACTCGACTTTGCTTCACGAGAACCGTCTGTTGTTTAACATCCTTAACAGCGAGCAGTGACCTTGGTCTGTACACCGTGTAAGGAACGAGTCTGGGTCACTAGACGGGGCAGGTTGTTGTGTTCAGGTTGATCGTACCACTTCTTAGCCATAACATACATACAGCTGCCAATACCTGAAAGACGAGCCCTTTAATATTACAGAGCAGCATGTTTTCTGTTACATTCGAAACGAAGAGCTGTTGCAGGAGAGAGCCTAGCTGATCCTGTGATGTGATTCCACTAAGCTGATCTATAAGGTATGGGGTCCCCCATGCAAGCCTAAGAGACCTTCTATTAGTCTAATAATACCTTATTAGTTGCTAGAGAAAGGAGGGTGGTTGTGTTCCACGGTCATTATTATTATGATTGCTCCTTTTATTTTCTATGGTATTGTAACAATGCTGATGGTGCTGATCCTAACCATTTGTCTGCTTGTGTTAGCCAAAGTACTGCATCTTAGGACGCGAGGTTTATAAAATAAACTCTTTAAACTTTTACCATGTCTTTGTTATTCTGTTGTGGACTGATATATAGCTACCAACGGGTACTTCGGATTCCCACCACTCCTGAGAGTATCTAAGTCGCTTGTTCTGGGTTGTCTATACATTGGGACCGCCGAGCTAAATCTCGGATAACGAATGTGACACTAAGCTAGTCGGATAGGGGTTCTTAGTTCTGAGGGGAGTTTCTGGTACACCACAATTCTCTGAGGTCCTGGTTTCCTGCGCATAGTTCTGTGCGTAAGCAGAATCCCTGCAACATGGCGCACCTAACGTTTGGTCTTTTGATCTGAAACACCTTAGTAGTGCTTTTATTAGTCCACAACGCTCTCACTCTAGTTTCCGGATAACGTGAGTGACGGCTTAACCTACCTAGGTTTCGACTAAAGGTTCTTTCAAGCTTGATAATTAAAAAGGTTTTCTTTTTCTGAACCCCAGTGCTACAGTATAGCTTTTCGTTGTTCTTTCAAGTGTCCCGATGGCGGTCAACGTTGCCGCGCATAGTAGGGTTCCCCTGACCGCACATTTGGGGGTCTATGGGGTCCCGGATGATGGCTTGGCTGTTATTATAGTAGTAGGCGCTGATGCGGCATTCCCGTATGAGTCGTTTTACTCTTGGGTGACGTTTGACAAAGTGGATGCAAACGACAATTTGTTCCACGATTATACTCACACCGCGATGCCTGCTGCCTATGCCCCTTATCGGACACTTGAAATTCCCCTTAGTGCCTGGCAGCATACTATTTGGTTTAGTGGCGCCCTTCCCCATGTGGTAGCGCCAGTGAGAATGGGCCCGTTGTCAATTGCAGGGGCCACATGGCCGGTGCTAGCCGGTTATACACCCCATCCCCGCTACATGACTGTGGTGGTGGCGGAATTATGTGTGCTACACACTGCCCTGATTACGGTCCATAGGGCGTTAGTGCAGTACGTGTCTCGCAATGTGCAGGTGGGGGCACCTGCGGTTGTGGGACACACGACTGACCATCATGCGACGGTCATCAGTCCAGTTATGGTTAATTCGGTTGTCGGCAAGCGCCCCCAAAATAGGGATGAATTCCCTTACTGGCTTGCTGAAAAATTTGATCAATTTGAAGCCGTGTTTCCCAATACTTCTCCTGTGGATAAACACAGGATCCTCACTATAACATTACCTAAGGACCTGGTCCCGGATATTGCCGACTGTGACAATTGGGGCAAGGTCTTTGCTGCGACCTATGCGAAGTGCTACGGCACTCCGTCTATGTCTGTACTGCCCTCGGTCATCAAGAAGGTCCAAGACAATCATGGTGCCGAGGCAGCAATTGAGTTGGGATTGAGGCTTGTCGATAGCTTCGATGTGGTTTGTTCCATGGTTATGGGCAACCTCAAAGGAGATGCCATGCAATTCCAGGTGTGCAATATGATGGCACTTGTGGATCCGGGCGACAGGCCAAAGGAGTTCGCTAAAATTATAGCGAAAACCTACAGAATGGTGGGTCGTAGCGCCTTGGGTGTGAAATCCACCGTGATCATTCCGACTGCAGTGCAGCAGCCTAAAGTGAGTTCGTCTACAAAAGACGAAAAGCCCAACTTTCCGAAACAAAGTTGGCGAGCTAAGAAACAGGGGAAGCAGCAAGAGAAACGGAGGTCTCGTTCTGCATCACCGGTGCAGACACAAAGTGAACGCACTTATGATTTGCGCGATCGTTCTAACATTAAGTCACCTGATAGATTTCAGGTTCCTGAACAACGCTCTCCTCGTTCTTCACAGGAAACATCAGCTTATCAATCCTGTGGCGGAGATCGTGGGAAGGGAAAGGGTGCTCAAGGTCGTGAGCAGCCCCGTCAGACTGACGGTAAAGGCAAACAGGACGAGTCTGCACGTCAAAGACCCCCGTTTCAAAAGAAGAAAGTTGCTGCTCTGACTGCGAGACATGCCTCAGATGGTACGGACACAGCTTCTGAACCAGACATGGGCGCTAACGCTGCTAGACAGCGCGGCAGAAGTTACAGTAGTGCGACAAGCGCTGCGTCCGTTTCTGGCGGCGACAGCAACTGATACATTTGTAAGTGTTGAAACTGCTGATACTCGCGTATCTCCCCCTGAAAGAATGTTTACATTTGACCTTTTAATTGAGGGTGACATACAACATAAAATTAAAGTGGTTCTTTGGGATAATCTAACCTCCACCTATGATATTCTTTTGGCGGAGGCAGATTGGCCCCCGGCTTTCGTGTTAGAGGCTCCTAGAGGGGAGGTGGTAATCCTCCCGTCCTTTGGGCACACAGTGCCACTGGAACATTCTAATAGGTTAGCCAGGGTGTGGGCGCAGGTGCTCGCGCCTGCGTTGTACCGTACTCAGGTGGGCTGGGACAAATTTTCTCCCAACCATACGATTCCGTTGCGGTCGGAACCCCAGCCACAACCCCAATACCCCATGCGGCGCGAAGCTCGAACTCACGTCGCGTCCATCCTTGAGCAATTGGAATATCAGGGAGTAATTGAAACATGTGTGTCACCCATGAATAATCCTTTATTCACTGTGACTAAGCCTGACGGATCGTACAGCCTAGTTTTGGATTACCGGCACTTACATTCGCACTGCCGGACATGTGCGATACAGAATACACACAGTTCGGCTCTCGTCGATAGTCTTGTGAGAAAATGTTTTAAAACTACTCTTGACATCTCCAATGGCTTTTATAGCCACAACCTGTCTCCTCATAGCTATGAGTGGACGGCGTTTACCTCGGGTGGCAAACAAAAATGGTTCAAAAGGCTCCCAATGGGCTATAAAAACAGCCCCGGGGTCTTTGCTGCTCGTGTGGTCTCACTTTTGGAGATGATTGACCCGGAAGCATATTCGTATGTAGATGACATCTACCTAACGGACGACGAGTTGCTTCCACACCTTGCTCGTGTGGATAACATAATAACTATGTTTGCTGACTATGGTTACAAGTTCAACTTTGCCAAGTCCCACATTGCCGAGTTCACAGTGTTGTTCTTGGGGTACGAACTCAATAATGAGGGTCGAGGCTTGTCTCCGCAATTCCTTGAGAAATGCGCCGCCTCAGTACTCCTTCGACACTGAAGAAATTACAATCTTTGCTGGGTTTTCTGAATTTCGGTCGTACCTACATTCCTGATTATGCCCAGCGTATCAAGTCGCTTTATGCCTTGGTACAACCTACTTTTACCAAATCTTGCTGGCTGCCTGAGCATTCGGCTGCATTGTAATCATTGCAGTCTGATCTTCTAGCTTCGAAGTTTTTACAAACTCGTGATAACCACACTAACCTGGTCATTAGAATCGTACCGGGTGCAGTGGGTTTCACCTACTTGACGTTCAATGAGGGCGACACAGTCCCCATTGCATACAAATCTCATCTGTACACTTCGGCTGAGCTGCGCTTCTCCGCTGTCGAGAAAGTACTGACAGCAGTTCAGATGGCGATCTTGAAAGAGCGAGCGCTATCACAGGGAAAGCACATGCTGGTGGTAACACCGTACCCTGCCCTTGAGGCGGTTACTAAAGCCAGTGTACCTAATTCTAAGGCTTTGCATCCAAGGTGGATACAATGGGCAACATCCTTGACTTTGCCTGACGTCACATATATCTTTGACGCGGCATTACAGACACAGGAGTTCTTGGAGTATGAATTTGTTCATCCGGCTCCTCTGACTTTGCGCCCGCTCGAGGAGTACCATTGTGTCATATACACTGATGGGTCTGCGCAACCCGCAACTGGATCAAAGCACGCCTATTCAGCGGCCTGCGCAATTGTAGTAGGTACTTTCGTGAACGGTGAGTTCCAGTCTGATGTCGTGCATACGCAGTCATTGGGTGATTGCACCGCGCAGTTGGCAGAGCTGAAAGCTCTGGTGCTTGCACTGGAGTTTGCTGATCCTCGGGTCACCATCCTTATAGTGAGTGACTCGTTTTATTGTGTTCAATCATACAACGAGAATTTACACTTTTGGAGTCAGAATGACTTTCGTGATTCGAAAGGTAGCACAGTTAAGCACAAAACGCTTTGGGTTCGAGTGGCAGAACTTAAAGAAGGCCTGCCCCTCGTGAATGTAATTTACACTCTTGGTCACCAGCGTGTTGGTGTCCATGCTGTCGGTAACAGTTTGGCTGATGAGGCAGCAAAAACCGCAGTGGCGACATATTTAGTAGCAGCAGTTACAAGATCCAAAACTAGGATTGATGATGACATCTTGGCAGCTATTGCTGCGTCCGAGACAGGGACGGGTTTTCCGAAGGGATTCCCTTCCCGCTACCATTATCGTTTAAGTCCTGATAACGTCCTGTTAGTGAGGATTAACGACGTTGGGGACAGATTGATTCCCAACGCGGACTGCAGACCATCTCCGATTACAGCTGCCCACGAAGGTGTTGCGTCTGCGCACGCCAGCGTTTCGGCGACTGTATCTCTTTTACAGCAACGTTACTGGTGGTACGGTTTGTACAAACAAACGCGAGCTTATGTCCTTTTATGTGACATTTGCCAGCAGATTAAACCTTCTACTGTCGCGCGTCCACCACAAACGCAGCTGTTTATATCTAATCAACCACTTGCGTGTGTTTATTTAGATCAATGCGGTCCTTTTTCCTCTGATACTGCGTACAAGTACATCTTGGTTGCAGTGGATTCGTGCACACGTTTTCTGTGGGTGTGGCCGCAAAGGAGTACTGATGCCCGGACGGTCATCAAGGATTTGCGTGTCTTTATTGGGAGTTTTGCATGTGGTACCCTTCATTCTGATCAGGGCCCTGCGTTTGCCTCTAGGGCTTACAAAAAAGCCATGAGAAGTTTGGGGGTCCAAGTCAAATTTTCGTCTCCATACCAGCCTGAGGGCAATAGTGTTGTGGAGCGAATGAACCGTGACCTAAGGCAATCTTTGACAGCAAGGGTATTAGGTACAGGCCGAAGCTGGCTGACCCACTTATATGACGTGCAACGTGCACTTAATAATTTCCCTAGAAGGTCTCTGGGTGGGCGGACCCCATACATGATGCTCTTTGGAGTACGAATGTTTGTTCCGGACCTTGATGGTCTAGACATGGCGGCGGCTGCCGCGCCTTTTGACCTAGATGATCACTGTGCTGTATTGCAGAATCTACAAGAAGCAAGAGACAGTCTGGCGAAGGAACACGTACCCTCTACATGCGAAGCTGAGCTCCAGATTCCGGTAGTCGGCTGGCTACCTCGAGTTGGTGATCTGGTCCGTGAGAAGGTGGAGAACAAGAAAGAGTTTGGCGCCTCTTATTGTGCACCAGTCCCGGTGCTTGGAGTCCAGGGTACCCGTACAGTCATTTTACCCCCACTTCCTGGTCGCAAGGAAAACAGGTACATCTCGATTGACAATGTCAAGCTACAGCGAGTGGCCGATACTTCATAGTATGACACCTTCAGTTTCTTGCCCTTCCATTCTGCGAAATTCTGTTGTGCTATCGCCCTCGACCATCATGCCTGAGGTTGCCGTTGAGATGCATGCAGTTGCTTCCCCTCTTATACCGCCTGTTGATGGCGGTTTGTCTGATGATCCTGAGTATGCTTATCCTGCAAATGTCCCGTTGCCTCTTTTACATTCAACAACGTTTAACCAGTCCCGTTCTTCCTTTGACACTTAATCAATGACTTCCACTGCCCCTTCCAAAATTGCTATATTTTTTGCCTGGTTCAAGAGACATTTTTTAGTGGCACCATGGACTTACATCTGGCTGGTGCTAATCTGTATTTTTTTGTTCATGACAATTGGCTTTGTGGTAGTGTTTTTTAAAATTATAAATGGACACTACCTGAATGAGCGATCTTCGATTGAATCCATTGCTGGAACTTTGGCCCCCCATTCCTCATCACACATTATGAAAAGGGACCAGACTTTTGTGAACATTACTGCCTGGCCTGTGCGTGATGGGATCGCTTGGGATGCTGTTAAATTTCAAATTCATGGACCTACTGAAGTGATTAATGTGCCTAATGTATTTCGTGTTTCTATGGGTGATGTGGTTAAACAGAATATTATATCTGATGATTGGGATGTACACGCAATAGAAGCACTATTTTCTGATCTAAAATATTATGCTGCATTTGATGCTGAGGATTTATATTTAAATTCTGCTAATTATGGTGAACAATTTTGTTATCAACATTATGGCACACATTTCCTACACAGAGCAAATACCTTTCGAAATTTTGTTAATTACACACCATGGGAACATTGTCCGGCTCCTCATCAGGGCAGTTCTACAACGTTAGTGAACAAGTTCACATACTTTTCGGATTTTAGTGTGTCAAAACCGGCCTCCTTTTATTTTAAAATGGCACCTGAAACCGCCTCTAAGGTACGGTTGACACATACCAAATTATTATATTCCAAGTCCTTTATGGACGAATTGGCAGTCGGAGGCTATGAGCTATGGAAAGCTACTATCGATCTTAAATCGGTTTGGGGTACTAAACCGTGGCAGGTTCAGGGGACAGAAGCTTTGCATCGTGCCTGTCTTATCCCTAACCATATGTTATTTTTAAATTCATCTATTTTTCAGACGACTTGCTTTTGCTTGTCTACGTCTAAAAGAATGAATTCCCCCGCAATCCCGGATCTGGGTGCTTATCCCGGCTGGGGTAATTACACAGATCTTTCCCTTACCAAGTTGCAGTCCCTTATTTCCAATACCACCTTTAATGTTTCGGCATTTAATCCTGAGGGTTGGTTGGTTTGGCAAACTGGTTCAGATTCTTGTCAACGTCGATTTTTAGCACTGACACCTGGGTACACTCAAGTCAGGGTAGATCCTCGTTTTGAATCATCACACACTGTAACTACCTACTCTGTGGGTAAGTTATGCCAGTCATGGCTGCAACATTCCACATTAGCGTCTGTTAAGCTTCATTTGTCACGTTTAGACGACAAAATTGATTTTATTAAAGGTCCTGCAGTAGGCAGGTCCAAAAGATGGGTATATGCTATTTACAACGAAGTTTGGAAATTGTCGCAAATTGAGGCTGCCTCCAGATTACGTGCTATTGACCAGGCCAATATGGAAAAAGTGTTGGCTGTGATTGATAATAGTATAAATACCTTGTCTTCTAGAATATACACTTTAGATAATATTGTTTCATCTGTCATAGATATTGTGCAGGATGATTTGTCTGTGTTGTACCATGGCCAGAATCAGTTGCGTTCTGTTATGCAATTTGCATGGACTTTGCAAACGTTAAAGGCAGGGAAAGTCCCATGGGATTACATGAATGTTTCCTCTTTGTTCCTCCCTTTTAATTTGACTGCAAAGCAACAGTTTATGTCTATGAAGGATGCCACTTATTCATTACTGCACATTGAGAAATTAGAACCTTTGCCTTTCTCTATTGCCGAGTTAAATTCGGCGACGTGGCTTATTCACGGCGTAATCCCTTTACCTTTTTCGCTTTTTAAGTTTAGTTCATGCATGAAACATTATGCTCTTGGCAGGTATGAACAACTTGGTAGTGCGTTCCTGCACGAAGTTTGGTCGCTCCCATTTACATATAGATGCATGCGGGAGGGCACAGAGGTTTATCTGAAAGGTGAGGAATGCACTTCTGCTCCTGATCATTCTGTAGTGTGTAGACATATACAATTACATGGTGCTTGCAATGTACATGCTCCTAATTTAGCTTGCGTTTTGAAAGGTGTACCTGTACCAGTTATAACCCCTTCATTTACACTGCTTGCTAACGGTAGTTATTTACTTTTAAATAATGAGAATTGCTGTGGGATGCTAAAGGGCATTCCGTACATAGTCACTGTTTCCCAGCGTGTAGTTTGCTGTAATAATGTCCTTTTCCCGCCCCCGCATGGCCAGCTCGATGTTTCTATCTGACCTTCGATTCCAACCTTAAGCGCAGAGTTCAACCAGATGAGCAGAATAAGGGCTCTTTTGTCTCAAAGGGAGGTCGCTTTAACTTCATCCCTTGAAACCTTTCTTCTTCACGTGGCAAACACCCGCACGGAGGTGCAGGCGCTTTTGAATACTGACCTCCCCTTCCATTTTGGAACGTTGATACAGACTATCTTTAATGCCTCGTCTACGACCGGCATAGTCCATTTTTTTAAACTGGTGGGCTCCGGCCTCGTGACCTCCTTTCAGACTATTTTTGGTGTGATTCCCGCATTTTTTCACTCTATTTTTTCCAGCGTCTTCGGAGGTCTTCCTTTCCTTCTTGCCCTTATTGCTGGAATACTTTTGCTGGTTTGCGTTCTACGCAATGGCTGCGCAACTTGCGTACAGAGACACCATGCCCCGGCTGTTTTTATCTGCGCAACCGGATGCTTGAATACTATGGCATGTTGCCCTTGGTGACTTTAAGTGTCGCGTATGGATTGGCCTTCCGGTTTCCATTCTTTACTTGTGTGCAACCCGTCTTTCACTGCCTGGATTGTCCTTTCCAGTGGGCTCTGGATTTGTGCCTTTCAACCTCGGTGTCACCTGTACCGGATTTTGGTCAACTGATGGGCCCCTTAACGGCTCATGAGTATGAATGTTCTGGTGTTGGGTTTATGGCCGTGGGTGCGGCACATGGAGTCCTTGGTAATTGGGCCGTCGAAGAGGCTGCGATTGACTTTCTGGAACGGAGTTATATCGAGGAACCTTCCTGTTGTCCCCGTGTGGTGCTGGAGGCTCCGATTGTGAGTGAACACGTGTGTTCCTTTCCCCTGTTAAACTGGATGGCAGATACTTTTGCGGAATGCTCCAATGATTTCCTCTTGGAGGCTGTTGCAACTTATTGTGCCTATACTTTTATGGATTGACTTTTTATCTTGGTCGACCCTTGATGTTTCGATTGGTGTCGTTTTTTCCCATTTTTTCATGGTTTTTTCCCCCTGATGACATTTTTTTTCTGTTTTTTTTCTTTTCGAACTTACACTTACCTTATATGGACTTATAGTTCATGCCTTTGGTTCCGTTCTTTCTAACTTGAACTCTGCGTTCTTGATAAGTGCGCTCCTAGTGGTTAGTAGTCCGATCAAAGGGGGATGTAGTGTGGGTTAACCACGCCCTATGTACAACGCAAAGTTAGCATAACCTCGATGGCTGTTAGAAAGCCAGCTTGCTGCTTCTGCTGCTTTTGAACGCGACACTGTTGTTACATGTTATTCATTCGAGAACTGCTGACTCGACTTTGCTTCACATGAGAACCGTCTGTTGTTTAACATCCTTAACAGCGAGCAGTGACTTTGGTCTGTACACCGTGTAAGGAACGAGTCTGGGTCACTAGACGGGGCAGGTTGTTGTGTTCAGGTTGATCGTACCACTTCTTAGCCATAACATACATACAGCTGCCAATATCTGAAAGACGAGCCCTTTAATATTACAGAGCAGCATGTTTTCTGTTACATTCGAAACGAAGAGCTGTTGCAGGAGAGAGCCTAGCTGATCCTGTGATGTGATTCCACTAAGCTGATCTATAAGGTATGGGGTCCCCCATGCAAGCCTAAGAGACCTTCTATTAGTCTAATAATACCTTATTAGTTGCTAGAGAAAGGAGGGTGGTTGTGTTCCACGGTCATTATTATTATGATTGCTCCTTTTATTTTCTATGGTATTGTAACAATGCTGATGGTGCTGATCCTAACCATTTGTCTGCTTGTGTTAGCCAAAGTACTGCATCTTAGGACGCGAGGTTTATAAAATAAACTCTTTAAACTTTTACTGTGTCTTTGTTATTCTGTTGTGGACTGATATATAGCTACCAACGGGTACTTCGGATTCCCACCACTCCTGAGAGTATCTAAGTCGCTTGTTCTGGGTTGTCTATACATTGGGACCGCCAAGCTAAATCTCGGATAACGAATGTGACACTAAGCTAGTCGGATAGGGGTTCTTAGTTCTGAGGGGAGTTTCTGGTACCCCACAATTCTCTGAGGTCCTGGTTTCCTGCGCATAGTTCTGTGCATAAGCAGAATCCCTGCAACACTACAAAAACAACAGCAGTAACTAAGGATATCATTCTACTGTCAAACGTTAAACTGAACAACTATGTAAAACCATACAGACCAGGCAGTTCACTATTAGACTCACGGTTGCTCCCAAAAACTCTTTTGAGTGTGATACAATCTGAAACATGTGGGCACACACAGCCCAGGATTAGAAGGACAATCGGCACAGTGCTTATGACTCTACTTCCACACACCTCTTCGCAAGCAGACTCTACATCTCTTACAGGGATTGTTTTTTTTGGGCGTCGGAGGAATTAAATCAGGAAAGTGGCGATCTTTCAATCTAGCCACATCCTCCACCACTCCAACTCTAGGAACACTTGCCTGTTCCACAACAACAAGGCTGCCTATCACAGACTCCTGAAACTGAACAAAAGTCAACTTTGACGCAGGAGAACACTCCTTGTACACAACAAAAGCATTGAAAGTTGCTAAATTGAAGAGATGGATGGCCAACTTCATATACCAAATGTAAGACTTATGAATAGCAGTGTAAGGTTCCAACCTCTGATTTACTTTATCAACACCACCCATGTGCTTATTGTAGTCTAAAATGCACACAGGTTTGCGCACTTCAGCAATCTGACCCCAAATAGCCAAATGTGAATTACTCTCATCATGGATGGTAGTCAGCATGTACACATCCCTCCTCTCCACAAATTTCACAGGTAGTAGTTCATCACTACGCAAGGAATTGCATTGTCCCCTCTGAAGTTTTTGCAAACAAGCTCTTTTGGATAACCTTTACGGTTAGAGCGGATTGTGCCAGAAGCAAAAGTGTCCACTTTGAACAATTCCTTAAATAATTGCACAGCAGTGTAGAAGTCATCGAGGTTAAACAGTCCTCTATCAAGATTCCAAACAATTTTCTCTTAAACTCCAAAAGTGGACAGACAACCAGGGGGGTCAATAGTGGAATCCCTAGCAGTGTACACCCGGAAATTAAAGACATATCCTGCCCTACTCTCAGACAACATATACAGCTTAATTCCATAAGTGCCCTCTTGCTGGGAATGTGCTGCCTAAAAACCAAACAGCCCTTAAACAGGACCAAAGACTCATCAAAAGCTATTTCTTTCCATGGAGTATAGATCTCTGAAAATTGATCTACAAAGTGATAAAGAACAGGCCGAATCTTAAAAAGGCCGTCACAGTCGGGGTTATCTCGTGGCAACGCCAAAGTATTATCAACAAAATGCAGCATCCAAAGCAAAAGTAAATACCGATCACAACTCATAATTGCAGGAAATATGGCCTTTGCCATCAAGGGACTGGTAGACCAATATGAAGCCATGGACAGCTTCCTTATCAAGCCCATCAAAAACGTAAAACCCAAAAACTTCTTAATCTCTTCCAGATTTGTGGGAGTCCACTGGGTAGCTCTAGAGTGGGGCCTAAGTCTGGCACTGTTGTCCCTCAAAAACTGTTCAGCATACAAATTAGTCTGCTCAACAATCTCAGCCAAAAATACATCATCCATAAACAACTGAAAAAACTGTATAGGCAAAAGAATTTCACAATCCACTCTACACCCTGCATCCACACTAAAGGCAGGTAACACTGGCTGCACCATATTTGGATCAACCCAGAGTCCAGCACTTCCAGTAGGAAGCCTTGCACACTCAGGCTTCAATACCGATGTCTCTTGCTGCACCATCGGCACATCAGTGTCCCCCCTAAAACAGGCACTTCATCCGCACTGAGACTAGCTTCTTCTGCACTGAGAGAAGCTTCATCATCCGATGATTCCATGTGGAGAGAAAACTCACTGCCTGAATCTTCCTCTCCCTCAGACGCACTGTCATTGTCATAATCCTGCTCAGAGGAAGATTCAAGAAGCATACCAACCACCTGCTGAGCAGTAATTCTACAGCTAGCCATAATGCTTACTGATAAAGGTAACTTGTCAAACAAGTCAACAACAACAAACCCTTTGTAAAAAAATAAATAAACAAAATGTAGCTTTATCACAAAGACCTATATACTCCAAAAGTATACCACTCACTTGCCAGAAACAGCTAGACTCACCACCACCTATTCTGCACAGACACAGTAAGGATCAAGAATATCCCACGAAAAAGAAAAGAAAATTACACATAAGACAATGCAAAACACATCACAAATAATTTCATGCTCAAACCACTAACTAAATATGCTGACATTATGACACCACTAACAGAAAAAAACATTAATGCATGACAATAATACTCATTTGGAGTAAATACACCAAAGAAATGCAAATCCGCAAAACTGCAGAACAACCACTGCCGAAACTGCAAGCAGGAATCAAAAGCTTTACCCTAGAATAAAAAGGAGGGAAGAAAAACATTACAATCACATATGCAAATAAATGCACCAGTCCACACACAATCCACCAGCTAAGCTAAGGAGTAGGTGGGCCTAAGAGTATAAATACAATATTCACTTCCATAAAAGGGGAGCAACCCTTGCCCTTGAGGTCACTCCCCAACACTAAAATTTAAAAAACCCTGTTGTGTAGTGGCTTCTGCCCCCCTTGGGGCCAGATGGGCCTAAAAAACATACTGCTAATCTGCCACCAAAAGAGGACAGAAATGGCCACGATCATACTCCCATAAAGGGGAGCGACTCTTGTCCAAGGGGCCGCTCCCCAACATAAAAAAATAACCCTGGTGGCATAGTGGCCATACAAAAAAAACAAAATAAGACAATCTGCCCCTCAGGAGGGCAGAAACGGCCACATTAATACTCCCCAAAGGGGAGCGACCCTTGCCCAAGGGGCCACTCCCCACAAATAAATCCCTAGTGGCTATACAAAAAAAAAATGCCGATCTGCCCCCAGGGGTGCAGAAACAGCCAAATTAATGCTCCGCAAAGAGGAGCAACACTTGCCCAAGGGACCACTCCCCACAAACAAATCCCTGGTGGACTAGTGGGCCCAAAGATGGCAAGACACAGCACCCAAAGGGGAGTGACCCTTGCCCTAGGAGCCACTCCCCACAAAGTATTCCCTGGTGGTCCAGTGGGCCACTTTAAATTAAAATGGTGAAATCTGCCCCCCAGGGTGGCAGACGAAGCCAAAAAACATTGCCCCCATAAGGGGAGCGACCCTTGCCCAAGGGGTCACTCCCCACAAACAAATCCCTGATGGTCTAGTGGGCCAAATATGGCGGTACACAGCCCCCAACGGAGAGCGAACCTTGTCCAAGGGGTCACTCTCCCCCAAAAAATCCTTGGTGGCCTAGTGGGCCCTCGATAAAAAAAAAAAAGGTGAGCTCTGCCCCCCATGAGGGCAGAAAGCCAAAAACATAGCCCCCAAAGGGGAGTGACCCTTGCCCAAGGGGCCACTCCCCACAAAGTATTCCCTGGTGGTCAAGTGGGCCACTTTCAAAAAAATTATGGCAAAATCTGCCCGCCCCAGGGGGCAGACAAAATCAATAAACAATGCCCCCATAAGGGTAGCGACCCTTGCCTAAGGGGCCGCTCCCCCAAACAGTAAATCAGTTTCCAAATAAAAAAATCCCTGGGTATAGTGGGCATTCCTGCTGCATGATTGCACAATCGTGCAGCAGGGATGTCCAAAAGAGGCTTCAGGGGAAAGGGAAACTCTCTCTTTTCCCACGTTGCCTCTTTTGTTTAAATCCCCCCCTCCCACAAGGAGAAACTTACCTCTTCTTCTCTCCGGCGCGCTGGAAGAGATGGCTTCCAGCACATCGGGAATCCTCTAATGACGTGGAGGGGGGGGGGAGGCAGGGGAAGGGCTTCCCCTGCCTTCCCGGGTGGGGTCATGTAGATGGGTGTCCCACGGGGGGAACATCAGCGCTTCCCCTGTGGGCGGGTGCTAGGACAGCCAGGAGCCGTCCTGCGCACACGCCCACCGTGACATCTGACGGCTCCTGGCTGTCTGGCGCACTGAAGGGGTTAGATCTGGTCTGGTGACTAGATTTAAAGCAGTGTTTGGACTGATACCAGCATTTTTCACTCTTTATTCTTCAGTCTTTTTCAAGGTATTTTGAATATTCTACTGCTCATCGACTGTGGTAAATCTTTGGATGCTGTCTTTTCGCAAAATAGAGGCTATACAAGTAAAAGCATTGTTCTGGTGTATACATTGTCCAGCTGAAATCATCTTGGATATACTTCTGGAGCAATCCCCTAGATGTGGAAATGCTCCTGCAACGTTTGCAATCACACCAGAGACATTGCTGACCAATGCTTCTGTCCCTACTACATAATGGCAATTCTGATGGATCAACTACGGCAGTGACACTCTTCAAGAAGTTGCTTGATGACTGGCTTGGCTCACTATTATTGTTCAAGCCTACAAATTAAGTGATCTCACAATCACATGTACTGTGGAATTGCAACTGTTTGCTGGTCCATCTAATGTGTAAGGTAACTGCAACAAGCATTCATTGACTGGTTTTCACCACAAACTCATGTATATTGCATGTGAACCTGATGACATCAACATGTCCTCAAATAAGGATTGAAAACAGCTTTTGTATTCAACAAGAAACATGCACAGGATTCTAAATCTACCACAGAGACTGTGCCATGAAGATGACAATTTCAACAATATTCCTTTTATTTTCCAATTCTCTTTTAGTTGCCATATTCAGTATGATGCCAACATGTATTCCTCTTAACTAAGATTTTATGATAATATCATTTATATGTTATAGCGCTTTAATAATTCTCTGCTTAAAACATGCAAGGCTTAAGAAAAAATACATGCATAGCTTACTGCATTATTTTTCACTATTTTATGTAATCATATATGTTATACAAAAATTGACAAATATTTTAAATGTATTTTGTAACGATATTTTAGATAGAGAGTACTGTTCTGAGAGCATGGATTTCCCCATAAATTAGATTAATCCCTAAACATCTGTCTGCACGTATTATGTCATAATTCAGATGTACAGACGTAAAGACCATAAGGCCTGACTCCGTCTTGAGCAGGCCAAGATTCCATTTTCTCTATTTTTGCTGCATCATCAACATGTCTGCCTTTGACGTAGATGTTGTCTGTCCTTATATTTGAAAGAACTCATGAAAGTGTCAAGTCACTGAGACAGTATCATCGATAAGACACCTGATGCAAAATCGGTCAGGGTCATGTGCCTTCAGACAAGAAGAGTAGCCAAAACACTGTAGTCTGAAGTGAGATGGTTTTATCTTATTCGTTTATAAGAATGAACCTAAGAATTATATTTTGATGCACCTAGGTTATGTCAGGCACTCCAGAAGTTATGTTGGACATTGCCATTGTAGATGAGATACAATATATAAAGGCTGCTACTTGATTGCTTGTCAGGAAAAGTCCTTCTCCCCAGATTATTGTGCAAGATACTGCCAGAAGACATCTTCACTGCCAGAGATGCTGCTGCATCTCACTTTCTACTTAAAGCTGATATTGAGCCAAGTCCAGGAGGAGGAGAGCTGATTCGACACGTGTTGGTCTTGCACAGGGTACACGGCCTCCTTGACAACTGATGAATACAGCTTTGCTATAAACAGATGTGCAGTGTGCTGATTCTCTTTATACAACTCTGGACATAAGTTTTACTGTTTCATGCTCCTCTAGTATAGGACATAGAAGTGGGATTTAGACTAATGTTTTTAGATGAGATTTTAACAATGGTAGAAATGTTCATATTATTCTCATTGTTTGCAACATTTATTTGTGCTGTTATTATAATATTTTTGTGATTTATTTTAGTAAACATATCTTTTTCTTAGTGTAATATGTGTGTGTGGTATCAAGGAGAACAAAATAGGCTTGTTTCACCACAGCTGTTAGGAACCCAAAAAGATTGACATCACATCAGCTATGTATTGGGTGGGATTCTGCAGGGCTACTATAACCTGTATTTCACATCGAAGCGTTGGAGGATTGAACTAAGTTCATTAGTACCACCCGTAAGTGTGAAACAAGCCTTGTTGAGCTAAGCCAAAGTCTTTGTTTATGCAACAGTGGAGCCAGTGTGTGTGTGTGTGGGTGGATGTCTGTGTGTTGGTGGCCATTTTGTCTTTGTTTTCTATGCTTTCTTCTTGATAGGGCTACCACCATTTTGTCAAACCATTAGGTCTTTCAATCCTTTTATTCCACTTTTAAAAGCCATTTTCAAGGACCCCATGACATTTCTGTTCATATATAAAAAAAATCCTGATACATTTCTTTGCACTTTTGGTTGATTGTGGTGCTTCCCATAGAGTTCTCAGTGGGTCCGGGATGGACAAATATTTAATTTATTTATTTAATTTTTTCCTGCACCACCTGCTTCCTATAGAAGTCCCATTGGCCCTGGACAGATACCAGCAATTATTTGGTTAATTTATTCAATTTTTCCTGGCACACTCCTTCAACCTTTAGGCATACCATCTACCCTGGAAGGACACCAGCAATTCTTAATACATAGTGGTCCCATAGGCTGAGGAGGTACACTAACTACCCTTTTCCTTTGTAATTTTGTGGGGGAAAATATAGCTTATGCATGGTTTGGGTACACTATTGGTAAGCATTTGTAAAGATGACAATCATGATGGCTTCACTTGTGTTACATTAGCTGGGTTCAGATTGCAAATGATTCACTGGCTTCCTCCTTTTTTGTATTTGTGGTTACATGAAGCTGCACAAGGCATCACACATGGTAGTGAGATGGAGAGGAATCTCCAAATTAGTTGACAGTGACTCCTGAGTCTTCATCTGATGAGTGTTTCTGCTCATGCTAAGTCACAACTATTAGTACTAAAAAAGGGCCCCAAAGAATGAAGTTCTGGCCAAGAAAGTGGCCTGTCAGACAAAGAAGCCTGTTGCCACTATTGGGATCAAGATGTCATCCTTTTTCTGGCCAGGAAGAGGCTGGGAGGAGGATCATGATTGCATCAGTGGCACCACCACCAAAACCTAAGTCTCTTAGCACTGCAGTGACTGCAGTCATGGATAGCAGTGAATAAGAAATGGAATTGTATCAGCTGCAAATCAAATCATTGAGGGGATCATGTATTTGCACTTCCTGCTGAGCAAGATGTTATTGAGGCTGTTCTTCCCCCACCATCCACTTCATGATCTCTGGCAAGGAAATAAAAGAGCACGTCCCCATTTTCTCCAAGAACCCTTTTTAATGATATAGACATGGATTGGACCCTGACCAAGCCACTATGAGAGACCAGGTAAACAGAAGGTTCCTGAAAGCCTTGTAAGTAAAGAAGGTGATAATGATGAGTGAGTGATTATTTGTCAGTATGGAGAGTGGCACAGAGAAATATGACTCATGTCTCTTTAGCCTGCTCAGAGGCTTGCTGTTTCACCAATGTCAAATGGTACATGGCCCGCTCTTCTTTTTACCATATTTTTGCCCTGGCAAATGGGTTCTTCAGGGCCACCATCAGCTCGAAGAGAGGGGCAGTGCACCTAAGTACACCTAGACATGACTACAGCCCAAACTGGTGAATGGAATTACACCAAATTTGGACGAAAGGTAGATCTTGGTCCAAAAAAATCCCTTTTTTTAGTTTGTTGTAAATCCATTCAGTAGTTTTTAAACTAAGTTAAGCAATTAAATAAAAAAATGTTTTATGCATTTCTAAGGATGCAGGGGGTCCGTGGATGCAACATATTTCTTGCTGAGATCTGATTGGCTCCCACCCCTTCAACCAAAAAGTGGTGGGAGCAATCTTAGGACTCGCCTGAGTCCCAAGAAAAACATTTAAAAAATCACAAGGGGGCAGAATAGGAATACATTGATCACCTAGGCTGGATGGTTAGGTCCCACAGGGGTTCCACCAGAGGCCAGAAAGGTTTTCTTTCTATTTTACCGCAAATTCGAGAAGACCCATGGATACACAGACATTTGTTTTTAAAAAAACAAATGTGGTGTCCTGTGCTTGTTTATTCTTATGCACTTGGGTGGGCCAGGCCCCAGGGGTATTAATATATAGTTTGGGGGAAGAGGGTGCACATGCCCTCCCTCCCAGATCGATTTTTTGGAGCCAAGGGGTCCATCTCCAGGGTCCGGCTAATTGTAAGGAGGGGGACTGCACGCCAACTTCACAGGTCGATTTTGGTCCGTAAACCACATCCCCGGGCATTTAAAATAAATTGGGTGGGGGGCATGTGGCTCCCCCTTCACTGGAAGTATCGGCCACTGGGACCACATCTAACTGGGCCAGGCCAACGTTGTAAAAGTTTCCTAACTTTAACCTCCCTGCAACTTTATTTTTTTTTGAGAATTTCACTATTTTTTTAATATAAATTGTATTACGATTTGACCCATTATTTCAATTTACTAATATTCATTTTCACAAGTTTATTAATACATTTTACTCTGACATTCATTGGTATTATATGCTTTAAAACAACATTTTTAAAAATTAGGGTAAGGTAACTTATGTAGTCTTTCTATAAATGCAATGCACCAAGTCTTTCTATTTTTTAAATAAATTTTATGGATCCGCTGATCCGTCAGGAATCTTCAGACAAATAAGGGATCTGACAGTTATATTGCACACATTTTATACTAGAACAACAGTACGTTTACTACAAACAAATGCACGGCCCACCTATTAAGATTTGCAGGGCCTTTTTGGCCCCAAAGCTCATTTGACACAAATTGAACCTTAACTTGAGGCACTTACAAATATGAATTTAGCAAGTCCCCCATTTGAAGCTCCACTTCTGTAACTGACAAATGATCATAACTCCTGGGTTTGGTGAAGGCAAGGCAAGTGGGTTTTCTTGGCAATTCCATATTAAAAAGAATCTAAAGTCCTTTGTGGAGGTGACTGCATTGTTGATATATGAGAGCAAATCTGTATGTGACTGCAACGAGTGGGCTCTTTGTTGTCCTGTCCTGGTGTGAACAGAATCCATGGTTTTCCCTTTAAATTACTATGAGTGTGCAAATGTGCAAATCACTTGAAAGTTTTACCCATTTGTCCCCGCCCACCTTAGTAGTATGCAAAGGTCTTCCTGCCTTATGCCAGGATGATGCCCAGCTTTACAAGCGGGCACCCAGCGCATTTCCTGCAAATTTTGGTAAGGAATATGAGGACATCTCCACCAAACAAAGAAGCACTTACTTTATATAGTTAAGAGGAAAGACCCTTGTTTGGTGGAGATTTTCTTCTTGGTAGGCTCTATAGGAGGATTCATGTTATCACATATTTCTGGATAAAGATGCACCAGGAACAATCACATTGCCTAAATGCACACAGGGTACCTGGTGACATTTCCTCATGCTCCATTACACAGCTGTGGTGTAGAATATGTACTTAACATTTACCCAAGGATGTAGTATTTAGTAATTAACCAGTAGAAAGTACTCCACTTGGGTAAATATTGTGAGCAAAACTATGGACTCTTGTTGGATAAAAAGGCAGGTATGGTTCCTGGCCGAGTCACCCACACAGACTCCTGCACACCCACTCACACACTCAGGCACTCATGCACCCAATGGCAGACTCACTCAGACACTGACACACTCACTTTCAGACCCTTCAGACACTCACATACATACTCACAGATGCAATTAGACACTTACTATAATACTCATGTACCCACTCACAGACCCATACGGTCAATCACACAGCCACTCACATAGTCATTCAGACACTCGTGCACCCATTCATAGATCCACTCAGACACTTATGCACTCACTTACAGAATGACTCAGGCACTCATGGGGCCACACATAAACTCCCTCGGATACTCTCACACACATTCACAGACCTGTTGATACACTCACTCAGAAACAAATGCACCCACTCAGAAACTCACACACCCAGTGAGACCCTTATGCAGCCATTCCCAGAACCACACAGACACTCACACGTTCATCTATTAAAACACTCATGCACTCACTAACACACCCAGCGAAACTCTCATGAACTCACTCACACACTAACTCTCAAAGGTTACAGGTTGCAGTTAGGAAATAAAATTTAAAAAGCTTAGAAATTAATTTAAAAATCAAAGCAATGTTATAGTGAGGATGTTATAGTTAGGAAACAACATTAAAATAGTAGAAATTTACTTAAACAAACAATGGTTAGAGGGACAAGATAGTTAGGCTTTCACTCATCCAAAACCAGTTAAATGTAAGCTGTGATAGTTAGCCTCTCATACACCTACTCACACAACCACTCACATACCCATTTAAGTACTCACACAACCACTCACTCATCCATAGAGCCACTAGCCCACCCACTCACTCATTCATTCAGCCACTCTGAAAACCACTCACCCATACAGCTACTCATACAACCAGTCATTTACCAATCAGACCCTCCAGGATTTCGCGATTTTGCGATTTGCAAAAAAATTGTGAAATCGTCAGTTTTGTAAAAATGCTGCGATTTTTACAAAACTGCCCACGAAATTTGAAAAATGCAGAAGTGGGTACTTATTGCGCTCGGGTTGACTACCACACAAGCTCAGGAGGTAATTTATATCTACTGAAAGCATTGAAGCACACTCCATATTAAGGTTCTGATCCTCAGTTCTGAGTTTGTTGTTCCAATATCTTGCACATTTGAAAAAGATTCCGTTTTATATTATCCATTCTAGTGAAAACTGGGAGGTCCTTTCGTGACTGTGGTACGTGCGTAATGTTTTTCAGGTCGTGAGAGTTATCCATATATTTAACAGCGCATACATTTTAGTTATGAAACTGCAATTTGCAAATTGGTCTACCCACACGTTTTTCTTCATGGGTAGTAAAATGTGTAACTAAATATGTAGTAGTTTTTTTTGCTGAGGCTGTGAAAACAACGGATATTTTCACCTCTCAAATCCCAACTTTTGGGAAACGAGGACCTCTTGTGGCCCTTTTATGATGTCCACAATTATGACTAAGCTAATATTAATCAACAAAGTAAAACATACATTGACATAGTCAAGTATCATGGTGCTTTGGGGCTGGCACGTCAACTGCTGACCACTTTAGAGCACTTATGTCCAGGGAAGGACATAGAATCTTCTAGATGTAAAATCACGTGAAAAGAAATGGTATTCATCATAGTATACATTTACCATTCCTAACTCTAAAACTATGTACCTTGATGATATGTAACTGTGGAGTTAAAAATAGTAAACATACTTATATATTTACCTATATATATTTACCTTGATGACTTGTAAATCATCAATTTAACATAGATGTGGATTTAAAAATAATAAATCTATACATGTGTTAGACCTGGCATCATTGGCATGAGTCTCTCCTCCATTTTTTCTGTTTGCCTCCTCTGTTTACGATGTTTTTGCTGGTTTATTGCTTTGGGCACTGTGCCACTGCTGATCAGTGCCACAGTGCAAGTGCTCCCTATGTTAAATTGTTACATTGATTGGTGTTACCATGATTGGCTTGGTTGACTTACTGTTCAGACCCTAGTCTAGTGCACTGCGTGTGCCAAGGGCGTGTAAGTTAACTGCTGCTGGTGGGCTTGCAGCACTGGTTGTGCCACCCACAGAAGCAGCGTGTAAAATGTGTCTCAGGCCTGCCACCGCAGCGCCTGCGTGCAGTCCCTGACTGCCATGTCGACTTGGTAAGGAAACCTACTTACCAGTCTCTAAACCTTCACTTTGCCACATTTCAGACACCTCTATGGTAGGCCCTAGGGCAGGGTGCATTGTTGGTAAAAGGTAGGTCATGCCCTGATGTGTGTGGCATGACCTAATAGTGAATTACAGCCATTTTCGTTTTTCACTATTGAAGGGCTACCTGCCTCCAATAGGCCAGACTGGGCAGACTGATTATTAACTCCATTATAATCTATCTGACTCAGGGAGCATGGTAGCAAGTCGAGTTTAGTATCCCTGAACTCAGAATTTAATAACACACCCTTTAGGATGGATGGTTTTTAAATTCTATGTTTGAAAATAGCACTTTTAGAAAGTGGCTATTTTCTTGTCCAACTATCTACCGGTCTCTGCTGGTTTGGTGTGTGTGTCAGGGGCTGGGTGGCTCCAGAGGTCTGAGTGAGTCAGTGTGGGGTGAATGGGGCGTTTACACATAGAGTGAGGGAAGAGTAGCCTGCCCTGCCTGACACAATACTGGCTCCGCCTCCTGCTGGGCGACTGATAGCCCTGCTCCTGCCAGTGACGATACTGGCTCCGCCTCCTGCTGGGCGGCTGAGGACTCTGCCCTGCTCAGTGAATAGGCCAGGTGCCTCTGCCTGGCAACACCCACAACAAACCTGAGATGGTGGGAATCTCCCTGCTTGGACAAAGGGAACAAAGGGAAAAAGGGGTATAAGAGAAGGACCCCTGAACCAAGAACTCAGATCACTTCTGACAAGGAAACCTGTACCAAGGACAAGAAGCCTGCTGATCTAAGGACTTGCCTCCCCTTTCTGCCAGAGTGCTGTTTTGCTGTGGAGGAACCTGAAAGCTGCTTCTTTATTTTTGCCAAGGAACAAGGAGAGAGGAACTTGGTGTGTACTCTCTGAACACTTGCTAGGAAATCTCCAAGGACTGGAAGAGTGCCAGTCTCCTGCTGAAGTCACAGGGCCAAAGGACTTCACCATTTGCTGAATTGCTGGAAAGTGTTGTTTCCAGTACACAAGGGAAAATCTGCAGTCTCGACGCCGCCGACGCCGCCGAATCCAGCTCGACATCGTGAGTAACGGCTCCAGTGTCCCGAGCCTTCGACGCCGGCCGCCGGGCCCGATCGACGCCAGCAGCAACGCCAGTGAGCAGTGGGTATCGGCCCCGGCTCCAAGTGACCCCGTCTCGACGCCGGTATCGACGCCAGTGAGGAGTGAGTATCGGCTCTACCTCCAAGCGACCCCGTCCCGACGCCGCTGCTGATCGCATCGACTCGACGCCCTTCTCGACGCCGTGAGCGCTGCTCCGGCCCGACATCCCTCGACACCGCTGCGGATTGACCCGACTCCGAGGCACGATCGACGCCGACCTCGACGCCGACATCTCGACGCCGTGGATCATCGTTTTCTTCGTTTCTCAAGGTACTGTACTTGTGGGGTCTGTTGCAACTCCAGGCTCGACGTAGCGCTCCTCGCGGTCGACGCCGAACCTTGGGAATCTTGTAGACTCGACGTCGTGTGACTCCTGTGGGGGTTACATTGTTGCCAAAGAACTGTGCTCAGAAGAATACTTTGCTAAAGAACTATTTGCCAAGAAGAAACCTTACTTGAACTATTATTTTTCCTTCCAAAAGAGTATTTATTAAGACTGTGGTATATTTTTGTCGTTATTTGGTCTTGTGCTAAGCCTTATATAAAAATACTATTTTTATAATAACTTCTGTGTCGTGTCCATCTGTAGTGTATTCACTTTATTACTGTATGTGGTCATAAATGCTTAACACACTGCCTCTGAGATAAGCCTGTCTGCTCTGCCAAGCTACCAAGGGGGTAGCAGGGGTTATCTGAGTGTGTAATCCCCTTGCCCTGACTAGAGTTGGTTGGTCCCTATTTGTCAGAAGTGTATACCTCTGCCAACTAGAGACCGCCGGTTCTAACATTGGTGGTCAGCGGTGAGGATTTGAACTTTGCATTTATGACTCATGTGCAGTGATTAGTGTACGCTACATAGTGAAAGCAGACCATAACGCAGCCACAGTCTGTTTGGTAGGATTGCCTATTTTTGTTCTCCGCTTTCCTGGATCTGATTTTTTTTAAACACTGCCAGTTTTGACCATGGAGAATGCCGGAGCTGCTACACCTGTGGAGAATGTTGTGGGGGAATTCGATAAGGAGAAGATAGATTCCTACACGCTAAAAGATCTAAAAGGTTTTTGCAAGCAGTTTAAAGTTCCTACCACAGGTGTCTCAAAGAAAGAGGGCTTCCTCAAAGCGCTGAAGGCCTGGTTAGAGGCCAGAAATCCCTCTGATCCGGTGGTGGTACCGGAAGAGGAAGAAGAAGAGGAAGAGGAAGAGCCCACAGGTGGGCCAGTGTCATCTCCAGGCAGTAGTGCGTCCTCTAGGAGCCTTTCCCCCGAAGAATTAGAAGACAGGGAGAAGGAGAGGGGGTACAAGTTAGAAATGGCAAAACTTAAATTAGGAGGGCAGTTGGAATTAGAGAATGCGAGAAGCAAGAGAGAAGCTGAAATGGAGAGCAAAAGATTAGATTTTGAGAGAGAGAAATTAGCGTTTGAACGTGAGAAGATGGTGAGGGAGATGGAGCTTAAAACTAAGAGTTTAGAGTTGAATCCCTCTGGTGGCAGCACTCCATCCGTGCCTGCAGAAAGTAGGTTTTATTTTCCTAAAGATGTGATCAAGGATTACAGTAAGAATGAAGATATTAGCCAATGGTTTAAAGCGTATGAGTTAGCATTGTTGGCCCACCGGGTCCCTGAGAAGGATTGGGGAACGGGGTTGTGGAGCCGCTTTACAAACGAGGGGAGAGATACCTTGTTGAGCCTTCCTGCTGAGGATAGGATGTCTTATACTCATATGAAAGATGCTTTAATGCTGAGATATGGCTTAACCCCAGAAAAGTACAGACAAACCTTTAGAGAATGTAAGAAATTGCCTGGTACTACGTGGGTTGAATATGTGTCTTTTTTCTGCAGAACCATGGATGGTTGGATAAAGGGTAGCAAGGTTGATAGTTATGATGCTCTTTATGATTTGTTTGCTTGGGAGCACTTGTCTAATAACTGTTTTCCAGAGCTACGCCAGCACCTTGTTGACAGCAAGCTATCTAACCCTAGAAAACTTGCTGAGGAGGCGGACCGCTGGGTCAGTACCAGGGTCCACAAGGGTCCAGTGGGAGACTCAGCCAAAGGTGGGCAGGGTCCCCAGCAGAAGAGTGGGGGGGACAGGGGTAAACAGAGGGAGTTTCAGAAAGGGCCCCAAAGTAGTCCCCAAGGGAACCAAGGGAAGGGTTCCCAGCCTCCCCCTGTAAAGAAACCAGAGGCCCCGACAGGTAAACCTGTTCACAGGGGCCCCATGACCTGCTATGCCTGTAAGCAGGTGGGACACCGTTATTATGATCCCCAGTGTCCCATGAAGGATTCGAATGCACCGCCGCGTGCACCCCCTCGTCAGGTAGCGAGTGTAGCCCTGGGAGGGGATGAGATGGGTGCCCCCGGTGGGTGGGGTCCCGCAGAAATGTCCCTGGTCTCTTTAGGAGACGTGGAAATGGTCCCTCCAACCCCTCTGCCTAGTAACACTAAGAAATATAGGCAGTGGGTGACCATTAATGGCCATAGGGTGGAAGCTCTCAGAGACACCGGAGCGAGTGTGACAGCTGTCAAGTGTCACTTGGTGTCCAGAGAGCAGGTGGTCCCGCATGCATTCTACCCCGTTGTAGCTGCCGACAACTCACAGAGTCAGTGTGAGGTAGCTCAAGTTCCCTTTGAGTGGGGGGGGTCTCAGGTACTCTTCAGGTTGCTGTGAGGCCCGCCATGCCTGTTGATTGTCTCCTGGGCAATGATTTGGAGGACTCCCCTTGGGCTAAGGTGGAGAGAAAAGCGCATCTGGAAATGTTGGGTCTGCCTGAGTGGGTGTGTGCGACCACCCGGTCCATGTCGGTTAGTAAGGGTGTTGATGGGGGCCCGGAGCCTGAAAGTATGGCCCAGGTCCCAACCGTGAAGAGAAGAGGCAGGGGGCGCGGGAAACCGTCCCCCATCGTTCCCGCGGTCCAGGAGGGAGCAGACCCTGAGGGGGATGCCCTGGAACCGACAGGAGAACAAGTGGCCGAACTGGGAGACCTGCCCGAGCTGACCCATTGGCAGCAGGATGGTGGTCCCTCCAGGGAGGAATTTTGTGCTGAACAGAAAGTGTGCCCTTCTCTTGTGGGTATGAGGCAGCAGGCCTCAGCCCAAACGACAGGTGATCAGTCAGGATCACATTGGGTCTACTGGGAGAACGACCTCCTGTATAGCGAGCCTAAGGCTGCTGAACCTGGGTCAGCCCGTGTGCTGGTGGTACCCCAGCGCTTCAGAGCCTTCCTACTGGGGTTGGCTCATGACGTTCCGTTAGCTGGACATCTGGGGCAGGACAAGACCTATGACAGGCTTGTCACCCATTTTTATTGGCCTCAGATGAGAAGGGATTCAGATATCCATTGTAGGACATGTCAAACTTGCCAGGCAAGTGGGAAAAGTGGGCGGAAGCAGAAGGCTCCCCTCCAACCTTTTCCCGTCGTCAGTACCCCCTTTGAGCGAGTGGGAATTGACATTGTGGGGCCACTGGACCCCAAGACAGCCATGGGCAACAGGTTTATCCTGGTCTTGGTGGACCATGCCACCCGGTACCCGGAAGCCATCCCTCTCCGAACAGTGACGGCCCCCGTGGTGGGACGGGCACTGATGGGTGTTTTCTCCCGCATGGGGTTCCCCAGAGAGGTGGTGTCAGACCGGGGCACCAACTTCATTTCGAATTATATGAAGTCTCTGTGGAAGGAGTGTGGGGTAACCTACAAGTTTACCACTCCTTACCACCCTCAAGGTAATGGGCTGGTTGAGAGATTCAACCGGACCCTAAAAGGCATGATCATGGGTCTTGAAGAGCCAATGAGGCGTAAATGGGACGTCCTCTTGCCATGCCTGCTGTTTGCTTACCGTGAGGTGCCACAGAAGTCTCTAGGGTTCAGCCCCTTCGAGCTTTTGTATGGTCACCCGGTAAGAGGACCTTTGAGTCTGGTCAAAGAAGGCTGGGAGCAATCTCCCAGGAAACCTCCCCAGGATGTATATAGTTACATGCTGGCCTTTAGGAACCAGACTCGGCGCTTCAGAGATCTTGCTCAGGCAAATCTGGAGGCCAGCCAGGAAGAGATGAAGCGGTGGTACGATCAGAATGCCACTCTGGTTGAGCTTCAACCTGGTCAGAAAGTTTGGGTCATGGCCCCTGTGGAACCTTGTGCGCTCAAGGACAGGTGGACTGGACCATTTGAGGTTGTGGAGAAGAAGAGCGATGTCACCTACTTGGTGGACTTGAAATCTCCCAGGAACCCCTTAAGGGTCCTGCATGTCAACCGGTTAAAGCCCCACTTAGAAAGGTCCGAAGTGGGCATGCTCCTTGCCACAGATGCTGGGATGGAGGAGGAGAGTGAGCCTCTTCCTGACCTCCTGTGTGCAAAAGAAAAAGATGGGTCAGTGGATGGTGTTGTCCTCTCTGACACACTGACCCCTGAGCAGCAGCAAGATTGTCGCCATCTGTTGGTACAATTCCCTGATCTGTTCTCCTTGATCCCTGGTGTCACTCAGTGGTGTGTCCATGATGTGGACACTGGGGACAGCACTCCTGTGAGGCACAAGGCCTACAGGGTGACTGACAAGGTCAGAGCATACATCAAGGAGGAGGTCTCCAAGATGTTTGCCTTAGGGGTGGTTGAGTCCTCTAGCAGTCCTTGGGCCAGCCCAGTGGTCTTGGTCCCAAAGGCTGCAGCGCCTGGTGCTTCACCAGAACTTCGGTTCTGTGTGGATTACCGAGGACTCAATTCGGTCACCAAGACTGACGCGCACCCCATCCCCAGAGCTGATGAGCTCATCGATCGGTTGGGGGCTGCCCGGTACCTTAGTACGTTTGATCTAACGTCTGGGTACTGGCAGATCGCCTTGACTGATGGGGCAAAAGAGAGGTCTGCATTCTCCACACCAGATGGGCACTACCAGTTCCGTGTGATGCCCTTTGGGATGAAGAATGCCCCTGCCACATTCCAGAGGTTGGTTAACCAGGTATTGGCCGGGCTGGAAGATTTCAGCGCCGCCTACCTGGACGATATAGCAGTGTTCAGCGCCAGCTGGGAGGAACACTTGCGCCACCTCCAGGAAGTGTTGTTGGCCCTGCGCAGAGCAGGCCTCACAATCAAGGCCAGTAAGTGCCAGATTGGGCAGGGTTCAGTGGTGTACTTGGGGCACCAAGTAGGGAGCGGCAAGGTGGCCCCCCTGCAACCCAAGATAGATACCATCCTGGCTTGGGAACCGCCCAAAACCCAGACTCAGGTGAGAGCCTTCTTGGGTCTCACGGGTTACTACAGGAGGTTTGTCAAGGGGTATGGCAACATTGTGCATCCCTTGACCTCGCTGACTTCCAGGAAGCAGCCGAGACTTGTGATCTGGACTGACGCCTGTCAGAAAGCCTTTGACACCCTGAAAACTGCAATGTGTACAGCACCGGTCCTCCAGGCACCCGACTTTTCAAAAGAATTCATTGTCCAGACGGACGCTTCAGAGCATGGTGTGGGGGCTGTTCTAGCACAGATGAATGAGGAGGGCCGAGACTTACCTGTAGCCTTCATCAGCCGGAGGTTACTTCCCAGGGAACAAAGGTGGAGTGCGATAGAGCGTGAGGCATTTGCTGTGGTCTGGGCGCTGAAGAAGCTAAGACCCTACTTGTTTGGGTCTCACTTCCGGGTTCAGACGGACCACAGGCCCCTCAGATGGTTAATGCAGATGAGGGGTGAGAACCCAAAGCTGTTGAGGTGGTCCATTTCCCTACAGGGGATGGACTTTACGGTGGAACACCGCCCTGGTACAGATCACGCCAATGCTGATGGTCTGTCCAGATTTTTCCGCCTTAGTGATGAGGACTCCCTGGGTGAAGGGTAGTTCTCCCCACATTTCAGCTGGAGGGGACACGTGTTAGACCTGGCATCATTGGCATGAGTCTCTCCTCCATTTTTTCTGTTTGCCTCCTCTGTTTACGATGTTTTTGCTGGTTTATTGCTTTGGGCACTGTGCCACTGCTGATCAGTGCCACAGTGCAAGTGCTCCCTATGTTAAATTGTTACATTGATTGGTGTTACCATGATTGGCTTGGTTGACTTACTGTTCAGACCCTAGTCTAGTGCACTGCATGTGCCAAGGGCGTGTAAGTTAACTGCTGCTGGTGGGCTTGCAGCACTGGTTGTGCCACCCACAGAAGCAGCGTGTAAAATGTGTCTCAGGCCTGCCACCGCAGCGCCTGCGTGCAGTCCCTGACTGCCATGTCGACTTGGTAAGGAAACCTACTTACCAGTCTCTAAACCTTCACTTTGCCACATTTCAGACACCTCTATGGTAGGCCCTAGGGCAGGGTGCATTGTTGGTAAAAGGTAGGTCATGCCCTGATGTGTGTGGCATGACCTAATAGTGAATTACAGCCATTTTCGTTTTTCACTATTGAAGGGCTACCTGCCTCCAATAGGCCAGACTGGGCAGACTGATTATTAACTCCATTATAATCTATCTGACTCAGGGAGCATGGTAGCAAGTCGAGTTTAGTATCCCTGAACTCAGAATTTAATAATACACCCTTTAGGATGGATGGTTTTTAAATTCTATGTTTGAAAATAGCACTTTTAGAAAGTGGCTATTTTCTTGTCCAACTATCTACCGGTCTCTGCTGGTTTGGTGTGTGTGTCAGGGGCTGGGTGGCTCCAGAGGTCTGAGTGAGTCAGTGTGGGGTGAATGGGGCGTTTACACATAGAGTGAGGGAAGAGTAGCCTGCCCTGCCTGACACAATACTGGCTCCGCCTCCTGCTGGGCGACTGATAGCCCTGCTCCTGCCAGTGACGATACTGGCTCCGCCTCCTGCTGGGCGGCTGAGGACTCTGCCCTGCTCAGTGAATAGGCCAGGTGCCTCTGCCTGGCAACACCCACAACAAACCTGAGATGGTGGGAATCTCCCTGCTTGGACAAAGGGAACAAAGGGAAAAAGGGGTATAAGAGAAGGACCCCTGAACCAAGAACTCAGATCACTTCTGACAAGGAAACCTGTACCAAGGACAAGAAGCCTGCTGATCTAAGGACTTGCCTCCCCTTTCTGCCAGAGTGCTGTTTTGCTGTGGAGGAACCTGAAAGCTGCTTCTTTATTTTTGCCAAGGAACAAGGAGAGAGGAACTTGGTGTGTACTCTCTGAACACTTGCTAGGAAATCTCCAAGGACTGGAAGAGTGCCAGTCTCCTGCTGAAGTCACAGGGCCAAAGGACTTCACCATTTGCTGAATTGCTGGAAAGTGTTGTTTCCAGTACACAAGGGAAAATCTGCAGTCTCGACGCCGCCGACGCCGCCGAATCCAGCTCGACATCGTGAGTAACGGCTCCAGTGTCCCGAGCCTTCGACGCCGGCCGCCGGGCCCGATCGACGCCAGCAGCAACGCCAGTGAGCAGTGGGTATCGGCCCCGGCTCCAAGTGACCCCGTCTCGACGCCGGTATCGACGCCAGTGAGGAGTGAGTATCGGCTCTACCTCCAAGCGACCCCGTCCCGACGCCGCTGCTGATCGCATCGACTCGACGCCCTTCTCGACGCCGTGAGCGCTGCTCCGGCCCGACATCCCTCGACACCGCTGCGGATTGACCCGACTCCGAGGCACGATCGACGCCGACCTCGACGCCGACATCTCGACGCCGTGGATCATCGTTTTCTTCGTTTCTCAAGGTACTGTACTTGTGGGGTCTGTTGCAACTCCAGGCTCGACGTAGCGCTCCTCGCGGTCGACGCCGAACCTTGGGAATCTTGTAGACTCGACGTCGTGTGACTCCTGTGGGGGTTACATTGTTGCCAAAGAACTGTGCTCAGAAGAATACTTTGCTAAAGAACTATTTGCCAAGAAGAAACCTTACTTGAACTATTATTTTTCCTTCCAAAAGAGTATTTATTAAGACTGTGGTATATTTTTGTCGTTATTTGGTCTTGTGCTAAGCCTTATATAAAAATACTATTTTTATAATAACTTCTGTGTCGTGTCCATCTGTAGTGTATTCACTTTATTACTGTATGTGGTCATAAATGCTTAACACACTGCCTCTGAGATAAGCCTGTCTGCTCTGCCAAGCTACCAAGGGGGTAGCAGGGGTTATCTGAGTGTGTAATCCCCTTGCCCTGACTAGAGTTGGTTGGTCCCTATTTGTCAGAAGTGTATACCTCTGCCAACTAGAGACCGCCGGTTCTAACAACATGCCTTCATGATAAGGTGGTATTTGATATTCTGGAGTTCATATATTCATGGGTTAATATTTGTGACCTCAATATTCTGACGTACAATCTCTGGATGTGGCTCACTTTTATCCTGTAAGGATTGTGACTAGAAGGGGATTGATTACAAATGCTGTTGGACGTCTGGCCATGACGTTAAGAAAAGTATGCTCACCTCCCTATCACACTTTAATGTAGCACTATGTTAACTGATGGTGCCCTGTCCCCATTTTTCGTTTTGCTTAACATATCTTAATCTGCACTCCATATACAAAATAAAATGTGTGATTTTCACGTTAAGAGAGGCCATAGCTAATATGTGTTCATGGAATCTTGCCAGAGAAGTGGGGGCACTGGAAATGTTCTGGGGTTGGAGTACTACATGTCTCATCGAGTGGCTATGCTAGGAAAGCATACGTATTTCCGTACATGTACTGGAGGTCCATGAAACTCTGGACACCATTCATCAAATAGTAGATGGTGTCACTCCTTACCTTTTTCTACCATATCTGATTACTCATGTCCGAACAGTGAGTAGGCAGGAGGTGACCTCCCTATGCAGTCTGTCTCACTTTTTTGAATCAGCCACTACAATCCTGCGCCCTAGGATGCCTGAGGAAGAGGTGTCCTTTCTTACAGATCTGGGAGGCAGAGGTACTCCGACAGGGGTGCATTCATGGGCACTAGAACATCCCAGGGAGAAATACAGCACCCTCCCACGAGGTTAGGACATGGAGCTGTGCTTCCATAGAGCTGCAGACACTTTAAACATGCCTATTGCAAAGTGGAATACTCTGCTAAAACAGTTTCCATTGATTTCATCCTGAAAATGAATGATTAAGTGTAAAATAAAGTGCCTAAAAAATGCCACTACATTTCCATAGTTGTGCCGCTAAATTTCCATATTTGTGCCGCTAAATTTGCTAATCCATGCCTGGGGGGTCTGACCAATACAGCCATTCACATAGCCACAAGCTCACCCATACAAGCAGTTACACACTCACTCACACACTTACAAAACCACTTACATACCCATTCAGACATCCATACAAGCACTCCCACACCCACTCACTCACCCATACATCCATTCACACAGACACATGCTCTATAGTACAGCCACTCACATGCCAACTCACTAAACCAAACACCCACTCAAACCGCCACTCACTCTCCCATACAGCCACTTACACAGCCAGTCACTCACTCTCACAGCCATTCAGACACCCACTCACCCATACAGTCACTTACACACCCACTAACCAACCCTTACAGCCACTCACTCACCCATACAGCTGCTGACACACACCTTCAGTCACCAATACAGTTACTCACACAGTTGCTCACTCACCCATACCGCTACTCACCTACTTATATACCCATACAGACACTCACATGCAAATACAGACACTCAGACACCCACTCACACATGTGCATAAACAGTCACACAGCCACTAACATAATAGGTCAGAAATAGTATCACTCATTAGTAGTACACAAAGTATACTATTTTATCTTTTGTAGTACCTTGGTATATATGTTTAACACTCATACACTTTTAGAAAACACTCACACTCACTGGATGATATAATCTGTGATGTCGTCAGTGATGTCACTGACTATGTAATATAATGTGTGAGGTCATACACAGTGCAATGCGGGGGCGTAAGTTCTAGTTAGCTGAGCTAACTACAACTGCTGAATTCACTGGTTTTAAATGAATGAAATGTGAGCCTAACTTTAATGTCCCAGTAACCTTTGTTTTTTTCAGTGTGTATATATATATATATATATATATTCATCACCAAAATGCCCTGAAGGCATCGGTATGAAATAAAGAATGGCAGGAGAGAGGCGAAGTGAGGCAAAGAGACCGGATGGTTGGGAGTGCCGTCGAGTGCCCCTTCAATGCTTCAGGGCATTTTGTTGATGTGTGTGTGTGTGTGTATATGTATGTATATATATATATATATATATATATACACATTCTAGTCGAAACGCGTCATGCCCAAGCGCTGATGAAAATAAAGCTACTTACCTGGATTTTCCCTTTGTCCCTCCGGTTCTTTCTTCTGTGAGAATCTTGTGTGGCATATTTTGTGTGCTGGCCCCGGGCGCACTGGAGGAGACCTGCCTCATCAAGTGGACAGAGCCACAATGGTAGCTTCGGCAAACTTTCGTTTTTCCAGGGGATTGGATGAGCTCTGACCCACTGCATTCAGATCCAGCATAGATGCTGCTGCAAAAACGCAGTCCATGACTGCACGGAGGAATCCTGGGTCACTGCATCCGCGATTTCAGGCTGGCAGGATTTGGGAATATGCGGTTGAGGTGTCCTGGGGACCCAGGGAAGAAGCCTTTTTTCTACAGCGATATTTTCAGCTTACTTGAGCCACGTTCCTAAATATTCCAGGACCCAGGAAGGGATACATGGAAGCCGAGAGAGCACTCACCCAGCATGCCATGAGAGGTGCATGCTGGGACCTGTAGTTTGCCGATGCAGCTGTGTTGTCTGTTGGGACTCTGACTCAGCCCACCTGGAACACGCATCGAATGGCAGAACGGATGGTGATATTCAACAAGTGAGCAGGTGGGAAGCATTGCTGGGAGCAGGCATTTGAAAAAGACATTCAAGTCGAAATGCGTCATGCCCAAGCTCTGATGAAAATAAAGCTACTTACCTGGATTCCCCTTTGTGTCCCTCCGGTTCTTTCTTCCGTGAGAATCTTGTGTGGCATATTTTGCGTGCTGGCCCCAGGCGCGCTGGAGGAGACCCGCCTCATCAAGTGGACAGAGCCACAAGGGCAGCTTCGGCAAACTTTTGTTTTTCCAGGGGACTAGATGAGCTCTGACCCACCGCATCCAGATCCAGCATAGACGCCGCAGCAAAAAAGCAGTCCATTACTGAACGGAGAAATCCTGGGTCACTGCATCCGCGATTTCAGGCTGGCAGGAATTTGGGATTATGCAGTTCAGGCATCGTAGGGACCCAGGGAAGAAGCCTCTTTTCTATAGCGATGGTTTCAGCTTACTTGAGCCACGTTCTTAAATATTCCAGGACCCAGAAGGGATACATGGAAGCCGAGAGAGCACTCATCCAGCATGCCGTGAGAGGTGCATGCTGGGACCCTGTAGTTTCCCGCTGCAGCTGCAGTGTCTGTTGGGACTCTGACTCAGCCCACATGGAACACGTACCGAATGGCAGAACAGATGGTGATATTCAACAAGTGAGCAGGTGGGAAGCATTGCTGGGAGCAGGCATTTGAAAAAGACTTTCAAGTCGAAATGCGTCATGCCCAAGCTTTGATGAAAATAAAGCTACTTACCTGGATTCCCCTTTGTGTCCCTCCGGTTCTTTGCCTGGGCTGACTGAGCAGTGAGAGGGTAAAATGGCTTATTCAACGTTCTATTAAGTCATATAAGTTTAAAGGAGCAAATGGTGATAGTCTGAAATAGAAGTCCCAAAAAGAAGATGACTCCTATTCCTTTCTTTTGATTCATTTGCTTGCTTGGCTGGCCGTGAAGATTTCAAATACTGCCCTATGTTGTGTATTGCTTCCAAATAAATGAGCGACACATAGGTAAATAGACACCACGCTTTTGACAAGTAACTTACAGCAATTGGTAATACCAACTGATTTTGATTCATGTGGGGGCTGGGAGGGGCTGGTAGGGGTAAATTGGACTTGATATGTAATGCTTGAGAGATTATTTACATCAATGCTTACATTTAACTAGAATTGTAACTTTCAATTTTTCTTTCATTAACTTAAGACCACCATCTTTAGGTTCTTCTGAGACCAGTCAGTTAATTTACCAAAACTAAAGTAATCCTCAAATGTTTTCCATGTTCTTGTTCAACACTGCATGCCTATCTATTTATGATGACATTTTACCATTTTACATCCATAAGAAGAACTATTTTGTGTCTACTTCAGTGGGAAATGAGGATTCAAAGGGGCCTACCCCTATGGACTGGAGAGTGGTATATTGATTAGGAAGATGCAGACTAGGGGCTAAAATGGAAAACTCAAGTTAGGTGACTGTGGTCTGGTGCACATCCAATCAATCAATCAGGTGTTTGTTAAGCCCGTCTACTCACCCGTAAGGGTCTTAAGGCGCTGGGGTGCAGGGGGGTCACAGGCTCCAGTCCATCAAGGAGTGGGTCTGTCGAAGAGCCAGATTTTGAGGTTTCTTGCGAAGATGGGGAGCAATGTCTGTCTGAGGTGGAGCCGAAGGACGTTCCAGGCTCTGGCCGCGTGGAAGGAGAAGGAGCTGCCTCCCGATCTGGTCTTTCTGGTGCGCGGGACTACGGCGTAGGAGAGCTGGGCTGATCGTAGGGTCATTTGGGGTGCGTGGAATTTGAGTCGGCTGTTCAGGAATGCTGGTCCGGTGTCGTGGAGTGCCTTGTGAGCGTGGGCTAGCATTTTGAAGGTGACTCTAGCTTTGATGGGGAGCCAATGGAGTGTGCGCAGGTGCTGGGAGATGTGGCAGTGTCTTGGCAGGTTGAGGACCAGTCTTAGCGGTGGCGTTTTGGATGTTCTGTAGCTTGCGGGTGAGGTTTTTGTTTATTCCGGCATAGACTGCGTTGCCGTAGTCGAGCCTACTGGTGACCAGGGCATGAGTGACCGTCTTTCTGTGTTTGAGGGGGATCCATTTGAAGGTCTTACATAGGAGGCGGAGGGTGTGGAAGCAGGAGGACGAGACAGAGTTGATCTGGCGTTCCATTTTGATCTCTGTGTCCAGGATGATTCCCAGGTTGCGTGCGTGCGTGGTCCGTGGGGGTGGGTGGACTTCCGAGGGTGGGGGGCCACCAGGTGTTGTTCCAGGCATCAGGGTTTTGGGCCCATGATGAGTACTTTTGTTTTGTTGGTGTTTAGTTGTAGGCAGCTGTTTTTCATCCATTTGGCGACCGCTCCACAGGTGGTAGTTGTAGGGTCCTAGAGGAAAGGGGGGAGTCTGACCCACTGCATTCTGCCAGAGAGGAAGGAGCAGATCCAGTTGAGGGCCTTGTCTTGGATCCCTGCGTCATGGAGTCTGCATTTTAGGGTACGGTGAGAGACTGTGTCGAACGCCGCTGAGAGGTCGAAGAGGATGAGGGCTGCTGTTTCTCCTTTGTCCAGTAAGGTACAGATGTCGTCGGGTTGCGGCAAGGAGGGCGGTATCCATACTGTGCTTTTTTCTGAAGCCGGATTGGGAGGAGTCGAGGATGTTGTGTTCTTCGATGAATGTGGCGAGTTGGCTGTTTATGGCTTTCTCAATGACTTTCGCTGGGAACGGGAGCAGGGAGATGGGTCCGTAGGTTTTGAGGTCAGTGGGGTCCACCGAGGGTTTCTTCAGGAGGGGGTTGGTCTCAGCGTATTTCCAGTCATCAGGGAACGAGGCGGTTGCCAGGGAGCGGTTGATGGTGTGGCAGAGCATGGGTGCGATGGTGTCGGTGGCTCTGTTGCAAATGTGGTGGGGGCAGAGGTCCGTGGGGGCCCCGGAGTGGATTGACTTCATCATCTTCAGTGTGTCTTTGGTGGTGAGGGCTGTCCAGTTGTCGATCGCTGGCTTCAGGGTGTAGGGGGTGGTTGGTGAGGGTTCAGTGTGTTGGTTGTCTTCGTCGAAGTTGTCGTAGATGCTCTTGATTTTGTGGTGGAAAAAGGTGCTGAGTTTGTCGCAGAGGTCTTGTGAGGGAGGGATGTTGGTAGACTCGCTGGTGGGTTGGGTGAACTCCTTGATGATGTTGAAGAGTTCTTTGCTGTTGTGTGCATGAGTGGAGATTTCATCTCCAATCGCATTTTTCCTCGTTTTTCTGAAGAGTTGGTGGTGGACGTTGGTGGCGGCTCTGAAGTTGTTGTGGGCTTCTGTGGATATGGTGCTCCTCCAGGCCTTTTTGAGGCAGCGGCAAGTGCGTCTGGACTCTAGAAGTTTGGTGGGGAACCATCTAGCTTTCTTTGTGTGGGTGTTGTTGTTTTTCTTGAGGGGGGCTGCGGTGTTGGCGCTGTCGGAGATCTATCTGTGCAGGGTTCGGGCTGCGGTGTTGGGGTCGTCGTTTTCTGCGATGGTTGGGGTGGAGTTGCTGAGTGACTAAGTTAGCTGGTCGTCGGTGATTCTGGTCCAGTTTCTTCGTGGGAGCAGGTGCTGGTGTCTGTCGATGGTGGGTGTTCTGAAGGTGAAGTGGACGCATGATGATCAGTCCATGGGAGTTCAGTGGTGTGGCTGAAGGTGATGAAGTTTCCTGTTGTGAAGAGGGGGTCGAGGGTGTGTCCTGCTGAGTGCGTGGGTTCGGTCACGATCTGGTGGAGTCCATGTTGTGGAGGATGTCCAGGAGGGATGTGGTGCCGGGGTCCAGTTGGTTGTCGAGGTGGAAGTTGAGGTCTCCCAGTAGGGTGTAGTTGGTGTATGTGATTGCATGTGGGGAGATGATGTCCATGATGGAGTTGGTGAAAAGTCAGCGGGATCCAGGGGGTCAGTAGATGAGGGTTCCTCGGAGTTTGGAGGTAGGACTGGCCAGTACCTTGAAGTGAAGGTGTTCCATCAGGTCTGTGGGCTCATCGGGGAGTGTGCTCAGGCAGAGGGTGGATTTGTGGACGATGGCGATTCCTCCTCCAGAGCAGGTGGGGCGGTCCTTCCTGGAGATCTTGCATCCTTGGGGAATGGCGATGGTGATGTCCGGTCCTGAGGTGGTGTTGGTCCAAGTTTCGGTAAAGAATGCTACTTCCGGGGTGGTGCTGTTGAGGAGGTCCCAGATTTCGGTGGTGTGTTTATGGAGGGATTGGACGTTGAGGAGCATGCATTGCAAGGTCTTCAGTTCGGTTGTGTTCTTGCGGGCGGGTTGCACTGGGTCCGTGGACTTGGCGGTGCTGCAGGTGTGCTCGCAGCAGTGACAGCTGAAGGTTCCGTGGGTATCGGCTGGTGATACCAGCTTGCAGTTGTTGTTGCGGCCTGGGTTGAGAGCGTGGAGTGCCACTGGGTCGCAGCGTTGGCGGTGCAGAGATCCGCCAACATGTCACATGATGGGTGCAGCTAAATATTATTGTTAGACTGATCAGCTGGGTACATGCAGCTAGTTGTCTGAGATTGGTGGTACAGGTTTGGTTCCCACTTCTTAGTTAATGGCACATCACTGCATCAGATTATGCTCCAACCCGTGGATACTTTTGCACCATGCTTACCTTAAATTACCAAGATTGATCTCATATGTTTGCATTTCTCAGGCCTTGTCTTCTACAAGAAAGCTAAATGGTGCTCCAGCTCTGAAGTTTAGCCCTGCACCGAAGACGGACAATGACAGAACAATACAAGGGTATTATCCATTTTTATATTGTCATTTTTCATTTCCTAATTATAACTATTTGTTTAACTATGTTGGTTCTCCCTTTTTCACACTTTTGAAGCATTGGTAAAGATTAGATAACTTCTGGTGCTGAAGGACTGTTTGCATTTGGTAACTGAACTATCGTCTTCTTGCCACAACAGATATGTTGTGCTCCAGTACTTGATGAATGTTTTTCTAGCTAATACCTTTCTCTAATTTAACCTACCTATCCAGCCATGAAAACCACAGCCCTCTTCCCCTAGGTTGTGTGATTGGTTGAGTTGTGTGTTAATTTCTACTATCAATGGATCTCACCCGTGGTGGTGCGTAAGTGGTTAAAGCAACACCTTCTGTGACTTGAGGAGTTCAATCTGCTTAATTTAGTGAGTAACTCAACACTGTATATTAGTTGTTGTTTTTACCATGGTGGTCATAGTCTTTGATTTTCAACTCATTTTGTGTTTTCTTTTAGTATAGTTGCCTGTGACACACTAGTTCAGCTCACCAGAATCAGTCAAATACGATCAACCTTGTTTTCCTTTAATATCTTCCCTGTTAGCGATGGGTGCCACCTCTACCATTAGGAAGCCCCTTGGAGATCCCTGCATTAAGGTATGTGCCGAGGAGTAGCAACCACTGTTCCCTCTAGAGTGCGCTCCTGGGCTGCCGCGTACATTGGCATTTATCAACACGCAGGTGGCCCTTCAGAGTGCGCATTACAAAGGGACCTTCTGCAGATCAGCAGGAGAGCTCTTTACGGGCATGTGATGTATCTGAAAACCAACAAACACACGGGCGTCCGCAATAGAAAACAAGCATTGGCATAGCCAATAGGTCTCGCTTTTGGGACCGTATAAGAATTTAGTTATGCAGCACAATATCCTTGGTGCAACAAAATATACTGTTGCATGGCTAAACACTTATAAGGTCCCAAAAGCAAGACCTATTGGCTATGCCAATGCTTGTTCATTGGAGCAGTGCTCCCGCCGTCTACCAGATGCCTCTCTCCAGTGTTACCAGTCCACCACAGCGTACCTCGCCTTCCTGAGTGCCACGCGCTTATTTCCAACGCTATATCTCCATATAAACACTGGCGGCTGAAGCACCAGGAAGGTAAGCCGTTTCTCATTCTTTCATTTATTCACACCAACAGCTTTATTAATGTACAAACCTTGGAATCATGCAGAGTTTTATTATTTGTGAAAAATCATGCAATGTAGAATCTAAACACGAACAGAGCACCACAGTTTTCATCTCTCCATGGGTCTTCTTACTGAAACCATTTTCAGTCCGTGGATGCTGAAATCAAGATTTTAAACACAAAACCTCAATCCAGTAATACCACCCCTATAGATAGCCTGGGACACGTGCCGATAATGGTTATACGCAGTGTGCCATCTATTTACTGAAGGCTAAAAGCGGGTCTGATGCTGGATGGTATACATAACAAGCATTGGCCGCACTTAAAGTTAAAAAAAAAAACAAGCCCTGGAGTTGTGTGTCCGCGTGCGCGCCCTAGAGGCAGGGGGGAGGAGCGATAATTGCTATCATATGTCGGCGCTCGCTCCCGCAAGTAAATCGCCTCACGTGCACGCGTTGCCATTGAAGGCAATGGAACGCGTGCACGTGTTTGGCTGCAAGCCTGGAGCGATTTCTAAAGGTCTCTTTCCTACGCGCGCTGCGTAGGCGAGACCTAAAGAACAACACAGGGCAGGGGTAACTGGCTCACTTAAGTTAAAGCACAGCAGAATAGACCATATTTGACCACCCCTTTGGAGGGTGATTACTGTGGGCTGATTCTGTTGTGACATTTGTCTGTTATGCTACAGATAAGTCTAGAATTGAATAAGCAGAGCACGGTAAATCGAAGGTGTAAGCACATTACAAAGAGTGCCTTTTTTCAGCATAGACTATATACTGTTTCTACCTTTCAATGTTTCACAGTTCACAGACGTTCCTTTAATTTTAGCTCTAGGCCAGTGCTTCCCGAACCTTGATTTATGGTGATATGCCCAAGCTATAAATAAAGATGCCTTTAAATTCTGTATTTATCTTGTCAGTTTTGCTGCCAGCTTCAAACATATAGGTCAAAAGTCAGGCTATGTCTTCCACTGCTTGTGTTTTTTTAACACTGTACTGGTGTTTACAGACTCCTCTCACTGTGCAGCCAAAGAAAGAAATGTAAAGTGAATTATGTGCCAGTCTTACTGGTGTTCCTAAAGTGTGAAACAAGGAAAGGTTGCAGAATATACATTTTTCGTAGCACTCAACAACATGTGAATACCTGTATATAAACTGTATAACTTCAGCAGTTAGGGAGGCAAAAATGAAGCACATTTCTGTGTAATTCGTAAGTGTGATTGAAACAACGATTTAATGAGATCCGAACAAATCAAGACCCTTTACTCAGTGATGCACAAATAATAAATATTCACGGAAACCCTATTTCCACACATTATCACTTATACTCAATATAGTTTAAACCCGTATGTCAGTGTAAATTTAGTGATCATTTCAATGTAAAGGTGCTGCCTGTAAAAGACAATGCGCTAACACACCATGCTTTTGTTGCATTAAAAAATCACATGCTTCATTTCCATTAAAGCTAGGCGGGCTGCGAATGTTTTCCTACTAAAATGTGGGTCCTGGATCTAAAATGTTTTGGAAGCACTGCGCTAGGTACAAGTGATGACAGTAAAATTACACCAAAACGTTATGTTACTAAATATCTTGGTCCAAATGTACGTAGGACTAGTTGCAAAATACCGTTTGCAATTTGTAACCAGTATTTTTGCAACCAGTGTGATATTTTGTGAACCACCCTATGGACTAATAGGTTGATTCACTAAATACCAAATCATAGAGGATCATAAATCAACCTACATTATGAATTCTAATAAGATAGGCCACAAAATATGATCCACTATGATTAGTAGCCATCATAGGAAAAGTGGCCTGCCGGGGTCATCAGATTACCATGACTGTGATTGCTTTTAAATAAAGCAATTGTTTTTTTTTCTTTTCTTTTAAATGCAGCCCATTTTCCTTAGAGGAAAATTGGATGCGTTTAAAAAATATAATATAAGAAAAGGTTAAGTAACATTTGTTCAAGAGTAGGGAGGGGACCACTGGGCACTCCAAAAATGTTCATAAACAACACTCATAAAGGGGATGTGGTTACTCTGTAGTCAGTAAAATATTGTTTTGCAACCTGATTTTGGTCGCAAAATGTTACTACCCCCTCGTCTGTCTTCCTCTCCCATTCCTTAGTAATGAGCAGCTTGCCTGCTCCACAGAAACCGATTACCTAGCTGAGGTCAAAATACCTACCCCAATATGGTGCTGGCTACCCAGCATGCATAAAGGGCGAAGCACGTCACTAAGATAGCCTGTTCTCTTTTTTCCTGCGCTTCAGTCTATTGCCTACAATGGTCAAGGTAAGTTTATTTTTTCAGCATTTTTGTTTTGTGGATATGTTTTGTCCCTTACGGGGCTTGCATGAGTAGTCCTATTTTCTATTGGGAGCCGCAGCTCCCTTCTAAGAGAGCGTTGGTTTGTCTTTGGGTGACGGGTGGGGGGCGTCCTAACTCCCATTGTTGTGTCCTTTCACTGCTGGAAGGCACTTCTGCCTTGGTGCTCGGTGTGGCTTTTGAGGGGCAATTAGCGTTATTTTGAGTTTTGTTTCTCTCCTGGGCTGGCCACGTGTTATTATGAGATGCCTTTTGTTGTGCACCAGCGCTTACTGCATCTCTCTGCTTCCACAAGCTTTTGGGTTGCGAGATTTTGTTCCCGAGAAGTGGGAATGTTGCAGGAAGCGCTAGTATTATGTTTTTGCACACCAACTATGGTGTCTGCCTCAGAGTTCTGCGGGGGTGCAGACTTTGGCAGTATTCCCCTTCTGTGCCCATGACGATATAGTCTCGTCATGGAGCGCGGTTGCGCTGTGCCCAAGACGAGACTATCTCGTCATGGATCCTGCCCTCTAATGAAAGGGCCGGCACAGGAGGGGGAAAGGGCGGGGCACTCAAGGGGTTAATGAGGCTGTTGAGGCTTCTTTTTTCGGCCAGGGAGTCAGAGGGGCCTCCTGCTAGGATGCCATGGCTATGTCTTGTAGAGGGCATTTTGAACTCTTATGAGGAGGAAGGAAGGTGGGGTCATTTTGTGCAGGGTGCTGAGCTCTCTTCACTGTTTTCTCATGTCGGGGACAGTCTGGGATTCCCATCACCTGTGGAACAGAAGGTGGATGATCATTTCTTTACCGAGTAATAGTGCCTTGCTCCTGCCTCTTTGCCCTCGCATCTTGCTGTTCGCAATGTGCTTTCCCGTGAGTGGACGGAGATTGACAAGTCTGTGTTTCCTTTTTTTGGGGGGCCAATCACCATGCTTTGCAGGGTGTTTCTGTGAAATTCCCGCAGTTGTTCAAGGTGGACAACCTGATGGCTGGTCTTTCTTCCCAAGGCATAGTACTTTTGGATGATGCCCTTCCTTCTGACACAGTGGATAAGAAGGCGGAAGGGGCAGTCAAGAGGTCTAATGCTGCCTCCAATTTTTCTTTCAGGCCAACCGCCTATTCTAACTATATGGTTTAGTCGCTGTTGAAAGATTTCTTGGCCCTGGTGCTGCAAATAAATGAAGGTGCGGATACTTTCTCCCTTTTGGCTCTGATGGGACTCCAGGTTCACTACTTATCAGATATTTTATTCGATAACTTGTGTTCTACTGCAGTGGCCTCCAGGGCTTCCATTGCAGTTTGTCGCCATTTACGGATGTGGGTGTGGAAAGTCGATGCCTCACAGAAGTTTGTCCTGTTGAAGTTGTCGTTTGATGGTTCAAAGGTGTTTGGTCCTCCTCTTCAGGAGATGGTGAAGAAATCGACCGAGAAGCGGAAGCTGGTGACTCCGTCCGCCCTCCCTCATGCGGTAGAGGTTTTGGTTATCGCTGTGCTCTTGCTTTTCCTCTAGCTAGAGGTAGTCAGCCCTTCCAAGGCAGGGGTTATGGTCAGGGTCCCCTGGAAGTGTGACAAATCCTGGACTCAGTCTGTTGGTGCCTCCTCCACTCCTTCTCCAAAGCAGCAACTATCTGCAACTTCCGGTTGGAGGTCGCCTTCGTTTCATTTGTCACGGGTGGTGGGAGGTTTTAGATGCCTGGGCAGGTCAGACTCTGGGTACCGGACCTCATTTTTATCTTGTCCAGCTCGAGTGTTGAAGGACACTTCTCTCCCTAAGAATCCCATGAAGCGGGTTCTCTCCTATCCGTCTGACTAAGGGTTTGGATCTTGTTCCTCTTCCCTCATTGGTCTTTATGACCGATGCAAGTGCCACAGAGTGGGAGGCAGTTCTGAGGGATTCCAAGGCTCAAGGCAGGTGGTCCTGTTTTGGGTCGCTCCAGTCCCCAAACTGGAGGGAATTGATGGCATTGTGGCATGCTATATTTGGTTTCCTCCTCTCCTTCGACACCATGCTGTCTATTTTTCAGACAGAAAACCAGGTCATTTGTGCCTATGTGAATACGCAGAGGGGGATGCGCATGTCTCTGTTTCTTCTCTCCAGGAAGATTGGCCTGTGGGCCTAGAGGAAACTTCAGTCTCTCTCAGATGTCTATCTTCCAGGGAGGGAGAATGGGCGTGCGGATTCAATGAGCAGGGTTTCCCTTGCCTGTGACCATGTGTCCATCTCCCCCTCCTCTTTCAGCAGATTTTCTCCAGGTTTGGACTTCCCTGGCTGAATCTATTTGCCTAGGAGGGCCCTTCTCCCTCTGTTTTGCAGCCTGGTCCCCTGATGTTAGCCTGGGTGATAGATATTTTCTCCATCTCATGGTCCAGGGGCTCCTGTTTGCCTTTCCCCCATTTCCCTTGTTTTCCCAGATCCACAGGAAGATTTGGGTGGATCCTGCAGAGGCCCTTGTGGTTTTCCCAGATTGGTCGCAGAGACCTTGGTTTCTCCTTTTTAAGGTTTTGGCTGTGTGTCTCCATTGGAGATTTAACATGCACTGGTCTTTCATGCGTATATGGCTGTGTGTATGGCACTTGAAAGGTTAAATTTGTTGGCTCAGGGTTGTTCAGGGTTGTTCACTTGTGGTGGCTCAGAGCATTCATTTGTCTCACGGGCCTTCATCCCTGAGGTCTTACAGTCGTCATTGGTGACATTTGACTCTTGATTTAAGGGGAAGGATCTCTGCTCAATTTTCTCTGATCCTGTCAGGGCAATGTACTTTTTGAGGGATGCTTTTGTGTTGGGTCTGGCATTCTCCACGCCCAATGGGCCTCCATTCTGGCCTTCAGGAACTCTGATATGTCCTCGGTCTCACCTTTGGTGGCTCCCCATGTGTGGAGTTTTTTGCTTCATCGTCCTCTCTCCTGCTCTCCGATCCCCACCTGGGAACATCCTCTGGTACTTCAGGCATTTACTGATCCTTCTTTTGAACCCCTGGTTTCCGTTGGCCTTAAGTTTCTTTCTGCTAAGGTTAATTTTCTGGTTGTGGTTTCTTCTGATTGCAGATTTGATGAGATTGGGGCTTTGCTGGCTTCTCCCCCTTTTTGTGTTTCTGTCCTGACAAGGTGATTTTACACCTTTGTCAGTTTTTTCTGCCCAAGGTCTTGTCTGAATTTCACTGTAAGGAGGAAATTGTCCTTCCGGTGTTTTATCCTGACCCTTCTTCTCTGGAGGAACTGCTTCTTCATTTTCTGGATATTTTGAGAGCCCTTCGCATCTACCTTGACCGCACCCATGTTCGGCAGCTGAATTAATTGTTTGTTACCTATGGTCTCTCTGGAAAGGATCCGAAGCCTTCTTTGTCCACTCTGTCCCGATGAGTGGGGTGCTGTTGTCTTGTAATACGAGGTTGCTCACCTTCATTTTCCCTCTTCGGTCCAGGGGCGGTCCACTAGTGGTGTTTCCTTATCCTGGGCCATGTTTAAAGGGGCGTCACTGTGTGACATTTGTAATGCTGCTACATGGGCCTCTCCAAACCCCTTTGTTTCCCACTACCATCTTCAGTTGGGGATGGCTACGTCCACAGACTTTGGTGCTCACGTTTTGTCTGTTGTTCATGAGCTGTGAGTTTGTATTTCTTTCACATTAAATATTAAGTTTGTGGCATCGTCCTTGGTTTCTATGTGAATCAATCACCATGCGCTTGGGTATGGGCTCATGAGTAAGGAATGGGATGGGACAACGGATGAGGAGGTAATGCCTGGTTACTCACCGGTAATCTTCATTGCTCCTGGTATTCCCCTTACCTTCCTGAACTCGTCCCTCCCTCCCTGTGTTCTGTGTCTTGTTTATTTTCTTTTGTTATCAGTTTCTTTGGTATTCTCAGGCTGTCTTATTGATGTGCTTTCCCCTTTATTAATCCTGGGCAGGCAGCGCCATTTTGCAGGAAGTATTTTGATCTAAGCTATGTAACAAGTTTGTGTGGAGCAGGCAAGCCACTCATGAGTAAGGAATGTAACAGGAAAACCTGAAGATTACCGGTGAGTAACCGGGCATTGGAAGGAATGCCTAAACACACCACTTACAAATACTGATTTTGTATTTAGTTTGCAAATCCAAATTGCGATTCCGTAACGTGTTACTATATTGCAATTTGGGGTTTTTACATATTAAAAGGCATTTTTTTAAGGTCACAAACAGCCCAATATTGCAAATCAGACCATTTGTGAAAACAAAATGCCTTTGTATTTCTGGCCCTTGTTTTTTTTTTAGCCCTTCTGGCTTCAGTGGCCACCGTTTTCGATTCCTGTAGATCACATTAATATGGTCTTAGGTCTTACCTAAGACAGCATATACAAGATCTTTTCTTTTATATACTGTGGGCCTTGAGGCCACCTTTACTTACTATTGGTTGGTCTCACTGTCACTCCTATTTGCCTGCATCTTTTCGGTCAGCTGCAGTAGCTTTCCTTCCTCTTCGCTTGTTTGTATTTCCCTGGAGTACTGATGCATTACTTGCATCCTTCCACTGCGTATTTTTTTAGGTGCCTCTTTTTTCTATGGGTTTAAGCACTTGACTCCAGCCATAACAAAAAACAAGAGCAATATGATGCTGCCAATGCTGGCTTCATCATAGCACTTTTTTTTTTAACTTTCAGCCAAGAACCCCTTCTCCCAATTTATCCAAAAATGAAGGAGAGGTTTTGCCTTTCCCCTTTTTTAGAGGTGAGAAAACAAAAGCCACACAATTGATGGACGGAATGCAAAACAAATCAAAAAATTCACCCCAGTCAATAGATCTGGGTTAAAGCCACCATTCTTTTGCTCACCATGCCACCCCAGTTTAGACCTGGCCATATGCAAATCAGTTTTGACCCTGTGCCTCATGGGAACAGTCCAGCCCGAACTGCCAAGCTATGTCCTCCCTGGACTGGAAACAAGCATCCTAGGACCGGTTTAGGGTTTTCACCCCTCATCAGCAAGGATAGCTTGATTCCAGTGGCACAGACTGATTTGCATATTGCTAGGTCTGAACTGGGGTGGCATGGTGAGCAAAAGAATGATGGATTTAACCCAGATCACTTGACTGGGGGTGTATGTTTTGATTTGTTCTGCATTCCGTCCTTCATTAGTTCTTTTTGCTTTGTTAACTGAAGCAGATGCATATTCCACTGCATAGACTGCAGCTCTGAATTAAACTGTGGTGACGAGTAGAATGGTGTATATCCAAATGTTAGGCAATTATATCATCTCATCAATAAGAAGACATGTGTTCAGTAGACTCGGGTAAACACAATAGTAAAAACCGAGCTAGTACTATCGTCACAGGGTAGAGAGACACCGAACCGAAGAGTAATCAGGTCGCGACTTTGGTGCCCAGGAGATGGTGCACTTAGATGACACTTTGGAGTACACAGCATTGGGAATGTCTGAAGTTAATGCATTCTGCAACGTTATCACGGTTTCCACAGTTGTCTGTAAAAAAAAAAAATATGTGGTCAGCATGACGTTCCACCTTTGTGATTTACGCAGTATGTTTTGGTGTTTACTTCCATGCTGTACACCCAACATGGCTTGGAATTTTTAACAGGCATGCATTTTTGTAAAATAAGTAGTTCATTTTGTGATGTTTTCAGCTTCAGTTTAGAAATACATGTATTAGCCATTCCTCTGTTTGTCGTTAATTCCCCTGGAGAAGGGTGACTGAGCCCGAAATGCTGTGCATTGGGGATACGTGAAAATGTGAAGTCTCAAATGGAGTGCTTTGTAACATTTTTGCACCGTGCATTAGTTATCTATGTTATTGATCCATATGAAAGTAACACAGAATTTACTCATGGAAGTGGATTGATGTACTCTAGAAAAATCTGTTTGTGAAAACAATTGAGTTTAAACATAACTGAAATACAAAGAACGGATGTCAAATTTCAATTTGTAATGGTGTTTTGTTTATATATGGTGGAATCTGACTCCATCCAATTGTGGAAAGCAGCCGCTGTCCAGATCCACTGCAGCACGCCATACATTTCGTGATCCTCCCAATCTTTGAGTACACTTGAGTGCGTGGTTGGAACTTTTTATTTGACCTGCAGTACGAGAACAGCAAGATGGGACCGTAAAGGAGGATGATTGCTCACAGGCAGCCGGACTTCTATCAAACCACAATGCAAAAGATGAAAAAATGCATAAAAGGAATCTTTTTGTGACGCGGATTGCTACTTAAAGGCCTGAAAAGCTCTGGCAAGGGATTCCGGTTCTTGTTCTGCGAAACAGCGAGGCGGTTTTTATTGGAATAACCAGGCACTTCTCAGGCACAATACATATTCACAGGTCCAATTAGCGTCTTATTTCACGGCATACTTGGTCTTTCTTTCCCTCCGAGAGCAATTTCAAAGCCAGGGCACTTGAGGCAGAAAAGCCATTGTCCCGGCTGACGTGCCAGGATTTGTGACTTACCCTACATTTCCAGGTCCGCCAGGAAACCCGTGCGCAGCGGTGGAGCGCCGCGAACAAGCACAAAGGGCTGCATTCAAATAGCGCCATCAAAAAGCAGGAGGGATTAAATCAATGAAAAGGGCTGCGCACAAAGGTTTTATTTTACATTTAGAGGAAATGTTGCTTAAAAATGGATCCAAACAAAAAATCCAAATGGTGAGGCAAAGATAGAGACAACCTGACTGCCTGGGATTGCATCAACTTTAACGCCGGGCTAGTTTCGCTTAAAACAACAGTGTGGTACATATTTAAAGTTTCGTTTCATTCCCATCACATTTAAGTAAAACACAAAGTAAAACACAGATAGGAACCATATTAAAACACTAAGTTAAAACATACTAAGTTCATTCAATATATAGTAAAATATGCAAGACAGTACAAAAACAGGTTGGGTTGCAGATAACGGCCAATTCATCTACTATCTGCTAAAACCATCTAAATGCAAATAATACCAGATAAATAAAGAACTCGAGGTAGCGGGCACCCATTAAAAGCATACTCAGTTCATACTATAGATAATGATCTTAAGTGCAGAACAGTGCCACAATCAATTATAGTGCAAGTTATGAGCTGAACAATCTCCTTTTTGATAAAACCAGGCATAGATAAGATGCGACAGAAAAATGTACGTAATGGTCAGGGAGCATTTGGAGAAAGGACAGAGCAGGCGACATTTCATGGGCGAATATACTTTTTCCGTACACAGGAATAAAATGTACAGAAAAATATAAAATGAAGTTTAGATTGGGTGGGGATGCCATCACAGGGGCTGACTGGGAGTTTGTTGATTGAATACGTCCCTGGTGGAAAGACCAGCATGAAAGGGATAAGATTTAATCTGAATCTCAACAATACATACTGGTGACTTGATTTCAGATTTTGAGGTATTCAAACAGATGAGAGGGTCATTAAATAAAGATTAGAAGCCCAATGTTGACAGGGTATCCTTTACATATCGCAGCCATGGAACCTGTTGCACCTGCTCAAGGGATAAACAGTCTCTAATAATATTTTGAGTAAGTCCCTCTGTATCATTGGTCCAGATTGAGTGCCAAAGTAGGACCGCGGCTATAAATATTAAATCAGATATAAATGGGACATTCAGCTCTTGGTGCATAATATAATTTGAGCAACCTTTCGGGAGTGATAATAATTTTTTAAAGAAACCATCTTCTTTCTGTTTTAATACCTCAACTTTGGCTATTCCCCAAATCCCTGCTCCATATGTAGCTGAAGTGATAGCTTTAGCACAGTAAATATTTTTGATTGGTTCCAAAGTCTTTGTGGCCAGCTTTTTAGTGAACAAACATATAGCCATAGCACTCTTCTCCAGCCCGTTACATCTGTTCTCTATCATGTTTGTCCAAGACACAAGTACACCAAAATATAAAAAGGTCTTAGTTATTTCAATTCCCCGAGTAGCGATAAAAAACAACGGTAATGTTTTAGGCTGTTTCCCCACTATTAGGACATAGGTTTTTGATTTGTTAACATGGAGATCTAATGCAGCCATATAGGAAACATAATTATTTATTAGTTTTTGCAGGGCTAAGCCGGTCCTAGCAACCAGTACGGCGGCGGCAGCATATTACAGGATGGCAATCCGTTTCTTGTTTACCATGGGGACGTCAATCACCTCATGATTCACTGCTGATTACATGCCGTTGGTGTATAGTGAAAACAGGAAGTGGGCTAGGACGCATCCCTGCCTAGCACCCAGAGAATTGGGAAAGATCTTGTACATTTGCCCTGGCTGCCGTACCTAACACATGCAGAAGACTGGGAGTATAGTTGGCAAATGAAAACTATATTATTATCTTCCACACCCATGTCTTTCAAGATATTCCATAGTTTATTATGTGAAACAGAATCAAAAGCAGCGGAGAGATCCAAGAACGCCACAAAAAAATTCCCTTTGATATTGGTATACTCTGCTGCAATTAGGTTTAGGCACTGATCCAGTGTTCCCATCCCTTTTTTAAAAACCATATTGCACCAGGATTAACCTCTTCAGTGCCCATGACGAGATAGTCTCGTCATGGAGCACGGTTGCGCTGTGCCCATGACGAGACTATCTCGTCATGAACCCCACCCACTAGTGCAACGCCCGGCACAGGAGGGGGAAAGGGCGTGGCACTGAAGGGGTTAAAATATTTTTATCAGCAGCCCATTCCTCAAGTCTGTTTCACAAGAAACGGCCAATTAGTTTGACTGTTCCATCCAGAAGTGATATTGGCCTATAGTTTTTGGGCAATGCTTTATCCCCTTTCTTGTGTATTGGCACGATAACTGACGTTTTTCAGGAAGCAGCAGGGCCCACTATAGCAATTGCATTGAAAGCATCCATCAAGAATAGAATCCAGAGTTACGGATAATCAAAAAAGAAGTCAATAGGCTTTTAAATTGTTCTTCTAAACCTTCCACCCCTACAAGTTACATACTTTTCAATAAGCTGCCATATGTAGCAACCTTGGGCATGATTAATATAATTCTGCATTTGCACCAGGGGCTTCATGAAACCCCCACTTTGGTAGTGTGAGCAGGGCGTGGGTGTCAACGGGCAGTGTGTAACATTATAGCCCACTGTTGAGAGCTATGCCGGTTAAAGGCCCTGCACCAGAGTGATAGGCCTGAGCCTCAGGCAAGGGCCTATAACGAGGGCAAGGGCATTTAACGACAAGTATAGCCTTAAACAGAAGGTCTATAAACTGTTAAAAACATTCTCTCCCACTGATGGTAGAATGTTCAAATTAAAAAGGAGCAACAGCATGACAAACATTGGAAAGTTGGAGCAGAAGGCTTCTACTAGCAGTCAGACTTTGCATCTTTTGGCATGGTATCCCCTGTCTTTTTGCTTCTGATCTCCTGTTTTTGATTGTGTGCTGGATTTCATTTTTGCTGGTGTTCAAATCTGGGCACTTCGCCACTGCTGACCAGTGCTAAAGTGCATATGCTATGTGTCTAAAATGTAATGGCATTTTGTTTCTTCACAATTGCTTTATTTGATTTCCTAGTAATTCCTTCATACAGTGCACGGTGTGTGCCCGGGGCCAGTAAACCTAATGCTACTAGTGGGCCTGCAGCACGGATTATGCCACCCACATGATCAGCCCTTCAAACCCATCTCAGACCTATCACTGCGGAGCCTGTTTGCGCAGGATACCTGCAGTATTGACCCGGCAAGTTAACCTACTTGCTGGGCCCAAACCTTCCCTTTTTCTATATGTAAGGCACCACTAAGGAAGGCCCTAGGTAAAAACCTTCCCTTTATCTATATGTAAGGCACCACTAAGGAAGGCCCTAGGTATCCCCAGGGGGTGCTGAGTATTTAAAAGATGGGACATGTGCTGTTAAGTTTGACATGTCCTAGTAGTGAAAAGCCGTTAAATTTGCTTTTCATTACAGTAAGTCCTATCTCTGCTATAGGTTAGTATTTAAGCTGCACAGTAGCTTTTTACATGGGTATCTTCCAATTGAGAGGTGATAGAAAATTGGAGTTTGGTGTTTGTGGACTCACAAGTTAAAAGCACATCTTTTAGTGAAGATGGTTTTTAACTTGCAGTTCTGAAAATGTCACTTTCAGAAAGTTGCCATTTTCTTACTTAAACCATTCGATGCTTCTGCCTGTTCCTAGAATACACATCTGGGTTGGATGGCAGTTGGGGTTTGTGAATTCACTCAGTTACACACAAAGGGAGCTGAGGTGTGCCCTTGAAGGAAGTGGCCCCTTAGGGACCACCCGGGTTTTCTACAACCACCTAATCGCCTTCAAAACAAATGAAGAGTCAGGCAGACAGAAGAGAATACAAACAGATATTTTATTAGAAATACTCTGCAGAGGAGTCCAATCTGACCTGCACCCTTAGATGTCTGCCGAGGGACTGGCCCCCCAACAGCCTTCAATGCATAATCATTCCTCCAAGAACCCTCAACCACGCCAACAGTGGAAAGTTACCGGCTCAAGCCAAACATGAACAAAGGAGGCACAGAAAGATGAGCTACCACCGAAATGAGTAAGTGCCTTCTGTGAATACCAAAATGGTAGTAAGTTTAGGATTTTGTCTTAAGTTAGTTCTGTGAATCGGGCCCAATGTTATTTTATAGCCAATTAGACATGCACTGGTGAGGTGCTGTGTCTCTGTTTATTCAAGGGTATGTTGACAGCATCCTGTAAAATGAGTGGCTAAAGCGAGTCCAACCGATTGTCTTATGGAAATGGCCACCGTCATGACCGTTCCTAGACATCTCGGGCGGGCTCAAAAGACAGAAAGCAGACAACAAGCTGTCCTATGTACTTACAACACAAAACAGCGTACAACAATATATGTACCAAACACAGAAACCAAAGAAAAAAATGCAGTTCCAAGTGTTAGGCATTCAGAGGTAAGGCTCATGCACCCCATGCACCCCATTTAATGTGTTAGTTTGCCAAGGAGCTAATCTCCTACCCCCTTCAACACTAGGTGACCTGTGAAGGAAACCTCCTGTCGAAAATACTTACCTCTTTTAAAAACCAAACTCCCTGGTCAGTCAAAACTAAAGATGAGAACAATTTGTTAGAAATGAGTGTCTCTAGTTGGCAGAAGTAGGTACCTTTGTTCAAATAGGGACCCTTCCCTCCAGTCAGCGTAAGGGGAATACACACTTTAGATGACCCCTGCTCGCCCCCTTGGGAGCTTGGCATGAGCAGACAGTCTTATCCCAAAGGCAATGTGTAAAGTATGTGTACCAACACTCACAGTAACACAGTGAAAACACCACAAGAAGACACCACACCAAATGCACATCCTCAGTCTCTGTCACACTGAAACCAAACAGGCAATCCACAATCAGGCAGAAACACACAGAAAGGTTAGACAAGAAAATAGACACTTTCTAAAAGTGGCAGTTGCAAACACAGACTTTAAAACCCACCCTTACTAAAAGGTGTGTTATCAAATTCTGAGTCCAGAGTTACCAGACTCCAATTTTCTACCTTATCCCTATGGGAGGATATGCTTGTAAAAGTTTACAACGCATTCCCCATTCTGTCCTATGGGCAATATAGCCTTTCAATAGTGAAAAACGAAATGGGCAGTATGTCGCTAGCAGGGCATGTTACACACACCAATACATACCTACCTTCCACATACACTGCACTCTGCCTAGGGTGGTACCTTGGGCCTACCATAAGGGTGTCCTATGCACAAACTGCACGCAGGCACTGCGGTGGCAGGCTTGAGGCATCTTTTCAGGGCTACTCATGTGGGTGGCACAATCAGCCTACTAGTAGCAATTTATTTACCAGCCCTGGCTCAATCAGTGCACTTCACTAGGGATCTCCTAGTAAAACAAATATGCCAATCAGGGAGAACGAAGCACAATATCAATTTAAACAGAAAGCACTTGCACTGTGGCACTGATCAGCAGCGGCAAAATGCCCAAAGCATCTAAGGCAGCAAAAACGAAATCCAGTACAGCATCAAAAACATAGAGGGTAGAGGCAAAAAGTCAAAGAAAACATCGCCTAGGCTGCCATGTCATGCACTATGTAACTGCACTGCCCCTACAACTTTGCTATGTGTCTCAAACTAGAAGCAAATAACTGCCTTTCTTTCTGCATAGTCCCAAGAAGTGCAGTGGAGCCTATGACTCCTACCAGTCAATGTGAAATCCGGACACAGGCCTATTATTGAAATAAATAGAACCGCCAAAGAATGTATTTTAGATCAGTGATAGAAAAACATTGAGCAGCAGAAAGGAACCATTAGCAGAAGCATAGTGATGGCCAGAGCAGAAGACAACTGGAGAACCACATTTCTGTTAACTTCACACAAGGCAGTCACATATTGTAAACACAAGCAAATAAGGGGGAGGGGGGCCATTAAAATTATAAACAGTCTTTTTTCTCAAGCACGCCTTTCTCACCCACATCTGACATCATGCATAACAAGGCTCGCGGAATCTGTATTAATCTCTGCTCTACATCACCTGTTGCCCAAAAAGTGGATGGCACATCTGCAAAACTCAGGGGGGAAAACAAACACTACTCACTACGTACATTAAGGCCCATCATCAGACATTCACCTGCCTGAGAGCAATAATAATAGGACGCCAAACACATCACATGATCACCACAACTAGACATTAACTGAAATGAAAACTTCACAGTAAAAAGAACCAATAATCAGAGCAAGAGAGCGCAACACATGTTCTACAACTAATGCATCTGAAACACCCACCAAAACATTCATAACACTGTGCTATGTTAAATACGTAACAGAAAAAGGCAATGTAGACCAAACACTTCTAAATGCCTAGAACCATGTTGCTAGTGCAAACAAAAAAACCCAATAAAAACAAATCTGCAAACAAACAATGAAATCCCCCTTTTAAGACCCAAATCCTGCCCAATATAATATAGGAACACCTTCAAATCATGTGAAAAGAAATCAGCATCAAACTCACTCACTTTTTCCTTAGGCGACATACCATCATCTCATCCCCGTCCCTTTTCACAGCGGGAACCCAAAGGCATGACAATGCGGTACAGCATAATAAGTATCACTGGTGGGATCACACAAAATCTGTAGCGCAGCAGTTTGGAAATCCTGCCCCTACAAACCAAACAATATAGCCATCATATTCCTAAAAACAATGTGTTGGCCAAAAAGGGTCATTTTTTAATCACATTCCACACACCTTCCACACGAATTAGCTATTACCCTACTTCCTTCCTTTCCCACTTCAGATCACATGTACAAACCCACACGTTCCTCCTATTTCATGCAGCCTCTGGGAGTAGCAACAGAAGTAACAGACACAATCATCACAGTTGGCTGTGGCGCAAGCATGAGCGTTAGCAGAAAAGGACACTGGGGTGTTGTAAATTAAGGCAGAATGTGATTAAGCATTTACTGAAAACATTAATGCTTTCCCTTTAGATCATGTTTTCTTCGTTATGTTGACCGAAGTCCGGACTCCATTTTGTATTGACATGCTGCCATGTGTTCACGAGGAGAGTCCGACCTCTGTGTTAGTTGCTCTTGTAATCTGCCTAGCAACAGTTTATAAATAGCTCCCTCTTGTCCATCTGGCGCATGCCCAGACTTGACCACATCTGTTATAATTAGCTTTGCTTGACCATGTGTTTTCGCGGGCTCAAAGAGTGTGTTAGCTCCGCCCATGTATTGATTCAGTATCGAGAATGACCATAAACGGTAATGTTCTTCGGCCTTACGTTGTATCCACCCACTATGAGCCCCTCTGTTGTGTATAAAAGGGGACTGTGTACGAATGTTCTTTGTGCTACTCCATGCAATACTGAAGAGTGTTGTGTGGATTGTAGGACCACCCTTAAGGGTTAATAAATGCTGTTTTTGTACTTTGCAGTTTCCGTGCCAACTTCCTTATAGATTCCGTTACAGGAGAGCGAACCCTTGTGCCTTGCGGGCCTAGCTGGGGCCTGTATTCATCAATTGGCGCCCGTCACGTGGGGCTCATCGGCGACACGGATGCTCCAAGGACTGGTCGCGACGAAGGTGAGGAGTTTGGCCGGCGACGTGATCACTGCCAGCGGCGTCTTAGCCCTGGCATCCCGAGGTTTTTCTTCCTTCCCTTCCGAGCTGACCGTCTGGGTGGCGCCGGTCATCGACTGAGACCTCTTCTGTCGGTCCTGCCGTGAGAGCCGTTTGGGCGATTGTGGAGCTTGGCAGTTGGAACCTGGACTCTTGATTGGTAAGAACCGTTGTACGGTACTTGCTCCGAGTTTTTGAAGCCTGGGTTGGCTATTTGAGTTTGATTGATGATGACTAGTCATATTTTGAATTTGTCTTTGTGAAAATATATGCGTTGCAACACATATAGGCAGGTAATGTGGAGAGATTTCTCCAGGAGCTGTGTAAACTTTGAACGGCGCAACGATTAAGTGCCATTTTTCCTTATAATATTGCATATTTTGCATTATTTCTAGCATGCCTGCTTTTAGCGCACTCCGTAAGTGGTGCTGCTGTTTTGGAAATCGGTTGAACCTCGAGGAATCTGCTCCAGCTCCCCCAGAGGGGACTCCTAATAGGGATATGTACGTGAAGCATGGTCTTTCTTCCATAATGTACAGCACGTTATGGAGGAAATACACGAGGAAGGATCCTGAGTTGCGATGGCCTTTGTATGGATCGTTTGATATACGTAAGATTGAGTATGTGGAGCAGTGTATGTGTAAGCGGCGTGCTCGTCAGGATATGTTTGAGTGTGTGCGATTATGGGTGAAGGAAGTGCGTGAGCGAGAGAAGCGTGAGAAAGCGCTGTTTGATAAAGAACAACGGAAGAATGATCATGTGCGAGCGCAGGAAGCGAAGCGTCGGGAGGACAAAGAGCAAACGGACAGACAAGAGAAAGAGCGTAGGCTACAGGTTTCGGGTCAATATGTTGTTCGTCAGCCACTTTATCCTGTCCTTAATAATCCTGATGATGATTTTTATTTGCTAGATCGCTCTCCGCCCCCTTATGTTGGCGCATCTGCTCCGCGGCCGCAAGATTCTGGCCCGGCTCCGGGTAAGGTAGACACACGGTCCATGTTATCGGCCGAGCATATGGCTGAGCTTCGGAAACTTTCCCTCCGTGCCCTTAAGGGCAAGATATCTAAGGAGGACTTGTTCCATACTTGGGGGTCGTGGCAAGATAGAGAGAGGGTGTATTTTCTGTCTCATTTCGCGGATGAAGTAATTGCTGCTTTCCGAAAATATTCTAGTGTCCTTGAGCCTGACGAAGTGTCTTCGGATGCCGGAGCATTACGTAATGGTGTTTTTTCTCCCCCTAAGGCTCCTGAGGCGGCTCGGCGGCTGTTCGCTTTGCGGGACGAGGTGCTGGCCCTTAGAGAGAAAGCACGTCAACAAACGGAGGAGGAGAAGCAGTCGGATTCGTCTGCAGCAGGGGGCCACCCATCCGCCTCCCAGTCAGATAAGGATGACATAGTGCATGCTAAACCAATGCGAGAGGCGGCGCCTTTGTATGTTCCTCCTAAGGGAGCAGGGACTAGCTCGGATATTAACTCCGCCGATGCAAGGGGATATTTTGTATATAATTGGGTTTACACTCCATGGCATAGGGCCGATGTTATGGCACTAAAGAATGCGTTGCCTGACCCCCGCAAGAATCCAGCGGCCTTCTATGAAGAAGTCGAGGGGGCCTTGAATTCTTGCATTATGACTTTAGCGGATATAGACCTGTTCTTTGGCCTTATCCTACCGCCGGATACGTGGCGCTCTGTCCGAAAGGTAGATGATGCGGTTGCCTTTAAGGCCCGGTGGTCTGACCTTGAGGATGAGGATAGGGAACGGAAGCCTGCACAGAAACCACCCCAGAATATTTTAGATCTCCCCGCTGCTATTGTGACTAAGTTGAAGACGATTATCCCCCCTAAAAAGATTGACTGGAATATGTTAGCTGCATGTAAGCAGAAAGTTGACGAGTCGGTTGCGGACTTCTTTACGCGCTTTGAGGAGACGTTTCATGATTTTAGTGGCCAGTCGCTTACTGACGACACGGGCCGCCACCTTTTCGCGGACAAATATGTGGCTATTCTGCTACCGGCAGTTGCGGCCCGGTTAAAAGCGAGCGAGAGTTCCGGGTCCTCCGCGACGCCGACGGCCCTTCTGACTATCGCTCAGTATTATGAGCGTCAGGAGCACGAGGCGAAGGGCCAGGAAGAGAAGAAATCGAAAGACCTCAAGACTAAGGTGATGTTAGCACAAGTATATAGCCCGCCCCGACGGGGTAATAATAGAGGAAGGGGCGGATCTTATGGTCCCCCTCCGGGCCGATCTGATTTGAATAGGAACCAGTGTGCGTATTGCAAGCAATTGGGCCATTGGGCCAGGGATTGCCCAGTGTTGCGCGCTTCCCGTCAGGGGCATACTCCGGGTGGTCCGAGAGGTAGAGGGGGTTCCTCGAACTTTAGAGGGAATTCTAATGATAATGCCCGTTTCGATACTGCTGGGCAGCACCGAGATAGCTCAAATGTTTTCGATCGCCAGCACCAGTATCATGTATCGGACATCGATCGATCGGGATATCACGATTCTCAACATGCATAGGAATGCGTTGGATGGGGGTCTGAATCAGTCGAGGTGCCGGTCGATCAGACGGGTCCTTATGTATCGGCTGAGGTTTTAGGTTCTACTGATCAGTTCCTAGTAGATACAGGAGCGACTCGTAGTGCATTGTCTAGGTACTTGGTTCCGGGGGCTCCCCCATCCGGCTCAGTGGTTACATCGGTAGGGTTTGACGGTACACTTTCCCGAAGCCCTCTTTCACAGCCCCTTACATTTAAGGTTGATTCTTTTTCTGCGCCCTGTCCGTTTCTGCTTGCTCCGTATACACCGGATAACATTATGGGCCTTGATATGTTAAAGTACTTTAGGGCTACAATCCGCTGCTCCCCTGAGGGTGTGAGGGTGATCTTGAATGACAACTACCCCCGGTCTGGGCGGATGTGTACGATATCAGAGGATGCGTTGTTGGCTACCCTCCCCCGAGCTTTATGGGCGACTTCGGACACAGATGTGGGACAAATGGTGATTCCTCCGGTCCACATTAGTGTCCAGGAGGGGGCGGTGCTACCACGCCTCCCGCAGTATCGTATTTCCCAGGAGGGCGAGGAGGCTCTCATACAGATTGTGCAAGACTTGATAGCAGTAGGGGTAGTGGAAGAAGTTCCCTATAATATCTGTAACAGTCCGATTCTCCCAATTTTGAAAAAGGACACGGATGCAAAGGTCTATCGGTTCATAATTGATTTGAGGGAGGTAAACAAGATCGTGATACCTCAGTACCCGGTGGTTTCTGATATCACGACGTTGCTTACCTTGGTCCCGCCTACGGCAACCATGTTCTCAGTGATTGATTTGAAAAATGCCTTCTTTTCTATTCCCATTCACCCTGATAGCCGATTTCTTTTTGGGTTCACATTAAACAATAGATCATATCGTTTTTGTAGAATTCCCCAAGGCTATACAGAAAGCCCTAGTATTTACAGTCAGGCTTTGAAACGGCAATTGGATTCCTTTGTTTTACTCGAGGGGGTCGCCCTCATTCAATATGTCGACGACATCTTGTTGGCGGCTGACACCCTGGAGTTGTGTGAGAAAAGCACGTTATCCTTACTTTCCTTTTTAGCATCCCACAATCACAAGGTCTCTAGGAAGAAATTGCAATTCTGTAGACCAAAGGTGACTTATTTGGGTCACCTTTTGTCTAAGGAGGGACGTGCACTCACATCAGATCGTATCCAAGTAATTTTGGACACACCGAGACCATCCACGCAGAAGGATGTGCGTGCATTTTTGGGCCTTGTTTCTTTTTGTAGACAGTGGATATTGGGGTTTTCACACATAGCTAAGCCATTACTAGCTCTTTTGACAAAAGACACGCCTATCCCAATCCCTTGGTCAGATGAGTGTGATGCTGCTTTTCAGCAACTGCGACAGGCCCTTTGTTCAGCACCAGTGTTAGGGACCCCTGATTATGCAAAACCCTTTTCGTTGTATGTGCATGAGAAAGATGGATGTGCATTATCAGTCTTAGTGCAGATGCACGGCGATAAGCAACGCCCTTGTGCATACTTTTCGGCTGTACTTGATCCTGTCGCCCGAGCATTGCCAGGGTGTTTTCGCTCAGTTGCGGCGACAGCTGTGTCAATACGCCAAAGTGAAGGAATTGTGTTGTCCCATAAATTGTTGGTGTTAGTTCCCCATGCTGTGGATGCCCTGCTTAATCAAACAAAGACGCAGCATTTGACCAGTGCCTGTTTAACGGGATATGAGCTGACGCTTTTGGCTCCTCATATTACGTTGAAAAGGTGCGTGACATTAAACCCGGCCACATTGTTGCCATACCCCGAGACCCAGCCTGAGGCGCAGAAAGCGCATGATTGTATTCTTGTGACTGAGGAACAAACAAAGGGTCGTATTGATCTCCAGGATACGCCCTTTTCAGATGTAGATGGAGAATTGTGGGTAGACGGATCATGCCTGAAGCTACCAGATGGTACGACTTCAGCAGCGTATGCAATTACCACATTACACACGATAGTGGAGACAGCACGCATACCACAGAAATCAGCTCAAGCAGCGGAACTGATAGCATTAACACGAGCATGTGAGCTCAGTACAGGATTATGTGTGAATGTTTATACAGATAGCCGCTATGCCTTCGGAGTAGCGCATGACTTCGGCCTACTCTGGAAGGAGAGAGGGTTTTTAACGTCACATGGAGTACAGATAATGCATGTAGAGTTAGTTCATAATCTTTTAACTGCATTGACATACCCAAAGAAAATTGCTATCGTTAAGTGTAGCGCCCATAGGAAAGTGGTTGATAAAGTTGGAGAAGGGAATGCGTTAGCGGATCGAGTAGCACGGGAGACTGCGATGCAGCCCGGCACTACTGCCATGTATGTAGTAAAATCACAGGTGGAGAGATGGCGTGATGCGAAGGAGGAAGTGCGAGAAATGCAAAGGACCGCTTCTGATAAAGAGCGGGAGAAATGGGCTAGCGAGGGAGAGTTGGATGATGAGGGTTGTTGGAGAAATAAACAGATGGATAGATGGAAGTTACCCACGGCTTTTGTACAACCTATGGTTCAGATGGCACATGGGCTAGCACATGTTGGAGCTTCCGCAATTGTGAAATTGCTTACCCAAGTCTGGGAGCATCCAGAGATTGCTAGCACAGCAAAGAGGGTGGTGCAGACCTGTATGATCTGCCTGAAGTATAACCCAGGGAAAGGCACTCGAACTCCAGCAGGAGGATTTGCGACGCCCACTGCACCCTTTGAGGTTCTGCAGATGGACTACATCCAGCTTGAGCGCTGTAACAATTTGAAGTATGTTCTAGTAGTGGTCTGCGCCTTCAGTAAATGGGTTGAGGCGTACCCTACGAAAGACAATACTGCAATGACCACGGCGAAGCTACTGCTAAAAGAGTTTTTCCCTCGATACGGCGTCTGTAGACTTCTGTGGAGTGATAATGGCCCTCACTTTGTAGCGGATGTTATAAAGTATGTCTTGAAGGGCCTAGGCATCACCCAGAAGTTCCACGCCGTATTCCACCCCCAGTCTGCAGGACTAGTCGAGAAATATAATGGTACACTGAAGCTTAAGATCGCCAAAATCCAAGCTTCAACGTCTTTGACTTGGCCAGACGCCCTGCCGCTGGCGTTATTGTCAATTAGGTCAGTGCCACATTCTCGAACCGGCCTTACGCCATACGAAATAGTATTCGGACGCCCAATGAACATTTGGGGTCCACCAAGGCCTAAGGCTGTGTATGATGTACCTTGTGTAATGATGAGCGATTATCTGGCACAGTTAACGGATAACTTGGTTTCTATTCATCAACAGGTCCGAGAGGCGCTCCCTGATCGGTCTACCGGCGAAGGACATGGTCTCCGGCCTGGAGATCATGTTATGGTGAAAGTCTTCGACAGAACGAACAGTTTGGAGCCGAGATGGGTAGGACCTGAACAAGTCCTCCTTGCAACGAGGACGGCTGTGCGAGTCTCGAACCGAAAGAATTGGATCCATTCCTTGCACTGTCGAAAGGTACCGCCCGGATTGGTGGAGTCTGCCGTGCTGACCGATCAACGAGAAATCCTAGCAGCAGAGACAGGCCGTGCTGCTGAGCCACGAGACACTGAGGAGCTCTTTTCGGACCACACGACTTCTGGAGGAAGGCGATATCATCTTCGACCAAGGAAGTAAGGTTTCCAGTGCCGGGACATACTGTCAGAACGGCCCTTGGGTTAGTGAAACGGAGAGCCGATGAGGCAAGGGGGGGGGATCAGCCCTGCATTAGTGTAGCGACACCCGTCTTGGCCCGCTGGTGAAGAAATCAACCGCTGCCCAAGGGGAAGAGTTCTGACAGACTTTTTAGTTTCAGGAAGATATCAGGGTATTGTTTCTTTTGACATGGAGAAGAAGAAAATCCTTTGTGCGTTGGGGTTCATGCTAACAGTAGCTATTGTTGGGATAACCACATGGTTTGTGGAGGAGGTAACTCCTGCTCGGAAAACACTTGTGTTGACAACTCCGGTGCCCGAGGAGCACTACTTTTATACATTACCGTATCAAGAGTTGAAGCATCGACAATCCTATTTGAATAACACTTTCATTCAGATGCTGCATCACACCCACGTTGCTACGAACGCTACGAACTGTTGGATATGTGGGATGATGCCAGCCCATCAGAAGAAAGGAGGTACGCCATTCATACCACTTCCTTTCTCTCATAATGGCTCTTGTAGAGCATGGTACACTTTGCTGTTTGCCACTCGGAAACCGACAGTGGGACGATTGCTTTTTAGACTTAATAAAGAATGCCATCAGGACAAGAATGGGTATCCACAAGCGAATGGGACAATTTGGGAATGGGAAGAGTACCGACCGGACAATGAATCCATTCCCTATATCTTCACGAACACCAGAGACACTGTGGGGAAGGACAAATTCGTAATCCAAGTAGCACAAGCTCAAGCGGACCTGTGTGTCCAGAGTGTGGGTTTTATCCCTGTTGGTGTCAGTGATTGCATAACCGTATTGAACATTGACGGGTTGAATGACAGTACCTTCCTAGCGTCCCATAATACCTACTTTGTGTGTGGAAATAAAGGTTATTACCGTTTGCCGGCTGGGTGGTCTGGGGTATGCTATGTATCATTCCTATTACCTCCTGTATTCCTAGCACCCGCGTCATATCATAAGGATTTGAAACTTTTGAATAATGTGACTGTAAATAGATACAAACGTACTCTATCAATTGATGATGTGGATCAAACCGATACCAGCTTGCAACAGTATATTGATTTTAACTTAGGACTGTTTTTCTTTGTTGGAGCCGCTTTGAATAGTAGGAAGATCCGAAGATTAACAAGAGTGGTAGAAGCTGTGACCAATCAAACTGCTGCTGCTCTTGGGAATCTTACGGAAGAGTTACAAATAACTAGGATTGTTGCATTGCAGAATCGTATGGTATTAGATGTAATGCTAGCTGATCGAGGTGGAGCCTGTAAAATTATTGGAAGTAGCTGCTGTGTGTTCATCCCTGATCATACGCCATCCGTTTATAACGCCATTAACAAGCTGCATAAAATAGCAGCTGAAATCCACACAGAAAACGGCACTTGGTCCTTTTCTGGATGGTTTTGGGCGTTGGTTACTGCCTGGGGATGGAAGGTCTTAACTGGTCTCTGCATTATTATAGCAGTTCTGTTCCTTTTCTGTATGTGTATTCAATGTGGACCATTGTGCTGTTCCGTATGCATTTCATTCTGCATTCCAGATAAGAAAGCTATTGCCGATGTTGCTCGCCAGAAGGGTCTAGCTAAAGAGGTTAAGGGAATGATGATAATTGATATATATGATGATTATTCTTGGAAACCGGATGTCTTCAGTAAATGCTGAAAGGGTCGTCTGTTGTAAATTAAGGCAGAATGTGATTAAGCATTTACTGAAAACTTTAATGCTTTCCCTTTAGATCATGTTTTCTTCGTTATGTTGACCGAAGTCCGGACTCCATTTTGTATTGACATGCTGCCATGTGTTCACCACGAGGAGAGTCCGACCTCTGTGTTAGTTGCTCTTGTAATCTGCCTAGCAACAGTTTATAAATAGCTCCCTCTTGTCCATCTGGCGCATGCCCAGACTTGACCACATCTGTTATAATTAGCTTTGCTTGACCATGTGTTTTCGCGGGCTCAAAGAGTGTGTTAGCTCCGCCCATGTATTGATTCAGTATCGAGAATGACCATAAACGGTAATGTTCTTCGGCCTTACGTTGTATCCACCCACTATGAGCCCCTCTGTTGTGTATAAAAGGGGACTGTGTACGAATGTTCTTTGTGCTACTCCATGCAATACTGAAGAGTGTTGTGTGGATTGTAGGACCACCCTTAAGGGTTAATAAATGCTGTTTTTGTACTTTGCAGTTTCCGTGCCAACTTCCTTATAGATTCCGTTACAGGAGAGCGAACCCTTGTGCCTTGCGGGCCTAGCTGGGGCCTGTATTCATCAGGGGTGTTAGGGTACTAACAGGTATAATAGGGGAAAACACATGTTCCATAGCCAACAAAGCCTGAAGATCATAGCAGTGGTAGAAACAGCACAAATAGAAGAACAGCTGAATATTTAAAGCAATAAAATCAGGGGTATATTTGCAAACTGCCATTTCTGAAAACAATGCTATGACTGTCTCCTGCTGAGCCCTTTTAAACTGTACTCATACTCATCAGGAATCTGATATTTAACATCATCTGGTGCACAGTAATCGGTGCCTCTTTTCTCTTATTTTCCAAAAACTAATCTTTTCCTGTCAGGCCTGAGTCTCAAGCAACCAATTGGTAACCTTTTCTCAAATGAACCTATTGTTGCTGCAACTTTCTCTAAAATGTCCCTGCAAACATCTTTCCTGAGCAAACCCTCTCAGTACCATCATATTTATTCTCTCCTAAATCCGTCCAGCTTCTCACTTCTCTGGCTGCTCTGCATGTCCCACTGAAAACAGCCCAAACCAGCCCCACCTTCTCCTTCTGCAGATGATGTGTATATTTATGCCACAGAGAGAAATTCCATTCTTATCTTCTAGGCCAAACAGTTAACCTTCCAACGCTAATATATCATGAGTGTATTTCATCCCTCCTACTGCACTTTGAAAATACGTGTCTGTTCAGCACAAATATGTACTACCTTAAATGTTCACAACACATTTTTATTTAAAATTAAAGGCAGATTTTATAATGATGTCAAGTCCACCATCAACATACACAAAACAATCAAGAATTAATTAATTAATTGAGCATCATCAGACTGTAACATCCTAGCAAGCCCACATTCCTTTCCATCCTTTTTCGCCTCTGTTAACCTCTTTCTGCTCAAAAAGAAATCTAACATAGACTGCTTCTCCCATCTTCCACGTCTCTGTCTGCTTCTTTGCGGCTACCTGCCCAATGAGCCACCTCCTTGGGAATTTTGTGCCCATCTGAAGAGGACACAGACAGCCTGCCAGAACAAACTGAATTCACGAGCTATGTTTTTCAACTTTGAAAATCCTTTTCATGCAGCATAAATACTAACCCTGGGCGCGACACTACGCTTCGCCCACGTAGTGTACGTAGCGCTGCCTGCTTCGCCGTTTTCGAAGTAGGCGAAGCAGGCAGCGCCTACGCACACTACGTGGGCGAAGCGTAGCTGCCTGCCGCCCACCACCCGCCTCCCGCCCGCCGTACTTTTAAAAGAAAAAATTAATTTGTAATAAAGGAAATTAGGCACTTACCTGACGCGCGGCGTCTCCCGGGGCTCCCTCTTCCTGTTTTTCAATTTTCCTGACTAATGCGCATGCGCGGACGCCCGCGCATGCGCATTTCTCGCAAGAAATGCGCATGCGCGGGCGTCCGCGCATGCGCATTTGTCAGGAAAATTGAAAAACAGGAAGAGGGAGCCCCGGGAGACGCCGCGCGTCAGGTAAGTGCCTTTAATTTGCTTTATTACAAATTAATTTAATCTTTTAAAAGTAGGGTGGGTGGGTGGCGGGTGGCGCGTAGTGGGGCTACGCGAAGCGCGTAGTGTGCGTAGATTTGGGCACACTACGTGCTGCTTCACGTAGCCCCACTACGCCCACTACGCCCACCCTTAATAAATACACGCTGCCAGGAGTGCGTGAAACATAATTTTCCAAATTAAATACACGTTAAATTGCGAGGTCAATTCCAAACTAAACACATCAGCATCTGCGCAAGGCCCATTAATTCATTGTTTACTTTAATGTACCAAACTTTAAAAATACAACTTAATGTCTGAAGCTCAAAACAACTTTTTTCATTTTGCAATGTCCAAAGCTAAATTTGAGATCTGGGCGCCATCAGCATCAGCACACCCCTTCTTTTCTCCTTTTTTTAATTTTTTTATTTTTACATCTAACTAACTGTCTCACTTCACATTCTCTCCCATTACACATTCCTTTCTCACACCACTCATCCCATGTAAGAAATAGAAAACAGAAATATTACCTACTGGCGGTCGCCAGTAGGTAGTTATAGTTAGGACCAAGTTTTATAGGAAGAACATTTTTTGTTTTGCGTATAACTTTGGCGTCGTTTGATGAATCTTCATGAAATGTTCCAAACAAATTCTTTGTTCATATCAGCTCCTATGTTGAAAGCTTGGGGGTAATTCGTCAAGGGGGGCCGAGAAAAAAGGAGGGTCCCAAAACGTGTTTTCTCCATGTTAATTTCCATAGGAAACTTTAAGAAAAGACTACAGGTCGAACGGGTGAACGGAATTACCCCAAATTTGGCAGGGTGAAGTGTCGTGGGCTAGAAAGCACACTTTTGTTTATTTGTTGTGAATCCGGACAGTAGTTTTGGAGAAATATCACAATTTACAGATATTGATATTTGGGAATTCTGCCTTCCTGATTGGCTGCGGGGTTACGAGCACGAGCTTGCAGCTTATTGGCTGTGAGCGGTGCAAGCGGTTGCAACTAGGAAGTGTTGGCAGCCATTTTGTGATTCCGTTGAAACGAGTAAGGGGAAAAAAGGGCAAAAAGAGTAGGAAAGAGGAGGGTAGGAGGTCTGTGAGGTCTGTGGGGTGGTTAGGGTGTGCTACACAGGGAGTGTGAAGCAATGTATTCATCCCTACCGGTGTGAAAGTGCTCTTTTGCAGAGAGTGAGATGGTGCTGAGGTGAGGCGCCGGTACACTCAGGGATGAAACCGTGAGCTGATTGCTGTAAACTGATGTGCTCTGAGCACTAATGGTGAATTCCGGTGTGTTTAAGAAAGTGGCTGTGTGGGAGAAGGCGATTGAGCCTGCAAGTTATATAAAAAGTGTCTGTATTTAAGTGCCATAAATGGAACCACTGGTGCAAGAGCTAAGGCATCCAGCTGAGGCAAACTCCAACCGCTTCTGCTGTATTCAAACCTAAGCTCCTGCATCAGTCAATTCCACATTACATGTTACAGTTCCATGTGACATAAACAATACCTATTAGACATGAATGACTGTAAATTGTAGAATGAAAATAAAGGTAGGATAGGATTACCACACTGTGCCAACCAGTTCCTAAACAATGCCGTGTTTTTTGATCTTGATCGCCAGCTCATGAGCAGAGGCTGAGGATGAGCTAATTTGTGTGAAAGGGCTATGTGGATAACAGGCAGGCAGAGAGACGTGTATACAAAGAATAGATATGGTTTCAAAATGGATGTCTGGTTTAGGCTAATTTAACAAGTAAATAGCGTATTTGGCCATACATCATCTATCCCTGGTTAGTGTGGAGACGTAAGGGCCAATAATGAAAACATAGTTCAAATGCCTAAGCATACTTAGAAAGTTATTATATGAAAATAGTTCAATTGAAGTGTATTAAAAGATTTTATAGGAAAAAGTCAAAAAAGTTGGAAAAAATCAATCCAAGAATAAAGTGAATTTCTTACAAGTCTTGGAGATTGCAGTCCGGAAGTTCTTCAGTGGCTTGAGATGCGTAATGTTCCAAGAGGCTATTGTTGCCATCGTGTGAGAAAAGTGAAGCGATTTAATTCGTATCCTCGAAGGGACAGTAATGTTCCTCGAATGTTGGAGCGGCAATTTGAATTGGCAGGCAATCTGCGATGTTGTCAAAGGTTGCACATTGCAGGAGATCTTTTGTGGCTGCGCAGAAATCCCATTCCGCCAGGATTCCTTTTTGCGTTGCATCCGCCCTTGCTCCACTGCCCGAACAATCAAGTTCATGGTTTTCAAGATACTCCATTACCTGCTGGATATCGGGAGCATTTGCTGGGATGCTGGCAAGGCATAGATCCATTTGCCAGTCGATTGGGCAAGTTTTGCAATAAAAAGATGGTTGCACGCAGATTGTATATGTGTAAATAAATGTCATGTTGTAGCTGGCTCCGATGATAGATAGAGGCAGGCAGCCAAAATGTTGTTCCATTTTTTCACGGTATTGATGTAGCTTCGCGTAGAGGCGTATTCTGTCGGACATGCTTGTTACCACAGGGAGCGCAGCCATTTTTAACAAGCTAAAATAGTAGTAGGATGGCAGCAAACAGAGCGAGAATTATGGGCACTGTTCCTGTTATTCCAGAGATGATGGAATGAATGAAGTCTGGTATTAGACTAAAAAAGTTTGAAAGCCTGTGAGAAGGCCGGAGGAGACAGTGTTAAAAAAGTGTGCCAGACCTTAAATGTCATATGTGTTGAAAATTGTGTAACAATTCACAAAGTGTAATGGGAGATTCGTATTTAAACGGGAGTGAATTTTACTTGAAGTTCGTGCTATCTACAGTCGATAAATTACTTTTGGAGAAGTGAGGGACACTTCTGTTTGAAACAAAAGCGCTTTCAGTTTGCTCCGTTTAATAAAATCTGTTTTCAAAGTAGGTATTGAAGACCAAGTTGAACTTTGGGAGTTACTTTGTGTGGGTGGTAATAGAGATTGCCAGAGGAAGTTATCCCGTTTGAAACAGTAAGGACATACGGTATGCCAGCTCACATTGCGTGGCAGTCCATGTTATTAAGAAGCAGATAACTGCCGTTAGAAAGCTGTGTGAATGTTGGTCTGATTGTGGGAGTTGGCGTGCTTTTAAGAAAGCACGCAAGATTGGAGGCTGTAAGCTTAGACGCAGTTGGGCATTCTTGCATAGTAATGAATGACTGCCATTGTGGTTCCACTTTTCACCTGTGAGAAAAACTTCGGTATCCTCTTTAAGACAGCGATATGTAAATGGCAGAAACCACTGCTCGTAAATAAACACGCTACATTATATAATCACATACAACATGACAAACAACATGTACACCTAGCAGACACAACGACACTACGTACTGTGGGAACCGTGGCTAGCCATGTACACAAACCAGACATAGCACCTCTGCCACACAATGCATAATGCAGGGAGAGATGGGAGCAAAGTATGTGCGAAGGTGGCAAGTGATTCTCGATTATAAAAGTATACAATGCAAAGGGTTGAGGGGATGTGTCAGAGAGACTTGAGTATGCAGAGCACAGACATGCACATGTGAAGATACACTGATGATCTATTGAGTGAAGTGGACAGTGGACGCAACCATGATAGTACAGTCAGTAGGGAATATTACGAAAACATAACGCGTATGTGCCCCCTCCCCCCCAAAATCTTTAGCGTGGTGGGCTGGCTCAGCGTACGCAAGGCTAGCGTAGGGGTATGAATAAAAGGCACGTTTCTCTGGATGTGGTTCTCTTCCGGAATGGCGAACATGTCTGTCAGGTCTGCGCAGCTTACAACGCCACGAGGCTGATGCTGTTAGCAAAGGTGGCTGCGGGAATAATGTTCTCAGCCTGCTGGTACCCAGAAACCGTCATGGCCGCTGCGACGCACATATGCTCCACAGTTCACCTTTCGACACCGTCGTATGTGAAAGAGGGCCGACCACGTGCCGGCGGAAGCTCCTGGGCCGGGGTCTGTGAGCTGCGAAGGCTCCTGAGAATGACACTGGCCACCGCGACACAGGCAGACAATGCCCAGCCTGAGGCCCAGCACCGTGGAGTGCTCTGTATACTACTAACACAGTAGTCCAACAGGTACCAACAGTGGAACTGTGTCTTGATCCCACAATGGACGATGTTAGAACTGCATCTGAGAGTGCAGATGAAGGTACTCCTTTCGACCAGCTGTAACCAACTGTAGGTCCCAACAGTGGAACGGGGTCTTGATCCCACAATGGACGATGTTAGAACTACATCTGGGAGTGGAGATTAAGGTACTCCCTTTGACCAGGTGCAAGCAACTCTAGGTCCCAACAGTGGAACGGTGTCTTGATCCCAGAATGAACGATGTCCGATATTACCTGCTGCTGGGTTTTCACAGAACTCCCTCCGTTGAGGTGCATCAGACTCTGTGCTTCCATAGCTAAGTGCTGCACATGATCATGGGGCTTGGCTGACTGCAGTCTCTGGAGTACACCGCGGTACAGCAGGTCCGAACAGAGAAACGGGGTCTTGATTCCACAATGGACGATGTTAGAACTGTATGTGAGAGTTGAGATGAAGGTACTCCCTTTGACCAGGTGCAACCAACTCTAGGTCCCAACAGTGGAATGGTGTCTTGATCCCAAAATGGACAATGTCCGATATTACCTGCTGCTTGTTGTTTTTTTACAGAACTCCCTCTGTTGAGGTGCATCGGACTCTGTGCTTCCATAGCTAACTGCTGCACATGATTATTGGGCTTGGCTGACTGCAGTGGGTGGAGTACACCGTGGTACAGCAGGTCGGAACAGTGAAACGGGGTCTTGATTCTGTGATTGAGGATGTCAGAAGTTAAAGTTTGTGATGATTTGTGTGTACCCCCTCCAATCAGGTGCAACCAACTCTGTGCTTCCGAATCCAATGGCACGTGGTTGTGAGGCATTAATGACCACTGCCTCTGGCCTACACTGCGGTCAGCAGGGCTCACAATTCAGATCGAGTGGTGATTGTTTAATTACAGAATCCAGTAGGCAACTAACTACAATGTCTATTGAAATATACACAACTGCCTTTTAGTATACTTGGTTGAAGAAGATTTTTTTTAAGATGACTTATAGGTCTAGTACAATGACAAAATTCTTCTTGGTAGTGGTAAAGAACACTGACTAACAGTGTACACAGTGGACAGCAGAGATTGCAATTCGAATTATTTTGATTTATTTATTGCAGAGTTTTGTGTAATTTATGTTGTTGTATTTTGTGAAGAGGAAGTGAGAAAAAGTATTAATGGAAGACTGTGCTCACTACTGCCTTCAATTTACACTGCAGACAGCATTGTTCACAATTCAGATCGAGTCGCTATTGTAGATGACGCAGTCCTATAGGCAAAAGACATTGCTCCAGTGCACTTTGTCTGCACCACGCATACGCATCATCGCAGGGTCCGTACACGGTTTTTGTTGCTTCGCGTGCGGCAAACAGGACAGCTCAAGTCAACGCCACGTGGCTGTGGGCCCTTGCTCACCATTCTCTGGCCTACACTGCAGACAGCAGTGTTTACAATTCAGATCGAGTCGCTATTGTAGATGAGGCAGTCCTTTAGGCAAAAGACATTGCTCAAGTGCGCTCTATCCGCACCATGCATACGCATCATCACATGGTCCGCACACGGTTTTTGTTGCTTTGCGTACGGCAAACAGTACAGCTCAAGTCAACGCCACGTGACTGTGGGCCCTTGCTGACCGCTCTCTGGACTACACTGCCGACAACAGTGTTTACAATTCAGATCAAGTCGCTATTGCAGATGATGTAGTGTCGTAGGCAACAGACATTGCTCCTAGTACAGCCCGCCCGCAGCACTCATTATCGCTAGCTGTGCACATGCTGAATGCATTTGATGTGGCTATCTGAGTGCACTAGACCTGATGGACCCTTTATGATACAATCTTTTTGTGTATTATTTCGGATCTACTGCCTGTATCTCAGTATACCACAAGTTATGGTTCTTTTACAATAGAATCTTTTCTGTATTATTTCACATCTAGTGTCCCTATCTTACTGCAAACTATTGACCCTTTTATTATTGAATCTCTGTGTGTGATCCAATGATTACTGTTGTAGTTGATGCTAGCAGCAACCATTCCCTGAGGGCTGGTTTACACTCACCCCACACGCATTCAGCACAGGCGTCACTGGATATGTGACCCTGGTAATAAAATGGAGTCGAGCGCACGTGCCCGTACCCTCACTATCTAGCTGTGTCCGTGTGTTCGTTATCTATGCATGATACTGCCCCTGGGCCGTACCACATTACATTGTGCTGTGGACAGCGTATGCAACCATGTTACCTCTGGCAGTGGGGAAAAGTTCTGTTATGTAGCTTTTACATGCATGGCTATCACAGGTGGAAGGCTACTTTACAGAGCATGAACATTGATTAAGATGATGGTTGCATGTTGCGTGTAGTGTCAGATATGTGTCTATAGCAAAATGTTTTCAAAAGAGCTCTGTAAGCCGAGGAGGAGTCTCATCAAACGCTGTGGAGAGAATGACTAAAATGGGTGGGGTCCTCCAACTGTTACAATGGGAAATGTTATGAACCAATGAAATTCTTTTCTTTAAGTTCACACTGCAATCACGCACCGAGCGCGCAAGGAGGCCGCATCCAACGCGATTTTGAGAAAATATATTTACCATAATATAAGTTTATTACAGTTAGAAATATATAAATGTTTAAAATATTTTAGATTATCGCTTATTCTCATATACACTTTAAACTTATTTAGATATAGTTTTGAGATTAAAAAAATGAGGGAATGGAGTTCCTGGCGCAACACCATACGTCTATGATGTAACACAGGGCCTGGCAGCGTGCAGTTGTCGCATATGCAACGCGCAGTGGGCGTGACCCCATATGTACATGACGTAAGGCGCGGCTTGGTACTGCGTACCCGTCGCATACCAAAGTAGCAGCTGGTGCGACCACACACGAATATGATGTTACGCGGGACGCGGTGCCACGAACCCGTCGGATACAAAATGCGCATCCTTTACGAGTTAAACAATATGGCGGATAGGATTTGCGTGCTGATGGAGCTTGGTACACTACCGGTAGGGGACTTCAGTTTTCGAAAAAATATACATACTTTTTTTTAAAGATATAAAACATTACATATTTTTCAAATAAAATAAATAAATAAGAGTTCCAAAATCTTACTAGAAAAAATATAGGTTTTATAAATATTAAAATATGAAATTAACATTTAAAAAACCATAGAAATTCACTGAAAAACCATAGGTTTCAGGGACGTTATAGTTAGATGGACATTTGACTCATATAAAACCAGAGAAATTCGCCCGTTATAGTTAGTTGAGCTAACTATAACTCGCGCGCCCGCACTGCACTGGTGATGATGTCACATATTACATCACGCATGACATGGTCAGTGACATCACTGATGACATCTCAAATGACATGACTGATGACATCATCCACTGATAATCTGATGCACATACTGATGGCCTAATATAAACTTTGATACAAGCACTCTAAAATACAGACTAATATTTTCGAAACCATACACACAACAATGCCAGATACTACATACCACCCACTATTTCCTAGGTCTACACTCACATTCACTCATTTATACATGCAGTTACTCATCAATACAGTACTATAATATGCACTCATACACCTATACATACAGTCACAGTCCGCCACTCATCCATAGAGTTACTCACACACAGTCAGTCATACTAAGAATCAATCACATACCCATTTACTCATGTATACAGTTATACACACCAACTGCATTGTCATGTCATGTCATGTCAATAAGAACTTGTAAAGCGCACGTGCACCGGGGAGGTTTCATGGCGCTGGATAAGCCGAAAACTGGTCCAAAAAAGAAAAGTTAGAGAGCCTGTCAGAGAGCAGATCGCAGATGGCGCGCGGGGGTGTATTTTGTGATCATGTTATTGACAAATTTCGGACTGGGTCCATTGAGTGATTTGAAGATGAGGCAGCCGATTTTGAAAGCACTGCGCTGAGCAACAGGCAACCAATGAAGATGCTTCAAGACGGGGGTATTATGGTGATGCCTGGGTAGGTGAGTGATGAGACGTGCTGCCTGGTTTTGTATGAGCTGCAGCTTTTTAGATAAATGAAGGGGAATGCCAAAGTACAGTGAGTTGGCGTAATCGATATGTGACATAACCAAAGCAATGATGACTTGAATGCGGGCATCATAGGTAAGGTATTTACAAATTTACTTGATTTTCCGAAGTTGGAAAAAACAAGTGGATACCACAGAGCTAATCTGGGGTTTCAAAGTTAGGTCTTGACTGATGTGCACCCCCAGACTTTTAGCTGTGCTAGAGGGGGTGGGAGGCAGACCCAGTTCTCCGGGCCAGAAGTGGGGTCCCCAGGGGTTTTTAGCAATACCGCCAGTTAGAATGACTTCCATCTTGTCCGGATTAAGTTTTAAGTGATTCTTGTTCATCCAGGTGCCGATGTACAGCATAGTGGATTGGAAAGTGTGGACCGATTCAGGGGTATCACTGATGGAGAAGATAAGTTGGAAATCATCGGCGTAATTGAAGGTGCAGACTTTCCGATCCTGCAAGGAGCGGACAAGGGGACGGAGGTAAAGGTTGAATAATAGAGGGGAAAGAGAGGAATCCTGGGGAACACCACAGGAGATATGCACACTGGGAGCAGTGAACTGAGCTGTTCGAACTGCCTGGGAGCGATTTTCCAGAAAGGAGATGATCCAACTTAGGGCAAGGCCAGAGATACCCGCTTCCATGACACGGTCGACCAAAAGATGGTGGTCGACCGTGTCAAAAGCAGCAGAGAGATCAAGTAGGACAAAAGCCTGTGGGGAGCCTTTGTCAACCTCACCGCGGAGGGTGTCCAAAACAGTGAGGATGACCGCCTCGGTGGAATGGGCAGGGCGGAAGCCAGCTTGATGGGGGTCAAGAAATTCAGATTTCTCCAGGAAGTCGGCAATGCAGCTGGTAACATGGGCTTCCAGGAGCTTGGCCAGAAAAGGAAGAAGAGAGATGGGCCGATAGTTGGCGAGGATAGCGGGGTCTGAGCCAGACTTTTTCAGAAGAGGTATAACAATGCCCTCTTTAAAGGAAATCGGAACGGTACCTTGAAGTATGGATTTGTTAAGAAGATTGAGAGCAGGATGCGGGAGCGTAGTGAATATTTCTTTCAGAACGCTGGGGGAGCAGCAATCAGTGGGCGAGCCAGATTTGACTTTGGAGAGGAGTTTAGCGAAGGTGTGGTCCGTTAGTAAGGGAAAGTGAGATAGTGAGCTGGAGTTGGTGCTATGTGGAGAAGAAGGGGGGGAATCTGGGATAACAGAGATGCTGGACTGAATTTTCTTAATTTTGTCAATGAAAAAAGTTTTGAGGGAATTGCAGAAGATTTGAGAGGGTGGGGAGCTGCATAGGGTTCTTTCAGGATTGGAGAGCACGTTAACAATACGGAAAATCTCCTTGGAACGGTTGGTAGCAGACAAGATTTTAGTTGAGAAGTAGGTAGATTTGGCCGTTGCGATGGATTTTTTGTAGGAATTCCGAAAGTTAAGATATAACAGTTTATCTTCTAGTTTATAATGGCAGCGCCATTTCCTTTTTAATTGTCTGAGGGTGAGTTTGAGCAGTTTAAGTTCATTGGAGAACCATTTTTGGGCGTCATGAGGACGGAGGGTGGAAGGCTTCCTAAGGGGAGCAAACTTATCAGAGGCAGTCAGAAGCCAGCTAGTGAGCTGATCGTTGGCTGAGTCAAGAATGGGATTGTCCAGAGGGGCGGTATTCATCAGAAAGTCGATGAAAGGTGATTTCTCCAATTTGTTCCAATTTCTACGGGCGTAAGTGGCTAAGCTGGAATTTTTAATCATGGCCTCAATAGAGATGGAGAAATGAATAAAATGGTGATCAGACCAGGGGCAAGGATCTACGGAAACCGTGGGCACAAGAATATTCGTGGTCCAGAACTGGTCAAGAATGTGACCTTTGATATGAGTGGGCGTAGATATGTGTTGGATGACGTTGAGCTCGGTGAGTAACTCGGTAAGCTCAACCGATTTACATTAGTTATACACACACCAGATCACTTATTTATGCAGATACTAACACATACTTATTGTCTTATACAATCACTGATACAAGCAGACACTCTTTTATACACCCACTCTTAAAATAACTTACTCTCACATTTAGTCATTTATATACTCCAACACTCAAATATACTGCCTTAAAACATATGCAGTTACACATATACCAGTGAGACATTAATTCACTCACCAACTCACCCATACACACACTTACTCACCCATACAGCCCTTCCTAGATGTACTTTTGAATCCATGCAACCAGTGAATTACCCACTCAGACATGTATGCACAGAGTCACACCCCCCACCCACCCACACAGACACTCAGGCACTCATACAGATACTCAGAAAACAAATCAATAACCCATATAGACACTCATGTTGCTGCTCACCAACCCATGCAGCCGCTTATACACCAATGAGACACTAATACAGATTTTCACACAGTTTAGTCACTAACCCATACATTCAGTAACACATGTTCAATCACTCACTTATAGAGTGAGTCACGCACCTACTAAATAATCCATTCAGGGACTTGTAAATTCACTCTTTCTTCAATACACCTTGGCATAGATATATATGAAAAATATTTAACCTTTACAGAAACACACGTTCACTGGATGATGTCATCAGTGATGTCATTTGAGATGTCATCAGTGATGTCACTGACCATGTCATGAGTGATGTAATATGTGATGTCATCACCAGTGCATTGCGGGCGCGCAAGTTATAGTTAGCTCAACTAACTATAACGGGCCAATTTCTCTGGTTTGATATGAGTCAAATGTCCAACTAACTATAACGTCCCTGAAACCTATGGTTTTTTCAGTGAATTTCTAAGGTTTTTAAATGCTAATTCCTAACTATAACGTCTGTAAAACCTATGTTTTTTTCAGTGAATAAATATATATATATATATATTACCTACTGGTGGTTTCCAGTAGGTAGTTATAGTTGGGACCAAGTTTCCATGGGAAGAGCATTTTGTGTTTTGCTTATAACTTTGGCGTCGTTTATGAATTTTCCTGAAATTTTCCAAACTAATTCTTTGTTCATGTCAGCTCCTATGTTGAAGGTTTGGGGGTGATTTGTCAAGCGGGGGCCGAGAAAAAAGGGGGATCCCAAAACATGTTTTCTCCATGTTAATTTCCAAAGGAAACTTTAGACAAGGTTACAGGTCGAACGGGTGAACGGAATTACCCCAAATTTGGCAGGGAGAAGGGTCTTGGTCTAGAAAGCACGATTTTATTTATCTGGTGTAAATCCGTTCAGTAGTTTTTGAGAAATATTGAAATTTACAGATATCGATATTTGGGAATTCTGCCACCTGATTGGATGAGGCGTTACGAGCACGAGCTTGCTGCTTATTGGTTGGGAGCGCTGCGAGAGGTTGTAACTAGGAAGTGTTGGCCACCATTTTGTGATTCTGTTGAAGTGAGTAAGGGGAAAAAAGGGTGAAAAAAGTAAGCCTGGGCGAAGCACTACGCTACGCTCGCGTAGTTTGCGAAGTTCGCGCTACTTCGCACTACGCGAACTGCACGTAGCACAGTGCGAACACGCGTAGCGAAGTGTTGCGTAGTGCTGTTGTCAGTTTTTGCTTGCTCGCGGTCCTCAACGTCAAGTTGGCGACCGCGAGCAAGCAAAATGACATCCCGGCGAGACTTTTTCCTTGTTCGCGATCAGCAACTTCAAGTTGGCGATCGCGAACATGGAAAATAAACCTCCCTGCGAGATTCCCAACGCGAGTAGGTCAGGTTTCTCATTGCGAGTGGTCGCGTATGCTCGCGACCGCTCGTGATGAGAAACTACCAGTTCGCGTTGAGAAAGCTGAAGCTCGAGTAAAAATCTACTCGAGCAGCAGAAAACTACAGCTCGCACTGTGCAAGATGCCATTTTCAATGACTGCACAGTGCCGGTTGCTTGTCCGCACTGTGCAATCATTGAAAACGACATCTGGCACAGTGCGAACAAGGTACTACGCAGTTCGCGAAGTGCTACGCGTAGCTCGCGTAGTGCGAACTTCACTTTGCGTAGCTTCGCGAAGTGCTACTTCGCGAACTACGCCCAGGCCTACAAAAAAGTAGGAAAGAGGAGGGTAGGAGCACTGTAACCTCTGTGGGGTGTTTAGGGTGTACTATAGAGGGGGTGCGAAGCAAACTACTCACACCTACCTGTCTGCAAGTGCTGGGTACGGAAATTAAGTGAGGTATTGCGTAGAGTCTGATGCTGCTAAGGTGAGCTGCTGCGGGAGTCAGGGATGAAAGCGTGAGCCTAAACTGTGTGTCTTATGGTGGAAAGTCACGTGCCCTGGCCGCTGCAGCACACCCATGGAAGTAGTGTCAGCATGTGTTTATACCTACTAGGACGAACTACTGACTCCTCCTCGTTTGAAAGTCCTGGGGTATGAAAAATATGTGAGCTATTGTTTGGCTAAGCTGAGGTGCTGCCGGAGTCGGGGATGAAAGCGTGAGTCCAAACTGTGTGTCATATGCTGTGAACTCATATGCTCTGGCCGCTCTGCCACATCTGTCAAGTAGTGTCAGTGTGTAGTTATACCTACTCGGAGGAACTTTTGTTTCGAACTCTGTAACTTGTGTATGGTGCTTAGGGGGTGTTATACAGGGAGTGTGAAGGTAAATTTGCGCGAATCAAATCAATACGGTATTTGTAAAGTGCAAACTACTCACCCCTATGGGTCTGAAGGCCCTCGAGGCCGGCGTGGAAATTATGTGAGCTATTAAGTGAGCTATTGCCCAGAGTCACGTGATGCTGAGCTGAGGTGTCCAAAGGGGTCCTTCATAAGCATTTCCAAACCTACCCTAGTCAATGTGCCTAGGTCATTTCCACCACAATGCACAATCATGAGGTCAGGGTGTGGAAGATGCAAAGAAGTTTTAACCAAAGGTAGCAATTGATGCCACTTCAATCTTCTCTGTGCAAACCATTTAATGTCCACATTTTGTAAACCTAGGTCTAAGTCAATACGTCTGTGTTGTGCATACCTCTTGCACCAGAAAATATAGCTATGTCCTACGAACCACACTGGCATTTTGAAGGTATGGCTGGAAGGTATGGAAAGATGTATGTAGCTCACACAGTTCCTTGGTAGAATAAGAGATATGTTTAAAGATGGGGAACTACTTTTTATTGCCATACAAAACGATACGTGATTTGGAGATGAAAAGCATTATTTATTTATTAAAATTAGGGTGTACATTTGTTTTGTGGAAAAGCATCTTTGTGATTGGTTAAGAAAAAGCAGTTTCACCGTGGAGTACATATCATAGGATAAACTTTGCTCAACTCAACCACAGCTGCTACTTGCATTTGGAAGGCACTGTCCGAACTTAAAACAATCGTGAACGTTTAACCTGCCCGTGCCGTTAAGTGTTCGAGAAAATGTTGCAAAAAAATCGTTAAGTTTAAAAAAATTGATGAACTTTTAACCTGCACGTGTTGTAGAATGTTCTAGAAAGTGTGTTGATAGAATACGTTGCACTTCTGACTTCTATGTGTTGTTGAATATTTAAAAAACGGTTTATATGGAAAATTAAAAAGAAACCAATGGAGAGAAGTTTTGAAACCTAAAAGAATCAAGGAACTATTCTAATTTGTTCTTTACATGTATTTATGTGTGGAGCAACAAAATTATTGACACAATAGCACCAGGAAGAGGAAGAAGCAGGGAGTGGGTGGGTGGCGGGGGGGCGGAGGAGATGGGCAGAATGGCACACATGCATAATTAAGTACAGCGCAAGTATAGACAAACAATGGCCAAAATGAAACACACCAACTAGGAGCACAAGTCACACAACCCGCCAACATCACACCACTGAACGAGCATAGAAGTGAAAACCATGCTGCATTCATACAGGATATGTACAAAGGCCGGTCATTGGTGTTGTGGGATGTCTGTGACTGTGGTCATCATGGATGAGATGCTCAGCATGTGGCACATGGGTGAGTTCACTGTGTGTTACATTGCCAAACAGCTGCTCCTGCCTCCCACGAGCCCCCACACTTTTGTACGGTGCGCTGTTGTATCTCGTGCACTTGTACGGTACACCATTGTAATGCTTATTCGCGCATGTCCTGCTACATTCCAACTACACCATCACAGTGCCGTTTGGAGGTGGTGCATGCCACTTTACAACATCAACTGCTGCGGCCCTTGTGGCAGGCCACACCAGAACACAGAGACACACTTACCACACTTCTTGTACACGGACATGTCCGAAACACCCAGTTCCCCATGCCGGATAGGCACACCCCTGCGCTGACCGGTGTACCCCAGACCAGCACATGCCGGTTGTGCATGCAGGAGGATGTGTGCGTAGCTACATGTCCAGGCTTACTGTCAACGCTGAGGTGACAGCACACTGTGATGTTGCAGGGCTTGTGCCTGTCATGCTAAGACAATGACCACAGAGACACACTTGCTCAGATGCGGGTTTGGGGGGCGTTGGCGGTCCTGGAGTTGTTGTGATGAGTCTTGTGGTCCTCATGGGTATCCCTGTATCATGCTCATTGACTCTATGGCACCTGTGGGTGTTCTGGTGTGGCTCTTGGCTTTGTTCCCTTTCACGGTGCAGGTAGTCGTCCTGCTTCACACCAGCAGAAAGCAGGTGTAAAATCCCTGGTGCTAACTTGGCTTATTGACGGAATTCGTTTCGCATTGCATTTGGTGTGAAAGCTGTGATGTGATTTTTTTCGTGTGCAGAACAATATACGAACTGAGCAGTGTATCTCGTCAAGATACAGCACATGATGCACTATTCCCAATCAATATAAATACAATGAGATTTCTTAATTTATTTTGTGTGTACACTGTAAGTGCAGCCACTACCTCAGTGCAATTCAATACAGGATTTTAGTATTTAAAATAAATCGCAAAGGTGCACCTCGGGTCTTTTTGCACGGGAACAGCTAGTCCGCATTTCATTATCAGCACTTTAATGGAAGTAAAGTTGAGATAAATCTAACACACTAGTCAGAAGTTGGTGCAAACTGCAGATATCACCTGTATTCCCGCGATGAGTGCCCCAAAATTTAACACCATGGTGGACTCCATCAAATAACAGTAATAAGAACAAGAAAGAGTCACACAGCAGTTAAGAGAACAACCAAAAACGTTATTAATTTTTTTTCTCCAAACTTTAATATTTTATAAACATATATATGTAAACGATAAACTATTTTCAAACGTAATTTTTTTATTAACATATATATATGAACGATAAACTATTTTCAAACTTTATTTTTTTATTAACATATATATGAACGATAAACTTATAAACAAAATGTATCAAAAATAATACAAAACAGCAAGGCGGAACACTCCTGTGGGGACAACGGATGTCGACGACAGAGCCTGGCAAATAAAGCACAAAATAAGGACTTGTGTAATGGGCATATCAAAGGAGCGAGACACAGAGAAACAGAGAAGGAAAAAAAAGCCAGAGAGAAAAAGAGAGGGAAGGAAAGAAAGGGAGTGGGAAAGGGAGAAGGAAGAGAGAGAGTTAGAGAGATAGAAGGAAAAGAAGGAAGAGAGAGAGCGAGAGAGAGAGAGAGAGAAACACTGCCGCCCCTGCCAATCCATGAGCAAAGAATTACCTGGTACCACCGGAGTGTGCAGCAGTGGGCACTCCACGTGCCCATCAATACTCCACGCATCCCAGATATGTCGCTGAGTCCGGAGTCATGAATGGCGGAGACCACATCATCTTCTCCACAGCCCGGCAGATCTCACACATGTTGCTGAGTCATCAATGGCGAGACCACATTAGCTTTTGGGGCTGCTAAGCCTGTGGAACTCAAGTCCGTGCCACGTGGTGGTAGGCCCCTGATGGCCATATGAGCTTCGGGTGACACTAACCCTGTGCATCAGAAGTCTGCGCCAAGGGGTGGTAGGCCCCTGATGGCTATACAGATCAGGGTGCGACTAACCTTCTGCACAACTTTTCAAAGACACTTTATGGTTGAGAGATGTGGAACGTCCGCCATCTAGTCAGCACTGGCAATAAAGGATGTGACGTTGTCGATCTATTATATTTGCGTGGTCGGTTGGGTGTGGTGTGTGTGCAAACCTGCCCTCAGGGACTGGCCATGAGATGTTGAGAACTAGACCACTGACCTGCACACCAACAGCTAGTACGCCTGCGACAGGTAGCTATGTGGGGCCAACATCGGAACGTAATCGGAGTGGTGTGGCGTGGCGTACGACGGAACAGGGCAGGGATAGCTACAATGACGCGGACGGCTCATAGTACTGCATCTGTGAGTCGAGCGGACGGGCCGCAGTTGTCCCTCTGCGAGCCTGGGTGCGAACTGTTCATAACTCACACTACAGAAGCATTGAAAAACCACTTTGAGATTCAGTCCGTCAGCTGGCATTTGTCCAAGGCGTTTTTGAAAACATATCGGAGTTCTTTCTGTGATAGATACCACTTTGACGCTGCCTCTCCCCACATCAGCAGATAACGCACCCTCTTCCTACATTACCATCATACCCCAAACAACCTTCTTGGGCCTGGAAGTGTCCCTTTGCGGTTGGACAAAGAAGAATCTTAGTCATGTATAGATTTACATATAAAAGAATTATTTAAAGAAAAGAACAACAAATAAGACTGAAGGGAGTCTGGTGCTGTGGTCGCTGCCCCTGCCATTCAGGACTCAGGGCATAGTTACACATGTGGGATCGGCTTGTGTTAAAGAGGGTTAGTGGGACTACGTATTGCCATATCGAAATATGCCTCTCTGATCAAAGGGAGTGTGGTGCTGTGGTCGGTGCAACGGACTTGGGGTCACTGCCATTCAGGACTCAGGACACAGTTACACATGTGGGATCGGCTTGTGTTAAAGAGGGTTAGTGGCAACAGAAGCATTGAGACTGTATGAGCCTGTGATGATGCTTGGTGTGGACGGGCCGCACTGGGAGCAATGTGTCTTTGCTACTGGACTGCGTCATGTGGAATCAGGACTCTTATCTGAATTGTGAGGCCTGCTGACCGTAATGTAGGCCAGAGGTAGCGGTGAGCAAGGGCCCACAGCCACGTGTATACGTTGGTTGCCCCACCGGCCTGCGTAGTGCAGGTTCAGTGGCACCACGTGTCGCCGGCCTTCCATATGGAAATACCCCTCACTGATCGAAGGGAGTCTGGTGCTGTGGTCGCTGCCATTCACGACTCAGGACACAGTTACACATGTGGGATCGGCTTGTGTTGAACAGGGTTAGTTGGCACCACGTGTCACCGGTCTTCCACAGTGTAGGCCAGAGGCAGTGGTCAGCAAAGGCCCACAGGCAGGTGACGTTGACTTGAGCTGCACAGATTGAGAGCATTTGGTCATCTTAACCTATTATAGTCTCTTACATAATTTGTGTCACTACAAATCTTGAATTGTGAACCGTGTAACCCCAGTGTAGGGCGGAGGCAGCGATCAGGATGGGCGCACAGCCACGTGTCATTGAGTTGAGCTGCACAGTTAGTGGCACCTGGAGTACTCCGCGTGTGCACACCCTGCAATGATACGTGGTCCCGGCAGGCCGCACTGGGAGCAATGTGTTTTGTCTAAGGAATTCTGCCTTGATGAGGCCACGTGGCGATGACTTATAGTGCAGTGAGTTAGTAGCACCTGAAGCACACAGCGTGTGCGCACCCTGCGATGATGCGTGTTCTGGTCGGGCCGCACCGGAACTAACGTGTCTTGCGAACTGGACTGCGACATCTGCAATCGCCACTGCATCTGAATTGTGAGCCCTGCTGTCCACAGTGCAGATCGAAGGCAGTAGGCGGTACTGACATAAGTCTGTGGTGCTGTGCCGCTGGGTTCGCAGGGGGCCTGTGTCGAGGAGGCCTGCGGTTATGGCGGCAGCCACGTGCCAGGGTGAGGGCTGCCGCTGTGACAGACTTGTTGGTCTTCCCACAAGTGAACCACGCCTAGGGCCTGGCCTATTTATTCATACTCCTACACTGGAGTGGCGTATGTTGGAGCAGCCCACTCAGCTTCCGCTTCCAGGGGGGGACAACACAGCTACATGACCGAGATCTTCCCCACTGCCTGAGGTAACATGGTTGCGTCCACTGTGCACTACACTACAGGTATCAATAGTATATCTCCACATGGAGAGGTTTGCGCTTTTCATAGTGAGGTCTGTGCAGCACATCAGCGTTACACTTGGCATTGTGTGCTTTATTGTTGATGGGTGACTTGCCTCCTTCATATATAGTTGGTTGCCACATCTCCCAACTTTCAGCTATTGTGTGGCTGAGGGACATTGCGTTTTGGGAAGTTCCGTTGTCCTGTTTTGCGCTGCCTCGGTGGTAGTGGGGGGGTGGTGCGGGGGGGAGGTTCTAATGGTGGTGGTGCTGGGTGTTGTGGCCTTGTTGAGAGTTGGAACTGCATGATCAGTAACTCTATCACATGTTGGTCTTTAGATGTGGCTGTGAGTCGGGTCCAATTCACGGAGTAGATAGTCGACCTCCTTACACCAGCTAAAGGTTGAGTCCCAAGTCGTGCAGTATGCACGTATAGAGACTTGTGACGTCGAGTGATAAAAGTGAAAATTCATTTTTCCATTCTAGGTTTTCAAGCTCTCTCAAAAAGTGACCTGTGTCCTTAATGTAAGATGGAAGTTTTGTAACAAAGGTTTGCAGAAAGAAATCCACATATTTAGAAGTATTCTCCATGCAGCTACCTCTTGAAGACACAATGGGTCTTCCAGGGGGAACTGCTGGGTTTTTGTGTATCTTTGGAAGCAGGTATAAGGCTGGTAGTCTTGGATGTTTACACAATAAAAAATCATATTCGTTTTGTTCTAATACGCCTTCCGTTTTCCATTTCAATAGGCTTGCCTGGAACATTCTTATTGAATGTTCGTATTCCATCCTATTGCTTCTTTGATACTTTTCTGTATCTGAAAGTTTTTGCATGCCTTCCTTAATATATTTCTGCCTTGATTGAACAACAACATATCTTTTAGAGCCGCTACAGCTACAGAGCAGCTACAGAAAAATCTGTAGCTGCTGTTACATTAACAATATGGCTGTATTCGGACATTATGCCCACTCGGGTGATATCTAAATGTTTAAGGTGGAGTTTTGAAATTTTGTTCAACCCGCTTTTCAGATCTAATTGTTACTGTTTGTTTATCCTAAATTGGTTATTCTGTAGGGTAGACAAAGCCAGAAACACCAGTATACAATTTAAATGTTTAATTACCATGGCATTTAAATTAATGAACATAACTTGTCGATTTCCAGTTCTCTTGCCAGCTGTGACCAACCAAATGTCACTCAAGAATCATTGACAAAGTATAAAGTTGCATTGAAAAAACATAGCGGCTTCGTGGAGTAACGAAAAACCGCAGAGTATGTCTTCACTGTTCACTATAATGAAATCACATAACTATTTAAAAACACTTCCTGGTTGACTAACGCTATACTCGTGAGCAAGGGATGTTTATCCCGAAACGCATAGAGTTGGTCGTTTGTTTGATGCTCCAATAAAAGACTGTTTGGAAGCTAAGAGTTGTCCGTGGTTGCTGTTGGTTCAAGTAAAAGAAGAACTACAGCGTTGAGCTCATATATATATATAATCATGTGACCAAGGCCTGTAACGGGCTGAAACGTGTAATGGCGGCGTTGGTGCTTATTATATTTAAATAAATTATTGGAATTTGCACCGCACTTTGGGTCTGCTTCCGTTATTTGAGGACAATCCTGCAACTTTGAAACGGAGTTTTGGCTATATATATATATATATATATATTACCTACTGGCGGTCGCCAGTAGGTAGTTATAGTTAGGACCACGTTTCCATAGGAAAACCTCAACATTCTATTTTGAATAACTTTGGCGCCGGTCAACGAATCCTCGCGAATTTCTCAAAATAGGTGGGGCGCTACGCTCCGCTCCTACCCTGAAAGTCTCGGGGGGATCCGTCAAGCGGGGGCTGAGATAAAAGGGGAGTCCCAAAACGCGTTTTTCCCATGCATTTTTCAATAGGACCTTTAGAACGAGCTACAGCCCGAACGGCTGAACAGAATTACTCAAAATTTGGCAGAGAGGTAGTCCCTAGGTCAAGGAAGTGCCTTTTGTAGGTTTGGTGTAAATCTGTTCAGTAGATTCTGAGAAAATAGCCTTTAAATCAATATATATATCTGAGCCCGCTTACGGTACGCTTACCGTACGCTTACGGTAAGCGTACGGTGGCGTGCGCGAGCGCGATTCTGATTGGCTCTTAGATCTTAGTAAACATTCGAATCGGTCGAAACCAGGAAGCGGCGGCCGCCATTTTGTGTATTTCACTCTGAAAAAAAAGAGTGAAAACAAGGAAAGGGGGCAATGAGGAGAGTTACAGACCCCCTAACATTTGTAAGGGGGTCAAAGAAGGACAGAAAAGTACAAAGAAAACATTTATTGATTTTAAAAAAAATCACGGGGTACGCGTACGGTAAGCTTACGGTAAGCGTACGGTAGGAAAAAAAAAAAAAAAAATGAAAATCAGATTTAAGTGTTTAGATATTAGGGGGCTCTAAAAAGAGCCGTTGTGTTTATGAAATGATTTCAAGAGGAAGACTCTGTTCCCTTCATCATTGAAGTACACCATCTCCTCTATAAATGTCTTGCATGTCATAACGCAAGTTGTTGTGGTAAATGGCACCCATACCATAGTCACGGAGGAAAGCAGAAACAGATTTGTTGACGTGCTTTCTTGCTTTGTCATCGCACTGCGTGCCCACCGTGCGTGCACAGCACTAACTGCGTAAAGTGGGCGCGCGGTGCGCGAAGCGCACCGCGTGCTCACTGTGCGCGCACGGAACGAACTGCGTTAAGTGGGCGCGCACGCCACGAATGGCGTAAAGTAACTTAGCATTTAAAAAACCGTACAAATTCACTGAAAAAACCATAGGTTTCACACACGTTATAGTTAGGAATTAGCATTTAAAAAACCTTGCAAATTCACTGAAAAAACCATAGGTTTCACACATGTTATAGTTAGCGGAAATTTTACTGATAAAAAACCAATGAAATTCCCCCGTTATAGTTAGTGCAGGCAACTATAACTCACGCGACCGCAATCTTCTGCTGATGACATATGTGTCTTTATGAAAAAAAAATATTTGTAATATATGTATAGCTAAAAATGTATGGAAGAAGACATGGGCAAATAAGTGTCTAAATACAGTATTAGCATCAGCAGAAGATTGCGGTCGCGTGAGTTATAGTTTCCTGCACTAACTATAACGGGGGAATTTCATTGGTTTTTTATCAGTAAAATTTCCGCTAACTATAACATGTGTGAAACCTATGGTTTTTTCAGTGAATATATATATATTCACTGAAAAAAACATAGGTTTCACACATGTTATAGTTAGCGGAAATTTTACTGATAAAAAACCAATGAAATTCCCCCGTTATAGTTAGTGCAGGCAACTATAACTCACGCGACCGCAATCCTCTGCTGATGCTAATACTGTATTTAGACACTTATTTGCCCATGTCTTCTTCCATAAATTTTTAGCTATACATATATTACAAATATTTTTTTTTCATAAAGACACATATGTCATCAGCAGAAGATTGCGGTCGCGTGAGTTATAGTTTCCTGCACTAACTATAACGGGGGAATTTCATTGGTTTTTTATCAGTAAAATTTCCGCTAACTATAACATGTGTGAAACCTATGTTTTTTTCAGTGAATTTGCAAGGTTTTTTAAATGCTAATTCCTAACTATAACGTGTGTGAAACCTATGGTTTTTTCAGTGAATATATATATATATATATCTACATATATATACACCAAGGTGTATTGAAGAACGAATGGGTGTATAAGAGTCAGGATGTATGATTAAGTAGGTGTGTGACTGACTGCATAAGTGAGTGATTAATTGTGGCCCAGATCTCTGTATTGGGGTGAATGTATGACATTGTTCTAAATTCTGTCTATCAATTGTTGTTTTTTCATTTGTCACCTTGATTGGGACGGGTATGCTCAGACGTGAGTCCCGTGCTCTCCATGCCTCTGGAATCAAGCTATCCTGGTTGAAGAGGGGTGAAACCCCGAAACCGGTCCTAGGATGCTTGTTTCCAGTCCAGCGAGGACCTGGCTTGGCAGTTTGGGCTGGACTGTTCCCATGAGGCACAGGGTCAAGACTGATTTGCATATGGCTGGGTTCAAACTGGAATGGCATGGTGAGCAAAAAAACGATGGATTTAGGCCCAGATCTCTGTACTGGGGTGAATGTATGACATTGTTCTGCATTCTGTCCATCAATTGTTGTTTTTGCATTTTTTACTGAAGCCATGGTCCCCGCTCACTGAGCGTGCAACGCAATGACCAAAACTTACAACACAAGTCCCGATGGGGCTGCAGTGCATCCAAAGTACAGCCGCTGTGGGAGTCTCGAGCACCACTTCACCAAAGTCCTTGACGCCCCGCTCCAACTCTGATGCAGCACCTGTGAACTGGTGGATTGACATCAACGCTGTGGAATCAACAGACCGCACCCAGACATTGAGGCATCATCGACACCTGGGGACAATGGAGGGGTGCATTACCTCCCCTATGCCCCCCCATCGTCCTCAGTTGTTAGCAGCTTAGCGACCCTGCACAGCCTCTAGGAACTGATGCTTTACTTCACTACAATGACGCCTCACCTCCTTTGCGCAATGTTTCGTCCCAGAGCTCCAAGGTCACATAGACCTGCATAGCAGTAAGGAACCGATGCATCGCCTGCCTTCACAACGCCTCGTGTCCTCTGCACATTGCACCATATTTGACTTTATGACTCACCCAAAGTGCCGTACCGGAGGCAGTGTGATTCCTGTAGCCAGCCCACGCCCCATCGCGGTCGGATTAAACTTGTGGATTTGTTCCGGTCAACCACACAGCGATAGCCCTAGTTGGAGCTATGGTTTTCTAAACGCTATAACTGGATTTAATGTTGAAAGTTTTGTATCATGACTTGTGTATGTTGGATTTTTGTCTTGTTTTACTCAGATACACCTCGGCCATTTTTCTAAACTGGTGTGTAGTACTTTTATGGGGTTTTCAAAGTGTTCCTGTGTGTGTGCCCACAAATACTTCACACATTGCCTCATTAGTTTAGCCTGTCTGCTCTCTGTGCTACACTACCAGAGGGTGAGCAAAGGTAACTTTGTCCGTACTTCCCTTACCCTGACAAGGATCATGTGTCCCTACTTGAACAGGATGAAAACCACTGCCAATTAGATATGTACTTTCTATCACAAGCGCATGTAAGCCCAGAGCTACTCTATTGCCTTCAATGGAGCACTCAACATTACAATGTTTGATACACTTTTAAAAATGCTTGTTACGGTTCTTTTGTGTTTTACTGGAATACCTTGTTAAAGAACAGCATTGTGGAGCTGTGGGCAAAGGACCTAATGCGAAAAGAGAGCACTAGTTGTATGAAGGAGGAATGGATGGGTGAAAGAAGGATAGATAGATGAAGAGAAGGAAAGGGAAAGAAAGATGAATGGACGGATACATTGTGATGAATGAGGATTTTAGGGCACGATGGATGTATTGATTGATTGATGCATGGAGAGAAAGATTGACTGATGCAGAGAAGGATGGATGCACAGAGAACATGATGAATGTAAGGATGGGGGAATGATGGTTGAATGAAGAGGATTAATGGCTAGATTTATCGATTGATCAATTGATGGATCAATGGATAGAAGTGGGGAAGGATTGATGGAGAGAAAGATGAATGAGAAGAAGGATGCAAGCAGAAAAGGCATAACTGAGAAAGGAAGGGTAGAAGGAGAGAAGGGTTGATGGATGCTTACTGTCATTAAGGAACTGAAGTGTAAATAGCACCATTTGGTCATATTGGTTTCAGGATTCCCTTGGGGCAGCACCCAAATTAGTACTCACTCACTCATTGAGTGTTATGTGGGACATGGTCAAAATGGGGGCATTTTATTTTTCTAGCTAATCCATTGATTTGCACACACTATAGGGGTGATTTATTGAGCCAACGAGATACAAATATTGCATTGTATGTGTGATATACCCAGAAGCAGTAGCCATATGCTGTACTGGTTCTGGAAGGCAATACTGGTTTCACAAAGGGCGATAATTATAGCCCAGACCCAAATTCTATCACAGTTGTAAGAAATTTGGTTATAAATTGAGATAGACCCCACTCAAATAATTTACAAAATCCTTGTCAGGGTGAGCCACAAAATGTCACCAACCTGTGCTTATCCCTCTGGTAGTTGGCATAAAAGCAGTCAGCCTTAACTTAGAGGCAATGTGTAAAGTATTTATGCGGCACACAAACAGTAATAAAGTGAAAATATAACACAGGAAAACCATTTTAGAAAGATAGAATACAGTTTAATAAATAAAATGACATGAAAATGAACAAAATCCAATTAGTAAAATCGGAGTTCCAAATCTTTACATGTTTTTGTGAATTTAGTGCCAAAAAGAACAAAGTGCCAACCGCAGGTTGCGCCAGACTGGGTCAAAGTCAAAAGTTAAGGCCAACCACTTCAGAACCGGAGTTGAATACAAGGGGTGGATTGGGTCCGGTCTCTGCTTATCTTTGGACCTAGAAGACATTTTCAGAAAAGATCTTGAAAAGGTAGGATCTCAGCGAGGCAAGGCTCCAGGGCTGTATCTGAGGACAAGTCATCGAAGACGGGAAGTCGCTGGATGAGGTCTTGGTGAAGCCATCAACGAGGACGAGAAAATCGTGGAGCAAGAGAAGCCAGGAATCCATGGTGAGGAGGTGATTGTTGTTGAAGGAATGCTGCTAATTGTTGAGGCCAGTGAAGATTTCTACCTTCAGACACAGAAATTTCTCTGGAGCATGGGTTCTTGGAGTTCTTCCAACAGGATGCGACTGCAGACTGTAGCCAAAGAAGGCTCCATGAGGCCATTGTTGTGAGGTCCTGCTAAAGTCGATTTGTAGCTCTAGAAGAACATAGAGGGAGCTGTGGTGAGGTCAATCTCACTAGCGATGCACCTTCATCTGATTGGCTAGCAGATTGGTCCCGGTTTCCTGTCCGCTCTCAGAGAAGTTTTTTCTGGAAAATTTTAAAGGTCCCAATTTTGTTTTTTTTTGTAGGAGGAGGCCACTTTAGCAACACAACAAGGGACCAGGACCTGGGGTGCACCACTTGGTGGCTAGGACTCACTCCAGCAGGGACCAGCTGCAGCAGCCAGACACATCGCAGGGTCTCTGGAGCTCATTGTGTCCCTATAGCTCACAAAGATGGCTTGCCAGCAACGTCGTGAAGTCACTTTGGTGGCCATGGGATCAAGGAGCAGATTCAGTCTTCGTTTCTGAGGCAGCAGGGCAGCAGTGCAGTTCTTCTTCTGAGTCTTCCACAGGTCCAGAAGTGATCTGATTTGGGGTCTTAGAGTGCCCTCCATTATACCCAGTACCAGACTTTGGGTGGGGGGTTTGCCCTTTATCACCCTTCCCTTTGCCTTGATACTGGCTCCAAAATATCTGGGGTGGCAAAAGCAAGAGCAGTCCGGATGTCAGGTTCTTTTGTAGTGCAAGTGGTACTTGGTACAGTACTACTCTCAGCTAACCTGGCAGGATCACCCATCCTGTCCACATTTAGTCCCCTTTGTCTCACTGTCTGGCAGCAATACACAACCCACAACAGTCATTTGACTAAGGCTACTGGTAGAGGTAGGGTGGATTTAGGCACAAAAATGCCAACATTTTAAAAGGGATCTTTTTACAATTGTAACTTAAAATAAACATTACCATTGTATGAGAGTTTTCAATTACAATCCAAAACATACCAAGAATCATTTATTTTACCTGCTCCCAATCCAGAGTTAGCACTTCTTAAATGTAATGAGGCAACCCAATGTAAGTCTATGGGGGAGGTAGGCCTTACAATAGTGAAAAACAACTTTAGGGGGTTTTCACTACCTTGACATTTAAAACTTACAGCCACATGTCCTACTTTTTACATACCATGCACCCTGCCCCAGGAGCTTTTATGACCTACCTAGGGTGGATTACAAGTATTAAGACAGACGGTTTAGGCCTGGCAAAAGGTTAATTTTGCTAGGCCGTAATGGCAGCTTAGAACTGCATTAAAGGCTGCAATGGGAGGCCTGAGATGTTTTAAAGGGCTATTTAAGTGGGTGGCGCAATAATTGCTGCAGACCCATTAGTAGCATTTAAGTTACAGGCTCTAGGTACATGTATTACCATTTACTAGGGACTGACAAGAACATTAAATGTGGGTGTTGGCCAACTTTACCATCTTTTAGGGAGAGAGGGCACTTTAGCACTGGTTAGCGTTGGCAAAATGCACAGTCCTATAAAGCAACAAAAACAAATTCAGCAAAACAGGAGGGGTGAAGGCAGAAACTCTGGGGGTGACCCAGCATAGAGGTCCAGATACAATACTCTCTGCATGAGTTGAAAGCTTAAACAACATGGTAGGCATTTAATGTAGGAGAGGTAAGAGTGGGCGGAATTTTTCATTCTGCCCTTGGAATTGGTAGAATTTGGCAACTCCACATTACTCTTGTAACACGAAGTTCCAGTCAAATTCCTCAATCACCGCATGACAGATTTTTTTCATGCAAGGTTCCAGAAATGCGTGTGTGAACAATGTTTGGCGTAACCTAGTGCCATTTGCTTACATGGGAAGTAATGAGCGGTCGCGGTCAGGGAGCTGCTTCTTGAGTAGATTTGCTGCAGCTCAAGTAGATTTTCTACTCAAGTGGGAGCAAAATCAACGTGAATGGCCACATGCTTTTGGCCACCACATGCTAATGGCGCTAAATTGCAGTGCAAGTAGTGTGACGTGGATATTTTCCATCCATTGGCGGAACTGCACAGAATCTCATGGAGTTTTCATGTATCTCAATGTAATTCTGTGGAGTGAAACAGCCCACCTCTAAAGAGAGAGTATTCACCCACTGGCATAGTTCCAGGAAGTAGTGCTTTTAGAGAATTCCATCCATAGAGGGTGCAATGTTCCAGATTAATAAGAGAGACACATAATGATAGGCACATATGAATATTGAAGCAGATGACCTAAACAAATCTTCATTGACCCTCTTTCCATTTTCTTCAATGTTGTTTCAAAAACACCAATGTTCTAAAAATCTTATTGTATTTCACAGCTAATTTTAGGGAAAAATAGGAGGCTTATATTATGCACTGATTGTTTATTTTATATGCTGCAAGTAGCAAATGTGAGTAGAAATTACTCTAGGAGTTGGGAACATTCAAAGTGAGAGGCATTCCAAAACTCTGGCTCTTTTATTTGCTTCAAACAGTTAACTTATGCTTATGATTTAGAAGCAAATATTGATTGCTTGATTGAATTTGAATGTATTTGAATGTATTTAGGAGCATTTGATCACATAGTAAAGTAAATATTGTTTGTTTTGTTTATATTTTTCAGTGAAATAATCATTAGACCTCATCAGAATGCCAGGTTTAGTATAGGTGTCAAACGTTTAGCGTCTTTGTGGGAGCATATTATTTTTTCTCTAGACTCTTGCTATAAATGTTTATTTTACATTTACTTTAAAATGTAACACGCAGAAAGGATCCATCAGGTGGGTTTGTACACACCCACTATTCCAGAGCTTCTCCTCTTTATTGTTATTCCATAAACATAGAAGTCATTCTTCTCATTTGTCTCCGCTGTTTTTATAATTATTATTACAATTATATCAGATTAAAGTCATATACACACACAAAAAAAAAATATATATATATTTAATACATATATACAGATATATATAAACACATAAATATATATATATATACACATATAATATACATATATATTCAGTGAAAAAGCCAAAGGTTACAGGGACGTTGTTATGTAATACGTGAGGTCACAATCACTGCATTGCGGGGCCGCAAGTTATAATCAGCTCAGCTAACTATAACTGCTGAATTTCTCTGGTTTTGTATGAATGAAAAATCAGCCTAACTGTAATGTCCCTGTAACTGTTGGTGCTTCACTGAATTTCAAAAGTTTTTAAATTCTGTTTCCTAACTATAATGCCCCTGTAACCTTTATTTATTTTCAGTGAATTTCTAAGGTTTTTTTTAAATGCTAAATCCTTACTATTACGTCCCTATGGCCTTTGTTTTTTTAGCGCATTTTTAAGGTTTTTCAAATTTTATTTTCTATCTAAAATGCTTCTAAAGGGGGTATTTTTTAGACGCTTGTATTTTCTTCAGTGGATTAATAAGTGTTGTTTTTTCTTTACATTTTTTATATTCGCAACAACGTTGCGATCCCCATGGACATGTCGCAAAAAGAAAAACAAAAGCAGACATTCAATGATCACCATCACATCCAAAAATAATATGTAAAAAAAATCCATTCTGAACATTGCCCTACACATATTACTATATAGATGCTTATTTCAAAGCATGTTTAAACTCATATTTTTCTAATGTGTTTCTTTAAAAACCATCTTTCAGACCTATTTTCCGCAATTACAGTTATTCAGAAAGTCACGATAACATCGTTAAACATGACAATCACGCCTTTTCCATATAGTGAAAACACATATATGCACACATATTACAGTATTTTACAAACTAGGGGTTTATTACTGTACATTTCAAACTCATGTTTTTCTAGTGTATTTCTAGAACAACTATCTCTAAAACCTATTTTCCGTTATTGCGGTGACTCCAGAGACCTCAATGGGGTCGGTAATCTTGATTCCCCTGGACCCGTCGTGAAAGTGTAAAACAAAAGCAGACATTCAATGGCCACAAAGACATCCAAAAATATTATATAAAATAATCCATTCTGACCATTGCACTATTTTCCATTTTCGCAGTTATTTGGGGCGTCGCTGTAATGTCCATAAAGTCAATTAGACATATATACACATATACTACAGTATTTTACACACTAGTAGGCCTGGGCAGTGAACTTTGCTCCTTTCGCGGAGTTTGCGGAGTTTTCTGCACTCCACAGAGCTTGCGGAGTGCAGAAAACTGCACTTCGCGATGTGCAGCAGAGTTTTTTCCCTGCTCGCGATTGCGAACTGTAAGTTTGCGATCGCGAGCTGCCACTTGGGTAGAATTTCTACCCGAGTGGCAGGAATACCAGCACAAACTGCAGTCCGCGCTGCACTACGCCACTCGCGGAACTTCGGGGAGTTTTTATGTAACTTCACGGAGTTCCGCATAGCAAAACTCCATAAACTACGCCCAGGCCTGCACACTAGTGGTTTCTTACAGTATTCTCTAAATTCATTTTTTCTAGAGACTTCCTCTAAAAAAACATCTCTGAAACCTATTTTATATTTTCGCAGTGACTCCGGAGATCGCAATGACGTCGGTAATCGTGAAAGTTGCAAAAACAGAATACAAAAGCAGAAATTCAATAGCCACCACCACATTATAAATTATAACTATATAATTAATTATAACCATCACAGTAGATAACTTACTATCTAAATAACTCTATAAAAACTTTTATCGGAATCTCAATATCTCTATAACAATGTGTATTAATATATTGATATATTTTTTTACATTACCACCAATATTTGCATCGACGTTGATAGCTACGATTTCCCAGTGACGGTGCACGGGGGTGTACAGGTGGTCGCGGCATCATCACAAATATCACAAGCGATATTTTGGACACATAACTTGTGTCACTAGCACCCCCATTTCTCAACCATGGAGTCCGAGTATCTCCAACTCGACCCTTTATGCGGGCTTTCTCACCAATTTTCAGCCCCGGGAACCGTTCCAAATAGATAAAATGGTGGCTGCAACTTTCTGTTCAGGTTGCGTCCAGCCAATCAGAGCATTTCCGCTGGCACGTGCATTCACGATTCATTGTGAAACCTCCATGGCCAGAGATAGCACTATCATTTTAAACTTACATTTCTTAACGACTATGGAATGGATTTATACAAAATAAGCAAAAGGCACTTCCTTGAATCGACCACTACCTCCCTGCCAAATTTGGTGTAAGTCGTTCAGTGGTTCAGGAAGTGGGTGTGGCTAAAGGTTCCTATAGGAATTGCCCATGACTGCCCTCTGATCTCACTTCTTCATGGTAGGACAGTTTAGACTGGGCTTTAGGATAGGCCTCTGTGTTAGAAAAGATGATGGTAGTTAAGTAGTGGTGTTGCTGTTCTTATTTGTAAGCACTTTTAGAAATCAAAGTTACTCATGCCAGACTTCAGAGCATTTATATTTGTTGAGTAGTAAGTAGGCAAAGGTTAAGTTGTACTAGTGGGTGTCGGTGCACACCAGCCAGAGTGTTTTTAGGGGACCTGGTTTCTTTTTCATAGCTCATTAGTATTGTCTAAATATTGCAACAACTGTATACACAATACTAAAGGGATCTTGACCATTGCCGCCTCAGACAGAGAGAGGGCAAGAAATTGTTAGACAGAGGGAAGGAAACTGAAGTACTGGGTTTTTAAGAACCCAGCGGTGCCAGGGAACACACCCTAAGACTTCGAGTCCTTCCTGTTTCAGACTACAGAAACACAGAGTCTTCTTGGTGAAGTCAAAGATCGTATTTATTGGCTGCAGCCAGTAACAGGTATCCTAGAAGTACAACACGGTGTATATTCTCAGGAGACTGCTCAACCTTCTCTTTTTATACAAAATATTATGCTTTAGGCAAACATTCCTTATTTTACAGTTGACCATTCACATATTTTCACTACAAAGAAAAAGCAGAGTCATGATGACAAGCCCATATTTCAGTTTGTCCAGCCCTCAATCAATTACCCGGCGAGACTCAGTACTTTCATCAGATATCGGCGGACCCCCAATAAAAACGGGCACCTCCTCCTCTTAAAGCAAGTCATAAAGAAAGGAACAGGGACAGGTGTGTGTAAGATTAGGCATGGTTTGTGTGTGATGAAAGGTTTTATGATAGGTTGTGCCTTGATACTAATCTCATTCGGCCACTGGGAAAGGAACTGGCCGAACAGGTTTGGCTTCAGGCAGTGGAGTCAGCTTGCCCAGGTCACAGAGGAGTCAGCAAAGGTGTACATGTCCTTCAGACTCGTTTTTGGCCTTAGTCATTGGCCTATGTGAGGGCAATCACAAAATGGCTGCCGTTCAAATGGAACCCGAGGGTTCAGGACGGAAACTCTGATTTCAGGGTAATTTCGTCACCCGAATATGACGAAAATGCTTGTGCATAGTATTCTATTCATCCTTGGTCTGCTGATACCAAAATCGTCATGATACGACGATGTTTATAACACGGGTCCAGAATTTTCAGTACCACAGACCCTCCTTTTGTCCTTACATAGGCAATAACCTATACTCACGCTAATCTGAGTCCAGGTCTATATTCATAAAGTCGTTGAGATGTTGCTGTAGCATCATCCTATTATTTAGCTCGTCTCTTGATACAGGTTTCCTTACACACGATGTAGCACAGAGGCCACATATTGCAGGAGCACACTGTACACACAGACAGGACAGGAAAAGAATGGCTAAGATCATCCCAATGACTATCAGAATCTTCCATCCCCAGGCGGATATCAGTTCCCAGAACCACCCCATCAATGACCAATCTCCTTTATCCACGTGAATAGATTCGGAGATCTTATGCAGTTTGGACATGGCCTGGTAGACTGTCGGAGCGTTATCTGGAATGAAAACACAGCAACTTGATTGGATCACTTTACATACCCCACCTCGGTCTGCAAGTATGACGTCTAATGCGACCCTGTTCTGAAGAGTCATAAGGCGATCCGACTGGAGCTCAGCAGTCAAATTACTAAGGGCACCGGCGGTTTCAACTACCGTGGATTCAACCACCCTTGTCAATTGCCTTATGTTCCTGCTGTTAACCATAGGCCCCCAAAACGGCAGAAAACCCTTTACGAAATCTCCAAGTTCTTGTCCTGTAGTGTCTTCTTTACTGATGACACCTCTAACTATCCTTGTCTTATGGTAATCTGCCGCGGCCGTGTATGTGGGAGGCAACAGGAACGAAACAAAACATGTGCCTGAGAAGTCAGGGGGCAACCATGTATAGGCTCTATTATGGCAGATGAAATAGGTATCCTTAGCTGCTAGGAACGAAGGGGAAGTCTGAGACGCAAAAACACATGTTTCAGTGCAGATACTTTTCCCTAACTGAGCTCTGGGATTTTTGCCATTACCTTGCAGACATAGGTGACCCTGATGGGGTACAATCCAAATCGGGGAGGATCTCTTTGCACGCTGGTTCTCACTCGGAGTAACTCCATATCCTGTTATGTTCCATCCAATATATACTAGTGTCTCATCTCTCGGGATAGTCTCATAGGAAATATCTTCCCTAATCATATCTACTATACCCTTAACTAGAGCACTATTCTTAGGATTATCTTTCACAGAACGTAGGGGGTTGGCTTCATGAGCGTATATGAACATCATTCTATATGCCCACACAGAACCATTATGGCTGAAAGGCAGGACCAGATAAGGGATACCTTTATCAGTAGTATGAGGCATAAGACCACACACCCAACAGTTAGTTGTGTTCACTACTAATTGGTGTTGGTGTAGAAGCTGAACAAATGAATTATTGACAAATTCTAAACTTCTAGCGGACTCGTGTTCAGGCAGAGGGTGAAAAGAATGCGAGGAAACAGTAGAAGGAGGTATGGGCTGTGAAGTGGGTGCAAATGTCACTTGAAAAGAGAATAAAACATATCCTATTAAAAACGTCATTACACTAAGCAACATGAAAATACATAATATCAAAAATCGTTTCTTTGTCATCATTATACACATTCTGGCTTTAAAGTCCATCTGTATGGCAGGTCTCTCATTCTCGAAAAACTCCATCCTCTCTAATTGCTGCTCGCGGTGGTAGGGTGTTCTATGCTAGGGAATGCTTCTGTCAGTCCAGGGCAACTCCCTTAGACCGACCAGAACTGTCGACCTAACGTCCTCAGCTGCACTCCAAAGACTTGGGCAACCATGACCCTACAGCTGAACCCGGATGGCGGTTCGAAAAACAAAAATAAGAAAGTTTCTCAGATGAGAGAGCTGCACCCGGATGGCGGTTCGAAAAACAAAAATAAGAAAGTTTCTCAGATGAGAGAGCTGCACTTTCAAAAATAGCAAAGAAAAAGAATTTTTTATTTGTCCATAGTTCTCGGCCTCAAATTATAACGGCTTTTTCCAGGTACTGTCTGGTTCTGGAACAAGAGTTCAGGCTCTGTAGTGTTCAATCGAATTGACGGTGGCACAGCTTCTTGCAAAATATTGTCACTTTCTCGTTCAAAAATTGTTCCTTTTACACGTGCATCGCTAAAAGGCAGAAAACGAGGCACAGTCTCAGTCTCAGAGTCAGCGATCCCCTTCTGGACCCTTCGTACGGTAGAGGCAAAGGGACCCTCTTGCAGTGTACGCCGTGGATCCAGTTCTTTTTCCCTTCCACTCGAACAGCTGATCTTGTTGAGAGAAGGACGAAGTGGAGGCCGGTCCAACGGGGCTGGTCATTCTTTGTCCGCTGGAAGTTCTTGACCAGCACCCATGATCCAGGATCGATAAGATGTCCTGGAGCTTCAGAGACCTGAGGCAGAGTATCGTGAACCTGTTGGTGTAAAACACGCAATTTAGCCGTCAATTCATACAAATAATCAAGCAGTACAGGGTGTTCGATCTCACTGAATTTTGTCGGCCTTGGCACTCCCCATATGTTGGCCGGGCGGCCGAACACAATTTCATAGGGACTAAGTCACACTCGCGAATGCACAGTCACTGACGCGGGGCTCATTTCGTATTGCCGCCATCTCCCCGGGCCATGCCCAAGCCACGCCCACTAGCGCGAGGCCACGCCCCCCTTCCCCTTATAATCATGTGTTTACCAAGGACGCGCAGCGGACGAGCACAGCGGGCGCGCAGTTTGCGCGCCGAAGGCGCGCCTAAGGCAAGCCCGTCTGCGCCCGTCCGCGCCTGGCCGGGTCTAGGGACTAGGCAGAATGGAGAAAAGTATTGTTACACCGCCCTTGAACTCCGTGCTCTGCAACACCCTGGTCCCTTCCATCTCGATCCCGCCTTACGCGCCTGCCTAAAGGCTAATAACATCTATCCTCTCCATCTAATGCAGGAGACTTCTTCTATCACGTCTCAAGGTTCTAAGTCCACTAGTTCGTCTCCTAGTCCTAAGGCCTTGACACTTCGCTGCCTATATCTTAATACCAGATCTCTGGTAAAACACCAACTAGATATTTTCTTACTGCTTGAATCGGACAGACCTGACATGCTATTCGTCTCTGAAACCTGGCTCACTGCGGACTCTCTACCGGATATCCTTACAGCTTTACCGGCAGACTATTATTTAATGTCAGCAAATAGAGAACCAGGAAAGCCTGGGGGTGGCGACGCCCCCATTATCCATAAAGATTACACGTTCACCACCCTACCTTCCTTGGACCTACCAGACACTGAAAATCTCGTAATCAAATCCGATACAGACAAGGGAACTATGGTGCTGGTATTGATCTATCGCCCACCTAAAACTATGCTTACATTCCCAGTTTCTCTGACTGAGCAAATGGCTAGCTTAGTAGTCAATTATGATAAGGTTATGCTGATTGGGGATTTGAATTATTGGTATAATGACCTGGAAGCAGGACCCCAGGCCACAGAACTTTTTGAGCTTCTTTCCCATATGAACTTCTCTCAATCAGTCCTGACCCCCACTCACGAAAAGGGTCACATTTTGGACCAGATTTGGTCACACAATGTCTCATTATCCACTCCGATGATAATGCCTTGCATATGGTCCGATCATCACCTACTGCAATTCTCCATCTCCTTTAACGGCCATTTGAAGGCCCCCATTTCCACGGGGGGCTAGTAAGGAAATGGAGTTCTTTAAATAACCAAGACTTTCTGACCACCTTGGCTAATTCCATCCCAGCATCTTCTCCAGATATTAACATTATGGATAAGGATCTTACGGAATGGCTCTTGGCTGCCTGCAACGAGCACGTTCCCCTAACCAAGTTCTCACGTGCTCGCCGCATGGACGCCCATAGGTGGTTCACCCCAGACCTAAAAGAACAAAAACTAGAAGTGCGCCAATTGGAGAGAAAATGGAGACACGGGTACTCTGACGAAGACAGATCATTATATACATCTGCCCGTAGGAAGTATAAGAACTTCATTTTATCTGCGAAGGCAGTTTTTTTCTCCGAAAAAATCTCCAATGCCCAAAATAAATCAAGAGAAATCTTTAGGGTCATAAATGACCTATGTAATGATGTCAGAACCTCCCCTTCGCAACCCCCCACTCAATTGATGTGCAATCAGCTTAATGACTTTTTTAAGGATAAGATCGCCATTATAAAAGAAAGCATCCAGATCAGCTCTACCATGACGGACAGGATGGATATCTGTAGAAATCCTCACGAACTCGAGTCTATTCCTCTCATAAACCAATCCAGGCTAGCCGAATTAATGAAGCGCGTAAAGTCTGGGTCTCCCAACGACCCCTGTCCCCCACATGTACTAAAGGAAGTTTACTCTATACTCCCCCGAGGAATACTTCCCCTTTTAAACGAGTCGTTAAAAAATGCTACGTTGGTTCCATTGATTAAAAAACCAGGTGCCGATTCATCTAATCTATCGAACTATCGGCCCATATCCCTCCTCCCTTTTGCTGCAAAGATTTTAGAAGCCCATGTGGCCAGTTGTATCTCTAATTTTATAGAGACATCCGACTACCTGGAGCCTAACCAAGCCGGCTTTCGTCAGGCGCACTCTACCGAGGCAGTGATCCTTGCTGTCCTGGACACAATGAGGGCTAATGCAGATAACGGCATACACCAGGCCTTGGTGCTCCTGGACCTGTCGGCAGCGTTCGACACGGTGGACCATACCATCTTATCACACCGTGTCGAACAAGCCGGACTACGAGGCGCGGCCCTCGGCTGGGTCAAGTCCTTTCTGAATGACCGATTCCAGGCAGTCAAGCTTGAGAACTTCACGGCGCCCAAACTGTCCACCACCTGCGGCGTTCCGCAGGGTTCGTCATTGTCCCCCCTCCTGTTTAATCTGTACCTTAAGCCCCTATTGCACTCTCTAAAAAACAGGAAGGTTACAATATATAATTATGCGGACGATCTGCAACTTATATTTCCACTAAACTCAATTGACTCTGTCGAGGAATTTCAGGCCACTATGCTGCATATTCAAGGGTGGATGGAAGTGAATCACCTTAAACTCAACCCTGGTAAGACCGAGCTGGTACTTCCGGGTATAAGTGCAACAAGCTGGGGCCCTCACTTCTGGCCATCATCAATGGGATCTCCTCTGCTTCCCTCTATCTCGGTGAAAAGCCTCGGAATCGCCCTCAATTTTGATCTTTCACTGAAAAGTCAGGTGGGAACGGTGATCTCATCAAGTTTCTTCCAGCTACGGAAGATTAAGAAAATTGCTCATCTGCTCACGCACTCTGCCCTTATTCAGGTGGTAATCGCCTTGGTCCTCTCCCGCCTAGATTTTTCAAACTCCATCTATTTAGGCCTCCCTTTGACTCTGTCTAAACGTCTGCAAATCGTGCAAAATCAGGCGGCCAGACTAATCTTCAAAAGTAACGGCAGGAGCTCGGCGAAACCGCTGTTGGCCACTCTTCATTGGCTACCTATAGCCCAACGGGTAACTTTTAAAGTAGGCTGCTTGACCTTTAAGGCTCTCCTTGGAAAAAGCCCTAAATTTATTAACCATCTTATAAATAAACATGAACCAACTCGTAATCTCCGCTCTGCTCATTTGTTCCTTCTCACCCTGCCCTCTTTTAAAAAGAAACGTTTTGGCGGATGCCGATTTGCGTATTTGGCCCCAAAGATCTGGAACTCTTTTCCTCTGTCACTCCGGAGATGCACTAATCTGACGGAATTCAGGGGCGCACTGAAGACCTGGTTATTCAAGCAAGCGCACGGTTAGGTCACTGTCCACCTTCCTTTCTCACCATCAGCGCCATGAAACCTCTGGGTGTCCGTGCGCTTAACAAATCTCGAATAACGTAACATTCTTGTTGATAGGAGTGCTAAAGGCAGAGCGTCAGGCCATTTAAGACCAGAGCTCGCTTGTATCTTTGCCAATTTCAGTTTTAGCGTGCCATTATAGCACTCTACAAGTCCAGTTGATTGGGGGTGATTTGCAGCGTGGAATTTTTGCTGGATACCTAGCCCCTCACATACTTTTTTCATCACTCGACATTACTCGGCATTTTGCCATACTGGAGCCAACAACTTACAAATCCCTTTCACACTGATATGGGCCATTCCATGAGCCATTGTCACTACTGCAAGCACATACGCATCGGGTAACAACCATCGCTGATGTTCTGACAAGTCAACCCAACAACCATTTTCATCCAATTTACCCGTACTCTCTCTCCACACACTCAACTCTTTCTCTGAAGCTTCAGCTTGAAGAGACTTCACACTCTCTATCGTATCTTCACACATTCCAACGTCACCAACCCATCTTGCAGGGCCTGCAACATACATTTGATTCATCACATCTTTTGCTGTTTCTTTTGCGATTTTGTCAGCAAATGCATTGCCACGAACCTTTGCGAGTTTCTCTGAAACTGTTGAGTTTGCTGATAGTTACTCTGACCACCACGTGGCGGATACGCCTGTTGTAAAAGAACCTTCGTCTTTTATTCTTTAGTTTTTTTGTCTGCTCTATCCTCCTCATCTTTATCCCTATTTTTGTAGTACTGTGCAGTAGCCAATATTTGTGCTGAAGAGGAAATGGCCCAAGAACTCTCTGAATCTTTCAATTTCTTACACAGCTCGGGAAGCAAATTGTGTACAAACTTGTCAACGAACAACCGTTGACCACCTTCTGTACTCATATCTTGAATACTGTGGTCGATAAACGTTTCCTCAAACCTGGTGAAGAAATCAGACACTCTTTCATCTTTCTTCTGCTTACACGCAGACAATTTATCCCAATTCACACGCATCGCAGGCATTAAAGTTTTCATGTAAGTAATGATCCTAGCAGGAAGTTCTGCTACCAAAGGCTCAGGCTTGGCACCACCAATCATTTGCAGTACTAATATTAGCCCATGAGTCACCTAACTCTTGCGCATGATCTGTATGGCGAATCAATCCCCACAAAGGCTGTGGAACAACATTCCCAAATAACATGTCTATGTCGGCTAAATTCATAATGCATGAGTCTGCAGTCTGTGATAATTCCTTATAATACCCTGCAGGGTTTTTACGGGGGTCAGGCAAAGTCTGCTTAAGGGCTAAAACTTCAGCTCGCTTCCAAGGAACATGTACCCAAACACGCTGAAAATGAGCTGGAACAGCATCAATTTGATTAGCGACATCAGCCGCAACGGCGTCCTTCCATACCGGAGGGACTTCTCTCATTGGGTACTGTCGCACTTTTTTCCTAACAGAGGAGTCATGTTCAAACAGTGACTGAGAAGGATCCTTATTCCTAAAGGACAACAACGTCGCAACTGCTTTCTCAACATCGGAACCCACAATCGTGCCCTTTTCAAAGTCAAACCGTACACGGCACAAATCAGGCGGATTTGTTTCCAAATCATTATCCTCCAATTCCTCACAAAGGAAAGCACACATTTTCTCAAAAACGTATCTTTGTTTTGGTGCTTCCCATTGACGGAAGACATCCATACCAGACTCCACATCATATCTTAAAGGGTAAGTAACCCATTTATGCACCATACGGTCAAACATTTCTCTCTCTCGAGAATTAAGCAGTTGACTATGCGACTGCTTACGCTCCGAATCAGGGGTCACACCAGATGACCCAAAGAGAGGAAATATAAGGCTAGCAACAGTATCAGTCATTCTCTGTTGGACAGAAGGAGAAGTTGATGAAAGAACAGGAGGAAAAACAGAGGGAGGCAAGGCAGACGCAGATGCAGACGCAGAGGCAGTATCAGGAAGAACACCAGAAGAGGCAGTCGATGTAGTAGACAAAGTCGTAGGAAGTACAGATGGAGCAGGTAGCAAAGTCGGCTGCCCTTGAGGGGGCTGCGCCATAGGAGTAGGAGCCAACTGAAGAGGAGCTGGCGGCTGTGGAAGAACCTGAGGCACAATAACCGGAGGTTGCACAACTAAAGGTTGCGGAGGTGCTGTAGCACTCTGCGCATAAGGGGGTGGCGAACTCAACAAGTGTGACATTAAAGGATCTTTCTCAAGTTCTTTTGCTGCATCTTGCTGAAGAAGCGGCAAAACTGGATAACATTTATCGATCACCATTTTACGTTGCCTGTGCAACTGTTCACTCATCTGTTCTTCTTCATTATCTTTAAACTGCATAGCAGCTTGCATTATCGAGATACACTTTTCTCTCTTATTTCTCTTTGCTAATTTAATTTCCTTCTGTTTGGCTTCCTTACGCCATAGGCGGAAAGAGTCAAACATCGCCGGCCGGGCTTTCTTCTTAAAAAGTTTAACCTCCAGATTATCCAGATTCTCTGTGTCAAAACTACCATATTGGGGCCATTTTAAAACACCATCTTTCCTGGTGTATCGGATCCATACTTCATTATATGTGAGGGGGCCTATGCCATGTTTCACATATAGTTCATAGGTTGGAGTTCCAATCGGAGGAACCGGACACGAGTCCTCCAATCGGGAATCCCTATTACAACCAAGACAAAACAAATTTCCAAGTCTGCTAAAACCAGGCATCTTCGCTCTCTAGTCTAGCTTCAAACTTCAAAGGATTATCGAATACGATAGTCTCGTGAATACACGAGTCCCTCGGCTTTGGTACTTGCAAGTTCCAAATCAAAGATCCCAAGGGGATACCAAACTAAGAACCAAACTAAAGACTGGGAGACGCTCCACTTATACTTAACTGAGGTATCGATGACGTCACCAGAAGACTTGGCTATCGTTTTGCTCTACCAAACATCAAGGGTCCAAAACAGGGCGATAGTCAGGGCAGCAGTCCTTCGTAGCCGTCAGGAAGCGGGAAACCTCGCAGCAAAGACTTTCGGACCACGTCGACATACAGGGGTCGATGAAGTGGCGGCCTTCCTCCAGAATTTTCACACGAAGCTCCTCACGAACCTCTGGCTTGGACCGGTACCGCTGAAATCGCCCCACGCTGGGCGCCAACTGAAGTACTGGGTTTTTCAGAACCCAGTGGTGCCAGGGAACACACCCTAAGACTTTGAGTCCTTCCTGTTTCAGACTACAGAAACACAGAGTCTTCTTGGTGAAGTCAAAGATCGTATTTATTGGCTGCAGCCAGTAACAGGTATCCTAGAAGTACAACACGGTGTATATTCTCAGGAGACTGCTCAACCTTACAAAGCCAGCCTTCTCTTTTTATACAAAATATTATGCTTTAGGCAAACATTCCTTATTTTACAGTTGACCATTCACATATTTTCACTACAAAGAAAAAGCAGAGTCATGATGACAAGCCCATATTTCAGTTTGTCCAGCCCTCAATCAATTACCCGGCAAGACTCAGTACTTTCATCAGATATCGGCGGACCCCCAATAAAAACGGGCACCTCCTCCTCGTAAAGCAAGTCATAAAGAAAGGAACAGGGACAGGTGTGCGTAAGATTAGGCATGGTTTGTGTGTGATGAAAGGTTTTATGATAGGTTGTGCCTTGATACTAATCTCATTCGGCCACTGGGAAAGGAACTGGCCGAACAGGTTTGGCTTCAGGCAGTGGAGTCAGCTTGCCCAGGTCACAGAGGAGTCAGCAAAGGTGTACATGTCATTCAGATTCGTTTTTTACCTTAGTCATTGGCCTATGTGAGGGCAATCACAAAATGGCTGCCGTTCAAATGGAACCCGAGGGTTCAGGACGGAAACTCTGATTTCAGGGTAATTTCGTCACCCGAATATGACGAAAATGCTTGTGCATAGTATTCTATTCATCCTTGGTCTGCTGATACCAAAATCGTCATGATACGACGATGTTTATAACATGGGTCCAGAATTTTCAGTACCACAAAACAAAGAGAGAGAAATCATATCTGAGCGTGAATGTATGTGAGTCAGTGCTTTATATTCAGAGGCTCAGCACAAGCAGCATTTAAAAACACAGTTTGAAACTGTGCCCCTACTGGCCCTCTCTTTCAAATCCTTGCCTGAACAAGCCAACACAATAATCTCTGTCTTGACAATGTGTTCAAAAATCCCTAAACTAATCCATTGGTAGTGATGCATTCACTGCTACATTTCACACGTTTAACTCCATTTTTAACAATACGTATCTCTGTTGTTTTCTTTTCCTATATATTGTGTTTCTGCACTTGTATTTTTCATGCACCCTATGAATCTTGTATGATACATACTGCACACTACTCTAAGGGCCCTATTACGATGGCGGTCGGACAAGCGTCCGACCGCCATCGCGTGGGATTGGGACCGCCCGACATGTAGCCAGCGGTCTCACCCACCAGATCATGATGCAACCGCAGTGTAGGTGGTCAGAAACATCCCTTTTTCTATTGTGGCTTGTGTTGCAGCCCTGAAAAGGGCCGCAGCACAAGCCACAATAGAAAAAGGGATGTTTCAAAACCTTCATGCAAGGTGTGTGAGGTGCCTGGCACATGGTGCATTGATGTTTGGTGGGGACGACATAGCTGAAGCCCACTGGTGACAGGGACCCAGCTAGCAGCCCCCAAAGTCCCTTTCTGACAGCCTCTCCATGGCAGTGGGACCACCATGGAAAGGCTGTGGGAAATGGACACCGTAATCCCCCTGGCGGTACCTGTATAGGCACCACCCCCATTGTAGGGATTACGGTCCGACCACCGCCATGACAGGCTCTGGAGCCTGTCGGAGGCAACGGTCTTTCTCCTGCCTTCTGCTCTCCGACAGTCAGCATCATAATCCAGCAGTTGAACCACTGCCCTAGATGTTGGGCGGACCGCCAATGGCGGCCTGTCTGTGGCGGTTTGCCCAACATCGCAATGAGGCCCTAAGTGTCACAGTGAGTTCAGAAAGTTGATGAGTGTTTATTATTGCAAGACTGAGAGCTCTAGAGATTTAGGCTTAAGGCTGTGTGCATTTTTGACGGTATAAGTCACTGGATAATAGACTTCCTCTTAGTACAGTCATAGACAATTGTTGGCCTCTGAAGAGCTCACATATCGATGGTCACAAAACTGGCAATTGTATTTCCTTACTATACTTAACATCCTCGACATTATATATATCTTGAAAGTATTTGGATGAGTATCTAAGTATTTGGATGCATAGCAAAGAATAGTACATTTATTCTGGCATATATATGCATGCCGTCATGATCATTCTGTTCTTAGTGTTTACGTTGGGACATTTTGTAGGATGATATTTCTGTTCTTGAAATGGTGATCTACAACTGTAGAGAGGGCTTGATGCAGTTGTCTGAATGAGGGTACAAGGTTTTCTGTTATAGATCTGTAGTTAGTGGAAGTTTTCTTCAAATTGCACAGAGATCCAAGAACGTTTTAAAAGAGGGTCATTAAAATTTGCAAAGATGGCATATTGGATACAGTAACCCCAGCAACATGCATTTAATAACATAGCACAGTAAGAAGAGGCAAGAGACTTTCCAGTGGGTTTAGATCTATTACGAGGCAGAGTGCAGAGAGCCTGTGCTCTATTGAGTTAGTAAATAAAGAGTCTGATTCGAAAAGCTATTTTCTTTGTAGAGACTGTCAAGTGTGTCACAAAATATGTAAACCCTTTGACTTGAATGGATAGTCTCAGTACTTTCAGGAAGAGTTTTTGGAAGAGCCGGAAGAAGAGATTGATATTCCAGTAGTAGGTTCTCAAAAGTCCACTATACTAAGGAATATGTGGTTCCTCTTACTATGCTTTCAGTGTGTTTCCAGCAGAGAGAAAGCTATAGAGCAGAGGTCTCAGTAACAGATGTTGCCAAAGTTGAACCTGAGCTGCCAGTAGGTGAGTCATTCTTTGGGTTTCTCATCCACCCTAAATAATTTGGAGGTAGAATGAAACACGTTCTAAAATTGTGGGAAAATATGATATTAGATGCCTGTGTTTTTACACACAGGAAATGGTGACATAATGATTATTTTATCTTACTTTCAGTTCCTTCAGAGAAGATAATGAGAAGAAGTTCTAGGATAGAGGGCATGTCAAAGGTTTCTGCTGTATTCTTTGTGTGTGGTACCTTTTAATTTTGCTGATGAGTGTAGGTAAGTGCCCCTTTTTGGCATTTCATCCCCACTTTTTGCCCTAGTACTAATGCTTTTTGACTGCAAGTGTACTGGGTCCCTGCTAATCAGGCCCACGGAGCCAGTGCTCTTTCCCTTAAAATAGTTAAATGTTTAATTGTAACCCAATTGGCAAGGACTTTAGCCCCCCTGTAAGTCCTTATTGAGTTTTACATCTGGAATGCAGGGCATTGGTACTAAAGAGGATTCCTATGGGTTGCAGCACATATTATGCCACCCAAAGTAGCCCACACAAAAACGTCATGCAGACTGCCATTGCAGGATGCGTGAAATGGTGCTAACCATTTTGACAACACAACATGGCACACTCTCTGCATGCCATGTCCATGCATATTGCATATGCTACATGTAAGTCACCCCTAAAGCAGTCCTTAGAGACCTAAGACAGGGTGCATTATATTATAAGTGAGGACACATCTGCACGAGCTGATATGACCCTGTGATGTCTGGTTCCCTTGCCACAACATTGCACAAGAAGCCATCTTAAGCACATGTACTGGGCACTGACCATTATGGCCTATGCTGCTACATACAGCTTCACTTAAAATAATGGTGTTTGGTATCAAACATCTCGTCTTTATAAATCGACACTGATTCCAGAGTTGGATATATCATGGCATGCACGCAGAGGGAACCTTAGAGGTACCTCCTGAAACCTACCAGTCTTCTAGTGTGCTGGCTGACAAAAGACTCTTACAGCCTGCCAAGACAGACACGCTTCTGACCCCCTGCTTGGGCCAACCAATGTTCTCAGAGGTCAGGAACAATGTCTGCTCTGGAGCTGGATGATCACACAAAGAAGACAATACAAAGCAGGGTGGCTACTAAATTAGCATACAAAGTCCAGAGGCTTCTAAGCCTCTGACACCTTTAAAATGCAAGCCCGGCTTCCTCCAGACCTAGAGAATGCCACCCCCTGCCCTGGAGCCCACTTAGCACAAGAGCAGGCAGGAAAATTAGCCGGTCATTAGTCATATTGCACTATCAGGATAGGCACACCCCTTGGGAGGGGGGGGCACCTGAAGTAGATACTCAAAGAAGGGTTTCACCATCTTTCTTTTTATGAAACTAGGAGCTCTGGGTCAGGTTTATGCCCACTTTCCCTAGGAAGTGGCCATATGGTGGGTGTTGTTACTCCAGGGGTAGGTAGACCATTGGCTACTAGCTTACACTCCCCTTAGTGCCCATAAATTAAATCTGTAGGTTTTTCCTAACACCAGGAAATCATATGCATTTTTGGAGGAACTGAAGAAACGACAAAGAGAAGCAGTCACCGTGAGAATTGATGTCTTCGGCGCTACATGGCTCCATACCCAGCCTTGCTGGTATCTTGACAATTGCACCAGCCCGGCTCATCCAGAAGCTGTGCAGCCTCCCAGAGCTGTGGAGCACCATCCAGGAACTTCAACAATCAGATAGCATCTCCCTTGCTGGATGAGCCATCCCACTGCATCTGCAGGCACCGAAAGCATCTACCTGGTACCTCGTGTTGTTGGCAATTGGGCCTACCGAAGGAACAGCACCACAGGAGGAGGTCCCTGAGGCTCTAGGAGATCAGCCCTGTCCAAGTTTTGAGATGGTAGAACGTCCAGGAGCCCATCTGCACTAATACCCTGACTACCGGGGCACTTGTGCTCACCATTGCTTGTTTTTGCTAGTCTGAACACCACCACCGCAAAAACTTACCTGTGCATCAAGGGACTTTAGTGGAGATGAGCTCCACACCAAGAGTGGTCCTGCTGTGTTTCTTTTCCCTGCTTTGCAGGTACCACATGAACAGTGAGAGTCTCCAACACTAAGTGGCCAGCCAGCCAGCACTTGTGCACCCGTGCCTCACAGCCTGAGTAGAAGACTTCTGCCTGTGTCCCCTTCCCTTTGGCCTGTGAGTCCCACGATCCTAGCCCCACGCTGGGTTCTGCTGGACATGTCCCCAAGTCCTCCCTTGCAGACTCTTTTGTTTTGACAGGTCCCTTTAACCTTGTGACTGCGTAGTGCTTGAGGCTACCAATGTGACCCTCACCGCTGCACCTGGACACCCCATTGCAGTGTGACCCAGACTGCTGGTGGTTTCTTGGACCCTGGACCCTAAGCACCTTAACCCCTGAAGGATACTTTCTACAACCATTTGCAAGCATACCTATGAAGTAAATGTCTTTTCCTCCTTTTATCCTCCCATAGTATAACATTACAGCATTCGAGGCACATGCCTCAAATCTAAAAGCTGTGATTTTCTATTGTTTTATCTGTAACAATCTATAACGTCTAAATTACTTACCTGATTCTGAAGATCTTGGTGTCAAAAATTATATAAAAATCTGTGTTATTTTTCTAAATTCGTTTTGAGTTTCTCCTTGAATGAATGCCACATTTATTGACTCTGTGTGTACAACATATGCTTAACACTACCCTTTGAAAATCATAAACTGCTTGACCACATTACCACAAATAGAGCACTTGGGATTATTAATTTAGGCCCTCAAAACCAATGAGGTTCATATGTACTTTTTGTATGGTGTGCCCATACTTTGGCACTACCAGATAAAAAGCCAGCTTAATAAATTGAGGAGCTGCAAGAAACACAGTGAAATTGATTAAAAGCATCCACATGTTTAACTGAGGGCATGAGTTAGAGCTTGAGAGATGGGTGCTCCATCACAAACATGATGGATATTCTGTCCTTCTTATTACAAGTGCATTATATCTCAATGTACTTGTAATAAGAAGGGAGTCAGTCATGATTGTGAGGGCGTACACATCCCCCAAATACTAGTCTAAATCAGGCCCTATATTTTGATTTTCCACTCACAACTCTGGGAAAATGACTACTGTCATTTTTAAGATTATTTGTGCCAAGCTTGCTGTGTTTTTGTGTCCCCTAAGATACCCTAGGATAACCAGGCTTTACTTTGCTTTCAGGTTTATATTCAATTTTATGAATGCTGTGTAGATCCTGCATAGGATATCTTTTAGGCTTTTTAGACTGTTATTCTACCACATGGTGGGTGACAATGATTAGAGTTTGCGTGCTGTGCAGTTTTTAGCGGATGCCTAGTGCGGTAATATACAGGTTGAGTAGTTGTTGGTGTCTTTATGATGTGATCGACAGGGCTGATTTGTGAGTGGGGTTTGGCTTGTGGTGTGTGCTAGGGTACTATTGATTTGCTTCCTCCTTTGGTTTGCCAACGAAGACAAAAGGGAGCGAGCAGAGAGATAGCTTGATAGTCAGTAGTTTGATCACACGGACTGCCCACTAGCGCTTGGCCGGAAGTTTATATGTTTCAGAGTGCTATGGGCGGGTCTGGGGACTGTTCCATTGTTTAAAGCAAGAAACAAGAAAGGAAGTTGTTTTTTGCCTAATTTTGAGCGAGTTGTTGATTTGGTAATGGCAGCTCATTAATAAAAAGAGGGCCTTTTATCCTAACTGGTCTTTTCTGGTCACGTTACTGAAGCGAACAGACGAGCTGGTTAAGGTGGTCATTTCCATGATTCTGCTTTCCGAAAAGAACCATAAAGTCAGAAGTTCTACATTGACTGATAATTTTTAATATTGACCAGCAAATCTGAAACGTTTTGAGAAGATGTGTGATCTTGTGAAGTTGAATGAAACAATCAGGGCGGGAGTGAAATGCTTGGGCATACCTACTTTTCTTTCTTTTTCTGGCAGAGCCAGAAGTCTGTGTGCATATGACTCCCTAATCCGTCTCGGGGACCGGATTGTCTGTGTGGCTGGAGTAGGATCAATGTGCTAAGCAAGTTGTGGAACAGAAGACAAGTCCACTGCCTGAGCACAGCATAGTTCATTACTTCGATAGGTTGAGCGACTCACAGCCATCTTTTCTCAGCAGCAGATGGGGGTAGCTATCAACTGGGCGCAGGTGAAGTGACAACGTTGCCTGTGGCATAAGGGGCCCTCTGCACCCCAATAAGCATTATTTTTTACCACCAAAAGCTGGGGTGGGAAAATGTCCTTGCTTCCATTAAGGTAATAGGGGGCATATGTACAAAGAAATGATGCGGTGTGGTGCTGTAAGCAATTCAGCTGCACTACGTAAATTTGAAAAAACGCAGGTTTGCACCGTATTCACAAAAGTATGGCGCACACCTGCATGTTCAGTGTGCTGGTGCTGAAAAAGCTGCCCAGGGCTTGCGCAGGCCCCCTTGCACCATGGTGCAAGGGTGCATGCATTGCAGGAATGATTGTTTATCTGCAGGAAGGGACACCTTCCTGCACATAAGCAATATTTAAGACGCTATGCTCCTTCAATGTGTGATGCAGATTGCAGCACACATAGAAAGAGCAAAAAACAAGGAGGAATAAAAGTATGTCTCCTCATTCCGCCATTCTAATGCCACCCTTTCAATGGCATTTGTTTTTGGCGCTGCCTCAGATTGACAATTTCTTGTAAATCTGCGTCAGTGTGAAAAAGCTACAAGATTTGCGTGGGTAAGCCCACAGCAACAACCATTGCACTCCCCTTTGATGCAAAAAATGGCATCAAAAGTGTGCGATATTTACAAGACAGCGTAAAGCCACGCAAAGTGGCTTAGCGCCGCCTTGAAATATGCCACCGGAGCACTGTAAAAAGTGGCACACCGGTGAAGCAATCCCCTTGTAAATATGCTCCACAGTGCTCTTGTTAACCCACTGAGAAACAGTATAGCCAGGGACGGACTTGCTACTGAGCCTGTCTAAGTAAACAATGGAAAAACAAATGGATTTAAAGTATGCTTTAAAAACATTTGTTTTGTTTTCTTTATTTAGAAGCACATGCAGGTCCCCATCAGCAAAATCAGCCCCCACCGCAAGAAAATTGGCCCCCAGCTTGGCAGCCCACCAAAATGGCCAGTAGCCAGTCCGACCCTGGTAATAGCAGGCACCAATAACTCTAAGGGGCATATATACAAGCCCCTTGCACCATCATCAGTGCAGTGTGGTGCTCCATATTTCCAAGGACAAGTGAAGCCACCCTGCATGGCTTTTCGTGTCCTTGTAAATACGGCCTCTTTTCACACAGCCCTTTGCGTGAAAGGGAGTCTCCATGGGTGTTGCTGTGGGTGTTCCCATGCAATACCCATGGATTCTGCCGCATTTCCAGATGTACACGTTTCGTTAACCTGGGAATGTGTTAGAATCCTTTGGGCACTAGGAGTTGCAACAAGAATCAATCAATCAATCATTTGTAAAGCGCACTACATACCCGCGAGGGTCTCAAGGCGCTGGTGGGGGGCGCTACTGATCGAACAGCCAGGTGTTGAGTATCCTCCTGAAGGTCAGCAGGTCTTGGGTCTGTCGTAGGTTCAGTGGGAGCGTGTTCCATGTCTTGGCGGCGAGGTGGGAGAAGAATCTCCCACCGGTGGCTGTTCTTTGGATGCGCGGGACGGTGGCGAGTGAGAGGTCGGCGGAGCGTAGCTGGCGGTTGGGGATGTAGAAGGAGAGCCGTCTGTTGAGGTAGGCTGGGCCGGTCTTGTGGAGTGCTTTGTGTGCGTGGATGAGGAGCTTAAAGGATATCGCCTTGTTGACAGGGAGCCAGTGCAGGTTTCTCAATTGGGGGGTGATGTGGGCGTGTCATGGTACATGGAGGATCAGTCGCGCCCAGGCGTTTTGGATGTGTTGTAGTCGTTTGATGAGCTTGGTCGGGGCTTCCGCGTAGAGGGCGTTTCCGTAGTCGAGTCTGCTGCTGACGAGGGCCTGGGTGACTGTCTTTCTTGTATCTGTCGGGATCCATCTGTAGATCTTGTGGAGCATGCGGAGGGTGTTGAAGCAGGAGGAGGAGACGGCGGAATTGCTTGGTCATTGAGAGCGTTGAGTCGAGGATGATTCCCAGGTTGCATGCGTGGTCGGTGGCTGTCGGGGCTGCCCCCAGTGCCGTCGGCCACCAGGAGTCGTCCCAGGCTGAGGGGTTGGAGCCGAGGATGGGGACCTCCGTCTTGTCCGAGTTCAGCTTCAAGCGGCTGATCTTCATCCAGTCGGCGACGGCCTTCATTCCTTCGTGGAATTTGGCTTTGGCAGTGATGGGGTCCTTGGTGAGGGAGAGGTTCAGTTGAGTGTCGTCTTCGTAGGAGATTATGTTGAGGTCGTGCTGTTGGGCGACGTGTGCGAGCGGGGCCATGTGAATGTTGAACAGTGTCGTGCTGAGGGAGGATCCCTGGGGTATGACGCAGATGATCTCGGAGGCTTTGGAATGGAATGGGGGAGGCGGATGCTCTGGGTTCTGCCGGAGAGGAAGGAGGTGGTCTATTCCAGAGCCTTGTCTCGGATCCCTGCGGCGTGGAGTCGTGTGCGTAGTGTGCGGTGGCAGACGGTGTCGAAGACGGCGGAGAGGTCTAGGAGGATGAGTGCTGCAGTCTCACCATTGTCCAGCAGGGTCCTGATGTCGTCGGTGGCGGTGATGAGGGCAGTCTTGGTGCTGTGGTTGCTGCGGAACCCTGACTGGGAAGGGTCCAGGATTCTGTTTTCTTCGCGGTATCGGGTTAGCTGTCTGTTGAAATACTTTCATTTCTCCTTGTTTTTTCCTCTTTTTATACGTGCTGCATTACGAAGCACATATAGAAAGAGGAAAACACCTCTCATGATTGCTATTGTGGAGGAAGGTGTCCCTTCCTGCACAAAAACAATCATCCCTCGCAGTCACCCTCGCACCATGGTGTAAGGGTGCCTGCGTTGGCGCATGGCATCCAATTGTGCACCAGCGCAGAATAGAGCTCAGGAATAGTCATATTGTTATCATTATGACGTATCGCTTTCAGGGCTGGACTGGCAGTAGCGGGCACCGGGCATTTTCTCCGGTGGGCCGCCAGGTGGAGGCCGGTTTTGGGCCCCTAGGAGGCTGTTTTTATTACCAGGGGCCGGCAATATCAGCCCCCTGTATCAAAATTGACCCAAACAGCTCGGCCACGCACACCCTCCTCTCCAGAGGGGGCAGCCGAGCAGTTTGTCAAGTCCGGCTTCGGTTCCCAGTCCAGCCCTGATCCCTTTGATTCAGAGGTAACGCAGCTCGGTGCAACCAAATGGCTTGCGGCACCATGCTGTGTTACTTCATTGTAAATATGGCCCTAAAAACGCAAAATGAAGGTTGTGCGCACTGTCTTATGAAAGTAAAAGGAGGAGGTGGTAGAGAGTCTGAAGCATAATCAGAGCAGGGCAGTGCTTTAAATTGGCCAGTACTCACAGGTACTGAGTACCAGCACTTCTTATTTTTATCACTCTGAGTACCGGCACTTCTCTACTGCCGTGGAGAGTACCGGTGCTGATGAAAGGGTAGACGCATTGGCCTCTGGCGGTGCTAGCCTGTCTCTTTGACCACCAATGCACTTCTGTAGCCATGAGCTGAGCCCCTCCCCCCCACTGAACTATTCAGCGTGGGCTCATTTGCATGATATCCGGGTGTTCGCCGTCATGCTGTGTTGCAAGGAATCGAGACAGCCCAGTGATAGGCTTTAATCCCACCCTTTTCTTTCATGTGAGTGTCTGCTGATGTTTATCTGTTTGCCTGCGTGTGCCTGCGTGTTTTTGTTTGGGGGGAAATCGAGGTAAATATTACAAAATAAGGGAATGTTAAAATATTACTGTGTTTGACTTTAGCTTTGTATAACGAATTAACCTGTTTTGTTTATAGAAACACATTTCTCGTGTTTTGTTATGTGCTGCAACTAGTATATAAGTCAATAAGCTTCGCATGTCTTGCCTTTAGCCCCGCCCACTCGCCACATTTAAATGAGTACCTGCACTATTTTTTTCCCATTTAAAACACTGGAGCAGGGGAAAGGCGCGCGCTGCACAGTTACAGTATGGGACGTGACAGTTATTCCTGCGAGTTTCTGTTTCAGGACCATGGTCAAGACTCTTCAGTTCTCCGCCAGGCCAGTTCTCCGAGGACAGCAGTATAAACCCCTGAACATGGGTTTCAGAACGACTTCTTATATTTTGCATTTTGTGGACTGAAAATAGTAACGTTGGGTGATTTCCGATAGGGCGGCGGTCCACATCCATTCTTTCGTGTCATCTTGAATTGTAATATATTTTATTGTCATCTTGCTTTCTATTGTAGCTTATTGAGTGTTAAATCTGCACAGCGCTCATTGCCCAAGAGCGTCCAGAGACTAGCTTCCTTAGGTCCTAACGGAGAGCCTCATTAGGTCGTAAAGGGAATGCTTTTCAAATATTTTCTGAAAGTTAACTGATCACGTGCACTGATCAAAGAATATATGTCGCCGAAATCCTATTCTATGGTTAACAAATCCAATGGTACTGATTGAATCAACGTATCCATGAGCGCTGCGGACAGGCATGGGTTAAATAGTGCTGTGTAGCAGGCGCTCGCCCCACTGAGTCGTATAACAGACAAATGACCACAGTCTTCAGCATTGGTCTATTGCACTTCGGTGGAGTATGTCCTTCAGAGAGTAACAAACACCCATTTACATTTCAGTGGACTCTCGTTTTCCCAATGAAGTCAAAGTAAATTGGCTATATGAGCTAGTACTACATTTTTTTGGGGTACGAGGAGAGTGGCATTTGGATGCGATATGCGGAACAGAGGGTGCTTATCAAGGTGCTCCTCGGCGGTACTATCCAATATACATATCAAAAAGATATACATTCATTTGTCTCAGGACTGCACTGGTTGCTTTGAAAGGCAGGTTAAGACTGGGTCTTCTAAGGTGAACACCCTTTGAGGAAGCTCATAAAGCCGATCGACTTTGACTTCATTGGGATTACTGAATATATATTTTCACTGACAACATTCTTTGAATTCTGACCTGTTAAAAAACAATTTACGGTGTGGAACAGTGTGATACCTTTGAGGACCTATGGATGACATTTCCATTTAGGCTCTGACTTTTAAAAATATCTTCTTGACTCATTCTTGTTGATCCACAAGGTCGTGGCAACAACATCAATCCGTTTAGCCTTGAAGAAGTCACTTGTGTGACGAAACATGTGTCAGCTGTTTTTTGGATTGCAATACAAGCTACTTTCAAGATTTTTGACTCCTGTTTTCTGACTATGTTCTTTGGATAATAATGACCATATATGGTGACAACACCATTTATTTACTGTAAGTTAAGTGCTTTGATACATCCGTTTCTCATATTTAACAGAGGTGTTTCACCAATGTATATGATGCATGTGGGGTAGTATGATGCATCTGTGCCATAGAGCACCATAAAAAGACTATTCTTCGTACAAATTCTGTGACAAACATACTGGCACATGCCAAAAGTGGTGCGATAAAAAAAAACATCACTACCCATCTCAGTTTTGACAAGCTGATACATATCTATGTATAGTGCACGGCCCTCAATGTAACAGAGGCCCACACCTGTTATTCTACCAATTACTGAAGCTTCATTTCCTTTTATAGGTGTTTTTTCAAGGAACACATCTAAGAAATGGTGAAATAAGAAAAGGAAAAAAAGAAGAAAAAACAAGACAAGCAGGAGGTAAGTGTATGCAGAGGTTACCCTCATGAGGAGCTATATTCTTATGATCTTATCGCTGCTACAAATTCCGTTGCGTTAATTTCAGAAGCAAAAAATTGTGTTTGCCCCACCAAGATCACTTTCAAGCGCACAAGATTGACCACATATGCCTGTGCATTTTTGCCCTCAAAGGGCTTAATTAACTGCTGCAGATGCCACCGTCTTTTAATTGTGATGTGGCAGAAGTCGGGTCGAACAAAGAACAAGACGATGCCACTGGTCTGCTTAGTTTCGGGCCTTGCTTTCTCAAAAATGATTTGCCTCAAGAGGAAATTTCCAAAATACACCATGATAGCCAGTGGCTTTGAGTCCTCTCTAACCGGCTGTCTCAAGACAAGGGGTGCTCTGTGGGCTCACTGCACCTCTTGTGACCAGTTCTATCCAGCTAGCCCTGGGAAATCTGTTCTTAATAGTTCAACCACATAACCATGGTTAACTGAGCCCTCGTTCCCTTATGGCACCCTTAACACCCGGAGATTGTTACGTCGCTGGTGGTTCTCCTGGTCTCCAAGCTTCCATTGGAGCTGGGATCTGTGGGTCTCTGTCCATACGCAGGTGGCTGCCAAGTCTGTTTCTATAGCGGTGGTTCTTGTTTCAAGATCTGCCAGGTGTTCTCCTATGGTGTTGCATACCTTAGCCAGCTTTCTCACAGCACTCTGGACTTTCCTCAGTGGAGTTTGAAACTTATGACTGTCTTGTCGTGTCTTCGCGTGGTGCATTAAAATAGACTGTAAATAACAACCAGCGTGGGGGAGTTTGAGCTTGCAGTATCCTGTGGGGATGCAAGGGAGAAGCCAATTCGCCGTTCGGTGGGTGAAATTGTCCCATATCTAGTCCTTGCCCCTGATGTTCGCTGACCCGTCTTCTTAACCACCTTACGTGCTGTCATGGCGGGAGCCCCTCTGCCCTCATCTGGGTCACTGTCATTCTCGCTAGACTCGAGAGAGGAGTTAGATCCATCCACTGACCATTTGGCCCCATCAGAAAGTGAAAATAAGCAGTCATTAGGCTCCATTTCCGGGTCGTAATTTCCAGCTACTGCCCCCCTCAGATGGCTGTAGGTCGTTGGGTTAGTTTTGGGGATTGATCATTATTTGCATGGTGCAACTCTACCAGGTCAGGGCTTGTGATATTATACGTGCCTGGGGAATGACAGCTCAAAGATGCATTATTTAATACACTGGCTATCCCCGATTGATCAGAGCCCCCCTTCTCTTCTAAGGAGCCACCCCCAAGCTTAGAGGTCTCTCACCATTATTTAGCTCATTCTCAAGTAGTTCAGGTATGCTAACACACTCCCTCGCTTCTTTAAGTAAGCTGGGAGGGTAAGAAAGGGATAGCACCACCGTACCTTCGTCTGGTAGGAAATGATCCCTGCCTCTAATGGAGCCTTGTCCATGTTAGATGGGGGAAATTTGCCACCCAGTACTGTCAAATCGTCTGCGGTTGATGGTGCTTATACAGCACAGTCGTTGAGCCAACTGGCTTCAGGCTCTCCAGGTGTTCCCTGCAGTTGCGAGTCCCCTTGATACCCAGGCCGGTCCTCACCAGAGCTCCAACGCCATCAAGCTGGCAGGACACTGACTAGAGGTTGCCCCGCCCCTCCCCTTCCTTTCTGGAGCAGGTTCAACATTTGAGGCTAGAGGTGCACATCTTCCACCTTACCGCGATGTTGGCCTCCGCGACCTCCACGACCTCCGTCCCCCGTTCCAGCGGGACCGAGGGAGTGTGGGCAGTTTTCTCATTCTGTGCGGCTCCAGCAGCCTTAGGATTCATCTTTTCTGCTGCAGACAAGACTCGGCAGAGACCACAATTGGAATGGTTCAGAACAGCCACAGCAAGTCCCCTAAAGGTAAACCGGCTTTCTAGGATCAACACTACTCTTGAGCTACCACCGAGAGCTGGGTAATTGTCAGTCAGGATATCCAGGGCCATGAACGCGTGTTGGGTACGTTTGCTTTTACTCTTTCCTCCATGGATAGAGGTGCTGCATCGACCACCTCAAGCAGCTGCCATCTTGCTTCTCTGCCGTCCTCCTCTAGCTATTTCCTATAAACAGCTTTGATTGGAAATTGTAGTTATTGGCATTCTATTCAAAAGATTCTCCTTTTGCAGGATTGTGTCCTTTATTGTCATGTAGGGCAGAGGAGTAGGCTCAAAAGACAGTCCCACATGATAAGGTTGAGGAGTGTCACATGCACCAAAGTGGCATGACAGATAACAGAAAGCCCAAGAGAAATCTTCAATTAGCTCTCAGGTGTAAATCCTCTTTAAGGTGGGAACAATATACGTCACATCACCTGTGGCGGGAGACATAACAGTGCCACACAGGAGATAGGAGGTGGGAGCGCATTCCGGGCATCAGTTCGGCAACATGACACAAAACCACAAGAATGGTGGACAGCTGCTGCACAAGGGCTGGGACGGATTATGATTGGAAAAAATACCGGTGAGAATGTAGGTGTCCCTGAAATCCTGGGTGTGGTCTTTGCCCTAACTCTTTGCCTCCACCAATCATGTTTTCTGAATTCGTTTTTTCTTCACATTAGGACGCTGCACACTTTATCACTGCCAGACAGTGCTAAAGTGCTTGTGCTTACTCCCTTAAGCATGGTAACATTGGCCTACACATGATTGGACCACATCATTTACCTTTAAGCCCCTAATAAAGTGATACTGCATGTGTCCAGGGCCTGTACATTAAATCCTACTAGTGGACCTGGTTCACTCATTATGCCACCCACTAAAGCAGCACTTTAAAACACAACTCAGGCTAGCCATTGAAGCCTGTAGTGCAGTTTTAATCTGCCAAACTGATCTGGCTAAATAAATCTTTTGACTAAACCTTTATTTTTAATACATAAATGTCACCTCAAAGTAGGCCGTAAAAGCCCATAGAGCAGGGTGCATTGTATTTAAAAAGCAAAACATGTGGGTTTAAGTTTTACCTGGCACTGTAAGTACTATCTATCCAATTGGATGACATTGGGAATCCTTATTGCATTTAATAAGTGCTGATATTTCATTGGGAACAGGTAGAGATGTCATGTGTGAACTCCAATTAATTGTAATTTAAAATCCTCTTTAATGGTAAAGTTAGGTTTCAGGTCACAATTCTGAAAATGTCACTTTAAAAAAGTTAAAGAAAAAAATGCCTAAACCCAATACAATTGACAATGCATTGGGCCACCCACCCCTAAACCGACAGTACCAATAACATGGAAACGTTCTCCCATGATTCCATAAATGTATTTCTAAAAGATGTTTCTGACTGCAATAACACTAACATAATTTACTGTATTTTGTGCCCCTGCCCCTGCTAAATGATCAATATTGGCCAAACACAGCCTATCAAGGTATGGATTGGCCAACACTGTGGCAGAATTTGCTATGGCATTAGCACGCCCCCCTGGTATCCCATTACGTGGAAAACAACCTCATGGACGATATCATTAAAGGGCAGGTGCTAAAAGTAGCTAAGATACCTATATAAAACAGTGACCTTTCTCACATTTTGAAATTCCTGGAATGTAAATGGATTAGCGCCTGTAAAGCCACTGTAACTGTATTAAAATCCATTGAAGAAGGGATGAACTATTTCTCTCGATTCTGAGGAAAAACAATCCAAATAGGACTATGTCCAGGACTCCTGAAAACAAGAGGGGCCATTTTTGGTCTAATAAAATATTTGTTTTGACTTTCAGTTAAGCAATACTGGAATGGATACCTGCCTTTACTGGGAATATATATGTCCCCCAAACAATTTGCCATACAAGTTAGACATTGGACACTGTACAGTGATGTCTCTCCTGTTTAACAAATTATAATGGTATGCAGTAGTATTGATTTTCCCCCAGCATCTTATTCTTGCCTTATCCCAAAGTTAATATAATTTTTCCCATTTATGGCCTTTAATTCATTCTTGATTTTTATTTCCAGCCTTTTCCTGATAATTCTTTATCCCCCACTAGTTTACAGGCACTTACACCACCTACATATGCTGTCCGCCACACTTAGGCATGAAACTCTCTGATTCTATGCCTCGTTTTGACACTTAACCATTCTAACTGACTCATACGTGCTGGGTGCCTCAGGCTTCTTTTAACCTCAGCGAGCATGCGTGAGACAGTACACATGGTAGAACCCGGAAACGCGGACATGGAGCTGCTGTGGAGCCTGGTGCAATCTGTTTGGCACCCCAAAACGTCGGGCCTCGGCTGACCGTCCAAGCCATACTTGATAAATGACAGCCCCTTGAGCATCACTTTACTTTCATTCTCTAAGCTTGAGTAGGCCTAACACTGTTCTCTCTCTCTATCCACAGCAACCTAGGACAGTAAGGTACAATTCTTATTTGGTCTGCACCGGTGAACATGCACACAGGCCTGCATGCCAGTGTTGTTTTGTTGTTTTAGATACTCCTGACTCCCTCTTTATTTCCTTGTAATGCATATGCAGTGTACCATTAACAGTCACTCATTTTTGATACTTTTCCACTTAGGATGTCCCAGATTGTCCACGTCCTGATGAAACCCCTTCATACTTTACAGGGATCAGAACGTTGTCTGCCCTTTTGTGCCATAGAAAAATTTCATAACTGCTTGCTCCCAGATGGATATGATGATGCTAAGTTGTAGGATGTCTGCTACCATCGCAAAAGTCTTGTATATTTTTATGTTAATTGTGTATTGTTTAATTGAAAGCTTTGACACTGGGGACACATTGCACTTATGTTCTGTAGTGTTTTATGTATGTATCATTTATGTATAAGTCGCCTTGAAACCAGCTGTTACTATTCACACTAAGATAGATAAACATTGTGTCTTACTTGCAATGGTATTCTGCGTTCATTACTTGAGTTCTTTTCAATATTTGCATTTGCTGCATATGATATAACTATCCTTCTGAAAAAACAGTACCCGAGTGAACCATTGTTGCAATTTTTTCATTGTATATTCAGGTTCTCATTGGTTTATATGTTGCTCTTGTAACCAGATAATACTGTTGGAAAGTTGGTATTTTCTTGCACTAACCATTTGGTACTGCTGCCAGTTCCCTGGGTCACCTGATTCTAAATGGCTCTGCTGTTGGGGGTTTGCCTATTCCTGCCAGAAAGAGCGACAAAGGGGACAGGGTGTAGGCAGGATGGGACATCCTGCCTGGATGGCTGAGGGCAGAGCTGTACCCTCCCCACTTGCACTTCAAAGGGCCTGCCTCCAGCACACACAAAGGAACCTCACACCAGTCCTCTGTCACCCCAGTCTTCTTGAAGCCTTGGCAGAAGAAGAGGAGACATTTCCAGAACCAGATTTCAGGGTAGCCCAGGATGTACACCCAATTCAAAGGCTGGCACTAGGTATAAATATTGGACCCTCAGAACACCTCTTCCGTACACTCCCGGACCTTTGGAAGATTTCAGAAGGGCTTCCTGGACCCCGGAGGACTGCCCTGCTGCTTTAAAGCCACCTACCTTGCTGCTTGAAGGAGAACTGGACCATCTACTTGAACCCAAGTCCACCATAAGTGACTTCAAGGGCTCCTGTGTGAGCTACAGGAACATTGTGAGCTCTAGAGACCTTAAACCCTGCACCTGGCCTCCGCTGGAGTGATTTACAACCCCCGAAGTGGTGCCCCCCAGGTGCTGATCCCTTGCAAACTGTGTTAGAGGTGCTGCATCTCCTTAACCCTAAAACTTGGGAATATTTTCACCAAAAAGTGCCCTGTGTCCTGAAAGAAGCCTGGGACCTACCTGCCAGCCAATCCGCCCAAGGTGCATCACCAATAGCCCTGCCTTTGTGGTAGTCCGAAGGAAATCTGAGACTGGGCCAAATGCAGCGCATGTATTTGACCTGCGCTCCACTGCAGTCGGCCTTAACTTTTGACTTAGTCCCGGTTTCAAAGGATTAAAAACACAGGGTTGGTGCTTTGATCTTTTAGGTGCTATTTTGCACAAAAAATTCAAAAAAGTCATAATTCTGGTTTTGCTGATTGGATTTAATTTGTTTTGGAGTCATTTTTTTTATTACAATTTACTCTATTTTTTCTAAATTGGTTTGGGATTTTTCTTGAGTTGTATTTTCCCTTTGTTACTGTTTGAGTGTTGCAAAAATATTTTACACATTCCCTCTAAAACAAGCCTCACTGCTTTTGTGCAAAGCTACCAGAGGGTTAAGCACAGGTTAATTTAGTTACTTTTATGGTGCACCCTGACAAGAATTGTACAAGTTACTTCAGTAAGATTTTCACCTCTCTCAATCAATAGTCCAGTTTCGTACAGTCCCCAGTATGAAGAACACATAATAAAATAGGATTAAAAGCAAGCTAGAATGGAAAAGACAACACATCAGCATGATATGAATTAAAAATATATTGAATTTGATGATTTGGAAATAGTGAAGTAAACAAATTAAATTGGGTAAATAAAATAATATTGAATAATTAAAAAGAAAGACAATGAAATGCCATGAATCTAAGCTACAGAAGTTCCACTACAATTAAATTATGGAGGAGAGGCAAATAATAATAGAATTGAGCCCAGCTCTTAAGATGTCATTTATCTTGTGTTATTACATTATGTCAGTTCAACTTATACTGTGTGATCATTGTTTCAGTTAAGCTTAATGATTGCATGCTCCTGCTCACCTCAGTAGGGGTATTTTTTCTCCCTTGTGTTTCAATTCACATTTTCTCTTCTGAGAGGGGTTAGCTAAAAAAAATATATATATATCATCTCTTCCAATAACTTAAGGCAGTGTATCTTTTACTAAATATTAGAGTCAGAATGAAGGATACATTTAGATAGTTTGATAACTGAGTGGCTATGAGATCAAATGGTGCATAAGATGGAGCACTAAATGCCAGTGAAAGGTGTGGGCTCTACATCTATTAGCAAAGAATACTTCTCTAGTCAAATAAGTCTGTTTTTATGTACAATCTGGGGATTTTACAGAAAAGAATTATAGGGGAAGTGGCAGGAAAGCAAGCCTATATTATGCGCAATACATGGCAAGTGTACTCTTCCATTATATACTAGATAGGTTGATTAAGTTTGGGTTGCTGAAAGGCCTTTGGTCAAGCTTATCATGATGGAGTTTGTGGGAAAGTGGGATCTGCTTCTTATGATTACCCCCACCTTTTTGCTAAATGTAAACTGTTTTTAACTAGTCTGACTGGGATCCTGCTAATCAGGACCCCAGTCTATCTGCTTTCTTCTTAAACTGTTATGTTATGTACTTAGGTACACTCCAGATTGGATACAGGAGTACCCTTGTCGATCCCTAGTATATGGTACCCGTGTACCCAGGGCATAGGTACCCAATATGCCTTGCATGGGTTGAAGCCACCCATTAGAGGCCACGCAAAATGGAACTACAGGCCTGCCATTGCAGATGGTGTGAGTTGGTGCATGCACCACTTACTTAAGATATAGGTTTACTATATCTGAGGGTCACTGCACTTAAAACCTATAAGTCACCCCTATAGCAGGCCTTTACAATCCTAAAGGCAGGTTGCTGGGTTCTAAGTGAGAGGGTGTCACTGCATGAGCAGAACACCCCTGCAGCCTACGGAGTCCATTCTCCTGAGTTGTCAGTGAAGCAGCCATATACAACATATAGAGGGGCATTATACAACCACATGATGACCAACTCTAATATGGCTGAAACTAACTCAATTGTGTTTGGTGTCAAACATGTTGGAATCACACCCCACACTGGTAACCGGTGTGGGAGGTATGATTCCACACCTCAGAAGCAAGCTTCATGGGGTCCCTGGTGTTCCCGGTACCAGCCTTCTAGTGCCGGACAGCACATAATGGTTGCTGCCGACCAGAGACACATTTATGCCCTCCTGCTGCTGAGCCAAGCTCGAGCAGGGGAAGGCAGAACAATAGTCATCCTGTCACAGGGAGGTGTGACCACTCCCAGACAGGATTTAGTGTATTAGGGCTGGGTGGGTGCGCTTGCAAGTGACTGAAAATCTGCATGAGGGGCACAGTTGGTGTCCCTGTGCATCGTCCAGTTCAAACCAGTCCTAGGAGCTGTTGGTTCCCACTCTGGCGCAAAACTGGACAGAGAACATGGAAGTAACCTCCCCACTGTCCAGACCCTCCCCTGGGAGGGTCCCGTAATCTTGCCAACCCTCTTCCGTGGGTACTTAAGGGCTTACCTGGCTGTAGGATCCTAAATTTCGCCTGGACAAGATTCTGAACCAGAAACCACTAAACCTCGACTGTCTGGAGACTCTGGACATCGCTTGGGCCCGACTTTGTCTCCCTCTCAGTCTGAAGCATCGGCTGTGCCCGTGCACCATACAGGATCCGTGCAGGACCTGTGGAACATCAAGTACAACCAAAGATAGCTCCCTTGGATTGAAGGAGTCACTTCCCTGCATTCGCAGGCACTCAACACTGCTGTCCAGTCTGTTGACCTTGAGCTCCTACAAACTCTGAAGGCTTCAGCAACATAGGAGGTGGGTTTCGATGTCCCTTGAGGCTTGAGCTGCCCTCTCACCAAGTTTGAGGTGAGAATCTCTCGTGGGGGCTGCAATACCTGAACCCCAGTGCTCTGCGTACATTTGCAGTGCATATGCTTGTTGGCAATTCCCAAAAAGTACATCGGGCTCCCAGTAGCCCCAATCTCTGGCACCATTTCCTACCAAGAACTTTGACCTCCTCCCACCGAGTGCTCCGTTGACTGTTTGGTGAAATTGCTCGAGGTCCTCTCGGGTATCCTGTGCCTCCAGCCTGTGAGTCCATTTGAGGGTCAACTCTGCTTTTCCTGGGCTCCCCTGGTTGCTCCAGGTTCACCCTGACTTCCCTGTGTTTGTTGAGTCTCTTGGACCTTGTTGGTCTGAACCGTTCACATCTTTGACCTTCTGCATGGGTTACCGTTGCCAAGGCTTGTTGGTTCTCCCACCAGACACCGACCCCTCACCCCTCGACATCCTTTAGGGACAGCTCGTATCCCGCTCCTGGTCATCCTCAACGTCTCCTGCAGCTGCAGAGTCAAGGACTCCATCAATGCACCTGAAGCACCTGCCATCGGCGGGCATTCATCTACCGAGCCCCTGGTCACTCCTGAGTGACCCAGACTCTGTCACCTCTGCTTTCATGTCCTCTTCTTCAAGGATCCACCTTTGGATTCCAACAGACACTTTGCTTCCTTCCAGCAGCAGCTCTTCTTCGAAGTCCTCCATTGGGTTCGCCGGCGGTTTCCGATGCCAATTCAGACCTATGCACCCGGCTTCCCTGATATAGGTAACTTGGGTACCTTGGTATCCACAGATGGGGTGGCTCTCCAACCTTCTGTCTTCCACAGGGTTTCTTCAAAGTCCACTAGGAAAGGTCCTTAAACCCTAAACCTTCAACCGCGACTTTCCCTTAGAAAAGTATGGAGCACGCGGTTGTGTTCCCACACTACACCCGTCCTCCGTGGGGTCCCTAGTTACTCACCTTGGGTGGTTCCTTGGGGTCCCAGCGATTCTACGTCCTCTTGACACTGTCTTGATTCGAGTCGTGGTTCTTATACCACTTTCTTAGAATATAGTTTGGTCTCCCTCTGGGTCCACTGTGTATTAGTGCTATTTACTAATATTTCTGTGCTTAAGTATTGTGTGCTTTGTGATTATCTATCTGTAGGAAATACTGTGTCGTACTAGATAGTGTTATATTAATAAATACATATTTTTATAATTACTGTGTGGTTCTCCTTTCATTTAACCAATACTATAAGGTTGCATTCTTGTAAAACAGGCTGCTTAACATTCCTTCAAGACTAAGCCTGAAGGCTGCTCTCCACACCTACCACTTGAATAGCTTTCTATGGTTATCTTTGATCTTTTAAATCACCTTAAGGGTTGTTTGGACTGGTTCAGAGTGCCAACTTTAATTAGTGGACAGCATATACAAGGCCAACTTCTCACAGTGTGTGTCCTCTGTATCTGGAGAAATGAGGTTGGTGTCTGTGGAGTGTTCTTTAGCAGTTATTTCACATGTGAACCTCCAGGTTCTAAGAATATTCCTATTACCTGGTGAGTAGCCCATGATTCCATCTTGACCTCTGCCATCTTCACATACTAAATTGAGCCAGTTGAAGCTCTACTAGGTGATAACAGCATCTCACTTTACCAATATACCAGTGGTACACAACTCTAATTGAAAGCCTTCTCTGCTCCAGGCATCCTATGCATCTGACCCCGCCTGCACATTTTCCAAATCTTGATGTCAAACATCAATGTGAAGCTTAACCCCACCTACCTCACCCTAAAGGAAGACACAGTCAAGAAAACCAATGCAGCTTGGTACCAGCTGCCTCTACTAAAGAAAGTTAAACTATTCTCCCTGAAACTCAAAACAAATTCAGAAATGACTTTCAAGTCATCGTACTCATGCATATATTTAAGTGCCCATGGCCTAGTGTAGGGCCCCACACCAGCCCTTTTTAAGGACATCCTTCACAATACAGAACACTTAATTGAAGCCCTGAAAATATATGATTACATCACCCCCGACCTTATGGACATCTATTGGCTTGGCTTCTTTTGCTGGTCCACACCACCTTCAAAACCACTGCATTATCAAATCAAATCAAATCAAATCAAATCAAATCAATCTTTATTCGGGAGCCAAAAAGGCAACCATAAAAGTACATAGAAAAACAATTGACAAAAGCTTTAAGGTTTTCAGGAATAAAGAAGGATACATATTAAAACCAAAAAAAGAAATATTTAAAAAGAAGTTATTTAACAAGTCACAAATTCTGCCTATGTCTCACTACCAATTTCAAAAAAATAACTGTTTGTTTAGCAAACAACTCGGTGTCCAATAGTTGCAAGACAAGGAAAGCGGGACGACATCTACGTAAACCCCAAATTTTAAAAATCGGGGTTAACCACCGCTTTCTCAAGTCGTTGTAAAATTTACAAAACATTACTGTATGCATTGTGGATTGAGAAGAACTCATATCACAAGGACAAGGTTGAAGATGTCTTTCCCAAGATTTAGAGATAGGAAAGGTAACCGAATGGTGAAAAACATTCAGTCTAAGCCTTGTTAAAAGAGATTTCTCATAATCAGTAACGTTAAAAGTCAGATAGGGCTGAATTGAGAGGGTCGTTTGGGTCAATAAGGAGTATTGAACTGTGGGTTTGTGGGCTTCGCTAGTTAACCTCAGGGATTCAAGCTGAGCGAGGCACAACTTTTTAAATTGCTTCCTAGGAATTTCAGCAATTTTCGAGGGGGAAAAATAATACTGGATCATGCCCAGATCACTTAAGAATCTCTTTACGTAGGCAATCCATCTAACCTTATGTACTCTATCCAAGGCGATACAGTCTTTTATGAACCCTTGGGTAAAGGTAGTGTCTATAGAGGTCCAAATGCGGTGCCATAGTAACAAAGGTTGGATCCTTATTAGATCTGCTACAAAGGGCAATCCTACTTCTAAATGGCATACATAGGTTGAGGTAGACCGCGGGGCTGCAAGGAGGAATCTTAGGAATCTGTTTTCCACCCTTTGGACCTCGTCAATCATAGCGTAGCCCCACACACCCGCCCCATAAATTACACTACCGATGCATTTTGCCTTGTAAATTTCCAGGAGTTCAACAGTAGGTCGTCTACCTAATTTGCTGGCGAAATTAACCAAAGCGGCAGTTGTTCTTGCAAAAGTGAGTTTTCTAGACTCGATGGCACTCTTCCAGGAGCAAGTTTGATTGAAAACAATACCCGAGTAAGGGTACGTGTTAGTGCTCTCTATTTTTTGGTGATCTACAGAAATAGACATTTTGTTCTTTTTCGATGGCCCGAGGGACATTATAAATGTTTTTTTAATGTTAATCCTCAGGTCCAAGTTCTCCATAAATGAATGGTATTTCGTGAGGGAACGCTGCAGTTCAAGCGGAGTTCGCGCCAGAACTACAGCGTCATCCGCGTAGAGTAGGGCCGGTATGGGACGGTTGTTAATGGTGGGGAGGTCCTTTGCCCCAGATAGCATGGCTTTCTCCAAGCCGTTTGTGTATAAGTTGAATAAAAATGGGGCCAGGACGCATCCCTGTCTAACACCGCGCTCTACTCTAAACGGTTTTGTCACCTCACCCCCCAAGCCATATCTCACACGGGCTGTAGCACCTGAGTACAGTCCGCGCAGGAAAAGTATTAGGGGCTCCTCTATTCCCATATTCTCCAGGATGATCCACAGTTTGGTGTGATTGACACAGTCAAATGCTGCGGAGAGGTCCACATATGCCAAGTAGAGGGCCCCTCCTTTAGCACTAACATATTTGTCTATCATCAAGGAGAGGTTAAGGGCTTGCTCTGTAGTTCCCTGAAGATCAGAAAGAACTTTGTTTTCCAGTGCCCATTGCTGCAAGCGCTCTAGGATAATACGCCCGGCCACTTTCCCGAGTGAGTCTAATAAGGAAATAGGTCGGTAACAGGATGGCAAGTGACGGTCCCCCTTTTTAAAAATGGGGACAAGAATTGATTTAGTCCAGGAATCAATGGGGCCTACTGCACAAGAAGCTTGTAGAACCCTGGTTAAAATTGGAAGCCATAAGTCCGTCATGAATTTAAAAAAGTCAATTGGGACCCCATCGGGGCCCGGGGCTTTACCATTTTTGCTAGCTTTTAAGGCTTGTTCCACCTCCTCGTATTGAATATTGATTGACAGAGGGAATTTCGGGGTATATAATCTGGAAGGAGTTAAAGGGCCAGCGGTTGAGGGGAGGCTGAATATCCGCTCAAAATATCCAAGCCAAGTTTGTTCGTCTATTGCAACCTCAACAGTTGGCTTTGGCGCAGTATCTGTTAGGAAAGGGGATTTCACAACCTTCCAGAAGGCAGCGGTGTCCCCAAGAATGGATGTTTTATGTAATTGATCGAGGAGTTCTTTCTTTAGGTTGTTTTTCCTATGCCTTAGAGCTTGTTTATATTTAATTCTGACAGCTGCAATTTCCTTACTATTCCTTGCCTTATTTAGGAGGACAGTTTTTAAATTCTTGTGCGCCTTGGAACAACAAGAATCGAACCATCCCTTAGGTTTTCCATTTTTGTTCTTTACTAATAGGGAATCCTTTATTGCTATCAGTAGTGTTGCAAAGTTATCCATGATTCCCTCATTAGAAATGCCTGGATCAAGACATTTATTGATCACTGGACCCAATTTTTTGACCAAAGATATTGTAATGGCCATGGGTTCAACCTTTTCCCATCTTAGTGAATATCCGTTCATTCTGTCTAAAATTAGATTATTTTGGGCTAAAGTTCCCTCAATATTAAACCTCTCTCGAGTATTAGGATTTTTTAAAACGAGACTAATAGGATAATGATCGCTAATGGCGATATCGTGTGTTTTGCAGTTAGAAAGATCTTTGCCTGCTGCCATCGAAAGAAATATAAAATCAATGGTGGATGACCTGCCTCTTCCATTAAAAGTTGGTAACACGTGTGTGGGTGGATTCAGCATATTATTAGCTAGTGTAAGATCAGTTCCGCTCAATATCTCATTAAAGAGATAACCAGTAGAAGTGTGCGCGAAGTGAGGTATTGGATCATCATTCTCATCCACTATGCCGCACACTATATTATCACTATGCGTGCAAAGATTTTGATTAAAATCCCCACCCCATATTAGAACTAACTCCTTGCGGGTTTTTAAAAGTATTTCTTGGAAATGACCTTGTAGTTCCTTGGTTACATTAGCCAAAACGGAAGCAGAAAGATTGTTATAAAAATTCACTAGAACTAAGGCTTTACAGGTATTCCAATGAAGAAGAAGAATTTGAAAATTAGCTTTCAGCGCTATTGGGACTATTGATGTAAAACGGAGGGTATTAGAAACAAAGATAGTCAGGCCCCCCTTGGCCCTGCCAGAGGGAGAAGGTAAGGCTGGGGAAAAGTATGTTTTGAAGCCCTGGAGATGTATTTCAGTGGAAGCCCAAGTTTCCTGAAAGCAGAGGATATCAAAGTCCTGAATGAAAGTAAGCCAGAGGTCGTTCAAAACATTTGAACGAAGTCCGGCAACGTTCCAAAATAAAATATTAAGCAATGAGACATCTTTATGGGTCACTCCGTCAGGAAGCAGTCTTAAAGAATCAGCCTGATTAAGAGACTGAACGATGGGTGAAGAAAGGGACCCAGATGTTTCAAAGCCCTCAAGAAGATGGTCCAACTCTGCACTAACGGGAGGTGGATTACACAAGGGCATAGCTGACAATCCATCTGATTTAAGTCAATCCACTCTCTCCAGATCAGAAAGTTGATCGTAATGATTAAAAGTCGGAATATTATAACATAGTCTGGGGGCCTCATTTCTAGCCAGGGCTGTTAAATCACGGGAGTGTATGTCTGATAGGTTAGAAAAAGGTTGGGGATAGAAAAAAGTCAGATCCCTAACTTGAATCTTGGTGTTAGCACTCGATGGAAAAAAATTACAGATATGATGGATCACTCGCCTATCCCTGAAATTTATTTCGATACAATCTCCTAAGATATCCTTTGGCCTGTGGCCCACCCAACTTAACCTTCTTGCGAATAGAATTTCTCCGGACATAGAAATGGGTAATGGTCTATTCCTATTCAACCAGTGAGCAACTTTATTTCTTAGCTCAGGAAAAGTTTCTAATTTGCCCTGTGATAGCTCTGGTACCCCAACTAGAACAACAGTGTAAGGAGTTGATTGTGGGGGTAAATCAATATGTGAGAAAGACTGCAACGGGGTTGGTTGTATGGAACGGTCCCTAGAGGGACCTAGGGTATGAGTGGTATTTGTTACACTGCTTACAGGCTCAGCATCCCTATGTGGTGCGGCTACCCCTGTTGTCCTGGATTCGGAAATCCCCAGGGGAGCTGATAAAATGTTAGTGGGCGGGATGGACAATACCGGAGTAGTAGAGCGAGTTGGTGTTGGTCTTTTTTTACCAGACTGTAAATTAATTTTTTTTTTTTTTTGTTTGTCCTTGGGGTGTAAATTAGTTTCCGCTTGGCCAGAACTAGTAGTAAAAGTGTGCATTATTTTTTCCATATTGTCCATTTTTTCCCCTAAACATTTTACCCTTTCCATGAGTGGAGACATTAAGGATTTCATAAGATGTTCAATTCTTTCCAAAAAATTCTCAGTTGAAAAGTGGGAAGGAACTGGGATAGGTAATTGATCAGGGATATTTACGAGCAAGCCATTATCCTGGGACGGTTTAGCTGCACTCAAGGTTACGTTTTTGACTGCTTTTTTCCCTCTTGTGGCAGTGGATTTCGGGGTGACCTTTTTATATTTGTTATCGCCAATGGCGCTTTTCCGAGTTGTAGCAGGCTTTGCCTTTTTTATATTAAGCCCATCCCAAATAGAGTTTTTTAGAATGGACCTGTTTTTTTGCCCTCTTGTTATCACCCTCGGAGTATGAGGTAATGGGCTTACCGGGGGGATTGACCCCGAGGAAGAGTTTATGGGTGAATCACAAAATGAAGTTGGGGAAACAGCCCCTGAATGGGGGAGAAAATCCGTAGGCAGGTCATTTGAAAAAATGGTAGGGGACTGAGATAATCTGGGTAAATCTAGGGTTGCGGCTGGTGGGTCAATAGCCGTAATAGATAAAGCAGGCTGGGTGGTGGAGATGGGGTGGGGTCCCGGTAAGGCCACAAACGACGGAGCCAGGATCGAATCTTGAGAATTAACAGTTACAAACGAAATGTTGGCAGCTTGTGAAGGAAGAAAGCTGACAGCAGGTAAAGAAAGGCGGCGTTCAGTGTTTTCGATTGCATTGGCCACCACCCCTATTGTCTTCTGTAACATGCGATCAATAGCGGTCAGACTAGGTAAGGGTTTAGTTACAGTCCCAGTGTGATTTTTTACGAGTGTTGTGCCAGAATGGTTTCTTCTGCTCATGTTTTCACTGTTATAAACAGACAGAGCACGGGAAACAATAAGCGGCAAAATAAACTAGCCAATATGGGTGGCCCAACCCGACCAGTCCGGCCACTAACGGCCACAAACGGTCCCGCCCTTGTCCTGGGCTTCTCCCGGCGCGCGACCGCGCAGCGGGAGTGGCAGTCAGTTAAGTGTCTGAGGCGGGAAGAGGATGCAGCTGATTCCGGTAACGGGGCTGCTGGTCCTCGCAGTCCCGACCTCAGCGTCAAACCGCCAGCAGCTTTCAGCAGGGTTCTTGAGTCACACACATTAAAACTGAAGATTCAGTAAAAAGGCAGGCTTCCAAAGAGTACACAAGAGTTCCACGGCGAACGGCACCCGCGAAGCGGGGGCCGTGAGGAGTTATGTAGTGACTGGCAGCGGGGGCGGGAAGAGGATGCAGCTGATTCCGGTAACGGGGCTGCTGGTCCTCGCAGTCCCGACCTCAGCGTCAAACCGCCAGCAGCTTTCAGCAGGGTTCTTGAGTCACACACATTAAAACTGAAGATTCAATAAAAAGGCAGGCTTCCAAAGAGTACACAAGAGTTCCACGGCGAACGGCACCCGGTGCCGGAGTCAGTGTAGGACCATGAGGGCTCTCAATGACCGTTCAGCCCAAACAAACTCGAGTTCGCGCTAAGAATGTGCTAGAATTTTAGCTCCACGACCGTTAGTCGCTGTCCTGCACTGTACTCAGGCCTTGCCAGCCAGCCAGCCACCACCGGTACTCTTGCCGTACCCCCCTCCGCTTGTCCCCACTAGTCAGCTGGAGCACAGGACGATCTATGTGGTTGGTACCGCTGAGCGCTGCAACCTCCTTTACCACCTTTGCCGCCACCGCCGCAACCAACACCAGATTAATGCCGCCAGTCCACAGCAGTCCACAGCGCGACCCCCTCGCTGACCGCTAATAAGGGCAAGGGGTGGGCAAACGCGAGCAAAAGCTGCGGCAGGAAATCTGCAGGTAATCGGGGGACCGTTAGGCACTTGGTTTTAGTTTGTGGAGCGTGGCGGAGTGAAAGCAGAGTGGAAGGAGAGCAGGAGGGCTGCATTATCTACAAAGCCCTCGCTACCAGCATCTGGGCATATACGACAGACAAGCTCACTATCTCCGGTGGCTTTCAGAATGCCCATAGCCAGGACACAATCAGACTAGGAACAAAGAAGTCAAAAAATACAAGGCAACAAACCTCTATCTAAGGACCTAGGGTCTGGAATAACATACCCTCACCCACCATGACCCAACCCACCTACAGTTTAGGCAAGAGGTGAATTTACATTGTTGGAAAAAACACTATATTTTGATGCAGTAACAAATAGACAGAAAGACAGACAGACAGATAGATAGATAGATAGATAGATAGATAGATAGATAGATAGATAGATAGATAGATAGATAGATAGATAGATAGATAGATAGATAGATAGATAGATAGATAGATTAGATAGATAGTAGTCTGGAGTGGGTCATGATACTCATCCCATCCTACAATAATAGTACACTTTCCACACCTGCACATATGGTTTATGCCATCACTTTTTATGTTGTGCTCGGCAGCGCGTGCGCTGCTCTGAGAGGCATGCTATATTCAGGTTGGGACTTGAAGCTCCACCCATTTCCCGCCCTTCTTTTCAATTGGCTCCTGTTACCGTTCTAAATCGTTGCATTTGATTCATGAATAGGCTTAGTAGTCCCTCCTTGGTACTACCTTGCCTGCATTAGTTTCCTCCGATGAGGACTTGGCACAACTGGGGAGGAAGGCTCTCCTACCGGCCATCCAGACGGATTTAACTGAGGCGGCCTGGTGCTGTGGTAGCACCACCATCATATGGCTCAAGTTCATCACATAAGGCAGTTGAAAAATCAAGGCGGAAGGTGAACAACGCTGTGAGTAAATTTTGTAAGATCAATGGCCTGGAGAGCATCAGGCACTGCCTCATCAACCCAGGCCGCCAGGACCTGTATGGGCACGATGGGGTTCATCTATCAGAAGAAGGATTGCAAGTATTTTGGACTAACCTGTGGGGCGCAATGGCATTGGCAGGCTGCACATAAAAAAAAAACAAATAAAAAAAACAGACAAGGAAGGGGGGAGCCGCCAGGAGACGTTAGCCTCCCCGGCGGCGTGATGGATAAGAGGGGGTACAATGGTTGGTTATGGAGGCACACTGACAGGGCGGTGTGTAGGAGGGAGGAGTGCCACTCACTTTGGGATGCCTGCCTAAGGCAGGGCGATTAGGCCCAAAAAAGGGGTAGCAAACGGAGAAAGCACTTGCAGCTTAAACCCGCCGTCTGGTAGGGCACAAAAAGGGACTAACAAGGTAAAGAGTTGGGGGTCTAACTCCGAGGAGAGGCTACATCCAACACGCAAGGGGCGTGGAAACCAACAGAACAATTTATGCCCCCAAAAGCGGCAAGAAAAGAATTATGCCTGCAAAAGAGCGGAACAAGGAACTGTCAGGGTGTTTATGTTCCTAAGATATGCAAATGAGTTATGATGAGCAATGTATGACAGTCCGCAATGATGATTGCTGGCCTGGGTCATAAAAGTATGACTTCATGAAGTATAGACTTCACAAACATTTTTTGTTGTTGTTAAAGCACCCCATGCCGTGTTTTCACTTTAATGGTGGCCGCAACCCTTACTTTAGACGCGGCTCACTGTAACCTGAATACGGCGAGCAGCATCTAAAGAAAAGGGCGTGGCCACCATTAAAGTAGACTCGCATTTGTGAGAGTTTGAGCTATTGGCATTAGAAATTACAATGCCTTTTATATATGTGTTGGCTTGCAAAACACATAAATAAAAGCCATTGTCATTTACAGTGCCAATTGCTTAAACTCTTGCAAATGCGAGACCTACTGCATTGCAAATGCTTGTTTTTCATGTGGCTTTGTTGATTTTTGAAAAGTATTCAACTAAAATCAGGATGCGAGTGGCTACATTTATGCAGCCAGGTAAAATCATACAGAAAAGGCCTCCTGAGTATTATGGGAGTAATTTTCCCCTTGTAACAGCAATTAAACTTGCGATCTGGGAGACAGTAAACATTGTATTTTGCATATCAATTTCACTGTACTGTGGCAATAAAATGAAATTTGCCCATTGCACTGTAGCACTAAATTTGAATATGCTGTGATTAATATACCTACTCCGAAGAAGGTGTTACTGGCCCACATGAACTTTAGTTGAAAAGAAGGGCATTCATTTCAGTCAGTCTAAATATAATGCTGTCTCTGCTCAGGTGTTGAACTCTTGAAGTGGGTTATAGAACTGAACAGAAATATCACCTGACGTAAATATTGTGTCCTCAATGTCGTTTACAAAAATATTGTGCAACTGGAAGTAGATTTTCGATTATTGAAGTGATATTTTTTCAACCAACACTCAGTATACTATATTTATGTCACACAATATTCTTGGCTACCGTAGTCTGGTATCTCACCCTAAAGGAGCATTTATTCACTTTTATGGGCCCCGGCCCAGTATCAATTTTACCCGCAACTTTGGGCAATCTAGCAGGCCATCGAATTAGAGTGAAAGTGGCAGCCATCAACATGTTACCTGCCCCGGTAAATCTATCCCTTGCCCGGGGCTAGTCTATTTACTAAGGCCGACTTTGACGTGTTTACAAGTCCTTTCCACACTCGTCTCATTATCAGTCAGGCTCCCAGATCGATAGGAGCTGGCTTACTGTCGACGCCGCGATCCCTGCGCACACAGAAAACGCGCTTCTCTCGTCAACACTTCTGCCCCCGGGGTATGTGGAGGATGAAAAAAAACTACTTAAAGAGCAGCTTTTTTGTGCTCTTCGCTTTTCATCTTTTAGAAGGAAACTGGAAGCTTTTCAACTCCCGATCCCTGGGTGGATAACAGAGGTGCAGAGCGCAGAAGGGGAGGACGGAGGAATCAAGGCCGCGATTGAGCGCCAGGAGCGATCGAAGGCGCAGACCGTGGCGCGGGGTTTTGCAGCATCGGTCCGGCTGAAGAGACACACACCAGGATCCCCGCTATCAAAGAGTTCCTTCCCGCTCTTTGCCGAGGGGGGAAACAGTTTTGCAACCCGGCTCTGCGGCCCGCCAAGATCAGTCTGGTTTCCATTGCACCAAGATCAAACTAGTTCAGATTCCCAGAGTGAGACTCATTTCCTTGTGATGATCAAGGAAGCAGAAAGAGAAGGCAGCAAACAGATTGTGACATGGGAGGAAGCCATCCCTTACTGCCTCTGGTAGAGGTCTGGCCGAGCAGGCTGACTGACTGGATGTTATGCCTCTTCTCAACAGCAAAGGAATCGGATCGAAAATAAACAGAAGGTATAACTTCGCTGGTTTAAAATATACCACCCGATGATCACCAGATCATTGGGTGGTGAGAAAGTCCAAGTGGGTTAAGCACCTGCTGTAGAGCTGAGCATCCAAGCAGCAGGTCGTTTTCATCTTCCTGAACAGTTGAAGGTCATGTGGTCTTTTGAGGCCCATTTTCCACTGCTACATCCGTTGTATGAAACCTTCAAGTGTTAGCACAGTAGACTGACAAATAAAGTTTCATTTTCATCACCCATCACCAGCACACTCAAAATGAGTGATGGTGACACACATCAAAGAATTCAATTTGACGTGTGTGCTACATGAACACTATTGTTATCATTAATATTGTTTTTGTTTGTATTTCATACAGCAATGTAGGTTGTCATGAGTCTTTGCCCCTGTCCTTGAGACCCTCTTCCTCCCACGCACGAGATTTCCCCCGGTCTGATTGTTTCTCTGCTATAGACAGCGGTGGTGCCCCAGTGCACAGCAGCCTTTGGTTCGCCATGTTGGGTTTCCTGCATAGTCGCTGCATCCTATTCCATTCCCCTCTTTTTTCCTGCAACTGTTCCTTTAAGGCCAATCTTTAAGTTGGTGGGACTCACTCATCTTACTTGTTTATACAATTGGAGTGGACATACTCACCTGTTCCTATGTCGGCCTCCTGTTAGATCATGCAACGTCTTATCTGAAGTCCATTTCATCTAAATGTATGATTGCCTCTTACGCTAAACGTTGCCAGGACTGAGTCTGTACTCCATTGATTTTTACTGCAAGTGTTTAACATTTCCCGGAAATGCTAATATTGTATGTTGCAAAAAAAAATAAAAATACAGCAGTTTAGGGTCGTTATGCAACTTGCTCAAACATATTTTTTGTTATGAAACACGACACTCCCTCCCACGGACGCTCAAGGCTGGAGCTGGAGCACCAGCACAGAGCCAGGCACCGAGGGGCAGATTCACAAGAAACTGATGCATCTGTAGAGTTGCATCAGTATCCCTGCGCCAGCCTGCGATACCCTTGCGCCACCATGGATGCACCATGGCACAAGGATTGACAGATACGTCAGAAAATCTGACGCATCTGTTGGCCCAAAAGTTACGCATTGTTGGAGTCATGTCGCAAGCAGGACATATCTCCAGCAATGCATGTTGAGGTCTGTACTTATTGTACTGCGTCACTCCTTACGCCTGCTTCAGTCAGGCATAAGGTTTTAACGCAGCCGCGCCCTAGAAGTGGTGTAGAGAAATCTTGTAGATTTCACCGAGTCACTTCTACAAGGCTTTCCTGCGTGGGAACACCCACCCTGCATACATTATACCTGAAGCATGTATAATGTGATGCAGGGCTTTACAACGTGACACATCTAACCGTCACATTGTAAATTGGCTGGATTGTTTACGCCGGCGATGCGTTGTGACGCAATGGCGGCGCAAAAGTTTCACAAGGGGCTTGTAAATCTGCCCCCTAGTGCTTACTGCTGCCCTTAAACAGAGAGGAGACATTTCTGCAGCAACTTTGCCAAAAGTTCATGAGCCGGGGCTTTGGAATAAAGTTCCACCGCACCATTTGATTCCAGCTACAAAGCATTTTCATTTTCTTTGAGTGACAAAAATTAATTCAGGCTCTGATATATGTGCTTCCAAGCCATGGGTCAGCTATAAGAAAGCTTTCTTCACCTTCCCCTTTTCTGCTCATCAGCTAGCAGCCTCTGACAAAAAGCGACTGTGAAGCGCTCCTTTTAAGTGGAGCCTCTGGCTGCTGCTGGGGAGGTGGGCATCAAACTATCCTCTAACCTTAGGATTTCTCCTTCTGGGTCAACAGGTTGGGGGCGGTCTATAGCATATTTGTCTTTACAGACATTAATTATTCCTAGGGGAGGGCATTTGATTTCCCAAAGTCAAATCCATCTGGTCGCAAGTGTGTGGTGAGATGACTTTAATCAATGATATGGGGTGGAGAAAAGGGACGCCTGCCTGCTGTTTTGTGATTTTCCGATAGTATGCCATCCTGTGTATATGGCTCCACTTATGATCCACTGCAAGGACTTCCATGCAAAGGAGTTTTATTTCTCATACCTCTCTTGGATGTGAATACTATCGCTTTTAAACAAGCATTTACATTGGATAAGCTAATAAGTCTAGTGTTGGCTGCAGACGACCTTTGTGGTGTATCAGTGCCTAATTTCTTGGGATTTTTTTGTGGGGTAAAATTTCATATGAAAACCATTCAAAGATCGCCACCTGTGTATGTGCTGCATGCACATGCATTGGAGGCCATCTTGGAATGCTTTTTGTAAAAAAAAATGGTTTGCAAAAAAGACAGATCACCATCCACATGCATGGGTGGCCACCTTTGAATGTTTTTTGTTACACTTTTGTAAAAACAACATTGCAAGATGATCACCTGTGAATGTGTATTCATGTGTACTTTTGGGTGGTCATCTATGCGTGGATAACCACAGGCTTAGCATGGAGACCCATGTTCAAAAAACATCGGCCTGCTGCTTTACCATCCTACGCTCTCTAAGAAAAGTCTTGCCCCTCCTACCCACCCTGGCCCGCGCCCAAGTGGTTAGATGTACCATCCTGAGCAGGCTGGACTATTGCAATGCCCTCCTGCTCGGGTCCCCTGAGTTTCTGCTAGATAGGCTCCAAAGGGTCCAATCTGCGGCTGCAAAATTGGCCTTGGGGCTGCCGAGAAGATCTCACGGACCATCTGCCTTGGCAAAATTGCACTGGCTCCCTCTTAGACAGAGGATCCAGTTTAAGGCCCTCTGTATTGTTTTCAAAGCCCTCCATGGTACCGGTCCAGCCCCTCTCCAATCTAAGTTTGCGTGGTATGTTCCTACCAGACATCTTCGCTCCTCTGATGCCAAACTGGTAGTCATCCCCAAATTTAGGAAGGTCAGAGCCGGTGGTAGATCCTTCGAGGTGGCAGCCGCCAGACTTAGGAACACCCTCCCCATCGAGATTAGGCACATCAATGAACTCCTGCCGTTCAGAAAAAAGGTTAAAACTTGGCTTTTCCCTGGTTAGCCCATTCCCCTCTGGTCCACTTCTCGCTCTTCCTCTGATTCTGTCAGCGCCAGGATGCCTGCAATGGTGACAGTTGCGCTTTATAAATTCTTTAAAAAAAAATAAAAAAAATAAAAATGGGTAGCCATTGTTGAATGGTTTTTGAAATGATAAAAAAAACAATGGCTGCCCGTGCTTGCGCATGCTCATGCATAAGTGTTCATTCAAAGACTACTACCTCTGTGTGCACATTAGTACACATGCACAAGAGCATGTTGCCATCATTGAATGGTTTTAAAACCCATTAACATTGGACACTGCTTGTGTGAGATACAACACACCTCACAAGGCGGAGATGGCCCAGCAGCAGTCTCTAGCGAGCTACCAGGCCTCCACAAAATAAAAAAAAGATAAGTTAAAATGAAAAAAATATGTTTTTTTAATACACCCTTGCCTGGCACGAAATGAGGCTATTTTATTTGTGCATAATGCCATTGTTCTTGGGCAGAATGTCATCACTTGCTCGTACAAGAGAATCAATTGTTGAAGTAGGCTGACCCATTGCCAAATGCTGTATGCTGTGTTAGGTGGAAGAAAAATGTAAACAACACTACAGCTTACCAAAGGATGAAATAGGCTAACCGAAAGACCCTGTTTCTAATTCAGTATATGTATGTATTTTTAAGAGTTGTTTTTGAAAAGCTGAATGTCATGGCTAATGCCAGAGCTAAAAATCAGTCTCTCTCCAAGAAGAGCCACTTGATAATGTTCTGTGTCCCAAATTGCCAAAGGTACTTGAACTTGCAAAAACAAGTCAACCTATGTTTGGGACATTAACCAGTGTGTCGCTCTTTGGAATTGTTTGTGTGTTAAAGCTTGTACTTTGTCACACACAGAGCACCTGCTTCAGTTTTGGGCCCCTGTGCTTAGCTCAGTAATCAATACGGCCGTTAGTTCTGGCCCCCCTGGCATCATGGGCCACTTCCCTCATTGTACCAGTTTTTAAAAAGGGGAATAGAGATAGCACCCATTGTTATAGGCCCATCTCCTTGTTGGACTCTGTTGTCAAAGTGATCAGACGGATCCTGTTAGAAAGGCTATTGAATCAGGCCTCAGAGAATGATATTCTGTCAGATTCCCAGTACGGCTTCCGCCCGGGGCGATCGACGATAGACCGATGTCTTAATCTCTTTATGATAGTGAACAAGTACAACGTTGCCTGGCCCGGTACTATTTCCCTGGTATTTATGGACCTATCCTACGCTTTTGATTGTGTGAATAGATGCAAGTTGTGGCAGACCTTGCTTTCTCTGAGGGTGGATAGGGACATAGTTGTTTTTCTACAAGATCTCCATCGAGACACTAGGGCTGCAGTGCAATACTCGGGTGACTTGAATGTTTCATGCCTATTTCCTATCGAGAGTGAGGTCCACCAGGGCTGCATATTCCTATTTGATGTATACATTAATCATTTGGAGAGAACCCTTTTAGAGACCAAGGGAGACGTCACTAAGGTGGTACGGCTTGGTCTTCGAGTCCTGTTGTATGCTGACGCCGCCATCGCCAGGACTGCACAGGGCCTGCAAACGTTATTAAACTCTTTCGTCCAATTCATGGGGTACCAGGACCTGAAGGTTAATAATTCTAAGTCTTTTATGATGCAGATAGGGACTTGCCCAAGTAGGCCATATATGTTTAAGGTTGGGCCCACCCAGGTCCCAAGGTCGAGTGTTTTCTCATATCTGGGGTGTTGATAGATGAAAAAATTAAATGGGGGCCTCAACTGACCCGTAAAGAAAATTACTTCATCAGGGAAACAGCTGCTATATTCAACTTAGCGTCTAGACTGGGAAAATGACAGATGGGGGCCTTACTAGAGCTTCACAGGGCTAAGTGTATCTCAAAAGGCACTGTATGGCAGTGAAATTTGGGGTTACACCACCTTAGATGATCTCAAAATAGTGGAAAACAAGTTCATGAGATGGCTTTTAGCCGTTCCCCAGGGTACTCCCTCTTTCACGGTTCACAAGGAGCTCGGCATGACCTAATTCAGGACGAGACCCCTGATATTCTCTTCTTAACTGAGACTTGGCTCACTGCCAACACCGAGGCAGAGCCCAATTTGGCACTGCCTCAGGGATATGCTATTAAAACTCTTAACAGAGAAGGTAGGGGTGGTGGCATAGCGGTTGTTTTCAACTGGATTTACCTGCCCCCTGAGCAAAGAAGCATTGCAGACTCTGAATATGCACTGCTCAAAATTCGTGTTAATGCTAATTTTACTCTTTTGGGCCTCCTGATCTATCGCCCCCCAGGGCCTTCAAAAGGTTTTATGGAAGCCCTTGTCTTTACATCATGGCTGTTGGCTACCAGGTCGGCCAATTTTAACATTGTTGGGGACTTTAACCTGCATTTGGAAGCAAGTCAAGATAGAGAGATTAGTAATTTTTTAGCCGACCTTGCAGCCTTTCAATATATACAATTTGTCCATAACAGAACGCAGTAGCAGTTACTTTATTTGTTGATTAATAAAAATCATTACAATCAGGAATAAAACACAATAGGTTACGAACATTATTTTTGCGGATAAAATATACAGCTTTGTACCGAAAAGTTAGCAGCAATAATAGAGAGCAGCAATGTATAATGTGCAAGTGTGCTAATGGCTGGAAGACAATTCCACATACTATTATTAAAAAAAATGTGAAACCATTTGTCGTAAATCTCAATTTTTTTTATCCTATCACTGTAACAATTTAAAACCTTTTGAAACTTCATTTCGAAGTTATGTACAGAACTTTTAGAAGCAGATAGTCTTTAACGACATGTTCCTGTCTTAACATTCATTATCAGTCTTGGTTAATAGTTTTTTTTCGGCGATATAAATAAACTTTACAAATTGTGGGATTAAAGCAGGGCATATTCCCAGTGAGACAGATAATAATGACGTGTAGACATGTTCTCACCCCATGCTTGTTAAAAATGGGTCTCAACAGAGTCTTCCGCTCTTCTAGCAGTTGGGGGCACGTAGTTACAATATGTATTAAAGATTCATCATGGAAGCCGCATAGCCTACAAATTTTTGTGGACCAGTTTTTTTCCCATTTGGTATTCCATCCTTTGTCGGGTATCTCCCAAACCGCAATAACATAAATTTGTTCCTTAGAAATGGTTTTAAGTGAGTCATCAGGTATGATTGAGGTTCTAATTTAATAAATGAGTTGATAACTGACCAGGTGTGATTCTTTTTAGCTCATCCTTGTCTAGAAGATTCGATAAAAGAGTAACTGAACGATTTATTGTTTGTTTAAAAACTGCTCTGCTCCTAACTTCTTCTTCAAAGGATGGGTACTTAAAATTGTATAAACTCTCTCTTAAATAGGCTCTCCAACTCCCAGCATGCTCATACCTCGATATCTCCTGCCAGCATTGGTTTGCAAGGGTACCCAGTTCTGAGTGAACCAGACAATATAGGATTTTTAGAAAGGCAGCTTGCCGTACCAGAGTTAGCCCTTTCAGACCAAATTCTAATCTGACATTAGCATGTCCTACATGCCTAGGGATCCCAAAGACTGATTTGAAGACCTTTATTTGTAGGTCATCAAGAATTTTAGCGTCTTTACCACGAAAAATCATTGAGCCGAAAGCCAAAGAGGGAATCAGCTTTGCTTTCATGACTTTCAATAAATGTTCATGGTTTGGACATGACAACTTGTCCCTCAGCTTTCTAAAAGCAAAGGACAAAGCTGTTGCCTTTGCTTTGAGGTTATTGAAATGCTGTCTAAAGGACATATTATCGTTGAATGTTATTCCTAGGTATTTATAATGTTTCACGGTTTCGATATGTAACCCGTTGATATTCCAGTCTTTCTAATCTGTTTTTGTACCACCAATTGTCATTATTTTTGTCTTTTTAGTATTCATTTGCAAACCGTTAAGGGTAATATAATGATTAAAAGAATCAACCAGTCTTCTTAGGCTTATTACAGAATGGCTTAACAGTATGGTGTCATCAGTGTATTGTAAGTATTTGATGTCTTTGCCTAAGAAGGTAGGTGAGTGAGCATTAACTTCTTTAAAATGTATTGGCAGGTCGGCCATAAAAAGACTAAAAAGGCATGGAGCCAGAACGCAACCTTGTTTCAGACCAGTCTTAGTTTCCAAACGGCGGGTTGCACTTCTGCCATCTCTGACTTTGATCTGAACCTATGTATTATTATATAATAATTTCAATCATATTAAGCAATTGGTTTGGGATACCCCATTTCAAAAGTTTGGCCCAAGGTAGATTACGGGGAACAGAATCAAAAGCGGCTTTAAGATCGACATAACAAATATATAACTTTTGCTTTCTATATTTTCCCCTTTCGCCCAATAAAGTCGGTGAGGTCATGTTCATGATAGTTGGTTCGCCTCTTCTAAATCCGGTTTGAAAAGCTGGAATTAGATCTTTTTTGTGGCCCATTCTTCCAAGTCCTCAAGCAAGCAGCTCGTAAAGATTTTTGCCTCCATGTCTGTTAGGGTAATTAGCCGATAATTTGCAGGATTGTCTTGTGGACCACTTTTGTATATCGGCTGAATTATGTTTCCTTGCCATGACTCAGGGACTAATTCAGATTTAATACCATCATTAAATAAAATCATTAGAACCTCTGGCCAATGCACAAATTTTGCTTTAAAAATTGAATTTGGAATTCCATTTAGGCCGGGTGCTCCATTCGATCTGATCCTGCTAATTGCCTTTTTAACTTGCTCTATAGACCAACACTCCTTAACTTCTTGCTCAGTTTGGACAATGTGCTGGACGTTACCATATTTTCTCCCTTCTTCTCTGTTTACTTGTTTGTCTTTTGGTAAACAGTATTGATGTCAAACTGTGGGTCCGAGGGTGCACTCTAAAGATTATAAATGAAAGATGCCCTGCAAGATTTGGTGATATAGGTACTATTCCCTCTTTTGCTACCATTTTCAAGATTGTTTATTGTGCCCCAGAATAGTTTGGGATTTTGAGTTTTACATGAGAAGTGTAGCTTGGACCATATTCCCTCATAGTAAGATTGTTTGGCTTTCCATATTTCGTTTTTATATTGTTTTCTGAGCCTTTTGAAGTTATGAAGTTCCAAAGTTTTTAATACTGCATTCGGCTTTCTGGAGATCGCCCTTATGGCTCTATTAAGTTCTCTTTTTAGGCGGAGCAGCCAATTGGTGTACCATCTTGATTTTTTTGTTATCATGATGGAGCCTTTTGATGTCATAGAAGGGGGAAAACGATCCAAAAGGGAAACACACAAACAAGGCCAAATATCAACCTTACAGTACGCATTCTGCTGGGCCATCTCTTAGACCTTTTTTCTCGAATTTATCGGCTCTCACAGCTAGCCCTTCTCTCCACATTGACACTACTGGTAATATGCCCTTTTCAAGATGCTCCTCGGAAATTCATTCTAAAACGCACCCGGCATACGCTGGATGCTGTTTGCTTCCGTGACCTCCTCCTTACCCAAAGACCTAACCTCCCTAAGAATCCGGATAGGGCTAACAGTATTCTGGCAGACTGGCTCTCACATACTGTCGACACTCTGATCCCTGCTAAGATGTCTCACAGCCATAGAAATCAATCTGGCACATGGTTTAATGATGAACTGGCGCAGGCTAGGAGGGTGTGCAAAGCTCTGGAAAGGGCTTGGAGAAGACAGTATGACCCTATCGTGCAATCAAAATATTGAGCAGCCATTAAACAATACCACAAGTCTATTCAGAAGGTGAGAGCGGACTTTTTCACTGAAAAAATTAAAAACAGCAGCAATCCCACTAAATGTATATTTCTCTCTACTAAAGGATCTTAAAACCTCTGGGCAACCTATGTTATTCCCTCTCACTTCCAATGAGCAATGCAAGATCCTTGCTGCCTTCTTCATTAAAAAGGTGGACGATATTTACAAAACCTTTCCTCATATGGTGACTCCAATAGGTCGGCCCATTCCCATTCCCTTGGCCATCACCAGCCCATCACTTTCCACCTTTCCTGTGCTCTCCCAGTAAGCCATGCGGCTTATCTGTAACACACTTAAATCCAGATTTCCTGCTGATCCCCTTAAACCCGACCAATGTAAGATTTTTTTACCGCAGCTATTGCCTGGGTTTTGTGATCTCATAAATCTGTCTCTATCCTCAGCTATGGTCCCCACTGCCTGGAAACATGCTAAAGTGACCCCACTCCACTTAAGAAACCCAAATTGGATGACTCCAAGCCAGCTAACTTCCATCCCATCTCCCTCCTTTCTCTGACAGCCAAGTCATGTAGGTGGAAAGGATGGAATTAATGTGAGTTTCTCACATTAATTCCATCCTTTCCACCTACATCGACACTAATAACGTGCTGGACTCCTCTCAGAACGGTGTCATTCTGCGCCACAGTACGGAATCTGCCCTTCTGTGGTCAAAGAACATCTGCGACTTTCACTGGATTCTGGAGGAACCTCTACACTTATTCTATTGGACTTAACTGCTGCATTTGACACTGTGTCCCACCAGATTCTTTTGCAGCGCCTAGAGGACATTGGCATCTGTGGCCCGGCCTTGGGGTGGCTCTCTTCGTTTCTTTCAGAAAGACCTTTTCAAGTGATCACCTCTCCTTTCTGCTCTCAGAGGCACAGTGTGCGCCAAGGGGTCCCACAGGGCTCTGCCTTGAGCATGACACTTTTTAACATCTATATTCAACCTTTGGCACCTGTGGCAAAAGATAGGGATTGGACTGTGGTCCTCTATGCTGACTACACACAGCTAGTGATCACCCTAACCGATAGCCCCACACGGGATGCCTCTAAGTTCAAAGAGGACTTAACAGCAGTTGCTTACTGGATGACATCGAACTGCCTCCAACTAAACGCCACCAATTCGGAAATCCTGCTGGTGGGGCAAACACTCATCTGTGGAGTGAGCAATGGTGGCCTTCTGCCCTCGTATCCCCACCAATGCCCAAGCAAATGGTCAAAAATCTGGGTGTCTGGATGGACAAGACACTCTCCTTCCAGCCCCAAACCAAGGCAGTGGCAGGACTCTGTTTTGGACTTCTTCGTGGTCTCAAATCTTTGTTGGGCTTCTTTGAGGCTAATATTTGGCAGGTTATCATCCAGGCCGCCATACTATCCAAGCTAGATTATGCTAGTGCTTTGTACTTAGGGGTCAACAGAGCAGAGACACAGGGCCTTCAAAGAATACAGAATGCGGCTGTCCGACTGCTGTTTGGGCTTCCCAGGACCTGTCACACTTCAGAGTTCATCAATAGACTTCATTGGCTTCCAGTGGAGAAGAGTGTTCTTTTTAAAGCACTGTGCATTGCTCACCATATACTTTATGCTCAATCCCCTGAAATCCTAGCAGACCTCCTCATACCTTATACGCCCACTCTTCTTCTGCGCTCTGTCAACCAGCATTTGGCAACCGTCCCACGGGTTAAGAGAGCCAGAGCCGGTGGACACTCTTCCCGAGCATTAGCTCCCAAACTGTGGAACTCCCTTCCGGTTAACATCGGAAGCATTCAAAATCATGCAACTTTACGCAAAGCTATTAAAACTCATCTGTTCTCTAAATAATTGGTTGCGGCGTTCCTCAGCCCTGTCATCTATCTTCTGTCTGAGCTTAGCACCGGTACGTCCCTTGGCTGGGGCAGCCAGCCCTCTACCTATGCGATAACCTAACATATAACATATATCTCTGATTTAATTGCATTTCGTCCCGTATCTCTTTGGGTAAAAATCTGTGCAAGAAATGGGATAACACTAAACAAAGTGATTTTAAAGAACTGTTTGGCGCTTGATCAAGCCTCACGTGTGCCGTGGGTCAAATATAGTGAAGAAAGCCTAATGAGCTTAGGAAGGGTAGATCTTTTTACTAATTCTTATCTGACGAATAAGATGGATCTAAACTTCATCAAGGCGGCCATTTTTGCGCAACAGACAGCACTGAGGGAAGAGAAGGAGATCCTGAAGCCTAGTGTCATCATGCTCCTGAAGCCCAGTGTCATCATGCTTAAAACTACCCAGATGGTGGAACCATATATTTACTGGGGTTCATTAACTCATATGATAGATTTTTATTGACAAAGTTCTGGTTCGAGCTCTTTTACCTTCTCCTTGCCCACCCTAGGGTCAAAACAAGGGACATAGCCAGGCAACCTGTGGTTGCGATGGACAATCTCCACAGGACATGACTCATTTTATGATGTTTTGTAGCTTTTATGATAACCCCAGAAAGTCCTTTTTAATTCTTAATTTAAAAAAGGCCAATTTCAGGCAGGTGCGACCTGCTTTTATTTTTTTTACAAATGCTCACAGGAAGCACTGTTTTCTTTTTATGTGCTTACATTTTTAAAAACTGTCATCAGGTTAAGGTCTAGTTGTGATTAGCTAGCCTGCTCCTTTTCACATTTCTCCTGGCACCATGCACTTTATATTATTTAGCTTATCTGTCTGATTATTATATAGTTGATGAGATGGAAATATTTTATGAACTTGGAGTGTTTTTATTGTTTGCATAGTATTGGAGGTCCTGTATCACACTATTTTTGTTAGCTCAAGCTCCACAAACCGAAGTGCCCATGTGATGATTGTTTCTTATTATATTTCAGCATGGACTTTTATGGTTTTAACACTTGAAACCGAATAAAGATTATTTTGATTTGATTTTGATTTGTTGTGTCCTTTTCTGGTCACTGACATGCTTGGTGCTCATTTTATACCAGCTCAGGCCTAGCTCGGTCAAAGTTCTTTTCAATCATGCCTGCGTGCTCTTTCTAACCCACAAGACCAGAGCCAGCTGAGTTTGCCTTATGCATAAGAAGAACAGGTAAGAACCGTGAGTGGCTAATGAACAACAAGACATCTACACTCACTGCACCAATGAAACCTAAAAATTCACCCTGGCTGGTAGAGTTCACGTTCTGCATCCTTTCTGTCAAAGATGCACTCCCAGCCATTCCTCCCCCCCCACCAGGGGCCAGAATAGCCAGTCTCCTATTGTGGGACTTTCCTGCTAGGCTGTAAGCGAGGGACCTGCTTCTGGGCTGGATGAGCAACTATGATCCAAGCATACCTTTGTGGCCCCATTTAATATACAGCGTTGTGCAGTGCAGTGAAGGGCTCCTTTGATTTTTTTTGCCATTTCTAATGTTGGTTTCCAGTCTGGCCCTGTCTGAGATGTTCTATGATGTACGTCATGAATTTTGGCCAGAGTAAGCGGTTGTGGCTGAATATACAATAAGGCATACGAATCTTAATTATGTCTAGTTCCTTGAATTATAAACCAACTTAAATAGATTCATCAGGATGTAGAAGAGCACAACGAGCATACAAGGACTAAGCAGATGCTAGAATGAAGTTCCTTGAGTATCCAGTTGAAGAAAAATGGCATGATTCAGTGCAAACAATGTGCATATTCCTGCTGAGAATTTGCAATCTTAATATATTACTGTTTTCAAATCGGGAAACTCATCCTGTGGCAAAGTGATTATTCATGCCTAGTCGTAGGAAAGTTCACTTGCTTTTCAGATTTCGTTACTAAAACTAGAGATGGGCGAAACTGAGTAGGCTTTATAATGTAACCACTAATGTAATTCCTGCAAGAATTATGGGTTGGACTTTTGGTACCTGAGGGTGCTAATCTGTGTGAAACTCCGGACTCTTGCAATGGTTTTCAGCGCAAGATTCCCATTCTTACCCTCTCTTCTCAAATACCAAAGCTCTCACATACATTTATCTTGCGACTAATCACTTTTCAGTTTTTGTAAGTCAGAGTGAATGTTGTTAGGGCAGTGCTCATGGAACATATCTAGTGTCATCGTTTCCGTGAGACATTTCTGCTTAAAACAGCTTCCGAGTCAGCAAAAGGTAGATGGTCAGTGTAAGGGTAAGAAAAATGGTCAATTGCACATGCTGTGTGTAGCCCAATAATTGGAATTGAAACTGGAATAATTGGAATAATCAATAAAGATGATGCATAGGTCTAGTTAAAACCTCCTCGAGCTATAGAAGATGTGCAATCTGTACGCCAGACTGGGTAAAGGATTAGGGTTGGGATCAACTTAAAGGGCCAACTAATGTAGAGAAAAACAATTCTCTTTGCCTAGTTCTGCCTCTCTAACAATCATTCTAGTATGCTGCCTTCTTTGATGATGTCTGCTTACAATTTCAGACATATTGTGCCATTGTTCAGCAGATGGCTCCTTCAAGAAGAAACCAGATTGAATTATCAGGTGATGGGGCTCTGGAAGTCTATTGGCTCGGAAAGTAGGTCTTGGGATCTTGCTGAACCGGCACAATCAGACCATTTGTTTGAGTGAGCTTAATGCCTTCTATCAGAGGTACCATAAAGTTCAACCTTCTAGAAGAGAGGAGAGGTTTTCAGAAGACTATTATTAGTAGGTGGGTATACATGACAGAAAGAAGTCAAGGCACTCTTCACCCTGAACACTCAATACAGGAAGATGTAGAGGCCTTGTCTTGTAGAGAATGTTAGAGTAAATTCGTTCTAAGTCCAAAGAGAATGATTATTGTAAGCATTGTTCCACCAGCTGATGTACATTTGTTGACAGTATGAGAATGGCGATTCTCCAAACAGAGTGATATGTGAATCAAGATTTCATTAAAAACATGGAGGCTAACATTATGCATTAAACCTTTAATTAAAGTAAGAGAAAGGGAGCTACCCCAGTGCAAAAGCAAAGGGACGGGGTAAACACAAGGCGACAACAATAAACAAAGTCCCTATATTATAATTTCAAAAACAGGGACCCCTCACCCTGGACCAAGTGCAGTCTTTTATCTCATGTTGCACAAGTTACTATGTGAGAAACAATACCTGATCTAGCATGAGGCAAAAACACTAATTTATAAAAAGATCTTAGAAACTATTTATTGACAATAAACAAATATATTAAAAGCATACAATTGAAGCTATTTGAAGCTTAGACAAATATCATAATATTCCTCTCACTAGAGGTTACAATCTAAAAATGTATGTTAATGAAAAACTTTATTGAAAGAACAGTCGACGCAGCGTTTCGGTGACACCTTGATGTCTTCACCTTCATCAGGACTAACAAAGATTTAAAATCTAAATGGTAAAAAGAATACTAAGTTTAGACAATGTACTTGTCTACAAGCTAGACATCTTTACTCGATGCAATTGTTATATTTACTCCACATTTTCTTACATTCTAGTCTAAACATTTGTGCTAAACTGTGCAATATCCTATTTATTATTATACATTAACATTCAATTTCTACCACTTGGTCCCTACTATTACGTCCTTATCCATCACTGCTTATCACATGTGTACTAATTGATCGTAGTACAGTGTCTACCAAAGGTTATATGATGACTCAACTTTTCACATGTCCTCCTTAAGTTGTTCCTATATCTTGAGACATAATTGTGTAACCGGTTTATTATTTCACCTAGGCTAACTCGCTTTATGGCCACAACTATTCAATAGCATTGCCCCCTGAATTTATTAACGGTGTACTAATGAGTATGTCATACCTTAGGCTGGCTTGGATTATGAATTAATATCATAATCTGTTGTGTAAAATGTCCCACGGAAAGGCCACCAGAATAAACGGCTGAGGATGAGAGCAGTTTATCATTATTTACAGGTCTTTCTCTAAGAGAAACCTAATGTAATAACTTTTAATTTAGAACTATATGATGCCATAGCTTGCTTCATACCTTTATAGCTTGATCATGTGTCTATAAATTTGGTCCGTTAGAACCACCGTGTTTGTGCGGAATAATCATAAGAAGGCGACAGATTTCATTCCTATTAAAAAAGAATCAGTTTTCTCTGTTATTCTCTGTTGTAAGTGCTTTTGCTTTTATAGTCAGATAAATCGAAAAAAACAGCCTATTGACGCTTACCCAATAAAAACAGGATATTGGCCGTGTTCTACAAATCACGCAGTGTCGCTTTTCAATTGGCAGCTTCGTGCTCTCGGTCTGGGTCGTTTTATAATTGGCCAATAAATTAAAATCTGTGGATAAAAAAATTTAGAAATCACATACCATATTTCAATGATTATATGGTCTTGCTACCTAGCACTCAAAGTTCTAATGAGCACTTTGTGCCATTTTTGTTGTTGTAATATTGTCGCATATTGTTTCTTTTTGAAATAAAAAAGCATATGCGTTCTCTGTTTTGTATACAGTCAGAGGTTCCGTGGTTTAGTCATGATTATCCCTTATACTCATTGTAAGAAACAGCAGGGTAACTGACTGCTCTTATTTAAATCCAAATGCGTTTTACTAGCTGGATCATTAAGCTCCTAATGGCTTGTAATGTTATCGCTTAACATGCAGTGCTTGCCGTATACAATGCTACACCTCGCCGTACGATTGGCAGCATTTTAATGTTATGACCGTAAAAATCTATATTTGTGAAATAGTATTATCAATCAGCCGCTCCAGTCAGGATAAAATAAAGCTGCGCTTAAAACAGCTAAGGTATATATTAACAACATGCCGAGTCAACAGACACCGCTTACTTGTTTGACTCACCCAATTCTCGACTTGCGGCCTCCCTGTTCTAATAGATGTCCGGGTTACGTGCATGTAAGCTTCTTTGGCGTTAAAGGTCTATTTATATTCAACCAGCCCGCCTATAAAGGTGGAATTATATTTCTTCCAAGTTTATTTACTTAATTGACGTTATCATTAATTTATCATTACAGTGTTGATGTGTTGACTCCGCGTAGTATAGTGGAAAATTACCCGGGGGTGTGCCGCGTCTTTTATTTAAAAATCGACCTTTTTTTTAAAAACATGTCGGCCTTCTTTGAATGTTATGTGGTCTTAGTTATAACTGAACTATCGCAAAGTTTAAAATATCCTATTTGAGGGAGTTTCAAAACAATCTATTTTTATTTTGGAGCGCTGCTTTAATCAAATGTATACTATTGCTAAACATTCCTCAGTGAACCGTTCAACACTATGGACCACCCCATCTAGTGCGGTTACTTCTCAGGATGATTTAATCTTACTAACATTAGAGATACAAGTAGCTTATTCCTATTTTTTGTATATATGAAAAAACAATGACTTTAATATACGCAAAAACCAAATCACAATATTCAGGTATCTTGACTTGAAACAAATAGATTGGACAAAAAAGCAATCTAAATTGTGTATGCCCAAATCGCCCATCTCCCTTCAATAAAAAATAAAAAATATAATTGGGATGATTGACATAGGAGAGCTAATCTTTTTTCATTTCTCCACTTTTATAGGCGGGCTGGTTGAGTATAAATAGACCTTTAGCCCCGAAGAAGCTTACATGCACTTAACCCGGACGTCTGTTAGAACAGGGAGACCGCAAGTCGAGAATTGGGTGAGTCAAACAAGTAAGCGGTGTGTGTTGACTCGGCGTGTTGTTAATATATACCGTAGCTGTTTTAAGAGCAGGTTTATGTAATCCCGACTGGAGCGGCTGATTGATAATACTATTTCACAAATATAGATTTTTACGGTCATAACATTAAAATGCAGCCTATCGTATGGCGAGGTTAAGCATTGTATACGGCAAGCACTGCATGTTAAGCGATAACATTACAAGGCATTAGGCGCTTAATGATCCAGCTAGTATAAAGTATTTGGATTTAAATAAGAGCAGTCAGTTACCCTGCTCTTTCTTACAATGAGTATAAAGGATAACCATGACTAAACCACAGAACCTCTGACCGTATACAAAACAGAGAATGCATATGCCCTTTTATTTAAAAAAGAAACAATATGCGACAATAATACAACAACGAAATGGCACGAAGTGCTCATTAGAACTTTGAGTGCTAGGTAGCGAGACCATATAATCATTGAAATATGGTATGTGATTTCTAAATGTATATAGCCACAGATTTTAATTTATTGGTCAATTATAAAACGACCCAGACCGAGAGCACGAAGCCGCCAATTGAAAAGCGCTCCTGCCGGTCAATGTGACACTGCGTGATTCGTAGAACACGGCCAATATCCTGTTTTTATTGGGTAAGCGGCAATTGGCTGTTTTGTTTCGATTTATCGGACTATAAAAACAAAAGCACTTAACACAGAGAAAACTGAATCTTTTTTTAATAGGGATGAACTCTGTCGCCTTTTTATGATTATTCTGCACAAACACGGTGGTTCTAACGGACAAAATTTATAGACACTTGATCAAGCTATACAGGTATGAAGCAAGCTATGGCATCATATAGTTCTAAATTAAAAGTTATTACATTAGGTTTCTCTTAGAGAAAGGACCTGTAAATAATTATAAACTGCTCTTATCCTCAGGCGTTTATTCTGGTGGCCTTTCCGTGGGACATTTTACACAACAGATTATGATATTAATTCATAATCCAAGCCAACCTAAGGTATGAAATACTCATTAGTACACCGTTAATAAATTCAGGGGGCAATGCTATTGAATAGTTGTGGCCATAAAGCGAGTTAGCCCAGGTGAAATAATAAACCGGTTACAAAATTATGTCTCAAAGATATAGGAACAACTTAAGGAGGACATGTGAAAAGTTGAGACATCATATAATCTTTGGTTGACGCTGTACTACGATCAATTAATACACATGTGATAAACAGTGATGGATAATGACGTAATAGTAGGGACCAAGTGGTAGAAATTGAATGTTAATGTATAATAATAAATAGGATATTGCACAGTTTAGCACAAAAGTTTAGACTAGAATGTAAGAAAATGTTCAGTAAATATAACAATTGCATCGAGTAAAGATGTCTAGCTTGTAGACAAGTACATTGTCTAAACTTAGTATTCTTTTTACCATTTAGATTTTAAAACTTTGTTAGTCCTGATGAAGGTGAAGACATCAACCTGTCACCAAAATGCTGCGTCAACTGTTCTTTCAATAAAGTTTTTAATTACCATACATTTTTAGATTGTAACCTCTAGTGAGAGGAATATTATGATATTTGCCTAAGCTTCAAATAGCTTCAATTGTATGCTTTTAATATATTTGTTTATTGTCAATAAATAGTTTCTAAGATCTTTTTATAAATTAGTGTTTTTGCCTCATGCTAGATCAGGTATTGTTTCTCACATAGTAACTTGTGCAATATGAGAGAAAAGAGTGCCATAGACACTTGGTCCAGGGTGAGGGGGTCCCCCTTTTTGAAATTATAATATAGGGACTTTGTTTATTTTTGTCGCCTTAAACCTTTAATTGCCACTCCGCAGGATCTTTAAAGAATAATAAACACAACAAAATTCTAGACCTAGAACACAGCAGTCCATAAATATCTCTGCTCCCCAACATTCTTCCACTTTTAATTCACGAAAATCCTCTTCTTTCTTCTCTTTCTCCTCTTCTTTAAACTGCCATGTTCTCCAAATTAATTCACACTAATCTGTCGAAATTAGAGAAAATAAACCATCAACATAACTCTACCCTCAGTAAAAAACTGCCTCCAAACAAAAGGCAAAACTAATCCAAAAAACAAATCACCTTAAAACAACATCAACTTAAACAAAAAACTCTTACTAAAATTCCCTAGGGCGAGGAGTGAGGGATAATGTTACCCTCCATGTCTTTAATGAAATCTTGATTTTCATATCACTCTGTTTGGAGAATCGCTATTTCATTTCAAGACCGAAGGCTACCATTATGCATGTTGAAAGCAATTCATAATTACGTTAGACACATGCTTAATTGGTCTAAAATTGTGCTTTGCTAAAACTCCTACATTACACCAATCTGCTGCTTTCAAAATCTCCACCAACCTGCCCCGTACAAATACATCTTACTCGCACTAGTACCTCTCACAGAATGTGCCTTGTAATACTCCACATCTACACCGCTCTCTCTCATAACGTTTTTAACCCATCTAGCAATGGTCGTTGAACTTACAGCTCCATAAGGCTTCACATAAGATATCAACAACTGAATCTCTACATGTCTCCTAAATTCCAACATCCTATTGTCATGCTCATGCAAGCAATCCACAACACACAACTTCTTCTCCTCCTCATATTTTTGATAGAAGATTGTCTGCGACATTGTCTTGGTTCTTTACCTAATCTAAAAAAAAAAACATCTGGTGCCAAAACTTTGTTATTAACCTCCAAAGCACGTACATCTGAAACTCTCCTGCAGGAAACCATTGCTAACTTCCCTGAAAGCCTTTTTGTTTCCAAATACCTATTTACCGGCCAATCCATAAAAAGCTTCAATACCACATTGACATCCCACAACACGTTATATTTTGCCCTGGGCGGTCTGTTCAACCTCATACTCTTCATAACCCTACAAACCATAATATTTCTACCAACTGACCTGTTGTCCACAAGAGCATGACCTGCAGAGATTCCTGACCTATAGAAATTCACTGTTCTGTAACTTATCCTTCTTCAAAATTCTCCACTAAAAAATTAACCACCTCTACAATCGGCACCTCCACGGGATCCAGACCCCTTTCCATGCACCAACAAACCCAAATTCTCCAAATTCCCCTATATCTACTCCTGGTTCCTGGAGCCCATGATTCTTCCAATAACTCTGCAGCCTTATCTGAAAGTCCTCTGAAACTGCTACCTCTCTATATTGGAAACCCTCCTTCTTTTCAGAACGCGCGACACCACTACAGCGGATACCGAAGGACCGCAGATATGGAGATGATGGTTGCCCGACCGTCTAAATAGGAGACACCAAGCTCACGAGTGAACATATCATCACTGCTCACTGGCTTGGTACTTTATCTTGAGCGCAGTACTTATACAGCTGAACAGTGAACGATACATCACCACTTATCGTATACCCTCAATATCGGGCACCAACATAATTGTCATTTGTCAGGGCAACACCTTGACCTACCTCGTGATTTATATATGCCATATTTTAACCCAAGTCTTGTTTGCCACCCAGCAACTTTCTGTAGTTTTTAGTAACTGGAACGCGCTTGTGAAATTGAATCCAATTCCACTATATCCTAAAGAGAATTCAGGGGGCATTACACTAGATTTAAAGTAGGCCCTGATCTTATTGTCGGACCGATATTTTCAAGCAATTCCTCTTTCCCCCTTTTTTCTATAATCTCGACCACTCATCCAAGACTTATGGCTACCTGAAGAAGGCGTCCCACCGAAACACGTGTAGATTTTATTATGTTAGCCATTCCCTCCTTTGGATATTTGTTTAGATTATTTGAAATGGTTTATCTTATCCTGCTTTTGAGCATGTTATCCATAACCATCAGGCTTTTATAAATTTTATATCAAGTTTGTTATTTGTTTTCTGTATGGTTATAATTTATACACTGTATTTTGTATGCACTTTATTATCTGTTAGTCTATGAACAATGATGTTATATAAAAGATAAATAATACATATATATAAAAAATTAGACATATCAGTTTTTTTCAATAAAAGAATATATATTTTGGAATAATACACATCCTTCTGGTCACATATTGTTATTGTATAGTATAGGTCCACTTTTTTAACCTTTTCCTAAATGTTTCTTTGCAAATATTGCTTTTTCGCCCTGATTTAGGAAACTCAGTCAGGGGTATCCCTCCTTTCCACATATACTGCTACCTCTCCTGACACTTTCCAGACAAGAAGGTTCATCACCTTGCTTTCCACTAAAGGATGTTCTTCTCCTTCCACATTCCTCAAGAACCCTCTTTTGCCGGAATCAAGTAAGGTTCTGCACAAGCCAACTCCATCACTGACGAAAACCAAACTAATACTATCTTACATCTCTCCTGTTTCACCTTCAATAAGACTCTCTGAATCATTGCTAACGGAGGAAAGGCATACGCCCTTCTCCCCTTCCAAACTTGTTGGATTGAATATACCACTAACGCCAAAGGATCCAGTCTCCAACTGAAATAACTCTCCAGCTGAAAAGTTAAGCAACTTGCAAACAAGTCTACCTGCAGAGGACCCAACACACTTTCTTTTATCTTCTGAAACTCCTCACATCCAGCTTCCAATTGCTGAAGTCCCTCAAATGTCTCGAATTCCAATCCGCTACCTGATTCTTCTCTCCTGGCAAATATTCTGCCCTCACTTCTATCTTGTGTTCCAAACAAAAATTCCAGAACTCCATAGCCAGATATGCCAGACCTCGTTCCTCCCAACCTGTTTAAATATGCCACAGCAGACACATTGTCCATCCTTATCATCACCGATTGACCTTTTAGAATCTTCCTGAAACTCCGCACTGCATACAAACCCACAGTCCGCTCCAAACAATTTCAGTGTCCCGATCTCTCCTCCTTTGACCGAAGTTCACCTGTTTGAACCTCTCCTAAACATCCTCCCCAACCTTTCAAACTCACATCTGTCTCTAAAACAAAATTCGGTCCTCTGACAAAAATTGCTCGACCATTCCACGTATCCAGATTGCACAACCACCACCCCAATTCCTCCCTTGCTTCCTCGCTCAATGAGATCTGATTTCCATACCAGAAACCCTTCCTTAAAGCCTCTCCTTTCACTCTCTGCAAAGCATGACAGTGATGGGGGCCTGGAAATATCGCCTGTTTTGAAAAAGGCAGTAAATCTACTATTCTTGCCAAATCTCCTAATGTCATATATTCTCTTCTCATACTCAACTTTATCTCCTTCTTTATCAACTTCATTTTCCTTTCTGGCAACAAAAGCATACATTTCATTGTGTCCACCTGAAAACCCAAAAACTCTAAGGTCTGACTCGGAATCAGAACTAGGCCTGGGCAGTAAACTTCGCACTGTTCGCGGAGTTTGCGGAGTTTTCTGCACTCCGCGGAGCTTGTGGAGTGCAGAAAACTCCGCTTCGCTGTGTGCAGAGGAATTTTTTCCCTGCTTGCGATCACAAACAGTAAGTTCCCGAGTGCGAGCTGCCACTCGGGAAGAATTTCTACCCGAGCAGCAGGAATACCAGCACAAACTGTAGTTCGCACTGCACTCTGCCACTCGCCGAACTTCGTGGAACTTCGCAGAGTTTTTTTGTAACTTCGCGGAGTTCCGCATAGCAAAACACCGCAAACTAAGCCCAGGCCTAATCAGAACAGACTTCTCCATGTTCACCACAAACCCTAATTTCTATAACAACTTGATAACATTCCTCAAATCCTTTCCTAACTCTCCCTTGTCTTTGATTCATCAACAAAATGTCATCTAAATAGATTATCATTCGTAATGCTCTCTTCCGAAAGAAAGACACGACTACTCTCATCACTTTCGTGAAACACCAGGGTGCCGACAAAAGGCCGAATGGTAGACATAAAAACAGATAAAGCTTCCCTTTCCACCTGAACTGTAATAATTTCTGACTCTCTCTGTTCATAGGAATCGTAAAATATGCATCTTTTAGATCTAATTTCACAAACTAATCCCTTCCCTTTAAAAGATCTCTCAAGCAATGGATTCCCTTCATTTTGAAATGTCTGTATGTCACAAATCTGTTCACATCTCTCAGATTTATGACTGGTCTCCATCCTTTTTCCTTCTTTCTTACTAAAAACAAACTGCTCACAAATCCTTTCCTTCTTTCCTTCACCTGGATAATAGCTCCTTTCTCTAATAGCGATACTATCTCTAAATCCACTATCTCCGTTGTTCCTTTGACATACTTATCTCTCTTGCCTCCACAATTTGACTGGGTAACTCTGGAAACTCTATTACATACCCCTGTATAGTCTCCAATACCAAAGGGTCCTGAGTAATTTTCTTCCATTCCTCTACAAAATACCTCAGCCGACCCCCTACTCCTCTTGGCGTAGAACCAGAAATAGTCTCCATACTCACCTTGTCCTCCTTGAAACTGCCTCCGTCTTCTTGTAGATCTTCCTCGTCCTGCTCTTCCCAATCTTCCTATGCTTGGTAAGAAACCTCTTTAAACATAGCCTCTTCCTCTAAAGTTACTCCCTCCTTGGCTATATTATTGTCCACCATACTGGGACCTCTGAAATCATCGGCCAGCAGAAAGTCCCCTTCTGCCCGCCCTACCAAAAACACTTTCTCCAAAGACTTTCCTCATATTGACTTGCGCTTTATCTAGCGCTGTGAAAGTATTCACATATTTACCGATGCTCTTGACAAGTCCCTCTCCAAAGAGAAGTCATTTCGCATCCTGGCCCCCATCCTTTTGAGCCATATCACCTAGCTTAGGACTAATCTTCATTAGGATAGCACTTCTTCGCTCTGATAATATTCCAGTGTTAGCATTTCCCAAGCCCTCTGGCTCCAACCTCTAAGCAGCTCTATGTCTACAGCTTCCTCATTTGCATACGCCTCCTCTGCCATATCTAAGATACGAGCTAAAGGTCCTAAGACATCCAGGAGCTTATCATGGCAGATCTTCAAGGACCTTTCAAGACCCTTTCTAGTGTCTCTTCCCAGACAAAATAAAAAGCGTATCAGCTCTGGATCCAGATTAGGAGTGTTGCATACCTTTTCCTCTATTACTGGCCTTGCGCATTCTGATTTCATTATCCTTCTCACCTCTCTATCCAGCGGTTTTCCAATCCAGGTTTTAATAAATGTGGCCACATTCTCCATCGGCCACCACTCTCTATTTCATGGATGTGTGATGTTAAGAGGTGTAAACATTTCTCCCCCAAAAGGATCCTGAACTCGGTCACTAGAAGTTGATCCCTCAACATCCTCAAATTCCTCCTCCAAAAACTCATCCTGATTTAAATCAAAGATATATTCATCCATATCTTTCTCATTTCCATCACCTCTGTTATTTCCAATACCTACAACATTTTCTTCACCTTGTGTGCTGCAAAAGGATACCTTTCCTAGTGTGCCGCCAAGGACACCTCTCTGCTGTGTGCCGCCAAGAACGCCAACTTTTTTTCCTGTACTCTTTCCCTCATTCTATGAAATCAAATATCTTCTACATGTCTCGTCTTCTTACTTCTCTTTCGACCCACTTCACTACTAACTCTTTCACCATCAGAGAATGAAAAATACTCTCCTCCACAATCCTTCTCTCTCTTTCTATTTTTTTAAAACCCCATCTACAGCTTCTTTAACTTGCTTTTTCATTTCATGCTGAATTAGTCTTTTAACCACGTCCTCACTCACCAAATCACTTAAAACACTAACACTAGTATTCTCATCTTCTGACATACTTAATTCTTCCTCCAGATATTCCTCTAACTTTTAAAATCCTCCTACAATACCACAAAAATCCATGTCTCTGTTCTCAAATATATTTTTTCCTCTGTCCGTTATCACCTCTCTCCATCCGTCCGTTAAACTGTCACCACGCTCGCATGAATTCTATAATCATGAATCATCTTAATCCCAATCCAATATGTCTCCAAAAACTCGCAATATCTACAAAAACATGCTGACCATGCACGTAATTATGTGCTACACAATGTGCAAGCAACCAACCTTTCCTTAATCTTTCTTAAAGCACAGCGTGCTGACTTCACAACAACTTCCACGTGCTCTAGACGCGACCCGACATCTCCGAATGCTGGAGATGTCTGGCCGCGTACAGAATAGCTTCACGTCTCAACCTCTTGATGCGAGCCAACATCACCCAACGCAAGAGATGACTGGCCGCATGCAGAATACCGTCATGTCTCTCTCTAGCATTCCGAAATCCGTGCAAGCTCACGAGCTCTCAAACGGTAAGTGGAAACTTAAATTCAAACGATGCATCCCTAAAAAGCTTCATATTATCGGAAAAACATACTTTTTAAACCGATCTGACACACTCAAAGTCCAACAAAAACTACATAAACCAACTCCTTACTTCTAGCCCAAAAATATCAAATTTAAATCAATACCTACACTGCAGCTCCTGAAAATTTAGAAGCTGGAGTGTTCCAACTCAACATAAAATACTGAACACATCAACATCCATAACAAACCTAATAAAATATATACATAAGTATTAAGAAGTAAATAAAAAAGGGTACTTATCTCGTCCTGAGCATTAATTAAAGAGGAAGAATGTTGGGGAGCAGAGATATTTACTGCTGTGTTCTAGTTCTTGTGTTTTGTTGCGTTTATTATTCTTTAAAGGTGCTGCAGAGTGGCAATTAAAGGTTTAAGCATAATGGTAGCCTCCGGTATTGAAATGAAATTGGAGTGCAAGCTTTCTCATTGATAAAAGAGTCTGGTGCATCAGTCAAAAGCAAAGCAAAGGCTTGTGCATTGAAGCTGCTGGCACGCATCAGTTCAGAAAGAAATCGCGATTAGGCATTGAGGTGATGGAGCATGACTTCTCTGCACAGGTTACACAGCATTGGTCACTGTTCATTTATTTATCTCTGGATATAAAATGGTGAGTGTGTTGGCAAATCACTGAGCAGGGCTATTGAAGTAGTGCCTGCATCGTGAGAATGTGAAGCATCCCTCTCTGGGCAAGTGTGCAGCATTGTGTCTAAAAATCTCAAACGATACCCTTTGCTAGCTGGAGTTGGATACAATGAAGCTGAATTAGGAGCTGTCCAGAATAAGGAAAGAAACCTGTTTGGGTGCTCTGCTTTTGAATCAAAGACCCCTTGCCCAAAGGGCAGGCTGGGTTACTGAGACAGACAGGCAATGGGGAGCAGTGGAAAGGAACCCAGCAGATGAGCTCTCAATGAGAATTCACTTATAAAGACATATGTAAAACTGTTTTTTTCAGAAGACTCAGAAAGAACTGGTCCCTCAGATGTATAATTGGAAAATCAAGAGTCGTTGTGTCCAAGAAAGGTCCTGGACTTGCATAAAGGGGTGAGAGCAGAAAGGTATCATGAAGCAGGCTGATTTGATTTTGTGCTGTCAGAGTTGCAACCCACCAGGCACTTTGTACCCTCCACGTGCTGGGTGTCAGTCTGGCTAGAATCTGACCCGTGACACCTGACTAGAGCTCGCCAGACTTGTGCTTGGTTGCCTTTGGAGCCTATGGGTGCATGCAAGGGGTTTGGACCTGAACTCCTCCTCAAAAGTTCGCCTTCTGTCAGCATTGATAGAGTAGGTTGAATTTGAGCCATTTCCAGATCATGCAGCTTCTGTTCAGGTTCCCAGCCTGGATTGGACTGTCATTACGTTGCCCACTCACGAGGTGTGTTTGTAAGCTGTTGGCAGAATCCATGTTTCTAAAAAGGTGCATCACTACTACTCATCACTGAGTTCCATTCTTGCCCATGTGGCATCATTTTACTCATGTGGCAACATCTCTGCTTTTCATTTGATGCCATATGTGCACAAAGACAGTGCACTCTGCTTCTCTGGCTAGGTTGGTGCCGTGTAGCAGCCTCTATGTTCTAGTCCCTTTGCCCCACCAATAACACAGACGGTCAAGTCAGATCCCTCCCACTTTCCCTGCCTCTAGCATAACAAAAACCATGAAACACGACAAAAGACTTCCAGAGTGAATTTAAAATGCCAGAAAATTACAAGGATATTCTGTGCGCCTACCTCTCACTCCTCCGCCTCCATCACACTGCTAGGTGCTGTGCCCCAAGACACAATACTGCACCGCTCACTCCTAGAAGACAACAAAACCCTTTCCGTGCAGGATCACAACAAATGCAACACTTTGCCAACTGCTCAGATCCCCAAATTTAACCTGCTACCCACCCAAAATTCGCTTTGACACCCTACAGTGGGGTTCAAAGCATTACATAAATGCAACAACGCAATTCCTGTGGGAGCAAGCGTGCATGTGTACTAGAGAGACACACATTCTAATGATGCTTGAGTGAGCTCTATAAAATAGAAAGAATCTCAGCGCAAGATGCCTTGCAATGTGGAAATCACCTTCAGCCTGGATCCATCCGTTTTGAGTCCTGCTGTGTTTTCTTTCTGCAGTTACTGCTCAGAGCTCATTTGAAAAAGGGGAAGTTATTTTTCTCAAGATCTATGGCTGCATTTATAGTTTAGGACTAGCTCAGGGGCTTAATTGACTGTTGGCTGTCAGACCCCAGGATCCCTCACAGACAAGACAATTAGGTTCCAAGCAATTCTGTGAAGCATTTAAGGCGATACTCTAACTTATTCATAGCACATGATTTGTGCTGTACCTGTTTGGTTGAGTCAAGTAAGTAATTGCATGTTTTTCTGTGTTGTTGCAGGGAGAAGCTATTACCTTTTATGTGCCTGCACCTCTGACAGTTAACCTTTCACGTCTTAATGGATTACATTTCTCAAAGAATTGGCGGTAAGGTTCTTTCGTTGAATGGTTTCAGATCTCTATCTAGCACATTAACATTCCCAGTGTTCACACTGACATGGCTCTGTCTGTTGTTTTTCCAGCCAGCCAATCTTTCTATTTTACTGTGAGTCACACTATCTTAAATAACTTTGGTTGTAAATGTACATTTATACGTGAAGGTGGCTCTCAAAGTAGAGCTCAGTGTTCTTGATCATTTGAGATGTTATGGTCTTCATTGAAGCATGTTTGGCGAAATCTATGAACTATTCTCAGCTTTATATGTGCATGTTGAGTTCTCTGTTGCAGACATGCATGGGTTGTGTTGAAAACAGTTAAAATGGCTTTCTACTCTTATTGTTCATGACTGGCTTTTGCGCCTACATTTGTGGGTGATTTTCAGTGTAGTCTCTTCATTTTTAGGGTCGAGCCTGCGAGAGCATGCATTAGCGCATGCATCCCGCTTACTAGACAGTTGTTAACAAGGAAGGGCTTGGTGCTCGCCCATTGCTCACCATTTGTTGGCTTGCATGGCACTCTTCTTTACAGCCTCGCAATTTGTCAAGGCAGGTCTATTATCATTTACGTTCCTCTCTGTAGGGACCGAGCACTGATTGATTCAACTTAATAAGTGCCCGCCCCCTGCTCCCGGGCTTGATTGAGGTACTCCTTTGTTCTTCTTAACTTCTAGTGCCCAGCAAACACAAGCTGTGTTTCTGGCAAAAACATGCCCAGCAGGACAAACAAAATCGCAAATATTTATTTTCCATAGTCAACTTTCTTTTATTTTGCCAAATCTTCTTTTTTCAATTTGCACTCGTGTCTTCCTTTGTTTTCTGCTCCTGGACACTGTTCTTAAATTACCTTGTTCTAAATATTGCACACCAACATTGTTTCTTTCTTTTTTTCCACTTTCAGAATTTATTGATGTTACCAACTTATTCACCAGCGATTGCAAGAGGTTTCAGAAATTGTTTTTTGTTCACATATTTTTTATTTGCTACAAAATGGAGAGAAAAAATAATACTGCAATATGCAATACACTACAAAAGTCAGCGGAAACATAAAAAAAAGACCATTGATTAAATGCTACTAATAATAGTACACATGGTAGTACACATAGTAGCCATAGTAGTGCACATAATATTGCACATAGTATATATACTAGTACATATAATAGTGCACATAGTAGTCACTAGTTGCGAAGCATTAAAATCCAAGTATGGTGGTAAGTGCATCTGTTGGTTGGTAGCTTGAAGTATTTGAGAAAAAACAGATTTTCTAAATGGAGTGCACCTCAAAAAAGGAAATATAAATCCGCTGGCTCATAAGAGAAGGAAGTAAAGGAGAAGGACAGACAGAAGCAAGGAGGGAAGGTATACGCTGGGCAGGAAAAAGCGAGCTACATGATATAGCTCCGGTCAGTACCCTCTCTAGTAGAAAAGATGGTAGAGGGCTTTATGGGGGTTTGTAATTCAGTAGATATTAATCAAGTGTGTCCCAAAGCTGTCAGAGGCATAAGGAACCATGAAGTTAGACTATAACAGGTTATCAGTGCTTCTGACAGAGCATAGTAGATTCCACTCTTTGTCGAAGGTACTGGTGGAAGTGGTTTTCCTGTCAGAAAGAACCGTTTTGGTGACTAGGGAGAGGAGGAGGTCTATAAGAGATGCTGTAAGAGGGTCTAGTTTAGTCACTCTGGAGTTGTTAGGAAGTCAATCTCTATTGGGACCTTTGTAAGGTGACATAGCAGATCTTGGATCTTTTTCCATAATGGAAGTGTCATCTTGAATTTAAAAAACATGTTTTGAAGGTTGCCGGGGGTCTTTCCCACAATGCCAACAGGTGGGCAAGTCCCTCAAGCCAAGTTTGTGTAATCTGGTTGGTGTCCAATATGTTTTGTGGATAGACCAGAAACCTTGATTGCGATAGAGCAGGGGTGATTTTGGCAAAGGGAGGATTCCAGATCTTTTGCCATGTTGTTTCACTAAGGAGCAAGGCATTTGTCGATTGGGTATGAGATTCCCATTTTCTGGTAAAAAGACTCAGATATTGACCATTGTGTGTGTCAAGGAGTTTATACAGATGGGAGGAAGTATGGCCACCCCTCCTAAGGGGGCCTAATAGGGCAGAAAGTTCTGGTTTGTGAAGGGGCTTCAGTTTGCTCAGAACACTTAGGTCAAAGAAATTTATGAACATTGAAATTAGGAAGGTCAGACTTTATTTGCAGGGCGTAAAAGGGGCTGGGGTTGGCCCAAGGTCCTAGACTGTGTAAGGTGATTATACTTTTATGAGCCCATTGATCCCAAAATATTGTTTTTCCTCCAATTTAATTGAGCAGTTAAACCATAGGTAGACTAGGGTCAAACCCTGTAGGCAGTGCCCTAGGTGCTCATCAAGCAAGAGGACTGAGGATGTAGAATCTTCAAAATTTCAGTGAAGCTGGCTTCAATGTTAAGCCATAGGGGGGAGGAGTTAGGGTCATGTGGTCTCAGTCAGGAGATCAGGAATACTCTTTGGTGCCAGGTATATTCAGGATATTTATACCACCAGAGCACTGTCTCCTCTTCAAGATTTTCATAGATTCTCGCAATTTTACTTCTCCAAATGAATTCAGAGATGGACTTGTTCACTGATTAGAAGAAGGAGGGGGATAGGGTCAATGGAACCATGAAGAGATGAAGTTAATCAAAGGGGCTATCATCATATTTAACGTGTTCACTCGTCCCCACCAGGTGATATTTTTTGGTGACCATGTGGAAAGAAGGTCCTTGATTTTGGTTTGTGATTTTTGTTCATTAAAATCAACTGATTGTTTAAGCTCTGAGGAGAGCCGTATGCCTAAGTATTTGATGGCCATCGATTGCCACTTTGGGCGAAGAGCTCCGATTACAGCAGCTGTGCAGTGTACGTTTAAGTTGAACACCTCTGATGGAGCAGGGTTTTCACGAAATAAAACTCCTCATTGTGTGAATTATTAACAAAATGGTGTGAATTATTAACAGCGCAAAATTAAAAAGGAGAAGGGTGAAGATTTCAGTTAGTGTAGGTCACAAATGCACATGATTAATCTAAAAAGATAACAGCCAAAAGTCGTGAGTTTCTTTTCATTACCTGCTTAAATAAATTGTGCATAGCATTAGAAAATGCAAGCAAAAGCATTCATAGAGCGTTTAATAATGGAGTTTTATAAAATAACAATGATACTTATACTTGTATTTGTTTTTTCCTAGAGCACATTTTACTGCTCTGCAGAGAATGCCTCAAGAGTCTTTTTAGGTTTATTTTGCTTATTAGAATGTAGAAAAGAGAAATATGTAATTTGTCCTTCATGAGTTCCTGATGATGGCCAAGGTTGTGTAGAGGAACAATGAACATTATGAATGGAACTTCCTTGCTGAACAGAATACGTGGACACTTGTACTGCAGGTTTGATACATTCACGAGATGAAGAAATATACAAGCCGCGGAAGAAGCGATTTCAGTATTTCCTCTGCCGAAAGCTGATGATGTGAGCTGTTAGAAAGAAAGGAACTGTTGAAAAGTTAGGCACATTGAGAGTGGAGTGACTAGACACCCCTCGTTTTGAACGAATGAGGTTTGGGAATTTTATGTGTAATAATACATGACGGGTTGGACCTTTAGTGAATTTAGGGTATAACTATTAGTAGTGAGAGGGAGGGGGCTAGGCATGTTTTTCCTAATTTGCAAGAGGAAAGAGTGGGTGTTGACATTTTTCTAACTTTTGGCTGGCTGTTGTTCTGCAGATCCTCACTCTTTGTCTTTGCTCCTCAAGTCTTCTTGGGGATGCCCAGCTTACTCTATAGGCCAGAGGGTAGCTTTCCAGATTTCTAATACTTGGCGTTTGGTTAGTATAATATTTTAAATTTGCATAAAATCTTTTTGCAAATGTCTTTATCCTTTGTCTCTACGCCTATCCACTCAGTCATTGCGCTGACTTTTGAGATGTATAATTTTGATTTATCTCATTGCTCTTCTCTTGTGTGATGATCTGTGATTCAAGTCTATTGTACTCGATGAGTAATCACATTGTTCAGATAAAAACATACTGATTCACGAACAGAGTTTGTCTTCATTAGGGTCAATTTAGTGATATTGAATGATTATTCTTTGTGATAGAACTTCTTTAGAAATCTGATATTATTTTACCACTATCAAAGATACATCAAATAAAGAGTTAATTGGTAAGATTGGTTTAAACTCATGCAGCGTGTGAGGAACTGTTAGGTATTAAATTGGGTCCAGAAAATAGAAAATATGTCAGTTTCCAAACGCTGTATCAGTTTTTGGTAGCAAACTTGATGGTTTGTTGGATTAAATTGGCAATTGAATAGGTCAGGATTAATGATTTGGTTATTAACATTTCTTATTATTCTTTTATGTTGTGGTCCATCGTTGACCATAAGAAAGATGGGTCCAGAGTAGTCTATGATCCCGGGATGACATTAGCCTAATGGGCAAGTTTAGTGTGGCATACACTAAGTAGTATTGCGTTGTCTGCTGGTGTGGTATTAAGCAACAGATGGTTGTTAATGCTGCATAGGGAACGCTGAAGTTAGTTTAGTGGAGATTTATTTGGGAATCTTTAGAAAGCACAGCTGAAGAAGCCCCGAGAGTTTTCACTTGATTGAGGGTGGAATAACGCTGGTCGATATTCCGCTGGTAGTGAAAGAATTCTTTGAATTATTGAATCTATCTCTTTCTTTAGTGGGGCAGATAAAGCAGGTTTGTTTTGTGTTGTTTCTAATTTTTGTTTTCATTTAGGAAGAGTTTGTAATTTACTGCCAATTATTTTTGTAAAGGGAAGGTCAGTTGCAGGAGTTATACTGACGTCACAGAGAGCTGGCATTGTTCAGCTAGTGTGAATCATCACAAAAGGGTACTGTGCTGTTATCGGTTGGTTGGTGTGAGACGTGCTGGGATTGGACAGTGTGGACGAATAACGGTTGTGGATATACAGAAAAATTGATTTCCCTTGATTTGTTTGGGTTTTCGTCTAGCGGAAGAAATAGAATGAAGTTATTAAAAATGATGACGACCTTGTTAAGAAAAGATAAGCATATACCTATTAAAGGGGGAATTCCTATACCCCTGATAGTATGCCTACTTCTTTCATATCTTTAGAGCGGGGATATCATACGGGTACATGGCTGGAGAATTGGGTGAAATATACAGAAGAAGATGGGACTTTGGCGTTTCCAGATCATGGTACTTTTAATGTGAGGATTTTGGAGAATCTGAGATATCAAATGAATCAACTGAGACCAAATCCTAGACCTATGCAGTAAGGAGCGCTTAAGGAATGGGAGCATGAGGCATATAATAGAGACAGAGACAGATCTGCGAATAAATATAGAAATACTGTGAGTAGATACTCAGAGGCAAAGTGGGATGCTCAAATAAAAAGGTGGTGAAGGGATGTGATTGCTGCAGGTGAAGGTCTATATCCGGTTGTTGGTGTAGAGGATCAGGCTGAAGGAAAGTGTAAAGAGAAAAATAAAAATGTAGAATGTTCAGATCCAGATCCCAACGAAATTGATGACGAGTTATTCGATGAGTTATTACTAAACAAACCACCACCATATCCGGAAGAACAGGAAAGAATTACTCTGAATGCTCCATTGATTCAAGTAGAGGTTCCTCAACCTTTGCAAGTAAGAAATTTAACAGGTCAGGCAAAGGACGATTTACCACAAAAGATTACTCAATTGAATCTGAATGCAGAAGCTTTCTAAATTCCTGTAACAATCGGTCCCATAGTTCCATTGTATAATGAGGGCCAGTATATTTCACACGTACATACCTTGACAGTACCTGTTAATAATGATAGGGTTAATGGTGGTGCTGAAGCAAGTGAGACAGGAACCTTGATTGATATTTCAGAGAGATCAGTAGAAACCCCACAGCGTAATGTACAAATGAAATCTAGAAGATTAGTGCAAAACATGAGAGAAGTGACACCTACTTCAGGAGGTTCAATAGTACCATCACCAGAAGAGGTGGATGAATGGATTAGAGGGATGGTGTCTAATGAAGTGGATACGAACATGAATGTGAGTAGATTAAAAGAGGATTTGATTTGGAGTAAATGATTCTAGATACGATTAGTCCTGAAAGATTGAGCAAATACCAGGAAGAAGATTTATTGTTTTTGTGTAAGAATATTAAAATGAGTGAAGAGTCTTCATAAGAGATTTGCTTAAGTTACACAAACTTCTGGAGTGGTTATTTAGAAATCAAAGGCTTTGCAAAAGACATAAATATTGGATTTCAATGATAAAGACTTGGAGAGTTTGAATGCTTCTGGTAAGTGATTGCAAATTAAGGAGTTGATGAACACATTGAGATGATGGGGTGAATTGGAACGTTGGAACGTTGGAAAGATAGATGGGCTAAAAAGAAAGAAGAAATGCTTGCACATAATGGAACATGATCTATGTATCCAGTGAGAGAAAGAGGGACTGACCCAACAATAACTGAAATGGTATATACTATAAGAGAGGGGTACCGGGAGGTGGATATGTTCACGTTCCATGGTCAAGACAGGATATACTGTCTTTTACAAATTAGTTTCCCTGATTGAGAGAGAAACCAGTTGAGTGGTACAAACAAGAAGAGAGATTTGTAAAAGTTTCAAAGTGTTGTTGAAAGATTTGGATGGTTTGTTTGACATTGTGGTTCCAGCTGATTTATAGACTGAGTGTAAAATTGCAGTAGATTGGCCAAAAGAAGAATATGCTAGAGATGCAAAGACTGGAGCACCATCAGATGGAGTGATGAAAAAATATATTCAAGTAATTACTTATTTGAAGGGAAAGATGTCACCAAAAAATAAATAGAACAACTCAAGAATCAAAAATAACAATACATGCTTATTATGAGAGGCTTTTACAGGTGTTTAAACAGTATAGTGGTTTTGAAAGCATAACTCACAAGTATATGGTACATTTTGAGTATAGGTTTGTGTTTGGCTTGAAATCAGAGATTAGAACTATGATTCAATACCATTTGATTTGTTGGCAAAATAAGAGTGTAGATGAAATATTGCGGTATGCGAAATATTGTAGTGATGATATTGAATCGAGACATAAGAAGTTGAAAGAGAAATTGATGTGGGCGCAGATGAAAGCAGCACTGAAAGGTGGTAATTTTGTTGATTTTTCTCAAACAGGTTTCCAAGAAAAGGGTCAGAATCAGAATAGTCAGATTTGTAATATAGGAGGTGTCATGATGAGTGGTGAGTGGTGGAGTTTCTACTCAAGGACAGGGGTAGAGGTAACAAAGAAAAAATGAAAAAGAAATTTCCTTGTCATGCTTGCGGCAAGTTAGGACATTGGAAACGCGAGTGTAAAGCTTCCCTAGAAAATAATTAAATTAATCAGGACTTTAACCAGCAAATGCAAGCGGAGGTGAGTAGAAACCAGACACAGCCACAACAGGTAGTTACACAGGTAAAAAATACCACAAGCCCTAATGCCAAACAATGTGAATGCTCAAGGACAGAGATACAGTGCGAATGTGGGTTTTCATACGGCAGAGCAAGTTGATAATATTCAAAATGCGCAAATGGCTTCACAATATTGGTTGCAGTGCCAGGAGAGTGATTCAGCTAAATCTCAATGACGATGCCAAAGGGGGGAGAAGGAATGCGTGCATGGCGCATCTCTAGAGGGAGATCAGTGTGGTTCTTCTGCAGATGGAGAAGTCGTGGAAATGTAATTACATTCCTTGTAGACACTGGTGCTTCCCGTTCCACTGTGAAAACTGTGGAAATCCCTAACCTACCCCTCTCAGGAGATACTTTCCAAGTTGTTGCCGTTTCAAGTCAATTGATCAAAACTCCATTGGCAAAACCAATGAGTGTGCACATTGGAGATTTTAGAGACTCGTATTGTTTTGTGGTGTGTGACACGAGTCCAGTTAACTTGCTAGGTAGAGATTTACTGTGCAAAATGAATTGCACCATCTATTGTACACCAGATGGTATAGCATTTTAGATGCAGGATGAAGATATTGCATTGATGGCGAGGCAAGGGACAGAAGTGAATGATTTCTAGTCTTTATTTACAGCAAAGGATTTGCCTGTTGAATTGAGAGATACAGTGATGACTGATGGGTGGGATTTTTCAGGGAAAGACATTGGATTGATGAAAGGAGTTGATCCTATTCAGCTTTCAGGCAAACAGGGTGCGGAATTTCCAAAAATGTCACAGTACAAAATGAGTCCTGAGACCATTGCAGGAGTAACACCTTGGATTAAACTAATGATTGAACAAGGCATTTTGAGGGAGATACTAGGGAGTCCTTCTAATTTACTTATTATGAGGATTAAGAAACCGTAGGATAGTTCAGGACCTGAGGAAAATCAATAAAATAGTTTTCCCTTGTTGTCCAATAGAGCCAAACCCAGCAGTGATTCTTTAACAAATTCCTAGTGACATGGAGTGGTATACCATGATTGATTTATGCCAAGCATTTTCCTCGATGCCCCTGCATCTGGATAGCCAATATTTGTTTGCATTCCTGTTCGGAGACCATGTTTTGGAATGGTGGCGATGTTCCTCAAGAGTATACAGAGAGTCCCTCAATTTTCAATCAGATTCAGAAAAAATGTTTAGAGACATTTGGTAATGCCAGAAGACTCAGTGTTGGTGCAATTCATTGATGATTTACTTGTTGCATCAAAGACAAGGGAAGCGTGTGTGACAGATGCAATTGCCCTACTGAACCATTTGGAAGTAGGTGGGCATAAAGTGCCCGATTCACAGAACTAACTTAAGACAAAATCCTAAACTTACTATCATTTTGGTAGTCACAGTAGGCACTTACTCATTTTGGTATTCACAGAAGGCACTTACTCATTCTGGTATTCACAAAAGGCACTTACTCATCAATCAGCAAGTGCCTTCTGTGAATACCAAAATGAGTAAGTGCCTTCTGTGAATACCAAAATGGTAGTAAGTTTAGGATTTTGTCTAAGCCCGGGCGTAGTGCTCCGCTCTGCCCACGGAATGTACGTAGCGCTGCCTGCTTCGCTGTTTACGAAGTAGGAGTAGCAGGCAGCGCTACACACACGCCACGGCGAAGCAGAGCTGCCTGCCACCCGCCGACTGCCCGCCCTCATTTTACAATAATTTAAAGAATTTAAAAGTAAGTAAAATGCCTTACCTGCGGTGCGGCGTCCCGGGGCTCCCTCTTCCTGGTTGACGGCAACTTCTTCTCACAAATGCGCATGCTTTCTCGCGAAAAATGCGCATGCGCGGGCGTCCGTGCATGCGCATTTGTGAGAAGAAGTTGCCGTCAACCAGGAAGAGGGAGCCCCGGGACGCCGCACCGCAGGTAAGGCATTTTACTTACTTTGTAAAATACTTTAACTTATTTTAAAATGAGGGCGGGCGTCAGGCGGGCGGCGCGTAGTGGGGCTACACGGAGCACGCAAGTGTGCGTAGATTTGGCCACACTACGCGATGCTCCACGTAGCCCCACTACGCCCAGGGCTGATTTTGTCTTAAGTTAGTTCAGTGAATCGGGCCCTGAGTGTCACCTGCTAAATTGCAATTTTGTCAAAAAGTAGTTTTATACCTGGGACACAAAATTGAGAAAGGAGTCAGGAAAGTATCACACGATTGAATAACTGTGATCTTACAAATGAATCCGCCGAGAACGCAGAACATTTTTGAATGTTCTTGGGACTGGTTGGATACTGCAGACAATGGATCAGTGGCTTTTCCCTGAAGAGATTGACACATAAAGATTTGACCAATCCAAATGAACTGGATGAGGGCATTTGTAGAGTTGCGAGACAGCCTTTGTTGATCACCTTTATTGGGAATTCCAGACAATAGCAAGGATGTTGCACTATTCTGCTGTGAGAGAGTTGGTTGTGCACTTTCAGTTCTTCTAACACAAACACATGGAACAGCACGTCATCCAGTGGCATATTTTTCTGCAACGTTAGAGTCAGTGGCTGCAGCGTTACCAGGATGTCTGAAAGCAGTTGCTGCTACTTGTGTGAGTCTGGAACAGTGATTCAATTATGATGGGACATCCATTGAAAGTGTATGCGCCACATTCTGTCGAGATCTTGTGGACACAAACTCGAACACAGTATCTTACCAGTAGTCAGTTGGCAAGATATGAGAGAATGATTCTGGGAGCGGAGAATGTGACTGTGACAAGATGCACACATTTGAATCTGGCTACATTGTTACCAAATCCAAGTTGTGAGGAAGTGGTGGATAAAGCAGATCATGATTGTCTGGATTTAGTTGAATTGTGTACAAAACCAAGGCCTGATATGAAAGATACACCATTGACTGAATCTGATTGCATGATGTTTGTGGATGGATCCTACTTGAGAGATGATAAAGGTACTTTATGTGCTTCATATGCAGTGTGTACAGTGGCTATGGTTCTTGAAGCTTCATGTTTGAAAGGAATAGCCATATTCACTGATAAGCAATATGGTTTTGGGGTTGTGCACAATTTTGGACAATTGTGGTTGCAGCGTGGATTTTTGACATCTTCTGGTTCACCAATTCAAAATGGTAACTACGTTAAGGAGTTACTAGTTGTACTACAATCGCTTAAATATATTGGAGTTGTGAAGTGTTCTGCACACAAATCTGGAAATTAATATATAACAAATGGTAGCACATACGCTGACCAAGTTGAACGTTTTTGTACTAAAAATTTAATTTGAATTAACAAAGAGATGCAGAAATTTTATACAAATTGTCATCTAATGTTTTCTTGCAGGAAGATGCTAGTGAGGAAGAAAAATACATTTAGATCATAGCAGGTTGTTCACGTAGGGCAGAAGATGAAGTGTGGGTGTACTCTGATGGGAGACCAATAATGCCAGATAGCTTCATGTCGCAAATGTCGCAAATGGCAAGGATGTACCATGGACTAACACATGTAGGAAGAGATGCAATGATTAGGCTGTTTAAGCAACCATGGTACAATCCAAAGATCAGGGCCATTGCAGAGAGTCTTTGCCAGAGGTGCATAACTTGTCAGCAGCAGAATGCAGGGAGGAAAAGTGTTATCAGTTGAGGACGAATTAGAGAAGCATCTGGTCCATTTACAAGACTGCAGGCAGACTTTATCGAGCTTCCTTCATGTAATGGTTTAAAATAAGTGTTGGTAGTGGTCTGTCTGTTCTCTCGTTGAGTAAAAACTTATCCAACAAGATGGAATGATAGTCTAAATTGCTGCTAAGAGAGATAATACCCAAGTTTGGAATTCCAGTCTCTTTAGAAACAGAGGTTTTAACAATGAAATAATTTGGATGATTTGTGCAGCATTGTAAATTGAGCAAAAAGTACATTGTGCCTATCGACCAGAAGCTTCAGGTGTGGTCGACCAAATTATTGGCACCATTAAGTCAAGACTTTCAAAAGTGTGTGCGTCCACAGCACTAAAATGGCCAGATGCTTCCCTTTGGCTTTAATGATTCTGAGAAGTATTCCTGATAAAAAAGACTGGATTATCGCCCCACGAAGTGATTATGGGGAGAGCAATGAGGCAGCCAATAGTCCCAGTAAATCAACTGATAAATATAACTGATGATCTAGTGATCGATTATTGCAAAGGATTGGCTGATGTGCTGCGTTCTGTGTTTCATCAGGTTGGAGAAGTTGCAACCACAACACAGCAAGAACAAGCACATGACCTAAGTACAGGAGAGTGGATCCTAGTGAAAAAACATGTAAGAAAGGTGTGCATAGAACCATGTTGGCATGGGCCATATCAAGTGATATTGGTGACAACGACAGCAGTGAAGTGTGGGGGCTTACCAAATTGGATCCACGCAAGCCACACAAGAAGCGTCCCAAGTCCACTTGAAAGAACAAAAACAAATGAAAGTGATCAAAGGAATGAAGATCAAGCTTAGCAAAGTCGAATAAAGTGGGCACCAGCTACTGGGTCTAGAGAGACTGTTGTCAATACTAATGAAGAAGAGAGTTTGATTCAAGAACAAGTGCAAAAAAGCAAAGAAGCAAACAAGAGAAGTTTTGAATAAACTCTTGAATCTGGTGACTCTGTGCAGGTGAAATAGTCAAGAAAAGGAGACATCTGGCCAAAGGGAGTGAAAAGAAAATACACTCTGAATGAAAAGGTTCCAAATAGAAGTATCAGGCAAAACTAAACAAAGTGAGTCTGAAGAAGATACAGTTTGGAGAACAAAAAGGGTATGAGTTTCGTTTAAAAAAATATATTTTTAAATTTTATTTTACAAAAAAATTCATTCATGAATATACAAAAAGCATCCAGAGATATCAGCTCGGATCATCCTATGGGTTACATCTGATAGTATGACAGAGATAAAGTGCCTGTGCAATAAATTGGTTAATAATGACAGATTTACTAGTTCACCAAATTACTGATTGGGGCCCATAGTTTTTGCCCAAACTCCCTCTTCCTTCTACCCTTTAACATATATACTGAAGATTCTAGATTATAAATAGCCAGCATCCTAGACCTCCAGTTGGGCAAGGTGGGAGGGTCAGAGCTTATCCATTAAGAAGTAACGCAAAAGCGAGCAATGGAAAAACACAAAACACCTATCTCTTGTCTAGCTCTTTTATTGAATTCTATGCTATCTAATAGCCCCAGAATAAATAGAGTTGAAGTGATTAACACAGGGAAGCCTAAGACCTTAGTTAGGAAGTCCTCTAGGTCCTGCACAAAGATATCAATTTTTGGGCAAGAGTAAAACATGTGTAGAGTGTCAGCAGCAGCTAGACCACATCTGATGCATTTTCCTCCTCTCCCCCTTCAGCCCATTTAGTTACTTTTGCTGGAGTATAATACAAATCAAAAACTGACATGTAGTGTTGGCTTTTAAGACTCCCTGTCAATAACACCTGATTCTCCAGCTCCAATGAATCCTTTATATATATTGCATCTTTGCCCAACCTATTTTCCCATTTCCCATTCTGGGCTTCCAAATCATCCGAGAAGGAATGGATTAAGTTTTGATAGACCTTCCCAATCCTGGACTTGCTCCTCACTATCTCCTTTAAGTGAATCCTTTCTGATATCCCCTTTATCCTAATCTCATTACTACCAAGAAAACTCCGAATCAGAAAATATTTTAAAAAATCCCTTTTATCCACCACAAATTCTTCCTGCAGATTCATGAATGACATAAGCTGGCCTTCCCTACACAGATCCCCCAGGACACTAATTCCTTTTTTCCTCCATATAGAAGTAATTTGGTCCTCAAAGATTGGTGGAAGTAGACCCAGAGCGGAAAGTGGAGTATATGCTTTCAAATTTGAGATCTCTAATTTTCGCCGCTCTTGTCTCCAAACCCCATATGCTGCTTTTAAAATTTTAAATTAGATTTTTTATAATAGCTAGGTTCAAGCATCTTAACCAAACAACCCTTAACTTTAGACCCCAACCCTATTTCATATATTGTTGGTCTGACTTCCTCTGGAATTCCAGCTTTATCCCCAACTAAGAAGATACCCATCTGTTGTAACATAGACGCCTAGCAATAAAGAGAAAATCTGTGAATTGCCCAACCTCCCCGCTGCTTTGGGAGGGTCATCCATTTGGCCGCCCTTCTTGGTTTACGGTACCCCCATAAGAGTCTCTGACAGATCCTATCAATCTTTGCTATGGTGGACGAGGAAAATTGTAAATAAACCTTTCTAAAAATGTATAAAAACTTTGGGAGGACTGACATTTCGATAACGTTACTTTGACCACACAAAGAGAGGTGAAGATGATCTAGCCTTTCCAATTTTTTGCTCACATTATCCACTATTGGAATAATATTCATATCGGGAATTTTTACTATTGCCGCTGTAATCCTAACCCCCAGGTATATTGCCTCTTGGACAATCGGGAAATCTAAACTTTGAACGGGTCTAGAGCATAGAATTTGTGTCTTCTCAATATTTAACTTATAACCTGAAAAGGTTCCAAACTGTTCAGCTAAGAGCATTAACTCTGGAATTGCTGAAACATCTGTCGTAAGCACTGTAATGTCGTCAGCATATGCCAATGCTCTATAGTAAATATCTTCGACCTTCACCGGCTTAATATTAACGTCTAACTCCAATTTTCATAAAAAAGGATCTATATAAAGTGTGAAGAGCAAAGGTGAGTACGGACAGCCCTGCCTTGTGCCTCCACTAATAGTAAGCTCCTTTGAGTTCTGACCTGATATGCGGATTACAGCTTTTGGAGGAAATACAATGTCCTGTTTGCCTGGATAAACTCTCCACAGAATCCCTTCCACTGCAAGGCAGACCACGGATACCTCCAGAAGACCCTGTTGAACACTTTCTCAGCGTCCAGCAGGACTACCCCAAATGGTGATTCCGTGGCCTGAGCTCAGTCTAGGAGGGCTATAACCCGGCGTACATGGTCTGTCGTATCCCTGCCAGGAATGAATCCATGCTAATGGAGTGGTACTAGAGGGGTGAGGACTTTCCTAGTCTAGTTGCAAGTATTTTAGAGTAGATTTTACTATCACAGTTCATAAGTGATATGGGTCGATACGACGCTGGTATCAAGTCTGGTAGCTGTCTTCTGCCATGAACAGGGGGGCATATCCCCTTTAAGCCAATTGGAATATTTGCAGGATCTCCTGCTGACATGATTTAAATATTGCCCTATAAAACTCCAGGGGAATGCCAATTTGGCCAGTGGCCTTATCAAAGGCTAAAGAGTTTAAAGCTGTTTCTAGTTCTTGCAAGGTAATAGGTGATGCAAGGATTTCATTTTGTGCATCTGTGACCACCTTTATTTCTAGGTCTTTCAAAAATACTGCTACAGACCCCCCATCTAATGGGGTCCCTCCCTCAGTATATAATTGCTCATAATACTTTAAAAAAAGATTCAGTATCCTTTTGGGGATTCTTGAATTTGATCCAAGTGATCTTTGATTTTGACAATTCTATTGCCAAGATCAGCCCGGTGTTCTCCACCAGTTCATACAGCTCAGCTCTATGTTGTACATATTTAGCAGCCACCTCTGAGCCAAAATGTTGATGTATTTTAAACTTGACAATTGAGATTTCCTTTTGGCACTCCTCACTATTAAGCCCTTTGCTAACTTTTCTCATGAGTTATAGTTCCGCCATTTCTAACTGCTTGAACCATTTCCCTTTTTTATTCTGCAGAACATTCTGTCGAGAAATAGAGTAGCTCAGGGTCTCACCTCAAATCCCTGCCTTAAAGGTATCCCATACTATAGTATCTGCGGATTAACCTCCATTAGTATTGAAGAACTCAACAATGCATTTAGTCATATGAGCCTGATAAAATTGATCACACAGAAGCATCCTTTCGAAAGACCGAGGCCTTTGAGCCCTAGTAACCCCAGACAATAAGACTTCAATTACTAAAGCATTATGATCTGAAATGGACCTTAGATAACTTTCCACTTTACTTATTTTAAGTAGTTGGTCAGAAGTAAAATAAATTATCTATCGGAACTAACTTATTGTGGGGGGGCCAAGTAAAAAGTGAATCCTGGATCCACTGTTCTATAGTCGTGCCAGCTATCGATCAGACCCTGTTCTCTCACTAAGCTTTGTAAGGCTTTATAGACCTTTACTTTCCTGCCCTGATATGGTAAATCAGCATTTACATAAAAATAACTATCTAAATGAATGTCAAAATCTCCACAAAGGACCAGGGGGCGTGGCCATAGGGCAAGTTCGATTCTTAGAACATTTAATACATCGAGATCATGTAGGTTAGACCCATAAATGGAACAGATTGTAATAGTCATTATCAGCTGTGCATTTATTCTCACCCCAGCGTATCTTTCTTCACTCTCTTCAACACAGACCCAAACCATGTTTTGTATAGGATTGCAACCCCTCTTGTGGTCGTTCCCTGCCAAGTAAATGCTAGGATATTAAAACCTAAGTCTCTTAGCCACGAGCGCTTGCTCCAAGGTATATGAATCTCCTGAAGACATACTACTTCAATCTGCATATAGCAAAGGTACTTAGCAAGTATACCCCTTTTTTTCCAATCATTAAGGCCACAAACATTTAGAGTTCAATTGCGATTGCGCCTGCCACCGCAACGACTAAAGGGACCACCTGCCATAGGTGTGGCGGTCCTGCCGTATGCCTTAGGATGCCCCCGCCACACTGGCGGGTGCATCCTGCATTCTTAACATTGCGGCGGGCGGTGCTGTCAACAGCACCCGCCGCAATGTCAGAAATGCATGTCGTGCATTTACATGTACAACGTGGCAGGCACCGCGCAGTGCCTGCCATCTTGTGCATGCAAATGCTGGGGGTACCATAGGTACCCTCCCATGTGCAACCCCCACCCCCCACAACACCCTGGGGGCCCGCAACAGGCCCCTAAATGCAGGATCCGCATGCCTTTCCATGGCAGCATTGCTGCCATGGAAAGGCTGATCTCTGCATTCATCTTAATATGGATGGCGGTGTCTTGCAGACACCGCCACCATATTAAACACGTTTTCCACCCGGTCGACGAGTCGACCGGCGGCAAACTGGCGGACGGCCTTTCTGTCCGCCAGATTCCACCCCGCCATCGTAATGTGGCGGGGGAAATGGAAGGCGGGCGGAGGGAATTGGCGAGTGGATTGCCACCGCCATACGGGTGGTGGCGACCCGCCCCCCAACATAATCGACCCCTTAGTGAGCAAATATGAATTTTACCCATCATCCTTGTATTGACAATTCTCAGTATCTCTCCATCAAAAACATTACATTATGATTGCTCATAGAAATTATTTCAATCTTCCTTAAACATATGTAAACATCATGACATATATTAAACAAGTGACTTAACCTTTGCTTACCCCATCCCTTCCCTCTCCCCAAGCTTACATCCCATGACCCCCCATCTCCCCTTGTGCCCACCACCCTTCACAATTGGCTAGACCAACAAGGTCCTGTGATGGAAAGGGAGCCCTTCCTCATGCCCACTCCAGTCAAAAGAGAGAATAAAGGAACACCACAAACATCACAGCAATTATGATCTCTCATGGTTCCGTGTTAACCATCTGGTTGATCACTTATACGCATGCAGTACTCATTAGCCCAGCACTATGCTAGTTTTTTTGCACTCTAGCCATTGGAATATGGCAGCGATAGTATTACGCACATGCGGCATACGTTTGACTAGCATTATGCTCGTCTTTAATATTCTAACCATTCTAATATGGCGGCAGTAGTCTAACGCCGACTATAATTAGTCTGTTTTTTATCTTGGGGTTCACTCTGAGTTATATACCGGGATGCTCCGCTTTCAGTTTCAAAGCATTGCTGCGAGAGGTTGTCGTACACGGTGATCGCTTTCTCAAATTGGTAAGATCATTGCTCTCGGCTATGCGCGGAGTCAGCATATCACATGATTTTAACATCTTTTCGGACGTTTTGGTGTTGAATTGAGTTTTTTTCTCGTTTTCAGATTTCCAACACTTTATTACGTTAAGGAGGTAAGAGATCTACTGATATTTGTCGTGGTGTTTCAGGAGATACCTGATATTGCAACAGGAGTACTAATGATTGTGTTTTGATCGTTTTAGAGAGTGGAGTGTAGGAAATGGTTGTGATTGAGGCTTAATACACAGAGTACAGGTATGACTTCCTCATATGGAGAGTATATACACTTACCACTGGGTGACATACATTTATAGCAATATACAAGCACCTTAAACACGCCGATAAGGGTTATTTGACAGTACGTAACCCATAGGATGTAGGTCATAGCACATGTCTGGTGAGATTTGGTCACTATTGGTATAACCCACATTGGAAACATAAGTAATCATTTCATTTTTGCGTTACAGATTTTCCCCTGAGGAAGGGACCATTTAAAGGTCACGAAATGCATCGGGCTTTACATGAAATGATGTAAAATTGTGTATTAACAATGATTCTTGTAAATAATAGTACATGAAATGTATCACAAGAAACGCATTTATGTTTTTAAAAAAAATACTTTTTGTGAAAAATGAAGATTGTATATTCAATGTATTGTTTACATTTTTGAGAAAGAAAGGAGGTTTTGTTGAAACAAAGTGAATAAAACTTATATGTATCAGCATTTAACATTGATGTAGTGATGATGCTTATCACTTGGTGAACAGTGCGCAGCATAATCAAGTCTCTATACTTGCGATGTAACCAGTGTTTGATTTTAGCATGAGTTGACAGCTCTCGCATGCTGCAGCACCTTTTTATAAAAGGATTAAATAAGTTGAAATCTGGAGTGCACCCCCCACTCAACAAACTTACAATTAATCCCCTGCAACTTCAGGCATGCTGTCTGGACCGTCCGACATTCCATGTGCGTTTCAGCTCTATGGGTCATCATGCTTTGATATATAGAGTCTAAGGAGGCAGGTTCAATTTCACCTATATTGTCTCCAGCTGTAGTCATATAACCTTCTAAATCTGGGGAGACAGAGTAGTCCCAAAGAAGACCCAGAGTTTACTTTTCCTTTTTGTTACCTCTGTCATGAGGATTTCTTCCCTTTTTAACTGTGGCCAAAGTTTTGTCATGACCACCATTGGAGTTACTGGAATTCGATGCCTGACTCTGGCTATCCGACTCAGACCAGTCTGAAATGCCAGATAGGGAGAAGAACTTATCCCTGACTTCTGCCTCTGCCCCACAATTAGCAACTATCTCTCCTATTGCCCCATCCTGTTTAGCAAAGGGACCAACCAACTGAGATATTTCATTTCCTCCAGCCATTAATACCTCAGATCCATTCTGTTGCAGAGCTTTCCAAAACCTGCAATCATGCAAAATCAAGTGACAAGAACTGTTATGAGCCACCTTAAATGAACTAAGTCAAAATTGCGGTGCAGAAGAATGGAAAAATCCTTCTGAAGAGTGCGGAAAATGAAGCTGGAATTGAGTTAAAGACTGTGAAAAAGAAGAGGGGAAAAGCAAGGAGGCTTAAGAAGTGCTTGGATACACTACACACTATTTTTCACTACATACTATTTTTCACATTTTTTAGGTTTTTATGTTTTTGTTAGTTTTATTTTTAAGTCTAGTTTTTGATTTAATGGACCATTTCAAAGGCAAAATTTAAAGAGACTGGATATGAAAAACGAAATTTAAGTCGTAGATGTGTTAATTCTTGTTTTATAAGTGTTTTACTACTAATGTTTGTTTGGTTAACTCTAATTGTTGTTGTGCCTTATTTTATGTATTCTACTAAGAATACCATTACTAATAATTTGGTGAGTGAAAGAGTAGATGTGGGAAAATTTAAAGAGGAACCACAGACTAACACTGACAAAATAACAGGTGATAATATATATCTTAAACATCACAGTCCGTGGGTCTATCAAGCTCTCCGAGAAGAGAACTAGAGCACAACCAGTACAAGTCAGTTACTCCTACTAAGACATCAGTTTATTGGATCTCCTAAAAGCCGTTAAGATGTGAAGCAATTGCAGTGCAAAGAGTCACCTCACTTTACCTGGCTGCAGCTCAGGACGTGAGGCCCCGCACTCTCCGTCTGTACCCTAGACCTTTCCGGTGGCAGCCAGAAGAAATGTCCGGGGTACCGACGGAGAGAGCGGGGCCTCACGTCCTGAGCAGCTGCCAGGTGAGGTGAGATATTCACCTGTGAAACTACGGGTGACGACTACAAATCCTGTAGATTGTATCAAAAAGGATATCACAGGTGTTTGTATGCTGTATCGTTCTCACTACACTTTATCACTTAGTACTTTGCAATAGCAATTTCATCTAGGTCCTAAAGAAGGCCACGATCATAGTTTGATCATCATGGCCGAAACATGTAGACCCTCTTATGTAGACCTGCACGCTCGTTAATTTTTTCAGACCGCGCTTGCACTGTTTTTTAATATTGACACCAGGAGTTAACTATTCAATTGCCTTTTTTCTCCTGGTAGCCAATTTTAACTTCACTTTTTAACATTACTCTTTGCACTGCAATTGCTCCACATCTTAACGGATTTTAGTAGATCCAATAAACTGATCTACCAAAAACCCCTCTGAGCTCCTCCCTCACAGTGAGGGGGTTGTAGCCCTTGGTTGCACTAGGAATTGCAACCAAGAGGAGATCCCAGATGATGAAGCATGCCACTTCGATGGGTGATGGGATTCGGTAATTATGAATCGGTATTTACCGATTCGGTAATGAGGCATACCTTCCCATTGATTCCTATGGGCCTGGAGGCCCATAGGAATCAATGGGAAGGTATGCCTCATTACCGATTCGGTAAATACCGATTCGGTAATGGGGGGAGCATATTCAAGGGTGGCAGGGTGTCACATTGACACCCTGTTGCACCCCTGAATCTTGCATGTGTGCACATGTGGCGCACATACATGCCCTAAGGGCATGTATGTCTGCCACATGGCACTCTTAAATCTGCAAAATATTGCTTTTTGCAAGGTATTCGTTATTTATCACCAACCTGTATTTGGTGGTAAATAACGAATTTCTAATACTAATTTTCACTCTTGTGAGTGCTCCCTACATCTGATTTCTGGATTCGGTATTTACCGAATCGGTATTTTACCGATTTCTTAATTTCCGATTCAGTAAATACCGAATCCAGAAATCAGCCCCCTACATAGCAAATGCCTAAATACCGGTCGGTAACAGGATATTTACCGAATTTCGTCCGTTACCGACCGGTATTTGGCATCCTACATGAGGCCCATAGAGTTTCGTGTAGTGTACTAACAAGTCTGTTCTAAGAAAAAGGAAGTTTGCTGTATTTTTATTCAAATTATGATTTAGTATTTTCTGAAGTGCCTATTAGAAAGAATATGAATAAGATGAATAGGGCAACAAATGCAGAGTATTTTGGTGAATTCTTTCATACTACTAAAACAATAGATACTGTGTATGCACATCGTAATAATTTAACACGTAGGTTGCGTCAGGAGGAGATTGAATTTATAAATTTGGTGGAAGATAGGAGACAGAGTTTTAAGAAGAAAGCAGCTGAGCAAAAGTCCCATATACCTCCTTGGGCTTTTAGAAAGTTGATTATAAAAAGAGTGAAACATATGCTGCAATGACTCTGGATTGGCATCATAGGGGAAAGCTTTGCTTACTAAGACAGAAAACTGACTTTAATAATTATTTCATTGTTTCTAGTGAACTTGATCAGATTTTCCTAACTATGGAATTTTGGGGATTAAGAGGTGGTACAGACACTGTTTTCCCTGGAATATATCATGTGTGTGGTAAAAATGCCTACTATAGGTTGCCTGCACATTGGTATGGATGTTGTTAAATGGGGATTGTCTTGCCAAAAGTCTACTGTTTGGATAAAAATCATGAAACCAATGAAAAGAAAGGAAAACTAACACAACATAAAAGAGGAATTAGTGCCGCAGAGATTGTGGGTGATATTTTTGGACCATTGATACCTTCAGTTGGAGTAATCCCAAATTCACATAAAATTAGAAAATTATCCACAGTGGTTGATCGTTTATAAACAGACGATGTTGGCTGGTTCTTAATGATTGATACAGAAATGGTTGCTTTAAGATCTTTGATCTTGCAAAATAGACTTGCTCTTGATGTATAATTGGCAAAGAGGGCGAAATCTGTAATATGTCGAACATTAAACAGTGTTGCACATAAATCCCTGACAAAAGTACGAATCTGGAGGGATATATTACAAATATTACACATTTACGGAAAGATTTAACTGAACTGAAGGTTGACAGTGCTTGGGAGAGACTTGGTAAGGGTTTCTCCTCAGTGGGTAATTGGTTTTCTACTTTTTGTAATAGCTTACTAGGGAAAATACTAATACTAATAGTTGCTGTGGCTACCCGGATACTAATGATGGTATTAATTTATAAGTATTGCAAGTGCAATAGACAAACACTAGATACTAAATGAATAGCAAGAAAGAGAAAGAGAGAAGAAATAGAGATGGAAGACCGAAGAGGATATTACTTTGAAATAGTAAAAAATATCGATGGGGTTATGTTGAAACAGGAGAGGTCTACTGCTTTTTAAGTAGTAAAAAATGGTGGCAATCAGATTTTTGGGTTTTTATGATGGCCTCAAGTCAAAGGGTGGATTGATGGAGCACGGTTTTCTCGAAATAAAACATGCTCAGATTGAACTTCTCATTGTGTGAATTATTAACAAAATGGTGTGAATTATTAACAGTGCAAAATTAAAAAGGGGAAGGATGAAAATTTCGCAATCGCCTGCTGGGAGAGTTAGTGAAGGCCGCTGTTAGAAATGGGGGTCTCTAGTTGGCAGAGGTAGGTACCTTTGTCCAAGTAGGGACCCTAGCTTCTAGTCAGGGTAAGGGGGATACACTTCTAAAATAACCCCTGCTCACCCCCTTGGTAGGTGGGTATGAGCTGACAGGCTTATCTCAGAGGCAGTATGTAAAGCCTTTGTGAACACATACAGTAATTCAGTGAAAACACTACAATGGACACCACACCAGTTTAGAAAAATAGTAAATCTTTATCTAAACCAACAAGACCAAATAAGATAAAAATCCAACATACAATACTCTTGAAAAATAGTACTTGTACAAAATAACCTTTAGATTACAGGAAAATCAATAAAACACAGTTCTTCCGACTCGGTAGCTCCTCCTGGGTCTACCGTGATACTGAATACGACAGAGTCTAACAGATACGGCCCAGCTAAAGCGTCAGCAGACTCAGACACAGTACCTTTCTTGTTGCGACCAACACGTCAGTTTGAGTCAGTGGGGGCTATGAATAACGCTCGCTCACTAGGTAAACACTCTCACGATATCTTTGACCTTCTCTCCGATGAGTCTCTTTACTTACTGTTTATAACAGAGACTTGGCTCAGTGAGTTTTCTAATCCAGTGATTGAGCTGGCCATTCCTGGGGGATATAAAGTTTCTTGCGTTGATTGCAAAAACCGGTAGGGGTGGAGGTATAGCGGTGGTGTTCAGGGACAAGTGGATCTTCCATCAGGGTGAGGCCTTGGGGATAGGAGAGGGAGAAGCTCTGGACTTCCGCATTACCATCTCACCACACTTCCTGCTGGGCGGCACACTGGTCTATAGACCACACGGTCCGGCGGGTTCTTTTCTTAAGGCCTTGGATGATGTTATCATCCCCCGCGCACTACGCTTTACCCACTTTCTACTCCCTGGAGATTTCAACATCCATCTGGATTGCGGGGATGCAAGGTATACTCGGGAGTTCCTGGACTCCCTGAGCCTTGCCCAGCTCACTCAATGGGTCAGCTCCCCCACGCATTATGGAGGTCATATTCTTGACCCGATTTGTACTAATTTTCCCATCATTGTCAAAGATCCTCTACTGGTACCCTGGACTGATCACTTTGTGATCCATTTTGTTTGGGCCATCGATAGCAACTATTTACCAAGCCTGCCCTGTCAAGGTACACCCTCCACTAAAATTGATCAGATGGCCTTCAGTCTCGCCCTGTCTAAGACACGGCCAGCCCTCGCTAAGGACCTGGTGGGAGCTCTTGATAGCTTCACCAGTTAGATTACGCAGATGGTTGAGCGCCTTTCTCCATCATCATTGCATGGTTCTCCAGTGAGCTCAAAGTTCAGAAACAACAGTGCAAAAAATTGTAGCGTTGTTGTAGACAGGCATATTTCCCATTGGCCAAGTTGGCACTCAGGAAAGCTCAGAGTGCATACTATGTCACGATTCCCTGGCCGGTTGTAACGCTAGCTGTAGCAACGCATTTCCGGCCAGGAACTACATTCCCCAGCATCCTTAGCGGGGCGCGGCGTGCGTAACGCAGAGGCGGAGCCGGAACAGGAAAGAAAGAGGCTGGAGCCCCGGGCGGCATTGCCGATTATTCCTCCCCGCGGTCTGTTCATGTGCAGATCGGAACTCCGGCTACTCCAAGAAGGCGGTAAGAGGGTTCTGGATTGTAGACTCTTGGAACCGCCATATTTCTGCTTTGTTCCGGTGACGGACGTCCCAGGTTAAGCTATCTCCTCTGTTGGCTGAGACGTGCTTCCATAGCCGTTTCATGCAGAGGAGAGTTGTCGCTCGTAGAGGCGCTTGGGTAACATTCTCCCTGTTGGAAAAAGGCCCAGCTTGGCTTTTGTGCAGGGAGGGTAAAGTGCCCGCGATTTACACACATCCGGATTTACGCCCTTAACCAGTGAGCATGGGTGTGTGTGCTGTGCCTTTCGTACTTTGGAAAAAGACACGCATTCAGAGTCACGCATTTAGTCAGTGAGCGTGGGTGTGTGCTGTGCCTTTTGTACTTTGGAAAAAGACACGCATTCAGAGTCACGCATTTAGTCAGTGAGCGCGGGTGTGTGCTGTGTCTTTCGTACTTTGGAAAACGACACGCATTCTAATTGACGCCTTATATCACTTGAGCGTGGGTGTGTGCTGTGACTCACGAACTTTGGAAACAAAACGCATCAAGATTTATGTATTGAATCAGAGAGAGGGGGCTATGGTTCCTTCAACATCCCCTTTGTACGGTTAGAATGGAATGAGTGTGTGAATTATAAACACGCAACTATAATAAAATGTTTCAGAGCCTCGTATAGCACTGAAACGTCTCTCGTCGAAATCTCTGAAGCCATTCGGAAATGTCTGGATTCAGGTGGCAGGGTGGTTCTGATTTTGTTGGACCTCTCCACGGCATTCAATACTGTGCCTCATTCCTTAGTGCTGGCCTGCCTCTCGGACATTGGTATCTCAGGGCTGGCATGGAACTGGCTGAAATAGTTCCTAGAGTATGGCTCCCCATCCTCTTATGCCCCCCCAGAGTCTGACCACAGAAGTGCTTCAGGGGTCTATTTTGAGCCCCCTTCTCTTTAATATATATGTAACCCCTCTGATTCAGCTGGCTGAGGAGCTTGGAGCCAAGATCATTGCATATGCTGATGATATCCAGTTCCTTTTTACATGGAACAATATTGATTCGTCCACCTCCCTCGCCAGAACATGTTTGACGGCCGTTTTCCAATGGTTCCTCTCCACGCAGCTAAAGTGCAATGAGGATAAATCAAAGATTATCCTGTTTGTGACCTTCCCCCCTCAGTTTAGGGAATCGCTTTGGCAAGCGGATTATCCAATGTCTAACTCTGTGGGCCTACTCACTAAAAACCTAGGGATCTGGTTCGACGAGAATCTTTTTTTCGCTACACAGATTGAGAAGCTAGCTGGGCAGTGCTTTGCCACTCTTAAATCCCTTACAAAATTTCTTCCTCTCCTCTCTAGGGCAGCCAAGGAAACGGTTACCCACGCCTTAATCCTCTCACGCATCGACTATGCCAACGCCTTGTACATAGGCCTGCCAGGTTACCTCTTGAAGAGACTGCAGGTAGTCCAGAACGCAGTGGCGAGGACTCTCCTTAATATTCCCGTAAGAACTAGCGTAAGGCAACACCTGCGTGATCTCTACTGGTTACCTGTGGCTGAAAGAATAACGTTCGAAGCCCTTGTTTTGGCTCACTGGGCCCTGTAGGGAATTGGTCCAGTATACCTAGTGAAATGTATCAGGTTCAACGACCCTGCTAGAGAGCTGCGCTCAGCGGCGCAGCTTCTGGCTCTTGTACCAAGCGTTCACCTCAAGCGAATTGGTGGAAGTTCTCTTGCATTCATGGCATCCTTGGCCTGGAATTCTCTTCTTCTGGACCTTCGTGGTATCCAGGACGCTAAGCTCTTCAGGAAAAGACTGAAAACTTTTCTTTTCATCTAACAGACTGCTCATTTCCTCCCCCACTTGACTCGCGCCGGGACATTCTTTCAGTAGCTGTGTGTGCTATAAATGTCAATAACATAACATAACGTTGCGGTCGCGTTGTGAAACGGAGTGTTGCGGCGGACGATGTCCTCATGGTTCGGTGCAGGCAGCGGCTCGTTGGCGGAGTCAGTGATACCAGGGCTTGCAGTGAAGGATGGTCACAATGCGGCGATGAAGCCGGTCGATGTTCGGGTCTGGCAGCGACAGACTCAGTGATGTCCTTGTAGCGTGTAGTGAAGCATTGCGGGTGTGGTGCCCACAGGACGCGGTGCAAGCAGCGGCTTGTTGATGGAGTTGGTGAGACCAGGGTTGCGTTGTGAGGCGCTGCTTTTGGCGGTGCTTTCAGGACACGAAATCCTTCGACGGACTCGATGACAGAGTCGGTTACCCTTTTTCTTCTGCAGAGACAATCAGAGATGGTGCCCAAAGACACAGTGAGGTCTTTGCTGTTCCTAAGACCTCTAGAACAGGTGGCAAGCTCAGTTCAAGTCCTTGGAGATCTTTACTTTAAGCAGGGGAACAAAGCAAGCAGCAGAGTCTTTTTCTCCTTTCCTTGTCAGTGAGTAGCCACTGCAGGCCAACCCCCGAGAGCAAACAGCACAGGGCAGTATTCCTCCTCAGCTTCTCTCGCTCTTTTCCTTGGCAAAAGTTCCTCTTTATTTCTCAGAAGTGATCTAAAAGTCTGGGGTTTGGGCCCCTCTTTTTATACACAAAAATCTTTTGTTCTCTGAAGACAGAGAGTGTCTGTACCCAGCCAGAGCCAGTTCTGTCCTCACTGGTGCAGCTTACTGGTAGGAGGTGGAGACAGCATTGTTGAAGGCAGACCAGGCCCATTCAAGTAAAATGAAATGTCCCCCCTTCTCTAAATGCCGCCCAGGTCCACTCAGCCCAGCCCTGACTCATCAGGCTCTCTGGAGCCACTGCCCCTCTCCAGCCCTTGTCATCCAAAAGCCAGACATGCAATACACAAACCTAGCAGAGGCACACTGGATGGTTAGGCAAGAAAATACCTACTTTCTAAAAGTGGTATTTTCAAACACAGAATTAAAAATCACCCTTACTAAAAAATGCATTTTAACATTCTGAGTTCAGGCATACTAAATGGTATTTTCCTACCTTGTTTGCATGGAAAATAATGTTTCTAAGATGTTATAAACAAACTCCCCATTCTGTCCTATGAGAACAGGTAGCCTTGCAATAGTGAAAAACGAAATTGGTAGTATTTCACTATCAGGACATGCCACACACATCAGGGCATGTCCTACCTTTCACATACAATGCACCCTGCCCACAGGGGTACCTTAGGGGTGACTAATATTATCAGGACTATGAACCTCAGTATTGTTAGCCAACTTGCACAGGAGCAGAATGACGCCTAATTCCCAATGCCCCCTCCGGAACACCCCTGTTAGGTTCCTAAACAGGTATGTCCCTAGGGGGGAAAGGGGATAAGAAGAGACAGCTAATCTGTAGTACTCTGCTAGCTGATTTCTTCTATCTTCTGTTATCTTCTTTTGTCCAATCTTCCTTGTTTTTAAGCTGAAAACATAATGACATTTCTTACTTATAACATTCTATTTCTATTTATACTCGTCACCTTCTGTTTACCAATTTTTACCAGTACTACTCTTGACTATTTTCTCTCCTCTGTGGCATAATGTTTGCGCTAGTTGTTCAAGCTTATTGTTTCTATTCTTGCATTTATAATGAATTAAATAACTTAACCTTGTTATCTCTTGCAGGGAATACTTGTGACATAGAAGTGAAGACTACTCACTGCTTTTCCATGGACTAGTTCTGGAAGGACTCAGGTACGTGTAGTGTTAGTCTCTTTTACTTCTTTTCTCGGCACTCTTATCAAAGGCTAAAGAGTTTAAAGCTGTTTCTAGTTCTTGCAAGGTAATAGGTGATGCAAGGATTTCATTTTGTGCATCTGTGACCACCTTTATTTCTAGGTCTTTCAAAAATACTGCTACAGACCCCCCATCTAATGGGGTCCCTCCCTCAGTATATAATTGCTCATAATACTTTAAAAAAAGATTCAGTATCCTTTTGGGGATTCTTGAATTTGATCCAAGTGATCTTTGATTTTGACAATTCTATTGCCAAGATCAGCCCGGTGTTCTCCACCAGTTCATACAGCTCAGCTCTATGTTGTACATATTTAGCAGCCACCTCTGAGCCAAAATGTTGATGTATTTTAAACTTGACAATTGAGATTTCCTTTTGGCACTCCTCACTATTAAGCCCTTTGCTAACTTTTCTCATGAGTTATAGTTCCGCCATTTCTAACTGCTTGAACCATTTCCCTTTTTTATTCTGCAGAACATTCTGTCGAGAAATAGAGTAGCTCAGGGTCTCACCTCAAATCCCTGCCTTAAAGGTATCCCATACTATAGTATCTGCGGATTAACCTCCATTAGTATTGAAGAACTCAACAATGCATTTAGTCATATGAGCCTGATAAAATTGATCACACAGAAGCATCCTTTCGAAAGACCGAGGCCTTTGAGCCCTAGTAACCCCAGACAATAAGACTTCAATTACTAAAGCATTATGATCTGAAATGGACCTTAGATAACTTTCCACTTTACTTATTTTAAGTAGTTGGTCAGAAGTAAAATAAATTATCTATCGGAACTAACTTATTGTGGGGGGGCCAAGTAAAAAGTGAATCCTGGATCCACTGTTCTATAGTCGTGCCAGCTATCGATCAGACCCTGTTCTCTCACTAAGCTTTGTAAGGCTTTATAGACCTTTACTTTCCTGCCCTGATATGGTAAATCAGCATTTACATAAAAATAACTATCTAAATGAATGTCAAAATCTCCACAAAGGACCAGGGGGCGTGGCCATAGGGCAAGTTCGATTCTTAGAACATTTAATACATCGAGATCATGTAGGTTAGACCCATAAATGGAACAGATTGTAATAGTCATTATCAGTTGTGCATTTATTCTCACCCCAGCGTATCTTTCTTCACTCTCTTCAACACAGACCCAAACCATGTTTTGTATAGGATTGCAACCCCTCTTGTGGTCGTTCCCTGCCAAGTAAATGCTAGGATATTAAAACCTAAGTCTCTTAGCCACGAGCGCTTGCTCCAAGGTATATGAATCTCCTGAAGACATACTACTTCAATCTGCATATAGCAAAGGTACTTAGCAAGTATACCCCTTTTTTTCCAATCATTAAGGCCACAAACATTTAGAGTTCAATTGCGATTGCGCCTGCCACCGCAACGACTAAAGGGACCACCTGCCATAGGTGTGGCGGTCCTGCCGTATGCCTTAGGATGCCCCCGCCACACTGGCGGGTGCATCCTGCATTCTTAACATTGCGGCGGGCGGTGCTGTCAACAGCACCCGCCGCAATGTCAGAAATGCATGTCGTGCATTTACATGTACAACGTGGCAGGCACCGCGCAGTGCCTGCCATCTTGTGCATGCAAATGCTGGGGGTACCATAGGTACCCTCCCATGTGCAACCCCCACCCCCCACAACACCCTGGGGGCCCGCAACAGGCCCCTAAATGCAGGATCCGCATGCCTTTCCATGGCAGCATTGCTGCCATGGAAAGGCTGATCTCTGCATTCATCTTAATATGGATGGCGGTGTCTTGCAGACACCGCCACCATATTAAACACGTTTTCCACCCGGTCGACGAGTCGACCGGCGGCAAACTGGCGGACGGCCTTTCTGTCCGCCAGATTCCCCCCCGCCATCGTAATGTGGCGGGGGAAATGGAAGGCGGGCGGAGGGAATTGGCGAGTGGATTGCCACCGCCATACGGGTGGTGGCGACCCGCCCCCCAACATAATCGACCCCTTAGTGAGCAAATATGAATTTTACCCATCATCCTTGTATTGACAATTCTCAGTATCTCTCCATCAAAAACATTACATTATGATTGCTCATAGAAATTATTTCAATCTTCCTTAAACATATGTAAACATCATGACATATATTAAACAAGTGACTTAACCTTTGCTTACCCCATCCCTTCCCTCTCCCCAAGCTTACATCCCATGACCCCCCATCTCCCCTTGTGCCCACCACCCTTCACAATTGGCTAGACCAACCAGGTCCTGTGATGGAAAGGGAGCCCTTCCTCATGCCCACTCCAGTCAAAAGAGAGAATAAAGGAACACCACAAACATCACAGCAATTATGATCTCTCATGGTTCCGTGTTAACCATCTGGTTGATCACTTATACGCATGCAGTACTCATTAGCCCAGCACTATGCTAGTTTTTCTGCACTCTAGCCATTGGAATATGGCAGCGATAGTATTACGCACATGCGGCATACGTTTGACTAGCATTATGCTCGTCTTTAATATTCTAACCATTCTAATATGGCGGCAGTAGTCTAACGCCGACTATAATTAGTCTGTTTTTTATCTTGGGGTTCACTCTGAGTTATATACCGGGATGCTCCGCTTTCAGTTTCAAAGCATTGCTGCGAGAGGTTGTCGTACACGGTGATCGCTTTCTCAAATTGGTAAGATCATTACGCTCTCGGCTATGCGCGGAGTCAGCATATCACATGATTTTAACATCTTTTCGGACGTTTTGGTGTTGAATTGAGTTTTTTTCTCGTTTTCAGATTTCCAACACTTTATTACGTTAAGGAGGTAAGAGATCTACTGATATTTGTCGTGGTGTTTCAGGAGATACCTGATATTGCAACAGGAGTACTAATGATTGTGTTTTGATCGTTTTAGAGAGTGGAGTGTAGGAAATGGTTGTGATTGAGGCTTAATACACAGAGTACAGGTATGACTTCCTCATATGGAGAGTATATACACTTACCACTGGGTGACATACATTTATAGCAATATACAAGCACCTTAAACACGCCGATAAGGGTTATTTGACAGTACGTAACCCATAGGATGTAGGTCATAGCACATGTCTGGTGAGATTTGGTCACTATTGGTATAACCCACATTGGAAACATAAGTAATCATTTCATTTTTGCGTTACAGATTTTCCCCTGAGGAAGGGACCATTTAAAGGTCACGAAATGCATCGGGCTTTACATGAAATGATGTAAAATTGTGTATTAACAATGATTCTTGTAAATAATAGTACATGAAATGTATCACAAGAAACGCATTTATGTTTTTAAAAAAAATACTTTTTGTGAAAAATGAAGATTGTATATTCAATGTATTGTTTACATTTTTGAGAAAGAAAGGAGGTTTTGTTGAAACAAAGTGAATAAAACTTATATGTATCAGCATTTAACATTGATGTAGTGATGATGCTTATCACTTGGTGAACAGTGCGCAGCATAATCAAGTCTCTATACTTGCGATGTAACCAGTGTTTGATTTTAGCATGAGTTGACAGCTCTCGCATGCTGCAGCACCTTTTTATAAAAGGATTAAATAAGTTGAAATCTGGAGTGCACCCCCCACTCAACAAACTTACAATTAATCCCCTGCAACTTCAGGCATGCTGTCTGGACCGTCCGACATTCCATGTGCGTTTCAGCTCTATGGGTCATCATGCTTTGATATATAGAGTCTAAGGAGGCAGGTTCAATTTCACCTATATTGTCTCCAGCTGTAGTCATATAACCTTCTAAATCTGGGGAGACAGAGTAGTCCCAAAGAAGACCCAGAGTTTACTTTTCCTTTTTGTTACCTCTGTCATGAGGATTTCTTCCCTTTTTAACTGTGGCCAAAGTTTTGTCATGACCACCATTGGAGTTACTGGAATTCGATGCCTGACTCTGGCTATCCGACTCAGACCAGTCTGAAATGCCAGATAGGGAGAAGAACTTATCCCTGACTTCTGCCTCTGCCCCACAATTAGCAACTATCTCTCCTATTGCCCCATCCTGTTTAGCAAAGGGACCAACCAACTGAGATATTTCATTTCCTCCAGCCATTAATACCTCAGATCCATTCTGTTGCAGAGCTTTCCAAAACCTGCAATCATGCAAAATCAAGTGACAAGAACTGTTATGAGCCACCTTAAATGAACTAAGTCAAAATTGCGGTGCAGAAGAATGGAAAAATCCTTCTGAAGAGTGCGGAAAATGAAGCTGGAATTGAGTTAAAGACTGTGAAAAAGAAGAGGGGAAAAGCAAGGAGGCTTAAGAAGTGCTTGGATACACTACACACTATTTTTCACTACATACTATTTTTCACATTTTTTTAGGTTTTTATGTTTTTGTTAGTTTTATTTTTAAGTCTAGTTTTTGATTTAATGGACCATTTCAAAGGCAAAATTTAAAGAGACTGGATATGAAAAATGAAATTTAAGTCGTAGATGTGTTAATTCTTGTTTTATAAGTGTTTTACTACTAATGTTTGTTTGGTTAACTCTAATTGTTGTTGTGCCTTATTTTATGTATTCTACTAAGAATACCATTACTAATAATTTGGTGAGTGAAAGAGTAGATGTGGGAAAATTTAAAGAGGAACCACAGACTAACACTGACAAAATAACAGGTGATAATATATATCTTAAACATCACAGTCCGTGGGTCTATCAAGCTCTCCGAGAAGAGAACTAGAGCACAACCAGTACAAGTCAGTTACTCCTACTAAGACATCAGTTTATTGGATCTCCTAAAAGCCGTTAAGATGTGAAGCAATTGCAGTGCAAAGAGTCACCTCACTTTACCTGGCTGCAGCTCAGGACGTGAGGCCCCGCACTCTCCGTCTGTACCCTAGACCTTTCCGGTGGCAGCCAGAAGAAAGGTCCGGGGTACCGACGGAGAGAGCGGGGCCTCACGTCCTGAGCAGCTGCCAGGTGAGGTGAGATATTCACCTGTGAAACTACGGGTGACGACTACAAATCCTGTAGATTGTATCAAAAAGGATATCACAGGTGTTTGTATGCTGTATCGTTCTCACTACACTTTATCACTTAGTACTTTGCAATAGCAATTTCATCTAGGTCCTAAAGAAGGCCACGATCATAGTTTGATCATCATGGCCGAAACATGTAGACCCTCTTATGTAGACCTGCACGCTCGTTAATTTTTTCAGACCGCGCTTGCACTGTTTTTTAATATTGACACCAGGAGTTAACTATTCAATTGCCTTTTTTCTCCTGGTAGCCAATTTTAACTTCACTTTTTAACATTACTCTTTGCACTGCAATTGCTCCACATCTTAACGGATTTTAGTAGATCCAATAAACTGATCTACCAAAAACCCCTCTGAGCTCCTCCCTCACAGTGAGGGGGTTGTAGCCCTTGGTTGCACTAGGAATTGCAACCAAGAGGAGATCCCAGATGATGAAGCATGCCACTTCGATGGGTGATGGGATTCCGTCCTCTTAAATAGGACTCCCTCTATGTCTTAGTAGGAGTAACTTATTTGTACTGGATGTGCTCTAGTTCTCTTCTCGGAGAGCTTGATAGAACCGCGGACTGTGTGTGTTTGATATGTAATTGAATGGGGATTCTGTCCGCGCAGGTCTTTACATTTCTCCCTTAGACCCTTTATTCACCTTAGTGTTATGTTTGATAATATATATCACCAGCATAACTCTTTTAATGATTTTTCTTAAAATGTTTTTATCAAATTATTCTATGAATACATGTATACTATGAATGTGAGAGATTGTTACGTGTGCATTCAATTACCTTCATCTGTGTCTGAGGGGGTGACTTATCATCACCTACCTTTAACATATAGGGCCATATGTAGGTAGCCTCACATTTACCGATTCAGAAATACCGAATTTTACCGATTCGGTATTTATGAATCGGTAAATGTGATGTAGGTAATGATTCGGTAAAGTTTACCGAATTGGAAAAATTCGGTAATTATGAATCGGTATTTACCGATTCGGTAATGAGGCATACCTTCCCATTTATTCCTATGGGCCTGGAGGCCCATAGGAATCAATGGGAAGGTATGCCTCATTACCGATTCGGTAAATACCGATTCGGTAATGGGGGGAGCATATTCAAGGGTGGCAGGGTGTCACATTGACACCCTGTTGCACCCCTGAATCTTGCATGTGTGCACATGTGGCGCACATACATGCCCTAAGGGCATGTATGTCTGCCACATGGCACTCTTAAATCTGCAAAATATTGCTTTTTGCAAGGTATTCGTTATTTATCACCAACCTGTATTTGGTGGTAAATAACGAATTTCTAATACTAATTTTCACTCTTGTGAGTGCTCCCTACATCTGATTTCTGGATTCGGTATTTACCGAATCGGTATTTTACCGATTTCTTAATTTCCGATTCAGTAAATACCGAATCCAGAAATCAGCCCCCTACATAGCAAATGCCTAAATACCGGTCGGTAACAGGATATTTACCGAATTTCGTCCGTTACCGACCGGTATTTGGCATCCTACATGAGGCCCATAGAGTTTCGTGTAGTGTACTAACAAGTCTGTTCTAAGAAAAAGGAAGTTTGCTGTATTTTTATTCAAATTATGATTTAGTATTTTCTGAAGTGCCTATTAGAAAGAATATGAATAAGATGAATAGGGCAACAAATGCAGAGTATTTTGGTGAATTCTTTCATACTACTAAAACAATAGATACTGTGTATGCACATCGTAATAATTTAACACGTAGGTTGCGTCAGGAGGAGATTGAATTTATAAATTTGGTGGAAGATAGGAGACAGAGTTTTAAGAAGAAAGCAGCTGAGCAAAAGTCCCATATACCTCCTTGGGCTTTTAGAAAGTTGATTATAAAAAGAGTGAAACATATGCTGCAATGACTCTGGATTGGCATCATAGGGGAAAGCTTTGCTTACTAAGACAGAAAACTGACTTTAATAATTATTTCATTGTTTCTAGTGAACTTGATCAGATTTTCCTAACTATGGAATTTTGGGGATTAAGAGGTGGTACAGACACTGTTTTCCCTGGAATATATCATGTGTGTGGTAAAAATGCCTACTATAGGTTGCCTGCACATTGGTATGGATGTTGTTAAATGGGGATTGTCTTGCCAAAAGTCTACTGTTTGGATAAAAATCATGAAACCAATGAAAAGAAAGGAAAACTAACACAACATAAAAGAGGAATTAGTGCCGCAGAGATTGTGGGTGATATTTTTGGACCATTGATACCTTCAGTTGGAGTAATCCCAAATTCACATAAAATTAGAAAATTATCCACAGTGGTTGATCGTTTATAAACAGACGATGTTGGCTGGTTCTTAATGATTGATACAGAAATGGTTGCTTTAAGATCTTTGATCTTGCAAAATAGACTTGCTCTTGATGTATAATTGGCAAAGAGGGCGAAATCTGTAATATGTCGAACATTAAACAGTGTTGCACATAAATCCCTGACAAAAGTACGAATCTGGAGGGATATATTACAAATATTACACATTTACGGAAAGATTTAACTGAACTGAAGGTTGACAGTGCTTGGGAGAGACTTGGTAAGGGTTTCTCCTCAGTGGGTAATTGGTTTTCTACTTTTTGTAATAGCTTACTAGGGAAAATACTAATACTAATAGTTGCTGTGGCTACCCGGATACTAATGATGGTATTAATTTATAAGTATTGCAAGTGCAATAGACAAACACTAGATACTAAATGAATAGCAAGAAAGAGAAAGAGAGAAGAAATAGAGATGGAAGACCGAAGAGGATATTACTTTGAAATAGTAAAAAATATCGATGGGGTTATGTTGAAACAGGAGAGGTCTACTGCTTTTTAAGTAGTAAAAAATGGTGGCAATCAGATTTTTGGGTTTTTATGATGGCCTCAAGTCAAAGGGTGGATTGATGGAGCACGGTTTTCTCGAAATAAAACATGCTCAGATTGAACTTCTCATTGTGTGAATTATTAACAAAATGGTGTGAATTATTAACAGTGCAAAATTAAAAAGGGGAAGGATGAAAATTTCGCAATCGCCTGCTGGGAGAGTTAGTGAAGGCCGCTGTTAGAAATGGGGGTCTCTAGTTGGCAGAGGTAGGTACCTTTGTCCAAGTAGGGACCCTTGCTTCTAGTCAGGGTAAGGGGGATACACTTCTAAAATAACCCCTGCTCACCCCCTTGGTAGGTGGGTATGAGCTGACAGGCTTATCTCAGAGGCAGTATGTAAAGCCTTTGTGAACACATACAGTAATTCAGTGAAAACACTACAATGGACACCACACCAGTTTAGAAAAATAGTAAATCTTTATCTAAACCAACAAGACCAAATAAGATAAAAATCCAACATACAATACTCTTGAAAAATAGTACTTGTACAAAATAACCTTTAGATTACAGGAAAATCAATAAAACACAGTTCTTCCGACTCGGTAGCTCCTCCTGGGTCTACCGTGATACTGAATACGACAGAGTCTAACAGATACGGCCCAGCTAAAGCGTCAGCAGACTCAGACACAGTACCTTTCTTGTTGCGACCAACACGTCAGTTTGAGTCGGTGGGGGCTATGAATAACGCTCGCTCACTAGGTAAACACTCTCACGATATCTTTGACCTTCTCTCCGATGAGTCTCTTTACTTACTGTTTATAACAGAGACTTGGCTCAGTGAGTTTTCTAATCCAGTGATTGAGCTGGCCATTCCTGGGGGATATAAAGTTTCTTGCGTTGATTGCAAAAACCGGTAGGGGTGGAGGTATAGCGGTGGTGTTCAGGGACAAGTGGATCTTCCATCAGGGTGAGGCCTTGGGGATAGGAGAGGGAGAAGCTCTGGACTTCCGCATTACCATCTCACCACACTTCCTGCTGGGCGGCACACTGGTCTATAGACCACACGGTCCGGCGGGTTCTTTTCTTAAGGCCTTGGATGATGTTATCATCCCCCGCGCACTACGCTTTACCCACTTTCTACTCCCTGGAGATTTCAACATCCATCTGGATTGCGGGGATGCAAGGTATACTCGGGAGTTCCTGGACTCCCTGAGCCTTGCCCAGCTCACTCAATGGGTCAGCTCCCCCACGCATTATGGAGGTCATATTCTTGACCCGATTTGTACTAATTTTCCCATCATTGTCAAAGATCCTCTACTGGTACCCTGGACTGATCACTTTGTGATCCATTTTGTTTGGGCCATCGATAGCAACTATTTACCAAGCCTGCCCTGTCAAGGTACACCCTCCACTAAAATTGATCAGATGGCCTTCAGTCTCGCCCTGTCTAAGACACGGCCAGCCCTCGCTAAGGACCTGGTGGGAGCTCTTGATAGCTTCACCAGTTAGATTACGCAGATGGTTGAGCGCCTGTCTCCATCATCATTGCATGGTTCTCCAGTGAGCTCAAAGTTCAGAAACAACAGTGCAAAAAATTGTAGCGTTGTTGTAGACAGGCATATTTCCCATTGGCCAAGTTGGCACTCAGGAAAGCTCAGAGTGCATACTATGTCACGATTCCCTGGCCGGTTGTAACGCTAGCTGTAGCAACGCATTTCCGGCCAGGAACTACATTCCCCAGCATCCTTAGCGGGGCGCGGCGTGCGTAACGCAGAGGCGGAGCCGGAACAGGAAAGAAAGAGGCTGGAGCCCCGGGCGGCATTGCCGATTATTCCTCCCCGCGGTCTGTTCATGTGCAGATCGGAACTCCGGCTACTCCAAGAAGGCGGTAAGAGGGTTCTGGATTGTAGACTCTTGGAACCGCCATATTTCTGCTTTGTTCCGGTGACGGACGTCCCAGGTTAAGCTATCTCCTCTGTTGGCTGAGACGTGCTTCCATAGCCGTTTCATGCAGAGGAGAGTTGTCGCTCGTAGAGGCGCTTGGGTAACATTCTCCCTGTTGGAAAAAGGCCCAGCTTGGCTTTTGTGCAGGGAGGGTAAAGTGCCCGCGATTTACACACATCCGGATTTACGCCCTTAACCAGTGAGCATGGGTGTGTGTGCTGTGCCTTTCGTACTTTGGAAAAAGACACGCATTCAGAGTCACGCATTTAGTCAGTGAGCGTGGGTGTGTGCTGTGCCTTTTGTACTTTGGAAAAAGACACGCATTCAGAGTCACGCATTTAGTCAGTGAGCGCGGGTGTGTGCTGTGTCTTTCGTACTTTGGAAAACGACACGCATTCTAATTGACGCCTTATATCACTTGAGCGTGGGTGTGTGCTGTGACTCACGAACTTTGGAAACAAAACGCATCAAGATTTATGTATTGAATCAGAGAGAGGGGGCTATGGTTCCTTCAACATCCCCTTTGTACGGTTAGAATGGAATGAGTGTGTGAATTATAAACACGCAACTATAATAAAATGTTTCAGAGCCTCGTATAGCACTGAAACGTCTCTCGTCGAAATCTCTGAAGCCATTCGGAAATGTCTGGATTCAGGTGGCAGGGTGGTTCTGATTTTGTTGGACCTCTCCACGGCATTCAATACTGTGCCTCATTCCTTAGTGCTGGCCTGCCTCTCGGACATTGGTATCTCAGGGCTGGCATGGAACTGGCTGAAATAGTTCCTAGAGTATGGCTCCCCATCCTCTTATGCCCCCCCAGAGTCTGACCACAGAAGTGCTTCAGGGGTCTATTTTGAGCCCCCTTCTCTTTAATATATATGTAACCCCTCTGATTCAGCTGGCTGAGGAGCTTGGAGCCAAGATCATTGCATATGCTGATGATATCCAGTTCCTTTTTACATGGAACAATATTGATTCGTCCACCTCCCTCGCCAGAACATGTTTGACGGCCGTTTTCCAATGGTTCCTCTCCACGCAGCTAAAGTGCAATGAGGATAAATCAAAGATTATCCTGTTTGTGACCTTCCCCCCTCAGTTTAGGGAATCGCTTTGGCAAGCGGATTATCCAATGTCTAACTCTGTGGGCCTACTCACTAAAAACCTAGGGATCTGGTTCGACGAGAATCTTTTTTTCGCTACACAGATTGAGAAGCTAGCTGGGCAGTGCTTTGCCACTCTTAAATCCCTTACAAAATTTCTTCCTCTCCTCTCTAGGGCAGCCAAGGAAACGGTTACCCACGCCTTAATCCTCTCACGCATCGACTATGCAAACGCCTTGTACATAGGCCTGCCAGGTTACCTCTTGAAGAGACTGCAGGTAGTCCAGAACGCAGTGGCGAGGACTCTCCTTAATATTCCCGTAAGAACTAGCGTAAGGCAACACCTGCGTGATCTCTACTGGTTACCTGTGGCTGAAAGAATAACGTTCGAAGCCCTTGTTTTGGCTCACTGGGCCCTGTAGGGAATTGGTCCAGTATACCTAGGGAAATGTATCAGGTTCAACGACCCTGCTAGAGAGCTGCGCTCAGCGGCGCAGCTTCTGGCTCTTGTACCAAGCGTTCACCTCAAGCGAATTGGTGGAAGTTCTCTTGCATTCATGGCATCCTTGGCCTGGAATTCTCTTCTTCTGGACCTTCGTGGTATCCAGGACGCTAAGCTCTTCAGGAAAAGACTGAAAACTTTTCTTTTCATCTAACAGACTGCTCATTTCCTCCCCCACTTGGCTCGCGCCGGGACATTCTTTCAGTAGCTGTGTGTGCTATAAATGTCAATAATATAACATAACGTTGCGTCGCGTTGTGAAACGGAGTGTTGCGGCGGACGATGTCCTCATGGTTCGGTGCAGGCAGCGGCTCGTTGGCGGAGTCAGTGATACCAGGGCTTGCAGTGAAGGATGGTCACAATGCGGCGATGAAGCCGGTCGATGTTCGGGTCTGGCAGCGACAGACTCAGTGATGTCCTTGTAGCGTGTAGTGAAGCATTGCGGGTGTGGTGCCCACAGGACGCGGTGCAAGCAGCGGCTTGTTGATGGAGTTGGTGAGACCAGGGTTGCGTTGTGAGGCGCTGCTTTTGGCGGTGCTTTCAGGACACGAAATCCTTCGACGGACTCGATGACAGAGTCAGTTACCCTTTTTCTTCTGCAGAGACAATCAGAGATGGTGCCCAAAGACACAGTGAGGTCTTTGCTGTTCCTAAGACCTCTAGAACAGGTGGCAAGCTCAGTTCAAGTCCTTGGAGATCTTTACTTTAAGCAGGGGAACAAAGCAAGCAGCAGAGTCTTTTTCTCCTTTCCTTGTCAGTGAGTAGCCACTGCAGGCCAACCCCCGAGAGCAAACAGCACAGGGCAGTATTCCTCCTCAGCTTCTCTCGCTCTTTTCCTTGGCAAAAGTTCCTCTTTATTTCTCAGAAGTGATCTAAAAGTCTGGGGTTTGGGCCCCTCTTTTTATACACAAAAATCTTTTGTTCTCTGAAGACAGAGAGTGTCTGTACCCAGCCAGAGCCAGTTCTGTCCTCACTGGTGCAGCTTACTGGTAGGAGGTGGAGACAGCATTGTTGAAGGCAGACCAGGCCCATTCAAGTAAAATGAAATGTCCCCCCTTCTCTAAATGCCGCCCAGGTCCACTCAGCCCAGCCCTGACTCATCAGGCTCTCTGGAGCCACTGCCCCTCTCCAGCCCTTGTCATCCAAAAGCCAGACATGCAATACACAAACCTAGCAGAGGCACACTGGATGGTTAGGCAAGAAAATACCTACTTTCTAAAAGTGGTATTTTCAAACACAGAATTAAAAATCACCCTTACTAAAAAATGCATTTTAACATTCTGAGTTCAGGCATACTAAATGGTATTTTCCTACCTTGTTTGCATGGAAAATAATGTTTCTAAGATGTTATAAACAAACTCCCCATTCTGTCCTATGAGAACAGGTAGCCTTGCAATAGTGAAAAACGAAATTGGTAGTATTTCACTATCAGGACATGCCACACACATCAGGGCATGTCCTACCTTTCACATACAATGCACCCTGCCCACAGGGGTACCTTAGGGGTGACTAATATTATCAGGACTATGAACCTCAGTATTGTTAGCCAACTTGCACAGGAGCAGAATGACGCCTAATTCCCAATGCCCCCTCCGGAACACCCCTGTTAGGTTCCTAAACAGGTATGTCCCTAGGGGGGAAAGGGGATAAGAAGAGACAGCTAATCTGTAGTACTCTGCTAGCTGATTTCTTCTATCTTCTGTTATCTTCTTTTGTCCAATCTTCCTTGTTTTTAAGCTGAAAACATAATGACATTTCTTACTTATAACATTCTATTTCTATTTCTATTTATACTCGTCACCTTCTGTTTACCAATTTTTACCAGTACTACTCTTGACTATTTTCTCTCCTCTGTGGCATAATGTTTGCGCTAGTTGTTCAAGCTTATTGTTTCTATTCTTGCATTATAATGAATTAAATAACTTAACCTTGTTATCTCTTGCAGGGAATACTTGTGACATAGAAGTGAAGACTACTCACTGCTTTTCCATGGACTAGTTCTGGAAGGACTCAGGTACGTGTAGTGTTAGTCTCTTTTACTTCTTTTCTCGGCACTCTTATCAAAGGCTAAAGAGTTTAAAGCTGTTTCTAGTTCTTGCAAGGTAATAGGTGATGCAAGGATTTCATTTTGTGCATCTGTGACCACCTTTCAAAAATACTGCTACAGACCCCCCATCTAATGGGGTCCCTCCCTCAGTATATAATTGCTCATAATACTTTAAAAAAAGATTCAGTATCCTTTTGGGGATTCTTGAATTTGATCCAAGTGATCTTTGATTTTGACAATTCTATTTCCAAGATCAGCCCGGTGTTCTCCACCAGTTCATACAGCTCAGCTCTATGTTGTACATATTTAGCAGCCACCTCTGAGCCAAAATGTTGATGTATTTTAAACTTGACAATTGAGATTTCCTTTTGGCACTCCTCACTATTAAGCCCTTTGCTAACTTTTCTCATGAGTTATAGTTCCGCCATTTCTAACTGCTTGAACCATTTCCCTTTTTTATTCTGCAGAACATTCTGTCGAGAAATAGAGTAGCTCAGGGTCTCACCTCAAATCCCTGCCTTAAAGGTATCCCATACTATAGTATCTGCGGATTAACCTCCATTAGTATTGAAGAACTCAACAATGCATTTAGTCATATGAGCCTGATAAAATTGATCACACAGAAGCATCCTTTCGAAAGACCGAGGCCTTTGAGCCCTAGTAACCCCAGACAATAAGACTTCAATTACTAAAGCATTATGATCTGAAATGGACCTTAGATAACTTTCCACTTTACTTATTTTAAGTAGTTGGTCAGAAGTAAAATAAATTATCTATCGGAACTAACTTATTGTAGGGGGGCCAAGTAAAAAGTGAATCCTGGATCCACTGTTCTATCGTCGTGCCAGCTATCGATCAGACCCTGTTCTCTCACTAAGCTTTGTAAGGCTTTATAGACCTTTACTTTCCTGCCCTGATATGGTAAATCAGCATTTACATAAAAATAACTATCTAAATGAATGTCAAAATCTCCACAAAGGACCAGGGGGCGTGGCCATAGGGCAAGTTCGATTCTTAGAACATTTAATACATCGAGATCATGTAGGTTAGACCCATAAATGGAACAGATTGTAATAGTCATTATCAGCTGTGCATTTATTCTCACCCCAGCGTATCTTTCTTCACTCTCTTCAACACAGACCCAAACCATGTTTTGTATAGGATTGCAACCCCTCTTGTGGTCGTTCCCTGCCAAGTAAATGCTAGGATATTAAAACCTAAGTCTCTTAGCCACGAGCGCTTGCTCCAAGGTATATGAATCTCCTGAAGACATACTACTTCAATCTGCATATAGCAAAGGTACTTAGCAAGTATACCCCTTTTTTTCCAATCATTAAGGCCACAAACATTTAGAGTTCAATTGCGATTGCGCCTGCCACCGCAACGACTAAAGGGACCACCTGCCATAGGTGTGGCGGTCCTGCCGTATGCCTTAGGATGCCCCCGCCACACTGGCGGGTGCATCCTGCATTCTTAACATTGCGGCGGGCGGTGCTGTCAACAGCACCCGCCGCAATGTCAGAAATGCATGTCGTGCATTTACATGTACAACGTGGCAGGCACCGCGCAGTGCCTGCCATCTTGTGCATGCAAATGCTGGGGGTACCATAGGTACCCTCCCATGTGCAACCCCCACCCCCCACAACACCCTGGGGGCCCGCAACAGGCCCCTAAATGCAGGATCCGCATGCCTTTCCATGGCAGCATTGCTGCCATGGAAAGGCTGATCTCTGCATTCATCTTAATATGGATGGCGGTGTCTTGCAGACACCGCCACCATATTAAACACGTTTTCCACCCGGTCGACGAGTCGACCGGCGGCAAACTGGCGGACGGCCTTTCTGTCCGCCAGATTCCCCCCTGCCATCGTAATGTGGCGGGGGAAATGGAAGGCGGGCGGAGGGAATTGGCGAGTGGATTGCCACCGCCATACGGGTGGTGGCGACCCGCCCCCCAACATAATCGACCCCTTAGTGAGCAAATATGAATTTTACCCATCATCCTTGTATTGACAATTCTCAGTATCTCTCCATCAAAAACATTACATTATGATTGCTCATAGAAATTATTTCAATCTTCCTTAAACATATGTAAACATCATGACATATATTAAACAAGTGACTTAACCTTTGCTTACCCCATCCCTTCCCTCTCCCCAAGCTTACATCCCATGACCCCCCATCTCCCCTTGTGCCCACCACCCTTCACAATTGGCTAGACCAACCAGGTCCTGTGATGGAAAGGGAGCCCTTCCTCATGCCCACTCCAGTCAAAAGAGAGAATAAAGGAACACCACAAACATCACAGCAATTATGATCTCTCATGGTTCCGTGTTAACCATCTGGTTGATCACTTATACGCATGCAGTACTCATTAGCCCAGCACTATGCTAGTTTTTTTGCACTCTAGCCATTGGAATATGGCAGCGATAGTATTACGCACATGCGGCATACGTTTGACTAGCATTATGCTCGTCTTTAATATTCTAACCATTCTAATATGGCGGCAGTAGTCTAACGCCGACTATAATTAGTCTGTTTTTTATCTTGGGGTTCACTCTGAGTTATATACCGGGATGCTCCGCTTTCAGTTTCAAAGCATTGCTGCGAGAGGTTGTCGTACACGGTGATCGCTTTCTCAAATTGGTAAGATCATTACGCTCTCGGCTATGCGCGGAGTCAGCATATCACATGATTTTAACATCTTTTCGGACGTTTTGGTGTTGAATTGAGTTTTTTTCTCGTTTTCAGATTTCCAACACTTTATTACGTTAAGGAGGTAAGAGATCTACTGATATTTGTCGTGGTGTTTCAGGAGATACCTGATATTGCAACAGGAGTACTAATGATTGTGTTTTGATCGTTTTAGAGAGTGGAGTGTAGGAAATGGTTGTGATTGAGGCTTAATACACAGAGTACAGGTATGACTTCCTCATATGGAGAGTATATACACTTACCACTGGGTGACATACATTTATAGCAATATACAAGCACCTTAAACACGCCGATAAGGGTTATTTGACAGTACGTAACCCATAGGATGTAGGTCATAGCACATGTCTGGTGAGATTTGGTCACTATTGGTATAACCCACATTGGAAACATAAGTAATCATTTCATTTTTGCGTTACAGATTTTCCCCTGAGGAAGGGACCATTTAAAGGTCACGAAATGCATCGGGCTTTACATGAAATGATGTAAAATTGTGTATTAACAATGATTCTTGTAAATAATAGTACATGAAATGTATCACAAGAAACGCATTTATGTTTTTAAAAAAAATACTTTTTGTGAAAAATGAAGATTGTATATTCAATGTATTGTTTACATTTTTGAGAAAGAAAGGAGGTTTTGTTGAAACAAAGTGAATAAAACTTATATGTATCAGCATTTAACATTGATGTAGTGATGATGCTTATCACTTGGTGAACAGTGCGCAGCATAATCAAGTCTCTATACTTGCGATGTAACCAGTGTTTGATTTTAGCATGAGTTGACAGCTCTCGCATGCTGCAGCACCTTTTTATAAAAGGATTAAATAGGTTGAAATCTGGAGTGCACCCCCCACTCAACAAACTTACAATTAATCCCCTGCAACTTCAGGCATGCTGTCTGGACCGTCCGACATTCCATGTGCGTTTCAGCTCTATGGGTCATCATGCTTTGATATATAGAGTCTAAGGAGGCAGGTTCAATTTCACTTATATTGTCTCCAGCTGTAGTCATATAACCTTCTAAATCTGGGGAGACAGAGTAGTCCCAAAGAAGACCCAGAGTTTACTTTTCCTTTTTGTTACCTCTGTCATGAGGATTTCTTCCCTTTTTAACTGTGGCCAAAGTTTTGTCATGACCACCATTGGAGTTACTGGAATTCGATGCCTGACTCTGGCTATCCGACTCAGACCAGTCTGAAATGCCAGATAGGGAGAAGAACTTATCCCTGACTTCTGCCTCTGCCCCACAATTAGCAACTATCTCTCCTATTGCCCCATCCTGTTTAGCAAAGGGACCAACCAACTGAGATATTTCATTTCCTCCAGCCATTAATACCTCAGATCCATTCTGTTGCAGAGCTTTCCAAAACCTGCAATCATGCAAAATCAAGTGACAAGAACTGTTATGAGCCACCTTAAATGAACTAAGTCAAAATTGCGGTGCAGAAGAATGGAAAAATCCTTCTGAAGAGTGCGGAAAATGAAGCTGGAATTGAGTTAAAGACTGTGAAAAAGAAGAGGGGAAAAGCAAGGAGGCTTAAGAAGTGCTTGGATACACTACACACTATTTTTCACTACATACTATTTTTCACATTTTTTTAGGTTTTTATGTTTTTGTTAGTTTTATTTTTAAGTCTAGTTTTTGATTTAATGGACCATTTCAAAGGCAAAATTTAAAGAGACTGGATATGAAAAACGAAATTTAAGTCGTAGATGTGTTAATTCTTGTTTTATAAGTGTTTTACTACTAATGTTTGTTTGGTTAACTCTAATTGTTGTTGTGCCTTATTTTATGTATTCTACTAAGAATACCATTACTAATAATTTGGTGAGTGAAAGAGTAGATGTGGGAAAATTTAAAGAGGAACCACAGACTAACACTGACAAAATAACAGGTGATAATATATATCTTAAACATCACAGTCCGTGGGTCTATCAAGCTCTCCGAGAAGAGAACTAGAGCACAACCAGTATAAGTCAGTTACTCCTACTAAGACATCAGTTTATTGGATCTCCTAAAAGCCGTTAAGATGTGAAGCAATTGCAGTGCAAAGAGTCACCTCACTTTACCTGGCTGCAGCTCAGGACGTGAGGCCCCGCACTCTCCGTCTGTACCCTAGACCTTTCCGGTGGCAGCCAGAAGAAAGGTCCGGGGTACCGACGGAGAGAGCGGGGCCTCACGTCCTGAGCAGCTGCCAGGTGAGGTGAGATATTCACCTGTGATACTACGGGTGACGACTACAAATCCTATAGATTGTATCAAAAAGGATATCACAGGTGTTTGTATGCTGTATCGTTCTCACTACACTTTATCACTTAGTACTTTGCAATAGCAATTTCATCTAGGTCCTAAAGAAGGCCACGATCATAGTTTGATCATCATGGCCGAAACATGTAGACCCTCTTATGTAGACCTGCACGCTCGTTAATTTTTTCAGACCGCGCTTGCACTGTTTTTTAATATTGACACCAGGAGTTAACTATTCAATTGCCTTTTTTCTCCTGGTAGCCAATTTTAACTTCACTTTTTAACATTACTCTTTGCACTGCAATTGCTCCACATCTGAACGGATTTTAGTAGATCCAATAAACTGATCTACCAAAAACCCCTCTGAGCTCCTCCCTCACAGTGAGGGGGGTTGTAGCCCTTGGTTGCACTAGGAATTGCAACCAAGAGGAGATCCCAGATGATGAAGCATGCCACTTCGATGGGTGATGGGATTCCGTCCTCTTAAATAGGACTCCCTCTATGTCTTAGTAGGAGTAACTTATTTGTACTGGATGTGCTCTAGTTCTCTTCTCGGAGAGCTTGATAGAACCGCGGACTGTGTGTGTTTGATATGTAATTGAATGGGGATTCTGTCCGCGCAGGTCTTTACATTTCTCCCTTAGACCCTTTATTCACCTTAGTGTTATGTTTGATAATATATATCACCAGCATAACTCTTTTAATGATTTTTCTTAAAATGTTTTTATCAAATTATTCTATGAATACATGTATACTATGAATGTGAGAGATTGTTACGTGTGCATTCAATTACCTTCATCTGTGTCTGAGGGGGTGACTTATCATCACCTACCTTTAACATATAGGGCCATATGTAGGTAGCCTCACATTTACCGATTCAGAAATACCGAATTTTACCGATTCGGTATTTATGAATCGGTAAATGTGATGTAGGTAATGATTCGGTAAAGTTTACCGAATTGGAAAAATTCGGTAATTATGAATCGGTATTTACCGATTCGGTAATGAGGCATACCTTCCCATTGATTCCTATGGGCCTGGAGGCCCATAGGAATCAATGGGAAGGTATGCCTCATTACCGATTCGGTAAATACCGATTCGGTAATGGGGGGAGCATATTCAAGGGTGGCAGGGTGTCACATTGACACCCTGTTGCACCCCTGAATCTTGCATGTGTGCACATGTGGCGCACATACATGCCCTAAGGGCATGTATGTCTGCCACATGTCACTCTTAAATCTCCAAAATATTGCTTTTTGCAAGGTATTCGTTATTTATCACCAACCTGTATTTGGTGGTAAATAACGAATTTCTAATACTAATTTTCACTCTTGTGAGTGCTCCCTACATCTGATTTCTGGATTCGGTATTTACCGAATCGGTATTTTACCGATTTCTTAATTTCCGATTCAGTAAATACCGAATCCAGAAATCAGCCCCCTACATAGCAAATGCCTAAATACCGGTCGGTAACAGGATATTTACCGAATTTCGTCCGTTACCGACCGGTATTTGGCATCCTACATGAGGCCCATAGAGTTTCGTGTAGTGTACTAACAAGTCTGTTCTAAGAAAAAGGAAGTTTGCTGTATTTTTATTCAAATTATGATTTAGTATTTTCTGAAGTGCCTATTAGAAAGAATATGAATAAGATGAATAGGGCAACAAATGCAGAGTATTTTGGTGAATTCTTTCATACTACTAAAACAATAGATACTGTGTATGCACATCGTAATAATTTAACACGTAGGTTGCGTCAGGAGGAGATTGAATTTATAAATTTGGTGGAAGATAGGAGACAGAGTTTTAAGAAGAAAGCAGCTGAGCAAAAGTCCCATATACCTCCTTGGGCTTTTAGAAAGTTGATTATAAAAAGAGTGAAACATATGCTGCAATGACTCTGGATTGGCATCATAGGGGAAAGCTTTGCTTACTAAGACAGAAAACTGACTTTAATAATTATTTCATTGTTTCTAGTGAACTTGATCAGATTTTCCTAACTATGGAATTTTGGGGATTAAGAGGTGGTACAGACACTGTTTTCCCTGGAATATATCATGTGTGTGGTAAAAATGCCTACTATAGGTTGCCTGCACATTGGTATGGATGTTGTTAAATGGGGATTGTCTTGCCAAAAGTCTACTGTTTGGATAAAAATCATGAAACCAATGAAAAGAAAGGAAAACTAACACAACATAAAAGAGGAATTAGTGCCGCAGAGATTGTGGGTGATATTTTTGGACCATTGATACCTTCAGTTGGAGTAATCCCAAATTCACATAAAATTAGAAAATTATCCACAGTGGTTGATCGTTTATAAACAGACGATGTTGGCTGGTTCTTAATGATTGATACAGAAATGGTTGCTTTAAGATCTTTGATCTTGCAAAATAGACTTGCTCTTGATGTATAATTGGCAAAGAGGGCGAAATCTGTAATATGTCGAACATTAAACAGTGTTGCACATAAATCCCTGACAAAAGTACGAATCTGGAGGGATATATTACAAATATTACACATTTACGGAAAGATTTAACTGAACTGAAGGTTGACAGTGCTTGGGAGAGACTTGGTAAGGGTTTCTCCTCAGTGGGTAATTGGTTTTCTACTTTTTGTAATAGCTTACTAGGGAAAATACTAATACTAATAGTTGCTGTGGCTACCCGGATACTAATGATGGTATTAATTTATAAGTATTGCAAGTGCAATAGACAAACACTAGATACTAAATGAATAGCAAGAAAGAGAAAGAGAGAAGAAATAGAGATGGAAGACCGAAGAGGATATTACTTTGAAATAGTAAAAAATATCGATGGGGTTATGTTGAAACAGGAGAGGTCTACTGCTTTTTAAGTAGTAAAAAATGGTGGCAATCAGATTTTTGGGTTTTTATGATGGCCTCAAGTCAAAGGGTGGATTGATGGAGCACGGTTTTCTCGAAATAAAACATGCTCAGATTGAACTTCTCATTGTGTGAATTATTAACAAAATGGTGTGAATTATTAACAGTGCAAAATTAAAAAGGGGAAGGATGAAAATTTCGCAATCGCCTGCTGGGAGAGTTAGTGAAGGCCGCTGTTAGAAATGGGGGTCTCTAGTTGGCAGAGGTAGGTACCTTTGTCCAAGTAGGGACCCTTGCTTCTAGTCAGGGTAAGGGGGATACACTTCTAAAATAACCCCTGCTCACCCCCTTGGTAGGTGGGTATGAGCTGACAGGCTTATCTCAGAGGCAGTATGTAAAGCCTTTGTGAACACATACAGTAATTCAGTGAAAACACTACAATGGACACCACACCAGTTTAGAAAAATAGTAAATCTTTATCTAAACCAACAAGACCAAATAAGATAAAAATCCAACATACAATACTCTTGAAAAATAGTACTTGTACAAAATAACCTTTAGATTACAGGAAAATCAATAAAACACAGTTCTTCCGACTCGGTAGCTCCTCCTGGGTCTACCGTGATACTGAATACGACAGAGTCTAACAGATACGGCCCAGCTAAAGCGTCAGCAGACTCAGACACAGTACCTTTCTTGTTGCGACCAACACGTCAGTTTGAGTCGGTGGGGGCTATGAATAACGCTCGCTCACTAGGTAAACACTCTCACGATATCTTTGACCTTCTCTCCGATGAGTCTCTTTACATACTGTTTATAACAGAGACTTGGCTCAGTGAGTTTTCTAATCCAGTGATTGAGCTGGCCATTCCTGGGGGATATAAAGTTTCTTGCGTTGATTGCAAAAACCGGTAGGGATGGAGGTATAGCGGTGGTGTTCAGGGACAAGTGGATCTTCCATCAGGGTGAGGCCTTGGGGATAGGAGAGGGAGAAGCTCTGGACTTCCACATTACCATCTCACCACACTTCCTGCTGGGCGGCACACTGGTCTATAGACCACACGGTCCGGCGGGTTCTTTTCTTAAGGCCTTGGATGATGTTATCATCCCCCGCGCACTACGCTTTACCCACTTTCTACTCCCTGGAGATTTCAACATCCATCTGGATTGCGGGGATGCAAGGTATACTCGGGAGTTCCTGGACTCCCTGAGCCTTGCCCAGCTCACTCAATGGGTCAGCTCCCCCACGCATTATGGAGGTCATATTCTTGACCCGATTTGTACTAATTTTCCCATCATTGTCAAAGATCCTCTACTGGTACCCTGGACTGATCACTTTGTGATCCATTTTGTTTGGGCCATCGATAGCAACTATTTACCAAGCCTGCCCTGTCAAGGTACACCCTCCACTAAAATTGATCAGATGGCCTTCAGTCTCGCCCTGTCTAAGACACGGCCAGCCCTCGCTAAGGACCTGGTGGGAGCTCTTGATAGCTTCACCAGTTAGATTACGCAGATGGTTGAGCGCCTGTCTCCATCATCATTGCATGGTTCTCCAGTGAGCTCAAAGTTCAGAAACAACAGTGCAAAAAATTGTAGCGTTGTTGTAGACAGGCATATTTCCCATTGGCCAAGTTGGCACTCAGGAAAGCTCAGAGTGCATACTATGTCACGATTCCCTGGCCGGTTGTAACGCTAGCTGTAGCAACGCATTTCCGGCCAGGAACTACATTCCCCAGCATCCTTAGCGGGGCGCGGCGTGCGTAACGCAGAGGCGGAGCCGGAACAGGAAAGAAAGAGGCTGGAGCCCCGGGCGGCATTGCCGATTATTCCTCCCCGCGGTCTGTTCATGTGCAGATCGGAACTCCGGCTACTCCAAGAAGGCGGTAAGAGGGTTCTGGATTGTAGACTCTTGGAACCGCCATATTTCTGCTTTGTTCCGGTGACGGACGTCCCAGGTTAAGCTATCTCCTCTGTTGGCTGAGACGTGCTTCCATAGCCGTTTCATGCAGAGGAGAGTTGTCGCTCGTAGAGGCGCTTGGGTAACATTCTCCCTGTTGGAAAAAGGCCCAGCTTAGCTTTTGTGCAGGGAGGGTAAAGTGCCCGCGATTTACACACATCCGGATTTACGCCCTTAACCAGTGAGCATGGGTGTGTGTGCTGTGCCTTTCGTACTTTGGAAAAAGACACGCATTCAGAGTCACGCATTTAGTCAGTGAGCGTGGGTGTGTGCTGTGCCTTTTGTACTTTGGAAAAAGACACGCATTCAGAGTCACGCATTTAGTCAGTGAGCGCGGGTGTGTGCTGTGTCTTTCGTACTTTGGAAAACGACACGCATTCTAATTGACGCCTTATATCACTTGAGCGTGGGTGTGTGCTGTGACTCACGAACTTTGGAAACAAAACGCATCAAGATTTATGTATTGAATCAGAGAGAGGGGGCTATGGTTCCTTCAACATCCCCTTTGTACGGTTAGAATGGAATGAGTGTGTGAATTATAAACACGCAACTATAATAAAATGTTTCAGAGCCTCGTATAGCACTGAAACGTCTCTCGTCGAAATCTCTGAAGCCATTCGGAAATGTCTGGATTCAGGTGGCAGGGTGGTTCTGATTTTGTTGGACCTCTCCACGGCATTCAATACTGTGCCTCATTCCTTAGTGCTGGCCTGCCTCTCGGACATTGGTATCTCAGGGCTGGCATGGAACTGGCTGAAATAGTTCCTAGAGTATGGCTCCCCATCCTCTTATGCCCCCCCAGAGTCTGACCACAGAAGTGCTTCAGGGGTCTATTTTGAGCCCCCTTCTCTTTAATATATATGTAACCCCTCTGATTCAGCTGGCTGAGGAGCTTGGAGCCAAGATCATTGCATATGCTGATGATATCCAGTTCCTTTTTACATGGAACAATATTGATTCGTCCACCTCCCTCGCCAGAACATGTTTGACGGCCGTTTTCCAATGGTTCCTCTCCACGCAGCTAAAGTGCAATGAGGATAAATCAAAGATTATCCTGTTTGTGACCTTCCCCCCTCAGTTTAGGGAATCGCTTTGGCAAGCGGATTATCCAATGTCTAACTCTGTGGGCCTACTCACTAAAAACCTAGGGATCTGGTTCGACGAGAATCTTTTTTTCGCTACACAGATTGAGAAGCTAGCTGGGCAGTGCTTTGCCACTCTTAAATCCCTTACAAAATTTCTTCCTCTCCTCTCTAGGGCAGCCAAGGAAACGGTTACCCACGCCTTAATCCTCTCACGCATCGACTATGCAAACGCCTTGTACATAGGCCTGCCAGGTTACCTCTTGAAGAGACTGCAGGTAGTCCAGAACGCAGTGGCGAGGACTCTCCTTAATATTCCCGTAAGAACTAGCGTAAGGCAACACCTGCGTGATCTCTACTGGTTACCTGTGGCTGAAAGAATAACGTTCGAAGCCCTTGTTTTGGCTCACTGGGCCCTGTAGGGAATTGGTCCAGTATACCTAGGGAAATGTATCAGGTTCAACGACCCTGCTAGAGAGCTGCGCTCAGCGGCGCAGCTTCTGGCTCTTGTACCAAGCGTTCACCTCAAGCGAATTGGTGGAAGTTCTCTTGCATTCATGGCATCCTTGGCCTGGAATTCTCTTCTTCTGGACCTTCGTGGTATCCAGGACGCTAAGCTCTTCAGGAAAAGACTGAAAACTTTTCTTTTCATCTAACAGACTGCTCATTTCCTCCCCCACTTGGCTCGCGCCGGGACATTCTTTCAGTAGCTGTGTGTGCTATAAATGTCAATAATATAACATAACGTTGCGTCGCGTTGTGAAACGGAGTGTTGCGGCGGACGATGTCCTCATGGTTCGGTGCAGGCAGCGGCTCGTTGGCGGAGTCAGTGATACCAGGGCTTGCAGTGAAGGATGGTCACAATGCGGCGATGAAGCCGGTCGATGTTCGGGTCTGGCAGCGACAGACTCAGTGATGTCCTTGTAGCGTGTAGTGAAGCATTGCGGGTGTGGTGCCCACAGGACGCGGTGCAAGCAGCGGCTTGTTGATGGAGTTGGTGAGACCAGGGTTGCGTTGTGAGGCGCTGCTTTTGGCGGTGCTTTCAGGACACGAAATCCTTCGACGGACTCGATGACAGAGTCAGTTACCCTTTTTCTTCTGCAGAGACAATCAGAGATGGTGCCCAAAGACACAGTGAGGTCTTTGCTGTTCCTAAGACCTCTAGAACAGGTGGCAAGCTCAGTTCAAGTCCTTGGAGATCTTTACTTTAAGCAGGGGAACAAAGCAAGCAGCAGAGTCTTTTTCTCCTTTCCTTGTCAGTGAGTAGCCACTGCAGGCCAACCCCCGAGAGCAAACAGCACAGGGCAGTATTCCTCCTCAGCTTCTCTCGCTCTTTTCCTTGGCAAAAGTTCCTCTTTATTTCTCAGAAGTGATCTAAAAGTCTGGGGTTTGGGCCCCTCTTTTTATACACAAAAATCTTTTGTTCTCTGAAGACAGAGAGTGTCTGTACCCAGCCAGAGCCAGTTCTGTCCTCACTGGTGCAGCTTACTGGTAGGAGGTGGAGACAGCATTGTTGAAGGCAGACCAGGCCCATTCAAGTAAAATGAAATGTCCCCCCTTCTCTAAATGCCGCCCAGGTCCACTCAGCCCAGCCCTGACTCATCAGGCTCTCTGGAGCCACTGCCCCTCTCCAGCCCTTGTCATCCAAAAGCCAGACATGCAATACACAAACCTAGCAGAGGCACACTGGATGGTTAGGCAAGAAAATACCTACTTTCTAAAAGTGGTATTTTCAAACACAGAATTAAAAATCACCCTTACTAAAAAATGCATTTTAACATTCTGAGTTCAGGCATACTAAATGGTATTTTCCTACCTTGTTTGCATGGAAAATAATGTTTCTAAGATGTTATAAACAAACTCCCCATTCTGTCCTATGAGAACAGGTAGCCTTGCAATAGTGAAAAACGAAATTGGTAGTATTTCACTATCAGGACATGCCACACACATCAGGGCATGTCCTACCTTTCACATACAATGCACCCTGCCCACAGGGGTACCTTAGGGGTGACTAATATTATCAGGACTATGAACCTCAGTATTGTTAGCCAACTTGCACAGGAGCAGAATGACGCCTAATTCCCAATGCCCCCTCCGGAACACCCCTGTTAGGTTCCTAAACAGGTATGTCCCTAGGGGGGAAAGGGGATAAGAAGAGACAGCTAATCTGTAGTACTCTGCTAGCTGATTTCTTCTATCTTCTGTTATCTTCTTTTGTCCAATCTTCCTTGTTTTTAAGCTGAAAACATAATGACATTTCTTACTTATAACATTCTATTTCTATTTCTATTTATACTCGTCACCTTCTGTTTACCAATTTTTACCAGTACTACTCTTGACTATTTTCTCTCCTCTGTGGCATAATGTTTGCGCTAGTTGTTCAAGCTTATTGTTTCTATTCTTGCATTTATAATGAATTAAATAACTTAACCTTGTTATCTCTTGCAGGGAATACTTGTGACATAGAAGTGAAGACTACTCACTGCTTTTCCATGGACTAGTTCTGGAAGGACTCAGGTACGTGTAGTGTTAGTCTCTTTTACTTCTTTTCTCGGCACTCTTGTCTCTCACAGCAGTTACTCTGTTTTTTCTACTCTTTCTTCTCGTCTTGGTTGGTTAATAGAAATAGAATTGACAGAATTCCATTTAATCACTATTACCTCTTCTTTTAATTATCTCACTAAGAATTTAGTCTGACCTCGAACACGTGAGTCAGAAAAGATATCTTTATTTGAACACGGGGTGTCTAACCACAGCCAACACCAGCGTCACTTACTTCACCTAGATTTGACCTGCTCGGAGAGCAAGACACTTCTCCTGACAGACCAAGCATGCGCAAGTTCACTAGCTTCACTGTGAACATGCCAAGACATGCGCAGGATAGACTGACCTTATAGTTGGGAACACTTCCTCAACTTGAAAAACCAGCGATACTAAATACGACGCCCGTCGCCTCTACCCTTCGCTAACTACCACAACAGAGAACAGGACCGAAGCTCCTTCCTCAGGAATTCTCTCAGGTGAACTGCGTTTTAGAAGGTTAGCGCGCGCTTCACATTCCAATCTTGATTGGAATACAAGCACTAGAACGCTGTTAGGAGAGACGAGTTGGCAGACATCTTTGAATTCCAGCGCTGCCAGCTCGTCCTCCAGATTTTTCCTTTCTGAACTTTTACACCTTTCTTGGGATGTTTGTAAATTAAAATACTGCCAATTGTTGAACTCTGAGGAGGAAACCTCCTGAGGATCCTGACAAATATGGAGAAAAGGGAAGGTTAGGGCCTGGCTAGTGTGTGGACTTGCAAAGTCGCCATGGCAGTACCAGACTGCACACATGCTCTGCAATGGCAGGCCAGAGTTACATTTTACAGGCTGCTTCTGTGGGTGGCACAATCAGTGCTGTAGCCCTGTAGCAACATTTGATTTACAGGCCCTGGGCACACGCAGTGCACTGTACTTGGGTCTGACTGGTAAATCAAATATGCCAATCATGGAATCCCTAATCCATAACAACAGTTTACTGGGAGAGCATATGGACTTTATCACTGATCAGCAGTGGTAAAGTGCACAGAGACAGATAGACAAGTCCTGGGATGACCCTGCAAAAAGGGCCACGTCCTACAGCCGCAAATGCACATGATTAATCTAGAAAAATAGTCATGAGCTTCTTTTCATTAACTGCTTGAAAATAATCTGCAGAGCATTAGAAAATGCAAGCAAAAGCATTCATAGAGCGTTTAATAATGAAGCTTTATGAAATACCAATAATAATCATAGTTGTATTTGTTTTTTCCTAGAGAACATTTTGCTGCTCTGCAGAGAAAGCCTCAAGAGTCTTTTTAGGGGCTTATTAGAATGCTTATTAGAATGTAGAAAGGTAGAAATATGTAATTTGTCCTTCGTGAGTTCCTGATGATGGCCAAGGTTGTGTAGGGGAAACAATAAACATTATGAATGGAACTTTCTTGCAGAGAAGAGTATATTGACACTTGTACTGCAAGGTTGATCTATTTGCGAGATGGAGAAATTTACAAGCCGCGGAAGAAGTGATAACTGTATTTCCTAGACCGGACGTTGACGACGTGAGCTGTCAGAAACAAAGGAACTGTTGAAAAGTTAGGCACATCAAGAGTGGAGTGACTAGACTCCCCTCGTTTTGAACCAGTGATATTTGGGAATTTTATGTGTAATGATGCATGAGGGGTTGGACCTTTAGTGAATTTAGTGTATAACTATTAGTAGTAAGAGGGAGGGGGCTAGGCGCGTTTTCCCTACTTTGCTAGAGGAGAGAGTTGTGTTGCTGTTTTCCTAGCTTTTGGCTGGCTGTTGTTCTGCAGATCCTGACTCTCTGTCCTTGCTCCTCAATTCTTCTTGGTGGTGCCCAGCTTACTCTCATGGCCAGAGAGTAGCTTTCCAGATTTCTAATACTTAGCGTTTGTTTAGTATGATATTCTAAATTTGCATTAAATCTTATTTGCAAATGTCTTTATCCTTGTCTCTATGCCTATCCACTCACTCATTGCGCTGACTTTAGAGATGTACAATTTTGATTTATCTCATTGCTGTTCTCTTGTGTGATGATGTATGATTCAAGCTGTATTGTACTTGATGAGTAATCACATTGTTTAGATATAAACATATTGATTCACGTACAGAGTTTGTCTTCATTAGTGTCAATTTAGTTATATTGAATGATTATTCTCTGTGATAGAACTTCTTTAGAAATCTGATATTATTTTGCCAATCCTTGACCAATATCAAAGATTCATAGAAGAAAGAGTAAATAGGTAAGATTGTGTGAAACTCATGCTGCGTGGGAGGAATTGTTAGGTATGAAATTGTGTCCAGATAATAGAAAATGCTGTATCACCTCTGTTTTATCTTTATTTAAAGAGTAGCCCGCCACTTATGAGTATAGACGGCAGCTACCTAGATGTACCCGACAGGGCAGCTCCCTGTGTCCTATACTTTGTCTTTGCTCTGGAACCCCACTTATCCGTTGTGGGAGATCGAAGTGTGAAACAGTTGCCACGCAGGAGCATAGTATGTTGATTATGCATTGTTCCTTTTGTGGGAGCTAGAAGGCACCCTAACCCAACTGAAACTACCTCTTAGTGAATTCAAAGAAATATCAAGAGTTAAGGTGAACTGGGGAAAACGTGTACTCACCCCCTTAAAACTACACACCCAAATGTATGCACATCATACTTGACCATCTCCTTCAACTGGGAACTACATACTTTCAAATACCTGGGTATACAGATATATCACTTGGAGGACCACCTCTATGAGGGAAACGTAAAGAAATGTGTATAACACGTCAAGCCCTAACGTTTTGGGGCAGGCTTCCACTATTCTTGGTTGGCCAGGAGTTTATGTTGAAAATGATTGTACTGCACCATGTTTGTACTTCTTTATGAATATCCTCCTAAAACTCCTGAAATCCTTTTTCTGGGGCTTAAAAAGCATACTTTCAGAGCTGATGTGGGGGACACACCGTAGACGTCTAGCCATGACAAAGGCTTGTGGTGGAGAATGATTCTGAGGGAAGCGACATAAGGAATATGCTGGAGCACATGGGCTCCCTGCAGACCCTGTTCCGCACAACTGATGCTAAACACATTGACTTATGAGCACTACACACTGAGATCTGCTGGAACATTAAGTCCAAGGGATTAAACATAATTGTCCCATTCTCCCCAGCGCTCCCAATATGGTTCACCCCCAAGCTAGCGACTGTAGCTGGAAATCATGGTACACCTGTGTGGCTTCAGGCCGAATCATAACAATGAGCAATAATACATAGATAAAAAACTATTGATTTTTGAGACGCTGAGGGAGGATTATGACCTACACCAGGTACATTTTTTAATGTATCACACTCTGAAAGATGCAGTACATGCCACCTGGGGAGGGTGGGAGAATGAACTACTGATCTCGGAAGCCCCCACATTCATACAAACACACGGAACACAGCGCAATGCTGTGAACTTCTCCCAGAAAGCTATAGCTTCAGAATACTATGCTGTCAGGACAGTAAACAATGGGACCGCGTATTAGAGTAGAGGAAAGTGGTCAGCAGAAGCCGTTTTAAATATACGCAACTTAATTAATAACACTGCACATATATGTCTCCACCCTGACTACATAGCTGGGAATACCATCAACGTTCTCTAGATGCCAAACTGATGTGGCTGACTTCTTTCACATGGTATAGTATTGCTGCCACATATATACCTACTGGGCAACCATTGTAGGTATACTGACAAACCTTACCACTGATGAAAGCAGTGTGCCTACTGGGATGAGTCCCCAGACCAATGTAGCCAAATAAGCATCCAAATTTCTAAATGTGGCCTTACTACTAGGGAAATGTAGCAGAGCAATTGGAAGCCCCGTGAGGTAGCTGTTCGCGCTTTACAAATATCAGTATTATTATTATTATTAAGGCACCCACACCTATCCCGGTGATTCGCTGGCTACAAAATGAACCACTGCAGAGATCACACATCAACTGTGTATACATCAACAGACAGGAAGGGGAACATCACTGACTGAATGGATGCCTAATGGTACTCCAAGCCAAATCAGGTGAGAGGGCCCTGAGGAGACAATGCCTGAAACTAACTAATCATGGCATAAGATGGACTGCAACACATTATACATGCCACGAAACAGAGCTAGGAAGATCTGCACAGAAAACACTACTCACCCCAATTTAGATGCATTAATATATGGAATGATATGGACCCGTGCAAGTGTTCTCTCCCTCACACAATACTGAGATAGATATACATGAGGTATACAAGAGTACAGGTTGGTATAGACGAGCTAATAAAAATGACAGAAATGAGTAGGGGGGTGTCTGATAATGAAGGGATGCATAATAATGTGGTAAAAAAACAAAACGGATTGGAATTGCGAGTGATAAGATAAGTTGTATAGAGGTATTTATGTTGTTTTAAAGCTCAAGATCGACATGGATTGATGCATCCACTACATTATAGATAGCGATGATACTGCTGTTGTTTATGCACACAATTGTACACAATAATGGTGGTTGCTATGTTAAAATCAAATAAAGAGCTATAGAAAAAAACAAAAAAAACTTGCCTGCAGTGGTGTAGCAAGTGATTGGCCTTAATGAGACGTAAATTTACTCCCAGCCCAGAACCATGACCTAGGCCTGGTGACAGGATAGACTGAGTTTGGGGAATTTGCTCCCTATCAGGCCCAGGAAGTACAGTTTGGTTGGACCCAGTAACTTCATTGAATTGAAAGTGACAGAGGTAAGGCCTGTCCATTCTGATGGATACATCTGCCAGTGGATTCCTCACCTTGTGAATATCCCCTGCGCCAGCATTCCAAGGAACTTTTCTTTCCCAGCACTCCACGTCGACGTGGGCAACGTCATAATGCATCGGCTCCGATCGCGACTCCGTACGACGTCACCGGAGCCATAAGAAGCCCACGTCGGCATGATGACGTCAGTTCCCTTTTTTCCGCGCCGTCGGCGCGCAACGGTTTTTTCCAGTGCTCTCTAGCTACTTTGTAGTTTGGCTGTGTTACTGTTGAAAATTTGGTATGTCTTCGACGAGAAAGTCGGGCGTTAAGCCCTGTAGGGAATGTGGAGGTCTAATGTCCATGACTGATCCGCATCAATACTGCTTGTGGTGCCTTTCTTCGGACCACGATGTGGAAGATTGTGCGTGCTGTAGGAGGATGAATCCTAAAGCGCTGAAGGAGAGGAAGACTAAACTCTTTATGAAGAAGATCGGTGAGGAGAAGAGAGGGAGGAAGAAGAAGAAGTCGAGGCGGGAGTCGTCGACTTCGAGGTCGTCGAAGTCGAAGAAGCACCATAAAAAGAGAAAGCATTCTTCTCGATGTCGGTCCTCGAAGAGCAGGAAATCGAGGTCGACTTCGCCCCGTCGACGTCGAAGCAAGGACTTGTTACCTTCTCCTTCGAAGTCTCCGAGAGGATCTCCTTCGCCGAAGCGGGCTCCAGCGCATTCTTCGGCGCAGTCCCCGGCGCAGTCACCGGCTCCATCAAAGGCGTCGACTCCGGTTTGAGTGGAGTCGGAGGTCTCTATGGATGAGCAGGAACAGGAAGAGTCTGCTCCGGTGCCTGATGAATCTGTGGCTCCGGTAGAAGACACTGCGGAGCCGATGCCGGAGACTCCACAAAGGGATACAGGGTCTGTTCCTTATCCACAATTACCGGCTCCAGGTACCGATTCAACACAATTTCTGAATTCCATGTATGGTATATTTAATAGGGCGGCCTTCCAATCCGGAGCACCAACTGGTCCCGTGGGTCCAATGGCATATACGCTGGGGGTGCCGCAGCATTATGCTCAGGCCCCCTTTTTGCCCTTTATGCCAATGGCGCCTTCGTGGCAGTTTCCGGCGCCGATTGGGGATCCGTCGAGGCTTCGGATGGATCATCCTGTTTCGGAGCCTTCTTCGACGCCATTGCCGACGCCGTCGGCGCCGCGTCCGGCGCCGCCGACTCCTGTGGCTCCGCCGACTCCGGTACCTCTGGCTCCACCGACGCCGCGTACGACGTCGACGACGCCGGCTCCCCGGATTCGATCAAGAAGGGAGGCCCAGAGGGTATTGGAGGAAGGAAGGTATAGAGCAGAGGTGGAAGAAGGTGAAGTCGACACTTCTTCGGATGAGTTTGAGGGAATAGAAGAAGCAAGGGGTTTGGATACGACCCCAGAGTGGGAGCATACTTCTGCAAGATCTTCTCCACCACAGGAATTGGCACCCTACCATGTGGTAATTAAGAAGGCCGCAGATCTGTTAGATTTGCAGCTGCCCTCTGTGGAGTACAAGTCTAACTTGCTTACGGAGGTGTTGCACTCTCCGACGTCAACTTCGGAGCCTTTGTTGCCTTTCAATGAGGCCATCTTGGAGCCGGTTTTGGAGGTGTGGAGGAAACCTCTTTCTTCTCCGGCGGTTTCCAGACAGGTGGCAAGAAGGTACAGGGTTGCACCTGGGGATCCTGATTTTTTGTCAATGCATCCATCTCCGGAGAGCCTAGTTGTGCAGGCTTCTTGTTCGAAACATGCTTCGGGTGCTTTCCCTCAGTCTCCAGCAGATAGGGAGTCCAAGAAAATTGATCAGGCGGCTAAAAAGTCTTTCTCTTCAGGAAGTATGGCACTGAAGTCATCTAATGCCACGTGTCTGCTGGGGCGTTATGTTCATGCCTTGATGGACTCTATTAAATCTTTTGCCCCTAAATTGCCTGAGGGTGATAAGTCGTCCTTCTTGGAGGTAGTTGCGGACACTCAGGCAGCTGCCAGACAGGTGATCCAGTCAGGGCTGGATACGGCGGACTCGGTGGCAAGAATTATGGGGTCATCTATAGCCGCGAGAAGACAGGCGTGGCTCCGTTCCTCTGGATTCTCTGCGGATGTTCAGGCCACATTGGTGGATCTGCCATTCGACGGACAGAAACTGTTTGGGGAGAAGGCAGACTCTGCCCTTCAACGATTTAAGGACAGCAGATTGACGGCAAAGTCCTTGGGCCTGCAGGCACCTTCTAGGGGTTCAGCTTTTTGGAAGTTTAGGGTTTTTGGAAGATCATCCTTTCGCTCCTTCCGACAGCCTCAGCAGCAGCAGCAGCAACAACAGAATCCCCTCCATAGGTCCTATAGAGGGAAGCAAAGGGGTCGGAGAGGTTCTGGTCGCAACCCCTCTTCTTCGTCCTCCTCCTCTGCTCCCAATGAGGCTTCAGGGAAGCAGCCCTAGATCCCCCATCCCGGATCATGTAAGTCCTGTGGGGGGTCGGGTGTCCTACTTTCTACGGGGTCTATTACAACAGACCTTTGGGTTTTGAACCTCATAGAGACTGGGTACGCCCTTCCCTTTCGAGAGTTTCCTCCCCCTTACCCTCCTTGCCAGGGTTATTGCTCGGAAGACCATCTGCTTCTCCTACAGAAAGAGGTTCTAGCCTTGCTTCAAAAGGGTGCAATAGAGGTGGTTCCGGAGCAGGAAAGGGGTCAGGGGTGCTACTCCCGGTATTTCCTGATTCCCAAGAAGGACGGCAGATTGCGTCCGATTCTGGACCTCAGAATCTTGAACTTTTACCTGAGACAGGAAAAATTCAAGATGCTGACCCTTGCGCACGTTCTTCAAGTGTTGCAGCAAGGAGACTGGATGGTGTCGCTCGACTTGCAGGACGCGTACTTCCATGTCCCAATCCTGAAGTCGCACAGGAAGTATCTCCGTTTTATGGTTGGGTCGCAACACTACCAGTTTGCCGTCCTCCCGTTTGGTCTTACTACCGCACCTCGAGTCTTCACAAAGGTGATGGCAGTGGTGGCTGCTCATCTCAGGAGGTCGGGGATTCCGGTTTTCCCCTACCTGGACGACTGGCTTCTGGAGGCAGAGTCCCCAGAGATGGTGCAGCGTCCTCTGCGGGTAACATCTCAGCTGTTATTCGACTTGGGTTTCTCGATCAATGTGCCCAAATCTCACCTGGTGCCCTCTCAACGCAGCCTGTTCATAGGGGCGGTACTGGACACTACTGTGTGTCGGGCATTCCCTCCTCCTCAAAGGATTCTCGACATTCAGGAAATGGTCCCTTTATTCCACAATGGAGCGGTTGTTCCAGTTCTGAAGGTCCTTCGCCTGCTCGGTCTGTTCGCCTCCTGCATTCTGTTGGTCATCCATGCACGCTGGCACATGAGGGCGCTCCAGTGGTGCCTCCGCAGGCAGTGGTATCAGCACAATGGAGATCTCAGGGAGAAGATCAGGATCTCCGGAGAAGCTGCAGCGGATCTGTCTTGGTGGAGCGTGGAGGGCAATCTGTCCCAAGGAAAACCCTTCCATCTGACTCCATCGGTGGCCACAGTGATAATGGATGCATCCACCCTAGGGTGGGGTGCTCATCTGGGGGATCTGAAGATCAAGGGTCTTTGGTCTCCAGAGGAGAGGTTGCTTCACATCAACCTTCTGGAATTGCGGGCGATTCGTTTGGCACTCAAGGCCTTCCTCCCTTCCCTTCGCGGTCAGTCTGTTCAAGTCCTGACAGGCAACACTACCGCGATGTGGTATGTCAACAAGCAGGGAGGAGTGGGGTCGCGTTGTCTCTGCAGAGAGGCTCTGCGTCTCTGGTCCTGGCTCAGGACCATCAGATTTGTCTGTGGCAAATCATCTGGCCGGGGTGCTGAACATGCGTGCGGACAGTCTCAGTCGGCAGTTCTCCGCCGACCACGAGTGGAGGCTCCATCGGAGGTGGTTCGTTACGTCTTTCGGATGTGGGGAACCCCTCGGGTGGACCTGTTCGCCACCCGCGAGAACGCGCACTGCCCGTTATTCTGCAGTCTCCAGTTCCTGATGCAGGGGGCGTTAGGGGACGCGTTTCAGTTGAGTTGGGGCTCACAACTCCTTTACGCATTTCCTCCCATGCCCCTGATTCCTCGGGTTCTGAGGAAGATTCGCCAAGACCGGGCCCAAGTTATATTGGACGCCCCGGATTGGCCAAGAAGGGTGTGGTATACAGATCTTCTCCACCTCTCCTCGTGCCCTCCGCTCCATCTCCCTCTGAGGGCAGACCTCCTCTCGCAGTCAGAGGGGCAGGTTCTACACCCCCACCTCCAGAGCTTACACCTTCATGCCTGGAGATTGAACGGGGCAACCTGAGTTCATTCTCTCTCCCGCCTGATGTGGTGGACGTTATTTTATCGGCCAGGCGACACTCCACCAAGTCCATTTACTCCTACAGGTGGTCCAAGTTTGTTAAGTGGTGTGGAGAGGGATCCATTGACCCTTTAAAAGCACATCTTTCTGAGGTGCTCCAGTTTGCCCTTTCCTTGGCTCAGCAGGGCTGTGCTGTAGCTACGGTTAAGGGTTATCTTTCGGCCTTATCGGCTTTTCTATGCCTTCCTGATCAACCGTCGCTGTTTAAATCTCCGGTTGTTCTGAGGTTTATCAAGGGCTTTACAAACATGTTTCCTCCCACTCCTTTTGTAATGCCTCAGTGGGACCTTAATCTTGTTTTAACCTTTCTGATGGGGTCCCCGTTTGAGCCTCTACATAGCTGTCCTTTGAGGCTGTTGTCCTTTAAGGTGGTCTTTCTTGTAGCCATAACCTCGGCAAGGAGGGTGAGTGAGCTTCAAGATCTTAGTTCTAAACCCCCTTTTCTTACATTACATGCTGAAAGGATGGTTCTTAGGACCAGGGCTGGTTTCCTGCCAAAAGTTGTTACTCCGTTCCATTTGGGGCAGTCTGTTACTCTCCCTGTTTTTTATCCTCCTCCACATCCTTCCAAAGAGGAGGAAAGACTCCATCGTCTGGACCCGAAGAGGGCTGTGAGTTTTTATCTGGACAGGACTAAAGACTTTAATCTTGATGATCAGCTCTTCATTGGCCACGTTGGTCATTCGAAGGGTAGAGCGGTGCACAAGCGCACGCTATCGAGATGGATCATCCTTGCCATCAAAATCTGCTACGCCCTGGCTGGTAAGACTCCTCCTGAGGGCATTAGAGCTCATTCGACTAGAGCAAAGTCATCTACATCTGCTTTGGCCCGGTGTGTTCCTGTGGCAGATATTTGTAAGGCCGCGACTTGGGCCTCCCTCCATACTTTCGCGAAGCATTATTGCTTGGACTCAGAGATGAGGAGGGAGGGCCACTTTGCGCGCTCTGTGTTGCAAGACTTTCTGGTATAGGAAGGTGGACACCCTCCTCCGGGAGTGGGGACTGTTGTGGGAATCTATTCACAAGGTGAGGAATCCACTGGCAGATGTATCCATCAGAAGAACAAGTTACTTACCTTCGGTAACGCTTTTTCTGGTGGATACAGTATCTGCATGTGGATTCCTCACTGACCCACCCGCCTCCCCGTTGTCCTCCTTTGTATACCATGAAAGAGGTCTTGTTGGAATGTTTTTATACTTTCTTGTACATTTGCAGGAAATGCTTGTTTATTTAGCATTCCTTTTCTTTGTATGCTATGTATATGTGTTGGTATACTGTATACTGTGTATACTTGGAGTTGTCGTTGGTTCGCCTGTTCGACTCGAAGGCTCGGAAAAAATGGGTGGAACTGACGTCATCACGCCGACGTGGGCTTCTTATGGCTACGGTGACGTCGTACGGAGTCGCGAGCGGAGCCGATGCATTATGACGTCGCCCACTTCGACGTGGAGTGCTGGGAAAGAAAAGTTCCGTGGAATGCTGGCGCAGGGGATATTCACAAGGCGAGGAATCCACAGGCAGATACTGTATCCACCAGAAAAAGCGTTACCGAAGGTAAGTAACTTGTTCTTTTGACTTAGGTGTAAGGCGAGACCTGAGGAAGGGAAAGCCTTTGTCTCCAAGGCCCAATCTATCCAAGCTGGCTCCAAACCCAGTGGGACGGAAGCTACCCCCAGAACTTATTTGACGTGGACACAAGGGAGGGGCTGATCATTTCCCTGGCCAAACCTCTGGATGGATACAAAAGATCTGCACAAGGGAGGAAGAGTTTCCCCATCTTGAATTTTAGGAGTGATGGGCACTATGGGATTGTTTCCTCTATGGTAAATAGGAGCTGCTAAAAAAAGTGGGTAGGATTTGTCCCTGGGAACCTTTACCCCATTTGTTAGGGAGAAGCCAGGAATCACCGCCACCGGCGAGCTAGTGCTAACCATAAGTGTGGAGTTCCAAGACGCTCTCATCAGGACATATTCTGGACCTGAGGAAGATCAGAAGAGGACCGGTCCTGCTGTCTGGGATCTGAGAGGAGCCCTGAACAACTGGACCTGTTCATTCTTGTACCCAGGACATAGAAGTACACTCCAAGGGTCAGTTGGTTCACTTTCTGTGTGGCTACAGGGCCAAAACAAGCTGAAAATATATTTTGCCTGAAATAACCAGTTGAACAGTATCAAATTGACCTAGACTGGACCTTATGGTGTTTACTGGAGTGAGTCCTGTATCCAGTACTGTCCATAAGGTCCTGTGAGCCTTTAAAGAGACTCACAGGAGCTACTCTAGAAACTCTGTAAATGTGGGGCTCAGAAAATGTTCGGACTTCCAAGACCTCCAGAGCTGACTGCGGGACTTTGTGGCACAGGTGTCCGATTCTGATGCACCTTTCTCTGATACAGCTTTAGGCTTGCCTCTCTGGAAGACTTTGAGCTCCATAAAAAGACTTTCAGAACGAAAAATCTTTAAATAGGTTTACTGGAGTGAGCCCTGTATCCAGTACTGTCCATAAGGTCCTGTGAGCCTTTAAAGTGACTCACAGGAGCTGCTCTAGAAACTCTGTAAATGTGGTGCTTAGAAAATGTTTGGACTTCCAAGAACTCCATAGCTGATAGCTCGACTTTGTGGCACAGGTGTCCAATTCTGATGCACCTTTCTCTGATACAGCTTTAGGCTTGCCTCTCTGGAAGACTTTGAGCTCCATAAAAAGACCGTCAGAACGAAAAATCTTTAAATAGGACAAACCTGCTTAGTGTATCGGACCATGTTGATGTGGGTGACCACCCACCCCAAATATTACTCCACTTTCTTACTAAAGCTATCTAGAAAACAAGGGAGATAGAAAGAAGTTCAATAAGCCAATAAAACCATGCCCCTTCATAGCCATGGCCCGTGCAGGTAAGAGCGGTGGGGCAGTGGGTGGGATTTTGATAGACGTCGACATATTTATTTAATTTTCCCTTGTGGTCGTCTGTCGAATCCGCCCCAACCCGGTCTCACCATTTCACCACTCTTAACTGCAGAAGCCGCTACTGCCCCTTCTGTTCGTAAATCTGTACATCAAAAAACACTAACAGGGTCTAGCGAAGATGTTTGTTTCTCTTAGAGTTTAATTGTATATGTATTGATCTTTAGGAAGTATTCTTTCAAAAACAGATGCAACCCCTCATCCAAACATATTGACATGCTTCATCATAGGGGTGCTGCTTTTCCAGCATCAGCTGCTGCTAGATGTGTTCATCTAGGGCCCATAATGAAGAGCAGTTTTTTTGACCTATGAAGGGACGTAAAGGAGTACATTTGCATTCAAAAGGAGTTAAAATGAAGACTTTTATTGAGGGTTATTGAGGGTTAACCCAATCTTATACAAGAATAAAAGCATAAAGGGTGCGGCATATATGGTATTGATTATGGTACCTCCCTTAACTCATATCCAGGTCAAGCCATGGCCCTTACAGGTAAGGGCGGTGGAGCAGTGGGGCCGGGTGAGAGGGGATTTCGATGGACGATGACCAGGGCAAATTATTTATTTGTTTTTCCCTGGTCAATGTCTGTTGAAATTTCCCGCCCACCTGGCTCCACCTCCCCACCGCTCTTACCTGCATGGGACGCGGCTGCCCAGGTCAACAAGTTTAAGCACCACCCACTGTGTGACTACATCCCTAGGCATTCGTCAGGACCCATGTGACCATTTCCTAATTCATGTGCTACCCTAATAGACTCACCTAAGAGGTGTAGGAACAGTGAACAAAATTACCTACCTGTCAGCGCTCTTCTTATTGTCTGGAAATTATCTCAAACCTTGGTGAGTGGAGGATGGAGACCCCCTACCCATCCCACCTTTCCACGGGAAGAAAGCAAAGACTGGGAGGACGAGAATAGATAAAATGTGCAGAGGGTCTGAACGATATACGGCCTATCCCGAATACCACGGAAAAAGATTCAGACTGGGCCATCGGATTTGCATAATTCAGAATTCAGAAAACGACTTCGAAGCAACATTGGAAATGGTCTGTCGGGTGTCGAAAGGCCATTAAAATGCAAACCAATGCTTAAAGACAACTGGCATGTGGAATATGCTTAGTATGTTTGGAATCTGAAGTGATCAGCTCAATCACTAATTACGCCCATAATAGTCTGCATTGCACAGAGTGAGCCTGTGCCAATTCATAAATCTGAAGTGAATACAAAGGACTGGAAGAAAGACCAGAGCAATGAAGATAGCTCTCAAATATTAAATTAATGATTACAATTTTAAAACAGCTGGAATGCACTGGCCATGTAGAATTACGAAGTAACAGTTGCCAAAAAATGACCAGCGTTCTGCAATGACTTTTCACAATCTCTAAGTCGACGAAAATGAATGTATTTTCAGAATTCTACAATGACTGAGCTGAACTCTGAAGTGACGGAGCGTAATCCAAGAAGGAAGACAGAAATTCTGAAACCGCAGGTCAGAAATCTCATATAATCCATCAAAATTATGAAACAACCTCTTACAATTCTGTGATGGCCATCAGACACCTGAGGAAACGATGTGAATGCACGAAACACAATGTCTAAAACGTGTTTACATCTAAATACATCTAAACGGACTGCTATTGTCTCGCTGGTCATTATTGTTTTCAGGAGCTTTTCCAGCCTTACTCGGGCATAACACAGAACCCTGCAGCCCCTGCGACCCCATGGAGCCCAAAGCCGCCCAATACCCGTGAGATAGGGTGGTCTGGGAGCCCACTCAGCACATTAACACATTTTGCGGGGGTTGTCATGGGGATCATCCTTTTCTATTCCTTACTCCTTTGGGTTTAGTGCAGAGTATGATCCAGGCAGGATTGCAGAACCTTTGCATCAGGTGTCTGTGAAAAAATTGCTTCCAGTGCATGAAGACGAGTTTCTTAGACTGATGAATACCGCAGTTGGTGCTTCATTATCGATATCCCCTGCTCTTTTCTGTAGATTGTACACACACACACGGCATCACAAGCACATATTGGCATTCTATTTCTTAGAAGGTCTGTCCTGACTCAGTAAAGGGCGCCCCTTTGGATGATAGGTAACTTATCTACCCTGACTACCACCTGCATGTTCACACAATTAGGGACCACAGTTGCATCCGAGACAACATGCCAAAAATCAATGTGCAATTTGCAGCACTTGCCGAGCCACTATCAGTCACCAGGCAAAAGTCGGCAGTAAGGAGGAAGTGTTGAGTAGTCCGACTCCAGTCACCTCTCTGCACAGTTGTTCCCTTCTCAGTGATCTGCTTCCCTCCCTGCGCAGCTCCGCCTTGTAGCTGCTACCCCTTGCAGGTTCAATGACCCTTGTTGGTATGTGGTTCGAGGCCCTCCTCCACCCGCAGGCACCTGCCTGCACCTCATCCCTGGTGGTCTTGTGGAGAGCATCTTTTTCTTCTACCCAGCTTCCCAGATGGCCAGCCCTACCCCTCACACCACTTAATAGTGGCTACTGCATGGCCGCGTGTATCGGATGAGCCAAAGGCAAATCCGTCGGCGCACATCTGCACCTGGACTATGCCCAGAGCCACGGACACTGGTTCTTGGACCCTACAGTGATACGACACCAGCACCATCCTCATCCTGATCCTAAACATTGGACACCACCTGCCACCTTGCCTCGCCTAAGGACCTTCTCCTGCAGAAACTGCAACTGCACCCTCATCCACCTCCACACTCCAGCTCCTCTTGCTGCCCAGCCGACCCACATTGCACCCGACCAGCTCAGCTGCATCCTCCTCAACACAAGCTCCCTCCACAAACATGCCACGGAAATTTGGGACCTCCTTGACTCCGTTTCCCCCGACATCACCTCCCTCATGTAAACCTGGACGAACCCCAGCTCGGGCCGGGACATCACCACTGCCATCCCCGATGCCTACAAGATCACCCGCAAGGAGCGCACCATACGATCAGGAGGGGGTATCGCCATCATCCACAAGAACTCCTTCCGCCTGACCACCCACTTGGACAACCCACCGACAACCATGGAACATCTCCACTTTCAGACCAATCCCAAACACCACACTCTGCTGCACCCTCATCTACAGACCTCTTGGCCCCCACCCACCCTTTACTGCCACCATCATTGACTTCTTCACACCCAAAGCTCTTGCATCTATCGATCACATCCTACTCGCAGACCTTAACTTCCACCTGGACAGCCCCAACGACCAGAACACTGCATCCCTTCTGGAGAAACTCGCCAATTTCGGACTCAAGCAGGTAGTCACTTCTTGGCCCCCAAGCTGCAGGGCACTGACTCGACCAGTCTTCTCAACCAGCAAAAACATCACCTACAACCTCATCTCTAAACTGCTCTGGACCGACCACAACTGTGCTCATTTTGCCTTAATCAAATCCATCGTACACCACCTCCACCACCACAACTGGAACAAGGTCACCGAAGAACATCTCACGGCCTCCCTGAGCACAACCACACCGCCCGCATCCATAGACACCAATACCTCAACACGCAACCTCCACTGATGAATCTCCAATTGTTCTGATGCACTGGCACCCCTCAAGAAGGCACCCGGCAAGCAACACTCCAAGAAAAACCCAGTTGGTTCACGACCACCCTCCACAAGTCCAAAAACATCAGTAGATGGCTCAAGAAGAGGTTGAGTAACAACAAAACCCCAGAAACCCATTCCACCTTCAAAGCGGTCATCACCACACACCACATCCTCCTCAAAACCACAAAGAAAATGGCCCTCCAAGACAGAATCAATGCACAAAACAGCAAAGAACTCTTCGCCATCATCAAGGAGTTCACCAAACCCAACAGCGAGACCACAGAAGACCCTCCATCCCAAGACCTCTGCAACAAACTCAGCCCCTACTTCCACCACAAGATCAAGCAGATCTACAACAGCTTCAACACCCAAGACCCGCCCATCACTCCCGTCACCACCAAATGCGACGACGACACCCAACAGGTGCTGCTCAACTGGACCCACTCACCATGGACGACAGTCTCAAGACCATGAAGATCATTCACTCCTGAACCACCTCGGACCTCTGCCCACACCACATATTCCACAGAGCCACCACAGACATCGCCCCCAACCTACGCCACAACATCAACTGCTCCATTTAGACTGCCACCTTTCCCGACGACAGGAAACATGCAGAGATCAACCCCCTACTGAAGAAAACGTCCACCGGACCAACAGACCTCAAGAATTTCAGACCCATCTACTCCCCTTCCCAGCCAAGGTCATCGAGAAGCCCATCAATGCCCAAATCTCCGAGTTCATTGAAGCAAACCATGTCCAGAACTCCTCTCAATCCGGCTTCCAAAGCATCCACAGCACCGAGACCGACCTCCTTGCCGTCACCGATGACATCTGCTCCCTCCTCGACTGGGGGGAAATAGCAGCCCTCATCCTCCTGGACCTCTCCGCTGCCTGCCACACTGTCTCCCACCCCACCCTTTGCATGAGACTCCACGACCTCTGCATCCACAACAAAGCACGGGACTGGATCCGTTCCTTCCTCACTGGTAGAACACAGCGAGTCAGACTGCCAATGTTCCTCTCAGAATCCACAGTTTGGCTGTGGAGTCCCCTAGGGCTTCTCCCTGAGCCCCATCCTCTTCAATGTCTACATAGCCCCGCTCGCTGCCATATTCAGGAACCACGGACTCAACATCGTCTTCTATGCCGACAACACCCAGCTGATCCTCTCCCTCACCAGCGAGCCCACAATCGCCAGAAACGACTTCCAGAACGGGATGAAAGTCTTTGCCACCTGGATGAGAGACAGCTGCCTCAAGCTCAACTTGGACAAGACCAAGGTCTCATCCTGGGGCCCAACACCTCCACATGGGAAGACTCATGATGGCCCGCTGCATTACCCCCCAACACCCACGGACCACACATGAAACCTCAGCATCAAACTGGACTCCTCGCTCACCATGAACGCCGTCTCCTCATAATGCATCCACACTCTTCGCCTGCTTGAAAGACCTTCAGATGAATCCCCACTGAGGCCAGAAAGAAGGTCACCCACACACTCGGCAGCCGAATCGACTACGGCAATGCACTATCTGAGGGTGTCACCCAGAACTTCCTCAAGAAACTACAGAACGTTCAAAACGCAGCAGTCAGACTGGTCCTAAGCATCCGCCACATCAGCAACATCTACGAACACCTACAAGAACTCCACTGGCTCCTAGTCAACAAAAGAGTCACCTTCAAGCTCCTCAGACACACCTACAAAGCCCTCCATGACACCAGACCAGCATACCTGAACCACCACCTTTCATTCCAGGTACCCACCAGACACCTCTGCTCTGCCCAACTTTCCCTTGGCACCATCCCTCGGATGCGCAAGACCAGGACCAGCGGAAGATACTTTTTCTACCTCACCGCTAAACACCTCAAGCTACCCCCGTGGCTGACCCAATTCAGGAAGGATTTCAACACTTGGCTCTTCGACTGAACAGCAGCGCCCAGTTGGACCTGGCGTCCTCCATGCCTTGAGACCCGCATGGGTGAGTAGTTGCGCTTAACAAGCACTGATTGATTGATTGAATTAGACGAATGTACTATTAATTGCAGAAATAAAGGAGCTGCAACACTTTTAACAGCGAACGGGATGAAACTGGTGCAAATGAAAGTGTATCAGATGCTCGTGTTCCATCAGGGGAATACAGAGATATACAATAAATGTGGATCTGCGAACGACTGAAGCCACAGTGAAGTGTTAGTCACAGGACAGGCTTTTGCCTAACATCACCAGGTCTGCTCCAGCACTGAGGGCTTTTTAAACTCCCACAGGCCTGTTTGAAAGTCTCCAGGTTTTCTTATAGGACCATTTTTTTTGCTCTTATTCATGCAGCATCCTGGCCTCTGAGCATTGCGCTGCCACTCTCAAAGACTGCATCGGACAGGCCTGTAGGCAATCCAGCAGTGCCAGAAGCGATAGTCTAGCAGGTCAGAGCCTGGGGATTGGCTGTTTGATGGTCTGGCCTGTCAGTTTTCCTTGTTGATTTTTCCCACTACACGGATAATATTACCTACAGCAACACCCATACTGGATTTGCAAACGTGGGCACTTTTTTAGCTATCTGCTTTGCTAATGGGGAAGGCTTTCATTTTTGTGCCCGGGACTATTACTGTCTTAGTTAGACCGACGTCTGGTAAAAGGGTGACATCAGATACAATACATCTAAAAGTGATTACAAGGAATCCAAGTGAGTACTCCATTAGAGGTATTGCTTTAGAAAATATTTTGCTTTAACAGGCCAGGTGAACTCAGGCCCGGTTCTAGCGGGTAGGCCGGGTGGGCCAGGCCCACCCAAACATGAGCCTGGCCCACCCAAACATGAGCCTGGCCCACCCAAACAGGAGCCTTGGCCCTCGCAGTGAGGGCTTGAAGGCAGGCGCGCAACGCCATGGGGCTCAAAGTGCTTCAACCCCGCCACCCCACCCACCCCGTTGTGTGTGTTAGCCCGGGCCGAGACAGCTCCCCGGGCGCACACACACACAGACAGTTTTTGAGATTATCCCAGCCGCACAGGAGTACTTCACAGGTCTTTAAAAGACCATTTACATGTCAACGAGGCTTTGTTTTTTTTTCACCCCTTCATCTCCACATGGCAAAGGCGACAAAGCCTTTCTTTGACAACGTAACCTTTGCCTACCGTTCTGCTGGGTGGATATTTCTTTTTCTATGCAGCACAGGAGAAAAGAAGTTTGTTTATTCCTATTCAGCTTTCCTGACCCCTGCAGCTGCTTATCACATCAGGCTATGAAACTAAGTTTGACTAATGGAGTAGGTAAGAGAATGTGTTACTATTTGTTTTTGTTTTTAAAATCTGCACAGGCCCAGTTTTAAAATCTGCACAGGCCCAGCAGGGCACATACTTCGTGTGTGCTTCATTTAAACAGTTTTTATCATTATCATGGCCTATGCAGGACAACAATAAGACGATAGAAAATGCCCAGATAACGCTGGTGATTAATGATCCTGCTGGAGAGCAATCATTTGTCTGTTAGTAGTTTTTAAATGTAGATGAACTGTGTTTTATGTGGAAGCTCAGTGGGTTACTGCCTTTGTCACAGAGATCCTTGTGTTACTTGCAGTTCAGAAGTTACAATCCTAACATAGGACAGTGGCCAATGAACTGTCATCAAAGAGCTGCATGCAATTCTGAATTGTATAGTTATAACTTTGCTTTCCTTTTTTGTGATATAGTTAGAACTTTCCCAGTCTTTCATTATTCTAATGTTGCTAAAATTACTAGTATGTTTGGGCAGATATACATTTTTATCAGTAAAGCTGACCCCCATGGAATACTCTTTAAATCCTAAGGTTGTGTTTCCCCAGACCAAACCCTCTTAAAATATACTGCCCACCAGTATGGATGACGTGATTCATTCACCTTTTAATCCTCATTGGCTTATGTGACATTTCCTGTAGACTGATTTATATACTTAATTCATATGAGAGAGGGGCTATGGAGTGATGAGGGGCACTGTTGGAGGGTGGCAGTGAGGGAATCCGAGGAGGAGGTAGTGGGAGGGGTTATGGAGCGATGAGGGGCACTGTTGGAGGGTGGCAGTGAGGGAATCCGAGGAAGAGGTCATGGGGTGGAGGGGGGAGCTAGGGAGAGATAAGGGGCACTGCTGGAGGGTGGTAGTGAGGGAGTCTGAGGAGGAGGTCATGAGGGGGATAGGCTACAGAGAGATGAGGGGCACTGGTGGAGGGTGGAAGTGAGGGAATCCGAGGAGAAGGTCAATAGGGGGGCCATGGAGGGCTGAGGGGCACTGTTGGAAGGTGGTAGTAAAGGTATTTACTGAGAAAGAGGTTATTGGTGCATTGTCAAAAAAGACTTTCGCATCAGCGTGGGAGCCGGCCCTGTCATGGCCTTTCTGTTTTTGTTTATTTAATTAGCAGTCGGGTCATAAGGGCTACTGTGGAACATACTTTAAAGTCAGTGCTAATTATATTTACTGCTATATTTAATGTTTTAAGTTTGAAGGTGATTTTACTAATGTTTTTACCGCCAAAAATGAAAGTGGAGCCCGATGGTGCCTGATATGGGGCCCAAGGTCAGCTGTGAGATAAGGTGCACTGGAGAGGAGTAGTGGATAATCAAGCCTGTAAGGGAGTGCGTTGCAGAGTCCGGGGTCAGGTGGAGGTAGTAAAGAAAAGGGATTCTCCCTGAAGACTCGCACAGAGGGAGCCCCAGAAGTTTCACTTGTCTGATGCTCCCACCTCAGAAACCTCCTCTTCCCATCAAAGGAACATTACATGGAAAAAACACTTTTTAAGAGTGATAATATTTAGAGAGAGATTTGGAAAAGAGTGCATTTCACTGGGTCTTGTAGGACTAAGAAGAGATAAAGGAGGGCCCTGAAGCAGGCCTGCCTAGACATATATGCGACAAATCGAGCCCGCAGTGGCTCACCTAAATGCACCCTTGGCCCACCCAAATAAAAATTCCTGGAGCCGGGCCTGGGTGAACTCCTTCATCGTCCAAACTCGGAACTGCCACACTTTCCTGCTGGCCTCTTTAACCTGTCCACGCCTAGTCTTTATGGACAAAATGGACTGATATATTTGTGGATGGAAAGCTACCACATCGCTCTGCTGAGCATACTCTCCCTTAGGGGACACACTAACAAATATACTGCCTCACCTTCACGAAGGTTATATCGCCAAAGGTCTCAGACCTTTCACAGATAACACAGACATATAAATAAATGCAGGAAAATTGCGGGCGATTCCCCTTTGTCGCAGCTCGTGTCAGCCCATGGTGTGCCATCTGCACCTGGACGCTCTCCTTCGTCAACCTCCTGCTAACTCCTTAACAAAGGTGGTGGTGGGAGGGAAAAGGCAGCGGTTTGGCAAGGACGCCAGTAATTTCACCTAAAACTGTGGACGTCTGAACCGGTGAACTGATGGCCCTTGCGGAGCCCACTGGTCATACATCCTCCTACGCATGGCCCTTCCTTGTCCCAGCCAGGAATTGGAGCTCCTATCGCAGGTCAGTCACCACTGCACATTCTGTGCTCTACACCTCCACCTGGTTAGTGCACCATAACCCAAAGAAGAGGGACTCCTCTTTTTTCCTATCATTCAGTCACACACTTCTCCCATAGCAGTGCTTCATTTGTAAAAAAAAAAAAAAAAACAAGCATTGAAAATGCAATAGGTCTTGCCTTTGATTAAGTTAAAGCCATTTGCTTTGCTAATGGTATTGTATAGCAAAGCAAATGGCTTTAACGTAATGAAAGGCGAGACCTATTGCATTTTTAATGCTTGTTTTCTTTTTCCTGCAGACAAGATTAGATTATGTGATTCAAGGGGGAGGAGAGCAGTCTGCACAGGGAAGTCCCAAGTGCAGCAGTCCTCCCGGTCTTGGTGCCGAGATACTTCCGACCCTTTGCAGTACGGGTTTAATGTGCCTCCGCCCCCACTTTATTTGTGTTTCTAAAGGTAGATTCCTACATTTAACCAATGAGCCTGTTTTACATACAGAAGTGTTGCAGTCTACACTCGGTCATTGCTAGCAAGTGGACCCACATCTCAGGTAGCCAGCTCAGGCCTTTTGCATTGTGGGACATGTAGTTTAATTGTTACGATTTTAATATGGGTATTAAAAGTGGTGTGCATGGTTGTGTTGGCTGAAAGGCAAGGTCTGTCAAAAGGTGCCACGAATACTAAATGGCACAGAACAGATGCCAATCCAGTTGTGTCCAGTTGTGTAACTGTGTGTGTTTATCTCTCTGTTGCATCTCTTAGGTCTGGGCTTGTATGCAGGTGTGTGCTGGTGTGTGTGAGGCAGAGAGGTGTCATTGCGTGTCTGTGTGTACGAGTATGCAAATGTGTGCCTGTGTATTTGTTTGGTGTCTCCTCGTCTATATTTCAGAATCTATGCCTGGGTGCAGTGAGAGCCGGATGGCCTGTGTTCCTTTGAATGTGAATGTGGTGTGTCTCTTAGAGTGTCTGTGAGAGAGAGAGATGGAGATAATTGGGGAGGCTATATATACATGTCACTCCGTGCTCGTGCGAACGTGTTTTATATGCATAACCGCGTGTGTGCATGTGTTTATCTGTGTTGGTAAGATCTAAGTATGTGTCTGTCGCAAGTCTATCAGCCTGTGCGCATGAGTGTGTATTTTTCCAAAGGTGCTTGCTAGAGTGTGTGCAAGTAAGTGCATGATGAACCATGGTGTGTTCTTGTGTGTGCATACATGTTTACCAATGTTTCCCGTTTTATGTATTTGGGGACAATATTTTGTATCTCCGGAGCTAGGGGTTGTGTGGCTGCATCCATCTAAATATATATGTTGTGTGTCTGTGAGTGCGTGTAGGGGGAGGATATATTAATGTGTCACTATGTGCCTGTGTGTCGCTGCATATGTATGGGAGCGTGGTTGTTTACGTCTATGAGCGTATTTTTATGTAAGAGGGTGGGTGTATGTGTATCATTTCTGCGTAAATACATATACTTGTCTGTCCATGGGTGCGCAGAGTGCATGAGGGGTTATTATGTGACTGCATATGGAGGTCTGTTTACATTTGTTTCACTTTTTATGAACATGAGGCCTCTTTCTCGGTATATTTATGTGTGGGGGGGGCTGGGCCCTCATAAATCATGTTCGCGCATGTATATGTGTCTGTATACATGATGCCTCTTCTGTGTCTCTTAGTGTATTTGCATGGACGCGCAACAATGTGCGTGTACTTATATGTATGTTTGCGTGCTTTTGTGTTGAGTTCTGCGCTACAAACTAGAGAGCCTGAAGTGTGTGTGTGTGTGTGTGTGTGTGTGAAAGTGTAGAAGTGTGTTCATAGAGTACCTTGGTCAGCACAAATATTACACATGTGTTGTGTGGAGCAATATGATTCATTAGACTAACTGCTTACCCGCACAACCATTAGTATATTGCTCAATGTTCAAACTGTCCAAAATGTTCGTTCACTTTGACACTACCATTTCATTCCATATTCATCATGAAAAGTTGCATATAGAAAAGAAACAACTAATGTGTAGAAAGATTGTGGCCCTTTGCCACATTAGTGAGAATAAATAGGGCTCATTGCTATGACCATTGTTATTATTTAAGTACACTCTTGCAATTCAGACAACAGGGCCTAGAATAAGGAGGCCCAGTGCACAGGGTGTAGCACGGTCCTTCTCACACCCGAGGGCGTGTAAAGGACGTGCACACCCCGCCCTTGACCCTCAATGTACCTGCCCCGCTCAGACTCCCTCCGCCGAGGCCCGGGCTCACGTGGCCCTGTCAGATGCATTGTACATTCTACCAATAACTCAGACAGAGGGCTGGAGCGACAGACGGACGGAAGCTACGTGCACAACGCGCGTCACTGATGCTTATATATCATATACGAACAGTAGCCTCTCCGTTGAGATAAGAAACCATTAATAACGGATCGGTTATCTGCACTTATCTAGACAGTGCATACACATTACCCATGATAGACGGGGACAGCTGACAGACATCTCTGTGTTGTGGGAAATGTTTGTTTAATTGTCTTTATGCATTTGTGCTTTGAAGGTTCCTATATTTGATCACACTCAGTACATTTTGTTTTATTTTAAGGGCGAATCGTACATTACATGACGGCTGCTGTATAAACGTAAACAATGGCAATTATGGGAGAGGTCGGTGTGTGCTTGTGTGGTGTGGGTCTGTATATGTGTGCTTGTCCGTTAGGGGCATAGTATAGAACTGTAAGAATGTGTGTGTGTGTAAGCGTGTGTGTGTGTCTTTGGGTGTGTATGTAAGTGCGTGTTTATATCTGTGTTTGAGTTTGTGAGAGCTATGTGTGTGCGTCTGTGTATTTGTCTGAGTGTGTATTTGTGTGTCTGTATTTGTTGGAATATCTGCATTTGCTTGATGGTGTATCATTGTATGTGTGTGTCAGTGTGAGGACTTTTGTGCGTTATCTGCGTGTAGTAGGAGGTAGGTGTATGTATTAGTGTGTCTTTGTGTGTGTGTCATGTACATATTTATGTGTGTTTGTTTCTCTGGGGCGTGAGTTGGTATATATGTGTGTATTCGTTTTTGTGGATGTCTGACTGTGTGCCGGTGTATGTGTGTGTAATATCTGCGTTAGCTTCATTGTGTACCAGTGTGTGTGTGTGTGAGAGAGAATATTAGCGTTTGTTTGATTGTGTGTGTGCGAATATGTGAGAGAATATCATTGTTTGATTGTGTGTGTGTGTGTGTGTATGTGAGAGAATATCAGCGTTTGATTGTGTACGCGTGTGTATGTGGAAGTGTATGTGTCTCTCCAAGTCCTTTCTGCCCGGTTTGCCTCGGCTGGCTCCCCCTATGCAACACCGATACATCAATAAAAGGCTGTATGTTATATCAGCACTAGTGGTAAGGCCTTACAGTGCGGGGCGGGTTAAGGGGCGGGGGGGGGGGGCGTGTACAGTGTGGCAAGTGTGGCGCTGCGCCTGCAGCAGAGAGTGCCTCCTGCGCACAACCATGTGTGCGAGCCCTCGCCACTGATGTTGTAACCACACAGCCCCCAAACAAGCCGCCCTAGAAATATTCATAACCTGCAGCATCTCCGAGGGGCAGGAAGATGGTAGGAGTAGATTTCTACAAGTCCTGGCCCACGCGATTGGCGAAATAATTAATTTAGCACGTCCCTTAAGAAACACGGCATCGTCATTAATCTGCCAAGCAAAAAGGACTCTATCAGACTTGAGACCTGAGGAGATCCCAAGAATATAATATACAAAGGGTTAGCGGTCTCTATTCGCGGCGCTCATGTCTCTTTGAGAGCAGCATCTCGGTACATAAAGATTTTTTACTTTATTTAGTGAGTTCTATTCTTAATGAACTTAGCTGTCATATGCTTGATAAATCGCACCCTTTGCTTCCTACTCTGCGGCCGTACGCCAGCCAGGAGTCAGTATGGCTGTTATACCGACCTTCTCGCTATAAATGAAAAATGATGGGAGTGAGCGTGTGCGCCGCTCTCGCCGTGGTTTGCATGGAGGTGGCTGCCGTTGGGGGGTGCTTTCGAGGGAGATGTGCTGTTTGTTTTTTTACTGCGGACAATAGTCACTGTCAGGGCATCTGCCGTCTATTCTTACAGCGCGAGAAAGGGCCCGAGCCTCTTTTCATGCCAGGGTTGTAAATTTCGCTTTGCGTCATAATAGAAAGGCTAAACAAGTCTTGCTGTACGGTTCTAGGGAAAACAGTTGACAGGGTAGATGGTTTAAACCTCTTTTTCATTACACAGTACGTACATGCGTGGCCTTTTCGAGAGATTAAATAAGTTATCCGAAAAGACATGGGTGATGGACCAGCATTGGCCCCGAAAGTCATCACGATCGCTGTGAGAGCGAAAGTGATCGCGATGACACGCTAAACAAGCATTGGCCGCGCGAGCGGCCACGAGACGCGATCTTTGGGGGGGAGGGGGGAGAATAACTGGTGTGAAATAGCAGAAGGGAAGGGGGCGGAGAGGAGGCTATGAGGGAGAGCGATGTAAAGCCATATGGCTGCTTTGCGCTCGTGCCTGCCTCGTGCACTGTAGCTCTATGCCAGCGGTAGCATTTTGAAAAGTCCCTTACAAAATGTCTCTCCGAGTCAGCGCATGCGCTGGGCTCAGCGAGACCTAAAAATAAGTGCCAGGGCTCTGGTCAGGAGGCCACTGCAGCTTGCATCCCACATTGCCCCTGCCATACTGCCAATTATAGTAACACAACTATTAACCACCACGCTACTACAAGTGTGACAATTCAGACTATTTCAGGCCTCCAGAGCTATTAGAATGGCTTTGTCCGGCAGGTAATAGTCATTTTTATTGTATATTGAATTAATAATTACCTGTTGTGGTGGTCATCTCTAACTTAGCCAGACAGCGCCACTATGTGGTAGACTTGTCACAAGCGCCATTGCTGACAATTAAGTGCCGGTGCTGAGCACTGGAAACTACCTGTTCAAATTTAGCAATGTCCCTTAATCTCAACATTGCCTTCAAGGGACTCAGAAATACTTCCTCATTCTCAATGGCTCATGCACTTTCCTTTCCTTGGGTTCAGCAAACCACTTTCTGCTGGAAATCTCCTGACTCCTGTAGTGCTAGTGAACCTCTTGTGTCTCTCAGTGCACTTCCATACAAGCCCACTGCTCTTCAAGCTTTTAAAAACAACGTTCCAGTCTTTACCTCTATTTTACTGAAACCAAAAACCAAAGTGCAAACTATCTGAGCCCTCTTTTATCGGTGACAATATCCAAAAGCATGAGTGCTCCCTCAATACAGATATTCAAAGACATAAACCAGCTATGCCTGGCTCATGAGCCTTAATAAAGCCGAAACCGGTCGTGGGCTACTTGTGTTCCAGAGCAGGAAGGACCTGACCTGGCAGTTCAAGCTGAACTGTTCCGATTGGAGCAAGGTCAAGGCTGATTTGCATATGGCTGGTTCCAAGCTAAGATGGTGTGGTGTGCAAAATAACGATGGACTGGGATGTGGCCTGAGAAATTACCAGTTGCTGAGACTAATTTACCATTCCATCCATCAGTGTTTTGTATACTTCAGTGTGTCACCCTAAGTGGGACGCATTTGCCCAGATGTGGGTTCTGTAATCAGCCACTTTCTAAATTCTTTCCTGGCTGCTGTGGTACCATTGGTGGCAAGGAACTCTTGAAACTGATTTCAAGTAAAACTGAACTACTGTTCAGTTGTGCAAACCAATCCATGAACCTCCCATCTATCCAATTGGCACTTATTCCACAACAATCACCTACTTCCAGGATCTAGGTCAAAAGCCTAGATTCAGTCTCACAAATGGAATAAGCCTTGACGTCCATTTTGAATCTGTGGCTAACATAACACAGCCATATGTATGCCTAATTTAAGGTGCAGCTGCCAATGCAATAGTAGTGTCCCATATTATGGTTCAGCATCCACAAGCATTCACGAGGTTTAGCAAGTCTGCTACTGGGAAGGGTGAATATGGTCTCCATCTCCCGACCCTGATGCCCTTCACCTGATACCCTTATATTTGTCACCCAATGCTCAAATATGTTTCCCCCACAGAAAGTCCCCTACACAGTAGCGGCCCTCAACCTTTTGAACAGGCATAGTAAGGAGGCTGGGATTGCACAGCATCTGTTTCATGTGCACTCAAAACATTTTTGAGAGGTTGGTACCCATGTACCTGTCTACAGCAAAGTTACTTTGGCTGTTGCTTGGATACTCCAAATAACAATGCCTCACTAGTTAACCTATAGTTTTCAATACACAGAAAACCAAAGAATCATTTAAAATCTGAGCAATTTGTTAGACACCCCAAGGTTTCATTTTGCTTCTCCAAATTCCCAGCGTAATGCCCATGTTACATCTAGAAATCATCACTGCATTGATTTCGTTCTACAATTCTGAATATGATTTTCTCTTCAGGTGTCATCGGAAGGGCCTTAAATTCAATATTGCAAACTTGTGAAACACAGCTTTATTTTTACTAGGCATGGGTGCAATTCAAATTACGCTAGTGCAAGTCACGTAATTTGGGGAATTTCTTTTTACGCTTGTTATGCAAAATCCCACACATTATGCCACTTTGCATAACTATATGCCATTCAAGGTATAAGTTAACTGCAAATGCACAAATCGCTTCAAAAAAGTTTCGACATGCGCATGGAAAAAAAGAACACGAGCAGCTGTTGTTCGGAGTGGTTTTGTTTAAATAAATCCTGACACCAAAAATTGATGTGAAGACACATTTGTTCTAAAATGAAGCGCAAAATTATTCACCAGGATAATCTTGAAAATGTTCTTTCAATATTCGAACTTGTGATAGGGAATAAAGACCACAGCCGTCCTTGAGAGTCTCTATCTGTGTAAAGGAGAGAGCAAAAAAGTGAAAGTGCTTCTGAGCTGAGCAAGAGAAGGCACAATGTAGGGGAGGTTAAATGTATGAGAAGGACAAGTAAGTGGAGTTTGCAAGGGAAGTGAGGAATTGAACGATGGAATGTATGCATGTGGTTGTGAAAGGAGCATTGCATTGAGAGGTGAGAATTTAAGAGTACATGTGAAGTAAAATGGGGTGGAAGTAGAGTGTAGGACTCAAAAGAGAGGCTTTGAGAAGAAGTTGAGACTAGAAGATGCGTTAAAGAAGTATAAGAGATATAATATGAAAAAATGACGAGACGACTGCCAGGAAAAGAAGTGTGTGTGGTGAGATTGATCAAAGTGAGATGGATGGAAAGAGAGAGGTGTCAGAGGATGGAGAGAAATGGGCGTGTGGATGAAAAGTATGAAAAGTGTGAGAGAGGAAGGTATGTGCCAGGCGAAGAACTGCGAAGAGAAAGTGTGAGGCTCATTCATTTAAAAAAGGAAGGGAAGAATAATAAAAAAAAGAGTGTGGGGTAATAGCTGTGATAACAGAGGACATTTTGAGACACAAGACAACAGAGGCGATTTTGGGGAAGATAATACTAGGCACATACCTAGACTGGCACCAGCAGAGAGAGTCTTATTTTCAGTACAAGTAGAAAATGAGTACTGATTGTTAGAATGGATGGTACAGAAACATGTACCCTGAACTAGGAATGATAAAAATCCGTGTGCTAGTCCCAGGTGGGGAACATTTAGATGGAAGTGGTAGAGACCAATAAGAATGAGAAGCTTATGTGAGAGATAAAGGGTGGAGAGAGTGCTAACATTTTGAAGAGTGTGACAGAGCTATGTTTAAGAGATTATATTGGGATAGAAGAGGATGAGAGAGATGCAGCTGTAACTGAAAAGTGTAACGGTTTGAGGCTGAGACAAAAGGGTCAAACGAAATGAAGTTGAAATAAGGAAAAAAGAGAGAAACATTGATAGAAATGTAAGCCAAAGAGGAGCACATGAATGAGAGGGAGGGAAAAGGCATGAGAAAGAGGGAAAGGGTAGTAACAGAGAGAATGGATAGCAATAGAGGCCAGATAAAGAGTGAAAGAGAGAAAGGAATATCTAATAGAGAGCGGGGTTATAAATAACGAAGAGGCAATGGCGGGAGGGGGAAAATAGAACAGCATCAGGACGTGTTTTTATGTTTTTTTTCTTCATTTTGCTATTTTGCCTTTGAATGGACCTTGATGGACACATGCCACTCCTGCCACCCCTTTCATACCACAAGTAGTAAGGGTCGCTGTACTTGTAAATCAAGAGTTCAGCCTTTGAGATATAAGGTTCATTGACTAATATGTTTGTGAATTACAGTAGTTGGATCAAAAAGGAGTGACAGCAGCAAGTCTACAGTATATGAACCCAGGAGTTACAGCAGGCTTCTCAGTGACAGCAGTGACACATTTTCATTTTATTTTTTAGAAACGCAGAGGACAGTTTTTCTAGACCCCCGGGTACTAAGGACTTAGGGCCTGATGTGGATCTTGGCAGATGGAATACAAACGTGGCGAATATCCCGTTCACCATATTACAAGCACATTATTATATCCTATGGCACTTGTAATACGGTGGACAGGATATCCGTCACGTTTGTGATGGAATATCCCATCTGCCAAGATCTAACTCAGGCCCACAGTCAATATAGCAACCTGAATATGAAAACCTGTTGTAATGCAACCATTACACAACCCACTGAGCAATGTATGGGTGAGATGTTGTCTAGATAACAATCGATCTCATGAGATGTTACAGGTGCAATCAGTGGACCCCAAACCCTCTTTCATGAGACCCCAAACCCTCTTTCATTAAGGAACAACATACTTAAAATCATTACAAGATAAAGGATATATTTACATGTTTTATTACAGAACTAAAGCTCTAGTATAGTGTGCACAGTATCAATCAATCAATCAATCAAAGTTAGCTTTATTCGATTGTAGAAAAGCAATCAGAAAAGCAATCATAAAAGCACAGTGTGCACAGTATGAGTTGAAACCACAATTGAGACATATAATATAGCATCTGCAACAGTTACTAAAAGTGCAAAATCCAATGTGAATACTGTTATCAATACACAGCATTTCTACTCTATTTCAGATTCTCCTAAGAACTAGTTTATTTCTAGAATTCTAGCAAAGAAATAAATAGAATGTACTGTGAGTTTCAGAGATGGTGTACCCCTGCATACCTCTTCAAACAATGAAGTTCTGTTTTAAAGGAAATAGCAAAGTCTGCTATTCTTGTCTCAGAAGGCAGCCTGAACTGATAAATCAGTGCACAAAGTCTAAGTGCTTCCTGTTCCAGTAGTGTTCAATAGGAACCGGAGATATAATTGTCTATGGCCTGTCTCAGTGTTGCCTGGTGTGAAGGTTCCTCTCTGCCATTGACTTTCTGTGCACAACGTTTATAACACAATCTGATCTGAAGAAACAATTGACAGAAAGGGGCGTTTTGCTCTTTCAATTATTTTAGTTCTATGAGACTGTGTTCTTTTGAAAATTAGCAAATGCAAGACATGTAGTAAACAACCTTCTAGAAAGTTATAGAAAAATATAAAACTAACAAAACAAAAGGATGTAGTCAGCATTTGGACAAAGGACTGCAAATATATTCATGTAGGCTTGATTATAACACTGCATACCATAATAATATAAATCTAATGAACGTCATTTGATTAATATATATTCAATATTTTGATAAACTGTTTAGCACATGTAACTCAAACAGGTGAATGCCCAGAATAGGAAAAAACAGTATTAATAACAGCAGCAGGACTGTTGTAGAACTAAACTAATGTCAGAACGTGCATATACACTTACTCATCCACCTATGCTTTCCTCCTTGTGAGTTAAGCATCCACTCCAGAGATCTATATGTATCCTACATGCTACTCATGACTTAACTGTGCATGTTTTGTGAGTGTTACAACCTTGTACTAGTCTGCACTGCCGCATCTGCTCTGCAGAGAATGGCAGAGTGCACTTACTGCTTCTGTGAGAGAAGTAGGTTAACTTGCTGCTGCCATGCTGCATCTCTTCTGTGAGAATGCAAAGCTTGCACTCCACTGCCACATTTGTACATCTCCTGTGATTGGAAAAGCTAATGTTGCTACTGTTGTAGCTAAATCTGTCCTCGGATGAATGGCAGCTTGCACTGTTTCTGCCTTCAATGTGCCTGTTCTGTTAAGAAGGGTTGTTCCCACTGCTGCAGCCTCATCGGATGAAAAAACAATGAATATATTGATGCCACTGGCATGGGAAACACCAATAACAATGCAGCCATTACCATGCATTACATTTTCCACTCAGGATTGTACAACAAATGTGCATTTAGAAGGAATTTTGTTGTAAGTAAAGGCATGAATGGTAAAGGCATATGTGTGCTGAAGGTTTTACATGTAAGTAAGCATTTTGTACATAAGTATAAAGTGTACATATATGTCTATATATATATTTCCCACAATTAGGTTCTATTCAGCAGGTGCTGGTGTGGGGCTGAACCATAAAGCCCAATTATAATATTTGATTCCATTTGTTAAGTCTTTATTTCGACCATACTGATCATAAAAGACAAGAAATATATAACATCACAATAAAGCAAAAAGATAACAATATATACATCATCTCCAAATCTTATCAATAACAATACAAGACAAGATGGTAATATATAATAAAAGACAGGCGAATTTCTGTTCTGGTTTAAAAAATCTCATACAAACATAAAAAAGTTTTAAATCGGTACAAGCCGTTGATGGTGGCTAAGGGCTATGATACATGCTCAAGCTGAAGAAGCAAAGTAGAAGACAGTGATTACAAATAGTCACTGTCGCAGTCTACTTGCATTCGATCATATGGCGGATTCGCCACACCCATCCTAGAAACTTCGCTAGGGCAATCACGATTGCCTTCTGTGTGCTTGTCTTTAGTATTTGCAGTGCGGAAGCACTCGACCTGGTGCCCATGTTCAAGCAAATTGGTTTAAGCCATTTGCTCCATCGAGAGATAAATGCTGGGCATACAAATAGGATGTGAGGAATTGTCTCGTCCACATTATGGCAGTATGTGCATTTGCTGTCTAGAGAGTGGAGCCAGGTTTTGGTGAAAACTTTAATCGGTAAAGTGTCTGTCCGAAACTGGAAGAAACATTTCCTGTCAGCGGGCTTAGTTATGAAGTCCCAGAAGTCTTCATACAAATATTCCGACTTATGTTCTAGGAAGATACTGGTCAGTGATGATGAGCTAGAAGCACACGGATTGCCGGCTCTAGTCATAGCACAGTATGCTTCTTTAAAAATATTTTTTGGGGGAAAAGTGTTATTCTCCGGGTCATCCCACAAGTGCCTCATGCCCATGTTCACTAGGGAGCTTTTTACCCGCTGTAACCAGCTGATCTTGTGAGTGTTATCAGCGTCTCTAATATCTTTGAGTGCTTGGGCATGGTGGGCTAGCTACGGAATGGACCATAGTCGTCTCCAATAGGCCAATGGTCTAAACCTAGCTACCTCTGCCAGAGTATTACACCCCAGATCAAAATATAGGGGGGCGAGCGGAGTGCTTGGGTAAGGCCAGTTAGACCTCTCACAAATCTGTTTTGTGCCAGGGTTGATGGGGACAGATTTTCGAATCCCCAGCGTTCCGCACCATAAAGTGTGGAGGCCATAACCTTGGTGTTATATATCTTAAATACAGGACCATCTGGCTTAGTCTGGGAGAGCCTATTTTCTTTCAAAAGTCAAATGCAAAGATACGCCACACTCAATAAATCTTTGGTAATTCTTCTTGATTCAGAAGACCGCTACTACACCAACGTGTTTCACCCTCACAGGGTCTTTCTACTGTAGGTGTGTCTTTTTTCAAAACTGCTTTATACCAATCCCATAATCTGCATCATGTGAGTTAAGGTTTGTTACATTCTTTCTTTTGTATACACGTTACAAATATCGTTTTTTCATTCACATTTTGTGCAATTTTATCTACAAAGTACATTTGATTTAGATTCTGCTATACAATCCATGACATGAGTTATGTAATATGTGAGGTCATAAGCAGCGCATTGCGGGAAATCGAGTTATAGTTAGCTCGCTAACTTTAACGGCTGAATTTCACTGGTTTTGTACAAGTGAAATCTGACCCTAAATGTAACATACCTGTAACCTTTGTTTTTTTCAGTGAATTTCTAATATTTTTAAACTAGTAGTCGTTTTTGCAGATAGGTGAAGAAAGGGGGCTGGGCCTCTTACCAGCTTTCAGGAATCCCACTGTGTAGGACTTGCAGGAGGTACCAGGAGGACTTCTTGTCCCCCAAGGTCCCTCTGGAGTAAGGAGGACTTTGTGCTCCAACCAGTAGTGTACCACAAGCTGCATTTGCATAGGTGGTGGAGGAAGGGGCATGGCCTCTGAAGACCTTTTTCTGCAGTCCGGGTATGTGGGACTTACTGGAGATAACAGGAGGGGTAGTTGGCACCCAAAGGCGTCCTTGGAGGCCAACTACCTCTCTTGTTGCCTCCAGTAAGTCCCACACAGTGGGATTGCTGAGACCTGATAAAAGACCTTGCCCCCTTTATCCACCACTCTGCAAACCCGCCTCCAGGTGCACTACTAGTAGGGGGATGAAGTCTCCTTAGGTATTGAGGGTCCTTGGGGGCCAACTAGCCCTTCTTATACCTCCAGCAAGTTCCACACAGTGGGTTTGCTGAGAGGTTTTCAGTGCCATGCCCCCTTTCTCCACCACTCGGCAAAAGCACCCCCTGGCACTCTACTAGTAAATGGTTGAAGTCCCCTTGGCTCTTGAGGGTCCTTGCGGTCCAACTAGTTCACTTGTTACCTCCAGTGAGACCCACCCAGTTGGATTGCTGAGAGGTCATTTGAGGCAACGCCTCATCCCCCCACCAGCAGTAAGCTGAGAGGTGCATTTTCAGAGGCTCCGACCGCTTCTCATCAATCCTACTGTGTGGGGTTTACTGGAGGTAACAGGAGGTCTTGTTTGCCCCTAAGCACCCTCACCAGAGAAGGGGATTTCATCCTCCAAACAGCAGCTCACAAGAATGCGTGTTTGCAGAGTGGTGCAGAAAGGGGGTGTGTCCTCTGGCGAGTTGCCACTTTAAAAAGAAAAATCTATTTTTTTGAGGAAGGGCCGCCTTTCCTATGCGATTTTGGGGCCCCAGGGACCCATCCCCCAGGGACATCCCCATTTAAAAAAAAAAAAAAATTAAAGGGAGGGCATACCCCTCTCTGGCAGATTTTAGACAAGGGGCCCCCATCCTTCAGGGCCAGGCCTTTCATTTTATCATTTAAAACTAAAGTTAAGTATAGGAAGGGATACCACATTGTCCCCCTTTCCTGGACCATGTTTTGGGCCTGGGACCCCATCCTTCTAGGCCAGCCCTTTATTTTATATATTTTTAGATGGGAGGGGTCCTTGCTGCCACCCTCCTGAGGCCAATTTCAGCCCCAGTGACCTCATCCCCCTGGGCCTGACCTCTCTGTTGGGGACTGCAGGGGGAGCCTGTAGCCCCCCCCCCCCCGGACCCTGCAGCTCCCCCCCTCCTGCAGGAGCCGGCATTGCTTTGGTATCCAGGGAGCTGCTGACATGCAGCTCCCTGGATCCCAAAGCAATGTGTCTGTCTCCCTGCTTGCCTCACTGTGGGCAGAGAAACAGACACTGCTCTGATTTCAGCTCTGGCTTTCTGAAAGCAGAGAGTTTGCTACGGCTTGGTGGGCTTGGCCAAAAGGCCACATTTCAGATGCCTATATCTTTGGGGCCACATGATGAATGTCCATGATATTTGCTCAGTACTTCAGGTGCTGACTGGAAAGTTTCGGGGTGATCTGTCAAGCAGGGGCCGAGGAAAAAGGGGGTCACAAAATGCGTTTTCCCCATGTTAATTTCCATAGGACCTTTACACAAGCCTACAGCCCGATCCGGTAGACGAAATTACACGAAATTTGGTAGGAAGCTAGATGTTAGTACGCAGATCATGCTTGTTGTGATTTGGTGTAAATCCATTGAGTAGTTTTGAAGATATTAACTGAAAAGCTAGTTTGTATATCTGGGGAGGCGGATTACTCATAGATCCACTCTTGGGTAATCCACAAATTCACGTGCACTGGTGAACCTCTGATCGGCTGGCCTCACCTTCACAGAAAAGTTGTGGCTGACATTTTGTTTGTTTGGAAAACGGTCCCCGGGGCTGAACATTTGTTTGCAAACTGAATGAAGGGGTTCGGTGAGAGGTTTCTTGACCCCTTGTACATGTTATACAAGAGGGGTAAGCATGTGTCCTGGGGTCAGAAATCTGAAAAACGTTTTTTTGTGCCACTTGCGAAATCCGCTGACTCCTTGCGGGGCTCAGCACGGCCCCCGTGTAAATCTGCTGGGGATCTGTAGAGTTAGCATGACTGAAAAAATACTATATATATTTTTATTTTTACACTCCCTCTTACACCCATTCAGATACCCACACAGGTATTGTCTTGTCCAGTCACATACCCATATAGAAACTTTCACACCAACTGTTATACACATGCAGACACTGTCACTGCTATTCACATAGCTATAGAGAGAGTGTCACACCAATTCATGTAAATGTAAATGTAAAGTTGATACTTGTATAGCGCACTACTCACCCGCAAGGGTCTCAAGGCGCTTGTACGAATACCGCTGTGGAACCCATCCTGGCTTTCCCTGTGAGGCGTCCACTCCTGGGCACCCCCAAGGTGGAGGCCAGGCATCCTTAGCGTTGTGGGTGCCATTGTGGAGATTAAGCAAGCTATTGCCCAGAGTTGCAGAGTGGGACTCCATGATTGGAATAGGCACCAAGGCGAGAATTATCAGGTCCGTGGAATTTTTTAGACCAAGGCCCGCCAAGGCGGGAAATTGAACTCTGGTCCCGGGCTAGACCTCTGCATCAGGGTCTGCTGCTCTAATCATTGAGCCACACTTCTCCACTATACCCATAGAAACTCTGTGTCACCCTTTCACAAACCCATACCGTCAGTGTCACATCCATTCAGAAATCCATACAGACACTGTCACGCCCATTCACATACTCATAGAGACACTGTGATACCAATTTACATACCCATAGAGACTCTGTGACACCCATTCACAAACCTATATAGTCACTGTTACACATTTTGAGAAACCAATACAGACACTTTCACATCCATTCACAGACTCTGTGACACCCCTTCACCAACCTGTACAGTGATTGTTACACCTGTTGAGAAACCCATACAGACACTGTCATACTCATTCATGTACCTAAACAGACACTGTAACACCAATTCAAATATCCATGTACACTGAGTCACATCCATTCCCAAACCCATACAGGAACTGTCACACCCATTCAGATATCAACAAAGACAATGTCACACCTATTTACACTGTCACACTCATTCACAAACCTGAACAGACACTGTCACACTGTTGGAATTGGCCCTCTCCGCAGGGTCATCCCAAACTTTTCGACTTTTGCCTCCTATTTTTCTGACCCTGTTTTTGTTGGCTATAGGATTCTGGGGACTTTACCGCTGCTGTTCAGTGCTAAAGTGCCAATGCTATCTGTATAAATTGTGACAATTATTGGTTATCCATGACTGGCGTATTTGATTTACTGGTAAGTCCCTAGTAAAGTGTGTACGGTGTGTGCCAGGGCCTGTAAATCAAATGCTACTAGTGGGCTTGCAGCACTTGTTGTGTCACTCACATGAGTAGCCCTGTAAACGTATTTCAGGCCTACCACTGCAGTGTCTGTGCACGCCGTTGTAAACTGCCACTTTGTCCACTATTGAAAGGCTGTCTGTCCTATAGGCTTTTCTTTGTGGCTATGCTGTGACATTTTACATGTGTAGCTTTCCACAGGGACAAGCTAGAACAAGCATTTGCAATGCAATAGGTCTAACATTTACGAGAGTTTGAGCTATTGGCATTGTAAATGACATCGCTTTTATTTATGTGTTGGTTTTAAGAAAGATAAATAAAAGGCATTGTCATTTACAATGCCAGTAGCTTAAACTCTCGCAAATGCGTTTGTGCTATACATTTTTTTTTTAAAGCGTAAGGAGAGAACATGTCCTACCTGCAACAGAAGGCAGGACAAAGCTATTTGAGAAAATAGTGCTCAGAGACTGTAATTAAAGCCTACAGAGTAACAACACTCGTAACGGAGGGGTCACTATTGGAGGTTACAAAATAAGACATGGCAGTACTAAGGAGAGACTACTATGCCTATTGACTTATGAACAGCCACAGTTTACTGTGGACAATGACACAAGCCAATAAAAATTTTGGGCGGAGAGTGGATGGTGTTTTAAGTCCCTACCTAAATACAGCATGCCTCGTCGCAGTGCACATGCTGCCCAGGCTCGACCTAAAAATGGAGTTTAGGCTCTCTGAACTCAGAATTTATTAACGCACGTTTTTCTGAAAGTGCTATTTAAATTCTTTATTAGAAAATGCCACTTTTAGAAAGTGGGCATATTCTTACTTTACCATTCTGTGTGCCACTGGCTGTTTATGTATTCAGCGTCTGGTGTTTGAGTGACAGGAGCTGGGATGTGCATTCACTCTAGACAGTCACTAGGGGGTTGAGGTGTGCCCTGCCTTGCCTGGGTGACTCTTCGCTCGTCTGAATAGACCTGGCCTATATTTAGAGTGCTGGGAGGAGTTTCCTTTGCACCTGAATAGGCTGTGTCTCCTTTTTCACAATGCTGTCTCCGCCCCCTGTGGTCATGCTGCACCAGGGAGGACAGGACTGGTTTGGACTGGGTTCAGAGACCCTTACAACAAAGAGAACAATGACAAGAAGAAGAGCGGAAGAACTGTGGCTAAAAACTTGGCTATTCACATAATTACTTATCTCAGCAAACAACCACAGGTTCATTTTAGGAGGGTAGGGCACAGCGCCAGGACACCTCAGGGTAACAGGGCGCTATAGAAGTCCTATTAACATAACATAACATAACTGTATGAAGAGCCTTTTCTGTGTGAGGAGTCAGTTGGCCTGCAGTTGCTTCTATATGTGGTTGAGGAAAAGGACTGACTCTTCTTGCCCTGCTGTGGTATCTGTTTGTGGAGAATCTCCAAGGGCTTGTGTGTGCTGGCCTCCTGTTTTTGGAAAAGTCTTCCTTCTGTGCATTTTTCCTTTGTGAAAGTTCTGCTGCGTATGCTCTATTTTGCCTTGGTGCTTCCCCTTTGTTTTATAAAGCTGGTGTGCTTTTACCTGCATTGGGCAGGAGAAAGGACTGAACGGTTCTTTTAGCATTTGTCAAACTGCGCGTAGTGAGCGCTGTATTCCCCATCTTGAGGAGAAGAGAGCTGCCTGGTGTGCCAAAAAGCGCGGGGTGAGCGCTTTATTGGGCAACCCCCATTTATAAAATATAAGCGTGTGGTGCACGCTTGACTTCAGGCTGGTTGAAGAACGGGAAGGGTGGTGTGTGCTGCATTCGACCGACAGGCTTGGGTCTGCAGGAGGGGAGAGCAGACGTGTGGAAGTGCTCTCCTACCCCTCCTTCATCACCAGCTCAGGTGCTGCTCACTGCAATAGAATCCAGGGGAAGACTGGGCCGGATCCCCGGTGTGGACAGCAACGCCGACGCCTCCAGTGAATGGGGCCCACCTGCTGGAGAAAATGAAGAATAGGCTGGAAGTGCTCCCCCTGCAATTATCCTGGGCTTCCCCTATGACGGCAATCCAGCTCGCCGCAGCCATGAGACGAAATCCCAGGGAGTAATAAGAACTGGGCGAGGAACTCCACTGATGTCACACTGTGCACCGGCGGCATCCACGGCTGTCCTTGTAGCCGCTAGCCACGCGCTTGCTTGCTTACTATCGGTACTGTTGGTTTAGTTGGTGGGGGCCCAGGAAAGTAAAAAGGCTTCTCCCAACCTCGGGTAGAAGAGGTATGCACTCTGATTATGGAAGCAGCTTTGGCAGGTGCTCCAATGGTGGCTGTTGCCTTGGGATTACCTTACCTACAGGAGAAACCAAGCTGGGTCTCTCCATGGATAGCCAGGGACGTGTGCCATCACGCTTCCGCACATACTGTGAGGGGGTACCAGGATCTTGTTCCCTGGATAGGGTAAATCCTTGACGGAGGCTCCAGGTGTGTTGGCTCTATAAATTACCGTACTCCCTGTTACATAGGGGCAGGTAGGCCAGTAGTAAAAGATTCCCTGGATATCTGATATAGGAGTTCAGGTGCCACTTTTCATGTTATGGTATAGCGTAGTAATGTCTATGCCATATGGGACTGAGGATGATCTCCTGATGGGTGGCATTCATCACCTGCTGTATTCCAGGTCCTGTTATGTAGGTATAACATTTTGATGCCCTCCACTAGACAAAAGTAACAAGTTATTTTCAGAACCTGCATGTTTTTTAAAGGGATGGTGGAAGGTGTTGTCTTCCTAATGTCTTGATGACATGGGCAATCTATAAGTATTTATTTGATTGCAATAACTATGATGTTATGGTAATGACAACTGCCTAGTGGCAAAGGGATTAATGAGCTATGTTGTGTCTATGACAATTGCCTTATGGCACAGTGAGTTATGACCTATGCTACTTATGTGTTATCACTTCAGTACACTATATGTGAAGTAATGACTAATGCCTAGTGGCACAGTGATCTACGTGATTCTTGGTCATATGTGTTTTACATGCATCTTTAGGACTTATGCCTAGCAGCACAGTCATTTCTGTGATTTTTGGTCTATATAATGCAAAGGATATTTTTATATAACCTTGTGTGGAGTCTCTTTTCGTGGTGTGCCTAGAGTGTCACTGGTGTGTGTGTGTGTTGCGCAAATGCTTTGCACATTGCCTCTGGGATAACCCTGACTGCTCTGCCAAGCCGGCAAGGGGGTAAGCAGGAGGTTTCTTGTGTATGTAACTCCCTTACCCTGACTAGAGTGATGGGTTCTGCTGGCTTAGGTGTATACCCTAGCCAATCAGAACCCCCATTTCTAATACACACCCATTTAGAAACCTATACAGGCAATGTCAAACCCGTTGACATACCCAAACGGACACTCTCACACCATTCACATACTGATAGACACACTGTCACATCATATACAAACACTTTCAGGTCCATTTCCAAACCCATACAGCACTGTCACACTCATTCACAAACCCATGCAGACACTGTTACACCCATTCAATTCATATATTCAAACAGACACTGTTACATCAATTGACATACCCAAGCAGACACTCTCAAACCATTCACAAACTGATAGACAGACTGTCACACCGATTCACAAACCCACACAAGCACTGTCACATCCATTTACAAACCCATACAGCACTGTCACACTCATTCACAAACCCATACAGACACTTTCATACCCATTCAGATACCCATAAAAACATTGTTACATCCATTTACAAACCCATACAGACACTGTGACATGCATTCACAAAGCCATGCATACATTGGGACACTCATTCACATACCTAAACAATTACTGTCACATCCATCGACAAACCCATACAGACACTGTTACACCCATTCAAAACCCCATACAGGCTTTGCCACACCCATTTTTGAAATTCACTGAAACAAACAAAGTTTACAGGGACGTTAAAGTTCGGCTGACATTTCACTCATACAAACCAGATAAGTTCTGCAGTTATAGTTAGCTGGGTTAACTATAACTTACGCCCGACAATGCACTGTTCATAACCTCACGTATTATATCACTCATGACATGGTCAGTGACATCAGGCGTGTCATCACTGATGACATCTCAAACAACATCACTGATGAAATCACTGATCATTGACAGAATCCATCACATCCCCACTCATACCCCCATACAACCTCTCATACTCCCACTCCTAGGCAACCACTTATATACCCATTCACAGACCCATACGAAGCCTCACACACCTACTCACTAATCCATACAGCCACTCACACATCAACCTACCCACCCATCCACTAACATAACCGCTAGCTCACATATAAAGCCACTTATGCAACCACTCTCTTACCAATACGCCCACTCACATATCCACTCATACAGACATAGAGACAGTTACACACCCACTCATACACCCATACAACCTCTCACACACTGAGTCACTCACCCATACAGCTACTCATACACCCACTCGCTCACCCATACAGTCACTCACAAAGCCACTCACTTAACCATATAGTAACACACTCACTCACTTACTTATACATATACTAACGCATGTATTTACTCATCTATACAGTCACTGAGACAAGCACATATTCAGACTCACTTACTTGCCCATATAGCCACTCACACACCCATTCACTCATCCTTACAGCCACTTGCACACACATTCATGCAACCATGCAGCCACTCATGTACCCTGTCACTCACCCATACAGACACTTATGTGCCTGCTCAGTCACCCATTCAGCCTGTCATGTACCCTCTCATTCACTATTTACAGCCACTGGCACACCCACACACTCACCCATACAGTCACTCATTCACTGTCTCGGTCACAATTACAGCCACTTATATACCCACTCACTCACCCATACAGATATTCACACACTCACTTACTCATACACCCACTGACACACCCATTGGCTCACCCATTCAAAACACATCCACTCACTCATGTACAAGTCTCTCACATACCCACTCACTGTTCTATACGCCACTTACACACCCATTCACTCACCCATAAAGACACTCCCAAAGCCAATTACCTTTGTATATATATTTAACACTCAGTGACCTTTACAAAACACTCACAGCCACTGGATGATTCCATCAGTGATGTCATTTGAGATTCCATCAGTGATGTCATTTGAGATTCCATCAGTGATGTCATTTGAGATGTCATTGTGATATCCTGACTGATGTCACTGATCATGTCCTAAGTGATGTAATATGTGAGGTCATAAGCAGTGCATTACGGAGAAGTAAGTTATAGTTATCCTAGCTAACTGTAACTGCTGAATTTCTTTGGTTTTGTAAGAGTAAAATGTCAGTCTAACTATAACGTCCCTGTAACCTTTGTTTTTTTTCAGTGAATTTCTAAGATTTGTTTTTTTAAATCTATTTCTAAAGTATAACGTCCCTGCAACCTTTGCTCATTCAATGAAAATAAAATCTATATATGGGGAATAAATCCCCATATATGAAAGAAAATCCCAACTCCACCATAAGAAAAGGGGACACGCACACGGGGATTCCTCATTCTAGCCAGTTTAATGAGGTAAGGTCCCTCCACACTCGGCAGAAAGATCACTGAGGCGCGTTTCGACTGTGGACAGCCTTGCTCAATCAGTGAGTCATCAGATTACACGCTGCTTTAAAAACACCCTGATCATAGACATAGAAACAGTACGGACATAGATTTTACCAAATGAAAATCATGAGCAGGAAGTTAAAAAAATATATATACACATAAATGTTTTGTAATCGCGCACGTAAACCACATTTTGGCCATGTAGCATATAGTAATATTAATCTCGAGTCATGATGACCTTTCAATAAGATCCCAATGTCTAACGCGCTGCGCAATTGAAATACACTACACCCTGCCAATATTCCAGTCCAACTGATTTGTCTGAATGCAAACGGAAAAATCAATCCACAGCAGTCTGTTCGAGTCGGGTGTTCCAGCGAAATTAAAACAAGGTATTAAACAGATAACTTTAGCACTCCTTCTAAAGAATGTTTCTGTTTCCTGTAAAGTGAAACACCTAATGCGAGTTCCACAAACACCTCATAGTTCCTGTGCATTGAAGCGCTAAGCGTGAATCACTGTGAGTAACATAATGTTGCCACATTGTTTCCATTAAGATGCAGAGTTCCCCGAGAACACCAAACGCCATTCGCAGCAAAGGAACAAGCAGTCATCTGTGGCGTGTCATTTATTTGACAGGAGAGGAGCTAATGAAGTCTTATACCGGGCATGGAGGCAACACACAGTAACCCAATTGAGCTGCACTCGAGACAGTGTGCAGGTTACCAGCCTTTAATACAGATACAGACAAATGCCCAGGCCAGTACAATAAGCAGCCTTTCCTCTGCCTGACGCGTTTCAGGACCATCCTTTCTTCAGAGGCATTGTGGAAAAGTTTGCGCTGCTGCTAGGCAACAACTTCCTTAAAAGTAAAATGTCACGCCCCTTATTCACATTGAATATATATATATATATAGGGAAAGATTTTTATTTTTTTTAGAGTTTATGTAGGTATATGTTTTATGTGGGTATGGGTTCTTGGTTGACAAGAGCAGTTTAAGGGTGGTTATGGGTTTCTGGGTGACAAGTCTAATTTTAGGGTTCATGGCGGGTTTGGGTTTTTGGGTGGCAAGGGTATTTTTAGGGTTTAGGTTGGGTATGGGTTTTTTGGGTGGCAAGGGTAATTGGAGGGTTTAGGGTGGGTACGGGTTGAGGGGTTGTGGGTTTTAAGCATATATCTATATGCACACATTCATGTATATTAATACATAACCAAAAAGTCTTCTCCTTTTACGAAAAGATGAGAGGGACACAGCGGAGCACAGTGAGGCAGCTTTATTTTTCTCTCTGGCAAGACGCATTTCGGAAATACCTTTTTCAAATGCCATATCAAAAAGTTGCTGATTAGATTGCTTGAATGTCTTTAAGTAGTCCAGCCTCTCCTTCGAGCGAAGTGGGCACACCTGACCCATATATACTCTGACATCACCCTTGTAGCTTAAGATGGAAAACTACAATCCCCACAATGCAGCTCGATGTTCAGCCGGGGCGGGTGGTGTTTGTGGCCTGGATTTTGGTTGCTCACAGTGAGTGGAAGGCCAGTTTCGAGCTTGGTCAGGTGAAATCTGCAGCCCAGATGTCAGAAAGACTGCCTCACTTGCCCCTACTTCCAGCCGCACTTTCCCACTTCGGGCAAAACCGGAGACGACGGCACAGTGTCCACGTCTCTCCATACAGTGATGGACTCTACTTGCCAGCAGTTCCTCTTCCCTCGTGGGTTGTGTGGCGGTTCTCAGCTACTGATCCATCGGAAAATTCACAAAGTGTTGGCACTGATGCCTTTGATGCCGAGAACACTTGACGGAAAGGTCCCTCCTGCGTGCCACAGGCCAACATGCTAAACATAACCAGAAAGTCTTCTGCTTTTACGAAAAGATGAGAGGGACACAGCGGAGCACCATGAGGCAGCTTTATTTATCTCTGTGGCATGACGCATTTCGGAAATACCTTTTTCAAATACCAGATCAAAAAGTTGCTGATTAGACTGCTTGAATGTCTTTAAGTAGTCCAGCCTCTCCTTCAAGCGAAGTGGGCACACCTGACCCGTATATTCTCTGACATCACTCTTGTAGCTTAAGATGGAAAACTACAATCCCCACAGTGCAGCTCGATATTCAGCCGAGACAAGTGGTGTTTGTGGCCTGGATTTTGGTTGCTCACAGTGAGTGGAATGCCAGTTGCGAGCTTGGTCAGGTGAAATCTGCAGCCCAGATGTCAGAAAGACTGCCTCACTTGCCTCTGCTTCCAGCCGCACTTTCCCACTTCGGGAAAAACTGGAGACGACGGCACAGTGTCCACGTCTCTCCATACAGTGATGAACTGTACTTGCCAGCAGTTTCGCTTCCCTCGTGGGTTGGGTGGTGGTTCTCAGCTACCGATCCCTCAGAAAATTCACAAAGTGTTGCCACTGATGCCTTTGATGCCGAGAACACTTGACGGAAGTGTCCCTCCTGCGTGCCACAGGCCAACACGCTAAACATAATGAGATAGTCTTCTCCTTTTTTTCAAAAAGATGAGAGGGACACAGCTGAGCATGGTGAGGCAGCTTTATTTATCTCTGTGGCATGACGTGTTTTGGAAATACCTTTTTCAAATGCCAGATCAAAAAGTTGCTGATTAATACATGTGTATACATATTTATATCTCCCAAACAAGCCTTTTTAAACCCTTCCCTATGAATCTTCCCCCTCCACCTCCCTTTTACTCATCCCAAGCCTCCTCCTACTGCTATGAGCTCCAAAACAAAAAAAGAAAATAAATTCTAATTCCTTCCTTCTTCTATCCCTCCACTATCCTTTTCAAATAACAGATTAACATGTCCACCACTTAAATTAATTTAATATTTCATGATACTAATTCACCACTAATCCTTTATGGGGTCCAAAGTAGTATGCTACTCGCTGAAAAAGCACTTGAACACCTCATCAGAGGTAGCAAACGATATATAACTGCACACTTTTTTCCCAATTCTATCCATCCACTATCCTTCTCAATCCAAATAACTGACTAACATATCCACCACTCACATTACTTTCATATTTCACTATACTAATTCACCACTAATCCGTTATGGATTCCGGAGTAGCATGCTACTCGCTGAAAACGCACTTCAACACCCTATGAGGAGTAGCAAGCATTATATAAATGCAAACCCTTTTTCCCTCTTCGATCCCTCCACTATCCTTCTCAATCCTTATATTTAACTTACATATCAAGAACAAAATCTAAATCCTTCCTTCTTCTATCCCTCCACTATCTTTTTCAATTCAAATAACAGACTAACATGTCCACCACTCAAATTAATTTCATATTTCATGATACTAAATCACCCCTAATTCCTTATGGGTTCCAGAGTAGTGTGGTACTCACCGAAAAAGCGCTTCAATACCTCATCAGGGGTAATAAGCGCTATACAAATGCAAACATTTTCCCTCTTCTATTCCCCCACTATCCTTCTCAATCCAAAAACCATGTCCACCACTTAAATTACTTTCATATTTACACTGCACTTATTCACCACTAATCATTTATGGGTTCTGGAGTAGCGTGCTACTCGCCAAAAAAGCACTTCAACACCTTATATGGCGTAGCAAGCGCTATATAAATGCAAACCTTTTTCCCTCTTCTATCCATTCACTATCCTTCTCAATCCAAATAACTGACTAACATATCCACCACTCGCATAACTTTCATTATAAACTTTACTAATTCACCACTAATCCTTTAAGGATTCCGGAGTAGCATGCTACTCGCCAAAAAAGTGCTTCAACACATCATTAGAGGTAGCAAAACCCTATATAAATTCAAACCTTTTCCATCTTCTATTCCCCCACTATCTTTCTCAATCCAAATAACTGACTAACCTGTCCACCACTAAATTACTTTCATATTTTCACTATACTAATTCACCACTAATCCTTTATGGAATCTGAAGTAGAGTGCTACTCGCCAAAAAAGTGCTTTAACACCGTATATGGGGTAGCAAGCACTATATAAATGCAAACCTTTTCCCCTCTTCTATCCATCCACTATCCTTCTCAATCTAAATGACTGACTAACAAACTACCACTCACATTACTTTCATATTTATCTATACTAATTCACCACTAATCCTTTATGGATTCCGGAGTAGCCTGCTACTCAGCGAAAAAGCACACCAACTCCTTGTCAGGGGTAGTAAGCACTATATAAATGCAATTAATACACACACACACACAAAAATAGGGTTATTACCTACCTGTAAAGACTTTACAGAACATATGCCTTTAACATCCATGCCTTTCCCACGAAAATGTAACTATTATGGAGGTAAGTTTAAACCCTTTATATATACATAAAAAGGATTTATACTTGCCTGGACAAATACTTACATTTAGAAGAAAAACCTTTACCACGCATATGTCTTTACCATTTGTGCCTTTGCAACAAAATTCATTGAAAAGGTATACGTGGCTTTAGGAAGGCAAGATGGCCGCGGACGGGCTGGGCTGAGTAGTCGCTGTTCATACCTCTCCCAATGGTAGTACCTAGTGCCCTGAGACATGTACTGATGTCTGTGACATCTCCCCCCTAATGGCCTTGATCCGTTTCTGGTATACAAACCTATCTAGAGTGCCGAAATCACCTGAGCTGATTTGGCTGAAGGAAGCTCGGGAGAGTGTTTGGAGAGCCTGGGAGAACACGCTGAGTATCCTGACACTGAGTTGCATAAGGCGATACAAGATGCCTCCGCGCCCCGCTAAAATGGATAAAGCGAAGGAGAAACATAAGGAGAATCGACAGACCGAAAAAACTCCCTCGGGCGATCTAAAAAAGGAGACGCCGTTGATTGCAAGGGATCTAGGAGCAATTCGGAAGACAACGACTACGCAACGGTCTAAGAAGACTGAGACACGGAGGGGAGAAAAACCTGTTGTAAGCACTCTCACGGGTTCATTCAATCGGGCAGATGGAGCTATCGAAGCGCTGAACCCAAGACCAGTACAGCAGGAGGATGGTGTCGAGAAGAAGACGGGACCAGGAAGGTGTGAGGAAAAAAGCAGAGTGACCCCCCTCAGGCAACCTACCTTATCAGAAGTCTTCTCCGCACAACCCACACCCACAGCAATTCGAAGCGGAACCGGCAGAGAGGAAAACAGCGGCAGTCTCAGTCTCAGCGTCCTCGAGGACGCGGGAAGCACGTCAAACACAGACGCCTGCGTTGCTCAGCAACAGCTGCATCTGCAGTCTAGCAACAACGCTGAAATCCTGAAGCAGCCATCATCACAATCGGTTTTGCTACTGACCTCCGAGAGTATTGAGCACACTGAGGACCCCCAGGCACGTAAAACTAGCTTACCTATGAAGCAGAGTGCAAATGCAGAGATGATGGAGGTAATCCTGTTGCTTGAGGCAGAGTTAGGAGCTCCTAAGGCCCCTGAACCAACACAAGAGACTAAGGGATTAGGGCCCACAGCTACAGGTGAAAAATATATCAACCCAGCAAAGGAGACAGGACGGCTTAGGTACAAGGAGCCGGAGATAATGGAGAAGAGCAGTATTGGTGAAGCAGATGGGGAGAAATGTTTTTCTCTTAATGAAGACTCGGACTCCCTCTCTTTGCAGCATAGTGAGGCGAGCATTGAGGAGAGTACAGAGGGAGAAGAGGAGGTGGTGAGATCAGGCGAAGATGAGTTGTCGGATTCTAGCTCGTCAGGGGGCGACGATAATGACTTATGTACAGGAAATGATTCAACTTTAAGGAAAAGGCAGGTTAAACTAAAGCCAAGCAGCCAACAGGCTGGACTATTGGGAAGCACTGAGAGAGGATTAACATGGGATTACCTAGGAACTTTCCAAACATATCAGGAGGAGGAACCTGCTGGTTCACCGAGTCAGAGTATACCCTCCAGCGTCCTGCTCAATACGCTTAAGCAGATGCAGGCAGAAGCCAGGGTTGCAAATCGGAAAGCAAGGCAAGACGCAAAAAAAATACAAGTCTCATTGAGAAAAACTAATAAACTCTATGAAGATTTGGTTGGCAGAGTGGCGGAGGTGGAGGAGCGCATGAGTAAGCTAGAAGATGACTTTGGAAATTGGCAGACTTCCAGAATGGAGCAAGTAAAAGTCACAGATGACTTGCAATGGAAGCTGGAGGATTTGGAAAACCGCCAAAGGCGGAACAATGTTCGAATTTTGGGTGTGGCGGAGGGGATTGAAGGACAGGATATAAAGCGCTTTGTTGTTAATCTACTAAGAGGGGCTTTCCCAGAGCCTCAGTGGCAGTGGGACAGGGAGATTCAGAGAGTGCACAGGTTTCCTTTTACACTTAAAAAGGGCTCCGAGGCAGATGGGGGTAGGAAGGCCTCCTTCCCGCGAACAATTTTAGTCTATTTTGGTAACTATCTTATTAGACAGGAAATCATTGAGAAAGCTAGACCTACAAATAAGAGATCATTTGAAGGCACCTCTTTTTTTGCAAGACCGGATTTTTGCCATGTTACCGTTGAACGGAGATGGAGGATGAGACAGCTGATCTCAAAATTTCAGGAGTTAGGCTCTGAGGCTTATTTAATGTTTCCTGCGAAATTGAAAGTAATTACTCAGGGAAGAGCTAAGATGTTCTTTTCTGGGATAAAAGTAGGCCTGGGCGGCAAATTCCGTTCCGCTCGCGGAATTTGCGGAATTTGCGGAATTTCGCGTTCCGCGGAGAACGCGAAATTACTCAAAAGTCTGCTTTCCGCGATTTCGCGAAATTTTTGCTTGTTCGCGTTCTCAAAATGCATGTTCGCGAGATATTTCTCCTCGAGCACGCAAACAGCTATTGCGAACAGGAAAAAAGCATCGCGAACAAGCAATTCCGCGTGTTCGCGGAATTTCTGCGTGTTCGCGGAGATTTTTTACCGTTTCGCGGAGATTTGCGTAACGCAATTCCGCAAATTCCGCCCACCCCTAGATAAAAGCTCAGCAGTATCTAGATGATCTGAAGAAATAGGATGCGCAGGGAGGGAAGGTTCCCTACTACTATTCTGGGGGACAGAAGTCTTTGTGGTCGTACAAGGGGGTGCTAGTTGATTGAATTATAGTGTTTGAGATGAAGGTGGGGGAGGGGTGCGACTCTAGTAGCCCGAAACCGGCTACATATAGGTCTGACTGACCTATTTGCCTGTGTAGGGGAGGGTGGGGGTGGGGATTAAGGGAAGGGTGGGGAGAGGGCTTGGGTGGGGGGGGGTCACTAGGGGGTCCAATAGGGATAACATTTTGTGTTATTCTTGGTTTGATAAAGCACATTTTAATGCATAGATTTGCTATTTCTTTTTTGATGCTTATGCTCATGCCTACGTTTATGCTTAATATTTGGCTGATCAGATGTCAGAACTACAATGACCTCCTGTAATGCCCTGTAAGATTGCCTCAATCAATGTGTGTGGTTTGAATAATCCCGGGAAGAGAGCAAAAGTAGCAGGGTTGTTAAGAACTTTGAAATTGGATCTAGTGTGCCTTCAAGAAACCCATATCCAAGCATCACAAATTTATCTGTTAAAACAGCTTAATTTTGATGTATTAGTTGCTAGCAAACAGGGGACTAGAACTAGGGGGGTTGCAATACTAGGGAGGAAACAGGAGGTGGTGATACACCGAAAAAAGGAGGACCAATGGGGGAGATGGGTTATTGTCGAACTGAGTATAAAAGGGGTAAAAATGACAGTAGGTACAATATATGGCTCCACTGAAGACGACCCAGATGTCTGGCAGTTTATGGATTTGGAATTAGCGCAGTGGCCAGAACCCATTATACTCTGTGGGGATTTTAACATCCACGATCAAACGATCTCCTTTACAGAACCCGGGGGGAGCTATGTAGGGAGGGGAAAAGGAAGACATTTAAAGCACTGGCTAGTATGGCCCAACATAACTCCCTTGTTGATCCATGGATTAAGCTACATCCCTTTATGGATGGTAGCACCTATTTTTCGGCTCCGCATAAAATCCTAGTGAGACTGGATTACTTCTTAGTGTCTAGCTCCATAATCTCTCATACAAAAATAGAAAAACAGCCTAGAATTCTTTCTGATCATAGTCCTCTTGTCTTAACATTAAATACTACGAATATAAAAGTTAGCAAGCCTCAGTGGACGTTCGAGCGTACATTGTTAAGCGATAGGGCATATCAGAAGCATATGGAATCTTGGATAATGTTCTTTTGGGATATTAATAGAGGCACTGCCCCCCCGGGGGTGGTATGGGATTGCTTTAAGGCGGGAGTGAGGGGAGAAACCCTGAGCTATGTATTGGTTAAACAAAAAAGAGACCGAAGACATCTGGAGGATATAAGACGAGGATTGCTTGCTGCAGAGGAAAATCTTGCTAGAGCTATAACGCAAGGTCTCCCACTCGAGCCCTTCTTAATTAGCTTAACTGCCCTCAAAGGGGATGCTACTGATGGCATCAGCGCGAAAGCAGCTGAAAAATATCTGGGGCATAAACAAGACTCTTATGAACTAAGTGAGAAGATCGGGCACATCCTAGCAGTCAGAACTAGGCAGCGCACTGCCATGGCTGATATCAAGGAAATTCAGGACAGTCAGGGGAACTTAGTTACAGACCCCGATCTTATCCGGGAAGTATTTCGGGAATTTTATGCCAAATTATATACCTGCGAGGAAGGGAGTTCTCTAACAGAGGAAGAGGTGGATAGCTATCTAAGGGACATTCGTGCTCCCTCTCTGTCTGCACTGGACAAAGCGGGGCTCGACGCTCCTCTCCATCTAGATGAGTTCAAGAAAGCAATCAAGAGTCTCCCTTCAGGGAAAGCGGCAGGGCCAGACCAAATCCCGGTAGAATTCTACAAAGTATTCCAAGACACCTTAGGTGATGATATGTTTAACATCATGCTATTAACACAACAAGGGGGCTCTCCTCCCGAGTCTTGGGGAGCGGCGGATATTATAGTCATCCCCCAAAAAGGCAAACCTCCGTTACTCCCGGGCTCATATAGACCCATCACTCTTATGAATGCCGATATTAAGCTTTACTCGAAAATGTTGGCATCAAGGCTAGCAAGCAATATAGAGCAGCTGGTAAGTCCATCCCAGCATGGCTTCATACCAGGCAAGGGTACTACTCAGCACGTCAGGACACTCATAACGGTGTTCGACGCCGCGGAGTCCCTGGGCGACCCTGCGGCAGCGTTGTTGTTGGATGCAGAGAAGGCTTTCGACAGGGTTGCCTGGGGTTTCCTGTGGGCAGTTATGAGATGGAGTGGTATTGGGGAAGGCTTTATAACAGCTGTCCGAGCCTTATATGAATGCCCAATAGCTAAAATTAGGGTAAATAGAGGATATTCAGAATCAATTGCAATTTCTAGGGGAACAAGACAAGGCTGCCCCTCATCCCCCCTACTATTTGCGTTATTTTTGAGCCTTTTTTATGGAAATTAGACAGAAATAGAGAGATTTTACCAATGGTTTTAAACGGTCGGTCAATTAAAATTCTGGCATATGCAGATGATGTCGCGATACTCACCCCGAATCCAGACTTAGCTATTATAGAGGTCGAAAGGGAAGCTAATAAGTTTGGTAAAATTTCAGGATACAAGCTAAATAGATCTAAGACTCAGATAGTTATGAATGAAGCCACTTCCTGCACTGATTCAAGGGTGACTACTTCGGCGACATACCTAGGTATAGTAATATCTGCAAAATTAGATACCCTTGTTGAGAATAATATAACCCCTCTCCTTGAGAAAGTAAAAACAGATTTAAATAGGATTAACAAATTACATCTCTCTCTAATAGGCTGCACCAACGTGTTAAAAATGAGTATATTGCTAAAATTTCTGTATTTATTTAGAACAATTCCGCTAATTTTCGAAGCCAAATGGTTTAATATACTGGAAGGAACTCTCAACAAGTTTATATGGGCCCATGGGAAAACTCGTAGGGCGTATAAATTTATGACCTTACCGAGAGTCAGAGGGGGGTGGGGAGCCCCGGATTTTAGATTATATTATCTGGCAACTGCCCTTCAATATATGCAAGGCCTAATTGGAGGAGGGGGGATGCTCCAAAGAATAACTTCCGAATCTACAGATGTATATGCAATCCAGCTAGGACAAGATACAGAAAATTGCTTGTTATGTTTTACTGATTTTGGTTATCTTAGAAGGAAGCAATTTAAGACACTTAACGCGGCTTTAAATGTATGGAAGACTTTTATGAGGAAGATGGGCCTTGGACGATATAACAGATATCTTAAACTATATAAGAATAAGTCGTTCCCCTCAGAAGTTTTCTCGGATACAGTAATGGCCGAATGGAACAGAAAAGGTGTTAATCAAGTAGGGGACCTAGGAGAGGATGCGGGAGTGGTACAGTTTGAGGTACTGGCAAACAAATACAAGTTAAGCAGGAGAGATTTTTTAAGTATTTACAACTAAGAAGCTTCTTGGGTGACAAACGTGGCGGTTCAGCAGGATATAACACAAATGATTTTCTGGAGATTTTAACCACGAGTAGCTATCACAACATTAGGTCAGCCTACGCGATACTAGTCCATACTAAAGTGGACGATCTAGACAAACACAAGCGCAAGTGGGCAGAGAAGCTGGGAGGAGAAATGGAGAATTTCCAGGAGTCGCTGGACCTGGGGTGTAATATTTTATGCTCAGCCCCCCTACAATCACAACATTATAAAACCCTCTTTTCCTTATATCATACGCCTGCTAGAATTGCTAAATGGGGGGGTATAAATGGGATAAGCTGCCCTCGCTGCAGCGCATTAGACGCAGATTTATTCACATGTTGGCCACTTGCCCACAACTATATACTTTAATCAGCGACATAAAGGTTTTTCTTGATAAGACTCTAGGGCTACAGACCTCCTTATCACCCTCGTGTATTATGCTAGGGATAGACCATGATGGAAGCAGTAATGTAGAGAGGGAATTTGTTTTTGTGGCAATGGCGGTGTATAGGTTAATCCTAGCCAGGGCTTGGCTAGATAAATCCCCTCCGTCCATGCAAGTATGGTTAGCAAATTTAAGTTCTACATTTAATTTGGAAAAGCCAATTTATGCAAGAAAAGGTAGAGCGGGGAGAGCTCTAGGCATAAGAATTTGGGGGCCACTAGCGCGGTGGAGGGATGGGATAGGGTAATTTAGTAATTTAGTAATTTAGTAATTTGGTAATTTGGGAATATTTGTTCTAGGGATTGGCCAGAGCGATACTGTTTTGTTTTGTTTATACGATACCTGGTTTTTTCTTCTCTCATTTATTCATGTTTTTTGATATCAGCCAAAGGAGCATGTTGCGTAAATGAATACATGAATGTATTAAATGTGCATCGTTGAAAGTATAAAATAAAAAATAATAAAAAAAGAAAAAAAAAGAAAAGGTATACGTGGTAAAGGTATTTTCATTGTTAATTCCTACATGGTAAAAGTAAGGTGTGGTAATAGTACTTGCATTGTAATGCCCGCGTTGTAAAGGCATGCATGGTAACAACATGCGTGCTTCCATCATATATTTCACTTGCACACCATACCTTATGAATCAGGGATATTTTAACAATATTTGATGTGAGATACCAATTGAAGTCCTGAGGAAGGCAGCTAACCCCACACGGGCCATATTTGAGCCTTGATACCTAAAAGAAGCAGTGTCCAATTGTCAACCTTTCTGTTTTTAGGTCGAGGGACCGTCCGGTCTGCCAAAGGCAGAACCGGAAGTCCGGAGATCTTATGTTTCTTAGAGTGGCTATTTAGCCCGCCTCTCTTTTTGCCTCTCCTGCATTGGCTGGCTTCCTAAACGGAGGCCAGCCATTGGAGGAGAGAGCCGTCCCTCCAAATAGGCTCCATCTTTTTCAGATTCGGGGGCGTGTTCCGTGCTGTTCTTTCCACTTTTTAGCCACGCCCTTTTTAGGCGTGTTTTTCTCTCCTCCAGCCAATGGCAAGAGGAGAGAAAAAGAAACACGCCCCCGAATCCGAAAACACCACTGCGTTTCTCCGAGGCATTTCTGCTTTGCCTCGGAGAAAGGCAGTGGTGTGCTTGTTTAGGGAAGGAGCCTGTGGATGCAGACCGCAAGGAGACAGACTTACGTGGTCGGTTTTTCATGGCGGATTCCAGCCTCCTACGGAACCTGCACTTCTTGGCCGGGGAATCATGGCTCTGAGGGTGGTGCTGAGAGTCTCCCGGTCCCCCGGAGCTCCGCCTAAGGCGCTGCTGCTGCACTGGTTGCCCTTTCGGCGATACTAAGACATACATGTCAACATCTTAAAACTAGGAAGAGGTTCATTTTGAAGAAAAAAAGAGACCGATAAATCAATTTTCTCTCTCTCTCCTGGACATCATCCGGGGACTACAGAAAGAGGGCCGGTAAGAAGAAGATCTAACCTGTTTGGAGGGTCACCGGAGACAAGCTTGGTAAAGAAGGGACATATCACTACGATAAATCCTGAGCGCTGTGTTTCAGAGCCCGTACCTGTATTTTCATTCCTAAAGCGTGTTTGAGTTGCGAATTGGGAAGAAAGCGCCATACTTGACCAACACCAAGCGCTGCCCAGAATCGTTCTCCTTTGTCTGTAGAGAACTGTCATTGAAAGACTTCTGTCTCTAGCCTCCCTTTCGCCATTTCGTATCAAACAGTCCGACTATACATGTACCAAAATCATCTTTGGTTTGGCGTATTCTTGCATTATGGAGATCGTAGATATTTTTTTTTCTGTTTGTTTATTTTTATAAATGTATGCCCACGTGTAGCCGCGAAGTTCCACAGTCCTGCTATATAATGGATTAAACAAGACGAGAGGGAGGTAAACATACCCCATTAAGGTTTTGCCAGGAGGCGGGGTCTGCTCATTAGTATACAGGAAGTACCCCCTACCTACTTTCAGGCACTTCCTGAACAACAGAGTATCCTGTTTTCTTCGTAAAAAGCCGACACCAACAGAGAGGTCTTTGTGTATTTTGGTCGCCAAAAGGAACCGCAGGCTGTGGAGCTCTGAGAGCATTGCACCGTCATTTTCGGGTGCTGTAGTCTGGTTTTGATAACTATTTGCAGCAGAAAGACAAAGGTCTGAAACGCTGTCCTGGTGGATAGTCAAAGTTTAGGGAGATAACTTAAGTGTTTGTAGAACTGTAGGTGGTGCTAAAAACTCGTGGCCACAGTCCTCCGTAAGGAAGAAGCCTCAGATGTCCAGGCCACAAGGGTCAGGCAGCTGTAGTCCCGAGACGCGTCATTCTAGGTCGCAAAGGACAGGCTGGTCCTGTCCGGTTTTAGATATCTCGAGTGCCTTTCAGGAGGGATAAGTTGCACCTTTGCTGTGGGTACAGTGCATCAGGCCTGTTGGGGGAGACTGGTAAATAGATCTAAAGATCGCCAGAGGCATGCTGTCCTGTCATGGGGGCGTGCGTATATTTGCTAGTCACACGTGCCTTACTTTTCGAGTCTCGGAAGGAAGATAACGCTCATAGGTTGCAGCGATAACCACAGTTCTCTGGCAAGCCATACGTTTAGTCTGTATTAAAGATGTTCCAGAATCTTCCGGCAGCCTCACTTCCGCCCTTTGGTCACTCAGCAGCCCGTGCTCGGCTTCTTATGACTCACCCTGATTGTCGCATTATTCCTTCTTTGCGGTCATATGACTGGGACAAACAAGGCCACGCGGTGTGAGTTATTATTTGGAAAGGGTGACCTGTGTACCCTCCCGGACTGACCCTGGTCACCTTTTCCCTTTGCCTCACAAAGGCCAGTGTGGAACGTCCTTGTTAACAAGATAAGCGGGCAAAATAACTCACCCAGGCAGGGATGAGTGTCAGGGTCACATAATTGCACCCTGGTCACACTCACACAGCTGTATCTCAGCAGGTTCATGCATTTGCTGCAGAGTCGAATGTGTATACACAGCTTCCTTTCCTTCTAAAACAGTAAAGTGAGCCTGCTGTGTTGTTCCCTGTGTATTCTACAGGGTACAGAATCAAATCCTGGTTCGTCGGATCAGTGGGTTAATGTGTTTGCTGCAGAGGTCTCTGTGTGTGTGTGTGTGTGTGTGTGTATGTGTATGTGTGTGACTCTGTGTGTAGGTGGCTCTGTGTGGGTGGCTCTATTTGTGTGTGGGTTGCTCTATGTGAATAGCTCTGTGTAGGTGGCTCTGTGTGGGTGGCTCTGTGTATGTGGGTGGCTTTGTGTGTGTGGCTCTGTGTGTGGGTGCAAATGCTATAGGTCTCGCATTTGAGAGAGATTAAGATATTGACATTGTAAATAACAATGCCGTTTCTTTAAATGTTTTAAAAACAAAAACATAAACCACAACCTCACAACTTCACTCTCTCTCACTCACTACCTCAATCACTCTCTATCTCACTACCTCACTCTTTCTATCTCACTAACTCACTCTCACTCTCTCTTTCACTACCTCTCTCTCTATCTCACTATATCACAACATCACTCTATGCTTATATATCACTACCTCACAACATCCCTCTCCCTCACTACCTCACTCTTTCACTACCTCACTCTCTCTATCTCACTACCTCACTCTCTATCTACCTCACTCCCTATCTCACTACCTCAGTCTCTAACTACCTCACTCTCTCTCACTACCTCACTCTCTATTTCAATACCTCACTCTCTCTCTCTATCTCACTACCTCACTCTCTCTCTGCTAATGCAATAGGTATCACATATGCAAAAAAAAAGCTAATGCCAATAGAAATGGCAATGCCATTTATTTAGGGATACAAAAATCATAAAAAAATAATGAGCAATACCAATAGCTCTACCTAGAATATTGCTTGTTAATCTTGTAGTAGGGAGACATCAGTAATAAAACATTTTAGCTCACCCGCATACAATTTTAAAATAGGTCTGAATTTAACAAAAGGAAGAAGAAAAATGTTGACTTGGGGGACATAACCTCACCCAAAGTAGGGAACCCAAAACTAAGAAACTACACAACCAGTGAACAGGAGTACTGTTGGATACTTCCCAGTGCTAGATGAGCAATCAATTGATGAAGCACACAGCACTGATAAGTAATGGTTCATCACTGTATGGTAATTCCGCAACAGGTTTGGCTGTGTCTTCCAACACTGTTGTACTTCATCTATGTTTGTTTTTGTTTACAGAGAGCGTACAACAGTCCTTTAACACCTCTCATTCCCACTTTAGTATGTTAACTACCCGTATTGTGCCTGTTCTGTATGTGTGAGGGTGTCCTGCTTCTTCGATGTGCCTTTTGCTTATTCTGTATGTTTGGCAGGGTTGTGCTGCTGTTTCCCATGTGCTACCTTTGTTTGATTTGAAACTTGGTATTAGGCTTTCCACTAGAAAAAAGACAAATCAATTTGCATTGCCAAAGTTTGTTATAAAGCATGACATGAATTAAATTGAGAGCTGTAAAACAAATACATGAGCAGAATGTACTTGTGGCTTTATGTGTGAAACATGGAGTTTTTGAAATGGAGTAGAAAGCTTCATAAATAATTTACAACAGATGATAAATGAGTTGCTGCCTTGCAGTACACCTTAGGCCAGTTCTGCCATTGTAGCCAACAGAACTTTGCATGCTGGGGTTCTGAACCCATAATGGCAGTGTTAAAGGCTAAGTTACATGCTCACAGTGCAACATGCTGTTGGTTGAAAACCCAGTAACGGAGCATGGTATGATACAAAACTCTGTAGCCACAAAAGGGAACTTATGCAGCATGATGTGGCACAATCTGTAGCAGTATTATTTTTTTAAACGATTCAACTGAAATATTAACTTGGGTTAAGCTTTAAAAAGGTTAAACTTTGAAAACTCTGCCACAGCTCACAATTACACGTACCACTTTCAGTTTAACAACTTTTAATTTGTTTGAGCTAGAAACAAAATGTGCATTTTTAATGAAAATCTCAAATTATGAAGTAGGTAGAGTGGTACGTGGCAAATTAGGAAAATCCACCTAGGTTAAAGTGCTGTGCCTGCAGACACACATAGTTCCAGTGATTATATGCCAGAGTGACAATTGGCAGACTTGTGAAACACAAAATAATTCTGCTCGTGAATTCCTGCCTTTTTTCTTGTAGTCAATCAAGGGTTAAATAGTCCAGTGTATGAGAGGCAGAGATAGTCTTTCAAATGCATCTCCTTGTTAATGGGCTAACTACACTCCCTGGATACAAAATGTGCCTGCTAAAGAGAAAATAAAAACAATGTGCTATTATCCTTCTTCCTTAGTCCATCCTGAGTGGTTTGTGTATTAGGTGAATCACTTGAACTAGGCCCTGCCATGAACACATGCATCATGGCCTGAAGGTGCTACCACACGAGGACTGCGGGTGCCCACAAATATTGGAGCAACAAAATACAGCCTTACTCAGCTGGACTCTTCTGTTGCCCAATAACTCTGCTCACTGCGTATGTTGAGCCCGTTGTTGCTGGTGGGGGCACCTATTTTTCGTCATCAGACATTTCCCAAAAGCAGCAGTGGGAAAGCAAATGAAGCAGAAAGACGGAAGATGAAGAAAGATGGAGAAAAATCATAAAGGGCAGGAGCAGAAAGCTCCATGGGTGAGATAAAGGGTCAGGGAGTGCATGGCTGTGTATTAAAGAAACATGAGATAGATTCAAGACTATACAGCCTTGGAATATGGCAAGCTGGCATTAGTTGCACTGGCTGCTTGTTTCTGAGCAGAGCTTTGAGCCTCGACACTCAATATTTCACAAATTAAGCACAGAAGCGACTCTAAATCCCACTATGATTACTCTGAACTTGGTAGGTGCAAGGTGCCTCTTGTTCCACAGACCATGCTAAGGAAGTCTTTATCTGACACTGAAGCCACCTACCTCGATTTCAAAAGCAATCTGAACGTGTGCAGCACGAGGCGCCCTGAGGTGATCCATTTTTGCAGAGCCATACTATAAAAAAGCTGTTAGCGCTGTTACAATCAATACATTTAACACTGATGCATTCCCGTGTTGCAGTTAGTAGCACACTGAAGTGTTCAGTGGTCCACGTCGGTTACTTACAGTCAGTGTGCATGGCAGGATTGGCCGTACCAGGCATCGGGCGTTTCCCTGGGAGGCTGGGAGGGAGAAGGCCAGCTTTGCATCAGTGGATGCTGGTTTTGTTACTGGGTGCCAGTTTTGCAGCGATGCTGCAATATCAGCCCCCAGTAACATAAGCAGCAAACACGCATTTCCAGCCTCCCCAGGGCCAGGCAGTGGTTGTCCATGGCTGGTCCGAGAAAACTGCCAGGGCTACTGTGGGTTCCCAGCAGCAGCAGTCCGTCCCTGTCTGTGTGTCTCTCAGTGGAGTATTCTTTCTGTTACAATGTCAGTATACGTAACTTTGTAGTGCCCTCAGTTATGCAGTGACAGCGCTCTCAGGAATGCACAATCACTACATACAGTCCTGCAGTACTCTCACTTGAATATTCAGGATCCTACAATGGAATACTTTCATTGTTCCACTGCCAGCAAAGCTGAAACTGGAAAAACTGTACTGTTACACAGCCAGTAGATCTAACATTATAGTACTGTTGCATTTAAGCAGCTGCATTCTTTTCAATATGCCTGTATTTTTAGCTGAGATAGCTATTTTTAATGTGGATCTGCCTCAGATTGACAATTTCCCGAGCTTCTGTTTGGAATTATTGAAGCAAAAGACACAGATGTTGCTCAATTAAAATTTGCATATGCACAACGTTAGCCTGTGTCTTGATTCTGCGGTAAAAAACAAACTATGAATACAAGGCTCAGAGAAGAATGAATTATCACAGGGACAGTTTCTTTTAGACCAGATGCCACAGTGAAGGTTTTTGCAAATTATTACACCACCACACCTTACTTCCGGTCAGTACCACAAATTCCTCATATAATACATGAAAGTCTGCATTCACTGTATAAAAATCTGTCTCTAATTTCCTTATTACAGTCGAATTGTGACGTTTCCTCCTAAGAAAAATGATGTAGCTACTGAAATGTAACAGCTTATTACTGTGGAGTTCTTACATCAGATCAAGGAGAATGGACACAGCAGTATTATAAGCAATAAAAACAAGAACTGGTTTTTCCATTATGTTATATCATGTGTACTGTAAAGCACACTATCTCCACAAGGGTACCTTCGTGATTAGCAGGTGTGTGTGCCTAGCTCTGCTAGGGCAGGTTGGTTCATTGAAAGGTCAGGTCTTGCAGACTTGAAGAAGAGAGAAGGTGGCTCAGGTGTGGAGTTGTGGAAATTTAGCTCGCAAACTGAACATTATCTGCGCCATCTTGCCCCTCCCCAGCACCACGCACCAGCGAACGCACGGCCGCCATTTTAGGCACCCCACTCTCTCCCCGCTCACTCTCGACCGCCAGCGCTTTCCCCTGGCGCTGCAAGCACCCCCCCGCGCGCTGGCCACCCCCGCTCTCTCATACAGGCCATAAACCCTCTCCTTCTGCGCGACCCTGCTACGGAACCACTTCCAACCGACAACCCATACATGGTCATGCCTCTCCTTTGATAACCCCCCTTCCTCTGCGCCCCATTGTCTGAACTAGTCCCAGGCCATCACCTAGCCCTGCGGATGCAGTTTATTGCCCCTACTGTAAGGGAAACACCCCACATCAAAGGGATTACAGTAGATCAAAGCCCCTACCCCCTGAGACCCGGCCGGTTGCACACACCCCCGGGAATTAGCGGAATTCCCTGCTGCGCGATAGCCATCTCCCACTGCGGGTAGGGTGGGAACCTCTACTGTAACCATGTGTGGGAGCGGATCTGAGCCGGGGCTTCAGGGGATATTTCCCCACACATCAAGGGAATCTCAAGAATGTACTATGTATAATAAAGCAATAAACCAGTGTATAAGAGACCAGGTCTCAGAGATGCAGTTAGAGCACCTCGTGACGATACCTTGCTGTCTGATCTGATGTGTTCTGCTCCGACGGAATAAAACTTTGTTTCCTGCCTTCCAGTCTCCGGCGCCTGCCTCTTTTATTGGTAAATTATCGAGTGGTATGAGAGGCGATTACCGCCGGGCAAATACTTGAAAGATTATCAACTGAAACTGCCGCTACCATTTAACAATTGGCGTCCCAAACGTGGGGCCCATCAGCGACACGTGGATCCAGTGGGAGAGGTCCCGACGACAGAGTGAACGACTGCAACGATCGGGAGAGCTCCTGCCCAATAGACCCTCGTCTGGCAGCCGATCATCCGAACTTCACTGGTTCCGAGCAGACCTCTCTCGAGTGATCTACGGTCCTGACTGGGAACCATCAGGAGTGCCGCGGCAAATACGGAGAATAGAGGACGATCGGGCGCTGGAGGCGGAAGACGAGAAACTGTCCACGCGGTCCGGGTAAGGTCGTGAAATACGACAAAAGTGCGAAATAATTGATTGATTGTTTGAATACTAGTATTGCTCATTGATTGTGCTCATTGATTGTTCTCTTTGAGATATTCGCTGTCTACAAACGGGGAGGAGTAGAAATACTCTCTCTCTCTCCCTTTGCAGATGGTGAAGGGTAGGTAACGCAGACTTTTGTCCCCGTTGAAACCCGTCGTGCCTATCTTTATCTCCCCATTGATTGATTGTCCGAACATTGATTGTTTTGAAGAATAGTGCTTTTGAGATATTCTCTGTTTGCAAATAACGTAGAATAGGAATATTCTGTCTAGTCTTTGCAAATAGTGAAGGGTAGGTAACGCAGACTTTTGTCCCCGTTGAAACCCGTCGTGCCTATCTTTATCTCCCCATTGATTGATTGATTGATTGTCCGAACACTAGTTGTTCGATATTGGTTCTTTGGAGGTATTCTCTGCTTACAAATAACGAAGAATAGAGATATTCTGTCTAGTCTTTGCAAGCAGTGAAAAGATAGGTAGTGCTGACTTTTGTCCCCGTTGAAACCCGTCATGCCTATCTTCTCCCCACTGATTGGTAGTTGGTTCTGCCCGGACCGCTTATTAGAGGTGAACCATCCGGCTCCACTGGAAGGCACCCCTAATAAGGACATGTTCACTAAATATGGACTAGTCGCCGTAGCTTATAGCAAGCTGTGGCATAAATATACCAAGAAGGACCCCGAAAGTCAGTGGCCACTGATGGGATCCTTCGACGACCATAAGATAGAAGCGCTAGAAATAGCTCTGCGTAGCAATAAGACGACGCCTACTATGCTCGACAGTATCGGCATGTGGCGCAAAGAAGCAACGCAACGGAAAAAGAGGGAAGAAGTAAAAGCAGAAAAGGAATTACGAAAGGCAGCTCACCTTGCCGCTAAAAAAATTAGAAGAAGACATAAAGGAGAGAAGGGAAACTAAACTAAGACAGGAACCCGAAACCTCAGGCCAGTACGCTGTTAGGACCCCTTCTTTGCTCTACCCTGAGTTGTCCTCCAAGCAGCGAACGAATGACGAATTACTGTTAGGTCCCCCGATCATTTACATGCCCCCTCCGTATGCACCCTCCCAATCAATAGTACAACACCCACAACCCCCGAAAACGAGCGAAAGCAGTACAAGGGCCTCGGCCCTCACGGCCTCCGCGCCGGCTGAGCCTCTTGTACTGAACCCAATGTCGACTACAACGCTAGATGACCATGAGAGGGGAAAGAAAGAGTCCACCAGAATGAATCGATTAACTAAGGATGAACGAACAGGAATCGACAAGATAGTAAAGGCACTGGTAGGATCCTTTTTTGACCTTACAAAAACTAAAATAACGCTAGGAGTTAGCCCTTTGTGGGACATATGAAACCAAGGGAAGGAGTCAAGCTCACGGTCGAGACGACCACGAGGTAGCCCGACTCCATTACTCTCGCTACCTAAACATGTCTGCCCTACTGCCCACCCCGCCCAATAAGCATGACAAAATCCCGCACAAACGGAAGCCTGCTGACACCCACCATCGACGTCACCGAACTAGGGCTAGATCGCGCACAATTGGGCTATGTTATTTTTCCGATTGCACAGTCACCTCCTTGTGCTCGTCATCAGACTACAAATATGTACAAACACTCCAACGAAGTAATGTAGTTATAACATTTTAATAACTTATAGGATATAACAAACACACCAACAGGGTAAACAGGTTAAAACACGTTTTAAAACAACTATTTACATGACAGTCTGCTGCAACCTCCATCCCAAAGCCTTAACGTCCACGTGACACCGTCCTCGCCTCTCCTTCCTCGAAATTGCAACATTGGCCTGTTTTGGGCGGTCCCTCTTAGTTGACTTTGGGCTATAAAAGCCATGCAAAAATCCATTGACATCAGTGGCGAGCGATTGTGCGAATAGGCCGGAGGCTATACGAAGCGCCGAAGTTCTGGCAACACCAAGGCGGAGCCCGCCGCGCTGTGCGGACCTTCCCGTTTTCTTTCTTCTTTCTTCAATTATGGCTGCTGCCCTGGCGGGGGGAGGCGACGCGGACGGACCTCCCCCACCTCCCCAGGTGGAGGCTTGCCAGGCACCCCAACCGCCTTTGACTCGCCGGCCAGCTAAGCTGCACCCAACCGTCTTTGACTCGCCGGCCAGCTAGGCTGCACCCAACCGTCTTTAATTCGCCGGCCAGCTAAGCTGCACCCAGCCATCTTTTTCATCGGCCTGCTGAATTTCACCCTGGCACGCTGTGCAGGTCTTCCCAGTCACTTCTTCCTTCAATAATGGAGGGTGCCCTGGCGGGGGGAGGCGACGCGGACGGACCTCCCCCACCTCCCCAGGTGGAGGCTCGCCAGCAGATGAGGGCACCCCAAACCACACCTTTCACACGTCGGCCAGCTGAGTTGCGCCCTGCCACTTCATTCGCCGTTCGGCTGAGCCGGCACCCCTGCACGCGGCCGCCAGGCAACCACCCAAGCACCGGGTTCACCAGGACTGCCGCTAGCGCCCGACGTGAGGAGTGGGCCCCCGCAGCAAGGTAATCGGGGACCCACCCCGGTGGTGATACCATCCAAACTGCTGTCGTCACTGCTACTGGAATCACCCCGGTGGCAGCACCACCCGAACTGCTGCTGTTACTGCTGCTGGCTCCTCTCCGGTGACTGTACCGAAGAGCTGCTGCTACTGCTGCCCTTGAACTCCGGCGGTCGACCCCTCCGGTTCCAGGCCTGGCCCACCGTGAGACAATTCTGGACTCGAAAGCTTGTTTGCTAGGGCATGGGCCCCACCCTTGACAGAACGCTCCCCTCAGCCTTGCAGAATTGGTTGGAGTCATTTGACGTTCGACTCCTGCGGACTTCCGGTAAGGACAAAACCACCACCATTGCTCTTTTTGCCCCCGGGCGGCAGCCACCTTGCCTCCGCTTGATACAGTGAGACAGTAAAACGTCGGCGGAAGAACCCGCCTGCTGCCCCGCCCTAAGAACAAACCGTGGCATTGCTACAAGGTTGCAGTGACGCAAAGTTGACGCTAACGAAAGTTCTCGAACTACCGAAAGGGATTCTGGTTCAACTGCTAATTCATGGAAAGACTTAGACTGTGCACTGGCCCGACCCCGCCCTAAGATGGCGCTGATGTAGGAGTGGCCTACAACTCCTTGTGGCGTTCCAGTCACGTGACATTCGTGTTAAAAAGAGATATATATACATGTATGCGATGCTTTCACACATGGCGGTGGGGGAGAGGGGGGAACCGATTTTTATGTTAATCCAGTGTTGCTCATGTTGCTCGACGCCTCTCACACCGTGGCCGGTCTATGGCGGCTGTAGGCCCGTATTTCCATACTGACATTGTTTTAAATAAAGGGCTTCTTAAAAAGGAATTACGAACTCAGTGTCATGACTAATCATCTAGGTTGTTGAAGGTTTTTCTTTTGAATAAATGATTTTTACTCCTAAGCGAAAGCATACAGATAATACAGACACAATTTGCCTAAAAATCTTTTTGTTTAACGGAATTTGTACCCATCACGCCTGCCCTTTTTCCAAGAATTGTCAAATCAATAATGAACTATAACTTAAGGTATATGTCGCATGCAAGGTATGGTATCCTGCACCATAATACACGACCAATTGAGAAATACATGCACGACCAGGGAACGCGAATTTAGGAGATGAATGAACTAGAGCATCTTTGCCTCAAACTAAAGAATAATGGGTCCGTGGTATTACCCAACCCTGCGGCTAGCTTGGTACATGGTAGGTAGAACCTTTCGTGTCTGCGCGCGCTGGGGTATTTTGAATACTGCACCTCCCCTCCCCTCTTATTTCCCCTCTATAGGTCACGACGAAGTTCCGACTGAAGAGTGGAGTGGACATGGACCGCACCAAGTTCAATATCAGGGAAAACATAGACAAACGTTGTGAGATAGTGTGTAAAATTACAGACCACCATTGAGAACATGAAAAACTGTATGATATGATTGTGCGTGTGTACTACGATTATACGATATGAATGTGTATGCATTTCATGTTCGGATCACTTGAAGAGAGCGTCATTGTATGATTGAAGTGTGCGTCCACCGATCAAAGGGAGGAGAATAAAGGGTCAGACAACCCATAAGATGAACTACAAAATACTGAAGGTACGCGGCATGCATAGGAATAGAGGACAGGAAAGGAGAGGTCCCCGTGCTCGACGCAGCCCTGAGTCTCCGTCTTGATGCATGTACTGTCACACCCTATCCGGCATTTGTGTGTACGTGATCACCGAATTTATGTCTTTTCCCCGCTTGTGTTTTCTTACATGGAACAGACCCATGCTACTCCATGTTGTGTGTGCACCAAGTGGCCTATTATCTTACCCATCTCTCTCTCTCTTGTTTTGTGTCGTATGTACACCAGAATAGCCTACTTGATGCACACGTCTCTCTCTCTCTCTCTCTCTCTCTCTCTCTCTCTCTCTCTCTCTCTCTCTCTCTCTCTCTCTCTCTCTCTCTCTCTCTCTCTCTCTCTCTCTCTCTCTCTCTCTCTCTCTCTCTCTCACACTCTCTCCCCCTCCCTCGAAAAAGGCTCTTTCTTGCCCTCTTTCTTCTTGAATAAATTAACGACATACACCTCTTTGGTAAGTGTATGATTGGCCTGAACACAGTGGTGTTCGAACAAATTGACAGAAACAAAAACGACCATACTTTACCACGTTACTACCTCTCCTTTTTACAAACATTAAGCCTAATCGGCTGAGAAGGAAAGGACAGGTAAGACGACTGATGTCTCCCAATCTGACCCACAACACGGGGACTATATGTCAGTGGTTTTTGGTCTTAAAGGACACCATCTCCACCACCCAGAATTACCCCTGACCAATTAGCCCGGAATAGAATGTCTAAAGCACCCTGTTCTCCCAAAGATAACTCCAGCCCTATACTAGCCGTCTCAGAGTATCCCGAACGAAACAGCTGATGGCCCCTGTTTTAAACTGATAAAGGGTCACCTACTGTGTGAAAAGGATACTCGTGAACGCATGACCATAGCACCTCGCACTTACGGGTATTACCAAACCTTGCATTATAGGGCGCAGAAACTGACACCTAGAAGGCCAGACGATGGACAGGGACACCCACAGAACCCTGCACCACAGCAGTAATTAATAGATTAGTAACACGCACATTAACATCAGAGTTAATAGACACCAATCATATAGTAACAGATAAGAGCATTTCCGCAACTACTCAATGGTTGGGAGAGAGAATGAAGTATGTAAATGTCTTCCCTGCCAAAATCTCTAAGACTTTCGTTTCTTATGACCTATTCAAGGATAACCTGCAGCCATCGGAAGAGAGGGGTCGGATGTGACGCACAGTCTGGCTGCGGATCATAAAACATCTATGACATCGACCAAGGGGGAAGCGACGAAGCAACAAGAGTGAGAGACGAGGCACCATTATCAGAACGATGAGCGCGAAGGGCTACATCGAGGCCCCTGCTCACTGACCAGCGTGCCTGAAATCTCAACCCGTCGGGCCCGATTGATGGGCCCAGTGCTGAAAAGATTCTGCCCCCCCCCCCCCCTTTGGTCCGCATTTTTGATCCGACCCCATGCCACCCCATTCTCTCTTCCTCTTTCATTTTGGACTATGACTTTGACCTACTACCGAGGAACAAAAGGCCGGCACCCTGTCTCAAAAGTACCTGTGGTGAACTATGTTAAGGAACAGGACTGTGAGCAAAGAACAGTGAATGGTCACACCCTGCCACGTGAAGAAATCGGATGTGAGCTGGACCTTGGTTCCACCGCCGGTGCTCAACAGTGCCAACGAAAGAAGAACAACAATGAGAGCTTACCAGTGATAGCTCTTTACAAACAAGGACACTGGAAAGAAGAACCCATGTCAAAGTTGAAAATCCTCTCCCAACCACCTTATTATATTAACTATCTTCTTATCAAGTTTTCATGATGTTGCATCAATCACTTCCGACTGTACACTGAGAAGTTAAGAAAATGTAACTTTGTATAGTAACATTCATACAACACCAGCCATGTACACAACTATACTGCAACTTTGAATGTACTTCCTCCTCGCCTGCTTCATCAAACTGTATGAGACAATGTACAAATGTGTCAGATTACTCCTGCCTACCCTAAAGACTCTGTATCTTTAAATGTGTGACGAACATTGACGATACTGTAACTGAAAGGCTAACAAAGGCGAATATTGGCCGGACAAGCTGGCGAGATATGTTAAAAGGGAGGACTGTGGAAATTTAGCTCGCAAACTGAACATTATCTGCGCCATCTTGCCCCTCCCCAGCACCACGCACCAGCGAACGCACGGCCGCCATTTTAGGCACCCCACTCTCTCCCCGCTCACTCTCGACCGCCAGCGCTTTCCCCTGGCGCTGCAAGCCCCCCCCCGCGCGCTGGCCACCCCCGCTCTCTCATACAGGCCATAAACCCTCTCCTTCTGCGCGACCCTGCTACGGAACCACTTCCAACCGACAACCCATACATGGTCATGCCTCTCCTTTGATAACCCCCCTTCCTCTGCGCCCCATTGTCTGAACTAGTCCCAGGCCATCACCTAGCCCTGCGGATGCAGTTTATTGCCCCTACTGTAAGGGAAACACCCCACATCAAAGGGATTACAGTAGATCAAAGCCCCTACCCCCTGAGACCCGGCCGGTTGCACACACCCCCGGGAATTAGCGGAATTCCCTGCTGCGCGATAGCCATCTCCCACTGCGGGTAGGGTGGGAACCTCTACTGTAACCATGTGTGGGAGCGGATCTGAGCCGGGGCTTCAGGGGATATTTCCCCGCACATCAAGGGAATCTCAAGAATGTACTATGTATAATAAAGCAATAAACCAGTGTATAAGAGACCAGGTCTCAGAGATGCAGTTAGAGCACCTCGTGACGATACCTTGCTGTCTGATCTGATGTGTTCTGCTCCGACGGAATAAAACTTTGTTTCCTGCCTTCCAGTCTCCGGCGCCTGCCTCTTTTATTGGTAAATTATCGAGTGGTATGAGAGGCGATTACCGCCGGGCAAATACTTGAAAGATTATCAACTGAAACTGCCGCTACCATTTAACAGAGTAAGAGGTTGTTTCACACTTTGGGAGCAACATAAGAGAACACCCGTCATCCTTATCTGGTTCTGTGTATGCGTGGCATGTGTGCGACTAGGACTCCTGCAGAACAGGTGTGTCTGGGTTGTTGGTGGAAGGAGATGTGCTGGTCAAGTAGGTGGGGGCTTAAGATTTGTAGTGCCTTGAATGTGTGTGTGTGTACGTGTGTGTGCATTTGTGCGTGTGTGTGTAGTTTGAAATGATCTTGTTCAGTAGAGCCCCTTGAGGTGTGGTGTTATGTGAGTTCTGTGTGGGATGTTAAGGATGTGTCTGACTACTGAGTTCTGGATGGTTTATTGTCTTCTAGTAAGTTGTTTAGTGAACCTAGCAAAGAGGATGTGATGATTACGTTCTGTTTTTCTAAAATAAACAGTGATCAGCAGAAAAGAGATATTTATCACAACATGTTTATTTTGTGCATATTATAGTAGTTTATTACCGGAAAGAAAGAATTTGTGTGCATGTAAATACTCAGTCTGAAACGTTTTAAAAACCTGGTTAAAATGATTGGGAGATACGTTAAAAAATAACTGAGCAACATAAAAACATGATGGCTCATTGAAATTGTTACAAAGGACATTTTGTAGTGGTCCTCCATCCTTTTCCTAATTGGTTTTGCTTGTTTTAGCACTCTCTGAGCAATGATTCTGCTAAACAGTGTCACAGTGTGGTGCTAATCCCTTAAAAGCATGAATTTTGTATTGGTTCCGCCTAATTGACTTTTCAGGAAGACCATCATAAGTTGGTGTAGAAAATGAACCAGCGGCATGGAAGTAAAATATGATATGTGTCCTGCAATGAGTATTTATACCAGCTACATATATGACCAAAGCATGTGGCTCTGGCTGGGATGCAATTTTAATATGTCTGCAGTGACACCTGCACGGAAAAATAAATCCCATGTTGTAAAGGCCTGCATTTTTATTTTAGGTAATTGACCTCTTAGAACATTTTGTTTAGCCCATAACGATGGGTACTAATTATAAGAAGTTACCACATGCTACATATAAAACAAAGGCGGGTCTCCACAGTGAACATTGCAAACCCTTGGCATTATTGCGTAAGCACAGCTACTTTTTACATGAGCAATCCTAATTATAAATTAAAGCCTATCTTTTATACTATCACCAGGGAACATGCGTCAAGTTCTTTCAAAGTTTTTTCCCCTTGTGATTAAAATCGAATTTAATGGTTAAAGTAGATTTTCATTAAGTTTAGTGGAAGAGCAACGTTTAAAACTGACTTAGAACTGGCTTGTCCAGTAGTCATGATCCAGAGCTTGAAATACACAGCTGCAAATGGCTGTCAACCACTAGACACCTGGTTACTTATTACTAAAAGGGCGCACTTTTCTTGTTTGCTCCATGGTGCACCTTTAAGCAGGTGTGCTGGGTGCAAACAGGGAAAGTGTGCCCTAATATGAAGAATGTGCTAGCCTCAGGGCAGCTGCAAACTTGTGCCGTGCTGTTGGCAGCACATTCAAGTGAAATATGGTGCAGCTGTTTAAAAGCTGCTCCGTGTTTCTCTGTGCAGGTAGCAACGCACCTGCACTTTCAAAAGGTATTGGAGATCCCCTTGCAGGCAGGTGCAGGGAGAGACCCACCTGGACAGAGATGTCAGGGGGTCCATGGGACCCCATTTTACCCCTGGAGTGGGCTGCCTTTAGGGGGTGGGGCACACTGACAGTGCATCACCATTTTTTGCTGCTCTTTCAGTGCACCTCCTAAGGACATGTTTGGCTCTGCATGGGCGCAGAGACAGAGTGATTACCCCATTTGCATGCGACCATACCACCTTGCAAATGAGGGAATGCCCCCTTTTTATAGCGCTGCTGCTACCTGTGCATCAGTGCTATCTGTAGTACAGAAAGGGCCTCACAACCATCTGCAGCCCCTTCTGTAATACCGAAGTGCCCCAGGGGTGTGCAAAGTGGGCGCTCACGTCATTGTCCCCCTCTCTTCATAATACGGCCCCTGGAGAACAAAGAGACTGCCTCTTTGGGCATGAAGATTGAGGTGGTGTAAACAATGACCACCTGTCAGGGATTAGTCATCTGTAAGGGGGACATAAACAGATGGCAACAACAAGCATTTGCAATGCAATCGGTCTCGCCTTTGGGACCTTATATGTTTTTATCTATGCAGCATTTTATACTGAGTACGAAGAAATGTAAGAAAGACACATTTCTTTTTGAGCCCATGATGAGACTGTTAACAGGCCAAACGCAAGGCCCACAATGCAGCAAGCACATGGTTGAAGAAAACTAAAATAGAAGATGGTATCCTCTCTCCTACAACCAAAGAATGTGGTTGTGAAATGGTAAATAAATGTCCAGATTTCTAACCTCTTACTCTACTTTCTCTGCTTATCTCTTGTTTACCAGCCTTTCAAATGCAACCTACACGATGGTCAAGCTTCACAGCATCCTGATGTTGATGCTTCTCTTGCACTTCTCTCTCATTTCCGTGCTTTAAATGGTCTGGTACTGTCCAGTATGGAGTACCGGCACTTTTTTATTTTGAGGGGGAGAGTACCGGCACTTCTCAAGAGAAATGCTATACTTTCAAATGGAGAGTACCGGCACTTCTCAGAAACAAGCAGGTACTCTGGTACTGAGTACCTGCACTTCTTCTTTCCCATTTCAAGCACTGCTCATTTCTATTTGAGCATCGCAATGCAATGCTGAAGGCTTCCTTGCATTTATATTATATTCCACAGTCTCAGAACTAAATTAGAGTTTAAAAAAAAGCAGTTTTGTTTGAATCTCGTTCTGTTGTAAATTGTTTTGCTCACAACTTCCTGAGGACCTCGATCAACTTCTGCAAAATCTTAAATAAATACAAATTTTGCACATCACACCTATCTTCTCCTCCCAAACTGACCACAGTTTGCACACGAGCATCGTACATACACCATAGTGATTATCTCTCTTGTCCAACTGTCATCTTTCAACAGTGAACACAATCAACTTCATGATTCCACTCAAACGCCATGTGGGTACCCTGTCCACTGCTTGGTATTGTGTAATGGGTAGCTGTTCTAACACTCCTCCCTGCTGAGCCATTAAATTACTGCCGGTGCTGGCTGGGGTTGCACACAGTGGTTTAGAAACAAACCACTGGGAGCCATAGAAGTGAGTGACCATATTTATCCGAACACTTTGTGCAAGCTGTAAACAGCCTTATAGTATATCAACTTTCAGCAACGTGCCGTCAGCATATTTGTGTGACGTCTATTTACATACATTCATGTGCTAATCAACCAAATTAAAGCCGTTGATGACTAATTTATTGAGACCTTTTCCTTTAGCTTATATATATGTTTCTGTGATGCCGCTGTTTATTTACATTTGTACCTATACATGTAAACGTATTGCGCATTCGGAACATTTTGAATTGTTTTTTTAAATCTAGGAGCTCTATGTGTATAATCGGCAACAAAAACTACAAGGCGGTGGCGTTTCCAAGGCAAAAGGAGGGTGATAAACCATTACTGTACAGCGCGGCACTAATATTGTGTGACAGCGCGTTAAGTGCACACCAACAACCTCTACAAACTGCGGGTAAACGGCACCCACAACACTAGAGGATATGTTCTGTTTGCGGATTGAACAGCCGGGTGCTGCAGATGTTTGTGGGGACAACACAAGCACCTTGTGCATCTGTAGAGGCGCTGAGACTGCCTGTGTTGGTGTTTCTTCAGCTCAGAGGGCCGCGTCTCCCTGGCAGGCACTACCTTTACTTATCACTATTTAGATTAAAACCCCTTCTTCTAATCGAGAGTTGGCGTATCTGGATAACATCTCAATGAGTCTGATGTATTGTGACAATAATAAGAGTGTAAAATACAAGACACCTTTTTGCAGTAGGGACTGAAACCTTCCAAATATTGAGACACGTTAAATGCAGGTTACAACTCTACGGAGTGAAGGAGAGAGCAGGGACAGAGGAGAACTGCAGGGGGTGGCTAAATATTTAGACACAAGCAACTCAGGGCTCAAGCAGTGAATGGGGAGGGTGCTGGGGTAGCTGCATGCAAAACTCGGAAATCCTCTTTCAGAAGTCAGAGAAAAACTAGGAACATAAGTTCTGCTGCCACACTTCGAAGTCGAGTCAATTAGACAGCCACTGAGAAAATAATCAAATAGTGGTATCTCGAAGTGGGGCACTTTTGCTCTTTTACTTATGCGACTCAACACATTACTTAAAAATATATAATTGTCAGATGCACAGTAGTTTACATCAGAGGCTAGAAAACAATGCTAATGTGAGCGTGGCCACTTTCTAACCTGAATTTGTTGTAAAACGCGCAGCACTCACTGAAGCTTGACGCTGCCAGGGGGAGGGGGGTGTTGAAACAAAGCCTTACGAGCACCGATGGATGTCGAAAAGCTATATAAAAAAAAGTGCTATGCGGCTAATTAAGAGAAACTGTCTCCCGCCGCCAGTAAAAGATGCAATCCCGGTGGGCGGGGCCAAAAGCAAACAGGGTGGTAACCAGGAGGGACTGAAAAGCCTCCTGGACAATCTTAACACCCGGATTTTCATAATTGGTGACGCAAAATAACGCGCACTAATGCAAAACACGGGCGGAGCAGAAAGCGAGCTTCTGGAAACGTATCGATTCCAAGAAGCCCTCGCATGGCGAGTGCAGCGCATGCACGCTGCTAACGTCAGGCGAGGCCTAAAAAGGGCAGCCATTACAGCTATTCCTTTTGAAGTGTAGGTATCTGGAATTGAAACTATTCAAGCCCAGAGACACTCCTAGACTTCCAGCAGAAGGGTAACCCGGTTCCAGCACTGAGAGACATCTCAGTCAGGACCAGACTGGCCGTTCCGGGCACCGGGCATTTCCCTGGTGGGTCACCAGCTTGGGGGCCAGTTTTGGGCCAATGGAGGGCCGTTTTTGTTACCGGGGGCCGGCAGAATCGGTCCCCTGTAACAAAATCAGCCCAAACCGGTCCTAGCAAACAGCTCGGCTGCACCCCCCCCCCCCACCTGCTCAACTCCCCACCCCCATAGTTCTTCATTCTAATGTTATCTGGTATAGCTTGAACCTAGCATGCATTTCTCTTGGCAACTGCATGCTGTCTTTGCCACTGCCACCCGGGGTTAAGCAAATATTCACTTAGAACTGTGTTGTGACCTAACCAAATTGTGTATATTACATTGGTAGTGGTATCCTCTCCCAAACAGCCAAATGTTCTGTCAGAAATACACGAAGTACCTCATACTTCTTTGCTCCAATGTTTCTCCAAAACATGTTCAGTAGTCTTTGGGCAGTAAGTGATGTATAGTTTTTCGGGTATAAGAAGAGCCTGTTTTTGTGCTGCCTTCTCCTAATTCTGTCTGAACAAGAGTAGTGAAACGGGTTAATCAACAGGAAGCACAAAACCCCAAAAATAAAATGTAAATTTGGTGTAAGTTGCGACCCGCGCAGCATCGTTGTCCTAAGCTCTCCTGTGGAAGGCTTAGATCCAGGAGAAAACATTACCCACAGCTTGAGCAAGCCGTGATCTTTTCCTGCACTGAATCAATTGCTCGTCTTTCGTATACATAGATTTTAGAGACAGCCAGCTGGTGTGAGCTAACATTAATTGAGACATAAAAGATTCAGAACAATTTTATCTTGGGAATATCTGCTCCTCTGCCAAGTCATAAAATCATCGTTTTGCAAAAGGCTGTACCATAACTAAACCCAATGAAAAGACGTCTGTTCGTCTGAGTTAATAGAATTTTTAAAGTGCCCTCAGTTTAGCACAATGTTTTTATGTTGCCTGGAGAAGCTTCAGAAGAAATTTAGGACAAATCTGCCGGCACGTTCTATTGTGAGTTAAGGGCCCCCTAATCTCTATCTAAAATGCATGTCACCCGTGTATGTCCGAGTAGGTCTTAATAAGCTTTTCATTCTTCAGAAATTAATAAATTGCGTAGCATTCATTTGAGTAATAACAAAACGTATGCATTAAAGGCCGAACTGCAACTCAGGTTTGTTGAGTCTGCTCTTTGAATGGCTAATTTTAATATTATTACTATACTATCAGTGCTACATTTGAAGAAAAAACAAGCATTGGCATAGCCAATAGGTCTCGCCTTTGGGACCTTGTAAGTGTGTAGCCATGCAACAGTTGTTGTTGCACCAAAGAAATTGTGCTGCATAAATAAATACTTATAAGGTCCCAAAAGCGAGACCTATTGGCTATGCCAATGCTTGTTCTTTGTAAAGAAATAGATGCTTGTTTCTATTTCTTTACTTTTGCTATAATCGCGGCACCAGCGCTTTATCTTTAACATTAAAAGTAAAGCGCCGGAGCCGCGATTATACCAAAGGTAAAGAAATAGAAACAAGCATCTATTTCTTTACTTTCGCTATAATCGCGGCACCGGCGCTTTATTTTTAACACCAAAAGTAAAACGCCGGTGCCCGATTATAGCAAAAGCGCCTTCATGAAGTACAGTACCGTGAGGAGACATATGGTGGATGCGCGCGTTCACGCGCACATGCACGCAGGCTTTAGGCCAGCGGCTGCAGCACTTTGAAAATCCCCTTACAAAAATTCAAGCAACAGCGCATGCGCTGTTCTAGGCTCGACCTAAAAAACGGAGTGCCAGGGCCCTTGTCAGGAGACCAAAGCAGCTTGCATTGCCCATTGGCCCTGTCAGCGCTGCTAATGACTGTACCAGCACAACCACTAGCCATTTCACTCATAAAAGTGTGACAGTACAGACTATTCCAGGCCACTAAAAGGTACAGGAATGGCTCAGGCAGCAGGTATTTCTCATTTTAAATGTATATTAAATAACTGTTGCTGTTCTCATTTCAAAAGTAGCAAACAGCACCTCAAGTGGCCGACTTCCATTAGAGCCGGTGTTAACTATTAAGTGCTGGTGCTCAGCACCAGCAACCACCAGCACAAATTAAGCACTGTTTACTAAAGATAGGAATTCTGCACTCCAAAATCTAAAGTAGGAATTCTGCACTCCAGAATCTAAAGTAGATTTTCTGTAAACTCATAGATTGAGAGATCTGAAAGACTAAACGTTTACTTGAATGCATTTAGAGCAAAGTTTGACTCCACTGTTAGTTGGGAGACTTGACAATGATTGACCTTTAATGCGATGCACATGGGTGCAAGGTTCTAAGCAACTAGGCTGGCACTAGATGAACATGGGACCTGATGTTCTTCATAGAATTGTTGGGACCACTTGTACTGGCTATAATTTATTTTCTATTCCCTATCTGATCATGATTTGTGGGTTTGCCTGTTCACCGCTTTGTGTAAGAGTCAGAGCCACGTTCCTCAGAAAAGTTTTAGTACGAGGCAACTGAGTTCCTCAGAGGAAACAACCATGCAAACTGCCACCTAGAAGAGGCTACTACATTAAAGTGGACAGCCACCCCAAAACCTTTTTTCAAAGGCAGTTTGAACCCTGAGAGATAGAAAACAGCCATTACAATGCAGCTGTAACCACGCAGTACCTTTACCACGCATGCATAACAACGCATGCACTGCTACTACGCATAGCCATTACCACGCATTTTTTACAACGCAGTGTATGCACAGGTGGCAATGGCTATGCGAGTAATTGACATGCTATCAGGGGCATTTTGGTAAAGATACTGGCATTGTGGCGCGATCAGAGGAAATGGAGAGCATTCCTCTTCCTCTTGCCGATCTGTGCCATTGCTCACATAGGAGAAGGAGCCTCATCTACTGACGTAAGGGGGATTGAGCATCGATTTAGGCCTTTAGACTGTGGGGTGTTTTTTTTCGTTTAATCTAAAAGTACCTGGGGCGGTTTTAGGGCTCAGGGCGGGAGTCGGGTATTTTTTAGAAAAGGGCTTGAGGGAGGGAGGTGGGCGTGCTAGGGGTCTAGTGTTAGGGCTTAGGGCAGGGGCCAGGTAATTACTAAACAGGGCTCGGGATGGGGGATTGTGCTGGGGTTTAGTCTTAGGGCAGGGATTGGGTATTTTTTTACAAAGGGCTGATGGCCGGGAGTGGGGGAGCACGCTGGGGTATACTTTTAGGGCTCAGGGAAGGAGGGAAGGGTTAGGGTGATTTAACAAGGGCTGGGTGCGAAGGGGGGCAACGGGTGCCAGTTTACAAGTGGGGGCAGAGAAAACCATTATCACCCAAAGGACTTTAATGTAAATGCCTTTACAACTAAAATTGTTGTAAAGGCATGTGTGGTAAAATTATATTTATGCGTGGTACAGGTATTCACGTTGTAACACATGCGTGGTAAAGGCATGCGTTTCAACAGAATGCGTTGTGCCGTCATACAACCCTTAGAGATGCCACTCAAATCTTCATCAGTCATCTGTCGCTGTACGTCACATGTCTCAAAGAAGACAGCCATTCATGACATGGTCTTCAGGAAGAAAACACTTTAATACTTGTCTGTCAGGTCACTAGAGTCATACAGATGCCGTAACGGAACTACCACTGGCCTGTATTTGGGTATTAACTGTGGAATGCATTTTTTCACTCTTTACCTGTCTTAATAACCACATTGACTTTAATGGAATATCTTCTCTGGCAATCAAGTATTTTTCATTACTCTTGTATCTTGATATTACCTCGGGGAACTTGCATGGTCCCCCTGTAGTATAAATGGGCACACCCTCATCCAATTGCCTTATTGCAGACCCATTTAATTCTACACCCTTGCTTTTGTATTCATTTCAATAGATTGTTCCCAATTGCTTTCCACGTAAACGGGTCCAAAGCTCTGTACTGTTCTGTTCTGAATGACAAAAAAGCTAAATTTACATAACACAGTCTTATTCCAGATGCAACACTGTATTGTATGAGATGGTGAAGCAGACACAGAAACGTCACTAAAATGCAGAAGGCTGCCTTATTAGGGAGAGGATGTGGCCTTACAGCTAAAGCGGTCGACCTCAAAGCTGGAAAATGCGGTTCGAGTCTGGGCAGGGAAACTCAACATCTTGTGATTCTGGGCAAATCACTTAATCTCCCCGTGCCTAAAAAAAATGAAGGTGACCTTGTGTAACGTAACTGGTGCTCGTCTAAATCTCTCCAATACCTTCGGGTCGAGTTCACGCTATATAAAACAATATATATATATATATATATATATATATATATATATATATATATATATATATATATATATATATATATATATATATATATATATATATTAGGACAATTTAGTGAGCAAAAACACAAGATGTGTACATCAATAAACACCCCAACTCAGTAATACAAATGACATCTCCTAACCCCATACCACCCTTAATCCATCCCATTGTCCAACATACACCCAACACAACCATCCACTTTCAAGAATTCACACTCATGTGAACGATCTCCTTCCACCAAACTCCCAACCAATGCGCTGCAGCCAATCCTAAAAGCTATGTCCACCTTCCCACCTCAGCTAGGCATGCTTGATCTTTAAATGTCCCACCCCTCATTAAACTAGTGCCAAAAAGGTAAAATATTTCATAGGTGTTTTCCTGCCCCACCAATCTAGTTGCACAGCGTTTATAGCTGGACCAACAAGCCCTCAAACAATCTGTCAACTGTGCCATTTGCACCCACAAAGTTTAACCTCCATCTTCCTTGCACTTAGCTTGAACAAATAAAACTTGCTGCCCAGTAGGGACAAAGAAATGCAGCCCAGTGGATGCAAATTAAGAACTTGACGCACAATTTTCCCAAGATAAATTAAGCCAAAATCTTGGAGCTTACAAAATACACGTATTTTCCGTTTTACTTTTCTATGCACTTTGTCAATGGCTTTATGATTGAAGGCTCCACACCAAACTTTGTTGTACAAACTATATCCAAGGAATATGTGTCCTGCCTACAACTTGTTCATCCACAGTAAGCCAGACTTCTCACCTTTAAAATAACTAAATCAGAAACTGAAGTAAATCATTCTCGCTGAGATAGATCACCAAAAAACAAAGACACTGACAACGCCTCTAGCCAAAGTAGCAACTGCCCCTAATGCATGCCACTCTTGACCCACCATTGCACCAGACACATAGCATACTTGATTCCATAGCATTTGCCACAAGGCCGAGACTCTGCCCGGTTAGCTGCCCACTGAATGAGCAAGTGGCCAGTCTTCCAAACAGTAGCTTGGCAAATAATGATGCCGAATGCAACCTGTAACAAAACAAAGAACAAACTAATAAACAATAGTACCTAGTCAGGATGACTATACCTAATATATCTCGTGCACCAATTTCAACCTAAAGACTGTAAACTCCTAATCTCAGCCGTGGAAAAATCCAAAATGTCTGCTTTCATTGCCACACCAATCCTAAAGGAATGTATGTCAAATTATTCCATGTCTAACACTAGACAGGGCAGAACCTTTCTCATCACATGCAATAAATAAAAGCTGATAATCTAGTTCCATACCAATGACAAAAACAGCCCATCTATCCTCTTGGTTTCCTGGGTCTCACAATCAATGATACCACCACCATGCAGTTATTGGACACAAAGGGCTACGAGACCTCCCTCAACAAGATCCACCTGTCTTTACTCTTTTGGTCCGTTTGTCAGTCACAATACAGCTCTAAATTTCTTAAAACGTGTTTAAATAGCATTTCCTGTCATGTTGTGATACCTAACAACTCTTAAACCTAACAGTCAAAGTACCAAGTAAACCATGCTCAACCTAAACAAAACACTGTGAAGAAAAAATGCACATACTTCATACAACTGGGCCAACATTTTCACCAACATATCTGATGTTATTAGATGCTTTTGAGATCTCACAGTTCCTAGATCTTTCCCAGTTTGGCAACGTTATCTTACCTAAATCTCCAGCTGCCAGTTTATATCCCCAAAATATTTAACATACAAAGAAGACCCCGCTAATTTACCAGCAATCATAACTGTTGAAACGCCGCTATTGATCAATGACATGATAAAATGAACCACATCCTCCCTTCTATCCAAATTCCTGCTTACTGATGTGCCCCTCTGCTGTAGCCCACCCTCCACAAATTCTTTCCAGGCCGGCTGTAAGCCCTCTTTGTTGACTCTGCAAAGGAATTTTTCCATTAGCTCTCACACCTTTAATCACCCAGTGATCACTCTGCAGCAGTTCTTCCTTTTTAGGGCTCACCTAGGCAGCGCTTGAGCTGTGTCTTCGAGACATGCTGTATTCAGGATATATGGATAAAGCTCTGCCTACTTCCCACCCATCTTTTTAATTGGCTCCTGTCCCTGTCCTTTGTGAATGGTGGCTTTTCATTGGTCATCAGGCTTTGTAGTTCCTCCTTAGTACCGCCTTGTCTCTTCTTGTAACCTCCCATGAGGACACCCCCTGTTACATGTGTTGTTTCGCACTAGGTTTTAATTACAGCCTCAAGGCACTATTTTCTTAAAGTCCTTCAGAAAGGACACTCACTTGGTCCTAAACTAAGTTGGCAGTAGGTACTTTACTCGCTAGCATATCTCACATTTATATTAGAGCTTCTATAACTTTCCCCTCAACAGCTCCACATAGAGTAGAACCAAATCCGGAATTAATATAATAATTATTTTGTCACATTTCAAAGCTGCTAATTGTATATATGGACATAGCTATTTGAATGTACTCGTGGTACTGTCTTGCATGCAATGCATTATGGGTTGGGTGGATTTACCATATCTTCAAAATTTATGATGCCCCCTAGGGACCTCTAGGAGCAGCTTGCCGTACTGCACCTATCACATCTCACATTTATGTTAGACCTTCTATAAATTTCCCTTCATCAGCACCACAGAGTACAACCTAATCCGGAATTAATATAATAATTCTATTGTCACATTTCAAAGCTACTAATTGTATATATGAACATAGCTATTCGAATGTACTTGTTGTACTGTCTGTCTTGCATGCAATGCATTATAGGTAGTGTGGATTTACCATATCTTCAAAGTTTATGATGCTCACTCGGGACCTCTAGGAGCAGCTTGCATTTTTTATCTTCCCACCCTTGTTAGGGCCTCGTTTCAGGTTCAGATATGTCAATCGCCACCTTCCACAAAGCCCTATTATAATCGTAAGACATTGGTAACAAACATGACAACAAGTGCACAAGCAATAACATTGACCTTTTACCTGTGAAGGACAAAGGTCACGTTAGTTGAATACATACAGTAAATAACTGCATTTACACCACCTGTCTTCATCCGACTTCTCCTCTCTCCTGTCACTGACTGGTTCCTGGGCATGAGGAAAAATAGACAAAAAGCAGGTTAGTGCCCCTTATGGATTCCCCCCAGGTAAGGGCATGGGGACCCCTTGGGTCTTCAGTTGTTGTAGTCTTCTTCGTTGCCTGAGCCTTCCAGGCCCCCCCATGTGAGGATAGAAGGGAACCCCTTTGGGTCCTCAGATTTCGTCATCACTGTCTTCATCTGATCTGTCCAGTGTTGCGGAGTCACACAGGAGGCTGTGGATCATCTTACGGCACACGAGGGTCGATGTCTCCGTATCCCTACTACCAGGCATTTTCTGGAAAACAGAAGAACATCTTTAAAACAGCACAGGAGCCTCCAGCAGTTCTGGAGGTCACTCAGTGCATGTGTCCTTGAGAACAAACCATACATCAGAGTCCACGGTGATACAGGACATAGGTATCGATGCCCTAAGCTCTGAGCCTAGGGCCTTCAGAAGGTCCTGGGCATACACGCGCTCCCAGAAGAGATGGTATGTCATCTCATCTGCGGTGCACCCTCTCGGGCAGGACTTGTATTTGTTGAGTCCTCTTGCCTGCACGTAAGCTCTCACGGGAAGTCCTCCTTGGATGCCCATCCAGGTCATGTCTTTGCGCGGGTTGGTCAGGCTCTTGGATGTGACATTTCCCCACACGTGGTGCGCTGTCGCAGAGGGGAGGGTGCATATCGGTTCGCTTATGTCCTTTTCTCATATCTGGTGTTGGACAAGCTTTGGGGTCCATGTGACGGGGGCGACAGCCTCTAGCCTGAACTCCTTCACGAACTTCTCCACTTCCGTGTAGATCCAGGGGGTCTCCCAGTTGTACGGGACAGGGCTCACCCACTCTGCCCATTCGAGGGGCCTCTGTGTTGGCAATAGGAAGAATTGTGCCATCAGAAAGCCTACTTGGCTCTCATCTTTGGTCCTCAGGATGCTCCTCACTGAGAGGCACACGAAGATTCCACTCAGGATGGTGGTGCTGTCTGGCACTCCCTTGCCTCTCTTTTTGTGGCTTTTGAATATCGCCACCCTCTTCACTCTATCCATCTTTGAGCTCCAGATGAAGTAGAAGATCATTCTCATGATGGCCGCAGCAATGCGGGACTGCAAAGACCACACTTGGGTGACGTACTGGAGCACTGGCAGGGTCTTCTTCCACAGGACCAAAGACTTCTCTTCGATCCTCAGCTTCCGGAGGTTCCAGAGTCCCAGCTTCTGCCTTGTCATCGCCAGTCTCATTTCCCATGTCTTCTCCGCTGCACGTTCTCCACCGAACCAGACTCCAAGGATCTTCAGGAAGTCCTGCTTGATGGGGAATGGCAGTGGGGGTCCGGTGTCCTAGGAGTAGGGTTTTCAACTTGCCGTTGTTGATCATCGCTCCTGACACCTTTCCAAACTTGATACAAGTCCTCTCCAGTTCTCTCACAGATGATTTGCCCTCACAGAAGACTGAGACGTCGGCCATGTAGAGAGAATACTTTACTTCGCCCTTTCCAGTGCTTCCTCTGGCTGTCACTCCTCTGACGTTCCTGTTCTGTCTGATGCGTTCGGCGAGGAGCTAAATCACGCAGAAGAACAGAAGAGGAGAGAGCGGACAGCCTTGCCTGACAGGATTGGGAAGGGGTCGGTTTCCAGCCGTTAACTAACACCACGCTAGAGATATCTCTACACATTGTGGTCACCACGTCACAGAAGAAGTCCCCCAGCCCCAGTGCTCTGAGTGTTTGGTCCATGGGAAACCCGGTCAAATGCCTTTTCCTGATCCAGGCTGACCAAGGCTGTCCGAACCTTGCGGCTCTTGACGTACTCGATCGTGTCCCAGACCAGGGCCAGGCTGTCCACGATTTGCCGAACCAGTATCCCACAGGTCTGGTCTGGGTGAACTATCTTCGCTATTACATTCTTTAGGCGGTTGGCCATCACCTTTATGAGAATTTTGTAGTCCAAATTGAGGAGAGAGATGGGCCTCCAGTTCTTGAGGTCTTCTCTCTATCCCTTCTTCTTGTACAAAGGTGTTATCATACGCTCTCGCGGAATTGCGGCATACTGTCCTTGCCCACCATTTCCTTGTAGTGGTCCAGCAAGTCCAGTATTGCACTGAGACATACAATGCTTGTTCCTGGCTTACTATGCAACCGTTTGCAATGCACTAGGTCTCGCATTACTGAAAGTATGAGCTATTGGCGTTGCATTATTATTTGCAGTGCCAATACCTCAAAGTATCAGTTATGCGAGATCTATTGCATTGCAAATGCTTGTTTGCATCTGCTTCTGGAGCCAGCCCACCAAATCTCTGTCACTTCAAATGAGACAAAGCATCCACAACATTGTTGTTCAAACCAATGCTGCCCGCCCTGACTATGCCAAAGTATGTCATCATCCAAGGACCACACTGTCACATGGTTAAAAGTTTGTAGAAAGTATCTTCATACCTTCGTATTGGATCTGAAATGCACAGCCAATCTCAGCCTGTGATACAGAAGCTTTGCACCAGATATTTCAAACCCAAATCTCTTACAGATTGTCGTGCCTGCTCTTTTAACTTACATACAAAGTTGAAGTTGCCCATTGGCACTTGCACCTTCCTCATTCCATCCTGAGGGCATCCACCACTTTATCAACAATTTGTCTGCTAACTTTGGCTGTGGTAACTTTGCTGGCATGGGCACCATATCCAATTCTGTGCATGGATAAGCCATGGGATAACCTGGCTATTCTGTTTTCTCCAGTGCTAAAGAAATCCTTAAGGTCTCAGCAATGGTCTGGAACTTGTTCATTGCCATCGTACATACCCAGACCGACTTTTTCCTTTGAGCAATAGATCAATAAGATAATAAGGGATAATTTTATGGCAAGTGTTAGAAATTGGGTTACTGGTTGAGGGGTGGAGGGTGAAACCCTACTCGAGCACCAGCTAGAGTCCTTGTCAGGGTTAGGCACAAGCAATCCCAAAATTAACCTTTGCTCAAACCTCTGGTAGCTTGGCACAGAGCAGTCAGTCTTAACTTAAAGGCAATGTGTGAAGCATGTATGCAGTGCTTCATATGTTAATAAAGTGAGAACAGACTACAAGAAAAATACCACACCAATTTAGACAAATCGAGTATATTTTAATAAATAGATAAAAAACAAAATGACAAAAATCAAATCAGTAGAACTGAAGCTATGCAGGTTTAAAGATGTCAGTAAATATAGCACCAAAAAGCACAGAGACAACTATGGATATCTGGTAACTCTGGACCAGGATAAAGTCACAAGTTCAGACCAACCGTGATGGAGCGTTGGCCAGCTACAGGGCCGCAGTGTGGCCCACTACATGAGAATCCCTTAAATCCTGGCTGACGATCATTGGAAAGTCCTGCGCTGATGATGCACTGTGCAGCTGAGGTGTTACGTCGGTTCCAAGTAGCTGCATGGTTACGGTGAGAGGTCCTGCATCATTTTCAAGGCTGCAACGAGGGCTTGCGATGTGAAGTCTAGTGTAGAGGATGCGTCGCACAGTCAAGGAGATGTGTTGGTTCCAAAGAACTGGGTGGCTGCGATGCAAGAACCCATATCGTCGTCGAGGATATCATTGATGAGTGATCTGGTGAAGCAAGGTCCTGTGTCAGTGAAGCTTCGCATAGCGGTGGTTCCGATGCAGAATGCAAGGTTGATGCGAAGTCCTTGCACTAGGAAAACCTCACAGTAGAGGCAATGAGTCAGTTCTGCTGGGTCTAAAGATGGTCTGGAAGAGCACCTCAAGGTCCACTTCTGAGGGTCCAGGAGTGGGATGGAACCACTTGGCAGGGTAGACTCACAGATGGCACCAGGTGCTGGGTTCAAGGTTGTTGGGACCTTCTGTCCCTGAGGCTTTAGTCAGGAGGCCAACCAAATAGCCCTTGAAGTCAGTCTGAGATTCTCGGTTCAACAGATGCAGGTCCTTCTCACCCAAGCAAGGGGACAACAGGAAGTATGTCAGCACAGCAAGGCAGCAATAGTCTAGCAGGGCAGCAGTCTGCAGAGTGTTAGTCCTTTCCATAGCACAGCAGTTCTTCTTTCTGGCACAGTATCCACACGTCTAGAAGGATACTGAAGAGTTGGTGTCTTGGGTCCAATATTTATACCTGGGCCTTCCTTCAAAGCGGGAGAAGCCTCTAGTGGTTTCCCTTTGAAGTCCCCTGGCATCTTGCTTTTCCTGTCCTGGCTCCAGACTAACTACAGAGCTGCCCTTTGTGTGGAGGTGGGACACAGTCTATTAATATGTAAGTAGGGCTTTGACCAGCTCTGCCCATCCATCCTGCTAGTGATGGCACATCCAGGCACACCAAAGCTCTCTAATGGGGGTGGCTGTCCAGGAGAAATACACAAAGCCCAACTGCCAACTACCCCCAGTCATGTGACCCACAAACAGGCTACATGCACTAAATGGCTAGGGCAGGAAAATACCAACTTTCTAAATGTAACATCACAAAATAAAATGAAGGACGGAATGCTGAACAATGAAAACATTCGTAAACACAATAAGAGCAGGTAGACAAACAACTAAAGGAAAAGGGGGGGAGGGAGAGAAGGAAGAGCGATTGCCACCTACTATCAAAGGACAATGTCTTGTATTTAAGACTAAGGAGGCGGTCTAGAAGGCCATCCTTAATGGAAGAGGATGTCTCACACACAATATTGTGTCATGCGTCATCATAGACATCCTCTCCCCACCCTGGTAAGATGATACCACCAGGGTAGACTCAACCTCCGCAAATACTTTTTGGCAGTAGGACGGAGTTCTTAGATAAATCTTGCAGGATAAGTCGGGATTCAGTTCAATTAAAAGTGCCTTCAGGTTCCTCGGTTGTCACCTTTATTCATGAGGACATGTGGTACATTAAAACCTAAACTAGTCGATGGATCCTATGGAGAATATTGTCTTTGATCCATCTATTAAGCGGCCAACATGTTTCTGCCCACACTAAGAGCCATATAGGTCTGGGGCATTCGTCAGGGCTGTCGGATCCCTACTGTAATTCTAAGGTGGTGTCCCCTACGTCCTACTTTCCAAGGGAAAAGGGGTACACCTAAGGAGTGCCCAAAATAAGGCCTACCTGAAAGGATGCTAAATATAGCTCATCATGTGCCCTCAGTTAGATGGGGTACCTCATATTCAGACAGAGGGAGGGGAGGTAGCCTTTGTAGTCACACTTTCATCAGAAGTGCCGCCACACCGTTTCACCTATGCAATCCGCTCCCTGCCGGTTGATACATTCACCCTCAGTCACAGATCTGGGGTTAATCCATCATTATTTTGCTTGCCATGTCACCCCAGTTTGGACCCAGCCCTATGCAAATCAGTCTTGACCCTACTCCTCAGGGAAACAATCCAGCCCAAACTGCCAAGCCAGGTCCTCCCTGGATCAGAAACAAGAATCCTGGTGCCAGTTTCGGAGTATCACCCCTCATCAACCAGGATTGCTTCAATCCAGTGGCTCAGCGTGCAAGGGACCCACGTCTAGGCATACCCTTAGCCACTTAGGGCAACAAAAGCAAAAATAACAGATGATGGACAGAATGCTGAACAATGCAAACATTCACCCCAAGTCAACAGATCTGGGTTTAATTCATTATTTTCTTTGCCCACCACCAATGTTTGCATTTGCTCTTTGTACTTTCTAAAAAGTTATAATTATAATTTAAAATCTGACTTCACTATAAGAGAGTAGGTTTCATTACAATTTCAGATATACCAAACACAATCTGGCCACCTGTTTCCATTTGGAAATTATTACTGATTGGATGTAATAAGACATGTCCAATGTTATCCTATGGGAGAGGTAGGCCTTGCAGCAGTAAAAAACGAATTTGAGTTTTTCACTACCAGGACATGAAAAACCTAAAATTACGTGTACAACTTTTTAAATACACTTCACCCTGTCCTCTGGGTTGTCCAGGATCTGCTCGGGGTGGCTTACATTTATTAAAAAGGAAGGTTTGTATCTGGAAAAAGTTTTATTTTGCCAAATCACAATGGCAGTTTAAAGACTACACACACAGACTGCAATGGCAGTCCTGAGACATGTTTAAAGGGCTACTTAAGAGGGTGGCACAACCACTATTGCAGGCCCACTTGTAGCTTACAGGCCTGGGACACAGGTAGTGCCACTTTCCGATGGACGTACAAGTAAATTAAATATGCTAACTGGGTATAAGCCAAATATACCATGTTTTAAGGAGAGGGCACAACCACTTTAGCACTGGTTAGCAGTGGTAAAATGTGCAGAGTCCTAAAGCTAGCAAAAACTAAGTCAGCAAAACAGGAGGGTTGAAGGCACAAAGTTAGGGGAAAACCATGTCAGAGCTAATAGCAAGCAAACACTGAAAAACACCACTGATGAAATGAACTGAACATTTAGAACACACTACCAGAAATTGCACACCTCTTAACTTATCCGCAAAGATCTGTCCTTCAAATTGCATCCCTCAACATCAAAAGGTCCATAGGATGCGTGTGTAATAGCATGAATACAGATTTGATATCACACTGGGCCAATTTAGCCTCTGTACCACACCAAATTAACCTAATGTCATTGTCAATGGACACATACTGAACTGTCACATCCATCCTTCACAGTAAAAGCATTTGCTGATGAACCCTCAGGCCATGAAAGCTGATGAATTCATCTGAATTCTCCCACAGTCTTTGTAGGAAATACCAGCGGCAGTTCCTCCATGTGAGCAGAGGAACAACGCCCCCACTGCAAAAGCAGCAGAGGTGAAAAATAAAATGATGATAAAGGGAATTTATCCCCATTTTATTTTTCATAGGTGCCTGAGCCAAGAGTCAGGAAGGGGTTGTGCCATTGCTATTGTTTTGCAGCAGGGGAGGAGGTGCCCACTGCTGGTAAAGTGCGTATGTCACTGTGGCGGGCTGTTTTGTGACAGTCAGCATGACATGCGCACTTTAAACCACTCCACCCGAGCTGTCTTAAAGAACTGAGTTTAGAGAAGGCACAGGTCTCCTGTGCCTAAAGGAGCATCGAGCCAGCCCGCTCAAGCCAATCCTGGGGCTGCTCTCATGCTGTTGAGCATTATCAGCAGCACCTGCAGTGGTAGCGGAGATCTGGCAAAGACTCTTAGACTCGCGCTGGGACTTCAGACTAGGAGAACACCTACTTTCTGACCCACTCACAGGCATTGTGAAAAGCTCACACTGCCTTCAGCCACATGTTCAGAGCTTTCCATCATGGATTGTAATAAATAAAACGCTCGTACTGAGCCATGATTGAGAGCTTTGACATTGAGACTAAAGGCATTTATGACAATGACTGTTAGTGGGTTGAAACATCCACTTTGCACCGGCGCCCCTCCACATCTATAGATCACCACTTTTCACTGGGAAATACGCCTAGGGTTGACATAATCAAATCCTGAAGTACCCAGTAATTAATCTTTCATTCATGCATCACTTTCATCAATTTCACCCAAACCACATTAGGCCTCTCTTGGACAATTTCAAGTTGTCTGCAAAATGCTTTACTCTAGGAGGGACTCTGGTACCCCAGCCTAAAGCCCTCCCTAGAATACTATTCCAACAATTAAGCAAACTCCTTTTGTTATACTGTAGTCAACCACAAAACATTGCTTCATTGACCAGAGTAGGTACCCTTTGCATTTTTTTTCCGTTCACTTTTGCCTTTTGTCTGTATCTATGTTTATCTTAATGACGCTTGCCCCAAGTATTGTGTGTCTGGATGTTTAGTTCCACATTCAGAACCCTTGTGCTTGAATCTACATAACATTATTGTGCACAAACCGTTCTTAAAGACACAAAATGCTGCAGGGCTAACTCCTTGTCCTGACCCCAACTACCCACTCCACCTTGGATGGAATGCCCCAGAAAGGGCCAAAGGGGCACTGACAACCTGCTTGCCGTATGTGGTGCTGAGGTTTGCATAATAAGGACCATCCCCTTGAGCCACAATTCACTGCCTATCTCACCTTAGGGCTTATCAGAATAGATCGCCATTCTTGTCTTAAACTCCCCATCGGTGCCTTAAACTCCTCATCATACCTTAGCCAAACCAGTTCCCCAAAATCCATCTTTGCTTTACGAATAACATTGATGTGTTTAAATCGGGCCACTGACCAATTGGGTAGTTCTCACAAAATATGCTAGCATAAATCCTTCAATGCTGAGGTCGACGTATTAACGATAGTTTGTACTCAAGTTCTCCTTTCCAACTCTAAATCTTATTAGACACTTCCTTGGCCAAAATCTCCCTGTTTGATAACTTAGATGTATCTATAAAGTCTCTTTTCCACATTTACACTTTAGTACCAGGTGACAGATGAGCCCTCAATGGCATGGGCACTCCCATACAAGGCAGTTTTTTTCCTGTGGCCCTTACTATCTTTCCTATTTCCTTTTCCCTTCCCAGTGTGTCCTTCAAAACCACCATTGTGTATACTGTACTCGCCATCTGCTAGTCACACTTCTAGACGCTATCACCTGTTCCAGCCTATCACAGCCCTAGTGCTTGCGTCCGCTTCCCACTTGTCTTCGATGTCTTCCGAACCCATCTCCTTGGGTATTTACTGCTTTACCCCGATACAGGGGATCCTTTCGAACTGACCTGTGATGTACTGGAGGCGACTCTGGGCTACCGCAGAGCTGCTAAGCTATCGGGATGACCTAAGGGATTTAATGACCATAAGGGGGGTAGGGAAAATCCCCTGGCTAAAATACGTTAAGCAGCTCTGTTATGCACTGGGTAGGGGGACATTTGGCTTTTTCCGGAGCAGACATGTCCTTTGATGCCTAAAGGGGTGTTGGTCAAGTTACTCAATCAATATCGAATGGATCTTGTATGCTCTAGTCCATCCCTGGGCAAGTTGACCAACAGATTTTTGGAGGTGAAGGATACTTACCGCTTCGAGAAACTCTTGGATGATATTCAGCCCTCACTGGCGAAGAAACTTTATGTCCAATTTAGACATGGGACACTTCCACTGAGGGCAGTGACAAACAAGTGGTCAATCTCTTCATATGTTTCTAGCTCATGCCCGGGATGTGATGGTTGTGAAGAGACGGATCTGCATGTTTTGCTCTTCTGTCCTCTTTACACCAGGGCTAGAGCTAAATGGATTGTCCAGCTTTGTAAGTCACTAGGTCTCAGGGACTACAGGGAAGCATTTAGAATATTTAAATACGACACCACCCCCCTGATTGTCTTTGCGACCTCTAGATATCTCTGGGCCATATGGTGCGCTAGAGGCGCAAAAATTAAAAAACAATTATCTGTTATACCCGCGTTACCACAGACCCAGCAGATCACAGGGATTCCCTGATATTAACTTGTGAAGGGATTGATTTTACTCTTTTATCTGTTATGTTTTAAACTGCATAGGATTATTTCCTGGTTTTATACTTGCATTTAAAAACTATTTTAGGAGTATTCCTCTTCATCATGAATATATTGCATTGTGGGATATTGGTATGTTTTATTTAAATCTTTGTAAATATGTGCTTTTATGGTTTTTAGCTGATATTAAAGCTTTTTTTGACTGACTGACTTTGACTGGCTTTACCTGTGCCCCCCACCTTAACCTAATCCCTATTCACCTGGACACTAAACTCTTTGGTATGGATCAGCAACAAACTGCTTTTATACCCTTTTACCCACCGTCAGTTTCCAACACGCCCACCATTTTGATATACTAGGTTCAGCAACTTCTTGGTCTCTAACTTTCAGTCCTCTTTATATATTTCTGTCACTCCTTCAGTCCCCTTTTATTACAACATCCTAGTGCTTTTGACACCTGTATCCTTTGGCTGTAAAACACCAATGCTCCCGCCTCTTACCGGTAGCAACCCCACCGTGACCCTCCATTAGCCGCCACCCCATTCTTTCTCGCAGTGATCTTACACCACCTTCAGCTCAAGGCAGTTTCTCATCTTCTTCCAAGTGATCCTCTTCCTCCTCATAATCTAATGCCAACTCATCGTCCTCATTCACAGAAATGGCCAGCCTAATCGTGCATGGTCTCTCACCATCCACCGCACCCCATCATGCACTTCCCAGACTCGCGCAATGCTCCCCTCCTCATTCTCCTTCGATGTGAGGGGGAGGGAGGTTCACACCAAACCACCCCCTCTTCTGGCCAGTGCGTTTGTGTCGCTCTAACATCATTTGGCATTAGAAACCATCCCCTTTCACCCATACAGCGAAAGACGTGCTGGTCTAATCTCCTCCCACCTGCCCCCCCCCTCTCCGCTCTCCCTCGCCGGAGGGTTCTTTGTTACTGTGGTCCCCAGAATACACTCTGGCCATCCTTCACTGCCACCGGTCCTCTAGCCAGAAACTACTGACTCTAACTGCCCCTCCCTGCCTACACGCATCAGACTCAGCCTGGCATCAAAAAATTCTCCCCAACCCAAATCTTGTCCAAGCCTATCACTTCCTCTAAGTCTTCTGAACTTCCTATCATCACACACTTTTGCTCTCCGCAAGCCCCCCATTGGTGGCACCCTTAGCAGCCGTTGCTTCTCCTGACTTTAAACTTGATCATGTTTATGAGGTCCATTTTCGTTGCACGAGGAGCCTTCTTGCTTATCCTCATTTTAATATTACTGCCCCCAATCTTCAAAAGTGCCCTCTGGCACCAGCATCTGGACAAGCACTTGGCAAAGATGCAGCCCCGAAAACGCACATCTCCCCGAGGAAGCCTGCGACCTTGTCCTGCAGTGTGGCAGTGAGCAAACCATACCACGCGAGGAGGGGGCACAGTCCGCTTTATGTCACATGGATGACTGTGAGATTTCCTGGCAGGATATTGCCTTTGAAGACCCGTTGCGGCCGGGTAAGGCTCAGACCTCATATCAGACCAATAATTAACATGTAACTGTCTCAGCAATACAGACATGGCAGCGGCACCAACATCTCTGTTTTCTCGAAAGAGCTTGGGCAGAGTCAGTCACGCATCAGGCTGTACGAAGACCATTAGAGTTAATGACAGTCTTGTTGCATCTGAGCCTTTGCAGGGGGAGGCAGCCATGTGCATGTTGAATTAGAAGACGATAATGTAATAGGCTGCAGCTGCTGGAAAGCATGATGGGCTTCAGAAGACTTAAAGACATGGGAGTGAGAGCCTCAAATTGACTGAAAGGCTGGGGGCGAGTCAGTTATTATACAAGCTACAGGGGCATCTGAAGATTTTCTCAAGGAGATTGTCTCTTCTGAAATGCCAGTATGGTCGCAGTAGGTTGAGGTGCACATTCACCCTGTAGAGAAATTGTGAGGTTCTATGGCAGCCTGTTACCTCGGAAAGATAAATAGTTCGGGCAGGGTTTTTCCTCAGAAGTGACAAGTGCATGACATGTGACTGACTACGCTCAGAGCCCTACCATCTGATCTTACTGAAACTGTCATTTACGTTATAGGTGAGTGACCCCCACTATAGCAACACCTGGTCAACTGATTGTGCCGCCTTTTTCTGCTGAATGCTTAAATTCTGCAGCAGGAACAGGAAGTTGTGTTACTAATTCCTTATTCCTTTCAGAGCCAACCCTTCATTTCTTGGCGCCTTCCACTAAGTAATTACCCAGTTTCCACGAAAGCTGAGGTTCTGGCGCTTGAACCCATCATCAACACATCTTGAAAGAGCTCACAAGGGAGGCAGTCTGGCCAGGTCCGGACAGGACAGGAGCAAAGAATAATGAGACAAACCCAAATAGCCCAGGCACAGCCTGGACTGTTAGGCACAACCCTCATCATGAGGCATGAGTCCGACCACCCTTATTGCACTTGTGCCCAAACTGTAGACAACCTCAAAACCGCACACATACACCTCATTGCATTTTGCTCAAATTTTGCAATATAAACAAGCAGGGATGTTCCCATTCCAGTCTACTCTCGGGCTTGTTCCAGCATGCTGTGCCTGGCTGCCCGAGAATTGTGGGAGTTGGAGATCCTTCCATGGAGACCATGACAGACATTTTCGTATATTTTCCCTTGCACACATAAATATGCACTTGAACGCTTACAGGTACATACACACACAGACATGCGCACACTTACGCATCCCCCACACACACTATGGAGCCCTCGCATCCACATCCCCCATGAGCAACAATCTGTAGAATGTATTACTTTCTTGTCTCCCACACACTTTCATAAATTCAATTGGCTGCCCCCTCTCCTCATTGTATTCACAATAGGCCCGACTGTTGTAAATCACATTGATAGTGTGAGTGCATGCTGAGACCAGCACTGTCTTTGTAGCTTCACTCTAAACAAGCATTGAAAATGCAATCGGTTTCACATTTTTTTTAGATATTGGCAATGAAAATGGCAATGTATTTTACCTATGTGCTATAGAATGTATGTATGTGGTATGTAGTGGAATTTTGTGTGTTTGATTGGATTAGGTAGGTGTGTGGCATGGAATTGTGTAGTGTGGCGTGGATTGGATATGTGTAGCGGAATTATGTTGCATGGTGTGTTGTGGAATCATATCGATAGTTAATGTGGTTTTGAGTGTACTAGAATTATGTGGAGAGGGATTATGTGTTAAGGAGTGTAATAATGTGGAATGGTATTTTGTGGTGTGTAGTGGAGTTTAATTATATGGTGTGTTGAATTTTGTGGCACAAAGTGGAATTGTGTGGTGTGTATTGGATGGATGTGGTGCATTGTGTAATTGTCCTGTTGAGTTGCATTATGTGGTGCGATGTGGAATTATGTGGTGTATTGGCTTGACTAGAACGAATGTTATAGATGCTATGTGCACGTCAGTGCCCTAGGGCTGCGTTGTGTACAATTTGAATTATAAATAGATTCAACCTGAATCTTGACTATACAAACAAGGAACCAAAGAGTTTCTTTCAAAAACAGGTAAACAGTAAATCAAAGGAAAAAAAGTTGTGTTCTTGCTAACTTTAAATATCCTTTATATCGTGAAAATGTTGTAGTTTCACAATCATGATATTCAGAATCAAATACATAGTTTTTCCTGATCTATTCCATTAGAACAAAACCCAATGCATTTTGAGTCCATCAACCCTTTGTCAGGGGTCACTGTGATCAAAAGGAAGCATTTCTTGTTTAATGATTTAAAATTAGATTTGTGTCAGGCACATACATTGATAAGCTCATTAAATGGATATAACTTCATGCAAATTAGGAAAGGTTTTCAAAACTGGATAGAAAAAGAAAAAGAGAAAGTTGTCCACGCACCATAGCTAGAAAGTTAAAGAATAGGAAAACGGACTGTGCTTGTTCAAAAACTACATGTCCCAGCATGCATCAAACCAGTTTAGTAAAAAAGTGTGCCTACATGCTTAGACCCGCCAAACACCCGCGTCCTGCATAATAGAGTTAAGTGAATTATTATAATTCCGGCATCTAGTACCTGAAATTTAATGTTCGTCTAAGCTCTGATTAACGCAGTGCTTGTCATTGAAAAAATGAATCTTTTCAAAGATAAAACAATAGAGAAGCCCATGCTTAACCAATGATCAGTGGGAATTATATGATGTCAATAGATTCCATGCCAAAAACTGCTTTGCCAACTTGTTTTGGTAGTGCTGTACTGCACTTAAACACTGTGTCATACGTCAATATTAAATAGAAAGAAAGACCAGACGAAACATAAAAGCAGGCTCACCCATCTTCCTTCTTGTTTTAAGTGCACACGATTTAAGATCTTTAAAAGAGGTGAGCCTGAGGCAAAACACTGAGCCCATGGTCTGCACACTATATATTGCACGTTTTAGCGGCGAGCGTGTTACTTCAGGAGATGTCCAACTAACTATGAAGAAACAGGTGGCCGTGAAAAGTATCTACATGAAATATTACTTTTCAGCAATTTAACCCTGTACAGTGGCAACAGCAATCTAGGTAATGCTATTAAGAGGCCGAAACCGGACGACATTGCAGGTAGGAAAGTGGGTGTGGAGCTGTCTGACACCTAAGTCACGAACAAACACTTGGCTGGTGCAAGCAACAACAATGATTGTGCACAGCGAACGAGAGGGGGAGGGGGAGTCACCAGAAAGTCCCACATCATCGAGAACATTTGAAGCCCGCATTTACTTTAAACAAATGCATTCTGGGAGTGGGGGGTCTTGGTTCACTACTATCGGATCTACACGACTGAGTTGGAAGAAAGATGGTGCAAACTGAGTCACCTGGTTTGTAACTTTACACTGTCCCAGGCCCGCCGCAGTAGTCTTCGGGATCCAAGAAACCAGGTTATGCTCTAATCACCCCAAGACATCTGGACAGAAGCACACAGAAGCAAAAAGAGAATGACGTCTGGGGATTGATACACAGCAGTTATTTCAACCAGGGGAAAAAAATTATTCCCTTGCGTGGGAGCCTAGTTCCTAAGTGTAACTTGTAAACAATTTACCCACTCACGGAGACATCCTCAATTCTTTCACATGTCTTTTTAATCTATTTTTTAAAATAAATATACATAAACTTTTTGACACACAAAAAACGTTGTAAGCTCAATGGTCCAACAAAAAACTCCTAAACCTTTCCGTACCCATCCATTACAACCCGGTGGCAATATAATACATATTTGTAAGCAATCCGATGGAAGGTAATCCTTTACACACACAGAAACAGAGGGAAATTCCTCCTCTATTCAGTCCATGTATTGTGTGTGTTGTCAGATTCCTATATACACATTTTAATTCAATGGACTCCTCCTCTTCTTCTGGTCGACGCGTTTCGACCCACTGAGTCGAGCCTCATCAGGACACGGGTAGCACAACACAACCAAAACCCAAACCCACTTACAAAACAATTATGCATACATTAGGACCATGTAACCTCTGCCTTTGTAACAGCTTTGTAACAGTCAATGCCACGTTCTTGACACGCATGAGCCCATGCAGTGCATTAAAAAAAAAAAAAGCTCAGTTTTAATTGTGACCACCACAATACACCTTTGGATGGATAATATAACCAATGTGTGCCACATGCTTCCTCATGCTGTGAGTTAAAGGGAACCAGAACCCCATTTGTAAAGCACTCCACTCTTGTATGCAACTGGTTATACATTGAAACACCTCGTTCTTGGCATCAGCCTTGCTTTGCCTCCCCAGTGCTCATAACATGCACAATGTGATCCTCGTGTAGAGTCAACCTTATCCACAGATTCAAAATATTCACAAGCAACCTACTCACAAATGAGCGTGCCAAAACCCTGGGCATGTGGACTTAAACTCGTCCACTGGTCTGAACCTTGAGGGGTCAAATCATACCTCCAATCGAATTCCTGCCCTCTACCAGGTACAGTAGTCTTCAGGAACACACTGCCATTTCCCCCCAGCCAAAGTCGTTTTCACGAATCCCCGGTGGTCCCCAGCCAGGCAACCCTGGGCTGGAGGTGGAGTGAACTGACCTGGAGCCCTCCGGTGTAAAACCACCGACTGACGGCGACGCAGGAGGACAGGGGCCTGAAGCCTGATAAACCCAGGGTTAAAATCAGGAGATGGTGATTGCAGGTCAGAGAGTCTTCAATAAGCAAGCGCCGCCACACAAAAGGGTCAAATCAGGAGGAAAGTCCCTGTGGAGGAACAATGCGGCGGAGCACACGTGTAGAGGATAGTTATGCATGCAAATAAAAGAATTAGTCCCCAAAGAAACAGATGTACACCTGTAGCGTAACTAAACTGTAGTTGGCCGGTGCTCCTGAGCGAAAAACAGAAGTGACATCTCAGGAGTGCCAACCAATGAGGAGCCAACAAAGAAAAGCAATGTAGGAGTGAACCAACTGCAAGCAGCAGGTGGGATTGCACTCTGTGTGCAAATTACAGCAGGACTTGCAAACAGCGCATGCGCGCTGATGCTCGACCTAAAAAACACTCATATAACCTGCAGCAACAGGTGCATGAGTAGAGGCACGTTGGATGTTTATGTCAGGGGTACATGTTATCTAATTTTACTCAGATTCCATTATAGCCTGCATACCTCCACCATAAAGTCCTAAGAGAGGTCTCCAGAGAAAGGCCATGCGAAGAAAGTCACATAAGGTTCAGACAGGGTGAATAGGCACAACTCCATGCGACATGTAGGAGAGGTGAAGCACTGAATGGACTTGGGTAGTGAATTACATTCTCACCTTTAGAAACAAAGATAGGCCAAACACTGCTTGGGTTAGGAGATCAATGTAACTTCTGACATCTAGATGTGAGCCACCAGAGAGCCCTGTGAATGTAATTATTGAAGTGACTGGCCCAGCACTTTGCCAGGGCCGGTTTTGGTTCTCAGTCCGGCCCTGTACACGAATAGTGAATAACGTTACATTATCCAATATTAGTGTAAATAAAATGGAGTACAAATAGGTAAGTCACAAAATACTTTTAAATGTATATTGTGTGCGTGCTTGTGGTGAGAGTTTGTTTATGAGAGAGAGTGCGTGTTTGTAAGTGTGAATGTGTATGTATGTGTAAGCAGGTGTGTGTGAGTGAAAATGAAGGTCAAAGACCGTGTAATGTCACTTTCCCTTCCCCAGGCATTTTGGTGAATTGTTGTCCCTGTGCACAAACTAGCGATATTTATTCCTAGCAATAGAAAAAGGGAGGAACCAGGTAGATTCCGGACTCAGCAGTAATTATTCATCCGATCCCTTAACCTTGCTGACTGTACCCTGGTGTAATTTGCCAACAGCAGAACACATTCAGTAGTGCCCACACTTAGTGTTCTTTACCTTCAGAGCCACAACTTGAAGAAGATGATGAAGGTCTCTAACTGTTAAATTCACCTGTGCACAACAAAAATACCTCACTAAGGGTCATCAAGAGACTCCATTTATTCAAGACTTATGATATCTGGGAGCTAGCTGAACCCTAATACCTTGGTGCAATGCGATGGATAAAAACAAAGCCAGGCAGCCTGTCACTCCACAAGTGCTTAAAAGATAAACTATTGCTTGGAGGCAGACTTTTGACTTTTCCCACTCCTGCATGTGACAGATATGCATGCACTGTACAACTGCATCTATTTTATGAGTATATTTTTATAAGCATTTACTAATATCCTATTTATTATTAACTCAAGGAACCATTTTACCAATCTTAGAATAACAAGATTGTGGAAGAAAGCAATGTTCTCAGAATAGGGAACAACATGAGATATTGATGTCTTATTCCCCATTCTGAGTTTTAAAACTCAGAATAGAATGCGCCTTGAGACCCTCACGGGTGAGTAGCATGCTCTACAAATGTTCTGATTGATTGAATGTGGAGAGGAGTTGGCCTAACGGCTAGGGCGCTCGACCTCGGACCTGGGGAACTGGGTTCGAGTCTCGGTAATGACGCTGAACATCCTGTGATTCTTGGCAAATCACTTAATCTCCCTGTGCCTAACAAAAAATTAATGTGTGTCCTCATGTAACGTAACTGGTGCTATGTAAAGCGCTCTGATACCTGATTGGATTGGGGTCAAGTTCGCGCTATATAAAACTCTGCAAAAAAAAAAAAATTTGATTATGGAATCATGGAGGCATCCGCAAGTTCTGGTTCTACTGAAGAATACCAAAGCTGATCCTCAGGATTCTGTAAAGTATGGGGCAGTCACCTTCCTCTCTCAACAAAGGTCAACTGACCGAATATCTGAAGATCAACTCTCTCATGGATTCTTCACATTCTGGCTTCCAAGCACAGAGGCCACATTAATCGCAATTATTGTGCCAATCTTTCCCAAATTCTATAGCAGGGCAGCTCTGCTGGGGGCATGGCCAAGATGGCGACTGGAGCTGACGTGCTTTGAACTGCTCCGACTAGGCCAGCCTAAATATCCTGTTTCTTCATGTATCTTGGGGTCCCAGCCATACCAGGACGATTGGTACTGGTGCTGCCGGTGTCCTGACCGGAATAATATGACCCAGCCGCAGTAAAAGATGTGCAGAGTGGGCCCGTGCGGTTGGGTCGGGACCTGGAGGCAAGGCCTGATCATGGAGTCCTGGGAAAGCCTCGGACCTGGGTGTGCGCAGACTCAGCCGCCCTCACCGAGCAATCCCAGAACCGTGCGCCAGAGACAGAGGCTCCGGAGATTGCCATAGCAGCCAGCACAGCTGCAGAGGATCCCCCACCGATAGGCAAGGAGTCAACTGCTCCAGGGAGATGAGCCATCTCTGATGAGATCCTGTGGAGGCCGGGAGCAGTCGAACATCGGTGGCGGGCTGCAGCAGGCCTGGCTTCCGTGCTGAGGAACCCAAATTACCGGCACCACCGTATGACAATCCTGGGCACTGCATTAGTGGGCCTGCAACCACGGGCCCTGTGAGTCAGTGGTGGGCTCCACCCAGACCCCTAAGAACTGCCAGTGTGACGGACCTGGGCCTCACACCGGGAAGGCGGACCCGGGCTCTCGGAAACCGGGGCCACACTGAAGGAGTCCTGGGCCTTGGACAGTAGGAACCACCCAGGACGCTAAGATCCAAAAGCGCATGGTGGCGGGCCTGGGCCCAATACTGTAGAAGCTGCCCAGGAATGCAGACGTAGACGATACACCACGGTGAACCTGGGCCTTGCACGAAGAGAGCCACCTGAGAAAAAGACAACTAATATTATTTAACAATTGGGCCATGCACCGTGAGACCCACTTAGGATCCTGGGAACCATTGACGCACTGCTACGGGGCTGAACTTGATGCTGGAGGGACCGCCGCTGGGCAGGCCGCCAAGAGCTTGCAACACATCGTGACAGACCTGCGCCCCGTATCAGTCAAATCACCTGGGGCTTTGACGAACGTACTGTGATCTCGCAGGGGCTGCCCTCGGGAGTGCTCAACCGGCCCAATGAAGCAGGACTGCGCCCGGGAGCACCGAAGCTGTCCCAGCATGATACGCCCCCAGACATAACATTGTCACCTGCAAACACAAGGGGGAAATTTGTTCCTCCACCTGTGTGATAGGCGCACACACAACTTGCTGGCCACATAGAACAGGGGGAAGTAGCTGTTCCAGGAGGAGAAGTGGCTTCAGCTTGGGTTTGCAAACTGAGTAATATAGAAACATAATAGACCTGGAGATCTACGACCCGGAGCAACAACCTGATGCAGACGACCTCCCCTTGCCCTTCCGGCATAAAGGGTCCCTCAACCGAAATGGCATACAGCAAACCCGCAGTGCCCCACTGATACAATGCCGCAATGTGATCCGCTTGCCTTCCCCCCCATAACTAAGATGGCCAGAACTAAATCAAATAAGCCTCAGGCGCAAGCGGGAACCATGCCTGATTCAGCGGACAGACCGTCCAAGAAAACTCTCATCGCAGGACAAAACCAGGGAACCTCATCCGATCATGCAGATCACTTTGACGCAATCATGGCAGCGATATTGGACATTAAATCCACCCTAGGCCCCAAACTCAAGATCAAAAGCTTCCAAAGGAACGAGCTGAAAACTCTGAATCAACCCTGGCATCCCTGAGACCCACAGTTAAAGGGACAGAGGAACAACTCAAGTAATTGCATAAAGAGGTGGAGAATCTGCGTGTCCGAGTGGAGGATCAGGAAGGCAGATCATGGAGAAACAATGTCCGCATAGTGGGCCTCCCAGAGCAGGCAGAGGGCCACAGTATGGAACTGTTCTTGGAGCAGTGATTTGTAGACACGATCCTGCAAGGCAAGCTATCCAAGTTCTTCTCCGTGGAAAGGGCCCACGTGGTACCCGTGTCTGGTGGTGGCCCTCCTATTTAATTACTGCGTCAGGGACCACATCCTGCAGGTCACCAGAGCACGCGGATCATGGATAATAGACAATGCTGCGATCCATGTTTATCCAGACTATACCCTGGTGGTACAACAGCGCAGGTCCTCCTTCCTCACAATAAAGAAAAAACTAAGCGAACACAACGTCAAACACGCATTGCAATTCCTGGCCACCTTGAGGATTCAACATGCTGACAAGACCATCTTTTGCACTACATCAGAGGCCGCATGGGACTGGATGGAACAAAACTGCCTGTCGACCACTAGAAACTCATCCTCTTTACTCCAAGGACAATGGCAGATGCAAAGGCGCCATGGGCAGTGATCAAGGGGCCGCCCTCAGGGCCCCACCAAGGCGCAAGCGGAGAAAAGAAAGAGCAGAAGCGGTGAAGAATGCCGAATGATACGCTGCACTTTAATCCTCCACATCCTCAGGCTCCAAACCTGATAACCCACTGAAAGACACCCCATCTCTGACAGACTCTAGAGGGCAGCTGTGGAAGAAGATGGTCTAGAAGTCAGGCCCCAGACGGCAGACAATTTCATGTAACAGGACTTAAACAGGTTTGCTGTTGCTTTATGTAGCTGTGAGTGTCGACTGGGGCAAGTGCACCGAACCCCCCCCCTCCGCGCTTAAGCGCACCTATGTAGGCCATGCTGGGACCCAGATGTGGAACCTATGTAGGCAGGCACAGTGGGATTATTTTGTAAAATCTTTCCCCCCCACCACTCACATTGTGTGGCTGTTATAAACTTAGCATTCGTTGCCCATTACTATATTTCATTTAACGATTTTTTGCTTATGCATGCTTATACAGTTTTGTATTGCTGCTTAGTGCAGATGGCTGGCTGCCTGTTGGCGCAAAGGCCTGGGAGATGGGAAATGTTATTAGTTACAATGTCTAACCATTGCCCAAACACGAACTCTGCTACCATGAATGGACCCAATCTTTATTACATTGAGCAGTACACATATGTTAGCACACGTCTGGTGGACATACTACCGCGGAGGCGGGACATAGTCCTTTACACCACCACTCTTTCACACAAATGTCTACACGAACAGATAATATTATGCTTCTGACCTAGACTGTACGAGGGTTAATTGGCTTCACTAAATGCCATTGGGTTTACCAATATCTAAAGAGGAGAGAGATTACCATCGCGTTCCTACAGGAAACACACTTGACTACACAGACAGTCACATCCATGCGAAAGAGATGGAGAGGCAAAGTAGTGGGAACCACATACTTGGGATATGCCAGTGGTACCTTAATATGGGTTGCGCCGGGCACACCACTTGCGATACAATCTACCCTCACTGATCCGAATGGACATTATAGAATTTTAGAGGGAATACTAAATGGTCGTCCAATAGCGCTGGTTTCCTTATATGCCCCAAACTCAGGTCAAGCTCAGTTTTTGCGAACACCCACACAGACGTTACTACAAAATCCCACTTTACCCCCATACTGGGGAGGGGTCTTCAATTGCACCCCAAACATAACACTTGACCACTCATGCCCACCAGTGCAGGGTGCTCAATCTACCAACCTCTCGCAACTACAGGCCTGGTCATCCAGGACACATTTATATGATGCATGGTATGAATTACACCCCACATTTGGTGAATACTCTCATCACTCTGGACTTCACGACCTGCCCACTTGAATAGATCTGATATATTGCTCAACAGAAGCCCTACCAACGATATCAAATGCCAAATACCTACCCCGTACACTTTCGGACCATAACCCCTTACAATTGAGATTGTCATGCGGTACAATCCAAGCCAGTATCCTGACTTGGAGTCTTCCCTTGGAAGCGCTAGAAGACGCACTACTGCACGACTCGCTAACACAATCTGTTACAACATATTACTTAGAAAATGAACGCACAGCCTCAAATGTCGGTATTGAGTGGGACGCTTTCAAAGTGGTCCTACAGGGACATGTGATAAAAACAATATATGGGACACGCATGACACTTTCAAAGGAGCTAGAGGGTCTGGAGGAGGAAATAAGGAGTCATGAATGGCAACTACCTATGGACCTACAGGTCGCATCCAAATTAGCCCAAACCCGTTTATCCCATAAAGAAACGCTAGACAAGTCATCTGCATTGGATTATAAGAGATACCTAGTGAAAAAGCACACGGAGGGTGACAAGGCCGGCTGGACACAAGTCTGGCTACTTAAGACAGACATGACCCACACACCATTTACAACCATATATGAGTTGGGTGGGTCACTTGGTCAACATACAAGCTGAGATAAAATTAGCCTTTCAACAGTACTACACAACCCTATATAACACTTCCCCACCGCAAGCGGATACGCACGAGCTAGCATTTTTAGAGCAAATAACACTCCCCCAAATTCCGCCCAACCACTATGAAACATTGGAAGCCCCCCTCACAGCTGCCGAAATAACCGAGGCTCTACAGCAGCTGGCGAGAGGGAATACCCCGGGACAGATGGCGGGCATCTCACATTTTATACCACTTGTAGCACACAAACTGTCCCACGCCTTCATCGTTTATACCTGGACGCATATACCTGGGGCGCACTACCACCTTCGACGCAAGAAGCCATACTGGTAGTAGTCCTAAAGCCTGGTAGGAACCCACAACAAATGGGATCTTATCACCCACTGTCATTACTGACTACAGATAACAAGATACTGGGCAAGATTCTAGCCAATAGACTGACGGAGGTTACACTATTATTGGTACACCCAGATCAAAGTGGATTCATACCTGGCAGAAATACCAGCCTCAATTTACGGCATCTTTTCGGATTATTAGACTGGGCACGCACATCGGGGGGAACTACCATGGAAAGTCTTCTTAGACATAGAGAAGGCATTTGACACACTGGGCTGGGAATATCTGGGGATGGTATTAGCATAGTATGGCATTGGGCCCAAATTCCTGAAATGGATTAGACTGTTATTTGGCGTGGAATGGACTGGGGCATCTAAGTACATACTCAATAGCATATATTTTCATTAAATGCGGATGACGCGTTGATTTATATTTGAGACCAACATGCAGTATTGGGTAAATTGATGACACTACTGGACACTTTTGGGCGTATCTCTGGCTTCAAAGTAAACTGGGGAAAGTCCCTCCTGTTCCCGATGGTTCCGAATCCTTGGAGCAACAGACGGCTCTCTCGCAGACACCTCTTACCCGGACATTTGAGTCCTTTAAATATTTGGGGGTGCAAATAGATCACACACAGGCAAACGTCATAGAAGGCAACCAGGGGAGGGTAATCACCAGGGCTCGCTCCTCCATGTCATTCTACACGGAGCTACCTCTCTCCCCAATGGGACGCATAGCTATATCCAAAATGCTACTACTCCCTCGCCTATTATACTACTTTGTGTCACTACCATTCCCATTGCTGAATAAATTGTTTCGGGGAACTGAAATCAATCCTAACGTCTTTAGTTTGGGGCACGTCTAGAGCTCGAGTTGCCCTCACAAAACTCTATGCCCCAATTTCAATAGGGGGATTAGGGGTGCCTAACTACGAAAAATACTATGCAGCTGCCCAGCTACAATGGCCGGTGAGATGGCTAGCGAATTATAATATTTCTGAACTGGGACAATGGTCACCACATAGCAACCAGACGTCACTAGTGGAGTGGCTGGGTGGATGGAACGCAAAGATACCAAAACACCAGGATAATATTTTAATGTCCTTGGCACGCAGCTGTTGGACCCACTATGTGTGGCTTACACACTCACCCCCACCCTATGCTCCTGATTTACCTATAGGAGTACTCCCCATCTCGCAAGTAGGTGTCGGTCGTCCGGAAATGACGGAATAGCACACAGCAGGACTCACGACATGGGGAGACCTATTTGTTGAATCCACACTATGTGAATTTACGACACTGGTAGATGATTATGGAATATCCCCGATCATTCCTAATATACGCATCACTAACGCAGCAATTGTTCCAGACGTGGAATACCAGGCAAGCTGTGCCAAAAACCTCTGACAAACTACAAACACTACTGACACAGGGCACAGGTGGGAGAGCAATCACTATGCTATACAGCTCACTCAAACCAGACACGGTGACCCTTATGGCCCCCTTAAGAGACTACTGAGACACTGCTCTTGCAACCACACTAACAGATAAACAATGGGCACAAGGTCAGACATACCCAAAAATAATATCAATCAATGCCCATATCAAATTCACACAATTTAACTATCTACATCATACTTATTTAACCCCACATAAACTAGCAAGGATGTATGAGGGCTCCACTGACATCTGCCCCCACTATTGGGGCACTGAAGCCACGTTCCTACACATGGTCTAGGACTGCCCGAAAATAAAACATATTTGTTTGAGGGGGAAACTGCTTTATCGGAAGCCACTGAAACCTCAGTGGCAGCACTTCCTGCTGGGAATTACCAAACACACTACTGGGAGGAAAATATAAATACATTTCTAGATTTGGTACTTGGACTGGCCAAACAATTGGCCATGACATGGAAGTCAAGCCTACCCCCAGGGACATGGATCGCAGATCTCAGAAAAGCGATGATCGTGGAACATTCACACCTACAGTATACCGTGCACACATGTACCACAGGCGCTGACCCTCCAGACTGGCGGAAATACTTAGCATATACAGAATCGAAACTCCGTTAATATGTGCGTTATCAACACCTTCACAAAGTAGTACCCCCCATAGCTACACTCCACTATGGAACTCTCCACTAACTGGCCCTAACCGGGGCCATAGTGTTTTGTCCCCCAGCCACTCTGGCCCTGCACGCTCTCCCCCCAAGCTCACCCACATAAATCAGTGGTCAGAAGTCTTACACCCTCTACCTGACTAAGATAAGCCATAGCTCAGTCTCTCCTCTCACATAAACAACAGCATCTTTGACAGGTAACTCACCACACAGTACACCGACATGAATCACGCATGTATGGGTAATTTATGCAAAGGGTCCGTTCAACAAATTTATAGGGCATTTACTGTTAACAAGCAAAGGGGCATATTTACAATAACTGGCGCATCCCTGCATATCAGCAGGGATGCGCCAGTTATTGTGCGTCACAGCTCCGCCACCATGGATGCGCCGCATTTACAATGCGGCGCACCATGGGGCAAAAATGGCACAGATGCGTGACGCATCTGTGCCGTAAAAGTGGCGCATTGCTGGAGTTGCGTCGCAAGCGTGACACAGCTCCAGCAATGCTCTGAGGGGCCCGATCTTGTTAATGCTGCGTCAATCCTTACGCCTGCTTCAGGCAGGCGCAGGGTTTTGACGCAGCATGGGCCTAAAAGTGACGGAGTGAAATCTTGTAGATTTCACTCAGCCACTTTTAGGAGGCGTTCCTGCGCCGGAATGCCCCCCCCCCCTGCACAGGAACACCTACATGTGGCACAGGGCTTTACAACATTGTAAGTACCCGGCACCATAGCGCAGAATTAGCGCCGCCGCTGCGTCACAAAAGTGACGCAACGGCGGCATAAATGAGGCGCAAGGGGCTTGTAAATCTGCCCCAAAGTTGCTTTTTAAATTTTTAATGTTTTTATTGTGCTGGTACAGCGGTTTAATGATATGCAACCAATAGCTGCTTATATACTACGAATGTGTAACTCTGTAACTCTATACTAAATGTAATAATTGAACTCATGTACATCCTCATCTGCTCTGTTGTCCAAGTATGTTAAAACAATAAACATTATCTATAAAAAAATCAGGGCAGCTCTGCTGCTGCGTTTTTTGACACGTCCCATCCACTACTGTTAAAATGCATCTATGACTCCGGTTTGTGTCTCCTAGCCTTTTAGATGGCTATGTTCTTTTTTTACCTAACAGAAACCAAGTAGTTTCTTTAACTCCCTACATCTATTCATCCACCACCTTCATGAGTGGTGTCAGCAGGGGTCATCACTCAGCACTACCCTCTTCAGTTTTTAAATATCATACATAGCCAATCTCATTGGATCTCTCAGGTTCGATATCATTTCATATACCCAGGACTCTCAAGTTATTGGATCCATTTCCACCAATCCTGCTGACACCCTTGTATGGTTTCCATTGAAGCGTGGATGAAAGCTAATTATCTCCATTGTAACAGAGACATGGTTGAGGTTCTTTTTTTCAGAAAACTCTAAGCCTGTGGTTGCCTCTTAGGCGGCCAGATGCATTAGGATCAATCTCTGTTCCATAAAAATCGGTTGGGAATTAAGGGGTTCCAGTGGATCACAACCTGTTGGACTTGGCCCTTCTGGCAGGTTCACCCCTAAACTTTTTGCAATTATCCTAGCCTATGTAGTGTTAGTGGTTTTAGGCCTCTAGGCACTTTAGCACGGTGTCCCCTTGTAAAGTGCGTGCGCTCTGTGTTACATTTAATGGGACTGGCCTGCCCTCCCATAGGAATGCATGGGGGATATGTGTGTCCATGGTAGTTCCTGATGTGAGAGGAGTGCAGGGTCAAGTTTAGTATGTGCGAACTCGTAAGGATAAATGCTGCGCAATGATGTGCACGGATTTATTATAACTATAGGAGAAGTGCCACTTCTAGAAGTTGGCACTTCTGTGTGCTGTGTGTCTGCCTGCCTGATGTGGAGTGCATGTCTGGCTTGTGATTGACAGGTGCTGGATGGTGTGGGGAATTCCAGGAGCCAGGGTGAGTCAGCCCAGTGGTGAATAGGGAGATCAGCAGCTAGATGGGAGGGAGGAGTTGCACCTGGGACCTGAATAGGGCTGTGCCTTCCCTCCACAATGCTGGCTCCGCCCCCTGTGGTGCGTCTGATGTCCCTAGCCTGTCCTGTGAATAGGGAGAGGAGCTGAGCAAAACAAAGTGCTCCAGAACCAGTTGCATCTAGTTTTTCCCTTGCCCTGCACCTTGGTGACAAAGGAAATCTGTGTATAAATGTAGGGGCTGTGACCCCAGTGTGGCGTGTGCTGTTCCTGACTTGAGGAGGGGGCCTGCTGCTGGGCTCCAGGAGCAACCGCCACTAGGGACTGCCTCCCTGCTGTAGGGCCCTGTGAGCTGGCCTGCCTGGGCCCAGCCTTTGCCCCTTTTCTCCTAGAGGACTTTTCTCTGGCCTGAGTGCACTACCTTGATTCTTGCTGAAAAGCGCTACATCCTTATTGCTGAGGAACACTGTGCTTCTTGGGAGCAGCGCTTTAATTTTGTCCAGCTTGCCCCTCTGACTTTATGCTGAATTGTGGGCCCTAGCGCTTAGAGTGCGCTTCTATTTGTAATTGGCAGCACTGAGAGGCTGCCTGGGGATTCCCCCGCATTTTCATCGTCTTGCGGGAGCCCACCCCGCATTATCGCCACTTTTGGTGTTCTTCAAACTCGCGGGAGCCTACCCCGCATTCTGAGTGTCACTGAAAGCGGGTGCCCACCCCGCGCTCTTGCCGCCCTTTGAATTTAATTAGTGGCGGGTGCCCACCCCGCATCACCGCTTTTGTGGGAAGGAATTCACCGCCGCAGCCCGAGATCCCAAAAAGGAACTGCCGCGTCGGAACGGGAAGTCAGGCGAGACTGCCTGTCTGTGTGCGGGCCGGCCGACAGGAAGTGGAAGACCGGTGGGTTTTCCCCACTGCGAGTGGAATCCAACAAGCGGGGATCCCGTGAACTGAGGGAAGCCCTGCGTCGGCCCAGGAGAAGGCAACCCTGCATCCTGAAACCAGGCAACCGGGCCTGATTGGAAGCTGCGGTCGGCAGAGAACGCGGAGCTCCCCTGCGTGAGGGAGAGCTCCGCATACAGCCGGAGTCCAGAGGAGACTTCTCCCCGCGCCAGATCGACCCGGTGAGTGGGGCTGATTGGGAGGCTGCAATTATTGACGAGTCCCGGTCGAGGCATATTATCTGTGCCAGGGGTTTCCGAGCGGACCCGCTGGAGAGCGGGCCGCTCCAACATTGGGGCCACTTTGTTTGGAAAAGCTCCTTTTTTTTATTTTTATTTTTTTTTAATTATTTTTTTTTTATTTGCAGTTAGTACAGATAACATTCAGTTACATCAGTACAACAGTGCAAGGATACAATGAAAATAATAATACCACAATAAATCATCCTTTTGCCTTACAGACCCGACTGTAATCAGGATGGGTAGCCACGTTTTCTTTGTATAGCACTTTTTTACAAACATTACTTGTCGAATTTCACTCCTCCTCTCCAGTTCCGGCCCCTCTCCACTTTGAAATAGGGGCCCAGATACGTTCCCCAAAATCTCTTGATTTCTTCCCCTTCTGAGCATACAGAGAAATCTCAATATTATGCAGACCGAGTAATCTAGAGAGCTACATTTGTAACGAGGGGGCTACAGTGTCTTTCCATCCAGCAGATATTAGAATCTGGAGTACAGCAACAGAAATAAATACCAGAGCTTTCTCCGGTTTCTTGAGTTTCAACCTATCATCGTTGCCAAGTATCATAAGGGTAGGGGATATGTCAATCTTTTGGCCTATCACCTCTTCCAAGAATTTTTGTATTTCCTTCTGAATACCGGCCAATGACCGGCAAGAGAAAAACATATGGAGCAAATCTGCCTGACTCTCTTTGCATCTGGGGCAGCTATCGTCCTCCCTTACCCCCCAGGCATACAGTTTAGCTGGCGTATGATATAAGTTAAACAAAGTTTTATAATGCTGTGCTCTCAGACTAGTGGAGCGGAGTATGTTCTTACTCAGAAAGAGGGCCAGGTCCAGGTCGAAATCTGGATTACCTAATTTAATAGCCAAAGCGGATTCCATTTTCTCTATGTCATCTTGGATTTCTCCATTAAGTAGACTGTACATTCCCTTAATTTTTTTACACCCTTTCACCAATAAATCTACTATAGGGAATTCCGCTGCTGATGAAATCCTCGGCCTTATTGCCTTTAGCCAGCGTACTATTTTAGCGTGCGACAGCCAATGTTTTGTGGGGATACCAAAGCTATTCTGCAGCTCATCAAACCCCAAAATCTCATCTCCCATCATTACATCTTCTACAGTCTTAATTCCTAATTCTTCCCATCCCTGCAAATTCCTATTGACTGCCATTTGTGGAAATAGACTCGAATTATTTAGATGAAGGTATCGATTTAACTTGGGTATTCCACAGAATTTTGATATTGCCTTCCAAACCCCCCATGCCCCACCCAATACCTTGAAACGAGCTTTTCTGTAGTATCTACGTTCTACTTCACACATCAGAAGGCCAAAAGCTTTTCTCCCTACTAATAGCTCAAAGATTGAGGGGGGTGCCTGGGTATCATGATTTCCCCGACTAGATTGTGGCTCTGACTGAAACAGAATGGACATATGTATCAGTAGACACGACCAGTGATACAGCCGCAGATTTGGTAGGGCCAGACCACCCCTATTCCGGGGGAGAGACATAAGATTTGTGGAACGCCTTATTCTCCCATACTGCCAAATATACTTTATAAAGATAGATTCCAAGCTTTTGATTACTTTATCTTCGATTAGCAGGGGTATGGCCCGGAACAGATAAAGAATTTTAGGGAACATCGTCATTTTCAATACATTAACCCTCCCTATCAGTGAAAGGTGTAATACATTAATTCTTTTTAGATCTGCCTCCATAGATTTACTCAAAGGACCAAAATTCTCGGCTACTATTTTATCTATGGAGGCATTTATTCTTATCCCCAGATAGCTCGCTGATTCCACAAATCTTGCATCAGTTTGGACGATATTTTTCGTGCATATTATTAATGTCATTTAATAGGTATCCTGAGTGCTTACCGAATTCCTTTGCCATTTGTGTCAGGACCTCGAGTGCCTGGTGTGGTTCTGGAGTGGTGACCGCCAGGTCGTCAGCATATGCCAGAATCTTTGTTTCGTGCCCCTTGCAAACCACAGGTCTAATTGTTGGACAGCCCAGTATCTTTCGGATAAACGGATCAATGTACAGAGAGAAGAGGATTGGGGAGCAGGGACAGCCCTGACGAGTGCCTCTACTTATGGTAATTTCATCAGAGCTCTCCCCCATAACCACCACTCTTGCGACCGGATTGTCGTACATTGCCCTGAGTTCTCTTATGAATTTCTCTCCAAATCCCCTCCCCTCTAAGATCCCCCAGAGAAAGCTCCATACCACTCGGTCAAAAGCCTTCTCTGCATCGAGCAGGATCATGGCCATCCCGTCTCCCTCAGTGGGCTGGGCATCAAACAGAGCTATTGCTCTTCTGATGTGATCTGTGGTACCGTGCCCAGGTACGAACCCATGTTGTCACGGGGAGACGAGACCTCCTATGATCCCGCTCAGCCTTTTTGCCCATATTCTGGAGTAAAGTTTGGTATCCGCGTTAATCAACGATATGGGGCGGTACGATCCCGGTTGCTCGCTGGGTTTCCCCTTTTTGTGAAAAACGACTATGTTTGTTTCCCTCCATGATTCGGGGGCCTCCCCTGTACATACAATGCCATTGAATAAGTCTGTGAGGAGCGGAATAATCTCTGTCTCAATGCATTTGTATACCTCGAGAGGGATCCCATCAGGACCCGCAGCCTTACCTATGGCTAGTTCTTGCAAGGCTGCTCTGATCTCGCCCTCGCCAATATCCCTCTCCAGTTCTTCCCTAACAGCATTATCGAGTCGAGGACCGCTATCGATATATTCTTCACCTTGGCCACTACCTATATTATCCTCGGTGTAGAGGCCTTGATAGAAATTCCTGAAGACCTGTAGTATATCTTTGGCCTCTGAATATTCATTACCATTTTCTACTATCCTAGTTATCATATTCTTAACTCTTTCCTGCTTAATTTGTAGTGCCAACAGCCTACCTGCTTGTTCCCCCGTTTCATATCGTTTCACTTTTGAATTGTGATATTCGCCTTTCACCTTCTGTGTTACCTTTTTTTGTAAATCAGCTTTAGCTGCCAACAATTTCCTTTGGCTCTCCGTGCTATCCCGGCCTTGTACTATCTCTATAATGTGTTGTTCCTCTGCCTTTACTAGTTCTGTTGTTAATCTTTCAAACTCATTCCTGTCCTCTCTTCTCAATCTAGCCGCACAACTTATTGCTTCACCTCTTAGGGCTGCCTTAAATGACTCCCACACGTTGCGTGAAGTACTATATCTGTTGGCTGAGAAAAATTCCTCCACCCACTTTCTGATGTATTCTACAAATCTTTCATCCCACAGAAGTCTCCTTTCAAAAGTCCATCTATTCCTTACTCTTTCTGACCCGACCAGTTCATATGTTAAAACCAGCGGATTGTGGTCCGATAATACCTTTGGGAGCTTGGATATTGCTACCCTATTTATTTCTGAGGCAGACACAAAGAAGTAGTCCAGCTTTGTGTATCTCTGAGATGGGTGTGAAAAATATGTATAGCCAGGATTTTTTGGCTCCTTAATTCCCCATACATCTAGCAGCCCGTGTGAGCTAATGAGGGATTTTACCGCCCTGAACACCCTTGGCTTTCGACCTAAGTATGTTGCTTCTGGGCCCCAGTCTGCTGAGATATTCAGATCACCACACAAAATTATGGGGGTTAACCAGGTAGCTAACTCTGCTTCGAGAAAGTCATAAATCTCAGGATCATCATTATTAGATCCATAGACTATACACATCGTAACTCCTTTTTCTAGCTCGACTAAGACCCATCTCCCGTTGCTATCCACTTTAGTACGTCTAGTCCCTCCAAGGGAGATTCTAACCAAGACTGCCACTCCCCTGTTCATCGAGGATTGCGTTGAACAGGCTACTAACTCGTAGCCTCTCACAGACATAAGATTTCTTTTAGCCCAAGGGAGATGAGTTTCCTGTATACATAAAACGTCAACTCTATTATGTTTCAGGAAATGGACTAGTTTTTGCCATTTCTTCCAATCATTCAGCCCACCTATATTAATTGAACACACCCTAATGCATGCCATCCTGATTTTCTATTTGAACAACAGAAATTATCTGAACCCTTAACTGATTGTCAATTGCTACATCCTTACACTGACCATTAAAGCATTCATGATATACCAAACTGCGTCTTTTTCCCCCGTTTCCCAGATTGACCCCCCCGCCCCCGCCCCCCAACCCTTCCGCCCCCTGTCCAACCCCCTCAGTCCCCTCCCCCCCCTCACCACCCTGACGTGACCCACTCTGTGGAGCGCTCAGACCTAGTCTGTGCTCGTGATGGTCTGACAGTGCTCTGCAATGAGGGCAGACGTTTTCTTATTCGTGTGAAACACCCGATGTGGGCCACTTGGACCGATATCAGAATGATAAATATACAGAGAAACAAAAACGAGACCATAACATGCTACTATAACATCATCTGAGTTCTGGGAACGCTTGCTCGAAGAGCCTAATGACGTAAGCCTTAATGTCGGAGCCCTCGGCCCCCTCCGGAATTCCCAGAACCCTCAGATTGTTCCGTCGCAGTCGATTTTCCATCTCCTCCATCTTCCATTGAAGGTCAATTACCTTAGCACAGTGGGCATTAACTTTAAGAGAGGTCTCAGCTGCTTCGGCCTCAGTTGCTACCAGGCGTTCTTCCAGATTTGAAACTCTATCTCCTGTATTGGCGCATGCCTTAGAGAGCTTCCTGACCACGCCCTGCATCTTCCTCATCGCGATCTGAGCTTTTCTATTGTCCTGGCGGGTCTCTTCTCTGTGTGCAATTATCTCTTGATGGATTGATTCCAGAAGTGACAGTTGAGTGTTATCGGCGCCCGGGCTACCCTGAAGAGACAGGCTAGTGTGTTGCTCTTGACTTAAACCCGGATGTCTATGGCTCTGAGCCTGGCTCCTTGACGCCATTAGTGGCCTTACAGCTGTTGCAGGAACCTCTAATTCCGGATTGCTGCCTGTATCACCTTCTGATTCTGAGTTAAAGCTGCGTTCGTCATCCTCAGACCAACCTATCCCTTCGGACGTAGAGAAGAAACATTCGCTGGGGTCCTTCTCCTTTTCACTGCTCGTGCCTAACAAATCTGGGTCTGACTCCCCTCTCGGGAGCCCCATATCTGGTAGAGACACTGGTTTTATCGTTATCTGCAGACCAATGTTAGAGATAGAGTCTGATCCTGATTCCTCTACCCCCTCTGGTGTCATATTTTGGAGTGGTATCATATTGCCTGCTTGGATTTGGGGCATAGAATCAATACCTGCCGTTGTAGAGGGCATCACCTGTCTCAGATATTCCTTGCCGCAGGATATAGATGTCTCAACAATATTATCCCCGAGTTTCAGTTCCTCTACTGGGGTTCTCGCTGCCGATACGATACTGCCCTCCACTTCCACCTCGTTGACCTCGTTGGCCACCTCCTTCCCCTTCTCCTTACCAGCTTTTGGAAAGATGTCCGCGATTGAGGTGGCCCCCTGTCGAGTCTTCCCAGCGGTCTGCTGGCCTTTTTTGACTTTCTCCGTAGGTGTTAATCCTGTTGCTTGGGGCTCGCCCCCCTCTGTCATGCCTGCAGCTTCCTCGCGTGGTGCTTTCCTCCTTGTAGTTGTAGTTTTTGATCCGGCTGCTATCTTAGGTGCCATCCTTCTTTTTCGTATAGAGTTGCAACCGCCACCGTCGTCTCCTCGCACCAGGAGAGGAACTGCTCTGCTCGTCCAAAGTCTTCCACTCCGTCTCTGTTTCTCCCGTAGCCGTGCTGCTCCGCCTAAGCCCCGCCCAGAATTTTCGCGAAGTCTGCGGAGTCTGTGTCCGGTCGGGGGAGCAGAGAACGCCAATACCGCTGCCCCAAATACGTCGTGTAGACTACTTTTCGAGGTTAGTGCGAACAACAGCAACAACATATTTGCGAAAGTCTCAGTCCTTTCGAAAACCTTATTTCAGTGCAAATCTTCGATCGGCCCCGTCTCCTCTGCCCTCACTGCCTCACAGCACTGACCACTGCGGCCGCTACGGAGCCGCCATCTTGCTCCAGGTCGAAGAAAAGCTCCAGTGGGGGACTCGCTGCACAGCGGGGCTTGATCTCCATACACAGCTGCACCGCAGTTGCATCGTTGGGCCCATTTGTTTTGGAGTCCCAGTGGGGCTCCTGAGGCACAGTGAGTGCCGGTGCTGGTTTTGTGTCCTCAGCTGCGCCGCCGTAGCGGGCAGCTGCAACGTAGGGGGAAGATTTTGTTGAGAAGCCCCAGTGGGGGCCCAAGAGGCACCAGGAGTGCCGGACTTTATTTGCGCATCTCTGTCACAACTGCCCTGCGAGAGCGCAGGCAGCTGTCACATCTGAGTACATTCATTTTCATTTAGAGTCCCAGACTGGGGCTCAGGGGGCACGCTGGTGCCCAGGCTCATTGTCCCAGCTGCCTAGCACTTAGTGGGCAGCTGCAACGTTTAGGCTGTGCCCCGGTGCGCTTTGCTTACACTGCTTTTGCAGCCAGCCCAGACATTCTGGACATTGGGCATTTCAGCCCCTGTGAGAGGCCAGTTGGCCTGTGGCTAGATTCAGTACGTTGTGCCCCCGATTGGGGCACACTGTTTTTTTTATGTCAATTTATTCCCCAAGGATTTTACACTTGTGATGCCTACTGTAATGCCTATTGCGTAATGTGTGATGCTAGGGAGGTTTGGGCCTAATATAGTTTTATGCCTAAGGAGGTTCAGGCGCAAAGTGATTTATGCATCCACTGTTTTGCATTGCAGGATCTCATGCTAAGTTCCTAACGTTACCAGTAGTTACTGGTTGTGCGCTACATTTACTATATGTTCTACATTTACAATTGGTGATTTGTGATGATTCTGTCGGTGGTCCATTGGCCCTGTCTTGTGTCAATAGTACCCTGTAAATTCTGCCTAGTTCCGATTGGCACAGTGTAAATTATGTGATTATTATCTAATGTGTTTATTATAATACAAAGGCTATTTTTATATATAACCTTGTGAGGAGTTCCTTTTGTGGTGGGCCTAGGGTGTTGTTGCTGGGTGCGCGCGCAAACGCTTCACACATTGCCTCCGGGATAAGCCTAACTGCTCGTGCCAAGCTACCAAGGGGGTGAGCAGGGGTTATCTTTGGCGTGTAACTTCCTTGCCCTGACTAGAGTGGTGGTTTCTGCCTGGCTTTGGCGCACGCCTTAGCCAATCAGAGATCCCATTTCTAACACAACCTAACCCATGATGACTCAAAATAATCATATCAGCTTTGTAATCCTTAGAATGCTGCCCAAAATGTCCACCTTACTGTCCCAGTCTGTTTGCAAAACACTCAGGCACTGGCTACTGCTCGTTTAGCCTGCAGCAATATCCTTTCTGAAGACATCCCTACTTGAATGATGCATGAACTCTAGGTCACTCAAAACTCGCAGCACGTTTCACCCCCAATCTTCCTTCACACTCCAACATCTCCAAGAATCTTGATAACCTCCACTGACTTCCATTGTACCAGTGCATTTGTTTCAAAATCCTCTGCTTCACCCATAAGAACTTGCATAACTCTAGCCCTGCCTACCTCACATGGAAACTTAAATTCCATCACCCAGTTTAACATTTACAGTCCGCTGATCTTCTGTCAGCCTTGGTCAGCCTCACATACCATTAAAAACATTACGAAAGGACCTTCTCCCATTTAGGAGCTAAAAGCTGGAATCTTATCCTACTGCATCTATGGAAAACCGATGAAATTTCCTTTTTAGGAAATCCCTCAAAAAATTGGCTATTCTAGCATGTTGAACTTCCGTTACCCTCCCTCCTTTCCATCTCAGCCTCAGTGCCAGAATACCCTGATTACAGCAAGAAACGTGCTCAATAAAATAAATAAATAATAAATGCACCTACTGATTTGCACACACTACATTAAAGCAAGTTAGCAGGTGTAAGATTTGAACACCCAGCCCCATATTGAGGCATCCTAAATACTCCAGAATGCCTACATGGCTTTTGAGACCTATTGTGGCATTATTGACTTGAAGACCTTTTAAAAGATCGTGGTTGGTTTGGTTGGCCTTTCCAAAGAGTGCCTGCCGGTGCCTGGCAATATCCTGACCATACTCACCAGGTTACCCCAAATTAGTGTATTTCTGGGGGCTGCAGGCAAAATACAAGTACAATTCTGTTCTGTGGACGTTTAGTTCCACATTATATGCAGTGGGTCTGCTGGGTTTGGAACTCTTGGCCTATTAGTAAAGACAAAAGGTTCTATCTTATTGGATTTTCTTTTACAAATTTTAGGATGCATTGGCCCAATTGCTTCAATGAAAGCAAACTAATACTACAAATCCTAAAACATACTAGGTCATCAATTGAAATAAACAATACTCTCAATGTAGTGCTCTATGGAATGGATTGGCAACCCTATGCTGCGATGCATAGATCAGCTGTTGTATAGAGCAGCCTCAGTCTATACTCCAGTGGACTGTCATCCCAAGACAGGTAGTACTTTCTTATATAGATGCCAAGATAGGGAAAACCAGGTCAACAGCTTAACGATTTTACTCTATTATCAATGTCAGTTTCATAAATTGGCGACATGATATTATGCAATTGTTACTTTGACACATATTTATTACAAAAAATTGGAAAACCCTTCTATTCCGCCACAAACAAGCCTACATTTTCTGTTAGTCTTTCCTTCATTTCTAATGAATAAGCAAACAAGATGATGCATGATGGCACAGAAGTACACAGTGGGGAGGAAACATAGGTATGAGGAAAAGGGGAAGTGGGGCCAAAGGTGCCATGAAAAATGCAGTGTAGTGGCAGGTTAGGAACAATATGGTAATGGGCTCCCAAAACAACAACTATTTCCAAGCCAATATGTCCACCTTGCAATGTTAGTGATAATTGTAAAATTAATAAAATGATAGCACTAATACTTCATTATGCAGGTGCATAGGCCTAGCCCCCCTCGACTTACCTGCAACCAATCCTTTGACCTGTCAAAGCCCTTACAGACCTGGTTTCAGTCCCTTGAGGCACCCGTCTCCCCTCTCTTATTCTTGCTCTCACTGTCTGTCTCTCTCTAACCCTGGTCCCCAACTCTCTTTGAATTTTGTGACAATTCTCAAAAGGTTTTTGCTTTTCTTTCTCACTCAGCAAGCACACCATGGAGCTCTGAGACCTGCTGGAATATGCCAGAAACATGGCTGATCACAGCTTCTACTCCAGAGATCAATGTCGCCATCCCCACAGGATACAAGATCTCCAGACAAAGACCACCAAAACAGGCTCGGAGGAGGAATCGCAATTGCCTACAACGATACCTTCAGCAGCACTGCCTTCACCGAAGGTGGAACAAACTACATGGAGCACTTCAACCTCAAATTACAAATCACAGAATATTTCAGACTGGGTGGAACCCTGGTCTACAGCCCCCCAGGCCACTGAGCCAACTTCACAAACATCACAGACTTCCTCGCCTCCCTATTCCTCGACATCAGTGCTTTTATCCTTCTAGGAGACCTCAATTTCCATGCAGACCGCCCCAACTCAGCTGCCCTGCTAGACAACCTCTGAAACCTTGGACTAACTTACCCAATGCATCACAAAGCCCACTCAATCCGCCAGATATATTTTCGACCCCATCTTCACATCTTTCAACAACATTACGATCAACACCCCAAGACCCGTAACTTGGACAAACCACACCATTGTCCAGTTTACATGCAACAACCATTAACCCAGAAGAGCTCTAACCGTGGACCTAGCATGCCAACACTGGAACAACCTAACAGAAGCAGACTTCACAACTGCCCTACTTGGGGAAAAAAACAGAATTCACAGGCATCCTGGCACATGACATCAAGCACTTCGACAAGTGGATCACCAACTGTTTCTACACTCTGGCCGACCATGAAATGAAGCTACACAGCAAAGCCAAACACAAGCTAGCTGTTACACAGAAGACCTCAAAATGACAAAGTGACACTGTAAACAACTGGAACAAAAATACCAGCAAAGGGGAAGTGGAAAAAGATGACTTAAAAGCCACCCACCAGATGTACCACCAACTCATCCGAGAAGTCAAGAGTTAGGCTCTAGTTGAACGAATGAATGCCAGCTCCAACAGCAGCAAAGAAATCTGCACAATCATCAAAGATTTCACACACCCACAGCTGTCACAGGAAACCTCAACACAACACAAGAGCTGGGCAACTCTACCTCTAAACTTTTTTTGTAGCAAATCACAACCATATACTGCAGCCCCACAACTAGACCACCTGGCCATCTCTATAAGTCTCCCAGTCATGAAGAAAGTTAAAACAATCATCACATGGGACACCATTAACCCTGGGCGTGAAGTCTGCTCCGCTCGCAGAGTTTGAGGAGTTTTCCACACTCCGCATTCCAAAAACTCTGCTTCACGTTGCGGAGTGAAACTTCTTTCCTCGCTCGCGTTCGTCAACATCCACCCGGCGAGATTTTTCCTCGTTCGCAATCGTCAACATCAAGTTGGCGAGCATGGAAAATCAACCTCCCGGCGAGATTTCTCAATACGGGGGGTCAGATTTCTCATTGCGAGTGGTCACATATGCTCGCAACCACTCACGTTGAGAAACTGTCCATTCGCGTTGAGAAAGCTGCAGCTCTAGTAAAAATCCACTCGAGCGGCAGAAAGGACAGCAGCACCCACTTGCGCTGTGCATGGTGCCATTCGCGATGATTGCACAGTGCGGGAAAGCATCCAGCACTGCAAATCACCGCAAATGGCATTTTTATATCGCACTCCGCTGCTTGCGGAGCTCCGCATAGCGCGGCGGAGGTTTTTTTCCACTTCGTGGACTTCCGCTATGACAGGGGGAAAAGGCAGCCATCATCCTTCTAGACCTACCATTAGCCTTCAACACTTTGGTGCCGATTATGATCCGGTAAAAAACGGGTACAAACCGTCGGTCGGAGCGTATTCTCCGTCCGACTCGTACCCGGTTGTAAAACATTACAAACATGGAATTACAATTCGCACGGAAACACCATTTCCGTACGAATCGTAAAAAACACCGACCGACGAAAATATGCATACGAATGTGATCCGGGAATGCTGCAACGTGACGTCGGGACGCTTCCAGGCAGCGTTTCACGATCCAGGAAGTACGATTCGAACCGACAGCAGTCCGGAAGGCAATATTTTTACGGCACCCAAAAAGTGCCGGAAATGCGAAGTACGGCGCGAAACGACCAGAGTAGGTGGCCCGGTAAGCGCCGTACCCCCCCAGCCCCCGCATGTACGCGCCGTACCCCCCCGTGTATGTACACCCGAGTACGTGTCGAACCCCCCGTGTATGTACACCCGAGTACGTGTCGAACCCCCCGTGTATGTACACCCGAGTACGTGTCGAACCCCCCGTGTACGTTCGAGTCGTACCCCCACCCGTGTATGTACGGTGCATACCCCCAGCGCTACGCGCTGGGGGTACGCACCGTACATACACGGGTGGGGGTATGACTCGAACGTACACGGCTGTACATACACCGGGGGGTTCGACACGTACTCGGGTGTACATACACGGGGGGTTCGACACGTACTCGGGTGTACATACATGGGGGGGTTCGACACGTACAGTTCGACACGTACTCGGGTGTACATACACGGGGGGTACGGCGCGTACATGCGGGGGCTGGGGGGGTATGGCGCGTACATGCGGGGGCTGGGGGGGGTACGGCGCGTACATGCGGGGGCTGGGGGGGGTACGGCGCGTACATGCCGGAGCTGGGGGGGGTACGGCGCGTACATGCGGGGGCTGGGGGGGGTACGGCGCGTACCGGGCACCTGTTTGGACGTCTCCATGGTTGCTATTGGAGTTCGGTGCGGACGGTCTTTTAACCATACGGTTGTACAATCGGACGCCCGGGACGGATCGTGATTCCCCGGTCGGACTTCGCTTTTCACGTTTGTACGGTAAATCGTCCGAGGACGTGTCGGACACTTTTTCCGACCCGAGGACGTGTGGGGAATTATTCCCAATGCGACTCGTATGGGCTTTTTACCATGCGAATCGTGATTGCCAGTTTGTACGGCACTTGTACGATTCGTACGGTAAAAAGACCGGATACGAGTCGTACGGGAATTTTTTTTACCGGATCGTAATTGGCACCAATGTCTTACAGACAAGCTGACAAACTCTCACCGGATCTGGCCTGTTGTAGGGGGTATATCGATGACTGAAGAAAAAGCTCCAAACAAGTTTCTAACTGTGAAGGAAAAAATTAAATCGGGGCCTACTACTTAGTGTATTCGACAAGGGCTCCATCATAGTCAGCCTCAAACTTTGACTCAGTCCCAGTCAAGTGAGACCAGATGTCCCAGAGTGGCGCTGTATGTTTTTAAGCACTATAAAGTGGCTAATCTTTGAAAATTCATATCTCCGGTTCTCTACATTGGATTTTCATCATTATTAGGCCTGGGCAGAGCTCGAGGAGTTGCACTCCGTGGAATTCCGCAGGATCACAAAAACACTCTGCAGAATTTTGCAAAGTTCCGACCGTGGGCAGAGTATTATGTTTACTGATTAACACAGTAATAAATCAACAAAATAAATATTCACCCTACCTAAAAGAATCTCAGTTCAGGCATTTTCGGCAACTGCCATCCTGAATAAACAGTATAGGTGCGGATTTGCTGCCAAGGGGTTCCTAATATGTGAAATGAAAGCAGTGACAAAGGCTCCTTGCTCACTCTACAGCACACAGGCTTGTAAGAGGGCTTGCGCCTGCAGTTTTAGAGAAAAGATGTGGATACCAATGACTTCCGGTTCCAGGAAACTGTGGGTACAGATGTACCCTTTCAAGTGTCACACAAGAAGTCCCCAGCTGCTGGGGCTCACAGAGGATCTCCAGCTGTTCCGCCCACCCCCTCAGAGCCCCTGCTCACTCTGAGCCCCGCAAACAGCATACACCAACTGCCCCAACTTTCACCTATCAGCTTCTGAATAGCAGCCCAGCAGGAGTCACACTGAGGAGAACCGGGGCTGAATGGGGCGGTGACACATGGGCTCCAGGGCCACGCCACCCTGGTGGTAGGTGGCAAGGCCCCCTGGCATGCCAGAGATGGGTTTCCTTCTGAGCCCCGGGCAGCTGGATTAATGCCGCTGTGGAGAGCAGGGCAAAAGCTCCTGTCAGTTCCGGGTAGAATGTGGCTTCCCTCACCTGTACTCAGCTACCAGGGATCAGGGATTCTGTGCTCCAGTGGGAAGTCTTTTCTTTATAATACTCAATGGAGTCACACACAAGAATATGTCTGCCATTCACCCAACCTAACAGTTGCAAAATCCTCACACTACCGTGCAATCTAATTGATGAATTAATGTAGAACTAAATGAATGGCTGCCAGTGACCATGTAACCTAAATCATAGCCAATTTATTAATCTACACTGGAGCCTTCTCTGATTGTGTCTCTACAGATAATCAAGTGTGTGCTTTACTATTAAAATAAATAAAACATATGTCAAATGTAATTATATGATTAAAAAAGGAACATAAACTAACAGAAGGGAAAAGAAGATATTCACATGGACGCGAGTACTAAAGGTGGGCAAGCGCGCACCGTGAAACTGCTCTGCCGGCAGCTAGTGGAGTTTTTTGCCAAACTCCATTCTTCAGGTGGAGCGCGAAGTGACAAAACTCTGTGAAATCCGCTGGCGAAGCAGAGTTTACCACCCACCCCTAGTCATTATGCTGTCTACTTGTTCATACATTTCTTTTCTTTTTTTGTACAAATTGGTGTAGAATTTTTATTATGGGTTGCGCTTTACTTATTTAGAGTATTGGTGTTTTTAAATGCTTTACATTTCTGTCTCCTAAGTTAGGCCTGGCTGCTCGTTGTCAGCCACCAATGGTTAAGCAAAGGGTTAATTTATTGAGACCTTTACTTGACCCTATATTGTGTTTGTGGCCTTATTACTAGTGGTAGGTGCATATTTACCCCTAAAAATAACCCACTTTGCTGCACTATAACCCCATAAAATAATGCTCAAATCATTATTTGCCCAAGGCAGCAAAGAGAGCATGGTCTGGCTGCCAGGTACCTGGTCATACAAAGAGTTATAAAGCATCAGCTCTTCCTGATGGAGCCATGGGGTAGCCATATGTTATTCTGAGCCATGGTCTCATCCCTGGATGGTGGCACAAAGTCATTTTTAAGCTTCACAGGCAGCACGCATTCATGACTAGGCAGTTATGCCTGTGAGTGCCAGCCCATTGCTGCTGTTTTGCACAACTGCCTACTGGATGGTTGTGCCTGATACTGAGGGCCAATATCACACCCTGTCTCTGTAACTACTGCTCCTTTTGGCTAGTGAGACTGGCCTGTTCTACTACAAAATCAGAATGGGCCGAAAATGGCAACAGGATATAGTGCACTGGGGAGAAAATGTGAGAGGTGCAGCAGGATAGACAATTCATAATAGGTGCTAAGGCGGATGTTGGGATATAAATAGGAAGCTGTCTATAGGACAGAGATGGTGGGATTATTTTTCAGTACTCACCATAGTGAATGGCCAAAGTGAAGGCTGGTGGCCATTTCGTAGGGCACTTTCACTAACTAGTATAACTTTCCAAGCTACACATCCTGCTGTTACAAGGAAAAACTAGGAATGATATAGCACTTAATGTTAGTTGCAGCTCGCCTCTTTCAAGAGCCTTGCTCTAGCCCTCCCTCCTGGATGCCCAAATGGGACAGCTCCATTTTTCTACTGCCCAAATGATAAAGGAAGTACCTATACCTGAAACGTCTTGAGGAAAAGTGTTGATGGCTGACTATTGCTACCCCCTCCTATGTTCCCACTGCTGCCTCGGTGTGACTGAATACAGTGGCCTTTGGGAGGCACTATTTCTGCTTCTCCTACCTGGTACAATGTTATAAGTAGAGTTTGGAACGTGCGCTACATGAAAATGCTTGGACAATACATCCTCAACGAATTGCATAGAACATCTCCTTTGCTGAATGGCCCCTCTGGTGTATAAGCAACCTTCCATATGCCTTGAGTGACATTTCCAGCAATGAATGGCTCTACCACGAGCTTATCCAAAGTGTGAATTACACTTTCATTAAGCAATGGCAGGGATGGTTTACCCATTGCCATTCTCCCTGCATGTTGTTATGCATATTGTTTATGATGTAGTCATTTCAAAACATCTCACCGACAACTGAAGTTGTTCTTGCAATAACAAAAAATGGGTAGACCTCAGAGGAGCAAAGAGGAGTCAGAAATGGCAGTTGGTGGTGAGCGAAGGAAAAGTCTTGAGGAAGTAGCAGAGAAAATCCACATGATAGGAACTGTGGAAACCATCGGGTAAGCCAGAGATGTGCGGAAAATTAGTTAAAGGTATACAGGTGGGAGCGGGGTGAAAGCTCAGTGGTGTGTGAGGAGTGGTAAATCTGGAGCCCATACTCCTCAGTAATCGGGTTAATGGTTCTTGTTTTGCAACATGAGAGGTAAAGGGATAACTCATTTCACTCTCTCTAAATTTCAAAGCATTCAAACTACTAAGTAAGAACTCAGGTCAACAACTAAATTCATGATAGTTTGTTTATTTTCAAATTCTAAAACAGATTAATGTATACCAATCTAAGCATTATGGTGTAGAAATACAAAGTAAATTGGAGAAAGACAAATCTCCGGAATTGATTTCCCCTATATAACAAAAAGAAAACGACTAAGTTGATCCCTGTTACATATGTTATCAGAAGGCAAAAATGCGCATTGGATTGCATCAAAATTTCAAGCAAAAGGTCCTACAAATCCCTAACTGTCCCTACACTACCTTAAAGTGGCAAACCAACCCTAAAGCAAGCTTCAGAGGAGATGGGAAAAGGTGTCAGCTGTTAGAGCCCTCCTAAGCAGTACTACAACCAGGGTCACGTAACATAGAGCCACAACGCCAAAGATAAGGTGTGCACCTCAAGACGTTCTAAAGGGGAAGTGTCAGCTGTCCCTAACTACATTACAACATAAGCAATCGCTGAATTAAGGCATCTCCCGCAGTGTTACTGGTATTTTTCCATTATTCCAGCATCCTCTAGCTTCCTTTCTCCACCCACATGTTCACACGTTGGGGTATTTCATAGTCCGTGATGCCATCTCCTTCACCCACGACAACTCGTCCCCCATCCATTATCGCATTTCTTCTTCTGAGGCCTCTCTATCTAGTAGGAACAATAGCTCTTTCTCTCAACTAATGAAGCCTTGCCTACCTATAGTGGGAACAGAAGATCCATGCAGCATTCCACTGTGCAAGCAAATGCAAATTCAACCTTTAGATGAAAAATACATTGAGACTTCATTTCAGGCCTATAGGTAGGCTAAATTAACAATGCACAAGTTACATTATGTGTGCCCTTCTTCAAGCAACTAAGCCATACTTTCAACATATATTTCGACAGTTATAAATGGCACATCTTAAAATATTAGTGATATGCATGTAACATTAAACAAATCAGTCAACACATGTAGTTTGATATCCCTTAACACAATATTAATGTGCACATTTGTAAGTTACATTCCTTAGGTACACATGAGATTTGCTTTAATCATGAAGATTACTTTAACACCTCGCACTCCTCTTTCTTCTTCATGTAATAGTACCACAGAATATATACGAGTGCAGATTAACCATGATTATAAGGCACTCCTACTGTCAGTTCAAAAAGGGGTCCCAAACTACTCTCCTCCAAGGGACATGTGGGAGATATTGTCCATTTAAGAAAAAATAAAACAAACAAAGTCGGATAATAAATAACCTTTTGAATTAAAAGCAACCCAAATAAATGCATAGGTGAAAAAACAACATAGGATAATCTGTTCATATGAATGCAAACTAGATTAGCGAAGACAAATGAATGGATTAAAACAAATACAATTAATAATATAGAGTTCTATGATATTAATATTAACAATCGTTTGAACTCCAAGAGATGATTGAGTGTGAGGTTAGAATATTAATACCCGAACACGGTGCGAGAGAAATAGCATTTCCATTTGAGACACAAAGAAAGAAATCTGAATAGGATATTTTTAGAGTTTGTGAACATTATGCGCATAAATAAATAAATGTTGTTTCTTTAACATGCAACAGCCATTGCGGTCTGCACCGCGGTTTGCAAACTTTGGATCTTCTCTGCCCTTTCATGTCCTCATTATTGCAAAGTTGCTGTATGAGGTTTACATTCCCTTGAAAGTTTAAGCTTTTCTTCTGCTTTTATTTTCTTTGAATTTGTACCTCTATAATGCAAATTGCCTCTGTCGGTGAAGGTGAATATTCTGATTATTCAGGATCAGGAGAAGCTGTGTAAACGCACGCGCCTGGGAGTTATGATCCCGAAAGTGAGCACTTATTGAATTAATGCAGTTTGGATAGTTATCTGCTTACTAGGGCCTTGATAGGGTCAGGCTGCTGCAAAGAGGATCTGACAGACAGCCAAGTAGGTCTGCTTCGATGCAGTCATATGGACAGCCAAGTAGGTCTGCTTCGATGCAGTCATATGCTTTCTGTTTTGAAGCAGCAGTGTCCTGTGGTTAGAAGTGCACTGGGCCAAGGGGAACTTAAGGCAATGCCTGTCATGCTGGTCCTCTGCAAGACTGGTAGGGCTGCGGGAGAGTCAGTCGCCCTCAGGCTCTGCTTGACTTAGACAAGTAAGTAATGAACAATTAACAGTTACCCGGTTCTCACGATCTCTGGCCATAGACAGACATTGCAGTCTCTTACAGCAGTGCTGCCCCTCAGGTAACAGGGTCCTTACAGGTTCAGGGCCCAGTAGACAGATTAGACTAGTTTTGCAGGATGTTTCACACTAGAAATCATATTGAAAAGTGAATTTGGACATTACTCCCTTGCGCTTGTATTAACAGGCTTTAGATGGGCATTTCAGCAACCTTGGTCCTGTGTTGCTAATATGTGTATGTGCAAATATCTGCATTTCTTAGCTGTGTTTCTCTCAGAACCTACAATGTTATATGAGTGTACCACGAGATTCTTTATTTAAAGTGGCTTTATTGGATATGGTATTAAGCTAAGCATGTGGTATGGTTTGCTTGGGCATAGACACACTCTTGTAATGTATTGTGGTGATTTACATTTCATACATATATTCTATTCCATTTAAGCATACAGATATCACTTTTATATTTCACTTCATGCTTATTGGTAAATGTATATTTTGATATTCTGTCATGCGCCAAATGCACACAAATTCTGTTACAGTGTGCCTCGCCCACTATTATTAGGTGGAATTATGCACGTAAGTTATACCTTGCAGTTTTACATTATCTTGTCTCTATAGGTTTTAACTCTCCCCATTGCATGGGTAGGTTAAAAAAAGTATCTTCATCGCAAATATCTTCACATCGCAGATTTATTGTCCATTCAAAGTCACGTGTGAACTTCATTAAAATGGAGGACTCCCAAACATCGACGCCCAAAACAGCTGCTTCTTCAAATACGACTAATGGCTCCTCTTCTCTTACTAAAATAACAACTAAACGCCTTAAACAAAATCCACCCTCTCCACCCAAGCCTTCTTCGTCTGTCTCCATGGATCTCCTTCTGGAGGAAATTCGAGCTCTACGGCCATTTGTTGAAGAGACAAATTCTAAAATACAAATCTTAACCGATGGCTGGGAAAAATTGGAAGAAAGAGTCACCAAGGTTGAACATACTGTTGAAACTCTCAGTGCATGTTACAACAAAGTAGACATCTTTCATTCCCAGATTACATCCTTGCAAAAACAGGTTGAAAGCCTTGAAAATAGAAACAGACGCAACAACCTTCGCATTTATGGATTATCGGAAGGCACGGAGGGATCGGATCCCATCTCCTTCTTTCAAAAATTTCTACCAACAGTACTAAATCTACCGGAGGGCACTACTCTCAATATACAACGTGCTCATAGACTGGGCCCACTGCATTCAACACCCTCAAGCACGAAAAGCCCAAGAGGGGTTATATTTTATTTCCTTGAGTATACAGACCTCCTCAAAGTGCTTTCCGCAGTTAGGCTCCTGAAGCGTATTTCATTTTCAGGTCATCAACTGTTCTTCTCGCAAGACTACGCCAAATCCACAGCAGATAGACGCAAAGAATTCCTCAATATGCGTCCAGCGTTGCGTTCAATTGGAGCTCGTTTCGGATTGCTTCATCCTTGCTTGTTTAAAGTCACTCTCAACAATAAAACCACAACTTATGAGGACCCAACAAAGCTGAAGAGTTTCCTCAATGCACAATGCCCAGAAAAGATGGACATTTCCAGCACTCGCTTTAAATAGTTTTTTGACTGGAATATATTTGAATAGGGATTAAATCCTCAGTGTGCTGTTTTAACTATAGAAGTTTAATATACCTTTTGCCATGGTATAATGGTTTGTTTGATCTCATGAATCTCTAAATAGCTCTTCTTCTGTTATATATTGGAATAGGGTTTAGCTTTTCAGTATGTTGTTTTACTTACAGAATTCTAGAATGGTTTTTGTCATGGTATAATGGTCTGTTTGTTCTCACTATCTTCTTCCATTTCACATTATGACCTCATGATGTGTCGTGACATATTCCATCCTGTTTGTATTAACTATTTGTTGTTTCTTTTTACACAGGACCTAACCTCATGTGCTTGACCTTTTAGTTTTGAATGTTGTTTACATCCCGAAGTCTTCCCCGCCTTCCCTCATGGAGTCTGGGTACGTCATCATTCCATGTGGTCTCCCCCCCCCAAATCCTTCCATTGTTTTGACTTCTTTGTGGATATGATCCTTTTTCTTATATTCTTCTTTACAGCTCTCACCCCTTCTCCTTTTTTCCCTCTTCTTTCTTATCATACATGTTTCTATCATTTGCCTCTTTTTCCAATCTTGCTTCTTCCTTTTCTTCATCTTTCCCACCTTTTCAGCTTCTCTCAATTGGTTTTAACTTTTAATATCTTCGTACCTAATATAAGGTTTACTTCAATGTTTTTTATAGTTTCTATTGCTGAATTTTTCACATGTACTATCGTGCACAATTTACGAGATTTTACTGGTTCACTTATGTTTTTATTACTTTCATCTCACAAATGTTTTTGAAAATTGTCACATGGAACGTCCGAGGCTTGAACTCCCCCATTAAGCGACAGAGAGTCTTATCTCACCTCTCCAAATTAGATGTTAATATTGCGTTACTGCAAGAATCACATCTTACCGAAGGAGAATCACTAAAACTCAAAAGAAATTGGGTTGGTGAAATCTTTTTCTCACCAGGAGATGGCAAAAGGAATGGGGTTATAACTCTTTGTCACAAAACACTGAATGCCAAGCTTGTATCTCAAGAATCCGACACAGAGGGTAGGTGGATTCTCACTAACCTCCTGCTGGGGAAGACCCCTCTGTCTTTGCTCAACATTTATGCCCCTACTAGCGGTGATGCCACGTTTTGGTCTCGTATATCTCAATTATTGCTCAAGTACCCATCAGAAAACTTTATTCTTGCAGGAGACTGCAACCAAGTGATGGACCCGTTTATTGATAGAAATTCCAAATCCCCCTTTATCCCAAACACGCCACACAAAGTTTTCACACAAACTATTCAACAAAGAAACTTATTAGACTCATGGCGCCTCTGCAACCCATCCACAAGAGAATACTCCTTTTTTTCCTCTCCACATCAAACACAATCTCGGATAGACCATATTTTTATTTCCCGCAACATTTCCCAATCCTTACGTTCTGCTGACATAGGCCCTATACTCATTTCGGATCATGCACCTGTTTCAATTCAATTAGACATTTTAAATCAATCCACATTGCCCAAAAAATGGCGTTTCAATAATTCCTTACTCCTTGACCCTAATTTCAATTCATCTTTTACCTCTTTCGCTCAAGAGTTTTTTCACATTAATTTAACGAATGATGTCTCCTTTCATACAGTGTGGGACGCCTTTAAGGCCACCGCTCGGGATTTCATCATTAGATTTGTGTCAAATAAACGTAAAATTTCCCGCATATTACATAACACACTTCTTGCTAAGATTAAAAAACTTGAGCACTCCTTCTACACCTCCAAGTCGAAGGACTCCCTTAAAGATCTCATCACTGCAAAAATCGCTTTTAACAAGTCCACTACCGAACAGGCCTCCCTATACTTACTGAAATCCTCAGCAAAGTATTATGGTGGCCAAAATAAATCAGGCAAACTTCTAGCCAATTATCTAAAGATTAAACAACAGAAACTTCATATTGATTCCATTATCGATGATAGCCAAGCACCGAAATTCAAAGACACTGAAATACTCCAAGAATTTGTACATTTCTATCTATCCCTTTACACACCAGAAAACACACCCTCAGATACAGACATATCCCAATATTTCTCCGCGATTCAAAAACATATTAATCCCCAATTAGATTTAGCCTCTTTGGAAGCTGAACTTACACAAACAGAATTGTTAAATGCTTTAAAAACTCTTAAAAAAGACAAGGCCCCAGGCCCAGACGGCTTCACAGTGGAATTTTATTTACATTTCGTTCATCTATTACTCCCACACTTACACACTCTTCTTTCTTCCTTTATCTCTTCCCATAATTCCACTGGCTCTTTTTCCGAAGCCTTGATCTGTCTAATACCAAAGGCTGATAAGGATTTACGTTACTGTAAGAATTATAGACCTATATCCTTAGTTAACGTAGATTATAAAATTTTCTCGAAAGCTCTAGCCCTAAGATTAGAACCATATCTTCCCATGCTGCTTGGAAAAGAACAATCAGGTTTTGTCAAAGGTCGCAACATCACTGACAATACACGCTTATTCTTTGACATTTTATCAAAATCATCACATTATCCGGACTCCTTGGCAGCAATTGCGTTAGATGCAGAAAAGGCCTTTGATAGGGTTTACTGGCCTTTCATCTTCCACGCTCTCAAGTGGTTTGGGTTTGGACCGAAAATCATTTCTTTAATAGCCCTACTTTACTCTGAGCCCAAGGCCGCCATATCTACCAATGGCCTCATCTCCCCCTACTTTAATCTTAAACGAGGAGTACGCCAAGGATGCCCCTTGTCCCCTTTTCTTTTCAATTTGGCCTTAGAACCCTTTCTCTCAAGAATACGCCAGAATAACTCAATCACAGGTTTTGTCTCGGATCCTCAACAAATTAAGCTGGCAGCATATGCTGACGATATTTTAGTTTTCTCTCCAAACCACAATCTTCACTTACAGCTTTCATGGGAGAGGTGGAGGCCTATGGATTGGTATCTGGCTATAAACTGAATAGAGGAAAATGTGAGATATTACCCTTAACCAAATACACCTTTAAGGATGATTTTAAGATCTCCAATTTTACCTGGAGCCCTAAACATATAAAATATCTTGGTATCTGGTTCTCTCCCTCTATAAAGACATCTACCTCTTTAAACATAGACAAATGTTCTGCCAAACTTAAAACTTTGGTCGCAAGATGGCATCCCCTTCATCTTTCTTGGTGGGGTCGTCTGGACACAATCAAAATGATGTTGACTCCGATAGTTTTGTATATCCTTTCTAACATTCCACTTTCCATTCCATCTAAATTCTTTCAAAAGATTAATTCTATTTTGACTTCTTTTTTATGGAATGCTAAAAAACCAAGAATGGCGTTACAGAAATTAACAAGACCAAAATCTGAAGGCGGTGTCAATTTCCCCCATTTCTCCAATTATCACAAAGCCTTTCAGTTACGACAACTATCAAATTGGATCACTAATCAATCTGAAGATAAACCTCTCTGGGTGGATCTTGAGACCTCGTTTTTAGCTCCCTTTTCATTTCAGGAATATCTCTCCTTTACTCGCAAACCACAAAAGCTCTCTACTCCCATAATTAAGCAATCCTGTAAACTACTATCCACTGCACCCCACTTAGTAGTACATAATTTAGACACTTTTCTCAATTCCACAATTTGGCACAATAAACAAATCCTTCTCAATAGGAAACCTATATTTTGGAAGGCTTGGAGAAATAAAGGTCTACTCTGGGTTCATCAATTTTTAGATCAGGGCACACCCATTCAATTTACGCAATTACAAACTCTTTATCATTTGCCTTCTTCCTTTAAACCTAAATTTTTGACCTTGCAGAAAGCAATACTTGATACTTATGCTAAACTCAAATCTTCACCTTCCTCACCCTCCCACCCCCTTTTCCCATGGCATAACCTTTTGCACATAAAGCCCAAAGCGTCCACCATTTATTTCCGATTAATGGTACCTCCTGAGATCCGAGACAAAACCAAAGTGGAACTCTCGTGGGAATCCGATCTGGGAACAAATTGGCCTATCTCTTTTTGGAACAGAATTTGGACAAAACTTAGGAAATCATCCAGAGCGGCCAGCACAACACAAACACTCTTCTTTATTTACAACAGATTGTTTCTTACTCCCACATACCTACATAAAATACACAACACAAATCTCAACACTTGCTGGACATGTTCCCAGGTTCACGCTGATCTCCATCATATGCTTTTCACATGTCCACATGTTTTTATATTTTGGAAACAGGTCTGGCACCAAATCAACACTATATTTCACACCACAATTCCACTCTCCCCTACAAACATTTTCCTAGGTAGTTTAACACCGGACTGGAAAACAAGTCAATCTCAGTTACCACTTATTGATTTGTTAATAGCTGTAGCTTTTCAGCAAATATCAAAAAACTGGAAAGATTCCTCTAAATTGTCCTATTTAGCTTGGTGGTATGCTGTATGTCACAATCATCGCCTTGATACAGCACTCGTTCATCCTATCTCTCTTGCTACTAAACGTTCTCACCTTTGGGGCCCACTCACACAATTTCTAGACGATACCGTGAAGAAAACTCCTTTACCTGCTCCCTCACAACAAGAAGTGACCAAGCCTCCGTGACCTCCTATTGTTTATTTATAATTATGTTTAATTTATCATTTTCTATTATATATATCTATATATATATATATTTTAATTTTAATTGTGTATTTTTGATATGTACTGTTATTTACGATTTCTGTGAACCTTTGCTTGTATTCATATCATCTTCTATACTATCCTTTTACTATTTTAATGGATATTATATATCGTTATTCTTTATTACACCTTCATGTATTTATATATTAACAAATAACTGCATATATGAAGTATTGTTTTTATGATCATAATAATCTCTCCAATAAACCTTTTCTTGAACTTAAAAGACTAGTTTTGCAGACGTAGACCTTAAACAGCAATAGTGAGACTGGTTTAAAATACTTCATAAATATACAAAATAAAATATCTCCTCAAGTGTTTTGATATGAAAACAGTGGCCCTCATTACGAGCAGGCTGGCTCATTGTGAAACATGCAGTAACTGCTTTTAGCACAAATGTCGCAAATGGGTTTGCTGATGAATGTAGGCAGGTCACACGTGCTGATATGTACTTGGAAAAGTGGTGAGCATTGTCTGGAACATGTGGATTTTGGTGCGACAAGCCCTAACATCCAGGTTATTTAAAAAAAACTTGTAATTGGGAGAATTTATTGCACCAGATAAATTCCGACTCAGTCCCAATCCAGATGTTATCAGGTGCAATACATTTCTCATCATTTATTGGGCCATTTGCAATGAGAGCCTAAGAAGTAAGTGCCCGTTGATGCCAAGAAAATAACATAAATAGTGGTTCCCCTTAGAAAAGTAATGGGTGTGTTAGAGGATAGTCAGAGTACATCTGACCACTCCAAGAACATGCAGTTCAAACACATATCATTTCATTGACCTCTCACAAATCAGATAATTTTATGGTATCAAAATCTGCTAATGTTTCATAAATGCATACAGCAGACCATAGGAAAAGTTTGTTTTTTAATAACAAATTAGTATAAAACCATGAATAAACATGGGCGTCTTTCAGGGGTCACCAGGATTGGCAGTTCTGACCATGCCTTGCAACTCCTGGCACTGCCATTCCGACCCCTGGCCTCAGAGGTGGCAAAATCAGTGCCAAGAACATAGGGGTGGCTGCACATTGCTTATTTCTGCCTATTTTTAATTATTCTAATAGTGAATATTATTGTATTGTTCACAATTAGTGTAATAAAACAAGGATCACACTTAACTGCAATGAGACCATTGGTGGCAGCTGTGGTAAGTAAAAATGTTTTGTAATGTATGTTACATGCATGTTGCAGGCGAGAGTGTGTTTAAGTGAGAGAGAGCCTGTGTATGAGTGAACAAGCATGTCTGTATGTGTAAGCCTTTGCGTTGGATTGAAAGTGAGTGAAAGTGAGTGACAGGTAGTGAGACTGAGGTCCAGATTTACTATTCTTTGATGCAATGCAGTTGCTGTGCTGCCTTGTGTTAAACAGAGAGATAACATTTTTTCTCCCCATGCATTGGTGCACTTTTGGCAGCCAAGCACCAACACACACACACACACACACACACCCTTGTATCATAGTCCAAGGGTGTATGCATCTCTGAATCTTAGGTTTTGTACTGCAAATGATCCCTTCCCGAACAAAAACTATGCTTTAAGACGTTTCCAACTTTCTTTGTGTGCTGTACAATGTGGCACATATGCAAAATTGAAAAAACAAAGAAAAATGAAAACATTTCACCTTTTTACACGTGACACGAGGCGTAAGATTATGGCGCAAATTCCTGTTTTCCAATGTTTGTAGACAGGGATTTGTCCTAAAACCCATAGGTGATTATATGGGAACACACCTGCACCACCCAATTGACACACCCTTGACGCAAAAAAAATAAAGAACAGCATAGTACAACTTTGCATTACTTTGGGATACTTTACACCCAAATCCTGGTTTGTGTTGGATAGTAAATCACACCCTAAAACTTGTCAGATTTGCTTCATAAAAGTGATGTAAACCCAGTGCAAAGCATTAGTACACATGGTCCTGAATGTCAGTAAGTACAAGTTAATGATAATGATTGAGAGTATGAGTGAATGCTATGAGTGAGTGAGAAAGAATAAGAATGAATGCAAGGGCCTGTAAGAGAATGTGAATGAGAATGTATGAATGAGTGTGAGTGAGAGAATGACTGAGTGAATGTGAGCGTGTGCGAGAATGTGAGATGATGCTTGCAAATGTGTTATTGTTCCTAGGATATTGAAGGTAATTTTTGTCCCATAGAGACACTAAGGGCAAAATACTGGCAGTAATTCTTAGCATGAATGTCACCTCTGACACAATTCTGGCACTGGCACACTGGGAGTAATTCTTGGAATAAAGGACACCAGTGGTAAAATACAGATACTGGCATGCTAGATGTAATTCTTAGCATGTAGTGCTCTGTGGAAAACAACCGTATACTGAGGAAATTCTTGTCATGTGGACATGAGTGGCAGAATGCTGGTACTAGTACAATGGAGGTAATTGTTGGCATAATCGTGGACAACCTGGCATATAGGATAGTGGCAACTATGACAAAATGCTAACCCTGACATACTGAGGTAATTTTTGAAATAGGAGTAATCTACGGTATAAGAATGGCATACATTCCAAAATTCGGGCACTGGCATATTTTATGTAATTTATTTTATATAAGGGGGCACCAATGAAATATGGGGCACCCATGACAAAATCATGGCTCTAGCAGAATGGAGATACTTTTGACATATGAGTGCACCCACACCACTTTTTTAAAGATAAGGGGTCAACTCCTGGGGACGCCACGTTTCAGTGACTTAGAACACCATGCAACAATTTCAATATTTAATGAGTGCCATGTCAGCACCTGTAGCATTTTAGCAAATTTATGTCAAGATTTTGTTTTAAAATGCACAATTTCATACCATTCTTTTCCAATTTATCTCAGGGGTAGACACTCCCTAAGAGAGGTCTGCGTGCTCACTTTGCTCACTCATTACAAATCATGCAAGTATTAAGTAGTGGTGGTCGGTAAACTCCTCTCTGCTGGCGGAGGTCGGAGTTTTGCCACTCCACTCTCCACTTGGACTGCAGAGTTTGGCAAAAAATCCCCACACTCCGCCATGGCGAAGTTAACCGCACCAACCTATCTATCAGATACCTGTTGCAGTGAACTCAATGCACATTGCCTGCTAGACTGAAGAAAACCAGTCAGCATGCATCTGAGGTTTTACTTGCGGGTAAGACGACCTTTCTTCGGGAAAAGTTGGAGCAATCAGGATGGGCCATTGTTAGATATCTAGGCACAAGGGAAATTAAAGCAGGATGGGGTCTCTCACAAACACCAAAAACCTAAGCCCAGAGCATCAGCAGCCTGCAGGGAGAGAGAGAGACAGGTACATGACCCGCCCTTCACCAGAGAAGCACACAGCAGCCCAGCAGGTAAGGAACAGCATGCATGCATGTGTGTGGCTGTACAGAGTGAAGTTTGCAACACACCTTCCCAGAATGGAAGGGGGAAAGCAGTGGCTTGCGACCGAATGGGAATGGCACTCGCGTGATGAGACGTGCTCTCTTGAAGTGCTGCGGTTGGGTTTAAAGTTATTAATTTGCTGATCAAAAATCCATCGTAATATGTGGTGTGTTAGACCTGACATCCTTGGCGTGGGTTTTTCCCCTATCTTTTGCCTCTGCTACCTGGATTTTTGATGCTGTGAGGGATTTCGTTTTTGCTGGTTTAGATGCTTTGGACACTCTGCCACTGCTAATCAGTGCCAGAGTGTAAGTGCTCTCTGTGTAAAATATCATATTGATTGGATATACCGGATTGGCATATCTGTATCACCATGAAGTCCCTAGTAAAGTGCACTGTGTGTGCCAGGGCTGGTGATGACAGATGCTACTAGTGGGTCTGCAGCGCTGATTGCGCCACCCACCTGTGTAGCCCTAAAATGGTGTCTCAGGCCTGCCACCGCAGACCTGCCTGCAGTCCCCGGACTGCCATGTCCTCCTGGCCAGTGTCCACACTGACCGGGCCTAACCCTTCCCTTTTAATACACGTCAGTCATCCCTATGGAAGGCCCAAGGTACCCCCCTGGGCAGGGTGCAGTGTATGTAAAAGGTAGAGCATGTACTAGTGCAGGTAACATGTTCTGGTAGTGAACAACGGCCATTTTGTGTGTTCACTGCTGCAAGGTTATCTTGCTCCATAGGCTAACATGGGGGAGGCTGGTGCCAATGGCTATCCGCCTATCTTCTCATAGGAACAAGATAAGACATGAGTGTTTGATATCCCTGAGCTCAGCATTTAATAACACATCTTTTAGGAGAGGTTGTTTTTAAATCCCGAGTTGGAGAATAGTACTTTTTAGAGAGTAGCTGTTCTCTTGTCTGACCCTTCTGTGTGCCTGGGCGTGCTTGTGGATTGACTGTCTGGCTTGAGAGTGTCAGGGGCTGGGGATCCCCCAGGAGGTTGGCTGAGTCAGCCCTCTGCTGAATGGCGACATTTGCAAGGAGAGTGGAGGGAGGAGATAGCACCTGGGAGTGAATAGGGCTGTGCCTGCCTGCCACACTGCTGGCTCCACCTCCTGCTGGGCGGCTGACGACTCTGCCCCTCACTCTGAAAAGAATGTAGAAGCCAGGAAAACAAAGTGCTCCAGCAACACCCAGAACTGGATCAGACCGGGCTCAGGACCCACTTGCACAAAGACTTCAAAGACTTTTAGGGGTATAAGTACAAGACCCCTGACAACAGATTTTTAGATTCTACCATCAAGAGGAACCTCTGCTGAAAGACGGACCGCTGAAGAACTAAAGGAAGATTGCCTTGCTGTGTGCTCTAAGGGCTGACCTGTTCTGCTGTACAACTGAAGCTGAGGAGGAGAAGGGGTCTTGCTGTGTGCTGACTCTACCCACTTGACCAAACAAGACATTGCTGTGTGCTGTGTCTTAAACCGAATCTCCAAGGGCCTGAGAAGAGCTGGCCTCCTGTTTCGCAACCCAGGGATAGAAAGGTTGCCCCGAACCCAAGACTCCGCTGTGTCTCCCCTGCGCTGCTGTGTGCTGCAGGGACCGTGGACTGTTCTACCAAGCTTCTCACCATCTGCCGGTGAAGTGGGCGGGCTGCTCTCAGCCTTGTTGGAGAGTACCGCGCTGATCCGGGCCTGACACCGGTTGCCGCATCAAGAAGACCGACGTGCTCATCGGCACGTGCCTTGCTGCGACCCGGAGGCCTGAAGCAGACCAAGAGTCTTACTTCCCTGCTCTACGAAGCCGCACTGTGAGTGGCTGACCCCGGTGACGTCAACATCGTCACTGAGGGCTCGTCGAGGGAGTTGTGGAAGCCTTGCACCGAACAGCCAGAGGAGCGCTCTGTACAACGAGCACAGTGACGCCGACGGAGCAACGTAGCTGCCTAAACAACAAGAGCCTACGAACTGATTCATTCTCAGTGAGTATCGAATCACACCAGAAACTAGAGCCTATCGTCTTAAGATCCCGACCAACCAAGAAAGCGAATATAGTGTAAACCTGTGATGCTTGATTTCAACTGCGGAAACTAGATAAAGATATATTATTTTTGATATAACTCACCTGTGTGGTCTAAGTTTGTGGTGTGCGGAGGGGGGATCATTGTGGTGTCTACGTGCAAATACCTTACACATTGCCTTGGGGATAAGCCTGTCTGCTCGAGCCAAGCTACCTAGAGGGTGAGCAGGGGTTATCTACCGTGTGTGTCCTTGTACCCTGACTAGAAGCAAGGGTCCCTATTTGGTCTAAGGTGTATACCTCTGCCAACTAGAGACCCCCAGATCTAACATGGTGTAACCACTATACCTGGTTTAGTGGTAGGCCGTACCTCCAAGGGACCACTACATCTAAGGCAGTCAGTCAGATGAGGCCTGACGTGACTGTTGTGACACATGTTAGAGGCACTGGCCGGTCTGAGAGTCTCTACATGGCTCCATCAGTTTGGGGCAGGGCCGATGTACCATCCGACTACCAGTCCGGTTAACCTCCATGATTTTTGCCTACTCCTAGTATTATGCATAACAACTTTCAAAGATCAAGTCAGCACCATAACGTAGGTAGCTAAAATAGACATTTATTTGTCCTATGCTGTCATACTAGTCATGCAGTTATTATGGAACTTAGCAATATCAATTGTGTGATGTTCCAATCATGTGACATGCCTTCCTAGAAACAATCAGGGTCGATGGTCATATGATGTCACTTCCTGAGATGTGATTAAGGCCAAAGGATATGTGATGTCACATCCGCTACCCCAGGTATTTTGGTGAAGCGACACTCTTGTGAACAAAGAATTAATGCAACGAATTTGCTAAGTGATCACAGGGTTAGAAATATTGTGCTAATAATGGCTCTTAGATGTGTATCAAAGATATATGCAGGTAACATGTCAGTCTTTACAAGAAATAAGAGTCCAATATTTAGAGAACTATGCTATGTTTACAAAAATCCTCTGTCGTCATTAGTTGATTTTTTCAGTTACAATAGCATGTTATCACAACGCATAGATTCATGGAGCAACTGAAATAGTTTATGGCTCAGGAAGTCCATAGGAATTAGTGGCCCTAGTAAGTGGACAAAAAGGCACTGCATATATCCATTTTCCAAAGCAGAAGCCAAGGAAAGCCAGCCCATGGCTAAAACAACTGCACACAGTGGGCAGAATGAATTAGGGCCTCCTACTAGTTTCAGGAGTATTTGTGTGGCAGCATTCAAAGTTGGGAAAACAGCAGGTGGAATAAATGTTTTACAAGCCTTCCTTCAATATGAGTGAAAGTCAATCTCAGTACCTTCATGTGGGGTAAACTAGGACGGTCCCTGTCCTCCGGCTGTAGGAAGGGCGTCAGTAGAATCCATGGGCCAGCTCAGATGCCTGTGGTTAGGTTGTAGCAATGGAGGATGGTTCACTGTAAATCCAGTCGAAATTTCCTTTATGCCAGCATAATCTTGCATGATTTCTGGTACTTCTGTTACTGATGTGAAGTCTAGCACATGATATTAAGCCATTATGCCACATTGTGTTAACAAGATGTCATTCGGTTGCAGTAGAAAGGGAACAACTCTAAAAGACTACCAAGCACAAGCAGTTGCTGTTTTTAATGCCAGGCTCTGATAATCACTTAAAATACATTTAGAATTTTGAATTGATTTTTATTTTTTATTTTAGCAGACCATTCGGATGAATATTTTATAGAGAAATCCATCTTTTATGAGTGCCATAGAGAGTGTGGCTTCTGTATATACAGTGGCAACTTCCACACTGGGACATAGCCTGAGCCGGCCCTGGGTGAGGGGGTCCCCATTGTCATTAATGGCTCGGGCCTGCCCCCTCCCCTTTGCAGATGAGCACTGGGCCCTTTGAGAAGGGGTCCCGAGGCCGAATTTGGCTCAGGGAGGGGGGCCATGCTGCCTCCTCTCCCTTTGCATATTTGACTGAGCCTCTGGGATGGGGTCCCAGAGGCCGGAAACAGCCCAGGGTGGGGGGGCATGTGCCCCCTCTTCCACAAAAAACACACCAGGCCCCAAAGAATGGGGCCCCGGGGCTGAAATCAGCCTGTGGAGGGGGGCCACTTATGTCCCCTCCCCTAAAGTATTCAGATTTGGTCTCCCTGCCACCTTGTCTAGGGGATTTAGGCATTACCCCCCTGACCCCTTGTGTCGTTTTTTCTTTTTTTTTAACACACAGGACTGAGTCCAGTGCCCTTAGATGGCTTCCAACACTTCTTTGTTGAGGTGGTGGCAGCCAACCAGAACTTAGTTTGAGGTCTATCGGGATCCACAGAGCCTCCTCCTCCAGAGAGATACAACGTTTCTTTTTCATTAATTGCTCAAAAACTATTAAATAGATTTGCATGAAAAACACTTTTTTCCTGACTTAGAAATAGCTGTCTGCCACATTGTATGTAAATCCATTCAACGGTTTACGCTGTAGTTGTGCCTAAAGTTCCCAAGGGAAAATAAATGTGGAAAACATGTTTTGGGACCCCCTTCTTTCCCTCGGCCCTTGCTTGACAGATCACCACGAAACTTTCCAAGCTCAAACCAGGCAATAAAAGAGCACCTTTGTTGTAAAGTTTTGTGGGGATTTGACAAATGGTTTCAAAGTTATTAGCAACACAAAGAATGCATTTCCTATGGAAACACAATCCTAGCTATAATTACCCAGTGGCAACCGCCACTGGGTAACATATATATGTGTGTTTGTGTAACTTTGTTTTTTTTTAACTGACACAAATAAAGGTTTAAGTGACGTAGTTTACTTTACATTAAAATAAAAAAATATTTTCCTATGGAAGTTCTCACTCACGTATAACATAGTGGCTAGGACCACAGTGCAAAATATATTTTTCAATAAAAATAAAATAATAGTTAAAGTGATGTTGTTATAGCTAGGTATGGTAATATCTTACTTTATAATTGAAAAAATTGCCAAATTCACTAAGAAATATTTTTTTTAAGTGACTTTTCTGACAATTCAGCCATGTTGATTTAGCCCTCTCGGCAATGGTTTTTTATTAGTAATTATTTTATCAATTTTGATAGTCGAGCAAGGCTCCCTTAGAAAAATCACATATATTTATTATTTATGTTGATTTTCATTAATTTTTGTCAAACTTGTTTCTGCTAAAACGAAAAAAATTAGTTTACAGTTATATTATTGTTAAATGTCATCATGACATAATTAGGCATGGGTGAAAATCTTAACTAGGCCATCGTAATTCGGGTAATGTATGGAATTTCGCTTTATACTAGTTACATGAAATGCCTGAAATTATGTCATTCAGCCACTTTATGTAACTGCATGCCATTCACGGTAAAAATTTACAGCGAAACATGCCATTCGTGGTCAAACACACATGAACAACAAAACGTGAGCAGCTTTTGTGTACAGTGCCTTGTTTAAACTCATCTTCACACCAATAATGTACGCAAGAACGCATTTTGCTCTAAAATATAGCACAAAATGAAGTGCTTGTATTTCACAGAATTGCATGTAAGAATTTTGCCAAATTGTCACATAATTATGCAAAAGGTAATCAGAATTTGCAAAGCCCTACTTATATTACGATCAATCTGTGTTGTGATGACATAGAAAAGTATGTGAATTAGCTAGCGGACATCAGCTGGTACTGAGGGTCAATAATAAGTGAAAAAGATCACACCTTAGAAACAGGTTCATGCCAATAAATTGCCCAGTGAGTAGACACAGTCTTTTACTACCATTGGCATCAAGACCATTTACTTTTTATGTTAAGGTGCACATCACAGTATATCTACTGCACTCTCTTCTGAGCAGGAATATGTAGGAATCACCGTTAGAACTACAACAATGACACAACCACTAAACTAAAGAGAATGTGTCTCAATGCTGCAGTGCTTGCAGTCATAGTTGAGACCAGTGAGTGCAAATTAAAATATGCTGCAAATCAAATATTCCCAGACAGCAACATGGGTCTGCTACACGTGGTCTTCCCGAGCTATTAGCGTAGAAGGAAATGGAGCTTGTTGCACAGAAGAATGTTCTGGTTGCTCTTAAATCGGACACGTCATCTTTCCAGTCTTCTCTGATGGAAAGAAAGAGTACATCCCCATCTTCCACAAGCACCCTTCAGATGAAGGTGACATGAAAACCCCAATTTTGCATAGGAGAGAATAGTAAAAGCCTGTTCCAGAAAGCCTAATTGGCAGTGAGATACATGGACCAGTTATTTTTTATGTTTATGTCAGTTCTATAAGTTAAATCACCCTCACAGATAAGGGAAACTCAGGAATAGCAAGTGTCAACCAGCACAATAGAGAAACTGTTACTGGTGTATTTGAGTGACCAAACAAATTTTCCACTAGGTCAATGCCCATTGACATTGAAAAATGGGAGTATGGCCAGAACCCATGAAGCTGCTAATAAAATATATGTTATGCAGCCACGGTATCCTCTGGGTGAGTTTTCAGTGTAGCTGATGCAGCTGTTGCAAGGGATCACTCTTGCTGATCAAAATGTTAAGAAACTCATGATGATCACATTAAACTAACATTAGGGGGCTGATTACAATGGCGGGCGGATCGCCACTGCTGGCCAGGCGGTGGTGATCCGCCCGCCATCGTGACCTGATTTACCCACCGCCAGATTACAATGGCGGTGGGTAGTGCGGCGGATGGAAAGTCCGTCCGCTGCTTCTCTGCCGGTCAGCAATCATTACGATTGTCGGCCGGGCGGAGCTGGGGCACATATATGGTGGCGGTGCCTAGCAGGCACCGCCATCCATATTATGATGTGTGGCTTTTAAAGCCTTTCCATGGCGGCGATGCCACCATGGAAAGGCTGGTGGGGATTTGCTTTGGGGGCCCGTTGCGGACCCCGGGGGGGGTGGGTGGGGGGCTGCACAACATGAGATTTTACCATTGCGGCGGGTGCTGCAGCCAGCAGCACCCGCCGCAATGTTAAAATGCCTGATGCGACCGCCGCGGTGGCCGTCGCATCATAATTGGGGTGGCGGCACCACCACTTGGCAGGCGGGCAGTTCCGTTACCGCTAGGGTGGTGGGCGGACTTAGGTCTACCCGCCATCCTAATCACCCCATAATTCTTAAGAAATGATCTGGCAAAAGAAGACAAAACCATTGATGCAAATGATTTCTCAGACATATATGAGTGAGGTGAGCGATCAAACAATGAAAGCCAACTAATTCAACCTTATGGTCAACCACAGACTTTGCAGAGACAAATAGCCTCCATGTCTGAAATGGATGCAGCCATGGCTTGAAGAATCAAATGTCCCCATCCATCACCACTCATTACCATGGTGGATTATCAGTGAATATTGAAAGGATTGCAGTCTTATGTTGTGGCTTCCATGGATTTTTTTTGTTTGATCTGTTTATTAAATTTTATCATGAGGAAATACAATTGAAAGCATATCTATTACCGCATAGAACCAGTAGGTGGTTCGCAAGATAGGGAGCCCAGCATAACATTACAAGGACATGATGACCCGGGTTACATCAATTCAAATTTAACAACAGAATACCATACCCCAGGTCACAAATACAATGTAAAAGAGGGAAAAACCAAAAACCCAAAAGAAAAAAGGGAGACCTCCATTGATACGCATTAAATTGTCCCGGTTGTATTGCAATATGAGCATATTATACATGCATGGTTGTATATACACATTTGTTTTTTTATGTATGGCTTCACTCCGCCATGTCAGTTCAATTAACCAAACATTCAAGCAATCTTTTAGGTAACATAATCATAAACAAACCACACAAAACAAACAGAACTAATGGGAGGGGTAAGGATGGAAAGCAGGATCCCCACAGAAGTGGGTGACAGGAGAGGACTGTATCACATACCAGTGCAGTAAAAGTTGATCATATAATAGTGCATTTACTTAATGTGAATACCTGGATTTAGGGAACAACAAGCACTTGGGGCATATTGGGCACTACATAATGTCCAGCTCACAGGTGATGCCACAGTGCCATACATATCAAGAATAACGCTAAGTAGTGATAGGAGTGTCAAGTGGTTCATCCGGAGCTAACCTCCCTTGTAGCGAGCACACCATTCCATTCCATTCTGTAGAGATGGGAAACTTACGGAGGACTAACGTATCCTCTCTTATTAATGAAACCACCTCAGCCTTAACCCAGTTTAGCATAGATTGAAACCAAGCTTTCTGTGGTGGGGTTTCTCTTATTTCCACCGGCATGTGACGAGTCGCTTGGCTACGACCAGACCTACATCTAAAAACCTAGATGAGGCTTTATGTTGTTTGCTTCTTGGGAAAATCCCTGTTATACATGCCTCCCATGTCTGCGGTAGTTCCCTATCCGTGCTAGCAGCTAATGCGCGGATCACCCCATCCCAATACGGTTGCAGTGCGGGACAAGACCAAAGCATGTGTAAGAAGTCCGCATCCACTAGTGCACAAAGAGGGCAGCATGCATCTAATCTATTGAAATATTTATTGATCTTGTCATGTGATAGTTATACCCTATGAACTACGTAAAATTGGATCAGTCTAAAGCGAGTGTTTCTAGGGATCAGTCTGGGGCTTTCCAAAACCGTTAAACATTCTTTATCTGAGTGTGGTCTTGACCGATCTGCTTCCCATTTAGTGCGTAGCGGTGCCAAGTCCACCATGATGTGTTCCCAGATCGATTCCACGAACCACTTCACTAAATGTCTCCCCGTGCCCATTACGTGCACATATTGTATTAGAAGATGTGTAGGGGGTTCCTGCGAAATGTCATCCCACCAGCATCGTAGCATAGCTGTCCAAGCAGCATGGTTCAGGAACTGGCCCGCGGGGACTCCTTCTTCCGTAAAGGAGAGGAACGGCCGTAGCACGCCATCTCCGTATAAATCACCCAATGTGGTTATGTTAGCCTCCAGCCAGTCAGGAAGGTCCGATGTCCGTACTCACCCTCTCGCCGTCGGCATACCCAGTAAGGGCAGAACGGGTGCATATGGTGTGACGTGCCTGGTGTACCCAAGCGCCCTGCGAAAACAATTCTGCGCAATCCGGACCAATAAGGGCAGTGTCTCAGAAGATCTGTTTGTGGGATAAAATAGGAAAAGGATCCTATCCCGGGAGTACGGAGTTCAGCTGAGTCTGTCAGGTGCAGTTCCTCCACCTACTTCGCAAACCCAGAGCATCTGTAAAGCATAATAATAGTACTCAAGGTTGGGTAAAGCCCAACCCACCCTGTGACAGTGGCAGATACAGCTTTGCCAATGTCACCCTACACCGTGTGTTGTTCCAGATGAAAGTCCTAATGACCCCTTCAAGGGAACGAAAGAAGGAATCAGGCAGATAAAGCGCGAGATTGGTAAAATAATAAAGAAGACGTGGCAGTATCACCATCTTTATCAACTGCACCCTTTCAATAACAGAGAGGATAAGAGTCTTCCAAAATTCAATTTGGGACTTCAGCGCTGAGACTGCCCTGGTAAGGTTGCCATCTAGAAGATCACAATCATCGTGATAGATGCATATGCCCAAATATCGGAACGCTACCGGCTGCCAGTGGACCACAGTCCCATCCACCTCCAAATGAGGGTCAGGAATCACCTGTGGAACCGCCCGGACATCCCTGACATAGAGCAGGATATCGTCCACATAAAGTGAGACTGCTTACAGGTCGTCCCCAAGGTTTATCCCCCAATCCGGTGCCGAGTTTCGTAGTGCCACCGCCAGTGGCTCAATTGCCAAGGCAAGGATTAACGGGGAGAGAGGGCACCCCTGTCGAGTACCCCTTTCTATCAATATGGGTTCGGAGAACAGAGTTCCCAGATGCATCCGAACTGTGGGAGCACTATAGAGCAGCCTAATGAGGCTAAGTAAGTATGGTCCGAATCCAAAGCGATGAAGTACGGCAAATATATTAGGCCACTCGACTGTATCAAACGCCTTTTCCAGGTCTAATACAACACATCCTGCTGCAGGTCTTTTTACTGCATTACATCGCATCACCCGAAACAGCCGACGGATGTTGAGTGATATGTTCCGAGCAGGCACAAACCCATTTTGGTCTTGATGAACCAATTGTGGGATAACCGGCGCCAGTCTGCCAGCCAATATACCCGCCAAGATTTTATAATCTTCGTTCAGTAGCATAATGGGGCGGTACGCTTCGACAGAGGTGGGATCTCTGCTCAGTTTGGGAAGTGCAATCAATGTAGCCTCCTTCATTGAGGCAGGGAGGGAGAGGCCCTCCAGCCCTTCCATGTAATTTTGAATACTTGTGGACTCGGGGGTCAGCATATAATTTGTAGACCTCATGAGGGAACCCATCAGGTCCCGGCACTTTTCTAGAAGGTAGGACTCTTATCGTACCCCTAACCTCTTGTAGCATGATCGGGGCATCTAGCTCCGTCCGCTGTTCCGGTGCCAAGGTCTTGTGGCTTCCATGGATACATAGCCAGACAACCCACTGGTTTGAAAACAGTTGACGTGGGCTAATTTTTAAATAATAAAGGATTAATGTGACGTATGGTAGAATCTTAGTAGTATATTATTAAAGTTTGGGTGATTATCCTAGGTGCATAGCTTATACATGTTTCTGTTGGTCCACCTGTTTCACTCAAAATAAGAAATCTGGTTTGCTCTTAACCCTATCCTGTTTGGGCATCTCAGGGCTGCCAGAATTTAATTATTTATGCTATATCCTTGCATCAACAATTATTCAAAAGGAATGAGGGAGTTGGGTGACTTTTGTTCTCAGGTCAAAAAGAGGGAGTGGTTTGGGGTCGAAGGTGGAGATGACATACATCAAATCTATGGCACTAATCTTTAGTGATGAATACTGAAGGGAGGGCAGTATATAACTATTACTGATGGAAGAAGACTGAGGGGTTACGATCTGAAGGAGGGGCTTTTGTTGAAAAGTGTTACAATTCGGTCACTGATTTTAGGAGACTGGGGGTCTGAATTGGGGGTGACCTGGCAAGGCAACTCATGTAGTGAGATTAAAGAAAAGATCGTTGAGCTTCTTTGTTCTTTGTGATGGGCCAGGTTTGAGGCTAGACCTCTGGTTGTAGATAGGTGGACCTTTCCTAGTTTACCTGAGATACCACTGAGTAAACAATCAAGCAAATCCCTAATCTAATAAAAGAAGAGACTAAACTGTGACCCACTAATCTGATTAAAGAAGAGACTGGAATGTGAACCATAAAAATGTTTAATTAGAAAAATTAGTCTGCCACCCACAACAGACCCACCCCTTTCTGAAACCTAAAAAACTAAACAAACTATTCGATCACTTCCTCAATTGATCACACTCACACCACCTGCAATAGATGCACCTCGTGCCCCTCTTAAACCTTAAAAAACAGACAAGGCTAACCTAAAACTGCCTCTTGCCCAACTCATAACACCTGCACCATAGCAGAATACTCCCTCCCTCCCTAAACCCTAAAAACTAAACAAATCTGTTGGAAGGCCACTGCAATTGCCTGGATCTTGTTCAGACAGAGAAAAACAGCGTAACTAAAATTGGAGGGCTGCAAACTCCATGGAGGGCCCCCCTCAGGACTCTGCAGGAGCTCTCATGCCAAGGTACTGTGCTGAGGGGGCCACCTGGAGCTTTCCCCCACCCACACCGCAAGGCCCTATGTTACACCACGGATATGTCTTTGAAACATTCCCTATGGGCCTTCCTTCTACTGCCCTCCAGTAAGAGAAGCAGAATGGTCTAAGAAGACAAGGAAAAGAAATGAATTTAAAGAACCACTGAAAGCATGTTTGCATAGTTAGTCACACATCATTGCTAGGGATGCTTGCATTATGTGAGTCTGCACCCCTGGCTTTTTTATGCATAACTGTTATTTGTTGTACATGCATTAATCAATCCACCACCCCTTATTTAAATAAAACATTTTTGCTCAAATGTAAAAAAAAAGTTTAAAAAATGAATTCATGAGATGACACTTTTAATATAAGTTAAAAAATGACTAAATTGAACAGTTAACCTGCCACAGAAAATGTGACACATTAATTTATGCAGCACATTTACATTACTTTTTCATGCAACCTAATTAATTTACCCGACCCAGCCTTAAGATTTTGCATAACTTTGTCACATAATTATTTGAGTGCCTTGTTCTTTTGCCACCCCATTCACACTTGACACTAGTGACCCTTATTCTCTATCAGTTCAACAAATATTGCTGTTGGTTAGTAAGTGAGTGATCATAGCGGAACACTGAATTTAGGCTGGTGCTTTTGACTAGGTTTAAGTTTGGTAGGGATGGGTTAGGTGGTTAATGGAAAGCAGAATCGAAGATGGACCAGTGTCAGAGATGCCATAGCAAAACATTTAGGAAGGAGGCATGGGCAAAGTGTGGCACATGCCAGGACAGAATGTTAGATGTGAGTTATGGCTCACTAGCACATTCTCTTCTATCCATTAAATGGCAATACTCTCTACCTACGTCTTACACACATAAAAACACATACAAATACACACACACAAACACACGTGTTGCTTGAGGTAATCTTTTTTCTTTTTATAAGTTAAAGTTTTTTATACTTAAAAAGAGACAGAGCTGATAAATATACAACAGAAATGACATATATCATAAAACAAGAGATACTGTATTATACAAGAAAATAAAAACCTCTAATGACATTTTAATTATGAAGACAAGACAATTAAAATTAATTGAATTGAATTAAAATGATGGAAAGCACCCACTACAGCATAAAAAGAAATGTAATGAAAATCATGTTAAGGGTATGTTCCAGCACCAGCACCACATATCACTTTTAGGTATAGACATCCAAGTATCTGGACCAGTTGGTGTTAAAGGCAATTTCATGTTTTCTGAGGTGGTAGGTAAGTCTTCATAAGGCAGACTGTGCAGCTAAATCATCTAGTTGCCTATATTAAGTTGTTTCAATAGGTTCCTATGTCTTTGTGTTGGAAGGTGGATTATTAGTAGGGGTAAGTGTTCACCTACCACTATAATAAAGCCACCACACAATATAAGGTCGAGTCAAGGTCTCACTACATTAGCCCCTGGCTCAACACTTGGTAGCTGGCTGCGAGCAGGCAGGCTTAACTCAGGAGACAGGTATGTAAAGCATTTAAAAACACCAATACATTAAATAAGTAAGACACAACACACAATAAAAAACCCACATCAATTTATAAAAATAGGAAATACTTTTATCTTTAAAATGACACCATAATGACAAAACTCCAATATAGAGATCCGGAGATGTGGATCTCTAAATAATAAACACTTTCTAGTGCTTAAAAACAGAGTGCTTACTTGAGACATCTGGTCACACTTGATTGGGACAAAGTCAAAGTTTGAGGCTGACCGCGGTGGAGCCCTGGTCGGATACAATAAGTGGGATGCCCCTGTCAAAATGTTTCCTTCGGACATTGAAACTTTTCTGCAGGATTATCTCTTGACATTGTGTGGTCCCATCCAGCAGGTTAATTTCAATGGAACATCATCGGATTGCATCTCTGCGAGGCCAAGGCCAAATCCTAGAAGCCTGGTGTTGAATCTGAAATCCAGGCTGGGTCACGGATGAAGATAGTTGGCTTGACTCTTGACATCGAGTCGGTCATCTTATGGAGCTTTTTCCAAAAGTTGCTCCAAACTTCTCCAAACCTCTGGAACTTATTTCTGAAGTTCTGCTTGAGGGTTCAAAGGATCCAAAATACAAATCCAAGGGTCTAGAAGCTCTGGGATGGTCCTTGGAAGTTTGGAACTTCAATTCCCACAATGACCTAGCCAAATCCTTAAAAGCCCACTGGATGCACTCCAGGCTGGGGACTTCTTGAGGGAGATGGTGCAGGGAAGCTCTGTTAACTTGCTGCTTTCAGAGAGTCCACTCCTTAATCCTTTTTGAAGCAAATCAAAGTCCCCAGGGCTGTAGCTCCAAGTGTGCAGCAGGAGCAGTCCTTCAGATTGCAATCCTTTGGGGTGCACACCAGGGTAACAGGAGGGCAGTCCTTCTTCTTGTAGTTTCAGACAACAGATCTGAGTTGCTATGCAGCTTTCACATATTTATTCAATGATCTGGGGGGACAAACAGGAGGGCACACCTGTCCAATGAGGTGCAGGGTGTCACCCCAAAAGCATGACAGCTTCCTCCAAAGTGTGGCATGTTCTTGTCCCGCAAAGCACTGCACTTTAAAATTCAAGATGGAGAATTCCTCTCCAGGAGAGTAAGACCTGGGTCAACCATCCTACTGGTGTGGCTCATTTCCATTAACACTCACCCTCCAGACCTGCAAATTCCATTCCTGGGCCTTCCATCTGGCTGGGTGTACAGGGAGAGGGGGTATGCCTGGCAGGCATTCCTTACTGTCCTGCTCTCTTTGAAGCCCAGTTTGATTTGCCCAGCCCCCTTTCTGGTCTGTGCTCTGCAACTGCAGAACGTCCCCCCCCCCTCACCAGATAAGTGGCCTGCATAGAGCAGAGTTTACCATCTCATCAAAGAAGCTTTGCTAAGCCTGTTTAGGCTGACCAATCAGGAGAGGCAGCTAAAAGGCTGGATTTTGGCTCACAGAAAATAAAGTTCACAACATCTTTTCTATAATAGTTTTGATAAATTCAACTGTGGCAAGTTGTTGTATTTATCATTACCAACCTTTTAAGTCCTTGAATGACATTTTAAGCTCCTTGCTAGCAATATTTATACTTAAATAAAATATTGCAATGTTAGCCTACAGAGCTAAATATCTACAATGGGGTAAAACACAATTTGCAGTTTTCCCCTCACCAAGGCATATAAACCTTCTTTTATAATATCCCTGCTTATTGTTACATGGTACCCCACCAATTGCCCATCTAGGGGAGACCTTAGGAGTGACTTATATGTAAACATAAGTTAGATTACTACTTTGGAAATGCCAGCATTGAATTTGCATATTCTTTACTCTTAAAGACATTCTGTAAAGCAAGGCTTCCCTATTGAAAATGACAGCAGGCAACACCGCAGTGCACACTCCTGTGCAGGAAATCAACTGGGCCTCTAAACCCCCCTGCCATTTTATGTAGTAGGGACTTATCGGTAGTTTGAATCCCCCTTGCCTTATTATATACTAGGGACTTACAGGGGTCAGTCATAGCCAATTGTAAATATACCTAATTACCATATACATTTTTAAGCAGAGCACCGGCCCTGGGCCTAGTTAGCAGAGCCCAGGGTACAGTCAGAGTCAGTTACCACCAGTATCAGTCAAACAATGGGGGAGATCAGGGCAAAGATGGATCACTTAGGATAATTCTTTTACCAGTTAGTGGACTTTTAGCAACTCTGTATTGGGAAATGCTGACTAATGAAAAGTGTGAGAAATTGGGTTATTAGTTGAGAGGGGTGGGAGACCCACTCAAATAATAAACACAGTCCTACAAAGTCCCTAAACCAGTGCTTACCCCTCTGATAGCTTGACACAAAAGCAGTCAGGCTTTGACTTAGAGGCAATGTACAAAGTATGTATGCAGCACTCAAACAGTAATAAAGTAAAAACACAAGAAAAATCCCAAACCAATTTAGAAAAACAGAGTAATATTTAATAAATAAAATGACATAAATCTACTAATATCCAATCATGCAAACCAGGTTTATGAATTTTTAAACTTTTATGTAAAAATAGCAACAAGAAGCACAAAGTGCCACAAGCTGTTATCTGGTTGCTCTGGACTGGATCAATGTTCCAAGGTCTGGCCTACCACGATTGGGCGTGGATTGGAAATAGGAACCAAGTTCGTCCCAGTGAAGAGTTCTTCTCAAAGTCCAAGTCAACACAAGGAGTCTCGGCTAGAGCTTCATGTTGGTGCGGGCTGCAAGGAACTCATTGTCTTCACAAGAAGTGGTCCGTGCTGGAGCTTCACGTTGGCGATTGATGTGGTGGTTGTTGTTTTGAGCAGAGAGCAGTTCACCGTCGGAACTTTGCATTGGCGGAAGTTTGTTGCTGACGTGAGTAGCCCATTCATGAAGTGCCCTAAACTTGTTGATTTCCACCTGGGGTTTGATTTTGAAGCAGGAGAAGTACACTCTGATGCCAGCAAAAGGTCCAGAACCTTAGAGTCACATCTTGGGAATCTGGATTCATTCCAGCAGAGACCATTAGCAAAGCTCAGGCGTGTTTAGTTGGTGCTGGTCAGCTGGTAAGTTGCATGGAAGGCCTCTGGAAACTTTTGTCCATGTAGCTCAAACTAGAGGTCAGTCAACTGAACTTTGGAGTCACTTTTGGGAGTCATGGGTTCAAGGTAAGGAGGTCTGGTCTTCCTTCTTCAGCCAGCAGAGCAGGTCTGTGTATGCATCTTCCACAGGTCCAGAAGTGTTCTGATGAGAGGTTCCGAGGATGTATTTACCTAGTGCCAGACTGTGGATGGGGATGCCCACTTTGCTAAAAGCTGTATTGTCCACAAACCCTATGATGATAAGCTTTGGTAGCTGTCCCATAAATAAATTCTGATGCTGAGTTAAACGTATACCCGCAGGGATGCTGAATACCTTCAGAGCTACTCTTTCCACAGCGTACTTGGCGTTTGATATTTGCATAGCGTCTGCGTGGGCGAGTCTGATGCTTGGGGACACTTTCACCCGCTTTACAAACAGACTCGCTGACAGTATGTCCAGCTTATAGTGTTCTGCATCCCCGCTGATGAGGCAGAATGTGTCCTTGTTGCGCGTGAGTTTGATCTTAAGATCCATTCCGTTGATGAGCAGCTTATCTTGGAAGAAGAGGTCAGAATGTATGCGTCCCAGGAGGTCAAATTGGCGACTGCCCCCCACAAAGCCGGCTCTTTTACAAAATCCTGATTGTCACCGTCCAACTCCTTGGCTTCAAACTGGCCGTCTGTGTCCTTGTAGAAGAGTCCCGCTGAAAGCTGCGTGTCAAGGGCGTCGCTACTGTAATTTAGAATACTCTCGAGGTAGGCTCTGTAGGTGTACATGTTATCGCTCTGTGTGATGAGCCGATCACCCAGGGTGATGTCCACCTGATTAAATATGGTTGCTAGGGGGTAAGCGATCGTCGCCACTTTAGCATCTGCTGCTATATCGGCTCCATCTGCTTTTACGATTTTACACATAAGATGGAGTAGCGTGTTGTTGAGATCCAAATACATATCCGTGGACCCTGATACATAAAACTCTATAGGAGCCAGAGGCGTCAAAGCTGCTAAAGGCGATACCTCCATGAAGAAGCTGTTTTCGATGCTTGTCTGCGTGGGCTTTAGAGTAAACAAGTCTAACTCAGATTTGGCGCACTCGCCCGATGCACAGTGTACGAAGGCCATGCTTTATTTTGCTCCGCTTTAAAAAATATTTACTCTAGAGGCGGATCTCTTCTTCTTTGAAGTTCTCTTCCGTCTTGGGGTTTTTCTTTTCTGAGTGCGGTTTGAAGAACTCCTCCTTTTTTTATAGGGGGTCGGTGGTCCTCTGCGTCTCGATGCGCGGCGCTTTCTTTTAACAAGCGTTCGTGGTCTGTACACTAAGCCCGCGCCTTCTTGCGGCTGTTTGTTCATGCGTTCGGCAACCGCCAAAGTAACAGACCCTACAACGTCCTGGGCAATGTTCGTAGCCGCCGCTTTAACATGCGGTTTTACAATTTCATAGCCATTTCTCAAGAAGGGCATAGCTCTTCTAAACAGACTGCGGAAGAAACCTCCTAGACCAGCCCCGTACATAACAGGTGACCCTTGAAAGTACAGAGGGCCTCCATATCCGGCCTGGTTTCGGTAATAGTCCCTGTACATAGAAGGGTCCCTGTATGTTTTCACAACCACCATGATGCCTGCTTAATAGCCTCTGTCACGTCTAGGTCTTAAATGAAGCTTAACAATAACTTTCCCGTATTTAAAGGACACAGGATCTGACTGGTCATCGAAGATCATAATTGAAATTGTGTCAAAATGGTTTTTAGGGACTGCGACGTAGTCTGGTTTGTTGAATTGAATATTGACCATCGTATTATTTTCACCCTGTACATGGACCCATCTTAACAACGGTGAGTAACTATCGCCGATCCTCTGGGCCTCCACAATATCGCTATACACATAGAGCGTGTAGAACCCGCCGTTAATATCAGGGCATGTGTGATCCGGTTCAATCGGACTTTTCACATTCTGTATGGTTCCTAAAACTCTTTACCTGAGCAGTTAAACGTCGTGGTGCGACTTGGGGCTTTAAGAAACACCTTCCTTCTGACGCTATCTAGTGACAGCTGAGTATTCGTATATGTTTCAATGGTACCTATGGCTTTGTTGATGGCGTCGACAACACTTAGAACGTTTGGGTAGTAGCCGTAGGGGATGCTCTCGTGCATGCTCACAGGGTCCTGGCTCCCGCTTTAAGTAAAACTTGGCCTCGCTCTGTGTAAATGTATTCCAGGTTCTAGGGTACTGGATCTCGGTTAGGGCTACCTCCCAATCCCCTTTCAGGTCCACCGGCTTAGCCAATTTCACGGTATAATTAGAAATCTGGTTGTCGGGGAAAATGTCTTTAGAAGCGTTGGACGGCAGGGTGATATAAAAGGGGGTTGTCTCCATCTTAACAGCAGCTTTTAGACGGTCCTCAGCTCACACACCCTTCTTGGAGCTGGCCAACACCCAACTGTTAAATTTCTCCGGCCATCCCCGCCATTTGACATATGCCTGACTATTAGCGCCTCTACCTTTCCTTTTCAGAATCTTTTCAACCCTATACACCCTGTGCGGGTCATCGGGTATCCTTTGTAACTCTTCCTTGTAAAAGACCCCCGATACCGCTTCCCCATCGTAGTCCTTTAACCTGTAAATATACATGCCTTCTTTAAGCTCCACACTTTCCACTATAAATATTTCGTCGCTAAAAGTCTGTTGGTAGCCCTTCGTAAAGACACCATTCAATTTTGAAATCCTTACGTGATCACCTTTTTTAAAAATAGGCTTCTTCACCTTTGTAGCGAAATTACGTCCGTATAACGTTCTCCAAACATTTAAGGAATTACTAGGATTTACCTCTACGGGCGCTGTTTTGATGGTCCTGTGATAGCTGGCATTATATACAGCTAAAAAAGCTTGTAGAACATCAACGTATCTGTAGGTGTTGTGGGCCGTAAAATACCTCCACATCTTAGACTTTAAAGTTCTGTTAAACCGTTCTACAACCGCTGCTTTTTACTTGTGTGTTACAAAATGTAGAACTCCATGGTGCTTTAATAATTTCTGAAATGTATTGTTTAAGAATTCTTTACCGGCGTCTGTTTGTAGTTTTTGAGGAATTCGACCCTTCTCGAAGATGGCTTTAAAAGCGGCCGTGACGCTAGTCCCAGTTTTATCGCGTAGTGCTTCTGCGTAGGCATACTTGGACAGCACGTCTATGACGGTTAATATATAATGAGCTCCATTGTTATGTTTTGCTAAATCTTGAAGGCTGATGATATCCGCCTGCCATTGATAATCTAATTGCGCATTAACGATTGTAGGGCGTCTATTAAAACGTCTTCTGGCTGGTCTATGTAGTGAATACGCCTCCTCTCCCGATAACCAGGTCTTCACCAGGTCTCTGCTTACAGGTTCGTTTTCATCAACAGCCCTTCTATATAGAGCTTCGGTGCTTCCAAAGCTACCAATTCCATGTGTATCATAATAAAGTTTTCTTAACAGCTCCCCCTGCATGTTATCACCCTCTACACAGCAGGCAATGAATGACAAGTGTTTTGCACGAGAGCCTTTTATTAAAAGTAAAGAATATTAAACAAAACATAAACAGAAGGTACTTTACACCTTTCACAGTAACGTCATAAGTACGGTTTAACACACAACCACCATGCGGTGTAACATTCCGCTAGTTTGTTCTAAATACAAGCTATCATGTCCCATTAAGACCTTATTTATTAAAAATAGTCTTCGAGGGGCCAGAGACCCTATTCTTCTATTTTTTAGATACAGCTTACACATACGCCTTTCTACGAGTCTTTCTATCATCTTTCTATCAGAAGCCACACACAAACCCTGCATACACAGCAGTTTTAAGCCAGGGTAGTGGGCATGTTGGGTTTCCTCGAGTGTCGCTGTCAAGAGCTTCAGCATCTCCGGGTGAAAATATTTATTTTCAACTGTCATCCCATACACCACCCTTAGCAGTTTATACACCTTGAACGGGTCCAACAAACTACATATAAAGCGGATTACTCGATCTCTGTATGCATTGCCCAGACACTCATGCGCTGCCTGCTGACGATCATTCATTTGATGACCATGACAAAGGCCGTAATAGTCATGTTTGACACAAGCTTGTATCACAGCCACTGCGAAACCCTTAACAGCCATCATGTCATCTTGGGATACTACTTGAATTTCTTTTACATCAGCGACGCTCTTAGAGACATAGTCACGCTTCACGGGAACATCTGTACTTTGTCTTGTGGAACTTTCAGTCTGTTTTGCACAGCATAGACAATAAAAATTTACACTGTCCGCTTTTGTAGGAGGCTCCACGGCATCAGTTCTTTTTGGGGTTGCTCCCTAGGGTCAAAAAGAAGAAAGATTGACACGCCATTAGTTTTGTTGTAGAAATAAAATACATCATTATGTAACTGTCTGTTCATAACATTTTTCTTATTTTTTTTATTTTTTTACTAACCTCAATATTTTCACCGCCCTCTGCGGCTGCTCTGAAATCTTGAGAGTCATTAATGTCCTGCGATGCCCCATCATCTTCAACCCTTGTACCAGGCTGTTGCACAACTACCTTCTCAGGAGCCGCTTCCTCCAAAAATACCATGTCTTCACAGTCGGGGGATTTAGGATGTGCTCCAGCTTCTTCCCCATAGTGCTTTATGAAGTATGTGCATCCAGCTGCAGTTGCTCTCTAGGTTCAAAAGAAGAAAGATTGACACTCCATTCGTTGAAGAAATAAAAAGACATCATTATGTAACTATTTGCTCACAACATTTATTTTTTATTTTTTTTACTAACCTCTGCATTTTTACAGCCCTCTGCGGCGGCTCTGAAATCTTGAGAGTCGCTAATGTCCTGCGTTGCCCCATCATCTTCGACGCTTGTACCCGGCTGTTGCTCAACTACCTTCTCCGGAGACGTTTCCTCCTGAAAACCCATGTCTTCATAGACGGGGGAGCTAGGTGGAACTATCGTATCTTCCAAATCGCCCAGCTCCACGAAGCTGAATCACTCATACTCGCTGCCATCACAAAAGTCCACACTTCCGATGCTACCGACCTTGATAGGTGACATCCGGCATACGCAATCCTTGAGACTATGTGCTTCCATATGCCGACACTGGTCATCGCCAAAACCTGTAACATCGCAACCCATATCCTTAGGTGTTTCTTGCTGAGCATCCTCGTCCATTACCAGGGGTGTTAAGCTGCGGTAATATCTTTCGATAGTTGGTTGGCCTCCACCCCACATGGGCCTTTTCACGAGCGGGTTGTATCTCTTCATTTTGCTAAGGGAACCTTTTCGTATTCAAGCGCCGACTTGCTGTACAAAGCTCTTAAGGAGGCCTTATATGTATCCTAAACAACCCCTAAAAGGGGCGTGCACCTCTACATCACAACATGTCCATCCTCCATCAAGGGCACTGAGGCCTCCAAAAGTAGCCCCGCCCTACGTAACACCGCCCCATGGCTCAAAGGGGGGCACCCACATCCATCATGGGGGTTTGGCACCTGTCACTTTTGGGGACACAGCGACGGGGTTTGACACCTGTCACTTTTGGTGACACAGCGAAGGGGGTTTGACACCTGTCACTTTTGGTGACACAGTGAAGGGGGTGTGGTACCTGTCACTTTTGGGGACACGCATGATGAGTAAAGGTATCCCTACTTTCTACTACAGTGCATTTTCCTTACTCCCCTCCCAGATAAGCAGCACGGTGTCTATGTAGAATTTAAACAACTTAATGTTCTCCCTGAAAAAGTTTGAGGTGTGAAGTACATATTATGACTCAAATGCGTGGACATACAGACATGCCAGACTGGGAGCAAATGTGCTCCCCATGGTTTTCCCATCCATTTGTAAGAAAAACGCTAGATGCGTGAGGTCAAGGTCAAGTATAAATTTGCATGGTGTCAGAGAGTGCCATACAGTCTCACTAAAAATCTTGTTGATTACTTCAATGGTGGTCTCCTGCGGGATGTTTGTATACAGGGACTCACTCTCTTGATTTTTGTGGTTAGAGACAGTCAAGACTTTCACTGCTACCCACTTCTTCCACTGGCTTACTCAGTTCACCCATCTCTCCGAACCATTTCCCTGATCCTGACCTCCACGACCCAAATAAAATACACTCCCTTACCACCTCGACGACCAACACCCTCCCCCCACATCCCTCCATTCCTGTGATCATAAGCACAAGAAGAACCTCGTCCTCCTCAGCCTCACCTAGACCCCCGCAACAACTCTCCGTCATCCACCCCTCCTCCTCCCCCCAAAAAACTGACCCTAAACTCCTTAACTGCATGCTGGTTAACTGCCGATCGGCAGCCTGTCATGCTACAGATATCGCTGAAAGCATCCTTAGTGAAGGCATTGACATAGCCTTTCTTACTGAAACCTGGCTCAATGCCCACTCAACATCTATACTCGACCTGCTCTCTCCACCCGGCTACTCCATCCTTAGAAAAGACAGGCTTAATAAAATCGGAGGGGGACTCGCCATAATCTATAAAGAAGACCTTCAACTCTTGCCTGTCCAACACCCTGACCTCACTACTTTTGAATACCTTGGTGCTGATCTTATAACTCACGGATCACCCCCTATCCTCCTACATACCATCTACCACCCCCCTGGAGACCCTCTATCCTTTGTGGAAGAACTATCTGATTTTCTCACTCAATCATCGTCTACTAAATCTAGAAACCTCTTCCTCGGAGACTTTAACCTCCACTGGAATAAAAATGATGACCCCTTGGTTAAACTCATCCATGACTTACTTGACATCAATAACTTAGAACAGCTCTGCCATGCCCCAACACACACCAAAGGAGCCACCCTTGACGCTATCATCACTAACAAGGAACTGGCTTCCCTCTCCCACATCATCCCCATCGACTGGTCCGACCACCACCTCATCCTCTTCACGATTAACAGCTTTGTACAACCACCATACATTAACGCCCCCAACCAAAAAAAACTAACTAGAAATCTCCACCGCATCCCCCCAGGCGAACTGGAGAATAAAATTAAAGCTCACCTAAACCTTCCTCCTCCCTCCCAAAACGCTAATGACCTTACAGAACACTATAACAAATCAATTGGTGATGTTCTTGACGAAATTGCTCCTGCCAAATTAAAACAGTTGAAACGTAACCCCTCCAAGTCCTGGTTCAATAGCGACCTAAACAGTGAAAGACGCGCTCTTAGACAGACAGAACGCTCCTGGAGGCAACAACCCTCCACCTCAAACCTTAGCCTCCTCAGAACCGCAAGAACAAACTACAAAAAACACATCTTTAAGGAAAAGACTTCCTTCTTCCGTTCGCAGCTTGACCGGGCAAGAAACCGACCTAGAGAACTATTTAGCATTGTCAAAAGCCAAACAGCCTCAGCACCACCCAAACTTATGGCTACGAACGAGAGATGTGAAGAAATCGCAAGCTTCTTCTCTGATAAAATCAACAAATTTGAACAATCTTTCATTGTAACGCCCCACCTTGACGACCAGACACCCTACTCTAATATCCCCCCTATCTCTCCTCCCTCTCTTCACCTTCCCCCGGACTTTTCCCAACATCCCCCCTTCAACATTTCTCATGAACATGACTACATCGCCCCCCAACCAAAATATAATGCATTCTGGAGTAATTTCTGTCCAGTCACGGAACGGGATGTCTTCAACATCATCTCCAAACTTAAACCTTCTTCTCATACCAAAGATCCCCTTCCAGCCTACCTTGTTCAGGACCTCAAGCACATCATCGCTGCGTTTTGGACCACTATCATCAACTCCTCCCTCACTACTGGCAATGTCCCTGCCTCCCTCCAACTAGGACAAATTACCCCCACCATCAAAAATGCCACAGCTGACCCCAATGACTTAAACAATCTCCGCCCTATTTCTAACCTTCCTTTCCTATCCAAGGCCCTAGAAAAATGCGCTCTGCTCCAGTTAAACAAACACATTGAATCATTCAACCTCCTGGACCCTTTACAATCAGGCTTTCGAAAGGGATGCAGCACAGAAACAGCTATGCTCAACATAGTCGATGACATCCACCACTCTCTAGACAAAGGTGAATCCTCCATCCTCATCCTTCTCGACCTCTCTGCAGCCTTTGATACTGTCAATCATAATGTCTTACTCAACATTCTCAAAGACCGTTTTGGTCTAAATGGCGCTGTACTGAAATGGTTCACCTCCTTCCTCAAACATAGAACCCAACAAACTAAAATCAGCGACTGTCTTTCCAAACCTCTACCTGTCACCTTGGGGGTCCCCCAGGGCTCTATTCTCTCCCCCACTCTTTTCAACCTCTTCATGGAACCACTCACACTCATTCTTAAGCAAGCTAAGATCAGCTACCACCTCTATGCCGATGACACCCAACTTTACTATAAGATCAAATCCCATTCAGATGTCTTGCACCTTAACATTGCTTTGTCTAAGATCCAATCCTGGTTCCATCACAACCACCTTAAATTAAACCCTAAGAAAACAGAAATCATTCTCTTCTCCCCCAAAAGCAACCCTCTCCCTGTCCTACAGTGGATCCCTGGCATCAAAGCTCTTAACTGCTCTCTCTCCGTCTCGAGCTCAATCAAGTCCCTTGGCATTAGCATAGACCAGAACCTCACTCTTACTCCCCATATAAAAAACTCGGCAAAAGGCGCCCTCTTCACACTGCACCATCTTAAAAAAATTAAACCCTTCATTCCTGCTGATGACTTTAAATCAGTGGTACAATCATTGGTCCTTTCTAAACTTGATTACGGTAATGCCACTCTCTGGAACTCCCAAAGTCCACCTTGCCCCGATCAAATCCGTTCTCAACCTCGCTGCCAGGCTTATCACTGACTGCAAACGGTTTGATCACATCTCCCCCATCCTCACAGACCTTAAATGGCTCCCTATTGAAGGTAGATCCACTTACAAGACTGCATGCATCACGCACAAAGCCCTCCATCAAAACACCCCATCATACCTCTCTGATAAACTCCACAAGTCAGGATGCACCAGAAATTTGAGGAGCACCAATGCTCTCATCCTTATCCCACCCTTATTGAAAAAGAAAGCTACTCAATCTCGCTCTTTCTCTGGAAATGCGCCTACCGTATGGAATGCTCTTCCCAAGGAACTACGGTGCAACCCCTCCTACCCCAGCTTCAAAAAAGACCTCAAACTGCTCCTTCTCAACAAATACTGGGGTCCTTAATTGACTGTCACTGTTTTTTATGCTTACCCCTGCCCCCACTCTCTCATTTAGAACCTTCTCTCCCCCGTTCTTTTCATACATTACGTCCTTCCGATCCTTTATTACCCTGCTCCCTCCCTCCTTCCCCCATCTAATAATTAAAATTTGTTTTTCCACCAGGCCTATTCATCATTGCCATGCTGCTAGACTTATGACATATTTGTTAACATTTACCTCATTTTAAACAAACCACTATGTGCCTTGTTTTCTTGACTTATGTGTATAAAGTTATATTGAATTGCTGTTTTTTACCTAATCATGTAAAGCGCTCTGATACTCTTGGGTCCAGCAAGCGCTATATAAAACCTTTAAATAAATAAAATAAATAAACAGTCAGAAGTCATATTTCTGCCTTCAAAGAGAACTGGGATCCTGCTATTTCAGATGGTCTGGTGCTTACTTTGGTTCAAGAAGAATATACCATTGAGTTCAGCAGCATTCTTCTCAGTTCAGGATTGAGATTGATTGACAGCTTAACGATGTTCTACATAATAAAACGTTATGCCAAGAGATCAGTGATGAGCTTAAAAAAAGGGCTCTTATTACAGTATCAAAAGATGAGTTGGCGAAAGAAATATTCTCAAGACTCTTACGCTTCCCAAAAAAGAAATCGGTCCTTTTGTCCCATCAGAAATTTCATGGAGGTTAACAATGTCATCAAGGACATATCCTTTCGGGTGGCTTCTCTAGCGGACATCATTTGGATGGTGGGCACAGGAGATTATTTAACTTTCATAGATCTGGAGGACTCCTATTTTCACAGACCTGTGGCACTCATCATCAGAAATTATTTGAATTTGCAGTGCCATCAAGACAGTACCAGTTCCAAGCCTTGCCCTTGGGTTGAGATTAGCTCTGAGAGCTTTCATCAAACTTCTAGCCCCATTGGTCATCATGGCACATGCAAAAAGCATTGTCCTACACTGTTATCTAGACAACTGGCGAATTAATGCCCAATTATTTGATCTGGCCTAGTCTGCATACAAATATAGGCTACTCTCTGAAGATAGACTTTGGCTGGATTAAGAACAAGAAGATGTCCTGCCTAATCCCAGGTCAACAGTTCAAATTTTAGAGGAGTCTGTTTAACTCAGCTCTAATTAAGGGTTTTCTTCATTAATCCCAAATAATATCTTTGAGATGTCATCTGAGGGGCCTCCTGAGAAGGACTAGCTTGCTAGCAGGTTTGTGCTTGGGATCTCCCGGGGCATAGAATCCACAGTGATTATCGTCCCTTGGGCCAGACTGTGTCTGAATCCTTTACTTCAACAGCCCCGGTGTCTTGGATTCCTCATTCAAAGGACTGCATGGCATTTATGCCTGTATTAAAACAACTCCTACAGTCACTGCAGTGAGGGCTGTTCAGGAAACATCTGAAAAGTGGACCTCTAACACCCTTAACCAGTTAACAATACAACCAATGAGAATATGAACAGTTGAAGAATGTCCAGGGCGAGTGCTCCAGCCCAGGGAATGTTATGTCCCCTGGAAGTTGTGGGTCCTCAAACTAGAGGGAATTGCAACCAGTTTGGATGACAATGTAAACAATTGTACTGAGACTTCGGGGCCAGGATATTTTGGTCTGGATGGACAATTTAGTCATGAAATGGTATACAAACCATCAGAAAGGTACATAATTGCTGTCTCTGTCTCAGGTGGCTAAGAAGCTTCTGGAGTGAGCAGAACCTCAACTAGCATCATTCACAATATGTTGTACTCTGGAGCAGTAAGTGTGCAGACAGATGATCTGAGTCCGGTGTTCCCTCCTCCATGTCTCTTTTTGGTTAAAACAATTCTGAGTTGAGGTTCTGGACTTTTAAGAGTCCAGAGGTGTCAGGGAAACAACACCCGAAGACCCCTGAGTTCCACCTGTCTCGGTGCACAAAATAAACAGAGACGCGGGTTTCTCGATGGCGGCGTCAAAGACCAAGGTTTATTTACTGCAGGGACACAGAAGTCATAGGAACCACACAGAGGCAGAATCTAGGAGACTGTTCAAATTGCATTAAGTGGGTCGTTTCTTAAATACACGAAAAATGTCTTGGGGCAACATTACACGAATATTTCTCATGCCCAACCCGATATCCCAAACAGACAATAAATATACATCAAACAATGATTAGTTGTAGGTTTTCGGTATTCGATCAAATTCTCTTGTCAGTTCTCCATTCTCTACCTGATCCTCCCCATCATAAAAATCGTAACCTCCCCATTGTAAAAGCCCAGAAGGAGAGGAGCAGAGCCAGGTGCAAAGATTGAGAAATAGGATAAGAGGTGTTTATGGATCATAAACGGGCAGGGCTATCGTCTTCGGCTTCTCGGTCAGGGCAATGGACACGAGAACCAGTATAGCAGGATAGGCCTCAGGCAAGGGAGGCAGCTTGATTCTGCCTAGTCATGTAGCGTCAGCCTTTCTCGGGACTCGAGCTTACGTGTCCTTAACAAGGTGATCCTGCTGGGGTCATCGTCCGTTCATTGACTATGTGAGGGCAAGAAACAAAATGGACGCTGCATCTAAAATGGATGCCATGACTTAACAACAGAAATGCCCTATTCTCCAGCGAATTCAAGCTCGTTGCCTAGCGAAAATACTGTCATGTATATAATGGATCATTTGCGGTTCATTGGTATCAAAATCGTGTCAGTACTATGATACCGAATACTCGGGTTCAGATCGCTACGGAACCTCAGACCGTCCTTTTGCCCTTACATAGGCAATAGCTTACTCTATGTCAGAGTCCATTTCTATGTTCATTAGGTCACTGATATGTTGTTGTAGCATTACTCTATCCCGTGGCGCATCTCTAAAGACAGGTGGTCCTCTTACGCATGATGAAACACAAACGCTACATAAGGCAGGACCACACTGAATGATGAGACAGCACGAAAATAAAAATACCAACGCAACACCAATGACCATTAGAACCTTCCATCCCCACGCAGATAACAGATTCCAGAACCATCCCATTAGTGACCAGTCACCTTCCTCTACGTGAATGGAGTCAGAGATTTTGTGCAACTTAGAGATGGCCTTGTATACTGTTGGCGCATTATCTGGGATAAAAACGCAGCAACTTGATTGGATCATCTTACATACCCCACCTCGATCTGCAAGTAACACGTCAAGGACCATACGGTTCTGTAACGTCATGAGGCGATCCGTTTGAAGCTCAGCCGTTAGGTTACTAAGGGCACCCGCAGTTTCGGTAATGGTGGATTCAACTACTCGTGTTAGTTGGCGTAGGTTTCTACTGTTGGCCATAGGCCCCCAGAACGGGAGGTAACCCTTGAAAAAGTCTCCTGCTTCTTGGCCAGCAGTATCTTCTTTACTGAAAACACCTCTCACAACTCTCGTTTTGTGATAGTCCGGTGCAGCAGTGTATGTCAGAGGTAACAGTTGAGCGATATAACATGAGCCTGAGAAGTCAGCGGGCAGCCATGTATATGCTCTGTCTTGACAAACAAAATAGGTACCCTTAGCGGCTAAAAATGCAGGGGAAGATTGCGACGGGAACACGTATGTTTCAATACAGTCACTCTTCCCTAGTCGAGCTTTCGGATTCCTCCCATTCCCTTGCAAGCAGACTTGACCTTGGTGAGGTACGACCCAGATCGGAGTCGAGCTTTTGCGTTTGTTCTCACCCAGAGTAATGCCATATTCTGTAACGTTCCACCCCATGTAAACTCGCAACTCATCCTTGGGAATAAACGGAGTGTCATTGACGTCTCTAACCATGTCAGTAATTCCCTTTACCAAGGCTCTGTTAGCGGAGTTATACCTAGTGGAACGCGGAGGACGCGGGGGATAGGTCTCTAGAGCATAGGCGAACATGGTCTGAAATGCCCAGAATGATCCATTATAACTAAAGGGCAAAACTAGGTAGGGAATGCCTTTATCCATGGTGTGTGGTATTAAGCCACATACCCAACAGTTCGTTGTGTTTACCACTAGTTGATGTTGGTGCAAGAGCTGAATGAAAGTGTTATTTATAAACTCAGAGCGTCGAGCTTGCTCGTGTGCAGGAAAAGGATGGAAAGAATGAATAGAACCAACGGTTGGAGAAACAGAAATATGGGGAGATACTGTAGACATAACAGGTGCAAAGATTAATTGAATACCAAAAATAATTCCGCCTACCAGAGTTATAAAAACAATCAGAAGTGTCAGGGCACATTGCATTAGGAAACATTTGCTATAAAGTATATCATACAGTTTGGTCTTGTGCACATTTATGACGTTAACCCGTCGTAGTTCAGGAAGCTCCATCTTCTATAACCGTTCGCAACGGATGGTTTGTACCTGTTAAAAATTGCCTCTGTTTACCTTGGGAGTTCCCAAAGTAGACAGAAGAAACCGACCTTGTGTCTGGTTCCCTGCAAATTAAAACAAGGCACACGTTACGACCCTACGGTAACCCAGACGGCAAGGTAAGAGAACAGTAAAAACAAAAGATAAAAAGCAAACTTCCTGACTGAACGGAATGCAACAAGATCAACACAGTTTTCAAACGGAAAGGTAATTATGTAATGTCATTAGTTCAAAACATGAGAACGTAGATTATATCTGTACTTTCCAGGTCTTGTCTGGTCTTGAAATAGCTGGTCTTCAGGTGCAGAAATGTTCGACTCCACAGGTGACAAATGTTCACTTTGTACAACACTCTGTTCAGGGTTTGAAAGAGCAGTTCCTGCTGAAGTGTCAGAGTTTTGCGTTTCAGTTTGTTTGTCCGTTATATACTCTGCATCACTGAAAGGGATGAGCCTAGGAACAGGTTCTGTCTCGGATACACCAAATCCCTGTCTAACAGTTGTCGTAGGGGAGTGGGAGAGGGACACGTTTCGTATGGCTAGCGTGTACCCAGTTCTTTTTTCCAGCTAGTCGTACAGCAGTTCTCGTTGCCAGGAGCACCTGGTATGGGCCCACGAATCTTGGCTGCAGGTTTCGAGTCCGTTCGAAATTTCGGACCACCACTTGGTCTCCTGGTTTCAGCGTGTGGCCTGGACTCTCTGGTAGTTTAGGCAAGGATTCAAATACTTGTTGACGAATAAGGCTTAATTTAGTAGTCAGATCATAAAGATAATCAATCAACATTGGGTATTCAATCTGTTTGAATTCCTTTGGCCTGGGGACTCCCCAAACATTAGCAGGACGACCGAACACAATCTCATATGGGCTAAGCCCTACTCGAGAGTGTACAGTCGCTCTGGTGGACAATAGAGCTAAAGGCAGTGCATCTGGCCAAGATAGACCAGTGGAAGCTTGAATTTTAGCAAGTTTCAATTTCAGGGTGCCATTGTACCCTTCAACCAAACCTGCTGACTGTGGGTGATTCGCACTGTGAAATTTTTGGACGATCTCCAGGCCCGCACACACACTCTTCATAACTTTCCCTACGAATTCACTTCCATTGTCCGACCAAACAATCCGTGGCATACCATATCTGGGGAAGTACTCTTTGAGGAGGATTTTGGCAGTGGACATAGCAGTGTTATCTTTTAATGGGTATGCCTCTATCCATCTTGAAAAGGCACAGACTACCACCAGGACATATTTAAGATTGTTACACCTATCCATATGGATATAATCCAACTGAATCACTTCAAAGGGACAAGAAGGGGGAGCAAAATGACCAGTTGGGGTTGGGGTTCCCTTGCCAGGATTATGCATCAGGCATACCATGCAATTTTTCACCACTCTTTCCGCACACTTAGTAATTCCATCATTCTTCCATACTGGAGCTAACATTTTACAGATCCCTTTCGAACTGATGTGCGCCGCTCCATGCGCCATCGTGACTACCGCAAGCACATACGCATCAGGTAACATCCAACGCTGCTGTTCAGACAGATCAATCCAACATCCACTCGAATCCAATTTACCCGTTTTCTCCCTCCATGTATTCTTCTCATTTTCAGTTGCTTCATTCTGGATTGCCTTCACACTGTCAATCGTATTCTCACACATTCCTGATTCAGCAATCCATCTCGCAGATGTTGCAACGTACATCCGACTCGTCATGTTCTTGGCCGTTTCTTTGGCGACCTCATCAGCAAACGCATTCCCACGGCCAACATCATCCGTAATCTTTCGATGTGCACTGCACTTCACAATCGCAACTTCATTCGGTAGGGTCAGGGATTCCAATAGATCGCTGACTAACTGTCCATGTTGGATTTTAGTTCCATGGGACGTGAGAAAACCTCTTTCTTTCCAGAGACGTCCAAAGCTATGTGCAACGCCGAAGGCGTATTGGCTATCAGTAAACACATTCACTCTCTTTCCCTCAGCTAAAACACACGCTCTTGTCAATGCAATTAATTCTGCAGCCTGGGCAGAATTCTGACTCACTCTTGCGGTCTCCACAATTGTACTCAAAGTCGTAACTGCATACGCGGCCGTCACATCACCATTCTGTAATTTAAAACAGGACCCATCGACATATAAAATGCCGTCTGGATCTAGTAATGGAGTGTCTTTTAAATCAATCCGACCTTTTGTCTCTTCCTCAGTTCTGAAACAACAATCATGGGGCTCTGAATCACTCGACTCCTCAGTAGTCGGCAACAGCGTTGCTGGGTTCAATATGTTGCATCGCTTGATCTGAATGTGACTTGCCAATAGTGTCAGCTCGTAGCCCGATAATCTAGCACTGGTGAGGTGCTGAGTTTTCGTTCGATTCATGAGTGTATCCACAGCATGTGGAACCATGACTATTAACATGTTGTTCATGACTAGTCCAGCAGACTGTCGAATAGACACTGCGGCTGCTGCCGTGGCTCTCAAACAACTTGGCAATGCTCTGGCTACCGGATCTAATGTGGATGAGAAATACGCACAAGGCCGCTCTTTGTCACCAAATTGTTGTGTTAATACACTCAACGCACAACCTTCTCTTTCATGGACATATAGTGTAAACGGCTTACTGTAGTCAGGAGTACCCAACACAGGAGCTGAACACAGCGCATCACGTAAGTCGGAGAAGCTCTGTTGACATTCATCAGACCATGGCAAAGGGCTCGGAACACCTTTTCCAGTCAGGGCTACCAATGGTTTTGCCATGAGAGAAAAATTTGGGATCCATTGCCTGCAGTATGATGTGATACCCAAAAACGCACGCACTTCTCTCTGTGTGCTTGGTACAGTCATCTGCGAAATTGCTTTGATTCTCTCTGGGGTCAACCTTCTTCCCTCCTTTGACAAAAGATGACCTAAGTAGGTCACTTCTTGGCAACAATATTGCAATTTAGAAGGTGACACCTTGTGATGTAAGTCTGACAAATGTCGTAATAAAGAAATTGTAGCTGTTTTGCAAGTTTCCTTGTCATCGGCAGCTAGTAAGAGATCATCTACGTATTGGATCAGAGCAACACCAGGAGGAAGTACAAGAGCATCTAATTGACTTTTTAATGCTTGGCTATAAATTGAAGGGCTCTCACAATACCCTTGTGGAGCGCGTTTGAATCTGAAACTGCGACCTCCTAGGGAGAAACCAAAAATGTCTCTACTTTCTTCTGCTATCGGAATGCTGAAAAATGCATTTTTCAAATCGATCACTGTAAACCATGAGGCCGATGCAGGAATCAACGTCAATAATGCAGTGATATCTGGTACCACTGGAAACTGCGGAATCACAATTTTATTCACCTCTCTGAGGTCGATCACAAATCTGTAGATTGGAGGTTTGGAAGGGTCAGTGCGTTTCAAAATCGGCAGTACAGGACTATTGCAGACATTTCCTCTCGTTTCCTCTATCACATCTTTCTGTATTAAGTCTTTTACGATCAGTAAGAGTGCTTGTTCACCTTCATTCGAAATCCGATACTGTGGGATTCGTGGGAATTTAACATTCGCTTTTAGACTTACCACATACGGGGGAATTTCCAAGAGGCCTACATCATTAGGACCAGTTGCCCAAAGAGTATCAGGGAGAGAACGCAGCTCCGGTGGGAGCTTATCCATCGACATATACATTGGAGAGATGACTCCCTTGCCTAATGTGAGCTGTACTCCCGAAGGAGAACAGTACAATGTCGCATGCAGGCGTTTTAACAGGTCTAAACCAAGCAGATTCTCATTACAACCGGTTGTTAGGATAAGGGGTGCTTCTAGCTCGCATGGCCCAACAGAGATAGATAAAGGACTAGACACAGGATTGTGAACAGGGGCGCCTGAGAAACCTACTGAAGTGTTCGTTAAGCCAGACAAAGGTGCGCCAGGGAGTTTCGCACGCATGATTGAACTTTTTGCCGCACCAGTATCCAACAGAAACGGTTCGACCACGCCTGATGTAACTACTGAGACATAAGGTCCACTCTGATCAACTGGAACTGATACTACTCCCTCTCTTTGCCTGTGGCTGTCCTAGTACTCGCTTCTCTGAATCTGTTCATTATGATCGTGGTAATCCTCAACATGATACTGTGAAGATCTACTTGGCTGTGCAGGTTGTACATTTCGCTGATCGAAATAATTTGATGGGCGATCGGCCTGTGGTGTCATAGTACCACGTCCTCTACCTCTAGGAGTTTGCATAAACCCAACACTACCTCTCTGAGCTGGGACACCACTGGTCTGTGCGTGCAGTACTGGACACTCGTTCTTATAATGACCCTCCTTTTTACAATAGGCACACTGGTTCCATGCTAACTGTTGTCGGGGAAATCCATAATTAAATCTTTGGGACATCCCTTGCTGGAGTTGCGACTGCTGCTGAAACTGTGGTCGCTGTTGTAAATCTGACTGATTCGAGCGAGGCGGGTATGCCTGCTGCAATAGTACTTTAGTCTTTAAATCTTTTGTTTTCTTTTCTGACTTTTCCTTCTCTTCTTTCTCTCTATTCTCGTAATACTGGGCAGTTGCAAGTATCTGTGCTGTCGTCGATACTGCCCATGCGCTTTCCGAATCCTTTAACTTATTACTAAGCTCAGGTAGTGAATTAAACACGAACTTATCGACAAACAACCTCTGACCTCCCTCGGTACTCATATTTTGCCCACTGTGGTCTACGAAGGTCTCTTCAAATCTAGTGAAGAAGTCAGAGACGCTTTCGTCCTTCTTTTGTTTGCATGCTGATAGTTTATCCCAATTTGCTCGTAACGCTGGCATCAGCGTTTTCATCAGATTAATTATTCTGCCAGGTAAGTCAGCAATCAGGGGTTCAGGCTTAGCTCCGCCAATCTGCTGTGCGTCTGCCTCTACGATAGCTGGCCAATCACCTCCTAGGGCGACTGGGTGGTTCTCTTGCCGAATCTTGGCCCATATAGGCTGTGGCACTACATTGCCAAATAGCATTTCAATGTCTGCCAAATTCATGATACACGCTTGGACTGTTTGCGTCAACTCTTTATAATAACCAGCAGGATTTTTACGCGGGTCTGGCAATGCTTGTTTTACTGCTAGTACTTCAGCTCGCTTCCAAGGGATGTGTATCCACACTCTCTGGAATTGTGCTGGAGCAGCTGCAATACCATTAGCCCCATCAGCGGCAACTGCTTCGCGCCAAATGGGCGGAACTTCCCTCATCGGATACTGACCTCGTCTTTTTCTAGTTATCGGTGAACCATCATGGTCCCTTGGCATTCGAAGAGGGGAATCATCTCTATATGCTAAAATCAGTTCTATCGCTTTTCCTACTTCTGAACCTATCACCATTCCTGCGGCGAATTTCTGCTGAATATTTATCAAATCAGAGGGGACAGTATCTAAGTCATCATCATCCCATTTTTCACGGACAAGAGAACACATCACGTCAAAAACGTAACGTTGAGTTGGTTCGTTCCATTGCATAAAGGTGTCTAACACCCTTTGTACATCATACTTCGCAGTCTTCGACATCCACCTAAGAGCTGTCGAGTCTAACATTTCTTGTTCCTGGGGACCAGGAAGCTGGCTACGTCTCTGTATAGAGTCAGAAACGGGGGTCCCAATAAAAGACCTGTAGAGAGGAGTTAAGATGTTAGTTACAGAGTCGGCTATCTTCCGACGAACGGAAAGCGGAGTCAAAATGACAGGGCTTGGGGACAGGGCAGCTGAAGCAGATGATATAGTGAGGGTGGGAGTAGTAGGTAAAGCAGTATGCGAAACGACAGGCAAAGGCGGAATAGGCGACCCAGGAAGAGGGGGTGCCGTGGGATCATTAATCACGGGAAAGACAGGAGCTGGATTCAAAGGAAGTGGAGCACCTATTCCAGGCTGACCAGCAGCTGGCTGTACAACAGGTAGTAACTGTGGCGCTGTAATACCCTGTGCATATGGTGGAGGTGAGCCAACAGGTAAGACAACAGAGGATCCTTTTCAAGGTCCTCTATCGGCTTAGCAGGACAAGATGGCAGTACAGGGTAACATTTATCAATTGCCAAATTATATTTTCTATTCGCCATCTCCATTGCTTTCTCAGTCTCATTGACATGCAGCTGCCTAGCAGACTCCATTAAGGTCAACCCTTTCTCTTTCTGTTCTTTCTTTGATTTCCTAATTTCTCTCTGTTTGGCTTCTTTACGCCATACGCGAAAAGAATCAAACATTGCCGGCCGGGCTTTTCTCTTAAACAACTTCATTTCTAAATTGTCTAGGATTTCACTTTCGAAACTACCATGCGGTGGCCAACTAAGGACACCATCTTTTCTGGTATAACGAACCCATACTTCATTATACGTAATAGGACCCACACCATGTTTACAGTAGAGCTCATATGTAGGAGTTCCAATCGGAGGAACCGAACACGAATCCTCCAACCGGGAATCCCCGTTGCAACGTAACAAGGACAAGAAACAATTGTTACTTTTAGTCATGACTAACGAAGACAAATTCCAACCAAAATGCGCAGAGAACTTAGGCCTACCAAAGGAACAAATACCAAAAACAAAGATTATCCTAACAAGAGCAACCAATGATAATCTACGAATCCAAAACAAACGTATCCAAATAACCAAACTGAGCACGACCCACTTAATACTTAACTGAAATGTGGAAGACGTCACCAAGGAGAACCCGTCTACGTCTCGCCGTACTAAGGTCTGCACCTCGGGTCCAAGACAGGGCGACAGTCAAGGCAGCGGTCCTCTGTAGCCGTCTGGAAACGGGAACCCTCGTGGAAGAGATCGTCGGGCCACTTTTACGACATGCAGGGATCGATGAAGCGGGGTACCTCCCTCCGGAATCTTCACACGAAGCTCCTCGAACTTTTCAGGCTTTGGACCGGTACCGAATGACGTCGCCCCACGTTGGGCGCCAATTTGAGGTTCTGGACTTTTAAGAGTCCAGAGGTGTCAGGGAAACAACACCCGAAGACCCCTGAGTTCCACCTGTCTCGGTGCACAAAATAAACAGAGACGCGGGTTTCTCGATGGCGGCGTCAAAGACCAAGGTTTATTTACTGCAGGGACACAGAAGTCATAGGAACCACACAGAGGCAGAATCTAGGAGACTGTTCAAATTGCATTAAGTGGGTCGTTTCTTAAATACACGAAAAATGTCTTGGGGCAACATTACACGAATATTTCTCATGCCCAACCCGATATCCCAAACAGACAATAAATATACATCAAACAATGATTAGTTGTAGGTTTTCGGTATTCGATCAAATTCTCTTGTCAGTTCTCCATTCTCTACCTGATGTTCCCCATCATAAAAATCGTAACCTCCCCATTGTAAAAGCCCAGAAGGAGAGGAGCAGAGCCAGGTGCAAAGATTGAGAAATAGGATAAGAGGTGTTTATGGATCATAAACGGGCAGGGCTATCGTCTTCGGCTTCTCGGTCAGGGCAATGGACACGAGAACCAGTATAGCAGGATAGGCCTCAGGCAAGGGAGGCAGCTTGATTCTGCCTAGTCATGTAGCGTCAGCCTTTCTCGGGACTCGAGCTTACGTGTCCTTAACAAGGTGATCCTGCCGGGGTCATCGTCCGTTCATTGACTATGTGAGGGCAAGAAACAAAATGGACGCTGCATCTAAAATGGATGCCATGACTTAACAACAGAAATGCCCTATTCTCCAGCGAATTCAAGCTCGTTGCGTAGCGAAAATACTGTCATGTATATAATGGATCATTTGCGGTTCATTGGTATCAAAATCGTGTCAGTACTATGATACCGAATACTCGGGTTCAGATCGCTACGGAACCTCAGAGTGGGTTCCCTTGGATGGATCTGTTTGTATCACCTCATAATGCTCGTCTTCTAGCCTGTTGCACCAAGGGAAACATATTGAGCGTACATGGGATACATGAAAATTCATTTTGTTGGCACCAAGACTATTTGATTCTCTTCCTTATATTTCTTTTTGTCAAGTGTCCTTCAAAAAATGTACCTTGAAAAAGGCATCTGTAACTGTGATTGCTTTATTCTTGCCATACAGAATGTGGTTTCAGCTTCTGCATCTATTAGTAGTGATGAAAAAGTGACATCTATGACTGTTGCTATCTCTTCTTTGGTATCCTCTTCGTTCTGCCCCATAGTTATCCAAGCTGGAACTAATGCACTAGACAGTGAAAAGGTAGATTTGGACCGTTTGGGTGTTTCTGCAGAGGAGGTATGTACACTACAAGAATTTAGATTGTTCTTCCCCTCTCCTCTGGTAGTCTAAACACTAGAAATCCTTTGGTAAATGGTGCATATCTCATATTCTTTTGTTACTAAACTTTTTATTAGTTTTATAACAGTTAAAGATCACAGAAGGTACAGCATAGCAATATATGATATGAAGTATGTAGGTCACATCCTCTTGTTTCTTGAGGACCTCTGATGTCCCTTTTCCCCTACAAGTACCCGTTTATTTTGTTAATCACCACTGGGCTAGGGGTGGTCTTCTTCCCTGTATTCCAAGGCAGTGGCTGCTCTGCTACAGTTCCATGTACGTTTGCCATTGCTGCCATTTCTTTACCCACTTTTTGGGGTAATCCCAATGTATCTCAAATTCAATATCCCTGTACCTGTGATCCTTTACACATTCTTTTGTTCTCAAAGAAAAGCTTTGATTTAGTGTTTGGTACTTCTTTCTGACAAGTTCAGCTATACACTGTTTGGGTTTTTTTTTAATCTTGGTGTGGCCTATCTTCTAGCCAAGTTTTCATTCCATTTGATGCAAGGTTTTGCCTTATCATGCCCCTGAGTATGAGTGGTGTTGGGATTTACCTTTAGTCTTATAGGTGTTATGTGCTGTCCCTTAGAAACCTTTGGGATGGCACCTTTAAACATTTGTGGGAGTAGACATCCGAACCCCAATATTTAAAACACCCCAAAATTCACATCAGTTGGTTCTGCTCCAAGTCGATCTTGCATAAACACACCCATCCCAACATTAAATTAGCAGAGTAATAGAATAAGTAACTGGGGCCACTCAATAAGTGAGTTCTAGATCTGGAGAAAAAGTTAAAGGGTTTTATTAAAGAAACCTCATAATCAAGTGATACAGAAATATAATACCATAAAAGCTCACATGAAGGGTTATACAGAGTAATCAAAATCAGAAATAAATCTAAGCCCCAAGTGAGCATAAAAAGGAATAAAGAATTGGACAGCATCACAACTAGCAACTGGAAAGCTAAAACATCTTCTGACTCACCCCCAGAATCAAGCACTTCTCATACAGAATTATCTCATAGAAAATTAGCTAAAACAAACATGTCAGATCTCATGCATCAATTTTTTAGCAAATCACACTAATTCATTTCAATATCATTATATGTTAACACTATCCCATTTCTAAGAGAGCATCCTGTTTTTCTGTGTCAAGGTCAACCAGAGATGTTTGAACAAAAAATGAAACATTTAACAAAAGCAATTGACAAATAAATTAGACTGATTGGAAACAGAGTGGAAGGACCTTTGAAAAAATGTTACATTTAGGAACACTAGAAAATTAATTCAGAGTACAATAGTTTGTCTTCATTCTTCAGAGCTGTGCGGAAAGTAGATGTGCATAAGAAACTGATGGAAGGGGGTTAACATAAGAGTGAAACCAGAGACAACAGTGGCATACAGTTTATCCAAAATTTAGTTTTTTAATCAAAATATGACATGACTAAATCATGTTAATAAAGACACTTCTATACGCAGTATTAAACTGACTTCAGCCGCAATCATATTAATTCAGTATTTTCTTATCGGATCGAACATAAAAATCATTGATACTTAATATTATTATATTATTTGTTGCATTAAAATTTAAACTTTCTTAAAACACTCTAACAACGATTAATTCATGGCAGTTTTTTCAAACCACCATGCTTACTGCAATGTGACTTGACTAGTTGGGTGCTCCTATGAACCAATCCCTATCTGAGGATTTTTCCCCCAAGGGATTAGATTTACATCCAAACTTAAAGTTCAGGTTTCAAATGGCCATTCCCAAGTTCCTCCTGAGTCATCTGATTTAGATTTGCACCCTTTGAATTTTACGAGGGCAGTAACATTTTAACTGGCTTGCACTCAGACTTTCAAAAAAATCAGAATATTTGCTTCTTTTGGATGTGGTTTGTTAGGTTGGAAACCTATAGTTTCCGCTCTTAGCAGGTGGATTTGTCGAGCCATTTTCATGGAGTTCCTCCTTCCAAGGGTATTCAAGTATAATATACCCAGGATATGGTTGCCTCTTGGAGGAGAACAAGGAGATGTCTGTTTTGGACATCTGTAGAGCTGGAGCGCAGGTTTCTCCTGCCACATTTGTGGCTTTCGTCGATCTGAATGTTTCTTCTTCCTCTCTTGCAGCTTCAATCTTAAGTAAGTTCCCTCTATCTCTGCTGTTACACCGGTGTCAAAGCAGTCTTATAACGGATATGGATTTACATCATGATTGTTGTCCATAAGGCTCAACATGCAATAAATCTTATTTTCTTTAGTGCAATATACATTGCTCTTGTATAGTATTATTATTTTTTGTAAGCTCTGGGGGATGTTCTCAAGGACCGGCAATACCTACCGCAAACGCCAGTTAGCAGCAGTTATTTTTTCGCCGCCTAGCCCTGAAAACTATCGCCATGTTAGCTACGTATTACCAAGCCGTCGCTACATGGCAATAGTATCAGGGAACGGCAGTCAAAACTGGCGCTAACATCAGAGCGATGGTGATAGGCAATCCAGCGTTAGCAGGCGATAACTACAATAGGTCCATTAGCTGCAAAAAAACCTCACACTAGTCAGCCCAACGTGAGTTTTTTTGTCTCTAATGAAAAAAATAGCCTATCAGTCAACCTCCATTATAAAATAGGCATAAAAACCAATAAACTGCAGAATGGAGCAGCAAGGGCCAAGTGCAGCACACATCAACAACCCCTGCAAGCCAGCCAACATCCAGGATGACCAGGATGGGAGCCTTGATGACTCGCTGGACCTGCGCCTGGAGTGGGATAAGGAGGAGCTGTGGAGTCGATGAGCTGTGGCGGTAGACATTGAGGAATGACGATTGCCTGTACCTGGTGGTGAAGTCTGGCAGGTCAAATTGTAAAATTGTAAATTGATACTTGTATATCGCACTACTCACCCGCAAGAGTCTCATGGCGCTTGTACAAATACCGCTGTGGAACCCATCCTGGCTTTCCCTGTGAGGTGTCCACTCCTGGGCACCCCCAAGGTGGAGGCCAGGCATCCTTAGCGTTGTGGGGGCCGTTGTGGAGATTAAGCAAGCTATTGCCCAGAGTTGCAGAGTGGGACTCCATGATTGGAATAGGCACCGAGGCGAGAATTGTCAGGTCCATGGAATTTGAGCCCAAGACCCACCGAGGCGGGGAATTGAACCCTGGTCCCGGGCCAGACCTCTGCATCAGGGTCTGCCACTCTAACCATTGAGCCACACCTGTGTGAGAAGACCACCTTGCGCACCTTGGAGCTGTCAATAGTAGAGGCGCTCCTGCGCCCCAACGTAGGGAGGTCTGCATCACATACTACGATCCACCACTACACCGGGGTGCACGAAGGGGTTTACCAATGGTGGGTGCCGCCTCTCTGCATCACAGACCGGATGATGTTGGGCTGCGCCAAACTTATTTGGCGAGAGCACTGCAACTTCACGCCTAAGGGGGCCCTGCTGCATCAACTGCATGGGAGGTTCACCAGTGGACTTGGCGGCGACTGCTGTACCCAGGCTTGTAAAATCCCTCCTGGCTGAGGCTCCTGCTGGCTGACTCACAGATTTGGAGAGAGTGCAGCGGATTGTGCCACGGTGTCAATGTCCAGGTAAGGAGAAGGTGGGACGCGTAGCGCAGGATGCCTGGGGGTCGAGTAACCCAGGCCTAGCACAAGTAGATGATGCACCCCCAGTGTCGGCTCATCTGCTATGGCGGAAAAGTATTGCCCCACTGCTTTCAAGCAGTGCAGAGGAGGAACAATCATCACATGATGATAACTTACTGATGTAACCTTGCTATGTTTCCCTTGCTAGGACCGCTCTAAGCATGAGGCAAGGCATGGGCGGATTGGCATGCCCACTCAAGTGCGCAGTGACTGTTTTGTCAGCCCACTTAGGCCGCCCAAAGCAGACATGCACACTTCCCTTTTCGTAATGCAGGCTGCATTACAGCCTGCATGGAGAACATGCCCCCCCCTCCAGCCCCTGGCTGCATGCCTTGTCCCGTTGCCAGCTACCAATTCCACCGCCGCATCACAGCGTTGTGATTGGCTCAGGGGAGGGAGCCTGGCTGCATACTTCCTGTTCCTGGAAGTAGACGCAGGAGAGCAGGAGCAATGAAGACACAGGACCCGGCTTCAAAGTAAGACTTCCCTTATAAAAATGTTTACAACACCCACTCACACACACATCCTTGCGTCCATGCCCCATGCAGTGTTCTTTCCAGCGTTTACCACCTCACAGCTGTCCACCTCCACCAGCACTTCTCAATGGGGGTTGCTGTGCACCCATGCACAGTGGGCGTACCACCCGTGTGACAAAGGCACATATGTGGTTGCGACGCATGCCATAACATCGCATTCCATTCCCATGCATACTAATACTACGCACATTGCAACAGTAGAGTAGGTGTTGCATAGCGGAGACTTCAATATCACTATTCCCACATCAGTGAGTGCAACCCAAAACTAACCTTTGCTCCCCAAACCCAACCGTGAACCCTGGAACTCCTTTTTGAGCCCCCATAACACACCCAAAAATCAAATTTGACCCAAACGCACAACCCAATTTCCATATTATACCCCAAACACCCCCCAAATTCCATATTTTACCCAAAACACACCCCAAATTCCATATTTTACCCTAACACACACCCCAATTTTCATAGTTTACATCCAAAATCCATTCCCACCCGAAGAACTTTAAATTACCCCATTATTGACCTCACTATGCGATGTAAAGGCACCTGCGTTGTCGGACTTGCGTTGTTGATGATGTACTGCCTGCATTGTAATGGTCCTCTCCCCTGGCAAAGGCTACACCGTTTGCGTAGGTTTCCCCTGGACCGCGCTCTGCACCAAGGAGCCTTCCTCTTGGACACTCCACCACTACGGCGCCAGCACCCTCCTCGCCATCAACCCTGGACGCCACCTCGCCTGCCAGGACCAACCTCTGCTCCGGACCGGACATCGCTAATGAATGGCACAATGTCAGTACCTTCCGCCTGCCTGATGGCAGGTATGAGGATGATGCAGTGCCACAGTGATAGGCTGGCCCCATGCATTGCTGGAGTTGCGTCATGGTTGTGACACGACTGCAGCAATGCTTGACTTTAGCGCAGACAGATACGTCAGGATTCCTGACGTATCTGTCATTACTTGCATCATGGAGCGCTGTCCAGTGAATACAGCGCATCCATGCTGTCGCAAGAAGAGCGTAGTGAAAAATGTTGCAACACTGTCTTGTTGCAGCGCTGCAACACTTTTCATGACTGGGGCCGAGGAATGCGCACTTCTTATTGATGGTGCGCATTCCTGCACTGTAGTTTTGTCACAGGGCAGTGCTGCAACATTGCTTGCAGCGTTGTCCAGCACCAAAACATGCAGAGATGTGACCCCAAGCGTTATCCCCATTTTATAGACCAGCTATTTTCTGGTCTTAAGTAACTGGCTCTAACTGCAGTTAGAGCCATTTTTTTGGTCTTCAGAAGTTCAAGGATCCCCTTGTGAATATGGAGTGGTGTTGTTTGTGGGTGTTTTTGCACGGGAACGCCTCTGCTGTATATAATTATCGCCAGCAGAAGTAGCGATGTTTATAATGTACGTTTTCGCCTGAAAACTGTTGCTAACGGCTGTTAGCGACATTGTGGTAATAGGGCAATAAATTTATGGCTGCATTAGCGGCAGAAAAGTGCTGCTAACGCGGCAATAACTCCTTGTGAATATGCCCCTCTATTTCTTGCCATATCCTCAGTCCTCAGGACTGTGATGAGGAAGAGTGATGAGAAGAAGGTAGTTCCCTGATTTGTTACAGTAAATCTTCACTACACTGAGTCCTACTCTTTCTTGTCACAGTCTTTCATTCCACCCACCTAACCATTGTAGGGTGAGTGTATATGGGGTTTAATTGTTATTTACAAGAAAATTAAGAAATACACAAACTTTTGATAAGTCGGGCTCATAGGTTATTAAAAATAAAATTCGATAGAAATGCCAGCTGTAATATTACTATCCCTCAATGAAGCAGCAAATAGCTCTCGTGCAAGATCAAACATTCTATGAGAGAGAAGACAGCTTTGTCATGTCCCTCTTTGCAAGCCTCTATGTTTATTATAATTGAATCAGTAAAAACAGTGAACACGCATTGTTATACATAGCTCAGAGAAAATCAACGACCCTTGGATAAAAAAGGAATTCTATTAGTGTGTTTAGAGAAAAATAATAACAAACTATGAAATACTTCCCACCCACCCAGAGAAACAGCCACAAAAGGGGTCCCATTTTAAATATTGATGTCCATCAAATATAGAAGAGTCTGTGTATATTACAGCTGCCATACCTGCCCTGTATAATTATTATCTCAAGTGGGAGTTATAATAATTCTATTTACTACTCCCTCCAGTCTGACTGCAAAAATCCTAACTAAGATTTTCAACATACTACTTATGCGAGAATTTAGTCTAATATTTGTTTTGGTATTAATATATATGTCTTGTGTTGGAATAAGTGAAATGACAGATAATTCCACTGATCATGGTTTCCTTATGTGAATTATACAATTGAATATCAGGTGATTCTAATAGTGGCAATGTCGTTTAAAGTTGAAATAAACTCGAATCCAAAATCCTTCCCATCAGCAGGCGTCAGTGCCTAATGTGGAAACGATTAAGTTCCAGGGCCTACATTTTTGCTCAGACTTCCGCAGCCAGCACTGGGTAAGTAAGACTTTGTAGTCTTGATCTTAACTCATACCTTCTTTAATAACCCCTTGTCCCTTTATGTCACTCTTGCAGGTTTTTTTTCATTCCTGCTTTTCTCCTCATCACTCTTTTCCCGTCTTTCTCTTTCTTTCCCGCTTTTGTCTTTTCTTTCTCTTGCTCTGGGTCAAAGGTAGTTGAGTAAATCAGTGCAGGTCCTCACACACGAGTGCCAGAGGGCCCCACCTGGTACCACTGGTTCAAAGTAAGCATTTGCTGCCTTCCGTGGGAATAAGGAACCCATTACAGCTAATATCGCCATTAAAGAAACTGCATGAGATAGTGAATTAATCTCAGAGTTACCTGAACTGTGAAGGGATACTTTGCTCAAGAATGCAATGATAAGTTCCTCAGACTCCAACGTGCCTCACAGGACTTGTGGAGGATTTTATTAATGTAATAGCTGAATTCGATTACCCCCCCGTATTTTAATGGAGGTGATCCTACTGAATGAGGCCACATTTCTAACAGCGCGTACTAGAAGATTTTTGGCACTCTCTCTATTGGCACACAAATCTGGTCATTTACACTTGTAATGAAATCAAATGCATTAGAGCAAGTCATAATATTTCCTCCGGCTTTGGTTAAGTTGCACAAAACATCTGTGCTGTGGTTAGGCTGTGGATAGCCTATTTAACCCACACACTTTCCTCTCTACTGTCATGTTCTTCTTCTGGTGGTAAGTAAAAATGTGGGTAAAATTAAGGTGAGTGGTAACTTGAGACCTATGATTAAATCCTCAGCCAATAGTGTCTAACAAGGTGTACAAGCACATTAAAGAGGTGATTATGCTCGAGCCCCTTGATGTCCACCCCCCTTATATCTCGCCATGGACTATGCACTGAATGGTAACCTAAAGAACAGGCACCAGTACTGCGGTGGAAGCGCACAATTTGGAAGTGGGGGGCTCAGTACTTGTAGCTGCTGTTGGAAGAGGAAGATAGGCTAGATAGAGGAAACGGAAGAGCAGGAGAGGAGGAGAAAGCAAAAGAGAACAAGTACAGTTTAGAGGTGGAAGAGGGTGGAAACAATAATTACTGAAGGAGAAGATTATTAAAGAAGGGAAGAAAGTGAGTGAAATAAATGATGGCATAAAAGTAGTAACACAACAATGGAGTAATAGTGTTTTAAGAAATACAGAGGAGTAGAAGGAGCGAGTGAAATTCTATAGAGTGAAAAGCTAGAGTGAGAGAGGGGGACAGGAGGTAGAGAATAAAAAGCCTCATGCTTTACAAAAAGAGGAGAGGAGAGAATGACAGAAAACAAGAGTAAGGCTAAGCGTGATGGATGGACAGTAAATGAAAAAGGAAAGTGAAGAATAAGAGAAGAGCAGCAGCCAGAAAGGGTGGAAAGAGGAGGGAGGATGGACAGTGTGGAAAGAAGAAGCTACAGAAAAGAAATAGAAAATAGTAATAGAAAACAGAGCTGGAGAGAGCCGAGAAAGAGAATGAGAGAATAAAACTGAAAAACATAAATAGAGAACAAGAACAATTACTAACAGATTAATTGGGAGACATATGGCTAGGCACTCCAGACACCCAGATAGGCAAGAATTCCAGTCATTGGGACAAGTGTAAAATCAATCACATCAATTTTCGTGGCTCAGTGAAGGGGAAGTCATACATCACTAGAGAACATTTCCTGTACTCTCCTCTGAGTTATTATGGTGTTTCTCAGCTCGCTGGTGCACACCTTGCAAATGGACATGAAAACGTATCCATAAGGAACTGATCTGCTATCAGACTTATAAATGCAATGTTGACTGCTGCTCAAGACAGTAGATTGGTAGTGTGACCACATTTATATTACTGGCCTAGAATCCTTTATAGCTCTTTCGTCTGCATCAGGTAATAAAAAAAAATCATAAATAAAAATTGCATACACCTATAACTACATAGAGGGATTTTTGGGACAGGCCTCTTTATCCATTGATCTGTTCAGCTGTGATCCCCATTTTGCTTTCACCCACCAGAGTATGCGATGGAGTAATTGGTCTTTTGACTTCCACCGTTTGCGCTCTTAAGATGTTAGTAATTGCATTCTTCCTGATCACATATATGCGCAGCCACATAAAAAGAAGCGCACTTCAGTGCCATGCTTTTAGGCCAATACTTTAAATTGTACTCACTTCAGTGCTTTTTTTCCTTTCCATTCTTTATTCTTTTCGCTTTTTAGTCATCCCTGTTTGTGTATACTACGTTTTCATGTAACAGTACTTCATAACAAATGGTACATTTTCACTAGTAAAAATATAAGATTTATACTATATTGCCATGTGCATTAAAAATGAAAAGGGTTTCTAAACTTGTTCTAAGTACACCTACCTGCTACGATGCATCTTCAATGTTGTATTAAAATGCAATGTTTTTTTTTTTAATTTACCGTTTTTTATTGCAGGCATGTGCCCACCACTTTTAGGCAGCTGCATGCTATCTTTTTTTCTTCTTCTTACTTTTGTCTTGCGAGCTTGCAATAAAAAACGTATAAACTTAACATTAGTAACTGCTTTCTGTGCAGGCTTTGCCAATTCCTATTTAGATTTATGTATTTAGGTGTTTAGGGACATTGGCAGACTAGGCCACATAGTGATTCAATCAATTCAAATCAATAATATTGCAAATGTATTAGAAAATATAGTGAACTGTGCTACATTTTTTGCTGGATAAAACATAATTGAAGAAAAAATTGCATGCAAATTTTGCAAAACAACAACCAACAAGAAGGCATGTCCACCTAAAAGAAGGCTTGCAGGCCTAATGCAGAAGCACACTGGCTGCGTCTTCACAAAATGGCCACCAGCCACATGGCCAGGCCACAACAACAGGAAAGGGAAGACAGATAATGCAGGTGTATGGCAAAAGCACACCAGCTGCCTTCCCAAAATGGCCGCCAGCCACATGGTCAAGCAGGCCACAACAAGAAGCAATAAGCAAAGAGGAACAAAGGAAAGAAGACATGCCAGTCTATGACAAAAGTACTATCACCACCACAAAATGGCCACCAGCCACATGGTTACTCACAACAACAACAACAAGGAGGAGGCGTGGAAAACAATGAACTCAAGCAGGTCTATAGTAAACACAGACTTTGCAAAATGGCCTCTGGCCACATGGAGATGCTCAGCCAAGGCAAATGCTGGCCCACTATTACAAACAGACACACCCACAAACCAGGCACGCATTGCCCATTGGACTGAAAAGGCTTCATCCCCCGTTGTGTGTGGCAGCTCGGGCTGAGACAGCTTCCCGGGTGCACACACAGCCACACCCGAGTACTTCCCATGTCTTTAAAAGACCATTTACTTGCAAACAAGGCTTTGTTATTTTTTCATCCCTTTTTAGAGCCACTGCACATCCATTCTGAATATCGCTGGAAGAATTAGCCCCACCCAACATTTTTAGTAGCCCCTCTCGAAATGTAGCTCTGGTTGAGCCACACACTGGCCAGACAAAGTAGGCATGCTAAACAACACAGCTTTAATACAACAATGCCAAAAACAAAAATCCACAGGGCTAAAAAAGGGTTGCAAGTTACACAACAACTGCAAACATCCCAAAAGGCATTTATTTAACACACACAAAAAAAGTGAAACCCCCCCCAAAAAACACATTTTGCATTTCAACCCAATGCCATCCATGCCCTAAATGATGTTTAAATTCAACACACGCTACAGAAACAGTTGTTTCATGCACCCATAAGTAGCTCTGGCCTGGGCCTATTGGTTGGAAAATCCATTGGCAGACTAGGCCACATAGTGAACCAAATCAAGTCAATAATATTGCAAATTTATTAGAACATGTAGTGAACTGTGCTACATTTTTTGCTGGATAAAACATAAAAGAAGAAAAAATTGCATGCCAATTTTGCAAAACAACAACCAGCAAGAAGCCACGGCCACCACAAAGAAGGCTTGCAGGCCTAATGCAGAAGCACACTGGCTGCCCCTTCACAAAAGGGCCACCAGCCACATGGCCAGGCAGGTCACAACAACAAGAAAGTTAAGTCAGACAATGCAATCCTATGGCAAAAGCACTCTGGTTGCCTTCACAAAATGGCCGTCAACCACATGGCTAGGCAGGCTACAACAACATGAAATGGAAGACAGACAATGCAGGCCTATGGCAAAAGCAGTGCACACTGGCTGCCTTTACAAAATGGCCACCAGCCACATGGCCAGGCAGGACACAACAAGAAGCAATAAGCAAAGAGGAACAAAGGAAAGAAGACATTCAGGCCTATGGCAAAAGCACTACCACCAATATAAATGGCCACAAGCCACATGGTCACTCACAACAACAACAACAAGCAGGAGGTGTGGAAAACAATGAACTCAAGCAGGTCTATTATAAACACAGACTTTACAAAATGGCCTCTGAACACACAAAGAGGCTCAGCCAAGCCAAATACTGGCCCACTATTGCAATCACCCACACACTGGCCAGACAAAGTAGGCATGCTAAACAACACAGCTTAAATACAACAATGCCGAAAACAAAAATCCACAGGGCTAGAAAGGGGTTGTAAGTTACACAACAACCACACACATCCAACAAAGGCATTTATTTAACACACATGAAAAAAAAGTGAAAAAACCCCAAAAACACATTTTGCATTTAAATCCAATGCCATCCATGCCCTAAATGATGTTTAAATTCAACAGACGCCACAGAAACAGTTGTTTCATGCACCCATGAGTAGCTCTGGCCTGGGCCTATTGGTTGGAAAACCCATTGGCAGACTAGGCCACATAGTGAATCAAATCAAATTACTAATATTGCAAATGTATTAGAAAATGTAGTGAAGTGCGCTATATTTGTTGCTGGATAAAACATAAAAGAAGAAAAAATTGCATGCAAATTATTCAAAACAACAACCAGCAAGAGGCCATGGCCACCACAAATAAGGCTTGCAGGCCTAATGTAGAAGCACCCTGGCTGCCCCTTCACAAAATGCCCACCAGCCACATGGCCAGGCAGACCACAACAACAAGAAAGTGAAGACAGACAATGCAGTCCTATGGCAAAAGCACACGGGCTGTCTTCACAAAATGGCCGCCAGTCACATGGCCAGGAAGGCCACAACAAGAAGCAATAAGCAAAGAGGAACAAAGGTAAGAAGACATGCAGGTCTATGGCAAAAGCACTACCACCACCACAAAATGGCCACCAGCCACATGGTCACTCACAACATGAACAAGCAGAAAGCCTGGAAAACAATAAACTCAAGCAGGCCTATTATAAACACAGGCTTTACAGCCTCTGGCTACAAGGAGAGGCTCAGGCAAGGCAAATGCTGGCGCGCTATTACAAACAAACACACCCTACTGGCCAGACAAAGTAGGCATGCTAAACAACACAGCTTTAATACATCAATGCCAAAAACGAAAATCCCCAGGGCTAAAAAAAAAGCATAGCAAGTTACACAATAACCACAAACATCCAACAAAGGCATTTATTTAACACACATGAAAAATAGTGAAAACCCCTCAAAAAACACATTTTGCATTTCAATCCCATGCCATCCATGCCCTAAATGATGTAAATTCAACAGACAACACAGAAACAGTTGTTTGATGCACCCATGAGTAGCTCTGGGCCTACAGGCTGAAATGCCTATTGGCAGACTACTGGACTAGTGAATTAAACAAATATTGCAAATTGATTTAAAAAGTTGGAGAAAATGTAGTGAACGTTGCAACATGTTTCCTTTATAAAAGAAAACTAGAAGAAAAATTACATTCAAAGAACCAATGTGGCCCCTACTAAACTACAGGCCACCCACCACAATACATTTCAAAAACATGATGAAAAGTAAAATAAATGTAGGTGCAATGCCCCAATCAAACAAACAACACCAATTTTCCAACTTACTTGTGAAATCTCAAATCCAAAAGTCCTCAAATCCAATGATGTATGATGCAGCTCCAAATCCTAATGAAAAGTGAACAGGAGATGGACAAAGCACTGGGAGGAGCCTGCTGGACAGGCACAGGAAGTTGGAGACACTGGGACACTTCCTTCCTCTTAAAAAAAAGAAAAAGAACTCCTTGCACAAAAAAGTGCAGCCAAATGTCAATCTGAGGAGTTTATTTAATCCAAATCATCATTTCGAGAAGGTTTCGATGCTGCTCGAGAGAGATTCTTCTCCAGATTGCAAATTCTCCGTGTTCGGAATCACGATCTTTACAAACTTCCGCCAGAAGTCTGATGGTGCGCCCGAATTACATGTTCGCGATCGCACACTCCCGCGGGATCATGCGGCCGGCTACTAAATCTTGTGGTACTCGTGAACCGATAGGAAATCTCGTCATCGATAGCAGACATCCCGGTAAGATGCTCCCATGCACGCGAAACCGCATATTGAGCGCGTAAACTCAAAGAAAACTTTGCTCCGCTCTGGAGCGCGGAGTTTTAGGTAACTCCGTGTTCTACGTGGAACGCGGAGCTGCCAAAAATCCACGCACACCATGAGCGGAGCGAGTTTTACACCAAGGATTGCTCGTATCCTGCTGTGGGCACTCTCAAACCCACTCGTATCCTGCTGTGGGCACTCTTGAGTGGCCAAGGATGGATTGGACACAGAAAAAGCACCCATTATCCTGTTGTCACTGGAGATAAATCACAAGTACCGAATGCACACAGAGACATAACCCTTCCCTTATTCTAAGGGAGGCCAAGGACAGAATGAACACAGAGACTGGTAGCCCATATTGCCATGTAGAGAGGATTTCAAGTGGGTCATGACCTATAAGATCTCAGACCCACGAGGAATGAGCAGGCACCACTTACAACCAGAGGAGGGATGCCCTTAGTGGCACCATGTCCTGGAACCCTACCTTGGAAAGGAAGTGTGGCAACCGGCGACGTCATCAAGAGGCGCAACAAAGCCTTAGGGACCATTTAAGCCAGTACATCGTGGATAGCTTCCTCTTTGTCCCTTTCATTATGCCTGGTGCGGATCGGGGGCAGCCGTCGCTCGTCAACCACACGAGATGGTGGTGTCCATGGTAGATAATAAAGGGGAATACACAAGAATTGTGATTTTGGGACTGGACTGACTCCTTGGCAGGGTATGATTTATGTGGGCCCCAGGCAGGTGGAAGGAGGGTGAGGGGCCTGACTGGATGGTGGTCTTGAAACTCTTCTGCTCTACTCAGTGTTGCCTGGTTTGGAACTTTGGGGATAAAGCCTGTGCTCAGGTACCCCAGTGGACTGGTACACCATGTGGTGCACTGGAATAGGTTTGGAACTTTGGGGGATGACTCCTCTGCTCAGGTACCCCGGTGGGCCGGTGCGCCATGAGGTGCCCCGGATTTAAGTTTATGGTTCTTCTCTAGGGTTGGAGGAGATGGAGATGTGGTGAAGTTGCCCCAAGGATTATCCTGTCAATTCATTCAGAAATGGTGCATGGATGGATGCCCTGGGTGGAACCTGGGGGCTGTGGCAAGATGGGGCCTGCTGGCACACTGCACACAGTAGATCTGATGACAATGTGTGCTGATGCTTTTGGAATGTGAAATATGATATTTGACTTGTGTGTTCATCCTCCTTCTTGCTTTTGGTATCTATGAAATTAATGTTTCTGGAAGAAGATGTGTCCCTTGACGGACTTTCATTATGAGCAATCTATAACGTTGATGTGAATAAAAAGGGTACTCCCTGGAAACCACCAAATTGGTTCTAATCTCTCTCTTCTTCAGCATTGCAGCAAGAGAATGTGAGATGGGAGGGGTGAGTTGCACGTATGCACGCACTATAAAAACTGACTTTGAAATGTGTCCTTTCCGGGATCTATATTCATATCTTTGACTTTACAGGTAAAGACAAAGACTGATTTCTCCACATTAACAGTAAAAACTCATAAGGGAATCTATAATACAGTACCTGTTTACATTTCATGTTTTACTTTTTTATGCATTCCTTAGGAATATTTCCTTTTTCTCAATGGGTTTTTGTATTTTTTTGAATGCAACATATAGCTCTTGTATATCTAGGAGTCTGGGTGAGTTCAGGCTGTAGGTGGGTGTTTATGACACAGCACTGTGAACTCTGGAGTTGAGGCTGAGGAAATGTTTCTCGCAGTGTCTGTCTGTGTGTCATAAAGGGGTTCACACCGCATGCTCATCAAATCCTAGGCCTCTCTGCATAGCACACAGAGCGATGGTCACATATGTGCAAGCTGTAATTGCCATTTTATGTGAAAGTGTGTGAAAGAAATACACAGCTGTCGGAATTATTGACAGCACCCAATGAAAACAAATTGTTGTGTTTGCAGTGGGGAACTGTGTGTTTCTTTCCATGTGTGAGAGAAAGTGAGAGTGTGTGAATAAGAGACAGGCCATGGCAAAGGGGATTGATGCAAGTAAGTACATACAGAAGAGCAGAGCAACAAGACAGTGGTGAAAGGGAAAGGGGTGACTTTCTGAATATGTAGATGGAAGATTTCAGGAAGATGTGGAGAGGAACCGCATAGGTGTGTAACAAAGTAAGAGACTGCAGAGGAAAGTGGTCTGAAGGGGAGAAAATAAGTGAATGAGTCAGCATAAAGACCACTACTCTTTCTTCTATATACCTTTACTTCACAATCTCATATTTTCAGAATTGAAACATTTCAGTTTCTAATTATTCACAACAAATTTTTGTTATTCATGTATCTGACACTACTAGCAAACATTAGAAAACCCCATAGGCCTTGCCAGTGTTAAACGTATGCCTGTTGAGCTGTAATATATTTGTATGCATTACATAAAATGTACAGAGAGGCACCCAAATACTTGTCAGGTGGCACACTGAGTGAAGTAAGGATTTTAGTTTACATCTTTTAAGTCACAATATTAATTAAAATAATCCAACCCTCTTATATAGCGTGACTAGTTGTGTTTCTTTGGTCATCACAACCTTATTAATGACCCCTTTCTTTATTTCATTCCGCTTAAAGCACCTCATGTAGATATAAAGGTAACTGCAAATCAATAGTCTGCAGCAAGGCCTTTGAAAAATAGGGCCCAGGGACAGAGCTCGCCTTTTACACCTTGAAAGACCATGTATAGAATGCAGACCTGCCTTCTCACATTGTGCCACTGCACCGTGTGTCACACTATATCGATTCCCTTCAAACAGTCACTCGGTGAGGAGCTGCAATGACACAGTGGCAGGCAAGACAAGCTGGAAATCACTGCTAATAGTAGATTGTCAGCTCGCCTTTTGAGGCTTTAAGCATCCAATGTCTTTTAAGGGGTGTGAAAACACCCTAGAACATTGGTAGCAGCCTCATCATCCTTTTGTTTTAGGCTTTTCTTTTTTGGAAGGGGGTTGATGGGTCAGAGGATGGAGATAGATGCAGTGGCGGCTCCTCCACTTAGGCGGAACAGGGTTGCCCCACTGAGCAGGTCAAAGAGAAAAAAATAAAATGATAGTAATTCATTGGTATTATCATTTTATTTTTCCCCTTGCTCAGCTGGGATGGAGCAGGGCTTTTCTGCTCACAGAGTAGGGCAGGGGTGGAGTGGTTTTCCCAATCCAATTGCGCTGGATGCTTTGGACGGCTGTTTCGGGCTGGGCAATCCATCATGCGCACATTGCATGCTCTCCATGCAGGTTGCATTACAGCCTGCATGGAGAACATTCCCAGCCTTCCATTCTCTGGCTGTGGGCTGATCCATGACGCTCAGACCAATCATAACGCTGCATTGCAGCATTGTGATTGGCTATAGGGAGGCTGGGAGCTGGGTGCTTCTTGCCCTGGAAGTGGGCGGCAAGGGACAGGACGCGGTGGCAGCAGACAGCAGACAAGTACGTTTTATTTATTATTTCTTCATTCACACCCCTGCCACCCGGCCCTATGACCCACCCCCTACTGCCATTAAATACTAGCCGCTACTGGACAGATGAGTTGCTCAGGTCGTTCTCGTCATAAAGCCATGCCCCATTCTCACAGGGCAAATTTTCTTTTGAAGTTAGCAGGTCTGGAATAAATGGTTGAGTGCAGTGACATGACCTTAATCAATCAATCAATCATAGCATTTGTAAAGCACACTACAGACCTGTGAGGGTCTTAAGGCGCTGTGGGGGGGGGATGCTGCTACTGTTCGAAGAGACAGGTCTTGAGAATTTTTCTGAAGGTCAGAAGGTCTTCGGTCTGCCGTATTTTCTTGTCAACTCCTGAATAACTTCATTATGGTTTTATATCTCTTTTCTCTCTCCTTTTCAGTTGCAATGTGATTCCACTTATTAAGCGCCTCAAACTATGTAGTTCCAGGCATTGGCCTCATATGGTGCATTATTTGTCTTCGAAAATCTAGCTTTTTAAAATTAAAGGTGCCCACCATTGGAAATTGTAAAGCCGCAGAATGCGCTGTGTATTTATTCCCTTCAGAGATCTAAATGCAAGAATAATACCCGACCTCTATCAATCAATCAATCAATCAATCAATCATGGCATTTGTAAAGCGCACTACATACCCGCGAGGGTCTCAAGGCGCTAGGGGGGGGGAGGGGGAAAGCTGCTACTGTTCGAAGAGCCTGGTCTTGAGAAGTCTTCTGAAGGTCAGAAGGTCTTCGGTCTGCGGCAGGCGGATGGGGAGGGTGTTCCATGTCTTGGCGGCATGGTGGGAGAATGATCTGCTGCCGGTGGGCACTCTTCAGATGTGGGGGAGGGGGGCGAGGGCGCGGTCTGTGGTTCGGAGCTGGTGGGTGGGGGTGTAGAGGCTGATTCGGCTGTTGAGATATGCTGGTCCAGTGTTGTGGAGTGCCTTGTGTGCGTGGGTGAGGAGCTTGAAGGTTATCCTCTTGTTGATGGGGAGCCAGTGTAGGTCTCTTAGGTGGGGTGCGATGGGGCTGCGGTGAGGGATGTTGAGGATCAGGCGTACAGAGGCGTTCTGGATGCGTTGGAGCCGTTTCAGGAGTTTGGCTGCGGCTCCTGCATAGAGTGCATTGCCGTAGTCCAGTCTGCTGCTGACGAGGGCTTGGGTGACCGTCCTTCTTGTTTCAGTGGAGATCCATTTGAAGATCCTGCGAAGCATGCGGAGGGTGTTGAAGCAGGAGGAGGAGACGGTGTTGACCTGCTTCGTCATGGAGAGGGTGGAGTCGAGGATGACCCCTAGGTTGCGTGCATGGTCAGTGGGTGTAGGGGGTGCTCCTAGTGTGGTTGGCCACCAGGAGTCGTCCCAGGCCGAGGGGGTGGGTCTGAGGATAAGTACCTCCATCTTGTCCGAGTTCAGCTTCAGTCGGCTGTTCTCATCCAGTCGGCGATGGCCTTCATTCCTTCGTGGAGGTTGGTTTTGGCGATGTGGGGGGTCTTTGGTGAGGGAGAGGATCAGCTGGGTTTCGTCGGCATATGAGATGATGTTGAGTTCGTGCCGTCGTGTGACGTGGGCGAGCGGTGCCATGTAGACGTTGAACAACGTTGGGCTGAAGGATGAGCCTTGGGGTACGCCGCAGATGATCACGGTGGCTTTGGAGTGGAAGGGGGGGGGGAGACAGACGCTCTGGGTTCTGCCGGAGAGAAAAGAGGTGGTCCAGTCCAAGGCCTTCTCTTGGATTCTGGCGTCGTGAAGGCGTGTTCTTAGTGTGTGATGGCAGACCTGTCGAAAGCGGCTGACAGGTCCAGGAGGATGAGGGCCGTGGTTTCTCCATTGTCGAGCAGGGTCCTGATGTCATCGGTGGTGGCGATGAGGGCAGTTTCGATGCTGTGGTTGCTGTGGAACCCGGATTGGGATGGGTCCAGGATGTTGTTTTCTTCAAGGAAGCTGGTCAATTGTTTGTTGACGGCCTTTTCGATGACCTTCGCTGGGAACGGGAGCAGGGAGATGGGTCGGAAGTTCTTGAGGTCCTTGGGGTCCGCCTTGGGTTTCTTAAGTAAGGCGTTGATCTCTGCGTGCTTCCAGCTCTCCAGGAAGGTCGGTATCTCGAAGGAGATGTTAATGGTTTTCCGAAGATAGGGTGCGATGGTGCTGCTGGCTTTGTTAAAGATGTGGTGTGGGCAGGTGCCTTCCAGGGATCCGGAGTGGATGGTGTTCATGATCTTGATGGTGTTGTCGTCGTTGATGTTTGTCCAGGCGAGCAGGCGGTTGGTGCGGGTGGTGGTCGTCGTTGGAGCAGGAGTCTTGGCGGTTGCCGGGGGGGGTGACGGGAGTCAAAGCTGTCGTGGATGTCTGCGATCTTGCGATGGAAGAAGATGGCTAGCGAGTCACACATGTCTTGTGATGGTGGGATGTCGTTGGTGTTGGAGCTGGGGTTGGAGTGTTCCTTCACGAAGCTGAAGAGCTCTTTGCTGTTGTGTGTGTTGTTGTCTAGGCAGTATTTGAAGGAGGTCGTTTTGGCGGATCTGATGAGGTGGTGGTGTCTGCGGGTAGCGTTCTTGTGGGCCATGTAGCTTTCCAGTGTTTGTTCGCGGATCCAGGTTTTTCTGAGTTTTCGGCAGGTTCGCTTGGAGGCCTGGAGTTCTTCGGTGAACCAGCTGGCTCTCTTGCTGGTGTGGGTGTTGGGGGGTTTCTTGAGCGGGGCGAGGGTATTGGCGCAGTCGTCGATCCATTGCCTCAGGTTGCGGGCTGCGGCGTCAGGGTCGGTCGAGTCTGCGGGTGGGCTCTGGGTGAGGGCAGTGGTTAGCTGGTCCTCTGTGACTTTGCTCCAGCTGTGGTGAGGCGTCTGCTGGGTACGGTGGTGTGTGGTGGGTTTCCGGAAGGTGAAGTGGATGCAGCGGTGGTCGGTCCAGTGGAGTTCGGTGGTGCGGTTGAAGAAGACGTGGGGGCTTGCTGAGAAGATGGGGTCCAGTGTGTGGCCGGCAGAGTGGGTGGGTGTTGTGACGAGTTGTCTGAGTACGAGATTGGCGAGGTTGTCGATCAAGGTGGCGGATTTGGAGTCGTTGTTGTTCTCGAGGTGGAAGTTCAGGTCTCCGAGGAGGATGTTGTCTGTGGAGGCGAGGGCGTGTGTGCTGATGAAGTCGGCGATGGAGTCGCTGAACTGCGGTCGGGGTCCGGGGGTCTGTAGATGAGGGTGCCTCTGAGGGTGGTGTTGGGGTCGGTGTGGATCTGGAAGTGCAGGTGTTCAGTGGTGCTAAAGGTGTCGTCGGAGTCTGTCGAGATTTTGAGAGTGTTTCTGTGGATGATGGCAATTCCTCCTCCGACTCAGTTGGTGTGGTTCTTGCGGGTGATCTTGTAGCCTTTTGGGATGGCCAGGGGTTCAGCCAGGTCTACGTCAGGAAGGTGATGTCTGGGGCGATGGTGTCGAGTAGGTCCCAGAGTTCGATGGCATGTTTGCGGGTGGAGCGGTGGTTGAGCAGGATGCATCTGAGGGAGTTAGGGTCTTTGGTGGGTGGGTTGGCAGGTCGTATGCTGGTGAAACTGCAGTTCCGGCAGGAGAAGGGTCCTTGGGTGCGCTTCAGAGCTGTAAGGCAGCAGGTGCGTGAGCATCCGGGGTTGAGTGCGTGGAGGGTGCTGGAGCCGTAGCAGAGGCGGGCGTTGCGGGGTCCAGGGGTCCTGGCCCTGGGAGCGGTCCAGGCGCGGACGGGTGCAGACGGGCTTGCCTTAGGCGCGCCTTCGGCGTGCCAGGGGCGCGCCCGCTGCGCAGCCTCCATATGAGGTGTGTGGGAGTGAGGAGGAGGTGGGGTGGCAAATGGGAGTACAGGTGGGCGGGGTCGCAGGGGATGCAGCAGCAGGAACCACTGAGGGGGGAGCGGGTGGGGGTCACAGAAGGCAATGGGACATGAGCAGAACAGGGGACACGAGAAAAATAGGGGCACAGAGGAGACACTAGCAAAAGGGGGCAAGGCAGCAGAAGCAAGAAATATACAGAGCAGTCACAATCAAAAAGGGTGGCATAACCTAGTTGTTGACGGCTCTCCCTACCACAGAGGGGGGAGTGGGGCGGTCACAGAAGGCAATGGGACACGGGCAGAACGGGGGACACGAGAAAACAAGCATTGGCATAGCCAAAAGGTCTCGCCTTTGGGACCTTATAAGTGTTTAGCCATGCAACAGTTGCATAACTAAAAACTTATAAGGTCCCAAAAGCGAGACCTATTGGCTATGCCAAGCGGCCGTGCGGCCACGAAAGTGAAAGCGATTGCGATCGCAATCACGATCAAACATCAAAGCGGCCGTGCGGCCGCGAAAGGGAAAGTAATTGCGGTAAAGCGCGGCGCGCAGACCCGCGCACATGCACTGTAGCTCTAGGCTGGCCTGGTAGCACTTTTTGGAGCCGTCTCAATAAGTCTCGCCAGACCAGCGCATGCGCTGGGTCAGGCGAGACCTAAAAAGGGGCACAGAGGAGACACAAGCAAAAGGGGGCAAGGCAGCAGAAGCAAGAAATATACAGAGCAGTCACAATCAAAAACGGTGGCACAAACTTAGTTGTTAACGGCAGCAGCAGCGGGCACACAGGGTTGCTGTGTGGCAGTGAGGGGAGCGACCTGCCTGGTGGCAGGGTCAAGGGTCGCTCTCTCTACCGCTACGCGGCCTCCATATGAGGGGTGTGGGAGGGAGGAGCAGCTGGGAGGCGGGAGCGGGGTGGCAAATGGGAGTGCAGGGGGGCGGGGCCGCAGAGTATGCAGTGGCGGGAACCACGGAGGGGGGAGCGGGTGGGGGTCACAGAAGGCAATGGGACATGGGCAGAACGGGGGACACGAGAAAAAAAGGGGCGCAGAGGAGACAAGCAAAAGGGGGCAAGACAGCAGAAGCAAGAAATATACAGAGCAGTCACCTCTGGGTAATGCAATACATAAAACATGCATTTGATTTCTCTGTCAATTAAATGTAAAACTCAACAAAACGCACAGGACAATTATATTAAAATCTTGAAAACGAAGGTAGAACACATCAGCAAGAATAATTTTCAAAGAGTAGCCAAAAGAGAGAGCAATTGAGAATCTTCCAAAGTGGCTTAAAATTAAATGTGCAAATTTGTATATTATGTGTTTGAACACTCACACACACACATTTATAAATATTTATATTTACACATATATATGTTGATAAGCACATATATAGGTATATATTGATATGGTGTATCTTCAATTTGTATCCATAAACAAAAATATGATTATTCATTTTTTGTTAATATGAATTATTTTGATAGCTAAGAAACTAACATAATGTATAGATCTATGATGTTAGATTTTAGTATTAAGAAATATTAAGGGGTTTTTAGGGACTGGATTGGGTAGCAAAAAGGGGTGGTATGGTTTTTTTTTTAGAGTTCAGGGATGTGTAGACGTAATGGGTGGTAAGGGGTTAACTGTTCAGAGGTGGGCAGTGTTCAGGCACAGTAGAGAGTTGTTAGGGGTCAGTGTCGGGTAGTATTAAAGGATAATAGGGATTTGTAGGGTTCAGGGAATGGGTAATTCGAACTTATTGAATTTTAAATACATTAATTCATCTTAATATGTAAAAATACATTTAAATTAGTAAAGGTACGTGTTACAATGAAGAAAGATGCGCAGGCAGGTCTTATATATAAAAGGTTGTAGATTTATTCTTCAAGTTACTACATAGGCTCCGGGTTACAGAAAGATGATATGATCCATATTATGCCCCACCAGGCACAGCCTCCTCGCTGCTCAGCCCTTCCACACCAACTGATTCTCCCTTCAACACAAACACACTGAACATTCCGATAACCTCACCATTGGCTGAGCAGCAAGGCAGATAACCACAATAGGGAGGATGCATTAAGTAACAAGTACATTATAACAGTACGTCTAATGTATTAACCTCAACGTTATGGCTCCCAGTGTAACATCCTAATATCCTACTCTGTAACAACTGACATTCACATGTAACTAGTCCTAAGGTGAAGTGCCCATGACAGTGACTGTTTGGTTGAAAGGTTTTGTGGAGGGTACATTAGGTAATTGCAGCATTCCAATCGCCCATTCACTGGTCTCATCTCAAAGACTTGACGATTTTGACACTGGCAGACTGGTCTACAATAGAACCAGGAGGATCTCCAGCAAACTGACATTAATGGATCTTTATTGTTCTGTTAAAAAATTAAGTGCCAGATGTATAACCATTCCGTTTTGCGGGTCGCAAATAGCGTTTCTTGTGATTCACAATTTGCGACTCTCAATTTGAACCCACACAAAATGGAATGTACTAATGTCTTCGACACACTTAGTGATTCCCAATGGTGTCGCACATGACCTGCCTCATCAACATTCATGAGGGAGGTCGCAATTTGCGACCCATTGAGAATGGGCAAGATCACGGGGTTGGTGGCCTGCTGGGGACAGCAGACCACCATGCCTGTGTTTGCTTTCTAAATAAAGCAACGTTTTTTTCAAATCCAGACCATTTTCCTTAAGGGAGAACAGGATGCGTTTAAAAGAAAAAAATGAAACACTTTCTTTTCATTTTTAGGTCGAGGACCGACGGTCTGCCGAAGGCAGAACCAGAAGTCGGAGATTTAATGACTTGGAGAAGAGGGGCTCGAACCCGCCCCTCTTCTCCCCTGTTCTCAATTGGCTGGCCTCTTGAATGCTGGCCAGCCATTGGAGAAGAGGTCCCGTCACTCCGATCAGGCCCCGTCCTTTTCGGATCGGGGGGCGGTTTTTTTCAGAAAGTCTAATTATCTCCTCCAGCCAATGGCAAGAGGAGATAACAGAAAAACACGCCCCCGAATCCGAAAACGCCACTGCGTTTCTCCGAGGCATTTCTGCTTCGCCTCGGAGAAAGGCGGTGGTGTCTTCCGGTGCCCTCGTTTTTTTTAGGACTCTGAAGCTATTCCTGCATTTGTTTTTAAACTGCCCGAATCCATCTCCACTGTGCTCGAGGCGTCATTCCCATCCGGTAGCTTCCTGAGAGCCTCACTTCGTCTGGCTACAGTTTTAGATTTGGAAGCAGGTTCTCCGTCTTAGGCCCCATGATCTGTGGTCGGCGTGTAAAGATCCAGAGACTGCTCCGCCTCTGCCTGCCTTGCTGGAGCACGCTGCGTGCTGCTCGCACAAACAGTGCTCGAACCGCGCAAATAGTCTCTGTCTTGCTTCCCCCGATGCGATCTCCACTCACGGACACCTGAGCCGTAAAGTAGAAATGCAGCCACAGAAACAGCGTTGGGGCGTCTGAAGAGCTGCGTACCGCCGCACCATCAAGGGCCACTTGATCTACACCCGCGTCGGGTGAGGTAAGGGACGACTGCCAGTCCGGCCACTCACGCTGCCACCATCTTGCCAGCAATACAATGCCTAAAGGGATTAGTGCCCCACCATTTTCCATTCTGAAGAATCCGGTTAGCAAACCTGTCACACAGAGCAACAAGCATTTACAATGCAACGGTCTCGGCATAGTTAAAGTTAGAGCTATTGGCATTGCTCATGACATTATTTTTGTTTATGTTTTTGTTTTTAAAACATTTAAAGAAACGGCATTGTCATGAGCAATGCCAATAGCTCTAACTTTAACAATGCCGAGACCGTTGCATTGTAAATGCTTGTTTAAGGGTAGGCTATGGTCCATGGGACCAGTGCCTTCTCATAAAAAATATTTTCGCATACAATCACACAGGGGAAGCGATCCCCCATGGTGGCGACTGGCTTACCACCTACTTGAAATGGGAGGTAACTGCGATTGTTTTGCAACCACATTTGTGTTTGCAAAACAATCGTACATTCCAGTGTGACTCGCTTTTAGGAAGGGACGCCCTTGGCACACCTCAGCCTAATAGCAACTCGTAAAGCCTATTTTATGAGTCGGTAATAGGTCACTGACTCGCAAAATAGGATTTGTACATACTACAACCCTTTTTAGCGGTCGCAAACAGTCCGATTTTTGGTTTGCGACCGCTAATCTGGCCCTAAATGTAAGTCGTAAGCTGTCCAGTGTGACTACTATAGACTCATAGCTCAAATATGTCTGGACAAACCCAGACAGATCAGACCTGTATAGTGCCAAGCAAGCATTGCATTTCCATTCTTGCTTGCCTGCTTGATATCTTTCTTGCTGTTATCCTAAGGGCGTCTGAGCACTTGCTCCCACTATGGGGCGATGTTAGAGTTAATTATAAGAATATTTACTGTGTTTTAAAAGCTGTGGCATTTTAGGAAATGATGAAGAATTCCCCTTTTGTTTAACAATTTCCTGGGGGAAGAACACACCCCGCACGCAAATCCCAAAGACTCATGGCTTTAGTGGGAGTGCTTGCTGCGCCTGGTCACATTTCACAGCTTTGGGGCTTGTAAGCCAGCTTACCAGAGCTGCTTTTCGTTACAAATGTGTGGCCCTGGAACACAGTTTATGTAGTGCACAGACCCCACTAGCACAACCAACTGCACTAATAACAGGTGCTGTACTTACACATGGTTATGGTATTCATTCGACCCCAACATCTTAACTAACCCTGGGCAAAGCACTACGCTATGCTTGCGTAGTTTGCTAAAGTTTGCGCTACTTCGCACTACGCGAATTGCACGTAGCACAGTGCAAACACGCATAGCGCAGTGTAGCGTAGTGCAGCGGTCCTTTTTTGCTTGCTAGCGGTCCTCAACGTCAAGTTGGCGACCGCGAGCAAGCAAAATGACATCCCGGCGAGACTTTTTCCTCGTTCACGATCAGCAACATCAAGTTGCCGATCGCGAGCGTGAAAAATAAACCTCCCGGCGAGATTCTCAACGCGGGGAGGTCAGGTTTCTCATTCGGAGTGGTCGCGTATGCTCGCGACCGCTCGTGATGAGAAACTACCAGTCCGCGTTGAGAAAGCTGCCGCTCGAGTAAAAATCTACTCGAGCGGCAGAAAACTACAGCTCGCACTGTGCAAGATGCTGTTTTCAATGATTGCACAGTGCCGGATGCTTGTCCGCACTGTGCAGTCATTGAAAGCGGCATCTTGCACAGTGCGATCAGGGTACTACGCAATTTGCAAAGTGCTACACGTAGCTCGCGTAGTGTGAAGTGCACTTTGAGTAGCTACGTGTAGCGCTACTTCGCGAACTACGCCTAGGGTTAGGTTACACAAAGATTTCTGTGGAAGGTGCATTAAACCACAAGGCCAAGAACGTCTAACTAAATTGAGTTCTCTCAAATGTGCGTATAGACACAGGCCTCCGCATTTTGTGTGAGCCAACTAAATTCACAGAAATCTAGGGGCAAATTTACAAGCCCCTTACGCCAGATTTGCGCCACCGTTGCGTCACTTTTGTGACGCAGCGGCGGCGCAAAGCCAGCGCCGTGCTGCGGGCTATTTACAATGTGACGCATCTCTCTAGATGCGTCACGTTGTAAAGCCCTGTGCCACATGTGGGTGTTCCTGCACAGGGGGGGCGTTCTGGTGCAGGAACGCCTCCGAAAAATGGCTGAGTGAAATCTACAAGATTTCACTCAGTCACTTTTACGGCCATGCTGCATCAGGCATAAGGATTGATGCAGCATGTTAGGGATAGGGGCACCCGAGCCTTGCTGGAGCTGCGTCGTGCTTGCGACGCAACTCCAGCAATGCGCCGCCTTTCCGCGGGGGGATGCGACACGCATCTGCCCATCCGTGCGCCATGTTGCACCGCATTGTAAATGCAGCGCATCAGTGGTGGCGCACAGGTGGGCAGATGCGTCGCAACTCTTCTGGCGCATCCCTGCTGATTAGCAGTGATGCACCAGAAGTAGTAAATCTGGCCCCTAGTGCTTAATTTGAGCTGCTGGCTGCAGTTGGGGCCCACTGGCACTCCTTTTTTGGGGACACCACTTATCTTATAAAAGAGATAATCACAAAAGGGGGAAGGATGAAGAGAAAGATAGAAAAACAGAGGCAGAGGGAGAAAGCATGGATGAAAAGAAGCTGCAAGAACTAGGGAAAAAGGCCGGAAGTGTCTGGTGGTAGATCAAAGAGACAGGAGATGACACACCGACCTTTGATAGCATTGGCTGTGGGCTTTTAACCAAAACTTTGGGCCTTTGCACTTATTCTTTTACAAATTAAGTGCTGTGGGAACCTTCTGGTGCCTCCTTTATTTCCCAGGAATGCTTTAAGGATTTTCATTGCTTCATGCTGGTGAGCAGCCCACTGTACAATGTCCATTGTTCATATCCTGAGCAGCGATTTTGCACCAGCTGAAGTGCCAAGGCCACTGCTTTACTTCCCCTTATCAAAGTACCAGCTGTGAAGCCCACCACCTCAAAGTAGGCCTGGGCGTCAAATTCCGTTCCGCTCGCGGAATTTGCGAAATTTGCGTAATTTCGCGTTCCGCGGAGATCGCGAAATTGCTCAAAAGTCTGCTTTCCGCAATTTCGCGAAATTTTTGCTTGTTCGCGTTCTCAAAATGCATGTTCGCGAGATATTTCTCCTCGAGCACGCAAACAGCAATTGCGAACAGGAAAAAAGCATCGCGAACAAGCAATTCCGCGTGTTCGCGGAATTTCTGCGTGTTCGCGGAGATTTTTTACCGTTTCGCGGAGATTTGCGTAACGCAATTCCGCAAATTCCGCCCACCCCTACCTCAAAGGAACAGAACTACGGGTCTGTAGTATGCGGTTTGTAGCCTCATGGTAGCGCGAGGTTAGTGTGTGTAGGTCTCCGTATATTGTTGTGATGTTATGCTTTAATGTTATGTACATTCAACTGTTGTTCCATGCTCGGGCGGTGGAACAACGTCTGCGGGTCTCTCAGCAAGATGAGTCAGTTGCGAGAAAGGCCGCACGCTCCCGGTTGTGGGTGTGATAAAACGGCAATAAATCTTCTCCTAAATCATTTCCTTGACAGTGATTCTACTTACTACAGGGTCGTCACTGGGTAAGAGAGCTGTTCACCTCCAAGTCCTGGCACCGTGGGATCTGACGTGAAGCCAATCCCACAGGGGACTCTGGTGGACTATTTGAAATGAGGATAGTGGTCGCGGCTCACGTCAATTGTTGAATTCAACCCCCTCTGCCTCTTCTTCCAACAACCCTCGAACACATCCTCACACGCATCAGCTGTGAACCTGCATATTGACTGACAGTCACTCCTCATGTAAAGGCGAAGTATATTCTGTGTCTCTAATATAGATGTATCCCCTGCTGTGTCATGTGGTAACATAGCTCAGTCATTTAACACCTGCTACTAAGCTTAGCAATGGTGACCTTGCAAGCCAAATCTTGTCCTCCTGACAGGGCCTCCCAAACATTTGATACTTCTGGATTCAATAGAAATAAGATTTGTTGGTTAATATTATCCCCTTGTGTTTGAAGCAGCAGGTTATTTTCAGTCTGTGCTATGAGCTTTATTAATGGCCCTTATCTGCAGTAGTACATCTCACGGTGGTGACTGCCCCAGTGGCACTGTACACATTTATCTGTAGTCTTTCGGGGACCACAAGCCGCCCACCAAGCAATGTGGCGGCGATCACACATGCATCTTTTCTGTGTAAGAGACGATATCGGGGGCTTTCCATGACACCGTGGTATCCTAGGTCTCCCCAAGAAACATTGGGCAGGCGAACTAAGGAGAGTGACTGCAGTACAAGAAGAGACTAAACACTGTTTACTGTGGTGCAAAAGTGAACTAAATCAGCAGATTAGATGCTAGTCCTGGCGCCTCCTGTTTGCGGTCCCTGCTAAAGACCTGCACACAGATCGACGTTTGAGGCATGAAGGCATGAATTCATATTTTAAAAGAGGTAAAGGAGTCGAAAAGATTAAAACATACGTATAAGGTATGGCCACTTTCAGCAATATTTTATTTGGTGAACTGTTATCACATTTCACGAAATACACGGCTTATTAAGACATGATTTTTGGAGCATCAGCTGCCTCCTCAGCCAGAGATGGAGGAGAGACTGGCCAGTGTCCAGTGGCGTATCGCAGGCCCCCACCGCCGCGGTGCGGGGGGGGGGGGCGGGCTGATGGGGACCCCCTCGCCACTGCCAGTGTCCTACGTTGTCCCCTCAGCCCGCAGAGCAGGGTTGATGCCTACATGAGGGCCAACGTGTGCGAAGCGGTCATTGGCTGGCAGTGTGAGGAGCGTTCATTGGCAGACCCTGCAATGAGCGGCACTAGGAGCAGTGTGACCAGCAATCAACGGTGGCAACGCTACAAACAGGTCCGTACTGCAGAACAGTACTATGGCCATGCTAATACACATCATATCGCAGATTGAGGTTGGCAGGGTGATGGGCTGGAGCTGGCAAGCAGTGTGGGGAGCTGCCATTGGCGTACAGTGTATGAGTGGGCATTGATAAGCAGTCTGAAAAGCTAACATTGGCAGTGTGAGGAGAATCACTCCCGAGTTGTTTTAGGAGCTGGTTTTGTGGCCAATGACGAGCTGGCACTTACTGGCAGTGTGAAGAGTGGGCACTGATTTGCAGTACGAGAGGCTGGACCTGTAGAGATGTGTGTGTAGCTGACGTAGATTATGCAGCTGGCATTGCTGGGCACTGAGTAGCTGTTCTGATGGACAAGCGCCTGGATGCCCTATCGGGTGATTAGCCACGCTTTATAAATCCTGATTGATTGATTGACAGTGTGAGGTGCTGACTTTGGCATGGAAGGGAGAGCATTGGTGAAAAGGACTCCAGACTTCAGCTGATCTGCCCACCACCAAATTATTATCTAATTATCGGTCACCTGATGAAAAAAATTAGGATGATGAAGGCTGCCAGAGTAAAAGTGGAGAAAGAGATTTGAATAGAAATATTTTCCCCTTCACGTGACGCTACCCCAAGTTCTGCGAAGAAAGATACAGAAAACCAATTCCTCGCCATAGTAGGGGGGAATTAAAGTTAGCTGGGTGTTTATTTTCTAAACATACATTAACGCATGTAGCTTTTTTGAACGCTTTTGTTTATCTGATCAGCATGTGCAGTCGATCCAGGTTTCTTTAGAAATCATTACTTTGCATCAAACAGGGTCTAAGATTACAAGGCACAGAGCGGAAGAGGAGGGACCAGGCCCAGCATGCCAATTAAAGGCATCTTTATGTGAACCCAAGTTGCTGCATGCAACCCTGCTAACAATCATAACAGGAAGGGTTGCAAGCAGCAACTTTGGTTCGCATAAATGATGTCATTAATGCTGATCAAATAACCAAAAGTGTTCTTGGATGCTGCATGTGTTCCTGTGTCTTTCTTCTTTATTTATACTACTATGCACAGTACACCTTAACCATTTAACTGCTGAGGATTTTTTACCGTAGCGATGAGGTCTTTTTTGCAAATTGGGGTCCTTTGCACTTAAACCTTCATTTTGTCTTATAATGTATCCAAGGCAAATTTGCAACCATTTCTCCCCAAAATCAGGGGGATGCTGAAAGTACTCAGGGTCTGTGGATTCCCCTGGAGGGACTGTGAAATATCTAAAATATAGCAAAATTGTGGGTTTTTGATAAAAAATTGGAATAAATTTGCTGGTATTTTTTCCTGAAACTCACATTAATAGAAGGTTTGCTGTGCTAAAATCACCATGTTCCTTGATTTCCTTGCGACACGATGGATGCGCCATATTTAATGTATGGCGCTCCATGTCGCAAGGAATGACAGGTACTTTAGGAATCCTGACGTATCTGTTGGTGCAAAAGTCACGCATTGCTGGAGTTGTGTCGCAAGCATGACGCAACTCCAGCAATGCATGGGGTAGGCCTATTCCCATTGCACTGTGTCACCCTTATGCCTGCCAGGTTATGATGCAGTGGCATCCTAGAAGTGTTGCAGTGAGATCTTATAAAATTCACTGTAACACTCCTACGACCCTTTTTTTATGTGGGAACGCCTACCCTGCATACATTGCACCTGACACAGGTATAATGTGGCTCAGGGCTTTACAAGGTGACGCATCTGCCTAGTTGTGACACCTTGTAAATATGGCGCAACGTGGCACATTGTTTACACTGCCGCTGCGTCACAAAAAGTGGCACAACGGCAGTGCAAAAGTGTCGCAAGGCCTTCATAAAGAAGGCCCTAACTGTTGAAAAATATTAAAAATGAGTAGGAAAAAACAGCCATTTGTGAAAACGTTTGTAACTGTAGCTTCTTATTACAACGGCTGATTTACAAAAGCACTATACCATTTCTTCTGCTAGACCCTTTTGGTCCAGGGGCTTCTAGAGTTTGTGGGTTCTCCAAGAAACCGAGGTACCCAGTGCCAACAACTGAGCTGTACCTTGGTTATTCTTTGTGTACCGAGTATGGAGCAATTAATATGGTAAAATATAAAGAGTGTAAAATGAGTATGAATGAAACCTATGTATTTCTGAAATGTACTCCAGATTTTGAGTTTAGGAGAAGGGGTTATTAATACATCTCTGAATTAATGGGTGTTTAGGGTGGTCTGACTTGTGTGGTTCCATTGAGGTTTTCTTACCCAGAAGCCCTGGCAAGCTTTAAACTTTGCCTAAAACCACACATTTTCCTCAAATATCTGTGAGGAAAATTTATAGACTATGTGGTAATCCACAAATTACCTACCACCCACCTTCACCCCATGTCGCCCAATAAAAATGACACAACAATTGTGTGAGAAGCCTTGCACCTGTGACTGGAAAGGGCCCAAAATACAACATGGGCAGATCAAATATTTCCACCCAAAAACAGACCATTAGGTTACAGCTTGGGTAGCTGAGGATTTTGTGCCCTTGCTCAAATGGCACCCAGGGAAACGTACCAATCTCACACATTTCTGAAAACTAGATACATGGGGAGTCCATGGTGTTGTGATGTGTGGGGGTCTCACAAGATTTTCTTGCTTAGAAGTCTGTGCAGACATTGGTTAAAACTTATAATCTCCTTACATTTCTGTGAGGGAATGTTGGAAAGGGAGTTATAAGAAGTGGTAAATATGCATCTACCACTGGCAATAAGGCCGCTAACACAGTCAAAGGCTCAGAATAGGTGTCAGTAAATTATTCCCATGCTCAACCCTGGGTAGCTTGGCTGCGAGCAGGCAGGCTTAATTTAGGAGACAGGTATGTAAAGCATTTTAAAACACCAATTCCATAACAACACACAATAAAAACCTCACACCAATTTATAAAATAGGAAATATTTTTATCTTTAGAATGCCACCAGTGGGTGCGTAACCAAATGCCGGGGAAGATGGCTACACACTAACACGGCTCCGGCTCCAATCCCCTAAAACCCTGAATATACGGCATTAATCCTGTGGTCTGGGAGCTGAAACCTAACCTGGGCGGGGGCTAAGAATGTCAACATCCGGGATCGCCCAAGAAAAGGGAACCGTTCGCAGTTCTGATCCCGCCGTGACCTGCGACCTGTGCAAAACTGCGGACCCCGGGCTTGCATAGAGGTGCAGCTGAGAGGAATCGGGGTGGATCGGACGAGTGGCTGCCGTAAGCTTCCCGTGGCACCGAGTAACACCGCGGCTGCAGGAGGATCAGCACGGCTTGACCTCGCCGGTGAGGGGAACGGCCCATCACGGAAGCCGGCCTGCTGCATCACCAATACCAGATGCGAATGCGAGGAGTGCTAAGGACCGGATGATCATGTGTTGAGTGACAGGCGGCCCGGGCCGGCTGAAAAATAGCGGCACTGCCTCGCCAGATGGTCCGGCAGTGATTTCGCCAATGGCGGCCCGAGTGGTTCTGTGCAGCTGGCACTCAAGTGATGACTCCCCGAGTGTAGCGGTGAGTGGAGGCCCCTGCGCTTTGAAACCCGCCAGCAGGCATCCAGCTATCAAGCTCACGGCTACCCGAGGGAAGTGCACCCTTACAATCCCCCTCTGCTGGCTCAAGTGCCGCAAGTCACTCCAGTGGTGTGGTGGGGTGGGCCTCATGGGGCAGACCGACAGACCACAGGTTGCTTCCCTGAGCAGGTGGCAGGGACACCCCAGGCCTTCATCCCCCTACAAAGTGACATAGTTCTACGCTGCCACAAATATACAGCCAAGTCAGGGAGCAAAGGGGGCCGCAGATCACACCAGCCTAAATTGGACAAGTTCTCCTGGCACTAGGCCCCAGGAGGGACAATTACCCATCCTGAGACAGTGAAAGACACTAAACAAACATCTGCGGAACATGGCTTCCCCTCCTTACAAGATATATTGGACGCAGTCACGGCGGTGCGTACATCGCTGGAATCCCAAATTCACATGTGTCCATCGAGATTTCACTAGTACACGCTGATCTTAGATAAATGGACAACCATATGCAAGAGGTGGAAGAGGTGACACAGGGCCTTGCCAGCACCACAAGGGTCCTAGAGAAGCAGGTCCACAAACTGTGATCCACTAGTAAAGCCCTTGCAGACCAACTAGATGACCATGAGGGCAGGGCCAGATGGAACAATGTTAGAATCCTTATGGTTCCGGAGAAGGCAGAAGGGCCCGCTGCTGATATATTTGTGGAGGAGCGGATCACACAGCAGCTACAGCCCAAAAATCTCTCCAAATTTTTCTCCATTGAAAGAGAGCATCAGGTGCCGAGTGGCCGGTCTAAACCAGGTCAACCGACCAGGCCAATACTAGCACGTGTCTTCAATTTCCGAGACAGGGACGTGATTCTGCAAACGGCAAGCTGTGTCCCCCCGCTCCAAGTTCAGAAAAGTACCGTCACATTCTTCCATGACTTCACCATGAAAGTACAGAGGCAGCAAAGGTGCTTCCACAAAATCAAAAAAGCCCTCTGAGAAAAAGCGCTGAAATACGTGATGTTATTCCCGGGGAAACTCAGGCTGGAGTCCGAGGGCAAAACGTGGTTCTTCACAGAGCCTGAAGCGGCCTGGGAGTGGCTGGATGGTTGAAGGAGGGTTGGTGAAGTGGGAAATCCCAAGAGGTACAGACGACGAATGGTGAAAGCCCAAAAGTGAACCGTGTCCGGTCAAGAAGAGCAGAATCCTTTCAAAAAGACACACCTTTGGGCACCTAGTCTACTTCATCACAAACGGAGTCATCGCCTCACCTTCTAATAGTCTCAAGAGGAAACAAACTCTAATTATCCGCTGTTAGGTGGATTATCAAACGGCTGGGAGGTCCAGAAAAGTTTATCAGTGAGGGTTGCTGGATGGTGCCGGGCGCGGGTCTCCAGAATGAGGGACGTCTACAACAGCATCTGCTGAGCGTACAAACGTTGAACTCGAACTGGTCTATACTTGCACCAGGTCACATGGATGATTGTTGAGTATGGGGTTGGGGAGGTGGGTTTTGTATTTACCTTTCTCCCAAAACAGGGTAGGGAGGCAATGGGCACTCTGTAATGTTGGTCTGGCGGGTAGTTCAAAGTCCGTCATGCAGGGAGGCAGGACAGGGAGGGTGTGTTTGTTAGTTGCTGGGGTGTTTGTGATTTTTTTACTAAGTACAAATCCAGAGAATTGGCTGACAGTGCATGCTTTCGTTCGGACTGTTCCACTGCTCCTGGACCCAAGGATGGGGAGGACTGAGCAAGGACTGAGTACTAACATTTCCTCCTCTTCTCTCCCATGCCTGCAGCTTAAAGTCCACCAGCGTAAGGCCTTATGGAGGGCCATTGCACGCAAGGTGCGGGCTCTGGGTGTCTCCAACCAGTGGCACACACACTGTCACAAGAGGTGGGATGATATCTGCTGGCTGAGAAAAAACGTGTCCGAGATCATGCTTGGGCTGCTCCCTCAGACTGGAAGGTTGGCACGCAGGAGCATGACACCACTAATGGCCCACATCTTGGCTGTGACAAAGCTAGAACTGGATGGATGTTTGAGGGCCCACCAGCAGCAAGTTGGGGTGAGTATTCTGAGAAAGGTGACTTTGGGTGTGAGTGACTACATGTATCCCAAAGCTGAGCCAGTGCAGAGCACTGTGATGTTTCTAGTGTGATGCAATGGCTTTTAAGTGGCCTCTGTGTTGAGTTCAGCTGTCATGCATTTATGCCACATGTACTTTCTCATGTCTTTAAAGTAATGTCCCTTGACATTGCATGCTGAGATGTGGCCTTATGGCATCTGCTGCATTATGGGAGTCATGGACATCACTGGGCAGTGAACGGCAGTGTGCCTCATCTTAGTGTGCTGTCGTCGATGTGTGCAGTGCCTGACCTCGAAATTGTCTGAACTACACATCTGACACCACGGTTTCAAATTTTAAAAGAATATGAATAAAGAATGAACTTCAACAACGCAAGGTCTTATCAACCTTTTTCTTGGGAAAACAACTGTTTGTTGTAAATCAATCTTACTGTGCATGTGGACCAATAATGATGTATACATGCATTTAATACATGGAAGTGTGCTGGGCTGTTTTTGCTATATTGTATTCGAGTGACTGTAGAGTTTTTTCTGGTTTCTCTATTTGGGACCTAGGGGATTGTGTCTCAAGCCCTTTGCACCTTATTTGTATCTGATACAACTACCAGGGACGTTAAGACTGGTGTGGGTGTCTATGCTTTGATCCCCAACCTTGTGCGACACATCTGACACCACTGTGCAACTGTAGTTGTGCTTCAGTTCACCACATGGTGGATAGCAGGAGCTTATGGCCATTGCAAAAGGACATTTTGGAGTCTGTATCTGTGTTGTCCCCTTAAAGTGACTCCATATGTGACTGTGGCAACATGTTGACATGTACATCTTTGTCACCCACAGGCACGTAGGTATGCTTACAGAAATCTGTATGTCAGGTTACATGGAGGCATGGGCAAGCTATTTGGCTGTGTGAACAATACATGGGTAATTAATGCCAAGTATGCATGTTACCATGCATCTTTTGATTTTTGCATTAAGGTTGCACATGCAGACTGCACAGGGTGGTGTGCAACATGAGGGTATCCCCATCTTGTTTTGTGCTTTGTTTGCATATGATTAGTGTGAGTATGGCACTAAACTGTACCTACGTCTCTGTCTAGTGCAGCATCTACCGAGGGCACAGAAGGATAGGGGATGGACACCAGTGGAGAGGCATCTTGCACGACTGCTACACAAGACCTCACTGACACTGATGTGACCAGCGACTCGGAGGGGGACAGGAGTGCCCTTGAAGAATCACGCCAAGAAACACCAACCTCAACGTAATCTGACGCCAGCGGTGACTTCTCGATGTTGGCGGGCACAGGGAGTGGGAAATATGCCTCCTCTTCCACCACACATCGTCCAGTGCCCACCCTCCCCCTCCTAGCTACTTCCACTAGTGCTGCACGTGCCCGAAGAAATAAGAAGGGAAGAGTGTCCTTCCCCCCAGACAACGCTGCCTGTCTTCCCTGCTACCCTCAGTGTTGAGGCTGTGGACCTTTTGTGCCAGCTGTGTGTGGGCCCGACAATTCTCCTGAATACCTTTCAAGACCATGACAAGAAGTTGGCACAGGTAGTTGCCTTCATGGAGGGCATTCATTCTGACGTGTGTGGGCTACACAGAACTGTCCTGTCTTTGTCCTCCACAGTGATGGCAGCCTTTCAGCTGTCACAGGCTGAGTCCAGCTCCAGTCCCTTTGGCAACCCCCTGCCATTGGCAACATCTGGAGAGTGACCACACAACACAGCCCTCAGGCCCAAGGTACTCAACACGCAGCACACAAAAGCAGCACCCCAAACAGCCCAGCCACCATCCCCCAAACAAACAAAAGTCACACAGGTGCGCAAAGGCAAAAGCCCTTCAGGTGACACTCTGGGGCATCAAGCCAAGAAGCAGGCCTCAGGCTCACATGCCTCAAAATCAGCCCCATCCAAGGACAGTCCCATCCCAAAAGCTGCTCCCAAAGACAGGCAAACAGTTACCGTGCCTGCTGTGAAGCTGGTGCCTGCTAAGAGTCCGCAGAAAAAGCCCTCTAAGGCAGATTCACCCACAACCTCAACTCCCACCCACACCCCTGTGAAGCTAGGACAGGAGGGTACTGTGGGGGGGTTCACCTGGTCAACAGGGGATGGAGGAGAAAAGGCAAGGCCAAGCCAAGCGTACCACCAGATCCTGGTGCCCAGAGGGAGGGCCACCACCTGCACTTGATGCTCCTTTGGTGGAGAGTGTGCCTGTTGTGCCCGCCCCACTTCCCACTCCTACCAAGACAATTATTTTCTATCGTATCCCCAAGAAGTGGAAAGGCAGCCCTCCACATTCTCCCTCACACACTGTGTCTCACGGCAGCATGTCTCCACCTCCACGTGTCACCACACCACCCTGTTCAAGCAGCCCTCTGGCTCCCAAAGCCACTGATGCCTCTACCTCAGCTGGTCCTCTCTCTCCTAGGTCCAGTCCTCCAGCTGGGCCTGACAATCAGCCACCTCCCAGTTCGACTCACAGCCAAGTCTGAGGCAAAGTCCCCCTCCCAAACCTATCTCTCCCACAGCAGTGCCTGGACTGCCCATAGTTATCCCCCTAGCTGTGTTGCTTCCCACGGAAGTGTACAGTGTCACCCATTCCCTGAGCTGGTTCTCATTCACACATGTCCCTCCTTTGAACTATGGACTGGCCACTGGCCTTGCTGTTTGTAACTTTGGATGCCCATTTCCTGTGCAGGTTTTCTATGCACACATGTCCCTCCTTTGAACTATGGACTGACCACTGGCCTTGCTGTTTGTAACTTTGGATGCCCATCCCTGTGCAGGTTCTCATACACATATGTACCTACTTTGAACTATGGACTGGCCACTGGCCTTGCTGTTTGTAACTTTGGATGCCCATTCCCTGTGCAAGTTCTCATGCACACATATCCCTCCTTTGAACTATGGACTGACCACTGGCCTTGCTGTTTGTAACTTTGGATGCCCAGCCCTGTGCAGGTTCTCATGCACACATGTACCTCCTTTGAACTATGGACTGGCCACTGCCCTTGCTCTTGTCTACTTTTGTGGTCTATCTGTGTATTATGTAATAAAATGAAAAGTTGTATGTATGGGTATGGTTTTATGTGACACATGCTCTGTATGCCACTTTAACATTGCCAATTGCTCGTTTTACTTTTTCAGAGTTTGCCTGAGGTGACAGGCACTTTAGTTCTTCTGGACTCTGAGGCTTGAGGGTACAATGATGGTTGTTTGTGATGATCTACTGTTATCCTAATCATTTTGTAGTCAGGTTTGCTAAATTGTACACGTCATGTTAGGATGCAATACCAGAATAGAGGGGAATTCTATCCAAAGGATTACTTGTGGGCTGGCCAGGGTCCATCATATCTGTGTGATCTTTCTTGATAGGTGAACAGCAGTGTTGATGTGTGGTCATCTTGTGATGGCCTGTCTTCCTAGTCACCAGGGTACATTTGTATGTGTGCACTTGAGTGGTCATGAAGTGTGAAGAGGGTGACTTGGTCAGTAGTGTTGATGTGTGCCCCTGCAATGCCAACTGCACACATGTATAACCCAGAAGATGAGTGCATGTTTGGTGGAATTGTCGTGCTTGGGGCACACATACTTGTTGTTGCTGCCAGTTGTGAGTATGCAGAGTGTGTGAATGCCAAGTCTGTGTTGTGTTTTGTTGATCAGCCATGTGTCTTGTTACTGTTTGTGCTCACTGTGCAGACCTGCTCAGCCACACTTATATTATTTGTGAGTTTTCTCATGCATTGCTGTCACTTGACCCATTTTTGGACCCAGTATGGTGTGTGGGATGTGGAGTCATACCATCCCCTGTCTGTGCTGCTGATGCCTACCCAATGTGAGTGACTCCTCTATGTGTTTGTGTACAGTACACTCCTCACCTGTCCACTACTGATGTACACACCACTTCAATCTCATGTCACCTACCCCTTGGCTTGCCAGTGTGTGAGCCTCCCCACCAATTCATTTGTTACACTATGCTTTGTGGTGCTGATCAGTGCACAGGACCAGTGTGCTACTCAGGACAGTTTCCCAATAAATTATGTGTTATTTTCTTGTACTGGTTTGCAGTCATGGTTGGTCATGTGCAGTGTAAATGTTTGTGCTGCACAGTCATCTGGTCATGTTGTTAGCACCTGTGTGTCCCTGAGTTGTGCAGCTCTGGGTGATGGTTAAGCTGTATGTGTGTTCACTGAGGTACTGCTACCCTTCCTAAGTGTGATGTTCTCTGTGTGCTGTGATGATTTGTGTTGTGGGAGTACATTGTGTGGCACTCAGATGAGTGTGCTACTGATTTGGTTGGTGTGCACACACTGGTTGTTGTGCATGCAGTGTTTCCTATGAGGGAAAGTTTAGATTCATACTGGGTGAGCATGACATAAATACCTAGGATCTATTGTATCACTATCAGGGCTTAAGTACAATAAGACTCTAGATACTCACCCTAATTCAGGAGTAAGGAACATATTTTCTGGTCCTGAAGAAACGCTAGGGATCCAGTACTAGATCAACATAGAGTGAAACATGTCTACCTGAATAGTGAAACCCCAATAGTTCACTACAACACACTCACTGAGTAGTTGCATATCATAAACTTGTGCACACTACCGCATCTTAGTTTTTAACCTTACCGAAGGGTCTCTGAATACAATGTGATCTCCTTTAGGTAATTTTAAGATAACTTTCACCACCTTACACATTATACCCCACACACCCGCATGCATCGTCATGGCTAATACAAGAAAAGATCTCCGACAAAGAGCCCTCTCGCGTGGCCCATGGGGCATTGCAGCACCGGCCCATGAGGAGCAAAACACCCAATGATAAAGCATGACACCCACATGGGAACCATATCTCCTAACCACACCTTTTCTTTAACATTTTCTATACCCTCTTCACATAGGAACAAGTATTCACACTGATTAGACGTGTCAATTATAGTGAGGAGCACGGGTACTGGGCCTAAATCTGGATCCTAGTCCACCTCTTTTTGATTCATGATCGCAGTTCTGCTCACTTCATGCACTAGCACACTGTATGCTCCCTAGTGCCTACGTAGCACCACTGTGCCACAGTGTAAGGGTTTCTGTGTTATACTCAGAATAGATTTGTCCAGGAAGGGGCCACTTCACCCCGCCCTTGGAATCAGAAAAAAGGAAACCTTAGTGGATGCACTGGAGGTTTTTTCATGAATCACCCCAGAATCGACCGTTAGCCGATGGTTGTGCTGGGGATGTAGTGCACCAAACGGGTCAAGTAGCAGTGATTGCGAAGGTGCTCAGACAAGAGCATGGAGCTACACCTGTTGTGGATTTGAGGGTGAAGTAATGGGCATTTTAAAAGGCGAAACTCTTTCATAGAATTTATCTCATACAAAAATATCTCATTGGCATATTAGAAAATTATAAAAAACAATATCCTATAATATCATACATCATAAATTAGAAATGGTACAGGAGTTACTTATACCAAAAACCCAATATATTCTACTCTTACAGTATTCAACATCCTCATAAATCTAGATTTCTCAATGAATCAACAGTCCCTAAGAAAGTTTCTCTAGGGCAGTGGTCTTCAAATGTTTTTCTGCCGTGCTACCCCATGGAAAAAAATAATAATTGTGGCCCAACCTCAAACATTTTTACAAGTATTATATTAAATTGTCAATGTTCAAATATGTCTAGACTTATTTGAGCATTGTAGAAAATGTGTGTACCGTTTAAAAAATGCAATCAAGTACATGATTGCCAAACATACTATTCTGGTCAGGCAGGCCTTACTATAGTGTAAAAGTATTCACAGTGTGATTATTAGAAATGGGGATGGGAGTTGAAGAATATTTGGAATCCCTTCCATTTTGACACCTTCTACCAGCCAGTATATAAAGGACAAAAGATGTTAGTGATGGCCCATTACAAGGCTTACTGACGCTCGTTCACCCCCCTCCCGCTGAAAACAAAGCACTGTACTGTACTCTCAAATCACATATACAACAATCATTATTTTAATGAATTGTTCCCCAGTGTTCTCCACTCTAGGTCAATACTCAGGGTGTAGACTGGTAACATTTGATTCCTTATACTTTTGTCTGGAATTTGGGAAAAGTTGGATAAATTCCTTTGTTTCCCAGACTTTTGATAGAATGCATTGCAGATGTGTTAGTGAACAAATAACTCCTTTCAATTAATCGACTCACTTCTCTAGCCCTTTCATGAAGAAGTCCTTTTATCTTTGTCACTGAGAAATGTGTATCCCTGTTAGTAACATCAATGACTGAATCAGATTTAGAAGCAAAATTAGCAATTTGGCTAGTGAAATCAACAGAGCAGTTCTGAGCATGCGTTGTATTTTTACAGAGAGTATTTCGCCGTTCTGACTAAAATCCCAAGAAGACAAACCCAGCATTATCCGCAATGCTTGGATATTGAATTAGCTAGGACATTTAAAAGCTTCTTTGCCCATATACATTCCAAATTCTCCAAGCTTACTCTATAATGAAGAAGCACCAGTACTGCTCCATAGAGAGCCTGTGGAATTTATTTACCTGGAATTACCTTCTTTAGAACGAACATTAAGCCTCTTAAGAGTATTGACTGTGGTAACATTTTTGTGCCATTCAAGCTGTTACCAAAATGAGCTCTACATATTTATAGACAATGACTGCTCTAAATGAGCCTTATTAAGAAACAAACCAAAGGGCACAATTTAATTATAGATGGATTGCCTGAGTAAATGACTCCGTTGCCCTGATAGAGATGCTGTTTGCCTACTTTATAGATGATCACCAAGCTGGCAGTCATTTATAAACCATTGACAGGAAACACTATCATGATGGTCCCTGTCAGTACTTTTCACAATTTGGTGCAGGGCTCCATTAACATGATGGAGTACTGCACCAAACTGGTTTAATTTCTATTTTCAAAATGAAAATCTCAAAACATTTTGAAAATAAGAAAGATAATGCCCCCTCACCAGGAGAGTCTTTTACCCACGGTAGGTGGGGCCTTTTTTGTTGTTTACTGTCCCTTACCACCAGGATTTGCCTGGCAGTGATGGACAGCAAAAAACAGATATGTGTCAGTCAAATCATAATTGGGTGGACAGACACATAGCCAATTATCTGACAGGCCTTACTCCATCGGGCCGTCGGATCAGTTTGTCTGTGACAAAATAGTCACTGCCATAGCCAAACCTTTGATCCGCCCACATATAAATTAGGCAGCCAGACCACTGTGTTGGTGGAGAGGGAACTCTATCATCATTGCAATGAAGTTCCCCCTCCACCAACATATAAATCAGCCCCAAAGTTCTTAATTCCCTTACAGAAAATAAAATGTCTTTGGGCCTGCTTTAGAGCTCGGAAGAGAGGTTATTCGATCACAAATGTTTTTGGATAGATGCACTTGTAATATGGCGGACTGGATATCCATCACGCATCTGACGAAGTAACCTGTCTGCAAAAACTCCAAATGTATTATTCACATTGGCAGTAAGTAAATTAGACTCACAATAATCATTAAGAGTTTTAAGTTTATGCTGCAGCTCAACAGAAGTATTATTCATTAAGGCTAGATTGTTCACATACATAAGACATGAGACATTCTGATTTTCAGGAAAAAGGAGTTTGTCTTTGATAACATACTTGGAAGATCAGAATTAAAAAAGACTGTATAGGAGAGCCAAGATGAAACCCTGCTGAAGACCATTTTGAACAGGGTTATTTTCTGAAAGTGTTCCTTCACCTCGAAGATCTACTTAAATCCAGTTTCTGGAATGCAACTTTTGGATCATTGTTAGAAATTGGTTCTCTAGTTGGCAGAGGTATGCACCATTTCCATGTAGGGACCACAATCCTGGTCAAGGTAAGCTAGATACCCACCAAAAGATAACCTGTGCTTACCCTCTGGCAGCTTGGGACAGAGCAGTCAGACTTATCTAAAGAGGCAATGTGTAAAGTATTTTTACATTAGAGACAACGGGGCGACCTCTCACCCCATTTCTGGACGCACTGCGATGAATATGTGCATACCAATAATGCAATACGTTAAGCCAAGTTTACTCCAAAATTTATTCAAAGTTCATCATGGTATCCAAGATTTTTCCATAGTCACTTATGAGACGTCTTACTTTCAGCACTGTAACCTCAAACGCTACAGACATGCCGAAGCCTTAATCGGTAGCTAGGAGTGCATGTAAGTGATCTTCAATAATCCAACAGTAACCCAATGCATTTCGGGCCTTCTCATGGCCCTTCGTCAGGGGTATTCTACAATTAAAAAACAACATTTCAATACAAGAATTTTCCAAATCGATGTTCCCATGTGCATGCTAAAGCGTTTTTCCAGTGATTATCTCATAACCCATTCATATATCAACCTTTTCCCGCTAATTGTGACCGTGAACCGCCACAAATGTATTAATGTTCGAATCTCTATCCCTCTATCTTACTAGTTCTCTTTGTGGCGGTTCACGGTCACAATTAGCGGGAAAAGGTTGATATATGAATGGGTTATGACTGGATAATCACTGGAAAAACGCTTTAGCATGCACATGGGAACATCGATTTGGAAAATTCTTGTATTGAAATGTTGTTTTTTAATTGTAGAATACCCCTGACGAAGGGCCATGAGAAGGCCCGAAATGCATTGGGTTACTGTTGGATTAATGAAGATCACTTACATGCACTCCTAGCTACCGATTAAGGCTTCGGCATGTCTGTAGCATTTGAGGTTACAGTGCTGAAAGTAAGACGTCTCATAAGTGACTATGGAAAAATCTTGGATACCATGATGAACTTTGAATAAATTTTGGAGTAAACTTGGCTTAACGTATTGCATTATTGGTATGCACATATTCATCGCAGTGCATCCAGAAATGGGGTGAGAGGTCGCCCCGTTGTCTCTAATGTTTTTCATAAATACGTGGCTTCGGGCAGACCACGAATCTGGGCCAGCACGCGAACAAACGCAAGACTGAGAAACTTTTGAAAAAACTGGTGTGCACTCTGTCACTCTTTTTTGGATAAAGTATTTTTACAACACACACACAGTGGCACAATGAAACCACCACAAAAATACTCTGTACACGTTTAGGAATAGTTTTATGAATACAACAAGATCAAAATTACAAATACCCAATAAGTAGAACCAGAGTTATGATTTTTAAGGAATAAACCAAAAATAGTCAATAGCTCTATGCGGGTTACTTGAGGTCGTGCTGGACCGGGGCAAATTCAAACTTTAGGCTAACCGCAATGGAGGGCACGCTGGCTACAGGACTCAATCAGGTCTCAATCAGGTCCCACTGGATGGCGCAAAGTAGCAACGTCGAAGTCTCGATGCATTTGCCCTAATTCACTCCAGCGATAAAGTACCCCTTCACAATGAAGGCACAGCACCTTTGTCGTGCTGCGCTGGACATTGTCATTGAGCCGTGCGGTCTGTCGAAGAGATGTCATTGACTGACTCCTGCATCGGCATCAAAGGGCAATGAATCAGTTCAGATCTGTGCAAAGTCATCCTTCCTTCAGAGCAGCAGTCAGGAATAGGCAATCCTTGCAGCACAGTAGTCTTTACTTCTGCCAGAGCTTTTCACAGGTCAAGAAGTGTACTGTCTTGGTAGGCTCAGAACCCCAGTACTTACATCCAAATGTGCCTTTGAATTGGGGGTGACTTCAAAACAGGCCTTTGAAGTGCACAAGTCCCATTTCATCACAGCCATGTCTGCCAGGCTATATGTAGAGTATAATCAGCCCTTTGTGTGGGACACATGACACTGCCTATTCAGATGTGTCAGCTCCTTCTTCCTGCCCAGGAAGAGCTATCAGAATGTAGATGAATATAGATGAGTTCTCTGTCAGACCCACCCTACCTTTGTTTGTGGCTCCTAGATGAAATGCACAAAGTGTAGCTGCCACCCACCCCAGTTGTGAATTGGAGACAGTCTGCAAGGCACACAGAGCAGTAAGAGAAGATAAAAAGTGTCATTTCTAAAACAGTAATGTTAAATCCAACTTTGCCAGTAAGGAGGATGTTTCATTACCATTCAAAAGATAGAAACATGATGCAGCTATTCCTTTCTAATCATGAATTACAACATAAAAGTGGTTTAAGGAATTCACAATGTTAGCCTATGGGAGGAGTAGGCCTCACATTAGTGAAAAACAAATTTAGCAGCTTGTCACCTACCAGGACATGTCAAACGTAGTAGTACATGCCCTACCTCTTAGCTTCACAGCACCCTGCCCTTGGAGCTACCCAGAACCTACCTTAGGGGTGACTTATCTGTAATAAAAGGGGAGTTTAAGGCTTGGCAAGTGATTTTCAATGCCAAGTCGAAGTGGCAGTAAATTGCACACATAGGTCTTATAATGGTAGGCTGAGACATGTTTGAAAGGCTACTTGTGTGGGCAGCACAACCGGTGCTGCAGACCCACTAGTAGCATTTATTTTACAGGCTCTGGATATATGGTACACCACTTTACAAGGAACTTATAAGTAAACTAAATATGCAAATTATGTATACACCAGTGTCACCGTATTTATGGGAGAAGTACATGCACTTTAGTACTGGTTAGCAGTGGTAAATACTCAGAGTCTTAAGACCAACAAAAAGATACAGCAAAAAAGCAGAGAATATGTTTGGGGGAAGACCGCCCTAAGGATGGCAGGTCTAAAAATCTTGTATAACAGGTCATGAACCATATTAAACCAATTCGATTTGTTCCACAATATACCACAACCAACTGGGTTAAAAGCAGCTCAAACATCCACAAAACAGCAGCATAATTTTCCAACTGTTGAAATAGATTTCTTTGCCGTGGCCCAACAGACCATTCAATGATCTACAGTAAAGCAATTTTCCCTGTAGCTACCCTGTTCTCTTGGAGTCATGCCAGAAATACTTGCCAAATTCTAAGGAAGACATAAAAGAGTTTTCGTATGGATTCTGGTGTAATGGTCTTGATAATGGTGAATGATAGAATTTAATTGGGACAACAATGGGAATCAAACAAAAAGTTTTAGCTCCATGGTCATCCTTTTTTCCCCTGTTTCCCCTATGACCAACCCTTGATCCACCAAGCAAAGATGCAGGTCTGTTTTCAAACCTGTAATTAGAGTATAGGGAACTATAGGTTTATACAGGTTTTTTGCAGATGAACAAACAAACTTCTGAGCAAACAAAAGAAATCCACCAGCAATTCAATTAGGGGCTGTGTCAGACATCTGCAGACCTCTGCAGTAAAATCGTCAAATAACCTGGACCTCAAACAAGTCTCTAGCTATCCTTTGAAACCTCAAAAATCACAATTGCTCTAGCCATGCATCAATGCCAGAAGGCACAAAAAAATACTCTAAAAAATGTGAGACTATGATACATGGATTTGTTGAAATATATATAATTTTGCATGGATTAAAAAAACGTTGTTTAGAATACACTTTATCTACCTATTTGGCACAACTGAAAGAGTCAGGGTAAAGCAAACAATCTTCAGAAGAAATTAAACAGAATTAGCAATGTTCTCTTTATTCTTCTCTCCTCATCTGGTTGAGGTATTCCCTTACAATAAAAAGCATAAGCATTGTAAATAACTTCCCCTGGGAGAAACAATTGAGATGTGTCAGATACTCCAAGTAATCCACATAGACCAAAACAAATGAGTCTAGCTAGAACTGAAAAAAAAACATGCTAACTAGCCCACCACTTCCAGTAAGCCTCACACAGCTGGATTGCTGAGAGTGATCCGAGGCCATGCCACTTTTTACACTGCTCTGCAAATGCGCCTCATGGTGCATTGCTGGTGGGGCGAAGAGGTCCTCTTGTGGTCTGAGGACCTCAGGACTAAAGTGGTGTAAAATGGGGCATGGCCTCAGACCACTCTCAGCAATCCAGCTGTGTGAGGCTTACTGGAAGTGGTGGGCTAGTTAGCCCCCAGGGACCCTCAAGATTCAAGGGGACTTAATCCCCCAACCCAGAATGAACCAGGAGGTGTGTTTGCAGAGTGGTGGAGAAAGGAGGCTTGGCCTGTGTCCACCTGTCAGCAAACTATCTAGGACATACTGGAGGTATCAGGTAGGCTAGTTGGCCTCTAAGGACCACCAGCACCGATGGGGACTTTAATCCCCATCCAAGAGCACGCCAGGAAGTGTGTTTGCAGGGTGTTGGGGAAAGGGGGCATGACCTGCTATGAGAATTTAGCAATCCTGCTGTGTGGGACTTACTGGAGGAAATAGGAGGGGTAATTGGCCCCCAAGGTTGGCCTTGGGGGCCAACTACCCCTCCTGTTACCTCCAGTAAGTCCCACACAGTGGTATTGCCAAGAGGTCTTCGGAGTCCATGCTCACCTTTCTCCACTAGTCTGCAAACACGCATCCTGGCACAGTGCTGGTTGGGGAACGAAGTCCACTTTACTCCTGAGGGACTTTGGCGGCCAAGCAGCCCTCCTGGTACCTCCTGTAAGTCCTAAGCAGTGGAATTCCTTAACGCTGGTCGGAGGCCCTGGCCCCTTGCTGCACCACTCTGCAAACAAGACTACTAGATTATAGTTAGACATTATCATTTAAAAAACCATAGAAATTCACTGAAACAAACGTAGGTTTCAGGAACATTATAGTTAGAAATTATCATTTAAATAAACTGAGAAATTCACTGAAAAAACATAGGTTTCAGGGAAGTTATAGTTAGAAATTAGCATTTAAAAAACCTTGGAAAGTCACTGAAGAAACCACAGGTTTCAAGGACATTATAGTTAGCTGAACATTTCACTCGTATAAAACCACAGAAATTCAGCCATAAGAGCTATTTGAGCTAACTATAACTCACACCCCTGCAATGCACTGCTGATGACGTCACAAATTACATCACTCATGACATGGTCAGTGACATCACTGATGACATTACTGATGACATCTCCAGGACACAGGCTACATTGTTGCTGAAAGCTGGACTCACCTTAAGGGAAACGCCAACTGTTGTGGGGCCAAAACCGGCAGAACTAGAACCTCCGCGCCGATACCATTGCCGTGAGGGGAACGGCTGGGCTGCCTACATTTCCCAGCATACTTAGTGCCCGGCGCCTGCCGTAGGTGTCATCAGGCAGCGCCGGGGCGATATTTAAATCACCTGACAGCTACGGGCCCGTCCTTGCCCGTCAGGGACCGTTAGAGGCCGGGCAGGGCCACCCCATTGACGTCCCCGCAGTTGGAGACAGCAACAAGCAAGGTACTGTGCCACAAGCCTGATACGCATTCTAAATCCCTGACTCACCTTAGGTATTTGAATTTATTGACATTGACATTCTGAACTATAAGACTATTAGCATCTCCCCTCACACCTTTGTGTTATTTAACATCCAAGGGAAGTATTGTAATAATTTGCGCGATTGTGTGCTTTTTACACTCCGTCTGTAACCATGAAACGAAATGGCAAAAACCCTAGCCTATCTACCTCCCGGCCAACAACTAGACAACAGACTACAACAGCGCAACCCCTTCCAAGTCTGACAGCTATTGATAAAATGTTGCAGCAAACAATTGGAGCCGTGGCTTCAGCCATAGAAAATACAGAGCGGCGTTTATCAATTACTCCTGTAATTCCCCCCCCTTCCCAAGTAGTGGAGGATGTGTCAATTGCTACAACCAACGCCCTTGATTTTAATTCATCTTTTATCTGTTCCTTCGCTGACCTCCCCTGTGCACAGCCCACTACCAGTGATACGCACGTCTTTCAGGTTCCCAACTCCCCACCCCACCTTTTACCTAACAAGGCTCCCGTGACTCGTATTGTAGTCAAGAAACCTAGGGCTGGGAAGAGTAAAACACTAAGGAAAAACAAGCCTCCAACTAAATCTTCCATACCGATTGACACTCCCTCAACCTTGTCCCCTACGCAGGCTCCTGTTTGGGCCACCCATATGATCTTAGATCTTCAGGCCCATATTGAACAACTACTTGGCTCTCATTTTAAATCCCTGCTGTCTAGACTGGATAGACTGGTTTCCACCATTAACAATGCAGGCTTTGGTAAAACCAAGCCGACCACTGTTTCTACAAATCCTCCCTCTTGTCCTGCTTCTACTCACGATAATGCCTCCGCCGCCTCTGAAACTTTACCTGTTCCCTCTCATTCGGCTGGCATGATTGCCCCCGTTACAACTATTTCTTCGACTAGGGTCACAGACTCAGAAAGTTCCAGAGTACAGAGGGAGGTTACCAATGTGGGGGAAAAATGTTCAGACAATCAAGTAAAAGAGTACAGGAACACTTCTATCGAGGGGCTTAACACCGCATTACCTTGCATTGATTTGCCGCCTGAGTCTCTCCCATATGTTGTTGTGCTTGCTGGTGTTCCTCCCCTACCCCAAGGGAACAACGAGGATTTTTCGGAACTGAAAAACAAATGTATGCACTGGTTCAATTCAAACAGCCCCCTCCCTTATAACATCTCTGGAGAAATTTTGGGTGTTCGGAGATTAGATTGGATCAGGCCTACCCCTAAATCCATCATAGGAAATTGTGTTATTGTCAACTTTAGACACCCGTTCGCTGTAGATTACATCTGCAGTAGGACACCCCTTAGGCCTAATACCCAAATCATCCCATTGCACCTGTCATATTTTTATCCAGCACCACAGCACAGAGCAGGGCAGAATAGAGGTGCTAGTTGGGCGGGGGGCCAAAACAAATCGTATGCTAGACCAGTAGAAGAAACCCAGAATATGCCCCTATTGTCACTTTTTGCTCAAAAAAATAGATTCAGTATGTTGGAGGAGGTGGACTGACCAGTCGTGATCCTGAGCCCTGTATTCCAACTTGACAAAGCTATGGGCACCCAAATAGCTCCAGATAAGGGTAGATGTGTGAGTGGTACCCTAGAATCTCCATTAGCATCCCCTTCCTTGAGTATAGGACCGGAAACAAGACAAACTATCCACGAAGATTTGGCTGTTCCCACCAATGATTTTTTGTTTGGTGTTAATCTTGTGGACACCACAATAGCAATCGTCCCTCAAACACCAGAAGTCTGCCCAAATCCTACGGCTGGCGACCTAGTAGACAGGAACAGAACACCAGGCGGGGGAATAAAAATATTGTCTTGGAACGTGGCAGGGATAAAAAACAAGTTATCTAACTTGGAATGGAGTAATTTTATAGGTACTCATGACATCTGCTTCATGCAAGAAACCTGGGCCATGGAGGAAAATCCGAGGATCGGCTTCGCCACTTTTGACATTTTGGCAACCACAAGTGGTAGAGGGAGACCTTCGGGCGGTCTTTCAATATGGGTGGGGACGCATTTGGGCGCCCAGGCAACTGAGATTCCAACTAGTTCCCTGGACGTTCAATGTGTCCTCTTAACCCTAAAAGACAAACCATCGGTTGCTTTAATAAATGTCTATTCTAGACCAGTCAAGAATGGCCAAGAATCTGGTGCCATTGACGCATTAAAGCATTTTATATTGTCCCTAGACCCCCCACCACAACTAATAGTAGGAGGTGATTTTAACTGCCAATTTGAACCCCTCGAGTCTCCTGACACGGGCGAACCGGATGAAGAAGACCAGTTCTGGCATGTTTGTGAACCACAGATGCCTCCTGTCAGAGCCTGGACTCCTCTCGTCCTTCAAATTAAATCCTTATCCCTTGCACTGTCCCTAAGGGCCTGTAATGGGAGATTGAAACCCGATCGCCCAGGCCTTCCAACGTTCAACAGACTAGGCCAAAACTCTAATATTGATTATATATTAATGGAAACAAGACATTGGGATAACCTATTAGAGTTTGAAATCCACCCCAGGCAAGACAGTGACCATAATGCCCTTGTTTTAACCCTGAAACCGGGCAGTTTTGGTCTAACAAACCCCCCTCCCAACTTAAATAGCCCACTACCCCCAGTATTCCTTTCTAACAATAGGAGGAGGATAAAATGGCCCTACTTTCTGAAATCCCCTGCTAAACTTGCGGAAATATATCAGATAGCCTTGCCATCTCTTTCCGCAATGGGGGACGTAAGTATAGATAACCTGAGTGATCCCACTAAGATTCATATTCACCTAGTTGATAACTTGAGGGGCCTATTTAACCCCGTGGGAAACAAACAACATCAGCCCAGGTCTCACCCCTGGTATAAGGAACCCTGCAGAAAAGCAAAAAAGGATTTGCTTTTGGCAATTAAAGGCAATGACAGGGCCAACATAAAGAAACTTCGTCTAGACTATAAGAAGGCTATCACCAGGGGGAAGAGGGACTGGGAGGAGCAAAGATGGGAGGAGCTAAGACTAACCCTCACATATAGAGACCCTAAGGCGTTTTGGGCCATTGTGAATTTGGACGAGAATGGGGCAGCACCGCCCCCCATTGCAAACATAGCTGTTATAATCTTGTATGTGATTAATGCATCCTCTGTTCCTGCCTTTGCCTTGCTGCTCAGTCTGTGTGATGTCATCAGAATGTTGGAGAGTGTTTGAGTGGAAGAAGGGATCAGTTGGTGTGGAAGGGCTGAGCAGCAGGGAGGCTGCTCCTGGTGGGGCATTGAATGGCTTTGAAGAAGGCCTAGCATGTGGCTAATGTGGATCTTATCTAAGGAATAAAACAACGATCCTGAACTACATCACCTGGACTATGTATCTTTCTTATGATTGTAACATTGGCGACGATTTTTAGAACCTGCGTGCTACTTTAATGGAGATTGGACTTTCAAAACTGAAGAAAGAGACTACAACCTGTGGATTTGCACAAACCTGGCACCCCTAATGCCCCACCAGTGACCATTTCATCGGTCGCCCCAACCAGTAAGTGCCAGTTTGTTTTAGACTTTTCATTCTCTTGAAGCCTGCCTGTTTTTGCTGGATTGTTCCTGTCTTGTTACATGTAGACAAAGAACATTATCTGTGACCTGGACAGCATTTGCGTGTACTGTACATTTGGATTTGGGTTGGTTCCTGCTGACTGTTGGATTTTAGGAATGGTTTATCAGTGATTTAAGGTGCCAGCTCCGACCTGCCTGCTTACTGCCCACTAGCTGACTGTTTTGAAAGAAGTCAGTCCAGGAATTGCGACCTGCTTCTGCCAAGTTGTTATGCTGATTCAGTGATGCATGAGCTGTTTTCTGTGAGTCTGCTTCAATCTACCAGACTCTTAAGCTGTTAGTCGGGGGCACGAATCGAGTCCCGGTGTTTGTGTCACAGTCGTGCAAGTCTAAAGAGCAGGCCAATTTTTCAACAGCGTGTGTTTTTTTTTAAAAAATTAACCAAGAGGAGACTATGGAGGTGGAGACTATGGAGTTAACAGTGCCTGAACTGTATTCACTGAATTTTCACAGTGCGACCAGTGTGAGAGTGGTGTACGAGGATTTTCAAATGGGCATCTGTTAGAGCTATGGAGAATTGCTACTGTGCATCAGAATTTGGTTTTTCTAGTTAAATCCTGTGGTTTACGGTTGCTGGCATTCGTTGACATTTTCAAATGTACACGCGCAACTTACCGTCAGTTTGTTGCCGCGCGCTGGCATAGGGGATTCTAGATTACGTCTTGCTGTCTTCGACTTTCTCCGCTGCCCAGTGACGCCTGTATGCAGCTATGCACCGCTAGCCATCCGGCGCGGCGTCACCCGGCGTCACCCTACGTGCCGCCATCTTGTGGTTGACATCCTTTGACTATTCCCTGATGCACGCTCCCGTTTTGCCAACCACGTTTTTGCCAACCAAACACTTCGAGGATTCCGATTCACATCTTGAGGCGTTTTGTGAAGTCCGCCGATTTTCTCCTTTCCTCGTGGACATTTGGTGATCCAGTTATTTCTAAAGAAGAAATTGAAGATGTTCTGGCAGTTTGGATTTTCTGAGGAACTATTGTTGGTTAATCCTCCTACAAGGTATTGTTTTTCCTGGTTGTAGCTCACTTGTTCCAGACTTAAGCTGCTTACTGACAACGGTGACTACCTTCTTTATTTTAGTTTGTTGTTTTCTTGAGACATTTTTATTAATGTTGTCGTTTGTATTCAAATGCCTTAATTCTGTCTCTCTGTTATGTGTGCTTTTTATGCGATGAAGTACCAATTATCGTTATCTGTTCCAATATTTGTATGAGAGGGGGTGAGTGGGTGAAGTGTCTTTGTTTTGCTTCTGTTTGTATAGTGTGGGAGAGATAGGCATTGTCCCTGGTTTTGTTGTGTATGTCTTTTATTAGTCTTGCCTCGTCTGAGGTGTTTGGTCTGTGCGCGTTTTGGGTGCGCACATGTGAAGACTTCTTTTAGAAGCTTCTCGGTCTTACCTGTTTGGTTTTACCCTTAGGTTGGTGGTTACCTCATGTGAGGTGTTTGGTCTGTGCGTTACGGGTGCGCACATGTGAAGTCTTCTTTTGAAGCTTCTCAGTTTTACCTGCTTGGTTTTACCCTTAGGTTGGTGGTTACCTCATGTGAGGTGTTTGGTCTGTGCGTTGCGGGTGCGCACATGTGAAGACTTCTTTTGGAGCTTCTTGGTTTTACCTGTTTGGTTTTACCCTTAGGTTGGTGGTTACCTCATGTGAGGTGTTTGGTTTGTGCGTTACGGGTGCGCACATGTGAAGGCTTCTTTTGAAGCTTCTAGGTCTTATCTGTTTGGTTTTACCCTTAGATTGGTGTTACCTCGTGTGAGGTCTTAGTCTGTGCGTTAAGAGTGCGCACGCAAGAAGACTCCCTATTTGGAGGCTTCTCAGTCTTTCCGGTTTGGTATTACCCTTGAGTTGGTTGGGTACTTCGTGTGTGGTGTTGGTCTGTGCGTCACATGTGCGCACGTGTGGAGATTTCTTATCTTCTGGTTTTCTGTTTTGCCTGTCTGGGGTTGCAAGTTTACCCTTTTCTGTTATTCTTGAAGCTCTTTGATTTTTTATATGTGTGTATGTCCATCAGCGCACATTTTTCTTGATTAGTCTTGTTGCATGTATGAACTTTGGTTTTGCATGCTCCTATTTCGTTCAATTTTGATGAAGGGGGGATGTGTTATAATCTTGTATGTGATTAATGCATCCTCTGTTCCTGCCTTTGCCTTGCTGCTCAGTCTGTGTGATGTCATCAGAATGTTGGAGAGTGTTTGAGTGGAAGAAGGGATCAGTTGGTGTGGAAGGGCTGAGCAGCAGGGAGGCTGCTCCTGGTGGGGCATTGAATGGCTTTGAAGAAGGCCTAGCATGTGGCTAATGTGGATCTTATCTAAGGAATAAAACAACGACCCTGAACTACATCACCTGGACTATGTATCTTTCTTATGATTGTAACAATAGCTCCACAAGTGTGGGAATCCCATTTTGCGGAACTGTATGGGGACTCGGACGACCTCCTTCCTATTGATACATCTCTCGAGTCTAGCCCGATGAGAGGAACTGACCCTACTATATGTAACATTGAGACTCGCCCCCCCCCCCTATTTCAGCGCCCCTACATGTGCGCCAGTTGTGTCCTTCTTTGGTGGGTGCAGCCACTCTTGTGTCAGAACTCCCTGTGGCTATCACTCTCAAAGAAGTAGAGACCGCAATATTAAGGCTCCTCTCTAACAAAGCCCCTGGTCTAGATAAAATGCCACCGGACTTATTCCGCTCCCAACCTAAAATTTGGGCCCCGTATTTGGTGGTATTATTCAACTCTATTCTCATGGGGGCCGTCTTGCCAGACACTTGGTTGGGCGCGGAGATAGTCCCCATATTTAAGAAAGGCTGTCCGTTAAAGCCGGCTAATTACAGACCAATTAGCCTCATTGATACCACCCAGAAATTAATGGGCAGAATTATCTTAGACAGAATCCAGGGATGGATGGATGAAAACAAAATTCTGACTACATTACAGGCAGGGTTTAGATCTGGGATTTCAACCATAGACCAGATCTTCCGGTTACAGGTCCTATATTGGAAAACGGTGAGAGTAGAGGGTGGCAGCCTCTACCTCATCTTTGTTGACCTGCGCGCTGCCTTCGATCTTGTCCCAAGAGAAAAACTATGGAAAGTTCTGGCCTCCCACCCTACCTGCTGAATATCCTAATCAGATTTCATAACGGCAATTATGCCCAGGTTAGGTGTGGGAGACATGGCGACCTTTCTTCACGCTTTCCCGTTAGGAAGGGCGTGTGCCAAGGGTGCGTCCTGGCTCCAACGTTGTTTAGCCTTTACATCAATGGCCTTGTCACCCACTTGGCTGACGTAGCTAACAATGATGCCCCTAGGTTGGCTACTGGTAGAGTGCCCGCTCTGATGTTTGCCGATGACACTCTGCTGATATCTAAAACATCATCGGGCATCCAGCGCATTTTGGATGGTTTTTTGGCATTTTGTACTGCCAGAGGCTTGGAGATTAACTTAGAGAAGACTAAGTTCATGATCTTCAATCCTCCCAAACAGACCCGCCCAAATCCTACCCTAAATGGCTTCCCCCTTGAGAGAGTCAGGACTTTTGTTTATCTTGGAATTACATTGACCGAGAACTTTGATTGGGGATGTCAAATCGCAAAATCATGGTTGAGGTTGTCTCAAATAGCAGGGGGCCTCTGTAAGGTCCAGCGAGCCTCGGTCTACAAACCAGCAGCCCCGGCAGTTGAAATATACCGGCTGCAAGCCAGAACAGCTTTGTTGTATGGGGCAGAACTATGGGGTCACAAAAACATCGCCAAATTAACCCTGGTTGAGCAGGGCTTCATGAGAAGTCTTGTGAGCTTGCCTGTAAGCATACCGCTCATTCCCCTGCGTCTCGACCTGGGGATAGAACCTATCGAAGGCTTGGCAATCCTCCGACCCTTACTCTATTGGAAAAGGCTCTGGACGGTGCACGAACTGGCACCTTATAGAGAGGAATTCTTGGAGGTTTGGACACTAATTAAAAGTAAGAACATTCCATGGTTATCCCATATTAAGGATCTTAGTATAAAAATCGGTAGGACCGATCTCTGGGAATTCCCGGAGGTAGCCTGCAAAAGGACTTCCAAACCTGATTTAAAAGGCCATATAAGGCAGCTGAGATTAGCTACTTTACATGGTTCAAGCTCCTTGGGGAAACTCACTAATGAGTTTCTCCTAATAAAATCAGAAACAAGAGCAGAGGCCTTCCTCGATGTAATTTATCCATCTCTTGCTAGGAAGCTTTATTTGCAGTTAAGGCATGGTACCTTACCGCTCAGAGTATTCACACACAAATGGGCAAGATCAGAAAATGCAGCCTGTCCGGCATGCAATTATAACCTTGAAGATATATGCCATGTCCTGTTTTTCTGCCCCGCATACCACTCAATAAGAAAAAAGTGGCTGATTCCCCTATGCAAGAATCTTGGGTTTAGGCACTGCATGCTCCCATGCAGGGTCTTAAGATATGACACCCACCCCCCAATTGTTTTTGCTATGTCTCGCTTTTTATATGGTTTTTGGCGTAGAAGGAAAAGTTTTCTTTAAAATATTTTGTCTTTTAACAAATGAGTCTTCTTGATAACACCAGTTTAATTAACTTTTAACCATTGTATTAACTTGACTCTATTTATTGTTTTAATGAAATGTGTAACTTTTCTTGTAATTTATTCTGTGCTTTTATGGTCTCCGACCGAAATAAAGTTATCAAATGAATGAAAATGATGACATCTCAAATGACATTACTGATGACATCACTGATGGTATTATTCACTTAATAACTGATGCACCTCCTCACACCCTAATATAACCTTTCATACACCCACTCTAAAATACAGACTACCATTTTCAAAACCATAGATGCACCAATACCAGTTAGTGCATACCCACTCACTGATTCATACGTCTACACACACATCTACTCACTCACCCATACAGCCACTCATAAATGCAGTCACTCATGAATACAGCCTCTGATATATGCACTCATACACACATACAGACACTCACACACCACCACTCACCCATAGAATTTCTCTCACAACTAGTCAGTCACCCAAAGACTCAATCACACTGCCATTTACTCACCTATACAGTTATAGACACACCACCTCACTTATTCATACAGATACATTCTCACTCTCTTATACAATCACTGACACAAGCACACACTCATCCATACAGCTACTCTCACAATCACTCACTCTCACATATAGTCACTTATATACTCCAACACTCACATATACTACCGAATATATGACGTTGCAACGCAAAGAATTACAACACTTGACTTAACAACGTGGTTTTTACATCGCAACTAGCCTTACAGCGCACGATTTTACAACGCATGCCATTACTATGCATTTTTTAAAACTGCCATTACAACGCATTCCATTACAACACATACCATTACAACGCATACCATTACAACGCATAATAATTTTAGGGCAACAGTAGGGTAAGTGCTGGATAGTGTAGGGATAACAATTACTATTCCCATCTACCCCAAAACCCATACTCATCCTACAACTAAAAAATATATATTACTTACCTTATAATGCGCTGTAATGGTATGCATTGTAATGGCATGCATTGTAGTGACATGCGTTGTAATGGCATGCATTATAATGGCATGCGATGTAAATGCAGTTGCGTTGTAACAGCTGTGTTGTAAAAGCAATGCGATGTAATGACTGCGTTTTAATGGATGTTTCCCATACTGCCTTTTACATATGTAGTTACTCACACAAATACCACTGAGACATCCATTCACTCACCAACACAGCCATACGCACACTCACTCATCCATACAGCCCCTCGCAGATGCACTCATGAGCCCATACAGCCAGTTATTCACCCACTCACACATCCATGCAGGGAGTCACACCCCCCCCACCCACCAACACAGACACTCAGGCACCCATACAGGTACTCAAACAACCAATCATTAACCCATATAGACACTCATGTAGCTACACTCCAACCCATGCAACCACTTACACACCAACTGATAGACTGATACAGACATTCACACAGATTAGTAATTCACCCATGCATTCACTAAGACACGTTTAATCACTCACTTACACAGTCAGTCACGCACCCAGTAAATCATACATTGAGACACTCATAAACCCACTAATTCTTCAATACACCTTGGCATTAATATATCTATAACATTCTTAAACTTTAAAAAAACACTCAGTTATGGATGATGTCATCAGTGATATCATTTGAGATGTCATGAGTGATGTCATCAGTGATGTCACTGACTATGTCATGAGTGATAAAATATGTGACTTCATCAGCAGTGCATTGCAGGGGTGTGAGTTATAGTTACCTCAACTAACTATAACGGCCAAATTTCTCTGGTTTTGTACGAGTGAAATGGGTACAGAAGTTCCACTCTTCCTGATGTAAATCAGGAACCATTTTGGTTTGCATTAGAAAAGGTATTCTTTTTAATCAAGCAGTAAAAATAAGGCGTTTTGACCCCACACCGGGTCACATGACCACCTAACTCGGTCAAGTCATTTTAAGGAAACTTGAGGATCACACAGGACACAACAATAATAGACATAAAAGAAAATAAATTGTGAGTTGATTACATTTTAGTTTTATTTTGTTTAACACATAGTGGCACTTCTGGTAAAAGTCTTCGCAGAATTCCTAAACATTTTATTAATTTCACAGGATTGAAATATATTCTATTGAAATAGATATAGCTATAGCTATAGATGTAGCTATAGCTATAGATATAGCTATATATATAGTCTCTGAAAAAACCAAGGGTTACTTACAGGAACGTTTTAGTTAGGCTCAGATTTCACTCATACAAAACCATAGGAATTCAGCAGTTATGCCCCTTCGGTGCACTGCTTATGATATCATGTACATCACTCATGACATGGCCCGTGACATCACTGATGATATCACTCATGACATCTCAAATGACATAACCGATGACATCACTGAGAACCACTCACACACCCACTCACACAATCTTACAACCATTCATACAGCCATACAACCACTCACACACCCACCTACTCATCATTTACTCACCCACTAATACAGCCACTCACATACCCACTCACTCACCCACATAACCATTCACACACCCACACAATCACTTCCATACCCATATGCAAAACCATTCAGAAGTCCCCTCACTCACCCACACAGGCACTCACACAGATATTCACTCTCCAATACACCCACTCACTTGCCCATACACTCACTGAAAAAACTACTTACTCACTCATACGCCCACTTACATATCTAGTCACTCACCCATAGAGCTATGCCCACATCCACTCACTCACCCATACAGCCACTCACAGACCCACTCACTCACCAATACAGCTGCTGACACACCCACTGATTCACCCTTACAGCCACTCACACTCCCCCACAGACACCGATACAACCACTCACACTCCTACTCACACATGGATGCAGTCACACAACCACTCACATAATATATGTTAGAAATCTTTTCGCACATTAGTAGTAAATAAAGTATACTAATTTATCTTGTGTAGTAACTTAGTATATATGTTTAACAATCATAAACATTTATAAAACACTCTCAGTCACTGGATGATGTCATCAGTTATATAATTTGAGATGTCATTGACCATGTCATGAGTGATGCCACTGACCATGTCATGAGTGATGTAATATGTAAGATAATAGGCAGTGCATTGCGGGGCATAAGTTATAGTTAGCTCAGGTAAATATAAATGTTGCATTTCCATGGTTTTGTGCATGTAAAATATGAGCCTGAGTATAATTTCCCTGTAACAATTGTTTTTTTTAGTGATTTTTTTTAATGCTATTTCCTAAGTATCAAATCCCTGTAACTTTTTGATTTTAAGTGAATATACATTACCTGAGCTAACTATAACTTATGCCCCTACAATGCACTGTGTATGACCTCACATATTATATCGTTCAGGACCATCACTCATGACATCTAAAATGACATCACTGATGATAGCATCCTGTGACGGTAAGTGTTGTGTAAACATTTCTGAGACTTAACGATATATACAAAGCTACAGTATAAGTTAAATCACTGTTCTTTCTGTACTAGTAATTTGACATACTATTTCTATTATATCTCATCTGAGTGGCTGTCTGATTGGCTGTATGGGTGTGTGAGTGGCAGTATGGAAGTGTTAGTTGGTACGTGAGTCACTGAATAGGTGTGTGAGTTGCTGTATGGGTGAGTGAGTGGATGTGTAAGTGGCTGTATGGGTGAGGAAGTGGCTGAGTGAGTGGGTGTTTGGTTAACTTAGTAGGTGTGTGAGTGGCTGTATTGGAGAGTTAGTGTCTGTGTGCGTGGCTGTATGGTTGAGTGAGTGGTTATTTGGGTGACTGTAAAGATGAGTCAATGGGTATGCAAGTGGTTGTGAGAGTGTGTGTGGTGAGTAGTTATATGTGGGTGTCAATAGGTCTCTTGAGATGCTTTATGGGTAAGTGACTGGAAGTCTGAGTGATTGATTGTATGAATGATTAAGTGGGTTTATGGGTAGCTGTATGGGTGAGTGGTCATTTGAGTGGCAGTATAGGTGAGTGAATCGGTATGTGAGTGTTTGCATGGAGGAGTGAGTGGATGTGTGACGAGCTGTATGGATACGTGAATAGGTATGTGAATGGTTCTGTAGGTATATGATTGAGTAAGTGTATGAGAGACTGTATGGGGTGTAAGTGGGTATGTGAGTGGTTCTGTGGATGATGTCATCAGTGATATCATTAGTGATATCATCAGTGATGTCACTGACCATGTTTTGAGTGATGTTATATGTGAGGTCATAAGTAGTGCATTACGGGGGCGTACTTTATGGTTAACGGTAACTGCTGAATTTCACTGGTTTCGTATGAGTGAAAGCTGAGCCTAACTATAACATTCCTGTAACCTTTGTTTTTTTCAGTAACTTTCTAAGGTTTCTATAATTCTATTTTTGAACTATAATGTCCCTGTAACCTTTGTCTTTTAAGTGAATCTCTAAAGTTTTTTAATGTTAATTCCTAACTCTCACTGAAAAAAACAAAGGTTGTAGATACATTAAAGTTAGGAGATAGAATTTAAAAAACCTTGGGAAGTCACTGAAAAAAACAAAGGTTACAGAGATGTTAATTTCCAAGGTTTTTTATATTCTACTTCCTAATTAGTAGAGAAAGTAGGGTGGAGCCTCCCAGTAGCTCTCAGCATTCCCGCTGTGTGGAGCTTACTGGAGGTACCAGGAAGGGTTCTTGGCCCCCAAGAACCCTCACTATCCAAGTGGACTTTATCCCCCGACAAGTAGTACACCAGGTGCACGTTTGCAAAGTGGTGGCAAAAGGGGCAGACCCTTAGATTAGCTCTCAGCAATCCTGCTGTGCTGTACTTACTGGAGGTAACAGGAGGGGGTGTTGGCCCCCAAGAACCCCCAGCACCCAAGGGGACTTCATCCCCCAACCAGTAGTGCACCAGGAGGTGCCTTTCCAGAGTTGTGAGTCAAGGTGGCAGGTCTCAGATGAGCTCTCAACAATCCTGCTTTATGGGACTTACTGGAGGAAGTAGGAGGGGTTCTTGGCCCCCAAGGAACCTCAGCATCAAAGAGGAGTTCATCCCTCAATCAGCAGTGCACCAAGAGGCGTGCTTGCAGAGTGGTGGAGCTTCCCATGAGCTCTCAGCAATTCTACTGTGTGGGACTTACTGGAGGTAACAGGAGAGGTTCTTGGCAACCAGGGACACTCGGCATCCAAGGGGACTTCATCCCCCAACCAGTAGTGCACCAGGAGGTGCATTTGCAGAGTGGTGGAGAAAGGGGTCAGGGCCTCAGATGACCTCTCAGCAATCGTGCTGTAAGGGATTTACTGGAGGTAACATGAGGGGTTTTTGGACCCAAGGACCCTCAGCAGCCAAGGGGACTTAATTCCTCAACCAGTTGTATGCCAGGAGGCCCCTTTGCAGAGTGATTGAGAAAGGGGTGGATTCTTTGATGACTTCCCCTGGGGCTGGCCCTTTTAAAAAAAATGTAATTAGGGGAGTCGGCCGCGTGGCCCCGTCCATTGGCCAAATTTGGCCCTGGGAACCCCACCCCCGGGGCACGGACTTTTTAAATTTGTATTTATATTAGGGGAGTGGGGTCATTCAGCCCTCCCTGGGCTGATTTTGGCCCAGGGGACCGCTCTGCCCTGGGACTAGACCTTTTTTTTTGCTTTATTTATAAAAGAGGAGGTGGGCCACGTGTCCCCCCAGCTGATTTTGGCCCAAGGGACCCTATTCACTGGGGCCCAGCCATTTATCTTGGATGCCCCAAGTGCACCAATTCTGCAATGGGCCTGCCACTGTCCCAGCCAGCTCTTCGCCTCCTGCGGGAGCTGGCATTGCTTCCACACACAAGGAGCTGCTACACATGCAGCTCCTTGTGTCTGAAAGCAATTTGTCTGTTTTCCTGCTCACTTGACAGCTGGCAGGGAATCAGATGAATGCTTCACTTCCAGCAAGCAAGAACATTTTCGCTGCTCTCGATCCTTGGAAGCAGAGTGTTTGCTGTGGCTTGACGGGAGCGGTTAAAGCTCCCACCAAGCCACAGCAAACAGCTATGTCTCATGGGTGGGCACCACGGGACATAGCAGGAGCCGGCCCAGGGGGGTGGCGGTCCCCAGGGCAATCTGTGTCTCCAGGACAGGGTGCCGCATGACTCCACTCCATTGCAGTACACAACCCCGGGAGGTGGTGGTCCCCGGGGCTACAGGGTAGCCACACGCCCCCCGCTTAAGTTGAAAGAATTGCCCCAGGGCTGCAGGGGTGGCTCACGGGCCTCACAGATATCACTAACTTTGTTTTCTTAAATTTCTCAACAACCACTGAACGGATTTACACCAAATAACTGAAAGTGTGATCTATGTAACCAAATCCACCTTTCTGACAAATTTGGGGTAATTCCATCCAGTGGTTTGGGCTCTAGCTTCAACTAAATGTCCTATGGGATTTAACATGGGAAACACAATTTTTTTATGTCCCTTTTTTCTCAGCCCCTGCTTGACTGATTGCCCCAAAATTTACCATGCACGACAAGATTCAATGAAGCACTATTTTAGGAAATGTGCAAGAAGATTTGTCAAATGGCGCCAAAGATTAGGCAAGTCAAAAAACGCTTTTCCTATGGAAACATGGTCCTAACTATAACTACCTACTGGTGACCACCAGCAGCTAACATATATAATGCCCCTCTCGCCAGCGGCTAATATATATAATGCCCCTCTTGCCATGGGAGTTACCTCCCATGGCGAGAAGGTCATTAGACAGTTTTCACTGCCCCTTACCACCAGGGTTTTCCTGGTGGTGACAGGCAGTGAAAACTGACCTGTAAGTCCATAAAACTCTATTTGGCCATTGAAGGTTGGTTAACCATGGTGGAGGCAGAGTAGTCTCAGCTGTGGTTACACCAATGGTCCACCTGTATATAAATTGGGCGGGCGGACCGTTATCTTGGTGGTAAGGAGACTGTGTCGCCATTGCGACAGAGTATTCTCATCACCAAGATATAAATCTGGCTGTAAATATTTAAAGACTCATGATAGCCAAACAAACCTCTTCTTTCGGGTTATTCCTTGAACCTCAAGGTCAACAAAGGTCAAACAGCGTCCATAGCTTATAGATGACAGCTGCACTTCTCTGCTGAAGAATGGTTTACTCCAAATGAGGAACATCTTACTGCAGTACAGAAATTTATACTGAAAAAGCACCAGTTGTTGTAGAGAAAACAAATCATTATAGTTTCTCCTACACCTGCACTAGAAACAGCAGCAAATGTAAGTAAACCTGATGCTTTCTCTCTTCACCAATGTTAGGAGTAGTTTGCCACTTCTTTGAATGCTGCGGATGTATAATTTGAATATGATCCTCCACTTTTCACAGAAGAATGTTTGCAATACACACAAAATATTTCACAAACTCCAAATATTTTATATATACTTGAGCATAAAAACATGTTTTAAAAGGGATGGATCTGCTCAGCTTTTCTTTCCCACTAAACAGAAATACTCTGCGGCTTGTGCTAGGATGCAGATAATGTTTGAAAAGGTGACTTCCAGGCACAACTCACACATTTCACACACACCACCCTTTTAGGTTATTGCACTTGCCCAGCTTGCAGAAATATATTCTAGATTACTTGCACTAAAGAAGCCTGAACCATTGGTTCCTACACCTATTGTATCAGAAACAGAATTTGGTATGCAAGGATATAACATGGATTCAGCATATTGGCTCTTCATCAGATCCAAAGATTAAAAAAAGGGAAGTCAATGCAAAGTAAGCAACTTTGGGGACAGGTAACTGTTTTATAAGAGAAACTTCCTTTGGCAATGTACTGCACACCATGGATCATAAAAGTGAATGAATTTATGGTAAAGTGAACTGTACATCATACTTGCCTGCAAAAACAGCAGTGTGAACCTTTAAGGTGACTACAGTAACCCAATCTCAAACCAACATTCATGCAAATATTTTGGTAGCTATTTTGGTTACATTGAAAGTGGAAAACTCTTATGATAGCTTTCCTTCTAAATTTAGTACACCCTTATTAAAGATAATGGGGCAGATTTACAAGCCCCTTGCGCCACTTTTGCGTCATTTTTAACATGGAAAAAAAAGGACGCAAAAGTGGAGCAAGGGGCTTGTAAATCTGCCCCAATGTTCTTATTTTTTTCATACCTAGAGAAGGAGTTACACATGAGTGAACAAGTGTAGATTACAACAGGATAACTTCTGCTCATGTTGGAATCAGTGCTACTGTATCAATGTTATTGCAACGATACTGGTGGCCATATTTACCAAAGCTCACCAAAATATATGTGCAGCAATGCATTATTTGCTAACAGACAAAAAACTCTACTGTTGCAAACCTAGCACTGGCTCCCCTTACTTTCTCAGATAAACGCTTTGGGGTAATTTTCCTCTACCACATCAGGCTAATATCAAATGTTAACTACTATAAATATTTATTGGTTGCTGTTGATTTATGAACCAGATTCCTTTTGGTTTGGCCACAAAAGACTGACACTGCTTGAGTGGTCATAAAAGACTTGCAGTGTCTATTATCAATGGGAATTCAGAAAATGGTCATACGTTCGCTGCTGAGGTGCTCATGGAGGCTCTGTCTGCTGTGGGAGTATGACTGCTTTATTCTTAGGCATTATGCCTAGGATTGATTGGCATTGTAGAACGAATCAGCGTTATGTACAAATACATTTTGACCTCTGAGGTACTGGTAGACTATCCTGTTTTAGGTGTAAATCTATAATAGCTTGTATCACCTCACTGAAAAGGAAATAGCCCTCCTCAGTGTAAAAACATACACATTGATTAACACCTGCATAACCACAAACTTAAATGCCATTCAAATATAGGAAAGTGAGAGAGAATTAGTTATTTTTATTTCTTTGTGAAGGGGCCAATACAGTGTAACTTTGTTACAAAAGGTAGCCGCAACAAGGACTAGTCTAAGATTAATATGCATGAGTTCTGTTGTTTAGGGCTGTCACTAAAATATTATTTATTCTTCCTTTTATTTCCTCCAGTTTTGTAAGTTTGAACTAAAGGGGAAACATCCTTTACATCGTGGTGATTACACCACGATGCAGTTGCAACGCAGCCGTTACAACGCAAGCGTTACATCGACTTGCGCTGGATGGCGCTATAACCTAAGGCATAGTACGATTTACTATTCCAACACCTTCCCTACTGTACGTAGACTGGTGTTGGAATAGTAAATCTTACTACTCCTAAGTCCAGTACCCTCCAGTGCTAGTCATTGTAATGTTGCGGTTTCAACGCTTCTGGAGGGTGCACGGGCAGGCTTTGGTGCCTTTTCTGGTGATTTTGGGCACAACCTGAGCTGAAACCACTTCATACCCTAAAAAATGATTGTTGACTCGTATGATTGATCTCTGTAACTTTTAGTCCAATCTGGACCCTGCGTAACTGGACCCTATGGCTGGGCCTTCGTTCTCTCGCTTGTCCGGAGCAAGGCTGCGCTGAGGGGAAGGTGACATAAGGGAAAGGGTTTTATCAGTCGGTGGAGTCCCTGTACAGCTATAGGCCCACCAGACAAGCTAATATAACTACCTTTTAGAAACTAATATATCTATCTCCATGGACAGTAATAGGAGAGGCAAAGGACCTAAAATATCTCTTATGAGCTCACACTCCGACTCCAACAAAGGATTACCAACAATGAATGGAGAAGCAGGTACAAACTTCAACAACGCTGAGGACAGAATGGAATGGCACAGAAAATCAGACAGGAAGCAATTAATGAGTTACCAGAATGATGGAGCACAACTCGCGCCTCACCTTCCACAGTAACTTCTGAATCATCGAGAAAGTAGGAAAGGCATAAGCCTTGATCCCTTCCCAAGACTGGAGAAAGGCATCTACTCCCGACGCATTCAGGTCTGGCCTCCAACTGAAGTATCTCTGGACTTGGTGAGTTAATCTGCTGGCAAACAGGTCTATTTTGATTGGGCTCCAAAGCTCTTGGATCAGGGAAAAAACCTCAGGGTTCAATTTCCAGTCGCTGTTATCGTAGAGGAAACGTGAATTCCAGTCTGCTCTCGAATTCTGGGCTCCTGGGATGAATGCTGCTCTGAGGGTGATATTTTGGTCCCCCCTAATCAAAAGAGTGATGAAGGATATTAGGTTAAGGAGACCTCCCAAGGCTCGTTACGAATCCCTTTGGGATGTTAACCTTATCTTTAATCTCTTCCTTTCTTGGCCTATTAATGACTTACTCTCCCGTAAAAGAATCTCCATGAAATTGGCGACTCTTTTGTGTTTAATTTCTTTTAGAAGGGTCTCTGACATAAAAGCCCTGGAGCTTTCTAATAGGTTTTACTCCTCTGATGGCATTCATTTCGATATTTGGAAAGAACCAAAACAATGTCAGAGTCAATCTTCTACCCTTTTTATCATGAGTGTGGAAAACTGTGTGTTGTGAACTGCATGAAGTGTTATGAAAATAAGATTTCGATGTTTAGACCTGTTGGCACTGATCAACTTCTCCTATCATATGTTAGTCCTTTTAGACCTGTTTCCTCTGCAACCTTGGCCAGATGGGTCCGTTTGATTACGCATGAGGCTGGGGTGGACCTCACTAGGTTTGGAGTTTACTCCTCTAGGGGTGCAATGGCTAGCAAAGTATTTTGGGCTGGGGGATCCCTGCCCTAAATACTTAAAGCTGCAGATTGGTCTAACGCAGGTACTTTCTCAAAGTTTTACTTGAGACCAATACCCTAGAAGAGTGAGCTCCAAATCTAGAGAGGTCAATTCCAGCCTCATGCATAATCAAGCGGATCCACCTGGCTAGAGTCGCTGAAGACACAGGTCTAAGGGTCTCACATATGATAAAAGAAGTTGATCACAACCAACAGCTCTAAAAGTTGAAATCTTGTTTTCATAGCATTTCATACATTTCACAACACATAGTTTTTCACATTCATGAAAGATAGGATAAAAGATGGACTCAGACATTGTTTTCGTTCTTTTCCAGATGTCAAAATGGACGCCTTCGCATTAGTAAAATCTATTAGAAAGTTCTAGTGCTCTAATGTCAGATACCCTTCTAAAGGAAATCAGACACAGGAGAGTAGCCAATTTCATTAAGATTCTTTTAAGGGAGAGTGATTCGTTGTCAGGCCAGGAAAGGAATTAAAAATAAGGTTAACATCCCAAAGGGATTGGTAACGTGCCTTCGGAGGTCTTCTTAGTCTAATACCCTTCATAACTCTTTTGATAAGGGAGTTGCCACCAATTGTAAGATTATTAATGAGAGTATGACCAGAAGAAATTGCAGATCTGTAGCAATTGATGGTTCTAAAGGAAACACCTAAATCAAAGAGATGAGCAAGATAGTTAGCTACCTGTTGAAGAGGACACTGTACAGGATCCAAATTCCTTTCCAGGCACCAACAAGACCATTTTCTCCAGATGCCCTTGTATCTTTTTCTTGTACCTAGAGCCCATGAATCTTCCAATAAGCTTTTAGCTTCTCCCGAAAGGTCAGAATATCTCCCTGAATTCCTGATATCCCCCAAGCAAGAACGTTCATCTTCCCTTCTAAGACTAAAGGGTGTTCTTCTCCGTCTAGACCCTGGAGTAGGCCTAAGGACGATGGAATCAGCAGAAGAAAGTCCACCACTAACTCCATCACCCCGGGAAACCAAACCTGGGATTTCCAAAAAGAAGTTATTAGAATGATGGAGCAAGACTCGAGTCTGACCTTCCACAATAGTCTCTGAATCATTGAGAAGGGGGAAAAGGCATAAGCCTTGAACCCTTCCCAAGACTGGAGAAAGGCATCTACTCCTGAGGCATAGGGGTCCGGCCTCCAACTGAAGTATCTCTCAACTTGGTGGGTCAACCTGCTGGCAAATAGGTCTAATTGTATCGGGCCCCAAAGGTATTGGATCTGAGAAAAAATCTCTCGATTCAATTTCCAGCCGCTTGCATCGTGGAGGAAACGTGAGTTCCAGTCTGCTTTCACATTCTGTGAACCGGGGATGAATTCTGCTCTGAGGGTAATCTTTTGGTCCCAACAAAAATACCATATTCGTTTGGCAAGATTTGAGAGATTTTTGGATCTCGCGCCCCCAAGGTGATTTATGTAAGAGACAGCTGAGAAATTGTCCAAACGGATTAGGGTATTTGAGTTCTTTAAAAATTCCTTGAAGCTCATAATTGCATTCACAGCTGCTAGCATCTCTAAGGAATTTATGTGAAGGGATTGTTCTATTCTGACCCCCTCACAGGAACTAGAATTCCTTGGTTTCAATGTAAACACTATTCATTCAAACCTAATCCTTCCCCACAAGAAGGTTACCAAAATAAAAAAACATGTTTCCCTTAGCCTTTCCAAAGAATCTATCCGCCTAAAACATCTGGCCAGAGTTTTAGGACTCCTCTCCTCCTCTATTCAGGCCATTTCACCAGGGCCTCTTCATTACAGGGGTCTGCAAAGATTAAAAGCACTGGGCCTGAGGACAGGCCTTTGGTACGAAGACTCTCTACCTCTTTAATCCTCCACCGTATCAGCCAAACTCCACGTGCGCCAGTAAAAGAAACACTGCGAAATAAAATTGTTGAGCAAACGCAACCTGATTTGGGAAAAAATAATCCATTTAGAGACTCTGAAATAGCACAACCTGTCAGGATGGTAAATGAAAATTCAGCTGAACTGGCTAGAACTACCCTGGAATTAACCGAGAAAATTAGGGAATTAACTAAAAATATGGAAGCCGTAACTGTTCCTGTCACTATAGGACCAGTGATGCCTGTCTTTGATAAACAGAAAGATAATGAGCATTGTTTAACAGTTCCTTACAATAGTAATAAACAAATAGAGACGGAAAAAAGAGATTCAGGAGAAAATCCATGGGGAAAATTAGTACGTACCTCAGGTTAAAGTACTCCTAAAAGTCTAACAATGAATCAAAGTACAGCAAGTAAGACCCTGATGACAACAGAATCAGCATCAGAGACCCCAGAAAGAATTATGGAACAAATAAGAAATTAAACAATTCCTGTAGGTCCCACTTCTGATGAATTGAGCGATTGGTGAAGAAGCTTACAACGAAAAGATACAGAACCTCAACCTATAGATGTGGAAAAATTAAAAATTTAGTTGGAGGAATTAATAGTAGGGACTATTCCAACTGAAAAATTAAAAGCATATCAGGACGAAGAGCTAATGTTTCTGTGTAAAATTATAACGTGGAGTGCGAGGAGTTTGCATGAGAAACTAGAAGAGACAGCAAGGGAAATGAGCATTGACTTTGAAAGAATAAGATCGTTACAGAGGCCATATAGAGTAGATTTCTCTGAAAAAGATATTGAAAATTTGAATACTGCAGGAAGGTTAACTCAAATTAAAAAACTAATTGCCTTGCTAAGAAAATGGGGTGATGTAAATAGATGGAAAAGTAGATAGTTTCGGAATAGAGATGATGCAACAGATAAGACTTTTTCAGCATTCCGGGTAAGAGAAAAGGAGACGGTGGTAACAGAATGTCCCATGAGGGAGATCCCAGGAGGAGGTTATGTGCATGTTCCCTGGACTAGACAGGACATTTTATCTTTTACCAATGATTTTCCCAGGCTTAGAGAGAAGCCTGTGGAGTGGTATCGACAAGAGGAAAGGTTTGTTAAATTATCAAAAGTATTGTGGATAGATTTGAATGGTCTGTTAGATATCATTGTGCCAGCAGATCTATGGGCAGAATGTAAAATTACAGTAGGTTGGCCCACTCAAGAGTATCCTAGGGATCCTAAAACAGGTGCCCCTGATCCAGAGGTAATGAGGAAGTATGAACAGGTAATTACCTTTTTGAAAAATAAAGTGCCTCCAAAAGAAACTGATTGGGTAAAAATTGATAGAACTCACCAGGAAGTTAAAGAATCTGTCCATGCCTATTATGAAAGATTGCTGTTGGCCTTTAAGCAATACAGTGGTGATGAGAAATTGAGTGAGAAAGATTTAAGTCATTTTGTATATCAATTTGTGTATGGGTTAAGACCTGAAGTAAGCAAAATGATTAAACAGCATACAGTAGATTGGCAAAATAAAAAGATAGATGAAGTACTGAGACATGCGAAATATTTTAGCGACGAAATTGAAGCAAAGCAACGCAAGCTGAAAGAGAAAGCCATGTGGGCTCAGGTTAAGGTAGCGGAAAGGCATGAAGCCCAGCTGATCGAACATGCAAATGGCATGGGCCATGTGAGATTAAAACCTAATATTGGAAAAGGAAAGGGACAGATTAGTTTAGACGAAGCGAAAAAGAAGTGGCCATGTCATGATTGCGGAAAATTAGGGCATTGGAAATCCAAGTGTAAATTGCCCCCAAGTGCTAATGGCGATAATGCATCATTGAATCCACAGGTGCAGAATGAGGTGAGTTGTCAACCGCCGCGACAGCAGCAGGTTATTGCCCAACAGTGTCAGGTGCCAAAGCCACCTTTTCCACAGAGCGGAAACCCTCAGAGATACAGTAATGAGACAGGGTTCTACACCGAGGAACAGGTAACAAAGCTACCGCGCGCTAGTGCTGTTTCCCAGTATTGGCTGCAACGCGATGAGAGTGAATCAGAAGAGAGTTATTGACGGTGCTGAGGAGAGGAAGAGGAGTGCGTACTTGGCGCAACTCTAGAAGTAGACCAGACAGGCCCTTTTGTGGATGGAAAGGTAAATGATGAAAATATTTCTTTCCTAGTATATACTGGTGCTACTCGATCAACTGTTAGATCAGCTGACATCAAAAATCTTCCTCTCTCGGATGACACAATCCAAGTAGTTGGAGTCTCAAATCGACAGATAAAAACGTATCTTACTGAGCCTGTTAAAGCTAAGATAGGGAAATTCACCGATATGCATCGCTTTGTTGTTTGCGATACCAGCCCTGTAAATTTGTTAGGGAGGGATCTGTTGTGTAAAATGAACTGCACGATTTTCTGTACTCCGGATGAAATAGCTTTTGAAACTCCTGATGAGGATGTATCGTATAACATGACCATGGCCAATATGGAACCCTATGTTGCTGAGGCATTCGTTGTATTTAACCCCGAATAATTGCCTCAGGAATTGAAGAAAACAGTGAAACCCGAGGTATGGGATTTCATGGGAGAAGATATGGGATTGATGAAAAAGGTAGACCCTGTAAAGATAACTGTAAAGGAAGAATAAGTTACCCGAATATTCCCCAATATAAATTGACACCAGAAATAATTGCCGGAGTGACCCCAATAATAGACAAAATGATTGAACAGGGAATTTTGAAAGAGATAATGAGTAGCCCCTGTAATTCACCATTCATGGGTTTGAAAAAGCCTAATGGAACTTTCAGGATAGTGCAAGACTTGAGAAAAGTGAATAAAATTGTTGTACCGTGTTGTCCCATTGTACCAAACCCTTCAGTGATCCTATATCAGATTCCCCATGATGCAGAATGGTACACGGTCATTGACCTGTGTCACGCTTTCTTCTCCATCCCATTGCACCCTGACAGCCAACAGATTTTTGCGTTCCAGTTCGGTGAACGTACCTTGACATGGTGCCGAATCCCACAGAGGTATACAGAGAGTCCATCGATATTCAATCAGATCCTAAAGAAATCCCTGGAAGATTTAAAAATGCCCGAAAGTTCAGTACTAGTGCAGTGCATCAATTACCTACTGGTGACATCGAGAACCAGAGAATCCTGTGTGATAGATACAGTTGCATTACTGAATCATTTGGCGGAAGGAGGACTTAAAGTATCCCCATCGAAATTAAAATTTTGCAATAAGGAAGTACAATACTTAGGCCATAAAATTGAGAAGGGTCTGAGAAAAACGACTGCACACAGGATCAGAATAATAAAGGGAATGAGAGCACCAATTACTCAAAGAGAAGTGAGAATGTTTCTTGGAATGGTGGGATACTGTCGTCAGTGGATCAGCAACTTTTCACTGATTGCAAAACCTTTGGTACGCTTGACGAAGAGTGATGTGAAAGACCCCCTTGAATTGAACAAAGAAGAATTGAAGGCTTTTAAACAATTGAGAGACAGCTTGTGTGCAGACCCGGCTCTTGGAATGCCTTAATATGAAAAAGAGTTTGAGCTCTATTGTAGTGAGAGAGATGGATGCGCACTTTGTGTTAGTAGAGAAGCATGGGAAATTAAGACAACCAATTGCATATTTCTCAGCTGTATTAGATCCTGTAGCTGTAGCATTGCCTGGTTGTTTGAAAGCAGTGGCTGCTACCTGTAAGAGTTTAGAACAGAGTGAAGGAATTGTGATGGGATACCCTGTGAGAGTGTTTGTACCCCATAACGTTGCGATCCTTTTAACAAGGAGCAGCACTCTGTTTATGACGCATTGTCGTCTAACTAAATATGAGAAAGTCATTTTGGGTGCTACAAATGATAGCCTTGTGAGGTGTCTCAATGTGAACCCCTCAACATTACTGCCTGATGCTGCAAATGTGGAAGTGAAGGATGATGTGGATCACGATTGCCTGGAATTGCTTGACTTTTGCACCAAGCCGCGTCCAGACATAAAAGATGTACCTTTGAGAGCAAGTGACTATGTGATGTTATTGGATGGGTCATGCCTGAGAACTGAAGAAGGAATTTTTAGTGCAGCGTACGCAGTATGTACTGTAGCGGCTGTATTGGAAGCGTTATGTCTGAAAGGAGTGAGATCGGCTCAGGTTGCTGAATTGTTTGCATTGACAAGAGCGTGTAAATTAGGAAAGAATCTGAGAATCAATGTGATTACTGACAGTCAGTATGGATTTGGAGTTGTGCATGACTTTGGGCAGATTTGGTCCCAAAGAGGGTTCTTGACATCGAGTGGAACTCCTATAAGGAATATGGAAGTGGTTGGCAAGTTGCTTGAGGTGATACAGCTGCCTAAGCAATTGGCGGTAGTAAAATGCACAGCCCATTCGAAGGGTGCTGATTATGTATCGGCGGGTAACTGGTTCGCAAATGACATAGCACAATATTGTGCGCGCAACCAAAATTCAGTCAACAGGAATCGGGATAAGGAAATGAACTCATGTCTCTTACTTTTTACTAACACTGTGAGTACTTGGGAGGAAGTGAGGCAGTTACAGGAAGAGGCAGGAGAAGAAACAGTGGATAAAATCAGGATGTGCACCACGAGAGGCAGACAGAGTTTGGGTTTACAGGGATGGAAGACCAGTAATGCCCAATAGCATGATCTCTACCATGGCACGGATGTACATTGGACAAGCACATGTGGGTAGAGATGCTATGATTAGACTTTTCAAGCAGACATGGTATAATGCCAAGTTTCGACTGGTAGCTGAGAGCCTTTGTCAAAGATATCTAATATGTCAGCAATACAATCCAGGAAGGAAAACAGTGGTGAGTCTGCGAATGAAAGGACAGGAGGGAGGTCCTTTCACCAGAATGCAGATTGATTTCATTGAAATGCCCCCATGTAATCGTCTAAGATATGTTCTAGTTATGTTATGTTATGTTATACCAATTTATAAAGCGCACTGTTACCCAAGGGTGTCCTGGCGCCATAGCAGTTTGCCTAAAAGAGACAGCGTAGAAAAAAACACCCATCCAGGAGCATTGTCAGAACCTAGGCTGAAAACAGCCAAGTCTTCAGATTTTTTCTAAAGGTTAGAAGTTCAGTAGTAGACCTTAGGAAACACGGAAGTTCATTCCAGGCGTTGGAGGCTTTGAGCACAAAACTCTTTCCGCCCCAGTTGGCCTTTTTTTTTTACCCTTGTGACCGCTGCCCGTTTGGCTTCCCTAGAGCGCAGGGTTCTCCTAGGGACATACCACTGGAAGAGCTTTATGAGGTCCAATGGCCCTACCCCATGCACGGACTTGTGTACAATGCAGAGGGCCTTGAAATGGATCCGTTGATTCATAGGGAGCCAGTGCAGATCTCGTAGGCTATTTCTGATTGACACAAACCTGGGAGTATCCGTGAGCAGCCTTGCTGCCGCATTCTGTACCATCTGGAGTCTGTTAAGGTGTTTATTGTGAATTGTAAGATACAGACTGTTGCACTAATCCAGATGGGACAGAACTAAAGTGGATACTATGGATCTGAAGCTATCAGTTGTTAGGAAAGGTTTAATTTTTTCCAGAGTCCTTAGAATGAAAAAGCATGTGGACACCACTCTGCTGACCTGGTCCCCAAATGAGAGCGTGTTATCTACAATCACACCCAGATTTTTTACTTTAGGTGCTGGGGGGGGGGGGGGGGGAGAGGCCCATCTCGCTGGGCCACCAGGCCGGGGACCAGAGGTTAGAGTTATTCCCGAATATAATAACCTCTGTCTTGCCTGCGTTTAATTTCAGGCAATTAGCGGCCATCCAACCTGTGATGGCAGCCATGCACTCCTGGCAGCTCGAGGCTTTGGCCGCTTCGTTCCCTTTTTGAAACGATATCACTATTTGAGTATCGTCGGCATAGGAGGTTAAAAGTAGGCCAAACGATCGTATGAGGGTCGCTAGAGGTTTAACATAAATATTAAAAAGTGTGGGGCTCAGGGAGGATCCCTGTGGGACCCCACATGGAAGAGCAAATGGCTCGGAGTTATGGCCTCCCAGATCAACTGTTTGAGTTCTATTTGTCAGGAAGGACTTTAGAAGGTTCAAGGCAGGGCCCTTTATCCCGGTTTTTGATAGACGTCCCAACAGAATCTCGTGGTGTACCGTATCGAAGGCCGCTGACAAATCCAGCATGATCAGGATGGCTGAGCCTCCTTGATCAACGGTCTCCCTGACCTCTTCCATTGCTTTTATCAGGGCTGATTCCGTGCTATGGCCAGCACGGAACCCATACTGTGAATGGTCCAGCAGGTTGTTTGTCTCCAGGAACAGGCTTAATTGCATGTTCATTGCCTTCTCCATAATTTTTGCCGGTAAGGGAAGACGGGAGATAGGCCTATAGTTGTTGGGGTCTTTTGGGTCTAGATTGGGTTTCTTTATGAGAGGAGGAAAGGAAGCTGTTTTCCAGTATAGTGGTGATGATTTCAGGAGACATTTTAATTATTGTAGCTGGGCAGGGGTCCTTGGGGGAGCCGGATCTACCACCCAACAACAGTTTGGTCACCTCCTGGTTGGCCAATGGGGTGAAGTTAGTAAATGTGGCGGTATTGTTGGTGGCCATAGTCTCCGGGCTCACCTTGTTGGGAGAACTCAATTGATTATTAAAGGATGAAAAAATCACTTCTATTTTATTTAGAAAGAAAGCGGCTAAGGTGTTGCAAAAATTCGAATTGCTATGCAGAATGGGTTAAGGGGGGGGTCAGTAGATTATTAACGGTTCTAAAGAGTTCCTTAGCAGAAGATTTGGCTTCCGTAATCTTGTTAAAAAAATACACCTTTTTTTCTTTCTGCAGCGTATTTTTGTAGGCTAACAGGCTGGTTTTGTAGTGTTCCCTGTTAGTAAGTTTGTAGCCATTTCTCCATGCGCGCTCCAAACATTTGCATTCTGATTTAAGCCCCTGGAGGTTCTGAGAGAACCAAGGAGCAGAGGGTGACCTGCGTCTAGGAAAACACCATTTGGCCAGGGCCAATTTGTGACAGGCCGTGTTGATCCACTCATCATAGATTGCTGTTGCTTCCTCTATGTTTGATGGCAGCTCGGGGACTGAATCGGTCAAGGCGTTATCCAGGCCAGAGGTTCGTGAGGAGCTTTGTGTGGAAATTCTGGAGGAAGGCCGCCACTTCATCGACCCCTGCATGTCGACGTGGTCCGAAGGTCTTTTCTGCGAGGTTCTCCGCGTCCCGACGGCTACGAAGGACTGCTGCCCTGATTAATCGCCCTGTTTTGGACCCTTGTCGATTTTGGTAGAGCGAAACAATCGAGAGAGTCTTCTGGTGACGCCATTGATCATCGATATTCAGTTAAGTATAAGTGGAGCGTCTCCCAATTTGTTTGGTATCCTTCGGGATAATTTTTGGTTTATTTGGAGTTTGCAAACCCCAAAGCCAGAGGACTCGTGTATTCACGAGACTATCGTAATCGATAATCCTTTGAAGTTTGGAACTAGACTAGTGAGCGAAGATGCCTGGTGCTAGTGTATTTGGTAATTGGTTTTGTTTGAGTTGTAGAAGGGATTTCCAGTTGGAGGATTCATGTCCGGTTCCTCCAATTGGAACTCCAACTTATGAGCTTTATGTAAAACATGGCGTGGGCCCCATTGCATATAATGAAATATGGATCCGATACACCAGAAAGGACGGTGTTTTAAAATGGCCCCAAAATGGTAGTTTCGATATAGATATCTTAGATAATTTGGAAGTTAAATTGTTTAAAAAGAAAGCCCGGCCGGCGATGTTTGATTCTTTCCGCCTATGGCGAAAGGAAGCCAAACAGAAGGAAATTAAGCTAGCGAAAAGAAATAAGAGAGAGAGAGGTATGTCAGTGATGCAAGCAGCTGTGCAATTTAAAGATAATGAGGAGGAACAAATGAATGAGCAATTGCACAGACAGCGCAAACTAGGGATTGATAAATGTTACCCTGTTTTGTCACCCCTTGTGCAAGATGAGACAAAAGAGAAAGAAAAAGATTCCCTAATGTCCCATTTGTTGAGTTCGCCACCCCCATATGCGCAAAATGCCACAGCACCTCCACAGCTTGTAAATGTGCAGCCTCCAGTAAATATGCCGCAAGCCTTCCCGCAGCTGCCAGCTCCTCTTCAGCTGGCTCCTATCCCTGCAGTGCAGCCCTCTCAAGGGCCGCCAGTTTTGCCACCTATTACCCCAGCGCTTCCTGCGACGTTGCCTAGCACGCCAGCGGCTTCCCCTGGCGCTCCTTCTTACACTACCCAGGTACCTGTATCTGAATCTGTTTTTCTTCCCTCTGTTTATCCCCCCGTTTTCGCCTCAACTTCTCCTTCAGCACGACAACGACTAGCTAATGTAGTTACTAGTCTAATGTCGCCTCTCTTTGGGTCATCTAGTGCGACTCCTGCCTTACAGCGTAAGCAATTGCGCAGTCAGCTGCCTGGTCCCGACGAGAAAGAGGTGTTAGATCATCTGGCGCGTAGGTGGATTGGTTTCCCTTCATCCTATGATGTGGAATCAGTTGTTACCGTTTTTCACCAATGGGATGCCCCAACACAGAGGTATGTCTTTGACAAAATGTGTGAATTCCTCTGTGAGGAATTGGAGGATAATGGTGCAAACCCAAACCCACAGGAATTGTGTCGAGTGCGATTTGATTTTGAAAAAGGTACGATTGTGGGTCCCAATGTAGATAAAGCAGTTGCGACTTTACTGTCCCTCAGGAATGGTGATTGCCAGCAATCATTGTTCGAACAGGAACTCAATGTGGGGAAAAAGGTGAAAGCGCGCCAATATCCGATGCGGGAGGTTCCTCCAGTGTGGAGACCTGCTGATTTGAATGCTAATCCAGCTGTCCCAGCTCATTTTCAGCGTGTTTGGGTACATGTTCCATGGAAGCGATCTGAAGTGTTAGCGCTCAAGCAGACATTGCCTGACCCCCGTAAAAACCCTACCGCTTATTATAAGGAGTTATCCCAAACTGCAGAATCGTGTGTCATGAATTTGGCTGACATAGATATGTTGTTTGGGAATGTTGTTCCACAGCCTTTATGGGGATCCATTCGTAATGTAGATCACGCTGCAGAATTGGGTAACACATGGGCTAATATCATTGCTGCAGATGCTGGCCAAGTTGGTGGCGCGAAACCTGACCCTTTAGTAGCAGAACTCCCTGGTAGAATTATTACCTACATGAAAACTATAATGCCTGCGATGCGCGTAAATTGGGATAAACTATCCGCATGTAAGCAGAAGAAAGATGAGACAGTGTCTGATTTTTTTACCAGGTTTGAAGAAACGTTTATCGACCACAGTGGTCAAGACATGAGCACTGAAGGTGGCCAACGGTTATTTGTTGATAAATTTGTGCAGAATCTACTCCCCGAGTTGTGTAAGAAATTAAAAGACTCAGAAAGTTCTTGGGCTGTTTCCTCTTCAGCGCAAATACTGGCTACTGCACAGTATTATGAGAATAGAGACAAAGATGAGAAGGATAGAACAGATAAGAAAATGAAAGAACTAAAGACAAAGGTCCTTTTGCAGCAGGCCTATCCGCCACGTGGAGGACAGAGTAATTATAGGCAAACACAAGGTATCTACCAGCAACCCCAACAATTTCAGAATAATCAGCAAATGAACGGGTATTATCAACCACGAATCCCTGTAGGTCCCAACCAATGTTCATATTGCAAAGAGGAAGGTCATTTTAAATATAGTTGCCCTAAATTAATGCAGCGTAACAGTAATGCGTCTGGCGCAAGAGGTAGAGGTGGTCAGCAAGCTCCTAGAGGCAGAGGGCGTGGAAATGTTCCCCAGAACGCGCGTCCTCTTCCGCCTCAAAATACCATAAATAGCTTTGATCAGCAAGCCAACGTGACTGGTAATACAGCTCAGTACTATAATAATGATTATTATGCAGAAGATGACAATGTAGAAGATAACGATTACTAGGTCAGCCGTAGACAGAGAGAGGGAGTTGTTTCAGTGCCAGTGGATCAGAGTGGACCTTATGTTAAAGTAACTACAGCAAATGTAACGGAGCCCTTTCTGCTGGACACTGGTGCTGCAAAGAGTTCAATCATGCATTCAAAACTCCCTGGCGCGCCTTTGTCTGGCGAAATGAATGTCTCAGTAGGTTTTTCTGGCGCCCCAGTTAGGAACCTGATTTCTAGTCCTATGTCTCTTTCTGTTGGACCTTGTGAGCTAAAAGCACCCCTCATTCTAACAACAGGTTGTGGTGAAAATTGACTAGGATTAGATTTGCTAAACAGATTGCATGCAACGCTATATTGTTCTCCCTCAGGAGTACAACTTACATTAGGTAAGAAAGTGATTTCCCCGATGTATTTGTCTAAAAATGCAATGCCACCTGAATTGTCATCCCTTCCGGATGTCCTTTGGGCTACTGGTCCCAATGATGTGGGTCTTTTGGAAATACCGCCATATGTGGTCACTTTAAAAGCCAATGTCAGATTGCCACGTATTCCCCAGTACAAGATCTCCAATGAAGGTCAGAAAGCATTGTTAGCAATTGTAAGTGATTTGATTAAAAAGGGTGTAATTGAAGAGACAAGAGGCAACGTTTGCAATAGTCCTGTTTTACCTGTCTTAAAACGAACGGACCCTTCACAGCCACCTGTTTACAGATTTGTGATTGATCTTAGAGAGGTTAATAAGATTGTTGTGCCACAGTTTCCAGTTGTCCCTGATATAACTGCCTTGTTAACTATGATTCCAGTCTCCGCTGCATGGTTCTCAGTGATCGATTTAAAGAATTCCTTCTTTAGCATCCCAATTGCAGAGGAGAGCAGAGACATTTTTGGCTTTAGTTTAGGAGGTCGCAGCTTCCGCTTTAAACGCGCTCCCCAGGGCTACTGTGAGAGTCCATCAATATACAGTCAGGCTTTAAAAGCGCAGCTTGATGCACTGGTTTTACCCAGTGGCGCTATCCTCATTCAGTACGTCGACGATTTACTGATCGCCGCGGATACCGAAAAGATTTGCAAAAACGCTACCTTGTCATTGTTGCGTCATTTGTCTGCCTTCCATCACAAAGTGTCTCTCTCAAAGCTGCAATATTGTCGACAAGAAGTGACCTACTTAGGTCATCTCTTATTGAAGGAGGGAAGGAAACTGACCCCAGAAAGAATTCAAGCCATTGCACAGTTGAGTGTGCCAAGAACACAGAGAGAAGTGCGTGCTTTCTTGGGCATTACTTCATACTGTAGGCATTGGATTCCTAATTTTTCCTTGTTGGCCAAACTTTTGTTAGCATTAACATGCAAAGACACACCGAATCCTATCCCATGGTCTGAAGAGTGCCAGAAAAGTTTTTGGGAATTGCGTGATGCATTGTGTTCAGCTCCTGTGTTGGGTACCCCTGACTACAGCAAGCCTTTTACATTGTATGTTCATGAGAAAGATGGTTGCGCATTATCAGTGTTAACACAGCCTTTTGGCGACAGACCGCGTCCATGCGCATATTTTTCGTCAACCTTGGACCCGGTAGCGAGGGCATTGCCAAGTTGTCTGAGAGCCACAGCCGCCGCAGCTATGTCTATTCGACAGTCTGCTGGACTAGTAATGGATCATACATTGATTGTTATGGTTCCACATGCTGTGGACACATTGTTAAACAGGACCAAGACACAACACTTAACTAGTGCGCGATTATCTGGTTATGAGCTGACACTGTTAGCAAATCATATACACATAAAGAGATGCAACACATTGAATCCAGCTACACTATTACCAATCCCAGCAGACCTAGATGAGATTGAGCAACATGATTGTCTGTTCAGAACAGAAGAAGAGACGAAAGGGAGAGCAGATCTTAAAGATACTCCCCTGACTGAGTGTGATGGTACTTTATGGGTGGATGGTTCGTGTTTCAAGTGTCCAAACGGTGATACGACTGCTGCATATGCTATCACGACTTTGCACGCGATTGTTGAAACTGCACGTGTGCCACAAAATTCGGCTCAAGCAGCAGAATTGATTGCCCTTACGAGAGCATGCGTGTTGTCTGAAGGAATGAAAGTGAACATATATACGGATAGCCAGTACGCCTTTGGCGTGGCTCATAGTTTTGGGCGATTACGGAAGGAACGTGGGTTCCTGACTTCGCATGGAGCTAAGATTCAGAATGGCAAGTTGGTGAATGATCTCCTTGAGTCGCTGACCCTACCGTTACAAGTTGCGATTATGAAATGCAGTGCGCACAAGAAAATCACTGATGATGTTGGTCGTGGTAACGCGTTTGCTGATGAAGTCGCGAAAGAAACAGCAAAAGATGTAAAGACTCGAATGTATGTTGCAGGCCCTGCCAGATGGGTTGGTGATGTTGGAATGTGTGAAAACACAATAGAGAGTGTAAAGTCCCTTCAAGCTGAAGCCACAGAGAAAGAGTTGAGCAAGTGGAGAGAAGGTATGGGTAAGTTGGATGAGAATGGTTGTTGGATTGATTTGTCAGAACATAGGCGATGGTTGTTACCTGATGCATATGTGCTTCCAGTGGTTACTATGGCACATGGAATGGCACATATTATTACGAAAGGAATCTGTAAGTTGTTGGCTCCAGTATGGCAGAATGCTGGAATTCCTAAGTGTGCAGAGAATGTGGTCAAGAATTGTATGGTATGCTTGAAGTACAACCCTGGTAGGGGAACCCTAACTCCAGCTGGTCATTTTGCGCCTCCATCATATCCATTTGAAGTTTTGCAGTTGGATTTTATCCACATGGAAAGGTGCAACAACCTGAAATATGTATTTGTGGTTGTTTGCGCTTTCTCAAAATGGATAGAGGCCTATCCTCTAAAAGATAACACTGCTCTGTCCACAGCCAAAGCCCTTGTGAAGGAATTTTTTCCTAGGTTTGGAATGCCAAGAATGGTGTGGAGTGATAATGGGAGTGAGTTTGTGGGCCAAGTGATGAAGAATGTGTGTGAGGGACTAGGTATAAGGCAGAAATTTCACGCTGCAAATCACCCCCAATCAGCTGGATTAGTGGAGCGCTACAATGGCGCTCTAAAACTCAAACTGGCCAAAATCCAAGCGAGCTCAGGTCTTAAATGGCCTGACGCTCTGTCTCTAGCACTCCTGTCCACCAGAATGACCGTGCATTCACGGGTGGGACTTAGTCCCTATGAGGTCGTTTTTGGCCGCCCGGCCAATGTATGGGGTGTGCCAAGACCGGCGAAATTCAGTGAAATCGAACACCCAGTACTGCTTGATTACTTGTATGATTTGACGGTTAAACTGCGTGTTTTACACCAACAGGTGCACGATACTCTCCCCCCGGCTTCTGAAGCTCCTGGACACCCTATCGAACCTGGCACGTGGGTCCTTGTGAAAAACTTCCAGCGGAAAACCAACGATGAGCCCCGCTGGATTGGCCCTCATCTTGTGCTACTGTCTACAAGATCAGCTGTTCGAGTAAAGGGGAAAAGGAACTGGATCCACGGCGCCCATGTGAAGAGGATCACTTTGCCTCTGCCGTATGACCAGTGGGTCCAGGAGGGTATCGCTGACTCTGAAACAGGCACTGTACCTCGTTTTGTGCCGTTCAGTGATGCACGCATAAAAGGCACAACTTCAGCGCAGGAAAGTGACGATATTTTGCAAGAAGCTGTGCCACCGTCAATTCGATTGGACACCACAGAGCCTGAACTCTTGTTTCAAGATCAAACAGTACCTGGCCGTCTCCATTACAATCTAAGACCAAGGCCTATGGACAAATAAATATTCTTTTTCTTTTACCTTTCTATTTTTTGATAACCAGAGCTCTCCCATCTGAAGGACTTTCTTGATTTTTGTTTTTCGAACCACCATCCGGGTTCAGCCGCAGGGTCGCGGTGCCAAGACTTTGGGGTACAGGCTGAAGACGTTAGGTCGACGGTTCTGGTTGGTCTAGGGCGTTCCCTGGACTGACAGGCGTACTCCTTAGCAGAAGATACTCACCCGCCGCGAGCGGCACGATTAGAGGATGGAGTTTTTCAAGATGGAGAGACCCGCTGAGGAAATGAACTTTAAAGCAAGAATATGTAAAATAATGAAGAGCAAACGTTTTGTATTTTTATGCCTGTTTGTATTATGTAGTATGGTAGTGTTTACTGTAGGATTTGTATTCTTCTCCTCTCAAGAGCCCATTTTACCCACTGTACAGCCTATACCTCCTCCTACTATCTCCTCACACTCTTTTCACCCTTTGCCTGAACATGAACAAGCTAGACGGTCCGAATTTGTAAACAACTCATTTATCCAGCTCCTGCACCAGCACCAACTAGTCATGAATACAACAAATTGTTGGGTGTGCGGTTTAATGCCACATACCATTAATAAGGGTATTCCCTATCTAGTGCTGCCGTATAGTTACAATGGATCGTCATGGGCATTCCAGACCATGTTTCTCTATGCACTAGATGCGTACTCCCCGCGACAACCACGTTCCATCAAACCTAGCACCAATAATAAAGCTTTAATGAAAGGAGTTGCCGATATGAGCAGAGATATCGATGCATACTCATCCATTCCCAAAGAAGAATTGAGAGCTTATGTAGGGTGGAACGCGACGGGGTATAGTATTAGTCTGGGTGAAAGACAGCGAAAAATCTCGTCCCCAATCTGGGTCGTACCCCACATAGGTCGGTTCTGTTTGCAAGGTAATGATCAGAATCCTAGAGCTCAACTGGGAAGAAGTGACTGTACTGAAACGTACACTTTTCCGTCACAGTTTTCCCCTGCGTTTTTGGCTGCCAAGGGTACATATTTTATCTGCAATGACCGAGCATATACATGGTTGCCCCCTGACTTCTCAGGCACATGTTACATTGCAAATCTGCTACCGCCAACATTTACTGCTGCCTCTGACTATCACAAGACCAGAGTTGTGAGAGGCGTGATTAGTAAGGAGGATACTGCCGGTCAGGAAGCGGGAGATTTCTTTTTGGGTTTCCTGCCGTTTTGGGGACCTATGGTCAATAGTAGGAACTTGAGACAACTGACTCGTGTGGTTGAATCCACTGTTAATGTTACGGCTGGTGCCCTTGGTAATTTAACAGCTGAGCTCCAAGCGGATCGCCTCATGACTTTGCAGAACCGCATGGTTCTAGACGTCATACTTGCAGACCGCGGTGGGGTATGTAAGGTTATCCAATCCAGTTGTTGCATTTTCATACCAGACAACGCTCCAACAGTTTATCAAGCCATCTCCAAACTACATAAAATATCTGAGTCCATACACGTGGATAAAGGAGATTGGTCACTGGTGGGGTGGTTCTGGGAACTGATATCTGCCTGGGGTTGGAAAGTTCTGATGGTCATTGGAATGATCTTAGTCATCCTTTTCCTGTTCTGTCTGTGCATACAGTGTGCTCCTGCGACATGTGGCCTCTGTGCTACATTATGTGTAAGGAAACCTGTATCGAGGGACGAGCTAAGTAATAGGATGATGCTACAGCAACATCTCCATGACTTCGTGAATATTGACCTAGACTCGGATTGAAATGAGTATAGTTATTGCCTATGTAAGGGCAAAAGGAGGGTCTGTCGTACTTTAGAATTTGGGACCGCGTAGGAGGCAGGGCCCTACCCTTGTCTATCCCAGTATTAGTGAACCGCGAATGGTTAATGCGGTATGTACAAGTGCTTTGTGTAACGTTTTAGCTATGAATGCACTGTGTATACGCTATTTTACATCACTACGTGGGTTTCATTTTAGAGCGGTGGCCATCTTATGGTTGCCCTCACATAGGCTACATAGCATGAAGCGAATACGGGCCTTTTAGAGCAAATGTGCCTTTCTTTGACTTTTCTGTGACCTGGGCAGCTTGGCTCCGCTGCCCCAGGTCAAACTGGTCTCACGAGTTCCCCGTCCTCTGGCCACCTGTGATTAGCATCAGGGCTTGACACACCATAAAGTCTTTTCATCCTACACGAGCCTCCAGCTAATCTCTTTCTCACCTGACTGTTCCTGCTTTATGGCTTGTTTTCCAAACAGGAGATGCTCATGTTTATTGGGGCCTATAGATATCTGATGTGGGATCTGAGCCTTGCTGTGTAAATAATTGCGGGCTGGCTTAACTGGAATGTGGGATGGTCATCATGACTCTGCCTTTTCGTTTGAAATGTATACATCTAAATGACCATGCCATAAAACTAAGAATGTATGCCTGAAGCAGGATATTCTGTATTTAAGAAGAAGCCCGTTTCTATGATTTTCAGCAGTCTCCTGAGAACATACACGCTGTTGTACTTCTAGGACGCCTGTAATTGGTCTGCAGCCAATAAACTGATCTTTGACTTCACCCAGAAGACTCTGTGTTTCTGTAGGTCTGAAACAGGAAGAACCCCGAAGTCATAGGGTGTGTTCCCCTGCACCGCTGGGCTTAAAATACCCAGTACTTCAATTGGACGGGTTAATGTTTTTCCACGTCCGGATGGCTATCTTATCCCTGGGAAGAGAGTAAGATAGTATGGTGGGGGAACGATCAATTTCGAAGGTAATAGCAGAATGAACTGTAAAAGGAAGTGGCAGGATATCCAGGATGGAGAGACAGGAAAAATTTGTGAAGATCCCATCAAGGGTGTGGCCAGCCTTATGTGTGGGACCAGATACCTGTTGCCGGAGGTCGCCGGCGCCCATGATTTCTGCCAGCCTGGCCGTCTCCGGGTCAGTGGGGTCCTCAAGGTGGAAATTAAAATCGCCTAGCATAGTGAAGGATTTGGCACAGAGACCCTCCTCCAACAGCGATCCGATAGAGTCCAAAAAACTTCCTTTAGTGCCTGGGGGACGGTAGATGAGCATCGCCTTAAAGGTGTCTTGTGGACCGTACCGCACACTGACTGATAAGGCCTCACATGAACTATTGGAGGCTGTCTCAAATGTGGGAATGAGACTTTTGTGGTAGATGACAGCCAGCCCACCTCCTTTCCTTAGCGGACGATCTAGTGTATGACAACGGAAATCTGGGGGCGAGGCCTTAACAATGTCAGGCCCGGACGCATTGTCTGTCCATGTTTCTGTAATAAAGGCCATTTTAACGTCATGGTCCTCAATCAATATGTAGCATTCTTCACTGTGTTTCACTAAGGATCTCGCATTTAAGAGAAGGCATTTAAATTTGGGTTCAATCTTCGGTACCTCAACTTCCAAAATGCTGTGGGTATGGGTTCGACTTGGAGAGGCCAGGATAGGCGGAAGTAACCAGGAGCAGAGTACACAATGTTTAGACTGGGCTTCTGATGTGATGCTGGGTGCGAATCTAGGGCAGCATGACTTGCCTTTAAGTGGATTCAGTAGTTGTTTGTCTGTTTTCATGCTGGGTGGAAGCGTACCCAACCAGAAGGAATGATGGGGTTACCGTAGCGAAACTCCTACTGAGAGAGTTCATTCCTAGGTTTGGTTTGCCAGTTACGATTGAGTCAGATAGAGGAAAGCATTTTGAGAATGAAATCATAAAATTGATTTGTGAAGCATTGAATGTACAACAGAAACTACATTGTGCCTACCGTCCAGAGGTTTCTGGGGTAGTGGAACAGATGAATGGCAACATTAAAAACAGATTGGGAAAAATGTGTTTGGCCACACGTTTAAAATGGTCTGATGTCTTGCCTCTAGTGCTCATGACTATTAGATCGCTTCCTGATAGGAATACTGGACTGAGACCCCATGAGATTGTTATGGGTTGAGCAATGAGACATGTTTTCATTCCTGTCAACAAACTACTGCCTATATCTGATGACTTTGTGTTGGATTATTGCAAGGGGTTGGCTGATTCCGTTCATTCTGTGTTTCATCAGGTTGGATCGAATGCAATCACCCTTGAAAAGAAGCCAGCTCATGATTTGAGTCCAGGAGACTGGGTAAGGATCAAAGTGCATAGAAGGAGAAATTGTTTGGTCTCACGTTGGGGAAACCACGTCAAGTGATTTTGACCACGACGACGGCTGCAAAATGTGCCAGACTAAAGAACTGGATACATGCGAGTCATACTCTCCGGATCCCTAGTCCCGTAAATAAACCTGAGGAAGAATATTTGGGAGAGTTGGATACCAGTTCTGAGTCAGAATCTGAAGAAACCAGAACAAGACAAGCTCCGAGAAGGGGAGAGTTGGAACCAAGTCAAGTTCCAGAACAAGAGAATTTGCCATTAAGGAGACGACTGGAAATTTTGGATATTAGCTCCGAATCAGATACTGAACAGGTGAGAGTACAGGAAAAAGTAAAGGAGAAAATTGAGGAAACTGACAAAGAAATTCTTGATAAAGAAGCTCCACGTGCAAGAGAAATTCCACCTGATATCATAGAACTAGAAGGTGAGGAACTAGATACAGAAAGTGAGGGTAAGATTGTTGCGGAAGACCCCCGAGGAGCTGTAGGGACTACACACATCCACGTAAAAAAAGGGACAGTAAGTCAGCAGGAAGATTGCGTGGAAGAAACACAAGGAGGGACAATTGTAGATAGGGAACAGGAAGACGAGAAAGAAAAATCCAAAGAAGGTAAAGGTCAAATCGAGACCGAATCTGGAGAAAGTGAAGGAGAAGGACAAGAAGGATGAGTCTTGAGGAAGAGAGCTTGGAAAACCGAGCGAGGTGAGAAGAGAACTAGGTTGAAAAGGCCAGCAAAGGAGGAGATTTGGCCAAACAAAATAAAAAGACTGAGGTATCGATTGATGAGAGTGAAGGCATCTAAAGCAGAACAAGTGAATGAAGTGTCTAGTCAAGAAAAATCCGCAGACCCTGATCCGACGCACTTGAAGAAAGAAAAGCGAATTAAGAAACCCAACCAGATGTATAAATCACCGGAATGGACGTATTTGGCACTTCCTGAAATACAAGAGGAAACAGACAGCCAAGAAAGTCTAGGGGTGACTGTACCAGAAGTGGTCGAAGAGGAAGAAGATTCGGAAATCCTGAGAGTTATCTTGTCTAAAATCGGAGAAGAGACGGCTGTTCAGGAAGTTCTGAATTTAGATTGTGAAAACAAGGTAAACGACGATCAAATGCCAGACTGAAGCGACAAGAGGAAGTTGCAGAGAGATTGAATTACCGGATAAGACATATAATCGAAAAGGAACCAAGTAGGCGCTTAGAGCCTTGGGTTTAGACAAAAGCTATTTGTGAATAAAAGAGGTTAAGTCAAAAGACACTGATCATTTCCGAAAAGGCAAACACAGAAGGTAGAAAACCTACATGTGTGTTCCTTCGAAGATGGTGCAATGTGTTTTGTTGTTGTACAGGATTACTAATGCTTCTATGGAGTATATTAGCTATAATAATTTCGTTTAGAGTAACGTTCGAAAAGATAGAGAGTCACATTAAATTTGATACTTGTATAGCACACTACTCACCCGCAAGGGTCTCAAGGCGCTTGTACGAATACCGCTGTGGAACCCATCCTGGCTTTCCCTGTGAGGCGTCCACTCCTGGGCACCCCCAAGGTGGAGGCCAGGCATCCTTAGCGTTGTGGGGGCTGTTGTGGAGATTAAGCAAGCTATTGCCCAGAGTTGCAGAGTGGGACTCCATGATTGGAATAGGCACCGAGGTGAGAATTATCAGGTCCATGGAATTTTTGAGCCCAAGACCTGCCAAGGCGGGGAATTGAACCCTGGTCCCAGGCTAGACCTCTGCATCAGGGTCTGCCGCTCTAATCCTTGAGCCACACTTCTCCACATTGAGAGTAAAACTAATGTAGGGAAGATTCATGATACTCATACAACTAGATTGATAGATAGTACTGACTTACATAAGGATAGGTCTATAACAGATTTTTCTAATAACGTTTTATCAAAGTTATTGTATGAATATGTAAAGACTATGGATGTTAGAGATTGTTATGTTTGCATGCGGTTACATGCATCAGTGTCAGAAGGGGTTACCTATCACCACCTTCCTGTGACATATGGAAAACATGTAGTGTATTAGCGAGTTTGTTTTATAAAACAGGGAAATTAGACTATTATTATTCTGATGTAGATAATATTTTTTCACAAGTACCTGTAGTTCCTGAACTAAATAAAATAAATTCTGGTAAAGTTTTAGGTGAATATTTCTTAGAAACTAGAGAATTAACTTTAGAGGAAGTGTTTAGGAATAATCTTACTTGTAGTCTGAGAAAAGAAGAGAAGACCTTCTTGGACATGGTTGAAGAGAGGAGAATTAAGATGCAAAGATACCTGAGGGAAAAGGAGAGACCACAGTTTGGATGTTGAAAGGGAAAAACATTTGAAGGAAGAAACTAGTCCGGCTATGGCTTTAGATTGGCCTCAGAAAGGGAAATTGTGTATCAGAAGGAATGAAACTGTGAATGATAATTATTTTATAAGTGCGAGTCAATGCCATGATACATATAGAATCATGGGAGGATGGGGATTTAAAGGAGAAAACGATCCGGTATTTCCTGGATTATATTTCATCTGCGGGAACAAAGCTTATTATAGGTTGCCAGACCATTGGTTTGGCACATGTTACCTAGACCTGGTCTTCCCAAAGATATTTCATGGGGAAAATATCAAGCTATCCTGGCTGAAGAGAGGTGAAACCCCGAAACCGGTTTTCTTTGGAGTTCTGATATTTGTCAGGTCGTTATTGTACACATACTAAATTAGTTCTGTATTCACATTAGATTGTGGAAGTTGGATACGGAAGTCGTGATTCATCTACATCATATATACTACATATGCTCTTTGAAACTAATTCACCGTAATTCCCATTCTAGAGGCCAGGACGGATATTTAACTGGTCCCAAGGTTATAGTCCTGATTCATATCCACCCATTTGCCCTGAGGAAGTCGCGGGCACTCCCGGGCGACGATTCACGTGTTGGCTGGACCAACGAAAGAGAAAATAAAGAGAAGATACAATCAAATGATAAAAATCATGAAATTGTGTTGTATTTGCTGATAACACAGTAGCGTGTGATATGACAGTTGTGCTCGGGTTCTGATTTAACATAGGTGAAACCATTTAGGAAGCTAATAGTACTTAGCTGTGTATTAATCCTGCCCAGGTATGTGTGGTAGTACCCAGCCGCTGGCACTCGACTGGAAGTTCAGATCCTTACTGAAGCAGTAGGAAGAAGGAGAATTGAACTCCAGCACAATTTCCACACAACCCGCAAAATCAGCAAAGGAACAAAAATAGCGCTCCTGCGCGGTCACTCGAAACAAGAAAAGAAGTTTGCGCTCCTACACGTATAGAGGAACACCCCTTCTCACTGCCTTCCAACAAAAAATAAATGAAAACAAGAAACACTAGGCGCTCACCAAAACAAACGTTAAACAAAGGGGTAGTGCACCGCTCTCCTGAGCGTGCACCGATAGCCCGATGGGCAAAGTAGAACTGCGCCCCGGGGAGTCCTTAAGGCCGAGGCATGGCTTGCTCCCCAGAGCGCTGAAAGAAATAAGACACACCTAAGGGTGCTTACAGAATACCAGAAGCGATGTTTCCCGGGTACTCTCCAGAGCACCGTCTGACTGCCAAAAGATGCCTCGGTAGGGAGGAGTTGCTTGATGACGGGACAGTATATCACAGCGCCGACGGGAGAAAATGGCACCGCTTAAGCCTTTCGTCTTGTTGAAGTCCAGGAACAAAGTAGATACTCCAGTATCTGACACGGACTCAGATTGTCAAGCATTTATACGTCTGGTAGTGGGAGTGTTTTGGTGGCACCTGGGTGTGTCCTGGTGGTTTGCTGGGACTTGTAGTTTCCATACCACTGAGCCCAAATCACGCATTCCAAATCAGGCACACTGCTGTCGATTTGCTTACGAGTGAGTTGGTGCATCTCTGCACCAGGGCTGTAACACAGCTAATCCAGACTTTTTACCCAATTGCACGTTACTGCTGTTAGCACATAGTTACAATGTTAAACGCAAGATTTCATGTTCCACAATACAATGTGAGGTCAGGACTGACTCAAAGTGAGACATTTGCGATGGGGACACTTGGCAGCTACTAAAGTCCACATAACAGCAGCACCACCTTAATGTAGTCAGGCAAAGAGTGCAGAAAAGCAGGAAATTGTTTATTAAAACATTTCAATAATGCACTCTTACTTTTTAAAATCCAATAATAGTCTTGTAAACCAGAAAAAGTCCTGAGTGAGTGTAAAATGTAATGAAATGTGAGAGAGAGTAGTGATATGTGAGTTTGATTGACAGTGAAATACCTAGACTTTCTATGCTTAAAACAGTCTAACATACCTCAATTGAACATACTGCCAATGGGATGACATTATATACCCAGCATTATTTGTCTTTTAAATTAAATATGTGTTTTATAACAATCACTCCCCAAAAATTTTTTAACACTGGAAAAACTTAGGGGCATATTATCAAGACCGGCAATAAAATTATCGCCGCTTTAGCGGCAGAAAACTGCCGCTAAAATGGCGATAATGGGCTTGATAATATGCTCTATGGAATTCCAATTGAAGCCCATGTTAAATGTCCTTCATATCTAACATGGGCTCCAATTGGAATTCCATAGAGCATATTATCAAGCCCATTAACGCCGTTTTAGCGGCAGTTTTCTGCCGCTAAAGCGGCGACAATTTTATCGCTGGTCTTGATAATATGCCCATAGTTTTTATTTATTTCAGTGGTTAGCAGCTGAATAAACATGAATATGCAATGATTTCAAAAGGTTTGGAAAACACTGAGAAAAAACGACTGAATTCTCAAACAATAAACACTGAAAACAGGACGACGTAGGTATTGGATACAAAATTGAACTGGCTGTATAACCTGTATGTGGTTCAGAGAACACTAAATAACATACTTATGGGAGTGTTAGGTGGGCACACCCTGTACGAGAGGCTCTTTAGAGAACCCATATATTTGCCTGATCTTGATGTCCCTGGAAAGATGTGTGTCTATGGATAATTGTAATAGTACATATTGGTCAAGTCCAAAGCATCTTTTCCCTTGATTCAATATATTCTCTTGCAGAATATTCAAGAAACTAGAATTACATTTTCAAAGGTGAAGAATTCTGCATCTGCCAATGACGAAGTTAAGATTCCTAAAGCTGGTGATGGGTGGCTCTCCAAAGTGGGAGAGATAGTGCAAGAAAAGGTCCACGACAAATAAGTCTTCAGATTATCTAACAGCCCACCTCTTTCAGTTCTTTGAGTAGAAGGCACTCAAATGGGGCTTTTGCCACCATTGCCTAGTTCAAGGAAAAACAGGAAGGTATTGATCACTCACATCAAAAAGCATTCTGTGTCTGGCGTCAGTAGTGGTCCTCTGAACAAAACCAGAGTGCCTCGAGAGTAAATCAGAACACCTTAGCCTTAATTTTCAAAACCTATCTCAAGACGAATACTGCAGAATTGACGTTCTGAGCCATTTTCCAGGGACTGAGAAGCCTGCTGTGTCTCCAGCTTTACATCAAGTACCAGTTTCAACCAGTGAGCTTGATGCAGTGATTTCAGCAGTTCCAACCATCGAAACTACTACTGCGGTTTATAATGAGCTACAGACATCGATTGAAAGGATTCCCTTACAAGAAATTGTTCTTAATAAAAATGTTTCTGATACAGACCTTAAATAATAATCACATCTCACGTTAATCAAAACTAAATATGACTTCTTGCTTGCTTCGACAGATACTTTTCTCCACCATGGTTCTACATTTGGATTGCTACTGAAGTTCTTTCCCTTTAAATGTGAATTATGACATTAATTATACTTTTGTTTCTTGCGCTTGGGATCTAAATTCCTGCTAAGACAGTGCCAGCTCATTGGATTCAGGAATTGCAGCTGCATTCTTCTTCTGAGCGAGCAGGTCAAGATCATCATGCAGTGAGCACCACTGTTTTGAATGGTGCAGTTTGGGAAAAGGTTACTTACCAAATTATTGGTTCAAGAAATTATTCAAATTCCATGTGTTTTTGAAAGTTTCCCTAGATGACAATATAGTTTCTGGTCCCTTTACAAATTCATGGGACATACATGCTGTTAAACATTTGATGTATGTTTTGAGGACATTTCCCAATTTAGACAATGAAGATCCCTTTTTAAATCTTGAAAATCAATCCCCAAGAGCTTTTTTGTTTTCTTCACTGGGTACAACATAGAATGAATGCCCCTCCAGATATTTATAATTAGACACAGCGCCCCGCCCATAAATAGCCCCAGACTTTTCCAGGAAGGTACCTTTATTTTAACAGTAATGAATGTTTGGAGCCATCTGCTTTTTATTATTTTCAAGAACCAGAAAGACTTAAAAAAAAACTCTGATCACAAATCACAGGTTCATTCATTCTGCACAGTTTATTGATTCACTTGCTGTTCAAGGTTATCAATAATAGAAAGAAAATATAAATAAAAATGTATTGGGGGAACCACAGTTTGGCAAAATAAGAGTACAGGGAATTTATTCAGGGCATGCATGATATCTAGAGAAATTATATTTGATAAAAAAAACTGTTTAGCAAACTACATAGATAGTATTTGTGTCTGCCGGCGGCCTAATGACACCTTCCATTTCAAAAGTTAATTTGGTGCAATTACCAAGTTGACAATGGTAAGAATTACTGATGCTGACCTGAATAACGATGTAGAATAAAACACATTTTAATTGCATTTAAGTCAGATGGAATTGGACTGTGGTCAATGAATATTAGCATTTGTTTAAACATATTCCTTTCTAAAACTTCTGGTCCCTTAGAAAACAGACCAGACCCTCGAGATAACATTTATTTCCCTTTGGCAGTGACCACACATAGCGATGGCTGGCTCACTCCAATTTAAGTGCTGGGAAAGAACACCTGCCCAAAATTAACGAGGACATGGATTTTAATGATTTCCTTCTGCGTCCACTTCCTGTGAAAAACATTTTTTGTCCACTCCAAAATAGACCATTATTGAAGAAGAGCATGCATTTTCGGACGGAGAGGCGGCAGAAAGAATTAGAGAACATGATAAAGAAACAATGCAGCCCATGTTTAAAGTTAGAGATAATGATTTCCAGATACTCTTGCAAAGTGTGTACACAATTTCAACTATAATTTCTTCAGCTATAAATCTTCTAAAAGAAAATCTAATCCTTTTTCAGCAAGGACAGGCTGGTTGTGCAATTATCTAGTGAAGAAATAATGCCAGCTTGAATGCCAACATGAATGGAAATTACAGCTACCTCACTAAAAAACAATGGGGTATATTCACAAGAACGTGTGATAACTACCGCAAGAGTAGCATAACGCAACTTTCAATATCGCAGCCCATCGCGGGAAAATAACCCCGTGACAACGTGGGATTCACAAGGCAGTAGCATGCAATAGTCTGCCGAAACCACGGACAATGTCTCGATGGAGATAAAAACACAAACCACAACACCAAAAAACCTGCGATGGGCCAAAGCGCGATGAGGAAATCAGCGATAAGCAGCGCCAGGCCTGCAACACACACCTGGCAGGTGGGAAAAATCTCCATAAAAGCAGAAAAAACATCCACACACAAACTGGCCTACACCCGAGCACCATGGAGGCAGCCGGAGCAGGCGCAGAGGACGAGCGCAACCCCACAAGAACCCCGGACGACCAGCCTGGGACCACGGGCACAGGGAAGGGCAAGGACAAGAAGACGAGGAAGACGAAGTCCAGTCCGCAGGCGAACAGGATCATAGTCACGGAGGTGATGGAACACCATCAACAACTCTTCGTCACCTCCAACGTGTCACTGGGCACCAAAACAGCAATATGGCGGGACATTGTCGACAAGGTGAATGCCGTCGGAGAGCACAAGCGGACAATGGACGAGGTCAAGAGGCGATGGAATGACATCAAGCAGAAGACCAAGGAGAAACTCTCCGCCAACCAGAAGGCAGCAATGCAGACTGGAGTTGGGGGCCCAGCGCCACAGCTGGAGCTGGATGACATGGAGGAGCTGGTGTCGACAGTCATCAGCATGGAGACTGTGGCCTGAGTTGGGGGACCGGACACTGCTCGACAGGACATAACACAACCGTTACAGGGTGAGTGACCACCAGGTACTGGGGGGATGGATGGAGATGGCCACGATGGCACACATGCACAATCAAGCAGAGCACAGTGAACAACCACAATGACTCAGGGTCATCGCCCAGATCTACAGACTGTCACAATGTACAATGCCATGCTGTCTGAATGTCAACCTGTACCATGCGTCTACACACATGTGGACACATAGTAATACACCATCTCCCCTTCACATCGCAGGGGCACCATCAACACCTCCTGCAGAGCAGTCCCAGCCACTCTTCACGGATGACGAGGAGGACAACGCCAGCATCGACACCCAAACATGCAAGACATCATTGACCTCATTCGCCACTCACCTCCAGGCTCAGGGCAGCCCAGTTACATCGATGAGACACCACCCAAACCACCCAGCAGGAGGCCCCCACAGCCCCGGCACCCTCCCAAGACCTCCAGGAACAACACATGGCCTTCCAACGCCATGTGCTGGAGTGCCAGATGGAGACGGCTGAGCAGGTGTGGGTGGGCTTCGGCATCATGGCTGCCAAACTGGACAAAAACAAGTGTAAAATCCTTGGGTCTTTCTGCGCAGAAAGAATATTAGTTAGTGAAAAACTGTAAAGAAGCCACAGACTATAACACAAAGATCTAGCTGTGGGAAATTCCCTTTTCAGGAGGAAATCCCTCACTCACCAAAGGTGACATGCTTCATCATAGGGGATTCTCCTCTCAAATGAAAAACCTAGTTCCTTTGAGGGCTACAACCCCCTCTCTGAGAGGGAGGAGCTCAGGGATGTTTTCAATATCTACTCTATTAGGATATTCTAAATCCACATATAATGAACAAAATAGTGTGAGTGATGGCGCAGCGCAAAGCAAATGTATGTGAGGAATGTGAGGATAAAATTAGCTAGCGGGCACAGAATGTAAGATTTATTCGGGTGCACCCACTGCCAGGATTAAAAACAGTGCACCTGCATCATGGATTTAAGCCACATTGGTATGATGGAAGGTAGTGGTCAACATGTTTCAGCCTAGAGGCCCCTCAATTGGGCGAGGCTTTCGTCAGGACCTATATGGATGCTGCTGCTTAATTGCTCAATGGGATAAACAAAAATGGATACGGGAACCATAAATGTTCATGGTTCGTCTGCTCCGGAAGGTGACTTTGCCTAGTGGAAACAGAGCCATTCAATCAAATTTGAACAACCTGTAGGAGAGTGGTATAACTAGAGGCTTCTATGAAAGAAAAAGAAGAAAGGAAACTCTTACCCGCTACTGCTGGGTAAGGAACTCCACCTCAACCTGGCGACAGCTCAGGATGGGGCACCGCTCTGGAAAAAAGAACAATAATGGTGCGTCTGTCATTCACACAGCATGTCCTACCCATAGAGTATTACTAGTATTCCTAATTCGTGAAACTAGGGTAGGCATGAAATAAAGAGCAAAAAATAAAGGAGAGCCTGATGGAGTGCACAGACTGTCCTAGGAACTAGCGAAAGTTGAATCCCATAGGTTAGATCCCTTCAGATGTAGACGTATACACCAAACTGGACGCTATCCTTGGGTGTCTATGTCCGCCCCATGTCTCCAAAGAGCCCTGACTGACATCGCTGAAGTCATGACGCGGAGAGTAGAACAGCTGTCTGCTCAGCGTGGCTCCAGCGATTCTAGCCGTGTGCTGGCACACATACGGAGGCTCATGGAGGACATGATGCGGATGGCGGCGGAAAGGATGGCAGCCACCGCTGCACATCATCGAAATGTAGCTGGGATCTATCATGCCCTACAGACCTCCACCCTGGCATTGCCGCCACATGAATGCTGCTGCCCCAACACCATCCACATCTCCGCCCCCTGGTATGTTAGTGCCTCCCAGTGTGGCAGGTGTATCCACTCAGGCCCCTGATGTGTCAGTGACACACAGTGCGGCAGCCGGTTATGCAACACCCAGAGGTGGGGCAGGGCACACACCCGGGGACAAGGATGTTGATGGGACTGTGGTCAGAAGGACCAGGCACTAGCATTCATTACCGCCACCTGGCCAGTGTCTGCTTGGTCCCGCACATGGCCTCATGACCTTCCACTGACCTCCGCTGCACTCACCTTGGACAGCGACATGGACTGCCACTTCTGGAATGGTGACCAATGACACGGTGACCAGGCTGCGGACTGTACCCTTTCCTTCAGCAGGACTTGTCATCCCCGGATGGACTCTGGCTGGCCCTCCACGGCCCATAGTGTGTAGTGTGCAGGGCATTGCCCTGAACCGCTCCGGCTGCATAACTGCACTGGATGTGCAATAAATATCCGTTAACGCTCTGCTGTGTCATGTCCATCATCAGTCATGTATGCATGTGTGGATGAATGTAGTGACAGTGATTTCCGTTGCGTCAATGATGGTCATCCTGTGGGATGCCAGTCAGAGGGTGCAACATTGCATTTTGTATACCGGGTCTCGTGGACACTACAACTGAGACAGACACATCACTCACTTCCTTGTCCGGACATGGACTGAACCACGCACAGAGCCAACGTGTCATTGTGGCAAGCCCTGCGCTGGTCCACTGTACAGCAGGCCAGACCACTCCGCTTACGCTCTGAGGGGGGGCCCTCATAGCTCCCCGTTGCAGTCGAACTCGCTTGTGGTGTGCAGGTCACTGGTCTAGTTGTCAGCATGTCACAGCCACTCCATGAGGGCAGGTTTGCACGCACACCACACCAATCCAGCACAGGCATCACAGGCCATGTGACTCCACCAACAGAAGGGGCCGACAACGTCACATTCTCCTCTGCCCATGGTGACTGGATGACGGATGCCACGATTCCCAATCATGAAGGGCACATGAGTTTTGTTGCACACAGGGTTAGTGGCAACCCTGGCCTGGATACAGCACAGGCCTACCACCACATGGCGCTGACTGGGGTTGCACAGGGTTAGTCATACCTGACACATTGCGGCCGGCACAGGCACCCCGCAACGGGACGGTGACTTTGGGTGCACTGAGTCAGTGGCACCTTAAGCTGCTGAGGGGGTGGGCACCCTGTGATGATGCCCCACCCCGGCGGTCCAGGCAACTCAGGTTTCATGTGCCCTGCTGAACCGCAGTGTAGGCCAGAGCCAGCGGGCACGCCGGCCTACCGCCACGTGGCCTCACTTCTGGGTCACAGACTTAGTGGCACTCATTGGGCTGATAGGGTGTGCAAAAGACACACAATTTATGTACGTAATGCTGAACAAATCAAAACTGAACGGGTGTGCAGCCTGCGATGTTGCCGGGGGCACTGGTATGTCCTCAGCTATGGAGTATTCCAGACCCAGCAACACATGTGAGACCTAGTGGCCTGCATAGCATGGCTGCATGGTGTGGAAGGTGCCATGTCCGCGGTCCCCGGTCTTGTGGCTTGCAGCAGCACGTGGTGGGACATCCAGTCTACATGCCGGTGGCGGAAGGTGAGCAGTGAGGCCTGGGTGTGCATGGGTGGGCATGCTCTGTGGGCGGCGGGTGCCTTTGTGATGACTCTGCCTGGGTGTGGATGGGCGGGCAGGCACTGTTGTCTTGTGAGAGTGTATGTACTGTATGGACTCTGTTTCAGATGACGGCTCTGACTCAGATGTGTGACCTAATGGACTGCACTACATCCCGGCAGGTGGTTGGAAACACACCGGTGGCAGCAGGTGAGCAGTGTGGCCTGGGTGCGCAGGGGCAGCTCCCTCGCTTCTTCTCTCTCTCTCCCCCTCTCTTCTTTTCTCTCTCTCTCCCCCTCTCTTCTTCTCTCTCTCTCCCCTTCTCTTCTTCTCTCTCTCTCCCCCCTCTTTGTCTCTCTCTCTCTCTCTCTATACCCTCTCTTCTTCTCTCCATCTCTCTCTCCCCCTCTCTTATTCTCTCTCTGTCTCTCTCTCCCTCTCTTCTTCTTTCTCTCTATCTCTCTCTCCTCTCTTTCTCTCTCTCTGTCTCTCTCTCTCTCTCTCTCTCTCTCCTTCGCTCTCTCTCTGTCCTTTGATGTGCCAGGGAGGGGTGGTCCGGGGGTGGTGTTGATGGGTGTTGTGGCCCTCTTGTGTGTCCGGGCCGCATGATGTGTGGCTCCATGGCATCTGTTGCCCTTCTGATATGGCCCTGGGCTGGTCTCCCTTTTGTGGTGCTGGCTGCCGTCCGACTTAACACCAGGTCAGAGCAGGTGTAGATTTCCTGCTGCTAACGCGCCTTATCGACGGATTTGTGTTCTTATCGCCGATCTGTCTGGTCATTGAGAATGTTGAGGAGTGGTGTGGTCGCAGCTTTTGGCACGGGAACGCCCACTCTGCATCTCATTAGCAATAGTTGCGGGGATCCTCTGTGGAGATGTTTTTTGCGGCTGCTATCGCGGGTAAACTGGTGCTGTGGGCTATTAACACCAGCTTGTGAATGGGGAGGTACATTTATCACGACTTTGGCTGCGATAAAGTGCCATTAATTCGGCAATAGCTCCTTGTGAATATGGCCCAATGTTGTTAATATGGCATTCTGCTTCAGAGGAGATGTACTGAGTGCAATGGGTGCAAATTGGACTATGGCTTTTTGCATGTTCCAAGCTCCTCAAGAGAGACCATTTGTTGGTGCTCGAACTGTTCTGAAACAATTTGCTCTGATATTCCACTGGAATAACCACTGATAGTATTTTTCAATATGAGAGAGATGATTTGACCAATAAGATTGCATCAATCATCCTTCACTGCTATGCAGATAGCAATTGTAAAGTATGGTTTAAATGATGATCCACAAAACCCATCTACACCGGCACCAACACCGACTCTTGCAAGAGTCAGAATGCAGACAGTGTCTGCATCCATTAGTTCCATTGGAGTTGCACTTCCACATGTACGTACCCCATCTTCAATGCCATCAACAAGACTAATACTGAGTGATGTAATGTTGAGTTCAGACTGTGCTGCTCTATGAGCAATTGCAGCCTCATCATCATCATCATTATTGGCTCCCCTCCCATCTGTGACTTAAACATCTCAGTTCCTTGAAATATTTAATTCAACTACACCATCTTGCAGAAAATAATGATATTGCACCAACACATAAAAATGTCTGATCCTTCTTCAAAGAAGTCGTGAAGAAAGTTCATGAAAGGACAGTTTGCTCCTTTTTTTAAATTATTTATACAACTTTTTGTAATGAGTCGCAAATGATTAATCAATGTTTATAACAGCCTGGCTGCTTTTGTTTATCATTGCACATTTAACCATATATACATGTATACAAATATATTGATCACATAACCTCTATTACTATTCCTGGGATATTGTGATTGTTATGCTTTTCTCCTCCAGGTATTTCCCTTTCAGCTTACACATTTTAATCATTATAAACTGAATGCACATCATTATTATGAAATGCACATTTGTTTTATGTCACTATGTAATGTGATAATCAGGTTTCCTCAAATATGTTCACAGTATTTATTCTGAGCTTGCAATTCTGTTCTAAATGATAAATATTGAGTTATTATGAAGTTGTGATCAAAGCTCCATGGAAAACTGATAATCACGTTTCTTCAAAACCCACCCAGAGACAGTAATAACACCAATATACCGCACCGGTGGAAGTCCACTTAGAATTAATGATACAATATGCTACAACCCTTAGGTTCCCACTGTCCAGAGACCCCCTTTAAAACTCCAAGGCAAACGCTCTACAGAGGGGAGCGCTAAAAAAAGGAAAATATATATATTTTAAATGTCCCCAAAAACAATTCTTTCCACAAAAAGGTCATCAAAAACAGTAAAGGTCCGATATGTATTGCAGACCAAAATCCATTCTTCATTCAGTTCATTCAGAATACACGAGTACACACGAGTCAATATCTTATTCACAAAGTTTGTATCCTTCATAGAAAAATCCTCAGCCCAGACCTTGCTATTGTGTAAATAAAAAAAGCCTTATTGTTATAACAGATATGCGGGTGTGAACCATTGGAAACTCTGATTTGTCCTTATTTTGGTGCTAAGATTAATTTAGTAGTAAATTGTGGGGTTGTTATAAAATACAGTACTGTTTCTTGTTGCTCATTCTTTTAGCAAGCATTACTGTTAACATTGTTTATCTTTATTGTAGTTACAAATCATATATTGTGTACTAAGATAGAAAAAAAAATCTTTAAAATGTATCCATGGTTTCCTAGTGTTGATCTTTAATGAAAGAGGAGAGGGTTTGGCGTTTTACTAACTATCCTTGTATTTTTCGTAGGATTGAACGCTACTTAAAACACATCTAACTCAAATATTGCTCAGTGGGTTGTGGGGTGGTTGCAGTCTAATTTGTTTTTTGGCGTGGGTGGGTACATCGAGTAAGTACTTTGTGCCAGGCAGTCTAGAAAACCAAACCATGGACAGTTTTCCAGAGGATGATCTAGAAAACGTACACCTCGGAATTGTCTTGAAGCCTCAGTGATTTAACCAATTTGATGAAGGATCTTTTAAAAGTTAGTATTCCTTTGTGCTTTTAGTAGTTTTACTAGCCATTTGTCCCTTTTTTCAGTATTTATTAACATCATGCTTATACAACTTTCACTAAAAAACATTTTATTGAAAGAACGATGTCTCAATGGAGTTAATGCCTGTGAGAAGTATCGCAATGTAAAGTATCAGGGTGCAGGGGGTCAAAGAATGTTTGATGTATATCGACAACCCATATTATGTTAGTCAAATGATGCCACTGATTTTATTGAATTGGGTTGTAATTCTATTTATATAGCACGTGCAATAATTGCATTTATATAGCTCTTCATAATCCCAATGAGGTGAAGAAGATCATTATCAGGCAGGCAACAAACCACTCCCTGAGAGAATGCTTAATTGAAAGAGTGTTGTATTGCAGCGTGGTTCTTGTGGGAAATGTGTTACCGTTTTTTGTTAGTGCCAACAGTGGTGCTTTTAGTCTTGTCATAGAGCTTACTAGTGTAGTTGCTGGAAGATGAGGGAGAGATAAAGAGTGTATACTAATGGCTTCTGATCATATCCATGAGAATTAAAGGCAAGGTTTCTTGGATTGTAAATATTTTGCTTGATGCTTGACTTGAGTTCCTACAGAAGTGATCAGAGACACGTTTTGTTGCCTTGTCCCAATGGCAGGAGGTCATTGCAGTGAGCTTCCATAGCTAGAGCACTATGCACATTTCTGTGCATGTAAACATTTGCATATAAAGGACCTTGTCCACATTTTGACATTGGGGGATGTGTGAGAGGCAAATGAAGAACTAGGGGCCAGTAACCCTCCTTTGCTTGGCCTTTACAGCTGAGGTAATGTGCAGTAGGCAACTTACAGATGTTCTGATCGAGTATGTACATGTGGTGGCTTACGATAGCATAGTAAACCTGTAGACCACACATGATCTAGGGAAGGAAAAGTTATAGATAATTTTGTGTGGTTATGTTTTATTCTGACGATCATTTAAGTACCTTTTTAGGTCACTTAAGCATTAGGTAAAGGCAGGAGAGGAAAGGTTGAAGGGGCTGAGATCCCTGTGCATTGGTACAAATGCTGGTTCTCACCTGACATTGACATCTGGTCTGTAGAGAGAGGAATTAAGGGAGCAAGAGTGGGTGGTCGAGCAGAAGAGACACAATGGAACACGAGAAAAAACTAGTTGAAAATTCAGATTAGACTGACAGCAAGATAAAGCAAGGGTGATTTAGCAAATTAGAAGTCATTGTACACTGAGAAATATTATGAAGGCCTGAAGAAATCCCTTCTTACCCCTCTACAGTGTCTTTAGTCAGGGCTCTCATATAGCTGTTCTTAAATACTAACCTGTAAATCCACATCTAGAGATGGAGTTATCCATTTCTTTGAGAGCTTGAACTTCAAGGGCAGGGCAGGCATCAGGGTTTGAGAAAGAGCTCTCAAGAAGGAACTAGCCAGTCACACACCCAGCCTAATGTTGCCTGGTCTAGGTTCCCAGAAATCAAAACCACACCATGCACAGATATTGTGTCTGCTCTAGTGAATCACCTGCAGTACAGTTAGGGTGACATTTTTCATTGGGACACATCAAACTTTGCAGGACACAGAAGCCTTCCTATTTTGCTCCAGGTTTTTTTGAAGCAAGACTAGGAAGAAATAATGCCAGGCCATTAGCCTCATGACTACTGGATTTCTGTGACTGTATCTCTGACATGCAGCACAATATGATGTAGAATACTGATGTGACAGGGGTGCCAAGCTAAGGGTTATGTTACTATTGCAAGGTGGAAGTAGTATGTGATATGGCTGGGAGGACTTATCATGTAATACTAACACAATACACAAAAGTGGACCTTGGATTCACCCTTAGCAACCTTAGCTCAGTCCTGGTAGTATAGCTTGAGCAGTCAGGTGTATATAGAGGAACATGTGTGAAGCATTTCACAGTACCAACAGTGACAACAAGTAGGTGACACAACTCAAAAGAAACATTGGCACCAATTTATAAAAACAGAATGAATTTTTGTATAAATATTGACACCAAAGCGAACTTGATACTTTGCAGAAGACTGGAGCAATCAAATTTCAAAACATTAGAAGATAAATACAGTTGAAGCTGTCAAATGATGACAATTAAAGTCAATGGGGGAAAAACACACTTAGCAATGCAATACTTGCAGGGTGAGCTCAACGGAGCTCTCTCGTAGTTACGGTTATGTGGGCCCCTAGACCAAGACTCATCAGTCACTCTTCTGTTACCTTGCCCAGGGAGTCCGGGTGCAGAGGTTTTGGCTGTCCTTGGTGCTGACGGGATCTGTGGTAGCTGTCAAAATGCAGCACTTAGCAAAACCACACTTCAATGAAGATACACTCTACCATTGGATAGTAGAGGCCTTTAGGGACCCTGGACCTGGACGTGGATCCAACAGCTGGATGTCTTCTGCCTTGCTCGGAAGCTCCTGGTGCAGAGGTAGCTGGCAGCTGTCAATCACCAGGGCTGGTCACGCCAAAGATGTTTCACCACACGCTTGACAACACCTTCTTCAGGAAGCAGAAAGACATCAGCGGGGTCGACATCTGACGCTGTCGCCGTGAGGTGTTCTTGAGCTGGAGATGTTGATGGAGAGGTTGATCACCTGACTGGAGATCATCAAGCCTTGGCTTCAGCAAATGTAGTCTGTAGATACTTCAGCGGCTGGAGGTCAACAGGAGTGGACTAGCGGCTCGCAACTTGACTTGAGCTTAGCTACCGCTCCACACTTGCGGGACACCAGTTCTCTTTGGGCTCACTCATGACAGGCTCAGCGGGTTGCAATTCTTGCAACGCTGCACACAATTCTATAGGAGGTTACAGTTGACTGGTGCCACCAGTCAGGGGAGTCTATTTTTGATTTATAGTGTCTACTGAAGTGCCTCATAATGGGAGCAATGAGTTTTCACCACGTATACACATAGACACTCGGGTTCAGTATATGGTCTCTTCAGGGCACTTAAGTGTCCTCTCTTTGTGCTGCGGCTGACTCCAAAGCCCTAATTTGGGTGATGGCATCCTCTTCATGCCTCTTCTCAGATTCCAATGTAGAACTGCCATTCTGGTGCCTGGGGAGCCCCTTAAATCCTAGTTTATGGGGTGTTGAGGGAATGAAGGGCAGGGGTCAATGGGCTACCGGTCCCTGCGGCTAACCCGCTCCTGTAGTGACAACTTCCTGTGGGTGTATGTCACTATACTACCCAGAATATTCTATCTCACGGTTTGTCAAAATGACAGAACCCTTCCTAAAGGTGTGGCTAGGCCCTGGGGAGTGTATGCCTCCTTCATAACTGATTTTCCTATCTGCCAGAGCTGTAGGTGGGAAAGGCTTTGTCCTCAAGTGGAGGATGAGGTATCTGCACATCAAGGGGTGTGAAAGCCTTTGATGCTCACTTCCTTGATAGCTGTAATCACTAGCCATCCTAGGAGGGTGGACGTCTGACCTCCTTCCTTCCCAGTGACCCCCTCATGGGGATGTGCTTGCACATCCCACCAGGACGTCAGACTCTTGTATTGGTTGCAAACAGCCGGGATAAGATAGCAAAGGCACAGGACCTTTGTATCTCAGGGGGGGGGCAACCACGTAGGGTGGTATCCTGTGCGTGCCATCTCTCCCTCGACACAAGAATCATGTTGGGGTGAAAAGAAGGGTGTTTGAAACCAAACACAACACCATTTGGTCATCCCATAAAGGAGATGGCTATTGTGAGTTTGCCTGGTAGCCAGTCCATGTTACTCTATGGGACACTAGGCACTTAGAGTACAACCTTGCTTTTCAAGGTTAGTGTAGGGATATATTTGTAGGAACAGATATCTCCTTACCTTTAACATATTACACTCTACCTCTTGGGCTAAGGAGGGCAACTGTAAGACTGACTTACTTACATTAAGGCAGTGAGGTGGCTGTAGGGCTTTACTCGATCAGACAGGCTGCTCATGCACTGCTGCAATGACAGACCTGCAGACATACCTTTACCCCGGTCCCCCAGGGTGGCACAAAAAAGTGCTGCAGCTCTGGCGACCCCTCCTAACACCATTGCCCTGGGTACCACTGGTGCCATCTACAAGGTACTTACAAGGAGTGATACGTTCTTGCCAATTGTGATTACCAATTCACCGTTACCATTTTAAGGACAAAGCATTAGCACTGAGCCCTTGTTAGCATTTCCCAGTGCACTTCCAGATCTAATAAGACAGCATCTAAAAAGTGGGGGGTGACCATGACAAAAAGGGCACCTTCTAACAGTTATGTTATGTTATATGGATTTCTAAAGCACAGCCTATCACCGAAACGTATCCAGACACAAGTGCAGGTGTGTAGGTCATCTGCTGGGCGTTGGTTGATGGTCATCGGCTTCTTGAGAAATTCTAGAAGTGAGGAGGAGGCTTCTATGCATAGAGGGAGGTTGTTCCAGGTTTTGGGTGCATGGTAGGAGAAGGCTAGGCTCCCAGTTCTGCTTGTGTGGATAAGAGGGGTGTGTGCCAGAGAGAGTGAGGCAGAGCATAGGTGTCTGGTGGGATGGTGGAACTGGAGGTGACAGTTGAGATAAGCTGGTCCTAAGTTGTGCACTGCCTTGTATGCATGTGTGAGGAGTTTGAATTGGCAGCATTTGTGTATCAGTAGCCAGTGGAGTTCTCTGAGGTAAAGCATGATGTGAGTGTGCCATTGGAGTTCCACCCTGAATCTGGCTGTGACATTCTGGATCATCTGAAGACAGTGGAGGAGGTGGTTTGGGATCTCGACATAGAGTGCGTTGTGGCAGTGTAGTCTACTGGTAACTAGGACTTGGGGGAAAGTTTGCCTGGTGTTCTTGGTCAGCCATTTCAAGATTTTTCTGAGGATGTGTAGTATGTGGAACCAGGAGGAGCTAACTGCATTCACCTAGCAGCCCATGTTGAGTTTATCGTATAAGATGATTCCCAGGTATTATGCATGCTTAGTGGTTGATGGTGGTGGTCCAAATTCGTTTGGCCACCAGGTGGATTCCCAGAGGGAATTCTTGCTCCTGAAGATCAGCACTTCTATCTTGTCTATGTTGAGTTTCAAGCAGTTGGTTTTCATCCATTCTGCAACGCAGATTGTGCATTTGGTAAAGTCGGATCTGGTCATGAGGGACTTGTCTGGCATTGAGAGGATGAGCTGGGTGTCATCGGCATAGGAGTTGATGGAGATGCTGTAAGATCTGATGACGTCGGCGAGTGGTGTCATGTACATGTTGAATAGGGTGGTGTTGAGCGATAATTCTTGTGGAACTCCACTGATTAGTTCTTTGGGCTCTGATGTGAAGGGACACTTCTGGTGACCTTCAGAAAAACATTGTGAGGGACCAGTAGAGAAGAAAGAGGAGAATAAGATGAAGGGAAGTATAGCCGGCCTTAGGCATCTGCTCGGCAGGGAGGTAGGATTAATGTAGCAGGTGAGGGCAAAAGGGAACATAAGAAGGTAAGATACAGAATTTCTGAGTGAGGGGTGACAACATGAAAATGCAGGGCCTGAGAGGGTTGGTGATCACGGTAGACTGTTAGTGAAAAACTAGAACAGGCAAGAGAGGGTCTACTGGAGGCAGGAGATTATCCCTTAAAACCTTCACTCCCCAGGAAGATTGTCCCTCACCCTCAACTCCACAATGTCTACTATTGGAGCCCAGATGCAGCCTGCCACTGATATATAGATGTAGATAGATGTACCTTTGGGCCCACAATTAAAGAGAGACTTGGCAGGCTGGAGAAATAAATACAGGGTCACACTGGCCTATAGGGCAATCAGGCAGTGCCCTATGGGCTGGTCAGTGTGTGGGCGTTTTATTTTTTAGCAGTTTGTATGCCTGTTTTGTAGCCAGGTTGGCCAGTTTTTACCACAAACATTTGCCTGCACCAAACGCAAAGCATACAGTCTCCCATGCCTTGCATGATACTCACACAGTCTTTCTTTACAAGTATAAAATTGCCCTGATTTGCCAATGTGAGCCACTTTTTTAGTTGTCTAGTTCGCTAATGGGGAGCACTTTCTTTTATTCTGGCACCAGGGCCTATTTTTTCGTCCCAATCCGACTCTGGCTGAGTGACAACACCAGGTTTGAAACTCTTTTCAGCAAGTCTCATACAGCCTCAAATTAAATGCTGCGCCGTGGACGAATTTCCATTGACATAGACCTCCGTTAATTTTTTTAATATTAGTTCTTGCTACTAGGTTTTCCCCACACCTCTGTTACTCTCTAAAAACAAGAGCATTAAACAAGCACTCCAACAGGAAAGCGCGTGGTTCTTTCATAGAGCCAACGGGCAGGGTCCTTGGAAATGTTACTCTCGTCTGAAATCACGGTTAGATGAAACATTGATTCTTCTCCTCTGGTTCATAGATTTGCTTTGATGTACTCTAGACATGCCTAATCATTCCCCCCGCCTGCCTCCACCCCTAATGCACCACGTTGACATCATTTTATAGCCATGAACATGTATCAGAAAATTCACAGAACCCTGGTTTCGAGAACCTTGTAATTAGTAAGAGCGCATTGATCTGTGCTTGTCCCATTACATTAACAAATGCTGGAGAATTCACAGACACAGTCCTGCGGAACGGAAGCAGCTCAATACACAACAGCAAGAGTTGTGCCCCTGTATTCCCAGAAAGTGAAACTTTCCCTGAACCTCACATTGCATACATTGTAATCTTTAACCTGGTGTATGGAAGGAGCTAGGACGAACAGTGGGCACACACTGTGTGGCAGAAAATGCCATCAGCGGGCACACCTCGTGGCAGAAGATAAAGGCGCGATTGCATAACGGGGAGTTTGTTATCGAGGAATTCAGAGTAACATCAAATAGACAGCAATAGTTAATCATGGCAGTCTAAATCCCTAGGTGGAAAATATACCCATTATTCACACTTACCTCAATTGCAACATCGTAATGTATGCTACTACCCAAATCCTTTCCCCCTGCTTGAATCGCCACCGCTGGGGTAGAGGAGTCATGGGGAGGCCCTCCACAACATGGCCTCACCTCCTGCAGCCCCATGATATATGTGCATTAAAAATTATTATAACCTGCCACCTACCCCATCACTCTATGGCCACCTCTGCCCCCTCCACATAAATGTGTAAACATACTGCCATCCTTCCATCCTACAGGACCATCCGCAGCATTACAATTCTCTCTCAAATGTTGGAACATAAACTACCTGCGTCGATTTATGGTTAAGGCGCACAGTGCCACTTGAGGAATGGCACACACTTATGTCTGTGACCTAGGTGCAGAGTGGTACAGTGTCCCCTATCACAGTAAATGCACTATTACCATTGTAGTCCTGAACTAGGCCTGATAAGAATTTAAATGTTGCATTTTCTGAAATTTCACATCTTTGTTACAAAAAAATCCTGAAATTACAATATTATTCCACTTTGCCTAATTATACTTCATGTGCTGTAAATATTTATATTGAATGCACTATTTATCAAAAATGCATGGGAACAACAGAACATGAGTGGGTGTTGTTTGGAGAGCTTTTGTTTTTGCACTTTTTTTAGCATCAAATTAATACTTGGATCAAAAATTGACTTAAGAACGTTTTTTATGCTAAAATACAGCACACCATTTTTCTGTAATTTCACACAATTACTCAAAAACAAAAAAAAACATTGCGCATGCCCCTATCATAAATCTGCAGCTGTCTTTCACTGCACAGGCAGCAATGCAGCTGGCAGTTGAATGTGAAGAGATTCCCATGAAGGCAGGTGTTATGTTATGTATATTTGTAAAGCTTTCTGTCACCTGTGATGATATCCTGGCACTAAGCAGGTGTGTATGCGTAAACCCTACCTAGTCTAGGCTGTTAATGGAAAAGCCAGGTCTTTACCTTCCTAACAAATTCAAGAAGAGAGGAGTCTATGACACAAAGTGAAAGGTCATTCCACACTTGAGGAGCGATATAGGAGAACACCTGTCCTCCTAATCTGCTTCTGTGTGTGCGAGTAAGAGTACTGCGGAGCACAGGAGTTTGGGTGCCTGGTGAAAGAAGATGGTACTTTTCAGGTAGGTGAGTCCTAAGTATTTTATTGCTTCGAATGTGCATGTAAGAGTTTGAAATGAGTGTGTTTGTGTATCAGGAGCCAATGAACTTCCCTGATGTACGGTGTTATACGAGTTCTGTGTGGGAGGTTCAGAATGAGTTTTGCTGACAAGTTCTGGACGGTTTGTCATCTTCTGGTGAGTTGCTTGGTGATCCCGGTGTAGAAGGTGATCCTGTCGTCTAGAGTTACTGGTGACTAGATTGTGAGTGACGTTTTTCTGGTGTTGTTTGGGAGCCATTTGAAAATCTTCATTAGCATCTTCAGGGTGTGGAAGCAGGATTCAGTAACAATGTTGACTTGTGCAAAAATGTCCAGTTTGCTATTGATGATGATTCTGAGGTTTCTGGCATGGGTTCTGGGTAAAAGTCTGGGTCTGAGTTCAGCCAGCCACCAGTTGGAGCCCCATGGCAAGGTGTTCTTGCCAATGATCACTACTTCTGTCTTGTCTGTGTTGAACTTGAGACAGCTGGCTTTCATCCAGTAAGTGACTTTTGTCATGCAGGCGGTACATTTGTTTCCTGTGTTGGGCATCTTGTCCTAGGGAAAAAGTGACTGCTTCAGTCTGCAGAAGGTTGTCCGGGTGGGGAGGGGGAGGGGTACATAGGACAATGTTTCCCTCTCTTCAGGGTGGTCACTGGGAGATGGTACACTCACTGAACACAGCCTCAAAGTGGATCATAATCAGTTTCCTGTAACATCTTCTTTGCCTCCGCACTCACATCTGTAAATCAGCAAAAGCACTGCGGCAGTGTTTCCATATTTTTATGTAACCCTGCCCCCAGGCATATAAGGAAATTCCTTCTTCAGCTCACGCTAGCAGACATTTATTGCCAACAATAAAAATTAGAGGCAAACCAGTATTCTTGAAACTCTCAGTATTCCAGTTATGACAAATAAATATGAATGGTTCCCTCAGATTCACCTAGGATAAGAATATCTGATTTGGGGAGCTAAATTGTTCAAACTCTTGACACAATAAATGTCAACACTAATACTTTTCAAGACATAAAACATGCATTAGTTATGTATCACTAGTCATATATCAGTTGAATAAGAAATATATGTACACAGTAGGTACTCCATGTGACGGTAGAGGACAGGTGAATACTGATGAGAAAAATTATACATGCACCGAGACAACTAATCTTTAGAAAGAAAGAAAAGAAAGTCCCTGCTGTGATTTCATACAAATAAATCCTTATGAGAACACAACCAAAACAGTGAAAAGAGTGATGTTTCAACTCATAATATTTATTATCGACAGGGTCTTCATCATGACAAACAAATGGTAGCATCCTCTATCTACGTTAACATGGAACGTGCCAACAAGTTGATGCTCTTGATTATAGTAGACATACAGAACCAATCAAGAAGTAAATCCATATAGATAGCAATGAATTGAATGATATTGGTGCATCTCAACTTTGGCTAAACTTTTGCATGTCACAAATGCATAACATGAACGTGCACTTAGCACATGTTTCTCGTGTGGTCTAACAACATTAAAATTGAGTGTTGTACTTGACATTATTGCTAAAGTGTATTCTCTGTACGATTAGAGAATCTACTCATACCGTGTACCTTAACGGTATTAAATAATATATTTATAAACCATCCTTATTTAGTAGACATGTACTCAGTATAAAAACAAGTTGAAATGACACAGAGTGTGCCTTAATACTTTAACTAAAATTTATTGAAACAGTCTTCACGTTATGAAATTTAATTTAAATTAGAAACAAATTAGATTTATGCAATGTGTGCACTAATGTTTCATATATTGCATTTAAAAGTTCTTAGTCACATTTGAAATGTGTATTTGATAGTTATGTCACTTACACAACGTGTAACATGAATCTAATGTACTGAAATTTTACATTCATTTGTGTTTGAAAGAGTACATGCATAATAAATGTGCATATTGATTTAATACAAGAAAGTTCACATTTTAGGTCTGCAGTTTCTTATGCTACATAAAATACTGTTTTCTATGTTCTACTAACATGATATTTCTTGCGGTTATTCACACGCATTGTTAGTTTGAAAATAGATACATTACTGTAATAATGGCAGAAGGAGAGATCCTGAGAAGACATTGACAAAAAACACATGGAGAGCCAGAGTGTTAACTGAAAGACCTATTCAGCAACCTAACCTGAGTTTGAGAAGAAGATGTTATCCCCATGTCAAGTGTGGGATCTTTTGCAAATGTTGTAGTCTGCAACAGAACAATGGAAAAGGACAATGGATCCCATGATGATGTGTACAGAGTGGTGTTGCCCAAGAGACTCTTGTGTATTATAACCTAGTGTTCATACAGTCTGCTTAGGTGATCCTTTTCAGAATGACCCCAGAATACTTTCAAAACTTTTCCAGACCCTTACCTCACTTTCCTTTGGACGTAGAGAGGTTTGGACCTCTCTGTTTCTCTTCGATTCTTTGCTAAGTGTGGCTTAGGCTAACACTTTATTCCCTGACCTGAGAAGAGTCTTGACCAAACTTCTGTAATGCTGACACCTTACTACTTACATTTTCTTGCCTTGTTCTATATTTCTTTTATAACATTTCCTTTATTGTTTTAGATTGTTTAGGCTCCAAAACCATCCTCTTAGCATGGACTCTAACTTAGGAAATTTAGATCTACCTATGTATAGACGAGAAAATCTGAGACTCTACTTTTGTTAATCTTTTGTATTGCTGTGATTAAATTGTGTGTCTGTCAAATACTAGTCCTGCTCAATTGTTTCTGGAGGTTGGGCTTCCCTGTTGTTATTTTGTACCTTTGTAGCATGGTGCTAAGAGTGGTGTACCATAACGTGACTGATAATTTGTAAAAAAACACCTTCACTATAATTACCGATTCCTGGTCCTTATTGTGTATCCAAATGGGTTACACTGTTAATTGATAGTGATTGATGAAATGTTAACTCTCCTCACCTCTCAGTCGAATAAGAAAGGTCCCTCAGAGGACAAACGGTAAGAGAGTAGGTCCAAAAATGCAGGATCAATGTTTAATATAGGGGTGGGTTGAATATTTAATTCTCCCTATGGAATTGGCGGCTCCACATTAATCTTGAAATGCGGAATTCTGGCCAGGTTCTGCTAATCGCCGCATGGTGGAATTGTTCCCCGAAAGGCTCCAGAAATGCAAGCGCAAGTGAAATTTGGCATCCCCTAGCACCATTGTCCAACGAGGGTCATTGCGAGTGGTCAGAGGATGACTTTTCAAGTAGATATCAGGTAGATTTTCTACTCGAGCGGCAGCAAAAGCAACTCAAATGGACTTAAATTGCAGCGCGAGCAGTGTGACATGTATATTTTCTGCCCATTGGCAAAACTTAGTGTAATCTCACTGAGTTTTTATGTAACTCCACAGAATTACGCAAGTTCTGTCCACCCCCGTTGTATACAGAGATCCCAATGATTGGAGATATCTCTTTCATCTCAATAATTTAATATATGCCATTACTTAGATGTATCTAAAGCAAGCTTCTATGAACTTCGTAGAATATGTGCATAACAAGGCTCAGTTTTGCACTTTTTGCAACTTTCAAGATGCAATAGGGTTAGTGCAATCTATATTACAGAAGGAGCTGCTCAAGTGCTAGTAAAACATCCTGTACTACCAAAGAGACTCAGGGTACAGAAATTAGAAGCATGCATCTTGTGGGCCGCCAGGATGCTTTGCATAAACAGTCTGTGGTGCGCTGACTATGCCCCACTGCATTTCCTATCCCAATCAAAATAAGCTGATGTCCTACCACTCACTCTGCCACCCACCCATAACTCTATGACTTTCCAGACCCTGTCTGCCAGATGCCAAGTTGTAGATCTAACACTGAACTGGCAATGATGCTCTGAGATCCAAACAGGCAAGCCTGGATTCCACTATCTGTGTGAGTCACTAAAGACCCACAGCTGATAGGAAAGATAATGGTTGGAAGTGTCACCCATGTTCCTCCAGCTTCCTTAGCTCTGGAGAGGCTCAAGAGAGGTGGGAAAGGTTGAGTAAGGTGGCAAACTGTTACCTGCCTTACCCCTGATTTGGTCAGCCTGCCTTAGGAGGAGAAACAGCAGTGAAACAAGAGGTTTCCTTGGTGAAATCAGAGCAGTAGAATGTTTTTTTTCTTAACAGCAGTAACTAACGGGATGTTGACTCTAATAATAATGCCAATGGCTTTCAATGGAAGCCATTCATATCAAGGATTTTGTGATTGGCTTAAATGGAGATGGACTTTGGATCATATTAGCTAATGCACTAATTTACCACTACTTCCCAAGAGCATTAGTGGTTTATGTGTTATCCACTAATTAGGCAACATTTTGTTGAGCCCATAGGTGGAGGGGAGTTGTGGGCCTGAAAAGTGCCATGCTCTTACCCCTGGGGTGAAGAAGGATCATGGTTACTGCATGGCATAGGTCTGCAGGGACTGTTTGTCCGCATAATCCTGTTTTATGGCAATTTTGCACTCGCATTTAGAAGTACCAAAACAATTGAATAAGAAAGAAGCACAACACAAAGGAAATCCAACATCCATTTATAAAAATAGATCATATTGTTATGAATATTTAGACACCAAAATGAAGAAACTCCACCAGAGAATTCTGGAGATACGAATTATTAAGGAAATCGCAAATCACAGCTTTTATACTCCAGTTGCTAACAAGCATTGGCAACTGCAGCAGTTAAAAGTTACTTTAGAAACTTTTGTAAAGATGTGTTCAATTACTCTGCCCCGCAAGTCACAGGGTACAGTAAGGTTTAGCAGGACAGTTACCTTGCAGTCACAGTGGTCTCCAGTCCAGTTTCAGGTGCTATGGTTCAATTGGGTCTTTCTGCAGGCCACCACTCCACCCAAGGACATAGAGGAGTGACTTTGGCGTGGAGGTCGATGTCTCTCAGATTCCAGGTAAAGTAACAAAAACAGTTGCCACTCGTCTAATGGTCTCTGGTCACAGCAAAACCACTAGTTCCCTTTAACTGTGACTAGTGCCCATCTTGAGCGACAAAACTGTACTTTGAAGTCTCTCATGGGTCTAGGTTCAGTCTCCAGGGGTGCCTCAGCGGTTAGAGGTGAACAAGCAAATGTGGCCACCAACTTGACTAAGGCGGCCTCTTCAATGTTTGTGACCCTGTTGCTGTAGCAGGAAGTCAAACAACTGACTCCTGAAGTACATCGCTTCTGTCTGGGGCTCAAGGACTACGTTTATTCAAGTAGAGCACCACAGGCACAGTCCTCTGTTTGCTAGCCCAGGAGGAGCAGGTGCAGTCCAGTCGTCTTTGGTGTAGCCTCTACTTGGCTGCTCCAGGAAACAGCAGAGCAGTCCTTCTTTGGTCCTCTCTCCAGTGCAGATGAGGTCTGCGTGCCAGGGATGCCACTTTTATGTCCACAACTTGCCCCCTGGGGATGCGATGACTAATAACCAATGGGTTACCAGGTACCCTTGCACCTGATGACGACTTCCTGCAATGTGTGGCATCTAGCTATACTACAGTGCAATATTCTTCCCAGTCCCAAGATGGTAGAATACATATCTTGGTGTGTGGATCTTGATAGCCCAATCTAGATGTGTGGCTCCCTGAGGGCTAAGTGCCTAGGGGAAAGCCGGTTTGGCAACCACTTGTCATTCTCTGTCCCTGATGCCAATCTGTCTACTGGAACAAAAGAGCAGCCCATTTAATATGTGCCTTATATTTACCTTTCAAAGGCAGCTTCCCCTTTGAAGCTCACTGTTTGGGCAAACATTATGAGTTACTTCATGCCAAGGTGAGGTACACCTCTTCCAATGGCAGGCCTCTATTGTGTCCTTTCCTGGGAGTAATTCACAGATTTCCCCAGGAGGGCAGAAGGGTTTCTTGTGGCCAGCATCTGCAGATGGCCACTTGAAATATTTAGGCAACAGAGTAGCAACTTTCTAAAGACGCCTTTTACTGAAAAGTTACATTGAATTCGACTTTGGCATAGTCATGTTTAATGTAACAATTTTTTTGATATTTGAAATCTTGAAGTATCAACTTTGGTAGTCCCATTCAGGAATTAGCAAAGCTAAATTGTCCACATCTAACCTGGTACTTGCCAATAGGGCTACTCGTCTTTTAACAATAAATATCTCAATTTGAGGTTTTACTGTTTGGACACGTAGAAATTCAGGTCGTACTTTTTAATATACAGCACCCTGCCTAAGGTCTTGGTAGGCCTACCCTAGAGTGGACTTTGACATTAGCTGAAATGGCAAAATTGAGTTAGCAGTTTTAAAACTGCTCTATCAGTCTACAGTTGCAGGCTGGGAGACATCTTTTACTTTGTCACACTCATGGTGGCCACTAAGTGCTGCAGTCCATTGAGGGACACTAACTTACAGGCCCTGGGTACTCCTGGTACTATATACTACATATACTACGGACTTATACGTAAGTTAGTAACTTATGCTGATTGGGTATAAGCCAATTAAACACACACTTTTAAAGGTCAGACCACTGTCACTAAGGTCTAGTTTGCAGGCTTTAGTGCCCTCTTTGTCATTACGCTAGTACCTAATATTCAAAAAGTAGGGATGAACCTGCAAAAACGAATTTCCTCACACAACCACCTCTCCTGCCAAGCTGTTTCATCCGTGAGATTTCATCAGACTCTTGGGCAGTTATCTTTGACTATTCTGAGGGAAGGATGGGGATACTGACCAATATTTGAGGGCCTATTCGGCCTCATACACTTCTACTTGGATCAATCTCTATGAGAAGTTGAACCACCTCAAAACTGAGAGGTCCCAACCAAAATTGGACCATGAACAGTACTGTATCTCTGTACAGACTTACACTTCCTCTTACTTGGGACTGTGGGGCCCTGGTCTCACTAGCCCCTACCTTAAATAGGGCAAGACCTAACTTGCCTGCTGTGGCCACCCAACACTTGAATAGCCCACCAGCACCAACAGGGTTAGCAGGCCCATCTTGCCTCCCTGGAGAGTACATAACCCCCATGACAAGTTAGTGCTCTCCAAAGACAAGCAACCTGCAGAGGCCACTGGCAGCTGTCAGTGCTCACAAACAGAAATCTAGCTCTCCACTGAGAAGTGGCTATGCAACCTTAGGTTTACTTTTAAGCCTCATGTCCATTCCTGGAATGGCAAGGAGTCACTCTGCAGCTCCTTAGGTTCTGTTATCCTTTTTCGCTCTTCCGAGAGGGGCCTTCTCTATGATTGGCCTCCTCTTCCATCCCTTATCTGTTCTCTGGGACGTCTGTCTTCTGTGCTTAGGGACAGTTTCCCCAGTATCTTTGTTTTTTTGAACACCCGGAGCAGCTGCCCCTTGTGAAGACCCTGGGTCCCTACCTCTCCTGCGCTATCTGTATCATGGGCTGGACAGCCAGAGTGCATACCCTTGTGCCCCATTGGCATCTGATGGCCCATTGTGCTATTGACACTTTTGAGAACCCCCGGGGCTCATAGATCACTTGTTTGTATTGCAAGGTATCCCCAAGGGCCCTTAGGCCATCTTATCAAACACACATGGTATCCCCCAGGGCCTTTGGGCCACCTTAACAGATTCACAATGTTCCCCAGACTGGCTCCACTAATTAGAATTACAGTTTGGTATTAACATGACATGTGCAGGGCTAAACATGTGGTTTACACGAGGCCTGGCCATTGAAACTGTTTCCACCATGTGGCGCCTGAAATCTCATGCGATTTTGGAGTGCGTGTGTTAGGCGTCCATTGTGGGCATGGGTACAGTATAAATACCACGCCCAGCCATGAGGTAGTGCTTGGCCTACGACCTACGGCTGAAGAGGATGTCTCTCTTCAACTTCCATTCCCTTTCCCTGGAAGTCAGCAGCCAGCTCTAAAACAACACACAGCAGCAGCAGCAACTTAACTGCGGTGCCTGAAGGCTCTGATATCAGGCATCCAGCCTCCATGTGCCTCTGTGCAGTGTTCCCTCTTCGATCCTTGGCGTTGGAAACCTGCAAGACAAGAAAGTGTGGTTAAGCACCAAATGCAAGGTTTGAGCACTAATAAGAGACAGACTGAGAATTCAAACCCTGAAAGATTGTCGCAAACGCCTACCATTGCTACCTTGGAATACCTGGTGCATTTACTAACATTGTTTCTGGCGCATTTCCTAACAGTGTTCTTGCTGCATTTACTAACAGTGTTTCTGGGCACTTTTAGACATTGTTCACGTTGCACTTTGGTACATTGCGGACAGCTTTTATGAAAAGCTTGTGTGAACTTCCACGCATGGTTTGTGCACTCTGAAGAAAGAGACATTGTCTGATAGTCCATGTGTTGTTTATGTAAAGACTTGAGACGTGTACCCACAGTTCTTCTGTACCCACTATTACAATGTAAAGGGTGTCGTAACTCCATAAGACACATCTGGTGTGTAACGAATTCTAAGCTGTAATAGTTAGTTCTATTGTAAGTTGTCTTTTAAGATTGAAAAGGCATTTGTAGGGTTATTAGGTTTGTCACACACTTGGTGTATAACACTTTCTCATTTATATGTGCAGTAACACTTCATCTCCACGCACCCCAGAAGACCCCGGGGCAGAACAGCTCATTAGGCAGACTCTTGAGGAAGCCCATAGCAGTCCATGCAACGCAAGTCTTTCATTTCTTATTTTATCCCAACCACCTTTCCCTTCTGGATGGTGGTTGATACAAGGTTATAATTCCTTGATCAGGTGCCACCCTAGGAGTGATAGGTGGTCCAGCATCGCTTGGCGCAGACAGGAACTAGGTGAATGGAATGACAACCCTCCTTGTTCTCTGCTTACATCAGGGAACTCATTTCCTAGTATACAATCCAGGAAAAGGTCAAGACTGACTATCACCTTGCTCAGAGTAAGTGCATCCTCTGTCTCTAGGGGAAACAATTCCACAGGGCTGGCAGTGGCATGCCATTGGGATCTCCTTACCCTTACAGTTTCACCTGGTAAATACTGGTCGGAAGAAAACAGTCTGTCCATCACTATGGTGTGACTGTCACCTCTATCCCTCGGAGCGGTAGTTGGAACCCCATTAATGGTGACCATATCAAAGTGTCTAATACCACCCTCAGACTTCACTAGCTTGCCGTCTGACCCAATCTCCCAACTGAAGCTACTTGGACCTCCTCTTCGAAAGAATCCTGTTCTAAGGCTTCACTTGCCATTCCAGTGCTAACCTTCCTCGTGGCTGCATCACTGCTGTGGTTTCCTGGTTGCTCAAAGTCAAAACACAACTTCTTCTCCAGGAGTTTATTTAGCCCTGAGCCCCCACTACTCTGCTTGCGAAATGTGAGTTAGGTCTTGACTCCCTCGTTAGGTTTCTGGGGAGCTTTTGGAATTTATTTTGTAGCCTTACTTCTCCTCTCTGTTAACTTTTGTGGCTCTACCACATCTCTTCTTGAGATCACCCCTCTGGGACATCTTGGATACACGTGTATGTACCCACTCATCTGTTACCTTGCTCAGCTCTCTGGGGGTAGATAGCTTCAGCAGCGGTCCGTGGAGGGAGTTCCGTGGGGCGGAAAAGCGGGGCGGGGGAGGGGTAGGGTGGGGGGTACTTAACACCGGAACATGGATAATTGGAGGTAAGTAAACAATTAAATAAATAAAACAAATTTCGTAGCGCGCCCTGCATCACAAAATGCGGTGCAGCACGCGCTACGAAATTCATTTTATTTAGTTAATTGTTTACTTACCTCCAATTATCCATATTCTGGTGTTTAGTACCCCCCACCCTGCCCCTCCCCGCCGTTGCGCCCCACGGAACTCCCTGCACGGACCGCTGCTGGATAGCTTTGAGTCCACTAGCTGCTGGTGTAACTTCTCTGAAGAACGATTTGTAAGTATGGGCTCTGTTACCACCAAATTGTAGAGCTCCTCATAGGTATCCACAGTTGCGTCACTAGGAGGGTGCGGGGGGTGCGGACCGCACCGGGTGACACCATCACACACCCACCACAGCGGCTGCAGGGGCTTGTTATACACCCCTGCCACTCCTGGCCTCTATGTGAAGAGGTGGGAGTGAAATTTGAAAGCCTGACAGTGGCATGAGATTATATGAGGGACGCCAAAGGATCAGTGATGTGCATTAAGGGATGGCCATTCGTCTGTGCATGCCATGGACGCTAAGGGACAGACACAAATCTATATAAAGCTACTGTTCTAAATGCCCATCTTACAAAATGACTGCCGACATCAGTCACTCGGCAACCCTGACATTTCAAGCAAGCTTAGCACCTCTCCGAACATGCCCTCGTCTGGCGTTACACCTTCCGTCAGTCATAGCATTTTAATCAACACCATGAAGCATTGGTCTTGTAATCTTAGTTTTCCCACTAAAAGTATAGCCATATGTGAGTAACCCTACAAAGGGAATGCACCACGGCTGGCCAAAGCTGTCGCACGTCATGGTTCAGCCTGCCAGCTACTGCATAAATAGACCTGATGCCGCCGGATGTACAGTCCCACTGTCAGATGCTCTGCGTGAGAGAATGGAAGGTCTAATTAAAAGTACTGATGCAGTTCTGAATAGCGGGTGTTTTACTGCAATGCCAAAGATGGCCCACTTACTTTGCCTATAAAATAAATAGATTGTTTGTAAATGTCACCAGAAATCTGAGATGGAAATATGGGATTGCACTGCACACATTACATTTTTTAGTTAAGAAGATGGGTTTTAAAAAAAACAATTTAATTTGTTAAAAACTCCTTCTGTTTATATGTTAGGTTTAAAAAAACTGGTGCCTACAGGGTTGAGGTGATTCCAGGGCCAGATTTAGTGATGATGGTGCCACAATCTTTTTTGGTGCCCCCAATGACAGACTTCCTTCGCAGATTCTCTCGAGGTCCATCATGGGGTAAGTTTTGAGGGGGTGACAGCATGAGTTCACGCACTGGGTGACACCAACCCTAGTGATACCATTGGGTATCCATCTTGTTATCCTTAATCCAGCCACCCAGTGCCTTTACTGAAGCATCCACAAAGTCCACCCATGTCAGTGTTGCCCCCTTGCGTGTGCTCCTCAGCTTCTGTTGATACTCTTCAGGGGTGAGACCAAACAGATCAACAAGTGCTGCCTTCATGTGTGTGTAAGACTCAGCCACATTACCGTCTAATGTCAGGAGCCTATCTTTCCCCACAGCTGGAACCAGGTCCCACAACAGAGACCCCCAGTGTTCGGCACTCACCTTTCTCATCCTTAGAGCTCTCTTGTAAAATGACAAGACACTTATCTATGTCATAATCCTCAACATACTTTTGATAAAACTTTGGCAAACGTTTTGCAAACTTTAAAAACTTTTAAAAAAAACTTTCCAAAACAGTACTCACCAGACTCCAAAACCTGGCAAGTTGGTTGGAAATTGCAAGAACTTCCTTCTAGGTGTGGACTGGGTGATTTTTGGACATCTCAGACTTATTGACTATGTAGTACTGCTAGACACAAGTTCTGGATCCCACCGCTAGACACCAATGTGAGGAATGCGGTTTATTAAATGGTGAGGTTGTGCGATCTCACCATGCAATACACTCACAGATCTGTCTTGGGTCCAATCAGGCTAGTTTCTAAAACCTTAGTTCAACCCTGGATAGCTGTGGCTTCAAGCGGTCAGGCTTAAACAAAGTAACAAGTGCAAAGCATTTGGAAGTACCATAACAATTGAATAAGAATATAAAGCGGCCAAAGAAAATCTGGCACCTTCTTTTTTAAATTTCTAGACACCAATTCAAACAAATTCCACTAGAGGGTTCTGGCGGTGCAAATCATAAATCACTGCTTTTCATTCTAATCGCAAACTAGCATTGACAACTACTGCAGTTTGCAGTTACTTTGAAAACTTTGGAATCTTTTGCAAAGTTGTGTTCAGTTACTCCAGTTTGCCTTGGGTGACCAACTCTGGGATAAGGCCTGCCTTAGGGGTGGAATATATTTTTAAAAGGGAGGTCTGGACTTTGTCATTAGCTTAAATGGCAAAGTCAAGTTAGCAGGTCTAAAACTGCTCTACCAGTCTGCAGTGTTTTACTTTGTCACTTTCATGGCGGCACAATATGCGGCAGTGCAAAGGTACACTTTAACCTAGAGGCCCTGGGTACCCCTGATACCATCTACTAGTGACTTATGAGTAAGTTAACTTATGGCGTATAAGAAAATAAAACATACCTTTTTTAGCATCAAAGCACTGGTATCGAGGTATGGTTAGCAGCCCCAGTGCCCTCTCAGAGTCATTGACCGGTACCTAATAGTCATAAAGTGGGGATAACCCTGAAAAAAGCTATTTTCTCACATGTGGCTAACTCAGTGGGCCTTTCATGTGAATTTCCAGACAAAGGAGTCCTAAAATCCCACATAACAAAATAGCACCACTCAGACTGGACCAGGAGTCCAAGCAAAGCCCAAATGGTGAAAACTGATGAAGCCAAAGCCAGTTCTCTCAAACGTTTCAAGTAGGTCAATTATGCTACCAGGGTCTCTAATATGATTTGTCAGGAGGAACGAAGTTTAGGGTAGGATACAGTTGGGAACCTAAAATGATTACACAATCAAAATAAGGAGGACAAGTGCTATGTCCAGCACCCACAACCAGCTTCCTGTGGCACTAAACTCCAGAGGCCCATGTCTCAAAATGAACAAGTCACTATCAAGTCTTCAGGTGGAAAGTAGCAGTAACCAGAGCTGGGCCAAGTGGTTCTTTCAGTCAGCATCCGCAACTGTTGTGTAAAGGAAAACACCAATCAAGAGTTTTAACACCAATGGCAACCGTAAAAGTAAGTGGTAATTCCAACACCTCTAGAGTTAGGGCAATAGAGTGCAATCAGCGAAAAACAACACAAGTGCATGCAATGAAGACCAAAAACTTCCGCATTCACCTAACGCCTATTTGAGGCATATGTAGGCTGCATTGGGGAAACCGGCAGATCATGAATGGTGCTAGTGTAGTACAAATTGTAGTCCTGGGAAGAGCCTATAAAGCTTCCTTAATGCCGACCTACCCAAGTGAACTTGTATCTACCTCCTGTGATGGCACTGTTGTTGAATTTAGCATTAGCTTTTAGCACTCCACCTCCACCTCCACCTTAGCTCTCCATCTCTGCACCGCACCCTTACTCAACTACTTCAGGATGGGACACATGACCTGGCTCTTTGGCTGAGACATGCAGTACAGAGCCCGGACACCCCTCAGGGTGATGAGCCACGCTATACAAATTCTATCTGATTGATTGATGAATGTGGCATAGTCGGTATCTCTCAACAGTTACCTATACATCAATGAGATCAAATCAGTTTTAGAGTTGAGTGAAAAAGACAACAATTATGAAGCAAAAATAGCTGCTCCTTCCGGGCGGGAGCAATGCCAAATCCCGCAGCAGGAGGGGAGTCTGGGACCACGAGGGCCCTGGGGCTCCTCCTGCATCTTCCAACATGTTGTTTGTGGGTTCTCTAGGTGAACACTCACTTATTTTAAAGTCAGGCCCCAGGGGATGGTGTCCCAGGGTCTATAATAGTCTTGGGGAGGGGGCCTCGCACCTCCCTCCCCTTCAAAATAAAAATGGTGTTCCCACTAGGGGTGGGCGGAATTTGCGTAGTTGCTCTATGCAAAATTTCCCGAAACGGCATGAAATCTCCGCGAACACGCGGAATTTTGCGTGCTCGCGGAGATTTCATGCTGGGCCCGTTGTAATCTATGCAGGGTCTCAGGGGCAGACGAGCATTGTGCAAGAATGAATCCTGCCCCATCATACATCCTTAACTTGATAAATTCTATAAATATTACTATTTCTGTGATCTTAATAATTATAATTGTTCTAACCGATTACAATCTTTTTATGCTAATTGCCTCACTTTCCATACAAAACCATCAACCAATGTTCCTAGAAGATGTTATGTTTTTCTTAATGCACAAATGCTGGCCACCAACTTTTAATATAATCTGCATTTTCAGATATCTCGCAGTTATAATATTAATGCAATAAGAAAAACGACACATCAGTATCACTTAGCAAGATACGTAACTTCGACCCAATTGGTTGCACAGTGTGTCAAGGGCTGTGCGCTGAAGAGGGCTTTCTGTGAACCTTGGTGAACCAAAATGTTATCTCTGAAATCTATTTCCTTCAATCTTCTCTTAAAACCTTATTTCAAGAAACAAGCAGCGATACACTTAAATAGGTGCTAGGTATTAGAGTAAATTTGTCCTCGTTTTAAGAGCCGAGGGAGTTGTGTATGCAAGGGTCAGAGGCTGTGAACTCCCAGGACACTTGTAAAGAGATCTCTCTCCAGCCTCCCCTCCTCCGTGAGCTCTTAAGTAGTCTGAGGAGTGAAAACTGAAACCTGAAGAAAGGCAGGTCCCTGACCCCCAGGACCTCTGTAGCGAGCGCCGGCTTCTGCTGCTGCGCTCCAGGAAGTTGGTGCTTAACACCGCAGCGGGGAGCTGATGCAGATAAAATACAGGGGGTCAGCGAGGAATCTGGCCTCCATGGGCAATGCCATTCAAATTCAGGCACGAGGGGGTTTTCAGACTTCAATGTGAAAGTATGGGGAGAAAGCACACCTGCCCAGCCTCGACCGAGCTCACGAGGTTTTAACTTTTTGGGCTGATTAATGCGTTACAGAATTTGAGCTTCTACTCGGGCTCCTGCTTTATTTATAATCTGTAAGTGCTTCCTGGTGAGCTTTAATTAATACCTTATGCCCCCAAATTACATTCCGCTACGGATCGCAAAAGTTTCGACATTTCCGCGTTCCGCGCGAAACGCAGAGATGCCAAAATTTTGCAAGTTCCGTGAGCGGAACAGAATTTGCCGCCCACCCCTAGTTCCCACCATTTTCCATGCGTATGAACAGCTCAAATTACCAATAGGACTCAAGCATGTTTCCCGCTGATTTTGAGGGTGCATTCTTCATGCAGAGGAATATGAGGACATTCCCACCAAACAAAGTGCCACTTAAAATTAAGAGGAAGTATCTTTGTTTGGTGGAGATTCAACTCTTCATCTGCAGTTTCATCGTCTTCTCTAAAGGAGGATTCATATTGCCACTGATGTCTGTATGAAAACGCTTGAGGAACCATAACATTGCCAAAATTACTCATAAACAAGGTTGCTGAAGACATTAACACATGGTCCTTTACACAGGTGTGGTGCAGCATATGCACTAAGTCACAGAGTGAGGAAGCATTTACTAATTAGTCAGTAGAAAATACCCCAGTTAGGTGGGCATTTTGTGAAAACTGTGGAGTCTTATTGGATAAATACAAGGGTGAGATTCCATCCTGGCCCTCAAGCTCATTTTACAGAAATTAAACCTCAAAGGAAAGTACTTACAAATATAAACAGAGAGGTTGCCCTAGTTGAAGCACCCCTTCTGTAATGTACAAATCATTTTAACTTCTTGCACTTTGTCCAAGGCAAAGCAAGTGTGTTTATTCTACAATAACCCATTGAAAAACGATCTGAAACCCTTGATGGAGGTGAATGCATCATTGATTCATTGGAGCGCAACCTCTCCTGTAGTGACTGTCCCAGAAGAGTGGGTTCTGTCTTATCGTCTCCTGGTCTTTGGTTTGCCCTTTTAATTACTGTTGAGTATGCAAATGCGCAAAATCGCCTACAAGCTCCGCCCATTTGGCCCGCCCCATCAACGTTAATAGTATGCAATGACGGTCCCACCATTTTCCAGGCTGATAGACTTACCAAAGTGATCCAAGCACGTTTACCACCAATTATGATGGTGAGTTCTTGATGCAGAGATCTATGAGGACATCTCCAACAAACAAAGAAGCACCTACTTCATATAATTAAGAGGAAGTACCCATGTTTGGGGGAAATTCAACACTTTGGCTGCAGTCTCATTGTCTTCTCTACTCAAGGTTTCATTTTGTCACTGATTTCTGTATGAAGAAGCTCGAGGAACAATCACATTGCCACAATTACACATACACAAGGTCTGTGGAAACATTTCCTTGTGGTCGTTTATGAAGGTGCAGTATAGAGTATGCACTAGACAAAACCAAAGGTTAAAGTAATGTTATAGTTAGGTGTGATAAAAAGATCTGTTTTTGTGTAAAAAAATCTTAAAAATTCACAAAAATAAAAAGGTTAAAGTGGAGTTATAATTAGGTGAATATACCAGTGACAACATTAACGTTTTCAACTTTAAAAAAGCACAAAAATTCACCAGTTAGATTTAGCAGAGCTAACTATAACTTGTGCCCCCGCCATTTACCGCTTATGACCTCACATATTACATCACTCATGACATGATCAATGACATCATTTGTGGAATCACTGGTGACATTTCAAACAACACCATTGATTATATAACTGAGTTTGCCGGTCACTTCAAATGCTGCCTGAAAAGTTTTGGGGTGGTCCGCCAAGAGGGGACCAAGAAAAAGGAGTGTCCCAAAACACATATTCCCCGTGCAATTTCCTATAGGGATTTTAGACACAACTCTAGCCCGAACTGCTGAACGGAATTGCACCATATTTAACAGAAAGCAAGATCTTGGTCCAAAAAGAGAGCTTTTTGTAATTTGATGTAAATCTGTTAAGTAATTTTGGAGTTTTTAAATAAAAAATATTTATGTGTATGTAGAGAAGTGGATCAACCGTGGATCCACCACAGTGGATACGTGGATCCACACGTCAACAGCAATACCATGATTGGCTGGCCACAACCTGAGAGGAAATTTGTGTTTGCCATATTGTGCATCAGAACTTGATTCCCAAGTGGGGGAATACATTTTAAAAGTGATAGAAGAGGTCCGGGTAAAGGTACCCTTACCACAAGGTGCTGATGGAGGGGTTTTTGAGGGACCCCCCATTGGCAAAAAATTGACCAAAAATGTGTTTTTTTAGCCTGTGAGGATCTGCGGATCCATTGTGCTGTTTAGCATGACCCCCAGTGGATCCAAACCCCAATTAAAAAAACACATACACACACTCACAGACCCACACACCTACTCATACACTCATTCAGACACTCACTTACACACCCACACAACCACTCACAAATCTACTCACATGCCCATACAGCCACTTATACACCACCCACAGACCCACAAAACCACTCACACAGCCACTCAGACAACCACACACAGGCCATTACACACTTATAGAAATTGCAATAGCATATGTTTGTATTAAATATGTTGGTGTTTTAGTATCGAATGTGTCCAATATAACCAGTAGACCTCTATTTTGACCGAGGATTCACGATGGATTTGGGTATCCATAATTTCTTTTTTTTTAAAGAACGACTTGGTGCATTGCATTTATAGAAAGATTATTTTTTTTAAATATTTAGTTAAAAATATATAATAAGAATGAATGTGTGAATAAAATGTATTTATAAACTTTTGAAAATGTATATTAGTAAATTAGTCAAAACAAACTAATCAGTGTCATTTGAGATGTCATCAGTGATGTCACTGACCATGTCATGAGCGATGTAATATGTAAAGTCATAAGCAGTGCATTACAGTGGCGTGAGTTATAGTTAGCTCACTAACTATAACAGCTAAATTTCACTGATTTTGTACGAGTGAAATCTGAGCCTAACTGTAACATCCCTGTATCCTTTAGTTTTTTTAGTAAATTTCCAAGTTTAAAAAAAATTCCATTTACTAACTGTAACGTCCTTGTAACCTTTGATTTTTTTCTCTCTCTCTATATATATATATATATTCACTGAAAAAACCATAGGTTTCAGGAGCGTTATAGTTAGCTGGACTTTTCACTCGTACAAAACCATAGAAATTCCCCCGTTATAGTTAGTTCAGCTAACTATAACTCACGCGCCCGCAATGCACTGCTGATGACGTCACATATTACATCACTCATGACATGGTCATGGGGAAAATGCATTTTGGGACCCCCCTTTTATCTCAGCCCCCGCATGACGAATCCCCCCGAGACTTTCAGGGTAGGAGCGGAGGGCAGCGCCCCACCTATTTTGAAAATTTCGCGAGGATTCGTCGACCGGCGCAAAAGTTATTCAAAATAGAATGTTGTGGTTTTCCTATGGAAACAGGGTCCTAACTATAACTACCTACTGGCGACCGCCAGTAGGTAATCTATCTATCTATCTATCTCTATATATTTGTATATATATATATATATATATATATATATATATATATTATCTACTGGCGGTCGCCAGTAGATAGTTATAGTTAGGACCGTGTTTCCATCGGAAATCCGCAACATTCTATTTGGAATAACTTTGGCGACGGTTGACGAATCCTCGCGAAATTTTCAAAATAGGTGGGGCGCTCCGCTCCGCTCCTACCCAGAAAGTCTCGGGGGGATTCGTCAAGCGGGGGCTGAGAAAAAAGGGGGGTCCCAAAATGCATTTTCCCCATGCAATGTTCCGTAAGGACCTTTAGTCCAAGGTACAGCCCGAACGGCTGAACAGAATTACTTGAAATTTAGCAAGAGGTAGTCCTCAGGTCAGGCATGTGCCTTTTGCATATATGGTGTCAATCTGTTCAGTAGTTCCTGAGAAAATCAAAAGTAAAATCACATACATATCTGGGCGGAGCCTAACCACACATCTCATCGTGAGATCTGATTGGCTGTCAGTACTTCATCCAAGAAGTGTTGGCAGCCATCTTGGGACCAATATACATGATAGCACCTCATTAAAAAGCATTGCAGTTAATAAAAGGTTTTAAGACTTTAGTTACATTATAAATCATTTGTTGATGGTACCATACTCATTTTAGGAATTGTGGTGTGTTCTAAGGTGATTTTACCATGTGAAAAAGCCTTCTGCTGTGATATCACGAACCATGTTTGAGAGAAAACTATTTTCTCATACTTTTCCGACAGAGGTTTGGAAGGTGATCTATAAGCTAAACTGAGAGCATATTTTCTGTAAATTCACACTATCTTTCTCGGTCATGTAAGAATGAAGTCTGACATTCTCAGTAAAACATGTACATCCAACAAAGGCAGAGACTGTCAGTTGATTCCTTTGTGTTCTACTGCAGCTTCCCAGAGTGCTCTAAAGAACAACTGGAGCGCTAACAGTCTTACTTATGACAAAAGTATGGCACACCTGAAGCCATCTTGATTGGAATAAAGTGGTAACACTTAAAACATTTAATTTACAAAAGAACAAAATGATGGGGTTCATTTTGCCATATAAATTATGATTAGTGCTGCAGAAAGAAAAACTAGGGCACATTTTGACTTCTGAAATCCTCTTTTATTTCAAAAAAACATTCTGACATGCAGACTGAAATATGCACTTTGAATACCAGCAGCAGACTTGCCTGGTGAACAGTAGCTTTACTACTGTGATCTAATGAGCAACTAGAGTGCTAACATTCAGAATTTATGGAAAATGTGTGACACATCTGAATGCCTTCTTGATGGAATCAAAGTAAAAAACTGAAAGTATTTCCTACTGAGGAGACTGCAGTAAATGAGGAAATTAGGAAACTTCATAACAAATAAATCTCCTAAAATGGCCACCAGAGACAAAAGAGCCCAAATGTAGCCCAAATATCACCCAGATGTAGCCCAAATGTAGCCCAATGACAGAAGTGTGCAAAACACTTATTTTATGTGTATTTGCAGTTTTATATAGTGCAGACTTGTCAGGTATTGGAGTGCTTTACATGAACATTGGTTACATCACACAAGATCAAATTCATTTTGGTTGTAGACATGGGGAGATTAAGTGATTTGACCAGAATCACAGAATGTTGAGCTGAAGCAGAAACTCCAACCTGGTTCCCCAGTTGCAAAGTCTGCAGCTCTGGAAGTAACACCACACCCTCTCCCCTTGGATGCAACATTTAATGAAGTGGTCAACTGGATAAAAAAACTAAGATTACAAATAATTTAAAAGTTCTTTGTCGCTATTTGAAAACCCAGAAAATATGTCCTCATTTTAGTTTTTTAGAGCACTAACCATAATTTTGATGCAAATAAGACCCTCTCATATATGTAATTTCTAAAGGAAATGCTCTAGGCATTACAGTTTTGATTACATCAAGATGACGTCAGGCATTCCACACTTTTGTAATAAATATAGAATGTTAGCAATCTAGTTGTTCATTGGGATACTGTTGAGAGGCAGAGGCCAGGGGCACGGACTCTGAAAATTGAAGGCAGGTAGGAGAGTGCAGAGGCAACAATTTGACCACACTAGGCAGGCAGGAAGGGCAGTGGCAGCACAACAGACTATGGAGGGCAGTGGAAAGGGGGGCAGGGGCAACAAACCAACAGTACAGGACTGGCAAGAGAGGATGTGGCAATATAATAGACCATTGTGGGCAGAAGGAAGAGGCAGTGGTCATACAACCATACATGCCAACAGACCCGTTTCAGCCAGGAAACGTCCAATGTTTTAAAGGTCAAATGGGATTTACTTGATCTGTTTCCTGTCTACAATCGTCTCTTTTTCAATGTAACTCAAAGGGGAAAATCAATACCCCAGTTTTATTTCAAAATCTCCCTCTTACCAAGTTCAAAATGTTCGCAAGTATGGTACATTGGATCATGGAAGGCAGGAGGAATTGGGGTAGGGACATGGACTCGGATAACAGAGGACAGGAGGGACATGGAGAGGTGCACCAAACTGACCCTACAGGGCAGGCATCAGGGTTTGCAGCAGCACAATACACCACATGGGGCATGTGGGATAGGAGTGCAGCACAACAATCCATAGAAAGCAATAGGGAGGGGACAGGACCATGCACATGGACAACAGACAACAGAGGGGAAAGAGGCAATGGTAGCTAGCTGACCATAATGGACAGACAGGAGAGAAAGCTGCAGCATAACAGACCATAAAGGGCAGGAGGGACGGATCAGGGGCATTACAATGGAACCGACAAGCCAGGAGGGAGGGAATAGGGGTCTGCACATGGAAACAGAGGGCTGGGGGCAAGGGGGCAGGGCAGGAGCAGCAAGATGACCATGGAGGTCAGGTAGGATGGGCACTAGAAACAAGACACACCATGGAGAGCAACAGTGAGACTATGATGGCATACACACAGACAATGGAGGGAAGGCGGGAGGGGGTCAGGAGCAGCTAGCTGACCACAAAGGGAAGGTGGGAGGGGCCATGGCAGCACAGAAGACCATGCATGGCAACCGGGAGGGTTAGTGGCAGCACAATGGCTATGATGGGCCAGAAGGAGGGTGCAGGGGCATGCACAAAGGACCATGGAGGATAGAAGGGAGGGTCAGGACCTGGGCACAGACAAGAGAGTTCAGGGGAAGGGGCCTCACAACAGACCACACGGGGCAGGCAGGAGGAGCAGTTGCAGCACAACAGACCAGGGAGGGCAGAAGGGTGTGGCAGTAAAATGGACCATGGAGGACAGGAGGAAGGGGATAGGGGCATGGCATGTGGACAGGCAGGGTGGAGGTGGCAGGGACAGGTTACAGTCATCTGACAATGCTAGGCAGGTAGTAGGGGTATGGTGCATTGGATCATGGTAGGCAGGAGAAATTGGGGTAGGGACATGGACTCGGATAACAGAGGACAGGAGGGACCTTGAGAGGTGCACCAAACTGACCCTACAGGGTAGGCATCAGGGTTTGCAGCAGCACAATACACCACACAGGGCACGCGGGACGGGAGTGCAGCACAACAATCCATAGAAAGCAATAGGGAGGGGACAGGACCATGCACATGGACAACAGACAACAGAGGGGAAAGAGGCAATGGTAGCTAGCTGACCATAATGGACAGACAGGAGAGAAAGCTGCAGCATAACAGACCATAAAGGGCAGGAGGGACGGATCAGGGGCATTACAATGGAACCGACAAGCCAGGAGGGAGGGAATAGGGGTCTGCACATGGAAACAGAGGGCTGGGGGCAAGGGGGCAGGGCAGGAGCAGCAAGATGACCATGGAGGTCAGGCAGGATGGGCACTAGAAACAAGACACACCATGGAGAGCAACAGTGAGACTATGATGGCATACACACAGACCATGGAGGGAAGGTGGGAGGGGGTCAGGAGCAGCTAGCTGACCACAAAGGGAAGGTGGGAGGGGCCATGGCAGCACAGAAGACCATGCATGGCAAGCGGGAGGGTTAGTGGCAGCACAATGGCTATGATGGGCAAGAAGGAGGGTGCAGGGGCATGCACAAAGGACTATGGAAGATAGAAGGGAGGGTCAGGACCTGGGCACAGACAATGCAATGTTCCGTAAGGACCTTTAGTCCAAGGTACAGCCCGAACGGCTGAACAGAATTACTTGAAATTTAGCAAGAGGTAGTCCTCAGGTCAGGCATGTGCCTTTTGCATATATGGTGTCAATCTGTCCGAACGGCTGAACAGAGTTCCTTGAAATTTGGCAGAGAGGTAGTCTACAGGTCAAGGAAGTGCCTTTTGTAGGTTTGGTGTAAATCTGTTCAGTAGATTCTGAGAAAATAGCCTTTAAATCAATATATATATCTGAGCCAGCTTACGGTGCGCTTACGGTGCGCTTACCGTACGCGTACGGTGACGTGCGCGAGCGCGATTCTGATTGGCTGTTCGATCTAAGTAAACATTCGAATCGGTCGAAACCAGGAAGCGGCGGCCGCCATTTTCTCTCTCGCACTCTGAGGGGGGCAGCAAAAACAAAGACAAAAACCATCTAAAGGGGCAGTATATTCAGTTCTTAACCACCCAGCATCGATATAGGTGTCCCCAAACAACCCCCAAGGCCAAAAAAACAATTTTATTTTTTTTCGAAAAATCGCCGATTACGCTTACCGTACGCGTACGGTTAAAATTATTAAAAAAAAAAAATTATCCACACTCTCCACACCCCGTGTGTAAATGGTTCCCGAAGGGCACCATTTGTGCATGGCTTATATCTGCACGAAATAGTACAAATGAATACCTTTTCACAACGAAGTGCATAATATGTCCCCCATGTGCGCACGGTGCGCGAAGCGCATCGTGCGTACATGGCCCATCCCGCATAACGTGGGCACGCGGTGCGCGCAGCGCACCGCGTGACCACCGTGCGTGCACGGCACTAACTGCGTAAAGTGGGCGCGCGGTGCGCGAAGCGCACCGCGTGCTCATTGTGTGCGCACGGTGCGCGAAGCGCACCGTGCGCGCACGGAACGAACTGCGTTAACTGGGCGCGCACGCCACGAATGGCGTAAAGTAACTTAGCATTTAAAAAACCGTACAAATTAACTGAAAAAACCATAGGTTTCACACACGATATAGTTAGGAATTAGCATTTAAAAAACCTTGCAAATTCACTGAAAAAACCATAGGTTTCACACAAGTTATAGTTAGCTGTACATTTCACTCGTAAAAAACCAATGAAATTCCCCCGTTATAGTTAGTGCAGGCAACTATAACTCACGCGACCGCAATCCTCTGCTGATGACATATGTGTCTTTATGAAAAAAAAATATTTGTAATATATGTATAGCTAAAATTTAATGGAAGAAGACATGGGCAAATAAGTGTCTAAATACAGTATTAGCATCAGCAGAGGATTGCGGTCGCGTGAGTTATAGTTGCCTGCACTAACTATAACGGGGGAATTTCATTGGTTTTTTACGAGTGAAATGTACAGCTAACTATAACTTGTGTGAAACCTATGGTTTTTTCAGTGAATATAGATATAGATAGATAGATATAGATATAGATAGATAGATAGATATATCCTGAATCCAGTGGTATGTGTGTGTGTGTGTATATATATATATATATATATAGAGAGAGAGAGAGAGAGAGAGAGAGAGAGAGAGAGAGAGAGAGAGAGAGAGAGAGAGAGAGCATCAATCCTGTTAACAGCAAAATAACAGGCGCTGACTTCATGGAGATATGACACGGGAATTTTAATCCAAACAAAAAGCCTTGACACGTTTCGATGGCAAGCCACCTTGCTCACAACATCGGGCACCAGGAGATTACATCGTTATATACAAAAAGCCACTCAGCAGGTTGTCACAGCAACCATGTTTTGGTATGGACATAAGCTAAACATGATTAAGTGAAATAACGAAGAAATTAACACAAACTGTTATAGAGTTCTTCTATATATGCAGAGGTAGTGTAACAAAAACAATTACTTGTTTTTTGAAAAAAGCAATAACTCATTGCAATAAACTGAGAAGAAAGACTTCACATCAGTCTGTAACTCAAAGCCACAATATATACATCTATACCACTGGATTCAGGCTATCTTGGTTGATGAGGGGTGATACCCTGAAACTGGTCCTTGGATACTTACTTTCGGTCCAGGGAGGACCTGGCTTGGCAGTTCGGGCTAGACTGTTTGCATCATGAGCAGGATCAAGACTCATTTGCATATGGTTGGGTCCAAACTAGGGTGGCGTGGTGACCAAAAGAACGATGGATATTGGTCCAGATCTCTGCATTGGTGGTGAGTGTTTGTTATTATTCAGCATTACGTCCATCAATTGTTCCTTTTGCATATATTCACTGGTAAAACTAAAGGTTACAGGGTCGTCATAGTTACACTGATGTTTTACCCATAAAAAACCATAGAAATTCAGCATTTATAGTTATACTTATAGTTATATTTATGTTACGAAACTATGACTCGTTGCCCATAATGTAGTTAAAGGCACGAGTTGTAGTTTGTTCACATAAGTATAAATATAACTATGACTGATGAATTTCCATGGTTTTGTATGGCTAAAAAGTCAACGTAATTACAAAAACCCTGTAACCTTTGGTTTTATCAGTGAATTTCAATGTTTTTATTTTCTGCTGGGGCCAAAGTTCACAGAGGATCCACGGATAGTAAATTGCAGGGACCCCTCTATGCGTCCTCTGGGGTCAGAATACCTGTATCTTGCCCCTTGTATCTGTTTTACAGTATTTTGTCACAGCATCGAGCTGATGCGAGGAAAGAAAATAGCGATCACATCTTTTCTTCCAAGCTGCGCCCAGCCAATCAAGGCCTTGCTTTCACCTCCAGATTTGCGGAAAATTCGCGGGTAAACCCACGGATTATTTTTCGGCCCCAGATATACAAATGTGTTTCCACTTAATATCTCCGAAACTAAGGAACGGATTTACACTAAATCACAAAAAGCATGATGTTGTGTACCAAGATCTAGCGTCCTATCAAATTTGGTGTAATTCTGTCCAGAGGTTCGGGCTGTAGGCTTGTTCAAATGTCCTATGGGAATGAATATGGGAAAAATGGATTTTGGGATACCCCTTTTTCCTCAACCCCCACTTTATAGATCACCCGCAAAGCTTTCCATGCTCCATCTAAGGTACTGGGCAAATTCTTTTGGAAAATTTAATGGAGATTTATGATGCGGTGCCAAAGATATAGGCACCTGAAAATGACCCCTTCCTATGGAAACTAGGTTGTAACTATAACTACCTACTTGCAACCACAAGTGGATAATATATATATACCCACAATACCCTTTCAGGCATAGAGTGATGCATAAATTATACCAAACAAAAGCAGAGAACTCTGGGTAGTTCTCAAGGTTTAGGTGGAAAGCAGCTACTGTATCACCCTCAAGACAAGCGACACTCTACATTTGCTCACCTCAAATGTCTGCTTTTCTATCTCAGTGCAGATGGCACTGAGATAGAAAGGGACAAAGTCTTTTGCCATTTCTACCGCAAAGATTTTTAGCATAGGACTAGCACAGTGCCATCCATGTCGAGCTGTAAAATGACAAAAGCCTTTTACCACTCCAGGTACAGTATGACAGCTTTGTATTGGTAAAATACCAACTAAGCCAACTTGAAAAGAGCAAAAGCAACCCCTGACACATGTTTCGCTCTCATTAGTGTTCTTCAGAGAGGTATAACTTGGGAACATAATCTGCTCACCTGCACATAAGGAAAGGACTTATCCTGATACTTACTGACATGTGGGGCTTGAGCAGGGGCGTTCAGAGGGGCATGTATTCCCTCTGGTGGATTTCGGTCCCTTGTGAATCGGAAATAATTTTTACATGACAGCACTAAGAAGTGCCATAGTTAACAACTTTGAAAGCAAATGGTCATGTTTATATTAATGTCATGAATGCACAGACTATTTTTAATGAGTTATATTTTAGCTGCAGCAATATGATGCCACTGATGCCGCAATTTAATAACACACTGCAGTTGGAACTGATATGTTATAATCTATGACAGTGCATTTTGGTACGTGTATGAGTTAGGCTGAGGCCACATGGCTACTGCACCTTTAAAAGCATGTAACACTTTTGAAATTGCTCCCACCTGTCAACAAGGCTTTTAAGCAAGCCAAAACGCATCAGGAAAACTTGTTGTGCTGCCACATGTTATGGAATAAATTACGAGGATAATATCTGGAATCTGGCTTCAGTTTCTCATCTATATATATATATATATATATATAGAATAAGAAAAACATAATAGTGACCCCAAATACCTGTCATATTATCTGATTGACGCGGTACCTAAAAATAGAAGAGGAGGAGACAGGGAAAATACATTACGGAAACTAGAAACCCGGTACATTTTAAATCTAGATAGCAAGATACCGGGAGGTCTCAATGCCACTGAGGACCTTTACACCTGCATCTAGATGGGTCAAGGATACAATACCTACGGTGCCAACTTTGAGCAACATATTTTGCCTATAAACTATATGACTCGGGCAACAATCATTCTTAACTACTTTTCCCCTCCTCAATACAATATGTATATAAATGTTTTTAATTATTTACATATTTATATATATTTATATATTTATATAGTTTTATATTTGGTACATATTTATATACATATTTATCTAGTTTTTAGTCGAACCGAGTCTGCAATATAACCAAGACAATTCCTGCCATTTGCTGTCACTTGATGGCCCCCCCTTGTTCTGATCAATTTTTAAATCGTAGAATTTTTTTACTATTTTTACACACTTACTAAGCACGATAAGTCACACCATATTTTATTAACAGCAACGGATGGTTAAGCGACAGTTTAGTATTTTTTCGATTTCATATGTCATTTTAACATACAAGGATGTTATTTTGCATTTATGCTGTTACGTTTCAAAAATGACACTTTTAACATCACAATGGAATTTGCAGATGAATATTGTTATATGTTTGTTTTTATGAAATTTTAGAGCTATATTGAGAACATTCAAAAAGAAAAAAGTTTTATGCATTACGATGCGATTAGTTATTAATATGTTTTACAAAGCTTTCTAAATTGTAATAACTGTAAGCATTTAAGCTTCCAAAAACAATTTCTAACCTGGTACTAGATTGATTTTTTCTATGTCCAGTGTAAAACAAAGCATAATAGCTATATTCTCACGTTACCATTATTCCGACTTGTAATGAATCAGAAGTATTTTGTTGCTTTCCATGCTGTACTTTGCACTTTGCACTTTGCACTTTCTGTAACTACAAAATGGCGGTTGAAGCCTAGTAGCGTTGTCATGTGATCAAGGTCCAGGAGGGACCGAAACGCGTCATGGCCGACTGAGCAAGCAATAAACGAATTTGCACCGAATCGTGGTCCGTGCCTGCTTTTGTATCCCGGAGACTGGGGAGAGGAGTAAGCAGCAGAATCGCATATATATATATATATATACAAACAAACCTCTCTGCATGAGAAAGGAATGAGCCGCACTCCTTTCGGTGATTTGAAAGAATTTATTTTTCATGCCGGCATTTCCTAATGCATTTCGGTCACATCTAGACCTTCATCAGAGGGGAGCCAAAGCATCTCAAAGCAACAACACACCAACATGACATTTGCCTTTTTATAATGTTTCATCCCTGGTGGGCGCCTCGTTAGGCTGAATTCAGGCATGCTGGACCATGTAGTGCGCTGTAAAACTCCTAATTGATATCCTTCAGTGAGTGATGCTTTTCAAGTTTGTACTGCATTTTCACTTCACCGGAATCCACAGACACTTGATTTTCACATAGCGGGAGTCCCAACCAAAGTCCATTCCTTGGCGACTGCCAACTACCCTTCGTGTTTCCACATTAACGGTCCGTTTTCGAGTAGTTTTGGTGCTCTTTAACGGTATATATATATATATGTATATATATATATATATATATATATATATATATATATATATCCAAAACCAAATTCTTTAGCTTCCTAAAGACGGTAACGCACTCCAAGCCAGAAGATTTTAAATGCTTTATTCCACCATTCTTGACAGACCGGTTTCGGTCATGGCGACCTTTCTCAACGTCAAAAGTCCATTTACAATGAATCTTTTTAAATACACGGATGTTGAAGGATATAGAAAGAGGATTTCCATGTTTCAATACATAAACATAAAAGAAGGGCCTTTGTGCTTATATTGCAGCATGGTGGCCATTTTAGAGTTACTATTTACAAGTCATTGTAACATTTAACTGAAATAAATTCATTAGTGTTTTGACTACAAAGGAAGGGCATTTAACAATCACAACTTTATACAGTGTTAATATCCACTCTAATTATTATTGATATGATGCCAACATTTTTTGTATACATAAAAATTATTTAAGTTATTCCGCCCTGAATGGGCCTTTAGCTGTCAAATCACATAATGAAATATAATACAACTAACAACATCATGTATTATGTTTCTAAAGGTGGAAGGGGGCAGCATATGAGACAATAAATTGTTTCTAACATATAATGAAAAATCAATTGAATAAAACGTGTCACATCTTCTCATTAAGTTCATTAAAGTTAATAGATAATGCTGTGAACATTGATTTGAAAAGGACAATAAAGACAGTGAAGGTTGGGGGATGGACTGGAAGGAAACTCACAGAACTATTACATTTGATCCTGAAAAAACTGCCCAAAAGTTGTATTCTTTATTATACATTAACCTATGTGTAAACAATGAATATCACCGATACAGTATTGTTGACGCTGGCGTGAAAACACGGTGCTGACAGAGAGTAACAACTAACCATTATCAAATACCACACTTGCAATGCACTTTAAATACTAGGAACTGCTAGTTACATTTTAAGTATTTATAACACAGTTTGGCACAAAATATTGTTTTTGAAATGTGACTAACATTTATTTTCTTTTATGTCTATCATTATGGCAAATGCTGACTGCACCTTTAAGTAATGTGTAACTGGAGGCGGAGGTCATGTGACCAAGACCACGGACGTGGTAGAAACGCGTCGTCCTTTTCTGCGATCTGAATAAAGAACTTACCTGCAGAAACTAATGGTGTGGGCTCGACTTTATCTGATACGTCGGATTGTGATTCTTCAAGAATATATATACACTTCTGGTGTCATATAGTCCACTATTGGCGCTATATTGACGATGTTTGTCTCATCTGGAAGGGATCTAAGGATGATGCTTTGAAGTTCGTAGAAGATATCAATGCCAATGGTTTAAATTTAAGGTTTATGATTCTATGGTTGAATTTCTAGATGTTTCACTTTATGTCAATGAAGGTATTCTCCATACTAAGTTACACAGAAAGTCCACCGCTGGTAACTCGATACTTCATGCTGACAGTGCACATCCTCGACACCTCATTAACAGCATACCCTATGGAGAGTTAATACGTATTCATAGAATTTGTAGTTCCGAGTCAGTCTCTAACGAGTGTCAGATGGAAGCCTTTCAGAGATTCCTTGACAGGGGCTATAGTAAACAACAACTGACTTTAGCTCTGAACAAAGCTAATGATAAGCAAAGGGAAGCTTTACTTCAGCCACATCCAAGTGAGGAGATTGACATTGAACTTTCTGAGAAAGCTGGGCACCCAATTCGGCTTATAACTAGCTTCAGCACACAAGAACAGGCTATTCGCAAGATTATCTACTCAGAATGGCCTATTATTTTGACCGACAATATTCTCGGTCCCATTCTGCCAAACTTGCCAGCTATCATCTTGAGACGAGCACCCTCTATGAGGGATGCTCTTGTTAAATCTATGCCTGAGGTGAAACCTGTCAAAACCTGGCTCACCAAAACTAGCTTTTTCAAGTGTAGTTTTTGTAGAGCGTGCACGTTTGCTAAAAATAGCACACACTACAAAACAGCTTTTAGTGATAAGTTGTTTGCCATCCAATCCAACAACATCTAACATGCATTCTGATTATGCCATTTACAAACTTAGGTGCACCTGTAATTTAGAATATATCGGCAGCACCAAGCTGCCAGTTCATAGGCGTATTCTCCAACATGTAAGGGCCATTGTGAATTCTGACCACAATTACCCGGTGGCCAGACACTTCAAGTCTGTACATGACAACCAATTAAAAGACTTGGAGTATACTGTTTTAGGATCTGTTCCCAACCCCGGCTGGGGCGGAAATCGTGATAAACTACTAAGACAGAGTGAATCTCACTTTATCCTAGCTCTCGATACAAGAGCTCCTAATGGCCTTAATATGAACGAAGACCTTCATAATTTTCTTTAGAGTGCTTTCCCTTATATGGAGAGTTTTTGTATAAGTAATGTTCTATGAAATGTTTGCTCTTGTACGCAGTGTTTAGATGCCAATTTAGATGTTCAAAGATTTTTTAGCTTTCAATGTGTATATATTTATATATCCACAACGATTTGCGACAGCTTTTGCACTTGCACTTTAGAATCACTTAAGTGATTCAGGGTTTTTTCCCCCGTGTTGCTAGTATGATTATTTGTTTGTTGCACAATACTACTTTGCACAGCACTATTTGCACTTGTCAGGCACATGGCACTTTTTTCTCTCACCATCATCTGAAATATAAGGCATTTTTCTATTTATTCGTATATATTTTATATATTTAGAGCAGGTATTTTTTAGTCATCACTTTAATGTTTGATACATTTTATATTTGTATGGTTTGGCTTGTTAGGTTCAGTGATATTATCATGAGACTTTTTTCCAACACAATATTGCACATGCATTTTATTATGGAATGTTTCTGCTGCTATTTTCTGAACCTCATTTTACTTGCCTGTTGATTATTCTGATTTAACTGTGATGATTTTAAATATCTAGTAATATTGTTGTTAGTATGAATATTTGTTATTTTGCCTTTGATAGAATGCTGCCATGAATTAAGGTCATAATATTAATCACTACTGAATGTATGTATAAAAGTTGATTTAGTTCAGGTGCCTTATTTTTCCGGCATTTGCCATGTTTAGCTTTATTGCAGCAACTTTAAAACGGCTCTGGTTTTGTCGATTTGGTGATTCCTAAAGAAGAGAATTATTGCACTATGCAAACATTTATTCTACTCACAGTCAATTGCACTTGGCAATGCATTAATGTTATATTTATCTTTATTTTCTATTAAGACTTTAAAATCTAGTTATTGCATTTCTAGTGACTATGAGCCGGTCAGACATTGCCCATTATGTGACTTTAAATAATATCAAAATCTGCACTACGTAGATATTGATTCTGTCTGCTGCTAAATTGCACATTGCACTTTATCTCTTTCCAAATTATTAGAATTCCAGTTAGTGCATTTTATGTATTATTGACCATTGTGAGTGCCCTAGTCTGTTGTTGTTCACTTTTAAACAGTTAGCTTGTTTTTTATAGCTAATTGTGCACACACTTCACTTTAAATTTGTCAGTAAATGGAGACGCATCATGTGATCAAGCTCCCAGGAGGAGCGAAACGCGTCATGGAGGACACTGGTCTGAGCATTAATCCATGCTCAATAAATTGCACTGCTCTACCCACTAATCTTGTGTGGGAGTCCGTGATTTCCTTTTCAAAGAGCTGGGAGGTCTGTGCCTGTGGTTTCCGCCTTCGGCATTTCGGCGGACAGGACACTTCCAGTATATATATATATATATATATATATTACCTACTGGCGGTCGCCAGTAGGTAGTTATAGTTAGGACCCTGTTTCCATAGGAAAACCGCAACATTCTATTTGGAATAACTTTGGCGCCGGTCGACGAATCCTCGCGAAATTTTCAAAACTAATGGGGTGCTACGCTCCGCTCCTACCCTGAAAGTCTCGGGGGGATTCGTCAAGCGGGGGCTGAGAAAAAAGGGGGGTCCCAAAACGCGTTTTTCCCATGCATTTTTCCATAGGACCTTTAGACACAGCTACAGCCCGAACGGCTGAACAGAGTTACTTGAAATTTGGCAGAGAGGTAGTCTACAGTTCAAGGAAGTGCCTTTTGTAGGTCTGGTGTAAATCTGTTCAGTAGTTCCTGAGAAAATAGCATTTAAATCAATATATATATCTGTGGCAGCTTACGGTGCGCTTACCGTGCGCTTACGGTAAGCTTACCGTACGCGTACGGTGCTGTGCGCGAGCGCGATTCTGATTGGCTGTTCGATCTTAGTAAACATTCGAATCATTCGAAACCAGGAAGCGGCGGCCGCCATTTTCTCTCTCGCACTCTGAGGGGGGGAGGAAAAACAAAGGGTGAAAACATGTAAAAGGGCAGGTTAGACAGCTCCCAACCACCTAGCCTTGTTCATGGTGTCCCAAAAGTACCCCCAAGGCCAAAAATTCAATTTTATTTTTGTTCGAAAAAACGCCGATTGCGCTTACGGTAAAAAATTAATTATAAAAAAAAAAATATCCACACTTTCCCACCCCCGTGTGCAAAAGGTGCCCGTAGCGCACCTTTTGTGTATGGCATATGAGTGAATGGAACATTTATTCGAGTACCTTTCACAACGAAGCGCATAATATGTCCTCCGTGAGCGGACGGTGCGCGAAGCGCATCGTGCGTACATGGCCCATCCAGCGTAACGTGGGCACGCGGTGTGCGTAGCGCACCGCGTGCCCACCGTGCGTGCACGGCACTAACTGCGTAAAGTGGGCGCGCGGTGCGCAAAGCGCACCGCGTGCCCACCGTGCGTGCACGGCACTAACTGCGTAAAGTGGGCGCGCGGTGCGCGAAGCGCACCGCGTGCTCACTGTGCGCGCACGGTGCGCGAAGCGCACCGTGCGCGCACGGAACGAACTGCGTTAAGTGGGCGCGCACGCCAGGAATGGCGTAAAGTAACTTAGCATTTAAAAAACCGTACAAATTCACTGAAAAAACCATAGGTTTCACACACGTTATAGTTAGGAATTAGCATTTAAAAAACCTTGCAAATTCACTGAAAAAACCATAGGTTTCACACATGTTATAGTTAGCGGAAATTTTACTGATAAAAAACCAATGAAATTCCCCCGTTATAGTTAGTGCAGGCAACTATAACTCACGCGACCGCAATCTTCTGCTGATGACATATGTGTCTTTATGAAAAAAAAATATTTGTAATATATGTATAGCTAAAAATGTATGGAAGAAGACATGGGCAAATAAGTGTCTAAATACAGTATTAGCATCAGCAGAGGATTGCGGTCGCGTGAGTTATAGTTGCCTGCACTAACTATAACGGGGGAATTTCATTGGTTTTTTATCAGTAAAATTTCCGCTAACTATAACATGTGTGAAACCTATTGTTTTTTCAGTGAATATATATATATATATATATATATATATGTATATATATATATATATTTATAAGTGTTCTTAGCTTCGCCCGTAATATTGTTTCCCCAGTGTGTCAAAAAGCAGTTTAATTCAGTTAAAACCCCCCAAAAAGGATGTCGGCTGACACGCGTGCAGCCCGTGAGCTTGCCGCTAATGAAATATTCTCTGATGCTTTAGAGAATGAGGCGACTATACAAACAAAGGCATCAAATGAGACTAACAAAGAGCCTACTGGCTTAAGAGAACAATTCAAAATTCTGGAGAAAATGAAAAAACAAGAAACTGCCAAGTGGTGGGAAGCCCGATCACTTAAAAGATATTTAGACGTTGGAAGAATTCCAAGGGGGCTTCGCATTATGCTGGCCCCCAGCTATGAGACACCCAATCCCCTTATGATGGCAGAATGGGGAGAATGCAATCTGGACTCGTCCAGGCGTCTAGTCCAGATTTTAGTAAAATATGCTGAAATAGATGGGGCAGCCTTGCAAATAAAAATAGACGCGCATGAAGCATACATTGAACAACAAAAACATGATCCCCAGCAGCAAGCAAAATTAAGGGAAGAGATGAACAAGCGGCTGGAAAAAGAGGAGGAGAAAATAAAGGAACGGAAGATATGGAAGTTTAAAAGGGACCGCGATGATTACGCAAATGGTCAAATCTTCACCTTCTCGCGGCGCTATGATTCCCTGAGAGCAGCTACAGCCAAAAAAAGATATGGGAATAAGGGACCTCAAATGGAACAAGTGGAACTTTCCTCACTTTCCAGTTCTGCACTGGAAAGTGAATCTGAAAATGAAGGGACACGTAATACATCAGGAATTAAACTGACGGTGGGGGAAGAGTTGGATGTTTTAAAACAGGGAAGAAGGGAGACATTGAGACCAAGACCACAAGACATGAAGGCACCACAAAATGCCAAAGAAGACGGGCGAGACGTCGGGCAAACAAGCAACGGCGAACCAAGGAAGAGAGGACGCGGTCGCGGACGCTCCCGAAGGTATTAGAGACAGAGAATGTTGGTTTTCAGGCTGATAAAATCAAGAATATCATCAACCTGGGACAAATAGACCTCACGAAAGCAGAAAACCAACTATTGAGTTTGGGCCTGAGCTACTGCCCGGAAACGAGTTTCCATTATACTCGTACCAGGGCAGACGTGTACCTATTTATTAGGAAACTAAAACTCAAAAAATTATATCTACAGAAGCCGGCCCTGGATATTGACAAAAGGTCTAGCAACAGCAACAGTCCCAGCAACCTCCAAGTCTCTGATGCAGCCCTATATAATGACTTATACTAACTGGCAACAGGCGACCATGTAGAGGCAGGTGAATCAATGCCAACTCTCAACCAAAAGAAGCCTGATACTCCCTTCAAACCCAAATCTAAATTTATCCCTATTTCGTCCCATGACGGGCTGGACACCTTTAATGACCATGTGACAGTTCAACTAAAAAAACGTATGTACATGAGCAATTCAGTAAGAAAAAAGAAATATTGCAATCAAGAAAGGAGATTTAAACAATTGATTTCAAAGCTACAGAAGGCGGATTTAATAATCCGCATCTCCGATAAAGGGGGAAATATTGTACTTTGGCCCACAGCGGATTATCTCAAAGAGGCGCACAGACAATTGGATGAAGTAGGATGTTATAGCAAAAGTACCCCTTTCAAATATAAAAATGCGCAGGAGACTCTATTTAAAAATTTATTAGCGTGGAAAGGCTTGGGTCTCCTTAGCTGGGAAGAATTCAAATTCATCAAAAAAGAATATCCATCAACGCCTTACATGTACTTCATCCCCAAGGTCCATAAAAGTCTGACCTCACCTCCGGGCAGACCTATCATATCTGCCTGTGATGGCCCCTTTGAGAACCTTTCAAAATACATTGACTATTTCCTGCAAGACCATATGAAAAAACTGGATTCATACATCCAAGATACTGGTGACTTCCTTAAAAAGATTGATAATTTTAAATGGAAAGAGGATTATCTATTAGTCACCCTGGATGTATGTTCACTATACACCAGCATCAAACATCAAGATGGCCTGAGAGCGGCAGAGTTTTATTTGAGTACCAGGACAATTGAATTTGCTGATCATACTAAAATGTTATTGAACATGCTTTCCTTTTGTTTGGAAAATAACTTTTTTTTATTTAATGGTTGTTTTTTCCAGCAACTACGAGGAGTAGCTATGGGCGCCAGCTTCTCCCCCAGCTATGCTTGTTTATTTATGGGCTGGTGGGAGGAGCTGGTGATCAGGCGACAATATCAGCAGATTTTTACTCAAAATGTGATGCGATGGTTTCGTTATATTGATGATCTTTTTATCATATGGCAGGGATCTAAGGAAAGTGTACTCAAATTTGTAGAGGAAATCAATTGTAACAATTTTAATCTTTCTTTTACATCAAATGTTAGTAATGAGACAGTGACATTTTTAGATGTACAGGTTTTAGTTAATAATAACATTTTAACTACTACCCTTTTTAGAAAACCTACGGCAGGCAACACACTCCTTCATGCAACCAGTGCACATCCCCCACATCTTATTAAAAGCATCCCGTATGGGGAGATGCTCCGTATCCGACGTATATGTAGTGACCCTCTGGATATGGAAATTAAACAAAAAGAATGCATGACTAGGTTTTTAGATAGAGGGTATAGTTTGGAAGTAGTGGAAGCGGCCATGAAAAGATCCCGGCTAAAACCAAGAGAGGAAATTTTGGAATATAGAAAAAAAGATAAAAATGAGGTTTTAAATACTGATAATGAACCAGTACGCCTTATTTTAACATATTCCAAACAGGAAAAGGAATTAAGGAATATCATGAGGAAACATTGGCATTTTATACGCGAAGACCCAGTGATAGGGGGACTTATGCCACTTAATCCCTCTATCACCTTCCGTAAAGCAAAAAGTATGGGTAACATGTTAACTGCCAACAGCCAAGACACCTCCAACAAACAAATGTGGCTGCCTATTAGAAATGGTTTTTACAAATGCTCTATATGCAAGGCCTGCCAATTTGGTACAAATACCAAAACTTATTGCACGAAATTCCCCAATACACAACGGGAAATTAAACAACACCTTACGTGCAAAACGGACTATTGTGTCTATGTCCTAGAATGTGACTGCACTTTAAAATATATTGGCAGCACAAAGCTGGCGGTACACAAACGCATTTTGCAGCATATTAGAGCCATTAATAACAAGGATCAAAATTATCCCGTGGCTAGGCACTTTGAAAAGGTACACAACAGCAACCCTAAATGCCTGAAATATTTTGCCATCGAATCTGTACCACTGAGAAAACGAGGTGGCAATAGGGAGGCCACACTGCGTCGTTTGGAAACTCAATACATTTTAGAGTTCGATTCGAAATGGCCAGGTGGCCTCAATGCCACGGAGGATCTTTACACCTTTCTTTGAATTTTATACAGACATACACATCCATTCCTTGGTTCCATCACAAAACAAATATAGGTGGAATACATATTGGGGTCATATGTGCATATTTTAATGATTGTTTTTTAGGATATTGTAGGGTAGTATTAACAATCTTATATTCCCATCTCCTTTTATTGATCATTTTAATCATGTCACTGGTTTTTATCCCTCATAGATAATGTCTGTATATTCTGTTTGCCTTTTGTGACTCAGATGAATTTGATTGCTATAAATGAATTGCGTATGGGATATTTTCTCCGTCCATTCTGTATGTTTACATAATAGGATTGAATTGTATTTTTAGATCGGTGGTCTCCATTAGTTGATTGCCAAGATGTGTTTTGCACTAGTTGCATTAGTCACTTTATGGTATTTAGTACTGTTGCATTATGCACTTTATTTGAAACTGTACATAGAGTTTGACAAGCACTAGTAGCATTAGTTAAACTAGATTATCAAGTACTGTTGCATTATGCACCTTATCTGATTTTATAGGTTTGTTCGCCTCATTCTATTTAGATTAGCACTAGCCACTTTATGTCCTTCCATCAGTGGGGCATTTATGCACTTTAACATACTTGTTATCTGACGGACTACTGTGGTTATTCTTCTTCTTTTTTTCTTTTAAAGTTGTCCCTCATTTAGGGCTTTTTTCTTTAGCACGGTGAGCACTTTATATGAATATTAATGTGACATATTATGACGTGACACAAAGATACACAATTGAAGTATTTTTACTGATATTAATATATGCATTCAGGCTTTTATTATTGTCAGACGCAATGCAATATAATTTATGAAATTGTGAAAACTGAATTTCCATTTCAATCGCATTGTGCCTATATAGTATTTCTTCGTGTATACATGTTTTCTATGTCTATGACAGAAAAGTAAAAAAATGTGTTGCATTTGCACTTTAAATACCGGGTCTGCACGGATGTGTGGTCAGGTGACCAAGGCTGCTGTGACGGCCGAAACGCGTCCTGACATCCGTTATGGGGATTGTAAATAAATAAAACTGCTGGCACGACAAGAGGTCTGCGCTCGTGATTTCCTTCCAGGAAGTGTGCTTACGAGTGGTTAAGAAACATATATATATATATATATATATATATATCAGCTCACGCTTCTTTATTCAGGAAAGAAGATGCACCACTCACTGGTGATTTAATCCAACATTTAATTCAACAGAAAAGCATGACGCTTTTCAGCTTGCGCCTTTTTTGACCACAATGTTTACCGAGTTCATGACGCCATTTTATTTTCCATTCACGCATGCGCACACGCGTTCCATCATGAAAATAAAAAGCGGATATAGCTGAATAATCGGCTGCAAAAAGTAGACACCATTTTAAAGTGGTTTTCACGTAAATATTTTCAATCCATGATTTAACTCAAATCAAAATCTTATTGACTGTATGGGTCAATCACATTTGTCTCATGTTGTCTTATTATGGAAATTAAGGTTAATAACATTTGTTGTATGTTAAATAATTCAATGATTAGTGCGCATATCGTATTTTCATTTCCCATAATTGTCATATTTCATCAACAACGGCGCTTCCTGAGATCCTGTTCTGAATTAGCTTATTTCTATACGCCAATAACTCTATATGGATATACGCAACTTATATGAATAAATTCATGCATCATTCCAGTATAGCGATGTTATACATATTCATATGTTCATATTAGGTGCATTTTGCATATTTGACCACTGATTAAGCTCTGGATGAGCATTACCGTTCCTGGTTATAACTCAAATAAACCCCTTTAAATTCATTAAAAATATTAAATCATTCATTCGGGTTCCACATAAAAATTATGACAATGACATATCATGATTACTGACAAACTTCAAGGAGGAACTTCAACCCACATGAATGGCTAGTTCTTCTTCAGTATTCAAACCTTCCGGAGTCCTGGTCTGGAGGTCAATTATATATCTGGACTCAAGTCTACGTAAGAGAAGCTCTCTATTTCCTCCTCTTTCATTCTGTGGGACATGATCAATACAGAAAAACCGTAGAAGGTTTCTGTTACTGGAGTGGGATTGGGCAAAGTGCCTGGCAATGGGATATGTTCGATCCTTTATTTCTATAGCTCTGGCATGTTCAAGAATATTTTTTTTGATGGGGTGGATGGTGCTCCCTATATATGAAAGATTGGATGAGCATAGCAAGCAGTACACGCAGAATGGAGTATTACATGTGAGAAATGTATTTATCTTTCTCAGTCTATCAGACCCTGGTACTTTATATGATAATGTTTTACTATTGTGTCTGCATGCCTTACAATTAGTACATTGAAAAAATCCAGTCAATTAACTAATACGTGGATCCTTCCTACTGTTATCTAGATGACTTTGGGTCAAACTGTCTCTGAATGATCTACTTCTCCTATATGTGATTTTAGGGTAATTTGACAAGTTCCTTCCTATGACTGGAACAGTCTTGAGAATATGCCAGCTTGGTTTGACGATTTTGGATATATTCTGGACTTCATCAGTGAAGGTCATTATTGGTCTGAACTCTGGATTTTCAGGGTTTGCTAAAACATGTTTCTTGTCTTTCAGGAGTAGCTTTCTGGGAATTCTGTCAACTCGATTGAGAGTTGATTTGAATAGATTCCCTAAATATCCTTGTCTTTTAAATCTCTTTATGGTTTCTAAGGCCCCCCTGTTCAAAATCTGACTGTCTCGTACAATTTCTTTTCATCCTTATAAATTTCCCATAAGGAATGCTCTTTATTAGGGGTGCCAGATGACTACTTCCGGCTTCTAGAATTGAATTGCCGGCTGTTGGTTTCCAAAAGAGGGAAGTACATATCGTACCATCTGCAATAAAGTCTTTTAGGTCTAAGAAATTTACTTCTGTGGTACTCATTTCCCCACTGAAGTGTAAATTAACCTCATTGTCATTTAGTGCCGCAATATATTGTTCTGCCTCCTTTTTGGGTCCTTTCCATAGGATGAATAAGTCATCTATATAGCGGTGCAAGCCCACTATACAAGACACCCATCTCTGATATTCATCCGCCCAGGCCACCTGCTTCTCCCACCAGCCCATGAATAAATTTGCGTAGCTGGGGGCAAAGCAGGTTCCCATGGCCCTACCTTTCAGTTCTATGTACAGTTGTTGCTGAAAAAGAAAAATATTGTTATGTAGGCAAAATGTTACAAATTCAAGCAGCATTTGACTATGTTCTGCTAACTTTAGTGATCTGCCCTTTAAGAAGTATTGAATTGCTTTGATTCCTTGAACATGATCTATGCTTGTGTTTAAGCTTGTTATGTCCAACACTATCATTAACATGTCAGGTTCCCAACTAATGTGGGAGATTATTCTGATAAAGTCAGTTGTATCTCGGACAAGAGATGATAGAGTCTTTACAAGGGGAGCCAGAAAAACATTGACAAATTGAGACATATGTTCAGTTAGGCTCCCAATAGAAGAGATGATTGGGTGGCCTGGGGGTCTGCTTGCATGCTTATGTATTTTAGGCAGATGGTAGAATGTTGGTAGAATTCGATGTGCACAGCTCAAAAAGAGTGTTTCCTCATAATCAAGCATCCTACGGCTGAGCCATTTTTGTATCAGTTCCTAATGGTCTATGATACTTTAATTGTACCTTTCCTTTGTGATTCTTGCATAGTTTACTGTATCCGAGAACTGACGTAAATCTTCCATGATGTAATAGTCTCTAGTCAATAAAATTATGTTGCCCCCCTTGTCTGATGGTTTACATACAATAGTGGTGTCCTGTTGAATCCTCAGGATCGCCTTTTTCTGTTCATACGTGAAATTTGTTCTTGATCGGTTTCCTCTTGTCCATTTAGACTTCTTTATTCGCAATTGTTGTAATTCTAGCTTTACTGCTTCTTCAAAAGCATCAATGGTGTCAAATGGAGTGTTAGAGATAAAGGTTGATTTGAGCCTGAGGCCTGATTTGACACTTTTTTGGTCCATCCCAAAGCTTTCAATATTTGTTGGCTCTTGTGGTTCCGAGATAGGTTCCTCATCTGCCAGTATCTGTTTCCTGCTAACACATCCATCGTAGTCTGTATGGACTCAGAGGAAGACGTCTGGGGTAGATCTTGGTGTCCTCGCAATTTAAAAAACGGATAGTTTCAATTTCCTTGTAAATAGGAAAAGGTCAATCCGTGATTGTGTGTACTCGAACTTCTGTGTGGGGCAAAACGTAAGTCCCTTCTTAAGTGTTGCTTCTTCAATTTTAGATAATTTCCTTGGTGTCAGATTTACAATTGTAAGTTTGTCAGTTTCATCTATTTCCTGGCATTCCTCTTGCTTCTTGTCTGTGAAGCCACGCCCACACTTTTTGAAGCCGCCTCATCTTGTTTTTCTTTTCTTTGCCGGTTTCTCCCTTCCGGGGGTTTGCCTCGTCCTCCCCTTTGCCACGTCTGTCGCATTCCAAAAGGTGCTCTCCATGGCGAGAGCAGTGCATGCGCTGCTTTCGCCAGGCGAAACCTAAAAATAAGAGTCAGAAAATCCATTTCCCATAGGAAACTTTATGCAAGGCTATAGCAGAAACTGCTGAACGGATTTACCCCAAATTTGGCAAACAGGTACTGCTTGGCTCAGAAAGCAACCTTTTTAAAAATGGTGTAAATCCGTTCAGTAGTTGCTGAGAAAATCACAAATAAAAGTTTCGATATTTAGAGGCTGGGAGGATGCGTGCACCCTCCCAATCACGAGCTTCATGCTAATTGGCTGTCAACACTCCAAACCAGGAAGTGTTGGCAGCCATCGAACAAGAAAACAGAAAAACTAAGCCGCAAAACAAGAAAAGGGGGCAGGGTAGAAACACCCTGACCCCCTAGGCCTGCTTAGGAGGTCCCAAAAAAGCTTCTTTTTTTTTTTAAACGCCGAGATGCGCGGAGGATCCGCGGATCCGGCCGTGAAAATAAAAAAAACGAAGCGCGGGCTCCTGCACTTCGTTTAATTGAAGCCCCTGGGGTGGGCCAGGTCCCGGGGCCAGAAAAAAAAATGTGTGGGGGGCCCCAATCCCCGGGTAGGACCAGGGCACCCAGGGACCCATGGGTAGGCCCTGGGGGAAGAGTTCCCCAAGGCCAAAATCGGCCTGGGGAAGGTGGCAGTTCGGCCCTCCTTCCAGATGATTTGTGGCTGGGTACCGGGGAACTTAGTCGCCGGGGCTGAAATCCTCCCTGGGAGTCAGCCACATGGCCCCCCTCCACATTGATATTACGGCAGCCCCTATCCCCCATTTTAGAGGGCGAAAAACAAGCACTAAAATACAAAACAAAGGGCAGGAAATCAAGCAGAAAGGCAAAACAGAGGCCAGAAAATTTGCAGAAACGGCAAAACAGAGGGCAGAAAAATTAGCAGGAAATGCAAAGACAAGTCAAAACAGAAAGCAGGAAAACCAGCATGAAAGGCAAAACAGAAGTCACACAAATATGCAGAAAAGAAAAAACATAGCAGAAGTGGGCAAAACAAAGGGCAGAAAAACTAGCAGAAAAAGGCAAAACAGAGAGCAGAAAAACAAGCAGAAAAGTAAAACAGAGGGTAGAAAAGTGACCAGGAAAGGCTAACCAGAGCAGAAGAGGGCAAACAGAGATCAGAAAAACGATCAGGAAAGGCAAAACAGAGGGTAGAAAAACAAGCATAAAAAGGCAAAACAGAGCAGAAGAGGGCAAAACAGAGAGCACTCAGTCACTCACACACCCACTCACAGGCCCACTCAGACACTCATGCACCCACTAATAGACTCACTGATATGCTCATCCACCCACTCACAAACCAAATTAGATACTCATGCACCCAGTCACAGACCTACTCAGACACTCACACACCCACTCACAGACCCACTTAAACACTCATTTACCCACTCACAAACCCACTCAAAGACTCATATGCCCCCTCACAGCCACTCAGACTCATGCACTCACTCACAGACCCATTCAGAGTCATGCAATCACTCACAGACCCACTCAAAGACTCATGCACTCACTCACAGAGCTACTGAAAGACTCATGCATCCACTCATAGACCCACTCAGACACTCACACACCCACTTATACCCCCTGGCACCCAGTCACAGACCCACTCAGAACTTCATGCACTCACTCTCAGACCCACTCAGACTCATGCACTCACTCATAGACCCACTCAGAAACTCACACACCCACTCACAGGCTCACTTAGAGACTTACCTACCTCTTTACAGACCCGCTCAGACCCTCATGCACTCACTCACTGACTGACTGACTGACACATTTATGGAGGCACTCGCAACCCAAGTGCTCAGATAGCCATTTAGACATGCACCCACTCACAGACCCACTCAGACACTCACGCACCTACTCACAGATCCACTCAGACACTCACACATCCAGTGAGACACTTATGCAGCCATTCCCAGACCCACTCAGACACTCACACACCCACTGACAGACTCAGTCTGACACTCTCACACCCACTCAGAGACCAACTGAGACACTCATGCACTCACCCACACACTCACTGTCAAATGTTAGTGGTTACAGTTAGGGAATATAATTTTTCTTTTTAAATAGAAATTCACTTAAAGAAACAAAGGTTACAGGGACATTAGAGTTGGGAAATCAAATTTTAAAAAATGTAGAAATTCACTGAAAACAATAAAGTAACAGGGGCGTTATAGTTAGGCTCAGTTTTCAATGGTATAAATCCATAGAAATTATACCAGTTATAGTTACCTGAACTTACACCTCCGCAGTCTGTGACAACATGTATTACATCACTCATGACATGGTCAGTTACATCATTGATGACATCTCAAATTACATCACCATGTTGCCATGGTAAGCCAATCAATAGCCTCTTTTGACCATCCCTAATATCCCTTGACTCCATGGAACTACGTCCACGCTCACTTTTAAAGCATGGCTCACTTAATTTGGATTCAGCTCACTGTTCACTGTACATTGCTGTGTAATGGCCAGCAGGTTCACAGCTGAACTATGAGCAGGGTTTCAGTACAGGGGAAGAGCCACCAACATGATGTTGTCCACCTTCACTGACAGCAGGACGGAGCTTTGCTTTCTGAAAGCTCAGGCATGAAGATTGTGGTAGTAAAGATAATTGTGCATGTGATCTCTCCACAATCAGCGCTGTCTCATAAAGCTCTATACCTAACACTCCTGTTCTTAGATTTTCATGTTGATGGTCTGAAAAACTTTTCTATAGAAGCTGCATCCCCTGATACAGAATGACAAGGACCTTTTCATGGACATATTCAGCAGCCCAGAACAGGCTCGAAATAGGTCCATGTGCTGGATTTGCTGAAACTGAGCTGCCAACAGTGCATGCATTAACTCTGAAAGTGTACGAGGTACTGTATAAATTGACGAAATTGTAGCTTAGAAACTGCCACTGCTCTGTGTTTCCAAGTACATGCTGCAGCCAGCACAATTTGAACAACAATTGGTGCGTGGACCTATTTTAAGCCTACACACTGAAGTAGAAAATGTTCATGATACCGTCTCAGTATCACCAAGTTCAATTTTCAAGGTAAATTGCCCTGGGCAGCTCTCACAGATGCCTGGAATGAGCACAGTCTGTCAAGGTTTTCAAATAAAAAAAGGTCCATATGCTTGGTAAAAATCAATTCTTAGAGGTCCTTGTATTGGCTTTCAAATAAACAAAAAATCCCTTAGGCATGGATCAACAAAACTGAACAGACAAATAACCCAAGGCATCTTGCAGGCCAGGAAGTTTCTTTAACACCTGAGCTGCACCTCAGCAAAATATGCTGTCACCAAAGAACATATAGCTAACAGTCTGCATATTAGTTCTTTATCGGACTTCTTCCTATGACATGTAGAGCAGGAATATGCTCAGAGCAGACTGTACTTTTATTTATTAACCTAATTCTTTCTTGGTACTTCAAGACAAAGAACATGGCAGTGTGACACTGGTTATCAATGCCAGACCACTAAGCACCCCACAACATATATCTTGTGCCCTAAGTACAAAATCGTATTTTAGTTGATCTTTGACATTTGTCTAAAGAATAGAACAGATGGAAGATGTGTGAAATGGTCACCATTCTGTTTTGATCTGCTGCAATTAAATCTTAATGGGTGCAAACACATTCCCATCGTGTGCATCATGGACATAGGGTGGGACTGTTCAGCCAGAAAGTGGAGCTTAAGTGCTGGGAAGTGAGACAGGGAGAGGGGCGAGGAAAATAATGAAAAGTTACTTGGGGGAACAAACACAAAGAAAAGGTACAGGTAAGAGAATTAGGAGCAGGAAAGAAGGAAGGAAGGAAGAATTAGCAATATGAATAGAAGATGGGAGAAAGGAAATAAAAGCCAAATTCCTTTTAGGAACTGGAATTTCCAAGGAGCAAAAATAAGTAAACGCCGATAATCCCTGAGGTTTCCAATTGCTTAACAAATTGGAAAACACTGAAAAATTCCCACCATAATTCACACCGAATAGCTACTGATAATAGGAAAGCCTACCTGAAAGGCTTACAATAATATGCCCTAATTTGTGGTTTAGGCGCCTCTCTTCCATGTCAGGTGCATAGTATGACTCTTGACTAACAAAATATAACTAGAAATATGTGTTACTGAGTTGTACCAGGTATACCATTGTTTTGCTAGGACAGGAGCAAGTGGCAGTACACAGGTTGTTTCCTTACAGTATTCACACTGGCCCAATAAATGGTATCTTGCTGTGTGTCAGAAACTAAAATATAAGCTAACAGTAAAATAATTGTGATAAGAGTACAATGTTCCGTATATACGTGTTGCTCAAGATAGGGGTCGACAAAGCCGTCATGATTTGAAGGGAGAAAAACTAATTGGGCTTGTGTACAATAATAAAGTCGGTTTTGAAGAACTGACTTCAGTTGCCTGCCAGAAGAACAATAAGGGCCTCATTTATGAGGTTTTGGCATAGGGCATTTTCAGTTCACAGGAAATCTTGCTGCACTGCCCTACATCAAAACAAAAGGGCAGGCATGCTCAGTATCTATGTGATATGGTGCATTCCTGCCCTTTTCCCCAGTGCTGGCGCACATTGGGCTACCATACGCCAACGCAGACACCCTTGCACCATGGTGCAAGGGTGCCTGCGTTGCGGGACTAATTGATTTTGTGCAGGAAGGGACACTTTCCTGTACAAAATCAATCAATTCAGGTGATTTCCTCATTCTGTGTATGCTGCATTTTGCATCACACATAGAAAAAGGGAAAAATGAGGAGAAATGAAAACATTTCTCCTCGTTGCGCCTCCCCTGGGGTGGCGTTAGATTCTGACACATTCCCATGTTTACGATTTCTTGTAAATATGGGAATGCATCAGATTACATGGGTATTGCGTGGGAACTCCCACAGCAACACTCATGGAAATTGTTCTGCGGGAAAGGGGCACATATTTACAAGGCCATGAAAAGCCACGTAAAGTGGCTTTACATGGCCTTGTAAATAAGCTGGAGCACATTGTGCCACCAGAACATCAAAAAAGTGACGTTCTGGTGCCGCAAAGGACCTCATAATTCAGGCACTATGGGTCCTTATTGATGGTTGATTAATGGTGCATGATGGAATCGTTTTCCAGAGTTTCAGCAAAAGAGAGAGAAGACAACTCCTGTTTTTCTGTTTTTCACAATTGCCTTGCTCCTTGTTCTATGCTAATTGCTCGAGCTTGAGGTGGTTAGCTTATTTGCGTAGATAGGTTGTTGTTTCGATTCTTCTAATTTTGTGAGGGGTGGGGACTTGGATATGCAGCTAGTGGAGGCTATTTTACACAAACCTCTGCAAAGTGTTTATTTAAGGATTTACTTTCCAGCAGAAAACATGTTTTGCACTCGAAAGTAGGCACTCTGAGCAACATTTCCCTACTTTGTGCCAAGGTGATGTCCCAAGGTGGAACAGCCTTGTTCCATTGTAACCACACAAGGGTTTTGATATAATCATCTGCCTACTAACAGAGGTAGACAGGGATTTGAGCCAAAAATGTACACATCATCCAGGCAGGCTTAATTTTCAAGAAATGTTTTCTTTTTTCAAAACTTTTCTCACTCAACTGTAATATAGTGCACCCACACAAAGTTATAAAAGTGTTAAGTGTTGAACTATTTCAGTGAAAGCATTGTATTTTGAACTGTATGGGTCTCTTTTCAGTGCAAACCCTACTCTTGACATCACGCACACACCTTTACACCGTAGGGTGCATGAATTGTTAAAAGGCAGCCTGAAAGTATGCAGGCGCAGGGAGAGAAAGACAGCAGCATATCTTAGAAGATAGGGCACAGTTCTTGTCTCTCCAGTGTGAATTCTTTGCAAAAGTGCCTCATTGTTTAAGGTTATTTAAGCTACTGCTATGCCTACTACCTCATACCTCGCACAGCTTTGTGTAAACACACCTGTCTTAAACTCTACTGTTTTTAAACCACTTTAACGATTCACGATTTACTGTTTATTAAAGCAGAACACTGTAGGTTTTAAAGAAAGTAGGCAAAGACAAAAAGTAAAAAAACAAAAAAAAAATCGTTGGCTATTCGTTAACGCGCTGGATTTCAAACCGTCTATTCTTATATTCAGGTCCCAGCTAGTACCGACATTTGTGTGATCTTGGGCATGTAATTTTGTCTCATTACATGACAGTTCAATGATCTATAAATCGCTAGCACTTTGGAGCCAGTTCTGCCAGGGCGAAGCATGATCTAAAACATGTAATTGAATCGCATTGATTAATAGATGAAACAGTCTCCAAGGAGAAAGGATTAAATCACCCGATAGATTAAACCGTCTCTATGGAGAAAGCATTCATCACCCCATAGATTAAAACGCCTGTGGGGGATAAAGGATTTGTCTACAAAACTGATTACATTGACTATCCACGAATAAAAGATTCATTTTAATAGACAATGCTTATTACCGCTGAGGGAACATCTGTACTGTTTGAAGCGGTGTGATACGAGTAAAAACAGACAGCAGTTGTGTCAGGCTATCTGTGCCATAAATGGCCACCGTGGGTGTTGCATTTTGGGTATCACGGAGCAGCCTTCCATTTAATGTTATCGAATGGTCTTTGTCCTCTGCTTCTTCCAGTCAACAGAAAGAACTGGCTCGGGTTGATTTTCGAATCATTTGCTATAGTGTTGTATCCTTGTGTTGTCTCTATAATAGACAATGAGAGACAGAGAGAGAGAGAGAGAGAGAGAGAGAGAGATCTTTGCTATTCCGTTTACTTACCGAGGATTGGTTTGTAGCACTGCAAGTTTTGATGACAATGAGCTGCCCTCATTAACTGAATTTTTGTTAAATTCATGACCATCACAGAATATTCTGCAAACTGGCCTTGTGATATTGTTGGTTTGCCAGCTCTGGAAAAAGCAGTTTTAGGATTGGTTCAACTAACTCTGAAGAGCTTGGTGTAAATGTTGCTGTCTTCTTGTCAAGCATAATTGGGCTATGATGTGCTATATGATTCTGAGCCACTGTGTATATACATTAGACCAAATTTATCAACTCTTTGTGCAAGGTTAGCATCACAGAAGTGACACAAAACGGCACAAATTGAGTATTATACTGTAGAATCTGAGGTCTTATGATTGGCCTTTTGCTGACTTTGGAGTTCTTGGTTTTACTAACTCCAAGAATAACCATTTGAAATCTCGACTCTTGTAGGTTTCTTTGACTAAACTTAGCTTTATTGTTTAAGATGTTGCTGGATGTGTTCTGGTTGGCATTAATGTATGACTTGCTGAATGAGGGGTATTTGCATTATGGACTGGGGAGTTTTAAATTACATTTTGCTGATGGGATTGATTGATTACTGTACGTTTTGCTGGTTTAGGACTCGCTACTTATCATATGTTTGATGGAGTGATTGGTGATCACTTATTTGGGTTTGTTCTATGGGGGTCGAGTCACTGCGGCTATTTGTTCCTCTGGTATTTGGTGCTGGATCTTATATGCTGTCTGTTCCACAGCATGTTTTGCTGAATGATATTTGGCATTTGCAACAGTTCATATGCTAACGAGGATAGTGGTAGGAGCTGACAGCACATTAAGGTCATTAATAAAACCCCTCACTTTCCTGCACAGGGTTTTGGATATGAAAAGCCACATTCTCTTGCACTGGTGGATGCATGTTGCAAAATCTGATATAGGTCTTGGCCCTTCTGGTTGGAGGATCACTGCAGATCGCAGGCTTGGCGGTTTGTAACTCCTGTAGAAGATTTCTCCCTCCACTTACAGTGCATTTTGTTGATGGAACCTCTCACTTAGCATCTCCAGACGCAACTGTGGGTCCATCGTACACCCTCCTCTACTGCTCTAGCTTATCATATAACTTTATTAAGCTTTAATCTATCTCATACAGTGCGTTTGGTGAAATCACGTTTTTATGGTGCCTTCATGTGGACCACAACACAACCACAGTTTCTATTATGGCATTTAGGTGGAGGTCCAAACACAAGTAGATGATGGATGGAGCGCTGAAACTTTTCGATCACTCACCCCCGTCACAGAATTGGGTTGAATCCATCATCATTCTTTAGCTCACTTTGCCACCCCAGTTCAGACACAGCTATATGCAAATCAGTCTTGACCCTCTGCCTTATGGGAACAGTCCAGCCCGAACTGCCCAGCCATGTCTTCCCTGGACCGGAAACAAGCATCCTGCGATGGGACCCACAATTGGGCCTATCCTGTCAACTCAGGGCAAACAAAGCAAACACAAGGAGATGATGGACGGAGCACTGAAACTTTTCAGACTCTCACCCCAGTCACAGATCTGGGTTTAATCATCATCATTGTTCAGCTCACTTTGTCACTTCAGTTCAGACTCAGCTATATGAAAATCAGTCTTGACCCTGTTCCTCATGAGAACAGTCAAGCCCGAACTGCCAAGCCATGTCTTCCCTGGACCAGAAACAAGCATCCTGGGACTGGTTTCGTGGTGACACCCCTCTTCAGCCACGCTAGCTTCAATCTAGTAGCAAAGTGACCCGCGACTGGGCATACCCTGCCAACTTAGGGCGAACAAGAGAAACACATGGAGGAGGTGGTCACAAAATTGAAGGCTGGAGTAGCAATCATTCTGGTACACTCACCTGCATCTGATGGTCCTGATTAACAAAGTTGCACTGTCTGAAGTGAATAAATGCTGGCCAGCAAGGGACGAGCCAGGACTCCATGTGGGGTACATCTGGAGCTTAGTCTCAAGAGACATGTGATACCCACTTACATTCGAACCACTGTGCGTGAGTCGTTTGTTTCCATAGGTGACTGTGGAAGCACAATTCCACTCTTGCAGTGCTCGTCTCATGAGGGTGCTTACTGACCATTGGACCTACCCAGCAACAGCAGCAGGCTAGCCCCTGCAGAAGCCGGCCCAAGCATTGGTGTGGTTAGGTTGATGGTCAACCCAGCAGATGGTCAACCTTTGAAATGACACCTGTAAGTGCGTCGAGATTGATTTGACTGAAACCAAACCTTTTCATTCATGTTCATTTTTTAAAGAATTTATTCTTAAGACTCAAGACCTTTGAAGTAAATAGGCAGTTTTCCACAGAGCAGAGCCATCATTTTCACAAAGTAGAAATTGCCAGTTTGACAGAATGCAATGGATTATTTCAGAGTGAAAAAGGACCAGTCTCCCAGCGTGGATACTCAGCTCATTATCACATGCTGACAAATCACTGATTTCAACCCAAAGTATGTCCTACCAGGGATGTAAAGGATGTTTCGCTCATAGAGCCAACATGTTAGGAGGCAGGCGCGGCGCGGGCCGAGCAGCTCCGTCACACTCAAGGGATGTTCAAAGTAGACACAATTGCCAATCTCCAGCAGAAACGAGAAATTACAGGCCTTTTTCCACGGGGGTTGAATAATTCCACAGCAAGACGAGCATTTCTAAGTTTCTGGGACATTTTTGATGACCGTAGAAATGATATAGCCATGCTCATTATCCGTGATTGGAGGCACTTATTCTGTGCATTAATATTACATCGCTGTCAGCCATTTGCATGTCTGTGATGGATCGACTTTTTCTGCTTGATCAGTCGTCAATAATCAAACTGCGAGGCTCAGCTTTTTACAATCAATCCATCCATATTTATTTTCGGATAAAGCAGACGCTGCCCCGGGGCTACGGAGCAATGAACCCCTTGAAATCAGGACAGGGACGTCTCAGAGAGAGTGATGTTTATCAGCGGCTGAGAGAATGACACATGGTGCACAGAGCGTGCAGCGAGACAGTCTGATGTCCCAGAAAATCAACCACATTTCCCATTTTGAATCTTAAATGCATAGATCTAAGTATCCATTTAAAGAGCGCTCTCTCGGAAAGCTAGGCAATCTGTAACATAACTGACATTGTTACCTTCTGCATTCCTAGGTCTTCTCAATAGAGCTTTGGCTCTCTGATTCTAGAGGCCTTTTGTTAAAAAAATACTGTAGTATTTTATGTTAATCAGTTTTAATATAGACCTCATTTGCCAATTGCTTGCCCGCTTAGCGCTCTCACCATGCCATCTACATTTCTTCTACATTTTTATCTATGCTCAATAAGTGACTACTTAGTATGTATTGTAAACCTCCACCGGCAAAGAGTGTTCTTCAGTATGGGACTACCTGCCGCCACTGTTTACTTGCCAGCGAGGGGAGCAGAGCCGGGACTCCAAGCACCAGGCTCCCTTGTGGCCTCCTAATGCGACCACCGACGCCTGCATTCCGCGCCAGAAGACATGTTAAGTACATCGGTAGGCACCCGCAGCGCAGGAAGCCCGTTACCTGCTGCACTGTTTGCTTGCCAGCGAGGGGGGGTGGAGCCAGGACTCCAAGCCCCAGGCTCCCTTGTGGCCACCTGACGCCACCACTGATGTCTGCATTCCATGCCAGGAGGCGTGTCTAGTACATCGGCGGGCTCCCGCAATGCGGGATGTGCGCAAGCGTGCCCGGGCTAAGCCCGGGCCAAGGGCGGGCCCGTCTTCGCCCGTCCGAGACCAGACGAGGATGTGCTGGGCCATCCCTCTTTCAAGCGGCATTTGGAATCGGTGAGAACCCGGGTGAGTGACTTATTGTCTTGCAACAAAGTCTGCAAGGGTCCCCTTGCACTGACACCATTTTAGCCCTACCCTGAGCTGCCACCATGGGAAAACGTACCATGCTACCGCCAGCACACCCATTAACTGCAAGTATTGACAGCATGCTTGAGAGGGCGGTTAATATCGTTTTGGGTGAAATAGAATTGACGGAGCGGTGCATGTCCCTGGGTGTAAGGGGCGGCGGTATATTTCAAACTTTAGAGGCACATTAATCGATCACATCCATGACCCACCCTCGCCTCAGCCCCAGCCCCGGGGAATTGAAATTGACAAATCTCCCACTGCAAGCAGAAGCACAAGCGGGTTGGGCATTATTGAATTAACCGAGCCACAATCTGACATTAATACCGCTACACCTGTGGGAATCCCTGTCGCCAAACGGAAGAGGAAGAGTGGGAAACCTACCTGTACCAAAAGGAAGCAGCCCACCCGCATTGCCACCGCACAAACCTGTCTCTCCGCCTGGATACAGCCACCGTTAAGTACTGATATTCCTGAAACCTCTGCTTCCCCAGTGACAACACTGAATATGAAGTTGAGCTGCTCAATTAGCACGCAGACTGAGGCTACACTTTATCCCGAGAGCCCTGGAGACACTGTCTCCAATATTGTTGCCGCATTGGTGAATGAACATTTAATGAAAGCTTACTCCACTTCAGGCCTGCATAGACAATTTGGCTCTACTAATGGGGGGGTTGGACACCCAGTAGGGAACGCACAAACGGCCACCACTGAAGAGGGAGGTGGTGGGGGTAGTAAAGGTGTAATAATGAGTATACCAAACTATGGATCCCATGGATCTCAACTCCCTATTGTTAGAGCTATTGTCTTTGCAAGTAATTCATGTGTGATACCAGGTAAAACTCAGCCTTGTCCCAAATTGAACTCCGACAGGCATGGCATCGCACCTATTGATAATCACACCACCACCTCACGCACACATTCCATTCAGGAGAGTGCTAATGGATTAAGTAGACCTAATGGAGTAGATCAGAACTTTCCGATAGGCAGCTTAAGTAGTAACGCCCCAGCCACCCTAAACTGCAACCCCTCGATAGCTAACCAAGATGTCTTGAGTCTGTCACCTGCCGCGTTCCCCTACCTGCTGGTCCTGGCAGAGGTCCCAACATTAAAAAGGGACCAGCATGAGTCATTGGTTCAATTACGAAATAAATGCGCGGACTGGTTATCGCAGTATAGGAGGTTTCATATATCAGAAATGAAGGACATTATTATGGGACGCAGAGTTGGGTGGGTTGGTGCATCTAAAAAGAACTTTGAGGGGGACTGTATCGTAATCAACTTTCGCAGGTCAGCCCTGGTGAGATACCTATTAAGGGCTTGTGAGCCCGTAACATCTAATAGCACTAATATATGCACTTTACCCCTTGGTTATTTTTATAAACCAAATTATGGGCCCTGTTTTAATGGAACTACCCCAATCCTTACCTCGAATAGATTTAAGGCCTATTCTGGACTGGACACTCTAGACTGACTACCTCCTCTGTCTTCTGTCCTCTGTCCTGTCCCTGCTGATAGTCTCTCCCCTCCCATCCTTGCAACTAAGCCTATTAGCTCTCAGATATTAATGAAGGTCTCAGCCAGCACAGAACTTATTATCTTAAGCTGGAATGTTGCAGGGTTGTATTCTAAGCTCCATCAACCGACTGGTTGCAACTTATTAGAGAGCAGGATATTCTTTTATTTCAAGAAACATGGGCTACCCAGAACTTATTTATCGATGGTTTTGAATGCCATAATATCTTAGCAACATCTCCCAAGAATGGCGGTCCATCTGGGGGCTTATCGATCTGGGTCAACATCGCTTCAGGCAGTAGCATTAAAACCATATGTGCAAATAACAACAACTTTCAAGCTATATTGTTCAACAGGGGGGTTTCCTTTTTCTTAATTAATTTTTATAATAACGATTTTCATTCTCTACCAAATAGGAATTTCTTAAATCTATGTAATTTTATTGCGTCTATTCAAAAATCCAAAGACTGTTTTAAGCCAACTGGAATCTGCCTAGGGGGTGATTTTAATGCCAATCACGGCCAAGCATACATAGTAGTGGACAAATATGCAATAGTGGTACGGAGTTAGTGGACCATTTGAAAAACCACAACCTATCTAACGTTATGGAGATTGCTGCTATTACTAAAGATAACGCCTCTCCAGAACCGACATTTAGAGGTAAGGGCTGTTCATCCACAATTGACTGTGTTTTTATCTCCCCTGTCTTAGAACCCAGCCTGTTGAGAGCTGAAATTATGACCACAACCTTCGGGGATCACAACCCAATTCAAATAGTATTGTGAGCATCCCCAGCCCCAATACCCATTATAGAATGTGGTGCCAGTAATTTAACACCGACGAGAGACAACCTGAGACTGGTATGGCGGGGTGTTAACAACACAGACCTATTTTACAAAATGACCAGGGGAATCCTGAGCCTCATTAACTTGTGTCTGGAGGCTCAGGACCCATACCCCGAGGCAATTACTGGCTTTACTAAACTCTGCAGAGCTATCAAATCCCTGTTGTCTAAACTCATTGCCAAAAAACAACAAGCACCAAGATGGTTTAATCGTGAGTGCTCCACTGCCAATAAGCAGCTACACAAGGCCCTGTTATACAGCCCAAGGAGCAACTGATTGGTCAAGTCTTAAAGGCTGACGTATAAGCAGGCCATTACCGATAGAATGGAAGAATTATTGGGTGAGCACTTGGATGCCCTTGTTAATGCTGTTAGCCTAAAAAACAGGAATATATTCTGGACTGCCGTCAAAGATCTAAGAACAATGGGGCAGCCGTTAACATCTATAAGCTGCAACATAACGAGTGCAACCTGGGAAAGTCACTTCTCCCTAATATACTCAGCTCCTGCCCTTGAACCAGACCCTTTTAACTATAGGGCACCATCTGGGGTTGCTATTTCGTTCATAGAGGTCGAGGAGGCCATACGCCAAAGAGTGGGCAATAAAACCCCTGGCCCTGATGGGCTGCCCATCGACCTCATTAAATATAAACCCGACTTTTGAGCCCCCACTGTTGGTAAAGGTTTTTAACAACCAATGCCCCACTGCCAAAGACATGGACTATTAGCATTATTGTCCCAATCTTTAAAAAGGGTGACCGCTCCCAACCTAGCTGCTATGGGCCGATCTCCTTGATAGATAACACCCTTATAATTTTAGGCAGAGTTTTATATAATAAAATGTTAATTTGGACAGAGGACAATCACATTTTAGATCAATGTCAACTAGGTTTTAGGAGTAAAATCGACACAAACGAGCAGTGTCTAAATCTTAACCTGATCATAGGGAAGTATAACATTGCACAGCACTCACCACTTTATCTAGCTTTCATGGACCTGACCTCAGCTTTTGACTTTAGTAACAGGTCTCCTTTGTGGTCCATTCTCCTAGCTTATGGCTTGGATGAGGCCCTTGTTCATTTTCTTGCATACCTTCACACGAACCTGAAAGCTCGGGTCAGGATTGGTGACGGGTGTGAGGTGTCTAATGATATTAGTGTTGGTAGGGGGTTAGGCAAGAGTATGTCCTAGCCCCCCTCCTCTTTATCATCTGCATAAATAATTTGCACAAATCACTGATCACACTCACCAATGACATCCCAAGGCAAAATCCTTCCAGTACGTTTATACGCAGATGATGGTCGTATGCCAAACGCACTACGCACTTTTGTAGGAGGGTTTACGGATTTTATGACTGGCCTAGATCTACGTACAAACTTTAAAAAATCCTTTATAATGTCTCGTGGGCCTTGGGAATATACCCTAAACTCAATTTCTGTGGGAGACCAAAAACTAACTTGCACTGCCACTTTTCCCTACTTGGGGATGGTCTTCGCTGCGAACAGCACCTGGACTGAAAACATGGTACATTGTAAAAACAAGTTCTCGAAGGCCTTTAACTCAATCCTTTGCCTTCCTCGCCCTAAAAGATCAGGGAAAATTCCAGCTATCCTAATGTCACAGTGCATACCAATAGATACTAGAAAATAGATTTTGTAGAAAATTCTTGGGTGCTCCAATATCCACCCCTCAGTACATATGTCGTAGGGAACTAAAACTGGGGCACATCGAAGATTTTAGAAGGGCACGCCCTGCTTTCTTCTGGCTAGCCATAAAGAAAAACCCCAAAGCATCGCTCACAAGGAACATAATAGATGACTGTATTTTTTGTGAGAAAGGGATGGCTATTCCTTGGCTTGCTGGGCTCATTAAGAGCTTGGAAAGTGTCAATCTTAGATGATTGTTCCTTAATCCAAACACAGATGTGTCAGTTGTTGGTAGACCTGGCATCCTTGGCGTGGTTTCCACTGACTTTTTACCTCTGCCTCCTATATTTTTGACACTGTGCTGGAATTCGTTTTTGCTGGTTTAGATGCTTTGGGCACTTTGCCACTGCTGATCAGTGGCAAAGTGCAAGTGCTCCCGGGTTAATTTATTATTGTGATTGGTTATCCATGATTGGAATATTTGTTTTACCAGTAGGTCCTTAGTAAAGTGCACTGAGTGTGCCAGGGCTGGTGATTCAAATGCTACTAGTGGGCCTGCAGCACTGATCGTGCCACCCACATGAGTAGCCCTAAAATGGTGTCTCAGGCCTGCAACTACAGTGCCTGTGTGCAGTTTGTTAACTGCCATGTTGTCCTGGCCAGTGTACACACTTGTCAGGCCTGACCCTTCCCTTTTCTTACACATTGGACACCCCTATGGTAGGCCCAAGGTACCCCCCTGCGCAGGGTGCAGTGTGTGTGAAAGGTAGGACATGTTCTAGTGTGGGTAAAATGTCCTGATAGTGAAATACTGCCAATTTCGTTTTTCACTATTGAAAGGCTATCTTGCCTATAGGATAACATGGGGAATGCTGTGTAACATGTTTACCTGCATATCTTCCCATAGCGGCAATATAGACATATGGAATTTGGTATCCCTGAACTCAGAATTTAATAACCCATCTTTGAGTGAAGATAGTTTTTAAATTCTAAGTTTGGAAATAGCACTTTTAGAAAGTGTCTATTTTCTTGTTCAGCCTTTCTGTGTGCCTCTGCCTCTTTGTGGATTGACTGTCTGATTTGTGAGTGACAGGGGCTGGGGTGGCTCCAGGAGACTGGGTGAGTCAGCACTAGGCTGAATAGACCTATCTGCATGTAGAGTGGTGGAAGGAGTAACACCTGTGTCTGAATAGGGTTGTGCCTGCCTTCCACAATGCTGGTTCCACCTCCTACGGTGCGTCTGATGGCCCTGGCCCACACTCACAAAGGAAGAAGATGTGCACTGGCAGAGTGCACCCAGAACTGGTTTGGACTGGGTCCAGGACCCCTCAGACATGAAGAACAAATACTTTTGGGATATAAAAGTAGAGCTGAGACCCCTGTAAAATTAGATTAGGAAAAACTTTGTGATCAAGAAGGAATCCCTGCCAAAGAAGAACAGCCAGGAAGAAGGAGGAACAGTGCTGCCAGTGCTGAGTGTCTGGGAGCTGACCTGCAGTTGCTGTGATTGCTGAGGAAGAGGACCAAGGGACTGTTTGCTGTGTGCTGTGTCCCCCTTACGTGAAGAGGAGCTGTGCTGTGTGCTTTGCCCCCCTCTGAAGTCCACCTATCTCCAAGGGCGTGGGAATAGCTGGCTTCCTGTTGCAAACTCAGGGACACAAAGGTTTGCAGAAGAAAATCTGCTCCTCGCTGTGGGTGTGTGTCTTAACCCCAGCATGGTTGCTACAAGAAACGTGTGGTTAATTGTCACCATCTGCCTGCTCCCCCCTGCTCATGGCCGTGAAGAGGCCGGGAAGTATTGTGCCAATTTCACCGCCGCCGGCCCGTGCCCTGCAACTGCCTTGTGTTAATTGTCACCATCTGCCTGCTCTCCCCTGCTCATGGCCGTGAAGAGACCAGGGAGTATTGTGCCAATTTCACCACCACTGGCCCGTGAGCCAGCCAGTTCCTTCCGTCAATTTCACCACCGCCGGCCCGGGAGAGTAAGCGCTCTTTGTATGCTGCCTAGGAGGCTTGTGTCGATTTCACCGCGCGGCCCTTGTCGGAAGGAAGAGCCGCACTGGTAGAAGAGAACATCCGGAACGTTGCCATGGTAACGAGGAAGCTCATCCCCGCAGAGCCGTGTCGAGGGAAGTGCAGCATCACCAAGGAGAGAGCTTCCCCGCCGGAGACCTACCCGGACGACAAAGTCTCCCCTTCGCATCACAGAGGTAACCGGCTCTGATCTGTGATCGAAGCCGGTGCAGTGGGGAAGTGTTGAAAGCACTACTGGCGGCCCGCCTAAACAACATGTAAATCCGCTGGTGACTGGCGCGCGCCCGCGCCTTGACGAAGGGGGTGATTTCAAGTAGCGAAGGCAAGGTAAAAGGACAGCACCCCTTTTGATTTAAAGTGCAGCGAGGACGGCAATATTAAGGACAGTGTCCTTCTGGCCATTGTCCATACAGCGAGGGCAATATTTAAAGGCAGTGTCCTTTTTGTGATTGGGGCACGCCCGCGTTTTTGTGAAGGGTGATTTCCCAAAGGTGAAAGTGAGCAAACCCAGGTAGCACATTCCGTGCTACGAGTACAGCGGAGGCATTTTATCATTAAGGGCACCATTTTCTTTGTGCCGTGATTCTCTCTACGCAAGGGCATTGGTGAGGAGCACCTTATTGACATTTTGTAAGTAACTTCCCTACACTAACAACAAGGGCTCACAGCCATACTGAGCCTACAAGTGGTTTTGTGCTTACCAGAACGTTTTAACAAAGAGAACATAACTGAAGTGAACTTTTCCCACAAAAGAACCTTTCTAAGACAAGATTGATTGTGTTTATGATTTTTATGTCGTTTTGAACTGCCTAATCTATATAAAGATAACTTTATTTTGATAAGAAACCTGAGTGGTGTCCATTTGTGGTGTTTCACTATATTACTGTGAGTGTTGGTACAAATACTTACACATTGCCTTGGGGGTAAGCCTGTCTGCTCGTGCCAAGCTCCCAAGGGGGTGAGCAGAGGTTATCAACAGCGTGTTTCCCCCTTACCCTGACCAGAAGTAAGGGTCCCTATTTGGACAAAGGTACTTACCTCTGTCAACTAGAGACCCCCAGATCTAACAGTTGAAAAAAAAGTTCTAAGGTCAGCACTGTATGCACTTTATTGTTCGGAAAGATTAGAGAGGGAATGAAAGAAACAAACTGTTGCTAAATTTATACTCATCGAGCAAGCCGAATATTGCTTACCCAGCTACATCGTATTACCAATGTCACACTGGGAGAGGGGTCTCCTCTTTCGTCTAAGAGCTGGGACCATAAGATATTTGCCCTGTTTTCCCCTTGGGTATAATGCTAAACTTGACTCCATGCCATGTCCATGTGATGGTCGCAGTGAACAAACACTTTTACATTTTTTATTTTTCTGTAAATATTATATGAAATATGCACAATGGCTGCTAATCAATTTTTTTTTTAAACTGTCACCTATCAAGTTAATTGACACCCTTAACTGCATACTTAAAATGAAAACTGATTAACTGATTCTGCGTGTTAGTACTTTCTTGCGATTAGCCACAGGGGCTCGTAAATCGATGTGTGACAGGTGAAGTATAGTACAATTTTGTTATTTTTAAATATGTATTTTGACCATGCTCCTGTGTTTGTTTTTACTATGTAACTCATTTACTGACTGCCTGCTATAATATGACTTTGATTGCCCTACTATGATTTTATTTCTTGTTTGTGTTTCACTTTTATGGATACATTGTAGTCCGAATTAAGTCTTTGGATTGGATTGGATTGAAGTATGCAGCTTTGAAAACAGAATATATTCAATTGAAAGAGTGCAGACAGAAACTATGACAAGTGTTGCTTCGATTGAACCACCGCTTTTTAAACACTTCTTAAACTATCACAAACCTAGTTTCCTGGAAAGCGTGAATACCGTGACTCTATTTTTGCCTTTGACCCTACACAGTGCTCGTCTACATTTGCGATAAGTTCACTCTATGAAAATAACACATAGAGAGAGACATATATCAATCTTACAGATCCCTGCCACAATTCTACAAGGGGGTGTTTGTGAGGTCTCAGGCACTCATTTAGCCATTCCACAACATTCGGAATACCGAAATAAGAAACCTAACCATAGGGGGAACAGAGATTCCACAGAAAATGTATGAAAGCCCTCTTTCCAGAAATATTTTTTTTTTTCTAGAGACCCCTCACCCACCAGGTTTACCCCTAAATGGCATGCTTCATCATTGGGGTCCTCTCAATCCGCTCCGGATTGAGGCGTGCTACGACTTGCGGATGACGTGTGAGGTGCAGTGATGTGGAGTGGAAGAAAATAATTAAAAATACCTAGCCAGTGAGCTAATGTTTTATTCCTGCTCCTAGTTGGCATCTATTTAAAATCAGGGGTTAATACCAGGGAGAGACCTAACTAAAATGAGTATGGTTTCCCTAGTATTGGATCAACATGTTTTGAGCTGTCCCCTACAAGCTCTTCTTCATGACCACAAGGGGACCAGACTCGTGCGTACCACTCCTAATTAATCCTGTGATGTGGATATAGTGAGGTGCACATCTAATGTGTATACACACAATACATACGGTTATTCATTGATTCGCCGTATCTGTAGGAATAAAGCAAAAGGAAAATTAAAATACCTACCTACCAGCCAGGCTGGCAGGCCCTATATACATGTGGTGTCTTGCCTCGATCAATGTACTCCTCTATAGTCGGTGTACTTATCATCTATATTGTGCGATCATCAAATGTGGAAGAAATCTATCACACACGATGTCCGTGATGAAGTTCAAAATAAAAACAATAATGCAATAAACACTCCTGAATAGAGACACCACATTACAAACAACATACAACATGTAAATGCAGTTCGTGTTGCTGACACGTACTTCTGTTTAGGCAGAATTCTGCCTCATGGCCAGCAGGGGTAGAGGGGCTTGTAGTCACACTGTAGAATAGTAATTGTGACATAGATTTAGTCGTTAGTGTTCCTGAAAATAAATGGGAGAAAAAAACAGGGAAGAGGATTTCCTCCCGGTATCAGGGCTTGTCCTAGAAATATAAAGAGACTCATTTTTCCGAAGCCATTGCAAAAAGAGAGACCACCAGATGATGACGAGGAGAATGGACCCTCCAAACAACCCCACCACAGGCCACCACCGAGTCTAGTGGTCAATCTATCAGGCAAAACACTATCATCGCCCCAACTGGCAGTACTGGAAAAAGGTCTAGGATTTGTGCCTACACCGAGTCTAGACAAATTTAAACACCGTATTTCTACACTTTACCCAAGACACACAAGTCATTGGAAGACCCGCCCGGACGACCCATTGTTTCTGGCATAATGTCCATACTGGATCCACTCTCCAAGTTCGCCAATGCCTTTCTATTCCCTATGATACAAGGAACAAGCACGTACCTACAAAATACTGAGGAGGTACTCTGTCTCCTTAAAGACCTACAATTTAACCCAGTAATGAGCATCCTCATTGGGTTGGGCGTGCAAAGTGTCTATACCAACCTACCCCACAAGGAGACCCTAGACGTCATTGAAGAGGTCCTTCATGAAGAGGAATGGACCTAGCACACACCAAGACATCTGGTGTAAGAATCCTGCAAGTGGGCCTTTGACTGAAAATGTCTTCCATTTTGAAGATATCCTGTTCCGACAACAGCACGGGACCACTATGGGGAGCACCTTTGCCCCTAGTGTGGCCGGACTATACGTGCACCATCTCGAGAAGCACAAAATCCTGACCAAGACCTACCCACACCGTCAACACATTATACTTTTGAAAAGATACATCGATGATGTTCTGTTGGTTTGGGAGGGAGATGAGTTCGAAGCCAATGAGTTCATCGATTGGTTGAATCCTCAAGACCTATTTCTCAAATTCACTCATACTATGAGTAGGTCACAACTATTATTTCTAGACCTTAACATATATGCAGTAGAAGTCCTACTGAAGACAAGTACACACGAAAAACCCACAGCAAAAAATTGTTCACTCCTTTATGATCGCTTCCATCCAAGACATCTGAAGGAGAATATCCCTTTAGGCCAGTTTCTCAGGCTCAGGAGGAATTGCTCCGAGACAAGAGATTTCAAAGCACAAGCAAAAGGGCTATCTGAAAAACTCCTCACGAGGAAATACCCAAAAAACCTTGTATCTAAAGCTAAAAAGAGAGCGGAAAACAATCCCAGAGAAGCGCTCCTTGAGACATTTCAAAAACAAGACACAGAAAAAGACAGAACACCTATCTGTATCACAACCTTCCAGTGCCAAGATAGTCAAGAAACATAGCGTATCCTAAATATCAGGAAACTTAACATCCCGAAACCTATATTCTCCCACAGGAGGGGGAAAAACTTAAGAGACATCTTGGTACACACCCGTCCAAAACCTTTAACAAGAAACGGAAGGAATCAGCCAGTGCTGAGCAAACTAACGATGGGCCATCATCCCTGTGGTAACTGTAGCGTGTGCCACCTGACCTCCGCTACTAAGAAAGTGTAATTCAACAACACAATGAGTTGGGAATTACGCAAATTCACGAACTGTAACACTACGGGAGTTGTATACATGATAACATGGCCATGTAACCTACATTATGTAGGTATGACTACTAGCAAAGTTAGCACCAGGATGTGTGAACACCGCAGTAACATCAGGTGCCACCGCATCACATCTAAAATGACATCACATTTCATGGAACTGAAACACACTCCTAACAGTCCGAAATGGGTGGTGTTAGAACATCTCAAACACATTGACAACTTAGAACACAGATTGTTAGAAAAAGAGCAGTGGTGGTTGTACAAACTGCACACAGATACAGAAGGATTGAATGACAATATTCCATGGGGGCAGTTTGTTGGATGATTCTCTAATGCAACCTCTGTCTCATTTAGCATTATGATTGGTGAAACCATTTTACACCTCTCAGCTACACTGGAGTGAAGGTAGAGACTAAAGTACCTTCATCCCACAAACATAGAGCCCTACGTGTGTCCCTCCTTCACTTGTACCTCAAATCACACATGTGGTGATCACGCTGTACATCCATGACACCACGAATTTGCCATAATTGAAGGAGCGCTGTAACTCACATTCATATGAGCATTAGACCATCTCTGCAAAAAGTGCCTCTGTACTAAGCACCCAGTGTAAACACTAGTGAACATCATTTTAGGACCAAATATTACTTTATGTCTTTCGTTGTATGTACACTAGGTACACTGGCTCGGAAAGTCTCCACGATGAAATTCCTTCGAGTATGGAATTTATTCAAGTTGAATTGTGGACCCTTAATTAGTGCCACCACACTACTACGCATAATAACCATTTACCTTGCGCGCGCTGCATCGCCAACTTGGCGATGCTTCGCGCGCAAAGTAAATAGTTTTAGGTATTTATTTAATTACTTTCCTCCATTCCGTTGTATGTCTGAGTTTACTACCCACCACCCTCCCCCGCTCTGTGCCGCTCACCGCCCCAAAGCACGCCCTATGCGAGCTGCCACTGGTGTATACACATTAGGTGTGCACCTCACTATATCCACATCACAGGATTAATCAGGAGTGGTATGCACAGGGCTGGTCCCCGTGTGGTCCTGAAGAAGAGCTTGTAGGGGACAGCTCGATACATGTTGACCCAATACTAGGGAAACCATACTCATTATAGTTAGGTCTCTCCCTGGTATTAACCCCTGATTTTAAAAACATATCAACTAGGAGCAGGAATAAAACATTAGCTCATTAGCTAGGTATTTTACATTATTTTCTTCCACTCCACATCACTGCACCTCACATAAATTCACTAACTAAGTGCTCCTACTTATTCCGCAAGTCGCAGCACGCCTCAATCCGCAGCGGATTGAGATGCCCCAATGATGAAGCATGCCACCTTGGGGTAACCCTGGTGGGTGAGGGGCCTCTAGCAAATATTTTTTCTTTCTGGAAAGAGGATCTTCATACATTTTCCATGGAATCACTGTTCCCCCTATGATTACGTTTCTTATTTCGGTATTCCGAATGTTGTGTAACTGTATTCAGTAAGGTGGGTGAACCTAACCGTAACCTCTACCTCCCCCCTTTTTTGATTGGCTCATTGAGCCATCTCATATAGTTGTATACGAACAGGGTTTTAGCCCTGGGTGCTTTCTAATGATGGGAAGGTACACCCTACTCCCCTTAGTACAATCCTGGGATTAAACAACAATGGTTAACCTCATAAAGCACATGCAGGACGATTGACTGCAGAGGAAACTTAGACGTAATAGCCTTGATGAAGTCGACGGGATACTTCCCAGACACGACGAAACACGTGTTGGCTAAAGAAGGTCTAACAAAGAAAATGAACCACAACACAAGTCAAGGCAAGAATCTTTTGGTGTTCAATATACTTTATGTTTTGAGTGAATTTGTTAACAAGAATTGCATGTGCTTCAGGAGGCTAAAAATGTTTACAATGATTAATTGATTCTCACATAGTAAGAGTATTCATGACATAGGTTAGGGGGGTTATCTGGAGTATTCCATCTGAACTGATTTAGTCTTGCAGACAGAAAAGACCAAACCACTCTAAGGTCATGTCATTCAAAGCATTGTATGAATTTAGAATAGCTAGGATTACCCCATGAACAACGTATCAAAGACAACAGAGCGTTCCACCAGCATCATCAAACAGAAACACCACCATAACTAGAGTAGAGAATGTTATCTGCCAACTGGGGAAGAGCCATGGCAGTTCTATGGTGACTTCAAAAGCTCAAGAGGTCTTATCAATCAATATGGATCCAGCCCCAAATGTTTGTCAATACATTTCCTGGAAAGGGAAGCATGCAGCTAGATGAAATAAGGCATTAAGGCCTGACTTTGCAATTAAACGAGGTGGATGGAAGCAAGAAAATTATTGCAGTGATAGGGGCTTCTTTACAAGCCCTTGCACCACCGGTGCGTCACTTCCTTTGACACACCGGCGGCACAGTGTGCTGGTCCATATTTATAAGGCCATGCAAAGCCATCTTGCGTGGCTTTTCATGGCCTTGTAAATATGGCTCCTTTTCACATGCCATTCCAGTTTGGACCCAGCCATATGCAAATCAGTTGAGACCCTGTGCCCAATGGGAACAGTCCAGCCCGAACTGCCAGGCCAGGTCCTCCCTGGAAACAAGCATCCTAGGACCGGTTTGGGGGTTTTACCCCTCTTCAGCCAGGATAGCTTGATTCCACTGGCATGGAGAGCACGGGGCTCACGTCTGAGCATACCCATCCCACTCGGGTTGACAAATGCAAAAAGAACTATTGATGGACAGAATGCAGAACAATGTCATACATTCACCCCAGTACAGAGATCTGGGCCTAAATCCATCGTTTGTTTGCCCAAAACCGGTCCTAGGATACTTGATTCCGGTCCAGGGAAGACATGGCTTGGCAGTTTGGGCTGGACTGTTCCCATGAGGCACAGGGTCAAGACTGATTTGCATGTGGCCATGTCTGAACTGGGGTGGCGTGGTGAGCAAAATAACGATGGATTAAACCCAGATCTGTGACTGGGGGTGAATGTTTTGCCAATGTGCAACATTCCGTCCATCATCTTGTGTGTTTTGCTGTTCGCTCTCTGTGGGAAGGGTATGCCCAGACGTGGGTCCCGTGCTCACTACGCCACTGGAGTCAAGCTATCCTGGCTGAAGAGGGGTGAAACCCCGAAACCGGTCCTAGGATGCTTGATTCCGGTCCAGGGAAGACATGGCTTGGCAGTGCGGGCTGGACTGTTCCCATGAGGCACGGGGTCAAGACTGATTTGCATATGGCCATGTCTGAACTGGGGTGGCAAGGTGAGCAAAATAACGATGGATTAAACCCAGATCTGTGACTGCGGTGAATATTTTGCCAATGTGCAACATTCCATCCATCATCTTGTGTGTTTTGCTGTTGCATTCTGCAGCACACATAGAAAGAATAAAACACCATCAATGGTTGTTTTTGTGCAGGAAGGTTTCCCTTCCTGCACAAAGACAATCATCCCGGCAACACAGGCACCCTTGCACCATGGTGCAAGGTTGCCTACTTCGGCGCATGGCAGCCAATTGTACGCCAGCGAAAGCACAGGGATGCATCATATTGTTGTACATATGACGCGTACCTGTGCTTTTAAAATGATGCAGTTTGGCACAGCAAAATAGCTTGGGGTGCCAGACTGCGTCATTTTGTTGTAATTGAGGTCCATAGTTTCTCCAAAAAGAGGTAGCACTGACAGGGGAAACCACTTTTCAATAAATCAGTTGAGAGGGAGTGAGAGAGTAAGAGGTTGGCTCCAGTGATTAATTTGAGCCAGTTGTTTCTGGTGCTCGGCTCAGGCACTTAATTGTCAACACTGCCACGTATGACAGTCTGCCACATGGTGGCACTGTCTGTTTAATCTAAAGATGAGCACAACAACAGTTGTTAATAATTCAATATAAATTAAAAATGCTTAATACCTGCAGCCCAAGACGTTCTTCTAGCCTGAGGTGCCTGGAAAAGTCTGAACAGTCACACTTGTAGGGGCAGTGTGATGATTAGTAGTGCTGGCAGGGGGAGTGGATAGTGCTAGCTGGAGTGACCCTTTGACGAGGGCCCTGGCACATATATATTTTTTACAAATTAAGCACTGGTTGGCTTATGAGTGCTATACACATATAGTAAGTGGCGAATGCTCCCATATAAAGGTGATGGAACTAATTAACTGACAAAGCAGTTGTCTTTGCATGAATGTATATTAATTTATTCTTGTGTATGAAAAATGGATTTCTATTCTGGCAGATTTCAGCGGGCCAGAGCACAAGTCCCATGTTAACAGTTCCTGGCATTTGTTCACAGCTTAGAAGAATGGTTTGGGCTAGTTTGTACATCTCTGAAACCTGAGGATGTTTAAAGTCGCTAAATGTCAACATACAGCATTAGCACTTTGGAATGAGAAACATGGGAGGAAACCAACAGAGGCAAACATATTAGTTGCGAAGTCTCTCTCAATGTAAGTAATCAAGTGAAGGTGTAAGGATACACCTAAATAGCCAATAGCATTAGGTGAGAGATAAATACTCTATAGACCGAGCCAATGCACGATTGACAAAGTCTTAAACCAGTAGCTGAAAGAGTAAGGTCAAAGAAAACCACTAGTTTATAATGGTGGACCCATAACCAAATCTATATAAATTGAGAGCAATAGGTCCGCAGGGCGAGTAAGCTGTGAAAAACCAGACCTAAAATGCTGGTTGTTTACAGTATATTCACTCACACCCAGCCCTACCAACCATGCTGAGCTATGGAACTCTTTAGAGATTGTCTAGCGTTCCTTTTCTTTCAGCTCTTCTGACGTGTGAAACGTGCCCTTTGCTCAGCTCCGCCACTCACCATGCTCCGCCATTAGAAAATAAAACCTGGATGAAAAACAGCAGGGAGCAGCACAGTAACGTCTAAGGCTGTGCAGAAAATAGGATCTCCCTGCGCAGAAAAAGGTTAACGATAATTCTGACATATTTCATCAGTGGCAGAAACTAAAAGAATGTGTCTAATCGAAAATGGGTGCCGGAGGGCAAATTAAGATGCTAATTTTATTTCAGCGGAAAAGTGAAGTTTCATATTGTCAAAGTCAGGGCGAATGACTGACGTGAATATCCTCTATTTAAAGACGCAGACGAAGAGGGTGATTTTTGAAGCATTAACGATACCGATAATTTATGTAGCTCAAACAACCAGATGAATTGGCTCTAGGCGCTCAAAAACGAGATCTTGATTCTGAAAAAAGAATATCTGATGAATCTAGGTCCACGTGTTTAAAAAAGAAAAAGTGAAGTTTAATTTGCATATCGGTGGAGCTCGTCAGAGTACTGTCGATGTTCTCTTCATGTTTATTAAGGCTGTTACTAGTTGCAGTAGAAATAGGGGAAAACTGAGGCAAAGGTCAGGTAAAGGTCAGGTACTGGCGATCTAAGGGGCATATTATCAAGAAACACATTACAATTATCGCCGCTTTAGCGGCAGAAAACTACCGCAAAAGCGGCGATAATGGGCTTGATAATATGCCGCAGATAATTCCAATAGATGCCCATGTTGACACCAGAACATGGGCTTCTATTGGAATTCTCAAGGACATATTATCAAGCCCATTATCGCCGCTTTTGCGGTAGTTTTCTGCCGCTAAAGCGGCGATAATTGTAACGCGCGGTGCTTGATAATATGCCCCTATGTTTCTCCAAAAGATAGTTTAATCGGGGAAAAGACAGATTTGTAAATGGTTGAGTGAAAAATCATTCATGGTTTTGCACTTTTATGAGTTAACAAAACAATATGTAGAGTACAAAGGATGGGGCCTCAATCTCATCGGATTCATTACATACATTGAAAGAAAAAGCATTGGCAAAGCCAATAGGTCTCACGCAAAGGACAGCTATTGGTTTCCTCTATCTGTCTTAGCCATGTCGAACAGCAGTGTGGCTGCTGTGCTAGGGTGACCAGAATTTTAAAGCCAAAAACCAGGACATTTCCCAAAAATAGAAGAAGGACCACAATTTTACTGCAACCCAACGCACAGAATGGCAGTGCTCCTTAGGAGAGAATTACCGAAGAGGCAGTAAGAACATACATAAAATGCAATTTTTAAAGGCAGTCCCATGCCTCTTAATAAAATTGCTTCCTTATAGCAGCTGCAAACTATCCCTGCTTTGCAAAACATACAAAGATACCTCCCATAGTTTTCACCCGACCCCCTCTGAAAACCAGAACATGAGCTCACTCCCCACCCTTCTACAAGCGCCTTGAGACCCTCTGGGTATGTAGCGCGCTATATAAATCTTTTGACTTGACTTGACTTGACTTCCTGAAATTAGCCGGGACAGCTGGTGAAAAACCAAGACTGTCCGGGCAAATCTGGGACGTCTGGTCATCCTATGCTGTGCAGTATGGCAGAAAGTAAGAAAAAATTATGTTGCCAGTGCAGACCGCAAGGGTCAGTAATCTGTATTCTTAGTACGGGATTATTCACTACCTTAAATAAAAAAACACTACGGGGCATAATATCAAGGACGGCGTTAAAAATTATCCCCGGTTTAGCGGCAAAAAACTGCTGCTAAACCGGCTATAACGGGCTTGATAATATACTCTTTGGAATTCTCATAGAAGCCCATGTTCTGGTGTGAACATGGGCTTCTATGGGAATTCTCCAGGGCTTATTATCAAGCCCATTATCGCCGGTTTAGCAGCAGTTTTCTGCCTCTAAACCGGCGATAATGTTAACGCCGTCCTTGATAATATGCCCCTAATTGTCTTACATGCAGTCTGTAATTTGCTGTGTTATCCCCACATGAAGACAGAGTCAAAGAAGTCATGCAGAGCAGGGCTCGCAGTGCTGTTAGCCTCTTTCCAGCATCCTGGCACCCGGTGATGTGACTTTTGGGTGTTATTTTTCTGGTGGGAGAGGAGGGGGCAAGCAACAAATTGGGAGGTGGTGTGCAGTGGACAGGGCAAGAAACAGCGGGGGAGAGTCAGATCAAACAAGCAATAATGCAGAAGGAAGTTGGGGCCGAACAATCAACAATGAGGGTGGTGTAAGAGGGAGGGGGTGCAAGCAAAAGGGAAAAGTACCTCTGAAAACGGTAAGAAGTGGAAGGACACTGGGCAAGGTATGCACTACTAGGGCCATGTTTCAGGGTAGGGACAAACATACGAAGAGGAAGTGAAGCCCACACTCGACAACCAAATAGAAGGATGATATGAGAGTAATGATGTAGCCAACGAATGATAAGCAATGGGCGGGCTATAAGTCCTCATAAGAAAGCAAGATGTTTTGCAAGTGACAGCATATGAGCTGCCTCAGGCAACACCGAAAGTATAGGATGCGGGGGAGGGAGGGGTAAAAAGGGAGCAAACTGAAAAGAGGTAAAGGTGTCCGCCAAACATACTGAAGGACATAAAACAACAGATGGTGCCCCCAAAGCATTTTTGGGTGCTAGTGAAAAGGCTGTAAAATGTTTAAGGAAGTGACAGCGATGTGTCTGGCCTGAGAGAAAATAGCCTCTACCTCACTAACTTTACCATGTAGGACCATTACCACACACACATTACAATGCAGGTAAGTGCCATGCAGGTAAATATTTGTACCTTTACCATAGGGTACTTTATCATACAGGAAAGAGTTTTTTTAAAATAACATACTTTTTATTACTATTATTATGATAGTTGTTATAATTTTACATTTTAACAATTAAAGATGGGAAGAGGTAAAGGTAAGTAAGAGTGACTTCAGGGTTCGGGGTTGGTAGAGGTAATGGGAGGTAAGAGTAAGTTGAGGGTTCATGGATGGCAGAGATAAAGAGAGTTGAGTGTGCCATGATGGCTCAGGGGTGGGTCAAGGTCAATGGAATTAAGGGTGACTTGAGTGCTCAGGGGTGGGTAAAGATAAGGATAGATGAGGGTGAATTGAGAGTTCAGGGTGGGTAGAGGGAAAGCGAGGTGAGCTTGACTTGAGGGTCAGGGCATTGGGTAGAAGTAAGAGGGGGTGAGGGTGACTTTATTTTCCATGTGTAGGTAGAGGAAAGGGAGGCAAGGGTGACTTTAGGGTTGAGGGGTGGGGAGAGGTAAGGGTGACTTGAGGGCTCCGGGTGGGCAGAGATAACGGACGTTAAGGGTGAATTCAGGGTTAAGGGTGAGTAGAGGTAAAGAGAGGTAAGGGTGATTTGAGGGTTCATTGGTGGGTAGAGGTAAATGGAGATGATGATGACTTTAGGGTTCAGAGTTGGGTTGAGGTAAAGAGAGGCAAGAGTGACTTTAGGCTTTAGCAATGAGATGAGGTAAAGGGAGGTGATGGTGACTTGGGGCTCATGGTAGGTAAAGGTAGAGGGTGGTGAGGGTGACTTGACGGCTCATTGTGGGATGAGGTAAAGGAAGGTGAGTGAGACTTGAGGTCTTGTGGTGGGTAGAGGTGAAGGGAGGTGAGGGCGACTTGAGGATTATTGGGTGGGTAGAAGTAAAGGGAGGGAAAGGTGGTTTGAGGGACATGGGATGGCTAGAGGTAAAGGTAGATGAGGGTGACTTGAGGGTTCAAGCTGGGTACACATAAAGGTAGGTGAAGATGATTTGAGGGTTCAGGTGAGAGTAGAGGTATTGAAGGTGAGGGTGACTTTAGGGTTCTGGAGTGGGTAGAGGTAAAGGGGGTGAGGATGACTTGGGTGTACAGGTGTGGGTAGAAGTAAAGGGAGGTCAGGGTGACTTGAGGGGCCAGAGAGAGTAGAGGTAAAGTGAGTTACGGGTGACTTGAGAGTTCAGATGTGGGTACAGATAAAGGGAGGCTAGAGTAAATTGAGGGTTATGTTGTGGGTAGAGGTAAAGGGAAGTGAAGGTGACTTAAGGGTTCGGGTTCGGTAGAGGTAAAGGGAGGCAGAAAACCTTTAGGGTTCAGGGTGAGTAGAGGCAGAGGAAGGTGTGGGTGACTTAGGCTCAGTGTAGGTAAGGTGAGGGTGACTTGAGGGCTCATGGTGCGTAGAGCTTAAGGTAGGTGAGGGTGACTTTAGGGCTAATGGTAGTAGAGGTAAAGAAGTATTTAGCATGATTTGATGCAAAAGTTCTTATATGACTTAAAATGGGTTAGGCCATGTTTAAGACAAACTCCAATGACTCACCCTGGTGCGCAACATAAAATGATGCCCTCCACACCCCACTACTGTATATGATAAGGGGCCACTGAGTCTCCCATATCTCATATTTGTTCAATGGTCTTGGGCTGATTGGAGACCCCTTGGATGTTTGGGGGCCCCTTGAGCCACAGGGGACTGAGTTACGCTCAGCTCATTCCCAGCACCACATTGATCAATCTGCACAAAATGATGAACCAAAGCTGATAAAGCATGCCTTTTCTGAATTCAGTGTAGATTCTTCAAATGGCACCAAAGTTATTAGAACATCTTAAAAAAGCATATTTCCTGTGGAAAAAGGAACTGATCCTTAACTATAAAGTCACTGAAAAAATGTGCTAAAGGGAAACTATAGTCCTTCAAAAGGCTAAAATGTTTTATAAAAATCTATAGAAATTCCCATAAAACTTCAGTGATGGAGACATTATGTTTACATTGCAAATCATAAAAACACTAAAATGAACCACATAAGGAGAGAAATGCAACCATAATTGCTACTGTGACCAGCTCATGACCTTCCCCTTGTGGTTGAAGGTGAAATTGCATCATCAATGTTATAACTTGTGACATGACTTTTACCTCACCATTTAGACATTCAAATACGTCACTTATGGTTTTTAGTGTCCCTACTTCTCAATATTCCCTGGGCTCAAGAGTTGGTCAAACCCAGCAGACTCTAGAATCACAAACTGCCCTTGAGCAAGTTAAGGCCCTCATCTATAAGAAAATAATGTAGGAATACACTGTATTAACAATAACACACATCCCGGTTTCCCCTCTCTTAGCGCACAATAGGCTGCCATGCGCCAGTGCAGACACTTTTGCGTCATGCTGCAAAGGTGCCTGCCCTGTGGGGATGATTGTGCATTAAGTGACACTTTCCTGCACAAAAACAATAATTAGGGGCATTTTCCTCTTTCTATGCATGCTGCCGAATGAGGTACGCATAGAAGGAGGAAAAAAACGAAGAGAAATAAAGCTATTTCTACTCGTTGCGCCATTCAGTTCTGACGCATTTCCAGTTTTACAAAATGTTGTAATTCTGAGAATGTGTCAAGTTCCATGGATGTTGTGTGGGAACACTCACAGCAACACCCTTGAAATGCCCCTTTCACACAGAGTAATGCATGAAAGGGCCCATATTACAAGGCCCTGAAAAGTCACGCAGGGTGACTTTTCGTGGCCATTTAAATATGAGCAAGCCCATTACACCGCCGGGACATCAAACAAAATGACACACCGGTGGCGCTATGACGTGCAAATGAGGCCATAAGGGGCCGATTATGAATTTGACAGTGCTGCGGTGGGACCGCCCTGCCACCGTACCGCCAAGCCCATGTGAGAACCATCCACCGTATAATTACTTTTTTAGTAATTGGTGGCTGATTCCTTTGGCGTTCCCACAGAGGTGCCTATAAATAGGCACCGCAATGGGAAAATCAAAAACAGTTTATGAAAAGTCCATGCTGTACTGGAACTTCTGTTCATGCACACCTGTTGTGCTCCCCTGTGTGAATCCACAGGACATGAGGCACAAGTGGGCCCTTTGTTTCCTCTACGTTAGGGTTTTCATGGAGGAGGAACTGCCATGAAAACCCTGGTGAAGAGAAAACTTGTAATATGCTTAGCGGGACCATGATGATTCCCCCAAGCCACCGCCAGGAAGCGGCAGTTCCCTGGCAGTGTCGAGGTTCCCAGGGTGTAATGACTACAAGAGTCGTAATGTGGCAGTTGTAAGACCGCCACCCCATGATGAGTCCGGCAGTCCAAGGACCGCCGGACTCGTAATTAGCCCCTTAGTGTGAAAGGATGCTGAGACCATAGCGCACATTACTGGTGATCATTGATTCTGGCATTAGACAGGGCGCTCTGCTCAACATCTCTGACTTTTAGCCTTTTCGCGGTACCTCAATACATATTAATATAATAATCCTTCGGCTGTGCAATAATGACACACAGATGATGACAATACAATTGCCTTCTTCTTAAAAGGCAGCTAAAGATTAAAGTCACACCTGGAAGATCCCTCTTAGGTCACAGGCACGGAAGGTATACAGCTTCCGTGCGGATCCAAGGATCATTCCCTTCTAGCTCAACTGAAAGAGAATCCATTTGAAATGAGCAATCAGACCTGACTGAATTAGACAGGTTTCTGGTGAGTTCCCTTCAGCCTACTCCTCAGGTTAGCGCACACACAGAAACATACATGTTTATATACTAAAGGCTTTCATCATAAATAAGCCTAGTACAAAACACAAGTCAGACAATAGTTGGAAATTTCACATGTAGCAATGATAAACAAAAAAATTTATTCACAATTAAGAATGTGTGCTTTATGTTATTTCATATGCATTTTATCCTACATAACCTAGATCATCTTTCCTAAAGAGAAATAAAGTAAATAGCAGAGATACAGAGTTCAGCCAAGGTCTTCAGCGCTCAAAGTGGGCATATTTACAAGCCCCTATTGTGGAAATGTAGCTTGCAAACTGAACATTATCTGCGCCATCTTGCCTCTCCCCAGCGCCACGCACAGCGAGCACACGGCAGCCATTTTAGGCACCCCACTCTCTCCCCCCGCTCATTATCGATCGCCAGCGCGTCCCCCTGGCGCTGCAAGCATCCCCCGCACGCTGGCCACCCCCGCTCTCTCGTACACGGGCCATAAACCCTCTCCCTCTGCGCGACCCTACCATGGAACCACATCCTACGCCTGACCGACATCCCATACATGGTCATGCATCTCTTTTGATAACCCCCTTCCTCTGCGCCCCATTGTCCGAATCGATCCCAGGCCATCACCTAGCCCTGCAGATGCAGTTTATTGCCCCTACTGTAAGGGAAACACCCCACATCAAAGGGATTACAGTAGATCAAAGCCCCTACCCCCTGAGACCCGGCCGGTCACACACACCCCCGGGAATTGGCGGAATGTCCAGCTGTGTGATAGCCATCTCCTACTGTGGGGACTTCCACTGTAGATATGTGTGGGAACGAGCTCAAAGTGGGGATTCCGAGGATGTTCTTTCATGTTCCAAAATAATCTCAAGAATGTGCCACGTATGATAAACCTGCAATAAAGTCATAAACCTGTGTATAAGAGGCCAGGCCTCAGAGATGCAGTTAGAGCACCTCGTGACGATACCTTGCTGTCTGATCTGATGTGTTCTGCTCCGACGGAATAAAAACTTTGTTTCCTGCCTTCCAGTCTCCGGCGCCTGCCTCTTTCATTGGTAAATTATCGAATGGTATGAGAGGCGATTACCTCCGGGCAATACTTGAAGGGTTATCGACTGAAACTGCCGCTACCATTTAACAATTGGCGTCCCAAGCGTGGGGCCCATCAGAGACACGTGGATCCAGTGGGAGAGGTCCTGACGACAGAGTGAACGACTGCAACGATCGGGAGAGCTCCTGCCCAATAGACCCTCGTCTGGCAGCCGATCATCCGAACTTCACTGGTTCCGAGCAGACCTCTCTCGAGTGATCTACGGTCCTGACTGGGAACCATCAGGAGTGCCGCGGCAAATACGGAGAGTAGAGGACGATCGGGCGCTGGAGGCGGAAGACGAGAAACTGTCCACGCGGTCCGGGTAAGGTCGTGATACACGACGAATTGCGAAATAATTGATTGATTGTGTGAAGTTTTGAAATACTAGTATTGCTCATTGATTGTTCTCTTTGAGATATTCGCTGTCTACAAACGGGGAGGAGTAGAAATACTCTCTCTCTCTCCCTTTGCAGATAGTGAAGGGTAGGTAACGCAGACTTTTGTCCCCGTTGAAACCCGTCGTGCCTATCTTTATCTCCCCACTGATTGATTGTCCGAACATTGATTGTTTTGAAGAATAGTGCTCTTTGAGATATTCTCTGTTTGCAAATAACGTAGAATAGAAATATTCTGTCTAGTCTTTGCAAATAGTGAAGGGTAGGTAACGCAGACTTTTGTCCCCGTTGTAACCCGTCGTGCCTATCTTTATCTCCCCATTGATTGATTGATTGATTGTCCGAACACTAGTTGTTCGATATTGGTTCTTTGGAGGTATTCTCTGCTTACAAATAACGAGGAATAGAGATATTCTGTCTAGTCTTTGCAAGCAGTGAAAAGATAGGTAGTGCTGACTTTTGTCCCCGTTGAAACCCGTCATGCCTATCTTCTCCCCACTGATTGGTAGTTGGTTCTGCCCGGACCGCTTATTAGAGGTGGACCATCCGGCTCCTCTGGAAGGCACCCCTAATAAGGACATGTTCACTAAAATACAAACTAATCGCCGTAGTTTATAGCAAGCTATGGCATAAAATATACAAAGGGGGACCCCGAGAGTCAGTGGCCACTGGTAGGATCCTTTTTGACCCTACAAAACTAAAGTAATGCTAGGAAATAGCCCTTTGTGGGATATATGGAACTAAGGGAAGGAGCCAAGCTCACGGTCGAGACGGCCACGAGGTAGCCCGACTCCATCGCTCTCGCTACCTAAACATGTCTGCCCTACTACCCACCCCGCCCAATAAGCATGACCAAATCCTGCACAAACGGAAGCCTGCTGATACCCACCATCGACGTCACCGAACTAGGGCTAGATCGCGCACAATTGGGCTATGTTATTTTTCCGATTACGCAGTAGCATCCTTGTGCTCGTCGCCAGATTGCAAATATGTACAAACACTCCAACGAAGTAGTATAGTTATAACATTTTAATAACTTATAGGTATAACAAACACACCAACAGGGTAAACAGGTTAAAACACGTTTTAAACAACTATTTACATGACAGTCTGCTGCGACCTGCATCCCAAAGCATCCACGTCCACGTGACACCGTCCTCGCCTCTCCTTCCTCGAAGTTGCAACATTGGCCTGTTTTGGGCGGTCCTTTTAGTCGGTTTTGGGCTATAAAAGCCATGCAAAAATCCATTGACATCAGTGGCGGACGACTATGCGAATAGGCCGGAGGCCGCACGAAGCGCCGAAGCTCTGGCAGCGCCAAGGCGGGGTCTGCCATGCTGGGCGGATCTTCCCATTCTCTTCTTCTTTCTTCAATAACGGAGGGTGCCCTGGCCGGGGGAAGCGCCGCGGACAGGCCTCCCCCACCTCCCCAGGTGGAGGCTCGCCAGCAGATGAGGACACCCCAACCGTCTCTTTTCACCGGCCAGCCAAGTTGGCGCCCCCTGCGCTCGACCGCCGGACGGCCACCCAAGCACGGGTTCACCAGGATCGCCACTAGCGCCCGACGCGAGGAGTGGGCCCCCGCAGCCAAGTAATCGGGGACCCACCCCGGTGGCGATACCATCCAAACTGCTGTTGTTGCTGCTACTGGAATCACCCCGGTGGCGATACCATCCGAACTTCTGCTGTCGCTGCTACTGGGCCCACCCGGTGGCTGTACCGAAGCGCTGCTACTGCTGCTGCCTTTGGACTCCGGCGGTCGGTTCTTCGGATCCAGGCCTAGCCCTCCGTGAGGCGATTCTGGACTCGAAAGCTTGTCTGCTTGGGTGTGGGCCCCACCCTTGACAAAACGCTCCCCTCAGCTTTGCAGAATCTGCTGGAGTCATTGGCACTCGACTCCCGCGGACTTCCGGTAAGGACAAACCGCCGCCATTGTTCTTTGCACCGGACGGCAGCCACCTTGCCTCTGCTTGGTGCAGTGAGAAAGACTGATTCAAGCCGTCGGCGGAAGAACCCGCCTGCTGCCCCGCCCCAAGAACGGACCACGGCATGGCTACAAGATCGCGGTGACGCCATGCTGACGCAAAGCTGACGCTAACGAAAGTTCTCGAACTACTGAAAGGAATTCTGGTCCAACAGCTAATTCATGGAAAGACTTAGACTGTACACTGGCCCGACCTCGCCCAATAATGGCGCCAATGTAGGAGAGGCCTACAACTCCTTGTGGCATTCCAGTCACGTGGCATTTTGTGTTAAAAAGAGATATGTATGCGATGCTTCCACACATGATGGTCGGGGGGGGGATGGGGAACCGATTTTATGCTAAAATAGTGTTGCTCATGATACTCGACGCCTCTCACGCCGTGGCCGGCCTATAGCGGTTGTAGGCCCGTATTTGTATACTGACATTGTTTTAAATAAAGGGCTTCTTAAAAGGAATTACGGAATCAATGTCATGACAAATCATCTAAGTTGGCAAAGGTTTTTCTTTTGAATAAATGATTGTTACTCCCAAGCAAAAGAATACAGATAATGCAGACCCCATTTGCCTGAATCTTTTTGATTAACGGAATTTGTACCCATCACACCTGTCCTTTTCCAAGAGTTGTCAAATCGATGGTCAACTATAGCTTAAGGTGTAGGCCGAACGCAAGGTATGATATCTTGCACCATAATACACGACCGATTGAGAAAGGCATGCACGACCAGGGAACCCGAATTTAGGAGATGAATGAAATAGAGCATCTTTGCCTCGGACAAAAAGAATAATAGGTCTGTGGTATTACCCACTCCTGCGGCTAGCCTGGTACGTGGTAAGTAGAACTTTTTCGTGTCTACGCGCGCTAAGGTACTTTGAATACTGCACATCCCCTCCCCTCTTTTCTCCCCTCTATAGGTCACGACGAAGTTCCGACTGAAGAATGGAGTGGACATGGACCGCACCGTGTTCGACATCAGGAAAAATATAGACAAACGTTGTGGGATAGTGCGTAAAGTGCAGACCACCATTGGGAACATGAAAAACTGTATGATATGACTGTGCGTGTGTGCTACGATTATACGGTATGACTGTGTATGCATTTCATGCTTGGGTCACTTGAAGAGAGCGTCACCGTATGATTGAAGTGCTCGTCCATCGATCAAAGGGAGGAGAGTAAAAGGTCCAACACCCCCCCCAAGATAAACTACAAAATACTGAAAATACGCAGCATGCTTAGGAAAGAGGACAAGAAAGGAGAGGTCCCTATACTCAGCTTAGCCCTGAGTCTCCGTCTTAAGTTTCTGCGCTTGATGCATGTACTGTCACACCCTATCCGGTATTTGTGTGTACGTGATCACCAAATTTATGTCTTTTTCCCGCTTGTGTTTTCTTACATAGAACCGACCCATGCTACTCCATGTTGTGTGCGCACCAAGTGGCCTATTATCGTACCCATGTCTCTCTCTCTCTCGTTTTGTGTCGTACATATGCCAAATAGCCTACTTGATGCACACGTCTCACTCTCACTCTCTCCCTCTCTCTCTCTCTCTCTCTCTCTCTCACTCTCTCCCTCTCTCTCTCTCTCTCTCTCTCTCACTTTCTCTCTCTCTCTCTCTCTCTCTCTCTCTCTCTCTCTCTCTCACTCTCTCTCTCTCCCCCCTCTCTAAAGGCTTTCTTGCCCTCTTTCTTTTTTAAATAAATTAATGACACATACCTCTTCGGTAAGTGTATAATTGGCCTAAAAACACGGTGGTGTTCGAACAAATTGACAGAAACAAAACGACCATACTTTACCACGTTACTACCTCTCCTTTCTGCAAAATGTTGAGCTTAATTGGCTAAAAAAAAGAAAGGACAGGTAAGACGACTGATGTCTCCCAATCTGGCCCTCATCACGGGGACTATATGTCAGTGGTTTTTGTCTTTAGAGCTTCAACAACACCACCTCCACCGCCCAGAATTGCCCCCACCCAATTACCCCGAAATAGAATGTCTAAAGCACCCCGTTCTCCCAAAAATAACCCCAGCCCTATACTAGCCGCCTCAGAGTATTTCGAACGAAACAGCTGATGACCTTATTCTCTAATAATACATCGCCTAAACTGATAAAGGGTTACCTATTGTCTCCAGCAAAAATAATGCTTAGCTTGTGTTCCTCCCCGAAATGGATACTCGTGAACACGTGACAGTAGCACCTCGCACTTTTTCTTAAACTTAGCAGTCCTCGGAGGAAAATGTGTATTAACAAAACTTGTGTTAAGATGAACGAGTCTCTACCGGAGAAGCAAGTTCGAATTTTTTTACTAGACCAGAAGGTTGACAGATGTCAGGCTTCCTGCAACGATTATAGGGCGCAGGAATCGACACCTAGAAGGCCAGACAATGGACAGGGACACCCACAGAAACCTGCACCACAGCAATGATTAATAGATTAGTAGCACGCACACTAACATCAGAGTTAATAGACACCTATCATACAGCAACCGATACAAGCATTTCCGCAACTACTCGGTGGTTGGGAGAGAGGATGAAGTATGTAAATGTCTTCCCTGCCAACTTTCTAAGATTTTTGTTTCTTGTACCCATTCGAAGATAACCTGCGGCCATCGGAGGAGAGGGGTCAGACGTGACGCACAGCCTGGCTGCGGACCATGGAACATCTATGGCATCGACCAAGGGGGAAGCATCGAAGCAAAAAGGGCGTGAGACGAGGCACCATTATCAGGATGATAAGCGATGGAACGAAGGGCTATATCAAGGCCCCCTGCTCACTGACCATCGTGCCTGAAGTCGCAACCCGTCGGGCCCGATTGATGGGCCCAGTACTGGAAGATTCTGCTCTCCTTGGTCCACATTTTGATCCGATCCCACTCCACCCCCTCTTCCCTCGGCATCCCGAAGCACGTCACACCCTTCTCTCTCTCTCTCTCTCTCACTCTTTTATATGGATTATGAATTTGACTTAACTACAGAAGAACGAAAAGCAGGTACCCTGTCTCAAAGTATCTATGATGAACTGTGTTAAGGAACAGGACTGTGATCAGAGACCAGCGAATGATCACACCCTGCCACATGAGAAATTGGATTCGAGCTGGACCTTAGCTCCACCGCCGGTGCTCAACAGTGCCAACGAAAGAAGAACAACAATAAGAGCTTACCAGTGATGGCTCTTCGTAATAGGACACTGGAAAGAAGAACCCATGTTAAAGTTGAAAAATCCTCTCCCAACCACCATTTTATATTAACTATCTTCCTATCGAGTTTTCATGATGTTGCATCAGTCACTTCCGACTGCACACTGAGAAGTTTAGAAAATCTAACTTTGTATAATGACATTCATACAACACCAGCCATGCACACGACTATACTGACTATCTTTTTGATCCACACGAAGTCTGGGCCTTATGTAATGTATGAAATATCCCTTGCTTTGCCAGAAACATTTTTTTTGCTTTACAGTATCCTATTTGTGCTCAAACAAGCTCACCTCTTCCTACCCCTGGGCCTGACATGCGGCGCAGCTGATGTAACTTTGTATGTACTACCTCCTCGCCTACTTTATCACCTGTATGTAACTATGTACAAATGTGTCAGATTACTCCTGCCTGCTCTAAAAACTCTGTATCTTTAAGGAATGTACGAAAAACATTAACGATATTATAGCTGAAGGTTAACGAAGGTAAACGTCGGCCAGGCAAGCTGGCGAGATATGTTAAAAGGGAGGACTGTAGAAATTTAGCTTGCAAACTGAACATTATCTGCGCCATCTTGCCTCTCCCCAGCGCCACGCACAGCGAGCACACGGCAGCCATTTTAGGCACCCCACTCTCTCCCCCCGCTCATTATCGATCGCCAGCGCGTCCACCTGGCGCTGCAAGCATCCCCCGCGCGCTGGCCACCCCCGCTCTCTCGTACACGGGCCATAAACCCTCTCCCTCTGCGCGACCCTACCATGGAACCACATCCTACGCCTGACCGACATCCCATACATGGTCATGCATCTCTTTTGATAACCCCCTTCCTCTGCGCCCCATTGTCCGAATCGATCCCAGGCCATCACCTAGCCCTGCGGATGCAGTTTATTGCCCCTACTGTAAGGGAAACACCCCACATCAAAGGGATTACAGTAGATCAAAGCCCCTACCCCCTGAGACCCGGCCGGTCACACACACCCCCGGGAATTGGCGGAATGTCCAGCTGTGTGATAGCCATCTCCTACTGTGGATGGGGTGGGGACTTCCACTGTAGATATGTGTGGGAACGAGCTCGAAGTGGGGATTCCGAGGATGTTCTTTCATGTTCCAAAATAATCTCAAGATGGTGCCACGTATGATAAACCTGCAATAAAGTCATAAACCTGTGTATAAGAGGCCAGGCCTCAGAGATGCAGTTAGAGCACCTCGTGACGATACCTTGCTGTCTGATCTGATGTGTTCTGCTCCGATGGAATAAAAACTTTGTTTCCTGCCTTCCAGTCTCCGGCGCCTGCCTCTTTCATTGGTAAATTATCGAATGGTATGAGAGGCGATTACCTCCGGGCAATACTTGAAGGGTTATCGACTGAAACTGCCACTACCATTTAACACTATCGCCACAGGAACATCACTTTTAGTGACGTTCCTGTGGCAATAAGTGCTTCACATTATTTAAAAGGCAACAAATGTAGCTTTACGCTGCTTTGTAAATAAGGATCTCTTTCACGCTACACTTAGAGAGAAAGGGGTGAGCATTGGTGTTACGTGGGCGTTCCACCACAACACCCATTGATTTTGCCGCTGCCCGGTATTTACAAAAGCAGCATAAATACAGGGTAGCGTCAAAATTAAGACAAGGGAAAAGCTGGTCTTAAACAGGCGCAACGAGGAGAAATGTTTAAATTCTTCCTACACAGAAACAATCAATAAAATAAAATGATGGTTTGCAATTCTATGTGTGCTGCATTAAGCAGCACACGTAAAAGTTTCAAAATGCCATTTAAAGGTTGTTTATTTGCAGGAAGCGACACCATCCTGCTCATAAACAATCTTCCCCTCAACGCAGACACCCTTGCACTATGGTGCAAGGGTGCCTTCGTTGGCGCTAGGCTGCTAAATTTAGCGCCAGCACAGGGTTAAACGCAGGGCTATTCCATAATATTCTATATGGTGCAGCCCTGTGTTGCAGAAGTGGCGGAGCGTGGCGTTAAGCCAAGGAGGCTACGCCACGCTCCGCCATTTCTCTAGTAAATATGCCCCACAGTTTTTAGCAGAGTATGTCAGGGGCAAGCGCTAATGCGCTAGGAGAACTTTCTCCCTGGTATGAAATGTCCTTTCTGCCAAAGTCAGAGAAGTTTGCTCCCATATGCGTGATACAAGGCCTTACAAGAAAGATACTTGTGTGCGCTCATTAACGGTAGTGATTGACAGCACTAAAATATATGCATCATCCAATGGAGAACTTTCCTAATTGCTCATAATAAAATACAAGCATAACACTTTAACAGCATATATACCAATATGCAGAGTGGATCGCTCACAGAATATCGATTCCAACAATATCGAGGGACATAAATATCAAGAACAAATTTCGATTTCAAAAGTATCGATTCCCAATACTTATAATGGTAATTACAAAATTATAACAAAAATATTGTTTTACACTAATATTGTTTAAAAACATACAGACATATTGTTTATATATACACAAGTAATACCTGACCTCAAAATCCTGTTTGATCTTGCCTACAACCATGATAGTCATGAAAGCACTGCAATGGAAATGTTGCATCAACTCGACATCAATACCAAACAACACACTACCAGCGGCCTCAAAAACAAGTCCAAGTACTGTCCACAGCTACATCCTGGCAATAAAATTGACTCCTTCTCAGAGGCAATAATGCATGAAATAGACAAAATGGATAAACTAAGAAACACCAAAGTGAGGGAAAATACATCGCAAGCAGAAAACTTAGCAATACAATCACTGGCGAAGAACACCAATATCATCATCAAGCCTGCGGATAAAGGCGGAAATATAGTGATTCAGAACATATGTGACTATAAGGATGAAGCATACAGACAACTCAATGACTTGGACAAATATATCCAACTCAAATCCAATCCAATTTACAAAATGATTGATGAAGTCCGAAAGAACCTGGACACATGGCAATCACAAGGATTGATCAATGCAGATGCACATAAATTCCTTTTTGTGGAGAACCCAACGATCCTCACGATTTATTTTTTGCCTAAGATCCACAAAACTCTCATAAATCCCCCAGGAAGACCCATTGTTTCATCCTGCAACTCCCTGTACGAAAATATCTCATCGTATGTGGATCACTACCTGGCCCCAATGGTCCGGGACTTGAACTCTTACATTCAAGACACAGGAGACTTTCTCCGCATTCTGTCTAATACCACTTGGGACCCAGCATATTTAATGGTTACAATTGATGTGGTTTCCCTGTATACCTCTATCCAGCATACGGTGGGACTCAATGCATGCGCATACTTTCTCAAGCAAAGAAACATAGGCGAACTAGAACACTCTGCAATGCTACTCATATGCTATACATATGTGCCTCAACAACAATATCTTTCTCTTCAATCATCAAATATATCACCAACTCTGTGGCTGTGCCATGGGCGTTTCCTTCTCCCCCAACTATGCAAACCTTACCATGGGGTGGTGGGAGAAGGAGATAGCCTGGGGTCCGAGTAATCATAAAGCTCTGGAAAAAATTATCCTCTGGTCACGTTACATTGACGACCTCTTTTTAATTTGGAATGGGAGTAAAGAGGAATTCATGGAATACTTTGCAATCTTGAACAATAATGACATTGGTTTATCCTTCACCTGCAACAGCAATCGACACAGAATAGATTTTTTGGACATTACAGTATATATAGACGAAGGCCAATTGCATACTACTCTTTACAGAAAGAAAACTGCCACCAATAGCATCCTTCAAACCGATAGTTTCTACCCAAAGGCACTCATAAGAAGCATTCCCTATGGGGAATTTGTCAGGATGAAAAGGAACTGTTCAAAGAATGAAGATGCATCCAATGAAATTGAAAAAAGTGCACGTAGACTCAGTAACAGAGGATATAAAGAACGTGATCTAAACAAATGCAAAAACAAGATCAACAAACTAACACGCACTGAAATTTTGATAAACAAACCGCAAATAAATTCTATGGAGACACAATCAAATCCACGACTAATTCTGACCTACAGCAAAAAAGCACACAAAATCAGACAAAGCATTCAAAAATACTGGCCAATACTCCAACAGGATCGAGATCTGGCCCAAATCATTGGACCTAGACCCATGATCACCTTCCGCAAGGCACCTTCAATCAAGGACACAATAGTCCAAAGTCATTTCCAATCTAAAAATATAACCACGACATGGCTTACACAACAGCAAGTTGGGTTTAGGAAATGTAATAATTGCAAAGCATGCAAAATTGGAAATAACAAGAAAATCATTAGAGACCCAGATGGTAGGAAGATCGAGATTACACAGAGAATTACATGTACCACTAAGTTTGTAGTATACTGTATTGAATGCAATTGCGGGATGAGATACATCGGTAGTACGATATGCATGTTGAAAAAGAGGATTCTCGAACATATAAGAGCTGTAAGAAATCGAGACTTAACATATGCAACTGCCAAACACCTTCTTTCATGTCAGAATGGAGAGTGGCAAAACATGAATTTCTTTGCCATAGACTCAGTAGAAGAAAGCGAACGCCTGGGAGATCGAAAAAAGACGCTTCGACGGCTAGAGTCTAAATACATTATTAGACTACGCACAAAAAGTCCTAAAGGAATGAACATAGATGAGGAATTTTATGTACATTTGTAAATACGGACCATCACTGTTATCTGTAACCATAGTGCTTAAATTCACTTTGCACTTCCACGATACAAAGCTACATGTACTGGACCATCACCTGTGCTTCCTTACTAATTTACGATACACATGTAGTCATACATACACTTATAACACGTATAACAGCATATGTTAATTGGTTTAAATTACCTTATAACCATAAATACGTACGTACTGTACGATGATTTTGTTTACCTACTTATAGGTTAATACGTACTCATACTTTGATGCTCACACACCAGCTCACAGCCAACAATTGGTACTATACAATTTATGGCAGTATCATTTATATGCTGTATATCACTTTTTTAATTGTATGACCAACTCGTGTTAGTAGCACATAATCACGAATGTATTGGTGTACATGAGAATGGCAGCAACAAGGTACACATCGTTTAATTCTGTCATTTGGTGATCTGTTAATTAACTGAACTTCAACTCCCAGAATTCAATGGGAATATTGGTTTAACAGGAAATGACATATAAACCAGCTGATAGCATTGTCACCTACCGTGAGAAAGGCCGTCATGGCCGAAACGCGTCGGTACGACAGACTGGGCTGTGTCTGAATAAAGTTTTGGAAATAACTGGTTCCAGAGTGCGGCGTCTTTTGCTACAAAAAAAACCCCAAAATAAACAAATATACATATATATATACATCAATTTGTGGAAGATCTGCCTTCTTACATAAAGGATACTGGACACTTTTTAACCAAACTGAAAAAGGTCAAATGGGAGAATGATTGTTATCTTATAGTGATGGACATCTGTTCACTGTATACCAGTATTAACCATAGTGATGGTATAAATGCAGTCCAATTTTATCTTGACAAAAGTAGTATACATATGTATGAACATAACAAAATGATCGTAAAAATGATTACCACCTGTTTAACAAATAATTACTTTCTATTTAATAAGGAAGTTTTCCAGCAGCTTCACGGCGTGGCCATGGGAGCATGCTTCTCCCCCAGCTACGCATGCTTGCATGTAGGCTGGTGGGAGGAGCATGTTCTAAAGGTCGCCCACAAGGTTATGTTTAAACAAAATGTTCTCCATTGGTGGCGATTTATTGATGATGTTTGTCTAATTTGGAAAGGGACTAAGGAGTCAGCTCATAACTTTGTGGAAGAAATTAACAAGAATATATTAAATCTTAAATTTACTTCAGATATCAGCAACACAAAAGTGCAATTCCTGGACATAGAAATTCTTATTAGGGATGGCACAATAAAGACAAAACTACATAGAAAAGTAACAGCAGGGAACTCTGTATTACATGCTAAGAGTTCCCATCCTCGCCACCTCATTCGCAGCATCCCTTTTGGGGAATTTTTAAGAATTAAGCGAATCTGTAGTCATGAAGTTGATCTCATTAACTGCCAAAAAGAAGCATTTGAAAGATTTTTAAGCAGAGGCTATGTGGCTTCCGATTTGCGGATAGCTCTAGAAAAAGCTAACAACATAACTTCAGTTGCCCAGAGGGAATTTGATCATGAGTCCCAAAAATCATAAAGGCAGAGTACTAATGAGACCGATACAACTATCGTGGAATCTATAAACAACATTAGATTAATAACAAACTTCAGTACACAAGAGAGACAGATTCGTAGAATTTTATATAAAAATTGGCCAATAATTCGAACAGACATCACTATGTCGCAAATATTGCCAGAACTCCCCCTATTGACATTCAGAAGGGCTCCCTCCATGAGGGATGCCCTAGTAAAAAATAGTCCTGAGGTGTTGAGTTCTAGTACATGGCCAGACATGGTTTTTTTAAATGTAACTCATGCCGCGCGTGCAAATTTGGGAAGAATGTATCTGAATATGCCACAGCTTTCAGTTCTGATCCAGTTAAGATTAAAGGACATTTTACTTGCAGAACTGAATATGCAATTTACGTTTTAGAATGCACTTGCCAGCTATTATATGTTGGCAGTACTAAGTTGCAAGTTTTTAATAGGATTTTACAACACCTTAGAGCAGTGGTTAATTCTGATCCCACATACCCTGTAGCGCGGCATTTGAAGTTAGTTCACAACAACAATTTAAATGACCTCAGTTACTATGTCATTAGTGCGATACCTAAAAACATCAGAGGGGGCAATAGGGAAAAAAGGCTGAGACAGGTGGAGTCTGAATTCATTATGTTATTGGATACCAAAATGCCAAATGGGCTTAATAATAATGAAGATTTGCACAACTTTCTATGAATTATCTCATCTCTGATTTTATGGTGATGTTGGTGGGTGAAGTCCAGTTTTGCTTTTAGACTGGCGCTTTTATCCCTACGTTTGCCAGTTTTTATCTAGGTTTTCTAGATTTTATCTGGTTTTATGAGGGATTGGTCGTTGGTTTTGGGCTCATGGATTTTGCTCATTTTAACATCATTATATTAATATTTGTGCAATTGTGTAATTTTTTGGCTGTTATTTATTGTTTTTATCTAGACCTATATGTTGATATTTGTAAAATTAACGGGTATAAACACTTTAGGTCTATAATTCTTAACATATAACATTTGAATGTTCTTTGCCTCTTTAGATGCTACCTTTACGAAAGAACTCTGAAGAAGATGTTATGTATACATATATGAATGCTTCACTCTCAAAATTGAAACATGGGAAAACCGTTGTAAGCGTCTATCACAAGCTGCTATGTATTGTTTATTATATTGTGTGTATATATATAAGCTCACCACGATGATGCACTTTATGATTAGCACTTTATTTGCACTATTGCACTATTTTTGATAATAACCGCAGATGTTAATAATTAGTTCTTTGGACTTGTGCATTTATAAAAATATCTCATAATTACAATTATATAACAGCAAATTTTGCCAGCAACATCATATCGATATATAAGCACTATGCTGGAATATATAACGATTGATAGATGATATGTGTTATCTATATATGCGAGGTTTTGAATCGTGAAACATTATCAATGAACACTATGTTCTAATGTAATTGTTAGATTTTCACATTCAATTCCACACTATTATGCAGTATATGATAGTTGTTAAAGGATATGACCCAATCATGGGTAAAACAATTTATAGGAACACTATGTTCCTATTATCCTTTTTCTTTCTTTATGTCTTTCTGTATTCAGATTTGTTTAAATCTACATACCTTCAATTGTGCAATACGACCGCTATGCATGCATTGACTGATAATTGTAAAATTGCTGGTAACAAAGAGAGACAATATGTACATATGCAATGTGTAAGCTTAGTCCTATGTCTATATCCATTTGGAAACTTTATTGACAAATCTGTAAGCGGTACTGTGATTGGGCACCTTATATATAGTCACTCATTGGTCCTGCGCGTCATGTGATCAAGACTGCCGTGAGGCAGTCGAAACGCGTCAGGCTGAGCACTTGCGAGTGAATTTTAGGCACCATGCACTTTAAATCTGCAAACTAAATAAAGAAAACTTTGAACCCCACGCAGTGGTCCGTACCTGCTTTTGGGTTCTATCTAAACCCGTTCCAGGACTTTTGGTTTTCCATATATATATATATATATATATATATACATAATATATATATATATAGTTTAAAATAGTAAATCTTGAATATTTTATTATATAACTTTAATATAATGTAAATTAAATAAATGTCAGTAACATTTAGTACTATATATAAATAGAAATTCTCTTACAATTGCCACTACGTTCTGAGAAGTGCACTCCGGTGTACCAAATTATATCAATAAACGTTAGTAGTGAAAATCCAGTTTATTGTAATGTGGACATGCCAAAATCCATACTCAATGCATTCTGGCGTTAGGCGCTAGCATAATGTGCTGATCTTGGGCAAGTATGTGTTTTTTACTGCATCTTTTAAAGGGCAAAATACATAAACATAGAAAATGGTGTAATGCATTCCCCCTGACCTATAAGATGACCAGCTACGTTGGAATGTGCAACCATAATACATATTTGCTACAAATACAACAATGTATCCATCCATACATGAATGCAAACATGTCAGAATATAGAAAATCTGAAATGTAGGCACAGAGTAGTACAATCGCAATGATAGAATTTATAATTTTCTGCAGAATGCACTGTTTAGTTCCTACCGCAAACCATGTATGAGTTGGCCTAATGTGCGTTGGCCATCTTAGATCACCTAGTAATGCACAATAGTGTAATGCACATACATTGCAAATGGGACAGATTACGAATCAGACATTTGTTACAAAATCCAAATACAAAATGTAACTGTCTCATCATAAGTGCGGATACCGGCATTCCTGCAGATGTTGTTGCAAACAATATGACAAACTTAAAATAGGGAATGATATTTGTAAGACAAAGTGATATGCCGTGTTCCCCAGAGAGAGAATATTCCTTCCACAGAATAAGTCTGAGTTGGCCTCATTCAATCTATTTGACCCAATAAAGCCCCAGTGGGCAATCATTGCTCAATCACATTGTGGTGCAGACAACCTACATACATGTTATATAAATAGTGTATCATAAGGGAAGAAAAAGTTGTTTTAGAGAAGGCAACAAATAAAATTGAATGGGTGATCAGACACTGATAACCCAATAGTGAAAAACGGTGAGTATTATATGCCTGACAGACCCTGAGATAATGAATTCTTTTAGTTCATGGAGATTACAGTGAGCCAATTGGATCTATGTTTCTGGCTCAATTCAGCCCAAGTGGGCATGCATCCACCTGTAATCAATATCAAGTGTGTATCACAACTAGGCCTGGGCCAAAATTCCGTTCCGTTCGCGGAAATTGCGATAATTTGGCATTTTTGCGTTCCGCGGAAAGCGCGAAAATGTCAAAATTTCCGCATTCCGCAGCTTAGCGATAATTTATTTCTTGCTTGCGCTGTAAAATAATACATTCTCGCGTGCACGCGATCGCCTTACCTGAATCCCCGCGTTCGCTGACAAGTTTTCCCGATCCGGTCGCGTTGTCCACGAGATGTTGGATTGTTGGTAGCCATTTGTGCTGTCTCGCGACAGTTCGCGCCCGCAGTAACGTCATGCGTCGCGCGATCACGTCTTCCTTCTCGCGATCATGCACCGCGAGACAAGTGAAAACAAGATGGCCACGCCTGCGAGCAACCGCATGGGTAAGTTGGTGAGCCGCGACCACGCAGAAAATACCGCGAAAGGGCGGGAAAAAAACTTCTGCATCTTCGCGATATTTCCGCGTGTTTGCGGAAATTTTTAACATTTTCGCGATAATTTGCGGAAGTGAATTTCGCAAATTCCGCCCACCCCTAATCACAACTCAATACTTGGAGGGCACGGGTAAACAGAAAATAAGTATTGTGTAGTACAATATTACTAAGTATACAGTCACCAGCTACGGTCATCTTTACATTCCCTACAGACACATCAAAGAAGAAGGAAGGAGAAAGCTGGAAGAATAGAGGAAAGTATAGAAAGTAGAAAATGAAATAAAAAGCGATATCTCAGCTCTTAGTTGCATTCTGTTCCTTGGGCTCAGAGGAAAAGGCAGGAGAAAGAGTCTAGCCCTGTGGGCAATGAACTACAGCTCAGAACAACTGGTTGAACAGCTCCAGGAGGTGGGCTCACCCTTGTTGAACATAAACAAGAAAACAAAACATACATTTTAAAATCTATTTACATTTGCACATGTTCATATATACCATAAGAGAAACAAAGAGTCCTAGATTTAAAAGTCATATTACAACCTAGCTCTAAGTATACCGCAATTGCTCTAGTGAAAGCATGAGGGAAGAGACAATAGTTACTCATCTAAATGGAAATGTAACTTCTCTGCAAAGTTCAGACCATTGGGAGCCATGGTGTCAAAATCAATATATATTTGGATTGAAGTTGTCTGAGCTTGCGTGTTCTGTACCCACCCCTTACAGAGTTGGAAATTCTGTTCATGGCAAAGAAGTGCAGTACATTTCTGTTACCCTTGTGTTCTACCACAAAATGGTGTGCTACTGGATACCGTATATCCCTATTTTGGATAGTATATATCCAATGTGTATGTCATGTTGATTTCAATGTGTGTGTAATAAAAAGACCAATGTTTTATACATAGGGTGTGGAGTCTTTTTGTAGCATGTGCAGGGTGTTGTGAGGATGGTGCTGCACCAACACTTTACACTTTGAACCTGAGGATTAGCTTGACTTCTCTGTGCCAAGCTACCCAAGGATGATCAAGGGTTATCGACCAATTGTATCTTACTCATCTTATCTCGGGCGGTGGATTATGTCTGGCTTCGATGCGCCCCAGTCAGCCAAAAGCCACTGGGTCGAACATTTGGTGATTAGCAGTAAGGATAGGACGTGTATTGGCACAAGTGCTAGCAACACAGTGGTTCATTACGACTCCAGTGTGCACTAACATTTTATTGCCTTGTTTTCTTTTGTGGTTTGCCATTCTAATTTGGAAACATTTCTGTATTCACAACAGACATGTTTAAGTCAGAGAGCCAGCAGAGGTACCTGCAGTAGTGGAGTTTGAGCATGATAATTTGGAAACTTATATGGTGGCCCAGCTCTAAGGGATCCGCAAAGACCTAAAATACTCTTTTAAAGGTCTCAGTAGAAAGGAGTAGCTGCAAAAGGCATTGAGGGGCTGGCTGGTGGCCATAGGTACGGCTGAGGATTGCGGGGAGGGTGATGTAGTGGATTCTGAGGAGCACTGGCTGCAGGAGGGGAGTGTAGCACCTTCCAGGTCATACATTAGTAATTCCTTGAGGGGCCTGTCCCCAGAAGAGCTAGAGGACAGGCGGGAGGAAAGGAAGCTCAAGTGGGAGCTGCCCAAACTTAAGTGAGAAAGTGAGAGAGCCAAGGTGGTGATAGAAGAAAAGAAAATTATGTCGGCCCAAGAGTTAGGCATGAGAGACCTGGACTTAAGATTCAAGAGGGCTGAGTCCAGCACAAATGGTGGCAGCATTTAATCCGTGTCTTTGGACAAAGGAGTCCACATATCTAAGGGTCTGGTGCCTGATCATGGAGTGGGGGATGACATGGACCGGTGGTTTGGGGCCTATGAAATAGCTTTACAAATGCACAGGGTCCCTGAGGGGGTTTGGGGGAAAATTTGGTGGAAGCATGTTCCACCGGAGGGTAGGGACACCTTGGTGACCCTTGAGGAGGGTGACTGGGTGAAGTATTCCACCCTGAAGGAAGCCCTGTTCAAGAAAAATGGATTGACCTCTGAGAAGTAGATGCAGAAGTTTTCTACTGAGCTGTGCCAACACTTTAATGATAAGAAGCTCTCTGATCCTAGAGAGCTTGCTGAGGACTCAGACTGCTAGGTTAACACCTGGTTCAACTGGAAGGTGTCTTGGGGAGATCCCGCCAAGGGTAGGATGGGTCCCCCACAGAAGGAGGGAGAAAGAAATAAAAGTAAGGAGGTGTCTCAAATGTCTGAAATTAAGTCCCCTTGTAAAGATTTCCAACCTCCCGCTGACAAGATATAATATTTCCCTACAGGTAAGCCTACAGGGAAAGGACGCCCTAGATGTTTTGCTTGTCAGCAAGAAGGGCGCTATTGAGGGGATCCCAAGTGTCCTAAGCGGGCATCGCCCCCCATCAGTGGCCAGACACTGGGGGTGGCAGGGGTTGCGCTTGGGGAAGAATTTATTCCAGTTGATGATGGGGAGCCATCTGGGATAACCCTAAAGTCTCTGGGCGACTGTGAAGTGGTACACAGAACCCTTCATTCCTGATAATGCTAGGAAGTACAAGCAGTGGGTGACCATTAAGGGGCATAGGGTGCCGGCTCTGCAAGACACAGGGGCCGGTATGAGAACCGTCAGGTTTCATCTGGTGTCTGCAAAGCAGGTCATTCTGAACTTCAATCAATCAATCTATCAATCACTCATGCGTTTGTAGAGCGCACTACTCACCCACAAGGGTCTCAAGGTGCTAAGGGGGGGAAACTGCTACCGTTCGAACAGCCAGGTCTTGAGAAGTCACCTGAAGGTCAGCAGGTCCTGGGTCTGTCGCAGGTGGATGGGGAGGGTGTTCCAGGTCTTAGCGGTGAGGTGGGAGGAAGATCTGCCACAGGTGGTCGTTCGGTTGATGCGTGGAATGGTGGTGAGGGCAAGGTCGGTGGATCGAAGCTGGAGGTTGGGAGTGTAAAACGTGCGACGTTTGTTGAGGTATGTTGGTCCGGCGTCGTGGAGTGCTTTGTGAGCGTGGGTGAGGAGTTTGAAGGTGATCCTCTTGCTGACGGGGAACCAGTGCAGGTCTCTCAGGTGGGCAGTGATGTGGCTGTGGCGGGGGATGTCGATGACGAGGCGTGCGGAGGCGTTCTGTATGCGATGAAGTCTTTTCTGGAGTTTGGCCGTGGTTCCTGCGTAGAGGGCGTTGCTGTAGTCCAGCCTGCTGGTGACGAGGGCTTGGGTGACCGTCCTTCTGGTTCCGGTGGGGATCCATCTGTAGATCTTGCAAAGCATGCGGAGGGTGTTGAAGCAGGAGGAAGAGACGGCGTTGACTTGCTGGGTCATTGACAGTGATGAGTTCAGGATGAACCCGAGGTTGCGTACATGGTCGGTGGGTGTTGGCGCAGCTCCCAGCGAGGCCGGCCACCAGGAGTCGTCCCAGGCGGTGGGGGTGGAGCCGAGGATGAGGACCTCCGTCTTGTCTGAGTTCAGTTTCAAGTGACTGTTCTTCATCCATTCGGCGACGGCCTTCATTCCTTTGTGGAAGTTGGTTTTGGTGGTGGCAGGGTCCCTGGTGAGGGAGAGGATCAGGTGGGTGTTGTCGGCATATGAAACGATTTTGAGGTCGTGCGATCGGACGATGTTGGAGAGAGGTGTCATGTAGACGTTGAAAAGGGTCGGGCTGAGGGATGATCCTTGGGGTATGCCGCAGGTGATCTTGGTGGCTTCGGATCGGACTGGAGGGAGGCGGACTCTCTGGGTTCTGTCGGTGAGGAAGCAGGTGATCCAGTCCACGGATTTGTCGCAGATCCCTGCGTTGTGGAGGTGTGTGCGTAGGGTGTGGTGGCAGACAGTGACAAAGGCGGCCGAGAGGTCTAGGAGGATGAGGGCTGCGGTTTCGCCGTTGTCCAGCAGGGTTCTGATGTCATCGGTGGCGGCGATGAGGGCAGTTTCGGTGCTGTGGTTGCTGCGAAATCCGGATTGGGACGAGTCCAGGGTGTTGTTCTCTTCAAGAAAGCGGGTCAGTTGTCTGTTGATGATCTTCTCTATGACTTTCACCGGGAACGGGAGCAGGGAGATGGGGCGGAAGTTCTTGAGGTCCTTTGGGTCCGCCTTGGGTTTCTTGAGTAGGGCGTTGATCTCGGCGTGTTTCCAGCAACCAAGTGGTTGCAGCCAACAACTGTGAGAGCCACTCTCTTGTGGCACAGGTTCCCTTTGAATGTGGAGTGTCTGCTCAGCAATGACCTGGGACATATCTCCTAGAGAGAGGTGGAACTCCGATCGCACTTGGAGATGTTGGGACTGCCTGAGAGGGAGTGCCTGACCACACAGTCAAGGGCAGCACAGAGAGTGGTCAGATGGACCCTGAGCCTGAAACAGTGGCTCAGGTCCCTGCCAGGATGAGAAAGGGCAGGGGGCATGGAAAACCCATCCCTGAGATTCCCCTGGTCTGGGAGGAGGCTAACCTTGAGGGTAGGCTCCGATGTCAGATGTGGTCGAACTGGGGAACCTGCCTGAGCTGACCAATTGGCAGCAGGGAGGAGTTTTGTGTGGCACACAGAGAGTGCCCTACTCTTATGGGTCTTCAACGGCAGGCTGGAGCCCAGGCAGATGGTGACACCTCTGGAACTCATTGGATTCATTGGGAGAATGGTCTCCTGTATAGTGAGCCTAAGGTTGATGAACCTGGGTCAGCCCGAGTACTGGTGGTACCCCAGTGTTTCAGAGCCTCCTATTCAGATTGGCTCATGATGTGCTGCTGCCAGGTCATTTGGGGCTGGGCAAGAGCTTGCCACCCACTTTTATTAGTCTCAAATGAGGAAGGCCTGAGATGCGTTCTGTCTGTCCTGTCCTACCTGCCAGGTGAGAAGCAAGACTGAAGGAAGGTGTAGGGCCCCCTGCAACTGTTCCCTGTCATGGGCACCACTTTTGAGCCTGTGGGCATTGACATTGTGGGGCCTTTGGATCCCAATACCACAATGTGAAGCAGGTTTATCCTAGTCTTGCTAGACCATGCCACCCAGTACCCAGAAGTGATCCCCCTGAGGACGGTGACAGCAGCCGCTGTGGCCAAAGGATTATTGGGGACTTTAGCCACATGGGTTTCCCCAAGGAGATGAGCTCTGACCAAGGGACCAACTTCATGTCCTCGTACATGAAGGCCATGTGAAAGAAGTGTGGAGTAGCTTACAAGTTCTCAAACCCCTACCACCTTCAAACTAATGATTTGGTTGTGAGATTCAATGTACCCTTAAGGGCATGATTATGGGTCTTTCAGACACTGTGAGGCATAAGTTGGGCGTCCTCTTGCCATTCCTTTTGTTTGCGTACAAGGAGGTCCCACAAGAAGGGTGGTGACTTCAGCCCATTAGAGCTTCTGTATGGCCACCTTATGAGGGGTCCTCTCAGATTGGTGAGGGAAGGCTGGGAGCAAGCTTCCTAGAAGCCGCCCCAGGATGTATTCAGTTATGTCCTGACTTTCCTTAACCAAACAGACCGCTTCAGGAAGCTTGCAGGAGGATATGAAATGGTTGTATGACCAGAACCCAATTGGAATGTGGATACTTCGCACTCCGTTGGTGTATGCTTGTAATCGAATTTATTCAAGTTCTTCAGAGTAGTGGGTGCAGAGTTGGTAACCCTTCTGAGCACAAGGGTGAATTAATGATAAGACAAGCGTTATTTCCCTTGGGAGTAACGTCCCCAACTTTGCACTCCTTAGGTGTGTTTCAATAAAGTTCCGTACAAATATTGTCAAAGATTTCTTTACTTTATTTCATTTCATTAATTTCATTGCTTAATTTCATTCATTTAGGTTGATTTCATACTATTGCATTCATAGTATAAATGTCGCATTTGTTCCGCCCAATGCATTTCGGGCTAAGCCCTTCTTCAGGGGACTTACATTCTGAAAGTACAAGAATGATGTATATGGTAATATTGAAAAAAAACATTCAAGATGTCATTAAACGAGGTATCAATAAGGTGTAGAAGTGCATGAACGGACGTCCGATTGAAATTGAAATCATGATGGTGAATGACAGACTTATCTATGCTTTACCGCGTGAAAATAAATGAGGTGCTCCGGACGATAATCATGTACAAACGTGCCTCCGTGGCAGACGCCAATCTGCACTGTGTGATATGCGTGTGACTTTTTTTTAAAATTCCGATTATAGTGCTATAGTGATGGGTGACCTCCCGAATGGTGTATTGTCAACGTGATATTTTTCATTTGTGAACTAGGATGGTGCGAGTGAAAGTGCCTGTAGTGTTGCGTGATGTAATTAACATCATGCCTAATAAAGACTGCGCGGAAAATATAAATGTCTGACCTTGGTTTAAACTCCATAGAGATCACAATTTTCGGGAATCACTAAGATCCGATGTGTAAATCACCTATAAGCGAAACGTGGTATTAGTTGTAGTCTCGTGCCCGCTGAAACTCCGGTGATTAAAAACGGTAAAATGCATTTTCGCTTACCGTCTGTTACTGGTTACACGCTTGAGATGTAGAAATGGACCTATTGGACACCACACATTTGAAGTCAAAGGTCCAGCAGTTCTGTGTCCTGAGGAGAACCCTTAAAATTCTTGTGGGGTTTGAAACGCATTGACAGTGCCAAGAATCAGACACCACTGGCACACAGGGAATGTTTGAGTTGAACTTTTCATAAGACAGATCTCTGTTAATAGCCCGTTTGAACAAATACTAAATGTGCACCCTCTGGTTACTGACAATAGGCAGGGGCTTTCATTAATATTAAAGTGACACAGGCCCTCTTTGGGTGTAGGATTTCAGAACTGGGACATATTGTGTTTGATGATGTACAATTCAAAGAATTTTGGTCCCATATGTTCATATAAGGTGATAATGTCATGTTATGTTATATGTGATGTGGGCTACTATCACCAAAACATTTTCAAAATAATGTTTGTTTTTATTTGTTTGTTTTTCCACTGCTTAAGACTATTTTCACAAATAATCACGAAAAAGTGCTGTGTTTACTATGATGAAAATAATTGGTGATCACAATAATTCAATTGCGGGATCGCAAATGCATATCTTCTGTAAGTAAGGTCAGTGCTGGCCCCTGTTTATTTGATACATTTAGAAAGCTGGTGCCTGCAGCCCGTTTCCTTGGTCACATGACTAGATGTAATTGGCAGTTTGCCTTTGGGTATTCCTCCCAGAGAGTAACACAAAAGGGGGACTGGGTGTTGGAAGAATGGGACATCCTAACAGGATGGGAGGGACAGAGCTGTGCATAGCCCCATTTGCATTTCAAATACATTGCCTTAGCCCTAGATATCCTGGGACCAGGGTAAGGAGGAAGGAAATACCAGCACCATCTGTGGGAAGAAAACTCTAGATGTTTCTTCCACTTCATAGCTGGACCTGCGGAGAACTCTCAGACGGCTGCTTCGCTGCCTGTGGCCTGCTATGTACTTCAGAGGACTGCTCTGCTGCTCAAAGAGCACTGCTATGCTAGCTGAAGCCTGCCCTGTGCCCTCAGAGGACTGCCCTGCTGCTTCAGACTTCTTTTCTGCTTGAACCCAGGATAACAGAGTAACTCCAAGGGCTAGTTTGCTCATCTGCTATTCAGAGCTACAGGGATACAAAAAGCTTCAACAGCCCTTGGATGTGGTGCTAAATGTACCAAATGCGCTAACATGCAAAATTTGGGAATTAAAACATTTTCTACAAAAAAAGTGCTCTGGGCACTGAGAGGAGACTGGGACCTTCCTGCTTGTCAATCTATCCGAGGTGCATTGCCGGTTGCCCTGACTTTGCGGTAGCTCTAACTATGTTCTTTTCCTCAGCAGCAAATCCCGTTCAGCGGCTCTTTGTTGGAAAGGTATCCACCTCCTGGAGCCCTCTTTGTATATAGCCTACATCTTTGTCTTGTTGAAGATTTTTGACTTCCAAAAAAGAGTCCAAATGCAGAAATCTTCACTGCCACTTCATCCTGTAGCTCCCCGATGACGACACTCCCTCCTCGGACACCGCCGGCTGCCTTTCCTCTCTAAAAGTTATCTTCTCAGACATTTTTCTTAACAATGTTATCTACGTCTGAAGGTAAGCAGAGACCGGGTCCAACCTGTTGTATCTGGAGCATGGTCCATTGAAGTCAGCCATAACTTTCGACTTTGTCCTGGTCTTGCACGACGTGATGTCCAAGATTAGTGCTTTGATCTTTTGCCAGCTAAATTGCACTAAAAGCTTTTTTAAATCTTAACTCCGGTTATACTGATTGGGTTTTTGCTGCTTAATGTGTCAAATAATGTATTACTTTTTAATCTGTTTATCTAAATTGGTGTGGGATTTTTCTGGTGCTCCGTCTTTACTTTATTACTGTTTAAGCACTGCATAAATACCTTACACATTGCCTCTAAGTTAAGTCTTACTGCTTTTGTGCTAAGTTACCAGATGGTTAAGCACATGTTAATTTACTGACTTTTTGTGGTTCACCCTGACAAGGATTGTGACTGTTGCTTGAGAAGGGCTCACACAACCCTAAACCAACAGACCAATTTCTCACAAGTAACTTTACGACTTTTGACATTCACAAACTTTGAGTGTAAACTTAACACAAAAGTGTAAGTTATATGTCTCCACTTCCTAAGTAAAGCAATTGCCTCACTCTTCTGTGGGTGTGACATCCCTCTCTAGACCCCTCCATGAGTCTTCCTAAACTCCTCTTACTTGTTTCTAATCCCATGCCCTTTACAAGTAAGCAGAACAGTAGCGGCTCGTAGTGGGAGTGCTGAGAGGCGCTGGGAGGGGTGGGGGAGGGTCAGGGTAGGGGGTAGTAAATTCCGGCATACGGCCGACCGGAGGTAAGTACATAAATAAATAAATAAAACGAAATACATTGCGTGCGCTGCAGCGCCATTTGCGCCTGCGTTGATGGGGGATTGTACTGCACAAAATATATACATTTAATACAGATTTTCATGGAGTTAGATCGTGAGCTGCGGATAGCACATCCCATAAACAGTAAAACGTGGTTGACCATCTTTGTTTCCAAGCGGTGCTGTCTTCTGTTCATGCACTAACATTGAGAAATTCCGACTTGAAAGTATGCCCAAGGGCACCCATTCAGAATGCAGCCTTGGCTTCCTTTATGCGTGTCTCATTTGAAATGTGTATCATGTGCGTGATGTATATAAAAATATACTTCCTTTAATGACGTAAGTACCAGAGCTCTCACATATGGGGCAGGGAAACGTGTCTCAAACTCATTTTAAGCCACTTTTTAAATTAATTCGAACATACTTGAACAATACGTCCAATAGTAGGAGAAAAGAGAGGAGATGTGGTGTTTACGGCCTGGGTAATGATGTCATCCTTGATCAAAATGCCTAATGTCCACTGAGTGAGGGAACAATTTGCCTTGATGCATTACTGAGAAGTCCGATTTGAAAGAAGCCTTGTTCAATTTGGCAACTTTGCTGAGTATGGAAATTGAACGAAAGTGCAGCAAATTAAACATCTTAGCTTGAAAGGCACTCACTTGAACAAACAAAACTGCAGTTTTCATTAAAAGTGGTAGAGAACGACACAGTAGCACAGTAGAAATGCTAGTAACTAAGGGGCATATCAGCAACAAATGGCGATAATTATCGCTGAGATAGTGTGCTATTAGCAACGCTTATCTCAAAAGCGATAATAATCCTCACACTAACTGCCTAACGTGAGATTTTCGCTGAAACCCAGCGATAATCTCACACAATGTGGCGTTAGCGTGATGATAGGAACTCACAAACTTAGCCATGATATCCACCTTCCACAGGATATCATGGCTAAGTCAGTCCTGAAGCAGGTAAAAGGGAAGTAGCGATAACAGGGGTTATCGCTACTTTTCTTGCTGCTATGCTTCATAGCGTGGGGCTTGATTATAGGAGAAATGTCGCTTAGCGACATTTCTCCTGTCATATCAGGTCAGGAACGCCCACTTTGCATCTCATTAGAGATGCAAAGCTGGCCGTTAGGAATTCCTACGCTAACGCAAGTTTTCACGCGTTAGCGTGAGCTTGCTAATTAGGCGATAAAATTATTGCCGCTTTTCGGCCTAAAACGGCCGCAAAAGCGGAGATAATTCTATCGCCTCGCCTTGCTGATATGCCCCTTAATGTCACTGCCGATACCATGCCAGTGTGCTACATTCTACACAAAAGTCACGCACCTGTTACCTGCAGCCCCTCACATACTTTGGACGTTTTAAGCAAGTCAGCTTTTGCTTTGGGGCTTTTATTTTTATGAATCCCGTTAACATCCAAAATATGGGAATTAAGACATTTTCTACAAAAAAAAGTGCTCTGGGCACTGAGAGGAGACTGGGACCTTCCTGCTTGTCAATCCATCCGAGGTGCATTGCCGGTTGCCCTGACTTTGCGGTAGCTCTAGCTATGTTCTTTTCCTCAGCAGCAAATCCCGTTCAGCGGTTCAGCACTCAGAGGAATGAAATGGATCTTTTACACAAAGCATAATTTGTGTTCATGAAGTAATCTAATAGTAATCCCAAGGGCCACACTTACCAGTGGCCCGCAATATCGATTCAATAATAAGCAGTTGGCAACGAGGAAGGTTCAAGCGTTTATTGGCCACAACAGAACTCTACATAGAGGAGCCCCATCGAACCTCACCCAGAAGGTGTGCCGACGAAGACTGCTGGCTCCTTGACAGAACAACACTTATATACATTACAGATTCGGCATACAAAGCATTGCAAGTGGAAAAGTACCAGTTAGTCCTAGAGCTCCTAAATGAGCTTATACCATCTGCCCGTATAAGATTACTATCTTGTTCAAAGAAGGTCAGCCGGGTGACTCCCTTTCGTCTCGGGCACAGAGGAATTTAGCTTAGTACTCCCTTCAGCAGATGTGACCTTGAGCCTCGGCCGTAAATACAATTCACCCTGTCTTTAGGCTGGTACAAGCTAAATCATACAGATAGTGTTAACAGAGAGTCACGTGACCTAGACCTAGTCAGTCGCGATCCAATATGGCTGAACTATGGCTCTTCGGCCCTTTCTATCATGCCGAGTACTATAGAGAATAGGCCATCTTAAGAAGCGGTTCTATGGACATATGGGAGAACACAACCCTAGATACGTTATGCTAACTTCATATACTGGCCTGAATCCCACAGAACGGCCCTTTTTAGCATAATGTAGCTATTCTTCGAAAATTCCCTCGTCTATTTGCATTATGTCTTGTATCTCCTTCTGGACTAGTTGAGCATTCATCTTACTAGGACCGGTTTTAGGAGTTGGTAAGGCAAGGCGGACTTGGGTGGCACAATAGGAACAACAGGCGGGCCCACATTGGATGCAGATACAACAAGTGAAAAGAAAACCCCCTATTCCTAAAAGGCACATGAAGATCTTCCAACCCCAAGTGGTAAGGAGACCCCAAAACCAGCCTGAAATAGACCAGGTTCCGGTCTCCGTGTGAATCTCGGATGCCAACCGATGTAACTTCTGTATGGCCAGATGGACTGAGGGGGCGGAGTCAGGTATATATACACAGCAGGAGCTGCCAATCACTCTACATGCTCCCCCACGGTCGGCTAGAATGACATCTAAAACAAGGCGGTTCTGAAGCGTCACAAGTCGGGTCGCTTGAAGCTCGACTGTGATATTGGTCAGTATACCCGCAGTGGTATTTATTACTCCTTCCACCACTCGGGACAGTCTCCTAATTTCTTTACTGGTTATAATGGGTCCCCATATAGGCAGGACTCCCTTTATTATATCGACAAAATGTTGGGCAGGGGTATCAGTCTGGTCAGTGGCATCTTCGTCAGTGTTTACTGAGTTTAAGCTTCGCCGATTCAGTGAATGAGACCGGTGATATTCCGAAGGTGCTATATAAACAGGAGGATATAGGAAGGACAAATAACATTTTCCTGACCATCCTCTTGGAAGCCAAGTGTAAGCATTTTCTCCACATACAAAATATACATTCGGGGGGGTGAGTATAGGCGGGCTGCTAAACGTGCGTAAGCTATAGCTATAGTTACATCTACTGTAACCAACAGTTAAATGGCCAGTACCATGTATGCAAAAGGAGGACGTGCTGTTCAGCACAGGGACCGGGATGACTTTGTCATTTGACACATTCCGCTCCTGGAAATATCTAAAATATTCAGTAAAATTGGAGGACACGAATTCCGATACCTCATCCCTTAACCAGGTGTCATTCTCATGTTCCATATATACATTCATGCAAGCGGTAGGATCCAGAGTACCGTCCGTACCTTCAGCATTTGGGGTGAATCCCTGATGTCTTTCTATATAGGCCAGAATCAAATCATAGTCTTTCTCTGAAAATCGGTGACCATCAACAGCATAATGTTCATACATCATTGACAATAATCTGAACCATGCTTCACAACTGCCTAAATATGACAATGGCATTGAAATGAACAGATCATGCTTGTGCATCACCGAAGGGAGGAGCCCACATACCCAGCAGTTTGTGGTATTCGTTGAACTGTGGGTTTGGTGCAACATTTCAATGAAGGCATTGTTTACATAGGTCTGGCGGTGTCTTTTTTTATGCGGGGCAAAAGTCTGAAAATGGTGCTCTTCGGGGACAGGAGTGGTAGCTATCAGGATATGTACAGGATAATGGAATTCTAGATAAATGAACATTCCTAAACATAACATTAATGAAACAATTATTATGACAATAAAAACAATCTTGGCACGCAAGCTCCAAGTAGAAAACATTGGCAAATGTGGATGCAAAGGGCGGTGTACTATGGGACGCTCCTCCTCAGGGACAAAACGGCCAAAAGGGTACATTCTCACTAAAAGTCCAGTTATAAGCTCGGGAAAACAGAAAATCTACAAGCAGTCCAACCTGCCGGAGGGTGCTTCTTTCCTGTGTCCGTTATAGAGCCTCACAGGCAGACTCCTATTGTTCCAGGTAATTTCAAAGAAAAGGAAAACTCCACCTGGGCCCCACCAGTCTACCAATGTCTCTCTCTTCTTTCTGAACAGAGCAATATCAAAAGGTTCCAAGCTCTCAACGGGTTCAGTCCAGTGTTTTTACTTATTCCCAGAGGCTACCCAGATCTCTCTCTCTCGTTCTCTAGCCTGAGCCTGGGTTCTTTGCTTTCGGTCGGGGCCGCAGGTTATAGCGAACATGACCCGGTGTTTCAGGATTTACGAAAAGAACAGGCACAGTGGGGTCAGGTAAAGGATTGGGTGTGTGACTTCTCTTGTCACCCGTTCTGGCCCCAGATGCCTGATTACCTTTCACAGATGTCGCCGAACTTACGACACCCTCCTCTCGCCCATCCGTTTCTCCTTGGGCGTCCGGGGAAGGTGACTCTCCGGCTGACTTGCCACTTTCGGGTCTCAACACCTCACTTTGGTCCCACTGGTCATCCGGCAAGGGGAGAGGAACCTTTTTGAGGTGGGACACATGTATCCAGTGCCGCTTCCCTTCGACCTTCACAGCCGTCCTTGTGGCCAGAAGCACCTGGAAAGGCTTGGTCCAGCGTGGGTCTAGACTCGATTTCCGTTGGTAGTTCCGGACCAGAACCCACTGTCCAGGCTCCACACCGTGTCCGGGACCCTCCGGCAGAGGCTGCAGGACTGCTGTTATCTGTTGATGAATGGAACGAAGATCTTTAGTTAGCGTATAAAGGTTGTCTGCCAACATAGGGTTCTCAATGTCTCTAAGAGATTTTGGTCGAGGCACGCCCCATACATTGGCGGGCCTACAGAATATCACCTCATATGGTGATATTCCACTACGGGAGTGAGGAGTGGTCCTTACAGATAGTAAGGCTAGAGGTAAGAGATCGGGCCACTTTAGACCTGTGGTATCCTGCAACTTGGCCAGCTATAATTTCAGGTTTCCATTATATGTTTCCACCAATCCTGCTGATTGGGGATGGCGAGCCGCATGGAACTTCTGCTGTATCGCCAGGCTCTTGCAAACATGTTTAACCAAATCAGCATTGAAATGTGTCCCATTGTCACTCCAAATCACCCGGGGTACCCCATAGCGGGGAAGGAATTCTTTTACCAAGGCCTTCGCAGTGGCTAAGGCAGTATTCTCCTTGGTAGGGTACGCCTCCACCCACTTGCTGAACGTACAGACCACCACCAAAACATACTTAAGATTATTAACCCGTTCAAACTGAATGAAGTCCATTTGTAGTACCTCAAAGGGCAAGGTGGGTGGCGCGAAGCAACCAGTCAAAACAGGGATGCTACCCCCCGGATTATGCTGTAGACAAATCATGCAATTCTGAACTAAATGCTTCGCAGCCCTGTGAATGTTGGTATTATACCACACAGGATCCAGGATTGCGCAAATGCCTTGAATTCCCACATGTGCCGGACCATGTGCCATGGACACAACTACAGTCACAAAGGCGTTCGGTAGCAGCCACCTACACCTTTCAGATAGATCAACCCAACATCCATTGTCATCCAGTTTCCCTATCTGCTCCTGCCAGTATTGTAGTTCTTCAGGGGTCGCTTCTGATTGCAAGTCTCTTATGCTGTCTATAGTGTTACTGAATGCCTCCGCTTCTATCATCCCAGTATGAGAACTTGCTACAAACATGGAGGTGGTATTAGATTGGGCAGTCTCCTTAGCGATTCTGTCTGCAAAGGAATTACCTTTTCCCACATCATCAACTACGGCTTTGTGCGCACTGCACTTAACAACCACTATAGCTTGGGGCAGGGTCAGGGCGGCTAACAATCTCAATACCAATTGACCATTCTGTATCTTTTTTCCATGAGATGTAAGGAAACCTCTCTCCGCCCATAATCTTCCAAAGCTATGTGCTACGCCGAAGGCGTACTGGCTATCGGTGTAGACATTTATCCTCAACCCTTCACCCAATTCACAAGCCCTTAGTAGTGCGACTAACTCGGCAGACTGGGCCAATCGATAAGGTACCTTAGCCGTCTCAACTACTGTTTGCAACGTGGTTATTGCATAAGCGGCAGTCGTAGTGCCATTAGGTAGCCGAAAACATGAGCCATCAACATACAATTCCCCTTGAGGGTCAGATAAAGGAATGTCTGTCAAATCTATCCGCCCCTTCGTTTCCTCTTCTGTCCGAAATATGCAATCATGTATATCTTGACTATGATCCTCCGGGGGAAGGGGTAGTAGCGTAGCAGGGTTCAAGGTGACGCAACGTTTTATAGTAATGTGTGGTGCAAACAGGGTCAATTTGTACCCTGTAAGACGCGCACTAGTTAAGTGCTGAGTCTGTGTCCTGTTCAATAATACGTCCACAGCGTGGGGCACCAGCACTGTCAGGTCCGTATTCAGGACGAGCCCTTCCAATTGGCGGATCGCCACCGCAACCGCAGCCGTGGCTCTCAGACAACTAGGAAGTGCCCTGGCGACGTTATCCAATACCGCCGAGAAGTATGCACAAGGTCTTTGCTTACCACCAAATCCTTGTGTTAACACTGAAAGCGAGCAACCGTCCACCTCATGCACATAGAGTACAAAAGGCTTCCGGTAATCAGGGGTGCCAAGCACAGGAGCAGAGCAAAGAGCAGATTTCAGAGCAACAAAAGCATTCTGACATTCAGCTGTCCAAGGTAAAGGTTCATGCACGTCTTTAGTCGTTAAATGCAAGAAAGGTTTAGTCAATAGGGAATAGTTAGGGATCCATTGGCGACAGTAAGAAGTTATACCAAGCAAAGCGCGGACATCACGTTGCGTGCAAGGAACAGGCATGTTAGATATGGTTAGAATACGATCAGGGGTTAGCCGTCGTCCCTCCTTCGACAGGAGATGACCGAGATAGGTCACCTCCGGTCGACAATATTGAAATTTAGACAATGACACTTTGTTACCATGGTCTGCCAGGTGCTGTAACAACGCAGACGTCACCAGTCGGCAACCATGCTCAGTATCAGAGGCCACTAGAAGATCATCCACATATTGCACCAAAACATTACCGGGGGGCAATGGTAATGTGTCCAACAAGGTTTTAAGCGCTTGGCTATAGATACTAGGACTCTCTGTATAGCCCTGTGGGGCGCGACAAAATCTGAAGCTGCGACCCCCTAAGGAGAATCCGAAAAGATAACGGCTATCTTGATGTATGGGAATATTGAAAAAAGCGTTTTCAAATCTATAACAGAGAAAAGTTTAGCCGTCGGGGGTATCATAGTCAGGATAGTAGTGATGTCAGGCACTACAGGATATTGGGGTACAACAATCTTGTTGATTTCTCGCAGGTCAATCACAAAACGATAAGTGTCAGCGTAATCAGGACTCTGATCTATCGGGGCTCGTTTAAGAATAGGAAGAATAGGGCTGTTGCACATGTTAGAAGCCGTCTCTTCCACCACCCCCGTACGGATCAAATCATGAACAATGGACAGTAATGCCCGCTCCCCTGCGGGGGCAATCTTATACTGCGGAACTCTGGGTAATCGAGCATTTTCTTTCAGAGTGATCGAAATGGGTGGTATGTTCAACAACCCTACATCCGTATCTCCAGTAGCCCAGAGACTCTGTGGAATCTTGGCAAGCTCGGGGGGCAAAGGGTCCGTTTTAGAGAAACATTGCGCAGAGGGAGGTAGGGGTTTCCTAATTGTTAGGTAAACACCATCAGGAGAGCAATAAATGCGGTCATACAGCCTCTTCAGTATGTCCATACCCAAAAGATTCTCTCCACATTGCGAGGTCAGAAGGAACGGTGAGTCAATTGAAATCGGCCCCAGGTTAAGAGAAAGAGGTTGGGAGACGGGGCTTACCACTGGAGTTCCGGAGAAACCGACAGACACATTATTCTGGCCAGACAGAGCAGCCCCAGGGACGAGGGCGTGTGAAACAGAACTATTCATAGCCCCAGTGTCAACTAGAAACTTACCCGATGCATCCATTAGACGAGCATGTACATAAGGTCCGTTTTGATCGATCGGAATTGACACGCGTCCCTCACTCTGTCCTCGGCTTCCCTATGCCTCACCATAGCCTGCCGAGTCACTACTTACGCATCCTTCATTATAGTACTGCTTTCCTTGACCATGATCAAAACAATTCTGGCTAGCCTCACCTTGCTCCACTCCGTCTTGTCTCGTATATCCACCCCGGCGACCACCTCCTCGGCCTCTTCCTTGACCTCTCGAAACCCCGTTCTGCGCCTGCAGCAGTGGACACTGTGCTCGCCAGTGCCCTTCCTGCTTACAGAAGGCACACTGGTTTATTCCTAAATCAGTTCGTCCCCCACCTTGTCCGGGCCCCGCCCCTCGCGGGGCGTAATTCTGTGTTCCCCTACCCCTACCGCGTCCCCTCTCAACTTGCTGTAACAAAACCCTGGTTTTCAAGTCCTTTGACCTCTTCTCCGTCTTCTCCTTACTCTCATTCTCCCGGTGCTCATAATATTGGGCCATGCTCAGAATGGTCGAGGGGGTTGACGTAGTCCAAGTACTCTCCGCAGCCTGAAGTCGGGCCAATATCTCAGGCAGCAGATTAGTTACAAATCTGTTGACAAACAAACGTATGCCACCCTCCTTGGACAGGTCTTGCCCACTAAAATTGATAAAAACTCCCTCGAACCTCGTGAAGAAGTCGGACACATTCTCGTCTTTCTTCTGCTTACATGCAGTCAATTTGTCCCAATCCACCTTCCGGGGGGGAATTAGGGAATTCATATAGGTTATTATTTTATCCGGTAAAGCCAATAGCTCACCTCTAGGCTTATCCCCTGGCTTCCGATCCCTATCCCAATCTCTCAACTGTTCCCACGTTCCTCCGAACTCCGCCACTTGATCCTGGTCATGTACCTGCCGCCATACATCCACTGGTACCAACAGAGCAAAGAAGAGCTCAATGTCAGCCAGTGTCATAACTGCCGAGGAGGCGGCTTCTGTCAGTTCTTTATAATGTGCGGTAGGGTTCTTCCTGGGGTCGGGCAACTGAGTTTTCAAAGAAAGTACCTCACTCCGTTTCCAGGGTGTATATACCCATTGCTCCTGAAAACGGGCGGCCACCCTTGCGCGGGTGACCGCTCCTTGTGAGTCTATTATCTCCGTTATCTCGGGGTGATAGATGGGGTGCACCTCACGCATTGGGAATTGCTGTACCCCTACAGAGCTAGCTGTGGGCAGGCGCATTCTGTAATTGACTAAAGTGTTCACGTTCCCATGCACCGCTTCTGGACTCAACTGAGACCTATGTGCCTGGGTGCAAATGTCATACAGGATGGCCGGGGCCCTATCCCCTCTATAGGCTTGTTCCCATAACGAGATAAGGCGTTGGGCCATATGGGCCAGCGCGTGTTGCTGCATTACTGGTTCATAATCTCGCATGGTGTTCCATATGTCGGTCAGCGTATAGATGGGTTGCCGCATCCACTGGGATGCCTGGACTGCAATGGCCTCCTTCTCCTCGGTTCCTAAGGCTGATTGAGAGAACAACTTCCTACCATCTAATAAACCGGTCAGATGTACTGGAGTTGAAACAGCTGCAAAGGGAGTTGCACTCGCTGAGGAAGAGGTCAGGGTGGAAGGGGAATACATGGCCCCCGGTGACAGCTGTGTTGTTTCAGCTGTCGAGGCCGACAGCAAATTGGTCCATAGGGCCATACTGTCCGAGACGGAAGAGGACAGCCGGGAATGATCAAGGACCGGCGCAAGGGAGGGGGGCTGAGGCGCTGACGCGACTGAAGTTGCTAAGGAAGTAACTGGCGTCGGTGCGGGGTCAACAGCCGGTGCCCCGCCCGATACAACAGCACCTCCGGGTACAACCGTTGCGGGACATACGGGGGTGGCGGTCGCATGTCCAGCAGGTCTTCTATCTCGTCTTCTATCTCATCTTCTGCATTGGGTCGGGCCACATAACTTTTGTCAACTTTTAACCTAAATTCCCGATTCATACAATCGATTCCTTTCTCTACCCTTGCTCTGTCATAGGCTACAGCCTTCTGAGTTACGGTCTGCCCTGCCTTGGCTCTAGCCAACTTCTCTCCCCTCATTCGTCTTTGCTTGGCCTCTTTCTGCCAGGCGTTTAAGGCATCAAACATAGATTGTCTGCTGCGCCTGGAGAATAGTTGCTCCTGTAAGAAGGCAACTTTCTTTTCATCAAAGGAACCGGTCTTCTGCCATTGCAACTCTTCATTACCTTTGGTATACTTGTGCCACAGGGTGTTGAACAATATGGGAGCAATTCCGTGCTTCACATACATGAAATGACTAGGACTGCCCCCTGGAGGGGCAGGCTGACTCTCAGCCAACCGAGAGTCGCTGGTCCGACAACAACAACCAAAACAATTCAATTTGCTGAAACATGACATGTTGGTTAGTTAGACAAACACAAATACCACATAACAAACTTTACACCACAAATAACATGTATGTCGACGTCACTTTCTGCAGGTCACCCTACCAACATTTGATGCATCCAAACAAACGAACGGAGCCCGTCGACTCCCGCTCGTGGAGAATTATTCAAAAAGGATCAACGAGGATCACAACAAGCCGTACTGGCAGAATACGGTCAGACAGGAGTGACCACAGACTGGACTACGGACCATCCCATGACCTTCCTGGTTCACCACTGAGACTATTCTGATGTAGACCAAGCCGTACTTCAGATGTGTCTCATGGCTACTCAGTTAGGGCCACAGGCATTTCCGAGTGCAATCCGGCCGCGTATTACTCACAGGTAACAACTAGGCATCTGATCAGTATCTTAAAATATCACAAAAAGATCTGCGGAGTCTCTACAGTCAGTCCCTACCGGACCATCCTGCACGACCTCCGTAATTCTCCTAGGGTCCTCACGACCCCTCAAATCCAATACAGTTAACTGCTCCAAGTGCACCGCCCAACAGCGCGTGCTTCAAACCAATGCACCGCTCAACAGCGCACGTTTCAAATAAACAAACTACTCACTGGGTGCACCCAGGTACGAATGTTCGTTCCTCGCTGCCAACTTCTTACCATCAATATGATCAGCTCCTAGGTCCAGCCCGTAGGACCCCGGTGAAGGGTCACTAGCAGCAGAGGGTGCCCCGAGCGGGAGCGCGGAGCGGACATAGACTCCCCTCCGCCCACCCGGCCAAGAAGGCCCCCGATCCTCTCACCCAATTACAGGGAGGGAGAAGACCCTTTCACGGGGTCCCTTCGTGGTCGCCAACTGAAGTCATCTAATAGTAATCCCAAGGGCCACACTTACCAGTGGCCCGCAATATCGAGTCAATAATAAGCAGTTGGCAACGAGGAAGGTTCAAGCGTTTATTGGCCACAACAGAACTCTACATAGAGGAGCCCCATCGAACCTCACCCAGAAGGTGTGCCAACGAAGACTGCTGGCTCCTTGACAGAACAACACTTATATACATTACAGATTCGGCATACAAAGCATTGCAAGTGGAAAAGTACCAGTTAGTCCTAGAGCTCCTAAATGAGCTCATACCATCTGCCCGTATAAGGTTATTATCTTGTTCAAAGAAGGTCGGCCGGGTGACTCCCTTTCGTCTCGGGCACAGAGGAATTTAGCTTAGTACTCCCTTCAGCAGATGTGACCTTGAGCCTCGGCCGTAAATACAATTCACCCTGTCTTTAGGCTGGTACAAGCTAAATCATACAGATAGTGTTAACAGAGAGTCACGTGACCTAGGCCTAGTCAGTCGCGATCCAATATGGCTGAACTATGGCTCTTCGGCCCTTTCGATCATGCCGAGTACTATAGAGAATAGGCCATCTTAAGAAGCGGTTCTATGGACATATGGGAGAACACAACCCTAGATACGTTATGCTAACTTCATATACTGGCCTGAATCCCACATTCATTAAATTACTTTCTGATAAGGGCAGCCACTAATCCTGCCTGGAAAACATGAAAACGTGCCTCCCTCTTTGTCTCTAAAATCCGGCACATGTGCTAAACTTACAAAAATCTTCCAGGTAAGATGGTGAAAAAACAAGATTCCCCAGATAAATTCGGCCAGATGGTTCCCCTGCGTTACTCCTATGGTATGATCCTGCCAACATGCAGTGATGTTAGCTAAAGACCTAAAACTGGCTGCGGGATACACATAAGGTTTACTTAGTGACATAGGTACATAAGCAACTGCTAAAACTAAACGATTAACCATCACAGGACAGCAAACAAACTGTGCAAGTGAATTAGGCCACATGAAAACAATGCACCGCAAATCTAATAATCAAATCCTCTGGCTAGCTTGTGAACGAATTTTCAACGCAAATCTGTCAAGTTGTGCTGCCTTCATACATGCGTCCTCGCAATAAAACCATCCATGTTGTCTGAAAACAGAGACTAACACCAACCTGCACTATCCCAAAGGCCAGGGTCTACACATTATGGAAATGTCCAATGCCCAGGCAGACTTTCACACTTTAAGTGGCGGCCGTCACCAACTTCCCAAATGACGAATAAGTGGATCATCCTCCATGATCATTTTACCATTCTCGCGCTCCCTCAGATTTAAACATGCAAAATTAACCCAGGAAGTCATATCGTTATTTTTATTTAATTCTATGTAAAATTGTTCACTATTTGTAAAACGCACAACTGCCGAAAACATCCTGGCGCTAAGAGCAACACATTTTTTTTAACAAAACAGTAAGGATATGAAGTTTCAACCACAGAACATCTCAAAACTGGTGAAGCTGCAGAAAGTCAGATAAATGGTATCCTGAAGCTAGAAACCTGAAATATCTATGAAGGAATCAAGCACGCTTGGAGGGAGGGGCCACAGACATCTTGGGAACATAAGGGGTGGCCACCAGATCCAGGAGCGTCAGTCCAACAGAAGGCCTGATGCAACATATAAAGCGCCTTGACTGGCAGGCCGTACGGAGCCAGCGCCAGATAGTGTGAAGCCTGGCATGACACAGAGATGAGGACGGAGCACCTAAGACCACTCACTACTCTGACCGCCAGATCCCACCATCTTTGAAGCTTGTTGAAGACGTTCGCTGGAAGGTCCAAACAGATGCAATTGCAGTCAAGATGAGAGAGTATACATGTACCTGCTACCAGGGAATGCATGACAGGATTTTGAGTTGTGGAACAATGACCCAGGAATTTTGTATCTGGATTAATTTGAAGTCCCACAAATGGCTGACCAACATGAAGCATTGTCACCCACCAACACTGTCTCTGTCTTGTCCCCATATAGTTTTGGGCGAATATCAGTCATCCAGTACTGAATAACAGAAATACACTGATGGAGTGAGACAATGCCTAAGTGGACCTTAGGATTAGAATGTCATCAGCACAGGAGAGGGTCTGAAATCCAAGGGACGCACTAGCTCACCAAGTGACGGGATATACATGATACAAAGGATAAGGGAGACTGCAGAGCCCTTCTCAACTCAGTAGCTGCTGAACAAAAAATGGACGGGGCACCACCAGAATAGTACCAACCAAGGGTGGATCGTGTCAACCTCACTGTTTTCAGGAAGCCAACTAGAATTCCTTTTTTAAATTTTTTTTTACAGTATTTTATTTGTTTTTTATACAAACAAGTACAATAGCATTCTGTCACGGGGTTAGCCAAAAATAGTCAGTATTCAATGGTTACATGTACTTTACGGTAAGATAGCTGTGTTAGCTAAACCTCTCTTACATTGACTTGCCGGGAAATTAGGCAAAGGTTGATAGAGAGAGAGAAACAAAAAGAAAGAGGTGAGAGGAGGATATGAGAGAGGTTCTGTGCTCTGAGTCTGATAGGGATTTTAGTCATGTGGCAAAGCTGACACCCCACTAGATGGCCTATGGCAGGAGAGGTGGTCGAAACGGGCAGTCCAACAAGCCCCCCGATGTCCCATCGGCCCGTGATGTTAACCTCCGATTTGCTCCGTTCCCCATAGGGGGAGGAGAGGAGGGAGCCAGAGAGGCTTCAAGGGGGTTCGTAAGAGTCTAAGTACGCATCTAGTGACTTCCACATCCCCCTGGTTGCTGGTCTCCAGGGGGAGTTCTACAACGCAATGTTATCCGCACCTCTAAGGTACGTCACCCAGTTGAACCAGCCCTTGTATGAGGTCTTAGTCGTGTCCTTCCAATTGTTGAGGACCGTTTTCACTGCCGCAATGAGAAGCAGGTCCAGTAGGTCTTTATCATGCTCTGATCGTAGTGCTGTGGTCATGAATGCCGTGGCGAGGGAGGAGAATTCAGTCATTAGTGTGCAGCTCAGTACGTTATTTATGAACCCAAAGGTTTTCTCCCAGAACTTTTTGAGTAATGGGCAGTGATAGATAAGATGTTCTAGGTCCCCCTTTTCCTTGCTACAATTCCAGAACAGGTCATCATCTCTGAGTCCTAGTGAGAATAATCGGGCGGGGTCCAGAAGGCTTTGTGGAGTAGCCAGAATTTAGTTTGTGCTAGCACTGGGGTGATTTTATTACGTGAGGCAGAGGACCATAATGCCGCCTGTTCTTGCTCGTTCAGTGGGGTATTGCCTTGTTTTATCCAGTAGTTAGTTGTCTTGTCATTAATTTTGGTGGTGTTTGGACGTAGTAGTTTGTAGAGGTGTGATACCTGATGACCTAGTCTTTTGATCCTTGCTAAATACTGTGAGATTGACTGTTGGGTTTGTGATAGTTTGGCTTTGTATAGGGCTGTTTTGATTTTTAGGAAGTTGTAGAACTCGATGTCTGATAGGTTATTTTTAGATTTCAGTATGGCAAATGTGGTAGGGTTTCCCCCTTCCTCTATCTGGTCTGGGTGGGAGATGCCTTTCTCTATCCATGCATCGAGGACGAGGGATTTCCCCTTGTATCTGATCTTACTATTGGCCCGGAGCGACTCCATCTTCGAGCCCTTTATGTTGTGTTCCTTTTTTTTGTCTATTTTTAGAAGGGCAATTTTTGGGTTCTTAAAAATAGAGCCGGAGGCATGAGGGTGTTTGTTAGCTGTTAACAGCGCCAATGGGTTTAGATTGCATAGTATGGCTCTCTCCACTTGCATGAAAAGTTATGGTGGTGGGATGCACACCTGTTTATCCAAAGTTTATCCATATTCATCCTCAAAGAGTGCGTGCGAACTCGAAAAATGTCTTGCCCAACTGACATTTGAATTGAAACCAACAAGATGTGGAGCGTATTTAGCGCCATCTCCAGTTGCACTGCTGAATTGCGCATTACTGCGCCTTATATGTTCAACCATTGTACTCGAAAGTAATCCATGTACTCCATATTTTTAATTCCATTTATTTGTTCTCTCAACTCCTGTTCAATCCACATGCAGGAATATTTTGCCATTTCCATAGCTTCCCATGTTTAAGTTGTGCCCATCCGGACCTCTTTACAAAAACATACACTGATTAACTAACCATGTAAGATGCTCAATAATGATCACTAAGTTAATGATAAATGTTTTATTGTTCATTTATAGTGGCCCCTGAAGAAGGGCTCTGGTAGCCTGAAATGCATTGGGTTTTTAATAAACACTGCCTTGGACGAATTATGCATCAGTGCTTGTTTTTGTAAAGAGGTCCGGATGGGCACAACTTAAACATGGGAAGCTATGGAAATGGCAAAATATCCCTGCATGTGGATTGAACAGGAGTTGAGAGAACAAATAAATGGAATTAAAAATATGGAGTACGTGGATTACTTTTGAGTACAATGGTTGAACATGTAAGGCGCAGTAATGCGCAATTCAGCAGTGCAACTGGAGATGGCGCGAAATACGCTCCACATCTTGTTGGTTTCTCTCGACTTGCAGCCATACCGGTATGTAGCCTTGAGGGGGTGCTATCCAGTATGCCCCTTGTTTTGCCAGAAATGCAGTTTGGAAGGTTCTGAAGTCTGCTAGGTTTACTCCTCCCAGTTTTTTCCCCAGTCTTAGTTTTTCTATGCTTATCCGTGCCTTCTTCCCCCGCCAAAGGAATTTAGTAATCATGTTGTCTACTTTACGTGGAAGTCATCTGTGAGCAGGAGTGGGAGCATGCTGATCAGGTAGTTGATCATTGGGGTGATCATCATTTTGATCATTTGGATTCTACCCCACCAAGTTATAAATTTCGGGGACCACGCCTTCAGGAGTTTCTTTATTTTTTCAAGCAGTAGCTTCTCATTGTGGGCTAGTGTGCTCATATGGTTGTTGCCAAAGTGTATGCCTAGATTTTTGTCAAACCCTGTTTGCCAGGTCAGACCTGACCCCCCAGGGTGTCCCTAGTGCAGTGGAAGTTCAGGAGTTTGCATTCTGATTTTTCTCTGTTGAGCTTGTATCCTGAGTGGCCTGAGTATATCTCTATGGTGTCTATCAGGGCCTCAATTGAGGTCTTTGGTTGCTCCGTAACTAGAATTCCATGTTCGACTTTATTCAAGGCGGCTGAAAGGTACGGTTGTGCAGAGTTTTAACTATGCAAGGGTATTCTCAGTGCAACTTATTGCAGGGTTTCCATGTAGTCACACCTTTATGTCATTAGCTGCACTTACACAGTTGTGTTATGTTTGTATGTGCAAATTATATTTGTCTGGCCTCTTCTGGCAAACATTTTGCAGCAGAGCTCTGTGATAGCTTACAGCTGAATGTCCTCATAAATGTTCATGATTTTATAAATAAACAATGGTGGCAACTTGTCAAAGACCTTGTAAAGGCAAGACATTGGAGGTGCAGTCTACAGGTGCCAAAATAAAGATCTTGACTCGTCTGTTGCACACACTAGCATAGGTTGTCAAAGTTTACCTACTTCAAATTATTGACACATAAGTTCAAAAGGAATGGGCCCAAAATACAGCCCTGCCATAACCCTCTTTGAATTTTAATGCGGCGGGTGACCTTTAAATCTTTTGAATAATGTACCACTGCCACCGTGTCCCTGTGGAGGTCCCTTAAAAATAAAACAATGTCCCGATCTCCATCCATGGATAACATAAACTGCCAGAGTTTGGATCTATTTACTCAGTCAAACGTAGATGATAGATCCTTAAATGCCAGAAGTATAGAGCCGGGCCTTGCAACCGTATATTTACTTAGTACTAGATATTAGTTCAAACATTCAGTTCAGGTTGACCTTCTGGACCGGAAGCCCTACTGTGCCTCCTACAAAACGTTGTTAGTCTCTGCCCAATCAGAGAGCCAGTTCAGAAGTAGGCGCCCCACCACCTTAATCACTGAGTCAAGCAATGATATGTTCCTGTAGCAATGGGTACTATCCCTGTCATCTTTTTGAAAACTGGTACAATAGATGGACTTCGCCCATGACTCTGGGGGACCAGCCTCCACAGTGGCATTAATAAGAGAGGTCAGGACAGGGACCCAGACCTCCACGTCCTGTACATAAAGGTCGGGGGAATCCCATCTGGTCCTGGTGCCTTGTTCTTAGATAACCACAGTATGCCTTTCTTGACCTCCTCTGTAGAAAATTATGAGGCAGCATTCCCATTTGTTCTGTCCATCCCCCTCTAATTGCAGAGGATGGGATTTATAGATTTCCTCGAAATGTCCCACCCAGCGTCATCAGTTATGTGAGCCTCCAGAGCATCCCTCGTATCTGCTGCAAAAAAGGGATTGTTGAAGATACTCCAACATTTGGAGCTACTCGTCAGGGTACTAGGCTCTATCAGTTCTGACCAGGCCCAATCCTTTATGGTGTTCTTCCGTCTAGTAAGTTCTTGTTTATACAGGCTACGGCTGTTTCTAACTAAGAGGGATCCCCATTGTTTGGCCCTCAAAGCACTCTTCAGGGTTCTCAAGGCCCGGGAGCAGCCTGCGTCAAACCACCTCGGCAACATACCCTGATACCAATGGGCTGGTGCCGCCAGTAGCCCCAAGATACTATTGGAGATCTCAGAGAAGGCCTCCAGAATTCTAGATGGATTTTTCTGAGATGTACAAGTTTCAAACTCATTCTTATGCTGAGTGTAAACAGTGTTATACAAAGAATCTGGAATTATCTGGGACCACTTGAGCCTCCTGCCTCCATCAATGGCCTTATGAGTGAATCTCAGCCCCACCCTGGGAGAATGAGCCAGCAGGGACCCATAGATAGTAGCACACACCAGGTTATGATCGCTAAAGGGGTTTTAAGTAAATTACAAAATTCAAAATAAAAAGAAAGGTGCAAAAATAAAGATAAAGTAAATAAAAGACTCACAACCCCTACCTGTAAAGGTAGGGTGGATCTACTTTTTCCGTGGGGGCAACTTACACATTGCTGAAACTTGGTCGAATTCATTTAAAATGAGGTTAAAACTTGTTCCCTGTTGGGTATGTTCCATATGCATACCGGTCATGCAGAAACATCCTAGAGCCTGCACTCCATCGTCCCTTAGGTCCCCACATAAATGAACATTAAAATCACAGACTACCATAATATTTACTTTTTTTTGTTTTGTTTTTTTTGTATAAGCTTTATTCGAGACAATTCTCATAAAAGCACATAAAATCAACACAGTTATACAATAATACATTATTACGGATAAAAAATTCATTAAACATAGAGTACAGCTCATACAACATTTGCATATAAAAACCATATTTACAAATAGTATTACATTAATCATTGTTGAGAGGAATACCTTGTTACCTGCTTCCCCCCAGGGACCGTCTTCTAATTGCCCATGCCCAACCCAGGTATTTAGCTACCCCTATGACTATCGAATCCTGAGTTGTTGTACGTAGGATTCTTAGAGCCACTGTGCTGTCTCGTGTCCCCAAGTTTTTGCATACCGGCGAGAGCCATTTTCTCCTCGGATTCACATAAGCGTGGCATACGAAAAGAAAATGGCCTATGCTCTCCTCGGCATTTTCGCATGCTGGACATAAGTTATTGGTGGGTCTGTGCCAGCCAGATGTCAGTTTCTTGAGGGGGATAGATCCTGATCTTAGCTGAAATACAAGTTTCCTGTCCATTGGTACCGTGATGTTGTCCCAGTAATTTTCCAGGGCAGGAAAAATTTTTATCTCCAGGAAGCGACCAGTCATAGAGTTGGCCCTGGTGTCATTCAGCATCTTACCGCCAACCCAATCCCAGTATTGTTCTTTAAGGGCTTCTTTGCTAGGGAAGATCTCTCCCTCAGGGTTATTCCAAAGATTTGAAAACCCTAAGTTTACTAACATGGACTTCAGATGTTTTAGCCATTTTATCTTATGGAAGGTATCTTCCTTGATAATCCATTGAAAACCCTCCGCATATTGTCTTATTTCTGGAGTCGTCCAGAGACGTCTCCAGTAAAGGACTGGGCGCAATCGGGCTCTATCTACAATGGTGCGTCTACCTAACTCCAAAAACAGTGGGGTTAAGGGGGTACTCTGTGGGAGTCTTGTAATCCCTCGCATAAACTTGTTCTCTGAAGTCTGAAGAGCCGCTAAACCATCCCAGGCCCATAGCTCCGCGCCATATAATGTGGCACCCAAAACCTTCGCGTCATACACTATTAATGCGGGTTTTATGGGTTTTGTTTTGGATTTGCGGTGTTCCCCCCTTAAAGCACCAGAAAGCTGCTGGTGCTTTAAGACCACTTTATCTACATGATGCGTCCAGCCAATGCCCTCTGCGATCTGTACACCCAGGTACGTAAATTCTTTGACAATGTCTAACCTACTGCTGTTTAAGGTTACCTTGGGGTAGTTCCTGCGTCCGGGGGAAAAAGCCATTAGTTTTGTTTTTCCCACATTTACCTCTAGCCCATGCTCAGTGCAAAAAGCATCAAAAATGTTTAATGCACGTTGCAGCCCCATGGGGGTCTTAGACAAGATAAGAGTGTCGTCAGCGAACATCAGGATCGGAACCCTGGTGTCCGCTAACGATGGGGCATCAACACTAGCCTTCAGCATCCTCTCAACGATTCCGTTAATAAATAACGAGAAAAGTAAAGGGGCCATGGAACAGCCCTGTCGAACACCCCTTTCCACTGGGAAATCCTCTGTTGTCTCTCCACTTCCACCCCACTGGACTCTAGCGAAGTTGGATTCGTGCAGTCGCATAATTAATGTTAGCAGATCAGCAGGGATCCCCAACTTTTGCAAAACCAACCATAACTTAAACCGAGGGACTAGGTCGAACGCCGTCCGCAGGTCGACGAACGCGACGTACGCGACGTACAGGCAGCCCCTTCCCAGTACAACGGTCTTCCACCTTAATATGGTAAAGCGGAAGACCTGATCGATGGTACTGGTTGCTCGCCTGAATCCCGCTTGGTATGGAGAAAGGGCGTTGTTGTCTTCAACCCAGTCCATAAGCTGGTTTGTTACCATTCTCCCAACTACTTTCTGTATGGTGGCTATTAAGCTTATGGGCCTATAGTTTGCAGGCAGTGAACGATCTCCCTTCTTGTGGATGGGGATAATGGTTGCGCCTTTCCAGAGGTCTGGGACCACTTCCCCCTTGGCTAGGGCATTCGCTACAAGGAGCGTATATCTCGCCCATCTGGTCATATCGTGTTTAAAAATATCAGGTGGAATGCCATCTGGACCTGGCGCCCTCCCACATTTCGCGGAACCAATGGCAATTTCCACTTCTCTAAGGGAGAACAAATCGTCGGTTGCATAAACCGGTGTTATACTATCAGCTGCCACAGGATGGTTAACTTCCGCGTACTGAGGTCTGAAGTAATCAACCCAAGCTTCCTCTGCTACATTGTTGTCTGGCTTCGCAGGACCGGCTCCACTACCCCACTTGATGATTTTCCAGAATGCCCTGGAGTCTTTACTATCAGAGGCCTCTTTTAGTTCGGCCCAGTGGCCTTCATCCCAATTCTTTTTTGCACGATAGATGGCCATCTTGTACAGTTCCCTATTCTTTGTCACAGCGGCGCGGTCCCTATTCCTTATGGCTTGTCCCAGGGCTAATCGTGCTGATCTACAATGACTATCAAACCACCTTCCCACTTCTTTAGATTTCTTCCCTTTCCTTTTTTTAATGAAGAAGCATGGTCTCAGGAGGGAGAATAACTTGTTGTGGATTTCGGTGATTCCACTATCCCCTGGAACCACTGGAACCGCTGTTTCCATCGCGGAAATTGCACAATCAACAGCATTATTGATGTAAGTCATAGTGGCCTCGTTTGCCAGTACCTTGGGCCATTTTAACCTGCGTTCATCATTACTCATAACAGGGGTTTCATCGTATATCACTAGAGGGTTACCCGCACCAGTATTCCACCACCTATGAGTCACACAGAGGGGGTTGTGGTCACTTTCAACCCGGGGCCTAACTGTCATGTCAACAACCCCTTTCCACAGTTGGAGACTGCACAAAATGTAATCGATTCGGCTCCTGTTGATGCCATTGTCAAAAGTGTAGCTGCCCTCCTTGTCCCCAGGTGTCCTCCCGTTCAGTGCTCTTAAGCCATGTTCCATACAAATTCCATTCAGTGATAAGATCTCTTTTGTCCATCTCCTTACAGGTTTTAGGCATAGAGGTGGTACTCCCCAGAGATTATCCTCTTCGCTCTCCAAGAGGTCATTTGTACAGTCCAGAGGTTCAAAAGTCCTGTTGAGGTCCCCTACAATTATCGTTACACTTTCCTGGGACTTGGTCTCAATGGCAGTAGACAACAGCTCAATGGTGGGTAAATTGGTTACGTTGCTACCTCTCACGTAGACATTGTACAAATCTATTAGTTGACCCTTTGCTACGGAGATTCTTAATAATTGCAAATCACAATTTCCCAGGTCCAACATTTTGATGTTGACCTGCAGGTCCTGTCTAACCCAAACAGTTAAGCCTCCCTTGGGCCGCCCTCTTCCCCCTTTTGACGCTGGTATACAATAGTTCAAATAACCAAGACAGAAAAGGGGATCACAAGCCCAGGTTTCTTGGAAGCAACAGATGTCATACCCACTTATAAAATCCACCCAGGATTGGGAATCCAATTTACTTGCCAGCCCAGCGACATTCCAAGATAAAAGCGTACCAATGCTAGCATCTAGCCCATATCGGGTGTTAGTCAATGGAAATACTTGGGCTAACATAGGGCTTTCAGTAGAATTAATCTGCCTTTCTTGGTCATCTGTCGGATCCACTGTCGTATTGGCTGGGTATGTTATCTTGGCATTTGTATTTAGGGTTCCCAGTCTAAAACCACCTTCTTCGACCAAACCCCCCGTCTCGATGTAATTGACCAATAAGTTTGTAACAGTTGTATTACCATGAACATCACATTGCCCTTCTGGCTCGTTAGTGTTCCCTCCTAAACTGTCAGTACTGGTTTGTCAATATCCCCATCCCGGCTCCTGCCATCCTACATGAGGGTTGTAATATGTGTAAGTGGTATGATTATGACCTACAGGAGGAGGTGGTAAGGGATTGACTGGCCATGATACAGTAGGGGGAATAAGGGGTTCATTGAGTAAACTAGTCGTTACACTAGTCGGTCGGGGGTAAAAAAAGGTAAGGTCTACAATTCCGATACCTCCCTTATTTGTTCCCCATCCCTGCCTTGTTATCCATCCCGCCACCCTTGGGTCTTGGAAATTGACCACTATGCAATCCCCACCCAAGGTTTTCGATGTATATCCCATCCAATCTATTCTCCTTACCCCTATGATTAGCCCGTCGATGTCACCAGGCAGAGGACGGTTTTCCTTTAGCCAGTGCATGATCTTGTTTTTGAGCATCTGGAAAGTTTCTCTCTGTCCTGGGGGTAATGGTGGGACGTTTATAAGAACTGCTACATAGGGAAAGGAGTCTGGGGTGAGATTAATTGGTGGTTTTCTGTAGGGTTGTTTTGCCACGGGCGGTGGGATAGATTTGGGAACTTGGGGGACATATTGGGGGACAGGCTTCAGCGCCTGTTGTTTGTTATTTATTTGGGACGGTACTGAAGTTTTACCTACCAACAAACCTGTGTTAGCCCTATTCCCTCCCCCCGGAATATTCTGAGCTTTCTGCGTGCTATTAGTTACGTTTGCGTTTGTTGGTACTATTCCCGCTTGGTGACGCACTGTAGCCTCAGCACTCGTTGCGATTGGTGGATTTTGTGTCGGGGGGATTGTTGGCTGTGTAGGGTGTATTATGGTCGACTGAGGTAAATCAGGGCCAACGTTTGCTCTCTCTGTTCTGTCTGAGGATTTTGTAATGGCTTTAACTGTAGGTTTGCTCAGTTTGGGAGGTAAAGGAGAGCTATTTCGGGGATTTCTTCCCTTATCCTGAATAACAGGGTTGTTTAGGACCTGAGAGTTTGTGCTTACTTCCACCCTATTCGCTTTAATCAGTGATTTTGTGGAATAAAAATTGTCTAAGGTAGTCTGTTCAAAATGGTTTAGCCTATCTACAAGCTTTGCAATTCTATCCTCAATGGGGGTGAGTAGTGATCTAAACAATTTTTCCAGTTCAGGGAGAACAATTACAAGTGATTGCTCCTTATCTTTACATGGTACAGTGGAGTCGGTACAAGGATTGTCATCTCCGTCCTGGCTGTTCAAGGAGACAAGATTAGTAGGTATAACACTTTCTGTGCTTTGAGTTTCGTTAGTAGCTACCTCTCCTGTGTTCACGAGTTTATGTAACTTCCTGAATTTTTGAGGGGGTTTGACCACCCTTTTACATTTTCTTACAGATGCTGGTCGTTTCCGTTTGGACCCGATTTTGGGTTGGGCCAATGTAACCTGGGCGCCAGAATCAGTGAGCGGTGCTGGTAGGATTTTGCCGCCACAAGGATTATTTAGTTCTATCACAACATCCTTGTTTGGTTTTTGGGCCTGGACCTCAAAATGGTCGTTTACAACTGGCAGGTTCACTGATGATAGAGGAGTTACCTGGGTGGGGTAAGCTAGATTTGAAAACTTATCCGTTGAATTCTTAAGTATTTCGATTGACAGCCTACGCTCTGCGCGCTTCTCTGCCAAGGTCAACTCTTTGTCTATTACCAGTGAACGATTAAAGAAAAATTTATCTAAGGGGCCAATTGCCAGTGGACCAGACTCTACAGGAGGAGTTATTTGATGGCTATTTACAGAGTTTGTTGATGTAGACGTTGCCATGTTAAACACTAAACAAATCCAACTTTTCTAAGCCACTTACTGGAGGTGATACTATATGTCACTGGTAAGGGGGGTGGCCCAGCCCGGCCTCCTTCGGCCCCGGACGGCCACAGACGGTCCCGCCCTTGTCCCGGGCTTCTCCCGCGCACTCTCCCGCGCTGCGGGAGTACTTGTGGCTTAATAAGGAGTATGAACACAATAGGTGGAAGGGTAGGAGGGGTCGGGGAGAGCGGCCCAGGTGTAGCTGATCAGGGCTGGCGGGTGCTCCTGGGAAATGCAGTCCCAAGGAGCTCACGCACTCGCTCGCAGCCCCGTGCAAGTACTTCCCTCGGTGTCCCCTTCAAGGCGCTGCGGTCAACACTCCTCACGCAGCGGGACCTGCGGAGCGGGTTCCGCAAGAAGTAGGCTGGCAGCAGGCGATTCCAGACGGGCAGAAACAAAAGCAGCAAGGCGTCCCACTCGCCGTCTCAGCGAGAGCAGATGATAAGGGCTCGGTGGAAGGGTAGGAGGGGTCGGGGAGAGCGGCCCAGGTGTAGCTGATCAGGGCTGGCGGGTGCTCCTGGGAAATGCAGTCCCAAGGAGCTCACGCACTCGCTCGCAGCCCCGTGCAAGTACTTCCCTCGGTGTCCCCTTCAAGGCGCTGCGGTCAACACTCCTCACGCAGCGGGACCCGCGGAGCGGGTTCCGCAAGAAGTAGGCTGGCAGCAGGTGATTCCAAACGGGCAGAAACAAAAGCAGCAAGGCGTCCCACTCGCCGTCTCAGCGAGAGCAGATGATAAGGGCTCGGTGGAAGGGTAGGAGGGGTCGGGGAGAGCGGCCCAGGTGTAGCTGATCAGGGCTGGCGGGTGCTCCTGGGAAATGCAGTCCCAAGGAGCTCACGCACTCGCTCGCAGCCCCGTGCAAGTACTTCCCTCGGTGTCCCCTTCAAGGCGCTGCGGTCAACACTCCTCACGCAGCGGGACCCGCGGAGCGGGTTCCGCAAGAAGTAGGCTGGCAGCAGGCGATTCCAAACGGGCAGAAACAAAAGCAGCAAGGCGTCCCACTCGCCGTCTCAGCGAGAGCAGATGATAAGGGCTCGGTGGAAGGGTAGATGGGGTCGGGGAGAGCGGCCCAGGTGTAGCTGATCAGGGCTGGCGGGTGCTCCTGGGAAATGCAGTCCCAAGGAGCTCACGCACTCGCTCGCAGCCCCGTGCAAGTACTTCCCTCGGTGTCCCCTTCAAGGCGCTGCGGTCAACACTCCTCACGCAGCGGGACCCGCGGAGCGGGTTCCGCAAGAAGTAGGCTGGCAGCAGGCGATTCCAAACGGGCAGAAACAAAAGCAGCAAGGCGTCCCACTCGCCGTCTCAGCGAGAGCAGATGATAAGGGCTCGGTGGAAGGGTAGGAGGGGTCGGGGAGAGCGGCCCAGGTGTAGCTGATCAGGGCTGGCGGGTGCTCCTGGGAAATGCAGTCCCAAGGAGCTCACGCACTCGCTCGCAGCCCCGTGCAAGTACTTCCCTCGGTGTCCCCTTCAAGGCGCTGCGGTCAACACTCCTCACGCAGCGGGACCCGCGGAGCGGGTTCCGCAAGAAGTAGGCTGGCAGCAGGTGATTCCAAACGGGCAGAAACAAAAGCAGCAAGGCTTATCACATTAAATCCTTAAGGAATTCTTAAACATGAACCTAATACATGAATGTTGGTGACACACAGGGGTGCTGAGATGGCATTATAAAAGTTCAACAGGAGTAATTTGCTCGACCCCATGGAGAATAAAAGAGCTTGCAAGGTGGGAACCTCCATAGGTAATACTTTGAGGCTGCAACGGATCGTTAAGGACAAAAACAGGATCAATCCCCCAATAGCTCTCTCCACCCGAGCGGGGGTTGCTGGCAGAAAGAAAGACTTGTGACCTTCCAGAAAAAAATGGTTTGTAGTTGCCCATGTCTCTTGGAGACAGACCACATCAAAACCTTTAATAAAGGTCAACCACATAGGGTCGCTGACCTTGTCAGCAAGGCCAGTGATATTCCAACTGATAAGGTTACACTCTTTATGACCTGAAGATGTAGGAACCTGAGGACTCAGGGCTTAGGGATCTATCTGGGCCTCTTCTGAATAGTTAGTCCCGGGCAGTCAATCACAGCCGTCCCGGGTTAATAGGGGGAAAAACTGTTTGAGAGTGCAATCTCTGGAGCAGCTCCTTGCCAGGTACCTTGAGCCAGATCCATAGGTCCTGGAGTTGGCCTATGGCCAAGTGGTGATGGATGAACCTGTGGTCTGTAGAAGTGCACCAAGGGCAGGGTGACAATGGTAGGGATAAAACCACTAGGGATGGAGCATAGATGCATGAATTCTCTCTGCTACATGAGGCCAGTTGAAATTGGTGATAATATATTCCCCGAAAATGATTTCTTAACCCTGCCAACTCAGCTCACACTTCGTACTATGATGATGTGGCTTGCCACCCTGGCAATCAGGGTGGAATTTAAGTTCAGTCAGTGCAAAACTTTTTTTTTTTTACATTGATCAAAGTCCATTGTGATATCTGATTAAAGGATAGGAACATTCCCCAGCACAACCACGTAAGGGGTAGATTTGGGAGGAAGATTGAGAGCAATTAGCCTGGGACAAGAGGTGAGCATGTCATGATTGCGCGGCCTGTCAACCCCTCCTTCAGATCGGCCAATAGGCACTAACCCGTTCCTTCCTGCCCCCTCCCCTGATGTGCACCGGCTCTTGAAGAATGAGGAATGATGTTTGGTCTCGTGGGGTGGATATGGGGGCTAGGAAGGAATGGCACCAGACCTCTGAGATCTCGTCAGATCCGCCTCCCCCGCCATTCGTTGTGACCCATAGGTTAGCAGGGGACGATGAAACTGCAGAGGTGAATGGGGACGGGGGCTTCCACATGACAGCTGAACTTAGACTGGGTTTGTTTGGAAAGCTCTTTCTCATTAGCTGTTAAACGACGACTAATAGGCTCCAATTTAGCCTCCAGTGCGGCCATTAGAGTCTCCAAATGAGTCCAGCAGCGCAACCGAAGCATTCTTTGCCATATCTGTTGTGTTGATACTAATTGGTGTTAAATCATCAGTAACCCTGGGGCGCCGAGATCCGCTGGCGGTCATCGGCCGCTTTCTTTTACCTCCCCTCCCCCCCTTGTGACCTCCTTCACCGCAGCCTGGGCAACAGGCAACATCTTGCTGACTGTGTCTTGCATCGGTGCGGGCAGAGGGTGCTCCACGATCAGTGGTACAGTCTCAATGAGATCACAGAAAAAAAGAGAAAGAAAACTGCAATGACGCTGACCGCCTGCACGCATAGGAGTCATGATGCTATAGCAACACAGTGTGAATACGTTTCTGCTCACTTGTCACCAATGGATGAGTGGGGAAATGGTCACCATTATTTATTTTCTTATTTATTATCCCAAGGTGCGCTCTCTAGTCCTGGAGCAGCAAAATAATAAGTTGCATGTGCATGAAGGGATGATTTGGGAAAGAAGTGACTGGCAGAAAACTACAGCTTCTAAAAAAAATAAACACCATAATGGGAAGGGCAGAGGAGCAAAGAAGTGTTTGAAGGAAAAAATAATTAGATGGAGTTTTGGTAGAGCAAACTTGTTTTCACAATAAGATCGAAATGGGAAGGACGGGGGAGCAACGGATAAGCAGTTGGGTCCGCGGGGGAACAATGGAGATGCGTAAATCATGGGGCTAGGAGGAACATTTTTTAGTAAGTTTAAACATAAAAGTAAAAACCTTGCCACTGAGGTGGGGAAGCAGTAGAAAAGCTTGGGAGAAGGAGGAGGTAGCATGGAGAGCGCTGTAAGGGCAGCTATTTGAGGTTGGGAAGCAGAACACGAAATGTAGGGCCATATTATCAAGGAACGGCGACAATATTATCGCCGCTTTAGCGGCAGGAAACTGCCGCTAAAGCAGCGATAATGGGCTTGATAATATGCCCTTGTGAATTCCCATAGAAGCCCAGGTTCACACCAGAACCTGGGCTTCTATGGGAATTTCCAAGGGCATATTAGCAAGCCCATTATCGCTGTTCCTTGATAATATGGGGGGCAGTTCTCTAAATGTGACAGGGAAAGAATACAAGCCATCCAATCAAGAGGAAGGAAACCCATTAAATAAGAAGAAAAAAATGATTGTCAACCAGTGGTAGACAATGAACTAGCTCAAAGACCACTGTATTAGTAATGTCCACAATAGATCTGCAACAAAAACAGCTAAAAGATGTCTATAGGCCTACCTGCCTACACAAAGTAATTAGAGTTTCAGCACAGTCTAGCTTAGGAGAAGAACTGAGAAAATCTATACTTGTTTTAATGAGGATTTCGACAATTATTTGTATTAGTTTTAAATTGATTTGAAATGGTCATCAGTCTCATGGTCACTTGCTCGCTCGCGCCCCCCCCCCCTCCCATGCCACCCCCCCCACCCCCCCCTCCCAGTGCTGTTGCGTCCCTTCATTTCCATGTAACAAGGCACTCTGTCACTGCTAACCTTGGAGTCAGGCTCACGTGCAGGACCCCAGAGACTCTTGTGTGTTCCATTCTGTCACAAGACCCTATTAATCACCTATTGCTAATCTATGCTGTAAGGCTCCCGGGGGAGCCGGGTTAATACACTATGGGCAGATCGATGGCAGAGAAGGTTCTGTACCAAGTGCAGACACAGGAGGGGGGATTCCCAGCCTGTATTATGCTAATGCCTTGTGATCTTCAGGGCTCAGCCCTTGGCCCTTGGCCCAAAGCCTATCGAGATGCCAAGCCGGTTCTTTCCTCGGATAGCGGGATAAACATCATACTGCCCTCTGGATGCTGTTTGGTACGGTCTGCCCCTCGACTTCCTGATTCTCATAGCATGCTCGCTGCCTCGCGCCAGCTAACAGACAACGCATCAGATGATGTTGTTCACCTTTAAGAGCTGTTTACCCACTAATGTCACACGCATATCTGAAGCGTCGCTCTGTTTAGATAAGATATAGCTGCGCAGTGAGATTCAGCGTAACTAAGGGGCATATTATCAAGGCGGCGCTATGAAATTATCGCCACTTTTGCGTCCGTTTTCGGGCGAAAAGCGGCGATAATTTCATCGCCTTATCAGCAAAGACAATCTATGACGTGTTTTGCTGACTTAGCGCCCGTTTCCAGCACGCCTAACTTTGCATCGCTAATGAGATGCAAAGTAGGTGTGGCTGTGAAACCAACCAGGTAAAATATCGGGAAGGCAGCTGCGCGATATTAACAAGGAAGGGTAGTGATTTTTTAAATTGCGTTAAGTATGCCTTAACGCAGGAATTTAACGTCTGTTAAATTTCTGACTAAGGCATACTTAACATGGGGGGTGGATTCTGTGGCTAAGACCACAGGCCCATATCCACACTATCTCTGGAATTTTTATCGCCTCGGTGATGCGCGTTGTTGATAACGTGCTAACCGGGCGATAAATTCCAGAGATATCCGGCTATAAATATGCAAGAGCTAAGCACGCTTTGTGATATTTATCGCCGGCCCTTGTTAATATGCCCACTAGAAAGTAATGTGGGGCATATCTACAAGGCTGAGATAAAAAATTGTCGCTGCTTTTGCGGCCGTTTTCGGCGAAAAGCGGAGATAATTTTATCGCTATATCAGCAAGGGCACGCTATCACGTGAATCCTTGCCTTAGCGCCTGTTCACTGAATGCCCAGCTTTGTATCTCTAATGAGATGCAAAGTGGATGTTCCTTCCCGAAATAACTGGAGAAATGTGGCTAACCGACATTTCTCCAATTATCAAGGGAATCGTTAACAAGCATAGTGATAAGAGAAGTAGCGCTAACTACGGTTATCGCTATTTTCCTTACGCCTGCTTGAATTCTGACTTAGCCATGTAATCCAATGGAGGTGGATTACATGGCTAAAACCACCCTGCCCTATCAGCAAGGTATCGCCGGTCACAGTGCGATTATCACTGGATTTTCAGCGATAATCACACTGTTTTCCAGCTAACGCTTGCATCTCTATCGCTTTGGAGATAAGCGTTGCTGATAGCACGCTATCTCCGTGATAGAAAGCAGCGATAGCCGGCGATAATTATCCTAGCGCTAAGTGCGCTTAGCGATAAATATCGCCGGCCCTTGCTGATATGCCCCTGTGTTTTTAAGTAGTTTATGCAGGTTAACGCAAGTTGTGCAGTGTGATGTGTACACTAATGCAGATCCATGTGATGCCATACGACTAACAAGGAACATTATGGGGCATCTTTATCAAGAATTCACGCAGCAAGCGCTGCACTGCGTGATTAGAAAAGGGCAGGAATGCACCATAATTAACATTATACAGCACATTCCTGATCTATCCCTGTACTGGCATACATTGTGTGCCCCTATACCTTTACAGTTTGTTCCAGTGTGCATAAAGTACTGTTGCATCTCTGTGCAGTATAAAGAAGGGTACCTTAAGTACTATTGTGTTACTGTGCAGCCTGGCACATGGCAGCTGAAAAAATATGTATCTATATGCAGTTGCTGCAGTTCAGCCGACACAGCACAGTGATATTGTTTAGGGATTCTGGGGCTTATTTACAAGCCCCTTGCGCCGCCACTGCGTCACTTTTTATATGGGAAAAAGTGACGTCCCGGAGGCACAAGGGACTTGTAAATAAGCCCCTCTGTTTTTAACTAAAGTACTGTTTTGTGTCTGTGTAGAGTGGTTCAGTGTCTCCAAAGTGATATTTTGCATCTTTACATGGTAAAGAAGGTAAATTGAATTAGCACTATACATCTCTGAAGTGTTCCGATGTGCAGCTGAAGTCGTTACTATATGTCTGCACAGTTTGAAGCAGCACAAGTGAAGTAGTGTTGAATTCCCATGGGAGGGTATGCAGTGTAAATAGGGTAGAGGTGTCTGTAAGTGCAGTGTCATGCAGTGTAAATGAGTTCTGCTTGTATGTCATTACACTGATATGTACTATAAATGTTGTTGAGTTGTGTCTGCACTGTCATGCAGTGTACGCGAAATAGTGACGTATTCCTATGTTATGTCATGCAGATTAAATGGAGTAGAGGTGTGTACGTTTGCAGTGTCAAGAAGTGTAATCGAACTAGGGTTGTATGACTGTGCAATGTCATAGAGCATAAGTAGATTTGTATGTCTGTGCAGTACCATGCAACTGAAGTAGAGTTGCACGCCTGTGTCATGTAAATGAAGTAGCGTTGCATGTCTGTATAATGGCATGCTGTGCAACGAAGTAGTGAGGTGTGTCAGTGAATGGCCATGCAGTGTTAGTTAGTAGGATGTGCATCTGTGCAGTGTCATGCTGTATGAGGGAAGAAGAGTTGTGTGCCTGAGCAGTGTCATGCGGTGTAAACAAAGTAGGGCTGTGTGTCTGTGCAGTGCCATGAAGTGTAATTAAAGTAGAGTTGTATTCCTATGTTTCTTCATGCCGCGTGGTGACGTTTATATGTAGCTAGGTACTAAAAATCTAGACTTACTTACCTGTTGATATTTTACATTTGATAATCAGTCTTCCATATTCTGTCCCCTATATTCTGTTATATCAATATTGTGGATTCCGTATTCAGGGGGCAAACCCTCTGAACATTATACCAACATCTGAAATATCTATACCCGAAACTACATTCAGGGAGTGAGTGAGAGGTGGGACTGAAAGGCAGCATTGCGCTTTCTGCAGACAGCCACAATGTAACTTTTTTTTCACACAGCGTTCATTTCCAATGGCAAGTGTTACTATTAAGAAATGTTTTGGCATTCAGAAGGATTTAGTAACTTTCAATCCGCAGATCACTACATTTCCACGGGTGAATGTTCAACCCAGATCCATTCTGCCAATGCGCGTTCTGCTTCTTAATGCGGCCACACAAAGGTGCTGTTGGGAGGGGACACACACAGGAGTATGGTGCCTTTCCCATCTCCACAATCCCGGAATGAAGCCTGGACCCTGCTGCAAGAAACCAAACCTCTGGGTATCCTGAGCTTTAATTTCCATCACATTTCAATTCAGCAGCAGGGAAGGGAGCACAAATTAACATTCCCAAGAGGCTTCCTCACTGGCACAATCCAACCATGGAGCGGAACTAACCAGATCATTCTTCACAGCACATCTGGACGGCTACACTTGTATACACAGGGGCCGACCTCAGAACAAATTAAAAAAACTGCAAAGAATACACACACAGACAATCAGAATGGAACACCACCTGCCATGGATTCCCCTCTGCCTTTCCCGCCCTCTGCTCCACTCAACCTGCCTTCTTCCCCCCTCAGTCTCCCCCCATGGCTTCCAGAGGAACAGGGAGCAACATTCAAAACACTGCATCATATACAAGGGTCCCTAGGCCAAAGGCTATCTAAAACACACACACACCCATGACCCCGCCAGATGCCACAGATCCAGTCGAACCAAGCCTAAAAAATGAATCACAGCTGCACGAAACAAGACCTCAAGGAGGACTTGAAAGTAGTGCTCGCTTTCTGTCTATAGACGTAGTACCCCTACCCCATCAGCATCGAGGCTAGCCCCCCAAGGCGCATCCCCTTCTGAACACCATGGAACACCCAGCTGCAGGCCTTTAAGCGAATGGTGGTCCCAAAACACTTGTAAATATGGTCTGGAGATTGGACCCCGAAGAGGCCATCGAGCATCAGAATAATTTCCCTTATTTTACAGTGTAAGATTGTTGGTTGGTTCCATTTTTACTGGGGAGTAAACAGAAAATGTAAAGAGACTGGACTCCATTGCTCTTTTTTACAGGGATTTGGCTTAGTGCATCGCAGCAAGTCATCTTGCTGCACTGTCCTACACCAAGGTGAAAAGGCAGGAATGCACAATATGGTGCATTCCTGTCCTTTCTCCCTGCGCTGGCAAAGTTTTGGCTGTCTAGCACTAATGAAGGCGCCCTTGCACCAAGGTGCAAGGATGCCTGTATTGCCAGCAGGATTGTTTTTGAGCAGGAAGGGGCACCTTCCTCGGAGACCCAAATTTCCACCTCGAGAACACCGACGACAGCAACTCCATTGCTCTGCTCGATAACCTCGCCAACCTCGGACTCAAACAGCTCATCACGACCCCCACCCACACCGCCGGACACACGCTCGACCCCATCCTCTCAGCCAGCAACCACGTCACCTTCAGCCACACCACCGAACTCCACTGAACCGACCACCGCTGCATCCACTTCACCTTCAAGAAACCCACCACGCACTGCCACCTGCTACGGATCCCCTACCGCAGCTGGAACAAGGTCACGGAAGACCAGCTCATCACCGCCCTCGCCTGAGACCCACCAACAAACTCCACCGACACAGCCGCCAGCAACCTCAGGTAATGACTGCGCCAACACTCTCGCCCCGATCAAAAAACCCTCAAACAGACGCACTGACAGAAAGACCAGCTGGTTCACCACCGACCTCCAGGAATCCAAGCGGACTTGCCGAAGACTCGAGAAAAAGTGGCACCACGAAAAGACACCGGACAACCACGAAGCCCTAAAGAACGCGAGCCGCAAGCACCACCAACTCATCCGAGCCACCAAAAGGACCTCCTTCAAGGAATACATCGACAACAACGCACACAACAGCAAAGGGCTCTTCAACATCGTGAAGGAGTTCTCCAACCCCAGCTCCAGCTTCAACGACATCCCACTGTCGCAAGACCTATGCGACTCCCTAGCCACCTTCTTTCACTGCAAGATCGCAGACATCCACAACAGCTCCAACACCCAGACCCCCCCCCTACAGCCACTGACACTGCAGACTCACCGCCACCCAGCCTCACCAACCACCTGCTTTCCTGCACCAACATTAACGATGAAGACACCATCAAGACCATGAACACCATCCACTCCGGCTCACCATCCGATCCCTGTCCTCACCACATGTTTAACAAAGCAAACCGCATCATCGCACCTCAACTTCAAAAGATCATCAACAGCAACTTTGAGACCGCCACCTTTCCGGAAAGCTGGAAGCACGCCGAGATCAACGTTCTACTGAAGGAAACCCACAGCGGACCCAAAGGACCTCAAGAACTTATGGCCCATTCTCCCTTCTACCGTTCCCGGCGAAAGTCATCGAAAAGATCGTCAACAGGCAACTGACCCACTTCCTCGAGGAGAACAACATCCTGGATCAGTCCCAATCCGGATTGCGCAGCAATCACAGCACCAAAACTGCCCTCATCGCTGCCACAGACTACATCAGGACCCTACTGGACAACGGCAAAACCGCTGCCCTCATCCTCCTGGACCTCTTGGCCGCCTTCGACACCGTCCGCCACCACATCCTATGCACATGCCTACATGATGCAGGAATACGCAACAAAGCCCTGGACTGGATCACCTCCTTCCTCACTGACAGAACGCAGAGGGTCTGCCTTCCCCTCCCTGTTCCGAAGCCACCAAGATTATCTGCGGCATGCCCCAAGGATCATCCCTCAGCCCTACCCTCTTCAACGTCTACATGGCACCGCTCGCCAACATCGTCCGCTCGCAGAACCTCAACATCATCTCCTACGCTGACGACACTCAACTGATCCTCTCACTCACCAAAAACCCCGCCACCACCAAAACCAACCTCCACGAAGGAATGAAGGACGTCGCCAGCTGGATGCAGACCAGCCGCCTGAAACTTAACTCGGACAAGACAGAGGTCCTCATCCTTAGATCCACACCCTCTGCCTGGGATGACTCTTGGTTGCCGGCTGCCCTGGGAGCCGCACCCACACCCACCGACCACACACGCAACCTGGGGTTCCTCCTGGACTCATCGCTCTCAATGACCCAGCAAGTCAACGCCGTCTCCTCCTCCTGCTTCAACACCCTGCAAGATCTACAGATGGATCCCCTCCGGAACCAGAAAGACGGTCTCACAGGCCCTCGTCAGCAGCAGACTGGACTACGGCAACGCCCTCTACGCAGGCACCACGATCAAGCTCCAGAAGAGGTTCCAACGCATACAAAACACCTATGCACGCCTCATCCTCGACATTCCTCACCACACCCACATCACTGCCCACCTGTAAGACCTGCAATGGCTCCCAGTCAAGAAGAGGATCACCTTCAAGCTCCTCACCCACACCCACAAAACACTACACAACACCAGACCAGCATCCCTCATGGGCGTCTCACCTTCTACACCCCGAACCACCAGCTTCGCTCTGCCGACCTCGCCCTCGCCACCGTCTCACACATCCACAGGACCTCCACCGGCGGCGGATCCTTCTCTTATCTCGCTGCCAAGATATGGAACACCCTCCCCACATTCACCCAGCCCACCACTCCTACCTGCACAGGCCGTAGTTGCTAAAAGTAACCCTCCGGAGGCACAGTGGGGCTCATAAATAAGCCCCCATGTCTCCAATTGTTATATTTTGATGACAGTCAGAAAACTTGGTCAATTGTACTTGGTTGTGTAAACCTGCTGGTTGGGTATATGTGTGAGTGGAGTACATCTAGATGCTGACACACCCCTCCACATACACTGTGCCTCAATTCACAATTCTCCACGTGCAACTGATATAACTATGTACAGAGCAAGGGTGGAAAGTCATGACCGGAAGATGTTACACAATATGGTTTCAGGGTCAGTAGGGCTATAAATGTGTCTAGTCTAATCAGTTCACATTACAATTAAAAATCGGTATGATTTGAAGAAAGGCAATACATATCGCACATAAGCTAACTGCACTGCTTCGTGGCACATATTATTAGGTGATTATTTTACACCGAACTCAGTACTGCTCAATAGACATTGACCTCATTAGAAAGATTATTCAAGGTAGCCCTGTTGAGGATCAAATGTATGCTATACATCACAATCATGTATTTGCAATGGGTGTGTAAGCCAGTGAGCTAACTTACCAGGACTCCAAATTGTGACCTCGACATTCTGAATCTCAGCAGCAACTTATTGCGAGAATTCAAAACTGGGTTTTGTACATCTCCATGGTGAAATTATCATTTCATTTTGAGTTTTCATATTCCAAAGAGCATATTACGTGGACACAGGAAACCCCGTCAAATATTTTCCTTCAAAGCAAGGTGCAAAACTCAATTCTTGCAATGTTTCCCCATCACAAATACTGCTAGGTTTTACCTGAAAACGTTTTGTGGGAAACATTGATGTCTGTGCAAACTTTGCGCATGACCAGCCAACCGGGTTGAGGGCAAACACCAGCTAACAGAAATCAGCATTTTCTCGGCACTCATAACGAGGTCTATTGTGTTCTGCAGCAGACACTTTAACCATCTGAGCCATATTATTATAGGCACTGGAAACTGAGACCTGCTGGATACAGACAGATCTCTGCAGGAAGCACCTTCACCCAATGAGCACCCTTATTAGCATCTACACTTGACCAGCAGAGATAGGCGCAGATTTACAAGCCCCTTGCGCCACTTTTGCGTTACTTTTCCCATGTTAAAGGTGACGCAAAAATGGCGCAAGGGGCTTGTAAATCTGCCCCATAGTTGTAAAAATAACACAGTGAGTTCGCAAATGAAGATCAGAGGCTCACATCTCATTGTGGCCCCAAAAACTTTTTTATCATCCTAGGACTGACGAAAGCGAGTTCACAGGGTAATAATAACACATATTGTTTACAGTGCTGCTAAACTTTCAAATTCGGGTAACAAATGTCATGAAATGAAAAACACCAATTAAAGAGGCATGTGGATCGTAGTGATGAATATTTAATTGTGGAAGGGACATACTTCCTGAACCTGGCCAACAGACTGACTTGGTCACGCTTTCTGCTTCAAATCCCCCTTTACTTTTGGTCAAGCCTACCAAAGAGCGCAACCTGTCTGGAGGCAAAAGATCTACTGAGAGCTTACCAAGAACGTACAGGTGCTTACGCCTGTCCACTGCTCACCTTTGGTTGGCTTTTTATTCAATGTCTTCCTTTTTCCAGCTTGCCGATTTTGAGTTTATCCCTTCCCTGGAGCATCCTTCCACTACTTACTTTTAGGGGACTAATTTTTTCTTTTTGCTCAAGCACTCCCTGAGAGTGTATGTGTTTTTGTTATAATTTTGAAGGTGCACTTGCGTAATTATGCATGCACACACCATTACACATGTGCAGACCTACCAAATGACATGATCATGTCATTGCGCCATATTTTTTGCCATGCTGTACAGTATCTTGCCGATGCTCTACAGTATCGCCAAATGGCATACTGTACAAGTCCCAAAGGCGAGACTAGTTTGCCTTGCCACTGCTTGTTTTATTTGATACTGATGAGTAGGAGCCGAGGGGTGGGTGACTGAGTAGACTTGTAAAATCTTAGTCTGGCTATCATTGGAGAGCCTAGCCTGCATGTTCATAATTGAAGTGACCTTGATGTGAAGAAGTGATTTGGAGGTCCTAGCAGGAACATAGTTTCTCAGGGCAAAATGCTGGGTCCTACCAGCAATTTGCATTTTTTTTTATTTTGAAAAAATAGCCTTTAAATGTTACGACGACTTAACTCATCCCTTTTGTCAGATGCATTTAAATAGAAAGTTCAAGTATGGCCAGCACTTTATGTCAAATGAGAGAACTCTAAAACGTAGGGACTTGTTTAGAGTATGGCAGATAAATGCTCCTCCAACCCTGATTGGATATTCTGGCCACTGTATTTCAACAGTCTATAATGCATTTGTAGTGCAGGGAACAGGAGCTCTGCCACATTTATGATGGTGTGACCAAACTCTAAAAAAGGTTCTTAAAAAGGTTGTGAGCAGCGGCAACCGCCACAAACAAAAGATTGTGGGGCGGGTGGAGAGCACGGAAGAGAAGCGCGGGGCTGTTATTTAATAATACATTTTTTTAAAGAAAACTTGCCTCGAGCTGACGGGCACCTCCCACAGGGCCGGACTGGCCGTAGCGGGCACCGGGCAATCCCCCGGTGCGCCGCACGGGTGGGGGCCGGTTTTGGGCTCCTGGGGGCCGTTTTTTTGTTACAGGGCCGATTTGCCCTGTAACAAAATCAGCCGAAAACCGGCCCTGGCAAAGAGCTCGGCGGCACACCCCCCCCCCCCCCTCCCGGGCGGGGGGAGGGAGGGGGGCCGTCCGAGCACTTTGCCAGGGCCGGTTGTGGTTCCCAGTCCGGCCCTGACCTCCCGTGACGCGCCTCGGTGTTCTTCTTCCTGGTTGTACCACAGACTCCCTGCCCAAACTCTGCGCTGCCCTTATGCTATGAGAGCAAAGCGGGATTGGCCTGAGCGGGATGCTTTGGCGATCTGCTCAGGACAGGGAGTCAGTGCTGTTTCTCCAACCTGGCTGTTTAATACAGCCGGGATGGAGAACCCTAAGTGTGCATGTGTGTTTGGCTGGCCTGAGACAGCCAGCCAAGCACATAGGCGCACTTAAACCAGTCCTCCTCCCCATTCCCATGGCCCCGGCCCCACCCCTACTTATGCACGCTGGCTCAGTCAGCAGGTGAAAGATAATAAGATGATAGAATATCATTTTATTTTTCACCTGCTTGCTTTGAGCCATTGAGGCAACGCTCCTCCACCATTGTGGAGGAGCTACCCTGGTTGTACGCTATGTTGCAGAAAGAGACACATTTGGAGAGTGTGCTGGTGGCATTTGGAGTGTTAGACTAGAACTCTGCTGCTGGGGGCTGATAGAGGGTTGTGGCAGCAGTGCTTGCCTTAGAGATATGTGCCTGCCTGCATCTCACACAGGGCAACAGAGCAGGCAGAAGCTTAGCACAGCATTCCCCTGCTAGAGGGCACACCTTTCTGCATGTACTTTATCCCTCCATGGCATGGGGTTTTGGAGACCACTCACATCTGAAGAGGAAGGTCTAACCCTTTCACGAAAACCACTTCCGGAGCAGGGCTGGGTTGCTCCTTTATACATAAAAACGTCCTGGTTTGTCCTCTTTGGCTGATCGAGTGTAGCGAAACCCATCCTACCACTCACCCTTATCAACATTTTTGCGATTATTGATATAATAAAAGAGTTAAATTGTTCTCTATTCTCTTCTTCTGTGTTGCAGGTGGGGTTACAGGGCAATCCAAAGAATTTTGGTGTGGAAAGCACCCTCCCCACATTCACCCAGCCCACCACTCCTACCTGCACAGGCCGTAGTTGCTAAAAGTAACCCTCCGGAGGCACAGTGGGGCTCATAAATAAGCCCCCATGTCTCCAATTGTTATATTTTGATGACAGTCAGAAAACTTGGTCAATTGTACTTGGTTGTGTAAACCTGCTGGTTGGGTATATGTGTGAGTGGAGTACATCTAGATGCTGACACACCCCTCCACATACACTGTGCCTCAATTCACAATTCTCCACGTGCAACTGATATAACTATGTACAGAGCAAGGGTGGAAAGACATGACCGGAAGATGTTACACAATATGGTTTCAGGGTCAGTAGGGCTATAAATGTGTCTAGTCTAATCAGTTCACATTACAATTAAAAATCGGTATGATTTGAAGAAAGGCAATACATATCGCACATAAGCTAACTGCACTGCTTCGTGGCACATATTATTAGGTGATTATTTTACACCGAACTCAGTACTGCTCAATAGACATTGACCTCATTAGAAAGATTATTCAAGGTAGCCCTGTTGAGGATCAAATGTATGCTATACATCACAATCATGTATTTGCAATGGGTGTGTAAGCCAGTGAGCTAACTTACCAGGACTCCAAATTGTGACCTCGACATTCTGAATCTCAGCAGCAACTTATTGCGAGAATTCAAAACTGGGTTTTGTACATCTCCATGGTGAAATTATCATTTCATTTTGAGTTTTCATATTCCAAAGAGCATATTACGTGGACACAGGAAACCCCGTCAAATATTTTCCTACAAAGCAAGGTGCAAAACTCAATTCTTGCAATGTTTCCCCATCACAAATACTGCTAGGTTTTACCTGAAAACGTTTTGTGGGAAAAATTGATGTCTGTGCAAACTTTGCGCATGACCAGCCAACCGGGTTGAGGGCAAACACCAGCTAACAGAAATCAGCATTTTCTCGGCACTCATACCGAGGTCTATTGTGTTCTGCAGCAGACACTTTAACCATCTGAGCCATATTATTATAGGCACTGGAAACTGAGACCTGCTGGATACAGACAGATCTCTGCAGGAAGCACCTTCACCCAATGAGCACCCTTATTAGCATCTACACTTGACCAGCAGAGATAGGCGCAGATTTACAAGCCCCTTGCACCACTTTTGTGTTACTTTTCCCATGTTAAAGGTGACGCAAAAATGGCGCAAGGGGCTTATAAATCTGCCCCATAGTTGTAAAAATAACACAGTGAGTTCGCAAATGAAGATCAGAGGCTCACATCTCATTGTGGCCCCAAAAACTTTTTTATCATCCTAGGACTGACGAAAGCGAGTTCACAGGGTAATAATAACACATATTGTTTACAGTGCTGCTAAACTTTCAAACTTTCTGTACACAAGAAAGTACCCCAAGCAGGATTGGCATCAACATCCCTGGACTAGGGGGTATTGACCTAGGGGTTCTGGAAGGGTGGCAACAACATCCCGTTATTCCTACAGGAAGTGATAAACCTGAGTAACTGGAGGCTTGACTGGTTATGCTCCAAACCCCCCCCCCCCCTTGCATTTGGGTTTATTTACCTGGAATATAGGGTCCAGATGCTTGGTAAACCTCTAAAGTTCAGCACTTGGTGCTCATTCGCTAATCAGGCAGGCAGCTATCTTAGGTTATATTTTCACTGGGTGACCTGGGATTGCCCTTAAATTAACACATTACCATGCCAAATAACCCTGCAACATAATTTTGTCCAAAACAAAACTGATGTGGTATCAGTCATTATTCATGTTCTGAACTTTCTTAGCAAAAAGTACTCTGCAGAGTTCACGTAGCTATGGTCAAGTACTTCAGTTGCACCTGTGATTAAGTGAAAATGTGTGTGAAGGAGGTTGTCAAAATATTGGCAAGGCGAAAATAAAAGAAAATGCAGTGCTTATAGGTAAGTGAGTGCGTTGTATGTTAGGGGTGAGGTGAAGGAGATGTAACGAAGTGGATTCAGTTCAGAGTGAAAAGAGGGAGCTGAAGAGGAAAGAGAAGAGGTGTAAGATAGGCAGATGGATACGAGGTGGAGCTCAAAAGGACATACGTGTCTGACAGTAAATATAACCGGAGTGACTGAGACATTGTAAAAACCGCTAGCCCTTCCACAGGCCTTAGTAATGTTTAATTTACAGTCTCATAATTTCAGAATTAGAACATTTTCATAATTAAAGTGCTTATTTACAATCCTCGTGCAGCAAATGTGCGCCTCTTGAGCGTGACTTTTGTGACGCTATGGGTGGAAACATCATTTACGATGCATGTGTTACAACGCGTGTCATTACAACAAATGTTTTTTAATGCTAAATCCATTATAACGCGTCATTACAACGCATAATCCATTACAACGCATTCCCCAAAGTAACGCCCCAGCAGAGTTAGAATAGTAATTGCGTTTTAATGACTTGCGTTGTAACGACATGCGTTGTAATGGATATCTCGTTGTAAAAAATGTGTTGTAATGTCACGAAATGTAACGTTTGCGTTGTAACGTGTCCTATTCGCTGCGGAGGCGCAAATTAGTCCACCATATTTACGAGGCCACGAAAAGCTACTTTGCATGGATTTTCACAGCCTCGTAGATATGGAGTAAGGCAAGGCAGCGCAAGTCTCTGCCTTGCCTTTCTCTGTGTCAAAGAGGCGTGCCATGGGTGTTGCTGTGGATGTTCCCACCCAACATCCATGGACTTTGAGGCTGCCCCAGGTATACAATATCTCATAAACAAGAGGAAATAGACATTCCTGATGCAGAGAAAGCGATTTACACTGACAATGTTACCAGTATGGAAGAATTATAATGAGAACAAACATGCTTCCATCGGATGGTGTGGGGCAATTCAGCGCCTGGACACGAACAAAAAGTGGAGAACAGCAAAACAAAATGCACGTTTTTGCTCAGTAACAAATCTTGTCCCGGTCTCCACTCTGAAATAGGTCAGAAATTCACATGCAGGAATAAATATATTTTCAGGGTGATAAAAAAGAAGGGATCATCCCCCTGGTTGGTGAGGTACATGGGATGTTCTTGATTCACGTAAAAGCCCATTTTCCTCATGAAAAGACCAAAAATATTCACAAGTGCGAACACATTTCCGCATGACATTTCTTTTTGTGCAAACGCACGTATGTCCATTCCCGTATGTGAGATATTTACACATATGAGTGAACGTGGACATCTCCAACTATCACGGGTTCCCAGGAGTACTACTGGGAAGATTTTTTAAATTAAAAAAAAGTCTGAAATGTTCTCAAACAGGAAAGCTTAAGGCTGGATGAGTACATTTTCGTTTTGTTTTATCATGAATCCGCCAATCTGGCCCTTAGTTACTTATACTGTACACGCCCAGTACTTCTCAGGTCACGCACCCGAGGCAAGCATGGATGTATGACTCTGTAGAGCCGCCCCTATTTTTGATCACCAGTAAACAACGCCCTTGTACATAACAACCAGTAACCTACAACCATTTCCTAAATGGTGGAAGTTTACTACTGGTTTACTTGTGTAATGTTTTTACGGAAATGTATCGCGAATCTATGCGCAGTTTGGGGCATATTAGCAAGAACCTCGTTAAAATTATCGCCGTTTTAGCGGCAGTTTCCTGCAGCTAAACTGGCTATAATTTTAACGAGGTTCTTGCTAATATGCCCCTTACTTCGTCAGTATAGTACATCAGTGCACTGTAAATCAGCGCAATTGAAGTGGTATTCTAAAAATAATGATCGCGTAGTAGTAATGTTTACAGCAACGATCCTCACCAGCACGCCTTCGCTATACTATTTCTTTAAGGCTTTCAATTCATTTATGGAAGGTGTGAGCGCCATCTTCTGGTTCTTATGGATATGCCTCCACTTATAACACCTTTAGCTATAGTTTCTTTCGTTCTCGAACACATTTTCCAAAGTGGTATGTATGTTATGTATGGCATCTATCACAACAAATAACTTATTCTTGGCTGTTTTCTCCTCTAGGTGAGATTAGCGCAGAAGAACTGATATTGGTGGTAGGTAGGTAATGACCGGGTGGGCTCGAAGTATGTGCCGTTTCTTTTGTAGTACTTCTGCCTACTTTGCTTAGGCCCTCATTTAGAGCTCCGTTACATCCTTGCACAATCCTGCACTGGTGATTTTGAATTCAAAATCACTGGTATTGTGGGTATCATTGATTTCGGTATGCGGAAATCACCTACCGACTCTGAGTAGGTACATGATTCTGCCACGAGAAACAAGGAATTATCATAAGAATCAGGATTACCTCGCCATTGCCGGTGGTAGTTCCTCATTTTGGCTATTTTGCCATCCGGATATATGTCAAAGGGGTTGTGAGAAAAGAGGAGTGCAGAATATTCTGTAATTTCCATTTTTTGACCGATTCAGGAATTACAGAGCCTTTGGAATGCGGGCCTCAAACAAATAATAGGATTACTCCACTTTTCTATAATTCTGCTGGTTTGACATAATGCAGTTGTATGACTTTACATCACTGAAAAAACATTACAGGTTGCTACCAGTATGTACATGTGTAAAACTTATTATTACAGTAATGTATTACCCATTTATTGGCAGGTATGTGCAGTACCCCCCACTCCCCCCCTCCGCCTCGATCTCTCCCAAAGCCACAACACTGTTGTATGCAGCCTATCGCTGTGCTCAATGGGCTTCTGATGCAGGGTGTGCTCCGGCCTCATCTCACCTGCACAGATGGCTCTGGGTGAAGAACGTGATGTTTGGCCAAGTCCTGAACCCAGGAGACTAAGCCAAACACCATCTACCAGATTTATCAAAATGTCATGCAACGCAGTATCAAGACAACTTGCTGTGCTGTGTGACAGGAAGAAAGGAGGGATGCGCAATACTGGTGCACTAGAGGCCTCATTTACGAGTCCCCTAGCAGCACCTTTGCGCTGCCGGAGCATCATTTTTATGACACTCCGGTTGGACAATGTGCCACAACATATTTACGTGGCCATGCATAGCCACTTTACTTGACTTTTCATGGCCTTGTAAATATGTGCCCTTTTCATGCAGAATACTGGGTGAAAGAGGCATTCCATAGGTGGGTGTGGCTCAGCGGCCAGGGCAGCTGTCTCCGCAGCACAGGGCTCACGGATTGATCGCCGGTGGCAGCTCAGCTCACCATCATGTGACTCCAGAAAATAGCTCACTCAGGGGCATATTATCACGAAACAGCATTACAATTATCGCCGCTTTAGCGGCAGAAAACAGCCGCTAAAGCGGCGATAATGGGCTTGATAATATGCCCTTGAGAATTCCCATAGAAGCCCATGTTCTGGTGTCAACATGGGCTTCTATTGGAATTCTCTGCGGCATATTATCAAGCCCATTAACGCCGCTTTAGCCGCAGTTTTCTGCGGCTAAAGCTGCGATAATTTTAACGCCGTGCTTGATAATATGCCCCTTAATCTCCCCAACGACCCCCAGCACTGTGAGACCCTTAGGGGTGAGAAAGTTGGCACTTTACCAATACCAAATTACATTTGGGTGTTACTGTGGGTGTTCCCATGAAACACAAATGGAATCTAAAGCATTCTCAGATTTACGAGAAATTGTAAACCAGGGAATGCTCCATATTACAACGTTACACCAGAGGTGGCGTTTAGAAGGCGCAAAAAGCAAAAATATCCTTATTTCTCCTAGTTTTTTCCTCTTTCTATGTGTGCTGCTTTCAGTAGCACACGTAGAAAGAGGAAAACACCTCTCATGATTGTTTTTATGCAGGAAGGTGTTTTTATCGCCCTGGAGACACGCGCTAATAACGCGCTACCAGGGCGATAAATACGAGAGTTAGCCTGCGATAAAAAAATTATCGCTAAGCACGGCCAGCGATAATTATCTCAGGCCGTTGATAATATGCCCCTAGGTTTCTTCAGTGCCTGGACTGTGTGTATGTGACAGGACTGAACCATCTGGCGCGCGGACAGCATAAATATTGAAGGCTGCAGAGTTTTGGGAAGCTAAGAGATTTCATTGTATGAAAGCTTGGGAAGGTGATTGGCATGTGTCCAAACTGGTGAACCCTTGATTGTCGCAACCAAAAACTCTGTAAATTGCTGGTTTTATTGTTGAGAAGTCATAAATTGTGAGCTGGATGTGTTCATCCCCAGTGATTGCCGCCTGCTGGAGTGTGTAGAGTGAAAATAAAGAAGGGAAAGTCCAAAGCTGGTCTGAGGTGACATTCACATTTAGAGCAATTAAGTTGTTTTTTGTGAGCTTATAAGCTTTTTAATTGCTAATTGGTGATCTGACAGTCAAAGTGTTTATTTACAGCTGCCAAGTCTTCAGATTGCTTACGTGTGACAGTTCCAGAGTTTCGGTGTACTTATGTCCACTTGTACAAGTGGCTCACTCCAGAAACTGTTGAATGTTTTTAATGCAGTAAGATATGGGGCAGTTCTGATATGTTTAAATATTTTAACACCACACGTTCACAATTGCTAAATTAACTTTCTTTCATTCTCAAATTTGCTTTCAAATATATCCATTTGCCACTGTTTTCTTCAAACTTTTCTCTGAGAAAGAACCCCTCAAACACCCTTTCTGTTGGTTGGGCTTCTGCGCTTTGCACGCTTGCGACATAACACTTATACCCGTAGCTTTTATGCTTCACAACTTTCAAATGTCACCAGCCGCCACTGGGGCTCCCTACTCCAACGAATCCAACCAATCGTTAAGAAGGGAGATAATACATAAAAAAATGTTTTAAGGGTTTGTGACCCTTGCCATAGGTAGCAAATCCCACAAAAGTTTGAGCGCAGGCCTGTGAAGCTTGTTGTGCATTAGCTACCATTGGCCACAAATCTGGCTGTAGTTTTGCAAACTCAGCAGCAGGGTTTGCAGGCACAGGGGCCAAGAAATTAGCCCAGGGGTCAACAAACACATGGCAGAATCTTAATTTTTCTTTATTTTTCACCAGGGAAGTCCCGGAGACACCCACCCACTTAGTCCCGACATTCAAACACAGAATTGTCTTTAAGTTGCAGCCAGTCAATCAGAGATTTTCAGGTCCACAAACTCATCTTTGGTTTTACAGTCCTGAAATAGTAGATAGGAGAAAAAGCTCCTTAGATAAATTACATTTTAATATTTTTTCCTTTTTGTGCCCGTGGAGGTCCATAAGCCCAGGTTCACAGATCTTAATATATTAGTGGTCCAGATGGTATTACAATTTAACTCTTTGTGCCCAGATCAAAATAATACTTAAATACAAATGTCTCAAAAACTATTGAACAGATTTACACAGTACCAAGCAAAGAGAGTTCCTTGAGTAAAGCTCTATCATCATGCCAAGTCTGGTGTAAATTCATTCTACAACTTTTTTTGTATCGTCAATCAATACGGGAATTAAAATGCAAGATATTTCTTTTTATTCCCTCCTTTTATATTTCTTTTGCCCGGGCTTGACAGATCTGCACAAACCTTCTAATGCTGAACCAAACGTGTATGAAACTTTTCATTAAACTATTTTGCACAAATTTGTCAAACAATGGCAAAGTTATTAAGCAAATAATCAATTTTCAATATACCTTTGATTGGCTGGCCACAACATTGGCAACATGTTGTGGCAGCCATTACTTGGGTGCATGTTCCCCATTGAATTGAGGAGAAATCCTATTTTAGAGATTCACAAAAGGAATACATATGAAGGGTGATAGCAGATTTTAGTCACAGTATAAATCATTTGGTAATATTACCATACTAATTTTAGGAACTTTTGCATTTTCTAAAGTTTTTTTACCCTGTGAAAAATGACATGTTTAAGAGGATACATTTTTTACTCATGATTTTCTCATGGAGGTTATGGAAGGTGCTTCAGAAGCTATAACGAGATCACATTTTCCATAAGTTCAGACTATCTTCCTCAGCCATGGGAGAATAAAATCTATATCCTCAATTAAACATGTACTTCCAACTGCAGCAGCAGCCTGTTAATTGATTCCCAGGTGTTCTACCTCAGCTTCACCACAGGTTTCTAATGAACAACTAGAAATCTAACATTGTGTATTTAAGACAAAGTGTGGCACATCTGAACAGCATCTTGATGGAATCAACGCTGTAAACCTGAAAGCAATTCCTACAATGGATACTTGAGTAAATGAACAAAACAAGGTTTTGCTTTTTAACATAGAAATGATGGTTAGTCCTCTAGACAGCTAAAATGAGGACACATTACCCATAAATCCTAAATCTAAATATATATATATGTATATATATAAAAAACAAATAGATTTACCATCAGGCGAAGTGCACTCATCAGAACAAGCACTTTGTTATCTGGAGGCTTTCTTGGTAAGTTCATAAAAACAAAGCAGTTTCGTGTCTGACGCGCTTCGGAAAAAGCATTTCCTTTCTTAATAGCAGCACGTAGCAAATGAAGCAATCATCATTCCCATTGGTGACTTTTATAATCCTCAGCTGAGCACATGCCAGTGCCATGAATCCTGGGATCGGTAGTCCTAATCTTGCCCATGTGAGTTTGCCGCACTCCCGGTGCCAGTTCTTCTGCTCATGCAGCTGCCCCCAATATTCGTCCCTCGTAGTAGCATCTTGCGGATCCACATCTTACGGCCCCAATAAGCACGCTGCTGCCCGTATGGATCTTGCAGTGGTGCACTTCACTGCTGGGCCGGCTGTAATTACAAAAAAAAACAGAGTTACCCCCAGGCGAAGAGCACTCATCTGAACAAGCAATTTTATTATCTGGAGGCTTTCTTGGTAAGTTCATAAACAGAAAGCAGTTTCGTGCCTGACGCATTTGGGGGAAAAAAATCCTTTCTCAAAGGTAGCACGTAGCAAATGCAGCAGTCGTCAGCTACCGATTCATTCCCATTGGTGACTTTTATAATCCTCAGGTGAGCACATACCAGTGCCATGAATGCTGGGCTCGGTAGACCTAGTCTTGCCAATATGGGTTTGCCACACTCCTGCGTGCCAGTTCTTCTGCTCATGCAGGTGCCCCAATAATCTTCCCCAGTAGTAGCATCTTGCTGATCTGCATATTACGGCCCCAATAAGAATGCTGTGGCCCGTATGGATCTTGCGGTGGTGTACTTCATGACCGGGCCAGCCGTAATTATAAAACCAATGTTTTTATGAACTTACCACGAAAGCCTCCAGGTAATAATATTGCTTGTTTTGACAAGTACACTTAGTCTGGGGGTAACTCTGTTTGTTTTTATAATTACAGCTGGCCCGGCCGTGAATTGCACCACCGCAGCATGTTCATTGGGGCTGTAATATGCAGAGGGCCTGCACAGCCCCGGGGACCACCACCTCCCCGGGGCTAGACTTAAAATTAATGTGGGGGAGCCAGTACATCTCCCCACAGCCCTGGGGACCACCTCCTCCCTGGGGCAATGTATTAAAAATAAGGGGGGGTACGCAGCCCCCCTCCAGTATCAGGGACGGCCACCTCCCCGGGCCTGAAATAAATTAATGTAGGGGTTCCCGCGCGGACTGGCGGTCAGGGGACAACCACCTCCCTGGTGTTAACTTCTATGATAGAGGGGGGCTGTGTTGCCCCCCTCATGAAGCCATTTATTGATCTGGGGACCGCCATCCCCCTCCCCGGGATGGCTCTGCTACCTCCCAAGGTGCCCATCCTCTGGAGGTAGCTGTTTGATTTTGCTTAGTGGGAACATTACAGCTCCCACCAAGCAAAGGCCAACATAACTCCGCTTTCTGCAAGCTGGAGCCGTCAAACAGCTCTAGCTTGCATAAAGCTGAGTTTTCATCTGTTTCCCTGCACGCAAATATGCATGAAGGGAAATAGATGAAAACATTTGCTCTGACAGACAGGGGGGCTGCCCTTCAGCAGCCCCTTGTCTGTCAGAGCAACGCTGGGTCCCACAGGAGCCGGCTGGGACCACCGGGGCCTTGAGGCTCACCCCATGGCCCCATTGCACACTGGTTGCCCTGGGGGTAACCAGGTGATATGGCCAGGCCCAGGGGATGGGGTCCCCGGGGCCAAAATGGGCCTGTAGAGGGGGGTGTCTGGACCCCCTCTGCCATTTAATCATGGCTGAGCCCCAGGGCATTGGTTCCCTAGGACCAAAATCAGCCAGGTGTGGGGGTCCTGGTGTTCCCCCTACAGTAGTATAATGGCAGGGCCCCAAGGGATGGGGTCCCCACGGGAGAAATCGGCCAGAGGTGGAGGGACACCTGGCCCCCTTAATAAAATTTTTAATAAATAATAGGCTGGGCTCAAGGGGATGGGGTCTTCAAGGCAGAAATTGCCCCGAGAAGGGAGCCGCACGGCCCTCCTCCCCATAATATAATAGCCGGGCTCCGTGGGATGGGTCTCTGGGGACTAAATTGGCCCGGGTAGAGGGACTCGTGGCCCCCTCCCCTATTTTAAAATAATTTTTTTAAAGGCCTACCCTTGGGGAATGAGGTTTGGGGGGCCAAATTTGGCCTGGGGGAGGGATGCTGAGAAGCCCCTCTCCCTCATTCTATTGGGGCCAGGCCCCAGGGTACGGGGTCCGTGGTGCAAAAATCAGTCCAGGGAGGGGGTCACGTGGCCCCCTTCACCCATTTAATTATGGCCAGGCCTTGGGAGATGTGGCCGCCAGGGCTAAAATCGGCCTGGCGGTCCGCATTGCTCCCCCCCATTCAAATGTGGCCTGGCCACTCACACAACTAATCACAGACAAACTTACCCACTCACAGGCCCACACAAACACATACACCCACTCCCAGACACACTCAGGCACTCATTCACTCACTCACAGACCCACTCAGATTCAACATCCACTTACAGACCCACTCAGAGACTCACACACCCAGTGAGACACTTAGGCAGCCAGTCCCAGACCCACTAAGACTGGGAGGATGTTGTGGGGTAGTTTTATAATGTTTGTTAAAGTGCTGTTTTTTATAATAAGGTGTTTCTAACAGGTTTATATATTTTTATCTTTTTTCAAAGAGGACTAAGAAGAAGCAATTTGAGTAAGCTTTTCTCTAGACAGTTATTGGAGTTTTTTAGCTTGTTTCTTCTGATAGTGTTCAACTGCACCCCATAATCTCTTTTGAATGTAGTAGATGGATAATGTAATGCTCATATATTTCTTCAGATGTACCTCTATCCACTTTTTTAAACTGTCCACTTGAAGGCAACATTTCTTCCATCATGCAACTTCCATGTTAGAGAACATCTACATCTTTATAGTACACATTATTGGGGCATATTCTCAAGGAGTCATCGCCGAGTTATCGGCACTTCAGCGCAGCCAAAGTCGCGATAAATTTATCGCCCCATTCACAACCTGATGCTAACAGCGGATATCACCAGTTTTCCGGCGATAGCATCCTCAAAAAATGTGCCACGGATGACCCCGGCAACTATCGCTAATGAGATGCAGAGTGGGCGTTCCCGAGCAAAAAGCCGTGGCAACACCACTCCGCAACATTCTCAACGACCAGCCAGATCGTCGATAAGCTTCCCAAACAGGCGATAAGGCACATTAGCAGCAGGAAACTAACACCTGCTCTGACCTGGTGTAAAGTCGGACAACAACCGGCAGCAGCTAAGGGAGCATAGCCCATAGCCAAACATGAAGAACAACGGATGCCCCCCAGCAACTAAACAAGCAGCCCAGAGCCCCAATAGGGCAACAACACCCACTGCCACCACATATTTAGCTATAATCTTTTCCCCTGAAGTTATTCTAAAATGTTACCAGACATCACGTTCTTTTGTGTTGCCATAAAGATATACCTGTATGTGTTTGAAGTGATTGGGTAGAAAACTGTATTTGTAAATAGTTAAATAAGTTGTGTTATATTTATTTGTTTATTTGTAGTGAGTGCAATGCACAGTGTTCATCAATTGCAATGAGATAGTGTGCAGTTTTTCATTTTTCTACATTCTTTATGATTGCTTTTCCCCCACTATGATGACTTCTTAAAAAAGTACATAATTTACTGTGTATAAGTAAGAAGCTGAGAACAGTAAAAAAGGGAAAATGAAATGCTTATCAATTTTATTACATACCTAACAGTATTAGAAATGTCAAGTTATTTCTTAGAATTGTGTGTTTCTGCAATGTTCAACTTGTAAGTTACTTTAATAATTATATTTATTTTGAAACTAATAACATTTTTTGCTTTTTCTTCTTATGCAGATCAATGGCATCATCTAATGAGGTAATGTACTTTATAAATTAGTTCTTGCAGGGTTGTTGCATAACTTTATATTTTTAGGATGCACACCCAAGGACAGATGACTACAGTTACTAATACACTTACGTACACATCAACACAGCAACTCAAACACCCAGCTACACACAGATAGAGGCACTCACTCACATAGGCTCACACTGATAAAGCCACTGACAAACCTAACACAAATCGTCACAGTCACTGGCACAAACAACTACACAGCGATACAGCCACTGACACATCTAGCCAAACACCAATGTATGAAACACCACACCCACGTACACAGTGACACACCCAAAAAGTTACTAATGCAGACACTCACACAGCCAGCCAAAGATTAATGCATCCAACAACAAACCCAGGCACACACTGATGTACACACTGAGTCAGAGCTTTATCAATGCAGAGACTGACACACCCAGGCATACAGCAATGTAGACACTCACATACCTAGCCAAACACTAATGCATCCAGTAAAACACAGAGGCACACTGTGACACTCAGAGTGATACACCCAGAAACTTACCAATACAGACACTGACACTCCCAGGGACTTACCAATGCAGACACTGACACACCGAAGCATACAGCAATTCAAACACTGACACTGCCATACAAAGATCAGTGCATCCAGTAAGAAATTCAGGCTCACACAAACATACATATTGAGACATTCAGAGACTTACCAATGCAGACACTGACACTCCCAGTCATACATCAATGCAGATACTGGCTCAGCCAGCCAAATATGAATGCAACGAATAACACACTGAGACACACACTGATACATACACTGACACACCCAAGCATACAGCAATGCAAGCAATGACACACCCAAACATACAGCAATGCAGACACTGACACCATCATCCAAACACCAGTGCATCCAATAAGACACTCACACATACACATTCATACAATAATACAGACACTGACACAGCCAGACAAGCACTAATGCATTGGGTAACACACCCAGAGACTTACCAATGCAGACACTGACACACCCAGTGACTAACTGTAGGAGAGTAGGATCTGCACTTATGTTGCCCCCACTTTTTTTCTGATGTTAACACTGGTTTCTGGCTTTAGTCTGGCTGGGACCCTGCTAATCAGGGCCCCAGCCTCTCTGTTCTCTCTAAACAACTTGGAGTGCATATTAGATGCACTAGTGATTGGATACTGTGGTACCTTATGAGCCCCTAGTACCTTAGGAACAAATGGCATAGGTACTTCACAGGCCTACCAGGGGCTGAAGCATGTATTATGCCACCCCTGGGAAGCAGACTAAATCTGACACCACAGGCCTGCTACTGCAGCCTGGGTGAGGTAGTGTTAGCACTCCTCACTGAGATATAGGTTCCCTATATCTCACCTTACACACACATATAAACCTATCAGTCACCCCTAAGGCAGGCCCTATCAATCCTGAGGGCAGGGTGCTTGATTTCCATGTGAGGGAGTGCCTCTGCCTGAGCAGGGCCCCTCTGCAGCTGGCAGAGTCTATTCTCTGTGGCTGTTTGTGGATGTGATTAAACCATATACTCTTAAGTGCATTATAACCTTGCGGTAAATGCTAACTCTGAGATGGCTGCATCAAAACATGTTGTGTTTGGTATCAAACACTTTGGAATCATACCCCCACACCAGTAACTGGTGTGGGAGTATGGTCCCACCCTTCTAGAGGGATAGACATGTACCTACTGTGGAAACACAGTAGAATCCTGAATGAGCCCTGGCATCACAAAATGGATGCCACCAGCACAGACACTGGGCTGCCCTCCTGCTGCTGACCGAAACTCACAGTGGAGGAGGCCAAACTATAGGCCTCCTGTCACAGGGAGGTGTCACCACCTTCCAGACAGGATTTAGTGTATTGGGGCTGGGTGGGTGCACACCTAGAGTGATTTGGAGTCCTGCACTGGGGGAGCAGTAGGCTCCTCTGTGCATATGCCAGCTCAAACCGGTTCAGGGGCTACCTGCCCCTGCTCTGGCACGAAACTGGACAAAGGGAAGTGGGTGTAACCACCCACTCCACTGACCCTCCCATAGGAGTGGTCATAGAGCTAATCCCTCTCTTCCTTTAAGTATAAGTTAGGGAACCCTTGCCATTGCAAACTAGATATCCCTGGACGACTCTCTGAAGAAGAATCCTTGACCTTCGACATTCCACTACCTCTGGAAGACTGAAAAATCTCCCTTGGAGTCAAGGAGTGACTCCCCTGCTGGGCAGGCACCAAAACTTTGAACCAATGGCCGCAAACTTTCCCGCTCCCGCCAGAGTCCGAAGTTCCTGCAGCCCCAGAAGTAGATTTCCTGACTTCTTGACGGCCATCGCGAGTCCCCAGCAAAGCTGAGGCAAGTGGACCCCACGAGTGATGAGGAACAGCAATACCTGGGTACCCTGCACTATTTTCGAGTGCAATCCATTCACGATGTTCTATGAACATGTGCATTGGACCACGTGTGGTCCAAGCCTCCAGCAGGATTTCCATTGAAGATCAGAGGCCTACCTTGTCCCGAGTGACCGTGGGCTCCTGTGAAGTGAATCCTCCCTAGGTGTCTTTGCAATCCCTTGCCGGTTGGCTTGTCCGTCCCCCTGAAGACTTTTCCACAGAACCAAAGGGCTCCCCTGGTTGCTCCAGGCCTGCCCTGACTTACCTTCACTGGGTGAGTCCCTCAGACCTTGCTGGTTTGCACTGCTGACTTTCTTCACTTTCCACAAGACTTGCTGTTGCCAAGGATTGTTGGCTCTAATCCGGTTACCGACACCTCAGTAAGCTGCAGACTTTGTGGGACACTCCGAATACAGCTCCTGGTTGTCGTTGACGCCTCATGGACCTCGTGGCTGAAGTGTCAAGACACCCGTGATCACCCGAAATCACCTGATGACTGTGGGCATCCATCTTCCTGGGCCCAGGTCACTGGCAAGTGACTTTAAACACTGTCTCCTCTGCTTTCAGGTCTTAATTCTTCTGAATCCAGCCTTGGATTCCACCAGACACTTCTCCTGTCTTCACAAGCAGCAAGTCTTCTTTGGCTCCCGTTGAAAACAACGCCGCGACCTGACACCAAAAGACACCTATGCACCCGGCTTCCCTAGGTGAGGTAACTTGTGCACTCCGGTGCTCCTGTGTGTGTTGGCTCTAGAACTACTTACCCTGTAAGTGACTTGCTTGTAGACTCTCCCGAAGTACCCTAAAACCAACCTTCCAACTCCGACTTGCTCCTTTGAAGTCTATTGGGATCCACGGCTATGTTCTCACACTGCATGCGTCCTTTACTTACCTGCCTTGGGTGGATTAGTGAGGCCCCAGTGCTTCTGAAGACCTTAGGCCTTCTCCCTTCTCAAGTCGTTCTTCTTATACCTCTTTTTTAGTATATGGTCTGGTACGCCCCTAGGGCCCCAGCCATATAAGTGCTTAATTTGTTGTGAAACATTGATTTGTGCATATGTTCCTGACTTCTAATCTCATAAAGAGATTAGTAGAGTGTGTCTAGAAATAAATACATATATATTTTATATATATACCTGTGTGGTGTCCTTTCATTTGGTAATTCAAGAGATTATAAGGTAAAACAGCTGCTTTACATTCCTCAGAGACTTAGCCTGAAGGTTGCTCTCCACAGCTACCACTAGGATAGCTTTCTTTAAAAGGTTGCCTTAAACCTATCTACCATAAGAGTCGAATTGGACTGGTGCAAGGTGGCCACTTTAACTAGTGACCAGCAAATGCCAGGCCAACTTCTCACGCTCACCAATGCAGACACACCCAGGTACACAGAAATGCAAACACTGATACACCCAGCCAAACAGTAATGTATCTAATAACACACCCAGGTACACACTGACACATACAGTGACATGCCCAAGCTCACACTGATGTATATGTTAACACACAAAAATACTCACTAGTGCATACACTAATACCCCCAAGCATACAGTCATGCACTCACTGACACACCCACTGTCTCACCAATACAGTCACGGACACACCAAAAACACAGAGTTAGCTCTTTTTTTAAAGTAATTGGTGGCTCTAACAAGAACCTCTATTTTGTAGAAGGGTTGTTAAAAGGGTAAGGATGGGGAAATGCAAAGAAGCGACTGGCTTCACTCTTCAACAACTATTATGTAGTCACTTGAAGCGGTGCTACTTCACTGTATCCCAGAATGCACCCAAAGAAGACATTTTCAGAGTGACAAGCATGTGGCATTTAGAGCATTGAATAACCATGTCACTCAATTCCTCACAGGCAGCTGGTATTGAAATGACTGCAGCTGATGATGGTTCACCCAAGGCTGCTGCAGAGGTCCACTTTCCTGTTGCACCTGCTTTCTCTCGCATAATCTGGTTGTAGACCCTCTCATGAACTGTGTTTTGGTGCTTCCACATAGAACTTGTCCCATGCAATTTGCAGTGCCTCTGGATAACTGCTTTCCACAAATTGTGCACTTTGCATATTTTGTCATTAACTTATTTTCTTTCAAAAAACGGGAGAGGGACCCCAATGGCAAAGGAGAGGGGCACCAACAAAGACCTCAGTCAGGAAAAAACCTCCTTGTCAACACACCATTCAAACCTATACTCCTTTCATACCAAGGGGATGAGGATGGACAGCAGCAGCATAAAACACCGATAAGAAGAAATAAGTCAGACAAATTTATTGGACACAATAAAAGCAATGTACACAATCAATAAAGTTACTGGTGCAACAAAAAAACAATTTCTTTGTATCAGTATATGAATATTAAAAAACATGTAATGTACTCAAAATTAAAACACGACCTATACAATAATGAGAAACACAACATTAAAATTGGGAGCAGCATAGGAGGAATATATTTTACTTATAATCCTGTTCACATAAGGAAAACACCAAATCAAAAAGTTGCATTAGTTGTGACCCGAATCAGTGTCCTTTTCAATAATATGTCACACAGATCAGTATTACTGGATTTTGAGTGGTTTCCTTTATAAAAGCATCGACGCGTTTCGGTGGGCCAAGATTCACAGCCAGCACCTTCTTCAGGAATAATATAGTACAGTCCCAACAGTTAAAATCCTATAGAGATACAAAAAAGAGATTATGTAGTCCCAATTGTAGCAGCTCTATAGGGAGCATAACATTAAAACAATTATTGTTAACATATTATGTCTACACCAATAGTTATCAGTGTTATTTCTTCTTAAAAAAGTGCTAGCTGTCCAAAAGCATCCTCCGTACTTTATCCATTCTCACCCTAACCAAACAACGATCAAACTCCATTCATATCACACCACGAGGTGGAGTATTAGTGAAATATCACTTGCACATGTACTGATGAAAATTAAATAATGTCATGTGTTCAAGGGATCAATACACAGGCTACATTATGAGTAGTAGTATTGAAAATACCTAGTTTGGGGTCGCATTGCTAAAATATCTGCGTACCCATGATCACACAACTTAGTTCACCATATTATAGCGCTTATTCTAGTATAATACATATCCCAGATATAATATGAAAAGGGGACTTACATGAATTCTTTCATGAATCCTTTAGTAGGCAATGTCCATAAGGATCCTGCCAACACTTCTGAACTTTAACTTATTTGTATTTTCTTAGACGATTCTTTAGTAGCAAACACCCTATTTGAAAAAATAGAAATACCGTAACAATCTGCTAGGATTTAGTCTGGGCAGTGATATCAGGTTTAAACAATCTCGGATCTAGATATAGCTGATATATACCTGGTATTTGATTACATCCGGGTCTTAATGGACCAAAGGATAGCGCTTCTTGCCTGACTCACAGACATGCCACAGTGTCTATATATTTTGAGCATGGGTTTTCATAGGACCTAAAGAAAAAATATATATGTATTTGGTTTACATTCTATTGTCAGTAGCCCCATATTACCAATTTTTTTTACAAGTTTGTCTACGTTGAAGTCTTTTTTTAAAATATAAGACTATTCTTTTAACAATGGGCAACAATTGTGATTAGCACAGCTCAGTAAGCCTTATTAGAGCAAGCCTATCGCTATAGAAATGCACGCTAAAAGCGGCACCCGACCAGACGGGTGGAAAGAGCCAACATATCATGAATTGCGAGCCCCAAAGAAAACTGGGCAGTGCCAAATAAGCCTAATATGCAACCTATAATGGTATCATTATATCTAACCATAATGACATCTATACGCCCACCAGAACTCCCACGTGATCATAAGGCAATATGGAGATATAACCAAAGTATTCCTGACAGGGCATCTAGGTACGCGGGTGACACAGAATGAAAGTAAGTACCCCGGCACGACTGTATGTCGTAACAACCTGAAACTGGGCTGAAACTGGCTATGACCGAGAAAGACGGTCCGAAGGCAAATGGCGATAAACCGGCATATGTTAAGAGATCTAACGTCAATCTAGGGCTTAGCTAGGACCCAGCGACACGGTCCAATCTTCGTTAGGTAAAGTGTCACCCGGTTACTCATAATGAGAAGGCAAATCACAAAACAACACAAATTGGCTAATATACCTTAAGTGCTGTGTCTGTGGTCGGTAACCGTGCCAACGTCTGATGTATAAAAAGGGATGAGTTGTATCCAGAGACGGTGCCAAAAGATCACTAAGGAAAGAGTAATCTAATCAAGCCACGTATACTGAAACTGGTCAAAAATACCAACAGCCCATCGCTGACTGTGCTGCAACCTTACCTCAGTCTCCACTTGCTCAGATGTACGTGGCACGGTCTTCCTCGTCGGGTAAATATGAAACTCGGACAACGCCGGAATACAATACCGGGCATTAAATAGCCACTCAGGTCGGAAGTGAATACATCTCTTCCGGGATGTCCATGCCTAACTAAAGGTCCTATACATAATGTCAACAAACGAAAGCGCCATCTTGGAATAGAAAATTAAAATGAAAACCAGCTGGCATCCATATCAATATAGCTAGCATCCAGCCATATATCTAGGATTCGACCCGAAAAGGTTTAGTGGTATTTAACAGCCTATAGGTACCTACACAACGATGTTGAGCTTGGTGACATTAAAGTGTATTAATACTGTCTATTCCATCCACGGAAAGTACGGTATGTTGAAAAAAATATTGGGTTGCAGCAAGCAGTACGATCACGTGGTTGATAGTAAAACCAGCCGGCCCTTGAGAGTTTTAGAACGCCATCTTGGAAAGGTGTGACAGATACACACACTCACCATAAAAGTTAGAAAAACACAGAGTGTATAAACGATAATGAGCCATGCCGCTCATACTTTAGTGTCGTGTTATCTATATTCTCACTTTTCTAGTTTGATAGTGAGTATGATGAATTGCGATCCATTATTCCCTATATACTGGGAGAGTCAATTTGTTGTTATGTCACCTATATTCACACCGTTTTTGCGAGGTTATTAGTGCTATCAGGCAAATATTTCTACTCAGACCCCTGTATCGTACTGGGGCAACCTTAATTTTCTATATAGGTCCATCTAGGTGCTTGTTATTAGCGAGTGGCTGTATATCATCTACTTCTGTATCCCTGTAGGTTTAGCACAATACGCTTTCTACAAATTAGTTTTCTGGATTTATTATCGTTTATACACTCTGTGTTTTTCTAACTTTTATGGTGAGTGTGTGTATCTGTCACACCTTTCCAAGATGGCGTTCTAAAACTCTCAAGGGCCGGCTGGTTTTACTATCAACCACGTGATCGTACTGCTTGCTGCAACCCAATATTTTTTTCAACATAACGTACTTTCCGTGGATGGAATAGACAGTATTAATACACTTTAATGTCACCAAGCTCAACATCGTTGTGTAGGTACCTATAGGCTGTTAAATACCACTAAACCTTTTCGGGTCGAATCCTAGATATATGGCTGGATGCTAGCTATATTGATATGGATGCCAGCTGGTTTTCATTTTAATTTTCTATTCCAAGATGGCGCTTTCGTTTGTTGACATTATGTATAGGACCTTTAGTTAGGCATGGACATCCCGGAAGAGATGTATTCACTTCTGACCTGTGTGGCTATTTAATGCCCGGTATTGTATTCCGGCGTTGTCCGAGTTTCATATTTACCCGACGAGGAAGACCGTGCCACGTACATCTGAGCAAGTGGAGACTGAGGTAAGGTTGCAGCACAGTCAGCGATGGGCTGTTGGTATTTTTGACCAGTTTCAGTATACGTGGCTTGATTAGATTACTCTTTCCTTAGTGATCTTTCGGCACCGTCTCTGGATACAACTCATCCCTTTTTATACATCAGACGTTGGCACGGTTACCGACCACAGACACAGCACTTAAGGTATATTAGCCAATTTGTGTTGTTTTGTGATTTGCCTTCTCATTATGAGTAACCGGGTGACACTTTACCTAACGAAGATTGGACCGTGTCGCTGGGTCCTAGCTAAGCCCTAGATTGACGTTAGATCTCTTAACATATGCCGGTTTATCGCCATTTGCCTTCGGACCGTTTTTCTCGGTCATAGCCAGTTTCAGCCCAGTTTCAGGTTGTTACGACATACAGTCGTGCCGGGGTACTTACTTTCATTCTGTGTCACCCGCGTACCTAGATGCCCTGTCAGGAATACTTTGGTTATATCTCCATATTGCCTTATGATCACGTGGGAGTTCTGGTGGGCGTATAGATGTCATTATGGTTAGATATAATGATACCATTATAGGTTGCATATTAGGCTTATTTGGCACTGCCCAGTTTTCTTTGGGGCTCGCAATTCATGATATGTTGGCTCTTTCCACCCGTCTGGTCGGGTGCCGCTTTTAGCGTGCATTTCTATAGCGATAGGCTTGCTCTAATAAGGCTTACTGAGCTGTGCTAATCACAATTTTTTCCCATTGTTAAAAGAATTGTCTTATATTTTAAAAAAAGACTTCAACGTAGACAAAATTGTAAAAAAATTTGGTAATATGGGGCTACTGACAATAGAATGTAAACCAAATACATATATATTTTTTCTTTAGGTCCTATGAAAACCCATGCTCAAAATATATAGACACTGTGGCATGTCTGTGAGTCAGGCAAGAAGCGCTATCCTTTGGTCCATTAAGACCCGGATGTAATCAAATACCAGGTATATATCAGCTATATCTAGATCCGAGATTGTTTAAACCTGATATCACTGCCCAGACTAAATCCTAGCAGATTGTTACGGTATTTCTATTTTTTCAAATAGGGTGTTTGCTACTAAAGAATCGTCTAAGAAAATACAAATAAGTTAAAGTTCAGAAGTGTTGGCAGGATCCTTATGGACATTGCCTACTAAAGGATTCATGAAAGAATTCATGTAAGTCCCCTTTTCATATTATATCTGGGACATGTATTATACTAGAATTAGCGCTATAATATGGTGAACTAAGTTGTGTGATCATGGGTACGCAGATATTTTAGCAATGCGACCCCAAACTAGGTATTTTCAATACTAATACTCATAATGTAGCCTGTGTATTGATCTCTTGAACACATGACATTATTTAATTTTCATCAGTACATGTGCAAGTGATATTTCACTAATACTCCACCTCGTGGTGTGATATGAATGGAGTTTGATCGTTGTTTGGTTAGGGTGAGAATGGATAAAGTACGGAGGATGCTTTTGGACAGCTAGCACTTTTTTAAGAAGAAATAACACTGATAACTATTGGAATAGACATAATATGTTAACAATAATTGTTTTAATGTGATGCTCCCTATAGAGCTGCTACAATTGGGACTACATAATGTCTTTTTTGTATCTCTATAGGATTTTAACTGTTGGGACTGTACTATATTATTCCTGAAGAAGGTGCTAGCTGTGAATCTTGGCCCACCGAAACGCGTCGATGCTTTTATAAAGGAAACCACTCAAAATCTAGTAATACTGATCTGTGTGACATATTATTGAAAAGGACACTGATTCGGGTCACAACTAATGCAACTTTTTGATTTGTTGTTTTCCTTATGTTTCTACAGGATTATAAGTAAAATATATTCCTCCTATGCTGCTCCCAATTTTAATGTTGTGTTTCTCATTATTGTATAGGTCGTGTTTTAATTTTGAGTACATTACATGTTTTTTAATATTCATATACTGATACAAAGAAATTGTTTTTTTGTTGCACCAGTAACTTTATTGATTGTGTACATTGCTTTTATTGTGTCCAATAAATTTGTCTGACTTATTTCTTCTTATCGGTGTTTTATGCTGCTGCTGTCCATCCTCATCCCCTTGGTATGAAAGGAGTATAGGTTTGAATGGTGTGTTGACAAGGAGGTTTTTTCCTGACTGAGGTCTTTATTAACTTATTTTCCCCAGAAGGTATAGTAAAGTGCTTCCACACATCACTTTCTTTTCTGTGAGGTAATGTCTCTTTTTCTTCATCCTCAACAGGTTGTGGATGCTCATCTTAGATGAACAATGTAGCTTCCGTCATTGTCTAAAAGCACAGCACTGTTGGTTCTCAATCCCCCTTCTAGAGACTTCACTGGAGAAGTAACTGTTTTTGGGTGTGGTTTTCCATGTGGCAGGGTGAGGGTGTAATGTATCCAATCAGAAGGCAAGGTTGGGTGTTTTTCGAGTGAATTTAAAAATCCATTCCGTAAATTCACAGATTCATGTAACTGGTAAATTGGGTACATTTTTTGAAAATCAGATATAAGGTGGTTTCTATATACTTGTAAATATGTTCACACTGATGTTAATAATGATAATGAAGGGGTGTACATATGCGCTTTAATTTGTAAAAGTTTCATCAAATCGAGGAATTTGGACTTGCATATTCATTTCAATCACATGATCGGGAGTAAAAACAATATAGTAGCACCCCGTCTATAAATCTGGACCCACAAAGGTACCACGGACCCTCAAAAATATATATTTTTTAAATAGAATTTGTTTAATTACATAGAAAAATTGACTTTATATTAGGTATAGATCAATTTTTATATTTTAAAACATAGAAAACTTTATTTGTAAAAAAAAGAATATCTCCAGTATAAAATACTTAATAAAAATACTAAATTGTAATACACTTAACTCAAACCCTACAATTAACTAAAAAGGTAAACATTATAAGGACTTAATATTTTATAAATGCAATTTGAAAAACCTTTGAAATTCACTGAAAAAAACAAAGACTATAGGGATGTTATAGTTAGACAATAGAATTAAAAAAATAAAAGTAGAAATTCACAGAAAAAACAAAGGTTCAGGGATGTTATAGTTAGGAAATAAAATTTTAAAAACCTTAGAAATTCACTGAAAAAAATAAAGGTTACAGGGTTGGTATAGTTAGGCTCAGATTTCACTCAAACACAACCATAGAAATTCAGTAGTTATAGTTACATGAGCTACCTATAATATATGCCCCAATAATGGGCTGCTTATTAGCTCACATATCACATCTCTCATGATATGGCCAGTGACATCACTGATGACATCACTAATGACATCACTAATAACATCATCCACAGAACTACTTGCACACTTACTCACATCTCCATACAGCCTTTCATAACCCACTCACACACCCACAAAACCACTCACATACTCCTTCACAGACCAATACAACTACTCAATCATCCATAGTGCCACTCACACACACTCATTCACTCACTCATACAGCCACACAAACAACCACTCACTCACCGATACAGCCACTCACACAGCCACACACTTAACCATGCAGCTACTCACACATACACTTACTCACCCATACAGCCACTCATACACACACTCACTCACCCATACAGTCTCTAAACACAACCACTCACTCACTGATACAACTACTCACACACCAACTAACTTAACCAATTACCCACTTAACCAGCAACTCACACACCCATACAGCCACTCAGACATCCACTCACACACTAATACAGACAGTCACACAGCCACCCAAATGACATATGTTAAAAAGAATATAACTCATTAGTAGTGCAGAAAGAATAGTAATTTAACTTATGCACTAGCTTAGCATATATCTTTAAGTCTCAGAAACATTTTCAAAACTCTAGTTTCCATTGAATAAGCATTTTTGGTTTTCCCAATAACTTTGGCGTCGTTTGACGAATCTTCACGAAATTTTGGGGCGCTCCGGTCAGCTCCTGTCTTGAAAGTTTCGGGGTGATTCGTCAAGCAGGGGCTGAGAAAAAAGGGGGGTCCCAAAACGCATTTTTCCCATGTAAATTTCCATAGGAAACTTTAGACAAAGCTACAGCCCGAACTGCTGAACGGAATTACACCAAATTTGGCAGAAAGGTAGCTCTTGGTTTGAAAAGCGACCTTTTTGTTAAATGGTGTAAATCCGTTCAGTAGTTTTTTAAATATTAAAGGAAAAAGAACTTTATAAATCTGGGCAGGGCCTAACCACACATCTCATCGTGAGATCTGATTGGCTGTCAGCACTTCATCCAAGAAGTGTTGGCAGCCATCTTGGGACCAATATACATGATAGCACCTCATTACAAAGCATTGCAGTGAATGGAAGGTTTTGAGGGTCACCAAAAGGAGAACGTATAAAGGGTGATAAGACTATAGTTACATTATAAATCATTTTTTGATGGTACCATACTAATTTTAGGAATTGTAGTGTGTTTTAAGGTGATTTTACCCAGTGAAAAAGTCTTCTGCTGAGATATCATGAATCATGTTTGAGAGAAAACTATTTTCTCATACTTTTCCCACAGAGGTTTGGAAGATGATCTAGAAGCTAAAATGAGAGCACATTTTCTGTAAATTCACATTATCTTTCTCAGTCATGTGAGAATGAAGTCTAACATTCTCAGTAAGACATGTACACCCAACAAGGGCAGAGACTGTCAGTTGATTCCTTTGTGTTCTACTGCAGCTTCCCAGAGTGTTCTAAACTAGAGCACTAACAGTCTTAAATATGATAAAAGTATTGCACACCTGAAGCCATCTTGATTGGAATAAAGTGGTAACTCTTAAAACATTTAATTTAGAAAGGAACACAATGAGGGGGTTAATGTTGCCATAGAAATTATGATTAGTGCTGCAGAAAGAAAAATTAGGGCACATTTTGAGTGACTTCTCAAATCCTCTTCTATTTCATTAAATAATTCTCACATGCAGACAGAAACATGCACTTTCAATACCAGCAACAGACTTCCCTGGTGAGCAGTAGCTTTACTACAGTGATCTAATCAGCAACTAGAGTGCTAACATTCAGAATTTATGGCAAATGTGTGACAATCTGAATGCCTTCTTGATGGAATCAAAGTAAAAACTGAAAGCATTTCCTACTGAGGAGACTGCAGTAAATGAGGAAATTAGGAAACTTCATAACAAATGAATCTCCCAAGATGGGCACCAGAGACAAAAGAGCCCAAATGTAGCACAAATATCACCCAGATGTAGCCCAATGACAGAAGTGTTCAAAACACGATTTATTTTTGGTGTTTTTGCAGTTTTATATAGTGCAGACTGGTCAGGTATTGGAATGCTTTACATGAGCATTGGTTACATCACACAAGGACAAATTAATTTTGGTTGTAGACATGGGGAGATTAAGTGATTTTACCAGAATCACAGAATGTTGAGCTGAAGCAGAAACTCCAACCTGGTTCCCCAGTTGCAAAGTCTGCAGCTCTAGAAGTAACACCACATCCTCTCCCCTAAGTGCAACATTTAATCAAGTGATCAACTGGATAAAAAAAACATAAAGATAACAAATAATTTAAAAGTGCTTTGTCGCTATTTGAAAACTCAGAAAATGTGTCCTCTTTTTAGTTTTTTAGAACACTAACCATAATTTCGACTCAGAAAATTGAAGGCAGGTAGGAGGGTGCAAAGGCAAGGGCAGTGGCAGCACAACAGACTATGGAGGGCAGTGGAAAAGGGGGCAGGGGCAACACATCAACAATACAGGACAGGCCTGAGAGGCTGTGGCAATATAATAGACCATTGTGGGCAGAAGGAAGAGGCAGTGGTATTACAACCATACATGCCAACAGACCCGATTCAGCTAGGAAACGCCCAATGTTTTTAAGCCCAAATGGGCTTTATTTGATCTGTCTCCTGTCTACAAACTCCTCTTTTTCAATGTAAGCCAACGGGAAAAATCAATACTCCCTCTTACCAAGTTGAAAATGTTAGCAAGTTTGGCACATTGGATCATGGAAGGTAGGAGGAATTGGGGTAGGGATGTGGACTCGGATAACAGAGGACAGGAGGGACATGGAGAGGTGCACCAACCTGACCATACAGGGCAGGCATCAGGGTTTGCAGCAGCACAATACATCACACAGGGCATACAGTACGGGAGTGCAGCAGAACAATCCATAGAAAGCAATAGGGAAGGGACAGGACCATGCACATGGACAACAGATAACAGAGGAAAGAGGCAATGGCAGCTACCTGACCATAATGGACAGACAGGAGAGAAAGCTGCAGCATAACGGACCATAAAGGGAACAGACAAGCCAGGAGGGATGGAATAGGGGTCTGCACATGGAAAACAGAGGGAAGGGGCAAGGGGGCAGGGCAGGAGCAGCAAGCTGACCATGGAGGTCAGGTAGGATGGGCACTAGAAGCAAGACAACAAGAGCAACAGTGAGTCTATAATGGCATACACACAGACCATGGAGATGAGGTGGGAGGGGGTCAGGGTCAGCTAGCTGACCACATAGGGAAGGTGGAAGGGGCCGTGGCTGCACAGAAGACCATGCATGGCAAGCAGGAGGATTAGTGGCAGCACAATGGCCATGATGGGCAACAAGGCGGGGGCAGGGGCATGAACAAAAGACCTTGGAGGATAGAAGGGAGGGGTAGGAGCTGGGCACAGACAAGAGAGTTCAGGGGAAGGGGCCTCACAACAGACCACGTGGGACAGGCAGGAGGAGCAGTTGCAGCACAACAGACATGGGAGGGTAGAAGGGTGTGGCAGTAAAATGGACCATGGAGGACAGGAGAAAGGGGTAGGGGCATGGAATGTGGACAGGCAGGGTGGAGGTGGCAGGGACAGGTCACAGTCATACGACAATGCTAGACAGGTGGGAGGGGAGTGGCAGCTCAACAGAACGCTCAGAGTAGATAGGAGGGGAAGGTCCATGGAACATGGTGGGCAAAAAGGATGGAGCAGGGGCATGTACACAGACATCGGAGGGCAGGGGGAAGGAGAGTAGGGGTGGCAAGCTAAGCACAGAGGCTAAGCAGGAGGTCAATGACGGGGCATAGAATTGGGCAATAGAGGGCAGGAGGAGTGGACTGGGACATCATGCTAAATGGAGGGCAGTGGCAGCACATCAGACCATGCATGGTTGGAGGGAGGAGGCTAGTGCATGGATTCAGACAACAGAGGATAGGGAGGAGTTGGATGGGGCAGCAAGCTAAATGTTCAGAGAAGGCGGGAAGGCCAGTGGCAGAACAATGGCCACACAGGGCTGTAATAACTAGGGAGCAGGGACATGGACTTGGACAATGGATGGCTAGGAGGTGGGGAGGCAGGAGCAGCAAGCTTGGGTCGGGGCTGCACAATGCCAGACTAGGCCCTGCTTCCATCCATCCATTGTGATATGCATCTTACTTAACGTTAAAAAACCTAGACATTTTCTGAAGAAAAAAAAAGTTTACAGGGACGCTATAGTTAGAATCAGATTTCACTCATACACAACAAAAGAAAAATTCAGCAATTATAGTTACCTGAGCTAACTATAAATTACGCCCCCGCAACGTATTGCTAATGACCTCAGACATTACATCATTCATAACATGGTCAGTTACATCACTCATGACATCACTCATGACATCTCAAATGAGCTGTGAATGGAATGGAACTATAATCACTAGAACTTTATTTAGGGATAGTGTGTGTATATTAACACCATAGGTTTCAGGGGCATTATATTAAGTATTTATCATTTAAAAAACCTTTGAAATTCACTGAAAAAAACAGAGGTTTCAGGGACTTTATAGTTAGAAATTAGCATTTAAAAAACCTCAGAAATTCAATGAAAAAACCACAGGTTTCAGGGACTTTATAGTTAGTTGGACATTGCACTCGTACAAAACCAGAGAAATTCGGCCATTATAGTTAGTTGTGCTAACTATAACTCACGTGCCCGCAATGCACAGCTGATGATGTCACATATTACATCACTCATGACATAGTCAGTGACATCACTCATGACATCTCAAATGACATCACTGATGACATCATCCATGTGATCATCTGATGCACCTTCTCACACCCTAATATAACCTTTGAAACTCTCCCTCTAAAATACAGACTACCATTCTCGAAACCATAAGCACACTAATACCAGTTATTACATACCACTCACTGATTCATAGGTCTACACACATCCACTCACCTATACAGTCACTCATACACGCAATCACTCATCAATATAGCCACTGAAATATGCACTCATACACCTGTACAGATACTCACACACAGCCACTCACCCATATGTTACTCGCACACCTAGTCAGTCTTGCAAAAAATCAATCACACTCCCATTTACTCACCTATTCAGTTATACACATGCCACCTCACTTATTCCTACAGATACTAACACATACTTACTCTCTTATACAATCACTGACCCAATCACACACTGATCCATACAGCCACTCTCACAATCACTCACTCTCACATATAGTCATTTATATAGTCCAACACTCACATATACTGCCTTTCACATATGTAGTTACTCACACATGTACCACTGAGATATCCATTCACTCACCAACACACCCATACAAACACTCACCCAGCCATTCACAGATGCACTCTTGAAGCCATACACCCAGTGAATCACCCACTCACACATCTATGCACAAAGTCACACACCCCCACCCACCCACACAGACACTCAGGCACCAATACAGATACTCAGACAAACAATCAATAACCCATGTAAACACTCTTGTAGCTACTCACCAATCCATGCAGCCGCTTACACTCCAACTGACAGACTGATACAGACATTCACACAGTTTAGTCACTAAACCATGCATTCAGTAAAACACGTTTAATTACTCACTTATACAGTCAGTCACGCACCTACTAAATCATACATTCAGACACTCATATACCCACTCATTCTTCAATACACCTTGGCATATATATATATATAGCACAGTGCAGGAGTTCAACCTAAATCACATTCCAATTCAGTCTCTTACTGGAAATAATCAAAAATTAAGACTTGCGCACACGAATAAACTGCATGCTGGCTCCTGCAGTCTTTGAACACTGAACAGCGTGAGTGTTTCCGGGTGTGATGCAGTTCAGGTGTGGCCAACACTACTTTAGGGGTATGGGCCGACCTTCAAAAGGAGAAAATAAATGGACGCCCAGCACCCGAGGCATCTGAAGAGGCAGCCGCAGAAACGTGTAATGCCACATTTTATATAAATGGTGTTTTAAGTCCCGCTGTGTCCCCTTATCTTTTTTACGGAAGTGGCACATTTTTTAAAATTTAGGGCCATATGTAGGTAGCATCACATTTACCGATTCATAAATACCGAATTTTACCGATTCGGTATTTATGAATCGGTAAATGTAATGTAGGTAACCAATCGGTAATTATTACCGATTCGGTAAATATCGGTATTTAAGAATCGGTATTTACCCAATCGGTAATAATGCATCCCTTCCCATTCATTCCTATGGGCCTGGAGGCCCATAGGAAAGAATGGGAAGCCAGTTACCATTACCGATTCGGTAAATACCGAATCGGTAATAGGGGAGGCATTATCATGGGTGGCAGGGTGTCACATTGACACCCTGTTGCACCCCTGATTCGTGCATGTGTGCACATGTGGCGCACATACATGCCCTAAGGGCATGTATGTCTGCCACATTGCACTTTTCAAATAGCACAAAAATGCTTTTTGAAAGGTATTTGTCATTTACCATCAACTAGTAGTTGGTGGTAAATAACGAATCCAGACACCAATGATGCACTCACTTGAGTGCCCCCTACATAGCATTTCTGGATTCGGTATTTACCGAATCGGTATTTTACCGATTTCTTAATTTCCGAATCGGTAAATACCGAATCCAGAAAATCTGCCACCTACATCGCAAATGCCTAAATACCGGTCGGTAACGGGATATTTACCGAATTTCGGCCGTTACCGACCGGTATTTGGCTTCCTACATGAGGCCCTTAGTGTGTAGCCATTGTCGCGCAAAGGGGACCCTTCCTGAAGTGCTCCAAGGTTCAGTGGCATTAACGTGGACCGCCGTTAATCCCCAAGAAGCGGCGGATCTGTTGTCAACCGACAATCCATCACATATGAACAGACGTGGTCACTAGAACTGGCGTCTCCAGACGTGCTGCCAATGGGGACCAAGCAGCTGGAAGTGAGGACTTGGACACTACTTATGGTCCAGCACAGTGCAGGGGTTCAACCTAAATCGCATTCCAATTCAGTCTCTTACTGGAAGTAATTAAAAATTAAGACTGACGGAGACACTCACTTGCGCACATGAACAAACTACATGCTGGATCCTGCAGTCTTTGAACACTGAACAGCGTGAGTGTTTCCGGGTGTGATGCGGTTCAGGTGTGGTCGACACTACTTTAGGGGGATGGGCTGACCATCAAAAGGAGAAAATAAACAGACCCCCAGCACCTGAGGCATCTGAAGAGGCAACCGCCGAAACGCGTAATGCCACATTTTAAATAAATGGTGTTTTAAGTCCCACTGTGTCCCCTTATCTCTTTTACGGAAGTGGATAACTTTTGAATATATATATATATATATATAGCATATTTAGACTTTACAGAAGCACACAGTCACTGGATGATATCATCAGTGATATCATCGATGATGTCATTTGAAATGTCAGCAGTGATGTCATTGACCATGTCATGAGTGATGTGATATGTGACAACATCAGAAGTGCATTGCGGGGGTGCGAGTTATAGTTAGCACAACTAACTATAACGTCTGAATTGCTCTGGTTTTGTACGAGTGAAATGTCCAACTAACTATAACGTCCCTGAAAGCTGTGTTTTTTTCAGTGAATATATATAGATATATATATATATACACACACACACATTTACAGGAAAAAATCCAAATGTTAGAGAGATATTATGGTCAGGTAATAGAATTTTAAAAAGCCTTAGAAATTCACTGAAAAAACAAAGATTAGAGGGAAGTTGCAGTTAGGCTCAGATTTCACTCATTGAAAACTTCAGAAATTCAGAATGTATAGTAACCTGAGCTAACTTTAAGTTACCTCTCCCGCAATACTCCGCTTATGACCTTATATATTTCATCAGTCATGACATGGTTAGTGACATCCCTGAGGACATCCCAAATATATATATATCCAAATGTTACAGGTACATTATGGTTAGGAAGTAGAATTTTTTAAAATGTTAGAAATCCACTGAAAAAATAAAGGTGACAGAGAGGTTTCCTGCTCTCACTTCAACGAAGCAAAGCAGAGTTTGCTATGGCAGGGTGGGAGCTGTGCGCCCGCCCTGCCATTGCAAACAGCAATGTCCCGGGGATGGGCACTCCGGGACATGGCAGGAGCCAGCCCTGGGGAGTGGCGGTCAAGGGCTCCAGGAGGGGGCCCACATGGCTCCCCTCCCTTCATATCCATAGCCCCGGGGAGGTGGTGGTCCCTGGAGCCTGGAGTCATTATGGACATCCACATTAACATAACTTGTGCCCCCGGGAGGTGGTGGTGGCTTGGGAGGGCCCACGAGCCCCCCCACCCATATTGATAAATGCCCCAGGAGGTGGCGGTCCCTAGGTCAGAGTGGTGGTGCAGGAGCCCCCCACGCATTTTTCTAGAATCACCCGGGGTGGTGGCAGTCCCTGGGGCTAATTAACTGCTCACTGCCCCCAGGACCTGGCCCACTTGGGGACTTATACAAAACGAAGCACGGGAGCCCGCGCTTCCATTTTTTTTTCTTGGCCCGGATTTGCGCACCCAGCGCGAATTCAGTCGATCTTTTTTTTTTAAATGCTTTTTTGGGCCCAGGGTTCCTACATGGACCCCCTGAGCAGGCCTAGGGGGCAGGGTGTTTTTACCCTGCCACCTTTTCTTGTTTTTCACCTTGTTTTCAACTGATTTCTTGTGACTCGGTTACCGAGTCACAAGATGGCTGCCAACACTTCCTTGTTTGGAGGGTTGGCAGCCAATCAGAAGTCAGCTCATGCTCCGGAGGAGTCGCGATTCCTCCTTGGTGCTCAGATATAGAAAATGTGTATTTCTTGAATCTCTCTGTAACTACTGAACGGATTTACACCATTTTTAAAAAAAAGACACTTTCTGAACCAAGCGCTACTTTTTGCCAAATTTGGTGTAATTCTGTTCAGCAGTTCGGGCTGTAGCCGTGGCTAAAGGCTCCTATGGAATTTAACATGGGGAAAATGCCCCTGCTTGAAGAATCACCCCGAAACTTTCAAGACAGGAGCTGACCGGAGCGGGCCATCAGTTTTGAAAATTTTGCGAAGTTTCGTCATCCGGCGCCAAAGATATTGGCAAAAGAAAAAACGCTTTTTGAATAGAAACAAGGTCCTAACTATAACTACCTACTGGCAACCGCAAACTCGCACTACAACTCCCAGCATGCCAAAACAAATTGAACTCACCTGTGAGGCTCATCTAAAGGCAGCCTTTCACAAAAATTCAGAGAGAAGAAAATGTGGGAGAGTGCTGCTGTGAACTGAAAGTCAATGCCTATGAATAAGGGGCAGGAGTCCCAAAACGTGTCAGGCAAGAATGAAAATCTCTGGAATGCACATACGTTTTTTTCAATAAAGCTTTGGATGAAGATTTCACAGTTGTAGGGCGTCTTTGCTTCAGGGCACCTTTTTGGGCGGATATACATATATTTGTGATCAAGGCCTCTCGAAGGCTGAAACGCGTGGTGGTGGTGGTGCGTGGTGTTTTGATGAAATAAAGAACAATGCGCAAAGCTTTTGGGTCTGTGTTCGTCTTTCCAGGTCTAGTTGGAAGTATCAGACGGAGTTCTCTGCATATGTATATATATTATATATATATTATATATATATATATATATATACATACATACATACATATATATATTTTTTTATATTACCTACTGGCGGTCGCCAGTAGGTAGTTATAGTTAGGACCACGTTTCCATAGGAAATCCTCAACATTCTATTTTGAATAACTTTGGCGCCGGTCGACGAATCCTCGCGAATTTTTCAAAATAGGTGGGGCGCTACGCTCCGCTCCTACCCTGAAAGTCTCGGGGGGATTCGTCAAGCGGGGGCTGAGATAAAAGGGGGGTCCCAAAACGCGTTTTTCCCATGCATTTTTCTATAGGACCTTTAGACAGGGCTACAGCCCGAACGGCTGAACAGAATTACTAGAAATTTGGCAGAGAGGTAGTCCTCAGGTCAAGGAAGTGCCTTTTGTAGGTTTGGTGTAAATCTGTTCAGTAGATTCTGAGAAAATAGCCTTTAAATCAATATATATATCTGAGCCAGCTTACGGTGCGCTTACGGTACGCTTACCGTACGCGTACGGTGGCGTGCGCGAGCGCGATTCTGATTGGCTCTTAGATCTTAGTAAACATTCGAATCGGCCGAAACCAGGAAGCAGCAGCCGCCATTTTCTCTCTCGCACTGAGAGTTAGGTTGTAAAATAAAGCCAAAAAACATGTAAAGGGGCTGTTTAGACAGCTCCCACACACATAGCCATGTTGAGGGAGTCCCCAAAGACCCCCCAAGGCCAAAAATGCAATTTTTATTTTTTCGCTAATTTCGCCGATTAAGCTTACCGTACGCGTACGGTAAAACATTTAAAAAAAAAAACACTATCCACACTCTCCCCACCCCGTGTGCTTTTGGTGGCCGCATGCCAGCAAATGTGCTCGGCTTATTACAGGTGTGATAAACCACAATATTTTAAACAAAAATAATAAAAGTAAAAATTATCCACACTCTGCGCGCGGTGCGCTTCGCGCACCGCGTGCTTACTGTGCGCGCACGGTGCGCGAAGCGCACCGTGCGCGCACGGAACGAACTGCGTTAAGTGGGCGCGCACGCCACGAATGGCGTAAAGTAACTTAGCATTTAAAAAAACGTACAAATTCACTGAAAAAACCATAGGTTTCACACACGTTATAGTTAGGAATTAGCATTTAAAAAACCTTGCAAATTCACTGAAAAACCCATAGGTTTCACACATGTTATAGTTAGCGGAAATTTTACTGATAAAAAACCAGTGAAATTCCCCCGTTATAGTTAGTGCAGGCAACTATAACTCACGCGACCGCAATCTTCTGCTGATGACATATGTGTCTTTATGAAAAAAAAATATTTGTAATATATGTATAGCTAAAAATGTATGGAAGAAGACATGGGCAAATAAGTGTCTAAATACAGTATTAGCATCAGCAGAGGATTGCGGTCGCGTGAGTTATAGTTGCCTGCACTAACTATAACGGGGGAATTTCACTGGTTTTTTATCAGTAAAATTTCCGCTAACTATAACATGTGTGAAACCTATGGTTTTTTCAGTGATATATATATATATATATTATATATATATATATATATATATATATTATCTACTGGCGGTCGCCAGTAGATAGTTATAGTTAGGACCTATTTTCCATAGGAAATCCGCAACATTCTATTCCCAGTAAGTCTGGCGCCGGCGATGAATCCTCGCAAAATTTTCCAAACTTTTGGCCAGCTCCGCTCCGCTCCTACCCTGAATGTTTCGTGGTGATTCGTAAAGCGGGGGCCGAGAAAAAAGGGGGGTCCCAAAACGCGTTTTCCCCATGCAATTTTCCATAGGATCTGTTGTCGCAGCTACAGCCCGAACCTCTGAACGGAATGACACGAAATTTGGCAAAGAGGTAGTCCTCAGTTCAGACTCGTGCCTTTTGCATAAATGGTGTGAATCTGTTCATTAGTTCCTGAGAAAATTAGGGTAAAAAAGTTAGTGATATCTATGGCCGGGGAGGATCCGCAGACCCTACCCGCACCGTAAGCGCACCCTCCCCGAATCGAGCGTGCACCCTCTCGATCGCGCACTGAATGCTAATTGGCTGTCGAGTGTCTGTCTACATTCGAAACCAGGAACTATTGGTGGCCATTTTCTGCCTCGGTAGAAGCGAGGCTGAAGAAGCAAGGGGAATAAGTGTGTAAAACATATAAAGGGGGCAGAGTGGAAATACTCTGACCCTCTAGAGGTGCTTAGGGGGTCCCAAAGGACCCCCTGTGGCCCACTGTTTTTTTAAATGGCGAAATGCGCGCAGGGTGCCCGCATCCTATCGCGTTTGGTGCTCAGATCCTCTTGCGTTGGGTGCGCGGATCCAAGGAAAAAAATTTTGAAAAAAGACAAGAAATCATTGGTTGTATGACAACTTTCTACACTGAAAGGTAGGGTGTATATTTCTTTTTTTTAAATGCATGATTCTTATTGGTTAACAAAAACTGATTGTAAGGAACATTATATATGATAAGTAGGGGTGGGCGGAGTTTGCGAAATTAACTTTCGCAAATTATCGCGAAAATGTTGAAAATTATCGCAAACAAGCAGAAATATCGCGAAGATGCGGAAGTTTTCTTCCGGCATGTTCGCGAGATTTTCTGCATGGTTGCGGGTCGCCAACTTACCCATGCGGTTGCTTGCGGGCGCGGCCATCTTGTTTTGAGTTGTCTTGCGGTGCATGATCGCAGAAGAAAGACGTGATCGCGCGACGCATGACGTCACTGCGGGCGCGTACTGTCGCGAGACAGCGCAAATGGCTAAAAACAATACAACATCTCATGGAGAACGCGACCAGATCAAGAAAACTTGTCGGCGAACGCAGGGATTTAGGTAAGGCGATCGCGCGCACGCGAGAATGTATTATTTTACAGCGCGAGCAAGAAACAAATTATCGCCAAGCTGCGGAAACCGGAATTTTTGACATTTTCGCGCTCTCCGCGGAACGTGAAAATGTCAAATTATCGCAATTTCCGCGAACGGAACGACATTTTCGCCCAGGCCTAATGATAAGCTGATATGTTGAAAAGTCAAGCACACTTGCTATCTTGTTTAGCAACATTGTGTGCTGAACTTGTGACCTGTGTGCTCAGTACAGTGTTCCATGACCTGTTTCTATGGTAACAGGCAGAAGGCAGATTGGGGGAAGGGTTGAAATGTATTTCATTTGGAAAGGGTTGAAATGTTTAACCAATAGAAATGTGTGTTTGCTTTCGAATTTATGTGTGAAGGATTGTGATTTGATGTTTACATGTATATGTGTGGAAAATGAAAGGGAAACTTTGCCATTCTTTGTTTTTGCTGAGAGGTGCACAGTGCAGATATTCTGTATTAAAAAATCTGGTGTGTGACTGATATCTGGTGTGTGACTGATATACTTCTTAATCTACAAAACAACTTGAAAGGTGAGTTATTTAATTGTGAAGGGATGTATGTAGACTATTTTGATTTTAATCAGACTAATGTATTTCTCCTGCTAAAGTGTAGAGAGTACTTTTTTCTCTACAATCTTATTGACAGTGTGTGTGCATGTAGAAATCATTCTGTGATAAGCATTTGTGTTTTTCATGTGTTTGCAGACAGATAACTGTGCTGTTTTTATATTTTGGTAGAATTAGAAACCAGTCATTGTTTATGAATTTGTGAAATGAGTTATGTTTCTATACTAAAATGTAGTACTCCTTCTAGATGAAGAAATGTGTTTTGGTATAGTGCAAGGGATAGTGTTGTTTGTCTAGAATCACACAGTGAGTATGTGTGCATTTGGGAACCACTGTGAGAGAAGCATTTGGTAACATTGTGTATTTGCTGACAGATAACTGTTTTAAAACCTGTCATGTTGTCAAGTTTTAGTAGCATTAGAAACCAGTCTTTGCTTATGCATTGATAAAATAAGTCATGCTTTGACACTAATGTGCTGTACTTTAATATGTAGATTGTGTGTAGTCTCCTTACCCCTTGCACAGTAGTGAATTAGTTTTTGTAAGCTGCTAGGGATAGTGTTGCTTGTCTAGAATCACACTGTGAGTCTGTGTGCATTTGGGAACCACTGTGAGAGAAGCATTTGGTAACATTGTGAATTTGCTGACAGATAACGGTTTTAAAACCTGTCTTGTTGTCAAGTTTTAGTAGCATTAGAAGGCAGTTTTTGCTTATGCTTTGATTAAATGAGTCAGGCTTTGACACAAAAGTGCAGTCCTGAAATATGTAGATTGTGTGCAGTTCCCTTATCACTTCCACTGTAGTGAATGAGTTTTGGTAAACTCCTAGGGATAGTGGTGCTTGTCTAGAATCACAGTGTGAGTCTATGTGCATTTGGGAACCACTGTGAGAGAAGCATTTGGTAACATCGTGTATTTTCTGACAGATAACTTTTTTAAAACCTGTCATGTTGTCAAGTTTTAGGAGCATTAGAAGCCAGTCTTTGCTTATGCGTTGATTAAATGAGTTAGGCTTTGACACAAAAGTGCAGTCCTGAAATATGTAGATTGTGTGCAGTTCCCTTACTACTTCCACAGTAGTGAATGATTTTTAGTAAACTCCTAGGTATAGTGGTTGCTGTCTAGAATCACACTGTGAGTCTGTGTGCATTTGGGAACCACTGTGAGAGAAGCATTTGGTAACATTGTGTATTTTCTGGCAGATAAGTCTTTTAAAACCTGTCATATTGTCAAGTTTTAGTAGCATTAGAAGCCAGTCTTTGCTTATGCGTTGATTAAATGAGTCATGCTTTGACACTAATGTGCGGTACTTAAATATGTAGATTGTGGGCAGTACCCTTACCTCTTCTAGACTAGTGAATGAGTTTTGGTAAACTCCTAGGATAGTGTTGCTTGTCTAAAATCACACTGTGAGTCTGTGTGCATTTGGGTAAGGATTGTGATAGAAGCATTTGGTAACATCGTGTATTTGCTGACAGATAACTGTTTTAAAACCGGTCATGTTGTCAAGTTTTAGTAGCTTTAGAAGCTATTCTTTGCTTATGCATTGATAAAATGCAGCCGCGGTCGGTAGTAGGAGTAACTGCAGGGCGGTGATGTGGGGAGGGCATTTGGGGATGCAGTGTACGCAACGAAATTCGTTTTATTAATTTATATGTTAACTTACCTGTAAACCTTCGTAATCCATAGTTTACTACCCCCCACCCTGCCCCTCCCCCTCCCCACATCACCGCCCTGCAGTTACTCCTACTACCGACCGCGGCTGATAAAATGAGTCAGGGTTTGACATTAAAGTGCAGTACCATGTACTATTGTCTTCACTGTGCCAGAACTGAAAATTTAAAAGTTTTACCCATGCACTGTCCTAGCAGTAGTCTGATGATTTAGTCAGTTTCCAAGTACTCATGTTGTGAACCATACATTACCACATAGACTGCTTCAAATGTCTATGCAGTATGCATGCAGTCTTCTAACATACTAAACACTTGTCTTTCACACCTTCAATTCCCTAGTCAGTATCCATACAGTCCAGTAAACATCCTGTCACTCCCTTTGCACTCCTCTAGTGACCCATTCAGTACCAAGTACTAATCCATCCACTGTGTCACAAGCCAGCCACTTATAAATTCACCCAGGCACTCTCCTTGCTCTACTCTAATCATTCCGTCAGTACCCAAGTACTCATGCAGTGACCCAGGCCTTAGCACATAGACTGCTTCAAATGCCTATTCACAATGTATGCAGTCCTCTAATCACCTACACAGTTGTCTTTCACACCTTCAATTCCCCAATCAGTATTCATACACTTCTAGCAAACACCCTGTCACTCACCCAGTGTGTCTCCTTATAGTACTGTAATCATTCAGTCAGTTAGCATGTAGTCTTTTAGTGAGGTAGGCTTGAGGGCATGAACTGCTTCAAAGTAGTATGCACTATGCATATAGTGTTTTAACCATTGTCACACTTGAGGTTCAGGGCTATAGTTTCTCAGTCAGTTTTTATATAAAATGTGTTTGTACCGTAATGGAATAGTATACATTTGAAAGTTATTAATATACATTTATTTGTGATTCTTTTTTACAGATACTGTTTTTCAACGTAAAAATAGAGAAATCATGCCAGAAAAAAAAAGAAAAAGAAAAGAAACTCAGAAAGGTGCAGGAGCAGGAGTGTTTCTCATCCGTTTGCACTCTTCTCATGCAAGATTTTTCGGATGAAGGGTCTCTAGGTGTTTCATCATACTCGCCGTGCCGTATGAGTATTTCTTGTTAGGATCCCCTTGCGACAGAACTCTTTTGCAAATCTTGCACGTGACCAAGGTGGCATTGGTCTTTGTTTGCCCCTCGGGAAAAGTAAAAAATTTCCACACCACTGAATTTGTGGGCGTGGTGCCTTCTCCAAAAATGTATCCTCAGATTTGGTGAATATTTTAAAGCGGCAACATTTACAGTTTTTGTAAGTTAAACTTATAAAATTGTGTTAGCCGTAAGCATTTTATATATCTGTGATTTGTATGTTTTGGTATTTTGCTGAGAATAGCATGTTGGTTTTTTTTAACAATCTTTCTGATTGTTTTTTTTTTGCCCGCTGTTAAGTGATGAATACGATTGAAATCACTACTTTTAGTGAAATTCAATATATTCTGAGAACAGCAAAAAAGGCAAACAAATTACTTTGTGGAAATTATGCTGTGTTGTAAAAAATGTATTACTACATGTTATAATTTTTTTTTTCCTTTTCTTTCACAGATCCAAATTTTAAAATTAGCAATTTATATGAATTTATATTGCAATGAAAATCTGGAAAAAATGTATACCATTTTTATTCCTATTACTGTGAAGGTAAGTTTAACTAAGTCTCAATATGCAGAATGAGGAGGTCTGCAAGAAGCTACAAAGTTGAAACACATTTCTAAAAACACTCTGTTTATACCTCTGTAGTTTTGAAATCTGACCATAATCAGATATCATGTGACCTGCAAAAAAAGAGATTTGAGGGGTTCATAATATTTCCCATTGTACCTATTGAAGGACCACAATCATTTAAATCATTCTTCTTTGAACATCTTTGCAGACAAAACTCTGTGCTTACCTTTTATTATTCGCAAGGAATTTTAAAACCGGAAATATGTCACTTTTTGTAACATAGTTATTGTGCAAGACACTCTTTCATATTTACAAAGAGAGGAAAAGGCACTCTGTGCACTTTTTATACTCCATGTAAATACAACCTCATTATGCACACCACTTTGCATTGAAAGGGTGTTCTATAAGTGTTGTTGTGCATGATTGCACTGAATACTCATAGAACAAGACACATGTCTAGATTCATCATAAATCATAAATCTCGATATGTGTGTGAATGCTGCACCATTCTAAAATTGGTGTAGTAAAGCACAACAAGGAGAATTGTTTTCATTTCTCCACATTTTTATATCTTCAATGCATGCTACAATGCTCAGCATACATTGAAAGAGAAAAAGGCCTTTACTGATTGTTTTTGTGCAGGAAGGTGTGTCTTCCTGCACAAAAACAAACAGCACATGACACAGATATCCTTGCACTATGGTGCAAGGGTGCCTGTATCACCACATGGCTGCAGTTTAAGCAGTCGTGCAGAGAGAAGAATAGATTTGCAACATATTTATGTACATATGTTGCATCCCTGTGCTTTGGAAGTACTACAGCACACTGCAGTTAAAGAGGTTACTGTGTGATGCTGCAGCACTTCCTCATAGTTCTGCACTTATACATTCACCATATGCTACTAATGCATTCATTCGTCAATTACATACTACACATACATTCATCTAAACTTTCACACACTAACAAAGAAATGTAGCTCTTTTTTTAAACCAGGAAAGTTAGTTCTTACAAGAACTTTTTTTTCTTCTTTTTTGTTTTTTATTTTTTGGAGGGGTTTTCCAACAGTTTTGGGATTTTTTTTGGATTTTTGGGAAAAAGAACAAAAAAAAAAACAGGAGGAACCAAACAATCAACTTCAGGGAACAATAAAAAAAGCTAGCAAATGTGTCTTTCTTGTCGGCGGCAGATCAGATCGATCGACTGCTCACTGTAGCACAAAGTCGCATTGCACTTAGTGCAGAGCACTTTTAAAAATTGAAATTGAGGACGGACGTACAAGTTTTGGGCTGATGGATGCACTCTTTAAGTGCTCGGCTGCGATGAGGTGGAAGGCGCAGGAGTGTTTCTCTTCCGTTTACACTCTTCTCATGCAAGATTGTTTGGATGAAGGGTCCTTAGGTGCTTCATCATACTAGCTGTGCCGCACGAGTATTTCTTGTTAGGATCCCCTCACGACAGCACTTTTTTGCAAATCTTGCATGTGACCAAGGTGGCATTGGTCTTATTCTGCCCCTCGGGAAAAGTAAAAAATGTCCACACCACTGAAGAAAAACATTCTTTGCGTCGTGCCTCCTCCAAAAATTCATCCTCAGATGTATGAGGAGATGCAGGTGATGCCTGCTGCCCTGAACCCATTTTTAGTTGATAAAAGTTAGAGCTAAGTGTATACTTAGTCTAAAAAATCTTCTTCTCTGCAAAGAGATGCTCTTTCAAAGAAGAATGTTTGAATTGGGTGGGGTCTTTCAATAGTTAGAACAGGAAGTGTTATGAACCAATCAAATCTCTTTTTTTGCAGGTCATATGGGATCCGCGCACCCTGCGCATAGGCAGCACGCACCCAGCGCGCATCCGCGAAATTGAATGAAAAAAAATTATAGGATTAGATGTAAAAATATATTAGTTTTAAGACTAGTTAAGAGTTTGTCTTCAATTAATATTCACATGAAATACATATATATATGTTTTTTTAAATGTTAAATATTTTGCGGGATCCGCGCACCTACCGCGTCATAGATGCAGATGACGCATTGCAGAAGCGCGTAAATGTCGCGTTACATACATCTAACGTTTCACGTATAGGCTGGGAGTCGCGTACCAGTCGCATTGCGATCGTGCACTAAACACGTTCCCAACGCATACCATGCGCGGATGCTAACACGTAGGGATCGAGAACGGTGCGCATAGGGTGCGCGGATACAAAAACATGGAAAAAAATATATAAAATAAAGTTTTGAACATATAGTTAAAGAAATATTTTTAAAACTATAAAAAAATATATTTGAAAAACCCAATAAAAACAAATAATATTTTTTAAGTTTTTAAAAGAATTAATTAAAAAATTTAATTTAAAAAATGGTGATAAAAAAGAATTTAAAAAAAACATAATTAATGTAATTCACACACTGAATTTGACAAATATAGAAATCCAATGAAAATCATTAAACATGATATCTTTAGAGATAAGTTATAGATAGGAATTACCATTTAAAAAACCTTTGAAATTCACTGAAAAAACCATAGGTTTCATGCACGTTATAGTTAGGAATTGGCATTTAAAAAACCTTTGAAATTCACTGAAAAACCAAAGGTTTCAGGGCCGTTATAGTTAGGAATTGGCATTTAAAAAACCTTAGAAATTCACTAAAAAAAACATAGGTTTCAGGGGCGTTATAGTTAGCTGGACATTTCCCTCGTACAAAACCCTAGAAATTCCCCTGTTATAGTTAGTTCAGCTAACTATAACTCGTGCCCCCGCAATGCACTGCTGATGACGCCACATATTATATCACTCATGACACGGTCAGTGACATCACTGATGACATCACTAATGACATCTCAAATCACATCACTGATGACATCACTGATGACGTCATCCATGTGATAAATTAGTGCATCTTCTCACACCCAAATATAACCTTTGATGCACCGACTCAAAATTTCAGACGCCCATTTTGAAAACCATAGATACTCCAATACCAATAACTACACACCCACTCATTGACTCTTAGGTCTACATACATCTCCACTCACTCACCTGTACAGTCCCTCATACTTACAGTCACTCTCTCAGGGTTCACAGGAGGTTTCCTCTGCGTAATTCTGAACCCACTACTGTCAATGCCATTTCCTCTGTTAAACCTAGTAAGGGAATTCATGGGGCTCCCAGTTGGCATATTTTTTGGCGCCGCTGGATTTCTAATATGGCCGCTGACGCAATCATGGGTCAGCGTTCTAGTCTTCACTGAATTTTAACGAAGCAGGTGAAGCGCACTTCACCAGAGAATTTATCGGGACAACACTTACCTCACCATCGTGGAAGCTAGGGTAGGTCACGTCGAGGATTTTCGTCGCGTTAAACTTCGACGGTCACCATACTCGTTCAGGTTAGTGAATCTAGAGTAGTGTCTCTGAAAATACGGCGCATGCGTGAAGATTAGCGTAACCGGGAACAAACTCTTTCTGACTGGAAAGTGAGGAAGGTCAGAACACTACCTCTTAGAAAAGCTTAGCGAGCTGTTCTTATGCTTGTTGAGTATTCAAAACTCCGCAGAAAAACGACACTCTTAGAGTTATCTTAGATTAAACATGAACAACACGAACCGTCCTCGCGCTGTCTTTGTTTAATACTGTCTTCCAGTTTGAGTAGGAAGAATAGTGTACTCAACTCTTAGCCTAAGCGGCGTCCGAGTCTTCTAGCATTAGTGACCAAGTAGAGTCCAAGTTTTATAAGGGTTATTAGTGACTTCTAGATTAGTTAGAACGAGAGAGTCTTCATACGTCTCAGTTTAGTTTTATTGTTGACCTTTTTCTGGATAAGGAAAGTTCTAAGAAGTATATAAACTGCGCTCAAAGCTAAAGAACGAAGTAAGTTATCTGTTACATGACAATAAAAACTAGTTTAAATAATTGACAAATTCACGACACTTACCTTATAATTCTGTTCCAAGACCGCGATACCTTCCTTGACACCTGTAAGAAAAGAAGAAGAAGAGAGGGTTAGCGAGAGCCAGAGCGAATCAGTTGCTATACACTCATGCAACTGAGAAATAAAGAAGAGAGGTTTGGCCCTGAATGCCTCCTGGTAAGACAAGCTAATTTATTAAACTAAATACAGTAAGTTAAGGTATTAAAGGACTAAAGTAGTGACTGAATGTTAATTGTTACAGAATTGTTATCTACTAAGAAAACGAAGATATCCAGGGCTGTCTCTTCTCTTTCCCAATCCCCTTTCCCCCGTTGACACTTACCTGCTGAGAGTTATAAAAATCTCACAGTGACGTTCCGATGGGGGCATTGGGAAATTAGCAACATTCTGCTCCCGTGTTTTTTTAAGACTATTAACGCACCTGACAGAGTGAAGTGCCCACGTTATCATTAACACCTGAGCAGAATGACGGAAGGCTTAGATCTAAAAAATTTGAGCGAAATACTTGGGAATATACAAAGGGATTTAGGAGCAGTTAGAGAAGAGAACCAAATTTTAAGACAAGAGATACTGAATATAAAGGGAAGGGAGACCATTTCTGGAACGAGTGCAAAATCCACTACTTTTGAAACTCAAGGACCAAACATAAGTTCTAGCTCATTACCTTTGGGTACCACCCAGTTGTACACTCCTTGTCTCCGGTAATTCCCCTCGTTCCTCCGGAGCGATTTAACGGAGACACCCAAAAGGCCCAGATTTTTCTGACTCAATGCTCCCTTCATTTCATGTGCCATCCTGCGATTTTCCCCGATGCTCAATCTCGGGTAGCGTTCATTCTATCTTATCTTAGTGGGGACGCTGCCTCCTGGTCGATGCCCTTAGTAACACAAGATGATCCAATCCTGTACAATCTCGAAGACTTTAAGAAAGAATTTCTTTGTATATTTGATAGGAGAAAGGCATCACAGGCTACGGATAATGAATTGCTAGAGCTTCGTCAAGGTAATAGAGAATTGGTAGCTTATCTGGCCCAATTCAACAAGTTGGTAGTGGAGACGAGTTGGCCAGTAAGCAAAAGAGCAGCAGTGTTTTACAGGGGCTTGAAAGATGAACTGAAAGATGCCCTGTCTCAGGTTCCAAATCGACCCACAGAGTTCTCAGCATTAATAGATTTAGTTCTAGAGATTGATTTTCATTTGAATGAAAGAAAAGGAGAAAAAAGGAGAGATTTTAAATCAAATGTTCCTCGGTTTGATCGAATCAAGTCAGATTCAACACGAACTGTTGAGCATACCACTGGAGAAGAGCCTATGCAGATAGGTGTCATTAGAGACCCATTGTCTATAGAGGAAAAAGAAAAAAGACGTCTGAATAAGCTATGCATGTACTGTGGAGGTAGTGGTCACTTTGTTAAGGCCTGCCTGAAGAGACCTAAAATCCAAAACAAGGAAAAGGAAAACTCTCAGCACCACCAGTAGTTGGGGTTGGACTGGTGGATGCAAGCAAAAACACAACTCCAATGGATCATCAATTGGCGAACACCTTACAAGTCTCCACACCTCACTTGACCCTAACCTTTACCTTGAAATTTCGAAAAGTGATCTTGAAAGAAATCGCAGTCATGATTGACTCCGGAGCAACTGGTAATTTTTGTGATCAAAAGTTTGCAGTTCGGATAGGTTTACTGGCAATCCAAAAGGATAAGAGTGAGAAACTTAAAGCTGTTGACGGCTCTGACTTAACTTCAGGACCCATAACCAGCCACACTGAACCTGTTCAGATAATTACCAGGGAGGGTCATCAAGAAATATTGCAGTTTGACCTAATAGACGCTCCTCAATTTCAACTCATTTTAGGACTACCATGGCTCACAGAACCCAATCCGTCAATTGATTGGTGGGCCAGGACCATAGCCTTGGATTCAGAATATTGTGCCAAACATTGTTTTACTGAGCCTGACACCCTGTCAGAAAAAAGTGTGGCGGCACAACTTTGTGACAATGGAAGAACAGTATGCGTTATCCAAACTACTGAAATTCCCGAAAACCTTCAAGATTTCATGGATGTATTTAATGAAGCCAAAGCAGAAAGGTTACCACCCCACCGGCCTTATGACAGCAAGATTGACCTTGAATCGGGGGCGAATTTACCATGCAGTCGAGTTTATGCCCTCACAGAAAAAGAGAATCTCCATCTAAAGGAATACATAAAGAAAAATCTTGGAAACGGTTTTATTAGACCTTCCCAGTCACCTGTGTCCTCTCCTCTCTTTTTCGTGCCCAAGAAGGGAGGAGATCTTCGAACTTGCATAGACTTTCGAGCAGTCAACAGAATAACGATGAAAAATCGTTACCCCTTACCACTTATCTCTGTATTGATTGATCAAGTTAAAGAAGCCAAGATTTACACCCACCTTGATCTTCGAGGAGCCTATCACCTGATTAGAGTGCGAGAAGGTGATGAATGGAAAACGGCCTTCAGAACAAAATACGGTCTCTATGAATATCAGGTGATGCCGTACGGCCTGTGCAATGCGCCAGCGGCGTTTTAGTATTTCATAAATGATGTACTGAAGGACTTAATTGATCTATGTGTGATCGTCTACATAGATGATATCTTAATTTACTCAAAATCTGAAGAGGAACATCACAGACAAGTCCGAGCAGTATTACAACGTCTCAGAGAAAATTCCTTATATGTGAAGTTAGAAGAGTGTTTGTTCAACACTAACACTGTAGAGTTCCTGGGATTCGTGTTATCGCCTTCTGGAATCACCATGGATGAACAAAAGGTGAAGGCAGTTGCGGACTGGCAATCTCCAACCACCATCAAAGAAGCCCAGAGCTTCATAGGCTTCGCTAATTTTTATAGGAGATTTATCCATGGTTTTTCTCAAAAGATTTTACCTTTAACCAGACTATTGAGAAAAGGAGTTCCTTTTAATTGGTCAGAGGAAACCGAGCAAGCATTCACCTTATTAAAGAAAAGCTTCACGTCGGCACCAATTCTTCTCCATGCAGACCCCACAGAGCCTTTTTATCTAGAGACGGACGCCTCAGAATTTGCCATAGGAGGTATTTTATCTGAAAGGCACAAGAACACCGGCCAGCTGCATCCTGTAGCGTATCTCTCTCGTAAGCTTAATCCAGCGGAATGCAACTACACCATCACGGAAAAGGAGCTTTTAGCCATTAAGAATGCTTTTAAAGAATGGAGACATTATTTGATGGGTGCTAAGCATACTGAGACGATATTTACTGACCACAGAAATCTGAAGTTTTTACGGTCTGCAAGAACTCTTACACCACGCCAACTTCGATGGTCACTCTATTTTGCTGAATTTGACTTTGTCATCACATACAGGCCAGGTTCACAAAATGGGAAGGCAGACGCCTTGTCAAGATTGGAAACTGATCATCAGAGTATCAGGGTCAAAAACCAGCAAATAATCCCAGCAGACAGAATCATTGGAACCATCTCCCTGGAACCTTTTGAAGATCAAATCCGAGAACACATAACTGCTGATCTTATCAACAACTGGGCCGCAAAAGACCCATTACGAACTGTGCAGAATGGATTACCCTATCACAGACAGGCACTATTCCTACCCACCACAGACCTTCGAACTAAATCCTTACGGGAATGTCATGATCATCCTTTAGCGGGTCATAAGGGTGTGCACAAGACAGAAGATTTAGTTAAACGTAGTTTTTGGTGGCCACGCAGGACCAGTGACATTCGACAATATGTTTTGGGTTGTGAGATTTGCCTTCGGAGAAAATCGGACAGACAAGCACCAAAAGGCCTTTTACAGCCTTTACCAATTCCCCCATATCCCTGGCACACAGTGTCTTTAGACTTAATTGTCGATCTACCATCCTCTCATGGCTTTGACACTATCCTAGTCTGTGTGGACACCTTCAGTAAAATGACACATTTTGTACCTATTAAAGGAACACCAACATCACTACAATTATCACAGTTCTTTAACCAACATGTAATTCGCCTTCATGGCATTCCTAAGGTTTTAATCACTGACAGGGGTTCCCAATTACTATCTCGATTTTGGAAAGCTTACATAAAAGGTTTGGGCATAGACCACCACTATTCCACTAGTTTCCATCCAGAAATGAATGGACAAACTGAACGCACAAACCAAGAGCTAGAACAATATCTTCAGCTTTATTTACTTGATGAGGAAGCCGATTGGCCTGACTATTTGTGGTCTGCTGATTTTGCTCACAATAATGCTCAAAATGTTACCACTGGGTACTCCCCTTTTTTCATAACCTCTGGCAGGCATCCTAACTCACACATTCATTTGACTGACATTGAAGTCCCTGTAGTTCAGGATTTTGCCCAACGCTTAGTTAAAATCCATCAATCTGCTACACAAAATTTGACTGCCGCTAAGGCGTCTTATAAACGTTGTGCTGATCGGAAGAGACGACCAACGCCCATCCTTCATGTGGGAGACCGCTTTTGGTTGTCTACAAAGAATATACGCCTCAAGGGCACTCGTAAGTTCCAACCACGATTCATGGGTCCATACCCTATTGAAAAAATCATAAATCCAGTCACTTATCGCCTGACACTACCCGCTACTACTAAAATTCACCCGGTTTTTCATGTCTCCTTACTGAAAAAGGTGCAATCAGCTTTACGACAAACATCTCCCCCTGCTCCCATACTTGTTGACGGAGAACCTGAATATGAGGTAAAGAGAGTTTTGGACTCAAAATTGAGTCATAATCACCTTCTTTATCTCATAGATTGGAAAGGTTTTGGACCTGAAGAGCGATCCTGGGAGAAAAGCTCGGATGTCCACGCCCCACGTTTGATTCAGGCTTTTCACGCCAAGCATCCTAATAAACCCCGCTTGGAGGAAACCCCGTTGAGAGGGGGTACTGTCAGGGTTCACGGGAGGTTTCCTCCGCGTAATTCTGAACCCACTACTGTCAATGCCATTTTCTCTGTTAAACCTAGTAAGGGAATTCATGGGGCTCCAAGTTGGCGTATTTGTTGGCGCCGCTAGATTTCTAATATGCCCGCTGACGCATTCATGGGTCAGCGTTCTAGTCTTCACTGAATTTTAACGAAGCAGGTGAAGCGCGCCTGCCAACGTTCTCGAGCGCACTTCACCAAAGACTTTATCGGGACAACAATTACCTCACCGTCGTGGAAGCTAGGGTAGGTCGCGTCGAGGATTTTCGTCGCGTTAAACTTCGACGGTCACCATAATCTTTCAGGTTAGTGAATCTAGAGTAGTGTCTCTGAAAATACGGCGCATGCGTGAAGATTAGCGTAACCGGGAAAAAACTCTTTCTGACTGGAAAGTGAGGAAGGTCAGAACACTACCTCTTAGAAAAGCTTAGCGAGCTGTTCTTATGCTTGTTGAGTATTCAAAACTCCGCAGAAAAAAGACATTCTTAGAGATATCTTAGTTTAAACATGAACAACGTGAACCGTCCTCGCGCTGTCTTTGTTTAATACCGTCTTCCAGTTTGAGTAGGAAGAATAGTGTACTCAACTCTTAGCCTAAGCGGCGTCCGAGTCTTCTAGCATTAGTGACCAAGTAGAGTCCAAGTTTTATAAGGGTTCCTAGTGACTTCTAGATTAGTTAGAACGAGAGAGTCTTCATACGTCTCAGTTTAGCTTTATTGTTTACCTTTTTCTGGATAAGGAAAGTTCTAAGAAGTATATACACTGCGCTCAAGGCTAAAGAACGAAGTAAGTTATCTGTTACATGACAATAAAAACTAGTTTAAATAATTGACAAATTCACGACACTTACCTTATAATTCTATTCAAAGACCGCGATACCTTCCTTGACACCTGTAAGAAAAGAAGAAGAAGAGAGGGTTAGCGAGAGCCAGAGCGAATCAGTTGCTATACACTCGTGCAACTGAGAAATAAAGAAGAGAGGTTTGGCCCTGAATGCCTCCTGGTAAGACAAGCTAATTTATTAAACTAAATACAGTAGGTTAAGGTATTAAAGGACTAAAGTAGTGACTGAATGTTAATTGTTACAGAATTGTTATCTACTAAGAAAACGAAGATATCCAGGGCTGTCTCTTCTCTTTCCCAATCCCCTTTCCCCCGTTGACACTTACCTGCTGAGAGTTATAAAAATCGCACAGTGACGTTCCGATGGGGGCATTGGGAAATTAGCAACATTCTGCTCCCATGTTTTTTGCAGACTATTAACACACCTGACACACTCTGTACAGGACTATCTTATGCATTTATACACCTATATAGACACTCACAAACAGCCAATCATCCATTGAGGTACTGACACATCTAGTCAGTCATGCAAATAATTAATCACAGTCCAATTTACTCACCCATACAGTTAAACACACTCAAGTTCACTTACTCATAAAAATACTAACAAATTCTGACGCTCTTATACAATTGATACAAGCACACACTCAAACATACAGCCACTCCCAAAATCACACACTCTCACATATAGATAGTTATATACTCTTACACACAAATACACTGCGTTTCACATATGTAGTTACTGACACATGTAGAACTGAGATATACATTCAATCACTAACACACCCTTACATACAGTCACCCAACCATACAGTCCATCACAGATGTACTCTTAAAACCATGCACCCACTGAATTACCACTCACACATCTATGCACAGAGTCACACACACCCTACCCACACAAACACTCAGGCACCCATACAGATACTCAGACAACCAATCAATAACCCATATAGACACTCATATAGCTATTCAAAAAACATGCAGCCACTTATACACCAACACACAGACACATACAGACATTCACACAGTTTAGTCACTAGTCTGCAGTAAGATACATTTAATGACTCACTTATAGAGTCAGTTACGCACCTAGAAAATCACTCATTCACACACTTATACACCCACTCATTCTTCCATAGGCCTTTCACTATAAATATATAAAACATATTTAAACTTTACAGAAACACACAGTCACTGGATGACGTAATCAGTGATGTCATCAGTGATGTCATTTGAGATGTCATCAGTGATGTCATCAGTGATGTCACTGACCATGTCATGAGTGATGTAATATGTGACGTCATCAGCAGTGCATTGCGGGGGCACGAGTTATAGTTATCTGAACTAACTATAACAGGGGAATTTCTAGGGTTTTGTATGAGGGAAATGTCCAGCTAACTATAACGCCCCTGAAACCTATGTTTTTTGTGTGAATATCTATATATATATATGGAAGGCGTACCCCTGAAACGCGTTTGTTTTGTAAATTTGTGTGCCATTAAAATCCGGGCGAGGTATTTGTGGTAGTGTGGAGATTTACGCGAGCCTGTCCTCGTGCACAGAGCACCCGCTAGTGAGTGTGAGAGTGCTATGGCAGAAAGTGGAGCGTTGATGTATATTTTATATAAATCCCTGTGCGCGCTTCTCTGTCACACAAAGCTGGCATTGAGGAAGGCAACCAAGCCGAAACGCGTCTGCCAGGTGTTACAGCAATGGCAAACTTTTAACCAAGCATGATGTGCCATGATGGTGAAAATAAAGCTTTCCAGAATCGTACCTGAGCATGTGTCAGCCCGTTTTTCATAGAAGCGGGATTGGTGGAGTATGTTGTCAAGCGGTCGGCGCTTGAAACTGACACGCCTCTTGGTTTGGTGCTCCGCGACTGCCGACAAATCTTTGGTGTGAGCGTATGAGGTACGCATCGCGGCGCCCCCCCAGCAGCGGCACTAGTGTTGGTATACTGGGGAAAGAGCAGCAGATGGTCTGCTGAAAGGACGATTGGAAGAAAGCCAAATCACCATCTTCATGCTGCAGTGGGAGAATGTAGCCTGACAGCTGACGGTGTCAGAGCATTATCATATGCAGGGTACGCGGTCACTGAACTGTGTCCCCGGATTCGGACTATATTTTCTTCACCAGCAGCAACATTTGGCCAACATCCTGCTGCATACAGGGATTTTAATTTATCGTGTTGTAAAGGAGACAAAGCACAACAGGTGGAGTGAGTACTATCTTAAACCCGCAGTCCTCTTTCTATAACCACGATTATCCTCCAATGGGAGTTGATGTGTGAACTTTTGAGCTTTTAAATCCCTGTGCGCGCTTCTCTGTCACACAAAGCTGGCATTGAGGAAGGCAACCAAGCCGAAACGCGTCTGCCAGGTGTTACAGCAATGGCGAACTTTTAACCAAGCATGATGTGCCATGATGGTGAAAATAAAGCTTTCCAGAATCGTACCTGAGCATGTGTCAGCCCGTTTTTCATAGAAGCGGGATTGGTGGAGTATGTTGTCAAGCGGTCGGCGCTTGAAACTGACACGCCTCTTGGTCTGGTGCTCCGCGACTGCCGACAAATCTTTGGTGTGAGCGTATGAGGTACGCATCGCGGCGCCCCCCCAGCAGCGGCACTAGTGTTGGTATACTGGGGAAAGAGCAGCAGATGGTCTGCTGAAAGGACGATTGGAAGAAAGCCAAATCACCATCTTCATGCTGCAGTGGGAGAATGTAGCCTGACAGCTGATGGTGTCAGAGCATTATCATATGCAGGGTACGCGGTCACTGAACTGTGTCCCCGGATTCGGACTATATTTTCTTCACCAGCAGCAAGATTTGGCCAACATCCTGCTGCATACAGGGATTTTAATTTATCGTGTTGTAAAGGAGACAAAGCACAGCAGGCGGAGTGAGTACTATCTTAAACCCGCAGTCCTCTTTCTATAACCACGATTATCCTCCAATGGGAGTTGATGTGTGAACTTTTGAGCTTTTAAATCCCTGTGCGCGCTTCTCTGTCACACAAAGCTGGCATTGAGGAAGGCAACCAAGCCGAAACGCGTCTGCCAGGTGTTACAGCAATGGCGAACTTTTAACCAAGCATGATGTGCCATGATGGTGAAAATAAAGCTTTCCAGAATCGTACCTGAGCATGTGTCAGCCCGTTTTTCATAGAAGCGGGATTGGTGGAGTATGTTGTCAAGCGGTCGGCGCTTGAAACTGACACGCCTCTTGGTCTGGTGCTCCGCGACTGCCGACAAATCTTTGGTGTGAGCGTATGAGGTACGCACCGCGGCGCCCCCCCAGCAGCGGCACTAGTGTTGGTATACTGGGGAAAGAGCAGCAGATGGTCTGCTGAAAGGACGATTGGAAGAAAGCCAAATCACCATCTTCATGCTGCAGTGGGAGAATGTAGCCTGACAGCTGACGGTGTCAGAGCATTATCATATGCAGGGTACGCGGTCACTGAACTGTGTCCCCGGATTCGGACTATATTTTCTTCACCAGCAGCAAGATTTGGCCAACATCCTGCTGCATACAGGGATTTTAATTTATCGTGTTGTAAAGGGGACAAAGCACAACAGGCGGAGTGAGTACTATCTTAAACCCGCAGTCCTCTTTCTATAACCACGATTATCCTCCAATGGGAGTTGATGTGTGAACTTTTGAGCTTTTAAATCCCTGTGCGAGCTTCTCTGTCACACAAATCTGGCATTGAGGAAGGCAACCAAGCCGAAACGCGTCTGCCAGGTGTTACAGCAATGGTGAACTTTTAACCAAGCATGATGTGCCATGATGGTGAAAATAAAGCTTTCCAGAATCGTACCTGAGCATGTGTCAGCCCGTTTTTCATAGAAGCGGGATTGGTGGAATATATATATATATATGAATGAATAAATGAATAAATATCCAAGCCGGATGGCAGAAAGCATCTCCATGTCGGTGTCTGATTTTTATATGAAGTCGGATTTGGTTGGAATATATATATATATATATATATATATATATATATATATATATATATATATATATATATATATATATATATATATATATATATATATATATACACTCCTGTGTAGTTCTAGTTAGGCCATTGTTTCAATTGGAAGACTATTTTTTGCTTTGTTAATAACAAAATTGTAAATTACTCTTCTTCTCCTATCCTTGACATTCTAGTCCCTCCTCCTAACCATAGCATTACTAGACTGGACAGACCTAGTAGACCAGGTGGAGGCATCACTTGCATACACAGCATCAAGCTGACAGTTAAACACACACAAACCCTCGTTCTATCCACCTGCGAATACCTAAGCCTCGATATCACATGCAACAACAGAACTCATTATAAACTACACACTATTTACCACCCTCCAGGAGACAATCTGGGTTTTATAGAGCAAATGATGGATTGGAAACCATTGTAACAAACACTGGTCAACAGTGTACTCAAATCTTCCTCTAAGACTTAAACTTACTCTGGAATGATCCTGCAGTTAAGAACTTTAAAACCTTCCTTTCTGACCTTAACATGTTCCACTTTTGACAAGCCCACACACAACAAAGGGTTGACATTAGATCTTACCATTGCAAAGCTCAATTCAATTAAATTGGAATCTATTCTCCCCCGTGATTGGACAAACCATCACTACATAATATTCCCTATCATGTAAACTGTGATAACCAACACAGCTCAAATAACCAAACCCAGACTCTGGAAAAAGAGCATGCAAAACAGCAACCATAATGAACTGTCTGCTCTCAGCCACAACATTCTTCCTCCTCCTGGAGAGACGTAAGATGTCCATGATCTTAAAAATTACACTTACTCAATGAAGACTGTTCTTGAGTCGATCGCTCCATTACAACTAAAAAGAGTGTCTACAAAAGATTACAAACCTTGGTATAATGGTAGCCTCAGTACAGAAAGATGCAACTTGAGGCTAGCGGAATTGCAGTGGAGATCAGCTGAGTCCTTTGAACACCTCAAGCACCTGAGATCATTAAGTAACAGATACTACAAAAGTATCAGAATTTTAAAAGCAAATTTCTTTAGAAGTTAGCTAGATCAAGCCAGTAACATACCCAAAAATATTTTTTAACTCGTAAAAGCACAATTAAACTGTGCACTCAATTTGTTCCTTGTTGGATCTGTGCCTCTAACAAACTGTGAGGAAGTTGCCTCCTTTTCTCTGCCAAAGAAAGAAAGCATCAGCAGGCGGCTTTGGAACAACGTCCTCTCTCACCTCAAATCATTCTCTCTGCCTCCCAAACTACTATTCCCTCTTGTCCTCCTGACCAAATCCCCAAAAACAACACCTCATTAAACTCTTTCAAAACCTTTGAGGAAAGCTCCATTTGGAAGATTCTAATAACATTGAAACCCTCAAACCACTTAAATGACTCTCTCCCTCCTAACTTCTTCAAGGAGATCACACCCACCATACTACCACTTTGGACCAAGATTGCTAATGCCTCCCTCCTTCAAGGCACTATCCCTGACCGTCATAGATCCAGCCAGGTTTACCCCATTCTAAAAAAAAACAAAAGCAGATCTGACTGACAGAAACAACTTCCGACCTATCTCCAATGTTCCTACTGTTTGCATAGCTCCTTGAAAAATGTGTTCACATCTAACTCTATAACTGCATCGATTAATTCTGACTATTGGACCAATTTCAATCCGGTTTCTGTGCATGGCACAGCACCGAATCAGCTATGACACACGTAATGTATGATGCACTAAAAATGCTGGATCAGAACCAATCTTGCCTTTTAATCCTCCTTGACCAATCGTCAGCATTCGATACGCTTAGGCATGACAACCTCCTAGACCTATTGGAAGGGAACACCATATGGGTTTAACAGGATCAGTCCATAACTGGTTCACCTCCTATCTCAAAAACAGAACTTGAAGAGTCAAAGCTAATCACTCACTATCGCAGACCACTCTGGTCACATTAGGTATTCCACAGGGCTCCTCACTTTCGCCCACTCTGTTCAACCTGTTCATGGAGCCTCTTAACGGTAATTCTGAGTTCATTGAACACCCTTTTGCCACATGTATGTGGGCGATACCAAACTATAGCTAAAAATCACCGCCTCAGAAGACATCAGTTCTCTCAACACAACTCTACAGAAAACTCAAAATTGGCTAGCATCCAATCAACTCAAACTAAATACTCAAAAAAACTGAATTTATTTAATTTTCCCTATTCCATCATCTGTGGGCATCCCCCCACTCCCCACCATGCTTACCTGCACCGGCTGCTGCTGTAGTTGACTCATTAAACTGTAACTGCAGAATTCTTGTGTTATTTTGTTTTTTAAACATTAGCTTTTTACTTTATTTTCAACACCGAACTATAATGTCAAATATGTTTATTCCAGTGAAAAATATATATATATATATATATCTGTGGTCCTCTATTCACTGCATCATCAGCCTATCTCCCTGTAGGATTTTGGAGGAAAGCTGCCATCCAAGCTTACCTGGCCAGAAAATCCCCTGATATTATTACAAGAGATACATTTGTCAGAGTCAGAATCAGAGAAACTGAAAATGGACTGGGTGGGTAGGGTAGGTAGTGTCAGTTTAACCAGGCAGACATACAGCCCTAAACTCTCCCCAGGGACTATTGCCCCTGGAGACTCCTGCAACAGGTGGAATGGCTAGCCTCTTCTCTATATCCCTACCATACACAATACAGGGCAAAAGTGAAAAGCACGCGCACAACACTATTGGTGTTGTGCCCGTGCTTAACGATTCAAAACAAAACTGGCAAAGAGTGTTCAGTGATTGACACCATGTCAACTATTAAAGACTATGCTGTTGCTACCTGAGTACCATGATCATCCACATTGTTCATCCATTAGAAAAACATATCCCTAAAATGTTCCCTACCTCCCCAAAACAAAATGAAACCATGTTAGTCTCCATTGCAAATCCAATGCAGGACTCATGTCCACTGCTTTTACGCAGTGGTATATGTGTCTACGAGCAGGGCGCTTTTCTACGTGTCCCCAGCAAAGCATGTCTTGCGACATTAGTTTGAGAATAAGTCTAGTGCTCTCAGTCGTGGCAGAGAAACCACATTTGGCAGGCCCATTGATAGTTAGGTCAGAGGTGGGCCATATAGTCTTGTAAACTCATTAAAACAGCCCAATATTACCCAATTTAATCCCTCCTTAGCCATGACATTCTACAGCCATAGGTGCCATTGGAATATGCAATCTAATAAATGCCAATGCTACTTTGGCCACCCCAAGCATTTCCATACAAATAATGTATCCACCCCCAAGCATTTCCATACAAATAATTTCTCAGCCTTTAACTGGAGTCTTGTGTTCGGGTAGACCAAACTCAACAGAACTGAGCATACGTCATTAGGTATGGAGTATTCTAGTCTATATCTCTTCACTGAAAAGCTCTCTCTCCAATAGGTTTTATATGCTCCCAATCCCACAATAAGTGGCAGAATGCTACCAAGTGGCTACAGCAGGGGTTCCTCAGGGTAGAATTATGCAGGAGTAATTGAAATAATTTTAGAAATCTTGTGTTATGCTTTTTGCACAAAATTCGTAAAATGATGCCATTAGACCACGTCTTGTAGTTACTCGTCATTCGCTATAATATTTAACACCAAGGCCGGAGCAGGAGCAACTGTTTCTTGCTGCACTTGTTTTTTTTCACGATTTGTAGTGCAAAATGCGTCCTTACGTTTAAATGTGACTCAAGAACACATTTCGTGCTAAAATATAATGCTAAGTACCGTAATTGCATTTCGCGTAACTGCTCTTCATGTCGTGTAACTTTCCAAAAATGTCATATAATTATGTGAAAGAAAATGACGCACATTTTGCTTACCAAACATAGAATCAATGTGTTTCATAGGAGGCTCATGTTATTAATAGCAATTATCTCACATAGTTCGATACTGTCTAGAAACTTAGGGGGATATTCACAAGGATCTATCGCCGAGTTAACGGCACTTTATCGCAGCCAAAGTTGCGATAAACCTATCGCTCCAATCACAAGCTGGTGTTAACAGCCCACAGCACCAGTTTACCCGTGATAGCAGCAGCAAAAAACATTGCCACAGATGACCCACGCAACTATCGCTAATGAGATGCAGAGTAGGCGTTCCCATGCAAAAAGCCATGACAACACCACTCCACAGCATTCACAATGACCAGCCAGAACTGCGATAAGAACACAAAACAGGCGATAAGGCGCGTTAGCAGCAGGAAAATAACACCTGCTCTGACCTGGTGCAAAGTCGGACCACAGCCTGCACCACAAAAGGGGGCATAGCCCACAGCCACATCGGAAGGGCAACAGATGCCATGGAGCCACTGGTCATGCGGCCCGGACACCCAAGAGGGCCACAAGACCCACCGCCACCACCCCAGGACCCCAACCCCCTCCCGGAACACCACCCCCCAGACCACCACAGAGGCAGCGCAGACAAAGACTCCCAGGAAACGCACCAGCTTCACAGACCCAACACATGACAATGTCATTGCCCACTACAGGCTCAAAAGGACAACCATCCTATGCATCCTGACCAACAACGCCCAACAGGCCGACGGCACTAACACAGCGGAAAACCAACATCCCACCCCATACAAAGCTGCTGGCTGTACTGCACCTGTTGGCCCCTGGTACCCCCCAACCGATACCCGCCAGAATCGGAGGAGTCTCACAGCCAGCCACATCCAAGTCACTCACACCTGTCCTGGAGATCACCATCAGCCTGGTACCCCAGTCCCCATATGTCCAACACAATGCACAGGATTCGCTGGAGATCAAGCAAGGACCATACGCCATAGCTGGATGCACGCACGTGTTGGGGGCTATCCACAGCACACATGGCATATCTGTGCCCCCTGGTGACACAGCACACAATCACCGCAACATAAAACACACGTCTCACATCAATGTGCAGGCAACAACCGAACACCGTGGAACCTCCACCAATGTCGCCTCCAAATACCCAGCCAGTGTGCATGGTCCCTTCATCCTCTGACAGTCCATCAGCAGCCAGCGTTCCCAGGATGGCACCAAGGGAAATGCACAGCTCCTTGGCAAGTTCCAAATGAACACCCCACTCACCTCAACTCCACAACCATGCAACTCACAACTCTGGCAATGTACACATCACAAAATCACAACCAACATGCCCACACACCAGACACGACAGAACAACTCACAATGGTAACTTGGGAAAGCCGTGAACATGAGCCATCAACGCATGGCACCTCTGCCACACACTGGCCCAATGTGGGGAGAGGTGGCAACCCGGCATATGTGAAGGATGCACGAGAACCATGATTGGGAAAGTACACAATGCCAAGAGTGGCGGAGATGTGCTGGACAGACCCCAGTATGCCGAACACACCCATTACCATGGCGACATACACCGCTGGTGCATGGAGTGTAGTGGACAGTGGACGCAACCATGTCACTACAGCCAGCGGGGGAGTTTGCGGAAATGTTGCCTGTTACGTCCCCCCCGTAAGCGTGAGCAGAGTGGGATGGCCCGGCGTACGCCAGGCCAGCGTTGGGCTGTGAATAAAAAGCACATAGCCCTGGGTGTGGTCCTCTTCCGGAAAGCCCAACGTCTCTGCCAGGGTGGCGCCTCTCACCACGCCACGAGGCCAATGCCATCCTCGTGAGCGGAGTTACCTGTGGTCCTGTGCACCTGCAGTATCCCGGCCAGCTGGACCACGAACCAGTCAGACCCGCCTCTGCGCAGCCAGGCCACACTGATCACCTTCCGACACCGGTGTGTGTCAAGCAGGGCCCACCACATGCCGGCGCATAGTCCAAGCCCGAGGGCTACAACCTTGGCAGCCTCTCAGACCATCACAGCCTCCACGACACAGGCCTGCTTTAGTCCTTTCTCATGGTTGATGTACTCTACTGCCGCCTCCGGCCTACACTACGGTCAAGTAGGTCACACATTTTGGAACTGAGTCTTGATTACACCATGGCAGTGAGCATTATATAAGGGAGACTTCATGTCACTACACTTCCTTCTATGTGGTGCCACCAAGTCTTTGTATAGCATCACAACCACACGTGTCTGTGGGCCTACGCGGACTACTGTCCTTGGCCTATGCTGCGCACGATTAGGTCACAGATTTGGGATGGAACATCGATTATTCAAAGGCAGAATACATTTCATCGCATGCAAGGAGAGGCATAAGAGGATGACGCATTGCAGTCCGGAGGGAATAGGATCACCGTTACGGAGATGATCGAACCCTACTGACAACTGCCCTGGTTTCACTAACTCTGTGCATCGCGAGCCAACGACAGGTGGGTGTGGTCCCCTGCTGACTACTGCCTTCGGCCCACACTACGGACAAGTAGGTCACACATTTGGACCTGAGTCTTGATCATACATTGTCCGTGTACGCACAAAAAGGAAGATTCAACTTCACTGTACTCCCTTTGGTCAGGTGGCTGCAACCATGTGCATAGCATCCCAATGACACGTGACTGTGGGCCCTTGCTGACCGCTGCCCCCGGCATACACTGTGGTCGAATAGGTCACACACACCTTTGAATTCAGCCTTGATTTATTTATGGCAGACTTTATGTCATTGTACAAGCCTCATCGCAGACTGCATCCCCTTTAAGCCCCGGTGCCACTATGTCTATTCCCCAAGACCCATGGACACTTTCTGGTTGGACTTTGGTGGCAACTGAGTCCATGGACTTGGGGTTGTCATCGCCATCATAACGGTTATACTGACTTTGTGGCAAAAATGAGGCTGTGACATTCCACCCCTCCATTTGCTGCTACCGGACAGCTTCCAACCTCTGCATCATGCCCTGGAGGACACCTTCCACTGTCCCCTGCAACTCTCCGCAACATACACCTCGGACATTGATGAGGACCCACTCAGGTCGCATGGCTCATCTGACTGCACCGCAAGTCACCGTCCCATGGCTGGGTGCCTGCGCCGGCCGCAGTGCATCGGGGGCCACTTACTCTGTGGTCCTCATGTCCAGGACCCCTTCTTCTGAGATATTGGATGGCCTGTGAGGCGATGGCATTGGGGTCATCAACGCCATGTGTCTGTGACCCTGCACTGTCTGCTTCCTCCAGCCTCAACTGCGGTATACCAGGGCTCACACATCAAATTGAGTCCTGACCGGCCCGGACGTCGCATCGCCGCAGGAGGCACATGCCACCAGGACCACCTCCAACCACCATCTGCCAGAGTCAAAATGGTGGTCCTGACAGACTGACGGAGTTGCTCACACATGTCGTGGATGCCATCATCAGACTGATAGCCTGCTTGGCACTCCAGGTGCCACTGACTCAGTGCACCGCAAGCCATCGTCCGTTACTGATTGAGTTTTGTGTTGTTGAGGGTTTGCGCATCAATGTCACCTCAAGCAGTGTGGGAGACCTGGGACATTGATGAGGAAGATGATGCAGGTCTAACACACCCCACTGCCTCTGCATCAGGAATTTCTGGAAGGGACACAATCCGAGACTTTTTCTTCACATGGGCGCGCTCAGCTGTAGTGCCCCAACCTCAGTGCACAGCAACTCACGGACACTTCTGTTTGCTCATTGTGTGCCCTCTGGACTTGCTCAGGCTACCTCCATGGTGCTCCACAGTTGACCCTGTGATGCTGTTGTTGTCTTTACTGTTGTGATAACTGTTGTATTTGTTGCCAGCACCAACAACTCCCTGAGGGCTGGCTTACACCCACCCCACACACATCCAGCACAGGCATCACTGTACATATGGCCCTGCCAATAAAGGGGCCGGACGCACGTGCCCATAGCTAGTTTAACATAATATCTGCGTGTGTCCCTGTGGTTTTGTTGTATGCATGAGGGCCCAGGGCCCTAGACATTTCATTGTGCTGTGTACAGCGGATGCAGGCATGTCACCGCAGGCATCGGGTTTGAGCTTGGACAAGTAGCTTTGTCGTCACCCACTCAATTCGTAAGGGGAGTGGCCTGGGCTGTCGCACGCAGGGCCAACGTGGGTGTGTGACTGATATGTGCCTGTCCCTGGGCATGGTTGTGTACTGTGAATGTGCATCTGCATGTGTCTCTATGGCAGTGTTGGTCTCCTTTGTGGGGGATAGGTGGTCCCTGAAGGGTAATAGACACCAACGTATGTGATCTAGTTCACCTTCCATGGGTTGGGAGTGGACCCCACCCACACCTGTTCGGCCACCTCCTTTTGGCGTGCTGACACATGGCATTGGGGTGCCATGTGTGGGTGGGTGAAGTGTTGTGAGCCAGATGTGCTTGCGGGTGCTTCCTGCTGTGTGGTCTGTTGCAGGCTCTGTGTTCTCCTCTAAGTATCTTGGCTGCCCAGGTCCTGGTGGTGGGTTGCGTGGGATGTCCATGGGCTGTTGTAGGGCGTCGGCGTTGAAGGTGTGGTGGTCCTCTCCGGCATCACATATGTGTTGTCTTCTGTGCTCTGCTGGAGGTGTTGTGTGCCCCTCTGCAATGTGAAGGGGAGATGTATGTTGACATTGTGTTGACATGTATGTTGGTGCATTGTTCTGGGTTACATGCAGACTGTATGACAATGTATATTGTGACTGTTTGAGAGGTGTTGACTACTGCTGCGGGACAGTGTACATTTGGATTACATGACGGATGTGAGGTCGTATGCGTACATTTCCATTTCATGGTTTCCTGCTCTGTCAGATGTAGTAGGCATGTTTCTGTGCATGTGCGAAGCCATTTGTGTCCTCTGTTCTGCAGTGTTGGCTTTGCGCATTGTACCATGTTGTCGTCAATGTGGGTGTGCTGTTCTTGCCATGTGTGTGTGCTGCAGTGTGCCAAGGGGATGAGGGACATGATCCAGGGTAATTGTGGGTGTGCAGTGTGCAACACCTCATTGTGCATGTGTGCCATTGTGCCCATCTCCCCCCGTCCCCCTAGTCCCTGGTCGTTACTCACCCTGTTGATGTTGTGTCAGGTCCTCTCGAGCTGTGTCCGTACTCCCTACTTCTTGCACAGTCTCCACACTGATGACTATGGCCTCGGTTTCCTCCAGCTCCTCCTGTGGCGCAGGACTGTCACCTCCTGTCGCCGTTGCAGCCTTCCTGTTGGCAGCGAGTTTGTACCTGGTTTAGGTTGTCACATCATGCCAGCGCCTCTTGGCCACCTTGATTGGCCTCCTTGGCACTCCGACTGCATTCCAGGTGGTCTACTTGTGGGTCATTTGCTGGTAGTGTTCTGTCACCTCTGTGACGCTGATCTGGTTTTGCTGCGGACTGCACCCCGTCTTCCTCTCCCTCTTCTCCTCGGCCGTCCCTGTCCCCGTTGTTCCTTGCTGGTGGTCTGTGGGGGGTGTGGGGTTCAAGTTGGCCTCTGCGCTCGGTCAGAGTGCATCCATGTTGCTACGTGCTTTGGCTTGTTTCTGGTGTGTTGTTTCTGTGGTTTTTGTGGTGCATTTTCCGGCCAGACGCGTGGCATTTGCAAGCCTGTGGCTGGTTTTCGCTACTTTTTGTACTGCGATTGGCCTCATCGCATGATTTTTTGCGTTCGCGTTTCGCATTTTTGCAGCTTGCCGTTGATTTTTGCGCGGCCATTTGATGCGTTATCTGGTGACTGTCGCATGCCAACGCCGCGTTGTGAATACTTGGTTGGCATGGTGTAATTTTCCCGCGAGTTGTGTTAAGCTACTCTTGAGGTAGTTATCACACGTTCTTGTGAATATACCCCTTAGATGTATGATACTTCAATATATTACAAAACATTTTTATTGAAAATTCTTTCTTTTTGATTCGAACAACAAAACCGCCAACTCGTTTCAAGGAAATCCTTTTTTTCCAGTCTATTTTTCATATTATTGATCTTCAAAGTTGGTTGCTCAAAATTGACACTTCAGTCAAATATCCTTCCCCTAAATAACATCAGAAAATATTTTTGAAATTGGTTACCCAGTCTCCACGAATAGTTTCGAATATAAATCTCCTTGCTCTGCGTATCAGTACATTGCTCAGACTAACAGCATGTCCTCCACAGTGACAAGCCGTTCGGATTTCCTGATACCGGCAGAGGGAGAATTGATATTTGAAACTATTCATAGAGTCTGAGCAACCAATTTCGAAAAAGATTTTCTGATATCCTTAATGCGAGTGGTGATCGTCTGTTTATGCTTAGTGCTCACGTGGGTATGAAAACCATTTGTGGATTGTGGAAGGAAAATCTTAGCTCCCACACTGTGCACCTTCAATAACGTATCTGACTTTCACCTGTGCGGCCTCTTTCTTCCGCATATGCTAGCTTCACCGGGTCTGGTCAGGTTGGGTCCAGAGGTCATCTAGCTGTAATCCCATACAGAGTTCCTAATGGCCTATTAAGCATCAGTTTTTGGCAGGGGTTGCCCCTCTGAGTAGCCTATAGATGGAAAAGATAACGTATGCTGGTCCTTCAAAAGTTCTCTATTAGCCCATGGTATTTTTGCGGGCTGCACCATCAATGTCTTATTTGTGTACAGAGAAACCTCTCTTCGGGGCATATTATCAAGCCAGGCGATAAAATTATCGCTGCTTTAGCGGCAAAAAACTGCAGCTAAAGCGGTGATAATGGGCTTGATAATATGCTCTATGGAATTCCAATTGAAGACCATGTTAGATGTGAAGGACATCTAACATGGGCTTCAATTGGAATTCCATAGAGCATATTATCAAGCCCATTATCGCCGTTTTAGCGGCAGTTTTCTGCCGCTAAAGCGGCGATAATTTTATCGCCTGGCTTGATAATATGCCCCTTCCTCTGTTACCCAAGGTCCATTTTACAGGACTCTGAAGAATTTAGGGGCATATTATCAAGGACGGCATTAAAATTATCGCCGGTTTAGCGGCTGAAAACGACCGCTAAAGCGGCGATAATGGGCTTGATAATATGCCCTGGAGAATTCCAATAGAAGCCCATGTTCACACCAGAATATGGACTTCTATTGGAATTCTCAAGGGCATATTATCAAGCCCATTATCGTCACTTTAGCGATAATGTTTAACGCCGTCCTTGATAATATGCCCCCAAGTTACCCTTCCCATAAACCCGTCAGATGTCATAAAACAGCCCTCATTTCTCCAGTGTCAGACCGATCTGGCAGAAGTGCTGGATCTGGCAGAGGTGCTGGATCTGGCAGAGGTGCTGGAGAGAAAGCCTGGATAAAATGAATTGGGCCTCTCTGGATTCTATTTCTAAAGTCCGGGACAAATGTAGAAGGCCCGACAGGGACAGTCTCGAGACCATGTTATTGTTTTGTGTCCACAAGAGCCTTCCCACGTACAGTACTGCTCTGACACGTCTCTGCAACGGGTGCAAGGCCAGGGTCAGCCTAGGATGGATTTCCATTGGCAGCAGGTGATGGTCCTGGATGCTGGTATCTTCTCGTCCCTCGGGTTGACAGCATTAGAGTTCCGCAACTTCGGATAGTCGCTGTTTAGTGGCCTATTTGCTGGTAATTTCGTGATGATTTCTTGATGAGTTCCAGTTTCAGTCTTATCGCACTGACAGAGAGTGTCCAGCCGATTAGCTGTAAAAACAACTGCTATTTTTAGATCCCATTTGTTTTGCTGCCTCGCGTCATTCGTGCATTTGTCTGACACCGCTCGGCTCTCTGGTCTGTTCCTGTTCCCCGCCGGGCCTGTCCTCCTGTCCTGCTGTTATCTGTTGCTTCTGCTGCCACGGCATTTCTTCTGCAAGACAGATATGCATTTATCATCCTGTCTGCGATCAGCTTCCTGACAATATTTAATCAGAACGTTCTTCTCTCCCCACTTCCCTCCCTACAAAGACGCACATGTCTGGATGCGTTGCTGAGCGCCTGCTGGGACTCTAATCGCCCGACATAGACCAATGTTGAGACAAAGAAACACACCAGTAAATTACCAAAAGCGGAAACGGAGAGGTCAGACCAGGGAGGCTGAGGGGAGGAGGGGACCGGGCGGGAGGCCATACAACTCCGCGAATGTTCTACACCGAGTCACCGGCATGGAAAATACATTAGGTAGGGTAATGAGAATGGTGAATGTGTTTGTCTTGAAGCAAGCTGTGCTACTAGAGATAACAACTTTGCCAGTGCCAAAAGGTCTGGCTAAAAAAGAATACTGCATGGTAATGTGAAGCAGTACAAGGAAATAGCATGGGAATGGACATGTATCTGTGTGGAAGCAGAGAACTGTAGAATCATATTGGTGTGGGTTAAAAGGTCCAGTGACATTTACAGTTAAGTCAAACCTAAACATCCATGTAGATTAATGACTGCCAGACTACTCCTATCTGTGCTACTGACAGAGAAAAACAATATCAATTCTCTAGTTATTTTGGACCCTTGAACAGTATTACAGTGTGTGTGCATGTGTGTGTCTGTGCACAAGCGCACGTGAGTGCGCCCCTGAAAGTTCAAGCTCGGACAGCTGGATAAATAAACAAAATGATTGCAAATGTGTGGAAGGCAAGCACTTTTTTGTGGATGCACTCAACTTCTGCGCAATCAAAACATGTACTCCTGGGTCCCAACATGTGAGCGGGGACAAAGCTTTTCTCCTGATTCTCAAATAATTGTCTAGTGAGTTAGCTGCAATGCTAAACCATATTTTTTTTAAAGTGCTTAAAGTAAACAAGCATTAGCAAAGTCAATAGTCCTTGTCTAGGTGAGCTATTGACTTTATCAATGTTATAGCCATGTTGTACAACAGTGCTGGTGCTGTTTAGCATGGCTGAAAGCTTTCTTTTTTAAAAGCGCTATAAAGCAGCCAGAGCTGGCAACAATACGGAGTGGGACGGGAGAAGCACATGAGAGAGGCAGCCTGCAAACACTTGCACTCGTATGGAGTGCTTCAACTAAAGGAAAAAAAAGAGCTTTGAAAGTACCAGCAAAGGAAGGACACAAGTACTTGGGCCATGCTCCAGAGGAGGAACAAATATACGAAGAGGAAGTGAAGCTGCCGCGTGCTGACCAAAGGAAATGAGAGTGGTAATGAAGCTGACCAATGTTAAGCAATGTGTGGGCTGTAAGCCCACTCTAAGCTGCCAAAATACTTCGCAAGCGACAGCGCATATGCTGTCTCAGGTGACACCTAACAAGCATTGTCAAATCCAATAGGTATTTGCCCATGCAAGAACTATTGGGTTTGCCAATGTGTTTTGGCCATGTTGTACACCAGTGTGGCTGTTGTTCATCATGGTTAAAAGTTAGCGGCGTAAAGGAGAGTGGTGTGGAGTGCATTAGAGTGGACTGTCCAAGAGTGGAGTGTTGTGGAGTGGCATGGAGTGTAGTGGAGTGGCGTGGAGTGTTGTGGCAAGGCATAGCATGGTGTAGAGCGGCATAGAGTGTTATGGAGTGCCATGGAGGGAGAAGAGTGTCATAGAATTGAAGGGCGTAAAGGTGGATTAGAGTGTTGTAGAGTTGAGTGGCATAGAGGGGAGCAGAGTATTATAGAGTGGAGTAGAGTGCTGTAAAGTGGAGTGGCAGAGAGTGTCAAGTCGGGTGGCATAGAGGGGAGTGGAGGGGTGTACATTGCAATAAAGTAACATGCAGTGGCATTGAAAGAACACATTAGGTGAGTAGTGTGCTGTAGAGTGGAGTGGCATAGAGCAGAGTAGATTGTCATAGAGTGGTGTGGCATAGAGTGAAGTAGTGTTGTGGAGAGGCATGGCAAAGAGGGGAGTAGAGAGTTGTGAAGTGGTGTGGGCAAGAGTGGAGTAGAGTAGAGTCTTATAGAGTGGAATGGTATAGAGTGTCATAGAGTTGAGTGGCGTAGAGTGAAGTGGAGAAGAGTGGAGTAATATTTCATAGAATCGAGTGGAGTAAAGTGGCATGGGGTGGCATAGAGGGAGCTGCATAGAGCATCAGAGAGTGGAGTACAATGCCATAGAGTGGCATAGCAGGGAGTAGATTGTTGTAGAGTGGAGTGGCATAAAGTGAAGTGGGGAGTGTAAAGGAGGGGCAAGGGGTGGGAAAAGTGTCATAGAGTGGAGTAGAGTGGACTGGCATAGAGTTTAGTCCCATAAAGTGGAGTGGAATAGAGTGGACTGGCATAGCTTAGAGTGGAGTGAAGTGTCATAGAGATGAGTGGCATAGAATGGAGTGGCACAGTGTGTTGTGGAGAGGAGTGGCATAGAGTGGAGTAGTCTCTCGTAGAATACAGTGGAGTAAAGTAACATTGAGTGGCATAGAGGGAGTTAAGTACTGTAGAGTAGACTATTGTTGAGTGGAATATAGTTGAGTACAGTGTTGTAGAGTGGAGTGGCATAGAGAGGAGTGCAGTGGCACAGAGTGGAGGGGTGCAGTGCGGAAGGGTGTGGAGTGGAGGTGCATAGAGTAGAGAAATGTACAGTGGAAGGGCATAGGTTGGAAGGGCAGTGGTGTAAAGTGTGGCAGAGTGAAGTGGCATAGAGTGGAGCCCTGTAGAGTAGAGATTCATAGAGTGTCATAGGGTGGAGTGTCATAGAGGGAAGTGTCATAAAATGAGGGGGTGTAGAATGGAGTGTTGTAGAGTGGAAAGACGTGGATTGGTGTGTCGCAGAGTACAGTGGAGTGGCATACAGGGCAGTGGCATGGAGTGCAGCGGAGTGGAGTGGTGTGTAATATAGTGGAGTGACGTGGGGTGGAGTGGCATGTATTAGAGTGGAGAGGTGTGTCATAGAGTAGATGGTGTGTCATAGAAGAGCAGTGCTGAGTGCTGTGTCGTAGAGGGACATCTTGTAGAGTGAAGGGGCATGTCATGGAGTGGCGTAGACTTAAGTGATGTAGAGTGGAGTGGCATGGAGTGGAGTGGTGTGGCATGGAGTGGCATAGAGTGGAGTGGAATTGAGTGGAGTGGCATGGACTGAAGTAGCTCAGTATAGATTACACTGATGAAGATTTTAATGGCATAGAGTAGATTATTTAAGAGTAGAGTGAAGTGGCGTAGAGTGGAGTGGTGCAGGGTAGAGTGGAGTGCTGCAGGACAGAGTTCAATGGTCTAGAGTGGCTTAGAATGCAGTGGTGTAGAGCAGAGAGGCGTAGAGTACAGTGTCACAGAGTGCAGTGGTACAGAGTAGAGCAGAGTGGCTTAGAGAGGATTTGTTAGAGTGCAGTGGTGTAGAGTGGAGTGATGCAGAGTAGAGTGACGTGGAGTGTAGTGGCACACAGTTCATTGGCGTAGAGGTGAGTGGTGTAGAGTAGAGTGGTGCAGAATAGACTTAAGTGGTGTACAGTGCTGTGGAACAGAGTGTAGTGGTACAGAGTAGAGTGGCGTAGAGTGGAGTGGTACAGAGTAGAGTGGCTTAGAGGGCACTCACGAAGATGCGCAGTGGCATAGAGTAGAGTGTTGCAGAGTAGAGAATAGTGGCATAGAGTGCAGTGGTGCAGAGTAGATGGGGTAGAGTAAAGTAGTGTAGAGTGCATTGGTTGTGAGAGAAGTGGTGTACAGTGCATTGGCATAGAGTGCAGTGGTGTAGAATGCAGAGATTAGGGTAGAGTAGCATAGAGTGGCGTGGAGTGAAGTGGCACTGCGTAGATTGCAATGAAGTAGAGTAAAGTGGAGTGGTGCAGGATAGAATGGACTGGTACAGGGTAAATCATATCAAATCAACAGCATTTGCAAAGCACAACACTCTCACCCTTAGGGGTATCTGTACACTGTGTCTCTGTCGAAGAGCCAGGGCTTGAAAGTCTCTTTCTGAAGTGTGCCAACGAGGAGTTGGCCTAACGGCTAGGGCGGTCGACCACGAATCTGGGGAACTGGGTCGAGTCTCGGCAATGATGCTGAACATCCTGTGATTCTAGGCAAATCACTTAATCTCCCAGTCCCTAACAAAAATGAATGTGTCCTCATGCAACGCAACTGGTGCTATGTAAAGCGCTCTGATACCCATACCGTTCGCGTATATAAAATTCCATAAAAGAAAAAAAGGGGTTTGTATGTAGCTGGAGGGGAAGGTTATTTCAGGTCTTGACAGCAATGTAGGTGAAGGAGAAGCCACGGCCGCGGCTACGGTAAGGGTGCATTGGCGAGTGAAGAGGAGTGGCAGAAGTTCGGCCAGTGGTTGATGTAGGCGGGTCTTAGGTCATGGAGGGCTTTGCAGGCATGTGTGAGTATCATGAACTGACATCTCTTCAGGATGGGGAGCCAGTGGAGGTCTCTCAGGTAGGGGGCAATGTGGGTACGTTTGGGGAGGCCCATGATGAGTCTAGCTGCAGCGTTCTGAATGGTCTGGAGTCTTCTGAAGAGCTGCGTGGCGATGCTGGCATTACTGTAGTCGAGGCATCTGGTGATGAGGGCCTAGGTGAAGGTTTTTCTTGTGCTCTTTGGGATCCACCTGAAGATTCTCCGGAGTATGTGGAGTGTGTGGAAGCAGGAGGAGGCACCTACGTTGACTTGTCGTTTTATGGTCAGTTGGCTGTTGAGGATGATGCTGAGGTTGCATGCATGTTCAGTTGGTGTAGGTGTAGGTCCGAGTTCTGCAGGCTACCAGCTGAGTTCCCACGCTGAGGTGTTTTTCCCAAAGAGCAGAACTTCAGTTTTGTCAGAGTTGAGTTGGAGGCAGTTGTCTCACATCCATTTGGCTACTTTGGTCATGGCCTGCAGAAGTTGATTTTGGAGTTGGAGGGGTCCTCGGTGAGTGAGAGGATCAGTTGAGTGTAATCTGTATAGGAGATTATGTTGAGTCCGTAGGATCTGACGACATCTGCGAAGGGGATTATGTAGATGTTGAACAGGGTGGGGCTGAGGGATGATCCTTGCGGTACTCCGCATATGATGTCTTTGGGTGCGTAGGTGAAGAGAGGCAGTTGAATGCTCTGCATGCATCCTGTAATGAAGGAGGCAATACACTTGAAGGCGTATGCCTATGTTGTAGAGTCTGTTGATTAAGGTGTTGTGGGAGGCGGTGTCGAATGCCACGGGAGGTCAAGGAGGATCAGGCCCACAGTTTCTCCATGGTCAAAGAGTGTTCTGATGTTGTCTGTGGCCGCAATCAGCACCATCTCAGTGCTGTGGTAGAGTTCAGTGTCGTACAGAGGCATACAGAGCAGTAGTGCGTAGATTGGATTGGTGTAGAGTGAAGTGGTGTAGAGTAGAGCGATGCAGAGTAGAGTAGAGTGGTGTAGAAAGCATTGACATAGAGTACTAAAGGGTAAAGTAGAATAGAGCAGTGTAGAGTGGAGTGACGTAGAGTGCAATGGCATAAAGTGCAGTAGAATAGAGTGTTGCAGAGTAGATAATATTGGTGTGTAGTACAGGGTAGATTGTGTAGAGTGCTGTGGCGTAGAGTGCATTGGCTTTGAGTAAAGTGGTGTAGGGTGCATTGCTGTAGAGTGCTGTGGCTTAGAGTAGAGTGGTGTGGAGTAGAGTAGAGTGGCATAGAGTAGAGTGGCACAGTACAGATTGCAGTGCCGTTGAATGCAGTGGCAAAGAGCAGAGTGGCACAGAATGGAGTAGAGTGGCATAAAGTGCAGTGGCATAGAGTACAGTGGCATAGACCAAATTGTTTCAGAGTAGAGTGACGTGGCAAAGAGTGGAGTGTTGCAGGGTAGAGTACAGTGGTGTAGAGTAGCATAGAGTCAAGTGTCATCGCGCAGAGTGGTGTAGAGTGCTGTGGTATAGAATGAAGTGGTGCAGAACAGATTAGGATGGCATACGGTGGATTGGGTTAGAGTGTATTGCCGTAGCGTGGAGTGGTACAGAGTAGTGTGCATTGGTTTAGAGTGCAGTGGCAAAGAGAGCAGTGTTGCAAATTAGAGTTGTGAAGCGTGAAGAGGTGCAGAGTGGAGTGGTCTAGACTGGTGTAGAGTACAGTGATGGAGAGTGCAGAGTGGAGTGTGTTGGCATAGATTAGAGTGTTGCAGAGTAGAGAGTATAATATTTCAGAGTAGAGTGAAGCAGTGTGAGTGGAGTGGTGTAGAGTCTTGTGCCATAGAGTGCATTATAAAAGAGTATAGTAGAGTGGTGTAGAGTATAGTGGTGCAGAGTAGAGTGCAGTGATGTAGATTGCAGCGGCGCAAAGAGCGTGGCATAGAGTTCAGTGGTGAAGAGTTCAGTGTTGCAGAGTACAGTGCAGTAGAGTGTAGTAGAGTGCAGTCATGTAGAGTAAAGTGGTGTAGAATGCCTTGGTGTAGAGTGGAGTGGTGTAGAGTAGAGTGATGCAGAGTAGAGTACAGTCATGTAGAGAGCAGTGGCATAGATGTACAGGGGTGCAGAGTACAATAGAGTGGTATAGAGTGTAGTGACGTAGAGATCAATGGTGTAGAGAAGAGCCATGTAGAGTGTTGCAGAGAAGAGTATAGTAGTATAGATTGCAGTGGTGTAGAACTAGATTGGCACAGAGTGCAGAGGCATAGAGTAGAGTGTTGCAGAGTATAATGGTGCTTAGTGCAGAGTAGTTAGTGTAGAGTGCAGTGGCATAGAGTGCATTGGTTTTGAGCAAAGTGGTGCATAGTGCATTGGCATAGAGTGCAGTGGCATATGATGCAGTGGTTAGAGTAGAGTTATATAAAGTAGAGTAGGGTGAGTAGAGTAGAGAGACATAGAGTAAAGTGGCATAGAGTGCAGTGGCCTAGACTAGAGGGGTGCAGATTACAGGGCAGCGGCATGAAGTGGAGTGGTACAGTATAAGTGGACTGGTGCAGGGTAGAGATCAGTGGCATAGAGTGTAGTGGCGAAGAGTGCAGTGGTGCAGAGTGGATTGGATTGGCATAGAGTGCCCTGCATGGAGTGGAATGCTACAGCACAGAATGCATTGGTGTAGAGTGCAGTTGTGAAGAGTGCAGTAGTGCAGAGTAGAATAGAGTGGCACAACGTGCATTGGCATATAGTAGAGTGGTGCAGAGTGGAGAGTCGTAGAGTGAAGTGGCATAGAGTGCAGTGGAGTAGACTGGAGTGGTATAGAGTAGATTGAAGTGACGCAGAGTGGAATGGCTTAGAGTGGAGTGGTGTATTGTGCAGTGGTGCAGAGTAGAGTGTCAAGGGGTGTAGTGGTGCAGAGCAGAGTGGAGTGGCGGAAAGTGGTGTATGCATGGTGTGGTAGCGCACTGTCATTACAGACAACACATTTTCAATTGAAATGATCATTTCATTTGGATAGATGTACAGTTTTACTGATAAAAGTATATAGAGTACACAGGATAATAAGTGGAAATGTCATTACCAAGTGTATTTGTTTTAATCAAAGTAAAATATTTGTTTCAACCAAACTTCAGAATTAGACAAAAAGGTGCCGATCACGATCCGGTAAAAAATTCCCCCGTGCGACTCGTATCGGGTCTTTTTACCGTACGAATCGTACAAGTGCCGTACGAACTGGCAATCACGATTCGCATGGTAAAAAGTCCATACGACCCGCACCGGGAATCATTCCCCACACGTCCTCGGGTCGGAAAATGTGTCCGACACGTCCTCGGACGATTTACCTTACAAACGTAAAAATCCAAGTCCGACCGAGGAATCACGATCCATCCCGTGCGTCCGAGCCTACAACCGTATGGAAAAAACACCGTCCGCACCGAACACCAATAGCAACCATGGAGACATGTGCCCGCATACGCGCCCAACACTCCCCCCAGCCCCCGTACGTCCGACACGTACCCCCCGTATATGTATACCCCCACCCGTCTATGTACACCCCAGTACGTTCCAGTCGTACCCCCACCCCAGTACGTGTCGTACCACCGTCAATGTAAACCCCCCCACCCCTGTACGTGTCGTACCACCGTCAATGTAAACCCCCCCACCCCTGTACGTGTCGTACCACCGTCTATGTACACCCCAGTACGTTCCAGTCGTACCCCCACCCCAGTACGTGTCGTACCACCGTCAATGTACACCCCCCCACCCCTGTACGTGTCGTACCACCGTCAATGTACACCCCCCACCCCTGTACGTGTCGTACCACCGTCTATGTACACCCCCCCACCCCTGTACGTGTCGTACCCCCCGTGTACCTACACCCCAGTACGTTCGAGCCACACCCCCACCCCAGTACGTGTCACAGCCCCGTCTACCTACACCCCAGTACGTTCCAGTCGTACCCCCACCCCAGTACGTGTCGTACCACCGTCAATGTACACCCCCCCACCCCTGTACGTGTCGTACCACCGTCAATGTACACCCCCCCACCCCTGTACGTGTCGTACCACCGTCTATGTACACCCCAGTACGTTCCAGTCGTACCCCCACCCCAGTACGTGTCGTACCACCGTCAATGTACACCCCCCCACCCCTGTACGTGTCGTACCACCGTCAATGTACACCCCCCACCCCTGTACGTGTCGTACCACCGTCAATGTACACCCCCCACCCCTGTACGTGTCGTACCACCGTCAATGTACACCCCCCACCCCTGTACGTGTCGTACCACCGTCTATGTACACCCCCCCACCCCTGTACGTGTCGTACCACCGTCAATGTACACCCCCCACCCCTGTACGTGTCGTACCACCGTCAATGTACACCCCCCACCCCTGTACGTGTCGTACCACCGTCTATGTACACCCCCCCACCCCTGTACGTGTCGTACCACCGTCTATGTACACCCCAGTACGTTCCAGTCGTACCCCCACCCCAGTACGTGTCGTACCACCGTCAATGTACACCCCCCCACCCCTGTACGTGTCGTACCACCGTCAATGTACACCCCCCCACCCCTGTACGTGTCGTACCACCGTCAATGTACACCCCCCCACCCCTGTACGTGTCGTACCACCGTCTATGTACACCCCAGTACGTTCCAGTCGTACCCCCACCCCAGTACGTGTCGTACCACCGTCAATGTACACCCCCCCACCCCTGTACGTGTCGTACCACCGTCAATGTACACCCCCCACCCCTGTACGTGTCGTACCACCGTCTATGTACACCCCCCCACCCCTGTACGTGTCGTACCACCGTCTATGTACACCCCAGTACGTTCCAGTCGTACCCCCACCCCAGTACGTTCCTGGCGCACCCCCAACACAACCTCCTAAGTACGGAGCGCACCCCATGCCCCAACATCACAACCGCATGTACGAGTCATACAAAGCCACACACAAGGACCAAATCGTACAACCAAATGGCCCATGTACACACCGTACACACGCTCAAAACGCACGTACACAACAAGGACAAAACAAAACAACTCAACAATACACCATTCGAAAGGCACACAGCCACTAAACATGGCCAACAACCACTAAAATAACACAATCACTGACCTGCAACTGTCAAAAACAAACAGAGGCCCAATACACCACCACTCCTTATAACACACCCACCCAAAATTCAAACACTGCCACACCCACCCATGGACCAATAAAAAGGGCCCACACACACAAACCATGAGCCTTTGCAACAGACCCACTGCTGCCAGACACCACAGAACCAGACTACAAGCGACACCACATCTTACACTTGCACACCTTCACACGACCACCCTCACAAACACCCTCTCATCACATTCACACACACACACAACCATCCACACCCCCCCCCAACATCCACACACCCCCCACACCCACACCATCCCCACCCACACCCCTCACCATGCCCACTACCAAGAATCCAAAGTTCAGTCACCGAGAGTTGGAGGTCCTTGTTGATCAAATCCTCAGAGTCGAGCCACAGATCTTTGGAACATTGGTCAGAAGCACCAGCCAGGCAGCCAAAACAGCCATGTGGCAGACCATCGTCGATGCTGTGAATGCTGTTGCGGACACCAGGAGGACCAAGCAGGATTGCCAGAACAGGTGGTACGATCTGCGGAGGAGGGTCAGAGCCAAGAGACAGGAGGAACACGACCAGGCCAACGCCACCGGAGGAGGGCCCTCCCGCAGACCCGTACAGTACCATCCCTGGGAGGAGAGGGTGATGGCCATACTGCCGGTGGAGGCAGTTGAAGGAGTAGAAGGACTCCGAGACCCGGGTGAGTACACAAACAACGCACCTCACATGGGGGGAACTGCAACCACAACCAAAATTAATAACAGGCACGCAAACACCACAAGCCATCGCATTACTCAACCACACTCCATGAGCAGGCACATGCCACTGCTGCCACCATGCCCCATGCACCCAGCTGGACAATGTCAAGTCACAGGCCACAGAAGACAACAACACATAACACGGTAACCCGGATGGCGGGAGGGTGGGCACCAAGAATCACATAGTGCGACTCCAAAGCAGACAACAATGCCCTCTGCCCATATGGCCTAGGTCACAGCCAGACAAACACTGTGTCCCAACACAGGAATGACTTGCCAGCAAATGGCGGATGCCTTGCATCAACACATGGGGGTGAAGGCACTGTTTTGCACATGCCAGCAGCTAATGAACAGCCAACAGTGTGAAAGAGTGGCAGCACACACCACCACAGCAGCAGCGCACAGACACACAGCAGACAAAATGGGTGCATGGAGATCAGAAACAAACTCACATCAACAGGCCAAGGGCCACTCAAAGATCTGCTAACAGTGTGTGCCCAGGAAGCTGGGCCAAGGTGACAGAGGGTGACACACGGAGGGAGGGAGAGGGGGACACAGAGGGAGGGAGAGGGGGACTGAGAGGGAGGGAGACACAGGAAGATGGACAGAGGGAGGAGGCTGACACACAGAGGGAGGGAGAGGGGGACAGAGAGGGAGGGAGAGGGGGACAGAGAGGGAGGGAGACACAGGAAGATGGACAGAGGGAGGAGGCTGACACACAGAGGGAGGGAGAGGGGGACACAGAGGGAGGGAGACACAGGAAGATGGACAGAGGGAGGAGGCTGACACACAGAGGGAGGGAGAGGGGGACACAGAGGGAGGGAGAGGGGGACACAGAGGGAGGGAGAGGGGGACACAGAGGGAGGGAGAGGGGGACAGAGAGGGAGGGAGAGGGGGACAGAGAAGGAGGGAGACACAGGGAGTGCAAATCAGTCCTTTGGTGTGTGGGAATGTCTGCTCGTCAGCAGGTGGACTGCGTGCATGTAGACAAGGGTGCCCAGTGCCAGAACCCCCCCTCTTCATCATGGCAAAACGCAGGGCCATGTTACAACCTGTACACGAGCACAAGGACAGCCACCTGCATCATATGAGTGTGTGGATCCACTCCATGTGCACATGTACAGTGCTACAAGGAAGGCGCAAACGCATAGCTCGGCACACATGCACACTCCACTGCTGAAAGCAGTCACACTTGACGCAGCAAGTAAGACTGTGCCACACATAGTTAAAGGGGCCAAATTGGTGCCCAAGGGACACACACATGCACAAGTGCACTGTGAGTGGAATGCAAGACAGATCCTAATTCCAAGAGGAAATGTGCCAACTTTGTAACGGATGAAACATGGATGTTGCATGGATCAAAAGTAACATTGTCTCTCTCACACACAGGTCAACGTCGTGCTGCACCCCCCAACACTGGGGGGGAACACTCACAGGACCCGGATCTGCAGGAGACCGATCCCACCGGCAGCGACCACTCTCACCACTCTGCGGACGACCCCGACCGACCTGGCCCCTCTGGTGTCCAACCACCTGCAGCACCTGCGTCAGGTACAACCGTGCCAACCACCACCCCCACTCCTGCCACATCCCAGGAGACACCCAGGATCCCTGCCCCAACACCACAATGCAGCCAGGCTCGCCAGGAGGGACACGGTGTCCCGGGCACCCAGGAGGAGGCAGGCGACAACGCCAATGCCACCCCTCAGGGGTCCCGGAGACCCCATGTGCCCACAAGTGCAGGCCAGACGCAAGTGGGCAGGGGTGGTGGGAGTGGAGAGCGGCGGAGGCGCGAGCCTGACCAGTTGGCTGGGGATCCGGTATTTTCCCATGTCCGTAACATCCTGGACTCATACCGGCAGGACACCACGGGCATGGCCCAGGTTGTGTCCGTCCTCGAGGGGATCAAGGTCCAGCAGGCCCAGCAACATGCGGAGCTAATAGCCTGTCTACAGCTACACCAACGGAGGATGGAGGACAGACAGGCTGAGCAAGTGACGGCGTCCCAGGGGATTCACGCTGAACTCCGTCGGATGGCCGACACCATGGCCGACCCTCCCTGTGCCAGAAGGCGGAGAACATCACCACCCACAGGGAGGGATCATGAGGAGGAGGAGGAAACATCCGACGGAGCATCCCAGACGTCGTCACGGCCTGCTGCTGAGGTTCCCCGCAGGAAGCCGGGTCGTCCACGGAAAGGACCGTGAGGGTGGCTGCTACATCACCATCTCCCAGGACACCTGGCCTGGCACCTGGCCCACTGGAGCAACAGCATCACAGCATCAAGAGACATTCTCTGCCACATGGCCCTGCTGGTCACTGGCTGACCAATGTTGACAAAGACTGTGGCATGGACTCTGAGGATTTCCAATGGCAAGGACACCAACTCCCCTACTGAACTTTGGATTCCCTAATCCCGGAAAGCCCCTCACTTGGCCCCCCCCCCCAATAATAAATCACACTATTAAGAGTAGATGCCTGCTGGTAGCATTATTACCTAACATGTGTCTTGTACAGTCTAAACATGCCTGAGTCATCTGTTCACTTCAACCATCCACACCCTGGGGCCTGAGTCTGGCACAGGACACATGGGTCACAGTTTTCTAGGCAAGACAGACATGGAGCACCATACACACCCGTGATGGTCAGAACCAGCTGAGGGGGTGGCCGAACAACCGTGCTGACAGACACATTGAGTACAGCAACAGTCATGCGCAGAGGTCAGGGATCCTGGCCCGTGTCCTGGGGGGCACCCAGGTACGTGTAGACAGGTGGCAGAACCATGTCCTGCAAGCTTGAGTCCGGTGGATGCAGAGAATGGGGTCATGGACAACGTTGGATGCATGGGGATGGCACATGTCACAATACCCACACAGTCATGGACATCATGCCCATTACACAGTCTCAGCACACACACACAGCTTGCATCTTGCCACTCGACACATTGACACATAGCCACAATCAGGGAATACCATGCCAGACATGCAGGATGCACCGTGCCAACACACCAGCATTGACTGAGAAGAGGCACCTTGGAGGCATAGGGACACCTTTAATAGTCATGTGTTTGGGATTGCAGAGGCAACTTGAAGTACACATGAACACATCATGTGGAGTAACATGTGGCTCCAACACTGGCACCCCCCTTCTGCAGCACAAATGCGTGATAGCCATGGAACTGGCACACAAGTGTCGGATAATAGCTAAATACCCACAGCTGCTCACGGAGAGCCTGCCATACACCATACATCCGCTGATGTGGAAGTCCCACGCCATGTCAAGACAATGTTAACCGTATGTGTCCGAGGGCAGTGTCACACACATTGATGCCTTCATCACAATCCACCATCCCATCACTGATGACTGACAACCAGGCAGCCCATCTATTCAGGTGTACCCAGCTGCATGTCGTGTCCCATGGGGATGCCACATGTCTGCAGAGGACCCAAACCCCGACCGGGGCAGTGTGCACACATCGTGAACAACTGCCACACCCAATACACCCCAGATGCATCCCTTACCCCATGGAGACTTCCAAACGTGTCCGTGCCTGTAACGCTGAGTCAGCCCACGATGCCATGTCCATGAGGAATAGCAGTGCCACAACAATGCAACCAGCAAACGGCATGCGCAGGTACCTGGGGAAGAGAGACACACAAGAAGTCAGCCACAAGAAGCACAGCCACTTGCATGTGCATGTACTCGACACATGTATGTATGACAACATGCTAGGTCACAATTATGTCTGGGGAAATACTACCATCACTGCCACCATCACTCCAGTGACACACCCACACACACCTCTGACCCACGTGCCATACATGCAGGTGGAGACACACATCACAACGCATGCCACACGGGGACCAATGCGTGCACACTCAGACCCTGGTACTCACCACTAAGCAAAGAAGTCGCGTATGAGCCGAGTCCGGATGTCCTCTTGCGGCTCCACATCCTCCACATCACTAGCCCCATTGCCAAGCCCTTCGTCCTCCACGGGTGGATGGTCCTCGTCATCTTGATCCAGGATGAGGGGCACAGCTCTTTCAACTGCCATGTTGTGCAGCATGCAGCAGACCATGAAGATCTTGCAGACCTTCGCCGGGGCATATGGGAGTGCGCCGCCGGTCTTGTGGAGGCACCGGAATCGGCTCTTCAGCATGCCAAACGTCCTCTCTATCACTCGCCTTGTCCGGCCATGGGCGGTGTTGTAGCGGAGCTGGGCCGGCGTGATGGGGTTGCGGAGAGGTGTCAGCAGCCAAGGCATGTTGGGATAGCCAGCGTCCCCTAAATGGAAAGCACATGGATAACGTTAGAACAGGCGAAGCGGTAGTGCTGCTCGGCCAAACAGAATACAGGACAGACAGACTGTACCCACCAACAACACATGCACGTTCGTTGCGCAGCTGCATCATCATATCAGGCATCCCGCTACGCCTCATGATGTAGGCATCGTGTGCTGATCCTGGAAAACGAGCACAGACATGTGAAATCACCATGTTGGACAGACACACCACAAGGGCATTGATGGAGTGGTAGTGCTTCCGATTGCGGTACGCCACCTCCCGTGCGTGTGGTGGTACCAAACCTACATGTGTCCCATCTATGGACCCAATGACATGGGGCATCCCTCCCAGGGCATAGAAACCACGTTTGACCTCAGTCATCTGTTCAGGGGTTGGGAACTTGATGAAGTCATCCAGGTGAATCAACATGGCCTCCAAGAAATCATGCAGCACACCGCTGAACATGCTCTGGGACATGCCACCAACATGAGCTATGGTATATTGGAAGGTACCCGTGGCAAGGAAATGTAGGGCAGCCATTACCTTCAGCTGGGGTGTCAGTGCCGTAGGATACCTGTGCTGCGGTTGCAGGTGTGGTGCCAGTCTCGCCGTCAGCTCCAGAATCAACGGTTGGGTGAAGCGGTAGAGCCGGATCCTGTCATTCTCCTGCATGGTGGCCAAGTCTGGAATTCTTCGGGCAACAGGAGGCGCTCTGCAGTAATTTGGAAGTGACAAGGAAGAGTGAGTGCACTACGAGAACAACTCATGTCTACTGAGCACATGTAAATCTGCCAATACACACATGCCACATAGGGAGTCAGGCATGTGCTACATGCCCAGGACACGTATGGATGCAAGGTGACACTCCTTCCAAGACCCAGCTACACACGGTGATTGAGAACCTCCCCATGCCACACCATGGGAATAGCTGTGTCCCAGTGCAAGTGAACAGCCCGACGCAAGACAGAAGTGACATACACCCACACATCAGCAGAAGTAGGATGCCGATTGTAGAGACTGGTAGCGGAACACCGGAGCCACAGGTCACATGACATTACACTAGGCCTGCCCACACACCTTGCCATGAAGGTGCACATGTCATGACTCACCACACATTCCTTGTGAGGATGCTGACATGGCCTTGTCACGCTACTCCGTGTCCCATGCATACATGTGCACCTCACATCAGATACCACATGTGGCATGGTGTGCGGAACAGTGTGCAATGACAATCTACACACAGACACATGTTGGTTGCTGCAACGGCTGCAGCTTTTGAGGGTGCTACAACATCAACCTGATGTAAATCCCGGACACATAAATGACATAGTCACATTGTGCACTGTGGGTAGTGACAAGTCAGGTGTCATGACCCCTGTACCGGGCATCATGGGACACTTCCGTGTGTTGGTGTCCGTGCCATGCCAGTGACGCTCACCCCAAGTGCGCAGTACGACATGCACACATGTCAAAGGAGTCAAGGGCATGCCTGGCACACATTGCACCCTCACACAGTACACCTGTACACATCTCATCATACATCTGGTGCCTCCTCCACTCAGGAGGCATGTTCCACATCACAGCCTGTCACACCTGTGCCCCACACATGTAGTAATGCACAGACGATGCCTTGATGTCCATTCCTGGACAAGTATGTCCATCCATGGACAAGTATGTCCGCCCTATTCCTACCTGTGTGTCGACTATCACCACAGTGATGTGTACAAACCGGCGTACTGCTGCTAAGAGGGCCTGTGTATGTTCCCCAATCACTGTGGGAGTGCTGCCGTATGTGTACCCATCGTGATGGCGAGCGTACAGGCATTTGAACGGTCCGTACCACAACGAGTACGCATACGCGTGCAGACCCATAGTGAGAGGGCCGTACACTCGCATGTACGCTCACTATCACTATGGGTCTGCACGCGTATGCGTACACGTAGTGGTACGGACCGTACACTCGCATCTACGCTCACTATCACTATGGTTCTGCACGCGTATGCGTACACGTAGTGGTACGGACCGTACACTCGCATGTACGCTCACTATCACTACGGGTACACAGACCCATAGTGATAGTGAGCGTACAGGCATTTGTACGGTCCGTACCACAACGAGTACGCATACGCGTGCAGACCCATAGTGATAGTGAGCGTACATGCGAGTGTATGGCCCTCTCACTATGGGTCTGCACGCGTATGCGTACTCGTTGTGGTACGGACCGTACAAATGCCTGTACGCTCACTATCACTATGGTTCTGCACGCGTATGCGTACTCGTTGTGGTACGGACCGTACAAATGCCTGTACGCTCACTATCACTATGGTTCTGCACGCGTATGCGTACTCGTTGTGGTACGGACCGTACAAATGCCTGTACGCTCACTATCACTATGGTTCTGCACGCGTATGCGTACACGTAGTGGTACGGACCGTACACTCGCATCTACGCTCACTATCACTATGGTTCTGCACGCGTATGCGTACACGTAGTGGTACGGACCGTACACTCGCATGTACGCTCACTATCACTACGGGTACACAGACCCATAGTGATAGTGAGCGTACAGGCATTTGTACGGTCCGTACCACTACGTGTACGCATACGCGTGCAGACCCATAGTGATAGTGAGCGTACATGCGTGTGTACGGTCCGTACCACTACGTGTACGCATACGCGTGCAGACCCATAGTGATTTTGAACGTAGGCATGCATGTACGGGCCGTTGCCATGCATTTGGGGTGCCCTAGGGCCCGGAAACGCACCGTACCTGTGTGTGATTCTCCTAATTACATAGGGGACAAGTATTAAGGCCTACATGCATGCTGGTTGTCATGGCGACCAGGTTCAAATTTCGATTTTGTTCTGGAAGGTGCACAGCAGAAGTCAGTTGGAATTCTTCTACTTTGTTGCAATGTGTTTGTGGGGCTGACATCATGCAGGAGAATGAAACCGATAGAGAACCCACAGACTGCTAGGTTTGAAGGGATTGGTGGAAACATAGGATGCAAATGTGAGTGACCAATCACTCTGTACTCCTGTGCATGAGACTGGGCAGAAGGCCACATATAAGGCAGCCAGGTCCCATGAGGGATTACTTGCCTGCACATCTTTGCATTTGTCGACCAAGCTGCTGCTACTGATTCCCTGGAACCATGTCAAGGGCTGTGGAGAGGACACAGCCATTCACCCTGGAGGAGAACATGGCTCTGCTGGATGTGATCCTCCCACAGTACCCCATGCTGTATGGGCGACCAGGGTATCAGGTGAGTGCATAGGCCACTGCCACAGACTGTCCCTATGTTGTGACTGTGTCTTCAGGCATTGTGACCCGGTGTGACACACATGCCATGTACTGTCGGGGGGGTACCAGGGGGGGGGTGCCTGATGTCTCCCAGCAGTGCCCTGAGACAGGAGGGGTGTGTGCAGAGTCCTCCCAGCAGTGCCCTGAGACAGGAGGTGTGTGTGCAGAGTCCTCCCAGCAGTGCCCTGAGACAGGAGGTGTGGGTGTGATGCACAGTGTGAGCCTTGATCATTGATTGTGACATTGCCATCATTCCACCTGAGTACCCACTATGGCACGTGCTGCCTTTTCCCTCACCAGAGGATGATGTCCCTATGACAGAGGTGCAATGCGTTGGCTGCATTACATGCCATGTAGTAACCAGCTATTATGTTCACATATGTCTCTCTGTGACATGTGGCTTGTGTATTGATGTGGTGTCACTTGTACTTCCTCACAGGTAGGCGCCACTGCCAAGGAGCAGATCTGGCTGACCGCCGTCAGTGCCGTGAGGCGTGTGGATGGTCGGAGGCGGAGCCTGTCCCAGGTGAGGAAACGCTGGCAGGATATCCGGTGCTGGACGCGGAGGATTGCACGGCTCCTGCTGGGGGACTCACCTGAGAGCCACAAGAACCGCGGCCGCCGCCGTCTGACCCACCTCCACAGGCGTGTGCTGCCGGTGGTCTTTCCAGACCTGGAGAGGCGCTTACAGGCGATGCAGCAGGCGGAAGGGGGTAGGTACATGTGCGTTTGTTGTGTGTCACCGGCATTTGTAAGGGCACAGTGGCATTAATTCACTGGCAGGGTTTAAAGGTGCTGTGCCCATCCAGTTTGCCCAAGTGTAGCGCTGCGCCCCTGCCACCCTTCCCCTCCTTGCAATGTGTTCCCTGGTCTGTGTGTAGTCACTCCTTCACAAGGTAATGTAGGCTGGCGCTTTGTCCACGAGAACAATGACTGTAGCATCATGGGTGGTGGTGGTGGGTAACAGGTTGTGGGACCTTGCCTGTGAACTGTCAAGTTCACTGCATGTGGGTTCCATGTCAGTTGGCACTGATGCTGGCTCCAGACATGGGAGTTGGTCTCTCATGTGTCATGCCTTACAGCGCGCATGTCCTATGTAGTGGCCTGTGACATGATGTGCATGAGTGTGCGCTACGCATAGTGCAGGGATGGTGACGTGTGTAGCAGTCATTCCCATTCAGTAGCATGTAGTTGCGTGCCCAATACTGTCCCCTGGGGCACCTTATCCTCAGTGTTGTTTGTGTCATCATCAACGTGGACACTCTCACTGTCTACAGCGTAGGTTGTGCTCTGTGCCATTGTCCCCTGTCACCATGTATATAGACGTGCTATTATGTACAGGTGTCCACTGTGCAGCCTGACCTGATTGTCCCTCTTCATACTCACAGTTGCCAGTGCCTGTGTGTCTTGTTATACTCATCTGAGGATGGGCACTGGTACCTCATTATTTGTACAGGCGCACCTTTGCTGTTTTGCGTCCAATCTTGCCTTTTGCCTGCCACTGTGTTTATCACCCAGACTATGAGATGTTGGTGCCACCTGTGTCTCAGCAATTAGCATCGTGTGGGGGTTGCTTGGGGCGGGCAATGCCTATGTGTCAAATCCTGATTCCTAATTGCTGGGTCTGGACAGTGTGTGATGTTACTGGACACACACGCAAGGTGCAGTGACCGAGTTATGTTGGGCATGTTTGCAGCATTACCTATGCAGCATGTGTCTCAAGTTCATGGATATTGTCCATGGTCATAGGTATTTTCACAAACGCTGTGTGGTGCAGAGGCAGTGCAGGATTGTCCCCAGGGCCTGGGTGCTATGTCAGACTCCGTTTCCTGTCATCAGCTATTGTCTCATGCTCTCCATGGTATTTCAGTGGCATGGTGGCTCAACCAACTGTGTTTCATGCCCTACATCGGTACCTTGTTTTGCAGATGTTAGGGATCTGCCTCTTCAGGCTATGCAATGTTGACTATGTAGATTGGACTCATGTGACAGATGTGTACAGGTGTCTGATTAATTTCTGTCTCTCCACCCTGCCCACAGCATCGTCGGGGGACACAGAGGGAGACATGGACACGGACCAGGCGGAGGGACCGAGCACCAGTGGCAGCCGTGACATCGGGGCTGGCACATCGAGTGGGACAGAGGCGGAGGATAGTGTGGCCGAGGACCTGTCGACTGGCACATCAGACTACGAAGCTGACAGGTCCGAGGAGGATGTCTCAGAGTTGGCGGAGGCTGCACCAGCAGCTGACAGTGGAACAACACCTGCCACCGCCCCCTCAGTTCCCACCAACCGCCTCCCACTTGCTCGTGTCCCTTCCCAGCGTGCCCGGTCACCGCATGTCTCCTTCCTGCCAGGCACCGCACCCCCTGCCCCTGTCTCCACTGCTGCCGCCAATGCTGAGTCTATGGACATCCAGCGGCAAATGCAGGTTGGTCAGGCTGCGATCCTGAATGTCCTCCATTCCCACGGGAAAACCCTCACCAACATCGAGGCATTCTTGGAGGGCATTCATTCTTTGCAGGCTGACCAACGCAACTTGCTGAGGTCCCTAGACTCCACACTGACTGCAGCAGTGGGTCTCCTGCAGCGCGACCTCCCCCCACCTACCCCTGCCCCATCCACACTTCCCACTTCCATGCCTGTCCCACGTACACCCAGACGTCGGCATGCACCCACCACAACAGACACAGGCACCACACCAGCAGGGAAGGTCCACCGCACTCCTCCTGACACGCACACACAGGGTGAGATAGGCACACCCACTGGGTCGGGGGGCAAACGTGTGACACGCAGCCAGAGTGGGAGTCCGCATTCCACACAATCCACTCCCTCCAAATCCCCTCCCCTCAGCTCTCCTGGCCACATCTCCCCCAAGGACTCCTTCATGGCCGCTCTGTCCCTGAGCCCCACAGTTACGCCACCACGCAAGCGGTCAAGGAAGTCCTCGGTCAGGGTGGTTGAGTCTCCCCCCCTGTCTCCACCCTCCCCCGGTGGCGCTGCAACCCATCCCTCTGAACCCCGCCCCTCCTTGGGGCCTGAGGTCACTTCGGGTGCAGGGGACTCCCTGGAGGACCTTGCTAAGGTGTGTAGTGCCATCCTGGCCTCCGCCTTTGGCCATGACACACCCCCTGTGGTTGAGTCCTCCATCCCTGCACCCACAACGCCGCCCCTTTGCCCTGATGTCCCTGCGGTGCCTGTTGCTTCCCCCCCCCCCTGATGCCCTCACCAGTATGGAAGACGATGGCATTTGACTGTGCAGGCAAGGTAGGGGACACACATCCCACTGTGTCCCCCATGCAGCTGGGAATCATTGACTGCCCTATGGCCTTTGTTGACTTTGAACTGCCTTTGATCCACGGACATTGTGCTCATGCTGAATAAAGCTTATTTTTTTTTTCATTATCACACTCCTGCTATGGTGGTATTGGTGTTGGTGGGGCTGCTACATTGTTTTGGGTGGTGTTTAAGGCTTTGGGTGTGTGGGATTTGTAGTAGTGTTCTGCTCTTTGGGGCCACCCTAGGATCTGTGTGCCATCACAAGGTGTTGGCTAACTTCCTTAGGTCATGTCAGCAGTTACTGCATGGTTCAATTGTCCCAGGGTGTATTCCTTCCTCTGTGTACCCAGTTTCTTCCCTGCAGGGTGTTCCCAATGTTTAGCGCAGAGCTGTGTGTACATGAGCTGTGTGTGTGACGGAGCCCTTCTACTTTGGCCATGCATGCATGGCCATGTCTCCACCTGCAACAATCGTGGCATCCTTGGTGATCACTGTACTTGTGTGTGGAGTCAGTTGACATGAGTTCATGGGGACATGTTCCCTTGTAGGCAGTATGGATGTGGGTAATTGTGGCATCACACACATGTGTTACACCCCTCCTGGGTGTGGACACTGCTGGGAGGACTCTGCACCCACCCCTCCTGGGTCTGGACACTGCTGGGAGGACTCTGCACACACCCCTCCTGTCTCTGGGCACTGCTGGGAGGACTCTGCACCCACCCCTCCTGGGTCTGGACACTGCTGGGAGGACTCTGCACACACCCCTCCTGGGTCTGGACACTGCTGGGAGGACTCTGCACACACCCCTCCTGTCTCAGGGCACTGCTGGGAGGTCTCTGCACCCACCCCTCCTGTCTCTGGGCACTGCTGGGAGGACTCACCACCCACCCCTCCTGTCTCAGGGCACTGCTGGGAGGTCTCTGCACCCACCCCTCCTGGGTCTGGACACTGCTGGGAGGACTCTGCACACACCCCTCCTGTCTCTGGGCACTGCTGGGAGGACTCACCACCCACCCCTCCTGGGTCTGGACACTGCTGGGAGGACTCTGCACCCACCCCTCCTGTCTCTGGGCACTGCTGGGAGGACTCACCACCCACCCCTCCTGTCTCAGGGCACTGCTGGGAGGTCTCTGCACCCACCCCTCCTGGGTCTGGACACTGCTGGGAGGACTCTGCACACACCCCTCCTGTCTCTGGGCACTGCTGGGAGGACTCTGCACCCACCCCTCCTGGGTCTGGACACTGCTGGGAGGACTCTGCACACACCCCTCCTGGGTCTGGACACTGCTGGGAGGACTCTGCACACACCCCTCCTGTCTCAGGGCACTGCTGGGAGGTCTCTGCACCCACCCCTCCTGTCTCTGGGCACTGCTGGGAGGACTCACCACCCACCCCTCCTGTCTCAGGGCACTGCTGGGAGGTCTCTGCACCCACCCCTCCTGGGTCTGGACACTGCTGGGAGGACTCTGCACACACCCCTCCTGTCTCTGGGCACTGCTGGGAGGACTCTGCACCCACCCCTCCTGGGTCTGGACACTGCTGGGAGGACTCTGCACACACCCCTCCTGGGTCTGGACACTGCTGGGAGGACTCTGCACACACCCCTCCTGTCTCAGGGCACTGCTGGGAGGACTCCACACCCACCCCTCCTGTCTCAGGGCACTGCTGGGAGTGATGGGCACCCACCCCTCCTGTCTCAGGGCACTGCTGGGAGGACTCCACACCCACCACTCCTGTCTCAGGGCACTGCTGGGTGGACTCTGCACACACACCTCCGATTTCTGGATATGTGCGCTTGGCACATACACGGTGGGGTTACGCACACTGCATTACAGGTGAGGGTACGAGTCTACTGACACTGGTGTGGTGGGGGTACGCTCCGTACGTCCGCGGGTGTGGGTACGGGTCGTACTTACACTGTTGGGCAGGGGGGTACACTCCTTGCATTCGTGGGTGGGGGTTCGAGTCGTACTTACACTGTTGGCATGGGGGGTACGCTCCATGCATACGCGGGTGGGGGTACGGGTCGTACTTACACTGTTGGGCAGGGGGGTACGCTCCTTGCATTCGCGGGTGGGGGTACGGGTCGTACTTACACTGTTGGGCTGGGGGTACGCTCCGTACGTCCGCGGGTGGGGGTACGGGTCGTACTTACACTGTTGGGCTGGGGGTACGCTCCGTGCGTCCGCGGGTGGGGGTACGGGTCGTACTTACACTGTTGGGCTGGGGGTACGCTCCGTACGTCCGCGGGTGGGGGTACGGGTCGTACTTACACTGTTGGGCTGGGGGTACGCTCCGTGCGTCCGCGGGTGGGGGTACGGGTCGTACTTACACTGTTGGGCTGGGGGTACGCTCCGTACGTCCGCGGGTGGGGGTACGGGTCGTACTTACACTGTTGGGCTGGGGGTACGCTCCGTACGTCCGCGGGTGGGGGTACGGGTCGTACTTACACTGTTGGGCTGGGGGTACGCTCCGTACGTCCGCGGGTGGGGGTACGGGTCGTACTTGCACTGTTGGGCTGGGGGGTACGCTCCTTGCATACGGGGTGGGGGTAGGGTCCGTACATATCCGTCCCCACGCTATGTGATGTTTGTGCGGCCCGTACCCAGGCCTTTGCCACGTTGGTGCGATCCGTCCCGCCATTGTTGGGGTGACGTGTGTGGGCGTGGTCCGACTCGTACCCACGCTCTTCAGGCGTGGGTACGGGACGTACCTGTCTGGTTGTGTTGCCGGTTCGCGTGGTGACGGACTTCCGTTGTGGCGGTCGCTGGATTATCAGGACACGCCCCCACCCCCTCGTGGTGACCAGGGCATGGGAGTCAGGTATGTCCAGGCCATGTGTAGTGTGTCACTCATGTGGTTGTTTTGTGGCCTGCCCTGGTCGTGCCACCCCCAACCCACCCCACTTTCCCCCCTCCCTTAGTTATTCTGACCTTCTGCGGCGTCTGCGTCGTAACCTGTAGAGGAGGTGTACTGCTATGAGGGCAGGGATGACTCGTAGGTTCGGGTCCATGTCTGTCCGTCGCGTACTGGTACTCCTTGCTCGCGTCGTCCTGTCGCGTACGGGTCCTCCTTGATCGCGTCGTCCTGTCGCGTACGGGTCCTCCTTGGTGGCGTCGTCCTGTGTGTCCGTCACGTACTGGTCCTCCTTGTTCGCGTCGCCGTCTGTCCGTCGCGTACTGGTGGTCCTTGTTCGCGTCGTCCTGATTTCCCGGCAGTTTTTGGCTGCCGCAAAATATTCACCGTGCGGGGTGACGTCGGTGCGAATCGTGATTCCTGGGTCGTGAATGGCTGGCTGCGTGCGTCCCGACGTCAGGTCGGCGCTTTCCGGATCGCATTGGTAGGTGTTTTTTGTTCGGTCGGTCTTTTTTACGATTCGTACGGTAATGGTGTACCCGTGCGAATCGTAATTCCATGTTTGTATATTTTGACGACCGGGTACGCGTCGGACGGAGAATATGCTCCGTCCGACGGTTCGTACCCGGTTTTTACCGGATTGTGATCGGCACCAAAGTGTTTCATTTGTGCTTTCCTATTTCTGATAAATACTGAAATACCTGCAGAGTTCACTTAAAGACATTTAAATTGTGTTGTGACTTATAAAAACATAACATCGTACAGTCTTCCTTCAGCACACCCCCACTAGCCAGCATGAATGTCATACAAATCTTCTCACTTTGAAGTCAGAGAAAAAAAGGTAAACACAAGGATTAACATATGAAATCTCCCTCACTATTCCCAGTGCCACATGTTTTATCTCCCTGAAATGTCATATTCTGCCCATACCATTGTGCAGTTTCAGGTACGCAGTCAGAAACCAATTATATTCACATTGTGCACTGGGAGCAAACAGACTTGGCACCCTTGCTACTGCTGATGAGTACTATTATGCAAATTATGTAAATTATGCCCATGGGATCCAGGGCAATTATACAAAGCAACGTGGTTGTCCTTGGGACTCATTGGGAGTATTCCCACTCTGGTACTCAAAGGTAATTCTACAAATCGTTTGTATGTGTTAGCATGTAGAATTCATTACATATATTAAATGACTGAAGTTAATAGAAATAAATAAATTACAAGCCACTTTTATATGTAATTCAAATTTTATAATGAATTCAATACAAATAAGGTGCATTATGTACAGTGAGATAAGTGCAGAGGATGCAGTGCTCATAAAACGTAAAAATACATATATACAGGAATGTGAGGGGACACTCAAAGAATCCAAAGATTAATATTACATCAAGCAAGTGCCTTTTGGATACTGTATTAAGTCACAAATGTTTTATCCAATATGAATAACTCCTAGGACAACCATGGGATGGGTGTTGACGTTTCAACATAAAATGATTTGCCAGGTCTCATCAGATCCTAGTCATCTGTCTAATGCACCACTACTATCACCTGTTTACAAAATATCAACTCAATGGGCCCGATTCACAGAACTAACTTAAGACAAAATCCTAAACTTACTACCATTTTGGTATTCACAGAAGGCACTTACTCATTTTGGTATTCACAGAAGGCACTTACTCATTGATGATATAGGTAAGGAATAATCTCACATGGGTATCCAATACGAACGGAGTCACATGATCACAAATCTGTCTGGGAGCCAAAGCAAGACACGTGGGAACCTCTAAACACTACGTCCGCAAACCATATCAATCGAAGGAAGGAGTGATACATTTCAAACAGTGAACAGTGTTTTGATCAAATGTGTATAACTTCGTACAGTATCCAGAAGACAATTGTTTGATATATTATCACCCCTTGGCTTTTTACAGTGTTTCTTCACATTCCTGTATATGTATACGTTCACGTTTTATGAGCTCTGTGTTATCTGCACTTGCCTCCCTGTACATGATACACTTTATTTGTAACAGATTAATTATATGATGTGAGCTACAGAGATAAGTGTCTTGTATTTCTATTGACATCAATCTTTGACTGTATGTCATAAATTCTGTGCGATAACATATACATACGATAGTTCAAATTTCCTTTGACTATTACAGTAGGTAATACATACTCCTGAGTCCCACAGGGCAACCACCTTGTTTTGGGTGGGTGAAATCAGGCCACGGCAGTCCCTTTTTAATGTCCACAGACCAGACCTTGGCTGACTACATTACAGCAGCGACTGGCTTCTGAAAACAAGCATTTCAGCCCTTCCCTCAGCTCACCAGAATCACCCACATCTCGGCTGTGTGATGCTGGTGCCAAGTTGTTGGGAAGTGAGCATGTGAAAGATGGTAAGGGGTGATAGGGAGATAGGAGATGTGAAGGGAAGGAAGGGGTTCGATGGGATGTTAAGAAATAGTGCTTGCAGCATGTAGAAAAAAGATTAAAAGCGTTTTAACAGAATCACAGGAGTAAAGTTAGAGGAGACTGCTGTATGCATGGCCTTACACAGTGGCAGCCGGCACGGATCGGAGGTAGGGGGCAGGAGGGGAATGAATGCGGGGGGAGCGGGTATAGGAAATTAATAACATGAAAACTTACCTTCTCGCCGCTTCCTCGCCACGTCTCGCACGGCCACAGGAAGCACACAGAGGGTCCCAGTCAGTAAATAACAACGCTGCCTTGGCAGCCATGTGATTGGTCGTAGCACCGTGTTTTGGTGCTCAGGCGCTGACTGGAGGCCTGGGTATTTTTTCAACGTAGGCTGGGATGCAGCCTGCATGGAGAACATGCGAACTGCGCAAGACTGTTTTGGGCGGCCCTAGAGGGCCGGTCCAAACAGTCATTGCGCACTTAGGAGGGATTTGCCTACCACTCCTCCCCTGCCCCGCCCCCTCACTCAAAGCTGCATAAGTAGGAGAAAATAAAAAGAGATAATAACGCAAGTTATTATCATTTTCCCTTTGTTTTACTGCGAAAAAAGCAGTGGGACGTTGCTCCTCCGAATTAGCGGAGGTGCCGCCATTGGCCTTTCGGCAGGTAGCTAGCTCCACGTGCTCAGATCACCCATGCCAAAACAAGCTGCCCTGCTTACAGTGATGCCATCGAGTTTCCCTAACAAAGAAGCAGAGATTTCTGGCAGAAGTGTTTGCTGAAATAGTCAAGTGTGAGCCACGGCATCCTGATTCATATAGCAGGGCACCTGACACAGGATAGTAATCTCACAGAGGGTGTATCTGCACCTGGACTGTTGCATTGAGGCTAAGCGAGGAGCTGTCAGGGTTGGGCCATGCAGAGCCTGAAAAGGGGTAAAGATATGAGGTCATGCTGGAATATATAGCGCCTGCTGTATGAAGATTCCATTCACAAGTTTGACCATATATTGTGCACTGAAATTTTGCAAACGGAATCTGATTTTGCAAACTGACCAATATATTAATAGGTCAGTTCACTACATAGAGAATAGCATCGTCGTAGACCTCCTTGCCTGATGAATACTCATTAGGCATGTAGCAATTTGCGACCCACAAGGACTGGCCACACATTCACAGAGGTGGTGGCCTGAAAGGGTCCGCAGGCCACCATCCCTGTGACTGCATCAAAAAAATATATATATATGTATACATATATATATATATATATATATATATATATTCACTGAAAAAACCATAGGTTTCACACATGTTATAGTTAGCGGAAATTTTACTGATAAAAAACCAGTGAAATTGCCCCGTTATAGTTAGTGCTGGCAACTATAACTCACGCGACCGCAATCCTCTGCTGATGCTAATACTGTATTTAGACACTTATTTGCCCATGTCTTCTTCCATACATTTTTAGCTATACATATATTACAAATATTTTTTTTTCATAAAGACACATATGTCATCAGCAGAAGATTGCGGTCGCGTGAGTTATAGTTGCCAGCACTAACTATAACGGGGCAATTTCACTGGTTTTTTATCAGTAAAATTTCCGCTAACTATAACATGTGTGAAACCTATGGTTTTTTCAGTGAATTTGCAAGGTTTTTTAAATGCTAATTCCTAACTATAACGTGTGTGAAACCTATGGTTTTTTCAGTGAATTTGTACGGTTTTTTAAATGCTAAGTTACTTTACGCCATTCGAGGCGTGCGCGCCCACTTAACGCAGTTCGTTCCGTGCACGGTTTTTATCAACTTTATTAAGCCCTGTACATTTGGTGGCCTTCGGCCTTCGGCCACCAAAAGCACAGGGGGTGGGGTCAATGTGGATAGTGTTTTTTTTATTTCGATTTTATAATTCCATGTTGTCAAAATTTAGTTTTTTATCACCTCCAATAATCCCAGTACATTTGGTGGCCTTTGGCCACCAAAAGCACAGGGGGTGGGGTGAGTGTGGATAGTGTTTTTTTTATTTCTATTTTTTTACCGTACGCGTACGGTACGCGTAATCGGCGAAATTGCCGAAAAAAAAAAAAAACGTTTTTGTTCTAGGGGGATCTTAGGGGAGTCCCTCAACATGGCTATGTGGGTGGGAGTTGTCAAAACAGCCCCTTTACATGTTTTTGGGCTTCATATTTGAAAAATTACACTCAATGCGAGAGACAAAATGGCGGACGGCGCTTCCTGGTTTCGGCCGATTCAAATGTTTACTAAGATCTAAGAGCCAATCAGAATCGCGCTCGCGCACGCCACTGTACGCGTACGGTAAGCGTACGGTAAGCGTACCGTAAGCTGGCTCAGATATATATATTGATTTAAAGGCTATTTTCTCAGATTCTACCGAACAGATTTACACCAAACCTACAAAAGGCACTTCCTTGACCTGAGGACTACCTCTCTGCCAAATTTCAAGTAAATCTGTTCAGCCGTTCGGGCTGTAGCCCTGTCTAAAGGTCCTATGGAAAAATGCATGGGAAAAACGCATTTTGGGACCCCCCTTTTATCTCAGCCCCCGCTTGACGAATCCCCCCGAGACTTTCAGGGTAGGAGCGGAGCATAGCGCCCCACCTATTTTGAAAAATTCGCGAGGATTCGTCGACCGGCGCCAAAGTTATTCAAAATAGAATGTTGCGGATTTCCTATGGAAAAGGGGTCCTAACTATAACTACCTACTGGCGACCGCCAGTAGGTAATATATATATATATATATATATATATATATATATTCACTTAAAAAACCATAGGTTTCACACATGTTATAGTTAGCTGTACATTTCACTCGTAAAAAAACAATGAAATTCCACGTTATAGTTAGATCAGGTAACTATAACTTGCGCGCCCACAATAAACTGCTGATGACGTCACATAGTACATCACTCATGACATGGTCAGTGACATCACTCATGACATCAATGATGACATCTGAAATTACACATTGTGGATTGCGGTCGCGCAAGTTATAGTTACCTGATCTAACTATAACGTGGAATTTCATTGGTTTTTTACGAGTGAAATGTACAGCTAACTATAACATGTGTGAAACCTATGGTTTTTTAAGTGAATTTGCAAGGTTTTGTAAATGATAATTCCTAACTATAACGTGTGTGAAACCTATGTTTTTTTCAGTGAATTTGTACGGTTTTTTAAATGCTAAGTTATGTATTTATTTTTTATTTTTTTTTCTGTTTTTTCACTATGCGCACACCCTGCGCGCACGGTGCGCTTTGCGCTTCGCGTTGCGCAGTCCATGCCGTGCATGCCTCGCCTTTTTTTATGCAGTATCATTTTTTTTTCACCCTTGTGGGTCATTTGATTTATTTAAGAAATGTGATTGTTAATTTTTTTTTTTTTACGGTGCGCTTACCGTACGCGTACCCCGCGATTTAAAAAAAAAACATTTTACGGTGCGCTTACCGTACGCGTACCCCGCGATTTTTTGTAAAATTTTTTTAATTTATTTTTCGTACTTTTGGGTCCTTCTTGGACCCCCTGACAAACACTAGGGGGTCTGCAACTCTCTTCGTTGCCCCCGTTTCGCGTTCCCCACCTTTGTTTCTCAGTGCGAGAGACAGAAAATGGCGGCCGACACTTCCTGATTTCGACCGATTCGAATGTTTACAGTCATGTAACCACCAATCAGAATCGCGCTCGCGCACGGCACCGTACGCGTACGGTAAGCTTACCGTAAGCGCACGGAGCGCGCTTACAGATATATATATTGATTTAAATGCTATTTTCTCAGGACCTACTGAACAGATTTACACCAGACCTACAAAAGGCACATCCTTGACCTAAGGACTACCTCTCTGCCAAATTTCAAGTAATTCTGTTCAGCCGTTCGGGCTGTAGCTGTGTCTAAAGGTCCTATGGAAAAATGCATGGGGAAAACGTGTTTTGGGACCCCCCTTTTTTCTCAGCCCCCGCTTGACAAATCCCCCCGAGACTTTCAGGGTAGGAGCGGAGCCTAGCGCCCCATTAGTTTTGAAAATTTCGCGAGGATTCGTCGACCGGCGCCAAAGTTATTCCAAATAGAATGTTGCGGATTTCCTATGGAAACACGGTCCTAACTATAACTATCTACTGGCGACCGCCAGTAGATAATATATATATGTACATATATATATATATATATATATTCAGTGAAAAAACCATAGGTTTCACACACGTTATAGTTAGGAATTAGCATTTAAAAAACCTTAGAAATTCAGTGAAAAAACCATAGGTTTCACACATGTTATAGTTAGCTGGACATTTTACTCGTAAAAAACCAATGAAATTCCCCCGTTATAGTTAGTTCAGCTAACTATAACTCGCGCGCCCGCAATGCACTGCTGATGACGTCACATATTACATCACTCATGACATGGTCAGTGACATCACTCATGACATCACTGATGACATCTCAAATGACATCACTGATGACCTCACTGATGACATCATCCAGTGAATGTGTGTTTTTCTGAAAATTAAATATGTTTTATATATGTATATCTCAAGGTCGATGGAAGAATAAATGGGTATATTACTGTCTAAATGGATGATTTCTTTTTGAAAAATTGATTGTGTAACTGACTGATTAAGTGTATCATAGTGAATACATGGCTTAGTGAGTAATGTTTAAACATATAAATATCTGTATCATTTTTTCACTTTGTGTATAAGTGGCTGCATGGGTTGGTGAGTAGCTACATGGGTGTCTATATAGGTTATTAGTTGGTTTTTTGAGTATCAGTATGAGTGTCTGCATGGTTTGGTGGGGGGTATTACGTAGTGCATAGGTGCATGAATGAGTGACTCACTGTTTGTATGTGTTGAACAGAGCATGTGTGCAGGACTGCATGGGTGGATGTGTGTGTGTATGGGTGTGTTAGTGAGTGAATGACTGTCTCAATAGTGTCTTTATGAGTAACTCCATATGTTTAAAACTAGTATATGTGACTATTGGTTTATATATGTGAGTATATGTGAGAGTGAGAGATTGAAAGAGTTCCTGTATGAATAAGTATGTATTTCTATAAGTGATTGTTTAAAAGACTAAGTATGTGTAAGTTTCCGTAGAAGTAAGTGTGGTGGTGTGTGTATAACTGTATATGCAAGTAAATGTATGTTTGATTCTTTATTAGCATGAGTGACTATGTGTGTGAGTAGCTCTATGGATGAGTGGCATTGTGTAACAGGATGTATAGGTGTATGAGTACATATGATAAGTGAGTACATGTATGAGTGACTGTATTGGACTGTTGGTGAATGAGTGGATGTGTATGTGGATCTTAGAATTACTGAAGAGGTTGTTGTAACTGTTATTGGTATGTCCATTCTTTTGTAAATTTTAGTCTCTATTTTTGAATGTGTGTATCAAAGGTTATATTAGGGGAAGAGGAGGTCTGCCACTCTATCACAAGGATGATGTCATCAGTGAGGTCATCAGTGATGTCATTTGAGATGTCATCAGTGATGTCATGAGTGATGTCACTGACCATGTCATGAGTGATGTAATATGTGACATCATCAGCAGTGCATTGCGGGCGCGCGAGTTATAGTTAGCTGAACTAACTATAACGGGGGAATTTCATTGGTTTTTTACGAGTAAAATGTCCAGCTAACTATAACATGTGTGAAACCTATGGTTTTTTCACTGAATTTCTAAGGTTTTTTAAATGCTAATTCCTAACTATAACGTGTGTGAAACCTATGTTTCTTCACTGAATTTCTAAGGTTTTTTAAATGCTAATTCCAAACTATAACGTGTGTGAAACCCATGGTTTTTTCAGTGAATTTGCAAGGTTTTTTAAATGCTAATTGTTTTTTTTTTCTTCTATTTTTTTTAACATATTTTTATTTTAATTTTCTTACCTTTTATAAAGACTATGGTTAAATTTTTAAAATTCTTTAATATGTTTTTTTTAATATATTTTTTAAAATAAACATGTAAAATTTATTTGCAGTACATTTTTTCTATTTTTTTTATTATTTTTTTAGTACGCGTACCGTAAGCTTACGGTAAGCGTACGGTTTACGCAACGCCCGTAATTTTTCTACGCTGCTTGCGTATAGTTACGCAATTTGCGTAGCCGCGCGCACTCCGCGTGGGACGCGTGCGCGCGTGCGCGCGTACGCTACACGCGCACGTTACGCGGAAGTGTCGGGTAGTGACTGTTATGCGCATGCGCGCAAGCGCATGTCTTTTTTACACGCATGCGCACTTTTGCCGTAAGCGTACCGTAAGCGTACCGTAAGCGTACGGTAGGTCATGTGATCATGAAACACAACTTTTGATTGGTTGAAACTACTTTCAGTTCTAGAACTCTCCTACACCACACCCATTCCTCTCATTTCTGCTTGTGATCCCTTAGGAGAAGGAGCTGGGTTGTCTTTGTGATACGATGGCAGAACAGCAGAGCTCTTCTGAGAGTGAGGCTAGCACTAGCAGCACTGTTTTGAGGCAGAGAGCGAGGAAACAAAAGCCCTCTTATGTATGGGATTATTTTACTTTTCCTGAAGGCCAGCAAAAGGTGAATGCACCCTTAGTAACTTGCAAGCTGTGTCAGCGTGTACTTTCAAGAGGTAATCCTGACAGGAAGTATTCCTTTGGGAATCATACCATGAAGAGACACCTCAAGGATGTACACAGAAGGACACATGGTCATCTTTTTGGAGGTAACTCTTCAGAAAGACAAGCAAGTACATCCACAGCAGCTCAGCCTGGACCATCATCTGCAGAGCTGACTCCTTCTTCTGCAGGTCAGGTGAGCCCTTCATCTGTGGGGGGAGCATCTCCTTTTGCTGGCCCTCTGGAAATGAACCCTCGATTTCGGAGGGTTGATATTCGATGCGCCTTTTGTCAAGGTCTAATTTGCCATAGGGAGACCAGTGTTTCCCTAGTGAACAACAAAATAGATCAGCACACTTGTCGCTTTGAGTAATTTTCCCATTCTTTCTTTCCTCTGTCCCTGCATGAACACAACGGTTCTTTTAAGAGCCAACCTTATCTTTCATCTTTTTTTTACATATGTTTTTAAAAACTTTTTTTTTTTTTTTTTACCGTACGCGTACGGTACGCGTAATTTTTTTTTTTTTTTTTTAAAAACACTAAAAATCAATTATCACATTACAAGGTCCTTGAGAGACTACAATTATTATTTTTGACTTACCATACCCACTCAAAAAAATATTTATTCATTTGTTTTAAAAAAAAATAGCTTTATAAATGGTTCTAGTTTTCGAAATTTTTCTATATCAATCTGAAAAAAAAGAAAAAAGTATTAATATTTTTAAAACATTTTATAATACAGTACACATTTTTACATATTTTTCAAAAAATATTTTTGCCTTATTTTTGCTGTTTTCAGAATATATTGCATTTCACTATAAATTGTGAAAGCAATTGCATTCATCATTTTACAGCGGGCAAAAAAAAATAACAATCACAAAGATTGTATTAAAAAAGCCCAGAATCTCTTTTTACTTAAACTTAACATTATAGAAATGCATAATATTCTAAAAAAATATCATCTAATACCAATACTTATTTCTTTAAAATACCGTCTGATATGTTTGTTTCAGAAGTATAATCACAATATTATATCTCAAATAACTCCACAATACATCTGATTCCATTTCCTTTAGGCCAAATAGTAATTTTAAAAATTTTTTGGGAATAAATTTCCAACGGTAATCCAATAAAATTCTAAAGTTTCATTTGTCCAGATCTCACCGATTCTCTGTAACATTTTGGTTCACGAAAATTTTTTGAATAATTTATTAAGTCCACAATAGAATTGGTTACTTTTCCGCATGGCCAAATAGTAATTTTTTAAATCATTTTTGAAAAAATTTCCAATGGCAGTCCAATAACATTCCAAAATTTAAATTGTGCAGATGTTACCGATTATCTCTAAATTATTGGTTTTTGAAAGTTTCATTAAAAATTAAAAAAGTCCACATTACAATTGGTTATCTTTCCATTAGGCCAAATGATAATTTAAAAATCTTTTTTTTACAAAATTGCAATGGTAATCCAGTAAAATGGTAAAATTATTTTGTCCAGATCTTGCCAAATCTCTCTAAAATTTAGGTTTCAGGAAGATTAGATAGGAATTTGCTAAATCAAAAGGCAAACGTTGTTTGAAAATCAATTGGGAATCATTACACAGTGTCCAGCCTTTTTCACATTTAAGATAAACTGTGTAATGTCCAGAAGTAACAGTAGGTCCATCATGGAAAATTATTGCAACAGTTACAAAAGTTTTTCCTGAAATTGATAATTGCTGTCCTGTAAACTTCTTTATTAAAGTATCCAATTTTGAACCATCAGCTCTACATCGTTGCATCATTAAAATTACATACTGTCCGTATTCCTTTAAAATTAATGTTGAAAACATGTCAGATTTACACTCACCACATTTCATGCTATGATTAGCATCTTTAACTAATTTTGCAAAAGTGACTGTTTTACTCTCTGGCAATGTCAAATAAATAAACCTTTCATTATCAACATTAGAGCCACATATATTATAACAATTTTCACAACTATGTTCCCATTTATAAGAGAGACCAAAAAAAATTTCAATGGGAACTCCTTCTTCTTCCACTACCTGAAGAAAATACATCAAAAATTTGTGTGCATCTTGCTGTTCATTTTGAGAAAACTGTGTTCGTCCTGAACATATATCTAAAAGTTTTCTAATTTCAGTAGCACTTTCTATTTGAGTTTTATCTTTACTCAGCTTTTGAAAAAGGAGACTCAGCTCTGAACAGAATCTTTTTCCCTGATTTACTATTATCTGCTCTTGCAAACTTTCCAGATAAAATGCAACATTCAGCACTACATTTGCGTAGCAGTTGACACCAGAGTTATTTTCAAAATGACATCCTACAACCTGTTCTTCATTTTCCTTTTTCTTTTTGCTTGCAATTACATCACTCCTCTTTTTTTTCCTCTTCTCTACATCTTCATTACAGATATTCTCATTTTTTCTTTTACGAGAAACTACACGTTTCTCCAACACAGGATACTGACCTAAATGAGGAGCATAGCTTCTTCTTAATCTATTATACTCCTTTACACAGTTTGTATCAGCACTAACTTTTGAATCATCAAAGTCTATCATGAATAAACCTGATAATGTTTTCACTCGTGACAAAGCAACATATGCCATACCTTCTTTGAACACAGTTGAACCAATGTTCACAAATGCACAATCTACAGTCAATCCTTGAGACTTGTGAATAGTTACAGCATATGCTAGTGAAAACGGAAACTGCTTCCTACGTACATATAAGTCTTTCACAAGCATGAAACGAACTGTACAACGACAAATATCTTTAACTTCTTCTATCTGATCAAATTTTATTTTTAAACATTCAATTCCTTCTTTTTTCTGATAATTAATAAAACCCACAACTCTTCCCATAGCTCCATTAACTAAACCTTTTTCAACATCCAAATTTCTTCTTAAAAATACTCTACAGTTCATGCAAACATATAGATTTTTTTCTAATCCAGCTGTTTTGGAGATGTTCTTCTCTAGTGAGTCCAATTTATTTTTCAGTTTGCCTGTTACTGTGATAGTAATTGTTCCATCCTCAATTTTGTCCACTGCTTCCAATTTCCTGATCTCTTCCTTTTCCAATTTCAAAAGCTCCTCATTAAATATTGAGCATTCACGTAGAGTTGGCATTAAGCAGATGACACTTTTGTTTTCTGCAATATTCTTGTATATTTTCTCTGCAACTATTTCTTCCTTTGGAAATAAATTATGTAGCTGCCGACTCTGTAATGCTTTTTTGCCAACTTCTGTGAGTAGTCCAATTCTGATATCTTTCAGAATACTTCCATATTCTTCATCGCTTGCTTGCCTCATATTAGTAGTAAGTTCCTTGTACTCAAAGAAGGACCAACTATTTGTATTTCCGATGCTTCCCAATGACTTCTTCGTGTCTTCATGTGTGACAGTATTAAATACTGGTTGTCCTTTAACTGGAGTAAGTTGCAAAAGATCTCCAAAAACTATGACGTGTTTTCCACCAAATAACATGTCATAGTCTGTCTTCAAAATTTGCTGCATTCTTAAATGCACAAAGGCAAGCATTAAGTTTGATACCATGCTCACCTCATCAATAATGAGAACTTGCATCTTCTTCAATACTCTTGAAACTTCCAAGGATGCTTCTCCAGTTAGCTTGTTGTATTGTATTTTGTTCTCATGCTCCACTGGTAACATTAGCAAACGATGTAAAGTGATTCCTTTTATGTTATATGCTGCTAACCCAGTTCAGTTGGAGCAGTAACCACACAAGACAAAGTAGAATCCGTTTTTTGCTGTAGGTAGCTTCTGATAACTTTTATAAGGAATCTTTTTCCAGTTCCAGCTTGTCCGCTTACATACATCCTGATTGGATGAAATGATGTGCATGAGCACTCTTTTTTTTCATGTAGAAATCCGTGATCAATTTTGTTTTTGATCTCTTCATAAATTTGTTGCTGCTCTTGATTCAGTTGTCTTTCCAAATTTTCTAAGTCTATAAATTCTTCTTGAGCTTGATTCATAGCCGTTTCCACTTCATTCATGGCTATTGATGCTTCATTTTCAACGATTGGTTGTCCTAGGGGATCTTGACTGAGTGTTCCTGAACTTTGGCTGTCCTGAGAACTGTCTCTAGCTATTTCTGCTGCAATTGTAGTTTCCTGTTCAATTTCTTCATTTAACATTTGCAGATAAGTTGAGAATGTACTGCATTGTATGCTGTCTTTGCAAGCATTAAAAGAATCTTCATAGCTTTGAAATTCTCCCAGTAGTTCATCCTCTGTACGCCATGGTTTAAACAACTCTAAAAGAGCCAAGTAGTAAAATTCCTTCTTGTCAGTAGTGTCACAACTCAGCTTCCGGTGATTTATCAAACTTCCTTTTGTTTGCTTCACCAAACATCCTTCTTCACCAACGACTTTATATTTTCCATTGCTGATGTCTTCTGCGGCTTTCCGTGAATAAATGTAGTTCTGCAGCACTTCATAGAGACACATGTTCTCCAGATGATGACTTCTCTTGGGATAATAAGTGTCCAACATGTTTGATTTCAAAATATCTGTACTTTCTGGGTCATTCTCGGCCAAATATTCAATTTCTCCTACAGATTTCAGTACCCGATTTCTCATTGCTGCAAGGCCTAAACTTGCCCAAATTATTCTTCTTGACTTCGAGTAGAGACTTGCAGAAGATAACCTATCTGAACATTCGTAGGATCCAATTTCTCGATGCGATAACATCTTCAAACTGAAACTGTACAGCTTCTTACTGACAGTCTTCTCGTGAGAAATCTCTTCCCACATTTCCTTTAATTCTGTTTTTTCTGATTTTGTAATGTAAGACGTTACATATCGAGCAACAGCAATGGAATTGTCAGCAACATACTGTATATCCATGTTAGCGTTCCACATGGATAAAATGACTGGGTTGTAGTCATTTATATTTTTTGATTCTTCTTTTCTTTTTAGGTTGTAGGTATTCTTAGGTGATTTTCTTGTGATAGTATGTCTCACAGCTGACATAAAACTGTTGACTCTTCCATTTGAAAGAACAGGTCTTGGAAATCCAAATCGACATTTAGTGTAGTATTTATCTTTGCTCTTGTATTTCCGTCGACAGTATTTTCCACACCGATGACTTTGGAAACGTAAAACTTGCTCCTTTAACTTTTTCTCTTCTGTGCTTTTTGGTATAGCACATGTTGCATATTCTTCAATGTAAGATAACACTGCTTCATCAGTATCTGTTCCAAACTTTGGGGCATCCTTGATCCACAACAGCATATGAATATGAGGAGCACCTCTTGCCTGGTACTCTTTTCTCCAAAAGAAATCCTCTACTTCTCCAAGAGGTGGATTTTGTTTATTGCAGATGAAGGACATCATAGCCTCAAATCTATGATTGAAATATCTGCAAACATTAACCGGATCCAATGAGCACAGTTCTCCTGGTGTCTTGTATTCGATGTTTTTAATGTTTGAATTTGCCTCTCGTAGAAAATCCAGTAAATCATCCCAAGCGTACTCGCACAGCTTAGGGTAAGGAACCATGTTGGTGTTCCTAAATTCCGTAACATGCATTTTAATTCACCATGGCGTCGGTACCAATATTCATTTGTCCCACGCTGACAAGCCATCAGATTGATCAGTTGTGTTTCCAAATGATCATCTCGGTGCTGCACTTTCTCCATAAAATCCTTAGCAGACACATTTTGTAAATGTACTCCACTTTTTAAAATGTGATTTACTGCATAAGACAGTGCAGACAAGTCGCTTTCAAATAAAAGATGGAACAAATAAGGAATACTTTGTCGAAATCTGGGATCTTCAGCATATAGTCTTGTAGTCCGATACTCAGAAGCTGGAATCTGTTCTGGTCGTTCATCATATCGTCCTCCTTTTCCTTTAGGAAACAGCTGGGGAAAACATCGAGCTTCCAAGCTCTCCTCCCATACACTCACGGGAGTTCCTTTTGCTTTCTTCATCTGAAAGAGATCAATATTGTCTCCCATAACTTCTTTTGAATGAAGAGGATGTATGCTAAAATGTTCATAAATTTCTTCTTCCTTTGACTTGTCCACTTTTTCAATTTGTCCAGTTGGTGTTTCTGTGTCTTCTTGTAAATCTTCTTCTTCTTCTTCTTCTATATAAATTGATTCATACCATTTGTTATTCCTTTTCAAATACAAATTTGCTTTTTGTACTTTCCGTACATCTACCAGCTCCTGCCAAATCTTCTTATTCTTTGTAGGTACACCATTAACCAGAATAATTAATGGTTCAGTTTCCAAAGTATCCGCATCAATAGTTTCCATATTTTTTTTCAAATCCAAGGGCAAATACACCACTCTACCTTTTAAACCTCTCAGTAAATCTGAAGGAGGTAATTTACCAGTTTTGGGCTCCATACGTACTATGGTCTGGAACGGATGAACACATTGAAGGAGTATAGACTCATATGTATTTAATTCAGAAAGTTCAGCAGGAATAGCATCCAATTCTAAATTATTATGTACAGCTCTGGTCGGCATTCTATTTTCCTCTAACTTGTTGTAACAGTATTTACAAATACGCTGATCTTCACCCAATTCAAAACAATTTTCTAGAAATATATATGTGGCAAAATCCTTCCACTTATAATTATCTTCATTTTCACTCTTTCTGTAGAGATCAACATTCCTAGTTTGTTTTCTATAATGAGTTCTGCGGCAACAAATACAAGTAAAATTTGGTCTTTCATTAGAGACAATTGCAAATTTTGTTATGTGATCATTAAATGTGTAACTTACAGAGGGTTCTACATTCTCTTCCACTTCTTCCTCATTTAGTGTATCCTTCTCTGCACTGTTTTGTTCAGGACCAAAGTAACAAAACTGAATTTCATCAACAACCTTCTCTACATCTGATACCGTTCCTCGGAACAGAGCCCTATTCAATTCATTTAACTTTATTGCTGGACTTTTGGCAAAATACAACCGTCTCACAAACTTTCTCATTTCAGTATGATGAACAGCCAGCATCCTAAAATGATGGAAAACACTATTGCACACTTTTCTAGATAGACAAGCCAGAGAATGACCCTGCAAACCAGTATTCTCTCTCACTCTGCATGGATCCAGACTTTGAAGCACCTTAATCTTCTGTTTTATACTTTTTTTACTATATTCTCTTAGAAACTCTCGAAATTTGTCAATAGATTCCTGACGCACAGTGCAAATACTACTACAATTCCAAGTGTACACTGGGGCTTTAGGACGTCTCCCCATTGCCTCATCTGCCATCACTTGTACCTCATCTCTTGGAACCATTATCTCCTTCTCCATTATGCAACCATTTTTTACTTCGTATGAACGACCTCTGGTGTCAACTGCATGCAGCAAACTATTACTTTGAAAATAGCTCTCTTCTTTAAAAAAAGGTTCACTACTTGAACTATGCATCCACTTTCCTAAAAACACTTTACAAAAGTTTGTTCTGTTCACTACTCTTTTCCTTTTGCTATGTGATTTCAGTACATTAACCATTTTGTCTAATGTACGCATCCTATTCAAAATTAATATGAATAGTTTCCTTTTTAATTCTAATGCCTTTGCTGCAATGGCTTCAATTTCTTTTTTTCTCTAATAAAACTTTGCCTTTTGCTTATATTTCTTCACATCCTTTATCAAATTGGACATAACTCTCCTCTGAAACATTTTTCTACGTATCTCTTTAAACGCTGTTTTTCTGTTTAAGTTTATCTTTTTAGTTGCAGAAGGTATATTTGCATTAACTAAATTCTCAATTTTTTCCTGTCCTTTTCGATTGAAATCATTCTTTCCAGTACAGACATTTTGTACATTTTTCCTTTTTTTGAATATGTTCCTTAGAAAATCTTTTGTTTGCTTACCAGAAAATTTTTTCTTCCTCCCAACATCAGCATCTTCTACTAACTTTGATCCTCTAGTTGTCTTCAAATATAGTTTTTTTTTTAGCGTTTTTTGAACTCTGGATTTTGTAGGCATCTTAAATTTTGTTCACTGCTCTTCAGCAATACCTGAAAAAAACTAAAAAAAAAATTCCTTTATTTTATTTAAATATATTACTACATTTCTTTTCACAATAGTCACAAAACGAAATTTCTTTGCCAATTTGAATGCACACTTACTGCTTTTTTTTTGGGCAAGTGAAAATCACTTTTACAGACTGACACATTATGAAACCACTTTTCAGATTTTTTAAAAAGCCCATGTCCAGACTGCTACACTCCAGCAAGGGCAACCAGCCTTAGTGATGCTGAATGTATTTGCATTACAGACTGAAACCTCAAAACCCCACTCGCTTCTAAATACTGTGCATGATTATACATGGAAAGGAGCTGGGTGTGTGCTAAGAGTCTGCTTCTTCCCCCAAAAAATCGCTCCCCCTTCTTCCTACTAATGCAACTGTGAAATCACCAGAGCAAAACGCAATAAATCTCTGCCTGTAATTCCTATTTCCACACAGAGTCATGTTTTCACATTAGTCCCAAAACGAAATTTCTTTGCCAATTTGAATGCACACTTACTGCTCTTTTTTTTTCGCAAGTTAAAATCACTTTTACAGACTGACACATTATGAAACCACTTTTCAGTTTTTTTAAAAAGCCCATGACCAGACTGCTATTTCAGACCACCACCATGTGTATCCTCAGTGACTGCCTACACTCCTTCAAGGGCAACCAGCCTTAGTGATGCTGAATGTATTTGCATTACAGACTGAAACCTGAAAACCCCACTCGCTTGTAAATACTGTGCATGATTATACATGGCAAGCAGATGGGTGTGTGCTAAGAGTCTGCTTCTTCCCCCAAAAAATCGCTCCCCCTTTCTCCTACTAATGCAACTGTGAAATCACCAGAAAAAAACGCAATAAATCTCTGCCTGTAATTCCTATTTCCACACAGTCATGTTTTCACATTAGTCCCAAAACGAAATTTCTTTGCCAATTTGAAAGCACACTTACTGCTCTTTTTTTTTGGCAAGTGAAAATCACTTTTACAGACTGACACATTATGAAACCACTTTTTTGATTTTTTTAAATGCACATGTCCAAACTGCTTTTTCAGACCACCACCATGTGTAACCTGGGTGACTGCCTACATTCCAGCAAGGGCAACCAGCCTTAGTGATGCTGAATGTATTTGCATTACAGACTGAAACCTGAAAACCCCACTCGCTTGTAAATACTGTGCATGATTATACATGGCAAGCAGATGGGTGTGTGCTAAGAGTCTGCTTCTTCCCCCAAAAAATCGCTCCCCCTTTTTCCTACTAATGCAACTGTGAAATCACCAGAAAAAAACGCAATAAATCTCTGCCTGTAATTCCTATTTCCACACAGAGTCATGTTTTCACATTAGTCCCAAAACGAAATTTCTTTGCCAATTTGAAAGCACACTTACTGCTCTTTTTTTTTGGCAAGTGAAAATCACTTTTACAGACTGACACATTATGAAACCACTTTTTTGATTTTTTTAAATGCACATGTCCAAACTGCTTTTTCAGACCACCACCATGTGTAACCTGGGTGGCTGCCTACATTCCAGCAAGGGCAACCAGCCTTAGTGATGCTGAATGTATTTGCATTACAGACTGAAACCTGAAAACCCCACTCGCTTGTAAATACTGTGCATGATTATACATGGCAAGCAGATGGGTGTGTGCTAAGAGTCTGCTTCTTCCCCAAAAAAATCGCTCCCCCTTTTTCCTACTAATGCAACTGTGAAATCACCAGAAAAAAACGCAATAAATCTCTGCCTGTAATTCCTATTTCCACACAGTCATGTTTTCACATTAGTCCCAAAACGAAATTTCTTTGCCAATTTGAAAGCACACTTACTGCTCTTTTTTTTTGGCAAGTGAAAATCACTTTTACCGACTGACACATTATGAAACCACTTTTTTGATTTTTTTAAATGCACATGTCCAAACTGCTTTTTCAGACCACCACCATGTGTAACCTGGGTGGCTGCCTACATTCCAGCAAGGGCAACCAGCCTTAGTGATGCTGAATGTATTTGCATTACAGACTGAAACCTGAAAACCCCACTCGCTTGTAAATACTGTGCATGATTATACATGGCAAGCAGATGGGTGTGTGCTAAGAGTCTGCTTCTTCCCCCCAAAAATCGCTCCCCCTTTTTCCTACTAATGCAACTGTGAAATCACCAGAAAAAAACGCAATAAATCTCTGCCTGTAATTCCTATTTCCACACAGAGTCATGTTTTCACATTAGTCCCAAAACGAAATTTCTTTGCCAATTTGAAAGCACACTTACTGCTCTTTTTTTTTGGCAAGTGAAAATCACTTTTACAGACTGACACATTATGAAACCACTTTTTTGATTTTTTTAAATGCACATGTCCAAACTGCTTTTTCAGACCACCACCATGTGTAACCTGGGTGGCTGCCTACATTCCAGCAAGGGCAACCAGCCTTAGTGATGCTGAATGTATTTGCATTACAGACTGAAACCTGAAAACCCCACTCGCTTGTAAATACTGTGCATGATTATACATGGCAAGCAGATGGGTGTGTGCTAAGAGTCTGCTTCTTCCCCCAAAAAATCGCTCCCCCTTTTTCCTACTAATGCAACTGTGAAATCACCAGAAAAAAACGCAATAAATCTCTGCCTGTAATTCCTATTTCCACACAGAGTCATGTTTTCACATTAGTCCCAAAAAGAAATTTCTTTGCCAATTTGAAAGCACACTTACTGCTCTTTTTTTTTGGCAAGTGAAAATCACTTTTACAGACTGACACATTATGAAACCACTTTTTTGATTTTTTTAAATGCACATGTCCAAACTGCTTTTTCAGACCACCACCATGTGTAACCTGGGTGGCTGCCTACATTCCAGCAAGGGCAACCAGCCTTAGTGATGCTGAATGTATTTGCATTACAGACTGAAACCTGAAAACCCCACTCGCTTGTAAATACTGTGCATGATTATACATGGCAAGCAGATGGGTGTGTGCTAAGAGTCTGCTTCTTCCCCCAAAAAATCGCTCCCCCTTTTTCCTACTAATGCAACTGTGAAATCACCAGAAAAAAACGCAATAAATCTCTGCCTGTAATTCCTATTTCCACACAGAGTCATGTTTTCACATTAGTCCCAAAAAGAAATTTCTTTGCCAATTTGAAAGCACACTTACTGCTCTTTTTTTTTGGCAAGTGAAAATCACTTTTACAGACTGACACATTATGAAACCACTTTTTTGATTTTTTTAAATGCACATGTCCAAACTGCTTTTTCAGACCACCACCATGTGTAACCTGGGTGGCTGCCTACATTCCAGCAAGGGCAACCAGCCTTAGTGATGCTGAATGTATTTGCATTACAGACTAAAACCTGAAAACCCCACTCGCTTGTAAATACTGTGCATGATTATACATGGCAAGCAGATGGGTGTGTGCTAAGAGTCTGCTTCTTCCCCCAAAAAATCGCTCCCCCTTTTTCCTACTAATGCAACTGTGAAATCACCAGAAAAAAACGCAATAAATCTCTGCCTGTAATTCCTATTTCCACACAGAGTCATGTTTTCACATTAGTCCCAAAACGAAATTTCTTTGCCAATTTGAATGCACACTTACTGCTCTTTTTTTTTGGCAAGTGAAAATCACTTTTACAGACTGACACATTATGAAACCACTTTTTTGATTTTTTTAAATGCACATGTCCAAACTGCTTTTTCAGACCACCACCATGTGTAACCTGGGTGGCTGCCTACATTCCAGCAAGGGCAACCAGCCTTAGTGATGCTGAATGTATTTGCATTACAGACTAAAACCTGAAAACCCCACTCGCTTGTAAATACTGTGCATGATTATACATGGCAAGCAGATGGGTGTGTGCTAAGAGTCTGCTTCTTCCCCCAAAAAATCGCTCCCCCTTTTTCCTACTAATGCAACTGTGAAATCACCAGAAAAAAACGCAATAAATCTCTGCCTGTAATTCCTATTTCCACACAGAGTCATGTTTTCACATTAGTCCCAAAACGAAATTTCTTTGCCAATTTGAATGCACACTTACTGCTCTTTTTTTTTGGCAAGTGAAAATCACTTTTACAGACTGACACATTATGAAACCACTTTTTTGATTTTTTTAAATGCACATGTCCAAACTGCTTTTTCAGACCACCACCATGTGTAACCTGGGTGGCTGCCTACATTCCAGCAAGGGCAACCAGCCTTAGTGATGCTGAATGTATTTGCATTACTGAGTCCAACCTCAAACCCTTAAACTATTCTTTTTTTTTCCAGTACACCTTACTTTATCGTGAAAACATAGTCCATATTATTTTACATGTTCCTCACATTTAAATTTCTCCCAAAACAGAAAATGATAAACGCAACTTCAACAAAAAGAATTTCCATTTCTATTATTCATTTCTTAATTTACCATATACATCTCCTCTCAAACTCTAACCTCACCTTTAAAATTAGTTAGTTGTGAAAGAAATGTGGCACTCAAACAGCAGATTATCAGAGCCAGGATCTCTGTTCTGTTCACCTCTCTCCTCTCAGCAGAACCAGATAATGGCAAACTTTCCCTCTATTTTTCCACACATATACATGTAAGTTTCAAATCTCAGTGCTTCCCCCTTTTTTTCAAATGTAATCACACATTTCTATTGGTTGAAAACCAACCCTTTTCCAAAAGTACCCTTCCCCCAACTTGACTTCTGCCTAGTACCCTTCCCCCAACTTGACTTCTGCCTGGTACCATAGCAACAGCTCATGGAACACTGCTGTGTGGAGTTAGGTCAGAAGTTCGCCACACAATGTTTCAATTCCACAGAGCAAGAGTGCTTGACTTTTCAAACCTAACAGCAAATCCATAGTACTGTTCTTTGGTAACACATTTTTTTGTACCAATACAAAACATGCTTCTATTAATTTACACATACAGCCTAGTTTTTATTCTAGAATGGTATGAAACAGCCAATCAGTTCTTTTTGTTTTGAAAAAAATATGTATGCCTCCATTTCCAAACTGTCTTTCTTTTCATATTGCCATTCTACTGAAAGACACCTCCTGAGTGCATCCAGTTCTCCTTTGAAGATGTTCACAGTGTGGATTGTAGGGCACAGCTATGTCTTCTGGAGTGAAAAGTTTGCAGAGAAAACAGATATGGTGAGAGACCTTGCTTTGCCAAATGTAGACATTAAATGGATTGGTCAGAGGGGGTTAAAGTGGCACTAATTGATGCCATTGGTGAAATCCTTCATGCAAATCCAACACCCTGACCTCATAATAGTGCACTGTGGTGGCAATGACCTAGGCACTTTGACTGGGGTAGGTCTGGAAATGCTTATGAAGGACACCTTTGCACAACTGTTTTCACTTTTCCCTAAAACTGCCTTTGTGTTTTCCAACATATGCCAAAGGCAAAAATGGAACTGGTCCAATCATTTCTGTCCGCAGATTGACAAAGCAAGAAAGCACGTCAACAAATCTGTTTCTGCTTTCCTCCGTGACTATGGTATGGGTGCCATTTACCACAACAACTTGCGTTATGACATGCAAGACATTTATAGAGGAGATGGTGTGCACTTCAATGATGAAGGGAACAGAGTCTTCCTCTTGAACCTTAGACTCTGCATCGGTACTTACTTGTAGGTACCACTAAAAAAATGACTTCATAAACACAACAGCTCTTTTTAGAGCTCCCTAATATCTAAACTCTTAAATCTGCATTTCATTTCTTTTTTAATTTATTTTTTCTTCCGTACGCTTACCGTAAGCTTACCGTACGCGTACCCCGTGATTTTTTTAAAAATCAATAAATGTTTTCTTTGTACTTTACAGTCCTTCTTTGACCCCCTCACAAATGTAAGGGGGTCTGTAACTCTCCTCATTGCCCCCTTTTCTTGTTTTCACTCTTTTTTTTCTGGGTGAAACACACAAAATGGCGGCCGCCGCTTCCTGGTTTCGGCCGATTCGAATGTTTACTAAGATCTAACAGCCAATCAGAATCTCGCTCGCGCACGCCATTTTTCTTCCGTACGCTTACCGTAAGCTTACCGTACGCGTACCCCGTGATTTTTTTAAAAATCAATAAATGTTTTCTTTGTACTTTACAGTCCTTCTTTGACCCCCTCACAAATGTAAGGGGGTCTGTAACTCTCCTCATTGCCCCCTTTTCTTGTTTTCACTCTTTTTTTTCTGAGTGAAACACACAAAATGGCGGACGCCGCTTCCTGGTTTTGGCCGATTTGAATGTTTACTAAGATCTAAGAGCCAATCAGAATCGCGCTCGCGCACGCCACCGTACGCGTACGGTAAGCGTACCGTAAGCGTACCGTAAGCGGGCTCAGATATATATATTGATTTAAAGGCTATTTTCTCAGAATCTACTGAACAGATTTACGCCAAACCTACAAAAGGCACTTCCTTGACCTAGGGACTACCTCTCTGCCAAATTTCTAGTAATTCTGTTCAGCCGTTCGGGCTGTAGCTCTGTCTAAAGGTCCTATAGAAAAATGCATGGGAAAAACGCGTTTTGGGACCCCCCTTTTATCTCAGCCCCCGCTTGACGAATCCCCCCGAGACTTTCAGGGTAGGAGCGGAGCGTAGCGTCCCACCTATTTTGAGAAATTCGCGAGGATTCATCGACCGGCGCCAAAGTTATTCAAAATAGAATGTTGCGGATTTCCTATGGAAAAGGGGTCCTAACTATAACTACCTACTGGCGACCGCCAGTAGGTAATATATATATATATATATATGTATATATATATATATATATATATATATATATATATATATATATATACATATATATATATATATATATTATCTACTGGCGGTCGCCAGTAGATAGTTATAGGTAGGACCGTGTTTCCATAGGAAATCTGAAAATTCTATTTTGAATAACTTTGGCGCCGGTTAACGAATGCTCGCGAATTTTTCAAAATAGGTGGGGCGCTCCGCTCCGCTCCTACCCTGAAAGTCTCGGGGTGATTAGTCAAGCAGGGGCCGAGAAAAAAGGGGGTCCCAAAACGCGTTTTCCCCATGCATTTTTCCATAGGGACCTTTAGTCCAAGGTACAGCCCGAACGGCTGAACATAATTATTTGAAATTTGGCAAAGAAAAAGTCCTCAGGTCAGGGATGTGCCTTTTGAATATCTGGAGTCAATCTGTTCAGTAGATCCAGAGAAAATTTCAGTTAAAAGTACATATATATCTATAGGCGCGCACCGTGCACGTACGGTAAGCATATCGTACGCGCACGCTGCCGTGCGCAAGCGTAATTCTGATTGGTGGTTATATGACAGTAAACATTCCAGTCGGTCGTAATCAGGAAGTGTCGGCCGCCATTTTGTCTCTCGCAGTCTGAGGCAGTGAAAAACAAAGGTGGAGAATGTGAAAAGGGGGCAGGGTGGACAGTTCCTGACCCCCTAGCCTTTGTCAGGGGGTCACTGAAGGACCCCCAAGGATGAAAAAAACATTTTTTTGTTTTCGAAAAAGCGCACGGTGCCCGCACGGTGCGCGCACGGTGAAGAACCTGAAAAAAAAAAATATTAATAAAGACATAACTTAGCATTTAAAAAAACGTACAAATTCACTTAAAAACCCATAGGTTTCACACACACACTCCATCAGAGATCATCAGTTCAACAAGTACTTACTTGCACCCACTGGGGTGAACCACTCAAGAACTTCATGTACCAGCTTCCCTTGGGGCGACGCGGAGGAGGAGCTTGCGGAGTGCGGTCCATTGCGGTTGTTTATAAAAATGGCTCCCTCGAGCTTTGAGCTGACGAGCTCCTGGACGACGCACCTGCGTGCCTGTGCGGGCACTGAGGCCCTTGACGGTTGCTTGGCGGCCCTCTCTTCCACCCCTAACTATTTTCTCTACTGAGGAGGGACGTTATCCCGAAACCCGAGCCATGTCTCGGGCGATATTTTAAAACCCGGGACATGTATCGGGTCTCGAGATCATCAGTTCAACAAGTACTTACTTGCACCCACTGGGGTGAACCACTCAAGAACTCCATCAGAGATCATCAGTTCAACAAGTACTTACTTGCACCCACTGGGGTGAACCACTCAAGAACTTCATGTACCAGCTTCCCTTGGGGCGACCCGGAGGAGGAGCTAGCGGAGTGCGGTCCATTGCGGTTGTTTATAAAAATGGCTCCCTCGAGCTTTGAGCTGACGAGCTCCTGGACGACGAACCTGCGTGCCTGTGCGGGCACTGAGGCCCTTGCCGGTTGCTTGGCGGCCCTCTCTTCCACCCCTAACTATTTTCTCTACTGAGGAGGGAAGTTATCCCGAAACCCGAGCCATGTCTCGGGCGATATTTTAAAACCCGGGACATGTATCGGGTCTAGAGATCATCAGTTCAACAAGTACTTACTTGCACCCACTGGGGTGAACCACTCAAGAACTCCATCAGAGATCATCAGTTCAACAAGTACTTACTTGCACCCACTGGGTGAACCACTCAACAACTTCATGTACCAGCTTCCCTTGGGGAGACCCGGAGGAGGAGCTAGTGGAGTGCGGTCCATTGCGGTTGTTTATAAAAATGGCTCCCTCGAGCTTTGAGCTGACGAGCTCCTGGACGACACACCTGCGTGCCCGTGCGGGCACTGAGGCCCTTGACGGTTGCTTGGCGGCCCTCTCTTTCACCCCTAACTATTTTCTCTACTGAGGAGGGAAGTTATCCCGAAACCCGAGCCATGTCTCGGGCGATATTTTAAAACCCGGGACATGTATCGGGTCTAGAGATCATCAGTTCACCAAGTACTTACTTGCACCCACTGGGGTGAACCACTCAAGAACTCCATCAGAGATCATCAGTTCAACAAGTACTTACTTGCACCCACTGGGGTGAACCACTCAAGAACTTCATGTACCAGCTTCCCTTGGGGCGACCCGGACGAGGAGCTAGCGGAGTGCGGTCCATTGCGGTTGTTCACACACGTTATAGTTAGGGATTAGCATTTAAAAAACCTTGCAAATTCACTTAAAAACCATAGGTTTCACACATGTTATAGTTAGCTGGACATTTCCCTCGTAAAAAACCAATGAAATTCCCCCGTTATAGTTAGTGCAGGCAACTATAACTCACGCGACCGCAATCCTCTGCTGATGACGTCAGATATTGCATCACTGATTAAATATGTGTCTTTCTGAAAAATACATATTTGTAATATATGTATAGCTAAAGATTAATGGAAGAAGACATGGGTAAATAGGTGTCTAAATACAGTGATGTAATATCTGAGTAGGATCCATCAGGGCAGAGGAAAGGCACCCAAAAGGGGTGGGGGTTGTCTTGCGCTCACAGAAGCAGCTGGATTAGATTCGGGTGCGGCTTGTAGTGTGAGAGGGCAACCACCAGCCCACCAATATAGTGACCCCCATCAGGAACAGACGGAACCCACTACCTTGCAACAGGGCAGGATTGTCGGTATAACCTCATCATATAACTAAGCGGATCCACCATGACCAAAGACAAGGTGACCAGGGAACTACAAAACAAAGCACCATAGACAGATACACAGGAGCTGGGGCCAAGGTCACATATGCTGAGGGCAGCCCCAATGCCTCACCAGATGATGCTGCTCTACTAGCAGTGATTACTCAAACAAGAGTGGTATTGGAAACCGAGGTCGGTGTTGTTGGCTCGGAGGTGTAGCTGCTGTGCCAAGATCTCCGGGGAGCGGTCGAGCACCTGATGGAGGCAGAGATGAGGGTCGCGACATATAATTGCGTCCATCTTAAATTACCGCAACCATGACCTTGTCCTTAAACACACCAGGATGAAAGGAGATCTCTCCTACAACTCACAGAGAATTATGAAATTCCCAGACTATACCAGAATGGTCCTACTGCAGCGACAATCCTTTCAAGCTGCTACGGCACGCCTGCGGGAGCTCAAAATCCTGTACTCACTTCAGTTCCCTGCCTGGCTGCAAGTCGTATACAATTCTCATACTCTGTTCTTTGACACACCAGAAGCAGTTTTTAACTGGACAGATGAACAGATACAAACCAAGCCACACACCCACCACACCGAGATTTAGATTCATCATCAGGAGAATCTCACCGCATGCGAACACAACCGAAGGATAAACGGCGGGATCATTCCAGGTCGTCTGTTGTTGACTGGGAGTTCGTTTCAGGCTTTGGCTGTGATGTAAGAAAAGGCTCTTTCACCCGCTCTGGTTCTGTGGATGTGTGGGGTTTCTGCTATGGTGAGGTCTGCGGAGCATAGGTTTCTTTTGGGTACGTGGAATGAGGCTCTAACATTGAGGTATTTGGGTCCAATGTTGTGGAGGGATTTGTAGGCATGGGTGAGTAGCTTGAAGGTTACTCTCTTCTCGACTGGGAGCCAGTGGAGGTCTCGCACGTGTTGGGTGATGTGCTCATGTCGGGGATGCCAAGGATGAGTCTGGTCGCTGTGTTCTGGATGGTCTGTAGTTTGCATAGCAGGGATTTGTTGATTCCAGTGTAGAGGGCATTTCTGTAGTCCAGTCTGCTATTTTTGAGTGTGTGGGTGGCTGTCTTTAAGGCTTCAGTGGGATCCACTTGAAGGTCTTGTGGAGAATGTTGAAACAAGTGGAGGCGACGGTGTTGATCTGTCAGGTCATGGGAGGAGTCGAGTATGATGCTGAGGTTCCGGGCGTGGTCTGTGGGGGAGAGGGGGTGCCGAGAGCGGGGGGCCACCAGGAGTTGTCCCAAGCTGAGGGGGTGGGTCCAAGGACGAGGACTTCTGTCTTCTCTGAGTTGAGTTTAAGAGGGCTGCTGCTCATCCAAGCTGCAACATCTTTCATTCCTTCTTGGAAGCTAAGGCTAGTGGTTTTGGGGTCCTTCACAAGGGAGAGGGTGATTTGGGTGTCATCCGCATAGGATACAATGCAGAATCCATGCTGGTGGAGACGAGGGGGGCCATGCATATGTTGAAGAGTGTTGGACTGAGCAATGATCCTTGTGGTACTCCGCAGTTGATCTCTGTGGGTTCGGAGAGAAAAGGCTGGAGTCTGATCCTTTGGGTTCTGCTGACGAGGAAGGAAAGGAGCCAGTTGGGCGGTTCTCTGTATTCCGGTGTCATGAAGCCTGGCTGCGAGAGTGCAGTGGGAGATGGTGTCGAAGGCTGCAGAGAGGTTGAGTAGGATGAGGAAGCTACATTCCCACACAAACACGGTCGGCTGGGTCGATTCTTGGAGAATACCCCACCCACATGATACGGGCTATACATACTACTCCTCAATACACAACGCTCTATCTAGGATAGACTACATATTTATACCAGAGTATCATTTCCACAGAGTCTTAGAGGCCTCAATTCTGCCCCGGGGGTTGTCCGATCACTCCACAATTGCGATAATGCTCTCAATAGGTCCACAACTACGTCCATTCTGATGGAGACTTCCTACCTGGCACATGCAGAACCAGAAGTATAGGTCCCATATCCATAAAGCAGTAATAGAGTACTTCACCTTTGACTCGGAATCAGCCTCTTCCCCGAAAATACTATGGGAGGCCATGAAACCTACTATACGTGGGGTAGTTAGTAGCTACATTACCGCAGAACACATGCTTAGAAGCCCGCATAATAACGTTAGACAGGGACAAGACAGCGACACTCGCGCAACTCATAAGAACTTAATGCTTACCCAACAACAGTATCAGAACGAGCTGATGGACAAGGCACAGCGTGCATGGCTGGCATCCCAGAGCAAAATCTATCAGTGGGGGGACAAATCTGGCAAGTTACTCTACCGCCTATGTAGACAAGCTCTGACACCAACTCATATCCCTCCTATCTTCAATGCACAAGGGCAACCCTTACTGACCCAACGGAAATTGCGTGTAGCTTTGCACATTTCTACGGGGAACTATACAGGCCAAGAGAAGTTATACAGATCTCGTTAATTGAGAGCTTTCTTGACGATATACCACCACGCGCCATATTGGATGATATAAGGGAATCTCTGGATATGCCCATTACATTGGAAGAACTAACAGCAGTCGTATCAGAACTGCAGGCGGGTCGGGGCCCCCGCCAAAATGGCTACCCCAGCAAATTCTCTAAGGCATTCATTGCCCAATTAGAGCCCCATCTCCTCACCACAATTCAGGAAGCAGTTAAAATGACGCGGCTGCCATCAGACTGACGACATGCCGAAATAGTGGTATTTCCCAAGCCTGGTAGGCCACCTGAACATCACGCCTCCTACCGTCCTATCTCCCTTCTAAATACTGAGGCGAAAATACTGGCCAAAATCCTTGCTAATAGGCTAATACCACATATGTCAGACCTAGTCCACCTAGATCAAGCGGGATTTATGTCTCACCGTTCCACCCGCCACAACATTCGATGAGCCCACAATGCAATAGAAGCAGCTGACCGCTTAGGCAGACATGCCGCCTTGCTATTGGCGGATATGGATAAAGCTTTTGATTCCATTAGCTGGACCTACCTATTCGCACTCCTACCTGATATAACTGTGACCCACGGCACATAGCATATATCAAACTACTATACACCGATCTGACGGCTGCAGTTCGAGTAGCAGACAGCGTTTCAGCACTATTGGAAACGGGATGCGGCAGGGATGCCCCCTGTCCCCCCTCCTTTTTGCACTGGCTCTTGAGCCCATGGCCATATGGGTCCGAAAAGATATGTTGATAAGGGGATTTGAATGGCCAGCAGACCTCTCAGATCGTATAGCACTATACGCGGACAATGTCTTATTTGTCCCTACGGATCCACATAAAACTGGCCCTAGAATTCTGCAGATAAAGCGGGTCTTCGGGGAAACATTGGGCCTATTCATGAATCCCCAGAAGTCTACCATCCGGCTATTACGAGGCTTCCTAGAACACAACAACTGGGCCAAGAACCTGACACAAGCTACAGAGGGGCTGCTACACCTTGGTGTTTTGTGTCCGAGACCCCCAAAACTTAATGGAATCGGAATTTAGGTATGGTGACAGAAAAGGTGTACACCAACATTTGACTCTGGGCAGAACTACCACTATCTCTATATGGGAGGTCAGCAATATTCAAGATGGTATCTCTCCCACAATTACTGTATCACTTGCAGAACCATCCATATCCAATCCTTTATCCTGGTTTCGACACATCATTGGGGCAATTCCTTTGGGGGGGTGCATCCCGTGTCGCACTTCGCACCTGTTTCCAGTCAACATACTGTGGTGGGATTGCAGCCGTATATGTACAGGCTTACTATGAGGCCTCACACCTCCAGGTTCCGAATGACTGGGGATATTGCTCCAGTGAGGATCCAGCATATGCAGTTGAACACTGGTTAATAAATGATCCAGCCCTCACATCATATCTGTACGGCAGATCAAATATTCAATCGCTGCCACCCGCCACCAGAGTGGTAATTCTTACCTGGCGGCAATCCCTTCGAAGAATGGATTGGTGGGGGCACCTCACCCGCGAAACACTGCTATGGCTCAACAAACTATTACCCCAGCTGGCAAGTCTCCAGGGTTTTCATGGATGGGACCAAATAGGAATCTCTACCATTGGGGATGTTGAACGCTGCACGGTACTCAAATCATTTCAGGATTTAAAAGATGAATTCTCCATGCACATGTCCCAATTCTATAAGTATCTAAAATTCCGTCACGCTATTACGCCATTCATAGACAAGCGGGAGTCACTCCCAGACATCAATCCACTAGGGGGCAAACTCCTAATGGGAGACCTGGGGGAACATATGATGTCCAAAATCTACCAATCCCTCATTAAACATAGTGCTACAACACTCGAGACACTTAAAAATACATGGCAAACAGACATAGACCCCCTGGACGCAGAAGATTGGACCGAGACTGTAGAGTCCCCCCCGGGAGCCGCCATTTCCTCACGTTTACGGCTCTTCCAATTTAAGTACCTTCAGCTGGCCTACTATACACGTTATAAATTATGGAGAGCCGGTCTGATCAGCTGCCCTGTATGCTTACGAGGCCAGAACGACGAAGGTACATTCCTACATACAGTCTGGTCATGTATAGAGCTAGATAGGTTTTGGTCTGGGGTACTTGCATACTTAATGGAAATCCTCGGGGGAAACTTCCCATATCCCCTAGACTCACAATTCCCCATATAACAGACAAGATTGGTGGTAACAGGTATAAACGTAGTCTCCAATGGCTCTGCCTTACTCTTGCCAAACGTGACCTAGCTAGACTATGGGAATCTGAAACAACCCCGACTGTCAGAGCAGGGCAAAAACGGAATCGACTACTGTATGGGGCTAGAAATATCGGTCTTTCTAATACACGGGTGCCCACAGAAACACCCCAAAATCTGGTGGCTAAGGGCGGATTACCGGGGTCTCGCCTTACCACAGTAGACAACAATGCCGGGGGCAATCAACTCTAAAATTCGGACAATTGTACACAAATGTGATGTGCATTGTATGACATGGTCACTGGACACTGTCATATATCTAAATGTATTGCATGTTGCAAGTATGGAGTCAAGCATTGGGGTTGCATTGCTGTAAAGTTACTTTGTTATGCTATATAACATGACAGTATACATATATGCCCGACAGGGATGATGTCATTTACTGGACAACAAGATCGCAGAAACCAAATAAAAATTATTTTGAGAAAAAAAATTGTGATTCATTATCCATTTCTAAACCCATCTACGTATATTGGAATCGTACGTTGATTTAATAAATCCCAAAATACTCACAAACTCTCAGATGAAGTGAATTGGAGGGTTTAGACCATTGAAAAGTTTTGTACCTCGGGCCCATACTTTTTTTGGCCAAGGAACAAAATGTTACGAATGCAAATGTACGATATGCAAGGTTTAGTGAAAGCACAGAAACGGAGAACCAATGGGGAGTAGTCGGCGGGGGCGGTTTGGGCAAAGAGCTGCAGAATAATTATCACCTCTGGGTGCTCCACAGGCGGATCTGCGGACCTCTTGGTGGGCATGTGGTATTTTCCTGCCATCGCTTTCTGTGAGTCTTCTTATTAAATCCTCTGGTGGCATCAGCACTGAGCGCCATGCCAGCCTCTGCAAATGCATCCACGACCAATTAAGTCAATTACCGCGTCGAGGCCTGGACAGGACCATATGGCGCGCCTGCCGTTGACATTTACCTGAAACCATCTTCCCCAGCCGTGCTTTGTGGCAGATGCCAAGAGCTGATCCCCCCAGCGCAGTGACTGCAAGACGGTAAATTGCAGGTGTGTCTTTAAAAGCCCACATTTCCAGAGTCCCGGGATGCCTCACTCGGCCATTTTGCTGTACGACGGCATCGCTGTGCCGCCAGGTATTCATGCCAAGGAGCCGGTGGCTATTTTTTCTCGCCTTGCATTTGCCACGCTATTGTTTTCTACCAGTTGTCTTTTAATTATACAAATTCAACATTTTAAAAAAAACATGACAAACTGTGAGCCATTCGAGCGATTAGGAGGCAGCGAAGGGAGGCCCCACTAGGCCGGTAAATCTGGCAATTAAAAATGATCGTAAAACGAAATAAAAATATCATTGCACGATTTACGCAGAGGGGTTCGCTGGCAAATGCAAGCGGGTCGTTTGTGGCTCCTGAGATGAACCTGTATGCATATAATGAGGGAATGTAAATTATTACAATGGAGCTTAATTGCAAAATATGAGCGGTGATTTATTGTTATAAAATTAAACTAATATTAGGGCGAGGATTGCTTGCACACAGCACCACCAGGGTGTACTTGCCTAGCCAGCAAGGAGACAGGGGCAACTTTTGGTTGTTTCTGTTTTTGCTCGTTCTCCTTCATTCTATTTCCACACGTTGCCCTTTTCTTTTTTTCTCCCCAGTATCCCATTGGCTGATGTCACTGTTTCGTCTTCCTATTCTCAGTTGTAGTTTTCCTGTACCTCCCGAGTTATCAGTTCCTCCATCTGTTGCCTACGGCTTCTCTTTTACTGTCTCCTGCTTTGTTTCTTTCTCCTTGTCCTCGTCTATTCAGTCTCCTGCCTTACCCTTTACTTCTCTCATTGGTTATCTCGTATGACCTTTGACTTCTAGATACGACCCCGTTGAGAAAAGTTGGTAGACAAGTCCAGTGCTTCTTTTTCTATGCACAGAGGTTTTGGTAATGTTTTTCTCTACAATTTCATACGTTTCCTTGCTTGTAAAGCCCTACAATTATTTGTGCTTTTCTTACTTTCTTGCCTTCCCACCTGTATTGGTGTTGCTCATTTTCTACATTTTGAGGTGATTGGGTTTGTAGGGTCACACATACTAAATATCACATCATCAGTCTTTATTCGATTTAAAAAACAATCATAAAAGACACAAACATAGTACATAAAAACATACATTTCAATAAATACGTTAAAATACCTTTAAAAAAACATTAAACACTTCAATGGACTGACATGTAGTAATAAAAACACTTTTAAATAATCCCTGGCTCAGGGGATAAAAGGGAAAACCCAAACACAAAATTCATTAAAGCCCATCAAGGGTACGCTTAATTGTTTTTCTCCGCAATGCCCATGCCCAGCCCAAATATTTTGCCAATGCGACAGAAACTATTGTTAAAGAGCTAGTGCGCAAAATGCGTAATGCTACAGCGCAGCTCCTTGTGCCGAGAGATTTGCACATGGGGGAAAGCCAAACGCGCCTTGGAATGGTAAATGCCGGGCAGGCAAACAGAAAGTGGGGAGTTGTTTCAATTGCAGCCCCGCATGCAGGGCACTGCAATTCCGAGTTCCTGGCCCACCTTCCAGTCAAAAATCTAAGAGGCAAGGAGCCAGCTCTAAACTGAAAGTAGAGTTTCCTATCGCCCACATTAATCACCAAATCCCAGTATTGTTCAAGGCTGGGGGAGTCTTTGAACTCGAGAAAATTCCCGGACATCCCTGTAGCTCTACTCAATACCTGGGAATCAATTCTTTCCCAGTATGCTATTTTGAGAGAACTTTTTGATGGAAACTGGGCAGTCGCTGGGTCAGTCCACATCCCTTCCATACCCATGTCTTTTAAAGACGCATGTAAGTTCTTCAGCCACTCGATTTTATGGAAGACATCAGTTTTTATAATGTCCATGAGGCCATTGGCATAGTGGGAAAGTTCAGGAGTAGTCCAAAGCCTCCGCCAGTATAAGACCGGGCGGAGCCTTGCGATATCCTTAATGGACCTCCTGCCCAGATCATACCTAAGTGGGATCAGAGGGGTGCTCTGAGGAAGACCAGTTATACTACGAAAGAATTTATGCTCCACACTTGTCAAAGTCGCTAGCTGATCAAAACCCCAGAGCTCCGCCCCATAAAGGACAGAGTTTAGGGCCTTCGCTTCATAAACTTGCAATACCGGACTTATTGGTTTTGTGAATGACCTGCTAAATTCCCTGCTCAGGGCACCAGTTAACTGTTTAAATCGCAGGGAGGCCATTTCAAGATGCCGGCGCCAGTTATTACTACTTGAAATTTGCAATCCAAGATACGTAAAATTGGTTACCAATTCTAGAGGTTGCCCATTCATGAACACTCTTTTCCCTTGGAAGCTGCTATGAGGGTTAAAGGCCATAAATTTCGTTTTTGCCACGTTAACCTCCAGACCATGGTCGAGGCAAAACTCATCAAACAGGCGGAGGGCTTTTTGCAGACCATTAGATGTTCTGGATACGATAAGCGTATCATCTGCAAACAATAATATAGGGATGGAAACACCAGCCAACCTTGGTGCGTCGGTATTAACAGAGAGCATGAGATCAACTATCCCATTGATGTAAAGAGAGAAGAGCGTGGGTGCCATAGTACAACCTTGTCGCACACCACGCTCAACCGGGAACTCAGATGTGTCCTCACCCGCCCCACCCCACTGAATCCTAGCATAGTTGGACTCATGCAAACGCATCACCATTGTCAAAGTTTCTTTGGGGAGACCTAGCCTCTCAAGGACTGCCCACAACCGGTGGCGGGGAACAAGATCGAAGGCAGCTCTTAAGTCAACAAAAGCTACGTAAAGACTGCCCTTCCCCAATGTCACCACCTTCCAATGGAGCTGGACAAAGCAAAAGACTTGGTCCACCGTGCTGGTTAGTTTCCGAAAACCTGCTTGGAAGGGTGACAGAATGTTGTTATCATCGATCCATTCTTGGATTTGATTCAAGACCATCCTCCCTACCACCTTCTGGATGGAATCAATAAGGCTAATTGGCCTATAGTTTCCTGGGAGCGTCCTATCACCCTTCTTAAATACAGGTATGATGACTGCCCCCCTCCATGATTTTGGGACTGGTGCGCCTGCAGCCACAGCATTAGCCAATAGGGTTATATACTTGCTCCAGTTATCTTTATCATGGAGAAAAACATCCGAAGGAACCCTGTCCTGGCCAGGGGCACGTCCACTGCTGACTGAGCATAGGGCCCTTTTAGCATCTTGGATGCAAAAGGGACCCTGAGAGAAAAAAGCATAATTTGGCACCCATGCAAAATTAAACGAGATATTGCAAGCATATTGAGGTTTGAAAAATTGGACCCACTCTACCTGTGAGACATAATTAGAAGGACTATCAGGCCGCCCACCTCTGTCCCACTTAAGAATGTTCCAAAATAACCGGGAATCTCTAGTACGACAAGCACTTTTTAAATCAAGCCAACGTTGCTCGTCCCAGTTCTTTTTGGCCATTCTTACAGCTTTTTTGTATGCTAGTCTGGCGAAGCGGACACAATCCTTTCCTCCATTAGACAGAGCTTTCACCAGGTTGGCCCTAAATTCTCTGCAAGCACCGTCATACCATCTATTTTTCTTAGTTGGAGCCTTATTCTTGTTCCTCAAAGGCTTCGTAAAATAAGAACCTATTTCAGCAAACAACTTGTCATGGCATTCAGTGACTTCAATATTGCCTGGGACATGGATTAGCATACCCTCAAGCTCAGCAATAGAATCAGCTAATTTCTTATCTATATCGGCAATAGCCAGGATGTTATGCTCGAGCTCCCCCCACTTAAGTCTGCGCATATTGTTCGTTAAAATTACCTCAGAGAGGCACGGAACCATCTCACCGGCTATTAGGCGATTACTAGACCACCATCGGTGAGTTACACAGATGGGGTTATGGTCACTCTCAACTCTAGCCTCAACAACCATGTCTAGAACTGATTGCCATAATTTCAAGCTGCATAAAACATAATCAATCCTGCTAGAATGCCGACCATTATCAAATGTCTTCGCCCCTTGTTTATCACCTGGCGTCCTCCCATTCAAGGCCCTCAGACCATACTCATAGCAGAGAGCATTAGCCTGGACAATAGTCTCAGTCCACCTTTTAATTGGACTGAGATCAAGCACAGGTACCCCCCATAATTGGTCTTCCACAGCTTCAACGCCCCACCCAGAGTCAGGGTCTAAGAGTGGTTCGAAGGTAATATTCAGATCCCCAGCAACAAGTATTCGCCTCCCACCTGAGTACTGGTCTATAAGGGAAACTAAGTGAGCCAAAACCTGGGAGCCCGTCCTATTGGGGTCTCTCAGATACAAGTTGTAGATATCCAGGTCACCCAGGATCCCAAGTGACACCCTGACTAGTTGGATATCCTCAGACCCAGTAGATATTGCACAAGCCTCAGGAAATACATCCTGTCGAACCCAGATTACCAGGCCTCCCTTTGGGCGCCCCCTTAGACCCTGGGTTGCGGGGACATAAAAATTCAGAAAACCCTGTAAGAACTGGGGCTCACAGGACCAGGTTTCCTGGAAGAGGCAGACATCAAAGTTGCCTATATAAGCTAACCATTCCGGGGAGTCCATTTTTGACTTTAAGCCTGCAATATTCCAAGAAACCATTGATCCCCCCTCCCTTCCTTGGCCTTGAACGTGTGCAGGGTCCGCACACGACTGCTCACGTCCACATTGCGTTTCCGCAGACAGTTCAGGGGTTATTACATCTACATCTACTATCTCAGCCGCCCCGTTAACAGGGGAGTAATATACATATTCATTAAGCTTAGGCTCTCCGGCTGGAATACTTGGATTAAGGGATGTAATAAGTAACTGCGGCCCAGATACCGGTCAGGCAAGAGCTACTGAGGAGCACAGGTCATTTGCTTCCCAATTTTTCAGAGCTGGGCTAAATCCTACAGGAATATTGGGATTAGAATTGTAAAAATACCCTAAGTCATGTACCCCAATTTTTGACTGGTCGCAAGCCAGTCGAGAGTCACAAATATAATGCACTGTACGACTATCTCCAAAGTTGACAATAATGGAGTCCCCAGGAACGTCTTTGGGTCTTGGGCCTACCCAACTAACCCTTCTAGGAAAGAGGATCTTTCCATCCAAGTAGTTTGGAAGCGGTCTGTTCCTATTTAGCCAGAAGGTGACTTTGTTTTTTAATTGCTGATACGATTCTAGTGCACCTTCGTTTAATTCCGGGACTCCTGTCAGTACAGCTACATAAGGAGTACAGGCAGGGGGCAAATTAATGTGAGCCCTAGACAATGTACTGTTTTTAACCCCAGATTCCAAAGTCCTTCCCTTGTTCACAGACTTTTTTCCAGCATTGGTACTGGACACACTCGTAGGGTTATCTCCCGCATGGCCAACACATTGTTTAATAGGATTGTCAGTAACCTGTGCCTTGGGGAGAGCAGCCTCAGGTGTAACCCCGGACATTACTTCATAATCAGGAGATACCAGCGGGAGAATAGGGAGGGTAGAAGACACCCCTAGAAGATTATCCCTTTCCTTGGTAGCTAGTTTGATAACATTTTTAAGTGAGCAAAAATTGTCTAAGACAGTTTGTTCTAATCGATCTACCTTCTCACTAACCAGCTTAACCCTTTCCAGCAGAGGTAGTATCAGAGAACGGACCATTTTCTCTATCTGGGGAATCATATTACTCGATTGGGGCTGGTCTATATGCCTAGTAACATTCCCACTAGGAGATAAAAGATCTTCGTCCTGAGTCACCCCCATTGGAGATTTTTCCGTAACATTAGGGTGTTTGGCCTTTCTCCCTCCCTGGGACGTCCCTACTCGTTTCCTCTTAGGGTTGGGAGGATTTACAATTTTTTTGCTAGCCCTTGTCTGCGGGTAGGTTAAAGCAGATTTAGTAGTAACGGGGGGGCTGCATGTTGTTATAGCTATGTCGCCTGAGTCACCAGGAACATCACACACAACACTACAGGACTGCGATATAGAAGTACTAACCCCAAGATTCTCCCGTGATACTAAATCACCCCCATCCTGACCCGCTAGCTTCGAAGGAGATTTAGCCAGTGCCAAAATTCCCAAGGATGAGCGTCTGGCTTGCGCTAGCTCTGCGGACAGGCGTCGCTCAGTTATAGTTAGTTCGTGCTCTAGAACTGATACAGCTCTAGTAATAAAATGGTCAAGTGTACCCGTCACAGACCCACACCCACCGGTACGTTTCCCTTTAGTTGCCATTTTACACTATACACACAATACTAGAGCCAATATAGTCGATAGCCTAGATGAAGTCAGTTAGGAGATAATATTTTACTCCACCGGAGCAGGATACTAGCAATATAAAATATTCGCCTATAAAGCAAAACAAGGAAATGCAACAAACACTTTCAAGTCCAATCAATGTAAGTGCACCCTTCTACCTTAGGTATAGTGCCACAGCAGCAGCGTTAGAGATGTGGCCCAGCCCAGTCAGAATCGGTCAGAGACGGGCAAGGACGGGCTCGCCCTTGGCCCAGGCTTCGCCCGGGCGCGGCCCGCGCGCGTCCCGCGCTGCGGAACACCGAAGCCGCCTTTAAGCTCCCCCGGCGCTGCCTGCTGATGTCAATGACAGGCGCCTGGGGTGAGCACTGGCCGCTGGGAGTCGAAGTCCGTGCTGTCCGTTCCCCTCACGGCGAGATGGAATGATGCCTGGTAGGTGCTGCAAAAGTCCTCGCGGCCGTTCCCCTCACGGCGGGATCAAACAAAGCAAGAAGCTGGCAGGGGTCAAGGTTACTAGCGCGTCACGCGCTGCGGAACACCGAAGCCGCCTTTAAGCTCCCCCGGCGCTGCCTGCTGATGTCAATGACAGGCGCCTGGGGTGAGCACTGGCCGCTGGGAGTCGAAGTCCGTGCTGTCCGTTCCCCTCACGGCGAGATGGAATGATGCCTGGTAGGTGCTGCAAAAGTCCTCGCGGCCGTTCCCCTCACGGCGGGATCAAACAAAGCAACAAGCTGGCAGGGGTCAAGGTTACTAGCGCGTCCCGCGCTGCGGAACACCGAAGCCGCCTTTAATCTCCCCCGGCGCTGCCTGCTGATGTCAATGACAGGCGCCTGGGGTGAGCACTGGCCGCTGGGAGTCGAAGTCCGTGCTGTCCGTTCCCCTCACGGCGAGATGGAATGATGCCTGGTAGGTGCTGCAAAAGTCCTCGCGGCCGTTCCCCTCACAGCGGGATCAAACAAAGCAAGAAGCTGGCAGGGGTCAAGGTTACTAGCGCGTCCCGCGCTGCGGAACACCGAAGCCGCCTTTAAGCTCCCCCGGCGCTGCCTGCTGATGTCAATGACAGGCGCCTGGGGTGAGCACTGGCCGCTGGGAGTCGAAGTCCGTGCTGTCCGTTCCCCTCACGGCGAGATGGAATGATGCCTGGTAGGTGCTGCAAAAGTCCTCGCGGCCGTTCCCCTCACGGCGGGATCAAACAAAGCAAGAAGCTGGCAGGGGTCAAGGTTACTAGCGCGTCTAAATATATCAAATCTATACTGCAGTTGTTTCCCAGCTCTATTTTTACACCTCTACACTTTCTTTCTCTCTAGTACATCTTTCCATTTGTTATTTTTCATTATTGTTAAGCGTTCCCAATTTTCCACAATCATTTCTCTTTTGGATCTTTCTACAACATTCAGTGTTCTTTAATTTCTTTTCTTTTTTCCTTGGTCCACAGTCTAGTTCCCCTTTTCAAATATGTTTCTCTCCTCAACATTTATTTCTCTTTCCCCCAGCTTCTTTTCTCCATATCTGAATCTTCTTCTCCCTTTCCAGATGTCCTTTCTTTATTTCATAGATTATTTTCTCCTACTGCAAGATTCTTTTCACCTTGTCTGACAGGTATTTACTCTTTTCTCGGGGTATTTAGTTTGTTCGCCTTCTTATTTTCAAGTTACTTCCCCAAGGGCTCCTTGGTGAACGTTTTAAGGTGGTGGCTGGTCGAGGCTTAGGAAGCACTAAGCCACATCTACCCCCAAATCACATGCCAAAAGATGCAATTGTAAGTCCTAACTATTCTACTTGTACACTTACAAGGCCGTATTATGGGTCTCATAACATGCGGCCATATATAGTCATTTGTTCAGATCTTTTGCTACGTCCAAGGTGTAGCCTTGAAAAAGAAACCAAGGAGTTCGCAAATAAATGGTCGATGATTCAATTGAATTTAAGGAAGTAAACTTGTTGGAAACATTTGATGTAATAATAAAAGACAAAAATGAATTGAAACAGACTGTAATATGTTCTATGACTCAGGTGCCTCTATACTTTTTCAACCCTCGTTCTGATTCATGTTCAGTGCATCCAGCACAAAATGGGAATGGCGGCCCAAGCAAGCAAAGCTTCTCTCTGTCCTTCACATCTAACATAGGCTTCAATTGAAATTCCATAGAGCATATTATCAGGCCCATTATCGCCGTTTTAGAGGCAGTTTTCTGCAGCTAAAGCGGCGATAATTTTATGTTAATATGCCCCCAAGTAAGTGTGTATGTAGGGCAGAATTTAACTGCCTCCAATGGCCAGGACGGCCAAGCCAGTAACAAGGCTAAATCGACGAATCAGGTGCTACAGTGCCCCTTGTTCTCACGGACAAGAGTAGACACGAGTCCAGACCACTGGGACATGAGGTAGAAACAACATCCCAGAACCAGCCAAACCTGCAGTTGGCTGCTCCGAAAACATTGGTATCCTCGCATTTAGACTGGGAAAGAAGTGCTATCTGCTGGAGTTTATTTTTTTACTTGGGTTTGTAGCAAATTGAAGTCCTAGATGTCTGAGGTCCCTTATCGAGTTTGCAAGCAACTTCTGTTCTTTGGGAATTCCTAAAGGTATTTAACTTTTACTAGTGCCAATCATGATGGTGGGGCAATTCCACCTTCAACGGATAGTGATGAGCTCCCGTGTGGAGAGAACCCTGAGGTCAATTAGTAAATGTCAGCTCTTTTGGCTCCCCCTGCTCAGGAAAAGCAAAATATTCTTCTTTCACAATGCATTGGCTGCTCATCTACTGTTAAGGGGACATTGACCTCCAAGCCTCCTGGTAGGTTAGCACAGCCAGCAGGCTGATGCCCTGCTGAGGTCACTACTCTTGGCTGCAGTTAACCCTTTGCCAGCTGGTGGGGATAGTCTGAAGGAATCCCCTCTCCCACAAGGAATCTCAATCGATAGCCAATGTGTTTTGTTGTCTGGACAGACCTGGCAAGACTGGGAACTCTTTAGATGAGACGGGCCACAATGCTGCACTTTCCAAAGGATCACCTGCCTGTCTGGTGTGGATTTCAGTATTATAAGGTAAAAAGGGCAATGTAATGGGCATCACAGGCTATCTTGAGTGTCCCGGATTGAAAAGTAATTTGCCTTTTGGGTCAAAGGATGTGGGTCGATGCATTGCATGATCCTCTTCAAGAGTTTAGCCGTTCAATTAATCTACCTCAACTTGCCCCCTCATCTTGACTGTTCCCTCATGTGAAGTAGTTGGATTTAATCCACAGCCTCCAGCTCTCAAAATCCAGGCCAGTGCCAAATTTTGGAATCTTTAGGCAGCTGCCTTACTGAGCTACCACAAGATGTAATAAATGGTGTCAATGATGCTCCTTATTAAATCATAGTGCAATCCAGGGACATCATTGGTAGCTTTTAGGCCTACTAAATGGCCCTCTACTCCCCTGAACTGGACATCAAATCTGACAGGGTCTGACGTTTTCTTCATCAACAAAGTAGTATCAGTTCCTAAAAGAGATAGAGAAAGGGACCCTGCAACCTATTATGGTTGAGAGTGAATATGCTGGTCTCCAGATAATGGTTGAGTGTGCTTGATGTCCAGGTGAAACTCCTATTGGTTCTTGTGCCCTCACACACCCTTGCGAGTGTAAAGCATCATCATTGGGCAGTGCTCCTCGTGGGGGTGGCGCTGCAGTTCCTCACGGGCCCCACAAGAGGGGTCTTTAGTGGAGATCATTTTAGGAGGTGCCACACTTAAGCATGTGGGTGTGTAGGCCAAGTGAGTCAGTGCAAGTGAAGTTAAAATTACCTAATATAGGGTGTTGATGTCAGGTTTGTATGTGATCCTCACCAAAAAACAACTCACCCATCCGTCCCTCTCAGCCACTAGACTTCGATGATGGAGGCACATCCCCCGGAGGACTGGGCATCACTTCTTCCTGACCACAATAGGGCCCTCACTGAATACCCGTTGAATTACCTCTACTTCAAAATCTTACAGGACTGGTATCAGACTTACTGGAAACTTTACAGGGCAAATCTCTTGCCCTGACCTCTTTTTGAGGTGCAGACTCACCAGATGAGACTTGCTCTATAACTTGTGGTTGGTGCTAAGCTATTATATGCTATAGGGCACTTAGTTGGAACAGACTACGGCGGTCTAGCTCTCTCCAGGTTACTCCCTCACCCCACCTCGCCCTCTTCAATAACTTCTCTGACCTTTCTGACATGACCTCCCATGATCACATATGGCTTGCCACGGCCACTCTTTGCCATTTGCGTGCCACCCGCCCCCCACTCACTCAATTGTTACTGGAACTGTATTGTGTAGCGGGCTTCGAGAAAATCACGTATAAGCTGATGATCTGTCACAAATCTTTGAAGCCAAGTGAGGCCTGTTGGAAATGGCTCTCTCTAGGATGCTTTCCCTCGAGGTTTTGCTCTTCTAGGGTGCCTACCCTTGACTTGTGGTGATTTGGAGCTTGTGGTGCTCCCAAGAAGGGGTCCATCACTTGGTGGATTTTGCTTGCAAATTGACGGCTGCAGCTAAGTGCCAACTTCTGTGGCCTGGGTGTCAAAGTACTGTCCAAGGGCTGATAAGCTGACCTCTTTTCCATGAGAGCCCAGGGACACAAAGGCTCTCACTGTCTTCAAAAGATCATAAGTACCAAACTGGGTGCGGTTGAGACATGTGGAAGTGATTGTGGTAGGGACAAGGACTGTCCTCACGTGCATCATCATCTCGCTGTGCAAGAGTGTGTGCCCCAGATCGGAAACCATCTGAGGTGCTAGGACGTGAGGAGTTCGAGGGGTGCTGGGGAAGCTTGCAAAGTCCGAGGGACCCGTGCTTGCAACCAGGAGACATGTGCTTGCTCACGCTCCAGAGCATGTGGTGTCCAAGGAGTGTTGGGGGAACCTGAGCCTGGAGCTTAGACTTTCTTTGGCCTCCAGATTGGGAGGACATCGTGGCCTCTGTCTGAGGTCATGGGCAACCCTCTCCCTGGACTCACGCCACAGGGTGCTTTGTTTTGGAAAGCACAGTGAAGAGACCGGAGGGGTATTGTGTGCCTTGTGGGCATCTGCAGCTGACTGTCGGGGGTTTGCAGCAGGTCACACCTCCACTTGAGGAGAAAGCATTTCTCCAGATGGGGAAGCACACCAGCTTCCTGTGTCACAACCTTTTGTCTATGGGGGCGGGGTCATAGCGATCCTGCACTTGTGCAGGTGCCTTCGGGTGCCTGGAGGTCTGATCTGAATCGTGAAAGTAACTGTTGCTTTCCATATTAGGTGGCTCCGACTGTCTAGTCAACAGATTTCCAGCTGGGGCAAAGTGTATCTTTGGCTGGTGTAGTTGAAGTACTGAGGGGTTGAAGTACTGAGAGGCGTAGTCAGAGACTGGTGACTGTTTGACCTTTCTGCAATGGGAAATTCCAACAATTGCATAAAACTGTAAAGTGTATATACAATGTGTATTCCATTTTGATTTCAATAATGAAGTTTGACAATTGTGTGTAACAGCAGAGTGTATATAAAATGTGTGTCTGGTTTTGACTCATGTGTGTGTAATACAAAGACAAGTGTTTTTATACATATGGTGTGGAGTTTTTTGTAGTGTATGTAGTGTGTTACGAAGGGGGTGTCGTGCCAATACTTTACACTCGAGCCCTGAGGATAAGCCTGACTACTCAGTGCCAAGCTACGAGAGGGTGTGCACAGGTGTATCATACTCATCCTATTTGCAACAATGGATTCTGACTAGCTCTGATGCATCTTAGCAGCCCGAAACCGCTGGGTCTAACAGGAACCCTTCATGGCAGGTGTTGAAGCATCCTTTGACTTGGTGGCCTAAACATTTGGTTTGACAAACCCAATATGCCCCATCCAAAAACTATCATCACTGACCTAGACATACTGAACCTACATCAGATTGTCCGCAAACCCACACACATTGCTGGACACATATGAAATGTCATTTTTGCAACTCCAGATCTAGTTGCCTTTCAAAGGATTACTCCAGTCAGACCACCATTAGCTTTCCAACATAAAACAGCACAAAGCAACACACCTAAGACCACCTTACATCCACCCACTGGAATAAAATCAATTTTGAATACTCATAAACATGACTAACATCCAACAAAGATCTAGACATAATAAACTCCATTCAAATACTTTGAGTGGCACAAGAGGCTTTTGATATCATAATACCATTAGGAACTACAAAACAGAACAAATGAACTTAACCACCTTAGAGAAATACAGAGCTAAAAGAGAATAAACAACAAATTAGAAAGCAGCAACTGTCCTGGCTCAAAACAAACAGCAATCAAGACAAACTTCACGTACAGAAACTTAATAGAATGTACAAGTCAACAATAAAAAAAGACTATGAAAAAAATGTGCTATTAAGACAGAATTCAAAATGGTAATTGTGCAAATAAATACTTTTATAAAATTCTCATCTAATTTCACAAACCTAAATGCACAGAAGGAACTCATCCCATTACTCAAGAATTCACTGACAAACTAAAAAATCATTACACAACCCAAGCAGACACGTTGGACTCCCATTTAAAACAAATGAAAACCACCAGAACCAACCCATTACCAATAATCCCATCCAAGAGAAAGGCATTTCTTCCAACAAATATCACAAAGTTAATTTATGGATCTGGTCAAAGCAAGCAGGTGTGTTGGCTGCCCTTCTGACCCTTGTCTAGCACAAATCTTCAAAATCAGTCTTTTAACTACCTCCGCTGCCACACCAGTAAGAAGAATCATCAAAAATTCTTTAACTCAGGGAATCTTTTCTGAAAGCCTAAAAAAAGGCACACATATGCACATTGTTGAAACAATCCTGGACTCGCATGACCCCAACAACTACAGACCAATTACAAACATGGTTTTCCTGGGCAAATTGATAGAAAGTGCTGCATTTGCCCAGACATCACAATTCATTGAAGATAACTCTATACCGTCAGACTATTAAACAGGATTCTGCCCAGCAAGAGGCAGAATATCTGCTCCCATCAACATCTGGGATGACCTTAAAAGCAAAGTAGACCAGAACAGGAACAATGCACTACTTCTCTTGGACCTCTCAGCTGCCTTTAGCACAGTTGACCATGACACTCTAATACAAATACTCTATGAAGCTGGGATAGAGGGGACTGTTCTCGACTGGATCACATCCTACCTTCAAACCAGAATAAATATAATCTATAGTCCCTCTTTCTCTTTCAAACCGTACTTCACAAAAGTAGGGGTCTCTTAACGCAGTATCATCTCATCCATGCGTTTCAACATCTACATGAAGTCATTGCCAGCAATGATCAATGAATTTCCGCTCACATGCTATAACTATTCTGATGACACCCAAATAATCCGAAAAACGGGAAAGCCCCAAAGACTTTGGAAAATACAAAGTGGCAGATTTACTACTTCTGGCGCATCTCTGCTAATCAGCAGGGATGCGCCAGAAGAGTTGCGACGTATCTACCCACCCGTGCGCCACTACTGATGCGCTGCATTTAAAATGCGGCGCACCATGGCGCACGGATGGGCAGATGCGTGTCGCATCCCCCCGCAGAAAGGTGGCGCATTGCTGGAGTTGCGTCGCAAGCACAATGCAGCTCCAGCAAGGCTCGAGGTGCCACTATCCCTAACATGCTGCGTCAATCCTTACGTCTGCTTCAAGCAGGTGCAGGGTTTTGATGCAGCATGGCCGTAAAAGTGACTGAGTGAAATCTTGTAGGAGGCGTTCCTGCGCTGGAACGCGCCCCCGTGCAGGAACGCCCACATGTGGTGCAGGGCTTTACAACGTGACGCATTTCCCTAGATGCGTCACGTTGTAAATAGCCCGCAGCATGGCACTGGCTTGGCGCTGCCGCTGCGTCACAAAAGTGATGCAACGGCGGCGCAAATCTGGCGTAAGGGGTTTGTAAATTTGCCCCAAAATCTTCAGTTGCCTCAGAGCTGTTAGTAAGTGGATGACATGGAGCCACCTCAAATTGAATGCTTGCAAAGCGGAAATACTCAAATGTGGCAATTGTAAAAATTATGACTCATTTAATGCCTGGCCCAATGATCTGGAACCACTTCATAAAGTATCTAAGGAAGTACGAAACCTTGGAATAACCATGAACTGCAAGTTATCAAGGAATGCCCAAGTGGAAAAATTAGCAAGATCAACATTCATTAATATGAAAACTCGGGAATGCATCTCCCCCCACTTGTGATTTCAACCCAAGGTCAAGGCTCCTGTCTCTCTTGCACTGTCTAAACTGGATTACGTCAAAGGCCTCTACCACAATCATCTTTATCAACTATGAAAAGACTACAACAGATTCACAACTCTGCCGTCGGACTACTCCCACATATAAATCCACAAGATTACATCTCCCTTGCCTTGAGGGACCTACATTGGTTACTGGTTGCAAAAAGATACACCTTCAACTGCTTTGTATCACCCACAAACAATACGTGGAACAAGATCGCTTTTCATCAGGACTAAAACCACCAAATATATTTATCAAAGGAACCTCCACTCCAGATTGGCACCACGCCTCAAAATCCCACAATACAAGAATAAAAACATAGGTAGTACATCTTTCTCTGTTCACATAGCCAAACCTTGAAATTCATAACCCTTGGCTCAAAATCTGACTATACAAGAAAGAAACCAAAGGTGGTACATCTTTCTCTGTTCACACAGCCAAAATATGGAATTCATAACCCCCAGACATAAGACCCATGGATAACTATCTTTTCTTCAGAAGACTACTCAAGAGTTTGCTCTTTTCTACAGAACCACCATTCTCAAGCACTGATGTACAGCATATGGATGTACGATGTTACAACGCAAGTTTTTACAACGCGTACCGTTACATCGCGGTCGTTACAACGACTGCGATGTTACCACGCCATGCCTTTACAACGCAAGTCTTTACATCGACTTGCACTAGATGGCGTGCTAACATTAGAAAAGCGTAATTTACTATTCCAACTCCAGTCTACTTAACAGTAGGGAAGGTGTTGGGATAGTAAACGACACTATTTGTAATGTTAGCACGCCATCTAGCGCAAGTTGATGAAAAGACTTGCGTTGTAATGGCATGGCGTGGTAACATCGCAGTCGTTGTAACGATTGTGATGTAACTGCATCGCGGTGTACTAACCGCTATGTAAAGGATGTTCCCCACAGCATATCCCTATTTACATAAACATTTATAATCTGGTTATATGTATGTATCTAGATATGTATATTTCTTAGTACAAATAAGTCTAAGAATTGTTTCTTTTTAAAATAGATATCCTCAGGTCTACTTACCAAGGGGCATATTATCAAGGACAGCGTTAAAATTATCACCGGTTTAGCGGCAGAAAACTGCCGCTAAAGCGGCAATAATGGGCTTGATAATATGCCCTGGAGAACTCCAATCGAAGCCCATGTTCACATCAGAACATGGACTTCTATAGGAATTCTCAAGTGCATATTATCAAGCCCATTATTGCCGCTTTAGCAGCAGTTTTTTGACGCTAAACCGGCGATAATTTTTAAAGCCGTCCTTGATAATATGTGCCCAGATGTATTTATTACTTATAGAGATATATATATATATATATCTATATATATATATTTATATACATGTATATATATATATATATATATATATATATATAGATATATATATATATATAGATATATATAGATAGATAAATATATTAGAAAGACACACAAACTCCTGGGAGATATGGCAATGTTATGTATTCCTCACAAAAACCTCAGTTCTGACGCGTTTTGGACAACACTTGTCCTTGATCACATACAGAAACGCAGTTCGCCATGTTATTTAAATATGCTGTGCATAGCACCCACTTGATGTAAAAACATAGAAGAAATACTTGCACATAGTAATACTTGATTATTGTTGCACATATTAGTTGAAAGCAGCAACAATTAACTTGAATAAATAAATAAATGCACTTTGTAAATACATGGTAAAAAACATAGCGATAAATACTGTAATAAATATAGTAAGACATTGCATTATACCTCTAAAATAAAGTGTTGTTAAAATTTCCATAAAAGCACACCATTTACAGTACAAGAGGCCACAGATGTAAAGCACCTTCCATCAAGACCGTTTATGAGCCCATAAATCGGACTGTGCAAACATCATATAACACCATGTAAACAATGACACAAAAGTGCATTTCACTGCATCTATTAAGACCTCGCCACTGATACTGTATCTGTATAAATGTTAAATTTGAGATGGCACTACCTCTTGCGATTATATTGTCGCATTCATGATCATGAGGAAGTGCCAAGCTGTGTGAGTCATAATGTATTTGCAAAGTCTTCCAATAAATAAAAAGTGCTATATGCCTGCAAAGTGCTACCATGGGTCAGATGACCCTCTAAAGGGCTAGTGCTAAGTGAAACACTCAATTTATACAAACTATATGTGTGGAAATGTTAAAAACCTTTGTGTAAGATCCATTTCACAATTACGGAGCGGCCTAATAAGTGTAATACTCAACCCTATAATTCTGCCATCTATTCATATTTGGAACTGTATGGTGGGACATCACTAAGACTTACATGCCCTATTGCAGTATAGATGCCAATCAAATTAATTGGTCCCACCATAGCCCTTACAGGAAATAATGTAGGTCTTCTGTGTTATTGAGACAAGTAGCAGACTTACTGTCCAGCTCAAGGATCATTTTCGATTCCAGCTGTCGCAACCTTCTTTCCCTATCCCCTTCTCTCCGAAGTTTGGGAATAGCAACCACAACAAAGTAATTTAAACATTGGAGGTCATTGTTGTGCTCTGACTTGAAATGTCGTGCAACCGGATATGCGGCATCGTTGTTAACAATAGCACGCAGATGTTGCAGTATCCTGACATGCACCTGTAACTTGGCGCTCCCCACATATCTCAAGCTACATTTTCAAGAAGCAGAGAAGTCTGGGTAGTTCTCAAGTTTAGGTGGAAAACAGCTCCTGTATAGAGCACCCTCAACACCAGCAACACTCTAAATTTGCACACCACAAATGTATGCTTTTCTATCAAAGTCTTTAAGCGTAGGATTAGCACAGTGCCATCCACACCGAGATAGAAAGGGACAACGTATTTTACTATTTCTACAGCAAAGTCTTCAAGCATAGGATTACCACAGTGCTATCCATGCTGAACTGCAAAATGGCCAAAGCCTTTTACCACTCCAGGCACGGTATTACAGCTTAGGATTGGTAAAATACCACCCAAGCCAACCTGATGGTTGCTTCTTTTTGCATAATTTATGCATTTACGCATCACTCTATGCCTGAAAGGGTTTTGTTTATATATATCTATCTATATATATCTATATATATATATATATATATATATATATATCCAATCGAAACTGCTCCCCAATTGAAGATGCCACACACTATCGTTTTTTTCACCTTTTATTTGGCAGGCAGCAGCGAACTCAGTTATGACCTTCCAGCGTGTCATCCGCCATTAGCGCCATACGCGTTTCGGGTTCTCTCCCTTTATCACTGGCTTGGCTTTGCGGTGGAGAAGCGGCTGTACACAATTATCCCCCTCACGGTTTTAAATGGCATAGTCCCGCCCCAATGGGCGTGTGCATGCAGTGCACCTTGGTTAACGTAGTTCAGGTAAGTGTTACCACAATGGCTGCGGCCGTTCTTTTCCCCTCCATAGATTTCAATCCCATCGGGTCGCTGTTACGGACAAAGACAGGTTGGCTGCTAAGTTTTCGCCTGACCAAAGCGGTAACGATGTTCCTGTGCGCGCCTCAGACTCAAGGCGGTCGCCAGTAGGTAGTTATAGTTAGGACCCTGTTTCCATAGGAAAACCGCAACATTCTATTTTGAATAACTTTGGCGCCGGTCGACGAATCCTCGTGAAATTTTCAAAATAGGTGGGGCGCTGCGCTCTGCTCCTACCCTGAAAGTCTCGGGGGGATTCGTCAAGCGGGGGCTGAGATAAAAGGGGGGTCCCAAAACGCGTTTTTCCCATGCATTTTTCCATAGGACCTTTAGACACAGCTACAGCCCGAACGGCTGAACAGAGTTCCTTGAAATTTGGCAGAGATGTAGTCTACAGGTCAAGGAAGTGCCTTTTGTAGGTTTGGTGTAAATCTGTTCAGTAGATTCTGAGAAAATAGCCTTTAAATCAATATATATATCTGAGCCAGCTTACGGTGCGCTTACGGTGCGCTTACCGTACGCGTACGGTGACGTGCGTGAGCGCGATTCTGATTGGCTGTTCGATCTAAGTAAACATTCGAATCGGTCGAAACCAGGAAGCGGCGGCCGCCATTTTCTCTCTCGCACTCTGAGGGGGGCAGCATAAACAAAGTCAAAAAACATCTAAAGGGGTAGTATATTTAGTTCTTAACCACCCAGCATCGATATAGGTGTCCCCCAAAAACCCCCAAGGCCAAAAAAACAATTTTAACTTTTTTCGAAAAATCGCCGATTACGCTTACCGTACGCGTACGGTTAAAATTATAAAAAAAAAAGAAATTATCCACACTTTCCCCACCCCGTGTGCAAACGGTGCCCGAAGTGCAACATTTGTGCATGGCATATAATATTCAAGGAAACTAAAAATGAATACCTTTCACAACGAAGCACATAATATGTCCCCCATGTGCGCAGGGTGCGCGAAGCGCAACGTGCGTCCATGGCCCATCCCGCGTAACGTGGGCACGCGGTGCGTGCAGCGCACCGCGTGACCACCGTGCGTGCACGGCACTAACTGCGTAAAATCGCCGATTACGCTTACCGTACGCGTACGGTTAAAATTATTAAAAAAAATAAAAATTATCCACACTTTCCCTACCCCGTGTGCAAATGGTGCCCGAAGGGCACCATTTGTGCATTGCATATATTTTCCAAGGAAACTAAAAATGAATACCTTTCACAACGAAGCACATAATATGTCCCCCATGTGCGCACGGTGCGGGAAGCGCATCGTGCGTACATGGCCCATCCCGCGTAACGTGGGCACGCGGTGCGCGCAGCGCACCGCGTGACCACTGTGCGTGCACGGCACTAACTGCGTAAAGTGGGCGCGAGGTGAAACAGCGCATACATTTCACAGCCTACAGCCTTTGAGAAAGGGACACCGAAACGCGTCAGGCATTGGAGGATGTGTGAGCTGCAAAACGAATCGACGTGCCAGGACTCATTCATACCATTAAAAGCATTTAGCGATTGCTGGCTTTGGAGTGCTTTCTCACCTTCCGGGCACTTTGTAGCAGTATATGTTGGCGGCTGCCCCGCCGCCGAGAGAGCACCACCCCGCTATCCTTGGGGGCCGCTCAGCTGGGTATCTACCCGAACTGTGTTTGCGGAAAAGCTATGCAGGATTCAGAATGAGGACGTCATGCCGAGGCCCATTCAGGGCTTTAAATTTTAAGCTGCAGTAACATTGGCGCATTTTATTGACTACGAGTCCCAGGATGCACAGGCTCAACCGAGCAGCCCATCAGGGGGCGTGTCATGATGATTATAAGGACTGAGGTGAAACAGCGCATACATTTCACAGCCTACAGCCTTTGAGAAAGGGACACCGAACCGCGTCAGGTATTGGAGGACGTGTGAGCTGCAAAACGAATCGACGTGCCGAGACTCATTCATACCATTAAAAGCATTTAGCGGTTGCTGGCTTTGGAGTGCTTTCTCACCTTCCGGGTACTTTGCAGCAGTATATGTTGGCGGCTGCCCCGCCGCTGAGAGAGCACCACCCCGCTATCCTTGGGGGCCACTCAGCTGGGTATCTACCCGAACTGTGTTTGCGGAAAAGCTATGCAGGATTCAGAATGAGGACGTCATGCCGAGGCCCATTCAGGGCTTTGAATTTTAAGCTGCAGTAACATTGGCGCATTTTATTGACTACGAGTCCCAGGATGCACAGGCTCAACCGAGCAGCCCATCAGAGGGCGTGTCATGATGATTATAAGGACTGAGGTGAAACAGCGCATACATTTCACAGCCTACAGCCTTTGAGAAAGGGACACCGAAACGCGTCAGGCATTGGAGGACGTGTGAGCTGCAAAACGAATCGACGTGCCGAGACTCATTCATACCATTAAAAGCATTTAGCGGTTGCTGGCTTTGGAGTGCTTTCTCACCTTCCGGGCACTTTGTAGCAGTATATGTTGGCGGCTGCCCCGCCACCGAGAGAGCACCACCCGCTATCCTTGGGGGCCGCTCAGCTGGGTATCTACCCGAACTGTGTTTGCGGAAAAGCTATGCAGGATTCAGAATGAGGACGTCATGCCGAGGCCCATTCAGGGCTTTAAATTTTAAGCTGCAGTAACATTGGCGCATTTTATTGACTACGAGTCCCAGGATGCACAGGCTCAACCGAGCAGCCCATCAGAGGGCGTGTCATGATGATTATAAGGACTGAGGTGAAACAGTGCATACATTTCACAGCCTACAGCCTTTGAGAAAGGGACACCGAAACGCGTCAGGCATTGGAGGACGTGTGAGCTGCAAAACGAATCGACGTGCCGAGACTCATTCATACCATTAAAAGCATTTAGCGGTTGCTGGCTTTGGAGTGCTTTCTCACCTTCCGGGCACTTTGTAGCACTATATGTTGGCGGCTGCCCCGCTGCCGAGAGAGCACCACCCCGCTATCCTTGGGGGCCGCTCAGCTGGGTATCTACCCGAACTGTGTTTGCGGAAAAGCTATGCAGGATTCAGAATGAGGACGTCATGCCGAGGCCCATTCAGGGCTTTAAATATTAAGCTGCAGTAACATTGGCGCATTTTATTGACTACGAGTCCCAGGATGCACAGGCTCAACCGAGCAGCCCATCAGAGGGCGTGTCATGATGATTATAAGGACTGAGGTGAAACAGTGCATACATTTCACAGCCTACAGCCTTTGAGAAAGGGACACCGAAACGCGTCAGGCATTGGAGGACGTGTGAGCTGCAAAACGAATCGACGTGCCGAGACTCATTCATACCATTACAAGCATTTAGCGGTAGGCCTGGGCGAAGCACTACGCTACGCTCGCGTAGTTTGCGAAGTTCGCGCTACTTCGCGCTACGCGAACTGCACGTAGCACAGTGCGAACACGCGTAGCGTAGTGTTGCGTAGTGCTGCGGTCATTTTTTGCTTGCTCGCGGTCCTCAACGTCAAGTTGGCGACCGCGAGCAAGCAAAATGACATCCTGGCGAGACTTTTTCCTTGTTCGCGATCGCGAGCATGGAAAATAAACCTCCCGGCGAGATTCCCAACGCGAGAAGGTCAGGTTTCTCATTGCGAGGGGTCGCGTATGCTCGCGACCGCTTGCGATGAGAAACTACCAGTTCGCGTTGAGAAAGCTGCAGCTCGAGTAAAAATCTACTCGAGCAGCAGAAAACTACAGCTCGCACTGTGCAAGATGCCATTTTCAATGATTGCACAGTGCCGGTTGCTTGTCCGCACTGTGCAATCATTGAAAACAACATCTTGCACAGTGCGAACATGTTACTTCGCAGTTCGCGAAGTGCTACGCGTAGCTCGCGTAGTGCGAACTTCACTTTGCGTAGCTTCGCGAAGTGGTACTTCGCGAACTACGCCCACCCTTATTTAGCGGTTGCTGGCTTTGGAGTGCTTTCTCACCTTCCGGGTACTTTGTAGCAGTATATGTTGGCGGCTGCCCCGCCGCCGAGAGAGCACCACCCCGCTATCCTTGGGGGCCGCTCAGCTGGGTATCTACCCGAACTGTGTTTGCGGAAAAGCTATGCAGGATTCAGAATGAGGACGTCATGCCGAGGCCCATTCAGGGCTTTAAATTTTAAGCTGCAGTAACATTGGCGCATTTTATTGACTACGAGTCCCAGGATGCACAGGCTCAACCGAGCAGCCCATCAGGGGCGTGTCATGATGATTATAAGGACTGAGGTGAAACAGCGCATACATTTCACAGCCTACAGCCTTTGAGAAAGGGACACCGAAACGCGTCAGGCATTGGAGGACATGTGAGCTGCAAAACGAATCGACGTGCCGAGACTCATTCATACCATTAAAAGCATTTAGCGGTTGCTGGCTTTGGAGTGCTTTCTCACCTTCCGGGTACTTTGTAGCAGTATATGTTGGCGGCTGCCCCGCCGCCGAGAGAGCACCACCCCGCTATCCTTAGGGGCCGCTCAGCTGGGTATCTACCCGAACTGTGTTTGCGGAAAAGCTATGCAGGATTCAGAATGAGGACGTCATGCCGAGGCCCATTCAGGGCTTTAAATTTTAAGCTGCAGTAACATTGGCGCATTTTATTGACTACGAGTCCCAGGATGCACAGGCTCAACCGAGCAGCCCATCAGGGGGCGTGTCATGATGATTATAAGGACTGAGGTGAAACAGCGCATACATTTCACAGCCTACAGCCTTTGAGAAAGGGACACCGAAACGCGTCAGGCATTGGAGGACGTGTGAGCTGCAAAACGAATCGACGTGCCGAGACTCATTCATACCATTAAAAGCATTTAGCGGTTGCTGGCTTTGGAGTGCTTTCTCACCTTCCGGGCACTTTGTAGCACTATATGTTGGCGGCTGCCCCGCTGCCGAGAGAGCACCACCCCGCTATCCTTGGGGGCCGCTCAGCTGGGTATCTACCCGAACTGTGTTTGCGGAAAAGCTATGCAGGATTCAGAATGAGGACGTCATGCCGAGGCCCACTCAGGGCTTTAAATATTAAGCTGCAGTAACATTGGCGCATTTTATTGACTACGAGTCCCAGGATGCACAGGCTCAACCGAGCAGCCCATCAGGGGGCGTGTCATGATGATTATAAGGACTGAGGTGAAACAGCGCATACATTTCACAGCCTACAGCCTTTGAGAAAGGGACACCGAAACGCGTCAGGCATTGGAGGACGTGTGAGCTGCAAAACGAATCGACGTGCCGAGACTCATTCATACCATTACAAGCATTTAGCGGTAGGCCTGGGCGAAGCACTACGCTACGCTCGCGTAGTTTGCGAAGTTCGCGCTACTTCGCGCTACGCGAACTGCACGTAGCACAGTGCGAACACGCGTAGCGTAGTGTTGCGTAGTGCTGCGGTCATTTTTTGCTTGCTCGCGGTCCTCAACGTCAAGTTGGCGACCGCGAGCAAGCAAAATGACATCCTGGCGAGACTTTTTCCTTGTTCGCGATCGCGAGCATGGAAAATAAACCTCCCGGCGAGATTCCCAACGCGAGAAGGTCAGGTTTCTCATTGCGAGGGGTCGCGTATGCTCGCGACCGCTTGCGATGAGAAACTACCAGTTCGCGTTGAGAAAGCTGCAGCTCGAGTAAAAATCTACTCGAGCAGCAGAAAACTACAGCTCGCACTGTGCAAGATGCCATTTTCAATGATTGCACAGTGCCGGTTGCTTGTCCGCACTGTGCAATCATTGAAAACAACATCTTGCACAGTGCGAACATGTTACTTCGCAGTTCGCGAAGTGCTACGCGTAGCTCGCGTAGTGCGAACTTCACTTTGCGTAGCTTCGCGAAGTGGTACTTCGCGAACTACGCCCACCCTTATTTAGCGGTTGCTGGCTTTGGAGTGCTTTCTCACCTTCCGGGTACTTTGTAGCAGTATATGTTGGCGGCTGCCCCGCCGCCGAGAGAGCACCACCCCGCTATCCTTGGGGGCCGCTCAGCTGGGTATCTACCCGAACTGTGTTTGCGGAAAAGCTATGCAGGATTCAGAATGAGGACGTCATGCCGAGGCCCACTCAGGGCTTTAAATATTAAGCTGCAGTAACATTGGCGCATTTTATTGACTACGAGTCCCAGGATGCACAGGCTCAACCGAGCAGCCCATCAGGGGGCGTGTCATGATGATTATAAGGACTGAGGTGAAACAGCGCATACATTTCACAGCCTACAGCCTTTGAGAAAGGGACACCGAAACGCATCAGGCATTGGAGGACGTGTGAGCTGCAAAACGAATCGACGTGCCGAGACTCATTCATACCATTACAAGCATTTAGCGGTTGCTGGCTTTGGAGTGCTTTCTCACCTTCCGGGTACTTTGTAGCAGTATATGTTGGCGGCTGCCCCGCCGCCGAGAGAGCACCACCCCGCTATCCTTGGGGGCCGCTCAGCTGGGTATCTACCCAAACTGTGTTTGCGGAAAAGCTATGCAGGATTCAGAATGAGGACGTCATGCCGAGGCCCATTCAGGGCTTTAAATTTTAAGCTGCAGTAACATTGGCGCATTTTATTGACTACGAGTCCCAGGATGCACAGGCTCAACCGAGCAGCCCATCAGGGGGCGTGTCATGATGATTATAAGGACTGAGGTGAAACAGCGCATACATTTCACAGCCTACAGCCTTTGAGAAAGGGACACCGAAACGCGTCAGGCATTGGAGGACATGTGAGCTGCAAAACGAATCGACGTGCCGAGACTCATTCATACCATTAAAAGCATTTAGCGGTTGCTGGCTTTGGAGTGCTTTCTCACCTTCCGGGTACTTTGTAGCAGTATATGTTGGCGGCTGCCCCGCCGCCGAGAGAGCACCACCCCGCTATCCTTGGGGGCCGCTCAGCTGGGTATCTACCCGAACTGTGTTTGCGGAAAAGCTATGCAGGATTCAGAATGAGGACGTCATGCCGAGGCCCATTCAGGGCTTTAAATTTTAAGCTGCAGTAACATTGGCGCATTTTATTGACTACGAGTCCCAGGATGCACAGGCTCAACCGAGCAGCCCATCAGGGGGCGTGTCATGATGATTATAAGGACTGAGGTGAAACAGCGCATACATTTCACAGCCTACAGCCTTTGAGAAAGGGACACCGAAACGCGTCAGGCATTGGAGGACGTGTGAGCTGCAAAACGAATCAACGTGCCGAGACTCATTCATACCATTAAAAGCATTTAGCGGTTGCTGGCTTTGGAGTGCTTTCTCACCTTCCGGGTACTTTGTAGCAGTATATGTTGGCGGCTGCCCCGCCGCCGAGAAAGCACCACCCCTCTATCCTTGGGGGCCGCTCAGCTGGGTATCTACCCGAACTGTGTTTGCGGAAAAGCTATGCAGGATTCAGAATGAGGACGTCATGCCGAGGCCCATTCAGGGCTTTAAATTTTAAGCTGCAGTAACATTGGCGCATTTTATTGACTACGAGTCCCAGGATGCACAGGCTCAACCGAGCAGCCCATCAGGGGGCGTGTCATGATGATTATAAGGACTGAGGTGAAACAGCGCATACATTTCACAGCCTACAGCCTTTGAGAAAGGGACACCGAAACGCGTCAGGCATTGGAGGACGTGTGAGCTGCAAAACGAATCGACGTGCCGAGACTCATTCATACCATTAAAAGCATTTAGCGGTTGCTGGCTTTGGAGTGCTTTCTCACCTTCCGGGTACTTTGTAGCAGTATATATATATATATATATATATATATATTCCAGTAGATAGTTATAGTTAAGACCGAGTTTCCATAGGAAATCTGAAAATTCTATTTTGAATAACTTTGGCGCCGGTTGATGAATCCTCGCGAAATTTTCAAAACTAATGGGGCGCTCCTTTCAGCTCCTACCCTGAAAGTCTCCGGGTGATTCGTCAACTGGGGGCCGAGAAAAAAGGGGGTTCCCAAAACGCGTTTTTCCCATGCATTTTTCCATAGGACCTTTAGTCGAAGGTACAGCCCGAACGGCTGAACAGAATTACTTGAAATTTGGCAGAGAGGTAGTCTTCAGGTCAGGGAAGTGCCTTTTGAAGGTCTAATGTCAATCTGTTCAGTAGTTCCTGAGAAAATAGCATTTAAAAGCATCTAAATATCCATAAGCGCGCACCGTGCGCGCACCGTGCGAGCACCCTAACGTGCGCAAGCGTAATTTTGATTGGTGGTTACATGTTAGTCAACGTTCGAATCGGTCGAAATCAGGAAGTGTTGGCCGCCATTTTGTTTGTTTTCAGTGCGAGAGTGAAAAAGGAAGTTGGCGAACCTGAAAAGGGGGCAGGGTAGAGAGTTCATGACCCCCTAGCCTTTGTCAGGGGGTCCCTGAAGGACCCCAAAGGCAGAAAAACATTTTTTTTTTTAATCGCGGGGGTGCGCCCACCGTGCGCGCACGGTGAAAAACCAAAAAAAATGAATACATTTTTAATACGTAGTTTATTGTAAAATAAATATATAAAAAAAATAATAATACATAAATAAATTAGCATTTAAAAAACCGTTCAAATTCACTGAAAAAACCATAGGTTTCACACATGTTATAGTTAGGAATTAGCATTTAAAAAACCTTGCAAATTCACTTAAAAAACCATAGGTTTCACACATGTTATAGTTAGGTGGATATTTCACTCGTAAAAAACCAATGAAATTCCCCCGTTATAGTTAGTTCAGATAACTATAACTCGCGTGACCGCCACTCTATCACAAGGATGATGTCATCAGTGATGTCATGAGTGATGCCACTGACCATGTCATGAGTGATGTAATATGTGACGTCATGAGCAGTGGATTGCGGGCGTGCGAGTTATAGTTATCTGAACTAACTATAACAGGGGAATTTCATTGGTTTTTTACGAGTGAAATATCCACCTAACTATAACATGTGTGAAACCTATGGTTTTGTAAGTGAATATATATATATATATATATATATATATATATATATATATATATATATATATATATATATATATATATATATATATACGATCCCATCCATAGGAGACAAACGGGAGTGGACCCATACATATATATATATATATTTATATATATTCACTGAAAAAAACATAGGTTTTACAGATATTATAGTTAAGAATTAGCATTTAAAAAACCTTAGAAATTCACTGACTAAACCATAGGTTTCAGGGACGTTATAGTTAGTTGGACATTTGACTCATATAAAACCAGAGAAATTCGCCTGTTATAGTTAGTTGAGCAAACTATAACTCGCGCGCCTTCAATGCACTGCTGATGATGTCACATATTACATCACTCATGACATGGTCATTGACATCACTGATGACATCACTGATGACATCTCAAATGACATCACTGATGACATCACTCATGACATAATCCAGTGAATGTGTGTTTCTATAAAATGTAAATATGTTTTATATTGATATGCCAAGGTGTATTGAAGAATGAATGCATTTACAAGTGCCTAAAGGATTTATTTCGCATGTGTGTGACTGACTGTATAAGTAAGTGATTGAACGTGTCTTACTGAATGCATGGGTTAGTGATTAAACTGTGTAAAAGTCTGTATTCGTCTCTCCATTGGTGTGTAAGCAACTGCATGGGTTGCTGAATACCTACATGAGTGTCTATATAGGTTATTGATTTGTTGTCTGAGTATCTGTATGGGTCCCTGAGTGTCTGTGTGGGTGGGTGGGTGTATGAGTCTGTGCGTAGATGTCTGAGTGGGTGATTCAGTGGTTGTATGGATTAAAAAGTGCATCTGGAAAGGGCTATATGGGTGAGTTAGTGTGTCTATGGGTGCGTTGGTGAGTGAATAAATGTCTCAGTGGTACATCTGTGACTAACTACATATGTTTAAGCCACTATATGTGAGTGTTGGAGTATATAAATGAGTATACGTGAGACTAAGTTATTTCAAGAGTGGGTGTATAAATAAGTGTCTGCTTCTATCAGTGATTGTATAAGACAGTAAATATGTGTTAGTATCTGTATAAATAAGTCATGTGGTATGTCTAAAAATAACGAAGTTGGTGTGTATAACTGTATACATGATTAAATGGGTATGTGATTCATTCTTTGCATTACTGACTTGGCGTGTGAGTAACTCTATGGATGAGTGGCAGCGTGTGACTGCATGTATAGATGTATGAGTGCATTTATAGTCCTCTATTGATGAGTAACTACATGTATAAGTGACTGGATGTGTGTGTAGACCTAGGAAATTTTGAGTGCTATGTAGTATATGGCATTCTTCTGTGTATGGTTTCAAAAATAGTAGTCAGCATTTTACAATGGGTGTATCAAAGTTTATATTAGAGCATCAGTATGTACATCAGATTGTCACGTGGATGATGTCATGAATTATGTCATCAGTAATGTCATTTGAGATGTCATCAGTGATGTCATGAGTGATGTCACTGACCATGTCATGAGTGATGTAATATGTGACATCATCAGCAGTGCATTGCGGGCGCGCAAATTATAGTTAGCTCAACTAACTATAACAGGCGACTTTCTCTGGTTTTATATGAGTCAAATGTCCAACTAACTATAACATCCCTGAAACCTATGTATTTTTCAGTGAATTTCGAAGGGTTTTTAAATGCTAATTCCTAACTATAACGTCTGTAAAACCTATGGTTTTCTCAATGAATTTCGAAGGTTTTTAAATGCTAATTTCTAAGTATAACGACTCTGAAACCTAGGGTTTTTTCAATGAATTTCAAAGGTTTTATTAAATATCGAACTACTATTGTGTAGTTGTCATTAATACTATTTTTTCTAACTTTTCAACTAGATAAAATAAACTGCAAAAGTACTATGTAATGTAATACATTTCACAAATTACAATGAGTTTTTAAATAATACAAAACAATTTAACATTCAGATAACAATTTTTCTCCCTTTTTTTGCTGTCATCAGCTACTACTTAACTTCACTATTCAAAGCGATGCCAGTGTAGTTTCATCATAAACAGCAGGGGGAAAAAAACAATCAACTAGATTGTTAAAAAAAACAAATCCCTAATTCTCACAAATATAATACAAAATCAACACAAATAACACATCCAATAGTACTTCAAATGTTCAAAGCTTACCCTTACTTCGTAGATTGTCTGCAAATTTACCCAATACGCCATATAATGTATCAAAAATTTCACTTTGAAAGCATCAGTATGAATTCCTTCAAGATCTTACGTAGTTTCTCTGCACAATTTTTCCAATACACCACATAATGTATCAAAAATTTCGCTTTGAAAGCATCCAGTACGAATTCCTTAAAGATCTATACACCTTCCCATTAAAGCCGAATAGTGTATCTAAAATCTTTGTTTCAGAAAAATTAAGTATGAGTTGGGTAATTCATAAGGCAATCTCAGTTTCATTTCCAAGTCTGTATCATTACAGTGACTCCAACCATTATTACACATTAAATAAACTGTGTAATGTCCAGTACTTCCAGAAATAGATACTTGATTAGCAACAAAAAAAAATATTTTGGTTTCCACTTTTCTTCCATTTGGTCGACAGTGTTGCAGCATTATAATCAAATATTAAATATTTTCCATATCTTTATTATTATTAATCTTATAAGGCGCATAGCTACCAAAAAGGTTTCCCAGCGCCGCCATACAGGGAAAAGTACAAGTGGTCAAATTGTCATGAACCTATTGATTGAACAACCAAGCCTTTAGTGGTTTACGAAAGTTACTGAGAACAGTTACTTTCCTAAGAAATAAAGGAAGGGAGTTCCAAAGAAGAGGACCTAGATAAGCAAAGGACCGGCCACCTAGCCAAGAACGTGTGATCCTAGGTACTACAAACTTTGCCTGAGTAGCAGAACGGAGGGACCGCGAAGGAAGATACGAATGAACAATGGCCTTTAGATATTGAGGGGCACTACCAGACTTCACCTTAAACATATAGTTCAGGGTCTTGAACTTTATACGGCTCTCGACCCTGAGCCAATGAAGTTCACGAAGAAAGCTGGAGGCAGGAGTCATTCGTGGAATATGACATAGCAGCCTCGCTGCTACATTCTGTACAAGTTGTAGCCTGCGCTTCACCTCCTTATTGGCTCCCACATATAGGATGTTGCCATAGTCCAATCTAAATGTTATGAGTGCTTGAATTACCGTTTTCTGCGTGGGACTAGGCAACATCCAAAGGATCTTCCTGAGCCATTTCAGGATTGTGAAGCAAACCGAAGCTACTTTTACCACTTGCTGCTTCATTGAGAGTTGGTTATCAATAGTTACACCCAGATTGCGAACTTGGGTGGCTGGTGTAGGGAGAGTCCCCATTTCAGGTGGCCAATGCTGTGGGCCCCAGAGATCTACATTCTTACCCTGAATGAGAACCTCGGTCTTCTCCCCATTGAGCTTCAGTGAGAAGATAATTCCGAAGACCTGTTTGCCGACAAAGAAAAAATTATTTGAGTATCGTCGGCATAGGAGAAAATAGACAGCCCAACTTCTTCTGCGATCACTGCTAGTGGCTTAACATAGATTTAAATAATAAAGGACTCAAGATAGAGCCCTGAGGAACGCCATTGGGGGATAAATGAGTTTTCGACGCTGCCTCAGATGAAAAAACTTGAAAAGTTAGATTGGTCAAAAAGTTACAAAACCAGCTAAGTGCTGGGCCAGCAATCCCCAATGAACGTAACACCGTCAATGACACTGGGTGAGACACCGTTTCAAAGGCGGCGCTTAATTCAAGTAGAATAAGCGCCGCAGTCTCCCCAGCGTCCAGATGTCCCCGTAATTTCTCTGTGACCCCCAGAAGCGCTGTTTCGGTCGAAAAACCTTCCCGAAAGCCTGACTGTGAAGGGTGTAAGAAATTTTGGTTGGCAGCAAATTTAGTTAGCTGAATATTAATGTGTTTTTCCAAAATTTTGAGTACACTGGAAACAGAGAGATAGGGCAGAAATTGGATAGCATTGGCTTTTTTTTAAAAGAGGAAGGACCATTGTATGCTTCCACTCAGCAGGTATAGTAGACTCATCTTTGTAGGCATAATGCAGATAGCATTCTTGATTTACAACGAGAACACATCATCTCATGATCAGCTTCTTTTACTAATTTGGAAAATGGTACAGATTTGCAGTCAGATATTGTTAAATATAAAAATCGTTCTCTGTCAACTATAGTCCTTGAAGATAATAAACACTCTTCCCATTTATGTTCCCATTTGTAACTGAGTCCAAATAAACTCTCAATCTGAATTCCTTCATCTTCTAGTACTCCAAGCATAACCCTCAGAAATTCTTGTGCATCTTGCTATATATTAGCACTGAACGTTAAAGATCCAGTACATGTATCCAACGGTTGGCGAATACCAGAAGCATAATGAATCTTACTTCTATCAGTTCTCAATTCTTGAAATAAAGTGTAGACTGCAGAACATAAAGCTTTTTCCTGACTTTCCATAATTTCACCAAAAACATCTTCAAGATAAAATATAACATTTAGAATGACATTACCATAGCAGTTGACACTAGAAGCATTGTCTACTTGGTATCCAACAACATCATCACTTGTTTGTATTTTCTGCTTCTTTACATCTTTTCTTTTCTGTTGATTTTCTTTCTGCTTTTCAACCATAGTTAACTCTTCAACATATTTGCATTTTGAACACACAACACGTTTCTCATAAATAGGATATTCACCTAAATGGGGAGCATAAAGCCTTCTCAAACAATTATATTCTCTTACACAATTAACATCAGCACTAACCTTGCTCTCATCAAATGCAATTAAATACAAACCAGACAACATTCTACCTCGAGATAATGCAACATATACCTTTCCCTCTTTAAACACAGTTTTTCCAACATTTACCAAAGCATTATCTACACTAAAACCTTGTGATTTGTTAATAGTTATTGCATATGCTAAACAGAAGGGAAACTGTTTTCTACAAACATACAAGTCTTTTACAAGCAAAAAACGTGCGGCAGAACGTGCAATCTGTCTTACCTCTGCAATCTGATCAAATTTAACTTTCAAAAATTCAATTCCATTTCTATTTTGATATTTCACAAAATCAACAACTTTCCCCATTGCTCCATTCACTAAACCTACTTCTACATTCAGATTACGCTTCAAAATTACCCGACAGTTTAAACAGACTTCTACATTTTTTTCTAAGCCAGCAGTTTTTGATACAGACTTTTCCAAAGAATCCAATTTAGTCTGTAGTTTTTCTGAAAGAACAATTGTTATTCCCTGATGCTCTATTTTATCAATAGCTTCAATGTGAACTATTTCTTGATTTTCCAATTTCATAAGTTCTCTATTAAATGTATAACACTCTTCCACTGTAGGTATTAAGCAAACTATAGACTTTTTTCTTTCATTTTCTTGTACATTACTTCTGCTGGTGTGTTTTCATTTGCAAACAAGTTCTTTAGTAGACAACTTTGAAAGCTTGTTTACCATGTTTGCTTAGAACACCAATTCTTACATCTTTTAGAATATTTCCATAATCTTCATCTCTTGCTTGTCGCATATTCTGAGTGAGTTCTTTATATTCAAAATGTAACCACAGATTCACATTTCCAATACTTCCCAAAGATTTCTTAGTGTCTTCATGTAGAAGAGTTTTAAACACTGGTTCTCCTTTTACAGGGGTTAGTTGTAGCAGATCTCCAAATACAATTAAATGGTTTCCCCCAAAGAGAACGTCGTAATCTGTTTTTAATACCTGCTGCATTCTTAAGTGTACAAAAGCAAGCATTAAGTTTGAGACCATGCTCACCTCATCAATAATTAAAAGTTTCATTTTCTTCAGCACTCTTGACACTTCATAAGAACCTTCTCCAGACAACTTCTGATATTTTCATTTATTATCATGCTCCACCGGTAACATCAATAATCTATGCAAAGTAACTCCTTTAACATTGTGTGCAGCTAATCCAGTTGGAGCTGTTACCACACAACATAAATGTGAACCAGTAGTTTTTTTAAGATAACTGGTCAAAACTCTTTAATTAAATAACTTTTACCTGTCCCAGCTTGACCACAGATGTACATCAGAAGAGGTTTAAAAGATGAACACAGACATTCTTTTTTTTCATCCAACAAACCATGTTCTAACCATTCTCTCACTTGCACATATATTTCTTTCTGTTCAACATTTACTTGTTCTTCTAACTTTTCCAATGTTATATTCTCCTCGTGTGCTTGTTGCTTTGCAATTTTGACTTCATGCATAGCAATCGCTGCTTCATTTTCCAGCATTGGTTGTCCAAGAGGATCTTGACTACATGGACACTACTTTGACTATCTTGAGAACTTTCATGAGCTATTTCAGCTATAATAATCTTTTCCTGTTCAACTTCATCATTCAACATTTTTAAATATGTAGGGAAAATTGGATATCGAATGCTATCTTTACAAGCATTAAAAGAATCTTTGTAGCAGTCAAACTCTCCAAGTAATTCACTTTGGCTACGCCATGGTTTAAACAGCTGCAGAAGTGCTAAATAGTAAAATTCTCGCTTATCTGGAGTTTCACAACTAAGTTTCTTGTGGTTTATAAGATTACCCTTTGCATGTTTTACTAAACAACCATGACATCCAACTACTACAAACTTTCCTTCTTTTAAATTCTCCTTAACATTTCTTTTGAAGCTGTAATGTTGAAGTACTTCAAACAGACATAGCTGTTCCAGATGTTTACTCCTTTTTGGATAGTATGTGTCCAACATATTAGTTTTAAGTCTGTCTGTATTATCCGGTGCAGTTGCTGCTAATTGTTCAATTTATTCCATTGATTTCAACACTCTATTTTGTTTGCAGGCAAGACCTAAACTTACCCAAATGATTCCTTGTGACTTTGAATATAAACTTGAAGAACACAAGCGGTCTGAACATTCATATGATCCAATTTCTCAGTGGGAAAGCATTTTCAAACTAAAGCTGTACAATTTTTTGCTAAGACTATTCTCTTGTGCAATTTCTTCCCACATTTGTTTCATCTCGGTTTTTTTAGATTTTGTTATGTTCGATGAAACATAACATGCAACAGCAACTGAGTTATCCGCAACATACTGGATGTCCATGTTTGCATTCCACATTTTTAAAATGATATACTTTCACACTTCTGTTCTTTTTGAGTTGTAGGTATTCTTTGGAAATTTCAGAGGTATTGTGTGCCTCACAGAAGAAAAAAAAGAATTTACTCTTCCTTTACAAACGACTGGATGGGGAAAACCAAACCGACATTTGGTGTAAAACTTTCCTTTAGACTTGTATTTTCTTCTGCAATACTTCCCACAACGGTGACTTTGGAAATGTAAAACTTGCTGTCTCAAGCTTCTATCTCCTCCTTCTCTTGGAATCTCACATGTCACATACTGTTCGATGAAAGACAATACTGTTTCATCAGAATCATTTCCAAATTTAGCGCATCCTTGATCCATACTAGCATATATATATGAGGTGCACCTCTTGCTTGATACTCCTTTCTCCAAAAGAAATCGGTAACTTCTCCAAGAGGTGGATTCTTTTTATTACAGATAAAAGACATCATACCTTGAAACTTATGATTGAAATCTCTGCACAAATTTACAGGATCCAAGGAACACAGTTCACCAGGAGTCTTTATTTCAACATTTTTTATATTAGAATTCGCTTCTCTTAAAAACTCAAGCAAATTTTCCCATGCATACTCTGCACAGCTAAGTGTGACAAACCATTTTGGTGTACCTAAGTTCCGTAACATTCACTTGAGTTCTCCATGACGACAATACCAATACTCATTTGTTCCACGTTGACATTCCATCAAATTGATTAACTGTGCTTCTAAATTTTCATCTGTTTCTTGAACTTTCTCCACAAATTCTTTCGCAGAAAGAAGTGATTCATGAACTCCAGTTTTAAGTATATGATTCACTGCATACGAGAGAGAAGACAGATCACTTTCAAGCAAAAGGTGAAATATGTATGGAATGCAGTGTCGAAATCTAGGATCTTCAGAATATAATCTTGTTGACCGATATTCTAAAGCTGGAATCCATACAGGTCGGTCATCATATCGTCCACCTTCTCCAGTAGGAAACAACTGTGGAAAACAACGAGCTTCAAAGCTTTTCTTCCATACACTCATTGGTGTACCCTGTGATTTTTTTATTTGAAATAACTCAATGCTACTTCCTATCACTTCTTTTGAATGCAAAGGACATATTGTATAATGTTCATAAATCTCTTCAGTCCTTGACTTGTCCACTTTCTGTATGTGACCACTTGAAATTTCAAAATCATCTTCTAAACGTATTACCTGTTCATCCACATTTACATTTTTGTAATAAATATTGTTCTCTATAAGATATAAGGTATCCTTTTCAACTTATTAACATCCACAAATTCTTACCATATTTTCCGACTCTTTGTGGGTACAGCATTTACTAAAATAACTACTGTCTCATCTTCCTCTTTCTCTCCAGCAATAGTTTCAATGTTTTTCAAAGGTAAGTACACCACTCTTCCTTTTAGCCCTCTTTGGAAGTCTGTTGGTGGCAGTTTACCTGTTTTAGGCTTCATCCGAATTATAGTTTGAAAAGGATGAACAGATTGAATTAGAACCGACTGTTCTGCTCGATTTTCCCGGCCTTCTTGTGTTAACAAGTGATTGAATGTGACTTCAGTCTCTTACCATTCAAGCCTAAGGGTTAGAGTAGTGAATGGAGCCTATTTACTAGGCACTTCGACATGATTCTGTGCTCTTCCCCATAGATCAGGGCTTGCACACATAGCCTAGGGGATAGATTTGTTAGTATTAGGGATAACCTGTCCTGTAGTGAGGGTATTTCATGGAGCTGTGCTGAATTCAGGCCTGGTAGGCCTCAAACGGGAGAGACTCCATCTTTCTTTCTGCTCCGGCAGCTTGGGATTCTTCTAGGTCAAGAGTAATGTTTTAGTTATGAGGTGTTATTCGCTTGGAGAGAACCGGTTCAGGCCGGCCCTTATCGAAGGATTGTATTTTTCTTCATGCCGAAGACACTACATCAGGCCGGCCGGCTGGGAACGTGTCCTTGGTACGGGGAGGTACAAGAATTTGGTGGGCGGCAGGTTACGGGCCGGAATTTTCCATGAGGAAATGCACCTCTATATTAGTGAAAGTCTGAGGCAGTTACATGTTCAGTCCGTAGGCGGCATCTAGCCGTTAGCAGTAAAGCTACTACTTATTCCAGGGAAGACAGACGCCATCTTGAAGGCGGAGAAGAACTGAGAGACAGATGCTTTCCTAACAGAATAGCCAGAGAGGAGAGAGTAGCCGAGAAGGAAGAGGTCCCAGTGACTCGGAGAAGGGTGATTCCAGGCGAGCCGAGGCACAGACGAGAAGGGAGCCTAGATGACCACTGAGTGCAGGCTACATACTACTAAGGTGATGTCGACCCTTTCTTATTAGAGTGTACAACTTAATCTTTCACTTTTCTTTGCAGGTTATGTGTCATATCGTAATGTTATGTGATTGTGTATGCAATGAGTAATAAAGTATCCAGTTTGTAGTGAACCAACATGTGCTGCGTGTTCTTGTATAAGAGGGTAGCCTATTCTTCTAGTCAGCTGCGGCTACATGAACAGATGTTAACCCTGATCAGGTAAGTGGTAACTGAATAAGGGAAAGAGGAGCCCCTCAAACCTGAGAACAGGCTATGCCCGAACTGGCAATCCTTGTGTGATCTGATGAATAGTGAGACTGATTCCCTTTTTGTATGTTATGGTGATCATAGGATGAACTGTCGTATGAGACTGCCGTCTAGGTAGAGAGGTCTGGATTCGTAGGGGATCGCGAGGCCGCCGATTGTGCTGATACTGTCGTATGGGCAGAGAGGTCTGGGTTCGTATGGGACCGCGAGGCCGCCACTTGTGATACTGTCGTATGGGCAGAGAGGTCTGGATTCGTAGGGGATCGCGAGGCCGCCGATTGTGCTGATACTGTCGTATGGGCAGAGAGGTCTGGGTTCGTATGGGACCGCGAGGCCGCCACTTGTGATACTGTCGTATGGGCAGAGAGGTCTGGATTCGTAGGGGATCGCGAGGCCGCCGATTGTGCTGATACTGTCGTATGGGCAGAGAGGTCTGGGTTCGTATGGGACCGCGAGGCCGCCACTTGTGATACTGTCGTATGGGCAGAGAGGTCTGGGTTCGTATGGGACCGCGAGGCCGCCACTTGTGATACTGTCGTATGGGCAGAAAGGTCTGGATCCGTAGGGGATCGCGAGGCCGCCGATTGTGAGATCTTGGTATGCATAGTAGGAATCCCCTGTCCTTAGGTGATAGATATATGTGGTTGTAGGATTGTAAATAGGTTGTAGGGAGGGGGTAACGTTCTGGCTGGGTTAGTGAGGCTCTGATGAGCGGGTTCTATCTGATCCGAAAACCCAAGCAGAACATTTGGCGTCACGAACCGTTTACGAAACCTGTGTGCGTTGTGGTTGTATCGTGTTTGCCTTCGGCGCGTGCGTGGTTTTGTTTGTATATTATTTGTATCTACCTGCGTGTAGTTTTCTTTTCTCTTTCTTCTTTTTCTTTTTCTCTTTTTCTTTCTTTTCAAAGATGTTTTCTAGAAAGTTGAAATCTACTTTTAAGTTGCCCGTTGATATTCCCGGCTGGGATTCAACGCCTTATGAAGCCTTAGCCCGTGAGTGGGCTGATTCTACTGGTTTGAGTGAGAATTGGAATTCTTTTTTGGAGCTGGCGGAGCCGGCTAATGTGATTACTTGTTTACAGAAGGCGCCGGTATCTAAGGGTGATGAGCTTCCCGTTTTGGGGCGCAGAGGTTGGATTGTTCTGTCTGCGTACAGGATCCTGCATGAGAGGTTGTTGAAGTTACAGAATGTGCATAAGGATGTGGAAGCGAACTTTGTTGGGATTCAGAATGCTCATACTTTGTTGCGGTGTCAAAATAAGTTGCTTGCTGACAAACTTGAGACGTACCAAACTATTGCCGAGAGGGCGGCTGTGCGAATTGCTCGTTATAAATACAAGAATCGGCGTGGTCGGGTTTTGACGCGGAAGGTGCGTCTGGTCGTGGCGAAAGCCGGACTGGATTGGAATCCTGATGAATGGGATGGTAATATCTGGAACTCGAGTGATTCTCCTTCCTCGGGTGAGGAGTCTGCCAAGCGCGAGTCCTCTCGCTCCGGCCGTGCTTGTAAATCTGCTTCTTGCGCCTCTGATGGTGCACCCCGTGATTGCGCTCGTCCTTCGAGCGGGGTCGATGCTTCTTCCACTGATTGTTCCTCTACGTGTACTGGTCGAGCTCCTTGTGATGCTCATCCCGCGGTCTCGGCGCATCCAGTTTTTCGACGGAAGGTGCAGCAGGCTCCCGGTGCTCCGAATGGTATTGCTTTAGACTCTTTGGAGGATTTTACTCAACAAGAAATTAGTGATATTTTGCAGCGATTTCGGCAGCGAGTTGGTGAGCCCTTGCTCACATGGATGGTGCGCCTTTATGAACTGGGCGCTGCTGGCATTATGTTGGATGCTGGTGATTGTTTGAAGTTTTGTTCCTTGAGTTCGGATTCTACTGTACAGGATCATTTTCGTAACTTTAATGGTGGTGGTCAAATTTCTTTGCTTCAATTGGCAACTGAGGGTTGTAATCAAAAATATCCTACTGAGTCTGACTGGCCTCTGAATGACAAACCGTGGTATACTTTGCACGATGCTGCGCAACGTCTCAAAGAGGAGGTGATGAAAACGGCAATTTTTCTGAATACTGCTGACCGGTTGCTTGATGGTTTCTTGACATCTTCTGTGCGGAATCGTATTATTCGTTCTTCCCCTGTTGCTTATAAGCAGGTCATGATGACTTTATTGATTAATCAGACTGGTAACATGTTATCTGTGGTGCTGGAATCGGTACGCCAACTCGGTGAGTTGGGCGAGTGGTTTAAACCTGAACGGCAGTCCCGGCCTGACACTCGTACTCCTGGTGACAATAAACTTACTAGACGTGATATGTTTTTTGGTCTTATGGCCGATGGTGTGCGGAAGGAGGACATTGATGGTGAGACTACTTCTCGTTTGTGGGAAATGTTTCGCAAACGTGGCTTGGATCGAAAGGAGGGTGCCCGGCGTGTTCGAACAACTGAGTGTGATCGTGGTTTTTCTGACGGTAGCGGTGATGACGACCGCCGTGGGCGCTCTGATCGTCGTGATGATCGACGTTATGCGCGTGATTTGTCCCCCCGTCGGGAGAGAGACAGGGAGAGAGAGGGGGAAAGAGAGAGGGGGAGAGATGATTATGTTAACAGCAGACGTAGAGATGATAGGGATCAATCCCCTGAGTTGAGAAGGAGAGAGGATCGACACATATTGGCCGATCGTAACCCGCAGTACAATGCAGGGAACAGTAATCCATTTCGTAATGGAGATGGATATGAACAGGAGGTATCGATACCTAGGAACCGTGAGAGTCTTTATCCTGATTTATCCTGGTACACAGAACACAATAAAAAGGACTAGGAAATAGGTCAAGCTCCAGTACACAGATGGGCTCACAGAGATAATAGACCCTATGTAGATATTGATATTTATTGGAGACATCGTAATATCCAAAGGGCCCGAGCATTGGTAGATACAGGAGCGGAGGCCACTCTTATTCATGGAAAATCAAAGAAGTTTAAAGGTCAGCCTTTTACAATTACCGGATTAGGTGGAAAGGAAACTCCCGCAGTTCAAACCTTACTTGAAATGAGAATAGGTAGAATTCCTAGAAAAGAATACTCTGTATTAGTGGTGCCACTCTTAGAATTCATAATTGGAATTGATATTTTGAAAGGAATGACTTTGCACTTAGATGATGGATGTTACCAATTTGGAACTAAACATTATATATCGTCCAGGCCTGTATGGGTTGGTCGTTTAAGAATGCCCCCCATAAAAGTTCCCCAGGCGACAAAAGTGGTTCGTCAGAAGCAGTATCGTATTCCAGGTGGTCATGAAGAGATTAGTACCACTATTCAGGAGTTGGTGGATGCAGGAGTTATAACCCCAGTTACTTCTGCTTGGAATAATCCTGTTTGGCCTGTATGTAAGAGTGATAATTCTTGGCGCATGACTGTTGATTATCGAGAATTGAATAGACACACACCCTCTTTGACTGTTGCAGTACCGGATGTTATTACCCTAATTGAAAGAATCCAGAAACATCCAGGTACATGGTATGCGTCCATTGATATTGCTAATGCTTTCTTTTCGATTCCGATTGCCCCTGAGTGTCAGGAACAATTCAGCTTTACGTGGAACGGGCGTCAGATGACGTTTAGAAGTCTTCCTCAGGGCTATGTGCATAGTCCTACGATATGTCACCGGCTGGTGGCAGAGCATCTGGCTGAGGTACCAGTTCATCCACAAATTCAGATATGTCACTATATTGATGATATTTTGATCCAAGGTGAATCACAAGAGGAAGTTCAGACCCAATTGGATAGAGTCATTGAGTGCTTGCGTGAGAAAGGTTGGGAAATCAACCCGGATAAATTACAAGGTCCGTCCCAGGCTGTGAAATTTTTGGGTATTAATTGGCATGAAGGGCACCGAGAAGTGATCCCTCAGGTTAAACAGAAAATTCTTGATTTTGTAGTTCCGAGAAATAGGAAAGAAGCCCAAAGCTTCATTGGTTTGTTTGGATTTTGGCGCCAGCATATTCCTCATTTGAGTCAAATTTTGGCCCCTTTGTACCAGGTCACTCGTAAAAAGAATGCATTTGAATGGGGTAAACCACAGCAAGATGCGTTCAGTCTGGCAAAAGAAGCAATTCAGCATGCTCTGGATTTATGGCCTGTATGTGATGGTGATGTGGATTTGAATGTGTCTGTACAAGGCCTTTATGCGAATTGGAGTTTGTGGCAGAAACAAGGCAAGAGTAGAGTACCGTTAGGTTTCTGGACCAAAAAGTTACCTGATGCTGGTGAGCGTTATACACCTTTTGAGAAACAGTTACTTGCATGTTATTGGGCTCTGGTGGATACCGAGCAATTGACTTTGGGACATGATATAGTTTTGCGACCTGAAATTCCTATCATGCAGTGGGTTATGAGTTCGCCGAAAACTCACCGAATTGGACACGCTCAAGAAGCGAGTGTGATTAAATGGAAATGGTATATACAAGACAGGGCACGTGTGGGACAAAAAGGAGTTGCATCTTTGCATGAGCAGGTGGCACGGACGCCATCAACTGAAACTGAGAGTGAATGTTCCGTACCTTTAGTACAGGAATCTCCTGTTAAGTGGGGTAAACCTTTTGATGATTTGTCCGCAGAGGACAGAAACCATGTCTGGTTTACGGATGGTTCAGCAAGGTTCATAGGAACGAAACGGCATTGGAAGGCAGTGTCCTATAATCCGATCACACAAAAATTGCTGAGTACAACTGGTGAGGGTAAGAGCAGTCAATTTGCTGAACTCTATGCTGTTTATCAAGTTCTGAAACAAGAGTTACCTGGCACATGTCATATTTTTACCGATTCTTGGTCTACTGCCAATGGACTGGCAGTTTGGTTACCGACTTGGCATTCCCATAGTTGGAAAATCCATTCCAAAGAATTGTGGGGAAAAGAATTATGGCAGGAGATTTGGGAAATGCTCCCACAGAGTACTGTTACAATCTTCCATGTGGATGCTCATACCCCGATAGACTCTCTTGACAAATTCTTTCATAACATTGCAGATGAGAAATCTAAAATTGCTGAGGCAGTGGTGGATACGCAAGATTCTGATATTGCGGGATTGGCGAAATGGGCCCACCAGAAAGCAGGACACTTTGGAGAGAAAGCCACTAGCAGGTGGGCTGCTGATCGAGGAATTTATATTCCTCTAGATTTAATTAAAAATGTTATTCTACATTGTCCCATTTGTCAGCATATCAGGCAGCGCAAAGTGCCCCAAATTGTTAAAGGTCATTTACATCGCGGGAAATTGCCCGCTCAAATTTGGCAGATTGATTACATTGGTCCACTTCCTATGAGTAGGAATTGTCAATATGTTTGCACCATTGTTGATACATACAGTGGCCTGTTGGTGGCCCTTCCCTGTAAGCAAGCTACCCAATTGAATACTATTAAAACATTGGAATTGATTATGATGTATTATGGTGTGCCATTCCAAATTCAATCTGATAATGCATCCCATTTTCGTGGAAGATTGGTACAGGAATTCTGTGTGGAAAACAATATTGAATGGGTGTTTCATATACCATATTATCCACAGGCCTCGGGTCTTGTGGAGAGGTTGAATGGCCTGCTAAAAGACCAACTGCGCAAATTAACGGATGACAAGTATAAGAATTGGCGAGATTTTTAGCCTCAAGCGCTATTGATTTTGAATAACCGTCCTTTTCTAAATGCTGAATCCCCACTTATGCGTTTGTTTCCTCCGAATGTTGATGCTAAACCCAATGAGATCAGAGAGACTGTGATGTACTGGGAGATCACTCCCGGAGCTTTGGCTCCATGCAGAGCGACCCCAGGGTCGGCAGGTTTAGACTTGCATGCCATGGATGACACCATTATAAACAGTAAAGATCGAGTCATCATTGAAACAGGTGTTGGTGTTCAGATACCACCTGGAAATTTCGGATTCATTGCCCCTAGATCGGGGCTGGCTGTAAAAGGCATTCAGGTGCTTGGAGGAATAATTGATAGTGATTATCAGGGAGAGATTAAGGTGCTCCTGCTGAATAGCAGTGAGGTTGACTTACTGATACATAAAACTGACCGAGTGGCTCAATTGCTGATAATGCCTGTTTTCAGTGGTGAGATCATAAAAGGCACTGCCCCAACGTTGCTAACTGTACGAGGCCAGAAAGGTTTTGGCTCCACAGATAATCCCGGGGCCAGAGTTTGGGTGCAGTCGCCTAAGAATCCCCCTGAACAGGCAGAAGTGATTGCAACCGGTCAAGACAACACCATTTTAGTTATGAGACCAGGGAAAGATAGCTGGGAAGCAGTCCCGGCTGACAAATGTTACTTACGAGAATGAATAATGCCTGTATTTGATTCTTTTTCAGACCATTCTTTGGACTGTTGCTGCAGGATGTGTCGGCGTTGGACTCCTTTTGGGATGGTACGACGAGAGAGGAGGGATCCCATTAACCCGGGCTGAGTTGAGAACCCGAGTGTCGCGTTCCTTCGCTGCGTGGGATTCGTCGCCAAACTTTTGGGTTACATTGGCCAAGCAAGTGACGAAGACCCCTCATTTCTGCTTGACACCGATGAGATCGGTAACTGATATATTGGCAACTTGTTTGGTTGCTGTCCCTGCTTCATTGGAGACTCTGACTCATATTTTTAATATAACAAATGCTCATCCCAATGTTCTTCTGGGCGATTTCGCTGCCCATGAGTATTGCCCCTTGTGTACTGTACTGTCAGACCCGATACCGCCTGTCCAGTCCCAAATAGTTACCTATAATATCACACAAGGTGATTTATGTTTTTTCCTTACTTGTGATCCTAGTGCGATTTCTGAATGTATGCGTTTAAAATTGAAAGGTGCCACCTCATTCACCGCTCATGAACGAACTTTGTGCTTTCAAAGGACACCGAAAACATGTACTTCTGTTCAGAACAACATGACTTGCAAGAGTATGGTAGTTACCCCCAGTCACTATCGCACGATGTTACTACCTGCCGGATGGCTTTTCTCATGTGGTAATACTTCCTGGCCATATATCCCCGCAAATATTTCTGGAGGCCCTTGTGCCATTACTAGACTGAGCCTACTCATGTTCTCGTCACATCCGAATGCCAACTCTCGTGTGATCCGAGATACAGTGAGGTTACAGGAGGATTGTGACTCATCTTTGCATTTATATTCCAAGTCTGAATACCTTAGCCTGGCTGTTTCAATTGTTGGTGTTCCTGCTTTGGCAGTTTATAATGCCAAATCTATTGGGAAAATGGCCTGCTGGATGGTAAAATCCATCAATCATACTTCTACAATCCTGTCTGACATGCTATTAGACGCCCAGGGTGAACGAAGGGCTATCTTACAAAATCGAGCGGCCATTGATTATCTTTTGCTTAAACATGGACACGATTGTTCTGATTTTGAGGGTCTTTGTTGTTTTAACTTGTCGGATCATACAAAATCCATTCAGGTTCACATTGACAAATTACATGACTTGACAGAAGAAGTTAGAAAACACATTGACCAGGGCTGGTTTGACTGGCTCTTTAATTGGTTACCTGATTTGCATTTGTTACTTCAAATATTAGGAGGTATTCTGATTGCTATCGGCATTTTGATTTCTATCTGTTGCTTTATTCAGTGTATTCCTTCACTACTTCAATTCTGCACACCTGGTACTAGACATAGATCAGTTAGTCTTGTTTCATATTATTCTTCCACAGATATTAGTTCTGTTTAATGAATGTATAATAGACTGAAGTCAAGGGTGAAATGTTCTGCTCGATTTTCCCGGCCTTCTTGTGTTAACAAGTGATTGAATGTGACTTCAGTCTCTTACCATTCAAGCCTAAGGGTTAGAGTAGTGAATGGAGCCTATTTACTAGGCACTTCGACATGATTCTGTGCTCTTCTCCATAGATCAGGGCTTGCACACATAGCCTAGGGGATAGATTTGTTAGTATTAGGGATAACCTGTCCTGTAGTGAGGGTATTTCATGGAGCTGTGCTGAATTCAGGCCTGGTAGGCCTCAAACGGGAGAGACTCCATCTTTCTTTCTGCTCCGGCAGCTTGGGATTCTTCTAGGTCAAGAGTAATGTTTTAGTTATGAGGTGTTATTCGCTTGGAGAGAACCGGTTTAGGCCGGCCCTTATCGAAGGATTGTATTTTTCTTCATGCCGAAGACACTACATCAGGCCGGCCGGCTGGGAACGTGTCCTTGGTACGGGGAGGTACAAGAATTTGGTGGGCGGCAGGTTACGGGCCGGAATTTTCCATGAGGAAATGCACCTCTATATTAGTGAAAGTCTGAGGCAGTTACATGTTCAGTCCGTAGGCGGCATCTAGCCGTTAGCAGTAAAGCTACTACTTATTCCAGGGAAGACAGACGCCATCTTGAAGGCGGAGAAGAACTGAGAGACAGATGCTTTCCTAACAGAATAGCCAGAGAGGAGAGAGTAGCCGAGAAGGAAGAGGTCCCAGTGACTCGGAGAAGGGTGATTCCAGGCGAGCCGAGGCACAGACGAGAAGGGAGACTAGATGACCACTGAGTGCAGGCTACATACTACTAAGGTGATGTCGACCCTTTCTTATTAGAGTGTACAACTTAATCTTTCACTTTTCTTTGCAGGTTATGTGTCATATCGTAATGTTATGTGATTGTGTATGCAATGAGTAATAAAGTATCCAGTTTGTAGTGAACCAACATGTGCTGCGTGTTCTTGTATAAGAGGGTAGCCTATTCTTCTAGTCAGCTGCGGCTACATGAACAGATGTTAACCCTGATCAGGTAAGTGGTAACTGAATAAGGGAAAGAGGAGCCCCTCAAACCTGAGAACAGGCTATGCCCGAACTGGCAATCCTTGTGTGATCTGATGAATAGTGAGACTGATTCCCTTTTTGTATGTTATGGTGATCATAGGATGAACTGTCGTATGAGACTGCCGTCTAGGTAGAGAGGTCTGGATTCGTAGGGGATCGCGAGGCCGCCGATTGTGCTGATACTGTCGTATGGGCAGAGAGGTCTGGGTTCGTATGGGACCGCGAGGCCGCCACTTGTGATACTGTCGTATGGGCAGAGAGGTCTGGATTCGTAGGGGATCGCGAGGCCGCCGATTGTGCTGATACTGTCGTATGGGCAGAGAGGTCTGGGTTCGTATGGGACCGCGAGGCCGCCACTTGTGATACTGTCGTATGGGCAGAGAGGTCTGGATTCGTAGGGGATCGCGAGGCCGCCGATTGTGCTGATACTGTCGTATGGGCAGAGAGGTCTGGGTTCGTATGGGACCGCGAGGCCGCCACTTGTGATACTGTCGTATGGGCAGAGAGGTCTGGATTCGTAGGGGATCGCGAGGCCGCCGATTGTGCTGATACTGTCGTATGGGCAGAGAGGTCTGGGTTCGTATGGGACCGCGAGGCCGCCACTTGTGATACTGTCGTATGGGCAGAGAGGTCTGGATTCGTAGGGGATCGCGAGGCCGCCGATTGTGCTGATACTGTCGTATGGGCAGAGAGGTCTGGGTTCGTATGGGACCGCGAGGCCGCCACTTGTGATACTGTCGTATGGGCAGAGAGGTCTGGGTTCGTATGGGACCGCGAGGCCGCCACTTGTGATACTGTCGTATGGGCAGAAAGGTCTGGATCCGTAGGGGATCGCGAGGCCGCCGATTGTGAGATCTTGGTATGCATAGTAGGAATCCCCTGTCCTTAGGTGATAGATATATGTGGTTGTAGGATTGTAAATAGGTTCTAGGGAGGGGGTAACGTTCTGGCTGGGTTAGTGAGGCTCTGATGAGCGGGTTCTATCTGATCCGAAAACCCAAGCAGAACACCGACTCATATGTATTCAATTTGGCTAGCTCCTGCGGAATAGCTACTAACTCCAACTTATTATGCACTGCTCTAGCAGGCATTTTGTTCTCTTCTTATTTGTTGTAACAATATTTACATATACATTGATCACTACCTAACTCAAATCGACCTTCAACAAACAAGTAAGTTGCAAATTCTTCCCCCTTACCATTGTTCTCCTTTTAACTTTTTAAATACAAATCAACATTCCTACTTTGACTTTTATAATGAGTACGTCGACAACAAACATAATCATAGTTTGGTATTTCAGAGCACACTACATTAAACTTGCCAATTTCTTCTTCAAACTGATCAGTGCTAATCACTTTCTCATCTCCTCCAACATCTGTAATTGTCAAACTCTCACTTTCTATGAACTGCTCTTCTGAACCAAAATATCGCATTTCAATATCTCACACTTTTTTTGAACATCTGATAAAGAACCATATAAAAGACTTCCATTCAGTTCACTTAAACGTAATGCAGGACTTTTTACATAGTACAGTTTCTTTACAAAGTTCCGCATTTCTGAATGGTGTACTGCTAACATCCTCAAATGATGAATAACACTTTTACAAACTTTTCTTGGAAGACAAGCCAGAGAATGCCCATACTTCTCTGTATATTTTCTTACATTACATGGATCTAGTCCTTGTAACAACTTAATCTTCTGTTTGATACTTTTCTGAGTATATTCTCGTAGCAAATTTCGCATTAAATCAATGGATTCCTGTCGAATACTACAAATGCTACTACAACTCCACTTATACACAGGAGCTCATGGACGTTTCCCTTGCACTTCTTCATCTATTAACTCTTCTGCACTTTTACCAACCATTTACTCCTTTGGAAGAGGAACACAATCCTGAACTTCGTAGCAAGGACCTCCAGTATCAACTGCAAATGATAAACTATTTTCCAGGAAGTAACTTTCCTCTTTGAAAAAAGGTTCAGCACTAGAAGAATGTCTTCAATGTCCACTAAAGATTTTACAAAAGTTGGTTCTGTTCACAAGTCTTTTTTTTCTACTTTTGTCTTTCAATACTTTGAGTATTTTATCCAATACTTTCATTCTCTTTAAAATCAAAATGAACAACTTCTGTTTCAAATTGAAAGCAGTATCCACTATACTTTCAATACGCTGCTTCTCTTTGATTTGGAACATTCTTCTTTTATATTTGCAGCATGTTTTCAATAAATTCTGAATTACTCTAAATCAAAAAAGTCTCTGACGAATTTCTTGAAATTGTTTTTGTCTCCGAGTACCAGATATTATTTCTTTATCATCTTTCCCTTTCCCCGTATTTGAAATTGAACTCTGCTTCACCTTACTTGAAAAATTCTTGTTTTTGCTTTGTGTGATGTTTTTCTCATTAAATGTTTGCAATATTTTTTTCAAAAATTGTCTTTTGCTTTTCCTCAAACAGTTTCTCTACTACTCACATTTTTTTATACTTCAAGATCTTTCCTTTTCATCAAATATATATATTTTTTTCACTTCTTCTATCCATTTCCAAATTTCAATCCAAACTAAATATTTTCTGAAAAACAAAAAATAGATTCAATTATTTTCCACTTTTCTTCACTATGTTAAAATGATAACATACAATTGCAAAACTTCCACTAACAACTTCCAGACACAGTGCTGCAACATGATGGAGCACAACAGATGAGCACTAGGATGACAAGTAGTGCCATAGAACATACAGCAAGTATTTATTTAATTATTTACAAACTCTTTTACAATTTATATATAACTGCACTACCTCATACTTTTCACCTCTTCGCCACACCCTACCACCCCACACCACTTTCTCTGCAACCCACCGCACACAACTTTATAAATAGTATTTTTAAAATTGTTAATCTATGTACTTTGAATGTTATTATCAACCAAGCAGCACACATAAAAATTTCCATTATTACCTAACAATTTTATCAACCCCTCACCCAGGGCTTTAACTGGAGGGGGTGTCTGTGGGAATGTGACCACCAGCACTTTTTTTTTGGGAGCCTCGAAACGGATCTTTATAGGGCTCTATTTTCCGACCTCACAAACGTAATCCGTTTTTTTTTCTTTATTGCACTGCAGTGACACTGTGAGAGCATGCACATTGCTCACTACTTAGAACTGCAGACATCATGCCTAGTGACTTGCATTATAGGAGAAGGGAGATCCTTTAAAGAGAGCCATTTTCTCTCAGTATTTCCCTTCTCTTTTTGCAATGCACCAGCAACATCATCGTGGGGTGATTAGCAGACAGACCACCAGGCACGCAACGCCCATTGCCCCGAAGTCTCTGACACAGCTTCTCGGGCACACACACAGAGCCGCACCCGAGTACTTCACCGGTCTTCAAAACAACATTTGTTTGTAAAGGAGACTCTGTTCTTTTTCACCCCTTTTTACAACCCCTACGTGCCCACTCTGCCTATTGCTGAAAGAATTAGGCTCCCCTGAAATTCCCCTCTAGTTGCGCCTCTGCAAATGACCACAACTTGGCAACTCCAGCACGAACCTGCTCTCACCTTACACACTGTCTTGTTTTAGTGCTACGAAAACATACACTTTGCCTGCCTCACTAAGTTCTCACACCCCCTATTTAATATGAACATAAAAGCTTTCCAATTACTTTTATATTCCTATACTGTACTTCACATGGAAATATAGAGCTCAAGGTTCTCATCACCCCAAATTAACTCTCTGGTATACTCTCTCAAATAGAAGATGTACAGGTATTCAGTATCTGTCAGTCACGGCCACTTTAAAACAGTGTACCTATAAACAACTCGACAAAACGTTATGTTTCTAAATTAACTTATTACACTTAAAAGCTCCTTTACATTTCTTTCGCTAGATGTACCTTTGTTTAAAACACCACCAGAGAAGGTTGTTGAAGTATGCTCCACAAAGAGTAACTCAAAGCTTTGTTATTCTTTATTAGAAAATCTGCCTGTCAATGCTTTTCGCAAACCTTTTCAATGCCTTAAGAGGGTAGCTGGATGAGTATAATACATCGTATTTAAGATCAGGGGCGGACGATGCACGGAAATAAGAATGTATAGTTGAATAAATAGCGAGTGGATGCATGGCCAGATGCATCAATGGATAGATACAAAGATCAATGTATCAATGTATGGATGGATGGAAGGATGAATGAATGCAAAGACCAGTACTTACGATAGACGGGTGGGCTGATAAATGCTTAGGATTGATTCTGGGACAGATATATCTATGCATATATAGGCGTATCGCTGCATGAATGGCACAGTGCTTGCTATAGGCGAGTGCACTCATAGATGCTTAAGATAAGCGGATGAACAGATTTATGTATATATATAAGTAGGAATATATGCATCAATTAAAAGATAGTTGACTGGCGCAGTGCTTAGGATGCATGCATACTGCGCTTTAATTGGGCTGGGTCTGGGGACCAGCACTTATTTTCAGGCAGCTTCCAAACGACTCTCTACCAGGCTCTATTCTCGGGCCTCTCAAAGATAGTCAATTTTTTTTTTTATTACACTGCAGCGACAACATGCACATCAATGTACGCATGCTTATTTTGCTCACTACTGAGAACTGGAGATATCACGCTAGGTTACCCACGTTGTGCGAGCAAGGGAAATCCTTTAAACAATGCTTTTTTCTGAACCTACGATAATTGGAGAGGATTTTCTAAAGCACACAATGATACTTATCTTGATTTAGACTATGCCCCAACTTGCATAGCCCACACCCCTTTAAGAGCTTTGCCCCCACTTTTAGAGCACCCCAACTTTTTTTCTCCCACTTAGAACCCTAACTACACCATAGTAACAAACAAACAGTGTAACCTTCCATTAAAATCTACAATGGCACTAAGTTTCATAATTTTCCATCAACGCTATCAGCCTTCTACCACAGTACAAGAGTGTCTATCAGCACAAAGATATCTTATCCACAGAAATGTTGTGTAATTTCTGTACCTGTCTGCTGGAACACTCATCACCAAAACATATTAAAACATGGGAATTTGCCAGAAAAACATATACCATACCATAAACCGATTCATAAATGGGCACACTGCCACTGCACCACCCTCTTCCCCATCCTTCCTTAACTTCACAAAATTAAAGAAAGAGCCACACCAAACCTAGTAAACACACTATACCAATACAAAAACTGAATTTCAACAACCGTCTACCGGAACACTCATGAGCAAAGCGTATTAAAACATACAAATTTGCGGGTAAAACATATACCATGCCATAGGGCACTTTATAGGTGCTCCCAGTGGTACTACATCACCTTCAGTAGCTCGACATCCGCACGTTACTAAATTCTGTGTTTTAATCAGAAACATACCCACCTCCCCCACACCCACCCCCACCCTTCCTTAACGGTACGAAATCAAACAGAAACCCCAACCATTCCTAGTAGCGCCACTATTCCCATACACAGGCTTAATTTTAACAGGTGTGTTCCGGAACACTTATCAACAAAAAGTATTCAAACATGCAAATTCGCGGGAAAAACGTAAACTATACCATAGCACGGTTAATAAATAGGCCCACTCAAACTACATTACCTTTACTAACTACACATGCCTACTTTACAAATGTCCATCTTATAATCAGCAACATACGCACATCCCCCACCCCCACCCATACCCATGCTTAACCTTAGGAAATCAAACAACGAGCCCCTGCACTCCCGTTACCGCCACTATAGCCATAGATAGACTTAATGTCAACAGGTGTCTGCCGGAACGCTCATCAGCAAAAGCTATTAAAACTTACAATTTTGCAACTCAAACATACACCATACCATAAGACGGTTTATAAATAGTCACAGTACCACTACACCACCTCAACACCCGCCCTTGCTTAACTTTACGCAATAAAAGAAAGAGCCCAAGCAAACATAGAAGCGCCACTATAGTCATACACAGCCTTAACTTCAACAGATGTCTCTTGATAACCTCATCAGTAAACTGTATTAAAACATGCATAGGGCGCTTTATAAGTGCTCCCAGTGGTACTACATCACCTTTAGTAGCTCCACATCTCCACGTTACTATATTCTGTATTTCAAACAGCAACATAACTACCTCCCCCACACCCACCCCCGCCCTTGGTTATCAGTATGAAATCAAAGAGAAACCCCCCATTCCTAGTAGCGCCACTATACCCATACACAGGCTTAATTTTAACATGTGTCTACCAGAACACTTATCAGCAAAAACTATTCAAACATGCAAATTAGCGGGTAAAACATAAACCATCCCAAAGCACTGTTTATAAATGGGCTCAGTGAAACTACATTACCTTTAGTAACTACACATGCCCACGTTACAAATATCCGTCTTATAATCAGCAACATACACGCCTCCCCCACCCCCACCCATCCCTTGCTTAACCTTACGAAATCAAACAACGAGCCCCGGCACTCCCGTTACCGCCACTATAGCCATACATAGACTTAATGTCAACGAGTGTCTGCCAGAACGCTCATCAACAAAACCTATTAAAACCTGCAATTTTGCAACTCAAACATACACCATACCATAAAACGGTTTATAAATAGTCACAGTACCACTACACCACCTCAACACCCGCCCTTGCTTAACTTTACGCAATAAAAGAAAGAGCCCCAGCAAACGTAGAAGCGCCACTATAGCCAAACAGGCTTAATTTCAACAGATGTCTCCCGAAACGCTCATCAGCAAAATGTATTAAAACATGAACATTTGCGACTAAAACATATCCCATGCCATAGGGCGCTGTATAAGTGCTCCAAGTGGTACTAGATCACCTTTAGTAGCTCGACATCTGCACGTTACTATATTCTGTGTTTCAATCAGCAACATAACCAACTCCCCCACACCCACCCCTGCCCTTGCTTAACCATACGAAATCAAACAGAAACCCCCGCCATTCCCAGTAGCGCCACTATACCCCATACGACGTTAATTTTAACAGGTGTCTGCCGGAACACTTATCAGCAAAAAGTATTCAAACATGGAAATTGGCGGGTAAAACATAAACCTTAGCATAGCATGGTTTATAAATGGGCCCAGTCGAACTACACCACCTTTACTAGCTAGACATCTATATGTTACGAAAGTCGTTTAAACACTCTGTATAGTGTATAGCAGGGCATGGGGAGAGTAAACAAAGTTCTAATTCCCAAACCTTTGATAAACAGTCCCTTTACTGTATCTATATTAAAGATATTAAATGAAATTAATAAATTGACGAGTGTCTCAAAAGGGATAGTGAAACTCACCATCAGTAAAACACGAACCACTTGAACACCTACATATATCCGCCACAGCAGCACAGCCTGACAAACAGTATCACTTATAATCACATGTAGTTCTCTAATGTCAACAAAGTCATGCAGAAAATATACCGCACATTTACATTTGTTTTTATCTCTCACACATTTATAAAACATCTCTTCTAAAGAAGCACTCCCCAGCTACATCTATTCCATAAGAACAGACAATATTTAATACGTTTACTACCATATATTTTAGTATATCTACCTTTTTATTATTCACTACTCAGAAACTACAAAAACTATTCAATATACCCAAATGCAAACCAGAAACCATATTCATATTTATCTCAACTCTAGGATCACATGATTCAAACTATGCGTACATATAAAATCCATCTCCTCTCCATGTAATCTCCAAACACTGTACACGGCCCCACTGTACAACAACCTACCCTGACTTACATTCAAACCTACCTCTCAGTGTCACAAATAAGACCACAACCTGCCCACATAATATTTCTGCATTTTGTTTTATCGCTTTTAACTTAATAACACACATGTCTCCTACCACCACCCCCCTACCCCACTATTTCCACAAAAAGTATCAGTTGCAAATGTGCGACATTTTCTTTATCTCCCCAAATACATTACAAACTCAAATTAACGCTGTACCTCATTTTCAAAACAATACAGTCCTATAAAGATGACAAACTACACTTCTTCTCTGTGAAAAATTCCTAAACATATATAAAATACTTATATAACGCTCAGATTGTATGCATATTTCATAACCAATATCAAACACCACACTTTACTGACACTATATTACTTTGAAATAAAAAATACTTTCAAAATTAAAAATATCACATCAAATACTTACTCAATACTATAAAGCACATAACACACCTTGTTCGTTTCTAATTCACCTTTGATAGTTGTTATCCAGATTTCAAATGACACATGCATACAATTCTCTCTTTCTCACATAGTACATGTAAAGCTCCGACTTCATCAAGAATGAAACCAGGAATGGCACAATTTCTCTGTCGCGCCACACATAAATACATGTAAAAAACAAATCAGAATACTTAATTCCTTCAATGACATTCCAAAACTTACCTCCATTGGTTAATTTTGAATTTTCCTTCCGTAAAGCTACTTATTATTCCGCGCCACATACAGGTCACAAGTTCAACCTATTTTTTTACCACACTTTCTGGAACCTTCTATGATACCTGCAGGTTAAAAGTTCATCTTTTTTTTTTAACCTTACGATATACTTTTGCAACATTTTATCGAACATTCAACGGCACGGCCACGTTAAAAGTTCACAATAGGGGTCAGTAGCTCATCAGCTTAAAACCAACTCCAGCAGCACCTCACCTTACGCCCCCAGCGCCATCAGACCCGTAGGAGTCAGTGCTTTCCACTTTCCAAATACCAAATTCATTTCATGCACACAAATTTACCTTCGCACTCCCAATATAACAACCCCTTAGCACCATACACAAGTTACAATGTTCGAAACAAAGTTCCTCCAAGTAGCTATAACTACATGCTGACACTACTTGCACAGATGTGGCACAGCGGCCAGAGCACATGACTTCACAGCATATGACACACAATTTGGGCTCACGCTTTCATCCCCGAGTCTGGCAGCAGCTCATCTTAGCAGCATGAGACTCTACACACTACCACACATATTTTCCGTACCCCAGAACTTTCAGACCACTATGGGTCCGTAGTTCGTCCTAGTAGTTATAAACACATGCTGACACTACTTCCACAGCTGTACTGCAGCGGCCACGGCACATGACTTCACAGTATAAGACACACAATTTAGACTCACGCTCTAATCCCCGAGTCCCGCACCACCTCACCTTAGCAGCATTACATTCTAGGCAATATCTCACTTAATTTTCGTAGCCTAGCACTTTCACACCAGTAGGTATGATTAGTTCACTTTGCACCCCCTCTATAGCACACCCTAAACACCCCACAGAGGTTACAGTGCTCCTACCCTCCTATTTCCCACTTTTTTCGCCCTTTTTTCCCCTTACTCGCTTCAACGGAAAAACAAAATGGCGGCCAACACTTCCTCCTTCCATGAGACTCTAGACAATACCTCACATAATTTCCGTACCCAGGACTTTCACACCACTACGGGTCAGAAGTTCATCCTAGTAGGTATAAATACATGCTGACACTACTTCCACAACTGTACTGCTGCGGCCAGGGCACATGACTTCACAGCATAAGACACACAGTGCGGGCTCACGATTTAATCCTCGAGTTGCGCACAAGCTCACCTTAGAAACATCACACACTAGCCAATACCTCCCTTAATTTTCGTAGCCTAGAACTTTCACACCGGTAGGTATGATTAGTTCACTTCGCACCCCCTCTATAACACACCCTAAACACCCCACAAAGGTTACAGTGCTCTTACCCTCCTCTTTCCCACATTTTTCACCCTTTTTCCCCCTTACTCGCTTCAACGGAATCACAAAATGGCGGCCAACACTTCCTAGTTCCAAAGGCTCGCAGTGCTCGCAGCCAATCAGCAACAAGCTCGTGCTTGTAGCGCCTCAGCCAATCAGATGGCAGAATTCCCAGATATAGATGGGACCGATTCACAGAACTAACTTAAGACAAAATCCTAAACTTACTACCAGTTTGGTATTCACAGAAGACACTTACTTATTTTGGTATTCACAGAAGGCACTTACTCATTTCGGTATTCACAGAAGTTAGGAGTCCTAACTTTAGGACTCCTAAATGCCTTCTGTGAATACCAAAAGTCTTAAAATTTGGATTTTTCTCAGATTAGGAGTAGTAAAGCTAGGACTCCTAATTTTACTACTCCTAAACTGAGAAAAATCCTAACTTTACGACTTTAGGTATTCACAGAAGGCATTTCGGAGTCCTAAAGTTAGGACTCCTAACTTTACTACTACTAAACTGAGAAAAATCCTTATTTTAAGACTTTCAGTATTCACAGAAGGCATTTAGGAGTCCTAAAGTTTGGAGTCCTAACTTTACTACTCCTAAACTGAGAAAAATCCTAATTTTAAGACTTTAGTTATTCACAGAAGGCATTTAGGAGTCCTAAAGTTAGGACTCCTAACTTCTGTGAATACCGAAATGAGTAACTGCCTTATGTGAATACTAAAATGAGTAAGTGCCTTCCGTGAATACCAAAATGGTATTAAGTTTAAGATATTGTCTTAAGATAGTTCTGTGAATCGGGCCCGATATCTGTAAATTTCGATATTTCTCAAAAACTACTGAACGAATTTACACCAAATAAACAAAAGCGTGCTTTCTACACCAAGACCCATCTTCCTGCCAAATTTGGGGTAATTCCGTTCACCCTTTCGACCTGTAGCCTTGTCTAAAGTTTCCTTTGAAAACGTTTTGGGACCCCCCTTTCTTCTTGGCCACCCTTGACAAATCACCCCCAAACTTTCAACATAGGAACTGATGTCAACAGAGAAATAATTTTGAAAATTTCACGAAGATTCATCAATCGGCGCCAAAGTTATTGCGAATTGTATGTTGCCATTTTCCTATAGTAACTAGGTCCTAACTATAACTACCTACTGGAGACCACCAGTAGGTAATATATATATATATATATCACTGAAAAAACCATAGGTTTCACACAAGTTATAGTTAGCTGTACATTTCACTCGTAAAAAACCAATGAAATTCCACGTTATAGTTAGTGCAGGCAACTATAACTCACGCGACCGCAATCCTCTGCTGATGACGTCAGATATTACATCACTGATGACATATGTGTCTTTATGAAAAAAAAATATTTGTAATATATGTATAGCTAAAATTTAATGGAAGAAGACATGGGCAAATAAGTGTCTAAATACAGTATTAGCATCAGCAGAGGATTGCGGTCGCGTGAGTTATAGTTGCCTGCACTAACTATAACGTGGAATTTCATTGGTTTTTTACGAGTGAAATGTACAGCTAACTATAACTTGTGTGAAACCTATGGTTTTTTCAGTGAATTTGCAAGGTTTTTTAAATGCTAATTCCTAACTATAACGTGTGTGAAATCGATGGTTTTTTCAGTGAATTTGTACGGTTTTTTAAATGCTAAGTTACTTTATGCCGTTCGTGCCGTGCGCGCCCACTTCACGCAGTTCGTTACGTGCGCGCACGGTGAGCACGCGGTGCGCTTTGCGCACCGCGCGCCCACTTAACGCAGTTAGTGCCGTGCACGCACGGTGGGCACGCGGTGCGCTACGCGCACCGCGTGCCCACGTTACGCTGGATGGGCCATGTACGCACGATGCCCTTCGCGCACCGTCCGCACACGGAGGACATATTATGCGCTTCGTTGTGAAAGGTTTTCTATTAAATGTTCATGGTATGTGATATGCCATGCACAAAATGTGCCCTGCGGGCACCTTCTGCACAAGGGGTGGGGAATATATGTATTTTGGGTTTTTTTTATTTAATTTTTCACCGTACGCGTACGGTAAGCGTATTCGGCGTTTTAAAAAAAAAAAAAAAAAATTATTTTTTGGCTTTGGATGGCCTTCTGGCACACCATAACCAAGGCTAGGTGGTTAGGAGCTGTCTAGCCTGCCCCCTTTTTATGATATCCAACTTTGTTTTTCCTCCCCCCCTCAGAGTGCGAGAGAGAAAATGTCGGCCGACACTTCCTGGTTTCGACCGATTCGAATGTTTACTAAGATCTAACAGCCAGTCAGAATCGCGCTCGCGCACGGCACCGTACGCGTACGGTAAGCTTACGGTGCGCGCTCGGAGCGCGCTTACAGATATATATATTGATTTAAATGCTATTTTCTCAGGAACTACTGAACAGATTTACACCAGACCTACAAAAGGCACTTCCTTGACCTGAGGACTACCTCTCTGCCAAATTACAAGTAATTCTGTTCAGCCGTTCGGGCTGTAGCTGTGTCTAAAGGTCCTATGGAAAAATGCATGGGGAAAACGCGTTTTGGGACCCCCCTTTTTTCTCAGCCCCCGCTTGACGATCCCCCTGAGACTTTCAGGGTAGGAGCGGAGCGTAGCGCCCCATTAGTTTTGAAAATTTCGTGAGGATTCGTCGACCGGCGCCAAAGTTATTCCAAATAGAATGTTGCGGATTTCCTATGGAAACAGGGTCCTAACTATAACTACCTACTGGCGACCGCCAGTAGGTAATATATATATATATATATATATATATATATATATATATATATATATATATATATATGTCAAAAACACGGGGGTTGCCAAATATGGAGTCGCACTCGCACCAAGAGAAGCTTTCCCCAAAGCTTTAATCAAATTCAGGTAGCAGCAGCTTACACCAGTTAATCACAGCATGCGCCCGCTGCCTTGACGCGTTTCGAGTAATCTCTTCTTCAGAAGGCGCGCTTCTCTTGGTGCGAGTGCGACTCCATATTTGGCAACCCCCGTGTTTTTGATATATATATATATGTATATATATATATACGTATATATATATATATATATATATATTCACTGAAAAAACCATAGGTTTCAGGGGTGTTATAGTTAGCTGGACTTTTCACTTGTACAAAACCATTGAAATTCCCCCGTTATAGTTAGTTCAGCTAACTATAACTCGCGCACCCGCAATGCACTGCTGATGACGTCACATATTACATCACTCATGACATTGTCAGTGACATCACTCATGACATCACTGATGACATCTCAAATGACATCATTGATGACATCATCCAGTGAATGTATGTTTTTCTTAAAATTAAATATGTTTTATATATGTATATCTCAAGGTCGAAGGAAGAATAAATGGGTATATAAGTGTCTAAATGGATGATTTGTTTTTGAAAAATTGATTGTGTAACTGACTGATTAAGTGTATCATAGTGAATACATGGCTTAGTGAGTAATGTTTAAATATGTAAATATCTGTATCAGTCTCTCACTTTGTGTATAAGTGGCTGCATGGGTTGGTGAGTAGCTACATGGGTGTCTATATAGGTTATTAGTTGGTTTTTTGAGTATCAGTCTGAGTGTCTGCATGGTTCGGTGGGGGGTATTACGTAGTGTTATAGGTGCATGAATGAGTGACTCACTCTTTGTATGTGTTGAAGACAGCATGTGTGCAGGACTGTATGGGTGGATGAGTGTGTGAATGGGTGTGTTAGTGAGTGAATGACTGTCTCAATAGTGTCTTTATGAGTAACTACATATGTTTTAAACTAGTATATGCGACTATTGGTGTATTTAAGTGAGTATATGTGAGAGTGAGAGATTGAAAGAGTTCCTGTATGAATAAGTATGTGTTTCTATAAGTGATTGTTTAAAAGACTAAGTATGTGTAAGTTTCCGTAGAAGTAAGTGTGGTGGTGTGTGTATAACTGTATATGCAAATAAATGTATGTTTGATTCTTTATTAGCATGAGTGACTATGTGTGTGAGTAACTCTATGGATGAGTGGCATTGTGTAACAGGATGTATAGGTGTATGAGTACATATGATTAGTGAATACATGAATGAGTGACTATATAGGACTGTTGGTGAATGAGTGGATGTGTATGTGTATCTTAGAATTACTGAAGAGGTTGTTGTAACTGGTATTGGTATGTCCATTGTTTTGAAAAGTTTAGTCTCTATTTTTGAATGTGTGTATCAAAGGTTATATTAGGGTGGGAGGAGGTCTGCCACTCTATCACATGGATGATGTCATCAGTGATGTCATCAGTGATGTCATTTGAGATGTCATCAGTGATGTCATGAGTGATGTCACTGACCATGTCATGAGTGATGTAATATGTGACGTCATCAGCAGTGCATTGCGGGCGCACGAGTTATAGTTAGCTGAACTAACTATAACGGGGGAATTTCAATGGTTTTGTACAAGTGAAAAGTCCAGCTAACTATAACACCCCTGAAACCTATGGTTTTTTCAGTGAATTTCTGAGGTTTTTTAAATGCTAATTCCTAACTATAACGTGCCTGAAACCAATGGTTTTTTCTGTGAATTTCAAAGGTTTTTTAAATGCTAATTTCTAACTATGCCTACAGAGATAGGACATGTGAAGAAAGAAGAAAAAATGCACAGAAAGAAAAAAAAGAAGTGCAGAAAGAAGCAACAGAAGTCCTCAAAGACAAAGAAAAGTGCAGGAAGAAGGATAACGTGCAGAAAGAACAAAAAGAAGAGCAGAAAGAAGCCTTGTTGCAAAATCATCCTGATGGATACTGGTGGTAACTGAGTCTGACTAACCAGTCCTAGAGCCAGTGCTATGTTAAAAGACACTTAGAATACAGTGAAAACACCTACATACACTAGGGAACATTATGCGTTGGGGTCCCCCTGTGATTAGCATGACCTCCTCTGTAAGTCCCTAGTATATAATAGGGCAGGGGGATTAAAACTACCTCTTAAAACAGGCCACAGGGCGTTTTTGCACACGTTAACTCAGGCCCCGTCCCCTCCCTTCATCACTGTGTAAACACGCCCTGTGTCCGTTTTTAGTTGGTTGATTAAGTTCATTTGAATCCTGAGGGTCCCTAGGGTCCTGTGGTAAATAATTTAATTACCGGGACTTAATTTGATACAGAAAAATAATAAAAATAGCTCAGTAAAATAAGAGGCAAAATCCGTGATATTAGAGGTTAGGAACGGGCTTTATTCCAATGGACGATTTCGAAATCGTGGACTCCAGGTTCCATCACCTCGGAGGCTCAGGAAGTGAAGTACATACTTTATTAATAAGTAATCACTTTTATACAATAGGCATTACAGTGAAGCAAAATGCAGGAGGCGTAACAATTGATAGCAGAGATAGAACATACATGCGTAGCAAAAGTGGGCGTAACTGGGTGTAATTAAAGAACGTCATCAGGTATGATGTCATAATAGGGTGGTTCCATGAAAGAATTTTGCAATGTCAGCAGAAATACTTGGCAGAAATGCGCGCGCAGCAGCATGACGTATGATTGACGTGCGACTAGGGGGTGAAGGGGATTTGACATTTAACTCTACATGTGGCGACAGATGTCTGGAGGGTCAAGTCAACCTAATCCCAAATCATATCTAACATCCTATGTTTAAAGAACTATGTTATCCAAAAGAGAGGTCTCTTAGAGTAGAATCTTATTCTATACTGACTATACTGACTGTTAGTGCGTGTACAAGCGTCTAAGTGTCTACACTAGATGCGAGGGCAGAAGTCTTCCATGGTAATAGGGCTATGAATTACTTGCATAAAGACAGAGAAGCCGGGCCTTTGCTCGGTAGCTGGAAGAATGTTTACTTAAACTACTAGACAGGAATGCATTGGGCAGGGAGCGGAGCAGATAATTTCGAAGGTGAAATACAGTTCTTGGCAGGCAGCAAGCTGATGTCAGGCACCGTGAGCCGCGCAGGGAATGAGACAAAGTTCATGGTCACAGATGCAGGCTCAGACTGGAGCTTTCAGAGGCAGAAGGCAGAAAAAGGCTTGATGGCAGAATCAGGGCCTACTCGCCTGAACTGTAAAATGGCATAAGTGAACCATATAAAGGCGGTGGCCTTTCATACTTAGGAATGGAATATCCGGCCCATTCATGGCGGATCTGAAAGAGGACATGTTGGCGGTGGACGCACATGTGTTTGCGTCTTCATAACTGGAACTGGAGGAAACATACATGTACTTGTGATTTATACATGAAACCGTTGGGGTCCAAGATAGGGGACATAACTGACCAGGAAAATCCATATTTCCACATTCCCTCCTTGTCCCCTACTTGCCCGTTAAGAGATATCAATCTTCATTAATCCATCGATCTGTTCATATAACATCATTTGCTCTTCTTTCTTCTTCCGGGATCTTGAACGAAAACTTGGATGTGGGATACACGAGGTGGCACACAGACCACAGATTGCTGGTCCACATTGTAGGCATAGACAGCAACTGAATAGTATGAGAAAGCCAATACCTAGGAAGGATAGGACCTTCCATCCAAAGGTAGATAATACACTCCAAAACCAACCGGACCAAGTCCAGGTGCCTGGACTCTGGTGTATCTGGCTTACAATCTTATGAAGGCGAGTTATGGCTTTATATACAGATGGCGCATTTTCTGGTATGAAAATGCAACAACTTGATCCGATGACCCTACAAGCTCCGCCCCTATCGGCCAGGATGACGTCAAGGACAAGACGATTTTGAAGCACAACAATCCGCATAGCAGACTGCTCTTCTGTTAAATTGCCTAAGGCGGAAATAGTTTCGTTCACTACTGCTTCAAGGGTTCTAGTTAATCTACGTATCAGCTTACTATTAGTAACGGTACCTATATAGGGAAAGAGACCTTTATTGAAATCTGTGTATTTTTCCCATGCTGTTTCAGTATAATCGACTATTGGGAGATCTCTCCTTTCTCTATTGTGTACTAAATGAGTATTTCTGTGATAATCAGGAGGAGCTAGAAAAACAGGTGGCAAAAGGAATCCGATGTAGCAGGTACCATCCCAATCTAGAGGCAGACGTATATATGCCGTCTGACCACATATAAAATAGGAATGGCGGGAAGCTCTAGATGTCGACTTGCCTTGATCACTAAATTCTATTACAGTGGTGCATCTACTATGGCCCATATGTATGGAACCATTCTTTCTTACACATAATTCACCTTTTACTGGAAATACTGACATGGCGGGCAAAATTGGAGTAGCTTCGGATTCGACATTCAAGATCAAGAGATTAAGCGTAAAATTACCTAATCCATATACTTCATTTTCTAGATCAGTTCCTGTTCTTTTGGGAAGTCCCTCCTTGTTGGGGTGGCAGACTTTAAGTAAAACTAAGTTCAGATTTCCCCATACCCCGTTGTCTTGATAAACTGCGGAGTTCGAATCTTGGGAATTAATTAAACTAAACCATGCTCCACAGGAGCCGTTGTGTGTGAACGGGTATGGAAAGAGAGGTAGAATTCCTTTATAGTTCTGATAGGGAGGGAGTCGGCCACATATCCAACAATTTGTAGCATTGCTAACCTGATGGGAATGATGTAACATACTAATAAAAGTGTTATTGCGCAGCGCAAATCTGTATGACAATTCATGCGGAGGTAATTCACTAAAAGAATGTTCAGCAGTAACATTATAAACATGTCTAAAAATAGGATAACATATGTGCAACAATATACTTGCAGTAATTATTAAAAGACTTAGGAAAAACAGAATTAATAACGTCACTGTGCAATGACTACGCAGTGATTTACAGTACGCATGTCGTTTCAGCTTTATCCTTTTGTTTCTTTCTCTGTACAGGTCTAAGGGATACATGTCAGAGACAAATTCGACCGCTTCACCTTGGAGAGGACTTAAACAATCAAATTGCCTGACGGGTTAGACCTGAGTTTTAGTTTATATAGTTCACGACTATTTAATTCAACCAAAGGAAGTTTTGAGTCAATGGGCGAAGACACACGAGGTGTGGTATTTACATCCGATGGTAGTCCATGAAATTTCTTGATATGACTTGAATGTACCCAGCCTTTTCGACCTTCGATCTTTACGGCTGTCCTCGTCGTTAGTAATACCAGCTGAGGCGACCTCCACCTAGGATCCAGCTGAGACTTCCGATCAAAGTTCCTTACTAAGACTAAATCTCCTGGAATTACGTCATGGGGTTTCACCTCAGTGTTGTCGGGAAAAGCTGCAGCTACCTGTGAACGACAAGATTGTAGTGCAGACATCAAGGAAGCCAAGTAATCTGTCAGCATATTACAGTCAATATCAGTTATTTTGCGTGGTATAGGCGTCCCCCACATATTTGGTGGCCTACCAAAGACCACTTCATAAGGAGATAGCCCTGTTCGAGAGTGCGCTACCATTCTCATGTAAAAGAGTGCAACGGGTAAGGCTACTACCCAGTCGACACCTTTCTCTCTACATATTTTAGACAATCTAATTTTCAGAGTTTGATTATGTCGTTCCACGAGACCTGCTGCCTCGGGGTGTCGAACACAATGAAACTTCCACTGATATCCTAGCAGAAGTGAAACATGTTTCATTAGTTCGGAGGAAAACGGCTGGCCGTTATCTGAGTAGACAACACGTGGTAAACCGTACCGTGGGAAGAATTCTCGAACTAACTGCTTGGCAGTGGTCGGGGCAGTGTAATCTGATACTGGATAAGCTTCGGTCCAGCGGGAAAGAGCACAGACAACTACGAGAACATATTTGAATCCTCGACATCGTTCCATCTGGATATAATCCATCTGGAGGACTTCAAAAGGGTGATCAGGAGGCTGAAATCCACCCTGTTCTACGGGAATGCTTTTTCCTGGGTTAAACTGACAACAGATCATACAGGTACGGACTTTTTGTTTAGCTGCTGCTCGTAAATGTTTGTTGAACCAAATGTGTTGGATGCTGTCTAGCATAGCTTTTTCTCCTAGATGCGCTGGACTATGTACAGTGTTAATAACGACTTGGACCATTGAATCAGGAAGGAACCACACAGATTTTTCCTTCGTCATCCATCCTTGATCCGTTTGGATCCCTCCTAATTCAGTCCATTTCTTTATTTCATCTGGAGTAGCATGTGTCTGTATGTCAATTACGTCAAGAGCGGGATCCTTAACCATCATGCAATGTGTTGGTGTCGGGACTATTGTCTTTGTCATGTCGGATGTTTGAGTTTGAGCAGTCTGTTTAGCTGTTCTGTCAGCTAGATCATTGCCTTGAGAAATAATATCAGTAACTTTCGTATGAGCTTTATATTTCATAATTGATATTGCAGTGGGTAGATGTATTGCATCTAATAAGGCATGAATGAGGGGTCCGTGCTGAATGTGGGCACCGTGAGAAGTTAAATAACCTCTCTCTCGCCACAGCACGCCGAAGTCATGTACAACTCCGAATGCATAACGTGAATCAGTGTATATGTTGACTTTTTTATTTGTGGCTTGAATACAGGCTTGTGTCAGAGCAATAAGCTCTGCTGCTTGAGCTGACAAGGTATTTATACAGTTTGTTTCAATGACTTCAGTATCTGTTGTGACTGCATATGCGGCCACTAACTCTCCTGTACCTGTTCTCATACATGAACCATCTACATACAACGTCAGGTCTGGGTCTGACAATGGAACGTCTGTCAAATCTTGCCTGGGTTTCGTCGTGATAGTGATAACTTCAATACAATCATGTGCAAGTGGGTCTGTTCCATTTACAGGTAACAGTGTGGCAGGATTCAATGTACTACAACGTCTGATTTCTATATGTGGCTGAAACAATGTTAATTCGTAACCCGTGAGTCGTGCTACAGTCAAGTGTTGTGTTTGTGTGCGGTTCAAGAGAACCTCTACTGCATGTGGTACTTGTACTGTCAATGGATGTCCTAACACTATGGCATCGCTTTGTCTAATTGCTAAAGCTGTTGCTGCCACTGATTTCAGGCACGCAGGCAGAGCCTGAGCTACGGGATCTAATGTACTAGAAAAATAAGCACACGGTTTGTGTGATCCTGCTTGTTCCTGTGTGAGTACTGACAAGGCAGTACCTTCGCGTTCTGTAACAAAGAGCGTAAATTGTTTGCTGTAACATGGTGTTGCTAGGACAGGTGCTTGACATAAAGCTTTCTTTAAACTTTCAAAAGCGTGTGTATGTTCCTGAGTCCAAGGGAGAACAGTCGATGTGGCTACCTCCTGTGTTGTCAATTGAATGAGTGGTTTTGCTAGAAATGCATACTGAGGGATCCACTGCCTACAATATGAAGTGAGGCCTATGAAAGCCCGCACCTCCTTTTGTGTCTTGGGTATTGGCATATTTGCAATTAGCTGGATGCGATCTGGTGTAAGCTGCCTTCCCTCCTTGGACAGCGAGTGACCAAGGTAAACAACTCGCTGGACACAGAATTGCAGTTTAGAAGGGGACACCTTGTGTCCCTTTTCGGCCAAAAATTGTAATACCGTCAGTGATGCTTTCTCGCATTCAGGTTCGTTTCTAGCGGTGATCAGCAGATCATCGACATATTGAAGCAGGGCAGTGTTGACTGGCATGTGTATACTGTCAAGTTCTCGTTTCAGTGCTTGGCTATAGATGCTGGGGCTTTCTGTAAATCCTTGAGGTGCGCGTGTGAATTTAAAGCTTCGTCCATTTAAACTAAATCCGAACAAGTATTGGCTTTCTGGATCTATTGGGACGCTGAAAAAGGCATTCTTGAGATCAATTACAGTAAAGAATGTTGCTTCGGAATCAATAGCTGTCAGTAATGAAGAGATGTCTGGAACTACGGGGTATTGTGGTACAATACATTTATTTAATTCGCGCAGATCAATAACCAATCGATATACTGGTGGAGCCTTTGGATCAGTTCGTTTAAGAATCGGAATTATCGGTGAATTACATACATTGGAGTCGGTCTCCACAACCACTCCTTGGCCAATAAGCTCGTCAATGATTTGCAGTAAAGCCATTACAGCATCTGGGGGTAACTTGTATTGTCGCATTCGTGGTAGTACCACTCCTGCCTTTAGTGTGACTCGATATGGTGTAATGTTCATGCAACCAACATCTGTAGGGCCTTGTGCCCATAAATGTGTGGGTAAAGTCTGCAGTCGGGAATCCATGTCTCGGGACACATAGTGCCCTTTGAAATCTCGTAAAAACAATCTTACTCCTTCCGGAGAACAACATATTATAGCTCCTAGAGCTTTCAAAGTTTTTATACCTAACAAGTTTTCTGGACATGATTTAGTAAGAAATAAATCTGTAGTTCGGGTCAAAGGTCCTATCGTAAGTGGAAGAGGCTGTGATACTTCATTAACAATAGGTTTTCCTGAAAAACCAAGGGAAATATTCTGTGAGCCTGAGAGGGGTGCCCCTGGAACTTCACTACGTTTTATAGTTGTTCGACTTGCCCCTGTATCAAGTAAAAATTTTCTATCTTGGCCTAATAGTTCACTATGTACATAAGGTCCTTCTTGGTCTACAGGGACCTCGATAAGGGGTAAGTCAACTTCCCTCTCTAGGCTGGTTCATGCGTATCGTTGATAATCAGGATAGTCATACTGTGCGGTCTGGTACAGCTGTCGTGTCGTTGTTTGCGTGGCAGCAACAGGCAGCGCTGGTGCAGCTGGCACAAACTGTATAGACTGTTGTGGAGCTGGCATGGACTGGGCATGCTGCGGTGCTCCTTGTTCATTCTGATCCTGTCTAGGTGGCCTTGGTCTTTCTTGAGTTTTACCTGTGGCGATATTACGCTTCAAGACTGGGCAATCGTGTATGTAATGACCTGGTTGTTTACAATAGTTGCATGTCCCTTTTACAGGTCCTGCTGAATCACCGGACTGCGTCGTACCCTTTTTATGACCTTCAGCTGGAACTGTCTGGGAGACTAGCATTTTCATTTTTGTGTCTTTCATGCGTCTCTGCTCATGTTCTTGTTCCTCTCTAATTCTATTGTAATGGTACTGTAACATTTGTAACATTTGTGATGGGGTATTACCTTGCCAGGTACTCTCGAATTTTAATACTCTATTCTTCACCTGGGGCAAGGAATTTTCAACTAATTTTGTCACAAACAGATGTGGGTATGACTCGCTACTTGCTTTTATACCACTATTTATACCAAAACATTTTTCGAATCGAGCATAGAAATCACTAGTGTCTTCATCTTGCTTTTGTTTACAGGCTGAGATTGCACCCCAGTCTTCCTTTTTTGTGGTTAATAAACGTGGCAGTACCTGTACTAGTAAACCTGGTAGTGCTTTAGTTTTATCCCCAAGCCCCGAACCTGGACCTCGGGCCCTTTCTTCATTTTCTAATGCTGTCCATTCTATCTTTTGGTCTCCCACCTCCCACTCTTTTTCCTTGAGTTTTTCATAAATGCCAGCAGGCATTAATACCTTTAATATTGTCATAATGTCGGGATAGGTATACTCTCCCATGAGTAACATGTCTTTAATTTCTCGGTGGAAACCCGCTGGGTCTTTGTCATGACTGGGTACCACTTTCTTCATTTCCAACAATTCTATTTTCGATATGGGCGTATATACATATACACGTTTAAACTCATTGTCCTCGCCCTTTATTGGGTGTACTTCTTGTAAGGGATTCTGTCTGTCCATGTAATACGTCGTTCTTTCCTTGATGGGCAGTGAGACATGTTCTGGGCATACAAAAAGACTGTACTGCTTTCTTGATTCTAGTATTTCTCTAATTAATTTAGTACCTGAACCTCTCCATCTATTCGTGAGTAATTCAGTCAATATATCAGGTAAAGGACCAGGATCGGAATGTTGGCTTTTATAAAGTATAAGAAGTTGTTGAATCATATAAATCCCAGCTAAACGCTGTTCATCTGGGGTGAGGTTCAAAAATGTGTGTGCTACTGTATCATCACCATATTTTCCGGGACTGTCAACCCACTGAACGGCTGACCTGGCTAATTCTTGTTCATCCATAGAATCGAGAAAATGATAACCCCTTCGTTCTCGGAGTAATTTGTCAGCGGCTTGGAACGAATGCTCGGGGGACCTTATATTTATTATAGGTGTTTGGAAATTCCTGTTATTATCTGGACATACCGGACGTATCGGGTCAGTGAAACATCTAGTACTATTACAAGATATTCCTCTACCTACATAGGCTATGGTTTCTGACTGTCCTGTGGGCAGTCCTAATCCTTCCTCCTCCTCATTTTGTTCGAACTCGTCTACCGCTAATCTCTCTTCGTGTAGGCGTTCTATTTCTTTACGGATCTTTCGGCACATGGCTATTATACATTTTTGCCTATCATGTCTCCCTTCTGATATATTCTGGCTCCATCTGGTAAGGGTTTGCATTATTTCCGGATCTACCCCCGGTCGGTCTTGATTTCTGATTACACAATTTATGAGGAAACGTAACAGTTCCCCCTGTATCTCCACTTTCTGGTATTCCATAGCTCTGTTAATACATTCAGAATCTCGCCCTGTTTGGACATAATGATATATATTGTCTAAATGCATAGTCATTCCTGGTAGCTTTCCTAAATACATCGCAGCTCGTCTGATACGTAATGAGGCCAGGACCATTTCGTCCTCTTTGCCGGGCACAGGGTCATATCTACAATCTACTAGAAGTTCCTTAAGCGTGCGGGAATTTATGAGTTTGGGGGTACGTGGATGTGCTGATTCTTGAAAAGTAAGTTTATTTATTCTGGGTGGCGTAGAAAAAATGTTGGTAGCACCTCCGGTAGCCCCGTCTGGGGTATCGGACGTGAAAGGATTCGTTGAACGTGATACAGCAACTATAGGTGTGGACACAGCTGTAGGAGTAGCTGTAGGAACAGATGTGGAAACAGATGTGCTTGCCGGAACTTGTGTCAGGATTTGATGCTGTAAGGATACAGATACAGGGTCTTGGCGTTGAACCTCCCCGGCAGACGGTCTATGTGGGGCGGGGTTAGCATACTCGGGAGCTGCGTCATCTAAATATGAGGAAAGAAAAACATCTTCTGCGGTTCTGGGATGCCCTTTGGGATGTGCTTTTATCGGAAACAATGGAGGTGGCAAGTCTTTTGGTATCTCCGGAGTAGCCTTAGGTAACCCTTCGGCCAGAAGGGGATACATACCATTCATAAGGGCATTTCTTTGTCTGTCTACTTGTTCTGATTTCACTCGTGTACCTTCTTGAATTAACAGATTTTCTCGGACTTTATTTGAATTTTCCTTACTCCTCTCTTCCTGTCTACGTGCTTTTTCTGTACGTCTATACGATTCTTTACGCCATAATTCAATGGCGTCTTTCTGTGACTGTCTGGCTTTCCTTTTCCATAATTCTTCCTCTACTTTCACGATGCAATCTGCATCCCAGGTCCCAGCTGCGGGCCACCTCTGACTTTCTGGTAATTCCTTAGTGTAGTCTACCCATAGATCAAGAAATAATATGGCGTCTAGGCCATGTTTATGATACATGAAGTACCCTGGAGTGTCCCTAGAAGGAATGGGAACAGCTTCTTCGAGTACCCCTTTTCTAGTTGTGATCTGTCTTAGTTTCGAAAAGAGCGGCATATTGAGAACTGATCTGATACTTGGTCTTGAACAAACTTAATACAATAAAACACAATAATGAACAGTCATTCATACCACAATATGCAGGACGTATTAACACATTTAACATTTAACGTTTTAAATGAGCAACAATGATGATGGCGATCTAAGAGACTTAATCACAAAACATAATTCTCGGCATTAACTGAATTATTCTGAATTTTATATACTTGATATACTAGATATACTGCTAAACAGTACAGATACACTGCTAAAACAGTGCAGACCGGATTTGTGTACCCAAACCCGTCTGGATCGGCACAACTTATGTGCACGCCAGAACGCCTCCCCAGTAATGGTACTCACCGGGTAGCTCGGAACGGAAGGCCTCGGAACGGAACTGGACTGAACTGGACTGGACTGGACTCGAAAACTTCGGAAACTTCGGGACATCGGAAACCTGGTGGGCCTCTATATACCTCGGATCTTGCTCTCTCAGCTAGGCTCTGGTCGGGATACTTCGCACTTCTCACCGCCTCGTCTGGGTGTTGATCGCAGCCTCAGTCGCCCCCGCTTGACCGGAGGGAGATACAGGAAATCCTGCTGGTACGCGTTGTTGTCCGTCCAGCTGTGGCAGGAGACCGGGCCTGCAACGCACCGCCGGCGCGTGAGATGAGAAAGTGTCCCTATTCGGGCGCCATTCATGTGGTAAATAATTTAATTACCGGGACTTAATTTGATACAGAAATATAATAAAAATAGCTCAGTAAAATAAGAGGCAAAATCCGTGATATTAGAGGTTAGGAACGGGCTTTATTCCAATGGACGATTTCGAAATCGTGGACTCCAGGTTCCATCACCTCGGAGGCTCAGGAAGTGAAGTACATACTTTATTAATAAGTAATCACTTTTATACAATAGGCATTACAGTGAAGCAAAATGCAGGAGGCGTAACAATTGATAGCAGAGATAGAACATACATGCGTAGCAAAAGTGGGCGTAACTGGGTGTAATTAAAGAACGTCATCAGGTATGATGTCATAATAGGGTGGTTCCATGAAAGAATTTTGCAATGTCAGCAGAAATACTTGGCAGAAATGCGCGCGCAGCAGCATGACGTATGATTGACGTGCGACTAGGGGGTGAAGGGGATTTGACATTTAACTCTACATGTGGCGACAGATGTCTGGAGGGTCAAGTCAACCTAATCCCAAATCATATCTAACATCCTATGTTTAAAGAACTATGTTATCCAAAAGAGAGGTCTCTTAGAGTAGAATCTTATTCTATACTGACTATACTGACTGTTAGTGCGTGTACAAGCGTCTAAGTGTCTACACTAGATGCGAGGGCAGAAGTCTTCCATGGTAATAGGGCTATGAATTACTTGCATAAAGACAGAGAAGCCGGGCCTTTGCTCGGTAGCTGGAAGAATGTTTACTTAAACTACTAGACAGGAATGCATTGGGCAGGGAGCGGAGCAGATAATTTCGAAGGTGAAATACAGTTCTTGGCAGGCAGCAAGCTGATGTCAGGCACCGTGAGCCGCGCAGGGAATGAGACAAAGTTCATGGTCACAGATGCAGGCACAGACTGGAGCTTTCAGAGGCAGAAGGCAGAAAAAGGCTTGATGGCAGAATCAGGGCCTACTCGCCTGAACTGTAAAATGGCATAAGTGAACCATATAAAGGCGGTGGCCTTTCATACTTAGGAATGGAATATCCGGCCCATTCATGGCGGATCTGAAAGAGGACATGTTGGCGGTGGACGCACATGTGTTTGCGTCTTCATAACTGGAACTGGAGGAAACATACATGTACTTGTGATTTATACATGAAACCGTTGGGGTCCAAGATAGGGGACATAACTGACCAGGAAAATCCATATTTCCACAGTCCAACTAGCCCACTAGGTACCTCCAGTAAGTGCCACAGAGCTGCGTTGCAGAGAGGTGTAAAAAGTGGCACGGCCTGGACCACCTCTCTGCAATGCAGCTCAGTGGCGCTTACTGGAAGCACTTGGTGGGCTAGTTAGCCCCCAGGGGCCCTCAGTATTGAAGGAAAATTATATCCCCAATTTAAAACGTGCCATAGTGCGTGTTTGCACACGTCACCTCAGGCTCCATCCCCTCCCTTCACCACTGTGTAAACGCGCCCTGTGGCTGTTCTAAGTTGAGAGATGAAGTCCCCTTGAATCCTAAGGGTCCCTAGGGTCAAACTAGACCACTAGGTACCTCCAGTAAGTGCCACAGAGCTGCGTTGCAGAGAGGTGTAAAAAGGGGCTTGGCCTCAGAACACCTGTCTGCAGCGCAGCTCCTTGGTGCATACTGGAGATGCCTGTTGGGCTAGTTGGCCCTCAGGGACCCTCAGTATTGAAGAGGAATTAACTCCCCAACTTACAACTCGCCAGGGGGCGCGTTTGCAGAGTGCTGCAAGGAGGGGGCGTGGCCTCCAGCACGATGCCAGTCTTTTATTTATTTTAATTTTTTAAGAAGGGGGGCTGTGTGGTTCCCATTCTTATTCTAATTTATTGGCCCTGATGACCCCATCCCCCAGGGCCTGTCTCCTAATTATATTTTTTTGACCCCAATCCCCAGGGCCGGCCACTGTTTTTTATTATTTAAAAAAAATATATATTTATAGACACACCTAGGACATGCTGGACAAACAGTACGTACCTATCACCATGACGATTTGCGTGATATTCATTAAAAGGCGACTATGCATACAATGAATCCATGTGGAATGTATTTACACCACTAGTGAAGCTCTGACATGTCTGATGCCCTACCGTGCCTAATCCCGGTAGACACCCTTGTCGTTTATTTATACAAACATGGGTAGCTATTGACGGGCACATTTAATACACATGCACACCAAGCCATTCAAAGGGGATTCGACAAAAATTCGACCAAAACTATGCAAGAAACCCCCCTCACGGTTAATAAAACACACATCCACTGCCGGATGTGTAATACTTTTTATTTTACTCTCTGGAAAGGGGACGAACATCACTTGAGAGTCACAGCGCGCTCCTGGCAGAGCCCAATGCTGTGTTACACCCACCATTGCCTGCTGAGTGCCACACACCTCTGTGTTGTATTCCACTAGCTAGTGCATATGCTATGACACTCTCTAGCCCATGTGCACTGTAACACCACCCCGTGAATATGTCATGCCACACTTGTCTTCGCACGGGTTATATTGCCCCATCTAACGTGCCTTCCTCGATGCCTATGTTATAACGCACAGTGCTATGCCATACATATTACAATCTGGGATCCATATCTTTGTCACAGTGCATATGCAACGTTACACTCCCCAGCACATATTTTATATTACAACTTTAGAGACTAGTTAGGTTACACAACACTGCCCTGTGCATATTACACTCCAAGGTGCATATCGCATAGCACGCTCTGGTGCCTGTACTATCTCGCGCTCTCCAATGAATCTGTCATTGCGCACAATGTATTACATATTATATTTCACACCCCGGTTCATCTTATATCACACTTTTTGGTGCATAGTTTATACCATGCACTATATCTAGTTTTCATTTTCAATTGTGCTCTCAGGACTATATTCCATATAACACTGCGTTCACCTACCCTTTTCACGGGCATTACATTTTGCGATAGGGGGTGGAGGGTCAGGGGGTGTTTCTGCCAAGTGAGCCCGGAGTCACAGTCACAAACGTCCTCTTCTTCCTGAATAAAAGTGAGATTATACTGCATACTTGTTCATGTTTTAAGTAGTTCGCACAGACACACGTTTTAAAAACAATAAAGTTCCTAATACCCGCCTTCTCTGAACAGTTAGCTTGCTGCCCCATCCCCCTCCTCCCTATCCTCTGTTGTGTGAATCCATGGACTAGCCTCCTCCCTCCTGCCATGCATGGTCTGATGTGCTGCCACTGCCCTCAATTTAGTATGATGTACCAGTCCATTCCTCCTGCCCTCCATTGCCCAATTCTATGCCCCATCATTGACCTCCTGCTTAAACTCTGTGCTTAGCTTGCTGCCCCTATTCTCCTTCCCCCTGCCCTCCGATGTCTTTGTGTATGCCCCTGCTCCATCCTTTTTGCCCACCATGTTCCATGGACCTGCCACTCCTATCTACTCTGAGTGTTCTGTTGAGCTGCCACTCCCCTCCCACCTGCCTAGCATTGTCAGATGACTGTAACCTGTCCCTGCCACCTCCACCCTGCCTGTCCACATGCCATGCCCCTATCCTCTTCCTCCTGTCCTACATGGTCCATGTTACTGCCACACCCTTCTGCCCTCCCTGGTCTGTTGTGCTGCAACTGCTCCTCCTGCGGGCCCCGTGCGGTCTGTTGTGAGGCCCCTTTCCCTGAACTTTCTTGTCTGTGCACAGGTCCTGACCCTCCCTTCTATCCTCCATCGTCCTTTGTGCATGCCCCTGCACCCTCCTTCTTGCCCATCATAGCCATTGTGCTACCACCGCCATGCATGGTCTTCTGTGCTGCCATGGCCCCTCCCACCTTCCCTGTGTGGTCAGTTAGCTGCCCCTGAACCCCTCCCACCTTCCCTCCATGGTCTGTGTGTATGCCATCACAGTCTCACTGTTGCTCTTCATGTGTGTCTTGCTTCTAGTGCCCATCCTGCCTGACCTCCATGGCTATCTTGCTGCTCCTGCCCTGCCCCCTTGCCCCCAGCCCTCTGTTTACATGTGCAGACCCCTACTCCCTCCCTCCTGGCTTGTCTGTTCCATTGTAATGCCCCTGATCCATCCCTCCTGCCGTTTATGGTCTGTTATGCTGCAGCTTTCTCTCCTGTCTGTCCATTATGGTCCTGCCTCTTGCCCCTCTGTTCTCTGTTGTCCATGTGCATGGTCCTGTCCCCTCCCTCTTGCTTTCTATGGATTGTTGTGCTGCACTCCCATCCCGCATGCCCTGTGTGGTGTATTGTGCTGCTGCAAACCCTGATGCCTGCCCTACAGGGTCAGTTTGGCGCACCTCTCCATGTCCCTCCTATCCTCTGTTATCCAAGTCCATGTCCCTACCCCATTTCCTTCCATGATTCAATGTACCATACTTGCGAACATTTTGAACTTGGTAAGAGGGAGATTTTGAAAAAAAAACTGGGGTATTGATTTTCCCCTTTGAGTTACATTGAAAAAGAGGAGATTGTAGACAGGAGACAGATAAAATAAAGCCCATTTGAGCTTAAAAACATTGGACGTTTCCTGGCTGAATCGGGTCTGTTGACATGTATGGTTGTACTACCATTGCCTCTTCTTTCTGCCCACAATGGTCTATTACATTGCCACAGCCTCTCTTGCAAGTCCTGTATTGTTGGTTTGTTGCCCCTGCCCCCCTTTCCACTGCCCTCCATAGTCTGTTTTGCTGCCACGGCCCTTCCTGCCTGCTCAGTGTGGTTAAATTGTTGCCTTTGCGCCCTCCTACCTGCCTTCAATTTTCAGAGTCCATGCCCCTGGCCTCTGCCTCTCAACAGTATCCTAATGAACTATATTTATTACAAAAGTGTGGAACGCCTGACGTCATCTTGATGTAATCAAAACTGTAATACCTAGAGCATTTCCTTTAGAAATTACATATATGAGAGGGTCTTATTGGAATCAAAATTATGGTTAGTGCTCTAAAAGACTAAAATAAGGACATATTTTCTGAGTTTTCAAATAGCGAGAAAGCACTTTTAAATTATTTGTTACCTTTATGTTTTTTTATCCAGTTGACCACTTGATTAAATGTTGCACTTAGGGGAGAGGATGTGGTGTTACTTCCAGAACTGCAGACTTTGCAACTGGGGAACCAGGTTGGAGTTTCTGCTTCAACTCGACATTCTGTGATTCTGGTCAAATCACTTAGTCTCCCCATGTCTACAACCAAAATGAATTTGTTCTTGTGTGATGTAACCAATGCTCATGTAAAGCACTCCAATACCTGACAAGTCTGCACTATATAACACTGCAAAAACACAAAATAATAAGTGTTTTGCACACTTCTGTCATTGGGCTATATTTGGGCTACATCTGGGTGATTTTGGGCTACATTTGGGCTCTTTTGTCTCCGGTGGCCATCTTGAGAGATTTATTTGTTATGAAGTTTCCTAATTTCCTCATGTACTGCAGTCTCCTCAGTAGGAAATGCTTTCAGTTTTTTACTTTGATTCTATCATGAAGGTATTCAGATATGTCACACATTTGCCATAAATTCTGAATGTTAGCACTCTAGTTGCTCATTAGATCACTGTAGTAAAACTACTGTTCACCATGGAAGTCTGCTCCTGGTATTAAAAGTGCATGTTTCAGTCTGCATGTCAGAATTTTTTAATGAAATAGAAGAGGATTTGAGAAGTCACTCAAAATGTGCCCTCATTTTCTTTCTTCAGCATTAATCATAATTTCTATGGCAAAATGAACCCCCTCATTGTGTTCCTTTTTATATTAAATGTTTTAAGTGTTACCAGTTTATTCCAATCAAGATGGCTTCAGGTGTGCCATACTTTTGTCATAATGAAGACAGTAAGCGCTCTAGTTGTTTTTAAGAACACTCTGGGACATTCTGTCATTGGGCTATACTTGGGCTACATCTGGGTGATATTTGGGCTACATTTGGGCTCTTTTGTCTCTGGTGGCCATCTTGGCAGACTTATTTGTTATGAAGTTTCCTAATTTCCTCATTTACTGCAGTCTCCTTAGTAGGAAATACTTTCAGTTTTTTACTTTGATTCCAAAGGCATTCAGATGTGTCACACATTTGCCATAAATTCAGAATGTTAGCACTCTTTTTGCTCATTAGATCACTGTAGTAAAGCTACTGCTCACCAGGGAAAACTGCTGCTGGTATTGAAAGTGCATGTTTCAGTCTGCAGGTCAGAATTTTTTAATGAAATAGAAGAGGATTTGAGAAATCACGCAAAATGTGCCCTCATTTTTCTTTCTGCAGCACTAATCATACTTTTTATGGAAAAATGAACCCCCTCATTTTGTTCCTTTTTAAATTAAATGTTTTAAGAGTTACCACTTTAATCCAAGCAAGATGGCTTCAGGTGTGCCATACGTTTATCATAAGTAGGACTGTTAGCGCTCTAGTTGTTCTTTGGAACACTCTGGGAAGCTGCAGTAGAACACAAAGCAATCAACTAACAGTCTCTGCCCTTGTTGGATGTACATGTTTTACTGAGAATGTCAGACTTCATTCTCACATGACTGAGAAAGATAATGTGAATTTACAGAAAATAAGCTCTCAGTTTAGCTTATAGATCACCTTCCAAACCTCTGTGGGAAAAGCATGAGAAAATATTTTTCTCTCAATCATGATATCCCAGCAGAAGGCTTTTTCACATGGTGAAATCACCTTAGAACATACCACAATTCCTAAAATGAGTATGGTACCATCAACAAATGATTTATAATGTAACAAAGTTTTAAAACCTTCTATTAACTGCAATGCTTTTTAATGAGGTGCTATCATGTATATTGGTCCCAAGATGGCTGCCAACACTTCTTGGATGAAGTGCTGACAGCCAATCAGATCTCAGGATGAGATGTGTGGTTCAGGATGAGATGTGTGGTTAGGCTCCGCCCACATATATATATGATTTTACTTTTGATTTTCTCAGGAACTACAGAACAGATTGACACCAGAGCAAAAGGCACATCCCTGACCTGAGAACTACCTCTCTGCCAAATTTCAAGTAATTCTGTTCAGCCGTTCGGGCTGTACCTTGGACTAAAGGTCCCTATGGAAAATTGCATGGGGAAAACGCGTTTTGGGACCCCCCTTTTTTCTCAGCCCCCGCTTGACGAATCCCCCCGAGACTTTCAGGGTAGGAGCAGAGTGGAGCGCCCCACCTATTTAGAAAATTTCGCGAGGATTCGTCAACCGGCGCCAAAGTTATTCCAAATAGAATGTTGCGGATTTCCTATGGAAACACGGTCCTAACTATAACTATCTACTGGCGACCGCCAGTAGATAATATACATAGATATATAGATATGTATTTTTTTATACATATATATATATATCATGCTCAATCCCCGCCTTTACTCCCTTACACTCTTGATCGTGTGCTCGTTAGTGCGGTGACGGAAACCGCACGGATCAACAATCCACAGCTCACGGCACAAGTAAATGGACCAAGCACTCTCAGGAATGGATTACCCAAAGTTTTAATGGGTTCTTCACACGACCATATATATATATATATATATATTATCTACTGGCGGTCGCCAGTAGATAGTTATAGTTAGGACCGTGTTTCCATAGGAAATCCGCAACATTCTATTTGGAATAACTTTGGCGCCGGTCGAGGAATCCTCGCGAAATTTTCAAAACTAATGGGGCGCTACGCTCCGCTCCTACCCTGAAAGTCTCGGGGGGATTCGTCAAGCGGGGGCTGAGAAAAAAGGGGGGTCCCAAAACGCGTTTTCCCCATGCATTTTCCCATAGGCCCTTTAGTCCGAGCTACAGCCCGAACGGCTGAACAAAATTACTTGAAATTTGGCAGAGAGGTAGTCCTCAGGTCAAGGATGTGCCTTTTGTAGGTCTGGTGTAAATCTGTTCAGTAGGTCCTGAGAAAATAGCATTTAAATCAATATATATATCTGTAAGCGCGCTCCGTGCGCTTACCGTAAGCTTACCGTACGCGTACGGTGCCGTGCGCGAGCTCAATTCTGATTGGTGGTTACATGACTGTAAACATTCGAATCGGTCGAAATCAGGAAGTGTCGGCCGCCATTTTCTGTCTCTCGCACTGAGAAACAAAGGTGGGGAACGTGAAAAGGGGGCAACGAAGAGAGTTGCAGACCCCCTAGTGTTTGTCAGGGGGTCCAAGAAGGAACAAAAAGTACAAAAAATACATTTATTAATTTAAAAAAAAAATCGCGGAGTGCGCGTACGGTAAGCTTACCGTACGCGCACTGGAAAAAAAATAAAAAAAAAATAAAGAAGTAACAATCACAATTATTAAATAAATTAAAGGATCCACAAGGGAGAAAAAAACAAATGTTACTGTGTAGAAAAAGGCGAGGCGCGCACGGCATGGACCGTGCGCGCAGGGTGTGCGCACAGTGAAAAACCAGAAAAAATAAAATAAAATAAATACATAACTTAGCATTTAAAAAACCGTACAAATTCACTGAAAAAACCATAGGTTTCACACACGTTATAGTTAGGAATTATCATTTACAAAACCTTGCAAATTCACTTAAAAAACCATAGGTTTCACACATGTTATAGTTAGCTGTACATTTCACTCGTAAAAAACCAATGAAATTCCACGTTATAGTTAGATCAGGTAACTATAACTTGCGCGACCGCAATCCACAATGTGTAATTTCACATGTCATCATTGATGTCATGAGTGATGTCACTGACCATGTCATGAGTGATGTAATATGTGACGTCATCAGCAGTTTATTGTGGGCGCGCAAGTTATAGTTACCTGATCTAACTATAACGTGGAATTTCATTGGTTTTTTACGAGTGAAATGTACAGCTAACTATAACGTGTGAAACCTATGGTTTTTTAAGTGAATATATATATATATATATATATAGATATATGTATATATATTCAACAAGCAAGTATGTCACACTTGGGAGTCTTAAGTTCAATTATTTATTTCTTATAAAGAGCCAGTTTGCCTTCACCAACGCGTTTCAGCCTCACTGCCTTGCTCACAAGGCCGTGAGCAAGGCTGTGAGGCTGAAACGCGTTGGTCAAAGCAGGATGGCTCTGTATAAGAAATAAATAATTGAACCTAAGACTCCTGAGTGAAATGTACTTGCTTGTTAAATAACGATCTAAGGCCACTGGTTCGGCCTCACGTTCGCACCCGCTGCTGAGCGCGTCGATTGGAACCACATTGTGTTCTATATATATATATATATGTTCAAAAGCATTCAAGCGGTTATCTAAATTTCAAATACATTTTATATACAGATGAGTGGCAGCAATAGATTCTGCTGGATATGGCCAGATATATTTTTCGGAATGTAAAAAACAATCAAATCCATATAGTCTGGTCACTATGTTGGTTAATGTTTAGTATGCACATGTCACTTTAAGAACCACTGATCTGCAAAGGCAGCTTGTCATGTGATCAAGGCCGAGGGCAGCCAAAACGCGTAATGGCGGACTGCTCAAGTTAATAAACTTGGAATAGCACTGAATTTTGGGTCTGTGTCTGTTTTTACGACAGAGTGGATTTGATGGATATTTGGAACCGGAGACTTCAGCGGTTCAGCATGGACCTCCTCCCTATAAGGAGGCTCTCGCGGCAGTGAAGTCACTTTCTGATGCAGCTGTTGGCCGCGTTTTGGAGAATCAATTATCTTTGTATACAACGAAACGAAGAGCCCCCTGACAGGAGAAACTACCTCCGAGGGCCGGAGTTTAAATATTCGAGTTGGCCGACCTGAAATCTCACTTCTTAGTGAAATGAAGGTAAGAGGAACTGTCTTCCTGCTATTTACACAGTCAGGTGGGGAGGTGTGCAGCGTGAGGTAATTTGTAATTTGTAATTTGTGAGGGTATTTGTAGAGCGCAACGGTCGCTCCGGAAGGAGCATCTTGGCGCTGATTTCCAGGTAGAAGATCAAGTAACTTCCTAAAGGTAGAAAGGTTAGATGGCTGCCATGGTGTAGTCGTCGGGAAGATTAAAAATCCAAGTTTTTAGTGCTTTCCTGAAGTGTTTTTCTTGGGTTAAGGACCTCAGGAATTTGGGCATGCTGTTCCAAGCTTTAGTGGCAAGATGATTTAAGGTTTTGCCACCTTTGGTTTTCAAAGAGAACCTAGTAGGAAGGATTAGATTGTCCTTAGAGGAACGCAGGGATCTGCTAGGGTTGTAGTGAGGGAAACGCTTGATAAGATATTTTGGGCCGGAGTGATTAAATGCCCGAAATGAGGTGGGACTGAACTGGCATTCACCGTCACACTACCAGCTCAATACAGTAAACTAAAATTAAAAGAGCAATGTCCGCAGACACGCTGCGAGATCATGATGCAGCATCAGAGGGTATATTCAGCAATAACCCCACACAAGGAGCACTAGCATCTAATACATCACAGGCATAGGACAAGCCCGGGAGTGCTAAAGAGATATTTCTCAAACTGGAGAAATTGTTAAAACAAGAACAGTCCAAATGGTGGGAACACAAGTCCCTGCAACGCTACTTGGACATGGAAAGGATTCCAAGAGGATTAAGAATTATGATTGCCCCAAGTAATGAAAATCCAAATACCCAGATGATGGCCGAATGGGCTGAATGAAATCTAAATTCCTCTAGAAAACTGGTGGAAATATTGGTCAAATATGTGGAAACAGACCCGATTGACCTTCGAAAACAGATTGATACACAGGAGGAAAATTGGCAAAAATGGAACCACCCCACAATATCTCAAAGATGCAGGAAGAAGATTTAAAAAAGAGGAAGACAAAATTAAAGACAGGAAGACTGGAAGGCATACAAATTTCAAAGAGACAAGGCTGACTAAGAGAATGGGCAAATATTTACTTTTTCTCCTAAATATGATTCAATGAGGAACCCCAAACAAGGGGAAAAGAAAAATACCTCAAACTACAAAGTTCCAATTGCTGTATCAACATCTGATCTAAGCTCTGCTTTAGAGAGTGAGTCGGAACCAGAACAGAATCAAGACAATCAACTTCACCAAAAACTTTCCCTCACTGAAGAATTAGATTCTTCTCGCCCGGACTAAAGGCAGACCCTATGCCTGAGAAGCAACAAAAACGCTGAAGGCGGAACAGATGAAGAAGGGAAAGACGAAAGTCCAACAAGGAGTGTAAGAAACAAGAAAAACAACAATGTACGCTGGAGGCGAAAGTAAAATCAGACAACAAAACCATCATCAATATCGCAAAAATAGATTTAACACTAGTTGAACAAAAACTCCTGTCATTAGGACTATCCTACTGCCCCGAGAGTAGTCTCAATTATGCTCAAACGCGGACAGATGTTTTTAAATTCATACGCAAATTAAAACTCAGCAAGTACCACCTGCTCCGGAAAATGCAAAACACTGCAACCAGTGAACGGGAGAAAAAACATACCTCTAACAAAATAGAATGAACAGCCAGCGACCAGGCACTGTCCCGAGACTTACAGAATTTACAGAAAGAAAGCTCCATTCAGGACTCGATCCATGAAGCACCTTCTCAAGTAATTCCAAATGAGACCATGTTTTCCAGACCTAACACTCCTTTTAAAATCAAATCAACTTTCATTCCTATCATGCCAAGAAATTCTTTGGACATTTTTAATGAAGACATGGTGGCACAGATCAAGCATTTAAATTCCAGGCTACACAAATATAAACACAAAAAAACAAGCATGGAATGGAGGTACAGCCAACTCATGATCAAACTTCATAAAAACAGAGAAATCGGTATTAGAGATTCGGACAAAGGAGGAAACATCGTCCTTTGGCCAAAGAAGGATTACATGAGGGAAGCTCTATCCCAATTGAATGACACAGCTTGCTACAAAAGAAACTCACCACTAAAAGTCAAGACCACATACAATGAATACTACAAAAACTATTGGCATGGAAAAGCGCTGGATTACTCAGCATGGACGAATACAAGTTTCTGAAAAAGAGCATCCTGTCATGCCAGTGATCTATTTCGTGCCAAAAGTCCACAAGAATGAAAGCCAGCCACCAGTAAGACCAATAATTGGAGCATGCGATGGGCTGCTAGAAAATACATCGAGATATATTGTTTACTTCCTGCAAGATTACGGACAAGGTCTTCCGTCCTATATAAAGGACACCAGTGACTTTTACGAAAAATCAACAATCTGGCGAGGCAAGAGGACTATATTCTGATGTCTATGGACGTTTCGTCTGTATATACAAGTATAAAACACAAAGATGGCATTTGAGCACTAGAATATTACCTCAACAATAGGCCGGCATGCATGACACAACATACTAAAATGCTCTTAAATATGACTTTATTTTGCCTGGAAAACAATTTATTTTCCTTTCAAAACCAGATATACCAACAAATGTGAGGTGTCACCACGGGGGCCAGCTTCTCCCCAAGCTATGCATGTTTACACATGGGCTGGTAGGAGGAGCTGGTCCTCAAGGGCGATCACCAACAAGTCATGACAGATCATGTTATAGTCTGGCTTAGATATATAGATGATCTTTTTGTGGTGTGGAGAGGAACCGAAGATAGTGCCCTACAATTTGTCTCCTTACTAAATAAGAATTAAATCAATCTGAAACTCACAGCAACAGTCAGCTGTGATTCAGTGGATTTCCTGGACGTAAGAGTCAGCATCACTGATAATAAAGTAGTCACATCACTACACCGCAAACCAACAGCAGGAAACACAGTCCTTCATGCCACCAGTTCTCATCCGACTCAGTTAATCAACAGCATACCCTATGGTGAGATGTTGAGGCTCAAACGAATATGCAGTGATGAACTAGAGCTAAGACGCACACAACAGGCCAGCAGAACCAGATTCTTAGAAAGAGGCTACTCTCCCAGCACAATAGATACAGCTATAGGCAAATCCAATAAATTGAGCAGAACTCAACTCCTATTTGGCAAAGCTATCACACTAGAAGAGGACAAAAGTACACTGGCTGACCAGAATACTGATCCCATTAGAATAATTTTAACCTATTGCAAACAAGAAAAACAGCTAAGAAGCATTTTTAAATTCAACTGGCCCCTAGGATTATATGATCTAGTGATAGGACATCTATTACCAAAAACATTTCCTACAGAAAAAACTAAGCCCATGTGTGGTGTCCTATCTTTGTGTTTACTATTGTACTTGGAGTCATGTATTTTAATAGCTATTGTTTATGTCATATGGAACACTCATAGGTAATATGGAACTCACTGATGCAGGAGCTTAGATTTGAATTCAGGCAGAAGCTGTTGGAGTTTGCCTTGGTTCGATGTCTTGGCTCTTGCACTAGTGGGTCCTTCTACAGCACATGAATAAACAACCTGTTAATTAGTTCCTGACTCCTCCGCTTCATTACAATAGCGACGAGATGGGATACTTGTGCTGACCCACTGTGCTATTATTTTTTCTACATTTTTGTCGGGGGACTGCCACTATTTCGGACCTACAAGCCTTCCACCGTTGTCGGAATTGGTCGCTAGCTTTCAAGTCCTGCCCAGCTTCACAGGATTACTTTGGCCGTGTTGTCTACTTGATTATCTCACCAGATTAAAGGTACTGTGGTCTATTTTACTTTATTAATTCCTTACCGCATACTGGTGACCGTTTCTTGCTCGAGAACCAGCTCGCCTAGAGGAATAGGTGTGCGCTGGGAGCTTTACACACGAGCATTTGCTTCTTCTCTATGACGTCTTTCCTTGTCTGACGTCCAAGGCAATTGGGAACTTCACAACGTCTTGCACGCATTTGCAAATTTTCTACGTTATTGGCGGCCATCTTGAGTCTACGCTGTTTCATGTATTGACGCTGCGTGGCGGCCATCTTACTTCTCTTCGGAAGTTTATCGCCACCTTTATTTCTTCTTCTACGGTATTGCAAGTATTGAAGTTGCTGTGCGGCCATCTTATGACGACTGTGAAGTTTGTCACAGTATTTAATTTTTAAACTGTCAGCCCTCTGTGATTTGTCTTTGTATAGCGGATTGAGTGATCCACACACTTTATTGCAAGTTGACTGAGTATTGTACTACTTTTCAATTTATCTGATTGATTTTCGTGGTGATGCACATACTCTCTGATATTTATTCTGCACAATATTGACCGTGTTTGTATGTTGATTTTACTATGTGCATATGTGAGCTTCATTCATAAGCTTCTTCAACAGTGATCTGCACACTACTTATTGACATTTCCAAATTATTAATTTTTAACAAATTGTGCTTTCTTAGTTACCACGTTTTGCTTTATCTCGTTAACAATGTACTTTGTCTCAGTATGGCAGCCTCTCAAATTTGTAATCAGCCCACTATCTTTCTTCAAATTCCTGGTAAGCCAAAACTGTCTTGGAAAAAATGGTTTGAGACCTTTGAAAATTACATTGTAGCTATTGATGGTACTAAATTTGCACCAGACAGAACAAAAGCTCCATTTTATTCAGTTTCCTTGGCACTGCGGTTATAGAAATTTTCTGGAATCTGGTACCTATAGCTCCGCCCATCAGTGGAGGAGACGGCTGGAATGTGGTTACAGAGGCAGTAGCCAGATTACAGAAACAATTTGAAGATGAACCTAATGTGTTGATAGAGAGACATGCTTTTCATAAAAGGAAACAACTTCCAGATGAGACCATTGAAGAGTATGTTGCAGCGCTTAGAGTACTCGCTGCCAATTGTGATTTTGGGGCAATTGTTGATATTTTCATTAGAGATCAGTTCATTTTTAATTGTGAGTCTAAGAAAGTACAAGAAAGACTTCTTGCCTGTCGCAATCCCACATTGGCTGAGGTGTTGGACTTGGCAAAGGAAATTGAAAGATCAATTCAGTCTGCCAAGGCTATTACAGCTGAAGAGACAAAAAACACTACCCCTCCACTTTGTGCTATACAGTCAGTTAGCAAGAATACTGTTAGAATTTCCAAAGTGGGTAAACCTAGTTGTTACAGGTGTACCTCTAAATTTCATTTGGCAAATTCTCCTGACTGTCCTGCACTTAAAAGGAAATGTACCAAGTGTGGCAGATTTGGTCATTTTCAGGTGGTTTTTAGAGCATCTAAAAAAAACGGTAATTCCAGTTTAAACAATATTTCTAATGTGGAGCATGATTTGCAAACTTTACTTCTCACTGTGTATGATACTCTGTTTGATAGCAATATCAATAATATTACCATTCCTTTGAAAGCACCGTTAGGTGTTGTTCATATTGGTAAAGTAGCACTTGAAGCCATGGCGGATTCAGGCTCGCCTATTACCATTTTATCATATATTTTTTATCAAGGATAACTGGGTGTTAGATCTGGGGGTCTCTAGTTGGCAGGGTAGGTACCACTGTCCAAGTAGGGACCCTTGCTTCTAGTCAGGGAAAGCGGAATACACTGTTAAGATAACCCCTGCTCACCCTCTAGGTAGCTTGGCCTGAGCAGTCTAGGCTATCAAAGGCAATGTGTAAAGTATTTGTACCAACACTCACAGTAACACAGTGAAAACACCACAGATTTACTCCACACCAGTTTTAGAAAAATAAGGTATCTTTACTAAAAACTTCACAAGACCAAATACTACAGACAAACCAATATACAATTAAAAAGATTACTTCAAAGATAGTTCAAGAGTTTGCAGAAAGTACTCCAGGATGTAAAAGTCAGTGTCCTGCACAATGCGACTCTCAATGCACAAAATGCGACACTCTCGTGCCCAACAGTACCTGTAGTTGCGATAAGGTTCCCAAAAGCTATCACAAGGAAGATGGCAAAGGCGATGCGATACTCCTGAGATGCTGGGGAGGCTTTGCAGCAGCCCTGCTTCACGCAGCAGAGGTGGATGCGCCGGCTCCGATCTGTAGGGGGAGGATGCGTTGACTTTGGCTTTCGTTGCGTAGGTTTCTTAGGGGGAAGCTTCACGCACAGGTACGATGCGACGATCTTCGGTGCGGCGCGATGCGCGGCGTTGACTTCTGGCGCCGCAACCCTTGATGCGTCGCGGTGCGGTGCGCGGCGCAGCGTTGACATCGGGCGCCGCAACCCTCGATGCGTCACGGGACGGGACTCTGTGTCGACACACGCAGCGACTGGATACTTTCACGCACCGGCAGTGGTGCGGCCCGCAAACTGGTTCTGCGACGACCCTCGCAGCGTCAGGAATCTTCTCGCACCGGGACGATGCTCGACGCACTCGGCGATGCGGGGACTCCGGGTGCTGCGATGACGCCGCAATGAAATTCTCCTCGCACTCTCGTTCTTGCGACACGCAATCGCATGATGCGTTGGGTACCAGTTACTCTTTTTCACGCTTCTGCTTCCCAGCTCCCAAACACAGCAAAACGACCTCCTGAGGCCCCAAGACTGGGCAAGCACTCCAAGGCAGGTCAGAACTCCTTCAGCAGAGTTCCAGGGGAGCTGGCGGTGAAGTCCTTTTGTTCCTGGGACTTCTTAACAGGGAGTCAGCTCTTCTCAGGCCCTTGGAGATCAGAATCAAAAGAAGGGGACATAGCAAAGTCCTTCCCCTCTCCTTGGCAGCAAAGCAAAACAGCAAGCAGGCAGTCTTCTCCTCTTCAGTCCTTTTCAGCTTTCTCCTTGGCAGAGGTTTCTTCTTAGTTCCAAAGTGATCTAAAGTTTAGGTGTCTGGGGTCCTCTTCTTATACCCCTCCAAGTCTTTGTCTCTCTTTGTTCCAGTGGGGGGATTCCCCTGCTCAAACCGGTTCCTGGGTGTGCTCTGCTCTGGAGCACCTGGTTCCTTTCAGAGTGAGGGGCAGGGTCGTTAGACGCTCAGCAGGAGGTGGAGCCTTCTTTGTGCCAGCAGAGGCAGAGTCCTCAGCCTGGCCAGCAGGGGGTGGAGCCAGCATTGTGCTGGCAGGGGCAGCCCTATTCAAACCCAGGGACTACTCCTCCCACCCATCTAAAGCAGATCTCCCTGTTCACCCTGCTGCTGACTCATCCAGCCTCCTGGAGCCACCTAGCCCATCACATGACACCAGTCAGCCAACCAGCACACAGGCACACAGGACGGTTAAACAGGAGAATAGCTACTTTCTAAAAAGTGCTATTCTCACACAGTGAATTTAAAAACCATCTTGCTAAAAAGATGTATAATTAAATTCTGAACACAGAGATACCAAACTTGGATTTTCTATCTTGCCCTTATGGGAAGATAGGCATGTAAACAGCCTTCCCCATTCTATCCTATGGGCAAGATAGCCTCTCAGCAGTGAAAAACGAAAATGGCTGTAATTCACTACCAGGGCATGTTACACACCTCAGTACATGCCCTACCTTTCAGATACACTGCACCCAGCCCAGGGGGGTACCTAGGGCCACCATAGGGATGCCTGACATGTACAGAAAGGGAAGGATATGGCCTGGTCAGTGGGTGCACTGGCCAGGTCGACATGGCAGTCCTGGACTGCACATAGGCACTGCAAGCAGGCCTAAGACAGCATTTTAGCGCTACTCCTGTGGGTGGCACAATCAGTGCTGCAGCCCACTAGTAGCATTCGAATCACCAGCCCTGGCACACGCAGTGCACTTTACTAGGGGCTAACAGGTGAAACAAATATACCAATCATGGATAACCAATTAATATAACAATTTACCAAGGGAGCACTTGCACTTTGACACTGATCAGCAGTGCCAAAGTGCCCAAAGCATCTAAACCAGCAAAAACGAAATCCAGCATAGCGTCAAAAATACAGGGGGTAGAGGCAAAAAGTCTGGGGTAACCACGCCAAAAATGCCAGGTCTAACACTGGGTTAATGTCAAACTCAGAGAAACTGATATTAATCCTAAAGCTTTTGGAAATTTTGATATCACCATGTTGGGCTTCTTTGAGGATAACCTAGAATTTGAAGGTCGTGAAATCATCACCAAGATTTATGTTGCTATTGATGGCAAAAACATAGGGGCATATCAGCAACACCCGGCGATAATTATCGCTCAGCGCTCTTAGCGTGAGGATAATTATCGCCGGCTAGCGTGGATTTTTATCACTGAGATAGCATGCTATTAGCAACGCTTATCTCCTCAGCGATAAAAATCCTCACGCTAACTGCCTAACGTGAGATTATCGCTGGAAACCCAGCGATAATCTCACGTAGTGTGGCATTAGCTTGCTGATAGGGACTCACAAACTTAGCCATGATATCCACCTTCCATAGGATATCATGGCTAAGTCAGTCCTGAAGCAGGCGTAAGAAAAGTAGCAATAACAGGGGTTATCGCTACTTTTCCTGACGCTATGCATCATAGCGTGGGGCTTGATGATAGGAGAAATGTCGCTTAGCGACATTTCTCCTGTCATGTTAGGTCGACACGCCCACTTTGCATCTCATTAGAGATGAAAAGCTGGGCGCTAGGAATCCCCATGCTAAAGCAAGGTTTCACGCGTTAGCGTGGCCTTGCTAATTAGGCGATACAATTATTGCCGCTTTTCGCCCGAAAACGGCCGCAAAAGCGTCGATAATTTTTTATCGCCAACTTGTAAATATGCCCCATAGTAGGTTGGTATGGTTTTGGTAAATTGGGTGTCATCCTCTGTCCAGGCTCAGATCCTCCTATTCAATTGAGAGATGTTGTTGTCAAGAATGTTTCCATGGATAATTCTCATGGTGATCATATTTTGCAGAGACATAAATCCATTTTCCAAGATAAAGTTGGACAAGTTAAGGGGTGCATGCACAAAACCAAACTAAAAAAAGGTGCCGTCCCTGTACAACATAAAGTGCGTATGGTTCCTCTGGGCATTCGTCAAAAACTGAAATCACATTTAGACGCCTTATGTTCTGAAGGTATCATAGAGTCCACTGATAGCTCTGAATGGATTTCGACTATAGTTATTGCCCTTAAGAAAAATAAGGATTTGAGGTTATGTGTGGATCTCAGATCTTTGAACAAATATATTGTTGTAGATACTTACCCTTTGCCTCGTATACAAGAACTTTTGGCAGCTATGAATGGTGCGAAATATTTTTCAATAATCGACTTGAAGTCCGCATATCATCAGATAGCTCTTGATGATTCTTCTAAAGATTTGACTGCATTTATCACGCCATTTGGTCTTCATACGTTTCTCAGAATGCCATTTGGGCTGGCCTCAATGGCCAGCGTGTTCCAAAAACTAATTGAGAGTTTATTTCATAGTCTAGTTGGTGTCCAAGCCTTCCAAGACGACATTTTAATTATTTATGCCAAGACTTCTGATCAACACAATATCATTCTGGATACTGTCTTGAAACTTTTAGAAAGTAGAGGTATGACAGTAAGCAGGGATAAGTGTAAATTTAAGGTTAAAGAAATGGATTATCTTGGACATAGAATCACTTGTGATGGCATTTTTCCAAAGGAAAATCTCATTCACACTTTAGAGAAGGCTAGCAAACCTCATGATAAGGACTCCTTACGCTCCTTTTTAGAACTAGGGGAATATTACGTTAGGTTTGTGAAAGGTTATGCTCTTGTTGTGAAGCCTCTTAGACAACTTTTGAAAAAAGGTGCTTCATTTGATTGGACATCTATTCATGATGAGTCTTTCAACAATATTAAGAAAATGATAGTTGAGGCACCTGGTCTTGGTACCTTTGACCCAGTAGGTAAGTCCTATATGACAGTGGATGCTAGTGCTGTAGGATTAAGAGTCGTGTTCACACAAATAGTAGAAGGCAAAGAGAGAGTTGTAACCTTTATTTCCAGGGCCATTCGGGGTGCTGAAAAGCATTACAGCACTATCGAAAAAGACGCTTTAGTTTGTGTGTGGGCTGTTGAAAAGCTAAAAACTTTTTGTGGGGGCGGCCATTCACTTTAGTTACCGATCACAAGCCACTCACATTTATGATGGATGGGGTCAAAAGTGGAAATGCTTCTTCAAGATTAGTGAAGCTCATTGCGAGATTACAGGAGTTTAATTTTGAAATCCAGCACATTCCTGGTGGGAAAGCTTTTACCACAGATTGTTTATCCAGACTTCTGCCAGTGGAGGAAAATGGAAGTGAAGTCACTAGCCAACATGAGTGTGTTGTGGCCATGTTGGATGTGGTGGATTCTTGTAATTTTGCAGTTTCTGAGAAAGAGTGGAACGATTCTCTTGTTGCAGATACTAATTTATCTAAGGTCAAACATTTTGTGGCTAACGGTTGGCCATCTTGCTAGAATTTAGAATCTTCCCTACAGGGCTTTGCTCATGTTGCTGATGAACTTAGTATTGAGAATAACATTCTATTGAGACAAGATTTATTTGTACCACCTGCTGGTGTCAGAAATAAACTTATCCAGTTGGCCCATTCTGGACATCCAGGTGTGTCTGGAACAAAACAATTACTTAAACTTCCCTACTTGTGGCCAGGAATGGATGCTTCTGTTAAGCATTGGGTTGACAATTGTTCTGTATGTGTCATATCTGACTAGCACTGGAAAGTGTCTACCGAATGTCTGTCTGTTCAAGATTCTCCTGTCGGACCATGGGAGAAAGTGTCCATTGATTTCTCGAGTCCAAATGAGTGTCTGGGTAGAAAAAGGAGATTTTTAATTGTTGTCATTGACAATTTTTCAAAATGGATCTATTATAGGTTTGTAGAACACCCTATAACTGATGAAGTTATATCGTTTTTAGAACATGTATTCAGCATTGAAGGAGCACCTGTTACCATTATGTCTGACAATGGGGTGCAATTTGTGTCATCAAGAGATGTTAAATTGTTTAAATAAATTTGGAGTGCATTCTGAAAGGGCTCTGTTATATTCTCCCAGGGCCAATGGCCAAGTGGAAAGGGCTAACCGATTCAGAAAGGAAGGCATCCAAGCTGCTTTGGGAAGCAATCTTGATGTTTTCGAGTTTCTTAAGGAGAAAATCTGGAGTTATCACATAACTCCTAATGCATGCACTGGTGTATCTCCTTACTTTCTGATGAGGGGTAGGCAAGTCAAGTCTGTGTTAACACCTTTTCTCAAGAAGAAGAGTCAGGAGACTCATTTACAATTTTGCATTGCAAAGGTCAGGAACAATATCACTGAATCACGCATTTGTGGTAAGTCATATCATGATCTCTGCCACAGGACCAAGGGTAAGGAAGTGGCAGTTGGTGATTGGGTACGTGTTATTAAACCCTCCTTCAGCCGCAAAGGTTCGTCTAAATATACTCTTCCCTTCCAAGTGGAAAGAGTGTCTGAATCTGCGGTTTTGCTAAAGGATAAGGGTTGGTGGAACAAAAGTTCCATTGTGGTGCTCAAGCCAGGACAGGAAGATTTTTTTTTTTAAGATGAGAAGAGGATATGTGGTTGTATGAGAAAGATATTGGGTGCACATCAAAAAGGGGCACTGAGAGTCTTACTGAGTGAAACTGTCTCTAATGCTGATATGCACCAGACTGAATCTACTGCTGAAAAATCAGTAGAAGAGATTGCTGATTCTTCTGTTCATGACAATTGCGTATTAGAAAAGAGAAATATCAAAGTACCTAAGAAGTTTGATGATTATATTTTGTATTACATTTTTTTGTTTGTTTTGTTAAAAGGATACATGCGGTATCCAAAGTATTTTAGAAGTTTGATGATTATATTTTACATTAATTGTTTTTTTTTTGCTTTGTAAAAGGATACATGTGGTGTCCTATCTTTGTGTTTGTATTGTACTTGGAGTCATGTAATTTTAATAGCTATTGTTTATATCATATGGAACACTCATATGTAATATGGAACTCACTGATGCAGGAGCTTAGATTTGAATACAGGCAGAAGCTGTTGGAGTTTGTCTTGGATGGATGTCTTGGCTATTGCACCAGTGGGTCCTTCTATAGCACATGAATAAACAACCCTTTAATTATTTCCTGACTCCTCCGCTTCATTTCACCATGGGAGATGCCCTGGTCAAGAGCAGCCCAGAAGTGGAAGAAGGGGTAACATGGCTAAATGCCAGAAAGGTTTTTTTTAAATGCTCCAACTGCAAGGTGTGTAAACACGGGGCACATAGAACTACATATACTACGGCATTCTGTGATGAGGCAAAGAAAATAAATAAACACTTCACATGCAAAAAGGGTTTGCTATATACATACTGCAATGCACATGTGGTTTGCAGTACGTGGGCAGCACAAAACTACATGCCCACAAGCGGATACTGCAACACATCAGAGCTATCAAAAACGTAGACCCCCACATACCCTGTATCAAGGCACTTTAATGAAGTGCACAAAAACAACATCAATGATTTACAATACTTTCCAATAGATTCAGTCCCCACTCACAGAAGAGGAGGAAATAGAGAATTACAACTTAGAAGATTAGAGACCCGATGCCTTCTAGACCTCGATACCATGTGTCCAAAAGGTCTAAATGCCACTGAAGACCTGTATACTGGTTTGTAAAATGTCATGAATATATATACATGAAATTACAAATATGTGACTATATGCATCATGTCTCTTTTAGGTCCCTTCGCTTTTAAACATATATAAATATTTATATTTTGATATTTGATATCCTTTTATGAAAACATTATCATATATAGGACAAATTGAGCAATTTGCAATTTGTATAAGAGCAATGACCATAAGACAAACGCAATAGCACACATATAGAAATTGATGACCCACAATTCTTCAAATGGGCCTTTTTTCACTCCCTCTGTATCCTCTCATGTCCCTCTTCGTTTTCTCTCGTTCCCTCCCTATCATCTTTTCCCAATTATATGAAGTATAAAACGTATAAAAATAGGTACCCCACAAGCGATAGGATGAAGAGACAAGTGCAGGATGGGGATATTCTTACATCTATGTATTCCCTTTCCCACTATTGCTACCCTAACAATAATAACTGTTTTTTAAACATTATCCCACTTCACATTTTGCACTATGCACTTTATTCATGGTTTTAAAAATGGGCGGTGACACACTTTCTTCTTTTATCTTAACGCTTTATATGGATTTTAGGAATGTTATTTATTACCTGTATTTTACCACAATTATATCAGAATCATAACTGGAATGTATGTTGCATATGCACAATTCGACAATATGCAAGGATAATAAGATACTTTTATGTATGTATGTGTTTATTTATCTGTTCAGAAGCATTCAAGCGGTTATCTAAATTTCAAATACATTGTATATACAGATGAATGGCTGTAATAGATTCTGCTGGATATATCCGGATATATTTTTCGGAATCTAAAAAACAATCGAATCCATATAGTCTGTTCACTATGTTGGTTAATGTTTAGTATGCACAAGTATGTTAAGAACCACTGATCTGCAAAGGCAGTTTTTCATGTGATCAAGGGCGAGGGGGGGCGAAACGTGTAATGGCGGACTGTTCATGTTAATAAAAGGGTTTTTTTGGCCTTGGGGGTCCTTGTGGGACCGCCTGAGCCGACCTAGGGGGTCAGGGTGTTTCTACCCTGCCCCCTTTTCGCGTTTTGTGACGTTTTTTGGGGGGTTTCTTGTTCCTCGGTTCTACCGAGGCACAAGACGGCAGTCAATTAAAATTCAGCTCGTGATCGGGAGGGTGCGCGGATCCTCCGAGGCCATAGATATATATGTACATTTAACTGTAATTTTTTCAGGAACTACTGAACGGATTTACACCAATTACAGCATGAGTCTGAACTGAGGACTACCTCTTTGCCAAATTTGGTGTAATTGCGTTCAGCAGTTCGGGCTGTAGCTGCGACTAAAGGTCCTATGGGAAAATGGATGGGGAAAACGCGTTTTGGGACATCCCTTTTGTCTCTACCCCCGCTTGACAAATCACCGTGAAACTTTCAGGATAGGAGCGGACCGGAGCTGGCCAAAAGTTTTGAAAATATCGCGAAGATTCATCAATCGGCGCCAAAGTTATTTCAAATAGAATGTTGCGGATTGCAGTTAATTATTCTCCAAATTCAAAGAGAAATAAGCACTCACCAGAGACGCTTGCTCGGGATCTTTATTCCGAACTAAACAAATGCATTTCGGTGACCTGCCTTCCTTGGTGTTTCACCCACCAGGCAGGCAGATAGTTTCGTCCCAGGGGAGCCTAACGGATCATATGTCTATGTTTATAGACCATTTTCTATTTCCATTTGTGGTAGAACTAAAATCTTATGTGAACGACACTAAGGACTTTCTGAGTAAAATTTTAGACATTTCATGGGATCCTACATATTTACTGATGGTGTTGGACATTACAAGTCTTTATACCTGTATCAATCATGAGGGTGGTCTAAGGGCCTTGCAACACTTTTTGAACAAGAGACAATTGAGATTTTCTGAACATAATGCAATGATTCTGGAGTTTACCAAATTTTGTCTTATGAATAATATCTTTTTGTTTGAGGACAAATATTTCAAACAGGTATCGGGGTCAGCGATGGGCACCTGCTTCGCCCCTAGTTATGCGAACTTGTTCGTAGGCTGGTGGGAGGAGCAGGTGTCCAGAACCAATGATCATGACAATATGACAGGAAAGGTTATCAAGTGGTATCATTATATTGACAATCTATTTGTAGTGTGGCAAGGCGATTTGGAGTCTGCAAATGGTTATATTAATAATTTGAATAAAAATGACCTGAATCTATACTTTTCAGGCACAGTGAGTCCAGTGGCAGTGGACTATCTGGATCTGAAGGTATTTGTAACAGAGGGGAAAATACACACTGCCTTATATCGCAAGACAACGGCAGGGAATTCAACTTTATTCGCAACCAGTAACCATCCACCTAAATTGGTACAAAGCATCCCTTATGGAGAGCTTTTCCGATTAAAACGCAATAGCTCACGCTCTTGTGATTTTGAAGTAGCAGCCCAAGAATGTATGCAGAGATTTGTTAAGAGAGGGTATGGCTCAATGCTCTTGAAAAACACACCAAAGAAAGTGAGAGGAATCCCTAGACAACACCTTTTGAAAGATAACTTAGTGGCCGGAACAAAGTCAGTTAAAATACATGAAGGCAAGTTTCGGATGGTAACCACCTATTCAGCAGAAGCAAACTATTTGAAACGTATGCTTAGAAAAAATTGGCGCATTTTGAAAACTGATAGTGTTATAAGTGAAGACATCCCAAAATACCCATTGGTGACTTTTAAGAAAGCTCGATCACTGAGGGATGAATTAGTGAAGAGCCACCCTGAGAAAGAATCCCACGGTGTGGGAACTCTGAGAGAAATGAGGTGTTTCTACCCATGTGGGAAATGCAAGGCATGCTCAAACAGTAAGAGAGTCCTTTCTTATAGTATCCAAGATGCAAAGATAAAAAGACCTATCAATAAATTCATTACCTGCAGTACCCCTTACGCAGTGTATTGCCTAATTTGCCTGTGTGCCCTATGTTATATAGGCAGCACTATACATCCTTTGAAGATTCGAATATTAGAGCAACAAAGGGCAATAACAAAGAATGATGCATCATAGCCAGTGGCGAGACACTATGCCGAAAAACATTCTAGCAACAGGAATCTATTACAATTATATGGTTTAGATCATGTGCCCGAGAACACAAGAGGGGGTGACAGATTAAAAAAACTGCGAAGGCTAGAGTCACTCTACATAGTGAACTGTCAGACAAAGTCCCCAAGGGATTTAAACAGTGGGGAAGAATTAGCATCACAGGCATGGAAACTTACAGCCGGAGGGCAGAGCGCTGTCGAGTGTATTCCCGATGCTTAAGGCACTTTGTTTATTCAATTACCCTGCACGGCGGCCTGGCCGTGGGGAAAGCACCATCGTCTGCAGAAAAAGGAATGTGCCTTTAGCAGAGCGAGGCCGGAGTCAGGGACTTCTTTATAAATATATTACCTAGGTATAGGTAGGACCTATTTTCCATAGGAAAAGCGTTTTTTCTTTTGCAAATATCATTGTCGCCATTTAACAAATCGTCACAGAATTTTCAAAACTAATGGTTCGCTCAGGGCAGCTCCTGTCTTGAAAGTGTCGGGGTGGTTCGTCAAGCGGGGGCCAAGAAAAAAAGGGGGTCCCAAAACACGTTTTCTCCATGTTAATTTCCATTGGAATCTTTAGACAAAGCTACAGCCCGAACTGCTAAACGGAATGACACCAGATTTAGCAAAAAGGTAGCTCTTGGTTCAGAAAGCGTTCTTTTATTTAAATGGTGTAAATCCGTTCAGTAGGTCCTGATAAATTCAAAAATAAAAATATCGATATCTGGTGATCGAGGAGGATCCGTGAAACCTCCCGAGCACGAGCTTCATTCTGATTGGCTACCAACACTTCAAACCAAGAAGTGTTGGCAGCCATCTTTTGACTCCCGCTACACAAGAAAAAAGATTAAAAAAAGAAAAGGAGGCAGGGTAGAAACACCCTGACCACCAAGGTGTACTCAAGGGCCCAAAAAAAAGAAAATTCATCGGGATTCGCGCTAGGTGCACGAATTCGGGAAAAAGAGAAAAAAAAATGGCGGCCTCCAGCGCTTCGGCTTTTTGTTGCTGTTGTTTTTGTTTTTTAAACCATCTTTATTAGGTTTGATAGCTTCCTGAATTCTGTTTACAGATTAGTCACACTGCCAGATTACACATGTCAAGGTATTATGATCCCAGCATAATGACTGTACATATGTTATACTTCTCCGGGTCTATCAGGAGCTACTCGTCCATCGAGTTATAAAATTAGAACTTACTAAACAATAAGCCAGAGTAGCATTCAAGAGAAACTCAGATTGTCCCTCTAGCCCCATAGCACACCCACCACAAATGTATTAGTCCAGAATGTTAAAGACATATTAACAGAGTTTTCATTTGCTAGTTCTACCTGGTGGACCTAATATAACCACATTTTTATCCATGGCCCTTATTGTGAACAGGTCAGAGGCTCCAAAAATATAAGACCTTAAAACTTTTGTATGTAATGCTGCTGAGCCATAGAGTATAGATCAGAAATATATCATCTTATACATACAATCACACAAAATTGATCTGTTTTTCCGAACTGAAACATGGCAAAGAGCTTCAAATAACGCAATCATGGGTGAGCTTTTTCAACAAGGGTTGAATATATTTAAGACTATACGTGAAGAGAAGGAGTTATAGTAATATATCATAACTCCATATTACTAAAAATCAAGAATCTTTGAATTGCTCCTATTCTGATAAACTGGCATTCACTATTATTAATTGCCATGCTCAGGCTCTTTTTATTCAAATTTCCCGTCCTCCCGATGTCTCAACGAGTTCTCTTGAAAACACTGGTTCAGTCATCTGTTGCTGCTGCTGGGAGACTATCATTTTTGGTTGTATCATCCTAAAATTCCGGTTTGCAACTTTTGAGAAACCCTCAAATGATTCAGACTGAAACCTCACTCTGAAACCCAACTCATATGGCTAGGCTTCTTTTAGACCTAATCTTTTCCTCAGCTGAAGCATTCTCCATGAGGAAACATCCCTTTATGAGGCCTAACCTTATGCCCATACCCTTCAAGTTTAAACATTTTTAATTCTAGAGAGAAAACATTAACAAAAACAGTCTGTTTTGTTCGACTCCGAAAATCCTTTTTATGCTTTTAACCTTACAACCAAAATCTGATCTGAAATGCCCAAAACACCACTGAGTGGAACACATCCCTTGCTAACACCAAATGTCAGTTTGAACTAGATCCTGAGCGTGCCTTGGTCACCGTAAATTCAGAAATCATTAGAGTCCTTGAACAAGACCATCTATTATAATGTAAAAACAAAACCTCTTGTAAAGAAGGCAATCCCTGGCTCTTGATGGACTTAGATTTATAGGCTGGCAGACTGGGCACTCCATCGCAAACGTAGTGTAGTAACCTGCCTGACAAAATCTCGGTCCCCATTGGCTCAGTTGAGGTAATAATTCCTCCCAAAGCCCAGTAGAGCAGGAGCCATCAAAGAAAAGACATTGCATCATCTGCTCATTTTAGGGTACATGGTGTATGTAGTTCTTTTTGTTGTATCTATCACCACGAGGAAGAACCTGGTGGTGAGGGACAGGAAAAAAGACAATAATGACCTCTATACCCTTGGTGAAAAATCCGAGGGTATTGGGGTCATCAGATTTTTTCTCAAAAAATGAAGTCCCACTTTGAGAGTTTGTTCTTGAAAAACAAACAAATTTTAATAGTTTGTCGTACGGCCACCAAAACCGATGGCAGTTGTACACCAAACTTTTCGTTCACTGCAAGGAACCGCCATGAGAGCAGTTCCCTTCAATGTACAACTTTAAGGTAATCGAAAGGAACCACCATAACAGCAGTTCCCCTCAGTGCACAGAGAAGTTTGCAAGTCGAGCAGTCATCTCTAAATTTGGTAGGCCGAGTATTCTCAGGATTGCAGAGGTAATGTCCTCTGCCAACCCCTCCGCCATCCCAGCGGACGCTTTTTAATTTTCTTTTTTTAAATACTTTATTAAGATTTTCAAAAACAATCAAGAGACTTAGTTCCTTCTATATGGCAATTGCAATGACATTTGGCAATCGGACAACATACTACACAGTTCCAAAGTTTACCAGGCTGGTTATATCTGAAGACATCCCGTTATTGGTCTACACCATCTACCACCCCACTTCAAACACCACAATGTTTCACTCACTCGTAGCAAGACCCCGAAGTTGGCGATGTAAACTCCTCCCACTATAGCAGGATGCAACACACATGACATTTTGAAAAGACCAGGCCCCGTCCCGCAATCCGTATCTACATAATCACTCTGGTGTGTAATAGACCCTATTTAGATACTTAAAGTGAATCAATCTGTGTCTACCATTTAAAGAAATGTGCTTTGTGCTGTCGCAGCAGTATTTCCACATAGTGTCATCTATGTCCCTGCCCAAGTCTCTCTGCCAAGCCAGGCGGGCATTAGTGTAATGGTTTTCCCTATAGCTCATGGTCAGCTTGTATATTTTAGACACTATCCGGGTCGGCGATTCCGTTTTTATGACATAGGATAGGGAGGTCAATTCTGGTGGCTTCGACAAGTTTCTACCCAGGATATTCAGCAATGCTTGCCGTGTTCTGTGGAACAGAAATTTAGTCAGTAGGGTTACTTCGGAGTCTACGGCCCCCATCTCCTCCCAGCTCTTTGCTGTGTTCCCCTCAAACAGGCTCCCGATTGTTTGCACCCCTAGTGAATTAAGAGCTCGCGTAACTCCCTTATCACTGCACGGGGGTAGCCAGTGACACCAATCCAGCGGTGTGAGCAGAGAGTACAAAATGGCACCCGCCTGCAGCTTCAAGATGTGGTGCCAGGCATGTTTTGTAGCGTTCACGGAGTCACGTATCCTGTCCTATGATCCGCAGGCGTATACATCATAGCTTGCAATGGGAGAGGAGATGCCACCACTTTCTCTATGCGAAGATGGGGCGTGTCTAGGAAGCCGTGCATCCAGTGGTAAGCATGCGCACTTTGTTCTGCCCTGTAATATGGGTCCAGGTCGGGCGCACCCAGCCTACCCATGTGGTATGGTAATGTAAGTACGTTCCATCTGACTCGCGCTTGCTTGCCGGCCCAAGCCAGCTTGACCATCAATGTTGTACGTCGATGAAAAAAGGAGCAAGGGAGGACCAAAGCTATGTTAGTAAAGAGAAACAAAAGGTGGGGCAAGACAACCACTTTCATAATGGAAACTCTGCCCAGCAGGGACAGTGACAATCGGATCCAGCTTTCCACCTCGTCTTCTAATTTGCTAATCGCCACCCCATAGTTTTCCCTGAACACCACCTCAGAGTCCGTATGGATCTTGATACTTAAGTACCTCACCGGTTCCGTTGACCACCTCAGCGGGTAGTCAGGCTCGAATGGGGTGAGGGGGAATATTATAGACTTTGGCCAATTAACACGGAGCCCAGACACCGTTCCAAATCTCACTACCTCCCGCAATACAGGGGAAAGGTTACGTTCAGGGTCCTGCACTTATTACAATGTATGATTCGCATAGGTTGATACGATCAACTAGTAACCCGGAAATTTTATACCCCTGTATCTGTGGTATTCGCGTAATGCACAGGCTAAAGGTCCGGCCATCAAAGCGTACAATATCAGTGACAGAGGGCAACCTTGCCGCATGCCTCTAGTAACTTCTATGGTATCCGTCACTAGGTTGCCAATACTGACTCTAGCTGTGGGTGCAATATATAGTACCCCTATCAGCTGTAGGAAGACACTCCCCAACCCCATCCTCGTCAGGCCCTGCCGCACGAAGGTCTATTCAGCAGAGTCGAAGGCTTTCTTCATGTCGAGGAAAGCAGCTACCGCCTATACCTCCGGTCGCGTGGGCTGTATCGCACCAAACATCATTCTCAGAGTGTAAGTTAAGTTTCTACTTGGAACAAAACCGGCTTGCTCTGGCATGACCAGCAGCGGGGCTAGAGGGGCAAGCCGATTCGCTAAAATGTTCGCAAATATATCTTTGTGTCCACATTAATTACCGATAAAGGGCGATAGGATGTGCACTCATCCAAAGGCTTGCCCGGCTTCAGTATAGCGACAATAACGGCCTTTCTCATCGAGGGAAGCATAGCACCTGTCATGCACATTTCGTCAAAGAGTGTAGCTAAATGCGGCACTAATAAGTCCTTGAACGCCTTTTAAAAAGTTACTGTGAGGCCGTCCACCCCTGGCACACTACCTGATTTCATGCCCGACAATGCCGTGATGATTTCATCTACTTCCAGAGGTTGCATAAGATATTCGTGATGTTTGTCCGTTAGCCAGGGCAGCTTTATATGTGTTAAGTGGTCTAAGATTTATGCCTCAGTACCACTACTTCGAGTGGAGTATAGTTCGGAATAATACTGCTGAAATCTGCTTGCTATGGCAGTTTCTTCTGTCAGTGTGTCTCTCTCAGGTGTTTTAACCTCAGCGACTATTGTTTTTCATCCCATTGCTTTTTGAGAAGTTGAGCCAAGATTGCACCCAGCCGTTTACCCTCACCATACGTGCGAGCTGTGGCATATTTACAAGGTGTTTTATTTCAGCATCAGTGGCGTCATGATATTCTTCGAATTGTGTTTTGAACTCCTGCGTGATATTATCATCAGCCCTTGTCAGGAGTTGTTCTAGTTTCGCGAGTGAACGCTCCAGGTCCGCAAGTCGTTTGCGTAGCGCTCTAAGTACTGCAGAGTGCTTGGTCATAGTGATACCACAGATATATACTTTGAACGCATCCCAGACCAATTGAAAGCTGTCTACCGACCCTATGTTATTGGCAAAGAACTTTTCAATCGATTCCGCCAGTTCTTCCTTAAAGACAGTGTCTAGTAGAGAGTAGGGTGGGAAACTCCACATAAAGGGAGGAATAATTTTCTTTGGTGTGTCTAGTATTAGTAGTATCGGGGAATGATCAAAAAGCGTGCGAGGGAGTGCCTCACAGGCCCGGGTCCGCTCTTGTAACTGTCTGGCTGCTAGCCAGTAGTCTATTCGTGTATGTAAGTCATGATCCACTGAGTAATGTGTCCCTTGTCCGGATATCTCTGGCGCCACCCATCATAAAAGTCAAACTGTACCATTGCATCTTCTACTGTACGCGCTGCCGCCGTGATATGATTCTCTGGGCCTCCTGATCTGTCCTTCCGTGGATTCATTACTAAATTGAGGTCCCCACCCCAAAGCTGATGACCCTCACCGCTCGATTGTACCTTGTCTGACAATGCTGTGTAAAAGTTGGGATTGTCAAAATTCGGGCCGTATATGTTGACTATAAGTAGTTCCATTCCTTTCCCCCTACATCTGGAGATCACATAACGCCCTTCCTGGTCTGTGTCTAATGGTTCAAGTTTAAGAGTAGTCTTAGGATTCACCCATGTTAACACTCCTCGAGCATGTGTGGGGAAACCCGCTGCGTGTATATTTCCCTGCAGCATAGGGCTATTGAGTGGGAAGTGTGTCTCCTGCAGTAGTGCAACATCAATTTCATGTCTTGCCAAGTAGGCCAGGACCGTTCTGAGTTTCCTGTGGTCATTGAGCCCTCACACGTTCCAAGTGAGTGCGTGAACCGTGCTACACACTGCTCTAGTACTGGACCCACTGTAGTCTGTCATGGGGGTGTGTGGCTTCTGCATAGTGGTACCTGCTGCATATACACATAGTTTGTTGGATTACCATGAATAAGAAAAGATACTGTGTGAAAATTGCCATACATCCTTAGTGTGCCCCAAATGTGCCTTGGCGGAGTTCCACAAACGATTCCCCATTCAACAGCCCAAAACAGAAAAACACTGAACAGAAACCCTCCCCCCTTCAATACTACTCCCAAGGTGTGTGGCACACTCGTGGGCGGATGTTTCCCATCCAGCAGGGTAAGTGGACCTAACCGGACTGGGTTCTGCCAGCCGGCCATCAATCAAACTTAGTGCGTCTGCTATAGAATGCCCCCACCTTCCCACATCGCTTTGTCTTTTCGTACAAAAAAAACCGCATCATAACTCTCACTAAGTGCTGACCACTCTGCATATAGCGTTGTTACTTAACAGTCTCTGTGGCACCCTCTAAGTGTCCGTCGTACATTCAATTAGGCCTGCGCTATGGATGTCCTATGGCACCCTTTACTTGTCCCCCCCGGACTCTCCCAGAAGTGGCACTCTTATCTGCATTATATGCTGTCCAGTGCTCAGTCCTGGTCATCCAGTGCACCGTCAGTCGCCCCCTCCAAGCATTTCCGTTCCGGACTGCAACGCTTTTCTTTGGACCACTCCTTCAGGGCTTTCTGTAGGGCTTTAGGCTCTGTGAAGATTCATGACTGGCCCTGCCAATTGACACGGAGTCTTGCCGGATACAGCATGGCGTAGTCCAAATGTTTATCCCGTCTGCGCGCCTCCTGTACACGCATCATGAAGTGCGAGTATAAAGAGATACTGGAACCCTCATACCGCAATGTCTGTTTCTCCCTGGCCACCCTCAGCGCTGAGTTCATATCTCAGAAGTTCAGCAGTTTTGCTATTATCGGCCTCGGGGGAGCACCTGGAGCGGGGCGAGGGCCCAGGTAGCGGTGTGCTCTCTCGACCACGAATATGGGAGCGAACGTTTCATTTCCCAATAGTGTTAGCAGCAGGTTCTCAACAAATGTTTCCATGTTGCCAGTCTGGGTCGACTCCGGAAGGCCTGTGATTCTTAAGTTGTTCCGGCGGGACCTTGCTTCGAGGTCTTCAGCCTTGTCCTGCAGAACTTGTAGCACCTTTCCCATCTGTTTGTGTTCAGTGTCCATTGTCGTCTGCACTTCCTCCACCTCTGTGACCCTGTGCTCGGTCATGTCCAGCCTTTCTGCCTGTTTGTCAAATCGTTCGGTCATTCTATTTATCCGATATGAGAGGGAGTCTAATTTAGTCCCCAGAATAGATTGGCTGTTCTGCAAACCCTTCTCCATTGCAGCAAGCATGTTACAGATGTCTCCATCATCCTTTTCTTGGGCCTGTTCCTGCGCATTATCCTCTTCTTCTGAGGCATTCTCCCTCACTTTGGATTTCCTTTGATCAAGGGTAATTTTAGTCGTGTCCACTCTACCCATCGTGGCTGGTCCGCAACAGTTACAAAGGACCTGCGTTCGGCAACCAGCAAGCCGGGTATCCACTGTCAGTCAGCCCACTCCAAGTTATTCCCACTGCGTCCACCCACTGCCACAAGTTAGTGAACTGACCAGAGCGTGCCAAGAGAGCAGCGGCCTACCGGATGGGCACCACTGCAGGATGACTGTTGTCAGCCACCACGAACAGAATGCCGACCGAGTGACACAACTTCTTCTTCCTCACAGGCAAATGGACTAGCCAGAGAGTGCCAGGGGTGGATCTAGAACATGGGGGGAGACTCCCGGTGTGCAACCGCAGCCAGAGTCACCTTCTTTTACTCTGACCAGGAGATTCTGCCGCCTCAGATAGTGTCCTGTGTACGCTCTCTCAGCGGGACATACAGTTGTAGAGGCCCTAAGCCGGCCTCTCTCGGTGTGAACAACAGGCAGCTCTCCCTCCACCAGCCACACCGTGTGCCCACCTGTTCAGTCCCAATCTTGCATTGCTCTTTGCGTGCGGGTGCTGCTATCCCCAGGTCTCCACCCTAAGCACCACTACGGTCGCCAATCAACTCTGGGGGCCAATCCACAGCAACGCGCCACTTGTGCCAGCGGGCGCGTGAGCCCCGCAATCCCCCAATGTCAATATTGCCACCAAAAGACCATTTCCCAAGGCTGCTGCAGTTGCCACAATGTTCAGCGGATGATCCGCATCATCTGCAGGCTTCAAAATGGCCGGCCTCGCCAGCCGCTCTACCACCAAGGTCGCGGGCCCACGTCTGCAATCACCGCATTCGGGGGTATCTCTTCAGTCTTTACAACCCCGTGGCTGGTCTCCTCAGGCCGGATGGGCTTCCGCATTCTCATACAGGGAGAGAGCCCCCGTCGAGCACAGCGCCAGACCCACACCGCTGCCAGCCCGACCGTCAGGCGTCCCAGGCGTCTCACACTCTCTCTTCACTGCAAGTCGCAGCACCTCACAGGCACGTCACTTTCCCGGAGCGGCACATCCCGCAGCCGCTAGCAGCTCCGTCGGCCCGCTCTGTTTTCGTCTCCCTGTCGGTGGCGCCCAGAAGCAAAGCAGCTGCTGAATCTCAGGCCGCCGCTCGCCTCCCACGCTAGTCCGGGGATTGCGTCCCAAGGGCGGAGGCTCAGCAGGCAGCGTTGATCAGCACAAACACAAGTGAGGTTTGGGGCTCAAATTGGCTCACAATGCTCCGGTTACACTCCGGAGCAGGTGGCAGCTCAATTCAGGTCAAATAGACCGTGCAGATTCAGGATATTTGCAGGATTGTGTGATGGCGATACAGAGCTTACTGATCAAACGGCCATCTTCGTTGTGAGCAAGCTCCGCCCCCTCCCGAGCTTCGTTTTAATAAGCCCCCGGTGTACCAGGTCCTGGGGCCAATGTGCAAAATATATGCGGGGACCAAGCAGGCCCCTGCAGCCCCGGGGACTGCCACCTCCTTGAAAAAAAATGTGAGGGGGGGCTCCTCCCCCCACACTTCCCCTGGGACCACCACCTCCCCAGGGCTTCAATTTATATGGGGCAGGCCCCCTCAAACCCCAGGGACTGCCACCTCCCTAGGGCTTCAACTTAAATAAATAAGTGTGGGGGGCTTCTGCCCCCACACTGCTCCGGGGACCACCACCTTCCCGGTGCACACTATATTTAAATACAAAGGTCCATTGCGGCTCCTTGGCCCCGGGTACCACCACCAACATCTAATTTGGGGGGCTGCATGGCCCCCCTCCTGGAGCCCTCGTTGGCCCTGGGGACCGCCACCCCCAAGGCCGGCTCCAGTAACATCCCGGGGTGACTACACCCAGGACATTGCAGTTTGCAATGACAGGGCGGGACCACTGTCATTGCAAACACTGCTTTGCTTCATGGAAGCAGATTGCTTTTGGACAAAGGGAGCTGCATGTCAGTAGCTCTCCTTGTCCAAAACCAATGCCGGCTCCTGCAGGAGGCAGGGAACCAGCTGGGACCGCAGGGGCACTAGGGCTCCCACGTAAGGCCAGGCCCAGGGGATGGGGTCCCCAGGGCCATAATTAGCCTCAAGAGAGGGGCCACGCGGCCCCCCTCCAAAAAAGAAAAAAAAAGAAAGAAAGTTTGGCCAGGCCTGGAGATGGGGACCACAGGGCCATTTATGGCCTCAGGAGGGGGGGGGGCAACGCAGCCCCCCTACAAAATACAAAGAAAAAAGAAAGGCTGGCCAGGCCCCGGGGATGGGGTCCCCATGGCCGAAAAAGGTCTCAGGATGGGGGCCACCCAGCCCCCTCCTTTGAAAAAAATACATAAATAGGTGGGAATGCTCTGGGGAATGGGGTCCTGGGGCCGAAATCGGCCTTGGGAGGGGGGCCGCACGGTCCCCTTCATGTTTAAAAAAAAAATAATCAAAAGTGGCAGGCCGGGTGATGGGGTCACCAGGGCCCAGAAAATATGGAGAGGAGGGGGGCTACATAGCACCCCTTGTAACCGCCCCAAAAAAGGGGAAAAAAAGCTGGCATCTCGCCGAAGACCCCACCCCCTCCCTGCGGCACACTGCAAAAGCACCTCCTGGTGCGTTGTGGGTTGGGGGATTAAGTCCCCTAGATCCTTAAGGTTCATTAGGGGCCAACTAGCCCACCAGGTATCTCCAGTAAGCCCCATACAGTGGGATTGCTGAGAGGTATTCCGAGGCCACACCCCTTTTTACTCCACTCTGCAAATGCGCCTCTTGGTGCACTGCTGGTGGGGCGATGAGATCTAAATGTGTCCTGAGGACCACAGAACTAAAGTTGACTTCATCTCCCGAGCAGCAGTATGCCAGGATGCAGTTTGCAGAGTGGTGTAAAAAGGAGGCGTGGCCTCAGACCACACTCAGCAATCCAGCTGTGTGGGGCTTACTGGAGGTACCTGGTGGGCTAGTTGGTCCCCAGGCACCCTCAGGATTCAAGGGGACTTAATGTGCCAACCAAGACTGTGCCAGGAGGTGCGTTTGCAGAGTCGTGGAGAAACGGGGCATGACCTGTGTCCACCTATCAGCAATCCCACTATCTGGGGCAAACTGGAGGTATCAGGTAGGCTAGTTGGCCCCTAAGGCCCCCAGCAGTGTAGGGGACTTTAATCCCCATTCAAGAGTGCGCCAGGGAGTGTGTTTGCAGAGTGGTGGGGAAAGGGGGTGTGGCCTGCTATGAGAACTTAACTGTTCTGCTATGTGGGACTTACTTGAGGTAATAGGAGGGATAGTTGGCCCCCTCATCACACCCTACTATAACTAACCCTGGCGGGTAACTTCGCTCCACCAGTGGAGTTTGCAGAGATTTGCCTACTTCGAGCTCCGTGGCAAATGCGGAGTAGGCAAAAAGTCCGCCTCTGTGGCGGAGCGGAGTTAGCTTCCTCCCCCTCCCAAATGCTGTAAAAGGATTTTAAAAAGGCACTTACGTGTGTTTCTGTGCCTCACCTGCCTGGCTGCTCTCCTTCCTGCTCCTTCTCTTGCTTCCTCCATTGAAAAAACACTATGTTGTATGTCAAGAGGATGCGAGGTGGTGAGGAGCAGGGAGGAGAACACGAACAGGCAGGGGATTTGGCAGAAACAGAAAAGTGCCTTCTTTTTTTATAATTTTAAAGCATTTGGGAAGGGGGAGGTAGCGGAGCCGAGCGATGCGTAGTTCCACTGAGTTTTTTTCAAACTCCGTGGAGCTATGCTTAGAGGCACTATGCCAGCTCCACCCACCCTTAAATATAACCTTTCATACACCTACTTTAAAATACAGACTACCATTCTCGAAACCATAGACACACCAATACCAGTTAGTGCATACCCACTGACTGATTCATAGGTCTACACACACATCCAATCACCTATACAGTCAATCATACATGCAGTCACTCCTCAATACAGTCACTGATATATGCACTCATACACCTATTAAAATACTCACACACCACCACTCACCCATAGAGTTACTCACACACCTAGTCAGTCACCTAAAGAATCAATCACACTGCGATTTACTCATTATACAGTTATACACACACCACCTCACTCTTTCATACAGATACTAACACAGATGCAGTCTCTTCTACAATCACTGACACAAGCACGCACTCATCCATGCAGCCACTGTCACAATCACTCACTCTCACATATAGTAACTTATATACTCCAACACTCACATATACTGCCTTTCACAAATGTAGTTACTCACACATGTACCACTGAGACATCCATTCACTTACCAACACAGCCATACACACACTTACCTACCCATATAACCTCTCACAGATGCACTCATGAACCCATACCCCCAGTCAATCACCCACTCATACATCCATGCAGGGAGTCACACACCCCACAGCCACCCACACAGAGACTCAGATACCCATACAGGTACTCAGACAACCAATCATTAACCCATATAGACAGTCATGTAGGTACTCACCAACGCATGGAGCCACTTACACACCAACTGAAAGACTGATACAGACATTCACACAGATTAGTAACTATCCCATGCATTCACTAAGACACATTTAATCACTCACTTATACAGTCAGTTACGCACATACTAAATCAGATCAGCCATTCAGAAACTCATACACCCACTTATTCTTCAATACACCTTGGAGTATAAATATATACATGTGATCAAGGCCTCTGGTAGGCCGAAACGCGTCATGGCGGCTATTGGGTTTTGGATTGAATAAAAACCACTAGCACTTACTTCTGGGTCCGTGTTTGTCTCTTGCGCATACACGTTGTTCTATTGTTGAGGCGATTCCTTGTGGCATATATATATATATATTCACTTAAAAAACCATAGGTTTCACACATGTTATAGTTAGCTGGACATTTCACTCGTAAAAAACCAATGAAATTCCCCCGTTATAGTTAGTGCAGGCAACTATAACTCACGCGACCGCAATCCTCTGCTGATGACGTCAGATATTACATCACTGTATTTAGACACTTATTTACCCATGTCTTCTTCCATTAATCTTTAGCTATACATATATTACAAATATTTATTTTTCATAAAGACACATATGTCATCAGTGATGTAATATCTGACGTCATCAGCAGAGGATTGCAGTCGCGTGAGTTATAGTTGCCTGCACTAACTATAACGGGGGAATTTCATTGGTTTTTTACGAGTGAAATGTCCAGCTAACTATAACATGTGTGAAACCTATGGTTTTTTAAGTGAATTTGCAAGGTTTTTTAAATGCTAATCCGTAACTATAACGTGTGTGAAACCTATGGTTTTTTCTGTGAATTTGTGCGTTTTTTTAAATGCTAAGTTATGTATTTATTATTTATTTTTTTCAGGTTTTTCACCGTGCGCGCACGCTGTGGGCGCTCGGTGCACTTTGCGCACCGAGCACCCACGGTTCGCCGTGCGCGCACCTCGCGATTTTCGTAAAAAAAAAAAATGTTTTTTTCCCCCTTGGGGGTCCTTCTGTGACCCCCTGACCAAGGCTAGGGGGTCAGGAACTATCCACTCTGCCCCCTTTTCACGTTCTCCACCTTTTTTTTTCACCCCCTCAGACTGCGAGAGACAAAATGGCGGCCGACACTTCCTGGTTTCGACCGATTCCAATGTTTACCGACATCTAACAACCAATCAGAATTGCGCTCGCGCACGGCAGGGTGCGCGCACCGTGCGCGCACGGTGCGCGCGTATAGATATTGATATGCTTTTAAATGCTATTTTCTCAGGAAATACTGATCAGATTTACACCAGACCTGCAAAAGGCACTTCCTTGACCTTATGGGTACCTCTCTGCCAAATTTCACGTAATTCTGTTCAGCCGTTCGGGCTGTAGCTGCGACTAAAGGTCCTATGGAAAAATGCATGGGGAAAACGTGTTTTGGGACCCCCCCTTTTTCTCGGCCCCCGCTTGACGAATCACCCCGAGACTTTCAGGGTAGGAGCTGAACGGAGCGCACCATTAGTTTTGAAAATTTCGCGAGAATTCGTCAACCGGCGCCAAAGTTATTCAAAATAGAATTTTGAGATTTCCTATGGAAACTAGGTTGTAACTATAACTATCTACTGTCGACCGCCAGTAGATAATATATATATATATATATATATATATACATATATATATATAAAACATACCTCAACTTTTCAGAAACACACAGTCACTGGATAATGTCATTAGTGATGTCATTTGAGATGTCATCAGTGATGTCACTAGTCATGTCATGAGTGATGTAATATGTGACGTCATCAGCAGTGCATTGCGGGGGCACAAATTATAGTTAGCTCAACTAACTATAACGGACAAATTTCTCTGGTTTTGTATGAGTGAAATGTCCAACTAAATATAACGTCCCTGAAACCTGTGTTTTTTTCAGTGAATTATATATATATATATTCACTGAAAAAACCATAGGTTTCAGGGGCGTTATAGTTAGCGGGACATTTCCCTCGTACAAAATCCTAGAAATTCCCCCGTTATAGTTAGTTCAGCTAACTATAACTCGCGCCCCCGCAATGCACTGCTGATGATGTCACATATTACATCACTCATGACATGGTCAGTGACATCACTGATGACATCAATGATGACATCTCAAATGACATCAGTGATGGCATCACTGATGACATCATCCAGTGAGTGTGTGTTTCTGTAAAGTTTAAATATGTATAATATATATAGGGAAAGGCCTATGGAAGAATGAGTGGGGGTATAAGTATGTGAATGGATGATTTAGTAGGTGCGCGACTTACTCTATAAGTGAGTCATTAAACGTATCTTACTGCAGACTCGTGACTAAACTGTGTGAATGTCTGTATCTGTCTGTCTGTTGGTGTATAAGTGGCTGCATGGTTTTGTGAATAGCTATATGAGTGTCTATATGGGTTATTGATTGGTTGTCTGAGTATCTGTATGGGTGCCTGAGTGTTTGTGATTGTGAGAGTGGCTGTATGGATGAGTGTGTGCTTGTATCAGTAATTGTATAACAGCGTAAGAATGTGGTAGTATTTTTATGAGTAAGTGAACTTGTGTGTGTATAACTGTATAGGTGAGTAAATGGGAGTGTGATTAATTATTTGCATGACTGACTAGGTGTGTGAGTACCTCTATGGATGTTTGGCGAAGTGTCTATATAGGTGTACAAATGCATATGATAGTCCTGTACTGAGTGACTGTAAGTATGAGTGACTGTACAGGTGAGTGAGTGGATGTGTGTGTAGACCTAAGAGTCAATGAGTGGGTATGTAGTTATTGGTATTGAAGTATCTATGGTTTTGAGAATGGCCGTCTGAAATTTTGAGTGGGTGTATCAAAGGTTATATTTGGGTGTGAGAAGATGCACTAATTTGTCACATGGATGACGTCATCAGTGATATCGGCAGTGATGTCATTTGAGATGTCATCAGTGATGTCATCAGTGATGTCACTGACCATGTAATGAGTGATGTAATATGTGATGTCATCAGCAGTGCATTGCGGGGGCGCGAGTTATAGTTAGCTGAACTAACTATAACGGGGGAATTTTTAGGGTTTTGTACCAGGGAAATGTCCAGCTAACTATAACGCCCCTGAAACCTATGTTTTTTTCAGTGAATTTCTAAGGTTTTTTAAATGCCAATTCCTAACTATAACGTCCATGAAACCTATGGTTTTTTCAGTGAATTTCAAAGGTTATTTAAATGCTAATTCCTATCTATAACTTATCTCTAAAGCTATGATGTTTAATGATTTTCATTGGTTTTCTAAATTTTTCTATTTCAGTGTGTCAAATCCTTTAATTATGTTTTTTTAAAATACTTTTTTATCACCATTTTTTTAACCTATTTTTTTAATTAATTCTTTTAAAAATTAAAAAATATTATTTGTTTTAATGGTTTTAAAAAAAAAATTGTACATTTTTGTAAAAATATTTTTATATATTTTTTAAAATATTTTTTAAACTATATTTTCAATACTTTATGATTTTTTTTTCTTCCATCTTTTGGGGGATTCCCGCACCCTATGCGCACCGTTCTCGATCTCTGCGTGAAAGCATCCGCGTACGGTATGCGTTGGGTACATGTTTGGTGCGCGATTGCAATGCGACCGGTACGCAACTCCAAGCCTATACGCGACACGTACGATGCACGTTACGCGATGCTTGCGCGCTTCCGTGATACATCATGTGCGTGTATGAAGCGGAGGGTGCGCGAATCCCGTGAAATATTTGACATTTAAAAAAATATATATATATGTATTTCATGTGAATATTAATTGAAGACAAACTCTAAACTACTCATAAAAGTAATATATTTTTACTTCTAATCCTATATTCTTTTTTAATTCAATTTCGCGGATGCGCGCTGGGTGCATGCTGCCTATGCGCACGGTGCGCTGATCCCATGTGACCCGAAAAAAAGAGATTTGATAGTTTCATTACACTTCCTGTTCTAACTATTAAAAGACCCCACCCATTTCAATCATTCTTCTTTGACCTTCTTTGGAGGAGCATCTCTTTGCAGAGAAGAAGCTTTTTTGGACTAAATTTACACTTAGCTCAAACTTTTTTTTTACAAACAATGGCTTCAGGGCAGCAGGCATCTCCAGGATCTCCTCATTCATCTGAGGATGATTTTTTGGAAGAACCACCAAGCCCACCACGATATTCATCTGTTGTGTGGACATTTTTCACCTTTCCTGAGGGGCAAACAAAAACCAATGCCACCTTAGTAACCTGCCAGATCTGCCAGAGAGTGCTGTCCGGTGGGGATCTGAACAAAAAATAATCATGCGGAACAGCAAGTATGATGAAGCATCTGAGGACCCTCTGAAGAACCAGAACCTTTTGGGTCTGGCGGCGCAGGGTACGCCCAAGTCTCCGGAGTTCACCTGCTTAGCTACACAGAGACACGGGACACTCTGTCGGCGTTAGAGGATCAGATTTATTTAGCTGCAGCTAGTACAGTTATCCTAGAAGTACACAAAGTAGGTTCTCAGGAGACTGCCACTTCACTCTGTGGCGCACAGCGTTAAATACCATACAAGGTTCAGACATATTGACCCAAAGCCCTCCCAGAACATACAAGAAAGAGCCAATAAGGAAAGTTGGAAAACAAGATAGAACCAATAGGAAAGGTTTGAAAACAAAAGTGTCGGATGACTCGAAGTCACCTCTCCTCCAACTATGTTTGTCACCCCACCCTCAATCTAATTTATTAACAGACTCATAACTAACTTGCAGGTGGCGAGATACATTTGTGTGTGTTGGAGGACAGTGTTGAAACGAGAGAATGCTACAGTGAAGGCCAGTCGATAAGATAAGGTTAGGCAAGAATAGTGTGAACCAACAGATAGTTGGGACGGGGATTAGAAAAGCCAGACAGGGATTAGTGTACTCGGCTAGGTCTAACACCAGCTTTGCAAATAGAGGCAGAAGGCATATTTCGACACCAGGCTGCAGAAAAAGCAGAATAGAATTTGTTCGCCGTGCTGCCTGAGTGATGGCAACACAAAACGGCGGCGAGCACAAAATGGCGGGTCGCTTCGATCGCGATCAGAAATCAAAGTTCCTCAGACCCTCCTTTTGCCAGAACTCAGGCAAGATAGATTCATGCTAATCTGAGTCCACGTCAATAGCCATGAGGTCATTGAGCTGTTGCTGTTACATCATTCTTATGTTTTCTATTACTTGCGGTTTGGGTTTTGGGATGCACATAGTAGCACAAAGATCACAGATAGTGGGACCACAGTGCATACAAAGGCAACAGGAGAAAATAATGGTCAAGATTATACTAAGAAACGTCAATGCTTTCCAACCCCATTTAGACAGTAGTCCCCAAAACCACTCCGTAAAAGACCAATCTCCTTCGTCCTGATGAATAGACTCAGAGATTATGTGCAACTTGGAGATAGCTTGGTATACTGTCGGAGCGTCATTAGGTATGAAAATACAGCAACTTGACCCGATCAATTTGCATACTCCACCACGATCGGCAAGAACAAAGTCTAAGGCAACTCGATTTTGTAATGTCATAAGACGGTCCGCCTGTAGTTCTGCCATGATATTACTTAAGGCTCCTACAGTGATGTCTATTGTAGTCTCTACGACACGGACCAGTTGCCTTATATTTCTGCTGTTAGCCATTGGACCCCAGAAGGGAAGAAATCCCTTAAGGAAATCTCCTCCCTCTTGTCCGGCTGTGTCCTTTGAATCAATAATCCCTCTGCCGTATCGGGTTCGGTGATGATTTGCGGAAGCGGTGTAAGTAGGGGGAAGAAGAAAGGCTATATAACAAGTACCAGAGAAACCCGTTGGTAACCAAGTATAAGCTCTATTATAGCAGATGAAATAGGTGCCTTGAGACGGCACTAGAGGAGGCGAGTTCTGAGAGGAATAAACGTACGTGTAGGAGCAGTTATTCCTTTGTATGGTGTCAGAAGAGCGATTGTTTATCTGTAAGCAGAAGTTGCCCTGATGTGGTATAGTCCAAATCGGCGAAGACTTTCCTTTCTTAACTTTGTCACTAAGACCAGACATATATTGAGTGACGTTCCAGTTAGTGTACGCTTTTCTTTCGTCAATGGAGATTTTACTATTTTCCATAATTTTAGCCATAGCTACCATACCCTTAATCAAAGAACTATGACTAAAATCTGGATAATTAACATGTGAACTAACAGATCGTATGAATTTGCTTTGATAAGCATTGGAGAAAATGACAAAGTAAGCCCAAGCAGAACCCTCATAAGAAAAAGGAAGAACTAGATATGGCATTCCTTTCTCTGTGGTATGTGGCATAAGACCACACACCCAACAATCAGTTATATTAACCACTAATTGGTGCTGATGTAATAAGTGGATAAAGGAATTGTTATAATATTCGGTTCTTCTAACGAGTTCATGTGAAGGAAGAGTATGAAAGAGGTGTGGAGAGATAGTAGGAGAAGGCAAAGAGGAAGAAGGGGATGCATCTTTTGGCTGCAAAGCATAAATTATCCAACTAATAAACTCCAAAACAATACACAATGATATAATAACACATAAAGTTATGCTGAAACAACTGTACATTATTTTACAGGATGCTTGCTTCATTTCATCTTTTCTTTCTCTTTTGCCTAGTGTAGTTTCCATCTTTCTAATGGATGCTCACGGCAATCTTCCTCAATCGCTAAGTCACGATGGTCTACCGTCCTATGACACTGAAGATCCTGCAGGCCTATTGCCACTACTCAGGTCATGACTCAGACTCCTACCGTGACCCTGCAACCGGGACAGAATACTACACAAGAGAGAAGAGTCTTAAATGTTCTTTGGTCTAGGTCTTAAATTATATCGTTCCTTCCCCGGAACACTCTGGTCTTGGAACAATGTTCGTGGTTTAGTCGTATCCAAGCGACGATATGATGGAATGGCTTCCTGTAAAATGTCGTCGTTCTCTTTCTCAGACAGTGTCCCATTCAGGTGTGCATCGCTGAAGGGTACGAATCGTGGAACTCTTTCCCTTTCACAGTCACCAACACCTTTGCGTACCCATTGATCGTATGGCAAAGGCACTTACTTACAATACACACCGTGAATCCGATTTTTCTTTCCTTCGACTTTAACTGCTGTCCTTGTGGTGAGAAGGACCATTCGGGGCTCCCACCATCTGGGTTCCAAATTGCTGGTCCTCTGGAAATTCTTCACACATATCCAGTCACCTGGTCGGATGGAGTGACCTGGGTCTGTGGAAGCCTTCGGCAGAGCACTCTGAACCTGTTGATGGAGAACACGCAATTTAGTCGTAAGATCATGCAGATAGTCAATCAACATTGGATATGGCAAGTCTGAGTATTTCTTAGGGCGAGGGATTCCCCATACGTTAGCCGGACGACCAAACACCACTTCGTATGGGCTAAGTCCCAAACGAGAGTGTACTGCAGTTCTGGTGGATAGCAGAGCTAACGGCAAAGCATCGGGCAAATTGAGTCCTGTACTTGCTTGAACCTTTGCTAACTTTAACTTCAAGGTTCCGTTGTAACATTCTACTAAACCCGCTGACTGTGGATGATTTGCCGCGTGGAACTTTTGCTTGATACCAAGACCTGCACAAACTTTTTGCATGACTTGGCCAACAAATTCGCTCCCATTGTCACTCCAGACAATGCGCGGCAAACCAAACCTGGGGAAGAATTCTTTTAGAATGATTTTATCTGTGGATAGGGCTGTGTTATCCTTTAGAGGGAATGCTTCTATCCATCTTGAAAAGGCGCATACTACCACCAGAACATATTTGAGGTTGTTGCATCGCTCCATATGAATGTAATCGATTTGCAACACCTCAAATGGATATGTCGGAGGAGCAAAGTGACCCGCTGGAGTTGGGGTTCCCTTTCCCGGGTTGTACATTAAACAAACAATACATTGCTTTACTACATTGTCTGCACATTTTGGGATACCTTCATTCTGCCACACTGGAGCCAGAAATTTACAAATACCTTTTGCACTTAAGTGGGCTGGACCATGTGCCATAGTAACCACTGGGGGAACATAGGCATCTGGTAACAGCTAATGTTGATGTTCAGATAATTCCACCCAACAACCCATCTCATTTAACATTCCCGTACTTTCTTTCCACTTGCTTATCTCCCTCTCTGAAGCCTCTTTCTGAATCGTTTTTACACGTTCCACTGTATTCTCATACATTCCTCTCTCTCTGACCCAATTCGCAGGACCTGCCACATACATTCGACTTGTTGAATCTCTCGCTGTCTTCTTTGCTATTTCGCCTGCAAACGCATTTCCCCGACCAACATCATCCGTAATCTTTTTTGTGTGCATTACATTTTACTATCGCTATTTGGGTGGGTAAGGTAAGTGATTCGAGGAGATCAGTCACTAACTGACCATGTTGTATTTTGGTGCCATGTGAAGTGAGAAAACCCCTTTCCTTCCAGAGACGCCCAAAGTTGAACGCTACACGAAAAGCGTATTGGCTGTCAGTGTATACGTTCACTCTTTTCCCTTTCGATAATACACAAGCTCTTGTAAATGCAATCAATTCTGCTGCTTGCGCTGAATTGTGTCTAATGCGTGCAGTTTCCACAACCGTATGTAAGGTAGTTACAGCATAGGCTGAAACTGTATCTCCATTAGGCATTTTAAAACAAGAACCGTCTACCCATAGAGTTCCATCCGGATTCTCTAGCGGTGTATCTCTTAGGTCAATTCTTCCTTTTGTCTCTTCCTCAGTACGGAAGAAACAATCATGCTGATCCTCAACACTTTCCTCATTTGGAAGGGGCAACAGAGTAGCTGGATTCAGGGTATTACATCGTTTGATGTGTACTTGACTTGCCAAAAGTGTCAGCTCGTAACCAGTTGAACGAGCACTCGTAAGATGCTGCGTTTTCGTTCTGTTTAGCAAAGTATCCACTGCATGTGGCACCATGACAATGAGAGTGTTATCCAACACCACTCCAGCAGACTGTCGAATAGAAATTGCTGCTGCTGCTGTCGCCTTGAGACAACTAGGCAATGCTTTAGCTACAGGATCTAACGTAGCCAAAAAATAGGCACATGGCCGCTGTTTGTCTCCAAATTGTTGTGTTAGAACTGACAATGCACAACCTTCTCTCTCATGAACATAGAGCATAAAAGGCTTAGTGTAATCTGGAGTGCCTAGTACAGGAGCAGAACACAGAGCGGTACGTAGGTCAGTGAAACTCTTTTGGCACTCATTAGTCCAAGGAAGGGGGTGAGGCGTATCTTTTAAAGTGAGTGCCAACAAAGGTTTGGCTATTAGAGAGAAGTTGGGGATCCACTGTCTGCAATAAGAAGTAATACCCAGAAAGGCACGTACTTCCCTTTGTGTCGATGGTACAGACATTCGCGTAATCGCCTGAATTCGTTCTGGTGTCAATCGTCGTCCCTCCTTTGATAGGAGATGACCCAAATAGGTAACCTCTTGACAAACATATTGTAGTTTGGAAGGTGAAACCTTGTGATTCAGTTTAAACAAGTGGCGTAATAACGCAACAGTGACATCTCTACAAATCTCTTCTGAATCAGCGGCTACTAACAAGTCATCCATATACTGGATAAGAGCAGCACCAGACGGCAAATGAAAAGTATCAAGATGACATTTTAAAGCTTGACTGTAAATGGAGGGACTTTCACAATAGCCTTGGGGTGCGCGCTTAAACCGGAAGCTTCGGCCTCCAAGAGAGAAACCAAAAATGTCCCTACTCTCTTCTGCAATGGGAATACTAAAGAAGGCATTCTTTAGATCAATAACAGAGAACCAAGTCGCTGTGAAAGGTATCATTGTCAACAGAGCAGTGATATCTGGAACAACAGGAAATTGTGGGACAACAATTTTGTTTACCTCCCGCAGATCAATTACGAAACGATACACAGGAGGCTGAGAAGGATCAGTGCATTTAAGAACAGGAAGAATAGGACTATTGCATGTGTTACCTCTTGTTTCTTCAACCACACCCTTCCGAATCAAGTCATGAATGATTCCCAAAAGCGCTTTCTCACCTTCAGCAGAAATTCTATATTGTGGGATGCGCTGTAATTCAACATTGGGCTTGAGAGAGACAATATAAGGTGGAATCTCAAGACAACCCACATCATTCGGACCTGTGGCCCAAAGTGCTGTTGGAAGAGAAAGTAATTCAGGTGGAAACTGATCTTTGGACAAATACATTGGGGAGGCCAATTTCTGTCCTAAAGTAGGATGTACGCCAGAAGGAGAACAATATATCGTAGCATGCATTCTTTTCAATAGGTCTAGACCCAACAGATTCTCACCGCAACCATTCGTCAACAGAAGTGGAGCTTCCAAATCATAAGGACCAACTGAAATGGGCAAAGGGCAAGAAACGGGATTGCGAACAGGGGCGCCAGAAAATCCTACAGAAACATTTGTTAAGCCAGACAAAGGTGCCCCAGGGAGTTTAGAATGAATGATAGAACTTCTCATTGCCCCAGTATCCAGAAGAAATGGCTCTGAAACACCCATTGTTGTGACGTTAACATAAGGTCCATTTTGATCTACTGGAATCAACACAACTCCCTTACTTTGTCCATGGCTGTCCTAGTTAGCATGAAGACTTTCATTCTCGCCTTCAACATAATGGTCTTCATTGTAATACTGAGTAGACCTCACATTTTGCTGATCAAAGTAGTTCATGGAATTGGGAGAAGGAAGGGCACGTTGTTCTTGAGTCAACACACCCCGACCTCTACCTCTGTTTGCTGACTGGAGGCCAGCACGACCTCGTGAAGCAGATAATGCTCCATTGCGCTGCAATAAAACTGGACAACTATTCTTAACCCCTTCAGTGCCCATGACGAGCTGGACTCGTCATGGAGCACAGTCGCGCTGTGCCCATGACGAGTCCAGCTCGTCATGGGACCCACCCTTGGGGGAAGCGCTGGCGCTCCCCCCGTGATTCCGCGATCTTTTTTTTTTTTGCTTGGGAGGCAGGGGAAGACCTTCCCCTGCCTCCCCCCGCCCCCCCGCCCGCGTCATCAATGACGTCAGCGCGGGAGCCGCGCTGACGTCACCGGAGGCTTCCCCTTTGCTCTCCGAGGCGCTGGAAGCCATTTGCTTCCTGCGCGTCGGAGAGTAAAGGTCAGTTTTGGGGCTAGGGAGGGGGTATCAGTGGATGTGTGCGCTAGGTAGGGTGGGGGCACAATGTTGGGGGGGGTGTAAGTGGGTTTTTGAGATCTCTGCTTTGTTTCTGCTCTTTGATCGTCAAAGCGCAGGCGATTTGATGTGAATTTCGAAAAAAAAAAAAACGCTCGTTTTCGTTTCTTTGTCTGTTTCACCTGGGGGGTGCTGCTAGCGTGGGATGGGGGTGGGGGGGCGTAATAAAGTCAGTCCTAGGGGTTCCAAAGTGGCCAGATTGATTTTATTGGCTTATAAAAACACCAGCATCCGAGTTTGCCAGTGCAGTGTGACTTTCGTTTTCTCCTGTAACTTTGAACTGCATTGTTGTACCAAGGGGGGGCGAAAGAAAGTGAGACAGGGGTTGCAAAGTGGCCAGATTGATTTTATTTGCTTCCAAGTACACCAGCATCAGAGTTTGCCAGTGATGTGCTTTTTTCGTTTTTTTGTCTTCCTTTGAACTGTATTGTTGTTCCCAGGGGGCAAAGTAAAGTTAGACAGAGGGATTGCAAAGTGGCCAGATTGATTTCATTTGCATCCAAGCACACCAGCATCAGAGTTTGCCAGTGCAGTGCGACTTTCGTTTTCTCAGCCTTACTTTGAACAGTATTCTTGTTCCCTGGGTGGGCGAAATAAAGTAAGACAGAGGGGTTGCCAAGTGGCCAGATTATTTTTATTTGGATCCAAGTACACCAGCATCAGAGTTTGCCAGTGATGTGCTTCTTTCGTTTTTTTGTCTTCTTTTGAACACTGTTGTTGTTTCCAGGGGGGGCGAAATAAAGTTAGACTGAGGGATTGCAAAGTGGCCAGATTGATTTTATTTGCATCCAAGTACACCAGCATCAGAGTTTGCCAGTGATGTGCTTCTTTCGTTTTTTTGTCTTCCTTTGAACAGTGTTGTTGTTCCCAGGGGGGGCGAAATAAAGTTAGACTGAGGGATTGCAAAGTGGCCAGATTGATTTTATTTGCACCCAAGCACACCAGCATCAGAGTTTGCCAGTGCAGTGCGTCTTTAGTTTTTTCGCCTAACTTTGACCAGTATTGTTGTTCCCAGGGGGGGCGAAATAAAGTTAGACAGAGGGATTGCAAAGTGGCCAGAATGATTTTATTTGCATCCATGCACACCAGCATCAGAGTTTGCCAGTGCAGTGCGTCTTTAGTTTTCTCGCCTAACTTTGAACAGTATTGTTGTTCCCAGGGGGGGCGAAATAAAGTTAGACAGAGGGATTGCAAAGTGGCCAGATTGATTTTATTTGCATCCAAGCACACCAGCATCAGAGTTTGCCAGTGCAGTGCGTCTTTAGTTTTCTCGCCTAACTTTGAACAGTATTGTTGTTCCCAGGGGGGGCGAAATAAAGTTAGACAGAGGGATTGCAAAGTGGCCAGATTGCTTTTATTTGCATCCAAGCACACCAGCATCAGAGTTTGCCAGTGCAGTGCGTCTTTAGTTTTCTCGCCTAACTTTGAACAGTATTGTTGTTCCCAGGGGGGGGCGAAATAAAGTTAGACAGAGGGATTGCAAAGTGGCCAGATTGATTTTATTTGCATCCAAGCACACCAGCATCAGAGTTTGCCAGTGCAGTGCGTCTTTAGTTTTCTCGCCCAGCTTTGAACAGTATTGTTGTTCCCAGGGGGGGCGAAATAAAGTTAGACAGAGGGATTGCAAAGTGGCCAGATTGATTTTATTTGCATCCAAGCACACCAGCATCAGAGTTTGCCAGTGCAGTGCGTCTTTAGTTTTTTCACCTAACTTTGAACAGTATTGTTGTTCCCAGGGGGGGCGAAATAAAGTTAGATAGAGGGATTGCAAAGTGGCCAGATTGATTTTATTTGCATCCAAGCACACCTGCATCAGAGTTTGCCAGTGCAGTGCGTCTTTAGTTTTCTCGCCTAACTTTGAACAGTATTTTTGTTTCCAGGGGGGGCGAAATAAAGTTAGACAGAGGGATTGCAAAGTGCCCAGATTGATTTTATTTGCATCCAAGCACACCAGCATCAGAGTTTGCCAGTGCAGTGCGTCTTTAGTTTTCTCGCCTAACTTTGAACAGTATTGTTGTTCCCAGGGGGGGCGAAATAAAGTTAGACAGAGGGATTGCAAAGTGGCCAGATTGATTTTATTTGCATCCAAGCACACCAGCATCAGAGTTTGCCAGTGCAGTGCGTCTTTAGTTTTTTCGCCTAACTTTGAACAGTATTGTTGTTCCCAGGGGGGGCGAAATAAAGTTAGACAGAGGGATTGCAAAGTGGCCAGATTGATTTTATTTGCATCCAAGCACATCAGCATCAGAGTTTGCCAGTGCAGTGCGTCTTTAGTTTTCTCGCCTAACTTTGAACAGTATTGTTGTTCCCAGGGGGGGCGAAATAAAGTTAGACAGAGGGATTGCAAAGTGGCCAGATTGATTTTATTTGCACCAAAGCACACCAGCATCAGAGTTTGCCAGTGCAGTGCGTCTTTAGTTTTCTCGCCTAACTTTGACCAGTATTGTTGTTCCCTGGGGGGGCGAAATAAAGTTAGACAGAGGGATTGCAAAGTGGCCAGATTGATTTTATTTGCAACAAAGCACACCAGCATCAGAGTTTGCCAGTGCAGTGCGTCTTTAGTTTTCTCGCCTAACTTTGACCAGTATTGTTGTTCCCTGGGGGGGTGAAATAAAGTTAGACAGAGGGATTGCAAAGTGGCCAGATTTATTTTATTTTTACCAAAGCACACCAGCATCAGAGTTTGCCAGTGCAGTGCGTCTATAGTTTTTTCGCCTAACTTTGAACAGTATTGTTGTTCTCAGGGTGGGGCGAAATAAAGTTAGACAGAGGGATTGCAAAGTGGCCAGATTGATTTTATTTGCATCCAAGCACACCAGCATCAGAGTTTGCCAGTGCAGTGCGTCTTTAGTTTTCTCGCCTAACTTTGAACAGTATTGTTGTTCCCAGGGGGGGGAAATAAAGTTAGACAGAGGGATTGCAAAGTGGCCAGATTGATTTTATTTGCATCCAAGCACACCAGCATCAGAGTTTGCCAGTGCAGTGCGTCTTTAGTTTTCTCGCCTAACTTTGAACAGTATTGTTGTTCACAGGGGGGGCGAAATAAAAGTTAGACAGAGGGATTGCAAAGTGGCCAGATTGATTTTATTTGCATCCAAGCACACCAGCATCAGAGTTTGCCAGTGCAGTGCGTCTTTAGTTTTCTCGCCTAACTTTGAACAGTATTGTTGTTCACAGGGGGGGCGAAATAAAAGTTAGACAGAGGGATTGCAAAGTGGCCAGATTGATTTTATTTGCATCCAAGCACACCAGCATCAGAGTTTGCCAGTGCAGTGCGTCTTTAGTTTTCTCGCCTAACTTTGAACAGTATTGTTGTTCCCAGGGGGGGCGAAATAAAGTTAGACAGAGGGATTGCAAAGTGGCCAGATTGATTTTATTTGCATCCAAGCACACCAGCATCAGAGTTTGCCAGTGCAGTGCGTCTTCAGTTTTCTCGCCTAACTTTGAACAGTATTGTTGTTCCCAGGGGGGGCGAAATAAAGTTAGACAGAGGGATTGCAAAGTTGCCAGATTGATTTTATTTGCATCCAAGCACACCAGCATCAGAGATTGCCAGTGCAGTGCATCTTTAGTTTTCTCGCCTAACTTTGAACAGTATTGTTGTTCCCAGGGGGGGGCGAAGTAAAGTTAGACAGAGGGATTGCAAAGTGGCCAGATTGATTTTATTTGCATCCAAGCACACCAGCATCAGAGTTTGCCAGTGCAGTGCGTCTTTAGTTTTTTCGCCTAACTTTGAACAGTATTGTTGTTCCCAGGGGGGGCGAAATAAAGTAAGACTTAGGGGTTGCCAAGTTGCCAGATTGTTTTTATTTGCATCCAAGCACACCAGCATCAGAGTTTGCCAGTGCAGTGCGTCTTCAGTTTTCTCGCCTAACTTTGAACAGTATTGTTGTTCCCAGGGGGGGCGAAATAAAGTTAGACAGAGGGATTGCAAAGTTGCCAGATTGATTTTATTTGCATCCAAGCACACCAGCATCAGAGATTGCCAGTGCAGTGCATCTTTAGTTTTCTCGCCTAACTTTGAACAGTATTGTTGTTCCCAGGGGGGGGCGAAGTAAAGTTAGACAGAGGGATTGCAAAGTGGCCAGATTGATTTTATTTGCATCCAAGCACACCAGCATCAGAGTTTGCCAGTGCAGTGCGTCTTTAGTTTTTTCGCCTAACTTTGAACAGTATTGTTGTTCCCAGGGGGGGCGAAATAAAGTAAGACTTAGGGGTTGCCAAGTTGCCAGATTGTTTTTATTTGCATCCAAGTACACCAGCTTCAGAGTTTGCCAGTGTATTGCTACTTTCGTTTTCTTATCTAACTTTGAACAGCATTGTTGTTTCCAGGGGGGGCGAAATAATGTAAGACAGAGGGGTTGCAAAGTGGCCAGATTGATTTCATTTGCATCCAAGTACACCAGCGTCAGAGTTTGCCAGTGTTTTGCTACTTTCATTTTCTCGTCTTCCTTTGAACAGCATTGTTGTTTCTAGGGTGGGAGAGGTTACCATTTCTGTAGGTACTGCAATACCTGGTTGATGGGTGAATTGGAAAACACAATGTGCACCATGGTTGTACTTTATACTCTTTGTAAGTTGACACCACTACATTACACCTGCTTGTGCTAAGACTAGAGGTATAAAAGTGCAATAAATGGCACACGCAAAACACAGGAACACACTGGGTAGGCACTTCTACGGGCATGGAGAACAGAATTTCCTATAATGTAAAGACTTACTTCACACAATGGAGAGGGTGTGAATTAAGTTTGGAAGTGTCTTTGCAGGAGGAGAAATTTGAGGTTAGTTTTGAAGGACTGGGAAGAGGGAGGGGGTGGTCCGGAGCTGAGGCTCAGTTCCAGAATCTTGCCGCGTTGCTTGTAAAGGATTGGGCCATCAATCTTTCCTTTTTGAAAGTGGGAGGGTCAAGCAAAACATTTTGCGCAGTACGTGATGGTCTAGAGCATTATATGTATATGTTACAATAAAGTTTTTTTTCCTCTTTTTTTTCTAGACTAAAGCTTTTCAACGGTGGCTGTTCTGCAGTTTTGTGTAGTTGCATTGTGTTGGTAAGAATTTTTTTGTTGTTGTATTTACACCAAATGAGTAATAATGTAATGTCCGAATGATTTTTTTTGTAAGTGATGTCATAATGGCGGCATATTTAGTTAGTGGTTTGAGCATGAAAATCTTTGCGATGTGTTTTGCATAGTCTTATGTGTAATTGTTTTTCTCTTTCTTTTTTAGTGGGATATTGTTGATCCATACTGTGTCTGTACAGAGTAGGTGGTGGTGAGTAGTTTTGCTGCCTCTGGCAAGTGAGTGGTATTGTTTTGGAGTATATTTGAGTTTTTGATAAAGGTGCTTTTTGCTTATTACTTATTTTACAAAGAGTTTGTTGTTGTTGACAAGTTACATTTATTAGTAAGCAATATGGCTAGCCGTAGAATGACTGCTCAACAGGTGGTCGGTATGCTTCTTGAATCTTCCTCTGATCATGATTATGAGACTGACAGTGCGTCTGAGGGAGAGGAGGGAGGGGAAGATTCTGGCAGTGAGTTTTCACTCAACATGGAATCATCGGATGATGAAGGTACTCTCAGTGCAGATGAAGGTACTCTTGGTGTGGATGAAGCAACTCTCAGTGCGGATGAAGTGCCTGTCTTAGAGGAGGAAACTGCTGTGCCGATGGTGCAAGAGGCATCTGGATTGCAGTCTGAGGCTGCTAGGCTTCCTACTGGAAGTGCTGGACTTTGGGTTGATCCAAACATGGTGCAGCCGGTGTTGCCTGCCTTTAGTGGTGTTGCAGGGTGTACAGTGAATTGTGAAAACTTTTTGCCTATTCAGTTTTTTCAGTTGTTTATGGATGATGTATTTTTGGGTGAGATTGTTGAGCAGACGAATTTGTATGCTGAACAGTTTTTGAGGATCAACAGTGACAAACTTAGGCCCCAGTCTAGAGCTACCCGGTGGACTCCCACATATCTGGAAGAGATTAAGAAGTTTTTGGGTTTGACTTTATTGATGGGTGTGGTAAGGAAGCCAACCTTGGCTTCATATTGGTCTACTAGCCCCTTGTTGGCAACTGCCATATTTCCTGCAGTTATGACTCGTAATCGGTATTTACTTTTGCTACGTATGCTGCATTTTGTTGATAATTCAATGGCGTTGCCACGAGATCACCCTGACTGTGACCGTCTTTTTAAGATTCGGCCCGTTCTTGATCACTTTGTGGATCGGTTTTCTGAGATCTATACTCCCGGGAAAGAAATATCTATTGATGAGTCTTTGGTCTTGTTCAAGGGCCGTTTGGTTTTTAGGCAGTACATCCCTAGCAAGAGGGCACGCTATGGAATTAAGCTGTATATGTTGTCTGAGAGTAGGACAGGATATGTATTCAATTTTCGTGTGTATACTGGTAGAGATTCTGCCATTGACCCCCCAGGATGTCCGTCCACTTTTGGAGTTGCAGAGAAAATTGTGTGGGATCTTGCTAGGAGACTGTTTAACAGAGGCCACCATTTGTACCTGGATAACTTCTATACTGCTGTGCAATTATTTAAGGAATTGTATAAAGTGGACACTTTTGCATGTGGCACAATCCGCTCTAACCGTAAAGCTTATCCGAAAGAGCTTGTTTGCAAAAAACTTCAGAGGGGGCAGTGCAGTTCCTTGCGTAGTGATGAACTACTAGCTGTGAAATTTGTGGACAGGAGGGATGTGTACATGCTGACTACCATCCATGATGAGAGTACTTCACCTGTGGCTGTTTGGGGTCAGGTTGCTGAAGTGCGCAAACCTGTGTGCATTCTAGACTACAATAAGCACATGGGTGGTGTTGACAGAGTAGATCAGAGGTTGGAACCTTACTCTGCTATTCGTAAGGCTTATGTTTGGTATAAGAAGTTGGCCATCCATTTCTTCGAATTAGCAATGTTCAATGCTTTTATTGTGTTCAAGGAGTGTTCTCCTGCGTCAAAGTTGACATTTATTCAGTTTCAGCACTCTGTGATAGCTAGCCTTGTTGTTGTGGAACAGGCAAGTGTTCCTAGATTTGGAGTGGTGGAGGATGTGGTTCGATTGAAAGATCGCCACTTTCCTGATTTCATCCCTCCCACACCGGCAAAAGATTTTCCCACTAGGAGATGTAGAGTCTGTTGGCGAAGAGATAAGCGGAAGGAGACTCGTATGTACTGCTCCGACTGTCCATCTAAACCTGGGCTGTGTGTCCCTGCTTGTTTTAGAGCGTACCATACCCAAAAGAAGTTTTGGGAGCAATCATGAGTGGTAAAGTTAACTGATTGGTTTGTTTTCTTTGGAAAATGTGATTCTGTTTCCAGGTTGGCTTTAGTGCAATGTGTTAAGTTTCTGATTTTGTGTTTGTAGATTTTTATGTATTTGTGATTTGTTTGTGTTTTTATTTTTGGCTAAAAAAATCCTAAATGTGTTGGCAGTGTGTGTGGACTGGCACTTCTTTGGCGGTGTACGTGGAATGGTGCTTGGCTGGCGGTGTGCGTGGACTGGTGCTTGGCTGTTGGCGTGCGTGGCCTGGTGCTTGGCTGGCGGTGTGTGTGGACTGGTGCTTGGCCGGCGGTGTGCGTGGACTGGTGCTTGGCTGGCGGTGTGTGTGGACTGGTGCTTGGCTGGCGGTGTGCGTGGACTGGTGCTTGGCTGGCGGTGTGCGTGGACTGGTGCTTGGCTGGCGGTGTGCGTGGACTGGTGCTTGGCTGGCGGTGTGCGTGGACTGGTGCTTGGCTGGCGGTGTGCGTGGACTGGTGCTTGGCTGGCGGTGTGCGTGGACTGGTGTTTAGCTGGCGGTGTGCGTGAACTGGTGCTCGGCTAGCGGTGTGCGTGGACTGGCGCTCGGCTGGCTGTGTGAGTAGTGACTTGCTGCTGGTCACTACACACACTGCTAGCTGAGTGCCACTCCACGCAATCCATCTACTTGTGTAGTTTCTGTTTCAGGAATGTGGGCGTGTGAAAGTGATGGGCCCTTGAATGGCGCTGTGTGCTGGTGGGAGTTTTGTTATGTGATGGGCCCGCGGCTGGCGGTATGAATGGTTTTGTATGTCTCACGCGTATGAAAGGTGTATGAATGGCCTGTAAAGAGGTTGGTGCCTTGTCGTGGCTTTACAGCTCACGAGCTGTGAGTCAATGGTTCAGTTTCTCGCCCTTTCAATTATTAACAGTGCATTTCATTGTTGTGAAATCACTTGCTAATACAATTGTATATTCTAAACCATCACTCACTCTCGTGCCAAATCCAACCAGTATGTGTGTGTGCTTGAGGTTTAGATGGCTGTGCAGTAATATTTGCCTTTCTGAAGCAGGGTGTACCTTGTCCCTTTTGTGAATTTTGTAATGTGTTTTTTTTGTGCCTGGTGGTGTGAATGGTCTTGTGTGTATCACGTATGAAAGATGTGTGAATGGCCTGTAAAGCGGTTGGTGCCTTGCCGTGGCTTTACAGCTCACGAGCTGCGAGTCATTGGTTCAGTTTTTTCTCCATTGAATTATTGACAGTGCATTTCATTTTTGTGAAATCTCTTGTTAATAAAATTTAATATACTGAACCATCACTCGCCCTCGTGCCAAATCCAACCAGTATGTGTGTGTGTTTGAGGAATAGGTGGCTGTGCAGGATTCTTTGTCTGTTTAGTTTCTCTGCCAAAGTGTATGTTCCATGTAAAAATAACCCACCGACTGTAGATATTGTGGTAAACCCATGGGAGTTCATGGTGATGTCTCTCTTGTGAATTTCAAAAAGGTTTTTTATCCTCAATGTCCTGCAAACCTCAAAATATCGATCACATTGTCCATGCAATTTTGTTCCAAAATTCTCACGTTGTAGAAACAATGTCGAAACTTTCTTGTTTTGCAAGGGGGTCAACTGTCTTTTTGGCCCGTGCTCGGCGGCCATCTAGGGAAACCTACCAAATCCACCATTTCTGAAAACTAGACACCCGGCGGCTTCCAGGGAGGTATGGCTTGCGTGGATCCCCCAACGTTTCCTTACCCTGAATCCCCAGCAAACCTCAATTTTTGCTGAAAAAATCACTTTTTTCACACATTTTGGGGTGGGAAAGTAGTGGCATCACCGGGCTCACACAAATTTACCACCACCCAGCGTTCCCCCAGGTCTCCCGGTAAAAATGGTGCCTCACTTGTGTGGGAGGCCCAAGTACCCGCCGCAGGCAAGGGCCCAAAACGCAGTGAGGCGACATCAAAAGGGCCTGTCGCAAAACCACCTGGTTTTGCAAGGGGGGTCACTTGGGTTTTTGGCCCGGTGCTCGGCGGCCATCTAGGGAAACCTACCAAACCCACACATTTCTGAAAACTAGACACCCGGCGGCTTCCAGGGAGGTATGGCTTGCGTGGATCCCCCAACGTTTCCTTACCCAGAATCCCCTGCAAACCTCAATTTTTGCTGGAAAAAGCACTTTTTTCACACATTTTGGGGTGGGAAAGTAGTGGCATCACCGGGCTCACACAAATTTACCACCACCCAGCGTTCCCCCAGGTCTCCCGGTAAAAATGGTGCCTCACTTGTGTGGGAGGCCCAAGTACCCGCCGCAGGCAAGGGCCCAAAACGCAGTGAGGCGACATCAAAAGGGCCTGTCGCAAAACCACCTGGTTTTGCAAGGGGGGTCACTTGGGTTTTTGGCCCGGTGCTCGGCGGCCATCTAGGGAAACCTACCAAACCCACGCATTTCTGAAAACTAGACACCCGGCGGCTTCCAGGGAGGTATGGCTTGCGTGGATCCCCCAACGTTTCCTTACCCAGAATCCCCTGCAAACCTCAATTTTTGCTGGAAAAAGCACTTTTTTCACACATTTTGGGGTGGGAAAGTAGTGGCATCACCTGGCTCACACAAATTTACCACCACCCAGCATTCCCCCAGGTCTCCCGGTAAAAATGGTGCCTCACTTGTGTGGGAGGCCCAAGTACCCGCCGCAGGCAAGGGCCCAAAACGCAGTGAGGCGACATCAAAAGGGCCTGTCGCAAAACCACCTGGTTTTGCAAGGGGGGTCACTTGGGTTTTTGGCCCGGTGCTCGGCGGCCATCTAGGGAAACCTACCAAACCCACACATTTCTGAAAACTAGACACCCGGCGGCTTCCAGGGAGGTATGGCTTGCGTGGATCCCCCAACGTTTCCTTACCCAGAATCCCCTGCACACCTCAATTTTTGCTGGAAAAATCACTTTTTTCACACATTTTGGGGTGGGAAAGTAGTGGCATCACCGGGCTCACACAAATTTACCACCACCCAGCGTTCCCCCAGGTCTCCCAGTAAAAATGGTGCCTCACTTGTGTGGGAGGCCCAAGTACCCGCCGCAGGCAAGGGCCCAAAACGCAGTGAGGCGACATCAAAAGGGCCTGTCGCAAAACCACCTGGTTTTGCAAGGGGGGTCACTTGGGTTTTTGGCCCGGTGCTCGGCGGCCATCTAGGGAAACCTACCAAACCCACACATTTCTGAAAACTAGACACCCGGCGGCTTCCAGGGAGGTATGGCTTGCGTGGATCCCCCAACGTTTCCTTACCCAGAATCCCCTGCAAACCTCAATTTTTGCTGGAAAAATTACTTTTTTCACACATTTTGGGGTGGGAAAGTAGTGGCATCACCGGGCTCACACAAATTTACCACCACCCAGCGTTCCCCCAGGTCTCCCGGTAAAAATGGTGCCTCACTTGTGTGGGAGGCCCAAGTACCCGCCGCAGGCAAGGGCCCAAAACGCAGTGAGGCGACATCAAAAGGGCCTGTCGCAAAACCACCTGGTTTTGCAAGGGGGGTCACTTGGGTTTTTGGCCCGGTGCTCGGCGGCCATCTAGGGAAACCTACCAAACCCACACATTTCTGAAAACTAGACACCCGGCGGCTTCCAGGGAGGTATGGCTCGCGTGGATCCCCCAAAGTTTCCTTACCCAGAATCCCCTGCAAACCTTAATTTTTGCTGGAAAAATCACTTTTTTCACACATTTTGGGGTGGGAAAGTAGTGGCATCACCGGGCTCACACAAATTTACCACCACCCAGCGTTCCCCCAGGTCTCCCGGTAAAAATGGTGCCTCACTTGTGTGGGAGGCCCAAGTACCCGCCGCAGGCAAGGGCCCAAAATGCAGTGAAGCGACATCAAAAGGGCCTGTCGCAAAACCACCTGGTTTTGCAAGGGGGGTCACTTGGGTTTTTGGCCCGGTGCTCGGCGGCCATCTAGGGAAACCTACCAAACCCACACATTTCTGAAAACTAGACACCCGGCGGCTTCCAGGGAGGTATGGCTTGCGTGGATCCCCCAACGTTTCCTTACCCAGAATCCCCTGCAAACCTCAATTTTTGCTGGAAAAATCACTTTTTTCACACATTTTGGGGTGGGAAAGTAGTGGAATCACCGGGCTCACACAAATTTACCACCACCCAGCGTTCCCCCAGGTCTCCCGGTAAAAATGGTGCCTCACTTGTGTGGGAGGCCCAAGTACCCGCCGCAGGCAAGGGCCCAAAACGCAGTGAGGCGACATCAAAAGGGCCTGTCGCAAAACCACCTGGTTTTGCAAGGGGGGTCACTTGGGTTTTTGGCCCGGTGCTCGGCGGCCATCTAGGGAAACCTACCAAACCCACACATTTCTGAAAACTAGACACTTGGCGGCTTCCAGGGAGGTATGGCTTGCGTGGATCCCCCAACGTTTCCTTACCCAGAATCCCCTGCAAACCTCAATTTTTGCTGGAAAAATCACTTTTTTCACACATTTTGGGGTGGGAAAGTAGTGGCATCACCGGGCTCACACAATTTTACCACCACCCAGCGTTCCCCCAGGTTTCCCGGTAAAAATGATGCCTCACTTGTGTGGGAGGCCCAAGTACCCGCGGCAGGCAAGGACAACAAACGTAGTGAGGCGACATCAAAATGGCCTATCGCCAAACCACCTGGTTTTGCAAGGGGGGTCACTTTGGTTTTTGGCCCGGTGCGCGGCGGCCATCTAGGGAAACATACCAAACCCACGCATTTCTGAAGACTAGACACCCGGCGGCTTCCAGGGAGGTATGGCTTGTGTGGATCCCCCAACGTTAACTCACGCGACCGCAATCTTCTGCTGATGACTTATGTGTCTTTATGAAAAAAAAATATTTGTAATATATGTATAGCTAAAAATTTATGGAAGAAGACATGGGCAAATAAGTGTCTAAATACAGTATTAGCATCAGCAGAGGATTGCGGTCGCGTGAGTTATAGTTGCCTGCACTAACTATAACGGGGGAATTTCATTGGTTTTTTATCAGTAAAATTTCCGCTAACTATAACATGTGTGAAACCTATGGTTTTTTCAGTGAATATATATATATATATATTACCTACTGGCAGTCGCCAGTAGGTAGTTATAGTTAGGACCTATTTTGCATAAGAAATCCGCAACATTCTATTTCCAATAACTTTGGCGCCGATTGCCAATTCATTGACAAACATTTGGCCTGCTCCGGTCTGCTCCTATCCTGAAAGTCTCAGGGTGATTCTTGAAGCGGGGGCTGAGAAAAAAGGGTGGTCCCAAAACGTGTTTTCCCCATGCAATTTTCCATAGGCACCTTTAGTCGCAGCCACAGCCCAAACTGCTGAACGGAATTACACCAAATTTGGCAAAAAGGTAGCCCTTGGTTCAGAGTCGTGCCTTTTGGTTAAATGGTGTAAATCCATCAGTAGTTCCTGAGAAAATCAAAAGAAAAATCACATATATATCTATGGGCACGGAGGATCCGCGCACCCTGCTGAGCACGAGCTGTATACTGTCAACACTCCAAACGAGGAAGTTGTAGGCAGCCATCATGTGCCCCGCAAAAATGGAGCAGGGTATAAACACCCTGACCTCCTAGGCCTGCTCAGGGGTTCCCATGCAGAAAATACTGGGACCCCCTTTATACGAGATAATTTTCCAATAGGTCAGGGAGAAAAGGGGAAAATGAAGCCAATCTACCTAATAATACTCCCTCTTGACCTAAACAACAGTTATTTATATATAAACTAGCACACAAAGCACAAAAGTATATTCTTAATATTTTTTTTATTTTTCGTATTTTTACTTCCTTCCCATCCCCCCACACCCCCATTGCTCGTAATTTACACTTCCCGTCTGCCTTTCACCCACCTTACTTCTCAGAGTGGACTGAAGGGGGATGTCGGACAATCCGGGACCTTTATGTGGGAGACACTTTGAAAACCTTTGAACAATGTAAGCAGGACTTCCTGTTACCGGAGGGGGCTTGATTTAAACATTGGGTTCAGGCATCATCTTTTCCACAGGCAGCCACTCGGCCCTTTACTCCTTTCGAGCAGATAGTGCACTCCTTCGACAACTCCAGGGGTTTAATCTCTGGTACCTACCAAGGGGCATATCTACAAAGCTGTGATAAAAAATTATCACCGCTTTTGCGGCCATTTTCATCCGAAAAGCGGCGATAATTTTATCGCTATATCAGCAAGGTCACGCTATCGCTTGAAACCTTGCCTTAGCGCCTGAATTCCGAACGCCCCTCTTTGCATCTCTAATGAAAATAATAATATTGGGGAGGGGTGCCGCGTGGCCCACCTCCCTGGCCTTGTGGGAACCCCTGAGCAGCCAATCTACCTAATAATACTCCCTCTTGACCTAAACAACAGTTATTTATATATAAACTAGCACACAAAGCACAAAAGTGTATTCTTAATATTTTTTTTATTTTTCGTATTTTTATATTTTCATTTTTTCTGTATAAAAATATAATCAATTTTGAACAGATAAATCAATTTTTCATAAATGAACGTTTTCACTTATACTTTACACATTGTTCATGTCAATTCGATAAGACAAAGATATTCTTTTGATTCATGACAAAAAAAGGAAAACAAAACCCAGGGAGAAAGAACACTGCACATACAAACTCTTCATTCATGCAGACACATATCAGACATTCCGTACACATATATCTCAGTAGCTTTACCACTTAACACATAATGAGTGGTAAGGTAGTCCCAATAGCCCCCCAAAAAGGAGCTGCTACAAAAAAAATTTGTAGGATCTACAAGAAGATTTGGTCAACGCGTTTCGGTGGTATCAGCAAACGTGGAAACCACCTTCTTCAGGACCAGCTACTTCTCTTAGCGCAAGTTCTCAAAACCTGGGGTATCTAAAGAAAAGAGAATTTTTACATGCAAAAGACAAATTAGTCACTAGTCTCTAAACATTATTATTGTCAATACTGTGTGCTATAATAAAAGACACCGGTTATGCCAATCTATACAACTGAGCATTCAAGTAAAAATGAGAAGAAGAAAGAATAATAAAGATAGTCTGAGAGAGCCAACACACAAATTAGTACGATATGAAGTACAATTTCTAATGAGAGAGAGTTACCTTTGACAGAAATTAAAAAGAGAAATTGTGTGAGTGGAAATAATCCCTATAATACTCTACACTACTCTGATCAGAGAGGTATGGATCTATGTAAGGAAATCCAGTTTTTTTGGTAATAGTCCTATAAATACAGTAAAGAAAGATACTTACTATTTAGGGGGACAATATCACCCTACAAAGCCTGCTGTTTGTACTGTAAGACGTAATCACAGTGGAAATTCTTCCTCTTATTTGTCTGTTTATCTGTAGATGTCCTAGTGAAATTTAAGGCAGAAAAAACCTAAATCAAGATTATAGCATATTTTAATTATCGCTCCAAGTTCTCTATTTAGGTACTGCTAGTTCTTTTTATATTGGCCGAGGGCAACGATATCCACATAGAGTTTACATACCGATAGTGGTTAGACTCTAAATCCCCCTAAATGTAGTATGCGGCTAGGAGACATCCAACAATGATTCGGTAGTACTCCATGTATCTGTGTGGGGAAGTTAAAAATATACTGCATCATAGTCTGTCTCCTATTTATCAATTGTTACTCACTATCACCAGATTTAAATGATTGTAAATACCTTTAAAAGAAAGTTTGTTTAAAGATCACCAAAGTATATTATTTCCATCCATAACCAGATATAGGCAGAGTCTCAACCGTACAAATACACGCTGTTGCAATTCTTTACGGTGTCCCTAAAAGAGATACAGAGAGACAGCCAAAACGATAACGGTCAATTAATATTAATGACCCATATATAAAGTCTGTGTCCCAAAGCATGGGACCAATAGTAAAGTCAGCGGACGTCCAAGATCATGACTGTGCTTCACTAAAATAGTGGGGATGAGTATAAGGGGGTATGTCAAGATGCACCCTTTACTTAAAAGTAAGTACACTTTCGATAGAGACCTGCTATTTTTCACCATTCTATATAGGTCTAAGCCTACCTTCGTTTGTTGGAAAGTTACAATGCTTAACTCTTAAATAAAGCTAAGTACCCAATTAGCCCAAGGTAATAGTGAGGCAAACGCTGGATTGGAGTACTACCAGTTTAAAGAGAAAAATAACAATTCAAACGTTTTTTACTCCTGACTCACCAGCGCTCAAAACATCTAAGTCCTTCAGTCGCACGTAAGCATCCTCAGATCGTCCTGCTGTCAGGAAGTGAGCCTACACCCAAATGCGTGTATCTACTTCTACTCCTCCCTCCGTAGTCAAGATTGTCAAAGCCGTATCATCTGTGAAAGAGGCAGTCATTAAAAACTTGTTAGTGAAATTGGGTACCCAACTAACCAAAGGTAATAGTGAAGTAGGCGCTAGCTTGGATTACTGACAAGGAATAAAGGAGCAAACATACAAATTGCCGCAGTTTAAAAAAAAAAAGGAAACAAAAATTCAAGCTTTTTACTCCTAACTCACCAGCGTTCAAAACATCTAAGTCCTTCAGCCACACGTAGGCGTCCTCAGATCGTCCTGCCGTCAAGAAGTGAGCCTACATCCAAATGCGTGTCTCTACTTATACTCCTCCCTCCGTAATCAAGATTGTCAAAAACCGTATCACCTGTGGATGAGGCAGTCACTAAAAAGGGACTAACAAATTTACGCTAATCAAAGCGCCATCTTTGAAAGGTGTAATATATTAAATCAGCAGAGACCGCATTAGTCCGACTTAGTATGCATACTGTACAAAGACAGGGTTTTCTAGAGTATAAGTACTAGTATCATGCCTGAAATAAGCAAGAAAGGTCTATGTGAAAGCCATGAATTACCGGCACACCGATTCTTAATTACAGAGAAGGGATTTATTGTCAGCGCCATCTTGTAGTGGTGTGTGTCAGGTCATCTAAGAAAGAGAAAAGGGACTAACCCGGTACCGCCACTATTGCACGCCATCTTGGAACAGTACACCACAAACAATCAAACCCAACCTTCGAGCTCCCAAAAAAAAGACTTCCACCCAAAATACACAACCCGAGGAGGCATGCACACCTCAGCCCGACCTACTATACCAATAAGTGGATGAGGCAGTCACTAAAAAGGGACTAACAAATTTACGCTAATCAAAGCGCCATCTTTGAAAGGTGTAATATATTATATCAGCAGAGACCGCATTAGTCCGACTTAGTATGCATACTGTACAAAGACAGGGTTTTCTAAAGTATATGTACTAGTATCATGCCTGAAATAAGCAAGAAAGGTCTATGTGAAGGCCATGACTTACCGGCACACCGATTCTTAATTACAGAGAAGGGATTTATTGTCAGCGCCATCTTGTAGTGGTGTGTGTCAGGTCATCTTAAGAAAGAGAAAAGGGGACTAACCCGGTACCGCCACTATTGCACGCCATCTTGGAACATTACACCACAAACAATCAAACCCAACCTTCGAGCTCCAAAAAAAAGACTTCCACCCAAAATACACAACCCGAGGAGGCATGCACACCTCAGCCCGACCTACTATACCAATAAGTGCACACACAAACCGCCACGGAAAGGAACGTATCAAGGCCAACAAACACGCACCACAACTGCAAGCAAGCAGTCCATGTATGACCATCTGTCCACGAAATCTGGAAACAGAATATAGAAAATCCCTTGAGCAAGGGCACAACTTCTCTTACGACATGAACTATCCACGCAAAGCTATCCGACAACTGACAGACTCAACATCATAGTGTACAACCAGCTGTATATATATATATATATGTCTCCATCAGAGTTGATAATACATATGCTCACTCAGAAAGAACAAGGAGAATATAAAAAACCTGTAATAATCTAATAGATTACGCTTAATTATAGGTAAACACTGTGGCTAAGTGAACATTTTACTCCAGGACTGTAGGGGAAGCCCAACATAAAGAAAAGTCAGCTCATTTAGAAAACTCATTAAGACTATTCCCAATAGAACATACAGGAAAAGTCTCAGGTAATAGTTACACTAGGTCCTAAGTCTCGTGACGAGGTAACCGTGGGTTGTCCAAATTATATAGCTATTACCGGTAAATCCCTCAATCAGATTCCTAACAGAATATAACAGGAATCCATAGGTATAGGCAAGCCTAGCATCGAGGGTTGAAATGGAGAATATCTACATAAACAGTTACCAAGTTTTAGTAATATTCCATTGAATTTCCTCATTAAGGCCATGTTTCACACTGTCGAAAGTAAAAATCCAGAAAGTCTCTCTCCTTTTGCGCAGGGTTTCCATAGGGACCCCTGCTTGGCCCTTCACTTTCTCCAGAATGCACCATTTAATGTCTTGTTCAGTGTGATGTTGAGTACAAAAGTGTTGAACAAGAGGAGCAGAGGCCTTACAAGTACGGATCGCAGATTTACCACTCATTATGTGTTAAGTGGTAAAGCTACTGAGATATATGTGTACGGAATGTCTGATATGTGTCTGCATGAATGAAGAGTTTGTATGTGTGGTGTTCTTTCTCCCTGGGTTTTGTTTTCCTTTTTTTGTCATGAATCAAAAGAATATCTTTGTCTTATCGAATTGACATGAACAATGTGTAAAGAATAAGTGAAAACGTTCATTTATGAAAAATTGATTTATCTGTTCAAAATTGATTATATTTTTATACAGAAAAAATGAAAATATAAAAATACGAAAAATAAAAAAAATATTAAGAATACACTTTTGTGCTTTGTGTGCTAGTTTATATATAAATAACTGTTGTTTAGGTCAAGAGGGAGTATTATTAGGTAGATTGGCTGCTCAGGGGTTCCCACAAGGCCAGGGAGGTGGGCCACGCGGCACCCCTCCCCAATATTATTATTATTATTTTCATTAGAGATGCAAAGAGGGGCGTTCGGAATTCAGGCGCTAAGGCAAGGTTTCAAGCGATAGCGTGACCTTGCTGATATAGCGATAAAATTATCGCCGCTTTTCGGATGAAAACGGCCGCAAAAGCGGTGATAATTTTTTATCACAGCTTTGTAGATATGCCCCTTGGTAGGTACCAGAGATTAAACCCCTGGAGTTGTCGAAGGAGTGCACTATCTGCTCGAAAGGAGTAAAGGGCCGAGTGGCTGCCTGTGGAAAAGATGATGCCTGAACCCAATGTTTAAATCAAGCCCCCTCCGGTAACAGGAAGTCCTGCTTACATTGTTCAAAGGTTTTCAAAGTGTCTCCCACATAAAGGTCCCGGATTGTCCGACATCCCCCTTCAGTCCACTCTGAGAAGTAAGGTGGGTGAAAGGCAGACGGGAAGTGTAAATTACGAGCAATGGGGGTGAGGAAATATGAATTTTGTGATCAGTTATGTCCCCTATCGTAGACCCCAACGGCTCCATGTGCATGCTACAAGTACATGTATGTTCCCTCCAGTTCCAGCTCTGAAGACGCAAATACATGTGCGTCCACCGTCAACATGTCCTCTTTCAGATCCACCATGAATGGGTCAGATATTCCATTCCTAAGTATGAAAGGCCACCGACTTTATGTGGTTCACTTTCCACATTTTACAGATTCATGCCAGTAGGCCCTGAATTCTGTCATGAAGCCTTTTCCTGCCTTCTGCCTCTGAAAGCTCCAGTCTGAGCCTGCATCTGTATCCATGAACTTTGTCCTACTCCCTGCGCGGCTAACGGTGCCTGATCCAGCCTGTTGCCTGCCAAAAACTGTATTTCACCTTCAAGATTATCTGCTTCGCTCCTCATCCGATGCATTCCTGTCTAGCAGTTTAGGTAAACATTCCTCCAGCTACCGTGCAAGGGGCCAGGCCTCACTGTCCTCGTGCAAGTAATTCATAGCCCCGTTACCATGGAAGATTCCTGCCCCCTCGCATCTCATGTAGACACTTAGACGCCCGTACACGCACTAACAGTCAGTATAGAATAGATTCCGTCCGAGAGACCTTTCCTTTTGGATAATACAGTTCTTTAAACATAGGATACTAGATATGATTTGGGATTAGGTTGACATGACCCTCAGACTTCTGTCTCCACATGTAGAGCTAAATGTCAAGTTCCCTTCACCCTCTAGTTGCACGTCAATCACACGTCATGCGGCTGCGCACGCATCTCTGCCAAATATTTCTGCTGACATTACAGGATTCTCTTATGGATCCACCCATTTGTGACATCATGTTTAATGACGTATTTTAGTTACACCCATGTTTACGCCTTTTTTGGTTACGTATGCATATTTTATCTCTCTTATTAGCTGTTACGCCTCTTGCATCTGTTTTACTGTAAATGCATTTTCCTATAAAACTGCTTGTCTGTCAATAATATATGCCCTTCCTTCCTGAACTTTCGTGGTGATGGAATAGAAGCCTGTAATTCGAATTACATTCCTTTGTATAGGAATAAAGCCTTTTTAACCCTCTAATACCACGGATTCTGCCTCTTATATTTACTGAGTTATTCTTCCTAGACTTTACCGCATAAAAAAAATAGTACCGGTAATGAAATATTTACCACATAAATTGGCGCCCGAATAGGGACACTTTCTCATCTCACGCGCCGGAGGTGCGTTGCAGGCCCGGTCTCCTGCCACAGCTGAACGGACAAAAACGCGTACCTGCAGGATTTCCTGTATCTCCCTCCGGCCAAGCGGGGGTGACTGAGGCTGCGATCAACACCCAGACGAGGCGGTGAGAAGTGCGAAGTATCCCGACCAGAGCCTAGCTGAGAGAGCAAGATCCGAGGTATACAGAGGCCCACCAGGTTCCGAAGTTCCGAGTCCAGTCGAGTCGAGTCCAGTCCGGTCCAGTTTCAGTTCCGTTCCGAGGCCTTCCGTTCCGAGCTACCCGGTGAGTACCATTACCGGGGAGGCATTTAACGTGCACATAGTCTGTGCCGGTCAAGTTTTGGGTACACAAATCCGGTCTGCACTGTTTCAGCAGTGTATCTGTACTGTTTAGCAGTATATATAGTATGTCTTGCATATAAATAAGTATTACCTAGTGTCAGTATTATGTCAGTAACTAGTTTTCTATTAGTTATCATTGTTCGTTAAAAACTGTTAAATGTTAAATGTTTTAATACGTTCTATACATTGTGGTGTGAATGACTGTTCATTATTGTGTTTACTGTATTAAGTGTGTTCTAATAATAAGATCTAAAAATGCCGCTCTTTTCGAAACTAAGACAGATCAAAACCAGAAAAGGGGTACTCGAAGAAGCTGTTCCCATTCCACCTAGGGACACTCCAGGATACTTTATGTATCATAAGCATGGCCTAGACGCCGTATTATTTCTTGATTTATGGGTGGACTACACCAAGGAATTACCAGAAAGTCAGAGATGGCCCGCAGCGGGGACCTGGGATGCAGATTGCATCATGAGAGTAGAAGAAGAATTATGGAAAAAGAAAGCCAGACAGTCACAGAAAGATGCCATTGAATTATGGCGTAAAGAATCATAGAGACGTACAGAAAAAGCGCTCAGACAGGAAGAGAAAGGTAGAGAGAATTCAAATAAAACCCGAGAAAATCTATTACTTGAGGAAGGTACCCGAGTAAACTCAGAACAAGTGGACAGACAAAGAAATACTCTTATGAATGGTATGTATCCTCTTCTGGCCGAAGGGTTACCTAAGGCTATCCCGGAAATACCAAAAGACTTAACTTCTCCATTACTCCCGATAAAAGCACATCCCAAAACACATCCCAAAACAGCAAAGGACGTTTTCCTTTCCTCCTATTTAGATGACGTAGCTCCCGAGTATGCTAATGCCATGCCACCCACACCGCTTGCCGATGGTGTTCAACACCAAGAGCATCCGTCTGTATCCCCGCAACTACAAACTCCTACACAAGTTCCCACAGGTCCGTCCGTTTCTACAGTCTTTCCCACATCCACAATCTCTATCCTACGTCCAACGAATCCTTTCGTGCCTAGCGCCTCAGATGGTGCTACAGGAGGTACGACAGACATGTTTGCTACCCCGCCGAGAAATAAACAGACCCTTAGAGATTTAGCACTCCAACGTACACCCCAATTAGCGACATCCGACATGTTTAAAGAACAACTTGTGGATTGTAGATACGATCCAGTGCCAGGTAGACAGGACAAATTGCTCATATCATCACTACGTATACGACGAGCTACATTATATTTAATGACGATACCAGGAATGGTTGAACACCTAGACAATATATATCGCTTTGTTCAAACAGGGCGAGGTTCAGAAAGTATTAACGAAGCTATGGAATACCAGAAAGTGGATGTACAAAGACAACTACTACGTTTTTTCATAAATTGTGTAATTAGTAGGCCTGGGCGGTAAATTCCCTTCCGCTCGCGGAATTTGCGGAATTTGCGTAATTTCGCGTTCCGCGGAGAACGCGAAATTGCTAAAAAGTCTGCTTTCCGCGATTTCGCTAAATTTTTGCTTGTTCGCGATCTCAAAATGCGTGTTCGCGAGATATTTCTCCCCGAGCACGCAAACAGCAATTGTGAACACGAAAAAAGCATCGCAAACAAGCAATTCCGCGTGTTCGCGGAACTTCTGCGTGTTCGCGGAGATTTTTTACCGTTTCGCGGAGATTTGCGTAACGCAATTCCGCAAATTCCGCCCACCCCTAGTAATTAGGAATCAAGACAGGCCCGGGGCAGATCATGATACCATGCAAAAACTTGTCAAATGGGGTCAGAACATATCAGAAGAGAAACATGATAGACAGGCGTGTATAATCGCCATGTGTCGAAAAATCCGGAAGGAAGTAGAACGTATACATAAAGAAAGACGAGAAACAGACAGAGTAGAATCAGAAGAAGAGGAGGAGCAAGATTAAGAACAAGTGGAGACGATAGCTTACGTAGGTAGAGGAAGACCCCATAATAATACTAGAGGCTTTAATGATCAGATACGTCCAATACGTCCAGAATATAATAGGCATTTTCCAAATCCTATGTTAAATACAAAATCCCCTGAACACCTATTCCAAGCCGTTGATAAATTGCTCCGAGATCGAAGGGGGTACCATATGCTTGATTCCATGGACGAACAAGAATTAGCTAGGTCAGCAGTACAATGGGCTGACAGTCCCAGCGACTACAATGATGATGTACTTGCACACACGTTTCTGAATCTTGACCCATACGAACAGCGTTTAGCTAGTATATACATGATTCAACACCTCCTTATATTATATAAAAGTCAACACTCCGATCCAGGACCCTTACCTGACATATTGACAGAACTACTCACGAATATATGGAGAGGGTCAGGTACTGATTTGATTAAAAAGATTCTAGAATTCCGAAACCAATATTTAACTTTCGTATGTCCAGAACACGTTCCAGTTCCCATTATGGGAAGAAAAATGTATCACATAGACAGACAGAACCCGTTACGCGAAGTACACCCAATCAGAGGTGACGGTAATAACTTTACACGCGTGTTTGTGTACACGCCTATAACTAAACTGGAATTATTAGAAATGAAGAAAGTAGTACCCAGCCATGACAAGGATCCAGCAGGTTTCCACCGTGAAATAAAGGACATGTTACTCATGGGAGAGTATACCTACCCCGACGTTATGAAAATATTAAAAATCCTATTACCAGCTGGTGTTTATGAGAAACTTAAAGAAAAGGAATGGGAGGTGGGAGACCAAAAGATAGATTGGACAGCATTAGAAAACGAAGAAAGGGCCCGAGCTGCAGGAGCAGGACTTGGGGAAAAGACTACAGCACTAGCAGGACTACTAGTGCAGGTACTGCCACGTTTATTAACTACGAAAAAGGAAGACTGGGGTGCAATCTCAGCCTGTAAACAAAAACCAGATGAAGACACTAGTGATTTCTATTCCCGATTTGAAAAATGTTTTGGTATAAATAGTGGCATAAAAGCCAGTAGTGAGTCATATCCACATCTGTTTGTGACAAAATTAGTTGAAAATTCCCTGCTGCAAGTCAAGAATAGAGTATTGAAATTCGAAAGTACCTGGCAAGGTAATACCCCATCACAGATGTTACAGATGTTACAATATCACCACAACAGAATAAAGGAAGAACAAGAACACGAACAAAGACGTATGAAAGATACAAAAATGAAAATGCTTGTTGCTCAGTCAGTCCCAGCTAATGGTCATCAAAAGGGTGATCCCGCAGGTCCTACAAAAGGGACATGCAACTATTGTAAACAACCAGGTCATTATATAGACGATTGTCCAGTCCTGAAACATAATATTGCTACAGGTAGAACCCAGGAGAGACCACGTCCACCTAGACAGGATCAGAATCAACAACAAATCCCTCAGCATGCACAACCTAGGTTAGCTCCGCAACAACTAGCTCCGCAACAAGGAGCTCCACAACAGACCGTAGCACCACCACAAGCGCAGCCTATTGCTGCAACACAAGCAACAACACAACAAATGTATCAGTATGCACAAGCAGATTATCCCGATTATCAGCGATACACATGAAATAGCCTAGAGAGGGAAGTTGGCTTACCCCTTATTGAGGTTCCGGTAGACCAAGAGGGACCTTATGTACATAGTGAACTATTAGGGGAAGACAGAAAGTTCTTAATTGATACAGGGGCAAGCAGAACAACTATAAGACGCAGCGAAGTTCCAGGGGCACCACTCTCAGGCTTACAGAATATTTCCCTTGGATTCTCAGGAAAACCTATAATAAACGACGTAACACAACCTCTTCCATTTACGATTGGTCCATTGACATGTACTACAGATTTATTGCTTACCAAATCCTGTCCAGAAAACTTGTTAGGTATAAAAACATTGAAAGCTCTAGGAGCTATAATATGTTGTTCTCCGGAAGGAGTACGACTATTTCTACGTGACTTCAAAGGTCACTACGTGTCCAGAGACATAGATCACCGACTGCAGAACTTACCTACACATTTATGGGCACAAGGCCCCACTGATGTTGGTTGCATGAATATTACACCATATCGTGTCACACTAAAAACAGGAGTAATACTACCACGAATACGACAATACAAATTACCACCCGATGCTGTTGTGGCTTTGCTGCAAATCGTTGACGAACTCATTGTACAAGGAGTGGTTGTCGAAACCGACTCCAATGTATGTAATTCCCCGATAATTCCGATTCTTAAAAGAACGGATCCAAAAGCACCACCAGTATATCGATTAGTTATTGACCTGCGCGAATTAAATAAATGTATTGTACCACAATACCCTGTGGTCCCAGATATCTCGTCATTACTAACAGCTATTGATTCAGAAGCAACGTTCTTCACTGTTATTGATCTCAAGAATGCTTTCTTTAGCGTCCCAATAGATCCGGAAAGTCAATATCTGTTCGGATTCAGTTTAAATGGACGAAGCTTTAAATTCACACGCGCACCTCAAGGATTTACAGAAAGCCCTAGCATCTATAGCCAAGCACTGAAACGAGCACTTGACAGTATCCACATGCCAGTTAACACTGCCTTGCTTCAATATGTCGATGATCTGCTGATCACCGCCCGAAGCGAATATGAATGTGAAAAAGCGTCACTGACGGTTTTAAAATTTCTGGCCGACAAGGGGCACAAGGTGTCCCCTTCTAAGCTGCAATTCTGTGTCCAGCGAGTTGTTTACCTTGGGCACTCGCTGTCCAAGGAGGGAAGGCAGCTTACACCCGACCGTATCCAGTTAATCGCTAACATGCCACCACCCAAGACACAAAAAGAGGTACGGGCTTTTATAGGCCTCACTTCATACTGTAGGCAGTGGATCCCTCAATATGCATTTCTAGCAAAACCACTCATCCAGTTAACAACACAGGAGGCAGCCACATCGACTGTCCTCCCTTGGACTCAAGAACATACACATGCCTTTGAAAGCTTAAAGAAAGCTTTATGCCAAGCACCTGTTTTAACAACACCATGTTACAGTAAACAGTTTACACTCTTTGTTACAGAACGCGAAGGTACTGCCTTGTCAGTACTCACTCAGGAACAAGCAGGATCACACAAACCATGTGCTTATTTCTCTAGTACATTAGATCCAGTAGCTCAGGCTCTTCCTGCGTGCCTGAAATCGGTGGCAGCAACAGCTTTAGCTATCAGACAAAGCGATGCCATAGTGTTAGGACATCAATTGACAGTACAAGTACCACACGCAGTAGAGGTTCTCTTGAACCGCACACAAACACAACACTTGACTATAGCGAGACTCACTGGTTACGAACTGACATTGTTTCAGCCACATATAGAAATCAGACGTTGTAATACATTAAACCCTGCCACACTGTTACCAGTGGGCGGAACAGATCCATTGGCACATGATTGTGTCGAAGTCATTACTATCGAGACGAAACCCAGACAAGACTTGACAGATATCCCTTTGTCAGATCCAGACTTGACATTGTATGTAGATGGGTCATGTATGAGAACAAGTACAGGAGAGTTAGTGGCCGCTTACGCAGTCACAACAGACACTGAAGTCATTGAAACAAACTGTATTAACATTTTGTCAGCTCAAGCAGCAGAGCTCATCGCTCTGACACAAGCCTGTATTCAAGCCAAAAATAAGAAAGTCAACATATACACAGATTCACGTTATGCATTCGGAGTCGTCCATGACTTCGGCGTACTATGGCGAGAGAGAGGTTATTTAACTTCTCACGGTGCCCACATCCAACACGGACCCCTCATTCAAGCCCTATTAGACGCGATTCATCTACCTACTGCAATATCGATTATGAAATGCAAAGCCCACACAAAAGTTACCGATATCATTTCTCAGGGTAATGACCTAGCTGACAGAACAGCTAAACAGACTGCTCAGAATCAGACTCACACAACTGACATTACAAAGACAATAGCTCCGACACCAACACATTGCATGACAGTTAAGGATCCCGCCCTTGATGTAATTGACATACAGACACATGCTACACCAGAAGAAATAAAGAAATGGACTGAATTAGGAGGGATCCAAACGGATCAAGGATGGATGACGAAGGAAAAATCTATATGGTTTCTTCCCGACTCCATGGTCCAAGTCATCATTAATACAATACATAGTCCAGCGCACCTAGGAGAGAAAGCTATGCTAGACAGCATTCAACATATTTGGTTCAACAAACACTTGCGAGCAGCGGCTAAACAAAAAGTTCGTACCTGTATGATATGTTGTCAGTTTAATCCAGGTAAAAGTATCCCCGTAGAGCAGGGTGGATTTCAACCTCCCGATCATGCTTTTGAAGTCCTCCAGATGGATTATATCCAGATGGAACGATGTTGAGGATTCAAATATGTTCTCGTAGTTGTCTGTGCTCTTTCCCGTTGGACAGAAGCCTACCCGGTTTCAGATTACACCGCCCCGACTACTGCCAAACAGTTAGTTCGAGAATTTTTCCCACGGTACGGTTTACCACGTGTTGTCTACTCAGATAACGGCCAGCCGTTCTCATCCGAACTAATGAAACACGTTTCCCTTTTGTTAGGCTACCAATGGAAATTCCACTGTGTCCGACATCCCGAGGCAGCAGGTCTCGTGGAACGTCATAATCAAACTCTGAAAATTAGATTGTCCAAAATATGTAGAGAAAAAGGTGTCGATTGGATAGTAGCCTTACCAGTTGCGCTCTTTTACATGAGAATGGTAGCACATTCTCGAACAGGGCTATCCCCGTATGAGGTGATCTTCGGTAGACCACCAAATATGTGGGGGACGCCTATACCTCGCAAAATCACTGATGTTGACTGTAATATGCTGACAGATTACCTGGCTTCCTTGATGTCTGCACTACAATCTTGTCGTTCACAGGTAACCGCAGCTTTTCCCGATAAAACTGAGGGGAAGCCCCATGACGTGGTTCCTGGTGACCTGGTTTTGGTCAGGAATTTCGACCGGAAGACCCAACTGGAGCCTAGGTGGAAGTCGCCTAAGTTGGTTCTACTCACTACAAGGACAGCCGTGAAGATTGAGGGTCGCAAAGGGTGGTTGCACTCGAGTCACATCAAGAAATTTTATGGACTACCATCCAGTGTGAATACTCAACCTTGTATCCCCTCACAGACAGACTCAAAGCTCCCCTTGGTTGAGCAATCCAAACCAGAACTTTATAAACTAAAATTGAGGTCTAGCAAGTCAGACAATTTGATTGTTTAAGTCCTCTCCAAGGTGAATCGGTTGAATTTGTCTCTGACATGTATCCTCTAGACCGGAATAGAGAAAGAAATCAACAGACACAGCTTAAAAAGCATGCGTATTGTAAATCACTTCGTAGTCACTGCACAGTAACACTATTAATTTTGTTTTTTCTAAGTCTTCTGATCATCGTTTTCAGCGTACTATTGCATATGTATTATCCTATTTCTAAACGTGCTTACAATGTAACCGCAGAACATTCTTTTAGTGAATTACCTCCGCATGAGTTGTCCTATAGATTTGCGCTGCGCAACAACACATTCATTAGTATGTTACATCATTCTCATCAGACCAGCAATGCTACCAATTGTTGGATATGTGGCCGACTCCCTCCCTATCAAAACTATAAGGGAGTTTTGCCCCTCTTTCCATATCCGTTCACACACAATGGCTCCTGTGGAGCATGGTTCAGTTTGATTAATTCCTTAGATTCAAATTCCGCAGTTTACCAAGACAACTGGGTGTGGGGAAACCTGAACCTAGTTTTGCTTAAAGTCTGCTACCCTAACAAGGAGGGACTTCCCAAAAGAACAGGAACTGATCTAGAAAATGAAGTATATGGATTAGGTAATTTTACACTTAATCTCATGATCCTGAACGTTGAATCCGAAGCTACGCCAATCTTGCCCGCCATGTCAGTATTCCCAGTAAAAGGGGAATTATGTGTACAAAAGAATGGTTCCATACACATGGGCCATAGTAAATGCACCACTGTAATAAAATTCAGTGATCAAGGCAAGTCTACATTTAGAGTTTCCCGTCATTCCTACTTCATATGTGGTCAGACCGCATATATATGTCTACCTTTAGATTGGGATGGTACCTGTTACATAGCATTCCTTCTGCCACCTGTTTTCCTAGCTCCTCCTGATTATCACAGAAATACCCATTTAGTACACAATAGACAACAGAGAGATCTCCCAATTGTCGATTACACTGAAACAGCATGGGAAAAATACACAGATTTCAATAAAGGGTTCTTTCCCTATATAGGTACAGTCACTAATAGTAAGCTGATACGTAGATTAACCAGAACCCTTGAAGCAGTAGTGAACGAAACTATTTCCGCCTTAGGCAATTTAACAGAAGAGCAGTCTGCTATGCGGATTGTTGTGCTTCAAAATCGTCTTGTCCTTGACGTCATCCTGGCCGATAGGGGCGGAGCTTGTAGGGTCATCGGATCAAGTTGCTGCATTTTCATACCAGAAAATTCGCCGTCAGTATATAAAGCCATAACCCGCCTTCATAAGATTATAAGCCAGATACACCAGAGTCCAGGCACCTGGACTTGGTCCGGTTGGTTCTGGGGCGTGTTGTCAGCCTGGGGATGGAGAATCCTATCCTTCCTAGGTATTGGCTTTCTCATACTATTCAGTTGCTGCTACAATGTGGGCCAGCGATTTGTGGCCTGTGTGCCACATCGTGTATTCCACCTACAAGTTTTCATTCAAAATCCCGGAAAAAGAAAGAAGAACAAATGATGCTATATGAACAGATCGATGGATTGATGAAGATCGATATCTCCTGAGGGTCCGTAGGGGACAAGGAGGGAATGAGGAAATATGAATTTTGTGATCAGTTATGTCCCCTATCGTAGACCCCAACGGCTCCATGTGCATGCTACAAGTACATGTATGTTCCCTCCAGTTCCAGCTCTGAAGACGCAAATACATGTGCGTCCACCGTCAACATGTCCACTTCAGATCCACCATGAATGGGTCAGATATTCCATTCCTAAGTATGAAAGGCCACCGACTTTATGTGGTTCACTTTCCACATTTTACAGATTCAGGCGAGTAGGCCCTGAATTCTGTCATCAAGCCTTTTCCTGCCTTCTGCCTCTGAAAGCTCCAGTCTGAGCCTGCATCTGTATCCATGAACTTTGTCCTACTCCCTGCGCGGCTAACGGTGCCTGATCCAGCCTGTTGCCTGCCAAAAACTGTATTTCACCTTCAAGATTATCTGCTTCGCTCCTCATCCGATGCATTCCTGTCTAGCAGTTTAGGTAAACATTCCTCCAGCTACCGTGCAAGGGGCCAGGCCTCACTGTCCTCGTGTAAGTAATTCATAGCCCCGTTACCATGGAAGATTCCTGCCCCCTCGCATCTCATGTAGACACTTAGACGCCCGTACACGCACTAACAGTCAGTATAGAATAGATTCCGTCCGAGAGACCTTTCCTTTTGGATAATACAGTTCTTTAAACATAGGATACTAGATATGATTTGGGATTAGGTTGACATGACCCTCAGACTTCTGTCTCCACATGTAGAGCTAAATGTCAAGTCCCCTTCACCCTCTAGTTGCACGTCAATCACACGTCATGCGGCTGCGCACGCATCTCTGCCAAATATTTCTGCTGACATTACAGGATTCTCTTATGGATCCACCCATTTGTGACATCATGTTTAATGACGTATTTTAGTTACACCCATGTTTACGCCTTTTTTGGTTACGTATGCATATTTTATCTCTCTTATTAGCTGTTACGCCTCTTGCATCTGTTTTACTGTAAATGCATTTTCCTATAAAACTGCTTGTCTGTCAATAATATATGCCCTTCCTTCCTGAACTTTCGTGGTGATGGAATAGAAGCCTGTAATTCGAATTACATTCCTTTGTATAGGAATAAAGCCTTTTTAACCCTCTAATACCACGGATTCTGCCTCTTATATTTACTGAGTTATTCTTCCTAGACTTTACCGCATAAAAAAAATAGTACCGGTAATGAAATATTTACCACAGGGGTGTGGGGGGATGGGAAGAAAGTGAGGCCCCTGTGCAATGCTAGGTTATCCCAAATGTTGAGTACCGTATTTGTGGGAACCACTATATAAGCACTTCGAGAGCGAGCGTTTATCTACAAATGCTTCAGTATTGGAATATTGAGCAAAATACCAAATAAAAACAAGCATTTGCAATGCAACAGGTCTCGCATTTATGCGAGTTTGAGCTGTTGACATTGCAAATAACATTGCCTTTTATTTTTGTTTTTAAAACCTAAGCAAAAGGTATTGTCATTTACAATGCCAATAGCTTAGACTCGCATAAATGCGAGACCTATTGCATTGCAAATGCTTGTTTTTGCTAATTCTGTGTCCAACTGAATTTAGCAATTTTGTTTATAAAATCCCTTTGATGGCAAATCTTATACAATATTAAGCCTCGTAAGTACTATTAGTAAGTGTATTTTCCGGTACAATGTAATCAGTCCGATGAACAAAATTCCAGTAGATGTAGGCCCAGGCGGGTTCTGTAATTAGATGTGTAAATATCCGTGCAAATAAAACCCTTTGCCATGAATGGTCGCCCCCCCCCCTCCGTGTCCGCTGGCCCAGGCCCCGCTCTGATCTCTGCTGGGCAGTTATTCACTGTTTAAGAGACGGGTGAGTGAATGGTGCCGCGGAGACAGCTGGGCAGGAAGGTGGCCCAAGGTGAACAAAGCGGACAGAGACTGGGGGCAGAAATGATGAGGGGTGGGGGGGTGAGAGAATGCGTTTACCAGAGAGAGCTTCGCAGGGACAGAGCGTCGCACAGACACTAACAATAGCTAGAAAAAGGGCCAGTGAGAGCAGGGGGGGCAGCCCAAGTAAGGCCAGGGTAGACAGCAGGCCTAGGGTAGGGAGGGAGAGTGCAGGAACCAAGAAAGTGCGAAACGGAAGAGTTAGTGGGAGGAGAGAAACAAGAAGGCAACTGAGAGCAATTATTTAGATGCATGTTTTTGTCTATTTTGGATAATTCACTCACGTTTTACAGCTTGCTCCCACTCCCAGCAGAATTGGTTCAAACACAAATTGGCACGGAGCATATTGATTCAAACGGAGAGGGCAACAGTGCAGACCGAGAGAGTAAGCAAGGGGCAATCTAGAGACTATGTTAATAGGTAGAAAATAAACAGTTGGTAATGGTCAGTACATTCTTACTTTAGGTTATGTGCACTCATTGCCTGTCCATTTGTAGCTTGCTGGAGATCGTGGTGGGGAAAAGAAACATAGAAAACGGAACATAAGGGAGAGAAAGTGAGGGGGAGCAAAGAAGAAAGAAAAAAGATGGAGAAAAAGGGTGAGAGAACGTGAGGGAGCAGAAGCGGGAAGAGGGAAATTCTGGTGACAGGAGGGTAGAGAGCGAGGTTCAGAACCAAGAGCGAGGGGGGAGAGTGGGAGAAAGAGGAAGGGGGGGAGGCACAGTAAGGATTCTTGCGGGGAGAAGGACGCAGAGAGGAGCCACGGCAGAGGAGGAGCCGCGGCAGAGGAGGAGTACTGCAATCATGTGTTTGCTGGCCCGGGAGTGATGCGTGCGTGTGTGCGTGCGCGCACAGTCTGTTCTTTTTTGAAACACATACTCATGCTTGTGGCGCACCCCTGCGTGCTCCCGCAAGGTGTATGCCGCCACAAGCACGAGTATGTGCTTCGAAAAAGAGCTGAACGACGGCTAAACGTCACCTATGCACCACATGCGCGCAGCGTGGGCGAGACCTAAAAAGATGTAAAAAAAGCACAAATAAATTAGCTTAAATAACAGCAACACTCTGAGTTTATAAAATACAACTTTAAATCTCAATATATTCTTTTCCTTGTACATGTATCCCCTCTCTATGTACTTATCTTTCTATTTATTAATTATTTTACACCTACTGTAGAAGTGGGAAAAAACCTTTGACTCTCTCAAATGCGCTACTCTATGTCTCACCCTATACCCATCTCAATATGTCCTCTACCTCCACTCTCTGACATATCCGAAACCCCATTTAATACTATGATCTCCAAAATAACCCTTTCTAGACCCTTCCCTCCTCCATCCCTCATTGGACCACCCCAAACCTATGATCTCCCAAATGACTTTTTCTGAATTCTTCCCTCCTCCATCTCTCATTTTACTTATCCCAAACCTCATCTTACTACTATGATCTCCCAAATAAATTTTTATAGATTCTTCCCTCTTCCATCCCACCAATATCCTATTCAATTAACAGACTTGCATGTCCATCGCTCCAATTAACTCATATTTCCCTATACTAATCCACCACTAATCCTTTTTGGGCTCTGGAGTGACGTGCTACTCGCTGAAAAGTACTTTGACGTCTCATCAGCGATAAGTAGCGCTATATAAATAAAATTACACTTACAATATACTTACATATGCAATGAGGTGCTATTGGTAGAGTAGCTGTGGTTATTCATATCTGCATATTTACCTTCACAGATCAGGCTGGGTACTTTATTCGACTTCCAAACTACAAATTCTTCATACCAGTGTATCTAACCCATCCATACTCTGAAAATCTGATGTCTCATGTTACCTAGGCGTGAATTGCATTGTCTAATTATCAATGATGCACGGCTTCGATGTAACAGCACTGTGGCTATCATGTGGCTGTGCAGGTGTGTGTCTCTCCATATGGATGTGTTGCTTCATCCAAGCAGAAGTGTTCAACCCTATCCGCACAGACAGGTCTTTGTTCCATACAACCACCTCTCCATCTCTATGCTGAGGATTATCCCTGACCGTACAAGCATTTTCCATCCTTCCTGTTTCCACTGTGCAGATGTTTATTCCTTCCTGTACAGTTATATCACCATACTTGTGCATGTCTATCTTCCTGTACAGTTATATCACCTTACCTTGGAAAGTAATTCTTCCTTCTTGTACAGTTTTATCGCCTTACCTGTGCACGTCTATCTTCATGTACAATTTTATTGACTTACCTTATCAGGTCTTTTTTTCCTTTCCCTACAGTTATATCACCTCACTTGTTTATGTCTATATTTCTTTTGGTACAGCTACATTCCCTTACCTGTGCACATCTATCTTCATGTGCATGTATATTACCTTACCTGTGCACTTCTATCTTCTTTCTGGTACAGTTATATTCCCATACCTGTGCACATCTGTCTTCCTGTGCAGGTATATCACCTTCGCTCTGTGAGTCTGTCTTCCTTCTGATACAGTTATATTCCCTTACCTGTGCACGTCTATCTTCCTGTACAGTGATATTGCCTTACCTGTGCTGGTCTTTCTTCCTTCGTGTTCAGTGACATCAACTTACATGAGCAGGTCTTCACTTCCTCCCTACACACATATTTCTTAATTCCCGATCTTGTTAAATTCCCTCCCTGCATGGGTGATTCTCGGTCCCTGTGTGGGAGAGGTTCATTTCTGCTCTTGTTCTTTAGGTTTCGCATGGCGTTGCAGCGCAACGCGTTGCTCACTTTGCGAGGTATGCAGTATACAGCATAGCGTTGCAGTGCAGCGCAACTCGCTGCTCGCTTTGTGAGGCATGCAGTATAGAGTTTAGTGAGGGAAAGCTCTGCTCACTTTCCGAGCATCTTTTTCATTGGCTTAAATTGTAAATCGTGCATTCTCTTGGTTTTCAGCTTGTTAGTTCCTCCTCCTGACAGCCATGTTGTCATTTTTCTCCTTCCATGGCTATCAGCCCCTTTACTTTAAAAACTCTTTTGTTCCCCTGCCTCCCCCCTCTCCCTCCTGCAGTTTGTAACTTCTCTGCCCACCACCACGCCCCCCCCACTCCCGTTCATACGTTCTTGGACACCCACACTTTTGTTTACAATGCAATAGGTCTTGCGTAAATACGAGTCCTATTGCATTTGTAAATGCTTGTTTTCTCCTGGGATTGGCTGGGTGAGTTTGCACTATATTTTGCCTGACCTGTCCAGATGGCTATATTACGCAGGCATTCAGCAGCCGCAATACAGACGCTCCTGTGCAGGAAGAGGAAGGTGTTTACCAGGACCCAGGCAGCCGCCCAGCAGAGCAGGAAGAGAAGTGTGCCGCAGTGTCGGCAGGTTTGGTAGGTTGGTCAGATCTGTTTCACAGCGGCTTGTTAAGTAATGTCTGGTCTAAGACCCGCCTTGCTCCCTGTTTGCAGGAATTGGAAGTGTTTGGAAACAGGCTGAGCGCCAGTGCTCACCACTTTAAAAAATTTTTTAGCATTCTTGCAGAGAGCCCTCACATTGTAGCGGACACCCTCGGACCCCAACGCCTCTCGTATCCCGGCTTCTGCACCACATGTGTTCAAGGGGCTGGAGTAGCACACCTGGATCTCCATCCATGAACTCCGCTGGGCAGCGCCGAGTACATGCACAGCCCACACTTACCATGAAAGAGTACGTCCTGCAGCACCCAGAGGCGGCGAGCAGCACTGTGCGAAAGGCAGAGTTGAATGAAAGCGCTTCCGTCATATACCTATACTCTGTTCGCTTGCAGTTTTTGTTCTTTCTTGCACCCTGCAGTACAGTCCTCTTACCCACACTATTCCCATACACCCCATAATCTAACCCCCGCACCGTGGTATCCTCTACCATGTAACTCTAGGGAGTCGTTCTACTCATTTAATTGCGGTGTTGCTTGCGAAGGGTAGGAGTTGTTCTGCTCTGTGGTGAGTTTTTATGGGGGTGTAGGGTAGCTTGGTGAGATGCGACGCAGACTGATGCTGGGCAGTGACCCTCAAAATGAACTTTGGTAAACAAGTGCCAAATGAAGCTTCATGGTGCTAACCGCGCTCTCTGCACCCCCCAGGGCCAAGGACATGAAAAACTGCCTGGGCCTGTTCCAGAGGAGGAACGATTCCCCGGGAGCCAACCCCGGGAGCACGCTGGACAAAGCCAAAAAGACCATCAGGTAAGTGCCCTCCCGCCCCCTTCCTCCTACGCTTCTGCTCAAGATGTCGGCACTGTTCAGGGTGAAAGAAGCATATTTCCGTCTGCTGAAGCCGTTTTATCGATTATCCTTGTATCTTCACTTCTGCTGATGTGGGCATGTAACTGTTAGATGTCTGTAGCGCTGCGCATCTTGGTGCCCTGTGACTTGGTCTGCACATTGTTTTGTGATGGGTGTAGGTTCTCTCTCTGAGTGGTGGGTTCTTTCGACCCTCACATAAACACCCTCCGTTGTACTTGTTCTACTTGTAAGTACTATGCTCCCTCTTGCTGCAGCAGTGATACCACTTCTTCTAAGCATATCCGATATATCGATTCTTTTGAGGACTCTTCACCGAAGCTCTAAGAGCAGTTCTTTTAAGTGTCATTGCTTCTGATGAAAGCGTTATCAGTTCTTTTAAGACTTATTTAGATTACTTTCTCTTTGTTGTGCACTGTATAAGACAAATGAGTGGGTTAACGCACTGGCCTGCGCACATCCCTGTGTCCTGTAAGCCTCAGGTTCAAGTTAAATCAGGATAGGCTCAGCCTTTCATCTTCGGAAGGGTTCTAAAGATGAGTACTGTTGCCTTGAATATCTTTTAGACTGCCTGTGTAGCCTGCTTCTGACCTTGTATATCATATAAATGATCCTTACAGTTTCTGTTGTGTCTGCCCCAGAAGGCTGCTGTTTGCGCCAGGTTGACCAGTGTGGCACAGTGCCCCAAAAGTTTGATGAAGTGCTTATAGACGCTTTGTTCGTAGTCGTACTGTTTGCTCCTTACCCCTGCAGGCCTCTGCCCAAAGATGCTGTCAATTGGGGCAAATCCTTCGACCAGCTACTGCTACACAAATGTACGTTTTGGGCCTTCCTTACTCCTGCAACTCTTATGTAGTTAAGATTGACCAATGTAGCCTTCACTCCAAAGAGCTTTTAAACAAACAGAAGTTGATGGTCAATTTTTAATGCATGAAAGACAGTCATCCCATTGTGCAGGCCCTGTCGCTCTCCAGTACCTGCTCCTACTTCTCTCCCTACAAATCCAGAAATATCTAGATACTTGTAGGAGAGTAGGGTCTGCTATCCTATGGTCACCCCAAATATTTGCTTTTTGCTTCACTGGTTTTTGACATATTGAGGCTGTGGGCCTGCCAATCAGACCCCCAGCCTGCTGTTCTCTCTACTAAATTAAAACTATGCATCCTAGGTGCATAACCAATTGGAAGTGGATCACCCTGTCAGCCCCTGTACCAGTGTACACTAGGTACCCAGGGCATTGGTGTACCCAAGGCCTGCCAGGGGCTGAAGCATGTATTATGCCACCCCAGGCTTGGCCTAACAATTTGACACAACTGGCTGATCACTCAGCTGGGGTAAGTTGGTGTAATCACCTCTTACTTAGGTGTAGTATACCTATACCTAACCTTAAATGGGACACATGGTAACCTATAAGTCACTCCTATGGCAGGCCTTAACAATCCTGAAGGCAGAGTGCTTGGTTCCATGTGAGATGGTGCTCTGGCATGAGCTGAGCCTGTCTGCAGTGGTCGGAACAACTTCCTTCTACTGTTTCCAGATATCGTCATACCATATACTCTTAAGTGCATTATGAACCTCGCGGTTAAATGCTATCTTTGGTTTGGCTTTATCAAAACATGTCGAGTAAGGTGTCATACGAATTGGAATACTAACCCCTCGCCAATTCTGGCGACGGGGTTAGCATTCCACCCTTCTAGAGGGACACGACATGTACAGTACCTGAAACCCGGGTAAAATCAGACATAGCCTCAGCTCCACAAAATGGATGCTGCCACCACAGACACAAGTCTGCCCTCCTGCTGCTGGGAGTCCTTCCAGCTTGGGAGGTGTGGACAAAGGGTTTCCTGCCAGGGGAGGTGCATGCACCACCCCAGACAGGATTTTGTGTATTGGTCAGGTAGGGCTTGAAAGAAACCAGACATGCCTGTGGCTCACAAGGAGCCTCGGTGCATATGCCAGTTCAAACCGGTCCTGGGGCACACCAGTCCCGGGCCTGGGGCGAGCTGGACAAAGGATTGGGGGCGTAACCACCCCCCTTCCTGGTCCCACCCATAGGGAGGGACCTAGCAGGTAGTCCGGCCCCTAGAATCCTCTTAAAGGTAGGAGCTGTGTCCTAAGACTTCAGACATCCTGGAATCAACTTGAAACTAAGAAGAAGACGGGAACTTCGACATTCTGCTGCACAGAAGACTGAATGAAATCTCCCCTGTGGTCAGGGAGTGACCACCTTGCTAACGCAAGCACCATCCAGCGAATCAACATCTGCTTTGCCGCCGCCTCCCGCCGGAGCCCGAGCCCAGAGACTGACAAGACCTGGACCTCCAGACCTCTCACCGCCCGATCCACAGTCCCTGAAAAGAGGAGACCCGTGGAGGCACCGAGACACGTGGAGCCAGCCATCTTGAAACGACCACGACAAGCTGACAAGTGCAACAACCAAGGCTCCCTCCAAGTTGTGCTTTGGGATCTGAGAAGCCCAACACCCGAGCAGCATCTGCACCAAAGGTGAGCCCTCCAGCATCTCCACGATCTGCGTGGGGCCCTTCTGCATTTTGCCACTCGACGCGCCTAACCGGTTGCTGGCCCGCTGGCTAGTAGCCATCTTGGCGACGAACTTTACGAAATACACCGCCGGTCTGGTTGCTCCAGACTGGCCCTTGCTCCCCTCCAAAGGAGCAGTCCTTCTGACCTTGCTGGTCAGAACCATCAGCTTATTTCATCTCCTACAACAATTGCTTTTGCCAAGGCTTGTTTGCTTCGATCAAGTTGCCGACACCGCCGACAGCGAGAGCCTGCTTGTGACAGCTCGTGAACCGACTCCTGGACGTCGTCGACCTCCAGGGACCACGTGGCTGCAGAGACAAGCTACACCTTCCTTCCTGTTTGCACCCGACATTGCCTGGTACCCACCTGGTGCCACGCTGGTCACTGGCTAGTGACTGTGAACACTGTCCCCTCTGCTTACAGGTCTTCAACATCTCCGATCCACTCTTGGATCCACTGCATCTCTCCCGGACCGACCGCCTGCAGCATCTTTTTCTTCAGGCTCCACGGAACAGATAGAAGAAACCCGACGCACTTCGAGGCCTATGCACCCGCTTCCTGTGGGTGAGGTAAAGCTGGCACACCTGTGCCCAAGTGTAGTATTACATCTCTAGTGCCTGTGTTCCAAATCTTGAGTTCCTAGTCCATCCGGAAGATCCTCTTTGCAGTAACTTTGTACTTTTTACGCACCCATTGAAACCTATGGGAGCACGCGTGTGACTATTTGCTCTGCACACGCCACCCGTGGACCTCCTGGTCACTAACTGAAGTTAGCTCCTTGTAGGCCCAGCGATTCTAGAGGCCCTAAGCCTTTTCCCTTTTCTGTTCGTGGTACTTATACCACTATTTTAGTATATGGTTTGAGCGGCCACCAGGGCCTATCCATATAAAGTGCAACTTCTGTGTATTCTACTGTAATCTTGTTTGACGATTTGTGCTCCTGTGCTCATAAAGAGACTAGGGATTACTTTGAGAAATAAATACATATATATTTTGAATATATATCTGTGTGGTGTCCTTTCATTGGTATAAAAGGGGGTTGCATTTGGTAAAACAGCTGGCTTAACACGCTTCACGAGTTTAGCCTCAAAGACTGCTTAGCCTACGCTACCACTAGGGCAGCTAGTCCGAAAAGGTTGACTTACAACCACACCATAAGGGTTGCTTGGCATGGTACAAGGTGATCACTTTAACTAGTGAGCATCATATACCAGGCCAACTTCTCACAATACTTGTGTTCCGTATGTTTTGTTGGGATCACATAACTGGTCCAGTTAGGACCCTAAGCGCCAATGCCATGACTCAGTCTATAATTCATCCACCATCCTGCAGCTGCACATACCACCTTCCTCACTGGTGGCACTGAGACTCCACAGCACTCCTTGGAGGTCCTGCTCCAGTCCCAGTGGGACTGCGCTGGTACTTCTCAGCAGGGACAGTACTGGTGCTTTCAGGAGGCCTCATATACCCATGATGGGTTTGCAGTGGAGTTTGCAGGGTGGACACCAATTACTTTGATCCCTATAGTTTTCATTGCAATCACTTCGGCCTTACCATTGCCTAGAGTGGCATATTACCTAAACTGGACCATTAACTCAACCTGACAAGTACTCCTGCCTGACCATTAATTTGACTTGACCATTAACTAGCCTGCCCAATACGTGTAACTGCCCATTAATCTGACTTGACCATTAGCTCAACCTAGTCAATACACATAACTGAACATTAATTTGACTTGATCGTTACTTTGACTTGATAGTTACTTTAACTTGATCATTACTTCGGCGTGATCATTACTTTGGGCAGGGCAATACTGTAATTGACGATTACTTTGACTTGGCGCTTGCTCCCAGATTGATTAGGACAACAGTTTGAATAGTAAGTCGAAGTGACAGTCATTAAGTAAAGATCAGGTGATAGTATTGGTTTTTCAAGGGTTTGTCACCTGAAGTGATGATCAGATGAATTCACTGTTGGTTCAAAGTAAAATTCAGCTGGAATGAACAGGACTAGCAGGGGTCAGCAAAATACCAGAATCACTTTAGCATTCTCTAGATTGCAGTTCACAGAAATTGTCTTCCACGAGCACCCGTAGACAATAATATTTTTTCAAATCTTGTATTTTCCGTGATATGACCACGAAAGGCCCTGATTTTATATTAAAACAGAGCTTTGGACTATACCATTTCCCGCTGAAAGACAATATGTCTCTCCATGTGTTCCCATACCTCGTGTGTCACGCAGTTTGGTGCTTACTTTCCCCCCATTTTGAAGAACGGTAGATGTTTCAGCACCCAGGCTAATGTGCTGTATCGCTAAATACATACGAGGCCCAAAAGGCGAGACTGATTGCATTGCAAATGCTTGTCTTCCTTCGTGTACACGTGTGTTCCTTCTTGCTACATAGTTCTTTCTCAAGCCCCCTGCATGTGCTTCTTCCACTCTGAGCAAGACTCTATCTTTCTCTGATCTGAGGTTTCTCCGCTCATTTTTTCCCATTAATGTGCAGAGTTTACTACTTTACTGCCTCTTTGTGCAGGGCTGCTCCCTCTCTATGCAATGTGTTTCATGATCCCATGCAGTGGTTTGTCACTGCTCATCAGTGAGAGTTATTGTATCTATGCTGTTTCTTCTTCTGCTCGTGTCTAGTGGTTTTATTCTCAGAACCCCACCCAACTCCATAACCCCCCCACAGCCCCTCCATGTGTGGGACTTTTGAGTTTCTCCATTCCCACGGCTGCAATGTTTCGGCTCTCTGCCTTAGTTTCTCTCTCCCAGTGTAAGAGCACCTTTCTTTCTGTACACTGGTTTCCTCCTTTTGGTTCAATTAATTGCCTGGTCTTGTGCAATGGTTTTCCCTCAATATAATATTTATTGGTCCTTTGCAGGAACCCACGCAGAGGGCTTCTTGGTGTTGTGCTGTAGATGCTCTCTCTTGACGAATGACTTTTCTCGTTTCTAGGAAGCAGTTTGCCCTGCCAGTGCATGTGTTTTGTGGGCCCTCCGCAGTAGTTTTTCATCAATGTGTTTAGCATTTCCTGGTGATCTACAATGGTTTAGTTCAACAACTTCATGAGCTTGCCTCTCAATGACTTACATTAGACATCACTCCCTCATTCACTAAGACCGTGATCTCTTTACGGACATCTCAGAAGGACACCTTCTACCACTGTGCATTTAACATTTCTCCCTTTATCAAGCAGAATTTGGACGTGTTGTAATTTTCATGTGTTTGTATTGGATCAGGTCTTTCAGCATCACCATTCATATTGTAAAAGGCACCATAATCAGATGTACTAGGTACTTTTTAACAACAAGCATTGGTATAGCCAATAGGTCTCGCCTTAGGGACCTTATAAGTGTTTAGCCATGCAACAGTTGATGTTGTTGCACCAAGGATATTGTGCTGCATAGCTAAATACTTATAAGGTCCCAAAAGCGAGACCTATTGGCTATGCCAATGCTTGTTTAAAGGGGGCCTCCAAACTGGTCTCTATCGGGCTCTGTTTTGTGCGCTGGCACAGGCGGTCAGTTTTTCCGGACTGCAGTGACAGCAGGCACATTGATGTGCGGTGCTCTCACTGCTCACTTCTCACTTCTCACAAGTGGAGAAGTTACGGCATGACGTCATGCCAGGTGAGCCTTGAAAGGGAAGGGAAATCCTTTAAAGAGAGTCATTTTCTCTCTGGATTTCCCTTCTCTTTTTGAAATTCAGGAGCAGCAACATTGTCATGGTGTCAAAAGGGCTGTAAGCGGAAGATTTTTCAATATTATATACAAGCCATAGCTGCTGCTCATTTATCTTATGCAACTAACAACCATTGACAAAGCCAAAAGGCCCGGCTTTTTGTAGGTATGATGTTACTTGTTGTATCAAATATCTGGATGCAATGACAGAAACAGCAAACCACAAGTCAGGCGGCACAATCTGCTAAACACAGATATTTATTTTACGTGTTTTAAGCCACGCCCTTAATTACATTGGACACGCCCCTTTGAGAGACCCCCCAAGATTTTCATCCCACTTAAAGCCCTGCCTATGTATATATGTAAAGCACACTTCTACCCATCTGGGAGTCTGATACACACAATATATATCTGTAAATAAATAAACTGAAAAAATGTCCCCCAACATCCAACCAGTGGTAATATGTACGCATTTAAAGAGATGAGTGAACAGCCTCCAGGGACTCCAAAGCAGTGGTCGTCACTGACAGTGCAGAGGATACAAGATCCATTACATATATATAGTGCATATATTAACACTTTAATCAGGCTAATGATGAATGATGTCACTATGCATCTGTAAACCCCCAACACACATCATCAAAGAAAGCAACATTGTGCAAAGGCTAATGTTCTCCATTGTCAGCATGCAGTCCTGGACAAAGGGAAGTATTTATTTACATAAGATGGGCCCCCATGAGGCACAGGAATGTGAAGTATTCTGTACAAAATCGAATTGTTGCATTGGTCAGAGGTCATCACCTACACCACACGAGGTAAGAGGTGAGTATTATTTAACAAGAGCGTACATGTGTGCACGCACTGTAAGGAGCGTGACTAATCACATGACATGTTATTGACTAATACTTGTAAGGTCATTTCAAAAAGTATTTACAACGATGGAGACTCACATACACGCCACAAGAGCTACTTACCTTCAGCCCTTCCCCACCAATTCGGACCTGTGGACACTCACTCAAGGCACTGATGCTCAACCCAGCAGCCACACATCACAGAATCATTCCTAGCCCAACCCTTAAAGGGATTACAAGGACAGGCGTCAGTCGCAGCTAGAGAAGAGCGTGCACGGTCACCGAGCCTGGGTGTGTTCACAGTATTCTGGTATGTGGGCTCCTCTGTGACTGGCCAGTTTAAAACTCAGCACCACGTGCACCAGAAGGCAGAGAGACCCCTTGACTGGACCGGAAACTGGAGATCTGGAACTGAGGCCTCAGAGTGAAAAGAGTAACACAGGCGCCCTGTTAGCAGTTTTCAAACGGACGTCTGTGCTTGCTGCCAGTTTTGAAACTGTCCAATATGTGCTTCATTGTTCCTCAGCCCCTCCCACTGCCCCCCACACCCACCAGACAGAAGGGCAAACGAAGGCGCTACACAAAGAGCGGTGGCCCTCCGCTGATCCTCAAGTGCTCTGACTTAACTCGACGTGCTGCGGATTCCCATCAACCCCTGGTGCCTTGGGCCAGACTGGCGACTAGTTCACCGCGGCCAGACTCCCACCCAGAGCCGCTCTCCCACTGCGAGGCTGGGGCTCACTGCGGAGAGTCGCTGTTCTCATCGATGTGAAAGGGTAACCAGCGTGCGTCACCCGTAAACCTGGGAGAAGAACGTACATTGAAGGCCAACCACACAGAATATTCTATGGGAGAGGGTGTGGCGTACTGGTCAGAGCTGCCGACCGTGGCACTTGGGAACCAGGTTCTAGTCTCAGCGTCGCCTCAACTTAAGATTCCTGAGCACAAAAAAATTAAACAAGCATTTACAATGTAATCGGTCCAATTGCAGTGCAAATGCTTAAGTTTAAAACTGAGCGCGGCGCCGCTTCACGGACACCGCGCTCGGTTTCTTTATAAATTTCTTAACTTCAACACTGAGCACGGTGTCCTTGAAGCGGGCGCTTCGCTCAGTGCTAAAGTTAAGAAATATATAAATAAACTGAGCGCGGTGTCCGTGAAGAGGCGTCGCGCTCAGTTTCAAAGTTGAACGAGCGAGTCGCTCGGTAAACAAGTGGGAGTGGTGGAGGGAGTGCGGCCAGCAGGGACGCACAGCATTTACCTTGCGGGAGCGAGTGCGATAATTGCTAACAGATGGCGCCGCTCGCTCCCGCAAGGTAAACGCCAAACGTGCATGCGTTGCAATAGAAAGCAGTGCAAAGCGTGCACGTTTGTGACCCAAAAAGCTGATCGATTCCAAGAGGTCCCCTCCTAAACAGCGCATGCGCGCTGCGTAGGCGAGACCTAATGAAATGCAAACAATTACAAGTGCGTCTGTTTACTCAGTTGTGTTTTTTTTCATTTTGACGTTTTGTAGAACGGCAAACTTGTCTCCTAATGGTAACCTCTGAACCTTACTCTCTTAGAAAGGGAGAGCTAAGGGCATTGAAAGTTGACAAATCTTTGGCAACATTAAATTCCATCTAATTAGGTATCTGTCAGACAATTAATTATTTGCAGCATAAGCTGCTGATTTAGGTGAGGACATTGTTTCTAGCTCAAACAGATCAAAGGTTACTCAGAAGAATGCTTGTGACATGCAATGGCGCACTCAGCACCTTGCTGAAGTTGCCTGCACACTATTCAGCTGTTGATTTCAGAATTCAGTGTTTCAAGAGGTGATCATCTTTCAACAGATGACATTAATGAATTTCCAATGCAGGTTATCATGCAGTGAGGGCAAGGGTTTTTAGGTCTTGCATACAGACATTTTTTAGCTGTCTGTATTCAAAAGACAGATTATGGATCGCACCAAAACTAACAGTATGCTATGGGTCCACCCACTGCTTACCATTGGCTGGCTTTCTTGCCAGTCTAATTTGCTTGCTTCTTATTTGATGGCTTTCCTTCCTCTTCTCATGTATGTCACTTCCCTGGAGCTTAGCTTCTTTATCAGGTTTTTGATTAAATTACTTGTATTCTTCCACTCCTCACATTCAGGGAACAATTTTTTTCATTTGCTTTCAGGACTCCAAAAGAGTGCATGTATTTTCTTTCACTCTTCCTCATTTGTTGCTCCAGCAAATGAGCTCCATGTTGCTCTCTTTTCCCCAAACCCCAGTTCGTTCATTGCTTTACCCAACTGGGTTTTAATTGTTTTTTAAATTTCCTTCTCGTCTGTTTCTCCCTTGCCACTCCCTGTTGCTCGCCCCCACCCCATATTCACGTCTCCCTCACCCACTACCCCATCTACTCCTCCATTGCTCTCTCCTCCCTCCTGTCCTCATCATGGGCCTTGAAATAAAGGTTTGATTTTTTCGCTTTGCCTGGCTGCTGCCATTTGCTGCCCGAGCACTCCAGCAAAACAGATCATTGCATGTTATCATTATTTTTTTTAATGTATCACGCCAAGTGACATCTTCCATCTTGCAATAGATAAATTAATAAAATGATCAAAATGGCGCCAAGCATCCTGCTGTTTGCTTGCAAATGCATGGTAAAGCATGCCCACATATACATGATCACACTGGCCTGCTATGGCACAATTGTGCTCTTTTTATTCATTCTGTTCTGCCAATGCTGCCACGCATCATCAATAAGCATTGACAAAGTCAAAGAGTCAAAAAGGCGAGACCTATACTCAGGGCCGGACTGTTTACCGGGCATTTTGGTGGGCTAGCAAGCTGGGGGCCAATTTCACTGCAGTGGGGGCTGATTTTGTTGATGGGGACCTGCATGTGCTTCTAAATAAAACAAATGGTTATAAACCATTCTTTAAAACCATTTGTTTTTCCATTGTTTACTTAGAAAGGCCCAGTAGCCAGTCCGGTCCTGCCTATTCTTCTTGTGTTTGGATTTAAGAAGCAGCAATAATTTGCTTGCTCATATGAATTTAAAACAGGGTGATATGAATACAGTCTCTGGCATTTAGAAATGCTTTGATCGATTATTTTAACAGAGTTTTCATTGTTAATAGGGAGAAAAGGATAGAAGAGAGAAGGGACATCAGAAATATTACAATCAACACTGGTTCATGGTCATAATATTGAGCCCCTGAATAGCGACATGCAAAAATATTCATGACAAATGTTCGCCAGCTCCAGGCCTTATACCCAAAACCAGATTTGAAGTTAATTCATCACAATAACCCCATCCCAAACAGTGCACCGCAATCTTGATCTCCATCAACTTATTACGAGGTTAACTTTTTTAAACATATTGCATAGCCACGCAGGTCCAGGTCCGCACAGAAATTTCTCATTACTTGAGGTTTAACATGTAATTGCATAGTACTGGTGGGTTGTTACTGCACAGTACTGCTAATTACTGGTATGGAGTCTGACCCTACTAGTACGGTGCAACTTGTAATAGGGGCCATGGTGGGCTACTTCACGTGGCCCAATTTAGAAACGCTTGGTGGGCTGGGGGAAAGGGTAGTGTAGAGATGGATGTTCCTTTACTTTATTTGCTTCCTTTATTTGGAATGCACTCTTCTTGGCTTGCACAAAAAAGAGAACCATTTTATGTTTAGAAAGGCTTTTAAAATGAATCAATGTAATTGGTTATCTTCCCATCTTTTCTGATGTTTTTAGTCAGTTTTGCCTGAGGGCATTTATTGCATTTTATAAGTAACAACTCAACTCATGTCTTGTATGTACAGGTTTTCAATATATTTAGTGCATGACCTCAAGACATAATTATGATCAAGCATAGTCATTCCAGGCAAAGAACAGGTGTCTGGCACCAGACCTATGGGAAGATTGAGAAATAGTTCAGCTAAGTGACTCCTGATCATACAATGTATGTATCAACTGAGGCACACCTCTCTCACAGAAAGCAAACACCTCTATAATCAGCTTCTTGGAGTGCATAGGAAGGCAGGTGAATAATTTACTTTAATTTATGAGTGTGAGGACTTTCTCTGGAATGGGGTATATGAAGAGTAAGTTTACTAGCACTCCTTGTGTAAGCATTGCATCACTGTGTCATGTCTCTTCAAACTAGTATGGTCTGGCAGCAAAATTCTTGTGAAATCTTAATCTGCCCTCAAACTAAGATTGTGTCTGTCAAAAGCAACATACCAATAGTCACCAGTGCAAAAGCAGTGCACACTGAAAATACTGTGTGCACTAATCGTTCCAATGTTACAATGAGAAACTGGTAACCATGTTGTCTGCCTGGTGTCACTCTTGTGTCCCATTCAAGGTTGTCCCTTTCTGTACCCAATAGCTATGAATAGTTTAGACATTTAGGAGAAAATGGTCATTATCTCCTATGAGACCTTCTCAACATGGGGTTCTAACAACAACTATTTAATTTTGATTTAGGATAGCACAGTATCTGTGCGGCGTAATTAACAGCTGTCACTATCACCCTCTGATTGGCGCTCACTTATTCAATCTCAGGAGATGCATTAGGAGTAAAATTGAAGACTGATTTGGCATACATCCCCAAATCAGGTATGCTAACCCACTAACCTCAAATGACACACAAATGAAGGAGGAATGCAGAACAAATCAAAACATTCACCCGCAGTCAAGAGATCTGGGTTAAATCCATCATTCTTTTGCTCACCATGCCACCCCAGTTTAAACCTGGCCATATGCAAATCAGTTTTGACCCTGTGCCTCAGGGGAAAAGTCCAGACACGAACTGCCAAGCCAGGTCCTCCCTGGACCGCAAACAAGCATCCTAGGACCGGTTTCGGGGTTTCACCCCTCTTCAGCAGGATAGCTTGGTTCCAGTGGCACAGTGAGCCCAGGACCCACGTCTGGGCATACCTGGCACACTTAGGGCGAGAAAGCAAAAGACACACAATTGATGGACGGAATGCAGAACAAATCAAAACATTCACCCCCAGTCAAGAGATCCCACTAACCTCAACATTTTGAGACTTGTACATGTGTGAGCATTTTAAGCAATGTCCCCAGGAGGGGACTGAACAGGTACAGTTGGAGAATAGTCCAACAGAAGGGTCTGTCTGAAGATGGAATTAAAAATATTTCCTGAGCTCCCTATCATTTCACAGAAGGAATTTTCAGAGAATTGGCAAAAAGAGCAATCATCTTATGATAACTATGGAAAATTGCTTCTAAAGTGTTATGTTTTGAAATTTGTATAAGCTGCTTATTAGTTGTCAAATTAGTCATTACCCTTTTCGAAGATGTTTGCCAGCAGAACATAAACATGTCAAATCCACTAAAACATTTATTGTAATCCTACCAGGTTTGACCAATATTTTTAAAATGCCCAATTAATCAAAACATTTTCTTGTATTGTTCTATGGATAACTCCAGTAAATTGTTTCAAGTGCTAGACCCACCCCAAAGGATGACCTGTTAGCCCCTCCAGAGGTTCAGGTCTAGCTGCACCACTGCACAGGGTTTCTCATCTAACCTTCGCTTCGATTGTAATTCTATAATGCATATTAGCAAGCCCATTATCGCTGTTTTAGCGGCAGTTTCCTACCGCTAAAACGGCGATAATTTTATCGCCGGTCTTGCTAATATGCCCCCATGTGACTTCCCCCTGGTTCAGCACTCTAATTCTGCCTTGGGTTTCCTTCATTCAGTGCCTCGCTCCAGGGGGCGGCATGAAGGTGAGATTTACAACAATGTCAGCAGGGGTGAAAAACAGAGAGACAGGCGGGAGTTTGAATCACAGAGAGGGCCAGTCATCCATCAAGGCGAGCGGGATAAGGTCATGCCTGCCACGCACACCTTTCTGATAAGACGTGCGGCAGAGCTGCTAAAATGAGCATCCGATCCGCGAGCTATTAGACTGTCGTCCCCCGACAAGCAATGAATAAAACATGGGGCCCAGGGGACGCGGAGACTGGGGACTAGTGCGCTCATGGCAAAATTGTCACTTAAAGAACGGCTGTCGTGCAGTTCTGGCTGCTGTCCATGCTTGTATTTGCTGTATGAGTTCCTGCAGTACATGCTGTATCTGGTGTGTGTGTGAGGGAAGCTGGCACTCCTGCAGTATGTGCTGTATCTGATGTGTGTGTGAGGGAAGCTGACACTCCTGCAGTATGTGCTGTATCTGGTGTCTGTGTGAGGGAAGCTGGCACTCCTGCAGTTCTTGCTTTTCCTGTTTATTGGCTCTGTCTGTAGGGCAAGGTGTCACTCCTTCCTGTATCTGGTTTGTGTGTAGGGAAGCTGCAACTCTTGCAGCTCTTGTTTTTTTCAGACATGTGTGCGATGGGAAGCTAGCATTCCATCCTATATCTTGTCTGTGTGTGAGGGAAGCTGGCAGTCCTGCAGTTTTTGTTTTATCTGGTTTGCATGTGAGGGAAACTTGCACTCCTTCCTGGATCTGGTCTGTGTATGAGGGAACGTGGCACTCATTGCGGTATCTGGTCTGTGTGTGAGGAAAGCTGACGCTTCTGAGCCCATGTTGCAGCTGGTTTGTGTGTGGGTGAATGTTTCTGGCATAGCTAGTACAGTTCATGCTTGTATTCTCTTTGTAAGTGGCAAGCGGGCACTCCTGCTCATTCTGCAAGTGTGTGCGCACATGCGCTTTTCTTTTGTGTATGTAGCTTGAGATGATGTCTGTGTTGTAGCTGCTCAGCATATACGTGAAGCTTGCAGTGTAGTTGATATGCAGTATCTTACTTGTGAGTGACAGAAATCTACAATGTTTATGGATATGCTGTACAGGTTTTGAGAATAAAAGAAGTTCTTCCTGCTATTTTTCCTCTCTGTGTGAGGGAAGTTTGCCTCTTAAAGCTCACACAGGCCTAGCACACAATGGCAGAGCTGGACAGGAGTTCAGTGTCTGTGGAGCCCTTGGAGACCGGATTGGAAATCCCAGGCCGCTCCTGGTGCCTCATTTTTGAAAGTGAGATTGAGAGAGAGAGTTCGCGCTATACAACACTGTATAAATAAATAGATTGATAGATAGTTAAAGAGGGGAAATATAGGAAGGAGAGAGAGAATGGATGAATGGAAAGAGAAAGATTCTGCGACGAGACGGATGGGGAGGGGGCTGTTCTGATCCTTTTTGCCAGGACTGTCTTTGCTCCCCCAGTCATGCCCGCTTCATGGGTGCCAAAAGATTGCACCGCATCTCTCTGACGACTGTCCAAGGTGTAGATGGTAAGTCCTCGGGTACATGCGGCCTACCCGGCTCTCTAGAAAGGATACACACAAACACAGGTGCCGTATGGGCAAAGACCCTGAGTGGTCTTTCGCACGTTTATTTATCTCCTCGAGGTGAGCCCGCCCTGAGGAGTGCTACATTTGCTAAAATGTTGGGGAGAGCCCGTGCGGCTCTCTATAACCCTCCTTTTCATAAGTAACTACCTAATACATTGACATCATGATCGAGGTAGAACGCATACAAAGTCCCTGAGCCGTTGGCTGGATGCAGGGCTTGGCCAGAGACCATACGTCTGGCTCCGGGAGCTGGGGTTGGACCCTGCTTCATCTGGGCTGCAGGTCAAAGACATACTCGGGATGCTCTGGCATGGTGAAACGGCATCTGGGGTCGCTCCGTCATCTTTGACAGTCCTTGACTTTCTCCGGGTGTCGAAGGGGGTGGTATTGGGCTCGCCAGCGAATCTGATTCCATTTCTTGATTGATAACCCACATCTGACCGAAGCGAGGCCCGTGCACCTTCTTGAACAAGGATACATTTTGGGGCACCATTTCCTTGCCTCGTTGAGTGGAGATCATGGTCCCTTGGATGGCGCCGACTCTCCACACCTCATAGGTTGTCTGGAACTTCCACCCGGGGTGCCTGTCTTTCATGACAGCATAGTCGCCCACACACAAGGATGGTGACTGGGCACCTCGGAAGAGGCTTGTCTTCTGATGGTGGTTTCTCTCCTGGCTTGCGTTGCTACACTGTCCCTTTCGGCTGAGCGCCAGATCGGGTCTGTCGGGATGCTGTCCCGTGGGGAAGCCTGAAAAGTAGATGGGCGCAGTGGGTGGTACTGTGAGGGGTGTGTCGATATGCATCCAGGAACTGATGGAGAGAACTCTCAGCATCTTTCCCTTTTTCCACTCCAATCCCCAGCGCCCAGTTGACAGTCTGCATAAAGTGTTTGAACTCGCCGTTCACTTGGGGCCATTGCGGAGTGATCTTCTTATGTCGAATTCACTTTCCTGCCAGATACTCCTGGAATTCCCTGTCCTGAAATGGGAACCCATTGTCTGATTTGATCTGCCCAGTAGCACAAAGGTCTTATCAAGAACAGCTTGGACTTGAGGAAATGCAGTGTATGAGATCGCTTGAACGATGGGGATTTTGGAGTGTGAGTCCATTAGAACTAGAGTGCTGTGGCCATCGGACAAACTCCCAAAGTCGTTGCTCACCTTGGACCAGGGTTCTTCGCAAGGCTCCTCCATGATGATTGGGGCTGGAGCTGGTTCTCTCCCAATGAATGCGCACAAATGGCATTTTCGAATTGTTTCTTTGACTAGGGCATCAATGCCCAAGAAACCAAACTTTGTTGCGGAGGTGTGCTTTGGTCTTCTCCATCCTTTGGTGTCCGACGTGTGCCAAGTCAACAACTCAGTTTTGCAGCTTGTTTGGGACCACAATGGCATGGCCGCGCAGTATGATCCTGTGTTCGCCCTCACTTAGCTCACTGCGGACTCTCCACAGCTGCTGCCTCGCTTGGTGATCCTCCACATTCAGGGAGTGTGCTCCATCTAGGAAGTGTTGCCATCCCCTGACGGGCAGTGCTTCCTTGACCTTCATCAGGTTTTCACTTAGAGTTGTTGCCACTACAATTTCCTCCAGCGTCAGCACCTGGGTTATCATCTTGATAAACGCTTCAGTGTGTTTTTCGTCTGCCTGTGGCTGCTACATGTCTGCCGCAGTGGGGTGGTGAGATAGATAGTCAGCAGGGTTGTTGGCACAAGGGCAAAACACAACCTCGAACCGGTATGCTTGAAGTTGGACTGCCCACCATTCTATCCTGGAGGGGCAGTCTTGATGTCGTGGAAAATAGGGGAATCAGCAGCTTGTGGTCTGTCAACACTCGAAATTCGTGCACAGAGAGATACAGTTGGAAGTGCTGGCCTGCCCACCTGATGGCTAAGGCTTCCCTCCCGATCTGGGAGTACCTTGTCTCGGTGTCTGGTAGTGCCCGACTGGCGTACGCAACGAGTGCCCACTCCTTTTCTTCGCTCTCCTAGAGGAGAACAGCCCAAGGCCGACTGGAGTTGCATTGACGACCAGCTCGGTGCGTCTTCCTGGGTGAAAGTTTGCCATGATTGTTTTGTCCATCAGCGCTGTTTTGATGGCATGGAAGGCTGCATTTGTTTTTGGGGTCCACTCCCAGGTTGCACTGTTGCACGTGAGGGCTCGTAGCGGTTCTGTCAGGGAGGCCAGATTTTGGTATGAAACGGCCACAGTATGTGGCCATCCCCAAGAAGCTGCCGACCTCGGTCGGTGTGGTGGGTGTTTGGGCCATCCGATGGCGGCTGCTTTCTTCAGATTCCCCTGGAGCCCCTCACATAAGAAGATGTACCCAAAGAAATTGACTGACTCCTGATAGAATGAACATTTTCCCTTGTTAAGGGTTAGGCCACTGACCGCCAGACGTTGGAGTTTGTTTCCCAGGTGCATGTGATGTTCTTCCAGGGTGTTAGAGAACACCAGAATGTCATCGCTGAGATTTGTGATGGCCTGCAGACCCGTCAGGGTCTCCCTGATGGCATTCTGGATGACCTCAGCGGGCAACGATACCCCAAAGCTCAGTCTTTCGTACCTCCTGAGACCCACAAGGGTGAAAAATGTGGTGATGTATCTGCTCTCAGGTGCAAGCTCCAGCTCATGGTATTTGCGTTTAAGTCGAGCTTAGAGAACCACTTTGCCCCATTAAGGTCAGCCACAATGTCATCCATGGTGGGTGTCAGGTGTCACTCCCTCTTCACAGCCTGGTTGGGAAGGCGCATGTCGACACACATCCAGATGGCGCTGGGCTGTTTGGCCTTTGTGGCGATGACCAGAGGTGACACCCATGGGGTCGGGCCGGTGACTCGCTTGATGACACCCAGCTCCTCGAGTTTCCTCGGCTCTTCTTCCACCTGTGGACATAGGTGGAAGGCCACTCTTCTGTGCCTCTGGCCTGTCGACCTGATTGAGGAGTCGATGTGCAGTTTAAATTGCTTGCCTTTGAGTTTTCCCAGCCCCTCGAATAGATGTGGGATCTCCCGTAGGATGGCATCAGCTTGAGAGTCGTGAACTTGATTGGCGAAAAAGACCAACCCAAGGTCCTCTGCAGTGTGGCAATTGAGGAGAGTGCCTTTCTTCCTGTCTGTAACGTGGAATCTTGCCCATGTTGCGTGCCTGTCATGGGCCACTGCCCCTTCTATCACTCCTCTCAGGGGGAGTGGGTAGGTCCCTCTGTAGGTGTAGATCTTTACATTTGAGGTTGAGAGGGGGGGCACGGTGTGAGGAGTTCATATTGCTCAGAGTGCATGACAATCACTGATGTCCCGGTGTCAATAAGTGCTTGCACCATGGAGCCAGCCACTTGAATGGAGCACAAGGTAGGTGGCCGCCGTCGATGATCTCCGCGCCCTGTGAAGAATATTATGAACATGTTGTCGTTGTCTCCCTCCATGTCGAAATCAGGGCCTGGTGGTGTGTCGTCTCCTTGGGTGAGGTGGTCATCAATTGACAGCTGCCTGATACTAGGTGGGGGACCACGTGTCCTGGTGAAGGCTGTCCTGGATTTTCCGCTCCTGCATACTCTGGCGAAATGATTCTGTTTTCCGCACCAGGAGCAGACCTTCCCTTTCGCATGGTAGGGTCCTGTCTGTGGATGCTCGGCATCACAGTTTCCAAAGGGCCCGCCCTTCTGTACCTTTGGGGCGATGTCAGCAGGGCTTGGGCATTTTTGAATGGCCTTGACTCTTTCCTCCTTGAATTGGACAGGGGGGTGTAGAGTGTGGCGGTTTTTCCTATTGAGAGCAGCCTCCATTTCGTCTGCTCGGGAGTTCGACAGCTCATGGGACCTGGCCAGAATAAGTATGTTGCCCAGCGACATCCCGGGTTGGTGAAGGATCAGCTGCTGTAATAGCACGACTGGCACCCTTGGATGATTTGGGCCCGTATTTCCTCCCTCTGATCTCGAAACATGCATGTGCTCGCCAGCCATCTCATTCAGGCATAGAACATGACGACCAATTCTGTATCGGATTGTTTGGCCTGTTGCAGCTTGAATCGCTCAAAGCCTGGGTTGATTTGGGTTCTAAATGACGGTCCAGAGCCGCCACCGAGGTGTCAAAATCATTATCATCTCCGGTGTTTGGGAGGGCCTCGAAAAGGTCATACAGCTCTCCAACCCCGTAATGCATGAGCTCACTGGATGGTGGGAGCCGAGTCACCGCGGCATGGCTGTGGTGTTGGGGCAGTGCGGATGCACCTGCTAGTGTGCCGGCTGCCCATTTCTTGAGATGGTGTGCTCATTGTAGCTGTCTGTCAGGTGGGGTCTTGCTTTCCTCCTGTGATTGACCTGTCTTGCAGTGTGTGTCCCTTCTCCGTCCTGCGCGTTTGCAAAATCTGTATGTGTCTTTGTTAGTCTAGCCTTTTACCCTTTTTTGTATGGTGTTACCAGGTGTACCTGTGTCCACCAGGCATCCTGTGTGATCACCCTTCTTATTTTTTGTTGTTGTTTCTCACAAGGAGGGTGTCATTGGTGGAGGTTGCCAGGATGTTGGGGAGCTCACTAGTGTCCAAACCCCGTGTGCTCATACAATTCACAACTTGCAGCCTGACAGTCCTTGGACTTTCAGTGCTTTGAATCTTTTTTTTCTGCTGCTTTTTCTTTTGTGACTCTAAATGATGCTCCCACGCAGGGGCCTCGTGGGGCTCAGTGCGTTCACCTCAAAAGAAGCGTGGATGTCTCTGGCAGAATGTTGCAGGCCTCTCGTGGCCTGGTGTGCATGTGTGGTAGTGGCAGGGCCACTGCCTGCTGAAGAGAGGCAGGTGGAGCAGCAAGGGTGATGCCCAGCTGCCGGGAGTCGAGAGAGCCTCGAGCGGTCTCCGCAGGGGGGCAGGAAGCGTTGCGGTCCTCGCAGAAGGCGGAGACCCACTGCTGTCTTGGAAGAGCATGGAGCGTCAGCTTCCAGGCGTCCCGTCGAGCAGCGCCTCAGGCTGGTGGGGAATCTGTGGAGCAGGCAGAGACAGGTGAGCTGGCGAGGCGCAGGTCAGGTACCAACCTTGTCGCCAGTGTAGAGGATGAGCCCTCGGGTGCATGCGACCTACCCGGGTCCCCAGAAGGGATGCACACACACACAGTTGCCGTGTGGGCAAAGACCCCGAGCGGTCTTCTGCTCGTTTATTCATCTCCTTGGGGTGAGCCCACCCTGAGGAGTGCTACATTTGCTACAGTGTTGAGGAGAGCCCAGGTGGCTCTCTACACAAGGGAATATTTGTACCAATGTGTCTGTTCTCTGTATGTGAGAGTGTCACTGAACCCCTGTGTGACCACTTCACTCTACAAGAAAGTGAGGACATGCCTGGGAGCAGCTTTCACTCTGCACAGGGACCAAAAAAAGGCATACAGCAGTAAGATGATTGGTCACAATCACATCGTCTTTCCGCAAATACTAAGAAATTAAAAGGGAGGGTTAAGCTGATTGTATCCCAACTGTGAAAAGATTCTACAAAGTAAAAAAAATGTTTTATATTTTCTTAAATGCGAAACATACCACTTGGTGACTTCAGAGTGTTATTGAAATGGATAAAGCAATTCATCTGGTAGGTCAGGCAGAGCCTTGGGAAGAGTAGTAATAGTATTGTGGCCAGATAAGAAAGACTATAATTGAAGGACTGACCAAAGGTTCCTCCTTTGTGTGTAGTGGGAGGGCAGAGTGGAATAGGAGAAACCTTAGAGGAAGAACCAGACAATAACAAAACCCAAGACATTAGATTGTGGTTTGAGAAAAGAACATCTCAGGCTGTAGTTATTTAACAACAGTACCAAATGTCATATAGCATATAATATGTACACTGCAATTCAGCCCTTGACTTTTTTTTATAATTGAAGTTAAACAAAACACATTTGTAGACTGAAGCAGTCTTCCCTGCACCACATATCCTAGCTCCTTGTACAAACCAAGGGGCGAAAATCACAAATTATGAGACACTCAGCTCTCCTGTCAGAGAGCAATGCCAGCTCTCAAGCAGATCTGAAAACCAAGAAGCAAAGCGGCCTTGCCAGGACCCTCTGACACCCTTCTGAGAAATGGGCCTGGCCAACTGGCCATAACTTGATCCCCCAGCGCTGGTCCATCTCCCCCACCTCCATAGACAAAAAGGTGGAATACCCAACAGGGGCTTGGAATAGCAGTGTAAAATCCCACATCTGCAGAAAAACAACCATATTCTATAGAAGTTTTTGTGGGATTCATCCATGCCCTTCATGTGTTTATCCCAACCCCGAATTTGACCAGAACAAAACAAACAACAGAAACTCACAATAAATATTCCTGGGCGTGTGGGAGAAGAAAGATTCAGACTGCAAGGTGCTGATGGATAGGAGGTCAACTGACCTCTTCGCTGCCCTTAAGAAGCTTATTAAAACTCACCCCCAATGCACCTCCAGCACCCAATGCCCACACACCTCTACTTCCAGTAGAAGCCCACAGTTCCTGGAAATGGTCAGTAAATGATCAGGAAGCAGGGCATTTCCATGATGCTCCCCCTGCCACCGAGCCTTCCACTATCTGGAGTGCCCCCGATTTGGATTATTTTTATCGTACAGTATGGAGAATATGGTGAATGAGAGAAGCCTCCGCGCAAGAGATCACCCAGCAACAAGACCAAGACCTTAGACTGTATTTTCAGAAAAAGAACATTAGGACTGAATTCCACATGTAAACAACAAACCAAACACGTGTTTCTGTCCCTTTTGCAATGCCATTCAGCCCTTCACATTTTTCATCACTGAACAGTTACATAAAACATTTTTGCAGACTCTTAATTGGCTATTCAGCTGGTATTCTCTGCACCGCTTACCCTAGCCTCTTGTGCAAAACAAGGGTACCTAGCTAAAATTATGAGACATTCAGCACTCCCACCGAAGAATAAAATTAGCTCTTATGCAGACCTAAAGCAAAAAGAATCCACAGCACCCTTGTCAAGACTCCATGACCCCCTTCTGATAGATGTGCCTGGGCAACCCGCGCATAATTTAGTCTTGTGGCGCATGTCCATCTCCTCCCTCACCATGGGTAATAAGGTGGGGTGCCCAACAAAGGACTAGAACAGCTTTGTAAGCACACCTCCAGCTTCCTGGCACCAAGACCCTCCAAAAAACTATACATGGGGTAAAGAGAATCATATTCTAGGAAATTTGATGCAGGATGAAAAAAGGTGTCTACCTGTATCCATGCCAATTATGAGTCTACCTCTGCACATGCTGACCATGGATCACCTTCCATTTGGCCTCCCTTCCACTTTTGTTGGCTCCCGCAAACCACCAAGCCTGCCACTATGTGGAGCTCACCCACTTTGAACGTGCTTTGTTTCAAATTCTACTGGTACAGAATGTGATGTGGAGCCCAAAGACGCCAATATCTCACTGAGATATCTCACATATATCCTAATGCTTTAGACTGAATTTTGCCTCCCCACCTGAAAGTTGTGGTCCATCCTGCACAGCATGGGCTACCAGTTCCTGCATTATGCCTCTGGAGCCTAGAGCATAAGACTTTGGTTTTGTCCTGCTCTCCATGTGAATCCACTGGAATGCTTTTAAAGTAGGGATTGCTTTTAATTTGTTGATTTGCATGTCTTTCGCAAAGGTTTGCTTCTCTGTGGTCAATGTTGATTATATGTCCCTTCTTTATGAGTGTTGGCCCCTCCCATGGAGCATGCCCCTATTACTTGTAGGCTTTGTGTAGGACAGTGCCCCTTTTTGCATGGTTACCCCCCATGTTTTGCCTGACAAGTGATGCAACCTGACTGGATGCGCCCTGGGTCCCTGCCAATCAGGTTCACAGGGCCTATGTTCTTTCCCAAAACTGTACCTTGTACCCACATTTGGCACATTCCTGGCCACAGGTAAGCCCCTTATAAAATGTATTATGGGTACCAAAGACACTGTGACCATGGAAGGCTTCTAAGGGCTGCAGAAACTATTGTGCCACCCTTAGAGGCCCTGTACCTTAACACCCACACACTGCCATTGAAAGCTGCTTGTTTGGTGTAGAGAAAAGTGAAGAGTCGACATGGCACACATTCCAGTATGTCATGCCTGCAACCCACTGCCTGAGGCCTAGGTAAGCCACCCCTCTAGAAAGGTGACCTAGCCCCCAGGTAAGGGCACAGTGGTATGAGCCATGTGCCCCTTCATGTCCTAAGTCCATTCTTAGACACTGTAAGTGTAGTAAAGCCATAAAGAGTTTATGGTCTGGTAGTTGGTAATTACAGTTCCATAATGGCTTTTCTAAACACTGGAATGTTTGGTAGCAAACGTCTCAGCACATTAAACCCACACTGATGCCAGTGTGGTATTTAATATAAAATGCACTCAGAGGGCATCTTAGAGATGCCCCCTGAAAATCAACCAGGCCTGGTGTGGTTCCTGAATGGCTTCTCGCCACCACCAGACAGGTTTCTGGACTCCTGGTTCGAGAGCCTCTGCTCTCTGGGTCCAGAAACAAAGCCCATCCTGGGCAGAGATGTGATGCCACCTCCCCCAGGATGGGCTGGGTCCACAAAGAAGAAGCTTCAAAGGCCTGCCACCTTTGGAAGTGGTCACTGCCTTTTGCTGCCCCCAGCAACTGGCTCACACTGGTTTTTGCTCCCACTTTTGGTGGCAAAACCAGGCTAGGAAGAGAGGTGTGCCCACCATTGCCAACTCAACCTCTAAGGTAGTGGAGGCGAGGTGAAGCACACATCTCAGTCCTCTCCATCTTGAAGATGAGGGGACCCAGCCAATTACGAAGAGACTCATGCCTCCCTCCCACTAAAGTATGGCATAATAGGGGGTGTAACCCCCCCAAGGAAGGGACCTATTGATTCCAACCTGCACACCCCTTTAACACCCCTAAATCTAGTATTTAGGGGTAACCATGAATCTTGCCTCCTCAGATTGAGGAAGAAAGAAGAAGGACCGAAGAGCCATGCTTACTTAGGCAGAAGAGGACACCTGCTGCTTTGGCCCCAGCCCAACTGACCTGTCCCGACACCGACCTGCCTACAGTGAAGAAACCAGTGTGTCTAGCTGCCAGTAGTGTCCCAGAGCCCGGAGGACCTGTGCTGCACTCACCTTACAGACTCTGTCTCCTGTGAGGACTGGATTTGTTCAAGAAAGACTCCAAGACCAGAATCTGGATTCAAGCGACTCTCTGATTCTTTCCCCCATCTGCACCCGAAGCCCACGGCCCGAATTTGAGTGGCCAAACACCACAAGGAGGTCTCCCCAGTGATCCTAACCTGGGATCTGGTGAGCCCCGAGCTTCCTCAAGCTTTAAGACGATGCCTGCAGCCTCAACCTGAAGGGTCCCCCCGACCACAATTGGAGCTGGTAAGAAAACTAGGGGTGGGCGGAATTTGCGTAGCCACGCTACGCAAAGCTCTGTGAAGGAGTAAAAAATCTCTGCGAGCACGCAAAAGTTCCACGAACATGCAGAATTGCTTGTTCCGCCAGTTTGCGTGCTTTTTTCCTGTTCATAACTGCTGTTTGCATGCTCGGGGAGAAATATCTCACGAACACGCATATTGAGAGCGCAAACAAGTAAAAAATTCCGCAAAGCTGCAGATCGCAGAATTTTTGGCAATTCCGCATTCTCCACGGAACGCAAAATTACCCAAATTCCGCAAATTCCGCGAGCAGAACTGATTTTACCGCCCAGGCCTAAAGAAAACCCAGTGCCCCACTTTCTTTGGTGGCCCAACCAAAGGTATCCAGGCATCCCCCAAGATCCCAACTTACCTTTCCAGCTGGTGGTTGCCTTCAGGAGGTCTCCCTGCCCAAGCCTGCAACAACTTCACCGAATCGAAAAGTTCTATTGGAAAGCACAGGGTCCACAACGTCTTTTTGGCACTCTGCACCCAGTCGCCCCAGTGCTGCTGGTGGCGCAGCTCCTGTGCTGGTCATTTGCCCCTGCAGTGCTGACCTTAACCCCAGGAACTTTGCTCCAACACAAGAGTGGCCTGCTCATAAGCAGTCCCTAACCGAAGGCCCCCTTAGCCCCTTTGGCTAACGTTGGGCCACTGATGGTGCAACACAAGTGCCAAGCTAGACCTTGGGGAACTTTGGTCCTAACCCCCACAGCACCCACTTGTAAGACGCTTATTTATCTGTGAAACTGATAACCATTTTTCTCCCATTGGAACCCATGTTATAAGATTTTGGGCCTAAAATGTTCTAAGTGTGGAATTGATGTTTTGTATGGGAAAAACAGTACCTCTAACTCAAGCTAAGAAAAGTCTAAGTTACCTTGTACTGTGAGATTCTTATGTTTGGTATCTAGGCATGCCACCCCCAGTACTCAAAGTAATCGAAAAATAACTGAAAAGTATTCTAAAAGTAATTATTGTGTAATTTAAACTGCTTTATGAATCTATACCAACCTGTAACTATTGCAAATTCAACCACAACTGTATTTCCTTGTGAAGTCCTTGATTTGAGATTATTTTACTTACCTGTGCTAAATCCTGCTTGGTTCTAAAAATAAAACATAAGTATATCTTTTTCATACTTACCTAATTGAACTGGTTTGGATTCAGTCTCTGAGTGTGTGCATCAGTGTTGATTGGGTGAATACAATAAATGCTTAACACACCCTTTGGATAAGCCTAACTGCTTGCCCACACTACCACAAAGACAGGGGCTTTACAAAACCTGATGAGGCCCCCTGAAATGTACATGGAGGGGGCCCCCCACCCAGGGCTGACGGAGCTCTGAAGTGGCAAGAAAGATGCATGTGAAAACTCAATGCACGGGTTTGGAAATGTACTGGTTTTTTCGTCAATCCTTCCTTACTCTCTAAAAGTAGTCTAGAAACTCTCATTAGTATAGACTTCACTAGCCACCGTGTTATCTTTTTAATCCTGACTTTTAACTCTGGATTTTGTGTTTCTCTAGACCAAGGACTCTTAACATATGATATCTATTAGTATGGATGACAAACAAGTGACTCTGACTCCTATATCTTTTATCCCTCATTGTCTTATGTAGCATTTCCTTTATGTTGATTGCACACATGTGTATGATTTATTGTCTTTGTATAATATGTGTGTGATGTGAGGTGCTCTGTAACCCTACATAATTAGAATCGCCCGTTGGCCTTAATGAAATCACAGGGAGCAACATAATTTGACCTTTGACTCTGAATTTTCGCAGGAGATTATGTCACATGACCTTAAACCAGGTGACATCAAAATAAGTGACATTACTGAAGTTCAATTATTGCTCCATGATTATATAACAATGCAACACATACACATCTATTTTAGATACTACATATATTAGGGTGGTGACATGATCTTTGAAAGTTGTGGGGCATAATATTAGCCCCGAATTGTAGTGACCGAGCGAAGCAAGTGAGCCAGACCTCTCCTAAGGAGGTTGGGGGGGGCCTGCCCCTGAGAACATTTTTAAACAATTGGGGTCAAATAGTGCGCATTTTAAAGGATAACTTTCACATAACTTTGCCACAAAGCCACAGTCTCTGAAAGGACACTTTAAATATTCAAGCCCTTGAATGTTGTGCCAAGCCAATGGAACCAAACACTCCCCTGGAGTTGACACAATTTTTTCAAAATGTGCTATGGGTGGCCCCACATATCAAAAAATACCTCCAATGTGCCTGGGCCAGTATTTTGTCAAAAATGACAAACAATATGTCAGAGACAGAATTTTTGCTATTAATGCCATTCATATACAATGAATGACACCTATGTCAACAATGACCTCAGTATGTCAGGGCCATCATTTTGTAATGGTTTCCCCTTTCATGCACTCGTGTTGCCTTCACTCATGACAATATAATTACCTCCAATGTGCCTGTGCCAGCATTTTGGCACAGATGCTCCCATGCCAAGAATTTCCTTAATTATGCCAGCTACAGCATTTGTCCACAGGTGCCCTATATGCCACCAATGACCTCTCATATGCCAGTGCCAGTATTTTATCATTATGTCAAGAACTACCTTCAGAACTAATTACCTCTATTATGTCAATACCAGCATTATACTGTTATGCCAACGACTACCTCCAGTATGCCACTACTTTGTCACAGATGCCTGTCATGCTTAGAATTGCCTCCAGTATGCTAGTGCCAGAATTTTGCCATGGGTGCCTTCATCAACAATTACCTTCGGTATGCCATGGCAAACAGCGGACTCACAAGCATATTATCAAATTCTCACTCATGCTCATTTATATCCACTCATACTCACTTATTCATTTTTACCAAATTGTACTCACCCATTCATTGCCACTCACTATCTTGCACACACTCTTACTCTTACTTCCTAAATCTCACTCACTTTCACTCACTATGACTCACACATTCACAGTCACTCAAATTTCACTTTCTCTGTATAATTGAGTCATACTTTCACTCAGGCATTCTAAATCGTTTTTTTCACACCCACTCACTCATTGTCTCTTTCCCTCATTCTCACTCACATTGATTCTCACACTCTCCAGCACTCCCTCACTCAATCATTCTCTCACTCGCATTCATTCTTACTCAGTCTCGCTCAGTCTGACTCACTCTTACTCACTGACAATCAAACTCACACATTGTTACACACTACCTGTCATTGACTCCTACTCTTCTTCACTCTCACATTAATGATTACACACACAGGTACACACACACCCTCTCTCTCACACAAATACACTCTCACCCACAAGCAGTCACACAACATACATGTAAAAAAATTTTACCTACCAGGAAGTTCTCATTCCAGCTAATTGTACTCCATTTTGCATTACACTAATAGTGAATACCGTTCACTATTAGTGTAACAAAACAATTGGTAGAAAAACAGGAGAGTGAATCCCCAACTGACGCCGTAAGGACAAGCAGCTCCTGAGTTCCTGGCACTGATTTGGACATCTCTGAGGCCAGGGATCACAAAGAGCAAGCTAGGGGTCACTGCTGCAACCCTTGGTGATCCTTAAATGAACTCCTTGTCCAAGACAGACAAACAGACAGACAGACAGACAGACAGACAAATAGATAGATAGATAGATAGATAGATAGATAGATAGATAGATAGATAGATAGATAGATAGATAGATAGATAGATAGATAGATAGATAGATAGATAGATAGATAGATAGATAGATAGATAGATAGATAGATAGATAGATAGATAGATAGATAGATAGATAGATAGATAGATAGGAGACTAAAGTAAAAGGAGGAGGCAATGGTGTCTACATTACTCAGACTTGCAGTGGGTTGGGCTGTGGCTCGTGCCTTGTGAATGATTTCACGTGCAGTTACACTGTGGATGATTATGAATGGCCCACCTCACCCTGAACCAAAGGAGACACCAAGGCCAGGCATTGAGGGTAGGCCCAAACGAATGTTCCAGGTCATTGTCTGCGACATTGTGCCTATATTTAGTTATCAATATAACTTATGGAATCGCTGCTTTCCTTAGACTTTTGGCTGGAATTATGTAATTTGGTGAGGTACTGTGAGACACCTTCCCCCCTGAGGACAAACACCTTGACCCCAGCTGAGGACAGAACCAGAAGGATACAACTCACACCCTTACTGAGTATAACCGGCAGTGCAACGTAGTCACCTGGCAATATGTTTTACACATTTAAAAGAGACAAACTGAATGAAGCGATTTCAATATTGCGCATCAAATTGGCTCATAGCACTTTTCCTTGGCTAGGCAAACCAAAAACAGGTGATGCACGTGCACTGGATTGCTTGCACACCTGTGACACGTGTGCACTCCCACGAAACTTGCTGTTTTTAGTTTATGGCACATGGTTAAGTGACAGGCTATTGGTCAGTCACTATAACAGATGTGGTACATTGCATGTGAATAGTTTTACAACCACTACACTGTAAGGATATATATATTTACTATTCATAATTCCACTTATGTTTATGTCCTAAGATAAGTATGGGTGTAGATTTGAACAGCAATTGTATAATTACTTTACAATACAGTGGTAGGTTTCTATAATGGATGCAACATTATTGCAGGTTGATATTAATGACCTCGTTAGTGTCTCCAGTAGGCCATGGAAAGTAAATCTTCCTGTACCTTATCCCTCTAGCATACAAATAAACACTAACATGCCAGACATACATTCTTAAGTGCTCCACATCGACTAGCTTTAACCCCTTCAGTGCCCATGACGAGCTGGACTCGTCATGGGCCGCGGTGGCGCTGTGCCCATGACGAGTCCAGCTCGTCATAGACCCCGCCCGCTAATTCAACGGCCGGCACAGGGCGGGGAAAGGGGCGGGCACTGAAGGGGTTAAGGAGATCACGTTCATAATAATTTGGTTTTTTATTCAACTGCTCATATCTGATGTTTCCAAGCACAGCACAGGGGTTGGTAGTATCCAAACGAATTGTATTCAATTCATAGACCTCAGTAGTATGAGAGGTTGCTGATTTTGGTAGGGCTCAAACTCGTGAGTCTCAGAGGCAGCATAACTCTCTGAGCCATCTGTCTGGGTATTTAACACATCACAGGGCATGGTCTAGTTAATAAAAGTCACTCTGGTCTGCCACCACTCACTTGATGTAGGTTCACGTGGCTTTTTAGTCAGAGGATAGTGAAAGAAACATTAGTCTGGATTATGTCACAGCTTCAACTGCACATTGCATGGATCTTGCAGGCAAAACATTTTTACTTTCCGAAAACTTGAAAATATAAACCCAACAATTTGCTGTCAATTGGTCTTCACCACATGACAGTGAGAAAACATTTTTAGCCTCATGGGGGCTAAACAAACAGGAAAAGCCATTGACCTCAGCTTTCAGCAAAGAAGATTCGCCAGCATTTATACATTGCCCTCCTGACCCCTGCCCACGTGCTACATTCTGAAATTATGTTGAAGCATTGACAACTAAGGTACACTTCATTTAAAAGAACTATAGTCAACGCCAAAGCCTCAGTGAGGATACACTGAGACACAAAAATGAGAAATGCAAGTAAACGGGCAGCATTTCTTGAAGTAATATTCAACTGGCTTCGAAAAGACCAAGGAAGTAATTTAATTCTGTAACATTCTCTTCTCACCTACATGGCCTCTGCAAGAATGTAGTTTCATAGAGATTACAGTACTACAGAAAGACATGCTCTTTTTGCATTTTGAGGACGCCTCTATGGATGCTACACAGATATTATTAAACCCGACAGCTTCCAACGAACAGTCGTCGAAATACAAAAAAAGGTATTTCTTTCTTTAAACATGGCTCCTGGAATCACTTCAATTTAGGACATAACTCGAAGCTATGGCATGTTTAAAGAAAGAAATACCCTTTTTGCATTCTGACCCACGACCAGCCCCTACGTGGATGCTAGGGCTCACTGGTTCACGCCGGCTTCCCAGAGGCCTCCATCCAGCAGTTATCAAGATGCAAAGGTTATTAATCCTTTCTTTAAACATGACACGTGTAATCGCTGCTTCACCGTATGTACTAAGGTGAAGCGATTCTGTGTGTCATGTCCAAAGAAAGAAATACCTGGACCTCTTGTGCATTTTGACTACCTCCCCGGCACCCGCTCACACTTGTGGGGCCCAGAAGAGAAGGAAAGGAGAAGAGCAAATGCAAAGGGTGAGAGGGGGGGTGCCAGGAGAATAGCCAATGCAATGGGGCCGAGCCCACACCGCAATGAAGCAAACAGAGCAAAACACTAAGATACTATGCCATAATAACGAATATGGTATGGTACTCACTGTGATGGCTTGCTTTGACTTGCGCCTTGTGAATGGCCTCATGTGCAGTTTACACTGCGCATGACCATGACACGCCCCTCCCTACCCCGCCTTGAACAAAAGGAGACACCCAGGTACTGAGGCAGGAGGAACCTTGCTTTCAGTTCGTTTTTGGTTCTCTATGCAGGTCGATTCTGCTCCAAGTGCCTATAATAAATGTTTTATTCATATTTACTGGCCCAGCGGCGGACAGACAAAGACAGTAAGACCAAGAGTCGGGGGTTCTTAGGAACCATGGGCAAATTATTGTTATAAACTATAGCAGCACTGACTATGAGGGCCCCCCCCCCACAGGTCTAGGACTCCGGTGGCCCCCACGCACCACAGGGGCTGCGGGGCCTTACGTTACTCCACTGCACAAAGAGAGCTATTAGCAATTACCTAGTTTAGCCACTGCTATACCTCTGGGGACTCCCTGAACTCTGTGCCTTACTTTCGTATAGGATAGACAGAGCCAGCTTCCTACACTTGCATTTTTGTGCAAGTACATTTGTTAAAGCAGACTATTTTGTTATTTTGTTTCTGCCTGTGTTTTCGCAATGTCGGCTTTTCTTCTTGTATGCGTTCACCTGACAGGGGTTCAGCAATTATTGCCGTAAAGTGTATCAGCATTTGTCTTTTTATTTCTAGTTCCGTATTTTGTGTCCAATCTGCATTTATTGGGGGGTTCGCCATTGTTTTATTTTATTTTTTCTGATTTGCAAGTCTTTGCATTCATATTTTTTTGTAGGCACAGGGAAAGCCGAGACCGAGAATGGAACCCAGTTCCCCAGTTCTAAACTTGGCAGCTCTGGATGTTATACCACGTCCTCTCTCCAAATCAATAAAAAATGTTGGTGTTTTAGCATTGTTTTTTTTTTGTTCCAATCATTATGTCTCTGCATTGGTTTTTAGGTTTTTAGCTTGGGCGCTGGTCTGGCGAGACCTTAAGTGAGGGCTTCAAAAAATGCTACCGCCGGCTACAGCTTGCAGTGCCTGTGCGCAAGCTGTGGCCGGTGATAGCATTTTTTCCTACAGTTTTTTAGCCAGCTTGCTAGAACGCGCAACAAGCATGCGCATCCCTTGCGTGTTTTAGCGCATCATCGCGATCACTTTCGCTTTCACAGCGATCGTGATCGCTATGACTTTCCTGGCCAATTCTTGTTTCCTCCAGTTTCCTCCTTTTTAGTTTTATTTATTCCAGTTCGTGTGTCGCCTCTTTCTTCCTTTGCCCATCCAACCTCCGTTTTTGTTCTTCCTTTTCCTTCCCCTCCCTTGTTCCTCCCCTCCTTCCCGCGTGCACCATGCAGTCCTTTCGCGTCTCACCTCTTTCCCCACATTTCTACCTGCGCCACCTCTAATCCTATAACCATCCTCCCCACTTTGCTGTCTCTTTCTACACATGGTCTGTCTCGTTTCCCTCGTTCTCTGACTGCCTTTGTCCCAGTACCTCCTGATGCACACCACCACACGTCCCTCTCTTAACCTCTCTCTCACCCTCCTTCTCTCCTATGTCACTCCCCCTCATTATACCATGCCATTGCACCTACTCCTCTACCCCATCTCAGCCTACGTCTTACTTCTTCCACATCTTTACTTCCCCAGTCTTCCCTTTGCTCCCTCTCACCACCTTTCCGCATCTTCAGGTACACACTCTTAAGTGTGAACACACCCTTTTCATGCCCTGTACTCCCTTTCCTCGTGTCCCCTCTAGAGCAGCACTCTCTTTTAATGTTCTCTGCTCCACTTTCTTCCCTCCCATCACTTCTCTTTGCCACCCATTTCTTACAATATCCCACCCTTGAGCCCCCTCCCTCACTTTCTTTTCTTCCCTTATTACGCTTCCACATTTCATTCTTTCACCTCTTCCCTCTGCGCCTCACGGCCTTCCTCTTCTCCTCTCCACTATTCCCTCGGAAGCCTTTTCTCTCCCTTTTCCTATGCTCGCTCCCCCACCCTTCTCCCGCCCTTCACTTCTCCAGCCTCCGTCTCATCCTCTCATCCGTATCTCATTGTTTTCGTCTCCACCGCCATCGTTTCATCTGTATCTCGTTATCTTCTACACTTTCACCTCATTGTCCTTATTTACTCTCCCTCTGCTTATCCGTCCTCATCTCTTATTCTCCCTCAACCCTCTTTCTCATCTTCCGATGTTCTTTTCTCGCCTTGCAGCGTCCTTCTACCCCACTACCTGCGTAAAACCCTTCTCTTCTCCACACCTCTTTTATTCTCTCCCTGCTCGCTTCTAGCACGTATTCCGTCCCCACCGCCACATATTCATCTACTCTTCCCCCTCTCCATCCTCCCTTCTCAACTCTTTCTGGCCTCACCCCGACCTCGCACCTTATTTCCTTCAGGACAGTCTGGATGCTTCACAGCTCATCTGGCCTCACTTCCCTCCCTGCCCTCCACATCTCTTTCTTGCCTCCCTCCTCTCCAGCCTCCCTCCCCTCTGGCCTCGCTCCCTCTCACCATCTCTTTCTTGCCCCTCTCCTCTCCAGTCTCCCTCCCCTCTGGCCTCGCTGCCCCCCCACCCTCCTCATCTCTTTCTTGCCCCCTCTCCAGCCTCCCTCTCCTCTGGCCTCGCTTCCCCCATCTCTCTTTCTTGCCCCTCACCTCTCCAGCCTCCCTCCCCTCTGGCCTCCCCCCTTCCCATCTCTTTCTTGCCCCCTCTCCAGCCTCCCTCTCCTCTGGCCTCACTCCCCCATCTCTCTTTCTTGCCCCTCTCCTCTTCAGCCTCCTTCCCCTCTGGCCTCCCCCCTCCCCATATCTTTCTTGCCCCTTCTCCAGCCTCCCTCTCCTCTGGCCTCACTCCCCCATCTCTCTTTCTTGCCCCTCTCCTCTCCAGCCTCCCTCCCCTCTGGCCTCCCCCTATCCATCTCTTTCTTGCCCCCTCTACAGCCTCCCTCTCGTCTGGCCTCGCTTCCCTCCACATCTCTTTCTTGCCTCCCTCCTCTCCAGTCTCCCTCTCCTCTGGTCTCACTACCCACCCCACCCCCCTCATCTCTTTCTTGCCCCCTCTCCAGCCTCCCTCTCCTCTGGCCTCGCTACCCCCGCCCTCCTTATATATTTCTTGCCCCTCTCTTCTCCAGCCTCCCTGTCCTCTAGTCTCCTTCCACTCCCATCTCTTTTTAGTTTCTTTCTTCCACCTACATCCTCTCCCTTATCTCAGCCACTTCCCCTCTTCGCTCCACCTTCCATCCTTTTCTCCTGGTCCTTCTCTCCCACTCTTTATTCTCTCACCAACCCATCTCTTTCCTGCCCCCTCCCCATGCTTCTCCATTTCTATTTTCTTTTCTCTCCTTCCACAGCTTTTGCTCTTACTGTACTCGCCCCTCCTGATCCTGCCTCATCTTATCACCTTTTAGGTCTCCACCCTCCATCTTCCTCATTTTCCATCGATGTTCACTCGTCTCCCCCCGCCCTTCTATCATCTTTAGATCCCATTTCATCTCCTCTAGTATGCCCCCACTCTCCTTCCCCCTATCTAGTCCCCTCCTAAATCCGACACCTTCCTACTGCTGTCCTCACTGCACTTCCCCTTCACTTTCTCTTATCTCACATTCTATCCCCACTGAACCTCCTGTTCTCTTTATCTCTCTCTTTGCCTTCCTGGCACACTTCTCACTAACTTTACATCCCCTTTCCTCTTCTTTCCTCCTTCCATTCTCCTTCCCTACCTCTGCCCTCCCCAATCCCCCCAACCACAACCACACACACACAACCACAACCACACACACACAAACACACAACCACACACACCACCACACACAACCACAACTACACACACACACACCATACACACACACAACTACACACACACAGCCACACAACCACACACAACCACAACCACACACAACCACACACACAACCACACACACAACCACAACCACACAACCACAACCATGCAACCACACACACACAACCACACGCACACAACCACAACCACACACAACCACAACCATACACAACCACACACACACCCACACACACAACCACACAACCACACACACACAACCACACACACACAACCACACCCACACCTCCCCACACACAAGCACAACCACACACACAATAACACAAACACACAACCACAACCACACACACACAGCCACACACACACAACCACCCACACACAACCACCCACATACAACCATACACACACACACAACACACACACACAACCACAAACAGTTTTTTGGGCTGTCAGCATAAATACACGGTCACCAAACACAATGAACACCTCGGGAAAGTTTGGGAAGTCACCCCCAACTTTGAAACCACTTGCTGTTGCAGAGTGTGTGCTGTACACATGGCAATACCTTGACACAGCGGACTGTTGCAAGGAATGCTTTGAGGATCCGAGGCTGACAGACCTCAGTCTGTGCATTAGTTCACCCCGTCTTGGCGCTGCATAAAAACAGGGTGCCCACTGTCCAGCATGAAGTGAGACATTGTGATCGGGGCTGGAGATGCTGTTTAGCAATCTGCTTAGAACATTGTGTTTCATTTACGGCATTAAACATAAAGGAGCACTGGCAATGCTGATAAAATGGATTTCATTTTGAGTAGTGACTAAAACTTTAAAAAAGCCTGCAGTACTGAAACAAGCATTTGCAATGCAATAGGTCTCGCATTTGCAAAAGTTTCAGCTATTGTCATTGTTCATGACAATGCCTTTTTTATCTATTTTATAAAACAAACACATAAAGAAATGGCATCATTTACAATGCCAATAGCTAGTGTTGCATTATTATTAGCAATGCCAACTGCTCACACTTTTATAATGCGAGACCTATTGCATTGCAAATGCTTGTTTTTGTAGGCATGGGGAGAGCCTATGCCAAGACTAGAATACCGTTCCTTGATTAAAAAGCTGGCAGCGATGGATGTTATGCCACATCCTCTTTATCGAGGACTCAAGGAGAATGCATTTGTTTTTTAACTAACTTCCTCATGCATGTCTCTCCCCCTGCAGTGCTCTCTGTTGTTTTCCCCTTTCCTGTTGCGCTGAACTGTGTGCTTCTCCCCATTGCCTACCCTCCTCCCGCGCTCTCCATATTGCTTTCACATTCCTCTGGCCCTATCCGTGTTGCTTTTGTATCCGTCCCCTCAACCAACCCCAAAGCGCTTTCACATTCATGCCCCCACCCTTGCCTGGGTTGTCTGTGTGCTCACTGCCCCTCCCCCCTTGCTGCTTCCATGATACCCCGTGTGGATTCAGACCCTACCCCCATTGCTTCTTTCCAGCCCCCATTGCTTCTGTTTCTTCCCACAAGTCGCAGCTCACTTTACTCACTTTTTTAAAAACGCTTTTGCCTCTTTTATTTCCTTTACTGACAGATCCAACATGCATTTAAAAAGAAAAAAGGGGACATCATCATTTTGTAGGTGCATGCATATGTGGTGTGTGCATTCCTACAAAATGCACATCAAAGGTTTATTTTTTAGGGTAACTTTTGTCGCTCTGTGCAGCATCAGTGAGCTGTATAGTGTGGAAAAATACCATTAACAATGCTACAGGCCACAATAGTGAGACTGATTGGTTTTGACAATGCTTGTTAGACTTGCTGTGTAATGGCTTAAGAGCAATTCATGACAATCATGTTGTATCCTCAGGAATTCCCTGGACTACTTTTCACCTCTAGCTTTGCTTTGTGGAGAATAACTGCCACTTTATTAGGGCGTTCACAATCCACTGTGCCTACTGAATTGCAATCCGCCTCTGCATAAATTCAGTTTTCAGCACCATGATGAATAAGGGTGAAAAAGTACACTTTATAAATACTCAATTCATTCATTTATTCACTCATTATTCTATACATGCTTTAGGAATTTTGATAGAGCTTGATGAAGCTATTTGCTTCTTTGACCCAGGAAACATCTGCCACTGGCCTACGACATTATAAATCACATTATAAATTATCCCACAGGAACATTTTAGTCTCAACTTTTACCTGTTGGCTGTTTAAGTGCATTCTTCTGCCCCATTAGAATTCTTGAGGCATTATTTAATGTCTGGAAAGTACACTCTGTCATCATACTTTTAATTATTTATCACATCCATTCGTTGTATACAAAAAGCCGTCTTTTTACTTTCGTTTCACTGCAGCAGGATTTTTTTATTGCATTTGTCAGTGATCACATCTGAGTGTCCATTATACTGCCTTTGCCAGTGTTTGTTCTAGGTGTGTCTCAAGTGTGATCATTTTTATTTGAATTCTTGTTAGAGCAAAATGGTAAGTCAAGCAGACTATTGCGATTAAATAACTCCTCCCTAATTGGTACTCCACATACACCCCGAAAATAACTTGTTGGTGGGTGCATAATGCTATTGAATAATAATGTCAAAGTCATGACACATGGTGCATACCATGGATATTTATAAAAGTTTGGGGCGGACGAGAAATGCCAGAAATGCAGAATCCTGTACCTACGCTGCTGTTTAAATGGGAGCATAAGTAACCCGAGATGAGGTATAGCAAGATGCAGGTTCTAAGTTCCTGGGACTCAATCTTCACTTCACTTGATGAGGTCCATCGAGACCCAGATAAGCTTGGGGTTGTGTGTGTTTCTGCATATTGTGTTGCATATCCTTTGTCTTGATTTGCTCTTTATTAATCCATTTCTGTAATGGCACAAAAGGCAATGGGAGGAAATGTTCCCTAGAGGAGGTTCTAGTGCTTACGATTGTCTCGAGCATTTCTATTGTGTTTTTGTTTCATAAAATTTAAGCCATAAAAACATAAATATGCAAACTTTTTCAAGTTCATCTAAACTATAAAAGTTCCTTCGAGAAAATGTGAAAACAACAAATTGAGGGATCGACATGCTTGAATTAATCTGTGCAACTTGCAATTGCACAGGTGACTTCTGGGAGTATTCTTTTCACTGCGTTTTGCCTTTTCCGTAACATCAAAGAATGGTACCAACCGCATGCAAATCAGGCTTGGTTTAACTCTAGTGGAAGCAGTGCAACCCAAACTGTTAGGCCATGTCCAATCTGAAGAGAAAGACAAGGAACCCCAGGCAGATTACTGCCTTGTTGGGCCTAATCAATTTGGAGACGTTGGAGTCTCTAAATCATAATGAGCATTGTACCACCTCTGGTCATAGCAACATTACTCAGGGTGACTCTCTCCAAACATTAGTAAATTAACCTAAATCACTGATAAGTACAGTGAGTACATTCCACACCATTTTTGTCCCTACCGGCCATTTTAGAAGGCTACAAACCACTAAATCAGTATTGGTCCTCCATTCAGTGGGAACAATTGAGACTGAAATGTTAGCCGCACCCACTCTAAAAGGCAACACAAGCAACAACCCAGAACAGTTTTGGAATAATTGGCTCTTGTCAGTAGGGTGCATCTTGAATTCTTATGACACAGTGAGCAAAGTATACACAACAAGGAGCTTAGGGGGTAAATGGGCAGGTCGCCCCCCACTCATCAATTAGTAACAACAAAGGACCTGCTCATACATATATCCAGTGAAAAACTTTCATCGGTAACCCCTTCAGTGCCCATGGCGAGATAGTCTTGTCATGGAGCGCGGTTGCGCTGTGCCCATGACGAGACTATCTCGTCATGAACCCCGCCCGCTAATGAAATGCCCGGCACAGGGCGTGGAAAGGGCGGGGCACTGAAGAGGTTAAAACTTCAAAGCATCTTTGTTTTCAATAATCATGAAGCGGCCATCTTTATGCCGTCCACAGATGGGGTCCGGGATCACTCAAATCTTAATGAAACAATTTGTGTCTGTGTGTAATGCCTCCCCCACTTTCTCTCTACCTACTGTGTATGAGAATGAAAAACCATGTGCAAATCAATATATGGTGAAAAAGGATGGCAGTGCCTCACGGGAGTAACACCATGGGAGATCAGCAGACAGGTACTCGCCTGCAACCTCAGGTTCTCATCATTAGCAACTGCCACCCTGAAAATAATTTCAAAGAAAATACTTCAAGTAGAAACAACATATAGTGATGTGTGTGAACACTAGGCTACGGTGTATGTATCCGTTCTCAAAGTGATGTCAACCCTCAAAGGAGTAACGGGGTCTGATCAGAACCCTCGTCCATCCAAATTAAAAACGAGCTAAACAACACGAGCTATCTCATTTTTATTTCATGCTGTGTGTTTGCTCACTTAAAAACCAACATGTTTCATTGCCTCAGAAAACTTGCGGCAATTTCATCAGGGCTAGGGTAAACTGGCCACACTGCATCTTTTATTGAACCAATTTGATTCTTATCAGCACCACGTGGTCGCTCTCCTTTTGCATACCTTTACCCTTCTAACTGATGGGTACCTTTTGTGTCAGAGTGTACCCGTCCACTCTTGCACTTGCCGCCCGATAGCTGCCAATGTATAAATCTGGTCAGCCTGTAACCGCGGTCTTCACTCAGCCTCGGTGAGCAAATACCCAATTGTGAGCATGCACACATCGCTTAGACCAACTCCTATAGCCAGCAAAAAATGTGGTGAATGGAAATGTTCCTAATTATCTGCACCACTGTTAATTACTTTGGGAGTATTTCAGACTATTCTTTTCAAGCTCATCTGTGTCATCACAAAAGAGGAATGGCCACATGCCATTCATCCGTGGTCCTGCGACAGTGGACAGTCCAGCTTAAACTGCCAGGTCATGTCCCCTCAAACAGGCGAAATATATCCATTAAATCATTGTAATATTATACCTCTTGAACTAAACATGAAAATGTTACATTTTTTTGTCCAGAGATACAACAAATCCATAACTATGCAGCTTTTACCCTGGCCACTGAATTATAAAGTTGAAGTCCAGGATTTCTAAGAGCTCCTCGGGGTTTGGCAGAGCGTTCATTGTGTTTTCTTTGTCCCTTGGAGGCAGTCTTGTTCTGATTCCTCCAGTTAGGTTCCGCGTAAGATTGACTGCATCGGCACTAGCTGTATTTCATATGAAAGAGATGGACGCTGATCAGCCAAAGCCTGTTCCCACCTGGGGTGAAGTATCCCTTTAACATTTGCATGATGATTTGCTCCAAATTCCTCCCTTTATGTTTAGATGTTGAACTATTGAAAGGAGGGCAGGGTTTAGAAATTCCCATTTTTGCCATAAAAAGTGCATCACTTGAATTATCCAATCTTTGTGATAACTTTGATTTGATAGGAGGATGTAACCATCAACCCAACTATGTAATAGTTTGTGAACACTATTAGTTAACATATATTTACCCATGTCTAGCTATCGCAGCTTTCCTCTATGCAAAATATGAGTGCAAAAATATCCCCAGCTCTGTCTATGCTCTATATTTGCATTTGTATTGATTGGTTTAGGAATCCCTTTTAACAGAAATGCTGATCAGAGCAACACGGAGAACTCGAGAACATTGTCGTGGGGGGGCAGGGGGGTAACAATGAGGTAGTTGGTAATACACTAGGATGAATGATGATACTTAAACAAAGGCACAACTAAATTTAAAGCATTTTACAGACAATTATTATTTTATGAAACTGTTATCAAAGTATTTGGGAAACTTTAGAGGTCTAGATGACGCAATAGCAAACTAAATCACAAAATGGTCTATTCGGTTGCAGATCAAAATAAGCCCGACACTTTAATTCAGTGGACAAAGGTTACCATATGTATCACATCATAAGGTACAAGCTTTAGAACTATTATATATTGTCAGCAGAAATTTAAAAAAGTTAAAGGATCCATTGCCCAGTTCAATCTTCTCTGGGGTACACACGAACTGCAGCAGATATGAAACATTTGTTTGAGGACTGTCTGGTCTTGAATCTTTATGAGGCACCAACTTTAGAAGGCTTTCGCCTCATATTGGTTTTGCAATTAACCATGAAACGGTATAGATAATCTTGGGGCAGTCACCTCTGGTTAAAGGCCATGTGGTTCTTCTGGGTATGATGGTATGTTTTTTATTGATTGCTAGAGGCAGGAGGGGCAATGGTCTTTCTCCAGGAGCTGCCCAGGTTCGAGAAAATGCTGGTGCAAAGCCAAGCATTCTCCAATAAGATCTCTCAGAATTGGATAGTGATGTGGGATCTACCTTTAAGCTTTCTGAGTGGCCTTCTTTAAGTGCGACAATAGACATTATTATGCTCACCTTAAATCTCAAGTTTATTCAGCAAAAATAACTCTTCCATCTTTACTGGACCCCAGGACAGTTAAAAGGGTTGGGCTTATCGAATTCTCGTCTATGTTGAAGATCGAGGAAGCCTTGCTCATGTACCAAATTAGACACTCTTGGAGTGATGTGGAAATAAGGATTTGTCTTGGTTACTTGACGTAACGTAAAAAAGAAATGGCATAAAGGCATGGGGTGAATTATTTAATTCGTATCACTGAAATATTTCTTCTTCTTTCATTTCCTGCATGCTCTTCTCTTTTTTTCCAAGGAAAGAAATATACCTACTTATCAATATCTGTGTTGCATTGAGTAGTAACAATATTCAAGTTTACTGGAACGTTTCTATATTGTATACTTATTGGAGTTTCATACATTTCTTGTACTAAGGATGTACACAATTATTTTTTGTTCTGACTGTCACGTGGCAAATCTTAATCAACCTATTAAAAAAAGACTGGAGCTCTGGAAATATACCACTTTGAGAAGGCATTGGCACATATACACCTGAAAGGGCTATTAGCGAGGGTGTGGGTGGGTCTGGCTTGGTAAAGAATGCATCTTGACATATCACCACCGAGTGAATATCTTATTGTGTAACCTGCTATTCGTGAACTGTTTCTGTTATTTGTCAGGAAGAAATGTACTATGTAACCTCTGCTTATTGCCATTATTTCCCTTTCGCACTCTAAACATGATGCAATGCTGTTAGCAGCACAATATCAAAAATAAATAAATAGGAAAAGCATCCACGCACTCTGAGACAGGTGGAAATGGAGGGACCTGCTGGTTGTGTTTTGGAGCTGCATGGGGCAGGTCTTGGATGTCAGCTTGTGATCTGGAAGGAAAGAGGCTGCTTCGTGTAAGAGAGGACATTCCTCTGGAGGGGTACAAGCAGATCCAATGTCCTGAAGCTTCGCGGGACATACAGGGCTTTTATTTGGCTGAGCATAGCAAGTGGCCTGAAGCATAGCACTTAAGTCGCGCTCATATTAATTGAGGTACATCACATAACATTTACATATCTATTGAGTATAAAGTGGTGAAATGGGAAGAGGAATAGTGGAGGGAGACAGCGTGTCTATCAGCCTTGCAGAGACACCAGCTTACAGGGGGGAATCACCCATGTTCCTTGTTGGATAGTCATTTTAGTTTCCCTGAGGACGGGAGTAGAGTCAGTAATACATATTGGTTGAAATATCTTTACTCCACTAGTGACAGCCAAAGACCTTTGCCCACCGAAGGCTCCCTGCAGCCATATTCATGGTACTGCGTTTGAATTTGGCAACTCTAGAAATGGACTAAGTCCCAGTTACAAGGATCTCTTTCAAGCTTGAATGGAATGTAGTGCTTAATTTTTGTAGGTGTTAGCCGATGCTCAGTAGCAGCACAGATCACTTAACACAGGCACTTGTTTTTGACAGTCAACCACATGGTGAGGTTGTCAGGTTTTTTTTAGTAGAGAACATCAGCAGTCGTTTCTAACAACTGAATATATACATTTAAAAAAAAGTACCAGGTCGAGCAGGCCATTCTCACAGTCTGGGCAACCTGGTACTTTTATGTGGAATCATTACATTGTAATGTTTGCTGGATTGTGATGGTTAATAGGCATTTATAGCACTGGCATTTGTCAAATCTGTCTAGAGCTGTGCATGCTGCAACATGTGGTGGCCTCTTGTGAAACACCTATGGCTCTGACACGAATGGGTATTTTCTTTTCTTTTACCAATGACTCACTGATTGAACGGCCTCGTTGGTTGTGCTAAATGGACGGTGGGCCGGCTGCCCCTGACCCTGCTGTTGCAGTTAGGGTTCCCAGGGGCGCTGCATGTGTGCCGGAGGGAGACGGGCACCTGCAATCACTGTGCCCACATCTTATATAAGGACGAAGGGAGAGGAAACATGCTCACAATTGTACTGGATGACGGGTTAGTTGGGGATCTTTTCGCCTTACGAGTGCACTATGCCTCTTTGTCCACTGACGTTCTCACAGTGCCGCCCCTGGCGTACCTGGTCTGCAGGTATAAGTGTTGGGATATGTGGTGAGAAGGAAGGTAGCGTCCTGGCCACCTGCGCTGTAGCAAGAGCTCTGCTGATGTTGAGTGAAAGGCCCTCTTTCCTACTTCTCCCGTTGGCCCCACCAAGGGGCATATCAGCAAGGCAAGGCGATAGAATTATCGCCGCTTTTGTGGCTGTTTTCGGCCGAAAAGCGGCAATAATTTTATTGCCTAATTAGCAAGCTCACGCTAAAGCGTGAAAACTTGCGTTAGCATAGGAATTCCTAACGCCCAGCTTTGCATCTCTAATGAGATGCAAAGTGGGCGTTCCTGACCTGACATGACAGGAGAAATGTCGCTAAGCGACATTTCGCCTATCATCAAGCCCCACGCTATGAAGCATAGCGGCAAGAAAAGTAGCGATAACCCCTGTTATCGCTACTTTCCTTACGCCTGCTTCAGGACTAACTTAGCCATGATTTCCTATGGAAGGTGGATATCATGGCTAAGTTTGTGAGTCCCTATCATCAAGCTAACGCCACATTGCGTGAGATTATCGCTGGGTTTCCAGCGATAATCTCATGTTAGGCAGTTAGCGTGAGGATTTTTATTGCTTTTGAGATAAGCGTTGCTAATAGCACGCTATCTCAGCGATAAAAATCCATGCTAGCCGGTGATAATTATCCTAGTGTTAAGTGCGCTTAGCGATAATTATCGCCGGTTGTTGCTGATATGCCCCCAAGTCAGTGTAAAGTCCGCCCCATTCATCCATATTCCTATCCCCTTAAGTTAAACAAGGTCAGATTCCATTTTTTGTTGACACAGGGAAATATGGGGGCATATTATCAAGAACGGTATTAAAATTATCGCCGCTTTAGCAGCATGAAACTGCCGCTAAAGCGGCGATAATGGGCTTGATAATATGCCCTTGAGAATTCCAATAGAAGCCCATGTACACACCAGAACATGGGCTTCTATTGGAATTCACAAGGGCATATTATCAAGCCCATTATCGCCACTTTGGCGGCAGCGGCGATAATTTTAAAGCCAGTTTTTGATAATATGGCCCTAAATGATTTGTCCAGAATCAAAGGATATCGAGCCGAAGCCCTAACTCAAATCTGTTTCCCCAGTTCCACTGTCGGCAGCTCTAGCCAGTAAGCCACGTCTCATCCTGCTGTTCCAGCACAGAGAGGCCTAGAAGGATACGCCGGATTTGCCTCGCGATGACACCTCCGGAGGCACTAACAAGGCATATGACGGACTGCTCGAGCTCTGAAAACACATCCCTCTTTCCTGACAGGTGACCTTTGGGTGCATGTGTCCCTGAGCAGATGCGGGCAGAGCACCGATTCATAGCACCGCCTGCTCTGACAAAGCAACAGTGCCTCGTGAAAGTTAATCTAGCGTTGCCTTCCTCCTCCTGCATCTGTCTCTGTCGCTCCCCTTTCTCTTTCGCTTCGCATCTTTATCATTAATATCTATTTCTTGCTTTGCTTCCTATCCTGGGAGACATGCCTCCCCGCTTCCCGCTCCCCCCTCTCTCTCACATCCCCTCCTTGTCTCTGTCCCTGATCACACTTCTTGCCGTCTTCTCTCTCTGTTTTCTATCTTTGTCATTAATATCTATTTCTCCCAGTACTCCCCTGTAGCTTTAGACATCTCTGTTCCCTTCCCTGTCCTCCTCGTTTAACTCATTCGTCCCCTCCCATCCCATTTGTCTCAGAACTTCCACTTTCCAGGATTTGCAACTTCGTGCATTTTTTCTCTCTCTTCTATCTTTGTAATTCAAATGTGTTCTTCTTTTCCATGTTTATAGAAAGACTTCGCTAGTTTCTTCCCTGACCACCTTCTCTCTCGCCCCATCTGCAGCGCTCCTTCCCTGATCCTGTGTTTATTAATTTTCTCCCCTTATTAATATCTACTTCACACAATTCTCTCTTTCTTCTTTTTCTCTCTCATCTTTTTTTCTCTTCCCATCCATCTCTGCGCCGCACCTTTCGAAGTCGCTCACTTTTTTCTCTTTTTCTATCTTTGTCTTTAATATCTATTTCTCGCCACAGTCTTCCATCCCCTGAGACATCTCTACCCACTTCTCTTTGGTCTTCTCCCTCTCATCTGTCCCCTCTCGCCCTACCTGTCAATGCACCATCCCTTTTAGAGATCCCTCGCTCCTTGTCTTTTTCTCTCTCCATCATTAACAGCTACTTCTCGCCGAACCTTCTCACCCGGAGACATCTTTAGCCTTCTCTCTCCCCCTTCTACTCACTGATGCCGTCTCTGCAGCTGTTCGCTGGCGTCTCCTACCCCGCTCTCTCTATTTTCGCGGGCTCATACCGAGGTATGTGTCAATGTGCATTTGCACATCTCGAACTCTGCTAAAAAGCAACCGCGCACTGCGCCGAGGCCGGAGGAGGGATGCAGCATTGTGAAACTGAAGCGATAGCAACAGGTGCCACCACAGGTGCAGCAGGTGCAGTGCCAAAGTGGCTCGAACGCTCGAGAGATCCACTGAACGCTGTTTATTATAGATTTCGCAACCCAACCAATGGTCAAGAGGCCCATTTTACTTTCAACAAAGAGTTAATTGCACCTTTGCTTCACCGCCATTAAGCAAGAACATAATCGTTTGTTTTCAGTCTCGAGTTTAATCTTCATGTAATGCGAGGGCAAGAGATGCAGTGAATCCAATGACTAAACGAGGGGATGTGACTATCTTCAGTTCCTTTAGGACGTGGGGGTGAAGGGAGCTTGCTGGACACGTTTCTGGATGAAGTTCCAGATCCTTGCTGCACAGCAAAGGGAGGCTTGACACCGGAGAGCCTGGAGCATAAAATCATTTTGCCTCTGCAAAGTCAGTGCAACTGCTGTTTTAAGTCGCAATACGCACTCTGAGAATTGCAAGGGCGAAGCATGGCCAGGGGGCATTCCGCCCTTTTTAGGTCTGAAGTTAGCCAAGGCTTTACTACAGTTATGCTTACATTTACTAATAGGGGCTTTCAGCCAGCACTCTTCATCCATTGTTCTGTTGTATCATTTATGATTTAATACCGTGTTATGTTTCATATAGGTACCCTCATATAGGTCCAGGGAACATCATACCCTTTCACCTACATCACCTCCCCTACATTACACACTAACAAGCCTTTTAAGGACAAAACGCCTTATAAGGATTGAACGCCTTTTATGGACTGAACCTTTTACCTAGTTCTAGGCCTGGGTGCAGAAGGAGGGTTTTTCCCGAACAATAGTGTTCTATGATTTCATCCTTAGACTGACACTGCACAAATGAATACTTCATGAGGCTACTAGGAAACCAGGCAGGGGCTATACACCACCTTCTTACTATCTACGCACAAGGTTCATCTCATACGTCCTCCTCATACCCAACAATGGCTAAGACAAGAACAAGGGACAAAGGGACTCTATCTACTTTTCTGTATAAATACAGCACCTCTTGCTATCAGTAGTTAGAGGGAACCGAGACTTCCAGGCCGACACACTATTCAGAGACGCTGAGGCTCGTGCATGCAGCCGCTCCTGCTGACAGTGGTCTAATCAACCCTTGGGGGGTGTCCAACTCGAGACCAGGACGAGGTCCCACACTCTGATTATTCAAGTAATAGGGTTTGACTAAATCCTAGCGGGATTCTTGGCTCTTTCGCACCTACTCACATGCTAGGTACACTTAGGTACATCTAGACAGGCATTGTAGGAGTATGCGCTTTATTTTATAAATGCATTTTATATTCATGTTTATGGTCATGGCTTTTGCAAAATGATAGAACTGTACTATTTCTTTTTATTCACTGTACTGCTGATCGTATATCTCTGCTACTGTTTAACAGTTGTCGCAGCACATATATTTTACACTAGAAGAACAACTGTGCAATAAATTCTTATTGTAAACACGCTCAAATGTTTCTTCTGTTTGACTCTCTGAGACCAAATGAGCAAACATGAGTGACTGAGCGAAAAGTAGTACATTGTTTCCACGAGTCTGAGGAATCAGGGTTTTCATGTTCTGAGGTTGCCAAAAACTAATCTGTCTGATAACAAGGAGATTCTAGTGGCACTGTGAGCTAGCTAATACGCGGTCGGGGTGCTCAGAATCAGTCTGCCACCAGGCCCACAGTGTATGTTATCCCAAAGCGCAGGTCCTGCGGGGGTACTACAGGAACTATACTACATGGCGCCACCAACGTTAGTTTGGTACTTATTTAACAGTAGAATCTGAGTAGTTCAGTCGTGCTTATTCTCAGAGACCCCTACTCACAAAAACCAGAGACATCTGGAGTGGGTGGGCACATAAACTCCGCCACAGCTGAGTAGGCAAGATATCCTATTTATTGTCTGTTGGTTAATCAAGCTTGAAGGACATTTATTTCCCCAAATTGTCCAAAACACCTAATCTTAACATCATTGGACAGTTATTCCGTGTTTTTAAAATAATGACTACTGAAAACGGAGAATTTTTCCCGCTGACACAAGTACATCAGTCAGAGGACGAAGATGCCAATGCTATACATATTGCAGCTGGTGTAAGATACACACTCACACTTAAACTCATAAAACATGGGTTACTAGCCAGAGGAGGTATAGTAATATTCGTGATAGAGGCACATGAAGATTTCCAAACGGAGGTGTTCTATTCATGGGTTACATTCCCAGCAGCAAATGCTATAACAAAAACTTTTCATTATTATACACATGAAGAAGTCCCAGCGGTCTACACTCCGTTTGAGGAGATTTAAATTCCGTTTACCTACCAAAACATATTTTCTGGTTTAATGGCGCCCTACCCCACTCAAGAAGAAGAGCAAGACTCGGTCTATTAGGAAGACCAGGACCAACATGGCCGATATTAGCGACCTATGCACCACATCCTGACATTGACACAATGCCAAATAATGAATTGCTTTTTCAACACAAAGAGTTGATAAAACTTTACAGAAACATGACACAATTTGTCATGAGGACACTTGCGGTGCAATAAACAGTAATTACTCCAAATGCAGCTCCTACACAGAGCACAGCTACTAAAATTACACCACAAACATTACACGCGGTAATGGGTAAATTGCCCACAAAATGTGAACAAATTCTTTTCTGGGTAGCTCAGAAAATAACCCAGTTAGAAGCAGTATTCCCAAATACCACACCCTTTGAAAAACACAGAGGTGCTGATTACGATCCTGTAAAAAAATTCCCCGTACGACTCGTATCCGTTCTTTTTACCGTACGAATCGTACAAGTGCCGTACAAACTGCCAAGTACGATTCGCATGGGAAAAAGTCCATACGAATCGCATAGGGAATAATTCCCCACACGTCCTCGGGTCGGAAAATGTGTCCGACACGTCCCCGGACGATTTACCATACAAATGTGAAAAGTGAAGTCCGACCGCGCAAGTACGATCCATCCCGTGCGTCCAATGTTACAACCGTATGGACAAAACACCGTCCGCACCGAACTCCCATAGCAACCATGGAGACATGTGCCCGCATACGCGCCCAACACTCCCCCCAGCCCTCCTATGTACGAGTCGAATCCCCACCCGTGTATGTACACCCGTGTATGTACGAGACGTACCCCCACCCGTGAATGTATAGAGCGTACCCCCACCCCAACCGTGTATGTACGACCCGTACCCTCACCCGCGTATGTATGGAGCGTACCCCCACCCCAACCGTGTATGTACGACACGTGCCCTCACCCGCGTACGTATGGAGCCTACCCCCACCCCAACCGTGTATGTACGGACCGTACCCCCACCCCAACCGTGTATGTATGACACGTACCCTCACCCGCGTACGTATGGAGCGTACCCCCACCCCAACCGTGTATGTACGGACCGTACCCCCACCCCAACGGTGTATGTACGACACGTACCCTCACCCGCGTATGCATGGAGCGTACCCCCACCCCAACCGTGTATGTACGGACTGTACCCCCACCCCAACCGTGTATGTACGACCCGTACCCTCACCCGCATACGTACGGACCGTACCCCCACCCCAACCGTGTATGTACGACCCGTACACTCACCCGCGTACGTATGGAGCATACCCCCACCCCAACCGTGTATGTATGACACGTACCCTCACCCGCGTATGCATGGAGCGTACCCCCACCCCAACCGTGTATGTACGGACCGTACCCCCACCCCAACCGTGTATGTACGACCCGTACCCTCACCCGCGTACGTACGGACCGTACCCCCACCCCAACCGTGTATGTAAGACCCGTACCCTCACCCGCGTACGTATGGAGCGTACCCCCACCCCAACCGTGTATGTACGACACGTACCCTCACCCGCGTATGCATGGAGCGTACCCCCACCCCAACCGTTATGTATGGACCGTACCCCCATCCCAACCGTGCATGTACGACCCGTACCCTCACCCGCGTACGTATGGAGTGTACCCCCACCCCAACAGTGTATGTACGACCCGTACCCTCACCCGCGTACGTATGGAGCGTACCCCCACCCCAACCGTGTATGTACGACCCGTACCCCCACCCCAACCCTGTATGTACGACCCGTACCCTCACCCGCGTATGTATGGAGCGTACTCCCACCCCAACAGTGTATGTACGACCCGTACCCTCACCCGTGTACGTATGGAGCGTACCCCCACCCCAACAGTGTATGTACGACCCGTACCCTCACCCGCGTATGTATGGAGCGTACCCCCACCCCAACAGTGTATGTACGGACCGTACCCTCACCCGCGTACGTATGGAGCGTACCCCCACCCCAACCATGTATGTACGGACCGTACCCCCACCCCAACCGTTTATGAACGACCCGTACCCTCACCCGCGTATGTATGGAGCGTACCCCCACCCCAACATTCTAAGTACGGAGCACACCCCAAGCCCCAACACCAGCAACTTCACCCAACATCGCGCATGTACGAGTCGTACCAAGCCAGACACAAGGACAGCACTGTACAACAAAATTCCCGAAGTACACACCGTACACATGCTAAAAACACACGTACACAACCAGGACAAAGCAAGACAACACAAGAATACACCATTCGAATGGCACAAAGCCACAAAACATGTCCAACAAGCACAAAAACAACACATTCACTGACCTGCAACTGCCAAAATCCCAAACAGAGGCCCAAAACACAACCACTCCTTATAACACACCCACCCAAAGTTCAAACACAGCCACACCCACCAATGGACCAATAAAAAGGGCCCACAGACACAAACCATGAGCCTTTGCAACAGACTCACTGCTGCCAGACCCCACAGACAACCTACAGCACCAGACTTGAACCTTTACTACACCTTACACTTGCACACCTTCACACACACACCTTCACAAACACCCCCTCATCACATTCACACACACACCTGCACAACCATACCCACACACCTACAACCATCCACACCCACACCCCCCACAACCATCCACACCCACACCCCTCACCATGCCCACTAACAAGAATCCAAAGTTCACTAGCCGAGAGTTGGAGGTCCTTGTCGACGAAATCCTCAGAGTCGAGCCACACCTCTTTGGAACATTGGTCAGACAGACCTGCATGTCCGAAAAAACAGCCATGTGGCAGAGGATTGTCGATGCTGTGAATGCTGTTGTGGCCACCAGAAGGACCAGGCATGAATGCCAAGCCAGGTGGTACGATCTGCGGAGGAGGGTCATAGCCAAAATGACCGACGACCACAACCAGGCCAACGTCACTGGAGGAGGGCCGCCCCGCAGACCCGTACACTACCATCCCTGGGAGGAGAGGGTGATGGCCATACTGCCGGTGGTGTCAGTGGACGGATTAGAAGGACTCCGAGACCCGGGTGAGTACACAAACAACTCACCTCACATGGGGGGAACGTCATCCACAACCAAACTCACAATCAGGCACGCAACCACCCCAAGCTATCGCATGACTCAACCACACTCCATGAACACGCACATGCCACTGGCTCCACCATGCCCCATGCACCCAGCTGGACAATGCAAAGTCACAGGCCACAGAAAACACCAACACAAGACACGGTAAGCCGGATAGCGGGAGTGTGGGCCCCAAAAATCACATAGTGCAACTCAGAAGCAGACAACAATGCCCTCTGCCCATATGGCCTAGGTCACAGCCAGACAAACAGTGTGTCCCCACACAGGAAAGACTTCCCAGCAAATGGCGTACGCCTTGCATTAAGACATGGGGGTGACGGCACGTATTTGCACATGACAGCAGCTAATGAACAGCCAACACTGTGAAAGAGTGGCAGCACACACCACCACAGCAGCAGCGCAGACACAGACACTACACCCAATGGGTGCCTGGAGATCAGAAACAAACTCACATCAACAAGCCAAGGGCCATTCAAAGGACTGGAAAAAGTGTGTGTCTAGGGAGCTGGGCTGAGGTGACAGAGGGTGACACACAGAGGGAGGGAGAGGGGGACAGAGAGGGAGGGAGAAAGGGACACACAGGGAGACCAATTCAGCCTTGGGGGGTGTGGGAATGTCTGCTCGTCAGCAGGTGGACTGTGTGCATGTAGACAAGGGCGGCCAGTGCCTGAATCCCCCTCTCTTCTCCATGGCAAAACACTGGGCCATGTCTCAACCTGTGCACGAGCACAACGCCAGCTACCTGCATTACATAAGTGTGTGGAACAACTCCATGTGCCCACGTACAGTGCAACACGGAAGGCGCCAATGCATGGCTCGCCACACCTGCTCACTCCACTGCTGACTGCAGTCACAATTGCGCAGCAAGTAAGACTGTGCCACACATAGGTAAAGTCGCAAAAGCTGTGGCCAAGGGACATACCCATGCACAAGTGCACTGTGAGTGGAATGCAAGACATATCCAAATTCCCAGAGGAAATGTGCCAACTTAGAAACGAATGAAACATGGATGTTGCATGGAACAAAATTAACGTTGTCTCTCTCACACACAGGTCAACGTCATGGATCACCCCCCAACACTGGGGGGGAAGACTCACAGGACCCGGCTCGGCGGGATGACGGACCCACCGGCAGCGACGACTCTCACCACTCTGTGGACGAACCCGACCCCGACCAACCTGGCCCCTCTGGTGTCCAACCACCTGCAGCACCTGGGTCAGGTGCAACTGGGCCAACCACCACCCCCACTCCTGCCGCATCCCAGGAGACACCCAGGATCCCTGCCCCACCACAACAATGCAGCCAGGCTGGCCAGGAGGGACACGGTGTACCGGGCACCCAGGAGGAGGCAGGTGACAACGCCAATGCCACCCCTCAGGGGTCCCAGAGACCCGATGTGCCCACAAGGGCAGGCCAGGTGCAAGTGGGCAGGGGTGGTGGGAGTGGAGGACGGCGGAGGCGCAAGCCTGACCAGTTGGCTGCGGAACCGGTATATTCCCATGTCAGAAACATCCTGGAGACATACCGGCAGGACACCACGGACATGGCCCAGGTTGTGTCCATCCTCGAGGAGATCAAGACCCAGCAGGCCCAGCAACATGCGGAGCAACATGCCTGTCTACTGCGACACCAAGGGCGGATGGAGGACAGACAGGCTGAGCTCGTGACGGTGCTCACGGGAATTCACCATTCACTCCGTCGGATAGCCGACAACATGGGCAACCCTCCCTGTGCCACCAGGCGTAGAACATCACCACCCACAGGGAGGGATCAGGAGGAGGAGGAGACATCCGACGGAGCATCCCAAACATCGTCACGGCCTGCTTCTGAGGGTCCCCGCAGGAGGGCGGGTCATCCACGGAAAAGACCGTGAGGGTCAGCGCAACAGCACCATCTCCCAGGACACCTGGCCTGGCACCTGGCCCACTGGACCAACAGCAGCACAGCAGCAAAAGACATTCTCTGCCACATGGACTTGCTGGTCACTGTCTGACCAATGTTGACAAAGACTGTGGCATGGACTCTGAGGATTTCCAATGGCAAGGACACCAACTCCCCTAGTGAACTTTGGATTCCACACACCCGGAAAGCCCCTCATGTCATACCCCCCCCCCCACGTCCCCTAACAAAAATAAAAAGTTACACGATAAAGAGATGATGCCTACATTTTAGCATTATTACCTTACATGTGTCTTGTAAAGTCTAACCATGCCTGAGTACTCATTTGACTTTAACCATCCACACCCTGGGGCCTGAGTCTGGCACAGGACACACATGGGTCACAATGTATTAGGCAAGACAGACATGGAGCACCAAACACACCTGTGATGGGCCCAACCAGCTGAGGGGGTGGCCGCACAACCGTGCCGACAGACATATTGAGTACAGCGACAGCCATGCGCAGAGGTCAGGGATCATGTGGAGTGTCCTGGGGGGCACCCAGGTATGTGTGGACAGATGGCAGAACCATGTCCTGCAAGCTTGAGTCAGGTGGATGCAGAGAATGGTGGCCTGGCCAACGTTGGATGCATGGGGATGGCACATGTCACAATACCCACACAGTCATGGACATCATGCACAATACACAGTCTAATCCCACACAAACAGCTTGCATCTTGCTACTCGACACATAGACACATAGCCACTATCAGGAAAAACCATGCCAGACATGCCGTATGCACCGTGGCAACACACCAGCATTGACTGAGAATAGGCACCTTGGAGGCATAGTGACACCTTTATTACTCAATGCAGAGGCAACTCGGAGTACACATACACAGGTCATGTGGAGTAACATGTGGGTCCAACACTGGAACCCCCCTTCTGCAGCACAAATGCGTGATAGCCATGGAACTGGCACACAAGTGTCGGCTAACAGCTAAACACCCCCTGCTGCTCACGGAGAGGCTGCCATACACCATTGATCCTCTGATGTGGAAGTCCCACACCATGTCAAGCCTATGCAAACCGTATGTGTCCAAGGGCAGTGTTACACACATTGATGCCATCATCACAATCCACTATCCCATCACAGATGACTGCCAACAAGTCTGACCATCTATTCAGGTGTACCCAGCTACATGTCATGTGTCCCATGGTGATGCGACATGTCTGCAGAGGAACCAAACATCGACAGGGGCAGTGTGCACACATCGTAAACAACTGCCACACCCAATACACCCCTGATGCATCCCTTACCCTAAGGAGACTTCCAAACTTGTCCCTGCGTGTAACGCTGAGTCAGCACACGATGACGTGTCCATGAGAAATAGCAGTGCCACAACAATGCAACCAGCAGACGGCATGCGCAAGTACCTGGGGATGAGAGACACACAAGAAGTCAGCCACAAAAAGCACAGCCACTTGCATGTGCATGTACACGACACATGTAAGGATGACAACATGCTAGGTCACAATTATGACTGGGGAAATACACTCATCACTGGCACCATCACTCGAGTGACACATCCACACACACCTCTGACTCACGTGGCATACATGCAGATGGACACACACATCGCAACACATGCCACACGGGGACCAATGCGTGCACACACAGACACTGGTACTCACCACTAAGCAAAGAAGTCGCGTATGAGCCGACTCCGGATGTCCTCTTGCGGAACCACATCCTCCACATCACTAGCCCCATTGCCAAGCCCTTCGTCCTCCACGGGTGGATGGTCCTGATCATCTTGATCCAGGATGAGTGGCACAGCTTTCTCAACTGCCATGTTGTGCAGCATGCAGCAGACCATGAAGATTTTGCAGACCTTCGCCGGGGCATATGGGAGGGCGCCGCCGGTCTTGTGGAGGCATCTGAATCGGCTCTTCAGGGGGCCAAATGTCCTCTCTATCACTCGCCTTGTCCGGCCATGGGCGGTGTTGTAGCGGAGCTGGGCCGGCGTGCTGGGGTTGCGGAGAGGTGTGATCAGCCATGGCATGTTGGGATAGCCAGCGTCCCCTACATGGAAACCACATGGACATAAGTTGGACAGGAGAAGCGGTCGTGCTGGAAGTCTACGCAAAATACAGGACAGACAGAGTGTACCCACCAACAACCCATGCTCGTTCGTTGTGCAGCTGCGTCATCATTTCAGGCACCCTGCTACGCCTCATGATGTAGGCATCGTGTGCTGATCCTGGAAAACGAGCACAGACATGTGAAATCACCATGTTGGATAGACACACCACAAGGGCATTGATGGAGTGGTAGTGCTTGCGATTCCTGTACGCTACCTCCTGTGCCTGTGGTGGTACCAAAGCGTCATGTGTCCCATCTATGGACCCAATGACATGGGGCATCCCTCCCAGGGCATAGAATCCACGCTTGACCCCAGTCAACAGTTCAGGAGTTGGGAAATGGATGAACTCATCCAGGTGAAGCAACATGGCCTCTAAGAAATCATGCAGCACACGGCTGAACATGCTCTGGGACATGCCACCAACATGAGCTATGGTATATTGAAAGGTACCCGTGGCAAGAAAATGTAGGGCTGCCATTACCTTCAGCTTGGGTGTCAGTGCCGTAGGATACCTGTGCAGCGGTTGCAGGTGTGGTGCCAGCCTTGCCGTCAACTCCTCAATCAACGGTTGGGGGAAGCGGTAGCACCGTATACAGTCATTCTCCCGCATGTCAGCCAAGTCCGGAATTGGTCGGGGAAGAGGTGGCGCTCTGCAGTAAATTGGAAGTGACAAGGAAGAGTGAGTGCACTACAACAACAATTTATTTGTACTGAGCACATGTTAATCTGTCAATACACATATGCTACATACGGAGTCAGGTATGTGCCACATGCCCTGGACACGTATGGCTGCCAGGTGACACTCCTACCAAGACCCAGCTACACACGGAGATTGTGAACCTCCACATGCCATGGCATGGGATTAGCTGTGTCCCAGTGTAAGTGAACAGCCAGACGCAACACAGGAGTGACATCCATCAACACATCAGCAGAAGTAGGATGTCGATTTCAGAGACAGGTAGCGGAACACTAGAGCCACAGGTCACATGACATTACACTAGGACAGCCCACACACCTTGCCAATAAGGTGTACATGTAATGACTCACCACACATTCATTGAGAGGATGCAGACAGGTCCTTGTTACGCTACTCCGTGTCCCATGCATACATACGCACCTCACATCCGATACCACATGTGGCCTGGTGTGCGTAACAGTGTGCCATGTCCATCTACACACAGACATATGTTGGTTGCTGCAACAGCTGATGCTTTTGAGGGAGCACCAACATCAAGCTAATGGGAACACACCACACATACATGATATAGACACATCGTGCCCCGTGGGTAGTCATATGTCTGGTGTGGTAACCCCTGTAGCAGGCATCAGGGGACACTTGCGTGTGTTGTTGACTGTGCCATGCCAGTGACGCTCATCCCAAGTGTGCAGTACGACATGCACACATGTCAAAGGAGTGAAGGGCATGCCTGGCACACATTGCACCGTCACACATAACATCTGTACACATCTCATCATACATCTGTTGCCTTCTCGACTCAGGAGTAATGTGCCAAATCACAGCCTTTCACACCTGTGCCCCACACATGTAGTACTGCCCAGACAATGCCTTGATGTCCATCCATGGACAAGTATGTCAGCCCTATTCCTTCCTGTGTGCTGCCTGTCACCACTGTGATGTGTGAAATGCACCGTACATTCGCTCAGAGGGCCTGTGTACGTTCCCTATCACTATGGGAGTGCTGCCGTATGCGTACCCATAGTGATAGTGAGCGTACAGGCGTGTGTACGGTCCGTATCACTATGGGTACGCATACACGAGCACACCCATAGTGATAGTGAGCGTACAGGCGTGTGTACGGTCCGTATCACTATGGGTGTGCTCGCGTATGCGTACCCATAGTGATAGTGAGCATACAGGCGTGTGTACGGTCCGTATCACCATGGGTGTGCTCGCGTATGCGTACCCATAGTGATAGTGAGCGTACAGGCGTGTGTACGGTCCGTATCACTATGGGTACGCATACGTGAGAACACCCATAGTGATAGTGAGCGTACAGGTGTGTGTACGGTCCGTATCACTATGGGTGTGCTCGTGTATGCGTACCCATAGTGATAGTGAGCGTACAGGCATGTGTACGGTCCGTATCACTATGGGTACGCATACGCGAGAACAGCCATAGTGATAGTGAGCGTACAGGCGTGTGTACGGTCCGTATCACTATGGGTGTGCTCGCGTATGCGTACCCATAGTGATAGTGAGCGTACAGGCGTGTGTACGGTCCGTATCACTATGGGTACGCATACGCGAGAACACCCATAGTGATAGTGAGCGTACGCACGCGTGTACGGTCCGTATCACTATGGGTACGCATACGCGAGCACACCCATAGTGATACGGACCGTACACACGCCTGTACGCTCATTATCACTATGGGTGTTCTCGCGTATGCGTACCCATAGTGATACGGACCGTACACACGCCTGTACGGGCCGTTGCTATGCATTTGGGGTGCCCTAGGGCCCCGGTACGCACCGTACCTGTGTGTGAAACTCCAAATTACATAGGGGACACATGAGGGACAAGTATAAAGGCCTACATGCATGCTGGTTGTCATGGAGACCAAGTTTAAAGTTTGAATTTTTTCCGGAAGGTGCACAGCAGAAGTCAGTTTGAATGAATCTACTTTGTTGCAATGTGGTTCTGGAGTTGACATCATGCTCAAGAAAAAAAAAACAATAAAAACCCACTGACTGTGCTAGGTTTGAAGGGATTGGAGGAAACATAGGATGCAAATGTGAGTGACCAATCACTCTGTACTCCTGTGCATGAAACAGGCCAGCAAGGCAGATATAAGGCAGCCAGGTCCCATGAGGGAGCACTTGCCTGCACATCTTTGGATTCTACGACCCAGCTGCTGCTCCTGATTCCCTGGAACCATGTCAAGGTCTGTGGAGAGGGCACAGCCTTTCACCCTGGAGGAGAACCTGGCATTGCTGGATGTGATCCTCCCACAGTACCCCCTGCTGTATGGGCGACCAGGGTATCAGGTGAGTGCAGAGTCTAATAGCACAGACTGTGTCCCTTTTTTGTGACTGTGACTTCTGGCATTGTGTCCAGGTGTGACACACATGCTATGTACTGTAGGGGGGGATCCCAGGGGGGGGGATGGCTGATGTCTCCCAGCCAGAGCATGCTGTGGTGCATGTCTGCCATCCTCACTTGCATTGTGTTTACTGTGACAATCACTGCATGGTGCATGCCACATTCTGCCTGTCTTGTCCTCCTGGGAATGTAGCCTCTACAGTCCTCATGTGATTATGTGGTCATCCCAGTGGGACAGGTGACTGTACCCACAGATGTGTGTTAGTTCTGTGTACCTGTGCTGAGAGTGTCCACATGATGTGTTCGTACCCTGGACATCGGTGTGTGTGTAAGTCCCCTGTCATGTGGGTGGGTGCATATGTGGAGTGTAGCACCCGGGCTGCATGAGGGATGGATATACCCTGCCCATCTGATGTGAGCAGGGAGCAGTGCTGTGTGTCTGACGTGCAGAGCCAGCCCCACACCTGTGAGCCCCCCCCGTCTAGTGGCACATGTGCAGAGTGAGGTTTGTCGCTGCATTTGGCAATGGCAGGTGAATGTCCTGTGCCTGTGTGTGTCTGTGTACTCTGCTGAGGTAGCGTCAGTGGCCTGTGGCATGTGACTGCTTAGAGGTGCTGCACATAATCCTGGTGTACCTTCTGATGCACAGTGTGAGCCTGGATCATTGATTGTGTCGTTGCCCTCATTCCACCTGTGTACTTTCAATGGCACGTACTGCTTTTGCCCTTCCCCAGAGGATCATGTCCCTATGACAAAGGTGCAATGCGTTGGATGCATTCTATGCCTTGTTGGAAACAGCAAATTTTTTCTAATATGTGTCTCTGTGACATGTGGCAGGTGTATTGATGTAGTGTCACTTGTTCATCCTCACAGGTAGGCGCCTCTGCCAAGAAGCAGATATGGATGAACGCCGTCAGTGCCGTGAGGAGGACGGAGGGTTGCAAGCGGCGCCTGGCCCAGGTGAGAAAACGCTGGCAGGATTTCCGGTGCTGGACGCGGAGGATCGCACGGGTCCTGCTGGGGGACTCACCTGAGACCCATAAGAACCGTGGGTGCCGCCGTCTGACCCACATCCACAAGCATGTGCTGGCAGTGGTCTTTCCAGACTTGGACAGGCGCTTACAGGAGAAGCAGCAGCAGGAAGGGGGTAGGTACATGTGTGTTTGTTGTGTGTCACCAGCATTTGTAAGTGCACAGTTGTATGGATACACTGCCAGGGTTTAAAGGTGCTGTGCAGATCCTGTTACCCACAGTATAGTGGTGCTCTCCTGCCTCCCTTCCCCTCCTTGCAATGTGTTCCCTGGTCTGTGTGTAGTCACTCCTTTACAAGGTTATCTAGGCTGGCACTTTATCCACGTGAACAATGCCTATAGCATCATGTGTGGGGGTGGTGTGTAACAGGTTTTGGGACCTTGCCTGTGCCCTGTCCAGTTCAGTACTTGTGGGTTCCATGTCAGTTGGCACTGATGCAGAGTCCAGACATGGGAGTTAGTCTCTCAAGTGTCATGCCTTACAGCACGCATGTCCTATGTTGTGGCCTGTGACATGATGTGCATGAGTGTGCGATACGCATGGTGCAGGGATGGTGGCGTGTGTTGCAGTCATTCTAATTCAGGACCATGGAGTTGTGTGGCCACTACTGTTCCCTGGGGCATATTTTCCTAGGTGTCATGTGTGTCATCACAAAATTTGGACACTCTCAGTGTCCACAGCATAGGTTGTGCTCTGTGCCATTGTCCCCTGGCACCATGTATATTGACGTAAAATCTAGTACAAGTGTCCACTGTACAGCCTGACCTGATTTTCCTTGTTCATAATCACGGTGGCCAGTGCCTGTGTGTCTTGTTACAATCATCTGATGATGACCATTTGTACATGATTGTTTGGACAGGCGCACCTTGGGTATTTGGTGTCCAATCTTGCATTTATGCAGCCCATGTGTATTTCACCCAGACTAAGAGATGTAAGTGCTTCCTGTGTCTCAACTAATTGTCTCATGTAGGGGGTGGTTGGTGCGGGCAAAGCCTACATGTCAAAACCCGATTTCTCCTTGCTAGGTCTGGCCAGTGTGTGATGTTTGTCTGGACATACACTCAAGGTGCAGTGAGCCAGTCATAGTGGGCATGTTTTCAGTATTACCTATGCAGCATGTGCCTCAAGTTCATGGATATGGTCCCTGCTCATCCCTATTTTCGGCGACGCTGTGTGGTGCAGATGCAGTGCTGGATTGTCCCCAAGGCCTGGCTTCTCTGTCAAAATCCATTTCATGTCATTTGCTATTGTGTCATGCTCTCCACAGTATTTCAGTGGCATGGTGGGTCAACCAACTGTGTGTTGCATGCCCTACATATGTACCTTGTTTTGTAGATGTTACTCATCTTTCTTTTCAGGCTATGCACTGTAACCTATGTAGATTGGACTCATGTGACATATGTATACAGGTGTATGATTAATTGCTGTCTCTTCACCTTGCCCACAGCATCGTCGGGGGACACGGAGGGAGACATCAGCACGGACGGAGCAGAGGGACCGAGCACCAGTGCCAGCGGTGACATCGTGCCTGGCACATCGAGTGGAACTGAGGCGGAGGAGAGTGAGGCCGAGGACCTGTCCACTGCCACTACAGAATATGAAGCTGACGGGTCCGAGGATGATCTCTCCGAGTGGGCGGAGGCTGCACCAGCAGCTGACAGCGGCACAACATCTCTCCCCGCCCCCTCCATTGCCATCAGCCACCTCCCACTTGCTCGTGTCCCTTCCCAGCGTGCCCAGTCACCGCATGTCTCCTTCCTGCCAGGCACCGCACCCCTTGCCCCTGTCTCCACTGCTGCTGCCAATGCCGAGTCTGTGGACATCCAGCGGCAGTTGCAGGTTGGTCAGGCTGCGATGCTTAATGTCCTCCATGGCCACAGCCAAGTGCTGAACAACATGGAGGCATACTTGGAGGGCATTTTCTCATCGCAGGCTGACTAACGCAACTTGCTGAGGTCCATTGACTCGACACTGACTGCAGCAGTGGGTCTCCTGCAGCGCTTCGTCCAACCCCCTACCCCTGACCCATCCGCACTTCCCACTCCCATGCCTGTCCCACGTACACCCAGACGTCAGCATGCACCCACCACAACAGACACAGGCACCACACCAGCAGGGAAGGTCAAACGCACACCTCCTGGCACGCACACACAGGGTGAAGTAGGCACACCCACTGGGTCGGGGGGCAAACGTAAGCCACGCAGCCAGAGTGGGAGTCCGCATTCCACCAAATCCACTCCCTCCAAATCCCCTCCCCTCAGCTCTCCTGGCCACATATCCGGCAAAGACTCCTTCATGGCCGCTCTGTCCCTGAGCCCCACAGTGACACCACCCCGCAAGCGGTCAAGGGAGTCCCCGGGCAGGGTGGTTGAGTCCCCCCCCTGTCCACACCCTCCCCCAGTGGCGCTGCGACCCATCCCTCTGACCCCCCCCCCCTCCTTGGGGCGTGTGGTTCCTTCGGGTGCAGGGGAGTCGCTGGAGGACCTTGCTAAGGTGTGCAGCGCCATCCTGGCCTCCGCCTTTGGCCCTGCCCCACCCCCTGTGGTGGAGTCCTCCATCCCTGCACCCACGACGCCTACCCTTCGCCCTCATGTCCCTGCGGTGCCTGGTCCTTCCCCCCACATGATGCCCTCCCTCTTCTGGAAGACGATGGAGTCTGACTGTGCAGGCAAGCTAGGGGACACGCGTCCCACTGTGTCCCCCACCTGGATTTGAACTTTGGATTGCCCTATGGGCATTGTACATTTTGAACTTTCAAGGGACATAAAGATTTTTGGATGCTGAATAAAGCAATTTATTTTTCCTTAGTACACTACTGTCTGTCTGGTATTGCTGTTGGTGGACCTGCCCCATTATTTTGGGTGGTGATAATGTGTTGGGTGTGTGGGAATTGTAGTCTTGTGCTGGTCATAGGGTGGATCCTGGTATCTGTGTGCCATCACAAGCTGTTGGCTACATAACTTTGTTCATGTAAGCAGTTACTGCATGGTGACATCGTCCCAAGGTGTGTTCCTTCCTCTGTGTAACCTGACATCTTCCCTGCAGGGTCTTTCCAATATGTGGTGCTGAGCTGTGTCTACATTGGCTGGGTGTGTGACGGACTCGTTAGACTTGGGCCATGCATGCTGAGCGATGTCTCCACCTGCATCATTCGTGGCGTCCTTGGTGGTCACAGTACTTGTGTATGTAGACTGTTGTCATGACTTCATGTGGACATGTTTTCTTTTCGGCGCTATGCATGTGTATACTCCCAGCCTCGCACACATGTGGTACATGTACTGCAGGATCTGTGTGCACCTGACTGACATTTGTGGGCATTGGATCTGTGGGTACTCCACCCTTTTCTTTGCAGGGGCACTGCTGTGAGTATTAGGCACCCACCCCTTCTGTGTCTGGGCACTGCTGGGAGGACTCTGCACCCACCCCTCCTGTGTCTGGGCACTGGTGGGAGGACTCTGCACACACCCCTCCTGTGTCAGGGCACTGCTGGGAGGACTCTGCACACACCCCTCCTGTCTCTGGGCACTGCTGGGAGGACTCTGCACACACCCCTCCTGTGTCTGGGCACTGCTGGGAGGACTCTGCACACACCCCTCCTGTGTCTGGGCACTGCTGGGAGGACTCTGCACCCACCCCTCCTGTGTCTGGGCACTGCTGGGAGGACTCTGCACACACCCCTCCTGTGTCTGGGCACTGCTGGGAGGACTCTGCACACACCCCTCCTGTGTCTGGGCACTGCTGGGAGGACTCTGCACACACCCCTCCTGTGTCTGGGCACTGCTGGGAGTGTTAGGCACCCACCCCTCCTGTGTCTGGGCACTGCTGGGAGGACTCTGCACACACCCCTCCTGTGTCTGGGCACTGCTGGGAGAACTCTGCACACACCCCTCCTGTGTCTGGGCACTGCTGGGAGGACTCTGCACCCACCCCTCCTGTGTCTGGGCACTGCTGGGAGGACTCTGGACACACCCCTCCTGTGTCTGGGCACTGCTGGGAGGACTCTGCACGCACCCCTCCTGTGTCTGGGCACTGCTGGGAGGACTCTGCACACACCCCTCCTGTGTCTGGGCACTGCTGGGAGTGTTAGGCACCCACCCCTCCTGTGTCTGGGCACTGCTGGAAGGACTCTGCACACACCCCTCCTGTGTCTGGGCACTGCTGGGAGGACTCTGCACACACCCCTCCTGTGTCTCGGCACTGCTGGGAGGACTCTGCACACACCTCTCCTGTGTCTGGGCACTGCTGGGAGTGTTAGGCACCCACCCCTCCTGTGTCTGGGCACTGCTGGGAGGACTCTGCACACACCCCTCCTGTGTCTGGGCACTGCTGGCAGGACTCTGCACACACCCCTCCTGGGTCTGGGCACTGCTGGGAGTGTTAGGCACCCACCCCTCCTGTGTCTGGGCACTGCTGGGAGGACTCTGCACACACCCCTCCTGTGTCTGGGCACTGCTGGGAGGACTCTGCACACACCCCTCCTGGGTCTGGGCACTGCTGGGAGTGTTAGGCACCCACCCCTCCTGTGTCTGGGCACTGCTGGGAGGACTGTGCACACACCCCTCCTGTGTCTGGGCACTGCTGGGAGTGTTAGGCACCCACCCCTCCTGTGTCTGGGCACTGCTGGGAGGACCCTGCACCCACCCCTCCTGTGTCTGGGCACTGCTGGGAGGACTCTGCACACACCCCTCCTGGGTCTGGGCACTGCTGGGAGTGTTAGGCACCCACCCCTCCTGTGTCTGGGCACTGCTGGGAGGACTCTGCACACACCCCTCCTGTGTCTGGGCACTGCTGGGAGTGTTAGGCACCCACCCCTCCTGTGTCTGGGCACTGCTGGGAGGACTCTGCACACACCCCTCCTGTGTCTGGGCACTGCTGGGAGGACTCTGCACCCACCCCTCCTGTGTCTGGGCACTGCTGGGAGGACTCTTGTTAGAAAGGATAGACGGACCGGGAGGGTCGGCCGGGGTCAGGAGGAGAGGTCTCCGGGGAGAGCCGTCTCCAGCGATCGTACAGATAAGTAACTTCCCCCCCCACAGACAGATACCACACAAGGATAAGGTTCAGTGTTCTTTATAAGCCCTTCTTAAGGTACGGTTGAATGGTACAAGGAGGTCTGGACTCAGGGGTCCCCTCGATTCAAGTCTCTCAAAGCAGGGTAAGGGGTAGCGGGACAGTCTGTCTACCAGTCAGGTAGTTTGGATGAGATGATGATTAGCTCACAATCCTCGAGCTTAGTTGGTGCGGGCCGCGGCAGCGCCAGCAGGTCCCGGAATGATGGTCGATGTACGGTCCGCGGCAGCGCCAGCAGGTCCCGGTGAGGATGGTCGTTACAACGGGCCGCGGCAGCGCCAGCAGGTCCCGACGAGGATGGTCGTTACAACGGGCCGCGGCAGCGCCAGCAGGTCCCGACGAGGATGGATGTTGTAGAAGGCCGCGGCAGCGCCAGCAGGCAGGACGATGGTTCACAAGAGCGGGCTACGGCAGCGCCAGTAGTCCGTCAAGGCTGAGTTCTCTCGGTGTCTCTCGACTCCAGGATACAACTGCCTTCCTGCTCCGGAGTTGCCCCAGTTATAGGGCAGGCGCTCTTTGATGTCCGGACCCTCGCACTTGGAGGTCGGAGGACCCGGGATGAAGGTGTCCAGACACCCAGCAGGGGGTGGAGCCAGCGCCTGGGGGGCTGGGGGCAATCGGCACCTGGCGGGGGAAGAGCTCTTGACACTTCGTCCTCCCATTGACCTGCCAAGTGGTCCGCTCACCTCCTGGGTGGATGGTGGTGCCGGGATGTCGGGGCCGGTCAGGCCCGGGGTTAGGGTCGGGGCGAGGCCACGCGGCCTCGTGGTGCGGGGCCCAAGATGGCGGCTTGAACCGGCCGGGGAAGCCGGTGGGGCTGGGCCCCGTGATGAGTAGAGGTCCGAGGGCAGAAGATCCGTCGGGAGACGGGGTACGGGTGCTTTTCGTGGGTTATACCCGGTGGGCCGGAGCTCGGGCCCTGTCGTGCGGGGAGGGAGCAAGCCCTTCGTGTGGCCTGTCCAACATGCGTCCCCCCCAGCTGAAGACGGGGAGAGTCACCCATCTCCTTGGGGACTCTCTTCGTCGAGGCGGAAAAAGCGGGACAGGCCATCCGCGTTGGCGTGGTCTTGGCCTGGTCGGTGCTCCACCGTGAAGTCCATTCCCTGCAGGGAAATGGACCAGCGCAAGAGTTTTGGGTTCTCCCCCCGCATCTGCATCAGCCACTGCAGGGGTCGATGGTCGGTTTGTACCCGGAAGTGGGTACCGAAGAGATAGGGCCGGAGCTTTTTGAGGGCCCACACCACTGCGAAGGCCTCCCTCTCGATGGTGCTCCAGCGCTGTTCTCGGGCCAGGAGACGTTGACTGATGAAGGCCACCGGCTGGTCATGACCTTCGGGGTTTAACTGAGAAAGGACGGCTCCGATGCCGTGGTCGGAGGCGTCGGTCTGTACCATGAATTCCCGACTGTAATCGGGGGCCTGGAGCACAGGGGCGGTGCATAGAGCGGCCTTCAGCTTCTCGAAGGCCGCTTGACAATCGGGGGTCCAGTTAATCCGCTTCGGCTGGTTCTTGGACGTGAGACCCGTGAGGGGCCCCACGATGCTGCCGTAGTCTTTCACGAACCGCCGGTAGTAGCCGGTGATCCCCAAGAAGGCTCGGACCTCGGTCTGGGTGACGGGGGGCTGCCAGGACTGGATGGCAGCAATCTTAAGTTGTAGCGGGGCCACCAGGCCGCTTCCCACTTGGTGCCCAAGGTAGGTCACAGACCCTTGGCCAATTTGGCACTTGCCGGCCTTAATTGTGAGGCCGGCCCGCTGGAGGGCCTGTAGGACCTCTTGGAGGTGACGGAGGTGGTCGGGCCAGTGGTGGCTGTACACAGCGATATCGTCCAGGTAGGCAGCGCTGAACTCTTCGAGCCCCGCCAAGACCTGGTTCGCGAGGCGTTGAAACGTGGCGGGGGCATTCTTCATGCCGAAGGGCATGACCTTGAATTGGTAGTGGCCATCGGGGGTAGAGAAGGCTGACCGTTCCTGAGCCCTGGGTGTGAGGCCGATCTGCCAGTAGCCCGCTGTTAGGTCGAAGATACTGAGGTAGCGGGCGGCCCCCAGCCGGTCGATCAGCTCGTCTGCTCGGGGGATCGGATGAGCGTCGGTCCGGGTGACAGCGTTCAAGCCCCGGTAGTCGACGCAGAATCTCAGTTCAGGTGCGGTGCCGGGGGCAGCGGCTTTGGGGACCAATACAACCGGACTGGCCCAGGGACTGTCCGAGGGCTCGATGACCCCGATTGTGAGCATCTTGGCCACCTCCTCCTGTATGCAGGCCCGTACCCGATCTGGTACGCGGTAGGCCCGGTGTCGGACAGGGGGACTGTCCCCGGTGTCCACGTCGTGCAAACACCAAGGGGTGACCCCGGGGGTGAGGGAGAACAGGGTAGCGAACTGCAGCAGGAGGTTCCGGCAGCCCTGGCGTTGCTCCGAAGTGAGGGTGTCAGAGAGCCGGACCCCGTCCATGGAGCCGTCATTCTCCTGAGTCTTCAGAAGATCCGGGAGGGGTTCAGAGTCTTCCTCTGCCCCACTGTCCGTAGCCATCAGGAGGCTGAGTTCTGAGCGCACAAAGTGTGGTTTGAGTCGGTTGGTGTGGAGGACCCGAAGGGGGTTCCGGGAGGTCCCCAGGTCGATGAGGTAAGTGACGGGGCTTTTGCGCTCGACCACTTTGAAGGGCCCCGTCCACTTATCTTGCAAGGCACATGGTTCGGTGGGGGACATCACCCATACTTGTTGTCCAGGCTTGAACTCAACGGAGGAGGCATTGTGATCATACCACCTCTTCATGTCCTCCTGGCTGGCCTCGAGGTTCGCCTTGGCCATCTCTCTGAAGCGCCGGGTCTGATTGCGTAGGGCCAGGAGGTATTTGAAGACGTCTGGAGGGGTCTTTAGGGGGGCCATCTCCCAACCTTCCTTTACTAGGCTGAGGGGCCCTCGCACAGGGTGCCCGTACAGGAGTTCGAAAGGGCTAAAACCGAGGGACTTCTGGGGAACTTCGCGGTAGGCGAAGAGGAGGCACGGGAGTAGTACATCCCACTGGCGACGGAGGGGCTCTTCCAATCCCCCAATCATCCCCTTGAGGGTGCGGTTAAAACGCTCCACTAGTCCGTTCCCTTGGGGGTGATAGGGGGTCGTGAATCTGTAGGTGACCCCGCATTGTTGCCAGAGGGACTTCATGTATTTGGATATAAAGTTCGTGCCTCGGTCGCTGACGACTTCTCGGGGGAAGCCTACCCGGGAGAAGATCCCCATTAGGGCCCGGCCAACCACCGGAGCTGTCACGGTCCGTAGGGGCACCGCCTCGGGGTAGCGGGTGGCATGGTCCACCAGTACTAAGATGAACCTGTGTCCTTGTGCCGTGCGGGGGTCCAGAGGCCCCACGATGTCTATCCCCACCCTCTCGAACGGGGTGGTGACCACAGGGAAGGGTTGCAGAGGGGCTTTCAGCTTCCGACCACTCTTCCCGCTGGCTTGGCATGTGGGGCAAGATCGGCAGTGGTTCAGGACGTCATTCCTCATCTTCGGCCAGAAAAAGTGGGTCACTAGGCGGTTGTACGTTTTATCTTGGCCCAGGTGTCCAGCCAGGGGGACATCGTGGGCCAGGTTGAGCAGAAAGTCTCTGAAGCGGAGAGGTACCACCAGTACTCGACCGGCCCCCAGCTCGGCGATTCTTTGCTCGCTGTATAGCAGGTCGTTATCCCAGTAGACCCAGTGAGTTCCGGTGGAGTCCCCTGCGTTCTGGGCGCTGGCTTGTTGGCGGAGTCCCTCGAGGGAGGGACAGGTCTTTTGTTCCTAGCGGAACTGTGCTTGGGTGGGCCCCCCCTCTTGGCGCCATTGAGCCAGGTCAGGAAGGTCCTGGGGTTGCGCGTCCCCTTCGGCCGTTGGGTCTGGGAGGCTGGCCTCGTCGGTGTCTCCTACTGGGGCGACTGGGGGCGGAGGTGCTGGCCATTCTGGTTCTTCTGATCGAGGGATGGCACGGGCGGCCATGGACCGGGTGGTTATGCAGGCCCAGTCCGGGAGGCCCAGCATCCCCAGGTGCTCTCTTCTCTCAACGGTGGCCCACGGGGAACTCTCGAGGTCATTCCCCAGGAGGCAGTCCACGGGGGCATCGTCCCGGACCGTCACCTTCAACAGGCCGGAGACCCCTCCCCATTCGAATGGAACGCAGGCCATTTGACACAGACTTTCAGAGTTGTCTACCGAGCGGACGGGGCAGAGAATGTTCGGCAGGATCTGCTCGGGCTTCACCAGGTGACAGCGGACGGCCGTCACACTGGCGCCTGTGTCACGCAAGGCCTCGGCTCGCTGTCCATTAATGGTCACCCACTGACCATATTTCCTGGTGTTAGCGGGTAGGGGAGCCCGCGGGACCATGTCTCTTCCCCCTAAGCACGCCAGGACCATGGCGGCCGGTTCCCACTCTTGCTGGGCCGGCTCATACTCCTCTGGTTCCTCCAATGATCGCTCTTCCCCCAGGGCGGCGGCAGCTACCTGGCGGGGCTTGGGTGTTTGGTTCTGCGGGCAGCTCGGGTCATTGGCGTAGTGGCCGACTCGCTGGCATCGGTGGCACGTGACGTTGGCTCGGACCCCAGGACGCCACGGGGGGTTGCCCCGACCGGCCGGAGCCGGGGTGCCGGCCACGGGTGTTGCGGGCAAGGCGTCTCTCCCTCGCCCCTGGCCCCCTCCTCCTCCCCGAGGACGGTGCTGGCCTTGGTTGTTTCTGTTCTGTTCGTGTGGCCCCCTCCGGCCCACTCGGGTGCTTTCCCATCGGTCAGCTTCGGCGGCGAGCTGCCGGGGGTCAGTCAGCTTACTGTCGAGGAGGTGCTGCCTGAGCTCGACGAAGCAGTTGTTTGACAGGTGCTCCCATACCATCAGGTTAAAGAGTTGTTCGTAGGTGGTGACCTGGCTCCCCTTTATCCAACCCTCGAAGGCACGGCTGAAATAGTTCACGTATTCTACCCAAGTTGTACCTGGGATCCGAGTGCAATCTCTGAACCTCTGGCGGTACATCTCGGGTGTGAGGCCGTAGCGGGTGAGGAGGGCAGCCTTCATGTGGTCGTAGGACGACATTTGGTGATCTGGGAGCTGCAGTAGGGCATCGCGCCCCTCGTTGATAAACCTCCCCCAGAGTCCGGCTCCCCAATCACTCCGGTCGATCCGGTGGGAGGTCATGGCGATCTCGTAGGCTTTAAACCACTGTTGTATGTCGTCTTCTCGGACATACTCGCGGACAACATCCTTGGGGATGTGGACTTTTTTCTCGATTGGCCCCGGGGTGTGTGGTCGCTCAGGCACCCCCAGTTCTTTATTCTGTTTCCGAAGCTCTATTTCCGCCAGTTTGCGCTCGTGCTCGAGCGTTATTTTTTTCTCCTCCAGCTCTCTCTGTCTCTGCTTCTCTACTCGTTCATCTCGGAGCCGCATGTGCTCGAGGTTGAGTTTCTGTTCAGCTAACTTGAGTTCCCCATCCATCTTGAGTCGTGCCATTTCCAACTCGTGCAATCTGGTTCTTTCTCTTTCTCGGATCTCCTCCTGCGAGAGGCCCGTTCCCCGCTCCTCGGGAGCCGTGGCGTTCCCCTCTGGTGTGATGCTGCTTTGGTCGGAGGGTCCGGCGACCCCAGTTTCTGCCCACGACTCTAGGGCGTGCTTTAGATCCTCTTTGGTACTCAGGCCGGTGGTAGCAATGCCAAGTTCTATGCAGAATTGTCTCAGTTCGTGGTGGTTGTATTCTTCTAATTTCTCCATTTGGAATTTCTCGGTGGAGTTGCTATCTTTGGCTGACATCGTGTTGTCGTGGGGTGAGCTACTCTCTGTACGATTACGCGTTGATTCGGATCGCGCCGCTGGCCACCAATGTTAGAAAGGATAGACGGACCGGGAGGGTCGGCCGGGGTCAGGAGGAGAGGTCTCCGGGGAGAGCCGTCTCCAGCGATCGTACAGATAAGTAACTTCCCCCCCCACAGACAGATACCACACAAGGATAAGGTTCAGTGTTCTTTATAAGCCCTTCTTAAGGTACGGTTGAATGGTACAAGGAGGTCTGGACTCAGGGGTCCCCTCGATTCAAGTCTCTCAAAGCAGGGTAAGGGGTAGCGGGACAGTCTGTCTACCAGTCAGGTAGTTTGGATGAGATGATGATTAGCTCACAATCCTCGAGCTTAGTTGGTGCGGGCCGCGGCAGCGCCAGCAGGTCCCGGAATGATGGTCGATGTACGGTCCGCGGCAGCGCCAGCAGGTCCCGGTGAGGATGGTCGTTACAACGGGCCGCGGCAGCGCCAGCAGGTCCCGACAAGGATGGTCGTTACAACGGGCCGCGGCAGCGCCAGCAGGTCCCGACGAGGATGGATGTTGTAGAAGGCCGCGGCAGCGCCAGCAGGCAGGACGATGGTTCACAAGAGCGGGCTACGGCAGCGCCAGTAGTCCGTCAAGGCTGAGTTCTCTCGGTGTCTCTCGACTCCAGGATACAACTGCCTTCCTGCTCCGGAGTTGCCCCAGTTATAGGGCAGGCGCTCTTTGATGTCCGGACCCTCGCACTTGGAGGTCGGAGGACCCGGGATGAAGGTGTCCAGACACCCAGCAGGGGGTGGAGCCAGCGCCTGGGGGGCTGGGGGCGATCGGCACCTGGCGGGGGAAGAGCTCTTGACACTTCGTCCTCCCATTGACCTGCCAAGTGGTCCGCTCACCTCCTGGGTGGATGGTAGTGCCGGGATGTCGGGGCCGGTCAGGCCCGGGGTTAGGGTCGGGGCGAGGCCACGCGGCCTCGTGGTGCGGGGCCCAAGATGGCGGCTTGAACCGGCCGGGGAAGCCGGTGGGGCTGGGCCCCGTGATGAGTAGAGGTCCGAGGGCAGAAGATCCGTCGGGAGACGGGGTACGGGTGCTTTTCGTGGGTTATACCCGGTGGGCCGGAGCTCGGGCCCTGTCGTGCGGGGAGGGAGCAAGCCCTTCGTGTGGCCTGTCCAACAACTCTGCACCCACCCCTCCTGTGTCTGGGCACTGCTGGGAGGACTCTGCACACACCCCTCCTGGGTCTGGGCACTGCTGGGAGGACTCTGCACACACCCCTCCTGTGTCTGGGCACTGCTGGGAGGACTCTGCACACACCCCTCCTGTGTCTGGGCACTGCTGGGAGGACTCTGCACCCACCCCTCCTGTGTCTGGGCACTGCTGAGAGGACTCTGCACCCACCCCTCCTGTGTCTGGGCACTGCTGGGAGGACTCTGCACCCACCCCTCCTGTGTCTGGGCACGGCTGGGAGGACTCTGCACACACCCCTCCTGTGTCTGGGCACTGCTGGGAGGACTCTGCACCCACCCCTCCTGTGTATGGGCACTGCTGGGAGGACTCTGCACACACCCCTCCTGGGTCTGGGCACTGCTGGGAGTGTTAGGCACCCACCCCTCCTGTGTCTGGGCACTCCTGGGAGTGTTAGGCACCCACCCCTCCTGTGTCTGGGCACTGCTGGGAGGACTCTGCACACACCCCTCCTGTGTCTGGGCACTGCTGGGGGGACTCTGCACACACCCCTCCTGTGTCTGGGCACTGCTGGGAGTGTTAGGCACCCACCCCTCCTGTGTCTGGGCACTGCTGGGAGGACTCTGCACACACCCCTCCTGTGTCTGGGCACTGCTGGGAGGACTCTGCACACACCCCTCCTGTGTCTGGGCACTGCTGGGAGGACTCTGCACACACCCCTCCTGTGTCTGGGCACTGCTGGGAGTGTTAGGCACCCACCCCTCCTGTGTCTGGGCACTGCTGGGAGGACTCTGCACACACCCCTCCAGGGTCTGGGCACTGCTGGGAGTGTTAGGCACCCACCCCTCCTGTGTCTGGGCACTGCTGGGAGGACTCTGCACACACCCCTCCTGTGTCTGGGCACTGCTGGGAGGACTCTGCACACACCCCTCCTGTGTCTGGGCACTGCTGGGAGGACTCTGCACACACCCCTCCTGTGTCTGGGCACTGCTGGGAGGACTCTGCACCCACCCCTCCTGTGTCTGGGCACTGCTGGGAGGACTCTGCACCCACCCCTCCTGTGTCTGGGCACTGCTGGGAGGACTCTGCACACACCCCTCCTGTGTCTGGGCACTGCTGGGAGGACTCTGCACCCACCCCTCCTGTGTATGGGCACTGCTGGTAGGACTCTGCACCCACCCCTCCTGGGTCTGGGCACTGCTGGGAGTGTTAGGCACCCACCCCTCCTGTGTCTGGGCACTGCTGGGAGGACTCTGCACACACCCCTCCTGTGTCTGGGCACTGCTGGGAGTACTCTGCACCCACCCCTCCTGTGTCTGGGCACTGCTGGGAGGACTCTGCACCCACCCCTCCTGTGTCTGGGCACTGCTGGGAGTGTTAGGCACCCACCCCTCCTGTGTCTGGGCACTGCTGGGAGGACTCTGCACCCAACCCTCCTATTTCAGGATATGTACGCTTAGGACATACACGGGTGTGGGTTCGCTCCATGCATACGCGGGTGAGGGTACGGGTCGTACATACACTGTTGGGGTGGGGGGTACGCTCCATACGTACGCGGGTGAGGGTACAGGTCGTACATACACGGTTGGGGTGGGGGTACGCTCCATAAGTACGAGGGTGAGGGTACGGGTCGTACTTACACTGTTGGGGTGGGGGGTATGCTCCATGCATACGGGGTGGGGGTACCGTCCGTACGTACACTGTTGGCATGGGGGTACGCTCCATACGCACGCGGGTGAGGGTACGGGTCGTACATACACTGTTGGGGTCGGGGTACGGTCCGTACATACACTGTTGGGGTGGGGGGTACGCTCCATACATACGCGGGTGAGGGTACGGGTCGTACATACACTGTTGGCATGGGGGGTACGCTCCATACGTATGCGGGTGAGGGTACGGGTCGTACATACACGGTTGGGGTGGGGGTACGCTCCATACATACGCGGGTGAGGGTACGGGTCGTACTTACACTGTTGGGGTGGGGGGTACGCTCTATGCATACGGGGTGGGGGTACGGTCCGTACGTACACTGTTGGCATGGGGGTACGCTCCATACGTATGCGGGTGAGGGTACAGGCCGTACATACACAGTTGGGGTGGGGGTATGCTCCATACATACACGGGTGAGGGTACGGGTCGTACTTACACTGTTGGGGTGGGGGGTACGCTCCATGCATACGGGGTGGGGGTATGGTCCGTACGTACACTGTTGGCATGGGGGGTACGCTCCATACGTATGCGGGTGAGGGTACGGGTCGTACATACACGGTTGGGGTGGGGGTACGCTCCATACATACGCGGGTGAGGGTACGGGTCGTACTTACACTGTTGGGGTGGGGGGTACGCTCCATGCATATGGGGTTGGGGTACGGTCTGTACTTACACTGTTGGCATGGGGGGTATGCTCCATACGTACGCGGGTGAGGGTACGGGTCGTACTTACACTGTTGGGGTGGGGGGTACGCTCCATGCACACGGGGTGGGGGTACGGTCCGTACGTACACTGTTGGCATGGGGGGTACGCTCCATACGTACGCGGGTGAGGGTACGGGTCGTACCTACACTGTTGGGGTGGGGGTACGCTCCTTACATACGGGGTGGGGGTACGGTCCGTACATATCCGTACCCATGCTGTGGAATGCTTGTGCGGGCCGTACCCAGGCCTTTGCCATGTGGGTACAGCCGTCCCGCCATTGTTGGGGTGACATAGGTGTGGGCGTGGTACGACTCGTACCCACGCTCTTAAGGCGTGGGTACGGGACATACCTGTATTGTTGTGTTGCCGGTTCGCGTCGTCAACCACTTCCGTTGTGGCGGACGCTGGCTTTGCTGGACACGCCCCCACCCCCTCGTAGTGACCAGGGCCTGGAGGTCAGGTATGTCCAGGGCATGTGAGCTGTGTGACTTGGGTGGGGGTTTTGTGGCCTGTCCCTGCTCCTGCCCCCCCTTTTCCCCCTCCCTTTGTTGTTCTGACCTTCTGCGGCGTCTGCGTCGGAACATGTAGAGGAGGTCGACTGCTATGAGGGCCGGGATGACACGTAGGTTCGGGTCCATGTATGTCCGTCGCGTGCAGTTACTCCTTGTTCGCGTCGTCCTGATTTCCCGGCAGTTTTTGGCTGCCGGAAAATATTCTCCGTGCGGGATGACGTCGGTGCGAATCGTACTTCCTGGTTCGTGAATGGCAGGCTGCGTGCGTCCCGACGTCACGTCGGCGCATTCCCGGATCACATTTGTATGTTTATTTTCGTTGGTCGGGGTTTTGTACGATTCGCACGGAAATAGTATTTCCGTGCGAATCGTACTTCCATGTTTGTATATTGTTGCGACCGGGTACGCGTCGGACGGAGAATATGCTCCGTCCGACGGTTCGTACCCGGTTTTTACAGGATCGTAATTGTCACCAGAATGTTAACAATCTGCTTGCCCATGGGGATTACACCACAGTTGGAGGATTGTACTTCTTGGGGTACAGTCTTTGTTGCCATATATACCAGAACTCATGGTATTCCTTCATTAGCAGTGATACCAGATGTAGTAAGACAAATACAAAATGAGTACAGAGCAGAGCCTGGTCTGAACCTAGAGATGAAGTTATTAAATAACTACGACCAGTTATCAGCTATAATACTCACTAACATTAAAGGGGAAGTAGCATCAGTGGCAATCTGCCAATGCCTAAGGGAGTTTGATCCTTTCGATCAACCACACAAACTACACAAAATAATTGAAACTGCATACGCAGAATTAGGCAGGGATAGTTTGAGGGAAAAAGCTTTAAAACCTCAACTAATGGGCAGTCCCGAAAAGGACACTTCTAAGAAGACACTGACTTCTTCTAAAAATAAGTGGGATAATAAAAAAGAACAAAAGTTGAAAGACAACAGATCTCAGTCCCGAGGTAGGTCTCCTCCACAGGAGCCCTCTGAAAAGAGGTACAACCTTAGGAATAGGGATAATATTAGGAAACCTGACAGGTATAAGGATACTGATACACGTTCCTCTTGTTCCTTTCAGGACTCGAATAAAAACTCAGAGAGAGAAGGACGGTCAGAATACAGATAAGAGCGCACACAGTCCAGAGACAAGCAGCGCACAAAAGACTTTACTTCCAAAGAAGAAGATAAGCCAAAATCAAAACCTCAATTTCAGAAAAAGAAAGTTGATGGTCCGAAAATCAGACATGCCCAGAATTCTGAGGACACAACTTCTGAACGGGGAATGGTCTCTTACGATGCTAGACAGTGAGGCAAAAGTAACAATAGCTCGCCAGAACCTGAAGGAATTTCTGGTGACAGCGGACTTGAATGATTACATCACGGTGGAAACACCAGATAAAATGGTGAGCGTCCCACATAAGTTACATGAAATAACACTCCGGATGGAGGGGGACAAGCCCAGGAAAGTAAAAGGTTTCTTTTGAAAGAACTTATCATCTGATTATGACATCCTGTTGGCTGGACAAGATTGGCCGCCAGCATTCGTAATGGAGTGCCCCAGGGGAGAAAGTATAATGTTTCCTGCATTTTCCGGCCATGTTCCCGTTCACCTTAAACATACATATGCAAGGGAGTGGGCAGTAGCCCAAGCTCCAGCATTGTGCAAAAATCAAGCTGGGTGGGATGAGGACTCAACCTACCACGTGATCCCATTAAAAGTTTCACCTAATACTCAGAGGCAATACCCAATAAAGCAAGAAGCTAAAAAACAGGTCAGGGAGATCTTAGATCAACTTGGATACCAGGGGGTCATTGAAAAATGTACCTCTCCAATAAAGAATCCTTTGTTTCCCGTCTCTAAACCCGACAATACATATCGTCTAGTTTTAGATTACATATATTACAAATGCACATAGTGCCGCATTAATGAATAACATTGTGCGGAAAAAATACCAAACAACACTTGATATCTCAAATGGATTTTTTTGCCAAAATATATGGCCTGAAAACAGGTATCTGACTGCATTCTCAGCGTTAGGGTCCCAGAGACAATTTTGTTGACTCCCCCAAGGGTATAAGAATAGCCCGGGGTATTTTCAGGAAGGGTAACAGAGTTACTTCAAAAATTTGATGAAGAATCGTTGTCCTATGTGGATGATATTTATCTAACGGACGACGACTTAGAGAGGCACTTGACCAGGGTAAGCACCATTATTATGGGATTTGCCACTGAGGGCTACAAATTTAACTTCAAAAAAATCAAAAATAGCACACCTCAACGTCCTATTCTTGGGATATGAGCTGTCAGGTGAAGGGAAAAGTCTAGCAGCAAACTTTTTAGAAAAGTGTGCGCTGCTCCAGCCTCCAAAATCATAAAAAAAATGTACAATCAATACTGGGATTCCTAAATTTTGGCAGAACATATGTTTTAGATTAGGCACAAAGGGTAACACCTTTCTACGACTTAATAATACTTGACTTTTTAGCCAGAAATTGGACACAAGAACATATTAATATTCTTCGTTCACTCCAAGAAGACATGATTGCTTCCAAACACTTGCTAACAGGCGTAATTGTATGCCACTTGGTGATCCGTATAACTGTGGGTCAATGCGGGTACACTTACTTAACCTTCAATGAAGGAGAAACAGTACCAATCGCATACAAATCACACCTGTACACAAATGCAGAAATGCGTTTCACCTCAACAGAAAAAATCCTGACAGCTGTTCAGACCGCTGTCAGAATCGGTAAAATTCGGTATTTAAGAATCGGTAAATATAAATTACCTACATATGGCCCTATGTCTTGAATTGCGACATCTGCCAGCAGATGAAAGGCTCCACTGTAGAAAAACCCGCGCAGATGCCATTTTTTAAATCAGACAAACCTCTTGCATGTGTGTACTTGGACCACTGTGGCCCCTTACAAACGGACGGGCTTACAAATATATCATGGTTGCAGTGGATTCCTCCTCGAGATTTCTATGGGTATGACCTCAGCGCTCGGCTGACACTCGAACTGCTATCAAAGATTTGCGAGTCTTTATCAGCACATACGCAGTTAGCACTTTACATTCTGACTGCGGCCCTGCTTTTAGCTCTCGGGTTTACAAAGAGGCCATGGAAGGAATGGGATTAGCATTGCGGTACTCCTCTCCATACCATCCCAAGGGAAATTTGGTTGTGGAGAGGAAAAACCGGGACTTAAAGCAATCTTTAACAGCTAGGGTATTAGGCAAGGGCGGTAGTTGGGTCAAACACCTTTATGGGGGGTACAGCGGGCGTTAAACAACCAGCCAAGAAACTCTCTAGGGGTGTCAATCTATATGAAGTCCTCTATGGGACACAAATGTGGGTACCTGATCTTGATTGTGAAGGCACAGTGGAAGATTAAAAAACATTTGATATCCATGATCGTTTGGCTGTTTTACAGGATCTAAATGAATCCAGGACAAAACAAAGCAATGTTCGACTAAAGCAGACCGCCACTGGGGAAGTCAAGTCAGACACGGCAAGACCTGTGGGGATCTGGTAAGAGAGAAAATTGCAGACAAGAAGGAATTTGGACCTTCATACAGAACACCTGTACCAGTCATTGCAGTACAAGCAACAAGAACTGTACTTTTGTCGCCTCTTGCCAGGAAAAAGGAGGAAAGATTTGTCTCAATCGACTTAATCAAACCACACTATGTGCCAATAATAAGCAGTAGACCTCGTGGTCTCCATAGTAGCAGATGCCCTCCTCTCGCTACAATCCAAGAGGTTCAAACAGAAAGACTCATCACGTTTGAAGAGCCACCTGTAAGGAATGAAGGACTAAGCAGCAATGCTATGTAACTTGTTTCACGTGAACCAAACATTCAAATTCAAAATGAACATCAGAATAATTCACAAGTTGCATTAGACCTAATACAGAAGTCTACATCAACATGCCTCGTCAAGAGCAAAATAAAATTTCAACTAATCCCGATTCAATTTCTACAATTGATTGAACTGCTTCTGGCTATTTCATGAACTTTGATATGTTTTTTTCTGGATCCAAGCGAGCCGGAAACGATGCCAGCCAAAACACCATTCAAGCAGCAAATAAAGAACTTTCTTCACTTTCTAAAAAAAGACATACCTGGTATCGTCTTGCATGGAACTCTGGGTAATTTCTGGGATATTATTGTTTTTTCTTTTCTGGCTTGGCTTAGTACTAACTTTTAGTATGCTTATTAATGGACGCTATCTTCAACGAACTTCTACAGCCCAAAAGGTCAACATACAACTGAAGCCACATCCATCATCACATCGTGAGCAAAGAGACTTGTCATCAGTGAACATTACAGCAGTTTCTATACCGGATGGTATAGTTTGGGACAAGGTTGATTTTACCATATTCGGTCAGAACAAGCTTTTAAAAATTAATCATATATTTACAATTTCATTAAGTGATATTATTACCTCAAGTACATTTTCTGATGTTTGGGACACTGAAACAGTTATTAACATGTTGTCTGATTTAGAGAAAACTGATGCATTTTCTAATAATGAAATGTTAGAGGGTTCTTCAGATTATGACACATTATACTGTTACCAACATTATGGTCATAATTTCCTGCACAAATCCATTTCACCTAGGAATGTTTTTGAGTACCATCAGTGGCAACATTGCCCAACACCACCAAAAAGTAGTTAACAAATGTTTGCACAGAAATGTTCATACTTTTCAGGGTTTAACACCACAGATCCAGATTGCACCAACATCAGCACTGAAAATTAAGTTGACAAACACTAAACAGATTTACTCTGCTTCCTATTTGGCCCAATTGCCTGAACAGGGTTTCGACCTAAGGAAAGATGAAATTGACTTAAAATCAGTCTGGGGTTCGAGGGACTAGCAAGTCCAGGGTAGAGAGGCACTATGTAGAGCATGCCTCATTCCACAGCAGATGATCTTTTTAAATGATACTGTGCAACAGACATCCTGTCTTGGACTAGCCAAGAACAAGGACCTGAACACTCCTAGGTTTCCAACACCAACACAGGCGTGGCAGAATTCAACTACAAAAGAAGGGGCAATAGTGGATGACATCTTAAAGTACAATAGAACAGACCCAAATTGGAAACAGTGGTTGGTTTGGTCATTAGACACAAATAGCTGTCATAAGCGATTCCTAAACATCACAGAGGGACTCAGTATCCATAGGCCAAACCCACGTTATGTTCAGAGAGAACATCCGGGTGTAGTGACATCCTATAGTGTTGGGAAGTTGTGCCTGGATTGGCTAGAAACCTCAACACTTGCAGAAGTAAAACAACACTTATCTTTACTCTCACATGACATGGATGTTAGGGACTTTTTACTTGGACCCAGGAAAACATGTCATAAACGTTTCATATATGCAGGCATTTATGCTGCCTATAATCAGGTCTGGAAGATTTCCCAACAAGGGGCTGCAGAGAGAATATGGGAAATAGACCATATAAACTTAGAAAAAGCTTTAGCTGTGGTAGACAATGAGTTAACAACTTTGACCTCCAGGATATATTCATTGGGCAACATTGTATCTTCTTCTATCAACATACTGGAACAGGATTTGGGGCCATATGTAGGAAGCCATATTGCGATCGCAAATGCTGTAATTCGCCGAATTTCGGCGTTTGCGATCGCAATTTGGGCAGTGTGCTATGTAGCACACAAAAACCCACACGCAAAATAAGGCATCGCAAAATTTGCGATTCCTTATTTTGCTAATGCATTTAAGGAATCCCAAATTGCGATTCCTTAAATGCAATGTAGGAAGCACCCAAGTTGTGCGATCTTGGCTTAAGGAATCGCATATTACCACCAACCTCAGGTTGGTGGTAATTTGCGATTTCTTTGAAAAATGCACTTTTTTGCATTTTACAAAGTGCCATGTGGCGCACATACATGCCCTTAGCGCATGTATGTGCGCCACATGTGCACACATGTTTATTTCAGGGGTGCAAAAGCGTGTCCTATTGACACCCTTGCAACCTTGAAATTGCATTCTCAATTAGCGATTCTCTAATTGAGAATCGCAAATTGAGAATGTCTTCCTATTCATTCCTATGGGCCTTCTAGCCCATAGGAATGAATGGCAAGGTATTCCTTATTTGCGAATCTCAATTTGGAATTCGCAAATAAGGAATAGGTGGGAATCGCAAAATATTTTGCTTATCCTACCTACATTCCGTTTTGCTATTCTCTAAAAATTGCAATTAGAGAATCGCAAAACACGTTTTACCTACATATGGCCCTTAGTCACATTACAACACAGCCAATCTCAGTTAGGTTCTACAATGTTATTAAGCTGGACGCTGCAATCTTTGCATGCAAGCTTTTTGCCTTGGCATTTTATAAACAGTACGTCTCTGTTTTCTGAATACAATCTAACAGATACACACATAGAAATGGCACAAAGGGAAGCTAAATATACAACGCTGCGTATTGAAAAACTGGACAGGCTACCATTCACAGTGGCGGAATCACCATCAACAGAATGGCTAATTCACGGCCATATCACTCTCCCGGTCACAACCTTTCAGTTTCATTATTGCCTTGAGCAAAGGCAGGCAGTCAGATCTGAAAAATTGGGTAAAGAATACATTAAGGAATCCTGGGAATTACCATATAGATTTTGATGCCGGAGTGGGGTACGAGAAGCGTTTCTATGCGGTACAAACTGCAAGAACGCTTTAAGCGGTTCTCTCATGTGCCAAGATCTTGTTTTGCACGGAGCATGTAATGGTTCAATAACAAATCTGTCTTGCAACATTTAAGGAACTCCAGCTGCCGTGATCACACCAGTTTTCGAGTTACTTGATGTTGAACGATCAAGGTTGCTGTGGTATGCTTCCGGGCATCGCCTATCTGGTCACCATGAATGCCAGGGTTACTTGCTGTATGCAAGTATTGTTTATTCCGACAAAGACAGTCAGGTAGGCGCTGCTATCGCCTTCACTGAATGTTTTTTTTATACAATTCGACACTTTGAGCAGAATGAAAGCCATGCTTTTACAGCAAACCGTAACCTTAACCTCAGTTCGAGAAACCTTTGAACTTCAAATCGCAAGGACCTCGACTGAGATACAGGCGCTTATACGTACAGACTGCCCCATTCATTTAGCAGAAATGGTGGGTCGTATCTTTAATATGTCAGATACGAGTGGTATTGTACACCTATTTAAGACCATAGGGTCAGGATTCCTTAGCACCTTTCAAACAATCCTTGGAGTTATTCCAAACTTTATACATTCCGTATTTGGAAGCATTTTTGGGGTCTACCTTTGATACTGCTCTCAATAGCTGGAATCTTGATTTTCGTTTACCTGCCACGCAATGGATGGCTCAATCACCAACGAGATGGCAAATGCACTCCAGGAGTAGAAATACCTTGAGCTCATGGTACAACATCTAGGCACACCTCGCCTTCGAGAACTAAGGGCTTCTTGGTTCCTATTGTTTAGACCAGTCTGGATGGACTGCATCTTACCTGTTCTTCGATGCCTGTTTTGCGGTGACGAATGTGCGTTGGACCTCTGTCTGACACTGGCGACCGAAACGCCTGCGGACTGAAACGCGTGGCTGGAACCCTTGAGGTCCCATTCTCGGCAATGTCCCCAGAGTATTCCTATCTTGATGAATGCATTCCTCAAGAACCCGCAGGTGCCTTTTACAAATGGGTTGAGCTTCAGCTCCACCATTAGTTATCGACTACAGCACTGGCTGCCTCTCCACCATCTGTTGACAGGACTGAATTTCATCTATGCTCCATTGACGTACTCTGCGAGGTGTTACAGGCCTGTCCCCTGTGGCAGCAAGCAGAGATGATGTTTCGTCTCCCAGCCAGGACATTTAATCTATATCTGGCTCTTCGTGTGCTGGGAAAGAATTCAGATTTTCCTCTTCATTTCAGAAACTCTGCTAAATTTGGAACACTTCGTAAAATTGACACTTTCTCTAAAAAAGCATGGCCTTCTATGAACGCTTGTAGTAGTTCAACGTGTATGATCGAACTCCTTTAGGACTGATTTGCAGAACAATTCTAAAACAGAAGTAATATTTCAGAGAACATTTCTTTTTCTCTCCTAGATTTTAAACTGTTTTAAAACTATTTTTAACGTTTTTTAATAACATTTTAAATGGCTCATTGATAATTCTATGCACTGACACCTAGTAAAATGAGTATTTCACTTGCGTATTAATATTGTTGAGTATTAGGAGGAGTGGGTGTTATGTTTTGCTCAAACGCTCCGTCCATCATCCCCTCTGGTAGTTCTTTGTTCGCCCTAAGTTGGCAGGGTATGCCCAAACGTGGGTCCCTTGCTCACTTTGCCACTGGATTCAAGATAGCCTGGCTGATGAGGGTTATGAACCCGAAACCGGTCCCAGGATGCTTGTTTCCTGTCCAGGGCAGACATGACTTGGCAGTTCGGGCTGGACTGTTCCCATGAGGCACAGGGTCAGACTGATTTACATATGGCCATGTCTGAACTGGGGTGGTGGAGTGAGCTAAAGAATGATGATGGATTAAACGAAGATCAGTTGACTGGGGGTGAGTGTTTGATTTGCTCAAACGCTCCGTCCATCCTCCCCTTTGGTATGGCTTTGTTCACCCTAAGTTGGCAGGGTATGCCCAGACGTGGGTCCCTTGCTCACTTTGACACTGGATTCAAAATAGCCTGGCTGATGAGGGTTATGAACCCAAAACAAGTCCCAGGATGCTTGTTTCCGGTCCAGGGAAGACATGGCTTGGCGGTTCGGGCTGGACTGTTCCCATGAGGCACAGGGTCAGACTGATTTGCAGGGTCAGACTGACTTGCATATGGCATGTCTGAACTGGGGTGGTGAGTGAGCTAAATAATGATGATGGATTAAACCCAGATCAGTTCACTGGGGTGAGTGTTTGATTTGCTCAAACGCTCCGTCCATCATCCCCTTTGGTATCAGTTGTTCGCCCTAAGTTGGCAGGGTATGGCCAGACGTGGGTCCCTTGCTCACTTTGCCACTGGATTCAAGATAGCCTGGCTAATGAGGGTTATGAACCCAAAACCGGTTGCAGGATGCTTGTTTCCGGTCCAGGGAAGACATGGCTTGGCAGTTTGGGCTGGACTGTTCCCATGAGGCACAGGGTCAGACTGATTTGCAAATGGCCATGTCTGAACTGGGGTGGTGGAGTGAGCTAAAGAATGATGATGGATTAAACCCAGATCAGTTGACGGGGGTGAGTGTTTGATTTGCTCAAACGCTCCGTCCATCATCCCCTTTGGTATCACTTTGTTCACCCTAAGTTGGGTTGGTATGCCCAGACGTGGGTCCCTTGCTCACTTTGCCACTGGATTCAAGATAGCCTGGCTGATTAGGGTTATGAACCCGAAACTGGTCCCAGTATTTATTGTTTCCGGTCCAGGGAAGACCTTTGCTTGGCAGTTCGGCTGGACTGTTCCCATGAGGCCCAGGCTCTGACTGATTTGCCTATGGCCATGTCTGAACTGGGGTGCTGGAGTGAGCTAAAGAATGATGATGGATTAAACCCAGATCAGTTGACTGGGGGTGAGTGTTTGATGTGCTCTAACACTCCGTCCATCATCCCCTTTGGTATCGCTTTGTTCGCCCTAAGTTGGCAGGGTATGCCCAGACGTGGGTCCCTTGCTCACTTTGCCATTGGATTCAAGATAGCCTTGCTGATGAGGGTTATGAACCCGAAACCGGTCCCAGGATGCTTGTTTCCTGTCCAGGGAAGACATGGCTTGGCAGTTCGGGCTGGACTGTTCCCATGAGGCACAGGGTAAGACTGATCTGCATATGGCCATGTCTGAACTGGGGTGGTGGAGTGAGCTAAAGAATGATGATAGATTTATCGTAAATTGGCTGCGATTGGCTTAGCATTAGCTGAATCCATCTGGTATTTAGAGGCTATCTTGTCAATTTTGTGGAATCCATTTGTATTTCTGGCAGCCATTTTGTCTGCCATGTGCTCACCAAGAGCTGTTTCCTTCTTCACTGTTGTTTACCCTTGTGTTCTGTTTAAAGGACTGGTTATACTTAGACTCTGCTACTCTGTGCATGCGCAGAAGAATCTAACTGTCCATACATCTGTTTTTAGCCTGTAGCTGTCAGGTTGTTTCTACCAGAGTCAGCAACTGCTAGCTCCTCCTTTACTGTTGACTGTGCATTTATGTATGACCATCTATGTATGTAATTCTCCTATGTGTGCTTGTACTGCCCTCTTTTTTGAGCCCCTGTGTGGGTATAAAAGACCCATGGTTCTTCTACTCTGTGTGCTACTTCACTCAATACCGAAGGGTGCTGTTTGAATGTAGTTCCACCTCATGAGGTTTTATTAAACTTTGTATTTTCTATTCCAGTTTCTGTGCCAACTTCTTCCCAATAGTCTGAGGACTCTGTACAGAGAAGGGCGAACCCCATGCACTGGTAGGCCTAGCTGAGGTCTCTTTCAACAAATTGGCGCCCGACGTGAGGCTCATCGGTGACTCGGATGCCCAAAGGATTGGTCGCGACGAAGGATTGGAATCTCGCTCTGGACGCGATCGCTGCCCGATGAGACCCAAGTCTTGGCAACCACGGCGTTTTTCCTTTCTTTCTGATCTGACCATTCAGGTGGTGCCGGTCCTCAACTGAGATCTCTTCTGTTGATTCGCCGTGCAGTGACCATTTGGTCGATTTTAGAACTTGGCAGTTGGAACCTGGATACCAAGGGATTGGTAAGTGTCCTTTGGCGGCGCTTGCTGTTGGTTTTGATGCCTGGGATTGGTAAGGTAGTTTAGTAACACTTACTGTGGCTTCTGGAAATGCGCATTTTGTGTTGGCCAACTTGGTTTGTTATGATATATTTATATATAGGTTGCAATCTATATAGGCAGGTAATGAGGAGAATTTTCTCTATCTGAATTGATTTGAACGGCACATCGTACTAAAGGTACCTTAAGTGCTACTTTGATTATAATACTGCATATTCTGCACTATTTGTGGCATGCCTGTTTTTAGCACACTTCGTAGGATGTGTTGCTTTTGTAGGGGTACCAAGTTGATTTTGGATGAAGCACAACCGGCCCCCCCGGAGGGGATGCCTAATAGGGATATGTATATTAAGTATGGTCTTTCTTCCATAATGTATAGCGCATTATGGAATAAATACACGCGTAAGGATCCTGAGTTGCGTTGGCCTATGTATGGGTCATTTGATTTACGAAAGATTGATATGTATGTTTAAGCGAAAGACTAGGCAAGATATGTTTGATTGTGTACGAATGTGGGAGAAAGAAGTGCGTGAACGAATGAAGCGTGAGCAAGCCTTGATTGAAAAAGAACAGCGAAAGAACATTTATGTGAAAGCATTAGAGCTGAAGAACAAAGAAATAAAAGAGTTAAAAGAGAGAGAATATAGGGAGCTCAATTTACAGGTAACTGGCCAAAACGCTGTTCGGCGGCCCCTTTATCTTATACTTAATAAACCACAAGATGATTCCTTATTATTAGATCGTCCTCCACCTCCATATACTGTTCCTTCTGCCCCTCATGAGTCAGAGGAGGACTCTAGTTTGGAGGAATATAATGCACGAGAAACTCGTTCTATGTTGACTGCTGCGCGTTCGTCCCAGCTCCGATCTGCTGCTCGTAAAGCAGTTCATAGTACTGCCCCCGCCTCTGAATTTCTAGATAGTATGAGAGGGTGGTATGAAAGGGAGCAGCTGTATTTTACTGAGGTGTTCCCTGCAGAGGTCCTTGAGCTGTTTAGGAAATATTCTGAGGAGTTAGAGCCTGCCGATATAGCAGATAATTATAAGCAAATGCGTGATGGTCTTTTTGTTTTCTCCCAGGTGGCTGATACAATCAGGCGTTTGGTTAAACTGCGTGTTGATGCAGTCCGTTTGCGAGAGGAGAAAAAGGCTGCAGACGTAGCTGCACAGACATCTCAGACCGGCATGGCACAAGCTTCTACCTCCGGAACAGATAAGACTATGATAGTTCACGCGAAACCTATGCGGGAGGCTGCGCCTTTGTATGTTCCTCCTAAAGGACAGGGTACAAGTGATGATAAGGCTTCGATCGATGCTAAGGGTTATTTTATTTATAATTGGGTTTACACTCCTTGGAATAGGACGGATGTTATGGCACTTAAAACTGCATTGCCTGATCCGCGGAAAAATCCAGCTGCTTTTTATGAGGAAGTTGAAGGTGCTATTAGTTCTTGCACTATGACTTTGCCTGATATTGATTTATTTTTCGGATTGATATTACCACCTGATATGTGGAGAACTGTTCGTAAAATTGATGATCGTGCAGCTTTTGGGGCGTTATGGAGAGACTTAGAACAAATGAATGCAGAAAGGGAACCCGCACAGAAGCCATGTCAGTTAATTTTAGATCTTCCTGCAGCTATATTAGTTAAGTTAAAAACTAAGCCTGGGCAAAGCACTACGCTACGCTCGCGTAGTTTGCGAAGTTCGCCTACTTTGCACTACGCGAATTGCACGTAGCACAGTGCGAACATGCGTAGCATAGTGTTGCGTAGTGCTGCGGTCATTTTTTGCTTGCTCGCGGTCCTCAACGTCAAGTTGGCGACCGCGAGCAAGCAAAATGACATCCCGGGGAGACTTTTTCCTTGTTCGCGATCAGCAACATCAAGTTGGAGATAGCAAGCATGGAAAATAAACCTCCTGGCGAGATTCCCAACGCGAGGAGGTCAGGTTTCTTACTGCGAATGGTCGCGTATGCTCGCGACCGCTCGCGATGAGAAACTACCAGTTCGCGTTGAGAAAGCTGCCGCTCGAGTAAAACTCCACTCGAGCAGCAGAAAACTACAGCTCGCACTGTGCAAGATGCCATTTTCAATGATTGCACAGTGCCGGTTGGTTGTCCGCACTGTGCAATCATTGAAAACGACATCTGGCACAGTGCGAACCAGGTACTACGCAGTTCGCGAAGTGCTACGCGTAGCTCGCGTAGTGCGAACTGCACTTTGCGTAGCTTCGCGAAGTGCTACTTCGCGAACTACGCCCAGGGTTATTAAAAACGATTATTCCACCTAAAAAGATAGATTGGACTGTTTTAGCATCTTGTAAGCAAAAGGCAGATGAATCGGTCTCTGATTTCTTTACACGCTTTGAAGAAGCATTTCACGATTTTAGTGGCCAGTCATTGACAGATGACACAGGCAGACATCTGTTTGTCGATAAATATGTCGCAAACCTGTTGCCAGGAATAGCTAGTCGCCTAAAGGCCAGCGAGAGTTCATGGACTACCTCTTCCCCGGTTTTTCTCTTGACTATGGCTCAGTATTATGAACGCCAGGAATTAGAAGCAAAGGATAATGAGGATAAAAAGACTAAAGAATTGAAAACGAAGATTATGTTGGCTCAGGCTTATGGTCCGCCTTTTAGAGGTAGTGATAGAGGAGGACGTGGATCTCATGGTTTGTCTTTCCCTTCTTATACTCGTTCGAATTTGTCTGCTGACCAGTGCGCGTACTGTAAGAAATTTGGGCACTGGGCTTCTGATTGTCCAGCACGGCGTGTTCAGCAGTATACACGTGGTAGGGGACAAATGAGAAATCGTCCAGGATATTCAGGGCCTAGAGGAAGTACAGGTGATCGTGCTAGGTTTGATGCTAATATACGTGGGCAGGATGGGTTCAACACTTTTGATAGAGGGAACCAATATCAAATGTCTGACTATGTGCCATCTGATCTTCAAGGTTCTGCTTATGCATAGGATTGCCTAGGATGGGGTAAGGAATCAGTTGAAGTTCCAGTAGATCAAAGGGGTCCCTATGTCACAGCAAACGTTTTGGGCTCCACTGATCAGTTTCTGGTTGATACAGGAGCTACTCGTAGCGCCTTGTCTAAACAATTGGGTCCAAGGGCTCCCCTGTCTGGCTTAACCATTACATCGATAGGCTTCGATGGAACCCCTTCCCTTATCCCATTGTCGCAACCTCTTGCATTCCATGTGGATAAATTTACTGCTCCTTGTCCATTTTTGCTTTCCCCGAATACACCAGATAATATTGTGGGTCTTGATATGCTTAAGTATTTCAGGGCTACGATACTGAATACTGAATACTGAATACTGAAATATTTATAAAGCGCTCGAATGCCGAGGCGTCTTGGCGCTGAGATACGATGTTCTCCAGAAGGTGTATGTGTTATCTTGAATGACAACCATCCTGTGACGGAGACAGCTTGTCTTGTTAAAGAGGATATTGCATTAGCTTCACTCCCTAGTACTTTGTGGGCTACTTCAGACACTGATGTAGGGCAAATGGTTATTCCTCCAGTACATATTAGTGTCAAGGAGGGCGCTGTACTGCCACGTTTGCCTCAATACAAAATTTCACAGGAAGGGGAAGAAGCACTCATACGTATTGTCCATGTTCTCATTGAAGTGGGGGTTTTTGAGGAAGTTCCTTACAATGTTTGTAACAGTCCGATTCTTCCTATTCTGAAAATAGATACTGACACTAGGGTTTACAGATTCATTATTGATTTACGAGAAGTTAACAAGATTGTAGTACCACAATACCCCGTGGTTTCTGACATAACGACACTTCTTACTTTGGTTCCCCCCGACAGCCACTACATTTTCTGTGATAGACTTGAAGAATGCTTTCTTTTCGATCCCTATTCATCCTGATAGCCGATATTTGTTCGGTTTCACTTTGAATAATCGATCATATAGATTCTGTAGAGTTCCTCAAGGCTATACTGAGAGTCCTAGTATTTACAGTCAAGCATTAAAAAGACAACTTGATTCTTTCATTTTGCCTGAAGGAGTGGCTCTCATACAATATGTTGATGACATCTTGTTGGCAGCCGACACCCCTGAACAGTGTGAAAAATGTACTTTGTCCTTGCTGTCTTTTCTTGCTTACCATCATCACAAAGTATCACGAAAGAAATTGCAATATTGTAGACCGAAGGTAACCTACTTAGGTCACCTTCTGTCTAAGGAGGGACGTACACTTACACCAGATCGCATTCAAGCTATTTTAGAAACACCAGTGCCCCGTACTCAGAAAGATGTCCGTGCATTCATTGGTCTTACTTCTTTTTGTAGGCAATGGATATTAGGATTTTCACACATTGTTAAACCCTTGCTAGCACTTTTGACCAAAGATACTCCAATGCCCCTCCCATGGACAGATGAATGTGAGACTGCTTTCCGACAGTTACGGCAAGCTCTTTGTTCAGCACCAGTGTTAGGTACTCCAGATTATACGAAGCCTTTTACATTATATGTACACGAGAAAGATGGATGTGCATTGTCAGTTTTAGTGCAGACACACGGTGACAAACAGCGTCCCTGTGCATATTTTTCAGCAGTACTTGATCCTGTTGCTCGTGCATTACCTGGATGCTTCCATTCAGTTGCAGCAACAGCTGTGTCAATACGTCAGAGTGAAGGGATAGTTTTGTCACATAAGCTGTTGGTGCTAGTACCCCATGCGGTTGATGCCCTTTTAAATCAGACGAAGACGCAGCATTTAACTAGTGCTCGTCTGACAGGATATGAATTGACATTGTTGGCCCCTCACATTACACTAAAGAGATGTGCCACACTAAACCCAGCCACTTTGTTGCCATACCCGGTGACTCAGTCTCAGTCACAGGAATCTCATGATTGTATATTCCTTACTGAGGAACAGACAAAGGGTCGTGTCGATTTGCAAGACACGCCCCTTTCAAGTGTTGATGGGGAACTATGGGTTGATGGGTCCTGTTTGAAGTTACCAGATGGTACAACGTCAGCTGCATATGCAATTACAACACTTCAGACGGTAGTTGAGACAGCTCGTATTCCACAGAAGTCAGCTCAGGCAGCTGAGCTAATAGCGTTGACACGAGCGTGTGAACTTAGTACTGATTTATCTGTGAACATTTATACAGACAGCCGCTATGCGTTCGAAGTGGCCCATGATTTTGGGCTACTCTGGAAGGAGAGGTGCTTTCTTACATCCCACGGGGTGCAAATAATGCAAGGAGAATTAGTACATAATCTCTTGACTGCTTTAACATACCCGAAGAGAATAGCAATTGTTAAATGTAGCACACATAAGAAAATAATTGATAAGATAGGACAAGGCAATGCTTTTGCAGACCAAACAGTCCGTGAAACTGCCATGCAGCGAAGCACCACGTCTATGTATATAGTGAAGTCACAGGCTGAACGTTGGCATGATACCAGACAGGAAGTGCTAGATATGCAGAGATCTGCTTCTGCAGAAGAAATTGAGCAATGGTCTAAGGAGGGAACATTGGATGATGAGGGCTGTTGGAGGAATAAAGAGATGAGCAAGTGGAGATTGCCGACAGCCTATTTACAACCTATGATTCATATGGCACATGGGCCGGCACATGTTGGAGCCTCCTCGATAACGAAACTGCTCACGCAAGTTTGGGAGCATCCAGAAATTGCCGGCACAGCTAAAAAGATGGTGCAGTCTTGTCTGATTTGTCTTCAGCATAACCCTGGTAAAGGGACACGAACTCCAACAGGAGGGTTTGCTACGCCAACTGCACCTTTTGAAGTTTTGCAAATGGATTACATCCAGCTTGAGCGCTGTAATAACTTAAAGTATGTTTTGGTAGTGGTATGTGCCTTTAGTAAATGGATAGAGGCATACCCTACGAAGGACAATACAGCTCTCACTACAGCAAAGGTGCTTTTGAAGGAATTTTTCCCTAGATTTGGTGTTTGTAAACTTTTATGGAGTGATAACGGACCCCATTTTATTGGGCAAGTTGTCGAATATGTCCTGAAGGGGTTAGGGATAAAGCAGAAGTTTCATGCTGCTTTTCATCCACAATCAGCAGGGTTAGTGGAGAGGTATAACGCCACACTTAAATTAAAACTGGCGAAAATACTAGCCTCCACATCCTTGAATTGGCCAGACGCATTACCTTTGGCACTGTTGTCCATTAGATCAGTGCCACATTCGCGGTCTGGTCTTACACCATATGAGGTGGTGTTTGGCAGGCCTATGAACATTTGGGGAATTCCTAAACCACGTCCCATACATGATGTGCCATGTGTATTGATGAGTGACTATCTATCACAATTGACTGACAGTTTGGTCTCTATTCATCAACAGGTTCGAGAAGCTCTTCCTGATAGGTCTGCAGGTGAAGGCCATGGACTTCAGCCTGGAGACCAGGTGATTATCCGATCATTCCAGAGGTCGAGCAGCTTGGAACCGAGGTGGCGCGGCCCGGAGCAAGTGCTCCTTTTAACGAGAACTGCGGTTCGAGTGACGAACAGGAGTAACTGGGTGCACTCCACCCACTGCAAGAAAGTGCCGTCTACCTTGGTGGATCCTATTGCCTTGATCGACCATCGGGACATCCTGGATACAGAGAAAGGCCAAGCCATATCACTTGACGAACCTGAGGAAGTCTTCCCGGACCACACAATTCCTGGAGTATCCCAATACCAACTGAGACAACGGAAAGAGCCTGCATCGTCGAAATAGACTGGTTGAGCAACCTCCCTGGGTTAGTGAAACGGAATGCCGATGTGGCAAGGGGGGGGATCAGTTCTGTATAGTGTAGCGACACCCGTCTTGACCCTCGGTGAAGAAATCAACGGCTGCCCAGGGATAAGAGCTCCAACGATTGTTTTCAACAATAAGCTGATCATGTCCACAATGAGATCAACTGTTTCTAAGAGAAAGATCATTTGTGCTATAGGGTTTGTTGTTGCTATGGTGGCTGTAGCAGTAATAACCTGGTTCGTTGAGAAAGTGGCTCCTGCTCGAGAACTTTTGATCGCCACTACTCCAGTACCAGTTGAACACCACTACTTTACGCTTCCCTATCATGAGCGGAAGCATCGACAATCCTACTTAAATAATACCTTTATCCAGATGTTGCATCATACTCACAATGCCACGAATACTACCAACTGTTGGGTGTGTGGGATGATACCTGCACATCAAAAGAAAGGAGGAACACCTTTTATTCCTCTTCCCTTTTCTCATAATGGTTCTTGTCAAGCTTGTTATGCGCTTCTGTTTGCATCTGGAAGACGTACAGTAGGCGGGCTTCTTTTTCGCCTCAATAAAGTATGCTACCAAGATAAAGATGGTTAATCTCAAGCCAAAGGGACCAAATGGGAATGGGAAGAGTATCAACCGGACAATGTTTCAACGCCATATATCTTCACAAATATGAGAAATTTGACCAGTAATAAACAATTTGTGATTTCTGTTACTAGAGCTAAAGCAGATTTATGTGTAAGCAGTATTGGAAGAATTCCAGTGGGGAAAAGTGAATGTACTGTAATTCTGCCTATTGAAGGTATAAATAATAGCACTTTCATAGCCTCACACAATACATATTTTATCTGTGGAAGCCACGGATATTATCAACTACCTGCTGGGTGGTCAGGTGTGTGCTATGTGTCCTTTCTATTGCCCCCTGTGTTTCTGGCACCTGCATCCTACCACCGGGACCTTAAATTATTTGACGATATCTCTAGAAATAGATATAAAAGGACAAAATAAGTGTTGACGAAGTAGACCAAACTTATACCACTCTACAACAATATGTTGATTTTAATTTAGGTTTGTTCTTTTTTGTGGGTGCTGCATTAAACAGTAGGAAAATAAGACGATTGACTAGAGTTGTGGAAGCTGTTACCAATCAGACAGCTATGGCACTCGGGAACATTACGGAGGAGCTGCAAATTGCAAGGATTGTAGCTCTCCAGAACCGAACGGTTCTAGATGTGGTTCTGGCTGATCGAGGTGGTGCATGTCGCATCATCGGCAGCAGCTGTTGTGTATTCATACCGGATCACTCGCCTTCAGTATATGACGCAATATCAAAGCTGCATAAGATTGCTGCAGAAATTCATCCAGAGACTTGTACTTGGACTCTAGCTGGATGGTTTTGGACTCTCGTTTCTGCTTGGGGCTGGAAGCTACTAACTATCTTGTGTATAATTATTTCAATACTTTTTACATGCTGTGTATGTATCCAATGTGGCCCAATGCTTTGTCCCATTTGCATTTCTGTCTGTATACCTGTCAAAAGAAATATTGCAGAGACAAAGGCCCAACAAATGTTGAATAAAGAAGTGGCCGAAATAATGCTAATCGATGTACGGGATGCATATTTAGATTACCCCAGAGGAACAGATGTCTTCAGCTAATGCTAAAAGGGTCGTCTGTCGTAAATTGGCTGCGATTGGGTTAGCATTAGCGGAATCCATCTGGTATTTAGAGGCTATCTTGTCAATTTTGTGGAATCCAATTGTATTTCTGGCAGCCATTTTGTCTGCCATGTGCTCACCAAGAGCTGTTTCCTTCTTCACTGTTGTTTACCCTTGTGTTCTGTTTAAAGGACTGGTTATACTTAGACTCTGCTACTCTGTGCATGCGCAGAAGAATCTAACTGTCCATACATCTGTTTTTAGCCTGTAGCTGTCAGGTTGTTTCTACCAGAGTCAGCAACTGCTAGCTCCTCCTTTACTGTTGACTGTGCATTTCTGTATGACCATCTATGTATGTAATTCTCCTATGTGTGCTTGTACCGCCCTCTTTTTTGAGCCCCTGTGTGGGTATAAAAGACCCATGGTTCTTCTACTCTGTGTGCTACTTCACTCAATACTGAAGGGTGCTGTTTGAATGTAGTTCCACCTCATGAGGTTTTATTAAACTTTGTATTTTCTATTCCAGTTGCTGTGCCAACTTCTTCCCAATAGTCTGAGGACTCTGTGCAGAGAAGGGCGAACCCCTTGCACTGGTAGGCCTAGCTGAGGTCTCTTTCAACAGATTAAGCCCAGATCAGTTGACTGGGGGTGAGTGTTTGATTTGCTCAACCACTCTGTCCATCATCCCCTTTGGTATCCCTTTGCTCGCCCTAATTTGGCAGGGAATGCCCAGACGTGGGTCCCTTGCTCATTTTGCCACTGGATTCAAGATAGCCTGGATGATGGGGGTTATGAACCCAAAACCGGTCCCAGGATGCTTGTTTCCGGTCCAGGGAAGACATGGCTTGGCAGTTCGGGCTGAACTGTTCCCATGAGGCACAGGGTCAGACTGATTTGTATATGGCCATGTCTGAACTGGGGTGGTGGAGTGAGCTAAAGAATGATGATGTATTAAACCCAGATCAGTTGACTGTCGGTGAGTGTTTGATTTGCTCAAACGCTCCGTCCATCATCCCCTTTGGTATCGCATTGATAATTCTATGCGCTGACACCTAGTAAAATTAGTATCTCACTTGTGTATTATTATTGTTGAGTATTAGGAGGAGTGGGTGTTATGTTTTATATTGGTACCCTAATATAGGCCCAGGGAACATCATACCCTTTCACCTACATCACCTCCCCTACATAACACACTAACAAGCCTTTTAAGGACAAAACGCCTTATAAGGATTGAACGCCTTTTATGGGCTGAACCTTTTACCTAGTTCTAGGCCTGGGTTCAGAGGGAGGGTTTTCCCGAACAATAGTGTTCTATGATTTCATCATTAGACTGACACTGCACGAATGAATAATGCATGAGGCTACTTGGAAACCAGGCAAGGGCTATACACCACCTTCCTACTATCTATGCACAAGGTTCATCTCATACATCATCCTCATACACAACAATGGCTAACACAAAAACAAGGGACAAATACAATACTTCTTGCTATCAGTACTTAGAGGAAACCAAGACTTCCAGGACGACACACTGACCAGAGACGCTGAGGCTCCTGCATGCAGTCGCTCCAGTTGACAGTGGTCTAATCATCCCTTGCGAGGTGTCCAACTCGAGACCAGGACGAGGTCCCACACTCTCATTATTCAGGAAATGGGGTTTGACTAAATCCTAGCGAGATTCTTGGCTCTTTCGCACCTACTCACATGCTAGGTACACTTAGGTACATCTAGACAGGCATTGTAGGAGTATGCGCTATATTTTATAAATGCATTTTATATTCATGTTTATGTTCATGGCTTTTGCAAAATGGTAGAACTGTTCTATTCCTTTTTATTCGCTGTACTGCTGATCTTATATCTCTGCTATTGTTTAACAGTTGTCACAGCACATATATTTTACACTAGAAGAACAAATGTGCAATGAATTCTTATTGTAAACACGCTCAACTGTTTCTTCTGTGTAACTCTCTGAGACCAAGTGAGCAAGCATGAGGGACTGAGCGAAAAGTAGTACATTGTTTCCACGAGTCTGAGGAATCAGGGTTGTCGTGTTCTGATGTTGCTAAAAACGAATCTCTCTGATAAGAAGGAGATTCTAGTGGCACTGTGAGCTAGTTAATGAAAACAGGCTAACATACGCGGTGCTCAGAATCAGTCTGCCACCAGGCCCACAGTGTATGTTATCCAAAAGCGCGGGTCCTGCAGGGGTACTATAGGAACTACATTACAACCGCATACTGCAGCATAGAGCATAGGGCAGATGGTCCACCCACTTCAGCCATTTGCTAGTTTTACTGTGAGACACACCATTCTGCTTTTGCACAAGGAGCACTTTTACACACAAAGTAGTACTGAATAATAGCAGAAGCTAAGATGGCAATCTGTGCCTTTTGATACAAGTATTTTTGCTGGTCACCATTTTTATATAAATGTGAAGCCGGCAGATTGACAAACAGTACATTTATACAAAAAACATTTCAAAACAAAAACAAACAATGACAAACAATGACAAAGCCAAAAGCTGGCAGACAATGCCAGTCCTATTAGCTTTATCAATGCTTGGTATGATGTAAGACTTATTTTAAAGTGGGGTACCCTGACGGCCCCATTTCCTTCACAGCAGCGAAAATAAATATCAGACTACCGTCCTCCATATTTAGAGATCTCCACCAGCACTGAGGAGATCTCTGTGCTTCAGAGGAGGTGCTGCCACAGCAGCTCCTCTGCTCTCACTGAAACTTTGCTGAGTGCCGGCCAAATTTCACGCAGTTGCACAGCAAACCTTTTTTTGTTTTTGAATAACTAATTCTCAAAGTGGGAGTTTGTTTTTGAAAAGTAAAAAACAAAAGACCATGACACTCTTGGAGTTTTTTCCCCCAGTGAGTAGGAGTCATGTGCAATTTGTTTATGTTTTAGACTGCAGGGTCACCCTGGCTTTCTCCGAAGTGAAAAAGTACATCAGCTCATCCACTATAAATATGGCAAACGGTCTGATGCACCCACACCGACAGCTCCAACTCGATCAGTCCGTTGGTGTAGGGATTCTGCCGACAGACCCCGCCGGAGCACCGCCTTTAGAGACATGACAGGTCACCTGACTCTAAATAGAGTGAGCGGAAAGTACTCTGCCTGAGGAACTCTGAATCAAGCTCTTAGTATCTGTTCACAAAGTGCACGCTGTCCATTTCTGATAGTTTCTACTCTTCATTCACATGCTGCTCACGCCAGCAGAAGCAGATAGTGGTCCAGGTCGCAATGCTGGTACATCCATTGCTGAGACAGACGTGCAGTCGCACACAGGCTTCTATCCCTGCATCAATCTGTTTGTGTGGGGGAGTGGAGTATGCCTCACTGCACACATCCCCTTTGTACACTGAAATATTAAAGAATTTTTCACCACACAAAGTCTGCGTTTGCTCACAGAGCAGTCCAAGTCTCCGTGCTTCAAGCAGACTGTCTGTAAAGCAGGCCTCGTCTTCTTTTGCTACTTGAATTTATTGGTCTCAAACTGTTTCTACAGTTTTTGCAGAAGGTACCCTAGACCATGGTAGTTATGGAAGGTGGTATGCTGGACGTCACATATATTAAACTGAAGCAGCAAGTGTGACGATGATGTGAGCAAGTAAGGGCAGGCACCACACTTCCTTTATTTTGTGTGATATTTAGCTATACTTTCTCATTCCCTTGATGAGTGGTATGGCTGTGTGGACACACTTAAGGGGATTGCCCTTGGAATTGAAGTCGAAACGAGTGGCCCTTACATGGTTGTCCTGAAGTCATGGAGGAAAGTCATGGCTCCATCTGTCTGCAGTTTCTGAGCAAGATGTGTCTTGCAGCTGAAGGCACTGTTTAATATGAGTGATGTGGAGCAAGTCCCTGTCTCGTGACCATGCCCTTTCAGTGGGAGATTCCTCTCTTTTCAGAGTGACCAAGGCCACATTTCCCATGAGGCCTTGAAGACTGAGGAATTTTTCCAGTGGCCCAGTAATAGGGAATGTAAGAAATTTGGAAAAAGGAGAACATCAAACAGTATAAAATTGTTTCATTTTTTCTTCAAGGACCGACTTGCTACATATAGTGAAGCTAGGAAATCCCAAAATTTCCAAACAAAAATTTAATTTAGCAAGCACGCTCTAGACTTCCATCAGATAGTGAGTTGCCCAACAGATACAGTCAGTTAACCAATTACTTGCAGTTAGCAAACTAAACGAAAGCAACTATAGTCATGGTTATCTCATTCCTGTATCCTACTCCACCCATCACACTTGAAGTTCCACCTTGTCCAATAGTATAGGCGCTTCACAATTCATCCTGACATGCACCAAAAATATGTCAGGTCTGAGGAGTCTGAGGCAAGCTACAAAGCAATGAAAACACAGAGCCCAAGACCTTGCTAGACAACCTCCACTGCAACACCATCACACAGCATTCAATAAACTTGTCCCATTCTGAACAGCAACACCAAATCTTAGCAGCAGATTATTGAATGAGTCCAACAACAAGGATTTGGTCAAGTTGAAATCAACCATCTGCAACTGGGTAAGCCAATAAATCAAGTCAATGACTTAACGTACAATATAAACTTAAGAGACATAAGAGAAGCTACAATGAAGCTGTGAGGAAATCTCACATACCAGGAAAAGCTGCTGCAAGGTAACCAATCAAACAAGTAACTTCTTTAATATCTATTGGGAGGTGTCCAGCTCGTACATGCTAAAAACAATCTGTTCATCCCAACAATACTTTGAAAGCACACTGCCTACCAGAGTACTTTGAGTCAAAAATAACCATTTAAACAAAAACGTAGCATATTCCTCTTACTCTGCCACCAAAATGCCTCTGTTGCATTCTCCTTCGAAATGGAGAAAATGACAAAACTGTTGTTTTGGCATTAGCCACTTTCCTCCTGAAACATATCTGCTTAAATACTTTATGCGGTTAAAATAACCATACAAGTGTTCACAACAAATTCACATAAAGATAAACTTTTCATGGTAGAATAAGTTAAAATGGTAAAATAGTACATCCAATATCAAGAAATTCCACATCAAGGTTTAGCAGAATGGATCACACCATTCATAACATAAGAATAGGTTCTCAAGTGCTTTGAAACAGTGTGCAAAAGTTACAAGTGCAAGAAATGCAGAAGCATTATTCAAGAGTGGAACACGGGGAGTGTTTGCGCCCTAAGAAGAAACATTAAAACCATGACAATGATAACATAAGATGTCAGTTCTAAATCATTAATGTACAGGAATGGATCTGACAAAATGTAAAAGTTAAAAATGACATCTCTTCTAGTTGCCACAAAGTCAAAAATGCACCCAGACAAGATTATAACTGCCCTAACACCTTAGCTCTAATGATCCACCTCCAGTGTAAACAAATTGCGACACCACAAACAATGGATTCCTTAGCTTCAACTTGCAGCAACCTTAGTGCCACAAAACATTGTTGTATTCAAGTTGTCTATAGATAGGCAGGATCCAGCACTTCTTCGGGCGCTCATAACCTGGAGAGAAGAACATAAAGTGTGCTATAGTTACTTCTGCTTGTGTTTGATTGCTCCTCACTCCAAGGACTTCCCATTTTATACAGAAAGAGTTAACTGGAAGCGTTCCATACTTGAACTTTAAAAACAGTTGCCTGGCAGATGGTGTTGGGATATAATCAAGAAAATCTTCAAACTTGACATACTGGGCACGGCCAATGACCCAGACCCCCTGTTGGGTATATTGGGATATGTAAAGGAGTTGCTATACTTTGGGGGAGGAGAGGGTCCCCGACTGTGAAAGATTGGATTTGTGATGTAACATTTAGTCAGGAACAGTTATCAACCTTCTGGGAGCTGATGCCCTCAGCATCCCGGCCACATCCCCTTTCTGGAGAGGGCCCGCACACACCAACAGGCAGAACCGGACCACCCAAACACACCTGATGCACAATCCTTCAGCGCACTATAACAGGTACTAGAAGGGGTAAATCCCTAACCAGATTTCGTCTTGCCCAACCTGCTACCACAATGTAAAACTCATGACTGTCATTTTTTTTTATTTTTTTAGGGCATTTGCCGCTAGCACTGTAAGCAGGAAATGTTTTTGTACATACCAACAGTATAATGCATTCACAATGTATAATGTGCTTTGGCTGGATTTACAGGGAAAGTTTCAAGACAAACTGGATAATAAGCTTGTAAAGTTATACCAAGTTAATTGCACAACGATACTTCATGGGGTGATGTGGAGCAACAGACCTCCAAAATGGTTTGTATGTTTGGTATTATAAAAAATGTCAAGAAAAAAAAGAAAATCTTCAAACTTATTAGAGTTTTTAAGATCTGGGTAAACAGACGTAAGAGAATCTTGTCTCTTATTAGATACTTCTAAACCCGGTTCGTATGCCCAAAAAGCTTCCTTGACATGATCCCCAGTAGTAGGTGTCTGGTGCCCCCTGCTTTCACAAAGGTTGACGAATTCTAGTTGTAGTATGGTGTCCCTGACGTTATGTATCCATTTTATTGTTTTACTTTTATCAGGCGTTGCTAACTCTGTGAAAGCACCATAGTCGTTTTCAAAGACCAGGGTATACTTCAGTCTCTGTCAATATAAGACAGACCTTACATTGGTCTTAAGTATGATAGGAATAATACCTCTGTCCCAGCACAGATGAAGCATAAGGGTGCTTTTAGGCAGGCTCAGCGAAGATCTTAGAAAGTGGTTTTCAGTAGATGCCAGATTAGTCAGCCCTGAGTGGCCCCACAACTCATCTCCATAGAGTGCACTTCCTACTGCCTTGGCATTGTAGACATTTATTGCTGGAGAAACCTGCCTTTCTTTGGTGGAGTTATGTAGTCTAAACATCCCATGCATGCTGGCATAGTTTTAAGCTGCTTTTCTTGATTTGGGAATACCAGGACATATTTGAAGTTAGTCTGATTCTCAAGTAGTCGGAATCAGAAACCAGGTCCAGACTAGATCCACCCAACCTGATAGAACCTTTAAATGGCTAATGGTGGTTAATGGGCATAAATTAAATTTTTGCTTGATTTATCTCCAGCCCCTGGGTACCACTACCAGTACTTGCAGACCGGGTTTTGACACCAACAGAGATTTGTCTGCACAAAAAGCAGTAGCATCTAGGAGCATCACTACGGCAATCATCCAGTTAAACTTCCACATTGTTTAGATAGAGAGAAAAAAGGGTTTAGACCAACACAACCCACCATCATACCACTCTATGTGTCCCCATATGATCTGTTAATTCGCCCTGAGATCCCCAACACACTTGTGCATAGGTGTCCTGTTGTAGACAAATCAATATATCAAGCATGTCATTTTGTTTCAATACCTCCCATAGTTTACAACGAGAGACAGGGTCAAATACAGACTTATGTCCACAAACACCACATATAGGTGCAGCTTCTGTAAGACAACAGTCTTTCAATAGACTGTTAAGAATCAGAACACCTAGTCAATAGTACTAATTTGTTTCCTAAAGCAAGCTCGAAGGAATGAGAGGGAATTTGGTTCTTCTATCAACAAGTCTAGTCTATTCAGAATCTGCCCACAGAGCACTTTTTGAGTGGCATCAAATAAACTAATATGTCTATAGTTCAATGGTAAGTCCCAAAAGCTCTTTAAAAAAATTGGGATGATCTCTGCAGCCTTCCAACTGTTTTGGATATCTGCTCCGTCTAATATCACATTTGTCATTTTGTTTATATATTTTGCCTAGGTCTCGGGATCTGAGGCAAAAAGATCCCCGGGTATCCAATCTGGGCCTGCTTCTTTTCCAGGAACAATGCTCTTAATGGTACACAATGTTTCCTTAAGTTCAATGGCCATGGAGGTTTGATTAGAGTTTCTCCCTGGCTCTATTAACACCCTCTAATTTGACTCTGCCTCTAAGCTTGGGTCATACAGGTCAGAGAAAGGCTTGTGCCAGACATGTGCCTGAACGGAATGTGCATGGAAATTCTTTTCTCTCTGGTCCTCGTCAGCCACTATATGCCAGAATTTCTTAGAGTCCTTATGGTTGGTGGTGTCATATAAATCTGTCCATAACTGGGTATCCCAATCCCTGAGTGCCTTTGACGGCACCAGTTTATATTGCTTCCTCTTTGTTCTAATGACGTTGATATTGTCACTTTTCAGTGCATGGTATAACTCCTTGCACTCCTACAATCTTTATTAAACCATGTCCTGATCAATTTCCTAGCTAATAGTCATCCAGAGTAATGCTAGTGGAAGCATTCTCCCACTACAGCGAAACATTTGTCATGGATAGCCAGAGTAGTGGAATATGTGAGCTCAGGGGTTAAAGGTCTATTGAACTCCACTACAGTGGCAGAAAGAGCCTCATTTATGACGGCCCTTCTGGTTGGGACGAACTTCAGGGCCTTCTTAGTGTTTGTCTATTGTCACTTGGCCTCGGGACCCTGGATAGTGACAACGGGACATTGCCAAGATGGTTTATGCTTATGTTAAAGGATTTTAGAGCTTGCATATATTATTTGGCATCTTGGTGCTAGTGTCTAATATGATGAAAAGTATGAAGGCTATCAAGATAAGTTAATTAAGGGAACCAAAGAGCCGCGTTTTTAGTTCTTTCCTAATTTTATGCAAATTAGGCTGAGCTCTGAGATGGATGGTCAGAGAATTCCTCCATTTAGAGGTTGATTAAGAAAAACTCCTCCCTACCCAATATTCTGTTATGATTTTGGGGATGATCACCTGCATGGGTGTGCTTGATCGAATAGTTTGAGAGGGAGTATACCATTTGAAAATGCTTTGAAGGAAAGAGGGGCCTGTCTGGTGCAATGCTTTGTGAGCCCAACACAAAACCTTAAACTTAACTCTCGCTCTGATAGACGGCCAATGTACTTCTTTAATAGTTTGTGAGGTCGAACAAAATTTTGGCAAGTTCTTCAACACTCGATCTGCCGCACTTTGCAGGGTCTGCAAATTATTGAGGCATCCCCCTTGAGACCCTACATATAAAGCATTTAAGTAACCTAATTTGGAAATAACTAAAGCTCTGACAACCATTTTCCTCAACTCAAAGAGGAGGAAGGGCAAAACTTTCCGAAGTATTCTTAGAATTAGGAAGCAGGAGGAGGCCACCTGTTTGGTATGGTCTATGAAAGGAAGTTTGGCATCGAACATAACACCCAGATTTCTTACTTTCTGGACTGGCATGGAAAGGGGGCCTAAATTAGGCAGCCAACAGATAGCGTTCCCAATTAGAGATTTCCCTACCAAACAGTAAAACTTTGGTTTTGTCCAAATTTAGCTTTAATCAGTTTTTCTGCATTCAATCTGCAATGTAAGCTATGCAGGTTTTGAATTGTTTGGCCACTTTTTCAGGAGACCAACCCCACAATTTGGGTGTCATCAGTGTCTGCAAACCCACAAGCTCGAATGAGTTCAATCAGTGGTGTAATGTATGTATTACATAAAGTTGGGCTAAGAGAAGCCCCCTGAAAGACCCCTCATTGAAGAGTAAAAGAGGCATAAGTAAAACCCTCAAGAGCCACAACGTGCTCACTACCTGACAAAAAGGATCTAATTACTTTCAAGCCTGGGCCTTTAAAGCCTATCCTTTCCATACAGTTGACCAAAATAAAATTTTTGTCTCCCTTCTTCGGGTTGCACAGTGGAGCCAGCATTGCTCAAGAGGGGTTGCTTGACCCAATTTTATGTTTATATCCATCAGAGCACAAGGAATAGCATTGTGATCACTGTCACTTCTTTTAACTACCTTCATGTCAAGTACAAACTTCCATATAAGCAGGGCAATCAATATGCAGTCTATCCTAAACTTGTGCCCAGGACGATTGTAGGTGTGCAGGGCTTGCAAATTGGACCTAGTTCGGCTATTGCATGCCCTCAGGCCATAAGTCAGCACGAGTGCTAATAGTTGGTATACGGCCTCGGTCCACTGCTTCAGTGATGTTACATTAATTGCAGGGATGCACCATTCCTTGTCCTGCTCCTCAGTGAGAGAATGGCCATAGTTGTCAAAAGGTTCAAAGGTTGTGTTAAAATCTCCCACTAAGATCAGGGAAATATTGGTATCAAATTGCCCCGCTAGAAATAGGATTTCTGGTTGGTTAGGGCATGCATCTAAACCAGGCCGAAACAACCACTCTAGTCAGGGCAAGGGACTTACACACCGAAGATAAGCCCTGCTCACCCCTTTGGTAGCTTTGCAGAGTAGTCAGGCTTATCCCAGAGGCAATGTGTAATGTGCAATGTGTAAAGCGTTTGTGCAACACACTCACACAGCAGCGTCACACTAGGCACACCACAAAAGAAACTCCACACAAGGTTATATCAAAATGGTCTTTGTATTACTAATAAAACACATTAGAATGTAATCAAATATGTACACTGTGCCACCTGGCACTTAGTAGAAATTTCCAGGGATTATATACACTACAGGGCCAATCGGGCCACTGTCATCATCATCAGAACTCACATTTAGTGAAAACAACCAATAACTACGGGTGACATTGCACTTAGCATAAACACCTTAGGCATGAACATTCTAACATCACCTTGCACCTAGTACAGCATATTATGTAAAACATAATCAGCAGTAGTGCAGTGCATCACTATCACTGCACACATGGGTACTCAGCATTGCACGTGATGCATATTATTATTATTAGCAAGGTGTGCACAAAAGTACCCACTTTCAAAGGGCACACATTAGGCAAAAGCATTAGGTAACTTCCAGAAACACATCATTATGACTTTCCCTGCATGGCCCAAAAATTCCTTGGAGTCTAATTGCCCCCACCACGGTCAGCACACAGCTGCCCGCGATCAAGCAGCGCAGCTGCAATGATATAGGCAAAATGCAGAAGTCACGGTGCCCCCAGACACGTTTTACTCCCAGCGTTTTGCATGTTCCCGCTGCTGACAAAGAATGTACACCAAGTACGGAGGTGGGGCGTACTCGCACCTGGTCCCTGCCTCCCACGAGCAGAGGAGACTGCAGCTGCCCATGATCATGCAGCGCAGCTGTGGAAAAGAAATGCCAGGAATGCACAATAAGGCCGGTCAGGGGCCTCCCATCCTTGCTCTTCAAATTGTGGCTGCCCACAATCATGCAGTTCCGCCGCTCAGCCAGGAAACGTGACAGACTGGCAGCAAGCCTCCGTCGGCCCTGCCCACCATCAGGCATCTTTCGCCTGTCTTCCTCCTTCTTCTTTCTGGCCATGGAGCGGATTCTCCGTCGTCCTCCTTGCCACGGCCACCACCAGCAAGGAGAGGGAGAGCGTTTCTTTCCCTCCGCTCTCCCCTCCTTCTATTGGCATCGAACGCGGAGTAGGCTCCCGCTTGCTTTCAACTGGGCAACACGCTGGGCTTTCCCTTTCCTCACTTGAGCTCCACCCACAGTCAGGCGTCCGTTGCCTGACTTCTTGATGATTCCTTACAGCCCGAGAATAAGGAGCGGAGTCTCCGTCGGGCTCGAAATCCTCAGTCCTAAGGGAAATTCTGTAGATAGGACAGGGTTGCATTGCACTGTCAACCCCCAGAGCACTCACGCTGGCCAGAGCCCTCACTGGGGCCCCACCACCACATGGGGACATGCAGTTAACCACACAGCGCTCTTCATGAGGTGCTGAGACAAGAGCCCAGGCCCGGGGCTGAACCCAGAGGACTCCTGCAGTGCTACCAGACCAGGCCCCAAGGCAATGTATACAGCACAGCGCTCAGCCCAGTGCTGAGTCGCCAGAGTCCCACAAGGCAGACCAGCACCAGGACAGAGCTGGGCCCAAGCATGCCAGCTCACAGGGCCCTCCATCAGAGGGGAAGTCCTTTGTGGTGGTTCGTCCTGGCACCCAGCAATCCTCCTCAATTCCAAGTTATTACAATTACATGGGGTAACAGCCCCAATATTTATACCACTTTCAGTCTTTGTTCTGCACTGGTACAGGGCACTGGGCCTAGTCCAAACCAGTTCTGGCGGGCACTTAACAAGTGCACAACAGTCCCCATTGTTCGTGTAGGCTCTGGCTACAGACACACCATAGGGGAGCGGATCCAGCATTGGGTAAGGCAGGCACAGTCCTTATCAGGGCCATGTGCTACTCCTCCCACTACTCCAAATGCAGATCGGCCTTTTCAGCCTAGCACTAACTCACCCAGCCCTCTGGAGCCACTGCACCTCCCCACCCCTGTCATCCAGAGCCAGAAATGCAATACACAACAGGCAAGCACAAAGACATATAGAACAGAGAAATGCCCAATTCTAAAAGTGGCATTTCTAAAATAGTGATAATAAATCTGTGAACACCATTACGCACCATTTATTGCCACTATTCCAAACATACCAAACTTGATCACGCTACTCTTCTCATGTCAGGAATCACCACTGAAACACATATCAGGGAATCCACAATTCATTCCTATGAGAGGGCAGCCTCACAGTAGTGAGAAACCAAATAGGCTGCTTGTCACTACTAGGACATGCCACACAGTTAAAGCACACATCCTACCTTTTACCTACAGTGCACCCTGCCCATATGGCTAGCTAGGGCCTACCTTAGGGGTGACTGATATGTAGTAAAAGGGAAGTCACAGACGTGGCAACCACTTTATATGCCATGTCACAGCGGCAGTAAATTGTGCGCGCAGGCCCTGCAATGACAGAGGCCTGAGACAGGTTTGAAAGGCTACTTTGGTGGGTGGCGCAAGCAGCACTGCAAGCCCACCAGTAGCATTTAATTTACTGGCCCTGGTTATATGAGATACCACTTTACAAGGGACTGATAGGTAAATTAAATACGCCAAACAGGTGTAGGCCAATATTAAAACGTTTACCATAGAGAGCACATGCACTTTAACACTGCACAGCAGTGATAAAGTGCCCAGAGTCCTAAAACCACCAACATCAGAAAAAATACCAAGAGGAAGGCAAAAAGTTCTGGATGACCCTGCAAAAAGGGCCAAGTCCAGCATCTCCTATGGGCCATATAATGCCTTAGGGTAGAAGTTTCTCCACCACCTCTATTGTAGATGTTATACGTATGAAACACGCAACCAACCTTGGTTGTAATAGCTGTGCCATGAATGTCAGGTGAAACAATATATAGAGAGTCTAGTCTAGCTTTTAGTGATGTTCGAATCTATGTTGTTAGGCCACTAAAAAGGCGACCTTTCCCATAATGCCGAGCAGGGATGGAAAAGTTTACATAGCCGGTCCTGTGTACACTGTCGAAGCAATAACTTTCTTAAGTTTAAATGTATTTATTTGTTTTCCAAGAAACAAATAACCAGACAGGGGCGTGATTAGCAATAATTTTCTTAAAACCTCTCAAACCGATCTCTGAACACACCCTAAGCTGGGTCACCAAGCTTAGATTTCACACCAGCCACATTCCAGGATAGTATGTTAATGCCATTTAGGTTCCTGATTTGTGCTTCAGATGCTAAACTAGGGTTCTCCATAGGTAATAGCCCACAAGTAGAACCCATCCCTCCAGAGTTAGCTTTATGCTGCGGCATGTCAGTGGGGAATGGCTCCCTAACTTTAGCAGGTATGTCTTGGCACCTAGCACTAAGTTAGTAAACCATAGAGGTCTCTACTCTTCATACTCTGGGGAAGTGGACCCAGATGTAAATGCTTTTATCTGTCCATTTCTGGTACCCGAGCCCTGCCAGGTCCAGAAAGAGGGGCTGTTCGATGCAATCCATGTGTGTTTGACTCGAAGACTGCCCTCTTCTGGTGCGTATGACCCGCTACGTGCTAAGAGCTAGTTCCATGGCAAATGGGCATGTTACCGTCCTCCACGGAGATTGGTTGGGCGGGATGGGAGAGACTGACTTCATCCAAGCTTTCACACTGCCTGTTAGATCCACAAATGTTCTTCTTAGGCCACTTATCTCATCTTGGAGTTCTTATACAATCACTATTACGTTAGGTGGTATTTCATCCTTATCTGCCCGCTACGTTGGCTTTAAAGCTGGTAGACCCCCTCTCTTTTTGCAGCCCCTTATAATCCCTCAATGTCTCATGAGGGCCAGTACACGGATGGTTTCAGAGAAAACAGTAAAACTATTTGAGCATATGATATTAGAGACATAGCGGTGTGGGCAGCAAGATCAGCTGCACTTTTATTAATTGCATTGGCCCTCTGAGACAGATCTGAAATTGGGGCAGCTGGGGTGATGTTGATGCTCAAGTTGGTAGTACAAAGTTTTCTTTTGATTTTTTCCCCACAGATAGGTGCAATCTTGGGTGGAGATTTTCCTTTTCTTTTCCCATTAGCTTTATCGCCCCCTCCCCCATCTGTGATTCTACCTCCTTAATTAAAGTGTCAATATCCTCGAGTGTAGTACTTACTTGAGATTTAGGAGCTGAATCTGCAGTTATTAGTTTCGTGCTTTTGTGTTTATTCTGGCTTTACAATTACTCATTGAGACTGACCATATAAAATAGACACTAGATGCAAGGATTGTAAATGATAATACAAGATTATTTCACACAGATGATTTGAACAAGGCTCACCCTTGCAGTTGGTAGTTAAAGTGTGCCTCCCTTGTTGGATTTTAGGCGGTTGCACAGCACAGCCTCTTCCGGACTCAGACAGGTGCAGAACTGGCTCTTTGCCCGGACATATGCCCACCGCAGCAGCAGGTACCCTAAACGCAGCCGGTTTAAAAGTCCTGAGCCGCGGGACTGGCGTATCGCTTGAAAGCGTGAGTCTCTGTGGGCCCCCTCCTCCTCTGCAAGCTTCACAAGGGCTCCTGAAAGGTGTAGTCCCATCCCAGCAACAGGCACCCAAAATGCAGCTAGCTTAAAGCTGAAACATATCATCACTCCCCTAATTAAGAAAGTACTGATAGACCTGAAATCTATTAGCCAAACCCCAACCTAGATTTTCTCAGACAAAATGCTGGAAGCAAAGAAATAAGACAACTCCAGGTATATATGGAACCAGATCATTTCCTAAGTGATCACCATTTAGGGTTCACACCCTCACTAACAAACACAAATAGGGATAACTTCTCCTACCCAGGATGGAAGCGATATATAAGCGAGAAGAGAAGAACCAAGCCTTAATAATATTTGAGCTCTCGGTCACCCACACCACTTGTGAAGGAGCAAAGAGAAGGGTTATTTTGTGATGCTATTGATTGTATCTGAACCTTTCTGTTCAAGTGCAGTCAACAAACAGACGGCTCGTGTGCAGCTATCCTCCATGGGGTCATAGTCATGCTTCCAGTGTCATCACCCATCTCTCTTACAATTCAGCATTTGCACGCCACATCTGGTGCCGCTCCTTGAGCGGTACCAGGTGATGACGTCTATCTGTTCTGGGCCTGAAAACAGTCCATTGAGTCCGAATGGACTGACACAGACCTGCTCCACCTGAGTCAGTGAATAAGAGAATCCTTCCATTGCATAAATTGATCCCTGCAGGACTCCCTTATTGAAAAATGTTCCCACTGCTTCAAGTGCTTCATACCAGTGAAGCTGACAAAAGTCCCTTTGAAGATGTGCCTGCCAAGGCTGCTGCACCACCACATAAAGCCAGCGTGAAACCTGCCCACCCAGGGATGGACTGGGAACCCGCCTTCCTTCCATTCTCCCCACTCTGTCTTTCTATTCATCTACTTACTTTCTACTTCCCCCCCCTCTCATCTCCTCGCTCGCTCTCTATCCCTCTTCTCTCTCTCTAGCTTTCTACTTATTCTCCCACTGTTGGATAATACTAACTCTGGGGAGCTGGAGAGAGTAACAGAGGTGTCAGTGTCAGCCCTGGGCGGTCAAGAACCGGTCTCCAACAGCTACAAGGGCATAACCTTGGGGAAATGCCCGATGGGATAAATAGCCAGTCCAGCCCAGTCCCTAACTGGCCCGAAGGACAAAAGAACCATGTTCAAGACGCAAGGTAACTCAGACGAAGGACTGAGGCATATACAGAAAAAAATCGCTTCACACCTAAGGAGCCATATGCTCCCCTACTTCAAGTTCACACTCAATTACCCAACAAACCTCTCACAGCTGAAATGCGGAGACAGAACCGTGCGAGTGAAGGGACCCGATCAGTGTGGAATGGCCTGAACCTGAGCCCCAGGCAGGACAGAACAATGCGTGCTTCATGAAAGGCCTGTCACCAGAGCTGCTTCGATTTACCATTAATTGAATTTCATGAAGGCGAGGAATGAAAGAGAAAGAATAATTGGAAACATTTTCTGAAACTGATTGGACTCTGGTTTTCCAATGTCCCTGCTACATATTTCATTAAAACCCCAGTACTCGTCTCTGAAGTGACCGACATATGATGGGTAGCACAGACTTACTTTGTTAATTAAGTATCTAATTCGAATCCTCATTACTAGAGTTTGTATTTTAGTTGTGGTTAAGGCACCATTGCTCCTGCAGGACGCACGCACATGTGTGTGTGTCTGTGTGCAGGTGTGTGTCTGTCTTTGTGTGTGTGTGTGTGGTGTATATATAGATCGATAGGTACGCAGATATGGAGTTAAGAAAGAAGAGAAAATCTATACTAACCTATTATATTTGCCTTCATGATATTTTGGTCGTGTATATTTTGTTTTGATGTTTTTGTCTATTGTAGCAGAATACATTTGTACTTGATATTATGATGTACAAGAACCAACAAAAAGTTAGAAGAGCTTTCAAGGTTTGGGCACATGGGCTAGTTGAGCTAGCACAAGAATGATCTCTCGGGAGAATGCTGTAAGCATGAGGTGAGAATAGAGGCCAACAGCAGCTGGTGCAGGGTGTATGATAGAGGCACGCATGGCTAAACCACGCGTCCCTCTACATCGCTGCCCTAACCACAAATTCATCTGAACAATGTTTTTCTTTACCACACATGCACTTTTGTGGTAAAGGCATGTCTGGTAAAGGGATATGTGTAGTAACGTTAACACCCAAGCCCCCCAGCCCTAAAAACTACCCGACCAACCCGAACCTCCTGAGCCCTAAAGACTACCAGACAGCCCCATGAGCCGCCCTAAATAGTACCCCGACCCCCCAAGCCCTAAAAAGTACCCCACCGAGCCCTAATACTAACCCAACCCCTCCCACCAAGTCCTAAAAACTACACCAAGCCCTAAAAAGTACACAACCCCCAACCCCTAAAAACTACCCTGAGCCCTTAAAACTACTCCGACCCCCCTGAGCCCTAAAAACATCCTGACCCCCAAGCCCTGAAAACAACCCTGAACCCCAGCCCTCAAAATTATCCTCAACCCTAAATAACTGCCCCCACCCCCCAAAACCCGTCTCCATCCACACTTACCTCACCACATCTTCTCCCGATCCTTCCTGTTCCTGGGCCCGCCCATTCCAGCATCTAGACTGCACATATGCCTTAACCCCGCATATGGATGGTTAAGGCATATGCAAGGTTAAGGCAAGCGTGGTTGTGCTTGAGGAGAAATGGCACACATGGCTTAGCCCGCTTTGTAAAGGCCATTTCCCGCTGGCGCAGTCAATGATCAAATCTTCCACTGACTGTACAGTGATGCTACAGGTGAATGAGCAGTAAGCGTGTGAGAATGGAGAATCTAATTTCATAGGTGTATATGTGCAGATGCTTTAGCTTTTCTGCAAAGTTGAAGGAAAACGCTTAACCAACTGAAATTACAGAAGACATTTGCTGGATAGAAAAGGTTCACAGGACTGCTTTGTGGAGATTTTGACTAAAACTATAGTGAGTCTGAGATCTGCGTGCTCAAAGTTATTTGAAAGCCTGTCTTTCAGGTATGCCTTCCTCTTGCCTACCTACGCCAATGTTAAAAAAAAGCCTGAAAGTAGGGCACTAGGTTTAACTGGACAGCAACAAGGACAGTAGGGTATGTCCAGTCATGGTAATAAAGTAGTCCATTGGTTCAGACATCAAGGTCCATAAGGACTTGCAATACTTGTAATTGGAATGATTTAACAGCCCAGAATGATCAAGAACAATGTGTGGGGCCTGTGGTTAATGGCAGAAAAAAATCAATTTGCATTCCTTCACTATAGCTTGCACATCTGATGTGGCTGTTATGGATTGTCACTTGCAGCATAAGATAAATGGAATGATGATATTGTAGTTGATTCAAGTGCTGTATGTGCCCCATGTGCTACTACCAGGTAGTGCCTGGTCTGTTGACTATTGGTTATTGGACTGAGCAGAGGGGCTTTCAGTTGTCAGTAAGAGACTCCACAGTAATACCCCTCTTGTTTTGCCTGCTGGTTTTGGAAGAAGTAGGTTTAGGGTGTGTGTATAATTTGCTATTGCAAAATTACGAGACACTACTGTTAGAAATGGGGGTCTCTCCTTGGCAGAGGTAGGTACCTTTGTCCAAATAGTGACCCTTGCTTCTAGTCAAGGGGATACACACTTTAGATAACCCCTGCTCACCCCCTTGGTAGCTTATCCCAAAGGCAATGTGTAAAGTATTTGTACCAATACTCACAGTAACACAGTGATAGCACCAAAAATGGACATCAGGCATACTAAACTTTATTTTCCTACCTTGTTCCGAGGGGCAGTTATGTTTCTAAGATGTTATAAACAAACTCCCCATTGTGTTCTATGGGAGCAGGTAGCCTTTCAATCGTGAAAAACAAAATTGGCAGTAATTCACTATCAGTACATGTCACACACACCAGGACATGTCCTACCTTTCACAAACACTGCATCCTGCCCTGCCTTACGGGTGATTGATATGTAAGAAAAGGAAAGGTTAGGGCCTGGCAAGTGGGTGCACTTGCCAAGTCGACATGGCAGTTAAAAACTGCGCACAGACACTGCAGTGTCAGGTCTGAGTTACCGTTTCAGAACTACTCATGTGGGTGGCACAATCAGGGCTGCATGCCCACTGATAATAATTGATTTACCATCCCTGGCACACTCAGTGCACTTTACTAGGGACTGACCAGTAAAACATTAATGCCAATCAGGGAGAACCAATCATAATAACGATTTACACAGGGAGTACTTGCACTTTGAGACTGATCAGCAGTGGCAAAGTGCCCAAAGCATCTAAGCCAGCAAAAACGAAATCCAGCACAGCATCAAAATACAGGAGATAGAGGCAAACAGTTAGGGGAAACCACACCAACGATGCCAAGTCTAACAATTACTAAGATTGTTCATAACGCTTGTAAATCAGTGTAGCATAATCATGCAGAATTACCTAAGAATTCCATGAGATTACGCATAATTACGCTAGAAGAGTAATTCTGCTTATAGAACTATATCTTAGTGTAAAAATGCACCCTCAAGTCCAAAATGGGCACAAGTATGCATTTTACGCTAAGAAATAGCTCTAAATGTGCTCTTGAGGTCAGATATTCCCCCAATTTGCTTCCCTCATGTAGCACTATTTTCTTATAGCAAAATAAAAACCTTGATTCCATATTAGACTCAAGCATGCATTTTGTGCTAAGAAACAACGCTAAATGAAGCTGAACACGATAGTCAGGTGCAAGCAGCTGCTTGCGCTTACTAAATCTGGTCTTGTGGTAGGATACTTTTCCCCCAAATTACTGTTAATTACATAAGCAGGAAGTAATCACATTATTATCGGTAATACCGCATCAAAGAGTAACACGAAATTACCCTGAATACTCTAGTGTAATTGAAATTACACCTGCCCCTAGAAAAACCTCCAATTGAGTACTATTTTACCGCATAACATTTCACGTTAAAAATTAGCACAAAAAACACACTGAGACAGGTGCCACTCATGTTCTAGTTGTTAGCATTGCTCCCATATGCTCTCGCTACATTTTTGCCACAAAAGGCATGTAATTACTCGATGTGCCGTAATAGCATAATTTCTGAATTTCACATAATGAGCATAACAAAAAATTACTAAAGTTATGAGAGGTTTCTCTTGTAAAATTAAAACTATGCCAGGACTTAGTTTTCACCTCTGGTAGACTATAAACAGTGGGTCAACAGCAAAGATTGGAAAAGTGACTTAAGCCAATCAGGGTGCGAAAAGGATGCTACATTCACCAGTTTGTCTCCTCAAGAAGAGGTTTCTGGCAAAAAGAGAAATTCTACCTTCCAATTCGACTTTCCCCCTATAAATTGTGGAAGGAGTTTTAAAGGGGTACGGACAGAAAGTTGGTATGAAATTAGGCAAGCTCTTCTATGAGATGAATGTTGTATGTGCAAAGTAATGCGGTTGCTGGTAGCAAGGGTTTATACCTGGCTTCACTAGGTACTTAATCAATATGCAGTAGTGGCTGCTACCGGACTCGGGTGGTGAGGCAGGGGAGGCAGGTGGGGGGAATTGAAAATATTTTTTTTAAAACACTTACCTGGCTGCGCCCGGTGTTGCTGCCGACTCTCCTTGGATCCTCTTCATGTTCTTGTCTTCTTTCTGTCTGGAGTCTGGCAGCCCGAAGCACTCGGGCTCCCAAGCTCCAGTGACCAATCACAACACTGCAATGCAGCATTGTGATTGGTCTGAGCGCCGTGGTTCACACTCAGACCAAGCTTGGGAGCCTGGGTCATGTTTTTCACCCAGGCTGTAATGCAGCCTGGATGCAGAAAATGCCAAGTGCGTATGACTGTTCAGCCAACCTCAGAGGGCTGGTCAAAATATAATGCACACTTGGAGTGCCAGCACTCCTCCCCCTGCAGTGCTCTGGCATCATGGGTCCCAACCCCACCCGCAGGAAACAACAAAGTCACTGCAGTAGGAGAAAGAAAAAGATAATAACATTAAGTTATTGTCATTTTGTTTCCCTTTTTTCACTGCTCGGAGAGCAGTGAGGCGACGCTCCTCCGCCTAAGCGGAGGAGCCACCACTGTCAGTATTTGGGGATCCATGTGAGATCACTGGAAAGTGGAAAGGTAAAGGTTAAGGGTGACCCTTTGCCAAGGATAATGAGATGATGGCATCTCAGGTCAGCATTTGCAGAGGGGAATCTAGTGAGGATGTGGGTGAGATTCCCAAGCAGGTCAAAAATGAAGCATAGGGCTACCAGAATCTGAGTCTTCCAGGTCAGCATATTGGAGGCAACCATGTGTGGTACCAGAGGCGACGAGATGCACTTGTAAAAAGAGCTTTTACCCAAAAATCTTTTTTGAGTTATGAAATATAGTGTTGTAATGTGTTTGTGATGTATGAGTCATGAAATGTAGACACCACATGGTAGCCAAGACAGATACCTACTTTCCTCCCTACACGATGACTGACCGCGTGATCCAATGAACACAGTCAGGTGTGTTGGGGTGGGTTGCAAGACACATCCCCCACCCTGTCCCTCTTTGAAGATTTACCATCAGGAAGCATACAACTAAACCCTTATGTGCCAGGAAGGAAGATCCAAACCCTTTGCATTATTCTACGGGAGGCCAATCCACAACGTCTTAGATTATCAATGTACTGCCCCTGTTTCACAACATTTGGGCAAGGTCGCAAATTCAATCACCATATCGTGTAATGGAAACTCAAAGTCTGCAGGCTTTACAATGCATTTTGAGATTCAGTGCCTACAAGCCATGTAAATACACTAGTATTCTGCTCAAATGCTTCGTTGTAGTTTTGATTGGAAGGCAGTTATTAGTATCATGTAGTCGCTGGCTCCATTTTACGGTTTGAATAAGGTTTGGGTGGGCTCTCTGACCTACTGAATAGTGCATCCATGTCAGATTTTCAGGATATCCCTGATGAATATGCACAAGAAAACTCTACACTCAGTACATTTCACTGTAAATGATTTGCATATTTATGGTTACTCTGAAAACTTAAGAAAAACAAATGAAGGGGCTGCAGTAGTTGCAGGTTTTTATAACAACGAAGATGCTCAAATTTGGTGAATATATATATATCCAACCCCACACATGTTTTTTCTGCCCAATGGATCCTGCATTTGCGCCTTAACAACTGCCAAGTCATCTTAAACTCCATTAGTCCAGTAGAACTAGTAGGGAGTCACTTCTTAGACGAGACTCATTTTATGAGTATAACTGCAACACTGTTAATCCTCCCTAACCCATAGAATCACAGATTTTGTAGAATCAGCACCTCAGCACTTTAGGAGCACTTAGGCACTTTACATTATTTTATCAACACTAAGGTTTAGGGGCACACAGACAATTTTATCACATACTTGATAGGTCCTATAAATCTTCAATACAAGATTAAAGATCTTAACCATAGCTTATCAATTAGCTTTAGATTCAACATTTCACGTGGAATATTATGGTATTATTCAAGATTTAGACACGGTTTACATACATCAAGCATTCGGCCAGTCCTCCATTATGAGATACCATTTATTACAAGGTCTACAATAACATGATAAATGCATTTCAGCTAACATTAAGTTATTATGTGATTGACTTTTGAATATGAAATAGCTGTATGTTAAATCAAGAGGTATCAACTTTCTTGATTTTAGAAGAACTGCGTTCTTTACTAAGGATTTATGTCAAATCCAGCAAAACACATTTTTTAAGTATTGTAGATATACCAAATGTATATGTACTTTTTATGCTATGTAAATTTTTGTACTCACTAATTTTTTCCAGTACAATTGACCACGATAGTCTGTTGTCCATGACTACAGCGGCTTTCTAGCACGTGGTAGACACAGCACTTTAAATGTTTGAGCTGAAGTGAGCCTCGTTATGTGAACAAGCCCAGCGAGGTGGGCCAAACGCGTCATCCTGCCATCTTATCTCAAATAAATCAATTTTTAACAGTACGAAGTGGAGTCCGTGTCCCCATTTCCTGCGAAGCAAAGCGGTGGGGATTCATTTTCGAGACAGTGCATGGCCAAAGAGGACCTTTAATTTCTAGTTCAACTTGCTCTATTGTGCTCCAATATGTGCTCCTTTAAAGGTCCAGTGATACTGCCCGTTTATGTTGCCAGTGGGTAGTTGTAGTTAGGACCTAGTTTCCATAGAAAAAGCGTTTTTTGATTAGCCAAAATCTTCATGAATATTCGCGAAATTTTTAAAACTAATGGGGCGCTCGAGGCAGCTCCTGTCTTTAAAGTTTTGGGGTGATTTGTCAAGCGGGGGCCGAGAAAAAAGGGGGTCCCTAACGCGTTTTCCCCATGTTAATTTCCATAGAAACTTTAGACACGGCTACAGCCCGAACTGCTGAACGGAATTACACCAAGTTTGGCAAAAAGGTAGCTCTTGGTTCAGAAAGTGCCCTTTTTTTTAAAATGGTGTAGATCCGTTCAGTAGTTGCTGAGAAATTTAAAAAAAACTATCGATATCTGAGCACCGAGGAGGATTTGCGAATCCTCCTGAGCACGAGCTTCATTTTGATTGGCTGTCACAACTCCAAACCTGAAAGTGTGGGCAGCCATCTTGTGATTTGGTAACCGAGTCACAAAAAAAGGGTGAAAAAAATGTTTAAAACAAGAAAAGGGGGCAGGGGACAAACACCCTGACCACCTTGGTCGCACAAGGATAATTAATAGGGGTCCCCGCAGCCCTAGGAACCACCACCTCCCTGGGGATTATATAATTATATGCAGTGGCATGCGGCCCCCCGCTGCCCCAAGCCCCGGCGACCGCCACCTCCCCGGAGCTTTTAATTATTTTGGGTAGGGGGCCTCGCGGGCTCCCACGAGCCCCGGGGACCACCACCTCCCCGGGGCTACATGATATAAGTTCGGGGGGACCAGGCGGCCCCCCCGTAGCCCCAGGGATCGCTACTTTCCCGGGACTTAAATTAGTTGGGAGGGGGGCTGCGCGGCCCCCCTCCTGGAGCCCTTGATGGCCCTGGGGACCGCCTACTCCCAAGGGCAGCTTCTGCAATGTCCCGGGGTGCCCAACCCCGGGACATCGTCATTTGCAATGAGGGCGGGAGCCGTGCGGCTCCTGCCCAGTCATTGCAAACTCTGCTTTGCTTCTTGGAAGCAACAGCAGGAAACCTGCTCTCGATTCCAAAAAGCCAAGCAGAATTCGTTTTGGGCAAAGGGAGCTGCATGTCAGCAGCTCCCTTTGCCCAAAACCAATGCTGTCTCCCGCAAGAGGCATTGGGGCACCCCCACGGTCCCCAACTTGAGGGCCGGGCCCGGGGATGGGGTCCCTGGGGCCAGAAGTTGCCCAGGGGAGGGGGGCCACGCAGACCCCCGCCCGCAAATGTTAGGCCAGTTCCCAGGGGATGGTGTCCTCTGGCCCAAAAGTGGCCCAGGGAAGGAGGGCCACGCGGCCCCCCTCCCGAATTTTTTGTTTTTAAAGAACAAGACAAAGCACCGGAGGATGGGATCCCTGGGGCCAAGAATGGCCTCAGGAGGAGGGCCGTCAGCCCCCTCCTTAAAAATGATTTTTTTCAATTTAATAAATATGTGGCCATGCCCCTGGGGATGGAGTCCGCGGGGCCAAATCAACCATGAGAGTGGGGCCACGTGGCCCCCTTCACGTTTTTGTTTTAAACTTCTTTTTTTTAAATGGGTCAGGCACTGGGGGATGGGGTCCCCAGGGCCCAAAAAATACTAAAAGAAAGGAGGCCACACAGCCCCACTTCTAAAAATGAAAAAAAAAGATAAACCGCATCTCGCCGGAGGCCCCGCCTCCTCCCTGCACGACTCTGCAAACACGTCCCCTGAGGTGTTCTAAGATGGGGGATGAAGTCACTTGGGGACAACTAGCCCACCAGGTACCTTCAGTGTACACCACTTTGTAAACGCGCCTCTTGGCGCATTGCTGGTGGAGCAATTAGGTCCTCTTGTGTCCTGAGGACCTCAGGACTAAAGTGGACTTCATCCCCCGAGCAGCAGTACGCCAGGAGTCGCGTCTGCAGAGTGGTGTAAAAAGGGGGCATGGCCTTTGAGCACTCTCAGCAATCCAGCTGTATGGAGCTTACTGGAGGTTACAGGAGGGCTAGTTGCCCCCCAGGGACCCTCAGGAGGAAAGGGGACTTCATCCCCCAACCAAGAGCACACCAGGAGGTGCATTTGCACAGTGGTGGAGAAAGGGGGGGTGGCCTGTGTCCACCTCCCAGCAATCGCACTGTGTGGGGCTTACTGGAGTTAAAGGTAGGCTAGTTAGTCCCTAAGGACCACCAGCAGCGAAGGGGACTTCAATCTACATCCAAGCCAGGGAGCATGTTTGCAGAGTGGTGGGCAAAGGGGGCATGGCCTGCTATGAGAACTTAGCAATCCTGCTGTGTGAGACTTACTGGAGGTAATAGGAGGGGTAGTTGACCCCCAAGGATGTCCTTAGGGGCCAACTACCTCTCTTGTTACCTCCAGTAAGTCCCACACAGTGGGATTGCTAAAACGTCTTCGGAGGCCAGGCCCCCCTTTCTCCACCACTCTGCAAATGCACCTCCTGGAAGACTACGGGATGGGGGATGAAGTCCAATTTACTCCTGAGGGGCTTTGGGGGCCAAGAAGCCCTCCTGGTAACTCTTGTAAGTCCTATGTAGCGGAATTCCTGAGCACTGGTTGGAGGCCCAGCTCCCTTTCTCCACAACTCTACAAGTGCTACTACTAGTTAAAGAAGTGTTTGCAATGTAATAGATGTCACATTTGTGAGAGTTAGAGTTATTGGCAAAAGTTTTTTACTAATGTTTTTTGGAGTGGAGAGGATGTACATTGTGTGTAGTGGAATTATGTGGTAAGTTGTGCAGTGAAATTATGTGGATAGAAATAATGTGGTATTTATTTTATAGGAATGATGTAGAGGGAGATTATGTGTACTGGAGAGTAATTATGTGGTATGGTAGTCTGTGTTGTGGAGTGGTAAACTCAGGTTTAGTCTTCCTCATTTCGATAAAAGCTCACTTATGAACTCAGTGAGACAAAAAAAGAAGGAATCACTGAGAGGCACTTGTGGACCTAGTCAGAGGTATGAGCAGGGCCACCGGAATTATGTGACTGTTTGGCTGCATTGACTTTCGCACAATTATACATTTTCCGCAGCAGCCACATAATCCATCATCTGCTCCCTAATCTGCAAATTTGAACAAAAAAAATCCTTTTTTCTAGCTCAAACCGCTGAAACAATACCAAAAATTCAGCGACAAGTGTTATAGCATGGTGGAAGGCACTTTGCAAACCTAGAATGGTCACTTGTTACTTATTGATAAATGTGGGTGTTAAATTGGTACTAATTGTGTGCAAACCACTCTTGCTTCCTTCTGCCCCTCTCTTCCCTCTTGATGCATTTCTGTTGCTTCTTTCCGCACATTTCTTTCTTTTTCTGTACTTCTCTTGCCTCCTTCTGCAAATCTCTTCTACTTTCTGCATCCCTCTTGCCTCTTTATGCACCTCTGTTGCCTCTTTCTGCACCTCATTTGCTTTTTTCTGTACCCCTCTTGCCTCTTTCTGCACCCTTCTTCCCTCTATCTGCATCTCTCTTACCTTTTTGTGTACTCCTCTTACGTCTTTCTGCACCCCTTTTGCCTCTTTTTGCACCTCTATTCCTTCTTTCTTCACTTCTTTTGTTTCTGCACCTGTACTGCTTCTTTCTGAACCCCTCTTGCATCTCTTTCCACCCCTCTTCCCTCTTTCTGCACTTCTTTTGCTTCTTTCTGCACTTATCTTGCCTCTTTCTCCACCCCTCTTTCCTATTTCTGCAGTTCTCTTGCAACCTTCTGCACTTCACTTGCCTCTTTCTGTAACTCTCTTGCCTCTTTCTGCACCTCTCTTGCCTCTTTCTGCACCTCACTTGCTTCTTTCTGCACCCCTTTTGCCTGTTGCTGCACCCTTCTTCCCTCTTTGTGCAACTATCTTTCCTGTTTCTACACCGCTCTTCCCTCTTTCTGCACCACTCTTGCCTCTTTCTGTACCTCTGTTACTTCTTTCTTTACCTGTACCCCTCATGCAGCTCTATTGGTTCTTTCTGCACTGCTCTGGCTTCTTCCTGCAGATGTTCTCCAAATTTCTGCATCCCTCTTGTCTTTTATTACACCCCTCTTCCTTCTTTCTGCACCTTTCTTGCCTTGGTCTGCCCTCCTGTTCCCTCTTTCTGCACCCCTGTTGCCTGTTTCTGCAACTCTCTTGCCTCTTTCTGCAGTTCTCTTGCCTCCTTCTGCAACTCACTTGCCTCTTTTTGCACCTCTGCTGGGTCTTTTCCACTGCTCTTGCTTCTTTCTGCACATCTCTAGCAAATTTCTGCACCCCTTTTACCTGTTTCTGCACATCTCTTGCCTCTGTCTGCACCTCTGTCCCCTCCTTCTGTACCTCTTTTGCCTTTTTCTGCAACTCTCTAGCCTCTTTCTGCTGTTCTCTTGCCTCATTCTGTACCTCTGTTGCTTCTTTCTGTACTTCTGTTACCTCTTTCTGCACCCCAGTTGCTTTATTCTGCACTTCCCATGCTTCTTTCTGCACCTGTCATGCTTCTTTCTGCACCCGTTGCCTCTTTCTGCACTCGTCTTCCCTCTTTCTGTACCTTTCTTGCCTGTTTCTGCATCTCACTTGCCTCTTTCTGCACTTCTATTGCCTCTTTCTACACCTCTCTTGCTTCGTTTTGCACCTCTCTTGCTTCTTTCTGCACCTCACTTGTCTCTTTCAGCACCTCACTTGTCTCTTTCAGCACCTCTGTAGCTTTTTTCAGTAGATCTCTTGCCTCTTTCTGTACCTCACTTGCCTCTTTCAGCACCTCTGTTGCTTTTTTCTGCAGATCTCTTGCCTCTTTCTGCACCCCTCTTTTCTCTTTCTGCACCTCTCCTGCCTCTTTCTGTACCCCTGTTCCCTCTTTCTGCACCTTTCCTGCCTGTTTCTGTACCTCTCTTGCCTCTTTCGGTACCTCTCTTGCCTCTTTCTGCACTTCTCTTGCTCTTTCTGCACCCTTCGCGCCTTTTTCTGCACCTCTCTTGCCTCTTTCTATACCCCTGTTCCCTCTTTCTGCACCTTTCCTGCCGGTTTATGTATCTCACTTGCCTCTTTCTGAACCCCGCCAACCTTTTTCTGCACCCCTCTTGCCTCTTTTTGCACCTCACTTGTCTCTTTCAGCACCTCTGTAGCTTTTTTCAGTAGATCTCTTGCCTCTTTCTGCACTGCTCTTGCTTCTTTCTGCACCTTACTTGCCTTTTTCTGCACTTCTCTTGCTTCTTTCTACAGCTCTGTTGCGTCTTTCAGCAATTATCTTGCCTCTTTCTGCATTTCTCTTCCTTCTTTCTGCACCCCTCCTGCCTCTTTTTGTACATCTCTTGCCTCTTTGTGCACCTCTCCTACCTCTTTCTGCACCCCTCTTGCCTCTTAGCTGGCCGAGGATTTTGCCATAAGAGATTATTTACGTAGGGAAAATATGCAGTAGGGTGAAGCACAGAGAGAAACACAGTGCTCACAGCCTAGAAGATTGAAAGAAGGAGTGGAAGAAGTGGTGGGGTCTAATGTGTATTAAATGAAAGAATAGTGAAAATGTATGATCTTTTCTATGGTTTCTGAATAGGAAACAGAGGGGGGAATTTACTGAAATGATATTCTATTCATATTTGATAACTTATTTTTTTATTACAAAACGTTTCTGTGGATTTGAAAAATAGGGGATATGATATGGGCACTGGCCCAGTATTGAGATGTTGACTACTGTTGATAAGGAGGCATGAGAAGATGAAAATGCATGCTGCCACCGCCAAGCCAAAATGAGTCTTGACTTCCCGATATATGTATTGAACATAGCAAATTATGATTTGAATGGTAATTAAGGTTAATAGATTTTACCAAGATAAGATGAATTTAATTCTATTACATTGATAATTTATTGGATTATATATGTATCAAATCATGCACAGATTCTATTGGATATGCTTTTATTACATTTATATTTATTGGTATCATCTCTGTTTTTACTATATTTGTGATAATAGTTTTTAGCAAGCTGTAAGCTAATTTGTGAATTATGTATTTTATTGTGAAAAGTTTGGGATCCTGAAGTGAGGAAATAAGGAGGACAATGATATATTTTTTCCATGTTCATAAATTGTTTGTTATTTGTATCGTTAGGCTCACTCACTTTGAGAAAGACTTTTTACAAGCTGAAGCGCTTCAGTGGTTTGAAACTAGCTGAAAGAAATGAAATAAAGGAATAATTGCACATGAACCGGAGTGCCTGCTGTTTCTCGGCTCGCCAAGGGATGTTTAATATATGTTTATTTATGTATACACACAGACACAGATATATATTATTACAGCAATAAGTGGGGAGTATCATTTGACCTTCAAAGGAGCACATATTAGAGCACAATAGAGCCAGTTGAACTAGAAATTAAAGGATCTCATTGGCCATACACTCATCTCAAAAATGACTGCCAAGAAAAATACTTGGCCAATAATATTAGATTCCATGCTGTTGACTTGAATGAACGTTGAAAGAGAGGTGGTCATTTAGCGCGAAACCATAGATGGACAGAAGCTAATGGGATCCTGAAACTGGGAGCAATAGAACTGGGTCACAGCATCGACCATGACATTCAAAATGTTCTAACAGAAGAACTTAATGATTGTAGCGTAGGATGAAGCATTGTGCATCAAGATCATATGTCATAAAAATAGTTGTCAAAAAGTGAAAACATGAACATGGATGAGCACAGGTTTAATAGTGTGGCATGCCTGAACAAATTGCTCTGGGTTTACATTAAGATTCCCCATCTTTGTATTTCAGTTCAAAATGTTAAAAGACTCCATGATAACAAAACAGTAACTTGTGGATGGAATGTATTGCCAGTCCTTTGCCCTTCTTGTAATACATTTTAAAGGATGTAAGTTTTACATTTCCAGTGGTCTCTTGTGCAATGACACATTTCCTTGACCTTTTCTTTTTTAACCCCTTGAGTGCCCCGCCCTTTCCCCGCCCTGTGCCGGCCCTTTCATTAGCGGGCGGGGTTCATGACGAGATAGTCTCGTCATGGGCGCAGCGCAACCGTGGCCCATGACGAGACCATCTCGTCATGGGCACTCAAGAGGTTAAGTAAGGTGCAATTTAGTTAAATAATAATCATTCCTCATTTTTTGTCTGAAAGTTGTTCTCCATGCTTTGTTGCCCATGTGGACTTGAAGGCATGAAGACATTTCATTATGATCATTCCTTAACCATATTCTCTGTTTATGGCTTACCTGATGTTGCTAGATTGACGCATTCCTTTTACATTATGTATTTAGTCATTCATGTATAAACTATTGTCATTCCCAACCTATGTTACTATTGATTGTGTATCCTCTATGTGATTAATAGTGTGGGGTTATTTGTTTTTCATATTTTATATATTGAGATTCTTCCTCCTTTTATGTCTCACCAGAGACAGAGTATGCATTGTCGCTTGCAAGATCTTTTGCTAATTTGAACTAAAAGGAGCCTTAGAGTCCTTACCCATTACTTACCATTGGCTCGCTTTATTATTACTCTCATTTTCTTGCTTCTCATTGATCAGCTTATGCCTGTTTCCATTTCACCGTATGTGTTTGTCCCTTTGATGGAATATTTAGTAAGTATTGATTTGTTTCTTTATTAGTGTCCTGCTGCTTCTCTTGCTTGAATTGAGGTACTTTTGGGTTGTTTCCCCTGCCATCATTGCTTCCTTGTCATCGTTGCTCACATTGTGGGGGATTGGTGGGGGGATTTAACAATATGACACAGTCACTGCTGCCCACGACATAGAGCTTTTTGTTTTTACTATCAACAAAGTTGTACTGCAGCTGCACTGCTGTGCAGCTTGGAAAATATAGAGAAAAAGTAAAAAGCCCTACTATTTGACTATTTTTACGCCAAGTATCATATAAAGTAGAATAACAAGCATTGGCATAGCCAATAGGTCTAGCTTTTGGGACCTTTTAAGTGTTTAGCCTTGCAACAGTTGATGTTGCACCAAGGATATTGTGCTGCATAACTAAATACTTATAAGGTCCCAAAGGCTAGACCTATTGGCTATACCAATGCTTGTTTTATATAAGCTGGGCTCAGCTCAGAGTGAAGGGGAGCCTCTATTTACCATGCAAGGAGGATGTAGGCTGTAGATGGAGGTCATTGGAGAGGGAACCTGCCTCTGTCTCTCTCTGTCCTTGTGAGCTTGGAACTTGAGCTGATGCAGGGATCTCACCTTTCAAGGATGCTTTGCAGCCAAATGGACAGGCCCTTGAAACCTGACTCTCCAGTTCCATCACAGTTCCCCTCTCTGGACGTCCCGTCTGCAGCTCTAACAAGCACAGTCCTGTTACTTTAGAGCACCAGGTCTTATCCGGGGACAGAAGATCTGAGCAGGGCACACGTCAAGGATACACCTTTGTGCAGGATGCTGCCTAAAGGTTGGAAGTATTAGTGCCTGGGGGTCCAATCATGGGTCTGCTGCCGCTTGTGATCTTGGGCAGAGCCCTTCATGCATCATTGCCTCGTTTGTTTCTCAGCTGTGAACTCTGGGGACAGAAGAGGCGGAAACTGCACTTAAGAAGTATTGGTTTGACTTTCACTGTAGATTGCTGTCCCGACTTCGGCATTACCCCTCCCCAGTAATTATAACAAGCCTGGGTGTTGTGCGCGCACGCGCGCTGTAAGAACAAAAAGCACGCCAGTGGTGCGTGCGCGCGCCGGCATAAGTAAAACAAGACAAGCGCGCACGCCTTGCGCTGCAAGATAAACAAGCAACAGAACATTGGAGAGGCAGAACGAGGCACACGCGCTTGTGCGCGTAACAGCAAGCTGGTTGCTGCCTTTGGCAGCACTTTAAAAACCCGCTTACTAAATGTCTCACCAGACCAGCGCATGCGCTGGCTCTAGCGAGACCTAAAAACCAATATGACATGGCCAGTGTTGATCGCAACATAATGTTTTTTTTTCTACTTTCAGCCATATTGCACCCATGCTGCTGTACAACATGGTTAAAAACATTGATGGCATTGATCATGATGGAGTTTGGGTTAAATACCCTAACTGGTTCGTCCTGGTCAAATATTTGACCTTCTAACTTCAGTCCTTTAAATTCCAATCCACCACAGGAGTACACTTCTAAATCACCCCAAGACCTCAGGGGAGGCACTTAAAGACTCACAGAGTGGTAGGCAAAGACCACAAGGAGAGCCCAGTCCAGAGCCAGTTGCCACTGGTCAGCTGGGCCATTGTAGGAAACAACATCTTGTAGCTAGTTGTGTCCCTGTATCTTTAACAGGACATCAGCCTTATGATGCTTGGAGTGCACTTATTTGTCCTGGGAACAAAGGGAGACAGCAGGTCCAGTCTTCCAGGGCTCTTCTTGTCTTGCAGAGAGCAGATTCAGTCCTCTTCTGACATTCCTCAGGTCCAGGACTGTTCAAAGTGGGTTCCTGTAGGTGCCACATTTATCCCTGGCATGAACTAGTGGATGGGAATGACCCCTGTAGATGCTCTAATCCAAAGGGGTAAAGGTTCCCAGAGCTAGCCCCATCGAGTTCGGGCTTTTCAAAATGGCTCATGTCTTTGGGCACACTAAACTTGAGCTCTGAGGGCTGTGGGTGTATGGAGTGTACTGTGGTAATCATGGTATCCTCCCATACGTAACACTAAAATCCAATGCTAGCCAGTCCCTGTACTCCCAACAAACTAAGAGAAGTCTGGTAAAATAAAAGCTGCGCTTTCAGCAACCAGACAATGAATTTACAAAGTTTTTGGGCATTCTGTTTCCCTCCTTTGAAGTCTCCCAATGCTATATGTAAACCTATCAGTCTAGTCAAACAGGCTGTGATACTGTAATGTCAAATAAGGCCCATTGTCATTGGGGGCTGGACTGACTGGGAAGACAACAGAAGGGCCCTGCCCAACTGTCAGCTAACATTTGCCTCTGACATGGGAAGCCACTTTGAAGTGCATATCAAGTGTCATATGAAAGGCCCCAGTAGACCTGTCAAGCAGTATGTGGCATTCAAACAAGACTTGACACTTTATCTCAAAGAGGATCCTACCAGCCTCCCCTGCCAAATCTATCAGTTTCAGATGGGTCATATCTACCCATTCAGGTCAGCCTATTGTTTGCTCCTGGGAGCAGTTCATACCTTTCCACAGGTGTGCAATCAGCTGCCAGGTTGGAAGGCACTGAAAGACATTTAAAGCTTTAGGCAGGAAAACTTTTTCAAGTACCTTTTCTGTAATAGTTAGACATCATTTAACTTTACCACTACATTGGATTGTGTACAACTATTATAAAGAGTCTTGAACTATTTCTCTAGCTGTTTCCAAGATGGGGATAACATTTTGCAAACATAATATTGTACCCCAATGTTTTCCTAAGGAACAGCCAAACCTGCTACAGTAAAAATAGCTTTGATGGCTTTTGCACTATAAGGACATGTGTAACATTAATCGTTCACCTGTGCTACTTTTAAATACCATGCATCCAGCCCTTACATGCAATAACGCCTAAATAGGGGTTTCATAAATCTTTTAAAGGAAGATTTAGGCCTGTTAAAAAGAGATTAATTTGAAGGGTCATATTTGCAGTTTAAACCTGCACACTCAGGCTACTGGTGGCAGGCCTGCAGTCCTGGTTACATTGTTACTGTATTGCAGGCCACAAAAGATGCTGCAGTCCACTTGTAATATTTAACTTACAGGGCCTGGGTACACCTTGGTACCATTTATAAGGGACTTCTAAGTAAATTAAATATATCAATCAGGAATATACCTATTTTACCAGGGGTAAAGTGCACAGAGTTCTGTAGCAAGCAACGGTAGCGTTCAGCCAAAAAAGGAAAGAATTTGTGGTGATCCTGCAGAAATTATACATTTGCAATACCACCACAAGCTCTAGCTAATTAATTTTGATATATTTCTAGTTAGTAAATGCGTGGGCAAGACGTTAAGTGATTTAGCCTTGTTATGAAATCCTTGGAAAGGTATGTGATACTGTTTCACATTCCTCAGATCTTTACATGGTTAAACTGTTGATGCCGATGAGTAGTTTAAACCCCAATATGAAGAATAATTAAAAAACTGAAGCCAAGATTTATTATGGCCTAACACGGGCGATAGCGAAGTGCCAAGCAGCGCTAAGTGATGAAAAGCACACCGCGTGAGTGGTGTTGGTCGATACAATTAAGAAATTAGACATTTTTTAAGGCAAATACTGGAGAACGAGCGTCTATCTTGGGGACCCTATTAAAGACATTTACCCACACCGGAGGAACGTGTGGGTTGGAAATATCACCACACGTTAATAGATACAAAGTGAAGCCGATTAGGCCTTGAAAAAGTCGCATGTATATTAACAGAAGCGATTAAAAACACGTGCTGGCTTTGGCTCTCGAACTGTCACAGTAACTCACACATGAGAAGATTCAACAGAAAGAATAAAAGCTTGAAGATTCTAATTGTTGACGTGTTCATATGTTTGTGTTGATTTACTAAGCTACTGCTGTCGAATTTGATACTTCTTGAATTCTGACGTGTGCTAGGGATTTTGTAAATATTTGAGTTGCAGTTTAGACCGCAGGATTAGGAAAGGCGGGTGGTTCTCCCCACCTTTAGCACCGCATAAATACATAAAAACAAATACAAGTTAGTGAACATTTCCTGTGGCGCCTTCCTTATGTCCAATACCACCAAATCTCCTGTTTAATAAATCCATGATAATGCAAGCATAGGGGAAAATTAGGGCACACGGAAAGTAACATCAACTAAAGTCACACAGCAGTGCAGCCTGGCAACATGAAAACAGGGAAATATAATGTGAAAAATATCTCATAATTAGACTAAGCATAATGCATGTAAAATTACGCTAATCTGATCATTAATTCTTTATTCGGCTGCAATTTAGCCACAAAAGCAAAAATATCAATAATGTAATGCACCATGATAACAAAAATGATCAATAATTAATACAAAGAGACTTTTATACAATGCCAAAATTACATAATCACACTACAGTTCCATAATTGTTCCAGACCTTTAAATATACTCGAAAGGAAATTTAAAACAGCTAAACATATATACTCAAATGAATGTTGCCGAATTAAAAGAAATTACTCCTAATAGGAAATAATAATACAATTGTTAAAAAGTGGCAATAAAACATTTCCAAAGAGATATATATGCACAATGTTCCAAAATAGCAAAATATGTAAAGTGCTTTGGCCTGAAACATTGTCACAAAGGCAGGAAGGGAGTGTTTTCTTCCATAAGCCTGCAACAGGGAATAACAAATGAAAAGGCAAAGTATTCAACCTAAGGTGGGGTAGTAAAATCTAAACTGAGTTTTTCTGGCAATTGATAAATAAGGTTCTGTGGTTTTTACTAAAACCGGAGGTAGATAATCACTCTCATTTGGGAATCCAGGATTCACCATCAATCTGATGACTGAATGTAATTCTCTTATTGGTTACCACATGATCCTATAAACCTAACTTTTGATAGGAGGAAGACACAGCCACTCCCACACCCACTCCTCTTCATTCTCCTGTTTGCTGGGTGGGAGCAAAGCGGCGACCCCGCCCTCTCTATTTCCTTGCCACTCTCTCCCGGTGACATGGCGTGGTGGGGCACAGCACAGGTGATACCTATTTATATCCTGGCCGTGTCCCAGATTGCCCGGCTCCCGCGCTCCACAACATCTATCGATTGGAGATTGGTCAATAAAATAGAGCACCGAGATAAAGCACTGCGGATATAAATTTTACATCGCTTCGCGGCCTGCCCTGATGGAGAGCTCTGCACGCCGCTCCAAATCCATTCCCCGCCGATATTTCTGGATGAAGAACAGTTCAGCTCATAGTTCATATCCTTCCCGCCATTAATTCCCGCGTCAGATTTGTAGATTGGGCTGTAGGATTAATTTCCGCCATTAGCTTGCTTTACTGCCACCTCTCCTCGTCACCCCCACCCTCCTCCTGGCCGCCGCTCCCCCGCTCTCTGTATGGTCGTGTTCTGGAACAGTCGATCACTACCAGTGAGGGCCATTAGTGCAGCCGGCGGAGCAGCGATATTACACAAAAGGATTATGTTTTTCCTAATGCGCCGGGGTTTATGAGCGCCTTTGCATGAAAAACTCCCATTACGGCGATGTTCCTGTCGCCCAGCTCTCTGCTGGCAGGCTGGTTGTGGGGTCGAGACAAGAATCGACAAGAAGGTACTTGATGGGCTTGCCGAGTGCGAATGCAACGCCAAGACAATAATACAACAAATAAAAAATACATCCCAGCATAAACTCCTTGGTACAGTTTATAAAGTGCACTACACCAACTGAAATTTCTCTTACTTTGTATTATCCAAATAACCGATACATGCTTCCTTTTAGTGATCTCGGAAACATGAAAGTCTGACTTGGTTTTCTTGGAAAAGGAAATTACCCAGCCAGTAGTGTAGCCTGTGTGCCATGGGCCCTAGTGCTTCGAAGGAAACGCCCCACTGTCTGCTGTTCGAATGGTAAAATATAGCACTCAGGTTCAGTAGGCCCCTCAGGCCTCTGGGCCCCGGGGCCACTGCATCCGCTGCACCAGTGGAAGCTACACCCCTGGCTCAAGCCCACCACACCTGTACCTGTCTGAGTACACAGGCGCGCAACACCCATTGGGCTCACCGGGCTTCAGCCCCCCCCCCCTCTCCCCCCGTCATGTGTGTCAGCCCGGCTGAGACAGCCTCACGGGCTGGCGTCCGTCTAATTGCAGCCGGACCCGAGTACTTCACAGGTCTTTAAAAGACCATTTACTCGTTAATGAGGCTTTTGTTGTGTTTTCACCCCTTCTTACAGCCACTCTGCCCATGGCTGGAAGACTTAGCCCCCCCCCGAAATCTTTTTCAGCCCCCCCCCAAAATTTGGTTCTAGTTGCCCGCCTGTGAGTACATATAATATACAGGGGTGGCTCCTCCACTAAGGCGGAGGAGCGTCGCCCCACAGAGCAGGTCAAAAAGGATAAAAATAAAAGTATAATAACTAATCGTTATCATCATTTTATTTTTCTGTCCTTGCTCAGCAGAGTAGGGGTGGGGCGGGGCGGGGCTGCTCTGCTCACAGAACAGGGCAGGGGAGGAGTGGTTTGTCCACTCCACGTGTGCATGACGTGTTGGCCGGCCAAACCGTCATGCGCACTTTTTGTATGTTCTCCACCCAGGCTGCATTAGAGCCTGGATGGAGAACATGCCCATGCTCCCATTCTCTGGCTGACTGCCAAACCACGGCTGTCAGACCAATCACAACGCTGCATTGCAGCTGTGATTGGCTGTGGGGAGCCTGGGTGCCAGGTGCTTCCTGCCCTGGAGTCCTGGAAATGGGCGAAGAGGACCAAGAGGTGGCGGTACACAGGTAAGTGTTTAATATATATTTTTTATTACCTCCCCACGACCCCGCTCTGCCGCCATTACATACCAGCAGCCACTGTTTTCACTTGGTAAGAAAGGGTTACATATAGCATGTTCAGAGGTAAAAGATACACTTTGAGTGATGTTGTAAACATTTCCGAAAATAACCCATCTTTCACAGCCCCTAATGCCTCTCACCCAGCACACGATGCAATCCCTGGAACGGTGAGTCATCACTCTCAAGGCCTATTCACCCATAACTCGTGCAAAATGACATCTCCAACACAATGAGGACCATCATTCGCTGCACCTAATATCTACGGACATGCACAAGATTGCATTTTCAACACCATCCAAGCACACAAAAGATATTTGTATCCAGACCAGCTATGTATCCTCATAGAGGCACCCATATTTTTCATAAATTTAAAAAAATATGTTGTTGGTTATTTCTCTGGTCCATTACGTTGTCAGCTAATTTTTCTCTGACAGAGTAGATTTACCCTCTTTGTGTTGCTTGTTGTTCAGTTCCCTGCTATTCTCACTTTCTCCTACTTCAAATGAGGCATTTTTCCTATTTTTTGTGATCTAACACAAGACGCACAAAACAACAGTGAGGACGACATTTGAGACACTGACAAAGTTGCTCATGCTTTCTCTTTCATACAAAAGAGCCATTAGCTTGATTATTATTGAGGTTAACAAAACACTAGCCAATGGCACGGTGGCTATTGTGCCACAGCTTAGTATAAAAATACCCTCTTGCCATTAAAATGTGTCAGAGGTGAAAAGGTGAATGCTGAATCTTACATGAAGAAGATATTGTCTACACCTGGCGGCATATTTACAAGGCCCCCTGCACCACTGGAGCATCACTTTTTTGACACTCCGTTGGCGCACAATGCTGAGCCATATTTACAGGGCCACGCAAAGCACACTGCATGGCTATGCATGGCTGTTAGAAATGGGATTTTTGGTCGGCTAGGGCATGTGCCAAAGTCAGGCAGAAACCACCACTCTAGTCAGGATAAGGGAGTTACACCCCTAAAATAACCCCTGCTCACCCCCTTGTTAGCTTGGCACGAGCAGTCAGACTTATCTTAGAGGCAGTGTGTAAAGCATTTACGCATAACCAACAGTAATACAGTGTAAGCACTACAAAAGGACACCACACCAGTTTAGAAAAATATCCAATATTTTTATATACTTAAGACAAGACCAAAAACGATAAAAATCCACAATACAGTTCTTAAAAATCTTCGGTTATCAAAATATGCTTGAAAAATAGTTCCTTGATGTCGATAGCTCCATCCGGGGCTATCACGGTGTCGTGAGCAACCAAATCCAAATAGTTCAAGCTGACCGCGGCATTGCGGGCCAGCTATGGTCTCGGGAAGACCCGCAAACAGTACCTTTTAGAAATGCAGGGCGTCGGCGACCTCTCGTTGAGCTTCCGAAAGCACGGCGTCCACAGGCGTCGGTTCCGGAGGTCGGTGCAGGAGTCGTCAAGGCCCTCGAAGTCACACGCTTTGCAGATCGATCTCCTCTCTGGTAAAGTCAGGAGCGCTGGCATCGGCAGGTATCGGGTGCTGCAGTGCGAAGTGCAGCGGTGCGGCGTGCGGTGCCCTCATGCCACGGTGCGAGCAGCGGCACAGCGGCGGTGTCAGATGGCATTGTCGGTGAGACCAGGGTAGTGGTGCGAAGTGAATGCGGTGCTCGTCATGGCACAAGCAGTGGCGTCGTTGTTGCTGAAGCGCTGCCTTCGGCTGACGAACTGGAGTCGATGGCACCGGCAGGCTAAGGCTGCGGTGCGGGATGAGGGCAGTGCATCATGTAACTTTAATAGCAGAGCCCTCGAATCACGGTGCAAGCAGCGGCGGTGATTTCGAGTCGAGCGGTGGCGTCTGGGATACCAAGGCGTCGTCGTGAAGCGAGGCAGTGCGGAGTGCAGTGCCCACAGGTCGCGGTGCGAGTAAGCTGGCAGCGTCAGCAGGCATCGTTGGTGAAAGCAGGGTCGTGTTTACGGGTGGGCGACAAATTTCGTTCCGCTCTTGGAACTTGCAAAATTTCAGCATTTTTGCGTTCCACGCAGAACACGAAAATGTCGAATCTTCCGCGATTGCGGCGGAACGGAATTCGGGGGGGGGGGCATGAGGGTAGAGGTATTGCACAGGATTCATTCTGGCACAATGCTCCTCAACAGGAAGCACTTACAGATATAAATAAAGCAGGTGCCCGAGTTGAAGCTCAAATTCAGTAACGCATTAATCAGCACCAAACATTTGTGAGCACGGTTGAGGCTAGGCAGGTGTGCTTTCTCCCCATATCTACCGTCAACAATTTGCTGTAATCCTTGATGGAGCTCTGTGCATCCATGAGTTTCTCGAGCGCAATCCCTGTGTAGTTCCTGACACCAGGAGGTTCTGTCTCCTCATCTGCTGCTCTGATTGGTCTCTGGCCCTTTATAAACAAGAGGCATGTGAACTGCATGAAAGCCCCGCCCGTTTGCCCCACACCACACACCAGCGGTGTGCAACGTCTTCCCGCCCTTTCCCCCACTATGATGGACAGCTCACTCAAGAGACCCCGGCGCCCGTCGGCGCGGTGGCAATGTTACAGACACACATGGTCGCTGTAGACAACTCTTCTGGCCCTTTACGCAGCTGTAGTGTAGGAAAAGCACTAAACATTTACCCAACGTGGTAGCACTTACTGATTAGCTAGTAGAGAGTACTCCAGTTGAGTACAGGTATTGCACAAAACGGTGGCATCTTCTAGGGTAAATATGCAGGGCAGGATTCATTCTGGCACGATGCTCCTGTCACAAAAATTAAACCTCAACAGGAAGCACATAGAGATATAAATAAAGCAGGTGCCCGAGTTGAAGCTCAAATTCAGTAACGCATTAATCAGCACAAAACATTTGTGAGCACGGTCGAGGCTAGGCAGGTGTGCTTTCTCCCCACATCTACCGTCAACAATTTGCTGTAATCCTTGATGGAGCTCTGTGCATCCATGAGTTTCTCGAGCACAATCCCCGTGTAGTCCCTGACACCAGGAGCTTCTGACTTCTCATCTGCTGCTCTGATCGGTCTCTGGCCCTTTATAAACAAGAGGCATGTGAACTGAATGGATGCCCCGCCCCTTTGGCCCCGCCCCACACACCAGCGGTGTGCAAGCCTTCGCGCTTTCCCCCACTATGATGGACAGCTCACTCGAGGGACCCCGGCGCCCTTGGCGCGGTGGCAACGTTACAGACACACATGGTCGCTGTAGACAACTCTTCTGGCCCTTTACCCAGCTGTAGTGTAGGAAAAGCACTATACATTTACCCAACGAGGTAGAACTTACTGATTATCCAGTAGAAAGTACTCCAGTTGAGTAGAGGTATTGCACAAAACGGTGGCATCTTCTTAAGTAAATATGCATGGCAGGATTCATTCTGGCACGATGCTCCTGTCACAAAAAATTTAACCTCAACAGGAAGCACTTATAGATATAAATGAAGCAGGTGCCCGAGTTGAAGCTCAAATTCAGTAACGCATTAATCAGCCCAAAATCTCCGTGAGCACGTGAAATTTGGCGTGTTCGCGGAGAATTTTTACAGTTTCGCGAAATTTTGCAAAAGGCAACTTCACAAATTCCACCCACCCCTAGTCGCGTTGCGGCGGTGCTTTCAGGACACGGAGTCGGCAACGGTGTCGTAGACGTCGTCGGGTTGCTTTTCTGTTGCAGCACAAACCGCAGAGTCCCCAGTGCTAAGGGCAGAAGAGCTTGAAGTCTTTGCTGTTCCTGAGACTTCTTGAACAGGGGGCAAGCTCTACCTCAAGCCCTTGGAGAAACTCACAAAAGTAGATTGCAGAAAGTCCAGTCCTTTCACTGCCCAAGACAGAAACAGCCACTGCAGGCCAACACAGCAAGGCACACAGCAAAGTGGTAGTTCCTCCTCACAGCTTCTCCAGCTTTTCTTCTTGGAAGTCTTCTTGGTCCAAAAGAGTTCTAAAGTTCAGGGGTCTGGGCCCCAATATTTATATCCCAAAATCATTTGCTCTCTTAGGCAGAGAGGGTCTGTGCTCAGCCAGAACCAGTTCTGCCTTCTCTGATGTGACTTCCTGGCAGGAGGTGGAGACGGCATGGTCGGAGGCAGACCAGGCCCTTTTAGGTGCAAGGAAATCTCCTCCCCCTTCCCCAATTGCAGCCCAGGTCTATTTAACCCTTTCCTGACCCCTATAGACTATCTGAGCCACTCCTGCTCCCCAGCCTTCTATCATCCAAAACCCAGATAGGCAATCCACATTCCAGGAGAGGCACGCAGGATGACTGAGCAAGAAAATATCTACTTTCTAAAAAGTGGTATTTTCAAACACAGAATGTAAAAATCACCTTCACTAAAAGATGCATCTTTAGATTCTGAGTTCAGGCATACTAAACTTTATTTTCCTACCTAATTCCCCGGGCCAGTTATGTTTATTAGATGTTATAAACAAACTCCCCATTCTGTCCTATGGGGAACAGGTAGCCTTGCAATAGCAAAAAACGAAATTGGCCGTAATTCGCTATTAGGACATGCCACACACACCAGGGCATGTCCTACCTTTCACATACACTGCACTCGGCCCACAGGGGTACCTTAGGCCTACCTTAGGGGTAGCGGACATGCAAGAAAAGAGAAGGTGAGGGACTGGCAAGTGTGCCCACTGGCCAAATCAACATGGCAGTTCCAAACAGCGCGCAGACTCCACAATGACGGGTCTGAGTTACCTTTTCAGGGCTACTCACGTGGGTGGCACAATCAGTGCTTCAGGCCCACTAGTAGCATTTGATTCACTGGCCCTCGCACACTCAGCGCACTTTATTAGGGACTAACAAGTAAATCAAATATCCAATCATGGAAACACCAATCGATAACACAATTTACCACAGGAGCACTTGCACTTTACCACTGATTAGCAGTGAGAAAAGAGCGCAGAAACACTATGCCAGCAAAAACAGGAGGTCAGAAAGCAAAAACCCAGGGGAAACATGCCAAAAGATGCCAAGTCTAACAATGACCTTGTAAATATGCCCCCCTTTCACGCATTACTCTGCGTGAAAGGGGTGTTCTATGGGTGCTGCTGTGGGTACTCCCAGGTAACACCCATGGTTTTTGACGCATTCCCAGATTTACAGGGATGCATCGTATTGCTGCAAATATGATGCATTCCTGCACTTTCCTAATGACGCAGCTCAGAGCAGAAAGATGGCTTGCAGCACCGCGCTGCATCGTTTTCTGGTAAATATGCCTACTGATGTCACTGACCCAGTGGCTGACAGTGTGTCCAGAAATACTTTTATTACCATGTTCCCCATCTGTTGATGGGGAAGGAGTCACTGTTGTGTCTTAGTCCCAATGAAAGTATTTCCAAAGGAAGGCTAGTGCCTTGTTACTCGAGTCTGAAAACCCAAATACTCCAGATTGTGAAAACATTAATTTGACCAACTGAAAATATAAATACATGGGTGGTGAAAACTCAGATACCGAGTTTGCTGAAGTGCATCTAGATCACAGCTCAGCTGAGTGGTGGGAACCTTAAAGACAGAGAGAAGCAAAACCGTGTCTCTCAGAAATTGGGCGGATGAAAATTGTGGCTGTGAAAATTGGGGCAAGCCATGCTGATGTGATTTGCCCCTCACTCAAACCCACATGGTGCCATGGGCTTTGGTTTCACAGAAGTGGCTAGCAGGTCAAAGAGATTCAGAGTAAGATCACCTGTCACTGAGGTAGTGTCTTCTTTCCTCCTTTATAATCGGGATTATCAGTAGACCTTGATGAAAGTACCTGATTCTACCAGCTACGGAAGTGAATAATAATGATTAGAAAATTGGAAGGTTGGGAGCTCCATTGAAAACAATGGAGTGCTCTGGTCTTCTAATGGCAGAAGTAGAAGAACAAAGCTCAAACATTCCATAAATGTCCTTCACAGCTGTTGCTGTCAGAAAAGGCCTCACGGAGCCCGAGGGTATTTCAATCCACTCGGGCTCCGTGAGGCCTTTGTTTTATTTGTTAAAACATTCTGCCCTCTAGTGGTGGAATGTTCTAATAGCCTTATAGCCCACCGTATTTGGGCTATACTGGCGTAAGAAGTCCCGCTCCTTTGTTAAAGGCCCTCTCCAAATGCTGGCACGGGCCTTTAATGACCGGTATAGCCTGCAGGTTATAAGGCTATATTAAAATAAGTTCAACCCGTCAGTCACCTTAGGGCTATCAATGTTAATTTGCTTAGTCAGCAATCTAAGTGTCAGACCGACTACAGACTTCTGCTAAATTGACCTGCCCTGGGTAAAACATACGCTTTCTATTATGCGGACCTGGAAACGAGTGCCAATCAATTTTACTGAGATGTAGTTGTAGTTCCTATAATGTCAAGGAGACTATTAACTTCTGCTAAGTCCAGTGGAAAACAAAGCTACTGACTATGCAGACCTGAAAACATAGGGGCACATTTATCAAAAAGTCACACAATGCAACACAGCAAGACAACTTACAGCAGTGAGTTGCGTGACAAAGAGAGGGCAGGAATGTGTCATATCAACTAAGCTATGATATATCTCTGCTCTCTCCCTGCGCTGGCACACTGCGTGCTGCCTAGCACCAAGTGGGCACCCTTGCATCATGGTGCAAGGGCGTTTGTGTTACAGACAGGATTGTTTTTGGGCAGGAAGGTACACCTTCCTGCACAAAAACAAATCTTTGAGGCATATTCCTCTTTTTATGTGTGCTGCAAAATGCAGCACATGTAGAAAGAGGAAACAACGAGGAGAAATAAAGATAATTCTGTTTGTTTCACCTCTATTAGGAAGGTGAACCATTCTGATGCAATCATGTTTACTAACATTGATAAATATGGGGTTGCATCAAAATCCATGAGTGGATTCATGGAAACGCCAATCCCCACCCATGGAATGCCTTCCTATTGAAAAGTAACACAAGGCAGCAATTTGCACTACCTTGCACTCTTCTGGATTTCCTAAGCCACGCAGAGCCATGCAAGGTGGCTTTGCGTGGCTCAGTAATACCCGCTAAAGGGCTTGCATTGACTTGCATCACGTTGCACCTCCTTGCATGATGACAGGGCAACGCCAGCCATTTGTAAATCTGGCCCATAGCGTTTATCAGTATCAAACCTACTGAGATGCTTTACTTCCACTTAAGCAGTAATTGCATCTTGATTCAATGAAAGGATCACAAGCATTCCAATTAAATAATCAAAAGCTCAGTGGGAAAACAAATCATCTATCAAGATCCATCTGCAAACAGTGTAACACAATGTGATATCGTGCTCTAGTGCTACCTACAACAGTCATTCGAAGTTCTACCATTTTTTTTTCTCAGTTCATGTCTCTGTACATGTTATCTTCAATACCTGCATTATTATGTTCTGTGGGAGATACAATTCATGCCTCGCAGTCTATAATGTCACTCTTGAAAGCCATAAACAAAAGCACAAGGAGTATGCGAACGGAAAACATTAGAAGCTTGGGTCGAAAGCCCAAAAAGTGTCAATGTTGACCCACAATCATATTCATCATCTCTCGAAGAAAAGGCTTAGGCACCTCCCAGTATAGAAACAATAATGAAAGAAATGACCATGATAAAAGCTCTCCTAGAAATAACGAAAATTAATGCTGATTTCATTCATACCAAAATGACAGGAGTAAGGAAAGATTTTAATAAACTAAATCTTAGAACACAAAGGCTGAAACATGAGTCGGTAAATAACCAAGAAGATATTACATGTTTTCATGATACTGTTAAAAAGGCCTGTTAGAACCGGCGGTCTCTAGTTGGCAGAGGTATACACTTCTGACAAATAGGGACCAACCAACTCTAGTCAGGGAAAGGGGATTACACACTCAGATAACCCCTGCTACCCCCTTGGTAGCTTGGCAGAGCAGACAGGCTTATCTCAGAGGCAGTGTGTTAAGCATTTATGACCACATACAGTAATAAAGTGAATACACTACAGATGGACACGACACAGAAGTTATTATAAAAATAGTATTTTTATATAAGGCTTAGCACAAGACCAAATAACGACAAAAATATACCACAGTCTTAATAAATACTCTTTGGAAGGAAAAAATAATAGTTCAAATAAGGTTTCTTCTGGGCAAATAGTTCTTTAGCAAAGTATTCTTCTGAGCACAGTTCTTTGGCAACAATGTAACCCCCACAGGAGTCACACGACGTCGAGTCTACAAGATTCCCAAGGTTCGGCGTTGACCGCGAGGAGCGCTACGTCGAGCCTGGAGTCGCAACAGACCCCACAAGTACAGTACCTTGAGAAACGGAGAAAACGAGGATCCACGGCGTCGAGATGTCGGCGTCGAGGTCGGCGTCGATCGTGCCTCGGAGTCGGGTCAATCCGCAGCGGCGTCGAGGGATGTCGGGCCGGAGCAGCGCTCACGGCGTCGAGAAGGGCGTCGAGTCGATGCGATCAGCAGCGGCGTCGGGACGGGGTCGCTTGGAGGTGGAGCCGATACTCACTCCTCACTGGCGTCGATACCGGCGTCGAGACGGGGTCACTTGGAGCCGGGGCCGATACCCACTGCTCACTGGCGTTGCTGCTGGCGTCGATCGGGCCCGGCGGCCGGCGTCGAAGGCTCGGGACACTGGAGCCGTTACTCACGATGTCGAGCTGGATTCGGCGGCGTCGGCGGCGTCGAGACTGCAGATTTTCCCTTGTGTACTGGAAACAACACTTTCCAGCAATTCAGCAATTCAGTAGATGGTGAAGTCCTTTGGCCCTGTGACTTCAGCAGGAGACTGGCACTCTTCCAGCCCTTGGAGATTTCCTAGCAAGTGTTCAGAGAGTACACACCAAGTTCCTCTCTCCTTGTTCCTTGGCAAAAATAAAGAAGCAGCTTTCAGGTTCCTCCACAGCAAAACAGCACTCTGGCAGAAAGGGGAGGCAAGTCCTTAGATCAGCAGGCTTCTTGTCCTTGGTACAGGTTTCCTTGTCAGAAGTGATCTCAGTTCTTGGTTCAGGGGTCCTTCTCTTATACCCCTTTTTCCCTTTGTTCCCTTTGTCCAAGCAGGGAGATTCCCACCAGCTCAGGTTTGTTGTGGGTGTTGCCAGGCAGAGGCACCTGGCCTATTCATTGAGCCGGGCAGAGTCCTCAGCCGCCCAGCAGGAGGCGGAGCCAGTATTGTCACTGGCAGGAGCAGGGCTATCAGTCGCCCAGCAGGAGGCGGAGCCAGTATTGTGTCAGGCAGGGCAGGCTACTCTTCCCTCACTCTACGTGTAAACGCCCCATTCACCCCACACTGACTCACCCAGACCTCTGGAGCCACCCAGCCCCTGACACACACACCAAACCAGCAGGGACCGGTAGATAGTTGGACAAGAAAATAGCCACTTTCTAAAAGTGCTATTTTCAAACATAGAATTTAAAAACCATCCATCCTAAAGGGTGTGTTATTAAATTCTGAGTTCAGGGATACTAAACTCGACTTGCTACCATGCTCCCTGAGTCAGATAGATTATAATGGAGTTAATAATCAGTCTGCCCAGTCTGGCCTATTGGAGGCAGGTAGCCCTTCAATAGTGAAAAACGAAAATGGCTGTAATTCACTATTAGGTCATGCCACACACATCAGGGCATGACCTACCTTTTACCAACAATGCACCCTGCCCTAGGGCCTACCATAGAGGTGTCTGAAATGTGGCAAAGTGAAGGTTTAGAGACGGGTAAGTAGGTTTCCTTACCAAGTCGACATGGCAGTCAGGGACTGCACGCAGGCGCCGCGGTGGCAGGCCTGAGACACATTTCACACGCTGCTTCTGTGGGTGGCACAACCAGTGCTGCAAGCCCACCAGCAGCAGTTAACTTACACGCCCTTGGCACACGCAGTGCACTAGACTAGGGTCTGAACAGTAAGTCAACCAAGCCAATCATGGTAACACCAATCAATGTAACAATTTAACATATGGAGCACTTGCACTGTGGCACTGATCAGCAGTGGCACAGTGCCCAAAGCAATAATCCAGCAAACACATCGTAAACAGAGGAGGCAAACAGAAAAAAATGGAGGAGAGACTCATGCCAATGATGCCAGGTCTAACACGTGTCCCCTCCAGCTGAAATGTGGGGAGAACTACCCTTCACCCAGGGAGTCCTCATCACTAAGGCGGAAAAATCTGGACAGACCATCAGCATTGGCGTGATCTGTACCAGGGCGGTGTTCCACCGTAAAGTCCATCCCCTGTAGGGAAATGGACCACCTCAACAGCTTTGGGTTCTCACCCCTCATCTGCATTAACCATCTGAGGGGCCTGTGGTCTGTCTGAACCCGGAAGTGAGTCCCAAACAGGTAGGGTCTTAGCTTCTTCAGCGCCCAGACCACAGCAAATGCCTCACGCTCTATCGCACTCCACCTTTGTTCCCTGGGAAGTAACCTCCGGCTGATGAAGGCTACAGGTAAGTCTCGGCCCTCCTCATTCATCTGTGCTAGAACAGCCCCCACACCATGCTCTGAAGCGTCTGTCTGAACAATGAATTCTTTTGAAAAGTCGGGTGCCTGGAGGACCGGTGCTGTACACATTGCAGTTTTCAGGGTGTCAAAGGCGTTCTGACAGGCGTCAGTCCAGATCACAAGTCTCGGCTGCTTCCTGGAAGTCAGCGAGGTCAAGGGGTGCACAATGTTGCCATACCCCTTGACAAACCTCCTGTAGTAACCCGTGAGACCCAAGAAGGCTCTCACCTGAGTCTGGGTTTTGGGCGGTTCCCAAGCCAGGATGGTATCTATCTTGGGTTGCAGGGGGGCCACCTTGCCGCTCCCTACTTGGTGCCCCAAGTACACCACTGAACCCTGCCCAATCTGGCACTTACTAGCCTTGATTGTGAGGCCTGCTCTGCGCAGGGCCAACAACACTTCCTGGAGGTGGCGCAAGTGTTCCTCCCAGCTGGCGCTGAACACTGCTATATCGTCCAGGTAGGCGGCGCTGAAATCTTCCAGCCCGGCCAATACCTGGTTAACCAACCTCTGGAATGTGGCAGGGGCATTCTTCATCCCAAAGGGCATCACACGGAACTGGTAGTGCCCATCTGGTGTGGAGAATGCAGACCTCTCTTTTGCCCCATCAGTCAAGGCGATCTGCGAGTACCCAGACGTTAGATCAAACGTACTAAGGTACCGGGCAGCCCCCAACCGATCGATGAGCTCATCAGCTCTGGGGATGGGGTGCGCGTCAGTCTTGGTGACCGAATTGAGTCCTCGGTAATCCACACAGAACCGAAGTTCTGGTGAAGCACCAGGCGCCGCAGCCTTTGGGACCAAGACCACTGGGCTGGCCCAAGGACTGCTAGAGGACTCAACCACCCCTAAGGCAAACATCTTGGAGACCTCCTCCTTGATATATGCTCTGACCTTTTCAGTCACCCTGTAGGCCTTGTGCCTCACAGGAGTGCTGTCCCCAGTGTCCACATCATGGACACACCACTGAGTGACACCAGGGATTAAGGAGAACAGATCAGGGAATTGTACCAACAGATGGCGACAATCTTGCTGCTGCTCAGGGGTCAGTGTGTCAGAGAGGACAACACCATCCACTGACCCATCTTTTTCTTTTGCACACAGGAGGTCAGGAAGAGGCTCACTCTCCTCCTCCATCCCAGCATCTGTGGCAAGGAGCATGCCCACTTCGGACCTTTCTAAGTGGGGCTTTAACCGGTTGACATGCAGGACCCTTAAGGGGTTCCTGGGAGACTTCAAGTCCACCAAGTAGGTGACATCGCTCTTTTTCTCCACAACCTCAAATGGTCCAGTCCACCTGTCCTTGAGCGCACAAGGTTCCACAGGGGCCATGACCCAAACTTTCTGACCAGGTTGAAGCTCAACCAGAGTGGCATTCTGATCGTACCACCGCTTCATCTCTTCCTGGCTGGCCTCCAGATTTGCCTGAGCAAGATCTCTGAAGCGCCGAGTCTGGTTCCTAAAGGCCAGCATGTAACTATATACATCCTGGGGAGGTTTCCTGGGAGATTGCTCCCAGCCTTCTTTGACCAGACTCAAAGGTCCTCTTACCGGGTGACCATACAAAAGCTCAAAGGGGCTGAACCCTAGAGACTTCTGTGGCACCTCACGGTAAGCAAACAGCAGGCAGGGCAAGAGGACGTCCCATTTACGCCTCATTGGTTCTTCAAGACCCATGATCATGCCTTTTAGGGTCCGGTTGAATCTCTCAACCAGCCCATTACCTTGAGGGTGGTAAGGAGTGGTAAACTTGTAGGTTACCCCACACTCCTTCCACAGAGACTTCATATAATTCGAAATGAAGTTGGTGCCCCGGTCTGACACCACCTCTCTGGGGAACCCCATGCGGGAGAAAACACCCATCAGTGCCCGTCCCACCACGGGGGCCGTCACTGTTCGGAGAGGGATGGCTTCCGGGTACCGGGTGGCATGGTCCACCAAGACCAGGATGAACCTGTTGCCCATGGCTGTCTTGGGGTCCAGTGGCCCCACAATGTCAATTCCCACTCGCTCAAAGGGGGTACTGACGACGGGAAAAGGTTGGAGGGGAGCCTTCTGCTTCCGCCCACTTTTCCCACTTGCCTGGCAAGTTTGACAGGTCCTACAATGGATATCTGAATCCCTTCTCATCTGGGGCCAATAAAAATGGGTGACAAGCCTGTCATAGGTCTTGTCCTGCCCCAGATGTCCAGCTAACGGAACGTCATGAGCCAACCCCAGTAGGAAGGCTCTGAAGCGCTGGGGTACCACCAGCACACGGGCTGACCCAGGTTCAGCAGCCTTAGGCTCGCTATACAGGAGGTCGTTCTCCCAGTAGACCCAATGTGATCCTGACTGATCACCTGTCGTTTGGGCTGAGGCCTGCTGCCTCATACCCACAAGAGAAGGGCACACTTTCTGTTCAGCACAAAATTCCTCCCTGGAGGGACCACCATCCTGCTGCCAATGGGTCAGCTCGGGCAGGTCTCCCAGTTCGGCCACTTGTTCTCCTGTCGGTTCCAGGGCATCCCCCTCAGGGTCTGCTCCCTCCTGGACCGCGGGAACAATGGGGGACGGTTTCCCGCGCCCCCTGCCCCTTCTCTTCACGGTTGGGACCTGGGCCATACTTTCAGGCTCCAGGGCCCCATCAACACCCTTACTGACTGACATGGACCGGGTGGTCGCACACACCCACTCAGGCAGACCCAACATTTCCAGATGCGATTTTCTCTCCACCTTAGCCCAAGGGGAGTCCTCCAAATCATTGCCCAGGAGACAATTAACAGGCATGGCGGGCCTCACAGCAACCTGAAGAGTACCTGAGACCCCCCCCACTCAAAGGGAACTTGAGCTACCTCACACTGACTCTGTGAGTTGTCAGCAGCTACAACGGGGTAGAATGCATGAGGGACCACCTGCTCTCTGGACACCAAGTGACACTTGACAGCTGTCACACTCGCTCCGGTGTCTCTGAGAGCTTCCACCCTATGGCCATTAATGGTCACCCACTGCCTATATTTCTTAGTGTTACTAGTCAGAGGGGTTGGAGGGACCATTTCCACGTCTCCTAAAGAGACCAGGGACATTTCTGCGGGACCCCACCCACCGAGGGCACCCATCTCATCCCCTCCCAGGGCTACACTCGCTACCTGACGAGGGGGTGCACGCGGCGGTGCATTCGAATCCTTCATGGGACACTGGGGATCATAATAACGGTGTCCCACCTGCTTACAGGCATAGCAGGTCATGGGGCCCCTGTGAACAGGTTTACCTGTCGGGGCCTCTGGCTTCTTTACAGGGGGAGGCTGGGAACCCTTCCCTTGGTTCCCTTGGGGACTACTTTGGGGCCCTTTCTGAAACTCCCTCTGTTTACCCCTGTCCCCCCCACTCTTCTGCTGGGGACCCTGCCCACCTTTGGCTGAGTCTCCCACTGGACCCTTCTGGACCCTGGTACTGACCCAGCGGTCCGCCTCCTCAGCAAGTTTTCTAGGGTTAGATATCTTGCTATCAACAAGGTGCTGGCGTAGCTCTGGAAAACAGTTATTAGACAAGTGCTCCCAAGCAAACAAATCATAAAGAGCATCATAACTATCAACCTTGCTACCCTTTATCCAACCATCCATGGTTCTGCAGAAAAAAGACACATATTCAACCCACGTAGTACCAGGCAACTTCTTACATTCTCTAAAGGTTTGTCGGTACTTTTCTGGAGTTAAGCCATATCTCAGCATTAAAGCATCTTTCATATGAGTATAAGACATCCTATCCTCCGCAGGAAGGCTCAACAAGGTATCTCTCCCTTCATTTGTAAAGCGGCTCCACAACCCCGCTCCCCAATCTTTCTCAGGGACCCGGTGGGCCAATAACGCTAACTCATATGCTTTAAACCATTGGCTAATATCTTCATTCTTACTGTAATCTTTGATCACATCTTTAGGAAAATAAAACCTACTTTCTGCAGGCACAGATGGAGTGCTGCCACCAGAGGGATTCAACTCTAAACTCTTAGTTTTAAGCTCCATCTCCCTCACCATCTTCTCACGTTCAAACGCTAATTTCTCTCTCTCAAAATCTAATCTTTTGCTCTCCATTTCAGCTTCTCTCTTGCTTCTTGCATTCTCTAATTCCAACTGCCCTCCTAATTTAAGTTTTGCCATCTCTAACTTGTATTCCCTCTCCTTCTCCCTGTCTTCCAACTCTTCAGGAGAAAGGCTCTTAGAGGAAACACTGCTGCCTGGAGATGACACTGGCCCACCTGGGGCTCTTCCTCTTCCTCTTCTTCTTCCTCTTCCGGTACCACCACCGGGTCAGAGGGATCTCTGGCCTCTAACCAGGCCTTCAGCGCTTTGAGGAAGTCGCCTCTTAATTTGAGACCTGTGGTAGGAACTTTAAACTGCTTGCAAAATCCTCTTAGATCCTTTAGCTTGTAGGAATCTATCTTCTCCTTATCAAATTCCCCCACAACAATCTCCACAGGTGTAGCAGCTCTGGCATTCTCCATGGTCAAAACTGGCAGTGTTTAAAAAATAAGCTCCAGGAAAGCGGAGAACAAAAATAGAATATCCTACCAAAAACAGATTGTGGCTGCGTTATGGTCTGCTTTCACTATGTAGCGTACACTAATCACTGCACATGAGTCATAAATGCAAAGTTCAATCCTCACCGCTGACCACCAATGTTAGAACCGGCGGTCTCTAGTTGGCAGAGGTATACACTTCTGACAAATAGGGACCAACCAACTCTAGTCAGGGAAAGGGGATTACACACTCAGATAACCCCTGCTACCCCCTTGGTAGCTTGGCAGAGCAGACAGGCTTATCTCAGAGGCAGTGTGTTAAGCATTTATGACCACATACAGTAATAAAGTGAATACACTACAGATGGACACGACACAGAAGTTATTATAAAAATAGTATTTTTATATAAGGCTTAGCACAAGACCAAATAACGACAAAAATATACCACAGTCTTAATAAATACTCTTTGGAAGGAAAAAATAATAGTTCAAATAAGGTTTCTTCTGGGCAAATAGTTCTTTAGCAAAGTATTCTTCTGAGCACAGTTCTTTGGCAACAATGTAACCCCCACAGGAGTCACACGACGTCGAGTCTACAAGATTCCCAAGGTTCGGCGTTGACCGCGAGGAGCGCTACGTCGAGCCTGGAGTCGCAACAGACCCCACAAGTACAGTACCTTGAGAAACGGAGAAAACGAGGATCCACGGCGTCGAGATGTCGGCGTCGAGGTCGGCGTCGATCGTGCCTCGGAGTCGGGTCAATCCGCAGCGGCGTCGAGGGATGTCGGGCCGGAGCAGCGCTCACGGCGTCGAGAAGGGCGTCGAGTCGATGCGATCAGCAGCGGCGTCGGGACGGGGTCGCTTGGAGGTGGAGCCGATACTCACTCCTCACTGGCGTCGATACCGGCGTCGAGACGGGGTCACTTGGAGCCGGGGCCGATACCCACTGCTCACTGGCGTTGCTGCTGGCGTCGATCGGGCCCGGCGGCCGGCGTCGAAGGCTCGGGACACTGGAGCCGTTACTCACGATGTCGAGCTGGATTCGGCGGCGTCGGCGGCGTCGAGACTGCAGATTTTCCCTTGTGTACTGGAAACAACACTTTCCAGCAATTCAGCAATTCAGTAGATGGTGAAGTCCTTTGGCCCTGTGACTTCAGCAGGAGACTGGCACTCTTCCAGCCCTTGGAGATTTCCTAGCAAGTGTTCAGAGAGTACACACCAAGTTCCTCTCTCCTTGTTCCTTGGCAAAAATAAAGAAGCAGCTTTCAGGTTCCTCCACAGCAAAACAGCACTCTGGCAGAAAGGGGAGGCAAGTCCTTAGATCAGCAGGCTTCTTGTCCTTGGTACAGGTTTCCTTGTCAGAAGTGATCTCAGTTCTTGGTTCAGGGGTCCTTCTCTTATACCCCTTTTTCCCTTTGTTCCCTTTGTCCAAGCAGGGAGATTCCCACCAGCTCAGGTTTGTTGTGGGTGTTGCCAGGCAGAGGCACCTGGCCTATTCATTGAGCCGGGCAGAGTCCTCAGCCGCCCAGCAGGAGGCGGAGCCAGTATTGTCACTGGCAGGAGCAGGGCTATCAGTCGCCCAGCAGGAGGCGGAGCCAGTATTGTGTCAGGCAGGGCAGGCTACTCTTCCCTCACTCTACGTGTAAACGCCCCATTCACCCCACACTGACTCACCCAGACCTCTGGAGCCACCCAGCCCCTGACACACACACCAAACCAGCAGGGACCGGTAGATAGTTGGACAAGAAAATAGCCACTTTCTAAAAGTGCTATTTTCAAACATAGAATTTAAAAACCATCCATCCTAAAGGGTGTGTTATTAAATTCTGAGTTCAGGGATACTAAACTCGACTTGCTACCATGCTCCCTGAGTCAGATAGATTATAATGGAGTTAATAATCAGTCTGCCCAGTCTGGCCTATTGGAGGCAGGTAGCCCTTCAATAGTGAAAAACGAAAATGGCTGTAATTCACTATTAGGTCATGCCACACACATCAGGGCATGACCTACCTTTTACCAACAATGCACCCTGCCCTAGGGCCTACCATAGAGGTGTCTGAAATGTGGCAAAGTGAAGGTTTAGAGACGGGTAAGTAGGTTTCCTTACCAAGTCGACATGGCAGTCAGGGACTGCACGCAGGCGCCGCGGTGGCAGGCCTGAGACACATTTCACACGCTGCTTCTGTGGGTGGCACAACCAGTGCTGCAAGCCCACCAGCAGCAGTTAACTTACACGCCCTTGGCACACGCAGTGCACTAGACTAGGGTCTGAACAGTAAGTCAACCAAGCCAATCATGGTAACACCAATCAATGTAACAATTTAACATAGGGAGCACTTGCACTGTGGCACTGATCAGCAGTGGCACAGTGCCCAAAGCAATAATCCAGCAAACACATCGTAAACAGAGGAGGCAAACAGAAAAAAATGGAGGAGAGACTCATGCCAATGATGCCAGGTCTAACACGGCCACTATCTCACAGATCCAGATGATATAAATAGAGCATGATCATTTTGCATCCATGGTCAGCCTCAAACTTTTGGAAGGACGCGTTCCTTGATTCTTCCACCCTACCATCTTGTAGCTGAAAATAAAATGTGAACTCATGAGGATGGAGGTATCTTTCCTCCTTTAAACATATTCGATCTTTTGACCTTTTCAATTCTTGCATGCAACATTGATTTTCGACTGGGCCAAACAAAACGTCTCAATTCAAAGATTGCACCAGAGACACGGCACATAGGGGCCACATGTTCCTAGAAATGAAGCAAAGATGAAGAGTATAGACATTTAATTCAGACTGTGGCAACCTTTCAGGTAAGGATAACCCAAAAATAAGTCACATATGCCTAATGGGTCACATAAGCTATGGGATTTTCTTTCAAACCAGATTCTTAATGTATCATAGAGACGGTTCTTCAATTTGTGAATTGGTGTGATTCGCATTTGCAATTTAGCAATTTCCTAATACCGAATTGGTAAATAACAAACTCGTATTTAGAAATTGAAAACTGAAAAAGTCACATTCAGAAATATCTTTATGACACTACAATGAGGAAGTGCTTTCACATAAGTTCTCTATAGCAGTGTTTCCCAAACCTTTTAGATTCAGGACAGAATTTTTATAACAATAACATTTCACGACCCACCAAGCTTTAACAGACATGAGGTGGGGGCAAATTTTTTATTGTTATAGTTGACATGGTTTGAGATTGCTGTGAATAACCAAAATAACATAAAAAACATTTGCGTTCCTGTCTAACAGCTATTGTTTGTAAATGTCACAACTGTGGCCATGTCCTTCGATATGTCTTTATAGAACTGTGGCTAAAATGTTGATCTGCCTATAATTTTGGTAAATGATGAACTGTACAGGAGTCTGGAGCTATGACATTTTTCATAGCAGGGTACTGTCCTGTGGCATCCATTCACTAAAGTCACAAGGCTTCTGAAAAATCTTGATGTTGATACCAGCGATTTTAGCAAATTTGAAAAACCTCTTCTTCAACAGAGTGTGGGCTAAGGCCTTACATCCATTTTTTTGTTAAAACAATGCCTATGGGGCATATATATTTATATATAAATATTCACTGAAAAAGCCAAAGGTTAAAGTAACGTTATAGTTCGGTATGCTATATAGAGACATTCTAACTCTCGGGGGTGGGGGTCTTAATTCTGCAGTTGATGGCACCCTTCTAGAAATTGTGGCCCCTGGGACGTGGGAAGGTAACCCGTTGTGAGCCTAGTGAAAAGAGAGTGCTGCAGGTGTCAGCAGGAGGGAAGCGGACCAGTGCTGGGTTTGTGTCAGCTGACCATAACATCAACAGGAGTTGAGTGTTGGAGGAGCTGTAATGAGGAATGCCTTGGCAGCGAGGCGGCGAAGAACTCAGCTGGTGGTACAGAGATTGGCGACTGCTGCGTATACTCCTCAGGCGTGTTCAGACTCGGTGGACTGGGGATACTCTGCTGGGTGGGTGCCTGCCCTCAGTCGGGGCTTCTACATGGAAGCAGCAGTGGGGCGGGGTGGGGGAGGAACGGTTAAAAAAAAATAATAATCACTAACCTCCCAGTCGGCTGGCCGGCCACCGCTGCCTCTCCTGCATCCTCTTCCTGGCTTCTTGGAGGAAACAGGAAGCACCAGGGCTCCGATGCTCCCTGCAGCCAATCACATTGCTGCAATGCAGCATTGTGATTCGCCTGAGTGCCATGACACAGCGCTCAGCCAGGGGCTGGAGGGGAGGGCATGTTCTCCTTGCAGACTGAAGTGCAACCTGCATGGAGAACATGCTATGTGACCATGACTGTTTTTGGCGGCACGAGAGTGCCGGCCAATCACCCATGCTCACATAGGGAGTGCAAACCACTCCTCCCCCTGCTCTGAGAGCAGCCGCCCATCAAAGACGCCATAACAGGAAAAAAAAATTATAATAACCTAGAGGTATTATCATTTTAGTTTTCATTTTTTTACACTGCATAAAGCAGAGGGGCACAGCTCCTCCGCCTTAGCGGAGGAGCCACCACTGCCTGCCCTGGAGGAAAAGTAGTGACAGTTGTGGGAGATCTAGAGGACTGGGAGAACATAGGTTGTTGCCCCCTCCATTCCCCAAAACAAAGCTGAAATTCTCTGCTGCATAAAGTGAAGGACCTTGCACCCCCTGCACTTGAGACTGTACAGGGAAGTCGGGCCTCCTTGCGCCTGTGGTCCAAGGTCTTCTCTTCATTTGCATAGCATATCTCAATTGAGGATCGACATTCTAGGCCTCAGCAAGGCAATGACCCCTTTTGTGGATACCAGATTCTTGGCAGGGTGTTCTGGGGTCCTTCTGCGACCTTCTTAAAGGAGGCGGAAGGTCAACCCTGGTTTGCCCATCTTGGAATACAGCAGGTCTACAGTCCTGTTTGTAAGGGCGGGTATGCTTGCCCCCTGCCGCATCCTGGTGGGCTTGGGCCAGTTTGAACAGCCTAATCTAATGTGGATAGCACTGCACCCTGAACTGGTGCAATGGGCAAGGACAAGGGTCCAAGCCATATGCTCAAGGGCAAGTTCAACAAATATGCACAACCCCAGGCAACAAAGAAAGGTAAATTTACTGATAATCTTGGGGTGACCAAGAACTCGTCTGATGAAGTGCTAGCTCTAGCAATAAGATTGAAGGTCATATAGACCATTCAAAAGATATTGAAGACAAAATCGGAGGCATTAGTAACAAAGTTTCCCTCATAAGACAAGTTTGGCCTAACACACCAGCGGGCCAAAAAATGCCACTCTGCTGTCGAGGATGAACTGCACATGCTCACCAGGGATCATAGACTTCTTAAGGACATAACTAAACAGTTGAAAAGGAGAGTTTAAGATGCAGAGACTAGATTCTGGCATTATAATTTGCACCTGGTGTGATTTCCTCAAGGAATGGAGGGCCCTAAACCTACACAGTTTCTCACAGACTGATTTGAAACTTGGTTAGTGGCCTCAGAACTTGATATGTTTCATTTTAGAAAGGGACCACAGAGCTCTGGTTCCAGGACATCATCCTCCTCCGGTGCACTGCCGCATCCCATGATAGTTAGATTTCTCAATTCTGTGGCAGAGACACTGTACTTCAAACTGCAAGGTAATCGTAGATATAAAATGTGAATCCTCCAACATACTGATCTTCCTGTATTATATTGTGAGAGTGTAGTAGCAAAGAAAATCCTTTTACAGTGTAAAACAAAAGTTGCTAATGATGCAATTGCAATACATGTTGCTATATCCAGCAAAGCTTAAGGTGTTGCACCAGGAGCGGTCCCACTTCTCTGAAACTCCGGAGAGTGCCTGGGCACAGGTAGAGGAGGGAGGGGGGCGACCTGACCCCCACATGTGGCAGGGAGGCACCAAAGCAGGCAACGGCAACGGCATCTGCTTCATATTGGGATATTCGAAGAGGAATGATGTTCAACGTTTGGGTTGGAGGGGAATTTGACGTACTTTTCTTTTTTTCTACTCAGCACAAGGGGACTTCATTGCATGGATTGGAACATCTGGCATGAGAATACAACAGGTGTTGTTAATTATTACACTGTCCTGTTTTCAGTGTTTATTTTTGGTGGATTTCAGTGGTGTTCTCAGTTTTTTTCAAACCTTTTGAAATCAGTGCTTATCGTTGTTTATTCAGCTACCTAACCCTAAAAATAGGCAAAACCCGTGTTTTTCCTGTATTTTTATAGCATGTTATTTTCTTGTAGTGATTGTTAGAAAGCAGGTTTTAATTTAAAGGAGACGTAATGCAGGGTATGTTGTGTCTTTCCATTGGCAGTGTCCAATGAACTTATGTCATACTGTTTTAGGCATAGCAAGTCTTTATATTGCACTCCACTCTCACTCACATCTCATTACCCTCTCTCACATCCTATTACCTCTCACACTCATGCAGCCAAACCTTTGTCTGGTTTACAGGACTATTAATGGATGTGGAAACTAAAAGTGCTATTGTGAATGTTTAATATTTAATGCTCAACAAAAAATTCCTGGACAATGTTGAGGGTCATTTACCCACTCCTTACTGACTATGACATTGTAGGGGTGACCAACATTGTCAATGCATTGTATCTTGTGAAACCTGTAACATCTTGAGTTACTCCAGATTCATTTGTAGCCATGCATTTCAAGGCACCTGAAATATGATGCTTTAAGCATGTTCACCACTGCTTTTATGCACTTTGCCTGAATACATTAAAGTGGTGCTGCTGTTGTATGGTCATTCACAGCTGCCAAGTATCCCCATGGTAAATGTCTCACTTTAAGTCAGCCCTGAACTTTTACAAACATCATATTGCATTCGGGGTGTGAGATTTTGTTTTAATATTGTAACTATGGGCTGAAAACCACATCAGTGATGTACAGTCGGGTAAAAGGCCAGTATTAGCATAAGGTGTCACACATATAATGGGACACCGTGAAGTTATACATTTTGTTAGCATGTGGAACGTCTTGTGTCATGTTTTCAGCACTATCCCATGTGCATGGTGATAACATTCTGTTCACAGGTGCAAGTCACTACACATTGCATTGAATGCTAAAAGCCTAGGGTGTTTGGCAGGTGACTTGCTATCAAAATAGACTTAGAAAAGGAGTTTTACCCACTCCACGTCTGTGGGTAAATGTAATAGGACACATTGGCCAAGATTCCTATGAGCCAGCTATTTCACCAATCAGTGAAAGTACTAACCACTGCAAAAAGATCAAATATGATTATTATATTCACAAATTCTCTACAGTTTATTTATTTATTTTAATTTATTTATTGATACAGACTTGTATAGCATGAACAAGATCCTAGAGGGTATTAGAGCGCTTCACATTATAGGATATGTAGGATAGAGTAGTAGGAACAGCAACTCATTACATCTATGGGAGTAGTATGGTAAAGCTGGAGTCAATTGTTGCACATCAATGTAGTGGTCATTCAGAGCATCGGAATAATAGGCAGATAAATAAACAATAAAACTTTATGTATCTTAGGGTATACAATATTGAGATCAGACCTAAAACATGCTTCTAAACCCTGCACCTTTATTCCAAGCACACAAAACTAGAGGAAGCAAAAGGAAGAAGAAGCAATATTTTAGTGATATGCCTAAACAACAAAACTAACGCAGAATGATTATAACCAGCCTTTTCCTCTGCTAACACAATATAAAAAAGTTACATTGTGCTGGCCCATTCAGAATAAAACAAAAATGACTCATTCTCTCTCACTTTCCTTCCCTTGAATTACATTTTAGTTTGTGTTTATGCAGGTGTTTATCAGTTATTATATGTTTACACTGATGATGGATGAATCCCTTCCATTTCAGTGGGGTTTAATCAGTTATTATAGATTTAAACCTAAAATAGGGCAGCCAAGTAATGATGCAATCGCTGAGTTAAAAGTACTCTTTTAGAATGTTTATGGCCTGGTTAATACAATTGTATAAATAATAGGGAGAATGATTGCAGTATATTTAAAAAGTAGCATCAGGGGAAGCCCTTATGCAGGAGAAGCATTTGTTGGGCACCAAATGTCAATTCATGGGGCACTTTGGATATAACAGGGTGTTTTTACTCCAAATTTGCAAGCGGGTCTGGAGGGGTGTTGATTTCATTACAAAACTCATTCCCAATGCTGGTGTCTAAGGTTAATAAAAATACACTTGGGGTAATTTCGGGTTCAGTTAGAGTGGATTGCTTGGCCCAGTATTAATGTGTACATGCTGACCAACCTCGTACAGACTAAATTACAAGTTCTCACCGACCTGGCAGACTAAATTGGTGTATTGTTTATAGATGAAGACTTTAATCCAGTGATGAATCCTCGAAAGGACACATTCTAGCCAACTGTACTCCAAGGCTGGTCAGCAGCACTGAGGTTGAGTGACAGATAATTAATTCACACTCTATTTCGGTGTGCACCACACTTTTTCTAGAATAGACGACTTTTTCCTTCCAGCAGTCAAATTAGCACTGGTGGTGAGAACTAGAGTCCTTCACAGATGTCTCTCAAATCACTCCTCTGTTGAGTTAGTAATAGGTCTGCCCCAGGGTGTGGCAGGTAGCCTATGGTGTCCTAAACATTAATAACTTTTAGATGGATACTTCTCAGATCGGGTTAGGGCAGACATCATAGATTACTTAAACCTTATTAGGCACTTGATCTCCTCAGCTTTATTCGTGTTGGAGGCTCTCAAAGTAACAATCTGGGGTAAGAATATTTCAAACACAGCAAGCCATTGCAAAGAAAGTTACAGGGGAAATAGGGAACTAGAAGTATCAATAGTTGAAGTGGAATGGGATTTCACTGAGAACATTGTGTAGTAAGGTCCAACAGAGACATTGAGGTGGTTCAAACAACCCTTATGGAGAATATAGACAGTCAGTCGTAGATAAGAAAAACGGAAACCTTACTTTAAGGGAACAGAAGGTTCTGCACAATTTGGGTGCAAATACTTCCATTGGTATACGGGAGGAAGATAAAGGAGGAAATATAGAAATAATGAGAATGAAATTAGTAGGCAACTTAATGATTCATCATGCTATAGGAAGATATTATTGAATTCAATAACCCAAGTGAAAACAATAATTTTCGAAAAAACTAATGAGTGGAAAGAAATTAGTTTAATCAGGGAAGAATATTAATACCTCAAGATCGAAAATCCTTGGTTTCCTTTGATCTACATTTTACGTAAGATTCCACATCTAAAAATTCAATTGTGGTCTTATGATGACACATTGTAAACTAGTGCATATATCAGGAGCCCCTGCTACTGTTATCAGTTTCCATGGCAGGGAAAATGCAATTGTGCAAACAATCCCTAGGCAACTATTCTGTTAGCTTATATAAAATGATTGCAAATTCATTCTAAAGAAGGCTATGTGTACACATGGATACAATATGTAAAATAACCGTTTAGTTTATCAAAATATACTTAAAATCAATGGTATTCAATGTCTGTAGGGTTACATGCCAGTTTAAAAATAATGTAATTCATAACACAACTAGCTCTCATTGGGAAAAATATTCCATAATCAAATGCAATTTATATGACTTCAATTATGCATATGATTTGATGCTGTTTGGGTACAACTTTTGCAATCATAACAACCTTTATCTGATGTAGTCAAGTCAAGTCAAGAAAGCTTTTTTCGACGATTGTCATAAAAGCATACAAAATCCATATATTTACAAGACAATACATTTTAAAATATTTTGGAATAGTTTAAAACAATAAATAGAGATATTTACAGAATAATTGAGCAATTCAAGGGAAGGGAAATTTATCAGGACAACATTTTGCTCCTAATCACCCATGCCCTTCCAAGAAACTTTACAACAGATATGTAAACAAGTGAAATTTCAACAGACCGTAAAATACGAACTGCCACCTTGGTATTTCTGGTACCCAAGGTCCGCACATTGGTTTAAGCCAGGTCTGTCGAGGAATTACATAGGAAGGGCATTGGAACAAAAAGTGATTAACAGATTCGATAGGTGCAGTACAGCCGGGACAATTAAGCACATTTTCTGTGGACCATCTAGATGTAAACTCTCTTACTGGAAGACTACCAACTCTGAACTGAAAATAAAGCTTCCTGTCCAGGGGATTGGTAATGTCGTCCCAAAAGGGTGCCAGGGAAATAGTGTCCTTAAAGTCCAAGAAGATACCAGATAGTGAGAGCGGTGCTGTAGATCTGAAAACTCTGGAAGCTACCATTTCCCAGTACAAAGCCTTCAGTACTTGTTTAGTGGGGAAGCAAGCATTTTGAGGATCCTCCCACAGGTTTTTTAAGCCCAGGTCCTGAAGCGACTCATAGATCTTGCGGAGCCTCTTGACCTTGCGAAAAATGTCCAATTTAATAATGTCCTTGAGGCCAAGAGCAAAAAGCCTAAGTTCGGGGGTGACCCATAAACGCCGCCAGTATAGGATAGGGCGGAATGAGGCAATTAATGCTATTGGTCTCATACCAAGGTCATAAAACAAGGGACAAAGGGGGATACTCTGAGGTAGTTTGGTTAGATTTCGAAAGAAATTATTTTCAGAGGAAGATAGTTTATGTACATTTTCAAATCCCCACAGCTCAACTCCGTAAAGTGCAGCTCCAGCCACTTTGGCATCATACACCCGAAGTGCAGGATCAATAGGTTTAGTCAAAGATTTAGCATGTTCTTTGCTTAATGCACCAGAGAGTTGGGAGTGCTTAAGAGATGCCAGGTTTACCTGCTTTTTCCAACCCAGATCATGCTGAATACAAATGCCCAAATAGGTAAAATCTTGGACCTGGTCCAATAACAAATTATTCATAAATATCTTACATTTAGTAGATTTTGGCTGATTAAAAGACATAAATTTGGATTTTAAAACATTAATTTCGAGCCCACGGGCTAGACAGAACTCCTCGAACAAACCTAGGGACCTCTGTAGGCCGCTCGGGGTTTTAGAAATTATAAGGCAATCGTCGGCGAACATTAAAATAGGGATTTTGGCACCTGCCAGAGAGGGAGCATCCACATTCGCGTCTATTAATAGTTTTGCTACGTCATTGATATACAGAGAAAATAAGGTTGGCGCAAGGACGCAGCCCTGCCTGACCCCCTTCTGGATAGGGAACTGCCTGGTCACTTGTCCAACACCACCCCATCTAATCTGCGCAAAATTGTCTACATGGAGTCTAGCAATTAGAGAAACTAGAACAGCTGGCATCCCCAGGTTGTCTAGGACAACCCATAGGGTTTTCCGAGGGACTAGATCAAAGGCTGCCCTAAGATCAATAAAGGCAGCATATAGGCTGCCTCCCCCCAAGTAAACCACCTTCAATAGAGCATAGCAAAATGCAGCACCTGGTCGATGGTGCTTATTCTTGCTCTAAAGCCAGCTTGTAAGTGGGAAAGGATTGCATTGTCTAAGGCCCAATCCAGCACTTTATTCAAAATCAACCTGCCTAGGATCTTTTGTGTGGTATCAATCAGGCTGATTGGACGATAGTTTACAGGGAGAGACTTGTCCCCCTTCTTGAACACTGGAATAATTTCTGCTCCTTTCCACGAAGTGGGAACCGGGGCACCTCTAGCAATCAAATTGGCTAAGATTAAGATATAGTTACCCCATGACTCGCTATTACACAAGAAAATATCAACAGGAACTCCATCCATCCCAGGAACCCTTCCAGGAACCAACGACTTGAGGGCAATAACAACATCACCCAAAGTAAAGGCGTCTTCATTGTAGAAAATACATTGATAATTTGAAGATGGGCACATGTTTTCGTCAATGGCATATAGAGATTCAAAATGCTTGACCCAATCGTCTTGTGAAACCCAGTTTTGGGGTTTGTCAGGGTTACCTCCAACCCCCCATTTAAAAACAGACCAGAACCGTCTCATGTCCTTATGGGCACCTGCTTCCCTAAGTTCCTGCCATCTTTGGAAGTCCCACGTTCTCTTAGCTTTAAAGATAGCTTGCTTATAAGTATATCTAGCAGGACGGACTAAGGAGTTATCACCAGATTTCAGTGCGGTGCCCAGATTAACACGAGCATCTCTACAATCGGTAGAATACCACCGTGGTGATGAGTCGTAATTGGGTTTAGTTTTTCTACGGGGTCTTACAAAGATATCTTTGAGTTCTAAAAAGAAGGATTCGTGGATCGAGGTTCCGAGTTTACAATGCGATACCAAGGGGCACTGGTTAAGTACAGCCCCTATATCCTGAGTGGCAAGCACTAATCTGTTAAAAATATAAGTAAGACATTCTTGACTTTGAGCAACCTTTGCCCACTTTACATGACGCATATCATTAGCAATAGCTACATCTTGATGGAGCTGTAGAGAGAAATTACTATGGGCAATGGGAGTCACCCAAAACGAGGAAGTTAAAGAGAGAGGGTTGTGATCACTCTCCAATCTGTCTATAACTTCCATGCCCTTCAAGGTTTCCCATAGATCTAAAGATAATAGGATATAATCAATCCTGCTGGTACGGGAGCCACTCTTAAAGATGTTTGATCCGGATTTATCTTGTTCAGACCTGCCGTTAGTGGCACGAAGCCCCTTGTTCAAACAAAGGGCGTTGATCTGGATTGCCAGTTCTGACCAACAAGTGACAGGTTCAAGATCTAAACATGGAACACCCCATAAACCATCCTCAACCTCCGAGATACTCCAATCTACACCAGAAAGGGGTTCAAAGGTTACGTTAAAATCACCACCTAGAATTACATAAGAGTGCTGGGAGTAAAGAAGCAACAGTTCATCCAAACGTGCTATGATATCAGACTTCTTGCCCCCAGTACTTCTAGCGTAGATATTATAAATATCCAGCAGTTTGCCATCTCTAAACTTAAGCTTAAGTAGCTGGATATCTGGATGTGAAGTGGGGAGCTCCTTAACAGCGATACCTAGGTCCTGTCTGATCCAGATGGTGAGACCACCTGAGGGACACCCCTTTTTGCCCTTTACGGCCAAAGCGTTAAAATTCAAAAAGCCCGCTAAGAACTGAGCCTCAAGTAGCCAGGTCTCCTGGAATAAGCAAATATCATAAGAATTGATAAATAGTACCCAGTTTGGATCATTCAACTTAGTTTTCAATCCTGCGATATTCCAGGACAGGAGTGTACCAAACTCAGGGTGAGTTACACAGTCTTCTTTGATAATCTCCGGTATGCTATTCAGTGGAGTAATCCTTACCGGGTCTACGGAAAGACATTGCTTATCCATGCTAACCAGGGTACCAATGTTAGGGACTTTGTTAATCTCCGGGATACTATTCAGTGAGGTAATCCCTGCCGGGTCTATGGAAACGTGTTGCTTATCCATACTAGCCGGGGTACCGATGTTAGGGACTTTATTGGGCAAAAAAGAGGAAACAGAGGAAACCACTAGGCTATCCTCTTTACAAAGCCAATCATTTAGTTCTAGGCAAGACTCTCCCAAGAACTGCTGACAAGCACCACCTGGGCAAGAAGATTGGATAGGGGAAGACTTGATTTGGATTATCTGATGTAGTCATTACTAATACTTAACAAATAATTTTTTTCATCAATTAATACAATAAACAGTAGAATATTTCAATAAGAAAATTTGTTCTGAGAGCCAATAGACTGGCTTCGATCATGGATGAAGTCTCAATGCCATATAAATAACATTTGATTATGTTATATTTTTCCCAATGAGAACTAGTTGTGTTATGAATTACATTGTTTTTAAACTGTCATGTAACCATACAGATGTTGAATATAATTGATTTTAACTATATTTTGATATAATAAAAGGTTATTTTAGATTTGTTCCCTTGTATACACACAGCCTTCTTTAGAACGAATCAGCAATTACTTTATATAAGACTAAGCTAAAGAGTAGTTGCTTAGGGATTGTTTGCACAATTGTAATATATTGTATTTTCCCTGCCCTGGGAACTGATAACAGTAGCATGGGCTCCTGAGATATTCTCCAGTTTACAATGTGTCATCATAAGACTCCAATTGCATTTTTAGATGTGGAACTTTACGTTATGGGGGATAAAGATAATACTAAACTGTATAGGAAGGTCACAGCAACAAATATCATTCTAAGGGCTGATAGCGCACATCCTTGCTCTGTTATTAGTAGTATTCTGTATGGGAAAATGGTCAGAATATGAATAGTTGTAGTGAGAACAAATATTGCAACAACCCTATTCGAGATTTGAGGAATGGATTAGGAACTCAAATATATAAATATACCCTTCCTAATCTAGCAGAGAAGAGAATCCGTAAAGTTGATAGATGTCATGACTCCCGGTCCTGCCCTGCACTTCCGTATAATCCTTTGTACTCCTATACTCCTGTATAGGCACTACATCACACCTATGTGTGCAGAAGTACAAGATTGTTCCCCGATTGAAACCCTCTCCTGTCCCGTACCAACCAGCACTCCATATGTACATGTGAATGTGCCTATTTGATTTGTATTGTATGGCTGTACTTCGTATTGTTGATTGTGTATATGGAACTGAATGGTAACTGTAGCAATGCTTGTTTGGTTTGCTGCCTTGATGTAACAATGTATATTCACTTTGCTGTACATATTCGCAATACTGATCTGAGCTTGTAATAAGCTCGCTCTGTCTCCAGCACCTTTAAAGCAATACTCGCGCTGAGCAGCTCACACGCTGCTTTCAGCGCCATTAAAAAGACCTGACCCGATTCCGTACACAAGATCAGCTTGTTTCATGTCGCGCGCAACCTAGCAGCCATTTTGGGTGTGGCATGGGTATATAATGTCACACCCAACTCTGGAAGCTGCTTAACCTTCCGGATTCGATCAAGGACAGTTGGCTACTGACCTGATTCTCGTCGAAGATTCTTCTTGCCTGCAGGAAAATTCTGGATGGCAGCACAGCTTTGCAGAGAACACCTAAGGAAAGAAAAGATGCAAGAAGAAAGCTAAGTGAACATTCCTATTTTCTGGCGCCCATCGCAAGACAGCACAGAATTGGAAACTATCTTTAGCAATATAAAGGAACAATTTTTGGAACATTTTCTAGCAACTAAAGCTTGAAAGAAATCAAGGAGAACCTAAGGACTTAACATTTAAAAGTTATATTGTATGTGCAAATTATTGCGTGACATTTTGTTTTATTTTAGATTTACGTGATGGCATAAAAGACATAGGGGGTCAGAAAGAAGTAAGTAAAGGTGGTTGTGTACTTCTAGTGTTTGTAATCTTACAATCAGAGGAATAAGTAACTTATTCATATGTTTTCGTGTTTTAGGGAAAACAACATAAAATCTCCTACGGTTAAAGGAGACAAAACAATCATCCCCCTAACTTCACCCTAAAACTGACACCACTTCAGTACTATTATCACCACCATCACAAGACTACTGGACGCTACTCCCAACTCCTAAAGATCGCAGGTAGGAAGGTTTCTTTTAGTATTTCCTGAAAGAAGGGTTAGAGGGTATTAGCTGTTCGTTAAAAAGACTACACACAGCAGTATTCTTATACATATGTATTGTTGCCTTGCAGGTCGACAACAGGACATCGCCAGCGCCCAGTATCCGCCCCTCCTCCCTGGGTTCTATTGTGTAGCTTAAGTGTATTTTGAACCACAGGTTATTTAATAGAGTTCTTGGAAGTTGGCTCATAGCGTCTCTGCAAAACATCTCCAAGCACCTTACAGGTAAGAGTGTTTGGTGTCCTGACAATAGAAGTGGTACATTAAGACCAAAGAAGAGGAATGAGGAGAAGAAGAGAATGCACTACTTGGCGCTTTCATTATGGAACATAATGAAATCTATAAGATAGTATCTAAACATTGGCCTATGTTATCGGGGGGCTGGTTTGAGTGAGATTGTCTCCAGGAAACCTTTTATTAACTATAGAAAGGTAGAACTATAAGACATAGGAGTGGACACAATTATCTCTTGCCTACTAAGAGGATGGTGTGTGGTTCTCATCAAGTGACTAGGGATTTTATACATGCTCAGAATGCAACATATGAAATTTGAAAAAAATGGAGTGACATAGTTTAAATACAACTTTGAACAATGTTACCACATACACCAGTTGCTTAGTTATAACAGCACATATGTGGTGTTTGTTGTGCTATGTAATTATCAAACGATATATGTGGGTAGCACTAAAGGATCACTTAAAACGTATATGTAGGAGCATTATGGAGCACTAAGGAGTGGGGACACTTGATATCCAATACTTCAACATATTATGGATAGACACTCAGATAAATCTGATTTTACATTATGTGCTATACAGAAAATAATTTCTGGACCAGGTGGAGGTGACCAGGAATTGTTTTTGTGACAATCTGAAATCAGATGGATTGGCAGGTTGAGAGCCCTTGAACATGAATTAAATATGGAGCTTGAGTTACATTAATTTTTATACAAAATTGAAGACAGTAAGAGATCAGCCCCATATATTTGGTATTATGGGTTAATCAAAATATTGAGTGAGTGTTGGCTCTCAGAATGGACATTATTTATACCTGCACGTTAGACAAGTGCAATATGTATGAACCTGTAAATTGGTGATATTGTTTAAAACACTTTCTTGTTAGTTGTCACATTGATTGTGTGTGATTGGTATACAAAGATAATGGTGTATAGAAAATATTTTAGTACACATTATTTATGCTTATCGAATGAGGTATAATAACAAATTTTGAAAATCCTGTTTGTTTTGAAGTGGTCTCTTAGAAACCGGGTGGCAAGTTATCTAATTGTAAGAATGTGGATGGCATTAAGATAGTTATTATGTGCACAAAGTCTGAGTGCACTATTTATAACTTTGTGAGTTACCAAGAATTGGGAACACTTATTATGGTGACATCATCTGGAATCAATGTGGATATATTATTTTTCCTTTTTGAATAGAATAGTGAAGAATTCAAAGATGGTTAAATTATTCACGTGCCATCCTTGTTATGTGTCAGCAATCTAGTTCCATTTTTAAACCAATGCGGCAATATGAACAGGACATTAAGCACTTGTGTTACAAAAAGGCTGCTTTCCTGTCCGATGGAAGGTCAATTGGCAGACCAACTCAAATGAAATACAGGTATTTTGTCTATGATGGAATAGTGGGATGCACTATATAATGCTTTAGGAAGTATGGATGAGTCTTATGCATTATATAAATAAATCGATAAGAGGGAGAATATGAGCATTTTTTGTTTAGATTTGCAACAAATATGTTAAATTCTAATAACAAAACCTTTGCTGTCTGTCACGTAGCAGGTTGGAGAATGTAGTATGCGATGGGTTTTTTTCCACATGTTTGAATGATTTAGCAATTAAGTAAATTTTTTATTGATGCAGAATAGAATTCCAATGATAATGATGTTATCATGAACCAGCATTGAGAGATTCTCACCAGCTGTTAATTACAATAGTGGGGAATTTAAAGATGGTGTGAAATTTCAGGAAACATTACTGGTATGCAATAGTCTTTCAGTTATTTTCTCATTAATGGGGAACGCGTTTGGGTCTTTAATGACCCTTGTGTTACAAAATGGTATTTTTTTCCAGTCTGATGAACCGAAACCCAACACAGAGAAAGTCTCACTACTTGTAGACTTCAATAGTGGATAATTAAAGATGGCTGGATCTTTTAGGAACTATTACTGTTGCACAACGGTGTTTCAGTTTTTTTCCAATTAATGTGGAATGCTTTTGGGTCTATGAAGGCCCTTGTGTTACAAAATGGTAAATCTTTTGCTTTTTGCTGCCTGATGTACTGGGAAGTCCAACAGAGGAGGATTTAAAGAAAGAGAAAGCATTAAAGAACCATTACTGCTATGTGATAGTTATTCGGGTATTTTCTAAGGGTGGGTTGAGCAGGCGTAGTGCCTCTACGTGAAGCTCCACGGAGTTGGAAAACAACTCAGTGGAACTTCGCTCCGGTCTGCAACACACCCTTCCCCCTCCCAAATTAATTATAATGTTTAAAAAAAGGCACTTACCTGCCATGGCTGCCTCCTCCTTGCCTTGGCCGCTCTCCTTCCTTACTGCAAAATTTTGTGATCAAACTAAAAAGTGATTAGGACGATACAACCTCCGGTAACAGCTACAGATTGGTCCGGGGTACCGACGGAGAGAGCGGTGCCTCACGTCCTGAGTTGTTGCCAGGTGAGGTGAGGCGTTCACCTTTGCACTTATGGGTGACAACAACCACCCTGTAGATTCTTCACACAGGAGACCGCATGTGTTTGTAGGTTTTATGGTCCTAATCACTTTTTAGTTTGATCACAAAGTTTTGCAGTAGCAATAAATATCTAGGGCCTGAGGAAGTCCGCGATCTGCATTTGATCAGCATGGCTGAAACATGTAGACCCTTTGCTTAGAGCAGCGCGCTCGACAATTCTTTCAGACCGCTCTTGCACTGTGTTTTAACCTTGACACCAGAGGCAACTATTAAACGTTTTTCTCTCTTGGTAGCCAAAATTTTAACATCACTTCATATATCACCACATCACTTGCACTGCAACCATCACCCCGTATATTCTTATGCCACGCATCAAACGGATTTTAGGAGATCTTATCTACTGACCCTTAAAACATCCCTGTGCTCCACCCTCACAGTGAGGGGGTTGTAGCCCTTGGCTGCACTAAGATTTGCAACCAAGAGGAGATCCCAGATGATGAAGTATGCCAATTCGGTGGGTGATGGAATTCCTCCTTTTAAACAGGACTTCTTCCATGATTAAGTAGGTGCCACTCGCTTGTACTGTCTGTGCTCATGTGCTCTCTCTAGGGAGTCTGATAGACCCACAGACTTTTTGTTTGATACTTAATTGTGCTGGGGATTCCATCCGCGCTGGTCTCTAAATCATTCCCTTAGACCCTCCATCTATCATAGTGTTTAGTTTATTAGCTTGTAATGTCAGGTTAGGTTTTCCTGTGCAAATTATGTTGTATTTACATGACTATATGTTAATACATATTATGATAATGTGAAGAAGTTCTCAGTAATATTGTATTATTGTTATTGTGGTTGATTTTAATAATGAAATGATGATCATGATGAAGAGACATGTAAATATTAGGGGACTTAAATGTTTGTAATGGCAATGTATTGTCTATATGTTTTACAGTCCTGTTGGAGTCCCATATGGGGACGAAACGCATTGGCTGGGCCGGCATTGTCTATTTTTGCATGAAGAAATTAAGAATAAAGATTTTTTAATCAACTGCATGTTTCCTTTTTGGTCGTTTTATATGGCTGGATGACTACACCTCAACTTTATAGACATTTAAGAACATGGTTCATGTAATATGTGATAGATTATAGTGAAAATATAACTTGACTTGACTGTAGAGTGTTTCCCCTTTGGGAGATTAGTTTTATGGAGAATCTGTTCAACTACACCAAAAAAACTTGGGCCGCCTCCCACCACTGACTATATGATATGGGTGATAAAACCGGTAAGCTTATCTAATAGTTGGCCAACCAGGACACAGAGGCCAAAGTAATAGCCCAGAGCCACGATTTGCTACATGGAAAGGACACCACAGCAAGCAAAATTGCAGAAGTATTCATTAATTATTATAGAACTCTGTACCGCAGAATACCCGTCACTAAAGCAGAAGTTGATATCACACTTATAGCTGCCATCAATGTAATCAAATTGTAGGGACAAGCTCAGGTTGATCTGGAAATTCCGATTTCAGAGGATGAACTCCTGGAGGTGATAGCTCAAATGCCAAAAAAGGAACACCCCCAGCCCGCATAGCTTTCCTGAGAGCTGTTTAAAAAAATGCAGCTCTTCTAGTGGAGCCCCTGCTAGCCATGTTTTAGGAGGCACTGAATACACTAGAGTGGTTGTCGGACCTCTTGGGAGCCACTACATTTCCCATATATGAACTTGATAAATCCTTGACAGAGTGTGCCTCCTAATCCTTGATTAATATGAAAGCAAAGCGTTTAGCTAAGGTTATGGGTATCCATTTTGCGATGGTTAGTAGGTCCCTTGTAAGTCAAGATCAAAATGGTTGCATGCCTCCGAGATAGACAAGATGCTGTATCAGATCCCTGCAACTAATTCTAGATACCCTTACTAATGTACAGAGTCCTAATACCTTAGTCTGTATAGTCTTTGAAAAGGCTTTTAACTTGATTTCCTGGTCCTTTCTTTATGAATTACAGGAGAAGATTAACTTTGGCCCAAGGTTTAGGGTATATGCGTGGCTGTTTGACTTCTCTTCCTGAGCCAGGGCCTAGGATAATGGTGTTCTAACTTCACCCTTGCCATTAGAAAAGGGAATAGGTCAAGGTTGATCTGTATACCCCCTCCTGTTTGTCCTGATAAAGGATCCCATTGCTGGTAAGATTAGAATGGATACTCAGGTCTGGGGTATTACCTAGGGCAGGAAATTCGCTGAAATTCTTACAGTTCTTGCAGTTCAGACCCGCTTTAGAGAGTTATAAATATAATTTGCATCCTATTGCAGACTTCAGTCTGTTGTAGTCTAAGCTCAAAGTGAAGGAAATTAAGTAAAAATGGATTTCTATGTTGTAGTGTCCCCTTAAGGTGAATACCCCTGGACTTTTGATGTCAGTGAGGGAAATATGGGTGAGGTTGTGCGCGAGCTAGATGAAGTAAATTGTTTGAAGGCCAAGTTGGTAGTATGCACTTGGACAACATGGTCAGGATTAGACATATCCTTTCAAATATTTCCATAGAGTTTACCATGCACCAGATAGGCTGTTTAAGAAGGGGTGGGGTGCAGATCCCTCCTGCTTGAGGTGCAATATGGTCATGTGCACTTTTATGCATGTTATCTGGGAGTTCCCAGTTACATAGCAGTACTGGATCCATATCCATTGTATATTGCAGGAGGTGATTGGTTTTTCTCTCCCACTGGCTCCAGAAACTGTCCTATTGTCTGTTTTGTCCCAGTGGGTCAACACCGAGGGGGAAAATTACTTTCGATGCAGGTGATTGTTGTTTAAAGGGATATTTCCAAACACTGGTGGGACATTCCTGCTGCCAAAGTTTCAGAATGACTAAGGGGAATGGATTATTGTGTTGTCACTGAAAAGACAGTCTACCTAAACCATAACTGTCTTGGAAAGAATGAGAGGGTCTTGAGGAAATGGTGGAGCCATTCCCAATCTGTGTTATGCTTCACTTGACACCCATATGCCGGATTACGATATGATTTTGCTTGCATCATTTTCGTGTTTTTTACATACAACATGCTGTTCAATAGGTTTTCTACAATGACAAACCCGAATGTGCTGTGGGTTCTGTTGACTATTTTGATTTTATGGTTTGATGTATGGATTTTTTTATATCCATTAGCATTGCATCAAAAAAGCTCTGAAAAACCAGGAGAGTACACTTTGCTATACTCCACCTGTCTCGCCTTATGCAGCAGTCACACCTTGATAGCTCCCAGAGGCTAAGAGGTCCAGTGAACAGAATACCTGCAAATAGGTAGGGATTAAATTGTTATTTCTCTCTAGATGAAGCTTAGCCTCAGCTATGAGACCTAATATAAGTGCAGTACTTAGTCTGTATTTGTAAAATATTTCCTTCTCTCCTCTCTTCTCTCTTCCTCCAAAACCCGCAAGGATCCTCAGCCTCCTTACCATTACATACAAAGTATCCATTGAGGTTGCACCTGGTTACCACCTGTTCTGACTTGGTGATAAATTGCACGTTCAAAATGAACATTCTGCAACTAATCATAATTTGTGAATGCTTGGTATGTATCAATTTCAATTTTGTAATGTGAAACAGTAAAATGTGACTCACAATTTGCATTCGCAAATATACTGAATTAATATTCATTCAGGTAGTAAAATAGCAAAGTTAATAGCTTTAGTATATACCAAAAGGCCATTTTGCATTTGCAAACAACACAATTTAGGTAATCAGTCCGTTTGCTTACGCAAAAGGTGTTCATGCATCTGGCACTCAGATTTTTTATTTTATTTTATTTATTGCGATTTTATATAGCGCAAACTTTACCCAAAGTGTCAAAACACTTTACAAATGGACCAGTTACACTACATAAGTATTTCAGAGTACATGAGTTACATAAATAGAAAAAATCTAAATTCACATTAGAATGGTAGTAAGTACAAAAATCTACTACAGATACTAGTGGTTAGAGTTGCATGTATACAATTTGCAAATTCACTTAAGGAAAAGATACAAACAGCTAAACTCTAAACTCACATAAGAATGGTAATAAGTACAAAAGTCTACTGCAGATACAAGTGGTTAGAGTTACATATATAGAAGATGCAAAATCACTCAAGATTACATTTTGAGAAGCGATTAGGATTGGACAATTATATATTACATATTTATAGAGCATGAACTTCTTGCCGTCATTCAGACAGGTCTTCAGATGCTGTTGCACTCATGGGTGGTGGTCTTGGGCCTGGAGGGATCCACGAGGTGGTGATGGCCGTAAGGGTAGAAGGCCGGGTGGTGGTGGGCGGAGGCAGCATGCTGGATCCCCCTGACTGATCTTTAGCTTGTTCTGGGCTCCATATGTGGGAAGGGGGAGGATGCTCAGGGCAGGCGGATCCGTGCCATGAAGTCAGGTCTCCCGCCGGGCTTAAGTACCCACAGTGAGGCCCCAGCAGGTGCAGCGTGCCAACACCGCATTCAGGTTTCAGGGCTGCTGGCCGGGCCTGGCAGGCTTGCCCTGCCAAATGTCCCAACAACAGGCTGGCCACCGGCACTCTTCCACAGCTTCCAGTCCTCCGCGGGAGCCACCGCAACTGGGAGTTTCACAGCACGGTCAGCCGGTGGGGGTCAACCCATGCCACGTAGGCTGCAAAGAATGGATGGGCCGTGCCCAGTAATCAAGACCTCGCAAGGCCCACTAACTTTCCTCGCACTCAGGCCCAAGGGTGATCGGGCCAGGAGCCCCACCCAGCTCAGCACCTCGCGGGCAGACAATCCGTGCCAGCGTGGATGTCGGCACTCGCCTGCTCCTTCCAGGACTTTTGCGTGTGCTGCCATGGCTTGGAAACACACCACGGCTTCGGCCCGGCTGCTGCCCCTCCATGCTGCGGGGAAGATTCCCACGCCAGTCAACGGAATAAGGGTGGCCCAATAGCATCCAGGAATGCAGGGGAAATCTGTGGGATGGCTGCGGGAGTGACGGATTTCACTGGGTGTAGGCCGGAGCTCAGGTCGACACGTCCGCTCCGGCCTCCATCTTGGATCCATTGATCTCTAAGAACTACTTTTCACAGATTTAAAGTATGAACTGTTGAGGTGCTGGGTTCCTAACTGAAATAGGTCTACATGACTTCACATATGTACAAATTGTAAGAAGCAATAGTCATTTAGGACCATTCATTTTTCCATCTGAATCTCAAAACGAAGCTTCTACACAAGAGAGTTCACAAAATCCTTTCAATGTTCCTTTGCCCACAAATACTAACACAATAGAGCCATGCCAGTTGACCACGAAATATGCTGTTCAGTGTCAAAAGATGTATATTCCTTTAATCTTCAATTGCCTTAGGCGAGGCAAGGAAGGGCTCCCGACAGTGACCTCATTAGGTGACCTCATTTGTTCCGGTCAGAAGTAATATCAAAGGCTGTACTGAGAGGGTACGTTTTTCTAGGAAACACAATTGTAGCTTTGGTGTGCCCTGTATAGAAGGTCAATAATAGGCTATTATACATAGAGCAACATTAAGTTTATTAAATCATATAAGAATGTATTTTTTTTTACGTGTCCACTCCGAACCAAGTCATTTAGGTGCTCCAAAATTTGTAATTAAGGAAGGCCGCATCCGGCATCCACATCCTGATGTGCAAAGCTGAGTTCTTGGCTTATGGTGGCTGGAGGACCAGGTGCAAGTTTTGTTTAAAAAGCCAGTATTACTGCCTACAGCTAGGTGGGCATGCCAGAGGATTTGGGTTTGACAAGTGTGCTCTGGTGGGAGGTGGCAGGGGGACCATGTGCACAACATGGTGAAAACCATGTCATGCATGCTGGGCTGGCTAACCATGTCAAAAGACTGAGGTCTCTGACTCTGGGTGCAGAGCCATTTGGCAAAGTGAAGACCAAAGGGCATGCCTTTGTTCACAGCTTGCTGGGCTCAGCTGATGGCAGTACCCTGTAGGCTTTGGGGGGCAATGTTCTGTGCACAGTTCAAGGATGTTCATTCCCTGTGGGCTCTATGGGCAGGATTAGCAAATTCAAATTCTTTCCAAAGTCTATGTCCTGTTCCCAGAGTTCACAGACCAACACAACATGCTCTGATAACAAGAGGACCAGAAACAAGACATGACCTAATATTCCACTGTGCACGTAATTCACACTAGACATTGCTAAAGGGGTGTGTCTGAGGGCACTGCAAGCAGAGTGGTGCACGGGAAATCTGTCTTTATAGGGCATGACTGGATGGCATAACCTGACTCTAAGCTTACTAGACATATTTGACGACTGTGCCAACTGAGTTTTGGGGCTGCGGGGACCATTGACGGGACATGGCCCAAGCTTGCTGGCCACACAGGCTGTTCGCTACTGGCACTGGGATTTGATGTGGGTGCTGTTGAAAACCTTGCCTTTTGGATACTTTGGGCTTAGGCTAAATAATGCTATAACAATACATAAGATAACTTACTGAAACATTTTCTAGAAGGGAAGTTATGGTAGTTTATTAAGTTTACAAAATAACGTGTGTTCTTAAAATGCCATGTGTTCTCAGTTGAAGAGATATGACAGTTATTTTGTAGTATCTAAAAACAGCTGACATTTGCTATTCATGGCAAGCTACGTCTCATACTCTACTCATGACCTGACAGATGATGCTACATCATATGACATTATAAATGTCATAAGCCTGGAACAGCGTAAATCCACATCTTCTTAAAACGCACCTGCTCTCCACGCAACCAGACCCTACACCTGACCCTGATCTCGCCTCATTGAACTATTCAGAATGGCTTCATAATGCATTCAATTCCTTGGTTCCACTAAAAAAGGCCTTCAAAAAACAGACTCACCTCTTCTGCTCCATGGTTCTCAGAGGCTCTCAGACTAGAAAAGCAACTATGTAGAAACCTCGAGAGGCATTGGCGGAAAGACTATGGCAACAACAAAAAATCCGCTACAAAGATGCAATTATCAAATATAAACTTCTCATTGTGCAGGAGAAAAGTAAATACTACATTAGACAGATAGAATCCACTCAACATTCTAACAAACAAATATATCAGGTAGTAGCCAAGCTATCAGGGCAAGTATCAAATTTCACCATAGCCCCCTCACAACCCCCATGCAACTCACTTGCCAGCTACTTCTTTGAGAAGGTCAATGACATATATACCAACTTCTCCTCTCAACCCAAGACAGACCATCAGCTTTCGAATCATGACATTTCAGAACCCTCTCCCTCCGTCTCAGAATTTGATCAAATCTCACCGCTTCAGATCACAAACTTAATCTCCATCGTTAAATCAGGGTCCGCCACCGACCCCTGCCCACCCTCTATTCTAAACCCTATCTCCGATCTTATAGCTCCCAGCCTCTCTAACATATGTAATGCGATGTTTAAAACAGGCATCTATCCGCTCAAATGGAAAAAAGCCATCATCAAGCCCTTGCTTAAAAAACACAACCTTGACCCATCTGATATAAAAAATTACAGACCCATCGCTAGCCTTCCATTCCCAGCAAAAATCTTTGAAAAGGTTATGAATTCCCAGCTATCCAAATACATTGAAGACAACAACCTACTGGATGACGCACAATTTGGTTTCTGGATGGGCCATGGAACCGAGACAGCCCTTATAAAGGCATCAGAGGAGATTAGGATGATACTGGATCAAGGTGGTACCGCTTTCTTGATACATTTGGACTTGTCAGCGGCATTTGATATGTTCGACCATGCCACCCTGATCGACCGTGTCACAAACATAGGTATCAGACACACAGCCAGAGCCCTTTTAACCTCCTTTCTCACCAACCGCACCCAATCAGTGAGACTTGGCATTTTTAACTCCCCACAACTCGCCCTCCCATGCGGCGTGCCACAAGGATCATTGTTGAGTCCGACACTATTTAATATCTATGTGTCAGACTTGGCTGGAGTCATCAAAGCACACGGGATGGGGCTCACTTCCTATGCTGATGACACACAATTGGTGCTTGCAGTGCACAACGATGGAGGGACAGTAGCAGCCAACTTCCAGGAAGGCATGCTGGCCATCAGCACATGGATGGCTAATATTTGCCTAAAACCTCACTCTGAAAAAACAGAGGGAATGATTTTTGGCAAATTATCCCCAGGCTGGTCCCCTTCCTGGTGGCCGACCAAATTGGGACCTCCTCTACTCCTGGTATCTACGGTCAGAAACTTGGGCATCATATTTGATGACAAGTTGTCCTTCGTACCTCATGTCAACTCTGTTGTGCCATTATAATTCCAAAAACTAAGAATGATAAAAAAAACTCTTACCATTCATCCCACTCAGTGCAGGAAAGACCCTGGTGAGCACCTTAGTTATGTCAACAATTGACTACTGTAACGGTCTCTTCATGAATGCACAGGGTAAAATCCTCAATAAATTACAGCTGGTCCAGAACTCAGCAGCAAGAATCTTATCAGGAACGCCCAAATTCAAATCCATCTCAAAAGTGCTGCGACAGTATCACTGGCTTCCGATAAGAAGCTGAATTAAATTTAAGGCCCTCTGCATCGCTTATAAAGCTACCCGCAATACTGGACCTTTGTTCCTGAAGGAAGCTTTGGGTGCTTACACCCCTAACAGAGCTCTACAGTCATCCACAGCAAACTTGTTAAGGGTTCCACGCACTAAGACAGCCTCATGGGGTGACAGACGATTCACCGTCGCCACGGCCAAGCTGTGGAAGTCTCTTCCAATCCACATCAAGTCTAGCCCGACCCTACTTGCCTTCAGGAAAATGACAAAAACATGGCTATTCAGCCAATAGTCTATAGTCTCTGATTCTTGCTCGCTGTCCATAGCGCCGAGACACCCACGGGTAGTTGCACTCTTTTAATTGTATAAAATAAATTTAAAAAAATATATAAATGTCATCACCGTTGACACCACCTGTCTCTTAATCTTATAGTTAAGAAGCATAACTTCATTTTAACAAAGTTAGTTTCATGATTTTTTTTCACTTTTGGTGCAGGGTGATGCCTTTAACTGTGTCCAGCAAGCTCTCCCCCTAAGGTTTGTGCTCAGTGCACCGCACCGCCCCATCGCCTCATTAGCTGCAGCATTCAGCAATAATGAATGTGCTCTTTTCAGAAGGACTTTAGCCGTACCCTGTGCCGAGCCTGCCTTAGCCCAGAAGCTGCGTATCTCCATGTTTGGTTATGCCAAGCATAGTGTGGGGGCATAGCCTGGCTCTGCACTCAACAGCATGCTTGGTTGTGCCTATCGCACTCTGGTTGCAGTCATTAACTCCTGATCCAATAACCTCTTCCCTGAGATGCCAATAATTGTGGTCGTTAGGTATGCCCTGCAGGCTCTGAATGCGAGCCCTGGCCTTCAGATAGACTCTGCACTCTGCAACACCCCCAGGGGCTGTTGGAATCTACCTTTGACCCCTCTCAGTAGATTTTGGGCACAGCTCCTCTGCCCCACCCCTTCTGCCAGAGCTCACTGAGCATACTGTGGCAATGCCCAGCAGAATTTAGCCAAGCCCATCCCTCAAAACCACTTCCATAGATGACAGCTTGGCTCAGCTTTTGGCCTTCCAAAGGCTAGATGTCTTTGGAAACGATGCAAGTACAGAGTGTTAAAATAAGGCAAAACGTCGGGAAGCCAAAATACTAACGCGTTTATTGCAAACTAGCGAGCAGCGCAGTAACTAAGCAAGAGATAATTGTTATTTTATCTGACCAGAGCTCTTGCAAAAACAGTCAGTGTGGGGATGTAATGCTTAAATGCAAATTTGGACATTTTTTACACATTTTCCCCTCAATACAGTTCTATGGAGCGTAAACACCTGACAGAAACTTGTCAATTTCAGCCAAAGTTTTCTAATGAAGGGGTGGCAGGATCTTCTCGTGTAGAAAATGCGAGACATCCTTCAAACCGAGATTCAATAGATCCTCACAGTACTGACTTCATCAATTTCTAAAAATCACGTTTCTAGTTGAAAATATTAAAAGCGGGGTTACTCTCTACTACAAGATTTTATACTTTGAATAAAATGGCTTCCTGGCCTACTAGAGTTGTGAAACTTAGCCAGAATATTGAGGTTGAAGAGTGCTTAAAATTCATAAGATAACACCACCCATATTTGATTCTAAAATATATTAGTGCATTTTGTGATATACAGGTTAAGAGGAACATTAACGTCAAAGCAATAGAAATATAAGATTATGTATTCACAAGACCAATAATTCTTCAAGATGTGATTGGCACTGAATTATAGGGTATCACTGTGCAGGTTCTGAATTCCGCTTTTTGCTCTACGTGTAGTATTTTAAAATTGGGAATCGAGCTCTGCAAAGCAGCATGTTTATTTTCCTGAGCTAAAAATTAAACTCAGCCGTGACATTTAGCAGTGAGTTGCGAGGCTGACCTTTTGCGATGATTTCACACAATGGTTACAGGGAACATTATTACTCCAGGAATACGAGCTAATTGAGTCCAAATTACAGAACCAGAATGTGATCCGGAAGTGGTCGGGAACATATGATTAAAAAAAAACATACAGCACACTTAAAGTTCCTTTTTCATATATTTACTTTTTGATACACAACTACATCTTGTGTTGGTTGAATTCCAGTTCTCTAGGTTTTAATGTCAGCTGTTGAACACTTCCCTTTTTGCAGAGTTACCCCAGATGTTTGTCATCCTTTGCTGAACATGTTTTTGTTGACTTTTAGGACTCTGTGCACTGTACTCCTGCTAACACTGGTAAACTACTTGTGCTTTCCCCTCCAAGCATGGCAACATTGGCACCCACCTAATTGGCACATTTAATTCACTTACATGTCCCTAGTAAATGACACTACATGTTCCTAGGGCCTGTAACTGACATACTACAAGTGGGTGCAGCACTCCTTGTGCCACCCGCTAAAGTAACACTGTAAAACATGTCTCAGGCCAGTCACTTGTGATTGTAAACTGCCCTTTCAAACTGGCAAAATAAATCTTTTGCCAGTCCTAAACCTTCTTTTTAATACCGATGAGTTACTCTTAAGATAGGTCCTAAAGGCTCACAGGCAGGGAGCATGGTATTTAAAAAGGAGAACATGTGTACGTCAGTTGTACATGTCCTGGTAATGAAAAAATCACAGAGTTGTGCTTTTTATTGTAGCAAGATTAACTCTACCGTAGACTAACACTAGGTTACTATATTACAGCTAGTATGTGATCATTCAGTTTAGGAGCAGATAGATAAATACTTCTTCCACTCATTGAAATCATAGTGTAGAATCCTCTTTAATGGTAATGGTGGATTTTAACTTACTATTCTGAATATGTGACTTTTAGAAAGCTTGCATTTTCCTGCCTAAAACAAATGTGCTCTTCTGCCAGCATCCACTGTCGCACGACTGGTAATTTTTATTTTACAGATTTATTTAGTGAGAACTCGACCCGAAGGTATTGGAGCGCTTTACATGAACACCGGTTACGTTACACAAGGACACATTCATTTATTTTTTTGGTAGGCACGGGGAAATTAAGTAATCTGCCCAGAATCACAGAATGTGAACGTGACCCCGGGGCTTGATTCTTGGTTTCCAGCACCAAAGACGGCAGTCTAGCCGGCGGACCACATGCTCCCTTGTGGTGTGATATGTATTCCTTCCAGACAGCGGACAAAAGGGCCTTAGCTGTGGGGAAGAGTGTTCCTCTCCTGAGCGGGTTGTCCTAGGGAGGTTCAACTTAGTCCTTCATGAACTTGAAGGGGTAGCCTGAGGGCTGTGTCCACCCCATTCCTGACTGCTGAAGCTGCCTACTTGCAAACGCAGCTCACACCTGGGGCTTCCTGCCATTTGTTACCCTCGACAGTTTGGATCCAGAACCAGGGAAAAGGAAAGAACTGAGCAGAACCAGTTTGGGGTTAGAAAAAGGGGACGACCCCCTGCACACAGGCTGGCACTGGCTTTAAAAGTTATTTTTCCCTGTCTAACTGCAGGTTCTACCACAGCCGACACAAAGCGATGTTGGGCCTGACTGAAGGCTCCATCAAAACCCACATGAAGCAACACTGGGCCCTGCAAAGCCATGCAGCCCAAACCAAAGGCTTTACCAGAACCAACTCAGAGTGATGCAGATCCCAGCAGACCCTCAGTGATGTGTAGCCCTGCTAAGCCACAAATGCACAGTTGAAAGCTTCTCTGGACCCAAAAAAGAGTGACGCATCGCTCAGCAAAGAACTACGCCCAGATCTAGCATTACATTCAACAAGTAAAACCCTCAGTGGGACAAAATTGAGGCCAGAATTACAAAATACCATTTTTGTATTTCCTATTAGGAAATCATTATTTAGGAAATGCTAAACCATTCTTTGGTATGATCCTAAAGGGCCATAGGTACAGATTGTTTGTCCTAATAGGAAATCGCAAATTTGGAAATGCATAACCAAGGGTGCCTATGGGCCTAAGGCCCCCCTTGATGCACCCTGAATAACAGTGGTGCACATGTAAAGCGCCCAAATGCCCTATGGGCAAGTGTTTGTCTTTTGGCACTTTAAAAATAAGCATTTTGGGGTGCTTTTTAGGTCTTGCCTGAGCCAGCGCGCATGTGATGTGAGGCATTTTGTAAGGGCTTTTAAATTCCAAACACACGCTTGTTCTCTTTCTAAAACTGTCCCCTGAACACAACACAAATATCACGCTACTGTGAGCAATCCTGTAACAAAAAATACATATCCCCGGTATAATAAACTACTAGTAATTACCAGATAAACAGTGTTATCAACAAAGATGCTGCAAACAAGGAAACATTGTGCTCATGTGCTCTTTGCATTGTCATAATTTCTTCCCAAATTACCAGATTTGTGATAGCAAATTACCAGATTTGTGATAGCAAACGCTATTTTATTTGACATCTTCAACATTCTTCGTACATGGTGCTATAATCTCGTACTAAAACGAAATGATAGACTTCATTCCATTCATTTATTCATATTCTGGAAGAAGCTGCCTCAGCAGGAATGGGAAGAAAGAAAATGTATTATAGACAACAGTGTCCTCTTGCGTTTACTGCCTAGCATCAAACCTAGTTTTATAGCTAATCGCATTTGAAGCAATTTGCACAATATATTAATATATATATATATTTACATATATATATATATTATATATGTATAGTTGATACCGAGTACAACGTTGGTACGGTATAATGCAAAGTAACTATCTTTTGTAAAGCTGCTCACAAATGTGTTAAAGAACATCACTTTAACATCACTGTAATAACTGGGCATTGGGTGCCTGTTTAGCACAATTTTCATTAGTATACCGTCAAAGAAGGAAGCTCATCACGAAAGAGGGTTCCTTGCAGCTCCCCTCAAAGCACCGCCGATATACAAATGCAAAGAAAGTATTTGGCTCTCTGCTCATCCTGTTATGTGTGAATAGTGTTGTCATCTCGATTTTCCGAAAACTGAAATATGATGGATCATAGCAGCACTGCAGATGCACACGAAAGAAGCCAGCAGCTAACGATGCCAGACCCATTTGATGTGGCTGTAACACATGTCCACCTAGAACCGTCACAAGGAAACCCACATCCGATTCCCGCCAAGACCCCATGCAGGATTCCAGCTTTAGTCAGGACCACCTAGCCACAGAGTCAGCTCACACCGCTGACGCACAGTGACACTGCTGCCACACAACCAGCACAGGACGCATCTGAGGACCAGTGAGAAGAACAAGGCAATGAAGACACGTGCAGAGGCCATTACTCAACGGGAAACAAGTTTAATCTGTTCTTGAATTCAGAGCCTGTCAAAGAGAGAACGAAAACAACAACAACACACGCACCGCCGTGTTTCAATATCTGCTGCTGTTCAACTGGGTGAACAAAAATGATGACAAGATCAAGGGTCACAACATTATTGATGGAGTGATGGAGATAGGTCACATCAGTAGATTGTAGATACACAGCGGTCTGATGCACTGCATGGCTGGCTGGGATACCATCAAACGAAACATGTACAAACGAACAGCACGTGTAGTCTCTCTCCGACAGCCCTGGAATGTCTGTATTTTCATGGGCGCCTATGCTGCATAAAATACATATAGGTTCGCATGGACGTCATTTAGGGGTTGTGAGCCCTGGCACTGCATTTGCGACCACAAGCGTCAGAAGTGGCAAAACAAGTGCCAGGAACAGGAGCAGCTCCTCCTTATGGACGAGGCAGGAAGAAGTTGCCAGCAGTACAACTACAAAAAACTAGAAGACATTTTTTATGTTAAAATCATTTTTTAATCAGGTTATTCAGTTGTATATAATGTCGTCTTGGTTTGTATAAAAGTAACAAAAATGCTTAACACTTTTGATTATAACTTTTTTTCAGCATGATCCACAGCAGCCACAATGCTCAACAACATAGCCAAAAGTTCTGGCTAAAGTTTTCGCATATGGTCCCAAAGGCGAGACCTATTGGCTATGCCAATGCTTGTTTCAAATTGCACATGGTTACCATCGACTTGGAGTCGATGGTGATAGCATTTCCTAAATGCCCATTTTGCATTGAATAAATGCTTTTTAGATGTACTTAGGAAATCGCAAATAGGAAATCCCTATTTGGGATTTCCTATTTAGGGAATCGTAAAATGCAAATTCTACTGGGTAGAAATCGCATTTTGCGATTCCCTATCTGCATTTGTGCATATGGAAAGGCATTTTAGCATTTCTTAATGGACTGAAATTGTGATGCAGTCCATAAATCAGGCCCTTGGTCCTGTGTCCAGCACAAGCTCCATTGCATTCGATCTAAACTTGTGACTTTGTCCTGTTTTGGAATGAGCAGACACCCGCAGTTGGTGCTTCATGGTTTTAGGCACAATTTTTACCTTAAACTTTAAAAACGAATAACTCCAGTTTTACTCATTGGATTTTTGCCATTTTGCTATCCTTTTATTTATTAAAATAATCTCTTTTTTTCTAAATTGGTCTGGGATTATTCCTGTGTTGTGTTTTCATTTTATTACTGTTTGAGTGCTTTTTGTACCACGCTGACCAGAGGGTTGAACAAAGGTTTATTGAGTGAGTTTTGCATTTCAGCCTGACAAGGATTTTGTTTAGTTTTTGAGAGGGGCTCTCACCCTTTTCAACTAATAACCCTATTTTTTACATCACCAATTTGACCAACTGATCACATCTCCTCACAGGTGGCATATGGTAATGGTGGATGGTATATTTTGGAGGCCTCATACAGATTATGGCAAAAAGAATTATGGTTCAACTGGGATTTGGAGCACCGATTATGTAAATTCGATATAAAACAGCAAGAACTGTGGCCTCACCACAGTATCTTCACACTGTTAAAAGTGATTTTTAGACTTTTGAAATGACTTCCAAGTGACTACAGTGCTGTACAAATAAACAGTGCTAAATTTATAAACACATTAGTGACAGGGGCCCAGATTTTTCACTGAATCGCTCCGAAGCCATTACTGAATATCAAATTGTCTGTGTTTATTTCACACTTATGCTTCTTTCATCCACCAATATATTGTCCCTGCCCCTGTGTCTCACTCTCACAGATATTTCGCTTTTCATACCTGCTTTCTCCCGTTGGCCTTGTTTTAAAAAAAAAAAAAAATTCTCTTCCTCCTTCTTGCCCCCACGCAGTCTTTCTCTCTCTTATTCCGAGTCAAAGTATGATGATTAAAATTAAGTACCAACACAATAAATACAGTGCTTGGGGGGGCTCATCTGCAACCACCGGCTCAAATTTAGCCCTGCAGATAACCTACTCGTAGCACAGTACATATTGAGCGTGGTCAGGCGGGAGAGCGGATGTTTGGTTAGTCGTATGTTATGTTGGGCCCTAGGCCCTCATGCTATGTAAAGGAGTGACACAGGACGCATGGCTGGGGTAGTGGGTTAACTGGCCACGAGCACGTGCGCTCGGCCTTTTTATTAACAGCGTCACCTGACCCAGTGACGTCTGTGGTGGGTGGGTGTGCAGTGTATGACTTACACATCTGAACACTAGAATGTGTCCATGCTAGGACACTACATTCCTCCCAATTTTTAATAACAAAAACCCAGAGTCAAAGTTCAACCTAGGGGAGAAAGAAACATATACATAGATGTAATACATTGACCAAACTTCTGCAGATTCGCTCACGCTTCAGCTGCTTGGATTCACAGACGATGTTCTTCCTGTCGCGGACGATGTTCTTCCTGTCGCAGACGATCACCAGTTCACTGTGGCACCAGGCAGGGTGCTCGATGGATCCAGTCTGTTGACGGCTCTGCTTTGAAGTTGTTCTCACAGACTTTTCTTCGCTTTACTTTCATGGCGACAAACGCAGTTGAAATTCTTGTGGTTCACCGCTAGATGTTGCCGTTCATCTTTTAGTCCAGTCCTATTCTTCATCGGTGGCGTGTATTCTGTTTTAGCAAAAGACGGGTCGTTCGCAAGACACCCCTCTCACCAGGATGCCCCTCTCACAGGTGTTCCCCTGCCACGGGATGTCCCTGAGGCCCTCTTCATCAGATCTATCCTGGGTTGAGTGTCCTGTATCGTGTTACTCCCATGCCGATAAGCGGGTGCGGAGGAGACGACAAGTTTCACCTCAGATTCCACAGTCAGACCTGGAGGGTAGCTGTTTGCTCCTGTCTTTGCGCGCGATGTCTTTATCCTCCTGGGACCTTTGCTGAAGGGCGGCTGATGACCATCTCTCGTCGCGGGGATGCTCTCTCTCACTGGCATCCCTGAGGCCTTTGCCCCTGAGTCACCACGGCTTTCATTGACCAGTGTCCGCGTGACCCCAAAGGTGGATGTTCCGAATGGTCCGGCCTGCTCACCTCTGCCGATTCCAGGTGTGCTGAAAGCATCGTCAAGCAGATGATCTTCTCTCCGTGCCAGGGTGTTCTTCAGGACTTGCTCACCGTGTTCTGACGCTTGTCACCTTCCTGGTCTTTGAGGTGTGAGTAGTCTTGCCACCCTCTTCTCTCTTTCCTCTATTTCTTTCTCCGTGAGGGTGTCATGTCACTCTGACTTCTTCTCCTTCTTCTTGCAGTGGCAACCGTGCCACTCAGATCTATTTCTTTCCCCTTTTCCTTTTAGTGGCAGACGTGCCACTCTGATGTCATCTTCCTTCTTTTCTTGTAGTGGCAAACGTGCCACTCCGATATCTTCTTTCCTCTTTTCTTGTAGTGGCAAACGTGCCACTCCGATATCTTCTTCCCTCTTTTCTTGTAGTGGCAAACGTGCCACTCCGATATCTTCTTCTCTTCGCTTCACGACCTACTCTGGAATGTTTCTCTTCTCCTCTTGGTCTGGCCAGGCTTCTCCATGCAGCGCGCGCACTCTGCACGTGTTCCCCCTGGTCTTGTCCTCGTCCGAGAACACTCTCTCCAACTTCCTCAGCATTCCGAGTTAGGGTCGTGACTTTCTCTTCTTCTTCTCCTTTTCACCAGTTACTTTGGTTGTTGAAGTTCGTGGGGCCATACTCTTGGTCCTCTTCGTTCTTCGTGAGCTTCTTGGACCACTTGACGGTCCGCGCTGCCGATCACTGGCAGGATACCTTCGGTCTTCCGTCAGACCTTTGTTTTGTAGCTTCACTGACCCGTGCGTCGGTCACCTCCTTTTGCAACCCCTGGCGGGTTGGCTTCTGTGGTGCGACCATTTGGCAGGTCGGCTTGGCCTTTGTGGTGCGACCATTTGGCAGGTCGGCTGGGCCTTTGTGGTGCGACCATTTGGCAGGTCGGCTGGGCCTTTGTGGTGCGACCATTTGGCTGGTCGGCTGGGCCTTGGTGCGTCACGTCGTGTGACTCCCTGTGTCTTTTGACTTCTCGGGCGCTGGTGTGTGCTTCTCTTCGTACCGTCGTGGTACATCTTCAGTGTCGCGTTGCTCCTTGCGCTGTGTAGTTTCTTGTTGTGGTGGCTTCTTGGCGCCACTGGGTGTGCCTCTGCATCCTTGCCCGCCAGTGTCGGATACTTGCTGCGCCCATCCTCTTCAGTGGGTTCCTCTCTTGTAAGCGCTGCTGTGTACCTTCCGCGTCCGGGGTACATCTGCGCTGAGTCCTTTAGTTCGCTCGAGGGTTCGCTCCACTTGATGCGGAGACAGCGCAGTCCTTGCTGGGGTGGATGTGGCTTGACACCGTTCTTCTTTCTTGTCGCTGTGGGATAGCGCTGCATCCCTGTGGCACACTGTCTCTTCTCCCTTGCGCTTCTGTCGCGTTCCTGCGCATTCCTGTGCGCCTCGGTCGCGTTCCCGTGCGCTCACCATCGCGCATCAATCAGACCTTGCGGTACGTGCCTTGCTGCCTCTTCCTCCTTGCGCTGCGATCCGTCGGTCTCCTGTGGCTGCTGGATTCCCTTGGCATGCTGCATGCTTGTTTGTTTCTCTGTTACTGCAGTACCACCAGTGGCCACTAGATGGCAGTGTTGCTTTCCTCCATGCAGCAGCACCCTTCTTGGCTGCCAGAGCTTTTCTCCATGTTCTCTTTCCTTTGCAGGCTTCACCGGCTGTGTAGGAGAGCTGGAGCCAGGCAGACCAGTGGAGTCCAGATGGGGCCGGAGCTGCAGCAGATCAGTGGAGTGCAGGTAAGTCTCTTTATATTTATTTATTGAGCGGCAGGGGGGCACAGGCACTGCAGGGAGGATGAGGCATCCCTGTGTGGGTACAGTAGGAGTCAGTGCCCTCGTGCACCCAGGGTAGCTTTCTTTTGGCGGCGCCGGCCGCTTCCCCCTCTTGTGAGCACTGCTGGGGGTCCTGCTAAGTGGGGGCATACTCGTATGGCTGGCGGCGGCCATTCTTCCCCGTTATGCTTGTCCTCGCGCACTTTAACTCATCCCCTGCTCTTGTGTCATTTTTGACCTCCCCGCCCGCAGCAGCTCCTTCCATACGCTGCTCGGGGCGGGGGAGGGTTGGTGATTAGTACCGGCACTGGGGCAGCGTATGCAGTGTAGGCATCCCCCTCCACTTATATTTAGGTTTCAAACCGGCCTCGGGCCGCGGTCAGATTCTTTCTTTCCTTCCCGCCCCCGCAGCCTCACTCGGCTCGCATGCTGCGCGGGGAGCGGGCGGGGAGACGGGATCTCATCACGATGCGGCGTTTGAGGGTGGGCTCCTCTTTTACGCCGGTGCCGCTTCTTCTTTTCGTCGCGGGTGGGCTCCGCTTCAGTTGGGTGCCTTGGCAGGTCAGTGGCAGATGTATGCCACGGCTCCTTGGCTTCTTTACTACGCCCCGCAGCTCATCTTCTTCTCCACGCGGGTGGGCTCCGCTTTTACTTTCGGTTCAGTCCGCCCCTTCCCGCAGCCGGTCTCCTCACCTCACGGGCCGCGCGGTGCAGGTGCCGCTCTGCCACGGCCAGTTGCTGGTGGGCTCCGCGTGGTTGCCGCCGATGCGGGTGGGCTCTGCTCGGCTTGCCTTCCTCTCCGGGCACCTCGGGGCACAGCGGCAGGGTCGACGGGGTCGGGGTGGGCACCCGACCTCCGCCTGCAGAATCACGGCGTCGCGGCCGATGCGGGTGGGCTCCGATCGGTCCGCTTGTCTTCGGGGCGCTTCCCCCCCACCAGGGTCACAGTGGCGGGCGCCTGAGGTGCGGGGTGGGCTCCCGGTCGCCTCGGGGCATGCTGCGGGCTCCGCCTCGCCCTGCCGGCTTCTCGGCGCGTCGCGCCTTCTCACAGGGGGGGGTGTCCTCACTGGGGGCACTCCTCTCCCCCTCACGATCAGCTGGGCTGCTGCTGCACGCTGGGGCTTACAACCCTCGTCGCCATTGTTATGTTGGGCCCTAGGCCCTCATGCTATGTAAAGGAGTGACACAGGACGCATGGCTGGGGTAGTGGGTTAACTGGCCACGAGCACGTGCGCTCGGCCTTTTTATTAACAGCGTCACCTGACCCAGTGACGTCTGTGGTGGGTGGGTGTGCAGTGTATGACTTACAGATCTGAACACTAGAACGTGTCCATGCTAGGACACTACAGTCGTATGTGCTGGCACTGCGCTAAGGGAGCGGTTTGTATTTGCTCAAAGGCTGTGCATGGCTCTCTTTCATTCCTCGAGTCTGCAGGCCCCTGACGCCTTCTGTATGTATTGCTTTGCTGAGGTCTTTCAAGGATTGTCTCGGCGCACCCTTGAGGCAGTAAGACTTTTTAGTCACGGCACACACACAGGCACAAATCCCAGACACATTCTTCCCTTGTGCCCCGTGTAATTTGTGAAGCTTGTCAGCACTGGCTGCACCCCAGAGACCAGAGAGGAGTGGGGGTGCCCCAATGGGGAGCTCGTACACTGTTTGAATCACTGAACACGAGTGAGCGGAACTACATTACCGTCTTTTCTACTTATAAAACCAATCCTACGAGAGGGCCGCAGCAAAGGTAGCGTCACCAGACTGTTCCTGTAATGGGATTTAAGGGGAGAGAAATGTGGCGAGGTTAATAGCCTAGAGACGCGTGCCCTGTGGTGGTAGTAGCTCCAGTCTGGAAAAGGTACAGAGGTTTAAGACCCTACACCGTCACTTACAGCATGCACTGTCTTGAACACGCCACTTGCTAATCTTTTCAGCTCTCAATCCTAACACCTAGACAGATCCTGGGTAGCACTGGCTAACCTCAGTAAACCACAAATAGGCCAGCTTTAACTGAGGGTGAGCAGCAGGCAGGAGAGGTGTCTCCTCTGTCCCCTTCCCCCTGCTGTTCCATGTCACCTCTCATTCCCTCCACAATAGACACGTGCCTGTGCCTCCATTTTCCCACTCCTGCTGTCTCCTCTGTGTGCAGCATGATACGTGCTTCAGTAGGGGTGGGAAAGTAGGGGGCTCACGCGGGATCCCAGTTCTGGCAGCCATTTGTGGACCGGATCTGGAATCAGGTCGACCCAGGGAAATATGCGGAATTTGTCCTGGTGTCATTTGCCTTCACCGGGGCACAATTCAGTACTGCCCACACGTTTTCTGTATTCCCTTCGGAGCAGCAATCTTTAGGCAGTCGGGAAGCGGAAATGGGGGGAGAGGGGGGGGGGCGGTCTTTCTTATTTTCACTTTCATGCGTTCATACAGATAGGGCTGTTTTAAAGAGCCATCAGCCCTTCTTTTGTTCAAGTATCATCACATGGAGGCTAACACCTAAATCCCAATGCAGTGGAAGGAAAAAAACAAAGGCACACAGCTTATCACTTCACAAGTACTTTAGGGAAACTATGACTTGGAGTCAGGATTTTGACTTTGTTCGACAATGTAAGAGATGTGCATGCACTCTAAGACTGCAAGATTTATTTGTGTGTGTGAGTAACTACACAAATAATGCTTCAAATGGCACATACTAATTTATTTTATATTTAGTTCTTCTATAGAGCTACTCATCTGAGTGTAGGGTGTCTTAGCGCTTTACTTCACACACAGAGATACAATAAATCATACAAATATGTGAATCAATGTACAGGAAATATTACTTAACAGAATGAGGGTTATAAGGTGTAGGAATCACATACCATCCATAGTTGTAGACGTCATTTGTTGAGTCAACGGTTGAGAGAAAAACATAGTCAGGATGTAAATTTTAATGCAGTGATTGGGTTGTCTGTACAAACAAGACTCTATTAATTCCCAGAGGAGCCTGTTTGGGCAATCTTGGATTAACAACAGATTGAGGAAAAAGCAATAAGGATCTTAGGGGCACATGCATCAAAGTTTCATTCTGCGATGACCAAATATCGATTTTTTAGAAATCGCTATTTGGTAATCGCAAAATGCAATGCAACAAAACAGAGAGCAAATAGCGATTCTCTAATTGCGATTACTTCAGAATCACAAACGCAATTAGGGAATCGCTATTTGTATTTGCGACTCTATTCTTTCTGTGAGAATGGTCTTGCATTGCCTAAATTGCGATTACCTAATTGGTAATTACTAATTAGGTAATGCAAAGACAAGGGTGCCCTGGGGCCTATGGCTCCCCATAGGTGCCCCTAAAAAAAAGGTGCACACGTAAGGCACACACATGCCCTAGGGGCATGTGTGCGCCATATGGCACTTTGAACAATGCGGTTTTGTGTATTTTCCAAAGTACGCACGTGATTAACATCAACTTGAAGTTTATGTTAATTAGCATTTCCTAAATGCACAGTTCACATTTAGGAAAGGCTTCTTGCATGTGTGATTCCCTATTTGCATTCACAATTTCAGGAATATCAGAAAAATTGCAATTCCCTATATTGTAAAATTTAAAAAACTTTCATGCATTGGAAAAGCCATTTTGCGATTGCAAACAGCCGATTTTTGAGAATCGCACTGTTTGCAATCGCAAAATTGCTTGATGCTTGTGCCCCTAAACACATGACTTACGTTTGTATTCAGCTCCTTGATGTCAGTAAATAGATCAGTGTGCCAATAACAAGGATTGCAACTTATGAACTGGAAGTAACAAAATGATCTCAGTATGAAAATCAGCTGCCCACTTACCTATCTACATGAAATACAAATCTGTGATGTGGATGTTGCACAATGTGCTTTGCAGAAGGCACATTAATCCTGTACGCTAATGTTTGAGTAAAAACTGTGGGCCCGATTCACAAAAGTAATCTGAGTCAAAATCCTAACTTTACGACTTTCGATATTCATAAAGGGCTTTTAGGAGTAGTAAAGTTAGGATTCTGAACTTTACTACTCCTAAATGCCCTTTGTGAATACCGAAAGTTGTAAAGTTAGGATCTTGTCTAAGTTAAACTTAAGTTTTGGTCTTAAGTTTACACTTTATGACTTTCGGTATTCACAAAGGGCATTTAGTAGTAGTAAAGTTAGGAATCCTAGCTTCACTACTCCTAAATGTCATTTGTGAATACCAAAAGTCGTAAAGTTAGGATTTTGTCTCAGATTACTTTTTGAATTGGGCTCTGTGATTGGACAAAAAACAGAACTCTCCCAGGACTGTGTTACCCACCAGAGATATTTTACTGCTTTTATAATCCCCACAAAATTGCCAGCATCACAAAGCTCTCTGCAGCATGTGTCTTAACCCTGTAAAATATTTTAAAATGCAACCTCTTTATGACCGATTAAGCAAGCTAGAACAGATATGCTGTTACAGTTTTCCTTGTTGACAAATTCTTTGCAGCACATTTATTTTAAATACATGTATACATATATAGGTTTACTGTCAGACTCTGTTCGTGTGGTACTTTTTGTTCAATTCCAGCACTGTGCCCCACTCCCCCGTAACTCCAGGTCCAGGGAGGATCTGGCCAGGCAGTTGGGGCTGGACTGTTCCCATGGGGAGCAGGGTCAAGACTGACTGCATAGGGCTGGGTTTAAACTGGAATGGTATGGGGATACAAAAAACGATGGATTTTGTCACAGATCTCTGTAGTGGGGCGAATCTTTGACATTGCTCAACATCCTGTCCATCAATTGTTCTTTTTTCGTTTGTCACCCCGAGTATGACGGGTATGCCCAAACGTGGGTCCCATGCTCTCCATGCGACTGGAGTCAAGCTGGACTGGCTGATAAGGAATGAAACCCGCAACCGGTCCCAGGATGCTTGTTTCTGGTCCAGGGAATACCTGGCCTGGCAGTTTGGCCTGGACTGTTCCCATGTGGAGCAGGGTCAAGACTGATTTGCATATGGCTGGGTTTAAACTGGAATGGCAGGGGGAGCAAAAAAAAGATGGTTTAGGCCCAGATCTCTCTCTGTGAATGTTTGACATTGTTCAACATTCTGTCCATTAATTGTTCTTTTTGCATGTCACAATGATGTAACCAAAGAAAAGTTTCCAAACCGTTGAATCTTTAGTCACGAGGAGGATGAAAGAATGTATAATTTAAATCCCTTGAGGTTATCTTGGCTTGAGTCATGGTCTTGTCAACTTCATTCAAAGGGAAAGTGATGTCTCTAAGAAAAATATCAAAAAATGATCATGCTATCTACATCTTTTCTTCATCTTCCAGCTAAAGTAGCTGATAAGGAAATTAACTGAAAAATATTAGCGTTCATTGAAACTAATTACCTACTGGGCCTGTCCCTATTCGGTTTTCAGGTTCTACAGAGCAACGAGACCACTGTTTGTGCAGTTGGCCATAAACCCAGACAGACAGTGGATCAGATCCGCTCTGATTTTTCGATCTTTCTGCAGCCTTTGACACTGTTTCTCTGGTTATTTTCATCCATCACCTGGCCCTCCTTGGGATTACATCCAATGCTCTTTCCTCCTTCAAATCTCTGGAATGTGACATACCACATCTTCATGTCAGCCTGACTTCAATAATTGTTACTCAAACCAGCTTTAGTCCTCTCAGCTAATCTGAACCATTTGTTTGTCTCAGGATGATTGCCCTATGTTGATGACACTCAGATTGCCACCAGTCTTAATAATAATCAGGGCTGTGCCCAATCCAATGTTTTAACTGCTAGCTGAATGGGAGCCATAGAACAATGGATGGGCAATAACTACCTCATGCAGAACTCAGCTAAAATGGATATTCTCCTGTTTGGGAATGATGCAGCTTTCTGGGACCTTTCTTGGTGGCGTTCGACAATGGGCTCATGTCCCACTCCAGTGCCTTGGGTTAGGAATTTGGGAATAATCTTTGACCCAAGTTTGTCTTTCAATGCCCAAATTAATAAACTGACTAGCTAATGCTTTTTTGTGCACATAGAATCAAGAAGATCCTTCCCTTCATCCCATTTGAGCTTCAAAATCAGTGGCCACTGCCTTAGTGTTATCAAGGCTGGACTACTGCAATGCCTTATATTTAAGCATTCATCAGCGCTCTCCGAGGAAACTCAATGCCTGCATAATGAGGCTGCTCTCCTCCTAAAGAAGATCCCCAAGTTGAAGCCTGTAGCTGAGTCTCTACTAGAGCTGCATTGGCTTCCAGTATAGGAGAGAGTCAGGTTCAAAGCCTGGTGTCTGGCACAGAAAACCCTTTAATGGGAATGCCCCAGCATACCTGAAGAACAAGCTCTCATGGTACAGGCCCAGAAGGGCGTTACGTTCAAGCAATTCTAGGACAGTCGTCAATGCTCATAAAATTAGGAGAATGGAATGGGGAGGCAGGAGTTTCATTTACTACACTGCTCTGCTGTGAAATAATCTCCATGAAAATATTATGAATCAATCTAATTTTCTTAGTTTCAGGAAGCATCTTAAAACACTGGCTCTTCTCTGGTGAAAAGAAGCATCCCCTCTTTTGTCTGAGTTCATTGTTTGGTCTGTATCTGACCTCCTGATCTTCAAGGACAGATGATAGGTCTCAATCAGTAATCTTTTAGCTGTGTTGCCCTCCTTTCATCCACTGCAGGAGACTCAGCGCCAAGACGCCTGCTGGCATCCATGCGCTATATAAAGCTACTCAAGATCAATATCAAGAGGCGGCCTCAAGGATGACAGCTAATCTTTTTCAGCTTAATTCCAACAAAACTGAGGACCACATTGTTGGGATCTATTCATCAGATTGGTCACCATGATATTGGTCTTCTGAACTGGGTATGTCTTTCCCTGGCTGAAACTGTCAGAAATCTTGATTTCAATTTGAGATCAATCTCTCTTTTACAGTAGTGCAGTAGATTACATTTCCCAAAACTCTTCTGACCACTTATGTCTGTATAAACTCCAATTTCATCCCATCTGAGGGTTCTGTGTTGGCCTCATTTGGCAAAATATGCTCTGCTCAGTGCTTTTAACTGCCCTTTGACCCTATACAAATAAGAGTCTGCCCACCTTCAGGCCATTTAGTGCCTTATCAAACTTTGCAGTCTCATCACCCTGCGAATGCCAATCTCTTTGTTATTCCTCTTACTGAATATCACACCAGTGGATTCTATTTTGATTTCAATGTCTCTATGTCATTATCACTCAAGTCATACATACCTGACATGACAGAATATGCCCAAGTTTGACTCGACAGAGTCATCTAAACAATTTTCCTAGTTGTCTTATAGAGACCAGTCCACCTTTACACTTTCACGGAACGGCATGTCGATTATTTCTCATCCGTCCATATTAAGGGCGGATAGCTTCAAAGTTCTATGATGATAATCTACAGTATTTTATTGTGTTAGATTTCCCTGCAGTATTTCTATATCACTTCATGCCCATGACACGACCTAAAGCTCTTCCAAAGGGAAGAGTAAGAGGTTGCTGCTGTGATTACACATGGGCTCAGAGTGTGAATCAGTAGACTGACCCACGTAGGAAGAGATTTGGTGTCATGGAAGAGGTTGAATTGTGTGCTCTGGCTTGCTACAGTCAACTTGTACCTCTGCTAAAGTGTTAAATCAATTAAAGAGCTTTAGGAGATAAGGGGGCATATCAACAAGGGCTTTATCTCTGCTTTTTTGGCTTTAAAAGCAAAAAAAGGAGAGATAAAACTAGCGCCCTATCAACAACAGGGTGCTAACATGCAAATTTGCATGTTAGCACCCTTTTACTCTACGCTTCCCCTTGCATCTCTAATGAGATGCAAAGGGGGCGTTCCAGAGTAAAATAATAGGAGAAATGTCGCTAAGCGACATTTCTCCTATTATCAAGAATGTCGCTAACCCTGTTAGAGACAAAAAAAGCAGCGCTAACCGCGGTTAACGCTGCTTTTTTACGTCTGGTATTTTTCTGACTTAGCCATGATATCCTATGGAAGGAGGATATCATGGCTAAATTTGCCTGTCCCTATCAACAAGGTAACATGAGATTATCGCTGGGTTTCCAGCGATAATCTCACGTTAGCCTGTTAGCGTGAGGATTTGTATCGCAATTGAGATAAGCGTTGCTAATAGCACGCTATCTCAGCGATAAAAATTCACGCTGGCCGGCGATAATTATCCTAGCGCTAAGTGCGCTTAAAAATAATTATCGCCGGTTGTTGTTGATATGCCCCATAGTGACTTGCTGCACAGTCACTTTCTCCGATTAAGGGGCTGCTTCATTGAAAGTGGCTCGAATGGTGTGGATGTATAGAGTCAGCTATTTGTGATTTATTTTGATAGCGTGTGTATCAAGCATGGCTCTACACGTTATGGAAAATGTGCGGCAGCTCTTACACATGGAGTGCTGAAAAGAAATCTACGAATGAGATGTGTGTATGGTTAATGTTTTCTTATGAATGGGTACTTAGCTACCCCAAGCAGGTGGCTAGTAGGGAGAGTTTAAACAGTAGTCTGGCCAGCAAGCAATTAATAGGGGTCCTACTTTTCTATGAAAAGGACAGTCTTCAGCCTCTTTTTGAACATCGCTTCCGATTTCAGATTATAAATTATTGAGTTTGCTCCTGTAGTCAGCTCTTTGGAAAGCTCAGATGTAATGTTCCCAATTATAAATGAATACAATGTAAAATACACATATAAAAAAGAAACATAAAATATATTTCCGAAAAAAAAAGTATTTTTACATTATATATTTATACAAATTAAGTAAAAAATAAGACATTCACATATAAAATTAAATATAAAAGTATATTTCAAAATTATCAATTAGAAGATGTAAAAAAAAAAGAATGGTAAAACTTTTGATCCTATTACACTGTAATTCCAACAACCACCAAAAATATTTTAAATGCACATTTAAAAAAAACGATAACATTAGATATTATGTAAAAACATGAAACCCAATATATAATTGATTAATATCCAAATTATTCAAAATAATTAAATAATTAATATTGGTCAATAGACCAGCTCAGTTTGGAGTATGTTGAGATTTCTGTTGATCCTGCTAATTTCTATCCGATGTTATTGGTGTTTAAATAGGTCTTGAGGTGAAGTTCACTATGAAGCAGCTAATGTGGAATAGGGTAATTGCTCTAGATAATATGGAACTTCAATATTGTGTCCTGGTTGTGCAATGATTGCTTCCAGTGTGGTTCTTGATAAGTGCTTGAGCTCAGAGACTCATGGAAGAAAGTTGAAAGGTTCTTGACTCTGGTTTATTGCAGATCTCGATTGCTCAATGGGATGATTAGCTTTCCCAAACTGCAGAGTTTGATGATAGTGAAGAGGAAGGCATATGCACATTCTGGTTTTATTAATGGCCTGAGAACAGCAAAAATTAGTACTAGTGGATGGGGGCAAATAAACTGTGGCAAGTAATGATATACATCCTCCTACAACAAAGAGTTCAAAACAGGTGGTGGTTGGAAAGGGATATTTGAATTGCACTCCGAAGTCTGGTAGTGTTTGGAATCTTAAGAACATGTGTTATCTAGTTAGTAATGTCCGTGTGGTGTGTGGGAGTGACGTTTTGCCCCAGTCACATTTTGGTGATGAAGAAAAGGTGGAGGCTAGTGTTTGAGATGAGGTAATGGAAGTCTGTACTGTTTTCATTCTTTGATGTTCTCTGCTGATGATAGAGGACAGGTGTGGAAGGTAGACTGGGAATGGCGGAGTGTTGGTTAAGAACCTGAGGGTTAGAAAGTTACCTGGAGGAGAGGGGAAACAAACGTATTGGAGTCCTTTTGGTCCAAATTTAAGAGGTTAAAAGGAGCTAGTGATGGAAGTGGAAGAGAATAGTTATTGAGCAGGATAAGATGGAAACAGCTGATAGAGTCTAAAAGGTAAGATAGAAAGAGATTTTAAGAAGGAAGTTAGGAGGAGAGGCATCTGGTTGGGAGAGTAGAGAACACCAGGTGGAGGAAGAAGGGAAGTAGTTTGAGATGAGTCTTTATCTCTTGTTTAATGGAAGGTGGAAAGGGTGTGTGTCAGGGGAGTTTTCTGCTTGGTTGACCTAGAGCGATCTGAGGGAAGAGCTAGAAGGAGGATATGGGAGGGGTGTTGAGGGAGAGAGAGAAAATAAGATTAGCTGGCTGAAGCAAGGAAGTAGGTCAGGTTAGGAGAAATAGTGGTTTGAGGACATAGTGTGCAAAAATATGTGGAGAAGAGTAAGGGGGAGCCTAGGAAGATGAATCGGGAGACTGGTGGATAGATAAGCAGGGGAAAATGTAAGGTTAAGGAGTGTGAGTGAAGTGATTAGTGAGGTGAGGGTCGTAGAGAAATGTGATATAAGAAACTGGCACAGTTATGCAGGGAGGTGAGTACAGCTATGCAGGGAGGTGAGGAAGATGGGGGAGGGACTGTGAGACAAAGAAGGGCTGGAAAGAAAAAGAGGTGAATAATTCCTCCATGAAGCAGGAATATTGCCATTTTGTGGAATCTGGAACACCCCTTGGAAAAATAGCAGATGATTGACCCACTGGAAAATGATGCTAACTCAGGAGCCCGCAGCGAAGGTGTGACTCACAGGAATCAACAGTGTCTCGCAATCACCAATTATAATAAGAAACTAAAGGTAACCCCCAGGAATAGCATAGGATAGAAATGCTGAAAGATGCTTGTTCCCAAAAACGTAATATTAGAAGTCTATGGAACCCACCCTGGAGTAGTGAGGGCATGACCTACTGGAAGATACATATTCTGAAAAAAGTCAAATGATTTTATTGTCTAGACATATCATCCTCCTCCAGTAATATAAACAGTCTATTGGGACCATCGAAAAGAGATGTGGGAACTGCACAACTAGAAGAGGCGGGTAAGACCTATGGCTGAAATGCCTCAGTTGAATTTGAACTCTAAGGGGTGCTACCCTGTGGAGCATGGACAGCAGCCCAGAAGCTCAATTTTTGGGCATGCTTGTGTCAGTGGTGTAGACAAACAGAACAGAGAAAGGCAATGGTGAAGGCTGAAATCCCCTACAGGCCACTAAACAAAAGACATCGCAGAAAGTTATGCCAGAGGGTTGCAGGCTGTGCAGTTCTGAGATTTGGTGCTGAGTGCTGACGAGCCAGTGTTCGTGTTCTTGTCCCATATGGTTACTTTAGTTATAGGAGTGAATTCTGCAGGTTATTGTTTTCCTTGTTGGGATCAAAGAGGAAGTCCCATACTGGGGACACATTTTTGCAAAAACTCCATTACCCAGTAAGCATAGTTAGTGGTGTGTGTGCCATGTCGATTAAGTGCTTGTACCTGTGTCACTTAGCAGAGTTTGCTGTCAGCTAACAGTGCAGAATGTTGCCTACTGGCTGTGGTTTTCTCTCTGAAGGGTTATCTGTAGGTAAGAAGAGTCCTGTGATAGTTCCTAGCCCTAGTGTGGCTGTCAATGATGGATGACATAGAGTAAAGAGTTGGTTTCCTGGTCACTAAGCCTAATGTGCAGGGTCTTGAGTCTGTCGTGACTACTATTCAGTACATAAAACAGACAGCATTCATGGTAGGTGAATGAGAAGCCCTTATCCAGGGCCCATATCCTGTGTTCATTGGTTGATGCTTGCAGATTTGAAATCTCCTTGTTGAAGTGTTTGTCTCGCCCCTCGCTCACTTTTCAAGTCTCAATGAAGCACTGACTGTATCTCCTATTGGTAATATCTCCCAGCCCTGTTGCCCTTTCTGTGTTTCCATCAGGTGGCTGTGTTTCCCTGTCCTAATGTTGGCATCTCCCTACCCCATTTCCCATGTCTCTCTGTCCTGATGGCCGTACCATCCTATTCACTGTCTGGGATTTCTTGCCTAGATGTCCTTGTTTATCTGCTTCACTGTTCTAGTGTGCCATAACATTTTCTCCATATGCCTCAATGTACTTTTTGTGCTTACCACAGGGCAGTAACTTTGAATCCTTCTTAGCACTTAAATCAGTGCCCATGTGTTTGCTGCCATTGTTGTTGCTAGAGTCTACCAGTCACGGTTACCTCCATATCTTTATCTACTTTTCTCTAACACATGCACAGAACTCATCTGATTGTTGTCCTTGTCTCTGAAACATGGTGAAGTATCACCTAGTCCTAGTTAGTGTCCATTTCACTCAAATGCTCTATTGTGTGTTCAACTGTCTTGTTTGTCTTTGAAATACTTTGTCTGCCTTCAACTTTGTAACCAGGCCTTACCTTTCTCAGTGGCTTTGTTTTCCCTGGTCCAAAGAGACCTCTAAGGATAATGAAATGGAACTTTGTATATGCTTTTAATCAGTTTCTCTGTTCATGTTCCAGTGACTAAAAGGACACATGTAGAATAGTATGGTGCCAGTCAGTGCTAGGACTCATAATCCCTCCTGTTGTGTGTCCAATTGTCCATCTGCACTTTCCCTAAGTGCATGATCAGGTTCTGCCTGTTCCATCTGTCTTTTTATGAGTGCTGTTGTGGGATGGCATAGTCCCAGCTAGTGCTTGTGACCCTCAAACTCAGTTTCATCCACCCCTGCATAAATGCCAGTGCTCTTCAGTCTCAGCCCTTCTCTAGCCCTGCCCCATGTCTCAATGTTTAGGCTACTTTGACTTTTCTTATCATATCCTGCGGACTCATGAGCTGGGTCTGATTGCTTCTGCAATTCTATGGAGGCAGTTCAGCCCTTACACATTGATGCTTCTATGCTGAGAGCTTACCTGAGGCAGTAAAGGTTAATAGGAAGACTGTGCTGCTAGTGTGCATCCCTGGACTTTGTATTTAGGTTGCGCTGGGCATCCTTGTGGCCTAGACCACGACAGAGTTTCCGTGCTTAAGGACATCGGGGGGTGCAAAGCAACTTGAGTGGAGCATCGGTGGGGACAGTCAGTGTTTGGACTGCAGAGACCCACATCAGAATAAAGATTTCAAAGTTGGGTTTCATCTTCACATGCCTTGTTGACACCATGTGATGGAGGAAACAGCATATCCAGGCACTGTACCATTTCAAAGGTATCTGTATATGTGGAGATTGCTGCCGTATTTTCTTGTGATGTTAGTTTCAGCTTGAATCAGATATAAAGGAGGCTTCAACAAGTGATAGATGCTTCACAACAAATTCACTCTCTTGTTTTTTATTGTGGTTTGTACTAATTTATTTCAATGTTTGCACTTGAGGATTTTAGGTCTCGCCTAGCGTTGGAGCGCACATGCGCCACTCCCTCTGCGAGGCCTCTTGTAAAATCGATACATTTCTGTACTGGGTTTGAAGCCATGCCCATCATTTTGATTGGCTGGCGTCATCCTTTATGCAAAACACTGGCCTCCGATTGAGAATGAGGCTTCTTTGTTACTGCCCTGTCTCCTTTTTGGACGACTCATCCCGACTGGATGTTTCACTTGCCGCGTTGTACTGTTTCCTTCATTACTTGTTGTAGGCACTTTGTTTTTTCATTAAAGTGAAAGCGCAATGGCGACAGCTTATTTAAAGGAAGCCTGCTCAAGTTTTCATCTTCCTGTTGGGGAAATGGCATGCAACTTGACCTGAGCATCGGCACAGAGCTCCCAGGGTTTGTGTCTTTCCTTCCCCTCTTCTGGCAGGAATGCCATAGACAGTCATTAAAGAAGCGGGGGGCAGCGCACCTCCGTCAGTGAAAACGCAGATTTTTTGCTGTGTACAACACTCCCTTTTTCCCCCTCTGAATAGAAGATTGGCTTAAAGCTGATGACTTGTGTCTTTCTTGCGAGCGTTGCGGGTGGCTGGGAGCAGGGGAGTTGGCCAGGGTGCCAAGAGCAGCTACGAGTCCAGCGCTCTCCGCGCGCTGATTCTATCACTCGTCTGGTAACATGCTGCGACGGCGGAAGGATGACACGCGCACATGGGTGCAGCCAGAGCCCACGCTGGCGAAGTGCATGAGCTTACCACGGTGGAGAGCTGCAATTGAGGTGCAGAGCGTGGGACCCCCGTACCAGCTGACCCGGACTGGGACTGCTAAATGCCTAAGCCGGTAAGTGCAGGATGGCGGTGAAGTGTGTATGGGTGAGAACTGAAACAAGTTTACACTGCCAGGACGCAAGTCAAGCCCCCAGAGCCAGAGTAGGGTCTGACCTGCCCTGTCCTGGGTCAGGGTCCGAGCCAAGACCGGAGAAGCTGCGGTAAACACGTGTTTGAAATCTCACCCTCTGTGTAAGTTCACAGTGTGCTGTGTTCAAGGCGTTATATTGTTGTCCTTCAGACTTTATGTACAAACCTCACCCCCCTAGTTCATTCACACACTATTACTTTCATTCATTCCATGAAGCTCTGCAGAAGCAGTTCAGGTCCCAACGTCATCTCAACATTCTATGAATCGTTAATCACTTACTTAGTAACTAGTGTTCATGTAATGCCTTCCAATGCACTACATAGAACTGCAAAACGAAAGAAAATAACTCTTGGTTTTATTCCCAGCCTCTGTGGGCCACCCCTAACTTTTGCCTCTACCCTGGAAAAGGGACTAACAGCCAGTAAGGGGGGATGGGGGGGATTAGGCTGCTGTGCACAAACTCAGCTGTCTAAACTCACGTGTAAAGGAAGTAGGCGGCAAACATGCACGTCTCCCACCTGCACGTGCATTGTAATCAACCGCTGCTGTGAAGTTCTAAGCAGGAGTGTAACCGGGTGCTGTTATCCGAGTTGTATTTGCAGGAAGGTCAGGCTATAATTCTTCACCTCCTACTATGCTATGCACCAGGACTAAATTGGTTAAGAGGTGGTCTCAAAACACCAGTACATACAGTTGAATGTCGAACGCAGTGGTGAGAAGTCTTTATGGGACTGTTGGCTCAATTCATCAGTTTTCAGTGCAGAATCAAATTAAGCCGGGGACAGAGCTCCTACTGTAATCTACGACACCAAAAAACACACAGTGCTCTGAACTGTCAACTGCATTGTTTGTGCTGCGACGTTCTAACCAATCAGCTGTGCACCGCCGACCATGCACAAAAACCGCTCCTGTGCTAGGGTTATCGGAGTCCCATGCTAAATGATATTTTGCTGTTTGGGCACTCCTTCTAATCTTGCAACACGGACATTAGTATCCATCTGGTGAGTTCATGATAGCGCCATAAGGCAGCTGCCTACAATGGCCCTAACTTAGCACCGGCCACGGGCAGCAATCACAAACCATTCACCAGTGCTTTACCTCCCCCCTCCAGCCCTCCCCACACACACACCCTTTCAGACCTGTACATGTTTATTTAACTAGCGCGGCAAGCCTCAGTTGAATTACTGGCAGCTGGCGTGCCTTTCGTTTGTTAGTTGCTTGTTTACGAGATGTGGAGGAGCGCCAGCAAGCCAAGAAAGCAGCCAAGCCTCGCCCGAAGTTACAGAACAATGAAACATTACCCTATAACTGATGCAGCTCGTGCACACATACATTCGTATATACATTATTTGAAAGGTTGTTTCTGTAATATTAGGGACTCCACAGTGCGCCCATTCATGGGCCATCGCTTGATCTAAACAGATCTTCAGAGCACATACTCTGGGGTGGGGGGGGGGCTTTTTCGGGGGTCCGATGGTGCACAACAGACCAGACCATGCTCTCAGTTGGGGGAGGAGGCTTTTCATGGGGTCTGAGGGTGCACAACAGACCAGACCATGCAAACAACATTGCCATTTACAATACCAACAACTTTAAACCTTGCAAATGCGAGACCTTTTGCATTGCAAATGCTCTGTGTGTGTGTGGGAGGCTCAGTGTGTGTGTGGCTCTGTGTGGGTGGCTTTTTTTGTAGGTGTCTCTATGCGTGGTGGCTCTGTCTGTGTGTGGGTAACTCTGTGTGTGTGTGTGTAGGTGGCTCTGTGGGTGGCTCTATTTGTGTGTGGGTTGCTCTATGTGAGTGGCTCTGTGTGGGTGGCTCTGTGTGTGGGTGCAAATGCAATAGGTCTTGCATTTGAGAGTGATTAAGCTATTGACATTGTAAATAACAATGCCGTTTCTTTAAATATTTTAAACACAAAAACATAAACAAAAATAATGTCATGAGCAATGCCAATAGCTCTAACTTTAACAATGCCGAGACCATTGCATTGTAAATGCTTGTTTACCTTTTCGGTTTTGTCCTAATTCGGACCCCCTTAAAAAGATATGCCACGTGTGCCATCTTTGCACGGTGGCTCTGTGGCCACTGGGAGGAGCTGCATTTTCACAGGCAATGGAGACGGAAAGTTAACAGGGTGTTACAGTGCCCAGCCCTTGACACCCGGATCAGGTGAATGTGCCGTCGAAGAGCTGCATCAATCCCGCAGATTCCTCCTCTTCTGGGTTAGCGCTGCTGCACGGTATGCGAGCTTTCTCTCACTCCCTCAGCCAAGAATTGGGCACCTTTTAGCAGAGATAATACAATAATATTCTCTTCACAGAGCTAAACATAAAAGTGTCTTTAAGACTGGTTTGTGTGTGATATATATTGCGGGTCACGTCAGCACCTAGCATGTATGCATTAGGCTGCCAGTCTCAGTACAGCAGTTTTAGGGCATACGGTTGTCAGTACACTACTGATAGCTAATGCATAGGGTGTTCAGCGCACAGAACTTTCATAGTGTAAGACTGCCTTCAGTGCCTACACCCCCTGGCTCTTCCGGATGAACTTTGGGGTAAAAACCCCAGAAGGAAAAGAGGAAAGGTAAGTATATCAACAGACTGCTCAGCTCTGCTCCCACTGAAAAGTTTGACAGTAAGAACTAAGGGGCATATTATCAAGAACGGCGTTAAAATTATCGCCGCTTTAGCGGTAGGAAACCGCTGCTAAAGTGGAGATAATGGGCTTGATAATATGCCCTTGAGAATTCCAATAGAAGCCCAGGTTCTTCGGGTAGCAGTGACACTGACAACCCCAATATAAGGGGTGAACCCAGCAGACGTGTGAATTTCCAACCAAATTTACAACAGAACTTTCAACAACCGTCTTTTTTAGGACGAGGCCAGCGGAAACCACGCGGCAGATCCAGATTTACCAATCAACCATGGGAAATGTCCACGAGACGTCAAAACTACAAAAATTGAGGAATTCAGTTGTCGCAAATCCGCAAAATTCGCGGGAACCTAACACCACCTAACACCACGTCCATCTTCAACCTCTCAGACAAAACTCTGACACAAGATGAATGCAGTGTACTAGAAATGGGCTTGTCCTTTGTACCATCCAAAGCAACCAACTTTGTTAAACTCAAGGCTGAATTTATTGAATTCTGCCGGAAAATACGCCTGATCACCTTCTTCCTAGATAATCCATTGAAGGACAATACAGAAACAACAGGTTTAAAGAAAAAATCCTGTTTCTGTCCACCAACAGCAAAAACTCCAAAAGAAGTAATACTATTTGAAAAGGTAGTACTATCTGCCATCACGGAAGCTGAAAAACAAAAAAAGAGATCTGTTAAATTCAACATGACGAAAGCTCAAAAAGAAGCTTTGACTGATCTAAAAAATGACCCATCTATAATAATTAAACAAGCGGACAAAGGCGGGTCAATTGTCATCTGGGCCACTGAACGCTACACGGCAGAAGTGATGAGGCAACTTTCAAATGAAACTTGCTACAGGAAGCTAAATAAAGATCCAACGGTTGAACTGCAAGGCAAACTATTCAATATTCTCTAGAAAGGATTTGACGAAGGGTTTTTAGGCAAAAAAGAATATGAATTTCTAAAAAATAAAAACCCTCGCATACCTATCTTCTACGTACTCCCCAAAGTACATAAGGACCAAAATAATCCCCCGGGCCGTCCCATAGTCTCGGGTTGTGAGTCATTGACTGAATCAATTTCAAAATTCGTAGATTTCTTTCTCAAACCCTTCATGCAAGAGGTGAAATCGTTTATTCAAGACACTACGGATTTCCTGAACAAACTGAGCACAATGGAGTTTCAAGAAAATACACACTTCTTAGTCACTCTAGATGTCACCTCTTTGTACACGGAAATTCCCCAAGACGAAGGGCTGGCAGTTTTGGAGACATTTCTAAACAGTAGACCTAAGCCTGAAAAAGTCCCGACACAATTCATTTTGGAATTAGCCACCTTTGCTTTAAAAAATAACTATTTTTGTTTTAAGGATGATTTCTTTTTACAAATCAAAGGTGTCGCGATGGGGTGTCCTTTCGCCCCAGAGCTGGCTATCCTTTACATGTCAAAATACGAAGAACACTTCGTGTACAACAATAATCCTTTTTCAATCTACATCGGACATTGGGTAAGGTACATCGACGATGTGTTTCTAACCTGGACTGGAGAAGAAGACCAACTGCAAGACTTTGTAAATTGGCTGAACAATAGAACACCAGACATAAAGTTCAGTCTCAATTTTTCCAAAGTTAAAATACCATTTTTGGACGTCGAAATTTACCCCAGCGGTGGGCACCTTGTATCCACATTGTATAAGAAAAAAACCGACCGAAATAAAGCTTTACTCTATTCAAGCAACCATCCACGCAGCCTAAGGGACAATTTGCCCTATGGTCAATTTTTAAGAATCCGTCGGAATTGCACATTCAAGGATGAATTCTTTCTTCATGCCGAAAAATTAAAGACCAACCTCTTAGCAAGAGGTTATCCTAAAAAACTTTTGAAGAGAGCCATGAAACGTGCATGGTGGACTCCAAGGGAGGTACTCTTCGAAAGGAGAGATAAATCCAAAATGGACAGGATTGTCTGTGTGTCCACCTTTACCCCTACGTCCAATTGGCTCAAAAAGATCATCTCCCAAAACTGGCACCTGGTCAAAAATCTGGATTCCTCTCTCAAAGAACCCCCACTATTTGCTTTTAGGAAAGATAGAAGCATATCCAATCAGATTGTCAGAGCCGCTCTTCCTAAAACAAAGAGTCCGAATATGAGAAGCTTTCTAAATCTTCCTCCAATTCAAGGCCACCATAAATGTGGAACATGTGTGTGTTGTGAGTCCACTCTGGAAGGCAACCATTTTATCCACCAGGACATTCATTGGAAACATGATTCCTTTTCAAACTGCAAAACGAAATTTGTAGTGTATGGGATACTATGTCCATGCGACAAACTATATATTGGAAAAACAAATCAGGAGATAAGGTTCAGAATCCAACAGCACAAATCCAGAATACGCAAGAATGTGCAAAACGCTCCTTTGGTCAATCATTGGCATCTCAACAAGCACGCAGAAACAGATGTAAAATGGACTGTCATTTCGAAAGTTACACAAGACAGCAGAGGAGGAGACCTGGATGCCAAACTATTAAAAAGAGAAGCGATGCTGATAATTAAATTCAACACATCAGTCGACGGGTTGAATGAAATTTCAGAGATTTTTAACTTGTGAATTCTCTTCTGCTTGAGGTTCCCTGCATACTGACATCGTCTGTGTTTTTTACACACTTGGCAGAGATCCTGTCCAGGTTCATCAATTGCATCTCAATGTATTGTCGCCTCCATTTGGCCATACATCATTAATAATGATGCTCGATCAAAAGCCCCCTCAAATTATACACGCGTGACTTTCTTGCTCCCATCCGAATCCAGCATCAAACATAAATGTTACCGTTTTTCATGAACCTTTGAATTTGCCAATTTGTTCTTGCCAATAAAGTTGGGTCTAAATCTGTGTTGAACTTCAATTCCCATGAGCCTTTACCCTAACATCGCGGTAATTCCTTCACTGAAGCCGTCTGCCATAATTACTCCAATCAGCTCCCTCGCCTAATGAAACTACATTTCCCAGATTCCGCCCGTGGTCCAATACAGGAAGTGTAAAGAGAGATTTTCTTCTGTTCCATATCGAACACTATCTGCAATGGCGCAACACGCACGGACTGAGGGTTCCCCGTAAAACTTTACCAATTACACCGGAAGGTAAGATATCCTTGATCGACCAGCACCGCGGCTATCTTGCGAACTGCTCACATGTTTTATTAACGTGATTACTCCATGCCATTGTGGTTCATCCCTTTTAGATTATAACTGAGTTCCTTCCGAAGTAAGAATACTTCATCGTCTGAAATAGTCGAGACCTTCTCCGGACGAACCTGTCCGCGATAACCCCTCACGCCGGCTGATAGATACACGACGATCACACCACGTTAGGCTGACAAGTAAGACACACCCCATGGGTTTAAAAATACCGTGACTTTATGACTCTTCGCTTTAGGCGACATTTAAACTGACCCACTCTTTCTTTTTCTGTCTCTGCTAAGGTTTGTTTGAAAGGTCGATTCTCAATATTTTCAAGTCTCTCCTTGGTTGTCATTTGATGACAGGTAAGATTTAAGTATAAGGTGTGCGATAAGGAAGTCCTAGTGGGCTAGGGTCACTTGGTCTAATTTAGCTTTTTTGTTCTCCTTTTAGAGAGCGTTTGGTCCTGATGAGAATCCCCACAACTTGAGGGATTCGAAACGTGTAGACTTCTTCTTCGTTTTGGGCTAATCGTACATTTAACAATCTAACTCAATAATTTTCAACTATTACAATTTTGTTGCAAACCATTTTTTGATAGCCTCCTTTTCAAAATTGTCATTTCAAATTGTCATTGAATATTTGTCTGAAGTGTCTCACAGTATGATTGAGTAGTGTGTATGTGTGGTTTGATTGATTTCAGTATGTCAGTGGTAGTGTCGTGTGCATATGTCTATGTAATGTAAATATTAATGATGTACTGTTTTTTCTACTATTTTGTCAAATTTGTTCTATTTGTCGAAATGAAACCGTGCTAACTAATGAGCTAATGTAGCACTGAATTCAATTGTTGATTAAAATCAAACGGAAAAAGTGGTTTAGAGTGAAACTGTTTTGTTCAGTTCATGGTCAAAAGCGTCCTCTTTAAATCCAGTGCAGCATTGGCAGTACTTTTGTTGTGTTAATCTTTGCACGGTGGCTCTGTGGCCACTGGGAGGAGCCTCATTTTCACAGGCAATGGAGACGGAAAGTTAACAGGGTGTTACAGTGCCCAGCCCTTGACACCCGGATCAGGTGAATGTGCCGTCGAAGAGCTGCATCAATCCCGCAGATTCCTCCTCTTCTGGGTTAGCGCTGCTGCACGGTATGCGAGCTTTCTCTCACTCCCTCAGCCAAGAATTGGGCACCTTTTAGCAGAGATAATACAATAATATTCTCTTCACAGAACTAAACATAAAAGTGTCTTTAAGACTGGTTTGTGTGTGATATATATTGCGGGTCACGTCAGCACCTAGCATGTATGCATTAGGCTGCCAGTCTCAGTACAGCAGTTTTAGGGCATACGGTTGTCAGTACACTACTGATAGCTAATGCATAGGGTGTTCAGCGCACAGAACTTTCATAGTGTAAGACTGCCTTCAGTGCCCACACCCCCTGGCTCTTCCGGATGAACTTTGGGGTAAAAACCCCAGAAGGAAAAGAGGAAAGGTAAGTATATCAACAGACTGCTCAGCTCTGCTCCCACTGAAAAGTTTGACAGTAAGAACTAAGGGGCATATTATCAAGAACGGCGTTAAAATTATCGCCGCTTTAGCGGTAGGAAACCGCTGCTAAAGTGGAGATAATGGGCTTGATAATATGCCCTTGAGAATTCCAATAGAAGCCCAGGTTCACACCAGAACATGGGCTTCTATTGGAATTCTCCAGGGTATATTATCAAGCCCATTATCGCCGCTTTAGCGGCAGTTTCCTGCCACCAAAGCGGTGATAATTTTAACGCAGTTCTTGATAATATGCCTCTAAGAAAGCAGCAGAGCAGAGTGTACATGCATAAACACACACAGAATGCAAGAGAGAGAATAAAAGAGAGAGAGGGAGAGAGAGAGAGAAAGGGGGCAGGGACGAGAACAGGAACTTTAGGCTGAGGACAACCCTTGAAATCACTGTCTGCCCCAGTAGAAGTGAAAGAAGATGCAGCATACACCATGAAAATGTTGTACAGATTAGGCCTGGGCACTGAACTTCACTCTATTCATGGAGTTTGCGTAGCTATCCCAATTACCACAGAGCAGAGTTTTTTCCTCGCTCACGCTTGCCAATGTTAATGGCAAGCGCGAGCGAGGAAAATCCAGCGTTAGACCACCTCCCAGCAAGATTTCTCAGAGTAGGCGGTCGCGGATGGTCACGACCGCTGGCATTCAGAAACTTGCCGCTCGCATTGAGGAAGCTGCTGCTTGAGTAGAACATCCACTCGAGCGGCAGACAGAAGCAGCACCCTCTGGCGCAGCGCCTGGTGCTGTTCGTGCTGATTTTCCAGCAGAGTACAAATACCCAGTGCTAAAATCATCACGAACGACACGATTTAATGCACTCCGCTGCTTGCAGTATGCCGCGTAGCGTGGCGGGGCGGAACTAACTCTGTGAACTCCACCCAGGCCTAGAGACCCACACCGGAATATCAGTTGATTAAACTACCTTTAAGTTCAGCCTCCACGGCTGCACACTTGCAGGCCACTTTCGAATGGATTGAAGAAGCACGTTTTAGAAATGTGCAAGAAGCACAGAACTGAACTAGAGCTCAGTTTGTTAATTGTAATGTTCATGTGAGCAGCGTGCAACTCGTGTGCACTAACGGGGACAAGTTAGGCTCAGTGGACGGTAAAAGGAATTTCTGATTGAAGTTGTTAAAAAGCAGTGGCTCCCTGCTTTAGGGTTATTTTCTGCTAATAACGTATTTGAAGTAGAAACTCCAATCTTTACTTTAGAAAAATATGAACTTCTCAAGTGGCTTGTGCGTTCATGGACTGCTTTTAATGTGATGCCATATGGCAGAAGTACGACTCGTGATTTTGCACTAAAATAAGGTGCGTAATTATTTTGGTCATTGGTATGGCGCAGTGCCATGAATCCGTTGAAATGCGAGGGTGGATGTGCTCACTCCGGACGCTGTGGCAGTTGAATGAGCCAGGACGCATGCGCGGGAGAGGGTCTGAAAGCCTGCTCTCACGAGGAGTCCTCAAATATGAAGGGAGAAAACAGCTTATTTTGTTTCCCGATACAGACATTTTGATAGTGTGGTGGGCAACATGTTATGTATAAAAGCAATAAAAGGGACCAGAAAATATGCCCGCATTCTAATCATTTGTACATCGTCAATTTTCAAATGGCAGCAATAACTATTTTTTTTTAAGATAATTATTCGAAAATTGAGCTTAAATTGCCTGGTGTTATAACAATTTTTCCCAAAGTCTTTTTTGGGAAGGGGAGTCCATCCTCCCTCAACCCAAGGGTACACATTTACAATTTCGTACGTGGGGTCTTACATTCTGAAATGCCTGTCAAAATAATGGATTGTTAGCAAATTCCTTTAATAATTGTGCTTTGAACACCACCATGTGGCCTGTTTTTCAGAAAGCTTTCTGCAGGGGTTCCTTCTACTCTTCCATAGCCGTAGCCCACTGTGCTGACACTGCGTGCTTAATGCAATCAGGGGTGGATATTTACACCCCATCGTTTTGAACATTTACCTGCCACCATTGGTGGCGAAGAGCAGTGCTGACAGACAGTGCACAGTAGTGGCGGAGGCCCAGCTTCCTTCAGTGCTGCTCGGCTGGCAAGCAGTGCGCAGAGATGGCAGTGCCCGGGGCTGGCAGACTGCTTGGCTACCTTTAGGGCTGGACTCGTATCTGACTGTCAGCACGCATGGCTCGCACAGCATAAGGCACTCATTGACTGATAACACGATTGGTGGAAATCAAAGAAAACTGCAGACACCTAAAATCTACCCTTCCTCGGCAAAAATCTTGGATGAAGCAATATTGGGAAAATGTGGAGCATGACAAGTTATTCTGTGACTGCCTTTAAGAATTCAGAGACATGACAGGGACAGAAACCATTTTGAAAGCGTCAGATAAGCTCTCCAAAAAAATCTTCAGACAACATTAGTTCTGCTGAATCTATCTGCAGAATATGGCATGGTAGACTTTTGCATTGTACCTAAAAGCATAAAAGAGTACATTGCAATCAAATGTGCAGGCTTAAACATGATCCAATTATTCCTATACAATCTAAGTCAAATGATAAGGCACGGGTTAATTGAAGCCTAGAGCATGATTTTTCGATGTTCACTCTAATTTCCATGACTCCTTATTATGCAGAAGTGGTCCACTGGAGAGCTTACTTGAGCATCACTGCCTACAAATCAATTCTGAGGCGCACTACATTCTAATTTTCCTCCACTTGGGATGTGGAACTGCAAAACAATCAAACATCACAAAATATTTAAACCAAATTTATCAATGGGTGATAGAAATCTTTCTGTTAATTTCTTAATGGCACAAAAATGTCAATATACATAGGAAGAGGTTATACTTTCAATCTCAAAAAGAACAATTGATGGACAGAATGCAGAACAATGTCATACATTCACCCCAGTACAGCAATCTGGGCCTAAATCCATCGTTTTTTTGCTCACCATACCATTCCAGTTTGAACCCAGCCATATGCAAATCAGTCTTGACCCTGTGCCCCATGGGACCAGTCCAGCCCGAACTTCCAAGCCAGGTCATGCCTGGACTGGAAACAAGCATCCTAGGACCAGTTTCGGGATTTCATCCCTCTTCAGCCAGGATAGCTTGATTCAAGCGGCATGGAGAGCAGGGGACCCACGTCTGGGCATACCCCTCCCACTCGGGGTGACAAATGCAAAAAGAACAATTGATGGACAGAATCCAGAACAATGTCATACATTCGCCACAGTACAGAGATCTGGGCCTAAATCCATAGTTTTTTGCTCACCATGCCATTCCAGTTTAAACCCAGCCATATGCAAATCAGTCTTGACCCTGTGCCCCATGGGAACAGTCAAGCCCGAACTGCCAAGCCAGATCCTCTCTGGACTGGAAACAAGTATCCTAGGACCGGTTTCGGGGTTTCACCCCTCTACAGCCAGGATAGCTTGACTCCAGTGGCATGGAGAGCACGGGCCCACATCCGGGTATACCCATCCCACTCGGGGTGACAAATGCAAAAAGAACAATTGATGGACAGAATCCAGAACAATGTCATACATTCGCCACAGTACAGAAATCTGGGCCTAAATCCATTGTTTTTTTGCTCACCATGCCATTCCAGTTTGAACCCAGCCATATGAAATCATTCTTGACCCTGTGCTCCATGGGAACAGTCCAGCCCAAACTGCCAAGCCAGGTCCTCCCTGGACTGGAAACAAGCATCTTAGGACCGGTTTCGGGGTTTCACCCCTCTTTAGCCAGGATAGCTTGACTCCAGTGGCATGACGAGCACAGGACCCACATCTGGGCATACCCGTCCCACTCGGGTTGACAAATGCAAAAAGAACAATTAATGGACAGAATGCAGAACAATGTCATACATTCACCCCAGTACAAAGCTCTGAGCCTAAATCCATCGTTTTTTTGCCCACCATGCCATTCCAGTTTGAACCCAGCCATATGCAAATCCGTCTTGACCCTGTGCCCCATGGGAACAGTCCAGCCCGAACTGCCAAGCCAGGTCCTCCCTGGACTGGAAATAAGCATCCTAGCATCGGTTTCGGGGTTTCACTCCTCTTCAGCAAGGATAGCTTGACTCCAGTGGCATGGAGAGCAAGGGACCCACGTGAGGGCATACCCCTCCCACTCGGGGTGACAAATGCAAAAAGAAAAATTGGTGGACAGAATGCAGAACAATGTCATACGTTCAACCCAGTACAGAGATCTGGGCCTAAATCCATAGTTTTTTGCTCACCATGCCATTCCAGTTTGAACCTATTCATATGCAAATCAGTCTTGATCCTTAGCCCCATGGGAACAGTCCAGACCGAACTTCCAAGCCAGGTCCTCCCTGGACTGGAAACAAGCATCCTAGGACTGATTTTGGTGTTTCACCCCTCTTCATCCAGGATAGCTTTACTCCAGTGGAATGGAGAGCACAGGACCCACGTCTGGGCATACCCGTTGCACTCGGGGTCACAAATGCAAAAAGAACAATTGATGGATAGAATGCAGAACAATGTCATACATTCACCCCAGTACAGAGATCTGGGCCTAAATCCATTGTTTTTTTTGCTCGCCATGCCATTCCAATTTGAACCCAGCAATATCCAAATCAATCTTGACCCTGTGCCCCATGGGAACAGTCCAGCCCAAACTGCCAAGCCAGGTCCTCCCTGGACTGGAAACAAGCATCCTAGGACCGGTTTGTGGTTTCACCCCTCTTCAGCCAGGATAGCTTGATTCCAGTGGCATGGAGAGCACAGGACCCACGTGTGGGCATAACCCGTCCCACTCGGGGTGGCAAATGCAAAAAGAACAATTGATGGACAGAATGCAGAACAATGTCATACATTCACCCCAGTACAGAGATCTGGGCCTAAATTCATCGTTTTTTTGTTCACCATGCCATACCAGTTTGAACCCAGCCATATGCAAATCCGTCTTGACCTTGTGCCCCATGGAAACAGTCCAGCCCGAAATGCCAACCCGGGTCCACCCCGGAATGGAAATAAGCATCTTAGGACCGTTTTGTGGTTTCACCCCTCTTCAGCCAAGATTGTTGTTTTTGCATACCTTCAATCTCAGCACAAGGCCAGAGGAGACTGTGGATCATCACAGCTTCAGTTTGAGCTCTCATACCTTAATGAAATGCTGTTCTAAAAGGATCCAAATTTCAACTATCACTGCTAAGTATGTTCTTTATATTGCTCCAAAGAAAGCATGGCCTGGAGTTAACCAGATTACAGGTTATAGCATTTTACTACTGCACAGGAGTATAAAGCTGCTTAAAAAAATAATAGTGGTAGCAACATTCAATACAATATTCGTAAATAGATCAGTGGAGAGCAGCTGTCTTGCAGCATATACAATCAGATAAATACACACACAAACATATATATGAGAAATTCGGAGATTGGGGTTGAAGATTAGGCATGTTTTGTCCATTTTTAGGGCTTGCCTAGGCAGCCCTTGCGCTTTCTCTTCCAGACATGCTATATTCAGGATATGGGCATAAAGCTCCGCCCACTTTCCACCCATCTTTTTAATTGGCTCCTGTCCCTGTCCTTAGTAATTGGTGGCTTTTCTTTGATCAATAGGCTTAGTAGTCCCTCCCTAGTACCATCTTGTCTCTTCATGTAATCTCCCATGAGAACACACCCTCTTACAAGTGTTGTTACTCCCTAGGTTTTAAATACAGCACTATTTTCTTAAAAGGCTTCAGGCAAGACAAACACTTGGTCCTAATCTAGGCTGGCAGTGCTTACTTCACTCACTAGAACACCTCACATTTATAAGAGACCATCTATAAATTTCCCTTCATCAGCTCCACACAGAGTACAACCTAATCCGAAATTAATGCAATAATTATTTGTCACATTTCAAAGCTACTAATTGTATATATGGACATAGCTATTTGAATGTACTCGTAGTACTGTCTTGCATGCAATGCATTATGGATAGGGTGGATTTACCATATCTTCTGCAGGGTGCAGTACCATATGTGACCAAGAGAGGTCCCCTTTTGGCCAGATATGGTACTGCACCCTGCAACATGGCTAGGTAAAGAAATTGCCATTTATATTGCCAATAAATCCAACTTTGTAGACATGCAGTACTGGTGCCTTGCTCACTAAGGACCTCTAGGAGCCGCTTGCGGCACTGCACCTAGATATGCAGTGCTGGTGCCTTGCTCACTAGGGACCTCTAGGAGCAGCTTGTGGTACTGAACTGAGACATGCAGTGCTGATGCCTTGCTCACTAGGGACCTCTAGGAGCAGCTTGTCGTACTGCAGTGATGGGGCCTTGCTCACTAGGGACCTCTAGGAGCAGCTTGCGGTACTGCACCTAGACATGCAGTGCTGGTGCCTTGCTCACTAGAGACCTCTAGGAGCAGCTTGCGGCACTGCACCTAGAGTTGCATTACTCGTGTGTTGCTCACTAGGGACCGCTAAGAGCAGCTTGCGGTACTGCACCTAGACAAGCAGTGCTGGTGCCTTGCTCACTAGGTACCTCTAGGAGCAGCTTGCAGTACTTCACTGAGACATACAATGCTGGTTCTAGCTCACTTCACAAGCATTTGCAATGCACTAGGTCTCGCATTACTGAAAGTATATGCTATTGGCGTTGCATTATTATTTGCAACACCAAAACCTCAAACTATCAGTAATGCGACACCTATTGCATTGCAAATGCTTGTTTATAATTGGTTGCGATGTCGCTCATCTTTACGTACATTGGTCTCATATCCCTGCTGGTATACAGGGATAGACTATAACGTATGTAAAAGGGTTTTAGTGCGTAAGGTTTGGTCTTTTTTTTCTATGTACGAATGTAATATGGTTTTGTGCTATCATACAGCCCTGATGGAGTTCTGTATTATTGTATATTAACTTAATAAACATAGCTTTTGTGCTCATCTCAAAATTAAAAAGACAGCGCCACCATGTGGTGGACTGTCACTAGAGCTGGTGCTGGCAATTAAGTGCTGGCGCTGAGCACTGGAAACCATCGGCACAAATTAAACACAGTTTCAAAAATCATTTCAGGGAATTATGGTTTGCCCGGATGGTAAAATGGTTCCAAACACACAGAGCAACAATCATTTAATTGTCCAAATGATCGCAAAGTATTCTTACACAATTGTGAACACTGAATGCTGTCAACATTTATCACTGAGTTGGGTCTGTTTGGTACCAGTGCCGCAGGTGGAGGAGTCACAGTGCTCAGTAACGTTCTTAGTATTTTCTTGCACCTGCATTTAGATACCCCCTACCCATGGTTTCCTGTGCTGTGTTACAACAATGCACTGCTTTTGTATGGCACTCCACAAATAATACTCCAAAGATAGGTAACGCACACATTCCTTCTCATGGTTCAAGTGCCAATCGCCTATATCTGAAAAAAAGTCAAACAGTTGAGCACATCTATTCAGTTGGTACGTCAGTTTCTGGTGTACTTTTACCACATCAATCAACTCTTAAGATATGAATTGGTAGAGGCTGTATTCAAACACTAAATAAACCAAGTGTGTGGATTACACAAGGGCCCAATGCCCTGGCTTCTAATAACACTGGCCTTAATTGCACTCAATTGATATGTACGTACCAGGCACCTACCAAAACACCTTACATTGTAACTGGTTCAATGCACATCCGAGGGTTACACAACACAAAACGTTATATCTTCACAACAATTTAAATATAAATGCCTCACCCACACTTCGCCTCGCAAATAGGATAGCCTTCACTACCAATAACTCTACAACTGTACAATTACATCAACATACTTCTCCTCTGATTTCGCAGACTAGCCCTCTCCTCACGCACATACACTTCCCAGGTTCAAGACCATGACAATTGAAGGCCCCTGGACAGCTAATCTACAAATATTTTCACAATTTCCTATGTCACTAGCAGAAGAAACCATTGCTAATAGGTGCCACTGACCTACACTATCACCCCAGCTCTTGAAACTTAATATTAATATTTTAAAATATGATGCTGTTGAAGTCTATTTTGGAGTAGGTCTTTCCATAACATCTGCACAATTTTAAACCTATCACTGTGTGATTGCCTATTCAAGTCGTTTTTTTGCACTGCAGCCCTGACCAATAGTCAAACACTACTGTGATTCCTTGATATTCACGTTCATGTTTTACTACTTACATTTTTAACCTTAAAGGGGATACTGCAATAATAAAGGCTGCAAAAAACTGTTACTTATAGACCACTTACTGACTGATTACAAGAAATAACTGCTTTTCATTGCTCTTTGCTGCATTTTTGACCTTTGTCAAAAATGCAACTCTCTGCTTTTCAGAAGAAAATTTTGGGCCAATGGATCTAAGGTAAGAGAAACGTCACCTCTCTCACACACCCAGGACCAATGTTCCTCTATGGAACAGAGCTTTCACCCCCAGCACCTCAACATTGTTGATGATATATTCAATGGTGGTAGAGTGCTTGACTCTGCACCCATATATTGTTTTGGATAGTGCTGGATGGTTGTCAGGGGCCAAGTGCCCACCTTTGTGTTACCCAGTACCCCTAAATGATCTTATGAAATGCTCACTGATGGCAGAGGGAGGGGTGCAGGCTCCATGCAACATGGCTGACTCAGATAGCCACACATGGACTCAGAGAAGGCTTATTTAGACCAGTTGGGATAGGGCATCTCTTAGAAGGTATGTGGCCACCTGTAAAAATGCAATCTAATGGAAAGACTGCTCTCCCTTGTCACATAAATGGTTGGTTTTTTTTATAAAGAGGGATTTTTTCACTGGCGGTGATGGACAATCTTGTTTTTTCATATTGAAGGATTGCAGCAGAGGTCCTCAGCAGAGTCAGACCCCTCTTCCTTCTTTGTAAACATACAGGCTTGTCCAAGGAAACATGCACTCTTCAAAAGTAAAATGTATCAAGTGCTTTGTGTTCTGGTTAAAAGCTTATCTCTGCATTGCATGCAACGTGCTTCTCTACCTCCTATTTACTGTTTGCATTTCGAGAATGTTAGATGGCAATTGTGTGCAATTGTGTAGCAATATGTAATCTTGTCGGGTGTTTCCCGGATGCATCGAAGACTTCCTGGATATATATATATGTGTATTCACTGAAAAAACCACAGGTTTCAGGGACGTTATAGTTAGTTGGACATTTCACTCATACAAAACCAGAGAAATTCGTCCGTCATTGTTAGTTGAGCTAACTATAACTCATGCCTCACGCCTCCACGATGCACTGCTGATGACATCACATATTACATCATTCATGACATGGTCAGTGACATCACTGATGACATCTCACATTATGGAGAAAACACATTTTGTGACCCCCCTTTTTTCTCAGCCCCCCGCTTGGCGAATCACACCGAAACATACAAGACAGGGACTGACCAGAGTGGGCCATTAGTTTTGAAAATTTCGCGAAGATTCGTCAAACGGCGCCAAAGATATTGGCAAATCAAAAAATGCTTTTCCTATGGAAACTAGGTCCTAACTATAACTACCTACTGGCGGCCACCATATTTATATATATATTGATGTATGTATATATTGATGTATTTATGTATGTGTGTACACACGTGTGCATGTGTACGCTTGTGTATGTGTTTGTGTGTGTGTGAGAGAGAGAGAGAATGGTTAGTTCAGTACTCAGGAATGTTCTGTTGCAATGGGGGGATCAACTGAGAGATGGAGAGGATATGAAGCATGGTGTGAGTACCTTTTCTTGGAAAGGTATCAGGGTACCCATTCCATCTGCTACAGAAGTTGTTACTAAGGGTGGGCGTAGTTCGCGAAGTAGCACTTCGCGAAGCTACGCAAAGTGAAGTTCGCACTACGCGAGCTACGCGTAGCACTTCGCGAACTGCGTAGTAACATGTTCGCACTGTGCAAGATGTTGTTTTCAATGATTGCACAGTGCGGACAAGCAACCGGCACTGTGCAATCATTGAAAATGACATCTTGCACAGTGCGAGCTGTAGTTTTCTGCTGCTCGAGTAGATTTTTACTCGAGCGGCAGCTTTCTCAACGCGAACTGGTAGTTTCTCATCGCGAGCAGTCGCGAGCATACGCGACCCCTCGCAATGAGAAACCTGACCTCCTCGCGTTGGGAATCTCGCCGGGAGGTTTATTTTCCATGCTCGCGATCGCCAACTTGATGTTGCTGATCGCGAACAAGGAAAAAGTCTCGCCGGGATGTCATTTTGCTTGCTCGCGGTCGCCAACTTGACGTTGAGGCCCGCGAGCAAGCAAAAAATGACCGCAGCACTACGCAACACTACGCTACGCGTGTTCGCACTGTGCTACGTGCAGTTCGCGTAGTGCGAAGTAGCGCGAACTTCGCAAACTACGCGAGCGTAGCGTAGTGCTTCGCCCAGGCCTAGTTGTTACATCGTTATATGATAAAGTGTCTGCAAGGAACTGACATCTCCAGTGGGTTTCATTAGCCTGCAGTGCTTATTTCAACTGTTACATTTGGCAGAGTAAACCTAAAAAAAAAGGTTGGACTTAGAGAAACGTAAAGAACTGAAACTGTGACAAACCGAAGTAAGAAGCATAAATGGACCAAAGAGCAAGAAACGTAGGTAAAGAGAGAAGTAGCCCCAGGGGTGCAGCTTCATTTAGCAGCCAACCAGTGTAGTGTAAAGACAAGCCTACAGTGTCAGGTGTGGACCTCTGGTGAACGGTGCATAAAGTTAAAGTTGAGGAACTGAAGGGTTGAGGTCGAGCTCAGGAGACTGAAGAGGGGCTCAATCTGGGCTCAACCTGTCCCAAAATCTGCCACATGGGCACTAGCTAGTGGGGCTGGCAAGAAATGTAAGTGAAGAATACAAGGCAACAAAGGAAAGGAACTTTTGACAGTCAAATTTAAGCGTCTGCATGATTGATGGAATCTACTTTTAGGGCATTTACGTGCTTATTTTGAATTCATTGTAATATTCCATGGGGACAGCCGTGTTTATTTCTTATTCTGCTTGGTCTCTAATATCAATCAATCAATCAATCAATCAATCAATCAATCACCGCATTTGTAAAGCACGCTACATACCCGAGAGGGTCTCAAGGCGCTGGGGGGGGGTGCTACTGGTCGAAGAGCCGGGTCTTGAGGAGTCTTCTGAAGGCCAGCAGGTCCTGGGTCTGTCGTAGGATGGTGGGGAGAGTGTTCCAGGTCTTGGCGGCGAGGTAGGAGAAGGATCTGCCGCCGGCGGTGGTTTTTCGGATGCGGGGGACTGTGGCGAGGGCGAGGTTGGCTGAGCGGAGGCTTCGGGTGGGGGTGTGGAAGCTGAGTCGGTTGTTGAGGTAGGTGGGTCTGGTGTTGTGCAGTGCTTTGTGTGCGTGGATCAGGAGCTTGAAGGTGATCCTTTTGTTGACGGGGAGCCAGTGCAGGCCTCTCAGGTAGAGTGTGATGTGGCTGCGGTGGGGGACGTCGAGGATGAGTCGGGCAGAGGCGTTCTGGATGCGTTGGAGTCGTCTCAGGAGCTTGTTTGTAGTTCCTGAGTAGAGGGCGTTCCCGTAGTCGAGTCTGTTGGGGGATCCATTTGAAGATCCTGCGGAGCATACGGAGGGTGTTGAAGCAGGACGCGGAGACGGCGTTGACTTGCCTGGTCATGGAGAGAGTGGAGTCGAGGATGACCCCCAGGTTGTGTGCATGGTCCGTGGGTTCCGGGGCACTGCCTAGTGACGTGGGCCACCAAGAGTCGTCCCAGGCTGATGGGGTGGGTCCGAGAATGAGGACCTCTGTCTTGTCTGAGTTCAGCTTCAGTCTGCTGTCCTTCATCCAGTCGGCTACGGCCTTCATTCCCCTGTGGAGGTTAGATTTGGCGGTGTGGGGATCTTCGGTGAAGGATATGATCAGCTGGGTGTCGTCGGCAGAGGAGATGATGTTGAGGTTGTGTTGTCGTGCGACGTGGGCGAGGGGAGCATTGTAGATATTGAACAGCGTCGGGCTGAGGGAGGATCCCTGTGGGACGCCGCAGATGATCTCGGTGGTTTTGGAGTGGAAGGGTGGGAGGCGGACGCTCTGGGTTCTGCCGGAGAGGAAGGATGTGGTCCAGGCCAGGGCCTTCTCTTGGATACCGGCGTCATGGAGGCGTGCTGATAGGGTGCGGTGGCAGACCGTGTCAAAGGCTGCTGATAGATCCAGGAGGATGAGGGCGGCTGTTTCTCCTTTGTCCATCAGGGTCCGGATGTCGTCAGTGGCGGCGATGAGGGCGGTCTCGGTGCTGTGGTTGCTGCGAAAACCGGATTGGGAAGGGTCCAGGACGTTGTTAACTTCGAGGTAGCGGGTCAGCTGGTTGTTGACCATCTTCTCGGTCACTTTTGCCGGGAAAGGGAGCAGGGAGATGGGCCGGAAGTTCTTAAGGTCCTTGGGGTCCGCCTTGGGCTTCTTCAGAAGGGCGTTGATCTCGGCGCGCTTCCAGCTTTCTGGGAAGGTTGCTGTCTCGAAGGAACAGTTGATTGTTTTCCGGAGGTGGTGCGCGATGGTTGTGCTGGCTTTGTTGAAGACGTGGTGAGGGCAGGGGTCCGATGGGGATCCGGAGTGGATGGAGTTCATGGTTTTGATGGTGTCTTCGTCGCTGACGCTGGACCAGACGGTCAGGCGACTGGTGCGAGTGGTAGTCGCAGGGGTGGTGCACTCGATGGTGGGTGCGGGGGGGTCGGAGTTGAAGCTGTTGTGGATGTCGGTGATCTTGCGGTGGAAGAAGGTGGCCAGGGAGTCGCACAGGTGTTGAGATGGCGGGATGTCATTGGTGTTGGAGCTGGGGTTGGAGAGTTCTTTTACGATGCTGAAGAGCTCTTTGGTGTTGTGTGCGTTGTTGTCTAGGCGGTCCTTGAAGGCCGTCTTCTTGGCGGTCCTGATGAGTTGGTGATGTCTACGGGTGGCGCTCTTGAGGTGAGGGCTGTGTAGTTGTCTGGTGTTCGGTCGTGGAGCCATTTCTTCTCCAGCTTCCGACAGGTGTGCTTGGAGATCCGGGGGTCCTCGGTGAACCAGGCGGCTTTCTTGTTGGTGTGGTTGGTTGTAGAGGTCTTGAGAGGGGCGAGGGTGTTGGCGCAGTCGTTGATCCACTGTGTGAGGTTGGTCGCGGCGGTGTCTGGGTCGGTGGGTGGTCTCAGGGCGAGGGCGGTAGTCAGTTGGTCCTCGGTGACCTTGCCCCAGCAGCGGCGTGGTAGCTGTTGGGTGCGGTGGTGTGTGGTGGGTTTTCTGAAGGTGAAGTGGACGCATCTGTGGTCGGTCCAGTGTGGTTCGGTGGTGTGGTTGAAGGAGACGTGGGGGCTTGCGGAGAAGATGGGGTCGAGCGTGTGTCCAGCGGCGTGGGTAGGTGTCGTTACGAGCTGTTTGAGTCCGAGGTTGGCGAGGTTGTCGATCAGGGCGGTGGAGTTGGCGTCGTTGTTGTTCTCGAGGTGGAAGATCAGGTCCCCGAAGAGGATGTAGTCTGTGGAAGCGAGGGCGTGGGTGCTGATGAGGTCGGCGATGGTGTCACTGAACTGTGGGCGGGGTCCGGGAGGTCTGTCGATGAGAGTTCCTCTGAGGGTGGTGTTGGGGTCAGTGTGGATCTTGAAGTGCATGTGCTCAGCGGTGGTGAGGGTGTCATCAGTGTTCGTTGAGATTTTGATGGAGTCTTTGTGGATGATGGCGATTCCTCCTCCCACTCCGTTGGTGCGGTCTCTGCGGGAGATCTTGTAGCCCTGTGGGATGGCTATGGCGATGTCTGGTGCTGAGGTGGCGTTCAGCCAGGTCTCTGTCGGGAAGGCGACGTCGGGGGTGGTGGAGTCTAGGAGGTCCCAGAGTTCGATGGCGTGCTTGCGAGCGGAGCGGGTGTTGAGGAGGATGCAGCGGAGGTGGTTGGGTTCTCTGGCTGGTGGTGTGGAGGGTTGGATGCTGGTTCCGGCAGGTGAAAGGCCCCTGGGTGCGTTGTTGAGTGCGTGGAGGGTGCCTGCGTCATAGTGCAGTCTGGCGTAGCGGGGGGTGCGGGGTCCAGGGGTTCTGGCGCTGGGTGCGGTCCAGGCGCGGACGGGCGCAGACGGGCTTCATATGAGGGCAGAGGGAGAGAGGAGCAGCTGGGAGTGGGGCAGCCAATGGGAGTGAAGGGGGCGGGGCCGCAGGGGCTCAGCAGCGGGGGAAAGCCCAGGGAAAAAATGGCGGGAAAAGACGGCGGGAGAGGGACAACAGAGCACAGGGGTACAGAAAGCAAAACACAGGGGGACAGAATGAAAAAAACAAAGTGGCACAGAAAGCCAAGCGCAGGGGTACAGAATAAAAAAGGGAGCGAGCAGTCAGGCGGCAAAAGCGGCAACGGAGGTTCAACCCACAGGGGGCTGCATGGCCGATGGGGGGAGCGACCTGCCTGGTGACAGGGTCAAATGTCTTTATATATTGTTAACACTGCACAACTATCCACCCCATGATCTCACCTACTATTTGGTGATCAGAGTCGGGTGCTAGCCATCAGCAGAAGGCACTGGACTCCTGCACGAGGGCCCTATGTTCACAGCTGTTATGCTCTGAACAGAAGGAGCATGTGTGCCGCGTTCACGCCCCTGGGATGTTGAGCTTGTTCCTGGGCTCTGTAATTGATGAGAAACTTGTCGTTCATGCGTTTGCTGGCAGTGATGTTATATGGCTGACTTGCAAAATGCACTGTCACTCAATAAGGGCAACGTGACACTAACTAGTAGTAGAAGCCATAAAAATGTATTTAGAAAGAAGCAAGAAAAAAGGGGATTTAAAGCCTTACGAAAGTCTAGTCAAGCAAAGTAATAGTGCAAGAGCAATTCTGAAGTTTGCATAACAGAATATGGGGGGAAACAAAAATCTGAAATACACCAATATCCCAACAAAATATCAGGAACAATAATATCAAATGTATATATTTTGTATGTAGAAAAATCGAAAAAATACAGTGGACCAGAATATCATAAAAATGTAAGCATATTGAAATGTCTCTCTATATACATCATTAGAGTTAATTTGTTTAAAAGAGTAAAGTTTAAACTAATAATAATAATAAAATTAAGACAAATCTAAAAAATAATTAATGTAGAAAAACAAAGATATATCTGTATACTTTGAACATTTAAAACAATATTTTAACAAAAGATACATTAACATTATTAATAATAAAAATAAAAATAACAAGCATATAGTTTATATATAACAAAAATATATCTGTATGTTTAAAAAACATCTGAAAACCTGGCTTTTTTCATTTTAGAAACCTTGGGGGATATTCACATGGAGCTATCGCCAAGTTAACGGCACTTTATCACAGCCATAGTTGCGATAAACTTATCGCCCTAATCACAAGCTGGTCTTAACAGCCCACAGCACCAGTTTACACGCGATAGCACCCGCAAAAAACATCGCAAAAGATGACCCCCTGCAACTATCGCTAATGAGATGCAGAGTAGGCATTCCCGTGCAAAAAGCTGCGTCGACACCACTCCACAACTGTCACAACGACAAGCCAGAACTGCGATAAGCACACAAAACAGGTGTTAAGGTGCATTAGCAGCAGGAAAATAACACCTGCTCTGACCTGGTGCAAAGTCAAACCACAGCCTGCACTACAATAGGGAGCCCAGCCCACAGCCACATCGAAAGGGCAACAGATGCCACGGAGCCACTGGACATGCGGTCCGGACACCCAAGAGGGCCACAACACCCACCGCTACCACCCCAGGACCCCAACACCCAACGGAACCCCCCCTCGACCAGCACAGAGGCTGCGCTAACAATGACAGCGGGCACCCAGGAAACACACCACCCTCACAGTCCCAACACCTGACAATGTCATTGCCCACTACAGGCACAAAAGGACAACCATTCTATGCATCCTGACCAACAACGCCCAACAGGCCGACGGCAACAACACAGCGGACAACCAACAACCCACCCCACACAAAGCTGCTGGCTCTGCTGTACCTGTTGGCCCCTGGTACCCCCCAACAAACACCCGCCAGAGGCGGAGGAGTCTCACAGCCAGCCACATCCAAGTCCCTCACACCTGTCCTAGACATCACCACCAGCCTGGTACTCCAGTCCCTATACGTCCAACACAATGCGCAGGATCCGCTGGAGACCAAGCAAGGACCATATGCCATAGCTGGATGCAGGCACGTGTTGGGGACAATTCACAGCACACATGTCATACCTGTGCCCCCCGGTGACACAGCACACAATCACCGCAACAGAAAGCACACGTCTCACATCAATGTGCAGACAACATCCGAACACCGTGGAACCTCCACCAATGTCACCTCCAAACACCCAGCCACTGTGCATGGCCCCTTTTCCAGCAGCAATCAGCGTTCCCAGGATGGCACTAAGGGAAATGCACAGTCCCTTGGCAAGTTCCAAATGAACACCCCACTCACCTCAACTCCACAACCATTCAACTCACAACCCTGGCAATGCACACGTCACACAATCACAACCAACATGCAAAACAACATGCCCACCCACCAGACCCGACAGAACAACTCACAATGGCAACCCGGGCAAGTCGTGAACATGAGCCATCAACGGCATGGCACCTCAGCCACACACTAGCTCAATGTGGAGAGAGGTGGCAACCAGGCATGTGTGAAGGATGCAGGAGAACCATGATTGGGAAAGTACATAATGGCAAGTGTGGCGGAGATGTGCTGGACAGGCCGCAGTATGCCGAACACACACCCATATCCATGGTGACACACACCTCTGGTGTATGGAGTGTAGTGGACAGTGGATGCAACCATGTCACCCCAGCCAGTGGGGGAGTTCGTGGAAAAGTTACCCGTTACGTCCCCCCTGTAAGCGTGAGTGGAGTGGGATGGCCCTGCATACGCCAGGCCAGCGTAGGGGTGTGAATAAAAAGCACATAGCCCTGGGCGTGGTCCTCTTCCGGAAAGCCCAACGTCTCTGCCAGGGCGCCGCCTCTCACCATGCCACGAGGCCAACGCCGTCCTCCTGAGCGGAGTTGCCTGCGATCCTGTGCGCCTGCCGTAACCCGGACCGCTGGACCCCGAACCTGTCAGGCCCGCACAGGCGCAGCCAGGCCACACTGATCACCTTCCGACACCGGCGTGTGTCAAGGAGGGCCCACCACATGCCGGCACAAGCTCCAAGCCCAAGGCCTGTGACCTTGACAGCCTCTCAGACCATCACGGCCTCCACGACACAGGCCCCCTTTACTCCTTACTCATTGACGTACTCTACTGCCAACTTCGGGCTACACCACGGTCAAGTAGGTCACACATTTGGAACTGAGTCTTGATTACACCATGGCAGTGAACATTATTTAAGGCAGAGTTCATGTCACTATACTCCTTTCTATGTGGTGCAGCCAAGTCTGTGCATAGCATTACAAGCACACGTGTCTGTGGGCCTACGCGGACTACTGCCCTCGGCCAACGCTGCGTAAGAGTAGGTCACAGAATTGTAGCTAAATATCGATTATTGAAAGGCAGAATACATATCATCGCACGCAAGGCGAGGCGTAAGAGGATGACGCGTTGCAGTCCGGAGGGAATTGGATCATCGTTACAGAGGTGATCGAACACTACCGACAACTGCCCTGGTGTCACTAACTCTGTGCATCGCGTGCCAGCGACAGGTGGGTGTGGGCCACTGCTGACCGCTGCCTCCAGCCTACACTGCTGTACAGTAAGTCACAGAGTCTTGATTTAGTGATGGCGGAGTTCTTATCAGTGTACCGGCATCATCGCAGACTGCATCCCCTCTCAGCACCGATGCCACTAAGTCTGTTCCCCGACATTCATGGACACTCACTGGTCGTACATTTGTGGCGTCTGAGTCTATGGACTAGGGAATAGTTTTCATCCCCATGTAGCTTATACCGAATTGGTGGTGAAAACGAGGCTGTCGCTTTCTACTCCACCATTTGCTGCTTCCGGATAACATCAGACCTTCCGCATCATGTCCTATAGGACACCTTCCTCTGTGGCTCGCAAGACTCCGCCACATTCACCTTCGGCATCGATGAGGACCCGCTCACTGTGCGTGGACCTACCTCAGTGCACCAGAAGTCACCGTCCCATGGCAGGGTGCCTGTGCCGGCCGCTGTGCATCTGGGGCCACTACATCTGTGCTGGTCAGGTCTGGGACCCCTTCTTCTGAGATATTGGATGGCCTCTGAGGCGATGGCCTTAGGGTCATCGACGCCAGGTGTCTGTGGCCCTGCGTTGTCCGCTGCCTCCAGCCTCAACTGCGGTCCACCAGGGCTCACAAACAAAATCAAGACCTGACCAGCCCGGACGTCGCATCACCGCAGGAGGCACACGCCACCACCGCCAGGACCACCTACAACCGCCATCTGCCAGAGTCGAAACGGTGGTCTTGACAGATTTATGGAGTTGCTCACACCTGTCATGGATGCCATCATCAGACTGATACCCTGCTAGGCACTCCAGGTGCCACTGACTCAGTGCGCCACAAGCCATCGTCCGTTACCGATTGAGTTTTGTGGTGTGGAGAGGTTGCTCAGCGATGTCATCTCAAGCAGTGTGGGAGACCTGGGACATTGATGAGGAAAATGATGCAGGTCTAACACACCCCACTGCATCTGCATCAGGAATATCTCGAAGGGACACAATCCGAGACTTTTTCTTCACATGGGTGCGCTCAGCTGTAGACCAGACCTCAGTGCGCTGCACCTCACGGACACTTCTGTTTGCTCATTGTGTGCCCTCTAGACTTGCTCAGGCTACCTCCATGATGCTACGCAGTTGTCCCTGTGATGCTGGTGTTGTCTGTTTATGTATTCATTGTGTTAACTGTTGTATTTGTTGCCAGTACCAACAACTCCCTGAGGGCTGGCTTGCACACACACCACACACATCCAGCACAGGCATCATTGTACATGTGGCCCTGCCTATAAAGTGGCCAGGCACACGTGCCCATAGCCAGTTCAACATGATATCTGCATGTGTCCCTGTGGTCTTGTTGTATGCATGAGGGCCCAAGGCCCTACGACATTACATTGTGCTGTGTACAGCGGATGCAGGCATGTCACCGCAGGCATCGGGTTTGAGCTTGGACATGTAGCTTTGTTGTCACCCACTCAATACGTAGGGGAGTGGCCTGGGCCATTGTACGCAGAGCCAATGTGGGTGTGTGACTGATATGTGCGGGCCCCTGGGCGTGGTTTTGCACTCTGAATGTGCATCTGCATGTGTCTCTATGGCAGTTAGGCTCTCCTTTGTGGGGTGTAGGTGGTCCCTAAAGGGTAATAGACACCAACGTATGTGATCTAGTTCGCCTTCCATGAGTTCGGAGCTCACCCACACCTGTTGGGCCACCTCCTTTTGGCGTGCTGACTGATGGCATTAGGGAGCCATGTGTGGGTTGGTAAAGTGTCGTGAGCCGGCTGTACTTGCGGGTGCTTCTTGCTGTGTGGTCTGTTGCAGGCTCTGTGTTCTCCTCTAAATAGCTTGGCAGTCCCAGTCCTGGCGGTGGGTTGCGTGGGATATCCATGGCCTGTTGTAGGGCGTCGGTGTCATAGGTGTGGTGGTCCTTGCCGGCATCACAGATGTGATGTCTTCTGTGCTCTGCTGGAGATGTTATGTCATGTGCCCCTCGGCAATGTGAAGGGGAGATGCATATTGACATTGTGTTGACATGTATGTTGGTGCATTGTACTGGTTTACATCCAGACTGTATGACAATGTACATTGTGACTGTTTGGGAGGTGCTGGATTCTTCTGCGGGACAGTGTGCATTTGGACTACATGACCGATGTGAGGTTGTACGCGTACATTTCCATTTCACAGTTTCCAGCTCTGTCAGATGTAGTAGGCATGTTTCTGTGCATGTGCGGAGCCAGTTGTGTCCTCTGTTCTGTGGTGTCGGCTTTGCGCATTGTACCACGTTGTCCTCAATGTGGGTGTGCTATTCATGCTATGTGTGTGTGCTGCAGTGTGCAAGGGGATCAGCGACATGATCCTGGGTGATTGTGGGTGTGCAGTGTGCTACACCTCATTGTGCATGTGTGCCATTGTGCCCATCTCCCCCCCGTCCCCCAAGTCCCTGGTCGTTACTCACCCTGTTGATGTTGTGTCCGGTCCTCTTGAGCTGTGTCTGTACTCCCTACTCCTTGCACCGTCTCCACACTGATGATTGTGGCCTCAGTTTCCTCCAGTTCCTCCTGTGGCGCAGGACTGCCACCTCCTGTCACCGTTGCAGTCTTCTTGTTGGCAGCGGGTTTGTGCCTGGTTTAGGTTGTGACATCATGCCAGCACCTCTTGGCCTCCTCGATTGGCCTCCTCGGCAATCCGACTGCATTCCAGGTGGTCTACTTGTGAGTCAGTTGCTGGTAGTGTTCTGTCACCTCCGTGACGCTGATCTGGTTTTTCTGCGGACTGCACCCCGTCTTCCTCTCCCTCTTCTCCTCGGCCATCCCCGTCCCAGTTATTCCTTGCTGGTGGTCTGTGGGGGTTGAGGGGTTTGCGTTGGCCTCTGCGCTGAGTAAGGGTGCATCCATGTTGCTATGTGCTTTGGCTTGTTTCTGGTGTGTTGTTTCTGTGGTTATTATGGTGCAATTTCCCACCAGACACATGGGATTCGCAAGTCTGTGGCTGGTTTTCGCTACTTTTTGTACCGAGATTGGCCTCATCGCATGATTTTTTGTGTTTGCGTTTCGCATTTTTGAGGTGTGGCGTTGATTTATGCACGCCCATTTGACGCGTTATCTGGTGACTATTGCATGCTTCCGCCGCGTTGTGAATACTTGGTTGGCACGGAGTGATTTTCCCGCGATAGGCTGCGATGTTGAGAGTTGCGTTAAGCTACTCTTGCAGTAGTTATCACACGTTCTTGTGAATATACCCCCTTGATTCTTAGCTACATTGCTCTTGCTGACTCTTCTGTCCCGCATAGCTATTTTGTACCTCCGTGTTTTAGTGCGCTTTATAAATTCCATCCTATATAGCAAATTATATTGAAAAATAGAATTAGTACTAAACCAATACAACTAAACAAAATTAAAGTATAGATCAAAAAAAGCCAGATTGTTTCTTTTTAAAAATAATGTAAAACATAAAAATCAATATATAAATATTAACAGTCCTAATTAAACAATACTTAGAAAGGTGTTCAACTTTGAACGAGTTAGTTTACAATTCCCACTCCAAAGTAACTACTGTTGGGGAAATTATAGGGGTGAAATCTACTATCCCCATTTAAAGAACTGTAGATTTCACAATAAAAATTGCATACTATATTAATGAAAACATACAATTATTGTTATAATGCTAATACCTTATGATGATAAAATCAGCAATACATATATGTTATAGATGCGGTGTGGTCTGACGCTAAAGAAGATGGTGACCAGCTAGCAGTGCTCTGCGGCGGTAACCGAGGGAGGACACTTTTCAACTCGGACGCTGTATCTTAGCACCGTTGCCCCATATGTTTCTGCTTTAGGATGATGCGCTGAGACTTCTGACTCGCCACTGCGTGTCCCAAACCAGGCATGCCAGAGGAAGCGCTTCCAATTCACCGTTACATGCTAAATCCCCCGTTTTTTCAACTTCTAACCCATTTTCTGTACTACAGTGCAATATGGAGGGCTCGGATCATATTGTTTCGCATTCTACTTCTGGGGTTTATGTATCAAATGCAACAAATACTCCTCTTCCGATGACTAAGTCTTCCACTATACTGGTTCCTTCCTCATCATCCACATCAACCAAGCAAGTTAAAAAAGACCCTCCATTGCCTGCTAAATTTCCCCCACCAATATCTTTGGAGTTACTTTTTGAGGAGATACGAGCTCTTAAGCCTTATGTGGAATAAATAAATAAACGCATTCAAAGGGAAACAGCCATTACAACGCGGCTGTTTCCCCGCAATGCCATTACATCGCAAGCATAACAACGCATGCAATGTAACAACGCGTACCCATTACTATGCGTGTTTTTACATCGCATGCGCTGTTACAACGCATGCGATGCAATGCCGATCCACCTTGTTGTGAGGAAAAACAGAGACTCTTCCATTTCCTCACAACGACTTGCACCGCCCCACAACGTGAAGCAGGAACCAGGTGCAGAGACGGCGATGCTGGAGAGGAACCACAAAGAAAGAGAGGTAAGGGTGATTGTGCTTGGGGTGGGAGTAGTGTGGGTAGTGGTTTAGGGTAGTATTGTATTGTTTTAGGGCTTAGGGCAGTGTAGGGGGAGTAGTGTGGTTAGTGGTTTAGGGTAGTGTTGTAGTATTGTAGTGTTTTAGGGTTTAGGGTAGTGTAGTGGTGTTTGGGTAGCGTAGTGGTTTAGGGTTTAGTGTAGTGTTTGTATAGTGTAGTATATTAGGGTTTAGGGTAGTGTTGTAGTGTTTGTGTAGTGTTTTAGGTTTTAGGGTAGTGTTGTAGTGATTGTGTAGTGTAGTATTTTAGGGTTTAGGGTAGTGTTGTAGTGTTTGTGTAGTGTAGTGTTTTAGGGTTGAGGGTAATGTAGTGTTTGTGTAGTGTTTTAGGGTTTAGGGTAGTGTTGTAGTGTTTGTGTAGTGTTTGTGTAAAGTAGTATTTAAGGGTTTAGGGTAGTGTTGTTGTGTTTGTGTAGTGTTTTAGGATTTAGAGTAGTGTTGTAGTGTTTGTGTAGTGTTTTAGGTTTTAGGGTAGTGTTGTAGTGTCTGTGTAGTGTAGTGTTTTAGGGTTTAGGGTAGTGTTGTAGTGTTTGTGTAGTGTAGTGTTTTAGGGTTTAGGGTAGTGTTGGAGTGTTTGTGTAGTGTAGTATTTTAGGGTAGTGTTGGAGTGTTTGTGTAGTGTTTGTGTAGTGTAGTGTTGTAGGATTTAGGGTAGTGTTGTAGTGTTTATGTAGTGTATTGTTTTAGTGTTTAGGGTAGTGTTGTAGTGTTTGTGTACGGTAGTGTCGGGGGGTTGTGCATGGTGGTGTAGTGTAATTTTAGGGAAAGGACTGGGGGTTGGGGAGGGTTGTGCAGGGGTAGTGTAGAGTCACTTACCTTGCAAACTTTAACCACTAGTATAGCTTTACCATGCATGCCTTTGCGGTGTAATGGCATGCGTGGTAAAAGCATACTCGTGGTAAAAGTTTGCGATGTAATGGCATTTAGTTGTCATTGACATTGCGTAGTAATACCCGCGTTGTAATGGCACGCGTGGTATTAGTATGCGATGTAATGACATACATCCGCATTCAAAGCCTGGATGATAAATGGTCTGCTTTTGACAATAAAGTAACTTTAATGGAACAGCAAGTTCTCAGCAAATTATTCCTATCCAGATGGAAATCTCTCAACTTCAAAAACAGGTGGAGAACCTGGAAAACCGTAGTAGGCACAACAATCTTTGTATTTATGTCCTGTCTGGAGGACTTGAAGGAACCAATCCTATTGCCTTTTCCCAAACTTTTCTTTTGCAGATTCTTAACTTACCCAAAACGCCATCATTGAATATGCAGAGGGCACATAGACTTGGTCATATTTCACATTCTTCATCATCCTCTCATATCCCCAAAAGGTGTTATAATTTACTTTTTGGAATATACTGACTTATTGAAATTCCTCCAGGCAGTTAAATTCAAACACCTTATCTCTTGGTAAGGCTCTACATTGTTCCTCTCTCAAGACTATGCTGAAGCTACGGCAGATAAAAGGGAACGTTTTCTGGACATGCGTCCAGCGTTACAAAATCTTAATGCTAGATTTGGATTGATTTATCCATGTCTTCTTAAGGTGACTTATAAAAACAAGACCACTACATATGAAGATCCTATTTTACTACAGCGATTTTTAAACAATTGCAAAGAAGAAGAGATGGAAATTGCAAGACTGTCTTCTGCTTGACATATTTTGTTTATGCTACTCATTGTTGCTGGCAATTGTTTGAAGCAATGTTCTGAATAACATGTATGTTTTCCCTTTCTATGTTTCCTTGCTATGTGCTATTTCTTCTGTTTTACCCATGATCTTTTATCGGATGCTTTTGTCCTCCCTCCATGCCTGCTCGTAGTCTTAGTCAGTTGTACCATCTTCCCTTTGTGGCCTTAACACCCTCCACCCATGTTTGTGTTTTTGGTATGTTACTTTGTTTATCTTGTCTATTATTGTTATCCAATATTTCTACTGTCTCTCTATCTTCCCTTTCCCCTCTTTTCCATCATCTTCCATTTCTCCCTTCTTATCAAGAATTTCTTCATTTCCTATTAATTTCTGTTTATGTTTGAGAGCTTAGTTTGCTAATATATTGTATTTTTCAGAGTGTATAATATTTATGCTTTAGTTATTCCTACTTCTTTTTTATCTTTTGATAAATGACATTACGTGTTTCTTTTGGAATCGTAACGGTTTGGATTCACCTACTAAAAGGCAAAGAGTACTTATCCATTTATCTATCCTTAAGTCAGATATTGTGTTCCTACAAGAATCTCATATAATTGCATCAGAAGTTAAAAGCTTAAACGACACCGGGTAGGAAATGTTTTTTCCTCACCTGGTATGGGCAAAAGAAATGGAGTTATTATTCTCTGTCATAAAAAACTCAATGTTACTCTTCTCTCTCAAGATGTGGATGACAAAGTTCGGTGGTTGTATGTACATCTCACAGTTAATAACATACCTTTATCTTTGTTTAATATTTGTGCCCCTACCAAAATTGATAATGATTTTTGGCCTGCTATATCTGTTAAGCTGATGTCTATTCCTAGACAATATGTTATTTTTAGTGGTGATTGCAATTTAGTTGTTGATCGTACCTCTAAAGTAACTTTCTTTCCTGTCCCAATGCATCAACAATTCACTACACTCCTGACCAAAGATAATTGTTGATTCTTGGAGACTGTGCAATCCACAGCTGCGAGAATATACATTTTTCTCTTCCCACACACCTATCCCAATCTCGCATAGCTTATTTATTTGTGTCTAAATCACTATCACAACACATTCTCCGTGCAGATATTGGTTCTATATTAATTTCTGACCATGCTCCAGTAATTTTGGATTTAGAATTACTCTCTATTTGTATAACAAATAAAAGATGGCATTTCAATACCACTTTATTAATTGACCTTGTTTTTACCTCTACATTTGAGCCTTTTATTATTGAATTCTTTAACCGTAATATGTTCTCTAATCTCCCCTTTCCTGTTGTATGGGATGCTTTTAAATCTTCCGCCAGAGATTTTATTATATTTTACGTTGCTAAAAAGAAAAAACATAATTCTCAAAAAGCACTTGATATTCTTAAGCGTGTGAAATTGTTAGAAAATCTCTATAACACTACTAACTCTAGATCAGATCTCAACAATCTTGTCATAGAAACATTTAAATATAACAAATTATCTACATAAATTGCTAATTCCTACCTCCTTAGAGGCAGTGCCTGCTATTATGGAGGACAAAACAAGGCAGGTAAACTATGTGCCACTTATCTTATATTCAAAAAACAACATATTAAAATAGATTATAGCTTACGATCAGACTCTTCCCCAATAGTTAAGGATGCTGACACTTTAGAGGGATTATACACCTGATTCCATTCCTGATCCTTCTGCTCTACAAAATTACTTTTCTTCTATTTAGAAACTATTTCCAACTGATATTTACTTTGCACCAATGGAGGATGAAATTTATTAGAAAGATATCTCTCAAGCGCTGAAACTAATTAAAACCGGAAAAGACCCCGAACCAGATAGTTTTCGTGTAGAGTTTTATTCCCACTTTTCTAAATCTCTTCTTCCACATCTTCATCTTTTATTTCTTAATTTTATCTCCTCTAAGGGTTCAAGTGGTACCTTTCAGGAAGATCTCATTTGTCTAATTCCTAAAGATGGAAGAGACCCCCATTTATGTAAGAATTAAAGACCCACTTCTCTCGTTAATTCCGATTACAAAATATTTGCTAAAATTCTTGCTCTTCGACTAGATCCATTTTTACCCTTGCTTATTTGCAAAGAACAATCAGGTTTTATTGAAGGTAGATCTATTTCTGATAATACTAGAGTTTTCTTTAATATATTAAGTAAATCTAACAAATATCCTCACTCATTGGCGGCCATTTCCCTTGACGCGGAAAAAGCTTTTGATTTTATGGATTGGTCTTTTATATTTCATACACTTACTTGGTATAGTTTTGGTCCTACATTTATTCCCTATATATCTTTATTATATACTGCACCAACAGCATTTATTTTTGCTAATGGTTCTATTTCCTCTTCTTTTTCTTTACGAAGAGGGGTTCGTCAGGGATGTTCTCTTTCCCCACTTCTTTTTATTCTCACATTCAAACCTTTTCTTGCAAAACTTAGACAAAACCCTCAAATTACTGTTTTTCTATATGGTAAATTCCATATCAAGTTGAGTGTTTATGCTGATGACATTATTTTTTTCTATCCAAACCAGATTCCTCCCTTCCTACTTTCCTTATGGAAGTTGACACCTTCTCTTCACTTTGTGGTTATAATTTGAACCATGATAAATGTGAAATTTTCCCTCCTAATTTTCTTTGTTTTAAACAAGATTTCTCGCTTTCTAATTTTGCTTGGAATTCTCAAAAAATTTAATATTTAGGTCTTTGGTTTGTTCCTTCCATTAACAAACTCTAACTTTAAATATGAAGTTATTTCCTAATTATCCACTTCTACTGCTAAATGGCACCCTCTTTATTTATGCTGGTGGGGTAGACTTGATACTATTAAGATGATGCTTGCTCCTATTGTGTTTTACACTATTTCTGCTATTCCTTTTACTATTCCCTTACATTTTTCAAAAAGATGTATTCTATATTGTTGACTTTTTCTATGGAACCATAAAAAGCCTCATATGTCTTTGTTTATGCTTAAACATAATAAATCACATGGCGGTGTGAATATTCCTGATTTACAATGTTATCATACTGCGTTTGTCCTTAAGCACTTTTCTAAATGTTTATTTGATTCACCTTCAGGTCCCGTTCCACTTTGGAAAGATATTGAACTATCCTTTCTTTCTCCTTCATCATTTCAAGAGTTTCTTTCATTTACCCATAAATCACCCTATCTATCATCTTCTATACACAGCACTACTCATAAGCTTTTTCAACCTATACTTTTTACAGTTCTTTTGCATAATGAAGAGTTTCTTCAATCTTCAACTGGGCATAATAATCTTATAAAAATTAATAGCACACCTATTTTTTGGAAAAGCCGGTGGTATAAAGGTTTACTTTAGGTTCATCAATTTAGGTAAAATGGTTATTTTCTTACATTTTAAGAAGCACAATTACTATATAATCTTCCACAATCAAATTCTACTAAATGTACTACATTGATCCAAATCGTATCTGTGAGAGGCTGGCCTGGTATATGATGTACACTTATGTAAGTGGGCACCCTGCACCAGTCCAGACAACCCTTATGGTGATTTAGGAGGTCTTAGACAACCTTAGAAAGCTCTGTAGGTGGTAGCTGTGGAGAGCACCCTTCAGGCTTAGTCCAGAAGGAGGGTAAAGCAGCTTGTTTTACCAGAATGCAATCTCTTAGGTATAGATTAAGTGAAAAAGAAACACACAATGTATTTATAAAAATATGTATTTATTATATAATACTCACTAACACATACAGCTATCTACTACCTGGAGCTATGCACAATGCACACAATACTTTGCATAGCAATCACGTAAATAGCATAGACTACATAGTGGACCCCAGGGCGGACCAAACCAAATATACTAAGAAAGTGGTAAAAGAACCATGACTCGTGTCAAGACAATGTCCAGAGGACGTAGAAGTGCCGGGGACCCAAGGAACCACCCTAGGTGAGTGACGAGGAGCCCCACTGAGATCGTGTGCAGTTTGGGAACATGACTGCGTTCTCTGCACAAATCAGCGTGTAAGTTGCGGTTGCAATTTTAAAGATTAAGGACCCTTTAAAGTGGACCCTGAAAATTCCCTGTGGAATACAGAAGTTTGGAGAGCCACCCCACCCATGGATACCCTAGTACCCACGTTACCTACACCAGGGAAGCAGAGTGCTTAGGTGTGAAGTGGTGTCGAAAACTGCTGTGGAACCCAATTGAGAACTTCAGGAAAATGCCACTGCTGGAGAAGGAGAAAAGTGTCCAGTGGAATTTGAAGGTGGATTAAACTTGAGGAGTACTTGCAAGCAGAGGGGACAGAGCCTATGTCACTTAGAAGTGACCCGGAGACCTGGAAGACGAATGCCCGCCGATGTTGGGAGTTGCAGGAGAGTTGACAGTGTCCTTGACTCTGCAGCTGTAAGGACCAGGTGACACTTTGGAAGACCAGGTGCTGTGCACGAGCTGTCCCATGTTGGATGTCGAGAGTTGACGGGTCGGTGTCCATCGAGAGCACGAACAAGCCTTGGCAACTGCAAAAAGCGTGGGAGTCGAAGAAGGTGCAATGTCGGGACCAGCAAGGTACAGGGGACTCACCACAAGTAGGGGAGTCAGGGCAGGCCAAAGCAATCGGAGGTGCCCAAAAGAAACAAAGATGACCCCCAACAGGGCCCACAGGCCGGAGCCACTGGAGTCGCAAGAGGACCTCAAGCAGCTCACCAAAAGATGCAGGCCACGGTGCAAACGATGTGGTGTGGACAAAGATTCTGGTCACTGGAAATGCTTCAGGCTGGGGATACTTGGAGCCAGAAGATCTTGGTGGAAGGAATCCAACAAGCCTTTATAAGAGCAAGTCAATGCGATGCACAGGGTTTCGGTTCCTGCGGCTCCTACGAGGGATACTGGCCTCAATCTTGGTGAGAGGGCAGGGCAGGCCTCAAGAGACGTGGAAAACCACCACCTGTATTGTTTAGCCTTTCAAAGTCCGTGGGAGCTCAGGATCAGTAGACCGGTCAGCTTAGTTGCAGTGCCTGCAGATGCAGGGATGTGACTCCTTCACTTCAAAGGAGATTCTTTCAGGTGTCTTGGATGCCCACAGGCCTTGGAAGGTTCCTGTATGGTGCACAGACACAGACAATGCATCAGAAGAGCAGGGAGATGAATTTGAGCCCAAATGAAGTCCAGGGAAGTCTAGAGTGCCCAGATGGTAGAAGTTGAAGTGGTGTCTGAATTCAATCGTGTCGCACAACGAATCTAGGGACCTACACCCAGGTAAGTTCTTAGGTACCCTAAGGAAAGGGTTGGGATAATTCAGGGGACCCTCCCAGGGGACGCTTTAGACAGGGGGGAGGATACTCCCATGTCCTTTGTCCAGTTTCACACCACAACGGGAGCCAATGGCTCCCAGAGCTGGTTTTAAATGGAGTATGCAAGGAGGTACCAAATATGCCCCTCATGCAGACTGAGTGGCGCTAGCAAGCGTACCCGCCGGCCCAATACACTAAATCCTTACTGGGAGGTGGTCACCCTGTGATAGGATACCTATTGTTCTGCCTTCCCCTGCTCGAGCTTGGCTCAGCAGCAGGAGGGCAGAATCGTGTCTCTGGTCAGCAGCAGCCATGTTGTGCTCTCCGGGTCTAGAGGACTGGTATCGGGAGCAATGAGAGTCTAAAGGAGGCCAATTCCAGTGCTTGGAATCATACCTCCCACACCGTTTACATTGTGGTGGTATGATCCCAACATGTTTGATACCAAACATGATAGGGTTTGTTGCAGCTAATTTCAAGATGGTAATCGCGTAATTATGCGGTGCCCGTCTATATGGAATATGGCTGCTTCACTTACAACCCGGAAGAATGGACTCCGTAGGCTGTATGGATGTCCTGCTCATGCAGGGGCACCCTCACACTTAGAACCAAGCACCCTGCCCTCAGAATGGTAAAGGCCTGCTATAGGGGTGACATAGGTTTTATGTGCAGTGACCCTAGATATAGGCGACCTATATCTTTTGTAAGTGGTGCTAGCATTAGCTTACACAGGCTGCAATGGCAGGCCTGTAGTTACAGTTTGAATGGTCTCCCATGGGTGGCATAATACATGCTTCAGCCCATGGGGGACCTCTGGGGTACCTATGCCATGGGTAGAAAGCAGAGAGATTGGGGACCTGATTAGCAGGATCCCAGTCAGACTAGTCAATAACAGCTTAGCACCAGGCAAACAGAGGGGATAACCATAAAAGCAGATCCTACTTTCCTACAGTATTCTCCTCCTTATCTTCACTATCTTCAACTATCTCCCCTCCATTACCTCATATAAATATTGTCCCTATCTTCAGCACTCATCCAAGTGCCTCTTCCATTTACAAATCACTTACTAAACTTTCAGACCACAGAAATAAGACTAACATCGAATTACAGAAGGAGCACAACTTTCAAACCTCTTGGTCCGTCTCATTTTGGTACGAATTGTGGTTAAAACTTCAGACCTCAAGAGGTTAAGACCTCAAGATCAGCCAGCACAGCTCAAACTCTTTTCTTCTTATATAATAGACTCATAATCACGCCCACTATTTTACATACATTTAATCCAGATGTCCTATCCTACTGTTGATTGTGTAATGCTACCCATGCTGCTTTATTTCATATTCTTTTTTCATGCCCTTTCACCCACCATTTTTGGTTGAAGGTATGGTCTCAAATTAACACTATTTTTAATACACACATCCCTTTTTCTCCTACACATATTTTTCAAGGTACTCTCTCCAAACACTGGCACTCACTTACTTGTACAACCACAATAGTGGATTTATTAATTGCAGTTGCCTGTCAGCAAATTACTAAACATTGGAAACAATCCTCAAAGCTTTCTTTTCAAGCTTGTTGGCAAAGTGTATACTACAATCACCGATTGAATTGTGCATACATCTCTTCCCTATCCTTTCTTATTAAAAGGGAACATATATGGTCACCGATAACTATCTTCTTAGACGCTTCTGCACGTAATTTTGCTCATCACCACAAGTTCCCAAACCATCATAATGTTTTACTTCTCTTATTTCTGATTATATACCTTTGTTATAATCTTATACCATAAGTATGATATTGATAGTTTGATATTTTAATATGCTCTATATTTGCTCTCCATGCCTCACAGTTTAATTTACCTTATAGACTTAATTAATTCTTGCTCTCTTCTCTATCCCTTTAATCATATTCTAACTTTTTCATATATGCAACGATTTGATTACATTGACTGTTTCTTTATGTTGATTATTCCTTTGCAATTTGTACTCTTGAAGTTTCAAAGAAAATGTATACAATCGTTGCAATTTCTCCTTAATAAATGACTTTTTTCAAATTTAAAAAATAATAATTATATTTTATAGAACTATATTAAGTAAAACACTCTTGTACACAATAACTAATATATACTAACTAAATACAAATCAACATTTCATAGACATATTAAATAAAACATTATATACAATGATATTTAAAAAATATAGTATATTTCTGAAAGATGATATTCTTACCTTCTATGATCTGTCCACAATGTTTTTGAGTTCCCAATATATTTTTTTAAACAACACTTAAAAAAATACAAGTCATCTATATATTACAGTAGAATTCCGTGATAGTGCCACAGGAAACATAATTTATACAAACCTAACTGTAGCTGTCTGATTATGACAATTACACATCTTTAAACACTGTATCTTTACCCTCCCACATATTGCACTATTTGCTTTCTAATATATTATATCATCAAATTTAACACCCTGTAAAACTGCCAGTGTTGTCATATTTTAGTCAATGTTTTTGGGCAGCCTCTTCATAAACCGGTCTTTTAGCCATCATGCACTATTCCATGTTCTCTTTCCATTTAGCCAAATCCAGTGGGGAAATGCCTCTATTTTTCGGGCAATATATATTTTGGAAATAATTTAACGCTGGTTGGATAAACGATCTTGAGTACTTTCATGACCCCTCCTCACACAAAAATTCAATAGGGCCACTTTAGGCGAGACTACTCTTTGCTTTCCTGTGACATGGCTCAAGCAGGCCATAACCACCTTCCAGAAGTGTTCCAGGGCAGGCCATGACCAAAGTAGATGGAAGAAAGTTTCCCTTGCACATACCTGAAGTCACCCACCTGAATCTTCCACAGTACAATCCCAGTGTAATATAACCTGTGCAGAATACATAGTTCCACTTAAAGAAATCCAGCACGAATATTGATTTCTCTGAGGATCACAAGGCTTGCTCCCATTCTTCCTCTTCCAGTACCTCGAGGTCTGTCTCCTAATCAGATTTTAACTGTATCAAGGAGTTGGAGGAATTATTTACACACTGTTCTTACACATTACAAAGACAGCGTTTATTGGAAGGGGTTCAGTAAGTAGTCTGTCTTCCAGTAGTGAAGGGTCGTCTATCGTTGTTCCCCTAGCCACCTGTGATAACAGGGCAGACCTGATCTGTAGGACCCTAGGGGCTTCCTGTGTCACCAATCCATATTTCATTCTAAGAGATTCCCAGGTGATTAGGGCCGCACTTTTCCACATTTCGCTCAATTTACTTATACTAATTCTATCTCAGCTATTAAAGCACTAGTGTTTCTCCACCTCTGCCAGAATGTCGCTATCCTGTAAAAGGGTTTACATTGTTAATTTCCTGCCCCACCCTAGGTATTTGGTGACTGACCTCCACGTGGCTATCATCACACTGGTGTGAGGCAAGAGGTCCCTGATGGGTTTTGCTGTGCAGAAGGCCACTGGGTACCTTGAGTACCAGTGGCCAGGCATTCTTCCCCTAGCAATGGCTCCTCCTGGGAAAAAAGGGCTATTCATTAAACACTATTAGTTGTGAGACTCAGTAGTACCTTCTAAGATCAGGGAGTGGAATTTATCCCTTTTGAGTTTTGTAAATGCAATGCATGCCATCCCCTCATTTCACAATAGGATCCGAAGCTCTGCTTATAACATCCAGAAGAAATCGGGGGATATTTCGAAGGGTGTATTCTGGAGCACATACAGAATTTGGGGAGGTTAATCTTCATAGAGTGTGGGTCAGCCTAATAAAGATAAGGGAAGGGTTCTTCTGTGCTCTACATAATTTTTAAATTGCTCTACTTCAATTCATCCCTCGTGATGTAGATGCTGTAGGTTAAAACCTTCTGGTGAGATTGTAAGCATGCAGGTCTGAACGGATCCTCTGGACCATTTTGTTAATGGATATAAAATGGATTTTCCCATTGTATTCTATAGCCTGAGTAATTCCAAAATGACTGGAATATCTGCGGAAGTCTGGGAATGGTGGCATTCAGTTGTATGACATATAAAAGAATATTGTCTACGTGTAGGGAGATATGCTCATCCCACCCTGACTCCCATTGCTGGCCCCTCATCATAGGATCCTCTAAAAACCTCTCAGACGCAGCAGCCAGTTGGCTGAAGTGCCAGGGTGGAAAGTATAGAGGAAAGCGGGCAGCACTGTCTAGTCCCTCTTGAGAGCTGGAAGGGATCTAATCAGGCTCCATTTACTCAGACTCTCGCCAATAACTGTTGATATAATAATTTAGCTCATCTAAAGTACTTTGGACCTAGCCCTACTTTTTGCAGTACACCCCACATATAAGTGTATGTTATTGTGTTGAACATCTTAGCCTTAACAATGTCACCACTGTGGACTTGTTGCCAATAGTTTTGCAAGGATCTTACCTTGTGCTTTACGTAATGAGACAGGCCTAGATGAGGCACAATCACTGGGCCGCTTTCCCTCCTTTAATATTGTTATTATAGTAGCCATGCATTGGTGCAGAGGGAGACCTTCACTCTCACTAGCCTCTTTGAACATGCAGCACATGTGCGGGGTGAGAATGTTGTCCATATTTTTAAATAGTTCTATTGGTAGGCCATTTGGCCTGAATGGTTTACCCGATTGCAAATCTCTTAGAGCTCTAATTATCTCCTCCTCGTCTCTGTGTCTAATTCCCGCACACACTCCAATGAAAGCATTGGCATCTTGAGATCTTTAAGGAATTCCCATTTGTCACTTGGGTATTTGGGAACCAGATGAGCTGTACAACTTGTTGTAGTAACCAACTAATTCCGCAGCAATTTGCCCATCTTCACTAATCATCTGCTCTGAGTTTGAGTGCAAGTCGCACCCAGTTTTTATCACAGTCCCTTTTCCCCAGTCATACCAGATGCTTCTTTGCATTATTACCTACCTCTAACAGACTTTATTGGGTGGCTATGGCGGTCACTCTACCAGCATTTTCTACGGGTCTCAGAATTTGTTTTGTTTCAGTCATAACTGGTACCCCATCTCTGAGTCCTTTATCGATCCAACAGCAGTCGTGATTGGCATCTACGGGGAGGGGACTGCAGGTGCGGGCGGGCAATTTTTTTTAATAATAATAATAAAAAACATACCTGAACGCGACGTCCTCCACTCTGGTCCTCTTCTCACTAGGGATGGGCGGAATTTGCGAAAGCGACTTTCGCAAATTATCGCGAAAATGTTCAAAATCTCCGCAAACAAGCGGAAATATCGCGAAGATGCAGAAGTTTTTTTCCGGCATGTTCGCGAGATTTTCTGCATGGTTGCGGGTCGCCAACTTACCCATGTGGTTGCTTGCGGGCGCGGCCATCTTGTTTTCAGTTGTCTCGCGGTGCATGATCGCGAGAAAAAAGACGTGATCGCGCGACGCATGACGTCACTGCGGACGCGAACTGTCGCGAGACAGCGCAAATGGCTAAAACAATACAACATCTCATGGAGAACGCGACCGGATCGGGAAAACTTGTCGGCGAACGCGGGGATTCAGGTAAGGCGATCGCGCGCGCGTGAGAATGTATTATTTTACAGCGCGAGCAAGAACCAAATTATCGCAAAGCTGCGGAATGCGGAAATTTTTACATTTCCGCGCTCTCCGCGGAACGCGGAAATGCCAAATTATCGCAAATTCCGCGAACGGAACGGAAATTTTGCCCAGGCCTACTTCTCACCATCGGAACTGGAAGCAGCAATTCCCTTCACCAATCAGTATGCTGGTCTCATGCAGCATGAGACCAGCACCCTGATAGGAGGTAGTAGCCTCACTTGGCGCTCCACAGAGCTCTGGAGGCCTGCACATGCTCTAACCCAGCTGTCTTAAGACAGCTGGGTTAAATCTGTTTAAAGTTCACATGTGTGGCTGGCCATCGCAAGACGGCTGACCAAAGAGACATACGCACTTTAAAAAGGGCTTTGTCAGACCACCCTCCTCCCTGCTGAGTGACATGCTGCTGTCACTCAGCAGCGGTCCCGCCCCCTTCCTGATGCTCTGTTTGGGAAGGGGGGAAAAAATAAAATGGTAATAACTTACCATTTTGTTTTTTCAGGGGTTTGGGGGATTTTAAGTGGGCTGACATTCCTCCACTCCAACAGAGGAGCCGCCCCTGTCCAACAGCTTGTTCAAGCTGCAGGTTTTTTCTCTCCAGTTTATTGGCTTGGTCTCTCTTTCGATTTTAGGCCTCAGTGATCAGGAAATGTTCAGGACAAATGTTTACGCCTCCCAAAACTTAGCAACAGACTGTACCGAACCTATGCTCTCCTAAACATAGAGAATTGAACTCTCCATTATTTTATCCACTAATTCTCTGTTTTTTAGTTATATGGGGTCAAATACTCAATTTTCACTTGCTCCTCCCTGTTGCCCATGGTGTGCCACCCACAGGGGGAATGGTCTGAGACTGCTCTCGTAGACATCCTGGTATCTCAGAAAAGACCCTCATGTGCATGATGGGAAACGGCCACTATAACGTGGCTGTTTCCACGCATAACGTTAACCACGCATGCATTACAACGCATGCGTGGTTAACACGAATACCCTTTACCACGCGTACCTTTACTACGAGATACGTAGTAAAGGCATGTGTGGTAAAGGGTAAAATTAAAAAAGGGCGCTTAGGGGGGTCTCACCCCCCACAAAAAATAAATGCTTCCAAAAAGAAAAGGGGGCTTGGGGGTTCTCCCCCCCCAAAAAAGCACCATATTTTAAATGTGCAAGGTTTTAATTTACAGCTGTGGGCACAACGTGGAAAGTGCCTGCATATTGTATATGTGTGAATTTAAAAAGAGAAGTGTCTAGAACGATGGAACGCATGCGCCTACCTTTGTTCTATGTGAAAGTCGCGTGCAGTTTCTAACGTCCATATCGGATTCACCACGTGTTCTGTGACATTTTCACCAATCGCATGCTGCTCTGCAACGTTATGAAGCGCGTCTTGCCTGAAAGCCACCCCGCGCGGCCGTCATCACGTGCTGCAGTATTGTGACTGGAGGCGTTTTACAGTAGTGTAATGAAAAAATGCAAACCACGTCATTTCGAGCGTGTTACAATAAAGCTTCAACATGGACAGTTGGTAACAGGTCACAACGCAGAGCTTGTGTGGGCACTCCATGTTCAAAATTGAAAAGGAAAAGGGGACTGAGATAACCTTTAGCAAGAATATGCCCTTACCATGCATACATTTACATCGAAAATCGTTGTAAATGTATGCGTGGTAAAGGAATATTCGTGGAAAAGGTTATGCATGGTAAAGGCATTCGCGTTGTAACGCATGCGTGGTAAAGGCATGCGTTGCAACGGAATGCGTTGTAACATCATACAACCGTGCATGATGTGTATGAAAATGATCGATATGTGCAAAATTGCGATCTGCACTCAAGAAAAAGGTGCACTGGTTTTTCTCTGGGTGCAGTATGCTCCAAATAACCCTGAGGCCCATAGCATCTAGGGATCCCACAGGTGGAGACCCACCAGGTCCAACTTTTTGCTGAGTGTGTTTATCCAAATCATAATTCAGAGTCGAGTTACTTCTGTTGTGACTGAGTCGATCTTTGGCTCCAGTGATTTTTTAGCTTCCTGGCTTCATGCATAGCCACCATTAAATTCCTGAGAGAGGGGCTACAGAGGCTTGCTGCATAGCATTGCTAGGATGATCTCCCTCCCCATAGATGTTTTATTCCTACCAGCCTGTTCTACGGCTGATTTGTCCATTTTGGTTTGCGGATTGGATTTTCCTCCTCTAAACAAGCCTTTTGTGTCTGTGAGCACAGGAGTTGAGGCAGGGCTTGTCGATGGTAGTGCTACTCCGCATCTGGAGGAGGCTTGTGATCAGGGGTGTACTCACCATTGCCTATCAGGTGGGTGATGGAAGTTCTTGTGCAAACTACTGCCCTGCACCACCCCCTCGTGACCTTCCGGCTATCTTGTACCTCCCGCAGATTTCCCATTTAACCCCCGCAGCTGCCGAACAGACAGTCTTGTTGTCACCAGTACTGACTGTGATTTAATGGCCATTTGCAATGTTGGCCTGGTTTCCCTCATGTCTTACCGCTCAGATGTGTAGATGTTAGCTACGGCCCATGTCTCTCTTGTGTGTCCCCATCACTGCGCTTACTAGACACCCTTGCATCCTCACTTTTTAGTTGATCAATGGAGTGCGTACTCTTGAAGTCTCCATCTTTCATGGTTTTGTTGGGTGTGATCTCCTTCCATGAAAGGTGAGACAGCGGTGTTTGCAGCTTTTTGCACCACATTCTGTACACAGCCAGCACAACTAATCAATTCGAGCCCCGGCTGACGGTTGCACCTCGGCCCAGCTGTCTCTCTTGTAGGCTCCTTAGTCAGGCACCCGCTTTGTTTGCTGGCAGGGCTTTGCATTGGTATTGGCACCCTCGTTGACCATGCTTACCATTTTTTACCTCTTTGATGTTGATCAGGGTCTCGGTATGCCTTGATCTGTTGGGCGGCTGGGCCTGTGTCAGTCTCCACTTAGGGAGCCAAGGTCTCCACAGCAGCAGCTCCACTCCCGATTTACCACGACTCAATGTCTCTGTTCACCCCCCCCCCCTTTTGTGAATGCCTGGGAAGGGGAGAGGGTGGGGGCCAGAGAGCCCCTCGGGTCGTTTTCTGCCCTTCCAAGCCCCAGTGATGTCCTACATTGTGGCAAGATAATCTAGGTTGCAGCTGCAGGCTTGTCTGCAGGCCAAGTTGGCTCGCACTTGGATCCTCGCATGTGAGGTTGCTCTCCATCCACTCTCTACATGATCTTTTACCTCCGTGGGAGATGTGTTGTTAAGCATTTCTACGCCTCTAGCATTTAAGGGTCATTGGGCAGATTAGTGTGCAAATATTTAGGGGAGCCATCTAGGCTGCCTTCAGGACATGTCCACAATAGTGGAGGATAATTTTGACATGATATTCATGTATCACACAATTTTTTTCATGATATTTTGGTAATTCACCTTAGTGGTTTTACCTGCCAGATAAGGAAAACAGAAAAGCACTCATATTGGCAAGCTACATTTTTTAAATGATGAGCAGTCGATGAGAGGTGGATTTAACAGGTTGAGTATTCATATAATCTATGGACTGTGGTTGAAAATATCAAGGGTGGAGTGGGAGAAAGTGACCAATAAAGTAACATATGCATTAAAAAGTGTTGGGCTGAGGGATTATCTTGGATCTTGTGGTACACAAAGGACAAGAACAATAAAATAATATTTTGTTAGCGAAATATAAATAACTTGTGGGCATTCAAGTAAATGTGAATCGAAAACACAGGATGATCTGTTATCCTATCTGAGAAATTAAGGACGAGAATATTTGATTTGAGACCAGAATGCAGCAGATGGGTCTAAAAGGATCAGCTATGATGTGCTGCCTTGGTCCACAATGAGCAGGAGTTCTACTAGAATAGAAAAAATTGCAGATTCAGTGCTGTGAATTGGACAAAAACCAGACTGGTACAGTTCAAATATTAAATTGTTTTCCGGTAAAAAGATAGTTGCCAATTATTTTCTTTCTCAAGATTTTAATGGGCAGAGTAAGGAGATAAATGGGGCGAAAATTGATTAAAACAGCAGGATCGTCAGAAAATTAGGATAGTCAGAAGTTTTTTTAATAACTATTACACATAAGCCACACAGGAGCTAGACCACATTGCTAAGAAGTGCAATTGTTAAAAAGCATTTCATCCTCAGCAAACGTGCAACTTCAAACAAGTGTCTCTGTCTGTAACACAAACCTTCCCGTTCAGACAATGCTGACTCAAAAAGTGGCATGCGGCTGTCTCCTGTGTTTTTCACGTTGCCTCCAGTGGTAACTGGTTTTCTTGGTCACACATTGCTAATCATTGCTGCGTGGATGCAGCCCAAAACCCTCAAGTTGAACACAGTAAAGATATGATGAAGCTGATGCCACCAGGATGGTGCAGTCGCAGCCACAAAGCCCACAGGTAAAGACCACCTCAAGCTGTAGCGATGTATGGCCATCCAGCCAACTGAGACACACGGTCCGCTCTTCTAACCTAACCTCTAAAACGACTGCTTCCTTCTGTTCAGTGCTCCTATTGAGCAGTCTGCAAAGGTCCATCAAATGTTGGGTGGCATGATCTCAAGTCCCGTTGAATCTCACTAAAGGCGAATCCCCTCCCAAATAGCACAACATAACATGCGCAATTGTAAAGCGCACATTCACCCAAGGGTATCTCGGTGCTGAATAACAGATGTTTATTGTTACCCAGTCAATGGTACTCATTTTATCAACCTAAGAAATATGAAAGGCTGAGTGGACCCGCCAAGAGTTGATCCTGCACCCAAGAGATTGAACACAGGTCCCTACAGTGGACGCATTATCCCACTAAGCAACCAGACCTGGCATGGCTGGGCAGGGGGTAAATTACCCGGGTAAGGGGGTTCTTAACAATGACAAGCTTTACCTGAGGTAGCAATGCATTAAGGAGGACTGACATATGGGGGTACCTGTGGCGGTGTAGCAGGTTTCCTGACATATCTTCTGTGGTCATCATAGATTTCCAAGGCACCATTTTTCCGATCTCCTCTCCAGGAACCTCATATGTTTTCCGTATTGTAGGTGCCTCCGCTACATGCTTCCTAGTTTGTGACCGTGGTCAGCATGGTGACTTGCATTATGGCATGATCTGCATGCAGTGGTGAGGCTCCATCAAGCTGCTTCCAAACCTGAAGAAGGATCTGACAACATTTACTGGTAAAAGCCGACACCCAGGGTAGGCTGCTAGTGTCATCCAAGTTCCCTTGCCTGACTGGTCTGCCATGATCTGGGATTCTGAAACTAACCCGTGTGAGTCTCCTCTACCACCAAGATTCTATCTGCAGTAAGCGACTATTTTTGTCCCCTGTATTCCTTGCCCCTCTTCAGCTCTGATACCTGCATGGCTCCAAAGTTTGGACACATTTCGTAATGAAACAGACATTTCTCTTCAGACAATCCATACTACGGGTCTTTAAACAGCCTACATGTATGCACGCTTTTTCCAAATGTTTTGTTGAAGACTTGCACAATAGAAGAGTGGTTAAACCAGAATACAATGGATCTGATTACCTGCTCTTCATCCTAACAACACAGCTGAAATCAGATACAGAAAAATGATATCAGTCATGAGGGTGCTGTTCACCCACCGGTCAGCCCACCTCAGTACATAACTAGAGTGGGCCCCAAACCAGCACTCCATGCCATGTCTGTATATTATTATAAAACTGCATTGGTCACGTGGTGGTTCCCTCCACATATATGCACAATTGCATCCCAAATTTAAGATTCTCTTTCATCCCGTTAATAAGCCTGATGTGATGGTTCTTATACTTCTATCCCATTATTACCATTGAGAGGCACCTTAAAAATAACCTCCTTTATCCCAAAATTGAGCTGTCACACCTTATGACCAAAGCTTCTACATCACTGCCTTATTTGATTTAGAGGTGGGTGAAGAATTCCGCACTGCCGGTGGAGTTCGAGGACTTTTGCCCACAGTTCCGCCAAACTCAACGAAGTGATGTGGAGCAGAGTTTTTTCTCTCGGGCGGCTCACCCACTTTAAGTTGGCAAGCGTTTGCCAGAAAAAAAATCCTGACTTAGACCTCCTCCCGGTGAGATTTCTCAATGCGGGAGGTCGCTGCAGATCACAACCCCTCGTGTTTAGAAATCTGCTGCTCGCATTGAGGAAGCTGCAACTTGAGTAGAATGTCTCCTCGAGCAGCAGAAAGCAGCAGCACCCTCTGGTGCGATGTGTAGTGCCGTTCATGCTGATTTTACAGTGTGGGACAAATTCTCTGAGCTACCAATCCGTGTGAGCAGCCCGACTTGACAGACTCTGACACTGGTGGAACTCTACGGAGCGAGGCATAGTTTTTCTGGCACTTCGCTGAGTTCAGCAGAGTAAAACTTCACCCAGGGCTAAACTATGCTGCACACTTACCTGCCACCATGAACATTGCTACCTTTCCTCTGGCAGCTTACTCTCCTCCGTGGTAGCACCAGTATAAAAAAAAAGAGGGAACTATGTTCAGCGGTTCACACGTTTGTGCTACTTAATGAATCACACAGTCTTGGTTCGATCAACTACAAAGCTTCAGCAATTCTTTCCCATAAAATTGTTCCCGATTTCCTCATTATTAGGAAGTGGTCCAGAGTGGGAAACAGCCTTTATGACAAGGTTTTTACCCCTTTGTGACTTGTTAGACCTGGCTTTTTCAGCAGGTTTATCCCCAGACATTTTGGCCTGCTGTTTTTGATTCATTACAAAAACATACCCGCTGTAAAAAGATGTGTGGTAAAAAATGCATGGTTAAGGCTTGCGACCTAGATCATGCACTGTGTCGTGCAGCCCACTTTTGATCTTGCATCTTTACTCCAGAAAGGCTAAAAAATGGGTGAGGACGCAGCACATCCCACTGGGAAGCACTTGCAATACCAGAATCTGCCTTGAACTTCAAAACGCAACAGTGGTAAAGCTGTTAGCATTAACTTGCAACAACCTACATGAAGAGTTAATCTCCACTGTGCCCCTGCTGAGGCCTAACCTACATCAGAAGAGGTGCTGCTGATCTCACAATCGTTCCTATTCACACGGTGACCCACTGAATTCCTCTTTGGGTATCACAAGTGATGATCATCCTCTGCTGTTTCTTTTTATTCTTACCTAAAATGTCTAGTGGTGACACCTTAAAGATGTGGAAAGGGGGTCCCCAAATGGGTAACCATTCTGCCTGATTCTGAAACCAACCGTCCAGCTCCAGCCAGCTAGATTCTGTCTCAGTGACTGCTGCCCCCATCTTTCCTGGTCCACTCCAGGACACCTAAATGGGCCCAAAGTACAGCAGCACATATGCACAGTGGGAAATCTCCTCCTCATATGCCCCATTATTTCATTATTTGGCACTGTTGTCTCTAAAATGAACATAGTGATGGCCTCACTCTGTCCTGACCTGGCATTTTCTCTCCTGCCTCATCTAATCTTTGCCCACTTTTTCCTGTAACGTATCTGGCCGCTTCTTCAGTGATTTTAGGCTCCTCATTTAAGTCTCTGTTGTGATCTCTGTAGAAAGACACCTGGAGCCAGTATGTATTATCAGTCTTCTTTATTCATCTTCCAGTTCAGGTTACATCTGTCTCTACTCCAGCCAGCCTAGTGTGGTACCAGCCCCACCAGGAGCAGCCTCCCTAGCTGCTCAGCCCATCTTCAACTGCCAACACTCATCCACTCAGACACCCAGGCATTCCATGCATCACAAGCACACCAACATTCTATGACCATCTCACGCTCTGGCTGAGCAGCTAGTGGCAGCAGTGCTGGACTGCAATGTTAATCAATTAAGTAGGATATAACATTATCCCTTTTTCTTCAACAAAAACAAACATGCAAGTGATAAACATCAAGGAAGAACTATCCACAAGCAAAATGAATAATGGTACAAGTCCCACAGATGCAAACATAAAAATTAAAACATCGCAGTACAAAGAACCATTATACACAGAAAGAACGGAAAAGATAAATACATTTGATAAGCAATATCTCCCATCCCTCCCTAAAAGAATAAAACATTTTGAAGCAACAATAACATTACCAGAAATACATTTGAAGCATTTTGCATTAAACACTAAGACGTAATGCACTACAACGCAAAGGGTAAAAGACCCCACACAACCAAAGCCCCAATGTATAACTAAAAGTAGCTCTAAAGATAGCATACCCTACAACTACAACAATCCCAAGAAAAAGGGAACCAAACATGTATATGGATCGTCACCCATAGAAACTCCCATGAAGGGACATACATAAGTACTGCGCGCAACTAAAACTCAACCCTGTGTAACACTAACTCAACCCTGTGTGAGGGTTAACCGTAAAAATATGTACATTAGTACTGCGCGCAACTATCTATGGACAAAGCCATAACCCAACCCAGTGTGAGGGTTAACCTAGGTACTCCAAACCCCTTGAAGAGGTTACACACTCCCATGTAGAAGTAACCAAACGTTAAATCGAAAAGAGCTCTTGACCCCCTTGTGGAGGTTACTTACCCCTATGGGAGTAACAAACGTATAACTTAGGGCTGTTACCCATAACCTTCCCTCGTGTATGAAACAATGTGATGACCACCCACAGGAAAAAACAAAATCACTGTAAAATAGAAGACCCATTTTCAAACTCAAAACCTGTGGCATCACTACACACTAAACTGTAGAAAAGAACATACACAAGGGCTAGTACACAAACTTCGACTAGTACCCAAACTTCGACCACCCCTTTTGTAAGGGAACTGTGAGTGGAAAACACACTCACAAACCCGCCTCAAAGAAAAGGCCGCGTGTAACGCTTAATGTGAACCATAACCACAATCTCACCCCAGAGCAGGGGTTCCGTTAACACTTCATGGGAAGGAACTAGAACCAAACCCATACCAATCCCTAAACTAAGGGAGCGTGTAACCACTGCCCAATAACAACACTAATAGGGCATCCCTTGCGTAAGGGCACTAAACCTGTGGAAATTGAACCACTGAGGACAGAACACCTCAAACTTACTCTCACTAACCAAACCAGGCATAGAAAGCACTGACTGTTAACACATCCATTGTGAAAACACTTTGAGGAACAAGACGTGTTCAAATTTTTACATTGCCCCAACACATTGCACAGACGAATAAGGCACACTGCTGGAACAGATTACCTTAAAAAAAAACTACAAAATCAACACATGGCATGCTTGAAAATTAATTAGAAACAGCACGTAAATAAACAAAACCTAGAAACAAGAAGACCATCGTGAAAGTTCACACCAGAGTGAAGAGCATCATCGTGCCAGAGTGAAGAACATCGTCGCGCGACAGCGGCGGTCCTGTCAGCATGACTCCTCAAACTTTATTGAACATAATCCAACAGACAGAGACGCGGTTGGCGATATGCGTGATTGGCAATCACAAACTGAGGAAAAATTTGTTTCCAAAGATGGCGGCACGTTTTTTCACGCCGCACCGGGTGGCTCCCGGCATCAACATGCACCAAAACACGTTGAGCTATCACTCAGGCTGGAGCAAGCGTCAGAGAGGATCGCGCAGAGCAGGAGACGTCACGATCAGGTAAATGGCAGTTACGCGCTGAAAGAGGCTCGCGCAAACCTGTTTAAACCGTACATGGTTTAACTGACGATGTCCAAAGCAGTGCCTCAAACGCCCAATAAATAATAAATTAAAATGTCTCACCATCCCAAACCAAAACGATGCCTCCGTGCAAGAAAAGTAGATGACTGGGAGCGCGATAAATTTCACTTCAGCCCCCACACGCAGCAAACTTCATTTGTGTGACCAAAAACAAAATGTTTACAGCAGAACTGGGACATGAACCTCCAAGTGACCATTCTTGTGAGAGTCCCAATGCTCCAGATACACGCGTCTCCTTGTGGCTGTGCAGACGCCACTAAAACCTTGTGCAGACACCATCGTTAGAGTCACTATGCCATGCTCACCCTCGTGTGACGTGACAGCATAGCAAACATCCCCCGCTGACCTTTTGCTGAAAAGATACTCAAATGTGCCAGATCATGTGTAAAGTCAACACACCTCGTGTATACCTGTTTCCTTCACGGTCATTCTTCGACCCAGAGTAAAGTCAGCACCCATTGTGTAAACCTGTTACCTTCACGGTCATCCTTCAAACACCTCCCAATTGGCGCTGAACAGCTGTACACGTAAATCTTGAGGTTATCTGCGCCAGAGTAGCATGTAAACCAATAAAGAATCAATTTCAAGACGTAAACATTACATGCAGATGCAGTACTTGAAGGTGTACACACAACCAGACTGTACAGCACTCTGTTGTGGGGGCTGTCCGATGTGCAGGACACTGGTGGGGCTGCGTAGAGTGCTGTGACGCTTTCTTTTGTTGCTTGAGACATCTTGTGTTGCTTTAGAAAGTCTGGAGTCTCTTCATAAGTTGCTTTTAGTATACTTAAAGTTGCGTAGTTTCTATTCTGTCTTGGCAAGTTACACCTGTGGCTTCTTTTCTTCAAGTGGACCTGTGCAGCTGTCTATGTAGTTACTTGATCAACTGTAGAGACAAGTATGCATGTAGGTACGTCTCCAACTGTCGCTCGTCGCCAAAATAAATGTTGTGATCTCTGTAGAAAGACACCTGGAGCCAGTATGTATTATCAGTCTTCTTTATTCATCTTCCAGTTCAGGTTACATCTGTCTCTACTCCAGCCAGCCTAGTGTGGTACCAGCCCCACCAGGAGCAGCCTCCCTAGCTGCTCAGCCCATCTTCAACTGCCAACACTCATCCACTCAGACACCCAGGCATTCCATGCATCACAGGCACACCAACATTCTATGACCATCTCACGCTCTGGCTGAGCAGCTAGTGGCAGCAGTGCTGGACTGCAATGTTAATCAATTAAGTAGGATATAACAGTCTCCTTTATAGCATTATGAACCCTTCTGTAAAAGAGTGTACATCCGTGTGTCTGCTACTTACAACTCCAAGTCTCCTGCATTTGGCATCCAATCCCATGAATGAACCTGGCCCTCAGTTCTTGTCTTGATATCAAATATGCAGCAGGATGTGTTGCAGCTATCGTTAGGGCTCACCTCCAATTGGTTTATTTTTTCTCCATATTGTTACAGTGTGACTTTTTTGTCTGGTCTACCATGTAACCCCCGACTGTACTATCGCTTTCTTTGCTCCCTTCAGTAGTAGTTGGGAAAATATGGTTCAATCAAGTGCTGCTAGTCTGCCTATAGAAAACCTGCCTATTCACATGGTTTTTGTCCTTTTTTCTCTGCTAGACTCGGCTGCTATCTTGATTCTGCAAATTGAGAAACCGCTAACTGTCATCTCAGTCATGTGTTTCCTTTATAGTGTATACCATTATTGTATTCTGTTTCTCAGCGTCAGATGCAGAACCTGTCAGTTCTTTGCAGGAGAGAGCTGGGGAAGGGCTAGTTTCTGATTGCACAACCTCACAGGAGCCTGCAGATGAGGAAAGGGAGAGGAAAGCCTTCTCTCCTGGAAATAAGAAATTTTACGCCTGTCAGACTTAGTGTGGTATTCCCTCAAGCCTTTTGCCTCACTCCTCCATATTTTTCTGATCTCATTTTTGTTGGCCATAGGACTTTGTGCACATTACCGCTGCTAACCAGTGCCAAAGTGAGTGTGGTCACCCCTTAAAACATGGTAACATTGGCTTATCCCCAATTGGCATATTTAATTTACCTATAAGTCACTGGTAAAGTGGTACTACATGTACCCAGCTCCAAAACAACAGTCCCATGCACACACCGACACTATATATTATGTCTCATTGACAATAATAAAAAACACTCTTGCTCCTCCGTTGAAACAGTCACTTCAGTTTAATCTCGAGATCCTTAGCCAACACGTGTTTCGTCACACTTAATTGATGTGCGCAGCAACTTCTTCAGGGCTAAGAAGCAAACAAGTGTATAGAAGTTGGGAGCAAAAGATATCCATCACTAACATCAGATGTCCGTTACCCTTTGTGACAGTATGTTTATCGCAGAAAGAGGCTCAAGTATAGTCCTCGAGCCTGTGGAAACCCATGCTGTTTTACTAAAACATATCACCGTTGCTTTCTCTGGACAGATTTGTGCAGTTAAAAGATGATCGCTATTCCAAACAAAAATTGTCAGCAAATGAAAATAAGTCCGTTTCTGGTGACTTATTTAGTGACATCCAATCTCTGAACATTTAGCAGTGACTCTTCTAAAGTGATTTAAGAAACATGGCACCCCCTCAATGTTGGCTCAGATCATGAAAAAGTATATTTGTAATCTAAGACGTACCTATAATCTCTTTGTATGGATCCTATATGGAGAAAAGATACAAGGGAAAAAAATAACGTGGTGCTAAAACAATCACATATATCACTGTGCCACTAGGCACTTGTCATGACTTCACACAGGATCACATAAATCACTTGGCCAATCGGGCCATTGTCATAACATCATCAGCAATGCTTGTAGATTGCACACTCTAGAAAATCACCATTACGTGAGAAAACACTGCCCTAGTATGGCCATAAACACATGAAATGTGATAAGGAAAACACATAACCACTCCATACTGTACATATGGTGCAACTCCTGGTACTGTAACACAATATACTTAGTCATAAAAGGTACATTACCAACTCCATTTATAGGAGGTTTTTTAAACAGGAAGGGGTGGGAGCACACATTTATAGGAGGCCAAATTCCTAGTGCTCCTATCAGGCCCTATATGGTAGTTCCAGTACCCACATGTACCCAAAAGTAGGCTAAAGGGCCACCTGCCTACCTACCACAGTGAGTACTGTATATCCTTGGAGTTTTCACAAGGTAGCAGGGGCCTCCTCTATTAGAAGACAGGCAGGCCAGCTCGCAGGGCAATACCGTCAACTACCCAGCAGGTAGTAGGTTAGTAGGTTAGTCTCAAACGGCGTTTCCTCCTGAAACACCAGAGTTCACGCAGTGTTTCCATTTTTCCTTCGTGGGGTCACGGACCCTATACTTATAGTGCCAAGGTCTTTGTTCTGGGGGTACTTCAAACACCATTGAAATGCACAACACCCCCCATTCACATTTTCAGCCCAGGCCCCAGACACTCCACAGGGATGTGGAGCCCGCATTGTGGAAGGTAGGCACAGCCCTATTCAAATGCAGGTCCACCTCCTCCCACCACTCCAAATGCAGACCAGGCCTATTCAGGTGTAAGGGAAAACTCCTCCTGTTACTCTAAATTCAGCTAAGGTCTATTCAGCCTAGCCCTGAGTCACCCAGGAAAGACAGGACACACCCCAACTCCCCTTGGGACTGACTGGAGTGAATACACATCCCCTCTCGCCTGTCAGTCAAAATCAGATGGTCAATACACATTCTGGCAGGGCACAAAGACCCATAAGCACACAGAAATGCCCATTTCTAAAAGTGGCATTTCTAAATTAGTAGTAATAAATCTGCTTTCACCAATAAGCAGGATTTATCACTACTTTTCCAAACATGCCAAACATGGTCACGCTACCCCTCTCAGATCATAAATTACCACTGAAGCACATATCAGGGAATCCCCAATGCAAACCTATGGAAGGGCAGCCTCACCGCAGTGAGAAACCAAATAGGTTGTTTGTCTGTACCAGGACATGCCACACAGTTAAGGCACATGCACTACCTTTTACCTACACGGCACCCTGCCCATAGGGCTAGCTAGGGCCTACCTTAGGGGTGACTTACATGTAGTAAAAGGGGAGTTGCAGACATGGCAACCACTTTACGTGCCACGTCACAGCGCCAGTCGGCTGCGTTTACAGGCCCTGCAGTGGCAGAAGCCTGAGACAGGTTTGAAAGGCTACTTGGGTGGGTGGCGCAAGCAGCGCTGCAAGCATCCAGTAGCATTTCATTTACAGGCCCTGGGTATATGGGATACCACTGTACAAGGAACTTACAAAAAAATTAAATATGCCTAGCAGGTGTAGATCAATCTTACCAAGTTTACAAGTTAGAACACATGCGCTTCAGCACTGACCAGCAGTGGTAAAGTGCCCATGGTCATGAACACACCAACAAAACGATGGATTTAGGCCCAGATCTCTGTACTGGGGTGAATGTATGACATTGTTCTGCATTCTGTCCATCAATTGTTGTTTTTGCATTTGTCACCCCGAGTGGGACGGGTATGCTCAGACGTGAGTCCCGTGCTCTCCATGCCACTGGAATCAAGCTATCCTGGCTGAAGAGGGGTGAAACCCCGAAACCGGTCCTAGGATGCTTGTTTCCAGTCCAGGGAGGACCTGGCTTGGCAGTTCGGGCTGGACTGTTCCCATGAGGCACAGGGTCAAGACTGATTTGCATATGGCTGGGTTCAAACTGGAATGGCATGGTGAGCAAAAAAACGATGGATTTAGGCCCAGATCTCTGTACTGGGGTGAATGTATGACATTGTTCTGCATTCTGTCCATCAATTGTTGTTTTTGCATTTGTCACCCCGAGTGGGACGGGTATGCTCAGACGTGAGTCCCGTGCTCTCCATGCCACTGGAATCAAGCTATCCTGGCTGAAGAGGGGTGAAACCCCGAAACCGGTCCTAGGATGCTTGTTTCCAGTCCAGGGAGGACCTGGCTTGGCAGTTCGGGCTGGACTGTTCCCATGAGGCACAGGGTCAAGACTGATTTGCATATGGCTGGGTTCAAACTGGAATGGCATGGGGAGCAAAAAAACGATGGATTTAGGCCCAGATCTCTGTACTGGGGTGAATGTATGACATTGTTCTGCATTCTGTCCATCAATTGTTGTTTTTGCATCACACCAACAACAGGGCATAGCAAATACAGGAGGAAGGCAAAAAGTTCTGGGATGACCCTGCAAAAAGGGGCAAGTCCAACAGTAAACATTTAATGTTTGGTGGTTTATTGAATTATAATGAAAAATCCTCTTTTACAATAAAGTTTGATTTTGAATTAAAAATGCTACTTTTAGAAAGTTACCATTTCCCTGCTGCCTGCTGCCTCTTGCCTGAAAAGGACTGGACCTGCAACCTGTACCGAGGACCACTAGAGTGACTCCAAGGGCTAGTCTCTTGTAACCAGCACCTGGTCTCTGCAACTGTGAGTTCTGCCCTGCCAAGTGACGCCACCCAAATTTAGGACCCTTGGCAGTGGGCCTGACGGTGCCCTGCAAGCCCATCTCTGGACTTTACAGAACTGAAGCATCTCCTCTGCTGCATGGTGCAACGCCAAGCAGAACCAATGCATTGCCTCTGCTGCAAGGGGTGTTCCAGGGCAAGGACTTTGCATCAACCTTGCAGACTACAGCCTCACCGGGACCGTTGCTGCACAATGCATCCCCGATGGAAGCCCTCGTATTGCAACCCTTTTTGATAGCTAGCAGCCTAGAGATCAACACAGGACTTTGCAACCTAAGCACAGCAGTTTCTTCAGAACCAGCCGATGTGTGATGCATCCTTGATGCAGGACTTCTCATCACAAGCTTCCCTTCTTAACAGCCTCCTCAATAATGAGACAAGACCTCGCATCACAGTCACACAGCTCCTCAAAACCGATGCTGTGCAATGCATCTCTGACCTGGACCTCTGATCGCTTAGGCTGCCCAACGCATCCTCGATGCAGGACCTGACAATGGTCCACAGCCAGGATTTAAGGTACTCTTGTTCAGCACCCCAACTGGGTGCCTGTAGCTGGCATGCGCTCAATTGCAGTCGACCTAAACTTATGACATTTTCCCAGTCCGATACAACCAGATAACCACAGTTGGCGCATAGTGCTTTTTGGTGCTATTTTCACTTAAATCTTTCAAATTACATATCTCAAGGTCTACTGATTGGATTTTTGATGTTCTGGTTTTGGTTTATTGATTTTAATTCACTCTATTTTTCTGATCTGGTGTGGGATACTTTTGGTGTTGTGTTTTCACTTTGTGACAGATTGAAATGTTGCACACATACTCGACATGTCTTCAAGTTTTGCCTGACTGCTCTGTGCCAAGCAGAGAGTTGAGGACAGGTTTATATAAGGTTTGCTTGTGACATCACCCTGAGGATTGTGGTTCCTGCTTGAGTAGAGTTTCACCCTCAACCAGTAACACAATTTCTCACAAGAAAGGAATATCCTTCAATTAATTTTCAAAAATTATGGCAAAGCTAAGCATGGGAAAATATATATTTTCAGCCTGTCCTCCATTGAAGCCTAAGATCTCGGGTTACAAACTAGTTTATGTGAGTATTGGTATTTAAGGGAGGAAACCAATGTAAATGGGCTAAACAAGAGCATAATGAAGAAATATGGTATAAAATATCACATAAAATGTTGAATAAAATGCTCTGTAAAATATCGCTTAAGAATGATTACACATATTATATACATGTTGACAGCTTAAAAAACAAATCAAGCAAGCCATTGGGTCTCTAACGTATGTTGCTGGGTGCAAAAGAATACATTGCAGTAAAGGAGAAACAGTATTTTTACCTTTTAACCTGTAACCATGATTTGAAGTTAGTTCATTTTTCCCCAGTTAGTCATGGGCCCATGACATGTCCACTATATCCAGGGTTTTTTGCTTTTGCCTTTCAGGATGATGCACCTGGAATGGCATATCGTTTCTTTGCCTTTGGTTTAGCACCAGATTGAGGGAGCTATCCATCTGCACTGAAACAGTTTTGGTAGAGTAAAGGAATTTAAGGAAGGTGACATCCCTTATTGATAATATTGATATTGATTGCTCAAGCATTGAAGGGTTGTTACCTGGAATATAGGAAGGGTAATTTGCCCATCATACTGTGCATGTTTCACAGTTGGCAGCTGCAAAGTACAGCAGTAGGCTTGGTGCAACTTTAGCGGTTGTAGTAGTTGAGTTGTTTGACATGGATCGACTCCATTGATGGCAGCTCCACTGCAATTCCAAGAAAGGTTGCTTGGAAACAACCTATTCACATAAAGACTGGTCTCACCTGCAAATCATCCAATTTGCAGAACCACAGAGCCCAATATTCACTTGGAGCACTCTGCATTGTTTCTAGTTTGGATGTTCCCATTCTAAATTCATACTGGAGGGTGGACTGCTTTTGTTTCATTGTCATGATGAAGAGGAGAATTCCACAACTGAGGATCAAAAGGATTATTGAAATTCTGCCACATAGACTGAAAAATAATGAAAGAAAGAATGAAGGAATTAGTTCAAGACTTAAAAGCAGTCAATAAATCAGACCCAGTTTGAAGAAATGTGCTATGCCAGTTGTGTTTGACAAATTACAGATGGTGTGCACAAAAACTGCAAAGTGAGTAGGATGCTGGCCTTAAAGGAGTTTTTGGATCTCTGAAGTCGAACATGTTGTCTGTAAGTAAAAGATTTCTCCTGCTGAGGTTGAGGAGGACTCTTTCTGTATTAATATGGAAACATGTTTATTCGACTTTCAAGGCGCGTATGAGCTACATCTATTCTGAGCCAAGGAGATTTCAAGTAGCTTTTCTAAAGGTGGGTCCAAGGTTAGCGCCACAGCATTTTATGATTTCTGATACAATTATTAAATACAGTTGGCCACGGATCATTCCGCAACATGTATTGTTTGTGATGATTAAATAAGACCTATTATTCATGAGTATGTGGTAGACTCAGATGGCGGAAACAGGTGCAGCTAACAATAGTCAGCTCAATACTGGCTTCAAAGTATTACAAGTTCTGTGCAGTGTGACAGAATCACAAAGGAGTGAGTGACCTTGAAGATTTGAACATGCAGCAGTACTTATTAATGCAGGACTGTCTTGTGTGTGACAACAAAATTCAAACTGTTATTCTCACTCATCATGGAAGAAATGTGTTGTGTTTGTACCTTTCCAAAAACGTATGTTTCGGGCATCCATGAAAAAGAAAATAATTCACAGGCAGCAACATTTCTCCATTTAGGAACTATATGAGATATGAGTGTTACTCTACAGAAAAGAAATCGTCCATTTCAATACGTAATAAGGTATAGGTGGTTTCGATTTAACCATGATTCATTATATTGATGTCACATGAAAGAGTTTGAATATGCCACTCTCATTGATGAGCTGAAAAGGTACTCTATTAGATTTCAGTGTTTGGAACACCCAGTTTAAATTTGTGATAGCTTGTCCATGCTGTAGGAAATTGAAATCTTCTTTTAGAAGATCAAGCACCAATGATGTAATAGTGCTTAAAGAATAAATGGATTTGGGAAGTGTTTTCATGTCATTGTCAACAACTTTAAATATAATTTCCCTTATTTCCCAATTTTTTTTTTTTTGGCTGCTTCCTTTTCTGAGTAGCTTTGCATTTAATTGTAAATTGCATAATCTGCTGCAAATAGAAAACATATAACTTTTGCTGTGTATGGACTGATGGAGGACGTCATTGAAATCCATTGTTGCACTAATTGTGTATAGATGTTCATTCATAGGCATGATGCTGTACTGTGCAAATCATTGTTGGCTATGCTTACCTCCTCTGTATCACGTGACAGTTACAGTTTTGTATGCACCATACCTAGGATCTGGGAAATTAGCTAAACGACCAGGAGTTTTGGAAATAAATTGGCTCATTCATACATCAATATCAACTGGGCATAGTGCTATCCCTTTGGGTTGTAACATGGTTGAATTGTAAGTGCCATTCTTAATCATTTTAGTTAGCAAAGAATATTTTCTTTTCTTTTCCATTTTGGAAACTAGGTCAAATTTACTTTTGGAATTGAGCATTTCATGAGATCATTTAAACAAGTAAATCCTAGACATTTAGTCTGGTGGACAGTTTTGTTCTGAAAAATAATTTCTTAAATAATTATGGACTTCTTTACCCTGGATTTGCTAAAATGTAGTACCCCCCAAAACAAATCTTCAAACTTCCTTTCCAATACTTATAGCAGTTTTCTACAAGATTTTCAGTAAATTGATGTGAATATATCAGCTTGTGATTGGTAATCAAGTTATTTTGTGGCTTTTCTTCTTTTTGTAAATAATAAAAGGCTGTTGGATCGAACCTATAATACTGATGAAATAAAGGAACTTTTTCTTCTAATTTAGGTGGCTTTTTAGGGACAGAAGCCACAGTGCTCCTACTGTGTATAATTATATATTTCTCAGGGAGTGCTGGTTCTGTGTATGTAATGGTGCCCACAGTGGTTGAATTAAAACATTTGTTTATGATTTTCAGCATTTAAATAAGGATACTCATTGTCTAATGTGGTACATGCCTGAAGGTCCTTCAACGTTATTTTAAGAGTTTTTATGTTCCATTGATCTGAAAAGTAAAAACATATTATAATATCATCAAGAGCCCTTTTTAAAACACAGGGAATTTGTAGACTTTCTGTAGGTCCCATGATTTGATAAGGAACCTTTTTTAAAACTACAGCATCTACCACAAGATATGCACTAATGTTCATAGAATGACGATCCTGATCTGCTCTGTGAGAAGAAGAATGAGATTGCAGTTCTTGAACTAACAGAAACTGCACAGTTTTATCGGAAATGTAAGGTCCATTTATTAACAGCAATAGTGTCAATGGCAGCATAAGATAATTGTAAAAACACAAGAGTGACCCCTCAAGACCAAGTGCCAGGGTACTATGGTCAATTTTCAAAAGAAACTACTCTTGGCGAGTAAATATCCCACTTTTTCCATACATTAATCTCTAATCATTCATAGCATACTACTTCACCAGTCTAGAAAGGGAAAACCAAAGCAAATGTATGTATACATCAAATGTAATTAAAACATCATAAGAATATACATCAAATCACTTTACAAAATGATAATAACTTGGTCGCACAATAATTTTACACATTAAGACACAGCAAAGAGAGATAAGATCAAAAAGACATATATATTTCTCATTAACAATGGTTATTATAAAAGAATCAATGACAGTAATGGCAACATTTAATTTTTTTACAGTCAATACTTTGTTCTTTGGATGTAAACCCACAGAGACAAGCGTCGACGCGTTTCGGTGGTATAAAAGCAGAATAAGACCACCTTCTTCAGGACAATGTATTATCTACCCCTATTTTATGAACAAACTTTTTAAAAACATAAATCAGATATCAACTCACAAAGTCCCCACTATGTATTTTTCAGTACATACAATTTTTACTTATTTACGCCCAACCTAGGGACATTATTCATAAAGAACCCACAACTCAAATTTGGTATTGCTTTAATATACATTAGAACATGCCCAGAATTGCCCCACTCCAGACTGGGAGGTATACACTAATCATTCATCCATTTTATCAACACTCAATGTTCCGACATTTCGATATTATTGAACTCAACTCTAAAATCAAGGTGACTTTGTCTTTTGTATACTTGACGAATCGGCCGTTTGTCCTAATTAAAACCTAAAACATAAATCATAAATTAGGGGCCATCCTGTTTCATAAATATTAGTCTCCCCTGGGCCTAAAGAGGTTTTACCTACCAATAATAATTTTATGGGTCCATAGATATTCCTTGTACATCCCTTTTTCAATTGGGGAGTAGTAGGCAGATCAGCAGTATTGACCTAGTTAAAAACTGAAGAATATAAAGATATAAGTGTCCCGTTCAGGGGCTATCCAATATTAACTGTCTCCTCTTAAGTATAAGTACAGACCCCCAATCGTATTAACCTACCAATATTTTAAGTCCATAAGGGTAAATTTATCCAGACCCCACCTCACCAAGAGTGGGAACATTAAAATCAATAAGGTACCGCTGTATAGTCCTGTGAACCAATGTAACCTACAATTTAAATAAAAAGAATTCCTTTAAAATCCTACCGAGAGGCTTGATTTTCTAATGCCTCAAATTACAAATACTAATAATTCTACAAAAGACAACTCTGAATAAGTGAGCCCACCTTTTGTTTAGGCGATTTAAATTCAAAGACTTGTTCTTAGTTAGTGTTCGTAAGATGGTTTCCCCATAGAGACGGAACTCAAACGTGACCTGATTAAAAAAACATATAGCGTCACTGTTAGCTTGTAAGGATTAGACTGATCTCTATGTAGTAAACAAATGCGGGTGGGTGTATCCCTATTGTTTATGCTACCTATTCAGTTCATACTGACTCCTGTTACATGGAGTGAGTCTCTTCTCCCTGACTTACATACCTTAGCAGTCGTGCGAAATAGGTTCATTAGCAATATAAGTATTCTGCTGAATTCAAACAGTCTGAGCCAGTTGCGCATAGGCGTCTTACTATTCCCTATCAGTTTGTAAGAATTAGACTGATCACTGCGTGATAAATGCGGGTGGGTGTATCCTTATTGCTCATACTACCCATTCAGCTCGTATTGACTTCTATTCCATGGGGTAAGTCTATTCTCCCCAACCTGTATAATTTGGCAGAACTTCAATGCCAGACCCCTAGCCTCCCTGTTAAATTCATATCCATGGAAAATCACATTCAAGTATGTAATTTTAGATTTTTTTAATGTTATTTTAGATCTGTGGACCTTCAGTATTGTCACTATTCAGTCCACCCTAGTCAGGTGTTGTTCTAGGTTATCTTCCATGATGTCAATGTCATCAAGGTAAGATAACACCTCTGGATCTTGTTGTAAAATCTCAATGATATGCACTGCAAATAAACCAGGACTGTTCTTGTAGCCCACTGGCAAGCACCTAATACAGAACTGAACCCGGTTAAATAAGAAAGTGGTTAGGTACTTGCTTTCAGGGACTATGTTTTGACTGAAAACCCGTTAGAATTTTCCAAATTTGTTTTATATTTTTCTGTACCTGGTTTGTCATGAGTCCTGCGATGTGAGTGTTTTAAATAGTATATGTGTGTGAGAGAGTTTACATTTCGATAGTCTAAGACTATTTTATATGATACTCAGGTTTTTAGAAACAAGAAAAGAGGGGTGATCATTGTAGAAGTACACAGCAATATGATGCTGTGGTTTTGCAGCAGATCTAAGATAGCTTTTCTGTCACGGTTTGCATCTGACTTGAGCCTTATTTGGTACTCAATCCATAAAGGAATGACATGTGTAATGGGTTATTTAATTCCACCCCGCTTGGCTTCTATACAGCGCTGGAGACTTGTTTATATATCACTTGAGTACATATTTTCACTAAGGTCTTCAGGCATTAGGGGAGAAAAAGTTAACATTATTACCTCCTCTCTTTGGGATACATACCTTACAAATCCTGGATGCCAGTCATCTGCTGCAAGAATGACGTTATAGGCATCTCATATATGTAAGCAGACGATTGCTTTAATTGTGCCTGGTGTTTCCCTCACAATTTTTATTTTTACATGATAAACCCTGGTTGGAGGGTTTACATGACCTTCTGGACTTTCAACTTATATATTTTCTCCGTCTGATTCAACACCAGACACTCCCAGAGAGTCTGGTACACTAGAGTCACTTCTGCTGTGCTGTCCAGAAGCACTGTCACCCAAGCCCAAGAAGCATCTGTAAATTGCAGAGTATGCTTTTAGATAATCTGGCTGATTTTTCTTTTGAAAATGAGTCTTGGAGGGTAGAACTTTCTCTTTCCCCTTTACACCAATTTTCATGTTCATGTCCTGATTAACCTTTTGGCAGCGACGGTTCCACCATTAGCGTGGAGGAGCATCGCCCCTCTGCTACAAGTACAGCAAACATGAAAATTAAAATGGTAATAAAACAAAGGCATTACCATTTTATTTTTCATGTTAGCTGCAGATGATATTGAGTGTAGGGCTGGCAGCAGGAATGCCGGCCCCCGGTGGACGCAAGGGTCGCAGACTAGTCTTATCCCGGGGTATTTCACGCGGGCCAGAAGGACAAGGTGGGAGGGGGTCTCAAGGGAAGGATTTAGGGGCGGGTCAGTGGTGGGCTATAAAGGTGTCAGGAAGAGAGGTTCCTGCCTCTTTCCTGACACCTTGCACCACCAGGTTAGGGAAATTTAAAATTAGTTCTATTTTAGTGTCAGTTGAGTTGCAGGTGGAAGGTGCTTATAACAGAGGTCTTTCTGTAGTTGGAGTGTGAAGCAGGCATAAGATTGCATACCTATCTATCCAGCATTGGGATGGCTGGAGCAGACAATGGCGCTGTGCGTGAGGCGCTGTGGGTTCTAGGGCAAGCTGTCCTGGCGGACCTCCTCTGTCCCGGCTTGCTGAAACAAGCATGGGTCGGCATGGTCCGACTCTCGTGATCAGCTTCGGCGAGTGTGGCAGCAGCGGTGGCGGCGTGCTACGATGAGCCGCCAACCGCCAAGAAGTCCTCTTGGCCCATAGGGCGGGGCCAAGCAAGACGCCGTCGATGAAGCGCGGAGGCAGGAGACTGAGCCTGCCCGCATGGCTGCCTGATACAACAGAAGACAGTGAGGAGAGTAGCGGGGAGGCGGGGCAGTCACAACATGAGCCGGCACCACCGAGCATGGGTCTGCAGGGAAGGGGAGTGGTGCATTGGACATCTTGTGTAGGCCTTTCCCGGATTGGGTCTATAGTAGGAGGCGCAAGCCTGGTCCCCGCATTGAAGAAAGTGAAGTGAGCGGGGACCCAGGGATCAACCCAGATAATGGGAATCACAGGCAAGGCGCTGGTGGCCACACGGGTGGACTCTGGGGGGGCAGGATAATCGCACACACTTTCATTACCTTGTTGGGAGGAAAAAAATCAGAGAGCAGAGGCAAATCATCCAGGACACTGAGGCAAGATGAGCAGCTATGTGTGAGGTGAGAGAGAGGGCTGGGCTGGGAGAGGAGGTGGATGCAGTCAGTCGACAGAAGCCTGAAGAGAAGATGGTACGGGACAAGTGGGTCTGGGTCACTGCTGCGCGACAGACAGGCACAAGGTCCGGGACAGCCAGCACGGGGGTGAGGCCTGGTGGTGCGAGGGTCCCCTGAGGTTGGAGTAGTGTGGAGGGAAGCAATAGGCGGGTGGGGCCAGGAGGTGTGGGGTGACACCAGAGGGGCACACAACGGCTCTAGGACACTGGCCAGAAGCAACAGAGGGATCCGCGGTGGCCTACCCGAGCAACGCCTGTGGCAACAAAGAAGTGCACCCAAAAGAGTGCTGTAAGTGTGAGAGGTCAGAAGAGAGTGGTGCAAAAGGAGGTGAGAGAGGCGCTGTTGAATGAGGCCGAAGTGGTGTTGGATTACGAGGAGGAGAGTGTCGAGTGGGAAGAAGGTGAAGTGCAAGATGATGAAGAAAGAGTGATTGGGGCCCCCAGGGCCTCTGAGAGGGCAACCAAGAGAATTGGTGTTTTGCAGGAGACCCTCACGGCCAAAGATAAGGGGAAGGCAGTGACACAGAGGAAACCTAGCTACCGTGTCCAAGACGAAGAGACCCACGGAGGACCCTCAGGTAAGCGAGATTGGTGGGCAGCGTGGGAGGGTGGAGCTGAGGGCAAGAAGGGGAGACCCTGCCGGTCGGTGGGTGTTGGTGACAGGAAGGAAAGAGAATTGGGGTTAGCAGCAGATGCATCAGCGGCACCTGTAGCGGCAGAGGAGAGTGAAGGAACCACACGCTTAGGAGGTGCAGGTGTCCAGCCGGACAAAATTGAGGGGGCCGAAGGGGAGGATAAAATAGATGACAAATACCACACGAAACTGCTATATATGGGGCTGGCGATGCCATTAGGTTCGCACCTATCAGACAGGACAAAAGACAGGATCTGGAAACACGAATACGTCAACGTGTTTAAGTTGCTGCAGAGAGATACAGGCTGAGGAGGGGTCGAAAGAAGAGGAATGAAAACTGACAAGAAGACCCAGGATGCCCATTAATCTGGAAAGCTGGACCTCTGCTTTTCTGATATATGCTAGTATTTACTGCAAGAAATACCTAGATATGGGGGATCGCAGTGTTGAAATATATGGATATTATCTGAAAGGTTCGGATGCATTTCGGGAGTTTCGCATGGCTCAGCTATGACAAAGAATTTAGGGCCAGGGTTAGCATCAAGCCTGATAAGCCATGGGGGGATGTGGATCAAGAACTATGGATGCAGGGGATGTCATCCACACAATCATCGGCATCCACGCATACAGCCAGTGGCCTGCCGGTGACATATTGGTCCTTAAAGTCGCGTCCCACTCAACAAGGGGCAGGAGGGGCCAATCTCAGAGCAAGCAGAACTAGTGGACTGCCAAAAACAGCAGGAGCCACAACTGGGGCATGCTGGAACTTCAACAAAGGTTTCTCTACCAGGCACCCATGTAAATTCAAACATGAATGTTCCAAATGCAGGAGCAGACACCCACTCACTCACTCACTCACTCACTCACTACTTTACCTTGGCCACACCAAGTGAACAGTGGAGGTCAATAAAGGGGAGGGGACAGTCTGTACAGACAGGCCCTTACTCCAATTAAGATTGAGGCCATGGGCCTGTGGCTCTTGATTTACCCCGACATAGAGGCGGCTTTGCATTTACAGTGGGGGTTTATTGAGGGTTTCCTGGTAGGTTACCAAGGGCCAAGGCCATGTCGATGGACAGACAACTTGTAAATCAGCCAAAGAATTATCAAATATGGTGGCAGCAAAACTGGTAAAAGAGATTAAGGAATGGAGGATGGCAGGCCCATTCACGGGCTGGCCATTTGAAGACCTGATTGTGTCACCCTTAGGGATGGTCCCTAAAAAAGAACCGGGGGAGTTCAGAATGATTCACCACCTATCATGGTAAGAAGGAGGGTCAGTCAATGACTTCATTGCAGAGGAAGACTCTAGGGTACTGTATGCCGCAGTGGATGATGCTGTCTGCTTGGTTAGGGTGTGTGGGCGGGGAGCAGAAATGGCAAAGTATGATGTCAAGTCTGCTTTCTGTCTACTGCCCATACACCCGGTGGATTTTCTGCTACTGGGAATGTAGTGTGAAGGGGCCATCTATGTGGACAAAGTCTTTCCCATGGGGTGTGCGAACTCTTGTGCACTTTGTGAGATGTTCAGTACATTCCAGCAGTGGGTGTTCGTCAAGAGCAGTGGTCACAGAGAGGTGTCACATTACCTGGACGACTTCTTGTTTGTGGGTAAGGGAGGCTTTGAAGCCTGTGATAGAGCGTTGCATCAGTTCAAGGGTTTGACACGAACATTCGGGGGGGCCATTGGCACTTGAAAAAACCGCTGGGCGTAGCTGCAGGTTGACTTTTCTGGGCATAGAACTGGACTCTGTGCACTGGATACCATAACTGCCCAAAGGAAAAGTGGATGACATTTAGGCCTTCCTGTTACAAGTGATGTGGAAAGGAAGATTGAGTTGAGGGCTGTGCAGAAGTTACTGGGCTTCCTGAACTTTGCTTGCAGGGTGGTGAGAGCGTGGAGGACTTTCTGTAGGTGGCTTGGCATGGCCATGTCAGGCGCGGTATTACCACACCACAGGGTCAGGATCTCAATGGGGGTCAGAGCAGATTTGGGAGTGTGGCAGACGTTTTTGGCTGAATTCAATGGTGTATCCTTGGATTTTGTGGAAGAGAACACAGTCTAGCAAGGGTAGATATTTTCGGATGCTGCAGGCGCTTTATGTTTTGGCTTATTCTGGGATGGGCGTTGGTGTGCAGAGAGGTGGCCAGCGCATTGGTTGAGCCAAGGGTTGAGTATTGCATTCCTGGAGTTTTCTCCACCGCCAGTGGCATTGGCAGTGTGGGGTGGTGAACTGCAGAATCGGACGGTGCTTTTTCATGTAGATTACACAACAGTGGTAGAACTGGTAAACAGACAGAAGGCGAGGGACCTGAGGGTGTTGAGACTGTTACATAGGTTTTTGCTGACGTGTCTGAAGTTGAATGTGTTTTTTCGTGCTAAACATGTGCCTGGGGCTAGCAATGAAGTGGCAGATGCTTTGTCTCGTTTCCAGTGGCAAGGATTTCAAAGACTGGCACCTGGAGCGGAGCAGTGCAAGACGGAATTGCTGGACAACATCTGGGCCTGGGGGTAGTGAGAGTAGTAGGCCTGGCTGAGAGATCGCAGGCAGAATCAACTCAACAGAATTACAGACTGGCATGGTACGAGTTTGGAGAGCTTTTTGGCCCAGGGGCAGCGACAATGAATATCACAAGACAAGCGGCAGAGCAGGGAGTTTTGAGTTTTGTGTTACTTTGCATAGATAAGGGTTTATCACAGATGACCATAGCTGGGAAGCCAGATAGTATATCCTTTTACAGCAAGCTATATCTTGGTTTTGATCCCGCCAAGGATGAAATGCTGAGCAGAATGCTGAAAGGTTGGGGGCGGGAGTGGGGCAGGAGGAGTTTTGAGGGAAGCCATCACGTTCAATTTGTTGAGGGAGTTGTTTGGGGTTTCACCAGTTTGTTGTTACAACACACTTGCTGTGTCCATATTTAGATTGTGCATGATCTGGATGTTATCGGGGCCTTTAGGGTCTCAGAATTGTTAGGTTCACCACGGCGAGCGGGGCTGTCGTATGGTGGAGTGCGTTTGGATCAAGGAAGACTGGGAGTCAATCCAAGATGGATCAGGCAGGGAGGGTAAGATGGGTGTGGTTGAAAGGGAATCAGTGCAGCAAGGTGTGCCCGGTGCGGGAATGGCAGGAGTATGAGTCAAATAAGGGGCGGTCCAGAGAGGAGGTTTTCTGGGAAGTGAGTGACAGCTTACCAGTTACTAGTGGTAGTACGCAGGACACTCTGAAGGGTGGGCAGGGAGCCAGCTGACTACGGTACACATTCTTTCCGCATAGGTGCGGCTACATCGGCGGCACGTTTGGGCTGGTCATGGGGCAATATTTGCCAAATAGGCCATTGGCGCTCTCGATGTTGTGAGAACTATGTGAGGAAATGAAGGGTGGAACTGAGGGTAGAACAATGGGGGACTACGGGGATGGCTGTTGATGAAGAGGTTTATTTTCTGGAGGTTAATCACCATCTCTTTATACTACAGGCTGTGTGAGAGAACCGGGAACCAAGGCGATTACCTGGATTGTGGGACACACGTTCGTGCACTGGGCAGCCAAGTATGCAGACCAGCAAGTGTATGGGCGTAATCTGGGTTTGAGGAGCAGCCATCACGAAGTTTGTTGGTGCGGTAAAGGGGGAATGATATGGGGTGCTTTGCTGCCTTGGTTGACTAAGGGATACCTCAGAGGGGCTGCCCAGATATGCTCGTGTTACACTAGGGAGAAAACGACTTAGTGAGAGTGTCAGGACTGGCATTGCTCCAGCACATGCAAAGGGACTTGGAGGTGATGAAGAAGAATTTGGGAGGAACATGCATAATATGGAGCTGGTGCCTCGTAGAGTGTGGAGGGGGGCCATCAGTCATGTGGCCCATGACACTGCACCAAGAAATTTGAATAGAGCTATGAGAGTTTTTTGAAAGACAAAGGATATAAAAGTGTTTGCCCATGGGGGTTTAAGGCTGGAGGAGCCTGTTTATTTTTTATAACTCTTTTTATTAAACAAAGAGAAGACGGCATTCAATATTGCAGCAACCAGATATTATCACAAGTTCAAATATACATTGGTACAATGGTTAATTCAACACGACAGGGCAGGGAGACATAAGCTCATGGCGTAAGGAGTTTCTCCAGAGGAGGGGCAGCTGGTGGAACACAAATATTCCCCCTGTAGACATTCCATTTGTCCCAGATTGCTGTCCACTTTTTGGGGCATCCTCGTATGACATACACTGTCTTCTCCCTCATCATGCACCACTCCATGTCTGACTTCCAGGAAGACAGTGTAGGCGACTCTCCAGCTCCCCACAGCCAGGCAATGTTCCTCTTGGCCACCATCAGGCCCAGTGTGACCCAAGTTCTCCCCCTAGTGTTTAAATCTGTAGGCTCCCAGACATTTAACAAACATCGTTTGGCTTAAGGCTGGAGTTCCACCTCGAACACCTCATTTATACATTCATGTATCCTCTTCCAGTATCGTTGTATAATTGCACATTCCCATATTATGTGCATAAAAGTACCCACTTGGCCACATTTCCTCCTGCACAACCCGTCAGAAGCTCTTCCCATGCTAACAAGCCTCGCCCCCGACACGTAGATTCTATCTAGAATTTTCAATTGGACCAGGTGGAGTCTGGAAGAGATCGCTACCTCTCTCAGGGATGCCAATGCCTCCTGCCATTGCTCCTCGTCAAGTTCTAACACGTCTCTCTCCCAGCGCCCCTTGGATTGAATGAGTTGATCAGGAGTGTTGTTTATTAGTTTTTTGTATGTAAGGGAGATCGCTTTTGTGGGCATGTAGCCATCCTACAACCTATCCTCCAAAGGCGACGACTCCGGGGGAGATTCCCCTTTCGGCAGGTTCGATACTCGATAGCAGTACATGCCGCACCTGCAGATAACAGAAATATTCGGATTCAGCTTATTCGTATTCTTCCTTCAGGATGGCAAAGGGCACCACCGTTCTCTTCTGCCACAGGTCTCCTATTTTTGAGATCCCAATCAGATCCCAATTTCCAAACCCCTTGGAGGTCCGCAGAGTTCCCAGCTATTCAGCGTCCCACAGTGGTGTGGCCAGTGTGAGCCTACGGTCCCATCCCAAACCTTTGTTCACCTCTTTCCAGACGTGCACCGCATGGTGGGTGGGCCCTGTGAGTAGGACCTTTTTAGTATGGGAGTAGAGGGCTCTATTAAAGTCACCCCCGGGAAGCTGCCATTTTTCTATCCTATACCCCAAGTCGTCGCACCGATATGTGCAGTGATTGATGGCAGCCAGGTGAGCTGCCCAATAATATTTTTTTATATCAGGGAGAGCAATCCCTCCATCATACCAGGAGTGCACCAGCTTCTGTAAGCCTATACAAGACCTACCCTCCCAGAGCAGCTCCCGCTGGAGGCTTTCGATGTACCTAAAATAGCGTGCCGGGACCGGATCCGGATGGTTCTGTAGGGCATACAAGAAACGGAACAAAGCCATCATTATAAAGAGTGCTGCTCATCCCAACAGCGACAGCGGGAGCGTCCTCCAATGGGTGACGTTGCGCTTCAATCGCTGGAGAGGGGGCAGCAGATTCCATGCATATCTGATCCTAGGGTCTACCGAGATCTAGACACCCATGTACCGAAAGCCGTCCTGTGCCACCTGAATCGGGTAGTTTCCCAGGGGAACCGGGGGGTCACCGTTGAGAACATAGATTACTGACTTGGCCCAGTTAATCCTATAACCAGAGTTCTTTCCGAAATTCGTAAAGATATTAATGGCACTAGGGGGCGAAACCCTCGAGGAGGCGAGATGTAGCAGGATGTCGTCCACATAGAGAGAGGTACGATCTTCCCATGTGTCCGCCCATCTGAGGCCCTGGATTGTCGGGTCTCGTTGGATCCACGCCGCTAGCGGCTCAAGGAAGAGCGCGAACAGCAGCGGGGACAGCGGCCAACCTTGTCGAGTTCCATGGCCCAGCTCGAACACCTCCGACAAAGAGATAGGCCAATTCAATGGTGTTGAATGCCATTGTGGCATCTCCAGGGACACCACCACTGCCGATTCCTGGATCATGTTGATCCTGCCTAACACCCCGTGGAGCCGCCTCAAATTCAGGGCTGTTTTGCGGTGGGGCATAAAGCACGATTGATCAGGGTGTGCCAGCGTACTGAGAACTGGGGTTAATCGGGTCGCCAGCAGTTTGCCCAAGATCTTGGGTTCTGCGTTTAATAGAGAGATGAGTCTATACAAGGAGCACCCGTCCCTCGGCTTACCTTCCTTATAAATGGTTATTAGGGTAGCCACCCGCTGATTGTATGGAAGTCTCCCCTTATCCCTGATTTCTTCTAACATTGCCCGTAGGTGAGGGCTATGGCGTCTTGCTTTAGTTTGAAGAGTTCTATCAGCAAACCGTTTGGACCCGACACCTTACCAGATTGCAGGTTTGTTATCGCCTGTGCAATCTCATCATTCCTAAGAGGGCCATCTAGGGATTCCCGCTCGTCTGCCGACAGAGCTGGGAGTTGTATGTCTGCGAGCATTGTTGCCGAGTCCTCTTCCGGCAGATCTGTGCTAGAACAGTATACTCGGTTGTAATGATCGTCGAACTCCTTTGCAATCGCCTGCAGGTCGGTTATGACCTCCCCCTGTTCACCTACGAGCTCGGGAACCAAGCAGTTCACCAGGTCTCTCCTATCAAGCCAGGCAAGTTGCTTGCCTGCTTTGTCACCCAGATCAGAGATCTTGCCTTCTTTTTCCCTCTCTAGCATTTTACCCATGTCTGTGGCGATGGACCTGTATTCCTCCCTTTTGAGTTGGAGCACGTGTTGCGTCTCATCTGTAATCGCCCTGTCCCACTCCTCCCCCAGGCGGAGGATATCTGTCTCCACTTGGATGAGGTCCCTCTCCTTTTCTTTCCGAACGCCTGCTGTAAGTGCGAGAGCCTGTCCTCTTATCTCCATCTTAAAGACCTCCCAGAGAGTTTGGTCAGAGGCGACCGGTCCTATATTTTCGGAGTAGCGATCGATGGCCTGAAGGAGAGCCCCACTGACTGTTGGGTTGCGCAGATACCAGGGGTTAATGGGTACAACCTTGCCCACCCACTTTTCATTCAAGACAAATTCAGCCTATGTGGGGGAGTGATCCGATATACCCCTCGCTAAGTGTCGCACCTCCTGAACGCTGCCATTCTGGGAAGTCGGCACTAGAAGGTAGTCTAGGCGGGAGAGACTATTGTGTGCCCCAGAGTGGAAAGTGTACTGACGCGTAGTAGGGTGAAATGACCTCCAGACATCCGCCAAACCCATTGCGCCAATAAAATCTGGGAGCCATTGTTGCGAGGGACCAATTTCACGTGGAGGATAACGGTCTTGTGCCCCTGACACAACTGCATTGAAATCTTCCCCCGTTATAAGATGACCTTCTGGAAGAGACAAAAGTATTGTCCCCAAGTCTTTAAAGGTACGGCCTTGGAGGCCTGGAGGGCCATAAATTGTCATCGATGTGAGTGTTTTGCCCTCCCACCGTCCGGAGATCGCTGCATATCTGCCCAGGTCGTCCATCCACGTGCACTGTATTGCTAGTGGAAAAGACCTCCTGAGCATGATGCCTACCCCCCCTGGAACCAGAAGTGAACCCCGAGTGTGCCATCAGTTTGTACCCCCACCTGTTCATGGCCTGGTAGGAATTACCCACAAGATGTGACTCTTAGAGGAATACTATGTCTGGGGAGTGCCTTTTAATGTGTTGTACGACAATACAGCGCTCACTTTATCCCCCAGACCATTGACATTCCAGCTAAGAAACCTAAGGCCCTCATCCCATTGTGTGGGCTGTTGCATACTAGTGGGTCAGTGATTCTCTACCCTGTCCGTTCAGGTTCAGTACCGTCATCTCTAAACCAGAAAAATCAAACAACACCCCCCTAACACAAACACCCCCCTCCCTGCTCCCCTGTACTCTGGGCCCCAAACCACCCAGTGAACCAACCATGCAGAGTGCCTGTCACCCAAGCATACAACTAAAAGAAGTAAACTGTGGGGGTAAATGCTCCACTACCTGGATCCCTTTGAATCAGTCTTTAATGCTCCCCCGGTGGGAAAAACACCATACAAAAGATGCAAACAATGTGTCCCAGCTAATAGTCTGTACGGGAAGGAGCACCTCCCCACACACACCCCAACCATGGAATACATACAGTTTGATTGGGCCAGCTCGTGTGGAAACTCCCACCTCCCATTGGCAGACGGGTAAGAGACGCAGTCCTGGACATCATTCAGCGGGCATTATGTTCCTTCGCACCTCTCCAGCCCTCCAGCCAGTCCACCGCCTCCTCAGGACATTAAGAAAAACACGCCGTTCTCTCTGCCTCCACTCTCAGCTTGGCAGGAAAAAGCATGGCATACTTCACCCCTCTGACGCGTAGTTCCCAGGTTACCTCACGGAACAACCTCCCTTGTTTTTGCTCACACAGAGTGAAATCTGGAAAGAGGGAGATATCTGCATTCTGAAAGAGGAGAGGAGGAGCCACTCAGGCAGTTTGGAGTATGATGTCTCTGTCTTGAAAATTAAGCAACCTGGCCAGGATGGGGCGCAGTGGCGCACCCGGACGCGGTCGGCCGCCCGGCACTCTATGTGCTCTTTCCACAACAAAAAACTTGGAGAGGCCCTTGGGCTGCAGTGATTGAGAACAAGGTCCTCCACAAAGAGGTCCGCCGCCAGCCCCTCCACTCTTTCAGGAACCCCAATTATACAGATGTTATTCCTCATGGTGCGGCCTTCGTAGTCGTCGAGTTTATATTCAGCGTGCCTTCGAAACTCCTGGAGTTCTTTGACATCCTGCTGCAGTTGTATAGCATCTCCCTAGAGGCTAGAAGTGACAAGCTCCATTTATTTTACTTTCTCGCTGATTATTTACATGTCCGCTCTGATGAGGGTTACGTCGGTGGAGATGGTGTCCATTCTTTGCTCAAGAGAAGTACAGACTCCCGAAATAGCCTCCATTACATCCTGTAAGGTCAGCTGGGTGCCCCTCGGATAGAATTCAGTGACCGCGGGCTTTGACAGGGTAAATTTGTCCAGTCGAGTCCGCTGAGTTGCCTTCGGTCCTTTAGGGCCCGACATGATCGCAGTTTTTTTTTCCCGGCTTGTCCGCACACTGAGTCACCTGTTTCTGGCAGTGGAGCCACAAGGCCAGGGCACCGCTCCCGGGGGCCAGAGGGCGTGACGTAGCGATTATCAGGTAAGTCCCAAGCACTCCCTCCAACTCCACTGGGGTCCGAGCGGTGCCCCCCACAGGCCTCACTTTCACCACCTCCACCGCTGCCACCCTTGCAGGTCTTCGGTTCTTCGGACCCCATCAGCAGCCCAGCAGAGCAGCAGCGTGGTCCGGGCGCTAGCATAGGATATTTGAGTGCAAAGCTCCAGGCCATCTGGGTACCAGAGCCGCCGTCCCCAATTCCGGACTGGACCCAACACACCAGACCAGGGAGTCGCCAGGTGTGGCGACAGCATCCCCCACTCTATCGTTATGCCCCTTCTCCGACAATGCTCCAAGTCACTATGATCGGTCAGGCCCCAGTCTCAGTGCACCGCTCCGGACCACCTAGGTAATGCCACACAGTCAGACCCTCATAGCGGCCTTCAGGCGAGTCACGGTCCACACGGCCCTGCCAAATGTTGACATCAGGGGGGGCCTTTCTGGTAATCCAGGGAAAGCCCCCCGGCCTTTACAGGATGTGGCCTTGCAGCAATGTGTCAGGCCTGCTGTCCCCACTGGCAGCAAAGCGCCTGGCTCGTGATGCTATTGTTTTTCTGGCTGTCGTCGCTCTCCCCTCCGTTAGGGCTACAGAGAGGCCACCACTGACAGTGCTCCAGGGTCAGGGCACTTCACGGCACCGCAGCGCATGGGCCCTGTCAGGAGAGGATCACGCCGGAGCCCCCTGCAGGCTGCTGGTTTCCTCCCCAGCTGGCAAGCCAATGTCTCAGTTCCTGGAGCGGACCCCCGGCATCTCCTCCGATAATAGAAGCACTCTGCCGCCCGCTTAGGTGTGCCAGACCTGCAGGGTTTCCGAGGCGCCACTCCGATGGCGCAGAGTCAGCGCTCCAATATAGGCCTCCAGCAGCGGGCTCACGTCAACCAGACGCCGCCTTAGCACGCCACCGCTCCACCCCCTTCACTGTGGCAGGTCCCTGCCTTGAACCCCTTGCGACGGAACAGGCAGCGTCGTGCCTCAGGGGGCACCTCAGGGGACACCAGGTCACGGATCCACTGGGTAGCTGGTAATCTCCGATGCCGTCTCCACACACGGGGATCGAATGAGTGTGCCGGATTTACAGGGAATTTCAGGTATTCAGCGGAGCTCTTTCACTACGCGGCCATCACAGTCCGTGACATAGCCACGCCCCATGTAGGAGCCTGTTTTGTTCAGAGATAATGGGGTGCACCTTTTGAGGAAGGGGAATGCATACTATATGATGGAGGTACGAGATGTGATCAGCAAACTATGGAACGAGTCCTTATGGTGTTGCAGGGAATATTGAAGGATACGAAAGGTGAACAATTTTTTTTTTATGGGGCAGGTAACCACCCTATGGGGGTTCACTGGTTGGAGAAACTTTGGAGGGGTGGCGAGTTACATACTTGTGGAGTCACCCCTCGGGGGTGGAGATACACAGGTGACTGATGGCAGAGAGTGTGATGCAAGGAGCAACAGAAGAAAGTCAAGAAAGGATGTTTTAGAGGGTAGCAAAGGTGAGAATGGATGTATGGAGAACTTTGCAGTGAGAAAGGGGAGGATTGAAACAGGTGAGATGGTTTGAGAATGGTTGGAGAGTATTAGTTATTGTTAAATAAAGTTATACAGTTGCAGTTATGTTTTTGGTAATTGATTAGGATTTATGACAACCATGTCCTAATAAGATGGTCTTTTACGCTTCAAATAACTGTGTAGAGTGTAGATATTGTGCGATGCCAGCCCCCAGGGGAAGCAAGGGTTGAAGACTAGTCGTCCCCTGGGGCACTTCGCGCAGGCCAGAAGGACAAGGTGGGAGGGGTTCCCAAGGGAGGGATTTAGAGGCGGGTCAGTGGTGGGCCATAAAGGTGTCAGGAAGATAGGTTCCGACCCCTTTCCTGACACCTCGCACCACCAGGTTAGAGAAATTTTAAATTAGTCCACCCACCCACCCTACAGTTATTAAAACAAGGGTTTGGTGACGTCCCAAGCGTGCCAGTTTTGGACAGGTTGCAGGACTCTGTGGGTGCGAAACTTTGAAGGGGTGGTGAGTCACATACGGGCAGAGCCACCACTTGGGGGGGTAAGGTACACAGGTGACTGATGGCAGAGCGCAGGATGCAAGGAGCAACAGAAGAAAGTCAAGAGAGGATGTTTTAGAGGGCAGTGAAGGTGAGAATGCATGTATGGAGAACTTTGCAGTGAGAAAGGGGATGAGCGAAACAGGTGAGATGGTTTGAGAATGGTTGGGGAGTATGAGATATAGTTGAATAAAGTTTCACAGTCGCAGTTATGCTTTTGTTAATCGATTTGGATTTATGACAACCTTGTCCTAATACAATGGTCTTTTACAGTTCAACTAACAGCGTGGAGTGTAGTTATTGCGTGAGTAACAGTGCGCACTTCAGTTTAAAGTGTGCATTGCATGTCGGTTTTGCTGTCTGTCTTGCAACGGCTAGCCTGACAAGCGCAATTTAAACACTCTAACCCGAGCTCTCTTAGACAGCTGGGTGGAGAAAATGCACAGGCTCCCAATGACTGAAGGAGCTTCGCACCAGCCCGCTCCAGCCAATCAGGTGCTGGCTGATCACACGTGGAAATGCCTATTTGCATTCTACAGATCTTCAGGGCTGGAACTTAAGTCATGAAGCACAGGAGGTAAAGTACTATGGAATGTATTACATTTGAAAGAGCATTCTGAGGCTGCACAAATATTTTTTGCTTCATTACGTTTTTGGAAATCATCAGATGCATTAAAATATGATAATTTCTCATCTCGTTATGCCCTAGAGCGTTATGCAGATCAATCATTTCCAAACTTGGCTCCCCCTGCGTGCGCTCGCGCTGGGAGCGGAGTTCACTACTAGCTCTGATTTCACCCAAGATGCGAGAAGGCAGAATTCCTCTAATGAAAAACTGGAGGCGAGGCTGGTGGGCTTCGTGTTCTGGAGGGGAGACTGACTGGGTGGGGCTTTGCGGGGGTTTGTTTGCAAGACCACGGTTTGTTCTGATCTGTGTCCAGTGTTCAAGCCTCGTGGGTCCGTTTCTTACCTGTCTAATCGCCCAGTCCTTCTTTTCAGACAGCTCTATTTCTCATGTTTGACAAGTTATTGATTGCCCACCTCCTTCCCCTTCCTTCCTTCTTTCCTCTTCTCTTCTCTCCTTTTCTCTTCTCTTCTCTCCTCGCCTTTCCTTTTTTTCCAGGCAAGAACTGGCAGCACGTCAAAAGAAAACAAACATCTTGTAGCAAATAAATGATGGCATCACATTCCTTACTAATTCACCTTATCAGGGCCACTGGAATTCTGTGGCATTAATTCACGTTTTTGTCATGTTTTCCAATGTCAACACTGGGTGGGCGGGGAGTTGCGCATCATTTTTATCAGCTTAACACCTAAATACCGCAATCAGCAAAAGAAAGGCCACCTGTCAGGATCGGAAAAGGGCCTGTCACTGTGCAGCAATATGTGTGGCAGAATGTTTGTAACTTTTTTGCAGCCATTTTTGGTTTAAAAAGTGAAAATGATGCAGAAGTGGCAAAGGCAGCAAATCCACAATTAAGCAGAAAACGCGGCAGCTGCGAATTCCTAAGGCCCTGGTTATAGTCGATGGAAGTAAGCTCACCATCAAATAAGAATGAAAGCCCCTCCATTGCCAGGTTTATGATGCTGCTACCACTGCCTTAGGTCGTGGAGTTCATGTTACAGAAGCTGATTGAACTTGGGACAGATTGCCAAGGATAGGCTCTGTCCTATTATATGTAACCTACCTGGCGTGAGTAGAGCAGAGGGAGCACAATAGAAGCCATGATTGTAGAGGGATCCCGGGAGGAGGCTCTGGTCCAATATAAATAACCAACAGGGTTTAGCGTAGTTGACATTCTGTGTAAATGTGTGTGTGAATGGCTACACAGATGTCAAAATATTTACAAAGCAAAAGGAAATAAAGTGCTTAAATGTGATTGAGTGCAGTGTATGTGTGGGGCTGGTAAAGTGAGGGAGATGCGAGAAAGTGCATTGGGGGGAGTGAAAGGAGGGTGCTGAAGAGGAACGAGAGGAGGTTGAAAAGATGCAGATGGGTGATATGTGCAGAGAAAAAGAGCGTACATATCTAAAATAAAACACAAATAACTAAAGGCCAAAACTCCTTCCACAGGCCTCAATAATAACAAATCGTTCTTGTTGCTCAGGTTTCCTAAACAGCTAACAACCATTGACAAAGACAATCATACGGACAGGTTTTAGGTGTATATCAGTTGCTGCGTTATATATATGGATGCAATACCATCTCAGAGAGAAACCAAAATGGGAATCACAGAAATGTATTTCACATGTTTTCTTTTAGAAAGCCCCCATTTATTTCATCCACTTAAAGCATGTCGGCACATATTTCTATATGACTGATTGCAGCCAGCAGTTGTGGGTGCTTCCTGAAGCCTGGTAAGAGCATTTTTTTTAAGTTGATGCTGCATGCAGTGCAAGACACTGGGCAAGCACACACTTTAAAGGGCCTGAAAGTAACTGTTGAAGATATCAATGCAGTAAGATATGGGACTGTAGAAGCCATCTTTTTTGTATGATACCAAATGCTGTAAGCTTCTAGGCCCTGCTAAGTTGACATGGAGAGCAGTGCACAAAATGCCTGTACTTTACCATTCGCTTCAGAGACACAGCTTTTGTAACACACGGTTCGATCAAGAATAATACAGAAGATGCTCATGTAGACACAGACATTTCAGCATAGCACATTTTGTAATATGTCTGGGACATTCTATTATGTTGCAACTATTAACTGAAAAAGCACCAGACCTTTATCTTACATTACAGTGGAAAGTCCCAGAAGCAGACCTAGGTCACGCAGTCTGCAACAGTACTTTTCGGACCTTAAATGGTATATAACTATCTAGGCCCTTGCAAATTGGTCAAATGAACTATGCTTAATTTGTGCTACGTATGTGATGATGCCGTATCCTTTGTGGTTTTGGCTTATAAAAGCTATCACCAATGTCACATCTTTGGGCACTCAGTGACTTTGCTGGGTGCCCCCGTGCTGCACGCTAATCTATTGTTGGTTTCTAATAAACGCTGTTATCTTACCCTTGACTGAGAACTGTTTGAGGTGGATTCATTTCTTGCTTTTATTTCAGATTCCACATTTGGTGGAGAATGCAGCTTCCAGACCACTGGCGATTTCACGGACTGGCGGCCTGGACTCCAGCTTCCATCAGGGTTCGGAGACGTGTGGATGAAGGACGATTTCCATTTGCCTTCCTCTCTCCTCCACCTCCCTTGGAACGCTGGGGGACTGTCTGCCCGTCTGTTGACTTCGCTTTGCCTCTGGCTCCTGCTCCCTTTTCCTTTCTCTTTCTCTCTCTCTCCTATGTCAAGGGTAATATGCTTGTGCCCGGGCGACATATATAAGGTCTGCTTCCCCGACTTGTGGGACACCTCAATGGCTATCATTACGCCTGTACTTCTCACTTTCTTCTGTGTTCTTTTTGTGGCTCTTGTGATTTACTTTGCGGTCTGTCATCATTCGGATGTGGACTGAGTTCCTGTATTGTGTCTGCCCCTCGTTAGAGGATGCAGACAGGCTTTCTCCTCTGGTTCCGTGCGTAGCTCTTGATCTCTGACATTGCTGCCGCTCTCTGCCTGAATTTTTACATGTGCATTTTTGCTCTACCGTTCAGTTCCTGGTCCGGATTTCCTCCCCACCTGGCCGGTGACAGCGCCCTTCTGCAGGTTCCCAGCACGCAGTGACTCCCTGGTGCCAGGCAGCACCTGGCTGATGGCGTGCCGAGGAGGGCGACCTACTGCACCCCCCTGTCTTGCTAGCAGAGAGTCCCCGGCCGTTGGGGGGGGGCAGGACATTCACGGATTTTTCCCGTGGACTTGAACAGAGGTCGGTACGCTTTGCCAGACTCAACAGACGCCGGTAAGTTTCCTTTGGGAGTTATGTACTCCAGTTTGGGTGGTGGCAGGTAGCTCCTCGTTTTAGAGTTGTAGCAGTTATGCTCCCCAGGTTTTGGGTGGTAGCAGTTAGCCCCTCGTTTTAGAGTTGTGGCGGTTTGGCTCCCCAGGTTCAGGTGGTGGCGGTTTTGCACCCCTGACAGCGCGCATCCTGTTTGGTACAGGTACGATATCGTGGGAGTGGCGGTCCCTGGACTGCCGCTCTTTTGGTTGCAACGGTTTCTTAGGGCGCCAGTTCTCCAGGTCCCTGTACTCAGGTCTGGGCCAAGTTGCCTCACCTCAGCGCCGCTGGACCCGGGTACCCAGAGGGGCGCTGCCTCATACTGGACGCCTGAGGCGGTCTCCAGCTGTGCCTAGGGAATTTCCTAGGCACAGGGGGGGGGAGTATCAGTTGACCTATTTGTTGTAGTTGACCTGTTTGTTGTTGTTGATTTATTCGTGGTTGCTGATTTGTTTGTTGCTATGGGAATTCCTTGCATTTTTTTGTGTACTACATAGGCCTCTTATATATAGTGGCAAGGTTTGGTTAGGGTTCCAGAGCTTTACTAGTCTCTGTATGATGTTATCTCTTCTTTGGGTATTGTGACGCTAACACCACTAACATTTGACGCTGCTAATCTGTCTGACTGCCCCATATCAATTGTTCTGTACGCCATCGTTCAATAATAATATACAGGGCAAGTGACCCTCTGCGTCCTGTCCCTGAGACCTCTTGACGTAATAAAAGTCCCCCCGTTACTATTTTGGGATTAGAGTAAGGGCAATACACATACTCTTAGTACACAGCCTCTTTGACAGCGCTGCGCGCAGGGATGTGTTTTGTTTCATATGTTTGCCTGCACTGCATGTAGAGTTCACCACCCTGCACTATCTAGTGGATTGCCTGACAGACTCCAATTCCGCCTAGCCGTTATCCCAGCTTATGGGATAACGGAAGACTGCAAGGAGGCGGAATTACTAACCTTCCTTCCGACACTATTCTGTCACCTTTTCTTCCGTTCATGGGACGCCAGTATTTAGCACCCAGAACTATTTCTCATTCTCACTTAAAACCGCTTGGGTGAACTTGAAGTAACTGATCTGTCTGTTTGCCTGACGAATGGCTCCCTCTGCTATCACATCAGCTGGAGAGTGGCTGAGAAGAGTATGATCACGTACGTTAACCCACTGTGGTGGTGTCTGTCCATTGTCCGGCGCGAGGCCCCCACCCATCTGTCCGGTGTGTCTGCCCTGTCCCTGTTTAGCGCTTGCACGCAACACACTGCACACTGACCTTTCACAATGGGAAATTCACTTGGTAAATATAAATTAGATAGCAGTCAGCCAGCCCCCCCGAAAGACTCCACGGTGTACAATGTGGCCCTAAGCCAAGGACTTCACTCCATATTGTTTGTATACAAATGGCATGACATGACAGCTAGAAGACCGGACTTACAGTTCCCGTGTCAGGGAACGTAAGACATAAAAAAATTGTTATATTTGAGACAGATGTTGAAACTAAAGGGAATGGAAGATTACGGTGGGACTAGTTTAGGGGAAATAGTTGCCGGAGATCAGCCGGTTCTGGTGCACTGCCTCCTGATGGATACCAAGGGTGGTCTCCAGATGTGAATAGGTGCCCACCTACTCACAACAAGGAGGGTGTTGGTGTTGGTATTGCATTATATGCATTAATTTGAAGATCTGTTATTGTATTGTGTGCATTTATTTGAAGTGCTTTTATTTAATTATAGGGTTTGTTTTGTAATACTCTAGCAACAGAGCTCTTGGACCCTGAGCTTGCACAACAAATTTTGGGCAGGCCCACTCTATCATCAGTAAGGGGTTGATAGACATCCCTTCAGTTAGATTAATGTACATGAGTGAGCACGCTTCTCCTCTGTGAGGAAGTGGGAGGCGCGCTGAAGTGTGTTTACCCTTACCAGTGCAAAGTAAATGTGTTTTTAGAGAGGATACATTGTGCGTGCTAAACACATATTTATGCACTGGTATTCTCTACCACAGGGGCACAACCCACCGAGCTGTCCCATGATGAGCAGACCTTTTGCAAATTTCTCGTGCACAAACTCATAAATGGGGAAGTTAACCAAATAGAACTTTTGACAGGATGTTTCAAAATACTGCTTCTCTTGTAACTATGGGACAGGACGCAGCCTATGCACCTTTCAATTTCTGCAGAAAGAAAAATAAGCTGTTAAGATTATGCACAGAAAAATAAAATACAATACCGCGTCTTAATGGGCTAAGGTCCTGAGGCCCACTGTGCTTCTAAGCAGAAAGCTTTGGCCCTAAGACTAACACAGAATAAGGGAACAGCCCCCCTCTCTCCATAATATAGTTGCGATGTTGTCAAATTTACGTTCCCTGATTTCTTTCCAAGTGCCCACAACGCACCACATTGATAATGCCCCTGTGAAATGTGCCCCCTCCACCTGGTGAAAAGGAGAATAAAGTGGAATTTGTACATGTCTCATGGTCCAGAGCAGATCTCATGTCCTTTACCAACGTATTTCTGAAATTACATGTAGAACAAAGAAGAGGGTACATAGAACTAATGAGACAGGAAGGGAGACAAATAGATGGAAGGCAACGCCTGATAATTTTGTAGAGTAGAAAGAGTGAGAAAAAAAATAAAATATAAAGCAATAGTTACTGAGAAATGGCCAGCACGGCCTTTGATTATATGATACATTAAGGGGTTAAAGAAAACTCTTGTGGACTGGCTTTGAAATAACGATCGTGGGCTGGCCACAGATTCTGGGCATTGCGCCAAGACTACACCACACACTACAACAGTTTTCTGTGGGTATAAACAGAACTGGTTATACAAAAAAAATATGTATTCTTCGCAGCGGAGAATGGAAGGAAATGCCAATTCTTAAGGGTATATTAACAAAATAGGATTGAATAACTGTTAGAAATTATTATTGTTTAAGGTTCATTTAAAGATTGATGAAGGGAAATGTTATTTTGTGTATATGCTCTTTAATAAGTTTTGGTTCAACATTTTCAGATGCAAGAACGTCATAGAAAAGATGTGTGTTGTACATGTCTGTTTGGTGTCTTGTCAATTGACATTGTGAGGGCCAGAGTGATGCTATCCACGGGTCCCCCACCCCATCTCCCAGAGTGATTTACAACAGGAGACATTTGCTATTTTAAAGGACAAAAGATTCCATTACATTGCGCAAAGGCTACTTAATTAAAAAGCAGGGGGAACAGAGGACCCTCCTGCCAGTGATCAGGTTATTTCCGTGCATTGATAGGTATTGTCCCTGTTTCAAGTGCTGGTTTTTCGAAGTGTGCATTTGAACATATTAGCTATTGAGCTAAAAGATGAATGATCTGGGTGGCCTGGGTTCCCATTATTAAGAACGATGTAAGTTGCTGAGATGAAAATGAAATGCCCAGGATAACACAATTAGGTCATGTTAGGTAGCTGGCTTGTTTTCCCCATTTCTCACTCCACAGACGGCAGCCTAACATATAACGTCACCATCCTCACAAGCACATATAGAATAGCACTGGGTATATTGCGCTCTTAAAGGGTTTTGCCTAATTGAATGGAACAAGGAGACGTACTATGTTATGTATGCATCTAGAAGAAATATTGTGTATGTATATTAATGTTTTTCATTTCTAGGTTCTTCAGAGTTGCAGGATATATAACAATTTATACTGTAAGGGGAATGCGCTAAAATGCTTTTGAAAGCAGTGCATTCGCCAGGGGCTACAAAGGATTGGACAAAGAGTAGTGATATTATGTTTATTTATTGTTCTTTAGTAATGAGTATATGCCAATGCAGAAGGATAGTGCGCATTGAATGACTGTGCTTCGTATAATGATGTTTCAAGGATACAATGTGTACAAATTTATTATGTCTTTTAATGTACAGGTGCAGTCTTTAGGGGTGTTAGTGAATAGGTGTCCTGTGACAAAAACCACTTGTCCCTTTTATGCCACGCAATGCGGCGACAAATTATGGCAGCAATATCATTATATAAGATCTCTAAATGAGCATTTCTGATTATGCCAGGGCTCCTTCCATAGTAGGGTTTGAATACTAACTATTACCTTATGCTGCCACGTTCCACAGATCTACATACAGAGGATGGAGGTAATGGTAGGAATGCTGAGACAGGTTGGATTTTTACTCCTGAAAATGGCAGACATAATACTTCTTCCAAGGTTGGCTAAAAGTGGATGGAGGAAAAGTGTGCTTGCAAACACTCAGATTTTCGCATGAGTAGATCTACACCTGCACATTTGCTCATGATTAAATGCAGTTCACAAATATTTTCTAGGAGTACTATTTCCTGTCCTGCTTCTGTAAAGTCTTGTGAAATAACCACAGATGTATATCTGCACTTAATCAGAGTACGTGGGTGCACTTTATTTCATAACTCAGCCCCTAATTAGGTCTGGCATTAACAGTGACCTTCTGTGTTTATCAAAATGTTGTCTCTTTCCCTCTCTCTCCATGAGGGGATTCCTCACACCCACAGGCCAACAAATATAACATGCACAGTTGATCAGTGGCTTCCTCCAAGCATTACTAAGACCAACGACAGTGGCTATAATAAAATGTGCAGCGCACACATCATCAATGGAATATGTATCAAAGGGCAACACATTTATTGATGGGGAAGAAAAGACAATAGCACTGACAGGCTGCCAGTTAGCAATGGTACAAATAACAAGCAGCGAGAAGAATACTAAATATAACAGTGACTCAGTACACTCTGACCCAATTTATATTAAGAGGAAGGTAGGGGAGGATGAAAAAGAGAAATGGGCCAAAGGAGGATGTGTGCAAACAAAGGAGGGGTTATGGACAGGGCCCAATGGGAAGATATGCCTGCCCTCAGCAATGCTTCCTTCTATCACATGCCTTTTTTCACGATCTCTCACATGTTGGCCGAGATGTCATGAATCAGACTGTTTTCCCAATGCTGGTACAACTCCAAGTTCCGCCAAATAGCAGAAAGACTTTGCAGGCAATGCACTGTTTGCGCACAATACAATACTGGAAAGGGCACACCAACTGCACATGGTCATTTCCCACCTCCCCAAGACCATTTGAAAGCCTCCAGATGGACTTCATAGACATGTCCCTCACCCACAAGTACAAACATGTGATGGTAATTGTGTGCATGTTCAGTAAGTGGACCGAAGCATACCTAACGGAGAACTGTGATGCACATACGGTTGCCAAATGCCTCCTACAGGAACTTATCGCATCGCTTTGGAATAAGATTGGAAAAATGTGTGCATCAACTGAACTTTCAGGGGTAGGTGCACTACCACTAGCCCTGCTGACTATGAGGAGCACGCCAGATAGGGTAACAAAGCCCAGCCCAGCAAATAATATTTGGCCACCCCATGAACATTGCAGGCCATATGTCCACAGCTCCACTATCATTAACAGACTACCTGCTTTTATGTTACTGCAAGAAATTAACAGAGAAGTTACGTTATCCTCACCACCAGGTACTGCAGGCTCTTCCAGAGGCAACAACTCCACTGCCACATGACCTGTAGCCTGGTGACTGGATCTGGGTAAAAGCCCACACCCAACGGCACTGCTTCCAGCCAAGGTGGAAGGGACGTCACCAGATCATCCTCAGCACAGTAACAGCAGTGAAGTGCCAAGGGCTGACATCCTGGATCCACAGCTCCAAAGCAGACGGACCAGACAGCAGAGAATAAGCTGAGGCACCTCGCAGGTACAACCTTCGATCCACCACGCAAGACAAGAACAACAGGAGATAGAGGCAGACACCTGCTCGGGCAGGCTAGGCCTCCAACAGAAAACAGAAGACACCAGAGGCAGTAACATAATGCGCACAACAAGCCCAGGCCTCTGGGTATCATCACTCCAAAGACGTCTGTACCAGCTACTTTCCAAGGGAGTGCCAACTGTCATGTGCTAGTAACCTCTGACAGTACACCATCAAGGCACCAACGTTTTCTTCTAAATGGTTGACTGGTGTCTGTACCAATAGACCCCTAGGAGGTGCATCACCCGCTAGTTAGATATCAAAAACAAGGCTTTGGAACATCAAAGAACTGAATTGAACACTTGGTTAAGGGTATGTAACTACCTAAGTACACACCAATTACGACAAATGCCAGCAACAAGATCTGGAAGGCTTAGATCTATACAAGTGAGGGTAGAAGAGTATCAACTAATAATTCGTATTAGGTTATTGTGTCCTGGAATAAAATTAAATAGTGTGCTGGAACTAACTGTGCCAAATACTCCGCTATTGAGTGTGTTAAGAGACCTGATCTTGCAAGACATCTCGTTCCCCACTTTTTTGGACATCAAACAATAGCACAAGAAATAGCAGACATTTGACTTGACATTTTGGATTGCGTGATTTATGCAATAGAAGAGATCTGATCTGGTCTTATCAGAGACATTAACTAAAAAGTGAAAGAAAGGAACAATGCCCAGTACAAGAAGAAGGGACAGAACATGGCCATCAGTGTTAGGAGCCATATTGACACCAGTCCCATGGAAAAAAGTGACTGCACTGATAATAATATTTGCACAAAAAAAACCAATAGAAATACTGTTCATCAATGGCCGGCAGGGAGGTGGGGGGTTAGAAGATAGTGATTTGGTATCAGATGGGGCAATGTAGAAGCCATCTTTTTTGTATGATACCAAATGCTGTAAGCTTCTAGGCCCTGCTAAGTTGACATGGAGAGCAGTGCACAAAATGCCTGTACTTTACCATTCGCTTCAGAGACACAGCTTTTGTAACACACGGTTCGATCAAGAATAATACAGAAGATGCTCATGTAGACACAGACATTTCAGCATAGCACATTTTGTAATATGTCTGGGACATTCTATTATGTTGCAACTATTAACTGAAAAAGCACCAGACCTTTATCTTACATTACAGTGGAAAGTCCCAGAAGCAGACCTAGGTCACGCAGTCTGCAACAGTACTTTTCGGACCTTAAATGGTATATAACTATCTAGGCCCTTGCAAATTGGTCAAATGAACTATGCTTAATTTGTGCTACGTATGTGATGATGCCGTATCCTTTGTGGTTTTGGCTTATAAAAGCTATCACCAATGTCACATCTTTGGGCACTCAGTGACTTTGCTGGGTGCCCCCGTGCTGCACGCTAATCTATTGTTGGTTTCTAATAAACGCTGTTATCTTACCCTTGACTGAGAACTGTTTGAGGTGGATTCATTTCTTGCTTTTATTTCAGATTCCACAGGACAGTTTTTAATGTGTTTAATATTTCAAGACTAGACATTGCCACTGCTTTATAAACCTTGCTTTTGCACTCGATTAATTTGCTATAAAATGCACCATTTTTCAATTTTTTTCTCAGAAGGAGGACCCACCCTTTACCCCATGTTTATCCATTAAGTGTGCTCGCCACATAAATGTCATACACAACTTTTGCGCCCACCACTCTCAAATGGCACCAGCCACCACTGCCTTTTGGCTAGGTATGCTCATCTTTTCTGTGGTACTCAGTCTGTCCAGCGGTCATTACCCTTTTACTGTCAGAGTCCTCAAAAGAATGAGAAGACCGGCTATCAGAATACTGATACGGATCTGGCTTCTTAATTTTATTATGTTCTCTCAAACTACAATCACCCCAGCTGGACACCTGAGCTGACCAAGATTAAGTGCTTTGCTTCTGTGTTATTTTTTAGTCACTGGCGTATTTTTTTCTTTACTAGATTTGCCATTTTTTGCGTCGACATGCGGTTTGGCAGAACATGATCCCAGGTTATCACATCCTACATATGTATATGTCTCAAAAAGTATTTTAGGTAACTCCCGTTCACGCTCTTGAATGGGAACAGCTGCAAGTCACTTGCAAATGGCCAAAGCCATTGCTTCCCTGCAAATGCTGCTTAGGAAACTGTTTCAACATTCAAATAAATGTAATTCTTAGATCTAGAGCTAGTGCAGACCCTGGTCATTTTGTACTTGTCTTAGTACATCAGTTAGAAACACCAATGAGATCGTGACATACGTAATAGCATAGATACACAGATATACACTTATCCAGCAGTTGCATTTCCCTACGGGTGGCACCATTCCAACGGGAAGACACATTGTCAGAAATATATGCTTGTCTCAGGATGTTGTGTGATCACAGACATTTTCCAACTGGTTGGTTTTGAAAGCAATCCAGACCAGAGACGTTTTAATGCATGGGCAAAGTGGGCTCTGGCCCAGGGCCCCAGCCTTTCAGGGGGCCCCCTGACAGTCAGCTCCATTCTTCAGAGTTTTGCCCTAATGACCTTGAATATTTCCTAAACATTTTGTTTTAAATTCGGTTTTCCTTTCATTTATTTCTTATGTACCTGATGTGTGAGAGTCTAGTACAGCCATTTTGCAGAGAAATTTTGTGTTTATGTTTCATGCAATATACATAAAAAACGTTTATTTTAGATCAAAACAAAGTCTAACATATAAGAAATGGGAGGGCGTCACAGAGATTATTTGCAGTAATATTGGTGAGCTGCTGCTGTGTTACAATATTGAAAACACACATAACTATCCCTGAATATTAGATGTAAACACATTCAGGGCCTTATTTATGAGAAGTGATGCATCGCTGTGTGAAAACAGGGATGCGTCACTTCTTAGTGCGCCCTCGTTGCGACATGATGGATGTGTCATATTTACTGTGTGACGCATCATGTCGCAAGGAGTTACAGATATGTCAGTATTTCTGACAAATCTGTATGCGCAAAAGTGATGCATTGCTGGGGTGTGTCTGAAAATAGACGCAACTCCAGCAATGTGTCCTTTCACATGGGGCAAGCCCCATGTGAAAGGGCCTGCATCAGTCTTATGCCTGCTGTGTGGCAGGTGTAAGATATTGACGCAATGGCGTCCTAGAAGTGGGGCACTGAGTTCTCATAGATTTCAATGCGCCACTTCTACGAGGCATTTTGTGGGGCAACACCCACCCTGCATACATTATGCCTGGCGCTGGTATAATGCGGTGCAGGGGTTTACAAAGTGAAGCATCTGCCTAGATGCGTCACTTTGTAAATAGGGCGTAACATTGCACATATTTTATGCTGCCGGTGCGTCACAAAAAGTGACGCACCAACGACATAAAAGTGAAGCAAAGCCTCATAAATAAAGCGCTTAGAATTTGGACGAGTGTTCCTGTGCACTGTCAGGGACCTAATGAAATGAAATTGTGTATTTAATAAAGCGCGCAGCTACTCAGACTAGAGAGTCCTGGCGCGTGACAGTGGGAGGAAAACATGCGTAAAAGACCCATCAGTTATCAAAAAGCCAGGTTTTTAAGTTCTTTCATGAAAGAGAGTAGGTCTGTGGTTAGTCTCAGAGACTCAGGGAGGCTATTCCACAATTTTGGGCCTAGAAAGCCGTGGGATCTGCCTCCAATGCGGGCACTGCATATTTTAGGCATGATGGCCAGGTTGGCATTGGAAGAATTTAGGGGTCTAGCTGTTGTGTAGCGATTAACGCGCTTATTTATGTAGCCGGCTCCTAAGCCATGGAAAGCTTGAAATAAGATGGTCATCGCTTTGAAGCCGATCCGTTCTTTTATGCGGAGAGACTTAAGAATAGGGGTCATACTAGATCTGGGTTTAGGTCTCAGAATGGTTCTGGCCGCCGTGTATTGTACCACTTGTAGGCGCTGGATAAGGGATTTGGGAAGACAGAGGTACAAGCTGTTGACATAGTCAAGCTTTGATGTCACCAGAGTCTGCACCACGATCTTTCTGCTCTCAAGCGGTAACAGTGGCAGGAGTTTTTTTTAGCATCCAGAGTATGCCAAAGCAAGTGCCATTTAGATTTTGAATTTGAAAGCACATGGAGAGTGTCTTGTCTATGACAATTCCTACGTTTTTGACTTTCTCCTTTTCAGCGGGCGGGGGCGGCAGATCTTTTGGCCACCAAGCGCTCCAGTCAGGCGTTTATGGATTACCAAAGAAAACAACTTCAGTTTTGTCAGGATTGCACTTCAGCTGATTGATCTTAAGCCAGTTAAAAAACCTTTGTGAGGCAAGACCTAATCATTGCCCCGTCAAAGTCGGTTCCTTTTTCACACGTAAAAATCAGCTGAGTGTCATCAGCATAGGAAACAATTTTGGCGCCCTCTTCCTCTACCAGAGATGCAAGGGGGATAGATATATATTAAAAAGGGTAAGACTGAGAATGGAGCCCTGAGGGACACCTACATTCATGGCCGGAACTGGGGATGAGAAGGGGGGGGGGGGGAGATGTCCTGAGATCTATTTACCAAGAAGGATGACATCCATTGTAAAGGTGGTCCCCCCCAGACCGATGTTAGCAAGTCTCTCCGGGAGCCTCTCATGTGGGACCATATCGAAGGCCGCCGACGTATCGAGCAGTATCAGAACAGTCTTGCCTCCCTGGTCCAGCTTACCCGTGAGAAATTCAGTCACTTCCAGCAGAGCGGACTCCATACTGTAGTTAGCCCTAAAACCGGATTGGGACTCATGAAGGTGCTTCCCATCTTCAATGTGTTTTTGGAGGGCCTTGTTTACATGCTTCTCTAGTACTCTGGAGAGGGTCGAAAGAAGGGAGATTGGCCTGTAGTTGACAGGGTCCGTCGGTTTGGCGTTAGCCTTTTTTATCAGTTGAAGAATCTTAGCATTCTTCCATAATTTCTGCATGTTGCCAGAGGAGAGAGAAGCATTAAAGAGCTGGTTTACTGTGGGGGTTTATGGTGGGAGCTAATAGGTTCAAGATATTCCCTGGACAAGGGTCAGTAGGAGAGCCAGACTTAATGCTTTGGAGAGGGGTCAGTGACTCTTCAAGCTGAAACTCAGGGAAAGCTAGTAAAGATGTAGGATCCAAGTGGTGACATTTGCTATTAGAACTAAGGTAGAAGGTCAGTTCTTCCTCTGAGATGTTAGTGAAGGCTTGTTGGATCATGGAGATCTTTTTGTGGAAGAATTCAACAATTTACTTAGACCATTCTTCAGTGCATGGCCCTTACTTTGTGCCGGCTCTCGGGGCAGTAAAGGATTTAACTATGCTAAAGATTTCCTTACTCTTATTTTGGGCATTTTCTATCTTGGTTTGAAAGAGGTTTTTCTTGGCTGCCTTCACGAGAATGTAATGAGCTTTTAAGGTGTCTTTATACACCTTCCTGTCCTCAGGTCGATAGGATTTACGCCATTTCCGTTCAAGTGTTCCACAATTTCTGTTGTGAGATCTAAGGGAATCGTTAAACCATGGAGCTGGTGGGGCTGACCTCTTTGAGGAGGAGCAAACAACCAGTACCACTGCATCAATGTTGGTTCGGAGCCATGAATCTATTGAGAGGGCGTCCGAGTCGGGGCAGCCAGACAGCTCTGGTGAGGAACGACCGAGGGCGTCTGCTAACATCGGGATGGATATTTTATGGAACGTCCTGTAATTAGAGACCCTCTGCCCTGTGTTAGCTCAAGGGGCTGTGGCAGAGTTGGGAATGACGAATTTTAATAGAAGGTGGTCAGACCAGGTAATGGGAAGAGGTAGGTTTACTGATATATCAAAGTTGTGAACGATTTGGTTTAGGGTATGGCCCTTCTCATGGGTGGCCAAAGAAACAGATGGAAACATGTTGCAGGCCTGCAGCGCCTCCAACAAGGAAATTGTTTGAGGGTCTTTTCCATTGTCCATATGTATACGAATTCTGCTGCGGCGCTGGGGGAGTTCGGGGTCAGCGCGGCGCCGCCATGCTCGTGACGGAACCACTCCGTCATAAGCCACGGGCGCGCTGTGCTCATGACGGAGTGGTTCCATCACGACTCCGCCCACTTGCATTGATCGCCCGCACAGGCGGGGAATCAGTGCCGCGTGGGCGGAGCGGCCGCCAACGGCCGCAGCGTGACGGAACCACTCCGTCATGAGCACACGGCGCCCGTGGCTCATGACGGAGTGGTTCCGTCATGAGCAGGGAACGGGTTAAGGCCAGGGAGGTGGTGGCTATATTAAGCGTAGTAATAACATTTCCAATAGCACTGGGAGGTCTGTAAATCAGAAATCCAGCTATGCTATGATGGGGGGATACGGTACAGCAGAAGCCTAAGCAGTCTAGTTTTTTATTGTAAATTATAGCAACACCTCCCTCCTTCCCATTCGATCGGTCCCTCCTAAGAATGTTATAACCCGTAGGGATGGCTGAGGTGATAGTAGGGTTGGAGGCTTCAGACAGCCAGGTCTCAGTGAGAAATAAAAGATCAGACTGTTAGTCTAAAAGTAGGCCATAAATGTATGGTTCATGCTTTTATATAGAGCGACAATTTAAAAGGGTGGCCTTTAAGTCCTCTGTTTTCTTATTGTTTTTACACTTATTGTTGCGTGGGAGGATATTGGGTGCGAGTTTCCTGGGCTGGAGGAGAGTCCAGTTGCACTTATTGCATCGAAAGTCTACCTCCAACCTCGGATCAGCGGCTGTACAGTGACATAATGGTAGCCGCCTAAGGCTAAGCAGTTTTTCCCTATTGCAATATAGTGGAAGAAACTCACCGGAGGGGAACTGGGCAGCATGGCCGGCGCCGAACGCCTCCGGGCGCAGACAGGCTTACCTTCGGCGCCAGCGACGCGCCCGCTGTGCACGTCCACTTAGCACGTCCATTTGCATCGGGAAAATATAGGCTAATGCCTATGATGCAAACTGGATCGCCAACGCAGCTGAGGAAGCGGAAACTGCATAGGCATAAGCGAGGAGCCCGGTAGTAGCCCCAGCCCTCCGCACAATCGGCGTATCAGCCGCGGCGGACCAGGACTGGAGGAAAAGCGAGATGCGAATCGAAGCAGCTAAGGAGGTGTAGGCAAACAGAATCAAGTAAAGTGCAAGTGCGCATAGGTAGGAGAAATTATTAAAAAGCACAGAGTAATTCAGCCAGACATATACAATTTAAAATGTAATAAAAACCTAGTAGCAGGGCAGGAAACACTAAATCCTACAGCTATCAGCTGCATGCATCCGTTTGCATCGGGAATATATAGGCTGATGCCTATGATACAAACTGGATCGCTAGCACAGCTGAGGAAGTGGAAACTGCGTGGGCGGAAGTGAGTAGCCAGACAGTAGCCCCAGCCCTCCACACAATCGGCGTATCAGCAGCAGCGGACCAGGACTGGAGGAAAACCGAAATGCAAATCGGAGCAGCTAAGGAGGTGTTGGCAAGCAGAATCAAGTAAAGTGCAAGGGCGCATAGGTAGGAGAAATTGTTAAAAAGCACAGAGTAATTCAGCCACACATATACAATTTAAAAAGTATTAAAAACGTAGTAGCAGGGCAGGAAACCCTGAATCCTACACCTGTAAGCTGCACATGTCCATTTACATCGGGAATATATAGGCTAATGCCTATGATGCAAACTGGATCGCTAGTACAGCTGAGGTAGAGGAAACTGCGTGGGAAACAGGGGCTCAAATTAGATCATAAATTCAAAGGTGTCCTGAACAGGGGCCCCCAAAATATGTTTGGCCCAGGGCCCCCCAAATCCTTAAGATGTCCCTGATCCAGACAGACCACCTGCCCTTCCCTCCCCCCCAGCTTTTTGATATCTTGTGAATCGTGATTTTCCTGCAACATCCAACGAGTCCTGTGATGCCCGCAATTTTAAGAAAAGCTGCCACAAAAACCAAACAAACGGTCTCCTGTGTGTTGTTTGTTTATTTGTCTTTCTTCCTAGAGTCATAAAAAACTCTGCCTTTCCACACAAATGATCGAGAAAAACAACCACCACATGGAGACACTTTCCTCTGTTTTTAGCCTGGAGCACTAAATCAGTACTGCTCCATTCCATTTGGCCTCTCACCTACCCCGAGGTGTCCTTGCTGGCACAGATTCGCACAGCAGGCATTGTCACGGGGTTGCCTAAGATGACAGGGCAAGAAATGGCTTGTAATTTACCCCACCTTCCCACTGCTTGCTGCTTCTACGTAGTGAAAGTTGAGAGCTGGAGGTGTGCGTTTTTCAATCCCTCGTTAATCAATTGCTTGTTACTTAGGGAAAGAGAGCTTATGTGGCCTAGCTTGGGAAAAGGAAAATAAGGTTCGAGCCCCGTCGTTCACTCATTATCTTGTGATCCTGGGCACATCACTTAAAAACAACCCTTTAACATTTATGAATATGTACAAGGCGGTGATTTAAAGACAGTGAGAAAAATCAATAGTCACGTGGTAGGATCTCCAGCCTTTTGTCAAACGTATATTTATTAGTATTTCTGTTGGGCATACACTTCGTACATTACAGCAAAAGGAGTTTTAATATCAAAAGTACAAAGCATTGTAACATGAAAAGTAGTGAGGTTGAACTCGCTTATTCAATCATTTCCGAGCCTTCCTTTATGGGTGCTCTATAATATCCAGTGCAGTGTCCAGTATTGTACAGGCCTAGGATACCCCCTGTGTGAAAATGCAACCAGATAACCCATCTTTCTTTTGCGACAGGATTGTTGCCCTACCCTTCCAACAGGGAATGTCCCCGAATAGAAACTCAAGTATGGGAGAAAAGAAAGAAAAAAAACCCAAAACACAAAAGGAAAAACTAACCCCCCCCCCTAGTAACAAGGTAAGTGGCGGAAGCTCTAACCATGGAGAGTATTTCACCGTCTGGCCATATGCAGGTGCTTAAAATTGGTAGAGATGCATGTCTCTGATTAAAGGTGGACATACTGCCAGTGGCAAGCCCTGTGTAAGAAAGGCAACCAGTGGCCCCAAATTGTGTTCAAAGCTCTTATAATCATCGCAGAAGATATCCGCCATTCTCTCAAGACAAAGTAGTTTCCAAAGGCGCGAGTGCCAAAGTGAAAGAGTGGGAGCTGACTTTCTCTTCCAGGTGGTTGAGATTGTTACGTTCACAGCTCCTATGCACGTCCACATAATAGCTTTCTCTGCTTTGGTTTGGTGTTTAAGGGAAGGATCACGGATGCCTAAGAGGACCCCCTCCAAAGTAGTCGGTATGGGGTAGCCCAGTATTGTCTTAATTTGCGCTAGGATTTCCTCTCAAAATGGTCTTATGGTGGGGCAATCCCACCAGATGTGTTGAAAATCCCCGAGCAAACCACAGCCCCTCCAGCACCTATCTGACGTGTTTGGGAAGATGCGGTTGAGTTTGGCAGGATATAGGTACCAGTCCATCAATGTTTTCAAATGTGCTTCCCTTAGTTCTAGAGAGTGATTACATTTTGTGATGTCGGACAATAGGGCATCCCACTCTTTATCTAGTATTTCTCTTTGTGACATCCCCTCCCACAAAGATATATATCTAGGACACGCTGAGAGTGTGGAGGAAAGGAGATAATTGTATAGGAATTAAATCACTCCTTTCATGGAACACACCGTCCTCACAAATTTTTCAAATCCTGTTTTCACCCTTGTAGCTGCCTCACGAACGTCAGGAGTGAGAGCCCAGTGTCGGAGTTGGAGGTAGTGGAAGTGTTCATCTTCGTTTAGTTGGAAATCTCTTCTACAACTATCAAATGTGAGAATTTCATAATTGTGAAATAAATGATCTAACATTAGGCAGCCGCCCTCTCTCCAGGCGTCAAAGGGGCCTTCCTGTATGGCCAGTGGAAAGGCCGGATTAAAATGGATTGGCGTGTATGGGGAGGGGAAAGTGGTCCACTGGTCATTCCCTGTCACCGAGTCCCACTCTTTCAAAGTGGTGCAAGTGGGGGTGCTGATATACGCATTTGCTGGCCTCTTTCTCTTGGGCTTCCATATTAAGTCCCCATATTGTTCTCCCTGCAATAGCTCATCCATATGAAGCCAGTGTTTCTCTGACTTTCTTTAAAACCACTCTGTCACTACACGCAACTGAGCAGCTTTCTAATATAGGTCTAGATCAGGTAGTCCCACTCCTCCCTCTGCTCTGGGACGCCGTAAAAGTGTGAACGATAAACATGCCCTCCCTCCTTGCCATATGAACCGGGTGAACATGGATTTAATTTTAGGTAAAAATGTTGTGTCTAGTTCAATAGGTAGAGCCTGAAAGAGATATAGCAGTTGGGGAGAACCGTCATTTTGATTGCATATATTCGACCAAACCAGGAGATGAACATGGGCTTCCAAAACTTAAGGTCGTTTTGGAGTTGAAGAAGAGTAGTCGGGAAATTAGCCTTATAAAGCCCTTCCACCCGTGGTGTCAATTAATTCCCCAAATATTGAATAGAGCGTTCAGTCCATTGGAGCGGGGAGTGTGACTGTAGGTCGTTGGCTTCGTCATCTGGGACCGTTAGGTTGAATATAAGTTATTTATCTAGGTTAATTTTAAAGCCTGCTACTGCCTCATACTTGACCAGCTCAAACAGTAGTGCGGTAAGCGATATTGAGGGTTCTGCGAGGGACAGGTGCACATCGTCTCCGAAAAGAGAGATTTTATGATTGTCCCCCCTGTCACCCCTGAAGGGTATCCCTTCAATCATCTGAGTCTCTCTAATAGACATTGCTAATGGCTCAATACTAAGGGCAAATAGTAAAGGTGATAAAGGGCACCCTTGCCTAGTACCTCTCGTTAGAGAATAGGGGGCCAAAAGCACTCCATTGACCTGCACCCTAGAGCGGGGTTGTTCATAGTTGGTTTTAATCATTTGAATAAATGTATCTGCGAAGCCAAAATGCGTTAGTGTGCGAAAGAGAAGGTCCAATCCACCAGATCAAAGGCCTGCTCGGCGTCCAGGCCCACCAGCACTGCTGGAATCTTGCGTTTGGTTGCTTTTTCGATGAGGTGTATTGTGCGCCTAATATTGTTGTGTGTCTGGCGTCCTTTGATGAAGCCGGATTGATCGGGGTGGATGAGACCTGGCATCAGATCGTTCAGCCGAGCCACTAAAATAGCAGAGTAAAGCTTCACACCTAAATTTAAAAGCGCAATTGGGCGGTAGGAGGCACATAGTTGCACATTTTTCCCGGGTTTAGGAATAACTGACACTACAGCCTCGGCCATTGAGGGGGTCACCTCTCTGGCCTCTGCCATGTGGTTAAAAAGGCCCTTGAGGTGTGGAATGAGGTCGGGTGCGAATGTTTTATAAAAGTTGGCCGACAGGCCATCAGGGCCAGGGGCCTTGTGTATTTTGAGAGCAGTGATTGAAACAGTCACTTCTGCTGCTGTCATGGAGCCTGTGAGTCTATCATTCGTGCATTGTGATACCTGGGGGAATTGCAAGGCCCGGAGATAGTTCTCCTGCAGCTCTTCATCTCTGGTTTCCCCAGTGTAAAGGGATCTGTAAAAGGACCTGAAGATATCTGCCTTGTCCTTATCTGTATGTCTGAGCTTGTTGTTCCCATCCCTTATGCCTCCAATGTATTCCCTCTCTCGCTTCTCTTTCAATTGTCTACCTAAATGTTTGCCTATTTTGTTCCCCTGGGTATATGAGATGTGACGCAGCTTCAAAAGCGTGAGTTCCGCCCTATTATTATAGATAGCCTTCAATTTACCCCGCAATGCTGTAAGGGTATGATAAGAAGCTCTGGAAGGATTTGATTTGTGTGCCTTCACTGCCAATTCCAATTCTGTCTCTAGGTTTTTCCTCTGTTTAGTACGTTGTCTGTTTAATGTGGAGTTGAGCTCTATGCGTTTACCCCTGATGACTGCTTTAAAAGCGTTCCATGTATTGCCCATGGAGGTGTCCTCAGCTCTATTTAATTTTAAAAAGTCCGTGATCGCTTCTCGGAGTTCGGTACGCAGCACCCTATCCGGTGTAAGGGACATCGGGAAATACCATTTAGGCATAGTCGCCGAGGCCGCCCCCCCACTGAAAGCAAATTGAAACGGGACAGTGATCCAAAAGAGAGAGGGGGAAAATCTTTGCCTCCTTGACGGTGCCCAATAGGTTTTGACTGATACAGATATAATCCAACCTAGAATAAGTGTAGTGCATGTGGGAGTAAAACGTGTAGTCCCTAGACTGAGGGTACATAGTTCGCCAGGCGTCGTGGAGTTCAGAGTCAGATATTCTCTGCTTAATGTCTGCGGTAAATGAGTTAGATTCAGCTTGGTGTGAGTGTGTGCTGTCTAAGTCTGCCTGCCAAGTGAAGTTAAAGTCCCTCATGAGAACCGTTGTCCCCTCCGCAAAATTGTCTATTTTGTCCGATAGGGTAGTTAAAAAACCTGTTTGGCCTGTGTTGGGTGCGTAGGCCGCGATAAAGGTACTAAGTTTACTCCTCAATGTACACTTGACCATAACCATCCTACCCTCCTTGTCTGATTGGATGGCCAATGGTTGAAATTTCGTCGAGGAGTGGAATAGAAGCACAACCACCTGGTATTTAATGAGTGCTGAGGATCTGTAAATAGGGGGGTATTGTTTGTGTTTAAGCCGCAATTCTTCAGCTCTCCGGAGGTGAGTCTCCTGAAGCGCCACTATGTCAAAGTGGTGGTCAGTGAGATATTTCCAGATTTTTTGCCTCTTTTGTGGTGAATTGAGTCCTTTAACGTTTCACGATCCTATTGTAATTACCATTTTCCCTGAGACATCTTCTTCCCCCTGCTCACAATCCTCCCAGGTAAAACAATGGTATCAGTTTCCCAAATAGACATGCGTAGACCGCCCAGGTGTGCCTGTCGTGTTTGGATGTTCCCTGACCAAAAGGCCGGTGTGTTGCCTATCTGAGAAAAGCTGCCACCACTCTTTTAACCCCCGCCTCTCAGAAATCTAAGGAAAAAAAAGAAAAACCCATTCGTCAACTTTACCAACAATAACACGTCGTATCAATGGTAAGTCTCCGACCGTTGATGTAACCATCTATCCGGATGCGTTGGTGGATGGCGTAACCGATATCCCCATCCACGCCCGTCCCGGGAGATCAAAGGTAGCTAAGTTCACCTTGAATGGTGGCTCTCCGAAGTTGAGCAGTTCTCTTTTATCCGCTAATCTGAGACTGTCGTCAGAATTTGAAAATATCATGGCTTTCAACAGTGCACGAATCTCTCATCTCCTGCCTCACTTGTGATTCCCCCTTGAGCTCGTGGACCATTGTGACAGTGATAAGCCAGGTCGATGTGTCCCTTGCACTTTACTTTGGGAAGGTTCAATGTTGGCTGTACAGAGACCCAGTAAGTCGAGACCCTCCCTCAATTCCGTCATGTGGCGTTGCTTATTTTTGTACTCAAAACTCAGTCTGAACGGGTATGTCAAGCGGTATCTGACTTTATCGGCGCATTTTGGAAGTAATGGGCCAAATATAATGCCGCCGCGCTAAGGTTGCGGGTGGCAAGCCCTGGTTGATGCTGCAGGTAGTACCTTGAAAAGAAATCACATTGTGTTTTCTGGCCGCGAACAGGACTGCTTCTTTCAACTTATAGGAGTGGAATTTCACCAGTACGTCTCGTGTTCGCCTCCGTTCTCCGGTTGGTGGTCCTCCAACATGGTGAGCCCGCTCCAGCTTGATTTAAAGAGTTTGTGGGCTTAGGATCTCAGCAAATAGGCCTTTGAGGAAAGCTTCCAGATCTCCCTCATCTAGATCACAGATCTGTAGGTTGTCTCTACGAGCCCTGTTTTCCAAATCTTCAGCTTTCAGTTGGGTTTGGAGAAGCTGATCCTGGAGGGTGTGCAGTTTGTCCTGCATGTCAGAGGTCCGTTTTTCGACTTCTTGAGTCTGCGTCTCCAGATCCACCATTCTGACTTCCACCGAGTCCACATCCTGTTGGAGGGTGGCCAGTCTTTCATTGAGGTCGGTCTACAGTTAGTCAATGGAGGCCTTAATGTCCTGGCTAAGTTCTTTTCAGAGTTCCGTTTTGAAATCCCGCAGGGAAGCCATGAGGTTGTCCTTCGTGAGGGCCATGGTGTCTGTGCTGTCTTCGTGTTCTGAAGGCAAATGCTTATCCACTGGAGGAAAGAAGTTGGAAACTTTTGTCGTGGCTTTGGTCAGCGTCTTCTTTGGCGGTATAGAGGAGGGCGCAGTGATATCTCAGCTTCCCCCTTACGAAAGGCCTCTACCGCCCTCTCTTATCTCTGTAGACGGGTGCCGCCGTGGATTGTTGGGGGCGTCCGCAGGGGTTTGTTCCCTTCCTTCCAGTAGGCCACTGGTCTCTCAGAGTGTATGCACCAGCCTCTTAGGGGACAGGCCGTGATGTGAGCGCCAGATTGTCGGATGTTCACCTCAACCTCACATCTTATGGGGTCCCGCATTGTTACGCAGGAGCTTGTCTGTTCCTCTTGGCAAAGCAAGTTCCCACTATGTGCTCCTGTTGCAGTGGGGAGGATCAGCACAGTTCAGAGCCCAGGTGCGCAGTCATCCTCCTCAGATCGCCAGTTCTCCCCGTGGGGAAAGGGCGGCGATTGGGCTCTTCTTGAGTTTTGGGCGTATTTCTACCCAGGTGCCCAGAGTCTAAGTGCCTCTCGTTGGAGTATTGCAGTCCAGAGTGCTTGCAGCGCTGCCCGAGCGCCCGAGCCCACTGCCTGCACACCACCGCCTGGACACCGCCGCTGGACACCGCCGCTGTACTTCACCCCTGCCACTGGAAATTGGAAGATGGTTGTGGGCCTTACACGGGTCCCCTAGCGATGCTCGCCCGTGTCCTGTCCGCCATTTTAAAGTCAGGCGCTGGTGGCATGGTTACAAGGAGCCGACCGTTCTCACACCCCGGGCTGCCCAGGTTAGATATTGCAAGTTTGATCGTCTCCACCTATGGAGCACCTCCCGGACTCCACGTACATTGGACCCCCAACACACCTGATTGCATCGACAGTGAAGTGCGTATAGTCCATGCAGGCTGTTGCTGAGGATTCCCCCTCGTAGTTGTCAGACTCTAGTTACGGTACTCAACTACACAGGAACAGAGATGCTAGTTCCCAAATCCACCCCGACAGCAATCCAAAGCTTAGTGTGACAAGTCTCTAGAGTGGCTATCTTGGGGGAAGGGGGAAAATGGATAAAATAACAAAAGAGAGAAGAGACTGTTCTGCGGCTTCCTTCAGGAGTCCGTCCAGCAGACTTTGATTGCTGAAGAGGTAACCTGTAGACAAGAGTTATTGTTATCATAAACCTTTAGTCCTTAACCTCTCTTATCTCTTAACCCCTATTGCCTTGTTTCCTTACCATGCCAATTCCAGAACTCTGCTTCTCTTCTATTTCTTTTATTTCTTTTCTGTGTGTGCCTTTTATTACTTAACTATATTCTTCGTCTGCAATTAAAAAGGAAATAGCTAGTACCCAAAGTTTATCTGCCTCATATGAATCTTTCTCCCTGTGCTTCTTACTTACTTTCCTATTTTTCTTTTCACTCTCCTATGTTTTATCTTCCTTGGTATCTGCTTTTGTTCACAGTTTTCTTTTCTTTTTGCACACCTGCAATATATTTACATTTATCTGTTAAGAACTTCTGCTCTCTTTTAACTTGGTATTATCTATTTTAATTTGGTATTCTACTTACTGAGTTTGAGGTCTTTTCCTATTTTTAATTATTCATCTGTGTATTTAATGTTTTCTCTTCTTATTCTTTTCGTGGTGGTATTTTACTCTCTGTTCTTAGCTACTGTCCGACGACTTATTTCTGTGGTAAGTATTGTTTTATCTTATTCTAATTATTTGTAGTTGCTCAAGCGTTCTAACATGTATTGTAATTCTCTCTTCGTTTTTTCAGGACTTGCCGTTACAACTCGTTACCTCTGTGAAGATTTACAGTAAAGCCACTTTCCTCACAGTAAGTTCTATAACTCTATTCATATCAGTAATTTACTTCAGTTTTCTGACGCGACAAATATACACTCGTTAACTTAGCTTTGTTTTTTCTTTTTCTTCCTTCAGATGCTCCTCTAGACGCTGCTTCCTCTCCCTGATGACTCGGTGCGAAATCTTCACAAACTGAGACTTGCTGTTCTCCTCACACGTCACTCTACTTCATTGAACTCGGATTTCTAACTTGTATCTAGAGACTTCCGAAAGCCCTTCAGTATTGATTCTGAAAAAGCCTTCAAACAAAACCTGAAACACTTTTTGTCAGCGCGCTCTGAAGTGCGCACCAGACTGTCTAGAATTCTTGGTGAAGTGCGCAGTTCCTAAGCAGCGCGAGCCTCAGCTAGGATTCCAGCGCGTTCTCTGCCAAACACTAGAACGCTAACAGCTACTCGGTTCTGGTGGCCTTTTCTGGCGCCATTTCCGAGTCAGCTCCACCCATGTACCTTCCATTGCTCGGGGTGTACAAACTTTGTGTCTTCGATGCGCAATTAACCCTATCTGTAATCTTGGGGTCCTGACAGTACCCTCCAACAAGGTAGGTTCTCTCCTCTGGGGTTTAGTTGGTGAGCGTAGGTGAAAGGCCTTAACTAATCTTGGAGCATGGACATCTTCCTCTCGTTCCCAAGTGTAGGAGAGTGGAATCTGACTAATGGTTGCCTCCAACTTTTTGCCTGGTATTTAAGTGGTTTTTGACTAGTCTGGCTGGGATCCTGCTATCCAGGACCCCAGCCTATCTGCTTCCTCTGGTAAACTATGTGAGTACCCTAGGTACCAACCAATTGGATGCTGGGCATGCCCTACCAGTCCCTTGTAGATGGTACCCTAGGTACCCAGGGCATGGGTCCCCCAGTAGGCCTACCAGGGCTGCAGCACTTATTGTGCCACCCTGGGACAGCCACCCAAACTGACACCACCAGACCACTATTGTAGTCTGGGTAAGGTGGTGCTAGCACCCCTTACAGGGATGTAGGTACCCTATATCCCATACCATTACAACACATATACTCTCATAGGTCACCCCTATGGCAGGCCCTGGTAATCCTACAGGGCTGGGTGCTGAGGTATGTGTGAGGGGGGACCCCTACGTGAGTAGGACCTCTCTGCAACCTTCGTAAAACCGTTACTGGGTTGTTTGTAGTGTAGCCATACCATATACTCTTAACCGCATTATAAGTGAATCGCGTCATCGCGATAACTTGAGAATGGCTACACAGAACCATATCGTATTTGGTGTCAAACATGAAGGAATCATCCCCCCAGTCCAGCCATGGGCATGAGGGTACGATTCCCCCTTGCTAGGAGGGTGATTTGGGAAAAGCGGTAGAAATTAGACACCAATTTAAAAGTGCACAAGTACCACAAAATGGCTACTGTCCACCACCTACACGACTCTGGCTGGCTGTTGCTGGGGAAAACCCCAGCCTCGCCATCTGGACAATAGGGCTCCTGTGGCAGGGAGTTGCCAGCACCTCCCCAGACAGGATATGTGGATTGGAACAGGGTGGGTGCACCAAATGTCCATTCAGAGTTGCACGTAGGCAGCTGCAGAGCCCCAATTCTGCATACACCGCCTGGAACCGGTTCAGGGGCATCCTGCCCCTCGCCCAGGCGGGAAACACACAAAGGGGAGTGGGTGTAGCCACCCTTTCCCGCCTCTACTCTGATTGGTAGGCTCTATTTGGGACCATCCCCTAATCTTGGGGATATATGGGAATAACTTTGCCCTAGAGCCTCAGATTTGTCCAGAACTTAACAGAACTGACCTTCGACAAGCTGCTGCCCAGCTGACTGAAGAAATGTCCCTTGGGATAAAGGAGTTATCCCCCTGCTTGGCAGGCACCTAAAAGACTGCAAGATACCCGGTTGGAACTTCGCTGCTCTCACGAACTTCGACGCCTTCCATCAACCTTGAGGTGGGTCTCCAGTGCATCCCAGAGTCCTGTGAGCGTGCCCAGCAAGCCTGAGCACCGTGGACCACGTGCGTGCCGAGATCCCTGCATACCCCGAGACCCCGGCCACCTCTTGCATAGCACACAACCCCGACCAGTGGGGAAGTTGTGCTTTGGCCCATTTCTGAGCCAACCTTCAAGCAGTATCCGTGCCAAAGCTCAGCTCCCTAGTCCGCTCCGGTGGCCCGTGGGAGCCCTTTTACGCACTCCATTTTGCTGCCTTCCGCGGTCTCTTGTCTCTTGACTTGTGGGCCCTGACGGAGGAAAACCTATCTTTCTAAGAGTTCCCCTGGTTGCTCCAGGCCTGCTCTGCACTCCCTGCAAAGGTGAGCACCCTCAGACCTCGTGGGTCTGCACCAGCAGCTGCTTTGTACATCTTGCGTGGGTTGCGGTTGCCAATGCTTAGTGGATCCAATCGGGACCCTCAGCCGACGTGGGACAGTCGCCCTCCAGAAGCTGGCCTTCCTTGAAGCCTCCCGGAGCCCGTGACTGCAGAGCCCAGCTGTACCTTCTACACCTGAAGCACCCGACATCCACGAGCTCCTTCCTGTGAGCTCCCTGGTCACTGTGCTGTGACCCAGACTCTGTCCCCTCTGCTTTCAGGTTCATCTTTATCTTCTCTTCAACTTTAATCTTCACGACTTCAACGACGCTTTCAGCTAGCAGCAGTTTGGACTACTTTTCCATAGAAAATCAGCCCGCGACCCGACACCAGAATCGACCTATGCACCCGGCTTCCCTGGGGCAGGTAACAGTGGTACTTCGGTACTCCCGTGGTGGTGGGCTCTCCAAAGCCTTAAGTCTCAAGCCTTAACTTTGTACTGTTGCTAGAAGTGTCCTTAAACTTTAAATATTCAACCGCGACATTCTCCATAGGCTAACATTGCGATCTCGATAGCGGCTCTTTGCACTGCACGCGACTCCCGTGGGTCCCCTTCCTCTTAACTGTGGGTGGATTCTGAAGGGGCAAGCGATCCTGAATGCCCTAGGCATTGCCTGTAGAATTGTCGTGGTTCTTATACCACTATTTTAGTATATGGTTTGGTCCCCCCCTGGGGCCCATTGATTTCTGTGCTATTTATTGTGTTTAGAAATGCTTGTTTGAATTGTAACTTTGCCACTAGCCACATAAAGTGACTGTGGGATTCTGTCTAGAATAAATACATATATTTTATATATATACCTGTGTGGGCTACTCTTTCATTTGGTTATTCAAGAGGTTATTATGGTAAAACAATAAGCTTAACACTCCTTCAAGACTTAGCCTGAAGGCTGCTCTCCACAGCTACCACTAGGATAGCTTTCTTTAAAGGTTGTCTTAAACCTATCATCAATAAGAGTCGAAATGGACTGGTGCAAGGTGTCCCTATAACTAGGAACCGCACATGCCAGGCCAACTTCTCACACCAAGATCTTTCCTCGGGCCCATAACCCTTCCAGTCCACCAGATAGTATAACTTCCCTTTTTGCATTTTGGAGTCTAGAATTTCCTTGACTTCAAATTCAGTACCAGTCTCTAGCTGAAGAGGCCTTGGAGGCAGGTTTTTTCGTAGATTTTCTGGAGCCTTCTTCAACAGGGATATGTGGAAAACTGGATGTATTTTCAACCTTGGTGGCAATTGAACTCGGTAAGTCACCGGATTTATTTTCTCCTCTACCAGATATGGACCAATAAATCTCGGTTGAAACTTCCGATTACCTTTCAATCTCAAATTCTTAGTACTTAACCAAACCCTGTTTCCTATTTCCAATGAGGGGCCTACTTGTCTCTTTCTGTCTGCATAACTCTTATATTTTTCTTTAGCTGATTCAAGATTTTCAATTGCCCTCTTATGTACCTGATCTAACTGTGTTACGATCTCCTCCACCGCCGGAACTGAGATCTCGGTTTGCCTGAGGGTTGAGTTGGGATGTCTTCCATAATTCATAAAGAAAGGGGAATACCCAGTGGAAACGTTCTTTGCATTATTATGGGCGAACTCTGCAGCCCACAAATAGTCCGACCAATTCCCTTCTTGTTTCAAAAGAAACAATCTCAAATACTGTTCAAGTTCTTGGTTCACCCTCTCGGTTTGACCGTCAGTTTCTGGGTGGTAACTAGTGGAAAAACGGACTTCTGTACCCAACCCTTCCATGAAAGATTTCCAAAAGTGGGAAATGAACTGTGGACCCCTATCTGTGATTACTACTTTAGGGATTCCATGTATTTTTACTCTTTGAGCACTAAAATGAGTCGCCAACCGCTTAGCTGTTGGCACTCCCTATAAAGCTGTAAAATTAGCCACTTTAGAAAGGGAATCTACCACTACTAAGATGGTATTGTAGCCCTGACTAAGGGGTAAGTCAGTAATGAGGTCTAATGTAACAGTGTGCCAAGGATAAGGTGGAGTGGGTAAGGGTATAAGTAAACCTTTTGGGGCCTGCCTTTCGGATTTTCCCTGAGCACAAATCTCGCAAGTCTTAACATATTGCTCAATACTCTTCGACATTTCAGGCCACCAGTAGTGTCGCTGGATCAGTTCTCTGGTCTTTGCCTCTCCCTTATGTCCTGCCAACTTTGCATCGTGGCATTCCTTGATAATCTGTTGCTGCAACTCTTTAGTGGGAATATACAGAGCTCCTTGGAAGTAGGGCAACTGATTACGAACCTCTCTTCCTTCCTTCTTCGCCCACTCTTTCAAGGTCTTTTCATCCATTGTGTCAGAAATACCCTGTTCAAGATCAACTGAAGTGATTGCTCCAATAATCTTTTCACTTGGGATAATGGATTGATTTCCTAGAGGTGTCTTTTGATTTTCTGTGTCTATCCTAGACAAGGCATCTGCTTTTCCGTTCTGGGCCCCTGGTCGATAAGTAATGACGAAATCGTAATCAGCAAAGTACAGCGACCATCGCAATTGTCTTGGTGTTAAGGTTCTGGCTGTTTTTAGAAATTTTAAATTTCTATGGTCTGTATATACTGTGACTTGATGCTGTGCCCCCATTAAATGATGTCTCCAATCTTTGAATGCGTCTTTTATGGCCAATAGCTCCTTCTCTGTGCTTGTATAGTTTATTTCTGCCGGAGTTAATTTTCTTGAGCTATAGGCGACTGGATGCAGCTGCCCCGTTTGCTTGCTTCGTTGGGACAAAATTCCTCCCACTGCCTATGTAATTTAGGACATATTTCATTACGTTTTTAACTGTGTTTTTAACCTTTACTGTACTCACTGTTTACTGCTTCTGTTGCTGGTGCTGGGGCCGCCCCGTTCCGTCACGGCTGTTGTGCCGATTGAGCGGAGGGCGGACCCTGCAACACTCAGCCATACCGCCTCCCTCTTTCCGCTTCCGGTGGCTCGCGTTTTGGCGCTCACCGGAAGGGTTCTTAAACACCTATGGGGCGGACGCGCAGCGGACATAACTCTGCCCTGCAAGCACTAAGCGCATTTTAAAGCCATCTATTTCTCTTCATGAACTACGCTGCTATTCCATTGCCATTGCTATTTTGCACACTATTAGACACGTCGCACCTTGGTTAGAAGCTTGGGAACTTGGGGGATGGTTCTGATCGGGGTCATGCACAGAATCTTTTTTATGTAATTTAGGACATATTTCATTACGTTTTTAACTGTGTTTTTAACCTTTACTGTACTCACTGTTTACTGCTTCTGTTGCTAGTGCTGGGGCCGCCCCGTTCCGTCACGGCTGTTGTGCCGATTGAGCGGAGGGCGGACCCTGCAACACTCAGCCATACCGCCTCCCTCTTTCCGCTTCCGGTGGCTCGCGTTTTGGCGCTCACCGGAAGGGTTCTTAAACACCTATGGGGCGGACGCGCAGCGGACATAACTCTGCCCTGCAAGCACTAAGCGCATTTTAAAGCCATCTATTTCTCTTCCTGAACTACGCTGCTATTCCATTGCTATTGCTATTTTGCACACTATTAGACACGTCGCACCTTGGTTAGAAGCTTGGGAACTTGGGGGACGGTTCTGATCGGGGTCATGCACAGAATCTTTTTTATGTAATTTAGGACATATTTCATTACGTTTTTAACTGTGTTTTTAACCTTTACTGTACTCACTGTTTACTGCTTCTGTTGCTGGTGCTGGGGCCGCCCCGTTCCGTCACGGCTGTTGTGCCGATTGAGCGGAGGGCGGACCCTGCAACACTCAGCCATACCGCCTCCCTCTTTCCGCTTCCGGTGGCTCGCGTTTTGGCGCTCACCGGAAGGGTTCTTAAACACCTATGGGGCGGACGCGCAGCGGACGCGCTCAGCGGGCGCGCCGCTGGCGCGCCGAAGGCGCGCCTAAGGCAAGCCCGTCTGCGCCCGTCCGCGCCAAGTCCGTGCCCAGGGCCCCGCACAATACATCCTCACCAGCGAAATACACGAGCAGCGCTTTACACGCCCTGCGACCTTCTAGGGAGCCGACCTGCTGTATCCTATATCCGGGGGAAAGGGTAACTAAATGCGACTGTGGACTCGCTCTCCCTCCCCCCCTACCAGTAAGGGCTTTTCGCGCCCATGAGCAGTTAGAGGAGACCCTGTCACAAGTCCAGCCTGTTTTCCGAAGCGGACTTATCAATGCTAGGTCCTTGAGCAAACACAAGTATGAAATTGGTCATATGATAGAACACCTGGCTCTAGATATATTATTTATAACAGAGACTTGGGCCGATGCAGCTTCGGACCCCGACTTCATCACGGCCATACCTACGGGATATAGAGTGATCAGGGAAGATAGGCCTGTTAAGCGTGGGGGTGGAGTCGCTATTATCTTTAGGGACCAGTTTCCGTCAGCTCATTATTCCATCTCCTCCTCCCTCTATGAAGGCCTCCACTTCTCGCTCACACTTCATCCCAAATTAACGCTTAAGGGAATTCTTCTCTACCGCCCACCTGGCCCTCGCACTATGTTTTTAACCAATTTAGGCAATCTACTTGAATCAGCTATTTTAAAGTCCGATTTTATTATCCTTGGGGATTTTAACTTTTATATGGAGGATGCAGGGAACAAAGATACTGCAGAGCTATTGGATAGCTTTGGTTCCTTTGGACTCTCACAATTGGTGCAATCCCCCACACATACTGCTGGGCACACACTAGATGGTGTGTTCTCCTCAGTTCCGGGTCTTATGATCGAGGATACACTCCCTTTAATTTGGTCAGACCACTTCCTAATTAAATTCACGCTTCCCATGCCCAGTGAACCCAAGGAGGTTGCCAGTAAACACTCTGCCTCTGTTGGGCCAGCATGGAACAAAGCAGACTTACCATCCTTCAATGCTCTGCTGGAATCCTCCTATCCTTCCATACAGGATCAGGTAGACCCGGCTGTGGACAGCTACACTAATTGGTTACAGAATGCAGCGAATGCTTCAGTCCCCCGAAGACCGCTCTCAGCTAATAGATCTACACCTTCCGCCCCCTGGTTTACCGACGGTCTTCGTCTTGAAAAACAGCACTGTCGTCGCTTAGAAAGACGATGGCGGATAAACTATGATGAGACACAGAAATTAGTATATAAGACTGCACTATCCAACTATAAAAAACTCCTCATATCTGAAAAAAAAAGATATTTTACCTCCCAGATCGAGTCTGCTGCTAACTCCTCTAAAGAATTGTTTGCAGTGATCAATAAGCTCTCGACACCTATTAATTCAGGCAAGAGAGTCAACCAGGAATTCTGCAACGAGGTGGCCGAGGTTTTTAAATCTAAGGTTTTAGATATTTTTAATGCTTTTAAGGAAGTTTCTGATCCCAGCCCAGCTTTAGGTCTAAATAGTTCAAGCACCAACAAGCACCCACCATTTGTGTTCTCCGCAATTTCGATAGACATAGTGAGAGATCTTGTCCTTCACGCCAAGTCGGGCTCACCTTTAGACCCCTGCCCCCCAAGGGTCTATCAAGAACTGGTACATTCAGTGAGTCCTCCACTCACCGATATTTATAATCTTATGTTCTCCTCCGGTGTTTTCCCGACCAGCTGGAAGCAGACCTCCATTTTACCTTTATTGAAAAAAATCACTCTTGATGCGACTAACCCCTCCAATTATCGGCCCATTGCCAGACTGCCGCTGCCAGCAAAGATAGTGGACAAAATAATGAACAACCAATTGTCCCTATTTATCAATGCCAATGGCCTCTTGGATCATACCCAATTTGGCTTCCGCAAGGATCATAGTACAGAGTTGGCATTGATCAAAGCCTCCGAGGAGATCAGGGCAGTTATGGATGGCGGAGGTGCTGCAGCTCTGGTGCTCCTTGACCTCTCTGCGGCATTTGACACGGTGGATCATCGTCTTCTGCAGAGTTGTCTGGAGAAACTTGGATTGGGAGAGTCAGCACGAGCACTTATAGCCTCCTTTCTAACAGATCGTACCTCCACCGTATCCATGGATGGTTTTAATTCAGACTTTTACACACTTCCCTGTGGCGTCCCACAAGGGAGCTCTCTAAGCCCCACACTATTTAATATATATGTATCTGAGTTAGCACCCCTTATTCGGGACTTTGGCTTCAGTCTGACCACCTATGCCGATGACACTCAGATTGTGGTGGCAGCTTCCAAATCCCAACAGTCTCCGGCTCCGCAGTTCAGGAGTTGTATGAGCGCAATTAATAAGTGGATGACAGCACATTGCTTGAGACTCAACTCCAGTAAAACGGAAGTCCTAATTTTCGGCAGCATTCAGCCCCCTTGGAATGATCTGTGGTGGCCCCGCAGATTTGGGCTCCCCGCCCAACCCGGTGGTTAAGGCAAAGAACCTGGGCGTACTTATGGATACCAAACTCACTTTCCATCACCACAAAAATGCGGTAGTTTCGGCATCACACTTTCTTATCAAAAAAATTAGGAAAATCTTTCCTTACATTCCTAATCATACCAAGAGAACAGTAGTCTCCTGCCTTATCTCATCTAGGCTTGACTACTGCAACGGTCTTCTCTTGAACGCCCAGAAGCAACATCTGCATAAACTTCAGATGATCCAGAATTCTGCAGCCCGCCTCATACTGGATATTTCTAAATATCACTCTGTCTCCAATGAAATCCGCTATCTTCACTGGCTTCCTATACCTCAGCGAATTGATTTCAAAGCCCTGTGCATTGTCTTTAAGGCTTTGCATGGTATCGGTCCGTCTTTCTTGCAGGATCATTTTTCTTGGTATTGTCCCACTAGACAGCTGCGATCCACTGGAGCTCGATTACTTGCTGTTCCTAGAATTTTCAAAGCCCACTGGGGTGGACGCAGCTTCTTTTATGGAGCGTCCAAATTGTGGAATACTCTTCCCTTTTACCTCAGAAACGCTAGCTCCCTGTTAACTTTCAGGAAACAATTGAAGACTTGGCTTTTCCAGCATTAGAGGCAAAGTAGTCTTGTATCTCTGTTATGTCTAGCGCCAAGACACCCCCGGGTATACGTGCGCTCTATAAATCCCTGTAACATAACATAACATAACTGCCTGATCAGAGGCATCGGTCTCCACATAAAATGGTTCAGTCGGATCTGCATGTTGTAGGATTGGGGCTGATGTAAAACTTCCCTTCAGGGATCGGAAGGCTTCTTCAGCTTCAGTTGTCCATTCAAATTTGACCCCTTTTTTCAATAGACGGGTGAGTGGTAAAATCTGATGCGAAAAATTCTCCAATGAATCTCCGGTAAAAATTGGCAAAACCAATAAAGCTTTGTACTTCTTTGAAGCTCTCGGGGGACTTCCAATTTATCACCGCTTCGATCTTCTTGCGGTCCATAAGAATGCCCGTTGGTGAAATTACAAAACCCAAAAATTCAACCTGAGATACACTGAAAGCACACTTCTCTAGCTTTACAAACAGTCTGTTTTCTCTCAACTTCTGTAAGACCCTTCTAACCTGATCCTGATGTTCTTCCTTGTTCTCAGAGTAAATAAGGATGTCATCAATGTACACCAGTGCACACTGGTCGATGAATTCCTTCAATACGTCGTTAATGAAGTGTTGAAAGGCTGCAGGAGCGTTACATAGCCCATAGGGCATAACCTGATATTCAAATAGGCCGAACCTCGTTCTGAAGGCTGTCTTCCACTCATCGCCCTCCTTCATTCTCACCAGATGATACGCTCCCCTCAGATCCAACTTCGTGTAAATTGTTGCTCCTTTCACTTGATCTAGCAAAACAGATATTGGTGGCAATGGATAACGGTTCTTTTTTGTAATCTTATTGATGGATCTGTAGTCGATGCAAGTCCTCAAATCTCCTTCTTTCTTTGGCACAAACAATAGGGGCGAGGAGACAGGGGACTGCGAGGGACGAATGAAGCCGTTTGCTAGATACCTATCCAAATATTCTTTTAGGTGATGGTGTTCTTTTTCCGTGAGGGCATACACACGGCTGCAAGGTAGATTTGAACCGGGTTCTATCTTAATTTTACAATCATAAGGTCTGTGGGGTGGTAATTGTTCTGCCTCCACTTCATTGAATACGTCTTCAAAATCTCGACATTCCTCTGGTATGTCTTGTACATGGATTACACAAATTGATCCTCCCGTCTGACACAACGAACGTGCAGGATTCACCTCTTGCTCCTGCAGCTGGCCTCTGAAACAATTTCCCAAACAATAATCTGATTCCATCTTAATGGCTCTGGTACTCCAGTTGATTGTTGGATTATGTTCAGTAAGCCAGGGAAGCCCAAGGATCAACTGGAATTGGGGGGCATCGATCAAGTTAAACTGGATCTTCTCCTCATGTCCGTCATTCGAGATCAGATGAATTAATTCTGTGTGACTGATTATTGGACCTGAGGACAGATTGGTTCCATCCACAGCCCTAACGGGCTCAGCTTTCAACTTTTTGATGGCTTCGATTCCCACCTTGTTCGCAAACCTTAGATCGCAAAAATTTCCGGTGGCTCCTGAGTCGATCATCACTGAGACTTCCCTCAGCGTCACGTGTCGAAATCTGATTTCCATTGATAAAGTTAGATGTGGCGCTGCAGACTGTAGAGTATTGGCCACCCTATGTTCTTTATGAGTCTGATCGAAAATCGCATCCATCTGTTCAACTCCTCCAACAGATGGTGCCTTTAGTTTTCCTTCGGCTTGAAACTTCCCTTGGGTTTCTTTGGACATGCACGCACAAAATGACCTCCCGATCCACAGTACATGCATAGGTTGTTGGTTCTTCTCTTTTCCTTCTCTTCTTTGGAAAGAGGACCCCGTATTGTACCAATCTGCATTGGTTCGATGCCCTGCTGACCTTCATTGCTTCGTCCTCCTTCTGACCTTACTCGATCAAATGTTGGAATCATTGACTTGAAATCCTTCCTTTTTTCACCTTTTCTTTCCCCATGACGGAAATCGATTTCCAGCACTAAATCCACCAACTCTGAGATTTCTGTGGGTCTATTGGGTATTCGGCCAGTGCATCCTTTAGCTCATCTCTTAAATCGTCGATAAAACACCGCTGCTCTCTTACTCTCAGGCCAGTTGGTTTCCACCACTAGTTTATTCACTTGAGCCAAATAAGAGACCACATCGCGGTTCCCCTGTTTCAGGTCGAGTAGCTCGTTGTCTACGGCTTGGGATATCCGCCTTCTGTCAAATATTCGAAGAAACTCTTCTTTGAAGTTCTCATAATTCCGCAATATGGGATCGTCTTTTGAAATCAGAGGCAAAGACCAGGATGCTGCATCCCCACTTAAGTATGACAACACAAAGGCCACTCGAGACTGAGCATCTGGAAAAATGGAAGGGCGGCACATGAAGTGTAATGAGCACTGCGTAATGAATATTTGAGCCTTCTGCGGATCCCCACTAAAACGCTTGGGTGCCGCTAATGGAATGACAGGTGAGAGGGAGTGAATCACCTGAGTTGTCATCCTATTAGTCCCTTCTGTCAATGAAGCTTGAGCGTCCGACCCAGAACCAAAAGGTTGTCTAAGCCTGTGCGCCAATGCTGCAGTTTCTTTTCTAGAATTTACTACTTCTAATCTGAGGCTCTGGTTTTCCTCTCGAACTGCACTTAACTCTTTTTGTATGGTATCTAATATTGCTCCTAAACCTTGTACGTCTATTCCCTCAGCCATCTCTGTTCGGGTGTAAAATGCAACGTTGGCACTTCACTCTGTCAGACTCTAGTTACGGTACTCAACTACACAGGAACAGAGATGCTAGTTCCCAAATCCACCCCGACAGCAATCCAGAGCTTAGTGTGACAAGTCTCTAGAGTGGCTATCTTGGGGGAAGGGGGAAAATGGATAAAATAACAAAAGAGAAAAGAGACTGTTCTGCGGCTTCCTTCAGGAGTCCGTCCAGCAGACTTTGATTGCTGAAGAGGTAACCTGTAGACAAGAGTTATTGTTATCATAAACCTTTAGTCCTTAACCTCTCTTATCTCTTAACCCCTATTGCCTTGTTTCCTTACCATGCCAATTCCAGAACTCTGCTTCTCTTCTATTTCTTTTATTTCTTTTCTGTGTGTGCCTTTTATTACTTAACTATATTCTTCGTCTGCAATTAAAAAGGAAATAGCTAGTACCCAAAGTTTATCTGCCTCATATGAATCTTTCTCCCTGTGCTTCTTACTTACTTTCCTATTTTTCTTTTCACTCTCCTATGTTTTATCTTCCTTGGTATCTGCTTTTGTTCACAGTTTTCTTTTCTTTTTGCACACCTGCAATATATTTACATTTATCTGTTAAGAACTTCTGCTCTCTTTTAACTTGGTATTATCTATTTTAATTTGGTATTCTACTTACTGAGTTTGAGGTCTTTTCCTATTTGTAATTATTCATCTGTGTATTTAATGTTTTCTCTTCTTATTCTTTTCGTGGTGGTATTTTACTCTCTGTTCTTAGCTACTGTCCGACGACTTATTTCTGTGGTAAGTATTGTTTTATCTTATTCTAATTATTTGTAGTTGCTCAAGCGTTCTAACATGTATTGTAATTCTCTCTTCGTTTTTTCAGGACTTGCCGTTACAACTCGTTACCTCTGTGAAGATTTACAGTAAAGCCACTTTCCTCACAGTAAGTTCTATAACTCTATTCATATCAGTAATTTACTTCAGTTTTCTGACGCGACAAATATACACTCGTTAACTTAGCTTTGTTTTTTCTTTTTCTTCCTTCAGATGCTCCTCTAGACGCTGCTTCCTCTCCCTGATGACTCGGTGCGAAATCTTCACAAACTGAGACTTGCTGTTCTCCTCACACGTCACTCTACTTCATTGAACTCGGATTTCTAACTTGTATCTAGAGACTTCCGAAAGCCCTTCAGTATTGATTCTGAAAAAGTCTTCAAACAAAACCTGAAACACTTTTTGTCAGCGCGCTCTGAAGTGCGCACCAGACTGTCTAGAATTCTTGGTGAAGTGCGCAGTTCCTAAGCAGCGCGAGCCTCACCTAGGATTCCAGCGCGTTCTCTGCCAAACACTAGAACGCTAACAGCTACTCGGTTCTGGTGGCCTTTTCTGGCGCCATTTCCGAGTCAGCTCCACCCATGTACCTTCCATTGCTCGGGGTGTACAAACTTTGTGTCTTCGATGCGCAATTAACCCTATCTGTAATCTTGGGGTCCTGACAGTAGTTCTCCGCTTCGGCAGGGGCGGCGCCGGCAGACAACAATGTAGATTAGTCACTGTGGGGAGCGGAGATCCCAAGGCGCTTTATCTCCGCGACCTCCCTCGCGTCAGGCAGGCCCCTCAGCCTCTCATTAAGTGGCAGCCCCCTTTTTGAGCGGTACCGCAGCCGGACTGTCGGGCTCTGTTATGGCTTCTACGAAAAGCCTGCTGCAGATTCTTGGTTTCCCCACATGTACGAGCCTTAGGGCTCTTGCTCGGTGCTCGTGGAGGCAGTAGTGATGTCGTACTTCAGCAGGTATGCTCCCGAGACATAAGCGCGGACTGGGAGCCGAGATGGATTACGTCTGTTCGGCCATCTTGCCAGGCCACGCCCCCGATCTCAAACTTTTAACAGTCGTATATTAAAAGGTTAAGCTTTGCAATAAATGTTCTTGCACTCTTCCTGTCCATAAACTTCCAAAATAGCCCTCACAGGCCATACCCCCTTGAAAATGTGTGCTATATCAACAAGTCCAGCATCACATAGAAGCAAAAATGGTGGCAGCATACATTCCTTTGCCAGCACAAAAGCCTCCCCCATAGACAAAATCTTTCTCTCTGCAACATACAGATCTAACGCAAAATTAAACACTTTATATTTCCAACAAAACAGCTACCAATTTCAAATGTATCCTAGAGGTGGTCATGGAAGAAAACATAAATGTTTAAGAGACTAATCCTCGTATTCTGCCTCTTTGTTGAGGAAAGAGTGGCCCTTCTCTAAGTCTTTCGACTAGGGCAAGGCATGTGTCCACGATAACTTGCAATTTGGTCAAGAATTGTACCAGATTAGGTAACCCCAGATCTTGCACAAGATTACACAGTGTGCCTGCAACTCCAAGTGCAAGACTCTAGGAGTTCTGAACATCCCCTCAGGAGCAACATACAGAAGTAGAGAAGGTGTGAGCAACCAACTGAGTGTGTGCTCAGATCTAATCTTAGCCTGAGCATGCAGAAGAGAATGTGAGAAGTGATTAGGGGGTGTTAATGTCATTCAATTGCTAAAGGGATCGCTGGCTCTGCTCTGGATCAGAGTCAAGCGGGAGCCAAGGTAACAGAGTGGAAAACTCAGGTTAGACTAAATCAATGAATCTTTCATTTACTCTTGTCAAGTCTGACACCTCTTTTTTGTGGGACTAGAGAAACAGTTTGGGGCATATTATCTAGGAAGTGGCGGTGAGAGGCGTTAGCCTCCTTGGCTTAACGCCTCTCATTGCCACTTCGGAAGCTCCAGGCTGCACCATATTACCAAGGATATGGTGCAGCCTGGCGTTTCCCCCTGCGATGGTGCTAAGTCTCACGACGTAACGCCAACGCAGGCACCCTTGCACCATAGTGCAATGGTGTCTGCGAGCATGGAGGTTTGTTTATGTACAGGAAGGTGTCCCTTCCTGTACATAAAGAAACATAAAATGCCATTTTATAACTTACATGTGTGCTGCTTCATGCAGCACACATGTAAGTTAAAAAATGGCATTTTAAAAAAAGATTTGTTTATGTACAGGATGGGACACCTTCCTGTACATAAACAAACCTTGGCATTTTGCTTTTTCCATGTGTGCTGCACAAGGCAGCACACATGGAAAAAGCAAAAATGAGGAGAAATGAAGAATTTCTCCTCGTTTTGCCACCTTAAGACCAGGATTTTCCTCGTATTAAGTTTGGCGCTGCCACCTATTATCGCCTCTCTTGATAATAGGTGGCAGCATCGAAGTGAATGGGTGTTGCAGTGAAACGCCCACTGCAACACCCACTGCACGCCCCTTTCACGCTAATTTTTGCATGAAAGGGGCCCTATTACCAAGGCAGCGTTTAGCCACTTAACGTGGGTTTTAGCCACGTTATGTGGTTTAACGCTGCCTTGGTAATAGGGCGCTGACCCTATCGCCACCACAATGTCACAAAAAGTGACGTTGTGGTGGCGATAGGGGCTTGGTAATATGCCCCTTTATCTTTGTAAGGAAACGTAAACGGCTCACTGGGCCATCAGTATTTGCAATAAAATCTAGTCCTGGGCAAATTTTGTGTAATTTCCTTTGTGGAAATTAAGCGATATGCCCAAAAAAAGACACAATATAATGTGTTATTACTTGAAATGGTGGTCCAGCTTTATGAGCTATTTTTTTGGGATGCGAGAACGCATTTCAATCTGATAGATATTCCAAAATTTCACAAGACGTGAGCAACAGTCTCTCATTTTCTATTAGTTCGCATTGATCCCATGCTCTCACAAACGCGAACAAAATCTCAACTACGCAAAGTGGCATAATCTTCGTAATTTTGTGAAACAACATTATGCAAAACGCCAGAAATTACATTAGATTAGGCTGGTTTAAACAAAATCTGGCTGCGAGGGAGCAATGAGGCTGTCTGATGATCTCTTTGAAGGCCTTAGTGTGGGTGTGACTTGTGTACCTTTCTCTGTTGGGGGAATTAATGGCGCCACAGACTCTGTCTCACAGCCCTAGAAGAGCAACCTGGCTTGTGGCCTTCTCTGGTGCTGGTAATCCTAACTGCATCCGCATCACCACAGTGCCATGGACCATTTTAAAGCATCCCCAGTCAAAGCAGAAGTGGAACAACTCACAGGAAGCTTCCAAAGAACCTAGATAGAATAGCAATGTTGAGACCGGGGAAAATCTTAACTTATAAATATGAATAACTCATAGTTTCTTAAAAATAAATGCTGCAAAATTGCTGCAAAAAATGCAATAGTGTGCCACAAATTTTACATTTTTGTACCGCAAAACATCCAAATCAATGCAGCAATTTCCTGGGGGGTCTAGTCCAGAAGACAAATTTGCTGTGTTTTACAGGTGCCTTGCCCATGATAACGTTATAGTCTGTGAACTGATTGCTTGTGTAGGAACCTGTCCCCACACAGGATACTGTTCTGCCTGCTATGTTCTTCAGTTTATACTGTCTTATATAATAAAGTTATTAACATAGTTGTTACTTTTCTAGGTTGTTAGTTCTGTGGATTAGGAAAGGGTGTGTACCTGACCAACACGGGTCAGCTGGCACTGTTACTACTTAGGGGACCCTTTTTAGGTCGAGCCTAGTGCAGCGCGCATGCGCTGCCCTAGGAGAGGGCCTCTTGGAATCACTTCAGACTTCCAAGAGACTTCTCCGTGTGGGTCTGCCTCCTCCCACACATCCCATTGGCCTTTGCGTGTGGCTTTCAATAATTGAAAGCACATAAATGGCCAAAGACGGGTGCATGTTCCACCTTCCCTCAAAACTTTCACTCCCATGGCCTAGGGGTCTCGGGAGCGAGCAGCGGGATGCATTGTGCCAGCTGCATTTCTCAAATTCCTTGCAGCACACGCGCGCACCACTCGCGGACTTGTTTTCAGATTTCGACCACACAACTCCCCCAGCATTGCTCCTTGCCCCATTCCTCTCCCAGTGTCGCTGCTTTTTTTGTGCTAGCAGGGTCCACTCCTGGGACTCCTTTCAATTTCTGCAGACTTCAGCTTCTTGGTGCTGGGATATTTATTTTTATTCTCGGAATGTGTATCATTAATAATGCATCCTTGGAAAATCGTTAGTCGTTTGCCACATTTTTTAGAATTCAACATGGTTTTCATTCCTTTGTAATTGAAAGAAACAGTCTAAAATGTTTGAAGTGAGAATATCGCGAGATGAAAGGTTCAACCAAAATAAGCATTCGCTTTTGTCAGGTATGCGCTGACGCGCGTGCTTTCTCTCTCAGTGTGGCCGTGTCCTCGTTTATGTGCCTTCCATCAGCTAAGGGCTGCCCGATATCCTGCTGGTGGCCACACAGCATTATCTTTGATGCTCCCTCTGGCTTTACACCAAGCCTTCAAAAGTCGGTTATCTACAAGAACAAATGTCCGCACTCGATGTCCCAAACATATGGCAGTTTCTCTGATGTCATGGACGTGTGTAGCTAGGATCCTTTTACCATAGTACCACTGTGTGCGAGAGCAGGGTTGCTTCATGTTGATTTAGTAATCTATGCCCCACGTGATGATTAAATTGTCCGTTTTGGGACCCTCTTTGGCCCCTTGAAATGCACTGAGCCAGTTTCCGGCTGGCAGGATTTGCACCCTGTTTCATGTCTCACTCCAGGCTACTTCTTAGCTTACCCTTTAGTTCCATCCAAATTACCGTCATATTGGGAGAGGGGAGTCAGTCTACCAATTTGCCACTTTTCTTTGTATAAAGCCAATAGGTCTTGCCTTTGGGACCATATAAGTAGAAAAAAAACTGAAATATAAGATTTCACGTTTACATTTACTGCATCCTACATACAAAGTAAATGTAAACGTGAAATCTTATACTTCAGTTTTTGTTTTACTTATAAGGTCCCAAAGGCGAGACCTATTGGCTATGCCAATGCTTGTGTACATTGTGAGATGTGTGGGGTAAGTGACCACCAAAACAATTTTGGTGTTCTTGGTAGTCAATTTGACCTTCAAGTCATGTCATGACTGATACTGTGCAGGAATGGCTGCAGCTGTATATGTGTGAAAATGCACAGTATTGCCATCTATAGGATAAAACTTCTCCCATGAGTACTAAATTCACAGGCATACATGCATGTACCTCAAGGTTACTGAATCCCCTACAACAGGGATACCTCTGTGTTTGAGAGGTTGTCTAACTGTTGAACTGTAATTTATCGCGGGAAACAGCATTTACAACGCTGTTTCCACAACGCATGGTTTCACAACGCGGTTGTTACAACGACCGCGTTACCACGTGTGCCATTACATCGCAAGTCGTATCAACGACTTGCTGTAGGGGGCGTGCAACACCAGGGAATGTGTTGGATTTTAGATCCAACACCTTCCCTGCTGCTGCACAAACTGGAGTAGGAATAGTAATTAATACTATTCCTAAGTCCAGCGCGCCCCCTACAGCAAGTCGTTGATGCGACTTGCTATGCAATGGCACGCGTGGTAACAACGTGGTTGTTGTAACAACCATGTTGTAAAAGTATGCGTTGTGAACGCATGCGTTGCCACGTCATACATTCATTTATCGCTTTTGCAATAGGAGCTGCCATTTATAATGAACAGATTCAATTAATACGAGAGCGAAAATGCAGAAACCACAGATGGGGAATATCCTTTTAAGAGCCAAGATTGATGTGGGTGTGACCAAGCGGGAAACCAAGATGGCTGCTTAGCATGAATATACTGTGCCGTTCTTATGGGGAGCCCAAGGGAGGGTTAGGGAGGGGAGTGGGTAACACATCTGAGCACGGAGACACCGAAACAAGAACGAGAGGCTACGATTCCTTTCGGAGCAGCTGTGCATGCATTTTTGGTAGTGGTATGCCTCAGAGGCCCAGTAGCATCATGGAATGCTGAAGAACCTGAAGCCATAATCAATGGCTGCCCGCTGAGATGGGTGGCAGTAAAACATCCCTGGGTGGCCCCTTACCTCTCCCCACAGACACTACAGTGGAGTGGGGAGGGGCACGGCCGATACACTAAGAAACACTGACATAACTAATGGCACTGGACATGAAGTGCATTCCCTAAGTGGGGACAGCAGATGGGCACAACAAATACCAGGTGAATCATGTGAAGTTGCTTGATGTAAAGTGTAAGAATGTAAAGTTACTGACGACCTGGAATGCTGGTAAACACTTTTCTGATTTATGGGACTGCTCATGGTCTGTGCAGATATGGATCCTTGCTGTGATTATTATCTGGAGCCTGGCTAATTTGACTGACTGAGGAAGCTGCCACTGACTGGAACCCTGCTAGGTTACCCCAGCAGGGTGCTTTTACCTGAATAGCTGATAGCCCACAATTGTTGAGGGTACACTACTGAATCAAATGTATTGCATGATTAATTCAAATCTTTACAAAAGTTGCTAAAATGTAACGTTTGTTATAAAATTGTTATAAAAAATATATTCTGCAGTATTTAAAGGTATACTTTAACAAGAATGCAGTAATCATTAAAAACCATACAATGAACACATTCTTACTTTAGACATGAAGTGCATGTGGTACTGCCAAGTGTCCATGAACATAGCCATGCAAAGAGTGCCTTCAAGAGCATATGTACCTGGCTGTTTACAAGTACCGAGATTCCGCTCAAATATGGCGAGTAGTTTTTCCTGATCAACCTTATGAAAGCTTTTAAAATGGCCTGTGATATTTTGCAAGATAATCAGGTGTCTGTAGGAATGTACTTATGAGAGTCAGCTAGATAAGCAAATGAGCATACCTATTCATAATGTTCCATTGTGGGCACAGTAACCTCCTTGAGGGTGAGAGTCTTAACCTGCATCAGCTGGTCCAGCAACCTACCCATCAAGGGGGGCACATCCTGGACCTTCTGTTTGCTGACCCTAATGAAACTAAGATGGTTTATATTCTACCTCAGACCTGGACAGATCACTCGCTGATCCAGTTCCGGATTTGTATACCTAGTGGTAAAACAAGCAGACTGCCCCCGGCTATACATCGTATGGGGAGAGATTGGGCAAAACTCATGAGGGCTGAATCACCTTTTTATAATTTGCCCCCTTTTGATCCTCATGAGTCAGTGGACCTAAACTATCGGTTGTACCAGAACTATATTGTTGAGGTATTAGATCAGCTCATACCTCTGAAACGCCTGAAGGCCAGAATAAAACACTCTGCGCCATGGTTTACTGAAGAGCTGAGTATCATACGAAAAGCCTCTCGGCAGACAGAGAGGAATTGGCGCCGGCACTGTGCTGAGCATGATAAAGTGGCCTTTAAAAAACTACAAGCTCAGTATAAAGAATTGCTGGCTAAGGCCAAAGTGGACTTCTTCCTCAACTCTATCGTATCAGCACCAAATAGCGCCAGAGCTCTTTTCAAGATCATCAGAGACCTCTCTAACCCCACTAGTGTGGGAAATAAGGTGGTAGCATCACAGATGCTATGCGATAAAATTGCCTCCCATTTTGAGGAGAAAATCGCTAAGATTGTAGTGGGGCTCACTATGTGTGACACCTTTCCGTCAAATGTTATTGGACAGTCACCCCTGGAAGAGCTAGCGAAAGTATCCTCACTGGAGCACTTTATACCACTTACCACTGAGCTGTTTAATAAATGTGCACAGAATGTGAGGTCAGGGTCTCCATTGGACCCTATACCGAATAGGATCTGGAAAGATCATGCTTCAGCCTTACTCCCTCGGCTATGGCGGATATGTTGCCAATCCTTGGAGGAAGGGATGGTGCCTGAAACTTGGAAGCTGGCTGTGGGTACTCCACTATTAAAAAAACCATCTCTGGATCCAGGGGACCCAACTAGTTTTAGGCCCATCTCCCTGCTACCTTTTCCAATAAAAATTCTTGAAAAGGTAGTGAGCCGTTCTCTCTCTGGATATTTGGAGGAGTTCCATCTCCTGGATAAGAGCCAGTTTGGCTTTAGGCCAAGTCATGGAACGGAGACAGCTCTGGTCACGGTGCTGGATAACCTTCGGATGCGGGCTGACAGAGGCCTTTCATCGGTAATGGTCCTTTTAGACATGTCAGCCGCATTTGATACGGTAAACCACCAAATCTTGCTGAACAGATTGGAGCATTTGGGAGTTAAGGGCTGTGCCCTGAGATGGATACGATCTTATCTCACAGGGAGACAACAAATGGTTTCCTTGCCCCCTTTTACCTCCAGCAAAACCTTGGTGGAACATGGGGTCCCCCAGGGATCCGCCATCAGCCCCATTCTTTTCAATATCTATTTGCAGCCATTAATTCCCATCATCAAGGCGCACGGGGTTGACATTGTCAACTACGCGGATGATACCCAACTGGTGTTCTCACTAGAGGGAAGGGATGCCATAACTATGGATGAATTCCAGAATTGCATGAGTCAGACTTCGGACTGGCTCAGGGCTAACTCCCTGCAATTTAACGGAGGCAAGACTGATGTGATTTACTGCTCCCCAGCGAAAGTAAGGGATATGCCTTTTGACCTACGACTGGCCCCAGAAATGGAGCCCATTGTCCCTGTGACTACGGTGCGGAATCTGGGGGTCATGTTCGATAATGATCTGCAAATGGCCTCACAAGTTAAAAAAACTGTGGGGGTGTGTTTTGCCCTTATGAAAGCCCTACGGCAGATTCTACTTTTTCTGCCGGTGGAGAAAAGACCTCTGGTAGTTCGCAGTATCATCCTGAGTAGGCTGGACTACTGCAATTCTCTGTATCTAGGAGCCCCTCTTTACATCTTTCAGAGATTGCAGAGAGTCCAGTCTATGGCAGCCAAACTGGCACTGACTAGGACTCGTGGCTCCTCAACCACGCTGGCGCTCCAAGAGCTTCACTGGCTTCCTATGAGGGAAAAGGGTCAAATTTAATTCCCTGTGCATTGTCTATAAAGCAGCACATGGTACTGGCCCAATCTCCCTACAGGAGAAGATTTCTTGGTACAAACCTCAAAGGACTCTTCGGTCCTCGAATGCCTTTTTGCTAAACACTGGCAGGATCAAGAAGGCCAGAATGGGAGGTAGGGCCTTCAGTATTGTGCCCCCACGATACTGGAATGAACTCCCTCTGAATATCAGACAGGCTAACTCCTTGATGGAGTTTAGGCGAAATCTGAAAACCTGGCTCTTCCCTAGGGAGGGGCCTATGGCCCTCTAACTTCTCTATCTCTTGCTTGGCTTCCACTCATTTATTTCTCACCTTCTATCTGTCTCTGTTGATGCTCTTTCTGGTTGGTTTAAAAAGTACTGTTCCATCATAGTCCTAGCGCCAAGATACCCGTAGGGTGATAGCTGCGTGATACAAAAACTAAATACAAATACAAATACTTCTGTATGCACTAATTTCATAGGTGGGCCTCTTGGTGGGCATCTGCCGGGATAGCCATTATGGGGAAAGGAGACCCTAAACAAAGCAAGATACTATTTGAATAGAGGAAGCTAGACTGCAGAAAACATGCTTCTTTTGACACAGAAACGAGTGACATAGGAGAACAGAAGGGCCTACCCGAGGGCCGAGACTCACATGAGCCAGGACCCTATCCTGCTTGACATAAAGCCATGGTTTCAATTTACTGATGTCAAGATAGATTCTATGTCTTCCAGATTGGAGAGGAAAAATTAGCAATTGGATAGGTAAAATGCAAGGTTAGATATCGCAGAAAGACGAATACCCAATTTAGAAGATGGCATGACAGCCAACACTGACCAGCTGAATAAAATGAAACAAATGCATTCCACGGTCACTGTCAAAAAGGAGAGCTTGATGGCAAGATAGCACTTTAACAATATTCGGATTATGGGAGTGTCTGAATCTAAAAACATGGGCTGTCCTGACACCTACTTTAAAGGACTGCTATCTGACAGCTTTGGCATCTCTAGCTTCACCAACATGTTCTTAGTTGAACAAACACACAAATCCCTAGTCCCAAGCCCACCCCATGGAGCACCCGCAGACTGATAATTAGCAAGGTCATACATTTTGTAGACCGGGACACAGTTTTACGCATGGCTAGGGAGCAAGGCCCTTTAGGACATTAGGATGCAGTGCTGTCCATTTTTCCCAATTTTATCCAATCAGTTCAAGATGCATGAAAGAAATGGAATGATGTCAAGAAAATGCTGCATGACAGGGCATTAAGTATAGGATGTTATATTTAGCAAGACTAAATACTGACCTTGATGGAAATTCACATGTATTCGCCACAACGGCCAAGACTTCATCTTTTCACAGCAAGCATTGAGTCGCTGCTCCTGCAGGTAAGCATGGTTGGGTAGTGGGGCAATGGGGCATGGGGGGGATGTCGACAGATGGAATAGGATTTATTTATTTAAGTTTCCCCATTCCGTTGTCTGTCGACACCCCCGCCCCTCCGCCCTCACGCGCTTACCTGCAGGAGCCGCGACTGTGAGCATCTGAATACTAGAAAGTCATTGCCGTGGTCAGAATGCTCTTAAATGCCAGAAAACCAGGATCCCAGGACAAGTTGGATGCCTCCACACCTGACGATTGTCCCTGATATTGGTACTTGCACTAAAACAAATGACTGCCTAATGTCTGCTGTTGGGAACCAGCTGGACAGATATTGATTTAATCACATTTCATGTGCTAAAAATATTGATCTCGTGATTGTACCCACTGTACGAACTATATAAATGCATATATCCTTTTTTCAGCGGAGGGAATGACTCACAGAGAATTGCCATCACCCATGCATCAATCATGGTGTGTATCAACAATATGTTTGTTGGGAAGCATTATGAGGAAATGTAACTGAAAGTTGGGGTGTTCAGTTTGGGTGGGGTCCATGGGACTGTATGGGGTTGTTATGGTTGTAGTCTTGGGATTCACATGTCATATGGCACAAATCATAATTTCATTACATCATCATTAATGACTTGTCATGCTTCTCTGATGCTACACTCTTGTTTAGATGACTGCGCACACAAGCAAAACACTGACGCTTATAAGATGGAATATACGATGTCTCAATAATCCCTGCAAGGGCAAACAGATACTAGCCTACCTAGCACAACATGGAGTAGATATAACGTTCCACAGGAAACCCATTTGGCGCTGAATGACTTGCATCAATTAGCATCTAAATGGGGTTATGCAGGTTTTTCCCCTCCTACAGCTCTTACCTCAGAGGGGTGTGGATTTTCATGCACAAAAGAGTAAACTTCAAATAACTTCACCACCAGGAAGACGGAAGATAAATTGTTCTGGATGGAGTACTAGAAGATTAGAAAGTGATGATTGTCATTACCTATGACCCTAAAATGGATACATCAACGTTTTTGCATTCACTAGTGTTAGACCTGGCATATCTTGGCGTGATTACCCCTGACATTTTGCCTCTACCCGCTTTGCTTTTAGATGCTTTGGGTACTTTGCCACTGCTGATCAGTGTCAAAGTACAAGTGTTCCCTGTGTAAAGTGTAATGGTAGCCAGATTTGGTATGTTTGCCCTAGTGATGTGCACTGTGTGTGCCAGGGCTAGTAATGCAAAGGTGCGTGGAGAAGGGAACTCAGGCCTGCAGTGTAGGGCCTGCGCGCAGTTTGCTAAGTTAGCATGTTGTCCTGACAAGTGAAACCACTTGTCAGGCCTTACTTTCCCTTTTACATACACAGTGGGTACCCCTGTGGTAGGTCCAGGGTAACCCCTGGGCAGGGTGCAGTGTAGGTAAAAGGCAGGACATATACTGAGGTGTGTGCTATGTCCTGACAGTGAAAAACGCTCCATTTCGTTTTTCACTGGTGAAAGACCATCCTGCCCATAGGACAGAATGGGGGAGGCTAGGTATTGTGTTTGTTAGCCTAGTTTCCTATAAGTTTAAAATGGAGAGGTGATGTTTAGTATGTATGAACTCACAGTGTCATAACACATCTTTCTATGAAAGTGGTTTTGTCACTGTGTTCAGAAACCACTCTTTTAGAAAGGGGCTGAGTTTTGTGCTTTAAGCATTTCTGTGTGTCTCTGCTGAATGCGGATTGACTGTCTGGATCTGAGAGGTGAGATGAGCTGGAGAGGTCTTGACCCAGGGAGGGGTTGAGATGGCACCAGGCTGCCCTGCATCTGGAGAGTAGGGGGAGGAGAAGCCCGGCAGGTGAAAAGGCCTGGGCTGCTGCTAAAAACCAATTGACCCATCTCCTGCGGAGTGATTAAGGATCCAGACTCCCAGTATCAAAGGGAGAGAGGTGACACTGGGAGGAAGACACCCAGAACTGATTTAGGCTGGGGTCAGGGACCCCTGAGCACAACGAACTTTAAAGACATTTAGGGATATGACTATGAGAGCTGAGTCCCCTGAACATCGGAATAGAAATGGATTGAGGCTGAAAAGGCTTAGACCCATTTCGTGGTCAAGAGGAACCTCTGCTAAGGAAGGAACAACTGAAGAAACTGCTGGGAAGGACCAACCCTTGCTTTGTGATCTGGAGCTGGTCTGCGTTTGCTGTTTTAACCAAGAAAGAGGCTGTTGGGACTGTGCTGTGTGTGCTGGGTCCCCCTGCTTGAAAAAGACTGTGCTTTGTGCTGTGTCTTGTAACCCCAAGGGCCCGAGGTGAGCTAGCTCCCTGTTTGGAATCACAGGAACATAAAAGTTTCTGGAGAAGTTTCGAGCGACGCGGTGGGCACGTGTGGTGGCAGCTTGAGACCCTCGGAAGGTGGGCCCTGTGATCTTGGACACCAGGAGGAGAGGTAAGACTCGGATTCGCTGGGTGCGTGTCGTGGTGCACAGGAGGCATTGGTGAAGAACGCTTGGTCAACGTGTGCATCGAAGGTGAGTCAAGTCTCACACGTGCTGGGAGCGTGTCATGGTGCACCGCAGGCGTTGGTGAAGATCGCCTGGTCAGTGTGTGCATCGGAGGTGAAGTGAGACTCGGACGTGCAGGGTGCGTGTTGTGGTGCATCGCAGGTGCTGGTGAGGAGCGCCTGGTCGGCATGTGCATCGGAGGTCAAGGGAGTCTTGGACGTGCAAGGTGCGTGTCATGGTGCACAGGAGGCGTTGGTGAAGAGCACCTGGTCAACGTGTGCATCAGAAGTGGAGTGAGTCTCGGACGCGCTGGGTGCGTGTCGGGGTGCAATGGAGGCACTGGTGAAGAGTGGCTGGCCATCAAGTGCACCAGAGGAGAAGCGAGGCTCGGACACAGTGAGCGTGTCGTGGTGCAGCCAAAGGTGTTGGTGAAGAGCGCCTGGATTTTGGGGCACTGGAGTTGGAGTAAGTCTCAGTGAAGCAGTGTGCGTGCTTTGGTGCAACCTGGGACTGTGGAGGGTTCGGCTGATTATCGCGTCCACCGGAAGAAAGTGAGTCTCTGCAGCGTGGTGTGCATGGCTTGGTACCAAGTGAGACCACAGGAAGGAGTGCCTGATGAACGTGCACTCAGAGTCGATGTGAAGTCCCATCAGCGTTGTGTGCATGGCTTCGTGCCAGAGGAGACCAGGAGTGTGCTGTGGTGAACGTGCACCCGTAGTAACGTAATCTCAGAGGCGTGGGGTACGTGTGCCCCGTAGCCACCTGAGACCTTCCTAACAGTCTCAGCCTGGACCGGCAGCCCCGGTGGAGCTGAGCTGCCAGGCCGAGCCGCTGAGGCCCATTGAGAAAGTCCTATATGGAAGGCCCAGTTCGCTGAAGGAGAAGAGGAGAGTGGGGTCGCGCCCCTAGGTAATGTGGATCACTACCTGGGCAGGGTGCGGGCTCAGAGGGACACTCTCTCAGCCTCTCAGTCCTGGTGACATGAGCCTTTGCTTCGGCTCAGATTGGGGCCCGTACTGACCAACGGAGTGGCAGTACTGGGGCCAGAGTGAGAAGCTGCACTTTATGTCATCGTTGATACATGTGGAGGGCAACTGTTATCGAAGAGGCTGATTATCGTAATACACTTTGCCAATATTGCTGCTAACGAACTGCCGGACTGTCTTATGTCGCATGACATTTTTTCTGCATAACGAAGTACACGAATGTAGCGCTACGCATTGCATTATTTCTCCCTTGCAAAGTACAGGATTACAGCGGCCCGCATTATTTCTTAATTGTAAAGTACATGATTATAGCTACGCATTGCATTATTCCTTAATTGCAAAGTACATGATTGTAGTGGCGCGCATTGCAATATTTCTTCATTGCAAAGTACGTGATTCGTGTGTGACGCATTGCATTTTTCCGTCATTGCGCAGTACATGATTGTAGCGGTACGCATTGCATTATTTCCCCCTTTGCAAGGTACCGGGGTGTTTTGTTGCGCATTGTATTATTTCTCCTTTGCCCAGAACAGGATTGTATCGTTACGCAGTGCACTATTGTCTGTCCATTGAAACATGTGTGATTCTAGCATTACGACCAGCATAGCATTTTGAAAGCGGTGGTTGGGATTTGAACCTACCAGCTAGCCCGAACGAATATTACCCTTTATTATATGTTGGCTTTTGTATCGTGTGGTCTGATCGTATATCTTTTTATATAAAGTTTACACTCATTTTATCAAACTCATGTGGAGTCCATTTGTGGTGTCACCAGTGGGTTGCTGTGGGTGTGGTTGCACATACTGTACACTCGTGCCTTGGAGATAGGCCTGGCTGCTCGTGCCAAGCTGCTAAGGGGGTGAGCAGGGCTATCTCAAACGGTGTCCTTATTTGGCCTAACGTTGAGTGGGGAGTCCTGGGTCTCGCATTTGGTGACAGCGGTGCGGGACAGGGACTCTGGCTTCCAACAACTAGCATTAGGACACACAGAAGAAAATACATTATTTGGAGAAGGGTGACCTGATTATAGTCTTTAATTCATCTGTAGCCTGCTCGGGACTTAGGAGTGCTGGTAAAATGTCCTCCCTCCAAACTATGCTGGAAATAATGAATCAGTGCTATCTAATAGATACATAGTGCCAGAGGCATGGGAACAAATGGAATACACATTCGATCTGCACCCTGAGGAACACAGTTGTGTATAGACTACTGGCTGGCGACAAAAGATGACCCGCTCAGGGCAGCAGCCATCTCCTGACACCTTGCTATGGGGATACACTTGCCAAGATCCGTCCACTGAACCTCGATCCTACCACGCGCTCTCCTCTTCCTCAAGGGGACACTGGTCTTGGCAAGCAGGCTGGGGATGGTTCTCCAGGGACAGACGGATTTCCCTGGGCCATGTCACCTCACCCGGCTGGGAGATAAGCAGGCCTTAGCCCCCCCAGTCCTGGTCACAGGCAGAAGCCTTGTAGAGCTTCTCCTCAACATACAACCCGACTAGCTGCTTTAGAGTTATCAATTTTGGGGGACTCGAGCTCCCCTTCTTAGTGTACTTCCAGATGCCAAATTTGATTTCAAGTCTGAATCTTTAAAATTTCTGAAGGGTGTCTACACAGTCTGACACAGCGGGAGCAACACCAAATCCGATAGTCCTAAAACACAGTCCATGGGACTGACATCACGTTCACACTTGGATGTCAGCCACAGTGATATATGCATCAAAAAGGTTGCACCTTGGCCCCAGGCCCACTCTTTATGATTCCCTGATCAGCCCCATCTCCTTGCTGAGTTTTGCCCTGGCCCCTTTCCAGTGACCTCTCCCTGAATCAAAGAGCACCCTTTGAAGTGTACTGAAGAGTCTTGTTCTTCCTCCTGCAGTTGGTGTCCCACCCAGCCCACAGGAATCCAGCAATCCTCAATTCTATCTGGGTGGATTCCTGGACCTCCTCAGGTCTCCAGTCAGCCCTGGGTCTCCCACAATGTAATCCTATATTTTTCAATGTATTTTCATTCACAGGCACCCACAGATACACAGCATACACATGAAACCACATACATGCTGCACAGAACTTCATGCTAACTTGATGCAGGCAAAGGGTGAGTTAAGCACACAGAAGCTGAACTTTACATGAGTGAGCCTGTAGGCCTCACTCCAGTCACTCAGGTAAAAAGGCATGTTCACTCCTACTGATCACTGCACGGTATGCGCCACCACCACACTTTTGATACATACGTTTAGGCCAATTCTACTGCCTTTCACCGGCATCGGGCTAGTGCTTTGGGCGCCCTCTCTCCTGCTTCAACAAGACCTCAATCCATGAGACAAGCCCATGTCATGGAAAACACACATGATCTGTGTTCACCCAAGACAACAAAAATAAGCACCAGGGATTCACATACCATTGCAGATGGGGGACTCAGGGCAGGGGTGCATGTCCATTGCCATGTGAGGGACTTTTCCATATCAAAATCTACTCAATTCCTTTTCTGCCCTATAACAATAGGAGTTGTAACCTAGGAAAGGTCTGTAAATTATTTTTCTGGGAAGTATAATTTCCCACACCCACATTTGGTGAGTGTGTAGGGGTAGATGTTTCTCGGTGGTAGGAATTATTTTCCTATGGACAAAAACTTAAACAAATAAAATGTGCATTTGCATAAAAAGTCCTTTTCCTCCTGTGCCCTCCCACACAGAGAGAACATGATCTTATTGGAAATGTCACATGTCCATCCCAGGAATACACATTAAATCTGGACTTGACTCACACAAGGACACATCTTATTAAGGATACTGGACGGGATAATGCTAACCCTTATTGTGGGGTATTTCCCAAGTTGCAACACGTGTGATCAGAAACCTATCCTTCCACCTGATATTTCAGGAGATTGGATGAGTGACTGTTGACCTTTACTGAGAGGTTTTCTCCTCAGCTGTTTCATATAAGCGCAGAGACATAATTCTTTACGTTATAAACAAAGCCCAGATGAAGTTCCTTCATAGGAACAAAACGCGTTGGCTGATGGCCTTTTTAAATATTGACACGAATAATGAAAATTGTTGGACTAACTTGGATGACTGTGACTTCATCTCTGGTGCACCTTCCTTCCTCAACAGAACTTGTTTTCCCTGGATCTCAGTAGAGCCTAACTGTGGCAGGCTCTGGAAGTGAATGCACATGAAACTTACTATTTTTAGACAGGGAATGATGTGCAGAACCTTAGGTCAGCCGCTGTTGGGAGTGTTTCATCGGTTTACGGCATTAAGTCAGTCCCCTGAGGGAGTTGATCTATATTTGAGGGTACCCTTACTCTTAAGTTTTGTGTAGATAGCCAATGTCATCTGGCTGGCAGTAGTCATTCATGGAATGAAGAAAGAGAAGACTAGGAAGGGAACAACGGCATTATGAACAAATAGAACCAAAGGATTGCAAGGCATGGGCCTGGTACAAGTAAGGAGGAGCAGAACAGGCCAGTACATGGAGGATGGCTTGCAGGGAGCCGATCTAGAATAATCCATCAGTAAAGAATTGCTCACAGGTAGGCGCAGACCCAGACTGGACCTTGCAGCAAAAGTCAGCAAAAAGGAATAGAGACTGGAGTAGGGTGGGGCAGACAAAATGTATGAGCCAATGGGAAAGGAAGACTGGGACCTGGTATAGGCCTTAGAACGGGGCAAACAAAAGAGAGCCCAGCCAACAAAAGTGTCTGCAGGCCAATGACAAACTTTGCAGTGAGTGAAAGAGAAGAGCATGAGGCAGGTGTGATCTCAAGCATGGCTGGGGTGTGAGCTACATTTTTGTGCGTGGCACGTATCTGGCAGTGTGCCAACCCTACCTTTTCAGATGGACTGACATGTATGAAAATGCCTGTGACTGGAGGCACCATTAATGTTTTTTGTTGTATCTTAATGCATCCTCCTCACTGTTTCAATTCCCTGCTGCACAGCCAGTGTGTGAGGTCATCTAGAATGCTGAGAGTGTTTGTGGGATTGGAGTGTCAGTTGGAGATATGGGCTGAGCAGCATGATGCTGCTTCTGGTAAGGCTTGGCTAGCTACTTATCAACTTGAAACAAAGATCTAACAAACCTTCATATAATCTACACTACTGCCTTCTGATCTTTGACTTCAACAGTTTTAGGAGTCAAAGATGGTTCTTTGAGCCCTGCTGAAGAAGTATACAGGCCTTAAATTGCAAGTAGTGTGTGATGAGGTGTTCCTGGGGTCTTACATTGCCAGGCTGAGAGATGAGATTTCCAATGGGTGTAGCTCAATGCATGGAATTTAATGTAGCTTCTATTTAATATGTATCAAATTATGAAAGCAGCTGTTGATCCTTGATAGTATAATTGAGATTTAGATTGGCCTAAAGAAAATGGAGTTCTGTTTATGAGGTTATTAAATGTGTCTGTATTAAAAGCGATCACAGCAGATGTTGCTCCAGTGACGAGGTAGAATCAGAAAGGGCAAGTGTTCTGCTGAGTTAGAGACTGCTACCCTCACAAATTCCAGACATGGGGGGCAATCCTGTGCGTGGTACTAGCAAATAAATAAACAGTGATATCGGGAATGCCTGTAAATGAAATTCTGAGATTGTTCCCTGAGTGAAGAAATGTTTGTGCCTAAAACTCCTGAATTTAAAAGGGTATAAGCCTAAGCCTCTGAGACCATTAACCTCTTGCGTGCTCATGACGAGCTCAGCGCGTCATGAGTCACAGTGGAGCTGTGCTCATGACGAGCTGAGCTCGTCATAACGGCCGCGGCCCGACCACGTGCGATTAATTCCCCACCTGTGCGGGAGAATTAATCAGTGGGTGGGGTAGTGACGAGCTCAGCTCGTCATGAGCACAGCTCCACTGTGACTCATGACGAGATGAGCTCATCACGAGCACAGCAGCGCCGTGCCCCCCCATGCCGTGGGGTAATTACCCCCGCAGGGAAGGGGTTAACCCAGATGGCTAGAAGGTCTGTCCCTAGACCTTGAGGTAATTAACGCCTCGGGATTGGAAAGCAAAAAATCATGACAAGATGAGATTTTAACATCCGAGAGTAGAAAATTATTTTTGAGAGCCTAAAATTGTTATTCCCTGGATGTGGAAACCATTTGATTCAGACCAGAAAGATAACCATTTTTTTTTACCATTTCCAAGCTTTATTTTGGTCATTATAGACCATAAAAGCAGAAAATATAATACATATATCACTGGAATTGGGCAATAAAAACATCAATAAACATTATAAAATATAACCAGAATGCAAATGAATTAATCAAGTTTCATAACAGTTAAAAAGATGTTAAAATTTAAGAGGAAGTTAAAACAACGATTATGTTAATTAATAGTATAAGAAACAGTAAAAAATACAAAGAGGATGTTTAACATATGCGAGGGGGAATGTAAAAACATACGGCGCCTATGCCACATAAAATTGAGGAAATGGGACACAGCAAAAACAATCGGAGGATGGGTGTCAGTTCTCAAAACTCTAAATGCCTCCAGACACTGCCTACACCCCAAGTTCCTGCAAAGTGGTAAGAGCCAATACCTGTTGGCTGCATTATAGCCAGGACAGAAGAAGAAAACATGAATGGCTGACTCTTCTTGGCTGTTACAAGCAGGTCATCCAATGGGAGAAGCTTTTGACCATTTGTTTGTAAATGCATGAACCGGCAGGGAACCCAATCTGAACTGTATATATAGCTTCCTTGCCATGGATGGTTGAACAACATCAAGGAAAGACTCAAATAGATACTGATCTTTAAAATTAAGGAAGTCAGAAGTTAGGCGGCCTAGGTTTGTGCTCCCTGAGTTTCAGCCAGTCTAAGCAGTCTGTAAGCTTTAACTAGTTCTAGCCGTGATATTGTCGAGGAAACTTTCTCAGGGTGGGTCCATAGGTTTGGCCGGCCTAATCTGAAACACATATCTCTTATGTGTACAAACCACAATAGTTTTTCCACCCCTGGGAGTCCCAGAATCGCATTGAGTTCAGACTGGCAGACTGTTAATTCGGGGATCGCCCATAGTCTACGCCAGAAAGTCACGGGTCGCAGTCCAATCTCCTCCTCTATGGGTCTAATCCCAAGATCCATATGTAGAGGGGCGAGAGGGGTACTTAGCGGTAGACCCAAGAGCTGCCTCATAAACTTGTTCTCAGATTTAGTCAGTCCACCTGCATGGAGATGACCCCAAAGTTCTGCCCCATACATCATAGCACTCCTGATTTGGACTTTATAAATCTCGGCCAGTGGGCCCGGCAGTCTATATGATGAATTCCTGAATGATTTTACTATTCCCCCAGCCATCTGTGCTAGCCTTAAGCCTGCCTTTTCTTGCTGCAGGCCCTATCCAAATGTTTCTGACAGCGTAACACCAAGGTAATCAAAGACAGCTACCCTCTCTAGCTGGGTGCCATTTAGAGAGGGATTTGGGCGAGATCTTTTGCTTGGGTTAAAAATCATGTACTTGGTTTGTGATGTGTTGATCTCCAACCCCCTGTCTTTACAAAATAGAGAGAAGCCGTCAAGGATCCTTTGGATACCCATGGGAGACCTGGATAGCAACAAAGTGTCATCCACAACCATCTGAAGCTAGGATGGCCTGCATCTGAGACCCTAAAAGACATTAAGTCCTAAGCATCAGAAGGCCTATTCCCTGTGCAATACAGTTGTAAGCTTTTTGTGTCTAAGCCTGCCAGGTAAACAAGGCATGTGTGTTAAATTCAGAGAATCTTGGCCCCTGACGTTTGGATGCCATGTTTCTGAGACTCTCGGATTATTAACCTGCTATCATAGTGAATCTAATCGAAGAGTCTGAGATTTCTAACTTCTGAGAATAATTAGGAAGGATGAATACATGCAGTTGTGAAATTCTTAACTTCCTGCATTGAAAAATCTACAAAGGTTATAAACATCTCTGCACCTGTTAGGTGACAGCCTGCAAAAATATGGTTCAGTAACAGATATACTAGCAACATCTGCTGAATGTGTAAAATGTGGCACATTTCAGGGGATTCAACTCTTTTTTTTTAAAGCTCTGTAAAGTACCTGGAGGGCAAAAATGAAAGCAGTGTTTTTCATAATCACATACCTTGTGTTCATTAGTTTGTCATGTTAATTTGGTGAAGTAAATGGCACGATTTTCCGCAGATATGCAAATACTTTTTAAGTGTGATGATCATTTAACTTTCTTCTGAATTTCTGGTTCATTTGTAATAGACTGTTCTCGCTTTAACAAGTCTACACAGGAATCGCTGACATCTCAAGGACTACACGGATCGCCTATCAACAGAAATGTCACTTTTCACCTTTGCAGCAATCTCTCCAAATATATATTTATGCAGATCAATAATAGATATGCGGAGTGTAATACAGGTGAGGCCTTTCGTTAATTACAGAGGGGCCAGCTAACCCAAACCAGTTTTGCAGACAAAGAGTGGCTGTTAGGCTGTCAGGTCTGCCGGACAGACATTCTTAATGATCAGGTCGGATAGCAAGGTGCTATACATTCACTAAATACACAGGCGCCTGGCTGCCTGAGGCTAACTTTGCTAGGCTAATGATTTGATAGCGATGTGGACGTGACCCCTCAGCCAGCCGCGGTCGGTAGTAGGAGTTCCTGCAGGGCGGTGATGTCGGGAGGGGGAGGGGCAGGGTGGGGGGTAGTAAACTATGGATTATGGAGGTTTACAGGTAAGTAAACATATAAATTAATAAAACGAATTTCGTTGCGTGCACTGCATCGCATTTGGGGATGCAGTGCACGCAACGAAATTCGTTTTATTAATTTATATATTTACTTACCTGTAAACCTCCATAATCCATAGTTTACTACCCCCCTCCCTGCCCCTCCCCCTCCCGACGTCACCGCCCTGCAGGAACTCCTACTACCAACCGCGGCTGCCCTCAGCCCTGAAAAGGGTTTCGAGGTCCTCCTCTTTCTTAGGATGAAAGTGCCCATCACTGATAGCTACAGACTTTGGCGCTTCAGTTTTAAGCCCTAAAGTACCCAGGACAGAGTGTCAATCAGTGATACCTTGTCACAGAGCGGGATGGGGTCAGCAACCCCCTCTGACCCCATCTCACTCTGACAAGTAAGGGACTAAAACCTCCTTTCATTGGCTTACCTAAGGTCAACCAGTGAGAGGAGGCGGTAGTCCTAAACCTTCAGGAACCTCAGAGGATCACTACTGCAGCCTAGTTCAGTCAGTTTAGTGCATGCCTGTGTGTGTATATGTGTGAATGTATGTATTAGTGCATGTGTGCTGTGAATGGGTGTGTGCGTGTGTATGGGCATGTGAATGGTGGATGTATGTGTGAGTGTTTGTGCATATATGGGTGTGAGTAAGTGTGCATGCAAATGCGTGTGCCGTGTATGTATGTGTAGCCTGCCCGTCCCCCGCTTGCAATTTCTGTGATGCAATAAACATTAGTTTTCTCATGACCACTTTACTATACTAGACAACTATAATGAACTTGAATTTGACCTTTCCAGTGTAGTGATAAATGTGTGTGTGTATTTGTGTATTTATTAGTAGAGTTGTTTTAAATAACATGTTATTATGTGCCATTTATTTGACACACACATATATATATATATATATATATATATATATATATATATATATATATATATATTACCTACTGGCGGTCGCCAGTAGGTAGTTATAGTTAGGACCCTGTTTCCATAGGAAATCCGCAACATTCTATTTTGAATAACTTTGGCGCCGGTTGACGAATCCTCGCGAATTTCTCAAAATAGGTGGGGCGCTACGCTCCGCTCCTACCCTGAAAGTCTCGGGGGGATTCGTCAAGCGGGGGCTGAGATAAAAGGGGGGTCCCAAAATGCGTTTTTCCCATGCATTTTTCCATAGGACCTTTAGACAGGGCTACAGCCCGAACGGCTGAACAGAATTACTAGAAATTTGGCAGAGAGGTAGTCCTCAGGTCAAGGAAGTGCCTTTTGTAGGTTTGGTGTAAATCTGTTCAGTAGATTCTGAGAAAATAGCCTTTAAATCAATATATATATCTGAGCCAGCTTACGGTACGCTTACCGTAAGCTTACCGTACGCGTACGGTGGCGTGCGCGAGCGCGATTCTGATTGGCTGTTAGATCTTAGTAAACATTCGAATCGGCCGAAACCAGGAAGCGGCGGCCGCCATTTTGTGTATTTCACTCCGGTAAAAAAGAGTGATATCTTGAAAAGGGGGCAAGGGAGAGAGTTACAGACCCCCTAACATTTGTAAGGGGGTCAAAGAAGGACAGAAAAGTACAAAGAAAACATTTATTGATTTTAAAAAAAAAATCGCGGGGTACGCGTACGGTAAGCTTACGGTAAGCGTACGGTAAAAAAAAAAAAAAAAAAGAAATGAAATTCAGATTTAAGTGTTTAGATATTAGGGGGCTCTAAAAAGAGCCGTTGTGTTTATTAAGTGATTTTTTAGTGGTACCTACAAGTAAGTACCGATGCAGAGTCTAAGGTTCAAGAGGAAGACTCTGTTCCCTTCATCAGTGAAGTGTACACCATCTCCTCTATAAATGTCTTGCATGTCGTAACGCAAGTTGTTGTGGTAAATGGAACCCATACCATAGTCACGGAGGAAAGCAGAAACAGATTTGTTGACGTGCTTTCTTGCTTTGTCAATCTGTGGACAAAAATGATTGGACCAGTTCCATTTTTGCCTTTGGCATATGTTAGAAAACACAAAGGCAGTTTTAGGGAAAAGTGAAAACAGTTGTGCAAAGGTGTCCTTCATAAGCATTTCCAGACCTACCCCAGTCAAAGTGCCTAGGTCATTGCCACCACAGTGCACTATTATGAGGTCAGGGTGTTGGATTTGCATGAAGGATTTCACCAATGGCATCAATTGGTGCCACTTTAACCCTCTCTGACCAATCCATTTAATGTCTACATTTGGCAAAGCAAGGTCTCTCACCATACCTGTTTTCTCTGCAAACTTTTCACTCCAGAAGACATAGCTGTGCCCTACAATCCACACTGTGAACATCTTCAAAGGAGAACTGGATGCACTCAGGAGGTGTCTTTCAGTAGAATGGCAATATGAAAAGAAAGACAGTTTGGAAATGGAGGCATACATATTTTTTTCCAAAAAAAAGAACTGATTGGCTGTTTCATACCATTCTAGAATAAAAACTAGGCTGTATGTGTAAATTAATAGAAGCATGTTTTGTATTGGTACAGAAAAATGTGTTACCAAAGAACAGTACTATGGATTTGCTGTTAGGTTTGAAAAGTCAAGCACTCTTGCTCTGTGGAATTGAAACATTGTTTGGCGAACTTCTGACCTGACTCCACACAGCAGTGTTCCATGAGCTGTTGCTATGGTAGCAGGCAGAAGTCAAGTTGGGGGAAGGGTACTAGGCAGAAGTCAAGTTGGGGGAAGGGTACTTTTGGAAAAGGGTTGGTTTTCAACCAATAGAAATGTGTGATTACATTTGAAAAAAAGGGGGAAGCACTGAGATTTGAAACTTACATGTATATGTGTGGAAAAATAGAGGGAAACTTTGCCATTATCTGGTTCTGCTGAGAGGAGAGAGGTGTAGAGAACAGAGATCCTGGCTCTGATAATCTGCTGTTTGAGTGCCACATTTCTTTCACAACTAACTAATTTTAAAGGTGAGTTTAGAGTTTGAGAGGAGATGTATATGGTAAATTAAGAAATGAATAATAGAAATGTAATTCTTTTTGTTGAAGTTGTGTTTATTATTTTCTGTTTTGGGAGAAATTTAAATGTGAGGAACATGTAAAATAATATGGACTATGTTTTCACGATAAATTAAGGTGTATTGGTATAAAAAAAGAATAGTTTAAGGGTTTGCGGTTGGACTCAGTAATGCAAATACATTCAGCATCACTAAGGCTGGTTGCCCTTGCTGGAGTGTAGGCAGTCACCCAGGATACACATGGTGGTGGTCTGAAAAAGCAGTCTGGACATGGGCTTTTTAAAAAATCTGAAAAGTGGATTCATAATGTGTCAGTCTGTAAAAGTGACTATCACTTGCCAAAAAAAAAGAGCAGTAAGTGTGCTTTCAAATTGGCAAAGAAATTTCGTTTTGTGACTAATGTGAAAACATGACTCTGTGTGCAAATAGGAATTACAGGCAGAGATTTATTGCGTTTTGCTCTGGTGATTTCACAGTTGCATTAGTAGGAAAAAGGGGGAGCGATTTTTTGGTGCAGAAGCAGACTCTTAGCACACACCCAGCTCCTTTCCATGTATAATCATGCACAGTATTTACAAGCGAGTGGGGTTTGAGGTTTCAGTCTGTAATGCAAATACATTCAGCATCACTAAGGCTGGTTGCCCTTGCTGGAGTGTAGGCAGTCACCCAGGATACACATGGTGGTGGTCTGAAAAAGCAGTCTGGACATGGGCTTTTTAAAAAATCTGAAAAGTGGATTCATAATGTGTCAGTCTGTAAAAGTGATTATCACTTGCCAAAAAAAAGAGCAGTAAGTGTGCTTTCAAATTGGCAAAGAAATTTCGTTTTGTGACTAATGTGAAAACATGACTCTGTGTGCAAATAGGAATTACAGGCAGAGATTTATTGCGTTTTGCTCTGGTGATTTCACAGTTGCATTAGTAGGAAAAAGGGGGAGCGATTTTTTGGTGCAGAAGCAGACTCTTAGCACACACCCAGCTCCTTTCCATGTATAATCATGCACAGTATTTACAAGCGAGTGGGGTTTGAGGTTTCAGTCTGTAATGCAAATACATTCAGCATCACTAAGGCTGGTTGCCCTTGCTGGAGTGTAGGCAGTCACCCAGGATACACATGGTGGTGGTCTGAAAAAGCAGTCTGGACATGGGCTTTTTAAAAAATCTGAAAAGTGGATTCATAATGTGTCAGTCTGTAAAAGTGATTATCACTTGCCAAAAAAAAGAGCAGTAAGTGTGCTTTCAAATTGGCAAAGAAATTTTGTTTTGTGACTAATGTGAAAACATGACTCTGTGTGCAAATAGGAATTAATGGCAGAGATTTATTGCGTTTTGCTCTGGTGATTTCACAGTTGCATTAGTAGGAAAAAGGGGGAGCGATTTTTTGGTGCAGAAGCAGACTCTTAGCACACACCCAGCTCCTTTCCATGTATAATCATGCACAGTATTTACAAGCGAGTGGGGTTTGAGGTTTCAGTCTGTAATGCAAATACATTCAGCATCACTAAGGCTGGTTGCCCTTGCTGGAGTGTAGGCAGTCACCCAGAATACACATGGTGGTGGTCTGAAAAAGCAGTCTGGACATGGGCTTTTTAAAAAATCTGAAAAGTGGATTCATAATGTGTCAGTCTGTAAAAGTGATTATCACTTGCCAAAAAAAAAGAGCAGTAAGTGTGCTTTCAAATTGGCAAAGAAATTTCGTTTTGTGACTAATGTGAAAACATGACTCTGTGTGCAAATAGGAATTACAGGCAGAGATTTATTGCGTTTTGCTCTGGTGATTTCACAGTTGCATTAGTAGGAAAAAGGGGGAGCGATTTTTTGGTGCAGAAGCAGACTCTTAGCACACACCCAGCTCCTTTCCATGTATAATCATGCACAGTATTTACAAGCGAGTGGGGTTTGAGGTTTCAGTCTGTAATGCAAATACATTCAGCATCACTAAGGCTGGTTGCCCTTGCTGGAGTGTAGGCAGTCACCCAGGATACACATGGCGGTGGTCTGAAAAAGCAGTCTGGACATGGGCTTTTTAAAAAATCTGAAAAGTGGATTCATAATGTGTCAGTCTGTAAAAGTGATTATCACTTGCCAAAAAAAAAGAGCAGTAAGTGTGCTTTCACATTAGCAAAGAAATTTAGTTTTGTGACTAATGTGAAAACATGACTCTGTGTGCAAATAGGAATTACAGGCAGAGATTTATTGCGTTTTGCTCTGGTGATTTCACAGTTGCATTAGTAGGAAAAAGGGGGAGCGATTTTTTGGTGCAGAAGCAGACTCTTAGCACACACCCAGCTGCTTTCCATGTAGAATCACGCACAGTATTTACAAGCGAGTGGGGTTTGAGGTTTCAGTCTGTAATGCAAATACATTCAGCATCACTAAGGGCCCTTGCTGGAGTGTAGGCAGTCACCCAGGATACACATGGTGGTGGTCTGAAAAAGCAGTCTGGACATGGGCTTTTTAAAAAATCTGAAAAGTGGATTCATAATGTGTCAGTCTGTAAAAGTGATTATCACTTGCCCAAAAAAAAGAGCAGTAAGTGTGCTTTCAAATTGGCAAAGAAATTTCGTTTTGTGACTAATGTGAAAACATGACTCTGTGTGCAAATAGGAATTACAGGCAGAGATTTATTGCGTTTTGCTCTGGTGATTTCACAGTTGCATTAGTAGGAAAAAGGGGGAGCGATTTTTTGGTGCAGAAGCAGACTCTTAGCACACACCCAGCTGCTTTCCATGTAGAATCATGCACAGTATTTACAAGCGAGTGGGGTTTGAGGTTTCAGTCTGTAATGCAAATACATTCAGCATCACTAAGGCTGGTTGCCCTTGCTGGAGTGTAGGCAGTCACCCAGGATACACATGGTGGTGGTCTGAAAAAGCAGTCTGGACATGGGCTTTTTAAAAAATCTGAAAAGTGGATTCATAATGTGTCAGTCTGTAAAAGTGATTATCACTTGCCAAAAAAAAAGAGCAGTAAGTGTGCTTTCACATTAGCAAAGAAATTTCGTTTTGTGACTAATGTGAAAACATGACTCTGTGTGCAAATAGGAATTACAGGCAGAGATTTATTGCGTTTTGCTCTGGTGATTTCACAGTTGCATTAGTAGGAAAAAGGGGGAGCGATTTTTTGGTGCAGAAGCAGACTCTTAGCACACACCCAGCTGCTTTCCATGTAGAATCACGCACAGTATTTACAAGCGAGTGGGGTTTGAGGTTTCAGTCTGTAATGCAAATACATTCAGCATCACTAAGGGCCCTTGCTGGAGTGTAGGCAGTCACCCAGGATACACATGGTGGTGGTCTGAAAAAGCAGTCTGGACATGGGCTTTTTAAAAAATCTGAAAAGTGGATTCATAATGTGTCAGTCTGTAAAAGTGATTATCACTTGCCCAAAAAAAAGAGCAGTAAGTGTGCTTTCAAATTGGCAAAGAAATTTCGTTTTGTGACTAATGTGAAAACATGACTCTGTGTGCAAATAGGAATTACAGGCAGAGATTTATTGCGTTTTGCTCTGGTGATTTCACAGTTGCATTAGTAGGAAAAAGGGGGAGCGATTTTTTGGTGCAGAAGCAGACTCTTAGCACACACCCAGCTGCTTTCCATGTAGAATCATGCACAGTATTTACAAGCGAGTGGGGTTTGAGGTTTCAGTCTGTAATGCAAATACATTCAGCATCACTAAGGCTGGTTGCCCTTGCTGGAGTGTAGGCAGTCACCCAGGATACACATGGTGGTGGTCTGAAAAAGCAGTCTGGACATGGGCTTTTTAAAAAATCTGAAAAGTGGATTCATAATGTGTCAGTCTGTAAAAGTGATTATCACTTGCCAAAAAAAAAGAGCAGTAAGTGTGCTTTCAAATTGGCAAAGAAATTTCGTTTTGTGACTAATGTGAAAACATGACTCTGTGTGCAAATAGGAATTACAGGCAGAGATTTATTGCGTTTTGCTCTGGTGATTTCACAGTTGCATTAGTAGGAAAAAGGGGGAGCGATTTTTTGGTGCAGAAGCAGACTCTTAGCACACACCCAGCTGCTTTCCATGTAGAATCATGCACAATATTTACAAGCGAGTGGGGTTTGAGGTTTCAGTCTGTAATGCAAATACATTCAGCATGACTAAGGCTGGTTGCCCTTGCTGGAGTGTAGGCAGTCACCCAGGATACACATGGTGGTGGTCTGAAAAAGCAGTCTGGACATGGGCTTTTTAAAAAATCTGAAAAGTGGATTCATAATGTGTCAGTCTGTAAAAGTGATTATCACTTGCCAAAAAAAAAGAGCAGTAAGTGTGCTTTCAAATTGGCAAAGAAATTTCGTTTTGTGACTAATGTGAAAACATGACTCTGTGTGCAAATAGGAATTACAGGCAGAGATTTATTGCGTTTTGCTCTGGTGATTTCACAGTTGCATTAGTAGGAAAAAGGGGGAGCGATTTTTTGGTGCAGAAGCAGACTCTTAGCACACACCCAGCTGCTTTCCATGTAGAATCATGCACAGTATTTACAAGCGAGTGGGGTTTGAGGTTTCAGTCTGTAATGCAAATACATTCAGCATCACTAAGGCTGGTTGCCCTTGCTGGAGTGTAGGCAGTCACCCAGGATACACATGGTGGTGGTCTGAAAAAGCAGTTTGGACATGTGCTTTTAAAAAAATCTGAAAAGTGGATTTATAATGTGTCAGTCTGTAAAAGTGATTATCACTTGCCAAAAAAAAGAGTAATAAGTGTTTTCAAATTGGCAAAGAAATTACGTTTTGTGACTATTGTGAAAAGAAATGTAGTAATATATTTAAATAAAATAAAGGATTTTTTTTTTGTTTTTTTCAGGTATTGCTGAAGAGCAGTGAACAAAATTTAAGATGCCTACAAAATCCAGAGTTAAAAAAACCCACAAAAAAAACCTATATTTGAAGACAACTGGAGGACCAAAGTTAGTAGAAGATGCTCATGTTGGGAAAAAGAAAAAATCTTCTGGTAAGCAGAAAAAACAATTTCTAAAAAATATATTCAAAAGAAGGAAAAATGTACAAAATGTCTGTACTGGAAAGAATGTTTTGAAAAGAAAAGGACAGGAAAAAATTGAGAATTTAGTTAATGCAAATATACCTTCTGCAACTGAAAAGATTTACATAAATAGAAAAACAGCGTTTAAAGAGATACGTAGAAAAATGTTTCAGAGAAGAGTTATGTCCAATTTGATAAAGGATGTGAAGAAATATAAGCAAAAGACTAAGTTTTATAAAAGAAAAAAAGAAATTGAAGCCATTGCAGCAAAGGCATTAGAATTAAAAAGGAAACTATTCATTTTCATTTTGAATAGGATGCGTACATTAGACAAAATGGTTAATGTACTGAAATCACATAGCAAAAGGAAAAGAGTAGTGAACAGAACAAACTTTTGTAAAGTGTTTTTAGGAAAGTGGATGCATAGTTCAAGTAGTGAACCTTTTTTTAATGAAGAGAGCTAGTTTCAAAGTAATAGTTTGCTGCATGCAGTTGACACCAGAGGTCGTGCTTACGAAGTGAAAAATGGTTGCATAATGGAGAAGGAGATAATGGTTCCAAGAGATGAGGTACAAGTGATGGCGGATGAGGCTATGGGGAGACGTCCTAAAGCCCCAGTGTACACTTGGAATTGTAGTAGTATTTGCACTGTGCGTCAGGAATCTATTGACAAATTTCGTGAGTTTCTAAGAGAATATAGTAAAAAAAGTATAAAACAGAAGATTAAGGTGCTTCAAAGTCTGGATCCATGCAGAGTGAGAGAGAATACTGGTTTGCAGGGTCATTCTCTGGCTTGTCTATCTAGAAAAGTGTTTAATAGTGTTTTCCATCATTTTAGGATGCTGGCTGTTCATCATACTGAAATGAGAAAGTTTGTGAGACGGTTGTATTTTGCCAAAAGTCCAGCAATAAAGTTAAATGAATTGAATAGGGCTCTGTTCTGAGGAACGGTATCAGATGTAGAGAAGGTTGTTGATGAAATTCAGTTTTGTTACTTTGGTCCTGAACAAAACAGTGCAGAGAAGGACACAGTAAATGAGGAAGAAGTGGAAGAGAATGTAGAACCCTCTGTAAGTAAGACATTTAATGATCACATAACAAAATTTGCAATAATATCTAATGAAAGACCAAATGTTACTTGTATTTGTTGCCGCAGAACTCATTATAGAAAACAAACCAGGTATGTTGATCTCTACAGAAAGAGTGAAAATGAAGATAATTATAAGTGGAAGGATTTTGCCACATATATATTTCTTGAAAATTGTTTTGAATTGGGTGAAGTTCAGCGTATTTGTAAATACTGTTACAACAAGTTAGAGGAAAATAGAATGCCGACCAGAGCTGTACATAATAATTTAGAATTGGATGCTATTCCTGCTGAACTTTCTGAATTAAATACATATGAGTCTATACTCATTCAATGTGTTCATCCGTTCCAGACCATAGTACGTATGGAGCCCAAAACTGGTAAATTACCTCCTTCAGATTTACTGAGAGGTTTAAAAGGTAGAGTGGTGTATTTGCCCTTGGATTTGAAAAAAAATATGGAAACTATTGATGCGGATACTTTGGAAACTGAACCATTAATTATTCTGGTTAATGGTGTACCTACAAAGAATAAGAAGATTTGGCAGGAGCTGGTAGATGTACGGAAAGTACAAAGAGCAAATTTGTATTTGAAAAGGAATAACAAATGGTATGAATCAATTTATATAGAAGAAGAAGAAGAAGAAGATTTACAAGAAGACACAGAAACACCAACTGGACAAATTGAAAAAGTGGACAAGTCAAAGGAAGAAGAAATTTATGAACATTTTAGTATACATCCTCTTCATTCAAAAGAAGCTATGGGAGACAATATTGATCTGTTTCAGATGAAGAAAGCAAAAGGAACTCCCGTGAGTGTATGGGAGGAGAGCTTGGAAGCTCGATGTTTTCCCCAGCTGTTTCCTAAAGGAAAAGGAGGACGATACGATGAACGCCCGGAACAGATTCCAGCTTCTGAGTATCGGACTACAAGACTATATGCTGAAGATCCCAGATTTCGACAAAGTATTCCTTATTTGTTCCATCTTTTATTTGAAAGCGACTTGTCTGCACTGTCTTATGCAGTAAATCACATTTTAAAAAGTGGAGTACATTTACAAAATGTGTCTGCTAAGGATTTTATGGAGAAAGTGCAGCACCGAGATGATCATTTGGAAACAAAACTGATCAATCTGATGGCTTGTCAGCGTGGGACAAATGAATATTGGTACCGACGCCATGGTGAATTAAAATGCATGTTACGGAATTTAGGAACACCAACATGGTTCGTTACCCTAAGCTGTGCTGAGTACGCTTGGGATGATTTACTGGATTTTCTACGAGAGGCAAATTTCATACATTAAAAACATCGAATACAAGACAGCAGGAGAACTGTGCTCATTGGATCCGGTTAATGTTTGCAGATATTTCAATCATAGATTTGAGGCTATGATGTCCTTCATCTGCAATAAAAAAAATCCACCTCTTGGAGAAGTAGTAGATTTCTTTTGGAGAAAAGAGTACCAGGCAAGAGGTGCTCCTCATATTCATATGCTGTTGTGGATCAAGGATGCCCCAAAGTTTGGAACAGATACTGATGAAGCAGTGTTATCTTACATTGAAGAATATGCAACATGTGCTATACCAAAAAGCACAGAAGAGAAAAAGTTAAAGGAGCAAGTTTTACGTTTCCAAAGTCATCGGTGTGGAAAATACTGTCGACGGAAATACAAGAGCAAAGATAAATACTACACTAAATGTCGATTTGGATTTCCTAGACCTGTTCTTTCAAGTGGAAGAGTAAACAGTTTTATGTCAGCTGTGAGACATACTATCACAAGAAAATCACCTAAGAATACCTACAACCTAAAAAGAAAAGAAGAATCAAAAAATATAAATGACTACAACCCAGTCATTTTATCCATGTGGAACGCTAACATGGATATACAGTATGTAGCTGACAATTCCATTGCTGTTGCTCGATATGTAACGTCTTACATTACGAGATCAGAAAAAACTGAATTGAAGGAAATGTGGGAAGAGATTTCTCACGAGAAGACTGTCAGTAAGAAGCTGTACAGTTTCAGTTTGAAGATGTTATCGCATCGAGAAATTGGATCCTACGAATGTTCAGATAGGTTATCTTCTGCAAGTCTCTACTCGAAATCAAGAAGAATAATTTGGGCAAGTTTAGACCTTGCAGCAATGAGAAATCGGGTACTAAAATCTGTTGGAGAAATTGAATATTTGGCCGAGAATGACCCAGAAAGTACAGATATTTTGAAATCAAACATGTTGGACACATATTATCCCAAGAGAAGTCAACATCTGGAGAACATGTGTCTCTATGAAGTGCTGCAGAACTACATTTATTCACGGAAAGCCGCAGAAGACATCAACAATGGAAAATATAAAGTCATTGGTGAGGAAGGATGTTTGGTAAAGCAAACAAAAGGAAGTTTGATAAATCACAGGAAGCTGAGTTGCGACACTACTGACAAGAAGGAATTTTACTCCTTGGCTCTTTTACAGTTGTTTAAACCATGGCGTACAGAGGATGAACTACTGGGAGAATTTCAAAGCTATGACGATTCTTTTAATGCTTGCAAAGACAGCATACAATGCAGTACATTCTCAAGTTATCTGCAAATGTTAAATGAAGAAATTGAACAGGAAACTACAATTGCAGCAGAAATAGCTAGAGACAGTTCTCAGGACAGCCAAAGTTCAGAAACACTCAGTCAAGATCCCCTAGGACAACCAATCGTTGAAAATGAAGCATCAATAGCCATGAATGAAGTGGAAACGGCTATGAATCAAGCTCAAGAAGAATTTATAGACTTACAAAATTTGGAAAGACAACTGAATGAAGAGCAGCAACAAATTTATGAAGAGATCAGAAAAAAAATTGATCACGGATTTCTACATGAAAAAAAAGAGTGCTCATGCACATCATTTTATCCAATCAGGATGTATGTAAGCGGACAAGCTGGAACTGGAAAAAGTTTCCTTATTAAAGTCATCAGAAGCTACCTACAGCAAAAAACGAATTCTACTTTGTCTTGTGTGGTTACTGCTCCAACTGGGTTAGCAGCATATAACATAAAAGGAATCACTTTACATCGTTTGCTAATGTTACCAGTGGAGCATGAGAACAAAATACAATACAACAAGCTAACTGGAGAAGCATCCTTGGAAGTTTCAAGAGTATTGAAGAAGATGCAAGTTCTCATTATTGATGAGGTGAGCATGGTTTCAAACTTAATGCTTGCCTTTGTGCATTTAAGAATGCAGCAAATTTTGAAGATAGACTATGACATGTTATTTGGTGGAAAACACGTCATAGTTTTTGGAGATCTTTTGCAACTTACTCCAGTTAAAGGACAACCAGTGTTTAATACTGTCACACATGAAGACACGAAGAAGTCATTGGGAAGCATCGGAAATACAAATATTTGGTCCTTCTTTGAGTACAAGGAACTTACTACTAATATGAGGCAAGCAAGCGATGAAGAATATGGAAGTATTCTGAAAGATATCAGAATTGGACTACTCACAGAAGTTGGCACAAAAGCATTACAGAGTCGGCTGCTACATAATTTATTTCCAAAGGAAGAAATAGTTGCAGAGAAGATATACAAGAACATTGCAGAAAACAAAAGTGTCATCTGCTTAATGCCAACTCTACGTGAATGCTCAATATTCAATGAGGAGCTTTTGAAATTGGAAAAGGAAGAGATCAGGAAATTGGAAGCAGTGGACAAAATTGAGGATGGAAGAATTACTGTCACAGTAACAGGCACACTGAAAAATAAATTGGATTCACTAGAGAAGAACATTTCCAAAACAGCTGGATTAGAAAAAAATCTATATGTTTGCATGAACTGTAGAGTATTTTTAAGGAGAAATTTGGATGTTGAAAAAGGTTTAGTTAATGGAGCTATGGGAAGAGTTGTGGGTTTTATTAATTATCAGAAAAAAGATGGAATTGAATGTTTAAAAATAAAATTTGATCAGATAGAAGAAGTTAAAGACATTTGTCGTTGTACAGTTCGTTTCATGCTTGTGAAAGACTTATATGTACGTAGGAAGCAGTTTCCGTTTTCGCTAGCATATGCTGTAACTATTCACAAGTCTCAAGGATTGACTGTAGATTGTGCATTTGTGAACATTGGTTCAACTGTGTTCAAAGAAGGTATGGCATATGTTGCTTTGTCACGAGTGAAAACATTATCAGGTTTATTCATGATAGACTTTGATGACTCAAAAGTTAGTGCTGATACAAATTGTGTAAAGGAGTATAATAGATTAAGAAGAAGCTATGCTCCTCATTTAGGTCAGTATCCTGTGTTGGAGAAACGTGTAGTTTCTCGTAAAAGGAGAAATGAGAATATCTGTAATGAAGATGTAGAGAGGAGGAAAAAAAAGAGGAGTGATGTAATTGCAAGCAAAAAGAGTAAGGAAAAAGAAGAACAGGTTGTAGGATGTCATTTTGAAAATAGCTCTGGTGTCAACTGCTACGCTAATGTAGTGCTGAATGTTGCATTTTATCTGGAAAGTTTGCAAGAGCAGATAATAGTAAATCAGGGAAAAAGATTCTGTTCTGAGCTGAGTCTCCTTTTTCAAAAGCTGAGTAATGATAAAACTCAAATAGAAAGTGCTACTAAAATTAGAAAACTTTTAGATGTATGTTCAGGACGAACACAGTTTTCTCAAAATGAACAGCAAGATGCACACGAATTTTTGATGTTTTTTCTTCAGGTACTGGAAGAAGAAGAAGTTGCAATTGATAATTTATTTGGTCTCTCTTATAAATGGGAACATAGTTGTGAAAACTGTTATAATGTATGTGGCTCTAATGTTGATAATGAAAGGTTTATTTTTTTGACATTGCCAGAGAGTAAAACAGTCACTTTTGCTAAATTAGTTAAAGATGCTAATCATAGTATGCAATGCGGTGAGTGTTAATCTGACATGTTTTCAACATTAATTTTAAAGGAATACGGACAGTATGTAATTTTAATGATGCAACGATGTAGAGCTGATGGTTCAAAATTGGATACTTTAATAAAGAAGTTTACAGGACAGCAATTATCAATTTCAGGAAAAACTTTTGTAACTGTTGCAATAATTTTCCATGAAGGACCTACTGTTACTTCTGGACATTACACAGTTTATCTTAAATGTGAAAAAGGCTGGACACTGTGTAATGATTCCCAATTGGTTTTTAAGCAACGTTTGCCTTTTGATTTAGCAAATTCCTATCTAATCTTCCTGAAACCTAAATTTTAGAGAGACTTGGCAAGATCTGGACAAAACAATTTTACCATTTTATTGGATTACCATTGGAATTTTCAAAACTAAAGATTTTTTAAATTATCATTTGGCCTAATGGAAAGATAACCAATTGTAATGTGGACTTTTTTAATTTTTAATGAAACTTTTGAAAATCAAAAATTGAGAGAAAATCGGTAACATCTGCACAATTTAAATTTTGGAATGTTATTGGAGTGCCATTGGAAATTTTTTCAAAAAAGATTTTTTAAATTACTATTTGGCCATGTGGAAAGGTAACCAATTCTATTGTGGACTTAATAAATTATTAATAAATCTTTCGGGAACCAATATGTTACAGAGAATGGGTGAGATCTGTACAAATAAAACTTTAAAATTTTATTGGATTACCATTGGAAATTTAATCAAAAAAGAATTTTAAAATTACTATTTGGCCTAAAGAAAATGGAACCAGATGTATTGTGGAGTTATTTGAGATATAATATTGTGATTATACTTCTGAAACAAAAATATCAGACGGTATTTTAAAGAAATAAGTATTGATATTAGATGATATTTTTTTAGAATATTATGCATTTCTATAATGTTAAGTTTAAGTAAAAAGAGATTCTGGGCTTTTTTAATACAATCTTTGAGATTGTTATTTTTTTTTTGCCCGCTGTTAAATGATGAATGCAATTGCTTTCACAATTTATAGTGAAATGCAATATATTCTGAAAACAGCAAAAATAAGGCAAAAATATTTTTTGATAAATATGTAAATATGTGTACTGTATTATAAAATGTTTTAAAAATATTAATACTTTTTTCTTTTTTTTCAGATTGATATAGAAAATTTTCGAAAACTAGAACCATTATTAAAGCAATTTTTTTAAAAAACAAATGAATAAATATTTTTTTGAGTGGGTATGGTAAGTCAATAATAATAATTGTAGTCTCTCAAGGACCTTGTAATGTGATAATTGATTTTTAGTGTTTTTAAAAAAAAAAAAAAAAATTACGCGCACCGTAAAAAAAAGTTTTTAAAAACATATATAAAAAAAAGATGAAAGATAAGGTTGGCTCTTAAAAGAGCCGTTGTGTTCATGCAGGGACAGAGGAAAGAAAGATTGGGAATATTAGACGGTACGACAAGTGTGCTGATCTATTTTACTGTTCACCAGGGAAACACTGGTCTCCCTATAAGTAATTAGATTGTGACAATGGGCGCACCGTACTTCAACCCTCGCAAACCGAGGGTTAATTTCCAGAGGGCCAGAAAAAGGAGATGCTCCCCCCACAGATGAAGGGCTCACATGACCTGCAGAAGAAGGACTCGGCTCTGCAGATGATGGTCCAGGCTGAGCTGCTGTGGATGTGCTTGGTTGACTTACTGAAGGGTTACCTCCAGTAAGTCGAGCATGTGTCCTTCTGTGTACATCCTTGAGGTGTCTCATCATGGTATGATTCCCAAAGGAATACTTCCTGTCAGGATTACCTCTTGAAAGTACACGCTTACACAGCTTACAAGTTACTAAGGGTGCATTTACCTTTTGCTGGCCTTCAGGAAAAGTAAAATAATCCCATACATAAGAGGTCTTTTGTTTCCTCGCTCTCTGCCTCAAGGTAGTGCTGCTAGTGCTAGCCTCACTCTCAGAAGAGCTCTGCTGTTCTGCCATCGTATCACAAAGACAACCCAGCTCCTTCTCCTAAGGGATCACAAGCAGAAATGAGGGGAATGGGTGTGGTGTAGGAGAGTTCTAGAACTGAAAGTAGTTTCAACCAATCAAAAGTTGTGTTTCATGATCACATGACCTACCGTACGCTTACGGTACGCTTACGGTGCGCTTACGGCAAAAGTACGCATGCGCGTAAAAAAGACACGCGCTTGCGCGCATGCGCTTAACAGTCACTCCCCGACACTTCCGCGTAACGTGCGCGTGTAGCGTACACGCGTACACGCCCCACGCAGAGTACGCGCGGCTACGCGAATTGCGTAAATATACGCAAAGAGCGTAGATAAATTACGGACGTTGCGTAAACCGTACGCTTACCGTAAGCTTACGGTACGCGTACTAAAAAAAAGAAAAAAAAAAAAAGAAAAAATGTACTGCAAATAAATTTTACATGTTTATTTTATAAAATATATTTAAAAAAACATATTAAAGAATTTTTAAAATTTAACCATAGTCTTTATAAAAGGATAGAAAATTAAAATAAAAATATGTTTAAAAAAATAGAAGAAAAAAAAAAAATTAGCATTTAAAAAATCTTGCAAATTCACTGAAAAAACCATGGGTTTCACACACGTTATAGTTAGGAATTAGCATTTAAAAAACCTTGCAAATTCACTGAAAAAACCATGGGTTTCACACACGTTATAGTTAGGAATTAGCATTTAAAAAACCTTAGAAATTCAATGAAAAAACCAAAGGTTTCACACATGTTATAGTTAGCTGGACATTTCACTCGTAAAAAACCAATGAAATTCCCCCGTTATAGTTAGTTCAGCTAACTATAACTCGCGCGCCCGCAATGCACTGCTGATGACGTCACATATTACATCACTCATGACATGGTCAGTGACATCACTCATGACATCACTGATGACATCTCAAATTACATCACTGATGACATCACTGATGACATCATCCTTGTGATAGAGTGGCAGACCTCCTCTCATCCTAATATAACCTTTGATACACACATTCAAAAATAGAAATTAAAATTTTAAAAACAATGGACATACCAATACCAGTTACAACAACCTATACAGTAATTCTAAGATCCAAATACACATCCACTCATTCACCAACAGTCCTATACAGTCACTCATACATGTACTCACACATAATATGTACTCATACACCTATACATCCTGTTACACAACGCCACTCATCCATAGAGTTACTCACACACATAGTCACTCATGCTAATAAAGAAACAAACATACATTTATTTGCATATACAGTTATACACACACCACCACACTTACTTCTACGGCAACTTACACATACTTAGTCTTTTAAACAATCACTTATAGAAACACATACTTATTCATACAGGAACTCTTTCAATCTCTCACTCTCACATATACTCGCTTATATACACCAATAGTCACATATACTAGTTTAAAACATATGTAGTTACTCATAAAGACACTATTGAGACAGTCATTCACTCACTAACACACCCATACACTCACTCATCCACCCATAGAGTCCTGCACACATGCTGTCTTCAACACATACAAAGAGTGAGTCATTCATTCATGCACCTATGCACTACGTAATACCCCCAACGAACCATGCAGACACTCAGACTGATACTCATAAAACCAACTAATAACCTATATAGACACCCATGTAGCTACTCACCAACCCATGCAGCCACTTATACACAAAGTGAGAGACTGATACAGATATTTACATATTTAAACATTACTCACTAAGCCATGTATTCACTATGATACACTTAATCAGTCAGTTACACAATCAATTTTTATTAAACAAATCATCCATTTAGACACTTATATACCCATTTTTTCTTCCATCGACCTTGAGATATACATATATAAAACATATTTAATTTTCAGAAACACACCCATTCACTGGATGATGTCATCAGTGATGTCATCAGTGATGTCATTTGAGATGTCATCAGTGATGTCATGAGTGATGTAATATGTGACGTCATCAGCAGTGCATTGCAGGCGCGCGAGTTATAGTTAGCTGAACTAACTATAACGGGGGAATTTCATTGGTTTTTTACGAGTGAAATGTCCAGCTAACTATAACATGTGTGAAACCTTTGGTTTTTTCATTGAATATATATATATATATATATATATATATATATATATATATATATATATATATATTACCTACTGGCGGTCGCCAGTAGGTAGTTATAGTTAGGACCCTGTTTCCATAGGAAAACCGCAACATTCTATTTTGAATAACTTTGGCGCCGGTCGACGAATCCTCGCGAAATTTTCAAAACTAATGGGGCGCTACGGTCTGCTCCTACCCTGAAAGTCTCAGGGGGATTCGTCAAGCGGGGGCCGAGATAAAAGGGGGGTCCCAAAACGCGTTTTTCCCATGCATTTTTCCAAAGGACCTTTAGACACAGCTACAGCCCGAACGGCTGAACAGAGTTCCTTGAAATTTGGCAGAGAGGTAGTCTACAGGTCAAGGAAGTGCCTTTTGTAGGTTTTTTGTAAATCTGTTCAGTAGATTGTGCGAAAATAGCCTTTAAATCAATATATATATCTGAGCCAGCTTACGGTGCGCTTACGGTGCGCTTACCGTACGCGTACGGTGACGTGTACGAGCGCGATTCTGATTGGCTGTTAGATCTTAGTAAACATTCGAATCGGTCGAAACCAGGAAGCGGCGGCCGCCATTTTGTGTGTTTCACTGAGAAAATAAAGGGTGATAACTTGAAAAGGGGGCAAGGAAGAGAGTTACAGACCCCCTAACATTTGAAAGGGGGTCAAAGAAGGACAGAAAAGTACAAAAAAAACATTTATTAATTTAAAAAAAAATCACGGGGTACGCGTACGGTAAGCTCACCGTACGCGTACGGTAAAAAAAAAAAAAAATGAAATGAAATGCAGATTTAAGTGTTTAGATATTAGGGGGCTCTAAAAAGAGCCGTTGTGTTTATTAAGTGATTTTTTAGTGGTACCTACAAGTAAGTACCGATGCAGAGTCTAAGGTTCAAGAGGAAGACTCTGTTCCCTTCATCAGTGAAGTGTACACCATCTCCTCTATAAATGTCTTGCATGTCGTAACGCAAGTTGTTGTGGTAAATGGAACCCATACCATAGTCACGGAGGAAAGCAGAAACAGATTTGTTGACGTGCTTTCTTGCTTTGTCAATCTGTGGACAAAAATGATTGGACCAGTTCCATTTTTGCCTTTGGCATATGTAAGAAAACACAAAGGCAGTTTTAGGGAAAAGTGAAAACAGTTGTGCAAAGGTCTCCTTCATAAGCATTTCCAGACCTACCCCAGTCAAAGTGCCTAGGTCATTGCCACCACAGTGCACTATTATGAGGTCAGGGTGTTGGATTTGCATGAAGGATTTCACCAATGGCATCAATTGGTGCCACTTTAACCCTCTCTGACCAATCCATTTAATGTCTACATTTGGCAAAGCAAGGTCTCTCACCATACCTGTTTTCTCTGCATACTTTTCACTCCAGAAGACATAGCTGTGCCCTACAATCCACACTGTGAACATCTTCCAAGGAGATCTGGATGCACTCAGGAGGTGTAATTCAGTATAATGGTAAAAAGAAATGAAAGACAGTTTGGAAATGGAGGCATACATATTTTTTTTAAATAAAAAGAACTGATTGGCTGTTTCATACCATTCTACACTAAAAACTAGGCTGTGTGTGTCAATTTATAGAAGCATGATTTGTATTGGTAAAGAAAAATGTGTTACCAAAGAACAGTACTATGGATTTGCTGTTAGGTTTGAAAAGTCAAGCACTCTTGCACTTTGAAAATGAAACATTGTCTGCTGAACTTCTGACCTGACTCCACACAGCAGTGTTCCATGAGCTGTTGCTATGGTAGCAGGCAGAAGTCAAGTTGGGGGAAGGGTACTAGGCAGAAGTCAAGTTGGGGGAAGGGTACTTTTTGAAAAGGATTGGTTTTCAACCAATAGAAATGTGTGATTACATTTGAAAAAAAGGGGGAAGCACTGAGATTTGAAACTAACATGTATATGTGTGGAAAAAGAGAGGGAAACATTGCCATTATCTGGTTCTGCTGAGAGGATAGAGGTGTACAGAACAGAGATCCTGGCTCTGATAATCTGCTTTTTTGAGTGCCACATTTCTTTCACAACTAACTAATTTTAAAGGTGAGTTAAGAGTTTGAGAGGGGATGTATATGGTAAATTAAGAAATGAATATTAGCATTGGAATTCCTTTTGTTGAAGTTGTGTTTATCATTTTGTGTTTTGGGAGAAATTTAAATGTGAGGAACATGTAAAATAATATGGACTATGTTTTCACCATAAATTAAGGTGTACTGGTATAAATAAGGAATACTTTTAGGGTTTGAGGTTCCAGTCAGTAATGGAAATACATTCAGCATCACTAAGGCTGGTTGCCCTTGCTGGAGTGTAGTCAGTCACCCAGGTTACAGATGTTGCTGGTCTCAGAAAGCTGTTTGGTATTGCTCTGGTGATTTTACATTTGCATTAGATGGAAAGGGGGAGCTATTTTTTTATGCAGAAGCAGACTCTTAGCACACAGCCAGCTGCTTATCCTGTGGAATCATGCACAGTATTCACAACTGAGTGGGGTTTGAGGTTGCAGTCAGTAATGCAAATACATTCAGCATCACTAAGGCTGGTTGCCCTTGCTGAAGTGTAGTCAGTCACCCAGGTTACACATGTTGCTGGTCTCAAAAAGCTGTTTGGACATGTGCTTTTTTGAGAATATGAAAAGTGGATTCAAAATGTGTCAGACTGTAAAAGTACTTATCACTTGCCAAAAAAAAGAGTAGTAAGTGTGCTTTCAAAATGGAAAAGAAATTTCGTTTTCTGACTAATATGAAAACATGACTCTGTGTGCAAAGAGGAATTACAGGCAGAGATGTATTGCGTATTGCTCTGCTAATTTTACAGTTGCATTAGATGGAAAGGGGGAGCTATTTTTTTTGTGCATAAGCAGACTCTTAGCACACAGCCAGCTGTTTATCCTGTGGAATCATGCACAGTATTCACAACTGAGTGGGGTTTGAGGTTGCAGTCAGTAATGCAAATACATTCAGCATTAGTAAGGCTGGTTGCCCTTGCTGGAGTGTAGTCAGTCACCCAGGTTACACATGTTGCTGGTCTCAGAAAGCTGTTTGGTATTGCTCTGGTAATTTTACAGTTGCATTAGATGGAAAGGGGGAGCTATTGTTTTTGTGCAGAAGCAGACTCTTAGCACACAGCCAGCTGCTTATCCTGTGGAATAATGCACAGTATTCACAACCGAGTGGGGTTGAGGTTGCAGTCAGTAATGCAAATACATTCAGCATCACTAAGGCTGGTTGCCCTTGCTGGAGTGTATTCAGTCACCCAGGTTACACATGTTGCTGGTCTCAGAAAGCTGTTTGGTATTGCTCTGGTAATTTTACAGTTGCATTAGATGGAAAGGGGGAGCTATTTTTTTTGTGCAGAAGCAGACTCTTAGCACACAGCCAGCTGCTTATCCTGTGGAATCATGCACAGTATTCACCCAGGTTACACATGTTGCTGGTCTCAAAAAGCTGTTTGGACATGTGCTTTTTTGAGAATATGAAAAGTGGATTCAAAATGTGTCAGACTGTAAAAGTACAAATCACTTGCCAAAAAAAGAGTAGTAAGTGTGCTTTCAAAATTGCAAAGAAATTTCGTTTTCTGACTAATATGAAAACATGACTCTGTGTGCAAAGAGGAATTACAGGCAGAGATTTATTGCGTATTGCTCTGGTAATTTTACAGTTGCATTATTAGGAAAGGGGGAACTATTTTTTTTGTGCAGAAGCAGACTCTTAGCACACAGCCAGCTGCTTATCCTGTGGAATCATGCACAGTATTCACATCCGAGTGGGGTTTGAGGTTGCAGTCAGTAATGCAAATACATTCAGCATTAGTAAGGCTGGTTGCCCCTGCTGGAGTGTAGTCAGTCACCCAGGTTACACATGTTGCTGGTCTCAGAAAGCTGTTTGGTATTGCTCTGGTAATTTTACAGTTGCATTAGATGGAAAGGGGGAGCTATTTTTTTTATGCAGAAGCAGACTCTTAGCACACAGCCAGCTGCTTATGCTTATCCTGTGGAATCATGCACAGTATTCACAACCGAGTGGGGTTTGAGGTTGCAGTCAGTAATGCAAATACATTCAGCATCAGTAAGGCTGGTTGCCCTTGCTGGAGTGTAGTCAGTCACCCAGGTTACACATGTTGCTGGTCTCAAAAAGCTGTTTGGACATGTGCTTTTTTGAGAATATGAAAAGTGGTTTCAAAATGTGTCAGACTGTAAAAGTACTTATCACTTGCCAAAAAAAGAGTAGTAAGTGTGCTTTCAAAATGGCAAAGAAATTTCGTTTTCTGACTAATATGAAAACATGACTCTGTGTGCAAAGAGGAATTACAGGCAGAGATTTATTGCATATTGCTCTGGTAATTTTACAGTTGCATTAGATGGAAAGGGGGAGCTATTTGTTTTGTGCAGAAGCAGACTCTTAGCACACAGCCAGCTGCTTATCCTGTGGAATCATGCACAGTATTCACAACTGAGTGGGGTTTGAGGTTGCAGTCAGTAATGCAAATACATTCAGCATTACTAAGGCTGGTTTCCCTTGCAGGAGTGTAGTCAGTCACCCAGGTTACACATGTTGCTGGTCTCAGAAAGCTGTTTGGTATTGCTCTGGTAATTTTACAGTTGCATTAGATGGAAAGGTGGAGCTATTTTTTTTGTGCAGAAGCAGACTCTTAGCACACAGCCAGCTGCTTATCCTGTGGAATCATGCACAGTATTCACAACCGAGTGGGGTTTGAGGTTGCAGTCAGTAATGCAAATACATTCAGCATCAGTAAGGCTGGTTGCCCTTGCTGGAGTGTAGTCAGTCACCCAGGTTACACATGTTGCTGGTCTCAAAAAGCTGTTTGGACATGTGCTCTTTTGAGAATATGAAAAGTGGATTCAAAATGTGTCAGACTGTAAAAGTACTTATCACTTGCCAAAAAAAGAGTAGTAAGTGTGCTTTCAAATTGGCAAAGAAATTTCGTTTTCTGACTAATATGAAAACATGACTCTGCGTGCAAAGAGGAATTACAGGCAGAGATTTTTTGCGTATTGCTCTGGTAATTTTACAGTTGCATTAGATGGAAAGGGGGAGCTATTTTTTTTGTGCAGAAGCAGACTCTTAGCACACAGCCAGCTGCTTATCCTGTGGAATCATGCACAGTATTCACATCTGCAATAAAAAAAATCCACCTCTTGGAGAAGTAGAGGATTTCTTTTGGAGAAAAGAGTACCAGGCAAGAGGTGCTCCTCATATTCATATGCTGTTGTGGATCAAGGATGCCCCAAAGTTTGGAACAGATACTGATGAAGCAGTGTTATCTTTCATTGAAGAATATGCAACATGTGCTATACCAAAAAGCACAGAAGAGAAAAAGCTAAAGGAGCAAGTTTTACGTTTCCAAAGTCATCGGTGTGGAAAATACTGTCGATGGAAATACAAGAGCAAAGATAAATACTACATTAAATGTCGATTTGGATTTCCTAGACCTGTTCTTTCAAATGGAAGAGTAAACAGTTTTATGTCATCTGTGAGACATACTATCACAAGAAAATCACCTAAGAATACCTACAACCTTAAAAGAAAAGAAGAATCAAAAAATATAAATGACTACAACCCAGTCATTTTATCCATGTGGAATGCTAACATGGATATACAGTGTGTAGCTGACAATTCCATTGCTGTTGCTCGATATGTAACGTCTTACATTACTAAATCAGAAAAAACTGAATTGAAGGAAATGTGGGAAGAGATTTCTCACGAGAAGACTGTCAGTAAGAAGCTGTACAGTTTCAGTTTAAAGATGTTATCGCATCGAGAAATTGGATCCTACGAATGTTCAGATAGGTTATCTTCTGCAAGTCTCTACTCGAAATCAAGAAGAATAATTTGGGCAAGTTTAGGCCTTGCAGCAATGAGAAATCGGGTACTGAAATCTGTTGGAGAAATTGAATATTTGGCCGAGAATGACCCAGAAAGTACAGATATTTTGAAATCAAACATGTTGGACACATATTATCCCAAGAGAAGTCATCATCTGGAGAACATGTGTCTCTATGAAGTGCTGCAGAACTACATTTATTCACGGAAAGCTGCAGAAGACATCAACAATGGAAAATATAAAGTCATTGGTGAGGAAGGATGTTTGGTGAAGCAAACAAAAGGAAGTTTGATAAATCACAGGAAGCTGAGTTGTGACACTACTGACAAAAAGGAATTTTACTACTTGTCTCTTTTACAGCTATTTAAACCATGGCGTACAGAGGATGAACTACTGGGAGAATTTCAAAGCTATGAAGATTCATTTAATGCTTGCAAAGACACCATACAATGCAGTACATTCACAACTTATGTGGAAATGTTAAATGAAGAAATTGAACAGGAAACTACAATTGCAGCTGATGTAGCTAGAGACAGTTCTCAAGACAGCCAAAGTTCAGGAACACTCAGTCAAGATCCCCTAGGACAACCAATCGTTGAAAATGAAGCTGCAATAGCCATGAATGAAGTGGAAACGGCTATGAATCAAGCTCAAGAAGAATTTATAGACTTACCAAATTTGGAAAGACAACTGAATGAAGAGCAGCAACAAATTTATGAAGAAATCAGAAACAAAATTGATCACGGATTACTACATGAAAAAAAAGAGTGCTCATGCACATCATTTCATCCAATCAGGATGTATGTAAGCGGACAAGCTGGAACTGGAAAAAGTTTCCTAATAAAAGTCATAAGAAGCTACCTACAGCAAAAAACGGATTCTACTTTGTCTTGTGTGGTTACTGCTCCAACTGGGTTAGCAGCATATAACATAAAAGGAATCACCTTACATCATTTGCTAATGTTACCAGTGGAGCATGAGAACAAAATACAATACCACAAGCTAACTGGAGAAGCATGCTTGGAAGTTTCAAGAGTATTGAAGAAGATGCAAGTTCTCATTATTGATGAGGTGAGCATGGTATCAAACTTAATGCTTGCCTTTGTGCATTTAAGAATGCAGCAAACTCTAAGGACAGACTATGACGTGTTATTTGGTGGAAAACATGTCATAGTTTTTGGGGATCTTCTACAGCTTACTCCAGTTAAAGGACAACCAGTGTTTAATACTGTGACACATGAAGATACAAAGAAGTCATTGGGAAGCATCGGTAATGCAAATATTTGGTCCTTCTTTGAGTACAAGGAACTTACTACTAATATGAGACAAGCAAACGATGAAGAATATGGAAGTATTCTGAAAGATATCAGAATTGGACTACTCACTGAAGCTGGCACAAAAGCATTACAGAGTCGGTTGCTACATAATTTATTTCCAAAGGAAGAAATAGTTGCAGAGAAGATATACAAGAACATTGCAGAAAAGAAAAGTGTCATCTGCTTAATGCCAACTCTACGTGAATGCTCAATATTCAATGAGGAGCTTTTGAAATTGGAAAAGGAAGATATCAGGAAATTGGAAGCAGTGGACAAAATTGAGGATGGAAGAATTACTATCACATTAACAGGTAAACTGAAAAATAAATTTGATTCACTAGAGAAGAACATTTACAAAACTGCTGGATTAGAAAAAAATCTATATGTTTGCATGAACTGTAGAGTATTTTTAAGGAGAAATTTGGATGTTGAAAAAGGTTTAGTTAATGGAGCTATGGGAAGAGTTGTGGGTTTTATTAATTATCAGAAAAAAGATGGAATTGAATGTTTAAAAATAAAATTTGATCAGATAGAAGAAGTTATAGACATTTGTCGTTGTACAGTTCGTTTTATGCTTGTGAAAGACTTATATGTACAAAGGAAACAGTTTCCGTTTTCTCTAGCATATGCTATAACTATTCACAAGTCTCAAGGATTGACTGTAGATTGTGCATTTGTAAACATTGGTTCATCTGTGTTCAAAGAAGGTATGGCATATGTTGCTTTGTCACGAGTGAAAACATTATCTGGTTTATTCATAATAGACTTTGATGATTCAAAAGTTAGTGCTGATGCAAATTGTGTAAAGGAGTACAATAGATTAAGAAGAACCTATGCTCCTCATTTAGGTCAGTATCCTGTGTTAGAGAAACGTGTAGTTTCTCGTAAAAGGAGAAATGAGAATATCTGTAATGAGGATGTAGAGAGGAGGAAAAAAAAGAGGAGTGATGTAATTGCAAGCAAAAGAAAAAGGAAAATGAAGAAGAGGTTGTAGGATGTCATTTTGAAAATAGCTCTGGTGTCAACTGCTACGCTAATGTAGTGCTGAATGTTGCATTTTATCTGGAAAGTTTGCAAGAGCAGATAATAGTAAATCAGAGAAAAAGATTCTGTTCTGAGTTGAGTCTCCTTTTTCAAAAGCTGAGTAATGATAAAACTCAAATAGAAAGTGCTACTGAAATTAGAAAACTTTTAGATGTATGTTCAGGATGTACACAGTTTTCTCAAAATGTACAGCAAGACGCACAGGAATTCTTGTTGTATTTTCTTCAGGTACTGGAAGAAGAAGGTGTACACATTGAAAATTTGTTTGGTCTGTCTTATAAATGGGAACATAGTTGTGAAAACTGTTTCAATACATGTGGCTCTAATGTTGATTCTGAAAGGTTTATTTATTTAACATTGCCAGAGAGTAAAACAGTCACTTTTGCTAAATTAGTTAAAGATGCTAATCATAGCATGCAATGCGGTGAGTGTAAATCTGACATGTTTTCAACGTTAATTTTAAAGGAATATGGACAATATGTAATTTTAATGATGCAACGATGTAGAGCTGATGGTTCAAAATTGGATACTTTAATAAAGAAGTTTACAGGACAGCAATTATCAATTTCAGGAAAAACTTTTGTAACAGTTGCAATAATTTTCCATGAAGGACCTACTGTTACTTCTGGACATTACACAGTTTATCTTAAATGTGAAAAAGGCTGGACACTGTGTAATGATTCCCAATTGATTTTCAAGCAACGTTTGCCTTTTGATTTAGCAAATTCCTATCTAATCTTTCTGAAACCTAAATTTTAGAGAGACTTGGCAAGATCTGTACAAAACAATTTTACCATTTTTTTGGATTACCATTGGAATTTTCAAATTTAAAGATTTTTAAAATTATCATTTGGCCTAAAGGAAAGGTAACCAATTGTATTATGGACTTATATAATTCTTAATTAATGTTTCAGAAAACAACATTTTACAGAGAATCGGTAACATCTGTACAATTTAAATTTTTGTATTTTATTGGATTACCGTTGGAAATTTAATCAAAAAAGATTTTTAAAATTACCATTTGGCCTAAAGGAAAGGTATCCAATTGTAATGTGGACTTAATTAAATCCTAATTAATCATTCAGAAACCAAAATTTTAGAGAGAATCGGTAACATCTGTACAATTTAAATTTTGAAATTTTATTGGATTATCGTTGGAAATTTAATCAAAAAATAATTTTAAAAACTTAACATTTGGCCTAAAAGAAAGGAAACTAGATGTATTGTGGATTTATTTGAGATATATTTTTTTTGAGATTATGCTTCTGTAAGAAAATTGTCAGACGGTATTTTTTAGAAATAGTTTTTGTTAATAGATGATATTTTTAATGAATAATATTTTGCATTTCGATAATGTTATGTTTAACTGAGAAGAGATTCTGGGCTTTTTTTAAACAATCTTTGAGATTGTCATTTTTTTTTTGCCCGCTGTTAAGTGATGAATGCAATTGCTTTCACGATTTATAGTGAAATGCAATATATTCTGAAAACAGCAAAAAAAGGCAAAAAATTGTTTTTGGAAAATATGTAAATATGTGTACTGTATTATAAAATGTTTTATTAAATATTAATACTTTTTTCTTTTTTTTCAGATTGAGAAAGAAAATTTTCGAAAACTTGAACCATTTTTATAGCAATTAAAATTATATTTTAATTAATAAATAATTTTTTGAGTGGGTATGGTAAGTCATGGTCCCTTTTTTCCACTTCTCCACAATCACATTTTCAGATTTTCATTGTAGTCTCTCAAGGACCTTGTAATGTGATAATTGATTTTTAGTGTTTTTAAAAAAAAAAAAAAAAATTACGCGCACCATACGCGTACGGTAAAAAAAAAAAATCTAAAAAAAGTTTAAAAAAATATATAAAAAAAAGTTGAAAGGTAAGGTTGGCTCTTAAAAGAGCCGTTGTGTTCGTACAGGGACAGAGGAAAGAAAGAATGGGAATATTAGTCGGTAGGACAAATGTGCTGGTCTATTTTATTGTTAACTAGGGCAACACTGGTCTCCCTATGACAAATTAGACCATAACAAGTGGCGCACCGCATTGTAACCCTCGCAAACCGATGGTTGGTTTCCAGAGGACCAGAAAAAGGAGCTGCTCCCCCCACAGATGAAGGGCTCAGCTGAGCTGCCGAAGATGGACTCGGCCCTGCAGATGATGGACCAGGCTGAGCTGCTGTGGATGTGCTTGGTTGACTTACTGAAGGGTTTCCTCCAGTATGTCGAGCATATGTCCTACCGTGTACATCATGAAGGTGTCTCAACATAGTGTGATTCCTGAAGGAATACTTCTTGTTAGGATTCCCTCTTGAAAGTACACGGTCACACAGCTTACAAGTCACTAAAGGTGCATTTACCTTTTTCTTGCCCTCTGGAAAAGAAAAATACTCCCATATGAAAGAGCTCTTTTGTTTCCTCCTTCTCTGCCTCAAGGTAGTGCTGCTAGCCTCACTCTCTGAAGAGGTCTGCTGTTCTGCCATCGTATCACAAAGACAACTCAGCTCCTTCTCCAAAGGGATCACAAGCAGAGATGAGGGGAATGGGTGTGGTGTAGGAGAGTTCTCGAACTGAAAGTAGTTTAAACCAATCAAAAGTGTTGTTTCTTGATCACATGACCCAACGTGCGCGTACGTTACGCTTACGGTGCGCTTACGGAGCGCTTACGGTAAAAGTACGCATGCGCGTAAAAAAGACATGCGCACGCGCGCATGCGCAAAGCAGGCACGCCCCTTCACTTCCGCGTAACATGCGCGTGCAGCGTACGCGTTACGCGCCGCGTGCGCGTGACGCACGTCTACGCAAATTGCGTAACTGTACGCAAACAGCGTAGAAATCTAACGTAATAAAAGCAAGACGTGCGCGTACGGTAAGCGCACGTTAAAAAAATACTAAAAAAAAAAAAAAAAAAAGATTTACTATGTTATACTACTAAATCTTACCTGTTTAGTTTAAAAAAAAGGTAAAAATAAAAAATAAATTGTAGAATTTTTAAAATTTAAACATAGTCTTTAAAGAGGATATAAATTTAAAATAAAAATATGTAAAAAACATTGCAAAAAAAAAAAAAAAATAAGAATTAGCAATTAAAAAACCTTGCAAATTCACTGAAAAAACCATGGATTTCACACACGTTATAGTTAGGAATTAGCATTTAAAAAACCTTAGAAATTCAATGAAAAAACCAAAGGTTTCACACATGTTATAGTTAGCTGGACATTTCACTCGTAAAAAACCAATGAAATTCCCCCGTTATAGTTAGTTCAGCTAACTATAACTCACGCGCCCGCAATGCACTGCTGATGACGTCACATATTACATCACTCATGACATGGACAGTGACATCACTCATGACATCACTGATGACATCTCAAATGACATCACTGATGACATCACTGATGACATCATCCTTGTGATAGAGTGGCAGACCTCCTCTCACCCTAATATAACCTTTGATACACACATTCAAAAATAGAGACTAAGATTTTCAAAACAATGGACATACCAATACCAGTTACAACAACCTCTTCAGTAATTCTAAGATCCACATACACATCCACTCATTCACCAACAGTCCTATACAGTCACTCATACATGTACTCACTCATCATATGTACTCATACACCTATACATCCTGTTACACAATGCCACTCATCCATAGAGTTACTCACACACATAGTCACTCATGCTAATAAAGAATCAACCATACATTTACTTGCATATACAGTTATACACACACCACCACACTTACTTCTACGGAAACGTACACATACTTAGTCTTTTAAACAATCACTTATAGAAACACATACTTATTCATAGAGGGACTCTTTCAATCTCTCACTCTCACATATACTCGCTTATATACACCAATAGTCACATATACTAGTTTAAAACATATGTAGTTACTCATAAAGACACTATTGAGACAGTCATTCACTCACTAACACACCCATACAGTCACTCATCCACCCATAGAGTCCTACACACATGCTGTCTTCAACACATACAAAGAGTGAGTCACTCATTCATGCACCTATGCACTACGTAATACCCCCACTGAACCATGCAGACACTCAGACTGATACTCATAAAACCAACTAATAACCTATATAGACACCCATGTAGCTACTCTCCAACCCATGCAGCCACTTATACACAAAGTGAGAGACTGATACAGATATTTACATATTAAAACATTACTCACTAAGCCATGTATTCACTATGATACACTTAATCAGTCAGTTACACAATCAATTTTTCAAAAACAAATCATCCATTTAGACACTTATATACCCATTTATTCTTCCATCGACCTTGAGATATACATATATAAAACATACTTAATTGTCAGAAAAACACACATTCACTGGATGATGTCATCAGTGATGTCATCAGTGATGTCATTTGAGATGTCATCAGTGATGTCATGAGTGATGTCACTGACCATGTCATGAGTGATGTAATATGTGACGTCATCAGCAGTGCATTGCGGGCTCGCGAGTTATAGTTAGCTGAACTAACTATAACGGGGGAATTTCATTGGTTTTTTACGAGTGAAATGTCCAGCTAACTATAACATGTTTGAAACCTTTGGTTTTTTCATTGAATTTCTAAGGTTTTTTAAATGCTAATTCCTAACTATGACGTGTGTGAAACCCATGGTTTTTTCAGTGAATATATATATATATATATATATATAAGGCTCCGTGGGGATGTCCAGAAAACGAGCAGCACTCGGACACAGAACAGCTTTTTCCCCAACATAAAGCTTTATTCAAGGTATGGACAGTCACTCTCACCAGTCCTTAAAAGCCTTTGTCTGCACCCGACGCGTTTCGAGAGGATCTCTTTTTCAAGGGTGATGCGGACAAAAAGCGCATGTGCGCCTGCAGCTTCCTTTTCAGCGATAACGCACGCCATTGATTGGTCCCTCTATATGAGAAGTGCGTTGCTATCTGGGAGCTGTAGTGCGTGATTTCTTTCCTTAATGGATGCGCTCCAAATTACAGGCAAATTCCAGGCTCTCACATGAGCCCTTGGGGAGAGCAATTGTCCTAATCCTAGTTTTGTGTCCCGCTTCGTAAGCTTGGTATATCCAGTGCTCCGCGGCCCCCTGTTATTGGGGTGGTGCAAGCTCAGTGGCAGGACGGCCGCTATTAACATAAGGCTCCGTGGGGATGTCCAGAAAACAAGCAGCACTCGGACACAGAACAGCTTTTTCCCCAACATAAAGCTTTATTCAAGGTATGGACAGTCACTCTCTCCAGTCCTTAAAAGCCTTTGTCTGCACCCGACGCGTTTCGAGAGGATCTCTTTTTCAAGGGTGATGCGGACAAAAAGCGCATGTGCGCCTGCAGCTTCCTTTTCAGCGATATCGCACACCATTGATTGGTCCGTCTATATGAGAAGTGCGTTGCTTTCTGGGAGCTGTAGTGCGTGATTTCTTTCCTTAATGGATGCGCTCCAAATTCCAGGCAAAATCCAGGCTCTCACATGAGCCCTTGGGGAGAGCAATTGTCCTTAATCCTAGTTTTGTGTCCCGCTTCGTAAGCTTGGTATATCCAGTGCTCCGCGGCCCCCTGTTATTGGGGTGGTGCAAGCTCAGCGGCAGGACGGCTGCTATTAACATAAGGCTCCTTGGGGATGTCCAGAAAACGAGCAGCACTTGGACACAGAACAGCTTTTTCCCCAACATAAAGCTTTATTCAAGGTATGGACAGTCACTCTCACCAGTCCTTAAAAGCCTTTGGTCTGCACCCGACGCATTTCGAGAGGATCTCTTTTTCAAGGGTGATGCGGACAAAAAGCGCATGTGCGCCTGCAGCTTCCTTTTGAGCGATATCGCACGCCATTGATTGGTCCCTCTATATGAGAAGTGCATTGCTTTCTGGGAGCTGTAGTGCGTGATTTCTTTCCTTAATGGATGTGCTCCAAATTACAGGCAAATTCCAGGCTCTCACATGAGCCCTTGGGGAGAGCAATTGTCCTTAATCCTAGTTTTGTGTCCCGCTTTGTAAGCTTGGTATATCCAGTGCTCCGCAGCCCCCTGTTATTGGGGTGGTGCAAGCTCAGCGGCAGGACGGCCGCTATTAACATAAGGCTCTGTGGGAATGTCCAGAAAACAAGCAGCACTCGGACACAGAACAGCTTTTTCCCCAACAGAAAGCTTTATTCAAGGTATGGACAGTCACTCTCACCAGTCCTTAAAAGCCTTTGTCTGCACCCGACGCATTTCGAGGGGATCTCTTTTTCAAGGGTGATGCGGACAAAAAGCGCATGTGCGCCTGCAGCTTCCTTTTCAGCGATATCGCACGCCATTGATTGGTCCCTCTATATGAGAAGTGCGTTGCTATCTGGGTGCTGTAGTGCGTGATTTCTTTCCTTAATGGATGCGCTCCAAATTACAGGCAAATTCCAGGCTCTCACATGAGCCCTTGGAGAGAGCAATTGTCCTTAATCTTAGTTTTGTGTCCCGCTTCGTAAGCTTGGTATATCCAGTGCTCCGCGGCCCCCTGTTATTGGGGTGGTGCAAGCTCAGCGGCAGGACGGCCGCTATTAACATAAGGCTCCGTGGCCACGGAGTTCCGATATGCGGGGCTCGCTTATGTGGAGCGCGCATCCATGGATTGAGAACAACCAGCTTTCCAGGGGGCTCATTCAGAGCCTTGGACCGAGCATTTAATTAAGGCACATCCATCTGAGGGTTGAAATCGAACTACATCTCCCACAAATCCTGACGTTACTCATACAGAGCAGTTGATACATAGCGTACGATGTGGATAAATAGGGAGGTGTGGCACGCTTATGTTCCTTTGAACCGCGACAGCCTCTGAGGAAGTGAAATACGAAATGCGTCAGGCTGCGGTTTCATGCTTTAATGGACTGTAAAGAATGGCTGTTCATACCAATAAAGATGCTTTTACGGGGAAAAGCAGCTGTGTGCAGAGTGCTGCTTACTGTTGGTCACCCCATGGAGCGTAAATATCGAAGGCGGCCGTCCAGTCGCCAAGCAAGCACCACCTCAGATTCACAGAGGGCCACGGAGTTCCGATATGCGGGGCTCGCTTATGTGGAGCGCGCATCCATGGATTGAGAACAACCAGCTTTCCAGGGGGCTCATTCAGAGCCTTGGACCGAGCATTTAATTAAGGCACATCCATCTGAGGGTTGAAATCGAACTACATCTCCCACAAATCCTGACGTTACTCATACAGAGCAGCTGATACACAGCGAACGATGTGGATAAATAGGGAGGTGTGGCACGCTTATGTTCCTTTGAACCGCGACAGCCTCTGAGGAAGTGAAATACGAAACACGTCAGGCTGCGGTTTCATGCTTTTATGGACTGTAAAGAATGGCTGTTCATACCAATAAAGATGCTTTTACGGGGAAAAGCGGCTGTGTGCAGAGTGCTGCTTACTGTTGGTCACCCCATGGAGCGTAAATATCGAAGGCGGCCGTCCAGTCGCCAAGCAAGCACCACCTCAGATTCACAGAGGGCCACGGAGTTCCGATATGCGGGGCTCGCTTATGTGGAGCGCGCATCCATGGATTGAGAACAACCAGCTTTCCAGGGGGCTCATTCAGAGCCTTGGACCGAGCATTTAATTAAGGCACATCCATCTGAGGGTTGAAATCGAACTACATCTCCCACAAATCCTGACGTTACTCATACAGAGCAGTTGATACACAGCGTACGATGTGGATAAATAGGGAGGTCTGGCACGCTTATGTTCCTTTGAACTGCGACAGCCTCTGAGGAAGTAAAATACGAAATGCGTCAGGCTGCGGTTTCATGCTTTAATGGACTGTAAAGAATGGCTGTTCATACCAATAAAGATGCTTTTACGGGGAAAAGCGGCTGTGTGCAGAGTGCTGCTTACTGTTGGTCACCCCATGGAGCGTAAATATCGAAGGCGGCTGTCCAGTCGCCAAGCAAGCACCACCTCAGATTCACAGAGGGACACGGAGTTCCGATATGCGGGGCTCGCTTATGTGGAGCGCACATCCATGGATTGAGAACAACCAGCTTTCCAGGGGGCTCATTCAGAGCCTTGGACCGAGCATTTAATTAAGGCACATCCTTCTGAGGGTTGAAATCGAACTACATCTCCCACAAATCCTGACCTTACTCATACAGAGCAGCTGATACACAGCGAACGATGTGGATAAATAGGGAGGTGTGGCACGCTTATGTTCCTTTGAACCACGACAGCCTCTGCGGTTTCATGCTTTTATGGACTGTAAAGAATGGCTGTTCATACCAATAAAGATGGTTTTACGGGGAAAAGCGGCTGTGTGCAGAGTGCTGCTTACTGTTGGTCACCCCATGGAGCGTAAATATATATAGATATATATATAGACAATATATATATATATATATATATATATATATATATATATATATATATATATATATATATATATATAAATAAATAGCTATAAATACAGGTATATATTCACTGAAAAAAACATAGGTTTCAGGGATGTTATAGTTAGAAATTAGCATTTGAAAAATCTTAGATATTCACTGAAAAAAACAGGTTTCAGGGACGTTATAGTTAGAAATTAGCATTTAAAAAACCTTAGATATTCACTGAAAAACCATAGGTTTCAGGGACATTATAGTAAGTTGGACACTCATATAAAACCAGAGAAATTCGGCTGTTATAGTTAATAGAGCTAATTATAACTCGCGCCCATGCAATGCACTGCTGATGACGTCACATATTACATCACTCATGACATGCTCAGTGACATCAGCTTGGAGGATGAAGTCCACTTTTGTCCTGAGGTCCTCAGGACACAAGAGGACCTCATCGACCTGCTAGCAGTGTACCAAGAGCTGCGTTTGCAGAGCGGTGTAAAAAGAGGTGTGGCCTCAGACCACCTCTCTGCAATCCAGCTCTGTGGCACTTACTGGAAGTACCTGGTGGGCTAGTCGGGAAATGTATTCCCCAACTTACAACGTGCAAGGGGGCGCGTTTGCAGAGTGGTGCAGGGAGGGGGCGGGGTCTCGGGCAAGATGCCGGCTTTTTGGCTTTTTGTTTTTTTTTTATTCTGTTTATTAATGAAAGGGCTGATTGAAGAATCATTACAAATTGAAAAATTGTTGCTGTTTGTTTGATACAAATTCCGATGGCACATGCATGTCAAAAATACAGTTAATACATTAAATATGAGATAGAACGATATAAATCCCCTGATTTCCCACCATCTCCCTCATTCAGAACCTTCATCAGATGTTGTCATAAGCGGAGTACAAATATATCCTCTATACTTGTTCCATGGATGCCGGCTTTTTAAAAAAAAAATTTAGAAGGGGGGCTGTGTGGCCCCCCTTATTTTAGCATTTTTGTTGCCCTGGGGACCCTATTCCCCAGAGCCTGACCCCTTTTTTATTTAAAAAATAAAAACGGGAAGGCCAATTTAGACCCTAGGGACCCAATCAACAAAAGCATCTATGACCCCAAAGGGGCTGACAACACCGCAGCTCCAAAGTCTTTGTTTTACAGCTGTTGCTTTGACTATTCAACACTTAGCAGCCACATGCAGGGCCATGGCTGATAACTGTTAAACATTCACAGCAAATGCTGTGATAGGAGTCTGAAGTCAGCCCCTGGCTCTGCCTGCACTAGGTTAAACTGCTTTTCTCATTTAGCTGAGTCAGAGAGACCCAGGAGCTGAGCAGAATCCCACCAGCACATCCTTCCAAGGCTCCATTGATACTGTGACCTATGGAAGAAGGCAGCTGCTTTGTGGCCTGCTGCACCATCTCTGCCTCTTGCTTTCCTCAGTCCAATTAATATATTTTGGAGATGCAGGGGAAAGACAGAGGCAGAGGCTGTGTATTAGGAGATTATAATGTTGAGAGAAGCGGGCCTTTATCAGTTCATATAGGCTGCTGCTTCATTGATTTTGATGGAGAGCTCAACATGCAAATGTTTAATAAGCCTAATATGCCCTCTGAAAGTATTTGATCATTATTTACCTTAATGAGACGTGTCTGTTAAATACCTCATATGACACAGACCTTTAAGTTAACTGATTCACATCTATTCATTAGCCACCGATAATCCATGTACAGCCAGGTTCAATAGACAACTGTCTGTAGTTTGTAAAACTACACTACACATACTCTTGAAATAGACACATTGGCGTAACCATTACAACAACTCTTCAAATCTTATTGCAACTGAAATCATCTGTAAGTGGGCTGCCCATACATGCTTTCTTCAACAATGTATAGCGTTTCAAAATGTTCACTAGCTACTAGAAATACATAGTTGCACGTTATAAATTTCCATTTTATATAGAAATTATGTTTAGCCATAGGTGAAAACTCTATATCACTAGCATGGGCACAGAAATCGACAAGTAATTAATGTATTGTACAGATAAGCTTATTTGAAATATACATGTGCGACTCACACCAGTTGTGATCAGTTGTTACTGTGTTTAAATGAAGTAGTGCTGCACATTTTACTGGTTGTTTAAGTGTGCAACATATAACCTTTGCAATACTGAACCAGACTTGGCGCCAGGACTATGCTATTTCCATTCTGTACATTTGCACATGTTTATATGGTCAGAGCCACTGGAATTAAGCACCAGGGTTGGACCACATCATTCAGAAGGACTGAGTAAAATATGCTGCAATAACTAGCAACTTATGTGGCATAATGTGGCACGTTTTGTAATAAGATTACATCTCTTGAACATTTTATCATTTTGAGACATGTTAATACTTTCTGGGCAAAGTTTTGACCTCACTGGAACTAGTTCAACGCCCAAATATAACTATAAGCACATGACCGATGACCGGCCAACCTTTGCAAAAGGCCTTCCATTGCACAACATGTGTTGCTGCATTTTTTTTAACTATTGATCGATTTGAGCTAGAAACAAAATGTAGTGTTTTTTTAAACTGCAGATTATACAGTAGATGATGGATTGTGTGGCAAATGTGAGAAATCTATACTGATGTAAAAAACACCACAGCTGCTAAATCTCAATACTCCAGTAGCTGAGCATATAGTCAATCTGTGCCGTAAATGATTGTGTGCCTTTTACTACCTATTTTTCTTTTTAAATAATCTGCAGGCTTAAAGAGTAATTCGAGCAGCAGTAGCTTGAATGATGTTTTCATTGATGTCATCAGTGGTGTCATCAAGGTTGTCATTTGAGATCTAATCAGTGATGGCGGCGTTTAACATTTCATGAGAGATGTTACATTCAAGGCCGTAAGCTATAGTTAGCTCAGTAAACTATAACTATTAAATTTCTGTATTTTTTTTCACAACATTACATTATTTTTTACTTTATCAGCTAAGTCAAACCTCACTTTAACCTTTTGTTTTATTCACTGATTTTCATTTTTTTTTTTTAACGTTTGTTCACTGGTCATCCGCCCCAACAACATGGGAGCTGTCTCATGAGGTGGTCAAAAGTCAAGACACATAGCATGGACTACACCACTCCAAAGAGTTTTAACAATAGTAGAGTGTGAGCTGAGATATGTGGGCATTTGGCACTTCCATATCCAAAGGTGTGCTATGGTATAGGAGAGAGGTGCCCAAGAATATGATGGCAGCAGAGGTCTAAGGACATATGGTCAATCCAATCACTGGCAACAGGATGTGGAACTACGCCTATTCTCAGGTAGAGAATATGTCAGTTATACCCACACCATACCCATCACATCTTTCTTCAACTTTATACAACCATTGGCATAGTCAATAGGACTGGCATTGCCTGACTGACTTTTGGCTTTGTCAATGCTTGTTTTATCATGGTGTTGCATGAAAATTGCCTAAAAGTAAAAATATTTTTGGTCTCAAAAAGCAGAAATAGATCTAGTAGTCCATGGCACTGATGAAAACTATTTTGTGCGCAGATAATACTCTTTGTAAAAGTGCAAAATTCCGTCACTCACAGAGAAGTTAGCCAATGGCCGAAGTTGGCTGACTCATTGCCCCATGATGTTTGCTATAGGTGGTGGAAGAAAAACAAGATTCTCGCAAACAACAGACCAAGGGCCTCATGTATTAAAAATGGATTAGGTAAAAATGGTTGCAGTTTGTGCACCAAATTTTACAGAATGCATTTGTGTTTTGCGAACCGACCTATGAACTAGTAGGTCACGTCAAAAAATACCAAATCATAGTGGCTTGAAATTTGACCTACCTCATAAATACTAATGAGGTAGGTCGCAAATTGTGACCCACTATGATTCGCTAAAATCTAAGGCATGGTAGCTTGCTGGAGTCAGTAGACTACCATGCCTGTGATTGTTTTTAATTAAAGCAATATTTTTTTCCTAAAATGAGAATGGAATGCATCTAAAACAGAAAATGAAAACTTTTGCAAACATTTTAGGAGCAGGCAATGGTCCCATGAATGTCTGTGTGAACATTGATAAAGAGGAATGGGTCACCTAAGGACCGCTTCAGATTTGCGATTGGGTTACCACCTCCCTTGAGGTGGTGGAATAACATTGAGGTTTTGTGACTGCCTCTTTCAAAATCTAATTTCTTATGGTTTCCTAAACCATTTAACGATTCAGAAAACCTTTTCCAAAACATTAAATGGACTTAGTATGTTTAAAATAAAGTTTTAGCATTCACAAACTCTGATTTACAGAATCATTGGGTTTGAGAATGCAAACACACTTTGTACATGAGGCCCCAAAAGATTAACAAGACTGGCAGAAAGCCCCTATAAATAAGTATATCACACATATAATTTTAGTAAACATAAAAAGGTCTAGTCTAACATCAGACCTAAAAATGAAAGGCAATTTCATGAAATATGTAAATTCACGAAGTCAAAAGGAAGGTAAAAACACCTGCAACAAGCATTGGCAATGCCTAGCTTTAATGTAATGTGTAGGTAATGTGAAACATTACAAGAAAATAGCATGTGAATGGATATGTATTTGTGTGGAAGCAAAGAACTGTAGAATAATATTGGTATAGGTTAAAAATCAGGTGACAGTTCTTTCAAGTCAGACCTAAACACTGATGTAGGTTAAAGACTGCCCTCCTCCCATGCGTGCTGCTGCAAGAGAAAAATATCTTACATTATCTAGTCATTCAAGAAACTTTATTAGCATTACAGTGTCATGTGTGTACCTCTAAAAGTTTAATCTAAGGCAGCTGGATCAATAAACAAAAAGATCACAGCTGCACGGAGGGCAAGCACTTTTTTGTGGAAACATGCAACTTCTGCCCCATCAAAACATGTACTCCTGGCTCCCACCATGTGGGTGGGCCAAAGCTGCTCTCCAGTAATGCTCACACAATGTGGACCTGTGGCTGAGATTAATTCAAGCATTCCATCCATCACCTTGTTGTTGTTGTGTTTGACGTCCTAAGTGCGACGGGTATGCCCAGATGTGGGTCCCATGCTCGCTGTGCCACTGGAATCAAGCGGTACCTGGCTGATGAGCCTTTATCAGGGCTAAACCAGTCCTGGGTTGCTTGTATTCCGGTTCAGGAGGGGTTGTCTTGGCAGTTCGGTCTGGACTATTCCCATGAAGACCAGGATCAAGACTGATTTATATATGGCTGCATCAAACAGAGGTGGCGAGGTGGGCGACCATAAAAAGACAGACTTGAGCAACAAATGAGCACATTGGAAAAAAAGAAGACAATACAAATGGAGAGCAAGCTTGAGAGGAGACGAAAATGAACAAACAAAGAGATCGGCATCAGGAAAACGAGAAGGTAACACTTTTTAACAGTCAACTTCTTCGCAATACTGCCATGGGCCAGTTGTACTGTTTGTGCTTTTATCATAAATCTCACAATCCCTCGGCCACAGAGCAGACATCAGCTGCGTGGAAACGTCCCTACCAGCATCCTAAAATAAGCGAAACAGGCCTGGCCCGGCCCATGGGTATAAATAAAGGCAAGCGTCTGAAGCACCCAAGCATTGGCGCGGAGTGAAGACTCATTCTGCACCTCCGTTGCATAACATTTGGAAGGATTGCTTTCAGGAAGATCCTGCTGCATTACCATATGCAAATAAAATACTAATCTCAGAAAGCATGCCTTGTTCTGGAAGGATGACTGGTACATTGGAAAATTAGTAATTAAACTATGCCTTTGAAAGGCCAGTAGTGCTGGCCAGGATGGAGTCTGCCATAATGAAAACAATGAGTGACTTTTTCTTTGGAGCGGGCCCGCATTTTCTTTATCCACCAAACTTTAGATACATCTGTCTCATGACCCTCACCGTAGGCCTTCTCCCCCAACTAAGCACCACTCCAGAGTGTGTGAGGTTGATGTGAGTGATGAAATGATTTTCGTGCTGCACAATGCTTAAATACTAAGTTTGAATAGTAATAAGGATAATCTTATCAATGACCACAAGGATAATGCTATTAATGAACCAGAACCAGGGGTTCTCAGGTTTACACACAAATCCCTGCAGCAGGCGCTCAACCCTAGAGGTCCGGATGTCCTCCTATGCATTATTATTATTATAAGGTTTTACATAGCCCATAGCAGGAGAGGATGTGGCTTAACAGCTAGAGCTGCTGAATATGGAACTGGGGAACCAGGTACGAGTCTCAGTGTCGGCTCAACATCCTGTTCTTCTCAACAAATCACTTAGGTCGTGATTATGATCTTGGCGGACAGGATTACTCTGTCACAAACATGATGGATGCACCCTCTGCGCCGTATTACAATTCTATTATATCCTATGGAAGTTGTAACTGGGTGGAAAGAATATCCGTCATGCTTGTGATGGAGTATCCCATCCGCTAAAATCATAATCAGAGCCTAATCTCCCCATGCCTACCAAACATGAATTTGTCCTTATGTAATGTAACTGGAGCTCATGTTTAAGCACTCCAATACCCATAGAGTCGAGTTTGTGCTATATAAAACTGCAAACAAATATATCTAGCCAAAAGGGTTTCCAAGCGCTTAAACAAAGAGGTTGGATCTAGCCAGAAAAAGAAAGCAACTCACAACAGCAAGGTTTTAAGATTTTTACTGAAAGTGATCAATGATTGGCAGCTTTTCAGTGAGTCGGGCAGTGTGGTTCAAAGCTTGTGGCCCAATTATGAGAAGGAGCGACCACCCATGCAGGCCTTTTTGACTCTGGGGACCTTGTAGTGGTAGCAGTTGCTCGACTGAAGGGAGTGAGTGGGATGGCATAGTTCCACAAATTCTTGTAAGTAGAGTGGACCAGCATTCGACCTAGCTTTATGCATTTAGCACAGGGCTTTGAACTGTATGCGTATGTCCACCATGAGCCAGTGAAGATCACAAAGAAGACTGGACACCAAGGTACATTTGAAAAGATGAAATAGGGGCCTGTCATCAGAGTTCTGAATTACTTGCAGGCGTCTGATAGAAGCCTAGCCTGTTCCCAAATAGAGAATATTTCCATAATCCAGTCTCAATAAAATCAAGGCCTGGATAACCGCCCACTGTGCTGAAAATGGAAGCATTCAGATGATTGTTTTCAGCCATTTTAGGACCACAAAAAAGGTGGAGGGTACTTTGGTAATTTGAGTTTTCATCGAAAGATTATCTTCTAGACAAAAATCTAGGTTCTTGACCTTGGAGACCGGCACAGTTAGGACACCTAAGGTCTAAGACCAGTGTTTGGGGCCTCATAACAGGGGTTTCCTACCCATCACCATTACCTTGGTCTTATCAATTTTAACCAGTTGATGTTTATCCAGGTGGAAACATTGCCAAGACAAGAGTTCATGGCATCAGAGCTGCGGCCCTGAGCAGATGACAATGAAAGGATGGTCTGAGTGTGATCTGCGTAGAAAAACAGGGTGAGGCCACCGCTTTCCACGATATTGGCAAGAGGACAAACACAGATGTTGAATAACATCTGGCTTAAGGCCCATTCATGAGGCACTCCAGAAGTAAAAGAGTGAGACCTTGACATGAAACTGGAAGAAAAGACTTGGAAGGTTCGGTCCTACAAGAACGAGGTCATCCAAGACAGAGCTTTCCCTTGGAGACCCCTAGAAGAATAGTGTGTAATACGGTATTGAAGGCCGTGTGTAGGTCATGTAGGATCTGAGCACTCGACATTTTCCGGAAGCGTCTGCGATATCCAGTGACTCCTAAAAGGGCAGATTTGGTACTCTCTCCTGCTCTAGAGCCAGAGTGCGAGCAATGGAGAAAGTTTCATGAATCCACAAAGGCAGATCATTTCAAGCCGACAGGTTTCTGCAAAACTTTGGAGAACAGAGGAAGCACCGAAATCAGTCTAAAATTAGAACAATTGGGGAAATACAGACTGGGCTTCTTTAAAAGGGGCAAGGCCATTGTGTGCTTCCATGACTGTCCCTCTTGTAAAGAAGAGTTTAGGAGGGTTGTCAGAAATTCTGTAAGTTCTGGGCCAAGTTTACTGGGCTTGGCAGGAGGAAGAGGGACTCAATGAGAGCCAGACTTCATGGAATGCAAAAGAGTATAAAAAAAGCGAGAGATCCAAGGGAGCAAAAAAGTCCCGGCTTTTTTTTAGATCGCGGGGTGCTGCTATTATCAGCGTCGCAAATTGAACATTCAATCGTTGAGATGGTGTCGTCTAAGCAGACGTGAGAGAGTGTTGAATGTCTGTCACCTTTTTTTACAAAAAAGTGTGCCAGTTCTTCACATTGTGACTGAGCAGCTGCTGCATAGTTTAGCAGCAGCTCAGCACGGTGGTGAAACGGTGTTTGCTGTCAGAGTGGCACACAGGCGGCCTTATCTCTGACAGCATCACCACCCTGCAGGGCCCGCATCAGTCTGAGCTTTGCCATCTGTGCCTATGAAGACCAGTGCTCTCTTGGACGAAGGAAGAATTCAGGTATGAAAGGAAGCACGCAGGAAGTGCAGGAGCTCAGTATCTGTTAATGCAAAGCCCCCATCCCACAGCTGCATTTCTGGCCGGTGGATCAAGCAAACTGCTGCTCAGTGCCATGGAACTGTCACACAGAACCTCGGCTTGATCTTCCGAGAGATGAGAAAAAAAGACCTGGCCTGGTTTCAGGCCAAACGAAAAAAACATGTCAAAGGAGCGCAAAAATGTCCTGGAGGAAAAATAGCTCAAAAGATACATTCTCCCAAACACAAAGCCCTAATCACCAGCTGCAAAGGAGCAATCTATCCTGTCTCGAAGCCCTGCATCCTCAATCACCTTAACAAAAAGGTTCTGTGATAACGGAGCCACCTTCAGCACTGAAAAGCTAAGAAAAAATCCAAGAGCACATTTGGGGACCTATTATGTAAAGTGCACTGCGGCGCACCTTGGCACGTGCGCTGGCGCCCTGCCATGCAGCCCCTTCTGCAATACCAATAAGCCCTGGTACCCCTGGTGCGCCGGCGCATCCACTGTGAGAGGCAGGGTTCAGATGCCTCGGGCAAGCCTGGCCTCCATCAGTCTCAGTGGCTGCCAATTTGGCAAAGAATATATTGTAGGGCCTTCAGACTTCCTTGTAAGTAGAGTAAAGGGGGCGATGGCAAAATACATAACGGATCTCAAGCTAATCTGTTCAAGTGATTACTAAAACGGACCCACAAGTAAACGTTCTTCATTCTGAGGTCAGAGGCTGACAGGTGAGAGGTAAAGAGTTCATGGGCATGCCTCCAATGATGGGCTATAGTCCCAACGAATTGCAGACAAGCAAACTGCCACCTTCCACTCAAAAGCAAATTCAAAATAAAGCCATTGTCGGATAACATTCTGTCTCAACAAGCAGGTGCCAGGGACTGGCAGATAGTGGCCACTTGTACTTGGCATGCCATTGAATCCATTCGGGAAACCGAATGGACCGGTCCTGGATTCTTAACATGTTCAGCTGCCTAGTACTAGATTCTGATGCAGAGAAGGAGTGCGCCTCAGGAATCAAGAGACCCTAATGCTGATTGAAGGAATCTGGCATGTTTTCAAACCAAACCAGACCTTTTTCTAACTGAATATTAAAAAACATCTTTCAAAAAGAATGCTGTCATAGTGAAAAAAAGACCTGCATTAACGTGGGCAGCTGGTCATCTGAAGGAGCTGGATCTCGAGATCTTCACGTTCAATAAATTCTGAAAGTCTATCTCTTCTTGATTTCGTCAAGAGGTACGTATGTCCTTGGACTAGATGAAGAGTGTTGTTTTCCTGATGCTCAAATAATTTTGGGCATAATTTAGGGTTTGGCAGATGAGTATTCTGCCACAAATGTGGTGGATATCCCGGCCACCTTATTACAAGCGTGATATGGACATGCTACTTATTCATGTCTATGAAACATTTACAATAACGGAATCGTATTGTAATATTGTCTGATTTGTCGCACTTTGTTCTTTTTGTGTCTCATATCCACAGATAAGTACCAGTAGTGCCGGACTAAACATTGGATTACTGGTTTGGTATCTTAACATTTATTAGTTTTTCTATCATTTTTTCACATTTTGCAGCAGCATTGTTTATTGAATATGGTCCTGATGAAAGCCTGGACACTTCAAGACCAAATAGGCTGAAACATGTCGACCGACCTTACCATCTTGGCAGTCATATTCACACTGCTTTGCACTGCTTTTTAATCCTGCCAATTTGGACAAGCCAATAAAAAGTTTTTTGCCCCAAATTAGGTAGTTTTAACATCACCTTTCTATCACATCTAGCACTGCAGCCACACAACACCAAGCACTTACATATGGGATTTTAGCATCCTTGTACATCATAGGATATATAAGAAAATATCCCAGAGCTCCTACCTCACAGTGAGGGAGTTGTAGCCCTCAGTGGGACTAGCTTTTCCACTGGGAGGAGAAGCCCATATGATGAAGCATGCCACCTATGGTGGGTGAGGGCATTCGTCCTGAAAAGGATTGCTCCCCAGAGGGGCTTTATTGAGAGACACATTATCACCACACTTTATGATAGACCCGAGAAGTATTGTGTTATGATTATTATATATGGGGAGTCACTTCTCGCAGGTCTCTAAATTTTTCCCTTGGACCCTCCTTTCACCTCTTCCCTGTGTTCTGAGTAATCTGTATGCCAAACTCTAACTTAGGGGGTCATTAGCATAGCCGAAGTACTTTCGTCAGTCCGCCATCCGATCGTATTTGGGACTGCCCGCCAACAAGGCGGCAGTCCCTCAGGGCGAAATAGGATGCGACCGCCACCGTAGGGGTTGCATTGCCCATGATTTGTATTGCGGCGGGTGCTGCGCTCTTCAGCAGCCGCCGCAAGACAGTGCCTACCACATGGTGTAGGGATATGTAGGGGGCACCATAAGTGCCCCCCCCAGGTGCTATTTCCCTGGTCCAGGGGTTTAGGGCCCCCAAATCTGTTTCCGACTGCCGTGTTGCTGCAGTTTGACCTCCACAGAACGACCGGCATAAAGGGATATTCTAATCCCTATGGTGGTGCCTGTCAGGCACCGCCACCATTCTGGGACTACAGGGAGGTCCAACAGGCGGTCGGATAAAGCCTGCCTGCCTGGACCGTGGCGGTCGGTGTTTCCAACCGCCACCCATCCAGAAGCCATTGTAATATGGCGGATGGAGATCCCTGTTACGATGGTTGTCAGTGGCAGGCCCTCGGCCATCGTAATCAGCCCCTTAGTCCCAAACTACTTGCATATATACTCTATATACTGTTTTGTGCACACCAATGTTATTTCTTTGTATCATGAACACCTTCAAAGGCTTGGTAATGGTCGTCAAAGATTCAGTTTTTGAAGAGTCATGAAATTAGATCGTTCTGATTCTGTCAAAAAGCTAAGATAGATAGTTTCAGAAAGTGGTGTTCGTACTGGAAACTATATGAAATGCTACATTAAAGAAATTCATTTTTTGATGAAAATATGAACATTTTTGTAAACACATTCACTGGATTCGGTATCAAATCACAGGTCTGTACTGAAAAGATATTCTTCAAAGTTCTATAAACTTCCAACAATTTCTAGAATTAATCAGATTTCATTTTGCATTAAAATAGAAAGAATGGAAACAATAGAATTGGATAATTACAATATCACAAGAGGTTGCTTTAGTCTTTCTTCTTTTTCTAGTGTTTTAAGAGAAGATGAACTGGAGCAGTGGAAAAAAAAATGGGCAAAAGGACAGAGAGGTATTCAGAAGGTTTGGGGGGCGGATGATAATGGTGTGAGCGAGCCACACAAACATTTTAAATAAAAAATCGGAGTACATCCAGAGCTTTAAGTGGGCCAGGTCCTATCTGGTATGTGCACCGGCGATATTTTAAAAGGGAATCTGAAACGGGTACCTTTAAGGCTCTATAGTTAGCACCTTAATTTACCCAGCTAAAAACAGTGAAAAACGCATAATGCAGCAGATCTGACGAAAAAAACGTTACCCTCTGCAATAGGCTGCAGTTATGTGGCTCACTCTAGAACTTCCCTGCGCTAAAGACAAAGAACAACAGAGAGGAGAACGCCCGGATTGCTTTCTTTAGTGCTTTCTGCTATGAGACTCTCCTCGTGGGTCTTTGCATTACACACAGGACAGGAGGACCGCTCTGAGTGAACATCTCATTTTCCATGCACAATACAAGGGTAAAGGATAAGCCATGAATCCTGCTGGCCGACTGATAGTAGAAACAGCCGCAGGAGATAGGTTAACCTGGCGTAGCTTCACTTGGTGGAGCAGGTGCAGTGGCACCAAGACTCAGAGGCCTGAGGGGCCCACTGAACCCTGATTATTGCTGTATTTTATAATTCAAACTGCAGTCAAGGGGCCCATTCCCTTCCTTGCTCTGGTGCCCATGACACATTGGCTATGCCACTGATGCTGGGTCCAATATAGAGATGTGATAATGCAAGTAGATGTGATTTTTTTGTTTTTATAGTTTCTCCTACCATACTCTGCAGCAGGACTGTAGCCGATTCTCAAAAATGGAAGAGCAAAATGCGCATCCGAATCTTACTCAAAAGGGACACAGCACTTTCCTCTCTGATCCATGACAGTATGTATTTTTCAGCCTTGTCTTTAGTTTGTGCTGTTTCTACACTGCTCTGTGGTGCCCTTTCACATTCATACATCACAGACAGCATGCTCCCTTTTAGAATTTGTGAGATAGAGGATTCTAGATTCATTTAATTTACACCAGCCCTTAGTTACATAGACCAGTTAGTTCCACTATAATCATGTGTTGGGAAGGAAAAGTCCGATACACAGTTAAAGATGTGTACTCCTGCCCTGAGACCCCAATTGTACTGTTGCATCGATCCTAAAGCATATTTTCTGTCACAGGCACACACAAATCATGCGTGTGCTTAATGACATAGGCTTGTCTCATGGATTCTGGTCTTGTTGGAACAGATGGCTGCCCAAAGCACTGCCCTCATTGTGGTGTAAGGTTAATGCTTTTAAGTTCTAAGTAGCATGAGTGCTGTGATGACAGCATACTGAGTAGTAATCAGCAGTAGTGTGCAGATCCTTTTTAACCCTGTTTCACAAGCTGATGTGTGCTTAACTCACCCTTGATCTACATCAAGTAGATATGAAGTGCTGCGCAGAGCAGGAGTAGTGACTCTGCGTTGGATGCATGTGTGCCTGGGAAGGGTACCGTACAGGGACAGAGCAGTGCTGTTCAGGATGTGTGTGGTTAGTGCATATATTGGGTCTACATATGCCTAAGAGGAATACATGACATGACAGGTGTAGTGTCATGCAGACTGCACGCAATGAAAGCATATGTGCCTGGTGTATGTGTGCTTGAGTGAAGTCCAATACACGTACAGTGAAGTATTGTGCAGCACACATGGTGAGTGAGTGTGCTGGCAGGGTTTACATGTGCAAATAGCACACCCCAGTACAGAATAGAATAGCTTCAGTACTGAACAGTGCACGCAGACTGAATGTGTGTGCTGAATGCATGTGCACTTGTAATGGTACAATGCATAGAAATAACAGTTCAGGACAGTAAGTGCCCTTTGAATGTACACCGAGTGAGTGTACCTTCATTTGTACATTACATAGAGGACCATGGGTTCCATTTTGGGAAGCCCAGGCCTGCCTGGTGAAGACATGAGGAGTAAAGGAATCCTACGAGACAGATTTGTGTATTGCTGCATTCCTGTGTGCTTAGTGGAACACAGTGGAGGGAGGGACCCTCCCTTCACACTACAAAAGGTTTCTTTTTGATTCAGTGCTAAATCACAAGAAAGGGGCCTAGGCACATCTCAGGAAAGAAGGTGGGGTTTATAAGGGAATCATAAAATATAGGGCTGAGAGGCTGGGATTAACCTTTTGATGACCACATCACTGTGTCTAATATGCAGGTGTGAACTCTAGTAACTCTCATGAATTATGTTGTGGGTCAATTAGATTTAAAGTATTGCATGCTGTGACAGGCACACTTTCAAGGGGAAAGAAGAAAAAGTGAAGTTGGCACTTCAAAAAGCTAAACCCTAACACAAGGCTTCACAGACTGAGTTTTTGTATTTGGAAATGGACTATAAGAAGAGTCGGTTGAGATCCCCAACCTTTTCATCTGATAAGAAGCCAGATGGGATGGGTGAGAAGCTCTGCAAGACTTCTGCCTGAGATCAAGCCTGGGAGTCTAGGTCTCTAGTCTCCATTCTGTGTGAGCAGTTATCGCCCACGGAAACCAAGATCACCTGTCCTGGAGCCTGGAGCACCAACACCTGCCTGCTTACCAAGAACAATGTGCACCAGGAAAAAGACAAAAGTTTTGGAAAGAGCGAGGTCCAGTGAGGAGCCCTACTAATAGGTCTTCCTGAGCAAGGTGTGAAGAGAACAGTGGAACATCGATCTGGTCATTTCCCGTGTGTAGGAACAGCCTGGGAATACCCTATTGCCAGAAAAGTGCCACAGTGATCCGTGCAAGGAGCGATGTGCGGGAAACACCAGACCCACACCGACTTGCTGTTGTGACCCCGTTTGCCAGAGGGGGCCACCGTTGTACTTAATTTGGGCCAGGAGCATGAGACTTCTCTCCTCCGATATCGTCAGCTCCGTATGACAAGAGGATCCGCCATGGTGAGGGTGACCGCACTGGAAGAGTCTGCACCCAGACCATGAGTAACGCACAAACCCTTTATGCCAGGATGGGCTGCTGGCACCACTGTGGCCAAGATTTCAGATCTTTACCTGAACATGAAGACTATTGCTGTGTCCAGCAGGTAAAGCCTGCACACTTTGATTTTCCCCTGATAGATTTCTTGAGGACTGCAAGGATGCCAACAAAGATGTTGCATCCTTGTAGGGTCTCCAGTTGGGAGCCAAAGGATCAAACCCCTCCCACCTCACTAGGGGAAATGTGACTTACCCCATATTTGCAGAGCAGGCAAAGCTCTGATGGTTGGAATAAACTTGTAGTGCTGTACAGCGGAGAGAGTCTGCACCTGCCAGGTGCTGCAGCATGACATGTACTGTGAGCAGCCCGACTTAGCCTAACAGGATCAGGACTTGGGGGAACCCGTGGAGAGGGCTCTCGCTGCACTGATCAAGACTTCCATACCACTGGAGCGTGTAAGCCTGGAACTGGGCCTTTGGGGACCTGAGGTACTCACTGCGTACAGTGCTGCGGCACCATAGACACTTTTGACTAAACCCTAAGAAGTCAATGGGAAACATTTGAGTATGGCCTACTAGTAAGCTTTCCCTAGATGCATCCATCAGTGAATAGGGAATAACCCTGACTATTATAAGTAAGAGGGTGGGACAAGGATTTGCCTGACAACGACTTGTGCCCTAATCTCAAGGAGATTGAGTTATTGCTCTTGAATGCTGTTATTCCTGTGCATGTGTAGAGTTAGAAATAAAATACTTCTAAGTATTTGACAGGGCATTGAGTTATTGTTTGTACTGTGTGCACTTTGAGTTATGAGTCGTTTTCACTTACCTGTATCTACACTCACCCCAGAGAGAGCCTTTGACTGTTTGCCCACAGCTACCACTAAGAGTCAAGTTTAGAAGGGATACTTGGCTTAGTTGGTCAGGATCCATGGTAGATCAGGTCTCAGGACATCAGGAGTAAAGGGCATCAACCACCACGGTTGAGCCCAGTAGTGCATGCGTACCCTGTGACCCTCTGAAAGGGGTTCTGATGGCACCTAAATAAAAGAGCGTCCGAGCAAATCAGAAAGCTTAAAAAGTGGCCCACATTTGCTAATGAGGGCAGCTTTTAATGCATACTCAATAGGTGTTTTTCAAGGTATGATAGACTGCATGCATTAATGCTTGCTGCGGGCAATATTTGTGGCAATATCAGTGATAGCAATAGTAAAAAGATGTGAGCAGACCTTAAATAGGCTAACAAACAACCCAAAAAAGTCCCACACATTGGCCCTTCAAACCAGCCCTTCTAGCCCTGCCATAATGCCCTAGGGCCATTGGAATCATGTGGCAGGGCCGGCCAAATTATACAGCAAGGTTGAGTAAATAAACTATACGGCAAGAAAAGGTAAAATATGCAGTATAATGCAGCACATTTTGCGATAGTATTACGTCACTTTTTTCTCATTTTTACACTTGCTAACACTTTTTGGGCATAATTTGCACGTTAATAGTACCGGTCTAATACCCAAATATGGCAATAACTAACAGAAAGGTGACTAGTCCAACCTTAACAATGGGCGTGTTGCTGTGTTTTTTCCAACTTTTGAAGCTTGTGAGTTAGAATTTTTTTTTTAAATCTGAAGAGTATGCAGCAGGTGATGGATTCCGTAGCAAATGCAGCAAATCCATAATTATGCAAAAAACACTGTGGCCACACAATTGCATAATTCCAATGGCCTTGCAAATGGATCTCTCCGACTCTGGGAAAAGACCTCTAATATCCCCTTGTCAAGTAACTCATCCAGTCTTTTTTTTCTTTACAATCTGGTTACCACTGTCGTTCATTTATAATGTTAGACGACAAACAAGTTTGGCGGTCCACCGGATTGCTAAACTCACGGTGGAGGTGCGGTGGCGGTTGGAGGCCACCGGCAGTCCAACTGCCACATTACAAGTATGGTAGTCGGACCACCATAGGACCTCCACAACCACCAGGGATCCGCGATGGAGCTGTTGTCAGAGGCTCAATTATGGTTGGTGGTGCCGCTGTGGTACTGCCAAGCATATTTGGAGTTTCCATTGCAGTGAGACAGCCATGAAAATTGTGGTGGTGAGGAAACTCACCCTGTTGTCTCATGGCCATGGGATGCATACTGGGAGGCACAAGGTGTGCCCCCCTGTCTGCATGCACCTCCTTTCCTGCATGGCATAAACTGCACAGTCCATACCATCCAGGAATAGACTTTGGTGTTCCCATTGTGATGCCATTTTAATGGGCACCACCATGGGAACGCCAAAGTACTGCATGCCAGACTATCAGATAACTCAGAATCTGGCAGTTGGCCGGCAGTGAAGTTTGTCAGTAGTGTGGCAGCCTGCTCCCACACTGCCAAACTCATAATCGGGACCTAAGAATAAAATGTAACATGGAAAGAAACAGGACTGGCTGAACTTCTCACACCTGTCCTTACACCAGAAACTCTAGATCTGTACCACTGATAAATTGCTTGAATAGTACATACCACTGTCACGGAGGCTAGAGACACAGAGTTTGATAGCACTGCTTTTTAGCTACATTGCTTAGGTCTGTTGCTACATTGAGGCATATGCACGCATCAAATGTATTGCACTACATCAAATAACTACAATAGAGCCCCAGATTGCTACCCAGGCCAAAAAAGATCTTAAAGCTAGGGTACAGGGAGCTGCAAAACAGCAAAACACAATTTGCTTGGAGATGTGAAAATGCTTCTAATGGCCAGGCAAGCATAATACTGAAGAGCGAAGGTGCTGCCTTTCTGATTACAATTTAGTATTTAAGCTAAAATACCTTTTGGCATCTGTGACCACAGCTGTCAGCATTTGCTTTAACAAGTCATCATTTCAAAAAACCCATTATGTGAATAAATCCTGCTAGGTTGAGATGAATGCTCTAAAGACAATGAGTAAGGAGATGGTGAAAGTGTTTGATTCCAGCCAATGCCATGTACTTCACACACTTTCACAAGCCTCCGCTCCTCTATTCTCCACTGAAAAGGTTCCACCTTAAATATAATTAGCAATACATGCAAGGACATTAAAATTCTATAAAACTGAAACTAGGAGTCTGTCTTTTTAAACCCATTGCCTCTTGTTCTGCACACACCTCGTTTATGTAATTTAACAAGTCTACTGGTTTTAGTTATGTGTTGGTGCAGATCCTTTCCTTATTTATTTTTTTTGTCAAAGAAAGACTGTTTTAAACTGTTATGAATTGTAATGCCTTGTTTATGGTCGCCTAGACCGAAATGAAGTTTTCTGAACTGAACTGAAACTAAATGTAATCTCTCTTTAAGTTGCCTAATTGAGACATCAATTTTAATTTTACAAGTTGGGCATCAGTGATGCATGGCTGCAGAATTGAGAAAAAATATACATTTCTATAGAAATTGGATGATGTGGCAAAGGTGGAGGTAGCCGATCTCCCTCTCCCCATCCACCATCTCCCTTTCAGAAATGGTGGAGTCAAAAACAATGAAGGCCAGGGGCAGAAAGAGACCATGATAACAATAAAATCAGAAAAGCTGGAGACCATGTTGGGTTTCTGACTAAAGAGTGAGGCAAAATGAGTAGGCAGGATAGATCTAGACCCTACGGAATCAAATTTTATATTTTCACATTTCTCCGTGTCTGCCATCATACATCAGCTTGCAAGTTCCCTCTTTCATGGAAGCACCTTCTTCAAACCTTAATAGTATTCTTTTCTCCATAAATCATTTGCCCAGCTGTGATTTTTGTGCTTTTCAACTAAAGTGTATACAGTTAGCCCAGTCGCTTCTTACCCACGACTATCTTAGATACTGGGGAAAAATCTCTCTAATGAACATAGCAACCCTCAACTTCTCAGTAATTATTTTAGCAATGATATTGAATATTTATATATATAATGTACTACTATGCTATTCTCCCTTATGTTGTGTTATGTTAGTTAGGTTATGCGTCTGGGGATGACACCTCACTCCTTAGGAAATCTGATTGTTGGATCTTTAAATAATTTTGACTCCTCTGACAAACCAGCGTCAAACTCAGGAGAAACATATTGGAAGGGGACTTGTAAAAGTATGTTAAAATTAGTGCAGATTGGTCAATCCACCAAAACGTTATAAGGGGAGACCCAAACTTGTTTTTCTCACTCGCTAATTAAAAGGCATTTCCTGCAAGAATTTTTTCTCTGTGTGTAACTACATAGCCACTTAAGGATGGTTACCACATTTTATGGCACAGTGGTCTTTCAGTTTCAGTGGTCTTTTTTCTTGGTTTGGCAAACATCTATCTAGTGGTTTGGGAGCCAGTGTACATGTTTGACAATAGACATATTCAACAAACAATTTTTTTTAAAGTTCAGAAAGTTTGTAAACTTTATTGGAAGTCAACAAACAGTACTGAAATGTTACCATCTGAGAAAATTGAGTACTTCTTCGAGCTCGGGAAGAGCACACAGCCTACATTTAAGGCACATAGCTAATATTCTTCAAACACCCACCTGGGATACATACTCAATGTGAGAGACACACACACTCATAAAACAATCACCCTTCTGACTCTGTACATATGCCTAATGCATGATGTGTGCACACACACACCACGATGCATGATGCACACCCCTGACTTCTGACACACTCACTCATAAAATAAGCAAAAACTTGGCTTTATATAAACTAAAACTAATAATCATGCCAGTTAGTTTTTTCACCTCGATTAAACATCACTCTTTGGGCCAGTTTTCAGGCAAAAAAGCTATGCAATTTATGCTGTGAGCTAATACCCAAGCATAGAAGGCACACTTGGTGTGACACACCTCTGCACAACGGTGTCAGATGTATGATGCATGTTGACGTTTGTTCCACGTACCTGGAAGTTGGTCCACATGCATGCCTACATTGCATGTACCAGTATTTAATCCAGTCTGATTCATCAACATTTAAATGGATAGCAAAACATATAGAAATGGCTGGTGCCTACCCCTGAAGAAGTGAGGAAGTATATGTGCCATTTTTAGATTGTATTTTATACTTCCCCTCACTTTTGATAGAAATAAGACATTTTTTAATGACATTTCAATACTCTTTTGTTCTAAAAACACTTCCTACAGTATCAAAATCTGTGTTGTTTCTACTATTATTTAAGGTGCATAGATTGCATTATTCAAACACACACCTGGGATACATACTCAATGTGAGAGACAAACCCCAAGAAACACAGTACATGTGACACAAATGTGCCATGTAGCCCTGTAAGACATACTCCTCACACACCCACACACTCATAAAACAATCACACTTCTGGCTCTGTACATATGCCTAATGCATGATGTGTATACACACACACCACGATGCATAATACACACCCCTGACTTCTGACACAGTCACTCATAAAATAAGCAAAACCTTGGCGTTATTTAAACTAAAACTAATAATCATGCCAGACACAACTGAGGGATACAGACAATCCATGAATCCTGACAGAGACACTTCAAACAATGCACACACAGAATACATAATCTGAAACTCTTGGAAGACACACACTCCTCAATCCTGACGTACAAACTCATGAAACAGAGATATTTGTTACTCTACATTCATGCCCAAAACAAATGATGAATGCACACACTCCTACATGTACAATAAATACGCCTGACTTCTGAGATGCACACTCATGACTCTGTGTACACTGAGAGGCCCACAAGAACAACAGGTATAGTGAACCTAAAGACGGATAAGTGTGTGACAAGCATTCCCACTGTTTTATTGTTGTAATGAACAAATAATCTCACCCACTGTTAATAACATATTTCATCACAGAGAATTGTCCAAATGCAGGACAAATCTTAGTCTCAGTTATCACAACCAAAATTGAGATCTCGTATATAATTTGTAGACCTGGGCAGTAAATTCCGTTCCGTTTGCGGAATTTGCGGAATTTGGGCAATTTCACGTTCTGCGGATAACGCGAAATTGCCCAAAATTCCGCTTTCCGCGACTTTGCGAAATTTTCGCTTGTTCGCATTCTAAAAATGCGTGTTCGCGAGATATTTCTCCCCGAGCACGCAAACAGCGATTGTGAACAGGAAAAAAGCATCGCGAACAAGCAATTCCGCGTGTTCGCGGAATTTCTGCGTGTTCGCGGAGATTTTTTACCGTTTCGCGGAGATTTGCGTGACGCGGTTACGCAAATTCCGCCCACCCCTAATAATTTGTCAATACTTATTAGCGGGATCCAAAAAGGTATTGTTATAATTATCTAGAAGAACAGACAATGATATTAGCGATGCCCCACCATGTAGTTGGCATAGCCTTAGAAGTACCTGTCCTGAAAAGTGTAGTTTGCACTACTGGTTTCCATCCTCTCCATGTATGAAGTTTCTTGGGCCATTTTGCGGAGATATGTTTGAAGCTATGATACGGACAACATTTCCTCTATGTGGCTCAACATACTTTAGTTGATAGACCATTTTGAGAGGCAACTTTGAATTAGTTTTTTCACCTCGATTAAGCATTGCTCATTGGGCCACTGTTCAGGCAAAAAGCTATGAAATTTATGCTGTGAGCTAATACCCAAGCATAGATAGCACACTTGGTGTGACACACCTCTGCATAATGGTGTCAGATGTATGGTGTATGTTAAAGTTTGTTCCACACACCTGGAAGTTGGTCCACATGCATGCCTACATTGCATGTACCAGTATTTAATCCAGTCTGATTCATCAACATTCAAATGGATAGCAACACATATAGAAATGGCTGGTGCCTACCCTTGAAGAATTGAGGAAGTATATATGCAATTTTTAGATTGTATTTTATACTTCCCCTCACTTTTGATAGAAATAAGACTTTTATTGACATTTCAATACTCTTTTGTTCTTAAAACACTTCCTACAGTATCAAAATCAGTGTTGTTTCTGCTATTATTGGTGTCTGACTACAGGGAAGTACATATGCTCTCCCTCTACGGGGCCTGATTCCACCTTTGTTTATGGTAAAATAGGACTTCTTCTTCTGTTCTTCTATGTTCCTTTTACTAGCTTCTCTTTCACAATAAGAATAATGGGCACTTGCGTGTTTTGCAGTGAAACAGAAGGGCGCAGCATACTCACGTTTATATTTGATATAACAGGCAAGAATCTGTCTCCATTGAGAAGCTAGAAATTGTGTGACAATGTACTCCTTTTGTCTATGTTTATACAGAAATTACCAGATTTATTTTTCACCATTACACAAAAGGTCCTATAGTCTTCCTATGTGCTTGCCACTGTCCCATACATCTTTAGGGATCACTGACATAATATCGATGCATACAAAATCGAAACACAAAAATATTCTGTATTAAATATTGAAAACAAAAATATCAACTTCCTATGCTTAACTATTAAAACCATAAATATCAACAACACAACTATCTTTTTTTAAAAGATTGATTTTAACCTATATCGAAAACATAAATTGTAAACAAAACTATTGTTACCTTTAAATAAACATATAATATGTCAAAAATATTGATTCACACAATATAGACTACAATATTATCATCAGAATATTTCAATCATCATTAAAAAATATAATAAAAATTAATTTATACATTTTTTTTTAAATAAACTTAAATCATTTTATTCATAGTCTAAATTACATTCAAATAAATTAGGTGAACAAACTTGTTACCATTCAACCCAATAAATGATATCCATTAAATAGTAATATAATCTAAAACAAATATTACCAGTAACTAAAAACATTTAAATGACACCCTAAATAATATAAATAATAATATATATATGATATAGGATATATGAGATATCTATCTATATGTATAAATATATCTATATCTATCTATATATATATCTCTCTCTCTCTATATATATATATACATATATATATATATACACACACACACACACATAGATATATATAGCTGAATCCCTGTTTTTCATACGGTCTCATCAGGCGAGGATGGTGACAGGCAGCAGGGCACATGACCAAGTGTAAATCAATAGCGTACCCGCACAGCAGCGTAAGTAAGGCTCATACTCCAGAGAGGCATTATTGGTGAAATTTATTGCAGCTGACGGGTATAGATAGATAGATAGATAGATAGATAGATAGATAGATAGATAGATAGATAGATAGATAGATAGATAGATAGATAGATAGATAGATAGATAGATAGATAGATAGATAGAAAGATAGCTATATATATATATATATTTATATATATATTCACAGAAAAAACCATAGGTTTCAGGCACGTTATAGTTAGCTATTAGCATTTGAAAAACCTCAGAAATTCACTGAAAAAAACATAGGTTTCAGGGGTGTTATAGATGTCATCAGTGATGTCATGAGTGATGTCACTGACCATGTCATGAGTGATGTAATATGTGACGTCATCAGCAGTGCATTGCGGGCGCGCGAGTTATAGTTAGCTGAACTAACTATAACGGGGGAATTTCAATGGTTTTGTACAAGTGAAAAGTCCAGCTAACAATATCACCCCTGAAACCTATGGTTTTTTCAGTGAATTTCTATATATATATATATATATATATATATATTTTTTTTTTTTTCCCAACCACTATGGAATTATTTACAATATTCTGAAAAGTATCTACGAATGTAACTTACAAACCATGTGCATATCCAAGTGAACATGCAGGCTTTTGCAGGATGTTTTCTACGCCTATGATGCAATTATGACAATATAAAGAGCTGGAAAATGGCCATCTGGTCATTTGACCAAGACCGAGTGAGGACAAAATGCATATTTTTCTCTTGTGCCCAAAATAAAGCAAGTGTGAAAAGCAAACGCTGACTGGAGTGGCTCGTTTGTTTCTCATAGACGCTGAAAGTCTGCTTTAAATGATATATGTATATATATATTCACTTAAAAAACCATAGGTTTCACACATGTTATAGTTAGCTGGACATTTCACTCGTAAAAAACCAATGAAATTCCCCCGTTATAGTTAGTGCAGGCAACTATAACTCACGCGACCGCAATCCTCTGCTGATGACGTCAGATATTACATCACTGATGACATATGTGTCTTTATGAAAAATAAATATATGTAATATATGTATAGCTAAAGATTAATGGACGAAGACATGGGTAAATAAGTGTCTAAATACAGTGATGTAATATCTGACGTCATCAGCAGAGGATTGCGGTCGCGTGAGTTATAGATGCCTGCACTAACTATAACGGGAGAATTTCATTGGTTTTTTACGAGTGAAATGTCCAGCTAACTATAACATGTGTGAAACCTATAGTTTTTTAAGTGAATTTGCAAGGTTTTTTAAATGCTAATTCGTAACTATAACGTGTGTGAAACCTATGTTTTTTTCAGTGAATATATGAACATATAAATATAATCTGCATATCTATATAAATATAAATTCATGCAAACATATACATATATGCATACATATGCATGGTATGTACATGAAAGTTACAAACAGAATTGCTTTAACTTAAACGAGGGCGAGACCTATTGCATTTTCAATGCTTGTTTACTTTGATTCCATCAAGAAGGCATTCAGATGTGTCCCACATTTTCCATAAATTCTGAATGGTAGCACTCTAGTTGCTCATTAGATCACTGTAGTAAAGCTACTGCTCACCAGGGAAGTCTGCTGCTGGTATTGAAAGTGCATGTTTCAGTCTGCATGTCAGAATTTTTTAATGAAATAGAAGAGGATTTGATAAGTCATTAAAAATGTGCCCTAATTTTTCTTTTTTCCTCAATAATCATAATTTCTATGGCAAAATGAACCTCCTCATTGTGTTCCTTTTAAATTACTCACTCTCTACTACTCACTCGCTACTACTTTCTACTACTCACTCTCTACTACTCACTTTCTACTACTCTCTACTACTCTACTACTCTCTACAACTCACTCTCTACTACTCACTCTCTACCACTCTCTACCACTCACTCTCTACTACTCTACTACTCACTCTCTACTACTCTCAACTATTCTCTCTCTACTACTCTCTCTCTCTACTACTCCCTCTCTACTACTCACTCTACTACTCTCTACTACTCTCTACTACTCTCTCTGCTACTCACTTTCTACTACTCACTCTCAACTACTCACTCTACTACTCTCTCTACTACTCACTCTACTACTCACTCTACTACTCTCTACCACTCACTCTCTACTACTCTCTCTCTCTACTACTCACTCTCTACTACTCACTCTACTACTCTCTACTACTCTCTACTACTCTCTCTGCTACTCACTTTCTACTACTCTCTACTACTCACTCTCTACTACTCACTCTCTACTACTCACTCTCTACTACTCTACTACTCACTAATACTCTCTCTACTACTCACTCTCTACTACTCACCCTCTACTACTCGCTACTACTCTCTCTCTACTACACACTCTCTACTACTTGCTCTCTACTACTCACTCTACTACTCACTCTACTACTCACTCTCTACTACTCCCTACTACTCCCTCCTACTCACTCTACTACTCACTCTCTACTACTCTCTACTACTCACTCTCTACTACTCTCTACTACTCACTCTCTACTTCTCCACTACTCTCTACTAATCACTCTCTACTACTCACTCTGTACTACTCTCTACTACTCTCTCTACTACTCTCTACTACTCACTCTCTACTACATTTTCCATAAATTCTGAATGGTAGCACTCTAGTTGCTCATTAGATCACTGTAGTAAAGCTACTGCTCACCAGGGAAGTCTGCTGCTGGTATTGAAAGTGCATGTTTCAGTCTGCATGTCAGAATTTTTTAATGAAATAGAAGAGGATTTGATAAGTCACTCAAAATGTGCCCTAATTTTTCTTTTTTCCTCACTAATCATAATTTCTATGGCAAAATGAACCTCCTCATTGTGTTCCTTTTAAATTAAACTACTCACTCTCTACTACTCACTCACTACTACTTTCTACTACTCACTCTCTACTACTCACTTTCTACTACTCTCTACTACTCTACTACTCTCTACTACTCACTCTCTACTACTCACTCTCTACTACTCTCTACTACTCTCTACCACTCACTCTCTACTACTCTACTACTCACTCTCTACTACTCTCTAGTACTCTCTCTCTACTACTCTCTCTCTCTACTACTCCCTCTCTACTACTCACTCTACTACTCTCTACTACTCTCTACTACTCTCTCTGCTACTCACTTTCTACTACTCTCTACTACTCACTCTCAACTACTCACTCTACTACTCTCTCTACTACTCACTCTACTACTCACTCTACTACTCTCTACCACTCACTCTCTACTACTCTCTCTCTCTACTACTCACTCTCTACTACTCACTCTACTACTCTCTACTACTCTCTACTACTCTCTACTACTCTCTCTGCTACTCACTTTCTACTACTCTCTACTACTCACTCTCTACTACTCACTCTCTACTACTCACTCTCTACTACTCTACTACTCTCTACTACTCTCTCTACTACTCACTCTCTACTACTCACCCTCTACTACTCTCTACTACTCTCTCTCTACTACACACTCTCTACTACTTGCTCTCTACTACTCACTCTACTACTCACTCTACTACTCACTCTCTACTACTCCCTACTACTCCCTACTACTCACTCTACTACTCACTCTCTACTACTCTCTACTACTCACTTTCTACTTCTCCACTACTCTCTACTAATCACTCTCTACTACTCACTCTGTACTACTCTCTACTACTCTCTCTACTACTCTCTACTACTCACTCTCTACTACATTTTCCATAAATTCTGAATGGTAGCACTCTAGTTGCTCATTAGATCACTGTACTAAAGCTACTGCTCACCAGGGAAGTCTGCTGCTGGTATTGAAAGTGCATGTTTCAGTCTGCATGTCAGAATTTTTTAATGAAATAGAAGAGGATTTGATAAGTCACTCAAAATGTGCCCTAATTTTTCTTTTTTCCTCACTAATCATAATTTCTATGGCAAAATGAACCTCCTCATTGTGTTCCTTTTAAATTAAACTACTCACTCTCTACTACTCACTCACTACTACTTTCTACTACTCACTCTCTACTACTCACTTTCTACTACTCTCTACTACTCTACTACTCTCTACTACTCACTCTCTACTACTCACTCTCTACTACTCTCTACTACTCTCTACTACTCACTCTACTACTCTCTACTACTCTCTACTACTCTCTCTGCTTCTCACTTTCTACTACTCTCTACTACTCACTCTCTACTACTCACTCTCTACTACTCACTCCCTACTACTCTACTACTCACTAATACTCTCTCTACTACTCACTCTCTACTACTCACCCTCTACTACTCGCTACTACTCTCTCTCTACTACACACTCTCTACTACTTGCTCTCTACTACTCACTCTACTACTCACTCTACTACTCACTCTCTACTACTCCCTACTACTCCCTACATTGTGTTCCTTTTAAATTAAACTACTCACTCTCTACTACTCACTCACTACTACTTACTCCTACTCACTCTCTACTACTCACTTTCTACTACTCTCTACTACTCTTCTACTCTCTACTACTCACTCTCTACTACTCACTCTCTACTACTCTCTACTACTCTCTACCACTCACTCTCTACTACTCTACTACTCACTCTCTACTACTCTCTAGTACTCTCTCTCTACTACTCTCTCTCTCTACTACTCCCTCTCTACTACTCACTCTACTACTCTCTACTACTCTCTACTACTCTCTCTGCTACTCACTTTCTACTACTCTCTACTACTCACTCTCAACTACTCACTCTACTACTCTCTCTACTACTCACTCTACTACTCACTCTACTACTCTCTACCACTCACTCTCTACTACTCTCTCTCTTTACTACTCACTCTCTACTACTCACTCTACTACTCTCTACTACTCTCTACTACTCTCTACTACTCTCTCTGCTACTCACTTTCTACTACTCTCTACTACTCACTCTCTACTACTCACTCTCTACTACTCACTCTCTACTACTCTACTACTCTCTACTACTCTCTCTACTACTCACTCTCTACTACTCACCCTCTACTACTCTCTACTACTCTCTCTCTACTACACACTCTCTACTACTTGCTCTCTACTACTCACTCTACTACTCACTCTACTACTCACTCTCTACTACTCCCTACTACTCCCTACTACTCACTCTACTACTCACTCTCTACTACTCTCTACTACTCACTTTCTACTTCTCCACTACTCTCTACTAATCACTCTCTACTACTCACTCTGTACTACTCTCTACTACTCTCTCTACTACTCTCTACTACTCACTATCTCTACAACTCTCTCTCTACTACTCACTCTCTACTACTCACTCTCTACTACTCACTCTCTACTACTCTCTCTCTACTACTCTCTACTACTCTCTACTACTCACTCTCTACTACTCTCTACTACTCACTCTCTACTACTCTCTACTACTCACTCTACTACTCATTCTCTACTACTCTCTCTCTGCTACTCAGTCTCCACTACTCACTCTCTACTACTCTCTACTACTCACTCTCTAATACTCACTCTCTACTACTCTCTACTACACCCTCTACTACTCACTCTCTACTACTCTCTACTACTCTCTAGTTCTCACTCGCTACTACTCTCTACTACTCACTCTCTACTACTCACTACTACTCTCTCCTACTCACTCTCTGCTACTCTCTCTACTACTCTCTACTACTCTCTCTACCACTCTCTCTCTACTCTCTACTCTCTATTACTCATCCTCTACTCTCTACCTCTCTACCTTTCTCTACCTCTCTCTCTACTACTCTCTACCTCTACCTCTCTACCTCTACCTCTCTACCTCTACCTCTCTACCTCTACCTCTCTACCTCTACGTCTCTACCTCTACATCTCTACCTCTCTACCTCTCTACCTCTCTCTACCTCTCTCTACACACACACATATGCACATATATGCATTTATATATATGTATGTGTATATATATGTATATACATACATATATAAACATATATATAATCTGCATATCTATATAAATACAAATATAAATGCATGCATACATATACAGATATGCATGTTATTTACATGAAATTTTGAAAAACACTAATAAAAGCAAAGCTAAAAAGTCACCTAATTATAAACAGAATTGCTCTAACTTAAACGAGGGCGAGACCTATTGCATTTTCAATGCTTGTTTACTTTGGTTCCATCAAGAAGGCATTCAGATGTGACACATTTGCCATAAATTCTGAATGGTAGCACTCTAGTTCCTCATTAGATCACTGTAGTAAAGCTACTGCTCACCAGGGAAGTCTGCTGCTGGTATTCAAAGTGCATGTTTCAGTCTGCATGTCAGAACTTTTTAATGAAATAGAAGAGGATTTGAGAAGTCAAAATGTGCCCTAAGTTTTCTTTCTGCAGCACTAGTCATAATTTCTATGGCAAAATGAACCCCCTCATTTTGTTCCTTTGCAAATTAAATGTTTTAAATGTTACCACTTTATTCCAATCAAGATGGCTGCAGGTGTGCCATACCTTTGTCATAAGTAAGACTGTTAGCGCTCTAGTTGTTCTTTAAAACACTCTGGGATTTCTGTCATTGGGCTATACTTGGGCTACATCTCGGTGATATTTGTGCTACATTTGGGCTCTTTTGTCTCTGGTGGCCATCTTGGGAGACTTGTTATGAAGTTTCCTAATTTCCTCATTTACTACAGTCTCCTCAGTAGGCATACTGTCAGTTTTTTTACTTTGATTCAATGAAGAAGGAATTCAGATGTGTCACACATTTGCCATAAATTCAGAATGTTAGCACTCTAGTTGCTCATTAGATCACTGTAGTAAAGCTACTGCTCACGAGGAAAGTCTGCTTGCTGCTGGTATTGAAAGTGCATGTTTCAGTCTGCATGTCAGAATTCTTTAATGAAATAGAAGAGGATTTGAGAAGTCACTCAAAATGTGCCCTAATTTTTCTTTCTGCAGCACTAATCATACATTCTATGGCAAAATGAACCCTCTCATTTTGTTCCTTTTTAAATTAAATGTTTTAAATGTTACCACTTTATTCCAATCAAGATGGCTTCAGGTGTGCCATACCTTTGTCATAAGTGAGACTGTTAGCGCTCTAGTTGTTCTTTGGAACACTCTGGGAAGCTGCAGTAGAACACAAAGGAATCAACTGACAGTCTCTGCCCTTGTTGGATGTACATGTTTTACTGAGAATGTCAGACTTCATTCTCACATGACTGAGAAAGATAATGTGAATTTACAGAAAATATGCTCTCAGTTTAGCTTATAGATCACCTTCCAAGCCTCTGTGGGAAAAGCATGTGAAAATAGTTTTCTCTCAAACATGATTCATGATATCCCAGCAGAAGGCTTTTTCACATGGTAAAATCACCTTAGAACATACTACAATTCCTAAAATGAGTATGGTACCATCAACAAATGATTTATAATGTAACTAAAGTCTTAAAACCTTCTATTAACTGCAATGCTTTTTAATGAGGTGCTATCATGTATATTGGTCCCAAAATGGCTGCCAACACTTCTTGGATGAAGTGCTGACAGCCAATCAGATCTCACAATGAGATGTGTGGTTAGGCTCCGCCCAGATATGTATATGATTTTACTTTTGATTTTTCAGGAACTACTGAACGGATTTACACCATATATGCAAAAGGCACATGCCTGACCTGAGGACTACCTCTTTGCCAAATTTCACGTAATTCTGTTCAGCCGTTCTGGCTGTAGCTGTGTCTAAAGGTCCTATGGAAAAATGCATGGGGAAAACGTGTTTTGGGACCCCCCTTTTTTCTCGGCCCCCGCTTGACGAATCACCCCGAGACTTTCAGGGTAGGAGCAGAACGGAGCGCCCCATTAGTTTTGAAAATTTCGCGAGGATTCGTCAACCGGCGCCAAAGTTATTCAAAATAGAATTTTGAGATTTCCTATGGAAACTAGGTTGTAACTATAACTATCTACTGGCGACCGCCAGTAGATAATATATATATAGATATATATAGATATATATATCTATCTATATATATACGTATATATCTATATGTATATATATATGTGTGTGTGTAATGATATTCAAATTTACAAAACTGCACATCATACATTTAAATTCAAACTCAAACTAAACTAACCTAAAAAAACAAAAATATAAACAACTGTAACCAATAAAATCAGACAAACAATTAATTCAACAATATAAATGGCACACTAATTTAGGCAACTAAGAACTTCAGAAACGACAAATGCTGCAAGACGAAGAAACTCTGCCGGATTATTTTACCAAATCACTAACTGAAAAATATATACATCTCAACAACTACCTATTCAAGTAAGTAAAACTTACATTAAACCTAAACTTACATGTTTACAAACTCAAAAGTATAAAAAAAATCATTAATAAAATACTTTCAAACTTACATAGACTTCCTTCAAGACAAAACTATGACTTGAAAAATCGCTAAACTGCCAGAAAAAAACAACTACCACAAACCAAACGAATGACAAAATCCAAAATACATAAATTATTGGAAAATTGTAAATCCAAATATCGAGTAAAAATCTAATTACCAAACTCAATCTCTACAAACTATCACCACATTAACATTTTAAATTAAACAAACATTTGTTTTTCATCCAACAGAGAAAAGCATCTGCTCCACATTAAAACACCCCCTAAGGAAAAGCTGGGAAACTATGTCAATCATGTTAACAGAACATATATTTAAGTACATGTAAATAGGAGTGATTGCATAACTTTACATGTATATTGCAAACATACAAACTTTAAATTATTGTATATGTTTATACTATTACACTATTTTTAGATACAATGACTGACTCAGCGAATTACATCACAAAGGAAAGCAGTTACTAAATCAGATGAGCTGCACCTGCAGCCAAGGAAGTGCATCAACAGAGAATATAAATTGGAAATATACCAAATATTACTCTAATACATGTAATGGAAAGGCAACTAAAAAAGATGATGTCGTAATTCATGTAAGAGAGCACAACCGCCCCAAAATATGAAAGAAATAGAAGTAAGGGAGATATTACAAGACATAAGAGAAGCAGGCACTAGTTCCCTGGAACCCATAAACAAAATCCTTAAAGATATACTGCCTAAAGTCCCTGACAATATCACAGGCTAACTACCACCTATTCCTAATTTAGAACGTTCAATTGCATGATCTAAAAAAAGCCAACAGCAGTACTTCTCCAGCCCCCAGAAAATATCAAGACATAGAAATACCTGAACATTTAACAATGACACATAATGAGGAACCTTTCTTTTCACATGTCGACCTAAATAATAAAAAACAAATCCTAATCTTCTCTACAGAAAATAATTTACGAAATCTTAGCCAGCATCAAACATGGAAGATGGAGGGGACCTTCAAAATGTGTCCCAAACATTCACTCAAATATTCACCATACATGGTGACTCTCAGAGTGGCAAATATTTTTTTCAAATAAACAAAGCAGCATGTATCACGACCTCTTAAACTACATTAAAGCAAAAACAAATTACTACAGCCCCCCAAAAATAATCATAGACTTTGAACAAGCCATGATCCAAACCATTTAAAAATGTACTGCACACAGACATAAAAGGCTGTTACTATCATTTCAATCAATATGGAGACATCTCCATAGATCTGCAATAAGGGCCTGATTACGAGTTTGGCAGTGTGGGAGGGAGTAGACCGCCATGCCAACAGCCTGCTCCCACACCACCAGCACAGCATGGACTGTAAGCCGTTCAAGAACTGTGGATGGATGCACACGGGGGGCACATATTGTTCTCAAATGCATGTGCCCCGGGGCCCAGAGGCATAAGGAAGCCCTGTAGGGCCCCCTTTGTTTCCTCATTGCCACCATTTTCATGGAGGAGGAACCACCATGAAAACCATGGCTGAGAGTAAACTCCAAATATGCTAGGCGGGACCGCAGCAGCCCCGCCATGCATTCTATTGCCACTACACCATCACCAGGGAATGTGGTTCCCTGGCAGAATCCGTGCAGCAATGGCGGTTCGATCGCCCTAATTCTAATAGGGGGGTTCGAGCACCAGTACGGTGGTGACTGGACCGACATGCCTCCGCAAGTCTGGTGGTCCAGCCAGATTCATAATTGAGCCTTAAGTGTAGGATATTGTATAAACAGCCAATTTGCACTTGAAACAAAAAATGGATAGCATTAGCCTATGTTTCTGCCACAGAGGTAGCCAACCACTGCAATCTACTAATAGAAAGCCTAACTACCAACAAAATGAAGATAAACTAAGCCCCCTAAAGGATTATTTCGAAGACATTTGGTTTTGGCAGACTGCATCAGTCCGGACACATATGCAACCCAAATTCCAAGTGGATTGTCTAATACAGCACCTTGGCACAGGAATCCAAAACAAACAATGCAGTGTAAGGATGGCACAATGCCTTCTAATCCAAAATAGGCTGTTTATCTGCTAGCCAAATTGTCCCTTAGCTTAGCCAACAAACCAAAAGAATGTACGACATGCTAAAATGTAAAGTCAAAATCATCAAAGGAGTAGATTACTTAGAAGAAATAGCAAAAAGTATATTATAAAATAAATAATAACCAACCAAAGTCTTAAAATATTATAACAAAATGTAAACCAAGATAATAGTTTTTTTATAAATAATAAATACAATATTTTATTACATTAGTCAGAAATTTAAATATAATTTCAAAATTAATGGAGGCTGCTACAGTAGTATATTATATAAATTATTCTTTTTAAAAATTTAAACATTAGCAACCAAGAAACTAAAAACAAACTCAGTCCATCACATTATTTCAACACATAAAATAAACAATTTCAAAGAACAATCACATAATATTTACACAAACATTATAATATCACATTTCCCTCGCAAAAGATATGAAATAATTCATACTTACTGTTCTGAGCTGCAGATCTTCCTTGTATCCACTTAGTAACAGCAAGTAATCCTCTAAAAATTGCAAAAATATTGTTTAAAGGCCCAAAGACACATTTATAGAGAAAAACCTTTAATGCGCAAAAACCCACCCTCAAAACAAATCACATTCCCTAAACACATATACATCACACTTATTCATCCCGAAAATATATATAACACAGCACAAGTAAAGAAAACATGACAATGCAATACTAAAATCCAAAACGACTAATTAGTGGAAAAACAATACAATGAATGCAGCTAACTATACCAAAAACCCACAAACAAAACAATAACTATCATGTAGACCCCAGTCAAGTCCCCTACCCTTAAAAAATTCTTTAAAAAGGACTTTCCATTTCAGATGAACAGTAGCAGCTTACCACAACCTGGTTCTGGGAAGATAGACTAAAAATAACACAAATAGATTACAAAATAGAAGTTAGAGGTAAATAAAGAATAGCTGCTAAATTAAACAAAAAAAATCTCCCCATAGAAATGAATCGGAAATAATGTAAACATGTTGAATAAATGTATTAAAAGGTGTAAAAAAAACAGAAAAATGTAAAACATGTACAAAAAGTTGCAAAATTATAAAATATAAATAAAATACTAATATTACACGTATACAAGTATTTAATATAAACTTAAAAACGTGTAAATATATGTTGAAACATGTATATGCAACAATGTAATAAATGTTTTTAAAAACCGCTTGTTAAAAATTGTTATTAAAAGTGGAAAACATGCAACTTGGAGTAGTATTTAAATATTATATGTTTCTTTATTGCAATTTTTTTTTATTTTCCTAACTTTGAATAAGTATTTTGTTAATAGTATATATATATTTACTTATATTCACTTAAAAAACCATAGGTTTCACACATGTTATAGTTAGCTGGGCATTTCACTCGTGAAAAACCAATGAAATTCCCCCGTTATAGTTAGGTCAGATAACTATAACTCGCGCGACCGCCACTCTATCACAAGGATGATGTCATCGGTGATGTCATGAGTAATGCCACTGACCATGTCATGAGTGATGTAATATGTGACGTCATGAGCACTGGATTGCGGGCGCGCGAGTTATAGTTATCTGACCTAACTATAACGGGGGAATTTCATTGGTTTTTCACGAGTGAAATGCCCAGCTAACTATAACATGTGTGAAACCTATGGTTTTTTAAGTGAATTTGCAATGTTTTTTAAATGCTAATTCCTAACTATAACGTGTGTGAAACCTATGGTTTTTTTCAGTGAATTTGTACGGTTTTTTAAATGCTAATTTATGTATTTATTTATTTATGTATTTTTGTAAAGTTTTTTCACCGTGCGCGTGCCTTGCGCGCACGATGCGCTTCGTGCACCATGCGCGCACTGTGGGCGCACGGTGCACTTCGCGCACCGCGCGCCCACGTTACGTAGTTTGTGGAATTTTTCCGTTTCTACCGTGCGCGTACGCTACGCACATTCGGCGATTTTTCGTAAAAAAATTAAAATACATTTTTGCCCTTGGGGTTCCTACTGGGACCCCCTGACCAAGGCTAGGGGGTCAGGAACTGTCCAGCCTGCCCCCTTTTCACGTTATCCACCTTTGTTTTTCACCCCCTCAGACTACGAGAGACAAAATGGCGGCCGACACTTCCTGGTTTCGACCGATTCGAATGTTTACTAAGATCTAACAACCAATCAGAATTGCGCTCGGGCACGGCAGCGTGCGCGTACGGTAAGCTTACGGTACGCGCTCGGAGCGCACCCATAGATATATATATTGATTTAAATGCTATTTTCTCAGGAAATACAGAACAGATTTACACCAGACCTGCAAAAGGCACATCCCTGACCTGAGGACTACCTCTCTGCCAAATTTCAAGTAACTCTGTTCAGCCGTTCGGGCTGCAGCTTGGACTAAAGGTCCTATGGAAAAATGCATGGGGAAAACGCGTTTTGTCAGCCCCCGCTTGACGAATCCCCCCGAGACTTTCAGGGAAGGAGCGGAGCGGAGCGCCCCACCTATTTTGAAAATTTCGCGAGGATTCGTCAATCGGCGCCAAAGTTATTCAAAATAGAATGTTGCAGATTTCCTATGGGAACACGGTCCTAACTATAACTATCTACTGGCGACCGCCAGTAGATAATATATATACATATATACATCTACATATATATATTTATTCACTGAAAAAACCATAGGTTTCAGGGATGTTCCCTCCATCAGACCTACCCCTCTCCCTGCCTCAGCAGTCAGCTTTCCAATTTCCCTAAGATTGACTCAGTCACCTTAGCATCATTAGCAAGTCACACCAAATCAGGCTCCCGGGTAGATCCTTGTCCTCCAAGGATCTTTCAAATGGCCCTGACAAGTCTAGAGAAGCAGATCCTGGAATTACTTAACAATTCGTTATTTAAGGGTCATCTACTGACAAATTTTAAATAAGCCAGGGTCACCCCTCTGTTGAAAAAAACTGGTGCAGATACCCTGACTCTAAAGAACTATAGACCCATCTCTCAGCTCCCCTTTCTAGCCAAGAAGTTTGAACAGCACGAATTAAAGATACTTTCAAAGTATTTGGAGGACCACCAGCTACTCCAAGCTAGACAGGTGGGCTTCAGAGCTCATCATAGCACAGAGCTAGTGATGTTGGCTGTTCTGGACGAGCTCAGAGTTATGGCCGATGACAAACAGCCGAGTGCCCTGATTTTATTAGATCTGTCAGCGGCATTCGATACGGTCAGCCATAACATACGGCTGAACCGTCTCACCAATTTGGGTTTTAGCAGGCAAGCATATTAATGGCTAAAGTCATTTCTGTCTGACCGTGCTCATAGAGTTCAGCTGGGTGAGCAGATATCGGATCTGGGCTCCCTGGCCCGTGGGTTACCCCAGGGCTCTGCATTATCTCCACTTCTTTTCAATATCTATATGCAACCCCTTGTGGAGACTCTGACTTACATGGACTGTCAGATTTTTAATTACACCAATGATACTCAACTTCTCATCCGGCTTAACAACTCCTCCCAGGCCCAGGAGTCGGACAAAAAGTTGCTCAGGTTCACTGTAAACTGGATGACGGCCAATTCATTGAAAATAAATCCGGATAAGATCGAATTGCTCATCATTCCAACAAGGAATAGCCCCTGGTGGGATCTCTTCTGGCCTCCGGAACTAGGTGTAGTCCCAGTACCAGTCCCGGTTGTAAAAAGCCTGGGGCTGAAATTGACTCTGAACTATCTATGTCTTGCCAGGTTACCACGGTAGTGGGAACCTGTACTGGCTTACTCAGGCAGCTACGGAAACTTGCTCCTCTCTTGTCAACATCTTCACTACAGTCAATTGTCTCCGCCACGGTCATCTCCAGGCTGGATTACGGGAATGCCCTTTACATTGGCCTCCCCCAGAAGCTTATTGGGAGATTGCATGTGGTGCAGAACGATACGGCCAGGCTTATTTTTAGACTTCCTAGAAAGACACACGCTACCCCTCTGTTACATAAACTACATTGGCTCCCTATCAAACAGAGAGCACAGTTCAAGGGTCTTTGTATTGCCCACAAGGCAATCTACAGTCAGGCATCCAAGTATATAAAAGATCGCTTGGAGAAATATGTTCCTGGCCGGGCGCTGCAATCTTCTGAGGCTTGCAGGTTAGCTCCCCCCAGGTACATCTCTAAATCCAAAGGGGGTAGAGCTTCTCCCGCAGATCTTGAATGATCTGCCGGACTACCTACACAGGGAACCGGCTCTGCTCATCTTTAGGAAGCGTTTAAAAACTTTCCTATTTAGAGAGGCGTTAACAACCACGTAATCTTTTGCCTCCGCCGCTGCAATCCTATTTCTGCCCCAGTGACTTGCTCACTCTTCTCTAGAAGTGCTTAGAGACCTGCAGGTGATTTGCGCTATATAAAAGTCATATAACATAACATATAGTTAGTTGGACATTTTGCTCATAGAAAACCATAGAAATTACCCTGTTATAGTTAGTTGAGCTAACTAACTGCGGACATCAGCGCTCACAATTCAGATGCAGTGGCGATTGCAGATGTCGCAGTCCTGTTCGCAAGACACTTTGCTTCCAGTGCGGCCCACCCAGACCACGCATCATCGCATGGTGCGCACACGCTGTGTGCTTCAGGTGCTACTAACTCACTGAACCATAAATCATCGCCACGTACCTGTGCGCCCATCCTGACCGCTGCCTCTGCCCTACACTGGGGTTACACAATTCACAATTCAAGATTAGTAGCGACGCAAATTGTATAAGACACAATAATGGGTTAAGAACACCACATGCTCCCAATCTGTGCAGCTCAAGTCAATGTCACCTGCCTGTGGGCCTTTGCTGTCCGCTGACTCCGGCCTACACTGTGAAAGACCGGTGGGGCCACCAACGTATGCATGTGGCTGTGGGCCCTTGCTCACCACTACCTCTGGCCTACACTTCAGTCAGCACACCTCACAATTCAGATAGAGTCCTGATGCCACATGACGCAGTCCAGTACCCAAGATACATTGCTCCCAGTGCGGCCCGTCCACACCAAGCATCATCACAGGATCATACAGTCTCAATACTTCTGGTGCCACTAACCCTCTTTAACACAAGCCGATCCCACATGTGTAACTGTGACCTGAGTCCTGAATGGCAGTGACCCCAAGTCCGTGGCACCGACCACTGCACCACACTCCCTTCGATCAGTGACGCATATTTCGATATGCAAGGCCGGAGACACGTAGTCCCACTAACCCTCTTTAACACAAGCCGATCCCACATGTGTAACTGTGTCCTGATCCCTGAATGGCAGTGACCCCAACTTCGTGGCAGCGATCACAGCACCAGACTCCCTTCAGTCTTATTTGTTTCTTTTAATACATTTTTTTATATGTAAATCTATACATGACTAAGATTCTTCTTTGTCCAACCGCACAGGGACACCTCCAGGCCCAAGAAGGTTGTTGGGGGTATGATGGTAATGTGGGAAGAGGGTGCATTACCTGCTGATGTGGGGAGAGGCAGTGTCAAAGGGGTATCTGTCACAGAAAGAACTCCAATATCTTTTCCTAAATGCCTGGGACAAATGCCAGCTGACGTACTGAATCACAAAATGGTTTTTCAATGCTTATGTAGTGTGAGTTATAAACAGTTCGCACCCAGGCCCGCAGAGGGCCAGCTGCGGCCCGTCCGCTCGACTCACAGATGCAGTACTACGAGCCGCCCACGTTATTGTAGCTATCCCTGCCCTGTTCCACCGTACGCCACGCCACGCCACTGCGATTACGTTCCAACGTTGGCCCCACATAGCTACCTGTCGCAGACGTACTCGCTGTTGGTGTGCAGGTCAGTGGTCTAGTTCTCAACATCTCAAGGCCCCTCCCTCAGGGCAGGTTTGCACACACACCACACCCATCCGGCACATGCGTCACAGGCCATGTGACCACGCAAATCGAATAGATCGTCAACGTCACATCCTTTATTGCCGGTGCTGACTAGATGGCAGACGCTCCACGTGTCTCAACCATAAAGAGTCTTTCAAAAGTTGCGCAGAAGGTTAGTCGCACCCTCATCTGTATAGCCATCAGGGGCCTACCACCCCCTTGGCGCGGATTTCAGATGAACAGGGTTAGTACCACCCAAACCTCATATGGCCATCAGGTGCCTACCACCACATGCACACACTTGTGTTGCATAGGGTTAGTGGCACCCGAAGCTGATGTGGTCTCCGCCATTGATGACTCAGGACTCAGAGACATGTGTAAGATCTGCCGGACTGCGGAGAAGCTGATGTGGTCTCCGCCACTGAGGACTCAGGACTCAGCGACATCTATGAGATCCGCGTAGAAGCTGATGTTGTCTCCGCCATTCATGACTCAGGACTCAGAGACATATCTGGGATGCGCGACATATCTGGGATGTGCGGAGTTTTGACAGGCACGTGGAGTGCCCACTGCTGCACACTCCGGTGGCACCAGGTAATTATTTGCTCATGGATGCGCAGAGGCGGCAGTGTCTGTCTCTCTCTCTCTCTCTCTCTGTCTCTGTCTCTCTCTCTCTCTTCCTTCTTTTCCTTCTATCTCTCTAACTCTCTCTCTTCCTTCTCCCTTTCTCACTCCCTTTCTTTCTTTCCCTCTCTTTTTCTCTCTGGCTTTTTTTTCCTTCTCTGTTTCTCTGTGCCTCTCTCCTTTGATATGCCCATTACACACGTCCTTATTTTGTGCTTTATTTTCCAGGCTCTGTTGTCGACATCCATGGTCCCCACAGGAGTGTTCCGCCTTCTTGTTTTCTATTATTTTTGTTACATTTTGTTTATTAGTTTATCATTTATATATATGTTAATAAAATAATAATTTTGAAAATAGTTTTTCGTTTATCGTTTACATATATATTTATAAAAAAATTAAGTAAAAAAAAATTAATAACGTTTTTGGTTCTTCTCTTCAATGCTGTGTGACTCTTTCTTGTTCTTATTACTGTTATTTGATGGAGTCCACCATGGTGTTAAATTTTAGGGCACTTATCGTGGGAATACTTGTGATGTCTGCAGTTTACACCAACTTCTGAATAGTGTGTTAGATTTATCTACATTTTACTTCCATTAAAGTGCTGATAATGAAATGCAGACTAGCCGTTCCCGTACAAAAAGACACGAGGTGCACCTTTGCAATTTATTCTAAATACTAAAATCCTGTATTGAATTGCACTGAGGTTGTGGCTGCACTTACAGTGTATACACAAAATCAATTAAGAACTCTCATTGTATTCATATTGATTGGGAATAGTGCATCAAGTGCTAGATCTTGACGAGATACACTGCTCAGTTAGTATATTGTTCTGCACACGAAAAAAATCACATCACAACTTTCACACCAACTGCAATGCGAAACAAATTCTGGCGATAAGCCACTTTAGCACCAGGTATTTTACACCTGCTTTCTGCTGGTATCAAGCAGGACGACTACCTGCACCATGAAACAGAACACAGCCAAGAGCCACACCAAAACACCCACAGGTGCCGTAGAATCAATGAGCATGATGCAGGGATACCCATGAGGGCCACAAGACTCATCGCAACAACTCCAGGACCGCTAACGCCCCCCAAACCCGCATCTGAGCAAGTGTGTCCCTGTGGTCATTGTCTTAGCATGATAGGCACGAGCCCTGCAACATCACAGTGTGCTGTCACCTCAGCGTTGGCAGTGAGCGTGGAAATGTAGCCACACACGCATCCTCCTGCATGCACAACCGGCATCTGCTGGTCCGGAGTACCCAGGTCAGCGCAAGGGTGTGCCTATCCGGCAAGGGGAGCAGGGTGTCTCGGACATGTCCATGTACAGGAGGTGAGGTAAGTGTGTCTCTGTGTTCTGGTGTGGCCTGCCACAAAGGCAGCAGCACTCGATGTTGTAAAGTGCCATGCATCACCTCCAAACGGCACTGTGATGGTGTACTTTGAATGTAGCAGGACATGCGGGAATAGGCATTACAATGGTGTGCCGTACGAGTGTAGGAGATACAACAGCGCACCGTAGAAAAGTGTGGGGGCTCATGGGAGGGAGAAGCAGCTGTTTGGCAATGTATCACACAGTGAACTCGCCCATGTGCCACGGGCCGGGCATCTCATCCATGATAACAACGGTCGCAGACATCCTACAACACCAACGACCAGCCTTTGTACACATCCTGTATGAATGCAGCGTGGTTTGCACTTCTATGCTCGTTTAGTGGTGTGATGTTGGCGGGTTGTGTGACTTGTGCTCCTTGTTGGTGTGTTTCATTTTGGCCATTGTTTGTCTATACTTGTGCTGTACTTAATTGTGCATGTGTGCCATTCTGCCCATCTCCCCCCCGGCCCCCCACTCCCTGCTTCCTAGTGCTGTTTTGTCTATAATTTTGTTGCTCCACACATAAACACATGTAAAGAACAAACTAGAATAGTTCCTTGATTCTTTTAGGTTTCAAAACTTCTATCTATTGGTTTCTTTTGAATTTTCCAGATAAACCGTTTTTTAAATATTCAACAACACATAGAAGTCAGAAGTGCAACATATTCTATCAACACACTTTCTAGAACATTCTACAACATGTGCAGGTTAAAAGTTCATGAATTTTTTTAAACTTAACGATATGTTTTTGCAACATTTTCTTGAACATTTAACGGCACGTGCAGGTTAAAAGTTCACCATTGTTTTAAGTTTGAACAGTGCCTTCCAAATGCAAGTAGCAGCTGTGGTTCAGTTGAGCAAATTGTATCCTATGATATGTACTCCACGTTGAAACTGCTTTTTCTTAACCAATCACAAAGATGCTTTTCACAAAACAAATGTGCACCCTACCTTAAGAAAAGAATGCTTTTCAACTCCCAATCACGTATCGTTTTGTATGGCAAAAAAAAGTACTTCCCCATCTTTAAACATATCTCTTATTCTACCAAGGAACTGCATGAGCTACAGACATCTTTCCATACCTTCCAACCATACCTTCAAAATGCTAGTGTGGATCGTGGGACATAGCTATATTTTCAGGTGCAAGAGGTATGCAGAACACAGACGTATTGACTTAGACCTAGGTTTACAAAATGTGAACATTAAATGGTTTATACAGAGAAGATTGAAGTTGCACCAATTGCTACCTTTGGTTAAAACCTCTTTGCATCTTCCACACCCTGACCTCATGATTGTGCATTGTGGTGGAAATGACCTAGGCACATTGACTGGGGTAGGTTTGGAAATGCTTATGAAGGACACCTTTGGACACCTCAGCTCAGCAATAGCTCACATAATAGCTCACATAATTTCCACGCCGGCCAAGAGGGCCTTCAGACCCATAGGGGTGAGTAGTTTGCGCTTTACAAATACTGTATTGATTTGAAACGAGACAAATTTACCTTCACACTCCCTGTATAACACCCCCTAAGCACCATACACAAGTTACAATGTTCAAAACAAAAGTTCCTCTGAGTAGGTATAACTACATGCTGACACTACTTGACAGATGTGGCACAGCGGCTAGAGCACATGACTTCACAGCATATGACACACAGTTTGGACTCACACTTTCATCCCCGACTCCAGCAGAACCTCAGCTTAGCACCATGAGACTCTAGACAATACCTCACATATTTTCCGTACCCCAGGACTTTCAAACCAGTTGGAGTCAGTAGTTCGTCCTAGTAGGTATAAAAACATGATGACACTACTTCCACAGGTGTGCTGCAGCGGCCAGGGCACATAACTTCACACCATAAGACACACAGGTTAGGCTCACGCTTTCATATATATATATATATATTCACTTAAAAAACCATAGGTTTCACACATGTTATAGTTAGCTGGACATTTCCCTCGTAAAAAACCAATGAAATTCCCCCGTTATAGTTAGTAAAGGGAACTATAACTCACGCGACCGCAATCCACTGCTGATGACGTCAGATATTACATCACTGTATTTATTCACTTATTTACCCATTTTTCTTTCCTTTAACCTTTAGCTATACATATTTAATAAATATTTATTTTACAGAAAGACACATATGTCATCAGTGATGTAATATCTGACGTCATCAGCAGTGGATTGCGGTCGCGTGAGTTATAGTTCCCTTTACTAACTATAACGGGGGAATTTCATTGGTTTTTTATGAGGGAAATGTCCAGCTAACTATAACATGTGTGAAACCTATGGATTTTTAAGTGAATTTGCAAGGTCTTTTAAATGCTAATTCCTAACTATAACGTGTGTGAAACCTATGGTTTTTTCAGTGAATTTGTACGGTTTTTTAAATGCTAAGTTATGTATTTATTATTATTATTTTTTTTTTTAAGGTTTTTCACCGTGCGCGTACCATGCGCGCTCGGTGCACTTTGCGCACCGTGCGCGCTCTGTGGGCACGCGGTGCGCTTTGCGCACCGCGCGCCCACGTTACGCCGTTCGCTTAATTTTCACGTTTCTACCGTGCGCGCACAATAAGCGCACTCCGCGATTTGTCGTAAAAATATTAAAAACATTTATGGCCCTTGGGGGTCCTTTGGGGACCCCCTGACAATGGCTAGGGGGTCAGGAACTGTCCACCCTGCCCCCTTTTCATGTTCTCCACCTTTATTTTTCACCTCCCTCGGACTGCGATAGACAAAATTGCGGCCGACACTTCCTGGTTTCGACCGATTCGAATGTTTACTAAGATCTAACAACCAATCAGAATTGCGCTCGTGCACGGCAGGGTGCGCTTACCGTACGCGCACGGTGCGTGCCTATAGATATATATATGCTTTCAAATGCTATTTTCTCAGAAAATACTGAACAGATTTACACCAGACCTGCAAAAGGCACATCCCTGACCTGAGGACTACCTCTCTGCCAAATTTCAAGGTTTTCTGTTCAGCCGTTCGGGCTGTAGCGCGGACTAAAGGTCCTATGGGAAAATGCATAGGGAAAACGCGTTTTGGGACCCCCCCTTTTTCTCAGCCCCCGCTTGACGAATCCCCCCGAGACTTTCAGGGAAGGAGCGGAGCGGAGTGCCCCACCTATTTTGAAAATTTCGCGAGGATTCGTCAATCGACGCAAAAGTTATTCCAAATAGAATGTTGCGGATTTCCTATGGAAACACGGTCCTAACTATAACTATCTACTGGCGACCGCCAGTAGATAATATATATATATATATCCAAGCTTAACTGCTCCTGCCACTTCCGATTCCCACACAGCGGCGGTACGGCGAAGAAGGAGGCGCAGACCCCACAGAACTTCATGCAAAGTTTAGTTTATTTAGACCCAGCACAACGCGTTTCGGGCTGAAAAGCCCTTGTTCACGTGCAAAATGCAAACATGCCATCTTGGTTTTTATTTTCTAGAGTGAACACACCCCTTGACTAACATCACAGGTCACCTGATCATAGATACAGAGGAAAGACTACATTTTTGTTGATTTGTACAGTTACGACTAAATCCACATGCATATCTTTATATCACATATACATTTCATTTTTAAACATATACATCCATTCAAATTCTATATAAATATGTGCAAATAGCTTATTTTCTTTTGCCTTTTTTCACTAACATTAATTTAGTGAAAAATATATGTATAACTGGATAAATCCATCAAATGCTATCAGAATGCAGTCTTATCAAATCTCATATCACCGGATATATATATTACCTACTGGCGGTCGCCAGTAGGTAGTTATAGTTAGGAGCTAGTTAGTATAGGAAAATGGCAACATTCTATTCCCAATAACTTTGGTGCCGATTGACGAATCTTCGCAAAATTTTCAAAACTAATTCCTTGTTGAGATCAGCTCCTATGTTGAAAGTTTGGGGGTGATTCATCAAGGAGGGCCAAGAAAAAAGGGGGGTCCCAAAACGTGTTTTTTCAATGTTAATTTCCATAGGAAACTTTAGAAAAGGCTACAGGTCGAACGGGTGAACGGAATTACCCCAAATTTGGAAGGGAGAAGGGTCTTGGTCTAGAAAGCACACTTTTGTTTATTTGGTGTAAATCTGTTCAGTAGTTTTTGAGAAATATCGAAATGTACAGATATTGATATTTGGGAATTCTGCCATCTGATTGGCTGAGGCGTTACGAGCACGAGCTTGCTGGTGATTGACTGCGAGCGGTGTGAGAGGTTGCAACTAGGACGTGTTGGCCGCCATTTTGTGATTCCGTTGAAGCGAGTAAGAGGAATAAAGGGAGAAAAAAGTGGGAAAGAGGAGGGTAGGAGCACTGTGAGGTTTGTAGGGTGGGTAGGGTGTGCTATAGAGGGAGTGTGAAGCTAATTATTTATCCCTACTGGTGTGAAAGTGCTGCTTTGCCCACCGTGAGATGGTGCTGAAGTGAGGTGCTGGTACAGTCTGGGATGAAACTGTGCGTCTAAACTGTGAGCTGAGTGCTGTAATGTGATGTGCTCTGGGTGCTGTAGCATAGTTGGCGCTGTAGCATATCTGTGCAGGTGGTGTTAGTATGCGTTTAGAGTATAGCTGGAGTGGGAAGCAAAGTACTTAGTGGTATCGGTATGAAGACTCGGGGATGAAACTGTGAGTGTAAGTCGTGAGTTTATTGCTGTGAAGTGATGTGCTGTGGGCGCTGTAAGATACTGGCCGCTGTAGCATACCTGTGTAAGTAGTGTTAGTGTGTGTTTATTCTATACAGGGAGTGTGAAATGAACTACTCATCCCTATTGGTCTGAAGAGTGGAATGTAGTGTTTTAGGAAGCAGGATTAAAGGAATAATTGTGAAGAATATAATGCAGAATGTTGCAATGCCAGAGAAGGAAAATGGTAAAATGAGTTGTGTCCAAGAAAGTGGTTATGTGTAATAAAGGGATGAAGTTTGAAAATTATACAGAAAGTGTCTTTATTTCAGTGCCATAATTGGACCCACTGGTGCAAGAGCTAGGGTATCCAGCTGATGCAAAGTTGAACCACTTCTGCTGTATTCAAACGTAAGCTTCGGCATTGGTGAATTGTATATTACATGTTACAGTTGCATGTGAAATAAACAATAGCTATTACACTTGAATGACTCTACATTCTATAAAGAAAATAAAGGTAGGATACGATTACCACATGTATCATTTAAGAAAATAAATAAATAAAAAAGAAATTGCAAAATGTAGTCATCAAACTTTTTATGTACCTTGGCAGTGCTTCTTTGTAATAGAAAATTAACAACAGTAGTTAGCAAGCTGTTGTACAGTAGATTCAATGTGGTGCGTGTCAGGATTGGTACTAGTTTTACCCACATTGGAACTTTGAGGATGAATACAAACATTTTGCTTCTCAGAAGCACATTTGGTACCTTTGTAGTCAAATCATACATTATTGTCTTCAGCTGTTTCAAAAAAACATTCTCGTGTAGAGAGCTAAGGCATCAAGCTTAGACAAACTCCAATTGCTTCTGCTGTAGTCAAATGGAAGCTCCTGCATCAGTGAATTGAACATTATATGTTACAGTTCTATGCGACCTATAGAATAGCTATTAGACATGAATAAATACATTGTATAATGAAAATACAGGTAGTTTATGATTACCACACTGTGCCAACCAGTTCCTAAACAAAGTCGTCTTTTTACATTTTTATCGTGAGGTTCTGAGCAGAGGCTGACTTTGAGTAAAATTGTGTGAAAGGGCTTTGTGAATAACAGGCAGGCAGAGAGGTGTGTGCACAAAGAATAGATGTGGTTTCTAAATGGGTGTCGGGTTTAGGTTAATTTTGGAAGTAAATAGTGTATTTGCATAGGCCATACATCACCGATTCCTGGTTAGACTGGAGACGTAAGGGAGAATAATGAGGATAGAGTTCAAATGTCTGAGTATACTTTGAAGATTATTATATCAAAGCTGTTGGATTGAAGTGTATTATAAAAAATGTAAAGGAAAAAGTCAAAAAAGATGGAAAAAAATCCATTCAAGAATAATGTGAGTTTCTTACACGTCTTGAAGATTCCAGGCCAGAAGTTCTTCAGCTGCTTGAGATGCGTAATGTTCCAAGAGGCTATTGTTGCCATCATGTGAGAAAAGCGAAGCGATCCAATTCATATCCTCGAAGGGACAGTAATGTTCCTCGAATGTTGGAGCGGTAATTTGAATGGGCAGGCAATCTGAGATGTTGTGAAAGGTCGCGCGTTGGAGGACATCTTTCGCGGCTGCGCAGAAATCCCATTGCGCTGCGATTCCTTTTTGCATTGCATTCACCATTGCTCCGTTGCCAGAACAATCACGTTCATGGTTTTCAAGATACTTCATTACCTGCTGGATATCTGGAGCGATTGTTGAGATGTTGGCAAGGCATAGATCCATTTGCCAGTCGAATAGGCAAGTTTTGCAATCAAACAATGGTTTTACGCATATTGCATAAGTGTAGGTAAATGTTATGTTGTAGCTAGCTCCGATAATAGATAGAGGCAGGCAGCCGAAAAGTTTTTCTGTTTTTTTACAACATTGATGTAGCTTGGCGTAGAGGCGTATTCTGTCGGACATAGTTGTCACCATAGAGAGCATAGCCATTTCTAGAAGTAGAATTAGTAGTAGGATAGCCGCAAAGAGGGTGAGAAATATGGGCACTGTTCCTGTTATTCCAGAGATGATCGAAAGAATGTCTGAATGTAGTCTGGTATTAAAAGAAGAACAGTTTGAAAGCGTGTTAGAAAGCTGTAGGAGGGGGGAGGAGCCTAGCGCGCATCCAAGATGGTCGCGTGAGCACAGGGCTCCCCGGACCCTCGCTGCTCCTCGGAATTTATCCTGACTTTATCCTGACTTGGTTGATGGAATCTGGAAGACGAATGTTGGCTGAACACTAAACTCCTTTCGGAAACCAAATCGGACCTGGCGATCCTGAGTTATGGTGGTTTGAACTTTTGAGGCCCAACCGATGGCTGTGCCCGATGCGAAGGTGATCTGTGGAGCCGGGGCGTAGTTGAACAACAACGGCAGCGGGGCTGTGCCAGTGGCCGTCCCATCACTTTCGGTTTCACTTTTGGATCTCTGAGGGGCTGGACAGTGGAATTGCTTGGTGCGACTGGGCTTTCACTTTGCCTTCGCTTGATGCCTGTGTCTTCGCCTGCTACCAGTGCGCCCATCGACGGTGGTCCCTTCGTTTCGCCACATTGCGGCCTCTGGTGCGGCCCGCATCTGCTCGGCCTGTGCCCCCTCGACGCTTCCTCGGTGGTCCCCTTCGGCGAACGTGGTTCTCATGGGAGGCAAGGGAGACCCCGAGAGGCGTAAGACCAAGACATCCCTACGTGGGGGACTGGTCCAGACGAACAACATGGACCGCTACACTCAGGGTAAAGGATCTCCCGGGACGGCCAGTGTCCCCCCGGATGATGCCAGTGGTGGCCCGTCCGTTTCTCCGGATCTGTCCCTGCAGGACATCATGGGCGCCATTAATGGCATCAGGGAGACCATCGCTACGCAGTATGAGGCCTTGGCCCGTAAAATCGACATGGTGGCCATTGATGTTATGCTAATCCGGGCGGATCTCTCTAAGACCAACGAGAGGGTTCAATCGCTGGATGTGCGGACGTCCTCCCTTGGTACGGACGTGTCGGACCTGCGGACTACTCTCGGCGATCTCAAGTCGGCCAACGATCTGATGGCCCGGCGGCTGGAGGACTTCGAGGGACGGGCTCGACGCAATAACATCCGCGTCATAGGCGTTCCGGAGACCTCCGATAACCGCCCGGTTGATCTCATGGTTGAGGAGCTCATCCTCGAACAGCTTGCCCCCGCTGGCCTGAGTAAGTTCTTCGCTGTGGAGCGGGCCCATCGAGTTCCAGGTGGTCGGCCGCAACCGGGGGCCCCCCCGAGGCCTATTGTTGCGAAACTTTTTCATTACAGAGACCGAGATGCGATTCTGCAGGCCTCACGGGTCCATGGCCCAGTCCGATATGAGAACTCGTCCATTAACTTTTTCCCGGACTTCACCCAACTTGTCCAGAACCAGCGGATGGGCTTCCAGGGGGTGAAGCGTCGTCTCCGGGACCTGGGTCTCAAGTACTCTATGCTTTTTCCTGCTAGGCTCCGAGTGGAATATGAAGATCGGACTACCTTTTTTGACTCTCCTGCGACTGTGAGTGACTGGCTGGATTCGCTGCCGGACGGGGGTGACCGGACTGGGCCCTCTGCCGGTACCGAGGGTGGCGGATCTCCTTCGGAGTGACTTTTGGTCCTTGACTTTGCCATTTTGTATTGTTCGGCTGGGTTCTACTTCTTTTGTGCATTTTGTTTCATTATGATCTGTGTGGGGGGCGGGCGGGGAGGGGTCCCTTTCCTCCTCCGGGGTCTTTTCGTAGAATGGGGTTTGTAGGGCGACAGGCACACTGCAAGTTGGGGTGGTTTTTTGGACCGCAGGGGTGCAGGGTGGGGGGTGTTGGATTTGGGGGGGGGTTGGTGGGTGGGTGGGGTTGTTTGGATTTGTGTTTTTTGTTTTCAAGGCGAGGTATTGGCTATGGTTCAGTTTCGGGTGTTGCGCTATTTGCTAGGGGACCTTTGATCTACTGGAGGGGATGGGGGGGACGGGTTGAGATTGATGTCTTGGAACGTCAACGGATTGGGGGACCGTATCAAACGGGGTGTTGTGCTGCAATATTTGCGTCGTCTGACTCCTGATGTGGTGTTCTTACAGGAGACGCATCTGGTTGGTAATGTTTGTCATGCCATGAACAGGGGGGGATACCGACTCGTGGCCCATTCTGGTTTCACCACTGGTTCTAGAGGGGTAGGCATTCTCCTGCGATCTTCACTTCCGTTAGAGATCACCAGGGTAGTCCTGGACGATAGAGGGCGATATGTGGCTCTGACTGGGAGGTGGGAGGGGCAGTCCCTTTCCTTGATCTCGATCTATGTTCCCCCGGGCCTCCAGAACTCCACCTTCTCAGACTTGGGTCGTATGCTGCTTGGGCTTCCTGACAGTCTTTTGCTTATGGGTGGGGACTTTAATTCGGTTGTCTCGGGTGACCTGGATCGCCACCCGCCCAGGGCCCTCCCTGCTGCCCAGGCGTGGCTCGGCGGACTCCTGGAGACCTTCGGTCTGGTGGATTGTTGGAGGTTAATGCACCCGACACAGTGTCAGTACACATTTCACTCTGGGGCCCATGGGAGTCTCTCCAGATTGGATTATTTTCTTATGCCCGCGGCCCAGACTGCCCGGATTCGAGAGGTTAAACACCTGGCCTGGGGTATCTCTGATCATTCCCCACTGTGGTTGCTTTTTGACACTGGGACGCGGTCCACTGGGCGGATCGCTCCTATTAACCCTTGGTACCTGCGAGACCCCAAGATCCGTGATAGCCTGATTAAGTCGATTGATCAATATTTTCTTGAGAATGAGGGGTCGGTGTTGTCCTCAGTGTCCCTGTGGGAAGCTTTTAAAGCAGTGCTCCGCGGGCATGCCCTGTCCCAGATAGTGGAGGCTAAGAGGGTTAAGAGAGAGGCGGTGGTGACGCTGGAGACTGAAATATCGGGGCTGGAGGCAGCCTTGGAGGCTGGTGTCACTCCGGATGGGCTGCATGCCCTCAGCCTGAAGCAGTTTGAATATAAATCTCTTGTTACTGACGCTGCCAAGACCATGTATAGGGAGCAGCAGGGTAGGTTGTATGATGCCGGAGACAAGGCGGGTAAGCTGATTGCCTGGTTGGACAAGAAGGAGAGAGTGAATCGTGTGGTCCCGGAGCTTCGGGCTTCGGATGGAGTGTGTGTGACTGAACCTGGTGAGATTGTGGAGTGTTTTGCTGACCACCTCCGGGCGGTGTACTCTCCGGTGTCCGATAGAGATGAGGACGACTCTCGTCTTCTGCTGCGGGATATTGCCCTGCCCGGCTTATCCGACGAGGACCGCGAGCTGATGGATGCCCCTTTGTCTGTCGACGAGATTGCTACTGCGATTCGCTCCCTTCGCTCGGGCAAGGCTATGGGCCCCAACGGCCTGCCGATTGAACTGTATAAATTACGCCCGGATAAAATCGCGCCTTTCCTCCGTCATATGTTTCAGGAGTCGCTCGAGAGGGGTTCCCTTCCCGATGACCAGCGTCTGGCTACTATAGTGGTGATTCCCAAGGATGGTAAGCCACGTGACCGCTGTGCCTCATATAGGCCTATTTCCCTACTAAATGCCGAACCCAAAATCCTTGCTAAGGTCCTCGCTAATCGCTTGCTGAGCGTTATATGTGACTTGATACATCCGGATCAATGCGGCTTCATCCCTCATCGTAATACCGCTCTCAACTTACGGCGTCTGCACGGCGTCCTCGCTAGGGCGGAGTACTTCTCTGAACCGGCCGTATTGGTTTCCTTAGACGCCACGATGGCCTTTGACACCATTGAGTGGCCATTCCTTTGGACCGTCTTGGCGAAGTTTGGCTTTGGGGAGGGATTTCTTAGCTGGGTGAAGCTTCTTTATGCTGGACCAATGGCTCAGGTTGTTGTCAATGGGCGGGTTTCTCGGCCTTTCGCTCTCGGGAGGGGAACTAGGCAGGGGTGCCCGCTGTCCCCGCTGCTCTTTGCTCTCGCCTTGGAACCGCTCGCTGCCTGGCTCCGTTGGGAGCCCTCGATCAGGGGGCTCCGGTGGGCCCCGGGCTTCGAGGATCGGGTCTAATTGTACGCGGATGATATTCTCTTGTATCTCACCTCGCCGCGGGAGTCGCTCAATGTTCTCTTTGATGTCCTTACTTCCTTCGGGAAAAATTCGGGTCTGATAATTAATTGGTCCAAATCTTGTGTGTATCCTATCTCCGGTGGCCTTCCTCTCTTGCCGCCTCGGCTTCCGCTCCAAATATCTCAGTCCGGCTTTAAATACCTGGGGGTGTACGTTTCGTTGGATCCGGCGGTCCGCTATGAGCAGAATCTCCTGTCTCCACTCCGGCGTTTGAGGGCGGATACGGCTCGGTGGTGTAAGCTGCCCTTGTCTCCACTTGGTCGCGCGGCGCTGTTTAAGATGATGTCCCTTCCCAGATTTCTTTATGCACTCCAGAACTCCTTCGATGTAATTCCGGCGGCCTACTTTAGGGAAGTGGAGAGTTTGCAGAGGAGACTGGTTTGGGACGGGCGAGCGCGTATCGCTTTGGCAAAGCTGACTCTCCCCTGGTATGACGGGGGCATCGCGCTTCCTGATATTAGACGGTACTATTGGGCCTCCCAGCTGTCTGCCATTAACCATGCTACGTACGCTCCTGGTTTGAACCCGGCATATGAGATGGATAAATTCCTGCTTCCCGGCGGTAACTATAACAGAGCGCTTTACTCTCGATCCGCTGGTAGGACCCTTACGGGCCCTACTAGGATTGCGGTACGTGTGTGGAAGGCGGCGAACGTAGCGGTGGGCTGGAGTGAGCGTTTAACGTGTGCCACTCCTTTATTCGCCTCAGAACGCTTGGGAAGCCTCTGGACTACGAAAGGCTTCGAGCACTGGGACACGATCGGCATCAGCAGAGTGGGGGACCTATGGGTTAAAGGTGCGGTTAAATCCTTTGCGGCGCTCCAGAGCGAGCACGAGCTTAGTGAAAGAGAGTTCTTCCGTTATGCACAGGTTCGGCACGCCCTGCTCTCGGTCTTTGGGGAGGGGACCACGGTCCCTGCTTCTTCGCCTCTCGGGGACCGCATACTCGATGGTCACGTCCCCGACAGTACTATCTCCTTGATTTACAAAAAACTGATAAATAATCGGGCTGACCTCTTGGTGCTTCTTCGGGAGGCATGGACGGGAGATGGGGTGGAGTTGGACGACGAGGACTGGCAGACCGCACTGTCATCCCCTAAGGAGGTGGCCATCCCGGCCCGTCTCCGTCTAGTCCAGCTTAAGATTCTCCATCGTGTTTATGTGACGGGCCCCCGCTTGGTCTCGATGGGGTTCTCTGACGACGGACTCTGTAAGCGTGGCTGCGTGCTCAGTGCCACCTTTCTCCACATTCTATGGGAATGCCGCGAGGTGGCGGAATATTGGCGCCAGGTGCATGATGTTATGAGACGAGTCACCGGGGTCGCTCTGCTGCCGGAGGTGCGTCGCTGTGCTCTGAATGTATGGGAGCCCAATGACTATAATGCGGCTCAGGCTCGGTGGGCGGCCTTGGGGAACATGATCGCAAAGAGAGATATAGCGCAGCTTTGGGGTTCCCAACGGCCTCCCACCGTGTCCGTATGGAAGGAGAACATGGACTGGTGCATGTTCAGGGAGAAAACTGTGTATGTGGCGCGTGGTAAACCGGGGGCATGGGGTAGAATTTGGGGGCAGTGGAACGTGTATCGCGGGTCTATCTGTGCTCCCCCCCTGGTGGATACGTCTGGGGTTGCCTCGTCCCCTGATCCTTGAGGGTTCCTTGCTTATCTTGTACTTCGGAGTACAGATTTGGTTCTCCCGTGACCCCCCCTCCCTCTCAGGCCTCCTTTTATTCCCTGGGTGGGCGGGTGTGGACTGACGCCCATTTCAAGTCGTTTCGCCTTGCTTTTTTATTTTTTTTTATTTTTGTTGTTATTTATATTAAAAGTGTGTATCCTGACTTCCCTTATGTGCAGTCTGATCTACTGTAATATAGCGGAGCCCTTGTGGGCCAGTCATTGTTTTTTGATCTGCTTGACCACTTTAACTACTAGCGGCCGGCCCTGGTGGTTGTAGGCCCGTGCTTGTAACCTTTCTCTGCACAATAAAACTTTTTTTCAAAAAAAAAAAAAAAAAGAAAGCTGTAGGAGACCGTGTTAAAAAAGTGTGCCAGACCTTGAGTGTGACATGTGTTGAAAATTGTGTAACAATTCACAAAGTGTAATGAGAGGTTCATATTTAAAAGGGAGTGTATCTGCAGTCGATAAATGTCTTTTGCAGAAGTGAGGGACACTTCTGTTGTGAACAGAAGCGCTTTCAGTTTGTTTTGTTTAATGAAATCTGTTTTCAAAGTATGAATTGAAGGCCAAGTTGGAGTTTGGGAGTTAGTTTGTGTGGGTGGGAATAGACATTGCCACAGGAAGTTACTCGGTTTGAAACAGTAAGGACATACGGTATGCCAGCTCACATTCCGTAGGAGTGCATGTTATTGAGAAGCAGATAACTGCCGTTAGAAAGCTGTGTGAATGTTGGTCTGATTGTGGGAGTTGGCGTCCCCTTAAGAAAGGACGCAAGATTGGAGGCTGTAAGCTTAGAAGCGCTGTGTAGTTGGACGTTCTTGGATAGTAATGAATGACTGCCATTGTGGTCGCACTTTTCACCAGTGAGAAAAACTTCTGTATGCTCTTTAAAACAGCGATATATAAATGGGAGAAACCACTGCTCGTGAATAAACGCGTTAATTCATATAATCACATACAACATGACAAACAACATGTACATCTAGCAGACACAACAACACTATGTACTGTGGGAACCGTGGCTAGCCATGTACACAAACCAAACATGGCATGGCACCTCTGCCACACAATGCAGAATTCGGGGAGAGATGGGAGCAAAGTATGTGCGAAGGTGGCAAGTAATTCTCGATTATAAAAGTATACAATGCAAAGTCTTGAAGGGATGTGCCGGACAGACTTGAGTATGCAGAGCACAGACATGTACATGTCAACATACACTGATGGTCTATTGAGTGAAGTGGACAGTGGACGCAACCATGATAATACAGTCAGTAGGGAAGATTATGGAATGGTAGCGCGTACGTGCCTCCCCCCCCCCCAAATGTTTAGGTAAATGGGCTGACTCGCCGTAAGCAATGCCAGCGTAGGGGTATGAATTAAAGGCACATATCTTTGGGTGTGGTTCTCTTCCGGATTGGCGAACGTGTCTACCAGGTCTGCGCAGCTGCACCGCCACGAGGCTGATGCTGTAAGCGAAGGTGGGTGCGTGAATGATGCTCTCAGCCTGCTGGTACTCAGAAACCATCATGGCCGATGTGATGCATATATGCCCCACAGTTCACCTTTCGACACCGCTGTATGTGAAAGAGGGCTGACCATGTGCCAGCGGAAGGTCCTGGGCCGAGGTCTGCGCGCTCGGAATGCTCCTGAGATTAGTGCTGGCTACCGCGACACTTTGCCACTGGATTCAAGCAAGCCAGGCTGAAGACGGCTGAAATGCCAGAAATGCCAGAAACCGGTCCTAGGAAGCTTGTTTCCAGTCCAGGGAAGGCATGACTTGGCAGTTCGGGCTGGACTGTTCCCATGAGGCACAGGGTCAGACTGATTTGCATATGGCCATGCCTGAACTGGGGTGGCAGAGTGGGCTAAAGAACGGTGATGGATCAAACCCAGATTTGTTGACTGGGTGTGAGTGTTTGATTGGTTCTGATGCTCCGTCCATCACCACCCCCTTTTGTACCGCTTTGTTCTCCCTAAGTTGGCAGGGTATGCTCAGACGTGAGTCCCTTGCTCACTTTGCCACTGGATTCAAGCAAGCCTGGCTGAAGACGGCTGAAATGCCAGAAACCGGTCCTAGGAAGCTTGTCTCCGGTCCAGGGAAGGCATGGCTTGGCAGTTCGGGCTGGACTGTTCCCATGAGGCACAGGGTCAGACTGATTTGCATATGGCCATGTCTGAACTGGGGTGGCAGAGTGGGCTAAAGAACGGTGATGGATCAAACCCAGATCTGTTGACTGAGTGTGAGTGTTTGATTGGTTCTGATGCTCCGTCCATCACCACCCCCTTTTGTACTGCTTTGTTCGCCCTAAGTTGGCAGGGTATGCTCAGACGTGAGTCCCTTGCTCACTTTGCCACTGGATTCAAGCAAGCCTGGCTGAAGACGGCTGAAATGCCAGAAACCGGTCCTAGGAAGCTTGTTTCCGGTCCAGGGAAGGCATGGCTTGGCAGTTCGGGCTGGACTGTTCCCATGAGGCACAGGGTCAGACGGATTTGCATATGGCCATGTCTGAACTGGGGTGGCTGAGTGGGCTAAAGAACGGTGATGGATCAAACCCAGATCTGTTGACTGGGTGTGAGTGTTTGATTGTTTCTGATGCTCCGTCCATCACGACCCCCTTTTGTACCGCTTTGTTCGCCCTAAGTTGGCAGGGTATGCTCAGACGTGAGTCCCTTGCTCACTTTGCCACTGGATTCAAGCAAGCCTGGCTGAAGACGGCTGAAATGCCAGAAACCGGTCCTAGGAAGCTTGTTTCCGGTCCAGGGAAGGCATGGCTTGGCAGTTCGGGCTGGACTGTTCCCATGAGGCACAGGGTCAGACTGATTTGCATATGGCCATGTCTGAACTGGGGTGGCAGAGTGGGCTAAAGACCGGTGATGGATCAAACCCAGATCTGTTGACTGGGTGTGAGTGTTTGATTGGTTGTGATGCTCCGTCCATCACCACCTCCTTTTGTACCGCTTTGTTCGCCCTAAGTTGGCAGGGTATGCTCAGACGTGAGTCCCTTATTCACTTTGCCACTGGATTCAAGCAAGCCTGGCTGAAGACGGCTGAAATGCCAGAAACCGGTCCTAGGAAGCTTGTTTTCGGTCCAGGGAAGGTATGGCTTGGCAGTTCGGGCTGGACTGTTCCCATGAGGCACAGGGTCAGACTGATTTGCATATGGCCATGTCTGAACTGGGGTGGCAGAGTGGGCTAAAGAACGGTGATGGATCAAACCCACATCTGTTGACTGGGTGTGAGTGTTTGATTGGTTCTGATGCTCCGTCCATCACCACCCCCTTTTGTACCGCTTTGTTCGCCCTAAGTTGGCAGGGTATGCTCAGACGTGAGTCCCTTGCTCACTTTGCCACTGGATTCAAGCAAGCCTGGCTGAAGACGGCTGAAATGCCAGAAACCGGTCCTAGGAAGCTTGTTTCCGGTCCAGGGAAGGCATGGCTTGGCAGTTCGGGCTGGACTGTTCCCATGAGGCACAGGGTCAGACTGATTTGCATATGGCCATGTCTGAACTGAGGTGGCAGAGTGGACTAAAGAACGGTGATGGATCAAACCCAGATCTGTTGACTGGGTGTGAGTGTTTCATTGGTTCTGATGCTCCGTCCATCACCACCCCCTTTTGTACCGCTTTGTTCGCCCTAAGTTGGCAGGGTATGCTCAGACGTGAGTCCCTTGCTCACTTTGCCACTGGATTCAAGCAAACCTGGCTGAAGACGGCTGAAATGCCAGAAACTGGTCCTAGGAAGCTTGTTTCCGGTCCAGGGAAGGCATGGCTTGGCAGTTCGGGCTGGACTGTTCCCATGAGGCACAGGGTCAGACTGATTTGCATATGGCCATATCTGAACTGGGGTGGCAGAGTGGGCTAAAGAACGGTGATGGATCAAACCCAGATCTGTTGACTGGGTGTGAGTGTTTGATTGGTTCTGATGCTCTGTCCATCACCACCCCCTTTTGTACCGCTTTGTTCGCCCTAAGTTGGCAGGGTATGCTCAGACGTGAGTCCCTTGCTCACTTTGCCACTGGATTCAAGCAAGCCTGGCTGAAGACGGCTGAAATGCCAGAAACCGGTCCTAGGAAGCTTGTTTCCGGTCCAGGGAAGGCATGGCTTGGCAGTTCGGGCTGGACTGTTCCCATGAGGCACAGGGTCAGACTGATTTGCATATGGCCATGTCTGAACTGGGGTGGCAGAGTGGGCTAAAGAACGGTGATGGATCAAACCCAGATCTGTTGACTGGGTGTGAGTGTTTGATTGGTTCTGATGCTCCGTCCATCACCGCCCCCTTTTGTACCGCTTTGTTCGCCCTAAGTTGGCAGGCTATGCTCAGACGTGAGTCCCTTGCTCACTTTGCCACTGGATTCAAGCAAGCCTGGCTGAAGACGGCTGAAATGCCAGAAACCGGTCCTAGGAAGCTTGTTTCCGGTCCAGGGAAGGCATGGCTTGGCAGTTCGGGCTGGACTGTTCCCATGAGGCACAGGGTCAGACTGATTTGCATATGGCCATGTCTGAACTGGGGTGGCAGAGTGGGCTAAAGAACGGTGATGGATCAAACCCAGATCTGTTGACTGGGTGTGAGTGTTTGATTGGTTCTGATGCTCCGTCCATCACCACCCCCTTTTGTACCGCTTTGTTCGCCCTAAGTTGGCAGGGTATGCTCAGACGTGAGTCCCTTGCTCACTTTGCCACTGGATTCAAGCAAGCCTGGCTGAAGACGGCTGAAATGCCAGAAACCGGTCCTAGGAAGCTTGTTTCCGGTCCAGGGAAGGCATGGCTTGGCAGTTCGGGCTGGACTGTTCCCATGAGGCACAGGGTCAGACTGATTTACATATGGCCAAGTCTGAACTGGGGTGGCAGAGTGGGCTAAAGAACGGTGATGGATCAAACCCAGATCTGTTGACTGGGTGTGAGTGTTTGATTGGTTCTGATGCTCCGTCCATCACCACCCCCTTTTGTACCGCTTTGTTCGCCGTAAGTTGGCAGGGTATGCTCAGACGTGAGTCCCTTGCTCACTTTGCCACTGGATTCAAGCAAGCCTGGCTGAAGATGGCTGAAATGCCAGAAACCAGTCCTAGGAAGCTTGTTTCCGGTCCAGGGAAGGCATGGCTTGGCAGTTCGGGCTGGACTGTTCCCATGAGGCACAGGGTCAGACTGATTTGCATATGGCCATGTCTGAACTGGGGTGGCAGAGTGGGCTAAAGAACGGTGATGGATCAAACCCAGCTCTGTTGACTGGGTGTGAGTGTTTGATTGGTTCTGATGCTCTGTCCATCACCACCCCCTTTTGTACCGCTTTGTTCGCCCTAAGTTGGCAGGGTATGCTCAGACGTGAGTCCCTTGCTCACTTTGCCACTGGATTCAAGCAAGCCTGGCTGAAGACGGCTGAAATGCCAGAAACCGGTCCTAGGAAGCTTGTTTCCGGTCCAGGGAAGGCATGGCTTGGCAGTTCGGGCTGGACTGTTCCCATGAGGCACAGGGTCAGACTGATTTGCATATGGCCATGTCTGAACTGGGGTGGGAGAGTGGGCTAAAGACCGGTGATGGATCAAACCCAGATCTGTTGACTGGGTGTGAGTGTTTGATTGGTTCTGATGCTCCGTCCATCACCACCCCCTTTTGTACCGCTTTGTTCGCCCTAAGTTGGCAGGGTATGCTCAGACGTGAGTCCCTTATTCACTTTGCCACTGGATTCAAGCAAGCCTGGCTGAAGACGGCTGAAATGCCAGAAACCGGTCCTAGGAAGCTTGTTTTCGGTCCAGGGAAGGTATGGCTTGGCAGTTCGGGCTGGACTGTTCCCATGAGGCACAGGGTCAGACTGATTTGCATATGGCCATGTCTGAACTGGGGTGGCAGAGTGGGCTAAAGAACGGTGATGGATCAAACCCACATCTGTTGACTGGGTGTGAGTGTTTGATTGGTTCTGATGCTCCGTCCATCACCACCCCCTTTTGTACCGCTTTGTTCGCCCTAAGTTGGCAGGGTATGCTCAGACGTAAGTCCCTTATTCACTTTGCCACTGGATTCAAGCAAGCCTGGCTGAAGACGGCTGAAATGCCAGAAACCGGTCCTAGGAAGCTTGTTTTCGGTCCAGGGAAGGTATGGCTTGGCAGTTCGGGCTGGACTGTTCCCATGAGGCACAGGGTCAGACTGATTTGCATATGGCCATGTCTGAACTGGGGTGGCAGAGTGGGCTAAAGAACGGTGATGGATCAAACCCACATCTGTTGACTGGGTGTGAGTGTTTGATTGGTTCTGATGCTCCGTCCATCACCACCCCCTTTTGTACCGCTTTGTTCGCCCTAAGTTGGCAGGGTATGCTCAGACGTGAGTCCCTTGCTCACTTTGCCACTGGATTCAAGCAAACCTGGCTGAAGACGGCTGAAATGCCAGAAACTGGTCCTAGGAAGCTTGTTTCCGGTCCAGGGAAGGCATGGCTTGGCAGTTCGGGCTGGACTGTTCCCATGAGGCACAGGGTCAGACTGATTTGCATATGGCCATATCTGAACTGAGGTGGCAGAGTGGACTAAAGAACGGTGATGGATCAAACCCAGATCTGTTGACTGGGTGTGAGTGTTTCATTGGTTCTGATGCTCCGTCCATCACCACCCCCTTTTGTACCGCTTTGTTCGCCCTAAGTTGGCAGGGTATGCTCAGACGTGAGTCCCTTGCTCACTTTGCCACTGGATTCAAGCAAACCTGGCTGAAGACGGCTGAAATGCCAGAAACTGGTCCTAGGAAGCTTGTTTCCGGTCCAGGGAAGGCATGGCTTGGCAGTTCGGGCTGGACTGTTCCCATGAGGCACAGGGTCAGACTGATTTGCATATGGCCATATCTGAACTGGGGTGGCAGAGTGGGCTAAAGAACGGTGATGGATCAAACCCAGATCTGTTGACTGGGTGTGAGTGTTTGATTGGTTCTGATGCTCTGTCCATCACCACCCCCTTTTGTACCGCTTTGTTCGCCCTAAGTTGGCAGGGTATGCTCAGACGTGAGTCCCTTGCTCACTTTGCCACTGGATTCAAGCAAGCCTGGCTGAAGACGGCTGAAATGCCAGAAACCGGTCCTAGGAAGCTTGTTTCCGGTCCAGGGAAGGCATGGCTTGGCAGTTCGGGCTGGACTGTTCCCATGAGGCACAGGGTCAGACTGATTTGCATATGGCCATGTCTGAACTGGGGTGGCAGAGTGGGCTAAAGAACGGTGATGGATCAAACCCAGATCTGTTGACTGGGTGTGAGTGTTTGATTGGTTCTGATGCTCCGTCCATCACCGCCCCCTTTTGTACCGCTTTGTTCGCCCTAAGTTGGCAGGCTATGCTCAGACGTGAGTCCCTTGCTCACTTTGCCACTGGATTCAAGCAAGCCTGGCTGAAGACGGCTGAAATGCCAGAAACCGGTCCTAGGAAGCTTGTTTCCGGTCCAGGGAAGGCATGGCTTGGCAGTTCGGGCTGGACTGTTCCCATGAGGCACAGGGTCAGACTGATTTGCATATGGCCATGTCTGAACTGGGGTGGCAGAGTGGGCTAAAGAACGGTGATGGATCAAACCCAGATCTGTTGACTGGGTGTGAGTGTTTGATTGGTTCTGATGCTCCGTCCATCACCACCCCCTTTTGTACCGCTTTGTTCGCCCTAAGTTGGCAGGGTATGCTCAGACGTGAGTCCCTTGCTCACTTTGCCACTGGATTCAAGCAAGCCTGGCTGAAGACGGCTGAAATGCCAGAAACCGGTCCTAGGAAGCTTGTTTCCGGTCCAGGGAAGGCATGGCTTGGCAGTTCGGGCTGGACTGTTCCCATGAGGCACAGGGTCAGACTGATTTACATATGGCCAAGTCTGAACTGGGGTGGCAGAGTGGGCTAAAGAACGGTGATGGATCAAACCCAGATCTGTTGACTGGGTGTGAGTGTTTGATTGGTTCTGATGCTCCGTCCATCACCACCCCCTTTTGTACCGCTTTGTTCGCCGTAAGTTGGCAGGGTATGCTCAGACGTGAGTCCCTTGCTCACTTTGCCACTGGATTCAAGCAAGCCTGGCTGAAGATGGCTGAAATGCCAGAAACCAGTCCTAGGAAGCTTGTTTCCGGTCCAGGGAAGGCATGGCTTGGCAGTTCGGGCTGGACTGTTCCCATGAGGCACAGGGTCAGACTGATTTGCATATGGCCATGTCTGAACTGGGGTGGCAGAGTGGGCTAAAGAACGGTGATGGATCAAACCCAGCTCTGTTGACTGGGTGTGAGTGTTTGATTGGTTCTGATGCTCTGTCCATCACCACCCCCTTTTGTACCGCTTTGTTCGCCCTAAGTTGGCAGGGTATGCTCAGACGTGAGTCCCTTGCTCACTTTGCCACTGGATTCAAGCAAGCCTGGCTGAAGACGGCTGAAATGCCAGAAACCGGTCCTAGGAAGCTTGTTTCCGGTCCAGGGAAGGCATGGCTTGGCAGTTCGGGCTGGACTGTTCCCATGAGGCACAGGGTCAGACTGATTTGCATATGGCCATGTCTGAACTGGGGTGGGAGAGTGGGCTAAAGACCGGTGATGGATCAAACCCAGATCTGTTGACTGGGTGTGAGTGTTTGATTGGTTCTGATGCTCCGTCCATCACCACCCCCTTTTGTACCGCTTTGTTCGCCCTAAGTTGGCAGGGTATGCTCAGACGTGAGTCCCTTATTCACTTTGCCACTGGATTCAAGCAAGCCTGGCTGAAGACGGCTGAAATGCCAGAAACCGGTCCTAGGAAGCTTGTTTTCGGTCCAGGGAAGGTATGGCTTGGCAGTTCGGGCTGGACTGTTCCCATGAGGCACAGGGTCAGACTGATTTGCATATGGCCATGTCTGAACTGGGGTGGCAGAGTGGGCTAAAGAACGGTGATGGATCAAACCCACATCTGTTGACTGGGTGTGAGTGTTTGATTGGTTCTGATGCTCCGTCCATCACCACCCCCTTTTGTACCGCTTTGTTCGCCCTAAGTTGGCAGGGTATGCTCAGACGTAAGTCCCTTATTCACTTTGCCACTGGATTCAAGCAAGCCTGGCTGAAGACGGCTGAAATGCCAGAAACCGGTCCTAGGAAGCTTGTTTTCGGTCCAGGGAAGGTATGGCTTGGCAGTTCGGGCTGGACTGTTCCCATGAGGCACAGGGTCAGACTGATTTGCATATGGCCATGTCTGAACTGGGGTGGCAGAGTGGGCTAAAGAACGGTGATGGATCAAACCCACATCTGTTGACTGGGTGTGAGTGTTTGATTGGTTCTGATGCTCCGTCCATCACCACCCCCTTTTGTACCGCTTTGTTCGCCCTAAGTTGGCAGGGTATGCTCAGACGTGAGTCCCTTGCTCACTTTGCCACTGGATTCAAGCAAGCCTGGCTGAAGACGGCTGAAATGCCAGAAACCGGTCCTAGGAAGCTTGTTTCCGGTCCAGGGAAGGCATGGCTTGGCAGTTCGGGCTGGACTGTTCCCATGAGGCACAGGGTCAGACTGATTTGCATATGGCCATGTCTGAACTGAGGTGGCAGAGTGGACTAAAGAACGGTGATGGATCAAACCCAGATCTGTTGACTGGGTGTGAGTGTTTCATTGGTTCTGATGATCCGTCCATCACCACCCCCTTTTGTACCGCTTTGTTCGCCCTAAGTTGGCAGGGTATGCTCAGACGTGAGTCCCTTGCTCACTTTGCCACTGGATTCAAGCAAGCCTGGCTGAAGACGGCTGAAATGCCAGAAACTGGTCCTAGGAAGCTTGTTTCCGGTCCAGGGAAGGCATGGCTTGGCAGTTCGGGCTGGACTGTTCCCATGAGGCACAGGGTCAGACTGATTTGCATATGGCCATATCTGAACTGGGGTGGCAGAGTGGGCTAAAGAACGGTGATGGATCAAACCCATATCTGTTGACTGGGTGTGAGTGTTTGATTGGTTCTGATGCTCTGTCCATCACCACCCCCTTTTGTACCGCTTTGTTCGCCCTAAGTTGGCAGGGTATGCTCAGACGTGAGTCCCTTGCTCACTTTGCCACTGGATTCAAGCAAGCCTGGCTGAAGACGGCTGAAATGCCAGAAACCGGTCCTAGGAAGCTTGTTTCCGGTCCAGGGAAGGCATGGCTTGGCAGTTCGGGCTGGACTGTTCCCATGAGGCACAGGGTCAGACTGATTTGCATATGGCCATGTCTGAACTGGGGTGGCAGAGTGGGCTAAAGAACGGTGATGGATCAAACCCAGATCTGTTGACTGGGTGTGAGTGTTTGATTGGTTCTGATGCTCCGTCCATCACCGCCCCCTTTTGTACCGCTTTGTTCGCCCTAAGTTGGCAGGCTATGCTCAGACGTGAGTCCCTTGCTCACTTTGCCACTGGATTCAAGCAAGCCTGGCTGAAGACGGCTGAAATGCCAGAAACCGGTCCTAGGAAGCTTGTTTCCGGTCCAGGGAAGGCATGGCTTGGCAGTTCGGGCTGGACTGTTCCCATGAGGCACAGGGTCAGACTGATTTGCATATGGCCATGTCTGAACTGGGGTGGCAGAGTGGGCTAAAGAACGGTGATGGATCAAACCCAGATCTGTTGACTGGGTGTGAGTGTTTGATTGGTTCTGATGCTCCGTCCATCACCACCCCCTTTTGTACCGCTTTGTTCGCCCTAAGTTGGCAGGGTATGCTCAGACGTGAGTCCCTTGCTCACTTTGCCACTGGATTCAAGCAAGCCTGGCTGAAGACGGCTGAAATGCCAGAAACCGGTCCTAGGAAGCTTGTTTCCGGTCCAGGGAAGGCATGGCTTGGCAGTTCGGGCTGGACTGTTCCCATGAGGCACAGGGTCAGACTGATTTACATATGGCCAAGTCTGAACTGGGGTGGCAGAGTGGGCTAAAGAACGGTGATGGATCAAACCCAGATCTGTTGACTGGGTGTGAGTGTTTGATTGGTTCTGATGCTCCGTCCATCACCACCCCCTTTTGTACCGCTTTGTTCGCCCTAAGTTGGCAGGGTATGCTCAGACGTGAGTCCCTTGCTCACTTTGCCACTGGATTCAAGCAAGCCTGGCTGAAGATGGCTGAAATGCCAGATACCAGTCCTAGGAAGCTTGTTTCCGGTCCAGGGAAGGCATGGCTTGGCAGTTCGGGCTGGACTGTTCCCATGAGGCACAGGGTCAGACTGATTTGCATATGGCCATGTCTGAACTGGGGTGGCAGAGTGGGCTAAAGAACGGTGATGGATCAAACCCAGCTCTGTTGACTGGGTGTGAGTGTTTGATTGGTTCTGATGCTCTGTCCATCACCACCCCCTTTTGTACCGCTTTGTTCGCCCTAAGTTGGCAGGGTATGCTCAGACGTGAGTCCCTTACTCACTTTGCCACTGGATTCAAGCAAGCCTGGCTGAAGACGGCTGAAATGCCAGAAACCGGTCCTAGGAAGCTTGTTTACGGTCCAGGGAAGGCATGGCTTGGCAGTTCGGGCAGGACTGTTCCCATGAGGCACAGGGTCAGACTGATTTGCATATGGCCATGTCTGAACTGGGGTGGCAGAGTGGGCTAAAGAACGGTGATGGATCAAACCCAGATCTGTTGACTGGGTGTGAGTGTTTGATTGGTTCTGATGCTCAGTCCATCACCACCCCCTTTTGTACCCCCCTTTTGTACCGCGACACAGGCACACAGAGCCCAGCCTGAGGCCTAGGAGCATGGAGGGCTTTGTATAATAGTAACACAGTAGTCTGACAGGTACCGACAGTGGAACGGTGTTTTGATACCATACTGAACGATGTTAGAACTGTATCTGAGAGTGGAGATGAAGGTACTCCCTTCGACCAGCTGCAACCAACTCTGAGTCCCAACAGTGGAACGGTGTCTTGAGCCCATAATGGACGATGTCCGATATTACCTGCTGCTGAGTTTTGACAGAACTCCCTCCGTTGAGGTGCATCACACTCTGTGCTTTCATAGCTAACTGCTGTACAGGATTATTGGGCTTTGTTGACTGCAGTCGGTGGAGTACACCGCAGTACAGCAGGTCAGAACAATGAAACGGGGTCTTGATACTATGATTGAGGATGTCGGAAGTAAAAGTCTGGGATGATTTCGGTGCACCCCCTCCGATCAGGTGCAATCAACTCTGGGTCCCAACAGTGAAACATTGTCTTGATCCCAGAATGGACAATGTCCGATATTACCTGCTGCTGAGTTTTGACAGAACTCCCTCCGTTGAGGTGCATCAGACTCTGTGCTTCCATAGCTAACTGCTGTACAGGATTATTGGGCTTTGTTGACTGCAGTCGGTGGAGTACACCGCGGTACAGCAGGTCCGAACAGTGGAATGGTGTCTTGATATCACAATGGACGATGTTAGAACTGCATCTGAGAGTGGAGATGAAGGTACCCCCGCCGATCAGGTGCAACCAACTCTAGGTCCGAACAGTGGAACTGTGTCTTGATCCCACAATCGACGAAGTTAGAACTGCATCTGCGAGTGGAGATGGAGGTACTCCCTTTGACCATCTACAACCAACTCTGGGTCCCAACAGTGGAACGTGTCTTGATGCCATAATGGATTATGTTAGAACTGCATCTGAGAGTGGAGATGAAGGTACTCCCTTTGACCAGGTTGAACCAACTCTAGGTTGCAACAGGGGATCGTTGTCTTGATTCCACAATGGAAGATGTCCGATATTACATTCTGCTTAATTTTTATAGAACTTCTTCCGTTGAGGTGGATTAGACTCTGTGCTTCTGTAGTTAACTGCTGCACACGATTATTAGGCATGGTTTATTGCAGTTGCTGGAGTACACAGTGGTACAGCATGTTCGAACAGTGAAACGAGGTCTTAAATCTATGATTGAGGATGTCAGAAGTTAAAGTGTGTGATGATTTTTGTGTATAACTTCTGATAAGGCGCAACCAACTCTAGGTACCAACAGTGGAATGGTGTCTTGATCACACAATGGACGATGTCCGATATTACCTGTTGCTGGTTTTTCACACAACTCCGTCTGTTGAGGTGCATCAGATTCTGTGCTTCTGTAGTTAAGTGCTGCACATGGTTATTGGGCTTAGTTGACTGGTATTGCTGGAATACACCGCGGTACAGCAGGCCCAAACAGTGAAATGTGGTCTTAATTATATGATTGAGGATGTTAGAAGTTACAGTTTGTGATGATTTCTGTGTACCCCCTCCGATGAGGTGCAAGCAACTCTAGGTCCCAATGGTGGAATGGTGTGTTGCTCCCACAATGGATGATCTTAGAACTGTATCTGAGAGTGGAGATGGAGGTATTCCCTTCTGCCAGCTGCAACCAACTCTAGGTTCCACAAGTAGAACAGTGTGTTGACTCCACAATGGACGATATTAGAACTGCATTTGAGAGTGGAGATGAAGGTACTCTCTTCGATCAGGTTCATCCAACATTAGGTCCCAACTGTCGAACGGTATCTTGATCCCACAATGGATGATGTCCGATATTACTTGCTGCTTGCTTTTTTCAGAAGTGTGTGTGCTGAGGCGCATCACAGTCTGTGATTCCATAGCTAACTGCTGCACATGATTATTGGGCTTGGTTGACAGTAGTTGGTGCAGTATACTGTGGTACAGCAGTTGCAAACAGAGAAATGGGGTTTTGATTCTATGATTGAGGATGTCATAAGTTAAAGTCTGTGATGATTTTTGTGTACCCCCCTCTGATCAGGTGCAACCAACTCCGTGCTTCCAGTTGTGAATGACCACTGGATTTGGTGTAGACTGCAGTTCGCAGGGTTCACAATTTAGATTGCGTGGTGATTGTTTAATTACAGAATCCAGTAGTTAAGTAATTAGAACATCTATTGAAACATACACAATATTGTTTTAGTATACTTGCTTCAAGAAGTTTTTTTATATCAGTTATAGGTTTAGTGAAATGACCACATTTATCTTGGAAGTCCAAAGGAACAGTGAATAGTGTAGACTGTGGAGAGATGAAATCCCAATTCGAATTGTTTTGATTTATTCATTGTAGAGTTCTCATTAATGTATGTTGTTTTATTTTGTAAAGAGGGAGTGAGAAAATGTATTGATGGTTGTGTTTGTGAGTACTGCTTTTAATTAATAATGCAGACAGTAGTGTTCACAATTCAGATCGATTTGCTATTGTAGATGATGCAGTCCTATAAGAGAAGAGATTGCAGTAGTGTGCACCACTCATACGCATCATTGCAGGCTCCGCACACATTTTCTTTGCTTCGTGTATTGCAAACTGTAGAGCTCAAGTCAATGCAACGTGATTGTGGGCCCTTGCTGAACGTTCTCTCTGGCCTATACTGCAGACTTCAGTGTTCACATTTGACATTGAGTCGGTATTGTAGATGATGCAGTCCTGTAGGAAAAGATATTGCTCCAGTGTGCTCTGTCTGCACTACTCATACACATCATTGCGGGCTCTGCAGACTTTTTTTTTTGCTTCGTGTATTGCAAACCATCGAGCTCAAGTCAATGCCACGTGGCTGTGGGCCTTTGCTGACCGCTCTCTCTTGTCTATACTGCAGACTTCAGTGTCCACACTTGACATTGAGTCGGTATTATAGATAATGCAGTCCTGTAGAAAAAGACATTGCTCCAGTGCGCTCTGTCTGAACCACTGATATGCATCATTTTAGGCTCCGCACACGTTTTTTTTGCTTCATGTATTGAAAACTGTAGAGGTCAAGTCAATGCCACGTGGCTGTGGGCCCTTGCTGAACGCACTCTCTGGCCTATATTGCAGACTTCAGTGTCCACATTTGACATTGAGTCGGTATTATAGATGATGCAGTCCTGTAGGAAAAGACATTGCTCCATTGTGCTCTGTCTGCACCACTGATATGCATCATTGCAGGATCTGCACACGTTTTTTTTCTTCGTGTATTGCAAACTGTAGAGCTCAAGTGAATGCCAGGTGGCTGTGGGCTCTTGCTGACTGCTCTCTCTGGCCTACACTGCAGACAGCAGTGTTCACAATTCAGATGGAGTCACTATTGTAGATTAGGTAGTTCTGTAGGAAAAGACATTGCTCCAGTGTGCTCTGTCTGCAGCACTCATACGCATCATTGTAGGCTCTGTACACGTTTTATTTGCTTCATGTATTGCAAACTGTAGAGGTCAAGTCAATGCCACGTGGCTGTGGGACCTTTCTGAGCACTCTCTCTGGCCTATACTGCAGACTTCTGTGTCCACATTTGACATTGAGTCGGTATTGTAGATGATGCAGTCCTGTAGGACAAGATATTGCTCCAGTGCGCTCTGTCTGCACCACTCATATGCATCATTGCAGGCTCTGCACATGTTTTTTTTTAGTTTGTGTATTGCAAACTATAGAGCTCAAGTGAATGCCATGTGGCTGTGGGCCCTTGTGACCGCTCACTCTGGCCTACACGGCAGACAGCAGTATTCACAATTGAGATTGAATCGCTATTGTAGATGAGGTAGTCCTGTAGGAAAAGACATTGCTCCAGTGTGTACTGTCTGCACCATGCATATGTTTCATTGCAGGCTTTGCATACTCTCTTTTGTTGCTTCGCTGATGACAAACTGGGTAGGTGAAGTCACTTTACGTATCTATGGGTCCTTTGTGACCGCTCTCTATAGCCTACACTGCAGACAGCAGTGTTCATAATTCAGATTGAGTCGGTATTGCAGATGATGCAGTGTTGATGCCAACAGATATTGCTCCTAGTACGGCCTGTCTACAGCACGCATTATCGGTGGCTGTGCACATGCTGAATGTTTTTGATGTGGTTATGTGAGTGCACTAGAACTGATGGAGCGTTTATGATATAATCTTTTTGTGTATTATTTAGATCTATTGATTGTGTGTCAGTATACCACAAGTTGTTCTTCTTTTACGATGGAATTATTTCTGTATTATTTCACATCTACTGTCCCTACCTTAATGCAGCATAAATTATTGATTCTTTTAATATTGAATCTCTGTGTGTGATCCAATGATTACTGTTGTAGTTGATGCTAGCAGCAACCATTGTTTACACTTACCGCACACACATCCAGCACAGACGTCACTGGATATGTCACCATGGTAATAAAAAGGAGTCAAGCGTACGTGCCCATATCCACTTCCACTATCTATCTGTGTCCGTGTGTTCATTATCTATGCATGATACTGTCTCTGGGCCATACTATATTACGTTGTGTTGTGGGCCTCGTATTGAACCATGTTATCTGTGGTATTGGAGAAAATTTCTGTAATGTAACTTTTAGGTGTATGGGTATCATAGGTGGAAGGCTACTTTACAGAGGATGAATATTGATGAAAATGATGGTTGCATGTTGTGTGTAGTGTAAGATATGTGTATATTGCAAAAAGTTTTGAACAAAGCTCTCTAAGCAGAAGAGGTGTGTCTCATGAAATGCAGTACAGATGTTGACTAAAATGGGTGGCGTTTTCGAATGAACTGTTACAATGGGAAATGTTATGAACTAATGAAATGCTTTTTTTTATGGTTACATGGCAATTGAGCAGCTAGTGCGCAATGAGACCGCACCCGATGTGATTTTGAGAAAATATAATAATTATAATATAAGTTTATGAGAGTTAGAAATATCTAACTGTTTAAAATTTTTGTAATTATCGCTTGCTCTCATATACACTTTAAAGTTTTTTAGATACAGTTTTGAGACAAAAAAAAATGAGGGAATGGCGTATGTGGCATGATATCATACATCTATGATGTAAAGCAGGGCGTGGCAGTGTGCACTCGTCGCATACGCAGCACGCAGCGGGCGCGACCCTATACGTACATGACGTAACACGCGGCTTGGTAGTGCATACCCTTCGCATACTAAAGTAGCAGCTGGCGCGACCTCATATGTACATGTTGTTACGCGGGACACGGTGGCACAAACCCGTCGGATACGAAATACGCATCATTTAAATGTGGTGGATAGGATTCGCATGTTGATCGAGCTTGGTAGACTACCGGCACGGGACTGTACTTTTCTAAAATAAAAAAATAAAAAATAAAAAGATATTCATATTTTGTGGGGGAAATATAAAAGATTACATAATTTGTAAAGTTTAATAAAAGGGTAATAGAGTTGCAAAATATTAAAAAGCTATTTGAAAAAATATAGGTTTTATAAATATTAAAATATGAAATTAACATTTAAAAAACCTTCAAAATTCACTGAAAAAACCATAGGTTTTACAGACATTATAGTTAGGAATTAGCATTTAAAAAACCTTAGACCATAGGTTTCAGGGTCGTTATAGTTAGTTGGATATTTGACTTATAAAACCAGAGAAATTCGCCTGTCATAGTTAGTTGAGCTAACTATAACTCGCGCGCCTGCAATGCACTGCTGATGACGTCACATATTACATCACTCATGACATGGTCAGTGACATCACTCATGACATCACTGATCACCGCGGCATCAGTCCTAGCCTATGGACACTGTCCTTTCTTCCATTTCCCGGGTTCTGTTCACACACGTGACCTATCACACGACCGGCTTAGTACTACTTCAAGACCCACCGCCGACGTACCTCTATCATCCCGGTGTCGGCGGCAGGGTAGGTCATACGCCTGCGAGTGTACCACATACTCTGGGCTCGTTCCATTTCCAGGTTTACACACTGAGATGGCAACTCATGGCACACTGGGTTAGTGGGTACGTTGGGCTGCTCTGACTGTGATGTACTGGCGTGACACACTCTGGCTTCGCTGGAGGTGCTGCGGTGGTGCACACTGGAGGCGATGGTTCGGTGCTGCCCGTGACCCACGGCATTTGGTTGTTACTTCGGTGGTGCGAGGCCACCATTTGGATGACCTCACCTTGTTGTACATTTACCACCTGATTTATGATACTTGAGCTGCCACTTATGGCCACTACTGGTGGCATTTTAACCGGAGTGCAATTGCTGCTCCCTCTTCCCTTTCCCCAATTAGGACCCAATCGGTGTCCTTTAAACCGCCGGCTACTGTAGCATATACATTTTGCGGACAGTTTAGGTGAGTCCTGTTATGTCCTGATTACCATTTTTCATTGTTTTTAATAATATAGTGCTTCAACCTTAAGAATGGGTGACACTTTCAGAGTATGTTTTCAATATTTAAGATACCTTGTGTAATACTCATCACTCACTATGATTCTGTGTGACAGAGCACCTAATACAAGATCCTTTCCACGAGCACCAGTTTACTGGACAATAATGGTTAATTTTAAATGATGTATTCATTAATGTGTGGTTTTAACATAATTCCTTACCCTTTTTTTTTGTTCCACATTCAGGTCTACTATGAAAGTACAGGGTATGTAGTTTTACACTTACCTTGTAGTGTAGATAGTATAATGTACATCCTGAAGAAGGGTCCCGATAATTTTTTGACTTTTGAGACACAAAACATGTTCATCATTTGAGAGCAGGGCTCTCACCACTAGACACCTCACGACTAGGTTTGGCCCCTCTCCACCTTTTAATTAGGCAGTTTACCTTTATAATAAAGTTCGGATAGGACTAACTGACCTATTTTAACTCACATTTTCCCTACTTCTACACACACTAGGCCCCTCACCCCCACTGCACCCACCGGCAGGAACAAAAGATTCCCGATAAAGAGCCCCGGTTCCGGGTGCCCGTCAGGTATTGCAGCGCCGACCTGACGAGGGCAGACTCAAATGATGAAGCATGACACCTAGCTTCGCTGGGTGTGGGAGAGCCCTAGTTCCAACAAGGAGAATTCCCTCTCCTTCCTGCACACATTAGTGGTTCCCCAGTGACCCTACTACCGGGTCATGCGCCTATCTTCTCGAACCCACTTATACAGAGGAACTTCGTACCCCTCTTTCAACACAGCCTCTTGGGGCTTGTACGCTGGACCACGTTAAACTAGCCCCTAGTCCCTCTTTTTGTTTAAGACATCACTGATGGCATCTCAAATTACATCACTGATGACATCACTGATGACATCATCCACGTGATAGTCTGGCACACCTCTTCACACTGTAATATAACCTTTGATAGACACACTCTAAAATACAGACTACCGTGTTGAAAAGCATAGACACACCAATACCAGATAATAGATATCCATCCACTGTTTCCTATCTATATATTGTGAGCCAGATACACTGATACAGTCACTCATACATGGTGTCACTCATCATTACATCAGTATAATATCCACTCATACACGTATATATACATTTACACAGTGCTACTGATCCATAGAGTTACCCCGGGCGGGCCAGGTCCCGGGGGCATGCCCAAATGGGGGGTCCGCGGTGGCCCCCATAGCCCTGGGGACCGCCACCTTCTTTTTTTATAATGCATGGGGGAGTTAAAGCCCTCCCACATGCCCTGGGGACCACCACATCCCCGGGGCTCTGTTTTTTTTTTTAAATGTGTGTGGGGGGGCTCGAGCCGCCCACACACCCCAGGGACCACCACCTCCCTGGGGCACCAAATATTCCCGCGTTTCCATAGCAAACTCTGCTTTGGAAAACCTGCTCTCACTTGAATGAAGCAAAGCAGGATTGCTTTTGAAAAAGGGGAGCTGCATGTCAGCAGCTCCCCTTGCTCAAAAGCAATGCCGGCTCCCACAGGAGGCGGGGAGCCGCCTGGACCGTGGGGGCATTGGGACTCCCCCCACGGTCCCTAACGGAGAGGCCAGGCCCCAGGGGATGGGGTCCCTGGGTCCAGAAGTGGCCCGGGGGGGGCAGAAGGCTCCCCTCCCCTATAATTAAAAAACATTTTAAAACACGGAAAGGCCGGTCCGAGGAATGGGGCCCCAGGGCCATAATTGGCCTGGGGGTGGCCACACGCCCCCGCCAAAAAAATAAATAAAATAAAAAGGCTGGCCAGGTCCCAGGGGATGGGTTCCCAGGGCCATAATTGGCCTCTGGAGGGGGCCCCACGGTCCCCCTACCCAAAATTTTACAAACAAAAAAACAAGACTGCCAGGCCCCGGGGGATGGGACGTTATAGTTAGGAATTAGCATTTAAAAAACCTTTGAAATTCACTGAAAAAAACATAGGTTTCAGGAATGTTATAGTTACAAATTAGCATTTATAAAACCATAGAAATTCACTGACAAAACCATAGGTTTGAGGGACGTTATAGTTAGTTGGACATTTCACTCATACAAAATCTGAGAATTTCATCCGTTATAGTTAGTTGAGCTAACTATAACTCGCCGCCCCGCAATGCACTGCTGATGACGTCATATATAGAGATAGATAGATAGATAGATAGATAGATAGATAGATAGATAGATAGATAGATAGATAGATAGATAGATAGATAGATAGATAGATAGATAGATAGATAGATAGATAGATAGATAGATAGATAGATAGATAGATAGATAGATAGATAGATAGATAGATAGATAGATAGATAGATATGTACACACAAGATTCTCCTATCATTCTCCAGGACCGTGGACAGGTGGTGCACTGTGCTGCGTTAGCACGCCGGACACTTGAAATTTTCCACAGTCAAGAATAAAGCGCACACTCAGGTGAAATATGCACAGCAAGTTCCAATTTATTTCAGTTGCGTGTTTCGACTGCGAACAGTCTTGACCACACACTGAGTTACTGCTGACAACGTATTATCATAGATACTCAAACCTAGAAAATGACCAAACAGTAGTACTTGTAAGTGTAATAATGTCAACTAAGGCCGCCATCTTGGAACGCCCTACATAGAACAATACAAATAATACATACATAATACTTGTGTCCAAAATGAAGACCATGTCATTACACAAAATAATCCAAACGCACTAATAGACATGAGAAATAATGCATGAACCTACTAGTTGTTGGATTGACTCCTATACTCTGCATAGTGTGCAATGTCTAGAACGAGTATAAGTATGTATCCTCCCTCATGAATATATAAGTCTGGTCAGTGCAAAAGTGCCCCTCCCAGCAACAAGTGCCTCCTTTAACTGCAGAACAGTTTCTGCCATGTGGCTAATATTGTGTCAGCTGTGATGCAGTGGAATCCTATTGTAGCGCTATGCAAAATGGGGGTACAAAAATCCCCAAGCACTGAAACCGGGGCATCGTCAATGTGAAAAGTATATCCCTGTTGACTGCAATCCAGCAAATTAGTTTTGGTTTCTACCTTTTATTGCCGTATGCAACTGAGTACAGAATATTGCGCCAAGTGGCTTGTACCCTAGGATGTTGTCCACTGCAGTACAGTGTAATACAAACCATGTCATACCCCAAATGTACTGTAGATTAGTGCCCAGTGGCTGGATGTATGAATCATCTTTGAAGTCTAAGCACCGTGGTCTGTATATTTACACAAGGGGGAGATGAATGGTTGGGAGTAGGGGATAAGGGAGGAGGCATAAGAAGGAAATGCTGCATTGGACCTAATGATGGGTAGCAGTTCTTGTCCAACCATCATGTACGATTTTGCAGTGTAGCAACTGGTTTTCCTTGAGGTCTAACCCTTCAGTGGCTTGGTACATAGGCCTACTATGCTCTAAGTAAATATGTAACGTGGCTCTGAACATACCAACAGTTTTTATTGGCACATCACATGATCCACCATAGTGCTGAGATTAAATCTCAAAACGATATTTAAGTAACATATAAAATATATCTAAAAAAAGTATTATCTCTTTTGCACTCTTCAGCATGAGTTTGCAGTCCTGAAAAAAAGGGGTAGGGGCCCGTGCCGATGTTTCCTGCCAAAAGGTGCGCCCCTTAAACTAATATCAAGTTAAAAACATCGATATGAATGGTCCCAAAACATTATTATATGAGCATATCTGTCAAATTAAGTCATTGTGCTCCATTTATAAACATAAGTCTATTCACACAGTGGGTACCTGCGACCCTCTAAGCAGCAGACCAATTTCCTGCACATAGTTTAATTCTCATGGAGGTGTATTCCAAATTCCTCGTCCAAATTATTTCCCCCATGACTTGGTCTCAAGATCAAAAATATATTTTGAGTCCTTTTGCGTCGGTGGAGGACCTTGTTACCTCCACTGGGATTTGCATGTATCTGTTCTATTGCGAACAATCTAAGGAGCGAGTTGTTCGATAGATGGTACTCCTAAAAATGCCTCGCTATGGGGTAATGGGTATCCTTGTTATTTATAGCCCTCATGTGTTTGAGTATCCTTTTCTTGACCATCAGGGTTGTGCTCACCACATATCTTAAATGACTGGGGCATCAAAGGACATAAGTCACAAAATTGGAGCGATATGTGAGGTATTGGATGATTTTTCTCTCATTACTAGGTGTGTTGTATGTTTTCTGCATGTAGCTGTGGCGGCATGCCGTACAGTGCCTGCATGGGAAGAACCCCTGAAGATTATGTTGGGTCAAAGAGTGTCTGAGGGCACTGTCTCCTTCCACCAAAATGGCCCTTGGACTGCATCCTTTGTTACTCTAGGACCTGTTTGTATGGTATGCCCTATAACTGCGTCACTGTTCAGTATATTCCAATTGTTTGTGATGATTTTGTAGATCCCCTGTGAATTGACATCATAGGTGAGAATAACTCTGGTGTCGATGAGATTATTCTCTAGTCTGTTTCCTGATTTTTCTTCCAAAGTTTGACTCCTAATTATCTTGTTAGCTTTAGACACCACTGTATCCAGGACGCAAGTAGGAAAGCCACATTTCCTGAACCTGCTGATCATGATGTCCTGTTCTTTGAGATAGGCCTCATCTGTGTTGCAATTTCTTCTTGCTCTCAGTAGTTCCCCATAGGGGATACTCCATTTGAGTTTCTTGGGATGACTTCTGAGAGTATAGAGAAGGCTGTTCCTGCTGTTATTTTGCGATACAGTTTGGTACAAATAGTGTTGTCTTCAATTTCAATCTGAACATCCAGGAATTCAATGGATTTTATACTCATGGTATGTGTCAGTTTGAGATTGAAAATGTTCATGTTCAGTTTGCCAATGAATCTTACAGCATTCATTTAATTGCCTCTCCACATGATAAACAGGTCATCAATGCAGTGAAGCCACATGATCACATGCCCATCTATTGGGGAGACTGCCAGATCCTTCTGGCTGTCTTCCTCCCATGCTCCCAGAAAACAATTAGCAATATTGGGGGCAAAGCAAGTACCCATGGCTGTGCCCAGGATCTGTATGTATATGGTGCCGTCGAACATAAACATGTTGTTGTACAGGCAATGTTCTATCATCTCCAACAACATGTTTTTCAGGTAACATATCTGCCTATGTCTTTGGATATTATGGCATGCCCTAATGCCTAAAGTGTGGTCAATGATTGTGTAGAGGGAATTCACATCAGGAGTAATGAGGAGAAAGTCTTCTTCCCAAACAACTCCTTCTAGTTTGGCAGGAAAGACTTTGATGTCTCTTATGTGGGAAGGAAGGGCAGTTACGTATTCTCGGAGAAAATGATCTACATACTTGGAAATATTCTTTAACACACTCTCCCTGGAAGATACTATGGTGGTTAGGTGGGGTTTTTATGTATCTTGGGGAGAAGATACAGAACGGGGAATTTCATGTAATCCCGTTTCAGATAACAAAATTCTTCCCACTACAGAATTCCACTGTCCTTGCAACCTGTTAGCTTCTCCCATATAAGTATGACACTATCTTTGTACTGTTCAATGTTAATTTTAGCATAGAACTGTGTATCGTCCAATTGTCTATGTGCCTCAGCAATATACTCCTTTCTACTCCACAGTACAATGTTACCGCCCTTGTCAGCTGGGCGTATCACGATGTTGGTATCCTCAGCAAAGGATTTGATGATCATTTTCTGTGCTTTGGTGAGGTTGTGTTGTACCATGTGTTGTGTCTTTTTTTGGTGTCAAAATTTAATGAGCTCTTTAGTGACTGTGTCTTGAAACATATCAATGGTGGAGGGGCACTTTCACACTGATGAGCTTATTTATTCATGAGGAAGGATGCATACTTATACTCGTACTAGACATTGCACACTATGCAGAGTATAGGAGTCAAGCCAACAACCACTTGGTTCATGCATTATTTCTCATGTCTATTATAACGTTTGGATTATTTTGTGTAATGACATACTCTTCATTTTGGACACAAGTATGTCGGTACCATTTGTATTGTTCTAGGTACAGAGTAGAGTGTTCCAAGATGGCCTCCTCAGTAGAGACTATTGCACTTACAAGTACTACTGTTAGTCGATTTTCTATGTTTGTGTAATCTATGATACTGTGTTGTCTGCAGTAACTCAGTGTGTGATCAAGACTGATCACAGTCGAAGGGCGCAACTGAAATAAATAAAGTTTGAAACCATTAAGAAAATGAAGAAAATATGTTATGCATGTTTAGTCTATAAAAAAGTCATTTACGATATTAATAAAACATACAAATAACTCTTTTTCCATTATATTTTTGAACTCCAACAATATTAATACAATAACAGAAACTATATCTACTACATAGACATACATTTAAAGAATGTTGGACTAAAATAATAAAGTTAAATAATGACACACGAACATAACCCATTTTTTAAAAAGTGTTAGACACGAAAAAGGTGACATTTACTATTCCCACACCAATCTAACCATATTGGGGGACGATGTTAGACACTAAAGGGGGAAGATTTACTATTCCCACTCCAGTCAGATTTACTATTCCCACCTAGTCTTACCACATTGGGGAAGGTGTGGGACACTAAAGGGGCAACATTTACTATCCCCACTCCTGTCTAACCACATTGGGGAAGGTAATAGTCACTAAAGGGGTGACATTTACTATTCTCAGTCCATCCTAACTATATTGAGGAAGATGCTGACACTTTTGGCCTTATTATGACCGTTCCGCAGAGTGGTGATGCGGCGGTGCAAACCGCCGCACCACCACTCCGATGAAGGTCACAGCCTCCCCCTCCAGATTACTACTTTTCAGTAGTCTGGCAGGCAGCATGGCGGTTCCCCCTGTGTGCCATTTTCAAAGGTGGCAGAGCCTTTTAATAAGAGAATGCCTCACAAGGTTCCTGCAGAGCAAGGACTCGAATGTCCATGCCGTGCAGGAACCTCTGTGCATGCACACAGGGGGGCACATGTTATGCCCCCCTGTGTTCATCCTCATATCATTGAGGCACTGGGGGGCCCTGAGGGCCCCTTTGTCTCCCCTCCACCTGGATGAGAGAAAATTTGTAATATTCTTGATGGGACCGCTCAGGCAGGAAAAGGAGGCCTGGGCATGTTCTCCACACTGGCTCTAATGCAGCCCACATGGAGAACATGCGAAGTGCGCATGACTGTTTGGCTGGCCCGAGATGGCTGGCCAAACAATCATGTCTACCTAGGAGTGGGCAAACCACTCCTCCCCTGCTCTGGGAGCAGAGCAGCCCTGTCCGTCCCGCAAAGCTGTGCAGCTGGAACAAATACAATGATAATAACCTTAAGGTCGGACTTGTATAAATTTCCTGGTGTCCGGCCAGGTTCGGGGGCTTTTCCTGCTTTAAGTCTCTTAATTGCTGATATAGTGTCGTCCACACTGAAGTCCAGCGCAGTGCTAGTCATATTCATAGAAGAGGGTTGTCGGGAACATCAAGGTTAGCACTTGTGGTCACTGCGCAGCTAATCTCCTAGCATTTAACGTGGAGAAGTGACCAACCCATCTCTCCTGCTGAATGTGATAGCTAAGGGTAGTAGTGCTTTCCAAGCTTCCTAGCACAATGATGTGCCAAAATAGATGATTGTTGTTGCACCTTGCTGCTAGTAATAAATCTTGCCACTTTTTATCAGCAAAATCACGCTTGGCATTGGCAAGCGCAGCCTTATCTCTATGACGTGCTAGGGCTATCCCAGGTTGACTACACTCAATGACTGCTAACTTTAAGGCCCCCTTTGCTGATTTACACTTGGAGTTGAACCATTTGTTGTTCCCTCTGCCATTAGGCTTCTTGCCAGTCACATGTTTGGAGAAAACCACTTGCAAGGCCTCATAAATTACCTGTGGATTGGCAGTAATGATGTTACCTCTGAAGAGTGTACACTATCTAGACCAGAGAAGACATACACTAATAGATCATAAATCCTATTGTACAAATCCCTATTAGAGAGAACTTTAGGCCAGGTGACTTCTCTGTGGTTATTAGCTACAAGAGGCTCTTGTTCCATTAAGGTACAGTTAAGTGATTTCCTATACAGACCGGCACCCTCCATATTTAAGAGCAAGGGATTGTGACCACTATCAAACCTCTGGACGATCATCATGTCCTTAACTGGTCACCAAATACTGATGTCTACTAAGATGTAATTAAAGACACTAGAGCTGGTGTCCTGTTTAAAGGTAGTTTGCCAATTTATATCAGATGCCGTCCTCCCATTGCATGCCCTCAGGCCCCTTCCCATAACCAGTGAAGCGATATGGAGGGATACAGCTGTTGAACATTGGTTACCAGTAGTCAATGCCAGATTTGATATACCTCTTACTCTAATAGAGTATTTATTAGGAGGGAGGGTTCAAAAGAGGCATTAAGATCCCCAACTACTATAACTTTAGAGTTACTTTGGTATACTCCAACTTGATCGTCTAGCAGAGATAGAACCAGAAACTCATTGAAATGGGATTCCGACCTTGCGTAGACATTAAACACAGTCAGATTTAAGCCCTTGGGAAAGGTGAGCTGGATCCCCAGTATGTTAGGTGAGTTAATTAATAGTTGCTTATATTTACATGCTAAGGTGTTCCTCACAAGAGTTACCTGACCCGCTAGCTCTGCCAGATTTTTTAAGCGCAATAGCTTCAACACTATACGTTTTATAACCATTTATGCATGCCCTATCCACAGCCCATTTCTTCTGAAAGATGCAGATGTCATTACTACCTATAAAAGCATGCCAGCCTGGATCTAGAGGTTTTGAGTGAATCCCTGCCAGATTCTATGAAATTAGGGACAGTCATTTATTTACTCCATTGTTTTGTGTAGTCAAACCTCTAAGGATTTCTACCTCATCAGATGACATGTTATCAGTGCTAGAATAGCAATTTCGGATTGCTGGTTCAGGGATTGCCATTATGGATGAAGCCTTGGGTGCAACAAAATTGCAGGTAGAAGGTGCATCAGTGTTAGTTGTTATTTGCCAAGTGGAAGATAGAGGCTCAATAATTTGATTGTTTTCCGAGGACCTGTTAGTGATACCACTGTTAATGGCTGTAGAATTTCATGGCAAAAGCAAAGGAACACACATTATTTCCTTGTGGCTACAGGCACTATGGTTCAAATAAATTTAATCCCTTGAACCACTAGTGTGAGGCTGGATTAGAGTAGTTTTGTCCAGCCCTACTAGACATATATTTCTGCGTTTTACACATGATGGGGCAAGAATAGAAGGGGAAGGATTAGTGTGGTTCCTAAGTCAATCTACGTCTAACATTGGTGACAGCGGCCCTTTCCTGTACCTGGGGTCTGGCAGTAAATCGGTTCCTGGCCTACAATACTTAAAACGAATACATGAGTTATTTAGGGGATTTGTCCTAATGTCTAGGGCCACCAAATTATCCACCATCCTGGCATCTTTTAGGGTTAATTCAATCACATCATGCATTACATTCTTTGGGGAGCTCCTACGGGCCCCTAACATACCTAATCCAGTGAATGGCTTTGTTTATGAGAGTATTCAGGTTCAAACTTTATATGAGGCTGCAGCTTCGGTACTTTTATCATTGCACATTTGTTTTTTAGTGTATTAGGTCCACTACCAAGGCAAGAAGCGGGCCTAACGTTCCACCTTCTATCATTTGTGCCATGCAGGGGATTAGAAATTCCTCAGGGATTCAATGGCTGTACCTGACAAGAATTAATTGAAATATTATTACTCCATTGTGACTAAGAGTTAATTCTGGGATTATGCTGGGAATAAGTCTGGTATCTGGGTGACCCGGAGCCCCTGCATACTATCCCTTGTAAGCAGGAGGCAGCAAGTGAGGGTGTACCCTGCTGTACTTTTGGCTGCTGGGCGTTCTGGGTAATAGCCATATCAGTATCTCTGACACATTTGACCTTTGTTATTGTGAGGAATAATCTGGAAATAATCATTTTTAATTCTCCCACTTCAGCTTTTAATTCATTAATTAGAATTATACAATCCACGCTTGGTTGAGAAATAGGCTCTAATGAACCAGCATCAAGAGCAGGTTTAACAGGGATAATGGGGGTGGTGGATTCATCCGCTGGGTCAGGTAACGCAAATATTATCAGCTGGGGGAGGCAAAGAAGATGGAACAGGTGAAGTCGGACTAAGGGCCCGCTCTGAGTAGCAGGTGCAATAGGGGGTTGTTTCACAGCCCTTCTGAACATGCTGGGTATTTAGGGTTGTGAAATGGGAGTGCCCAAGAGAGAAGGATCCAGAACGGGTGAGGCATCCTGCGTCAGATTGTAGAAAATCTTCTCATTCAACAAGAAGATTGTCTATCCGATCAATTACACAATTCCCACTGGCAAATGTAAGTATTCTTTTTGATTTTTTTGCTTTTTTGAAATATCAGTGGACCCCTTAGCTGCCTTCCGTTTTCCGATAATTGGGAGTATTATAATAAAGACAGGTTTCTAATGTGCGACACAAATACCCAGTTTTAAAACCCTATTACTAGAGATTGAAAGGGCTTTGCCATTGTTTACCAAAAAAGCAAAAACAATGGAGTCCGCAGTAGAGTCCCAGTGTCTAGGTCAATCAATTTGAACTTTAAGATATAACAATCAACAGCAGATAAAACCAAGGTCAAAGTCTTACTGTTGTGCCTCTCGGGAATCAGATGTTAGGGGAATGGTCCAGACCAGCCTCTTTCGGGCGTGGATGGGCCCGCCATTGGCCCAGGCTTGGCCCTCACTGAGGGAGACAAGGTGGCGTTATAAGTGCAGGATGACCATGCCTCTCCCCAAACCGCTGCGGCTGGTTAGGGGCCTTTGGTGCACTCTGGGACCAGGAGTCCCACCAGGGTGTAGTGCGCAAAGCAGCAGGAGAACAGCCCCAACAATGTCAGCATCCTGGCTCACAATCATTTTACCCCAATCACTTCACAGGGGCCCCGGGTCCCATAGCAGCAGGCCCCCGTCATGGTGCACAGTTCCCTCCTCTACTGCAGCAGGTATTTACTGCTGTCGGGAGAAGGTGGGGCCGACTCACCGACCAGGATCACTACACTGTCTGCCCCTCGATGTTGGTGGGCGCTCACAGGGGCACGTACCTTCTCTCACCCTCGAGTACTCCAATGCAGCTGATAAACTCCCCCTTATTATTCTATTTGTTCTTTCCTTCTCTGCTTTGCAGCAGTGGGGCGATGCTCATAGCGGAGGAGCTGCCACTGTAAAAAGATAGGGTCATTCCAGGCTATCGAAGGCCTTTTCTATATCCACCACAAAGACTGTGGCCTCCTCCTTACTATGAGTCAGTCTCCAACACATGCAGAAGTCTCAGAATATTAAGCGCTGTGTTAGGCCTGGTATGAATCTGGCATGGTCCCGATGGATGAGGGTCATCATGCATGGGATAAGCCGTGTGGCCAGAATTATGCTCAATATCTTGTAATCCAGCTTAATCATTGACAGCAACCTGTAGGCTGTTTTATCAAAGGCCGACTTACCAAGTTTTAATTGCGGCAACGCCAGGGCTTACTTCATGGTCTCCGGGCGTCTGCCTTCTTGTTTTGCCAAATTATAGAGTTCCCCTAGCTGGGAGCCCAGCTCCTCAACATACACAGAGAAGAATTCAACTGGCATGCCGTCGGTTCCGGGGTTTTTACTTCTAGTCATCGATTTAATTGTGGCCCTGACCTCCTAGAGTTCAACGTCCATTCCTATGGAATCCACCTCAGCCCTGGACACGGTCGGCAACACCAGAGTCTCCAAAAAGATATCTATGTCTGCATCTGTGCCGGTCACCCTGCTGTGATACAGATCGTCATAATAATCGTGGAATGCCCGATTGATATCTTGTTGCTGAAAGAGCATGGGAGAGTGATCTTCTCTAAGTTCCAGGATGACCAAACCCCTTTTGGTAGGATTAGCCAACCACTTCAGCAGCGCCCCAGTACGGTCCCTTGCTGCATGTGCTTGGATCATATAATTCCTGTAGTCACAGCACCTCAGCCTTTCAACCTGCTCGGCCACCTTTTCTTTAGCTTCTAGTAATGTCTCTTGCAATTCCTGATGTTCGGGGACTATTTTTCTCAATATCCCTCAACTTCTGTTGTGCAGCCAATGTCTCCCATAGAAGGGTCCCACAAATTCCTGCTGCTTCAGAGATACATCTACCCCTAATAATGGCTTTGAAGGCATCCCATACAACAAGTGGACTCAATGCCATGCCTTCATTCTCTGCAAAGTGTTGCCTTATAGCTGTTCATAGCATGGACTAAAAAACGGATCCTCTAGGGATTCCGGTTTTAGTCACCAAGTTGGGATACATGGCCTAGTCTGTGTCCAATAGAATCCTAACAAAAGGGGAGTGTGATCAGAAAATGTCCTTGCTAAATACTCACTAGTTATGATGAGATTGTGCACATTAGGTGTACAAGGATAGCATCTAATCGGACGTGTAAATCATGTAGGTGTGAGAAAAAGGTATAGTCTCTTTCTTCTTGGTGTAATAGTCTCCACGAGTCAATGAGGCCCAATTGCGACTGCCATTCTTTCAAAGCTTTAGCACTTCTGGGAGTTGGAGACTCCCTCGGGTGAGGGTGGGAGTGATCTAAGTCAATGTCTGCCACACAATTGTAACGCCTCCCATGATTACCGACCCCACTAGATATGGTGCTAGTCTTCTGGAAAGGGTTGCTAGGCATGAGATTTGGTCCACATTTGGGCCATAGAGACTGTCAATTGTCACATCCCGGCTATCTTATTTACCAATTATCACTACATAATGACCCTCAGGATCCACTAGGTGACCAGAATATGGAAAAGGTCCCCTTGGTTGGATCCACAGTCTGCATAAAAGAACTGAACTTGCCACCTGCACTGTAGAGCGGCCCCCTCTGTGGCAATTATATGTCTTTCCTGCAACAGGGCAATGTGTACTCCTCTCCTAGCAAGATAGGCATAAACTTATGTCATTTAGACATAGTATTCATCCCTCTGACATTCCACAATGGGAATTGAAACTCAACGGTGGGCGACATGTGTCAATTGGTGTTGTCTGTCCCCACTCCATGGAGTCATTCATTAGCCTACACTCGTATATTCCTAGTGGTCTAAATTGTACCCCTCTCGCCACGCGTGCCTAAATCTGAACTGGAAATCAAACAAACAATAAAAAAAACAACTCCCTCTCCTCAGGACAGACAATAGTCTGGACCCCACCCAAACCCGACACCAACAGACATCTATTCACAGGAGCACCGGTAGAACAACAACAAGGGGTGAAGGAAAGTAGCCAGTTGTCATGCAGAGCATCCCAGCCCCTGCCCATCCAGATCAAGGTGAGACTAGGGTCATATCCCCCTAAGCAAGAAGAGAGCAGGTAGAAGGTAAGAGACATACATACATTCCAAGATGATCAATCCCATCATGTGAGCTGACCAAGGTTACTCATAACTCATCCTCAAATAATTTTGTCTGCAGTTTTAGGAGTAATCTTTGGTAGATCAGTGTCCGTGTCCTCCGTAGAGCTAGCAACCTGATATCCTTCTGAGTTTTGGTTGCCGTGTTCACTGAGAGAAGATCAGGGGCTCATGCCAGCATTGCTGATTTCCATTACTGCTCTGATTACTTTGTGACGCTCATTGCAGGCCTCTCCCATCGATGGGGCTCCTCTCTTTTCGATTCCTGTTTTTCTTTGGCGAGGGGAGCCCCCCCTAGATTTGACATCCGGTCTTTATTTAATTCAGGTCCAAGCATCTTGAGGGGTCTGGAAGAACTGGACATCAGAAGGAGTAACCACCCGGTGGCGAGCTGGGAATAGCATGGCATTATGAACGCTCAGTTTGCGGGTGCCCCTTTTGACAGCAAGGAATGTAGACCATTGTCTCTGAATGTACCGGGTGAAGGCAGGGAATATCATGATCCTGCTGTTGTTGATCTATAGGCCACCCCGCAGTCGGGCTTGCGCCAGTATGTGATCATGGTCCCTAAAATGGAGGAATCTAGCCACTACCGGGCGTGGGGGGCTCCCGGTTTGGGTGGGTAGGCTAGAAATCTATGCTCCCTTTCCATGGCATAAAATGAGGAAAACCCTTCTGGTGTCACATCTATATGGAATGAATCTTCTAGGCAGGCCACCATATTGGTCCCCTCTGTGCGCGCGGGAACACCAATGACTCGAATGTTGTTTCTGCTGGACCTATTTATACTGTGCTCTACCCGCATTTCCAGGGTTTCAACTCATAATTGCCAGTGACTGCTGTAGTGATGCGATCTCTGGGGATGTGTCCATTAGCGTGCGCTCAGTGGATGTAACCCTCTTTGCTAACCAGCGATGGTCGTCCTTAAGGAGATTGAGATCAGTACCTATAGCGTCTATCTTTGCTTCAAGCACCTCACGAGATGCAATGATAGCCTACATAATATCACAGAGCATTGGCTGGTCTTGAGGGGTCTTCGGAGGGGGCAACCCGGCCTCCTCTTCCTCATCAGTATGCGCTGATATTAAGCCTGGGCCAGGATCGCTCTGCCCGTGTTTCCTGGATACCTTCCCCATGTTTGGCAGGGAGCGGATCTTTGAGAATGCCAGACCTCCCATATTACTATATTTCACCATGGGGACAGGTGTTCTCTAAGAAAAGTCAAGCTCTTGAGTGTGCACAGCGGGCCGCCAGTCGCCCTCACCAATTTTATCGTCTACATTGTCCATCTCTTCTCGGCAGACGCTTCAGGCTCCTCCCCGGTGATGCCATGGCATGCTTCTTGGTACAACGCTGGGGACACAGCAGACCTCACCTCCAGGAGTACCCCGCAGCTCTCTGCATGACTCAGGGCCAGTTTCAACACCTTCTAAAGCCTCAGGACAGAGAGGCGGTGACAGGAAGCACGTTCCCGCACTGCAACCACCACAGCCCGACTCTCTCAATTCCTGTCTCAGCGCATAATTTCAGTTGTGCAGCGGAGGCCACCATGGTCAGCAGGGCCATGATGCCTCCCTAAACAGCACCAACTCACTGCACCTCCATGCTGGTGCCGAAAGCCAGGCCCCTCACTCCGATATTCAGATACCTCAAGGTCAGTCACTCAGCGTAGATGCGCCCAGTGTAGCCAAAGATGAGAGGAGTCCGCAGGGGTTAAATTCCACTCGGCGCCCCGTATCTCGCCTCTGCAACAGTGTTGGGACCAGTCTCTCTCACCCCTGTTTCACCATAGAGCTCTTCTCGCGGCCTATAGGTGATGCCGCTCTCATGGTCACTAGCGCTCTCCTCAGACTCCGAGCCAGAAATTCAGCTGAATTTTCCTGCAGGTGCACTGGGGCACCGCAGCCTCTACTGCAGCAAGCATTTATCAGGCGGGGCTGCCTTCCACCGGCAGCTTGCTGGGTTCACAGGGCACAGATGGGATTTTGCAGGGACCCGTCTCTCAGGGCAGTGGCACAGGCAGAACCGGCAGCAACACGCCCAGTCCCCATGGCAGGGCTCACGTCTCTCCGCCTTACTAGCAGGACTCTGCGCTGCCTGGTTTGTATGCTTGATCTGCCGGTGACTGCTCTTTAGTATTTCTCCTACCTCACTCACAGCCTGGGATCCAGTATCATCTCCCCCGCAGAGCCTGCCTTACATCTCAATCACTCAGGGGCCGCAATCTTTTTATTTATTTTGTATTATTTTTTTATGTCCTCATTTTGCCAACTTTCTTGTTAGAGTGTACTCTGATCCCTCTAGGTCTTGCAGGGGAGACCAGACCAGTGACCAAAGAGGAGAAGAAAGAGTAGTGTCCCACAAGTAAACTGCTGCTTCCACTTCCATCTCCTTTACATACTGAAACCACCGTAAAAGAAAAAGGAGATACCATGGCCAACAGCAAGATTGGCTTAATCATAGTACTCACATTGGCTTCTCTCTCCACCTTACCAACGGAGCCCAAATATTTTCCTTGCTTCTTGGATCGCATTCCATATCGGACTCACTTGTATATATGATGTTTCTAAGACACTCAGTAAAACACGGAGGACTTTCCAATTTATGTAGTCTACAGATCTCACGCCTTGCTAACTGGATTACATAGAACAAAAACTTTGAGCTGACTGCTGTGGTCTGTACTTCTTCCTCCAAATTTAGCCCAAAGAAAATTAGGCGAGGGCTTACTTTAATCTGTATCCCAATAGTTTCTCCCATAAAGTCAGGGACTGAATTCCAATAAGATATTATTTTTGGGCATAACATGAATAAATGCACATCATCTGCAGCTCCAAGCATACATCTTGGGCAGTTGTATGTATTTCTGAAAAGCTTAGACAGCTTCGCTGGTGACCAATAAACTCTATAGGTGGTAAATTGATGATTACGTTTAAGTGCTGCTAGTTTTACTACTGTTTGTAAATACCATATGAATCGCACCACATTTGCTTCAGATCTTCATCGCCAAACTCATTACCCCACAATTTTCATATTTTAGTTTCAATCTTCACATCCGGTTCCAGGAAAGCCCAATACCAAAAAAAAATGTCCTTTTTCCACTGGTCATTTCTCAGCCCAATCTTGTGTCACCCACCAGGAGCTCAATTGGTAATATTTAAACCCCGTTAGCTGTCCCCTAGTCAGGTTATTCAAAGCTTCCCAGCTCATTAAGTTTAGGCCCTCCTTATGGCCTGCCGAATAACAGATACCCCTGGATTTCAGAGGCTGACTAAGTTGATCCCTCAGACATTCCGGAGTACCCGGGGAGTCCCAAATTGGAGCCCACAATGAGAACTATGGAACCCTCAGTATTTTCCTCACATACATCCACGTATTCTATGCGGACTTCAAGATCTTAAGCCGCACCCTTTTAAAAAACATAGGGTCTCCATATTTAAAAAGAAAATGCAGTCGACTTTGCGGAATGTCCCCTAACATAGCCTCAAAAAGTAAGCCAATCGATTACTTATCTGTCTTGTTAGCAAGCATGCGAACATATTTTAAATGAAAGGCATAGCACTAGGCAAGTAAGTCTGGAAGTGCCAATCCTCCAACCTCTAGCCTCTCCTCAATTTCTTCCAGGTTATCCTGGGGCCTTTTGACACCCAAATAAAACTTCCTATTATCCCCTGGAGTTTAGCTATATCTTCCTTCCAAAAGACTAGCGGAATAGTGTTGAAAAGGAAGGTAATCTTTGGAAGGATAATCATTTTTGTAAGGTTTAATTGACCATAGATATTTAAAGGTAGGTTCGCCCATTTTAACAGCAGCCCCGTTATTTCCTGAATAACTTTCCTCCAGTTTGTTTTTGTAATATCCACCATCTTTTGTGTAATTAAAAACCCAAAATACCGTATTTGTGTTTTTGCCCCATGACTCGGCAGACCCTGGTTCCATTCCATTATCTCAGTTTTTCCTGTATTCACTTTATAACCAGAAACCTGGCCAAATAGCCCCGCCTTCCTCATCAGATTGGGGATTACGTCTTGCGGATTACTTGTAAACAGCATCAAATCGTCTGCATATAATGCTAATTTAACTTCAAAATCATACGATTTAAAAGGAAGAATGGTGGTGTCTGCTCTTATCAAGTTGGCTAGTGGCTCTATATACAAATTGAAAAGAAGTGGGGACAGGGGACAACCCTGTCTTGTCCCTCTAAAATTTGATTGGAATGAATAACCTCTTTTATGACCTTGGCTACACGATTTGCTATAACTCCGGAAAAGATCTTGTAATCAGGATTCAAGAGGGATATCGGTCTGTACGAATCCACTTTCTGTGGCTCTTTGTTTGGTTTTAAAATCAATGTTACTGTGGCTTCTGACCAAGAACTGGGGACCCTTTCCCCACCGATGTATATCAGATTAAATAAAACTTTTAGAACTGGAATTATTATATCTATAATACAAAGGAAAACCTCAGCAGGAAGACCATCTGGCACGGCTGCTTTTCCCTTTAGCATTTTCCTACAGTGTTCTCTTATCAATACATCCGTGATTTCTCCCTCTAAGGCTTTCTGTTGTTCATTAGTTAACTGTGGGAGTGTCATCAATCCTAGCCACTCTTTTATAGCCTCTCAGCCCGGTTGAATATCTTCACTATATAAATCGCTCATAAAGCTACGGGCCTCTCCGCATATATCTGCATTAGTGGGCAATACTTCTCCGGATCCCCTACTAATTAGCTCCCAAATTGTATTCCTGGCTCTATCTGCCTTAGCCTTCCAGGCTAAAAGTGAGATTCATTTTTCTCCATAAGCAAAATGTTGAAGCTTACTAGCTTTCCAACTATCTAGTACTTTTTTTTATCTATCTGCGCCTGGAATGCTACTTGTAGCCTCTCTAACTCTTTACTCAGGGCTTGCACACTATCTAGATCCTCCATTGAAGCCTTCTGTAGGTCTCCTTCTTTTTCCTTAATCTCCTTTATTCTGTTCTCATCTTCTTGCTTCGCCACCCTTCTTTTCCCCACCATTATAGATCTTAAGACCCCTCTTAAATATGCCTTATAAGCATCCCAGACTATTTGATTTTCTGCCAATCCCCTATTAACCTGAAAGTAAATCTCAGATGTTTCTCTTAAATCATGAACCACATCCTCATCTAATAATATGGTCCTGTCTAATGTCCATCTTCTCTGCCCCTCTTTTTAACGTATCCTCAGAACCATGGCTACTGCGAAGTGATCTGACACTATCGCGGGAATATGAGCTAACTCAACTACCTCTCCACGTAGTTCCTGATCTAATAGAAAGTAATCTATACAGGAGTGATGCCTATACGTTTTGCTATAATCTCCCTCATCTTGGTACGCCAAATGTTGATTAAGTTGAATTCCTTCATCATACATTTTAATCTAAAGAGCGTTCTTGGTGGATTAGTATACTTAACTTTTGACGTTGTATCTAATTCTTTGTTCATAACTAAATTAAAATCTCCTCCCAATAGAATGGGGGCTGTTGTCTCTAATAAACAGGATTCCAACTTGATCAGGGCCTCTGAGTTATCATTATTCGGCCTATAATATACGGCACAGATCAGTGGCCTACCTTGAATTAGAAGAGTTGCCACTAACCATCTACCCAAGAAGTCAGATTAATATTTAACTAATCTTATTCCATTATTGCTTTTTATGACGATGGCCACTCCCCTGGTGCTCCCTCTCTGGTCTGAGCATACAACCTCCTGTACCCATCTAAACTTATCAAAACATTGCCTACATTAATTTCTTTCTAGATGAGTTTCTTGTAGTAATATAATCTGGGCTGCACTTTTTAGAATTTTCATGACCCGAGACACCTTCCTTCTAGATCTCAACCCATTTACATTCCATGTTAGGAAATTATCTACTTTTAATTTGTCCATACTCTGGTTCTGTGACACCAATTCTTACATAATACATCCTGATTCCATCTCAAAATCTTTTTAGATCCAAAATTATTCTCTAACTTTTCAACAGATAGTCTAATGAGGACCATTTTTTTTGCTTTTCTCCCTCTGCACCCCACATCCAGTGCTCCTGATTCCCCCTCCCCCCAGGAAACCCCCTCCTCTCTACACCTTGGACGATACAATCCGCCCTTCGCGACCCCCCCGTCCTGCACAGAGAGGAGAACATGAAATGAAGTGAACAAAAAGAAAAACAGCCTATCTATAACATCTATCTATAACATACTACCATCTAATCTAAATAAATTCTCAGAGAACTCATACCCTTTTAGCATGACTTAACTGATCATTCCATCTGTAATAAAAAAGTATCCACTTCCTCCGGATTACTGATATTATACATTTTGTTTTGCCACATTATTTTTAGCATTGCTGGGAATTTCAACTGAACCTGAGCTCCCTTGCTTTGTAACTCATTCATTCTAGTGCCCAGTTCCCACTGCCTCTGAGCCATCCTCTTACCAAGGTCTGATCTTATTTGATAAGTAAAGCCGTCATGACTTAAGGAACTCTCCTTCAGAGCCCGTCCCAACACTAACTCTTTCACAGCAAATGTCAGGAAATTTATCAAAATCTTTCTATGAGTCTTCCCATCCGAGTTCAACTTAAAGGGGTCTCTATGTGCTCTCTGTATTTCCTTCTCCAAATCAATTTCTGGTCTATCCTTCAAACTTTCCTCTCTCAGTAGGCTGCATATGAAGGCCTTAACATCTCCTTTCTCTGCCCCTTCCGTAATTTTGAGGAATCTGTGATTGTTATGTCGAGATTGTGTTTCCAACCTTTCTAAGTCATCTTGCAGCAGTCTAGTCTGTCTTTTTAATGTCTCAATATCCTTAGAATTTTCTGACACTGCTACTGATAGTGATTTAACCTCCCCTTCCAAAATTCCAGTATGCTGTGCAATGTCATCCAGTTTCTCCTCCAGTACCTCACACTTATCTCGAATTCCTTTTTGATTAGTCTCGGATATCTCAAATTTTGTGAGAATGTTCCGCCTCATCCTTTCCATAGAATTTTCACCTCCATTGCAATATGGACTGCTATCACTTTGCTTGGAGTCCTCCACCTCCCCCATCTCACTACTACCTTGCGGTGGTTTCAAACTGAAAATTGGGGCAGGGCTAGAACAAAGACTAGGACTGGGACTAGGGTTTACTTCCGAACTTAAATTTTCAGCTCGCTCCTCTTCCCCCTGTATGGATACTGCTAGTGGAGTAAATCGATTCTTCAAAGGAAGTGGAGCTATTTTTGACTGTCTTGTGGCCTTATTCCCCTTTACCTGTGATATTTCAACCTGTTCCATGATTTTAAAGCATGATCTTAGGGAAGGTGAAGGCTTGACAGGCACACGCACTTCCTTTGGGCCACAGCGTCTTAGTCTCCCTCCAGCCTTTGGCACCTTCTTTTTGGGGGAAACCGCTACCGCATCTTTTACTGCCTGCTCCCTGGTTCCTCCTCCTTTACCTCATTTACCCTTACTTTTACCCTCCAGGAGCGACCGCAGCTATTAACGGCTCCTTACTCGTATTTTATTGTTTGTAAGTACATTTTTAGTAGTACTCTCTCCTTTCTCCGTAGTGTCTAACTTGGTTTGGGGGTTAAAAGAGGGAAGGTTTATCCCTGCGCCCCTGCTCTCAATGACACAGTCTCCGCTCCCCACCCCTATTTCTCTAACTGAATGTAAAACCTTGAGTGGAAGCTCCTTTTCCATCAGCCTCAGTGCCTCCCGTGTACACCCCCGTACCTACAATCTGCTGGTCTTCACACTCCTCCTACCTCCAGCCACATCCCATACTTGCACCTCTACTTGCGTGTTCTGGCGCATGGACTGCACCGCTTTGCTCGTCGCAGATCTCAACGCTGATCACAGAGCTTCTCTCTTCCAGCATCCAGCGTCCAGTGCTTCCTCTGCCTCTGTCGACCCGGAAGCTGTCTGCCACTAACGCCGCATGAGTCTTCCGCAAGAGACCCGCTGCACGTTGCCAGATCCCACGCCATGACTCTGTGTCCAAACCCATGAACGCCTTAAACTCGGGTAAGTCCATTTTATATAGCAGTTCTCTCTACTTTTGAAAGCGTGCTAATACCTTCTTAATTCATCTACTCGAACCGCATCTACTTGAACCACATGCATTTAATTCTTAGCTCAGGCTGTTTTCCTCAGTAAAGCTCCATTCTCTCCACTCTCGGTCCGGTAACTTGTGCGACTGTAGTCAGTCTGCCGCCATGTTTCCCCAGTGTGGGGGGCCGCCATCTTGGCTATACGAGTGCTTGGTGTCCCTCTCTCCCGAACACCGCACTGTCACCAGCCATCAGATCACCAGCTGCTACTGGTGGGTTGTTTGGTAGCCCCCAAGGCTCCTGTGTTTAATTTTGGGGTACTGAGTATCAGGATGTCAGTGGATGGGAGATCGCCGGGCAAGAGCTCTGCGATTTACATCTTGCTACATCACGCCTGGCCATGCCCCCCCCTTTACTCCTTCTTGATGTGTGCTGCAACCAGGGTTCCCCTATATACCTGTGCAATAGGGTCTCTAGGGATGGGGTGAGGGGTTTGGGGGTGCAATATTTATGCTCCTGGAGTTATTGTGGATTTCGGTACTGATGAGCTCCTAAATGTACATATCGTTCTTTGTCGTTGTTCAGGCCCATTAGGTCTTGGTTCTCAGGCTTATAATACAACAAGACTCTACTTGTCGCAACTTCCTTGTTCTATCTCCCCCTCGTTCATTTGTGGCCATTGTGTCCAATCCAAAAAAAATCTTTTTTCTCCAATCATTGTTGTTCCATTGAGACATGTGTTTCGCAGTGGCGAAGTTCATATCTTTATTCTTCACGGCTCTTCTATGTTCTAAGAACAACGACGAAGAACTATATGTACATTAATGAGCTCATCAGTACTGAAATACACAATTGTTGGAACCACAAAAAAGATAATACTATGATACAAATCATATGATATAATATGAAAAAGACAGTATATCAAAGACAAGAATCATCATGAACATAGGGGTACTATACCATTACGAGAACCTGTTTGACAATACACACACAAGCATACATGTAAAAAAACAATAGGAACATGACTCCATGTTACCAATAAAACGTTCAAGTTCATGTTGAAAGTTACAGATTAATGCAAATTACTCAATTAACAATAGACTTGATATATGACTTCAAAATGTAAAATTAAGGAAAATTGTTGCGAATTGTAAGCAATGTATCTATTATTGAGATGAGCTTTAAATTCCACAATGCCTTATAATAGACAGAAGTGGGAGTGGTATATAAGCGTGTAGTAACATTACTCACCAATCGTGATAAAGGCCCTGTGAGGCCAAAACGCATAGGTGAAGTAGAGGTCCGAGCTAAATAAACAAGCCAAGGAAGGATTACTGAGTGCGGCTTTATCCTTGTTTATAATATATACATATACACAGTAGAAGGCAATTCGCCGAAACGCGTCAGTCTAAGATTGTGGAGATAAGGACTGTGCATTTTTTGCCATGTGAAAGCCAAATAAATATGAACTAGTAAAAAAAAATACCTTGGAATACAGAAGTCGCAGTTTGTTGGCCGGGTGCCATCGGATTTGGTGTTCGGGAGGAATAACGCCAAAGGGAGACACACACACACACACACACATATATATATATTACCTACTGGCGGTCGCCAGTAGGTAGTTATAGTTAGGACCCTCTTACCATAGGAAAACCGCAACATTCTATTTTGAATAACTTTGGCAACGGTCGACGAATCCTCGCGAAATTTTCAAAATAGGTGGGGCGCTACGCTCCGCTCCTACCCTAAAAAGTCTCGGGGGGATTCGTCAAGCGGGGGCTGAGATAAAAGCGGGGTCCCAAAACGCGTTTTTCCCATGCATTTTTCCATAGGACCTTTAGACACAGCTACAGCCCGAACGGCTGAACAGAGTTAAATGAAATTTGGCAGAGAGGTAGTCCTCAGGTCAAGGAAGTGCCTTTTGTAGGTTTGGTGTAAATCTGTTCAGTAGATTCTGAGAAAATAGCCTTTAAATCAATATATATATCTGAGCCAGCTTACGGTGCGCTTACGGTGCGCTTACCGTACGCGTACGGTGACGTGCGCGAGCGCGATTCTGATTGGCTGTTAGATCTTAGTAAACATTCGAATCGGTCGAAACCAGGAAGCGGCGGCCGCCATTTTGTGTGTTTCACTCAGAAAAAAAAGGGTGATAACTTGAAAAGGGGGCAAGGAATAGAGTTACAGACCCCATAACATTTGAAAGGGGGTCAAAGAAGGACAGAAAAGTACAAAAAAAACATTTATTAATTTTAAAAAAAATCATGGGGTACGCGTACGGTAAGCTTACGGTAAGCTTACCGTACGCGTACGGTAGAAAAAAAAGAAAAAAAGAAATGAAATGCAGATTTAAGTGTTTAGATATTAGGGGGCTCTAAAAAGAGCCGTTGTGTTTATGAAGTGATTTTTAGTGGTACCTACAAGTAAGTACCGATGCAGAGTCTAAGGTTCAAGAGGAAGACTCTGTTCCCTTCATCATTGAAGTGTACACCATCTCCTCTATAAATGTCTTGCATGTCGTAACGCAAGTTGTTGTGGTAAATGGAACCCATACCATAGTCTCGGAGGAAAGCAGAAACAGATTTGTTGACGTGCTTTCTTGCTTTGTCAATCTGTGGACAGAAATGATTGGACCAGTTCCATTTTTGCCTTTGGCATATGTTAGAAAACACAAAGGCAGTTTTAGGGAAAAGTGAAAACAGTTGTGCAAAGGTCTCCTTCATAAGCATTTCCAGACCTACCCCAGTCAAAGTGCCTAGGTCATTGCCACCACAGTGCACTATTATGAGGTCAGGGTGTTGGATTTGCATGAAGGATTTCACCAATGGCATCAATTGGTGCCACTTTAACCCTCTCTGACCAATCCATTTAATGTCTACATTTGGCAAAGCAAGGTCTCTCACCATACCTGTTTTCTCTGCATACTTTTCACTCCAGAAGACATAGCTGTGCCCTACAATCCACACTGTGAACATCTTCAAAGGAGAACTGGATGCACTCAGGAGGTGTAATTCAGTAGAATGGTAAAAAGAAATGAAAGACAGTTTGGAAATGGAGGCATACATATATTGTTTTTTTTAAAACTGATTGGCTGTTTCATACCATTCTACAATAAAAACTAGGCTGTATGTGTAAATTTATAGAAGCATGTTTTGTATTGGTACAGAAAAATGTGTTACCAAAGAACAGTACTATGGATTTGCTGTTAGGTTTGAAAAGTCAAGCACTCCTGCTCTTTGGAAATGAAACATTCTGTGGTGAACTTCTGACCTAACTCTAAACAGCAGTGTTTCAAGAGCTGTTGCTATGGTAGCAGGCAGAAGTCAAGTTGGGGGAAGGGTACTAGGCTGAAGTCAAGTTGGGGGAAGGGTACTTTTGGAAAAGGGTTGGTTTTCAACCAATAGAAATGTGTGATTACATTTGAAAAAAAGGGGGAAGCACTGAGATTTGAAATTAACATGTATATGTGTGGAAAAAAAGAGGGAAACATTGCCATTATCTGGTTCTGCTGAGAAAAGAGAGGTGTACAGAACAGAGATCCTGGCTCTGATAATCTGCTGTTTGAGTGCCACATTTCTTTCACAGCTAACTAATTTTAAAGGTGAGTTTAGAGTTTGAGAGGGGATGTATATGGTAAATTAAGAAATGAATAATAGAATTGGAATTCCTTTTGTTGAAGTTGTGTTTATCATTTTCTGTTTTGGGAGAAATTTAAATGTGAGGAACATGTAAAATAATATGGACTATGTTTTCACGATAAATTAAGGTGTACTGGTATAAATAAGGAATACTTTAAGGGTTTGAGGTTGCACTCAGTAATGCAAATACATTCAGCATCAGTAAGGCTGGTTGCCCTTGCTGGAGTGTAGTCAGTCACCCAGGCTACACATGTTGCTGGTCTCAGAAAGCTGTTTGGTATTGCTCTGGTGATTTTACATTTGCATTAGATGGAAAGGGGGAGGTATTTTTTTCTGCAGAAGCAGACTCTTAGCACACAGCCAGCTGCATATCCTGTGGAATCATGCATAGTATTCACAACCGAGTGGGGTTTGAGGTTTCAGTCAGTAATGCAAATACATTCAGCATCACTAAGGCTGGTTGCCCTTGCTGGAGTGTAGTCAGTCACCCAGGCTACACATGTTGCTGGTCTGAAAATGTTGTTTGGACATATGCTTTTTTAAGAATCTGAAAAGTGGATTCATAATGTGTCAGTCTGTAAAAGTACTTATCACTTGCCAAAAAAAAGAGTAGTAAGTGTGCTTTCAAATTGGCAAAGAAATTTCGTTTTGTGACTAATATGAAAACATGACTCTGTGTGCAAATAGGAATTACAGGCAGAGATTTATTGCGTATTGCTCTGGTGATTTTACATTTGCATTAGATGTAAAGGGGGAGCAATTTTTTTGTGCAGAAGCAGACTCTTAGCACACAGCCAGCTGCTTATCCTGTGGAATCATGCACAGTATTCACAACCGAGTGGGGTTTGAGGTTGCAGTCAGTAATGCAAATACATTCAGCATCACTAAGGCTGGTTGCCCTTGCTGGAGTGTACTCAGTCACCCAGGTTACACATGTTGCTGGTCTGAAAATGTTGTTTGGACATGTGCTTTTTTAAGAATCTGAAAAGTGGATTTAAAATGTGTCAGACTGTAAAAGTATTTATCACTTGCCAAAAAAAAGAGTAGTAAGTGTGGTTTCAAATTGGCAAAGAAATTACGTTTTCAGACTAATATGAAAACATGACTCTGTGTGCAAATAGGAATTACAGGCAGAGATTTATTGCGTATTGCTCTGGTGATTTTACATTTGCATTAGATGTAAAGGGGGAGCATTTTTTTTATGCAGAAGCAGACTCTTAGCACACACCCAGCTGCTTATCCTGTGGAATCATGCACAGTATTCACAACCGAGTGGGGTTTGAGGTTGCACTTAGTAATGCAAATACATTCAGCATCACTAAGGCTGGTTGCCCTTGCTGGAGTGTAGTCAGTCACCCAGGTTACACATGTTGCTGGTCTCAGAAAGCTGTTTGGTATTGCTCTGGTGATTTTACATTTGCATTAGATGGAAAGGGGGTGTTATTTTTTTATGCAGAAGCAGACTCTTAGCACACAACCAGCTGCTTAGCCTGTGGAATCATGCACAGTATTCACAACCGAGTGGGGTTTGAGGTTGCAGTCAGTAATGCAAATACATTCAGCTTCACTAAGGCTGGTTGCCCTTGCTGAAGTGTACTCAGTCACCCAGGTTACACATGTTGCTGGTCTGAAAATGTTGTTTGGACATGTGCTTTTTTAAGAATCTAAAAAGTGGATTCATAATGTGTCAGACTGTAAAAGTACTTATCATTTGCCAAAAAAAAGAGTAGTAAGTGTGCTTTCAAATTGGCAAAGAAATTTTGTTTTTTGACTAATATGAAAACATGACTCTGTGTGCAAAGAGGAATTACAGGCAGAGATTTATTGCGTATTGCTCTGGTGATTTTACATTTGCATTAGATGTAAAGGGGGAGCTATTTTTTTGTGCAGAAGCAGACTCTTAGCACACAGCCAGCTGCTTATCCTGTGGAATCATGCACAGTATTCACAACCGAGTGGGGTTTGAGATTGCAGTCAGTAATGCAAATACATTCAGCATCACTAAGGCTGGTTGCCCTTGCTGGAGTGTACTCAGTCACCCAGGTTACACATGTTGCTGGTCTGAAAAAGCAGTTTGGACATGTGCTTTTTTAAGAATCTGAAAAGTGGATTTAAAATGTGTCAGACTGTAAAAGTATTTATCACTTGTCAAAAAAAAGAGTAGTAAGTGTGGTTTCAAATTGGCAAAGAAATTACGTTTTCAGACTAATATGAAAACATGACTCTGTGTGCAAAGAGGAATTACAGGCAGAGATTTATTGCGTACTACTCTGGTAATTTTACAGTTGCATTAGTAGGAAAGGGGGAGCTATTTTTTTATGCAGAAGCAGACTCTTAGCACACACCCAGCTGCTTATCCTGTGGAATTATGCACAGTATTCACAACCGAGTGGGGTTTGAGGTGGCACTTAGTAATGCAAATACAAACATGTAAAATAATATGGACTATGTTTTCACCATAGATTAAGGTGTAGTGGTATAAATGAGGAATACTTTTAGGGTTTGAGGTTGCAGTCAGTAATGCAAATACATTGAGCATCAGTAAGGCTGGTTGCCCTTGCTGGAGTGTAGTCAGTCACCCAGGTTACACATGTTGCTGGTCTCAGAAATCTGTTTGGTATTGCTCTGGTGATTTTACATTTGCATTAGATGGAAAGGGGGAGCTATTTTTTTTTGCAGAAGCAGACTCTTAGCACACACCCAGCTGCTTATCCTGTGGAATCATGCACAGTATTCACGACCGAGTTGGGTTTGAGGTTGCAGTCAGTAATGCAAATACATTCAGCATCACTAAGGCTGGTTGCCCTTGCTGGAGTGTAGTCAGTCACCCAGGTTACACATGGTGCTGGTCTCAAAAAGCAGTTTGGACATGTGCTTTTATCAGAATCTGAAAAGTGGATTCAAAATGTGTCAGACTGTAAAAGTACTTATCACTTGCCAAAAAAAGTAGTAGAATGTGTGCTTTCCAATTGGCAAAGAAATTTCGTTTTCTGCCTAATTTCAAAGCATGACTCTGTGTGCACACAGGAATTGTTTTTAGATATTTAATTTGTGAAGGTGTTATTGTGATTTTCACTTCTAGGAAAGGGGTACTTAGTATTTTAAGATTTGAAAAGATCATAAAAAATGTAGTAATATATTTAAATATAAAAAAGGAATTTTTTTTTAGTTTTTTTCAGGTATTGCTGAAGAGCAGTGAACACAATTTAAGATGCCTACAAAATCCAGAGTAAGGAAAAACCACAAAAAAAAACTATATTTGAAGACAACTGGAGGACCTAAGTTAGTTGGAGATGCTCATGTTGGGAAAAAGAGAAAGTCTTCTGGTAAGCAGACAAAAGATTTTTTAAAGAACATCTTCAAAAAAAGGAAAAATGTACAAAATGTCTGTACTGGAAAGAATGTTTTCAATAGAAAGGAACAGGAAAAAATTGAGAATTTAGTTAATGCAAATATACCTTCTGCAATAACAAAGATTAACTTAAACAGAAAAACAGCGTTTAAAGAGATACGTAGAAAAATGTTTCAGAGAAGAGTTATGTCCAATTTGATAAAGGATGTGAAGAAATATAAGAAAAAGGCAAAATATTACAAGAGAAAAAAAGAAATTGAAGCCATTGCAGCAAAGGCATTAGAATTAAAAAGGAAACTATTCATTTTAATTTTGAATAGGATGCGTACATTAGATAAAATGGTTAATGTACTGAAATCACAAAGCAAAAGGAAAAGAGTAGTGAAAAGAACACACTTTTGTAAAGTGTTTTTAGGAGAATGGATGCATAGTTCAAGTAGTGAACCTTTTTTTAATGAAGAGAGTTATTTTCAAAGTAATAGTTTGCTGCATGCAGTTGACACCAGAGGTCGTGCTTATGAAGTGAAAAATGGTTGCATAATGGAGAAGGAGATAATGGTTCCAAGAGATGAGGTACAAGTGATGGCGGATGGGGCTATGGGGAGACGTCCTAAAGCCCCAGTGTACACTTGGAATTGTAGTAGTATTTGCACTGTGCGTCAGGAATCTATTGATACATTTCGTGAGTTTCTAAGAGAATATAGTAGAAAAAGTGTAAAACAGAAGATTAAGGTGCTTCAAAGTCTAGATCCATGCAGAGTGAGAGAGAATACTGGTTTGCAGGGTCATTCTCTGGCTTGTCTATCTAGAAAAGTGTGTAATAGTGTTTTCCATCATTTTAGGATGCTGGCTGTTCATCATACTGAAATGAGAAAGTTTGTGAGACGGTTGTATTTTGCTAAAAGTCCAGCAATAAAGTTAGATGAATTGAATAGGGCTCTGTTCCGTGGATCGGTATCAGATGTAGAGAAGGTTATTGATGAAATTCAGTTTTGTTACTTTGGTCCTGAACAAGACAGTGCAGAAAAGGACACAGTAAATGAGGAAGAAGTGGAAGAGAATGTAGAACCCTCTGTAAGTAAAACATTTAATGATCACATAACAAAATTTGCAATAATCTCTAATGAAAGACTAAATATAACTTGTATTTGTTGCCGCAGAACTCATTATAGAAAACAAACTAGGAATGTTGATCTCTACAGAAAGAGTGAAAATGAAGATAATTATAAGTGGAAGGATTTTGCCACATATATATTTCTTGAAAATTGTTTTGAATTGGGTGAAGATCAGCGTATTTGTAAATACTGTTACAACAAGTTAGAGGAAAATAGAATGCCAACCAGAGCTGTACATAATAATTTAGAATTGGATGTTATTCCTGCCGAACTTTCTGAATTAAATACATATGAGTCTATACTTATTTAATGTGTTCATCCGTTCCAGACCATAGTACGTATGGAGCCCAAAACTGGTAAATTACCTCCTTCAGATTTACTGAGAGGTTTAAAAGGTAGAGTGGTGTATTTGCCCTTGGATTTGAAAAAAAATATGGAAACTATTGATGCAGATACTTTGGAAACTGAACCATTAGTTATTCTGGTTAATGGTGTACCTACAAAGAATAAGAAGATTTGGCAGGAGCTGGTAGATGTACGGAAAGTACAAAGAGCAAATTTGTATTTGAAAAGGAATAACAAATGGTATGAATCAATTTATATAGAAGAAGAAGAAGAAGATTTACAAGAAGACACAGAAACACCAACTGGACAAATTGAAAAAGTGGACAAGTCAAAGGAAGAAGAAATTTATGAACATTTTAGCATACATCCTCTACATTCAAAAGAAGTTATGGGAGACAATATTGATCTGTTTCAGATGAAGAAAGCAAAAGGAACTCCCGTGAGTGTATGGGAGGAGAGCTTGGAAGCTCGATGTTTTCCCCAGCTGTTTCCTAAAGGAAAAGGAGGACGATACGATGAACGTCCAGAACAGATTCCAGCTTCTGAGTATCGGACTACAAGACTATATGCAGAAGATCCCAGATTTCGACAAAGTATTCCTTATTTGTTCCATCTTTTATTTGAAAGCGACTTGTCTGCACTATCTTATGCAGTAAATCACATTTTAAAAAGTGGAGTACATTTACAAAATGTGTCTGCTAAGGATTTTATGGAGAAAGTGCAGCACCGAGATGATCATTTGGAAACACAACTGATCAATCTGATGGCTTGTCAGCGTGGGACAAATGAATATTGGTACCGACGCCATGGTGAATTAAAATGCATGTTACGGAATTTAGGAACACCAACATGGTTCCTTACCCTAAGCTGTGCTGAGTATGCTTGGGATGATTTACTGGATTTTCTACGAGAGGCAAATTCAAACATTAAAAACATCGAATACAAGACAGCAGGAGAACTGTGCTCATTGGATCCGGTTAATGTTTGCAGATATTTCAATCATAGATTTGAGGCTATGATGTCCTTCATCTGCAATAAAAAAAATCCACCTCTTGGAGAAGTAGTGGATTTCTTTTGGAGAAAAGAGTACCAGGCAAGAGGTGCTCCTCATATTCATATGCTGTTGTGGATCAAGGATGCCCCAAAGTTTGGAACAGATACTGATGAAGCAGTGGTATCTTACATTGAAGAATATGCAACATGTGCTATACCAAAAAGCAAAGAAGAGAAAAAGTTAAAGGAGCAAGTTTTACGTTTCCAAAGTCATCGGTGTGGAAAATACTGTCGACGGAAATACAAGAGCAAAGATAAATACTACACTAAATGTCGATTTGGATTTCCTAGACCTGTTCTTTCAAATGGAAGAGTAAACAGTTTTATGTCATCTGTGAGACATACTATCACAAGAAAATCACCTAAGAATACCTACAACCTAAAAAGAAAAGAAGAATCAAAAAATATAAATGACTACAACCCAGTCATTTTATCCATGTGGAATGCTAACATGGATATACAGTATGTAGCTGACAATTCCATTGCTGTTGCTCGATATGTAACGTCTTACATTACTAAATCTGAAAAAACTGAATTGAAAGAAATGTGGGAAGAGATTTCTCACGAGAAGACTGTCAGTAAGAAGCTGTACAGTTTCAGTTTAAAGATGTTATCGCATCGAGAAATTGGATCCTATGAATGTTCAGATAGGTTATCTTCTGCAAGTCTCTACTCGAAATCAAGAAGAATAATTTGGGCATGTTTAGGCCTTGCAGCAATGAGAAATCGGGTACTGAAATCTGTTGGAGAAATTGAATATTTGGCCGAGAATGACCCAGAAAGTACAGATATTTTGAAATCAAACATGTTGGACACATATTATCCAAAAAGAAGTCATCATCTGGAGAACATGTGTCTCTATGAAGTGCTGCAGAACTACATTTATTCACGGAAAGCCGCAGAAGACATCAACAATGGAAAATATAAAGTCATTGGTGAGGAAGGATGTTTGGTGAAGCAAACAAAAGGAAGTTTGATAAATCACAGGAAGCTGAGTTGCGACACTACTGACAAAAAGGAATTTTACTACTTGGCTCTTTTACAGCTGTTTAAACCATGGCGTACAGAGGATGAACTACTGGGAGAATTTCAAAGCTATGAAGATTCTTTTAATGCTTGCAAAGACAGCATACAATGCAGTACATTCTCAACTTATCTGCAAATGTTAAATGAAGAAATTGAACAGGAAACTACAATTGCAGCTGAAGTAGCTAGAGAGAGTTCTCAAGACAGCCAAAGTTCAGGAACACTCAGTCAAGATCCCCTAGGACAACCAATCGTTGAAAATGAAGCATCAATAGCCATGAATGAAGTGGAAACGGCTATGACTCAAGCTCAAGAAGAATTTATAGACTTACAAAATTTGGAAAGACAACTGAATGAAGAGCAGCAACAAATTTATGAAGAGATCAGAAGCAAAATTGATCACTGATTTCTACATGAAAAAAAAGAGTGCTCATGCACATCATTTCATCCAATCAGGATGTATGTAAGCGGACAAGCTAGAACTGGAAAAAGTTTCCTAATAAAAGTCATCAGAAGCTACCTACAGCAAAAAACGGATTCTACTTTGTCTTGTGTGGTTACTGCTCCAACTGGGTTAGCAGCACATAACATAAAAGGAATCACCTTACATCGTTTGCTAATGTTACCAGTGGAGCATGAGAACAAAATACAATACAACAAGCTAACTGGAGAAGCATGCTTGGAAGTTTCAAGAGTATTGAAGAAGATGCAAGTTCTCATTATTGATGAGGTGAGCATGGTATCAAACTTAATGCTTGCCTTTGTGCATTTAAGAATGCAGCAAATTCTAAGGACAGACTATGACGTGTTATTTGGTGGAAAACATGTCATAGTTTTTGGGGATCTTCTACAACTTACTCCAGTTAAAGGACAACCAGTGTTTAATACTGTGACACATGAAGACACAAAGAAGTCATTGGGAAGCATCGGTAATGCAAATATTTGGTCCTTCTTTGAGTACAAGGAACTTACTACTAATATGAGGCAAGCAAACGATGAAGAATATGGAAGTATTCTGAAAGATATCAGAATTAGACTACTCACAGAAGTTGGCAAAAAAGCATTACAGAGTCGGCTGCTACATAATTTATTTCCAAAGGAAGAAATAGTTGCAGAGAAGATATACAAGAACATTGCAGAAAAGAAAAGTGTCATCTGCTTAATGCCAACTCGACGTGAATGCTCAATATTCAATGAGGAGCTTTTAAAATTGGAAAAGGAAGATATCAGGAAATTGGAAGCAGTGGACAAAATTGAGGATGGAAGAATTACTATCACATTAACAGGCACACTGAAAAATAAATTGGATTCACTAGAGAAGAACATTTCCAAAACAGCTGGATTAGAAAAAAATCTATATGAACTGTAGAGTATTTTTAAGGAGAAATTTGGATGTTGAAAAAGGTTTAGTTAATGGAGCTATGGGAAGAGTTGTGGGTTTTATTAATTATCAGAAAAAAGATGGAATTGAATGTTTAAAAATAAAATTTGATCAGATAGAAGAAGTTAAAGACATTTGTCGTTGTTCAGTTCGTTTCATGCTTGTGAAAGACTTATATGTACGTAGTAAGCAGTTTCCGTTTTCTCTAGCATATGCTGTAACTATTCACAAGTCTCAAGGATTGACTGTAGATTGTGCTTTTGTGAACATTGGTTCAACTGTGTTCAAAGAAGGTATGGCTTATGTAGCTTTGTCACGAGTGAAAACATTATCTGGTTTATTCATGATAGACTTTGATGACTCAAAAGTTAGTGCTGATACAAATTGTGTAAAGGAGTATAATAGATTAAGAAGAACCTATGCTCCTCATTTAGGTCAGTATCCTGTGTTGGAGAAACGTGTAGTTTCTCGTAAAAGGAGAAATGAGAATATCTGTAATGAAGATGTAGAGAGGAGGAAAAAAAAGAGGAGTGATGTAATTGCAAGCAAAAAGAAAAAGGAAAATGAAGAAGAGGTTGTAGGATGTCATTTTGAAAATAGCTCTGGTGTCAACTGCTACGCTAATGTAGTGCTGAATGTTGCATTTTATCTGGAAAGTGTGCAAGAGCAGATAATAGTAAATCAGAGAAAAAGATTCTGTTCTGAGTTGAGTCTCCTTTTTCAAAAGCTGAGTAATGATAAAACTCAAATAGAAAGTGCTACTGAAATTAGAAAACTTTTAGATGTATGTTCAGGACGAACACAGTTTTCTCAAAATGTACAGCAAGACGCACAGGAATTCTTGATGTTTTTTCTTCAGGTACTGGAAGAAGAAGGGGTTCCCATTGAAAATATGTTTGGTGTCTCTTATAAATGGGAACATAGTTGTGAAAACTGTTACAATACATGTGGCTCTAATGTTGATTCTGAAAGGTTTATTTATTTAACATTGCCAGAAAGTAAAACAGTCACTTTTGCTAAATTAGTTAAAGATGCTAATCATAACATGGAATGCGGTGAGTGTCAATCTGAAATGTTTTCAACGTTAATTTTAAAGGAATACGGACAATATGTAATTTTAATGATGCAACGATGTAAAGCTGATGGTTCAAAATTGGATACTTTAATAAAGAAGTTTACAGGACAGCAATTATCAATTTCTGGAAAAACTTTTGTAACAGTTGCAATAATTTTCCATGAAGGACCTACTGTTACTTCTGGACATTACACAGTTTATCTTAAATGTGAAAAAGGCTGGACACTGTGTAATGATTCCCAATTGATTTTCAAGCAACGTTTGCCTTTTGATTTAGCAAATTCCTATCTAATCTTCCTGAAACGTAAATTTTAGAGAGACTTGGCAAGATCTGTACAAAACAATTTTACCATTTTATTGGATTACCATTGGAATTTTCAAAAAAAATGATTTTTCAAATTATCGTTTGGCCTAATGGAAAGGTAACCAATTGTAATGTGGACTTTTTAAATTTTTAATGAAACTTTGGAAAACCAAAAATTTAGATAAAAATCGGTAACATCTGCACAATTTAAATTTTGGAATGTTATTGGATTGCCATTGGAAATTTATTCAAAAAAGATTTTTAAAATTACTATTTGGCCATGAGGAAAGGTAAACAATTGTATTGTGGACTTATTTAATTATTAATTAATCTTTCGGAAACCAAAATGTTACAGAGAATCGGTGAGATCTGTACAATTTAAACTTTAGAATTTTATTGGATTACCATTGGAAATGTAATCAAAAAAGAATTTTAAAATTACTATTTGGCCTAAAGGAAATGGAACCAGATGTATTGTGGAGTTATTTGAGATATATTTTTGTGATTATACTTCTGAAACAAAAATGTCAGACGGTATTTTAAAGAAATAAGTATTGATATTAGATGATATTTTTTTAGAATATTATGCATTTCTATAATGTTATGTTTAAGTAAAAAGAGATTGTGGGCTTTTTTAAAACAATCTTTGAGATTGTTATTTTTTTTTTGCCCGCTGTTAAATGATGAATGCAATTGCTTTCACAATTTATAGTGAAATGCAATATATTCTGAAAACAGCAAAAAAAAGGCAAAAATTTTTTGGGGAAAAATATGTAAATACGTGTACTGTGTTATATATTATTTATTAAATATTAATACTTTTTTCTTTTTTTTCAGATTGTGAAAGAAAATTTTCAAAAAAAACCAACCATTTTTTCAAGTAATTTCAATCACATTTTAATTAAAAATTAAATTGTTGGGTGGGTCAGGTAACTGAGAAATTAGAAGGTGTCTTTCTTCCACTTTATCTAAAAAAGATTTTTAGAATTTAGTTATTAATTCCTCAAGGATCTTGAGATGTGGTAATTGATTTTTAGTGTTTTAAAAAAAAAAATTAAAAAAAATAACACGCTTACCGTACGCGTACGGTAAAAAATAAAAAAAAAAGTTTTAAAGAAAAATTAAAAAAAAGTTGAGAGGTAAGGTTGGCTCTTAAAAGAGCCGTTGTGTTCATGCAGGGACAGAGGAAAGGAAGTATGGGAACATTAGCTGGTTGGACATTTGTGCTGGTCTATTTTGTTGTTAATGAGGGGAACACTGGTCTCCCTATGAACAATTCGATCATGGCAAAATGAACACCGCATAGTAACCCTACCAAACCGAGGGTTCGTTTCCACAGGATCAGAAAAAGGTGAATGTGCCCCCACAGATGAAGGGCTCTGCGGAGTTTCCGAAGAAGAACTCGGCTGAGCTGCTGTGGATGTGCTTGGTTGACTTACTCTAGGGTTGCCCCTAGTATGTCTAGCATGTGTCCTAGGGTGTACGTCGTGAAGGTGTCTCAACATAGTGTGATTCCCGAAGGAATACTTCTTGTTGGGATTACCTCGCGAAAGTACACGCTGGCACAGCTTGCAAGTCACCAAGGCAGCATTGACTTTTTTCTCACCCTCTGGAAAACTGAAATACTCCCATATGAAAGAGCTCTTCTGTTTCCTCTTTCTCTGCCTGATGGTGGTGCTGCTAGCCTCACTCTCAGTAGAAGAGTGCTGGTCTGCCATCGTATCACAAAGACAAGTCAGCTCCTTCTCCTAAGGGATCACAAGCAGAAATGAGGGGAATGGGTGTGGTGTAGGAGAGTTCTAGAACTGAAAGTAGTTTCAACCAATCAAAAGTTGTGTTTCATGATCACATGACCCACCGTGCGCGTACGTTACGCTTACGGTGCGCTTACGGTGCGCTTACGGTAAAAGTACGCATGCGCGTAAAAAAGACACGCGCTCGCGCGCATGCGCAAAACAGTCACTCCACAACACTTCTGCGTAACATGCGCGTGTAGCGTACACGCCTACGCGCCCCACGCGCAGTACGCGCGGCTACGCAAATTGCGTAACTATACGCAAACAGAGTAGATAAATTACGGACATTGCGTAAACCGTACGCTTACCGTACGCTTACCGTACGCGCACTAAAAAAAAAAAATATATATATATATATATTTTCTATGTTATACTAATATATCTTACCTGTTTGGTAAAAAAAAAAAGAGAAAACTTGATATATTGCAGATTTTTTTTTTTTAAAAACATAGTGTTTTAAAAGAATAAAAAGTTTTAAAAAAAAACTTGTTTTTTTTTTTAAAAAAAACACATTTAATATAAGAATTTATAATAAAAAATCATACAAAATCAATAAAAAAAAATATGGGAATCACATATTTTATAGGTAAGAATTAGCATTTAAAAAACCATACAAATTCACTGAAAAAACCATGGGTTTCACACACGTTATAGTTAGAAATTAGCATTTAAAAAACCTTGCAAATTCACTGAAAAAACCATAGGTTTCACACATGTTATAGTTAGGAATTAGCATTTAAAAAACCTTGCAAATTCACTGAAAAAACCATAGGTTTCACACATGTTATAGTTAGGAATTAGCATTTAAAAAACCTTGCAAATTCACTGAAAAAACCATAGGTTTCACACACGTTATAGTTAGCTGGACATTTCACTCGTAAACAACCAATGAAATTTCCCCGTTATAGTTAGTTAAGCTAACTATAACTCGCGGGCCCGCAATGCACTGCTGATGACGTCACATATTACATCACTCATGACATGGTCAGTGACATCACTCATGACATCACTGATGACATCTCAGGGAAATTTCATTGGTTTTTTACGAGTGAAATGTCCAGCTAACTATAACGTGTGTGAAACCTATGGTTTTTTCACTGAATTTGCAAGGTTTTTTAAATGCTAATTCCTAACTATAACGTGTGTGAAACCTATGGTTTTTTCAGTGAATATATATATATATATATATATATACATATATATATATAAAAATATATATATACATAAATATATATATATCCAGTTACCACTCTAGGGTGCTTCCAGGCACCGAACAGAGAAACGGATGACTTCAATGCTAGCCGAGATTCCGTTTATTTTTTTCGTTACAAGGTGCAAACCGGACATGATGTGTTTTGGCCAATGCTGTGTCCTTGATCACATGATCGCGTTACACGGTAGTGATGTATATATTGTAAAACCCATATACCATGTGACATTGAGTCTGTTTTCAGCATTGGCATGGAAGAAATACTTTGCTCTTTTTTTAAAATATACATGCATAATGCACTAAACTTTAAATAGATGAATAAATACATAAATAAATAAATACGCACTGATAATATAGAATACAGATCGTGGTTAAAGAAAATTGCGTTAACTGTGTGGGTCCATTATGAACAGTGTTAAATGACAAAAATTCATACAAATTCATATGTTAATTCTACACATTACCAATCAAACTGCAATTAAAACACAGTGTAAAAAACAGTCTAAAAAGTGCTCAAATGCAATCATATTTTCTGTTCAAGTCATAAAACATGAGCCATACAAAAACGGGAATTTAAAAAACGTGCAAATTTACAAATTCTGTTCATTCCTTATAATATATATATATATATGTATATATGTATATATAATGCAGGCTTTTTGAATCTTGTGTATTTTCCATGATTTACCTTTCATTTGTAAGCGAGTCTCACACTCGCTGATCTGAACTCTCCCCATCTGGAGGGTATATAAAGAGACAGTGCAATCCAAAAGAATAAATGGAAACATTGTGTTTGTGAAACGTAATCCCACAGGAGGGTATAAGTTTTGAATTGGATAAAGTAAAAAAAGATGTTTTTGAAATGTAACAAAAAAATTGGGCGGCAGTAAGGCTTTATCATAAGTCTGCAAAGGAAAATATGGTGATATAGCTGTATTAGGTTTTAATTCACGTATTCAATAATGATTTGACACTCTTTTTATTAATCTTATTAATTTAGCACACTCGTTTTCCACATTGAATATGCCTAATAAACAGGGTACTACATCTCCCAGAAGCCTGGGGAGGGTCCCTGGGTAATGCACATTAAGTGATGTAAACTGTCTTTCCTGCTTTTTGATATTAAAAAACAAGGTACATTGCGCCAAAACTCAGCCGTGAGCAAGGTATCAGGATATACCGAAACACGTTGGTTTGGTCTGTGCATGCTGTGAAAAATTATTAAAGAATAAATTAACTTGTGAAACACCACTGCTGGAGTGTGACCTGTTTCCTCTCTTCATGAAGGATTTGTTTGGTTTATAGCGGTTTGGTTCTACCGGGATGGTATCACACCTTTTGGAGCGCCGGGAATTCGAGGAAATGTGAACCGACCTTGGAGGCATATATATATATATATATATATATATTACCTACTGGCGGTCGCCAGTAGGTAGATATAGTTAGGACCCTGTTTCCATAGGAAATCCGCAACATTCTATTTGGAATAACTTTGGCGCCGGTCGACGAATCCTCGCGAAATTTTCAAAATAGGTGGGGCGCTACGCTCCGCTCCTACCCTGAAAGTCTCGGGGGGATTCGTCAAGCAGGGGCCGAGAAAAAAGGGGGGTCCCAAAACGCGTTTTCCCCATGCATTTTTCCATAGGACCTTTAGACACAGCTACAGCCCGAACGGCTGAACAGAATTACTTGAAATTTGGCAGAGAGGTAGCCATAAGGTCAAGGAAGTGCCTTTTGCAGGTCTGGTGTAAATCTGTTCAGTATTTCCTGAGAAAATAGCATTTAAAAGCATATATATATGTGGGCGGAGCCTAACCACACATCTCATCCTGAGATCTGATTGGCTGTCAGCACTTCATCCAAGAAGTGTTGGCAGCCATCTTGGGACCAATATACATGATAGCACCTCATTAAAAAGCATTGCAGTTAATAGAAGGTTTTAAGACTTTAGTTACATTATAAATCATTTGTTGATGGTACCATACTCATTTTAGGAATTGTGGTATGTTCTAAGGTGATTTCACCATGTGAAAAAGCCTTCTGCTGGGATATCATGATTGAGAGAAAAATATTTTCTCATGCTTTTACCACAGAGGTTTGGAAGGTGATCTATAGGCTAAACTGAGAGCTTATTTTCTGTAAATTCACATTATCTTTCTCAGTCATGTGAGAATGAAGTCTGACATTCTCAGTAAAACATGTACATCCAACAAGGGCAGAGACTGTCAGTTGATTCCTTTGTGTTCTACTGCAGCTTCCCAGAGTGTTCCAAAGAACTACTAGAGCGCTAACAGTCCTACTTATGATAAACGTATGGCACACCTTAAGCCATCTTGCTTGGATTAAAGTGGTAACTCTTAAAACATTTAATTTAAAAAGGAACAAAATGAGGGGTTTCCTTTTTCCATAAAAAGTATGATTAGTGCTGCAGAAAGAAAAATTAGGGCACATTTTGAGTGACTTCTCAAATCCTCTTCTATTTCATTAAAAAATTCTGACATGCAGACTGAAACATGCACTTTCAATACCAGCAGCAGTTTTCCCTGGTGAGCAGTAGCTTTACTACAGTGATCTAATGAGCAAAAAGAGTGCTAACATTCTGAATTTATGGCAAATGTGTGACACATCTGAATGCCTTCTTGATGGAATCAAAGTAAAAAACTGAAAGTATTTCCTACTGAGGAGACTGCAGTAAATGAGGAAATTAGGAAACTTCATAACAAATAAGTCTCCCAAGATGGCCACCAGAGACAAAAGAGCCCAAATGTAGCCCAAATATCACCCAGATGTAGCCCAAGTATAGCCCAATGACAGAATGTCCCAGAATGTTCTTAAAAACAACTAGAGCGCTTACTGTCTTCATTATGACAAAAGTAAGGCACACCTGAAGCCATCTTGATTGGAATAAACTGGTAACACTTAAAACATTTAATTTAAAAAGGAACACAATGAGGAGATTCATTTTGCCATAGAAATTATGATTAATGCTGAAGAAAGAAAATGAGGGCACATTTTGAGTGACTTCTCAAATCCTCTTCTATTTCATTAAAAACTTCTGACATGCAGACTGAAACATGCACTTTTAATACCAGGAGCAGACTTCCATGGTGCAGTAGTTTTACTACAGTGATCTAATGAGCAACTAGAGTGCTAACATTCAGAATTTATGGCAAATGTGTGACATATCTGAATACCTTCATGATGGAATCAAAGTAAAAAACTGAAAGCATTTCCTACTGAGGAGACTGCAGTACATGAGGAAATTAGGAAACTTCATAACAAATAAATCTCCCAAGATGGCCACCGGAGACAAAAGAGCCCAAATGTAGCCCAAAATCACCCAGATGTAGCCCAAATATAGCCCAATGACAGAAGTGTGCAAAACACTTATTATTTTGTGTTTTTGCAGTGTTATATAGTGCAGACTTGTCAGGTATTGGAGTGCTTTACATGAGCATTGGTTACATCACACAAGAACAAATTCATTTTGGTTGTAGACATGGGGAGACTAAGGGGCATATAAACAAGGGCTTTATCTCTGCTTTTTTGGCTTTAAAAGCCAAAAAAGGAGAGATAAAACTAGCGCCCTATCAACAACAGGGTGCTAACATGCAAATTTGCATGTTAGCACCCTTTTACTCTACGCTTCCCCTTGTATCTCTAATGAGATGCAAAGGGGGCGTTCCAGAGTAAAATAATAGGAGAAATGTCGCTAAGCGACATTTCTCCTATTATCAAGAATGTCGCTAACCCTGTTAGAGACAAAAAAAGCAGCGCTAACCGCGGTTAACGCTGCTTTTTTACGTCTGGTATTTTTCTGACTTAGCCATGATACCCTATGGAAGGAGGATATCATGGCTAAGTTTGCCTGTCCCTATCAACAAGGTAACGTGAGATTATCGCTGGGTTTCCAGCGATAATCTCACGTTAGCCTGTTAGCGTGAGGATTTTTATCGCTATTGAGATAAGCGTTGCTAATAGCACGCTATCTCAGCGATAAAAATTCACGCTAGCCGGCGATAATTATCCTAGCACTAAGTGCGCTTAGAGATAATTATCACCGGTTGTTGTTGATATGCCCCATAGATACTGCATTTAATAGTACACCTTGTAAACATAAAATGTCACCAATCACGTTTCAGTGAGTCAGGACTAGTTCATGTATGTTTTCTAAGAGATGTGTTTTCGCCGACATTAAAGTTCAGCTAGATCCCCTGCCCCCTTCTGCTGATTACTATCTCCGAATGGTATTCCCCCCATATTGGTTGTTCTGACAGAATTCCTTAATTCCTTGCTGTGTTATTTTCGCTTTTCGCCTGTAGGTCTCAACCTCTAGTGCTTTCACATTTCTATCCATGTATTTAGAAGACAAAGGAAACAAACTACCCAACTCCAGCTTTCCCCACGGACTAGTTACTCTGCTTTGTAGCCAGAAGAAAAGGCCCAAATGTTCTGTTATTTCTTGCTAAAACGTTCGTTCCAATTTCCAGGCGAGCTAATCAGAAATGTAAAACCTGGGACACAGTTCAAAAGATAGATTTGAAACATATTGTTTGATGATTTTTTCTAAGCTCTTGGGGTTGATATCTTTTACTTAAGCAAAAGCTTCCTAAACTGACTGCAGTGCCAGAATCCATTTCAAATGCAATGGATTGAGCTATTTGTGTTTATACTGAAATCTTACAAGAGTACAATGAGTGGGCTGACATCTCACATGACCAAGCACCTACCTTTATAGAAGATTGACAGAAATAAATTGCCATTTTTAATTGGTTGCGTTTCTTATAGGAACTATGGGGCATATCAACAAGGGCTTTATCTCTGCTTTGTTGGCTTTAAAAGCCAAAAAAGCAGAGATAAAACTAGCACCCTATCAACAACAGGGTGCTAACACGCAAATTTGCATGTTAGCACCCTTTTACTCTACGCTTCCCCTGGCATCTCTAATGAGATGCAAAGGGGGCGTTCCAGAGTAAAATAATAGGAGAAATGTCGCTAAGCGACATTTCTCCTATTATCAAGAATGTCGCTAACCCTGTTAGAGACAAAAAAAGCATAGCTAACCGCGGTTAACGCTGCTTTTTTACGTCTGCTAATTTTCAGACTTAGCCATGATATCCTATGGAAGGAGGATATCATGGCTAAGTTTGCCTGTCCCTATCAACAAGGTAACGTGTGATTATCGCTGGGTTTCCAGCGATAATCTCACGTTAGCCTGTTAGCGTGTAGATTTTTATCGCTATTGAGATAAGCGTTGCTAATAGCACGCTATCTCAGCGATAAAAATTCACGCTAGCCGGCGATAATTATCCTCACGCTAAGAGCGCTGAGCGATAATTATCGCCGGTTGTTGTTGATATGCCCCTAAGTGATTTGACCAGAATCACAGAATGTCGAGCTGAAGCGGAAACTTCAACCTGGTTCCCCAGTTGCAAAGTCTGCAGTTCTGGAAGTAACACCACATCCTCTCCCCTAAGTGCAACATTTAATCAAGTGGTCAACTGGATAAAAAAACATAAAGATAACAAATAATTTAAAAGTGCTTTGTCGCTATTTGAAAACTCAGAAAATATGTCCTTATTTTAGTCTTTTAGAGCACTAACCATAATTTTGATGCCAATAAGACCCTCTCATATATGTAATTTCTAAAGGAAATGCTCTAGGTATTACAGTTTTGATTACATCAAGATGATGTCAGGCGTTCCACACTTTTGTAATAAATATAGAATGTTAGCAATCTAGTTGTTCATTAGGATACTGTTGAGAGGCAGAGGCCAGGGGCACGGACTCTGAAAATTGAAGGCAGGTAGGAGGGTGCAAAGGCAACAATTTAACCACACTGAGCAGGCAGGAAGGGCCGTGGAAGCACAACAGACTATGGAGGGCAGTGGAAAGGGGGGCAGGGGCAACAAACCAACAATACAGGACTTGCAAGAGAGGCTGTTGGAGGGAAGATCTATTACGGGTCAAGGAAGCTAGGGGCGGTCCCCAAATCCCCTGGAGCCACCACAGAACTGAGCAGGAGAGTGAGTCAGGGACAAAAGGGGCACCTTAATTTGAGCCGGGGTGCCTAGGAACGCTTGCTCCAAAAATGAAGAAAACAGACATATGAGACATGGAATTGGAGGCAGAATACAATGGCAGTTTAATGAGAAGATGCAACTTCAAAGAAACCGCAGAATAGAGACATAAAGTACAAAATACAGAATCCAGATAATCATACAGCTGTCATAATATTCTCTGTATCTCAATTAATGTACTGACAGAGAGAGAGAGAAAACACATCTATAAATGCATCATGAGAAACAAGTTACACCAAGGAAAATGTTACCTAGGAACACTCACGTTTACTCTTAGAGCAAGCATTCCTGCAATTACAATACAAAATCTTTTAAATGCAAAAGTAAAGAGAACAATGGTTAAACATAACATGACATTTCATATAGGTAAAATAGAATAAGATACTTCAAGCAAAGCAGAGCAAGACATTTTAAGCAAAGGAAGACAAGAGCTCCCAGCTCTTGGGGAAAACCTGCACTGCCTGTTAACCTACATACAGACGGCGAGGTAGTCCGTCGATATCTGTGGGTGCTCCCTTTTTATATCATTTTGTGGGCTCCTTTGCACGCTACATCTACCTACGTATGCTACCCAAAAGCTTCGTCTGCAGATTTTATCAGACATTTCGTCATTTACCCACTTAATGCTGACAATGGACTGGGTGAAAAGGTCAGTCTCTCAGGCCAATCGCTTATCGTAAGTTCCATAGAGCAAGCAGAAAATAATGGGTATTGTACGGGAATTCAATATATTCATGTATAAAATCTCCTCAGTTCTCCTAACTTGACGCTCTGCGGTTGCCACTTCCTTAAAAGCGGGAAACCTGCCCAGGAAGCAAGTACCAGTCCAGGATGCAGCCTACTGTATGTCGACAGCTTCAGGGGGATGTTGAACTTTGATACCGAGCACGGAGCACTCGGGTAGGGTGGGGGCTACTAGTTTGGATCAGAAGGCCTCGCAGACCTGCCTTCAGACTGCTATACACTAAAATTGCAGAGCTATGGTCAATTTAACAAAGAGGCCTACATATTGAACAGAAGGGCCTACACAGGGGTTTTATGCTGGCTGAGTGGTAAGGATGTCTCAGGATAATTATATAGCAACACAGGACCCGCTGGTCAATTTAATACGGCCTACAAATGCAGCTGGCAGGGCAAGGACAAGGGTCTCATACTTCAGGTGTGGACAGAACGGGCCAGGGGCCCCCTGTGATACAAAATCTACCCTCCTTCAAGGCTGTGGCAATGTAATAGACCATTGTGGGCAGAAGGAAGAGGCAATGGTAGTACAACCATACATGCCAACAGACCCGATTCAGCCAGGAAACGTCCAATGTTTTTAAGCTCAAATGGGCTTTATTTGATCTGTCTCCTGTCTACAATATCCTCTTTTTCAATGTAACTCAAAGGGGAAAATCAATACCCCAGTTTTTTTTCAAAATCTCCCTCTTACCAAGTTCAAAATGTTCGCAAGTATGGTACATTGGATCATGGAAGGAAATGGGATAGGGACATGGACTTGGATAACAGAGGACAGGAGGGACATGGAGAGGTGCACCAAACTGACCCTGCAGGGCAGGCATCAGGGTTTGCAGCAGCACAATACACCACACAGGGCATGCAGGACGGGAGTGCAGCACAACAATCCATAGAAAGCAAGAGGGAGGGGACAGGACCATGCACATGGACAACAGAGAACAGAGGGGCAAGAGGCAATGGTAGCTAGCTGACCATAATGGACAGACAGGAGAGAAAGCTGCAGTATAACAGACCATAAAGGGCAGGAGGGACGGATCAGGGACATTACAATGGAACAGACAAGCCAGGAGGGAGGGAGTAGGGCTGGGGGCAAGGGGGCAGGGCAGGAGCAGCAAGATAGCCATGGAGGTCAGGCAGGATGGGCACTAGAAGCAAGACACACCATGAAGAGCAACAGTGAGACTGTGATGGCATACACACAGACCATGGAGGGAAGGTGGGAGGGGGTCAGGGGCAGCTAACTGACCACACAGGGAAGGTGGGAGGGGCCCTGGCAGCACAGAAGACCATGCATGGCAAGTGGGAGGGTTAGTGGCAGCACAATGGCTATGATGGGCAAGAAGGAGGGTGGAGGGGCATGCACAAAGGACGATGGAGGATAGAAGGAAGGGTCAGGACCTGTGCACAGACAAGAAAGTTCAGGGGAAGGGACCTCACAACAGACCACACGGGGCAGGCAGGAGGAGCAGTTGCAGCACAACAGACCAGGGAGGGCAGAAGGGTGTGGCAGTACAATGGACCATGTAGGACAGGAGGAAGAGGATAGGGGCATGGCATGTGGACAGGCAGGGTGGAGGTGGCAGGGACAGGTTACAGTCATCTGACAATGCTAGGCAGGTGGGAGGGGAGTGGCAGCTCAACAGAACACTCAGAGTAGATAGGAGTGGCAGGTCCATGGGACATGGTGGGCAAAAAGGATGGAGCAGGGGCATGCACAAAGACATCGGAGGGCAGGGGGAAGGAGAATAGGGGCAGCAAGCTAAGCACAGAGTTTAAGCAGGAGGTCAATGATGGGGCATAGAATTGGGCAATGGAGGGCAGGAGGAGTGGACTGGTACATCATAATAAATTGAGGGCAGTGGCAGCACATCAGACCATGCATGGAAGGAGGGAGGAGGCTAGTCCATGGATTCACACAACAGAGGATTGGGAGGAAGGGGATGGGGCAGCAAGCTAACTGTTCAGAGAAGGCGGGTATTAGGAACTTTATTGTTTTTAAAACATTGTGTCTGTGCGAACTACTTAAAATATGAACAAGTATGCAGCATAATCTCACTTTTATTCAGGAAGAAGAGGACGTTTGTGACTGTGACTCCGGGCTCACTTGGCAGAAACACCCCCTGACCCTCCACCCCCTATCGCAAAATGTAATGCCCGTGAAAAGGGTAGGTGAACACAGTGTTATATAGAACATAGTCCTGAGAGCACGATTGAAAATGAAAACTAGATATAGTGTATGGTATAAACTATGCACCAAAAAGTGTGATATAAGATGAACCGGGCGTGAAATATAATATGCAATACATTGTGCGCAATGAAAGATTCATGGGAGAGCGCGAGATAGCACAGGCACTAGCGCGTGCTATGCGATATGCGCCTTGGAGTGTAATATGCACAGGGCAGTGTTGTGTAACCTAACTAGTCTCTAAAGTTGTAATATAAAATATGTGCTGGGGAGTGTAACGTTGCATATGCACTGTGACAAAGATATGGATCCCAGATTGTAATATGTATGGCATAGCACTGTGCGTTATAACATAGGCATTGAGAAAGGCACGTTAGATGGGGCAATATAACCCGTGCGAAGACAAGTGTGGCATGACATATTCACGGGGTGGTGTTACAGTGCACATGGGCTAGAGAGTGTCATAGCATATGCACTAGCTAGTGGAATACAACACAGAGGTGTGTGGCACTCGGCAGGCAATGGTGGGTGTAACACAGCATTGGGCTCTGTCAGGAGCACGCTGTGACTCTCAAGTGATGTTCGTCCCCTTTCCAGAGAGTAAAATAAAAAGTATTACACATCCGGCAGTGGATGTGTGTTTTATTAACCGTGAGGGGGGTTTCTTGCATAGTTTTGGTCGAATTTTTGTCGAATCCCCTTTGAATGGCTTGGTGTGCATGTGTATTAAATGTGCCCGTCAATAGCTACCCATGTTTGTATAAATAAACGACAAGGGTGTCTACCAGGATTAGGCACGGTAGGGCATCAGACATGTCAGAGCTTCACTAGTGGTGTAAATACATTCCACGTGGATTCATTGCATGCATAGTCGCCTTTTAATGAATATCACGCAAATCGTCATGGTGATAGGTACGTACGGTTTGTCCAGCATGTCCTAGGTGTGTCTATAAATATATATTTTTTTAAAATAATAAAAAACAGTGGCCGGCCCTGGGGATTGGGGTCAAAAAAATATAATTAGGAGACTGGCCCTGGGGGATGGGGTCATCAGGGCCAATAAATTAGAATAAGAAGGGGAACCAAACAGCCCCCCTTCTTAAAAAACTAAAATAAATAAAAGACTGGCATCGTGCCGGAGGCCATGCCCCCTCCGTGCAGCACTCTGCAAACGCGCCCCCAACAGGCATCTCCAGTATGCGCCAGGGAGCTGCGCTGCAGCCAGGTGTTCTGAGGCCAAGCCCCTTTTTACACCTCTCTGCAACGCAGCTCTGTGGCGCTTACTGGAGGTACCTAGTGGTCTAGTTTGACCCTAGGGACCCTTAGGATTCAGGGGGACTTAATCTCTCAACTTAGAACAGCCACAGGGCGCGTTTACACAGTGGTGAAGGGAGGGGACGGGGCCTGAGGTGACGTGTGCAAACACGCACTATGGCACGTTTTAAATTGGGGATATAATTTCCCTTCAATACTGAGGGCCCCTGGGGGCTAACTAGCCCACCAAGTGCTTCCAGTAAGCGCCACTGAGCTGCATTGCAGAGAGGTGGTCCAGGCCGTGCCACTTTTTACACCTCTCTGCAACGCAGCTCTGTGGCACTTACTGGAGGTACCTAGTGGGCTAGTTGGACCCTAGGGACCCTCAGGATTCAAATGAACTTAATCTCCCAACTAAAAATGGACACAGGGCGTGTTTACACAGTGGTGAAGGGAGGGGACGAGGCCTGAGTTAACGTGTGCAAAAACGCCGTGTGGCCTGTTTTAAGAGGTAGTTTTAATCCCCATGCCCTATTATACACTAGGGGCTTACAGAGGAGGTCATGCTAATCACAGGGGGACCCCAACGCATAATGTTCCCTAGTGTATGTAGGTGTTTTCACTGTATTCTAAGTGTCTTTTAACATAGCACTGGCTCTAGGACTGGTTAGTCAGACTCAGTTACCACCAGTATCCGTCTGAAAAAGTTGAGGGTACAGGATGATTTTGCAACAAGGCTTCTTTCTGCTCTTCTTTTTGTTCTTTCTGCACGTTATCCTTCTTCCTGCACTTATCTTCGTATTTGAGGACTTCTGTTGCTTCTTTCTGCACTTCTTTTGTTTCTTTCTGTGCATTTTTTCTTCTTTCTTCACATGTCCTATCTCTGTAGGCATAGTTAGAAATTAGCATTTTAAAAACCTTTGAAATTCACAGAAAAAACCATAGGTTTCAGGCACGTTATAGTTAGGAATTAGCATTTAAAAAACCTCAGAAATTCACTGAAAAAACCATAGGTTTCAGGGGTGTTATAGTTAGCTGGACTTTTCACTTGTACAAAACCATTGAAATTCCCCCGTTATAGTTAGTTCAGCTAACTATAACTCGCGCGCCCGCAATGCACTGCTGATGACGTCACATATTACATCACTCATGACATGGTCAGTGACATCACTCATGACATCACTGATGACATCTCAAATGACATCACTGATGACATCACTGATGACATCATCCTTGTGATAGAGTGGCAGACCTCCTCTTCCCCTAATATAACCTTTGATACACACATTCAAAAATAGAAATTAAAATTTTAAAAACAATGGACATACCAATACCAGTTACAACAACCTATACAGTAATTCTAAGATCCACATACACATCCACTCATTCACCAACAGTCCTATACAGTCACTCATACATGTACTCACTCATCATATGTACTCATACACCTATACATCCTGTTACACAATGCCACTCATCCATAGAGGTACTCATACACATAGTCACTCATGCTAATAAAGAATCAAACATACATTTACTTGCATATACAGTTATACACACACCACCACACTTACTTCTACGGAAACTTACACATACTTAGTCTTTTAAACAATCACTTATAGAAACACATACTTATTCATATAGGAACTCTTTCAATCTCTCACTGTCACATATACTCGCTTATATACACCAATAGTCACATATACTAGTTTAAAACATATGTAGTTACTCATAAAGACACTATTGAGACAGTCATTCACTCACTAACACACCCATACACTCACTCATCCACCCATAGAGTCCTGCACACATGCTGTCTTCAACACATACAAAGAGTGAGTCATTCATTCATGCACCTATGCACTACGTAATACCCCCACCGAACCATGCAGATACTCAGACTGATACTCATAAAACCAACTAATAACCTATATAAACACCCATGTAGCTACTCACCAACTCATGCAGCCACTTATACACAAAGTGAGAGACTGATACAGATATTTACATATTTAAACATTACTCACTAAGCCATGTATTCACTATGAAACACTTAATCAGTCAGTTACACAATCAATTTTTCAAAAACAAATCATCCATTTAGACACTTATATACCCATTTATTCTTCCATCGACCTTGAGATATACATATATAAAACATATTTAATTTTCAGAAACACACACATTCACTGGATGATGTCATCAGTGATGTCATCAGTGATGTCATTTGAGATGTCATCAGTGATGTCATGAGTGATGTCACTGACCATGTCATGAGTGATGTAATATGTGACGTCATCAGCAGTGCATTGCGGGCGCGCGAGTTATAGTTAGCTGAACTAACTATAACGGGGGAATTTCAATGGTTTTGTACAAGTGAAAAGTCCAGCTAACTATAACACCCCTGAAACCTATGGTTTTTTCAGTGAATTTCTGAGGTTTTTTAAATGCTAATTCCTAACTATAACGTGCCTGAAACCTATGGTTTTTTCTGTGAATATATATATATATATATTCACTGAAAAAACCATAGGTTTCACACACGTTATAGTTAGGAATTAGCATTTAAAAAACCTTAGAAATTCAATGAAAAAACCAAAGGTTTCACACATGTTATAGTTAGCTGGACATTTCACTCGTAAAAAACCAATGAAATTTCCCCGTTATAGTTAGTTCAGCTAACTATAACTCGCGCGCCCGCAATGCACTACTGATGACGTCACATATTACATCACTCATGACATGGTCCCTGACATCACTCATGACATCACTGATGACATCTCAAATGACATCACTGATGACATCATCCAGTGAATGTGTGTTTTTCTGAAAATTGAATAGGTTTTATATAAGTAAATCTCAAGCTCGATGGAAGATTAAATGGGTATATAAGTGTCTAAATGGATGATTTTTTTTGAAAAATGTATTGTGTAACTGATTGTTAAAATGTATCATAGTGAATACATGGCTTAGTGAGTAATGTTTAAATATGTAAATATCTGTATCAGTCTCTCACTTTGTGTATAAGTGGCTGCATGGGTTGGTGAGTCGCTACATGGGAGTCAATATAGGTTATTAGTTGGTTTTTTGAGTATCAGTCTGAGTGTCTGCATGGTTCGGTGGGGGGTATTACGTAGTGCATAGGTGCATGAATGAGTGACTCACTGTATGTGTTGAAGACAGCATGTGTGCATGACTATATGGGTGGATGAGTATGTGTAAAGGTGTGTTAGTGAGTGAAAGACTGTCTCAATAGTGTCTCCATGAGTAACTACATATGTTTTTAACTGTTATATGTGTCTTTTGGTGTATATAACTGAGTATATGTGAGAGTAAGAGATTGAAAGAGTTCCTGTATGAATAAGTATGTGTTTCTATAAGTGATTGTTTAAAAGACTAAGTATGTGTAAGTTTCTGTAGAAGTAGGTGTGGTGGTGTGTGTATAACTGTATATGCAAGTAAATGGATGTTTGATTCTTTATAAGCATGAGTGACTTTGTGTGTGAGTAACTCTATGGATGAGTGGCGTTGTGTAACAGGATGTATAGGTGTATGAATACATATGATGAGTGAGTACATGTTTGAGTGACTGTATAGGACTGTTGGTGAATGAGTGGATGTGTATGTGGTTCTTAGAATTACTGAATAGGTTGTTGTAACTGATATTGATATGTTCATTATTTCGAACATTTTAGTTTAATTTTTTTAAATGTGTGTATTAAAGGTTATATTAGGGGAAGAAGAGGTCTGCTACTATTTCACAAGGATGATGTCATCAGTGATGTCATCAGTGATGTCATTTGAGATGTCATCAGTGATGTCATGAGTGATGTCAGTGACCATGTCATGAGTGATGTAATATGTGACGTCATCAGTAGTGCATTGCGGGCGCGCGAGTTATAGTTAGCTGAACTAACTATAACGGGGAAATTTCATTGGTTTTTTACGAGTGAAATGTCCAGCTAACTATAACATGTGTGAAACCTTTGGTTTTTTCATTGAATATATATATATATATTACCTACTGGCGGTCGCCAGTAGGTAGTTATAGTTAGGACCCCTTTTCCATAGGAAATCCGCAACATTCTATTTTGAATAACTTTGGCGCCGGTCGACGAATCCTCGCGAATTACTCAAAATAGGTGGGGCGCTACGCTCCGCTCCTACCCTGAAAGTCTCGGGAGGATTCGTCAAGCGGGGGCTGAGATAAAAGGGGGGTCCCAAAATGCGTTTTTCCCATGCATTTTTCCATAGGACCTTTAGACAGGGCTACAGCCCGAACGGCTGAACAGAATTACTTGAAATTTGGCAGAGAGGTAGTCCTCAGGTCAAGGAAGTGCCTTTTGTAGGTTTGGTGTAAATCTGTTCAGTAGATTCTGAGAAAAGAGCCTTTAAATCAATATATATATCTGAGCCAGCTTACGGTACGCTTACCGTAAGCTTACCGTACGCGTACGGTGGCGTGCGCGAGCGCGAATCTGATTGGTTTTTAGATCTTAGTAAACATTCGAATCGGCCGAAACCAGGAAGCGGCGGCCGCCATTTTCTCTCTCGCACTGAGAGTTAGGTTGTTAAATAAAACCAATACACATGTAAAGGAGCTGTTTTGACAGCTCACACACACATAGCCATGATGAGGGAGTCCCCCAAGACCCCCCAAGGCCAAAAATGCCATTTTTATTTTTTCGCTAATTTCGCCGATTACGCTTACCGTACGCGTACGGTAAAAAATGTAAAAAAAAAAACACTATCCACACTCTCCCCACCCCCTGTGCTTTTGGTGGCCGCAGGCCACCATATGTGCAGGACTTATCAGCGGTGTGGAAAACCACAATATTTTTAACAAAAATAATAAAAGAAAAAATTATCCACACTCTCTCCACCCCGTGTGCAAATGGTGCCCGAAGGGCACCATTTGTGCATGGCTTATAAGCACCGTAAGCACAGTAAGCACCGCGTGCTTACTGTGCGCGCACGGTGCGCGAAGCGCACCGTGCGCGCACGGAACGAACTGCGTTAAGTGGGCGCGCACGCCACGAATGGCGTAAAGTAACTTAGCATTTAAAAAACCGTACAAATTCACTGAAAAAACCATAGGTTTCACACAGGTTATAGTTAGGAATTAGCATTTAAAAAACCTTGCAAATTCACTGAAAAAACCATAGGTTTCACACATGTTATAGTTAGCGGAAATTTTACTGATAAAAAACCTTTGAAATTCCCCCGTTATAGTTAGTGCAGGCAACTATAACTCACGCGACCGCAATCTTCTGCTGATGACATATGTGTCTTTATGAAAAAAAAATATTTGTAATATATGTATAGCTAAAAATGTATGGAAGAAGACATGGGCAAATAAGTGTCTAAATACAGTATTAGCATCAGCAGAGGATTGCGGTCGCGTGAGTTATAGTTGCCTGCACTAACTATAACGGGGGAATTTCACAGGTTTTTTATCAGTAAAATTTCCGCTAACTATAACATGTGTGAAACCTATGGTTTTTTCAGTGAATATATATATATATCGTTTGAAATACCATTTAATCACTGGCAGCGCATGTTTTAGCAGGTATATATATATATATATATATATATATGTATATGTTTCCAGCTCCTGTTGCGCCATAAGACAATATATATAAATGTAAGGCGTGTCAACACGGATTAAACCGCACACATTTTATGACATTTTTTAATAAAACAGTGACTGTCAAAAGCTTTTTAACATGCAGGTCGAGTTTCGTAGTGTATGTCTTGCAATGCCCATGCCTAAAAGTGTATATAGGAAGTACCACTCTACCTGTATACCAAAGAATCCTGCAACATCGCAGAGCAATTATTAATAAGGATAGAACTTATCCTATTGCTAGGCATTTTGAACTATACCATCAGAGTAATCCCTCAAGTCTACAGTACAGCTGTTTAGCGGAAATCCCCAAGAAGAGAGAGGGGGGGACAGGGAGAGAGAACTCAGGAAGCTTGAAACCTACTTTATTCTAGAGTTCAACAGTAAGGAGCCTCATGGGTTGAATATCAATGAGGACCTATACACCTGTCTGAAATAAACATATTGTAAAGAAGAAAAAGATGAAGAGTAGTGCTGCTCACAAGGAAACCAGTAGTTTTTTAAAATTGGATATTTTTTATAGCTATGTAACAATAAAGATTGGGTACAGAGGGATGCTGAAATTTAAATTTGACGTTAAACAGTACAATCAATTAGTATTTAGTGTTTTTAACTTGTTAACCTTTTAATAAAAGTTATGATGGTCGGATTGAAAGAAAAAAACTGTCTTATATATCTTGGTTGAGTATTTGCTTTTTAGAATTGGGGGGTATATAAAAATGGTCCTCAAATTTTTTTATCCTGTGTTTTTTTAGATGAAATATGAAAAAATGTAGGGTATTTATATATTTATTGTGGATAAACATGAGTATATTAATTAGAATCAACCATGTATGAAATGTATTGTTTTTAGTTTTATATATGTATATAAAACATTTTTTAAAGCACATGGCTAAAGTATATGAAATGTTTTTCTGGCTTTTTAGAATTAATATACTGTCAAGCATTTGCATTTTTGACGACAGCCTCACGATTTAATTAAATCAAGCACTTACCGAAGGTCCGTGTCAGCGAGTGTTTTTTGGAGATCTAGATGTCAAATACGTCTTCCATGCACCAGCAATTTCCTGATATATGTGGTGATTCGGTTTCAGCAAGCCACAACACGGGACCCTTTCCAACAAAGGTCAACGCCATTTACTGAAGCCGTATCCAAGTTTTCTTGGTGGAAACTGTTTCTCCGGAAGGAGCGAGGCGATTGGACCCCCACAGCACCCGGTGAAGCGGTAGTCGTACGGACTTTGAAAGCAGCCGACGGGAACCGAGTCAGAAGACGCGGCGCATCGAAGGTAACTTTCAAGAAACAGAGACACCGAAGTAAGCGCGACACTGTGCATTTGTGGGAGGAAAGTTCTTAGTGCATAGGCGCAGCTCAGTAACGCCATTAGTTAACTGGCAATAAGCCGCCTCAATTACATTCGAATTCAGGCATGTCGATTGACAACGTGAGGGACCGGGAAACAGCGGCGTCTTCGATGTTTACAGACAGCCTCCCTATCAATCTTAACACACGTGAAAGAATTAATGAAGAAACTAACACCACCAAATCTTTGAAGGATATCTTTAAAACATTAGAAAAAAAGCACAAGAGTGAGCAAGCGAAATGGTGGGAAGCGAAACCTCTACAGGGCTATATTGAGGTCAATCGCATACCGAGGGGACTGAGAATTATGATAGCACCAAGCTACGAGGATCCCAATCCTGACCTCATGAGGGAGTGGGCGGAAAGCAACCTCGACGCCTCGCGCCGATTAGTCTTGATCCTCATTAAATATGCGGAGATCGACAGAGCCAAACTCCTAGTAGAGATAGCTTCCCTTCAGGAACAGATTGAAACCATGGGCACCAAAGAGGAGAAAGACATGTTAACCAGTGAAATGAAAGCTCGTTTGAAAAAGGAGGAGACCAGGATTATGGAAAGAAAAGCATACAAGTTCCAGAGGGACAGGAATGATTACGAGTTGGGACAAATATTTACCTTCTCGAAGAAATTTGACGTTCTGAGGAAAGCAAACAGCACGGGTCAGATGAGGAGGGGAATTACCCGAAGAACCAATGAAGCTTAAACAACGGCATCAGATTTGAGTTCAGGGACTGGAACGGAATCTGAAACTGAGATGCACGATGAGACTCAAGCAAGGCAAAGTAACAAACCTTCCCCGGGCAGTGAAATCGGTTTTTTAAACCAGGAGAGACTCCAATCGCTCAGACCCCGGACCCACAAACAGCAAGAAGAAAACACACCAACTACAAGAACAGGCACAGGCAGAGGGCGAGGAAGAGGCGGCGCCTTCTCAAACAGAAGGAGGGGCAGGGGTCAGTGGAAGCCCAAGGATTAGACACCAAATCGTCAGACAACACCATCATTAACCTCAGCTCGTGTATTCTATCCAAAAAAGAGGAGAATGTTCTCAAACTAGGTCTCTCCTATGTACCGCCAAGCAACATGAATTATACCAAAACTAGGTGTGACATTTACAAGGCGGTGAGGAAATTAAAATTACGAAAGTTCTTTGCACTCAACAAAATCACTGAAGGTAAAAATATCACCATTCAGGCGGAGAGCAACAGTGAATCTAGTGATATGGCACAAACAGCAGAGCTCCTAGAATTATGGGAAACAGAAGGTGAAGGATATCAATCTAACCAGATTGAAAGGAAATCAACAATGACTCATTTCAAACCACTATCTACGTTCCATTCAATAATGCCACGAGATGCCATTGACATATTTCATGAAAACACGGTCAGTCAAATCAAAAAACTCTATAAAAATATTGTAACAGAAAGGAATAAGTATGACCGCCAAACCATGCAATACAACAACCTAATGAAGAAATTAGGGGACAATAAAAACATTGTGATACGTCAAAGCGACAAAGGTGGCAATGTGGTACTTTTGGAGCGATCACTCTATGAGAAGGAAGCCTATGCCCAGCTCAACGACAGAGAATGTTACATGAGGTCTAACGCAAGTGATTTAAAAATCATGATTCAAGACTATCACTTGAAACTCACCAAATGGAAAAATAAAAAATTGATCACGGAAGCAGAGTATAAGTACCTCAGAGTTGATAACCCTATTACACCTATTATTTATTTCATCCCTAAAGTACATAAGGACATCAGCAAACCTCCCGGCAGACCAGTAATCTCAGCCAGGGGTGGACTACTGGAGAAAACATCAATTTACATTGACTATTTCCTTCAACCCTTTGTTAAACAACTACCCTCTTATATTCAGGACACAGGGGATTTCCTGTACAAGATACAGCAAATCAAATGGGAAGAAGGTTTCTGGATGCTAGCTCTAGATGTTACAGCTCTCTATACGAGCATTATCCATGAGACTGGTCTTAAAGCAATTTTACATTTTCTACAACAAAGAGGTGACCAGGACAAGGACCATAATACCATGTTGTTGCAGATGTTACAGTACTGTTTAACCAACAATGTATTTATGTTCAACAACCTTATCTACCGTCAACTACAGGGTGTAGCCATGGGGGCCAGTTTTTCACCAAGCTATGCCTGTTTGGTAATGGGGGCTTGGGAGGAACTGGTCCTCAGGACCCAATTCAATGAGGTAATGAACATTAATGTGGTAGCTTGGTATCGTTTTATCGATGATTTATTCATTGTCTGGCGGGGTGACGCAGAGTTGGCTAAAAAATTCATTGAAGACATCAGTAGCAATGATTACAATTTAAGCTTTACTGCTACTATTAGTCAGTCGTCAGTTACGTTCCTTGACACAGAAGTGTATGTCAATAAAGGGAAATTGGAAACTAAACTCTACCGCAAAAAAACAGCAGGTAACACGTTATTACATGCCAAAAGTTCACATCCTGCCCATCTGATAGCCAGCATTCCCTACGGGGAAATGCTACGCATCAGAAGGGTTTGCAGTAATCCAGCGGATTTAACCATGGCTCAACTATCCAGTAGCTTGAGATTCCAAGAGAGAGGTTACTCTAAAAAAATCATTGATAGTGCCATCAGCAAATCTATGCAACATACTAGGGAGGAATTATTGAGCTCCTATGCGATTAACCAAGGTACCCAGACTAGAAGCTCAATACCCGGTCCTGAGGATGATAAACAAAACACATTCAGGGTTATCACAGGATACAGCAAGCAGCATAGAGATATTTACAAGATTATCAGTCGCAATTGGCCCATAGTACTCAATGACCCAATCATTGGGGCTTCACTACCTACACGGGCATCACTTACTTTTAGCAGAGCTCCCTCAATGAGTGATTCACTGGTTGACACAAATCCAGAAATCATTGAGAAAACTTCATGGCTACAGTCAAATTCAGGGTTTTATAAATGCAAAACATGTAAGTCTTGTCTCCAAGGTGTTAACACCAAAAATTATCATGATGGATTCAGTGACAGGGATCACCAAATCACTAAACTGCTTACATGTAAAACGGAATTCGCAGTTTATGTCCTGACTTGCCCATGTCCATTAAGATATGTAGGAAGCACCAAACTACCAGTGCATAAACGCATCCTCCAACATCTGAGGGCAATCAATAATCAAGATAATACATACCCAGTGGCAAGACATTTCAGGGAGTCCCATAATTGTGATAGTCGCCTACTCAGGTTTTATGTCATTGATGCAATTATTGCAAGCAGACGGGGTGGCAACAGGGAGGCAAAATTGCGTAAATTAGAAACCCAATACATTTTACGCCTTGATACGAAACATCCAAAGGGGCTTAACGCAACTGAGGACCTTTACACTTGCTTACCGTGATTATGTGTTGTAATGGTTCATGATGATCTTTTTATATTCAATTCTATTTAAGATTTTAAGCCATTGCCAGTTGTGACCTCATTTCTCCTCTTTATGTTCCATAATGGTTATAGTTACAACATATTTTCAGTTTACCAATGAGATATTTTTAAGATTTATGATCCTGATTTTCCTTGCGCGTTTAGCTTTTAAAGTAGTTGTTCTTATCCAGCTATTTAAAGTTACACAGATTCGCTGGATGAGGCACACCATGTTTAGTCACTATTTTAATTATTTCACCACTTGTGCACATACACATTTCATTTTTAGCTTTATTTTTTGATACCAGTCTAGCCCTGATACATACCAAGTGAGACTTTTTGATACATGTGTTTTTTTACGAATGCTTTTATATACACAAAGCCCTTCCCTATTGTTGAAGAGACAAGCTATTATCCAGTTCTACCTGCTGGATGGTCCCAACTTATACATAATAGGAAATTCATATCTCGGACAATTGATATATTTGGCATTTTTGTCATTATTCAGACCATATAACATATCTAAGCATATTGTCTGCATTGTCTGATTTAGGTTGGGACAATTGGCATACAACTAACAGGCATTTAAGCCATAATTGTTGAAGTTGCCCTCACCAATTCGGGTGATGTTTGAGAAAGAAAAAAAAAAAAAAAAATTTAATTTTTTTTTAATAGATTGTATATGTTTTTATTTTAAAAACTTATTTATCTATTTATTGTCTTAAATATTTATTATCAAGTAATACTGCGACAATTTGCACATTCTAATAATCTGTTCTCTCTCTATGGGGATCAAGCCATTTGCGTTATATTGCACATGAGTATGTAAACGAAACAGTGTTTTCTTTATATCTATGATAGATGTATGTCACATGGTATCAATTGATGCACTTTGAACTTTGAATACTGGCTATTTATTGGTCTATGTATTGTACTGACGTTGTCATGTGATCAAGGCTCCATGGAGCCGAAACGTTATGACGACAGCCTCACGATTTAATTAAATCAAGCACTTACCGAAGGTCCGTGTCAGCGAGTGTTTTTTGGAGATCTAGATGTCAAATACGTCTTCCATGCACCAGCAATTTCCTGATATATGTATATATGTATATATAATGCAGGCTTTTTGAATCTTGTGTATTTTCCATAATTTACCTTTCATTTGTAAGCGAGTCTCACACTCGCTGATCTGAACTCTCCCCATCTGGAGGGTATATAAAGAGACAGTGCAATCCAAAAGAATAAAAGGAAACATTGTGTTTGTGAAACGTAATCCCACAGGAGGGTATAAGTTTTGAATTGGATAAAGTAAAAAAAGATGTTTTTGAAATGTAACAAAAAAATTGGGCGGCAGTAAGGCTTTATCATAAGTCTGCAAAGGAAAATATGGTGATATAGATGTATTAGGTTTTAATTCACGTATTCAATAATGATTTGACACTCTTTTTATTAATCTTATTAATTTAGCACACTCGTTTTCCACATTGAATATGCCTAATAAACAGGGTACTACATCTCCCAGAAGCCTGGGGAGGGTCCCTGGGTAATGCACATTAAGTGATGTAAACTGTCTTTCCTGCTTTTTGATATTAAAAAACAAGGTACATTGCGCCAAAACTCAGCCGTGAGCAAGGTATCAGGATATACCGAAACACGTTGGTTTGGTCTGTGCATGCTGTGAAAAATTATTAAAGAATAAATTAACTTGTGAAACACCACTGCTGGAGTGTGACCTGTTTCCTCTCTTCATGAAGGATTTGTTTGGTTTATAGCGGTTTGGTTCTACCGGGATGGTATCGCACCTTTTGGAGCGCCGGGAATTCGAGGAAATGTGAACCGACCTTGGAGGCATATATATATATATATATATATATATATATATATATATATATATATATATATATCGTTTGAAATACCATTTAATCACTGGCAGCGCATGTTTTAGCAGGTATATATATATATATATATACATATATATATATGTATATGTTTCCAGCTCCTGTTGCGCCATAAGACAATATATATAAATGTAAGGCGTGTCAACACGGATTAAACCGCACACATTTTATGACATTTTTTAATAAAACAGTGACTGTGAAAAGCTTTTTAACATGCAGGTCGAGTTTCGTAGTGTATGTCTTGCAATGCCCATGCCTAAAAGTGTATATAGGAAGTACCACTCTACCTGTATACCAAAGAATCCTGCAACATCGCAGAGCAATTATTAATAAGGATAGAACTTATCCTATTGCTAGGCATTTTGAACTATACCATCAGAGTAATCCCTCAAGTCTACAGTACAGCTGTTTAGCGGAAATCCCCAAGAAGAGAGAGGGGGGGACAGGGAGAGAGAACTCAGGAAGCTTGAAACCTACTTTATTCTAGAGTTCAACAGTAAGGAGCCTCATGGGTTGAATATCAATGAGGACCTATACACCTGTCTGAAATAAACATATTGTAAAGAAGAAAAAGATGAAGAGTAGTGCTGCTCACAAGGAAACCAGTAGTTTTTTAAAATTGGATATATTTTATAGCTATGTAACAATAAAGATTGGGTACAGAGGGATGCTGAAATTTAAATTTGACGTTAAACAGTACAATCAATTAGTATTTAGTGTTTTTAACTTGTTAACCTTTTAATAAAAGTTATGATGGTCGGATTGAAAGAAAAAAACTGTCTTATATATCTTGGTTGAGTATTTGCTTTTTAGAATTGGGGGGTATATAAAAATGGTCCTCAAATTTTTTTATCCTGTGTTTTTTTAAATGAAATATGAAAAAAGTAGGGTATTTATATATTTATTGTGGATAAACATGAGTATATTAATTAGAATCAACCATGTATGAAATGTATTGTTTTTAGTTTTATATATGTATATAAAACATTTTTTAAAGCACATGGCTAAAGTATATGAAATGTTTTTCTGGCTTTTTAGAATTAATATACAGTCAAGCATTTGCATTTTTGGTTAGTGAATGAACCGACATGAAGACTAAAGCACTAGCACTTTTTTGGATATCTAGTACTGTAGAAATTTGCACTTTAAGTCAGTGAAGGAACTGAGTTGAAGATTAAAGCACTAGCACTTTTTTTTGATATATTGTACTGTAGAGAACATGCACTGGCACTTTTTTCATAAACGTCAAAATTAATTTATGGCACTTGCCCTTTAATTGAGAATTAATGGACCATGTACAATGTATATTGTAAATGAAAAGAGGATAAGGAATTGTATGCGTATAAAATTGTTTTTTACAATGGAAATGTGATAGAAATAAGCAAGAAATTACTTTTCTGCAAAATATTTTAATTTCGATTTGGTTGAATCAAAAGAAGCATTCTCCTTTTATAAGCATTGAATAATTATTTACAGTGTAGAGCTGTGAAAATGCTATATTATCTATAAAGGCTGTTTTATACAAAATGTTTAAAGATGGCCGCCATACTCACATTGAAAATATTGTGTACCGAAATGTAGTCCATTGTTGATGTCTACTGTTTTGAATGACTATTTTAACTTTAATCAAATGGTGTGTCTACATCGTGAACAAGGCGGCGTGAAGCTGTCGAAAAGCGTTGATGTAATCATCACTGCAAATAAAGAAATCGAATGACCTCTACCTTTTGGAGTGCTGGAAAATTATTACTGAAACGTGATAATTTCATGCCGATATATATATATATATATACACACACACACACACACACACACACACACGCACACACAAAGGGTGAGGGTTTTAGTTCTCTTTTTATTTTATTAAAAATGTATATTTATATATCAAGTGGGGCCAAGATTGCTGCACATCTCTAGAGCTCCATCCCGGTACTCCTCTGCAGCCTCCCCTGGGGTCGATATGTTGCCCTAATCCCAGTCAGACACTCACCTCAATGGCAAGAAAAGAGTGATAACAAAGCCTATTTTTGGACATGGATGAAAACACTCAAATACTGCTAGGGCTTAGCCCATGATTCTCAACACTTGCAAGAACTGCTGACATGCAGTGGTGACCCAGGTTAGATCAATATTACCATCACAGTGCCTTTTAGGGGTGTACAGAGACCCAGCAGATTTCAGACTTCAGGCATGATAACAAGTCGCAATGGTGAAGCTCATTTTATCGCTTCACCCTACAGACCATTAAGGTCAAGACCTGTCCCACTTGTTTGACAGCCCAATGATGTCCTCCAGCACAATGAACAGGTAGAGGGAATATCTTTTGTCAACACTGTGATGAAAATGCGCCTACCCCTTGGAAACTGTGGCAATAATTTCCAGACAGTGTATCCATTTTATAGGATCGTCATATCGATATCCAGAATTCCTTGTGACACTGAACTCCACCAACCACCCTATGTATCTGAAAAACACTAATATTTGTTTTTGGAGACCTGAGTGAGGAATTGGGAAGATCTTCTAAAGCTCTACCTGCTGAGCCCTGATCTCAACCAGTCAATCAATCAATCAATTATAGCATTTGTAAAGCGCATTACTTACCCTTGAGGGTCTCAAGGCGCTGAGGGGTGGGGAATGCCGCTACTGCTCGAAAAGCCAGGTCTTGAGGAGTCTTCTGAAGGATAGCAGGTCTTGGGTCTGCCGTAGGTGCATGGGGAGGGTGTTCTAGGTCTTGGCGGCGAGGTGGGAGAACGATCTGCCACCTGAGGTTGCTCTTCGGATGCGGGGGACTGTGGCGAGGGCGAGGTCGGCGGAGCTGAGCTGGCGGGTGGGGGTGTAGAAGCTGAGACGGCTGTTGAGGTACGCTGGTCCGGTGTTGTGGAGTGCCTTGTGTGCGTGGGTGAGGAGCTTGAAGGTTATTCTCTTGTTGACGGGGAGCCTGTGCAGGTCTCTCAGGTGGGGTGTGATGTTGCTGCGGCAAGAGTTGTCGAGGATTAGGCGTGCAGAGGTGTTCTGGATGCGTTGAAGCCATTTCAGGAGTTTGGCTGAGGCTCCTGCATAGAGGGCGTTTCCGTAGTCCAACCTGCTGCTGACGAGGGCCTGGGTGACTGTTCTTCTTGTTTCGGTGGGGATCCTCTTGTAGATCTTGCGGAGCATGTGGAGGGTGTTGAAGCAGGAGGAAGCGACGGCGTTGACCTGCTTGGTCATGGAGAGGGTAGAGTCGAGGATGACCCCTAGGTTGAGTGTATGGTCAGTGGGTGTTGTTCCCAGTGCGGTCGGCCACCAGAAGTCGTTCCAGGCTGAAGGGGTGGATCCTAAGATGAGGACCTCCATCGTGTCCGAGTTCAGCTTCAGTCGGCTGTTCCTCATCCATTCGGTGACTGCCTTCATTCCTTCGTGGAGGTTGTTTTTGGCGGTGTGGGGGTCCCTGGTGAGGGAGAAGATCAGCTGGGTGTCATAGGCGTAGGAGATGATGTTGAGGTCATGCAGTTGGGCGACGTGGGCGAGAGGTGCCATGTAGATGTTGACCAGCGTTGGGCTGAGGAATGAGTCCTGGGGTGCGCCGCAGATGATCTCGGTGGCTTCGGAGCGGAAGGGGGGGAGGCAGACGCTCTGTGTTCTGCCGGAGAGGAAGGAGGCGGTCCAGTCCAGGACCTTCTCTTGGATCCCAGCGTCATGGAGGCGTGTTCGTTGTGTGCGGTGGCAGACCGTGACAGGTCCAGGAGAATGAGGGCCGCGGTTTCTCTGTTGTATAGCAGGGTCCTGATGTCATCGATGGCGGCGATGAGGGCGGTTTCGGTGCTGTGGTTGCTGCGGAACCCGGACTGGGACGGGTCCAGGATGCTGTTTTCCTCGAGGTAGCAGGTCAGTTGTTTGTTGACGGTCTTCTTGATGACCTTCGCCGGCAACGGAAGCAGGGAGATGGGACGGAAGTTCTTGAGGTCCTTGGGGTCCGCCTTGGGTTTCTTGAGTTGGGCGTTGATCTCGGCGTGCTTCCAGCTCTCCGGGAAGGTTGCTGTCTTGAAGGAGATGTTGATGGCTTTCCAGAGACGGGGTGCGATGGCGGTGCTGGCTTTGTTGAAGATGTGGTGTGGGCAAGGGTCTGACGGAGATCCGGAGTGGATGGTGTTCATGATCTTGATGGTGTCGTCGTCGTTGATGTTGGTCCAGGAGAGCAGGCGGTTGGTGCGGATGGTGATCGTGGGGGCGAAGGTCTCAGTGGTTGTCGGGGCGGTCGTGTTGTTGAAGCTGTCGTGGATGTCTGCGATCTTGCGATGGAAGAAGGTGGCCAGCGAGTCGCACAGGTCTTGCGAAGGTGAGATGTCGTTGGTGTTGTAGCTGGGGTTGGAGAGTTCCTTCATGATGTTGAAGAGCTCTTTGCTGTTGTGTGCGTTGTTGTCTAGGCGGTCTTTGAAGGAGGCCCTTTTGGCTGATCTGATGAGGTGATGGTGTTTGCGGTGGCATTCTTGTGGGCTGCGTAGCTGTCCGGAGTTTGTTCACTGAGCCAGTTCTTCTCCAGCTTTCGGCAGGTTTGCTTGGAGGCCTGGAGGTCTTCAGTGAACCAGCTGGCTTTCCTGCTGGTGTGACTGTTGGAGGGTCCACCTGAGCTCGTGCAGCCACCTCTAGCACAGAGTCAGTCTTGAAAGAAACAGTGCTAGAAAGCTGCAGCGTACCCGGCAGCGGATGCCACTTAAGAGACCTACACAGAAACCGATCTACTGTATCCTTGAACACCACAAGAAAGACAGTGACCTACAACTAAGCACCTCTGAATCTCTTAGAAATGGGAAAAACTTCCCAGACAAGAATATGGTACTCTCACAATATGATATCCTAGACATCCTCAAATCATTTCAGACAGAGCACTGCGAAGAAATAAAAATGAACATTTCCTGATAGCCGACCTCTGCTCCGATCTGGGTGAAAAAAACAACTACACTCCTTTGTAAAATCGATGCAGCAGGTCCTAGAATAGTAAAAGCTGAAACCCCAATACAACACCAGGAAGACACGACCCAGCACCTCACTGAACAGTTGCATTTCCAAGTGGATAAAGCAGCCCTAAAGATGGAAGACCTAGAAAATTGCTGGAGACGCAATAACATTAGGAGACTGACAGCAACAGGAGAATGCAGGTGAATGCTCAACTGCTCCACATAGGTCTGGTGACTATATAATTGAATAGTACTCACAGTGTTGGAATGAGACATTCTAATGATTTAAGGAAACCAAGTGATATCTTAACTAAATAACATGATCATCAACCAATAGAAAATGTCCTTAAAGACGCATGCCTTCAGGAGACTATAAGCTACCAAAAATTTGACTGTTCTTTGTTTCAAGATATTGCTCTGGCTATCTTGATGCAGAAACCACAATCCTGCCCCATCACCAACAAACTGCCACAAGATAAAATTCAATACCAATGGTTTTACCCCTTTCGGCATCTCTGTTGATTTCCTTAATACGTCCCATCAAACAGCTACACTTGCAGAAGCCACACAGATCCGGTGACTAAATCTGGATGAACAAGATGCAACTGACCAAGATTTGGGGACTAGGAACTATCCCTCAGCTCTACTAGGGAGAGAATAAAGGACACTGCAACCTCAGCGCTCAAAGGGTTTCTGACTATACTCAAAAGAAGGACCATGATCTGTCTGGGAGGCTTGCGGCTATGCACACCAGAGAAATAGCGAAGGCAATCTCCTTGGACTCCGTGTCTTGTACTCATGTAGCTCACTGTTGCTCATTCAACAAACTCTGAATCCACCAAAACTAAATGAAAGCCTTCATAAGTAAGACGTAGCAGCAGAGTTCTATAGCAGTTTGAATACTATGCATGGTGTGCTTCTGGGCCACATGACTGCTGTCTTTTTGAGAACCAGAGGAACGTGGGGACACCTGGAGAGATCACATGCCCTAATGGTGCTCAGCTATACCATCAGGTATGGTGCCGGTGATTTCCAATTGAGGGGAATCTGCTATCACGCCACATTACTGTACAATTTGTGTTCTGTTCATTTAGTTGTTTTTTACTTGGTTCAAATATTCGAGGGACAAGAAACAAATACATGACACATCCTACCATCTGAATACCACCAGACTTCCTAATCTCACGTAATCCAGGGCTCACCAGGGATCATTATAGAACCCACACCAAACACCCAAAAGCTTTGCTAATCCTCATTCTACCTGATGATTAAAATCCATATTTTTTATACGAGAGGTTTAAATTCTAGAAATAAGAGAACTAAAGTTCAGAAGTTTATCTGCGACAGTGGAAGCGATATCATAGCACTACAGTAGACACATCTTAAAAGATCCAAAGAGACATGATAAAGACACAAACACTATCCAATAGCTTCCTACTCCTCCAGCAATTCTCAGCATAATGGATTCACCAACTTCTTTTGCATATCTCTCCCCTTTGTTCCAATAGATACCAAAAAGACAACCAAGGGAGGGTATTAGGAGTTAAGGAATTCCTTGATGGCAAGAAAATCGCAGTAGTAATGCTGTACTCCCCGATCGCTCACTGTTCTAATTGCTACTGTACTGTAGCTGAATTTGCAGAAAGGGATATTAACATACTAAGAAACTTCAGCTTTGTCTGGGATCCTCATGTAGAAGAATAAGCACAGCCTCAACTAACTGAGAAGCATTTTCCCAAAAACTGAAACAAACAAAGAGGGAGTTGGGAACATGACACATTTGTCAGGAACAGAATGAAGATTTGCTGGACAACGCATTTTTATCCCACATATACCAATCATACTTGAGGATAGATTAAATGTTATTTAAACAATACTCTAGCCTTCATGCCCAATTGTTCAGACATCGACTTGATCAACTTGTCTGACCACACTCTAGTTACGATAGACCTGCATCGAGACCCAGCCTTAAATGGGGCATTTTCCGAGCAAATAAAGGAATATTTTAAACAACATAACATTGGGATGGACTCCCAACACAACATGTGGGATACGTTTAAAGCAATCTTCTGGGGTGATGCCATTGGACTAATGGAAGCCGTCAAAAGACTCAGGTGCCAACATAAAGAACAGACACAAGACGACAATTGTGCACACTCGATATAAACAAAGCGGAGCTCTCCCTTTTTCAATTAAAACAACTCCCAAGATGCAGAGGGAAAAAAGATTGGCTCCTTTATAGGTAAACAGCTTCAACATAGAGAGGCTATGTCAAATAGAATGTGTCAGGGTATAGAAGTATTGTTACTAAAGACCCAGAAACCTTTAGGCTTTTTTTATTTCTACACCTCTCTTTACACTTCAGAGAAACGCCCAGAAGACATAAAGCACAACTTCCTTTACGGAATTCAGAATTCCCCTATAGTGTGAAATGAAAAAAAATAGCTATCAAAACGTTAAAAATATATAAAGGCGAAGGGCTTCACTGGCCACTTCTATAAACCATTTACATAACTTCTGATACCACACTTAATGACATTGTTTAACACTTTCACACAAGAGCTACATCTACAGTGAGGGAGGCAATGGTCACTCTTTTCCACAAACAACAGAAAAATCCCACATAATGGACTTCCCATAGCCCAATAGCTACCCTAAATTTAATCATAGACATTTTCACCAATATTGTAGCCACTTGCTTAGATGTTATACATCCTACTCTAATCCACCCAGATCAATCAGGGTTCATCAAACTTTGCCATACACAGGACAATTTACAGAGATTAGTCGACATGGTCTAAAAGGTTCACAAGAAGACAATATCAGTGGTCCTAGTGACACTAGATTAAAAAAAACGTTTGACCAGGTGGACTGGAATTGAATGAAACATACCCTCCAGAGGGCAGGGTTTGGTCTCACTTGCACAGCACTTATACTCAAGTTACCAAGCCCCAACCTCCGAATTGCCTTAAACTGTGGCTTATCACAGCCAATAAGTTTTTAGCAAGGTTGCCCCTTCTTGCCTCTTTTTGTAGAACCCTTGGTGACCAGAATGAGGGACAAAGGCAGAATCGGAGGCCTAGACTTTTCTCACACAACCAGTCACTGACCCACACAGCTACTTATACACCCACTCAAACACTCACACAACCACTCACACAACCATAGAACCAGGAACACATATTTATAGACTCATTTAACCACTCAAACATGCTCTCTCACAACCACTCAAATACCCACACATATCTCCATACAAAACCTCACACACCCATACAGTCACACATCCAGTCACACGCCCACAAAATCACTCACACACCCACTCACTGACCCATACAGCCACTCACATATCAATTCAGCCACTTAATTATTCAGGCAAACACTGATACAGCCCCTCAATCACCATATAGATACTGATACAGCCAATGACACACCCAGCCACACACTAATACAGACACTAACACACCCACGCACACACTGTTACAGATACACCCAGGAACGCACTCATACACCCAATAACCCACCCCCTCACACATCAATAGAGTCACTTACACACCTAGGCAAACTGATACAGACACTGACACACCCAGCTACACATCAATACTGCTACTAGCACACTCAGCCAAACATTGATAGACTCACTAACACATCCAACCAAACACTGATGCAGTCTCTCAAACATCTGTACACACATTCAGCCACACACTGATACAAGTCTGAGACACCCTAATACACATTATTAGACACTGACACAGCCAGACACACACTGATACGGCTAGTGACACACCCAGCCAAACTCTGATACAGAGACTGACCAATACAGTCACTGACACACCCAGGAACTGACAGATACAGCCACCATCAATCAATCAATCAATCAATCAATCACATTTATAGAGCGTGCTACTCACCTGTGAGGGTCTCAAGGCACTGAAGGGAGGTGGGGGGTGCTGCTACTACTCGAAAAGCCAGGTCTTGAGGTGTTTCCTGAAGGTGAGATGGTCCTGGGTCAGTCGTAGGTGTGCGGGCAGGGAGTTCCATGTCTTGGCTGCCAGGTAGGAGAACGATCTTCCTCCAGTGGTGGTTCTCTGAATCCGTGGGGTGAGGGCGAGGCTGGCGGAGCGGAGCTGGCGGGTGGGGGTGTAGAACGAGAGGCGGTTGTTGAGGTATTCTGGGCCCATGTTGTGGAGTGCTTTGTGTGCGTGGGTGAGCAGCCTGAACGTGATCCTCTTGTTGACGGGAAGCCAGTGCAGGTTCCTTAGGTGGGCAGATATGTGGCTGTGGCTAGGGATGTCGAGGATGAGCCGTGCGGAGGCGTTCTGTATGCGCTGGAGACGTTTCTGGAGTTTGGCTGTGGTTCCTGCATATAGGGCGTTCCCGGAGTCCAGACGGCTGGTGACGAGGGCTTGGGTGACAGTCTTTCTGGTTTCGGTGGGGATCCACCGGAAGATCTTTCGGAGCATTTGCAGGGTGTTGAAGCATGCGGACGAGACGGCGTTGACTTGCTTGGTCATCGTGAGAGAGGAGTCCAGGATAAATCCCAGGTTGCGTGCGTGGTCCGTGGGTGTAGGTGCGGTGCCCAGTGCTGTGGGCCACCAGGAGTCGTCCCAGGCGGATGGGGATTGTCCGAGGATTAAGACCTCCGTTTTGTCCGAGTTGAGCTTCAAACGGCTGTGCTTCATCCATTCAGCGACATCTTTCATTCCTTCCTGGAGGTTGGTTTTGGCAGTGGCTGGGTCTTTGGTGAGGGAGAGTATCAGCTGGGTGTCGTTGGCATAAGAGATGGTGTTGATGTTGTGTTTGCGTGCGATGGCGGCGAGGGGGCTCATGTAGATATTGAAGAGAGTTGGGCTGAGCGAGGAGCATTGGGGTACGCCGCAGATGATCTCGGTGGCCGTGGAGCTGAAGGGGGGGAGGCGTACTCTCTGGGTTCTGTCAGAGAGGAACGAGGTGATCCATTCCAGGGCCTTTCCTTGGATCCCGGTATTGTAGAGGCGAGTTATTAGGGTGCGGTGGCAGACGGCATCAAAGGCTGCCGAGAGGTCCAGGAGGATGAGAACGGTTGTTTCTCCGTTGTCCATCAGGGTCCTGATGTCATCGGTGGCTGCGATGAGGGCGGTCTCGGTGCTGTGGTTGGTTCGAAAACTGGACTGGGATGGGTCGAGCGAGTTGTTTGCTTCGATAAATGTAGTCAGCTGTTTATTGACGGTCTTCTCGATTACTTTAGCCGGGAAGGGGAGGAGGGAGATGGGGCGGAAGTTCTTGAGGTCTTTGGGGTCCTCTGTGGGTTTCTTCAGAAGGGCGTTGATCTCTGCGTGTTTCCAGCTCTCAGGGAAGGTGGCTGATGTGAAGGAGGTGTTTATGACGTTCCAGGGGTGGGGTGCGATGGTGGTGTCGGCTTTGTTGAAGATATGATGAGGGCATGGGTCGGAGGGGGAGCCAGAGTGGATAGTGTTCATGACGTGGGTGGTGTCTTCAGTGCTGATGGGGGTCCATGCGCTGAGGGTGGTGGTGGTGGTCGTAGGTTTGGCGGCTGGAAGCGGAGTCTGGGGTCCGAAGCTGTCGTGTATATCTATGATCTTGCGGTGAAAAAACGTGGCGAGGTAGTTGCAGAGGTCTTGCGATGGTGTGATGTCGTTGTTGCTGGCGCTGGGGTTGGAGAGCTCTTTGACGATGCTGAAGAGTTCCTTGCTGTTGTTGGTGTTGTTGTCCAGCCGCTCTTTGAATGATGTCCTTTTGGTGGTGTGGATCATCTGGTGGTAGTCGCGGGTGGCGCTCTTGAGGGCTGTCATGTTTTCTGCTGTCCGTTCGTGGCGCCAGGTATTTTTGAGGGTCCTGCAGGTTTTCTTTGCGACTTTGAGGGCGTCTGTGAACCACGAGGTCTTTCTGTTGTCGGTCTTGCCTGGGGGGTTCTTGAGTGGAGCAAGGTCTTCGGCGCAGTTGGTGATCCACTGTGCGAGATTGTGTGCTGCGTTGTTGGTGTCAGGGGTGTTGACACCAACGCTCACATGAAACAGCCTCTGACACACCCAGAGACATACTGATATAACGACTGACATACCCAGACACACCCTGATCCAACTACTGACACAGCCAACCACACTCCGATATAGAAACTGACACACTCAGGCACATACTCATAAAGCCAATGACACAACCAGTCACATATCAATACGGTCACTTAGACATGTAGCCAAACACTGGTATAGCCTCCCAGACACCCATACACACCGATACAGCCACTGACACATCCAGGCACACACTCATACATCCAATAACACACCCACTCATACATCAATAGAGCCACTGACACACCCAATCACAACCTAAAACAGCTGTTGATACACCCAGCCACACTCAGATACTGAGAATAATACATTCATGCACACACCAATACCACCATTGACATACCCAGACAGACACTGATAGAGCCACTGACACACCCAGTCTCACACTGATACAGTTACTCAGACATCAAAAAGACAGAGTTAGCTATTTGTTTGACCAGATGGGGGTTCTAACAATAGACGGTCTTTTTAACAAAACGTAAACAGGATTCTAAAAGGGTAAGCTAAGGGAAATGTAAAGAGGTAACTGGCTTCCGTGTTCAAAAAACAGTTGTGTGATGGAATCTCACATGTGTTTACCACGCATGCCAGTTCCACACGCTTTCAACCACATAAGTCTTAACCACGCATATGCTTTACCACGCATGCCTTTACAACAAAATATGCATTGTTGAGGCATATATGGCAAAGACATATCTGTGGTTAAGACTTTACAGGTAAGTCTTACCCCGTACCCTGAATCCTAAAACTACCCCCATCCTCCTAAAACCAACCCCCTCTCCTCCAGCCCTAAAAACTTTCCTGCCCCCATGCCTTAAAAAAGACACCACCCTCCCCTAAGCCCTAAAATCTACCCTGAGCCCTAAACACTTTCCTTCCCCACCACAGCCCTGAAAACAACCCAACCCCCCTAGCCCTGTAAACTACCTGACCTCCCCAGTCCTAAAAACTACCCCAACCCCCTTGGCCCTGAAACCTACCCACCCCCAGCCCTGAAAACTACTTCGACCTCCCAATTCTAAAACTACTCTGACTCCCGCAGCGCTGAAAACTAACCCAACACACCCAGCCCCGAAAACTTACCTGACCATCCCTCAGCCCTGAAAACTACCCCCCAAACCACAGCCCCAGCCCCACTTAACTCATCATATTCTATGGCCCTCCCGATCCTTCCTGCTTCTGCCCAGCAACAGCTAGACCGTGCACTGCCTTAATCACGCATGTGGTTGGTTATGGAATCTGCTTGATTAAGGCAAGCGTGCTAGCGCTTGTGTTGTCAGAACAGGCGTGGCAGAGCCAGCGCTGTTCCGACTGTTTCCCTCAAAAAACATTGTGGCAACTGGAAGCAAATAAAGAACAAAAATTAACAGTGATGCTTCTTCTCTGTATCCAAGAATGCACCCACACAAGACATGTTTACAGCAACAAGCATGTGGCATTTCTCACAGTGAGTAACCATCTTACTTAATTATTTATTCTAGTCATTACTGCATCTGATTATGGTTCTCCCAAGGGTGCTGAAGAGGTGGACGGGCCTACTGCACCTGCTTTCTTCTGCATCATTTGGTTGTAGACTCTTTCATGAATTGTTTTGAACTGTTTCCACATGGAACTTGTCCAATGTGAATACTTTTTTCAGTTCCACTGGATAGGTCTTTGCTACAACTACTGCACTGCACATATTTGGCTGTATGTAGCCTTCTTTTTCCCTGAAGGTATTTTAAAATACTACCAAATATCATTTTGTTTTCTTGAAGGTGGTGTATCTTGCTTCTTATCCTCAACAGGCCCTGGATGTTCATCCTGGACAGAAGATGAAGATTTAGCCATTCTGCCACTTGTTCTGAATCCTCTTTCTGAAGAGCTCACTTGAGAAATAACTGTTTTGGGGTTTGCTTTTATATGCACATGGATGGGGTCCTAAAGTACCCAATCAAAAGGCAAGTTTTGGGTGTGTCATCAAGCGAATTTGTGCTCCTAGTCCATAGATTCACGAATTTGAGAAACTCGTAAAATTCGTAATTTCTTGAAAAACAGATAAAGGGTGCCACATGTACACTTATAAATATGTTCACCTTGACGTAATTAATGAAAGTAGAGGGATGTACATATTTAAAATAATTGTTTGCATTGTGGTCAAATCACAATTTGAATATTTATTGCGATCCCATCAAAATGATTACCCATAGTGTACTTGTTGTCCCGTCTATGTTTTAGGACCCACAAAGGTACCATGGTACCAAAAAATTATTTAAAAAACAAAACTGGTTCAATTACATTTACAAAAACATATTTTACATTAAGTACATACCTTTTAAAATGTATATAAAGTATATTTATTTGAAAAAATTCTAATACAGTTTTAAAAATAAATATTACTAATTTTAAAAGTAAAATAAATTGTAGTATACTTAGTCCTAAAAATAAACTCAAAAAACTAAACATTACAGGGACCTAATACTTTGAAATAGGGTTTGAAAAACCTTTGAAATTCACTGAAAAAAACAAAGGTTACAGGGGCATTATAGTTAGGAAATAGAATTAAAAAAATCATTAGAAATTCATTGAAAAAGCCAAATGTTATAGGGACGATATAGATCGGCTCAGATGTCACACGTACTAACCCATCGTAATTCAGCAGTTATAGTTACCTAAGCTAACAAAAACTTACGCCCTCGCAATGCACTGATTATGACCTTACAAATTACATCACTCATGATATGGTCAGTGACATCACTGATGACCTCACTGGCGACATCCCAAATAACATCACTGATGACATCATTTACAGAAGCACTCACACCCCACTCAACTACTCTGACATCCATACAACCATTCACACAACGGCTCACTCATCCATAGAGCCACTCACATACCCACTCACTCACCCATACAGCCACTCACTTAACCATACGCCTACTCACATAGCTACTCACGCACCAATATAGTCACTCACACAGGCACTCTGTCACCCATGCATCTATTCACATACCCACTTATTCACCCATACAGCCTCTCAACTTAGCCACTTACTCACCCATTCAACCACTCACACACCCACTCACACACCTAAACAGTCACTGACATACCCATTCACACACTCATACAAGCACTCACTAGTCACCTCTTTCACCCATACAGTCACTCACATACTCACTCTCCAATAGAGCCACTCACACACCCACTCAGTTAACCAACCACTCACTCAAACAACCACTCACTCACCCATACAGCCATTTGCGAAGCCAGTCATCCATACAGCCACTCACAAAGCCACTCAGTCACCCATGCAGCCACTCACAACCCACTCACCCACCCATACAACCACTCACACAGCCACTCACTCAACCACACAGCCACTCACATACCCACTCACCCACCCACTCACCAATACAGCCACTCACACAACCACTCACTCACCCATACAGCTACTCATAAACCCACCTATTCACCTATACAGCCACTCACGTACCCACAAAGCAACTCAGACACCCACTCAAACACAGATATACACAGCCACACAGCCTCTCACATAATATATGTTAGAAATATTATCACTCATTAGTAGTAAACAAAGTATTTTAAGTTAACTTTTGTAGTACTTTAGTAGATATGTTTAACACTCATAAACTTTAAGAAAACACCCACAATCACTGGATGATGTCATGAGTGATGTCATTTGAGATGTCATGAGTGATGTCACTGACCATGTCATGAGTGATGTAATATACAAGGTCATAAGCAGTGTATTGCAGGGTTGTAAGTAAGGCTCCCTGTTTTCTGTTTTTACTGATTTTTATAGATAAATACAGACAGAAAACCATTTATTTTCCTGTCTGTATTTAATTTTAGATGTGGGTAAAAACAGAAATTGGATTCTTTTTTGAGAGATTTTAAATGCTGTCAGTCATGAGTGTCAGGCTTATACCTATCCAGAATGACTGGTAAGGGGTTAAAAAAGAATGAAATTTTAGGAAAGTGGCTTAAACAGCATTAGATATGCACAACCCTGACACTAAAATATTCACATAAGTGCACTGATTTATCATCTGTGGGTGTTCCTATCACTGGAACCTAGCGGGTGCTCAAGCATGAATGCACATTTATCAGTCACATAAATGTGGAAATATTCTAGTTTCAACTTAATTTATTCATATAACTCAAAATAAATATGGATATATACAGATAACAAAAGAAAAAATAAATATGGATAAATACAGATGGAAATGTCCAAAAAATAAATATATATATATATATATATATATATATATATATATATATATACACATTTTGGTTTACCTGGGGCCACCGACATTCTTAGGCGAGTGCTTTGGTCTCATGGGGGTGAACTCATGTAAATTGCTTCAAATTCTCCAAAGAAAGGACCAGCACTTACGGGGTATGAAGAAGTTCTTTATTTTAAAGAATGGAAAAGAAACAAACGTGTTTCGGCTTTGTGCCTTTGTCAGTGTCGGAATTGTCAGGGCAGGGCGCATCAATCTGAAACATACACATGTCATTTTATTGGCTGTTTGTTCAAACAACAACAATGAAAGACGGACTATTCATGATCGCCAATCTCATTCATAACTATGATGGCAGCCGTCTTAACACTTTCAAATCTTCATAGCTTATCAATGTAATGGCTTCATATTGCCACACTTTATATCACTCTATAATCAAACGTGCAAGATGTGTCATATTAAAATTTATCTCGCATATGACTGCAACTCATTTTAATATGAAAACAAGATTTTGTGAATCTATGTAAAATAACTATATGCACATTGTTCAATTCTTTCAATTGAGTTTTGGCCATCCATCAACCATCTATGAAGGTTTAGTAGCATCCTAAATAGGCTTTGTCTGTATGATTCATTTAAAGCAGCACTAGCACAAAACACATATTCTGCCCTGGATGGGCGAAGTATTCGTCTTCTCACACTTCGAAGTCAAAGAAGCACAAAAAATCCAAGAGGAGACATACCTCTCGACATCGTTCTTCAAAGGCCAGGGTGTCGAGGTCGAGATCGAGGTCGCCGACTCCAGCTGAGCGACCTCGGAGAAGGGACATCATCTCTCCAACTCCTTCTCCTCAAGCGACGCCAGAATCAACTCCGGCTGTGGTGTCGCTGATTTCAGAGGCTTCTTCGCTTCATGAAGAATCACCGGCTCCAGTGACATAACCGGCGCCGGGAGGGTCCTCTCCAGGCCGTGTGGTTTCACCTGTGCGGGCACAGTCCGCTGGCTCCAGTGCGACCTCAGGTGACTCCCCTACTGGAAGGTACGGATCCATATCCTCCTTTTCCTGCTCCGTGGGCTGACTCTTCGCATTTTCTCAATGCGATGTTTGGTTTATTTACAAGAGCCTTGACTTCATCTGGCGCGCCTTCAGGCCCCGTGGGTCCTCTGGCTTTCAACCTGGGTGTGCCTCAGTTCTATCCCCAGGCACCTTTCATGCCTTTTATGCCGTCGACTCCGGCTTGGCATTTCCCGGCGCCGGCTCCCCGGACTCCTTCAGCTGCGGACTCTGCTCCACCTCGAATTCGATCGACGTCGAAGTTCGATGTCAAGGCTCCTCCATCGACGCTGCTGGTCTCTGGCACTGCGTGTTGCTCCGCTGACACTGTTGCCTAAGCAATGCTCCAGGAGAGAGGCTCAGAGATTGCTTGATGAGGAGGAGTATTTACAAGAACAGGAGGAAGGAGAAATTGTGGACTCTGTGGATGAGTTTGAGGGCCTTCAGGAAGCTAGTGGCCTAGATACTTCCCCTGAGTATGACTTACCATCTGCAAGTGGATGTGTTGTACAGGATGTTGCACCTTACCATGTAGTCATAAAGAAGGCGGCTGATTTATTGGGCTTTAAACTTCCCTCTGCTGAGATTAAGTCCAATATACTGACGAAAGTTTTAAATACTTCTTCGTCGACTTCTGAGCCCCTACTTCCATTCACTGATGCCTTAACAGATCCAATTCTGGGGGTGTGGCAGAAGCCTTTGTCTGCTCCGGCTGTATCTCGTTCTATCTCAAGAAGATACATGCCTGCCCCTGGTGATCCAGCTTTTTTGTCATCGCATCTGACACCGGAGAGTCTAGTTGTCCAAGCTTCTTGCTCAAAACAGTCTTCTAGTGCTTTTCCTACCATTTTGGGTGATAGAGATTCGAAAAAGACGGAGCAAGCTGCGAAGAAGGTGTTCTCTTCTGCGAGTATGGCTCTAAAGTCAACTAATGCAACTTGCCTTCTTGGACGATATATACATGCATTGATGGACTCTGTTGTTCAATTGGCTCCTAAATTGCCTGAGGAGGATCATGCCAACTTCTTGGAAGTCCTTTCAGATTCGCAGGCCGCAGCACGACAAGTGATCCAGTCAGGCATGGACACTGCTGACTCTGTGGCTCGTGTTATGGGGTCTTCTGTGGCTACAAGAAGACAGGCAAGGCTCAACTCTTCTGGTTTTTCGGCTGATGTGCAGGCGACCTTGTTGGATTTGCCCTTTAATGGGTCAAGGCTCTTTGGTTAAAAGGTGGACTCAGACTTGGAACGTTTCAGAGACAGTAGAGCTACTGCAAGATCTTTAGGCCTCCAGGTGCAGTCTAGAGTTTATGAGAACAAAAGATATTGGGGCTTTGGGAGATCTGCTTCCTTTCGTGGCCGCCAACAATTTCAGCAGAGCCATCATCAGCAGAATCCCTTGTACAAATCATACAGAGGGAAGAATAAGAGAGGCCTCAGGGGTGCAAATCGTCAACAGGAGTCCTCCTCTTCCTCTACCTCCACTCCCGCCACCGTTGGTACATCAGGAAAGCAGTTCTAGATTCCCCATCTTAGAACATGTTGGTCCAGTTGGAGGTCGGGTGTCACACTTTCTACAAGATTGGAGACTGATCACATCAGATCGTTGGGTCTTGAATCTTGTAGAGAATGGGTACGCCCTCCCATTTTTGGAGTTTCCTCCTCCTTACCCTCCTCGCCAGGGTGGTTGTTCAGAAGACCACTTGCTGCTTTTGCAGCAGGAGGTTCTTACATTACTCCAAAAAGGTATGATAGAGGTGGTTCTGGAGCAGGAAAGGGGTCATGGTTGATACTCCCGATATTTCCTGATCCCCAAAAAGGATGGTCACTTGAGACCAATCTTGGACCTCAGGATTTTGAACCTTTACCTCAGGCAGGAAAAGTTCAAAATGTTGACCTTGGCTCAGGTTCTCCTTGCGCTGGAACAGGAAGACTGGATGGTGTCCATCGATCTGCAGGATGCGTATTTTCATCTTCCCATCCTGAAGTCGCATTAAAAGTATCTCCGGTTCACGGTGGGATCGCAACATTGCCAGTTTGAGGTTTTTCCGTTCGGTCTCACTTCCGCGCCTCGAGTCTTTACATAGGTGATGGCGGTGGTAGTGGCTCATCTCAGAAGGTCGGGGGTTCCTGTTTTCCCCTACCTGGATGACTGGCTGTTGAAAGCGGAGTCTCCAGAGTTGGTTTCACGCCACTTGCAAGTGACAACTCATCTGTTGTTCGAATTGGGTTTTTCGATAAATGTACCCAAATCTCACCTGGTGCCTTCTCAGCGCAGCCTGTTCATAGGGGCAATACTGGACACTTCTGTGTGTCGAGCATACCCACCTCTGCAGAGGATTCTCGACATACAGGGAATGATTCGTTTATTTCACAATGGAGTGGTTGTTCCAGTCCTGAAGGTTCTTCGCCTGCTCGGTCTGTTCGCTTCCTGCATTCTGTTGGTCAGCCATGCACGCTGGCACATGAGGACACTCCAGTGGTGCCTCTGCAGGTAATGGTATCAGCACAACGCAGATCTCGGGGAGAGCATCAGAATCTACAGAGAAGCTGCAGCGGAGCTGTCTTGGTGGAGTGTGCAGGGCAACCTGTCTCAAGGAAAGCCCTTACAGCCTCCTCCGCCGGTGGCCACAGTGATCACGGATGCCTCCACTCTAGGGTGGTGTGCTCATCTGGGGGATCTGGAGGTCAAAGGCCTCTGGTCTCCAGAGGAAAGGTTGCTTCACATCAACCTTCTGGAATTGTGGGTGATACATTTGGCACTGAAGGCTTTTCTCCCTTCCCTTCGCGGTCAGTCGGTTCAGGTCCTGACGGACAACACTACCGCGATGTGGTACATCAACAAACAGGGAGGTATAGGGTCGTGTCGCCTCTACGGCTCTGGCCCTGGGCTCAGGGCCAATGGATTTGGGTGTTTGCAAATCATCTGGCTGGTGTGCTGAATGTTAGTGCGGACAGTCTCAGTCAGCGTTACTCGGCCGATCACGAATGGCGGCTTCATCCGGAGGTGGTCCATCGCATCTTTCAGATGTGGGGATCTCTTCGGTTGGACCTGTTTGCCACTCATGAGAACACACACTGCCCATTATTCTGCAGTCTCCAGTTTCCAATGCAGGGAGCTTTGGGGGATGCGTTTCAGATAGATTGGAGCTCACAACTCCTTTACGCATTTCCTCCCATATCCTTGATTCCTCGGGTTCTGAGGAAGATTTGCCAAGACCGGGCCCAAGTTATATCGATCGCCCCGGATTGGCCAAGAAGGGTGTGGTACACAGACCTACTTCACCTCTCATTGCACCCTCTGCTCCATCTCCCTCTCAGGGCAGACCTCCTCTCGCAGTCGCAGGGGCAGGTTCTACACCCCCACCTCCAGAGCCTGAGCCTTCATGCCTGGAGATTGAACGGAGCAACCTGAGTTCTTTCTCTCTCCCGATGTTATTTTATCATCCAGGCGACACTCCACTAAGTCTGTTTACTCTTCCAGATGGTCCAGGTTTGTTAAGTGGTGCGGAGAGAGAGAGACCTTGACCCTTTGAAGGCCAGCTTGTCTAATAATTTGGAGTTTTCTCTTTCTTTAGCACAGCAAGGTTGTGCTGTAGCCACTGTTAAGGGCTATTTATCGGCTTTGTCGGCCTTTTTATGTTTGCTGGACCAGCCGTCTTTATTTAAGTCCCCCATTGTCATGAGGTTCATTAAGGGCCTTACAAAGAGGTTTCCTCCCACACCTTTCATTATGCCTCAGTGGGATTTGAATCTAGTACTCACTTTTTTAATGGGTTCTCAGTTTGAGCCTCTCCACTCTTGCTCGTTGAGGCTTCTTTATTTTAAGACGGTTTTCTTGATTGCCATTACCTCGGCTAGGAGGGTAAGTGAGCTTCAAGCTCTTAGTTCGAAACCTCCTTTCCTGACCATTCATGCGGATAAGTTGGTTCTAAGGACCAGGGCTGCTTTCCTTCCCAAGGTGGTTACCCATTTTCATTTGGGACAATCCATCACTTTACCCACCTTTTATCCTCCCCCTCACCCTTTCAAGGAGGAAGAGAGACTGCATTGGTTGGACCCTGAGAGGGCTGTCAGCTTTTATTTGGATCGGACTAGAGATCTGAGGCTGGACGATCAGCTCTTCGTGGGCTATGTTGGGAAAATGAAAAGCAAGGCAGTGCACAAGAGGACGCTTTCCAAGTGGATTATCTTGTGCATCAAGATTTGCTACGCCCTGGTCAAGAAGGAACCGCCTGAAGGTATCAGAGCTCATTCCACCAGAGCTAAGTCTACTTCTTCTGCTTTGGCTAGAGGTGCTCCTGTTCTTGATATCTGTAAGGCAGCAACTTGGGCCTCCCTCCACACCTTTGCAAAGCATTACTGCCTGGACTCTGAGGTTAGGAGGGATGGCCATTTTGCTCGCTCTGTTTTGCAGGATTTTTTGGTCTAGTCAGAAGGACACCCTCCTCCGGGAGAGGTACGGCTTTGGGAATCTATTAAACAGGTGAGGTATCCACAGGCAGAAGTATCCATCAGAAGAACAAGTTACTTACCTTCGGTAACACTTTTTCTGGTGGATACAATATCTGCCTGTGGATTCCTCATGCTCCCACCCGCCTCCCCGTTGTCCACCTGTTTCTACCCAAAAATATTTTATTTTCATTTGTCTTAATCATGTTTATATTTTAATAATGAGAAATGCTTATTCTGTTGCTATTTCTCAATGCCTTCTTGATTACGCATTTGTAAATTTATATATATGAATATATTTGATATGCTGTGTGTGCATTTTGAAAATGTGTTGGTCTGCCCGTGTGCCTCGGTGGCACGGAAAAAATGGGTGGAACTCACGTCAGCACGCCGACGAGGTCCTTTTGTGGCTCCGATGACGCCATATGGTGCCACAAGAGGAGCCGTGCTATTGTGACGTCCTCGTCAACGTGGGAGAGTTAGGAAAGAATTTTCCCACGGAATGCTGGCACAGGAGGTATTCAAAAGGTGAGGAATCCACAGGCAGATGTTGTATCCACCAGAAAAAGCGTTACCGAAGGTAAGTAACTTGTTCACTTTTATATATATATATATATATATATATATATATATATATATATATATATATATATATATATATATATATATATATATATATATATATATATATATATTCACTTAAAAAACCATAGGTTTCACACATGTTATAGTTAGGTGGATATTTCACTCGTAAAAAACCAATGAAATTACCCCGTTATAGTTAGTTCAGATAACTATAACTCGCGCGCCCGCAATCCACTGCTCATGACGTCACATATTACATCACTCATGACATGGTCAGTGGCATCACTCATGACATCACTGATGACATCATCCTTGTGATAGAGTGGCGGTCGCGCGAGTTATAGTTAACTGAACTAACTATAACGGGGGAATTTCATTGGTTTTTTACGAGTGAAATATCCACCTAACTATAACATGTGTGAAACCTATGGTTTTTTAAGTGAATTTGCAAGGTTTTTTAAATGCTAATTCCTAACTATAACGTGTGTGAAACCTATGGTTTTTTCAGTGAATTTGTAAGTTTTTTTAAATGCTAATTTATTTATGTATTATTATTTTTTTTATATATTTATTTTACAATAAACTACATATTAAATTATTTTTTTGGGGGGGGAGTTTTTCACCGTGCGCGCACGGTGCGCCCACCCCCGCGATTTTTTTTAAAAAAATTACTTTTTTTTTTCTGCCTTCGGGGTCCTTCAGGGACCCCCTGACAAAGGCTGGGGGGTCAGGAAATCTCTACCCTGCCCCCTTTTCACGTTCGCCACCTTCCTTTTTCACACTCGCACTGAAAACAAACAAAATGGCGGCCGACACTTCCTGATTTCGACCGATTCGAACGTTGACTAACATGTAACCACCAATCAGAATTACGCTCGCGCACGTTAGGGTGCTCGCACGGTGCGCGCACGGTGCGCGCACGGTGCGCGCTTATAGATATTTATATGCTTTTAAATGCTATTTTCTCAGGAACTACTGAACAGATTGACACCAGACCTGCAAAAGGCACTTCCCTGACCTGAGGACTACCTCTCTGCCAAATTTCAAGTAATTCTGTTCAGCCGTTCGGGCTGTACCTTCGACTAAAGGTCCTATGGAAAAATGCATGGGGAAAACGCATTTTGGGACCCCCCTTTTTTCTCGGCCCCCGCTTGACGAATCACCCCGAGACTTTCAGGGTAGGAGCTGAACGGAGCGCCCCATTAGTTTTGAAAATTTCGCGAGGATTCGTCAACCGGCGCGAAAGTTATTCAAAATAGAATTCTCAGATTTCCTATGGAAACTCGGTCCTAACTATAACTATCTACTGGCGACCGCCAGTAGATAATATATATACATACATGTATATATATATATATATATATATATATATATATATATGTATATATATATATATATATATATATATATATATATATATATCAAAAAACATCAAAGAAGATGTATATATATATAAATATAAAAACATAAATATATATAATATATATATATATTATTATATATGAAATTAAGTTAAAATTAAGTTCATAAAATTAATAAGGGAAACATAAAAAGTGAATTTCAAATATAAAATATATTTGAAAAAGTATAATATAAACATTGAAAAAACTAAATATTGAAAAATAAAAATAAGTAGAACTAAACAAAAAAGTGAAAAATAGTTAATAAAGCTCAATTTTGAACAATTTAGGAAAAGTGTAATACCTTGCATTCACTACAATGTACTCTAAAACAGGGAAAGGTTGAACTTTGGAGAATTTACATTTACTATTCCCACTCCAATCTAACCAAAGTAGGGAAAGTGATGGACTTTGTAGGGGTTAGATTTTCTATTGTCGTCCTATATAAGCAACAGTAGGGAAGGTATTGGACTTTGGAGGGGTTAGATTTACTATTCTCACTCTAAGCAACAGCAGGGGAGGTGTTATAAATTGGAGGGTTAGATTTGCCATTCTAAGTACAGTCGAAGCAGCATTAGGGGACATGTTGGATTTTCAGGGGGGTTAGATGTACTATTCCTACTCCAATCTCAGCAACAATAGGTAAAGTGTTGGGGCCCGATTCACAAAACTAACTTAAGACAAAATCCTAAACTTACTACCATTTTCGTATTCACAGAAGGCACTTACTCATTTTGGTATTCACAGAAGACACTTACTCACTTCGGTATTCACAGAAGTTAGGAGTCCTAACTTTAGGACTCCTAAATGCCTTCTGTGAATACCGAAAGTCTTAAAATTAGGATTTTTCACAGTTTAGGAGTCCTAAAGTTAGGAGTCCTAACTATACTACTACTAAACTGAGAAAAATCCTAATTTTCAGGCTTTCGGTATTCACAGAAGGCTTTTAGGAGTCCTAAAGTTAGGAGTCCTAACTTTTCTACTACTAAATTGAGAAAAATAAAAATGTTAAGACTTTTAGTATTCACAGAAGGCATTTAGGAGTCCTAAAGTTAGGAGTCCTAACTATACTACTACTAAACTGAGAAAAATCCTAATTTTAAGACTTTCGGTATTCACAGAAGGCATTTAGGAGTCCTAAAGTTAGGACTCCTAACTTCTGTGAATACCGAAATGAGTAAGTGCCTTCTGTGAATACCAAAATGAGTAAGTGCCTTCTGTGAATACCAAAATGGTAGTAAGTTTAGGATTTTGTCTTAAGTTCGTTCTGTGAATCGGGCCCTATGATTTTGGGGAGATTAGAGTTACTATTCTCATTTCAGTCTAAGCAAGTTTGTTGGACTTTGAAGGAGTCAGATTTGCTATTCTCACTCTAATCTAATCAATAGTACAGAAAGTGATGGACTTCGTCAGGGTAACTCTTACTATTGTTATGTTATGTGTATTTGAATAGAGCACACCCGATCCGGGAGAACAACCCTGGCACTGAAGCAGGAGCTGTATGGGCCGAGCCAGTGCTGGGCCTGAGGAAGAGCCAGGTCTTCAGTTTATTGCGTAATTCAATAACTGAGTGGCTCTGATGTGGAGGACCTGTTATTTGAAGCTTCTGGAATAAGGTACGAGAAGGTACAAATGCCGGATCTGGTTCTGTCTATGGGGGGTTGGGAGTGCAAGTTGGAGTGCAGCTAAGCGGAAGGTTTGCAGAAGTTCATAGGGTTGTTGAGGTATGTGGGGCCACTGTTTTATAAGGCTTTGTATGTGTGCGTGAGGAGTTTGAAGAGTGTTTGTTTGAGGATTGGGAGCAAGTGGAGATCTTTGAGGTGCGGGTTATATGAGTGCAGGGTGATATAAGTGCAGGGTGTGAAGTTTAGGGTGATCTTGGCCACTGAGTTTTTTATGGTCTAGAGTCTTCCGGTTAGTTGAGCTTTGATTCCAGCATTGGGTGTGTTGTAGTAATCCAGTTTACTGTTCATGTGAGCTTGGGTGATGGTTCTGTGAGTGTTGGTGTGGAGCCATTTGAAGAGCCATGTGAAGAGCTTCTTCAGCATCTTGAACATGTGGAAGCATGAGATCGATACTGGTCATGCCTGATACTGGCTTACCTGGTCATGGTGAGTTGGTTGTCTATTACTATTCTGAGGTTCTTTTATGTGATTAAAGGAGGGGTGTGGATATGAGTTCAGCAGGCCACCCAATGTAGTCCCAGAACAAGGTGTCTTTGCCAAAAATCATTTCTTCCGTCTTGTCTGTCTTGAGCTTCTTGAGGCAGTTTGTTTTTATCCATATAGAGACATATACTATGGCAACTCATAATAATTTTGTTAAAAACATTTCTACACCTAATTAAAAGAAATGTAAAAAAGAAACAACAAATTATATAAATTACAGAAAAGGTAATTACAAAATAAAAAATAAAGTATCCAATACATTAAATATTAAAATAAGTGGAAGTAAAAAATTCACTTCCCACCTTATTGCCCTAAAAAAGCAATCACTAGTAACATAGTTTAAATAATCAATAAAATAACACTGAAATTAAAATAGTACATACATAAAATGTATAAATTTGAAAAATAAATATTAAATATATTTTAAAAATAATAGTAGTGAATACACTTTAAAATAAAAACAATGAACAAATAAATATACACTAATATAATACGTTTAACTTAAATAAATAAAAAGCAGTTACATAATTTGCATAATTAATAACAATCAAACATTCAATTTACAATGAAAAATGAATTGACACTGAAAATCAATAAATTATCAATTGATAAACTACCCACACTTCTCCCCTGCAAATTTAATAACCGGCTACTACATTATAAATTATTAATTACATTTTGAAATAATTAAATTACACATTCAAAACTACTCACTATATTTCAAAAAAATTAGAACCATTATACTAATAAAACTAACACTTAAAATTACTGTACTTCGGGCCTGATTATGAGTTTGGCAGTCCATCAGACTGCTGAAACCGTGGTAGCTGTCTGGTGGTCCGTCTGCCGTATTATGAATACGCCGATTCGACTGCCACAGGACCACCACAGGACCGACAGTGGTCAGAGGTCTGAATATGCTTGGCAGGGCCAATGCAGCACCGCCAAGCATATTAGGAGCTTCCTGTCTGCCTCACTTTCAATGGCGGTGAGAACAGAGTGCCCTACTTGGGCCCCCTGTTGCCTCAGAGCCATGGGATGCATGCAGGGGGGCACATGATGTGCCTCCCTGTCTGCATACACCCCCTTTTCTGCACTTCAAGGACTTTACAGTCCATGCCATACAGGAACGGGTTTTGGCGTTCCCATTGCGGTGCATTTTTAATAGGCACTGCCATGGAAACGCCAAAGGACTGCCTGACAGACCAGGAGAAAACTCCTAATCTGGCAGGTGGTCTGACTATGGGTTGGTGGTCCTGGAGCAGGGCTGTGGCGTGGCGGCCCGCTCCAGGCCCACCAAACTCGTAATCGGGCCTAAAAAATAACATTAAATGAATGAAAAAGTAATTTTTAGTATAACTATATTAAAGTAAACAATATTAGACACAATAAATATTAAATAGTTAATGCAATCATTTTAATTCTGGTTATTCTATATTATTAATACAATGAATAATGTACATCATCCTATGCATTTGCTCTAATAAAGGTTGTCACTTCAATTATCTGCTTGTTACACTTGAGGATGATGAAGGTACTGATAATTAAGTTGTAAAAGCTGACTCTATACCACAGGTGTTATAAATAGTTTTGCCTCCTAGCAACAAAAAAACACAGGAGGACTGAGAAATTAGAATCACTAATTTCCACGCCTCAATGTCCGTACATTATGAACATGCCAATGATCATGTATGATTTAACATGTACTGATATGTTTCATGACTAAATTGTAGTATTGGTTTATATTAACCTGATGTGCAGCATTAATCTTAGTATGTCTGCAAAGTTTTATACATTTCTGAGTCCAAGAAGTCATTTTATTCAGTGTTGTACAATTGCACATTTTCAGGAGTGTATACTAAGGGCAGACTTGTTTTGAGGATTGACATCATGAAGTGTGAATTAAAGAAAATAATGGAGTTGGAGCTTGTTTATATTCTAATATCTAGTCTGCAAGGAATTTTCAAATTATTTCTTATTATAAGATCCTGCCTTGTGCTAACTTTCACCCAAACTAACATTTTCACTCATGCTGTGCTGCCCTGCATTACATGGAAAGGGCATTTAAGGCATACTGCACATTTCAGTCCTTTCAGCGCTTGTGCCCTTTTGGCAGCCTAGCACCAATGGGGGCACCCTTGCGCCGTGATGCAAGGGTGCCTGCGTTGCATGCAGGATTGTTTTTGTGCAGGAAGGGGCACCTTCCTGAATAAAAACAATCCTTAAAGACATATTCACTTAGATAGACACACAGAAAAAGAGGAAGTAATGAGAAGAAATAAAGATATTCCTCCTTGTTACACCTCTCCTGGAGAGGCGTATCTTTTTGGCTCATTCCCTGGTTTACCAGGTGTAGTAAATCTGGAAATGCATCAAAAACCATGGGAGGTGCATGGGAACACCCATGCAACGCCCTTGGAAAGCCTCCCTTGCACAGCACAATACAACGCAGTGATTTGTGCTGCACTGCATTACTCCAGATTGATGAAGCCATTCAAAGCCCCGCAAAGTGGTTTTGTGTGGCTTCATAAATATGACTTACATCACTCATATACCACATTGTGTGGTGCAAGCATGAAGCAAACCTCTCATAAACATGCCACCAAGTGTTTGTGCCTTTTCAGTAATAAAAAGCCTATCTATGCATCTCTGAGTCTGGACTAACAATATTAAAATACAAATTTTTTATGAAATCCAAAAAATGAATGTCTCGTAACAGTACTATTAGAGCCTGATTTGTAATGGAAATGTATAAATGTCTGTTTTAATCAATTATAATTTTTATTTGTTGCTGCTTAATCTGTTCTTTTTCACTGAATCAATGGGAGTTATGCAATATATGGATTTCTTTAGTCATTAATTCAATTATTCTGACTCCAAGTCTTTTGTTGACCTATTGTGTGATGCTTGGAAGTCTTTGGGTTCAAAATCTTTGAATGAGTCATGCATATGGAGAAATCTTATCCATGATTATTTGAATCTAGTTGTTCATAAGAAATAGATAATTCAGACTGATTTCATGGGCATTTTGCTTTTGTATTGTCATTGCCTATAACGTTAATTTGACATTGATGTTCTGGCTTTCTATTTAATGGTGAAATCTTAACTGTGTTTGCTGTACGTGTGGTTTTTCACCTATATTTTACCATGTGTGTCTGTTTTCTTTCCTCCCGTCCACCCACTCCATTTTCCTCCTCTCTCTCCCTTTAGTACTAATTTTAATTAATGAGGATATTTGTTTGTAGACCATGTAATGTATTCACTGTTCTTATTAGTACCGATTAGCATTCTATTGTACTGTAAAATAGATTCCATTTAAACTACTTAATTGTTAAACCATGCAGTACTTTTAGTTTTTTCAGAGAATTTACCATGTACTTTTCAGAATTCAATCACTGTTGTTTGTTTTCTTTCTAGATGTATTATTATGTTGATGATATACTCAATAAAAATGATTTGAACAACAAAAAAATCTTAAACCCCTAACAATATACAATCCTCCTTTCCAATTGTTTTCTTCATCGGCTCAAATCTAGGTCTACCACAATGTCACCTACTTTTTCTCATATCTAGAGGTCCACTTTCAGCTATGAATGGTTAAGGTGGGGCCACAGTGGCGAAGATGGTGGCTGCAGTTTTAAACCACTCCCCGACCTCCTCAAGAATCCTCAGTCATCCACCGACCTGGCATGTGCAGTTCAACCCCCGGACACCCTCTCTGACCGCTGTGTGTGCCTGTTGAGACAGTAAAGTGGGCCTGTAGCCTCAGGCCGCAGGCTGTCTCACATGGTGTGAAGGTCCTTGGGCCTTGGCTGCAGAGGATTGGAGTACTTGGCAAGATGCTGGTTGCCCTGGAACCTGAAGTCAGGAAGGCACAAGTGTGTGCAGCATTGTCCAGGGAGTCGTGAAGTGCCGTAGAAGACATCGCCCCACAGGAGATGAGGTATGAGGGGGGCCCCAGAGGGCTTGTTCTCTGAGTTCATGTTCCCGCCTGGCAGCCATAACCCCCTGGGGGCCTTACCCCCACAGAATGTATCTTCCGCCTTCCCCCCTTTTGGTAGAGTGGGCTGTGGACTGTGTTCTCCACCCATAGTGTGCCTGGACAGTGGGTGACCCCTAGGGGTCTGTTTCTCCATGATTTGGTTGGCTGTGACACGTGGTAGGTCTACCCCGTAGGGAGCTTTGGACTGTGATTTCTGCCCATGGTGTCCCCCCAGACCTAGAATGACTGACAACTGTGATGTGGTGTAGTGGTGGGACCTCCAAAAGATGGGCATTGAGGTGGCAATGAAGCTCCTCCCCGGGCCACACACTGCTCATGGAAGTCGGGAGACAGTCCTAGGAATCAGTTAGTTGGCCCTTGCCTCCAGTGTGGGGCCCTTTCAGGGTCTCCCCAGGACTTACCTACCCCCCAGAGCTGGAGGAACTGGTGTTTGTGCCCCTCTGAGCCGGGAGCCCAGACTGCGCTGAGGACGGGGGATGCCTGTGGATAAAGTGAGCCCACAACCAGATGCCGATTGATCTGGGGCACTGAGGACTGTACCCGGGCAGATGTTTGGGTACGGGACCCACATAAGGCCTCTGCCCTGGCTACTTGTGTTGCCCTCCGAGCAAGGCAAGCGGACAACAGAACATCTGCTTGTGAACCCCTCACACCATACAGCCATGGGGAGGGATAAACCCGCCTTGCTTAGAGAGGTGCAAAAAAAAATTGACCAGTACACAACATCAGCCTCCAGCAACATAGGGCCATCGTTAACCCCCTGGCACTGTGGGGCCTGTTTCTGAGTACCATCTCCTGCCAGGCAGCTGTGACCCCATGGGGGCCTTCACCCCACAGAACTTATCTACCACCTCCCCTCTATGGATAGAGTGGGCTGTGGGCTGTGGACTGTGTTCTCCACCCGCAGTGTGTAGGGGCAGGAGGTGACCCGTATGGCCTGCTTATCCATGATACTGTTTTCGTCTGGTGGCTACCTACAGGAGGTTACCTACCACCTCTCAGCTGGGTGGGTAGCTTTGGACTGTGCTTTGTGCCCATGTTGCCCCCCCAGACCTAGGATGACTGACAACTGTGAGGTGGTGCAATGGTGGGGCCCGCCACAAGATTGGCCTTGAGGTAGCACTGACGTTCCTCCGCGGGCCCGCACTGCTTATGGAAAGCGGAAAACCTTGGGCCTCAGTTAGTTGACCCTTGACTGCGGTAGGCAGCCCTTTCAGGGTCTCTCTGGGACTCGCCCCTTCCCCCCTGGAGCTCGGGGCACTTGTGCTTGTGCCTCTCTGAGCTAGGTGCACGACCTGCGTTGAGGACAGAGGACTCATGTAGGTGAAGTGAGGCCGCAACCTGATGGTGATTGATCTCGCGCACTGAGGACTGTACCAGGGCAGACGTGTAGGCATGGTACCCCCTGAAGTCCTCTCCCCTGGCTGCTTGTGCTGCACTCCAGGACAAGCGTACCACAGAACATCTGCCTTTGAGCCCCCCACACTGTGCAGCCATGGGGAGGGATAAATCCGTCCTGCTTAGACAGGCACAAATAAATTGGACCAGTACACAACACCAGCCTCCAGCAACACAGGGACCATCGATAACCCCCTGGTGCTACAGTGCACTCAAATAGTTCTATTTAGCCATGATTCTCCAGGCAATCCAGGACTCTAGATAAGCAGTGGAGACTAAAGTGGGTATAATGAAAGTAGATGTTTCTATTCTACGCCAGGACCTAAAAAATGTCTCCAGTTGTGTCGCGGAAGCAGAGAGTTGAGTGTCTTCAGTGGAGGACGACATAGCTACCGTTCAAAAATAGGTGTCCAAACTGCTAGCAGTGAGGAGCATTCTGAGGATGCTAAAAACAGGTTGTGCAGAAATAATCTCTGGTTTGTTTTGTTCCAGGAGGGTTCTGAAATCTCAGACCCAGGGTGATACTTTGAGCACTGGGTGCGCTACTGGATCTTTGAGGATAAACTGTAATAGTTGCTCATTGTGGAGTGAGCCCACAGGTCTCTAGCCCAGACACACCGCCTCCCCCGGGGCTCCAGTGCATCCAATCATTGCCTGAATTCTCAATCACCATGACAGAGATCTGTTCACTGGGAGGTCAAGGGACTAGCTGACCTTGGCTTCCAAGACTCCTGTATAATGACTTTTCCGGATTACACTCAGACAGTCCAGCAGCATAGATTCTCCTTCAACGAAGTCAAACAAAAAGTTCATGCTCTTAACATTTAGCAAATGCTCATCTTTACGGCAACATTGAAAGTGAGCTTCAGCTCCAAAACGTACTTCTTCGAGATGCCAGAGCAGGCCTGGGAGTGGTCGGCTGAAAGACATGACCTGTGCTGATCTGCTAATGCTGGAGCCCCGCGCTGGCAGCCAGGAGAAACCCTCTCTGCCAAAACCTGAATCCTCCCAGGAAGAAAGAAACAAAATCCTGTGGGCTCCGGATGTGCCCGAGCAGTTGACCGGACTCCTCTGGCTCTGACAACGAGCGTGCAGTCCCCGGTGCAGGACAGGGATCAGAGGGGGTAGTTGGCACACTGGAGCTCTTTGGAACTTAGTCCAAGCACTGGGCTGGCCAATTCGAGCTGAACTGTATGCTCCTGCCATTTCCTCTGGTGGTTACTGTCCCCTTGTGGGAGAGGAACAATCATGCGGTAAAAGCCACAGGCACTGGGTTTGCTATATTATCCTGCAATTGAGGATGTCCCTATTTTATGTTCTGTTGTGTGTTTTACTTGAGGGTATTGTTATACTACGACATGGGGTGACAAATGTTTCAGGTTTAGAAACATGGGAAGGGGCTTGCGGGTCCAAAGAGGTATGTTGTGTTATGTTTGTTTTGTTCTGGAATTTTTAAGTCACAGCCATCAGGGCCACCTGCCTTGCTTTTCTATTAACTGGGATCTCCCTGCCCCAGATGGCCACGGTACTGATGAATCCTCATGGCACTTTCCTAGTGCAGTTCTGCCTACATTGAACCTGTCATCTTTGCTATGGAGGTTAGGACTTTGCCCTGGAATGTGAACGGCCTGCTGGACCACATGAAATGTTGCAGAAAACCCACCTGCTAGGCGAGCACTGCCCATTTCTTCGGTGCTACAGGTACGACCCAATTTACTGCTCTGGATTCACTCCTGGGTTATGTTGTGTGGGGATTCTCTTTCACAGGGGTTTATCCCTCTCAGTGACCAATACTTACATGGATCCCCACAGGAGGTTCATGAGTGTTGAGGGGCTCCTTGAGAGTAAGCAACATTATTTTCTATCAGTCTATGTGCGGAACCAGTTACTCTTCCCACACTGGCTTAACTGTCCTCAGTTCTTTTTGGCTTCTCACTGGGCTCAACCATTATTGGGGGAGATTTCAATGCAGTCCTATTAAAATGACAGGAAGCTATTAAATCTTCAATAGGTTTATTCAAGTACAGCACGGCAGTGTCCTTCCAGATGAAAGCTTCCAGTACAACTGAGCTCTCACTGGCCCAGACATACTATCTTCCACAATAGAACATAGAATACATTGTGAATCAAAACACGGCGCATGCCACATTAACATATGTACAGGTGAACGCACTTAAAGAGACATGACTACAATATAACACATCTCCCCCATATAAATAAAACAAAAAGATTAACATCAAAATGAAAAACAGAAAATCCAAAACTAAACATAGTCATTCAATTTTTGGGGAAAATATTTTACACGGTTAGAAATCCTAACATTAGGACAATTTGAAATGTTTGTGTTTAACTTACTAGGCTCACTAGAGATACCAACATAATTTTCATCAATATGATCAGTTCCATTAGAAAAGTTAGCAGGAACAATACTTCGCATATTGACTGGACACTTTGCCACTCTTCTAACACTCCACACCTTCCCATCTTGCGTGGCAACAGAATTCCTGAAAACTCTCTTAATTTGAATGGGCTTACCAAATTTGTTAGCACCCTTACTGATGATGCCAGGTTTTAAGATTCTGACCCAATCTCCAACACGAAAAGATGGTACACAAGTTTTCCACTTTTTATCAAACCACGAACAAGTTTTCTGTTGTTTGATCCCTACTTTAACAGCAATGTCATTGACACATTCACTGCTCATATGTTGCTTGACACACTTTTCTCGAAACCACCAGGGGCAAATCTTAGAGGCTGGTTCTCTTCCTTTCAATAGTTTGAAAGGACTGACTTCAGTTGTAGAATGAAGGGTAATTCTATAAAGCCATAACTTCTCCCTCACTTTACTCAACCAGTCTTCCCCAAGCTTCAAAGACTCCACTATGAAATCCTTCAAAACTCTGTTGAACCTCTCAACTTGGCCATTCTCATGCGGCCCATAAAGAGACGTGAAAACATGTTTTATACCACATTCATTCACAAAATTTTTCATATCTGAAGAAGTAAATTGTACTCCGTTGTCAGTGACAAGATACGACGGACAACCTTCTCGTACAAAGATCTCTCTTAAAAAATTTAACACAACTTCCGTTGTGATCTTATTTACAAATTTTACTTCAGGACACTTTGAATGATAATCCACTAAAACTAATGCAAACCTAAATCTTTCTGGGAGCATATTAAAAGGACCTGAAATATCAAATGCTAATTTTTGCCAAGGTTCCTTTGGCCATTCAACCATTCTTAAAGGAGGAATTTTAGTACAAAGCATTCTTTCACTAGAGACACACAAATCACACTCCCTGACTACCCTGTCAATAAATTTATCAATGCCAGGCCACCAAAAGAAATTCCTGATAAGACGTTTCATCGAAGAAATCCCAGGATGCGTCTTATGAGCTATTTTAAGAATAACATCTTGCATTTCTTTAGGTGGAACGCATTTATGGTTCTTAAAAAGGAAGTCCCCTTCAAATTCTAATTCTCCTGCGACCTTGAAAAATGGTAATAACTCAGGTCTCATTTGATGTTTCTTTGGCCACCCTTCCATAACGTATTTTTTAATATCTAACCAGTCCTTGTCTTTACCCACGCACTCTTCCCAGAGTGCTTCACTAATCTCCTGAAATTGTGCAGGAATAATATCACTAATGTTAAGTACAAAATCAGTTTCTTTAACGACATTCACTCCACCTTGAACACATGGTAATCTTGAAAGGAAATCAGCTGTTACATTCTTCCTTCCTGGAACATATTCCGTTTTAAAATTGTACTCTTGAAGTCTAGACGAAAGTCTAGCAATTCTAGCAGTAGAGTTCCACCCTCTACCAAATGAAAAAATATTGACTAAAGGTTTGTGATCCGTTCTTAACGTGAACTTGCTACCCCATACATATAACTTGAAATGCTCAATGGCCCATACACAGGCGAGTAATACTCTTTCAATTACAGCATATTTCCTCCCCGTGTCATTTAATGTTCTTGACGCAAAAGCCACATTCCATTCCTCTCTACCATATTTCTGGGAAAGTACACCACCAACACCATATAGGCTTGCATCAACTGTGATGATGCAGTCTTTTTTTACACAAAATGGTTTCAAAGTGGGAGCACGCACAATTTCTTGCTTTATGTTATCAAAAGCCTTCTGCTGATTACTGCTCCAAATATAAATTGCATTCTTTCTCATTAACTCTCTCAACGGCTCCATTTTGCAAGCAAAATTACTGACAAATGTACTATAATATTCACACATCCCCGCAAAACTCAACAATTGTTCCTTGTTTGTGGGGGCTGGAGCATTAATGATGGCATCTACATTAGATTTCTTTGGAACAACACCATCACCACTCAGGGTGTGTCCTAAATACTCTACAGACTTCCTATATAACTTGCATTTGTTTTCTTTTAGAGTGAGACCATTTTCTTCTAATCTTCCACAAACTTCTATGAGATGTACATTATGTTCTTCCTCATTTCTTGAAAAAATTAAGATGTCATCTTGAAAGCACTTTACAAAATGATCAACATCTCTAAAAATTCTCAACATAATCCTTTGAAACACTGCTGCGGCGGATGCCAAACCAAAAGGCATTCTCGTGTAACGATACAAGCCTTGAGGAGTTATAAATGCCGTGAGGTTTTTTGACTCTTCCGACAAACTTATCTGGTGATACGCAGACCTTAAGTCTAAAGTAGAAAAAAATGTTGCTCCTTCCAACATAGATACAACTTCGTTAATATTTGGAAGTGGATGACAATCAATCACAATGTTTGAATTTAACGCTCTGACGTCCACACACACTCTCAAATTCTTATCAGACTTTCGTACTAAAACTATGGGCGAAACCCATTCCGACGACTCAATTTCTTCAATAACTCCTTCATCAGTGAGTTCTTTCAACTTATCCCGGAGTTCTTCTCTAATATTTATGGGAACCCCTCTCAATCTTTGTACAACAGGGTGTGCACCACTTTTCAAAACGATTCTATGCTCAAAATCCTTTAATCTTCCCAATTTGTCGCTGAAAACATTTCTATATTTATTAACTAAATTTTTCACGCTGTCATTATGATCTAAAACAGCCACATTTCCTTTAGTAAAATCATCTCCTAATATGACCGGATCTGAAGCACGTGGGTTTAACATAATGCCAAGTTTCCATTGGTCACGCCATCCAAGGACATGTACTCCTTTTACAGCAATATACAATTTTATTTCTGCACACCTTCCTTTAAACCACAAGGTAACACTGAAATATCCTTCCATATCAATTCTCGTACCATCAAAACTCTCTGCAATGACGTCACTAGCATGTAATTTTTTCCCTTTACATACTTCATTCTCTTCAAAATATTCTTTTGAAATTATCGTCCATGGTGATCCTGAATCAGCCATGAGTTGTAATTCCACACCTAACACCGTAACCGTACATTTTGGAGACTCTAATGCAATTTCTCCTTGTCCTCACTTACAGTCCTACTAACAATGGATACCACAAAACCTCTCTCACAATCTGAATTGACAACACTCCCTTCCCTTTGAAAATCATCAATGGCATTTTCTGTCCCACTAACTGTCGAGATTGACCTTGCAGTGACATTGGACGGATTGCTCATTCTATTATCTCTGCAAACATTACTAAAATGGCCAAACCTACCACACTTCTTGCATTGTCTATTAATAGCAGGATACCCCGTGAAAGTCGCAATATGCGTTTTATTCCCACATCTGTAACACGAACTTTGACCTCCAAAATTACTTCTAAACACATTTCCACTGCTGTATTTGTTGCTTACAGGCTTCTTTTGGATAACATCCGGCTTGTTGCTTTGTGCTTGTGTACTACTTCCCATATTATTTCTTACAACACACACTTCTTCCACACACTCATTCTTCTTCGTACTTTGTCTAACTGTTTGCATCCAGCTCTCAGATTGTTCTACTGCTTTCGCATTAGCTATTGCTTCCGATAGGCTAGGATCACCCATCACCCATAAATTCTCTTGTACCTTTTTGTTCCTCACATGCACAATAATCTGGTCCCTTATCATTTCATCAGCCATCATACCGAATTTACAATGAACACACAAAGATCTTAAAGCCGTCAAAAAATCATCAAAAGATTCTTCCTCTTTCTGTGCACTCGTGTCGAACTTGAATCTATTCAGAGCAATGCTAGTAGTTGGTTTGAAACGCTTTTCAAGTCTTTGCAAAGCTTCATTATACACATTTAAATTTTCTTCTCCTAATTCTGTTGTAAACTGCGGTAAAGCTCTGAAAATGTCTTGCCCTTCTGATCCTAAGCAATGAAGCAAAATTCTCTTTTTTCTTTCTGCTCCCATTCGTTCTCCATCAATTGCCTTCATGTACGTTAGAAATTCCTCTTTCCACGTTGTCCATGGCAACGGTGGATCCCCTTTATTCTGTAAAAACTTTCCTGGTGGTTAAAACTGCATGTTTACTTAACTGTTGTCTAACACCTCCAATCTAATACCAAATACACTCTACCTGAATTTCTACTTTAAAGTACGAGTGCAAAAAAAATAGTTTTTTACTATGTGTATGTCACACACTATGTTTCATCCTGCTTCACCAACTCTTTTTTTTTAAATGTACTTTCCTCAAAAAAAATGTTTATAACAAACCCCTTCTTAAGCTTATGAATATAAACTTGTTCCAAAGTCACCCAAAAGAATAAATGTCTCGAAAAAACAACATAAAATTATTAGTTCCCCCCCTTTCCCTTCCAGGTTGTGAGGTTTTTCCCTTTTGTTTGAAAAACGATCGCGCTGTGCCCTCTTCTGCGCTCCTTCCGTGTGAACGTTTCCTTGGTAACCACAAAATGGCTGTCTCGACGCACTACGCATCACCACACGTACTGCGCACTGACGCTCCTTTCTTCCTCAAACAACTGGTTACTAAGCAACCTTGGTAGCACCCACAACGTTCCTTGACGTCCTGACGTAGACGCTTGCGCTGACTCAACTTCGCTGACGATATCCTCGTTGGATTCCAGAGGACGCACCTTCCTTCACGACGTTCTTCACAGTGGTGCTAGGATACGGCGCGCTCTCCTCCTCCAACTTCTGTTGATCTCGGTACGATTTATTTACTTTCAATCGTGATCCAGTCTTCTCTGTTTTCGCTGTATTCCTCCAAAAAAGAATTCTCTTTCCCATCCACCAAGACAAACGCGTTTCTTCTTTTCAGGGTGAAACTGCTATTACCATTCAAGTAATTCTTCTTTCTTCCTTTTTTTTTAAAATGATCTTAATAAAATAAAAATTCCTTCTGGGTTCGTTTTCTCTCCGTACCCGTGCTGCTACCGACAGGAGAGGTTTCCAACTCGTCGCCAATATTAAAATGACAGGAAGCTATTAAATCTTCAATAGGTTTATTCAAGAACAGCACGGCAGTGTCCTTCCAGATAAAAGCTTCCAGTACAAGTGAGCTCTCACTGGCCCAGACATACTATGTTCCACAATAGAACATAGAATACATTGTGAATCAAAACACGGCGCATGCCACATTAACATATGTACAGGTGAACGCACTTAAAGAGACATGACTACAATATAACAAGTCCCCAATCCAGAGTGGGAATACACAGGGCCCCCTGGGGGCATCAGTCATGATCCCACCAGCTTAATGCCTGGTGGACTCCCTTGAGTTCTGCGATTCTTGGAAGACATGACACCCTCACGTCCCCACATACACTCACACCTTGGCAGCCCACCAGATGTCATCATGTATTGACCTCTTTCTCCTTCTGGCTACGGATGTTTTGTGGATGTCCAGGGTTGACACTGTTCTAAGAGGGATCTCTGATCATGTTCCCCTTATTTTGAAACTGGGGTCTCAGAGCCCGCGGTGAGGTCCATGGGGCATCTTAATGTATGGTATTTGACCAATGGGAACTGCACCGACTGTGGGAAGGCCAAGCTTTAGGCCTATTTGATGGCCAAACAAGGATCTGTTCCCTCTGCCAGCACCCTCTGGGCGGCCAGCAAACCCACAATCAGGGTTCTAGTGAAAAAATATATGCGGTGTAGAGAGAAATAGAATCTCTCACTTATCATGACCCTGGAGAACTGAGCCTTTGCCTTGGAGAACCGGGTTCTTTTCAGGAACATCAGATGACCTTGCTAGCCAACTTGCACGAGCAAGGATGAGACAAATCTCCCTGAAGGAGGCATGGCAATGTTGGAGGGCTACAACCAGGTGTGTATATGAACATGGCGACAAGTCTGGGAAGCTCCTCTATTGGCTGGCCACTAAAGCAATTGAACCCGTCCATTGTGGATGCTGACGGCAGAGTCTGCGCCCCTGATATTCAACAGGTGTTTACTGACTTCTATCATAAGTTGTACACCCATAGCCAGATCTCTGAGGGAGGTGGCGCACCCACTATTGGCGAGACCTCTGTCCCTTCGATCCCTCAATTGCTGGCCTGTTACCTGGACCAGACAATCACAGCAGGTGAGAGTGATACAGCATTGTCATCCATGCCTTTTGGTATAGCCCTGGGCCAGGACAGTCTCCCCATTGAGAATTACTATCGATTTCATAACACGCTTGTCCCACACCTGCTGGCCATGTACACCGAGAATGCGATGGCGGGTGCCTTTCCCTCACAACTGCATATGGCTACGATCATGGTTATTCTCAAAACGGTCAAATCCTCGGACAGCTGCACCTCATAAAGGCCCATATCTCTCATTAATTCCGAGATCAAAGTGTTTGTAAAGGTATTGGCCAACCGACTGACCTTGTCCTACTTGATCCATCCGGATCAGTGTGGCTTCATGCCGGCCCACAGTACGAGAGCTTGCATACGTAGAGTCCCGTTGGCCCTGTCCCTGGTGCACCGCCTCTACCACCTCGAGCCCTGCTCCAATAGATTTCGAGAAGGCCTTTGATTTACTTGACTGGTCCTACTTGAGTGTGGTCCTGTAGCATGTGGATCTAGGACCTTTTCTTTGCAAGCTTATCAAGCTTCTATACTTACAACTGATGGCCCAGGTCCATATAAAGAATCACGCTCCTCCCCCTTCCCTATCTATAGAAGAACCCATCAGGGCGGTTCTCTCTCACCCCTCCATTTTGCCCTTGCCATTGACCCCCTGGCACGTCTACTGCGCTGCAATACTCTGGTGAAGGGATGGTCGTGGGATCGGGGCTCCGAAGAACGCATTGTGCTTTACGCGGATTACGTTCTGCTTCTCCTGACCAACCCGCAGTCCTCTGGCTCCCCTGCTTGGAATTATTGAGCATACGTGAGGGAGCTTCGGGCCTCTGCATCTACACTCTAAAATAGTTTCTAGTCCGGATACAGAGGCATTCGAGTATCTGCTCGTGGCAATCCACAATCCCTGTGGGTCGCCTGGCCATTTTGTACCTGGGAATCCACATCTCTCTGGTCCCTGAACTGGCATGGTGCCTTAGCCTGACATCCCTTGTGGCTTACAGAGATCTTCAAAGATGATGGCGCCTACCCCTCAATGTTCACATATCATACTTTTCCAAGCATGTGTTTTTTGTGAAGTCAAAATCCATGTGAGAACTAGATGCATTTCTAGTCCAAGATTTCTTACTTTCTTTATGTATCTGGTCTAAATCATCTACAGATGTGTGAGTAGTCCATGAAAGCCTTTTTCTTTGTGTATTGTGATACTTGTAATTATGCGTATTCATTTAAAATCCAAAACTGCAAGTAGTAGAATGCAAAGGGGGAAAAAAGTAGAGATCAACCTACTCATACCTGACATGAGGCACGCTTGGAGGGCACATTGAAAATTACCAGGCTTAGATTTAAGCACATACCATTCCGATCCCATCTCCCCCTAGGAGTCCCTATGCCCACCCCTATGTCCAAGCAAGGCCCTTTCAGACCCTGCTTTAGAGCGTTGAGGCTCCCGATTCACTCCTCCCCTGGTTGCACTCTCTCCCTTTCTTTCTCTCTCTCTCTCTCGCTCACACTCCTCTTTAGGTTTGTTCCAGCATTTTTTGTTTTCTAATTTCTCTTCATTTTTCTTCACTCGCTCACATGTCGTCATGCACTGTGTTGTGCCATTTCTATTTGTCATTGCCCTTTGTTTGTGTCTTTTCTCTCTAAATCATTTCCCTTTGTATGTGCCATTTCTCGTTGCCATTGCCCCTTGTTAGAGCTTTTTTCTTTGGTTTGTGCCTTTTCTGTTTAGTCACTGCCCTTTATTTCAGCATTTTCTCTCTCTTTGACACTGTCCTTCCTTCTTCCTGCTCTTTTCTTCCCCCAGCACTCCTTTTTCTCCTGTCCCTCTTCAAACACTCATGCTATCCATCTCCCGTGCCCTTTACAGCCTGTCCACTGCCCATTGCGCTCCTCCCCCTCACAGGACCTACTTCAGTGCGGACACAGAGCAGACATATGGTGGATGCACAAAGTGGACGTACCGCTGCACATCGAAAGGCACACTCTGTCGCTAAGTGCAACTAATTCGCCCCCAGGAAGTGAGGTCAGCCATCAAACACACAAAACCCCAGGAGCTGATATCTTGCTGCCAGAATTCTACATGACCTACTCAGGGGAACTAGTCCCCCCGCTGATCTCGCTTTATGCTGCAGCCCGGGATGTGGGGACATTACCAGATAGCACGAGGGAAGTCATTATTATCCGGGTGTTGAAACTGGGGAAGCCGGCGCAAGATTGCACGGCCTATAGACCACTGTTGATGCTGAATATAGACTATAAAATATTGAGTAAGATCTTAGCAACCAGACTGTTACCACACATGCCAAAGTTGATCCACCCCAAACAGGCTGGCTTCAGTCCAGGGCACAACACAGCCACTAACATAAGGCGGCTCCTGGCCATCTTGGGCATGGATGGTTACAATAGAGCCGCAGTGGATGTATTCGCAGTAGACATAGAGAAGGCTTTCAATAGCCTGGAATGGCACTTCCTCTACAAGGTACTAGACAGAGTGGGTCTTGAAGGTGGTTTCATAATGTGGGTGAAACTACTATATGCAAACCTGATGGCCAGGGTACATACGCGGAAGGCTGTCTCCCTGGGTCAGAAAGTGGAGCAGTGCGCGCAACAGGGGAATCCTATACTGTTCACCCTGGCCATGGAGCCTCTGGCCTGCTACGCAAGATCGGGATGAGATTACCAGGAGGTGAGGGAGACACAACATTATATCGCTCTGTATGCAGATGATCTCCTGATATTTCTCCGGGACGCGGGAGAGGACTTGAGAGGGGGCACAGAATATGCTAGAACCCTTTGGCTGGCTCTCAGGTCTGTGGGTAAACTGGCAGAAATCACAATGTTTCCCCATAACACCCAATAGTCCCCCCCCCCCGATGAGCTGGGCTGCCTCCAGTGGGAACCCAGTTGCTTGGCGTACTTAGGAGAAAAAATATATCAAAGAACCGCCGACCTCATGGAGTGTAATGTGGGTAGAGCAATATGCTCCCTTCACTCCTCCATGGAGTTTCGGAAGTCCCTTCCATTGTAAGTGGCCAGCAGAATCGCTTTCCTGAAGATGGTGGCATTGCCACATTTATTGTATTTCTTTGGGACACTCCGGCCGTGGATCCCCGTATGATGTTCTGGGATCTGGATTCACAGGTCGTATTTTTGATTTGGGGATTGGACCGCCGGTGAGTGGCTCTAACCTTGATGCAGCTCTCCAGAGTGACTGGTGGGTTAGTTGTCTCGGACTTTGAAACATACTACATAGCGGCACAGTGCAACTGGCTGGTCCAGTGAATGGCAACCAGGAGGAACCCAGAGAGGGCCCTGTCCCGTTCACTCCAATGCCTTGGTGCTTGCGAAAATATTGCTGCGCATACAGCGGAGACCCACTGGACACACTGAAGAGACAGGAGTACTAACCCGGTGCTCAGCTAGATACCTGCAACATACCCATTAAAGAGTTCCCTATTCTCCTGATTTGCCCCTCACCCTGCCTCCACACCTACCGCACTATGAGAACTGGGTGGGCCTAAATGCATGGGTGGAGGCAGGAGTGAGGGTTGTGGGGGATCTTTTTTGAGATATTGAGAGGCTTCCTTTTGACGACTTCCGCACAGAATTTGACCAACCCGAAGGCCAGTTTCTCCTGCACAGGACCCTCACCTCAATACTTCAGAAGCACGGGGGTGCGGGATTCATGGACCCGTGTGCACTGGGCTGCAGTCAAAACATGGCTCTATCGGCAGGTAGAATCAAAACGGTTTTTTGCCTCTATAGGGCGATAAGTCTTCTGAGGAAAGCTCGATGGGGCATAGGCACACTGGACACTGCAACGACCTGGGAAAGACTAGTGGACAAATTAATGACATTTGGCCTGAACGCAGCGGTGTTGGACCCTCGGGTCCCCCCGTCACCTGAGCGAGTGGGACATGAGATGGGTCGAGTCACATAGGTGACAGACACTTCTCTGAATCTTTCCCTTTGCACCCCATGCTTATAACCTAGCCGAGATGGCAAGCAGTAAATCCTACAGCCTATCCACACACTACTCAGGCTGACAACCAGAACCTGAAACGACTCACGGGGAAGGGAGAGGGAGTTGAACTGTTAATAATGTTGATCAAAGGGGGAGGACGTGAATATGTCAGCACTTTTCCTCATAATATGTAATGAGCATTTGATGCTTTGGATGTAACTGTATAAAACCCCAATAAAATCTGGTTTTAAAAAAATCAAGAATGCCATCAGGTGCAACATCACCGCGGACATGCCATCCACTAAGATGGAACACCCATCGTTCAAGCTGCATATTACCGCCAACTTCACACTGAGCGGCACTCTCACATACTGACCACCGAAACTGTGCACCAACTTTTCCAACCCCTTTGCAGACTTTGAAGCACCACTCGTTCTCGATGCAGGCAATCACATCCTCCTCAGAGACCTAAAGATCCGACAGGAAGACCCAACCGACCTCAACTCAAAAACGCACCTTGATGACTTTGGAAACCTGGGTTTCTCCCAACAAGTTAAAGGACCTACCCCTGCGGTCTGACACCTCCTTGACTCCATTTTCACCTCTTTTGACAGCGTCTAAGTCGAAGAGTCCACACAGATCACCTGAACAGACTATGCCCAAGTCAAGTTCCACATCAAGTTTCCATCCCATTCCAATACACTCAAACCACTACCATAACAGCCTGCTGCATCTGAATACCATCCTGAAAAAGGATTGGATCATCGATCTTAACACCCAATGACCTGAACACAGCAAAAGCCTTGTCAAAGCAATCAAAAATTGTAATTACTGGACCACCTCCAGCACTGAAGATCTCATCCCTCTCATGCAAAACAACATGATGAAATCTAGACCCCAAGCCAGATGGTACACGGAGGAACTCAGGCTGACGAAGCACTACTGCAAACAACCCTTGTTTATTTACAAGTGCTGAAAGCAGGAAATGGCTGGATGATTTCCAGCAATGAGAATGGCCCCCACTTGCAGTGAAACCGGCCTCAACAATGACTTAAAACAAAAATGTTCGGTAGCCCTGTAGCCTCTATCCTGCACCCAAAATAAATTTATGGCATTTATGATCAAAATCGTCAACCAGATGAAGTCCAACTGTATAAAGCCAAACACCACCATGACGAGTCATGATCTTTGGGAATAACTCCTCACTGTGGGACTCGTAGCTGACAGAACTACGACCACCACGCACGCCAAGAACCTTAGGATCATCATTGACTGCAAGCTTCATATGACCACCTTAGTCAACCCTGTCACTGCCTCATGCTTCCTTACACTGAAAATGCTTAGGAATATATTCAAGTGGCTCCCAACCTGGAAGACTGTCACCTACGCCCTTGTCACCAGCAAACTGGACTTCTGGGAACACCCTCTATGCCAGGATCAATAAACAATTTACCAGGAGGTTGCCGACCATTCAGAACTTGATGGCCAAAATCACTCTCAACCTCTTAAGTTGTACACACATCTCATGTAACCTCAAGGGGCTACTACACAGGCTATACAAACACAAACAAGCACATATCAAACAAGTCCCCCACACTTTCAAACCACTACATTACTCTGACACAGAATACCTCAGCAATTGCACTTGCTTTCACAAACCTCCCAGACACTTCTACTCAGCCGGACTCCTACTTGCACACAGCCCACGCATTCAGAAAACAAGATCCCGTCAGTGGTAGCACTTTCTCCTACATGACTCATAAATTGTGGAACGACGTGTCCCTCAATCAATCAATCAATCAATTTGTATAGCGCGCTGCTCACCCGCAAGAGTCTCAAGGCGCTGGGGGGGGGGGGTCCGTTACTGCTCGAAAAGCCAGGTCTTGAGTTGCTTCCTGAAGGAGAGATGGTCCTGGGTCAGCCGTAGGTGGATGGGGAGGGAGTTCCATGTCTTGGCTGCCAGGTAGGAGAAGGATCTTCCTCCGGCGGTGGCTCTGCGAATGCATGGAACGGTGGCAAGGGCGAGGCTGGTCGATTGCAGCTGGCGGGTGGGCGTGTAGAAGGTGAGGCGGTTGTTGAGGTACTAGGGGCCCAGGTCGTGGAGAGCCTTGTGTGCATGGGTGAGGAGTCTGAACGTGATCCTCTTGCTGATGGGGAGCCAGTGCAGGTCTCTCAGGTGGGCGGAGATGTGGTTGTGGCGGGGGATGTCCAGGACGAGTCGTGTGGAGGCGTTATGTATGCGCTGGAGTCTTTTCTGTAGTTTGGCTGTGGTTCCCGCGTAGAGGGTGTTCCCGTAGTCCAGTCGGCTGGTGACAAGTGCCTGGGTGACCGTTTTCCTGGTTTCAGTGGGGATCCATCGAAAGATCTTTCGGAGAATGCGCAGGGTGTTGAAGCAGGATGACGAGATGGCGTTGGCTTGTTTGGTCATCGAGAGGGAGGAGTCCAGGATGAAGCCCAGGTTTCGTGCATGGTCTGTTGGCTTGGGGGTGGTGCCCAGGGCAGGGGGCCACCAGGAGTCGTCCCAGGCGGAGGGGGATGATCCCAGGATGAGTTCAGTTTCAGGCGGCTGTTCTTCATCCACTCGGCGACGTCTTTCATTCCTTCGTGTAGGTTGGCTCTGGCGTTGGCGGGGTCGTTGGTGAGGGAGAGGATCAGCTGGGTGTCCTCGGCGTAGGAAATTATGTTAAGGTTGTGTTGGCATGCGATGGCCGCGAGGGGGCTCAGGTAGATGTTGAAGAGGGTGGGGCTGAGCGAGGATCCTTGGGGTACGCCGCAGGTGACTTCGGTGGCCGTGGGACGGAACGGGGGAGGCAGACTCTCTGGGTTCTTCCAGCGAGGAACGAGATGATCCACTCCAGTGCCTTCTCTTGGATTCCGGTGTTGCTGAGGCGCTGTATTAGTGTGCGGTGGCAAACTGTGTTGAACGCTGCAGAGAGGTCCAGGAGGATGAGGGCAGCTGTTTCCCCGTTGTCGAGCAGGGATCTGATGTCGTCGGTGGCTGCGATGAGGGCGGTCTCGGTGCTGTGGTTGGCTCGGAAACTGGTGTGTGAGGGGTCGAGGGATCCGTTCATCTCGAGGAAGGCGGCAAGCTGTTTGTTGATGGTCTTCTCGATGACTTTGGCAGGAAAAGGGAGGAGCGAGAAGGGGCGGAAGTTCTTGAGGTCGGTGGGGTCCGCTGTCGGTTTCTTCAGGAGGGCGCTGAGCTCGACATGCTTCCAGCTCTCCGGGAAGGTGGCAGTGGTGAAGGAGATGTTGATGATGTCCCGGAGTTGGGGTGCGATGATGGAGATGGCCTTATTGAAGACGTGGTGGGGGCAGGGGTCGGTAGGGGATCCGGAGTGGATGGTGTTCATCGTGCGGGTGGTGTCTTCGGTGCTGACCGGGGTCCAGTTGCAGAGGGTGGTGGTGGGGGGCGTTGGTTCGGTGGTTGGGTGCGTGGTCTGTGCGCCGAAGCTGTTGTGTATGTCAGCGATCTTGCGGTGGAAGAATGAGGCGAGTGAGTCGCAGAGGTCCTGTGAGGGTGTGATGTCATTGTTTCCGGCGCTGGGGTTGGAGAGCTCTTTGACGATGCTGAAGTGTTCCTTGCTGTTGTGGGTGTTGTTGTCCAGTCGTTCTTTGAATGTTGTTTTTTTGGTGGTGCGGATCAGCTGGTGGTGTATGCGGGTGGCGTTCTTGAGGGCTGTCATGTTTTCTGTAGTCTGGTCGTGGCGTCAGGTTTTTTCGAGGGTGCGGCAGTTTTTCTTGGATGTTTTGAGTTCGTTGGTGAACCACGAGGCTTCTGCCGGGTCTGCTGGGTGGGTTCTTCAGAGGTGCGAGGTCGTCGGCGCAGTTGGTGAGCCACTGTGTGAGGTTGCGGGCTGCTTCGTTGGGGTCCGTTGCGCTGGCGGGAGGGTTCTGGCTGAGGGGGAGGTGGTGAGCTGGTCGGCGGTGATCTTGTTCCAGCTCCTGCCCTACTCTTCCGAACCTCCCCCTCACATCTTGAAGCAAGAATCTGAAGACATGGATTTTCATGTAACAAGCATTTCAGAAGATTTTGCAGAGAGGAGGTCTAAAAGACTCAAGCAGGGCCCTTAATTGGACAAGAACTGATTTCTAACTTTTCCAAATATCCTCCAGAGAAAGAGAAAAATGGGCAGATCAGACTTCTGGAGCAATCCAGTTGTATTAGCTATGTAGGCCGTCTTGCCATTTCAGAATAGAGCTGCCTCACAAATCTATACCTGAGTGTTGCAAATTAACTGCGGACCCTCAAAAAGAGCAAGGCCTGGGGAATGATGCATGCACCCTCCTCGTCTCACGGGCCTGGTGATAGCACGCCAACCAGTAACCCCGTACTTTACCCTTGGCTCAGACCACAGAAACCTGCCTCGTCACCTCCTTGCAGGCCAGTGCTGTTTTCATTCTGCGGAGTCACCGAGGGAAACCGTGCGGTCGCCCAGAGGAGTCACCATCGCGTTGGCCCCAGCAGAGGACACACGGCCCTGATCAACAGTGCTTGGCCACTCGCTTTGGTGTAATTAATTGCCCCAGCGCTGTTACCGCTGTCTCCTTTCATTAATGCCTCCACACCTCACGCCAGTCGCAGCCCTCAGGGAGGTAATAAGACGCACTGCCCGTGCACAAGGACGTCCGCCGGTGACCCTGTCCGGCCGTGGATGAGTTATTAAAAAAGAAATAATTACATTTTACCGCGATGTTCAATAAAATAGCTCTTGATGAATGATAGACGGTCTGCGGCCCGGGTGTCTGCCGGCCTTCGGGGCTGCCGACCAACTTCAGAAGCAAGCTGTTTCTTATAATTCTTGTTTTTTAAAGACTGTTTTAATTGGAAAATACAGCTCTTGGGATAGATGCAGAGCTAACATGGGAGGGGGAATATGGGATAGCGCTGCATTGGTAAAACAATGATATGCGAAGACAGGAAGCGATGTCTGCTGAGTCTTTTTCTATCCTCTGTTAAAGCCAGAGTGTGTCGTGCGTATTCTAGATGCACGTTTATTTTTGACAACACCCCCTTCCCCTGCTCAATGCTGGCTGGAGAGGTTTGTTAGATGGGGAGATGGCTGATAGGCCATCAATGAATTTCAAGACCCTTCATTTAGTGCTGTTGCCTGCCGCACTGTCAGGATATTGGGCCAGCCTGTAATATTTCTATTTGGCCCAATATATTTCTGCACTTGCGTGTATGTTTTCACATGCTGACAGGTGTCACCCCTTAATATTATCACCCATTTAATCTCGAATCCCAAAGCGACTCAAACCTGCTAACAATTCTTCGCAATACGTCTCACTTGAAAACTTTCTGTTGGTACCACTACCCACGCCTTGCCAGCGTCTCTCCCGCGCCGCACCAGAGGTGTGCAAGTCAGCATCTGTGCGTGGCATCTGGCTTGGGCACACAGCTCTCAAACTGACGACACGCAAAGAAATGACGAACTCTCAATGCCTGTGCGACCTTGAAATATGAAGAGTTTTGTAGGAATACGCATTGGGTTCAGTCCTAAAAAGTGTACAGGCATGGGAGGAGGTCCCATGGGTAGAAGGCCTGTGCACAAGACAAGTGGCACACGTGGAAAACGAGAGTATTGACTGAAGGGCCATACCTTTGAAAGACTAGGAATGCCGGACAGACACCTGTCAGACATTGGTGAGGTACAGCAAAATTAAGAGTCATAAGAGATGCTCCAGAGCCAACTATTTCCCCTGAATTTTCGCAACCCCCCTACTAGTTACTCAGAATGTAGTGTACACTACATTTGGAACTCACACAACTGAACACAACACACTATACCGAAATAAAGTAAACCAAAGTAAATATAACTCATCAAAACGATGCAAGTACGTTCAGCAAAACGAAGAGTACAAGAAAACTCATCCAAACTCAACACAGCTACATACAGTGGTAGTAAACACAATGAAACTCAACACAACAAACAACTCCATACAAAAGACCATATCACAAGTTCTACAAAACTTGAACACAACTCAATTTAGCATGACACAATTGAATATTGCACATGCAGCTGGTCGAAGCGAAGCCGCTGGCAGACAGTTTGCCAAAGCATTTTTCCATGAGCACAGTGTGAACAGGGGCGTGGCTTGGTCAGTAAGATTGGTGGGGATGAACCTTAGATTTCACAATAATCACACTAACATATCTTGTGAAAAAACAACATATGAGAAGCAAGGCATGAGGGGGGCTTAACGGGAAGTGCGTTCGGAGTACTTAAAATACAATATTTCTGGCCTCATTTACAATATTTTGATGAACGGCAGCACAGCAAGCATTCCTGCTGCGCTGATGCGCGTCAAAAGAAAAGGGCAGGAATGCGCCGTATCTACAAGATAAGCACATTCCTGTCCTTTTCCCCTGTGTTGGTGCACAATGGGCTGCCGTGCGCCAATGCAGACACCCTTGTGACATGGTGCAAGGCTGTCTGCGTTGTAGGGATGATTGATTTTGAGCTTCATGCCCAAAACAATCACAAATATAATTTCCTCTTGCTATGTTTGCTGTAGAATGTAGTGCACATAGAAAAAGGAAAAACTAGGAGAAATTAAGGTATTTCTCCTCATTGCTCCTCCCTTATGCCCCCCCTGGGGAGGCGTAGGAATCTGACGCATTCCCAGGTTTACAAAACCTTGTAAATCAGGAAATGCATCAGGTTCCATGAATGTTGCGTGGGAACACCCACATCAACACCCATGGAATGCCCCTTTAACCCCTTCAGCGCTGCGCGGATTCCCGCGCAGTGCTGAAGGATCTGAGCGCGGGCGGGGCCATGACGGAACGGTTCCGTCATAAGCACAGCCCAACCGACGTGCATGACGGAACCGTTCCGTGCGTCGAAGGGGTTAATGCAGAGTAATGCGTGAAAGGGGGCCATATTTACAAGGCCATGAAAAGCCACGCAGGGTGGTTTTACGTGGCCTTATAAATATGGGCAGGCACACTGCGTCGCAGGTGTGTCAAAAAAAGTGATGCACCTGTGGCGCAATGGGGTTGTAAATAAGCCCCTTTGAAACTAACCAACACTTTTAAGACCTTCAAAACAGAGCCCAGAGAGAGTGTGGGTGTGGGTGTTTTTGTCTGTGTGTATGTAAAAATCCCAGGTGAAATCTGACAGACACCTCACCATACATTAATGAATGGACTTACACTCAAATACTTACTACCGAATACATTTTTAGGGGGCTGTAACACCCCAACCCCCCCCCCAAAGCTACGCACCTGAGTGTGACCGCGCAATGTTTTCACTAAGATTCTAGATTAAGAGCTTGATTACGAGTTTGGTGGTCCAACCGCCGTACCGCCGCAGTGATGGTCCGATGAAGACCGCCATGGCGGCGGTCTCCTTTCTGCCGTTTTATGATGTTCTCTAAGGGCCGGTGCCATTCTTTCTGATGGCGGTGAATGTTTTTTCCTATTTGTTGATGCATGTGTGTGTATTTTAACTACACAAGTGTTGAATATACACTTAGGCATGATCCATGTGAAAAAATACCTACTACCCATTTCTGGAGTCTGGACCACATGTGCCCAGTCCAGTCAATGGGCAAATAGTACAAAACAGGCTTACCTGAATTTTGGGGCCAAAAGGGTAACTTCCTTCAGAGTCAAGATACTGCTGTGAATGGGGGACCTGGAGAAAGGGATCCATACCGGAGGATGAAGGGAAGAGAAGGAAATGGGTGAGTATGCACCCCAAAACCTTTGATTCCGCCCGTTCGGTGCAGGCAGTCCCACTGCCACAATCAGCTTGTTGGAAAGCCAACCTATACGGCGGTGAAACTTCTCTGTACTGCTCTATGAGAGCTGCTTTCTCCCGACCGATGCCACGGCAGTCAGCGAATGGCTGTCGATGGTGCTCCAGCGATCTTTTGAACAGCAATCCGACAACATCATAATACGGCAGGCGGACTGGCGGTGAATCCAATGCCAACGCTAAGTTAGCGGTGGGACAGTCGAACTCGTAATCAAGCCCAAAGTAGCTATGAAATATTCTCAGCTAGCCTAAGAACAGACCAGAACAAAGTACTCGAAACATACCATTTTGGGTCAACTTAGTTTCTGGCCTGAAATGGAAACCATGTGATATGAGGCAACCCAGAAGCCAACAGTGCTGCAAGGCTTATTTCCAGAAGATTAATGCTGTGACCCATCAAAACACTTGAACAAGGGAGAGGGGCAGTAGCCACAGAAAAAGTAGCAAATGGCCACATTTATGCTAAACACCTTAAGGCCACACTCGGCTAATTTTGTGACTCTTCTAAGCTATGTTATTTCCTACATCATACATCACTCTCTGCATACAGTTCTTATAGTCAAAGTTCATCCCTCTGTCCAGCTAAACCCTATGGGGTGAGTCCATCTCATATCGCTTCAAAACAGCATGTGGGAACCCATATACTGTTCCAGCTAGGGAATTCTCTGTGGAGTACATCTCTTACACAACAATATAGCCCATAGAGGAAGGATATGCTTTAATTTAAATTCTGCTCGCGTAATTTGCGGAATTTGGTAAGTCTGAGTTTATGCCCAATTCCATCAATCGCCATGTGGAGGATTCCATTTGAGAAATGTGTTCACAACAGGAACAACACGAGGCTCCATCAAGCGAACTTGCAGGTGAGATTTGATGGCCCCAGGCATGATTTCCGGTTGCCAGGGAGGCTTCCTGTGACATTTTGTTAACCCGGGCGATCGCGAGTGGTCAGGACAACTTCTTAAGTAGATTTTCTATTCAAGAAGTAGCTAAATCAACTCGAAAATACCAGTTCGAGAGAATATTCTACTAGAACTGGCAGTTCAGGTAGTTTTTTTTGGCATGAAAGTCACAGTTTTTATTTTACTTTTTTGCAACAGGAAGTAATTGTCACAGAGACTTCAACTTCCTCTTCCAGTCCAGAAGGCTTCTCTCAGTTCTTTGTCCATCCCCTTGTCACTTCTCATTTGGACTGCGAGGTGAAAGGATCACTCTCTTTGTCTGCAATTGCTGCTGCATGTAACATTGGATTTTAACAGCCTTTGTTTTTGTGACACACTAATCAAGAAAATTAAAAACCATTTGGATAAGGTGTTGTTTGATAGGGGGCATGCACCCGTATATATTTGTATCTTTTTCATTTTTTACTCAATTTTTTAATTTGATTATGGGTGGCCTAGTTGTTTTAGTAGGGGCCTATTTTTTGCATTCACTTTTTTTGTTTTTATAAGGGAAAAAGGCTGCACAGCTAAGAACATTTTCTTAATGTTTGTGAATTTTGCACTATTCATTTTATCATATAACCTAGTCTGCCCATGGACCATCCAGTCAGTACTAGGCATTGGGTATATAAAACAACCATTTATGTGGTGTATGTTTTTTTAAACATCTAAGATTAAGGGATGGCCTTGGATTAAATGAAAAATGTGTTTTTTTGTATTTCATGTCTTTGTGCAAAGAGTTAATGTGTATTTTGGTGGGGTAGTTTTGTTTGCCTAGTAAGAAGCGTGTTGTTGGATATTTTTAATGGCTGATGTAATTATCATTTTTAGCATTGCTAAATTAATGGCAGTGTTTTCTTCTTTGTTTACCATGCCTCTTTTGTTTGTAGCCAAGTGGACTTTTTTTTGTCTGGCCAGTGTGTGTGTGTGTGTGCGGCATGGGGTGTGTGTGTGTGTGTGTATGTGTGTGTGTTTGCCATAGGCCACCATTTGGTCTTTGTTCTCCATGCCATGTGGTCATCTTCCTTTTTAGTGTAGTCAGTGCCTACAGAGCTACATATGTTCTTTGATGTCTATGCCTCTTTTCTTGTTGTTATTTGAACATATGACGGGTGGCCATTTTGTGTAGTAGTCGGTGTGCTTTTGCCATAGGCCTACATATGTTCTTTGTTGTCCATGCCTTCTTGCTTGTTTTTGTTTGAACATGTGGCTGGTTGCCGTTTTATAGTAGTCAATGTGCTTTTGGCATAGATTTCCAAGTATTCTTTTGTCCATGTCTTCTTGCTTGTTGTTATTTGAACATGTGGTCAGTGGGCATTTTGTGTAGCCAGCCAGTGTTTTAAATACTTTTATTCCAGTATTCAAAATCATTTTCTAGTGACATTGATAGCAGAGGGCTCTGCCATTTTGTTTTGTGTCAATTTTCTCTTTTTTTCCCTGATATCAGGTTAATGTGCTTGAGGATGATTGTAGTATGTATGTATATCCATGTATGTATCATATGCATTTTTCCATTTTCCTTTGCAACTCCTTGACTCCCACAGGAGTTCCCATAGTCCCTAGTGAGACACCAGCAATTATTTTTTATATTATTTGATTTTTCCCTGAACACACTGCCTTCCATAGGTCTTTTAGTCCATAGGTGCACACCAGCATTACATTTTTTAAGGATTATTCAATTTTCCCCTACACCCTCTGCCTGCCCCAGGCACACACAAGCATTGCATGTTTTAAGGATTATTCCTTTTCCCCCTGCATCCCCTGCCCGCCCAAGGCACACACCAACATTACATTTTTTAAGGATTGTTCCATTTTCTCCTCTCCCTGCCATAGGTGCCCACCAGAATTACATTTTTAAAGGATTAATTAATGTTCCCCCTGCACCCCCTGCCTGCCACAGATATCTCTTAGGCCTTAAAGGCACATAAGATAAACTTTTAAATCTGTATGTTATTGAAATATTATGTCATGGTTTGGATTGGAATGGATGCGCTATTGTTAATTATTTGGGATAACCTCACTAAATTATATTGTCTGTATGTATATTCAAACTACAAATGCCACATTTACTGAATGCTTTTCTTGTTTGCAAGAGTGCTGCCAGACATAAGGCTGGTGTTGAGTGACATCACCTGAATCCTCCTTCTCTGCTTCCACTTGTTGCAGCTAAGTGCCAACTGCCTGAGCTAAGAACTTGAAGATAGCCCCAAAGAAAGGTGTTTCTGTCAAGAGAGTGACCAATGACATACCTCTGTCCCCCTTTTTCAGGAAACATGGTGTGCCTACCACACCCTACTCCAGCAGCAAAAAGCTGGAAGCAGCACTCTCGCATCAACGGCATCTCCCCAACAGAAACCTATGTCTCTCAGTGAGGCAGCCATTGCAGTCATGGTGATGTACAGTGAGTATGAATTGGATTTGTCTCAGCCTCAAAGTAATAATTACACAAGTTAGCCTGTCTACAAATGAACTCTTAAGGTCTAAGAGGTCAGTTTTGTGGCCTCAATATATATTAAGATGGTGGGAGTTCTGAACCCAGGTAAATTGGTGCATCCCTGGCATCTCCTGGATATGTTACTAGGATCCTCACCCCCAGGTACCACCAGTGGCAAGCTTCCTCATTGTATCCTCACTCTCTGCACCTAGCATGTAGCTTTTAAGCGAAGCTCTTTGTCTAAGGGGTCTCCAACCAGAAGCTCGTGAGCTACTGTAGCTCTCCAGCTACCGCTGAGTAGCTCACTTATGTGCAGCCCAGCTGATTAAACTAGAGAGAATTTGCTTGGTTGAATTACTATACATATACAAAAAATAAAATTATAGAACACTTACAATATTAGTAGCTCTCAAAGTGCTTCATTGAACATAAGTAGCTCTCAGTACAGAAAAGGTTGGAGTCCCCTCAGTTAACCCCTTCGCTGCTAGGCCTTTCCCCCTCCTGTGCTAAGCCTTTTTTGGGCTATTTGGGGTAGTGCGCGCTTAGGCCCCTGTAACTTTTTGACCACATTAGGTATCCACGCCAAATTTGCGTCCTTTTCTTCCAACATCATGGGGATTCTAAAGGTACCCAGGGTTTGTGGATTCTCCTAGAGGGTTCCCAGAAATTAGTCAAAATACAGCAACATTTTGGTTTTTTTGTGAAAAATGGGAAAAACGGGCTGCAAATGAAAGCTTCTGGGTTTTTCTCTGCAAATGGTATCAAAAAAGGGGTTGTGGGGCTGAAATCACCATTTCTCCAGCTTTTAGGGAATGACAGAATTTGGTCAGAAAACCAACATGTTTTACACAGTTTTGGCATTTTTCTGGGACATACCCTCTTTTTGCTATTTTTTGTGCTTTCAACCTCCTTCCAGTTAATGGTAGAAATGGGTACAAAAACAATAATGGACCCTGGAAAGCTATACATTTTTGAAAAGTAGACAAAATTCTGAATTCAGCAAGGGGTCATTTGTGTAGGTCCATCAAGGTTTCTTTATAGAAACTAACAGTTAAATATAGGAAAAATTAAAAATTAGTTGAAAAAAGCAGCCTTTTGAGTCAACGTTTTCACCTGTAACTTCTTCTAATTATCACATCTCTTAGAAAGCAATGTACCGTTACATCCACTGGACCTTCCTGGTTGTGGGGATATATAGGACTTGTAGGTTCACCAAGAGCCCAACGAACCCAGAGTAAAAAACTGAGCAGCATTTTGTAATGGTTTTCTTTTTGTTCCGGGTCTATAGCAATTATTGTGGCAAAATGTATACATGGAAAAATCGGTATGAAAGACACCTATGTATTTCTGAAATGGGGACAAACTACAGAGTTTAGAAACAGTGCATATTTTCACATTTTCGAAATTGGGAATACTCATACTTGCATGACAATTATTGGTCATTTTTCAAAAGGACTTTTTTTTTACACAATGTCTTTCATTTGGAAGGGAGAAATGCATCCAAAATCAATAGGTAATAACAGTTGCTTTACAAATCTGAACTACCCTAAGTCTCCCGATAAAAATGGTACCTCACTTGTGTGGGTAGGCATAGTGCTCACGACAGGAAGTGGCTCAAAACCTAAGCTGAACACACCACATTTTCACACTGAAAATTTACACTTTTTTTGCGAAGAGTCTAGCTGTAGTTTTTGAACCCTAGCCCTGCCGGCACCTAGGGAAACCTAGCAAACCTATACATTTTTGAAAACTAGACACCCAGGGGAATCCAGGATGGGGTGACTTGACTGCCTCCCACCATGGTCTGTTACCCAGAATCCCTTGCAAACGTAAAAAAATGACAAAAAAAACACATTTTCCCCACATTTCTGGGATGGAAAGTTCTGGAATCTGCGTGGATCCACAAATTTCCACCCACCCCGCGTTCCCCAAAGTCCTACGAGAAAAATGGTACCTCACTTGTGCAGGTCGGCCTAGTGCCCGCGACAGGAAACGGTGCAAAACGCAAGGTGGTCACACCTCAATTTTGCAGTGAAAAAGGACCCCTTTTTGGCAAAGTGACTAGCTGTAGTTTTTGAACCCTAGCCCTGCCAGAACCTAGGGAAACTTAGCAAACCTATACATTTTTGAAAAGTAGACACCCAGGGGAATCCAGGATGGGGTGACTTGACTGCCTCCCACTATGGTCTGTTACCCAGAATCCTTTGCAAACGTAACAAAATGACAAAAAAAACACATTTTCCCCACATATCTGGGATGGAAAGTTCTGGAATCTGCGTGGATCCACAAATTTCCACCCACCCCGCGTTCCCCAAAGTCCTACGAGAAAAATGGTACCTCACTCGTGCGGGTCGGCCTAGTGCCCGCGACAGGAAACGGCGCAAAACGCAACGTGGTCACACCTCAATTTTGCAGTGAAAAATGACCCTTTTTTGGCAAAGTGCCTAATGGTAACCTTAAGCCTGCCTTTTCTTGTTGTGGGTCCCACCCAAAGGTTTCCGTAAGCGTAACACCCAGATAGTCGAAGACAGCTACCCTCTCTAGCTGGATACCATTTAGGGTAGGATTATGGCGCAATGTTTTACTAGGGTTTAAATACCATGTACTTGGTTTTTAGTGTGTTAATCGCTAAGCCCCTATTTTTTCAAAATAAAGAGAAGCTGTCAAGGGTCCTTTGGATGCCCATGGGCGATTTAGATAGTAACAAGATGTCATCCGCAAACATCATTGCAGGCACCTTTCAACTGGCAAGCTTTGGGGCATCGATGTTGGCTACTTCATTTAGTTGGTCCACCAGGGCATTAATAAAAAGACAGAACAGTGTGGGGGCCAAAACACACCCCTGCCTTACACCCCTATTCACTGGGAAGTGTGGGGTCAATTCCCCATATTTCCAATATGACACCTGGGCAAAATTTCCAGTGTGCAGTCGCTTGATCAGAGAGAGCAAATATGGCGGAATGCCCAATTGCTCTAGAGCTGCCCACAGTTTGTCATGAGGCACCAAATCAAAGGCTGATTTAAGATCAACGAAGATCAAATAGAGGCTCCCACCCTCTATAGTCACCGTCTTCCAATATAATAATTGTAGCCTAAAGATTTGGTCAATGGTAGAAATATTTTAACGAAAGCCTGCCTGGTACGCATTCAGAATCTCACGCTCGTCCACCCAGGACTGGAGGCGCTCCAGGACAATCCTGGCAAACATCTTCTGAGTTACGTCAATCAGGCTTATTGACCTGTAATTGGTGGGCAGGAGGGGGGAGCCCTTCTTGTATACTGGGAAGATTTCTGCCCCTAACCAAGTATCCGGGATTTTCATGCCATTTAATATGGCATTAAATATCACACCTAGATATGGGCCCCAGATATTGGGCTGATCCCGAAATAGATCCCCGGGAATCTTATCTAATCCAGGGGCCTTTCCAAGGGGAAGCTTCCCAATTGCACTCAGCACTTCAGTCAGGGCAAACCCTACATCGTCTTCGAGGGGATTCCCCACAACAGTTGGCAAGATTCCCCCTATGGGCTCTATAATGTCATGGGTAGAATACAACGATTGGAAGTGAAGTTTCCAAGCGTCTGCAGCAATATTCGGCTCAATAGGTGAGCTCTCTGAGGAACTAACTGTTTGAACCAGAGTCCAAAACGCCCTCATGTCTCTATTAGTGAGAGCCTGTTAATTGCATCCCATCTTTCAGACTCCCACTCTGTTTTGGCTAACTTTAGACTATCACTGTATAAGGCCCTCCTAGTTTTTATCAGAGATCGGTCTTTTAATTTTATGGCGTCAATGAGGGCACCCTTTGCCATTCGGCAGGAATTGTTAAACCAAGTGGATTTAGGGGTCCACTTGCCTTTAGAGTGTATCAGGGGATTAAAGATGTTGGTCAGGCTAGTGGTCAGGTCTGCATGGATAGCCATAAGTTGAGCGATAGTACCAGGAGAGTTGAGGGTCTGTGCAGCCTTCTCCATCACCAATAAAGGTGAAATAATTAGGGAATACAGGGCAGCAGCCTTGCCTGGTGACTGCTTCAGGGTTTCCCACCTAATTCTCCTTCAATTATTGTCTAAAGATAGGTTGGTACCAGAGAGGGGGCTTGTGATTGGGGGACTATGAAGTTCCGGAAGCTTAAGATCGAGTACCAGAGCATTGTGGTCGCTGTCGTGTCTTGGCCAGACAGCGAAGTCAACTACCCAATGCCATATACTTGCTTCCACCAGAATATAGTCCAATAGTGATGCTTGCCCCAGTCTATTAAAAGTAGGTTTTCCTGGTTGGTCTGACTTAGTACGACCGTCGCATGCCCTCAATGCATGAGTTAGTGTGACTGCATTGATCTGTAGTACCAAGGGGGTACAAGCTCTAACCGGAGGAATCTGCAGTTCAGGAATTAGCCAAAGAGAATCCTCGGCAGTGAGCGAAGAATCAGTAGGGAGGGCTAGGGGCTCCAACTGGCAATTAAAATCACCTCCTATCACCATCCTAGTATTCACAGGAACTAGCTCAATGAATGTGGTAAGTATGTTTATGGTCTGGGATTCCTGGGCAAAGGTTACCGGACGGGAATAGGTGTTAATAAATGTAATTTAAATCCCAGCATTAAAAGTAAGGAGGGTACACTGGATCTCATCCGAAGAGATGTTCAACAGTACAGTCCAGATGTGTAGCGACCCACGTGCCTAACACTCCCGATGGTCTACCTCTGCCTTCCATAGTTGCTAGCACATTAAAAGTTGTAAAGCCCCTCATGACAGAATACTCTCTAGCCCAGGTCTCCTGGAACATACACACATCATGATTATGTACAAATTGTATCCAATCAGGATTTTGAAGTTTGTTTTTGATACTGGCAATGTTCCACGTCAGCACCCTCAGATGGAGGCCCAAGTTTGAGGTGGCATCACGCACAATAGGCCCAGAGGTGTTCGGAGTTTGTGTGATGTCTGGCTCGATCTCGGGGTCTGGGACTCCCACTTCCACTAAGGATCTGTTCCTGTCCATAGATGTGATTATAAATTCAGAGGTTAGAGGGGCTTGATTATTTGATACATCTAAAGTAGCACCTACAGAGCCTTGGAGTCCCAGGGGAGATTCATGATGGGGAACGCCTGAAGCATCTTGTGTCGCACCAGCAATGTTTAGGGACTGCAACCCAGTGATTTTTGGATTAGGCACTCTTTTGGTTCCCCCTAGCCCCTGTGTAAAAGAGGGATCAGATGGAGTCGAAAGTCAATCTAACTTTTCAAGGGCCCCAAACCTATTTGCTACTGCAACATTATACGGTATTCTGGAGGATTGGCCAAATGTAGGATGTGGTTGTAACCAGTGTGTTGGAGCTCTAGTGCAAGGGGGCCATGGTGATGGGTAGTTACAGGAATAAAAAAAGGCCAAGGTGTGTAGTTGGATCCTTGTAGGCGGTGCATGAAAGCTGGGAGACTAGTCAGCCAAAATTCGTACTGTCTGGGGATTACTGAAATTAATAACTATACAGTCTCCTTTTATTGTCTTAGGGTTCTTGCCAACCCAACCCACTCTTCGAACTAGTAGTATCTCACCCGCCCTATCATAGGGGAACTGTCCATGCCTGGTGAGCCAGAAAAGGCACTTGTTTCTCAATCCCAGCTGTGTTTCTTTCTGTGCAGTTTTTATTTCAGGTACCCCAGTTAAAACTGTAACATAAGGGAGTGAGGCTGGGGGTAAATCGATTATTGGCAGGGCCGGGGGGACTGGGCTTGCGTTCACATCATCTGCTGAGATAGGCACTTCCCTCTGTATCATCTAGTCAGGATGGGAACTCGCACTCTGCGTGCTAGGACCCCTGGTGCTAGGAATGTCCCTCCTTATTTGAGCCCGGTATGTACAGGGTTCCTCACCAGGAGAGTGAACATTACCCTCTTGAGCAGCGCTAGGAGCCCCTGTCTTGACAGCACTCGTAGGGGCTGGGCATGATGGAATGGTGGAATTGCCACCGCTAGCTAGTGGAGGTTGCCCTGTTTTGTCCGTCTGTGAACTACAGTCTTTCTTCTCCACTGGAGCCGGCAAAATATTAGCCAGAGGGTTGCCCAGTACACATGGGGCAGACATCTGGCCGCTAGCACTGTTCCCAAGGTGAAGCGCTAACTCTTCTTTAACAATGGCTCTGATCTGTGCCTCTAGTTCCACTATCAAGTTCCTCACCCATGAAGGGCAGTCAGAATTTTTATAAGAGTTTGAGGGGGGTTCTACCACTCTTCCCAGTCTGACTGATTCACCCTCACTGAGGCTAATTTCTGGACTGGTCTTTTTGTTTGAACATGTCCCATTGCCAGTTTTTCGCCTCACGGCTTTAGGTAAAGTAGTGTTTATTCTACCTTTGCAGGTTTTTGGTTTTGCTGGGGAGGATTGTAAGGGTGATAACAAAGTCTCGCTTCGTCCAGGTAAGGATTTTAGTGGGCTAAGGATAGAACCCGGACTAGATTGTACAGAAATAGATGGCTCAGAGAATTGAAGATGTCTGAGGTTAAGGATAGTCGCCTCTCTGTAAGCTTGATTTCATTCGAGACTACCCCGATAGCTCTCTGAAGCAAACTATCAATTGAAGTTTGGGGGAGTGGGGCCGGTATTAACACCGAAGGATTCTTTTTGGGTGCACAGCCACGCTTCCCCATATCCAAAGCAAGAGGAGGAACAATCATACAATAATACAAAAAGGAGACTAGGTAAACACAGACCCAAGAATCAGGTTGTCATATAACCAATCAACTGTATTTCAGAGTTAATCAGAAGCCGAACAAAACCTTGCCCCAACGTGCTTAATATATTTGGCAGTAAAAAGGCATGTAAACACAGACCAAGAAGTGCAAAGTGTTGAGGCTAAGAAGACCCGGCCACCAAAGGACAAAAGTGCGACGAGCTTGATATATTTGGCAGTAAAAAGGCATGTAAACACAGACCGAAAAGTGCAAAGTGCTGAGGCTAACAAGACCTGGCCCCAAAGGACAAAAGTGCGACGTGCTTAATATATTTAGCAGCAAAAGGGCATTCCATACAGGTAAGCCGTTCCCCTTACAGCTGAAGAAATCTGGAAAAAGAAAGCCGTTCCCCTCACGGCAAAGGCAGAAGGCTCGTCCCACGCTGCGGGAGGCCAAGGAGCTTCTTATCACGCCTCCTAGCGCTCTGAATGACGTCAACGGCAGGCGACTGCCCACGCCTGCTGGGAGATGGAGTGCCCAGGACCCTGAGCCGCTCCCCTCACGAAAGGAGATTCACGCTGATATGCCGTTCCCCTCACGGCAGGACATCCATACAGGTAAGCCGTTCCCCTCATGGCTGAAGAAAGCGGGAAAAAGAAAGCCGTTCCCCTCACGGCAAAGGCAGCTGACGGAAGGCGCGTCCCCTACAATGCCAATAGCACAAACTTGCATAAATGCGAGACCTATTGCATTGCAAATGCTTGTTTTTTTTACTGCAAATGTGGGGAGGAGAGGAATGTACAACTGGTACATTTTGGGGAATTCCGTGCAAAAAGTGTAATTTGAAATTCCAAAAATGATGCGAATTACACCAGTGTAACTAAAATTTCACCCAGGACGAATATCTACATAGACTACTATAAATGTTCATGCACACAAACATATGCCAAACACTCTAATGGCTTTCAAAGTATGTATTATAAAACACGATTATAAATGCGCATACAGACATATAATGCATGGTATGAACACAAACAAACACATAAGAATACACATGCCTGTGCATGCCAACAAACACTAGCTCAAACACGCACATACACGCGCGCACGCGCACATACCCACCTCACCTTCCACCCCTTCTCTCCCCCACCACCATACAGGCACTCGCAGGGCCCTTGGACCCTCTCCTTACCTTCTCGCCCTACCTCCTTTGACTACACTACTAAAGCGCCTCTTTATTCTCGGTGTGGGCGCTTGGTGAAAAACAACAACAAATATTGATGTAGAAAGAAATACACATATGTAATCAGGCATGTACATAGCTACATTGCAGCAAATATTCCCTTGAAATTAATTTGGTTTACTACACAATATGTATACAGCACATAATTCTCTGCGCTGCACTATACACACATATATATATTTTCAATCTCACACCAAAACTCCGGAGACGCTGTGCACCAAACCAAGGTGAGTTAGCGTAACGATGCAGGATTCTTCGTGAATATAGTCTCCAGTCCTGTTTATTCACATACAAATAGGTGCTGACACCGTGGATATCCAACACCAAATTTATTCACCAAGTAGACCCTGACACGTTTCGGCGGAGAAGCCGCCTTGTATGGGAATAAACAGGACTGGAAACTATATATTATCACATAACGCGCTCTTCGGTAGGGAACAATAAATACAAACAAAGTGCACTGCTGACTTCAGAAAATGAGTGAACATGTTAATAAAGCTAGAAAAAAGACTGCCAACATCATTAATCTTGAATAACATTTGATTAATCGAAATTCCTGATGTAAAAACCGGATGAACATATAGGGTTTTGAACTACCTATGTGACATCAAATACTGTAAAATCCTTCTGAACCAGCAGTTAGCATATACATTTGATCAATCCTGACAAACACATCGAATCTTCACAAAATAGTGAGATGTAAGTTGCTAAATTCTAAAACCTGTCCCATATTAATGCTGGTATTAAGCCTTTTAATCCTACATGACGCTCAACTGTATATTAAAATGCAAGTGCATATACACAGAAAAATTACATAATCGTTGCCATCAAATTCATTATAAAAATAGTAAGGCAGGATTGTTGTGATGAAGTGCAAGATAATAAAAATGCATAATAGCCAGATTGTCTTCTCAATATTCACTCTGTTTGATTACAATAACAATATCTTCAGATTGAAATATATGGGCATATCAATAAAACTATCGGAGACCATGCTTTAAAATAATTACAATAAAGTGCAAGTGCATGATTCCTAAAACATCACTGATAGTCAGGTTTGAAAGTCTAAGCTTAACCGCACTATGTTCTTGCATACCATAGTAAAGAGAGAATATATATAAGATAAGTCACCTCAGGTTTAAAATCACGAAACCCCATTAGACAGCAGTGTATAACTATGTAAAGTGATGTGTCAAAAATAAGTGACTAGGTGCTAAAAAGTGCTGATGTATTAAAATATATCTATGTTTCAAATATATAGCAGCAGATTCTCATTATCCAAGCATGAATAATGCTAAAGTGCAAATGCCGGTGGTATCCAATATTAAAACAAGTAACATCGTTAAATATCATAATAGATAAATATAAAGATCAGTGCATAAACGGTAGAGTAAATGATCAGAAAATATGTTACATACAAAAATAGTGGCATAGAAATCAATACTTAACATACGGAGCAGACAATCGTATATTACAAAGTGAGGCATACCTCCTAGACAGTTAGTATAATATTTAGAGGAAATTGTGCAGGTCCTCACTATTGTTAAGGCCATTCGGCATCTTGGTATCAAGTGCCAAGATGAAGTGAGACTCTAATTGGCGTATGCTTTTTTCTCGGTTCTCACCCTGGCCGGAAATGGGAACAGCCCCCAAAACAGTATATTCCAAATCCTTTAGTTTGTTATTGTGAACCAACTTAAAGTGTCTGGCCACTGGGTAGTTAGGATCAGAATTCACAATGGCCCTCACATGCTGGAGAATACGCTTATGTACAGGGAGCTTCACACTACCAGTGTACTCTAAGCCACAAGTGCAGCGTAGCTTATAGACAGCAAATTTGGTGCGACATGTAAGATGTTCCGTAATAAGAATCTTATTATCACTAAACGCTGTTTGATAATCAATAGTGTTTTAGCGAAAGTGCATACGCGACACGAAGTGCACTTAAAAAATCCTTTTCTAAGGAGCCATGTATCTTTTGATGTAATTTCAGGGCTTGGTTTAACAAGGGCATCCCTCATAGAGGGTGCCTTTCTGAATGTAATAGCTGATAATAGTGGCAAGATGGATTTCAGTGTTATATCTGTCAATGCTATTGGCCATTGGGAGTAGATTATTTTACAAATTTTGCTCTCCTGTTGACTGTAAGTTGTAATCAGTCTGATGTTATTTTTATCTTCCTCAGTATCATTGGTAAGTGTAGAGACCAGAGTTGTCTCACGATCTTTTTTAGGAATCAATAATTCCTCCCTTGTCAATCTGTTTGCTTTATCCAAGGCCTGCACTAATAAAGTTTTTTTGTATCCTCGATTTAAAAACCGAAGAAGTGCCTCTTGCTGACATTTATCACACTCATTTTTTTCACTGCAAATACGGCAAATTCTCACGAATTTGCTGTAAGGGATACTTCGTATAGTGTGGTGGGGATGCAAACTCTCAGCATGCAGGATTTAATTTCCTGCAGTTGTCTTGCGGTGTAATTTGATATGCAACTTGCCCTCACTAACATATACAGAAACGTCCAAAAATTCACCACTTTGCTCATCAATAGTTGCTGTGAATCTCACATTTTGTGCATTACAGTTGATAGACTTGATAAAATCAGTAGATGTAGCTTTGCTCCCTTTCCAAATAAGACATACATCATCAATGTTACGCCAATAAAATTGAACATGATTTGCCAACTCCATCAAATGTTTACTCTTGAGGACATGCTCCTCCCACCAGCCAGCATGGAGACATGAATAGCTGGGGGAGAAGCATGCCCCCATAGCAACTCCTCTTAGCTGCTGGTACACTTCTTGATTAAATAAGAAAAAGTTATTATAGAGGCAAAGTTCGGTTAATAACATGTTGTTGTGTTCTTTCATACCAATGTCTCATTCTGCCAGATAGTATTTTGCCGCAGCCAAACCGTCAACATGGTTGATACTTGTGTATAGGGTGTCTATATCCATAACCAACAGTAAGAACTCAGGCTACCATACTACATCTTTAATCTTGCTTAAAATGTCTGAGGTGTCTTTAACAATTGATGGTAAGGCGCATACATGAGGCTGAAGAAAGTGGTCCACATATTTTGAGATCTTTTCAAGCAGGCTTTTCTGAGCTGAAATAATAGGCCTGCCTGGTATCGGACCCACTTTCTTGTGAACTTTTGGGAGGAAATACAGAATGGGGATGACTGTATAATCATCTTTAAAAAAGTTAGCTGAGGTGTCTTTAACAATTGATGGTAAGGCGCATACATGAGGCTGAAGAAAGTGGTCCACATATTTTGATATCTTTTCAAGCAGGCTTTTCTGAGCTGAAATAATAGGCCTGCCTGGTATCGGAACCACTTTCTTGTGAACTTTTGGGAGGAAATACAGAATGGTGATGACTGGATAATCAACTTTAAAAAAGTTAAATTCATCTTTGGTTAAAAGGCCATGCCTCTTCCATTGTGAGAGGCATTTTACCACTTTCTCTTGGACCAAACATATCTCCTGCTTAGAAGCTTTTCTGTAACATGAGATATCTGACAATTGACGATTGGCTGACATCAGATATTGGTCTTTCTGCAATAGAACGACATTGCCGCCCTTATCGGACTTGTTTATGATAATGTTGTGATTTTTCTTCAGTTTGTTGATCAAGGCGTGGCATTGGGCATTTTAAAAATTTCTATGATGATGTATGGTATTTAAAGTGTTTTTTAGGCGTTTAAATTCATCCACAACCCTTTTGTTGAAGATGTCCATCGCAAGAGGTAAAAATGTCAAGGGAGGACGGAAAGGACTAGTGACAGCTTGATTAGTGTTGATGCCCATATTGTTCATAGCATCCTGAGTTGAATCAGACTTGATGTTGGTGTTATTAGAGTCAGATAACTGTTGAAGTGTCTGTAACAGGGAAACATCTTTTACCTGTAGAGTGATTTCAGGTGTATTTGTAATGGATGAGACATTGGCGGGAGCAGGAGAATATTTATTGAATTGGAAATATTTCATCAGTTTGATCTTCCTAATAAATTTGAAAATGTCAATCCTAGTTTGGTTATTGGAAAAAGTGTTAACTGGGCAAAAAGTAAGCCCCAAACTTAAAATCTGGATTTCAGCAGCTGTTAGTGTTTCCTCGGTTAAGTTGATCACTGTATTATTAGAAGTATTTGCCATTATCTCCATTTCTTTGCCATATTCCCTCTGTTGGCATTTTTTGCGGAATTTGATCTGCCTCTCCCTCCTGCATTAGTTGCGTGTTGTCCTTGTTGACCTTGCTTTTGCTGAGGATTCCTCAGGCGCAAGGTTTGTCTCCAATTCTCTCTGATAAAATGTAATTCTTCTGCCGGTGTCAGATTACTAACGTTTTTTGTTGTTACCCCCGACGTACCCTGCCGACCTTCATCTGAATCACTATTAGATGTGAGAGAGTTAACATCTGAGTCCACATCATTGGTTAAGTTACTCGCGGAAACTCCCACAACTGGTTCTGATGACCTGCTAGTGAATGCTTGTCGTTTATAACTGTCGAACTTTCTCGAGAATGTAAAGATCCTCCCAGTTTGATAGTTATTTAAATCGCATGCAAATTTAAATGCCTTACGAGTCTTGATAACATCTTCATGCTTTTTAATACGAGCATCAATGTCTGCACGTCCTTTAGTTAGCAGATCATTTTCTCCAGTAGCAAATAACAGTCCAGTAATAAGCCCTATTTCAAGTAAGATTGCTTCTCTATCAATCTCTGTGTATTTGATAAGTATATTGACCATATATATAACATGTAATTGATGTGTGTGCATGTATAGATATATAGATATATGTACATGAGATTAGTTAATGATTATCTCTTGTTTTTATGTGTCGTTAGATGTATGCACACACGATTCAGAGATAGCTACTCCATGCGAAAGGTCACGTGACAGCCCCATGCTCCGAGGTCATTTTGGGAGGCCTATAACTCTGCCCCCTCTTAACCAATTGTGGCCACATTTCTAATTATCCAAAGCTCGCAAGCAGCAAATAACTCCCTTGTAGTAAGAGGGGCATCACATTGCTTTTCCTGAATGAAGCCTGCATCTAAATAAACATGTGCATTAGAAATAAAAGGGCATGTGCGAGCGTGCACAGCATCATATATGTTATGTTAATGATATTTTTAAAGCGCAGTGGTTACCCGGGGGTGTCCTGAGGGCTCATATGATATATGTTATATATGGCTGCACACACAGACACACCCACATAGAGGCGCATGCACCGCACACTCCCGGGACCCACCTTTGTTGCAGAGCCCCCCGGGGAGCAGGGCGAAGAGCGGGAGCATGAGGAGGGGTGCAGTGCAGGGTTTGCAGGCCTCGGGGTACCCATGGCCGCTTCTGATTCCGTGGGCGCTCAGTGCAAGAGTGAGAGTGGGTCCTCGTCTGTCGTCTGTCACTGGGCCAGTCCCCGAGCACCTGGCGGCCTCTCCCTAGGCAGTCTCTTAGACTAACTGATTATCTCCATGGATACCGTATCTGTGGTGCCTGTCAGTCTCCTGGTTACCGTACCCTGGATGTCTATCTCCCTGGTTACTGTGTCCGTGATGTCTGACTGTCTCCTGTGGTACTGGCTCCAAGATTCTCGTCTGTCTCCTGGTTGCCGTTCTCTGGATGTCTGCCTCCCGGGGTAGCGGATTTTTCAATGTCTGTCTGTGCCCTGGGAAAATGTGGGATGTCTGTCTGTCTCCCCCGGGTACCCTATGACTGATGGTCCCTCGGTCTCTCTGGCACCTGTTCTCAGATGGCCGTCTCCTTTGTAACAGTCTTGGGTGATGGGAGGGGTGCTGGGTTTAGGGTCCTGGGAGGAGGAGGAAGAGGAGGGGGTGTTGTTTGCTGGCCTTCGGTCCCTGCTTAGGATGCTGCCCAGAATTAAAAACAAGCATTTGCAATGCAATAGGACTCGCATATACGCAAGACTTATTGCATTGCATCACGGACAACGGGAGGGGGGAAGCACGGACAATGTGAGTGCGGGCGTGTGAGTGAGGAGAAGGGGGTGAGAAGGCACAGACAAAGTAGTACTTACAGTCTAACTAACACATACGCTACCGTGTAACACTCGAAGTAAAGGGGCAGATAACCATGGGAGGGTACAAATGACGACATGGCCATAATGAGGAGGGACTAACAAGCCTCATACTCAATCTAAAGGCAGCATTTCCGAAAGACAATGACATGAGACAGTTAAAAACATGGGTGGAGAGTGGGCGGAGCTTCCACTGCATACTCCATTACTGCATGCCTCGCAGAGCGAGCAGCGCATGTGCGCTGCCGCTATAGGCTCGCCCTAAAAAAAAGTGCACAACACATACTGCCATTAAGGCTGGACAGCCCTTTTATTCCACTGGGCATTTCCCCAGGGAGCTGGGGCTCTTGGAGACCGGTTTTGAAAGCCCTGGGCCATCTCTTGTGCTTCTGTCACTTTCCCCAGCTCCTGAACAATAATTTCAGAGGGCAAAGGAAGGCTACAACAGAGAGAGGAAGGCAGAAGGAAGACAGTGAGAAAGTGATCAGTGGGGGAGAAGAGAGCGGGGAGAGAAGGAGAGAGAGAGACTGGAAGGATGGAATGAGCTTGATAACACAAGGAAACATAGGGAGTGGGTCTGGTTTGACAATCTCCTCAGGGCTGCTGTTTGTTTCCCAGCCCAGTACGGCCCTGACTGTCATAGGAAACGTTATTGAGGAGGAACTGAGAATCCAGGAAAAATCATTGTTGTAGTAAGGAGAAGCCTCCTGGTCTCTTATGTGGCTGGTATATGGGTTCCTCAGGCGAGGTGTGTGGGCTCCCCGAAATTCATCATCTAGAAGAATCAATACTGTGGACAAGAGGTGTTGACTGAGTACATGGTATCATCCTGAAAAAATAAGTTGAACAGAACACACCAGAACTGCACGTCAAATAAAAACTAAACACAAGACAACTAAATATGTACCACTGAAAATAGAGCACGGCTAAATTAAATTTAACTGAGAAAAATATTAATGCACCCCAATTTGGGCCCATCGCAAAGAAACACCACAAACCCGCATACAACATAGCAAAACTTAAATCACACAACGAAACATGCTCCACGAACCAGAAGACGATTGACCATAACACAAATTATCAACTAAAATATATACACCACAGTAACCTGGACATATTCTCTTGTAGCTTGTCTGACTATGAGGTTTCTAGGGCATCCGATGTCGGGGAGTCAATTACTTTTGATAGGATGATGATTATTGAGGTCACAAGTGATACCTGAGAGTGCTCGGATACCTGTCTCTCCATCAATGTGTTATACCAACCCACTGCTTTCGTGAAATTAATTCCGATTCGGTCCGTAGCTATCACTCGTGCACCAAAGACCAACCAAGGGTTTAAGGGGTCCACTGCGGTCGGGCGATTTTGTTCCGTGCATTAGGGCCTTTGACACCTGTGCTGTGCCCCTAATTTCTTTAGGGACGTGAAGTAAATCGGCATTGCCCTTTCACTTCTCTGCTCTGGAAAGATTAGTGAACTCTGAGGATGGTTGAGTGAGCAGCGATAAATGAAAGGACTTTGTCGTGGCCTCGCCGACGAGATGTCATAACCTCGTGCCGAACTGTAATATATCGCGCGTCACCCCCTGCATACCAATCTCGTCCCTTGACAGGAGTCTGCGCTCAGTGTTCCTTCTGCCATCCATTTTGACAAAAGTGATTAATATCATTCATTGGTATTTTTACGCTTCTTAAGTGCACTCCTTAGCTGTCTCTCATCTGCCAAGTATGTCCTTGGCTTGCGCCTCACGTGCACATTTTCTGTCACCTCCTCCTCGAACCGCACCAGAGGTGTGCAGAGTGACATCCGCGCCGGGCACACGGCTCTCAAGCTGAGACAGTTAAAGCCACCGAAAAACTCGAAACTCGTTGGTGAAGAAGGTGAGCTTTTAAGCACCATCTTCGAATTTTGACACATCAAGCTGAGAAGCGTCTGCGAGAGCGGCAGGGGATCGAGTAGACATTTCTGGCGTTTAGCGGGCGGGAAATCCGACTGGCGCAGGGAAAACTGATCATTTCTGATCAGGGCGGTGACCTTGAAAGCCCCAGGCCGTATCACGAAGGTTGGCTTTTCTGGCTCAGCGCAGATTCGACCGCCTATTTTTAAGCCCTTGTACCAGGTAAAGTGCACTCATTAATCCGATTGTTCTCCGAGTTAGGGCTTTATTTTAGACAGCACAGTTCTGAAACAAAGCAAACATTGGTCTCTGTTTCCAGACTGTACAGTCTCGAAATCGGATCCTAACACGGAGAAATGTCATCTTAACAGAAGTTACATTACACCATGCAGGCAAACAAAACCAGTGCGGACTCTGAGCCGAGCCAATGAAGCCCTTCATGATATGGCTAGGGTTGGGAGTAGAATTCCGCTCCGCCGCCGGCGTTCACAGAGTCTTGCCCACTCAGTTCCGCAAAACTCCGTGAAGTGACGCAGTGTGGCGTTTTTTCTCTCACGCCACCCGCTAACGGCAACTTGACGAGTCCGAGCAAGAAGAATCACATGCTAGACCTCCTCTCAGTGAGATTTCTCAACGAGGGCGGTCGCATCAGCTCGCGACTGCTAATGTTGAGAAATCTGCTGCTTGCGTTTAAAAATCTGCTGCTCGCTTTGAGGAAGCTGCAGCTAGAATATCTATTAGCGTCAAAAAAGAAAGAGCGTAGTGAAGAAAAAGGAGTTTTGATGAAATTAAAATTTGGTTCATGCACGTTTAAGGAATCTAGCTCTTTGGACAGGGTTGATATCTATCTATCTATCTATCTATCTATCTATCTATCTATCTATCTATCTATCTATCTATCTATCTATCTATCTATCTATCTATCTATCTATCTATCTATCTATCTATCTATCTATCTATCTATCTATCTATCTATCTATCTATCTATCTATCTATCTATTTCTCTCTCTCTCTCTCTCTCTCTATATATATATATATATATATTCACTGAAAAAAAACATAGGTTTCAGGCACATTATAGTTAGGAATTAGCATTTAAAAAACCTTAGAAATTCACTGAAAAAAACACAGGTTTCAGGGGAGTTATAGTGAGCTGGACTTTTCACTCGTACAAAACCATTGAAATTCCCCCGTTATAGCTAGTTCAGCTAACTATAACTTGCGCGCCCGCAATGCACTGCTGATGACGTCACATATTACATCACTCATGACATGGTCAGTGACATCACTCATGACAACACTGGTGACATCTCAAATGATATCACTGATGACATCAATGATGACATCATCCAGTGAATGTGTGTTTTTCTGAAAATTAAATATGTTTTATATATGTATATCTCAAGGTAGATGGAAGAATAAATGGGTATATAAGTGTCTAAATGGATGACTTTTTTTGTTGAAAAATTGATTGTATAACTGACTAAGTGTATCTTAGTGAATACATGGCTTAGTGAGTAATGTTTAAATACGTAAATATCTGTATCAGTCTCTCACTTTGTGTATAAGTGGCTGCATGGGTTGGTGAGTAGCTACATGAGTGTCTATATGGGTTATTAGTTGTTTTTTTGAGTATCAGTATGAGTGTCTGAGTGTCTGTATGGTTCGGTGGGGGGTATTACGTAGTGCATAGATGCATGAATGATTGACTCACTGTTTGTATGTGTTGAAGACAGCATGTGTGCAGGACTGTATGGGTGGATGAGTGTGTGTATGGATGTGTTAGTGAGTGAATGACTGTCTCAATAGTGTCTTTGTGATTAACTACATATGTTTTAAACTAGTATATGTGACTATTGGTGTATATAAGTGAGTATATGTGAGAGTGAGAGATTGGAAGAGTTCCTGTATGAATAAGTATGTGTTTCTATAAGTGATTGTTTAAAAGACTAAGTATGTGTAAGTTTCTTCAGCAGTAAGTGTGGTGGTGTGTGTATAACTGTATATGCAAGTAAATGGGTGTTTGATTCTTTATCAGCATGAGTGACTATGTGTGTGAGTAACTCTATGGATGAGTGGCATTGTGTAACAGGATGTATAGGTGTATGAGTACATATGAGGAGTGAGTACATGTAAGAGTGACTGTATAGGACTGTTGGTGAATGAGTGATTGTGTATGTGGATCTTAGAATTACTGAATAGGTTGTTGTAACTGGTATTGGTATGTCCATTGTTTTGAAAATTTTAGTTTCTATTTTTGAATGTGTGTATCAAAGGTTATATTAGGGTGAGAGGAGATCTGCCACTCTATCACAAGGATGATGTCATCGGTGATGTCATTTGAGATATCATCAGTGATGTCATGAGTGATGTCACTGACCATGTCATGAGTGATGTAATATGTGGCGTCATCAGCAGTGCATTGCGGGCGCGCGAGTTATAGTCATCTGAACTAACTATAACGGGGGAATTTCAATGGTTTTGTACGAGTCAAAAGTCCAGCTAACTAAAACGCCCCTGAAACCTGTGGTTTTTCAGTGAATTTCTAAGGTTTTTTAAATGCTAATTCCTAACTATGCCTACAGAGATAGGACATGTGAAGAAAGAAGAAAAAATGCACAGAAAGAAAAAAAAAGAAATGCAGAAAGAAGCAACAGAAGTCCTCAAAGACGCAGAAAAGTGCAGGAAGAAGAATAACGTGCAGAAAGAACAAACAGAAGAGCAGAAAGAAGCCTTGTTGCAAAATCATCCTGTGCCCTCAACTTTTTCAGACGGATACTGTTGGTAATTGAGTCTGACTAACCAGTCCTAGAGCCAGTGCTATGTTAAAAGACACTTAGAATACAGTGAAAACACGTACATACACTAGGGAGCACTATGTGTTGGTGTCCCCCCTGTGATAAGCATGACCTCCTCTGTAAGCCCCTAGTATATAATAGGGCAGGGGGATTAAAAATACCTCTTAAAACGCGCGACAGGCTGTGTTTGCACACGTCACATCAGGTCCCAGCCCGTCCCTTCCCCACTGTGTAAACACACCATGTGGCCATTTTAAGTTGGGAGTCCTTTTTAAGTCCCCTTGAATCCTGAGGGTCCCTAGTGTCCAACTAGCCCACTAGGTACCTCCAGTAAGCGCCACAGAGCTGCGTTGCAGAGAGGTGTAAAAAGGGGCATGGCCTAGACCACCTCTCTGCAATGCAGCGCAGTGGCGCTTACTGGAAGCACCTGGTGGACTGGTTGGCCCCCAGGGGCCCTCAGGATTGAAGAGGAATTATTTCCCTAACTTAAAATGCGCCATAGGGCGTGTTTGCACACGTCACCTCAGGCTCCATCCCCTCCCTTCACCACTGTGTAAATGCGCTCTGTGGCCGTTCTAAGTTGAGAGATTAAGTCCCCTTGAATCCTAAGGGTCCCTAGGGTCAAACTAGCCCACTAGGTACCTCCAGTAAGCGCCACAGAGCTGCGTTGCAAAGAGGTGTAAAAAGGGGCATGGCCTCAGAACACCTGTCTGCAATGCAGCTCCCTAGCGCATACTGGAGATACCAGTTGGGCTAGTTGGCCCTCAGGGACCCTCAGTATTGAAGGGGAATTAATTCCCCAACTTACAATTCGCCAGGGGGCGCGTTTGCAGAGTGGTGCAAGGAGGGTCTTTTTTTGTTTTGTTTTTTAGGAAGGGGGCTGTGTGGCCCCCCTTCTTTTTCTAATTTATTGGCCCTGGGGACCCGATCCCCCCAGGGCCTGCCCCCTAATTTTTTTATTTAGAAAAAAAATAAATTGGTAGGGTGCTGCGTGGCCCCCCTCCTGAGGCCTTAATCGGCCCGGGGACCCCAACCCCTGGGGCATGGCCTTTTAAAAAAAAAATCTTTAGAAGGGGGCTGCATTGCCCCCCTCCTCAGGAAACTTATGGCCCCAGGGACCCCCCATATATATATTTATAGAAACACCTAGGACATGCTGGACAAACCGTACGTACCTATCACCATGACGATTTGCGTGATATTCATTAAAAGGCGACTATGCATACAATGAATCCACTTGGAATGTATTTACACCGCTAGTGAAGCTCTGACGTGTCTGACACCCTACTGTGCCTAATCCCGGCGCCCCCGCCAGTGGGTACTCTCCAAATAGACACCCTTGTCGTTTATTTATACAAACATGGGTAGCTATTGGCGGGCACATTTAATACACACGCACACCAAGCCATTCAAAGGGGATTCGACAAAAATTCAACCAAAACTATGCAAGAACCACCCTCACGGTTAATAAAACACACATCCACCGCCGGATGTGTAATACTTTTTATTTTACTCTCTGGAAAGGAGACAAACCTCACTTGAGAGTCACAGCGCGCTCCTGGCTGAGCCCAATGCTGTGTTACACCCACCAGTGCCAGCCGAGTGCCACACACCTCTGTGTTGTATTCCACCAGCTAGTACATATGCTATGACACTCTCTAGCCCATGTGCACTGTAACACCACCCCGTGAATATGTCATGCCACACTTGCCTTCGCACGGGTTATATTGCCCCATCTAACGTGCCTTCCTTTGTGCCTATGTTATAATGCACAGCGCTATGCCATACATATTACAATCTGGGATCCATATCTTTGTCACAGTGCATATGCAACGTTACACTCCCCAGCACATATTTTATATTACAACTTTAGAGACTAGTTAGGTTACACAACACTGCCCTGTGCATATTACACTCCAAGGTGCATATCGCATAGCACGCTCTGGTGCCTGTGCTATCTCGCGCTCTCCAATGAATCTGTCATTGCGCACAATGTATTACATATTATATTTCACACCCTGGTTCATCTTATATCACACTTTTTGGTGCATAGTTTATACCATACACTATATCTAGTTTTCATTTTCAATTGTGCTCTCAGGACTATATTCCATATAACACTGCGTTCACCTACCCTTTTCATGGGCATTACATTTTGCGATGGGGGTTGGAGGGTCAGGGGGTGTTTCTGCCAAGTGAGCCAGGAGTCACAGTCACAAACGTCCTCTTCTTCCTGAATAAAAGTGAGATTATGCTGCATCCTTGTTCATATTTTAAGTAGTTCGCACAGACACACATTTTAAAAACAATAAAGTTCCTAATACCCGCCTTCTCTGAACAGTTAGCTTGATGCCCCATCCACCTCCTCCCTATCCTCTGTTGTCTGAATCCATGGACTAGCCTCCTCCCTCCTGCCATGCATGGTCTGATGTGCTGTCACTGCCCTCCATTCAGCATGATGTACCAGTCCACTCCTCCTGCCCTCCATTGCCCAATTCTATGCCCCATCATTGACCTCCTGCTTAGCCTCTGTGCTTAGCTTGCTGCCCCTATTCTCCTTCCCCTGCCCTCCGATGTCTTTGTACATGCCCCTGCTCCATCCTTTTTTGCCCACCATGTTTCATGGACCTGCCACTCCTATCTACTCTGAGTGTTCTGTTGAGCTGCCACTCCCCTCCCACCTGCCGAGCATTGTCAGATGACTGTAACCTGTCCCTGCCACTTCCACCCTGCCTGTCAACATTCAATGCCCCTATCCCCTTCCTCCTGTCCTCCATGGTCCATTTTACTGCCACACCGTTCTGTCCTCCCTGGTCTGTTGTGCTGCAACTGCTCCTCCTGCCTGCCCTGCATGGTCTGTTGTGTGGGCCCTTACCCTGAACTCTCTTGTCTGTGCCCAGGTCCTGACCCTCTCTTCTATCCTCCATGGTCCTTTGTGCATGCCCCTACACCCTCCTTCTTGCCCATCATAGCCATTGTGCTGCCACTAACCCTCCTGCTTGCCATGCATGGTCTTCTGTGTTGCCACGGCCCCTCCCACCTTCCCTCCATGGTCTGTGTGTATGCCTTCATAGTCTCACTGTTTCTCTCCATGGTGTGTCTTGCTTCTATTGCCCATTCTGCCTGACCCCCATTGTCATCTTGCTGCTCCTGCCCTGCCCCCAGCCCTCTGTTTCCATGTGCAGACCCCTATTCCCTCCCTCCTGGCTTGTCTGTTCCATTGTAATGCCCCTGATCCGTCCCTCCTGCCCTTTATGGTCTGTTATACTGCAGCTTTCTCTCCCGTCTGTCCATTATGGTCAGCTAGCTACCATTGCCTCTTTCCCCTCTGTTCTCTGTTGTCCATGTGCATGGTCCTGTCCCCTCCCTATTGCTTTCTATGGATTGTTGTGCTGCACTCCCATCCTGCATGCCCTGTGTGGTGTATTGTGCTGCTGCAAACCCTGATGCCTGCCCTTTAGGGTCAGTTTGGTGCACCTCTCCATGTCCCTCCTGTCTTCTGTTTTCCGAGTCCATGCCCCACCCCAATTCCTCCTGCCTTCCATGATCCAATGTACCATACTTGCGAACATTTTGAACTTCGTAAAAGGGAGATTTTGTAAAAAAACTAGGGTATTGATTTTCCCCTTTGAGTTACATTGAAAAAGAGATGAGTGTAGGAAGGAGACAGATCAAATAAAGCCCATTTGAGCGTAAAAACATTGGACGTTTCCTGTCTGTTGGCATGTATGGTTGTACTACCACTGTCTCTTCCTTCTGCCCACAATGGTCTATTATATTGCCACAGCCTCTTTTGTCAGTCCTGTATTGTTGGTTTGTTGCCCCTGCCCCCTTTCCACTGCACTCCATAGTCTGTTGTGCTGCCACGGCCCTTCCTGCCTGCCCAGTGTGGTCAAATTGTTGCCTCAGCACCCTCCTACCTGCCTTCAATTTTCAGAGTCAGTGCCCCTGGCCTCTGCCTCTCAACAGTATCCTAATGAACAACTAGATTGCTAACATTCTATATTTATTACAAAAGTGTGGAGCGCCTGACATCATCTTGATGTAATCAAAACTGTAATACCTAGAGCATTTCCTTTAGAAATTACATATATGAGAGGGTCTTATGTGCATCAAAATTACGGTTAGTGCTCTAAAAAACTAAAATGAGGACATATTTTCTGAGTTTTCAATTAGCGGCAAAGCACTTTTAAATTATTTGTTATCTTTATGTTTTTTTTATCCAGTTGACCACTTGATTAAATGTTGCACTTGGGGAGAGGATGTGGTGTTACTTCCAGTGCTGCAGACTTTGCAACTGGGGAACCAGGTTGGAGTTTCTGCTTCAGCTCGACATTCTGTGATTCTGGTCAAATCACTTAATCTCCCCATGTCTACAACCAAAATGAATTTGTTCTTGTGTGATGTAACCAATGTTCATGTAAAGCACTCCAATACCTGACAAGTCTGCACTATATAAAACTGCAAAAACACAAAAAATACAAAGTGTTTTGCACACTTCTGTCATTGGGCTACATGTGGGCTACATCTGGGTGATATTTGTGCTGCATTTGGGCTCTTTTGTCTCTGGTGGCCATCTTGGGAGATTTATTTGTTATGAAGTTTCCTAATTTCCTCATTTACTGCAGTCTCCTCAGTAGGAAATACTTTCAGTTTTTTACTTTGGTTCCATCAAGAAGGTATTCAGATATGTCACACATTTGCCATAAATTCTGAATGTTAGCACTCTAGCTGCTCATTAGATCACTGTAGTAAAGCTACTGCTCACCAAGGAAGTCTGCTGCTGGTATTGAAAGTGCATGTTTCAGTCTGCATGTCACACCTTTTTAATGAAATAGAAGACGATTTGAGAAGTCACTCAAATTGTGCCCTAATTTTTCTTTCTGCAGCACTAATCATAATTTCTATGGCAAAATGAACCCCCTCATTGTGTTCCTTTTTAAATTAAATGTTTTAAGTGTTAGCAGTTTATTCCAATCAAGATGGCTTGAGGTGTGCCATACTTTTGTCATAAGTAAGACAGTAAGCACTCTAGTTGTTCTTAAGAACACTCTCGGTCATTCTGTCATTGGGCTATACTTGGGCTACATCTGGGTGATATTTGTGCTACATTTGGGCTCTTTTGTCTCTGGTGGCCATCTTGGGAGACTTATTTGTTATGAAGTTTCCTAATTTCCTCATTTACTGCAGTCTCCTCAGTAGGAAATACTTTCAGTTTTTTACTTTGGTTCCATCAAGAAGGCATTCAGATGTGTCACACATTTGCCATAAATTCTGAAAGTTAGCACTCTAGTTGCTCATTAGATCACTGTAGTAAAGCTACTGCTCAACAGGGAAGTCTGCTGCTGGTATTGAAAGTGCATGTTTCAGTCTGCATGTCAGACTTTTTTTAATGAAATAGAAGAGGATTTGAGAGGTCACTCAAAATGTGCCCTAATTTTTCTTTCTGCAGCACTAATCATACTTTCTATGGCAAAATGAACCCCATCATGTTGTTCCTTTTTAAATTAAATGGTTTAAGAGTTACCACTTTATTCCAATCAAAATGGCTTCAAGTATGCAATACGTTTGTCATAAGTAGGACTGTTAGCACTCTAGTTGCTCTTTAGAACACTCTGGGAAGCTGCAGTAGAACACAAAGGAATCAACTGACAGTCTCTGCCCTTGTTGGATGTACATGTTTTACTGAGAATGTCAGACTTCATTCACACATGACTGAGAATGATAATGTGAATTTACAGAAAATATGCTCTCAGTTTATCTTATAGATCACCTTCCAAACCTCTGTGGGAAAGCATGAGAAAATAGTTTTTAATGAGGTGCTATCATGTATATGGGTCCCAAGATGGCTGCCAATACTTCTTGGATGAAGTGCTGATAGCCCATCAGATCTCACGATGAAATGTGTGGTTAGGCTCCGCCCAGATATATATGTGATTTTACTTTTGATTTTCTCAGGAACTACTGAACGGATTTACACCATTTAACCAAAAGGCACGGCTCTGAACCAAGGGCTACCTTTTTGCCAAATTTGGTGCAATTCCGTTCAGCAGTTCTGGCTTTAGCTGCAATTAAAGGTTCCTATGGAAAATTGCATGGGGAAAACACGTTTTGGGACCCCCCTTTTTTCTCGGCCCCCGCTTGACGAATCACCCCGAGACTTTCAGGATAGGAGCGGACCGGAGCGCCCCACCAGTTTTGAAAGATTCGTCAACCTGTGCCAAAGTTATTCCAAATAGAGTGTTGCGGATTTCTTATGGATAATAGGTCCTAACTATAACTACCTACTGGCGACCGCCAGCAGGTAATACATATATACACACATACATACATAAATACATACATATATATATATATATAAAACGTGAATTCCGCTGTAGGTTTTCTTTTTCCCAAAGTAACGGACACAGACCCGAACTGGTGCTAAAGGTGTTTATTCCAACGTCGCCATAACGCGTTTCAGCTCCGTAGAGCCTTGATCACATGACATGGTAACCTCATTACGTGTCTAATTTAAAGTCATGCACATCATTTCCGGGGCGTCACATGGTCATAGATGAAGAAGAAAGACATCATTGTTCATTTGTAAACGGCATATTTTTAAAACATAATGTTTAAAATTCTGCTTGAAATAGTGCAAACTGTAAATGCCTAATTGACCTTCAAAAATTACAAATACTTTTCTCGCATTCGCAGATAGTGGATGATGTACGTACATCATCCTGATTAGATCGTCGTATATTATGGGGTTAAATCCCTATATTAGACATTATATAATCTACAATCTTGACCGCTATGTGTTTCCACAAAATGTTGTGCAAAATTGTGCTGTGCAAAACGTGCTTTACATAAAAAGTGCAATGTGCTAAGTGCAATGAGAGTTGGGCGTATATGTAACACTAAAATCTTCTAAAACCCACATCTAAATACTCAAATGCCTATTATATCGATTCGATGACCTTGATTTAATAGTTAATTGTGTAGTCAAGGGGAGTATCAATAGGTCAGGGTACATCTCTTAATGTTTGTCCAATTCAGCAGCTTCAAAATTGCAATGTGCAGATTCCAATATGTATAGCATATAAATACAATATCAATAAATATATAAATATATAAATACATAAATATTTAAAATATATAAATACAAACATTTGAACACAATCCTAAGAGAATCTTTTTGAAAGCGCTGATCTGAACAAAACATGGTTCCTAATTTTTACCATTATGTTCTTCACCTGCCTATTATCTGTTAATCAATGATGATATTCAACTCAGACATGTATGTAAATCTTCTTTAACATTCAACCCTGATGGTACCTTTGAATCCAACTGTATTTTATATCTTGTTTCAAGTTTTCTCAGTTGTGTGACCCTGTCTCCTCCCCGTCTACTGGGTGGTACTGAGTCAATGACAAAGTATTTGAGGGCTGTGTTGTCGGAGTTATGTTTCTCTTTAAAATGGCGTGCCATAGGATATGTGTTATCTTGATTTGTTATGGCACGTAAGTGCTGAAGAATGCGTTTGTGCACCTGCAACACAGTACTGCCTACGTATTGCAGGCCACAACTGCACTGCACTACATATACAGCAAACTCCGTTTTACATGTAAGTAATTTGTCAATTTTGAATTCTCTATCACTGAATGGAGTGCTGTAGGTATTTCTATTTATACCATGTGTGCACGCCTTGCATATTTTGCATCTGAAGAATCCCCTTCTCATTTGTAGCCAACTGCTTTTGTCAATGATTTCAGGATTTGTCTTAACAAATTGTCTTTCGTGGATGATGCTCTACTGTATGTGATGGAAACTTTTCGAGGGACAAGAGGGCCAATTACAGGGTCAAACAGTACCATCGCCCAATTTTTATGAATAATCTTTTTAATCTCTTTATGCTGATTATTGTATTTTAAAATCATTCTATATTCTTCTGCCCCTTGTTTCTTTATGTTGTCATCATTTCCTTTTTCTTTTAACACGTCACTTCTGCTTTGCTCACATGACCTTTGAATGGCTCTGTCTATTGTTTTTTCCTGGTACCCTCTCTGTAAGAATCTAGTTTTACTTTCTTCCTGAGCTGCCAATAAGTCTCCGTTATTGCTGCATATTCTACGCAGTCGTAACATCTCACCAAACGGTATGCTGTTGACTAAATGTTTAGGATGCATACTGCTTGCGTGTAACGTTGAATTGCCTGCAGTTTTCTTCCTAAATAGTCTGGTTTGGATTTTGTGATTTTCAACATATACCTGGGTGTCTAGAAATTCTACAGAGCTGGAACTTATAGTGGCAGTAATTCTGAGATTGATACCATTGATGTTAAGTTTATGCACAAACTCAAGGGCTTCACTTTCTGTACCCTGCCATATTACAAATAGATCATCAATGTAACGTCGCCACATTTTTACATTATTGACCATATTCTGTTTGTGTATATCCATGAGAACCAGTCCCTCCCATTTGCCCATATGCAGGCATGCATAACTTGGAGAGAAACTGGCTCCCATGGCAACTCCTCTAACCTGTTGGTATAGCTGGCTATTGAACATAAATATGTTGTTATGTAAACAGAATTGTATCATATCAATTAACATGTTGCTGTGACATTTCAGTGATCTAGATCTCCTAGATAAATAATGTCTTATTGCTTCTATACCATCTGTGTGATCAATGCTCGTGTTTAACGAGGTTACATCCAATTCTATCAACAAATAGTTATCTTGCCATTCAAATTCTGAAATCTGTCTTAAAAAGTCACTTGTGTCCCGAACATAGCTGGGTAGATTTTTGACAAAGTCTTGAAGAAAAAAGTAAATATATCTGGTGGTGTATTCTAATTGACCATCCCTTGCCGAAATGATAGGTCTGCCTGGGGGATTGGCACGGTTTTTATGTATTTTTGGGATGAAATAAATTGAAGGGGTAGTTGGGTGTTCATTCTTGAGATATTTATATTCTTTACCTGTAATTAAACTCTCCTGTTTCCACCGGGATAGTTTCACATAATATTCTTTATTTGACATATGGCTTGATTGCTGCGTTCATAACATGATCTGTCATTCAGTTGACTCTATGCTTCTTTATTGTACATATCTCTAGGCCACAGCCCGATGTTGCCACCTTTGTCGCTGCTGCGTACCACAACCTCATCGTTTTCTTTCAATTTTTTAATTAAGTTCCTATATTGTAGTTCTTTGTTGTTGGAAGTGGTTTGCTTCATTGCCACACTTTTATTTAGCTTTTTTATCTCCGCTGTAGTTGACTCATGGAATAAATCAATCGAGTCTCTCATCATGATTGGGTTGAAATTAGATTTTGTTCTAAACGGAGTGGATGTAATTTCTCTCGTATTGTCATTTAGTCTCGTCACAGATTCAATGTTGCTTGCCGAATTGCTAACATTTTCATTCCATAGATCTTTCATTGTCTGAAGGAGTGTTTGATCACCTTGTGACATAATCGAGCTGCTGCCCCCATCATTAGACATTGGACTGGCTTCTATTTCCTTTTTTCTGGAAAATTCTGAAAAATGAAGTAACCCTGGAAGGTGTTGTCAATGATTCTCCCAATATTACCTATAGGAATGCCAATTCCCTGAAGGATAGGTTGTGCAGAAATGACGTCACACAAGTGAAAAAATGTAACAAGGATATTCAAGGGTTTCATGTATGCATGTCTTGCAAAGCATGCAAGTATGGCTCTAATGTCAAAACTGTGTACTATCCGATTCTGGAGTCTGAGAGGGTAATTGAGAAACATCTCTCTTGTCTCTCTGACCACTGTGTATACGTCTTATTATGCCCATGCCCAAAAACATATGTGGGGAGCACGATGTTTGCAGCCAAAAAGCGCATCCTGGAACACATGAGGGCGATACAGAATAAAGACAAATTGTCCCCTGTAGCACGACACTTTCAGGAAACTCATAATAGTAACCGCAACTTATTACGATTCTTTGTGATTGATCAGATTCCCCATTGAGTGGGGGGGCAGATAGAATTCGTAAACTACGTCGGTTGGAATCGAAATATATTTTAGAGTTGAATACAAAGATCCCATGAGGTTTGAATTCAGAGGAGGAACTGTCCTGAAATCTGGGGGAATAAGTCAAAGTTTGTTTGATTGAATGTTTGGTTTTGAGCCTCATAGCTTCTCTTTAATTCTTCGTTGAAATATGGTAATGCCCAAAGAGTAAATGGAATAAGAGCTAGAGTGATAGTCGCTCTGGGCCTCCGTTGCATTCAGTCCTCCTTCTTTTAAATTAATTTTAATTCACTTGCACATTTTGTATGTTTATCTGCACATGTCGGCTTGCGCCATAATAGAATATATAAATTTATGTTTCCCTTATAGGTGATGTGACCCCTTGTGGATTCCGAAAATCTCAAGTAACATTTGTTTATAATAATGAGAACTATGTTGATGAAAGGGAGAATATGCCCACTTGGGCGATAATTGGATTATACCAGTGTTTATGGTGCTGTCATTGAAGTATTTACCCATTATCTATATATGAACACAAAGTGGTTCCAGTCATGTTTTTAAAGAAAGTAGGCACAATACAGCATCACTGAAGGGAAATCCTAGTTCATGATTAATATGAATGAGATTTTCAAAATAAACGAGAATTGAATGTTATATTGGAAGATACATGATTTTGTTCACATCAATTTGAATGTTTTGGGGTTTTGAAAAGGTTAAAATTGTGCTTTCCATTGCGGTTGCTATTGAATTGTTGTGAGAAAGTGGCTCTGTATATACTGTTCCCTAATAGGTACAGGGTGTACAGAGTCCACAGTCCCCCAGAGGCTGATAGAGGTCAAAGTTAGGTATGACCTTACTCTCAAAAGTGGTAGCTTGGTCGAGCAGTAAGGCAGTACCAGAGGACAGTGTAAAGCATTTATTGTACACACTCAGTCAGCAAATGGTTTCACACACTCAATAACTGAACTCTAGGCCAATGATTTGTATATATAAAATATATGCTTGTTTTATTTTTAGAACCACAAGGGGATAAAAATATACTTTCTCAGAATGAGAGGTTGAATATAAATACTTTTGTTTCAAGCAATAAATTTGTAAAACAGTCACAGTTGGTTGCAATAAACAATCCTATTTCCTAAACATAACAATGCATTGAGCTCAATGGTAAATTCAGGTTATTTGTAATAAATTACTTTTCAGATTACTTTTGGAATTCCAGGTCTGGATCCTAGAACCAGCCTGGGGTCAGTATTCAGAATCAAGTGAGGAAAGTCGACTTAATAACTGTAAGGATTTTTAGATAATATTTAGCTATTTCAAAAGTTAGCACTTAAAAAATATTTCACAGAAAACATTCAATGGATCTCTATGGCAAGAATTCAAATTGCAGGTAGAGTACTTTATCGTTACTTTAGTAATCCAGGACTGGGTGCCTAGACCCAGGACTGGGGTCCTTATCAAAAGCAGGTAAGTAATTTCGTTTTCAGAAATGGTACGATTTTAAAAGAATATTTCAAATTTGCAAAAGTAGACACTTAGAAGAAATTTCACAGAAAAGCAGACAATGGTTTCCTATGGGAGAAAAATGAGTTAGAAGTAAGTATAGTTGTGAACACTTTTCAGAGTCAGGGCTGGGCACCAAGATCCAGCACTGGGAGCTCACCTAGGAGCAGGTGAGTAAATTCGTTTTTGTCACTTGGCTGATTTTTGGTGAATTTTTGCAGTTTTGAAAAGTTCACACTTAGAAGATTTTTGAAGAAAAAGCCAGTCAATGTTACCCTATGAGGAAAATGAAGTTAGCGGTTTAAGGGTAAGTACTCGACTGGTAATGTTGAAATTCCGGGCATGGACTCAGGGGTCCCCCAGTGTCAGGTAAGCACAGTTGGTTCACCCTCAGCGGTTTCAGGACGGCCGGGTGCAGAGAGAGTTGGGCCCAATGTTATCCTATGAGGGATAGGGGGGCCTTGGTTGGTGGCTGCTGTCTGGCAAGCCACGCGGCTGTGGGAGCTGGGCTCCTGGTCACTTACTCAGGGCAAGTGGGGAAGTAGGTTAGAGTAGAGAGGGCACTGCCAGGGCCACTCGGGCGGCTGGGTGCAGGGTGCTTTTGAGCCTTAGGGCGCTCAATGGAAATCAATGGGAATGTTCCGGTTTGGAAAGAGGCTGCAGGCTCGGGGACGAGGATGTTTCAGGTGCCACCACCACTTCGAGAGGTAAGTTGGGTAGTTGTAGGTTAGGTGGGTACCCCGGGATTGGGCACAGGGGGTCGCAGGGCGCCGGGTGCAGGGGTGCCTTTTGACGTCGGGAATCTTACCCTCTGGTTGATCGCGGCTGGGGTGGCACTTGGTTCTGAGGCTGCAGGCTTCTTCCGGGATGTCGAGGGGGGTCCTTGGGTGCCGGACTCGGGGTCACAGTCGCCGTGGGGTCGTCCTCAGGGTCTTTGTCCACTCCGGCACTGGCCAGGCTTGGCTGGTGCAGAGTGTGTTGGGTCCGCGGTCCCGGGCTGGTGCCAGGGATAGCAAGTAGGTTTCTTGAGTAGAGCCTCTACTCGTGGGAGTCCCAGGGGCTTAGAGCTAAAGGGTAGCCAGGTCCTCCGGGGTTGGTGAGGTTGCTGGCCACGTGGGATGCCGCGCTGGTGCAGGTTCGAGAGTCGACAGGCCGGTAGGGCTGGGGCCAAAGCAGTTGGTGTCTTCTTCTCTTTTTAGCAGCTGCAGGGCAGGTCTTTGTTCTTCTTGCTCTTCTTGTCGTTTTTCTATCTGGAATCTGGGGAAGGAAGGTTCAGGGGGCCCCTAAATACTAGATTTAGGGGCGTTACAGGTAGGTGAAGGCCAGGGACCAATGGGTCCTTGTCCTGGGGTGGGTACACCCCCTATCCTGCCTCTCTCCTGTGGGAGGGGGGCAGTAGCCTAATCCTGATAGGGTAGGGCCTCCCATCTTCAAGATGGCGAGAGCCCGGAGATGTGCTTCACCTCGCCTCCCCCACCTGAGGGGTGGGGTGGGCAGGCTGGCACATCCCCTGTCCTTGTATGGGGTTTCCGGCCAAGCTTCCCGCCAGAGTGGGGGGTTGCAGTGGCCTGGGGAAACTCCAACTGGCGGCATGCCTTTGAAGCTTCCCTTTGCTCATCCTGGGGGAGGAGATTTCTCACCTCACCCAGGATGTGCATTGTTGCAGGCCCGGGAGAGCAGGGGCTCTCCCACCCAGGGGTCCAGCAACATGTCTGCTGTGTGGCAGCCTGGGCAGCCTCAGAGCAGACGTGGATTGCAAGTTAGCTGTAAGGGGGCATCTTCTAAGATGCCCTCTGGGGTGCTTAGTACATTAAATCCCACACTGGCATCAGTGTGGGTTCAATGTGCTGAGAAGTTTGATACCAAACTTCCCAGGCTTCAGTGTTGCCAGTATGGTGCTGTGGAGCTCGTGTTTGACAAGCTCTCAGCACCATGTATCCTTAAATGACAGCACTGCACTTACAGTGCCCAGGAATGGACCCGGGTACTGTAGGGGCACAGGGCTCCTGCTCCTGTGCCCACACCATAGGCGTAATGCACCCAGCTAGAGGGGTGGCTGGCATATGCCTTGGCAGTGTAGGTGATGGGCATGGTACACAGTGATGTGTGCCATGTCGACTCTTTGTTTTGTCCTGCACCCAGACACTCAGCCTGCAAGGGCAGTGTGTGTGTGTGAGGGTACAGGGCCTCTGAGGGTGGCACAATGAGTGCTGCAGCCCTTAGGGGCCTTCCCTGGTCACAAGGCCCTGGGTACCTAGGGTACCATTTACTAGGGGCTGACATGTGGCTAGGGTTTGCCAATTTGGAGTTTGTGTGGTTTAAGGGAGGAACATAGGCCCTGGGCACCTGATTGGCAGGAACCCAGGGTACACTCAATCGAAGTACATTCAGCAATTTAGCAAAAAGTGGGGGCATACCATGCAAGAAAGATGGCACTTTCTCACACAACCCCCCCCCAAACGAAAGGTGATGAGACTAACCTTGTCCTATGGAGTCTTCATTGTCTAAGTGGAAGAACCTGGAAAGTCCATCTGCATTGGCATGGGCAGTCCCTGGTCTGTGTTCCACTTCAAAGTCCATTCCCTGTAGGGAGATGGACCACCTCAGTAGTTTTGGATTTTCCCCTTTCATCTGCATTAGCCATCTGAGAGGTCTGTGGTCAGTTTGAACTAGGAAGTGAGTGCCAAACAAGTATGGCCTCAGCTTTTTCAGGGACCAAACCACAGCAAAGGCCTCCCTCTCAATGGCACTCCAACGCTGCTCTCTAGGGAGTAGTCTTCTGCTTATAAAAGCAACAGGTTGGTCTTGGCCTTCATCATTGGTCTGGGATAGGACCGCTCCTATCCCAAGCTCAGAGGCATCAGTCTGCACTATGAACTGCTTGGCATAATCTGGAGCTTTTAGAATTGGTGCTGAGCACATTGCTTCTTTTAGGGTGTCAAAAGCCTTTTGACAACTAACTGTCCAGTTAACTTTCTTGGGCATTTTCTTGGAGGTGAGTTCTGTGAGGGGGGTCACAATGGACCCATACCCCTTCACAAACCTCCTGTAGTACCCAGTCAAGCCAAGGAATGCCCTGACTTGGGTCTGGGTTGTTGGAGCTATCCAGTCCATGATGGCCTGGATTTTGGGTTGTAAGGGCTGTACCTGGCCTCCACCTACAAGGTGGCCCAAGTACACCACAGTGCCCTGCCCTATCTGGCATTTGGATGCCTTGATAGTGAGACCTGCACTCTGCAGAGCCTCTAAAACCTTCCCAAGGTGGATCAGGTGATCCTGCCAGGTGGAGCTAAAGACAGCAATATCATCAAGATAAGCTGCACTAAAGGACTCCAACCCAGCCAGGACATGGTTCACCAACCTCTGGAAGGTGGCAGGGGCATTCTTTAACCCAAAGGGCATCACAGTAAACTGATAATGCCCATCAGGGGTGGAGAATGCTGTCTTTTCTTTTGCTCCTGGGGCCATGCCAATCTGCCAGTACCCTGCAGTTAAGTCAAAGGTACTGAGAAATTTGGCAGCCCCCAATTTGTCTATCAGTTCATCTGCTCTTGGGATAGGGTGAGCATCTGTCTTGGTGACAGAGTTGAGCCCTCTATAGTCCACACAGAACCTCATCTCTCTCTTTTCACCCTGTTGATGAGGTTTGGGGACCAGAACCACTGGGCTAGCCCAGGGGCTCTCTGAAGGCTCAATGACCCCTAACTCCAGCATCTTGCTGACCTCAGCTTTGATGCTTTCCTTGACTTGATCTGACTGTCGATAGATTTTGTTCTTGACAGGTGCACTGTCACCAGTGTCCACATCATGGGTACACCAGCTTGTCAGACCAGGGGTCAGGGAAAAGAGGCTAGCATATTGTTGCAAGACTTGCTTGCAGTCAGTCTGCTGTTGGGCAGAGAGGGTGTCTGAGAAAATCACACCATCTACTGACCCATCTTTTGGGCTGTAGGATAGGAGGTCAGGGAGTGGCTCACTCTCTGCTTCCTGTTCTTCATCAGTCACCATCAGCATGGTGATGTCAGCCCTATCATTGTAGAGTTTAAGGCGGTTCACATGGATGACCCTTTTGGGTGTCCTGCTAGTGCCCAGGTCAACTAGATAGGTGACCTCACTCTTTCTCTCTAGGATAGGGTAAGGGCCACTCCATTTGTCTTGGAGAGCCCTTGGTGCCACTGGCTCCAAAACCCACACCTGTTGCCCTGGTTGAAATTCAACCAGTGCAGCTTTTTGGTCATACCAGTGCTTCTGGAGCTCCTGGCTGGCCTCAAGGTTCTTGGATGCTTTTTCCATATACTCAGCCATTCTGGACCTTAGGCCAAGCACATAGTCCACTATGTCCTGTTTGGGTTCTTGAAGAGGCCTCTCCCAGCCCTCCTTTACAAGACACAGTGGTCCCCTTACAGGATGACCAAACAGAAGTTCAAAGGGTGAGAAACCTACTCCCTTCTGTGGCACTTCCCTGTAGGCGAAAAGCAAGCATGGTAATAGGACATCCCACCTCCTTTTGAGTTTCTCAGGGAGTCCCATGATCATACCTTTCAATGTCTTGTTGAACCTCTCAACAAGGCCATTGGTTTGTGGGTGGTAGGGTGTAGTAAACTTGTACTGCACTCCACACTCTTTCCACATGTGTGTTAGGTAAGCAGACATGAAGTTGGAACCTCTGTCTGAAACCACCTCCTTAGGAAAACCCACCCTGGTGAAGACACCCAGGAGGGCCTTGGCTACTGCAGGAGCTGTAGTAGTCCTAAGTGGAATTGCTTCAGGGTACCTAGTAGCATGATCCACTACTACTAGAATGAATTTGTTCCCTGAGGCTGTGGGAGGTTCGAGTGGACCCACAATGTCCACGCCTACCCTTTCAAAGGGGACCCCCACCACTGGTAGTGGAATGAGGGGGGCCTTTGGGTGGCCACCTGTCTTGCCACTGGCCTGACAGGTAACACAGGAGCTGACAAACTCCTTCACCTTTTGGTGCATCTGGGGCCAGTAAAAGTGACTCACTAACCTTTCCCAAGTTTTGGATTGCCCCAGATGTCCAGCTAGGGGGATGTCATGAGCCAAAGTTAGGAGGAACTCCCTGTACTTCTGTGGCACTACCACCCTCCTGGTGGCTCCAGGAGTGGGGTCTCTTGCCTCAGCATACAGTAATCCCTCTTCCCAATAAGCTCTGTGGGTACCACTGACATCTCCCCTGGCTTCTGAAGCAGCTTGTTGTCTCAGGCTTTCAAGAGTGGGACAGTCTTGCTGACCCTGGCACAGCTCTTCCCTAGAGGGTCCCCCTGGGCCCAAGAGTTCAACCTGGTAAGGGTCAAGCTCCATGGACTCAGTTCCCTCAGAGGTATCTACATCCTCTCCAGGGGGAGAGGGGTTCTGAGTGTTGGGCTGTACAGAAGCTGGTCCCCCAGTCTTCTTGTCCTTCCTCTTGGTTGGTTGGGCCATTATTCCAGGCTCCAAACCTACTTTTTCACCCTTCCTCTTGCTCTGTGCTCTGGTTTGCACACACACCAATTCAGGGATGCCCAGCATGGCTGCATGGGCCTTTAACTCAACCTCAGCCCAGGCTGAGGTTTCCAGATCATTTCCAAGCAGACATGCAGCTGGCAACTTTGGAGAGACCACTACCTGTTTCAGGCCAGTAACCCCCCCCCAGCCTAATGTTACCATGGCCATGGGATGACTAGTGGTGACACTGTCAGCGTTGGTGACTGGGTAAGACTTCCCAATCAAGTATTGCTCAGGGGAAACCAGTGTGTCTTTCACCATAGTGACACTGGCACCTGTATCCCTCAGAGCTTCTACCCTAGTTCCATTCACCCAGGGGTACTGTAAGTATTTCTTCAAGTTGGGGGGCCACACAGCCACAGTGGCAAACTCCACTTCTCCCAAGGAGACTAAACTTGCTTCAGTGTGTTCCCAGATTTGCTCAGGGTACACCTCTGATCCCATTTGTATACTTGCTGCCCCAGGAGTGGCTGTACTGGGTGCCTTAGGGGCTTTGTTTTGGGGGCAAGATACAGTTAGGTGTCCCTGCTTCTTACAGGTATTACAAAAGGCCTTTAAGGGATCAAAGTTCTTCCCCCTATATGGTTGGGGCACATAGGGAGTAGTTTGGGTCCCACCCACCTGAACAGGTTTTTGGGGCCCTTTGGAAGACTCAGACTTTTTATCTTGGGGATTCTCACCACCTTTCCCCTGGGGAGGTTTTGTGACCACCTTCTTTTGGTCACCCCCAGTGGTTGTCTTGGTCACCCTAGTCTTGACCCAGTGGTCCGCCTTCTTTCCCAATTCTTGGGGAGAAATTAGACCTAGGTCTACCAAATGCTGATGCAACTTTTCATTTGTGCAGTTACTCAAAATATGTTCCTTCATGAATAAATTGTACAATCCAGTAAAATCCTGCACACCATGTCCAGCTAACCAACCATCCAGTGTCTTCACTGAGAAATCTACAAAATCAATCCAGGACTGGGTCTGGGTTTTGTGAGCCCCCCTGAACCTAATTCTATACTCCTCAGTGGTGAATCCAAATCCCTCAATCAGAGCTTTCTTCATGAGGTCATAGGATCCTGCTTCTGGCCCAGAGAGGGTCAGAAGCCTGTCCCTGCAGTTACCAGAGAACAGTTCCCACAGGAGTGCCCCCCAGAGAGGTTTCTTTACTTTCCTGATATCACAAGCCCTCTCAAAGGCTGTGAACCATTTGGTGATATCATCACCTTCCTCAAATTTAGGGACAATCCCTTTGGGGATTTTAAGGTCAGAAGTTTCCTCCCTATCCTTGTTTTTATTATTGCTGCCACCATTGATGGGTGCTAAACCCATCTCTCTCCTTTCCTTTTCTAGAGCCAGCAGCCTGGACTCTAGATCTATTCTTTTGGCCAGCCTCACAAGGCTGTCCTCTTCACTGGGGGGTCCCCCAGTGTTGTCTCTGGGACCAGAGCAACCTGTGTGGTCTCTAGGTGCCCAGATGCTATGTCTTGAGTTGGAGGGTATGGGTGCCATCTCCTCCCTAGGGAATAGTATGGGGAGGTTGCTGTCCTCCTCCCCTGTTTCCCTTTCCTCATCTGACTGGCCATCACCATGTTCAGATGGGTGGTCTTTAGCATACTCAGCCAGGAGCTCCTGGAGCCCTTGTTTGGATGGATGCTGACCCATTTGTAAATTTTTGAGTTTACATAAGGACCTCAATTCCTTGAAAGACAAGTGTAAGTAAGGTGTGAGGTCGAGCTCCTCCACCAGGTCCATGTTATTATTATCACTAATAGCTGGGTTTGTTTGAGACATTCTAACCTGACAGTTCTAACCCTCTACCCTGACTATAGTGACTTTTATTTTTCTAAAATTCTAATGGGACTTAAGCAAGGCCCTAGCAAGACTTTTAGTAATTTTGGAAAAACCAATCAGAATTCTAAAGGCAATTTTTAAGAGTTCTGTCGTGTGATCAGATGGTAACCAAGTAGTCCAACAAATGCAAGTTTGTATCCCACCGCTGATCCACCAATGTGAGAAAGTGGCTCTGTATATACTGTTCCCTAATAGGTACAGGGTGTACAGAGTCCACAGTCCCCCAGAGGCTGATAGAGGTCAAAGTTAGGTATGACCTTACTCTCAAAAGTGGTAGCTTGGTCGAGCAGTAAGGCAGTACCAGAGGACAGTGTAAAGCATTTATTGTACACACTCAGTCAGCAAATGGTTTCACACACTCAATAACTGAACTCTAGGCCAATGATTTGTATATATAAAATATATGCTTGTTTTATTTTTAGAACCACAAGGGGATAAAAATATACTTTCTCAGAATGAGAGGTTGAATATAAATACTTTTGTTTCAAGCAATAAATTTGTAAAACAGTCACAGTTGGTTGCAATAAACAATCCTATTTCCTAAACATAACAATGCATTGAGCTCAATGGTAAATTCAGGTTATTTGTAATAAATTACTTTTCAGATTACTTTTGGAATTCCAGGTCTGGATCCTAGAACCAGCCTGGGGTCAGTATTCAGAATCAAGTGAGGAAAGTCGACTTAATAACTGTAAGGATTTTTAGATAATATTTAGCTATTTCAAAAGTTAGCACTTAAAAAATATTTCACAGAAAACATTCAATGGATCTCTATGGCAAGAATTCAAATTGCAGGTAGAGTACTTTATCGTTACTTTAGTAATCCAGGACTGGGTGCCTAGACCCAGGACTGGGGTCCTTATCAAAAGCAGGTAAGTAATTTCGTTTTCAGAAATGGTACGATTTTAAAAGAATATTTCAAATTTGCAAAAGTAGACACTTAGAAGAAATTTCACAGAAAAGCAGACAATGGTTTCCTATGGGAGAAAAATGAGTTAGAAGTAAGTATAGTTGTGAACACTTTTCAGAGTCAGGGCTGGGCACCAAGATCCAGCACTGGGAGCTCACCTAGGAGCAGGTGAGTAAATTCGTTTTTGTCACTTGGCTGATTTTTGGTGAATTTTTGCAGTTTTGAAAAGTTCACACTTAGAAGATTTTTGAAGAAAAAGCCAGTCAATGTTACCCTATGAGGAAAATGAAGTTAGCGGTTTAAGGGTAAGTACTCGACTGGTAATGTTGAAATTCCGGGCATGGACTCAGGGGTCCCCCAGTGTCAGGTAAGCACAGTTGGTTCACCCTCAGCGGTTTCAGGACGGCCGGGTGCAGAGAGAGTTGGGCCCAATGTTATCCTATGAGGGATAGGGGGGCCTTGGTTGGTGGCTGCTGTCTGGCAAGCCACGCGGCTGTGGGAGCTGGGCTCCTGGTCACTTACTCAGGGCAAGTGGGGAAGTAGGTTAGAGTAGAGAGGGCACTGCCAGGGCCACTCGGGCGGCTGGGTGCAGGGTGCTTTTGAGCCTTAGGGCGCTCAATGGAAATCAATGGGAATGTTCCGGTTTGGAAAGAGGCTGCAGGCTCGGGGACGAGGATGTTTCAGGTGCCACCACCACTTCGAGAGGTAAGTTGGGTAGTTGTAGGTTAGGTGGGTACCCCGGGATTGGGCACAGGGGGTCGCAGGGCGCCGGGTGCAGGGGTGCCTTTTGACGTCGGGAATCTTACCCTCTGGTTGATCGCGGCTGGGGTGGCACTTGGTTCTGAGGCTGCAGGCTTCTTCCGGGATGTCGAGGGGGGTCCTTGGGTGCCGGACTCGGGGTCACAGTCGCCGTGGGGTCGTCCTCAGGGTCTTTGTCCACTCCGGCACTGGCCAGGCTTGGCTGGTGCAGAGTGTGTTGGGTCCGCGGTCCCGGGCTGGTGCCAGGGATAGCAAGTAGGTTTCTTGAGTAGAGCCTCTACTCGTGGGAGTCCCAGGGGCTTAGAGCTAAAGGGTAGCCAGGTCCTCCGGGGTTGGTGAGGTTGCTGGCCACGTGGGATGCCGCGCTGGTGCAGGTTCGAGAGTCGACAGGCCGGTAGGGCTGGGGCCAAAGCAGTTGGTGTCTTCTTCTCTTTTTAGCAGCTGCAGGGCAGGTCTTTGTTCTTCTTGCTCTTCTTGTCATTTTTCTATCTGGAATCTGGGGAAGGAAGGTTCAGGGGGCCCCTAAATACTAGATTTAGGGGCGTTACAGGTAGGTGAAGGCCAGGGACCAATGGGTCCTTGTCCTGGGGTGGGTACACCCCCTATCCTGCCTCTCTCCTGTGGGAGGGGGGCAGTAGCCTAATCCTGATAGGGTAGGGCCTCCCATCTTCAAGATGGCGAGAGCCCGGAGATGTGCTTCACCTCGCCTCCCCCACCTGAGGGGTGGGGTGGGCAGGCTGGCACATCCCCTGTCCTTGTATGGGGTTTCCGGCCAAGCTTCCCGCCAGAGTGGGGGGTTGCAGTGGCCTGGGGAAACTCCAACTGGCGGCATGCCTTTGAAGCTTCCCTTTGCTCATCCTGGGGGAGGAGATTTCTCACCTCACCCAGGATGTGCATTGTTGCAGGCCCGGGAGAGCAGGGGCTCTCCCACCCAGGGGTCCAGCAACATGTCTGCTGTGTGGCAGCCTGGGCAGCCTCAGAGCAGACGTGGATTGCAAGTTAGCTGTAAGGGGGCATCTTCTAAGATGCCCTCTGGGGTGCTTAGTACATTAAATCCCACACTGGCATCAGTGTGGGTTCAATGTGCTGAGAAGTTTGATACCAAACTTCCCAGGCTTCAGTGTTGCCAGTATGGTGCTGTGGAGCTCGTGTTTGACAAGCTCTCAGCACCATGTATCCTTAAATGACAGCACTGCACTTACAGTGCCCAGGAATGGACCCGGGTACTGTAGGGGCACAGGGCTCCTGCTCCTGTGCCCACACCATAGGCGTAATGCACCCAGCTAGAGGGGTGGCTGGCATATGCCTTGGCAGTGTAGGTGATGGGCATGGTACACAGTGATGTGTGCCATGTCGACTCTTTGTTTTGTCCTGCACCCAGACACTCAGCCTGCAAGGGCAGTGTGTGTGTGTGAGGGTACAGGGCCTCTGAGGGTGGCACAATGAGTGCTGCAGCCCTTAGGGGCCTTCCCTGGTCACAAGGCCCTGGGTACCTAGGGTACCATTTACTAGGGGCTGACATGTGGCTAGGGTTTGCCAATTTGGAGTTTGTGTGGTTTAAGGGAGGAACATAGGCCCTGGGCACCTGATTGGCAGGAACCCAGGGTACACTCAATCGAAGTACATTCAGCAATTTAGCAAAAAGTGGGGGCATACCATGCAAGAAAGATGGCACTTTCTCACAATTGTGATGAGCAAACTTCAGTTTCGGATGTATTTCATATCATGCACGTACGAACGCCTTTATGGTAATTGATTCAAAGAATGTGACGCTATATAACTGTGTAAGGCATTAATCTGTAGATTGGTTTCAAAATTATATATAGATGTTATAAAGAATGTAAAATGATTGAATTTACAATTATGATTATAACCATCTTTAGGCATTGTGCATGTGTTTAGAAGGAAGTTCAGATTAGGAGTAATAAATATGACACTCTGTTTTGACTAGGGAAAAATGGCCGACAGTTTTTAGGTATTAGTCCACTTTCTATGTTATTCACCTCGTACCCTGTGCGTAATGTTTAAGTTTTTGTTTAAATGTCTAAATGTCGACGTAAAACTTTACCCGTGACCAAGGCGGTTTGCAGCCGAAACGCGTTGGGTTATTGTTGACTTGATGCTTTGAATACATTTTCTTAAAAGCTCATTTTTTGAAATCGTGCAAATTCTTGGAAGGAGTGCACACGTACTTGGAGGTGCGGTGAGAAAAGGATATATATATATATAAATATATATATTATCTACTAGCGGTCGCCAGTAGATAGTTATAGTTACAACCTAGTTTCCATAGGAAATCTCAAAATTCTATTTTGAATAACTTTGGCGCCGGTTGACGAATCCTCGCGAAATTTTCAAAACTAATGGGGCGCTCCGTTCAGCTCCTACCCTGAAAGTCTCGGGGTGATTCATCAAGCAGGGGCCGAGAAAAAATGGGGGTCCCAAAACGCGTTTTCCCCATGCATTTTTCCATAGGACCTTTAGACACAGCTACAGCCCGAACGGCTGAACAGAATTACTTGGAATTTGGCAGAGAGGTAGCCATAAGGTCAAGGAAGTGCCTTTTGCAGGTCTGGTGTAAATCTGTTCAGTATTTCCTGAGAAAATAGCATTTAAAAGCATATATATATGTGGGCGGAGCTTAACCACACATCTCATCGTGAGATATGATTGGCTGTCAGCACTTCATCCAAGAAGTGTTGGCAGCCATCTTGGGACCAATATACATGATAGCACCTCATTAAAAAGCATTGCAGTTAATAGAAGGTTTTAAGACTTTAGTTACATTATAAATCATTTGTTGATGGTACCATACTCATTTTAGGAATTGTGGTATGTTCTAAGGAGATTTCACCATGTGAAAAAGCCTTCTGCTGGGATATCATGATTGAGAGAAAAATATTTTCTCATGCTTTTACCACAGAGGTTTGGAAGGTGATCTATAAGCTAAACTGAGAGCTCATTTTCTGTAAATTCACATTATCTTTCTCAGTCATGTGAGAATGAAGTCTGACATTCTCAGTAAAACATGTACATTCAACAAGGGCAGATACTGTCAGTTGATTCCTTTGTGTTCTACTGCAGCTTCCCAGAGTGTTCCAAAGAACTACTAGAGCGCTAACAGTCCTACTTATGATAAACGTATGGCACACCTGAAGCCATCTTGCTTGGATTAAAGTGGTAACTCTTAAAACATTTAATTTAAAAAGGAACAAAATGAGAGGGTTCATTTTTCCATAAAAAGTATGATTAGTGCTGCAGAAAGAAAAATTAGGGCACATTTTGAGTGACTTCTCAAATCCTCTTCTATTTCATTAAAAAATTCTGACATGCAGACTGAAAAATGCACTTTCAATACCAGCAGCAGTTTTCCCTGGTGAGCAGTAGCTTTACTACAGTGATCTAATGACCAAAAAGAGTGCTAACATTCTGAATTTATGGCAAATGTGTGACACATCTGAATGCCTTCTTGATGGAATCAAAGTAAAAAACTGAAAGTATTTCCTACTGAGGAGACTGCAGTAAATGAGGAAATTAGGAAACTTCATAACAAATAAGTCTCCCAAGATGGCCACCAGAGACAAAAGAGCCCAAATGTAGCCCAAATATCCCCCAGATGTAGCCCAAGTATAGCCCAATGACAGAATGTCCCAGAATGTTCTTAAAAACAACTAGGGCGCTTACTGTCTTCATTATGACAAAAGTATGGCACACCTGAAGCCATCTTGATTGGAATAAACTGGTAACACTTAAAACATTTAATTTAAAAAGGAACACAATGAGGGGGTTCATTTTGCCATAGAAATTATGATTAATGCTGAAGAAAGAAAATGAGGGCACATTTTGAGTGACTTCTCAAATCCTCTTCTATTTCATTAAAATATTCTGACATGCAGACTGAAACATGCACTTTTAATACCAGGAGCAGACTTCCATGGTGAACAGTAGTTTTACTACAGTGATCTAATGAGCAACTAGAGTGCTAACATTCAGAATTTATGGCAAATGTGTGACATATCTGAATACCTTCATGATGGAATCAAAGTAAAAAACTGAAAGCATTTTCTACTGAGGAGACTGCAGTACATGAGGAAATTAGGAAACTTCATAACAAATAAATCTCCCAAGATGGCCACTGGAGACAAATGAGCCCAAATGTAGCCCAAAATCACCCAGATGTAGCCCAAATATAGCCCAATGACAGAAGTGTGCAAAACACTTATTATTTTGTGTTTTTGCAGTGTTATATAGTGCAGACTTGTCAGGTATTGGAGTGCTTTACATGACCATTGGTTACATCACACAAGAACAAATTCATTTTGGTTGTAGACATGGGGAGACTAAGTGATTTGACCAGAATCACAGAATGTCGAGCTGAAGCAGAAACTCCAACCTGGTTCCCCAGTTGCAAAGTCTGCAGTTCTGGAAGTAGCACCACATCCTCTCCCCTAAGTGCAACATTTAATCAAGTGGTCAACTGGATAAAAAAAACTAAAGATAACAAATAATTTAAAAGTGCTTTGTCGCTATTTGAAAACTCAGAAAATATGTCCCTATTTTAGTCTTTTAGAGCACTAACCATAATTTTGATGCCAATAAGACCCTCTAATATATGTAATTTCTAAAGGAAATGCTCTAGGTATTACAGTTTTGATTACATCAAGATAATGTCAGGCGTTCCACACTTTTGTAATAAATATAGAATGGTAGCAACCTAGTTGTTCATTAGGATACTGTTGAGAGGCAGAGGCCAGGGGCACGGACTCTGAAAATTGAAGGCAGGTAGGAGGGTGCAAAGGCAACAATTTAACCACACTGAGCTGGCAGGAAGGGCCGTGGCAGCACAACAGACTATGGAGGGCAGTGGAAAGGGGGGCAGGGGCAACAAACCAACAATACAGGACTTGCAAGAGAGGCTGTGGCAATGTAATAGACCATTGTGGGCAGAAGGAAGAGGCAATGGTAGTACAACCATACATGCCAACAGACCCGATTCAGCCAGGAAACGTCCAATGTTTTTAAGCTCAAATGGGCTTTATTTGATCTGTCTCCTGTCTACAATCTCCTCTTTTTCAATGTAACTCAAAGGGGAAAATCAATACCCCAGTTTTTTTTTTTAAATATCCCTCTTACCAAGTTCAAAATGTTCGCAAGTATGGTACATTGGATCATGGAAGGAAATGGGATAGGGACATGGACTTGGATAACAGAGGACAGGAGGGACATGGAGAGGTGCACCAAACTGACCCTGCAGGGCAGGCATCAGGGTTTGCAGCAGCACAATACACCACACAGGGCATGCAGGACGGGAGTGCAGCACAACAATCCATAGAAAGCAAGAGGGAGGGGACAGGACCATGCACATGGACAACAGAGAACAGAGGGGCAAGAGGCAATGGTAGCTAGCTAACCATAATGGACAGACAGGAGAGAAAGCTGCAGCATAACAGACCAGAAAGGGCAGGAGGGACGGATCAGGGGCATTACAATGGAACAGACAAGCCAGGAGGGAGGGAGTAGGGGTCTGCACATGTAAACAGAGGGCTGGGGGCAAGGGGGCAGGGCAGGAGCAGCAAGATAGCCATGGAGGTCAGGCAGGATGGGCACTAGAAGCAAGACACACCATGAAGAGCAACAGTGAGACTGTGATGGCATACACACAGACCATGGAGGGAAGGTGGGAGGGGGTCAGGGGCAGCTAACTGACCACACAGGGAAGGTGGGAGGGGCCATGGCAGCACAGAAGACCATGCATGGCAAGTGGGAGGGTTAGTGGCAGCACAATGGCTATGATGGGCAAGAAGGAGGGTGCAGGGGCATGCACAAAGGACGATGGAGGATAGAAGGGAGGGTCAGGACCTGTGCACAGACAAGAAAGTTCAGGGGAAGGGGCCTCACAACAGACCACACGGGGCAGGCAGGAGTAGCAGTTGCAGCACAGCAGACCAGGGAGGGCAGAAGGGTGTGGCAGTACAATGGACCATGTAGGACAGAAGGAAGAGGATAGGGGCATGGCATGTGGACAGGCAGGGTGGAGGTGGCAGGGACAGGTTACAGTCATCTGACAATGCTAGGCAGGTGGGAGGGGAGTGGCAGCTCAACAGAACACTCAGAGTAGATAGGAGTGGCAGGTCCATGGGACATGGTGGGCAAAAAGAATGGAGCAGGGGCATGCACAAAGACATCGGAGGGTAGGGGGAAGGAGAATAGGGGCAGCAAGCTAAGCACAGAGTTTGAGCAGGAGGTCAATGATGGGGCATAGAATTGGGCAATGGAGGTCAGGAGGAGTGGACTGGTACATCATACTAAATTGAGGGCAGTGGCAGCACATCAGACCATGTATGGCAGGAGGGAGGAGCCTAGTCCATGGATTCACACAACAGAGGATAGGGAGGAGGGGGATGGGGCAGCAAGCTAACTGTTCAGAGAAGGCGGGTATTAGGAACTTTATTGTTTTTAAAACATTGTGTCTGTGCGAACTACTTAAAATATGAACAAGTATGCAGCATAATCTCACTTTTATTCAGGAAGAAGAGGACGTTTGTGACTGTGACTCCGGGCTCACTTGGCAGAAACACCCCCTGACCCTCCACCCCCTATTGCAAAATGTAATGCCCGTGAAAAGGGTAGGTGAACACAGTGTTATATAGAACATAGTCCTGAGAGCACGATTGAAAATGAAAACTAGATATAGTGTATGGTATAAACTATGCACCAAAAAGTGTGATATAAGATGAACCGGGCGTGAAATATAACATGCAATACATTGTGCGCAATGACAGATTCATTGGAGAGCGCGAGATAGCACAGGCACTAGCGCGTGTTATGCGATATGCGCCTTGGAGTGTAATATGCACAGGGCAGTGTTGTGTAACCTAACTAGTCTCTAAAGTTGTAATATAAAATATGTGCTGGGGAGTGTAACGTTGCATATGCACTGTGACAAAGATATGGATCCCAGATTGTAATATGTATGGCATAGCACTGTGCGATATAACATAGGCATCGAGGAAGGCACGTTAGGTGGGGCAATATAACCTGTGCGAAGACAAGTGTGGCATGACATATTCACGGGGTGGTGTTACAGTGCACATGGGCTAGAGAGTGTCATAGCATATGCACTAGCTAGTGGAATACAACACAGAGGTGTGTGGCACTCGGCAGGCAATGGTGGGTGTAACACAGCATTGGGCTCTGTCAGGAGCGCGCTGTGACTCTCAAGTGATGTTCGTCCCCTTTCCAGAGAGTAACATAAAAAGTATTACACATCCGGCAGTGGATGTGTGTTTTATTAACCGTGAGGGGGGTTTCTTGCATAGTTTTGGTCGAATTTTTGTCGAATCCCCTTTGAATGGCTTGGCGTGCATGTGTATTAAATGTGCCCGTCAATGGCTACCCATGTTTGTATAAATAAACGACAAGGGTGTCTACCGGGATTAGGCACGGTAGGGCATCAGACATGTCAGAGCTTCACTAGTGGTGTAAATACATTCCACGTGGATTCATTGCATGCATAGTCGCCTTTTAATGAATATCACGCAAATCGTCATGGTGATAGGTACGTACGGTTTGTCCAGCATGTCCTAGGTGTGTCTATAAATATATATTTTTTTAAAATAATAAAAAACAGTGGCCGGCCCTGGGGATTGGGGTAAAAAAATATAATTAGGAGACAGGCCCTGGGGGATGGGGTCAACAGGGCCAATAAATTAGAATAAGAAGGGGAACCACACAGCCCCCCTTCTTAAAAAATTCAAATAAATAAAAGACTGGCATCGTGCCGGAGGCCATGCCCCCTCCGTGCAGCACTCTGCAAACGCGCCCCCAACAGGCATCTCCAGTATGCGCCAGGGAGCTGCGCTGCAGACAGGTGTTCCGAGGCCAAGCCCCTTTTTACACCTCTCTGCAACGCAGCTCTGTGGCGCTTACTGGAGGTACCTAGTGGTCTAGTTTGACCCTAGGGACCCTTAGGATTCAAGGGGACTTAATCTCTCAACTTAGAACAGCCACAGGGCGCGTTTACACAGTGGTGAAGGGAGGGGACGGGGCCTGAGGTGACTTGTGCAAACACGCACTATGGCACGTTTTAAATTGGGGATATAATTTCCCTTCAATACTGAGGGCCCCTGGGGGCTAACTAGCCCACCAAGTGCTTCCAGTAAGCGCCACTGAGCTGCATTGCAGAGAGGTGGTCCAGGCCGTGCCACTTTTTACACCTCTCTGCAACGCAGCTCTGTGGCACTTACTGGAGGTACCTAGTGGGCTAGTTGGACCCTAGGGACCCTCAGGATTCAAATGAACTTAATCTCCCAACTAAAAACGGACACAGGGCGTGTTTACACAGGGGTGAAGGGAGGAAACGGGGCCTGAGTTAACGTGTGCAAAAACGCCCTGTGGCCTGTTTTAAGAGGTAGTTTTAATCCCCATGCCCTATTATATACTAGGGGCTTACAGAGGAGGTCATGCTAATCACAGGGGGACCCCAACGCATAATGTTCCCTAGTGTATGTAGGTGTTTTCACTGTATTCTAAGTGTCTTTTAACATAGCGCTGGCTTTAGGACTGGTTAGTCAAACTCAGTTACCACCAGTATCCGTCTGAAAAAGTTGAGGGTACAGGATGATTTTGCAACAAGGCTTCTTTCTGCTCTTCTTTTTGTTCTTTCTGCACGTTATCCTTCTTCCTGCACTTATATCGTATTTGAGGACTTCTGTTGCTTCTTTCTGCACTTCTTTTGTTTCTTTCTGTGCATTTTTTCTTCTTTCTTCACATGTCCTATCTCTGTAGGCATAGTTAGAAATTAGCATTTAAAAAACCTTTGAAATTCACAGAAAAAACCATAGGTTTCAGGCACGTTATAGTTAGGAATTAACATTTAAAAAACCTCAGAAATTCACTGAAAAAACCATAGGTTTCAGGGGTGTTATAGTTAGCTGGACTTTTCACTTGTACAAAACCATTGAAATTCCCCCGTTATAGTTAGTTCAGCTAACTATAACTTGCGCGCCCGCAATGCACTGCTGATGACGTCACATATTACATCACTCATGACATGGTCAGTGACATCACTCATGACATCACTGATGACATCTCAAATGACATCACTGATTACATCATCCTTGTGATAGAGTGGCAGACCTCCTCTCACCCTAATATAACCTTTGATACACACATTCAAAAATAGAGACTAAAATTTTCAAAACAATGGACATACCAAAACCAGTTACAACAACCTCTTCAGTAATTCTAAGATCCACATACACATCCACTCATTCACCAACAGTCCTATACAGTCACTCATACATGTACTCACTCATCATATGTACTCATACACCTATACATCCTGTTACACAATGCCACTCATCCATAGAGTTACTCACACACATAGTCACTCATGCTAATAAAGAATCAAACATACATTTACTTGCATATACAGTTATACACACACCACCACACTTACTTCTACAGAAACTTACACATACTTAGTCTTTTAAACAATCACTTATAGAAACACATACTTATTCATACAGGAACTCTTTCAATCTCTCACGCTCACATATACTCACATATATACACCAATAGTCACATATACTAGTTTAAAACATATGTTGTTACTCATAAAGACACTATTGAGACAGTCATTCACTCATTAACACACCCATACACACACTCATCCACCCATAAAGTCCTGCACACATGCTGTGTTCAACACATACAAACAGTGAGTCACTCATTCATGCACCTATGCACTACGTAATACCCCCCACCGAACCATGCAGACACTCAGACTGATACTCAAAAAAACAACTAATAACCTATATAGACACCCATGTAGCTACTCACCAACCCATGCAGCCACTTATACACAAAGTGAGAGACTGATACAGATATTTACATATTTAAACATTGCTCACTAAGCCATGTATTCACTATGATACACTTAATCAGTCAGTTACACAATCAATTTTTCAAAAACAAATCATCCATTTAAACACTTATATACCCATTTATTCTTCCATCGACCTTGAGATATACATATATAAAACATATTTAATTTTCAGAAAAACACACATTCACTGGATGATGTCATCAGTGATGTCATCAGTGATGTCATTTGAGATGTCATCAGTGATGTCATGAGTGATGTCACTGACCATGTCATGAGTGATGTAATATGTGACGTCATCAGCAGTGCATTGCGGGCGCGCGAGTTATAGTTAGCTGAACTAACTATAACGGGGGAATTTCAATGGTTTTGTACAAGTGAAAAGTCCAGCTAACTATAACACCCCTGAAACCTATGTTTTTTTCAGTGAATATATATATATACATACATAAATACATACATACATATATTAATATATATACACATATATAAATAAAAGTAAGAAAAGCCTACAAATTCGCCCGAAATAAGGCGGATTATGAATTGGGACAGATATTCACGTTTGCGCGAAAATACGATCCAGCCAAAAAAGTGCGCTTTGGTAAAACGACTAAACCCTTGGGAAATCCAAATGAGGGTACAAGCGCTAGTACTGCTATAGTAGAGGTGTCCGGTTCAGAAATGAGTACACTAACAAGTGAAAGCGAATCTGAAGATGGGCGATTAAATGAGCTGGATGAGACCAACAGATTAAGTCCTGCAGGGGAGTTGAATTTTTTAGAAGAAGATCGGCGCCAGACGTTGCGCCCGCGAAACAAGAAAAAAGTTCAACACACGAGCTTTGGAGATGCACCTGTGTGCCTGTGAGTGGTACTGTGACCTGAGAGAAATGTGGCAGCATTTCCAGCAATCACAGATTATTTTTCTGTGCTCCCTAAAACTGCTGCTCTTTGCTGATGAAGGGCGCAACCCAGAAACATGTGGCTAGAGATATACAGCAATGCCTGCACCAACTTTGGTGAAAAACTCAAGCTAATTTTCGAGTAAGCATGAACTGTGTACTGCATTTACCAGGATGCAGAGGTGCGAATTATGCTGGGATGTTAGGTAGTGTGCTCCCAACCCCCATTCTAACAAAGCGTGTTGGTCCACTGCGGACATGCATACCTTCTGGTTCTTTAAAAGGGATGTGAGCTCTACCAACCCTGTGTTTTCCTCCAGGGTCTTGCTCTTAATAATCATTAGAAATACTTTTTTAATTGTCTCCTTTGATTGAGTGTTATTTCTGGTTCCTTCTTCTCTTTGCTTGTGGAGCCATTTGCATTCTCTCTTGAACATTTGCTCTGGGACCTCACAGGGTTTTCAAATGTGCCATGTATTTTACCTCCCTGATGAGCTATCTCGATTTGTTCATAATCCTGTATAGGCTTTTAGCTGGGCAGTACTTTTGCCTCTTGCTGCTTGTACAAGGTATGACTATCAACTAACCTCCACATTCTGCTTTGGGAGTCCCCTTGCACTAAAATCTGGTCCAGTCATTCCTGAGTACTCCCCATCCTCTTCTGATGGAATCGTTGGGGTTGCCATAACCTCTGGAGTTGTAAAATTCAAGGACTCTAAATTCTAGCGCCAAGACGCCCATGGGCACACGTGCGCTCTATACATTTTTTAATCAAATCAAATAAATCAAATCAAATCAAGGATGAAATTTTTCTTGTACCATGTGATGTTACTTCTGCATATGTTAGTCTATACTTCACTTGCTGGTTCATGCCTAAAGCAGAAGGTCTCCTATCATCAGATTGAGCTGCTACGGGGGGTTATAAAGATCCTAAAGATCTCATTGCGCTTTTGGTGACACTTTTGGAGTTCCATGGCTATTCTTTATTTCTCCCAAAAGACTGTGTAAGACAGTCAGTAAATATACTCAATTTCTATCAAATTTGAGTACAGTGGCAGGTTGTGAAGTTAATGACAGCGTCTCTCGAGACTCTGACTTTCAAGCTGTTTAAGGTTAACTTGTATTTGTAGTTTCTTTGACTGAAGATTCATTGCATCAACAGTTGCTTATAGCGTGCTGGAAACTGTTGCCCAATACTTAGAATGACTTGCATTGTCTATTGTAGCTGGATTTACATTTGTGCTGGCAGCCTTTGGATTCATTCCTCACTTGAAGTGCTATAATTGGTTGTTATTTGCTTTCTTTGTTGGCCCACCAAACGAAATGTTGAGGACAATGAGTTCATTAGATCATTTCCTTGATGTGGGGAGTAGTTATTGCAATTTTTGAGGATAAAGCTAGTGTTAGGCTCTTTGCCGAATGTTTTCGCAGAAAAGTTTAATCCTCTTGTGAGTCATCTGAGCAGAAGGCCATCTGGTTGTAAATCGACTAGCTTGGCTGCTAAACCAACACACAGTTGGTGGGCTTAATAGACTTGACGGGCTTCGGGACCCTTGCAAAATGAATGGTTGTCTGTGTCTGTTCGTTGTTCATTATCTAGTGTTAAATTATTGGGCATCTTGCAACCATTCGCTTCAGAGTGAACTTACTCTATGCATGTTCATTGAAATGCTGTTTTATTAATAAGTAGCTGAGCTTCCACCCCTTGAGATCCAGGTGTTAAATTTATAATGTCCTCTTGACTTGATCTCTCCTGCCTGCCCTGTTCCTGCCCATCGTGCTTATCCATGGCCCCCAGTTGGATACAGGGCTTGTGATGCAGTTGTTGGGTCCTCTGAGCCCTTATTGGGTTGACTGCCATATCTGTTGTGATATCAGGGGAAGGGATTTGTCTTACATTTGCTTCAGCATCCGCAAGCCCTCTTGGGTTGTTAACTGCTCCTCACTTGTAGCTCTAGAAAAGTTGAATAAGGTGGGTGTGGAGGGACTCCCCTTAACATCACAACACTTTATGTGTGTAGCATTTTTACTGATGGTACTGACTTATAGCTTTTTTTATGTCATGCTAATTTCCTTCTTCTTATTGTAGCTCCAGTTGGGGTAAAACGTATTCTCCCAGATCTCATGTTTGTACCTTATGTTACCTTTTGGATCCTTTTTTTTCCTGGATTATCTTTTACACCCTATACTTATAATTTAATCACTCTTTTGTGGTTAGTTTTTCCTCTATCATGCTCTTATACTCATCTAGTATTTCCAGAGGCTCTGTAGCCACGCCACCTCTGCTTTTGTCCTTAATGCTCCTTTAATATCCTTTTAGGTCCTTGTTCCTTCCATTAAACTGTGGAATTGTGCCTCCTTATTTCAGTCCGGGTTGTATTTAATTGGACATTAATGCACTCTCTTGCTTTTTTTCTTTTCATCCTGCTTATACCTCGTTGACCTGAAAGCAGATCTCAACATGGGTCTTGCAACAGTGCTTAAAACACCCCCGTTTGCACTCACACTGGATGTTTGACTCAAACTACTCAACCTCTAACTTGGAGCTGGGATGGCAAGGGCACGGGTCAGCAGTCAAATTACCAGATTGAAGAGTTAACGATCCACACACCATGGGAAAGAGCTTAAAAAATTATACAGGCAAGAGCAACACAATATAAGAGGCAGTGAACTCAAAGCGGATATCCAGTGGTAAGCAGCTATATGGTTTTAATAGTGGAGGTTTGGGGCAGAGCACAGAGGGGGCTATGCCGGCTACCTCCGTCCCACAAAAAGCACTTCCCCTTCACTTGCATCAGGCTTGCTATAATGCTTTATCACCTTACTACTTCTACACCCCTCAGCTGTGCTCAGCTGCGTCCAGCTGTGAAGTCTGTAGACCTGTGGACTGTCCCCAATCTCTCCCTCTGTATCTCTATATCACATGTTCGTGAGACAGAGTCAGGTGCCAGGTGGCTGTGCCCGGTTGCTTTAATCTCCTGCCATTGTCTGCCACTGCCTTTCTCTCATGCTCGTGCCTACCCATGTGAGCACGAAACCATCTAATGCCCCGCTCCCTCTCCTACCTTGGTGGCAAAAAATCTAGGATTCCAGGTGGATGCACAGCTATCAATGAAAGATCAAATAATGACCACCGTTGGGACCTGCTATCGCACCCTGAGCCTTCTGCGTAGAGTGTTCATTTGGCTGCCTCTCGCAGTACGTAGAACCCTAGTTCAGGCTCTGATTATTGGTCGCCTTGACTATTGTAATGCCCTACTGGCATCTGCGAATGAGGCCCTTCTTAGCAGATTACAGATTGTTCAAAATGTGGCCGCACGCTTAGTCCTTAGTAAACCACCTCGTACCACCTCAGGGCCATTACTAAAGTCGCTTCATTGGCTTCCTATTCGTCAAAGAATAAAATTTAAGCTCTGCTGCTTTGCCCATAGAGCGGTTTTTGGCAAATGCCCGAGTTAAATGGCAGATAAGTTTAAATTGTACCGCCCGAATCGGTGTCTTAGATCAGAAAGCAAAGGGCTGCTGGTGGTCCCGCGCTTTAAGAAAATTCGAACTGGAGGTAAAACAGTTGCTTCCCTGGCCCCAAAATTCTGGAATTCCCTACCAGAGGAGCTCCGAAAATGCTCTATCTTCGCGCATTTCAGAAAACTCTTGAAGATGGAATTATTTAGGTCAGGGTAATCTATGCCAGTCCACTCTATTTTCTATGTTGGTGCGGAGATACCCCTGAGGGGGTGATTACTGCGTTTTACAAATTCCTTACATACATACATACAATGATGGCCCTAGTACTGGTTACCGGGGGGTCAGATGAATGACCCTTGGAGTCACTTCTTTAGGCTGGAGCTCGGGAGCTTCTTATTTTCAAGCCAGGAGCCACAGGCTCTCTTCTCTAGACTAAGGTGCGGCAGGTGCAGTCTAGTAGACTGTGCAGCCTCTCTTTGCCAGGCTCAGGGGTGAGCAGGGCAGTCCTTCTTTGTGCCTTTCTCCAGTTCCTTAGTGGTCTGAGGTTCAGAGTGCCAGGGGTGCCATATTCATGTCTAGAAAGTGCTCTGAGGGAATGATGCAGTCACTAGCCAACGGGCTAAACAGGATCCCTCCCACTCTGCAATGACGTCTTGCTATGTGTGGCATCCAGCAATCCCAGAGTGCACTATTCTGCCCACTCATGATGTTTGAACCCTTCCTTGGATGGTAGGAGCTTGGCTGCTCACCCTAGAGGTGTGGCCACCTGGTGGCTACATGCCCATGGGAAAACAGGTTGGGGCACTGTTCTCCCCTCCCTGTTCCTACCACCAGCTCATCTACCTGAATAAAGGGACAAACCTTCAGGAGTATGATCACCAATTTCCCACTGAAGGCAGCTTTGCCTTTGAAGCTCGCATTTTGGGCCAACACCCTGAGCGACTTCCTGTAAGTGGATGCTAACACCTCCATCTGTAGCAAGCTACCATTGTTCCTAAGACTGGGAGTTATTCATACGCCTCCACAGGAGGACAGAAAGCTGTCTGGTAGTCGGCAACTGTCTGAGGCCACTGGGCAAACCGTGCTATGGATCGCAACTTTCTAAAAGTTGCTTTTCCTTAAGAGTGACATTAAATTCAACTTGGGCATCAAGTCTGGTTTAATGTCACAATTAATATGATACCTTGAAGTACCCATTTTAGTAGTCCCATTCAGAAGTTAGCCAGGCTGAGTGGACAGCCGATAACGCTGTATTAGTCAATGGGGCTACTAACCTTTCCCCAGCAAAAACAACAATTTAGAAGTTTTGCTGTTAGGTCATATAAAACTACATGTCCTACTTAACAATCCACAGCTCCTTGCCTCAGGGCTCCATAAGTCTTCCTTAAAGGGAGACATATAAATTGTTAAGGTAGTGGGGGCTGTGCCATTGGTTTAAATGGCAATGTTGAACTACTAGTTTAAAACTGCTCTTCCAGGCTGCAGCAAACAAATGATGGACGGAATGCTGACAATGCAAACATTCTTCCCCAGTCAAAAGATCTGGGTTAAATTCATCGTTTTGTTGCCCACTATGCCAACCCAGTTTGGACCCAGCCATATGCAAATCAGTCTTGACCCTGTGCCCCATGGGAACAGTCCAGACCGAACTGCAGGCCAGGTCCTCCCTGGACCGGATACAAGCATCCTGGGACCGGTTTCAGGGTATGTCACCCTTCTTCAGCCAGGCTAGCTTGAATCCAGTGGCACAGTGAGCAAGGGACCCACGTCTGGGCTTACCCATCCCACTTAGACCGAAAAATGTTACAGCAAACAAATCCATCGTTCTTTTGCCCACTACCCCACCCCAGTTCGACCCAGCCACCTGCAAATCAGTCTTGACCATGTGCCCCCTGGGGTGGCATGGTGAGCAGAACAATGATGATTTAACACAGATCTCTTGACTGGTGGTGAATGTTTTGATTTGTTCTGAATTCCGTTCATCAATTGTGTGTCTTTTGCTTTCTTGCCCTAAGTGTGCCAGGTATGCCGAAACGTGGGTCCTGGGCTCACTGTGCCACTGGAATCAAGCTATCCTGGCTGAAGAGGGGTGCAACCCCGAAACCAGTCCTAGGATTCTTGTTTCCGGTCCAGGGAGGACCTGGCTTGGCAGTTCGGGCTGGACTGTTCCATGAGGCACAGGGTCAAGACTGATGTGCATATGGCCAGGTCTAAGCTGGGGTGGCATGGTGAGCAAAAGAATTATGGATTTAACCCAGAACTCTCTACTGGGGATGAATGTTTTGATTTGTTCTGCATTCCGTCCATCAATTGTGTGTCTTTTGCTTCCAGGCTGAGGTGACATGGTGAGCAAACAAATTAGATGGATTTAACCCAGATCTCTTGACTGGGGGTGAATGTTTTCATTTGTTCTGCATTCTGTCAATCAATTGTGTGTCTTTTGCTTTCTCGCACCAAGTGTGCCAGGTATGCCCAGACGTGGGTCCTGGGCTCACTGTGCCACTAGATTTAAGCTATCCTGGCTGAAGAGGGGTGAAACCCCGAAACTGGTCCTAGGATGCTTGTTTCCGGACCAGGGAGGACCTGGCTTGGCAGTTCGGGCTGGACTGTTCCCATGATTCACAGGGTCAAGACTGATTTACATATGGCCAGGTTTAAGCTAGGGTGGCATGGTGTGCAAAAGAATGATGGATTTAACCCAGATCTCTTGACTTGGGTGAATGTTTTGATTTGTTCTGCATTCCGTCCATCAATTGTGTGTCTTTTGCTTTCTCGCCCTAAGTGCGCCAGGTATGCCCAGGCATGGGTCTTGGGCTCACTGTGTCACTGGAATCAAGCTATTCTGGCTGAAGGGGGGTGAAACCCCGAAACCGGTCCTAGGATGCTTGTTTCCGGTCCAGGGAGGACCTGGCTTGGCAGTTCGAGCTGGACTGTTCCCATGAGGCACAGAGTCAAGACTGATTTGCATATGACCAGGTCTAAACTGGTGTGGCATGGTGAGCAAAAGAATGATGGCTTTAACCCAGATCTCTTGACGGGAGACACATTTTTTGATTTGTTCTGCATTCCATCCATCAATTGTGTGTGTTTTGCTTTCTCGCCCTAAGTGTGCCAGGTCTGCCCAGATGTGGGTCCTGGGCTCACTGTGCCACTGGAATCAAGCTATTCTGGTAGAAGAGGGGTGATACCCCAAAACCGGTCCTAGGATGCTTGTTTCCGGTCTGAATAAGGACCTGGATTGGCAGTTCGGGCTGGACTGTTCCCATGAGGCACAGGGTCAAGACTGATTTGCAAATGGCCAGGTCTAAACTGGGGTGGCATGGTGAGCAAAAGAATCATGGATTTAACCCAGATATCTTGACTGGGGGTAAATGTTTTGATTTGTTCTGCATTCCGTCCATCAATTGTGTTTGTTTTGTTTTCCCGCCCTGAGTGCACCAGGTATGCCCAGACGTGGGTCCTGAGCTCACTGTGCCACTGGAATCAAGCTATCCCGGTTGAAGAGGGGTGAAACCCCGAAACCGGTCCTAGGATGCTTGTTTCTGTTCCAGGGAGGACCTGGCTTGGCAGTTCGGTGCTGGACTGTTCCCATGAGGCACAGTGTCAAGACTGATATGCATATGGCCAGGTCTAAACTGGGGTGGGATGGTGAGCAAAAGAATTATGGATTTAACCCAGAACTCTCTACTGAGGATGAATGTTTTGATTTGTTCTGCATTCCGTCCATCAATTGTGTGTCTTTTGCTTCCAGGCTGTGGTGGCAGCCTGGGAGCCATTTTGTACTTTTTGTTGCATGCAGGATGACACACCCAGTGCTGCAGCCCTATGGGGACACTCTGGACCTTATTATTACTTTGGCAGTCTCGAAGCGGGGCTGCCATGCTGCCGCTCCACTCCAAGACTGCCAAAGCCATAATAATCAGCCCGCCAGAGTGTGACTTTTAAATTCTCTGGTGGTCAGTTGTTTGGCAGTCCCAGGGCTGTGTCTTTAGAAAGGCATCCCAATGGGGGCGTCAAAGGCAGTTCCTGCAGGGTATGGACTGTTAAGTTCATGTCCTGCAGGAACTGGGGGTGAATGCAGACAGGGGGGCACAACATGTGCCTACCTGCATGCACCTGAATGCACCCCATGATGGCACAGAGGCACAAGGGGGCCTGCAGTTTCCTCGCCGCCACACTTTTCATCAAGTCACATCCCCATGAAAAGTGTGGGGGGTGGGGAAACTCGTAATATGCCTGGCGGAGTCACAGCAGCCCCGCCAAGCTTATTGCAGCATCCAGACTGCCGTAACACCTCCAGGGATCTCTGATCCCTGTCGATTGCAGCGGTGCCAATGCTGTCTGACAGCCCAAGTAATGGGACTGTCAGACTCCTGGTGCGGCGGTGCCCGTACCACCACCATGGCTTCAGCGGTCCACTGGACCGCCGTAGTCATAATAAGGCCCTCTGTCTTACATGCCTTGTGCACCCTTGGTAGCATATACTAGGGACGTATAAGTCATCTTATGCCAATTATGGGTAGCCAATTCAATATACACTTTGTAAGGGGTTAGAACACTGTCTGGTTGGCAGGCCTCAGTGGAACTCTGAGTCGCGAAACCTGCCATAGCAGTCCAAATCTCTGGGGGTGATCATGTGAAAAGATCCATTACCTTACATAATGAAGCCTCACAGAGGCACTCAAAATTCACTGATTACACAATTAGCCAGGGGGGCCCTACAGCCACATAAACACGGACTACTGTACCCTGTCACCTATGAGTTGAGATCCCAATATACCCCTTCCGTTGCTATTTGCAAAATTGATTATGTGTAATCCTAACACTCAGGCAAGTTGGGGCAGTCCAGACTATGCACAATAGAAGATCTTTTCGAGAACGGGACAATAATCCCATTTGATGTATTGCTTAACACAACCAAACTTAAACCCCTGATCCTTTCTAATGCTTAGGGTGATTTTAGCAACAATGCACAGTCTATAGGGCATCACTAACTCAGAACCTCACCAACATAACTACATGGAAACTCTTTTCACCTTGGGCATCAGCCGTAGGGTTATTACGTTGTTATATAGATCTTTCCTAACCTTATACATCTCTGCTCAAACCATATTGAAACTTTGCAGGAAAAAAGACACAAATATCCCACTTAGCACAAAACATTGAGCTAAACTCCTTGAATACCCTCAGAAAGTGTCCCTTAATGCTCAGCTAAAACAGATTCAATACTATCGATTACATACAGCAGATATATCTGCATACACAATCAGTAAACTACAATCTAGTGGGACAACATGCTGCCCCGGCTGTTATGCTGTGAACGCAGATTTTTATCATATGATGTGGGACTGCCCTGTAATTATTAAGGCCCCCATTAGGATGGCGGGCAGATCGCCACCACCGGGCCGGTGGTGGCGATTTTCCCACCAGATGGCCCCGTATACCCCACCGCCATATTAGAATGGCGAGGGGACCCGCGGAGGACGGAAAGACCGTCCTCCGCTTTTCCGCTGGTGGCAGTGCCTTGAAGGCATCGCCATCCATATTAGTATGTGGCATTTACAATGCATTTCCATGGCGGAGACTCCGCCATGGAAAGGCATGCGGATTTCCCTTCAGGGGCCCATTAAGGACCCCCAGGGGGGTGGCGGGCAGGGGGCTGCACTTGGGGGGTACTTATGGTACCCCCCAACATTGGCATGGACAAGGTGGCAGGCACCGCACGGTGCCTGTCACGTTGTGCATGCCAATGCACAACATGCATTATTGACATTACAGCACCGCCCGCCGCAATGTTAATAATGCGGGATGCAACTGCCAGGGTGGCGGTCGCATCCTGATTGCCTTGGCAGGACCACCGCACCTCTTGCGGGCGGTCCCAGATGCCATTGCGGTGTCCGCCCGCCATCGTAATAGATCTCTAAGTTCTGGCAGAAAGTCAGAGATTCCATAATTTAGGTAACTGGTAGGGAATGTTATGCTACACTAGACGCCTGTCTCATAGGCCTCGGTCCCCGCCCGAAGCATGGTAAGGCATGGTGCACAGACATAATATCTAGGTTTTTTTTTCAAACTACAGAAATATCGAGTTTTAAGTATCGTAGGGACAGAATATCAGCATCAAGAATATCGGTGGCCAGAATATCGACCAGTAGGTAAGAAATATTGTTTTTGTTGATATCGAAGTTAGTAATATCGTTAGCAAAAATATTGTTGTTAATAATACTGATGTTTATGTTAGTGTTATGTATTTTAATATGTATTTTATATGTACGTGTTCCACATTTTTTATGTTTTTTATTATTTTTTTAAATATATGTATTAAATGTTTAGAAGTTAGTAATTTTTTTAAAGTAAATTTTACGTTTTAGTACTGTAGCGGGTTGTGGGTTTATAAGGTAATAGGATGGGAAGTAATTTAATTATAGTAAATTAGATCATAATTTTTTGAAATTATTAATAATTTTTGAATTTTAGTTTGGTAGCCGGTTATGGGTTTATAGGGGAATAGGGTTGGAAGTAATTTAATTGTAATTAAGTAATGATTAATCTTTATGTATTGGTATTGATAATCAATTTATTGTTAGTTAATTATCAACTGGTAATTAATTTTTATTAATTGATAATTATATTTATTGTGTTAATTTTTCATTGGAGCAGGTTGTGGGTTTATAGGGGTACAGGGTGGGAAGTAATTTATTATAATTAAGTACTTATAAATGTTTATTTATTGGTATAGATAATTATTTTATTGTTAATTAATTATTATTTGATAATTATTTTTTATTAATTGAATAATTGATAATTATATTAATTGTGTTCGTTTTTATGCGGAGCGGGTTGTGGGTTTATAGGGAATAGGGTAGGAAGTAATTTAATGTTATTCAAGAAATTTTAATTTATTGGTATTTATAATTAAATTATTGTTAATTTATTATTAATTCATTATTTAAATTTAAAAAAATTAATTGATAAGTATGTAATTTTTACCCCTATGCTATCCAACACTGTCCCTACTGTTGCACTCACTGGAGTGGGAATAGTAATTTTAACCCTTTCGCTATCCAACATTTTCCATATTGTTGCAATCTCTGGAGTGGGAATAGTCATTTTTACCCCCACGCTATCCAACACTTTCCCTACTGTTGCACTTTCTGGAGTTGGAATAGTAATTTTTACCCGTACGCTATCCAACACCTTCCCTACTGTTGCACTCACTGGAGTGGGAATAGTAATTTTTACCCCTACGCTATCCAACACTTTCCCTACTGTTGCACTCTCTGGAGTTGGAATAGTTAATTTAACCCCTACGCTATCCAACACTTTCCCTACTGTTGCACTCATGGGAGTGGGAATAGTAATTTTTACCCACAGGCTATCCAACACTTTCCCTACTGTTGCACTCACTTGAGTGGGAATAGTAATTTTTACCCCTACGCTATCCAACACTTTCCCTAGTGTTGCACTCTCGGGAGTTGGAATAGGAATTTTATTCCCTCCGCTATCCAATATTTTTCGGTATTGTTTTAGTTAATGTTGTGTATTATTTATTTTAAAAAGATTGTAATTTTTAAATTTGTTATATATATTTTTTGTATTTTTATTTATATTATGTTTGTATGTGTATATATGTTTTTATAATTTATTAAATATTTGTTACCAATTTATGTTATTAAAATAATTATTTATGAATATTATTAAGTGAGCATATATATTATATTTTATATGTATATGTTTATTTATATGTATCAGTTATGATTTTTAAACATTTTGAAATATTTTAAACTATGTTTCTTTTAATTATATGTATTATTTACTTTATTTACTATATAACGACATTTTTACCAACGATATTTTTGACATCGATATTTTGGTACTTACCATGATGTAGATAGGATGTCGATATTTTTGACTTTGATATTTTTGTCACAATATTTTTGTACCTCGATATTGTGGTAGTCGATATTTTTTCAGTGATTCGTAATGCATGAACTAAAATGGCAGATTTATTACTGATACTGGCAAAACGAACCATTACATTGAGCTGGAAAGCTGCTTCAGGCCCCCATATTAGGCAATGTGAGTCAGCTGTTAAAAAGTTTACAACTGGTGACAGCTTATAGCAGTAGCGGCCGGTACAGATCGCAGGTGCGGGCGCGTTGCGTGGTGATGGCAGGGGGGAGCGGGAGAAGCGGATGTAAATTTAAACAAAAGGATAAAACTTACCTTCTTGCCACTTCCTTGCCACGTTTCTCTACATAGTCCCGCGCTCGGGCCCGGAACAGGAAGCACACCCAGGCTCCCAGTCAGCCAATCACAAAGCTGCAATGCAGCATTGTGATTGGTCTGAGCGCCATGGTTCAGCGTGCAGACAGTGACTGAAAGCCTGGGAATGTTCTCCACGCAGGCTGTAATGCAGCCTGCGTGGAGAACATGCAAAGTGCGCATAAATGTTTAGCCGGCCCAAGACGGCCGGCCAAACATTTATGCACACTTACAGTGTGCTCACCACTACCCCTGTTCCTATCGAGAGAGCAGCTCCACCCCGCAAAGCTGCCAGACATCAGGACAAAATAAAATAATAACAGCACGCATTATTTTCATTTTATTTTCCCTTAACTTCCCTGCTATAAAGCAGTGGGGCGAGGCTCCTCTGCCTTGGCGGAGGAGCTACCAGTGGCCAATAGGGATCTGAATGAGCAATATATGTGGAGGAGGTGTGGCGCTGCGGCGACTGACTCCGGAATCTGGGGATCATGGTTCGATCCCCAGCACCGGCGGCAGATTAGCCCAGCACCAAGTGACTCGGGCAATAGCTTGCTTAATCTTCCCGACGGCCCCCAGCGCCTAGAGACCCTTACGGGTGATTGTTCGCGCTTTACAAATGTGGATTATTATATGTGGTGTTTTTGGAGAATGGACAAGATCATATACGGCTCCCATGAGAAGTAGTCATCAGCCTGGAATAGCCAATTGCAAGCCTTTTCCCCAATCCTGCTTATAGCATACTCTCCACCAAACAAGTTAATTCTAAATGTTTCAAAGTATCGCCTCTTCTTTTCATCGATTAATGCCCTAATTCATCTTGCAGCTGGCAGCAACACTCGTTCTCTTATTAATTTGTTCTTTCAAATGAGTTTCATGGTTTTCAATAAGGCATTTTATTAATATTATAATAAGTGCTAATGAGACAATGGGATTTGTATACTATGTACCTGAATCTTACTGCTCTGTACTGATTGCATACATGTGATACTATCTCATACTGTCTCACAGGCAAACTGCTCAAAATAATGAGGTTCCTGGATGAAAACATTTAAATATGCAGTTTTCCATTGTACAGAGCTTATCAGCATTGTATGAATTTATGAAATGACAATAACAAATATATTATTAAAATATTTAATCTGAGACCAAAAAAACACGTGTCGGGATTTTACCAAGATCTGGAAGTGCGATTAATGGTGAGACTGCTTTTGCTTACTACTGGCCAAGATCTAGGGTAGTTGCTCAGGCACAGACAGATAGTTCTGCGCTATCCCAGACAGCTTGGACAAGGACTCAACAAAGTCTGGCTCTTGGGAGACATTCAGAAGTTGAGGTGGATAGAGCATCTTTCTTTGTAGAATCACAGCCCAGACAGCCTGAGCGGGGGTATTCTGCTGCCGAGCAGAGCAAGGCTTGCTCTCCTCCGAGCATCTTTTGAGGTCTGCACTACACAGAGTTTCTAGGCTTATTACAGAGGCTCTTCATCAATGAGGTTGGGCAGAATAGATCGTGTGTTCTTCGCAAACAGGGAGAAGGGGTTATGAACTGAATTGACTACATCCTTGTGCTGACAGGTAAAGCTCCCTTTTCCACAAAACACACTTTACACCTTAGTCCCGCTCATATTAAAAATTGCCCCAATAATTTGCTGATTATTGCAAAACTTGAAACAGGTGAGGTAAGCATTGGTACAGTCCATTAGCTCAAAACATGTTGCACTATAAAAAGTCCTTTATTGATTGCTGACGGTGAGTATTATCACAGTATTGAAGCTAAGACTGACGTGTCCTCAGGAATTCAACGCATGGGATTCTTTGTGTGGCATACCTACACCAGAAACAGCGTAGTGCTCAGACACTTGGGGCATATTTACAAGCCCCTATCGCCACAGGAATGTCACTGTTTATGATGTTCCTGTGGCGATAATCCCTTCGCCTTATTTACAAGGCAGCCTTATTTACAAGGCAGCGTTAAATGTTAAGCCACTTAATGTGGCTTAACGCCGCCTTGTAAATAAGGCTCCCTTTCACGCTACACTTAGGGGCGATTCTGATCTTGCTGGGAGAAGGCTACGTCAGACTCGGATCCGGAGGGCTTTCCGACCAACTTGTGCTCTGGGGCTCAGAGCGCCCGAGTACGATGCGAACAAGCGCTGACAGATACGGGTCGCACGGAGCCCCATTGAAGTCAATGGGAGCCTGTTGTACGACGCGTACATAGGCTCCCATTGATGAAAAAGGTACGTTGTGCACAAAGGCGCCCCAGGTAGTGGGGACGCATCTGTGCCACCCGCACTGTACATGCATGTGTAGGGGGGACCCTTCAAGGGTCCCCCCCTGTGATCAACTCGTAAGGCTACGGGTGAAGAGGGTCCGGCGCGGACCCCCGAAATCCGCTTCCTGGAGCGTTTACGTGTCAGAGGCTCCGACTCGATCTGGCTGTCCGAATCGTGCATCGCACTGGCTCGGTCGGAAATCGTCTCCATTACATGGCACGATTTGCGTGCGGACGAGACGTACGGAGCGGTTCAGACCCGAAAACAATTTGGTCGGCGATTTCGCGTTTCTTGCATCGCACTTGCTTGCTCGTACAGCTGTACGAGTCGGACGGAAAACACGCTTACGGCTCGTGCTTTTTCCGGCCGGATCGCGTTCGGAGCCCTTCTGAGCGAGATCGGAATCAGCCCCGTAGCGTGAAAGGGGCATGCAATGGGTTTTGCACTGGGTTTTCTGCCGCACCACCCATTGATTTTGATGCTGCGCCCTATTTGCAAGTGTACCATAAATAGGAGGCAATGCCAAAATTAAGACCAGGGAAAACCTGGTCTTAACATGGCGAAACAAGGAGAAATGCTTAATTTCTCCCTCTTTTGCTGTTTCTATGTGTGCTGCATTGTGCAGCACACATAAAAACAGCAAATGGCCATGAATGATTGTTCATGTGCAGGAAGGTGTCCCTTCCTGTGCTCCAGCGCTGAGTGCAAAATCCCTCCCTCCATCACAGACCAAAGATCTCACATACACACTCTATCCATACATTCACTGGTGGGGCCCATAACACCAACATTCACTCACCATTAGTCCGTGTGGGAGGCGATTATTCTCCAAACGCTGGCATGAGAAGGAAATACAACTTTTACCCTAATGAGCGACAAATCGACACCACCTTCTGATACTCATTAGGCCCTGAACTTCACCTTTAGTATTCCTCTCATAAATCGGGATGGATCAGTTAGTTGCTGATTTAGCCCACAATTCTAATTCCCTAATTAACCTTTTCAGTAACACATTTCAATGAATAAACAACCCAACTCATTTCCGTAGATATTCAATTTCGATTTTTATATTAATATTTCAAATTAAATCATTCATTTGATCAAGTTGCCATTCATATTTACCTATTCTGGCTAAATGTCTTCCTCTATGTCAAATCTGGCAGTCTCGCAAATCTATGCCCATCAAATTTAGTAATTCAGTTCATCAGGAGTTTGGGCATTAATTCAGTTCATCAAAGATTCAGGCAAACAGCTGTCCTGCTGTGTCACCGTCCTCTCCGTCAGCATAACGTCAGGAAATCGAGAAAGGCCAGAAACGAACCCGCACCAACCTCTCTATTCTACCATAATTTATAGTAAAAATCATTGACAATTTGTATCGAAAACGGGTCTTCAAATGTTCTGATTGGTCAATTGAAATCGTCTGACAGGATTCCCACCACAATAAAGTCTCTGATGTCATTATACTTGATTTATCCGGTTTTTAGTGGCACATTATTGTTCTTTCAGAAAAGCTGGTTTGTGTCCCAGGGCAACCTTGAAGGGTACAGTCTGCTTAGGGTCATGACGAGGCAACTGTAGCTGGCGTCAGCGCAGGCGCACTTCACCCAAGCCTTGTTCAGCGTCGGCAGTCGGGTTAGGCACCAAAGGCAGCCATCTTTCGATAGGCCAAAATGGTCAACTTAAGCAAAGAAACACAAAACGTAATTAATACATAGAAATGACTAATTAAATGTTATTCCCTCGCTAATACTCATATGTGTGTGTATTTATCTAGCAAAAGCAACACTCAATGCGGTTTATACTTACTAAATAAAGCACAACTCACAATTACATCACAAAAGCGACATATATCATGCAATTTTCTAATTGTCTATCATTAATATGCATACAGAATTTAGTTCACGTATTAATTAAGCCATGCAGATGCAAATCCCACGTGTAATCCATATATTAGTAAGGTTGGTAAATATTTTCCACATCACTCCAATCCATTAGTTTGATTATAATTAATTAATTAATCTAATTAATAAAACAACATGCAAAATGGGGTGGGTATACAAATGTAAGCATTACCCACTCCAGCACACAAAGAAATCACTTAAAATATGACGATTTGCAACTTCTAGTGTGCTGCACAATGCAGCACACATAGAAGTTGCAATTCACCATTCTGGGTTGTTGGTGCAAGAGTGCCTGCGTTGGCGCTATGCAGCTAGATTTAGTGTCAGTGCTAGGGGAAACGCAGGGGTGCACCGCATTCTTGTGAATACAGTGCATCCCTGCAGTTTCAGAATGGCAAAGCGTGGTGTTAGCAATGTTTGCTTAATGACACGCTTCGCCATTCCCTCGTGAATAAGCCCCTAGATTTATTGTCTGGGTAGTTCCTTGGAAATCTGTTCCATGTGAACATACCCAAATAAAGGAAGGATCAAGGAAGAATAACAAAGCAGAAGAATGTGACAATTGACACACACAACTGTGCACATTTGTCCCTGGATCACACCACGTCAGCATTTGGGTCTCCATACGGTACCAGTGCAGATTGCCACTGATTTCAAGATGCTGGCCCTCACACACCAAGCAGTGTATATTCAATGCCTTCATTATCTTTCAGGCAATGGAAAGCAAAAAAAGCTTTGTTAAGTTTAACTTAGCCAAAAAGGAGAAAGATGCCCTGATTGACCTGCAAAATGATAGATCGATAGTGGTGAAGCAGGCCGACAAAGGTGGGGCAGTTGTCCTTTGGGACGTCAATAAATATAAGAAGGAAGTACTCCGCCAGTTGGAAGACGTGACCTGCTATCGGAAAATTAAGAAAGATCCAACTAAAGAACTACAAGACCAACTTTTTCATATTATTGAGGAAGGCTTTTCACAAGGCTTCGTGGGCCCCAAAGAACGTCTGTTTCTTAAAAAGATGAATCCAAGGATACCGGTCTTTTATGCCTTACCCAAACTCCACAAAAATGAATTGGATCCCCCAGGACGACCTATAGTATCTGGTTGTGAATCACTCATTGAGCCAGTGGCTCAATATATCGATTTTTTTCTGAAACCATTCATCAATCAAGTTCCGGCACATTTGAAAGACACCACTGCTTTCCTTAATAGAATAACATCCGTGCATTTCAACAAAAGCACACAACTGATGGTTTCAATGGACGTGGTGTCACTCTACACCCAAATTCCTCAGGATCAAGCTTTGGAGGCCTTAGAGTGGTTTTTAAATCTAAGAGAGCGACCAGTACAAGTTCCAACGGAATTTCTTCTGTCTCTGGCCAAGTTTGCACTATCCAAAAATTACTTTTCTTTTGACTCTCAGTTTTTTTACCAAACAAGAGGCGTGGCTATGGGTTGTCCTTTCGCCCCGGAGTTGGCTGTGCTATTCATGGGTTTATATGAAAACAGTTTCATATATAACAACAACCCGTTTGTTGCAAATATTTCCAACTACATGCGTTATATTGACGACATTTTCCTAATTTGGACTGGCACACAGCAAACACTGGACGAGTTTATTGGTTGGCTCAACGGAAGATCAAATGACATCAAATTTAGTAGTGTTTCGTCAAACGAATCAATTACATTTCTGGACGTCAAAGTAGTGGCTTCGGATGGAGAGCTTGAAACCACACTTTTCAGAAAAGAGACAGACCGGAATAAGGCACTACATTATACGAGCAACCACCCTCGTAGTCTGAGACAAAATCTACCTTACGGTCAGTTCTTGCGAATTCGCAGGAACTGTACCAAAAAAGAGGAATACTTCATGCATGCCAACAAATTAAGAGATCGCCTCCTTGAGAGGGGATACCCGAAGAAACTTATTAAACACTCTTTGAAGAGAGCTTGGTGGACACCAAGAGAGACATTGTTGGAGCAAAAAACTAGGAATAAGGGCAACAGATCTGTCTGTGTTACAACATTCTGCCCTAACAGCCACCAACTCCGGAAACTCATCCTAGGCAATTGGCATTTGATCAAGGACCTCCATGAGGATTTTTCTACACCTCCAATGTTTGCTTACAAAAAGGAGAAAAGTGTAGCTAACTACATAGTACGTGCTGCCCTACCAAAAGAAGAACAGCGGACATTAAGGAGTATGCTTAATTTACCGCCAGTTGTTGGTCACCACAAATGTGGAACATGCATAAATTGTGAGCAGACCATAGAGGGTGATGTCTTTTCTTTCAATACCACTCACTGGAAGCATAACACATTCAGTAATTGCAAAACAAAGAATGTTGTTTATGCAATAATTTGTCCCTGCCCAAAGTTGTATATTGGGAAGACAACCCAGGAGGTTCGACAACGTATCATCCAGCATAAATCCAGGATCAGACGACGAGTGGAGAATGCCTCATTAGTCCACCACTGGGTCACTAATACACACAGTGAGGCTGATTTGAGATGGACAGTTTTGTCCAAGATTGAAAGAGATCCACGTGGAGGAGATTTGGAAGGCCAATTAAGCCAACGTGAGGCATTTTTAATCATGAAATACAACACGGCGATTAACGGCCTGAATGAAGTTGCGGAGATATTCAGACCAATTGCTTAATTTGAGGACAACATCATTTCGTTGTCTCCATTGTTTTTTCCTGGTCCTTCCTGCTGTTGCAATTTTTCAAACTATGCACAGTTTTACCTATCATCTAAGTCTGTTTATTATAATTCATGGACAGTTCCGATCCGTTTTTTAGCCACTCATTCCCCCCTTTTGGAATCCTTCCTTCGTTTTATACGCGAAAATATTTTTTTCACATTCGTGAACACACAACTTCAGGAGAGCGAAGTTTAAACCACATTGCCCGGCAGCCACTTGGCGGTTTTATGGACAACCATCGTTTTCCGATTCTAAGCATACTCCTTTTATTGTTCCAAAGTTTCTATAAAATCGTGGCCACGTTTTCCAAAATACACCTGGAGGGGGGCCGAGCACAAACTACATCTACCAGCAACCTTTGGGCTTCTGGTAGTTTCAGTCAGTTTTAACCGTCACTTGTTCCCATAATGCAATGTGTATCTCACTAATGGATTGACACGTTTATGGACGGACGAAAAATGCACTCCCGGTAAGCTCGTGGGTTAACAAAGAATAAGAACGCTAAGGGGACGGGAGCCTTGAGGAATCAGGTCTTAAGAGTCTTTGCGATGACTTATGCCGCTCGTTTCGTTTTTTAGATCCCGGCGCGGGCAAAACATTTGAAGTGGACTAATGAATTCAAGTAAGTTTTGCACTTCACAAGGCTGGCTGTTGTTCGGCTTTTGAACGCTTTTGTTAACGGTTGTTACGGGGGTTGAAAGGGATGACGTTAGTAATCGGAGCTCGTTTTCCTTCACTTTAGAAAAGCAAATATTCAATCATTGGTAGCCGGAAAAGAGGACACGTTCCCCTGATCCAGTAAGTCGAGCGAGTACTATCATTTTAGTCTAATTCTGTTGTGTGTCCTGTGCTATATGTATAACCTGTTATAGACAAGTTGGAAACTATAATGTAGATGGTTTCTTGTTTAGGTCCCTCTTCATTGGAAATGACTTGGATCCATTTCAGGCAGATAGATTTCTACATTTTAAGGTGGGTGTTGAGAGGCCGTCTTGGTGCTTCGTAGGAACTCTGAGTCACAGTATCATATCCTAAAACGTTTTTTTATTGTTCATTGCAGAAATTGGTTGGTCCTGAGGAGAACCCATAATTCAGTGGTTCGAAACGCGTCGACCAGTTCTTTTTCCTTGTGTCGCACCGCTTTCAAGATATTTTTTCTTGTGTATTTCAAAATAATCTGTTATATTCATTGTGGCAACGAAAAAACAGAATGGTTTTTGGATGGTGAAATTGAGATGTAATCAATTTTACTAGTGAAGAAAGGTCGCCACAAGGACCCAGTTCTTTACAGTGTGTAGATGTTTTTGTGTATGCATGAGTATAATGGCCATGAGTGCTTGATGAATGTTTGCATGTTTGTTTCAGTTATCCAGGGGATCATTATTAATGTGTTGTTGTACTACATGTTTTGTAAATTTTGTATATATGATCTTAGCGCAATGAAGCAATGTCTCAGCGCAAAATCATTTTGAAATGTGAAATTAATTAAAATCATTTCCGTTAAATAATAAGGAAATTCATAAAACCCTCCTCTCAAGTTTCATTTCTTTTTAGGAGTTATTAAAGTATTTTGTTGAGTTATTCTCAGCTTGAACTTCCTGTTCTGTTTTCCTTTCATTATCTGTGAGTCATGGCAATCAGATTCAGATCACCTAGAAGCCAAAGAGTAAATACCTATCGCAAACATCAACGGGTAGTGACTTTTTTCGGCAAGGAAATGCTTTTTTTGGAATGCGCTGCCTATAGCACTGCACATCATGAGAAACCAGCTGATATAAACATATGGACATCATGACTGTCCTGTTCTACAGAGCTCAAGGGTGCAAGTGCATGCCTATATGAATGCCATCTAACCATACTTAGCATTAACACAACAGTTCCCATTTTATTTATTTGCATTTGAAATGTGTGTCACACCTGAAAGCCCCTTCAGAGTGTTTCAACGAACAGAGATTGCAATAGAAATGGTGGTATTTGAAGAGAACCGCGGAAGCTAAAATACTCCAAACACAAACACCATTAGCAGCACAGGATATGATGGAAATGCCTTTGTAAGCACAATGAATGCCCAGCAGCAGAGTGAAGGATGAAGTCTTAGACATGTGCCTAGATATAGGTGCATGGGATAGAGCCCAGAAGTGTCTATATAATAGTAAAGACTTAATTACAGACTGAGCACAAACGAATAATATTTAGGGGGTTATTTAGAGTTTGGCAGAAACAGAACTCCATCACACAATGATAAAGGCTATGAAGAGGCTGAATGAACTGCCCATTTGAAATCATGGACCAATTCAAACGTGGACTTATATTACAGATAGGAGATCAGAATTTTCTCTGAGGTCACAGAGGAGTGTCGTACTCTAGCAGGGCAATACTGAACAAATGTGTCACTCATTAGAACAGCCAGACTGTGAGAGGGCCGAACCAGCAGCTGATCAGCTTTTGCGGGTGTTGTAAACTCTTTGGGGGAATTCATAGACTGGTAACTCTCAGATCCCTTGCACGAGCAATTAAAAGAGACATAAATGAACAGTAGGAGAAATGGGGCATAGACTTGGGAACAGAGTTATCAGAGCAAGAATGGTCAGTGGCCCATGACCACACCACTGGATTCTCTAAATAAAACTTGAGATTTAAATGCATTGATTTAACTATTAGCACTGCACCACAGTAACAGGGAAACAATTACACAGCATATACCTGAGGGGTCTCTATAAGTTTCCAAGATGTGAGGAGGGTAAAGCGTACTCCTTTTGTTTGGTTTGGGTAAGCACTCCAGTTCAGTACTTCTGGAATTAGGTCACTAAATAGGCAGCTGATCTCACTGGGAAACATAATGGTGCCGATCACGATCCGGTAAAAACCGGGTACGAACCGTCGGACGGAGCATAATCTCCGTCCGACGCGTATCCGGTCGTCAAATTTTACAAACAAGGAATTACGATTCGCACGGGAACACCATTTCCGTACGAATCGTAAAAAAGCCCGAGCGAACAAAATAAAACCACCAATGCGATCCGGGACAGCGCCGAACTGACGTCGGGACGCTCGCAGCCTGCCATTCACGAACCAGGAATCACGATTCGCACCGACGTCATCCCGCACGGACAATATTTTCCGGCACCCAAAAACTGCCGGGAAATCAGGACGACGCGAACAAGGACCACCAGTACGCGACGGACACACAGGACGACGCGAACAAGGAGGACCCGTACGCGATGGACAGACATGGACCCGAACCTACGAGTCATCCCGGCCCTCATAGCAGTCCACCTCCTCTACAGGTTACGACGCAGACGCCGCAGAAGGTCAGAATAACTAAGGGAGGGGGGAAAGTGGGGTGGGGTGGGGGTGGCAGGACCAGGGCAGGCCACAAAACACCCACCAAAGTCACACACCACACATGCCCAGGACATACCTGACACCCATGCCCTAGTCACTACGAGGGGGTGGGGGCGTGTCCAGATAAGCCAGCGACCGCCACAACAGAAGTCCGGCACCACGCGAACCGGCAACACAACCAGACCGGTACGTCCCGTACCCACGCCTGAAGAGCGTGGGTACGAGTCGAACCACGCCCACACCCACGTCACCCCAACAATGGCGGGACGGCTCGTACCCACGTGGCAAAGGCCTGGGTACGGGCCGCAAAAGCATCACACAGCGTGGGGACGGATATGTACGGACCCTACCCCCACCCGCCTACGTATGGAGCGTACCCCCACCCCACCAGTGTAAGTTCGACTCCTACCCTCACCCGCGGACGTACGGACCGTACTCCCACCCCCACCAGTGTAAGTACGACTCCTACCCTCACCCGCGGACGTACAGACCGTACCCCCACCCCCACCAGTGTAAGTACGACTCGTACCCTCACCCCGTATGCATGGAGCGTACCCCCACCCCACCAGTGTAAGTACGACTCCTACCCTCACCCGCGGACGTACGGACCGTACCCCCACCCCCACCAGTGTAAGTATGACTCGTACCCTCACCCCGTATGCATGGAGCGTACCCCCACCCCACCAGTGTAAGTACGACTCCTACCCTCACCCGCGGATGTACAGACCGTACCCCCACCCCCACCAGTGTAAGTACGACTCGTACCCTCACCCCGTATGCATGGAGCGTACCCCCACCCCACCAGTGTAAGTACGACTCCTACCCTCACCCGCGGACGTACGGACCGTACTCCCACCCCCACCAGTGTAAGTACGACTCCTACCCTCACCCGCGGACGTACGGACCGTACCCCCACCCCCACCAGTGTAAGTACGACTCGTACCCTCACCCCGTATGCATGGAGCGTACCCCCACCCCACCAGTGTAAGTACGACTCCTACCCACACCCGCGGACGTACGGACCGTACTCCCACCCCCACCAGTGTAAGTACGACTCCTACCCTCACCCGCGGACGTACGGACCGTACCCCCACCCCCACCAGTGTAAGTACGACTCGTACCCTCACCCCGTATGCATGGAGCGTACCCCCACCCCACCAGTGTAAGTACGAACCTACCCTCACCCGCGGACGTACGGACCGTACCCCCACCCCCACCAGTGTAAGTACGACTCGTACCCTCACCCCGTATGCATGGAGCGTACCCCCACCCCACCAGTGTAAGTACGACTCCTACCCTCACCCGCGGACGTACGGACCGTACCCCCACCCCCACCAGTGTAAGTACGACTCGTACCCTCACCCCGTATGCATGGAGCGTACCCCCACCCCACCAGTGTAAGTACGACTCCTACCCTCACCCGCGGACGTACGGACCGTACCCCCACCCCCACCAGTGTAAGTACGACTCGTACCCTCACCCCGTATGCATGGAGCGTACCCCCACCCCACCAGTGTAAGTACGACTCCTACCCTCACCCGCGGACGTACGGACCGTACCCCCACCCCCACCAGTGTAAGTACGACTCGTACTCTCACCCCGTATGCATGGAGCATACCCCCACCCCACCAGTGTAAGTACGACTCCTACCCTCACCCGCGGACGTACGGACCGTACCCCCACCCCCACCAGTGTAAGTACGACTCGTACCCTCCCCTCAAATGCATGGAGCGCACCCCCACCGTGTATGTTCCAAGCGTACACATCCAGAAATAGGAGGTCTGTGTGCAGAGTCCTCCCAGCAGTGCCCTGAGACAGGAGGGGTGTGTGCCTATCACTACCAGCAGTGCCCTGAGACAGGAGGGGTGTGTGCCTATCACTAACAGCAGTGCCCTGAGACAGGAGGGGTGGGTGTGGAGTCCTCCCAGCAGTGCCCTGAGACAGGAGGGGTGTGTGCCTATCACTAACAGCAGTGCCCTGAGACAGGAGGGGTGTAACACATGTGTGTGAGGCTGGAAGTACCCACATGCATACTGCCTACAAGGGAACATGTCCCCATGAACTCATGTCAACAGACTCCACACACAAGTACAGTGATCACCAAGGATGCCACGAATGTTGCAGGTGGAGACATGGCCCTGCATGCATGGCCAAAGTAGAAGGGCTCCGTCACACACACAGCTCATGTAGACACAGCTCTGCGCTAAACATTGGGAACACCCTGCAGGGAAGATATCAGGGTACACAGAGGAAGGAATACACCCTGGGACAATTGCACCATGCAGTAACTGCTTCCATGAACAAAGAAAGTTAGCTAACACCTTGTGATGGCACACAGATCCCAGGGTCCCCCCAATGAGCAGCACACTACTACATATCCCACACACCCAACACATAAACACCACCCAAAACCATGTAGCAGCCCCACCAACACCAATACCAGCATAGCAGTAGTGTTATAATGAAAAAAAAATTAAGCTTTATTCAGCATGAGCACAATGTCCGTGGATCGCAGGCAGTTCAATGTTCACAAAGCCCATAGGGCAGTCAATGAGTCTCAGCTGGATGGGGGACACAGTGGGATGCGTGTCCCCTACCTTGCCTGCACAGTTACATGCCATCGTCTTCCACAGGGGTGAGGGCATCATGGGGGGGGAAGCACCAGGCACCGCAGGGACATCAGGGCAAAGGGGAGGCGTTGTGGGTGCAGGGATGGAGGACTCCACCACAGGGGGTGGGGCAGGGCCAAAGACGGAGGCCAGGATGGCACTACACACCTTTGCAAGGTCCTCCAGGGATTCCCCTGCACCCGAAGGATCCACAGGCCCCAAGGAGGGGGGGGGGGTCAGAGGGATGGGTCGCAGCGCCACCGGGGGAGGGTGTAGACAGGGGGGGGAGAATCAACCACCCTGACCGAGGACTTCCTTGACCGCTTGCGTGGTGGTGTCACTGTGGGGCTCAGGGACAGAGCGGCCATGAAGGAGTCCTTGGGGGAGATGTGGCCAGGAGAGCTGAGGGGAGGGGATTTGGAGGGAGTGGACTGGGTGGAATGCGGACTCCCACTATGGCTGCGTGTCACACCTAGTGGGTGTGCCTACCTCACCCTGTGTGTGCGTGTCAGGAGGAGTGCGGTGGACCTTCCCTGCTGGTGTGGTGCCTGTGTCTGTTGATGTGGGTGCATGCCGACGTCTGGGTGTACGTGGGACAGGCATGGGAGTGGGAAGTGTGGATGGGGCAGGGGTAGGTGGGGGGAGGTCGCGCTGCAGGAGACCCACTGCTGCAGTCAGTGTGGAGTCTATGGACCTCAGCAAGTTGCGTTGGTCAGCCTGCGATGAATGAATGCCCTCCAAGTATGCCTCGATGTTGGTGAGGGTTTTGCCGTGGGAATGGAGGACATTAAGGATCGCAGCCTGACCAACCTGCAGTTGCCGCTGGATGTCCACAGACTCAGCATTGGCGGCAGCAGTGGAGACAGGGGCAGGGGGTGCGGTGCCTGGCATGAAGGAGACATGCGGTGACCGGGCACGCTGGGAAGGGACACGAGCAAGTGGGAGGCGGCTGATGGGAACTGAGGGGGCGGTGCGAGGTGTTGTTCCGCTGTCAGCTGCTGGTGCAGCCACCGCCCACTCGGAGACATCCTCCTCGGACCTGTCAGCTTCGTATTCTGACGTGCCAGTCGACAGGTCCTCGGCCGCACTATCCTCCGCCTCTGTCCCACTCGATGTGCCAGCCCCGATGTCACGGCTGGCACTGGTGCTCGGTCCCTCCGCCTTGTCTGTGTCCATGTCTCCCTCTGTGTCCCCCGACGATGCTGTGGGCAGGGTGGAGAGACAGAAATTAATCAGACACCTGTACACATCTGTCACATGAGTCCAATCTACATAGGTAACATTGCATAGCCTGAAAAGGAAGATCCCTAACATCTACTAAACAAGGTACCGATGTAGGGCATGAAACACACAGTTGGTTGAGCCACCATGCCACTGAAATACCATGGAGAGCATGAGACAATAGCTAAAGACAGGAAACGGAGTCTGACATAGCACCCAGGCCCTGGGGACAATCCAGCACTGCATCTGCACCACACAGCGTTGGCGAAAATACCGATGACCAGGGACCATATCCATGAACTTGAGACACATGCTGCATAGGTAATGCTGAAAACATGCCCAACATGACTCGGTCACTGCACCTTGCGTGTGTGTCCAGACAAACATCACACACTGCCCAGACCCAGCAAGTAGAAATCTGGATTTGACATATAGGCTTTGCCCGCCCCAACCACCCCCTACCCGAGGCAAATAGTTGAGACACAGGTGGCACCAACATCTCATAGTCTGGGTGATAAACACAGGGGCAGGATAAATGCAAGATTGGACGCCAAACACCCAAGGTGCGCCTGTACAAATAATGAGGTACCAGTGCCCATCCTCAGATGAGTATAACAAGACACACAGGCACTAGCAACTGTGAGTATGAAGAAGGACATTCAGGTCAGGCTGCACTGTGGACACCTGTACAAAATAGCACGTCTATATATATGGTGCCAGGGGACAATGGCACAGAGCACAACCTACGCTGTAGACACTGAGAGTGTCCACGTGTATGATGACACATACAACACTGATGAAAAGGTGCCCCAGGGGACAGTAGTGGCCACGCAACTCCATGCTCCTGAATGGTAATGACTGCAACACACGCCACCATCCCTGCACTATGCGTATCGCACACTCATGCACATCATGTCACAGGCCACTACATAGGAAATGCGCGCTGTAAGGCATGACACATGAGAGACCAACTCCCATGTCTGGAGTCAGCATCAGTGCCAACTGACATGGAACCCACATGCAGTGAACTTGACAGGGCACAGCCAAGGTCCCAAAACCTGTTACACACCACCCCCACACATGATGCTACAGGCATAGTTCTCGTGGACAAAGCGCCAGCCTACATTACCTTGTGAAGGAGTGACTACACACAGACCAGGGAACACATTGCAAGGAGGGGAAGGGTGGCAGGGGCGCAGCGCTATACTGGGGCAAACTGGATCTGCACAGCACCTTTAAACCCTGGCAGTGAATTCATGCTACTGTGCCCTTACAAATGCCGGTGACACACAACAAACACACATGTACCTACCCCCTTCCGGCTGCTGCATCGCCTGTAAGCGCCTCTCCAAGTCTGGAAAGACCACCGGCAGCACACGCCTGTGGAGGTGGCTCAGACGGCGGCGGCCGCGGTTCTTGTGGCTCTCAGGTGAGTCCCCCAGCAGGACCCGTGCAATCCTCCGCGTCCAGCACCGGATATCCTGCCAGCGTTTCCTCACCTGGGACAGGCTCCGCCTCCGACCATCCACACCCCTCACGGCACTGACGGCGGTCAGCCAGATCTGCGCCTTGGCAGTGGCGCCTACCTGTGAGGAAGAACAAGTGACACCACATCAATACACCAGCCACATGTCACAGAGAGACATATGAGAACAAATTAGCTGGTAACAACAAGGCATGTCATGCAGCCAACGCATTGCACCTTTGTCATAGGGACATGATCCTCTGGTGAGGGAAAAAGCAGTACGTGCCATAGTGGGTACACAGGTGGAATGATGGCAATGTCACAATCAATGATCAAGGCTCACACTGTGCATCACACCCACCCCTCCTGTCTCAGGGCACTGCTGGGAGTGATAGGCACACACCCCTCCTGTCTCAGGGCACTGCTGGGAGTGATAGGCACACACCCCTCCTGTCTCAGGGCACTGCTGGGAGTGATAGGCACCCACCCCTCCTGTCTCAGGGCACTGCTGGGAGCACTCTGTACCCACCCCTCCTGTCTCAGGGCACTGCTGGGAGTGATAGGCACACACCCCTCCTGTCTCAGGGCACTGCTGGGAGTGATAGGCACACACCCCTCCTGTCTCAGGGCACTGCTGGGAGCACTCTGTACCCACCCCTCCTGTCTCAGGGCACTGCTGGGAGTGATAGGCACACACCCCTCCTGTCTCAGGGCACTGCTGGGAGTGATAGGCACACACCCCTCCTGTCTCAGGGCACTGCTGGGAGTGATAGGCACCCACCCCTCCTGTCTCAGGGCACTGCTGGGAGCACTCTGTACCCACCCCTCCTGTCTCAGGGCACTGCTGGGAGTGATAGGCACACACCCCTCCTGTCTCAGGGCACTGCTGGGAGACATCAGGCATCCCCCCCCTGGGACCCCCCCAACAGTACATGGCATGTGTGTCACACCAGGACACAATGCCAGAAGTCACAGTCACAACATAGGGACAGTCTGTGCCAGTGGCCTATGCACTCACCTGAAACCCTGGTCACCCATACAGCATGGGGTACTGTGGGAGGATCACATCCAGCAATGCCATGTTCTCCTCCAGGGTGAATGGCTGTGACCTCTCCACAGCCCTTGACATGGTTCCAGGGAATCAGTAGCAGCAGCTGGGTCGACGAATTCAAAGATGTGCAGGCAAGTACTCCCTCATGGGACCTGGCTGCCTTATATGTGCCTTTCTGCCCTGTCTCATGCACAGGAGTACAGAGTGATTGGTCACTCACATTTGCATCCTATGTTTCCACCAATCCCTTCAAACCTAGCAGTCTGTGTGTACTCTATCGGTTTTATTCTCCTGCATGATGTCAGCTCCACAAACACATTGCAACAAAGTATCTTAATTCCAACTGACTTCTGCTGTTCACCTTCCAGAAGAAATTCGAATTTTGCACTTGGTCTCCCTGACAACCAGCATGCATGTAGGCCTTAATACTTGTCCCTCATGTGTCCCCTATGTAATTTGGAGCTTCACACACAGGTACGGTGCGTTCCGGGGCCCTAGGGCACCCCAAATGCATTGCAACGGCCCGTACACGCGTGACTACGTTCACTATCAGTATGGGTGGCCTCGCGTATGCGTACTCATAGTGGTACGGGCCGTACACACGCCTGTACGCTCCCTATCACTACGAGTACGCATACGCGAGGCCACCCATAGTGGTACGGGCCGTACACACGCCTGTACGCTCCCTATCACTATGGGTGTCCTCACGTATGCGTACTCGTAGTGATAGGGAGCGTACAGGCGTGTGTACGGCCCGTACCACTATGGGTGGCCTCGCGTATGCATACTCGTAGTGGTACGGGCCTTACACACGCCTGTACGCTCCCTATCACTACGAGTACGCATACGCGAGGCCACCCATAGTGGTACGGGCCGTACACACGCCTGTACGCTCCCTATCACTATGGGTGTCCTCACGTATGCGTACTCATAGTGATAGGGAGCGTACAGGCGTGTGTACGGCCCGTACCACTACGAGTACGCATACGCGAGGCCACCCATAGTGGTACGGGCCGTACACACGCCTGTACGCTCCCTATCACTACGAGTACGCATACGGCAGCACTCCCATAGTGATATGGGAACATACACAGGCCCTCTTGGCAGCAGTACAGCGGTTTTCACACATCACAGTGGTGACAGGCGGCACACAGGTAGGGATAGGGCGGACATACTTGTCCATGGATGGACATACTTGTCCATTAATTGACATCGAGGCATCGTCTGTGCATCACTACATGTGTGGGGCACAGGTGTGACGGCCTGTGATGTGGAACATTACTCCTGAGTCGAGAAGGCACCAGATGGATGATGAGATGTGTACAGATGTACTGTGTGATGGTGCGATGTGTGCCAGGCATGCCCTTGACTCCTTTGACATGTGTGCATGTCGTACTGCGCACTTGGGGTGAGCGTCACTGGCATGGCACGTACACCAACACACGGAAGTGTCCCCTGATGCCCGGTACAGGGGTTATGACACCTGACTTGTCACTACCCACGGTGCACAATGTGACTATGTCATGTATGTGTGGGGGTTCCCATCAGGTTGATGTTGGAGCACCCTCAAACGCTGCAGCCGTTGCAGCAACCAACATGTGTCTGTGTGTAGATTGTCATTGCACACTGTTCCGCACACCATGCCACATGTGGGATCGGATGTGAAGTGCACATGTATGCATGGGACACGGAGTAGCGTGACAAGGCCATGTCAGCATCCTCACAAGGAATGTGTGGTGAGTCATGACATGTGCACCTTCATGGCAAGGTGTGTGGGCTGTCCTAGTGTAATGTCATGTGACCTGTGGCTCCAGTGTTCCGCTACCAGTCTCTGCAATCGGCATCCTACTGCTGCTGATGTGTGGGCGTATGTCACTCCTGTGTTGCGTCTGGCTGTTCTCTTGCACTGGGACACAGCTATTCCCATGGCGTGGCATGGGGAGGTTCTCAATCTCCGTGTGTAGCTGGGTATTGGAAGGAGTGCCACCTTGCATCCATACGTGTCCTGGCCATGTAGCACATACCTGACTCCCTATGTAGCATGTGTGTATTGCCAGATTAACATGTGCTCAGTACACATGAGTTGTTGTCGTAGTGCACTCACTCTTCCTTGTCACTTCCAAATTACTGCAGAGCGCCGTCTCTTGCCCGAAGAATTCCAGACTTGGCTGCCATGCAGGAGAATGACAGCATCCGGCTCTACCGCTTCACCCAACCGTTGATTCTGGAGTTGACGGCGAGACTGGCACCACACCTGCAACCGCTGCACAGGTATCCCACGGCACTGACACCCCATCTGAAGGTAATGGCTGCCCTACATTTTCTTGCCACGGGTACCTTTCAAAATACCATAGCTCATGTTGGTGGCATGTCCCAGAGCATGTTCAGCGGTGTGCTGCATGATTTCTTAGAGGCCATGTTGATTCACCTGGATGACTTCATCAAGTTCCCAACCCCTGAACAGATGACTGAGGTCAAGCGTGGATTCTATGCCGTGGGAGGGATGCCCCATGTCATTGGGTCCATAGACGGGACACATGTAGCTTTGGTACCACCACACGCACGGGAGGTGGCGTACCGCAATCGGAAGCACTACCACTCCATCAATGCCCTTGTGGTGTGTCTGTCCAACATGGTGATTTCACATGTCTGTGCTCGTTTTCCAGGATCAGCACACGATGCCTACATCATGAGGCGTAGCGGGATGCCTGATATGATGATGCAGCTGCGCAACGAACGGGCATGTGTTGTTGGTGGGTACAGTCTGTCTGTCCTGTATTCTGTATGGCCTACCAGCACGACCGCTTCACCACTTCTAACGATGACCATGTGCTTCCCATGTAGGGGACGCTGGCTATCCCAACATGCCTTGGCTGCTGACACCTCTCCGCAACCCCATCACGCTGGCCCAGCTCCGCTACAACACCGCCCATGGCCGGACAAGGCGAGTGATAGAGAGGACGTTTGGCATGCTGAAGAGCCAATTCAGGTGCCTCCACAAGACCGGCGGCGCACTCCCATATGCCCCGGCGAAGGTCTGCAAGATCTTCATGGTCTGCTGTATGCTGCACAACATGGCAGTTGAAAGAGCTGTGCCACTCATCCTGAATCAACATGACGAGGACCATCCACCCGTGGAGGACGAAGGGCTTGGCAATGGGGCTAGTGATGTGGAGGATGTGGAGCCGCAAGAGGACATCCGGACTCGGCTCATACGCGACTTCTTTGCTTAGTGGTGAGTACCAGTGTCTGAGTGTGCACGCATTGGTCCCCGTGTGGCATGCGTTGTGATGTGTGTATCCACCTGCATGTATGGCACGTGAGTCAGAGGTGTGTGTGGGTGTGTCACTGGAGTGATGGTGGCAGTGATGGTAGTATTTCCCCAGTCATAATTGTGACCTAGCATGTTGTCATCCATACATGTGTCGAGTAAATGCACATGCAAGTGGCTGTGCTTTTTGTGGCTGACTTCTTGTGTGTCTCTCTTCCCCAGGTACCTGCGCATGCCGTCTGCTGGTTGCATTGTTGTGGCACTGCTATTCGTCATGGACATGACATCGTGGGCTGACTCAGCGTTACAGGCACGGACACGTTTGGAAGTCTCCATGGGGTAAGGGATGCATCTGGGGTGTATTGGGTGTGGCAGTTGTTCACGATGTATGCACACTGCCCCTGTCGATGTGTTGTTCCTCTGCAGCCATGTTGCATCCCCATGGGACACGACATGCAGCTGTGTACACCTGAATAGATGGTCTGCCTGGTTGACAGGCATCAGTGATGGGATAGGGGATAGTGATGACGGCATCAATGTGTGTGACACTGCCCTCGGCCACATACGGTTAGCATTGGCTTGACATGGTGTGGGACTTCGACATCAGCGGATCTATGGTGTATGGCAGGCTCTCCGTGTGCAGCTGTGGGTATTTAGCTGTTAGCCGACGCTTGTGTGCCAGTTCCATGGCAAACACGCATGTGTGCTGCTGAAGGGGGGTGCCAGTGTTGGACCCACATGTTATTCCACATGATGTGTTCATGTGTACTTCGAGTTGCCTCTGCAATCCCAAATACATGACTAATAAAGCTGTGCCTATGCCTCCAAGGTGCCTCTTCTCAGTCAATGCTGGTGTGTTGCCACGGTGCATCCTGCATGTCTGGCATGGTATTCCCTGATTGTGGCTATGTGTCAATGTGTCGAGTTGCAAGATGCAAGCTGTGTGTGTGGGCTGAGACTGTGTATTGGGCATGATGTCCATGACTGTGTGGGTATTGTGACGTGTGCCATCCCCATGCATCCAACGTTGGCCAGGCCCCCATTCTCTGCATCCACCGGACTCAAGCTTGCAGGACATGGTTCTGCCACCTGTCTACACATACCTGGGTGCCCCCCAGGACACTGGACTGGATCCCTGACCTCTGCGCATGACTGTTGCTGTACTCAATGTGTGTGTCAGCACGGTTGTTCGGCGACCCCCTCAGCTGGTTGGGCCCATCACGGGTGTGTATGGTGCTCCATGTCTGTCTTGCCTAATACACTGTGACCCATGTGTCCTGTGCCAGACTCAGGCCCCAGGGTGTGGATGGTTGAAGACAATAGATGACTCAGGCATGTTTAGACTTTACAAGACACATGTTAGGTAATTATGCAACCAGCAGGCATCTACTGTTCATAATGTGATTTATTATGGGGGGGGGGGGGGGGGGGCAAAGTGAGGGTCTTTCCGGGATTTTGGAATCCAAAGTTCAGTAGGGGAGTTGGTGTCCTTGCCATTGGAAATCCTCAGAGTCCATGCCACAGTCTTTGTCAACATTGGTCAGCCAGTGACCAGCAGGGCCATGTGGCAGAGAACGTCTCTTGATGCTGTGATGCTGTTGCTCCAGTGGGCCAGGTGCCAGGCCAGGTGTCCTGGGAGATGGTGATGTAGCGCCGACCCTCACGGTCCTTTCCGTGGACGACCCGGCCTCCTGCGGGGAACCTCAGCAGCAGGCCGTGACGACGTCTGGGATGCTCCGTCGGATGTTTCCTCCTCCTCCTCCTGAACCCTCCCTGTGGGTGGTGATGTTCTCCGCCTTCTGGCACAGGGAGGGTCGGCCATGATGTCGGCCATCCGACGGAGTGTAGCGTGAATCCCCTGGAATGCCGTCACTTGCTCAGCCTGTCTGTCCTCCATCCTCCGTTGGTGTTGCAGTAGACAGGCATGTTGCTGGGCCTGCTGTGCCTTGATCCCCTCGAGGACGGACACAACCTGGGCCATGCCCGTGGTGTCCTCCCGGTATGAGTCCAGGATGTTACGGACATGGGAAAATACCGGATCCCCAGCCAACTGGTCAGGCTCGCGCCTCCGCCGTCCTCCACTCCCACCACCCCTGCCCACTTGCGCATGGCCTGCCCTTGTGGGCACATGGGGTCTCCGGGACCCCTGAGGGGTGGCATTGGCGTTGTCGCCTGCCTCCTCCTGGGTGCCCGGGACACCGTGTCCCTCCTGGCCAGCCTGGCTGCTTTGTGGTGGTGGGGCAGGGATCCTGGGTGTCTCCTGGGATGTGGCAGGAGTGGGGGTGGTGGTTGGCACAGTTGTACCTGACGCAGGTGCTGCAGGTGGTTGGACACCAGAGGGGCCAGGTCGGTCGGGCTCGTCCACAGAGTGGTGAGAGTGGTCGCTGCCGGTGGGATCGGGCACCTGCAGATCCAGGTCCTGTGAGTGTTCCACCCCAGTGTTGGGGGGTGCACCACGACGTTGACCTGTGTGTGGGAGAGACAATGTTAATTTTGGTCCATGCAACATCCATGTTTCATCAGTTTCAAAGTTGGTACATTTCCTCTTGGAATTAGGATCTGTCTTGCATTCCACTCACAGTGCACTTGTGCATGGGTGTGTCCCTTGGGCACCACTTTGGCCCCTTTAACTATGTGTGGCACAGTCTTACTTGCTGCGTCAAATGTTACTGCAGTCAGCAGTGGAGTGGGTAGGTGTGGCGAGCCATGCATTGGCGCCTTCCGTGTAGCACTGTACATGTGCACATGGAGTGGATCCACACACTTATATGATCCAGGTAGCTGTCCTTGTGCTCGTGAACAGGTTGTGACATGGCCCTGTGTTTTGCCATGGTGAATAGGGGGGGTTCTGGCACTGGCCACCCTTGTCTACATGCACGCAGTCTACCTGCTGACGAGCAGACATTCGCACACGCCACACGGCTGATTTGCTCTCCCTGTGTCTCGCTCCCTCTGTGTCCCCCTCTCCCTCCCTCCGTGTGTCAGCCTCCTCCCTCTGTCTGTCTTCCTCCCTCTCTGTCCCCCTCTCCCTCCCTCTCTGTCCCCCTCTCCCTCCCTCTGTGTCCCCCTCTCCCTCCCTCCGTGTGTCAGCCTCCTCCCTCTGTCCGTCTCCCTCCCTCTCTGTCCCCCTCTCCCTCCCTCTCTGTCCCCCTCTCCCTCCCTCTCTGTCCCCCTCTCCCTCCCTCTGTGTCCCCCTCTCCCTCCCTCTGTGTCCCCCTCTCCCTCCCTCTGTGTCCCCCTCTCCCTCCCTCCGTGTGTCAGCCTCCTCCCTCTGTCCGTCTCCCTCCCTCTCTGTCCCCCTCTCCCTCCCTCTCTGTCCCCCTCTCCCTCCCTCCGTGTGTCAGCCTCCTCCCTCTGTCCGTCTCCCTCCCTCTCTGTCCCCCTCTCCCTCCCTCTCTGTCCCCCTCTCCCTCCCTCTCTGTCCCCCTCTCCCTCCCTCTGTGTCCCCCTCTCCCTCCCTCTGTGTCCCCCTCTCCCTCCCTCTGTGTCCCCCTCTCCCTCCCTCCGTGTGTCAGCCTCCTCCCTCTGTCCGTCTCCCTCCCTCTCTGTCCCCCTCTCCCTCCCTCTCTGTCCCCCTCTCCCTCCCTCTCTGTCCCCCTCTCCCTCCCTCCATGTGTCAGCCTCCTCCCTCTGTCCGTGTCCCTGTGTCTCCCTCCCTCTGTGTCCCCCTCTCCCTCCCTCTCTGTCCCCCTCTCCCTCCCTCTGTGTCCCCCTCTCCCTCCCTCTGTGTCCCCCTCTCCCTCCCTCCGTGTGTCACCCTCTGTCACCTCAGCCCAGCTTCCTGGGCACACACTGTTAGCAGATCTTTGAGTGGCCCTTGGCTTGTTGATGTGAGTTTGTTTCTGATCTCCAGGCACCCATTGGGTGTGATGTGTGTCTGTGCGCTGCTGCTGTGGTGGTGTGTGCTGCCACTCTTTCACAATGTTGCCTGTTCATTAGCTGCTGTCATGTGCAAAACAGTGCCTTCACCCCCATGTGTTGATGCAAGGCGTCCGCCATTTGCTGGCAAGTCATTCCTGTGCTGGGACACACTGTTTGTCTGGCTGTGACCTAGGCCATATGGGCAGAGTGCATTGTTGTCTGCTTCTGAGTTGCACTATGTGATTATTGGGGCCCAGCCTCCCGCCATCCGGGTTACCGTGTCATGTGTTGTTGTCTTCTGTGGCCTGTGACTTGACATTGTCCAGCTGGGTGCATGGGGCATGGTGGCAGCAGTGGCATGTGCGTGTTCATGGAGTGTGGTTGAGTCATGCGATAGCTTGTGGTGGTTGCGTGCCTGTTTGTGGGTTTGGTTGTGGATGCCGTTCCCCCCATGTGAGGTGCGTTGTTTGTGTACTCACCCGGGTCGCGGAGTCCTTCTAATCCTTCGACTGCCTCCACCGGCAGTATGGCCATCACCCTCTCCTCCCAGGGATGGTATTGTACGGGTCTGCGGGAGGGCCCTCCTCCGGTGGCGTTGGCCTGGTCGTGTTCCTCCTGCCTCTTGGCTCTGACCCTCCTCCGCAGATCGTACCACCTGTTCTGGCATTCCTGCCTGGTCCTTCTGGTGTCCGCAACAGCATTCACAGCATCAACGATGGTCTGCCACATGGCTGTTTTTGCTGCCAGGCTGGTGTTTCTGACCAATGTTCCAAAGATCTGTGGCTCGACTCTGAGGATTTGATCACCAAGGACCTCCAACTCTCGGTTACTGAACTTTGGATTCTTGGTAGTGGGCATGGTGAGGGGTGTGGGTGTGGATGGTGGGGGGTGTGTGTGGATGTTGGGGTGGGTGTGGATGGTTGTGGGTGTGTGTGTGTGTGAATGTGATGAGGGTGTGTCTGTGAAGGTGGTTGTGTGAAGGTGTACAAGTGTAAGGTGTGGTGTAGCTTGTAGTATGGTTCTGTGGTGTCTGGCAGCAGTGAGTCTGTTGCAAAGGCTCATGGTTTGTGTGTGTGGGCCCTTTTTATTGGTCCATGGGTGGGTGTGGCAGTGTTTGAAGTTTGGGTGGGTGTGTTATAAGTAGTGGTGGTGTTTTGGGCCTCTGTTTGTCTTTGGCAGTTGCAGGTCAGTGAAGGTGTTTTTTTAGTGTTTGTTGGCCATGTTTAGTGGCTTTGTGCCATTCGTATGGTGTATTATTGTGTTGTTTAGTTTTGGCCTGGTTGCGTACGTGCGTTTTGAGCGTGTGTACGGTGTGTACATGGGCCATTTGGTTGTACGGTGCTGTCCTTGTGTGTGGGTTGGTACGACTCGTACATGCGGTTGTGATGTTGGGGCCTGGGGTGCGCTCCGTACTTAGGAGGTTGTGTTGGGGGTAGGACCGGAACGTACTGGGGTGTAGGTACACAATGGTACGACCCGTACAGGGGTGGGGGTAGGACTTGAACGTACCGGGGTGTACATAGACGGTGGTATGACTCGTACAGGGGTGGGGGTAGGACTCGAACGTCCTGGGGTGTAGGTACACGATGGTACGACACGTACAGGGGTGGGGGTAGGACTCGAACGTCCTGGGGTGTAGGTACACGATGGTACGACACGTACAGGGGTGGGGGTATGACTCGAACGTACTGGGGTGTAGGTACACGATGGTACGACACGTACAGGGGTGGGGGTAGGACTCGAACGTACTGGGGTGTAGGTACACGGGGGTATGACACGTACAGGGGTGGGGGTACGACTCGAACGTACTGGGGTGTGGGTACACAATGGTACGACACGTACAGGGGTGGGGGTAGGACTCGAACATACTGGGGTGTAGGTACACGGGGGTATGACACGTACAGGGGTGGGGGTACGACTCGAACGTACTGGGGTGTGGGTACACGGTGGTACGACACGTACAGGGGTGGGGGTAGGACTCGAACGTACTTGGGTGTAGGTACAAGGGGGTATGACACGTACAGGGGTGGGGGTACGACTTGAACGTACTGGGGTGTGGGTACACGGTGGTATGACACGTACAGGGGTGGGGGTAGGACTCGAACGTACTGGGGTGTAGGTACACGATGGTACAACACGTACAGGGGTGGGGGTAGGACTCGAACGTACTGGGGTGTAGGTACACGGGGGTATGACACGTACAGGGGTGGGGGTACGACTCGAACGTACTGGGGTGTGGGTACACGGTGGTACGACACGTACAGGGGTGGGGGTAGGACTCGAACGTACTGGGGTGTAGGTACACGGGGGTATGACACGTACAGGGGTGGGGGTACGACTCGAATGTACTGGGGTGTGGGTACACGGTGGTACGACACGTACAGGGGTGGGGGTAGGACTCGAACGTACTGGGGTATAGGTACACGATGGTACGACACGTACAGGGGTGGGGGTAGGACTCGAACATACTGGGGTGTAGGTACACGGGGGTATGACACGTACAGGGGTGGGGGTACGACTCGAACGTACTAGGGTGTGGGTACACGGTGGTACGACACGTACAGGGGTGGGGGTAGGACTCGAACGTACTGGGGTGTACATAGACGGTGGTACGGCTCGTGCAGAGGTGGGGGTAGGACTCGAACGTCCTGGGGTGTAGGTACACGATGGTACGACCCGTACAGGGGTGGGGGTACGACTCGAACGTACTGGGGTGTAGGTACACGATGGTACGACACGTACAGGGGTGGGGGTAGGACTCGAACGTACTGGGGTGTAGGTACACGATGGTACGACACGTACAGGGGTGGGGGTAGGACTCGAACGTACTGGGGTGTAGGTACACGGGGGTATGACACGTACAGGGGTGGGGGTAGGACTCGAACGTACTGGGGTGTAGGTACACGATGGTACGACACGTACAGGGGTGGGGGTAGGACTCGAACGTACTGGGGTGTAGGTACACGGGGGTATGACACGTACAGGGGTGGGGGTACGACTCGAACGTACTGGGGTGTAGGTACACGATGGTACGACCCGTACAGGGGTGGGGGTAGGACTCGAACGTACTGGGGTGTACATAGACGGTGGTATGACTCGTACAGGGGTGGGGGTAGGACTCGAACGTACTGGGGTGTACATAGACGGTGGTACGGCTCGTACAGAGGTGGGGGTAGGACTCGAACGTACTGGGGTGTAGGTACACGGGGGTGTGACACGTACAGGGGTGGGGGGTAGGACTCGAACGTACTGGGGTGTACATGGACGGGGGGTACGTGTCGGACGTACGGGGGCTGGGGGGAGTGTTGGGCGCGTATGCGGGCACATGTCCCCATGGTTGCTATAGGAGTTCGGTGCGGACGGTGTTTTTTCCATACGGTTGTAACCTCGGATGCACGGGATGGATCGTGATTCCTCGGTCGGACTTGACTTTTCACGTATGTACGGTAAATCGTCCGAGGACGTGTCGGACACATTTTCCGACCCGAGGACGTGTGGGGAATGATTCCCAATGCGGTTCGTATGGACTTTTTACCATGCGAATCGTGATTGCCAGTTCGTACGGCACTTGTACGATTCGTACGGTAAAAAGACCGGATACGAGTCGCACGGGGGAATTTTTTACCGGATCGTGATCGCCACCAATTTGTTCAACCCATAATTATGCCTTTTTCAGGCTAATGCCCCGGTCAAAAACCAATAAGTACAATGGTAAGTTCATTGATTCGGCAAGGTTGCTAGCTAAGAGATCCATAGCCATGAATTGGAGGTGCTTGTGACTCAGTGTACTATAGTTCCTTGTAATAACAGCGGGGCCTAGGTAGCGCTTAACAGACCTATCACTGGGGGCGGGAAGCGCTGTCTGGGCGGTATGAAGGACGTTTATACAGTAAGAGATGCGAATTCGGCCAGAGTTAGGGGCATATTTACAAGCAGGAGATAAAAAATGATCGCCGCTTTTGCGTCCGTTTTCAGCCGAAACGCGTGAAACCTTGCTTTAGCGTGGGGATTCTTTACGCCCAGCTTTGCATCTCTAATGAGATGCAAAGTGGGCGTTCCTGACCTAACATGACAGGAGAAATGTCGCTAAGTGACATTTCTCCTATCACCAAGCCCCACGCTATGAAGCATAGCGTCAGGAAAAGTAGCGATAACCGCTGTTATCGCTACTTTCCTTACGCCTGCTTCAGGACTGACTTAGCCATGATATCCTATGGAGGGTGGATATCATGGCTAAGTTTGTGACTTCCTATCAGCAAGCTAACGCCAAATTGAATTTCACGTTAGGCAGTTAGCGTGAGGATTTTTATCGCTGAGGAGATAAGCGTTGCTAATAGCACGCTATCTCAGTGATAAAAATCCACGTTACCCGGCGATAATTATCCTCACGCTAACAGCGCTGAGCGATAATTATCGCCGGGTGTTGCTAATATGCCCCCAAGTTTGAACAGGTGTGGGCAGAGCAGACTGTTACCTTCGGGAGAGGAGGGGGCCCCTCGAGGCGGGTGGTGGTTCGGACACAGCACCTTGTCAAGAGGATTAGATTTTCTGCTTCAAGGGGGTGCAGGGCGGGTTCAAAACCCCTGCAGGTCCACCCTGATCTGGCCCTCTCGCTTGGTGCAATGAAGATCATCAACTCCATCGATGGAGACTTCTTGAGCGGGCGGCTTCCGAGGCGGCCAGACTCGCCCTCTACAACAAGCGAAGCGCTATGCCCAGTCGTGAAATCGAGTCTGCTGTGATACTGGTGCCCTATAAAAAACATTCAAAATACGCCCTTTCCGAAGGCACAAATGCTGTGGCCTAGTCTATATCCTAAAACTTTATTCTACTTGTTTTATATTGTTTGTAACATTAAAGGACTCTGGCTATTGTCGGAATGGCGCCAACCCCTTCTTTCTGGGCAGCGCTCCCCATAGTGTCTGATGGAGCCAGGGCCGGACTGGCCGTAGCGGCACCGGGCAATCCCCCGTTGCACCGCCCGGGTGGGGGCCGGTTTTGGGCCCCTGGGTGCCGTTTTTGTTACAGGGCCGTTTTTGCAGCATAGCTGCAAAATCGGCCCTGTAACAAAATCGGCCAAAAACCGGCCCTGGCAAAGTGCATGGCGGCACCCCCAACCCCCTGAGGGGCCGGCCGAGCACTTTGTCAGGGCCGGTTTTGGTTCCCAGTCTGGCCCTGGATGGAGCAACCCCCACCCCGTACAGACCAGATTTGAGGGACCGCCCAATAGCTCATAGCCAGCCCCACCCTGTTCTCCTTGAATGTATGTCGTTACAATGAATTCCGTTGCAACGCATGCCTTTACCACGCATGCGTTACAACGGAATGATTTTTCCTCGCATAATCTTTACCACTAATATTCCCTTACCACGCATACTTGCATGGTAATGGAATACTCTTGGTAAAGGTTTTACCCCTCCCCTGTACCCTTACGTTATCCCCCTTCCCTCATTTCTTTTTATAATTACCCCTGACCGTTACCCTCAATTTATATATATATTTTTTTAATTCTTATTTCCCTTACCTCTTCACGTCGTCTCTTCGTTCTTCCTTCGTGACTGACGTTATACGTCTTAAATTTGAAGCGTCATTTCCTTTCTCATAAAACGACGTCGATTTCCTCTACTTCCCCATGTTTTTTTGGGGGGGGGGGTCCACCCCCCCACCCCCTCCCACCCCCTTTCTTTTCTCATTTCTTTTTTTTGGGGGGGGGGAGACCCCCCCAAGCCCCCTTATTTTCTAATTTTTGCCTTTGACTCACCTTAAACAGTAAAAAAGGACTACACTAATGACGTTATCGCGTAGCAACGTAGAAGACGATGAAGATGGAAGAAGACTTGCGTGGTAAAGACGATCGTGGAAGAAGAACGCGTGGTGAAGACGTCTACGAGGTAAGGGTTGCGTAGTAAATGTTCCTCGTTGTAACGTGATCGTGGTAAAGGATGTTTCCCGTTCTCCTTATCTGAAAATGTCCTTCTCTTGGACGGCCTCGTCCCCCGGCTCACTCCCCTCTTAACCCTGTAACTAGACCCGTCGCTGCCTCTTCCTTAGCTGCCTAAATTAGTGCTACCTGCCCCCCGCCCCCCACCACCCACCGCTTCCCTGGCACGCTTTTGTCTCCATCTAAACCCGCGTTTGTTGTAGGATTACCCGTTGCGTCACACCCAGACAATGTCCTTTTTTGTACTATTCCGAGGATATTAAACAATTTGCCCAGGACCACCGGATGTTGATCCACACTGAAATCTGAACCTTATTCCCAGTGCCCCAAAGTCGATAGCTTTGCCCACAAGGCCCGTCGCCTCCCCTGGTACCCCGATATTGCCTGTTTTATTGTGCTCCTGATCCCCCTTTTGCAACCTGCAACCTCTAAACTGAGCCTCCAGCTGTAGAGTTGCGGTCTAGTCGTCGCATCCACGCGATGACGTAGGCGCGCAGTGGCCATTTTGGGCTCAGTAGCGCCGAGTCTGTGCACCGGTAAGACGGCCCCCGGCGCTCTCCCTCTGAGAGTAATTATCGTTGTTATAGTGAATAAAGAGATCACTAATTCCACTTACCAGTGTGTCCCTGCAATCATTGCCCCCTGCAAGCACACCTCTACACCAGCAGTCCGAGAAACAGTCTCCTTTCACAAGCGTTACCCCTGCACCCAACCTTCCTGCACCCCTTCCCGTGCGACTTTTTACACATTACCCACTTAGCTAAATTCGTGCCCAAACTCCCTACACCACACCTGCAGACCTCGCTCATTGAACCTTCTGTAGTACTTCTAATCCTTCACAGATAGTTACATGTTAGTGGGCCGAGCCCGGCAAAAATATCCATCCTCTCTGAATGGCGCTTAAATTGCCGCTCTGCGATTTCCCAGTATTTGCGCATTCCTGACTTGCATTGATTACGCCCACCCTACACACTTTAAAGCCAGCCGATCGTGCCTACCCTGTGTAAACCCTCTCCCCATCACACATCATCTCGCACATTGGTCCACTCCTGCCCCTGGATGAACATAGGGGGGATGCAGTCCTCCATGTGCGCTGCTTCATGGTCCGCAAGGTGGTACCTGCGCTAAGCCTCGGGTGCAACTGCACCCTTCCACGCAGCGGAATTGTATATACTCTCTGCTCAACTGTCCCCGCTAGTTTTATGCCCTGTTACTTTGGAAGGTTAACATCTGCTCTGCACCACCTGAGTAAACAACCTTCGACCCTCCCCGCATTTTTCACTGTAATAACACCCCTTCATCCCTCCCCAGACAACGCTTGAACCCGCGCTTATGTCTTTTGAGTGCCTGTATGCACCGCGGTTGACAAGGAATTGTAACTTATCTAACTGGCCTCAGAAGGATTGCAGCTTGCTCACTCTCTTATGACCCATACAAGCTTCTACTGGCTTATTAATTTTGTGTAAACACCCACAGAGAGTTCAGGTGTTTTAGGGACATCCCCCTCATGTACTTCATCCCCCTTCTCGTGCTGTAGTCTGTCCTCACAGCTTCTCCCTGAACCCCCTCTATGTTGCGCTTAACCATGTGCTTTTGCATGTTGTAACCATACCTCACTCTTTACCCTCGTGGCCTCCATGCACCCTGCCCTCCCCTTGTTGCTTTTGTATGTACCTCACCCTCCTCTTGTTGATTAGTGTGCCACGCCCTCCCCATCTTACTTTTACATCTCTGGCATCCTCCTGTCGCTTTGGTGTCCCTCTGCCTTTCCCCGTGTTGCTGCTGTGCTCCCCTGCCCTCCGCATATTGCTTCACCCCTTGCTCTCCCTGTTGTTTCTATTTCCCTGCTTGCTTCAAAAAGTATTAAAAAATGCTTTTTCATGTTTTATTTTTGATTACCGATCTTCCTTGGATCAGTATCTAACAAGCATTGAAAATGCAATATGTCTCGCCTTTGATTAAGTTAAAGCCAATTGCTTTGCTAATGGTATTCGATAGCAAAGCAAATGGCTTTAACTTAATCAAAGGTGAGACCTATTGCATTTTTAATGCTTGTTGGTAGGGAAATTAAGTGATTTGCCCAGAATCACGGGATGTTGAGCTAACGCCGATGCTCGATCCTTGTTCCCCAACTCTGTCCGTTAGGCCACATCCTCAAATTCTGGGAGTTCAGACTAGATTAATTTCAGCAGAAACAAATCGGCATCTTAAAACAATGTAAGAGTGGGGAACATGAAGTTATCCGGTGACCTTAAACACAAAGTGCCCCATTTTGGCCACCCAGCCTTAGATTGTCTCAAGCGCATGTTTAGCTTTACCGCTGTCTTTGATTGACTCTGACCGGCAAGCATTACTAATCAATCAATCAATCAATAAGGACTGTGGTAATCTAAGTAATACAAGAAACAAACCAGCAAACGCTCGCCTCTGTTGTTGGCCGGAGGGGACACCTCGTCCTTCGAAGGAACACTTCTTACAGCATTGGGAGTGGCCATGCTGCACTATGAGAACCATGCACTACTCGAAAGAGCCAACCAGCTGGAAAGGCCACGTCACCCGCATGGGGGTGTTTACAGAAGACAGCCCGTTGATGTTTCCCCCACTGTCCGGGAAGAAAAGTATTTTTTCAGTGGCCATTTGGCCCCTCAGGCTAGCCGCAGTCAGCGCGAGATCTCTTACCACATCCCACCGGAGCGATATCTAGTCCTGGATAAAGTTGGGTATTCACGAGGGCTCACTCGCCTGGTCATCCTTGGTTTCTGGCAAGTTTTCATTCCACCTCATATCTATTTTTCTAAACACCCTACACTTTAAGCGGCCTTTGCTCACTCACTCTAGAAGTTCTAGAGAAAAACACTTTCCCAACAACAGATTATCTGTTAAAGAGTCATAAAGCCGCACATCCCAGCCATGATACCCTGCGTTGCCTGTAATTTTGGTACATAATGCCCCCTCCTGAAGCTGCACTCCGTGTCTTGACATTTGTGCAGGCACAGGCCCCCGACTCGACCCTGCACAGTGTGCTGACCGTCACTTAGTTTACAGGGTGTCCTCGTCTGTGTTAAATTGTTAACACGGTCACTGTCTATCCATCTACGTAAAACACTCCAAAGTAAAAAAAAAACACAAAGGTGTTTGGGGACGGCCCTTTGGCTTTGTTTTCAAAAGCATGTATTTGTTTAGGCCTAGATTGCTCCCCAGAGCAGATGTGTAATGCGATCTGAACTCTGTTCCTAGATGCGTGTCCTCCGTCGAAATCCACGCTTAAGATTCCCTGTGGCTAAAAATACACAGTTATGACTGTTTACTCGTTTAATTGATTGCTTTTAGTATAAAAGTATAGTATTGCTTTCTATAACTTACTACAAAGTCCATTTTGAAGTCATAATCCTTTCGGACTCTGGTGTAAGAACTGTGAATACCACGTGACTAAATGGCGTAAGTGTTTTCATGTCTTCGGTTCCCATTCAGCAGCCCAGTGCATTTTTTTGTTGTTGCATATTTATATAGCGCAAACTCAACCCGGAGGTATTGGAGCGCTTTACATGAGCACCAGTTGCATTACACAAGGACACACTCCTTTTTGGTAGGGAGATTAAGTGATTTGCCCAGAATCACGGGACGTCGAGCCAACGCCAAGGCTCGACCCTTGTTCCCCACTCTGGCCGTTATGCCACATCCTCCAATTCTGGGAGTTCAGACTAGATTAATTTCAGCTGAAACAAATCGGCATCTTAAAACAATGTAAGAGTGGGGAACATGAAGTTATCCGGTGACCTTAAATACAAAGTGCCCCGTTTGGGCCGCACAGCCTTAGATTGTCTCAAGCGCAAATTTAGCTTTTCCGTTGCCTTCGATTGACTCTGACCGGCAGGCATTACTAATCAATCAAACGCTCGATAAGGACTGTGGTAATCTAACTAATACAAAAAAACAAACCAGCAAACGCTCGCCTCTGTTGTTGGTCGGAGGGGACATCTCGTCCTCCGAGGGAACACTTTTTACAACGTCGGGGTGGCCATGCTACACTATGAGAACCATGCACTACTCGAAAGAGCCAGCTAGCTGGAAAGGCCACGTCACCCGCAGGGGGGTGTTTACAGAAGACAGCCCCTTGATGTTTCCCCCACTGTCCAGGAAGAAAAGTCTTTTTTCAGGTAGGGTAACAGTTTCCTAAAATGTTATAACACCTTTATCCTTTCCCTTAATCCACTGGGAAAGTTACTTTGTTTAATTAAAAGAAGGGGGAGAGACGTCCCCACCCCTACAAACCAGGCTAAGCGGCCCCTTGATAATTATTCCAGGGTCAGGCTTTAGCAGGGCATTACGGCCCGCCGGAGCGTGTGATATTCGCTTTGAGTTTTCGGGCTGTATGTTTTTTGCTGCTTGTTTTGTTTGGGGGGCTATTTTGAGTTTCCAATGAAGGGCGTTGAAGCGCCCGTGGAGAGGGGTGAACAGCAGCTGGGCCTGGGAAGGGGCCGTGTGTGTGTTGTTTTCACCCTCTTTCCTCCCTTTGTTTGGGCCTGCGTCTTCCCAGCCGCCTCGAAGCAGCTGTTTCAGCACATGGCGTAGGACCCCCATGGGCTGGTGCCCGCTCTGGAGCCTTTGAAGGGCCTGCCAGGCTTGTGCTGGGGTGCTGTGGTCGAGGGAGGGGGAGACGTGGGGGGTTTGATTGTGAAGCTCAAGCTGCAACACGCTGCGCCAGAGAAATTAAAGTTTCTCTTGCAGGACACCGCGATAATTTATTTTCTAACTTTAACACTGAGTGGGGGAGGAAGGAGGGGGACTCCATCATACAGGAAGGTACCTTTACATCTCATTCCTTATTTCAGTTTGGAAAGGAAACGTTACGGAGATATGATTTTTTCAGAATCAGTAAGTGAGAACCAAATGCGCAAAAAAGAAAAAGTGAAGCCATGGGCTTTCGCGCCTCACTGCACCACAATTTCCGAATGACCGGGGTGAAAGTCGACGAGGACACGCAGGATGTAGTTTGCTGCGCGTGCCTGTCCTTGACAGAAACTTTTCTCTTTTGGAGCCGTCCCACTTGGACGGACTGCCCTGCTGGCGTAAAAGGTTTATTATCTTCTTTATGGGGCCATCTGTTTCGCCCCATAAAGAAGATAAGAAACCTTTTACGCCAGCAGGAAGTCAGACAAGCCAGTCCAAGTGGGACGGCTCTAAAAGAGAAAAGTGTACGTCACTGGAAGCTCTTTTTCAATGGCTGGCCACTGTTTAGCATAAACGGTGACGCCAGCCAATGGAAAAGAGGGGCGGGTCTTAAACCCCGCTAGGGAAAGCTACCCAAAAACATAAAATCTCGCCAGCGAGACTGCGCATGTGTGCAGCCTACGCTAGCCGAGACCTAAAAACAAAAAGTGTCCAAGTCATTTTGTCGACTAACATGTATGGTGCCTACACAATGAGGCTGGCAGCCACACAAAGTTTTTTTACATTTTACTTTAGCTATGCTGCACAGCATTGCGGACGTTGTGCAGCGTGGCTACAAACCATTGTCGAGATCTATTGGCTTTGCCAATGCTTGTTAAGTGAGCAGTGGGATATGAGCAGTAAATGAACGGAGTAATGAACGGAGTAATGAATGGAATAAATGAACTACAAAGCAGAAAAGTCAGTAGTGAAATGATGGCCATGAACTGAGATGCCCTGCTGTTCGAAATATCCCCTAAAGCAGCCAATAGACCACCTTCAACATATTGATATGTGACTCTCAATGAGTCATGGTAACCTTGATGCAACACTGCTAGGTCTGAAACCATGCTAGACCTCTCTTAAAGGTGCATCTTTTCAGATATATAATCGGAAGTGTTTTCAGATTATTTGCACAGTTTACAATGAAATCTGGCGAGTCATTTTGTTTGTTTATGTTGCAAAGAGCTTTATTTCTCATTCTTCTTTATTGTTTATCTTGCTTAAATGACAGAAATGTTCACTTTGGGGTTAATATTCCTACTTCGAACCTCCCATGAAAAATCAGGACAAATGTTAAATAACTTGTAAAGGATATCTGGAAGAGTAGCAATGTTGTTTTGAGGGTGGTAGATAATGGTGTATGTGAAAGAGGTGTCTGGGGTAGTGGTTGTAGGCTTGTCATATAAGTACTTAAAGGGGTTGTAGCTTGGGCCCTGCATTTCTATGAAGTGAGTGAGGAGTGATGAATAAGGGTGACCTCACCTACTCTGCCGTCTCCCCTATTTTTAGTTACAAACCAACAGTTTACATGGAAGTGGCCAGTGATTTTTAGTCTAGAAGCAAGGACAAATAATGTGTTCGATCGAAAGAAGATAGGAAATGGAATCCACTATCAAGATGAGGGTGTCATAGGAATCCATTATGGCTGTCCATGTGTTTAGGAGTGACTCTGCAAAAGGACGTGTGGGTAGCAGGAAGAGACAGTGCGAATTTGAAGTGGATGCCAGAAGATGCCAGATTCAGTAAGCATGGATGCCACTCGGCATTTATTATATCCTAGAAAGATCTGATCTTGGTCGATGACAATTGTATTTGGATGTAAATTGGTAACTGGCAATGAGGGGCAGCATGATCATTGGCTTTTGATAAGGTCCTCACAGAGGCCCATAGGTTTAAAAATACAGTGCTATCCACTTCTTCAAGTAGAGACTGGGGTAAATATAATTTCTACTTCTTTTTTTCATTTTTATTTTTTTATTTGGAGAGAGTACACAGTGTACAAAAATTGTTCATAAGTATAATAAAAAGTAATTTTAGCTAATACATATTAAACAGTGTTCAGATTTTTCAGCATTTCATATATATACAGTCTGGAGAGAGATTGTCATCGCTCAATAATTACAAAAAGAAGTAGGAAATATGAAAAGTAAGAAGACACAAAAAAGTACTACCTGGTCCCATACATTCAACTCCCCTAAGCCAACCAATCCCTCCCCACATTTTGCCTTGTAAGCCATTTATTAATTGGAGGCCAGATCTCCGTGCCTCTCCTACTAGCCCTCCAGCCTTTACAGTTGTACAATGACCTTTCAAGATTATAGATGGCAAGCAAGCGACCCAGCCAAGCATAATATGCAGGTGGATCAACATCCTTCCATTGTGTAGCTAAAAGTAGCCGGGCCACAGCAACTGAGACAAAAATAAATTTGTTCTTCCGTGAGCCACACTGTACTTTTCATCATACCCTAACAACATTAATGTAGGGGTTATGCTGATTATCTTGCCTAGTGCTGCTGATAGAAATTCCTCCATTCCCATTCTAAGAGGTCCTAATTGCTCACACCCATAAAACATATGGATTGTATCTGCTGGCCTTGATCACTTCGAGGACATTTGTCATCGGCTCTTTTCCTCCTCTTTGCGGGAGTAGAGATCATATATGGTATTATAATGTTGGGCTTTCAGGTTAGCTGAGAGGAATGTCCCCTTACCTAGTGCTAATGATTGGCAAAGATCAACATCAGTGTCTCCTAGTTTGGAGGCCCATTTAGTTTCTACTATTTCCAGATCATCAAAAAGTATATCAATTAATATTTTATACATATATTTAATTCTTATCTGGGAGTGAAACATAGATCTTTTGCCTATTTATTTGATTTAAAAAGCTAGTAATCTGCTGATATTTAAAATACGTTCCAGCCGCTAAACCATATCTTTATTGCAGTTCAATGAATAAAAGCCTCTGATCATTTAGGAACAAATCCTCGATTTTTGAGATCCCCTTTTCCTCCCACTGCCTACCCAGATTGTCATACATTGATATGGGGAATAGAGGAGATTGCCATAAAGGTGTGTATCTGTTGTACTTCTGAATTGGTATAAGTCCAATTTTCTTTCTCCAAATTTTCCAAATTGCAGTTACGACCTTAAACCTAGTTTTCTTGTAATAACTGGCCTTGACTTGTCGGAGAAGTACTCCCTGCGCTGATTTACCTATGGCCAGCTCAGAAATAGAGGGGATGCGCATTTTTACCTCTAGGTGTCGATCAGTCATATACCCATTTCCTGATGAAATCACAAAGGTCATTTGTTGTAAAAAAGTTGCAAAGTAACAAAATATAAGATTGGGGGCTGACCATCCACCTCGTTCTTGTGGTAATGTTAAAAATTTGAGGGATCGTCGAAAATTCGGGTATTTCCAGATTAAATTACTGAAGATACCTTCCAATTTCATTAAAAACAGATCTTCAATTTCTAGCGGGTTGGATCTGAACATATATAACATTTTGGGAAACATGACCATTTTAAGTATATTACATCTTCCTATGAGTGTAAGATGAAGTCTATCTAGAAGTCGTAGATCAGTACTGATCTTATTCACCATGGGCAACATATTAATTTTCCAGCTAGAGTCCACATTACTGGTAATCTTTATCCCAAGATAAATTACCTAATCTTGCCTTTGGGGATCATTACAGGTTTTTTAGAATTGCACATGATCTGTGTTTTTCCTGTGTTCAGTAAATAGCCATATTTCCGGCTGTAATCACTAGCGAGTTTCTGAATTTAAGTAATTGCTTTTTCTGGGTCAGTGGTCACTATCGCCAAATCGTCGGCATAAGCCATTATCTTTGTATCATGGCCATTACAACAGACTGGTATAATCGTCTGGTCTTGAAGAATTTGCTGAATGAATATATCAATATATAATGCAAATAGTATGGATGAGCAAAGGCAACCCTGTCTTGTCCCCTTTGCCACTTCAATACGGTTAGATTCTTGACCCATTATATGTAGTCTCACATACGGTCTGTGGTACATAGCCTGTAGTGCTCTTATGAAGCCTGGCCCAAACCCTCTTTGTGCCATAGTGGCCCCTAGATATTGCCATGAGACTAGATCGAATGCCATCTCTGCATCAAGGAGGATCATAGGCATCTTCTCTCCTGTTACCTTGGTTATATGGAACAGGGCTATAAAACGTCTGATGTGATCTGTTGTGCCTCTTCCCGGTATAAAACTGTGTTGCCACGGTGAGACTAGATGAGTCTCAAGGATTTTGGAACAAAGTTTAGTATCCACATTCATACGGGATATGGATCTATAAGATGCAGGATTGTCAGGGGGTTTCCCCTTTTTTCAAAAGACCACAATGTCTGCTCCCTGCCAGGATTCCGGAGGATTCCTATTGTATTGTATACCGAGGAACAAATCTAAAAGTAATGGAGCAATTTCCTCCTGGATTGCTTTGTAGAAGTCCAAAGGAATTTTATCGCGACCAGACACTTTTCCTGGGGCCATGGACTGTAGGGCTGATACTACCTCTTCTATTGTAATATCTTTTCCCATTTCCTGCTTAATTTCTTCGCTGACCCTGCATTGATTTCCCAAAATTGTTTCATTTTCATTGGGTAAAAGAGGATCCAAATTATCATGTTGATACAAGTCTAAATAAAATTTCTCGAAAACTTTAATAATGTCCTTTATATCTGTGAGTGGTGCACCATCCTGCCCTTCGATTTCCGTTATATTATTCCTAGCATCTCTCTGTTTAGTCCGTAGAGCCAGCCTCTTGCCCACGGATTCCCCATATTCATAGCTCTCGTTTTTATATGTCTGAAAAGCTGCCGCCCCTTTTTTACTATAATAGCTATTTATTTTGGCTTTTGTTATCACTATTTCCTGTCGCAATTATATCTCCATAGCCTCCTGTTTATGCCTAATAGCATGGGTATGTTGTTTTTCTAATTCCCCCAAACCTTCGATCAAAGCCTTAATTTCTTCTTTCTCTAGTTTCCTGGCCTTACCAACAAAACTAATTGTCTCCGCTCGAAGACCCGCCTTAAAGCTGTCCCAGACTATACATTACGATGAGCTGTAACAATTTATCTCATAGTATTCTGTCACCCACTGTCTAATATATTCCAGATATCGCTCGTTAGTTAATAATGTTCTATCAAATGTGCATTTGCTTTGTGGCTGATCATTAATTTGAGATACTAGTTCCATAATTAAAGGATTGTGATTAGATATCAAGCTAGGCAGTTTCTTTATTGCTACAGTCGCAAGTAGTGATGAAGAAACCAAAAAATAAGCTAGTCTAACGTACGTCTTATGGGGGTTTGAATAATAAGTATATCCTGGGTCGGTGGGATGTTTTACTACCCACACATCCGATAGATCATGACTAGTCATCAGGGCGGATAGAGCCTTATGAACATGTGGTTTTCTTCCCTGATATATTTGAGTTTGAGCGCTGCTTACTTTATAATTAATATTCATATCGCCACATATTATTAGTGGGGATGGCCATAGTGCTAATTCCATCTCTAAATTAATGAAAATTTTTGAATCATCCTGATTCGATCCATATATTGTGCACACCGTCAATCCAACGGGAAGTAGTGCAATAGCCCATCTCCCCCACTTATCCTCCAAGACTCGTTTAGCTCGGCCGATACTATTCCTTACATGAATTGTTACCCCTCTAATAGTCGAGGTTTGAGTGGGAATAGCCTTTTATAATTAGGATGTCTCGTTTACCCCAAGGAATATGTGTTTCTTCTTGGCATTTGATGTCAGCCTTTAGCATTCTTAGAGCTTCCACAACCCAAATATGTTTTGCTTTATCATTCAGACCCCCGACATTAATTGAACAGATATTGATTTTACCCATTTAGATAGTATGTCTCTCTCATCTTTGACTGTGCTAGATTGATTTTATTTATTCTCTCAAGTCTGTGATTTATAGCCCCCTCCAAAGTGTTTGCTCTTCCTCCACCCTGTGTCCCCTACCCCCACCCTATTCCCCATCCCCCTGTGCCCTTGATTCCCCCCATCCCCTGTTGAAAGGCATCCAGACTGATCCCAGTCTGTTGTGATGATTACTGCTCCCTGATCAAAAATATCCTATTCTGTGGCTACATTTAGTCCTTCTTTCCAAATTATTTCAAACATAAAATAAGTAAAACAAACCAAAAAAAACAAAAAACAAATGGAACCCGTAATAGATAGAACCTGGCTTGCAGTTAAAGTCCATATATGATCGATCAACCATCCTTCCCGTAGAAGTTTAATGATTCATGTGTACCCCACTTGTCGTATTTGTCAATCTAAGGTTTCAAATCCCAGCTCTCCAAATACTCCTTAACCCCTTCGATGCTCATGACGGAACGGTTCCGTCATGAGCATCGGTTGGGCTGTGCTCATGACGGAACCGTTCCGTCATGAGGACAGCCCCCGGGGGAAGCGCTGGCGCTCCCCCCCTGGGGCATCGATCGTGCCCCTACAGAGGGGGATGGCAGCGGAAGAGCTTCCGCTGCCACCCCCGAGCCCCCCCACGCTTCCTGATGATGGCAGCGCGCACATCGCGTGCCGACGTAATCAGTTAGTGTTGGACGCGCTGGAATTCATTTCTTCCAGCTCGTCCAACGGATCAGGTAGGTGTTTGGCGGGGGGGCGGAATTGCGAGGCCTTGAGGCATCGGGGGAGAGGAAAGAGTATTTCCTCTCCCCTGATGTCTCAATGCTGGGCATTCCTGCTCCACGATCGCGCACAGCGTCGCGATCGTGGAGCAGGGATGCCCCACTGGACACCAGGGATGTTTTTTTCTTTATTTGGGAAGCGACCCCTTGGGCAAGGGTCGCTTCCTAGGCGGCCAAATTATTTAGAAGCCTTTTCTGTCCCCCCTGGGGGCAGATCGGTCGTCTTTCTGCCCGTTTGTGCCCCCAGGGGGGGCAGAAAAGCCCACTAGACAACAGGGATGTGTTTTTCATAATTTAGGAAGCGACCCCTTGGGCAAGGGTCGCTTCCTTGGCTGGCAAAATATTTCGAAGACTTGTCTGCCCCCCCTGGGGGCAGATCGGTCGTCTTTCTGCCCGTTTCTGCCCCCGGGGGGGGCAGAAAAGCCCACTAGACACCAGGGATGTGTTTTTCATAATTTAGGAAGCGACCCCTTGGACAAGGGTTGCTTCCTTGGCTGGCAAAATATTTCGAAGACTTGTCTGCCCCCCCTGGGGGCAGATCGGTCGTCTTTCTGCAAAGCCCACTAGACACCAGGGATGTGTTTTTCATAATTTAGGAAGTGACCCCTTGGGCAAGGGTCACTTCCTTGGCTGGCAAAATATTTCGAAGACTTGTCTGCCCCCCCTGGGGGCAGATCGGTCGTCTTTCTGCCCGAAAGCCCACTAGACACCAGGGATGTCTTTTTCCTAATTTAGGAAGCGACCCCTTGGGCAAGGGTCACTTCCTTGGCTGCCAAATTAATTCGAAGACTTTTCTGCCCCCCCTGGGGGCAGATCGGTCCTCTTTCTGCCCCAGGGGTGGCAGAAAAGCCCACTAGACACCAGGGATGTCTTTTTCCTAATTTAGGAAGCGACCCCTTGGGCAAGGGTCGCTTCCTTTGGGGCATAAATAATGGGAAGACTTTTCTGCCCCCCCTGGGGGCAGATCGGTCGTCTTTCTGTCCGTTTCTGCTCCTAGGGGGGGCAGAAAAGCCCACTAGACACCAGGTGTTAGAAATGAGGGGGCTCTGGTTGACGCAGGTGTGAACCCACAACAAGCAGGGACCCTTTACTTCTTGTCAGGGCGAAGGATGACTCCCCAGAATAACCCCTGCTCACCCTCTAGGTGCGTGGCGCGAGCAGTCTAGGCTAAGTCTCAGGCGTACACGGTTAAGCAAATGCAATTACACATACAGTAAACCCCTTGCATGCACCACAAACGGACACCAATCCGGGAGTATATAAAAATAAGCTTTTATGTAGTTTCAGCAGAGTTAAATACAAGGCCCAGTAACGTTGAACTGATGGGGCCACAATTCGTGGAAATACGGTCAAGTTCTCTTGGTTTTACGGAAAGTTCTTTAGGCGGGCACAAGGTAACTGTAGGCCTCAGCGCACTTCGTGCTGAAGCAGCGCCCGGGGAGCACACAGCAGATGACAGGGAAATAAGAACGTTGCGGACCCTGGATCCGATGTGAGCTCGCGGTCGAGTTCGTAAGTACAGTACCTTGTTTCTTGACGCAAAGGCGGGTGCGGGATTTCAGCGGCTCTTCGACAGAAGAGCGAGGCGGCGTCCGAGGCTCCCACACTTCACGATGGGGGTCTGATCTTCAGGCTCACGACAGGAGCGGGGTGTTGCAGGTGGCGGGTGAACAAAGCGGGGCAGCCGGGCACGCCGATGCGTCCGGGCCGTCCGAGGCTTGGAGATGCTCACAAACGCCGATTCCGGCGGGAGGGTGAAGGGGCACAGCGAGCCTCCACGAGCGAGGTGACGGGGCAGCCCAGCACAGCGTAGGGGGAGCGGCTCCGATCGAGCGAGGCTCTTCCCAAGGCGGGGGCGGCTAAGCAGTCCTGGTCACGGCTCAGGGAGGGACTGGGCACGAGGGTCACAGCTCCGGCGAGGGAAAGGACACCACAGTCCAGCAGCAGGCGAGTGAAGATCAGGTAGAGCCCAATGTTCCTGGGGCTCAGTTCAGGGGGCAAGCTCAGTTCCAAGCCCTTGGAGATCGTTTTGGAAAAGCACAAGTTTTGAAAGTAAAAGTAAAGTAAAAGTATTCAGCAACAGTTTCTCTTCTCTCCTTTGGCAGCAAGGTCACCACTGCAGGCCAATCCCCCAGGATAGGGACAGTCTTCCTCCTACAGCTTTCCCGGTGCCTCCTCCTCAGGCAGAGATTCTTCTTGGTCAAAAGCGGATCTAGTTTCTTAGGAGCAGGGCTCCTCCATTTATACCACAAATCTTTTGTTCTCCCAGGCCAGGGGGGCCCTTGCCTAGTTCAGTCCGGTTTCTGAGCACTTTGTTTACGTGATGCAGGCTTCTTCTTTCAGAGTGCAAGGCAGAGTCATCAGACGCTCCACAGGGGGTGGAGCCGGCATCGAGGTAGCGGAGCACTGTCCTATTCAGAGCCTAGGAGCACTCCTCCCACCCATCTACCTGTCGATCGTCCTATTCATACCAGGCTACCTAGCCCTGCCCTTCTGGGTTCCCCCCGCCCTGTCACTCACACCAGCCAGACATCAGATACACATCACGCAGAGGCGGCTGAAATAGTTAGGCAAGCAAAGGCCAACTTTCTAAAAGTGACATTTGCAAACCCGGAATATTAAAATAAACCTTGCGAAAAGATGTACCTTATCATTCCGAGTTCAGGCATACTAAACTCGATCTCCTACCATGTTCCCTGGGTCGGTTAGGATCATAGGGTGTAATAATCCAGGCCGCCCATACTGGCCTATGAGAACAGGGTAGCCTTACAGTAGTGAACAACAAAATGGCGGTCATTCACTACCAGGACATGCCACGCATCTAGGCTTGTCCTACCTCAGGCTCACAATGCACCCTGCCCGTGGGCCTACCAGAGGGGTGACTAACATGCAGCTAAGGGAAGGTTTCGGGGACCGGCAAGTGTGGGCACTTGTCGGTCGGCGCGTCAGTACCAGACTGCACGCAGGCTCTGCGACGGCAGACCTTAGACGTATTTTACTGGCCGCTTCCGTGGATGGCACAACCCGTGCTGCAAGCCCACCAGCGGCGTTTGCCTTTACATGCCCTGGCGCTCCTGGCGCACTTTACTGGGGTCTGATAGTAAATCAAACAATCCAATCATGGAATCCAACCAACACATACAATTTATAAAGGGAGCACTCGCACCGTGACACTGGTTGGCAGTGGCACAGCGCGCTGAGCGGCCAACACCATAAAATCACCTGAGGCACAGCGACAGAAAGAGGAAGGGAGACTCACGCCAAGGTGCCAGGTCTAACACGTGTCCCCTCCAGCTGAAAGGTGGGGAGAACTACCCTACCCCAGGGAGTTCCTCACCACTAAGGCGGAAAAATCTGGACAGACCGTCAGCATTGGCGTGATCTGTACCAGGGCGATGTTCCACCGTGAAATCCATCCCCTGTAGGGAAATGGACCACCTCAACAGCTTTGGATTCTCACCCCTCATATGCATCAACCATCTGAGGGGCCGGTGGTCCGTCTGAACCCGGAAGTGAGACCCAAACAAGTAGGGTCTTAGCTTCTTCAGCGCCCAGACCACAGCAAATGCCTCACGCTCAATAGCACTCCATCTCTGTTCCCGTGGAAGTAACCTCCTGCTAATAAAGGCTACGGGTTGATCTAGGCCCTCCTCATTAATCTGTGAAAGAACAGCCCCCACACCATGCTCTGAAGCGTCTGTCTGAACGATAAACTCTTTGGAGAAGTTGGGAGCCAAGAGCACGGGCGCCGTGCACATAGCAGTTTTCAAGGCCTCAAAAGCTCTCTGACAGGTGTCAGTCCAGATCACCTTCCTGGGCTGCTTCTTCGAAGTCAGCGCTGTCAAGGGGGCAACCAGGTTGCCATACCCCTTGACAAACCTCCTGTAGTACCCGGTGAGACCTAGGAAGGCTCTCACCTCCGTCTGGGTTTTGGGCGCCTCCCAATTCAGGATGGTTTCTATCTTGGGCTGAAGGGGTGCCACCTGGCCACTCCCAACTTGGTGTCCCAAGTACACCACGGAACCCTGCCCGATCTGGCACTTACTCGCCTTGATCGTGAGGCCTGCCTTCCGCAGCGCCATCAACACTTCCCAGAGGTGTCGCAAGTGTTCCTCCCACGTGGAGCTGAACACGGCGATGTCATCCAGGTAGGCTGCACTGAACGAATCCAGCCCAGCCAACACCTGGTTGACCAATCTCTGGAAGGTGGCAGGGGCATTCTTCATCCCAAATGGCATAACCCGGAACTGGTAGTGCCCATCTGGGGTGGAAAATGCTGACCTCTCTTTGGCCCCCTCGGTCAAGGCGATCTGCCAATACCCAGACGTTAGATCAAACGTGCTGAGGTAGTTGGCAGCCCCTAGCCGATCGATGAGCTCATCAGCTCTGGGGATGGGGTGTGCGTCAGTCCTAGTGACTGAATTGAGTCCTCTGTAGTCCACACAGAACCGGAGTTCGGGTGTGGCTCCCGGCGCTGCAGCCTTTGGGACCAAGACCACGGGGCTGGCCCAAGGACTGCTAGAAGACTCAATGACCCCGAGTGCAAACATCTTGGAGACCTCCTCCTTGATGCATGTCCTCACCCTGTCAGTCACCCTGTAGGCCTTGTGCCGTACAGGAGGGCTATCCCCAGTGTCCACATCATGGACGCACCAATCAGTGACACCAGGGACCAGGGAAAACAGATCAGAAAATTGTCCCAGCAACTGGCGACAATCATCCTGTTGCTCAGGGGTCAGGGTGGAAGAGAGGATGACACCATCCACTGACCCATCTTGCTCCTTGGCTGACAGGAGGTCCGGAAGAGGTTCGGTCTCCTCTTCCATCCCCGCATCTGTTGCCAAGAGCATGCCCACTTGGGACCTCTCCAAGTGGGGCTTGAGGCGGTTGACATGTAGGACCCGTAAGGGGTTCCTGGGAGTCTTCAGGTCCACCACGTAGGTAACAGGACTCTTTCGCTCCACCACCTCAAAGGGACCGGTCCACTTATCCTGGAGCGCACACGGCTCCACGGGGGCCAAGACCCATACTTTCTGCCCAGGCTGAAGCTCTACCAGAGTGGCATTCTGGTCGTACCACCGCTTCATCTCCTCCTGGCTGGCTTCCAGATTTGCCTCAGCAAGTTGCCTGAAACGCCTAGTCTGATTCCTGAAGGCCAGCATGTAGCTATATACATTCTGGGGAGGTTTCCTGGGAGATTGCTCCCAGCCTTCCTTGACCAGACTTAGAGGTCCTCTGACGGGGTGACCATACAGAAGCTCAAAGGGACTGAACCCCAGAGACTTCTGTGGCACCTCACGGTAAGCGAAGAGAAGGCATGGTAAGAGGACGTCCCACTTGCGCCTCATGGGTCCTTCTAGGCCCATTATCATGCCTTTGAGGGTTCGGTTGAATCTCTCAACCAACCCGTTTCCTTGGGGGTGGTAAGGTGTGGTGAACTTGTAGGTTACACCACACTCTTGCCAAAGAGATTTCATGTACTTGGACATGAAATTGGTACCTCGGTCAGACACCACCTCTAGAGGGAATCCCACTCGGGAGAAAATTCCCATCAGTGCACGTCCCACCACGGGGGCCGTCACTGTCCTCAGAGGAATGGCTTCCGGGTACCGGGTGGCATGGTCCACCAGGACCAGGATGAACCTATTGCCCATCGCTGTCTTGGGGTCCAGTGGCCCTACAATGTCGATCCCCACTCGCTGGAATGGAGTACCGACCACAGGGAATGGCTGGAGTGGAGCCTTCTGCTTCCTTCCACTCTTTCCACTTGCCTGGCAAGTCTGGCATGTCCTGCAGTGAGTATCCGAACTCCTGCGCATTTGGGGCCAATAAAAGTGGGTGACAAGCCTTTCAAAGGTCTTGTCCTGCCCCAAATGCCCTGCCAATGGCACATCGTGAGCCAGCCCCAGTAGGAAGGCTCTGAAGTCCTGGGGTACCACCAGCGCACGGGCTGACCCAGGCTCAGCAACCTTAGGCTCTGTATATAGGAGGTCGTTCTCCCAGTAAATGAAATGTGATCCTGACTGATCACCTGCGGCCTGGTCTGCAGCCTGCTGCCGCATACCCACGAGAGAAGGGCACTCCTTCTGTGCCTTGCAAAAGTCCTCCCTGGTGGGACCCCCTTCCTGCTGCCAGTGGGTCAGCTCCGGCAGGTCTCCCAGTTCAGCTATCTGCTCCCCTGTAGGCTCCAGGGCATCCCCCTCAAGGTCTGCTTCCTCCTGGACCGTGGGAACTTCAGGGGCCGGCTTCCCACGCCCCTTGCCCCTTCTCTCTGAGGCCGGTTCCTGGGCCTCCCTCTCAGGCTCCAGGACCTCTCGAGTACCTTTACTGGCTGCCATGGACCGTGTGGTCACACACGCCCAATCCGGCATACCCAACATCTCCAGGTGAGCACTCCGCTCCACCTGAGCCCAAGGTGAGCTCTCCAAATCGTTCCCTAACAAACAGTCTACAGGCATGGCGGGCCTCACAGCTACCTGAAGAGTACCAGAGACCCCCCCCCACTCGAAGGGAACCTGAGCCACCTTGCAGTGCCTCTCTGTGTTGTCAGCGGCAACAACGGGATAGAATGCATTGGGGACCACCTGCTCCTGAGACACCAGGTGACACCTGACAGCGGTCACACTGGCTCCTGTATCTCTAAGAGCTTCCACCCTATGGCCATTTATGGTCACCCACTGCCTGTACTTCTTAGTGTTCTCAGGCAGCTGGGTTGGAGGGACCACTTCACGGTCTCCTAGCGAGACCAGGGACATCTCTGCGGGACCCCACCCACCTTGGACATCCCTCTCCTCCCCCAAGGCTACACTAGTCACCTGCCGGGGTGGAGCACCAGTGGGTGCTGGTTTACCAAACATCGGACACTTCACATCAGAGGCAAAATGCCCCAAATTGTTACACCTGTAACATCTTACGGGCCCCTTCTGAACAGGAGGACCTGTCGGGGCCCCGGTCGGTTTCTGGGGTGGGGGAGGCTGAGAACCCTTCCCTTGGTTCCCGTGGGGATTATTTTGTGGCCCTTTTTGGAACTGCTTCTGTTTACCCCTGTCCCCCCCACTCTTCTGCTGGGGACCCTGCCCACCTTTGGCGGAATCTCCCACGGTACCCTTGTGGACCCTGGTACTGACCCAGCGGTCCGCCTCCTCAGCAAGCTTCCTCGGGTTAGTCAGCTTACTATCGATCAGGTGCTGGCGCAGCTCAGGAAAACAATTACTGGACAAGTGCTCCCATGCCATTAGATCAAGAAGCCCTTGATAATCAGTCACCTTACTACCCTTCACCCAACCATCCAGCGCTCTGCAAAAGAAAGTCACATACTCCACATACGTACTATTGGGAATCTTAGTGCAACCCCTGAACCTCTGTCTATATAACTCAGGGGTCAACCCATACCTAGTCATCAATGCTTCCTTCATATGGGGGTAAGAATTACGAACATCAACAGGTAAATCTAACAGTGTGTCCCGCCCTTCACTCAGGAACCTTCCCCACAACCCCGCTCCCCAATCTTTCTCAGGGACCCGGTGGGAAGACATGGCTACCTCGTAGGCTCTGAACCACTGCCCGATGTCGTCATTCCTGAAGAACTCCTTCACTACATCCTTAGGAATATAAACTCTTGGTTCCGCCGATCCTGGCGGTGTGCTGCCACCAGAGGGATTAAGCTCCAAACTTTTGGCTTTCAGCTCCAGCTCCCTCAGCTTCATGTCATGCTCTAATTGTAGTTTCTTTTCTTCCATGGCTAATCTTTGTTTTTCCATATCCATCTGCCCATGAAGTTTCGCCATTTCCACCTCGTGTGCCCGGGTTGCTGCCCTGTCCGCCAACTCCTCTGGCGACAGGCATCTGCCGAACTCATGGACACTTTCTGGTGGAACGACTTCCACCTGATTCTCTGGTGCCTTTGACTCATACCAGGCCCTCAGCGCCTTTACGAGTTGCTCCTTCTTTTTCAATCCAGTTTGGGCAATCCTGAACTTGGAGCAAAGACCTTTCAAGTCTTCATTGGTACGATCATGAAGTGCGCCTTCCTCCCAATCTATGTCTTCAAATCCAGAGATTACGGAAGCCGCCCTTCCGGCGGAAAGTGAACCAGGCATGGCTCTAACAACGGAGATTCTTGGCAAAACAAAAACAATGCTAGCCTTGTGGCTGTGTTACTGGTCTGCTCTCACTACGTGGTGATCAGTGATTCACTACACGCAAACCACAAATGCAAATCCGTAAATCCCACCGCTGCCACCAATGTTAGAAATGAGGGGGCTCTGGTTGACGCAGGTGTGAACCCACAACAAGCAGGGACCCTTTACTTCTTGTCAGGGCGAAGGATGACTCCCCAGAATAACCCCTGCTCACCCTCTAGGTGCGTGGCGCGAGCAGTCTAGGCTAAGTCTCAGGCGTACACGGTTAAGCAAATGCAATTACACATACAGTAAACCCCTTGCATGCACCACAAACGGACACCAATCCGGGAGTATATAAAAATAAGCTTTTATGTAGTTTCAGCAGAGTTAAATACAAGGCCCAGTAACGTTGAACTGATGGGGCCACAATTCGTGGAAATACGGTCAAGTTCTCTTGGTTTTACGGAAAGTTCTTTAGGCGGGCACAAGGTAACTGTAGGCCTCAGCGCACTTCGTGCTGAAGCAGCGCCCGGGGAGCACACAGCAGATGACAGGGAAATAAGAACGTTGCGGACCCTGGATCCGATGTGAGCTCGCGGTCGAGTTCGTAAGTACAGTACCTTGTTTCTTGACGCAAAGGCGGGTGCGGGATTTCAGCGGCTCTTCGACAGAAGAGCGAGGCGGCGTCCGGGGCTCCCACACTTCACGATGGGGGTCTGATCTTCAGGCTCACGACAGGAGCGGGGTGTTGCAGGTGGCGGGTGAACAAAGCGGGGCAGCCGGGCACGCCGATGCGTCCGGGCCGTCCGAGGCTTGGAGAGGCTCACAAACGCCGATTCCGGCGGGAGGGTGAAGGGGCACAGCGAGCCTCCACGAGCGAGGTGACGGGGCAGCCCAGCACAGCGTAGGGGGAGCGGCTCCGATCGAGCGAGGCTCTTCCCAAGGCGGGGGCGGCTAAGCAGTCCTGGTCACGGCTCAGGGAGGGACTGGGCACGAGGGTCACAGCTCCGGCGAGGGAAAGGACACCACAGTCCAGCAGCAGGCGAGTGAAGATCAGGTAGAGCCCAATGTTCCTGGGGCTCAGTTCAGGGGGCAAGCTCAGTTCCAAGCCCTTGGAGATCGTTTTGGAAAAGCACAAGTTTTGAAAGTAAAAGTAAAGTAAAAGTATTCAGCAACAGTTTCTCTTCTCTCCTTTGGCAGCAAGGTCACCACTGCAGGCCAATCCCCCAGGATAGGGACAGTCTTCCTCCTACAGCTTTCCCGGTGCCTCCTCCTCAGGCAGAGATTCTTCTTGGTCAAAAGCGGATCTAGTTTCTTAGGAGCAGGGCTCCTCCATTTATACCACAAATCTTTTGTTCTCCCAGGCCAGGGGGGCCCTTGCCTAGTTCAGTCCGGTTTCTGAGCACTTTGTTTACGTGATGCAGGCTTCTTCTTTCAGAGTGCAAGGCAGAGTCATCAGACGCTCCACAGGGGGTGGAGCCGGCATCGAGGTAGCGGAGCACTGTCCTATTCAGAGCCTAGGAGCACTCCTCCCACCCATCTACCTGTCGATCGTCCTATTCATACCAGGCTACCTAGCCCTGCCCTTCTGGGTTCCCCCCGCCCTGTCACTCACACCAGCCAGACATCAGATACACATCACGCAGAGGCGGCTGAAATAGTTAGGCAAGCAAAGGCCAACTTTCTAAAAGTGACATTTGCAAACCCGGAATATTAAAATAAACCTTGCGAAAAGATGTACCTTATCATTCCGAGTTCAGGCATACTAAACTCGATCTCCTACCATGTTCCCTGGGTCGGTTAGGATCATAGGGTGTAATAATCCAGGCCGCCCATACTGGCCTATGAGAACAGGGTAGCCTTACAGTAGTGAACAACAAAATGGCGGTCATTCACTACCAGGACATGCCACGCATCTAGGCTTGTCCTACCTCAGGCTCACAATGCACCCTGCCCGTGGGCCTACCAGAGGGGTGACTAACATGCAGCTAAGGGAAGGTTTCGGGGACCGGCAAGTGTGGGCACTTGTCGGTCGGCGCGTCAGTACCAGACTGCACGCAGGCTCTGCGACGGCAGACCTTAGACGTATTTTACTGGCCGCTTCCGTGGATGGCACAACCCGTGCTGCAAGCCCACCAGCGGCGTTTGCCTTTACATGCCCTGGCGCTCCTGGCGCACTTTACTGGGGTCTGATAGTAAATCAAACAATCCAATCATGGAATCCAACCAACACATACAATTTATAAAGGGAGCACTCGCACCGTGACACTGGTTGGCAGTGGCACAGCGCGCTGAGCGGCCAACACCATAAAATCACCTGAGGCACAGCGACAGAAAGAGGAAGGGAGACTCACGCCAAGGTGCCAGGTCTAACACCAGGGATGTATTTTTCTGCATGAGGAAGTGACCCCTTGGCAAGAACTGTTTGCATTTGTGCTCGATGTGTATTTTGTTGTCTTGTGAGTAATTTTTTTTTTCTTCTTTCTAGTTGGATATCGTTGGTTTTTGCTGTGTCACTGCAGAGTAGGTTCTGGTGAGTGTAGCTGTCTCTTGTAATTGAATTCTATTGTTTTTGAGTACATTGATCATTGTGATAAAGGTACACATTTCTTTACTTACTTGGTTTGCACATTGTTGGTTGTTGTTGACTTGTTTGTGCAGTCTTCAATCTTAGTAAGTATAATGGCAAGCGGCAGGATTACTGCTCAGCAGGTTGTTGGTTTGCTGTTTGAGTCTTCCTCTGATATTGGTTCAGAGACTGACTCTGCATCTGAGCGAGAGGAGGCAGGGGACGATTCTGGCAGTGAGTTTTCTCTCCGTATGGAGTCATCGGATGATGAAGATACTCTTAGTGCGGATGAAGTGCCTGTGTTAGCGGAGGAGACTGATGTGCCGATAGTGCAGCAAGAGGCATCTGGGCTGCAGCCTGGGGCTGCAAGGCTTCCCGTTGGTGTAGTGCGGCAAGAGGCATCTGGGCTGCAGGCTGGGGCTGCAAGGCTTCCCTTTGAAAGTGATGACCTCTGGGTTGCCCCTGGCATGGTGCAGCCGGCATTGCCAGAGTTTACTGGTGTTCCAGGGTCTAGAGTGACTACTGAAAACATTTTGCCCGTAAATTTTTTTCAGTTGTTTATGGACGATGTGTTTTTGGCAGAGATTGCTGAGCAGACTAATTTGTATGCCGAACAGTTTTTGATGGACAACAGTGCCAGACTTAGGACCTACTCTAGAGCTACCCGGTGGACTCCCACAAATGTTGAAGAGATGAAGAAGTTCTTGGGTTTAACTTTTTTGATGGGCTTGCTAAGGAAGCCATCAATGTCTTCATATTGGTCTAGCAGTCCCTTGATGGCAACGTCTATTTTTCCGGCAGTCATGAGTCGTGACAGGTATTTGCTTCTGCTTCGGATGATGCATTTTGTTGATAATGGTTTAGCGTTGCCACGAGATCACCCTGATTGTGACCGTCTTTTTAAGATTAGGCCTGTCCTTGATCACTTTGTTGATCGATTTTCAGAGATTTATGCCCCTGGGAAAGAAATTGCAGTGGATGAGTCTTTGGTGTTGTTCAAGAGCCACTTGGTTTTTAGGCAATACATTCCTAGTAAGAGGGCACGCTATGGAATAAAGCTGTATATGCTGTGTGACAGTAGGACTGGATATGTGTCTAATTTCAGGGTATACACCGGTAAGGAATCTAGGATGAACCTCCCTGGTTGTCCGTCCACTTTTGGAGTGACTGAGAAAATTGTTTGGGAACTTGGTAGAGGATTTTTTAACAAAGGCCACCATTTATATGTAGATAACTTCTACACTGGTGTGCGGTTGTTCAGGGAATTGGCCAAAGTGGACACTGTTGCTTGTGGCACAATCCGCTCTAACCGTAAAGGTTTCCCGAAAGAACGTGTGTGTCAAAAGCTTGTGCTGGGACAGTGCAGTGCATTGCGTTGCCAGGAGCTTCTTGCTGTGAAGTTTTCAGACAGGAGAGATGTCTACATGCTGACTACCATCCATGATGAAAGCACTGCACCTGTGACTGTTTGAGGTCAGGTCGCTGAAGCGCGCAAACCTGTGTGCATTTTAGACTATAATAGGCACATGGGTGGTGTTGACAGAGTAGATCAGAGGTTGGAACCTTACAATGCTCTTCGTAAGGCTTACATTTGGTACAAGAAGTTGGCTATCCATCTTTTCCACTTGGCAATGTTTAATGCTTTTGTTGTGTTCCAGGATTCTTGCCCTGAGTCAAAGATGACTTTTGCTAAGTTTCAGGAGTCTGTAATAGGCAGCCTTGTTGTAGTGGAACAGGCAAGTGTTCCTAGAGTTGGAGTGGTGGAGGATGTTGCTAGATTGAAAGATCACCAGTTTCCAGATCACATTCCTCCCACACCCTCAAAAGATTTTCCCAGTAGGAGATGTAGAGTCTGTTGGCGAAGAGTTTCGCGGAAGGAGAGTCATATGTACTGCCCCGACTGTCCTTCTCATCCTGCACTGTGTCTCCCTGCTTGTTTTAGAGCATACCACACGCAAAAGAATTATTGGGAGCATTCATGAGTGGTAAAGTGAACTGCCTGGTCTGTATTCTTTGGATAATTTGATTCTATTTCAAGGTTGGTGTTAGTGCAATGTATTTAGTTGCTGATTTTCTGTTAGAAGATTCGTATCTATTTGCGATTTGTTTGTGTTTTTATTTTTTTCAAAAAAATTCCTAAATGTGATGGCGGAGTGTGTAGGCTTGCGCATGGCTGTTGGTGTGTGTGGACTGGCACTTGGTTGGTGGTGTGCGTGGAATGGTGCTTGGCTGGCGGTGAGCGTGGACTGGCGGTGTGCATGGACTGGCGGTGTGCGTGGACTGGTGCGTGGCTGGTGGTGTGCGTGGACTGGAGCTTGGCCGGCGGTGTGCGTGGAATGGTGCTTGGCTGGCGGTGAGCGTGGACTGGTACTTGGCTGGCGATGTGCGTGGACTGGTGGTGTGTGCGGACTGGTGCTTGGCTGGTGGTGTCCGTGGACTGGAGCTTGGCTGGTGGTGTGCGTGGACTGGAGCTTGGCAGGCGGTGTGCGTGGAATGGTGCTTGGCTGGCGGTGTGCGTGGACTGGTACTTGGCTGGCGGTGTGCGTGGACTGGTGGTGTGTGCGAACTGGTGCTTGGCTGGAGGTGTCCGTGGACTGGAGCTTGGCTGGCGGTGTGCGTGGATTGACGATTGGCTGGCGGTGTGCCTGGACTGGTGCTTGGCTGGCGGTGTGCCTGGACTGGTGCTTGGCTAGCGGTGTGTGTGGACTGGCGCTCTGCTAGCGGTGTGTGTGGACTGGAGCTCGGCTGGCTGTGTGTGAGTAGTGACTTTCTGCTGGTCACTACACACACTGCTAGCTGAGTGCCACTCCACGCAATCCATCAGCATGTGTAGTTGCTGTGTCTGGATTGTGGGCGTGTGAAAGTGATGGGCCCTTGAATGGCGCTGTGTGCTGGTGTGAGTTTTGTTATGTGATGGGCCCGCGGCTGGCGGTGTGAATGGTTTTGTATGTCTCACACGTATGAAAGGTGTATGAATGGCCTGTAAAGAGGTTGGTGCCTTGTCGTGGCTTTACAGCTCACGAGCTGTGAGTCAATGGTTCAGTTTCTTGCCCTTTCAATTATTACCAGTGCATTTCATGTTTTGTGAAATCACTTGCTAATACAATTGTATCTACTGAACCATCACTCACCCTCGTGCTAAATCCAACCAGTATGTGTGTGTGCTTGCGAATTAGATGGCTGTGCAGTAATATTTGTCTTTCTGAAGCAGGGTGTACCTTGTCCCTTTTTGGTGAATTTCGTACTGTGTTGCTTTTGTACCTGGTGGTGCGAATGGTCTTGTTTGTATCACGTATGAAAGGTGTGTGAATGGCCTGTAAAGTGGTTGGGGCCTTGACGTGGCTTTACAGCTCACGAGCTGCGAGTCATTGGTTTGGTTTTTTGTGAATTTAATTATTGACAGTGCATTTCCTTCTTGTGAAATCTCTAGTTAATAAAATGTAATACACTGAACCATGACTCGCCCTCGTGCCAAATCCAACCAGTATGTGTGTGTGTTTGAGGAATAGATGGTTGTGCAGCAATCTTTGTCTTTAGTTTCTCTGCCAAGGAACACTTTCCATGTAAGAATAACCCCCCAACTGTAGATATTGTCGAAAACCCATTGGAGTTCATGGTGATGTCTCTCTTGTGAATTTAAAAAGTTTTTTTATCCCCAATGTCCTGCAAACCTAAAAATGTCTGCCACATTTTCTTTGCAATTTTACTCCAAAATTCTCACGCTGTAGGAACAATAGTTAATCTGGTTTTGCAAGGGGGTCACTTTGGTTTTTGGCCCGGTGCTCAGCGGCCATCTAGGCAAACCTACCAAACCCACATATTTCTGAAAACTAGACACCCGGCGGCTTCCAGGGAGGTATGGCTAGCGTGGATCCCCCAAAGTTTCCTTACCCAGAATCCCCTGCAAACCTCAATTTTAGCTGAAAAAATCACTTTTTTCACCCATTTTGGGGTGGAAAAGTTGTGGCATCACCGGGCTCACACAAATTTACCACCACCCAGCGTTCCCCCAGGTCTCCTGGTAAAAATGGTGCCTCACTTGTGTGGGAGGCCCAAGTACCCGCGGCAGGCAAGGGCCCATAACGTAGTGAGGTGACATCAAAATGGCCTATCGCAAAACCACCTGGTTTTGCAAGGGGGGTCACTTTGGTTTTTGACCCGGTGCTCGGCAGCCATCTAGGGAAACCTACCAAACCCACACATTTCTGAAAACTAGACACCCGGCGGCTTCCAGGGAGGTATGGCTTGCGTGGATCCCCCAACGTTTCCTTACCCAGAATCCCCTGCAAACTTCAATTTTATCTGAAAAAATCACTTTTTTCACACATTTTGGGGTGGGAAAGTTGTGGCATCACCGGGCTCACACAAATTTACCACCACCCAGCGTTCCCCCAGGTCTCCCAGTAAAAATGGTGCCTCACTTGTGTGGGAGGCCCAAGTACCCGCGGCAGGCAAGGGCCCATAACGTAGTGAGGTGACATCAAAATGGTCTATCGCAAAACCACCTGGTTTTGCAAGGGGGTCACTTTGGTTTTTGACCCAGTGCTCGGCGGCCATCTAGGGAAACATACCAAACCCACACATTTCTGAAAACTAGACAGCCGGCGGCTTCCAGGGAGGTATGGCTTGCGTGTATCCCCCAAAGTTTCCTTACCCAGAATCCCCTGCAAACTTCAATTTTATCTGAAAAAATCACTTTTTTCACACATTTTGGGGTGGGAAAGTTGTGGCATCACCGGGCTCACACAAATTTACCACCACCCAGCGTTCCCCCAGGTCTCCCAGTAAAAATGGTGCCTCACTTGTGTGGGAGGCCAAAGTACCCGCGGCAGGCAAGGGCCCATAACTTAGTGAGGTGACATCAAAATGGCCTATCGCAAAACCACCTGGTTTTGCAAGGGGGGTCACTTTGGTTTTTGACCCGGTGCTCGGCGGCCATCAAGGGAAACCTACCAAAACCAACCAATTCTGAAAACTAGACACCCGGCGGCTTCCAGGGAGGAATGGCTTGCGTGGATTCCCCAACGTTTCCTTACCCAGAATCCCCTGCAAACCTCAATTTTAGCTGAAAAAATCACTTTTTTCACACATTTTGGGGTGGGAAAGTTGTGGCATCACGGGGCTCACACAAATTTACCACCACCCAGCGTTCCCCCAGGTCTCCCGGTAAAAATGGTGCCTCACTTGTGTGGGAGGCCCAAGTACCCGCGGCAGGCAAGGGCCCAAAACGTAGTGAGGTGACATCAAAACGGCCTATCGCAAAACCACCTGGTTTTGCAAGGGGGGTCACTTTGGTTTTTGACCCGGTGCTCGGCGGCCATCTAGGGAAACCTACCAAACCCACACATTTCTGAAAACTAGACACCCGGCGGCTTCCAGGGAGGTATGGCTTGCATGGATCCCCCAACGTTTCCTTACCCAGAATCCCCTGCAAACCTCAATTTTAGCTGAAAAAATCACTTTTTTCACACATTTTGGGGTGGGAAAGTTGTGGCATCACCGGGCTCACACAAATTTACCACCACCCAGCGTTCCCCCAGATCTCCCGGTAAAAATGGTGCCTCACTTGTGTGGGAGGCCCAAGTACCCGCGGCAGGCAAGGGCCCAAAACGTAGTGAGGTGACATCAAAATGCCCTATCGCAAAACCACCTGGTTTTGCAAGGGGGGTCACTTTGGTTTTTGACCCGGTGCTCGGCGGCCATCTAGGGAAACCTACCAAACACACACATTTATGAAAACTAGACACGCGGCGGCTTCCAGGGAGGTATGACTTGCATGGATCCCCCAACGTTTCCTTACCCAGAATCCCCTGCAAACCTCAATTTTAGCTGAAAAAATCACTTTTTTCACACATTTTGGGGTGGGAAAGTTGTGGCATCACTGGGCTCACACAAATTTACCACCACCCAGCGTTCCCCCAGGTCTCCCGGTAAAAATGGTGCCTCACTTGTGTGGGAGGCCCAAGTACCCGCGGCAGGCAAGGGCCCAAAACGTAGTGAGGTGACATCAAAACGGCCTATCGCAAAACCACCTGGTTTTGCAAGGGGGGTCACTTTGGTTTTTGACCCGGTGCTCGGCGGCCATCTAGGGAAACCTACCAAACCCACACATTTCTGAAAACTAGACACCCGGCGGCTTCCAGGGAGGTATGGCTTGCATGGATCCCCCAACGTTTCCTTACCCAGAATCCCCTGCAAACCTCAATTTTAGCTGAAAAAATCACTTTTTTTACACAATTTGGGGTGGGAAAGTTGTGGCATCACTGGGCTCACACAAATTTACCACCACCCAGCGTTCCCCCAGGTCTCCCGGTAAAAATGGTGCCTCACTTGTGTGGGAGGCCCAAGTACCCGTGGCAGGCAAGGGCCCAAAATGTAGTGAGGTGACATCAAAATGGCCTATTGCAAAACCACCTGGTTTTGCAAGGGGGGTCACTTTGGTTTTTGACCCGGTGCTCGGCGGCCATCTAGGGAAACCTACCAAACCCACACATTTCTGAAAACTAGACACCCGGCGGCTTCCAGGGAGGTATGGCTTGCGTGGATCCCCCAACGTTTCCTTACCCAGAATCCCCTGCAAACCTCAATTTTAGCTGAAAAAATCACTTTTTTCACACATTTTGGGGTGGGAAAGTTGTGGCATCACCGGGCTCACACAAATTTACCACCACCCAGCGTTCCCCCAGATCTCCCGGTAAAAATGGTGCCTCACTTGTGTGGGAGGCCCAAGTACCCGCGGCAGGCAAGGGCCCAAAACGTAGTGAGGTGACATCAAAATGCCCTATCGCAAAACCACCTGGTTTTGCAAGGGGGGTCACTTTGGTTTTTGACCCGGTGCTCGGCGGCCATCTAGGGAAACCTACCAAACACACACATTTCTGAAAACTAGACACGCAGCGGCTTCCAGGGAGGTATGACTTGCATGAATCCCCCAACGTTTCCTTACCCAGAATCCCCTGCAAACCTCAATTTTAGCTGAAAAAATCACTTTTTTCACACAATTTGGGGTGGGAAAGTTGTGGCATCACTGGGCTCACACAAATTTACCACCACCCAGCTTTCCCCCAGGTCTCCCGGTAAAAATGGTGCCTCACTTGTGTGGGAGGCCCAAGTACCCGTGGCAGGCAAGGGCCCAAAACGTAGTGAGGTGACATCAAAATGGCCTATTGCAAAACCACCTGGTTTTGCAAGGGGGGTCACTTTGGTTTTTGACCCGGTGCTCGGCGGCCATCTAGGGAAACCTACCAAACCCACACATTTCTGAAAACTAGACACCCGGCGGCTTCCAGGGAGGTATGGCTTGCGTGGATCCCCCAACGTTTCCTTACCCAGAATCCCCTGCAAACCTCAATTTTAGCTGAAAAAATCACTTTTTTCACACATTTTGGGGTGGGAAAGTTGTGGCATCACTGGGCTCACACAAATTTACCACCACCCAGCGTTCCCCCAGGTCTCCCGGTAAAAATGGTGCCTAACTTGTGTGGGAGGCCCAAGTACCCGCGGCAGGCAAGGGCCCAAAACGTAGTGAGGCGACATTTGGGATTGGCAATGTTGATGTCGCCTCACTACGTTTTGGGCCCTTGCCTGCCGCGGGTACTTGGGCCTCCCACACAAGTGAGGCACCATTTTTACCGGGAGAGCTGGGGGAACGCTGGGTGGTGGTAAATTTGTGTGAGCTCGGTGTTGCCACAACTTTCCCACCCCAAAATGTGTGAAAAAAGTGATTTTTTCAGCAAAAATTGAGGTTTGCAGGGGATTCTGGGTAAGGAAACGTTGGGGGATTCACGCAAGCCATACCTCCCTGGAAGCCGCCGGGTGTCTAGTTTTCAGAAATGCATGGGTTTGGTCGGTTTCCCTAGATGGCCGCCGAGCACCGGGCCAAAAACCCAAGTGACCCCCCTTGCAAAACCAGGTGGTTTTGCGATAGGCCATTTTGATGTCGCCTCACTACGTTTTGGGCCCTTGCCTGCCGCCGGTACTTGGGCCTCCCACACAAGTGAGGCACCATTTTTACCGGGAGACCTGGGGGAACGCAGGGTGGTGGTAAATTTGTGTGAGCCCGGTGATGCCACAACTTTCCCACCCCAAAATGTGTGAAAAATGTGATTTTTTCAGCTAAATTTGAGGTTTTCAGGGGATTCTGGGTAAGGAAACGTTGAGGGATCCACGCAAGCCATACCTCCCTGGAAGCCGCCGGGTGTCTAGTTTTCAGAAATGCATGGGTTTGGTAGGTTTCCCTAGGTGCCGGCAGAGCTAGGGTTCAAAAACTGCAGCTCGTCACTTTGCCAAAAAATCGTCATTTTTCACTGCAAAATTGAGGTGTGACCACGTTGCATTTTGCGCCGTTTCCTGTCGCGGGCACTATGCCGACCCGCACAAGTGAGGTACCATTTTTCTTGTAGGACTTTGGGGAACGCGGGGTGGGTGGAAATTTGTGGATCCACGCAGATTCCAGAACTTTCCATCACAGAAATGTGGGGAAAAAGTGTTTTTTTGTCATTTTTTTACGTTTGCAAGGGATTCTGGGTAACAGACCATGGTGGGAGGCAGTCAAGTCACCCCATCCTGGATTCCCCTGGGTGTCTAGTTTTCAAAAATGTATAGGTTTGCTAGGTTTCCCTAGGTGCCGGCAGGGCTAGGGTTAAAAAACTACAGCTAGTCACTTTGCCAAAAAAGGGTCATTTTTCACTGCAAAATTGAGGTGTGACCACGTTGCGTTTTGCGCCCTTTCCTCTCGCGGGCACTAGGCCGACCCACACAAGTGAGGTACCATTTTTCTCGTAGGACTTTGGGGAACGCGGGGTTGGTAGAAATTTGTGGATCCACGCAGATTCCAGAACTTTCCATCACAGAAATGTGGGGAAAATGTGTTGTTTTTTGTCAATTTTTTATGTTTGCAAGGGATTCTGGGTAACAGACCATGGTGGGAGACAGTCAAGTCACCCCATCCTGGATTCCCCTGGGTGTCTAGTTTTCAAAAATGTATAGGTTTGCTAGGTTTCCCTAGGTGCCGGCAGGGCTAGGGTTCAAAAACGACAGCTCGTCACTTTGCCAAAAAAAGGGTCATTTTTCACTGCAACCTTGAGGTGTGACCACGTTGCGTTTTGCGCCGTTTCCTGTCGCGGGCACTATGCGGTCCCGCACAAGTGAGGAACCATTTTTCTCGTAGGACTTTGGGGAACGCGGGGTGGGTGGAAATTTGTGGATCCACGCAGATTCCAGAACTTTCCATCACAGAAATGTGGGGAAAATGTGTTTTTTTTGTCAATTTTTTTCGTTTGCAAGGGATTCTGGGTAACAGACCATGGTGGGAGGCAGTCAAGTCACCCAATCCTGGATTCCCCTGGGTGTCTAGTTTTTAAAAATGTATAGGTTTGCTAGGTTTCCCTAGGTGCCGGCAGGGCTAGGGTTAAAAAACTACAGCTAGTTACTTTGCCAAAAAAGGGTCATTTTTCACTGCAAAATTGAGGTGTGACCACGTTGAGTTTTGCGCCGTTTCCTGTCGCAGCCACTATGCCGACCCGCACAAGTGAGGAACCATTTTTCTCGTAGGACTTTGGGGAACGTGGGGTGGGTGGAAATTTGTGGATCCACGCAGATTCCAGAACTTTCCATCACAAAAATGTGGGGAAAATGTGTTTTTTTTGTCAATTTTTTACGTTTGCAAGGGATTTTGGGTAACAGACCATGGTGGGGGCAGTCAAGTCACCCCATCCTGGATTCCCCTGGGTGTCTAGTTTTCAAAAATGAATAGGTGTGCAAAGTTTCCCTAGGTGCCGGCAGTTCTAGGGTTCAAAAACTAAGGCTCGTCACTTTGCCAAAAAAGGGTCATTTTGCACTGCAAAATTGAGGTGTGACCACGTTGCGTTTTGCGCCGTTTCCTGTCGCGGGCATTATGCCGACCCGCACAAGTGAGGTACCATTTTTCTCGTAAGACTTTGGGGAACGCGGGGTGGGTGGATATTTGTGGATCCACGCAGATTCCAGAACTTTCCATCACAGAAATGTGGGGAAAATGTGTTTTTTTGTCAATTTTTTACGTTTGCAAGGGATTCTGGGTAACAGACCATGGTGGGAGGCAGTCAAGTCACCCCATCCTGGATTCCCCTGGGTGTCTAATTTTCAAAAATGTATAGGTTTGCTAGGTTTCCCTAGGTGCCGGCAGTTCTAGGGTTCAAAAACTAAGGCTCGTCACTTTGCCAAAAAAGGGTCATTTTGCACTGCAAAATTGAGGTGTGACCACGTTGCGTTTTGTGCCGTTTCCTATCGCGGGCACTATGCCGACCCGCACAAGTGAGGTACCATTTTTCTCGTAAGACTTTGGGGAACGCGGGGTGGGTGGAAATTTGTGGATCCACGCAGATTCCAGAACTTTCCATCACAGAAATGTGGGGAAAATGTGTTTTTTTGTCAATTTTTTACGTTTGCAAGGGATTCTGGGTAACAGACCATGGTGGGAGGCAGTCAAGTCACCCCATCCTGGATTCCCCTGGGTGTCTAATTTTCAAAAATGTATAGGTTTGCTAGGTTTCCCTAGGTGCCGGCAGGGCTAGGGTTCAAAAACTACAGCTCGTCACTTTGCCAAAAAAGGGTCATTTTTCACTGCAAAATTGAGGTGTGACCACGTTGCGTTTTGCGCCGTTTCCTGTCGCGGGCACTGGGCCGACCCACACAAGTGAGGTACCATTTTTCTCATAAGACTTTGGGGAACGCGGGGTGGGTGGAAATTTGTGGATCCACGCAGATTCCAGAACTTTCCATCACAGAAATGTGTGGAAAATGTGTTTTTTTGTCAATTTTTTACGTTTGCAAGGGATTCTGGGTAACAGACCATGGTGGGAGGCAGTCAAGTCACCCCATCCTGGATTTCCCTGGGTGTCTAGTTTTCAAAAATGTATAGGTTTGCTAGGTTTCCCTAGGTGCCGGCAGGGCTAGGGTTCAAAAACTACAGCTCGTCACTTTGCCAAAAAAGGGTCATTTTTTACTGCAAAATTGAGGTGTGACCACGTTGCGTTTTGCGCCGTTTCCTGTCGCGGGCACTAGGCCGACCCACACAAGTGAGGTACCATTTTTCTCGTAAGACTTTGGGGAACGCGGGGTAGGTGGAAATTTGTGGATCCACGCAGATTCCAGAACTTTCCATCACAGAAATGTGGGGAAAATGTGTTTTTTTTGTCAATTTTTTACGTTTGCAAGAGATTCTGGGTAACAGACCATGGTGGGAGGCAGTCAAGTCACCCCATCCTGGATTCCCCTGGGTGTCTAATTTTCAAAAATGTATAGGTTTGCTAAGTTTCCCTAGGTGCCGGCAGGGCTAGGGTTCAAAAACTACAGCTCGTCAGTTTGCCAAAAAAGGGTCATTTTTCACTGCAAAATTGAGGTGTGACCACGTTGCGTTTTGCATCGTTTCCTGTCGCGGGCACTGGGCCGACCCACACAAGTGAGGTACCATTTTTCTCATAAGACTTTGGGGAACGCGGGGTGGGTGGAAATTTGTGGATCCACGCAGATTCCAGAACTTTCCATCACAGAAATGTGGGGAAAATGTGTTTTTTTGTCAATGTTTTACGTTTGCAAGGGATTCTGGGTAACAGACCATGGTGGGAGGCAGTCAAGTCACCCCATCCTGGATTCCCCTGGGTGTCTAGTTTTCAAAAATGTATAGGTTTGCTAGGTTTCCCTAGGTGCCGGCAGGGCTAGGGTTCAAAAACTACAGCTAGTCACTTTGCAAAAAAAGGGTCATTTTTCACTGCAAAATTGAGGTGTGACCACGTTGCGTTTTGCGCCGTTTCCTGTCGCGGGCACTAGGCTGACCCACACAAGTGAGGTACCATTTTTCTCGTAAGACTTTGGGGAACGCGGGGTGGGTGGAAATTTGTGGATCCACGCAGATTCCAGAACTTTCCATCACAGAAATGTGGGGAAAATGTGTTTTTTTGTCAATTTTTTATGTTTGCAAGGGATTCTGGGTAACAGACCATGGTGGGAGGCAGTCAAGTCACCCCATCCTGGATTCCCCTGGGTGTCTAGCTTTCAAAAATGTATAGGTTTGCTAGGTTTCCCTAGGTGCCGGCAGGGCTAGGGTTCAAAAACTACAGCTCGTCACTTTGCCAAAAAAGGGTCATTTTTTACTGCAAAATTGAGGTGTGACCACGTTGCGTTTTGCGCCGTTTCCTGTCGCGGGCACTAGGCCGACCCACACAAGTGAGGTACCATTTTTCTCATAAGACTTTGGGGAACGCGGGGTAGGTGGAAATTTGTGGATCCACGCAGATTCCAGAACTTTCCATCACAGAAATGTGGGGAAAATGTGTTTTTTTTGTCAATTTTTTACGTTTGCAAGGGATTCTGGGTAACAGACCATGGTGGGAGGCAGTCAAGTCACCCCATCCTGGATTCCCCTGGGTGTCTAAATTTCAAAAATGTATAGGTTTGCTAGGTTTCCCTAGGTGCCGGCAGGCCTAGGGTTCAAAAACTACAGCTCGTCACTTTGCCAAAAAAGGGTCATTTTTCACTGCAAAATTGAGGTGTGACCACGTTGCGTTTTGCGCCGTTTCCTGTCGCGGGCACTGGGCCGACCCACACAAGTGAGGTACCATTTTTCTCATAAGACTTTGGGGAACGCGGGGTGGGTGGAAATTTGTGGATCCACGCAGATTCCAGAACTTTCCATCACAGAAATGTGGGGAAAATGTGGGTTTTTTTTCAATTTTTTACGTTTGCAAGGGATTCTGGGTAACAGACCATGGTGGGAGGCAGTCAAGTCACCCCATCCTGGATTCCCCTGGGTGTCTAGTTTTCAAAAATATATAGGTTTTCTAGGTTTCCCTAGGTGCCGGCAGGGCTAGGGTTCAAAAACTACAGCTAGTCACTTTGCAAAAAAAGGGTCATTTTTCACTGCAAAATTGAGGTGTGACCACGTTGCGTTTTGCACCGTTTCCTGTCGCGGGTACTATGCCGACCCGCACAAGTGAGGTACCATTTTTCTCGTAGGACTTTGGGGAACGCGGGGTGGGTGGAAATTTGTGGATCCATGCAGATTCCAGAACTTTCCATCACAGAAATATGGGGAAAATGTGTTTTTTTTGTTTAATTTTTTTACGTTTGCAAGGGATTCTGGGTAACAGACCATGATGGCAGGCAGTCAAGTCACCCCATCCTGGATTCCCCTGGGTGTCTAGTTTTCAAAAATGTATAGGTTTGCTAGGTTTCCCTAGGTGCCGGCAGGGCTAGGGTTCAAAAACTACAGCTAGTCACTTTGCAAAAAAAGGGTCATTTTTCACTGCAAAATTGAGGTGTGACCAGGTTGCGTTTTGCGCCGTTTCCTGTCGCGGATACTATGCCGACCCGCACAAGTGAGGTACCATTTTTCTCGTAGGACTTTGGGGAACGCGGGGTGGGTGGAAATTTGTGGATCCACGCAGATTCCAGAACTTTCCATCACAGAAATATGGGGAAACTGTGTTTTTTTTGTCAATTTTTTACGTGTGCAAGGGATTCTGGGTAACAGACCATGGTGGGAGGCAGTCAAGTCACCCCATCCTGGATTCCCCTGGGTGTCTAGTTGTCAAAAATGTATAGGTTTGCTAGGTTTCCCTAGGTGCCGGCACGGCTAGGGTTCAAAAACTACAGCTAGTCACTTTGCCAAAAAGGGGTCATTTTTCACTGCAAACTTGAGGTGTGACCACGTTGCGTTTTGCGCCATTTCCTGTCGCGGGCACTATGCCGACCCACACAAGTGAGGTACCATTTTTCTCGTAGGTTTTTGGGGAACGCGGGGTGGGTGGAAATTTGTGGATCCACGCAGATTCCAGAACTTTCCATCACAGAAATATGGGGAAAATGTGGTTTTTTTGTCAATTTTTTACGTTTGCAAGGGATTCTGGGTAACAGACCATGGTGGGAGGCAGTCAAGTCACCCCATCCTGGATTCCCCTGGGTGTCTAGTTTTCAAAAATGTATAGGTTTGCTAGGTTTCCCTAGGTGCCGGCAGGGCTAGGGTTCAAAAACTACAGCTAGACTCTTCACAAAAAAAGTGTACATTTTCAGTGTGAAAATGTGGTGTGTTCACCTTAGGTTTTGAGCCACTTCCTGTCGTGGGCACTATGCCTACCCACACAAGTGAGGTACCATTTTTATCAGGAGACTTAGGGTAGTTCAGATTTGTAAAGCAACTGTTATTACCTATTGATTTTTGATGCATTTCTCCCTTCCAAATGAAAGACATTGTGTAAAAAAAAAGTCATTTTGAAAAATGACCAATAATTTTCATGCAAGTATGAGTATTCCCAATTTCGAAAATGTCCAAATATGCACTGTTTCTAAACTCTGTAATTTGTTCCCATTTCAGAAATACATAGGTGTCTTTCATGCCGATTTTTCCATGTATACATTTTCCCACAATAATTGCTATATACCCGGAACAAAAAAAAAAACCATTACAAAATGCTGCTCAATTTTTTACTCTGGGTTCGTTTGGCTCTTGGTGAACCTACAAGTCCTATATATCCCCACAACCAGGAAGGTCCACCAGATGTAACGGTACATTGCTTCCAAAGAGATGTCATAATTCGAAGAAGTTACAGGTGAAAACGTTGACTCAAAAGGCTGCTTTTTTCAAATTTTTAATTTTTCCTATATTTACCTGTTAGTTTCTATAAAGAAACCTTGATGGATCTACACAAATGACCCCTTGCTGAATTCAGAATTTTGTCTACTTTTCAAAAATGTATAGCTTTCCAGGATCCATTATTGCTTTTTTACCCATTTTTACCATTATCTGGAAGGAGGTTGAAAGCACAAAAAATAGCAAAAATAGGGTATGTCCCAGAAAAATGTCAGAACTGTGTAAGAAATGTTGGATTTCTCCAAAAATCTGTCATTCCCTAAAAGCTGGAGAAATTGTGATTTCAGCCCCACAAACCCTTTTTTGATATCATTTGCAGAGAAAAACCCAGACGCTTTCATTTGCAGCCACTTTTCCCCATTTTTCACAAAAAAACCAATATTTTGCTGTATTTTGACTAATTTCTGGGAACCCTCTAGGAGAATCCACAAACCCTGGGTACTTTTAGAATCCCCATGATGTTGGAATAAAAGGACGCAAATTTGGCGTGGATACCTAATGTGGTCAAAAAGTTACAGGGGCCTAAGCGCGCACTACCCCAAATAGCCCAAAAAAGGCTTAGCACAGGAGGGGAAAAGGCCTAGCAGCGAAGGGGTTAACCTTTACCTTGCAAGTAAAAAAACGAGTATGATCACCCTTAATTATTTTCAGGCGAGCAGGATACAACATGAAGGTTTGTCCCCCCGAGTCTTGAACTGGTTTGATCATCTGGCGTAAACGCCAACATCGCTCTACTGTGAAGTGGCAGAAATCCGGTTGGGTGAAGAAAACAAATTCACCTCCACTACGCTTTGTTGTTGGCCTGGTTTTATCATAGATAGACTGACGCAAAAGAAAATTGCCAATGTAAACCAGCATAGCACAAGGTTTGTGTCCGACTTCAATATTTGCTTGAGCTTGAATGGGACCCGATGTGCCCTCTGCACTTCCAGTGCCCAATCCCACCCATCCAAGTCTGAAAATGCCTTAGATACCATATTCATCATGTACAACCGGGGATCTGACCCTTCCTTTCCCTCCGGTATACCTAATACTCGTAGGTTGTTTTGGCGTTGTTGATTTTCGTAGTCTTCTAGTTTCCATTGTATATCGATTATTTGTGTGTCATGTGCAATAGTACTTGTTTGTGTGTCTGCCAGGTCGCTCTCCAAGGTATCTGTTCTGGTTTCAAGGGTTGTCAGGTGGTCATTGATTATGGTACACGATTTTGCAATTTTCCTGACAGCCCCTTGAATCTTCCGCATGGCTGCCTGTGCGTGCCTACTGTCCTGGCGAGTCTCTTCCCGATGGGAGAGTATACATTTTAGAACAGTGTCTAAGGTTGGGGGTATTGTTGAGATTGTACTGTCATCCTGAGGAGGTGGTGTTGTGAGACTACTAAATAATTCGACCCCTGAGTGATCCCATTTTAAGCTTTTATTTTGCAGGTTAGGGTGGCTTGCTCTTCTTGTTGCCTTATGCATTGTAGCTGTCGGGTCTCTTTTGTCAATGTCTAATATCTCATCACTGGACTCATCTAATGAGTCTGACTCTGATCCTGACCCCGACCAGACTGTGTCTGAAAGGGAGAAGAAACACTCCATATCTTGCTCGCTATGGTTCGAAGGAGTTTGATTATTAGTCTGGGTATTTCCCTCTTGGGGGTTTAGCGGGGTAATTTCCAGGCTTACTTCCTCCAATTGAACCCCCCAAGACCCACCATCGTCCGTAGACCCAGATTGTGAGTAGGGGACAGCTGGCGGAGGTTGTTTGCTCATTATTTCCACGCTGGGTACAACAACAGTTATGGGTGTAGGAATAACTGCAAATTTGTCTCTTCCTGTCATCAGGTTTCTCCCTCCGGGTTGCGGACCTCGATGCAGGCTGCTTCTCTGCCCCTCCAGGTCTCGCCTGTTTTCCTGTCTCCGTATTTCCCCGAAGGTCCATCGCCGTCACAGACTTAGCAGACACGCCAGCACCGGCACCCACACCGGAGCGTGTCTTCCCCTTTGCACTTCCTCCGGCCGGGATCTTTGGCGCCATTTCTTCACGGGAGTGTATTCGGTGTTGCGCCCGATACTCTGACCAGTCTCCTTGTTCCTTGCTGCATGTCAGTGCAGCCCAGAAGCAGAGCAGTACCCTGATAAGCTCCACATGGCAGATGGCAACCCTGTACTTGCCAGGACTAGGACCGGGACAGATCTGTAAGTAAGGAAACTGTGTTTTCACTCATTTATTTTTTTTTAAGTCTTCCAGCGATTATTTTCTTCTCCTTCAGGCTCCAAATGATCATATATCAGTGTCACGCCATCATACTGCCATAATGTCTTCCGCAATAACAGGTATTCTCAGTGACCAGGGTGCTGCTGTGCGACCGACTCAGGCAGTCGCCATCTTGCCTTCCGTCCTCTCCTTCCTTTCCCTATAATTTCAACTTCTAACAGGCATGTTCAAACGTTTGTGGTTAAAATATCTTGAAAGGTCATTGCAAACTTGATGCTTTAGATATTTATATGTTTTATTAATGTTTTTAAAAGTTGACCTTGCTAAGAGTGCTGAAAAGGGTAATTTCTTTGGGTGGGTTGTAGAAGTGACTGAAAGAAATCTGTAAGGATGTTGCAGATGATGAGCACAGTGTCACCACTGTATACAGTATAGACAGTTGACGGCTGTTCAGGAAAGGTTGGTGTCTGCAAAACATTCTGTCCGCTTATGGTAATTGGATGAGTACTGAGGGTCATAGTGGGGGTTCTAAGGATCTCCATTAATATACCATAACACAATGAAAATCTCCATTGTAAGATCAGAGGAGCATATAAAACATAGCTATTGAAAGGCAACTTGTGACCTATTCCAGCAGCCTTTTGCGCTACTGCTTTACGCCATCAATTTGAATTTGTTGTGCTCAGAAGACATCTTTGTTGACACTTCAAACAAAATAGACACAACTAACCCTTGGTATACCATAAAACATAATCCACAAGAAAGGAATACAGCTTGATTCTTTTATTGATTTGTTCAATAAATTATTCGAAAATATCAGTTGCATACTGTAGTACTAACTGACTTCAGCAAATTAGAGAGCCTTGACGTCGGCAGTGCAGGTCAGTGGTCTTTGTTTTAGGCTTTTTAGTATTCTTGCTTGCATGCTTGAATCCAGCACTGCAGATAGTGTTGTAGCTTCCTATGCCAGGAACTGCACTTGAGCGTTTTACATCTAGGAAGTAGGGAGTGAATATTGCTAGCGGCAGTTTTTATGAGCCTTTACCCTATCCCTAAACTGTACTAGCTCAATGGTCGTGCCAGTAGCTTGAGATGAACCCTTGCTTATGACTTCTTAAATTATCATTTAGTTGTGTGGGAAAGTTACAGATGGTAAATCTTAATTTGTTTCAAATACAATATAATCTGCAAAACTGCAGGTCCTTTTGGAATTTGGAATTGACTCTACACCTTTCCAATACCATGTTGATTGATAGCAACAAACTGAATCATCTAAGGTCATTCGCATATAGTAAGAGACAAACAGCCTTTTTTGGCACATACAAAACTATTTTGAGAGTAGAGGGTCAGTAAATTACTGCATTTTTGCTTTAGCTCTGCAGTGACCCCAAAGGGTCTATCTCAAGGATCCATGCTAATCTGCGTTCTTGGTTATATCTTCATACCAGTGACTTGTTTTGTAATGAAGTAGGTCTTCCAACTAGATTATATGCCCAAGGTAGACTGGCTATAGATGAATTGGCCTTTCACTTGGCCTGGCAAGTAAGTGGAGACTGTCATTTCATGTATGACTGCTGATCTGCCAGCCCTGAGGACTTACAAAGCATTCACATACCCTGAGTGACTCGAAACCCGCTGAAGGCAAGCCTCACATGTCAATGATGGAGAGGTCTAGTTAGGACTCTGACAGCAAGGTTAGCAATAGCCTCAAGACCATTCACCCTTCCAGATATGGGGCCAGATGTTCTAACAGCTGATTTACAAAAAGTGGTAACAAATTGCACACCAACATTTTTGCAAATGGATTCTGATTTTGTGAACCGGGCTATACTAATAGGTTGTTTCCTACAATTCACATTTGGAGTGGTTTGCCACCTTACCTAACTCATAAACATAAATGAGGCAGTTTGCAAATTGTGATTCACTCTGAATGGAGGCCATCACAGGGACTGTGGCCTCCTAGTGTCAATAGACCACCATGTCTGTGATCATCTTTAAATAAACTATTTTCTTTTAATGCAGCCTGTGTGTGCTATGTTTAAAAAGAATAGGTTACTTTTTAGAGAAATGTTTGTTTGGAAGATGGCAGGGAATCAGTAGACCACTAACTACTCCTCCAAATTCTTTTTTTAACATTCACAAAGGGAAGAGGGCCCAAAGGAGACTCTTTTCTTTTTTTGGAATGAGGATACCACCTCCGTTAAGAATAAGATGTTGGTAACTTTTCAATTCCTCATGACTGGAGCTCCATTGGCAAACATTGATACATTCAGTGCTTAATTTTAGCCAGTGGTTGCTAATGTGGCCCACCAGCACTTATTTTTGATCCAGAGCAAGACAGAGAAAACAACAAAAGTAGGAAAGAAGGAGGAAGAGAAAGACGGAAAAACAGTGACAAAGAGAGTAAGCAGGGATGGAAAAGAGTCTACAAGCTTGGTTTTCAGCATGCTGGACTTGGATAATGTCGCAAATTTGGTGGACATAATCCTTGAAGGAATTCAGTGCTGTATTAGCGGAAATTCAAATGCAACCAGGCTGAGTTCTTAAATTAGCTGCCCAGGATGTGTCATTGAAACAACAAAGTGCATTGTCTTTAGGATTTTCTTTCTCTCTTTCCCCTTTTTCTATATGTAGAATTGTGTAAATTGATTGTTTTTTTGTATGCTATGGGATTTTTGGCATAAAATTGTATATATGAAAGATAGGTTCAGGAATTGTATTTATGAAAGATAGGTGCAGGAATTGTAAGGAAAACTGTTTTTATGTAAATGCTTTTTAAATTACTTTGAATGAGGAATCATTTTTAATGCAATTAATTTATTTAAATAAAATATATTTTGTATATATAAAGGTGTATAATTGTGAATTTCAGCTTATGTTAATATTATTGTGCTGTGTAGTAGGACTAATACTAGTGTGGGTGCTGAAAGATAAGAGATAGACTCTAATCTTCTAGTGGTGAAGATAATACTGCATTCTTTTACTGGGGGACAATTTATTGAACTTGCATAATGTCAGCCACGTGCTTCTGGCTAAAACTTTCACACCAGCACTTACTCTTTTACAAATTAAGTACTGGATATATCTGATACCGAATCACAATTTGGAAGAAAATGGTTAAACACACCCCTTTCAAATTGCGATTCGGAGTTAATTTATAAATTTTCTTTACCAAAATCTAAAATGATTTTAGTGACTACCAAAAAGCCATTTTGCAGTGGCAAACTATATTTTTCTGTGTTTTTTAGGTCGAGCCTATAGCGGCAGCGTGCATGCGCTGCTCGCTTTGCGAGGCATGCAGTATTCAGTATGGCGTGGAAGCTCTCTGGAAGCTCCGCCCACTCTCCGCCCATCTTTTACATTGGCTTAGGTCCTATATGCTGCCTTCCGATTGGTTTTAGGCTTGTTAGTCCCTCCTCATGACGGCCATGTCGTCATTTGAATCCTTCCATGGCTACTGGCCCCTTTACTTCGAAAACTATTTTCTTTCAGTGCCTCCCCCGCTCCCGCAGTCCGTGACTTCTCGTCCCCCGCAACCCCTGCACCCCCCGCACTCTCGTTCATGCCTTCTCCCCCGCCCGCACTCCCGTTTCCAATGCAATAGGTCTCACGTAAATGCGAGTCCTATTGCATTGCAAATGCTTGTTTTCGTTTACCTCTGCTTTCCTGTTCCGAGCACTGCTGCTATCATGGAGGCCATCTGTGTTGACTTTGTTCTCACCCGTCTCCCGCCGTAGATTGTGTTACCTTTAGTCCCACACCCATTGTCAGTGTTAACTTACTTCGTTGTACGTGTTAACTTTTCTCCTGCCCCCCTTCCGTTGTCCATGTTAACTTTTTTCCTGCCCCCCTATCGTTGTTCGTGTTAACTTTGTTTCACGCCACCCTCCTGTTGTCCGTGTTAACTTTGTTCCCGCCCCCCTCCCTTGTCCGTGTTAACTTTTTTCCTGCTCCCCTCGCGTTGTCCGTGTTAACTTTGTTCCCACACCCCTCCTGTTCTCCATATTAAGTCCCAGGCCGTTCGCTTCAATGGGGCTGCCAAATTCCTGCCAGATTGCACAGCTGGCTACCTGGAGGATGCCAAAGCCATGCTACAGGGCAAAAGCGAGAGCGACCTACTAAACAACACCAACATTTATGGCATCAGTGCTCTGCATCAGGTAAGGGATGTCATGACCTGAAGAACTGAGTGACAATCCATCACAGACGCGAAATCATTCCCTGAGCAACCATTTTCCTGTTCTCCTGCACATATGGATGTATAATAAAGTTCACAAGAACCATCCCCACTCCTGTTATGTTCTCTGGTCTTTACTGTCTTGCAGGCAAGCATTTTAGTTTCAGGGTCCAAGTGACATGGCCAGGCCCTTGGCCTCCCCATGTATTTACCCACACTTGTGAGTACAGGAGAGACACAGGTCACAGAAATTATGTGCTTCATTGATCTTTCGAACTGGGGAAACTTTTTGATTATTTTTAATTCTTTTGTTATTTGGATGCACACAATTTGTCCAGAGAAGTGCATTGTGCCATTTTGCAGGGAAATATAAATAAACCAAGCTTCTACTTATTTTACTCTTTTACAAAAATACTCTCGGTGTGTATGTGCAGAGGAATCCACAACCCTTTTACTGTCCCGGCAGGCTCAGTCTCTGCATGGGTTGGTCGCCTGCCGAGTTAAGCTGCCACGCATCATGCTATTGATAAAATATTTTTTTCTAGAAGTGTCTACAGATAGCTTTTGTCTAGGAACAATAGTCATTCCTATTACTACTTTTCTTTTGATACCTGAATGTTTTTGAGGTTCTGAACACCGAATCTCCTGAGGCGCAGCAGCCAGAGCATTAATGTTTTCTCAAGCACCTTGACTTGTTCAGGCTTTTCTATTATTTTTCTCTCTTCGTTTTCAGTTTAATTTCTGAAGACGTCTGGACGTCATTGATGACATCCCAGCAGCAAATGTGCGCACAATTAAAACGCAATACCGTTTCTAAAATAGTGTAGTGAAACCTTTATTTCCTTGGTATTTTAATATAACTACCATTGTTTTACCATTCTTACACTGTGGCAAGGCCTTCTGTTCTCTGTCCTGTTACAAATAAAGCTAGATGGTGGAAAAAAGCGAGCATGATTTCAGGGAAGTATGGTTCTCCATCACTCTTTTATTGTTCAGTTGTAAGTTCCAGTGGGATATCCTAGGCTACAGGCAGGAGCGTTGGAATTATGCAGCAGTAGATGACCACATTTTGCGGGAGGATTGACCATATTATGCAGCAAGAAAAGCAAACCGTTCCTCAGATTTCGTTAGTATTACTTCGTTATTTTATTATTTTTGCACATATTAACACTTTCTGAGTAAAGCTTTCACCTAATTAGTGCCAGTTTAACATCCAAGTACATTAACACGCTACGGAAAGGTTACCAGTAAACCTTTGTGAAGGGCCTTCCACTGTGCGGAACCACTGCGTTTGAACTAGAATTAAAACATTTCTTGTCCAAATCTGCAGATGACAACACCCTGGCTGCAGAATTGCTACAGGTAATGAGTGACAGCATTCTCACTATTATGGAGAAATTGCCCAAGGGTAGGCCTGCAACTTCAATCACATTCTTGGGCTTTCTATTTGCTGGCTCTATTTGTATTCCTAAATCAGACTACATGACCCAGTGTATAGTCATTGTATAGCTATTAAAACCCTGGAGGCACAGCACCCAGGATAGTGTGCTGCATGGCTAAAAAACGTATAAGGGCCCAAAGGCTAGACCTATTGGCTATGCCAGTGCTTGTTTAAAACGTTGTGAAACACAGGGTTTGCCACCACAAAATGGTTTTGCACATCTGGCCCATGCTTAGGTAAAAGCGGTGGGCTACCATTTCGCAGGGAGCACGACGTACACCCCGCCACGCACCATATGTCACCTGCCTCACAGATCCCTGCGCCTGATTTATACGGTGCGCCTCCTATTCGGCGCCAGCTAAACCCCGGACTTTACCTGCACCGAGCCGAGTCCATAAAAACAGTCTCCTTAATCTCTTCCCCTCTGGGGACACGCTCACTACCACTCCGGTAATTGCTTTTGGAAAATACTGCCAGCTCTATAATTGCAGCAGCTTGTCCCAGATGATGTAATACAATGAAGCAATCTCGGGCCTGCTCATTTTTCCCCCTTTGATCGTGATCCGCGTTTGATGGCAGCACTTTGCTGCCAAACAGAGAGAGGCTCTGCACCGCTTCTTTCAGCGCACTAAAGATTTGCTTTTACATCTCTAAACCATGGCAAACACTCCTGTTTTCTATCACGGGGTCCTTCCTGTAAGTGCTAAAGGGTATTCCGTCTGTTTTTGGCATATTTTGTCAATAGTTATTCCTTGGTTTAGATTCACAAACCAGAAAGAAAGCTTGGCGGGATCATGTGGCTGCTTCAGTGTTCCATGTTTGTCATAAACTAAAATCAGGGTGTGGCAGAGTCTGCCTTTCATCCTTCGAGGTGTAGGTGGCATGAGTACCAGCATCACGTGTAACACCAAGATTGAGATCCTAGACCAAATGTATCAAAGGGTCCTCCTACCTCTTCTGTGTGAATGGGGAAATACTTTGACACAAAATGCCCTTTCTATGTGAGTGTTTGACTTTAGCTAAGTTACCTTTGGAGTACCTTGGCTGCTTCAAAGGAGGTAATACCAGTGGTAAAAGTCACAAGTTTAATGGAAATCTGCACGAACGTCAGCCATTTCTGACAGGCCCAAGATGCCTTAGAAACACATCATGCCAGATGCCCTGCGGTGTCCAGACAAGGTTACAGACGCGGATGCGACTCCAGTAGTAAGCAGTTTAAGCTACACCGATGACCGTGTCTCAGATATGCATTTTATTTTCTCGGAATTATTTGCAAACTCAGAGTCTCAATTTTGTATGTTGATGAATGCTTTCATTGAGCCCTGCCAGAATTTATTGCAGGGCCTAGATCCATAAACTCAAGAGGAGCCCTGGATGACAAAGACCTGTGTCAAGAATATGCACTTCGAGAAAGGAGAAAACACCGCACATTCAACGTCTGGTGGTATTTTCCATATTAGCTGCATTATCATTAAGAAATAGGGCAGGCTTACTTTAAGAATCAAAAAAATTATAATGTTGAACCATAAACACAGTCACATGAAAAAGGCCAGGAGCTGGCAATAACGACCTGTTAGAACAATGGTTTGCAACCAGTCCAAATAGGGACCTTCATTCAAGTCAGGGTAAGGAAGTCACACAGCTAAAATAACCTCTGTTCACCCCCTTGGTAGCTTGGTACGAGCAATCAGGCTTATCTCAGACACACACACACACACACGCACGCACGCACGCACGCACACACACACACACACTGGAAAGAGTACAAAAGGAGTTCACACCGGTTTAGAAAAATAGCCAATATTTATCTGAATAAAACAAGAACAAAATGACAAAAATCCAACATACACAAGTCAAAGTATTACTTTGAAAAAATTAAGTCATTTTAGTCCATAGAAATCAAAGAATGTGTTTGTTTAACCCAAAGTACCTTAAATGTGTCAAAACCCAAAGATGAGGCAAGATGCAGGGTAGGTGAGAAGCTGGAAAAGCAAAACGATGCGTCGGTTCCTTACTACAAAGGGGAGGTGATGCTAGGTAGGGGAGGAGATGCATCGGTTCCTTACTGGCAGGGAAGGTGATGTGTCGGTCCCTTACTGGCAGGGGAGGTGATGCGTTGGTGTCCGGACATGTGTCCTCAGTTCCTTAATGTGGTGCGGTGTTGATGAAAAATTGGCGCACAGGGACATTGCGTCCAAAAGGCAGATGCGCTGGGTCCATGCGACAGCAGCGAAGTAGACGCTTGCGTCGATTCCACAGCCCTGAAGCAACCAAAGCACTGGAGTCAGAGTGGCTGCCACAGACATCAGAGACATGGGGCTCAAAACTCACACTGCAGCGATTCTTCTGACGTGATGCAACAGGGCCTGTGGTGAAAGCTGTGATTAATGTGTCAAGTGGGAACTACACTTTGGAATAGGCAAACTTCAAAGGAAAGTCTTTGTAGTGCACAAGACTCTGCCTTTCCCTAATCTGGCTCTAAACACACTACATGGGGTGGAGACAGCTTTGTGTGAGAACAAGCACAGCCCTATTCAGGTGTCAGTGACAACTCCTACCACCACTCGGGCTCAGGAAGGTCAATCAGCTTGGTGATGGGCCATCACTATCGGCAGGGAATACCTCAGCTCCCTTTGTGTGACTGTCTAGAGTGAATGCACAAGAGCCCAACTGTCAGCCAACCCAGATGTGTATTCTACAGAGATGCAGAGGCACAGAATGGTTAAGAAAGAAAATGTCCACTTTCTAAAAGTGTCATTTTCAAACTTACAATTCAAAACCAACTTTGCCAAAAGATGGATTTTAAATTGTGAGTTCAGAGAACCCAAACTCCAAATCTCCATCTGTTCCTGTTAGAAATGGGGTTTCTGGTTGGCTAGGGTATGCACACAAGCCAGGCAGAACCCACCACTCTAGTCAGGGCAAGGGATTAAACACTGAAGATAACCCCTGCTCACCCCCTAGGTAGCTTGGCAGAGCAGTCAGGCTTATCCCAGAGGCAGTGTGTAAAGCGCTTGCGCAACGCACTCACAGCAGTGACACACTAGGCACACCACAAAAGAAACTCCAAAACTCCACACAAGGTTATATAAAAATATCCTTTGTATTATCCATAAAAACACATCAGATCACAATCACATATATTACTGTGCCTTCACAGGGATTAAAGAAATCGCTTGGCCAATCGGGCCACTGTCATAAACATCACCGTTATCACAACCCAGTAACTACTGGTAGGATCCCCTTTACCATAAAACATTATGCATGAACATCATCAACAGTGCACTATAGTATGTACTAGTAGCATGCACACATTATAAAGTCACCATCACGGTACACATGGGTGTCCCCCCTCCTGACAATTTGCAAGATATTCACCACAGCCTCACAGCATCACAGCATAATCAGGGCCTGAACACGAGGCAAGTAGTGAGGCAGAATTGGGCTAAGACACTTTAGCATACCAAGAGCGCACATGCGCTCGTATTATAGCTTATACAGTACTTTGTCTCTCTCACATAGACTTCTGGGCCATGTGCCCGCCTACACCCGGGAATGCCGTAATTCCTGGGCACTCCCTTGCACACCTGCCCTTCCAATATTAGGGTTATGCTCTGCGTGTATCCCCACCTCATAGGCCGCAGAATGTTGGGCGTGTCTATCTGGGCAAATGCGGTTGGTCCCACCACCGGGGTCTCCGTCGAGGATCCGCCCGTAGTGCCGAGTCAAAAGGAAACAACTCTCGGCATTGCTCCTCATGCTGCCGATTTCCAGCCCCATTGTGGGCATGGAAAAATAGCTCTGACACGGCAGGAGTTTCCGAGGCAGGACCTCTCCTGGCGATGCAGTGCCCTCTCCGACTCCGGAGAGCGCGGCTCCTTGGGAGCCTAACTACCAAGGCCCAGCTGAGCCCCTGCACACACAGAGAGGAACTCCTGTACAAGAAGTTGCAGTGCTTCCCTCTCAGGCATCGAAGGAGATGAGGGCAGCACCCTCTAGCACTCCACTTGAGCTGCTAACAAAAACAACTCACAGGGTGGCAATCACAGTGGTTACCCAGCGCTGCTTCCAATTACACAGGGCCAATCACACAGCCCTGGTAATTCCCTGGGCCAGAGAACAGGGCACAGGCAGGCCAGCACACAAGGTTCCTTAGCAGAGTGGCAGTCCCTTCAGCTACCCAGCAGGCAGGAGGTTCAGTCCCACAAGTAGATAGTCCCAGATGGTGGTTCATCCTGGCACACAGCATTCCTCTGGCTGTCCATGCCCTGTCTTCTCCTCCCACCACTCCAAATGCAGACCAGGCCTATTCAGGTGTAAGGAAAAATCTTCCTGCTACTCTAAATTCAGCCAAGGTCTACTCAGCCTGGCACTGAGTCACACAGGAAAGGCAGGACACACCTCTACCCCCCCCAGGGATTGGCTGGAGTGAATGTACATCCCCTCTCCCCTGTCAGTCAGAACCAGACAGTCAATACACATCCAGGTGGGGACACAGACACATCAGCACACAGAAATGCCCACTTCTAAAAGTGGCATTTTTAAAATAGTAATAATAAATCTGCTTTCACCAATAAGCAGGAATTATCACTACTATTTCAAACATACCAAACCTGATCACGCCACCCCTCTGATGTCAGGGATTACCATTGAAAAATATATCAGTGCAAACCTATGATAGGGCAGCCTCACAGCAGTGAGATATCCAATAGACTATTTGACACTACCAGAACATGCCACACAGTTAAGGCACATGTCCTACTTTTTACCTACACCGCACCCTGCCCATAGGGCTAGCTAGGGCCAACCTTAGGGGTGACTAATATGCAGTAAAAGGGGAGTTGCAGACGTGGCAACCACTTTATATGCCATTTTCACGCCGGTAGTATATTGAGCGTGCAGGCCCTGCAGTGGAAGAGGCCTGAGTCAGGTTTGAAAGGCTACTTCGGTGCGTGGTGCAAGCAGCACTGCAAGCCCACCAGTTCCATTTAATTTACTGGCCCTGGGTATGTGGGATTCCACTGTACAAGGGACTTATAGGTAAATTAAATATGCCAAACAGGTGTAGACCAATCCTACCAAGTTGACAAGAGAGAGCACGTGTACTTTAATACTGATCAGCAGTGGTAAAGTGCACAGAGTCATAAAACCACCAACAACAGGTCAGGAAAAAATACAGGAGGAAGAAAAAAAGTTCTGGGATGACCCTGCAAAAAGGGCCAAGTCCAACAATTCCCAATTGGAAGATACACTTGCAAGATGTTACAAGGCAGCTCCAATACTAACCTATGGGAGAGATAGGCCTTGCTGTAGTGAAAAACAAAATAAGTAGTATTGCACTACCAGGACATGTAAAACACAACATTACACATTGCACCTTTTAAATACACTGCACCCTGACCATGGGGCTGCCTTGGGGCTACCTTAGGGGTGCCTTACATGTAGCTAAAGGAAAGGTTTGGCTTGCCAAGTCGAAATGGCAGTTTAAACCTGCACTCACAAACACTGCAGTGGCAGGCTTGAGACATGTTTGCAGGGCTACTCATGTGGGTAGCACAATCAGTGCTGCAGGCCCATGAGTAGCAATTGATTTACAGGCCCTGGGCACAACTTCTGCACTTTACTAGGGACTTATTAGTAAATCAAATATGTCAATTGTTAGACCTGGCCCTTTGTGCAGATTAATCCCCAAACCTTTTGTCTTTTGCCACCTATTTTCTGACCCTGTTTTTGTTGGCTATAGGATTCTGGGCACCTTCCCACTGCTGGTCAGTGCCAAAGTGCATATGCTCTCTGTGTACATTGTGATTATGATTGTTTATCCATGATTGGCATATTTGATTTACTGGTAAGTTCCTAGTAAAGTGCACTGAGGGTGCCAGGGCCTGTAAATCGAATGCTATTAGTGGGCTTGAAGCACTGGCTGTGCCACACACATGAGTAACCCTGTAATTGTGTCTCAGCCCTGCCACTGCAGTGTCTGAGCGCGCAGTGTTTGACTGCCCTGTCGACCTGGCAAGTGCACCCACTTGCCAGGCCCTAACCTTCCCTTTTCTTACATGAAAGGCACCCCTCAGAGAGGCCCAATGTACCCCTTGGGCGGGGTGCAGTGTATGTGAAAGATAGGACATGTACTGGTGTGTGTTACATGTCCTGATAGAGGAATACTGTGCATTTAGTTGTTGTACTGTTGAAAGGCTGCCTGTCCCATAGGTTAACATGGGAGCTGCTTTGTAACATCTTACAATTGTAACTTTCCATTGGAACAAGTTAGAGAAATTGAGTTTAGGCTCTCTAAACTTAGAATTCATTAAACACTTTCTGGTAGGTGGTTTTTAAATTGTGTGTTTGAAAATGGCACTTTTAGAAAGTGGGCATTGTCTTGCTTTACCATTCTGTGTGCCTCTGCCTGTTTATGTATTCACCATCTGATTTGGAGTGACAGGAGCTGGGGAGGTGTATTCACTCTAGACAGTCACAAGTGGGGTTGAAGTGTGTCTTGCCATTCCTGGGTGACCCATAGGCAGGCTGAATAGACCTTTCTGCATTTAGAGTGGTGGGAGGAGTTTTCACTAGCACATGAATAGTCTGTGTCTCCTTGCACAATGCTGTCTCCACCATGCTGTGGTCAAGGTGGACCAGGGTGGACAGAACTGATTTGTAATGAGTTCAGGGACTCTGAAACAAAGACTACAATGAGAAAATGGGGTATAAGTACTGTACCTAAAACCCCAGAACTTTAAATCACTTCTGGAAACAAGAGGACCCTGACAAGAAGAAGATCTGAAGAGCTGTATGAGGAGCACTTCCTTTTCTATGTGAGGGACAGGTTGGCACTGCAGTTGCTGCTTCTATCTGTGGGCAGAGGAAAAGGACTGACTCTTTTTGCCCTACTGTGGTATCCTGCCTGAGAAGATATCCAAGGGCTTGTGTCTGCTTGCCTCCTGTTGGAAGTCTCAGGGAAATTAAAGACTTCAAAAGATCCTTGCTGGATCAAATGGAACCTGCCTGGAAAGAGAGCTGGGAGAGCTGTGTGAGGAGCGCTGCCCCTGATGTGTGTGGGTCAGCCTGCAGTTGCTGCTCCTGTCTGCAGCAGGAGAAGGAATGCACTGTTCTTCGCCTTTGATAAAAAAAAAACCTGTGAGATTGCTTTATTTTTCAGCATAGAATGTGTGGAGCATTTTGTGCCTTCAGTTAGCTCGTAGTGAGTGCTACTTTTAACAATAGATTCAGCGTGTGGCTGATCCCCTTGGCATTTAGAATCGCTTCCCAGGTCCCAAGTGTAGAGCACGTGGTGAGCGCTGACCTCAGGACCCCCTAGAAACAACGCTGAGGGCCTCGGGGTATATCCTCTCCATAAGGAAATAGGGACGCCGTAGCAGCGAAGGGAGTCTGGCACAGCCCCAGAGACTTGCCTAAGAAGAAAGTAGAGGAGCTCTGCTGTTGTTTTGCTGTGGGTAGGGCACAGTGAAGAAGGCTTCGGAGAGAGGCGGCGCAGTCCGAGGCCGCCGGTAGTCTTGCAGGTGCTTTCTCAAGTAACTTGTGTCTCGCTCCCCACCGCGGCCCCCCTTCCACAAGGGAGACTGTGACGTACAGCGGTATGAGAACCAGTTGAGGGAGCACTCTCCTCTGTCCCCCCCCAGGGTGGCCCCCAAGTCATGCTCTCACCTGCTTCCAGTGTACAATGGCATACTTGAGAGCAGTGTTGGGTGCAACTAGCCTACCAGACAGAAGCAGGAAGCAGGAGGCCATAGGCTGTGACCCTGACCCCACTTCAGCTTCTGGGGAGGCCGCCACAGGATGGATTGGTGAGACAAGCCCCGGGGGAATGACCTAACTGCACTGCATTGCCTTTGCGGCTGTCCCTGTCCGGCCTGGCCAAGTTCTCTGTGAGCAGTCCAAGAGGCCTTGGAAAGCTCCAAAGATGCTGTAATTGAGGGGCAGAACCTCAACAAGGCCCCGTTTGCCACTGAAGAGTGATGGTTGTGCTATCTAGGAAGTCTCTGACAGAGACTTGCCCTAATTATCACCCCAAAACACAACAGGAGCATAGTGCTCCAGTGACTCATGCTTTCTAGCCCCAAGTGTCCCAAGAAGGGCTCAGATGGTCCTGCATAATGTGGAGGAGAAGCACAGGAGCGCTGTCTCGATGGGTTCTCGGTATTTGTAAGTGATTACCCTAAGTGGTTATGGTTCTATGGTGGTATGGTGACATACCTGGTAATTTATGTGGGCTTTCTCTAACCCAACTTGCATTTTTGGCCCTGATGTGCTCTAATGTATGTCGTTTTACCTTGCAATGATAGGATAGCGAGGATCATTTCGGAACCAGCATAATAGGTACAGTGATGGTGTAGGGTGATGTTTTTAAGACGTGTGCAACATATAATTACTCACTTTATTGCACTAACTGTTATGTTATGACAATTGCCTAGTTGCTACAGTGATTTATGATTTATGTGATTGTGGTCTATGTGTTATATAAAATATATGAGATATTTGTATATACTAGTGTTTTGTGGTGTATTTATTGTGTCACTGGTGTGTGTGTGTGTGTGTGTGTGTTGCGCATAAGCTTCACACCTTGCCTCTGGGATAAGCCTGACTGCTTGTGCCAAACTACCAGGAGGGTGAGCAGGGGTTATCTTGGGTGTGTAACTCCCTTACCCTGACTAGAGGGGTTGGTTCTGCATACCTTAGGTGCATACCCTCACCAACCAGACACCCCATTACTAACACCTATCATGGATTAACCAATCACAAATACAATTTAGACAGGGAGCACTTGCACTTTAGCACTGGTCAGCAGTGGTAAAGTGCCCAGAGTTCCGAAACCAACAAAAACAAATTGCAGCACAATCAAAAACAGGAGGTCACAGGCAAAAAGACAGGGGAAACCATGCCAAAAGATGCCAGGTCTAACATGACCCCTCTGCCCACCTCCTTGGCCCCTGGCAGGCCTATTGTCATTTTAGTGTTTTTTATACCCAATAGTTCTTGTCAAAGTGTGGTTCTACTTCTTTTTAAACAGCATGTCACAGTTTTTGGTTATACAAATCTTGCCACCCTACATATAAGCACTGTAAGAAACACAGCCATCACTGTCATATGTGAGTCTTTATGTGTATGGTTGAGTTGGCCACCTCTGAGTCTGAGCATGAGAGAGCATAAGAGGAAACATGTATGAATAACAGGTAGTAAGCAAGAGATGTGTTGTGTGAAAGAGAAGGCAGGGCGAGAATTGGATTATGGTGTGTGAGAGACAAAGGAGCTATAGTGTATGAAAGAAATGTAAGTCAGAAGTGGATCTTGGAGATCTGAGAAAGGGGAGGATGCTTGTGAGCACAATTTTAGTGAGGTATAAGGGTGTAAGACTGCATATTAGAGAACAGTGAAGTGCAGTATTTGGGAAGGATGACAACGATATAGAGGGAAGAATATCAATAAGAGGCAAAAGTAGATGCCTTAAAGAAAGCTGTGGAAAGTAGGGAGACTCACCATCTCCGGTGGTTCATGGCAAATGAAAACAAGACTGCAGGCCTTTTCCATCTGTGCACCCAGGATCTGGAACAACATCCTTGCATCTATCATATACATATATATATATATATATGTAGAACGAAAGGTTGCCCTCTGAGGAAAGGCCACACCCGGGAAGTAAAATCCTCCTTCGTGAGGACAGCAGCTAAGCCAGCCTCCACCTCCAACCAAGCGCCAAACATGTTTCGGACGTTCAAGTCCTTGATCACTGGCAATAGAGGACGGACAACAGCAAGTAGTGGAAAGTGCCTCTTTATTTGATAAAGTCCCGCCCCAGTGGGCGTTGAGGTCTCGCCTGTAGGCGTATGCAGTGTTGCACGCTGGTTATCGTAGTCCCACTGTTAATGTGTCCATGTTGGTGCTCCTGGACGCCCTCCATTAAAACAATATTCACCCCAGTGGGTTTGGTAAAAGAAAAAGGCTGCCTCCCCTGCCTTTTGTAAAGTCACTCACGTTTGGGTACAACCCGGTCCAGTCGGGTCTCTGAATCAGCAACCCTCGATCTGCTATATTTGCGGCGGGGCCCTTCCGCGACCGAGCAGGCCGCTCTATTGATCATTGACAGCATGTATGAGTGAATCTATAGGTAAGTGATTAGATGTGTGCATAGATCTAGGAATTCCTGAGAGGGTGTTTAGAAACTTGTATTGGTGTGTCAATGGTTTCAAATATGTCACTCTGTATTTTACAGTGAGTGATGAAGGGCTATACTAGTGTATGATAAGGTGTATATGATTGTCACGTGGATGATGTCATCAGTGATGTCATCAGTGATGTCATTTGAGATGTCATCAGTGATGTTACTGACCATGTCATGAATGATGTAATATGTGACATCATCAGCAGTGGATTGCGGGCGCGCGAGATGTAGTTAGTACAACTAACTATATAGGAGGAATTTCAATGGTTTTGTACGAGTGAAATGTCCAGCTAACTATAACACACCTAAAACCTATGGTTTTTTCAGTGAATTTCTAAGGTTTTTTAAAAGCTAATTCCTAACTATATCAGGCCTGAAACCTATGGTTTTTTCAGTGAATTTCAAAGGTTTTTTAAATGCTAATCCCTAACTATATCAAGCCTGAAACCTATGTTTTTTTCAGTTAAAACAAAAAAATATATATATATATATATATATATATTACCTAGTAGGTAGTTATAGTTAGGACCTATTTTCCATAGGAAATCCGCAACATTCTATTTGGAATAACGTTGGTGCCGATTGACGAATCGTCGCGAAATTTTCCAAACTTTTGGCCAGCTCCGGTCCGCTCCTATCCTGAAAATTTCACGGTGATTCGTCAAGCGGGGGCCGAGTAAAAAGGGGGGCACAAAACGCATTTTCCCCATGCATTTTCCCATAGGACCTGTTGACGCAGCTACAGCCCGAACTGCTCAATGGAATTACACCAAATTTGGCAAAGAGGTAGTCCTCAGTTCAGACTCATGCCTTTTGCTTAAATGGTGTAAATCCATCCAGTAGTTCCTGAGAAAATTAGAGTTAAAAAGATAGATATATCTGGGCGGAGCCTAACCACACATCTCATAGTGAGATCTGATTGGCTGTCAGTACTTCATCCAAGAAGTGTTGGCAGCCATCTTGGGACCAATATACATGATAGCACCTCATTAAAAAGCATTGCAGCTAATAGAAGGTTTTAAGACTTTAGTTACATTATAAATCATTTGTTGATGGTACCATACTCATTTTAGGAATTGTGGTATGTTCTAAGGTGATTTTACCATGTGAAAAAGACTTCTGCTGTGATATCATGAATAATGTTTGAGAGAAAACTATTTTCTCATGCTATTCCCACAGAGGTTTGGAAGGTGATCTATACGCTAAACTGAGAGCATATTTTCTGTAAATTCACATTATCTTTCTCAGCCATGGGAGAATGAAGTCTGACATTCTCAGTAAAACATGTACATCCAACAAGGGCAGAGACTGTCAGTTGATTCCTTTGTGTTCTACTGTAGCTTCCCAGAGTGTTCTAAAGAACAACTAGAGCGCTAACAGTCCTACTTATGACAAACGTATAGCACACCTGAAGCCATCTTGATTGGAATAAAGTGGTAGCTCTTAAAACATTTAATTTAAAAAGGAACAAAATGAGGGGGTTTATTTTGCCATAGAAGGTATGATTAGCGCTGCAGAAAGAAAAATTAGGGCACATTTTGAGTGACTTCTCAAATCCTCTTCTATTTCATAAAAAAATTCTGACATGCAGACTGAAACATGCACTTTCAATACCAGCAGCAGACTTCCCTGGTGAGCAGTAGCTTTACTACAGTGTTCTAATAAGCAACTAGAGTGCTAACATTCTGAATTTATGGCAAATGTGTGACACATCTGAATGCCTTCTTGATAGAATCAAAGTAAAAAACTGAAAGTATTTCCTACTGAGGAGACTGTAGTAAATGAGGAAATTAGGAAACTTCTCTCCCAAAATGGCCACCAGAGACAAAAGAGCCCAAATGTAGCCCAAATATCACCCAGATGTAGCCCAAGTATAGCCCAATGACAGAATGTCCCAGAGTGTTCTAACGAACAAATAGAGCGCTAACAGTCTTACTTATGACAAAAGTATGGCACACCTGAAGCCATCTTGATTGGAATAAAGTGGTAACACTTAAAACATTTAATTTACAAAGGAGCAAAATGAGGGGGTTCATTTTGCCATAGAAATTATGATTAGTGCTGCAGAAAGAAAAATTAGGGCACATTTTGACTCCTCAAATCCTCTTCTATTTCATAAAAAAATTCTGACATGCAGACTGAAACATGCACTTTGAATACCAGCAGCAGACTTCCCTGGTGAGCAGTAGCTTTACTACAGTGATCTAATGAGCAACTAGAGTGCTAACATTCAGAATTTATGGCAAATGTGTGACACATCTGAATGCCTTTTTGATGGAACCAAAATAAAAAACTGAAAGTATTTCCTACTGAGGAGACTGCAGTAAAGGAGGAAATTAGGAAACTTCATAACAAATAAATCTCCCAAGATGGCCACCAGAGACAAAAGAGCATAAATGCAGCACAAATATCACCCAGATGTAGCCCACATGTAGCCCAATGACAGAAGTGTGCTAAACACTTATTTTGTGTATTTGCAGTTTTATATAGTGCAGACTTGTCAGGTATTGGAGTGCTTTACATGAGCATTGGTTACATTACACAAGATCAAATTCATTTTGGTTGTAGACATGGGGAGATTAATTGATTTGACCAGAATCACAGAATGTTGAGCTGAAGCAGAAACTCCAACCTGGTTCCCCAGTTGCAAAGTCTGCAGCTTTGAAAGTAACACCACATCCTCTCCCCTAGGTGTAACATTTAGTCAAGTGGTCAAATGGATAAAAAAACATAAAAATTACAAATAATTTAAAAGTTCTTTGTTGCTATTTGAAACTCAGAAAATGTGTCCTCATTTTAGTTTTTTAGAGCACTAACCATAATTTTGATGCAAATAAGACCCTCTCATATATGTAATTCCTAAAGGAAATGCTCTAGGTATTACAGTTTTGATTACAACAAGATGACGTCAGGCGTTCCACACTTTTGTAATAAATATAGAATGTTAGCAATCTAGTTGTTCATTGGGATACTGTTGAGAGGCAGAGGCCAGGGGCACGGATTCTGAAAATTGAAGGCAGGTAGGAGAGTGCAGAGGCAACAATTTGACCACACTGGGCAGGCAGGAAGGGCAGTGGCAGCACAACAGACTATGGAAGGCAGTGGAAAGGGGGGCAGAGGCAACAAACCAACAATACAGGACTGGCAAGAGAGGCTGTGGCAATATAATAGACCATTGTGGGCAGAAGGAAGAGGCAGTGGTAGTACAACCATACATGCCAACAGACCCGTTTCAGCCAGGAAACGTCCAATATTTTTAAGCTCAAATGGGCTTTATTTGATCTGTCTCCTGTCTACAATCTCCTCCTTTTCAATGTAACTCAAAGGGGAAAATCAATTCCCCATTTCTTTTTCAAAATCTCCCTCTTACCAAGTTCAAAATGTTCGCAAGTATGGTACATTGGATCATGGTAGGCAGGAGGAATTGGGGTATGGACATGGACTCGGATAACAGAGGACAGGAAGGACATGGAGAGGTGCACCAAACTGACCCTACAGGGCAGGCATCAGGGTTTGCAGCAGCATAATACACCACACAGTGCATGCGGGACGGGAGTGCAGCACAACAATCCATAGAAAGAAATAGGGAGGGGACAGGACCATGCACATGGACAACAGCGAACAGAGGGGAAAGAGGCAATGGTAGCTAGCTGACCATAATGGACAGACAGGAGAGAAAGCTGCAGCATAACAGACCATAAAGGGCAGGAGGGGCGGATCAGGGGCATTACAATGGAACAGACAAGCCAGGAGGGAGGGAATAGGGGTCTGCACATGGAAACAGAGGGCTGGGGGCAAGGGGGCAGGGCAGGAGCAGCAAGATGACCATGGAGGTCAGGCAGGATGGGCACTAGAAACAAGACACACCATGGAGAGCAACAATGAGACTATGATGGCATACACACAGACCATGGAGGGAAGGTGGGAGGGGCCATGGTAGCACAGAAGACCATGCATGGCAAGCGGGAGGGTTAGTGGCAGCACAATGGCTATGATGGGCAAGAAGGAGGGTGCAGTGGCATGCACAAAGGACCATTGAGGATAAAAGGGAGGGTCAGGACCTGGGCACAGACAAGAGAGTTCAGGGGAAGGGGCCTCACAAAAGACCACGCGGGGCAGGCAGGAGGAGCAGTTGCAGCACAACAGACCAGGGAGGGCAGAAGGGTGTGGCAGTAAAATGGACCATGGAGGACAGGAGGAAAGGGATAGGGGCATGGCATGTGGACAGGCAGGGTGTAAGTGGCAGGGACAGGTTACAGTCATCTGACAATTCTAGGCAGGTGGGAGGGGAGTGGCTGCTCAACAGAACACTCAGAGTAGATAGGAGTGGCAGGTCCATGGAACATGGTGGGCAAAAAGGATGGAGCAGGGGCATGCACAAAGACATCGGAGGGCAGGGGGAAGGAGAATAGGGGCAGCAAGCTAAGTACAGAGGCTAAGCAGGAGGTCAATGATGGGCCATAGAATTGGGCAATGGAGGGCAGGAGGAGTGGACTGGTACATCATGCTAAATGGAGGGCAGTGGCAGCACATCAGACCATGCATGGCAGGAGGGAGGAGGCTAGTTTATGGATTCAGGCAACAGAGGATAGGGAGAAGGTGGATGGGGCAGCAAGCTAACTGTTAAGAGAAGGTGGGTATTAGGAACTTTATTGTTTTTAAAATGTGTGTCTGTGCGAACTACTTAAATATGAATAGTATGCAGCATAATCTCACTTTTATTCAGGAAGAAGAGGACGTTTGTGACTGTGACTCTGGGCTCACTTGGCAGAAACACCCGCTGACCCTCCACCCCTCATTGCAAAATGTAATGCCTGTGAAAAGGGTAGGTGGACGCAGTGTTATATAGAACATAGTCCTGAGAGCACGATTGAAAATGAAAGCTAGATATAGTATATGGTATAAACTATGCACCAAAAAGTGTGATATAAGATGAACCGGGGCGTGAAATATAATATACAATACATTGTGTGCAATTACAGATTCATTGGAGAGCGCGAGATGGCACAGGCACTAGCGCGTGCTATGCGATATGCGCCTTGGAGTGTAATATGCACAGGGCACTGTTGTTTAACCTAACTAGTCTCTAAAGTTGTAACATAAAATATGTGCTGGGGAGTGTAACGTTGCATATCCACTGTGACAAAGATATGGATCCCAGATTGTAATATGTATGGCATAGCACTGTGCGTTATAACGTAGGCATCGAGGAAGGCACGTTAGATGGGGCAATATAACCCGTGCGAAGGCAAGTGTGGCATGACATATTCACGGGGTGGTGTTACAGTGCACATGGGCTAGAGAGTGTCATAGCATACGCACTAGCTGGTGGAATACAACACAGAGGTGTTTGGCACTCGGCGGGCACTCGTGGGTGTACCACAGCATTGGGCTCAGCCACGAGCACGCTGTGACTCTCAAGTGAGGTTCATCTCTTTTCCAGAGACTAAAATAAAAAGTATTACACATCCGGCGGTGGATGTGTGTTTTATTAACCGTGAGGGGGGTTTCTTGCATAGTTTGGTCGAATTTTTGTCGAATCCCCTTTGAATGGCTTGGTGTGCTTGTGTACTAAATGTGCCAGTCAATAGCTACCCATGTTTGTATAAATAAACGACAAGGGTGTCTACTTGGAGAGCACCCACCGGCGGGGGCGCCGGGATCAGGCACGGTAGGGCGTCAGACATGTCAGAGATTCACTAGCGGTGTCAATACATTCCACGTGGATTCATTGTATGCATAGTCGCCTTTTATTGAATATCACGCAAATCGTCATGGTGATAGGTACATACGGTTTGTCCAGCATGTCCTAGGTGTTTCTATAAATATATTTTTTTTTTAAATAATAAAAAACAAAGGCCGGCCCCGGGGGAGGGGGTCCCCGGGGCCATAAGTGGCCTGAGGAGGGGGGCAACGCAGCCCCCCTCCTAAAGAATAAAAAAAAAAAAGGCCATGACTCGGGGGGCCAAATTAATTTTTTTCAACAAAAAAAATTAGGGTAGAGGCCCTGGGGGATGGGGTCCCCAGGGCCAATAAATTAGAATAAGAAGGGGGCCACACAGCCCTCCTTCTTAAAAAAAATAAAATACATAAAAGACCGGCATCGCGCCGGAGGCCACGCCCCCTCCTTGCAGCACTCTGCAAACCCGCCCCCTGGCCAGTTGTAAGTTGGGGAATTAATTCCCCTTCAATAGTGAGGGTCCCTGAGGGCCAACTAGCCCAATAGGTATCTCCAGTATGCGCCAGGGAGCTGCGTTGCAGACAGGTGTTCTGAGGCCACGCCCCTTTTTACACCTCTATGCAACGCAGCTCTGTGGCGCTTACTGGAGGTACCTAGTGGGCTAGTTTGACCCTAGGGACCCTTAGGATTCAAGGGGACTAAGGGGCATATTATCAAGGGTCAATTCGCCGCTTTTTTGGCTTTAAAAGACAAAAAAGGGGCGATAATTTCATCTCCATATTTACAATGCGGCGCTAACATGCATTAACGCATGTTAGCAGCCGTTTTTGCACCGCATCTCATTCCAGCGATGAACATCGCTAATGAGATGCAAAGTAGGCGTGCCGTCGAAGTTACAACATGTAATAGAGCTCTAACACAACAGCGCTTTATCAACAAGATTTGTGAGGCGATATTGAAACTCCTGCTAACTGCGGGTATCGCCGGATCCTTACGTCTCCTCAAAAACCTGACTTAACCATGTAGGGGCATATTAGTGTATGGGAGGTGGATTGGCAGGTTAAATCCACACTCCCATATTTACAAGCTCATCATTAGCGCTCACAAGTTATCGCTGTTTTTCACGCGATATTGGTGCTTTTCGCCACTATCTCTGGATTTCTTACCGCCTTTGGGAAACGTGTTGGTAATACCGCGCTAACTCGGCGAAGAAATCCAGCGATGGCCGGCGATAGAATGAACAGCGATACGAGCGCTTTGCGATCATTATCGCAATTCATTGCTGATATGCCCCTTAATCTCTCAACTTAGAACGGCCACAGGGCGCATTTACACAGTGGTGAAGGGAGGGGACGGGACCTGAGGTGACCTGTGCAAACACGCCCTGTGGCGCGTTTTAAGTTGGGTAAATAATTCCCCTTCAATCCTGAGGGCCCCTGGGGGTTAACTAGCCCACCAGGTGCTTCCAGTAAGCGCCACTGAGCTGCGTTGCAGAGAGGTGGTCCAGGCCGTGCCACTTTTTACACCTCTCTGCAATGGCGCTTACTGGAGGTACCTAGAGGGCTAGTTGGACCCCAGGGACTCTCAGGATTCAAATGAACTTAATCTCCCAACTAAAAATGGCCACAGGGCGTGTTTACACAGTGGTGAAGGGAGGGGACGGGGTCTGAGGTAACATGTGCAAACAAGCCCTGTGGCATGTTTTAAGTTGAGGAAATAATTCCCCTTCAATCCTAAGGGACCCTGGGGGCCAACTAGCCCACCAGGTGCTTCCAGTAAGCGCCACTGCGCTGCGTTGCAGAGAGGCGGCCTAGGTCGTGCCCCTTTTTACATCTCTCTGCAATGCAGATATATGGCGCATACTGGAGGTACCTAGTGGTCTAGTTGGACCCTAGGGACCCTCAGGATTCAAGGGAACTTAATCTCCTTACTTAAAACGACCACAGGGCGTGTTTACACAGTGGGGAAGGGAGGGGATGGTTCCTGAGGTGACGTGTGCAAACATGCCCTGTGGCGCGTTTTAAGAGGTAGTTTTAATCCCCTGCCCTATTATATACTAGGGGCTTACAGAGGAGGTCATGCTAATCACAGGGGGACCCCAACGCATAGTGTTCCCTAGTGTATGTAGGTGTTTTTACTGTATTCTGAGTGTCTTTTCACATAGCACTGGCTCTAGGACTGGTTAGTCAGACTCAGTTACCACCAGTATCCATCTGAAAAAGTTGAGGGTACAGGATGATTCTGCAACAAGGCTTCTTTCTGCTCTTCTGTTTGTTCTTTCTGCACATTATCCTTCTTCCTGCACTTTTCTTCGTCTGTGAGGACTTCCGTTGCTTCTTTCTGCATTTCTTTTTTTTCTTTCTGTGCGTTTTTTCTTCTTTCTTCACATGTCCTATCTCTGTAGGCATAGTTAGAAATTAGCATTTAAAAAACCTTTGAAATTCACTGAAAAAACATAGGTTTCAGGCACGTTATATTTAGGAATTAGCATTTACAAAACCTTAGAAATTCACTGAAAAAAACATAGGTTTCAGGGGCTGGACGTTTCACTCGTACAAAACCATTGAAATTCCCCTGTTATAGTTAGTTCAGCTAACTATAACTTGCGCGCCCGCAATGCACTGCTGATGTTGTCACATATTACATCACTCATGACATGGTCAGTGACATCACTCCTGACATCACTGATGAAATCTCAAATGACATCACTGATGACATCACTGATGACATCATCCTTGTGATAGAGTGGCAGACCTCCTCTCCTCCTAATATAACCTTTGATACACACATTCAAAAATAGAAACTAAAATTTTCCAAACAGTGGACATACCAATACCAGTTACAACAACCTATTCAGTAATTCTAAGATCCACATACACATCCACTCATTCACCAACAGTCCTATACAGTCACTCATACATGTACTCACTCATCATACGTACTCATACACCTATACATCCTGTTACACAACGCCACACATCCATAGAGTTACTCACACACATAGTCACTCATGCTAATAAAGAATCAAACATCCATTTGCTTGCATTTACAGTTATACACACACCACCACACTTACTTCTACAGAAACTTACACATACTTAGTCTTTTAAACAATCACTTATAGAAACACATACTTATTCATACAGGAACTCTTTCAATCTCTCACTCTCACATATACTCACTTATATACACCAATAGTCACATATACTAGTTTAAAACATATGTAGTTACTCATAAAGACACTATTGAGACAGTCATTCACTCACTAACACACCCATGCACACACTCATCCACCCATACAGTCATGCACACATGCTGTCTTCAACAGATACAAACAGTGAGTCACTCATTCATGCACCTATGCACTACATAATACCCCCCACCGAACCATACAGACACTCAGACACTCATACTGATACTCAAAAAACCAACTAATAATCTATATAGACACTCATGTAGCTACTCACCAACCCATGCAGCCACTTATACACAAAGTGAGAAACGGATACAGATATATACATATTTAAACATTACTCACTAAGCCATGTATTCACTAAGATACACTTAATCAGTCAGTTATACAATCAATTTTTCAAAAAAAAAATCATCCATTTAGACACTTATATACCCATTTATTCTTCCATCGACCTTGAGATATACATATATAAAACATATGTAATTTTCAGAAAAACACACATTCACTGGATGATGTCATCAGTGATGTCATCAGTGATGTCATTTGAGATGTCATCAGTGATGTCATGAGTGATGTCACTGACTATGTCATGAGTGATGTAATATGTGACGTCGTCAGCAGTGCATTGTGGACGCGCGAGTTATAGTTAGCTGAACTAACTATAACGGGGGAATTTTAATGGTTTTGTACGAGTGAAAAGTCCAGCTAACTATAACGCCCCTGAAACCTATGTTTTTTTCAGTGAATTTCTAAGGTTTTTTAAATGCTAATTCCTAACTATAACGTGCCTGAAACCTATGTTTTTTTCAGTGAATATATAGATAGATAGATATATAGATATATGTACCTACATATTATATGTGTGTGTGTGTGTGTGTGTATATATATATATATATTCACTGAAAAAACCATAGGTTTCACACACGTTATAGTTAGGAATTAGCATTTAAAAAACCTTGCTAATTCAATGAAAAAACCATAGGTTTCACACATGTTATAGTTAGCTGGAAATTTTACTGATAAAAAAACAATGAAATTCCCCCGTTATAGTTACTGTAGGCAACTATAACTCACGCGACCGCAATCCTCTGCTGATGCTAATACTGTATTTAGACACTTATTTGCCCATGTCTTCTTCCATTAAATTTTAGCTATACATATTTTACAATTTTTTTTTTTTCATAAAGACACATATGTCATCAGCAGAGGATTACGGTCGCGTGAGTTATAGTTGCCTACAGTAACTATAACGGGGGAATTTCATTGGTTTTTTATCAGTAAAATTTCCAGCTAACTATAACATGTGTGAAACCTATGGTTTTTTCATTGAATTAGCAAGGTTTTTTAAATGCTAATTCCTAACTATAACGTGTGTGAAACCTATGGTTTTTTCAGTGAATTTGTACGGTTTTTTAAATGCTAAGTTACTTTACGCCATTTGTGGCGTGCACGCCCACTTAACGCAGTTTGTTCCGTGCGCGCACGGTGCGCTTCGCGCACCGTGCGCGCACAGTGAGCACGCGGTGCGATTCGCGCACCGCGCGCCCACTTTACGCAGTTAGTGCCGTACACGCAAGGTGGGCACGCAGTGCGCTACGCGCACCGCGTGCCCACGTTACGCACCGTGCGCACATGGAGGACATATTATGCGCTTCCTTGTGATAGGTAATCTGGTAAATTTAATTTGTAAGTGATGACAATAATATGCCATGCACAGAGAGTGTTTTTTTTTTTTATTAAAATTTTTAGCGTAAGCGCACCGTCGCGTATGGTAAGCGTAATCGGCGAAATTTTCAAAAAATAAAAATTTACCGTTTTTGGCCTTGGGGGATCTTTGAGGACTCAACTAACATGGCTATGTGCATGGGCGCTGTCTAAACAGCCCCTTTATATGTTTTTTGCCTTTGTTTACAGCCCCCCCCCTCAGAGTGCGAGAGAGAAAATGGCGGGCGCCGCTTCCTGGTTTCGACCGATTCGAATGTTTACTTAGATGTAACAGCCAATCAGAATCGCGCTCGCGCACGCCACCGTACGCGTACTGTAAGCGTACCGTAAGCGCACCGTAAGCTGGCTCAGATATATATATTGATTTAAAGGCTATTTTCTCAGAATCTACTGAACAGATTTACACCAAACCTACAAAAGGCACTTCCTTGACCTGAGGACTACCTCTCTGCCAAATTTCTAGTAATTCTGTTCAGCCGTTCGGGCTGTAGCCCTGTCTAAAGGTCCTATGGAAAAATGCATGGGAAAAACGCGTTTTGGGACCCCCCTTTTATCTCAGCCCCCGCTTGACGAATCACCCCGAGACTTTCAGGGTAGGAGCGGAGCGTAGCGCCCCACCTATTTTGAAAAATTTGCGAGGATTCGTCGTTCGGCGCCAAAGTTATTCAAAATAGAATGTTGCGGATTTCCTATGGAAACGTGGTCCTAACTATAACTACCTACTGGCGACCGCCAGTAGGTAATATATATATATATATATATTTAGCCATAAGAAATATACATTTATTAATTTGGCCTAAACTATAAGAATATATGTATTTTAAACCATAAGTAATATATAAACTTGTTAATAAAAATGTACATATCTTAATACAAACATTAAATCAAATTATACATTTGTACATATGGAAGCAAATACAGTACGTTTGTGTTTTGAGTTTGGCAGTCATTACGAAAGAGACAACTCTTGAGTAGTCTTTTGAAGATAAGATAGTTATTTGTGGATCTTATGTTTGGGGTTGATGAATTAAATAGTTTGGCTGCTTGAACAGAAAAACATGTACCGCCCATTTGTTTTTTCTTGTATGCTGGGGTTTTGAAGCAGGGTGCCAATATGGAGTGGAGTTTCCTTTGTTGTATGTATTTGGTGATTTTATTTTGTGATGAAAAGTGGTCTTGTTCCATGTATTGCTTTGTGATACAAAGCAACTTGACGGTGGATCTTCTGGCAACTGGTTATCGTGTAGGGCACTCAATGCAGGGGAGATGTGGGCTTGTGGCTTTACATGTAGGAGTAGTCTGGCAGCAGATTTGTGAATTCATTGTAGTCTTTTCATAGTTGATAAGGATGATCCATGGTAGAGGCCATTGTTGTAATCAAGTTTAGACAGTACAGGAGACATTGTAGTGTGGACCTTGTGTGGAAATCCTGGTGAGGGAAGGTGAATTGCAGAGTTTTCATAGTGATGAAGCTTGATCTTGCTTCCTTATATTCTTGGGCATTCATTGATAGCTTGGAGTCAATGGTATTCCAAGGTTTCTTAATCCCTTGAATACTTTTGGAGGTGGTCCCAGATTGTCAGACCAGGTACAGAGTGTGTCATCATTTTTCCATAGCTACATGTGAGTACTTCAGTTTTGGATACATTCAGTTTGAAATGGGTCCATGTCACCGACTGATCAATGGCTCAGAAGTAACTGAAGATTTTTGAGTTTCCAATGTCTTTAGGGTTTTCTAGTTTACAAAGTATTTGTATGTCATCTGCATATGTATAGTAAAAGAGCTGAAATCCATTGATAATTGCTTGTAATTGCTTCATGTAGATGATGAAAAGCATGGTTGAAATGATAGAGACTTGAGGGACCACTGCTTTTGTAAAGTATGGTTTGGATGTGAAAGGGGCAGTGTGCATGGCATTTATTCTGTTATGAAGGTAGGATGTGATCCTGTCAGGAGCAGTGCCCTTTATAATGGCTTCTTAGAGTCTTTGGATTAGAGTGTCATGACCAACTGTTTAGAAGACAGCTGGAATGTCCAAGAGAAGTAGTGCAGCAATTCTGTACTGGTCTACTGTGTTTTTAAGGTCATCCCAGATGGCAACGATGGCAGATTCTATGCTTCTTTCTGGTTGGAATCCTACTTGGAAGTTGGAAAGTATGGAGTTCTCTTGAATCAATTGTTACATCTAAGTGAATGCTGCTCTTTCTATCAGTTTGCCTAGGAAAGTTCCATTCGTAATCTGTCTGTACTTATTTCAGTCATGTGGGTCCAGGTTTGTTTTCTTTAATAATGGGCGTATGCATGCCTTTTTTAAGTCTTCTGGAAAGACTCCTGTTGTTAAAGAATTAGAGATGATTGTTCTGACTGGTGTGGCAGCAAAAGTAGTTCTTGTTCTTGAAGATTTGGGCTGGACAAGTGTCAGAAGAGCAGCCGGCATGCCTGCTTATTTTGATAAGATCCATAAATTCAGTTTCTGATAGTTGTGTGAAGAAATGCAGAGGCTTACTTATGAGAGCTGCACAGAGTTCCCACAGTGCCCCTCAAATTTCAGGACTCGCCTGAGACAGTGCATGCGTTTTCTGTTTCGAGACATTTTATTTGCTATGAGTGGGCTTATCATTGATAGGGCTTATTATTACTCTCATTTGGTTGCTTCTTATTCATCAGATTGCATGGGATTTCCTTGCTCTTCAGGTGTTTGTCCCTTCCTAGAGCATGGACCCATTATTTGTGTCCTTCCACTGCTCACTCTTCAGCAGCTACTTTTTTCTTTTAGTTTAAACACTCTACGAGGGTGTGTGTGTTTTCAAGTTGTCCCTATCATGTACTTTTTGTTCTTCTTTCTCACCCATTTGTCTCTCCCCACATCCTCCCTCACTGCTGTTCTTGCTTCTTACCCACCCACCCAACTTCCATTGCCATTCTTGTTTCCCCACCTCCCGTTGTTGTCCGTGTGCTTCTCCCATCCTTCCTGCATTGCCCCGTTCACTTCCTCATTCCTGTTCACAACCTCTTTGTTGTCTGTTTTGCTTCCTCATCCCTGCTCACCCTCCACTGTCTATCTGCTTCCCCATCCCCACCTGCCCTCAGTCATCCATGTGCCTCCTTGTGTGCTTCCCCATCCTCACCCACACACCCTCCATAATCTATAAGCTTGCTCCTCACCCGAACGCCCACCCTCCATTGTCTGTGCTATTTCGTACCCTGCAACCCTCCACTATCCATGTGCTTCCCCATCCCCCCGTCCGTTATCCATATGCCTTCCAATTGCTGTCTCTTACTTGTGCTTCTCTCCTCAACCCGCATCCTTCTCTGACACCCTCCCTCCATCCATACTGCCTCATCCCATGCCCGCTCTCCAGCCCAACACACTCTCCCATTTGTTCAGTTTTTTTAAAGAAATACTTTAGCGCCACATCAAAAAAGCACACTAGCACTATATCAAAAAAGTTCATTTCACTCAACTTTATATTTATTAACCCATCTCGGACTGGCAAATAAAAAAAACAAGCATTGGTAAATGTATTAGGTTTCACCCATGTGCTCAATAATAAGCTGTTTTTTGTTGTAAGATGTAGCTTGGTGAGCAGTTATGCAATATAAGTTACTGAAACTCCATAAAAGTGTTGACTTGTTTATTGAGAAAGTCCATATATTGTGCAGTAACCGGTGGTAATATAATGAGAGGAGAGGTAAAGGGCGGAGGACAAAGGGGAAAAAAACACATGCTGCAGACAGGCACGTTGGAGCTTTTGGCCCCTGTGCCACTGCACCTGCTGCACCATTCAAATCATAGCCCTGGTGAATGCAAGGTTACTGTGCTTGTGACTGATTGTTTAGTAGCAACTGATAGCAATAATTGGTATTCAGTGGGTTTCCTAGAGCTTTTGGACCCTGTGAACCTGCACCTGCCGCACCATTCAAATCATGACCCAGGTGCCTGCAAGGTAACTGCACTTGTGGCTAGGAACATATAGCAATAATCAATCTTTAGTGGATTTCCTGGAGCTTGTGGCTCCTTTGCCACTGCATCTGCTGCACCATGCAAATAATACCCCTATTGCCTGCAAGACAGCTGCTCTTGTGACTGCTTATTTATTAGGAACATATAGCAATAGTCACAGTTCAGTGGGTTTCCTGGAGCTTGCACCTGTGCACCATTCAAATCATGACCCTGGTACCTGCATGGTAACTGCGGTTGTGACTGCTTGTTTAATAGCAAAATACAGCAATAATCAGTGTTCAGTGGGTTTCTTGGAGCTTTTGGCCCCGGTGACACTGCATATGCATCATTCAAGTCATGGCCCTGGTGCCTGCAAGGTAACTACACTTGTGACTGATTGTTTAGTAGCAACATTTAGCAATAATTTGTGTTCAGTGGGCTTCCTGGACCTTTTTGCCTTTTTGCCACTGCATCTGCTGCACCATCCAAATCATGGCCTAGGGCCTTAAAGGTAACTGTGCTTATGACTGCTTGCTTAGTAGCAACATATAGTTATAATTGGTGTGCAGTGGGTTTCCTGGAGCTTTGGCACCTATGCCACTGTACCTGCTGCACCATGCAACAGAGTCATCCAGGGGGCTTCCTTGGCGACTGTTCATGGAGACAAAACCGAAGTTGAACCACTTGCAATGACTCGTGCCCCACAGCACGGCTCCCGGATCATACCTCCTTCGAGGAGAACAAGACTCCTCCAGCAGCCGTCGACTAAGAGAAGACACCGCGTTGAGGGGGGTTTGTGTGGAGCAGCAGTGAAGTGACCCAGCCACGATTACTGAGGGCTGCACTTAGGGAGGTTTCTGAAGGGCAGCTGGCTGTACCCCCTCCGAGGAGAACGAGACACGATGAGCTTTAATATTTATTTATGTATATATTAATTTACCACTTTTGTGTGGCACTCAAGAAAAAAATAAGGTTCACGAGAGCTTTAGACTGTAATAAAAGATACAATAGGGTTTATCTGTAATACCAGCAGTGGATACAAGGGGTGCAGTCAGAACATGCGTAGACAGGGGTTTGAGAGACGTGACCCAGTCGCGATTTCTAAACAAGAGTGCCAAAAATAGAAGAGAAGGGGAAGGACAGAGAATGTGACGTAACAGGCAGAACTGCGACCTTGGAGCTGGGGAGCCGGGTTCGAGTCTCGGCGTCGATCCAACATCCCCTAAAACACACCTAAGAGAGCAGCCTCATAAAGAAGTTCTGCGAGTGAAAAGGAGTACTTGGACCTCGGAATACTGATAAGAACAAACACATGCAGAAAAACAGGAAATAGTGTGTGACAGCCAATAAAAACAGAGGAAAAGTAATTTGCAAGCGCATGAACCAATTGAAGGTAACGGCTGGATGTAAGCTACTTTTAAGATTTACATTAAACACAATAGATTTCACAAGCAGAGCGTAAGCAATGTGAAGGCAAAATCTAAAATAAACTAAAACAGTCGCTTCATAGCACATTTTATTTCCTATTACTTTCAGTCATGCTGTACAGCAGCAACCCTGATGTACAGCAATGATCAAAAATCTTTGCCAGAGCCAATAAGTCTCTAAGGCGAGACCTATTGGCTTTTCTAAATGCTTGATACTGTTTAATAGAATATATGATGTTACAACACAAACAATTACAACGCATGCTTTTACAATGCAGTTTTTACATCACAACTACAATTACAAAGCATTCCATTACAACACATACATTACAATGCATACCATTACAACGCATAATACTTTTAGGGCAACAGTAGAGTAAGTGTTGGATAGTGTAGGGGTAAAAATTACAATTCCCACTCCAGTGAGTGCAACAGTAGGGTAAGTGTTGGATAGTGTAGGGGTAAAAATTACTATTCCCATGTTCCCCAAAACCCATACCCACCCTAAAACTAAAAGATCTCCATTAATTACCGTATAATGCTTTTTAATGGCATGCGTTGTGGAGATATACATTGTAATGGCATGCGTTGTAATGGCATGCCATGTAAAGGCAGTTGCGTTGTAACAGTTGCATTGTAAAGGTAGTGCGTTGTAATGACTGCATTATAATGAATGTTTCCCGTTTAAGACATTATCCATGCTCTTATAAGACACACATAATATTATCTGCAGAGATGGCTAAACATCACAAAGAAACAAATAGTTGCACAATGCACCTGTTTCACCCATCTTCTGCCCTCCCTGCCCACAACCAATTTGTGTACCGCTCTTCCTTTGTAGCAGCACTAATATGGCCACACAATAACAACATACACAAACAGTAAAACCCACAACTGAATGCAGTATGAGCCATAACTCCAACTCATGACCATTGTCTTAATCCTACCTAATCAGACATGTAGAAGCAGAACACTGGGACGACCACATACTACTGTTAAGATTGAGTCTGTCAATCGGGTTTTCAGTTTATCAATTTTGCTCTCAAAAGACAATTGTGAACATAGCTTTGTCCTTTCCTATAAAACTTGAGACAGGAGTTAACTCGTGTGGTTGAATTGCACACCGGTTGACCAGAAACCTGGGCTGAAATAATAGATACAAGGTCAAAGAGTGTAATTCTGGGCAAACTACTTCGTGTCCTTCTACCTTTGTATCCTCAATGGCAATATTTGGAGGCAATGACAAGTAAATCTGTCCAACACTAGCCTCATACAAAAACCTAATATCATTTTGTAAAATGAATACACAACACAGGAGATAGTCTATAAAGCCTAGCATGCATTTAACACAAAATAGCCACTGTGCAAGCACTGTACCATCGCAACGTACTGGATCTGATGCTCTAAATTGGTTTGAACATATGATGCTAAAATCCATAGATAAGCATGCTATTTTTATACCGGTTTCTCTCAATGCGAGTGAATGGAGGTGGGGGCATATTACTGAGCATGTAACTAACTGACAGTGACTAATGAGCTAGTGCCAGGATGTGAGAAGACCTTGAAGAACTTATATTGAAAGCACAGGCAGGTGCTGACTACAATATGTTAAAAAATTCTCACTTCATGGTGTCAATCGTCAAAATGAGACTACACTTAGTAAACAGTTCAGAAAATATGCAACACAGCAATTCAATAATATAATGTAAGTGTACTTGTTATGTCTCGCAGGACCATTAGCATTTTCACAAAACATGCAATGGTATTAAGGCACCGATGTGAGAAAATCTTCTTTCTCAAGATTCCCTTTTTGCTGAAGGCAAAACCTTTACAGCAATTCACTTGCATGTAGTCTGATATTTTCGCCATTATCACTCTCTTCATTATCCTCAAGTCAAAAGTAGGAAGCGGGTACATTTAGACTGGGCCTTTATTAATGCTTGTATTGTTGGACACGTATGATTAGGTTTATTAGCACAGTCAAGGTAATCATAGTTAGAATTGCTGCAATCACAATTTCAAAGATCTTCATCTCCCAATTCCTGAATATCCCTGTGTGGGAAATGAAGATGCGAGGTAGCCAGGAGTATAGGTAAAACAAGACAAGTTTATTCTCAAGGTAGTAGTCACAGGTTACAGGGAAAGTAGGAATGATGGAAGCAGGAAGGCCCCTCCAGGAGCAGCATCCTTGCTACTCAGCTCAAGCATTCCAACTGACACTCACTCAAACCATGCACACATCAGCATTCTATTACTTCACATTCACACTGGCTGAGCAGCAGGGTTTATATTACTAAGGAGAGGATGCATGGCATAGACATGAAGATACCACACTCTGACATTCAAGATCAGATGCCACTTAGGCTGAAACCTAATCTACTTTAAATTACACATGTAATTTCTTAACTCTATCCTCAATGCAATTTATTTGTTCAAGTATGCAAAGTGGGGTGTTAGGGAGATACATAAATCTCAGTGCCTAATATTGCGCAGACTTCTCTTTGGATGCCAGGAAGTAGCCTAAAGCCATTCCGATCTGCAAGAGTGTGGTTTCTTGGCATCTGGCTGATCAGTAATGGATGCATTTACCACACATGCCTTTACCACGTGTCTTTTTAATCGCAATCCCTTTACCATGGATTGACTTTACCGCACATATGCCTGTACCATGCATGTCTTTAGAACGAAAATGTAAGCATATCGCAGGTAATTGAAACCCTTTTTGTCATATTCATATACACACACACATGTGTATGTAGTTATTGTTAGGACCTAGTTTCTATAGGAAGAGCGTTTTTTGACTTGCCTATATCTTTGGCGCTGGTGGATGAATCTTCATGAAATTTCCCCCAAAAAGTGTGCCAATGGGTCTTATTGTACATGGAAAGTTTTGATTGACCACTCAAGTGGGGGCCAAGAAAAAGGGGGCGTAACAAAAATCGGCATTTCCCATGTTAATTCCCATAGGATATTTAGACACGACTACAGCCTGAACCACTGAACGGAATTACACTGAATTTGGTCCAGGAAGCGACCTTTTTGTTATTTAGTGCAAATCCGTTCAGTAGTTTTAGAGTTATAAAAAGAAAATCAAATTTGTATATCTGGGAAAGTGACCCCTCTGTGAATTGTCTCGATCTCATGCAGAGATCTGATTTGCTGCCAGCACTTCACCCAGGAAGTGATGGCAGCCATCTTGGGACTCCGACTCACCCGATTTACAAGAAAAATGTAAAAAATAAAGACAAGGGGCAGAGTAAGAATACCCTGATCCCCTAGGCCTAGTGCTGGGGTCGCCGCCAGGGCCAAAAAGCATTATTTTTTTAAGTTTGCAGCTAAAATCGCCACAAGTGTAGTCTCCCGCACTTGTTTATAACAAAGTCCCTGGGTGGACCGGGTTCTGGGGGCATTTAGGAAAAGAAAAGGAAAGGGGCACATGGGGCCCCCTCCTAAGGCTATTTTGAGCCCAGGGTACCACCACGAACCCTGGAGTTTTTTAACATATTGGAGGAGGGCTGTGCAGACCCCTTCCATGGGCTCATTTGAGCCCCGGGGGCAAAAACCTCCACTGGGCTAGGATTGCAATATGTAGGGGGCCGTGTGGTCCCCCCTCACCAGGCTCTTTAGAGCCCCAGAGACAACTTGTGGCTTAAGTTTAGAAATAAGAGGGGGGCCACATGGACCCCCCTGGTGACCACCACCTTGCCGGGAACAGAAATCAATAAAGTGGGAGGGGGTCCACACAGCCCCCCTCCTGGAGCCACTAATGGCCCTGGAAACCGCCACCTCCCAGAGCTGGCTCCTGCTATCCACCAAGCTCCCCGCCTTTAGGAGATAGTTGTTTGCTTTTGCTTAACTGGAGCTTGCTGCGAGCGGAATTTTCATTGGTTTTCCTTCTCGCTGTCATGCAAGCAGGGAAACAGATAAAAGATTGCTCCAGCATGCAGGAGTTGCAAATGTAGAAGCTCCCTGCATATGGACACAATGCTGGCTCCCCCCACAGTTCCATAAAAGCACACTGCATGCCCTGGGTGGCATTTTGCGATGCAGGGCGCGCAACGAAATTCGTTTTATTTATTTAATTGTTTACTTACCTCCAATTATTCATATTCTGGTTTTTAGTACCCCCCACCGTGCCCCTCCCCTGCCCCGCCTTTCTGCCCCACAGAACTCTCTCCACGGGCCGCGGCTGCTGATACTCAGACACCCACTCACACACTCATTCTGCCACTCTCACATCTACTCCCAGACCCAAACAGTCACTCACTCACACACTCACTTAACGACCCTTACAGCCACTCACACACCCACAAAACCACTCACATACCCACTCACTGACCCTTACAGCCACTCAAACACCCACTCACACACCCATACAGCTACTCACACACCCACTCACTGACCTATACAGTCACTCACTCACCTACTCTCAAAGGTTACAGGTTACACTTAGCACATAAAATTTTAAAAAACATTAGAAATTTAGTAAGAAATCCAAAGGTTACAGGGTTCTTTATAGTTAGGTAATAACATTTTTTTTTAAGTAGAAATTCATTGAAGAAAACCAAGGGTTACAGGCACGTTATAGTTAGGAAATAGAATTAAAAAAATTTAGAAATTTACAGATTACAGAGCTGTTATAGTTAGGAAATAGAATTTAAAAAGCCTTAGAAATTCAATGAAAAAAACAAAGGTTACAGGCACGTTACAGTTAGGCTCATATTTCACTCGTACAAAACCAGTGAAGTTTAGCAGTTATAGTTACCTGAGTTAACTATAACTTACATCCCCACAATGTCCTGCTTATGAACTCACATATTACATCCCTCATGATATGGTCAGTGACATCACAGATTACATCACTGATGACATCTTAAATGACATCACTGATGGCATTATCCAGTGAGTATAAGTGTCCTCTATGTTTGTAAAAAAATTGAGTAGTATCCAGGCAATGTTGCCACAAATGGACTTAGATAATGATAAATATATTTGGATGTATTGTCAAAAAGTGACCTGATAGATGATACTATTGGTTCCCCTGGTGACTTCTGCGGGTTCTTTTCAAGTTTGGGTGGCAGGTAAAGGACAGGAATTCTGGGGTGCTCACATTTGAGAACGAGGTTCTCCTCCCCCTCCAGGGGTAGTCTCTCCCTCCAATCTACTAGCATCCACCAATAATTTATGTTAGACTCCACTAACTATCTCCCCAATATTTGAGAGGTTGTAACAAGTGGAGTCACTCAATTGCCTTCTGCTAAATAATCTGGTTTAGAGAGCACAACTACATTACCCCCTTGTTAGACTGCCGCATCACAATGAAATAATCCGTTTTTTAGGGTTTAGGGTGGGTAAAAATATTGGTGGTAAGGGTGTTTTTAGGGGTTAGGGTGGGTAATGGTTTTGGGTGGTAAGCCTTGGGCCCCCCCCCCACAGTCCCCGACGATAGTGTAGTAGTTGGCCGGACCCCTGGGGATGGAGTCATCAGGGCCAAAATTAGCCTGGCATGGGTGGCCATGTTCTACCTCCCCATAATTATAATTAGTGACCCTCGGGGATGGGGTCCCCAGGGCCTATTAAGGCCCCCTCCCCTTAAGCTATTATACAGTTATGTTTGATGGGGTCCAGGGGTCTTACAAGGCTCAGTGAGGGGGCACCCATAATAGTGGCCCTGGAGAATGTGGTGGGGACCACGCAGCCCCCTCCCTTTAATAAAAAAAGGCCTGGGGGTTTGGAGTCTCCTGGACATAAATAGGCTCGGGAAGGAGGGCATGTGGCCAACCCTCCAATTTAAAATATATATGGATCAGGTTAAAGGGGTACCCTGGGACATAATAGGCCCTACTCTTCTTTAAAAAAAAATAAGGCTCTGGGGTCCCCAGGGCCAGCCCAGTGGCCATCCCCCCATGACCATGTTTGGTGTGGGTTGACTGCCTTTAGGGTAGATTGGCTAGAGGGCGTGGCTGCAGGCCAGGCCTTGTGGCCAAACCCCCACTGTGCATGGCTAGAGTTCATGTGGAGCATGGGGTTGGCCGCATGCATGTATTGGCCACAGTGCCTGGCCACAGGCCCTTTGGCCAACCCCCGCCATGCATGACCGAACACCCTTGACATCGTGGGGTTAGCTTCATGTGGGGAGTTTGCCACAGGGTCTGGCCACAGGCAACTGTTGCACACGCCGGTGTTTGGATTTATATATGGTAATTAAATATTACTTTACATTTTAAAAAGAAATAGAAATTCACTGAAAAAGAAACGTTAAAATAGCATTATAATTAGGTGAAATGTTCAGTAGCAATGTAGCATTTTAAACTCCAAAAACTGAAACACAGCAGGTATCGTTATCTCAAGTAACTATAACTCTTTCCCTAAGGTTACTATAGCTCGCACCCGTTACCACGCATTGCTAATTACCGTACATATTACATCACTCATGACATTGTCTTTGAAAGAAGGGAGAGCGAGTTATAGTTACCTTAGGGCACAAGTTATAGGTACTTGAGATAACTATACCTGCTGAGTTTCAGCTTTTGGAGTTTAAAATGCGACATTGCTACTGAACAATTCATGTAACTATAATGCTACTTTAACCTTTCTTTTTTCAGTAGATTTCTAGGCATTTGTCCCAGAAACAAAGTAGGAATAAAGAAAAGGGGGTAGGGTAGGAATACCCTGACCCCCCCCTCCGATATTGTGGGTGGATCCCTCAGGGAACCCGCTGGGGTAAAAAGCATTTTTATTAAATTTTGAAGCAGCCTCGCGATTGGATCCACGAATCCACGGACAATAAAAAAATGTGCAGGCTCCCACGCATCTTTTTACTAGACCCCCAGGTGGGCCAAATCTGCGGGGCATGAGGGTAATCAAATAGGGGGGCTCATAGGGTCCCCCTCCTAGGTATTTTTAAAGCCCCAGAGACCATCACCTCCCCAGGGCACTGAACACTAGAAATATGGGGGGGCCTTCGCAGGGCACATATAGTATTTAATAAAAAAAGAATGCGGGGGAGGCCACCTGCTCAGGGCACTATTGTATACAAATATGAAGGGCCTGCCCCGGGGTCTTCCACCGCCCTGGGCCTGAAATAGGCGGCTCCCCCACTGCTCCGGGGACTGCCACCTCCCCAGGGCACACATAGAATAATGAAGGGGGTTTGTTGTGGTCCCCCCTCCCTTTTTTGTAAATAAAAAATTATCAAAAAGGGGCAGGCCCCAGGGGATGGGGACTTCATCCTACAACTAGCAGTGTGCCAGGAGGTGCCTTTGCAGAGTGGTGGAAAAAGGGAGTGTGGCCACCGAAAACCTCTCAGCAAACCCATTGTGTGGGACTTACTGGAGGTCACAGGAGGGGTGGTTGGCCTTCAAGGACCCTCAATAGCCAAGGGGGCGTCATCCCCCAACTAGTAGTACACCAGGAAGCATGTTTGCAAAGTGGTGGAGAAAGGGGGCATGGCCACTGAAAACCTCTCAGTAATCTCGCTGTGTGGGACTTACTTAGCGTAACAGGAGGGGTAGTTGGCCCTCACTGACTACATCATCCACAAAATCTCTGGCGCACCCTGTCACACCACCATATAAACTTTTATACACCCACTCCAACTTCCACACTATCATTTTCAAACCCATTCACACACCCATACCAGTACTTTAACAGCCACTCACCGATTCATAGATCAACACCCACATCCACTCACTCACCCATACAGCCAATCATACACCCACTCACTCACTAATACAATGACTGTCATACACACTCAGTCACCCATACAGCCACTCACCCACTAATTTAGTCACCCATAGAGCTACTCCTACACCTACTCACTCACCAATACAGTCAATCACACAGCCACTTACCCATACAGCTACATACAGTTACATACACACTCACTCACTTACTTATACAGATACTAACACATACTCTCTCACCTATACAGTCACTGATGCAAGTACACTATCACCCATACAGCCACTCTCACATTCACTCACTCACCCATACAGTCACTCACATACCCCATCATTTCCCTAGACAGCCTTTCACATATACAGCCCCTCAGACATGCACTCGCTAACCGATACAGCCACTGACTCAAGCATTCACTCATCCATACAGGCAGTCACACACACCCTCACCCACCCATACAGACATTTAGACACCCTTAGAGGTACTCAGACAACCATTCACTCACCCATACAGAAACTCTCATACTCCCTCATACCCCCATACAGCCACTTAGACAATGGAAACGAATGGGCCTATTGACTAAAAATGAGTTCTGCTTTTTAAAGAATGAATTTCCTTTAACCCCTACTTCATATTTCATACCCAAGATTCATAAGAAAGCAACACCGATACCGAGGAGACCTATAAAATCGGCGCAAAAAGGTCTTTTAGAAACAATGTCAAAATATGTGGATTTTTTTTGTATCAATTTGTTGAGCATCTCCCTTCTTTTATCAGAGACACTGGTCATATTTTAGCTAAAATACAATCAGTACATTGGAAAAAAGGCTGTCTCTTGATAGTAATAGACTTATGTTCATTGTATACTACTATCCACCATTCTGACGGTATGAAAGCAGTAGGGGAATATTTGGACAAGCGCAGCATTCATTTACATGATGAGCGCAATAAGATGATTTTAAGAATGATTGAGATATGTCTCACCAGTAACTACTTTCTGTTCAATAAAGAGATTTACCAGCAGCTACGTGGGGTGGCAATGGGGGCATGCTTCTCTCCCAGTTATGCGTCTTAACACGTTGGCTGGTGGGAGAAGCATGTGCTCAGAATCCTCCATAAAGACAAGTATGACGCACATGTACTCCATTGGTGGAGATTTATTGACGACATTTGTTTAATATGGAGAGGGACTAGTGAATCGGCTAGACAATTCATTAATGCCATAAACAACAACAGCCTTAATTAAAATTTTACAGCTAATATAAACAGTGAGAGAGTCCAGTGTTTAGATGTAGAGTTGTACATTGAAGATAACTCCATCCAAACCAAACTCCATAGAAAAACGACTGCTGGTAATTCTGTACTCCTCGCGAGTAGCTCCCACCCAAATCATTTTATTCGGAGTATCTCCTATGGGAAGTTTTTAAGAATCCGGCGAATTTGTAGTGCAACGGCTGATTTAGTTAAGTGCCAGTCAGAAGCCTTCCAACGTTTTAGCACTAGGGGCTATAAAACCAAAGATCTAAAGGCGGCTTTAGATAGAGCCAATAATCAAAACAGGGAAGAATATTTAGCTACTATCACCACCAATGCATCCTCGGTTCACACTACCACCAACTCACATAGTACTGAACAGCTAAATTCAGTGAGATTAATTACGACATACAGTCAACAGGAGAGACAAGTACGTAAGATCCTTTATAAAAACTGGCCAATAGTACTGTCAGAGATCACAATGTCACAAATAGTGCCGGAACTCCCAAATTTAACTTTTAGACGAGCACCCTCGATGAGAGATGCTTTAGTTAAGCCAAGTCCAGAGCTGACTTGTTCTAATATTTGATTGTCGGCACGGTCAGGGCTTTTCAAATGTAGCTTGTGTTGAGCGTGTAAATTTGGCAAAAACATTTCAGAATACATCACTGCTTTTGAATCCAAACCTGTTAAAATTCAGGGTCATTACACCTGTAGGACTGATTTTGCAGTCTATATATTGGAATGTATGTGTCATCTCCAATATGTTGGTAGTAAAAAACTTCACGTTTTTAATAGAATATTCCAACACTTACGGGCAGTTGTTAATTCAGATCCAAATTACCCGGTAGCACGTCACCTCAAACTTGTCCACAATAACAACATCAATGATCTGTGTTATTATGTTGTAGGCTCAGTACCCAAATCCATCAGGGTTGGTAATCGAGAAAAAAGACTTCAGCAGCTAGAATCTGAATTTATTATGCTGCTAGATACCAAGATGCCTAACGGTTTAAACACAGGAGAAGATCTTCATAACTTTTTAAAAGATGGTTTTCTTGGTATCATCATTTTTGCTTGGTTCTATGATATGTAGTCTTATTTGCTGCATTTAACTAGTTTTTTAACTCTGTTTTTGCTGCGTTTTACTGGGTTTTTCCTAGTTTTACTCGGTTTTAGGAGGGTTTTAAAACTGGTTTTAGCCCCATATATCTGGTGTACTGTATAATGAGAAGGCTGCTATTACTTCGATATCTGATTATGTAAAAGTTATTTGTTTACTGTGCATTTACACTTTTTTCAAAACAGGTAGTTGCTCCTGTAATATCAGCTGTTAAACAGTGTTTACTTAATGTTTTTTTTGGTTTACTTTTGAGCACCCTACTTTTAAGCAGCAAGTTATTGTGCACTATTACTTTATTCTATTCATGTAAGGGCAGTTAGCAGGCTGCTGTTTTATATATTTTATTACAACTTAAATGAATGAATGTTGACATTCGCACATCTACTGCACTTTTTTCTTGCACTAAGCACTTTATCTTCACAGCACTTTAACGATAGTATGTTTTTTTACTTTGAGATGGAATGTGCATATGTTTGACTATTTCCTCATGTATAGCAGAACATTATGATATGGTCACTATGGCAACATCTTAATTCTATAATCATGTTAAGTAGATCATACTATTGCACTGTAAAAAGTACTTTCTCGCAATATTTGTAATTAAGAGAAGTCTTAAGCTCCTATTGTGGTATCACGTGCAAAGGATGTTATTCATGTCTATTGTTAACCCCTTCGATGCTGCGCAGATTCCGCCGCTGTGCTGACGGAATCTTGCGCGGGTGTGCTCATGACGGAATGGTTCCGTCATGAGCACAGCTCAACCGTGGGTCATGACGGAACCATTCCGTCATGAGCACCGAAGGGGTTAAAGGGTGTGTTCAAACAGGGATGTAATTGGTTGTATCACTATTTAATGTTGTTCATTGGTCCAGCACATCATGTGATCAAGACCGTGGTAACGCGATCGAAACGCGGCAGGCTGGGCACTTGCTTCTACTTTTTGATGCACAGATTCATGCAATATAGCACTTTATTTGAACTCCACGCTGTGGTCGGCACCTTTGTTGTAGCAGAGGATTCAGCGAAAAAAGGACTGTGGATACCTTATATATATATATTTATATATTTATATTTTTATATATATATATACATATATAGATAATATATATATATAAATATATATGTATGTATATATATATATATTCACAGAAAAAAACATAGGTTTCAGGGGTGCTATAGTTTTTTTTTTATTTTTTTTTTAAATTTCCAAAACCTTTATTTCAGCATTACACATCTTTACAGCCTCGCGCCTACAACCTCACAGGCCGGCTCCAGGTGACAACACACCGTTGAACCTTTCCACCATTTACACAGCCAATTGCCCGACAACCCGGAGGTCCGGCGGCAAGGCCCTTCATAACATTCCTGATATCATATCTGCTTAATGCACTGCAGCCCAGGGCTACGTGATGAGTTACTTGTCCTTTAGGCGCACCTAATCTGTGTGCCAACTGCAAACGGCGATCTTGGGGTTTGGTTGTCCATGATCTCACCACCATGCAGAAGTCCAGGAGTGTCATAGTCACCATGAGCAAACAATTGCAGTATCCCACAGCTCGGGTCCCTACGCCCAGCGAGCCCCGTGCCTCCAAGCCACCCCCTCACCAGTAGCCCCGATAGTAGCGGTAGTAGCGGGCCAGCCTGCACTGTGCCATGCCACAACGACTGCATGGCATACTTTTACACCTCCCATTTGTGTGGCCTATCTACCATGTCACGCAAGGAGCCATTTATACCAGGTCCGTATACCTCTTCTATTCTCCTGTCAGCCCCTGTGAGTGGCAACCAGAACGCCCCTACCACCTTCCCAACGTGAGTACCACCACTGCCTTAAGTAACACCACAGGCATAACACTTCAACGTTATATTTCACACTCCACCACATTGATTCTTCACTACTGCAAAGCCTCAAGGGACCACTCCTAACTGGACGCTCTCCCTGTCGGTACTGCTCCCTCTGTTACCTGTCTCTCCTCGCCAGCTAAGCTGGAGTGCTCCGCCAAGTACATTCTAAACGGATCCCATATGTCCTTGGCCCTGCTGTTCAATGGTTGTGTGTCAGCATATATTGTGTTCTGTTCCTGGCAGTACAGCAAATCACCTATCCATTCCTTAAATTTCGGTGCTCGACCCCTACCCCACCTACATGCAACCCTCCGTTTTGCTAGCAAAAGTGCTATGTTCCCAAATTTCCGATTCACCTTAGGAATCTGCATAGTATAGCCTAGTAACATCATGAGCGGATCCATCTCAATCGTATCGCCAAGCATAACCACCAGTGCAGTGTGTACTTGCGTCCAGCAATCGGCCACCCTTGGACACATCCAAGCCAGGTGCAAAAAGCCAGCTCCTTCCGAGTGGCAGCGCTCACATTTGTCATTGTCCGACAGTCGGAATCTCAGCTTTCTAACAGGCGTGCAGTACATTCTCTGCAAGAACTTGTAATGAATAATCCGCAATCTGCAGCTGGACGATATCTGGGAAGTGAGCTCACAACAATACGCCCACTGCGCCTCCGTTATGTCCCTGCCCAAATCATCGCTCCACTGCTTGTGCGCTTTACCGAGTACACTCCCACTGTGCTCTCGAATACTACTGTACAGTTGAGAGACTAAGTGCCTGCCATCCGCAGAAGCGAGCAAGACCTGCAAAGGCCTTACTATTTCTGGTTCCTCCGGAAAATGCAGTAGAACCGTCCTCAGCCCTTGCCGCAGCCGGATGTAGTAAAAGATGTCTAGCGGTGTAGGTTGGTACCCCTGAAACAATTGCTCTTTTGTTTTGAACTGCCCGTTCACAAAGAGATCGCCCCAATGACGGATTTTTATCTTAGCGCACAGCCCCTGGAACCCACCTTCCTGCAACAAAGACAAGTCCAGGTGATAAACCAGTGGCAAGGTCGGTGCATACAAAAACTTGAGTGCTATCCTGCGTAGGACTCGCTGCCACGCATCTACCGTGCATGTCACCGTAGTCGATGGCATTTCAATTACACCTACGGGGCCCTGAATAATGCCTTTCAGTGGCAGAGGTCGAACTATCCAGTCCTCCACCGCCAGCTGAGGCATGAATGGCGTGGGTACGAACCAATGGTAAGCGAAATGGGCTTGCGCACTCAAATAATACACTATAAAGTCAGGAACATCAAATCCCCCACTGCTATATGGCTGGGTAATAATCGACCACGCCAGTCGAGGTTGCTTACCAGCCCAGAACAGTCTCAGCAGCTCGGAGCGTAGTGTACGAAAGAAAAACGCCCATGGATAATACGGAATGTTCTGGAAGAAGTATAAAAAGCGAGGTAACACCACCATTTTGATCAACGAGGCCCTACCAGCCATGGTGAATGGTAACGATATCCAACGAGTTACATCTTCTGCCAACTTAGTTATTGCAGTACCATAATTCAAGCGCAACGTCTCCTCACAAACCTTGGAAATCTGAATCCCTAAATATCGAAGATCCGAGTCACACCATTCGATCGGATAGTCCAACGAGAATCGGACCACTGCAGGCGTCAGGGGAAAAAACTGCGACTTCTTCCAGTTAATCTGTATACCAAAAATTCTCGGAGCAGCGGATTGAGGTTATTCTGCGGATCCACCACGTACAACGTTAGATCATCCGCATATAGTGACACATCTATCTGACGTTGGAAACACTTAAAGGCACTCTGCTTGTGCAACTGTCATATACGGCATGCCAAGGGTTCGATCGCTATCGCAAATAACAATGGGGACAGCGGGCACTCCTGTCTGGTACCCCTGGTCAATGATATAGGGTCGGACATCTCACCATTAATTAGGACTCTCGCTTTCGGATCAGTGTAAAGCAATTTTATCCATGCAACGAATATTTTGGGAAACCCCATCCTGTACAGAACCACAAACAAGTAGCTCCACTCAACTGAGTCAAATGCTTTGGTAGCATCAAGAAATATGGCAGCGACAGGCAGATCCGGCGCTATCGTGTGCATCAACGAGAATAGGGTCCGTAAGTTACTAGCAGTAGATCTCCCCGGTACGAACCCTGCCTGGTCTGGGAGGGCAATCTTAGTCATGAGCAGAGAGAGTCTAGTGGCCAGCACCTTCGCCAATATCTTGGCGTCGCAATTTAGCAAAGAGAGCGGCCTATATGCATCGCAGTCCGCCGGGTCCTTGCCTGATTTCATCAGGGAAGTAATCACCACCTCCCTCATTGTCCCCGGCAACACTCCCACCTCCAGAGAATCCTCATAAACCTCCCGGAGCACCGGGCCATGACATCTATATAGCATTTATAAAATTCCTCCGGTAGCCCATCCAGGCCTGCCGCCTTACCATTACTCAGAGACATAATCGCTTCCCGTATTTCATCAAGTTCAAATGGAGCTCCAAGAAACTGTCTATGGTCATCGCTCAACCAACATAATGCCACATCATCCAAAAAATCCCCAAATATGGCCTCCCCACAGCGCAGTGAATTGACGTAAAATTCCCTTCGTATCTTGATGTATGTCCCCTCCCGGTGCACGTATCTCTAATATGCATGTGGCACACCGCGAATGTCGAGTGATCTCCGCTAAGGCGCCACCCGGTCTTTCACCTTCACAATATCTACGGGCTTGCCAATATTTGCCTCTGAATTTTGTCTCTCTATCTGCTTCCTGTTCATAGCGCGTAAGCTTTTCTCTAAATTCCTTGTGGAGGGGGCCAAACGGCTCCCGGGACATCCTAGTTTCTAGCTCCTTAAGTTCGGACTCTAATTTGGTGAGCGAGCTGCGTATGGCCTTCAGTACGCCAAAGCTCTTTGAGATGTAGTATCCCCTGACCGTCACCTTAAACGCCTCCCAGATGGTCTCAACAATATCTACCGACCCCTATTGCGGGGAAAAAACTCCGCAATCTCTTCTCCTAGCTCTGTCTTGAACAGGGGATCCAACAATGCCGTGGGTTGCATACGCCACGGTGGTGCAGCCTTCCCATAGCCTGGTACTGCTACCTGAACCAGTACAGGACAGTGATCCGAATAAGACCTCGGCAAATGCGTCACTCTTCCTAAGTCAACCGCTAATCCGCGAGATCAAAAGCAGTAATCAAGCCTAGCCCACGTGTTGGCATATGCTGTTAAGTGTGTCCCCTCCCGGAGCCCAGCATGTACGAACCTCCAGCTATCTATTAGGCCCCCTTCCTCCACTATTCCCGCCAGAGCGGCCCTCGCACTTTTGTTGTATTGTGGGCTACCATCAGACCTATCCAGCCCCGGTATCATTATAACGTTAAAGTCCCCTCCCCATATGATATGCATGGAACCAGTGTTCAGTATCTTACCCCACAGCATTGTGAAAAAGGCAGGCGAATCCACGTTTGGGCCATAACAATTTACTATCGTGATTGTGTCAGATCCAAGCCTACCCCATAACAGGACAAATCTCCCCTCAGGATCCGCTTGCTCACCTAGCCTCACAAATGGCACCGTTTTCTTGATCAGAATCGCCGTACCCCTGGCATATCCTGAATACGAAGAGAAGCTCCACACCGCCGCCCATTTGCTCGCGAAAGCGTAAGTAGCCCGGGGGCTAAGATGTGTTTCCTGCAATAATGCGATTTGCGCCTGATGCTACTCTAAATAGGCCACCACCCTCCTGCATTTTCTCGCATCATTTAAACCTCTGACATTCCAAGTTAAGATCGTGACTTTCAACATACGTTCACAGTCAACCATCACTCGTCCCCGTCCCATGATCCGAGTAGCCACACAGTCCAAAATGCAGCTCCTGCCCCTTGAACCCGCATACACAGCAATAAAACCCACCGCAACCACAACTCTGGACTCTCATGAATAAGCATGTCAAGATTGCAATGCACTTCTGACATCTCACTCCTCTGTAGACAAGAACCCCATAGCCGTCTCAAGTCTCCCTCCCCCGTGCATGAACTCCAAACATCCGAACCATGTCTGAACCCCTTGTGCCCACTCCCCTCCCACTGAAGCAAACCCCAACCTGCCAGACTTGTACCCCCCCTCCCTCCCACAATTGCCCCAAAAACAAGGGCTAGTACATTCCCCTTCCCCAAAACATTTGCTAGGGTATTTCCCGTCGGGAAGCATATCTAGGTGGCACCACTAATACCCCCCCATGAACACCGACCACACCACTTGACCTGTAGTCTGGCCCGGCGATACAGAGGGGCGTCCGGCGCTATCATCATAGGCATCTGAGGCTCACAATCAGCAAGCAGTACCGGCACTAGCCAGTAAAAAATAAACACCACCCAAAGCGCCCGGAGAGCCCCCCAATAATGTAGAGATCCCAAGAATATACAACCATCTCTCCACACCCTCAACCCCGTAGCAACTAACATGATGCAGAGTACGGTGCAATGTCTCTCAATCCGGGACCCCAATTATAACTCCTAGGCAACCCTTTCATATCTACCTCCATTACAGTATGCGATCAAAGTCCACCCCACTCACGGTTCACCATCCACCTGCTCCACTTGCTGAGGGTCCAGGTCGTCCTCCGCTCCAGCCGCCAGCCTGCGAGCACGCTTGTGCTGTTTGAGAAAATCCTCCACCTGCTGAGGGGTCGTAAAGAATTTTTGTCTCCCCTGGTACGTGACCCGGGTATAGCAATGCGTAGTCCATTTGCAAGTTTCGCAGTTTTGCTTTTACAGCCAGAAATTTCCTACGTTCCTCCTGGACTATTGGAGTGAAGTCCGGATACAGCGTGAAGGAGTTTCCATCATATGATAACGAGCGCGTGCTTCTAGCGGCCCTTAAGGCTGCATCCCGATAATTCAGCATCCGGGCGATGATTGGCCTGGGCGTCGCTCCCGGCTTTGGTCTGGGGCCCAGGGTCCGATGCGCCCTCTCCACTATAAATTGGGGAGAAAAGGCGGCAGAGCCAATCGCCGCCACCAACATTTTCTCAACGTACTCCTCCATTTTGCCCACATTGGTCGCCTCCGGAATACCTACTATGCGTACATTGTTACGCCTACTTCTCGCTTCTAAATCCTCGTTTTTAGCCGCAATGATTCGCAGCAGGTTGTCCATTCTGGATAACTGTGAAGTGTGTTGTGTCACTGTGTCCTCCGAATCCGATATACGCTGTTCCGCCACTTTCAGCCGTTCCTCATGAGCGTCCAACTTATGCACCACCGCATCCATACGCGACGACATTCTGTCGACCTTATCCGCAATCGTCGCAAACCCTTGGCGCATCTCTCATAAAACATCTTGTAGATTTGTCGCCGTGTCCGCCGAGTCACCCGCTGTTCCAGACGTTTCCGCCGGGCTGTGAATCACCTCACCAGGCTTGGTCGTCTTCTTACTAGCCTCAAACGTGAGTTTGGGCTACCTCGCGTCCGTCTTGCCCATCCTGATCCCCGGTCGGCGCACTCTGTCGACACCAGCAAGGGACGGGGAGGACGCAACTCCCTCCCGATCAGAAGTGGCGCCAGTCCGCTCCCCGATCCCTCCTGATCTGCTGTCCCACTGTAACAGGTTATCACGGGCGTCCACAGCAAGAGAGCACAGTATCACTCTCCCCACACCTCAGGCGACACCAGCAGCTCCCACTCAAAGGCGACGTTCCCCAGCAATCAGCCGCGCAGACCCACCAGGAGAGCAGGCCACGTGCTGTCTCAGACGCCCAGTCCAGCACACCACCACAGTGTCCTCGAACGTGGCAGCACCAGCCTCAGTATTCACCTCCATCACCTGTGGGCCATCTCGTGTCCACCGCACACAACCCCAGCGAAGCCAGGCACCGCCGTCACTGCACCTCAGCCCAGCGTCACCACCCTCTCCTGCCACCTCTCCAGGCAGCTCACCCCCGGTATGTGGGGGGGGCCTCAGCAATGTTCCGTCGTCGTTGGTGCCGGAGGGGGGGGACCGACGTCTCACACCGCAGCTCCGGCCGGCTGGGAACAGCTCAAAAGCCCAGGCTCGCCACCCCCAGAAGCAATTCAGGGCCTTGCCTCACCCGGGGATCCGCAACAGTCCAGTCTTGGCAACTTCTTCTGAGCAGGGGGGGGGGGAGGGAGCCCCCCGTCACCACCTCCGCCAGCAGCTCGCCCTACTGCCCCGCACTCCACCTGCATCCGCGATGTGGTGTTCCCGGGCTCGTCGCTCACCGCTCCCGAGCCCGCGGCCTGCAGCCGTTATCGCAGCCCCGGCCTCGCCTGACAACAGGACCGGTCACGCGGCGCAGCGTCTCCAGCCGCTGCCTCTTCCGAAACTGCCGGAGCGTCTCTCTCCGCCCCCACGCCGCCAATTGCGCTCAAAGTTGGCCAGGCCAGTCCGGGCACTCCACCGATGCCCCGCTTGCGATTACAGCACCCAGGTGTGCCAGTTAAGGATATGTAGGCGGATAATTACCGCTGGACAGCGGGAACCCTACGCGAAGGCTTCCATTCGCTAGTGCGCCACCTAGCGCCCCCCCTTCAGGGGTGTTATAGTTAGCTGGACATTTCACTCGTACAAAACCATAGAAATTCCTCCGTTATAGTTAGTTCTGCTAACTATAACTCGGGCGCCCGCAATGCACTGCTGATGATGTCACATATTACATCATTCATGACATGGTCAGTGACATCACTGATGACATCACTGATGACATCTCAAATGACATCACTGATGTCATCATCCAGTGAATGTGGTTTAGTTTGAAATTTAAATATGTATTATATATATACCAATCTGTATTGAATATTGAGTGGATATATAACTGTCTGGATGGAGGATTTATTAGCTGTCTGACTGTCTGTTTAAGTGAGTAATTAAAAGTGTCTCACTTAATACATGGATTAGTAACTAAACTATGTGAATGCGTGCATCACTGTCTCTGTTGTTGTATAACATGCTGCAACAGTTGGTCACTAACTACATGAGTGTGTATATTAGTTATTGATTAGTTGGGTGAGTATTTGTATGGGACACTGAGTTTGTGTGTGGTTGGATGGGGTGTGTGTAACTCTATGCATTGATGTGTGAAAGGTTGATTGACTAGGTGTATAGGTATGAGAGTGCATGTGGAAACAGTGGTTTGGGTGACTGAGTGTATTTATTTGTGTGTTGGTGAGGGAATATATGTTTTAGTTGTATATCTTCAACAAAGTAAAAAAATAAAAGGCATTGTATGTGAGAGTTGGTGTATATAAATAAGTATATATACGAGTCAGTGATTCTGAGAGTAACTATATGAATGAGTGTATAATTGTAATGGTGATTTTTTAACATATTAACTATGAGTTACTATGTGTTTGAATAAATGAGGTGTGTGTATAATTGTGTAAGTGAGTAAATGTAAGTGTGATTAATTTTTTTCATGAGTGAGTAGGATGAGTGCATAACCGACTAAGATGACGGCTGGTGTGTCAATGTCTATATATGTGTATAAGTGCACTTGATAGTGTTCTATTAATTAGTGACTGCATGTATAAGTGATTCTGTTGTTGAATGGGTAGTTGTGTGTGTAGACTTAGGAATCTGTAAGTGGGTATTCAGTAACTGGTATTGGTGTGTCAATTTTGTACTGATTTTCTACAGTTTTTTAAATGTTTATTTATAAATATTTTATTCATTAAATAACATTATATTTTTTCTGAAAATTACACAATTTTTTTTTTAAATTACAACTGAAATACTGTTTAGTTTTAATTTTAATTTTCCATTTTAATATATTTATAATATTTTCTTTTTTTTCCCAAAATGTTTTCGTAGTCGCGCACCCAAAGCGTACACATCATGGTGGGTGCTCGGATTCTAGCCGCCATTTTAGAAACGTCATGAAGGTTCCGCATACGGTGTGCGACGGCTACGTGTTTTTCAGTTACATCATATACATTTAATATTACGTAATATGCGTGATTGGTATGCGACCAGTCCGCGACTCCTGCTCCCGTGCATTTGCGACACATGCGCAATACGGTATGCGATGCTTGCGCGGTGGCAGGTCCTGCGTGATGTCATATACGTGCTGGGGCGCGCTGGGTGCGTGACTCCCTCGAAAAAAAAAAAATCTAAAATGATATGTATGTGTGTTTAATATACATATTAGGGCAAGAGACTCTCTAAGATATTCATAAAAATAATATATTTGTACTTATATTATTTTTAAATATATTTTCGCGAAGTCGCGTCGGATGCGTGCTTCGTGAGCGCAGAGTGCGCGGATCCCATGTGACCTAAAAAAAAAAGATTTCATTGGTTCATAACATTTCCCACTGTAACTATTGAAGGACCAAACCCATTTTAATCATTCTTGTTGGAGCATCTTTAGAGAGCCATCTCTTTTCCTACAAGAACCCTTTTTGCTTCTTTTTTTGGGTGTTTTTCAAAAAATATCAAACAAAATGGCATCTGGACAGCAGCAGCAGCAGGAGGAAGTATCTTCTGAAGAAGAATTCTTGCAGAAGGCACCACGTCCACAGAGACCGGAATCTGTTGTGTGGAAATTCTTCACTTTTCCACCTGGAGAGAAGAAAGTAAATGCGAGAAAGGTGACGTGCAAAATTTGTGACCGAGTCCTGTCAAGAGGCAGTGAAAAAAAGTACTCTTGTGGCACTGCTTCTATGTACAAGCATCTCCGGACCACACATCCTCTGAATCTTGCTCAGGAGGAAATGAGGCGAGCTGCTTTGAACCCCACACCTGCTGTGGCAAGTACATCTGGAGCATCCTCAGGAACACCCGCAATGGACATTAGGCCAGAATTCACCATTATCGAGCAACACTGCGTGAAGTGTAAGAAACGTATATGCTTCGGTGAGCAGTCGGTGGATGCAGTTTGTGCTACGCAACGCAACCATTGTTGTTAATTTTTTTGTTTTTTTGTTTTTGGAATGATAAGTAATTCCAAATGTTTCCTGTTTTATTCGTTCTTTTTTTTGTTCATTTTTTGAAAAAGCACCCAAAAAAATACAAAATTGTTAAAAAAAAAATACAAAAGGAAAAAGAAGAAAAAAAAAGTTCTTATCAGAACTACCTTATCTGGTTAAAGAAAGAACTATAATTGCAAGGTAATGTGTGAAAGTTTGGTTGAATATATGTATACAGCATGATTGACTGAAAGAATGCATTAGTAGTGTATGGTGAATTTATAGGTGAAGATTTATGAGGAAGTACTGCAGCGTGACACTGCAAGCTCTTTAGCTGCACTGCACTGTGGCACTTCCGAAGCACAGGGATGTGACATATGTACATGAATATGTTGCAACTCTGTGCTTCCCTCTGCACTGCTGCACAAACTGCAGCCATGCGGTGACACAGGTACCCTTGCACCTTGGTGCAAGGATGTCTGTATCGTGTGGAGATTGTTTTTGTGCAGGAAGGGACACCTTCCTGCACAAAAACAATCATTAAAGGCATTTTCCTCTTTCAATGTATGCTGTGGAATGCAGCATGCATTGAAAGAGGGAAAAATCAGGAGAAATGAAAACAATTCGCCTCATTGCGCCTTGCTACACCAACTCTAGGATGGTGCAGCATTCGCACACATCTCCAGATTTACGATTTCTCATAAATCTGGAGATGTGTCTTGTTCTATGGGTGTTGCGTGGGAACACCCACAGCAACACCTTTGGGACGCCCCTTCAACGCAAAGTTCTGTGTATGAAGGGGTCGTATTTACAAGGGGAGGAGAAACCACGCAGGGTGGCTTTACCTCTCCTTGTAAATATGAAGGAGTGCCTGGTGCCATCACCACGTTACAAAAAGTGACGTACTGGTGGCGCAGGGTGCTTGTAAATCTATCCCATAAGTGCTTAGGTATTGGCAGACTGATACAATAAGAACATAGTGCTGGATGGGTGATTGAAGAATTGCACGAGACTGACAGGAGGTCACCTACGCTGCATTGGTACTACTTCAGTATTTAATGGAGTGGACCAACAGTATGTATCTGCTTAGAGATTTGTAGGGATTATGCACAGAATATTTTATGTGTACTTGTTTTGGTGCCTAGGTCATTTTATAAGAATACCACTAGTAACTGGAATGATGACAGTGCTGCAAACAGAGTGAACACTTTGGTGCCGATTACGATCCGGTAAAAAATTTCCCCGTGCGACTCGTATCCGGTCTTTTTACCGTACGAATCGTACAAGTGCCGTACGAACTGGCAATCACGATTCGCATGGTAAAAAGTCCATACGAACCGCATTGGGAATCATTCCCCACACGTCCTCGGGTCGGAAAATGTGTCCGACACGTCCTCGTACGATTTACCGTACAAATGTGAAAGGTGAAGTCCGACCGAGGAATCACGATCCATCCCGTGCGTCCGAGGTTACAACCGGATGGAAAAAACACCGTCCGCACCGAACTCCCATAGCAACCATGGAGACGTGCCCGCATACGCGCCGACCCCCCCCCAGCCCCCATACGTATGCGCCGACCCCCCCCAGCCCCCGTACGTACGCGCCGACCCCCCCAGCCCCCGTACGTATGCGCCGACCCCCCCCCAGCCCCCGTACATACGCGCCAAACCCCCCTGTATGTACACCCGTGTATGTGTCGAACCCCCCGTGTACGTTCGAGTCGAACCCCCCGTGTACGTTCGAGTCAAACCCCCCCGTGTACGTTCGAGTCGAACCCCCCGTGTATGTACACCCGTGTACGTTCGAGTCGAGTCGTACCCCCACCCGTGTATGTACATACACGGGGGGTTCGACTCGAACGTACACGGGGGGTTCGACTCGAACGTACACGGGGGGTTCGACACGTACACGGGTGTACATACACGGGGGGTTCGACTCGAACGTACACGGGGGGTTCGACTCGAACGTACACGGGGGTTCGACTCGAACGTACACGGGGGGGTTCGACACGTACACGGGTGTACATACAGGGGGGTTCGGCGCGTACGTACGGGGGCTTGGGGGGGGTCGGCGCGTACGTACGGGGGCTGGGGGGGATACGGTGCATACCGGGCCACCTACTCTGGTCGATTTGCGCCGTACTTCGCTTTTCCGGCACTTTTTGGGTGCCGTGAAAATATTGCCGTCCGGACTGCTGTCGGTTCGAATCGTAATTCCTGGGTCGTGAAACGCTGCCTGAAAGCGTCCCGACGTCACGTCGCAGCATTCCCGGATCACATTCGTATGTATATTTTCGTCGGTCGGTGTTTTTTACGATTCGTACGGAAATGGTGTTTCCGTGCGAATCGTAATTCCATGTTTGTAAAGTTTTACGACCGGGTACGAGTCGGACGGGGAAAACGCTCCGACCGACGGTTCGTACCCGGTTTTTACCGGATCGTAATCGGCACCTATATTTATAAGTGCTTACGTATTGGTGGAGTGATAGGATAATTAGAAAGTAGTAGATAAGTGATTAAAGAAGTGCATGGGACAGACTGGATGATTGCTACACTGCATCAGTACTAACTGGGTATTTAGAAGAGAGTATCAATAGTATGTAGCTAGTTAGAGGTCTGCTTGGATAGGGCACAAAATATTATAGATGTACTTGTGTTAGTAGCTAGGCCATTCCATGAGTTCATGACTAGTAACTACAATAATTACAGTATTACAAACAGAGTGTATAATGAATTTATAACTGCTTAGGTATTGGTGGAGTAATAGGATAAGTAGATAGTGCAGGATGGGTGATTGGAGAAATGCATGGGACAGACAGGAGGATTCTTACACTGCATAGGTACTAACTGGGTATTTAGAAGAGTGTATGAATAGTTTGTAGCTAGTTAGAGGTGTGCATGCATAGTGTACAAAATATTGCACCTGCACTTGTGTTAGTGGCTAGGCCATTCCTTAAGTATATGACTAATAACTGGAGTAATTTCAGTGCTGCAAAGAGAGTGCATGCTAAATTTATTAGTGCTTAGGTATTGGTGAGGTGATAGGATACGTAGATAGTGCTGGATGGATGAATGGAGACCTGCATGGGACAGATAGAAGGATTCCTAGACTGTATAGGCACTAACTGAGTATTTAAAAGACCGTATCAATGCTATGTAGCTGATTAGAGGTCTGCATGCATAGTGCACAGAATATTGTAGCTGTACGAGTTTTTCTGGCTAAGCCATTCCTTAGGTACATGACTAGTAACTAGAATAATTTCAGTGCTGCAAAGAGAGTACATGTTGAATTTATAAGTGCTTAGGTATTAGGATACGTAGATAGTGCTGGATGGGTGATTGGCGAAATACATGGCACAGACAGAAGGATTCCAACACTGCATAGGTATTAACTGGGTATTTAGAAGAGCGTATTAATAGTATGTAGCTTGTTAGATATCTCCATGCATAGTGTACAAAACATTGTACCTGTACTTGGGTTAGTGGCTAATCCATTCCTTAAGTATATGACTAATAACTGGAGTAGTTTCAGTGCTGCAAAGAGAGTGCATGCTAAATTTATAAGTGCTTAGGTATTGGCCGGGTGATAGGATACGTACATAGTGCTGCATGGGTGAATGGACAAGTGCATGGGACAGACAGAAGGATTCCTAGACTGCATAGGTACTAACTGAGTATTTAAAAGTCTGTATCAAAGCTATATAGCTGATTAGAGGTCTGCATGCATAGTGCACAGAATATTGTAGCTGTACTAGTATTGGTGTGTCTATGGTTTCGAGAATGGTAGTCTGTATTTTAGGGTGTGAGGAGGTGCATCAGATGATCACGTAGATGATGTCATCAGTGATGTCATTTGAGATGTCATCAGTGATGTCACTGACCATGTCATAAGTGATTTAATATGTGACGTCATCAGCAGTGCATTGCAGGGGTGCGAGTTATAGTTAGCACAACTAACTATAACTGCCAAATTTCTCTTGTTTTGTACGAGTGAAATGTCCAACTAACTATGATGTCCATGAAACCTGTGTTTTTTTCAATTAATTTCTGAGGTTTTTTAAATGCTAATTTCTAACTATAATGTCCCTGAAACTTGTGTTTTTTTCAGTGAATTTTATATATGAGTATTTAATCTCTTCTTACTCTTACAAGGAAGGAATCAGCACTCAGGTTGTAGTTTGGAATTATTTAATCTGCAAAGGACGTGATCCACACGTTTCAGCTCGTCCAAACCTTGATAACAATACAAGACGTCATTGCAGCATCCTTATTTAAATGTACAAATGCCTCCAGGAGCCAACATTAACAAAGGACTCCATATTACTTTAATCCAAATAGCTGGCGGCCATATTGGCCTGGTCACGATGTGAAAATTCAGGAATTGATACAATAAAGAAAAGAAAACAAGTGTTACTATGCTCACAATGTCATTTCAGCATATCTTGCCCTGTGACCGCCATACCTGTATGTTCGTCAACGTGACTTATTCATAATAAACATACTTAGAATTGCAAACATCAACATAAACAATAGACTACACATTACTTTAAAGTGAAAGGCTATCGGCCATATTAATCTGGACACGTTGCGTATTATAATGGTTCTTACACGAAAGAAAAGGAAAAAAGGGGTGTTAATATACACACACTATCCCTAAATAAAGTTCTAGCGATTATAGTTCCATTCCATTCACAGCTCGTTTGAGATGTCACGAGTGATGCCATGAGAGACGTAACTGACCATGTCATGAATAATGTAATTCTGAGGTCATTAGCAGTACATTGCGGGGGCGTAAGTTATAGCTATCTCAGGAACTATAACTGCTGAATTTCACTGGTTGTGTATGAGTGAAATCTGAGTCTAACTATACCGTCCCTGTAATCTTTGTGTTTTTCAGCAAATTGATAGGTTTCTTTTTAACGTTAAGTAAGATGCATATCACAATGGATGGTGGGGGGTTGGAAGCAGGGCCTGGTATTGTGCTGCCTCCACCCAAGCTTGCTGCTCCTGCCTTCCCTCCTCCTAGCCATCCATTGTCCAAGTCCATGTCCCTGCTCCCTTATTACAGCCCTGTGTGGCAGTTGTTCTGCCACTGGCCTTCCCGCCTTCTCTGAACAGTTAGCTTGCTGCCCCATCCACCTCCTCCCTAGCCTCTGTTGTCTGAATCCATGGACTAGCCTACTCCCTCCTGCCATGCATGGTTTGATGTGTTGCCACTGCCCTCCATTTAGCATGATGTACCAGTCCACTCCTCCTCCCCTCCATTGCCTAATTCTATACCCCATCATTGACCTCCTGCTTAGCCTCTGTGCTTAGCTTGCTGCCCCTATTCTCCTTCCCCCTGCCCTCCAATGTCTTTGTGCATGCCCCTGCTCCATCCTTTTTGCCCACCATGTTACATGGACCTGCCACTCCTATCTACTCTGAGTGTTCTGTTGAGCTGCCACTCCCCTCCCACCTCCCTAGCATTGTCAGATGACTGTAACCTGTCCCTGCCACCTCCACCCTGTCTGTCCACATTCCATGCCCCTATCCACTTCCTCCTGTCCTCCATGGTCCATTTACTGCCACACCCTTCTGCCCTCCCTGGTCTATTGTGCTGCGACTGCTCCTCCTGCCTGCCCTGCGTGGTCTGTTGTGAGGCCCCTTCCCCTGAACTCTCTTGTCTGTGCCCAGGTCCTGAACCTCCCTTCTATCCTCCATGGTCCTTTGTGCATGCCCCTGCACCCTCCTTCTTGCCCATCATAGCCATTGTGCTGCTACTAACCCTCCTGCTTGCCATGCATGGTCTTCTGTGCTGCCACGGCCCCTCCCACCTTCCCTGTGTGGTCAGCTAGCTGCCCTGACCCCCTCCCACCTTCCCTCCATGGTCTGTGTGTATGCCATCATAGTCTCACTGTTGCCCTCCATGGTGTGTCTTGCTTCTAGTGCCCATCCTGCCTGACCTCCATGGTCATCTTGCTGCTCCTGTCCTGCCCCCTTGCCCCCAGCCTCTGTTTCCATGTGCAGACCCCTATTCCCTCCCTCCTGGATTATCTGTTCCATTGTAATGCCCCTGATCCGTCCCTCCTGGCCTTTATGGTCTGTTATGCTGCAGCTTTCTCTCCTGTCTGTCCATTATGGTCAGCTTGCTACCATTGCCTCTTTCCCCTCTGTTCTCTGTTGTCCATGTGCATGGTCCTGTCCCCTCCCTATTGCTTTCTATGGATTGTTGTGCTGCACTCCCATCCCGCATGCCCTGTGTGGTGTATTGTGCTGCTGCAAACCCTGATGCCTGCCCTGTAGGGTCAGTTTGGTGCACCTCTCCATGTCCCTCCTGTCCTCTGTTATCCGAGTCCATGTCCCTACACCAATTCCTCCTGCCTTCCATGATCCAATGTACCATACTTGCTAACATTTTGAACTTGGTAAGAGGGAGATTTTGAAAAAAAACTGGGGTATTGATTTTCCCCTTTGACTTACATTGAAAAATAGGAGATTTGGGCTTAAAAACATTGGACTTTTCCTGGCTGAATCGGGTCTGTTGGCTTGTATGGTTGTACTACCACTGCCTCTTCCTTTTGCCCACAATGGTCTATTATATTGCCACAGCCTCTCTTGCCAGTCCTGTATTGTTGGTTTGTTGCCCCTGCCCCCTTTCCACTGCCCTCCATTGTCTGTTGTGCTGCCACTGCCCTTAGTGCCTGCCCAGTGTGGTCAAATTGTTGCCTCTGCACCCTCCTACCTGCCTTCAATTTTCAGAGTCCGTGCCCCTGGCCTCTGCCTCTCAACAGTATCCTAATGAACAACTAGATTGCTAACATTCTATATTTATTACAAAAGTGTGGAACGCCTGACGTCATCTTGATGTAATCAAAACTGTAATACCTAGAGCATTTCCTATAGAAATTACATATATGAGAGGGTCTTATTTGCATCAAAATTATGGTTAGTGTTCTAAAAAACTAAAACGAGGACATATTTTCTGAGTTTTCAAATAGCGACAAAGCACTTTTAAATTATTTGTTGTCTTTATGTTTTTTTATCCAGTTGACCACTTGATTAAATGTTGCACTTAGGGGAGAGGATGTGGTGTTACTTCCAGAGCTGCAGACTTTGCAACTGGGGAACCAGGTTGGAGTTTCTGCTTCAGCTCGACATTCTGTGATTCTGGTCAAATCACTTAATCTTCCCATGTCTACAACCAAAATGAATTTGTTCTTGTGTGATGTAACCAATGCTCATGTAAAGCACTGACAAGTCTGCATTATATAAAACTGCAAAAACACAAAATATAAAAAGTGTTTTGCACACTTCTGTCATTGGGCTACATGTGGGCTACATCTGGGTGATATTTGTGCTACATTTGGGCTCTTTTGTCTCTGGTGGCCATCTTGGGAGATTTATTTGTTATGAAGTTATTTTCTCATTTACTGCAGTCTCCTCAGTAGGAAATGTTTTCAGTTGTTTACTTTGATTCCATCAAGAAGGTATTCAGATATGTCACACATTTGCCATAAATTCTGAACGTTAGCATTCTAGTTGCTCATTAGATCACTGTAGTAAAGCTACTGCTCACCAGGGAAGTCTGCTGCTGGTATTCAAAGTGCATGTCTCAGTCTTCATGTCAGAATTTTATAATGAAATAGAAGAGGATTTGAGAAGTCAAAATGTGCCCTAATTTTTCTTTCTGCAGCACTAATCATAATTTCTATGGCAAAATTAACCCCCTCATTTTGTTCCTTTGCAAATTAAATGTTTTAAGTGTTACCACTTTATTCCAATCAAGATGGCTTCGGGTGTGCCATACTTTTGTCATAAGTAAGACTGTTAGCGCTCTAGTTGTTCTTTAGAACACTCTGGGACATTCTGTCATTGGGCTATACTTGGGCTATATCTGGGTGATATTTGTGCTACATTTGGGCTCTTTTGTCTCTGCTGGCCATCTTGGGAGACTTATTTGTTATGAAGTTTCCTAATTTCCTCATTTATACAGTGTCCTCAGTAGGAAATACTTTCAGTTTTTCACTTTGATTCCATCAAGAAGGCATTCAGATGTGTCACACATTTGCCATAAATTCAGAATGTTAGCACTCTAGTTGCTCATTAGATCACTGTAGTTAAGCTACTGCTCACCTGGGAAGTCTGCTGCTGGTATTGAAAGTGCATGTTTCAGTCTGCATGTCAGAATTTTTTAATGAAATAGAAGAGGATTTCAGAAGTCATTCAAAATGTGCCCTCATTTTTCTTTCTGCAGCACTAATCATACTTTCTATGGCAAAATGAACCCCCCTCATTCTGTTCCTTTTTAAATTAAATGTTTTAAGAGTTACCACTTTATTCCAATCAAGATGGCTTCAGGTGTGCAATACGTTTGTCATAAGTAGGACTGTTAGCACTCTAGTTGTTCTTTAGAACACTCTGGGAAGCTGCAGTAGCACACAAAGGAATCAACTGGCAGTCTCTGCCCTTGTTGGATTTACATATTTTACTGAGAATGTCAGACTTCATTCTTACATGACTGAGAAAGATAATGTGAATTTACAGAAAATATGCTCTCAGGTTAGCTTATAGATCACCTTCCAAACCTCTGTGGGAAAAACATGAGAAAATAGTTTTCTCTCAAACATGATTCATGATATCCCAGCAGAAGACTTTTTCACATGGTAAAATCACGGCAGAACACACCACAATTCCTAAAATGAATATGGTACAATCAACAAATGATTTATAATGTAACTAAAGTCTTAAGACCTTCTATTAACTGCAATGCTTTTTAATGAGGTGCTATCATGTATATCGGTCCCAAGATGGCTGCCAACACTTCTTGGATGAAGTGCTGACAGCCAATCAGATCTCACGATGAGATGTGTGGTTAGGCTCCGCCCAGATATATATATTTCTTTTTCCATTAATATTTTAAAAACTACTGAATGGATTTACACCATTTAACTAAAAGGCACGACTCTGAACCAAGGGCTACCTTTTTGCCAAATTTGGTGTAATTCCGTTCAGCAGTTCGGGCTGTAGCTGCGACTAAATGTTCCTATGGAAATTTGCATGGGGAAAACATGTTTTGGGACTCCCTTTTTTCTCAGCCCCCACTTGCCAAATCACCCCGAAACTTTCAAGATAGGAGCAGACAGGAGCACCCCACGAGTTTTGAAAATTTCGCGAAGATTCGTCAATCGGTGGCAAAGTTATTGGGAATAGAATTTTGCAATTTTCTTATGGTAACTAGGTCCTAGTTATAACTACCTACTGGCGTCAGCCAGTAGGTAATATATATATATTCCAGCTTCCGAACACCCAGTCGGTATACTCGTAGACGGGTGCTACGCTCGGGGGGTGTAACCGTGAAAATATCCCAGCTCCCTGGATTCAAAGGGTAATCGTACCCATAAATGAAAAAGCACTTGCGGGGTCAATTCCGCCACTTTATTACACGGACTAGGGCACAAACAGATGCATTTCGGCTACTGCCTTTCTCGATGTTAATTGAGCGCGCCAAGACCACCCTTCATTTTATCTACATCCGCTCTGCATCAGATTATCCTGGCAACATGAAAGTAGGACAACTTTTCTCCCCCGAATAATCCCGCCATCTTGGAGTGTTTCCCATTTATACATATGCATTGCATCTTACTATGCATCTTTATAAATACACATCCAAAATTTGTAATGCATTTCATAATCGCCCAGTCAAATCTCGGGTAATATTAAGTAAACTAGGGGGAAAGGGGAGAAACACTTTATATTACGCCAGTGGGCCAATTAGAAATAACACACCGATAATTCATGGGTACCTATGTCCCTAATGCAGTGATAGAAAAATTCAACTCCACCTTGCATTAACTATTGTTGATGAATAATTCCCTATATGGGCCAGTTGCCAGGTAAAGCTTTCTTCATCATGAACCCCAATGGTTCCAAGCGGGTGAATTCATACGAACATGCTAATATCAATTCATTACTTTGTGTCATCTTCTCACATAACATCTTAATGCAGGTGCTGTCCCTGATAAAGTGTGAATGCAGTAGACAGTAAAATACGTGAATGGAAGAAGAACAGCCCTTCTTCCGTCAGAACTAGAGAATATCAATCTGTGTAGTAAAAGGTTGAAAATAAAGACATAGAAACATCAGCTGAGATGGATGAGAAAGAGTATACGCTATCAGTCTCTCAGATGTACCGCCAGTTCTTCATTGGTATTTATGCCATTGGGTGTTTTGGTCTGTAAATCGATAATACACCGTGATTTCAAACGCTGTAAGCGCAGAGTCCTATCCCCCCCTCTGGGATTGATGGGCACATGATCTATGCAATGACATTTAAGAAGATCCCTAATCTTCTGATGTTCCTTATTAAAATGTGTGGCCACTGGGTGTGTTGCATCCCCATTACTGGTGGTCCTCATGTGTTCTAATATCCGGACCTTCGTGGGATGAATTGTGCTCCCAATATACCTTAGGCCGCATGGGCAACAATAACAGTAAACCGTGTAGGGTATTGTACAGGTAAGAAACCTCTTAATATTCCTAGGTTTATTCAGCCCAGGGATGTTATATGTAAGGACTCTTTTTCTGTTGCTACACGCCTTGCATTTCCCACATGGGAAAAATGCATTCAGGGGTGGCAGCATAGATTTTACAGCCATTTTTCCCTGATAACTGTGGACCAGATCATTGCGCAGAGATCTTGCATTCCTAAAAGTAACCAGAGGGTTAGGCGGTATGTCCCTACCAATAATGGTATCTTAAGCTAGAATATGCCAATTCTTGTGTAGAATTCTTTTCAATTGCCACGCATCCTCAGAGAAGGTGGTAATCATCCTATATTTAGTATTCTCTGTCTCTTTAGATTTCTTCACTTTGGGAGTATCTTTTAGCAGGTCTTCCCTCACCAGAGAATTTGCTCTATTAAGAGCTCTATTAAGGACTGGACTACTGTATCTTCTGGCTCTAAACCTTGATATACTATCTTTGGCTGCATGCTGGAACTCTACTTCACTATTGTTGTTTCTTTTGAGTCTAAGTAACTCCCCGTGTGGTATGCTCTCAATGAGTTTACTAGCGTGACTACTCGTCGCATGGAGAGTTGAATTCCCCCCAGTGGATTTCCTATGGAGCCTAGTACAGAATTCACCTGCTGTGATGTAAATAGTTAAATCAAGGTAATTAACAGACAAAGGCTTAACCTTCCCTGTTAAATTCAAATTAACTTCATTGGAATTGAACCTTTCTATATATGACCAGGCTTCTTCTGATGACCCTTTCCATATGATAAAAAGGTCATCGATATACCAATGTTTTTTGTCCAAGGTTCATTGGTGGCCGCCCAAGCCACCTGCTCCTCCCACCAGCCAACAAGTAAATTCACATAGCTGGGGGCGAAGCAGGTGCCCATCGCGGTCCAGGAAGTCTGCCTGAAATATTTGTCCTGATAAAGAAACATGTTATTTTCAAGACAAAACTCTATAAATTACATCAACTTTGCATTGTGTTGAACAAACTTCAGAGGATGGTTTCCCAAAAATAATTTTACTGCTTTGAGTCCATCTGCATGGGCTATACATGTGTAAAGACTGGTTATGTCCAACACCATCAATCGCTAATCACTCTCCCACTTGATTTTGCTGATGTGTCCCAAAAAACCTTTAGTGTCTTGAATGTACGATGTAAGTTTTGTTACATGCTCTGAAAGGAAAAAGTCAATGTATATCGACATATGCTCAGTTAGACTACCCTGTGAGGCAACAATCGGTCTTCCCGGTGGGTTTAGTCTATCCTTATGGACCTTAGGAAGATGATAAAAGGTCGGAATCATCGGATGCGGGCACCTCAAATACAAGTGTTCCTCAGTTTCTAGCATGTTCCTTTCATACCAATTCTGTGTCATCAGTTGGCAGTTGGTAATACTCTGGTTATACGTTTTTTCCTCAATCATCATGTAGTAAAGAGTGTCCGAGAGTTGTCGATTGGTCTCTTTATTATATTGCTCCCATGTCTTTAGGACAATATTTCCACCTTTGTCCGATGGCTTACAGACTATGGAAGTGTCCTGGCAAAAATTATTTAATGCTGTCATGTATTCCTTCTGGAAATTTCTCTCCTTTCCCCGATATTGATTCTTTCCATTTCCAAGTTTCAGGATATCTCTATTCACTGATTCCGCAAAGACATCAATGGAATCAGTCGGCATTTGTGGCAGAAAGACTGAGGTGGGTTGAAAGGGACTCAATCCTCCACTCTGTTCAATACCAGTGATGGCTACTTGTTGTGTCATGCTAGTTGGTACGATGCACCCCAGATCTTCATTTGAGCCCAAATTTTCTAGGGTAACCAAAGTTGTCAAGTCTTTCCTAGTCAGGATGTCAGTCTCCTTATGGATAGATCCTGTTTTTCTGGGTTTAGCGGTCACTGGTTTAGTTCTAAAGTACTTATGGAGCGTCAACTTACGCTTGAATTTAAAGAGATCTACCGAGTCTGGGTGTAATCCATTTTCTTTGTGGGCAGAATGAAAGACCAAGGTTCAGCACTTGTTCCTCTGTTTCCGACAAGGTCTTTTCAGTCAGGTTTATGATCGTCAAATTTTCTTTATTGCCATTCATTTTTTGCTCCGAGTTACAGGGGCCGAACAATTGCCTGGACGCCCCCCACCTTGTTTTCCTGTATTTCTTTGTTCCGGGGACTTGCCCCTGCCTCCTGTCTGCCACGATTGTCGTATTAATCTGAACTTCTCGTGAAAAGGAGTCTTTCCAATTGCCAGAGGTGTCCGGCTTGAACCTTCATCCCCGGACAGGTCATTGTCCATGACTTCCGATTCAGAGGTGTCGCGTGACTCCACAGTAGTCTGCGCCCTCTTCATCTGTAGTTCCCTTCTTGGCATGTCGAACTTCCTCGCAAAGGTTAAAACCCTACCTTGGTTGTAGTCTTTCTCATCTCGATCAAGCTTCTCCTGTTTACGTTGTTTGATCTCGTTTTCATTTTTTCGTTTCACTTACCTGCTATATACTTGCATTTTCATTGTAAAGGCATGCATGGTAAAGACTTGCGTGGTAAAGGCATTGCATGGTAAGGGATGCATGGTAAGGATATTCCGTGTTAAAGACTGGGTGATAAAGGCTGTTTCCCATCCGTAACTAACCCCATCGTAATAGTGGTTGCATTTGCTACCTCTTCTACTATTTTGACATTGCATCAGGTGTCTCTAATAGCCTACCCCACCCCATACCTGCCATTTCTTTAGAGGATGAATGGGAGTATGTCTGATAGTGGGGATGATGTAATCAGGGTGATAGACCTCCGCTGACTCTTGAAGCATCCAGGGATAGGCTTTAGTTCCACATACGAAATGGAGATATCCTTCTTGATGTCGACATTTCTGAAACATTATTCCAGTGTGAACTTGATATTCATAAAAGTAACAATCAAAGTTTATGGTCTCTACAAATCTGCTACCTTCGCTTTGGCCCACAAAGACTCTTTGTTTGCCTGTTTTGCAGTGTTCACAAACCACATCCTGTCCTGAAATAGCAAGCTGAGTAATATCAGGTCTGTCATGGTCAAGGGGATAGTTGTGCTTGTCAAGTCCTTGGAAAAGACAAGGGGAAGATGCTGGCACATTCTGACACTCTGAGCCCATGATAGAACAAATCTAGACACGTTTTGTTTTGTCAAGGGGCACTCCAATAAATGGCACATTTACTCCCATGACAAGTGTGACTGCAGATCCAGCAAAAAGGAAGATTAATAATTGATCGATATTTTCAAGTCACAGTATGTAGGTATTATTCAAGGCCAGGTTTAGAACATTTTGTTTTTGCTATTTCCCTGTTCCAGAGTGGTTATATATCCCACTAACAGCCAGATACTCAAGGCAGCAGCAAACCAGACACAACCCATAAGGAAATACAGTGTACAGGAAGTGGCCAATTACCTCAGGCAGAAGTATCACTGATGAGGGGTGATGTGCGTAGCTTTCTTCTGCTGTGCAGAGGCAGACAAAGAAGGTGTGCACTGGTGACTTGACCCACTGGTAAGAAGCGAAGCTGAAGCAGGAACAGTTCTGGCAGAGGGCCCCAGCCTGTGGCTTGACGTAGGTCCAGAGATGGATGACAGTGGTCTGCTGTCTCAGTGAGGCATTGCCTGTTTGCACTGGGAAGAGTAGATCCATGTTGCAAGACCACAACACTTAACTGCTATATTGGTGATGAGTATGATTTGGTTAGGGGCCACACCAGTAAGTTTGCAGAACGTTCTTCCTCTGATGCACTTGTGTATTGGCCCAGTTCTTGGGCTGAAGGAAGTACACGCCTCGTTTGGACTCTCAGGTGAAACAGCTTGGAACTGTGAATAGAAACTGTAGAGACATTGTATAAGCTTTCTACAATATTGTAGGACTGCAGCATCACTCAGCTGTTAATCTAACTTAGCAGAAGAGACTGGAGTGTTTGAGGGTAGCAGCAGATTACATCCCATCACTTGTAAGGACTTAATTTGATTTTCTGTATCGGTACGGCCCTGACAGATCACAAAGCTTGAGACAGTACATCAGGCCACTTCAGTTGTCAAATTAAGTGTGTTACTTGTCACTCGATAAGTGACTCAGGGTATCGAAATGTGGAGTAAAGTCTTTAAGTAAACACTTTGCCGCGGTAATAACATCTGCTCTTGCACACGGATAAGCTTCTACTCACCCTGAAAACATACTCACTATTAATTAATTCGACATTTTGTAATTAATATCATATGAGTGTGAAGTGTACCTCAGCTTCTAGATACAATCTATCTGCAGGTGTAAGAAGGGGCACCAAAGAGGAGGGAGAGCAGCAAGGGTATTCCTTGTCTTGATCTCTTTCCCACCATTATCGGACTGACAATCGGCATAAGAGTAACAATGATTTTGAGCCATAGAAGAAAAGAAGGGTGCATACCACCGGGCTGCTGGGGCATGTACAATATTGTTCTTACTGACATGGGTTGCTCTGTGATACATCCATGCAAAGTTGAGGAGTAGAATTTCTGGTGTGGACACAAGCCCAATGCTGTATCGCCACATTGCCTCAGGAACTCTTTCACATTTCTGATTATTCCAATATATTTTCTCACTCTCACGAGCTCATGCCTACAAAAGAGATACACCCTTCAGAGACTGTCTCGGAAATAAATAAGTTTATGCAACATAGATGGCAACATTAGCATTTTCAGATAATAGAGCCTTTCTAGTGGATAAATAAGCTTGGGCATTTCCTTTAGATACCTCATCATGAGGATATTGATGGGCAGCACATTTGACCACAGCTATTTGCTTAAGTAACATCAGGGCATTAAGTAGGTTTTATACATATTGGTCGTTTTTTTTAGGGGTTCTGGCAGATCTTAGTAAACCCCTTTTCCATCAGAGGAGCCCAAAGTCATGCATCTCTCCAAGGGGATACTTTGTATCTGTGTACACAGTTACAATCTTTTTCTTGGTCAGGATGCAGGCACTAGTAAGTGTTACAAGTTCAGCGACTTAGGCAGACTTGTACAATTCTGTTTCCAATAACTGAGTTGACGAAAAGCAAAGCAACACCCTACAGTTCCTGGAGCCTTTCCTTTGCTCCTTTATTACTCTATCCTTCGCTCTCTCCACCCTGTCCTACATTTTCTTCTTCCCTTTATTATCCTCTTTGAGGAGCTCCCCTCCCTGTTCCTTTCACTGTTAGCTGCATGTTTTGTAGCTTATATGACATCAGTTTTGATTCAACGTTTTCTTTCTTTTTTCTTGCGAAGAAGCAAAATAGTTCACAAGTCACTAATTCTTCTAATTTCTGATATTTCTATCAAATGCATACTGTCAAAGGCTGACTTTTCACATTCTGTAACAATACCTGCACAAAAGCAGCAGCTACAGCTTCCTGAGCCATCTCTGTCAGATGGGCTACCCAGAACCCACTATTGCTGCCCGCCAATAGATAACAGAATTCAATTTTAGGTGTACAGACCAGGCTGCCCACCCTAGAGGTGTGATCAGCACTCCTGGGGGTGTACACCTCCTGCATAGCTAACTTACCATCTTACCTGGGTGCAAGCACACCTGGGGCTTAGGGTGGGCTATTTCCTCCTCCTCTAGATTCATATTAGAGGCATAGTTCTTAGCGCCGGGACACTCTGGGGAGTAGCCGTGCGCTCTATAAATATTAGATAACATAACATAACATATCAGTGCAGCCTTTGAAACTCACAGCTCTGATATGCCAATTCAGTAGCCTGCTGGGGAGGAGGGAGGAGTGACCTCCTTCCAGCCTAGCCTTTGCTTTTCACTCCTGGGGGTGATCACACTGCCTGGCAGGAGGTCAGAATCCTGTTTCGGTGGCAGCAGCCATGAGAAAGTGTGTTCTGATCAGCAAGAGCACTGTGAAGCTAGTGCAACCAGGTGGGCAACCTCTAAGGTGTCACCAGGGTGCATGGCACATCACCAAAATCACGAGAATCTTGTCAGAGGTGAGGAGGCATGTTGTTAGCTACTAGACATGACATCTTTTAGTGGTACCATAATGGAGCTGCCAATCTCAAAAGTGCCCGGTTGGCAGCTCATGTTATCCTATGGGCTACTAACACATATAGTAGTTCTCATGGAGAACCCCACCACAGGGACACATAGGCTTGCACTTTTATGTATATATCTTAATTATAACGCACCCTGCCTCCTGGGCTGAGAATGCCTACCTTAGTGGTGCCTTACATACATTAAAGGCAGTGTAGGAGACTGTGCCACACATGGTGAGGGACTAGTCAAGTTCAAGCAGTTTGTACTGCTCCTGCCATCTGCAATGGCAGGCCTGCTGTCACTAGTTTGCTTGGGTTACCCAGGGTGGCACAAACCTGTGCTGCAGCCCTGGGGACCCCTTTACCACCAATGCCCTGGGTACCCCTGGTATCACATACTAGGGGCTTATAAGGGAGTAAAGTATTTGGGATTACCAAGTTGAATATAACAGTTTTAGGAGAGAGCATAGCTATCATCATTTGAATCAAAATGTGTGGAGTGATCATACAAAAAGGGGCACTTTTCTACACCCATCCTCATTAGGGAGTCCCACCCAGTCCATTACATACTTGCATGTGACTTTACTGTACTGGTGGTATATAGTGTTGGTAGGAGTCCTAATTGGTGGGAGCTCTCTTGGTTTAGAATTTCCAGCCTCATTCATTCTTTCCTGTTGTTCATGCTTGCACAGAAAACAGCAAAGGGCTGCCATCCATGTGCCCGTAGCTCATTCATGAAGGTGGTTTAGAGGAAAAGGGAAACAGGGTAGTGGGTACCATCAGCTTTTTAAAACTGATCTTGTGGAGGGAGGGAAGGACCCAAATATCTCCTTGCATTCAACTGACCTTCAGTCAGGTACCAGCAAAGGAGCTGGGGTGTAAAGTAGCGCCCGGAAACTTCGGGGCAGGGGGGACTACAACTCCCATCGTCCATTCATACTTTCAGAGTCTGTGCTTTGGATCTTGACAGTCCAGCCTTTCTTCTTCACTACTCCAACTCTAGACTCCTCGCATTCCCCCCTACCTAACCCGTTTATTATCCCTTCATTCCCTACCCAGCTGGCATTAGGTCCTGAAGAAAGCCAGTTTAACCATGAGGCCTGGCCGAAATATGTCGACCATACTGGATATGGGAGTTCTTAATCACCTCCACTCATATCCACCGCCTTGCTTTTAATACTGCCAAGGGCCCATCATTAAAGTAGTCTTTGTGGATATCAGGGACCCTTAGGACAGTCTTTTAACCTACACTCTTCACACCATCACTGCACACTGCTGAAACAAAACCCGCTCCGCTGTAGTCAGGTGTCGCAGCACACCCAAGGTACACTCGGTGCCCTGGGTGGGACCCTATGATGAAGCATGCCACCAAATAGGTTGGTGGGTGAGGGTCTTCATAAAAAACAAATGTGTTTTCCATACTCATGAACACCTTTTGAGCTTCTACCTACTAGCTCTCATTGATTCTTGACACAATGAGCCCTTCCTTGCAAGCCAGCACTTTGTTTTAGGGACTCCATTCCCCACGGGGCATCGCGGCAAGAGCCGCTTACATGGTTGTTTTGGGTCAGGAGGTGCATACAGCTGCTCCAGGCTCCCGCAGCGTGGGACGTGCGCCGGAATGCCTGGGCCACACCTGGAAAAAGCCCAGGCCAAGAACGGGCCTGTCTGCACCCGTCAGAGCCCGGTGAAGGCTGGGCTGGGTCCCCCCTCCAACGTGCATGGCTGTAGTTGTCCCGGTTTGATCTACAAGATGGGGAAACAGAAATCAACAATTTTAACTAATAGAGGTGAGCCCACAAACACTTTAGTCTCCTTTCTTTTGAGAGCTACTGATGCACTAAATAAGGAGATCTTATCTGTTGAACGTAGGCTATCTGTGGGGGAAATGGGCGTGCCTGTCATCCGGGCCAAGCATTTAAATAAGGAGGACCATACCGCGTCAGTAACGGGTCCCATACTCACAAATTTAGAGTCTACTACTACACGGTCCAAATGTTTGACCTCCCGTATACCCAATGACTTACCCTACCCCCGGGACCATCAGAGCCCCCCTAAAGAAGAAAAAAGGCGGGGTAAGCCAACAAAAGAAAAAACTGTTGCTCCTCAGGAAACTAATGTTTTTTATTAATCTTTTACGGGTTCTTTTATTTTAAAGATAGAACAGTCATTTACCGTTTTATTTCAACCATTGATAGATAGACTCTCCAGAATTGAGGCAGATATAGAAACTCTTCGATCTCCAGGGGGAGTCCAAGATTATCATAAAGTTGGCTGCCATATCAACTGTTCAGTTAATCAGGGCCCAACGAGACTGAGTAGAAACACGAACTTGGGAGGAAATATCAGACCCCTCTAACAATCAGCCGCAACTTGTCGATCAAAATCCCAATCCGATGGTTTGAAACCAATTGGTGACAACAATAGTGGGTCAAATAAGGATACTACCTTGCCTCCCTTAAGACTCGACTGAACCAGCAAAAAGGGGCCCAAATGACAATCATACGAAGTTGGCAATTCCCCCGGCAGTTGCCCTTACGTTGTAATATTAGCAAATGTTCCGAGATTACATAGCACCCAGATGGAGACTACAGATCAATTGATGTCTAAAGCAAGTCAATTACTTCATCAATTTGTGGGGGGAAGGGAGGCGATGCTGCCATATATTTTAATGGCCAGAAGAGTGGGTTGGGTGGGGGAGTCGGAAAAATGTATTGAGGGTGATTGCATGGTGGTTAATTTCAGTTCTTCTCAAATGGTCAGGTATTTCTTACGACTCCCTATAGGCCCAACACCGCTCACACAAATATTTGCCTTACAGTTGGGATATTTTTACAAACCCAATACATTGAGGGTGCAGGGACGACAATCTCCCACACTGGACCCCGCTCCCTTCCCCCTGTTTAAGCCTCCCCAACACTCTCTGGGCTTGTTCCCCACCCCCCTTCCCGCACGTAATAGATTCAAAGTGTTAACAGAGTAAGGGGGTTGCGATTGACACAAAGCGAACAGGAGCATCACCACTCCTGTTCAAAATCTCCCCATACAGGCTACTGAAACTCCTGTGCCTGTAACAAAAACATACAAACAGCCCCAACCAATCACATTCATGTCATGGAATATCGCCGGTCTAAGTAGTAAAATATCAAATCCAGATTGGATAAATGTTGTGACTATGTATGACCTGATCTCAATTCAGGAAACCTGGGATCCCGAACAGGTTAATCTGGATGGTTATCGTTCCTTTCACACTGCTGCCCTTCCAGGAAGAGCTAGGGGTGGTAGCTTAACTCTACTTAGAAATACATTACGAATGGAAGTTGTGTTGTATTATAATGTTTACCCCTTTTATCACTTACTATTTTTAAAAGGTCCAGATGAAGACACTATCATTTTAGTTAACTTCTATAACAACAATTTTACAGGAGACAGGAAAAAGTTTGTAGATCAGCTGGAGGTAGATATTAATATAGCCTTATAGCCTGCCGTAGCTGGCTATACTGGCTATTAAAGGCCTGCGCCCGCATTAAAGGCCCGCTCCCGCATTAAAGGCCCGAGCCGAAGGCGAGGCACTTTAACGAGGGAGCGAAACTTTAATAGCCTTTATAGCCCTGCTACAAAGGGCTATAAGGCTATTAGAACATTCTGCCACTAGAGGGCAGAATGTTCTAACAAATAAAACGAGGGCTTCTCGAAGCTCGAGGAGATTTAAATCCCCTCGAGCTCCGAGAGGCCTTTGTAAAACATTGGAATGTTGCTCTGCGGGCCTTTACCGGCCCGTAGAAGCAGGGAGCACTCTATTGTCTTCAATGGAGCTCCCAACATTTCAATGTTCTAATAATTGTTCTAGCACTATAAAAAAAATACTCCAAAAATATTGTGGCTGGGTGATTTTAACGCACATTGCTGTCAGTTATCAAATTCAGCAGCATGTGGTTTCACTGATGATAAGGGTGATCTTATACATCATTTTCATCATAATCAGTATGGGGAAGCTCTGAATAGACTTCTAGTGATTAACAACTTAGAGATTTATAACCCGGTTGACATCTCTTCTGGTATGTTGCAAAAAATGTTTGGCTTACTCTCTCGGGGCACCACAATTGATTACATAATCATAGCAGAACCCCTTAAAAAACATATCTCTAATTGTGAGATTAATTATTTAAATGTTAGTGATCACGCCACCATCAATGTTAAACTGAATTGGGCAGGAACTCATTCGGAACAGGTAAGGCACATTAAACCCATGATAACAAAAACCAATGGGATAACTTTAAAATGGGCCTAGTAGACAAACCATATCTTGTTCCGAAAATAATCACAAAGAGCCAAAGTGATATTCTAACCTGCTTAGAATTAGCATCCAATCCAACACAAGTAACCATGGCATTTGAGTCTATACTAATGGAGGTTAGGCACCATTTATCCAGGAACAAACCGACTGCCAAAATATCAGGGCCAAGATGGTTTGACCAATCGTGCACCAAGTCCTTAACAGCTCTGCATCAGGCCCTGGGGTCAACACCTAGAGATATGAACCTAGTAAAGCAACTTCGCTTCCAATATAATGAGGCCAGGAAGAATAGAATCAAAACTTTAAAGGAAGAAGCGTGGGAACAACTCCACCTAGCGGCGATTTCCAAAAACTCTAAGGATTTTTGGAGTACTATTAACGCCCCTTTCCTCAAACCATCATCAGCACTTACATTGGATTGTCATGTGGATGAGGAATCATGGGTCGTATATTTTTCCTGCATATTTGATCCTTATGCGGAAGGTATGATATCACAGAATGTACCCATGGTCCCTCCCACTGAACCCCCATTGAGTTTTGACTATCACGAGATCAGAGAAACACTTACCCAGTGCTCCATTAATAAAGTGTCAAGACCGGATTGCACCCTTATAGATGTCTTCATTGATCAGCCAGATTTATGGGGTCCTGTGCTGACAAATGTTTTCAATGCAGTCGTCAAGGTGGGCCCACCTGATTCATGGAAAAAGTCAATTTTAATTCCAATCCATAAGAAGGGAGATAAATCCGAAGCCAAAAATTATAGGCCAATCTCATTGTTGGCTAGCACAGCTAAACGTATGGGTAGGGTTTTACTGAATCGATTAGAGTAATGGGCAGTCAAAAATAAGTTTATAATCTCGGTTCAACACGGTTTTAAAAAGGGAATGGGTACCCAAGACCAGTGCCTCAATTTAAGTCTATTAATCGCCACATATTACCAAGTAAAATCCTGTAGGTTGTACTTGGCGTTTATGGACCTGTCCGCAGCGTTTGACTGCATGGCACATAAACCCCTATGAAGGATAATGGAGGAAATGGGCATAGATTGGGCTATTATACTCTTCATTAGGCAGCTTTATTCATCTGCCACAGCCTGCATAAGATACTGGAGAGAAGGGGAGTGCACTAGGGCGTTTCCAATTAACAGGGGAGTCCAGCAGGTTTGACTAATTGCCCTATTTCTTTTTTCCATCTATACTAACGGGGTTGGGGCTCCCCTGTCGGACTCAACACCAGACGTCCCCATAATTAATAACGTTCGCACCACAATTCTCCTGTATGATGATGATGCGGTGTTAATTGCCCACATGGGCCTCGCCCTGCAAAAGTTACTGAAAGTTACTGGACATATATGTAACCTAAATGCAAAAATTAGGGCTTAAAAATAACGAGGCAAAGTCTTTCATTTTAATCACTGGCTGGAAGGACAGGAAGGTCCCAAGTTTCTATACATCTGGGGAAAAAATAGCCCATACCAATACCTTTTCTTATTTAGGTGTAACATTTGACAGGCACCTATCATGGTCCCATATGCTTGCTACTAGGGGGTTATCACTTAAGAGAAGTAATATCGCTCTTCATTCATTTATAAAAGAATTGGAGGTGAAACCTATCGACATGGTAAAAATCAGCTAAATCAGTGTCGGTAGCAACTTATGGGGCAGGCATATGGGGTTACATCAACCCGTCTGCCGTCCAACTGAGAGAGGACACTTTTTGGAAACAATGAATGGGCCTCCCCGTAAGCTTCTCCAACTTCATTGCCTATACAGAATTGGATGTTCCATATGCGTCTGATATAATCTCTTTGGCTCCAATTATCTTATGGCACTCCGTTTGGAGAATAGAATCTATCCACATAACCCAAAAGCTAATTGAAGACTGTTTCTCCATAGAAAATGTCCATAGGATTCCATGGATTTTGTATATTAAATCCACTCTCTCCTCCTTAGGCTTAGAGCGTGTCTTTGTTGCCCCCGGTACTGCAAGAGCATTTCAAAACGGGAGATAAAATTACTTTCCTTAATCAAAGGACAGACGCTAGATTGCAAACAAATTGCACAAAGGTATCAGAGAAATCATACCTTGAAGGCCCGAAGGTTCAGGAAGAGACAATGTCATATCTATTTACTGCGCCAAACTCACGCCATAGATTCCTTATAATCAGATTCTGATTACATTTTATTCCCTGTATGCTGGCACATTTTGTTGGAATTTATTCCATAAATGAATTACCATTTTGTCCCTGTGATGGTGTCTCTGCACAATCAAATTTAAATATTTTTTTCTTTTGCAAATTTTACATGGAACCTCGCAAAAGATTTATCCTGCCCCTGATGCACACATTTTATTTTAAACAATGTCGTGTAGCAATGGTTTTTTTTTACAATCCTTGCCTAATCCTATGGTTTGCTTCTCAGTGGCGTCTTTTTTTAACTCAATCATGGAAGATCAGGTGACTGTATAATACCAGAGAATGAATTTTAAATTGTTTTTATCAATTGTCTACTAATTGCGATTGCTATAATTCTGACCTTATCATTTCTAAACTGATATGTTTTATAATTTTTGTCCTTGCATTGATATTTTAACTTGTACTCATCTGTACTTTTATGATCTTAGATTATAAATATCGAATGAAGTAAATTGACTGACTGACTAACATTGCCGGGGCTATAATTTTCTGTCCTTTCAGATTATTGCACTGATCTTGACACAATGTGCCAGGTCTTGCACTCAATACCCAAAGCTGCAATAGCTTTTTGTGGTGTGTGGGTGTTCAAGGTGACCAAAGATACTTTAACAGTTTCAAAGTACAACTCCTTATGGGTGTCTGGGGAGTCCAGCCTCAGACTGCTGTTGTGTTAATAGAAGGAAGTGGAAACTTGAAGTAGACTTCACTTTAGTCCCTGGAGCTTTGTGTCCAAAGCGGCCAGAGGTCACAAATGCAGTACCAAGAGCAGGAGTTGGTGAGCGAGAGGTGCAGCTGTGACCTCTAGCGACCCCTAAATAACATCTATGCCTCCACTTATTTTTTCTGTACCAGCAGCTGCTTCTCACACCATTGTGCCAATATAGTGTTTCAAAGGAGGAATATCCAACAGAAGGTCTGCACAGATAAACTGGGGCCCCCATTTTTGGCGTGGGCTCATCAGTAGGACTGACTGCATGAATGAATCAGTGTGCTGATGTTTTTTAAGAGCTGTGAAAACATCCAGTTAAATAAAAAATCACTCTCTCAGCCTACGCAAAGCCTGGAACATGTTAATTAACAAAAAGCTAAGAAATTTGTAATTGCATAATCAACCAATGTAGCTTCGCCCATTCACCCATTCAAAGTCTTAAATGTGCATTTATTTTAAACGTTTTCATCACATAAGAAAAGGAGACATTCACATGATATGATCAAGAGAGAAACCCGAAATGACATGAGCAGAAGCAGGTGGCTCTGGTTCTCATGATAAAACGGGCATAAGGACTTGGAGAAAGAGATACATGGCAGAAGCTTCTCTGCCAAGCTAACAGGATTCTGACTTTCTTGCCTACTAGTGTCAAAGTGAAAACGAGGCTTGGACTGTGAAAACAAGGCTTAGACTCTGCCTGCAGGTCCCGATATAACATAGAAGTACATTGTAAATGCGATTTTAAAACAACATGGCAGACGCAGCATTGAAATAGGCATAGCACTAGTCGAACATTTACAATCCCTAGAGCAGGGCCGGCGCTAGGCATGGGCAGCGTGGGCAACTGCCCAGGGCCCCGCGTCTGCTGGCAGCTGTGGGGCCTCGCACCTTTAAAGATTCCAGACTATTGAGGCCCTGGGGGCCCCCTAAGAGTTTATATTTGTTCTTTGTTTGAACAATCTCCCATGCAGACCTGGCTCTGTGGGCCTAATGGCTGCATCTCCATGTTGATGGCAGCAATTAGACAGTTTATTGAAGTGCCCTTGCTGTGAAGGGTGCCCTGCCCCTGTATCAATGAAAAGCAGAATATCCTGCTGGGCGCAGAGTAAAAGATTGAATGGCGATGCTGGTGCATCAAAATGGAAACGTCTCACCTAGCACAAGTGGACAGTGAGCAGAGAGGGGGATTGAAAGGGTAAGACACACTGAATAGAGTGGGGGGAGCAGATAGGTGTGTGTATAGCGGTGAGACAAGAGGTGTATGCAGAGGAGGAGAATCAGCGTGTAAAAGTGGATGGAGCAGGTTTAAAGTGTGCTGGGTCACTCCAGTCTCTGACCCGGTAGTGAATTAAAATGGACATTCAAAAGGGACCCTATATTCATGTCCTTAAGTTTGCCTGCAAAAACATTGATCCAGTGTCTGCACAATGAATGAAAGTTCTGAAAAGCAGGTGATGTGACGGGCCCGCTCTCCAATTTTGCCCTCACCCTCAGAGTGAAAAAACAAATCTTAACTCTGCAGCAGTGCCCCCCTTCGCTACCTTCAATGAAATTTCAAAGAGACTCGATATAATTCTTTCACAGTCTCATCATGTCAGAACTGGAGCATTTCAATATTATATACAAGGAAGCCGTAGATGTGGCTTATTTATCTAATGCAACTAATAACCACTGACAAAGCCAATAGGCCTGGCTTGTTGTAGGTGTAATTTTACTTGTTGCAATATTTTTCTGGAGGCAATGACAGAGGCAGCAAAATATCAGTCAGGCGGCAGACTACGCTAAGCATAGATTTATATAGCTTACATGTTTTTAATCCACACCCTTAATTACAGCAGCAACTCTCCTTTGAAAGACACCCCCAGTTTTTATCATCCTACTTAAAGCCCTGCTGTCAGGTCAGTATGTTGTTGACCTGCTTTATGGCCAGGTGAGCTGGTTTTTACTATTGATTTTTATGATATTAAAGCAAACATTGCCTGCACCAAACTCAAATCAGTGCAGTCTTCCATACCTTACAAACAACTTACACAGCATATCTTTACAAGTTTAAAAGTGCCCCAGTTTGCAAACATGGGACACTTTTCTAACTAATTAACTCACTAATGGGGCCCCCTTTTATTTTGGTACTGGGCCTATTTTCTTTCCCATTCTGATGCTGTATGTTTGGCAGGGCCACTGGCATTATGCGATTGTGCAGCTGCGGCGATTTCTGCAAAATTATGAATTTGACGCATTTGCCACATAATCAGTCATCTGCAGCATAATCTACAGATTTTAACAACAAATTGCTTTCTATCTCAAACGGTTCAAAAGTTACTAATAATGCAGCGACACGTCTTGCTGCATGCGGGAAGGCCCTTTGAAAAGCTGGAATACTCAACTTTCTGTTTCCCACTGCAAAATTTGGGTGTTAAATTTGTACTAATGGGGTGCAACCAGTTACCAAGTTAAAAAATGGCAAGAAAATGAAGCAATACTATTTCAAAATGTGCCAGATTATGCCGCATAATTTGCCTTTTCTTGCCTCATAATTTACTCACCCTTCCACATAATTTAGCCCTCTCCTGCTGCATAATTGAAGTGGTTCTGATGTTAGGGTAATCAATGGCAGTGATTTTGTTCCTGTTTATATTTCACATTTATATTTATATTTCACATGCTTTACTTAATCTTCCATTCCCTGGTAGCTATTTCCAGCATGTGTGTTTCTGTATTTCATCTCACAGCATATTACTCTTGGATGATATACCCTTTGTACTGAGTTGCCTCCAGGTGTCTATAACAGGCTACAGTTGAGCACCTTCAAGTTGCGGCTGCAGGCAGAACAACTTTCACACACTGCCTGTCTCTGGGTCAAAAAGGTGTTCAGATTACATGATCATTCAAAATATGGCCTCTCTACAGAGCACACAGAGCAATGGTCCTGCATTCCAGTTGTGATTCTAAGCAAATGTGTGTGAAGGAGCTACTTATTGGTCAAAACAAGGGGAAAGGAAAATAATTTATTGTTGTTACTCATTTAGCTTAAACAGCTAACAACCATTGACAAAATCCAGTCGCGGCCGGAATGAGTCGCGGGTGTGGCGGTCGCGGGGGTTGGTTTCATTTTAATTATAACAAAATCCTTAGCCGGCCCGATCAAATTCCACGTCGTCGCTGCTTAGGGGCCTCACATGCTCCTATTCTGCCCGGGGCCCCACATATCCTAGGACTGGCCCTGTTCTAAAGCATACGTGCAAATGAAAAGTATGATGTAGAATTCCATATATCTATAAATTAGATTGAGATTGACACTCATAATAATATGGGATGAGTGATACTGACTGTTCATAAAGATTTGCAGTAGGGTGATATATACATGCAAGGCTGATACCATTTTAGATTTTGCATTGATCTGCAAAGTTTTAATCAGAATGTTGTTCTTGGCAGCTTTATGTTGCCAACAATTAATGAAGCTATCTTGTTACTCAATGGTGCAATAACGTATTCAAAGGTGGATTTGAGTTTGCCATACAAGCAAATTCATCTTCATTCCGACTCCGAGTCTAAAGAGTTGTCCGCCCACATCCTGCCTAGTAATATCCAATTTAGCAGATTACGTTTTCATTTTAGCTGTTGCTGCAGGTGTGTTATAGCGCATCATGACAAATGAATTCTGGGACTGATGCAATGTGTTCTTCTCCAAGGATGACCTTCTTGTTTATGGTACAGCGTAAGAGAAACACAATGCAGTGCTATGGAAGGGTGAGTTGACATTAAGGAAGGAAAATTTCCTTTCTTTTGAAAGAGGTGGAATTTTTGGTTACATGATTTTTTTAGAGGGGGTGAAACCCATGGTTTTACATATGGCATCAAAACCAGTAATTGAAGACCATTTCCAGGCTGAGCTCAGCTAAGTACCATATTATTTTTGAACATGCGCACGCAAGCAAAAGTGTGACCTTCAGCGGTGGCCGGCTCAGGTAAGCACGGTAGGTCGGGGCAGGGTGGAGCAGGGGGGGAAGCGGACGGACGACGGAATATGTATTATTTATTAATTTAAATATACCTATTCTGGCGGCTTTCCCCCCTGCCGCACCCTGCCCCGCCACACCAAGCTTGCCAGAGCCGTCCTCCGCTGTTTAGACCAAAGAGATGGATAATGATGTTTCTCTTTGGGGTGAAAGATGTAAGGATTGCAAAGACAGTTAAAGTCTAGTTGTTGCCAGTGGAGAAGAGGAACGATTAGTGCTCTAGTTGGTATCTTACACCACTTTGGTGGAGATTGTATTGGCCAATGAATTACTTTGGTGAGGCAGAGAAATTTGAAGTGGTTTGTAGTTCATGACTATGCAGAGGGTGATAGCAGGGTTGTTACAGAGATTACCACAAAGAGCGTAGTTGAGACTTAACTATGAGAGGGGTTTTCTTACAACCATAGTTACTGACAATTGAGTACATATAGAGTTAGAGCTGTAAAACTATGAATAACATGGATGCTGTTCACCAGGGTGCTCTGAGTGACATTAAATAGACTCCAATAGCCAAGTTGAATTGTCTATGATGTCACTCAGAACCCCAAAGTGAATTCGTCCCATTACTCACATTTTACCCATCTGTTAAAACCCCCAAATCCTTTTCCCCTGCTTCCAAATTTACGCATGAGCAGAGGAGCGATGATGAAACTATAAATGTATTAAGAAGGGTAAACAAACTGACCTCCTACCACACACATCAACACAGCCTTGCTATATAACTGCCCCTCCCCAAATAAAAATAAAATACTTGGCCTCCAGCCACAATCCCACACTACCCTGTGGAATAGAAACCCTTAATCAAATATACAAAAAATATGAGGCTTCCTGTCACCTACCCACAACAAACTCTGCATATATCCACATTATTCAAAACTCCAATATCACATCAATGGCAACCACCTTTTGAATGACTTCCAATCCAATTTTAGGTTAAACTTGGGCCAAATTAACTTCACATCTGCATAATATTGCATAATTTCCAGCATTTCACATTACAATTGTCATGCATAATCCTCAAGATTATGCCACTATTGAACGTCCTGTAAACGAGATTTTGTTTGCGTGAAAACCCTTTAATGGAAGCAGAGGAACAATGCGAATGAGCAATACGTGACTGTTGTTCGCATCACACATAATTTCGCACTATTTTTTAGACCCAAGATAACAAATCTGCATTTTGCTTAATAACACATAGTTTCACATAACGTTTTAATAGTAGGTGTAATTTCTGCAAAATAAAGTATGCAAGTGTCTCCCGGGCTTACTTCAGAAAAATGCTCCAGTAGGGACACAGCAGCATTACAAATCATATACAAAACCCTTCTGACCACCAATAAAGGTGACCCATACCTCCTGATTTTGCTCAACCTCTCAGCCGTATTTGACATGGTCACTCATTTTTACTCTCATCCATGAATTGAAGTCTCAAATAAGATTAATTGACAAGCATCTTTTGCTGGCTTTCCTTCTACTCTCCAACTGACACAAGTTCATTCACATAGGCACCTTTCTGTTCAAGATGCTCGCTATAACCTGAGGAACCCACTACATTCCATCTTCATTCCACGTCTTCTTCAACTTTGACATGGAGCTGCTCAGTACTCTACTCACAGATGACAACATCAAAATATACAACTATACACTAATGACACACAAGTATACATGAAAGTCTCCTTCCTTCCCAACATCCAATGCCTCAAATCTTGCCTCCACCAGCTCCAGACCTAGATGTCTAGCACATACACCAAGACATAATTCCTACTATTTGACAAGAACAACTAGCAACTGCTAGCCCAAACCTAGCACAACAACATGAACATGGACGGATTTTAACCCCAACTTTCACCGAATGCCAAGGCAATCAGATTTACCTTAGACATTAAATTCAACTCAAAGAAACATATTGCGAAGAAAATCAAGAGGGCCTGGTGCTAGCTCTCTCTGTTGCATAAAGTAAAACCATTCCTCCCAGAAAGCACCTTAAAAACTGCTGCTCAAGCTCGCCTACTCTTGTCTGTGGATGATGGCAACATTTGCACAACTGCCTCCCATACTTACAGCATGCCTTATCAAGAACCTAAAGTAATATAGCCAGAGCATGCCCACCCTGATGGAACTCCACTGTCTACCCTTACCTTTAAAACTAGCTAGGTCAGCCAATGTGGCTTACAAGGTCATCCACCTCTTGGCACATTGGTAGCCAGGGCACTATCAGACTCGAGAAGAATGGCACAAATGAAAAAACAAACGATTGTGCACTCTAGATCCCAAACAACATTCCTGCACCCACCAGGACTGCCCAAAAACCTGTTTCAATCCAGAAAAAAGCTGATGACATGCTTTTCTAAAGAAAACTACTTCATGACAAAATAACAGCCCACCTTCCCTCTCAGAACTCACTTCCCCAATCACTCATTGTTTATACCTTTGTCTTTGGCCCTAAACAGCACTGCACTGCCTTATAGCTAGGTTTGCACTATATAACTACCACAGTCTTAATTACATACATTATCCGTTTTTACCACAAAACTCATAAAATTCCAACTGAATCCATATTTGGCACATTATCATGTAAAGGTCAAAGGGTAGTGTGCCACTACATCGAAATCAGACTTTGAGGAACCACTATGTCATGGTCCCTCCTTGTTGAGGTACAAGACATATTAGGATACTACATCATAGACTATATATTTTAGATATTATATTGTGCAAAGTTAGTGACCAAAGACTCAGGCCTCGGGTGACAAATATCAGTGCTCCTCCAAAGACGATCTAAAAAGTTTTCCCTCCCTCAATTGACTGCCTACCAAATTTATGTCTGCTAACAAAATAAACCTGTATTGTTCAGTCCAACCAAAGCTGACCAAATATCTCAAAGGCTTGTTACAACAAGACCCTATCACTATGTAATGGCATTCCTTGCTGCAAAGGCATTTGGTAGAAAGTAGACTCAAAGCTAAAGCCTGAGAGATGATTATTGTTTAGAATGAAGGAAGACTTATTGAAATCTAACATCTTGCTTTCTCTTTTTACCCAGAAACTGATCAGACATACATCATGTTACAGTATCCTACTAGACATGAAGAGGGGTTGGGGCTATCAACAACAAATGCAACATTTGAGTACATAACAACATTTCACTATCAATTTGGGACAGCAAGATAAGAAAGTAAATGAAGCTACAGTATATTGGGATCAAAAGATGAAAGTTTTTCCTTTTCTTTATAAACCTTTTTGAAAATAAACAACTAATTTTCTAAGTACAGATTATACTAGCTGCATCAAACATAAAAGTTATTTACCCAAACTCAACCTGTCTTAGATGGCACCTGATATACCTGCGTCCCATGATAAAGAAAGTCCACATTACCTCACTGCACAAGGCTTGTTAATAAAGCAAAACCACGAGTAACGGTCATGAACAAAATAAAAAACAGACTGGTCTTTAGAACTAGGAAAAACCAATATCACAGGTTTAGATTATTATAACGGATTGCATATCTTCATTTTTTCACTCAAATGCAAAATGTTCACTGCTATCGCCTACTTATTCAAGGAGCACAGTGAACTCAATTTAAATTGTTTATAATTGGGTCGTTTTCAGCAACAGTCATCCACTGGCACCATAATGCACATGACGTTCAAAAACAGTGGAGTAAGATCATTCTATGACAAAGAGGTAAGAGAAAATGTTGGATAGAAAATTATCATTTATTTGGCTTTGGTTTGTATTTGAGTCTTTGCACAACCCACAAGAAAGTAAAAACACAAAATAAATGGACTGTTACACGACTTACTAATAGTTGTAGTTTCCAGATAGATTGTATGCAACAGGAAATGGTTAATAACTAATCACACCATATTTGGTGGTTATGAGCTAGTTATGCACACAGGTGTGATGCCAAGGACCTTAGTAACACCTGCTTCAGAAATGCACGTGGCGATTGATTATGGGGGTAATTGTTTTTTATTTACATTTCAAACCATCTTAGGTCCCCTTTTTAGCAGGTGACATCAAATAGACAATGGCATTGACTTGTCTCTCTCTTTCCACAGATCTCTTTTCTGTGCTCCTGGTGCACGCAGATAGTAACCTGTCGATGGTAAGATAAAGACGCAAAGTGCGAATGCATTCCAGGGTCTTTGTGAAAATACCACTGATAACTATATAAAGATAGTGCTGAGGTTGATCCCCCCAAGAATTGGTCATGTGTGTTGTTTTTAAACACTGTCATCTTATTCATTACATTTACAATCTTGCACTTCAAGAATACTCAACATGTACATAATCCAGACGAAGTGTTCCAATACATCCTCCCACTCACTTTGTCGCTGCCTATTGTGCAAGGTGCAATGAAGTAAATAACATTTTTATACATATAAATTCTCCTTTCATTTTTTGTTATGCTTTTAATTTACGATTCTTTTCTGGGTTCTATATAGTCAATAAAATAATTTCAAATAAAAACGATATTAGCATTGCAAGGAGGATGTACTACGAACTTTCCAGTTCTTCATATTTTTTTAACAAAAAGGTTAAAATTGTCTCTCCTGGAAAGCTTGGTTTTTGTTCTTGTTATTATCCAGGTTTCATTGGACAGTGATTTATGGCAATGCATTTTTACCGGTTCTTGCTCAAGTCTTCCGATTTCATTTTTCTTTTTGCTATGATACTTTTTTAGGGATTTGCATAGTTGTGGATTAACCACTGACTTACTAAGAGATGCATGTGGACGTGGTGTTAAATACCTCAAATATGGACTGGAACGGATTTCTTCAGAATTGTGTTTTTCATTGTATTATACAATGTTTCGATCTTGTGTGTTCAATTGTCTTGAGTACTTGTCTGCGTCTATTGGCAAGGGGATGGTGATCAGCTAGCAATATATGGTAGTGTGCTTATTGGAAGGAGTGCAGATTTTGTCAATATCTGTTCGTTTGTTCTTATATATAAATCTGCATTTTGTTAGTGTGGTAAATAACGATAAACATTTAGTGACGAAAGGAAAAAGAAACCGTTTCTAGGAAATGTACACAGAAATTTCTCTGAATTGGTTACATTTGGATTTTTGCCTGGTTTTCCTATTATTTTTAGGTCGAGCCTGGGCAGCGCATTCGATGCTCTGCGAAGCATTCTATATTCAGGTAGAGACTTGAAGCTCCACCCACTCTCTGCCCATATTTTAATTGGCTTGTGTCAATGTCCACTGTAAACTGTGGCTGTTCATTGGTCAATAGGCTTCGTAGTCCCTCCTTAGTACAGCCTTGTCTCATTTTGTAACCTTCCATGGCGACACTCCCTGTTACATGTGCTGTTACTCGGTAGGCTTTAATTACAGCCTCCGAGAATTATTTTCTCAAATAGCTTTGTCCTTCCTACTGTAGCAGGCAGGACACGCTCTCTCCGAACACTTTAAAAAAAATGTATCTTTGTAGCATGGGCACGGAACGAATTTGCAATGCAATTGGTCTCGCATTTGCAAGAGTTTAAGCTATTGGCATTATAAACGACAATACCTCTTATTTATCTGTTTTAAAGCCAGCACATAAATAAAAGGCATTGTCATTTAAAATGCAATAACTCAAACTCTCGTAAATGCAAGACCTATTGTATTGCAAATGCTTGTTTAATTCTTTTGCAGATCACTAGACATCGGTTAGTATTGATGCAGTTTCCGTGGGGAATGTTGTACCTTGGTGGAATTGCACATCCAGACTCATTTAGGTGGCCAATCCACACATCTTCGAAATAATTTAGCACTGCTGCCATTTTTCATCATTGTAGGTAAAATATGCACTCTATACAAATAGGTTGTATTGTTTGTTTATATGTTCGGCAGTACAAAAGGCAATTCTGTTTCTATTACATTTATGTTGTAATTTGCTGTCAGACATGTACATCTCTACAGGGGTCTTTTTTGGATTTAATGCCATATAGTCAGTGCACAACAAAAAACATAATGGTATTTGTGTTGATTGGTCTGAATCATGGGGAGCCGAAACTCATTTATAATTGTTATGTCCAAATATTATTTTGGTTATAGCAAATTTTGATAACTGTTTTGCGGCTGTTGAGCCTTATAGAGCTTTAATAGCTAATAGGTCATAATGTTTATTTACATGTTTGGTTGGACATAAGGCAATGCTGTTACTTTTATATTTGTGTTGCAGTTACTTGATAGTCATAAACATTTCTACTGGGGTCTTTTTTTGGATTGTCTGCCATATAGCTGTTCATATATCTGAATGTGTGTTAATTTGTCTGACTCATGGGGTGCTGAAACTCACCATTTTTGTATCCATATTACTTTAATAGTCGATTTGTGACTGCAGATCGTAAAGTGCATATTGTCTCTAAGGGTTATGAATGTTGATCTCCGAAAAATTAATATGCCCTCCTAAAATGTTGTATACCTGGTAGCTCGCCTGCCAAATGACGTGGGATGTTAATGCTCGGTTTCTTAAGAATGGAATAGGTGTTCTACAGGACGTTGTGGCTATGTCTTTTACAAATTCCAGGCTGCATCTAATTTTAGCAGAAGCCACATGGCTGTATTCTTTTGTTTTTGTCATAGTGTTTTCTTGTAATTATTGTGGTATCATAATTAATACAGTGTAATTTTAGCTCAATAGTTCTTCTATTTTGAATACATATATCCTTTAGGTGAAAGGAAGAGATTCCCAGTACACGACTATATATATTTGCCCATCCTTTTTATATTGTTTTGTCGAAATCTGATAAAAAGACATGACTAAATTTAGGGACTTTTATAAAAATATATTCCATTTTTGAGTGAATGCGAGCCGGGGTTGTATTTTTTATTGGAATTTTTTTTTTGCTTTTTAAAAAGCAAAAAAAAGGCTTTGTTGTTCAATAGTTTTTATAAAACAACGTCATGATTACGCCCCTAGAGACTCCCTATGTGTAACCACTTGTGAAGGTTCCGTTATACCGGCACCAACATGACACCACCATCCCCACACTAGCCATCATTGCATGTAGTTTAAGTCACAAATACCATATAATGCGAGCTTACTCTAAAATATCCATTCCTTTTTACGATAAGATAGAGTCCAGCGTTCTGCACGAACACTCCTTCTTCTTCCAACACTGCATCTCAGTGATTGGTCTAAGCATCCTACTTACAGATTATACAAGTAGGCGGGGATGACAGTTTTATAACATGCTGTTACACATACAAATCATAATCATATCCATACACTTTTTTCCGGCGTGGTAGAAACTCATAACCATCTTCCTACCACTTTGCTCCTTGTGAGGACATTATACTTTATAAAGGTATCTGCTTTTGAATAACTAACATTTCAGCTCTTTGTCAATACATCAAATTCTATAAAGATTCCACCTTTGAATTATACACACCGCATCTCCAGACTCTCTGGGCATGCGCACAGTTAACATCTACATGACTCAGAGCCGAACAAACTACAAATCCCATCAGCCCCCAGGGTTGCGTGTTGACGTAGAGACATCGCGTGCGCCGTTAACATATCCCGGCAAGACATAAAACCAACAGGTTGTCGGTTGTCCCCTACCTTCGGTTTCAGCTCGTGTACCGCCCGGGGTACAGACGGAGAGGTAAGGGAGAAATCGCTCGACCTAGGCAGTATGTTGTCCTCATTTACTATGCATGCATTTTTCTAACTTTATAAAAGAGGGTTTCCGTGACATACAGCATAATCCTCCACACTGGAGCACTACTACTACTACGGAATAACACCCAATAGCATTTTGAGCTCATAGTACTCGTTTGGGCGGTAATGTTGGGCATGTAATTATCACTTGCGTTAAATGCGCATCCGCCTAAATCTACATTCTAGCCAATAACTCCGGAGTTACTTACTGGATCGCACATGAGGGATACGCCACTTGAATGAGCTGATCCTGCAACGTTTGAGTGGGAGCCTGAGAGATTGTCTGACCTAGTTCCTTGCTGTCTCATAAGCTGGAGGAACGATCCTCTGTAACGCACGCTTAGGTGTGTACTTTGGTTTTTTCCTTTTTCCTGGTTTAAGTGCACGGGCCATACCTCTTGAGAGTCTTCTCTCAGTCGTCCACAGCCCCCGCTAAGTCTGGTAATCTGAATTGTACTGGTTCTAGATGACAACATCATCGCACTTTGGGTTTTTAGGGTCTCAGTTCATGGAGCATTGACGAATATGATAAGGGACCAGGCTTCTATTTTACACTATATAGGAGCGTCTAGCTACTGTAATTCGCTTTGTTGTTCAATAGTTTTTATAAAACAACATCATGATTACTCCCCTAGAGACTCCCTATGTGTAACCACTTGTGAAAGTTCTGCTATACCAGCACCAACATGGCACCACCAGCGCAAACTATCACACTATAGTATATTCTGCTGATGGTAGTTACACCATCTAAAAGGCATAGCACCCCTGTGTCGTGTATGCTCTCCAGCCTGTTGATGTGGTTACCGTGCAGCAACACTCAATCAGGCGCAGTGTTTCAGCTGTAATCAATGTCCATACGACGCCATTCAGGGTGAATATACAGGTTCTTCCTTGAGAGCCATTGATCTTGACTCAGCTAGATGTAGTTTCATATCGTGTAGCGTACACACACCCCAGACTTCACGCCACCACTCCTGGGGCTCGCTATAACCACCTGACTCTACCTGTTCTTGAACTTCCAACTAACAAACACACCTTTTGGTTTCTTCTTGATCAGTATTTCTTAAAATATTGTTCACACGGAGTGGTGTCAAATTAACTTTTGATATGTTTGACTCATCCACATCCTTTCTTTCAGAGTGGTGCCCATTCCCTGAGCTGTCGCCATGTTGAGGTGAGGCTTCTTATCTGTACACTATGGGTAAGCAACTTCTTCAATAACTACAAGTGCCATACGCATCATACATATGGAGATAACAGTATCCCACATGATTCTCACTTTGTACTCAACAACATGTTTGGAGTCACTTACCTATCTGTTTTCCCTTGTCGCTTGTGTTTTTCTCTATAGGTACGGCCAGTAAATCAGGCACTGAAAAATAGCAGGATTACTGGTTTTCTATTCACTTGTGATTATTTTCATCGCTTTTCACATGCTATTTACGCAGTAGCATTTTTCGAGGTCCTGACGGAAGCTGTGACACCATCTTGGGTCTTCGAGGCTGAAACATGTAGACCTGTTGTCATCTGACACATGCAGTTAAAAATCCATACTGCAGGTGCACTGTTTTTAATCCTGGCAGCGACAACGAGCAAATAAAGGCAACTTCATCGCTTTTGCTAGTTGGTTTTAACATTACTACCCACACATTTTGATTTAAAAAAAAATTGGTTGCACTACGCCCTCATCACAACCGTCTTTGTTCTTCTCATCAGCAGGATTTAGTATATCCTAACCAGAGTAGGAATCAAACATCCCTGAGCTCCTTCCTCTCAGAGAGGAAGTCGTAGCCCTTGGTGAGACTAGGTGTTCCCGCCAAGAGGAGAATCCCAGATGATGAAGCATGCCACCTTCTGTGGGTGAGGGATTTCGTCCTTAAAGGGATTCCCCCACAAGCTCCTAGGGATAACTTTTAGTGTCTCTTTCTGTTTGCCCAGGCATTCCAGACCCAAGGATTTCTTTGTTGTTTTTTGTGTACATTTGTGTTTCCCTGCCCTAAGTACCTGACTCCACAGTATCTGGTATCCTGGTTTTAATGTTGGCCCTCACCTTACACTAGTCTAGGGTTTGTACACAGGCCGAGGCCTGTCCCTAGACATGAGTGAGGTCCTGGAACGTTCCTGTGTACTGAAGAGATGCACTAAGCATTCCCCTCCTTTTGATGACAATAGACAGCTGTCCATGTCATGGGTTTAGTGTGTAGAGCATTGATGGGAGTGCACCAACATTTATGAATCAGTAGTTGTGACCAGACCTTTTTGTATCTGTGCTACTGAAGTGGAGGCCTACTGGCCTTTGCCTTCTCTACACTAGCCCAGACCCAATTTCAAACATCCAAAGAGTATGTTGTGTGTTTCTGTGAGGGGCGGCCTGTATGGTACATGCATTCTTTGTATAAGTAAACCAGAAAGATGGAGACTTGTTGGATCCATTTCGGAACTTTAGCCTGTTCCTGTGCACTATAATGGTGGAGACGTTGTATTCCCAGATAATGAAAATGTATTGCAGACATGTCTGTAGTTTGAGAGACGAGACCCAAACAATTAAATGAGTAGAGGGAAGACAAGGCTGCTTTAGAAATTTGATTAGAACTTTTCCTGAGATAAACTTCTGATTAGCCTTTCTGTAGGGCTGCCATTTTCTAGATTGTCGTGTAGGACTGCAGCCTCTGTTGTTAAGGTGAAACAGAGTAACATGAAAAGGACACCTTTATGTGAGGCTATCTTTTTGTCTCCTCCCTGATCTCTGTTCGGTGTGTTTGATTATAATCAGGTCCAGAAAGCTTGCATCCCTTTGTGTCTCAATTGTGGTCTCCATGCTGAAGACTATCATTATGTTAGTAGCAACACTCAGTACAAAAGCTGTGTCTGTAGAACAAGCTGGAAAGGACTCTTGAAAGAACAACCAGCCCAAACCATTTCTGAAAGTAAAACAATTGATCCACATCTCCTTTCTGCTTAGACTGTAGAAAAGAGGGACCACTGACTCACTTTTTGTGCCAGTTGTAAGATCTCTTTGATTAAGGACGGGAGTGCTTTGCAGAATACTCAAGGACTGCTATGCAATCAGAGTTGGAGTCTACCTGACAACCAGCATCCCAGAAGTGAGGGGCATCTCCTCATTCTTGCCTTGCTGGAAGAAGATGTTCATCAGACCTGAAACACCTAAAAGCTATCCTGCCTGCTGAGAGTGAAGAACCCTTTCAACCTCATAGGAGGTGTGACGCTCTGGTGAAATGTAGAAGCAGCAAAATCCTTGTGCTTTTGGCCCCAGGAGTGATAGATTCCAGTCTTTCCGGTATTGCAGATCTGCTACCAACCTCACTGCTGTGTCAAGAAGTGTGAATGGACTCGATCATGCCAGTATGTCAAAAGGTGTTGCTGCAGTCAACTACACCACCGTGACAAAGAAGTGTGAAAGCAGCAGTCCTTGTCGCTGTGATCAAGAAGTGTCATCACTGACTCAACACTAAACTTCCCCTGTCAAGCAACAACTGGACCTGTTGCTCAGATTAAGTGGGAATCCATAAATGGGTTGGGCATATGCAGACTTTTACCTCTGAACACTGGGCCAGCTTTTGCTTCTGCAAGTGACTTTATTAATGAATATGGATCTATCTGTATGCCTCATTGCAGAATTACACACAATATCAACTTGCAGTCTAATTCGGGGGAATACAGTACCACCCCCATGTGCTCCACATGCTTCTTGAGTATGCCAAATGTGCACTCTATGATGCCTCCGTGATGCCTCAGGGCAGTGTGTGTGCTCTATCATAAGTTTCTTGAAAGACTGTAGCTGATCTTCTGAAGAGTGAGAAGAGATGAGGAGAGAGGTAATAAGCTTCATTACCTGCAAAAGGAAAAAGAAAACATGGATACATAGATGAAAGTTGCTCTCCATTCACATTCTTAACATTTCACTTGTGCATGCAATTCCATCACTATTAATATGGGGAAGACCATAGTGAAGTATACCAGTCACTATCATGGCATATCCCAAGTGAACATGCAGTGCCTGTGCACGTTTCCTGAACTTATCTAACAGCTGCATGCCAGCACATTGCCTGGCACTCAACTGGCAGGCAATCAGCAGCTAAGGGAGATGAAGCTATCATGTGGTGCCCTAGAAAAGACAGCAAGCCCATGAATGAACCAGCCTCTGGCATCACAGACAAGTTGCACCTTGATGGAAAGCCAGCACTGTTAATTGTGATGATGGGGTTCCCTGTGGTGGTGGTGGTGGTGTTGCTATAGTTCCCACATGTGTGCAGCAGATCATTCTTGGAACATGGGGAATTGTTTTGGAATGCTGCACCATCTATTGCCTGTTCTGCAGTGACTGTGGCAAGGTGTTTTACTGCTGCACTCAACTCTGAATTCATCGCAATAACTGGTGCAAGCACTGGGATTGCCCTACCTGTGACATGCTAAATTGGCCCCACTGAAAAGATACAGCGGCCAGGAAGTGAAGTGCAGCAGGTATGTTGTTTTGGCAATGAAGTGAGCTGTTGTAATATCCCCAATCTCTTATAGAGGGAAAATGTTATCTCCCGAGTACCCCTTCTTTAGATATAACAAACAGAGTGAACTTCTGTTTGAATATTCTCTCCCTGTGTATTTGTTTGCCAAGATGAGGTGCAGTGCCACAAACACAAATAGTGATATTTTGAAAAACACAGTAAGCCCATGTCTGGATTTTTTATGGCGATGATTTTCATATGAGTGGTTAGATGAGTTGCTGGTGAGGAGATTGACACATTTGCCTTTTTATTGGTAGGTGTCTATTTTGGTTGATGTCAGATCCCATTTGGATGGCCACAACACAAGCAGGACCTACTGGACCACAAATGTGGTGGTTGGGGTATATGCCTTTGGTGGCCTGGGTCTCCATCCTACCATGGCTCTGCAGACTGAATAAAGTGCATTCTCTCCCACTTAACTCTCAGGGTAGTGAGGACGAGCAGTCAAATACTTCTTAGGGAGGGAGAGTTAGGGTAGAAACTGAGGGCCAGATGTACGACCAATTTTAGCATGCTAAAATTGGAATAACCATGTACTAACACAATTTTGCTATTGGTAAATGAATTGCGAATTGCGACTCGCAAAAAAGTGTTTAAAGACTCGCTATTTGGAAGAGGCGTTCCCTTCTAAATAGCGACTCTCTAACCCATGTACGAATGTTTTGTGACCACAATTGCGCAAAACACTCGCAAATCACCACCCTCTTCAAGAGGGTGGTAATGGAGTTGCAAATGGGAAGGGGTCCCCAGGGAACCCCTTACCCTTTGTGACAGGCTCTGAAAATATTTTTTAAGGGCAGGCAGTGGTCCCAGGGACCACTACCTGCACTTAAAAAATTAAACAAAAACGTTTCATTTTTTTTTAATGCAGCCCGTTTTCCTTTAAGGAAAACGGGCTGCATTAAAAAAAAACTGATTTAATTAAAAGCAGTTCCAGATATGGTGGTCTGCTGGGCCCACCATGCCACCATACCTGGGGGGGGCCTACCATTCCCAATGGGCTCTCAAATTGCGAGAGGCTCATTAATATTCATGAGCCTCGCAATTTGAGACCCCATTGGGAATCGCAAACAGTGTTAAACACACTGTTGTACCTCCAGTTTTGCGACTCGCAAATTGCGTGTCGCAATTGCGACGCAGTTTGCGAGTCGCAAAATTGCTCGTCTTACATCTGGTCCTCAGTGCTAAAACAGTTAAACAAAAGGCACAGTAGTTTATTATACAACCAAATGCTTTTCATTTAATAAAGAAGTACTTTAATCACACCAAAATGAGATACTACACAAAAGAAATGATAATCACTTCAAGGTTACCTGATATGGCCATTATCTTCATGGAAATCAGTACATTCAGGTACAGAGTGACTGTGGGATAAGTAAACTGTTTACCTGGTTTTGGTGACGTGAAGTTTAGTACGTATTGCATTTAACAGGCAGTACTCTTTAAGTTTGAGATGGGTTACTGTTAAAGTATGGATCCCACAATTAATTGTAGTAAAGTTCACAGTCAGTATTAAGCCGAGGCAATCAAATTCCCTACAATGTCAGGAGCTTGTTAGGCTTAAGTGTGATTGTAAACAGTCTGCTCTTTTGTCGCCAGTCTTCTGAACACGGATGTTGGGCTTCAACATCCTCAGCAGTCAGGTCCTGCGGGACCAGACACATTTCTCCCTCTAGTCAGCAGATAAGGCAGTCTCCCAGGTTACAGGCAGACCCCCAGCTCTTCCATTAGGATGCTCCATCCTCATTGGGAAACTAGCTGTCTGACATATACCAACTCTAAATCTCAGCAGTTCTTTGAGTACTCTACGGATCACTCTCTTCCTTAGTTTTGAAGAACTTTGAACTGGAACCAAGTGGGATCGTTTGGAACGACTTTTATGCACACTGCCCGAACAGGGGATGTTGATACCACTGTTGATGCTAAGGAACCAGGTTAATTTTCATACTTCACTTTCTTCAGCACAGATCCTTTGGAAGGTCACAGCAGGTAGTGAAGACGCTGACTCCAGGAGTACCAAACCATGAGCACAATGGCGCATGAAACCTCTGCAGATGGCTGTCAATATCGCAATACTAAACCAAAATACAATAATGTCAAATGATCAACATAAAGTCTGCTTCAAAAGAAAGCACACTGCCAAAGCTAAGTATAGATCTGGAAGTCAAGGAAAGTCTAATAAAAAAAAATATCTGCCACATATCCCAAAAATCAAATATTTTACAGAGATTTAGACATAAAAGTCACAAACATTAAGTGGTGGCATGTGACATTATAGGGTTGAACTAGCAATGTATTATTCTAGCAAGTCAATGAATATTCTAATACATAACATACATTCACTAAGATACATATAGAAACACCTAGTTGTGCTGCATATTAATGAATGAAGTGCGCATAGCAAATTAAGGAAATGACATAAAGTTTATGCAATACAGAAATACAAAAGACAGTTCAACTAATTAATGGTCCCTAAGAAAGGCACAAGCAAAGGACCATGAACGTTACATGGACATGAGCATCTTGGACATGGCTTCCCCGTGAAAAATACACAAATTAATACAACTTATTTGTAAAGAGACCATGCACTTCTATTTCACTGATTTCATGAAAAGAAAAAGCACACAGAGAAACACACATATATGGAACCCCTTTTTCACATAAAATAAAAGTGCGCATTTCTTTTTGCAAATATGAATAGATATCAATACAAGCCTGTAACTGCAGTTTCACCCATGTTCCAGAATTCCAGACCTTAACTAGGTAAGAGTAGATAGATCCTTGCAACAATTAATATGTAAGTGCTAAGGGCCACATGTGTCATTTCTTATGTTCGCAAATGGACCAATTCTCAGATTTGGCCCATTTGCAAATGCAAAAAATGGTTTTCACATGTATCAAACCCTATTTTGTGATTCGGGAACCTGTTGCCCAATCGCAAAATGGGTTTGCAATTCGGTATTTGGAAGGGGCGTGTTTAGGGTGTCCTTTCCAAATACCAAATCATACCAAATCATAACGGTATGTATGAATGTTTTGTGACCGTGAAGGCGGTCGCAAAACATTCGCATTTTACCACCAACGTCAAGTTGATAGTAACCCATTCGCAAACGGTAATGTATGTGAATGTATGCAAAAACTTGTTTTGAGAGCAGGCAATGGTCCCACGGACGATTGCCTGCTCCTAAAACATGAAAAGATAACTATTCATTACTTTTTCTAAATGCAACTCGTTTTCCTTCAAGGAAAATGGGACGCATCTAAATAAAAAAAGGTTGCTTTAATTAAATGCAATCACTGACATGGTGGTCTGCTGACCCCAGCAAGCCACCATCCCCGTGATTTTAGCGATTCCTAGGGGGTCACAAATTGCGACCTACCTCATTAATATTAATGAGGTAGGTAGATTTGTGACTCCCGCTATGAATCGCTATATGAAACTGTAAGAGTTTCATACATTTGCAATAACGATTACCTGATTGCGATTCACAGAAAATCGTAATTAGGTAATTGCTATTACAAATGTTGAAACATGTGGCCCTAGATCTTTAACACATATTTAACATGTGCCCTTTTTATAATGTAACCATTTTAACTCAAGTATACCATGCCAATAAAATATATTGAATTCCATAACTTAATTACGTAAGTGTAGTAGACCTTCGACCAATGAAGTTGGAAATGCTATATCTCTAACTCTAGTGTAACAGCAGGCTCTCCAGATAATAACAGAATCTACTGACTTATCACCATTTCCACACCATTAACCCACATGATAAGGCTAAGGAACGACTAATCAGAAATTCCCCTGCTAAGAAGGGTACCAAAGAATTTTTAAAGGTAGCCCTTTCCTAGCTCTTGGGTATATTTCCACATTTATTTAACCAACAAATGTTTGAATTTTCAATAGGTTTTAACCATTTACAGCACAATGCAGTCTTCTGACAGCATTAGGAATGAAGAACAGCTGAAACAGCTGTACTGCTGCAGTTATATAAGCTTCATTAGGCAATCTTTATTATTTTATTAACTCTTCTATGTTATTTTACACCGCTATTGACCTAGCACTCATGATTCACAGTATTGGAAATCGTCCAAAAGGAAAACTAATTGCCGTATTTTTCCATACTTTAAAATAAATACATACAGTAAAATTGATTGTTTTCTGTCTGTATTTACCAGTAAAAAAAAAATTAAAATGGAAAACTGGGAGCCTTAATCATAGGCAAAGAACCCCAGTGATTACTGAAGGCATAAGGCAATCTTTAACAGCACAGGTTTTGCTGGAGACATACTGGGGCATATTCTCAAGGAGATATCGGCGAGTTATCGGCACCTTATCGCAGCTAAAGTCACGATAAAATTATCGCCCCATTCACAAGCAGGTGCCAACAGCCGATATCACCAGTTTTCCGGCGATAGCATTCTCAAAAAACATCACCATGGCAGACCCCAGCAACTAACGCTAATGAGAGGCAGATTAGGCGTTTCCGAGCAAAAAGCCGCAACAACACCACTCCACAACATATTCAACGACCAGCCAGATTGGCGATAAGATCACAAAACAGGCGATAAGGTGCGTAAGCAGCAGGAAACTAACATCTGCTCTGACCTGGTGTAAAGTCGGATGACAACCGGCACCAGACAAGGGAGCACAGCCCTTAGCCAAACATGAAGAACTACAGATGCCCCCGAGCAACTGAACATTCCGCCCGGAGCCCCAATAGGGCAAACCCCCCCCCCCCCCAATTTGGACAAAGAGAATGCACATCAATCCCACAAACCATGAACCAAACAATTCGCCTGAAGTTGTACAATCACAATACCTAACATACAGCTCTGGCCAGAAAAATGGAGATCATACATTCATATCACATAATCCAAATAACACCTTTATTACAGATTTTTGTTTTTTTTAAAACAATCGTAAAGAGGCACGGCGGGTCTTCTCTGGGCATTTTGTAAGTCACAGCCTGCAAGACAGAAATACAGATAAGAAGGTGTGTCATGCGCCCATCAAAGTACAGAGAGAGAGAGAGAGCGGAAGAGAGAGAGAGAGAGGGGGAGAGAGAGAGTGAGAGAGAAAGAGATAGTGAGAGAGAGAAAGAGATGGTGAGAGAGAGAAAGAGAGGGAGAGAGAAAGAGAGGGAGAGAGGGAGGGAGAGAGAAAGAGAGAGGGAGGAAAGAAAGGGAGGGAGGGAGTGAGAGAGAGAGTGCCGACAATTCAGACCCAGGTCTTACTACTCACCTGCAGCCACCATGTGTCTCCAACCATCTGCCGCTACACACTGCAGTCCCCCAGGTCCCTCATCTGAGACAGTTGTCAGAGACATGAATGGCAGAGTCCATACAGTATCAAAAATGAATGACAGAGTGCACTCCTTTTAATCCAGTTTATCCGCTGTGGATTCATTTTTAACCTGTTTGCGTGCAAGCCCGGAACCGTGCACTGCCCATCACGTACAAGTAAGACCATTCTATTCACTGGGGCGTATGCACACCCCAATCCGGATGCACAGCCATATGCATGACAAAAATGCCTAAGTTGTTCCATTTCATCAAGAGATTTATTCACGTTTATCACTTGTTATACGTTTCACTCATATTCCTCAGTCAAATGTAAACCGCTTATGAACACATAATTTCCCTTAACTGCTGTAGGTATGCACGTAGCTTATTCCTAAAGCGTGGAATGTAACATAAGTATTCCTCCAAAGATAACCTGTGTCACCCAATGCATTTCGAGCCCCTCGGCTCTTCGTCAGGGGTAAATCTACAAATGTAAAACATGTGTGTTAGACTGTACTTTCACAGATATTTACCAGTTTAACTATGTTCTAAAAAACAAATGCAATTGATATATCCAAGCAGCTTCCCCTCTTCCCGCCTTCAACGTTTAGCCCACTGAATTCAAATAACACTAAATAAATGCTGAGTCCGATATATCCCAATTTCCTCATTCTTATAAATTTAGAGTAACACAACTTTAACACCCACATTTTCCATTCCCCAGAATGTGAATAACATCTTCTAAACTTGAACATAACTCCGTACCTTAAAGGAGGCATTTCGCGCTTATTCTTGTCAGAAACCATTCGTGTTCCTAACGGTCCCATTCTATTTTAAGCACCTGTGTGATCGCCCCGCCCCTTTGTGTGCTTACAATTACTTCCCTTCTATACATCAAACTACAGGTACCATAGTGCCTTGCAAAAGACCGATCTAATGCGAGTGTTCCCCCATCTGCAACTCCAACTGAGTGTATTCACATTTACCTAAATCGTAACCACTATCTCAGACATTTAAATAATTAAACACAGAATTCCCCGCCCACCCTTAGCTGTCATAATCAGCGTTGCTGGCACAGTGTATTAATTGGTCTTTCATGAGGATCGCTGTCTTTGCTGCTACTGTATATGGTACATTTCCTTGCGACGTGAAGTTAACAAAATGTCCAACCAATGATGGTCTTATTATTTTATGTTTTAAAACCGTAGTTGATCAGAGGAAAGTTGTTATCCTGGTATGCCATGTGACGAGTCCATACAGTAGCACACGCCATTATCGCTTGACCGCCCCTGCGCACACAGGCAGCTGCACCCCAGCCCCTCCCGCCGCCCAGCGTAGATTGCCCGCCTCTGGGCAACCAGGACTCACTGCTCACCTTCCGCCATCGGCGTGTCTCCAAGAGGGCCCACCCCGTACCGCTGAGAGCCCCAAGCCCGGGGCCCATGACCATGGCACCCTCCACATCATGCAGCCCCGCACCGCAGGCCACCAGGTCACACACTTGATTCTGGTTCTTGATTTCGCTATGGCATAGAACATATCAGTGCACCCGGCCTCATTGCATGCTGCACACCCGCTCAGCCCTAGAGGTGCCACTAACTCTGTGAACTGCAAGGCAACGCCACGTGTCGGTAGGCCCGCACTGCCCGCTGGCTCAGGCCTACACTGCGGTCCAGCAGGGCTCACACCAATGCCACTATTCTGGACCACCTGGATGGTGCATCGTCGCAGGCTGCACACCCGCTCACACTTTAGGTGCCCCTACCTCAGTGCACTGAAAGACACCATCCCTTGGCGGTGTGCCTGCCGCAGTGTATCCAGTGCCACCAAGTCTGTGCACCGCAAGCCATGGACCCTTTATGATTGAGTCCAGTGGTGCGGACGCCATCATGTCACCCCAGGCATAGGACAATGTGAGGTGGCAGGGCCCTAGGCCCTCATGCATAAATGAGACCCACACGGAGACACCCAGTTGGAGAGTGGAAATGGCGTCCAGCACGTGCGCCAGGCCCTTTTCAATGGCAGGGTCACATGTCCTGTGAGGCCGGTGCTGAATGGGTGTGGTGTGGGTGTGAACCAGCAGTGAGGGAGTGGCTGTGGCATGCTGACAGCTAGACCTGTGAGCAGCAGATCCCTACAGGGAAGACCTGGGACATGTAGCATTGTCATCCCCCCCAGTGAGCATAAGCCGAGTGGGCTGGCCTGGCGTATGCCAGTCCAGCGTAAGGGTGTGAACAATGACCCCGGGGCTCTGGACGTGCTTCTGTTCTGGGCTGGACAAGGAAGTGACTAATGCATGTGTCTCCGTTCTAGTGTCAGCACCACCTGGAATGCAATCGGCAATGTGTCACCCTGTGACCCAAGTCCCACAACATGAGCAACATGGGCATAAGGGGGAATCTTTGACACTACATTCATCCATACCTCCACACTTGCAAGATCATAGACATGACACATCGATGTGACAATAAATGTTTAATACACATTCAATGGAGTGTCGTAGCTGGAGCAGTACAGGGCCATGCAAACCCCACTTTACATTGTTAGCCTGTGAAGGGCCAGCCAGATTCCTTCAGGGAATGACAAGTACATCAGAAGAGGAGGAGTTCAGTCTGCAGTCTGATAGCTGTGTCGTTGATGACCAAACAGAATATGTCAGTCCATGTCGAGGTCCAAGGTGAGTGTCGCAGAGTGCATCGGGGGACAGTGGAAGGTGATGATGCAGAGGGCAGAACCAAGCAGAAACAGACCATATGGCGGAGCTGAATGCTACCGCTTCCTTCTGACCACAAGGGCAGATTCATCCGCATCTTCGTCCTCTGCTGTTTCAGGTGCCTCACATGTGGGTGGTGGTGTTCTGTCTCCAGCACTGTGTGGCAGTGACACCTCGGGGGCCGGATGTGGAATGTGTGCCGCACTGTGTGGCATGGACACATCAGGGGCCGGAGATGTGGATGGAGTGGTAGCAGCAGCATGCATCAGAGCCAGGCCTTGTGGCAGCAATGCCATGAGGAGGGTCTTTATGGCATTGAGGAACCCAGCTACCTCTCGCTCGTGTGCAGGCGTAGACTTTTGAGCAGTCTAAAATTTGAATGGAATTATAAAGATTTTGTGTGAGCTCTTTTGTAGTTATCGGCATTGTTTTGGAAGTCCAAAACAAACATGGCATCAAGAGTTAGGCACCATCACGAAAAATACAGATAATTCGTAACAATATGCAACTACATTGCGAAACAACAAGGATGAAACTAAAAAAATTACATAATAACTAAATGAATGGAGAGGCCTTACAATGTATTATGCAATGACATTACTTTATATTAGTTGTCCTATGTGGGTAAAACTTGTTAGGTCCCAGGATCGGTCAAGCTCATGCTCACTCTTCAGCATGATATGGTGGAAAAGTCATGCTATACTCATCCCATAATCAACTGCTCTCCTGCTGCGTATCCAATGTGATGAATGGAATGATGTTGTTCTGTTGGATATATTACTTAGCAGGGGTCCGAAAAGGAGGTGTAGCAGTGTGGGATGATTAAACATGCATCACAAACAATTTGCAAAATCGTGAAGTAAGTTTACTGTTTTGGATCATTTGTTCCTTTGTTTTTGAGGAGTTAGGTGTATGTATGTGAACTCAATAGCAGCCACCACATAACAAAAGTAGGAGGTGCATGGAAACAAGTTTTCACAGTGCTCAATTCCCCAGTGTCCTTTGTAAATCAGAGGTAGTGGTGCATGCATTGTAACAGGGCATACAGAACACGTTTGAAGGTCTTGGAGAAGGATGGTTGTGACATGTCACATGAAATAGCAATTGTCACCTAGTATGAGCAACTTATACAGAAATTAAACAAAGCCAATAGTTTCCCCACTGGTGACGCTGTATGTGATACTTTTCCATGGCTCCTATTTTACCTTGATATGCTCAAGAATGTTTAGTATGGACTTCTTATCCAATCTGTGAATCACGAGCATTAGTTTAAAGCACCTATTGAATGAATCCACTCTGCTTCTAATTATATGCTTCTTCCTCCTCCACCTTGGTACAGGTGGTCCATGCTGATGTGACTTAAAGTTGTACAGCCCTGCATCTTTTCATGTAGTAAACCACTGCACCCATTAACTTGTTTGGTGTGGGTTCATTCTTGGTGCAATTGGTGGATGGGCTAGATTTACCCCTGTTTACAATGTCTAGTTGATGTGGATTGATCCTCGATTGCAGTGACTGGTTGGTTTGGACTTGAATTTTAATACAATGCTATGCAATGCCTGGTTGTTTGAAAATCAACCATGATAGAGATGCATGTATGGTCTAGAGTCATCCTTGGTTTGCAATATATGTTTAGCATGGAGTCATTCTTAGTTGCAATGCCTGTTTGCGCTGGATTAATTCTTGTATGCAATGTGTGCTTGGTTGTGATTTGTCTTTGTTTGCAATGGTTGATTGGTTGACATTCAGGCTTTGATGCAATGTTTGCTTGGACTGGATTCATTCATTGTTTGCAATGAGTGTCTGGTCTGGTCTGGATTCATCCTTGTATGCATTGCCTATTTGGTTGAAAGCCACCCTTCTCTTCAATGGCTTGTTATTCTGGATTCAATTTCCATTGTTTGCAAGACATGTTTGATTTGAAGTCCTCCTTCATGCAATGTATGTTTGGTTGGGCTTCATCCTTATTTTCAAAGCATCTTTGATTTGGATTGATCCTTCTATTCAATGCCTATTTGAATAGGATTTATGTGTGTTTGCCATAACGATTTGGTCTATATTCACCCTTCTATACCATGTTTGTTTTGTCTGAATATGTTCCAGGTTTGTAATATATGTTTGGCTATCATTCTTCCTTGGCTACAATGCTTAATTGGGCTAGATTCTATGGTCTGGATTCACGCTTGCCTGTGTGGTATGATTAATCCTTGGTTGCAATGGCTAGTTTATCTAGATCCATCCTTCTATGCATCCACACATGATTTTCAATCTATGTTAGGTTTGAATTCATCTTGGGTTGAAATACTTATTCGTTCTAGACTCATAATTGGTTGCAATGTCTGTTTGGTCTGGGATCATTCTTGTTTTGTAATGCCTATTTTGTTTCATATTGCATTCTTGGGCCATTATTTCTTTATATGAGGAATGTTACATCTCATAATGGGACCCATCTGTGTTGGTTGAGGTAATTTGCCAATGTTGTCTCAAGGTCCATCATACTATGTCTTTGCAAACTGCATCTGCAAGTACATCTCACTCTGGATTTGAGGTTAGTGAGGGCGAATAGTCACAGGATCCTCAGTGAGTAGCGTGGGAGACAAGAGCTTAGAACTCAATCTACCAACCTACACCATAAGGTGTTTTCCACTCCACTGCTTGTCTTTCTGCAAAGAAAAGTATTTTTTATTTCACAAAAGAAGTCAGTACTGTAAGATTCAATAAATACGACATATAGGATAGCAGAATACTGTGTTCTGTTACAAATTGTTGCAATCCCTTCCCTGTAATCATCCTCTTTTCCCACTACAGCAATCTCTCTCACTTCTATCACCATTCTATAAGTATCTGTAGAATTAGGCTCAGGTGCAGTAAGCTCAAATGTTATCACTTGTTTCAAATGTCAACTCAGTTCAACCGTTTCTTCATTGCCAAAATAATAGACACTAGTAGACTCACTTCTTCCATGCCTTCTTTTTATTGTAATCTTTTTTTATTTTAATAAGCAGAGAAACAAGTCTGTTGCAGTCATTATAACATAACAGCCACACATTTCCAAAAATCAAGTCTCAATAGAGTCCACTTCGTTCAACATTATGCTTAAGTCATCCCTCCTGTCTCATTATTGCGGTTTCCCATAATGTTCCTCCCCGTGACTGTCCCTCTGGTACACATGGAGGGGCCAGAGCAAATTCCACCTCTATGGGTGTTCCTATTTTCTTGGGCAACCCCTGCTTTCATAACCGGCTCTCTCAGGGATCATGGCCCAGTCCATGTCTTTCTACCACTCCCCGAGGGTTTGTGTGATGTGTGCCCCTCAGTGTCGAGCTTCATTTCGTTTAGCTATTATCATACCTAAAGTTACCCATATTTGACCTTTACGACTTAGATCCATCGCCTCCCATATGTTAAGGAGACACCTTTTCTACTCGGGCAGCAGGTTTGTCCTGCACACTTGTGTCACTATGAACATGACGTCTTCACAGTATGGTCTAAACCATGGACATTCCCATAGGATATGACAGAACGTGCCCTCTTTCCCACACAGTCATTGACACGTCAAGGTAGCTCATTGACCAACGTGTCTCTAGAGAGATAGGATCAATGGAGTATTTTGAGAAGGATCAGTCATAGTTTCGGGGATATGGCCACTTCTTTAGGGGAACCAAGGGCTTGCTGACAGTCTTTTTCCTCCAGCTCCCCAACATCTCCCTGCAACTTCCCCCGGAACCACTGCAGGGGATCCGAGGAGTTATAAACAATTTTATGGTATGTCAGGGAGATCGCCCGGTGATCCATGAAGTTCGTAAGAAGCCTGTCCTCCAGTGGGGAAGCTTCAGGGAGGGCACTCCTAGGTGGTATGACTGCCATTAGGCTATGTCTGACCTGGAGATACCTAAAAGTTTCTGTTGTGGTGAGATTGTACTCCTGTTGTAAAACTGCGAATGAAATCACCCCTCTTCTAGTCCATAGGTCATCCACCTTCGAGATGCCTATGAGATCCCACCTTTAGAATCGGGGCATTTAGACAACTGGCCCAGTCTCTCTTCTTCTTCTCAAAGTGGAGTGGCCTGTGTTATTTTATTATTCCATCCCAGCCTTTTATGTATAGATTCCAGAGTTTGACCATTTGCGCCCTGTGAGTGTTTTGCCTTCGGGTTTTGTGTATAGTGCCCGTAAGTAGCCCCTCATGCTCAGGAGGAGCCAATCCATTCGCTAGGCCGTCTCATACCATGCCCGGTGCACCCATTGATTGACAGCCACTAGCTGGGAAGCCCAGTAATATGCCTGTATGTTTGGCAATGCAATTACCCCATCGAACCATCCCCTCACTAACCTCTGCATCACTATTTGTGATGGTTTTCCATCCCAGAGTAGAGTCCGCACCTGAGAGTCAATTGCCTGGAAGTAGGATTGCTGTATTGTGTATGGTGGGTTCTGTAGAGCGTAAAGGAAGTGCCATCATTTTGAAAAGTGCTGCGCACCCTAGTAGGGACAATGGCAGTGATCTCTAGTGATGGACATCGCTTTCGCAGGCACGTCAGAGGGTCCTCTAGGTTACGGTCATAAAATCAGTCTGGGTCCGCCGTGACGAATATACCAAGATATCCTCCACCACCGCCGCTTCACAGTCTTCTGGCAAAAACTGGGGGCGGGCCATATAGAACATAGCTCATAGACTTAGACCATTTATCGTATAGCCAGAGTATTTCCCGAAATTTGTGAAGACAGTCATTATCCTAGCTATGGAGCGGATTGGAGTTGCAACATATAATAAAATGTCGTCTTCATATAAGGATATTTGGTCTTCCCATCTCTCTGTCCAATGGAGTCTCCGTATCAGTGGGTCCCCTCTGATCCAGACTGTCAGTGACTCAAGAACCAGGACAAAGAGTAACGATGACAGAGGGCAACACTGCCCGAGAGTAAAGGCGTGTGAGATCCGCCCGTTCACCACAAATTGCGCAATGGGTCTTGTGTATAGGATGCAAATCCATGCCAGGAATTTGGGGCCAAACCCCACGCATTCCAGGGCTGCAAATAAGTATGGCCATTCGACCATGCTGAAGGCCATATAGGCATCTAAGGAGAGCACCACTGCGTCTTCTTGTATTTTATATTTCCTATCTGCCACCCCATGGAGTCGATGCAAATTAAGGGCAGTGTTTCTCCCCGGCATGAAGCCGGATTAGTCAGTGTGCACTAATTTGGAGACATATTGGACCTGTCTGGAGGCTTGTAGTCTAGCTAGTATTTTGGCCTCTGCATTAAGTAGAGAAATGGGACGGCAGGTCTCCACAGGTTTGCCAGGCTTATGGATAACCACGAAAGAAGCCAATCATTGGTTTTCTGGTAGCTCCACTGCCCTTCTACTCTCCAAGTAAATTTTAAGTAGATGGGGTGCCACACAAGAGGCTATGAGTTTGTGAAGTTCTCTCTGGAACCTGTTTGGACCCATCACCTTTCCCGACTGAATAATACGGATAGCCAAGACTTTTTTATCGGCAGTAGGATCATTGTCCCTGAATGCTGAGTCTTTGGTTGAAAACATGGGGAGAAGGATATCTTTTAACAGGTCTTTGGAGTCTGCAAGTGTGGCCACGGAAGTATATATGCAGGCATAATGTGCCGCGAATGCTTCCGCGACATCTTGCAGATCGCTCAAGGTCTTGTCTGTTTCCATATGGAGTATGTAGACCCATCTGTTTGCACGCTCTCGCTTGTCAAGCCACGCTAGTAATTTCCCTGCTTTGTCTCCTATTTCATATATTCTCTTTCGTGTCGCTGACTGCTTGGTTCTAGCTGCTTCCAACGCCTGGTCTCTATAGTCCTGGTTTTTTAATCTAGCCTGTGTTTAGTCGTGTCTGTGGGATCGCTTGGCAGCCTAGCTTCCAGGTCTAATGGATCTTTCTCAATTGTCTCCCTTGCCTTCCTCTTGTCTGTTTTGCGGACCTCCCACAAGACCACTAGGAACTTAACAGAATTTTCATTTTCTTTGAAATAGGATTCCGTGGTCTGCACTAATCCCATCCGTATATAGGGAACTCTCAGGCACCCTGGGTGTAGAGATATGGTTCAATGGCCACATTGTGTCTCTGCTGCATAACAGGCCCACAGAGGGGAGTGGTCTGAGATTCCCCGTGCCAGGTGGTGCACATCTCCAAAACGGGAAATCCAATCAGCAAAGGTAAAAATGAGGTCAATGCGTGAGTGACTATTATGTGTCCCTGAGTGGAATGTGTAGTGTTGTGCCTGCGGGTTTCGGGTGCGCCAAACATCTACTAGCCCACGGGACCTCAGAAAATCTGCCAGTTGCGAGTGACTTTGCAGAGGTTTTCTAAGGGGGGGGTGACTATCTTTAAGATCACACAGTGTCATGTTGAAATCTCCTCCTATTAGGAGCTCTCCCTCCGGCATGTTTAGTTGGAATTTTGTCAGGTCAGGCATGGCTATGTTCTGTAGTGCTGGTGGAATGTAGACCAAGACAATGTTGACAGGTTTCTCCTCCCAGTGTGCCGTAAAAGCTGCAAATCTGCCCTGTTCATCATCCCTGGTCCATTCTACTATAAAGGGAAATTGTTTCGGTAAAAGAATACCCACCCCTTGATCAGGAGGTAAAGCCGGAGTGACACCACTAGTTTACAGCCCCATCTGTCAATGACTCTGCAGGAGTTTCCCACTAAATGTGTTTCCTGTAAGAGGATCACGTCGAGTAGATTTCGTTTAATGTATTGCTGTACCAACCCTTGCTTTAATTTGTCTCCTAGGCTATTGACGTTCCATGAGAGCAGTCGCAGCCTAGGGTTATGTGTTGTGTTTTGCATGCCTTAGTGCCAGAAAGATCGATCCTTCTCCCCTCCTTGGTATGTTTTATGTTTATGGGGTGGTCTTCGAGGCGATAACTGAATGATGGTTTGTGACAGTGTATCTTACAATGTCGAACTGCGTCTGTTGTATTACTTCACTGGTACTATTGCTTGGAACGTTTGGCTGCCATTCCATTCTATCACTAACCTTACCTACTATAGAAAATAAATAACTATTGCTTTCAGCAAAAAGGAACTCCACCCCTCTCCCTGCATGGCAGACCTAAAACTACCCGCCTCCCCAACATTGCAGAGTGCCTGTTGTCCCTTTCCCACACCAACTCAGGAGACTCTGCCCTGCCCGCCCTCCATCTCTCTACTGCATAATAAACCATGTATGGTACCCATAGAATTTAGATTGTCCCAGCTGCCTTCGGAACCTCAGAAGGCCCCTCACGGAGTACTTCCACTTCTCACTGAGCATTTCAGTCATTTTTGGGCACCACCGTGAAGTGACAGTTGTCTCAACGTGTATTTGTGTCTCTTGATAGTCCCCATGCAGTGCCGTACCCACACCGAAATAAGCGGGCATAAGAGTTCAAGAAGTTGTCAGTGTGCCCTGTGTTTCGTCAGTTGGGTCACCCTCACTGTGGTCCGAGTCTCCATTGGTACATTCGAGGTTCCTTTGTGTTTTCCACTGTTGATTGTTACTTTTCTCGCCTGTGCTGGAGACGCCCACCCGTCGCCAAGCATCCAACCATTCCCAAGTTTCATCCGGGCTTGAGAAGAACCATAATTTTCCCTCTCCTTCCACTCGTAGCTTAGCTGGGAAGAGAATTGCGTAGGTCATGTCTTTGGGCCACATGCATCAAGCTTTTTCCGGTCGCAAACGGGCCCTTTTGTAACCCGAAAAAGGCCTTTTCCGATGCATGTAGCTTTTTGCATTCACAATATAGGTAATCGCAATTTATTGCAATTACCTAAATTGCAAATGCATTTAGGGAATTGCAAATTGTGATTCCCTATTTGAGATGCATCAAGCCTTTTCTTAAATGCGACTTTGCATTTAGGAAACTCTAATTACCATCAACTTCAAGTTGATGGTAATTTGCAAATTCTTTGAAAAATGCACAAAAGTGAATTTTTCAAAGTGACATGTGGCGCACAAACATGTGTGTGGGCCACATGTGCTCACTTACCTTTTGGGGGTGGTGCATCAGGGGGGCCTTAGGACCCCTGGCACCCTTGCAATTGCATTCGCAATTTCCGATTACCAATTTGGTATTCGCAATCTGCGAATGCATTTTCATTAATTCCTATGGGCCTATAGGCCCATAGGAATGAATAGAGTGACATTACCTAATAGCGATTCACAATTTGTGAACTGCTATTAGGTAATGTGTAGGAATCACAATTTATTTCACAATTCCTACATGCATAAGGAATTGCGATTCCTAAATAGTGATTCCTTAAAAATCGTTATTTAGGAATCGCAATTCCTTATGTTGAGGCATGTGCCCCTTTGTCTCTTAGGGCTCTTTTGACTTCCATAAAGCTTCACCTGTAATATTATGTCATGGTCCCGAAAGTTGAAAATGCGAGCCAAGATTGGCCTTGGAGGCACCCCTTACTTTGGTCATCCGCCTGGCACTCGGTGGGCTCGTTCAACAGAAAAATACTTTGAGAGGCCACAGGGTGGAGGTATTTCAAGACTAGGTCTTCCATTAATAGATCTGCTACTAGCCCTTCCGCTCGTTCAGAGACCCCAATAATTTTCAAGTTGTTGCTCCTGGATTGCTCTTCATCATCAAGTTTGGCCTCAAGTGTCCTGCTGGAGTCTTTGAGATCGCGGACTTGGCGATTGAGTGATTCAGCTTCTGTACGGAGCTTCATCGTCGTCTCTTCCAATTCTGTGACTCTTGCGTTTCTAAGATCAGCTCTGACGGGTGATATCTCCATTGTCACTGAGACTATTCAAGTTTCAAGCGAGGTGTACACTCTGTTGAGGGCTGTAATAATATCTTGGAGGTTTATTTCGCCTTTAGCAGTGAGTGTGTGGCCTTTAGACTGCATGGAATCCCGAGGGCCTTCCAGATCATCTTGGTTTTTGTTCCAGGTGAATTTATCTAGTTTGGTGTGGTAGCTATTTCATTCTCCTTTCCTGCCTGTCATTGAAGAGAGTGAGGCTATGGAATTGTACAACAGTCACCAGCGCCCCACTGGGGTACTCACAGCCACCTACCGGTGGGGTAGCTGGTAGTCCACGCCACCTCTCGGCTTGTGGCTTATTGGTCCCTTGCCTTCACTCCAGTATGTCTAGTTTTAACCGATACCTCTGCTAATGGGTCAAACCCCCCTATCCAAGGGGTGGGGGGCTGCCTACCAACAACCTCAGCTCCCTGATGTGAGAAGGTAAGGTAGTCTGGGCTGTGTTCTAATGTGCTTAATTCCAGAGCGCACCCACTGAGTCCCCCACCCCAGACATACGTGTGCCCAGTACTGTTTTTTGACTGGAGTTCCGTTATGAGGTCAGGAGCAGTTTGTGGTGTTGCCAACTCCTTGCGTGCTTCTCCTCCTCTTCCCCAGGGCCTCATATGCTCCAGACGATTGCCTGTGTATAGGGCAGGTGTTAGTGCGGCCAATCTGTTTTCCCCCGAGAGCAGCTGTCAAGTTCATACTCAACGCGCAAGATGAGGTGCTGCCCCCGCCATGCCAAAGGCTCTCTGGGGCTCCACCGGTACCGGCTGCTTCCCGCCACTGTCCCATGATTTATACTATACCCGGCCCAGTCCACTCCAGCTGCTTGGGGAGTGCTGCCCGTAGATGTGCCACTGATTCCTTCTGTCCACTTGTGCTGCTGCTGCCCCTCGCTGTCTCCGCCCTCCATTGAAGGTGCCACTGCCGCCGCAATATCTGGCCAGCTCCCACTGATCAGCTGGGTTCTCAATTGGCTACTGGGATCTTGACTCCGTCGTCTGCCCTCCAATTGCTCTCGTAGCACCCTAACCTCTCAAGTGGGAATGTGGGACTTCCGCGCCTTCAATTCCGGTGCAGTCCGATCTCCCCTTGCTCCAGCACCCAGCTTCCCCCTGTACGCAAGTCTTGATATGCTCCTCGGGCTGCTGGCTTCTCTGGATCGACCGGTGCCTCCGGGTGACTCCTGAGGGTGTCCGGTGAAAGTAGCACTGCCTTCTATGGTACTGCACATGGATTAATAGGTGGATTTACTGGGATTTGGGTCAGGGATTACAGGAGCTTCCCTAAATGTCGGCAATCTTGCTCGGCCGCTGGCCATGCCCTCCATGCTTTCTTGTCTCACACGCCCTGGTTTGCTAAGCCCCACAGTTTATCTGCAAGAATGCTCTTGACAATCTAAGTGTGTTGGGGATGCAGCTATACTATCTCTTAATCACAGCTTGAATTCATCAGCTCTTCCAGATGGAATCAGAAGACTAAGGAGGTAATTCTTTACAGCAGCTCCTGGCTCCACAGCCTTTGACTCTCAAAGTGAGCTGTGGACAGCCACTCAGTGGAGGTAGTTGCACCCTCCAGGCGGAATCTTCTGACAGAGATCTAATGAGCAGTGGTGGCTCAAGGGCATGTTGGAGTCTTCACTTGGAGGTAACGTAGTCCTTCACCCTTTGGGGCAGGCAGCAGCACCAGATGATTGAATCCATGGCCAGTTAGCTGGTCATACACTTCTGGCCGAAATGTGGTGCATCTCATGCAGGGAACTGCACAGGGACATCAAGGAGACCCTTTCACAGCCTGGAGCCTCTCATTGCAAACTCTCACGGGTCATCAACTTCATCTGGGGTTCCCTTCAACAGGAACACACATGGGCCAGTGGCAACTTGATAGGGGCCCCCTGCAAAGTACATGGAGCCCCCCCTCCCCCACTGGACCCAGTCAGGAGCTCTCCAACCAGGGGCCCGTGCACAGTGGATAGGCCCCCTGGAGCTTGAGAGTCTTCCCGCACTGTGGGGGCTGCTGTGGCTAATGTTACGCTACTGATATATATATATAAATAACCAATCAAAAAAAATTACAGAAAAGATTCCATTAATATTACATTCATAACATGAACAAAAAAGAGCTAGGGTAGACTATAACTTGAAATAAAATAAGTGGAATGTTTAAAACATATGTGATATGAAATGATGTGCAGCCTAAATGTGATATACAATTTGAGTAACTTACATGCATAATAATTCTAAAATAGCATCCATAATTGCACCTATAACAAGCATTGGCATAGCCAATAGGTCTCACTTGTGGGACCTTATAAGTGTTTAGCCATGCAACAGTTGCATAACTAAATACTCATAAGGTTCCAAAAGCGAGACCTATTGGCTATGCCAATGCTTGTTTCTGTTTATTACTGCTCTGTAGTAATGGCGGCGCACGGGTGCCACCATTACTACATAGAAGTAATAAACAGGAAAAAAAAGCAAAGAGAACATCAAAGCGGCCAGTGCGGCCGCAAAAGTGATCGCGATCGCAATCAAACATCAAAGCGGCCGCGAAAGTGAGGCGCGCGCGCCCGCGCATATGCACTGTGGCTCTAGGCTACAGTGGAAGCACTTTTTTGGGCCCTCACAAAAAGTCTCGCCAGACCAGCGCATGAGCTGGGTCAGGCGAGACCTAAAAATGCATACAGAGAGATAAGGAAGCGATTAAAACCAGACAACATTTTTAGAATACTCAAGCTGAAATCATGGAGATATGCCATGTAACATTACTTACAAGAAACAACAGTGGATGTAAAATGAATGGGGCTAAGTCTGAAGATTAACACTGAAAGATAGCATCCAAAGAGGAAGTCAAACAGGGAATCATAGAATCAGCCGACCCCTTTGAAGGCAAGTTAAGGAAAATAAAGGCTATTACAAAAATGATATATGCTGCGTTAAGTTGTCAGCATTTTTAGATTTAGAAGAAACATGAGACGGGGGACTACATGCAGGAAACAGACGCGTAGTCTGAAGACAAGAGAGACAAAGGGGGAATCTCAGTTTCAGTTTTACTGAATGACACTTTGAGAAAAGTTAATAACTGACTCATGATTCTTTAACTAATTTGGTTTACAAGCCGATTGGGTCTAAGTCGGAGGAATGCTGATATTCTAAAATCGCCAGTTCACCGACACTGGATGCAGATGTACTGCATTGTCGGCTGTCGTGGACTTTTCAAGGGTGTGGCGTGCTTGAGTTTATCTAACGCTTGTAAGTAAACCTGAGGAAATATAGTCTCAGCGATAATGTGACCTGCACCAATCAGTAGTATTTTGTGATGAAAACTTAATTTTTTTGTTTCATTTGCTCACATAAAAGTGGTGGATTTAAGAGAATCCATAATGTAAGGGGTGCCCAGTCAGCATAGAAAGGTCAGAAAAATGCAGACATGTTTACAAATTCATAGAAGAGCTCCAAGAATACCGTCACCCTAACGCTGTAAAATATATCTTAGTAAGCATTTCATTGAGGGACACCTAAAATACTATGATTTGTGAAAGAGCAAAAATATCACACTGTAGATCAATGGTTTGACATTGAGTAGAGCCATGGATAAGCACTATCACATAGTGCTTTACAAAAAACTCAACAATAAAATATGTACAAACACATAATTATGTGTAAGGTTTCAAGAAAACAGTGCAAGAAGTCTATGGTAAAAGTGTGTGCATAAATCTATTTGAGGAAGAAGACAAAGTATATGCAGCTGCGGGGGGGGGGGGGCGATAGAGGGCGCGCTGCGAGATGGCCGCACGATAGTGCAGCTCCACTGGCCGGAATAATTATCCGACGAAAATTAGCCCAGAAGGCGAACATGGCCAAGATTAACCCACAAAATCAAGCACCGGAACACCAATGCTACAGATAACTGAAGGTGGAGGACGCTTTTATAGTGCAAATCAGCCAAAACATTCACTTGAAAGCAGCGTGCTCCGCGATCGGGGCCCAAGACAAAACCGTGACACGGGACGTTATCTGAGCGAGGGCGGCGAAACCAACTGTATCACGGGCACCCCAGCGCATTGGTCCCAAGCGGGCACTCCACAGTGATAACTACCGAGCTACCCAGCTGCATTCTGCCAGAAAGCGGAGACATCTGCTCGAAGCCATGCCGCCATACCGTATGACACGCACACCGCAATGTAACACAGGCGGCGATGGCAAATGGTGGCAAAGGGCGGAAACAGGTCTCCTACGGTGAAGCATTCCACGCTATAACCACTCTTCTTTCTTGAAAATTGGCCGCAAACTGCAGCGACAAGTGAACCAAGCATGCACGAATGAACATTGCACCCACAGGGAAAACATCTAATTTCAGGCAACTGCTCCAAATGGGACGAATGTGTGGGACTGGTGGCAAGCAGAGCAGACTGATTTCACTGCTGCAACAAGACTGACGCTACTCAACTCTGCTGAAGCAAACCACAAGTCGTGACAACATTGCACCAGTGAATAACCTCAGACTCTATTGAGACGCCAATGGGCAAAATGGACAGCCAAAATATCATTTGAGGCCCGCCGCATGCCCAAACCGACTCTGGCGCACTCTGATACCGAACTGGATACGGAGAAAGGCAGGGACACAAATATGGAAACAGCATTGCATGCTATTCAGGAAAGTCTGCAAGCCATAGATGGCAAAATCGATACCTTAACTATACGAGCCGACAACATGGCTACAAAACTAGATAAGCAGGGTGAACGCTTGGACGCTGCAGAACTGCGAATATCCGCGGTTGAAGACGAATCAGGTACCACGGCAAAAAAGTGCAATGAAATGGATAAGTTACTGGAAGTAATTAAAAACAAATACAAAGATTTAGAAGCGAGATCTCACCGGAATAACATAAGAATTATGGGAATTCCAGAAAGAGCAAACACTGGGCTCTTAGAAACCTTTGTTGAAGTTATGTTGGCCACAGTCTTTGGAGCGGACAGTTTCTCCCCTCTACTTATAATTGAACGAGCACACAGGTTGCTGACGCCAAAGCCACCACCAGGAGCCCTGCCACAGCCAATCATATCCTGAATACTAAACTATTGGGATAGGGATACAATACTGCGATTGGCGCGCGAGAAACAACAAATCACCTACAACGTCTCGTTCTACCCTGATTTTACGCTAGTGATCCAAACAGCACGTAAGGAGTTTGCACCTGTGAAGAAAAAATGAAGAGACATGGGAATAGCGTATGAAATGTTATACCCAGCAAGATTACGGATCACCCAAGAGGGACAAATGAAAATACTGTCTACACCGAAAGGAGTACATGATTTTATAAAGCACGCATCCAACAAACGGAAAAATGCAGAACGTACATTCTCCTCTTCACAATCAGACTGAGGAAGTGGGTAGCCTGTCATAATGACTCTTCCTACCGGTGAGACTGCAATGTTATAGGTGAATGGCTGGCAGCAGACTGGAGATATCCTGATCAGAAATGCTCAAGGTAGGCTGCATACCCTGCAAAAGTAACTGGGCTGTATTACTCCTGTTACACAGACACTAGAACTCTGCATAAAGCCACTTGTAAAGACTGTACAGCACCAGGTACTCCAAATTTAATAATACGAGGTAGCTAAGGGGCTAGGGTAGTACTGCGGTAATAACTGTTTGAATGTGTTTAGCCACGAATGCCCCCTATAAAAAGATCGAGACATGTAACGTATTAGGCACATGTGATGCCGGTACTAAGTAAGGCTCATAAAGGTGGCTTGTGAGCAACAAACCCCAACTGTATTAAAGTGCCTTAAATGTATAATTAGAATATACGCCATCTACACTGCAAATATTCCGTCCACATCCGCTCCGTGGATGAAAAGTTCAGGCACCTAGCGGCCTCCCCGACAAAGGTAAAATGTAGTTTACTCTGTTTGACTGGGCATGTCTTCGGCATAATTGGGATGCTGAAGTGGGTGGGGGGATTATGGGGATGTTTGTTTTCTCAGGCACAAGTAATTGCCATACAATGCTATATGTCATGGAGAAATACACCAACTGTTGGAGCACTAATTTTAGACAAGCACTACTAAATGTATACGCAAAAGGGAGCATAATATATTCATTACAAATATACAATACACTTCGACAAGGGGACGCAAATATCATAGACCACACTATTATAGATGACCAAAGTAAATATATCATTGCCACTGGACATCTACATGGAACCCGGGTAGGACTAGTTAACGTTTACGGCCCAAACATAGACAATCCTGATTTCTACACAAACATCTGTAGAAAAATATGTGAATTACCAGACATGGAAATACTGTGGGGCGGAGATCTTAATATCTCACTCAATGACAAGCAGGATAGATCGGGCACAACAAAAGAACCCGACATACGGGCAATTAAAGTAGTAAAGGATGGCATGACTGAATTTAAGACGGTGGATATATGGCGCCTACGAAATCCACACCATTCAGACAGCACGCACACATCCACAGTCCATAATAGCTGGTTGCGTATTGATTACTGGCTGACAACGGAGTTAGCCAGCACATGGACACGTGATATACAACACCTTCCACAGACATTATCGGACCATAAGCCAGTGTTACTCTCCTTAGACTTCCCTACTTACACGCTCCCGCCTTAAATATGGCTATTCAATGCTAAATCACTATTGGACCCACTCTATAACACCACAATTAGGAATGCAATTGAAGAATACTTTGAACTGAATAAAAACTCTGTAGACGAAGCTAGCCTGTTGTGGGAAGCTTTTAAAGCCACTATACGTGGCATCTATAGGAGTACAAATGCAGGAATACTGCGAGACATAAAAGCTCAATTGACTAGGTGTGGGAACAAGCTCAGACAGTTAGAAGAGAAATATGAACGCACACACAAAACTGCTTTACTAGGTAACATCAGGGAAGTGTTAACTGAATATCAGGAACTCGCCGATAGTGAGATCAAATACACAACGCTGCGGCAGACAGCTCGAGCATACGGTAAAGGCGGCAGATCAGGACGAGTACTAGTACAAAAAATATGCAGTACGCGCAAAACACACACACAGTAATTAAAGTTAAGGATCCACAAGGTACACTGCATTATAGTGCCGGCATATTAGAGGCCTTCATGACAACATACGGAGAGCTCTATGTGACACGAAACACAGCCACAGCACAAGACGTCCTAGACTACCTAGAAGACATAGCACTAGTATGGCTATTTGATAACCAAAGGAAATATTTAGCGCAACCAATCACGATCGAGGATGTTACAGAAGCCGTTAAAATATTGCCCAATGGAAAAGCCCCTGGACCAGACGGGTTCACTGGGGAATTCTATAAGGAATATGCAGAACTATTGAGCTCCTATTTGGTGGAAATGTATGAAGATGCCCACAATAAACAAACACTTCCGCCTACATTGCGAGAAGCATTAATAATTGCCCTCTTGAAACCAGACAAAGATCCAGAAATCTGCAAATCCTATTGACCTTTATTCTTAATAAATACGGATACAAAAATATTAGCTAAAATTATAGCCATAAGACTCCAGCTGCTAATGCAAAGTATCATATTACCTGATCAATCTGGATTCATAACCAATAGATCTACGGCACACAACATACGCACCCTATTCGCACTTTCCCATCAACTTAATCCAGAGCTGGAAGCGGCGGCAGTACTACTGAATGCTGAAAAATAGTTTTAATCTGTTGAATAGGCATACTTGTTCACAGTGTTGCAAAAAATGGGTATACCTCCTAGCCTACTGATATGGATTAAGATCTTATATACCAAAAATGTGGCGCATATTAAGTAAATAAGCACGTCTCAGGTACGTTACATATCCAGTGCGGAACGAGACAAGGGTGTCCGCTGTCGCCCTTGTTATTTGCCATCGCGCTGGAACCACTGGCATGCAAAATTAGACAACAACACACGGCCACAGCATTGAAGTTTATCCAACACCCTATAAACATATCATTATATGCAGACAACATGGTACTGTACTTACGTTAAGCCCGAGTCAACTTATCTCCTCTGCTGAGGGAATATAATAAATTTGGTAGACAATCTGGCCTCCAAATCAACTGGAGTAAATCTATGATAATCCCCCTAACGGAAATTACCAAACCACATCCGGTGGAATTCTCACCAGAATGGCAAGTAGACCCCATAAAATACCTAGGCACATGGTACCATAGAGACCCAGAGATGGTAATCACGGAGAACTATGGGAAAGCATTAGTTAAAATAGAAGAGCAAATCGAGCGTTGGATCCATCCACCATTATCCTTGGCAGACAGAATGGCCATTGTTATGATAGTTGTCCTCCCTAAATTTCTTTATTTATTCAATAACATCCCCATAACACCACCAACGACAATTTTTATGAGACTAACCACAAATATAACAAGGCTCAAATGGGCAGGGAAACAAGCACATATCGAACTGCGAACACTAACGCTACCATACGTGAAAGGGGGATTCGCAGTGCCAGACTTCTTACTTTATTATTTATGCACACAAGTGCAATATGCGCACTATTGGTACCACCCAATACAATATATGCCGCATGTAGCAGTGGAAGATGGTGATGCACATCCCATATCACTGCTATGCATATTGCCACACCAGCGCACACACATAGCCAAAACTGAAATAAATACCATCAGAACCACAAACTTGACATGGCAACCCATGGGTAAACTAGCACATAAGCTGCACTATATGCACCAGCAATGCCCCTACAGCAACACCCCTCGATATCTGTGTCACAAGACAGACATGGAATGGCAATGCGCCAACAAGTCGGTATCGATACAATGGGGGACCTATATAATGAAGGCAAATTCATCGACCATAATGACCTAAGCTATATAAGCAACCAAACAAAACTACTTAAATTTGTGTATCACAGATTACAGGGAGCAATTAGAAACCTCTATCCCACATTTCCAGATGAGCCACCAACCTTGGCGGCATTACAAATGACCATCACTACCCCAACCAATGCCCATATGGTGACCAATCTATACAAATTATTACAAGAAGATATAGCGGGGGACACTGGTAAAGCTCGAGAGTGGTGGAATGCTCACCTTGAGTCGCCGTAACTGATGAAGACTGGCACAACTGCTGTGCGCTGACAGCAATGCTTGCTGCCAACGGAAACCTACGCATAATCCACTATAAATATCTACACCAAATCTACCACACCCCACTCAAATTACAAAAATGTGGTCTCCGGGCAGATGCCAGCTGTCAGCGATGTGGGGAAGAAAATGCCGACTTTATGCACTTAGCATGGCGATGCGCTAAGATTGGTAAGTACTGGGAGGAAATAACTATAACTTTAGGCCATGTACTGGAATCTAAAATAGAATGTTCAATACAAGTCTGTCTGTTGGGTCTAGTAAAACATCTACGCTCTGCGAAGCGTTGACTGTGTGCTGTGGCTAAGAGAAAGGTATCAATGTGCACTGGGACAGTAAACAATCCCTTAGCAGTAAACATTGACTAATGGACTTGGTGTATTGTAGAGACACTGGAAACATACGAAGAAGAACTCCCAACATCGTCAAAGCCTAAGGACTACTGGAACACCCCTAACGGACTTTCTAAGGACCAACCCAGATGTGTTACCTACTATTGCTGCATAGCTAACTGGGGTCTCTATGGAGGAAAAAGGAAAGACAGCTGTATTGTACTGTTTGTAACTGCTATGTATGACATTCGCAATGCCGAAATGACCACCACTGTAACCTGAGATGTTTGTTGTATGTGTTATTAAAAATGCAATAAAAACCTTTAAAAAAAAGTATATGCCGCTGCAAAGAATAGTGTGGGGGGCCTACAGTTTTGAGACAGAGGTATACTTTACATTAAATAGTACATTTCTTTACAGGCATGGGGATCACTTGCAGAACCAAGGGGCATATCAGCAACACCCGGCGATAATTATCGCTCAGTGCTTTTAGCATGAGGATAATTATCGCCGGCTAACGAGGATTTTTATCACTGAGATAGCGTGCTATTAGCAACGCTTATCTCCTCAGCGATAAAAATCCTCACGCTAACTGCCTAACGTGAGATTAACCCAGCGATAATCTCACGCAATGTGGTGTTAGCTTGCTGATAGAGACTCACAAACTTAGCCATGATATCCACCCTCCATAGGATATCATGGCTAAGTCAGTCCTGAAGCAGGTGTAAGGAAAGCAGCGAAAACAGGGGTTATCGCTACTTTTCCTGATGCAATGCTTCATAGCGTGGGGCTTGATGATAGGAGAAATGTCGCTTAGCGACATTTCTCCTGTCATGTTAGGTCAGGAACGCCCACTTTGCATCTCATTAGAGATGCAAAGCTAGGCGTAAAGAATCCTCACGCTAAAGCAAGGTTTCACGCGTTAGCCTGCCCTTACTAATTAGGCGATAAAATTATCGCTGCTTTTCGGACGAAAATGGCCGCAAAAGCAGCGATAATTTTTTATCGCCTGCTTGTAAATATGCCCCCATGTGTTTTGTTGCACACTCCTCACACCCTGAGAAAGGAGAGTTGTGTATAGTTACATACAGGATAGCACAGAAAGCATACTGGAGCATGCTCCTCTTCAATACTGATGGGCTTATGGTCCTGTGTATCATGTAGGCTTCCTTTCTACAAGGAGACATCTGAGCCCTACAAAAATCAACAGCTGTTGCTTGACATGCCTGGAGTTCAGGTTCACCTTTAACATGGCTGCAGAGGGTGGGCGAGCTCACAATGCACAGGAATTAAAAAGAACAGTGTGCACAGTCTGCCAAACAACACACAGCAACAGCAGCCCTGCGATAGCCTCTGGCTGCAGATTTTATTTGTGGAAAAGCTGAACATCACGAACACCACTTATGGCAGACACACTCCATCGTTCAGCAAAGATCACCAAGCTACAGCTCAGAGACACTGTGGTAGGGTGATTCACGAGAACCTCAGACAGCACCATAAATAACATAGGCAAAGTTCAATAAACTTTTCTCAAGGCCGGGATGGGAAACCCTAAATCCTGTGCCACTACAAAAGCATTACACACTTTCTTGAGTCGAGCTGATAAATTCCAATGTGACCCGAGGCACAGGTGAAGGACGCCAAGTTCTACCTTTAACAAAACTGGCCAAACGAAGCACAATGTCCGCAGTACAATCTATCAGCCCTTATGCCCCTTAAAGGAATACTCACCCAGTCCCTGCAGCATCTGCACATTACTGACCTGTAGCCAGTGACTGGGCCATGCATTGGAAAAGCAGCCTGTGCCCCAATGTTTTCATTGTGTATGATGATGGTGGTGTGAGTGTGTAGGAAAGTGGGTTATTGGTAGGGGCAAATGTATGTCTGCCACTGGCAAAAAGGCCACTAACACATGATAGGACTCAGCACAGGTCTTAGAAAATTATTCCCATGCTCAAACCTTGGTAACGTGGCTGCGAGCAGACAGGCTCAACTTCAAAGACAGGTATGTAAAGAATTTAAAAACAGCATATCAGTAAATAATTTAGACACGACACATACTAAAAATCCAACACCAATTTATAAAACTAGGAAATATTTGTATCTTTAAATTGACACCAAAATGACAAAAGTCCAAGGTAGGGGACCAGAGATATGAATTTTAAAAGATTTAATAAATTATAGCACTTAGAAGATTATAGCATCATATTGTGATACCTGCTCGCGATAGACCGGGGCAAAGTCAAAGGTTCAGGCCGGGTGCGATGGAGCCCTGAGTGGCTACAGCTCCCAGCAGGTCCCGGTCTCAGTTTCTACCTTCACACTTATAAACTATTCTGGAACTTTTCTTCTCGAGGGTCCTCAAAGCTCCCAGCCAGTCCGGATCCGGTGAGGGTTCGCCGGTTTGACTTGTGACGAGGTCCCGATCAACTTCCCCGGAGCAGACTTAGAAAATATTTCAAGATTGGTTCAGCGGGACAACCCAGGAATCCAGGCCGGCACGCGATGGAAGGCAGGCGGCTTGGTTCTCACGGTTGCTCCCGGTCACCTTTTCTACAAGCAGACTTAGAAACTTTTCTGGAGCTTTTTCTCGCTGGGGCCTCTCGATGCTCCTCATGTAGCCTGATCTGGTGAGGGTTCGCCGGCTTCAGTTTTCTTCTAGCCCCGGTCAAACTCTGGAAGTTGGACCCATGGAGCTTTTAGTGGGACGAACCTGGATGGCTTGGCCGGCTCGCGGTTGAAGGCAGGCGACCTGGCTGACCAGGTCGAGTCGGTCCGTCTATGGAGCTTTTTTTTCAAAGTTGTTCCAAAGTTCTCCAAACTTCTTGAACTTCTTCCTGAAGTTCCTCAAAGGGTCCCAATGTGTCTCAAACTTACTCCAAGGGTCTGGAAGCTCCAAGATGGTCCTTGAAAGTTGAGGACGTCAGTTCCCACAATCCACTGTTACAAAACCCTTACTAATCCACTGATGGTTCTCCAAGGTGTAGATTTAATTGGTGATGTTCCAGTTGAGCTCTTTTAATCTGTAGCTTTCAGGGAGTCCACTCTTTAGTTCTTTTTCAGCCAAATAATCCACAGGGCTGTTGTTTCAGATGGTGCAGTTTTCAGAGGTCAGGCCTTAGAAATCTTTGCACAGCAAAACTTCTCAGGAGAGCACTTCTTGCTTCAGTAAGTTTCAAGCAGCAGATCTGGAGGGCTCTGCCCCTCTCAGATACTTATTCCAAGTTCTCTGGGTCATGCAGGAGGTCACTTCTGACCAATGGGAGCAGGGTAACTCCTCAAAGTTATGACCACATCCTGTAGAGTGTGGCATTATTTTGTCCCAGAGTGCATCAAATCTTCCAAATCCATAATGGCTGATTTTCCAGCAAGGAGGTAAGAGCTGGCTAAACACACCCCTAGGATGGCTAATTTACATAGACTATCTCACCTGTATCTGTTCATACCTTTCTTAATCCTACCATCTGCCTGAGGTGGTAAGTTCAGAGCTGTAAATGACACTGGCCTCTGCTCTCCTCTTTGAAGACCATGGTTTACGACTTCTCCCCCTGGCCTGGCATTCCTACGGAACAGCACACTGCCCTCCCAGCAGAGCTGGTCAACCCCAGGGGCTCTTTATCACCTCTACAAGGCAGCCTGGCTAATCCACTTAACTCTGACCAATCAGGGCAGATCACTGGAAGGCTGAATTTGGACTAATACCATTCTGGGAAGTCTTTGAATGGTATTTCTAGCCCTCTCCTATCCATAGTTATTAATTAATAACTTCCTACCATGTTAACCCATGTAACAGGGGATTTGCAATGGAAAAATGACTTGGGCCATTTTTCCAGCACCAGGACTTATAAAAACATATTTTATAAGTACTTGTCTTATATCTACAGGAACCCCACCCCATGTGCAACTAGGGGAGACTATAGGGGCTCTGAATCTGTAGAAATATTGCAGATCCTTCCTCCACAGTGCTCCTAGCATCAAAGTCGAATCTGAGTAGCACTATCACAATATGCGGAGTGAAATGTGAAATTTCACTTTACCTAGGCATATAAAAACTCATTTTTATAAGAGTGTACCTTATACATCTCTCACCCCCCCCCCCCCCCCCACCCCTGGGATACCTAGGTGAGACCCTGGGAGTCCCTAATATGCCAAAACATTGTAGGTTATCCATTTTTAAGTGCCCCAAACACCAAAGTCAAGTTTGGGCACAATTTACTTTTTAAAAGCAGTCCTGGCACCCACTGCTGCTTTTAAACTGACCTCAGGTTTCAGCAGTGCACACATGCAAGTACAAAAAGAGCTGCTGGCCTTTAAACTGCCATGCCCCAGGGTACTAGGGACTTCTAGGTAGTTTCAACCCCCCTGCCCTATTATATACTAGGGGCTTATAGGGTAGGTCATGCCAATCACAGGGGTACCCCACTATACCATTGTGTACCCTAGTTTATGTAGGTGTTTTAACTGTATTCTAATGTGTTTCTTTCAGCATTGCACTGGCCCTGGGCTTGGTTAGGCAGAGCCCAGAGTCAGTCAGAGTCAGTTACCACCAGCATCAGTCAGCAAACAGTTGGGGGTTGCCCAGGGCACAGGATGACTTTGCAACAGGGTGGCAGGGGGGAATGAGGCATCAAATTCCGCAACCTTCAAAGGACACTCACAGATAATATATATGCCAAAACCAGTCATTGGTTGTAGCAGCTATTGCACATAGGTTGAAATATACTGCACCTGGGTGGGTGTAGTAGTACTCACCTAATCTAGTTGCAGGCTACTTCAGTACCGTGGCTGGCGCAGACCACTGGCGTTGTCACACATGCAGTTTACACAGCGCACATGACTCACCCTTTGCCCTTTACTGCCGCACCCTGAAGACCACTATGTGGTCACCGCGCAGTAGTGCCGCACAGGCTGGCAGTGTGTCGTGCACCAAATGTGAACATGTGGCACTGCAGCTGTGTGAGCCGAGCCTCCGCCTTTGAGGGGCATTTTAATAATGGCCTATCACCCATGCACAAAGCCGGCAGCTAGCCAATGTGGTGCACGGGTGGTAGGCCATTATTAAAACGCTCAGATACTGTGCGTGATGTGTGTCATGACACTGACTGCATGCTATGTAAAATAACTGTTCCCAGTCTCAGAAACAGAGCCAGACTGTATTGTGTTGCTGAGGGGGCCCCATGGACTTTGGGGGCCCCCCACCCCACTGGGACAGTGGGGGCCAATGTTACGCCACTGACATTGTCTTTTCCTCCTGTCATGTAGCCCCTATAAACCTATATAGGATCTGCGCGTTTAGACAACATAGACTAATTCCAGACATCCCCTCCGGGTATGTTTGCCTGTATACCAGCTACCTCACAGTGCCACTGTAAACTCCTCCTACCAAGGAGAGAATAGTTCTGATCAACCATCGGCCATGACAACTCTGTACTATCAGGGATCGTGGAAACAGTACAGTACTTTTCGCTCAGTCACTCGTGCTCACTGTCTCAGAGAGGTACACAGAATAAAACTGTGGGGACGTTTTGAATAAGCATTCATTGAACCAGCATCGTTATAGTGTAAAATTGGTGTGCTGAAAGAATATGACTCATTACATCGCATAGCAATACCACGCATGCCATTACAATGCGGGTATTACTATGCGATGTTAATTACAACAACTACCATTTCAGCGCAAGATTTTACCACAACTATGCCTTTACCATGCATGCCATTACAACGCAAAGGCATGCGTGGTAAATGTATACTCATGGTAAACGTTTGCAAGGTAAGTGACTACACCTTACCCTACCCTAAACCTATTGTAGTACCAATGCACAACCCTCCCCGACCCCCAGTCCTTTCCCTACAATAACACTACACTACCCTGCACGACCCCCAACACTACACTAAAGACTAAAACACTACCCTACACTACACAAACTCCACAACACTACCCTAAATCCTAAAACACTACCCCAGTACAACCCTCCCTATACCCTCAGTCCGGCCCCTACACTCAAACACTACTCTGCACGACCCCCCGACACTACCCTAAAACCTAAAACACTACCCTACACTACACAAACACCACAACATTACCCTAAACCCTAAAACACTACCCCCAGCATGAACCCCCCCACCCCCAGTCCGGTCCCTACACTCAAACACTACCCTGCATGACCCCCAGACACTACCCTAAAACCTAAAACACTACCCTACACTACACAAACACAACACTACCCTAAACCACTAATGTTAGAACGACCCTCCCTCTACCCCCAGTATGGTCCCTACACTCAAACACTACCATGCACGACCCCTAGACACTGCCCTAAATCCTAAAACACTACCCTACACTACACAAACACAACAACACTACCCTTAACCCTAAAACACTACCCACAGCACGACCCTCCCCCTACCCCAGTACAATCCCTACCCTCAAACACTGCCCTGCAGGACCCGCAATACTACCCTAACCCCTAAAACACTACCCTACACTACACAAACACCACAACACTACCCTAAAACACTACCCCGGGCACGACCCTCCCCGCCCCCCAGTCCAGTCCTTACACTGAAACACTACCTAAAACTCTAAAACACTACCTTACACTACACGAACACCACAACATTACCCTAAACCCTAAAACACTACCCCCAGCAAGACTCTCCCCCTTCCCCCGGTCCCTACACTCTAACACTACCCTGCACGACCCCCCGACACTACCCTAAAACACTACCCAACACTACACAAACACCACAACACTACCCAAAACCCTAAAACACTACCCCCAGCACGACCCCTACACTCTAACACTACCCTACACGACCCGCCCTCCACTACCCTAAATCCTAAAACACAACCCTACACTACACAAACATTACACTACTTTGACACTACCCTAAACCCTGAAAAAGTAACCCCCACCCCAAGCTCAATCCCCCTTACCTCTCTCTCCTTGTGATTCCTCTCTCCTGGTTCCAGCGTTCTCTATGGGGTGGTGCACGTCATTGTGAGGAAACGGAACAGCCTCAGTTTCCTCACAACGATGTGGATAGCCATCCCATCGCATCGTTGTAACGCATGCGACGTAATGACTTGCAGGGTAACAGTTGCGTTGTAATGGCTGTTTACCATGCTGAAACAACCATAAGACAGAAACAGATATAAATGATTACAAACACCAACAGAGTAAAAGGATGGTAGATCCCTACCATTGTGCTAAAACAATGAATACAGTTAAGTATATAAAATACATGACAGTAATAAATGCGTACTCCTACGATGCAACCCTAACCAGATGTACCTAAGTGTACCTAGCAAGTATGTAGGTGTAGAGACCAGAATCCCCCTAGGCTGAAGCCAACCCCATTACCTGAAGTGAGAGACTATGGGACCCCATCCTGGTCTCGAGATAGACATTGCGCGAGGGATGTCAGACCACTGCGAGCTGGAGTATCTGCGTGCCAGAACCTCAGCGTCTTGTGTCAGTGTGTCAGCATGGAAGTCCTTTTCCTCCTCTTTCTGCCTCTGCAAAGATATGGTGTTTATATACCCAAAGTGGTACCCTTAAGGGATCTACCTTGCTGTGTCATGTTGGGCTTAGGATGACGGAAGGAATGACCCTTATACATAGTTATTATGCTGGAGATGGCAGTCCTGGTGAGTTTCGAAGAATCCTCATGCATAATGAATGAGGCTAGTTTTCAAAACCCCACGTCCTGTAAGCAGTACCGTAACTAGGTAAAAGTTCAGTCCCAAGAATCATTATGTAGTGTAATGGCAGGGGAAATAAAGGTGATAGGTTTGGTTGCTACCTGAGCCTATATTGGGGTAAATATATGGAACATAACACTCCTGGACACTATCTCCCCCTGCAGAGTCAGTCACACTCCTTCCCTCTATCAGCAGGCAGGGAGACAGACAAGCTTCTATGCTATTCACGCAGACTCTCACCTCGTCTAGCAGAATGTGTTGACTTCAGATGATGTCCCCTCACCTCTAAGAGACTGACTGTCAGGCAGAGAACAGCCCTGGTTCCACAACTGTTCTTCTAGTATACTCTGTAGAGCACTGCCTTTCTTGTTCAAGAGGGACTTTGGACTGCAAGAAATTGGGTCTGACCTAAAAGTTTCCTCGCTTGAAAACAAAAACTGCAGCCCTGCCCTTCACCCGTGCCATCTACTAAATATCAGTGCTCAAGAAGAACTAATCAGTAGCCCCCATTTATCAAAGTCTTCATGGAATTTCTAAAGGTACCCCTGTCTGAATCCTCCTCACTTCAGTGTCTGGATCTCCACTTTCCAGCCAGAGCAATGCTGGCAATACACATCCACTATCTGGGTAAGCTATTGTCATCCTTTATCTTGTGCCAAGGTAAGACAGAGGCATCCTAAAACAATCCTGCTAGCTTCAGTACTCAGACTCACACACACTCAAATTGATACTGTCACCCATGTCGCAGTTCACTGTACATGCACACACACTTGACATGGACAGAGGATGTCAGCGCAAGGTGCTGTGTTTCACTTAGCAGCAGAACTTTACATGAGAGGAGTCAGTAAGCCACACTCTCACTGATAAAAAGTCCTAGTTACACTAAAGACTCACAAACCATGGTACATTGCCACCATTGCTTTATGCTTTCACCCAGGGCTAGGGCAGTAGTTCACTATAAGCTATGAGGGTATACTTGGTGCGACTATTCAGGTCACAGGGCAGATCAAGCACCTCAAAGAGTGAGAGACAATCCTAGGCCTCTTCACCCACTCTTTTTTTAGCATGATGCCAGGGCCAAAATGAATGTCAGGATATGAAGTTCACTTGTAGTCAGGGGCTCAGGGCAGGGGTATAAGCCATATAGAAATGCAGGCAACATTCCTGTTCCAATAAAGTATACAGAGTAGAACAGATGGAATGTGTCAGAGCCCCTTTTAGAGAGCCACGGGGCAAACATGAGCTACTGGGCTGAGGCATGGTGGTTGAGGCCTCTGCTCCTGATGACCTGGGACCTGACCTACTATGGGCCCTGAGGAATTGTGCCAAGAACCCCTTCAGTACTTGATTCTCACTGGTAGCGTAAGCCAGGCAGTCCAAGGCTTCTTAGAGGGTGAAGTAGGTGCAAGGTGAAAACAGTCTCATGACTCAAAACACATTCAGCAACCCCAATAAATGAATGGCCAGCTAGATACTCACTTTTATGACAAAAGTAATATTGATATACAAACACAAAGTAAAAAACAAAATACACTAACAATATACACAGCGCTCCTAAGGCTAGCGCTTTAACTTTGTCTGGGCACAGTCTTAAGTCCCACTTCCCAGACTACTGGCAGCTGTTATTTTCCATTTATGATAGGTAACATTTAGGTTAGGCTGTGCTATGATTCTGAGTCTTAGAATTTCCACCATGGCTTTGTAGAAGTCAAAGTGTTCCAGCACTTTAACTCTATGAGGCACAATTCAAACTCCATACCCTAACTTTCAAGGTACTACATACCACTGGCCCAGCATACCTCAACAATAACATCTGCTGTCAAGAACCTTCCAGACACCTCCACTCATCCGGACTCCTATATGAACAAATCCCACGCATACGGAATACCACATCTGGTGGTCGAGCCTTCTTCTACATCACTCCTAAAGCATCGAACAACCTGCTGCAACACAAAATAGCCTCCTCCTCACTTCTTGAATTCCACAAGAAGCTGAAGTCCTAACCTTTTGAGTAGTCCCACTAGACCCCAGGTGTGCCTAGACTCACACCTGTTCAGCACCATGATACCCTCTTGGGTGATAGTGCACTTTACAATTCTGCATAACATGACAGAGCAATTTTCCCCTGGGGTCTCTGGCCTGGTGACCACTCTTACCCTCTCCTACTAGTGTTGTGATATGGAAGACCCCAGAATCACGTAGCACTCCGACATAACAGTGGACTGGAGTGGATGTCAGGGATGAGAGGTAGTCTGTCCACTGCAGGCAAGTCGGCTGGTTATCTGCGCTGCTCTTCGGATGATACAGTATGTTCAGCTGATCCTGCTGGCAGGTCAGTGGCAGTCACTCATCTAACGATGCTTTAGTCAGGGCTATGGATTCATTGGTCAACACCTACTGCTCTCCATGGTCACACGTTGTACGTAGCAATGGCCCCACCTGTTGGCATACGGTGTACCAGGGCAACAGCCCAAGCTCTTCATAGCGGCTCCCTCTGGCATACGGGGTGACTGACTTTTAGACAGCACACAGGCGAACAGGCCGATCAGCATAGCAGTGACATTTTTCATGGTGGCCCCTTCTAGCAAACGGGGATGCTGACAATGGCAGGGGGGCCGATCGGTGCGGTAGCAAATATCTGCATGGAGGCCCTCTCCCCATATAGGGTCACTGACTTTGGTCAGCACATGGGCAGATGGCCTGATCGGTGCACCAACAGTTATATCTTTATGGTGGCCCTCTCTGGTGCACTGGGCCGCTCACTTGGGTCAACACGTGGGCGGGCAGCCCAATTGCTGCAGTAGCAATTGTATATTCACAGCAGCCCCTCTGGCATACCGGGTCATTGACTTTGATCAGCACCTGGGTGCCCAGCCCGATCGGTGCACTACCAAGATCTCGCATTTTTCTTCAGGGATCTAATCGCCAGGATCCCCCCACGGGACCACACTGCCTTCAGGCACTCTCCTTCTCATAAGGTCTTGTGGTCACACCAGGCAGGCAGATGCTGGTACACCAGACTCTAGGGCAGGTGGTCATGATTTCCTTAGATGATGTCTCACCCATCTAGCAGGCTGTCAGACCTCAATTCCCAGTTCTAGTCAAGCAAGGCAGAAGTCTTACTGAGCTTCTCCTTGTTGAAGTACAGACGCAGCTGACTGCTTGATGGTTGAAGATATGGGAGACTCAAACTCCCCGTTTTGTAATTCATTTCCAGACTTAGATATGATTTAGTGTCTCAAGCTTTGAAGTTTGTGTTGCAAGGAGTGCCCCCTTTGAAGTGCCATGCCTCTGTCTTGTCCTTTGCACAGGAAGTAGTCTGTCACAGTAGAAGTGATTATAAGCCCAGATAGCTCAACAACACAAGCAATGGATGTTACTTGTGGATCACACCTGAATATCGGCCTCACTGTTATATGCCTAACAAAAGGTTCCAAAGACCCCCAGCCCTAGTCTTTATGATTCCCTTATCAGTCCACTGTCCTGCCCAAGATGTGCCCAGGACCCACTGATATAATCAAAGAGCCTTTTTGAAGGCACACTTGAGCCTGGATCTCCCTTCTTCCAGTGTGTGTCCTACTAAGCTCTCAGGAATGTAGCAATTCACAAATGTTTCTGGGGGGCTTCTCCACATGCCTTCTCTAGGCCCTGGATTTCCAACATGAAACCCACAGGCCTCCATTTATTCTATTAGTTAGAGACACACATTCATCGCAGCACACTCATGGAAACATGTGTGCTGCACAGTGCTAAATGCTAACATGATGTAGGCCAATGGAATGTTCAGCACACATCCTCAGAAAGTTACATAAGTCACTGTGGGGTCGGTAGGCCCCACTCCAGTGATATAGGTAAAAAAGCCTGTTCACACAACTGGTCATCATTACTAAAACACAATATGCTGCCACCACACTACCTAACTTATGGTAAGGGCGGTAGCCCTCAACAGCGGCGAGGTTAGCACTTTAGGCACCCTACCTGGTCTAAGACGAGCGCAATCTGTGAGGGAGGCCTAGGTCTTGTCACCGATACATGAACTGTGTTCATCCATGACCAAAAATCAGCACCAGGGATCCAGATATCATTGCAGCTGGAGCTCTCAGGGTAGGGGTGAATGTCTGTCACCATGAGAGGGTTTTTTCCATCCCAACAGGCCGGTGTTAAGGATCATGGATGTGAAGTTGTGCAAGAGAAACTAAACCCAGTACAAATGATGAAATAGATGCATTCTAGCCAGATACACCTTCATGATTCATTTCAGCGTTACCTTCGTAATGGTAATACCTAGTTGTGTGTAGAAAGCAGTTTCATGTCCGTCCTATCACTTTTATGTATCTTGGAACCTGGCTTCAAACCGCCTATCATCAACAGAAGTAGAAGAATGCTGAGACAAGGCCTTGACCTTGAGTAACCTTCCACACACCTATAACCACTCACTATGCAGAGTGCAGAAATGCTCTAAAAATATGTTTAATCTGTATGCTGAGAAAGACACCATAAATATTTTTACAAGTATGTGTCAAAAGAAACAATTGAGGAATATACTTTTGAATTCAAATATGATACATATTCATGCACATTTATACCTAACCGAATAAGCATATATTCTGTACAGCGTGCAATGAATATATTTATAAATATAACCCTAACTGAATGTGTATTAAATGCTCTGGATCAGCATCACCGGCATGCATACTTCGCTCAGCTTGCATAAATGCGAGCTGCAGGCAGGTTTATGCCATATTGCAGTCAAACCCTGAGCTCACCGTTATAAGGCAATAAATAAACATTCACCTTACCATTAAATATACATTTGAATATGTATTCCACTTTCATGCTACTAAGTGCATAGAATGAGAGGATAAAAATGCTGTGATAAAATCAATATCTGTGTTCCCTATTGCTGTATAATGAGAGGCTGTGAGGAAATCTTAAATAGAATGTATTAATGGCCTCATACAAGTGTAACACTAGAATAATAACAACGACATCCATTCGTGAACACCGAAATTCATCTAACCATGAATATGTTACGAATGTGATTTCCAAAACTATTTATGCAAACCTCTGGGGAAGGGCTGCACAGGAGTATACATATGCAAGTGACTGAATTAGGCTCTTGGACTCTAAAATGACCTTTCAACCTCTAAGTAGGTTTAATATCAAGTGGCATGCAGTGTGAGAAGCTGTCACAAATTAGCAGCATAAAGATATTACACTTTTGGGTAGAATGAAAAGCTGGTCCTGCAGGGTACAGTGTACAGGTAGTATTTAAAGATCGCTCTTCTGGACAATCCTACAAGATCGCCATGTTGGCCAAAACTAACATTTGACAATGGTGGACAGTGAGCGCGAGGCACAAAAACTAGTCTGCAGTGTGAAAGGATCACACTGGCGTATAGTGAAAGTGGATGTTCCTCAAAATGGTGGGCTTTATGAGGAGCTTATGTTAGTAGGTAGTAGGCCTGGGCGTGAAATCCCACTCCGCTCAGAGAGTTTGCGGAGTTTTTCGTACTCTGCACTCTACATTATGCGCGTAGTTCTGAAAAACTCTGAGTAGTGGAATTCCTTCCTCGCTTGTGCTCGCCAGCATTAAGTTGGTGAGTGCGAGAGAGGTAATTCCTACTCCAGACCACCTCCTGGAGAGATTTCTGAACGCGGGCGGTCACGGATGGTCGCTACGCTCGTGTTGAGAAACCTTCAGTTCACGTTGAGGAAGCTGCCGCTCGAATACAACATTTAATCAAGTGGCAGAAACAAGCAGCGCACTGTTGCACTTCGTGTGGTGCAGTTTGCGCTGATTTTACAGCAGGTAACAAACACCCAGCGCTAAAAATCATGTTGCAATGTGACACACTCCTCTGCCTGTGGAACTCCGCGTAGTGCAGCAGAGTTTTTTGGTCACTTAGCGCTCAGTTCCTCATAGCAGAACTACGCCCAGGCCTAGTAGGTAGCAGAATAAGCTTCCTTTCCATGTATTTGATCTGATCCCTTTAAGCAGCACCAAAGGCACCCTGCATCTTCAAAATGCCTAAAGTAGAGTAGGTTCAATATGTAGTGTGTGTCACAGACTACAGCCTGTATGTGGAAAATATGCTCAAAGGTTTACGTATGCGAGTTAGAAGAGCTGATAAAGTAACAGAACTGATAAGGCTCCTCCTAATTGGGATGAAAAATAACATTTACAATGGTCTCACAAAGTTCATTGTATGAGATATAGGCCACCACAAAGTTAAGCACTGAGATAAGACATTGCTTTACCTCCAAATGCATCAGAGCAGAATTCCTGCCCTCAGAATAAGTAGAAGTAGTAGGGATAACATTATTTGATTAACTGTAAGCAATCCCCATTATTAACAGGGTTCAAAATGTTGAGGTTATGCTATACTGATGATACTACATCAATGGGCGCTATATTTCTGAGGGAAGTGTAAAATGTATTTTAGGACTATCCCAATTCCCCTAACTGCATCCTACTTCAACCTCCAACGTTTTTTCGTCCATACTATTTTTAATGTAATTATTGTTCAATTTTCTAACACATTTTTTCCTAACTCTAAGCATAGGCCTACCCCTTAATTTATTTTAAATAACTACATTTTAATGTATTCATTACCCTTAATTGTCTTCGATTATATTTAATTATTTTAATTAACGTAACTCTTCTGATACGAATACTAATCCTTACGATATTACGAAAAAATGGATTAACCTTGACCTAACAATAAACACTAATCCTTTAATTAATTTAAAGATCATTAAATGTATTGAGCATATTTACGACACCCTAGTACTAGCTCTACACCAGACATTGTGATAACGCCCACGGATATAAGTGAAACATAGCTGTGTTATCATGGCGACCACTTTTTCATGGATTTTGTTACAGCTCTGAAATGATAAAGGTGCGCATTTTGTACCTGTTAATGCTTGGAGTGTGCTTTCATGTTTGGGGAGCAGATTTTGCAGCTAATGCTTCTGTACACTGCACAGGGGTCTCAGCAGCCCTTGTTTACAAACCCTACATTTTTTCATTTAAATAAAGTAAAATGTATTCCTAATCTACCTGTGATACTCGTCAAAAATTAATTTATATAACGTTACTTCATTAAAAAAAATCCTCAACCTACCCCTTGTATTGACCATAATCTTTATTTGACATTAATTTGAACTAAAATGATGAATTATCTTTTACCATACTCCAATCCTAACCTTAACATTTGCTTAATTTGGATTCAATTAAATTAATTAAATGTTTACACTCTAAATAACCCTCATGCTAAGGCCACCCATTATCCTTACTCAATTGCATTGTTTTAATGTATATGAATATCATTCAACTAGCCCTACGCACAGTCTTAATAAATGTATATTAAATCAAATGATGTACATTGGGTACAATTGACCTAACATCTAATGTTAAAACTAACCCTAACTCTTAATTAAAGTAAATGTAATAATGTGAAATAAACCACGTTTTCTTTTTAATTTAATAATTCATTTTTACTTACATCTTCCCCTTATTTAAATTATAATACTTACCTCAATTGATGTAGTGACAAACTCTGTAGAGATGATCTTTGTAGTTGTTACATCCATGATGGGGCACTGATGTAGTGCACTGTCATTGAAGTGCTATGGGACAATGCCAAAGAAGGAGTTTAGGGACTGTGATGAGGAAGAGAGAATTTCAGCAACTGAGGGGCTCATTTATGAGCCCCTGCGTCACTTTTGCGCCACCGGTGCGTCACTTTTTGTGACGCACCAGTGGCGTAAAACATGCGCCATGATGCGCCATATTTACAAAGTGACGCATCTACCTAGATGCGTCACTTTGTAAACCCCTGCGCTACATTATACCTGCGCCAGGTATAATGTATGCAGGGTGGGCGTTCCCACGTAAGTAAGCATCGTAGAAGTGACGCAGTGAAATCTACGAGATTTCACTGCGCCACTTCTAGGGTGCAAATGCGTCAATATCTTGCGCCTGCCTCACAGCAGGCGTAAGACTGAGGCAGGCCCTTTCACATGGGGCTTGCCCCATGTGAAAGGACACATTGCTGGAGTTGCGTCACTTTTGTGACACACTCCAGCAATGCGTCACTTTTGCGCCTACAGATACGTCAGAAATACTGACGTATCTGTGACTCCTTGCGACATGATGCGTCATACTGTAAATATGACGCATCATTGGAGTCGCAGGGAGGGCGCAGTGAAAAGTGACGCATCACTGTTTTCACGTAGTGATGCGTCACTTTTCATAAATGAGGCCCTGAGATTTTCATCATTAGATGTCAATAATCAAAGAATTGCTTTATCATCCTCTTCCTCATACCATTCCGTACTTGAGTACATACAGAATGACCCTAATTTGACCAAGATAAATGTAAACAGGCTATGCAAGCAGCTGAACTGAGTGATCATGTGCACATTTATTGTAATAATCAGAGATATGATCAAATTTAGGGGCATATTATCAAGATCGGTGATAACATTATCGCCGCTTTAGCGGCAGGAAACTGCCACTAAAGCGGCGATAAAGGGCTTGATAATATGCTCTAGAGAATTCCAATAGAAGCCCAGGTTCTGGTGTGAAGGACCACAAACATGGGCTTCTATGAGTACTGTTGCAACCATGACGTCTCGGCCGCCTACGCATCTGAGAACCAGAAAATGTGGCATCTCAGGAAATGCCACGAGAAGCCCATAGCTCTGAGTTTCACTCACCTGAGGCTTCCTTTCCTTTTTCTCATGGTCCTAGCTGCTGCATCTTGCTCCTCCAGCTCCAAAATATCATTCACCTGCCTTGGGTGTGTAGTTGCCTTTTAAAGCTGCTCCACTGCTAGTTCAGTTCAGGTTTTAGGGGCATATTAACAAGGGCTTTATCTCCGCTTTTTTGGCTTTAAAAGCCAAAGAAGCGGAGATAAAAATATCGCCCTATCAACAACAGGGTGCTAACATGCAAAATCGCATGTTAGCACCCTTTTTCACTACGCTTCCCTTTGTATCTCTAATGAGATGCAAAGTGGGCGTTCCAGAGCAAAATAATAGGAGAAATGTCGCTAAGCGACATTTCTCCTATTATCAAGCTTCACACTAACTCTGTTGGGGACAAAAAAGCAGCGCTAACCACGATTAACGCTGCTTTTTTACGTCTGCTAATTTGCAGACTTAGCCATGTAATCCATTGGGAGGTGGATTACATGGCTAAGTCCACCATGGGCTATCAACAAGGATATCCCTATACTTGTAGTTTTATCGCTGCATTACCAGCGATAACCTCCCACAATGCCGCTATCGCTGGATTTTGTATCGCCTAGGCGGTTAGCGTTGTTAATAACGCGATAACCAGGCGATATTATTCAGCGATAGCGGGCATTAAAAAAATTAACGCTAAGCGCCCTTAGCGTTAATTTTTCCTGTTCCTTGTTAATATGCCCCTCAGTTCTTGTTTCTTGTTTCTTTCCCTTTTCAATCAGCTCTGTTTCTTCCTTGATTCCTTTCTGGTTTACCCAATCCTTTATGCTTCCTGTTTTTGATGGTTGATGTATTTCCTTTTCCTATTCTTTTACTACATAAAGCTTCAGTCTTGTTGTAGGGTGCAGCGCAACAAAGTAGTGTTCCTTCGCTTTTTTTCATGCTCCTTCCGTTGATTCTGACTTCCTGCTCCTTAAGAATTCCAATATCGAATTCTGGATTCCTGGTATTATACTTTGTCCAGCAGGGAGGTTTTTAACTCCGGAGAAGGTGGTAGCCTCTTGAGAGCACTTGCCTTAGTGTTTAATTTTAGCCAGTGGTTTCTAGTGCTCGACATCGGCACCTAATTGTCATAACAGGTGCTTGTGGCAGTCTGTGACAATGTGGCCATGTCTGGCTAATTCAGAGATGACCACAACAACAGCTAATTACTAATTCAATATACATTAAAAAAAATCACTATTACCTGCCATTCAAGCCATTCTTATAGCTTTGAAATAGTCTGAATTGTCTCTTGTAGGAGTGTGATGGTTACTAGTGTTGTTAATATAATTGGCAGCAAAGATGGGACAATTTGTGGTGCAAACTGCAGCGCCCCCCGGATGAGAATCCTGGCACTTCTTCATTTTACAAATTAAGCACTGACTTGCCTACCACATCTTCCTGCATATGGTTACTTCATGTCTTCCAGAAACAGTCACCCATACATCAGCCAGCAGGACCGGATTATGCGTAGGCATTTAAACCTAAACAGGTACCGAAGCAAAAATCTTTCATCCCAACTCACACAAATATAGGGGCATATTTACAAGCAGGCGATAATTTTATCGCCTAATTAGCAAGGCCACGCTAACGTGTGAAACCTTCCTTTAGCGTGGGGATTCTTTACGCCCAGCTTTGCATCTCTAATGAGATGCAAAGTGGGCGTTCCTGACCTAACATGACAGGAGAAATGTCGCTAAGCGACATTTCTCCTATCATCAAGCCCCACGCTGTGAAGCATAGCGTCAGGAAAAGTAGCGATAACCCCTGTTATCGCTACTTTCCTTACGCCTGCTTCAGGACTGACTTAGTCATGATATTCTATGGAGGGTGGATATCATGGCTAAGTTTGTGAGTCTCTATCAGCAAGCTAACGCCACATTGCGTGAGATTATCTCAGCGATAAAAATCCTCGTTACCCGGCGATAATTATCCTCACGCTAAGAGCGCTGAGCGATAATTATCGCCGGGTGTTGCTGATATGCCCCAAAATCTCCAACCTTAAACCTATAGAGAGAAGCATACACTAATGGATTATACTAAGTAGCAGCCTGGCATATATCTGAGTGAAGCATCCTGTACCTCATTCAGAGGAGCTGTAACTCTGGTGGAGATTCACTGCTCCTTCGAATGGGTGGGGATTTGCATCTTGCCTTGCTGTTGTGGGGCAGGGTGGGATAGTTGCAGACGTAAGGAAGCAGTCAAGGGTTGGGCGGGTCTGCCGTGCGCCCTAGAGTTATTTCTCTAGCCCAAGGCAGTTGCTGCTTTTGAGGGTATATGCTTGGGGTGGCGGGTGCACAGGTATCCGTGTACTTGCTAATCAGGAAGGCGGGGATGGCAGAGTCTGTGAAAAATGCCGCAGGAGGCAGCAGCAAGGCTGGGCGACCCTGGACTACTGCCCCACTCCCCCGTGGTGCTGCAGAGGGGATGCAAAATTGCATCCAGTCAGAAGTGTAAAGTGGGACCATGCGACGCTCAACCCCTCAACTTTCAGGGGTCCCCATTCAACCTAACAACAATTGGAATTTCTGTGATATAGGAGACTCAGGTGCACCTCATCACATTCTGCAAGGAGGCCCCATTAATTTGCGTTACACCACTATACCCAGCAAAACCGGACCTAACTGTTTTCTCACTAAGTAAAATCGTACCCTGTAATCTAAGGTGCGGAAACACCTACCTACGTGTAATAGCTGATGGTGGTATCCTCGCTAAGGGTAATGCTCTGGGACACTGGTAATGAGGGCCCAAGTATGGGGCTAAAGTACGGTGCCCTTGTTGAAACATAATGTGTTTTTATTCTACCCATATTCCATATATATCTCACCGTAGAACTGGGTGTAATAGCCACACAGCTGAAGGATAGTGCACCGCAATATCAACCTAGGAGCACCACCACCACATGGCAAGTAAAAATATCACAAAGAGAGAAAACGTTTGAGCAATCAAACTTGATGCTTTTCATCTGCATTTCTTCTTCCTGAAACAATAATGTCTCGCCTAATGCCTGGGAGACAAGTATGCAAACTCGGGCCCTTGATTTTCCACACATAGGGCCTCATGTAGGTAGCCAAATACCGGTCGGTAACGGCCGATTTTCGGTAAATATGCCGTTACCGACCGGTATTCAGACAAGTGAGATGTAGGAGTCCAAAAACCACTTTTCGGTAAATATGAGGCGGTAAATACCGATTCATATTTACCGAATTCCAAAATACCGAATCAGATTTACCGAATACATAATTAACGATTCGGTAAACATGAAGTGGTAAATATGAAGTGGTAAAATTTAAAATGACATGTAGGAGCACTCGGTAATTAAGAAATCCAGGAAAATCGGTAAATAAGAGTCGGTAATTAACACGGATTGAAAGCAGGTGGTAACCATCAACAATGCATATAGGCAAACCCAAAATGCAACAGCGTGGACAACATGGCCGCCATGTACGTCATTGCAAGGCGCCTACGTCTACAGGCAGCAGGACTGAGGGTGTGGCGACGGGAGGAACAAATCTACAGACAGCGCATCACACTATTCCAGCTGACTGATGCAGAGATACATGAGAGGTACAGGCTACACCCCGAAACCATCATGGACTTAATCAGGGACCTTCACCCACTCCTGGACCAGCCAATAAGAAGGGCGCACGCCATACCCCCACATGTGCTCTGCAGCCTACATCTGTTGGCATCCGGCAGTTATCAGGTGGTGATAGCTGCGGTGGGTGGGGTATCCCAGAGTTGCCTGTCACGTTTCTTCAGGAAGTTCCTGGATGCCATGATGCAGAGAATGCACCACTACATAAGCTTCCCAAACACACAGGCTGCACTGCAGAAAACAAAAACAGACTTTTATCACATGGCACAGTTCCCCCATGTCATCGGCTGTATTGATGGTACACACATCCCAATCTGTCCACCAGCTGATACAGAGCACATCTACAGGAACAGGAAGTCCACCCACTCCATCAATGTGCAGGTGATCTGTGATGCAGGGAACATCATCACAGATATTGTTGCAAAGTTTCCTGGGAGCACCCACGACTCTTACATCTTCCAGAATAGTGGGATCTACACACGACTGAGTGCCGGAGAATTCGGAGAGGGATACCTGCTAGGTAAGTAACAGTGACGCCCCTTGAAACCTGCAAATCATAGTGTATAGAGGCATGTTACTGATGGTTCCCTTTTACTCATCCAGGCGACAGTGCATATGCATGCCGGTCATTCATCCTCACTCCCTACCTACACCCAGCAACCCAGAGTGAGAGACGATACAACGTGGCACATAAAACAACACGCAATGTGGTGGAGCGCACGTTTGGACTACTGAAGAGCAGGTTCCGCTGCCTGCACAAGAGCGGAGGCGCACGCCAGTACAAACCCATCACCTGCTGCAAGATTATTGCCACTTGTGCAATGCTGCACAACCTTGCCACGGAAAAAGGTACAGATGTGGAACTAACATATTTTGAGGACAACGAGGATGAGTCAGGCCAGCCAGAGGGCAACGCAGCTAGAGTGCCAACTGCAATCGATGGGAGAGAGAGACGGGCAGAGATCACATGCAACTATTTCTGAGTAAGTGAGGGGACACAGCGAGTTGTGAGAAGTCCTGACGTAGTTTTAATGTGGCACCACGCCATGAACACATGAACAGGCCAATCAGGCAATATACCATCTATACAAGGAGTATGTCCAGGGTTACGTCACCCAATGGGAAGTGGCTTAGCAGGGCTACATCAATGTTTGCGCATACGCGCTGCAGTGGTGGATTGCACGGCCTGTGCATCCTCACTAGAGCCAACCCCAAGCCGCCTGCTGCTCCTGCGTGCTTCTGGGACGGGGGGTGTGATGCTGCTGCTGGTGTCGATGCTCTCCGCAGCATCCCCTGCAGCAGTTGTCGACGCCTGACTAGTCAATAGCACCCCTAGTGCACTTGTCACCTGCACCATCCCCCGAGACAGGTCGCTGCAGCACTGTGTTAGGCCCTCCTGCATCGTCACAGAGCGCCGGCACAGTAGAGAAGTCGCAGTTGCCAGACGGTTGAGTGCCCTGCTGGTAGTGTCCCTTCTCTGGCGTTCCCGGCGCCGTGCTTCGATGTCAGCATCTAATTTGCTGCACAACTGCTGGATTGACTGGGACATGTCCCGAATGCCCGCAGCCATGCCGCTAATGTTACTGTCCATGTTGACTAATGTTGTCCTCATCACCCGCATGTGCCTCTGGACTGACATGACTGCCTTTGATTGCAGGCGCTGTTGCTTCAACATTTGGCCCTCGAGACCCAAGAAGACACCATGGCCGTCAGTGGGTGCTGGTGGACTCTGGACACGCGACCTGCGGCGCCCTCTTGCTCCCGTCTGTGCTGCCTGTGAGGTGTGGGGCACAGTGGCATGGCTCCCTTCCTGGGGCCCGGTGCGGTCTTCTGGGCCCATGCTGTCGTCTGACGAGGTGTCTAAGGCTCGTAGCCTGGCTGCTGGACGCCTCCTCATTCTCACACCTGCAAGCGGAGATGTGGCCGGTGATTCGAACATGAGTGGCGATGCTGGCTCTGGTTGTGGTGATGCTGGCTCTGGTTGTGGTGATGCTGGCTCTCGGTGAGGTGATGCTGGCTCTGGGTGCGGCGAGGCTGGCTGTGTTGGTGGTGCGGCTGCCAGTGGGCCTGCTCCCTGGTCTGAACTTGTGCTGGCTAGAGGTGATACTTGTGGCCGGTGTGCCGTCTCTCCTGCAGCATGCCCTGTCCTGCATGATGTCACATCTGTGGACAGAAATACAACATTGGCTCAGTGTCCCCGAAGGGCTGCATTGCAAGCGTCACAATAACACATTTCACATTCCAATATGTCCTCTGTCTCCTTGTGCCTCGAGTGCGTGACATGCCTTGTTGCCCTGTAACATTTACGTCATGGTTAGTGTTGCCCTGACTACATCTCCCGGAATGCATTGCCTGTCTGCACTGACACGTGTGGACTGCAGTGTGATTCTCGTTTCACAATGGGGGATGTGGGATAGGGGTAGGGGGGGCTACATTGCTGTGCTTTCGTCTTACCTTGGTGTGTTGCGGCTCTGGCAGAGCTGTTGGCGTCCCCAAGGCCCACGACGCTCTCCTGCTGGATTGTGGCCGCCACCAGCTCCTCCAGTTCGGTGAGGGCAGGTGCCCTGTTGGTTCCACCTCCGGTCTGGCTGGCCTCCTTCTGGATGTCGCCCATCTTCCTCTTGGTTACAATCCTCAGGTCATACCAGCGCTTTTTGAGGACCTCAATGTCCCTGTGGGTCACTCCCACAGCATTGACCTGCGCCTGGATGGCCAGCCATATGTTGCGCTTTTCCGCCTCAGGCACTTGCAGGGATTGCCTTCCAAACAGCTTCTGGTGCTGCTTCACCACCTCCTCCACCAGCACCTGGAGTTCCTTGGGGCTAAATTTCAGCTTCCTCCTCCTTTCCCCTCCGTCTTTCTGTGTTCTCTGGCTGGACATGCTGTTCGTTTACCCGCTCGCACATGCAACGGCTCCCTGCCTCTCCTCTGCACTCCAAGCCTCTCCAGGGTCGGCTAATTATGTACACCTGCCTGGGTGTGACCACTTCGGCTAATTATGTACACCTGCCTGGGTGTGGGCACTTCCTGGTTGGGTGGGCTGTCGTTGCACAGGATTAGCTGTTTCGTCAAGTCATGTGATTTTATTTACCGAATCCGTACATACCGATTCGGTATTTTCCGATTCGGTAAATACCACCTCGGTATTTTCCGATTCGGTAAATACCACCTCGGTATTTTCCGATTCGGTAAATACCACCTCGGTATTTACTGATTCGGTGAATTCCGATTCGTGATTACCGAATGTTACTGAATCGGTAACTGTTACCGAATTTTTACCTACATATAACTTACCGATTCTAATTTACCGATTCGGTACGGCTCGGTATTTAAGAACCGGTAAAATTTATTTACCTACATGAGGCCCATAGTGACATAGGAGATATCAGTTGAATTGGCTTTGTATATCTGTAAGCGCTATGCAGACTCCTCTTATATTTGCTTTTCTCTCATCAATAGTAGAAGCGGCAGTCATTCTGGCCTCTCGACTGGATTATTGCAACACAAGATGCAATCCGGCGCAGCGCCGCACTGCTCCAGCATTTGATCATGTTTCCCTGTCAATATGCCGCGTGCCCGTGGTGGCGGGAGAAGTGGATCAAATTCAGAACAATGTTCATTTCACGCAGGGCCTTTTACGCGAACAGATCAGAGTTCCTTTGAAACAGTCCGACCATGTCCGCTGCATGCCTCGCATCTGCCTTGCCGTGCCAAATGGTGATATCTCGCTGCGTGCAGGCCTGGCTAGAGCACGCGCCCCCCTCCGATCTTCCGGCGTGAAAATGAAATGTACTCCCAGCGGAAATCTGTAAAACAGAAAAACATCGACACTTCAGACAGATGCTGAAAACATTGTTCTCCTAAGATCCCTTTGTGTCTCCAAGCGTCTTGTTTTTAAGTCCTGTGTTTTCTGCTCCAGAATACCATCAAGCAAACATGCTGTATATAGAATAAATTATTATAACATAAGATCTCAGCAAGACCTTTGTGATTGGTCAACATTGTTGTTTAAATGGATGGACATGAAACCGGAAATGAACCAGAGGAGCAAAGCTCAGCAAACGCTGGTGGAAACCCCTATTCAAGATAGGGATGCACACATCTTCAGGGCTTGATTTGTAAAAATATAAGTGCTAGGGCACAAGGTATTGTACTGCAGCCGGCACCATCCACAGCTCCTGTCACTGCTGGCCAATTGCAGCGCCAATATTACTTACTAACCATCACACTTAAAGAAGTGTGATATTTTCAACTATTGCAAGTCACCCCAAACTGCAGGTATGGCCTAAAAATGCGAGTTCTATCATATTTTTTAATTCATTGAATTGATAAGCACTCGCGCTTTGCTAAAAAGAGAATAGGATGAGAATACCACCATGGGCTGTACTCTCATAAACAAGTGCCTGTGTTTGAAAATAAGTGCCAGTGCCAAACACCTGCAAATATCGGCACAAATCAAGCACTGCAGATGTTGTGGGTCGAGAGCAGCCCTGAAATTCCCACAGTAAGGAAGTGGAATCATTTGCTGGGAGGCCGCCTTTCTGAACTGTAGCTCCTTGACGTATTAGTAGACATTTTTACAGTTAATGACCACGTACTGCTACCCAAGAGCTCACTGAACAAGAAGGGCAATCACATAGATGGCATGCCAACCCTTTACTGGACATGAGCAATTTATTCCCAAATAGAAAATACTGCTTTAAAAGAAGAACCGTGTCTTTTAAGGAGCACGTGTTGCTTAAAAGAAATTTCCCTTTGGGAAAGCAGAGGCAGGATGGTGGTCTGCTGTTCCCTGCAGGTCACCATACCTGTGGTTGTAGCCGATGATAGGGGTCGCAAATAGTTACCTGCCTAATTATTATTCATTAGGTAGGTCATTTTGTGACCCCTTTTGAAACATTACCTATTAGTACATTACAAAATGAAACATAGATTGCACAAAGTTGTACGATCTGTTGGATTGATTAAGCTGCTATATGTGGATCCCATCTGTCAAAAACGGAAGCATTTTTTTTTTTTTTTACCATTTTTTTTACAAAGCGTACGGCTACTTGTATGATATGAGTGCCATGGCGCTAAGGTCCTATAACCATCGGTCAGAAGAGGAGAAAGTTAGAAGGCCTGGTTGAACGGGCAGGTTTTTAGGCACCGTTTAAAGGAGCTCTTGTCTTTAGTGGCCTATTGATGATGTGGGAGAACATTCCAACACGAGGCCGCAAGGGAAGAGAAGAGAAGAGAAAAGAAGAGAAGAGAAGAGAAGAGAAGAGAGGAGAAGAGAAGAGAAGAGAAGAGAAGAGAAGAGAAGAGAAGAGAAGAGAAGAGAAGAGAAGAGAAGAGAAGAGAAGAGAAGAGAAGAGAAGAGAAGAGAAGAGAAGAGAAGAGAAGAGAAGAGAAGAGAAGAGAAGAGAAGAGAAGAGAAGAGAAGAGAAGGAGGAGCAGTTCCATTTCTTCCTCTTACTTTTGGGTACAGCAGCCAGCAAGGCTGAACAGCATAAAGCTCTAATAGGAAGGTAGTGGAAGGCCAGCAACGATACTTACTTTATTGGCAGAAGTAAGAAAGAAAAGATTGAAAGGATGTCCAGAATGGCACTTGTAAGAAGCAGATTTCCACTCCCCCTGGATGGAGAATGCATGCAGTCAGGACCCAGAAATGTTATATGACCTCTCAAGGGTTATTTGCACCCATCCATCATCCAATCCCGGCTATCACTAATGTCCTTGCCTCCAGGTCATGTTCTTTCTACTATCAAACAACAGAGAACCCTGGCCTGCATCTACATCTGGACAAGGCATTGTCAACTCTTCTAACCCTCTTGCAAGCAGGATGCTAATTGGAATATTTCAGAGGTCAACCCTCTCGTGCCTACTATCTTGTATCTACAAAGAGCTCTGAAGCAGTTCCAATAATACTAAAAGGTGCACTTTCAAATATGCACCATTCGTACAACAATCTAAAAACAGCCTCGTGCCTAATGTTTCCTGGATCAAAACAACTGCAATGTCGTTTATGAAAGTTTGGCAAAGTAATGAATCAACAGACTGTAAATCCAAGAGACCGAACTGTGCCTGGGTCTAAGAAAGCATGACCCGGTTAAACTAGACCGGAATGTTTTCCGATGCCTCCCACTGGATGCGAGGATTAGATTCAAAAACATGTGCACGAATCAGCGTCCTCCAGGGGTAAAGGCCAGTACATATAAAGAGACTGACACCACACTAGGTGCCAGACAGCATCTCATATTTGAGGAATGCACACCTCATAGATTAAAACACCTTCATGAGATCAGATCTGGACTCCGGGAGTTCACACTATAGAATGTTTTGCACCTAAGACCGAGCATTGCACCTATGGACACTGTGAGGTCTGCACCACTGTAAATTATAAACACCCATCAAAAGAATATAAAGAAATATAATATCCATAAAGTCAACAAGTCTGCTGATGTATCATTTATTGTCAGCAAAGTCTTTAGAGCACCAGGATGCCGAAGGTTTTGACTTGCACTTACATGGGACATGGATGTTCACATAGTTTTCCGAAAAACGTTGGAATTGTTTAGACGGGAGTCAGCATCAGACGTGGAGTCAATAGGGTGAGAAGTGAATTTAAGCATTAGGTTATCTATGAAGAAGTCTGAAGGATCTGGAGATTTTGCTCTTCTCTTTTGGGGGGACCTTGGTTTGTTGGTAGGATGCTGAGCAGGGAGACAGGGATGGAAAAGTGGTCGGTCAAGTCCATAGGTATGAGTGGTTTGCATTGGATTATTGGTGATGTTGAGAGGACAATGTTGAGGATGTGGCCTTTAACGTGTGTTGGTTGTGTTAAATACTGAACCACATAGGGGACCGGGTTTACTAAGGGCTTGCGTTGCCCTTGTGAGAGGTGGCGAGGAGATCTGAGATATCATCAACAAAGTCCTTGTTCTACCCATGAGGCCTGTAGATGAGGTGGAAGGTGGAGGTCTGAATTGCAGAGAGTGGGAAATGGCATATCAGCAGCTTCATGGAGCTGAGAGTTTCCTACTTGCCTTGGGTACACAACCAGGAGAACCTATGGATGACATCAAGGCCTTCTCCCTCTTTATGTGGGCATGGTGGAGGCTGTAGCCTGTGGCGAAAAAGATATCTAGGACTTGGAAAGATGTGGGTGTAAACAATATTTTTGTAATTAAGAGGGTATCAAGCTTGTGACAGGTGATGAGGTGTGAGGTGTCTGGTATGTGAAGTACAATAGAGTGAGCGTTAATGAGCATGAGATGGAACGTGAGCTGTAATTTGAGGGTGTTTGCCAGTTAGTGGGATATCTCTTTCCCTAAGTTTCTCACACCTATCCCTCCCTCTCTTTCTTTCTCTTCCTGTAAACCCTTAAGGTCTGTCTTCCACAGAGTTGGCCTCTCCACTCTCTCCTGCCGTCAGCTCTTTAAGGAGATGTCCTTTGTACTCCTCCCAGGCTTGAATTCTTCTATCATTTCACCCTCCTCCTCTTCACACAAATCTCCCCACCATCCCACCTCCTGGTCTTCTTCTTCTCTGCCTTTTTCTTTTTCTTTCTTCACTCAGTTCCCCCGCTTGAAGTCTCAGCATCACTGGCTCGGTGTTTGTCCCAGCCACAGCGCCACAAGCCTGACCTCACTCCGTACTAGAGCTTTCAGTTCACGAGGGAACTGTTTTTGCACCCTTCTATGACTCCATCACCCACTCACCCCTACCCCCTCAGCTTCCCAGTCTCCACTCTGTACTGGTATCTGAGTCTATGCACTTTCCTCTTCCATCACCACTGCCGTGCTTGTCTCTCATCTTACAACTGGCTCGAACTACCTTCTTGGTGTTTCCGCCGCGAGCTTACTACCTTACCTCAGCCGTAGCCTCTCCTGGTACCTCACCAGCCCCAACTCATTTTATATATCGGGCACGGATGAAAGGTTGAGCCACACGCCATGATTCAAACCTGCCATCCGCTTGTTGGACAAGGGATTCTGCAGCATACAACGTAATGGGCTGTGTCACCGACTTCCATGTCTTTGTTCACAGTCACTCATTTTACTTTCTCTTTGCGGAGCCTCCCGATGAGCAGCACCTGTAATGTCTGATTAATTTTATGATTTAATCTTCATGAGCATAAAACCCATGCTCCATGACTAATACGTTCGAGAACATAGGTAAAAAAAGACTCGCTGTTCGCTCTCTGCTTATTGCATTGCTGTGCCAGACGTGGTATATATACTGTATTTTTTATTACTGGTCACATTTTCATTCAGGTTATTTTCATGCCACTAAGAAATCTCAGAGTGGAAGTGCGCGTGCTGCAGAAGTCTTGCACCGGAAGGCAGGTCGCAGCTGGTTCCTATAACGCCTGTTACAGTCCTAAATATGAGAAGGCCCAAAGAAAAGCACTTGTAGTAAGCGAAGGAGAATCGATGGTTGGATGTTGGGTGTGTATGTGAGTGAGCTCTTCTGCTGAGTATGTTTACTGAGTCTGTGGTCTTGGTGTACATTTGAAGATTTCCGCAGTCCTGGGGTGTGTGTGTTTGTGTGCCTCTCTCTCTTCACGCCCCCTTGATTATGTGTGAAAAACTGTGGTGTGACCAACTCCATTTGCCTTGCAAGCTGCACTGCACCCCCCTCAAGCCCTTAACTATGCACAGCTCCTTCAGCCGACTTCCAGACCCTGCATCACAAGCCCTATAGCGCTCCCTGCACCCCATCCCCGAATCTGTGTTGCTACCCACTTGAACCCTGCACTGCAATCCCACTTCCATGCTCTGCTAGTCTCTACCTTACTATATATGTTGACCCCGGATGCTGTGCTGTGCATGACTGGACGGTTCCCCCCTCAGACCTTGTGCTGCTCCCAGCGACCAATGATCTGTTACTGTACCCCTAGGAATATGGCATACCCCCCCCCCCCATTGGCTTTGGCGTGCCCTCCTTTGGATTCTGTAGTACATATATGCATCCCTCCATGCCGCGACTCCCATTTCCCATGGAACATGTGCCGCTCTCTACATCTTGTATCTGCACTTCTTTTGCATGGCCACTGTTAGCACCAGTCGTATTGGAAAGTATTCATCAAGTTACACCGTGAAACAATACAGATATAGCATGGGATATCGTGAGGTAAATATGAATCCATTGATACCTGATGCCTCTTCTGTTGTTGCGCAGGTTTGCACACATCTTTTCAGTATACAAAAAACAAAACGATTAACATGGTCAATGCTTCTTTGTTTTTCTGTGGGAGAAAATGGCAGCTCACTTAGTCTGAACAGCACCATCTTTTCATCAGAAATGCCTCTGGCATGTGTCACATGTAGGTCTCAATTGGGCCGCATATAGCGTTCCCAGCTGAATCAGTAGTTACAAGTCATACAGAAGTAGCATATTCCAATAATTCAAACCCCTCCAGACTCTTCACCGCACGCCTGTTGTGAATGGGCTAGAAAATGGGGAATTACTGTGGGTATCAAGTGTGGTATTCCTGGGGTAATTTCACATTTTTCAGGGGACCACAGGAGGTAAACTTGAATCCCCTCAGAATGTCTGCATCCTGAAACTACCCATGCCAGCGGTATGGGTAATTTCACATGCAGTAATACTAATGTGGTAATCTGGAGGAATATCAGTCATTACTTCACATACAGTTACATCAAGAGTCATTACATAGCGGTCAGAATATTGGCGGTATCTTTACATCACATTCATTTATATTGTGACTTCACAGGTAAGATGTTAAATGTAATGTTTAACACACACACATATATATACATATATACACACACACACACATATATCCATATTACCTACTGACTGTTTTCAGTAGGCAGTTAAAGTTAGAACCTTTTTTCTATTCAAAAAGCATTTTTTCTTTTGTAAATATCTTTGGCACTGGTTGACGAACCTTCGCGAAATTTTCAAAACTAATGGGGCACTCCGGTTAGCTCCTGTCTTAAAAGTTTTGGGGTTATTCGTCAAGCGGGGGCCGAGAAAAAAAGGGAGGTTTTCTCCATGTTAATTTCCATTGGAAGCTTTAGACACGGCTACAGCACGAACTGCTGAACGGAATTACACGAAATTTGGCAAAAATGTAGCTTCCGGTCCAGAAAGCACTCTTCTCTTTAAATGGTGTAAATCCGTTCAGTAGTTTTTGAGAAATGTAAAGATCTATTGATATTTGAGAATTTTGAGATTTGATTGGCTGAAACCACCCGATCACGAGCTTGTTTCTGATTGGCTGCCAACACTTCACACCAGGAAGTTTTGGCAGCCATTTTGTGACTCGGTACTGAGTCACAGGAAAAAAGGAGAGAAAAACAAGAAAAAACAAGAAAAAGGGGGCAGGGTAAAAACACCCTGACCCCCTAGACTCAAAAAATCATTTTTGTTGTAATTTTTGTCCGGAATTGAGTCTGGTGCGTGAATCAGAAAAAAAGACAAACAAAAACGAAGCGCTTTGTTTTTTTAAGCCCCCGGGTGGGCCAGGTCATGGGGGGTCCAGGGGGGCAATCCCAATTTATGTAGCGGGGACCCGCAGGAGCCCACGGGGGCTCCCGCAGTCCCGGGGACAGCACCTCCCCAGGGCTTTATTATACAAATGCATGGGGGGGCTGCTTCCTCCCCAACCTTCCCCGGGGACTGCCACCTCCCCGGGGCTTCAAATTATATAGTGCGGTGGGCCTCACAGGCCCCCCAAGCCACAGGGACCGCCACCTCCCCAGCGCTGCTTTTTAAAACTTTGTGGGTGGGGGCTCAAGGCCCCCCAAACTGCCCGGGGACCACCACCTCCCCGGGGCACACTTTATTAAAATACGGGGGTCCTTTGCAGCCCACTGGCCCTGGGGCCCACCACCTCTCCGGGGCTTTAAAACAGTTAGGAGGGGGGCCCTGGGGACCGCCACCCCCTAGGGCCGGCTCCAGCAATGTCCCAGGTGCCCACCACCGGGGCATTGCAGTTTGCTATGTCAGGGCAGGAGCAGTGATCCCGCCCTGTCATAGCAAACACTGCTTTGCTTCATGGAAGCAAGAGCAGGAAACCTGCTCTCGCTTCCATGAAGCAAAGCAGAATTACTTTTGGGCAAAGGGAGCGGCATGTCAGCAGCTCCCTTTGCTCAAAAGCAATGCCGGCTCCCGCAGGAAGCGGGAAACCGGCAGGGGCATTTGGGCTCCTCCCGCGGCCCCAACTTTGAGGCCAGGCCACATGGCCCCCCTCCCATATAAAGAATGAAAGTAAAAAAATTAAACGAGGCCAGACCCAAGGGCTGGGGTACCCGGGACCAAAAGTAGCCCAGGGAAGGGGGGCCACGTGGCCTCCCTTGGGTATAAATGATTAAAAAAATAAAAAAACGAGGCCATGCAACGGTGGATGGGGTCCACGGGGCAGAAATCGGCCTCGGGAGGGGGGCCGCATGGCCCCTTCCCATTTTCTGTTAAAAAAAAAAAATGTAATAGGTCAGGCCCTGGGGTATGGGGTCCCCAGGGCCCACAAAATAGTAAGAGAATGGGGGCCACATAGCTCCCCTTCTAACAATAATTTAAAAAACGCAGAAGCCGGCATCTCGCCAGAGGCCCTGAACCCTCCCTGCACCACTGTGCAAACACACCTCCTGGCGTGTTCTGGATTGGGGTATTAAGTCCCCTAGAATCTTAAGGGTCCTTTGGGCCAACTAGCCCACAAGGTACCTCCAGTAAGCCCAACACAGTGGGATTGCTGAGAGGTGGTCCACTGATGACATCTCAAATGACATCACTGAATTTCTTAGGTTTTTTAAATGCTAATTTCTAGCTATAAGGTCCCCAAACCTATGGTTTTTTCAGTGTATATATATATATATATATATATACAACAAGGCAGGTTTGCGGTCGAAAAGTGTCTTCTTGCCATGCTTGTGAAATAAACTAACATCGTTAGCAGCACAACTGGAGTCTGTGCCCTTCTGTTTCACCCGGCGAGGTCTTACCTTGGGATTTTGCTATATATATATATATATATATATATATATATATATATATATATATATATATATAAATCAACAAACTCGGGTCCTTCCGGGAACAGTCCCTAGTCAGGTGGTGCGTTTCGCCGGCGTACCCAAGCCGGTCACGTCAATTGTCCAAAAACCAAAGTAACGCACTCTCAGAGGTCAGCTCTTTATTTCATCCAACAATCGTTACGCGTTTCGACACAAATGTGTCTTGCTCACACGGTGTGAGCAAGACACATTCGTGTCGAAACGCGTAACGATTGTTGGATGAAATAAAGAGCTGACCTCTGAGAGTGCGTTACTTTGGTTTTTGGACAATATATATATATATATATATATGAACAAGGATACTTTGTTATCCGAAACGCGTCAGAGCTGTGAACGAGAAATAGAGACCTGATCTCTGCCATGAAGTAACTGGTGTCTTTGACTCTCTCTTCTCTCTTTACCGGCTGGGAAGTGGGAAGAGTCGGGAAAGTGATTCAGATATATATATATATATCTGGAGCTTCGCCGATTAGCCGACAAGCTGTTTGGGGAAAGTGCTGAATGCACACGGAGGCGCCCCCCTGGCCGAGACAAGGATTGAGGTATCAGAGAGAGAGCAGCAAATTATTGCTGAACGGGACACCTCCAGCCGAATATTATCACCATTGATGACCCCGCAACAGAGAGTGGGCGGCCTCACAGCTGACATAGTCAGTGCATTACTAAATGTGCGAACCGGTTACTGAACCTACGTTCGCTGAACGGGACTGCCTACATGCCCTGTTTGATGGGAGTTTTCGGATGTCACTTGACAGCAGGGGCTTTAAAAACGTCAGCACAATCGAATACCATACTGCATATAGAGACTTTACCAGCAAGCTCTCTGATTGGATGTGCGAGCACCAATAGGATGACATCTAACAGTATGAAAAAGCCCCATTCAAATTAACTCTGTGAAACACAATGCTGGCAATGAGGAAGGCATTCGCCGAAACGCGTCTGCCAGGTGTTTTATTTTGTGACTTTGTACCAGTCTCTGAGTGGTGAATAAAGCTTACCTGGAGAGGTCCCGAGCATGTGTCAGACCCGTTTCTATGGTAGAGGCGGGATTGGTTCTGGATATATATATATATATATATATATATATATATAGATTTTCTTGAACTCCGTAGGCTTTGAGCAGGGTTTGACAGCAACGAAGCACAGACCACAAGATAAACCAGCAAAGATTTATTCGATAGTTCCCTCGACCTTTACAGCCATGACGCGTTTCAGCCCGGAAGGGCCTTGATCACATGACACGATATATAGATATGTAAATATATATTACCTACTGGCAGTCGCCAGTAGGTAGTTATAGTTAGGACCTATTTTCCATAGGAAATTCACAACATTCTTTTTTTTTTTTTATAAAATGTTTTTATTGATTTTATTTCAACAATCAGTCAAGCTTAGCCAACATAAGAAAGCATGAAATATCAAATCCAGTTGGTGATTGAGTCCCAGATTTTTAAGCCTAACATTTCTTTCCTTATCCCTTTAAGTTTATACATAGCTATTTCAATATGATAGATGTACAATAATTTACATTGCCACTGATGAAAAGTTGGGGGTTCAATATCAATCCAGCGGGAGGTAATGCAGAACCGAAAGACAGACATACAAATAAAAAGAAATGCTTCTTCAGCCCTGGGTCTTAACCCAGATTGATCAGTTTGGATACCAAAAATTACCAATTCGGGCGTCAATTTAACGACAATACCTAAAGTATAATTGATAAAATATTCAATATCAGTAATATAGCGAGAGAGTTTATTACATCTAAAAAACATATGAATAGAGTCCGCATCCTCCTCCGCGCAGCGATTACATCTTGAGTCTCCCCCAGCCTTCCATTTAGCTATCTTAACAGGAGATGAATTGGCACTCGATGCTCAGGCTCAATATTTAGGGATTACTATATCTCCCAGGGTTGACGAGATCGTACGATTGAATATTGAGCCTGTTCTGAATTCTTCTAATAAAACTCTAGAGAGATTAAATAATTTACATTTTTCCCTGTATGGCCGAGTTAATATAATCAAAATGTTAATTTTTCCTAAATTTCTATACTTATTTCGAACAATACCTCTATTGTTTCCTGCTCTCTACTTTACGAAAATTGACAGGACGATTTCTAGATTCCTATGGGGGTATCGCCGCTCTCGTCGAGCGCTTAAGTGGTGTTATCTACCTAGGTTGAAAGGAGGCTGGGGAGTTCCGAATTTCCGGTTGTATTACTGGCTCATTTCTATAAGATCAATGGTCATACTTATTTTTCCAGATATTATCACTGAAAAGTTCCTTTATCCATCGGTTTATGAATTATTATTAGGTGAAATGGCCCCTCAATGTTTAGTTAAAATTATTGAACCCAGCTATTACAAAAAAACCAAATTTAAGATTATTATAGCATGTGCTGCAATCTGGCGACAATTTAAGGGAAAAATTCTTGGTCTGGCTTCAATTAGCTATTACTCTCCTATGTTCAATAATCCTGCGTTACCATCTGTGTTTCACGATCAAATTATAAGAGTTTGGTCCTCATTAGGCATACAGACTTTTGGTGATTTATATCAAGACTCCCAATTCTCCTCATTCACTGTCCTCCAGAACCAATTTGGCCTATCACAACATCATTTCCTCAAATATCTTCAGATTCGGAGTTTTCTAGCATCAAAAGGCCTACTTACGCATTCCTGTATGAATGCCAATAAGATACTAGAGGCCATAAGGAAAACAAAGAAAGTTGGCTCAGTTTATCAAATGACAACTAATTTAATTGAAGATGATCTTGCTCTAGTCGAGAACAAATGGCAAAGGAAGTTAGATTTATCTAATATTGATATGGTCAGTTCTATTGCAATGTCTATGAAAGTACTCTTCAATGGATCCCTCCAAAGCCAACACTTTATGACTATTTTTGATCTCTATCACAACATTCTATTTGGAATAACGTTGACGCCGATAGACGAATCTTCGCAAAATTTTCGAAACTTTTGGCCAGCTCCGGTCCGCTCCTATTCTGAAAATTTCACGGTGATTCGTCAAGCGGGGGCCGAGAAAAAAGGGGGGTCCCAAAACACGTTTTCCCCATGCATTTTCCCATAGGACCTGCTGACGCAGCTACAGCCCGAACTGTTGAACGGAATTTCACTAAATTTGGCAAAGAGGTAGTCCTCAGTTCAGACTCGTGCCTTTTGCTTAAATGGTGTAAATCCGTTCAGTAGTTCCTGAGAATATTAGAGTTAAAAAGATAGATATATCTGGGCGGAGCCTAGCCACACATCTAATCGTGAGATCTGATTGGCTGTCAGTACTTCATCCAAGAAGTGTTGGCAGCCATCTTGGGACAAGTATACATGATAGCACCTAATTACAAAGCATTGCAGTTAATAGAAGGTTTTAAGACTTTAGTTACATTATAAATCATTTGTTGATGGTGCCATACTCATTTTAGGAATTGTGGTGTGTTCTAAGGTGATTTTACCATGTGAAAAAGCCTTCTGCTGTGATATCATGAATCATGTTTGAGAGAAAACTATTTTCTCATGCTTTTCCCACAGAGGTTTGGGAGGTGACCTATATGCTAAACTGAGAGCATATTTTCTGTAAATTCACATTATCTTTCTCAGTCATGTGAGAATGAAGTCTGACATTCTCAGTAAAACATGTACATCCAACAAGGGCAGAGACTGTCAGTTGATTCCTTTGTGTTCTACTGCAGCTTCCCAGAGTGTTCTAAAGAACAACTAGAGCGCTAACAGTCCTACTTATGACAAACGTATTGCACACCTGAAGCCATCTTGATTGGAATAAAGTGGTAACTCTTAAAACATCTGATTGCAAAAGGAACAAAATGAGGGGGTTCATTTTGCCATAGAAAGTATGATTAGTGCTGCAGAAAGAAAAATTAGGGCACATTTTGAGTGACTTCTCAAATCCTCTTCTATTTCATTACAAAATTCTGACATGCAGACTGAAACATGCACTTTCAATACCAGCAGCAGACTTCCCTGGTGAGCAGTAGCTTTACTACAGTGATCTAATGAGCAACTAGAGTGCTAACATTCTGAATTTATGGCAAATGTGTGACACATCTGAATGCCTTCTTGATGGAATCAAAGTAAAAAACTGAAAGTATTTCCTACTGAGGAGACTGTAGTAAATAAGAAAATTAGGAAACTTCATATTAAATAAGTCTCCCAAAATGGCCACCAGAGACAAAAGAGCCCAAATGTAGCACAAATATCACCCAGATGTAGCCCAAGTATAGCCCAATGACAGAATGTCCCAGGGTGTTCTAACGAAAAACCAGAGCGCTAACAGTCTTACTTATGACAAAAGTATGGCACACCTGAAGCCATCTTGATTGGAATAAAGTGGGAACACTTAAAACATTTAATTTACAAAGGAACAAAATGAGGGGGTTCATTTTGCCATAGACATTATGATTATTGCTGCAGAAAGAAAAATTAGGGCACATTTTGACTTCTCAAATCCTCTTCTATTTCATAAAAGAATTCTGACATGCAGACTGAAACATGCACTTTGAATACCAGCAGCAGGCTTCCCTGGTGAGCAGTAGCTTTACTACAGTGATCTAATGAGCAACTAGAGTGCTAACATTCAGAATTTATGGCAAATGTGTGACACATCTGAATGCCTTCTTGATGGAATCAAAGTAAAAAAGTGAAAGTATTTCCTAATTAGGAGACTGCAGTAAAGGAGGAAATTAGGAAACTTAATAACAAATAAATCTGCCAAGATGGCCACCAGAGACAAAAGAGCCCAAATGTAGCCCAAATATCACCCAGATGTAGCCCAAGTATAGCCCAATGATAGAATGTCTCAGAGTGTTCTTAAGAACAACTAGAGCGCTTCCTGTCTTACTTATGACAAAAGTATGGCACACCTGAAGCCATCTTGATTGGAATAAACTGGTAACACTTAAAACATTTAATTTAAAAAGGAACACAATGAGGGGGTTCATTTTGCCATAGACATTATGATTAGTGCTGCAGAAAGAAAAATTAGGGCACATTTTCAGTGACTTCTCAAATCCTCTTCTATTTTATTAAAAAATTCTGATATGCAGACTGAAACATGCACTTTGAATACCAGCAGCAGGCTTTCCTGGTGAGCAGTAGCTTTGCTACAGTGATCTAATGAGCAACTAGAGTGCTAACATTCAGAATTTATGGCAAATGTGTGACACATCTGAATGCCTTCTTGATGGAATCAAAGTAAAAAACTGAAAGTATTTCCTACTGAGGAGACTGCAGTAAAAGAGGAAATTAGGAAACTTAATAACAAATAAATCTGCCAAGATGGCCACCAGAGACAAAAGAGCCCAAATGTAGCCCAAATATCACCCAGATGTAGCCCAAGTATAGCCCAATGACAGAATGTCCCAGAGTGTTCTTAAGAACAACTAGAGCGCTTACTGTCTTACTTATGACAAAAGTATGGCACACCTGAAGCCATCTTGATTGGAATAAACTGGTAACACTTAAAACATTTAATTTAAAAAGGAACACAATGAGGGGGTTCATTTTGCCATATACATTATGATTAGTGCTGAAGAAAGAAAAATTAGGGCACATTTTTAGTGACTTCTCAAATCTCTTCTATTTCATTAAAAAAATCTGATATGCAGACTGAAACATGCACTTTGAATACCAGCAGCAGGCTTCCCTGGTGAGCAGTAGCTTTACTACAGTGATCTAATGAGCAACTAGAGTGCTAAACATTCAGAATTTATGGCAAATGTCTGATATATCTCAATGCCTTCTTGATGGAATAAAAGTAAAAAACTGAAAGCATTTCCTACTGAGGAGACTGCAGTAAATGAGGAAATTAGGAAACTTCATAACAAATAAATCTCCCAAGATGGCCACCAGAGACAAAAGAGCCCAAATGCAGCACAAATATCACCCAAATGTAGCCCACATGTAGCCCAATGACAGAAGTGTGCAAAACACTTATTTTTTGTGTATTTGCAGTTTTATATAGTGCAGACTTGTCAGGTATTGGAGTGCTTTACATGAGCATTGGTTACATCACACAAGATCAAATTCATTTTGGTTGTAGACATGGGGAGATTAAGTGATTTGACCAGAATCACAGAATGTTGAGCTGAAGCAGAAACTCCAACCTGGTTCCCCAGTTGCAAAGTCTGCATCTCTGGAAGTAACACCACATCCTCTCCCCTAAGTGCAACATTTAATCAAGTGGTCAACTGGATAAAAAAAATATAAAGATTACAAATAATTTAAAAAGTTCTTTGTCGCTATTTGAAAACTCAGAAAATATGTCCTCATTTTAGTTTTTTAGAGCACTAACCATCATTTTGATGCAAATAAGACCCTCTCATATATGTAATTTCTAAAGGAAATGCTCTAGGTATTACAGTTTTGATTACATCAAGATGACGTCAGGCGTTCCACACTTTTGTAAGAAATATAGAATGTTAGCAATCTAGTTGTTCATTGGGATACTGTTGAGAGGCAGATGGCAGGGGCACGGACTCTGAAAATTGAAGGCTGGTAGGAGAGTGCAGAGGAAAACATTTGACCACACTGGGCAGGCAGGAAGGGCAGTGGCAGCACAACAGACTATGGAGGGCAGTGGAAAGGGGGGCAGGGGCAACAAACCAACAATACAGGACTGGCAAGAGAGGCTGTGGCAATATAATAGACCATTGTGGGCAGAAGGAAGAGGCAGTGGTAGTGCAACCATACATGCCAACAGACCCGTTTCAGCCTGGAAACTTCCAATATTTTTAAGCTCAAATGGGCTTTATTTATTCTGTCTCCTGTCTACAATCTCCTCTTTTTCAATGTAACTCAAAGGGGAAAATCAATACCCCAGTTTTTTTCAAAATCTCCCTCTTACCAAGTTCAAAATGTTTGCAAGTATGGTACATTGGATCATGGTAGGCAGGAGGAAATGGGGTAGGGACATGGACTCGGATAACAGAGGACAGGAGGGACATGGAGAGGACCCTACAGGGTAGGCATCAGGGTTTGCAGCAGCACAATACACCACACAGGGCATGTGGGACGGGAGTGCAGCACAACAATACATAGAAAGCAATAGGAAGGGGACAGGACCATGAACATTGACAACAGAGAACAGAGGGGAAAGAGGCAATGGTAGCTAGCTGACCATAACGGACAGACAGGAGAGAAAGCTGCAGCATAACAGACCATAAAGGGCAGGAGGGACGGATCAGGGGCATTACAATGCAACAGACAAGCCAGGAGGGAGGGAATAGGGGTCTGCACATGGAAACAGAGGGCTGGGGTAAAGGGGGCAGGGCAAGAGCAGCAAGATGACCATGGAGGTCAGGCAGGATGGGCACTAGAAACAAGACACATCATGGAGAGCAACAGTGAGACTATGATGGCATACACCCAGACCATGGAGGGAAGGTGGGAGGGGGTCAGGGGCAGCTAGCTGACCACACAGGGAAGGTGGGAGGGGCCATGGCAGCACAGAAGACCATGCATGGCAAGCGGGAGGGTTAGTGGCAGCACAATGGCTATGATGGGCAAGAAGGAGGGTGCAGGGGCATGCACAAAGGACCATGAAGGATAGAAGGGAGGGTCAGGACCTGGGCACAGACAAGAGAGTTCAGGGGAAGGGGCCTCACAACAGACCGCATGTGGCAGGCAGGAGGAGCAGTTGCAGCACAACAGACCAGGGAGGGCAGAAGGGTGTGAAAGTAAAATGGACCATGGAGGACAGGAGGAAGGGGATAGGGGCATGGCATGTGGACAGGCAGGATGGAGGTGGCAGGGACAGGTTACAGTCATCTGACAATGCTAGGCAGGTGGGAGGGGAGTGGCAGCTCAACAGAACACTCAGAGTAGATAGGAGTGGCAGGTCCATGGAACATGGTGGGCAAAAAGGATGGAGCAGGGGCATGCACAAAGACATCGGAGGGCAGGGGGAAGCAAAATAGGGGCAGGAAGCTAAGCACAGAGGCTAAGCAGGAGGTGAATGATGGGCCATAGAATTGGGCAATGGAGGGCAGGAGGAGTGGACTGGTACATCATGCTAAATGGAGGGCAGTGGCAGCACATCAGACCATGCATGGCAGGAGGGAGGAGGCTAGACCATGGATTCAGACAACAGAGGATAGGGAGGAGGTGGATGGGGCAGCAAGCTAACTGTTCAGAGAAGGTGGGTATTAGGAACTTTATTGTTTTTAAAATGTGTGTCTGTGCGAACTACTTAAAATATGAACAAGTATGCAGCATAATCTCACTTTTATTCAGGAAGAAGAGGACGTTTGTGACTGTGACTCCGGGCTCACTTGGCAGAAACCCCCCCTGACCCTCCACCCCCATCGCATGGATGTGTGTTTTATTAACCGTGAGGGGGGTTTCTTGCATAGTTTGGTCGAATTGTTGTTGAATCCCCTTTGAATGACTTGGTGTGCATGTGTATTAAATGTGCCCGTCAATAGCTACCCATGTTTGTATAAATAAACAACAAGGGTGTCTACTTGGAGAGTACCCACCGGTGGGGGTGCCGGGATTAGGGACGGTAGGGCGTCAGACACGTCAGAGCTTCACTAGTGGTGTAAATACATTCCACGTGGGTTCATTGTATGCATAGTCGCCTTTTATTAAATATCACGCAAATCGTCATGTTGATAGGTACATACGGTTTGTCCAGCATGTCCTAGGTGTTTCTATAAATATATATTTTTAAAAAATATTAAAAAACAAAGGCCGGCCCCGGGGGATGGGGTCCCCGGGGCCATAAGTGGCCTGAGGAGGGGGGCAACGCAGCCCCCCTCCTAAAGAATTAAAAAATAAAAAAGGCCATGACCTGGGGGTTGGGGTCCCCGGGGCCGATTAAGGCCTTGGAAGGGGGGCCACGCGGCCCCCTTCCAAATAAATGTTTTTCAACAAAACAAATTAGGATGCAGGACCTGGGGGATGGGGTCCCCAGGGCCAATTAATTAGAAAAAGAAGGGGGGCCACACAGCCCTCCTTCTTAAAAAATAAAATAAATAAAAGACCGGCATCGAGCCGGAGGCCACGCCCCCTCCTTGCAGCACTCTGCAAACGCACCCCCTGGCCAGTTGTAAGTTGGGGAATTAATTCCCCTTCAATACTGAGGGTCCCTGATGGCCAACTAGCCCAACAGGTATCTCCAGTATGCGCCAGGGAGCTGCGTTGCAGACAGGTGTTCTGAGGCCACGCCCCTTTTTACACCTCAATGCAACACAGCTCTGTGGCGCTTACTGGAGGTACCTAGTGGGCTAGTTTGACCCTAGGGACCCTTAGGATTCAAGGGGACTTAATCTCTCAACTTAGAATGGCCACAGGGTGCGTTTACACAGTGGTGAAGGGAGGGGACGGGGCCTGAGGTGACATGTGCAAACACGCCCTATGGCGCGTTTTAAGTTGGGGAAATAATTCCCTTTCAATCCTGAGGGACCCCGGGGGACAACTAGCCCACCAGGTACTGCTAGTAAGCGGCACTGCTCTGCGTTGCAGAGAGGTGGTGCAGGCCGTGCCCCTTTTTACACCTCTCTGCAATGGCGCTTATTGGGCGTACCTAGTGGGCTATTTTGCCCCTAGGGACCCTCAGGATTCAAGGGGACTTAATCTCCCAACTTAAAACGGCCACAGGGCGTGTTTACACAGTGGGGAAGGAAGGGGACGGGGCCTGAGGTGACATGTGCAAACACGCCCTATGGCGCGTTTTAAGTTGGGGAAATAATTCCCTTTCAATCCTGAGGGACCCTGGGGGCCAACTAGCCCACCAGGTACTTCTAGTAAGCGCCACTGCTCTGCGTTGCAGAGAGGTGGTACAGGCCGTGCCCCTTTTTACACCTCTCTGCAATGGCGCTTACTGGACGTACCTAGTGGGCTATTTTGCCCCTAGGGACCCTCAGGAGTCAAGGAGACTTAATCTCCCAATTTAAAACGGCCACAGGGCGTGTTTACACAGTGGGGAAGGGAGGGGATGGGGCCTGAGGTGACGTGTGCAAACACGCCCTATGGCGCGTTTTAAGTTCGGGGAAATAATACCCCTTCAATCCTGAGGGCACCTGGGGGCTAACTCAGGATTCAAGAGGACTTAATCTCCCAACTTAAAACGGCCACAGGGCGTGTTTACACAGTGGGGAAGGGAGGGGACGGGGCCTGAGGTGACGTGTGCAAACATGCCCTGTGGCGTATTTAAAGAGGTAGTTTTAATCCCCTGCCCTAATATATACTAGGGGCTTACAGAGGAGGTCATGCTAATCACAGGGGGAACCCAATGCATAGTGTTCCCTAGTGTATGTAGGTGTTTTCACTGTATTCTGAGTGTCTTTTAACCTAGCACTGGCTCTAGGACTGAGTTGAGGGTACAGGATGATTTTGCAACAAGGCTTCTTTCTGCTCTTCTGTTCTTTCTGCACGTTATCCTTCTTCCTGCACTTTTCTTCGTCTTTGAGGACTTCTGTTGCTTCTTTCTGCATTTCTTTTTTTTCTTTCTGTGCGTTTTTTCTTCTTTCTTCACATGTCCTATCTCTGTAGGCATAGTTAGAAATTAGCATTTAAAAAACCTTTGAAATTCACTGAAAAAACCATAGGTTTCAGGCACGTTATAGTTAGGAATTAGCATTTAAAAAAACCTTAGAAATTCACTGAAAAAACCATAGGTTTCAGGGGCGTTATAGTTAGCTGGACTTTTCACTCGAACAAAACCATTGAAATTCCCCCGTTATAGTTAGTTCAGCTAACTATAACTCGCGTGCCCGCAATGCACTGCTGTTGACGTCACATATTACATCTCTCATGACATGGTCAGTGACATCACTCATGACATCACAGATGACATCTCAAATGACATCACTGATGACATCACTGATGACATCATCCTTGTGATAGAGTGGCAGACCTCCTCTCCCCCTAATATAACCTTTGATACACACATTCAAAAATAGAAACTAACATTTTCAAAACAATGGACATACCAATACCAGTTACAACAACCTATTCAGTAATTCTAAGATCCACATACACATCCACTCATTCACCAACAGTCCTATACAGTCACTCATACATGTACTCACTCATCATATGTACTCATACACCTATACATCCTGTTACACAACGCCACTCATCCATAGAGTTACTCACATACATAGTCACTCATGCTAATAAAGAATCAAACATCCATTTACTTGCATATACAGTTATACACACACCACCACACTTACTTCTACAGAAACCTACACATACTTAGTCTTTTAAACAATCACTTATAGAAACATATACTTATTCATACAGGAACTCTTCCAATCTCTCACTCTCACATATACTCACTTATATACACCAATAGTCACATATACTAGTTTAAAACATATGTAGTTACTCATAAAGACACTATTGAGACAGTCATTCACTCACTAACACACCCATGCACACACTCATCCATCCATACAGTCCTGCACACATGCTGTCTTAAACACATACAAACAGTGAGTCACTCATTCATGCACCTATGCACTACGTAATACCCCCCACCGAACCATACAGATGCTCAGACACTCATACAGATACTCAAAAAACCAACTAATAACCTATATAGACACTCATGTAGCTACTCACCATCCCATGCAGCCACTTATACAAAAAGTGAGAGACTGATACAGATATTTACATATTTAAACATTACTCACTAAGCCATATATTCACTAAGATACACTTAATCAGTCAGTTATACAATCAATTTTTCAAAAACAAGTCATCCATTTAGACACTTATATACCGCTTTATTCTTCCATCGACCTTGAGATATACATATATAAAACATATGTAATTTTCAGAAAAACACACATTCACTGGATGATGTCATCAGTGATGTCATCAGTGATGTCATTTGAGATGTCATCAGTGATGTCATGAGTGATGTCACTGACCATGTCATGAGTGATGTAATATGTGACGTCATCAGCAGTGCATTGCGGGCGCGCGAGTTATAGTTAGCTGAACTAACTATAACGGGGGAATTTCAATGGTTTTGTACGAGTGAAAAGTCCAGCTAACTATATCGCCCCTGAAACCTATGGTTTTTTCAGTGAATATATATATATTCAAACACGTTTACCGCCCAAACGATGCCGCTTTCAACACGACGGGTGTCGCAGCACACGGGGGCGGTCCCGTGTAACAGATAGCACCAGCAGTCCAAAGAACAACGCTGCGCACTCAGACACTTTGCAATTTCTAAAAGTTATTCTTCCATGCCACTCGGAAAAAAAAAAGTACTGACCAACCCGTTTCAGCCACCTGGCCTTCATCTGTGTCACTGGTGGTTTGTGGCATTGAGCCTTTTAACAATAATTAATTTAATTGGATTTCACTTAGTCATCAAACGGACCAAAATTAAACAATATATACAAAAACAAATGTCGCCTATCTTAGACTGTCTCATTATTGCCGTTTTCCTATTAAAAGTGGAGAGCTTTATGGCTCATATACATACCAGTATAAATATATTTGGCCAAGGACAAAAAATGTATAATATTTTCATGTTGTCCCTAATTACCGTCAAATTACAATACAAATCATTCGCCATTATTTACATTGATATTCATAAGTTGTGACACATTTTATTACAAATAGGTGTATAGATTGTCTATAACAATATTGCCCTATTGGGCCTAGTGTCACATCTTATAGTGCTGTTTTTTAAAACTGCATTGTTATTCAAAACATGTTTAAGATGCCTATTAATCACGCCCTGCACGGGCTATTCTATTCTCTGAATTCAACTTGTACTTTGAATAGGGAATGATTCTTGTTTAACTTATGAAGTACCATAGTTCTTAGTCTGTATTCAGGCCCCAAGGTGTACGAGTCCTTAATTCAACTATGTACCTGGCCTCCAACTGTCTAAGGAGCTTCACTCTATCCCCCCTCTTTCTGTTAGAAGAATCTGATCTAAACAGAAATAGCGTAGTTTGTCACCTCTCGAATCATAACATTCAGAGAAAATGCCTGGCTACACGATATGAGGCATCTTTGTAGGTGATTGCCCGTGTGTGCTCCAGTACTCGTTTTTTGGCCGGATGGATGGTGCTGCCAATGTATTGGAGACCACACGGACAGACCAAACAATAGACAAGATAGCTGGAGTTGCAGTTGAGCAATTAATTGATACATCGTCTAACTTTCTTTCCTGGGACTACATAGTCCTTCACCTTGGAGCTATTTTTACAAGCCTTGCAGCTAGTACAAGGACAAAATCCTGTTATTGACATATTCTTGTTAACAGGATCCTCCATGAAATGGCTTTGAACTAAAATATCTTTCAAAGAAGCATTCTTATTGTATGTGATAACGGGTTTATCAGATATCAAACGCCTAATTACACTGTCAGTTTTGAGAATCCCCCAATTCTTTTGGACCAGATCCCTGATCTTTGGTGATTCTGCTGAGAAACCAAGGATTAACCTGACTGTCGCAGTATTTTCGTCTGTGCTCGAACTATCGTCAGACCTCTTTGTCAATAGTTCTTGTATGTTTTTCAAATGGACCTTTTCCATGGCACACTTCAAAATTGTCTGTTGGTACCCTCTAGCTCTAAATCTTGCAAGGGAATCTTCTTCAGCTTCTTTATAATCCCCTGGGAGTGAACAGTTTCGTTTCAGCCTCAACAGTTCCCCATAGGGGATGCTGTTGATCAAATTACGTGGATGTTGGCTCTGTGAATGTAGAACTGTATTAGCTGAAGTTTGTTTTCTATAGAGTCTGGTGCAGAGTTTGTCATCCGACTTGAAGACTAAAAGATCTATAAAAGCAATTTCCTCACTGTTGATTTTGCTAGTGAATTTGAGATTCAGATCATTGCTATTTAGGTGTCGGATATAATCTTCTGCCCCGCCGAGTGTTCCTCTCCATACAATGAAGAGATCATCGATATATCTTGCCCAAAGCGCTATCTTCTCTGCCCGTTCTCCACAGTCATCCGCCCAGGCCACGTGCTTCTCCCACCAGCCTACAAAAAGATTTGCATAACTGGGGGCGAAGCACATGCCCATGGTGGTACCCTGTATTTGCCGATATAACTGGCCAGCAAATATAAAGATGTTATTATTTAAACAAAACTCGACAATTTCGAGTATCATTTTACTGTGTCTGGAACTTCAAATGTTTCATTTTTAACCATGATTCAAGAGCAGACAAACCCCGGGAATGCTCTATACACGTATAAAGAATCGTGATCAAAAGAGTGATCAAAAGAAAATGGTCTTCCCAGCAGATGTTTTGAGTTAGCCTTATAAAATCAGTGGAGTCCTGGATGAAGGAACTTAAATACTTCACCATTGTGAAGAGGAAGAAGTCTGCATAATTAGAAGCTTTTTCTAGCAGGCTGCCGCTCAACACTATCGGGCGACCAGGAGGTCTCCTCACATCCTTATGAATTTTCGGCAAATGATAGAACGTGGGGAGAACCGGATGATCAACCTTCATAAACTGGTACTCAGCTCTTCTAGGATGCCCCTCTCTTTCCAGTTATTCAACAAATCATAGAAGGCTAGGACGCTTGCATTATATTCTCCCTTGCCTATTTTCTTATAACTAGATGTGTCGCCTAAAAGGCATACTGCTTCCTCTTTGTAGTGATCTTTTGACAAAACAACAACATTCCCCCTTATCAGATTGTTTGATAACAATTGTATTGTCCTCTTTAAGAGATTTCACTGCAGTCCATTGTGCTCTAGAGAGTATTATATTTTCTTTTGGCTAGTGATTGAATGGGCGCAGTTCGTAATGCATCTAGATCTTTAGTCATTGCTTCGTGAAATCAATCAATTGTATCAAAGGGGGTCTTTGGAATGAATTTAGATTTTGGTTTGAAATGGCTTTTGCAGCTGGTTTGTTCAATCCCCAGGTGCTCCGATACCTCAGTTTCGCCAACATTTTCACCTGACATTGCATCTGAGTGGGAGTCCTATAACTCGTGTAAGATCTGTAATGTTTCATCATAGTCATTGCCTGTGAATATATCTGTGGGGGCTGTAGATGGTTCAGCACCAATGTCACTCCGTCAAGGATGTTGTACGAAAATGTTCTTTCATTTCAATTTCCTGACGAATTGGTATATGTCGATACGAGTTTGGACGTAGTCCCATTCTGTCATAGGGCTTTCTGCCCTATGACAGAGGTTCGGATTTCAATGTCTGAGAGGTGTCTTTTTGGAAGATTCACGACAGAGAGCTGGTTTACTTTTTGTTGCTGCCCCTCTTTCTCCTTGTTACTCGTGGTTGGAAGCTTGGGTTCCGCTTTTTTCCTCCTCGCCTGACTTTGTGCCGATTTGCTGCGGTGGGCGTGTTCGTTGTGGGTATCTCCTCCACGACTCTTTGATGAGTTGATACTCCTGGGAAAAATTCTGTTCCCTAATTATGACAGGGCCCGCATCTCTTCTAGGACCTTCAGCTTCTGAATGGTCTGTATCCGCCTCGGATTCTGAAGTATCTCTGGGGGCTATATCTTTCGCAATTCTTGTTTCTTGTAGCGCTTTGCGAGGGGCATCATACTTTTTGCAAACGTAAGGACTCTGCCTGTTTCGTAGTCTTATTGATTTCTAGCGAACTTACTCTGTTGCGCCATTTGTACTAGCTGCAAGGCTTGCAAAAAAGCTCCAAGGTGAAGGACTATGTAGTCCCAGGAAAGAAGGTTAGGCGATGTATCAACAAATTGCTCAACTGCAACTCCAGCTATGTTGTATATTGTTTGGTTTGTCCGTGTGGTCTCCAATACATTGGAGGCACCATCCATTCGGGCAAAAAAACAGTACTGAGGCACACACGGGCAATCACCAACAAAGATGCCTCGTATCCCGTAGCCAAGCATTTCTCTGAATTTCATGATTCGAGAGGTGACAAACTACGCTATTTCTATTTAGATCAGATTCTTCTAACATAAATAGGGGGGGATAGAGTGAAGCTCCTCAGACAGCTGTAGGCCAGGTACATAGTTGAATTAAGGACTCATACACCTTGGGGCCTGAATACAAAAGAAGAACGATGGTCCTTCATAGGTTAAACAAGAACCATTCCCTATTCACAGTACAAGTGGAATTCAGAGAATAGAATAGCCCATACAGGTATCTTAAACATGTTTTGAATAACAATGCAGTTTTAAAAAACAGCACTATAAGATGTGACACTAGGCCCAATAGGGCAATATTGTTATAGACGATCTATACACCTATTTGTAATTAAATTTTATGATAGTGTCATAAAATATGAATATCGATGTAAATAATGGCGAATGATTTGTACTGTAATTTGACAGTAATTAGGGACAACATGAAATTATTATACATTTTTTGTCCTTAACCAAATATATTTATACTTGTATGGATATGAGCCATAAATCTCTCCACTTGTTAATAGGAAAATGGCAATATTGAGACAGTCTAAGATGGCCAACATTTGTTTTTGTATATATTGTTTAATTTTCATCCGTCTATTATTTTGATGACTAAGCGAAATCCAATTAAATGAATTATTGTTAAAAGGCTCGTTGCCACGAGCCGCCACTGAAACAGACGAAGTTCAGGTGGCTGAATATATATATATATATATATATATATATATATATATATATATATATATATATATATATATATATATATGTATATATATATATATATATATATATATATATATTACCATCCTGACAGCGTCAAACAAACAGGCACCGACTCAGTGAGTAATTTAGCACAGAAGGATTTATTCCAACTTTAACCCAGACGCGTTTCGGCGGAAACAACCGCCTTATTCACTGCATCCAGTTCTCTGTTAATCGTACATAGTTATATACAAATAATCTCTTCACTCTCTAAGGGTTGTCACAGCAACCACAGAAAAACGTAATAGACATAGTAAGGGTCATGTTAAAGTCAGTTGTTATAGCAACTGGAAAACAGACCCAGCTGGATAACGATACAGTTAATAAATACGAACAAAAAATAACGTTTAAAGTAAAACTATGCTACGGTTAAATAGTCACACATTAGCAGTTGAAAAAATACATTTACCACATGTAAAGTGAGGATGTGTTACTGTTCTTATTTGTTAGATGTGTATATCTAAAGTGAAACGTGCCCAATGAAAAATAAAGATCACAAAATAGAGGAAATAATGACCTTCCTAATGTCATGAATTTCAAGGGCTCGGTGAATTGTGGATAAACGCACCAAGTGCAGGTGTAAATGTGAAATACTTGCCATTATCACTGGTTAATCCCATGTCTGAGAAAAAAAGAGACGCTTTCAGTAAAGGAATAGTGTCTAGTATCTCTAGGGACTGTACGTTTATTTCCGCCCAAGTAGGCATTTTTAATAAATAGTACATCCTAATGTTAGGCCTTAATCAAAAAGTCATTTTGGGTACGTCAACCACAGTAAAAAGGAAAGTGAATAATAAAGAGAATAAAAAATATAAATTTAAAGTGTACGGGAACTAAACGCTAAGAGGAATGGATCAGTAGAGCGGTTAATTATGAAAGATGAACACTAAGAGCTTCGTTGGCATTCATCCCGTGTGGGATTTTGGAGTTAAGGAGAATAATATATCTTGACTCCAGTCTCCTTAGCGCCAATTGCCTGTTGCCTCCCCTTGGATTTTTCGGAATATTGTCGATGACAAAATAGGATAGATCCTGGGATCTTCTGGCATGTTGTGAGTTTAGGTGTCTCGCAACTGGATATGTTTGGTCATTATGCACGATAGATCTTAGATGTTGCAGGATGCGGATATGTACAGGGTGAATGGTACTCCCTACATAGTGTTTACCACAAGTGCACTGTAGGACATATACAGCAAAGTCTGTTTTGCAATTGAAGCTACCTCTTATTTCATACGGTGTTTTTCTGAAAGGCATGTGTACTGTTTTAGTGTTGGTTCCATGCTTACAAGCTTTACATCTACTGCATTTAGAAAATCCCTTTGGTGTTTGAAGCCAATTTGGTGTTTTGGCAATGACGGGCCCATTACGCACTAGCTCCTGACGCATAGATTTAGCTCGTCTGAAACTGATCGAGGGTACTTTAGCACATGTGGGTCCCAAAATAGGATCATTACGTATGTTATTCCAGTGTTTATAGAGGATTTTTCGCAGGGAAGTATGATACACATTGAAACCTGTGATTAATCTTGGGATGTCTGTTTTTTTGGTTTCAGGTTTGGTCTGGCTATTTTTTTTCTTCCTGAATAAGAGATCCTCTCCAGTAAATTTATCACTCCTAGTCTTGGCATTATCTAGGATTTTGGTCTCGTATCCCCTGCTGCGCAATCTCTTGAAGAGGTCATTGGTAGATTTACTTAGACTCTCTTCCGTGCTGCAGTTGCGTTTCATTCTTATGCACTCTGCATAGGGAATACCCTTTTTGACACTGTTGTAGTGAAAGCTGTTTGCGTGTAGAATAGCATTACCCGCTGTAGGCTTCCTGTATGTTCTCGACTGTATTTTGTACTTTTCTATGTACATTTCTATGTCCAGAAATTGTATACATTCTTTGCTAGTGTGACTGGTAAAAGAAAGATTTAGTGTGTTATCGTTAAGTTCTTGTGCAAAGCGTTCATCGCTTTCTTGTGTGCCTTGCCATAAAACAAAAATGTCATCGATGTACCTGACATAAATTATTACATTTTCCTTCATAACCAAACTGTGTGTTTGCATGAGTACTTGCTCCTCCCACCAGCCCATATGCAAATTAGCATAGCTGGGGGCGAAGCAAGTACCCATGGCTGTGCCCTGTAATTGTTTATAAAACAATTTGTCAAAGATAAAAATATTGTTTTCCAGGCACCACTCTGCCATTTGCAGAAGCATAAAATTGTGTCCATGTAGGTGTATTGGTCTTTTGCTCAGGTAGTGTTCGAGTGCATGTAATCCGTCCTTATGTCTAATGCTTGTGTATAATATGTTCACATCTAGTGTCATAAGTACATAATTATCATGCCATGTGACATCATACATTTTAGTCAGGAAATCGCCTGTATCCTTAATATGCGATGGTAAATCACAAACAAATGGCTGAAGAAAAAAGTCAATAAACCGTGAGGTGTTTTCAAACAGTCCACCAATAGCAGATATAATCGGTCTGCCAGGGGGATTGATAGCATTCTTGTGTATTTTTGGAATTAAATACAATTGAGGCGTGGTCGGATAGTCATTTTTCAAAAAGTCAAATTCTAGTTTAGTGAGAAGACCTTGGCTTCTTTATTCATAGAGGGCTTTGTGATATTTTTCCTTGACACCTATATTGGTGGTTGGTGCAATGCGACTGTAACATTCTCTGTCACTCAATTGGTTCTGTGCCTCAGCATTATATTTTATCAATGGCCACAGGACCACATTGCCGCCCTTATCTGACCATCTCACCACGATATCTTGTCTTTCTTTTATTTTATCAATAACAGTGTTGTAGTCTCTTTTATTGGCATTGTGTGTTTGGTTAAATTCTTTGCTGCTTTTGAGGGCTAAAACTTTAAGGTCTTTTATCACATTATCCGCAAAGGTGTCGAGGCCATCTCTTGGCATCATAGGAGTGAATATTGATTTTGGTTTGAATGGAGTGCGTTCAAATGTAAAGGTGTCGAGATTGCCATTAGTTATTCCTTGTCTTGCTGATACTGGGCTAACTTGCTCATCATTTTCCAATTGAATCATGTCTTTGTAGGAGTTCCATGCCAGCTACTGTTAGACCACTGATCATTTCACCACTGGGTGTTTCACTTATATCCTTTCTATATATATATATATATATATGCGTGTGTATATATATATATATATATATATATATATATATATATATATATAAACAAACACCGTCAGGTCCTTCCGGGATGAAACCCTTGTCAGGTGGTGCGTTGTCCGGCGAACCTACGGCCGGATAATCCAACAAAGTTCAAGGAACAAGAAAAACGCACACTCGGAGGTTCTGCTCGTATTCTTTACTGAGCTATCGTTACGCGTTTCGACACAGCAGTGTCTTGGTCACACGATATCAACAAAGTTTTCAAACAAACATATAAGCACACAAAAATAGAAGAAGTACTACCATTTCCTGTGATTTACATATTGCAACTGGTCGCCATTTTGGAATGGGTTTGAAGCTCAATCTCATAGCGAGATTCATGCGTGTTGTTGAGTTAATAAACCAAAAGATCTATACAGAACATGATGTAAAACAAAATGTATCAAAGTATTTGTGCATATATGATTGCATATATCAAAAGTATTGTCCCAAGGTCTAAAATGCTCAAAATTCGATATAATCTTTATCGATTCCAACACCCATGCTAACAGACCAAAGCTATAGCAGCTGTACAATCTGGTACAGAATCAAATGCCAGACGGACTAGTGCCATGGAACGTACGTGCACGTGGGTGTCGTGTGGGCATGTTCAGAGATTCCGGAGATATCCAGGCTCTATAGCAATTAATGGTGGAATTACAGAATGACTAACCGACTAGTGCTGCGTCCTTACTCTGCATGCTAGTGATGCAAAAGGGTGTCCTGTGAACTTTCCCAATCTCGGTGCTTGATGATGTTAAAAGAGGACTAGTGCCTATTCTCAAGCAACTCTATACCAGGATACAGCCTAATAACCAGGTCGAGGTTGGAGACAGTAGTACTCATATCCAAAAGCTATAAGGTGCTGCGAGTGAGGGAAACGGCAGTGTTGGCAATCCCTTAAGTCTATATGTGTAAGGATATTGTAATGGTATTGTGCAAACAAAAGATAAGGAACAGTGGATAATGCAAGTGCAGTTCTTATCTTATCGGGCGTGTTGTGGCATCCGCGTGAAGAAAAGGGTAGGGAACCGGTGCAGTATCCATAAGACGTGAGTGGTCCCTTTCTTTCCTCCTAGGAAAATTGAAAGAACAAAAACAAATTAATGATAGCCCAATATTGCATACATACATATTTACACAATTCACCTTACACTCTTGACAGTCTAAAATTATTCTGGTCGCCAATATTTAGCATGAAGAGTTACAGCAAAGAAACGGCAAACAAGAACAAGAAAAGATAGGCACACAAACTCAGTCGACATGTAGGTGCGTTGCCAGTTCCTCATCCAGATTGTGCCCTCCCGGGAACTTGGTCTCTAATTCCATAATCCATTTGGATTCCCTTTTCCTGAGGGCTAGCTCTCTGTTTCCCCCTCTTCTTGACGTGTTGACCTGTTCTATGGCAAAATACTTAAGAAGAGACTGGTTGGATTGGTGCTTGTCTTGGAAATGTCGTGCAATCGGATAGTTGTGATCTAAGTTAGAGATGGCTCTCAGGTGTTCTAGTATTCGCTTTTTAACCATGCATGTGGTACTCCCGACATACCGGAGTTTGCACGGACATTCCAAAATATACACAACAAAATTGGTGCTACAAGTGAGGAACTGTGTTATGATTTTCTTCTGACCTAATTGTGTAGTCTCAAATTCTTTCATCATGTGACTGAATTTGCATGCCTTGCAGTGGCCACATGGATAGAAACCTTTCAAATTGAATGGATTTCTATTGGGGTTTTCCGTGATGTCTCCTCTGACTAGGGTATCCTTCAAGTTTCTCCCTCTCTTGTAGGTAATCAGGGGTCTGTCACTGATGTTATTACCAATTATAGAATCTGCTTTCAAGATTCTCCAATTTTTGGTCAGGATTTTTTGGACATATTTAGATTCCTGATTAAATGTGGTTATAATCCTAACCGGTGTTTCCTCCTGGTCCTCGGTGGCAGAGTACTCGAGGGCTTGAGATCTAGAAGATAAGAACTTTTGATAAAACATCAGCACTTATTCAAGTTATTTGATGCACTCTGGGAGATGTATGCCGCATCAGTCATGTGACCCAGGACGTTAAATGAACTCACGCACGTAGGCACTTTGCTACTGCTTCCTCCCGTGACCAAGGCAGAAGCGCCGAAACATGTAGGGTGTAAGGAAGCATTTAGTGCAGTGATAATTCTGGAATAAAAAAACTGACTCCGGTGACGGGCCTCTGTTCCTCGTATTCATTTGCTGTGATTTGACAGGCTTCTCCGTACCTGTTGTGAGAGGTCGCCCTGAAGGGTCAGGGGCTCCCAGTTCGGAGTTTTTTCTATGGATTTTATTTGGGAGCATGACCCACACACTGCTGGTTCGCCTACCAAGGTGATGCTAGTACAGCGAAACGAAGCAGCAGTGCTGGAAGGGATTTGGCGAGGAGTCTCCTGCGCCGATCGCATCGGAGAAAGAACTTTGCCCAGAGACGTCAAAAAATCTCAGCCTTTTGCCGGTAAATATCATGTGCATGACTGGGTTCCATTTGGATGTCAATAACAATTCTGTGCATCAGAAAACGTGCAAATGAGCCATTTAAGAACAATGCCATTCAAATAAGAACTTTTGATAAAACATCAGCACTTATTCAAGTTATTTGATGCACTCTGGGAGATGTATGCCGCATCAGTCATGTGACCCAGGACGTTAAATGAACTCACGTACGTAGGCACTTTGCTACTGCTTCCTCCCGTGACCAAGGCAGAAGCGCCGAAACATGTAGGGTGTAAGGAAGCATTTAGTGCAGTGATAATTCTGGAATAAAGAAACTGACTCCGGTGACGGGCCTCTGTTCCTCGTATTCATTTGCTGTGATTTGACAGGCTTCTCCGTACCTGTTGTGAGAGGTCGCCCTGAAGGGTCAGGGGCTCCCAGTTCGGAGTTTTTTCTATGGATTTTATTTGGGAGCATGACCCACACACTGCTGGTTCGCCTACCAAGGTGATGCTAGTACAGCGAAATGAAGCAGCAGTGCTGGAAGGGATTTGGCGAGGAGTCTCCTGCGCCGATCGCATCGGAGAAAGAACTTTGCCCAGAGACGTCAAAAAATCTCAGCATTTTGCCGGTAAATATCATGTGCATGACTGGGTTCCATTTGGATGTCAATAACAATTCTGTGCATCAGAAAACGTGCAAATGAGCCATTTAAGAACAATGCCATTCAAATAAGAACTTTTGATAAAACATCAGCACTTATTCAAGTTATTTGATGCACTCTGGGAGATGTATGCCGCATCAGTCATGTGACCCAGGACGTTAAATGAACTCACGCACGTAGGCACTTTGCTACTGCTTCCTCCCGTGACCAAGGCAGAAGCGCCGAAACATGTAGGGTGTAAGGAAGCATTTAGTGCAGTGATAATTCTGGAATAAAGAAACTGACTCCGGTGACGGGCCTCTGTTCCTCGTATTCATTTGCTGTGATTTGACAGGCTTCTCCGTACCTGTTGTGAGAGGTCGCCCTGAAGGGTCAGGGGCTCCCAGTTCGGAGTTTTTTCTATGGATTTTATTTGGGAGCATGACCCACACACTGCTGGTTCGCCTACCAAGGTGATGCTAGTACAGCGAAACGAAGCAGCAGTGCTGGAAGGGATTTGGCGAGGAGTCTCCTGCGCCGATCGCATCGGAGAAAGAACTTTGCCCAGAGACGTCAAAAAATCTCAGCATTTTGCCGGTAAATATCATGTGCATGACTGGGTTCCATTTGGATGTCAATAACAATTCTGTGCATCAGAAAACGTGCAAATGAGCCATTTAAGAACAATGCCATTCAAATAAGAACTTTTGATAAAACATCAGCACTTATTCAAGTTATTTGATGCACTCTGGGAGATGTATGCCGCATCAGTCATGTGACCCAGGACGTTAAATGAACTCACGCACGTAGGCACTTTGCTACTGCTTCCTCCCGTGACCAAGGCAGAAGCGCCGAAACATGTAGGGTGTAAGGAAGCATTTAGTGCAGTGATAATTCTGGAATAAAGAAACTGACTCCGGTGACGGGCCTCTGTTCCTCGTATTCATTTGCTGTGATTTGACAGGCTTCTCCGTACCTGTTGTGAGAGGTCGCCCTGAAGGGTCAGGGGCTCCCAGTTCGGAGTTTTTTCTATGGATTTTATTTGGGAGCATGACCCACACACTGCTGGTTCGCCTACCAAGGTGATGCTAGTACAGCGAAACGAAGCAGCAGTGCTGGAAGGGATTTGGCGAGGAGTCTCCTGCGCCGATCGCATCGGAGAAAGAACTTTGCCCAGAGACGTCAAAAAATCTCAGCCTTTTGCCGGTAAATATCATGTGCATGACTGGGTTCCATTTGGATGTCAATAACAATTCTGTGCATCAGAAAACGTGCAAATGAGCCATTTAAGAACAATGCCATTCAAATAAGAACTTTTGATAAAACATCAGCACTTATTCAAGTTATTTGATGCACTCTGGGAGATGTATGCCGCATCAGTCATGTGACCCAGGACGTTAAATGAACTCACGCACGTAGGCACTTTGCTACTGCTTCCTCCCGTGACCAAGGTAGAAGCGCCGAAACATGTAGGGTGTAAGGAAGCATTTAGTGCAGTGATAATTCTGGAATAAAGAAACTGACTCCGGTGACGGGCCTCTGTTCCTCGTATTCATTTGCTGTGATTTGACAGGCTTCTCCGTACCTGTTGTGAGAGGTCGCCCTGAAGGGTCAGGGGCTCCCAGTTCGGAGTTTTTTCTGTGGATTTTATTTGGGAGCATGACCCACACACTGCTGGTTCGCCTACCAAGGTGATGCTAGTACAGCGAAACGAAGCAGCAGTGCTGGAAGGGATTTGGCGAGGAGTCTCCTGCGCCGATCGCATCGGAGAAAGAACTTTGCCCAGAGACGTCAAAAAATCTCAGCATTTTGCCGGTAAATATCATGTGCATGACTGGGTTCCATTTGGATGTCAATAACAATTCTGTGCATCAGAAAACGTGCAAATGAGCCATTTAAGAACAATGCCATTCAAATAAGAACTTTTGATAAAACATCAGCACTTATTCAAGTTATTTGATGCACTCTGGGAGATGTATGCCGCATCAGTCATGTGACCCAGGACGTTAAATGAACTCACGCACGTAGGCACTTTGCTACTGCTTCCTCCCGTGACCAAGGCAGAAGCGCCGAAACATGTAGGGTGTAAGGAAGCATTTAGTGCAGTGATAATTCTGGAATAAAGAAACTGACTCCGGTGACGGGCCTCTGTTCCTCGTATTCATTTGCTGTGATTTGACAGGCTTCTCCGTACCTGTTGTGAGAGGTCGCCCTGAAGGGTCAGGGGCTCCCAGTTCGGAGTTTTTTCTATGGATTTTATTTGGGAGCATGACCCACACACTGCTGGTTCGGCTACCAATGTGATGCTAGTACAGCGAAACGAAGCAGCAGTGCTGGAAGGGATTTGGCGAGGAGTCTCCTGCGCCGATCGCATCGGAGAAAGAACTTTGCCCAGAGACGTCAAAAAATCTCAGCATTTTGCCGGTAAATATCATGTGCATGACTGGGTTCCATTTGGATGTCAATAACAATTCTGTGCATCAGAAAACGTGCAAATGAGCCATTTAAGAACAATGCCATTCAAAAAAGAACTTTTGATAAAACATCAGCACTTATTCAAGTTATTTGATGCACTCTGGGAGATGTATGCCGCATCAGTCATGTGACCCAGGACGTTAAATGAACTCACGCACGTAGGCACTTTGCTACTGCTTCCTCCCGTGACCAAGGCAGAAGCGCCGAAACATGTAGGGTGTAAGGAAGCATTTAGTGCAGTGATAATTCTGGAATAAAGAAACTGACTCCGGTGACGGGCCTCTGTTCCTCGTATTCATTTGCTGTGATTTGACAGGCTTCTCCGTACCTGTTGTGAGAGGTCGCTCTGAAGGGTCAGGGGCTCCCAGTTCGGAGTTTTTTCTATGGATTTTATTTGGGAGCATGACCCACACACTGCTGGTTCGCCTACCAAGGTGATGCTAGTACAGCGAAACGAAGCAGCAGTGCTGGAAGGGATTTGGCGAGGAGTCTCCTGCGCCGATCGCATCGGAGAAAGAACTTTGCCCAGAGACGTCAAAAAATCTCAGCATTTTGCCGGTAAATATCATGTGCATGACTGGGTTCCATTTGGATGTCAATAACAATTCTGTGCATCAGAAAACGTGCAAATGAGCCATTTAAGAACAATGCCATTCAAATAAGAACTTTTGATAAAACATCAGCACTTATTCAAGTTATTTGATGCACTCTGGGAGATGTATGCCGCATCAGTCATGTGACCCAGGACGTTAAATGAACTCACGCACGTAGGCACTTTGCTACTGCTTCCTCCCGTGACCAAGGCAGAAGCGCCGAAACATGTAGGGTGTAAGGAAGCATTTAGTGCAGTGATAATTCTGGAATAAAGAAACTGACTCCGGTGACGGGCCTCTGTTCCTCGTATTCATTTGCTGTGATTTGACAGGCTTCTCCGTACCTGTTGTGAGAGGTCGCCCTGAAGGGTCAGGGGCTCCCAGTTCGGAGTTTTTTCTATGGATTTTATTTGGGAGCATGACCCACACACTGCTGGTTCGCCTACCAAGGTGATGCTAGTACAGCGAAATGAAGCAGCAGTGCTGGAAGGGATTTGGCGAGGAGTCTCCTGCGCCGATCGCATCGGAGAAAGAACTTTGCCCAGAGACGTCAAAAAATCTCAGCATTTTGCCGGTAAATATCATGTGCATGACTGGGTTCCATTTGGATGTCAATAACAATTCTGTGCATCAGAAAACGTGCAAATGAGCCATTTAAGAACAATGCCATTCAAATAAGAACTTTTGATAAAACATCAGCACTTATTCAAGTTATTTGATGCACTCTGGGAGATGTATGCCGCATCAGTCATGTGACCCAGGACGTTAAATGAACTCACGCACGTAGGCACTTTGCTACTGCTTCCTCTTGTGACCAAGGCAGAAGCGCCGAAACATGTAGGGTGTAAGGAAGCATTTAGTGCAGTGATAATTCTGGAATAAAGAAACTGACTCCGGTGACGGGCCTCTATTCCTCGTATTCATTTGCTGTGATTTGACAGGCTTCTCCGTACCTGTTGTGAGAGGTCGCCCTGAAGGGTCAGGGGCTCCCAGTTCGGAGTTTTTTCTATGGATTTTATTTGGGAGCATGACCCACACACTGCTGGTTCGCCTACCAAGGTGATGCTAGTACAGCGAAACGAAGCAGCAGTGCTGGAAGGGATTTGGCGAGGAGTCTCCTGCGCCGATCGCTTCGGAGAAAGAACTGTGCCCAGAGACGTCAAAAAATCTCAGCATTTTGCCGGTAAATATCATGTGCATGACTGGGTTCCATTTGGATGTCAATAACAATTCTGTGCATCAGAAAACGTGCAAATGAGCCATTTAAGAACAATGCCATTCAAATAAGAACTTTTGATAAAACATCAGCACTTATTCAAGTTATTTGATGCACTCTGGGAGATGTATGCCGCATCAGTCATGTGACCCAGGACGTTAAATGAACTCACGCACGTAGGCACTTTGCTACTGCTTCCTCCCGTGACCAAGGTAGAAGCGCCGAAACATGTAGGGTGTAAGGAAGCATTTAGTGCAGTGATAATTCTGGAATAAAGAAACTGACTCCGGTGACGGGCCTCTGTTCCTCGTATTCATTTGCTGTGATTTGACAGGCTTCTCCGTACCTGTTGTGAGAGGTCGCCCTGAAGGGTCAGGGGCTCCCAGTTCGGAGTTTTTTCTATGGATTTTATTTGGGAGCATGACCCACACACTGCTGGTTCGCCTACCAAGGTGATGCTAGTACAGCGAAACGAAGCAGCAGTGCTGGAAGGGATTTGGCGAGGAGTTTCCTGCGCCGATCGCATCGGAGAAAGAACTTTGCCCGGAGACGTCAAAAAATCTCAGCATTTTGCCGGTAAATATCATGTGCATGACTGGGTTCCATTTGGATGTCAATAACAATTCTGTGCATCAGAAAACGTGCAAATGAGCCATTTAAGAACAATGCCATTCAAATAAGAACTTTTGATAAAACATCAGCACTTATTCAAGTTATTTGATGCACTCTGGGAGATGTATGCCGCATCAGTCATGTGACCCAGGACGTTAAATGAACTCACGCACGTAGGCACTTTGCTACTGCTTCCTCCCGTGACCAAGGCAGAAGCGCCGAAACATGTAGGGTGTAAGGAAGCATTTAGTGCAGTGATAATTCTGGAATAAAGAAACTGACTCCGGTGACGGGCCTCTGTTCCTCGTATTCATTTGCTGTGATTTGACAGGCTTCTCCGTACCTGTTGTGAGAGGTCGCCCTGAAGGGTCAGGGGCTCCCAGTTCGGAGTTTTTTCTATGGATTTTATTTGGGAGCATGACCCACACACTGCTGGTTCGCCTACCAAGGTGATGCTAGTACAGCGAAATGAAGCAGCAGTGCTGGAAGGGATTTGGCGAGGAGTCTCCTGCGCCGATCGCATCGGAGAAAGAACTTTGCCCAGAGACGTCAAAAAATCTCAGCATTTTGCCGGTAAATATCATGTGCATGACTGGGTTCCATTTGGATGTCAATAACAATTCTGTGCATCAGAAAACGTGCAAATGAGCCATTTAAGAACAATGCCATTCAAATAAGAACTTTTGATAAAACATCAGCACTTATTCAAGTTATTTGATGCACTCTGGGAGATGTATGCCGCATCAGTCATGTGACCCAGGACGTTAAATGAACTCACGCACGTAGGCACTTTGCTACTGCTTCCTCCCGTGACCAAGGCAGAAGCGCCGAAACATGTAGGGTGTAAGGAAGCATTTAGTGCAGTGATAATTCTGGAATAAAGAAACTGACTCCGGTGACGGGCCTCTGTTCCTCGTATTCATTTGCTGTGATTTGACAGGCTTCTCCGTACCTGTTGTGAGAGGTCGCCCTGAAGGGTCAGGGGCTCCCAGTTCGGAGTTTTTTCTATGGATTTTATTTGGGAGCATGACCCACACACTGCTGGTTCGCCTACCAAGGTGATGCTAGTACAGCGAAACGAAGCAGCAGTGCTGGAAGGGATTTGGCGAGGAGTCTCCTGCGCCGATCGCATCGGAGAAAGAACTTTGCCCAGAGACGTCAAAAAATCTCAGCATTTTGCCGGTAAATATCATGTGCATGACTGGGTTCCATTTGGATGTCAATAACAATTCTGTGCATCAGAAAACGTGCAAATGAGCCATTTAAGAACAATGCCATTCAAATAAGAACTTTTGATAAAACATCAGCACTTATTCAAGTTATTTGATGCACTCTGGGAGATGTATGCCGCATCAGTCATGTGACCCAGGACGTTAAATGAACTCACGCACGTAGGCACTTTGCTACTGCTTCCTCCCGTGACCAAGGCAGAAGCGCCGAAACATGTAGGGTGTAAGGAAGCATTTAGTGCAGTGATAATTCTGGAATAAAGAAACTGACTCCGGTGACGGGCCTCTGTTCCTCGTATTCATTTGCTGTGATTTGACAGGCTTCTCCGTACCTGTTGTGAGAGGTCGCCCTGAAGGGTCAGGGGCTCCCAGTTCGGAGTTTTTTCTATGGATATATATTTGCACTGGGCACTTTATATCAGAAAAGTAAATACGAAAGAAAATGCAGGTATATAAATACACATGTTCCCCTTCCTGAGTACAGACAAGGACACGTATGTTAAATATTGGGCACTCGCCCATTAACTTAACTGTTATTATGTTTACATTGGCTCTAATATGCATATTCATGCTATTTGTCTGATTCAACAAAAAATATATATATGTTGAATTATGGGCACTTGCCCACCAGAACTTTGAATTTTTGAATTTTTGATATTTTGAAAAAATTTTAACATTTTAAGGTTTTTTAATATATTTAAAAATCATTGTGTGTATAATTATACTTATAATTGTCTGTATTCACACATCTACTCCTGCAAATTGCAAAAAATAGATATTGGATTAGAGATGTACATATAACAATGACTATGTAACTAATATGACTTTAGAGTATAGTCTGTTGTCCCTTTTTACTTCTGGGAGGGGCCAATGTTCAATTACACCTGTATTTAAACACGTAGGTGATCGGGGCATGTCATGTGATCAAGACCGGGTTTCCCGGTCGAAACGCGTCATGCTGGCTGTAAATATGGAATAAAGCACTGAAATTCAAAAGAATACTTGGCTGTGTGGTGGTCCGTTCCTGCTCTTTCGTTTAACGGATTTATGCTGGATCGTGCTCGATATATATATATATATATATATATATATATATATATATATATATATATATATATACATATTATCTACTGGCGGTCGCCAGTAGATAGTTATAGTTAGGACAGTGTTTCCATAGGAAATCTCAAAATTCTATTTTGAATAACTTTGGCGCCGGTTGACGAATCTTCGCGAAAGTTTCAAAACTAATGGGGTGCTCCGCTCAGCTCCTACCCTGAAAGTCTCGGGGTGATGCGTTAAGTGGGGGCTGAGAAAAAAGGGGGGTCCCAAAACGCGTTTTCCCCATGCATTTTTCCATAGGACCTTTAGTCGAAGGTACAGCCCGAACGGCTGAACAGAATTACTTGAAATTTGGCAGAGAGGTAGTCCTCAGGTCGGGGAAGTGCCTTTTGCATGTCTGGTGTCAATCTGTTCAGTATTTCCTGAGAAAATAGCATTTAAAAGCATATAAATATCTATACGCGCGCACCGTGCGCGCACGTGCGCGCACGGTGCCGTGCCCGAGCGAAATTCTGATTGGTTGTTAGATGTCAGTCAACATTCGAATCGGTCGAAATCAGGAAGTGTCGGCCGCCATTTTGTCTCTCGCACTGAAAAGGAAAGGGGGAAAAACGGTGGAAAACGTGAAAAGGGGACAGGGAAGAGAGTTCCTGACCCCCTAGCCTTTGTCAGGGGGTCACAGATTTTAACAAATCGCGGGGTGCGCGCACTGTAAAAAAAGTTTTTAAAAAAAAATATATTAAGAAATACATAAGTTAGCATTTAAAAAAACGTACAAATTCACTTAAAAAACCATAGGTTTCACACACGTTATAGTTAGGAATTAGCATTTAAAAAACCTTGCAAATTCACTTAAAAAACCATAGGTTTCACACAGGTTATAGTTAGGTGGATTTTTCTCTCGTAAAAAAACAATGAAATTCCCCCGTTATAGTTAGTTCAGATAACTATAACTCGCGTGACCGCCACTCTATCACAAGGATGATGTCATCAGTGATGTCATGAGTGACGCCACTAACCATGTCTTGAGTGATGTAATATGTGACGTCATCAGCAGTGGATTGCGGGCGCGCGAGTTATAGTTATCTGAACTAACTATAAGGGGGGAATTTCATTGTTTTTTTATGAGAGAAATATCCACCTAACTATAACCTGTGTGAAACCTATGGTTTTTTAAGTGATATATATATATATATATATATTTTTTTTTTAAATTTATTTTTGTATTTTTTTTTCACTGAAAAAACCATAGGATTTACAGACGCTATAGTTCGGAATTAGCATTTAAAAAACACTAAAAAAAAACAGGTTTCAGGGACGTTATGATTAGTTGGACATTTGACTCATATAAAACCAGAGAAATTCGCCTGTTATACTTAGTTGAGCTAACTATAACTTGCGCGCCCGCAATGCACTGCTGATGATGTCACGTATTACATCACTCATGACATGGTCAGTGACATCACTGATGACATCATTGATGACATCTCAAATGACATCACTGGTGACATCACTGATGACATCATCCAGTGAATGTGTGTTTCTGTAAAGTTTAAATATTTTTCATATATATCTATGCCAAGGTGTATTGAAGAATGAATGCATTTACAACTGCCTGAAGGGATTATTTAGTAGGTGCGTGACTGACTGTATAAGTAAGTGATTGAACGTGTCTTACTGAATGCATGGGTTAGTGACTACACTGTGTGAAAGTCTGTATTAGTCTCTCAGTTGGTGTGTAAGCAACTACATGGGTTGCTGAATAGCTACATGAGTATCTATATGGGTTATTGATTTGCTGTCTGTATCTGTATGCGTCCCTGAGTGTCTGTATGGGTGGGTGGGGGGTATATGACTCTGTGCATAGATGTCTGAGTGGGTGATTCACTGGTTGTATGGATTCAAAAGCGCATCTCGGAAGGGCTGTTTGGATGAGTTATGTATGGGTGTGTTGGTGAGCGCATGAATGTCTCAGTGGTATATGTGTGACTAACTACATATGTTTTAAGGCACTGTATGTGAGTGTTGGAGTAAATAAATGACTATACATGAGAGTAAGTTATTTGAAGAGTTTGTGTATAAATGAGTGTCTGCTTGTATCAGTAATTGTATGAGACAGTAAACATGTGTTAGTATCTCTATAAATAAGTGATATGGTGTGTGTATAAATAACGGACTTGGTGTGTATAACTGTATACATGAGTGAATGGATATGTGATTGATTCTTTGCATTACTGACTAGGTGTGTGAGTAACTCTGTGGATGAGCGGCGGAGTGTGACTGCATGTATAGATGTATGAGTGCATATTATACTACTGTTTTGATGAGTAACTAAATGTATACGTGACTGGATGTGTGTGTAGACCTAGGAAACAGTGAGTGGTATGTAGTATATGGCATTGTTGTGTGTATAGTTTCAAAAATTGTAGTCTGCATTTTAGAATGGGTGTATCAAAGTTTATATTAGGGCACCAGTATGTGCATCAGATTAGCACGTGGATGATGTCATAAGTGATGTCATCAGTGATGTCATTTGAGATGTCATCAGTGATGTCACTGACCATGTCATGAGTGATGTAATGTGTGACATCATCAGCAGTGTATTGCGGGCGCGCGAGTTATAGTTAGCTCAACTAACTATAACAGGCAAATTTCTCTGGTTTTATATGAGTCAAATGTCCAACTAACTATAACGTCCCTGAAACCTATGGTTTTTTTAGTGAATTTCAAAGGTTTTTTAAATGCTAATTCCTAACTATAACGTCTGTAAAACCTATGGTTTGTTCAGTAAATTTGAAAGGTTTTTTTAAATGCTAATTCCTAACTATAACGTCTGTAAAACCTATGTTTTTTTCAGTGAATTTCAAATGTTATTTAACTGTTAATTTCATATTTTAATGTTTATAAAACCTATATTTTTTCTATTATACTTCTTTTTTTTTAACTTTAAAAATTAAGTCATGTTTTATATCTTCCCCAAAAATATGTATATATTATTCATATTTTTAGAAAACTGCACTCCCATACCGGTAGTGTTCCAAGCACCATCACCACGTGAATCCTATCCACCATATTGCTAAACTCGTAAAAGATGCGCATTTCATATCAGACGGATTCGTGGCATGTAACATCATATACGTATGAGTTTGCGCCAGCTGCTATATAGGTATCCGATGGGTACACAGTACCAAGCCATGCATTACGTCATGTACGTGGGGTCGCACCCGCTGCACGTTGCTTATGCGATGAGTGCACGCTGCCAGGCCCTGTGTTACATCATAGATGTATGGTGCCACGCCGGGTACGCCATTCCCTCATTTTTTTTATGTCTCAGAACTATATCTAAATAACTTTAAACTGTATATGAGAGCAAGTGATAATCTAAAATATTTTAAACATTTATATATTTCTAACTGTAATAAACTTATATTATGATAAATATATTTTCTCAAAATCTTGTCGGGTGCGGCCTCCTTGCGCCCTCGATGCGCGATTGCCATGTGACCTTAAAAAAAAGCATTTGATTAGTTCATAACATTTCCCATTGTAACAGTTGGAGGACCCCAACCATTTTAGTCATTCTCTCTACAGAGTTTGATGAGACACACCCCTTCTGCTTAGAGAGCTGTTTTGTAAAGTTTTTTGCTGTGTACACATATCTTCTACTACACACAACATGCAACGATCATCTTGATCAATATTCATGGTCTGTACACTAGCCATCCACGTGTGATGGCTATGCATCTCAAATGTTACATCAAAAATCAAATGTGTGTTACACAATGATCCTGGTGTGTGTGTGTGTGCACATTATTATGCTGCCTTTCGGCCTGGGTATTGCTGGCCCGAAGGGGTATCATCAGCCACGGGCAGAGTGCACATCCTAGATCACATGTGACAAACTGTAAACAGTAATGTGTACATTTGTATTCCTGTATTCTCTGTTGTCAGGCTTTACCAGTATAGTAGTGTGTCATATGTGAGACTTTCAGATTCACGTTTGGCATGCATTGCTTGACTATAATGAACGTTATCACTATTTATGGCGTAGCCTCACTGCTGATCCTCCCTCCATCCGAGCACTTTCACATGTGTGCGCTTTGCGATAGCAACACTTTCAATAATACCACACACCATTAACATGAGTGTCTGCGCATATCCACAACCTTGACAACGACATGTGATGTGGGCCATTCAATGTTTTCTAACCGCATCTCATTAGCGATAGTTGCCGCCCTCCCGGTACGTGCTACATTAATGTAAATTGCGCATTCTGCGACGTCAAAACTGCAACAGAAACACACATAAGTACACTTCCTGGCCAGGCAAGAACTGAACAAAGCCCAGGTCCCCGGAACTATTATTCACACCACTACACTCACCTGGCGTATGCAAGCCCAGCCCACTTTGAGTACGTGTAAATGGGATAACGACGACGCCACATGTCCCAGTTCTTCTACACTGCCTCAGGTGATATGGCTGCATCCACCTCGCATATCACAATGCGCAATAAAAAAAAGGATCCATAAGGCGTACACCATCATCGCACTCAACACTGCACCTGAATTGTAAACCCTGCTTCCCATTGTGTTTGGACACACAACAATGACAGCAGGTGAGCAGTGGGGCCTGGGTGCACAGGGGCTGCAATTGAGCATGATGCTGCGGGAGGGGTGGGGTGCATAAGCCTGTGTGCAAAGGTGCGAACAACCGATGTTACCCTGCGTACCGATGTGATCTCTGACCTCATTCAATCACATCTCTGTCTCATTTTAAGGACCTGCTGGACCGTACCGTAGGCCTGAGCCAGTGGGCAGTACTGCCCTACAGACATGTGGTGTGGCTTTTGGGGCACTGTAGTGAGCTGATTACTAAGCGTACATGCACACAGGTTTGCGCCACTGCATTACACGCCCACATTACGCATCTACCATGCGCTCTGGTCCTTTGTATGTGAACGTTGGCATAACATATTATTATTTAACCTTGTGTATTCTCGTGCACTCCAACTCCTCTTTGAACCACGATTACCACTAACAGTTCGAAGATCGTACTTCAAGAAGATAGGATGCACTCAACTGGTGTTCTCTATTAACGTTGAAAGAAACCTTAATTTACCTCAAGATGTTTCAAACATTATATTTTGTCTCCCTTTTCAGACACTGGGTTAGTGGAGCCACAATGGGCGAAGCGGGTGCTCACCCCGTGATGATGCCCTGGGCATTCTGACGCCTTCCACCGTGGTATCAAGACACCGTCCCCGACCGGAGACCTGCTGGGTCACCCTATTAGCGGCACCCCGGAGTTGGAGCTCGCACCGGCATGTCCTTGGACACACCGGTTGTGGCAGGTGAGCAGTCAAGCCTCGGCGCACTGGAGCTGCAATTGAGCACAGTGCGGAGAAAGGGGCTGGGGTGCAGCAGCCTGGGTGCACAGGTGCAGGCAAGCGATGTTGCCATAGATAATAATGTAATCTCCGGCCGCATTCATATCTCTGTTTCATTTTAAGGACTTGCTGGACTCAGGTGAACAGTGAGGGCTGGGTGCAGTAGGCCGGCGCTCTGTCTCCTCCTCCCTCTGTTCTTTTCACCCTCCCTCCCCTCCTCCCTTCCACCCACTCACTCTCTGTCCCATTCTCACTTTCCTCCGTTCATTCTCACTACCTTTCTTTTTCTCTTAGACATGGTCCACATACTTATGTTTCTTTTTTGTCTTGCAGGTTTTGTACGCTGTTTCCGGAGGAGTCCCACCCACTTCTTTTATGTTTTACTGTTTTTTGAATAAACTTACATTTCCATTTATTTGTGTTCTGTTAATAAAAGTAATTTTTTTTTACCAATAAATAACTGAGTGTATGGGTCTTCTTTTTCTGACAACACTTGTCTGTAGTTTATTCTGAAAATCGGCGGTTGATAGTAGGTTATAAGGGAAATTTTGTTTAATTTTCCAGTGCACCTACCAAATATAAACCAACAGACTATTACATAAATGAAGCCTGGGTAATTGTACAACGGCAAGAGTTCTATGAGTGTATCCCTTTATAACACCATGAGTACTGCCCGTGTGATTTCAGAACCAATAAGGCACTGCCTAGGGCCACCGAGGCTTCAAGGACCGGCGAGGCCCACCCTGCATATTTAAATAAAGCCCAGGAGGTTGCCGATCACTGGTCTTGAGTTGGCCTCGAAGCCCCCCGAACAATTTGTAAACAATACCCAAGGAGGTGTCGATCCCCTAGTCTGCGAAACGTCTCAGTGCCCTTCCGCGCCTAATTTACATATGAGATTAAGATCCCCAGTGCTGTAGACACCCCGCAATATAATAATAGGATTGGCCCCGGAACATTACCAACCATTTAAATTAATGGGTGAGACCCCGCTTCATTTTTTTTTTCACCATTTTTACCATCCGGTTCAGCTTTATTGAAACTATACCAGGTTTTCCTCCTCTCGTTTCAACGAGGCAAACAAGAATTTACTATTACAGGGTGCAAGCAATGCTCCCGCCCTGTAATAGCAAACATAAATGTCCCACGCTTGCACACCCCAGGACATTGTATGACCTGCGCCTGGGAGGTGGCACTCCATGGGACCATGATGCTTTGTTTAATGCATAACTACAGAATTAGTATAAACGCATATTAACACTACTTGCACACTTGTGGTACAGCAACCAGAGTGTAGTGAAGAGGCAGAGGAAGCCCAAAATCAAAAAATATAAATCCTATCAGAGGTAGGATCACATAGTTCGATCAGCCGACGACCCTGGGATGAGTAGAAACAGATTAACCAAGAAAACGGGTCTTCAGCACACTACCCTGGGATGAGTAGAAACAGATTCACCAAGAAAACGGGTCTTCAGCACAACGCAAGCAAGCGCAAAATCTTGGTGAGTGCTGCCTTCTTTTCACCTTCTCCCGCTAGTCGCCAAATGTATGTAGTGAACAGGAAGACAGCAGTGGATCCGATGAGTAGATTTATTGCAGGAAAAGAAGACAGCCACCAACAGGACCAGACACCAAGGCATCCTTCTTCTCCAGCACCATGTACAAACTCCCCAAGATTCCCCTCATGACAGCCCTACATTCTAACATGACATACTTACATTATAGTATCATTACATACTAACATTGTACTATGACTTACATTGAAATAGTACACAGAGCACATCACTTTACAGCAATGAGCTCACGGTTTAATCCCCGAGTCTTCAGACCAGTAGGGATGAGTAGTTCGCTTCCCACTCCCTGTATAGTATAAGCGCATACTAACACTACTTACAGTTATACTACAGCGGCCAGTATGCTACAGCGCCCACAGCCCATCACTTTACAACAATCAGCTCGGTTTGATCCCCGAGTCTTCACACCGGCAGTCGTAGTACTTCGCTTCTCACTTCCGGTATAGTATAAATGCACGGGAGAGCTCTGTAGTTCGCTTCCCACTCCCTGTATGGTATAAACACCTACTAACACTACTTCCACAGGTATGCTACAAACACCAGAGCACATCGCTTACAGCAATGACCTCCCGGTTTAGGCTCTGGGTTTCATACCCGACTGTAGCACCATCTCTTCTCACCACCATCTCACTCTGAGCAACACCGCACTTTCAGACCGTTAGGTCTGACTACTTCACTTCGCACTCCCCCACAGAGGTTACAGTGCTCCTATCCCCCTGTTTGCTACTCTTTTTGCCCTTTTCCCCCCTTACTTGCTTCAATGAAATCACAAAATGGCGGCCAACACTTCCTAGTTGCAACCGCTTGCAGCGCTCACAACCAATAAGCAGCAAGCTCGTGCTCGTAACGCCTCAGCCAATCAGATGGCAGAATTCCCAAATATCGATATCTGTAAATCTTGATATTTCTCCAAAACTACTGAACGGATTTACACCAAATAAACAAAAGCGTGCTTTCCAGACCAAGACCCTTCTCCATGCCAAATTTGGGGAAATTCCGTTCACCCTTTTGGAACCCCCCTTTTTCAAAACAAAAAATGCTCTTCCTATGGAAACTTGGTCCTAACTATAACTACCTACTGACGACCGCCAGTAGGTAATATATATATATATATATCAACAAAACACTGTTGTCTCCTTGAAGGAAGCCACGCAACAGGAAGGTAAGTTCTTAGCGTTTAATATCAAGTAAGCTGCAGCCTCGAAGTTGAAATCTTCCACCTTAAATCAAAGTCTTTTTGCCGACGCATTTCGTGCGCCTCTCGCACTTCTTCATGGGCAGACTTGTGGCAACAACGCCGAACATAACACCAGCACCTGAAATATCTTTTGACGCTCGCCCCTGTGGGCGGGGACAGTCGAGCTGCCTACTGGTCTTTGTAGTGCCGGGCAAATATTATTCAAGTGAATTGTCTGCGCGTTGCCACTATTTCATGAATAAAATCCAAGTGGAGCGGTGAATAGTCCCACACATCTGAGGCAGCACCGTATAACTTACTTCACGCACCTCCCTGCTCCTATATGCTGATGTAGTTTGGCACCAGCAAAGAACCGTGAAAAACGGCGGGAGCTTCTTCCGCAGCAGGACTGGCTGCTACAATTCAACAAAACACTGTTGTCCCCTTGAAGGAAGCCACGCAACAGGAAGGTAAGTTCTTAGCGTTTAATATCAAGTAAGCTGCAGCCTCGAAGTTGAAATCTTCCACCTTAAATCAAAGTCTTTTTGCTGATGCATTTTGTGCGCCTCTCGCACTTCTTCATGGGCAGACTTTTGGCAACAACGCCGAACATAACACCAGCACCTGAAATATCTTATGACGCTCGCCCCTGGGGGCGGGGACAGTCGAGTTGCCTACTGGTCTTTGAAGTGCCGGGCAAATATTATTCAAGTGAATTGTCTGCGCGTTGCCACTATTTCATGAATAAAATCCAAGTGGAGCGGTGAATAGTCCCACACATCTGAGGCAGATATATATATATATATATATAATGTATGTGTGTGTATGTATATATTTATATATACGCATATATTTGTATATAGATATATAATATATAATTTATATATAAATGCTTGTGTATATTTATACATTATATATGTGTTTGTGTGTTTGTGATGGACTCTGGAGTAGGTGAACTTACTATTCCCATTCCATATTTAGCCACTTTGGGGATAGTGTTTGACACTGGGTGACAAAATTTACTAATCCCACTCTGGACTTAGCATCTTTTGGGAAAATGTTGGACTGTGGTGGGGTTAGGTTTACAATTTGCACTCGAAACTTAGCCACTTTGGGGGAAGTGTTAGACTCTGGAAAATTGAACTCGAGGTGAGCAAACTTACTATTCCCACTTCAAACTCAGCCACTTAAGGGAAAGTGTTAGACTCTGGGGTGAGTACATTTACTAACCCCACTTCAGATTTTACCACTTTGGGGAAAATGTTTGGCTCTCAGGAGGGCTCCAGAGAGGGTGAGCACATTTAGCTTTCCCACTCCAGACTTAGCAAATGTTGAACATTGGGGAGGGTAAATGTATTATTCCCACTTCAAAATCAGACATTTTGGAAGTGTTGAACTCTTGGGAGGTCAACCATACTGTTCCCACTTCATACTTGGCTACATTGGCCAAGTGTTAGACTCTGGCTGAACACATTTATTATTTCCACCTCAAATATAGCCTAAATTTTGGAAGGTGTTGGACTCTGAGGAGCAGGGGACAGATTTACTATTCCCACTTTAAGCTTAATCACAATGGAGAAAGTGTTAGACTTTGGGGTAAGTCCTATTTATTATTCCACTCCAAATCAAACAACATTGAGGATAGTATTGGACTCTAGGGGGAGGCAGATTTACTATTCACACTCCAAATTTAGCTACATTGGTGACTATGTTGGACTCTGGGCTGTTCATATTAACTAGTCCCATTCCATTTTACTACCATTATTCCAAATGTAACACGGTTTTGTAAAATATTACAAACAATATAAAGTTTATAGAATACATCATTATCACAAAAATAACAAAACATTTACTAAATTCAGACTAGAAATTATTATTTTTTTGTCCTATAGTTGTTAATTAATTTTAAAAAGTAAAGTACTAGAAATAAATGACAAACTACCGGAACTAATTAAACAAATTAAACAAACCCTGCAAAAACAAAACTTACAAATATCTGTATGATACAAAAATAAAACAAAATCAAATTACTACATAGATTTCATTAATTGAAAAAGAGATATTAATACACTAATAAATACTATAACAGTAAATTAGCATCAATTGCTTAATTACAATTATAATTCAAAAAATAAAAAATTACAAATATCTAACTACGTTTAAAAAACAGATTATTACACTTTCGCACACCCACCCAAAATTACTAAATATTGACAAGAAACATATAATCATTATAAACAAGTAAACAAATTCATTATTTTTATAAAAATATAATTGTTTTAGAATGCTTGAAAAAAACACATGTATTAATTTAAATGCAATCATTAAACAATTAAAACTGTTAATTATCAAATCAAAGAATGTATATACTATCTAAAACTTTTCATGCTCAATTTCCCTTTAGACCCAACAAACCAGCAGTAAAAATGTATAAAATAAATCAAAAAATAATTCACAATATCAATTTTTTTATAATAATTAATAGAAACTGTGATTCAATTACCAAATAGCAGACAACTAATAAAGAGCATTTAAATAAAAACACTTCGACACAAATATTAAACAATCCAGGCTTTGAATATTTAAAAAATAGACCAATAGTTATTAGTTAGTACATTATTTATTTTAATTAATTAAACAATTAATCAATTAAAGAATAATCAATCAAAGTAACTAAAAAGAAACTGTTCAAAATGTAAAAAAAAATAGAAATTACGTTTTTTGACAAACTAAATAACAAAATGTTTCATTTTAAACAAAAAACAATATTACATCCAATGATAGAAAAATAATCAATATTACTTACAACAATATTTACTACCAAATAAGAAAACAATGTTCTTACCTGCAAGATTTCATCCCACAATATTCGTGACTTGATAATATTTCTAACACAATTTTATAGACAGACAATATTTTTGCAAAAATATCAAGGTCAAGTACCAACTTGAGCATCACTAATGACAGTGGATTTGGGGATATACGGTGATGCTGCAAGTTAAACTATGAAAACATATAGTGTACTTAGTCAAAGAGAGTTATTTCAGAAGGAGCCTTATCAAAGGAAAAGTGATAGAATTTGATCAGTGGCCTTGGATGGGCCATCAAGTAGAAGATCTTGTAAAAAATTACATCCAAATGTTATGCCAGTGACAAACAGAAAGTAATAAGGAAATTTATCTTATCCTCTGTTGAAGTTCAATTGAGGGCCTGGACAAAGCTACACCGAAATAGTACAGGACCACTTAGTATCTTGCCTCAATCAGAGAGGCATTTTCTGAATGTGGTTAATTATAGCTCGAGGTGTATATGTGCTAAGTTTGTTAAGGTAATTAACAGGGCTGTAGAAGTGAAATTTGTTAAGAAGGAATTTGCTAGTCACAGTGTATCTGAAGTAATAATCATGCACTCAATATCGGAACATTGAGGAATTGAGTACTGCATTGAAATCAATGGAGTGCAGAAGGTTAGAAATAGCTGGTACGGACTTCGTGATTCAACATTTCAATGCTTGTCTATTTGTTTCTCCCAGTTAAATTTAGAAGAGGGCTATAGTCTTTTTGCCTCTGTCGTTAAAGGCCCTTTCCCTTAAAGTGAGCCTTTGCCTATAACTCAGGTTAGGACATTTAACAACTGATAGCAGACTATAAAGCTATCTCAGAACATTAGTATGCTGGAGACTCCATTGACAACAGAAGAGTGAATGAAGGTCAATAACGGATGGTAGAGGCCTCCTAGTAGAAATAGTTGCCTAATACATCTTAAAGGAACCAGTGTATGCTTTGCAAACAAAATGGTGATTCTCAAAGATTTATTTAGAATACATGCATTTCCTCTATTTTGCAATTCCCCCTTGATTTCAGCAATAGGGTAAATATGGAATATTTGTGTTTGTGGGAAAAACAACGTAGACCATTTAAAAGTAACCGAAAAAGTGACTGTTCACACAGAGCTTTACTGTATGTCAAGGCTGAACCAAGCTTCAACAGACAAGCAATATGAGTCAACAAGATCCTCTTAGCTCTTTCAAACTGTCAACATTTTGACCCTGAGGAAGTAAATTTGTGGGTCTCGCCAGGACAGTACGCTAGCCTTCTGGTTACACAATGAGAGAGCAGTGTTTTGATTCACCATATCAGTAATGATCTATGTGGTTCAAATAGTTCAATTAGGGCTCGCTCATCCACTTTGTCAGAAGATTGAGTTTCCACATCATCCGCCCAAGTTTGTGTTTTGTGTGTCAAACAGTCCTGTGGCTGCAAATGCATTCACATGCCCATGACCCAAAATCTAAAGGAGATCTTCTGCACCAATATCCTACTACTTGTCTTCCTGTTTCTTTCGATTTAATTTAGAACATTCTGTCTCGGACTTATTTCCGACTTTTAGATTAGGTATATGACCTTTAGCAGTTGGTATAGCTCAAGGCGGTGGACTTCAATGCTATATTTGTAAGGCTCTCAAAGCAAATGCTTACAAATAACCTCTGACTATGACGTTGGGTAAAGCACAATGTTTTTATAGTTTTTATGATGTTTTTATACTTGTGTTTTTGGTCAAAAGAAAAAAAATCATGCTGCAGGTACCGTGGTACTGCCATGGGACCCAGTGTGGCACTCCGGTGAGGTGCCATGTTACTACAGCAGGAGTCATGCCATGGAGCCATGTAAGCTTCCCTTAGTGAATGTTTCATGGTCTTGGGGTACCACAGAGGTTACACTTGGTCGCAGTACCATGGGAGTACTGAGGTACCGCGAAAAGTCATTTTTAAAAATGGTAAAAATGTGGGGTGGGGATAAGCAAGAGATTGATTGCCCACTGGGTTGGCCGCACCAACCCTAGAGGTCCAGTCTAATGCCCAGATGTGATCATTTAATGGCAGTCCACATGAGGAATTAGACACGGATGTGGATTAAATAGAGTAGCTACTACAGTTGATGAGGTAAGTGGTAGCAATGTAGGTCAGTAGTCGTAAACTTCCTGATTCCGTGACAGCATATAACTTCAAGGTTTTACCAGACCTTAAAAAGTTCTTTATGTGATCACTGATGAGCTGTAGAGTCTGGGTGGGAGGCTTTCATATAAGATAGTTGTACCTTGGTGCAACCACCATTTTTGCTACCTGCACACTTCCCCAAAGGGACAGTTGAAACGTAGACCAGCATGTAAAGTCATTGTCTTTCTTGGCTATCAGAGGTAGCAAGTTGTCCAAAACAGTGTTTTCCAAATGTCTATTTAAATAAATACTTACATATTTCAAATGAAATGATAGACACTTAAACTCATAATCACCTACAGCCTTTCTTGTCATACCTCTCGCCAGGGGATGAAACTCACTTTTGTCCTACATTATGCCTATTTCCCAAAAAAGAAAAGGAATAGATAAGTATGATCTGGCTCTGTATAAACATAGCCGGATTCTTTAACCTCTTCAGTGCCCATGACGAGATAGTCTCGTCATGGAGCACGGTCGCGCTGTGCCCATGACGAGACTATCTCGTCATGAACCCCACCCACTAATGTAACGCCCGGCACAGGAGGGGGAAAGGGCGTGGCACAGAAGGGGTTAAGAAGAGAAGTATATTATCTGAATCTAGAAGGATCTTAGATTGACCTACAATAACCTCTACAACCTTAATAAGTCTCCACTTCTTATTGACTGATAGGGATCTAGAGCAAGCAGGGAAAAGAGTGGTAATAGAGGGCAGCCCTGTCTCGTGCCTCTATGGATGGGAAAGATGCGTGAGAGGAACCCACTTCATTCAATATCGGCTGCTGGAGTTTTGAAAATCTATTTCTACTGGTCCTGAAAGTTGGGAGCAATGTTGGCCCGTTTGAGCATTCTGAACAGTTACCCCTATTCGACCCGGTCTAATGCTTTCTCAGCATCCAGTAACAATCTTACAGTTTTATCCAGGATGCCTTTTATCTGTAAGAAAATGTTCAACAAATCTCTACGGTAATTCCAAAATGTCTTGCCGGGTCAACTATTCACTTCTGCAGAAAAGCTGCCCTCACTGCAGTGACATCACACTGCAAGGCACCTTTAATGCTGTGACATCACAGTGTGAGATTGCTGGAGTCACATCACGCAGGTTTCAGCCGCATCTCTTTAATATCAACCCGTTTGAATTAACAATAAGCCACATGTAGTCCTGTTCAAAACAAAATACAATATTTTGTCGTGCATTCTCAACGCCTGTTCCTGATGAAATTCAAAGCAGATTGCTCATCCTTTGTCGAAAAATTCAGTAACCAATGATTTTATAAAAATAATTGCAAAATCTTTAATTTTGTCTGTTGCCGTTTCTGAGGGAAAATGCAAAAATGTGATTTTATTACAACATTTTTCATTTTGTTTTTGTTTAACACGTATGTATTTTGATGAAAAATGGGGCAGATTTTTGTATAATGATCTTATATATCAATAGTGTTTCCTGTTATCTTTATTGTGTTCTTGCTCCCTTTTTTCTGTTTTCTCTTCCCATCTTCCTTTGAATGTGCCTTTGTTCGTTTTATATTTTCCTTTCTTTCTATGATCCCATTGTTTTTAATTTCCTTTCTTTCTTTCTTCTCATCCATTCTGTACCCTTCCCTTGATTTTCCTTTGCTTTCCTTCCCTTTCCCATATATTTATTTACACTGTCTTCTCAACACTTTCCCTTTCCTTCCCCTCCCTCCTCTGCCATCCCCTTCCATCCATGCCCCTCCCCTCCTCTCCTCTCCTCTATTCTCTTCTTTTCCTTTCTTTTCCTTCCTTATATATTTCCTTCTCCCTTTCTTGCCTTCTGATGTGAGTCAGTACCAAAGTGCTATGGGGGAAGGGGCTGGTGTTAGGGAAAGAAGAGCAGGTGCACAGAGGAAGAATTGGCACAGGAGCATTTAGGAATAACCCCCTGCCACCCCTACTCCCACCCCGCCGCCGCTGGTCTTTACTAGAAAGACCAGTATGAGTCGTTGGCAATTCGGCGGATGTTGTTGTTTGTGAAAATAGCTAACATTTGTCCAAATCTAGAGAGCACAACACGATCAAGAAAAGTTTCATTTAGCGTTGCCAGGAAACAGGAGAGATCTTTGTTCTGCAAGCAATACTCAGTGATTCGGCGGAAACCCTACCGTGGAGAGGACATGAAAAACCACTGTAGTGCCCTTTATGGAGCAGAAAACAAAGACTCAGGTTGAAGAATCTTCTGCAGAGGGAGAGCTGTGGTTTTACACTGGACTGCCAGTTTCAGAGCAGAGTTGAGAATAAAACGGCCACAAGAAAACCTATAGCTAAGGCAGGGAATGGGAAATTGGTAAGGGGGTCTGTTGGTGATTAGCTGTTAACATTTCTGTTTGCAGGTAACGGTTTGGGCATGGCATCATCCAAAATATGTTGTTATCGTGCTCACAAAGTTATGAATTGTCAGAATCTTTTGTTGATTCATCTAAGAAAGGGACTGGGAAGACCATTGTTATCAACGTGACTGTGGCGGCCCTTTCAAAAGATGACATTGACATGTCCAGCAGGTCCCCTCCACAAACAAGTGGTTAGACGATGCTTTGGTATGCTTCTGAAACTCTCCCTTGGGTTTCTTAAACAGCAGAGTGCTGGATGCAATGGCGCCTTCAGGATGCAATGGCCTGCAATCACCAGAGTGGTGATTGGCAGCAGATAAAGGAGAGGATACGTTTGGCAGTGGAAAAGAGAGCCACGGTGACACTCTGTCTGTCTTGTTGTGGAAGCTACCAACAACCCGGCTCTAAGCAAGCCCCAGTCTCGCTGGGTCCACAATGCAATTTTGATAAAGAATAAGCTTTAAAAGGCTGGGAATCCAAACAAAAGTTGGCGGCGGAGAGAGTAAGTTGGTCGAGCTGGGAAAACTTGCAACCCATGTAGGATTTCCATTAAGTTATTAGCAAGGGAAGATTTTTACGGAAATATGGAAAAGTTATGTTAACTTTAGTAATTTGCATAGGCATAAATGTATGCACATGGGTGGCTAGGCAGATTATCGGGAGGATTCTACTCCTAAATATAAACTTAGTTCTTCCATTCCATTACCTTTGTTATAATTTCAAGTGTAATTATATTTTTGATTATGAATTAATTTCATATATTTATCTTTGTAAGTAATCCGAACAAAAATGTGACTTACTTACCTTTCTTGCCGTAGCAGAACCTTGCATTCAATAAAATAATCCAGTCCAAAAGTTATTTAAGTCCCAAGGATTAATGGAACAATCGGTGAATTCTGCTAATGAGAGCAGTAGTCCTGGTAGAACCAAATCTAACCAAACTTCAATCACATGACTTTTGGATGTTTCAGTTTTCTTCAGCCTATCAGATATTTATTTTTTTAAGTTGGCTCCTTACATGAGCTGTGCTTACATATGATGCAATCACTCCCGCTAATACCCTCGATGAGGATGAAGAAGTAGTATGACTGAACCCAGCTTTTGATATACACTACACAGTCCATGAGATGTTATTTATCATCACTCTTCTGTACTGTAAAGTAAATGTGCGTGCCATCAGCATACATACAGTTGAGTTTGTATGTGCAGGGATGAGGGTTGGTCATATTTCTGACTTGAATAGTATTGGCAATAGGGTCAATTCTTGTAGTACACATTATTCAACGTTAGAGTAAACTGACGTATTTGGCATAATTGTGGTGGATATGAAGGATTTGACCCACCTTCCTAAATGCTAAATTTATTCTTGGGCGTTGGGGGAAACAATGTACTGATTAATTGAAATCAGCATGGGGGAAATGTGGAGTTAGATTGAAGCATGGACAAGGTCCTGTTTTTCTGATGGAGTAACTCCAGTTTTAGTGCTGAGGTGAAGCTGGCATTCTACCTGGCCATCCTGTGAAGCTGAATAATTACCTAGCTAGAATAGAGTTAAGAGCACAATTAGGGACTTTAGTTATGCAGAAGAGCTCTGAGACAGTGTACAAATTACTCGGTCTTCAGATTCTGTACCAGATACTTCAAGATATTTGAGAACTTTTGAGGGACACCTTCACACAAAGTAAAGCATCGACTGGTGATGGGTGCAAAAACAAGATGGCCAAACTTGGGCCATGATGTCTTACACATTTCCATGGGTATCTGTGAGGCTCTCGAATCCTGGTATTTTCTGTTTTGACTATGGAGGAGGATTGCACAAACGCTTGTCTTCCTTGATGGGTATGACTTGTTCAACTTAATCTTGGAAGTAGACTTCATCAGGACATTGGACATTTGTTGGATGGCACAACAGCAGCTGCAGGCTCAATGGGCAAATTACTGTGTAGAAGTTGTCAAAGACAGCATTCCTTACCTGGAAGTAACTTTTCTTAGTTCTCAGTACCTCACTTGTAGTTGTTGTGGTAGATATCATGATACGTTGAGACCACGAGTGAGTTCTTGGCTCTGTAATCTCTACAAGGCCCAGTCTTCATTGACTTACCTCCTGGGGGTCACTCATGAATCACGTGTTCACTTGAGCTTTGGCAGAGTTAGTATTCAACAGTCTGAGTTTGAGGAGTGTCTTTGGATGTTATGTTATGGTATGTTAATTTTCTGTTTAAAGTTCAACATATGCAAAAGTTTCTTGGTATTACAGTGCTCATAACAACAGTAACAGATGAGAGATGCTCAGTTAGGAGATTTACTGGTTAAAGAGATCCATTTTTTGCATTCATCTGAAGTAAAGCAAGTTTTCTACAGCCTGGAGTGTGAAAGGTAAGCTAATCCGGTGTTGATTGGCAGCAACAAAAAAGCCTGTTCACTGAAGGTAACCGTGTATACTCTATCGCAAGAAGCCTCAGATAGACTGAACTGAGGGAGTGGGGGAACCATGGAAAAATAACGCGAGGTCAAAATTGATGGCGATTTGAAATGGTTAGATCTATGTGCAATTGTCATACAAATGAAGCTACCTAAGCATGGGAGTGATGTACGCTCTTCTGCCCACATCTGTCACAGCACAGCAGTCAAATTTTGGATGAGTTGTGTAGTTGATAGAGACATTTTTCAAGGGCCACCAAGTTGATGGAATTAGTGTAGAACAGCTTTAAGTGGATCAATGCACATTTAATATCTTGTGCATGCATACTATAAAATAACTTGAACTGTGTTGTTTGCACCACTGAAGGAGAACAAAGCAATCACAGAATCCGCCTCAAGGTATTTTAGGAAAAATTTAAATTCCATTTTGCACCTCTGCCTAATTTTTTTGCCACCCGTTTAAGGTACTCACAAGTGACGGTCCCCTGCAGGGCGGTGCCAGGAGCAAGTGCCTGTGCGCCCAAAACACTGAAACATCCCAGTATCTGTTACAACATATTCTGTATGTGCATACTTTTCAATACATCTGTATCCCAAGAATACTTTTTTGTTTAATTCTTCCTCGTTTTCTTAGTCCTCGTACACTTTCTGTCTTCCTCTGTTCATTTTTTGCTTCTTGTGCTAATTCCTCTTGTTCTTTGATTATTTCGGTTTCATTTCTTTCATCAGCGTTAACTGATGCCTTTCTCATTATGTTTCCGTGTCTTTCCTTTTGTCTCCTTAGACATTCGATTGGTCGCCCTTCTGTTCATCCTCTACTGCTCTATCACTCTCATTCTTTCTTCTATATGTCGAAATACCGTCTTTACTTTCTTGCTGTTCCTCTCTCCTGCGTCATATTCTTTTCTTTCGACTCTGATTACTCTCTCATACAAACGTTCTTGTCTCTTTCGCCTCCCTCCATGTGTCCTCTTTTCTCCTGCCATCTAATTTCTACGCCTCCTCGCGCAGGTGCGTGCTCTACATCCCTAGGCTTGCATTTTCCGAACTCTTCTCACGCTGCTCCTGGCCTCCGGCTCTGTTACATCGTACCTCCTTCCTGCCCACCCGGATCCCTTTGAATCTGCTCATACGGTGTGAATAGCCCGAGGCCTGGCACAACAGGCGTCCGTGAGCGCCACGCGATCGTGTGGACTCTCGGCGAGTGGATGGCGCGTTGCCCGCACGTGGGGGCAGTTCCCGCTGCTTTGCCACCTGTTTTGACAGGATAAAGCTGTCTCTGGTGTGGCCTCTGGCGTATACACTGATTCATGACGCACTGCATCACCCTGTCTTCTGCTGCCACGGACAGTCTCCCTTCTTTCGCCCTTTTATTTTCTTTGAGGAGGCGGTGGGTTTTGCGTGTGCGCGCGCGCTCGCTCAGCACAAGCAACCCGTCTTTAAACAGAAGCATTGTATATAACAAGTCTAGAGGAAGGGAGAGTGTGTGTCATACATTGGTCATACCTGGTGCATATTTTCAACCGTTTGTGTCAATTATTTGTGACTGTAAGTCCTGGCATGTGCTTAATTTTGTGTTGGTTGTTGCAAGGGGAAGGCACTAGGACTGGCATCAGGACATTTCATCTACCACAGCGCAAAAGAGACTCCCAGACCCACGCAAGGTCCACGCAAGGGTGTGGTGGGGAGTGCATGAAGCTTGCATCTCCACCTGCAGGCCGAGTATTCTTTGTGTGCTACTTCAGGAGATTGCATTACGCTGGTCATTTAGAGTTTAGTTGACATATGTTTTGTTGTTTCTATTTGTTTTGAAGTCTTATCATATTATGGCGTGGGTACAAGCACATGGCAAGTCTGCCATTGAACTGTGGCCCCAGGTATAGGCAGGTGGGCCATTCATTGATTTGAACTGGACTCCTATTCATATTCAGCTGGCCCTTACTGGCTCTCAATTAAGGGGAAGGGACTTATATTTTGTCAGGACAGGGAGTGCTTTAAATGTGCCGGTACTCACCGGTACTAAGTACCGGCACTTCTGAATTTTCTGCCATTGAGTACCGGAACTTCTCCTTGGCCAAACAGAGTACCGGTACTCACGGGGCAGCAACGCTGTAAGGAAATGGGTATGTGCTGAAAGAAGAACAACACAGCTGACAACGGGTCGGCCTGTTTTCGTGCAGCACTCAGATAATCGAGTGATAACTTGCACTGTGCTAATTCGGTAGTAGACCCAGGCATGCAACGCCCATTGGGCTCAAAAGGCTTCAGTAACCCCCCCCCCCCCCTCGTGTGTGTCAGCCTGGTCCAAGACAGTTTCCTGGGCACACAGACAGCCACACCCGAGTACTTCACAGGTCTTTAAAAGACCGTTTACTTGTTAATGAGACTTTGTTGTTCTTCCACCCCTCCTTAGAGCCCCTGCATCTTTACTCTGTTGATAGCTGAAAGAATCCGCCCCTCCCCCGACATTCTTATTAGCCCCCCCCCCCCTCTGAAATTTCACTCTAGTTGCGCCTCTGAGCAGAACTATGCATTAATTCGGAGCTGCAAGGAGTTTCGGAGGGGCCGGAATCACACTGTGATTATTGACACAATGTCCAATCAGGCTCCGTGGAGTCAATAGCACTGTAGGTGTGTGAGCAGGGCCTGCTAACAGCTATATCTTGTGAATTGAGGGGGATCAAAGTGACCTGCTAGTACATCAGAGTATTCCAACACTTGTCTGGAGCCAGGTTGTAGGGAAGAGGTGGTGACAGAGACACTGAGGCAGAGAGGGTGGGAATCAAGGTTTTGTAATGCGAGGCCAGCGAATGTAACCATTTCTTAAAACAAAAGTATTGGATGCGGTTGACTGTTGAAATGGGTGGTTGTCAGTAGAAGACTGGATTTAGAGAGTAAAGGCAAATAAGCAATCAATGAAGCCCGTTCCTCCATTATCAAATGTTGACAATGATAATCAGGTTCACTATTTTAAAGCAAGAATATTTTCTCAAGCTTCATTGTGCGTAAGTGCTCGTGTGTCACTGTGCGTGATTTTGCATGCATGAGTGTTGTCGGCAGTGTTCAGCACGGCAAAGGTATAGCTCCCATCCCGAAAAGCCTTGTATTACCACAGTCCGGCGTTTACTTATAGCAAGTACTAGGCCACTCTTTCTCTCCGCAGTGCACACCTGTATTTTGTTTTAAAGAGTCCATTTTCTCTAGGGTCAATGGAGTGGCTCTGGGAGAAGCAGAGGTAGGCAAACCAACAAATAAACAAGGATAGCAAGTCAAAGTCGAATCAAGAGTCCGGCTTGGCTTGAAGAGCCCTTACATCAATCGAGCCTTGAAAACATTAAATTTGAAATAAAAAGTGTATTCTTTAACATGTGGACGCATTTTCCCTTGGTACATAAGATTATATCATCGCATTGAGAGGAGTTTATTAAAATTGATAGTGAAGTTAGAAACTTTTGAGCTTGAGTGAACTAAGAAGCAAGTCAGTTCTCATGTGTACATTATATATAGCCTATTTTGTTTTATGAATGAAGCAACATTGTAGTGCATTAAATCTAACACAAGATTTGACTGCACAGCATACATCCTGAACTTGTGTATTTGAATATACGATCATATGTGATAATGAAGAAAAAAGGAAGGCTTCTGTATTATTATGAAATGAAATGAAATGAAATGAAAAATTATATTTATATAGCGCGTAACTACCCGGAGGCCTCGTCGCGCTTCAGCAATTACTATGACGAGCTCCAAGGTACATTAGCACGCTTTCGCAAACAAATGGGTTTTTAGGACTTTCCTGAATGCCATCCTATTGTTGATCTGTCTAATACTCACAGGAAGGGAATTCCATAGTTTGGCGGCAGAGTGTGAGAAGGAGCGACCGCCCCAACGGGCTTTGATAACCTTTGTTGGAGTTACTAAGTGCAGTGAGCCGGAACGAAGGGCTCTGGAAGGGACGTAAGGCACTACAAAGGGGAACAAGATGGCAGGGCCTGTTCGATGAAAAGATTTGTGCACTATGCACATCGCCTTAAACTGAGCTCTGGCAGTCATTGGGAGCCAATGAAGCTCCTTAAGGGCTTTCTTAGCTGATTGCCAACGAGGAATATTAAACAATAGCCGGGCGGCACAGTTTTGGGTGACTTGGAGCCTTTTGGTCACCGCTACAGGGGCGCCCAAATATAAGGCGTTCCCGTAATCCAGGCGAGAGAGAATCAGGGCCTGAACCATGACTCTCCTCGCCTGGAAAGGGAGCAAAGGAAGAACCTTGCGGAGCATTTTCATTAACCCAGCACAAGTTGAGGCAGTCTTGGTGGCTTAGACCGAGAAATCAAGCGCCCTGTCAAGCCAGATTCCAAGGCTCTTTATCTGGGGCTTAGGGAGGGGAGGAGTGCCAAGGCATGTAGGCCAAATAGAGGCCAAAGTGTTCGGTAAGGAATTACCTAATAACATGATCTCCGTCTTCTCCCCGTTAAGTTTAAGACAAGACGCATGCATCCACTCAGCAACAGCCTCTAGACACAGACCCAGGGTGTTAGATGACCCCTCCGAGTGGTCCAAAGAGACCACCAGTTGGGTGTCGTCTGCGTAGGTGACGATACGCACACCAAAGGGCTGAACTATATTTGCTAGAGGTTGCATATAAACATTAAAAAGAGTGGGGCTCAGGGACGAACCCTGCGGAACCCCACAACTGAGTGGTTGCTTGGCCGAGATCGTCTCACCCTCGAACACCTGAAAAAAACGCTCATCCAGGAAGGAAGTCAGCCATTCCAGGGGCGCGCCCGACACACCCATGCCTTTCAAACGATGTAATAGGATGGCATGGTTGACAGTGTCGAACGCGGCACTGAGGTCGAGTAGTATGATGGCTGCTTTTCCTCCCTGGTCCAGCACCGCTCTAGTCTCTTCTGTTACTGCTATAAGGGCAGTTTCAGTTCCATGCTGAGGGCGGAAACCCGTCTGAGAGACACATAGTAGGCTATTAGATTCTAAATAGTCCACTAAGATGTTATTAATGTGTCTCTCAAGAAGTTTGCTCATCCAAGGAAGTAGGGAGATAGGGCGAAAGTTGGCCAAATTGTTCTGATCTAAGGTGGGTTTTTTCAGAAGTGCCCTAACCATCGCACACTTCCATTGGACTGGGACAGAATTCGAAGCAATGGAAGCATTGAGGACATCCAGGATGGCAGGACGGATGACGTTGATTACTTTGATAAGAGTCTGAGGAGGTGCTGGGTCGTTAGGGGAACCCGAGGTGACTTTAGGGATTATTCCATCCAATGAGGAGGAGTCTAGAAGGGGGAATTTGTCCAACAGGCAAGAAGTCATCGTGTCGGGGTCCATTGTGGTGGTAGGCTCCAAGATCCCACCAGCTATGGAGAAAGAGGAATAGATAGTTGAAATCTTCTGGGAGAAGAAAATTGCTAAGTTATTGCAACGGGTTTTTGCGCCGTCAAGTGACTGACGCTCAGGGGGAGGGGGAGTGATTAAGGATTTAGCAATTTTAAAAATTTCCTTAGGAGAATTGGCAGCTAAACGAATTTTTGATTCATAAAACTGAGCTTGGGCAGATTTAATTTCACTTTTGTAGAGCTTTATAGCAGCTCGGTACTCCACTTTTTTAGATTGAGAATATTCTTGTCTCCAGGCTCTCTCTAGTTTGCGACAGAGTTGTTTCCTAGACCTGAGAGCAGGCGAGTACCAGGGAGCAACTTTGGGTCTATTTATTAGATGCAAAGATTCCTTTGGAAGGACTAGATCGAGGGTGCTGGAGATCCAATTGTCAAAATTGACAGTGGCTGTGTCGGGGTTAGTCACCTCCGGGGCTGGCTGATCAATGAGAGCTAGTTTCCATTTAGCAAGTGGAAGTGAAGCCCATTTTCTTCCCCAGCGCTTATTGTGGGAGTGTGACATAGAAAAGCTGCCGGTAGACCAAGAAAAAGGTACCAAAAAGTGATCGGTCCAGGGTAGTGGTATAGGTGTCTCCACGGTTAGGCTCTCTAGATTACTGTAAATGTGATCTAGAAGATGGCCCCTGATATGCGTCGGTTGGAAGCCTTTCTGTAGCAGGTCCATAGCCTGCAGATTAGATCGAAGGCTATTGGCATCTGCGTCAAGTGGGACATCCAAATGCAGGTTCAGGTCTCCTAGCAGAGTAAAATTTGCTGAAGACAACACTAAGTCGGCAACTGTGTCCGTTATATTGGTGATAAAATTGCTGAGGGCGCCAGGTGGTCGATAGACTAACATACCAGAAAAAGTGTTTAAGGGGGAGAATTCAAGAGTAAAGTGTAAAGTCTCACAGGCTGGCGTAGAGGATGGGGTGACACGACATCTAAAATTGTCCCTGTAAATAATGGCCAGTCCTCCCCCTCTACCTGTCTTACGATCCAGACGTTTACAGGTATAGCCTTGGGGGGTGGCCCATACAATTGTAGGATCGATATCTAGCTGAAGCCAAGTCTCCGTTAAAAAAAGGGCATCAGGTTTAAGATCTTCTATCAACATAGCTAGTTCAATATGATGTTTTAGCAGGGATCGGCAATTGAGGAGACACATCTTCCATTTGCGCGTAAAGGAATGATTCCCTGAGTCTGGAGGTGAAACACTCCAGTCACAGGTTTTGCAGCGGGCCTTACGGTTTATAGGCAAGACCGAATGTAGGCAGGCAGCTTTAGTAGTAGAACGAAGTGCATGCAGCAAAGGAGCACTGTAAATTATGCACATTTGCACACCAAGAAAATCTCAATAAAATTAAATATGTGCTCCTGGACAAGCCCCTTAGCACCGCCCATAGCCCTGCCCCCAAACCCACCCCAAGTCCACAAATCAATTTGGTGAGTACCTGCACTTATTTTTTTCCATTTAAAGCACTGACTGGACAGGAAGTTTAGGGTGGCAGAAGAGGCAAGATGTGGGCACAACCTTGTTATTTGGCAATCCCCATCATGCAGCAAGGCAGACAGTGGGCTCGTAAAAAAAGAAATGAGCCCCAGATTTTTTGTTTTTTACAAATTAAGCACTGCCCCTGGCTCTGAAAAGCTCCTACTCTGCAGTGACAAAGTTAAGGCCATCTAGAATTGCAAGGACTCTGCATAAAATCACCAGTCACTATCTGCTTCACTACACCAAGGTCTGAATTTGTCTCGAGTATCTTGCATGCAGGTATATCTCAAGGTGGCAGCACAGTGGGCATTGTGACCCAGGCCCCGTGTGTTTCAGGGCTCGGCTTTCCAGCCGTAAATAATAATTTGGAAGTCTGTAAAGCAAGCCTTCATTAATTAATAATGCAGCCTGCATTGGTATATCACTAAATACCATCTTTGTTTTTTTTTCCAAGGAGGGCATGCTTGTTATACTTAAAATCGGATGCTTATGGCAACTAGCAAAAATGGGATGTTTGCCCTTACAATGTCCTGCTTATACCTTTTTAAATTACATCATTTATACTATGTGGAATCATAGCTGTCATAACAATAACATCTCAAATGGAAGTTTTTTACACATGTCTGGCAAGAACTACTGATGGGCTTCACAGCATGGCCTTTCACCCATTTCTCCTTCTGGCACACGTGAAGCTAACATAGGGCCAGATTTATAGTTTGGCAAAGAGGAAACTCTGTCACAATGGCAACAGAGTACCCTCTCTGCCAAACTTTAGATCTTCTGGCCTGATTTACAGATGAGTGGACCATAACTATGTCAGGGAGGTCGCTGACATGCTCCGCTAATGGCCCAACGGTGTTATCTGTGTATATGGTTTCTGATTACACTATACACTCAAAGTTGTTAAAGTCGTTCCTTAAACTGCAATCTAAATAAAAAATCATCAGCGTCATATAATTCATATTGACCCAAAGAATACTCTTTACAGTAAACATACACCACTGCTTAAAATACTATACATATATATATAAATATATATATACACTGAAAAAACCATAGGTTTTACAGACGTTATAGTTAGGAATTAGCATTTAAAAAACCTTTGAAATTCACTGAAATAACCATAGGTTTCAGGGACATTATAGTTAGTTGGACATTTGACTCATATAAAACCAGTGAAATTCGCCCATTATAGTTAGTTGAGCTAACTATAACTCACGTGCCCGCAATGCACTGGAGATGACGTCACATATTACATCACTCATGACATGGTCAGTGACATCACTCATGACATCACTCATGACATCTCAAATGACATCACTGATGACATCATCCAGTGAATGTGTGTTTCTGTAAAGTTTAAATATTTTTCATATATATCTATGCCAAGGTGTATTGAAGAAAGAGTGAATTTACAAGTCCCTGAATGGATTATTTAGTAGGTGTGTGACTGACTGTATGAGTGATTGAACATGTGTTACTGAATGTATGGGTTAGTGACTAAAATGTGTGAAAGTCTATATTAGTGTCTCAGTTGGTGTATAAGGGGCTGCATGGGTTGGTGAGTGTCTATATGGGTTATTGACTTGTTGTCTGAGTATCTGTATGAGTGCCTGAGTATCTGTGTGGGTGGATGGGGGGTGTGTGTCTGAGTGGGTGATTCACTGGTTGTAGGGATTCAAAAGTACATCTGGGAAGCGCTTTATGGGTGAGTTAGTGTGTGTATGGGTGTGTTGGTGAGTGAATGAATGTCTCACTGGTATATGTGTGAGTAACTACATATGTTTTAAGGCAGTATATGTGAGTGTTGGAGAATATAAATGACTATACATGAGAGTAATTTATTTGAAGAGTGGCTGTATAAAAGAGTGTGTGCGTGTATCAGTGATTGTATAAAACAGTAAGCATGTGTTAGTATCTGCATAAATAAGTGATGTGGTGTGTGTGTATGAATAACGCAGTTGGTGTGTATAACTGTATACATGAGTAAATGGGTATGTGATTGATTCTTTGCAAGACTGACTAGGTGTGTGAGTAACTCTATGGATGAGAGGCGGACTGTGACTATGTATAGGTGTATGAGTGCATATTATAGTACTGTATTGATGAGTAACTGCATGTATAAGTGAGTGGACGTGAGTGTAGACCTAGGAAATAGTGGGTGGTATGTAGTATCTTGCATTGTTGTGTGTATGGTTTCAAAAATAGTAGTCTGTATTTTAGTGTGTGTATCAAAGTTTTTATTAGGCCATCAGTATGTGCATCAGATTACCAGGTGGATGATGTCATCAGTGATGTCATTTGAGATGTCATCAGTGATGTCACTGACCATGTCATGAGTGATGTAATATGTGACATCATCATCAGTGCATTGCGGGCGCGCGAGTTGTAGTTAGCTCAACTAACTATAACGGGCGAATTTCTCTGGCTTTATATGAGTCAAATGTCCAACTAACTATAACGTCCCTGAAACCTATGGTTTTTTCAGTGCATTTCAAAGGTTTTTTAAATATTAATTCCTAACTATAACGTCTGTAAAATCTATGTTTTTTTCAGTGAATTTCAAATGTTTTTTAAATGTTAATTTCATATTTTAATATTTATAATACCTATATTTTTTCTATTTTTTTTGTAATATTTTGGAACTCTATTATCCTTTTTTTTTAATTAGAAAAATATCTATAGTTCTATATCTTCAATTAAAAATTTTTGTATATCGTTTTTTGTGTGTTTTTTTTTAGAAATCTGCACGCGAATCCTATCCGCTATATTGCTAAACTCGTAAAGGATGTGCATTTTGTATCCGACGGGTTTGTGGCACTGCTTCCCGCGTAACATCATATACGTATGTGGTCGCACCAGCTGCTACTTTGGTAGGCAATGGGTACGCAGTACCAAGCTGTGCCTTACATCATGTAAATATGAGGTCACGCCCGCTGCGCATTGCGTATGCGATGAGTGCACGCTGCCAGGTCCTGTGTTACGTCATAGTCATATGGTGTCGCACTGGGAACCCCATTCCCTCATTTTTTTGGTCTCAAAACTATATCTAAATAAGTTTAAAGTGTATATGAGAACAAGCGATAATCTAAAATATTTTAAACATTTATATATTTCAAACTGTAATAAACGTATATAATGGTAAATATATTTTCTCAAAATCACGTTGGGTGTGGCCCCCTTGCGCGCTCGGTGCGCAATTGCCATGTGACCTTAAAGAAAAGCATTTGATTGGTTCATAACATTCCCCATTGTAACAGTTGGAGGACCCCACCCATTTTAGTCATTCTCTCTACAGCGTTTGATGAGAGACTCCTCTTCTGCTTAGAGAGCTTTTTTGAAAACCTTTTGCTATGTACACATATCTGACACTACACACAACATGCAACCATCATCTTAATCAATATTCATACTCTGTACAGTAGCCTTCCACCTGTGATAGCCATGCATCTAAAAGCAACATAGCAGAACTTTTCCCCACTGCCAGAGGTAAAATGGTTGCATACGCTGTCCACAGCACAATGTAATGTGGTACAGCCCAGGGGCAGTATCATGCATAGATAATGAACACACGGACACAGATAGATAGTGGAAGTGGGTACGGGCACGTGCGCTCAACTCCTTTTTATTACCAGGGTCCCATATCCAGTGACGTCTGTGCTGAATGCGTGTGGGGTGAGTGTAAACCAGCCCTCAGGGAATGGTTGCTGCTAGCATTAACTACAACAGTAATCATTGGATCACACACAGAGATTCAATAATAAAAGGGTCAATAGTTTGTGCTGAAGTAAGGTAGGGACACTAGATGTGAAATAATACAGAAAAGATTCTATCGTAAAAGAACCATAACTTGTGGTATACTGAGATACAGGCAGTAGATCTGAAATAATACACTAAAAGATTGTATCATAAAGGGTCCATCAGGTCTAGTGCACTCAGATAGCCACATCAAAAGCATTCAGCATGTGCACAGCCAGAGATGATGCGTGCTGCGGGCGGGCCGTACTAGGAGCAATGTCTGTTGCCTACAACACTACATGATCTGCAATAGCGACTCGATCTGAATTGTAAACACTGCTGCCTGTAGTGTAGGCTAGACAGCGGTCAGCAAGGGCCCACAGCCATGTGGCGTTGTCTTGAGCTGTCCTGTTTGCCGTACGCGAAGCAACAAAAACCGTGTGCGGACCCTGTGATGATGCATATGCATGGTGCGGACAGAGTGAACTGGAGCAATGTCTTTTGCCTACAGGACTGCGGCATCTACAATAGCGACTCGATCTGAATTGTGAACACTGCTATCTGCAGTGTAAATTGAAGGTAGTAGTGAGCACAGTCTTCCATGAATACTTTTTCTCACTTCCTCTTCACAAAATACAACATCATAAATTACACAAAACTCTGCAATAAATAAATCAAAACAATTCGAATTGCGATCTCTGCTGTCCACTGTGTACACTGTTATTCAGTGTTCTTTACCACTACGAAGAAGAATTTGGTCACTGTACTAGACCTATAAGTCACCTTAAAAAAGTTCTTCAAGCAAGTATACTAAAAGGCTATTGTGTATATTTCAATAGATGTTGTAGGTAGTTGCCTACTGGATTCTGTAATTAAACAATCACCACTCGATCTGAATTCTGAGCCCTGCTGACCGCAGTGTAGGCCAGAGGCAGTGGTCATTAACGCCTCACAGCCACGTGCCATTGGATTTGAAAGCACGGAGTTGGTTGCACCTGATCGGAGGGGATACACACAAACCATCACAAACTTTAACTTCTGTCATCCTCAATCACAGAATCAAGACCCCGTTTCACTGTTCCGACCTGCTGTACCATGGTGTACTCCACCCACTGCAATCAGCCAAGCCCAATAATCATGTGCAGCAGTTAGCTACGGAAGAACAGAGTCTGATGCACCTCAACGGAGAAAGTTCTGTGAAAAACAAGCAGCAGGTAATATCGGACATCGTCCATTTTGGGATCCAGACACCGTTCCACTGTTGGGACCTAGAGTTGGTTGCACCTGGTCGAAGGGAGTACCTTCATCTCCACTCTCAGATACAGTTCTAACATCGTCCATTGTGGGATCAAGACCCCGTTTCACTGTTCGGACCTGCTGTACTGCGGTGTACTCCACCGACTGAAGTCAGCCAAGTCCAATAATCATGTGCAGCAGTTAGCTACGGAAGCACAGAGTCTGATGCACATCAACAGAGGGAGTTCTGTGAAAGCCAACAAGCAGCAGTATCGGACATCGTCCATTCTGGGATCAAGACGCCGTTCCACTGTTGGGACCTGGAGTTGGTTGTACCTGGTCGAAGGGAGTACCTTCATCTCCACTCTCAGATGTAGTTCTAACATCGTCCATTGTCGGATCAAGACACTGTCCCACTGTTGGGACCTACAGTTGGTTACAGCTGGTTGAAAGGAGTACCTTCATCTGCACTCTCAGATGCAGTTCTAGCATCATCCATTCTGGGACCAAGACCCCGTTCCACTGTTCGGACCTGCTGTACCGCGGTGCACTCCAGCGACTGCAGTCAGCCAAGCCCAATGATCATGTGCAGCAATTAGCTACGGAAGCACAGAGTCTGATGCACCTCAACGGAGGGAGTTCTGTAAAAACCAAGCAGCAGGTAATATCGGACATCGTCCATTCTGGGATCAAGACACCGTTCTACTGTTGGGACCTAGAGTTGGTTGCACCTGGTCGAAGGGAGTACCTTCATCTCCACTCTCAGATGTAGTTCTAACATCGTCCATTGTCGGATCAAGACACTGTCCCACTGTTGGGACCTAGAGTTGGTTACAGCTGGTCGAAAGGAGTACCTTCATCTGCACTCTCAGATGCAGTTCTAACATCGTCCATTGGGGGATCAAGACACCGTTCCACTGTTGGTACCTGTTGGACTACTGTGTTAGTAGTATACAGAGCACTCCACGGTGCTGGGCCTCAGGCTGGGCGCTGTCCGCCTGTGTCACGGTAGCCAGCATTGATCTCAGGAGCCTTCCCAGCTCGCTGACCTCAGCCCAGGAGCTTCAGCCGGCACATAGTGGGCCCTCTTTCACATACGGCGGTGTCGAAAGTGAACTGTGGGGCATATGTGCGTCGCAGCAGCCATGATTGATTGATTGATTGATTGATTGAGATTGTACTTGTAGAGCGCTACTATCACTCCGCGAGGAGTATCTTGGCGCTAGCGTCATACAGTGAAGAGGATAACAGTGAGTGAGTTTCCTGAGAATAACTAAATTAGTGCAAGACAACAATCCTCCGGTGTACTATAAATCCAGGTTTTAAGGTCTTTCCTGAATGAAAGTTCGGTGTTGCACAGTTTGATCTGAGCTGGGAGTTTGTTCCAAGCTTTGGCACCCAAGAAAGCTAGGGTTCTTGCGCTTTTTAGTTTATATCTAAAGTTGGGAAGTTTAAGAAGATTAGCCGAGGAGGATCTGAGCACTCTGGTGGTGGTATATGGAGTGAAGCGTGCTGACAGAAATTTGGGGCCGACCCTCATCTTTGCCCTAAACGTAATAAGAAGAATCTTGAAGAGGATTCTTTTAGGGACCGAGAGCCAATGCAGTTTGTTCAGAGCTGCGGAGGCTGAAGACTTTCTGGGAAGTTTAAGAACCAGGCGGGCTGCGGCATGCTGTACCACCTGAAGCTTCTTAAGGACTGACTTATTGACTCCAGCCAAGAGTGCATTACAATAGTCAATACGAGAAAGTATCAGGGCCACAGCAACAGACTTTCTTGCAGACAAAGGAAGAAACCAGAAGATTTTGTTTAGAGTTTTGATTAAACTAAAACACATCCCTGCAACTGCTTTGGTGTGGGGGAGAAAAGAGAGGGAGTTATCAAATTGGACCCCCAGATTCCTAACAACTTTCACAACCTCTGGTGGAGGGGTTGCTCCGTCGGGCCACCAATTGGACGGTTGGAAGAGAGTATCCGCCCCAATAGGGAGGATCTCTGTTTTGTCTGTATTACACTTTAAATGGTTGATCGACATCCATTGAAGAACCGCAGTCAAACAGAATTTAAAGTTCATCTCGGCTTGCGTAGAATCATTCTCCAAAGAAATAATCATTTGAGTGTCATCCGCGTATGACATAACCTCAATCCCAAAAGAATTAATCAGGGTAATAAGGGGAGCCATATAGACATTAAAGAGTAATGGGCTCAAGGAAGATCCCTGAGGGACTCCTGCAGAAATGGATCGTTCAGAGGAGAGAAAGGGGCCTAAAGTGACCGCCTGTCTCCGGAAGGTCAGGAAGGATTTGATCCATCTCAGCACCATACCAGAGATACCGCTGCATTCGAGACGTCTCAAAAGAATGTCATGAGAGATCGTGTCGAATGCAGCTGATAAATCCAAGAGAATCAAAACGGCCCTCCTGCCCCTATCCGCAATCATTTTCAAGGATTCGGAGACCTCAATAAGGGCTGACTCTGTGGAGTGTTTGGGCCGAAAACCAGCTTGACATGGATGGAGGGTATGTTGCTCCTCAAAAAATTTAGTTAACTCCTTTAAGACAAAGGTTTCCGTAATTTTGCCCAGAATTGGAAGCAGTGAAATGGGGCGCAAGTTTGAGAGTACTGCCGAGTCAATATGTTGTTTCTTTTTTAAGGGTTTGACCAGAGCCAACTTCCAATCAGTTGGTACAATGCCCGTCCTAAGAGACGAGTTGACAATCTGGTTTATTATCGGATTAACTACCTCCAATAATTGATGTAGAAATGACGGGGGCAGGCATCCAATGGAGACCCTGGTTTACATTTTTCGATGGCTATGAGAGTCATATCCAATGAGACCGGTTCAAAAGTAGAGATGGAGGCAGAGGTATCCATCAGCGGAGTTTCAGAGATGGAATTACAATCTGGGAAATCTTTCTGAATTTTGAGGATTTTTTCCTCAAAGAACAGGGAGATCTGATCACAGAGTGACTGAGACGCTAAAAGATCCCTTTGTTCCGCCCTAGGCTTAGTGAAAGACTCCACGATTTTGAAAATCAATTTTTGGTTATCTTTGGCAATGGTGATTTTTTTTGTGAAAAATTCCTTTTTTGCTAATTTAACCTGAGAAAAATACGCTTTCCTACCTTCCCTGAAATTTTCTTTTGTTTCTCCATATACCCCCTTCTCCACTGTCGCTCCAGTTGTCTGCAATGCAGGCGTGCTCGGGCCAATTGGGGCGTGAACCAGGGAGTATTTAGGTTTTTTGATTTTAACGGCTTGTTGTTCATGTCCGAGGGCATGAGTGCCTTGCCGACATTAGTCAGCCAGGACTGAAACAGGCGAGAGTCTATCTCTGTATTGCCTGTCAACATGGGAGCAAGAGCATTAGCCATCCTCAGTAGATTCGGATTTTTGGCAATCTGTGCCCATGGAGGCCCTTGCTGAGGATTATTAAAATGTTTCACTATCTGTGTCTTCGGAGGCACTGTGATTCTAAGGGGAATGAAGGAATGGTCAGACCAGATTAAGGGAGAGGGAGTGTCTGCCACGAGCCAGGGTAAGTTAGAACAGACCCCGTCAAGAGTATGTCCTGCCAAATGGGTAGGACCATTCACTATTTGTTGCAGCGAGAATAAGTCTAGGACTTGAAGAAAATTACCTGCCCCAGGCTCGGTATTGTCCTCTAAGTGGAGGTTAAAATCACCTAAAAGAGTAAAATTAGCGTATTTAGGCATGAAGTAACTCAGAGAGTCGCTAAGAGAGTCAATAAATTTGGTATTTGGACCAGGGGGCCGGTAAATAAGGGCACCTGAGAAGCATGAGGTAGCGTTTAGAGAAAGGCAGAAGCCTAAACATTCGGCTTCTACCATCGTGTCTGGTTCAAAAAAAGTACAGACAAGAGAATCACGCAGGATAATGGCCAACCCTCCACCCCTCCCCACCAAACGGTCCTTCCTATGTATCAGATAGCCAGGTGGAACTGCGTCCGCAACATCCGGGCTACTCCAATCCTTCAGCCAGGTCTCTGTCACAAACAGAATATCCAATTGAGAATCTAAAATGAGATCTCTAATATCCTGACTGTGTTTGCCCATGGATCGTGCGTTAATGAGACCTCCTATGAGTGAACCTCCATTCTTGACATTGCCAGAGCTGGAGATTAATTTCTGAGTGGAAACTCCTGTCGCGAGTACGAACAGAAGATCTAACAAACATGTACGACACGAACAAGCTCCGTAAATGAGGCCGGGGAAAAATGTTGACAGGGCGATTTCGAATTTAGGCTTTTTAAGACATCAGCCTCGTACCTTCTAATAGGTTGGTCAAAGCATCCCATCCTTGTCCCGTCCTTGGCGCGGACGGGCGCAGACAGGCTAGCCTTAGGCGCGCCTTCGGCGCGCCCGCTGCGCGCGTCCGCTGCACGTCCGGTCCAGCGTGATTGAAGTAGCTGGCCGGCGCGTGAATCCCCAATCACCGCCCTTCCTGGAGGGTCTACCAACACGGACGCTGGTTGGCTGAGGCGTAAGAAGGTGTGTCCGCTTCCCTCCAATCGAACGGCAGCAAAGCCGGCGTTGGACCGAGGAAGCGGAGACAGTAAGCCCACGAAGTGTTCAAAATAAAATCGCGAGAATCACCACATTTCAATACTTTAAAAGCAATAAACACACATCAATTCAATTAAAATAGAGGAGAAGTGCAAGGTTTAGTTTATCTTTTTAAAAACAGGAAAGTGCAAATGCGAGACCTGACAAATGTGCAAATTGCAAACAGAATCGATTCCAACAGTAGTTCCCCCCAGATCAACCACGAGCAGCAAATAACGATATGCAGTTTTAAAACGCAGGATGAGGGTTTTCTCACCATGTAAGACCATGATGATTTCTGGGTACCAGCAGGCTGAGAGCATTATTCCCGCAGCCACCCTCGCTCACGGCGTCAGCCTCGTGGCGGTGTAAGCAGCGCAGACCTGACAGACATGTTCGCCATTCCGGAAGAGAACCACACCCAGAGAAACATACCTTTTATTCATACCCCTACGCTAGCCTTGCGTAAGCCGAGCCAGCCCACTACGCTAAAGATTTGGGGGTCGGGGAGGGGGCACGTATGCGCTATGTTTTCGTAATCTTCCCTACTGACTGTACTATCATAGTTGCGTCCACTGTCCACTTCATTCAATAGACCATCAGTGTATGTTGACATGTACGTGTCTGTGTGCTGCATACTCAAGTCTGTCCGGCACATCCCCTCAACACTTTGCATTGTATACTTTTATAATCGAGAATCACTTGCCACCTTCACACATACTTTGCTCGCATCTCTCCCCGCATTCTGCATTGTGTGGCAGAGGTGCTATGTTTGGTTTGTGTACATGGCTAGCCACGGTTCCCACAGTACGTAGTGTTGTTGTGTCTGCTAGGTGCACTTGTTGTTTGTCATGTTGTATGTGATTATATAAGGTAGCGCGTTTATTTATGAGCAGTGGATTCTCCCATTTACATATCGCTGGCTTAAAGAGGATACAGAAGTTTTTCTCACAGGTGAAAAGTGGGACCACAATGGCAGTCATTCATTACTATGCAAGAATGTCCAACTGCACGATGCTTCTAAGCTTACAGCCCCCAATCTTGCGTCCTTTCTTAAAAGCACGCCAACTCCCACCATCAGACCAACATTCACACAGCTTTCTAACGGCAGTTATCTGCTTCTTAATAACATGGACTGCTACGCAATGTGAGCTGGCATACCGTATGTCCTTACTGTTTCAAACCGGATAACTTCCTCTGGCAATCTCTATTCCCACCCACACAAAGTAACTCCCAAAGTTCAACTTGGCCTTCAATACCTACTTTGAAAACAGATTTTATTAAATGGAGCAAACTGAAAGTGCTTTGTTTCAAACAGAAGTGTCCCTCACATCTCCAAAAGTAATTTATCGACTACAGATAGCAAAAACTTCAAGTAAAATTACACTCCCTTTTAAATATGAACCTCCCATTACACTTTGTGAAGTGTTACACAATTTTCAACACATCTGACATTTAAGGTCTGCCACAATTTTTTTAACACTGTCTCATCTGGCCTTGTCACAGGCTTTCAAACTGTTTTTAGTCTAATACCAGACTTCATTCATTCGATCATCTCTGGAATAACAGGAACAGTGCCCATAATTCTGGCTCTGTTTGCAGCCATCCTGCTACTATTTTAGCTTGTTAAAAATGGCTGCACTCCCTGTGGTAACAAGCATGTCCGACAGAATACGCCTCTACGCGAAGCTACATCAATACCGCGAAAAAATGGAACAACTTTTCAGCTGGCTGCCTCTATCTATTATCGGAGCCAGCTACAACATAACATTTATTTACACATATACAATCTGCGTGCAACCATCTTTTTATTGCAAAACTTGTCCAATCGACTGGCGAATGGATGTATGCCTTGCCAACATCCCAGCAAACGCTCCCGATATCCAGCAGGTAATGGAGTATCTTGAAAACCATGAACTTGATTGTTCGGGCAGTGGAGCAATGGCAGATGCAACGCAAAAAGGTATCCTGACGGAATGGGATTTCTGCGCAGCCGCGAAAGATCTCCTGCAACGTGCAACCTTTGACAACATCGAAGATTGTCTGCCAATTCAAAATTGCCGCTCCAACATTCGAGGAACCTAACTGTCCCTTCGAGGATATGAATTGGATCGCTTTGCTTTTCTCACACGATGGCAACAATCACCTCTTGGAACATTACGCATCTCAAGCCACTGAAGAACTTCCGGACTGCAATCTCCAAGAATTTTAAGAAATTCACTTTATTCTTGGATTGATTTGCTTCAACTTTTTTGACTTTTTCCTATACATTTTTTTAATACACTTCAATTGAACTATTTTCATATATTAACTTTCTAAGTATGCTTAGACATTTGAACTCTGTTTTCAATATTGGCCCTTACGTCTCCACACTAACCAGGGATGGATGATGTATGGCCTATGCAAATACGCTATTTACTTGCTAAATTAGCCTAAACCCGACATCCATTTTGAAACCATATCTATTCTTTGTACACACGTCTCTCTGCCTGCCTGTTATCCACAAAGCCCTTTCACACAAATTAGCTCATCCTCAGCCTCTGCTCACAAGCTGGTGATCAAGATAAAAAAACACGGCATTGTTTAGGAACTGGTTGGCACAGTCTGGTAATCGTATCCTACCTTTATTTTCATTCTACAATTTACAGTCATTCATGTCTAATGGGAATTGTTTATATCACATGGAACTGTAACATGTAATGTGGAATTGACTGATTCAGGAGCTTAGGTTTAAATACAGCAGAAGCGGTTGGAGTTTGCCTCAGCTGGATGCCTTAGCTCTTGCACCAGTGGTTCCATTTATGGCACTTAAATAAAGATACTTTTTTAATATAACTTGCAGGCTCCATCGCTTTATCCCACACAGCCACTTTCTTAAACACACCTGATTTCACCATTTGTCTTCTGTGGCATTGCAACATTCTGCATTATATTCTTCACGATTATTTCTTTATTCCTGCTTGCTAAATCAATCCTTTCGAGACTTCAGACTGGTAGGGGTGAGTAGTTTGCTTCCCACTCCCGCTATAGTCTAAACCCATACTAACACCACTTGCACAGCTATGCTACAGTGGCCAGTATGCTAAGGCGCCCAGAGCACATCAGTTTACAGCAATCAGCTCACAGTTTCATCCCCAAGTGTACTGGCGCCTCACCTAACACACGACTCGGACCCTTATAGAGAGCGGAACCCTTATCTACTAACTAGGTAGACTCTCATTATATTTGGCCATATATCATAGGTTATCTTTGTGAAGCCTAAAAGAGAATTATAACCACAACCTCCTGTAACAATACCCGTCAGAAGTGGAGTATTCGTGATATTTATATTTATACAAGGCATTTTTGGCCTGATTGCATATAACTCTTATGGTCTACAACACAACCAATTTCCCTTGGACTTCCATGATCAGGGGGACAACAAAAGATCGCATTTATTCAGAACAGAAAAAGAAATATACTTCTACCAGCATTATATAAGGCAACTACAGAAGCCCACGCTCCAATTAGGAAATGTGAAGTGATCCCTATAACGGATCGTCAATATTATTCCAGGGGCGATTTTACATACCCTCTGGTTCTGGCAGACAAATTTTATGTCTTGATAAAGGTGATTATAAGAAGGAGTTATCACCGAAACGCGTCGACGCAACCTAAAGCGTATAATTCAAGTCTCCAACACCATAATAGATACGCTGATTTGGGAGTGATACTACTCTGGTGTCATTAGAGCGGAGAAAGAATATACAAACCTGTATCCAACAAATGTGTGTTGTAAGTAACTGTTCTGTCTGCTTGTAATTGTGCAGGTCGCAATTATATATATTGTCTTAATTTTATTTTGTTTTAGTTCAGGGATTTAGTTTAGTTATCCCTATTGACTGTTTTTTAATATATTCAAATAAATGAACTTTTAATTTTTCCATATTTTGTTGTATGTATTTGTTACGTCATAAGGTACATTATTTTATACCTGTTTTTATTTGTGCCTTAAGGGAACCCTTTCTCTTATCTAGGTTGAATAACCCTATTTCCCTTGGCCTTCACAAGGGGTACCTCTCTGTTTTTCATACTTCACCTCAGCACCATCTCACTCTGGGCAAAACAGCACTTTCACACTGCTAGGGGTGAATACTTCGCTTCACACTCCCTGTATAGCACACCTTAACCACTCCACAGAGCTCACAGCGCTATAGTCTAAACCCATACTAACACCACTTGCACAGCTATGCTACAGCTGCCAGTATGCTACAGCGACCAGAGCACATCAGTTTACAGCAATCAGCTCACAGTTTCATCCCCGAGTGTACCGGCATCTCACCTCAGCACCATCTCACTCTCGTCAAAACAGCACTTTCACACCGCTAGGGGTGAATACATCGCTTCACACTCCCTGTGTAGCACACCCTAACCACCCCACAGACCTCACTCCGCTTCTACCCTCCTCTTTCTTATTTTTTTCGCCCTTTTTTCACCTTACTCACTTCAACGGAATCACAAAATGGCTGCCAACACTTCCTAGTTGCAACCGCTCGCAGCCAATAAGCAGCAAGCTCGTGCTTGTAACGCCTCAGCCAATCAGAAGGCAGAATTCCCAAATATCGAAATCTGTAAATTTCGATATTTCTCTAAAACTACTGAACGGATTTACACCAAATAAACAAAAGCATGCTTTCTAGACCAAGACCCTTCTCCCTGCCAAATTTGGGGTAATTTCATTCACCCGTTCGACCTGTAGCCTTGTCTAAAGTTTCCTATAGAAATTAACATAGAGAAAACACTTTTTGGGACCCCCCTTTTTTCTCAGCTCCCCCTTGACGAATCACCCCCAAACTTTCAACATAGGAGCTGATATGAACAAAGACTTTCTGGGAAAATTTATGAAGATTCATCAAACGATGCCAAAGTTATAAGCAAAACAAAAAATGCTCTTCCTATAGAAACTTGGTCCTCACTATAACTACCTACTGGCGAATATATATATATATATATATATATATATATATATATATATATATATATCAATGATCCTTGTTTAAACTCCTTCGTGATGACGGAAAACAAGAGCAGACCCAGATTCGTCGAAAATGATTTATTTAGCTCACCACCATGTCGCCATGACGCGTTTCGGTCGGGAAACTCCGACCTTGTTCACACAACAGCGCATGGGCGGCATATCCCTTTAAATAGTGCAAACAATCACAAAAGTGTAAACATGGAAGAGTTACTGCCATTAGAAAGTGCTACAGTTGTACATAGCATTGCATGTAAATATAAACAATATACATTTTTAGGGCTTAAATGCCTCCAAATATTGTATGACCAAAAAGAGTAAGGAATACATGCCTAATATAGGGTAATCATATGACTAAAAATACATGGAATAAATTCACATGATTAAAATAATAGGATTTAAAATATATAAAGTAATTTTAATTCATTTGATCAATCCTATTTAGCATAATATACCCTATTTTCTGTTCCTCAACTGTTTTGTGAGGGCAGGTGGGGATCTCTGTATACATACATCTATATATGTATATATATATATATATATATATATATATGTATATATGTATATATATATATATTCACTGAAAAAACCATAGGTTTCAGGGGTGTTATAGTTAGCTGGACTTTTCACTTGTACAAAACCATTGAAATTCCCCCGTTATAGTTAGTTCAGCTAACTATCACTCGCGCGCCCGCAATGCACTGCTGATGACGTCACATATTACATCACTCATGACATGGTCAGTGACATCACTCATGACATCACTGATGACATCTCAAATGACATCACTGATGACATCACTGATGACATCATCCAGTGAATGTCTGTTTTTCTGAAAATTAAATATGTTTTATATATGTATATCTCAAGGTCGATGGAAGAATAAATGGGTATATAAGTGTCTAAATGGATGATTTGTTTTTGAAAAATTGATTGTGTAACTGACTGATTAAGTGTATCATAGTGAATACATGGCTTAGTGAGTAATGTTTAAATATGTAAATATCTGTATCAGTCTCTCACTTTGTGTATAAGTGGCTGCATGGGTTGGTGAGTAGCTACATGGGTGTCTATATAGGTTATTAGTTGGTTTTTTGAGTATCAGTCTGAGTGTCTGAATGGTTCGGTGGGGGGTATTATGTAGTGCATAGGTGCATGAATGAGTGACTCACTGTTTGTATGTGTTGAAGACAGCATGTGTGCAGGACTGTATGGGTGGATGAGTGTGTGTATGGGTGTGTTAGTGAGTGAATGACTGTCTCAATAGTGTCTTTATGAGTAACTACATATGTTTTAAACTAGTATATGTGACTATTGGTGTATATAAGTGAGTATATGTGAGAGTGAGAGATTGAAAGAGTTCCTGTATGAATAAGTATGTGTTTCTATAAGTGATTGTTTAAAAGACTAAGTATGTGTAAGTTTCCGTAGAAGTAAGTGTGGTGGTGTGTGTATAACTGTATATGCAAGTAAATGTATGTTTTATTCTTTATTAGCATGAGTGACTATGTGTGTGAGTAACTCTATGGATGAGTGGCATTGTGTAACAGGATGTATAGGTGTATGAGTACATATGATGAGTTAGTACATGTATGAGTGACTGTATAGGACTGTTGGTGAATGAGTGGATGTGTATGTGGATCTTAGAATTACTGAAGAGGTTGTTGTAACTGGTATTGGTATGTCCATTGTTTTGAAAATTTTAGTCTCTATTTTTGAATGTGTGTATCAAAGGTTATATTAGGGTGAGATGAGGTCTGCCACTCTATCACAAGGATGATGTCATCAGTGATGTCATCAGTGATGTCATTTGAGATGTCATCAGTGATGTCATGAGTGATGTCACTGACCATGTCATGAGTGATGTAATATGTGACGTCATCAGCAGTGCATTGCGGGCGCGCGAGTTATAGTTAGCTGAACTAACTATAACGGGGGAATTTCAATGGTTTTGTACAAGTGAAAAGTCCAGCTAACTACAACACCCCTGAAACCTATGGTTTTTTCAGTGAAGTTCTGAGGTTTTTTAAATGCTAATTCCTAACTATAACGTGCCTGAAACCTATGGTTTTTTCTGTGAATTTCAAAGGTTTTTTAAATGCTAATTTCTAACTATGCCTAAAGAGATAGGACATGTGAAGAAAGAAGAAAAAATGCACAGAAAGAAAAAAAAGAAGTGCAGAAAGAAGCAACAGAAGTCCTCAAAGACGAAGAAAAGTGCAGGAAGAAGGATAACGTGCAGAAAGAACAAAAAGAAGAGCAGAAAGAATCCTTGTTGCAAAATCATCCTGTACCCTCAACTTTTTCAGACGGATACTGGTGGTAACTGAGTCTGACTAACCAGTCCTAGAGCCAGTGCTATGTTAAAAGACACTTAGAATACAGTGAAAACACCTACATACACTAGGGAACATTATGCGTTGGGGTCCCCCTGTGATTAGCATGACCTCCTCTGTAAGCCCCTAGTATATAATTGGGCAGGGAGATTAAAACTACCTCTTAAAACAGGCCACAGGGCGTTTTTGCACACGTTAACTCAGGCCCCGTCCCCTCCCTTCACCACTGTGTAAACACGCCCTGTGTCCGTTTTTAGTTGGGAGATTAAGTTCATTTGAATCCTGAGGGTCCCTAGGGTCCAACTAGCCCACTAGGTACCTCCAGTAAGTGCCACAGAGCTGCGTTGCAGAGAGGTGTAAAAAGTGGCACAGCCTGGACCACCTCTCTGCAATGCAGCTCAGTGGCGCTTACTGGAAGCACTTGGTGGGCTAGTTAGCCCCCAGGGGCCCTCAGTATTGAAGGGAAATTATATCCCCAATTTAAAACGTGCCATAGTGCGTGTTTGCACACGTCACCTCAGGCCCTGTCCCCTCTCTTCACCACTGTGTAAATGTGCCCTGTGGCTGTTCTAAGTTGAGAGATTAAGTCCCCTTGAATCCTAAGGGTCCCTAGGGCCAAACTAGACCACTAGGTACCTACAGTAAGCGCCACAGAGCTGCGTTGCAGAGAGGTGTAAAAAAGGGGCTTGGCCTCAGAACACCTGTCTGCAGCGCAGCTCCCTGGCGCATACTGGAGATGCCTGTTGGGCTAATTGGCCCTCAGGGACCCTCAGTATTGAAGAGGAATTAATTCCCCAACTTACAACTCGCCAGGGGGCGCGTTTGCAGAGTGCTGCAAGGAGGGGGCGTGGCCTCCGGCACAATGCCAGTCTTTTATTTATTTTAATTTTTTAAGAAGGGGGGCTGTGTGATTCCCCTTCTTATTCTAATTTATTGGCCCTGATGACCCCATCCCCCAGGGCCTGTCTCCTAATTATATTTTTTTTACCCCAATCCCCAGGGCCGGCCACTGTTTTTTATTATTTTAAAAAAATATATATTTATAGACACACCTAGGACATGCTGGACAAACCGTACGTACCTATCACATGACGATTTGAGTGATATTCATTAAAAGGCGACTATGCATACAATGAATCCACGTGGAATGTATTTACACCACTAGTGAAGCTCTGACATGTCTGATGCCCTACCGTGCCTAATCCCGGTAGACACCCTTGTCGTTTATTTATACAAATATGGGTAGCTATTGACGGGCACATTTAATACACATGCACACCAAGCCATTCAAAGGGGATTCGACAAAAATTCGACCAAAACTATGTAAGAAACCCCCCTCACGGTTAATAAAACACACATCCACTGCCGGATGTGTAATACTTTTTATTTTACTCTCTGGAAAGGGGACGAACATCACTTGAGAGTCACAGCGCGTTCCTGGCAGAGCCCAATGCTGTGTTACACCCACCATTGCCTGCCGAGTGCCACACACCTCTGTGTTGTATTCCACCAGCTAGTGCATATGCTATGACACTCTCTAGCCCATGTGCACTGTAACACCACCCTGTGAATATGTCATGCCACACTTGTCTTCGCACGGGTTATATTGCCCCATCTAACGTGCCTTCCTCGATGCCTATGTTATAACGCACAGTGCTATGCCATACATATTACAATCTGGGATCCATATCTTTGTCACAGTGCATATGCAACGTTACACTCCCCAGCACATATTTTATATTACAACTTTAGAGACTAGTTAGGTTACACAACACTGCCCTGTGCATATTACACTCCAAGGCGCAAATCGCATAGCACGCGCTAGTGCCTGTGCTATCTCGCGCTCTCCAATGAATCTGTCTTTGCTCACAATGTATTGCATATTATATTTCACGCCTGGTTCATCTTATATCACACTTTTTGGTGCATAGTTTATACCATACACTATATCTAGTTTTCATTTTCAATCGTGCTCTCAGGACTATGTTCTATATAACACTGTGTTCATCTACCCTTTTCACGGGCATTACATTTTGCGATAGGGGGTGGAGGGTCAGGGGGTGTTTCTGCCAAGTGAGCCCGGAGTCACAGTCATAAATGTCCTCTTCTTCCTGAATAAAAGTGAGATTATGCTGCATACTTGTTCATATTTTAATTAGTTCGCACAGACACACGTTTTAAAAACAATAAAGTTCCTAATACCCGCCTTCTCTGAACAGTTAGCTTGCTGCCCCATCCCCCTCTCCTCCCTATCCTCTGGTGTGTGAATCCATGGACTAGCCTCCTCCCTCCTGCCATGCATGGTCTGATGTGCTGTCACTGCCCTCAATTTAGTATGATGTACCAGTCCCCTCCTCCTGCCCTCCATTGCCCAATTCTATGCCCCATCATTGACCTCCTGCTTAAACTCTGTGCTTAGCTTGCTGCCCCTATTCTCCTTCCCCCTGCCCTCTGATGTCTTTGTGCATGCCCCTGCTCCATCATTTTTGCCCACCATGTTCCATGGGCCTGCCACTCCTATCTACTCTGAGTGTTCTGTTGAGCTGCCACTCCCCTCCCACCTGCCCAGCATTGTCAGATGACTGTAACCTGTCCCTGCCACCTCCACCCTGCCTGTCCACATGCCATGCCCCTATCCTCTTCCTCCTGTCCTACATGGTCCATTGTACTGCCACACCCTTCTGCCCTCCCTGGTCTGTTGTGCTGCAACTGCTCCTCCTGCCTGCCCCGTGTGGTCTGTTGTGAGGCCCCTTCCCCTGAACTTTATTGTCTGTGCATAGGTCCTGACCCTCCCTTCTATCCTCCATCGTCCTTTGTGCATGCCCCTGCACCCTCCTTCTTGCCCATCATAGCCATTGTGCTGCCACTAACCCTCCCACTTGCCATGCATGGTCTTCTGTGCTGCCATGGCCCCTCCCACCTTCCCTGTGTGGTCAGTTAGCTGCCCCTGACCCCCTCCCACCTTCCCTCCATGGTCTGTGTGTATGCCATCACAGTCTCACTGTTGCTCTTCATGGTGTGTCTTGCTTCTAGTGCCCATCCTGCCTGACCTCCATGGCTATCTTGCTGCTCCTGCCCTGCCCCCTTGCCCCCAGCCCTCTGTTTACATGTGCAGACCCCTACTCCCGCCCTCCTGGCTTGTCTGTTCCATTGTAATGCCCCTGATCTGTCCCTCCTGCCCTTTATGGTCTGTTATGCTGCAGCTTTCTCTCCTGTCTGTCCATTATGTTCAGCTAGCTACCATTGCCTCTTGCCCCTCTGTTCTCTGTTGTCCATGTGCATGGTCCTGTCCCCTCTCTCTTGCTTTCTATGGATTGTTGTGCTGTACTCCCGTCCCGCATGCCCTGTGTGGTGTATTGTGCTGCTGCAAACCCTGATGCCTGCCCTGCAGGGTCAGTTTGGTGCACCTACCCCATTTCCTTCCATGATCCAATGCACCATACTTGCGAACTTTTTGAACTTGGTAAGAGGAAGATTTTGAAAAAAAACTGGGGTATTGATTTTCCCCTTTGAGTTACATTGAAAAAGAGGAGATTGTAGACAGGAGACAGATCAAATAAAGCCCATTTGAGCTTAAAAACATTGGACGTTTCCTGGCTGAATCGGGTCTGTTGGCATGTATGGTTGTACTACCATTGCCTCTTCCTTCTGCCCACAATGGTCTATTACATTGCCACAGCCTCTCTTGCAAGTCCTGTATTGTTGGTTTGTTGCCCCTGCCCCCCTTTCCACTGCCCTCCATAGTCTGTTGTGCTGCCACGGCCCTTCCTGCCTGCTCAGTGTGGTTAAATTGTTGCCTTTGCACCCTCCTACCTGCCTTCAATTTTCAGAGTCCGTGCCCCTGGCCTCTGCCTCTCAACAGTATCCTAATGAACAACTAGATTGCTAACATTCTATATTTATTACAAAAGTGTGGAACGCCTGACGTCATCTTGATGTAATCAAAACTGTAATACCTAGAGCATTTCCTTTAGAAATTACATATATGAGAGGGTCTTATTGGCATCAAAATTATGGTTAGTGCTCTAAAAGACTAAAATAAGGACATATTTTCTGAGTTTTCAAATAGCGACAAAGCACTTTTAAATTATTTGTTATCTTTATGTTTTTTATCCAGTTGACCACTTGATTAAATGTTGCACTTAGGGGAGAGGATGTGGTGTTACTTCCAGAACTGCAGACTGCAACTGGGGAACCAGGTTGGAGTTTCTGCTTCAGCTCGACATTCTGTGATTCAGGTCAAATCACTTAGTCTCCCCATGTCTACAACCAAAATGAATTTGTTCTTGTGTGATGTAACCAATGCTCATGTAAAGCACTCCAATACCTGACAAGTCTGCACTATATAACACTGCAAAAACACAAAATAATAAGTGTTTTGCACACTTCTGTCATTGGGCTATATTTGGGCTACATCTGGGTGATTTTGGGCTACATTTGGGCTCTTTTGTCTCCGGTGGCCATCTTGGGAGATTTATTTGTTATGAAGTTTCCTAATTTCCTCATGTACTGCAGTCTCCTCAGTAGGAAATGCTTTCAGTTTTTTACTTTGATTCCATCATGAAGGTTTCAGATATGTCACACATTTGCCATAAATTCTGAAAGTTAGCACTCTAGTTGCTCATTAGATCACTGTAGTAAAGCTACTGTTCACCATGGAAGTCTGCTCCTGGTATTAAAAGTGCATGTTTCAGTCTGCATGTCAGAATTTTTTAATGAAATAGAAGAGGATTTGAGAAGTCACTCAAAATGTGCCCTCATTTTCTTTCTTCAGCATTAATCATAATTTCTATGACAAAATGAACCCCCTCATTGTATTCCTTTTTAAATTAAATGTTTTAAGTGTTACCAGTTTATTCCAATCAAGATGGCTTCAGGTGTGCCATACTTTTGTCATAATGAAGACAGTAAGCGCCCTAGTTGTTTTTAAGAACACTCTGGGACATTCTGTCATTGGGCTATACTTGGGCTACGTCTGGGTGATATTTGGGCTACATTTGGGCTCTTTTGTCTCTGGTGGCCATCTTGGGAGACTTATTTGTTATGAAGTTTCCTAATTTCCTCATTTACTGCAGTCTCCTCAGTAGGAAATACTTTCAGTTTTTTACTTTGATTCCATCAAGAAGGCATTCAGATGTGTCACACATTTGCCATAAATTCAGAATGTTAGCACTCTTTTTGCTCATTAGATCACTGTAGTAAAGCTACTGCTCACCAGGGAAAAATGCTGCTGGTATTGAAAGTGCATGTTTCAGTCTGCATGTCAGAATATTGTAATGAAATAAAAGAGGATTTCAGAAGTCAAAATGTGCCCTAGTTTTTCTTTCTGCAGCACTAATCATACTTGTTATGGAAAAATGAACCTCCTCATTGCGTTCCTTTTTAAATTAAATGTTTTAAGAGTTACCACTTTAATCCAAGCAAGATGGCTTCAGGTGTGCCATACGTTTATCATAAGTAGGACTGTTAGCGCTCTAGTTGGTCTTTGGAACCCTCTGGGAAGCTGCAGTAGAACACAAAGGAATCAACTGACAGTCTCTACCCTTGTTGGATGTACATGTTTTACTGAGAATGTCAGACTTCATTCTCACATGACTGAGAAAGATAATGTGAATTTACAGAAAATATGCTCTCAGTTTAGCTTATAGATCACCTTCCAAACCTCTGTGGGAAAAGCATGAGAAAATATTTTTCTCTCAATCATGATATCCCAGCAGAAGGCTTTTTCACATGGTGAAATCACCTTAGAACATACCACAATTCCTAAAATGAGTATGGTACCATCAACAAATGATTTATAATGTAACTATAGTCTTAAAACCTTCTATTAACTGCAATGCTTTTTAATGAGGTGCTATCATGTATATTGGTCCAAAGATGGCTGCCAACACTTCTTGGATGAAGTGCTGACAGCCAATCAGATCTCAGGATGAGATGTGTGGTTAGGCTCTGCCCACATATATATATGATTTTACTTTTGATTTTCTCAGGAACTACTGAACAGATTGACACCAGACCTGCAAAAGGCACTTCCCTGAGCTGAGGACTACCTCTCTGCCAAATTTCAAGTAATTCTGTTCAGCCGTTCGGGCTGTACCTTGGACTAAAGGTCCCTATGGAAAATTGCATGGGGAAAACGTGTTTTGGGACCCCCCTTTTTTCTCAGCCCCCGCTTGACGAATCCCCCCGAGACTTTCAGGGTAGGAGTGGAGCGGAGCGCCCCACCTATTTTGAAAGTTTCGCGAGGATTCGTCAACCGGCGCCAAAGTTATTCCAAATAGAATGTTGCGGATTTCCTATGGAAACACGGTCCTAACTATAACTATCTACTGGCGACCGCCAGTAGATAATATATATATACACAGTTAGACACAATACCACTGTAATCAATTCACCAACGATAGGTGGGCAATGGCAGGAGATTGACTGTTGGACCTAAAGACCTACGGTAGCTTGGCTCAGATGGAAAGGCCTAGTTCCAGAGTAGCATGTCGTGCTTGCATCCCACTCACCTCAGCACTCCAGCGTACCACCACTAAAAACGACACTACACCAGAGGATTTAGAAAAATTAGAAAAGCTTTATCTTTCTTTCTATCATGTTTTTCTTTTACTTCAAATGAAACCAATCAGTTTTTATCTACATCACGTTAGGGTCAAAACATTTCATCGTGACTAGATTGGCATTGCATAAATATCTTAGACCTGGTATGAAATCAAGCGCTCCATCTGGTGGTCAAGCACAGCACAGCAAATTCCATAGCGCTTTAAATAGAGTTATTAAACATAGTGCTGCTCATAGCGATTTCATAGCACCTTAAATAGAGTTATTAAACCTAGCGCTGCACTTAGCGATTTCATAGCACCTTAAATAGAGTTATTAAACAGAGCGCTGCACATAGCGATTTCATAGCACCTTAAATACAGTTATTAAACTTAGCGCTGCACATAGCGATTTCATAGCAACTTAAATAGAGTTATTGAACTTAGCGCTGCACATAGCGATTTCATAGCACCTTAAATAGAGTTATTGAACTTAGCGCTGCACATAGCGATTTCATAGCACCTTAAATAGAGTTATTAGACTTAGTGCTGCACATAGCGATTTCATAGCACCTCAAATAGAGTTATTAGACTTAGTGCTGCACATAGCGCTGCATCTGGCAGAACATTCGCACTTCAATTATGGGATCAATAACACGTCAGATGTGGCCCTCCAGCATAATGTAGTGATCCAGGAATCAATAGCGCCTTAACACATGGCAAGTCTTTGAGGCACCTGCTGGACCCTTCTTCCCGTGGGGCACCTCATGAAGGGGGACCGTGGCCCAGTTCAGTCACGCTCTGGGGTCGAAGGGGGCCTCACGTTGGATCTCCCCGGGGGAGGGGCATTCTCCGGGCCTCGTGGGCCTCCCGCCCTCCTCCCAGAGATTACCTGTGCCTTCGGCCTTTTTCAGGCCCTTGCGCCGATCTCTAAGGCTTCGGGCCCGGGCCCACAGATGTCGGCTGGGAGTCCCGCGTTGCGGGGACTCCGGCAGATCTCCCCGTCAGCTCCGCACCTGGGAGGGATCCGGCAGAGGCGCGCCCGCAGCCGCCAATGGCAGTGCAGCCTGCGGGGGTGCGGCTCACAGATTGAATCCTGCAGCGGCGGGGGCAGTGTCGCGCAGTCCGCCCCCGTCACGTGACGGTGGATCACAGCTTCAGGCCTACGCGGCCTTCTTTGAACTCCGGCGGCCCTCTCCTCACAGAGAGGCGCGTTGATGAGGCTGCAACGGCAGCGGCGGGGCCCTGGTCCTCCCCGCGGGCCCCAAGGATGGCAGGAACAGGCGACACGGCCCAGGGCCACGGCGGTAAGTTACCCTCTGGGGCAGCCCCGACGGGGGTGGCACAAATTAAGGGGTGGCGATGTTCTCTTTGCCTAGCGCTTCCTCTTTCCTCACACAAATTAAGGGGTGGCGATGTTCTCAGCGCCTAACGCTCCCTTTTGCCTCACACATATTAAGGGGTGGCGATGTTCTCAGCACCTAGCGCTCCCTTCTTCCTCACAGCGACGACCTGGCTCAGGGCAGGTGGGTTGGGAGGTGGCAGTCCACACGCCAGAGGCAGATCAAGATAGGGGGGGCCCAGGCCCAGTCAGGGAAGTAGAACATAAGGTCGTAGTTGTTAACTCCTTTCCCCGGTTCTCTTCAGGGGTCCTGGCTAGGCAGGGAGCACAGAAAGGTTAACGTGATCCCAGGGTCAGAGGCTGAAGGCAGGGCTAGGTCACGAGGTAGGGGTCAGTGTCAACCGAGGGAGGAAGAAAGCAGACCCTAAGAACAGTCAGTTTCCCCCTCCAGCGCACCTACCTCCCCACTCAGGTGCCTTACTCCTGACTACCTCACTTTACACAAAATGGCCGACGCACCTCACCTCTATATATAGCCTGGGCCCTGACTGTCCAGAGTGGCCCAGAAGGTTCTGGAACTCCTCATGTCAGCCTATGGCCCAGTCTCTGAGGTGATAGTTTCGGCCACCATTTTGTAGAGGAGCTCTCACTCTCCCTCCATTTTAGGGAAGCACCTTGCGCCACACCATCAATTAGTGATAATGGGGCACCCAGAGCCTCTAAGTCAACACCAAAAAAAAACTAGTGGACAGAAAAATTAGAGGGTAAAGGAAGAAAAATGAGAAAGGGACAGCCAAAGGCCTTGCAGGTCTAACATTGACAATATGAGGTTCAGTCCTCTAGAGCACTGTCTTAGGCTGATCAGCCCATTCAGGACGTAATACTTATAAAATCAGCGCAATTCTCGTAACTGGTTTTAAGGGAACTGTTAGAAATGGGATTTCTGGTTGGCTAAGGCTTGCGCCAAAGTCAGGCAGAAACCACCACTCTAGTCAGGGCAAGGAAGTTACACGCCAAAGATAACCCCTGCTCACCCCCTTGGTAGCTTGGCACGAGCAGTCAGGCTTATCCCTGAGGCGATGTGTAAAGCGTTTGCGCGCGCACCCAGCAACAACACCCAAGGCCCACCACAAAGGAAACTCCACACAAGGTATTATATAAAAATAACCTTTGTATTATACCACAACACATTAGATAAAACACACACTCTACAATGTGCCAACAGGCATGGGCAGAATTTACAAGGGATTATATGTACAGGGGACAGGGCCACATGGACCGCTGTCCGGAATTAGCACTCTTAGAACATAGCACATAGAACATAGGAATAATACTGTAGTACAAAATAACATATGTAGCACACAACCAGTAACTACTGGTATCAGGTAAGTACCACCTACGCAACCCTAACCACCTTAGGAAAATATTGCGCAGGGAATCAGGACCTCACTAGCACCACCTGTACTAGGGAGAAAACAACCACCTAAGTATCACAATACCTGTAGGGGTCTAAGCACATAAACACATGATGCATAACATTCAGAGGTGTAAAGCAAAGCACATGACGCATAACCACATTCAGAGGTGCAGGAAAGGTACAATGGCGCAAAAACTCACATTAGCCACTATCTGTGGCAGTCCCTGGGCCAACTGGCCTAGTAGGGGGCTAGGACGCCCTGTGTCCAGCAAAGTCAGGGGCAAGACTGCGCAGGAGGCACAGTCCAAAACTCAGAGGGCCACAACCTAAACGTTGCAGCTGCCCACTAAGTGCTGGGCAGCTGGAAAAAGGGAGCGTGGGCACCACTGCGCCTTCTAGAACCAATGTGGCACTCTGGACAGATGATGGGGCCAACGGTGGAGCCTCACCAGGCTCAGGGCATGTCTAATGCCCCAAAAGCGATGTAGGAACCACGTGGGCTTTCAACCAATACTCCACCCCTTCGTTGGAGCCTCGTGGGCGTAAAACAACCGGAAATGCCCCCTAGAGCCTTCTAGGCTCGAGAAATAATGGGGGCAAGGTGGGAGTGGCCCGCTGCCATCTGGGGCCACTCACAACACGGAAGAAATGCCCCCGTATGCGTGGGAGCGGCCCGCTGTCTTCCGGGGCCGCTCTGGTTGCAAAAGAAATGCCCCCGACGTTGGAGCCCTACGGGGCTCTGTACTGGAGCCTCACGGCTCTTGCACCAAATGCCCCTGAGCCTCGCAGGCTCTAAACAACTATCTCCATCGCCGCTGGAGCCTTCACGGCTCTTGGACTAACTCTGCCCACACAGCCCCTTTCACCAGGCTGGTAGCAGCCCCCACTCACCGGACTCTTTGTGGCGGGTCGTCTTCCTGCTCGGCCGACGACGCGAGTGGAGCACACAGCGCTCCGACCTCGCTGGGCTGCGGGGCTCTCTTTCCGCTCACGAGAGCCCCGGGCTGTCTTCTCTCCTGGGCTGGCAACTGGGGGGGGGGGTTGCGGGGCTCCCTCACATGCCGGGAGCTCCGGCCATAACACGCACCTCTCCGCCTCCCTCAGCTTCCGGTCCGCGATGAGGACCCGCCCACATCCAGGGCTTCACAGGCTGCTTCCGGGTCGGCGCGGGCAGCGCGGCGGCCCTGAGAGTTCCAGCGCCGTACCACGGGGCACACCGTTCTCCGGGCACACCATGCGGGGTGGGCACCCGCAGCGGGCACAGTATGCGGTGTGGGCTCCCGCACTGGAAATAATAATAAAATAAGCGGGGTAGGCACCCGCAAGGATCAAGCAAAACGGGGGAACCCCTACGTCGGGGTTCCCTCCTGGATTGTCGTAGCGCCGCGCTACGGGCTCCCAGGCAGGCGCTTTTCTGGGACAGCGCTTTCTTGATGCTGGGAGCCCCAATAGAGCGCTCCTAGCGCTATAAGTCCAGAAAAAGCGCTTTCAGGCGCTCAGGGATACAAATAAAGCGCTCCCAGCGCTTAGGAGGATAAAACACAGTCCAGCAAGGTCCTTCCCTGCATACAGCCAAGCAGGGGTGGGGGGCAAGGCTGGACCCAGAGCCAGCTCACTGGGCCTCCAGGCAGGGAGGTAGTCCAGGTGGCGGTCCTCTGGTCCAGCAGCAGCCCCCCTCAGGTAAGTTCCTGGCAGAGAACAGTTTCTGTGGGGACACAGCCCCATTTTTATACAGCAAACCCCTTTGTTCTGGGTTCAGGGTGAGGGGGAAAACCAGTCGCAGTTGGTTGGGGAGCACCCTTGATGTGCTCAGCCCCTCACTCTATTCATTGGCAGGGCTAGGGTCGTCAGTCGCACCGCAGGGGGCGGGGCCAGCATTGTGTGTGGAAAACCCTGTCCTATTCAGGACCCAGGTGTACTCCTCCCACCCATCTAGCTGCTGATCTCCCCATTCACCACTGGGTGACTCATCCTGACTCTGGGGAATCCCTAGCCCGTCACATGACATGACCAGCCAATCACGCGACAGACACACTGCACACAGAAGTGCCCACTTCTAGAAGTGGCACTTCCACACTAGGTACATGCACGCCGCACACATCATCGCGCAGCATTCACTCCCACGAGTCCGCACATACCAAACTCGGGCCTGCACACCCCACGCATCAGGAACTACTAGGGACACATACATTTCCCATGCATTCCTATGGGAGGGCAGGCCTATCTCACCACATGCACTCAGAGCACGCACGCACTTTACCCTGGGACACAGGGAAAGTGCGCAGAAACCAAAAAATCACCACACCAAGTCATCAGTAAAAAGCAAAAAAAAGTTCAGGGGTGAACCTGCCAGAAGGGCCAAGTCCAACAGGAACGTATCCTCTCTATGAAGGCAGTATGCTGGATCTAAGAGACGTGTGACAATGCCATTGACAATGAGCAATGATATGTGTCATTATTGTAAATATGTACATAAGATGTTGGAATTATGCAGTGCATCAATGAATTACTAGAGCAATGACATTGTGTTTGATGCAATATGCGCAAACTGCTCTTCTATTAATGAATTGTATGGATAATTTAACACGTTCCAAAATGGCGCCCTTATTAGTGATTTCACTACTTGTCCGTTTTCCAAACTATGATGTATCACATGTTTAAATATTGTCATGGAAACGGCGGCCGCCGACATTGACAAAGGCAGGATTGCCGAAACCCATTTGTTTATTAAATTTCCTTCGCCAATAAATCTGATTTAAGATTTAACCAACGTGAGTGCTGGTCCGCTCTACGTATTGTGGGGAGCTGTAATACATATATATAAAACTCCTGAGGAACATCCTGCATATACCAATGCACTCAATCCAAGGCGAAACAGAAGGGCGGCATGCAGAGAATCCTTGAAAAGCAGTTTATTGAAGTTCAACTGCTTTCATAGTTTTATTTTGCAGTTTCAAAAGCAAAGTGCCAGGTGCATGTTAAATCCCAAGATAGACCTAGCCGTTTCGGCCGTAGCCTTCTACTGGGTCATAAAGTTTTCAGTGCATAGTGTGTCATTTTAAATGGATAGCTACTCCCTGTCCCATAACTTATTAAAAAAACGTAGTATTCATCTTAAAGGGGAAGACACATATACTCATTTAGATTTTCAATATGTCTTCACTGCCAACATTTTAATCATGTTTATATATATATAGGAAACTGGGGTTGTATGCAGTATGCTGCCAAACTACCACGGGTGCATGTTGGCTTTTGCGCCCGGACGCATAATATAAAGCTGCTCCAAAAAAAGTTATGTCATGAGTGATTTAATATGTGAGGTCATAAGCAGTGCATTGCAGGGGCATGAGCTAATGGCCGAATTTCTCTGGGTTTGTATGAGGAAAATGTCAGCCTAACTATAACTTCCCTGTAACCTTTGTTTTTTTCCATGAATTTCTACATTTTTTTAAATGCTAATTTCTAACTAAAACGTCCCTGAAACCTGTGGTTTTTCAGTGAATTTCTAAGTTTTTTAAAATGCGAATTTCTAACTATAACGTCCCTGAAACCTGTGGGTTTTTACAGTGAGTTTCTAAGGTTTTTAAATGTTAATTTCTAACTATAACATCCCTGAAACATGTGGTTTTTTTAGTGAATTTCTAATGTTTTTCTGTTTCCAAAGGAAAATATTTTTTTGTTTTCGTAATAACTTTGGTGCCGTTTCACAAATCTTCATGAAAATTTCCCCCCAAAATTTTCTTCCACCTCACTCCTTCCCAGAAAGTTTGGGGACCAAGAAAAAGGGGATGTCACAAAAATATTTTTCCCCATTCATTTTTACTTAGGAAGTTTAGACAGGGCTGCAGCCCAAATGGCTGAATGGATTTATACCAAATTTGGCAGAAAGCTAAGGCTTGGTGTAGAAAGCATGTTTTTTGTGATTAGGTACAAATCTGTTAAGTACTTTTGAGAAATTATGCCTCAAAAACGTTCTATATTTCATGCTGCGGAAGATCGGCAGAGCCAACAGATCTCAAAATGAGGTATGATTGGCTGCCACCACATTAATAACAATGTGGCAGCAGAGATCTTAAGGCTTTGGACTCAGTCCTGAGTCCTGGAGCAAAGATAACAAAAAATGTAAGGGGTAGGGTATGGAGACCCTGCTCCCTTAAGCCTGTAGGGTGGGTCCCAGGGAGAACCCTACCCAGGTCCAAAAACATTTTGTTGCTGCAAATTTGTGGTGGGTCCACAAATCTGCAATAAAAATAAAACAAAGTGGGCTCTCGCAGCTGAAAAATCAAACTCCTCTGGAGTGAGCCAGGGCTCGGGGTGGCGCGTTTTATATATTTTTAGGAGGGGCATGCAGCGCCCTTCCCCACCCCCTGTGTGATGCATAAATTAATACATTATATTGTCGTACTTTAGAATTTGGGACCGCGTAGGAGGCAGGGCCCTACCCCTGTCTATCCCGATAATAGTGAACCGCGAATGGTTAATGCGGTATGTACAAGTGCTTTGTGTAACGTTTTAGCTATGAATGCACTGTGTATACGCTATTTCACCTCACTACGTGGGTTCCATTTTAGAGCGGTGGCCATCTTATGGTTGCCCTCACATAGGCTATATAGCATGAAGCGAATACGGGCCTTTTAGAGCACATGTGCCTTTCTTTGACTTTTCTGTGACCTGGGCAGCTTGGCTCCGCTGCCCCAGGTCAAACTGGTCCAACGAGTTCCCCGTCCTCTGGCCACCTGTGATTAGCATCAGGGCTTGACACACCATAAAGTCTTTTCATCCTACACGAGCCTCCAGCTAATCTCTTTCTCACCTGACTGTTCCTGCTTTATGGCTCGTTTCCCAAACAGGAGATGCTCATGTTTATTGGGGCCTATCGATATCTGATGTGGGATCTGAGCCTTGCTGTGTAAATAATTGCGGGCTGGTTTAACTGGAATGTGGGATGGTCATCATGACTCTGCCTTTTCGTTTGTAATGTATACATGTAATGGCCATATCGTAAACTAAGGAATGTATGCCTGAAGCAGGATATTCTGTATTTAAGAAGAAGCCCGTTTCTGTGATTTTCAGCAGTCTCCTGAGAACATACACGCTGTTGTACTTCTAGGATACCTGTAATTGGTCTGCAGCCAATAAACTGATCTTTGACTTCACCCAGAAGACTCTGTGTTTCTGTAGGTCTGAAACAGGAAGAACCCCGAAGTCATAGGGTGTGTTCCCCTGCACCGCTGGGCTTAAAATACCCATTACTTCAGTTGGCGCCCAACTCGGCGCGATTTCAGCGGTACCGGTCCAAGCCAGAGGTTCGTGAGAAGCTTCGTGTGGAAATTCTGGAGGAAGGCCGCCACTTCATCGACCCCTGCATGTCGACGTGGTCCAAAAGTCTTTTTTCGAGGTTCTCCGCGTCCCGACGGCTACGAAGGACTTCTGCCCTGATTAATCGCCCTGTTTTGGACCCTTGATGATTTTTTGGTAGAGCGAAAAAATCGAGAGAGTCTTCTGGTGACGCCATCGATCATCAATATTCAGGTAAGTATAAGTGGAGCGTCTCCTAGTTTGAATTTGGTATCCTTCGGGATCATTTTGATTTGGTGCTTGCAAGTCCCAAAGCCAGAGGACTCGTGTATTCACGAGACTATCGTATTCGATAATCCTTTGACGTTTGAAACTAGGCTAGTGAGCGAAGATGCCTGGTTCTAGTGTATTTTGTAGATTGTTTTGTTTGGGTTGTGGAAGGGATTTCCAGTTAGAGGATTCATGTCCGGTTCCTCCAATTGGAACTCCTACTTATGAGCTTTATGTAAAACATGGCGTGGGCCCCATTGCATATAATGAAGTATGGATCCGATACACCAGAAAGGACGGTGTTTTAAAATGGCCCCAAAATGGTAGTTTCGATACAGATATCTTAGATAATTTGGAAGTTAAATTGTTTAAAAAGAAAGCCCGGCCGGCGATGTTTGATTCTTTCCGCCTGTGGCGAAAGGAAGCCAAACAGAAGGAAATTAAGCTAGCAAAGAGGAACAAGAGAGAGAGAGAGGTATGTCAGTGATGCAAGCAGCTGTGCAATTTAAAGATAATGAGGAGGAACAAATGAATGAGCAATTGCACAGACAGCGCAAACTAGGGGTTGATAAATGTTACCCTGTTTTGTCACCCCTTGTGCAAGATGAGACAAAAGAGAATGAGAAAGATTCCCTAATGTCCCATTTGTTGAGTTCGCCACCCCCATATGCGCAAAATGCCACCGCACCTCCACAGCTTGTGAATGCGCAGCCTCCAGTAAATATGCCGCAAGCCTTCCCACAGGCGCCAGCTCCTCTTCAGCTGGCTCCTATCCCTGCAGTGCAGCCCTCTCAAGGGCCGCAGTTTTGCTACCTGTTACCCCCGCGCTTTCTGCGACTTTGCCTAGCACGCCAGCGGCTTCCCCTGGCGCTCCTTCTTACACTATCCAGGTACCTGTATCTGAATCTGTTTTTCTTCCCTCTGTCTATCCCCCTGTTTTTGCCTCAACTTCTCCTTCAGCACGACAACGACTAGCTAATGTAGTTACTAGTCTAATGTCGCCTCTCTTTGGGTCATCTAGTGCGACTCCTGCCTTACAGCGTAAGCAATTGCGCAGTCAGCTGCCTGATTCTGACGAGAAAGAGGTGTTAGATCATCTGGCGCGTAGGTGGATTGGTTTCCCTTCATGCTATGATGTGGAATCAGTTGTTGACGTGTTTCAACAATGGGATGCCCCGAATCAGAGGTATGTGTTTGAGAAAATGTGTGAAATCCTCTGTGAGGAATTGGATGATCATGGTAGAGATCCAAGCCCGCAGGAGTTGTGTCAAGTGAGATTCGATTTTGGAAAAGGTACGATTGTGGGCCCCGATATCAATAGAGCAGTTGCGATCTTATTATCCTTGAGGAATGATGATTGTCAACAGCCGTTGTTTACACAAGATTTCCCTGTGGGGAGAAAGGGAAAAGCGCGACAATACCCTATGAGAGAAGTCCCTCCGGTATGGAAGGAAGCTGTTGCGGCTGATGCCGCTCATGGTATTGCTGCTATGCCAGCACATTTTCAGCATGTTTGGGTGCATGTCCCTTGGAAACGATCTGAAGTAATGGCGCTTAAACAGACATTGCCTGACCCCCGTAAAAACCCTACAGGATATCTAAGGAGTTATCCCAAACTGCAGAATCGTGTGTCATGAATTTGGCTGACATAGATATGTTGTTCGGGAATGTTGTTCCACAGCCTTTATGGGGATCCATCCGTAATACGGATCATGCTGCAGAGCTAGGGGGTACATGGGCTAATATCGTTGCTGCAGACGCTAGACAAGTTGGTGGTGCAAAACCTGAGCCTTTGGTAGCAGAGCTCCCTGGTCAAATTATTACCTACATGAAAACTATAATGCCTGCGATGCGCGTAAATTGGGATAAACTATCCGCATGTAAGCAGAAGAAAGATGAGACAGTGTCTGATTTCTTTACTAGGTTTGAAGAAACGTTTATCGACCACAGTGGTCAAGACATGAGCACTGAAGGTGGCCAACGCTTTTTTGTTGATAAATTTGTGCAGAATCTACTTCCCGAGTTGTGTAAAAAATTAAAAGACTCAGAAAGTTCTTGGGCTGTTTCCTCTTCAGCGCAAATACTGGCTACTGCACAGTATTATGAGAATAGAGACAAAGATGAGAAGGATAGAACAGATAAGAAAACGAAAGAACTTAAAACAAAGGTCCTGTTACAGCAGGCCTATCCGCCACGTGGAGGACAGAATAATTATAGGCAAACACAAGGTATCTATCAGCAACCCCAACAGTTTCAGAGTAATCAGCAAATGAACGGATATTATCAACCACAAATCCCTGTAGGTCCCAACCAATGTTCATATTGCAAAGAGGAAGGTCATTTTAAATATAGTTGCCCTAAATTAATGCAGCGTAACAGTAATGCGTATGGCGCAAGAGGTAGAGGTGGTCAGCAAGCAACTAGGGGTAGAGGGCGTGGAAATTTTCCCCAGAACGCGCGTCCTCTTCCGCCTCAAAATACCATAAATAGCTTTGATCAGCAAGCCAACGCGACTGGTATACAGCTCAGTACTACAATAATGATTATTATGCAGAAGATGACAATGTAGAAGATGATGATTACTAGGACAGCCGTAGATAGAGAGAGGGAGTTGTTTCAGTGCCAGTGGATCAGAGCGGACCTTATGTTAAAGTAACTACAGCAAATGTAACGGAGCCCTTTCTGCTGGATACTGGTGCTGCAAAGAGTTCAATCTTGCATTCAAAACTCCCTGGCGCGCCTTTGTCTGGCGAAATAAATGTCTCAGTAGGTTTTTCTGGCGCCCCAGTTAGGAACCCGATTTCTAGCCCTATGTCACTTTCTGTTGGACCTTGTGAGCTAAAAGCACCCCTCATTCTAACGACAGGTTGTGGTGAAAATTTGCTAGGTTTAGATTTGCTAAAAAGATTCGATGCAACGCTATATTGTTCTCCCTCAGGAGTACAACTTACATTAGGTAAGAAAGTGATTTCCCCAATGTATTTGTCTAAAAATGCAATGCCACCTGAATTATCATCCCTTCCGGATGCCCTTTGGGCTACTGGTCCCAATGATGTGGGTCTTTTGGAAATACCGCCATATGTGGTCACTTTAAAAGCCAATGTCAGATTGCCACGTATTCCCCAGTACAAGATCTCCAATGAAGGTCAGAAAGCATTGTTAGCAATTGTCAGTGATTTGATTAAAAAGGGTGTAATTGAAGAGACAAGAGGCAACGTTTGCAATAGTCCTGTTTTACCTGTCTTAAAACGAACGGACCCTTCACAGCCACCTGTTTACAGATTTGTGATTGATCTTAGAGAGGTTAATAAGATTGTTGTGCCACAGTTTCCAGTTGTCCCTGATATAACTGCCTTGTTAACCATGATTCCAGCCTCCGCTGCATGGTTCTCAGTAATCGATCTAAAGAATGCTTTCTTTAGCATCCCAATTCCAGAGGAGAGCAGAGACATTTTTGGTTTCAATTTAGGAGGCCGAAGCTTCCGCTTTAAACGCGCTCCCCAGGGCTACTGTGAGAGTCCATCAATATACAGTCAGGCTTTAAAAGCGCAGCTTGATGCACTGGCTTTACCCAGTGGCGCTATCCTCATTCAGTATGTTGATGATTTACTAATCGCCGCGGATACTGAAAAGATTTGCAAAAACGCTACCTTGTCATTGTTGCGTCATTTGTCTGCCTTCCATCACAAAGTGTCTCTCTCAAAGTTGCAATATTGTCGACAAGAAGTGACCTACTTAGGTCATCTCTTATCGAAGGAGGGAAGGAAACTGACCCCAGAAAGAATTCAAGCCATTGCACAGTTGAGTGTGCCAAGAACACAGAGAGAAGTGCGTGCTTTCTTGGGCATTACTTAATACTGTAGGCATTGGATTCCTAATTTTTCCTTGTTGGCAAAACCGTTGTTAGCATTAACATGCAAAGATACACCGAATCCTATTTCATGGTCTGAAGAGTGTCAGAAAAGTTTTTGGGAATTGCGTAATGCATTGTGTTCAGCTCCTGTGTTGGGTACCCCTGACTACAGCAAGCCTTTTACATTGTATGTTCATGAGAAAGATGGTTGCGCATTAGCAGTGTTAACACAGCCTTTTGGCGACAGACCGCGTCCATGCGCGTATTTTTCGTCAACCTTGGACCCGGTAGTGAGGGCATTGCCAAGTTGTCTGAGAGCCACAGCCGCCGCAGCTATGTCTATTCGACAGTCTGCTGGCATAGTAATGGATCATACATTGATTGTTATGGTTCCACATGCTGTGGAAACATTGTTAAACAGGACCGAGACACAACACTTAACTAGTGCGCGATTATCTGGATATGAGCTGACACTGTTAGCAAACCATATACACATAAAGAGATGCAACACGTTGAATCCAGCTACACTATTACCAATTCCAGCAGACCTAGATGAGATTGAGCAACATGATTGTCTGTTCAGAACAGAAGAAGAGACGAAAGGGAGAGTAGATATTAAAGATACTCCCCTGACTGAGTGTGATGGTACTTTATGGGTGGATGGTTCGTGTTTCAAGCTTCCAAATGGTGATACGACTGCTGCATATGCTATCACGACTTTGCACACGATTGTTGAAACTGCACGTGTGCCACAAAATTCGGCTCAAGCAGCAGAATTAATTGCCCTTACGAGAGCATGCGTGTTGTCTGAAGGAATGAAAGTGAACATATATACGGATAGCCAGTACGCCTTTGGCGTGGCTCATAGTTTTGGGCGATTGTGGAAGGAACGCGGGTTCCTGACTTCGCATGGAGCTAAGATTCAGAATGGCAAGTTGGTGAATGATCTCCTTGAGTCGCTGACCCTACCGTTACAAGTTGCGATTATGAAATGCAGTGCGCACAAGAAAATCACTGATGATGTTGGTCGTGGTAATGCGTTTGCTGATGAAGTCGCGAAAGAAACAGCAAAAGATGTGAAGACTCGAATGTATGTTGCAGGCCCTGCAAGATGGGTTGGTGATGTTGGAATGTGCGAAAACACAATAGAGAGTGTAAAGTCCCTTCAAGCTGAAGCCACAGAGAAAGAGTTAAGCAAGTGGAGAGAAAGTATGGGTAAGTTGGATGAGAATGGTTGTTAGATTGATTTGTCAGAACATAGGCGATGGTTGTTACCTGATGCATATGTGCTTCCAGTGGTTACTATGGCACATGGAATGGCACATATCAGTATGAAAGGAATCTGTAAGTTGTTGGCTCCAGTATGGCAGAATGCTGGAATTCCTAAGTGTGCAGAGAATGTGGTCAAGAATTGTATGGTATGCTTGAAGTACAACCCTGGTAGGGGAACCCCAACTCCAGCTGGTCATTTTGCGCCTCCATGATATCCATTTGAAGTTTTGCAGCTAGATTTTATCCACATGGAAAGATGCAACAACCTGAAATATGTATTGGTGGTTGTTTGCGCTTTCTCAAAATGGATAGAGGCCTATCCTCTAAAAGATAACACTGCTCTATCCACAGCCAAAGCCCTTGTGAAGGAATTTTTCCCTAGGTTTGGAATGCCAAGAATGGTGTGGAGTGATAATGGGAGTGAGTTTGTGGGCCAAGTGATGAAGAATGTGTGTGAGGGACTAGGTATAAGGCAGAAATTTCACGCTGCAAATCACCCCCAATCAGCTGGATTAGTGGAGCGCTACAATGGCGCTCTAAAACTCAAACTGCCCAAAATTCAAGCGAGCTCAGGTCTTAAATGGCCTGGCGCTCTGCCTCTAGCACTCCTGTCCACCAGAATGACCGTGCATTCACGAGTGGGACTTAGTCCCTACGAGGTTGTTTTTGGCCGCCCGGCCAATGTATGGGGTGTGCCAAGACGACGAAATTCAGTGAAATCGAACACCCAGTACTGCTTGATTACTTGTATGATTTGATGGTTAAACTGCGTGTTTTACACCAACAGGTGCATGATACTCTCCCCCCGGCTTCTGAAGCTCCTGGACACCCTAACGAACCTGGCACGTGGGTCCTTGTGAAAAACTTCCAGCGGAAAACCAACGATGAGCCCCGCTGGATTGGCCCTCATCTCGTGCTACTGTCTACAAGATCAGCTGTTCGAGTAAAGGGGAAAAGGAACTGGATCCACGGCGCCCACGTGAAGAGGATCCCTTTGCCTCTGCCGTATGACCAGTGGGTCCAGGAGGGTATCGCTGACTCTGAAACAGACACTGTACCTCGTTTTGTGCCGTTCAGTGATGCACGCATAAAAGGCACAACTTCAGCACAGGAGAGTGACGATATTTTGCAAGAAGCTGTGCCACCGTCAATTCGATTGGACACCACAGAGCCTGAACTCTTGTTCCAAGATCAAACAGTACCTGGCCGTCTCCATTACAATCTAAGACCAAGGCCTATGGACAAATAAATATTCTTTTTCTTTTACCTTTTTATTTTTTGATAACCAGAGCTCTCCCATCTGAAGGACTTTCTTGATTTTTGTTTTTCGAACCACCATCCGGGTTCAGCCGCAGGGTCGCGGTGCCAAGACTTTGGGGTACAGGCCGAAGACGTTAGGTTGACGGTTCTGGTTGGTCTAGGGCGTTCCCTGGACTGACAGGCGTACTCCTTAGCAGAAGATACTCACCCGCCGCGAGCGGCACGATTAGAGGATGGAGTTTTTCGAGATGGAGAGACCCGCTGAGGAAATGAACTTTAAAACAAGAATGTGTAAAATAATGAAGCGCAAACGTTTTGTATTTTTATGCCTGTTTGTATTATGTAGTATGGTAGTGTTTACTGTAGGATTTGTATTCTTCTCCTCTCAAGAGCCCATTGCACCCACTGTACAGCCTATACCTCCTCCTATTATCTCCTCACACTCTTTTCACCCTCTGCCTGAACATGAACAAGCTAGACGATCAGAGTTTGTGAATAACTCGTTTATTCAGCTCCTGCACCAGCACCAACTAGTCATGAATACAACAAATTGTTGGGTGTGCGGTTTAATGCCACATACCATTAATAAGCGTATTCCCTATCTAGTGCTGCCGTATAGTTACAATGGATCGTCATGGGCATTCCAGACCATGTTTCTCTATGCTCTAGATGCGTACTCCCCGCGACAGCCGCGTTCCATCAGACCTAGCACCAATGATAAAGCTTTAATGAAAGAAGTTGCCGATATGAGCAGAGATATCGATGCATACTCATCCATTCCCAAAGAAGAGTTGAGAGCTTATGTAGGGTGGAACGCGACGGGGTATAGTATTAGTCTAGGTGAAAGACAGCGAAAAATGTCATCCCCAATCTGGGTCGTACCCCACATAGGTCGGTTCTGTTTGCAAGGTAATGGTCAGAATCCTAGAGCTCAACTGGGAAGAAGTGACTGTACTGAAACGTACACTTTTCCGTCACAGTTTTCCCCTGCATTTTTGACTGCCAAGGGTACATATTTTATCTGCAATGACCGAGCATATACATGGTTGCCCCCTGACTTCTCGGGCACATGTTATATTGCAAATCTGCTACCGCCAACATTTACTGCCGCCTCCGACTATCACAAGACCAGAGTTGTGAGAGGCGTGATTAGTAAGGAGGATACTGCCGGTCAGGAAGCAGGAGATTTCTTTTTGGGTTTCCTGCCGTTTTGGGGACCTATGGTCAATAGTAGGAACCTGAGACAGCTGACTCATGTGGTTGAATCCACTGTTAATGTAACGGCTGGTGCCCTTGGTAATTTGACAGCTGAGCTCCAAGCGGATCGCCTCATGACTTTACAGAACCGCATGGTTCTAGACGTCATACTTGCAGACCGTGGTGGGGTATGTAAGGTTATCCAATCCAGTTGTTGCATTTTCATACCAGACAACGCTCCAACAGTTTATCAAGCCATCTCCAAACTGCATAAAATATCTGAGTCCATACACGTGGATAAAGGAGATTGGTCACTGGTGGGGTGGTTCTGGGAACTGATATCTGCCTGGGGTTGAAAAGTTCTGATGGTCATTGGAATGATCTTAGCCATCCTTTTCCTGTTCTGTCTGTGCATACAGTGTGCTCCTGCGATATGTGGCCTCTGTGCTACATTATGTGTAAGGAAACCTGTATCGAGGGACGAGCTAAGTAATAGGATGATGCTACAGCAACATCTCCATGACTTCGTGAATATTGACCTAGATTCGGATTGAAATGAGTATAGTTATTGCCTATGTAAGGGCAAAAGGAGGGTCTGTCGTACTTTAGAATTTGGGACCGCGTAGAAGGCAGGGCCCTACCCCTGTCTATCCCGGTAATAGTGAACCGCGAATGGTTAATGCGGTATGTACAAGTGCTTTGTGTAACGTTTTAGCTATGAATGCACTGTGTATACGCTATTTCACCTCACTACGTGGGTTCCATTTTAGAGCGGTGGCCATCTTATGGTTGCCCTCACATAGGCTATATAGCATGGAGCGAATACGGGCCTTTTAGAGCACATGTGCCTTTCTTTGACTTTTCTGTGACCTGGGCAGCTTGGCTCCGCTGCCCCAGGTCAAACTGGTCCCACGAGTTCCCCGTCCTCTGGCCACCTGTGATTAGCATCAGGGCTTGACACACCATAAAGTCTTTTCATCCTACACGAGCCTCCAGCTAATCTCTTTCTCACCTGACTGTTCCTGCTTTATGGCTCGTTTCCCAAACAGGAGATGCTCATGTTTATTGGGGCCTATCGATATCTGATGTGGGATCTGAGCCTTGCTGTGTAAATAATTGCGGGCTGGTTTAACTGGAATGTGGGATGGTCATCATGACTCTGCCTTTTCGTTTGTAATGTATACATGTAATGGCCATATCGTAAACTAAGGAATGTATGCCTGAAGCAGGATATTCTGTATTTAAGAAGAAGCCCGTTTCTGTGATTTTCAGCAGTCTCCTGAGAACATACACGCTGTTGTACTTCTAGGATACCTGTAATTGGTCTGCAGCCAATAAATTGATCTTTGACTTCACCCAGAAGACTCTGTGTTTCTGTAGGTCTGAAACAGGAAGAACCCCGAAGTCATAGGGTGTGTTCCCCTGCACCGCTGGGCTTAAAATACCCATTACTTCAATATGGCAGAGGCCGCTCAGCCCCCTCCCCAAACGTGAAAAGCTTGTGCCTTTACAATATACTGCTTACACCTTTTTAAATTACATCATTTATACTATGGGGAATCATAGCTCTCATAACAATAACATCTCAAATGAGAGAGAGCATTTGTGAGAACACTGTATCATAAAGGCGTGGCGTATAGTTATTGTAATGTGGCTAAAGAGTTGACAGAACTGGGTTTGGAGGTGTGCAAGTTACAGTAATTTGAAGGTAGTGCATAAATTATAAATTGAAGGTATAACTATAACCTTAACATTTTTTATGTTCATGTAGTTTACGTTTGGTTTTTATAGAAAAATAAATAACATTTTCTTAACTATAACTAAGTTTTAACCTTTGTTTTTTTCATTGGATTTCAAAGGTTTTTCTTTTTTAATAAAAAAGTGTTTCAAATCATATAGTGTAGTGTTGTCAAGAGTGTTGCAATGTGGAGGGTTATAGAGTGTTATAGTGTTTAGGACAATGCCATAAAGTGGAGTGCCGTACATAGGAGCCTTGTGGAGTGAAGTGGAATAGTGTACAGTGGAGTGACATATAGTGGAATAGCGTAAGGTGGAGTGGTGTAGAGTGGTGTAGACTCAAATGGAGTAAAGTGGGATAACGTGGTTTAAAGCAGAGTGGTATTGAGCAGAATAGCAGAGAGTGGTGTACAGTGGAGTGATGTAAAGGGAAATATTGTAGAGTGAAGTGGCATAGTGTGATGTAGAGTCAAGTGGCGTACAGTGTATTAGCATAGAGTGGAATTCATTAGAGTGGAATTGACTAGAGTCTAGTGGCATATAGTAAAGTGGCATAAAGTGGAGTGGCATAGAGTAGAATTGCATAGAATCAAGGGACGTACAGTGGCATAGAGTCAAGTGGCATATTGTAAAGGGGAATATTGTAGAGTGGATTGGCGTAGAAAAGAGTAGCATACAGTAGAGTGGATTAGAGGGGAGTGGCATAGAGTGGAATAGTGTAGAGTGGAGTGGCGTATAGTTGAGTGGCATAGCGTGGAGTAGCATAGAGCAGGGTGGAGCTGGGTAGATTGGAGTAGCATAGAGTTGAGTGCCATACAGTAGAGTTGTGTAAAATGGAGTGGTGTGGAGTACAACAGCATAGAGTGGTGTGGAGTGGGTTGGCGTGGAGTAGAGTGGAGTGGAGAAGAGGAGAGTGGAGTACAGTGAAGTGGCATAGAGTAGAATAGCATAGAGTGGAGTGCCGCATTGTGGAGTGGCATAGAGTGCAGTGACTTAGAGATGAGTGGCTTTGAGTGGAGTGGTGTAGAGTGAAGTAGCATAGAGTGGAATAGTGTAAACTGGAGTGGCATAGAGTGGAATGGCATAGAGTAGAATAGTGTAGAGTGGATTGGCATAGTGTGGAGTGGCATAGAGTGGAGAGGCATAGAGTTGAGTGGTGTTTGGTGGAGTGGCGTAGAGTGGAGTGACATTGAGTGGAATAGTACAGAGCGAAATGGCGAAGAGTGGTGCGCAGTCAAGTTGCATAAAGTGGAACAGCATAAAGTGGAGTAGTGTAGAGTGTAGTGGCATAGAGTAGAATAGGGTAGAGTGGACGGACATAGAGTTTCGTAGAGTCAAGTGGCATACAGTGGAATAGCATAGAGTTGAGTGGCAGAGAGTGGTTGGCGTACAGTGGAGTGGTTTAGAGAAAAATAGCGTAGAGTGGAGTGGCGTAAAGTGGATTGGTGAACAAGACAGTGGCGTACAGTGGAGTGGCATAGAGTGGAATAGCATGGAGTGGGGTAGAGTGGAATAGAGTAGAGTGGAGTAGTGTAGAGTGAAGTGGCATTGAGTGGAGTGGTGTAGAGTGAAGTTGCATACACTGCAGTGGCATAGAGTGGAACAGCATAGACTGGAGTGGCCACAGTCAAGTGGCATAGAGTCAAGTGGCGTAGAGTGGAATAGTGTCAAATAGAGTGACATAGAGTGGAGTGGCATACAGTTGCATGGCACAGAGTGAGGTGACATAGATTGAAGTGGTGATGAAAGGAGTGACAGAGTGGAACAGCGTAGAGTGGAGTGGCATACACTGGAGTGGTGTACAGTAGCATGGCAGAGTGGAGTGGCGTAGAGTGGAATAGCGTAGAGCGTAGCAGCATAAAGTCGAATGACATAGAGTGCAATACCAAACAGTGGAGTGATGTACAGTGTAGTGGCATACAAAGGAGTGGCAAGAGTGAAGTGACGTTCTGTGGAGTGAAGTAGAATAAAGTAGCATAGAGTGGAAAAGCATAGACTGGAGTGGCCTAGGGTTGAATGCCATAGAGGGGACTAGTGTAGAGTGGATTGGCATAGAGTAGAGTGGCATAGAGTGGAGATGCATAGAGATGAGTGGCATTTAGTGGAGTGACGTACAGTGGAGTGGCATAAAATAGAATTGAGGGGAGTGGCATAGAGTGGAATAGTGTAGAGTGGGATGGAGTAACAGGGTGTGGCACACAGTTGAGTGGCGTAGAGTGGAATAGTATAGAGTGGTGTAGATTATAGTGGCGTAGAGTGTAATAGCTTAGAATGGAGTGGCATACAGTGTAGTGGTGTACAGTGGAATAGCTTAGAGTGGAGTGGCGTACAGCGGAGTGGTGGACAGTCCAGTGGTGCACAGAGGAGTGGCATAGAGTGGAGTGGTATAGAGTGGAGTGGCATAGATTGGAATAGAGTAGAGTGGAGTGGCATAGAGTGGAGTGGCATTGAGTGGAGTGGCGTAGTGTGAAGTTGCATACACTACAGTGGCATAGAGTGGAATAGCATAGACTGAAGTGTCCACATTGATGTGGCACAGAGTACAGTGGCGTAGGATGGAATAGTGTAGAATGGAGTGGCATAGAGTAGAGTGGCATAAAGTGGAGTGGCATACAGTTGAGTGGCATAGAGTGGAGTGATGTAGAGTGGAATAGTGAAGAATTAAGTGGCATAGAGCGGAACAGTGTTGAGTGGCGTGGCAAACACTGGAGTGGTGTACAGTAGAGTGGCGCAGAGTGGAGTGGTGCAGTGTGGAATAGCGAAGAGTGTAGCAGCGTAAAGAGAGTGGCATAGAGTTGAGGCGCATTAAATGGAGCAGCATACAGTGTAATATTGACAGTGGAGTGCGTACAGTGCAATGGCGTACAGTTCAATGTAATATTGACAGTGGAGTGGAGTAAAGTGGCATTCAGCAGAGTGCCGTTGAGTGGAATAACATAGAATGTAGTGGCCTACAGAGGCATAAAATTGAGTGGCATACAGTGGAGTTGTGTACAGTGAAGTTGCGTACAATAGAATGGAGTTGCGTAGAGTCAAATAGCATAGAGTAAAGTAGCATACAATGGAGTTGTGCACAGTGCAGTTGCGTACAATAGAATGGAGTTGCGTAGAGTCAAATAGCATAGAGTGGAGTGGCATAGAGAGGAGTGGTGCAGAGTGTAATGGCCTAAAGTGGAGTGACATAAAGTGGGATAGAGTTAAGTGTTGTAGAGTGGAATAGAGTAGAGTGGAGTGGCATTGAGTGCAGTGGCTTACAGTTGAATGATGTACAGTAGAGTAACATAGTGTGGAATGATGTACAGTAAAATAGTGCAAAGTGGAGTGGCTTACCTAGGAGTGTCATAGAGAGGAGAGGCATACAGTAGAGTGGCTTACAGTCCAGTGGCATAGAGTGGAATAGTGTAGCATGGAGTGGTGTACTGTGGAGTGGCATACAATGGAGTGGCTTACACTGGAGCGGCGTAGAGTTGAGTAGCATACAGTAGATTGGTGTGCAGTGTAGTAGCATGGGGTGAAGTGTCATGGAGTGGAGTTGATTAGAGTGGAATAGCAGTTAGTGGAGTGGTGTAGAGATGAGTGGAGCAGCATACAGTGGAGTGGTTTAGATTGGAGTGGCATAGAGTAGAATAGTGTAGAGGGGAGTGGTATACAGTGGAGTGATATAGAGTGGAGTGTCATAGAGTGCAGTGGCGTAGAGTTGAATAGCGTAGAGTTAAGTGGCATAGAGAGTAGGCCTGGGCGAAGCACTACGCTACGCTCGCGTAGTTTGCGAAGTTCGCGCTACTTCGCGCTACGCGAACTGCACGTAGCACAGTGCGAACACGCGTAGCGTAGTGTTGCGTAGTGCTGCGGTCATTTTTTGCTTGCTCGCGGTCCTCAACGTCAAGTTGGCGACCGCGAGCAAGCAAAATGACATCCTGGCGAGACTTTTTCCTTGTTCGCGATCGCGAGCATGGAAAATAAATCTCCCGGCGAGATTCCCAACGCGAGAAGGTCAGGTTTCTCATTGCGAGGGGTCGCGTATGCTCGCGACCGCTCGCGATGAGAAACTACCAGTTCGCGTTGAGAAAGTTGCAGCTCGAGTAAAAATCTACTCGAGCAGCAGAAAACTACAGCTCGCACTGTGCAAGATGCCATTTTCAATGATTGCACAGTGCCGGTTGCTTGTCCGCACTGTGCAATCATTGAAAACAACATCTTGCACAGTGCGAACATGTTACTTCGCAGTTCGCGAAGTGCTACGCGTAGCTCGCGTAGTGCGAACTTCACTTTGCGTAGCTTCGCGAAGTGCTACTTCGCGAACTACGCCCACCCTTAATAGAGAGTAGTGGGTTATAGAGTGGAGTGGCATGTGATGTAGTAGAGCTTAGTTTAAAGAGACTTAGCGTGAACATATCTGAACTGATATAGATGAGACATTAGTGGAATATAGATGAATGGGTTGAAAGGGTAATTTCTGGTAATAGATGTAAATTGGTTACCTACTGTTAAAGTTATAAGTCACAAAACACTTAGTTTTATATTGAGCTATAGTATACCACAATATGTTTGAAGTATACTGTGGTACATGTGCATCACAAAGCAATATATCATTGGCTGATGGCTGCCTCTACAAAAGTAAAGTGTAGCCATGTAGCTTTCACCAAATTTTAACTGTGTTTTTGGTTAGGGCATTAAATATAGGTATAAGTTAAGGTAGGTTTTATTCTTGTTCCCTACCTATTTCCATTTTATTAAAGTGGTAAGAGGTAGGGATATGTCTTAATATTTTTCTATATATTTCTGAAAAGATTTATGGAGTGCCGCACTACCACCTCCAAAGTCCAATGGTAGCTATTGGAAAAATACAAAATAAAATATGTGAAAAATAATAAATCCACTTTAGTGCGCTATATTTGTGAAATATGGTGTACCACAGTGTAATTTGTTTTTTTACAAGCATTTGTTTATATTTTTATAAGTCGTGTAGTACTTTTTAGGTAGTACTGCAGTTATTTTTTTAAAGTTAAATATGTAAAAACTTTAAACTACACTGTACTACACTATATTTCTGAACTATAGTGTAGTACAGTGTATTTTTAAAATGTTTAATTTAAAAAAAATAATAATTAAGTACTGCAATACTTCCTAGGAGCTGCTGTGATACTTTGTTACTTTTTTTAATTATTATTTACGTATAGAAATACATTTGCCTACCTATTATCACTTTAATAAAGTAGTAATAGGTAGGGAAAAATGTAAAACTTACTACCTACCTTGATGTAAGGCACTTACTGAGACCACTGCCAAAGTGTGTTAAAAACAACATGGCTGCCTTTTACTTTTGCAAAGGGAGCCATCAGCCAATCATATACTGCCTTGTCATTGGCAGGTACTGCAAAATGACAGAAGTTTACTGTGGGCTGAAACATAACTAAGTTTTAGTGCCTTATACGCTTAAAATTACTTGCCCTACTTTCCTACCAAAAAGGATTCTCTACACAGCATAAACTATAAGCGTGCAAAATGTCATTCATATCTGACTGTCAGTTTTCTTATTATGCCTGAGTACAAAGTCTATGGAAAATGCATTTCGTGGAAAAAACGCTTTTTGTGAACTTTTTTTTTTCTCTACATCCCCATGATGAATCTCCACAAATCTTTGCATTGTCTGCCAATGCAGAAAAAGCAATAGGTCTGCAAAGTTTTGTGGAGATTCATCAATTGGTGGAAAAGTTATAAGCGAGCAAATCACTGAGGATTTCCTATCTTTCGGAATCCTAACTATAACTACAGAGTGCCTACGGCCACTCTTTAATACACACACACACACACACACCCACACACACAGACAAACACACACATATAAATTCACTTAAAAAACAAAGGTTACAGGGACTTCAAAAGTAGGAAGTAAAATTCAAAAATCCTTACAATTTATCATCGATGTAATTTTAGATGTCATCAGTAATGTCCCTGACCATGTCATGAGTGATGTAATATGTGAGGTGCAGGGGCTTAAGTTATAGTTAGCTCAGCCCCTCCTTTTGTTTTTTTTTTACAAATTGTGTACCTGCCACTGGACCTGGCCTACAAGGGGGCTTTAGTATAAACTAGCACGGTAGACCGCAAATGTTTTTTTCAAAATTTTGCAGCAAATGTACTAATTTACATTCATAGTTGAGGGGCAATTTTCTTTAAAAAAAAGTGTTTTTGTGCCTTTGCAGGGTCATTCTTGGACCCCAAGACCAAGGTGCCTCCTTTTCTTTTGTTTTGCATTTTTTGTGGGACTCAGTGTAATGCGGAGTTCCCGCAAAATTCTGCCATCCGGCGTATGGCAGAATTATTCTTCTGCAGGCAGACGCAAGACTTGTTTTGACGCACATGAGGCTTGTTTTGGCATGTGTTGGAGAGCACAACGAGATTTGCCAGCCGCTAGCGAGCACATGTGAGATTTGCTGACTTCCAGCACAGCTTCTAATTGCCATGGAGCCTTCCGGCACCATTTTCAAGACGCTTTCAAGCATGAGCACCCATGGCTGCATCTCGAGCAGATTCTCTACTCTAAAAGCAGCTAAATCTACTTGAAAAGACATTTCCGAGGTAATACCCCAATGGACTATTCAAGTTGTTTTTAAGTATGAGAAGCATTTGTTTTATTTTACTTTATTTTCAACAAGAAGGAAGTGCACCAGAGATTCCAATTTCATCTTCCTGCTCAGAAGGCACCTCCCAGTGCTTTATCTATCTCCTGGTCCCTTTTCATTTGAACTTGGAAGTGGAAGGATCACTCTTTTTGCTGCATATATGCCATTGGATTTAAGGACTTTGTCTTGTGATATCACAACTAAGGGCCTCATTACAATCTCGGGCAGAAAGCCTCCTCTCAGCAGTCGGAATCACCTTAACCGTGTCGGAAATCTTCTGACCGACTCGGTTGGTTTACAATCTGCCCGACCAATGACGATGTTCGCGGTCGGATTGTAAACCGCGCTGTAATTACAAATGGTTCTAACTGGCTTCAGAGATTTTGTGTCGGTCAGAACCGCATCGTACACCCCTATAGACAGCATTTTTGACTTACCGATTATAATCCCGATTTCAAACAGCCTTTCCGAGACGGCCTGTCCAACACATGTAGGATGTCAGAAGGTGACTTTAGGGGCCCCTAGAAGGGCCCCCTTTATCCTGAGGCCTCCAGGTGGGGGCCGAGGGGGTACGTAAGGGACCCCCCTTTAAAACCTTGTACTATGCAGCAGGCACCGTGGCTTGCCTGCAACAGGGTGCAGGGTTTTACACGCACACCCCATTTCACCATAGGAGCCTGTGTTGTCGGGCGGGACAAAAGCTCCCAAAGGACAAAATGGCACTACAACCGAACAGTGTTCACTCGCATTGTAATCGGTCGGGCGGATCCACCAAACGCCAGTCAGTCTGTCCCGTTTCTGAGAGGGTGTCCGGCGGAAAGTTTTTACCCAACACCGTAATGAGGCCCTAAGTTCAAGAACGTTTGTATATTGTTTGATAGATGGTATGCACTGGTATTTATTTGTACTTTTATTCAACTTTTATCATTTTAGTGTTGTGGGTGGCTTGGAGTTTCAGTAGGGACCTTGGTTTTTTTGCATTTCAATTTTTTAAGAAAAAAGGTTGCACAGTTCAGTGCATTTTCTCCATGTTTGTTAAATTTGCACTTTTCATTTATCATACTATATGGCCTAGTCAGCCCACAGGCCATGCAGCCAGTAGGCCCAGTACTGGGCATAAGTACATGAAACAACTGTCTGTGTGGTATATGTTGTTTAAAATCATCATGTAGGGCAGGGATGCCATTGGATTAAATTAAAAATGCGGCTTTAAAACTTTTCTTTTAAATTCACATTTTTTTCTGCAAAAAGTGTATTTTGGTGTGGTAAATTTGATGCCTTGGGGGGATGTGTGTTGTTGTAAAATTGTCATAGCTCACTTAATGTTTGTTGTTGGCATTGCTGAATTAATGTTAGTGTTTTTTTCGGTGTTATCATGCCTGCTTTGTCTAGCCAGTGTGTGTGTGTTTACCATACGCCACCATTTGTCTTTGTTTTCCATGCCATGTGTAGTCAGTGTCCATAGACCTGATTGTGTTCTTTGCTGTCCATGCCTCCTTGCTTGTTGTTTGACCATCGGCGACCATTTTGTGTAGCCAGCCAATGTGTTTTGCTTTTGCCATAGGCCTACATGTGTTCTTTGTTGGAGAAGTGTGCCTCACTGGTTAGAGGAGGCATACCCTGAAGCAGAGGTCAGACCCGGGACCAGGGTTCAATTCCCGACGCGGCAGGGTCTGAGCCCAAGTGTCCACGGAATCGATAATTCTCACTTCGGTGCCTACTCGAATCATGGGTTCACACTCTGCAACTCTGGGCAATAGCTTGCTTAATCTCCACTGCGGCCCCCCCCCCCGCGGCGGGATGCCTGGCTTTAACCTTGGGGATGCCCAGTACGGGTTATCTCACAGGGAAAATGCCAGTACGGGCTCCCAATGCAAGCGCCGAGATGCCCAAGGGTAAGTCGAGCGCTATATAAGAACTCACATACATACATACCATGCCTCCTTGCTTGCTGTTGTTGTTTGAACATGTTATCATTTTGTGTAGCCAGCCAGTGTGCTTTGCTTTTACTATAGGCCTGCATGTGTTCTTTGTTGTGGTCATGCCTCTTTGCTTGTTGTTGTTGGTTGACCATGTAGCCGGTGGCCATTTTGTTCAGCCAGCCAGTGTGCAAATCCTTTTTCTTTCCAATGTTCAAAGGCATTTTCTAGGGCGATTGATAGAAGATGGCTATGCATTTTTGTTTTTGTTCTTTTTTTTTTTACTTTTCCCTGATATCAGTTTAATATGCTTGAGGATCAGTGCAGTATATGTATATATGAACAGTGTTTTGCATTATATGCATTTGCATTTTTGCCCTGCACTTCCATGCCCCCCAATCATTTTCTCACAGTCCTCTAGTGCCCCAGGAATATTTTTATTAATAATGTATTTATTCATTTTTTATTCATTTTACATTTTTCCTCCATCCACCCCGTGCCTGCCATCAGGTGCCGGCTGCATGCCAGTATTAATTTTTTTAAGGATTATCATTGTTCATTTTCCCCTGGGCTCCCTGCCTGCCATGGGCGCATAGTCAAACACAAGCATTATTATTTTAAGGAGTATTCCAATTTTTCCTGGACCCGCTGCCTGCCACAGATGTAAACACACCAGTATTCATTTTTTAAGGATTATTCCATCTCCCCCTGGACCTTCTTCCCTGCCATAGGCGCACACCAGCATTCATTTTTTAAGGATTATCCAGTTTTTCCCTAGGACCTCTGGCTGCCATATGTGTGCAGAGCAAATCAGCATTAATTTTTTTAAGATTATTCAACTTTCTCCTATACCCCTCTACCTTCCATAGGTGCACACAAGCATTACTTTTTTAAGGGTTGTTCCATTTTCCCCAGGACAGCCTCTGCCATAGGCACACACCAGCATTAATTTTTTAATGATTATTCCATTTTCCCCTGTACCTCCCTGACTGCCACAGGTGTCTTCCTTAGATGCACATAAAGCAAACAGGTGCATATGTATGGTGTTATCCCTGATTGAAAATAAAATATTTTTAAATGGTGATGTGGTTTGACTTTGGAATGGATACACTATTGTTCTTATTTATTTAGGATAATAAGTAACCACAATTAATTATGTTGTCTGTACTATGAATAATTCAAAATGCAAAAAATTCTACGTTTCACTAGATGCTTTTCTTGCTTGCTTGCTTGCTTTTAGGTGTACAATAGACATCACCAACAGTAGTGGCAGACAGAAGGCCGGCACAAAGTGATGTGACCACAATATGTGAGTCCTACAATCTCTACCGCTTGTGCAGCTAAGTGCCACTGCCAATTGACAGAGCTACAAGATAGTCCCAAAGAAAGGTGCTGCCAAGAAAGTGGCCAGTGAGGAGAAGAAGAAGCAGATTGCCACCACTGGAGTGCCACCCCAAACCTTTTTTAGGAAACATGGTGTGACTTCCTCACCTTCCTCTGGGGAGCAAGCTGGGAGAAGCACTTTCACATCAATGGCACAACTCCAACCTCAGCCCAAGGCAATGTCTCTCAGCAAGGCAGCCACTTCAATCATAGTGACGAGCAGTGAGTCTGAATTGGATTTGTCTCAGCTGCGAATTAGTACCGAATATTCACAGGAAATTAAAGAAAGTGGACAACAGGACCCCACAGACAGCAATAGAAGATCTTCCTAAAGTAGGAGCAGAACAGGAAGTTGAGCTTCCTGCTTGGCAAGATGTTGTCCCTCTTCTTAAACCATTGGTTTCCAGATCTCCAGTAAGAAAAAGAAAGGGTACTTAGCCATCTTCATAGGCTTCACTTCTGATGATCTGGACATGGATTGGACCTCGGCTGAGTCCAGACAAGCCAGGAGAGACATGGGAAAACGAAAGCTCCTGAAAGCCTTACAATTCTGGAAAGGCATGCGGGGGACGAGCCGGTCATTGTCGTGGAAGGTAGCTCAGAGGATACCAAAATTATTACCCATCCATTTCAACCTGCTCCGAGGGATGTGGCACAGGTACCACCACCACTAACTTCCATATTTCTAAGGCCCCCGACGAGACCGTCATCCACCACTACCTCAATTGAAGTACACACTGCAGAGAGGCAATCGTCGACACACCCACCTACCATTAGTTCTGGCATTGGCAGTGGCACCAGTGGATGACTGAAAAAGTTCTCCTCCCCAGTTTGAGACTTATTTGTGATTAGCAAGCAGGAGGATAACATTGCAATATGCTCCATTTGCCACGCGAGTATTCGCCAAGGTAAGGCGGGTTCACATTATTGTACTGGAGGCCAAACGACCCATATGAAAAAACGTCATGCAATCCGGTGGGAGGTACATCTTTAAAAAATTGCTGCAGATGGGGGTGGTGATGAGAGAGGGGAATCAGCTCTGATAGTGGTAGGAAGAGAGCATGATAATGAAGAAGAGAGTGACAGTTTTAAGCGAAGCAACCCTGTCCCAGCAGTACACCAGCATCACTTGCCTCAGCAATCATAAAATGGCACAAGCATCAGATGGCAACACCACCGCATTCAGTGACTGCCTCATGATGCACATTAAGTCTACAACCTCCTAGTTCTCTCCAGAAGTCGACTTCATCAGTGGCACCACAAAAGAAAAAATCCAGGCTACTAGTACGGGTATGATTTGGCAGGAGGGGTCCTACAAACACAACCACCCAATGGCATGCTTGTACAACAGAAAGCGGGATAAAATGTTAGCTCTAGGCCTCCTTTCTTTTTCTTTTGTAGAAGGAGTGGAATTTTTAGAATTTGTGGTGGCCATCTGCCTGAAATGGAAGGTTCCCAGCCGTAGCTATTTTGCTGGAGTTGCTGTTCCCGCACTCCATCGCGATGTACTGCAGTTAGTTGGACAAGCTTTGCAGCAGAGTGCTGTTCACACTATCCACCAGACAGCAGACATGTAGACAAGGTGCAAATCACTGCACACTGGATCTCTTTTGTTTGGGTTAGGCAATAACTATCTACAGGTCTCATTGCTGAAGAAACTTTTAAGAATTTTCAGTGGCATGCAACAGCAGCCATGTTCACCATAGAGAAATCCCATACAGCTGCAAACATCTTGGAAGACTTTAACAGCAAGGTGCTTGAATGGCTGCGACCTACCGATCTCAGAATAGGATTTGTTGCCATGGACAGAGACAGTAATATAGTTAGGAAAAGACACACAATTGATGGACGGAATGCAGAACAAATCAAAACATTCATCCCCAGTCAAGGGATCTGGGTTAAATCCATAATTCTTTTGCTCACCATGCCACCCCAGTTTAGATCTGGCCATATGCAAATCAGTCTTAACCCTGTGCCTCATGGGAACAGTCCTGCTCGAACTGCCAAGCCAGGCCCTCCCTGGACCTGAAACAAGCACCCTAGGACCGGTTTCGGGGTTTCACCCCTCTTCAGCCAGGATAGCTTGATTCCAGTGGCACAGTGAGCCCAGGACCCAGGTCTGGGCATACCTGGCACACTTAGGGCGAGAAAGCAAAAGACACACAATTGATGGAAGGAATGCAGAACAAATGAAAACATTCACCACCAGTCGAGAGATCTGGGTTAAATCCATCATTCTTTTGCTCACCATGCCACCCCAGTTTAGATCTGGCCATATGCAAATCAGTCTTGACCCTGTGCCTCATGGGAACAGTCCTGCCCGAACAGCCAAGCCAGGTCCTCCCTGGACCGGAAACAAGCATCCTAGGACCGGTTTCGGGATTTCACCCCTCTTCAGCCAGGATAGCTTTATGCCAGTGGCACAATGAGCCCAGGACCAATGACCATTCATAGGATGTTCCAGGATTATCTGGATGACCCAAAAGAGGTCTATGCGGATCAAAACCCATTGGTCTATTGGTATGCGAAGATGTGTGAATGGTCAAAGTTTACCAGGCTGGCAATACAGTATCTGGCTTGTCCGGTAGCCAGTGTGACTGCTGAGCATGTGTCCAGTGCAGCTGGCATAGTTGTCATAGTGAGACAGACCAGTCTGTTGCCCCAACGTGGAGAGATTGACCATGATCAAAATGAACCAACACTCCATACCTCACAATGACATTGTTCCTGAAATAGCACAGGAGGAGGAGGAGGAGGATGAGGGCAATTGAGACTCAAGTGTGTTAGCTGACCAATCTCTAGACAAACCACCTGAGTTTGAGGATGAACTCTATTTCCCTGACTGAGTAGGCCACCATAGAACTTTAATTATTTATCATGTAACTGCTTTGGCAAAAAAAAAGAAAAATTATGGATACAGCTAGAGGAACATGATATATTTTGTTTGTGTCTGACTCACCATTTTAGGCACATGCATGGCTGTATTGGTGTTGAACCTGTGTGCAGTGAAGAAGCCTCTCCATTCCCTTCAAGGACATTGAAGACAATGACTGCCTCCATCCGATGCCTATCCTTTGTGTCATCCTCTAGCAGGGCTGTCCTAGTAAAGATCATTTTATTTATAAAACCTCCAATGTGTTGCTTGCATCAGAGAGGAGATACAGTACCACAGTGCTTGTATTGGAAAAGGTCACTATTGCACCAATGAGTGATATCTTATTGAGTGATGATTGATGATGCATGTGGTAGCAGACAGTGAGGGAGGGTGAGTTTTGCTTGCAGGGTCCATTCCTTTTTTCTTGTTCTTCAGAAAGCAGACCAGTCAGTTTAGTTAACAAACACAAATCTACATTAAATACTCAAATTCTTTTTCTCTTCTCTTTCATCAACAGAAATGCACTAGAGGTCTATCTCTCTCATCGGGGTAGAGACGGAGTCAGGCTGATACGTTACTTGGAGGAGGAGGATGGAAAGACTCAGGGCAGGACAACCTCAACAGCCAGAAGATGGAAGGTATTGACTTCAAAGGGAAACAAACATGATGACGATGACTCTAAGAGGCCCACTCAGTTCTTTCTGTGGACTGGAGAGTAATGCCTTGCTTTGGGAAATTCTGCTGAGTGTGTGTGCTGTCTCAAATGTGATGCTTCTCTATTATGTGTTTGTGGTTAGGGGTCTTGTTGTAACTGGAGACAGACATGTGATGCCACATCATCACATGATGTATGCACTCGGCTAGATGCTATGATGATACTTGTGAGATTGACCAGCCCATGACATGCAGCTCCTTGTTCGTGATTGGATGTAAAATTACTCTCACTTCTCAGTTAAACACACATATGTCATAATTAATGTTTACAGCATCCTATGTTCTTTCTCTGCCGCTGAGTGTGGGTACACTCCTCACAAAGGTTACCTTCTGTATCTCTCCTTGACTCTACAATATTGTTTCTGTTTTACAGTCCGCAGGCCTTCTCTTCTCCCGCATGAAAGGCAAAAGCTCCATAACACTCCTGCTTATCTTGCCAGGCCGGTGCAGCCAGGCACCCAAGACGGACATTCCAAGAAGAATACAGATGCTCCGCCCAATTTGGCATCTACAGTATCATTTTTCTTTTAATAATCATAATTTTTAGAACTTTGTGGGTTCACTTCACTCCTCGGCAATTTGTATGTTTCAAACCTAGATGACAGAACATTTAGATATATCATAACTTGGGTATCTGGGGCTGAAGTACTATGCATTTAATTGAACTGTCATTCCTTTATTTCCTTCTACAATGGATTTGATGATGATGATGATGATGTGCTGCTCATCACCCTGATGAAAATTGTTATTGCGTAGTGTTTGTCTTTGTCATACCTTTCCCCAACTCCCCTTTCCATCCATTCATCAAACCCCTAACCCTCTACCCCAGGCTGTGTGATCTATTGAGGAGTGACTTCATTTATTCCATAAATGGATCACACACTTGGTGGGGCTGATGTGGTGAAAGAGACACCAACTCACTGCGGGAGCTTGTGCTACCTGAGCAATAGCCAACACCAGCCCCACCTACCTACCCATGCATAAAAGGGATTCATAATTTAGACATATAACATATATTGTCAACACCATCATTCAGGCCATGTGTGTTGCGTAAACATTGATCCTTGTGCACTCCTGAGTCTGCTTTTCCTGACTCGAGGATTTCATAAGCTTAATTTTAATTAAATGCTAGCTCCTCATTGCTCAGAAAAAGGTACTATTGCTAGTTTTTGTTATAACTATAATGAGTATACCTTATGTCAACTTAAAACCATACATGAATTTGTATCTGTTTTCTCCTTCCCTGCTACCTCTTTTCCATTTCTCTTAGACTCTTTCTCTTGCTTTTCATTCCCCTTCTTTTTTGTTAATTGTTTTGTGCAATTTGGATATTTTCCTTTCTGGGTCTTTGGTTTTCTGTCTAATTAATCACTATGTGAGTTGCTTGACTGTACAGTTTTTGTATGTAACCGCTCATGTATGTATGGTCATCAGCCTTGAGAAAGCCCTAGGCGTGCCAGCCACATTGGGCAAAACATGTGCCGGCTGCACTTTTCGGTCACATCATGCTCTAACCCTGATGCTCATAATAAAACCGAAATCATAGAGAACTAATGTTTGGGCATTTATTACTTTAAAAAATCACAAACTCCCCAGGCATTGCATGTCTCTCTTGAACTACTTCTGCAATTACCTGGTGGCATTAGGGGTGTTGCCACTTGAAAGGCAGTCCTACCTCTGGAATACTGAATAGAGTTCCTGTCTAGGTCATGACACCATTTGAGCCTTACATCCACTAAATAACCTTTACTACTGCAGGGTAAATTAGAGGGATTAGGATAAGTAGAGGTTTTGCTCTAGAATAGTAGGTTGTCACTGATCATCATGTGCTAACGTTTGACTTAGTCAGTCACAATAGTTGACTAATGACAAAAGGGAACAACTTGAACAGGTGTAAACCCATTATAGAAGCCATGACATATATACCTCAATCACTTGTCCACATAAATGTGGCACATGTCAAGAATGGGCTCTTCTATTTTTTTGGTAGGCTAGGATAGAGTAAAGGAGTGAAGTACTAGTAGGAGGTGACCCCGTGGGCACTGGGAAACACACCTTGTTTTCGGTTTGTAATGCATTGAAAACTCCATAGATGCCACATTAACTGAAGCAGACGCACACTGCACAACCAACACTGCAGTGCTGAATTGAACCATGATGTAGTTAGGCTTAGATCACGAGTGGCAAAATGCCATGGGCAGAATGGTGATGAATGATGATCGGTGGAACATCTACTTCGCGTGACAAATACAGTGAGTATACTTAATTTGTCAATAAGCATGCAACAAACCGGACTGAACTTTTAACAAGCGTTGGTCACGGCAAAGGCTTGGTACACCGGGTATTGGTGCAGGAGGGCTCATGGCAGTCCTGGCATCTTCAGGTTTGGCAGGAAGATGGATCTGACCTCCTTGAGTATGCTGACCTTCTCCTGGGTGGCTACTGCTCAGTGGACCCAGTGGACAGCAGCTTCTTTAAACTGGACGTTGCAGTATGTGCCTGCAGGCAGCAAGGGAGTAGCTCCTCCACTCCAAGAGAGATGCTGGCTGCTGGGTGAATTACTGGTAACCCTCCAGGGCTTGTGGAGGATTCAAAGCTGCAGAACAAGTAAAGTCTTTGCAATTGTCAAGTTTATGTGTGGCAGGCAGGGTTTGGCGATAAAAGTCCACATCAGTCTTCAGTTCTTGTGAGTTCGGCTTTTCTTCTTTGTAGTCAGTGGAATATGAATTTTAGGGTTCAAGGAGCCCCATAAATACTAACTTTAAGGGTGTCAGGGGAATGGAGAGTAGTAGCCAATGGGCTATCTATACTTGGGGTCACTATGCCCCCTATATGACCACTTTCTGGGGGAAGTGGGCATGACCCTGTCCCAGTTTCTTAAATTCTGCCTTCCCCAAGATGGTGCAATTTTCATTTGGAAGATCACCTTAGGGGTGTGTCTTTCCTGGGTGTTCCCCATGCCTACTTCGCATACTAATTCCCCACCTTTCTGGGTGCCAAACCGGCTTTGGGGCAGGTGGTGGCATCTCCCAGGTCTGAGGGATGCTAGGCATGCATATTAAAGGCAATATGACTTTGAAGCCTCCAGCCTTTAGTTGCTGAATGATAGCCATCCTGTTTGGAGGAGGTGTAAACACCTCCTGCCAGAGCAGGCATTGTTACTGACCTCTGAGAGCTGGGGTCTCACCTCCTATGGTGCCAGAAATGCAACTGTAGTGGCAGGATGGACTGGACCGGTTAGCCAGCACACTAGTGGACTAGTAGGTTCCAGGGGGGACCTCTAAGGTACGCTATGGGTGCATGTATTAATAAAGCCATCACTGGAATCAGTGTAGGTTTATTAATACAAGATTTTTAATACCAAACATCTTTGGTTTGACTGAAGCCATTAAGTAGCTGGAGAACTCATAATCACCAATGCCCAGTACATATACGCAAGATGGCTTTCCTGTTCACTGCCAATGTCCACAAATCAACTTGGACATCACAGGGGCAAATCTGCTCATGCAGATATGTCCTAACAAGTAAGAGAATTCACCCTACCGTAGGGCTGTAAGGCCTGCTGTAGCTGTGATTTACATATATTGCATGCAGTGTCTGAAGAGGCACACAGGAGGTATGCCAGGTCGGGTCTCCACTTTTGTCTGCTCCATGTCGTGCAGCCTGCGAGGGCAGTTTGCATGAGTGTGGTGAGGGGCTCCTTAGGGTGGCACAATTCTTGCTGCATCCCTTAGGGACCTTGTTTAGTACTTATGCCCTCAGTACCAGAGGTACCATTTACTAGGGACTAACAGGGGTTCTAAAGGTATTTATAATTGGGGCAACTATTGTACAGTTTTAGGGAAAGAGATCTGGCACTGGGGGACTTGGATAGCAGGAACCCAGTGCACGTCTGCCAAAATTGCATCAATTACCAGGCAAAAAGTGGGGGTTTCCATGTCAAAAAGGGGCACTTTCCTACAGTCATCACCTTTTGTTTGGCCACCCCAGATGGTTGCTACAGGTACCAGGGTCACTCATGGTCCACAGCCTGAAACTGGCAAGGGCTACACATAAACAGATGTTTCAAAAGTCCATAACTCCACAACAGCTGCACTTATTTTGATGAGGTTTAGTCTTGAGACCAGCCCCTCTCCTGGTGGCCACTCTAGATGGTAGCAGCTCTTTATCCTTCCTGCACTGATGTGACCTACTTTACTAGACTGTGATCTCCTGCAGGGCACTCTTCCAGTAGCCTTCTGTTCAGTGAGTTGTCCTCCTCACTAAAGGCAAAGGTGTCACCTCAAGCAGGGTTATGACCTTCATTCATTGCAAAGCCCAGGTAGCTGAGATGATGCAGTTCCATTCCTCTAGATGGCTGTTCCTCCTTCTACAGGCAGTCAAGAGCTCTCCTTATCGGGCCGTGCCCAGGATTTTGCTAGCTGGCAGGGAAGCCAACAATCAACGTTCATGGTTCTGCAGTTAAAGTAATACCTACTCACTGTGCTGTGGGACCTAGTATTGATCATTGAGAATTCTGGCATGCTAAGTTGAGATTCTAACAGTATGTACACTAGTTTTACAGATGTAAAAATGCAGACTCCAGGGATCCATTTCCATCCACACTTTAGAGGGGCATTTGTCACCTTCCTCCCTTCAGCATGAACCTGAATCACGTCAAAGAATTTCAGAAAACTGCATACCTATCTGGAAAGCTATTTACGTCCTTCATGTAGTGTATTATTCAGGCAAAGCAGATCCAAAATTGACTCCTATTACCATACAGTAAAGTCATTATTAACTTTTAATATAGCCTCTGCTGAGGAGGTAGAGCATCTTATCACTAAATGTAAATCTAACTCTTCCTTAGATCCTCTCCCAATAAAGAGTGTACATCATAAGTCACCATGTGCAACAAACACCATCTGCAATATTCTCAATTTTGTGTTAACAATATGATTGGTTCCTGCGAAATTGGAACAGGACACTGTAAATTCTCTCTTTAAAAAGCCTCACATGGATCCCTGTGTGCCAAGGAACTATGGGCTCATTACCCTTCAACTGGCAGTTGCAAAACTCTGGAAAAGTATGTGGCCTCCTATTTATCAATTTATTTAGAGGAGCATCTATTGATGGGTGATGTCCAAATTTAAGTCTAGCCTCTCTGGAACCAGATAGTCTCCGCTTCCGAGGTGCAGGGCTGCTGAAGACTGCCAGATCAAAGATACAGATTGTGACCTAGAAGAGACTTCAACACGGGCAAGCCATCAGCCAAACAGTATTTTTGTGATAGGCACTGTTAGAAATGGGGGTCTCTTGTTGGCAGAGGTGTGTTCCTTTGTCAAAGTAGAGACCCTTGCTTCTAGTCGGTGTAAGGGGAATACACTCTTTAGATAATCCCTGTTCACCCCCTTGGTAGCATGGCACGAGTAGACAAGCTTATCCTAAAGGCAATGTGTAAAGTATTTGTACTCAAAACACGCAGTAATACAGTGAAAACACCACAAATGGACACCACACCAGTTAAAACAAGCATTGGCATAGCTAATAGGTCTCGCCTTTGGGACCTTGTAAGTAAAAAAAAACCTGAAGTATAAGACTTCACGTTTACATTGACTGCATCCTAAATATGAAGTAAATGTAAACGTGAAGTTTTATACTTCAGTTATTTTTTTTTTTACCAATGCTTGTTGGGTTTGGCTTGACAGTGCAGCTGTCACTTTGATTATGTGATCAACAGAAAAATGGCATTTAGGAGCACTACTGAGAGAGGGCATTTTGCTCTACCCATGCGTTGGTTACCCTCAGTCCTGCATGTCATTGTACACAAGTTGTGTGTTTACTCTGAAAAAGAGTGCTTGTATTACACCTTTTATATTGTGAAGAAGCTTATGCTCAATACAGCAGGATTGAGTTGGTTATGGTGCCAATTTATTAATGAAGGCTTCTGGCCTGATTGGTTTATCATTTGAAGTTACAACAAAGACAGTAGACCTGGAAAATGTATTGTGAAAATCACTTGCTAAAGACAATAAGCCTTTAAGAGTGGATTGTTAGTGCAATGTGTTAAAAAGAGACCTGTGGAGACCTATGGAGAGGTATTTGGTAACATGGAAAATCACTGATCACTTTAGTAGGTAAGGGCTTAGGTGTTGGTAAACCCCAATTAGCAACACCAACGGTAGACAATTTTCACAAATTGATTCATGTAATATCACAAACTACCATAGTAGGCAAGTATTTTGATATTGTTAGCCACTCTGACAAACCCTGGTTTTAGAAGATTTGCACTCTGATAATCCTTGTTTGAACGCCTTAGGAGGGGTCGTATTCTGTTTTGTCAACTGTAAATTTATATATTTGTGATTTATGACTGTCTGCTTGATAGCTACCTTGTGGGAAACCTTATGTTCAATAAAATTAGATGTGATTGTTCTGATCTTTTTATGATGCAACTTACATTATATTATCATAATTGGCATTTGTTGTGATAGGCACTACAAGTACCGTTCAGTGCTGGGCACTTTGATGCGATGTAACTGGAAGAAAATGATTGTTTCGTCACTGGTTTGTCTACACCTATATTGTGGATTCTCTTTGTGATCTTTCGTATTACGTCTCTGTAGCTTGCTTTCTGCATATCGGCTGCAGTTTGAAGAGGAGTGATGTGGTGTTTGCACGTACATTGCGTAATGTCCCCGAGTGCAGGCCTAAATTGGGATACATGTTCTCTGAGACCCAAGCAAAGATTTACCCAGACAAAAAAAAACAGTGCGCGCGCCTCGAAGTAGCGTCTAAAAAAAATAAGTGTGTGCGCCTCGGAACTGCTGCGGGTTTAACAGTGGGAGGCAACCAAAGAGTTTCCCTTGTGGGAGCGAGCAAACATATGTTGCCAAAGCTCGCTCCTGCAAGGCAATCGCCAAACGTGCACGCATTGCCATTGAAAGCAATGCAAAGCGTGCACATTTTTGGCTGAAAAGCCAAAGCGATTTCTATAAGTCTTTTTCCTATGCAGCGCATGCGCGCTGCGTAGGCGAGACCTAAAAATAAGGTATCTTTATCTAAACCAAACAAAAATCCAACGGACGTACATCAAAATAGCACTTAAGAAACGGTTACTTGCAGAAATAGCACTTTTAGAGCCAAATAGCTCCATTTGAGGCTGCCTATTACGATATAGTGACAGGCATAAATCCAAAGTACAGCGCCGTTTGTGAGGTGCGCTGCGTCGGGCATGGAGTCACATTGTCCCCCAAACAATAGTACCTTGAAAAATGAAGTCTATGGACGACGCATGTCGTCGTGGAGGTGAAGCGTCGGTGCCTAGGTTGAGGCTGGCTCCCTGATTGCCATGGGAGTGGCGAGGCATCGGGTCCGCGAGGAGGTGGCGTGTCAAGTTCAGGACAGGGGAAGTCAGCGGTGTCAGCTGTGAGGCGTTGGTTCTGGTGAGGCAATGCAAAGTCAAAGAGTTCAAGAAGTCACCCTCATCGGTTATCGGCACCGTGATAAAGACATGCTGGTGCTGACGGTGAAGGCGTCGGTGAGAGCCCTGGTGTCAGGAAGGTCAATAACTACAAGCATTGGCGGGCGTCAAAGGTCGTCGGAGCTGCAATTCAAGTGGGGCGGTGAGTTGTGCACATCACGAGCGGTGTCCCCGGCCTCGGTGCAGGTCCTTGCAGCTCCTTGCAGCAGGAACAACCTCCGGAGGCCTGAAGCTGGAATAGGCACCTCCTGGCAGGTCAGACCTCTCAGCAGTGGAGTTCTGGGGAGCTGGTGGTGAAGTCTCTGTGTCCATGAGACTTCAGAACAGGAGGCCAGCTGGTTCAGTATAGACTATACCAAAGTCAGGTATAGTGTGTACAGAGTCCAGTGGAACCCCAAAGGTAGGCAGAGGTAAAATTAGATAGAACCTTACTCTTTGAGGTAGTGTGGTCAAGCAGTGAGGCAGTATCAGAGGACAGTATTAAGCATTTGTTGTAAACACTCAGTCAGCAAATGAATTCACACTCATGGACTGAACTTCAGACCAATTGTTTTTGTGTAAAAATATTCTTTTAGTTATTTTATTTCTAGAACCAAGCAAGCCTAGCACAGGTAAGCAATAAATACTTTACAGTAGTAAATGCTGATTGTAATACAGTTCAATTGCAATTGGAAATGTACTATGGTTTGACTTACAGTATTGTTTCAGAGAAATGCAATCACTTGTAAATACAGTACATAGACTTGAATGGGATTTTCAGTAAAATAGCAGGTACGTTACTTTTGGACTACGTTTCTTACTCAGTGCTGTATGCCTGGATGCAGCACTGGGACATTTCCTGTAAACAGGTGAGTAAAAGCGTTTTTGTTAAATCGTACAATTTTAAAGAATTTCTTTAGGTTTCAAAACTCCACACAGAAACCTTTTCAGGAAAAAGTGTCAATGTTATCCTATGGAGGAAAATATGGTTATCGATTTTTAGATAAGTATTTGGTAATGGGAGTTGAGGTTCTGGGGGCTGACTCAGGGGTCTGCCAGGGTCAGTGATTCACTCTTGTTACACCCTCAGCGGCACTAGGGCGGCCGGGTGCAGAGTGTTGAGGCCCAATGTTATCCTATGGGAGATAGGGGGCCTCCGGTTGGTAGCTGCTGGCAAGCAGTCCACTGGGTTGTGGGAGCAAAGCTCCTGGACTTTAGCTCAGGGCAAATGGGGAAACAAATTAGCACCAATGGTGCACCCTCAGTGGCACTAGGGCGGCCGGGTGCAGGGTGCTGTTTCGACGTTGGATGCCCTGTTGTTTCCAATGGAGAAGCTCCGGTTTGCAAAAGCACTGCAGGCGGGGAGACAAAGGACTTTGTGGGAAGTTAGGGGTTGGTTAGGCACCGTTGGTTTGGGCACAAAGGGTGATGGGGCATCGGGCACAGGGGTGCCTTTTGGGGTCAGATCTTCTTACCAGATCATGGTCGCAGTTAGGGGGGCCTTCTGGATATAGACTGCAGGCGTCGGCTGGAGGCTTGAGGCAGGTCAGGGGTCCCCGGATCTCAGTTCAGGATCGCTGGAGTGACCTCCTCGTGGTGTTTGCCCACTCGAGCTCGGGCCATGGACGGCCGGTGCAGAGTGGGGCGGATTCGCCATCTCCGGCTGCTGCCAGAGGTTGCAGTTGAACAAATCCGGTGTTCATGTGAGAAGCAGTCTTTGGAAGTGAAGGCAGGCAGGTCCTCCAGGGCTTTTGAGGTTGCTGGCTGCAGGACACACCGGGATTTCACAGGAGCAGAATCGAGGGGGAGACATACCGGTAGGGCTGGGGCCAAGTCAGTGGGCTTGGCACCTCATCCCAGGATGTGCATTGTTTCAGGCCCCAGAGAGCAGCAGGCTCTCGACCCAGGGGTCCAGAAACATGTCTGGTGGTGGCAGCTGAAAGCAGCCACTCAGCCTGGACACTAGGGGTGGGTTCGTTTTCAGGGGGCATCTCTAAGATGACCTCTGTGTGCATTTTTCATTAAATCTCACACTGGCATCAGTGTGGGTTTAATGTGCTGAGACGTTTGATACCAAACTTGTCAGTTTTCAGTTGAGCCATTATGGTGCTGTGGAGTTCGTAATGACAAACTCCCAGCCTCATATACACTTAATGGCAGCACTGCACTTACAATGTCTAAGAATGGACTTAGACACTGTAGGGGTACAGGGCTCATGCACCTGTACCCTCACCACTGGTGTAGTGCACCCAGGTAGAGGGGTGACTGATCTATGCCAGGGCAGTGGGCTGTAGGCATGGCACACAGGGATGTGTGCCAAGTCGAATCTTCACTTTTTTCTGCACCAAGACATGCAGACTGCAAAGGCAGTGTGTGAGTGTCAGGGTACAGGACCTCTAAGGGTGGAACAATAAGTGCTGCAGCCCTTAGAGGCTTCTCTGGTCACGGTGCCCTGAGTACCTGTGGTACCATTTACCAGGGGCTGACCTGTGGCGAGAGATGCCAATTGGGTTTAAGCTTCAATGCAGTTTTAGGGAAAGAACATAGGCCCTGGGTACCTGATTAGGAGGAGCCCAGGGCACACTCAGAAAAGTACATCAGCAATTCAGCAAAAAGTGGGGGCAGCCATGCAGAAAGAGGGCACTTTCTCACCGCCAACACACAAAAGCTCTTGGAGATTCTTCTGCAAGCAGGTTTTCAGTAAAGTTCCAGTCTTTGTCCTCTTCCTTGCCAGAAGCAGCAACTGTCAGCAAACCCAGCAATGCACACAGAAAGGGGGCAGTACTCCTTGGCAAAAGGTTCTTCTTGAGTCCAGAAGTGATCTAATTCTCTGGGATTTAAGGTCTGCTACTTATACCCCATTTTGTCTTTGTTCTCTTTGTGGCAAGGGTCTCTGAGCCCAGTCCGAACCAGTTCTGTCCTCTCTGGTGCAGCTTCACTAGAGGGGTAGAGACTGCATTGTGCAGAGGAGACACTGCCTATTCAGGTGTAAGAGAAACTCCTCCCACCTCTCTAAATGCAGCCAAGGTCTATTCAGCTCAGCTCTGAGTCACCCAGGTAAGGCAGGACACACCTAAAACCCCATGTGCCTGTCTACAATGAATGCACATCCCCAACCCCGTCACTCCAAAACCAGGCACTCAATACACAAACAGGCAGAGGCACACAGAATGGTTAATCAAGAAAATGCGTACTGTCTAAAAGTAACATTTTCAAACACACAATATAAAAAACATCTCCCTAAAAAGATGAGTTATTAAATTCTGAGTTCAGAGAGCCTAAACTCCACTTCTCCATCTTGTGCCTATGGAAAGTTATCCTTTTAAGATGTTACGAATCAACTCCGAAGTTAGCATATAGGATATATAACCTTTCAATAGTGAAAAACGAAATTGGTAGTATTTCACTATCAGGGCATGTAAAACACACCAGTACATGTCTCACATTTCACATACACTGCACCCTGCCCATGGGGTACCTTGGGCCTACCTGAGGGGTGCCTTACATGTAAGAAAAGGGAAGGTTAGAGCCTGGCAAGTGGGAGCACTTGCCAGGTTGACATGGCAGTTTAAAACTGTGCGCAGACACTGCAGTGGCAGGTGTAAGATACCTTTACAGGGCTACTCATGTGGGTGGCACAATCAGTGCTGCATGGCCACTATTAACAGGCCACGGCACACTCAGTGCACTTTACTAGGGACTTCCATATGCCAATCATGGACAACAAATTATGATAACAAAGTACACAGGATGCACTTGCACTTTGACACTGATCAGCAGTGGCAAAGTGTCCAAAGTATCTCAGCCAGCAAAAACGAAATCTCGCACAGCATGAAAAATACTGGAGGTAGAGGCAAAAGTCGGGGGAAACACGCCAATGATGCCAAGTCTAACAGGCACAATTTCTGCATATTGCAAAGATATTACACATTGTAGATATGACACTCCAGCAAGCGAGACATCACGGGCAGACCTTCTCCACATACATGAAGATCTTAGAGAAGTAAAGCTAACCTTTTCTCAATCGTTTCCCCCAGCACAATCCCACTAATGGAATGCAGTATGACAGTGTGACTGTGACTCTATGTATTACGGATCAACTTCATTTGACTTTTCGGGCTGTCTGGGGTGCTCTAAAAAGGAAGGGCAGCAGGTAGTGGTAGGGCAGGGTACCTGAGAGACTCGCACTCCATATTACATGATGTCCAGGAAGGCACTGGATAGATCCACATAGGTCTTGTCGAATTGGCATTCTTCGACAACATGAGAAACGTATTTGTTTGTTGACCATCAGCCCATTGCCAAGTAAATCAAATGCACTGTACAGTGGCCTGACCACCCTTTAATCAGGTTGTCAGGCACACTCCTGCTTCTGTTTCCATTATGCAGTAGGTTGACATGACCAAGTTCCACAGAGAAGTCCTAGCTCCAGAGAACAAGCTCAAATGGGTACGTGTGTGTAACCCATCCCGATAGGGTTTTTGAGGAACGGAACAATACACACACACACACACTCTCTCTCTCTCTCTCTCTCTCTCTCGCTCTCGCTCTCTTTCTCTCTCCATCTTCAGGTACTTGGTGGGTTTGCTGGACGTTTAATTGGGGAGAGAGATTAGGTCTCACCCATAGGTGCACCGTCAAATCTATCAATGCCACAAACAGCCAGCGTCCCTTAGCCAAGGAATCAATAGGGGGAGACCCAATAAGAACAAAAAATAGGGAACTCTTTAGGAGCCCCCATGTTCCAGCAGTCATGAGGGATGTCACCGGGAGGCACAGGAGTGGTGTATGAGTAGCTCCTGAGAATAACCATATAACATTGGCTGTGAACCCATTCCTTTCTTGACATGAATATTTGCCAAATGCACTTAAGTTATGTTTTAACAACGCTCAATACCATTTAAAATAAGCAAGGTAATTAGTTCAAGGGGTTGTAATATTTTTGTGCGGGAGGAGTGAGGTGGGTTGTCACTGGCCACCAGTCATGGTGATTCTTGGTCAATAACCAAATCATGCTCTTGCACCCCCTTGAATTATTTGTGAGCAACCATGATTTAAATGAAACATTCAATGAACAGATCGTTACTTATTGCTATGCAAGAGAAAGAGACCTTGTAGATGTGCTGATGGTAGATTTAGTTGCGTTGTCTTGAAGTAATTTACATAAAAGAAAAGCACATATATCCCAAACATTCTCCAAAATGGCAGGCAAACAGATGAGAACGCGTAAAGGGCAACTGCTGTGTAAAAGAAAACATAAAGCAACCCCCCCTCACTCCCTTCATCTCTTGTTACATTGCCCGAGGGCAGCCAGAATAAGTTTATTTTAAACACGAACTAATAAAGTGGATTCTCTTGTAAAAAGGACACACGGTCGATACTGCACTGAGTACACAATAGTTATAAATCAACAAGTTGTACAGATCATACCTCTCACAGAAGAAAGCCCTGTTCGAGGTAAATAAACATAATATTCAACTAATTCACACTGTTATCAGTACATTGCATTGTGACATTTAATCGGGAGCCCATTTGATTGTGAAATGCTACTTAGTTTTAAAGTGCTATATTCGGTGTAATCGAGACGTTTTAAGGCATGTCAACGTGGGCACTAGATATTAGCATAGACACGAAAAATTACATGTGGTAGCCACTGACATAAAGGATTTATGGTAGAATGGCAATTTCCCCCAGACTAGATCATCTTCTAAATATTGATAAAGGAAGGCTGCTCTTTTTTTAAAATATCTTTCCGTAAAACAAGGGAAAACCCATCAGTAATAAGCCGCCAGGGGTGTATGCATTCATAAAGGCACAGGGGTCCCTTATGGAAAAACCGCAGACAATTAAACGAACATAGAAATACAACGAGGCCTATGTATGTTATCATGTATGTTATGCAAATGGAACAATCATAAATATTTATTTGAGGCAAAAATAAAACATGATGTGGGAAAGTAAACACAGGAGAGTCACAAAAGACTTACAAGCTCAGGCATAAGAGTGTGACAAAATAAAGCACAATTGTTGTAGTCACAATCCGTCAGTACCAATGCTCATGTTTACAGGAATAAACAATTATAACAATTGAGTCTAGGTACCATAGTCGATGACGTTTCGATCCTTAGTGAAAGATTAGGATCATCATCAGGACATACAAAGTTATGCCTGAGACAGAGATAGGGTTGCGACATGTGTAACCCAAAACCAACTAAAGCAGAGGTCTTCAAACTTTTGGATGCCGAGACCCCCCTGTCAACATTTTCAGTCGTAAGGACCCCCTCCTGACAAAAATTTCTAAACCTCTAGGCAGGGCTGCTGGAATTATGAGGCAGGTGAGGACCAAATTACGCAACAGGCTTGACTAAATTGCGTGGGATGAAAATGTAAAAGATGTTATGTGATTTCACGTATTTTGGGACAGCATTTCTTCATTATTTTGACATTTTTTACACACAGTAACACTAAGGAAAGATTTCACCCCATCAGTACCAGTTTATAACCAAAATACAGCAATTATCATCAGAAACATTTGTAGTCAACCTTTGTGAAGGGCCTTCCACTCTCCAGGAATACATGCTTCCACATTAGAAGCTCACCTGGCCTGCTCCAGGAGAAGCAGGGGTCCCTTAAAACCCTGGCGGTTTTTTGCAGAGTTAAGCAGTTTACCCATGCAGCTTTCCTCTCACCCCCTCCCTTCCATCCCTCTCTCCTCTCCTAACCCCGGATCCCTCTCTCACTTTGCAGGCCATTTTCTTTCACCCCTTTTTACAACTTCTGAACTCTCCCCATTCAACCTCTCACTTCACCTTTAATCACCTCTTGCCATTCTGTCTTTTCACTGCCCTCATCTCGAACAGTCTCTCGCATTTATCTCATGGCCTTTCTGGCCCTGTCACCTCCCGTGCCCCTCAGCACTTCTCATTCACCTCATCTCTCCATTCAAATTTTTGTCTATTTGTATCTTAAACCTCTCCAGTCCCCCCATTCATCTTTCACATCTCCCCTTTGTTTTATCAGAAGCCCCCACCTTTGGCTCACACTCACTTCTTGCGTGTCCACACTTCTCTTCAGCAATTCACATTTCTACTCATCCCTGACCTCTTCAATCAAATTCTTTCACTCTCTTGCTGTCCTCTCTCATCCTCTCATCACCATGCATACGGCACGGACCCGTATGCTCCTCTCAGCAGGTGCCACTCTGCTTATTGTTCCCTAATTCAAGAAGGCATGAATTGTCTGTCTCGCTGTTTTGGTGCAGGCCGCGCAGTTATGGAACGTGCACCCTCCTTTGCTTCGCTCCACCAAGAATCTATTATTCTTTAGGAAGATATAAAAACCTTTCTCTATGCTCTGTAGGTCACCTCATTTGGCTGGTTCTCCTTCCCCTTCTGTGTGTTTCTCATTTGCCTTCAGGCAGCAGATGGTTATTACCCCCAGGACACCTTTTGGTAACAGTAGCGTACTACAAATGTAAATAATAGGCAGAAGCAGGGAAGTCACTAGACCACAACTTCGGAGGGGGGTGCTAACACTCCCAGCCAGGGCTGGTCCTAACACTGGTCGCACACCGTGCAACAGTGTTTTTTGATGCCCCACCCCCGTTTCCTCCTTCTCCATGAATTCCTTCACTGCCACTCACCAACAATGCACCTCATCTCTCTATAGCACCTTTCTGACAAACAGTTCTTTTTTTTATAGTGCTACTCATAGATTACTCACACTCATTTCTGTGATCTACATGGTACATGTTCAATATAGCAGGCACATTAACCCTCTGCACAGTGTGGGTGACAAGAGTGCCCATGTGAGTGCGCAGTGAGCGATGCAACAGTGTGAGAGTAGGGCAAGAGGAGTGACTGCAGGGTGAGTGAGGTGGCGTATGAATTTACGTGCGGATGCAAGTTCAGAATGGGATGAATGAATGTATGATTACTGATGGGCTTGTTTGAGTGAGTTGCATATTGAGCAGTGAGGGGCCCAGGAAGCTCTGCACAAAGGAATAAAGGCTCTGCCATATTTCTTTTAGGTAGAGAGGGGCACTCTGTGATAGTTTACAGTAAACCCCTTGGGGACAGATTTACAAGCCGCTTGCACCACCGTTGCATCGCGGAGTGTGTCGCACAGGCGGCGCAACCTGCTGAGTGATATTTACAAGCACACGTAAAGCCACTTTGTGTGGCTTTACCTTTGCTTGTAAATATCGCCCCGGTGTTCCTGTGGGTGATCCCACGCAACACCCATGTCCTCTGATGCATTTCCAGATTTACGAGCAATGCGTCAGAATGCTACACCACCCTAGGGGTGGCATTGCGAGGTGCAAATGTTTTCATTTCTCCTTGTTTCTTTCCTCTTCCAATGTGTGCTGCATTCTACAGCATGTATTGGAAGAAGAAATCACCTCAATTGATTGCTTTTGTGCTGGAAGGTGCTCCTTCCACACAAAACTGGCCTACCATCCACTTCAACTAATAATCCGCTTTTTCACAAAGGTTTCAACACAAAGGACCAAAGAAAATTTTACTCTTGAAGGTGCTTGTCGGTAAACGCCAATTATCCCACACCTACCACCCCATCTTAAAAGATACTAGTTAAAACTGAAAACGTTTAGGTGCATCGTAATTTCAGTACAATGATATTGTGAGGTTTTGCCAATGCAAGAGAACATTGGTTCAATTTTTCTAGTACTAAAATAAGATAAGTTTATCTGCAAACTTTCCAAATCTATATTAAAATGGAATATTGACCGTTTTGAACAGAGACATACCTATGATCCTCCAGGATTGCTCAAGCCCTTGCATTTACCAGTGCCCCCCACTCCTCAGCAGTACATTAAGCCGTTCATGAAAACCAGCTAGAGAATTTGTGAACAGTTTTTTTCTACTTTAATCATGTTCTACATTTTGCATTCGATGAGAATGTAGGTCTTTTTGTTTATCTCTACACACTACTTCTATCATGGCTCCTTTGTTGAGATGCCACAATTTGCTGGAAGTTGCAGGTGGTGGGAAGCGTCACTCATTTTTGTGGGGTTAGGCCATATAGCCCGGTAGCACCCAATAGATACGTGTTGCACGTCCCCAAAACGCATGTATTAGGACTTATTTTTTATTATCATTTGACTTCGACCGAGATCAAGAGCGAGAAAGGCAGGAAAGAGAGGAGAGTAGGAAGAGACAGATAGGATAACAGTGCAGAGGAGAACGCAGGAATGAAAAGGAGCAACAAGGAGAGAGAGCAAGTGGAGGGGGGGGGGAAGGGGTGGAAGAAAGAGGCATGAGGAGGAACGAACATTAGGCAGTCTTTGTATCAAGCAATTCCGGCATTCGGCAACGATGGTGGCTGGCTCCCATTAACAAATGTGGCTTATGCGCTTATTTTTATTTATTTATTTTTACTCCTGCAGCACTGAGTGCCCCTAAATGCCCTCCAGCACATCTAAGTGGTTAAAGGAGTTTGAAATTAGTGTCAAACGTGGGCTCTGCTGAAGCTTTGTCGCAAGGCAGCGGCTCACAGATGTGACTCTTCTCTTCTGACGCCAATAAATTCAACACATTTTGAAAAACGGTTCATTTAGTCGTACTTTTGCCTCCAATTGGATTTGGTTGTCTGGTTCAAAGCAAACAGCTCGTCTCCAACCTAATTTCTGCCCATTAGATGTTTTGAAAATGAAGACATTTAAGTTTATGCTGCGTTGTTTTAAATGTGCTTTAGAGGGAGGGGTTGTTATTTTTGCATCGTGTCTGCCATGCTCTGCGCTGTGTGTGGCTGCTACTGCATGTTCTGCATTAGTTGCAGCTGGTTTGGTCTCTTAGACCAAAGTCCTCTGTCACTCAAGTCGGTGGTTAATATCGTGGGGCACAGGAAATGCATTGACTCTATCCCTGGGTCTTGAGAGGGGAAGTGAAATTATGGGGTGTCCGTGGAATGGCAATCGGTGGCTGACAATGAAAGAGAGGAGAGGGAAGTATTAGTAGAGGAAACATTTGAAAAACTGCAAATGAATCAAGGATCAAATAAGTATCGGTGAAGAAAACGTAACCAGAGAATATGATAGAAGGATGTAGAATACGAAACGTCAGGGTAAGTCAAGAATACAAAACATCAGAGGTGAAGATGGGTACGGCTCATGTGGATTTAGGCAATTCATGGCGCCTCCTTGTAGAACCCAGCAAAAAACGAAGCCTCTGTAACCAGTTTACAAAGGCATGTAAATATGCAAATGGTCTTTAAAGACCTGTGAAAAACTCTGCGCCGGAGATAAGACTCCAGACACTGCCCAGCCCCCAGCAGCTCGAGTTGCACTGCAACACCCGGGCTGAAACACAGGACGGGGAAAGAGGGGGGGGGCTGAAGCACTTGGGCAGAAGTGTGACTGGGAAGGCGCGACCCCCTTTGCATCGCTCCACGGCCCCCCTGGGGGTCGCGCCCCACAGTTTGAAGACCGCTGAACTAAAGGGAGGTGGGGCGGGAAAAAAAAACACAAGGGAAGAAAAGACAATTAGTTGCCACGATTTGAAGCAAAGAGGAATCGAACATCCGTCCAACCAGGGCATCAGTGCATTAAGTGTCTGGGACCAAGTGTGCATGAGACCCCAACATCAAAAACCAATAAGACAGAGGTAATGACCTACGGGTGAGTGGGGGAATTCTTATTGAGTACTCGCCAGTGTTTAAGAATGCCTTTTATATATTTGATCAGAAATAGGGGAAAAGTTGATAACATATACTGGACGGTCACTGCTCTTTTTGTCCTTGGGGGTTAACATTACATCCCTTGGGCAATATCACACTCTTTTCATTGAGGGCTTGACTAGCTTGCGTGGATTTCCTCTAACAGTTTATTGGACAAAGTATTGGCCGCTTGTCAGTTTCTGCAGAAAGGCAGCAAAAGTGCTTAGAGGTATGAAGATCAGGGACTTCTGAGACTATCTGTAAATCTGCTAACTGTGATTTATTCGAGACTTTACTTGAATAATAAAAACCTTGAGAGCCCGAGGATTGTACCAGGTTGAATTTGTAAGAGGAGCGAGCCCAGAAATCAAGCAGCTGAGCAGATGGTCTGCAAATACCTGGTGTCAGCTGTCAAAGCGATTGTATGATTGCTTTGACTGTGGATGTATCTGGGGTGTACAGAAAGAACAGTGGTTACGATTCTTCTCTGATTGGTTGTTGCCATTGTCATTCACGTGTATTATCTACCATTTACCTCCTCCACCCATTTTCACTTGTTTTACAGGTTCCATACAAGACGGGACCTAACTTCTCTCACTAGGAAGACACGTTAAAAGCGATCTAAATTGGGTAAATAAGTATGGCTTTGTGGTCATTTTCACAACTACTCTTTGGGCTCACTCATACTGCACATTCAGCACTAACCGGGGGATATCTCATTGCCAGTGTAAGAGATAGGAAGAGAAGGAAAGGAAACGCGTCAAAAAAGTGCAATTCTAAGTGAAATGCAACAAAGCACGCCGACTAAGACCGAAGGCATGACGATAGGGAAGAGAGGTGAACAGTAAATCTCCGATCCCCGGCTGGTCAGGCGTTGGGAACAGGGATGTTATTTAGGGACAGCAGCAGCTGCCATGTCTAACTTGCCCTTTTCCCTCTGGAGCAGCTGTAGTCGCAGGACTCACGAAGACAGTGGTAGGAAAAGACAGCCGAGAGGGCTCCCGCAGCCCTGTTTTCTTAGCCTCTGTGAGAGCTGCTGATCAGTATTGGACAAGCAGACACACACGTGATGTGATCAGAGTGAAAGGGGGCATGATTTCACTCCTGCTAAACCCCTCCATTACCTTAGAGAAATTGATCCCATGATTGGAATTCCAACAACAAATCCTGATCATCACAGACACACGAGAGTTCCAGTGAGTGTAAGCGTGAGCAGTGTGCCAGAGGGAACATGAGATGCAAGACTGGGACACTGAGCAGCAGCTTAATAATTCCCCAAAGAAGTCAAATACAAGGGTAGGTGTCGTTGTTCCCCATTATATTACTGCATCAGTAATTATGAGACAGTAATTTTGCATCGATGGAAATACCTATGGAAATTGTGCATGTGATAATAATGCGTGCCAAATTACAACCCGATTTATAAAACTAATCTGGTTGGTAATGTCTGTTTTTCCCCGAATCACTATATAAGAGAACACTAAGAATGAGGGCCTATGTGACTTATATTGTCATATATAGGCACTATCTATACGTGTTGATAATGTTCAATATGGGTTACAGGCTTTTATGCATGTTAACCGAGTCCGTGTTTGTGCAACGAATGGTACATTTTATGTGTTTTCCGGCACAGGCGCTGGAAGTAGGGTTGCAAGGGAGGGGCGCTGCAATACCTACATAAATAACTATACAGGAGTTCAGAAGGTGAATGAGAAATAAAGATGCCTTTACATTTTGTTTTTATCTTGTCACATTTGCTGTGCATTCAAGACTAAGGTCGGTCTATGTCTTCTGATAAATTGCTAGACTAATGGTGTAGATTATGCACACCTCACTCTAGCATTTTAATCCGAAACCTAAATTGCTGAAGATCTGTGTGCAGCACCTGCCTGTGTGTACCTCTCACACTGGTTAAGACAAAATAGGGGCCAGCAGCCAACCGGCCTGCTGGGCACAGGTGCGCACAACCTAAAATTATATACAATCCATAAATCATGAAAACATAACATTGAATTATTTTCCCTCCAAGATTATTTAATCTTATTACATTAAATTTCAACCATGAAAATATTCTATGATTTGAAATACGAATACATATACATTACTGTACTGTTAGTGTTGTGGCAATTAAAACAAACAATTCAAAAGCAATGTCATTACATCACAAGATGATCAAAAACAAATGACCATAGGTCAATGCATTTCGGGACTGATGTCCCTTCTTCAGGGGCACCTCTGCAAAACAAAAATTGACAGTACATTACTATAAAATGTGCATAAAGAGGATCGACAACCAACCTTCCCTCCCACTCACATGTAACATAAGAAGCCCTTTCCTGAAGCGTCTAACATATTTTTAGTTATAAGGAAACCATGTTCACAAGAAGTATCTACAATTTGTGAATGTGCAGAAAAACAGAAGAAACAGGACAAACGGAAAAAAGAAGAATCCTTCATTGATTTAAACAGCGATTGTCCATTTCAAAAGGCTATCTAAAGTGGGAAAAACTCATACCTTCTAGAGACAGGACGCAGAATGTGAATGAAACTATCTAGAACCTGGCGTGATAACTTTAGTCAGTATCAACACTCAAAAACACTTCTCCTCTAAAATGAACATAAATGGTAGTACAAATCACCCCTATGTTCACTACCAAAATGGACGCATCATGAAAGTGATACCATAACCCTGAACAGGAAACCAAGCGTGATCACGATAGAAAAGCAAGCAGCCACTTACCCTGAACCAAAGTCTTCTATACCAAGAAGCTACTTCCCTGCAATGAGAAGAGCAATGGTATAAATTGCTGTTTAAATCAATGAAGGATTCTCTTTTGGATTCTTTTTGCAGCTTAAGCCATGATAGTGGGTCATCTTGATAGTGGGTCATCTTGATAGTGGGTCAGCTTGAATCTTATGTTGAGAATTATAACAAGCAATTCATCAAGGGCCATATTAACAAGGCGGCGCTATAAAATTATCGCCGCTTTTGCAGCCGTTTTCGACCGAAAAGCGGCGATAATTTTATCGCCTTATCAGCAAAGACACGCTATCGCGTGTTTTGCTGACTTAGCGCCCGTTTCCAGCACGCCTACATTGCATCGCTAATGAGATGCAAAGTAGGTGTGTCTGTGAAACCAACCAGGGAAAATATCGCGAAGGCAGCTTCGCGATATTAACAAGGAAAGGTAGCGATTATTTAAATCGCGTTAAGTATGCCTTAATGCAGGAATTTAACGTCTTTTAAATTCCTGACTAAGGCATACTTAACATGGGGGGTGGATTCTGTGGCTAAGACCACAGGCCCTATCATCTAGGATATCGCCGTTTTCCATGATATCCACACTATCTCTGGAATTGTTATCGCCGAGATAGCCGGCAATAAATATGCAAGCGCTAAGCGCGCTTTGCGATATTTATCGCCGGCCCTTGTTAATATGCCCCTAAGTGAGTATGGTTTTTCGCACATTGAAGTGTCATGACTCATTAGGATGACTGGTCTCTTGCTCTCTTTTTCTTTCTTCTTTTTTCCGTTTGTCCTGTTTCTTCTGTTTTACTGCACATTCACAAACTGTAGATACTTCTTGTGAACATGGTTTCCTTATAACTAAAAATTTGTTAGACGCTTCAGGAAAGGGCCTCTTATGTTACATGTGAGTGGGAGGGAAGGTTGGTTGTCGATCCTCTTTATGCACATTTTATAGTAATGTACTGTCAATTTTTGTTTTGCAGAGGTGCCCCTGAAGAAGGGACATCAGTCCCGAAATGCATTGACCTATGGTCATTTGTTTTTGATCATCTTGTGATGTAATGACATTGCTTTTGAATTGTTTATTTTAATTGCCACAACACTAACAGTACTGTCATTTGTATGTATTCGTATTTCAAATCATAGAAGATTTTCATGGTTGAAATTTAATGTAATAAGATTAAATAATCTTGGAAAGAAAATAATTCAATGCTATGTTTTCATGATTGATGGATTGTATATCATTTAAAGTTGTGTGCACCTGTGCCCAGCAGGCCGGTTGGCTGCTGACCCCTATTCTTATAAATTGCTGCTTATTCAGGAACTGGTTCTTATTTTTATTTCTCTGACTGCAAAGTGAGAGTATTTTGTAAAAGTGACCTAGGTGACGATGTTGCTGGAGTACAGGAAGGGAAAGGAATGGCTGTAGGATGTCAGTTTTTTTTCTAACACACAATCACCTTTAAATACCTGTTAATTAACTATACCCATGTTTCAAAACGTATCAGCGATTAGGAAAGTATAAAAAAGCAAGTTTTTTGTAATTATGAATTGTGATGGTACAAATATTTTAATAGGGTCAAAACAAATCAAGACACTTTACTTGGTGATGGTCAAATGTTATTAAATATTAGCTGAAACCTAATTTCCACACTTTTGTTAATTTGTACCCTTAAATGCTTAAATGTTATTAAATATTAGCTGAAACCTAATTTTCACAATTGTAGTCACTTATTGTTTGTACTCTATTAAGTTTTACCAGTAAAACTGCAGGGCAGTGCAAATTGTGCGTCTATTTCAACAGGAAATGTGCTGTCTATAAATGACAGTGCGCCACCTCACCGATGATCCAAAATGCACAATCGGCTTCATATCAAACCCATACCACTCTCTTGCTGAATGGGCGTGGCTTATTTGCCACACTTGTATTTGTTTAAGACTTGGATTTTATCAGTCCCTATGAGTTCAGTGATGTAACATTAATGGCAAAACCCCCCTCCCCATCTCCCCACTCGGAAAATTATTCCAGCACAACTGTTTACTTGGCATGAGTGCTGTAGCCTGAAATTCATGTTTCGAAATAAGTGCCTTTTTATTTGCTTGTTTGTGCAAGCTAGCTGGAATGTTTAGTATGTGTGCGAAATTGCCACATCTTCTGTTCCTACAGCTAAAAGGAGCTTTTTCCTTTTATTTACTGAACATTAGCAGTGGCTGCAGCTGAGCTCTGTAGGGTGGCCTTGTAACAAGTGCTAGCTTTTCTGTAAAACAGGGTGCAAACGAACAAATGAATATTTCCATAATGCTTCTAATGAAAGCAATGTTTTCAGCCAAGTGATGGAAATACATGGTTTTGATCCAGTAAGCCTCCCAACTGCTCCATAGAAATACATGACACATAAAGCACATAATCAGGGTCACTGGAATTATGTGATCGAGTGGCTGCCGCGTTTTTCGCATAAGCATATATTTGTCACGTAATCCATCACCTGCCACTTAATATGCAGATTTTAACAAAAAAAACGATTTTGTTTCTAGCTAAATCGGTTCAAAAGTTACTAAAAACACAGCATCACGTTACTGTGCACTGAAAAGCCCTTTGCAAAGCTGGACTGGTCACCTTTTTGTTGCTTATTGCTATATTTGGATATTAAAATGGTACTGATGAGGTGAAACCAATGCCCAGATATTGTTACCAAGTTTAATGAAATAATGAAGGAACACTATTCAAAAATGTGGCACATTATACCACATAATTTGGCTTTTCTTGCCACATAATTTACTCAACCTTGCCGCATAATCTCTCCCCAATTACAGAGGTGCCGAGAGAAAAAAGTTGCTTGGAGACATGCTGTCACGTGGGACACTGAATTGAAGACCTTCTGGTCCACAGATATGCCAGGGAATTGCATGACTATGCAATAACCTAAACAATAATACTATAATGCCACAGGGTAAACTTAGTATTAAATTAATTGGTTAGAGATAAGTGCTGACCAATGATTGGGGTATATATATTATTATCTCGATCAACATTTGTAATTGCCGAAGCTTTATTATTATAAGGAGAATGTTCACTTGATTTGTCGAAGAATAGCATATAATAAATATACATTTTAATAAAACACCAAAGTTTTTGTGAGCACTGATTCTGGGCAGAGCACCCTTATCTTTCCCCTGTGAGGGCAAGAAATTATCTGACCAGTCAGTCGGATTCTAAACACTGCAATAACTATAACTCAGAGGCTGTGCAGAGAAACACCTGTTAATTTTTATTTTCTTCAAAAAGATTGTAGTTTCCTTTGGGGGTAGAGAAAGCTACTCTGTTGTGACACCAAAAAAGATGAGGTTTTCACGAAAATATTACATGCTCTAAGAGCATTTCTCTTATAGCTGACACTACCAAGGTAAGGTATTTTTAACACCCCCCAAGGAACTCTCTCTTACATCTGAAACCTGTGTCCACTTACATTACCATGCACTGAATATGTTTCCTACAACAGCCATCCTAGGTGGCTGTTTCTCAAATACAACCACAGAGTGTAGATCTTATAGATGCCTAGCCCTTTGCTTATCTTATAGCTGTCAACCTCGAAGTATGTGTGTTTCAGGTGCTTCACTCAAGGCATGTATCCTAGAAAAGCCACCTTATTATTTCGATTGTTTTATGTTAATGAAGCACTTAGAGAGTGCAACATCCCCCTATACAGTGCACCTTGATGCTAGATTGACAAGTGACTGAGCTGTAACATCACATGTTTGTGGGCAAAGTAAGGAAGAAAACAAGTTATTCAGCGGCACCGTTTAGGTGGGAGGCATGCTTCAAAAGGAGGTGTTATGTTATGGTAAAGTATACTTGTAAAGCACACGTTCAACAGTGCTCTCGGGGCGCCAGTAAATATACTGACTGATGGGGTAATTATTTAACCATCTAATTCCTGTAAGCATGATTAAACAGCCAGATCTTTAGGCATTTCTGAAAGAGTTTATAGTTAGGTCTCGCATTTTTTTAGGGATTGATTTTTTGGGTATTTCCATCTGTGTTTATCCATGTTAATTTTTGGGCAATTTTATCTGTATTGATCCATATTTATTTTGAGTGTAATGAAAAAATATAGCTGAAACTAGTATATTCCACATTTATTTAGCTGATAAATGTATGCTCTTATTTTAATGCCTGACAGGATTCAAAGATACGAACATCCACAAACGATTAATCAATAATCAATAAACTTATATGAAAACATGGAAATTTTAGTATCAACCTCGGGCATATCTGCTGCTGTGTAAACCTCATTACTAAGATGCTGTTCTTTTTTATTCATTTTCCTTCTCAATCTGCGCAGCCATTGGCCTGGTTCTCATCTAGAATCACTTCAATACAACTGAATTTCCATTTGTATCCCTATTTTAAAATTAAATACAGACAGGAAAATAAATGGTTTTCTGTCTGTATTTATCTGTAAAATTTAGTAAAAACGGAAAACAGGGAGCCCTAATTATAGTCCATCACCTGAACAACCATCGCTGGCAGCGAGATGAGGAGAGTGTTCAAAATCTGATAGGCAAAATAAAATAGTGTATCTCAATCTGTTCCCACATGACTCTGGGGCCATTAAGATACAGGACTTTTGAGCAACAAAGTTAGCGAGCAGGTCGAAATATTGGAATTTATCTCATGGGAAACATAGAATGCCCAACGGAGAACACAAAGACTCCTGAATTCTGCTCAATGACCAGGTAGGAGCCATCTGCGGGAATGAAGAGCTGCACAACCCATTGAGAAACCGGCTGATTTAACAAAATTTGGGCAGTTACTGCAGTAGAACACCATTGATGGAATTTTTGGTAGGCTCAGAAGAGTGCAACTGGCACAATTCTTCTTCGACACCAAATGAGGCAGAGTGGATCAAGCACACTATGAGAAATTGAAAGACTACTCTGGAACCCATAAAGGATTAGTGGTGAATTAGTATAGTGAAATATGAAATTTGAGAAGTGGACATGTTACTCTGTTATTTTGATTGAAAAGGATAGTGAAGGGATAGAAGAGTGAAAGATTTATACTTTTCTTTTGTTTGTTTTGGAGGTCATAGCAGTAAGAGGAGGCTTGGGATAAGTAAAAAGGGATGTGGAGTCAGAGGGAAGAGTTTAGAAAGGCTTGTTTTGCGGGATCGGTATAGTAAAAGAGGTGTCAGATGATGCAAGGAGGGATAGAGTAGGGGAGAGTCTAGAAAGGGTTATTTTGGGGATCATAGTAGTGGTATGGGTTTGGGCTAAATTGGAGAGTGGATGCAGAGGATATATTAAGAGAGGTATAGGGTGAAAAATAGGGTAGTGCATTGGAAAGAGTAGTAGAAAGAAGTTTGAGATGAGTAAGAAAGTTGGGGTAGAAGATATATTGAGAGAGGTATAGGGTGAGAAATAGGGTATTGCATTGGATATGATGAATTAGAAAAAAGTAATAAATATATAGATCCATAAGTACATGGAAAGTATATAGATGCATAAAGGAGGTAAGTATATGTAGATTAAGGATATTGATAGAGGTGTAGAATGAGAAATAGGGTAGTGCATTAAATATGTTTTTTTAGGAGAAAGGTAATACATATATAGGGGGTTAATTCTCAAGAACGTGTGATAATTATCGCGAAATTAGCTTAACACAACTTTGCACATCGCAGTCTATCATGGGAAAATATACCGTGTTAACGTTGTATTCTCAACCCGGCGGCACCATGCGATAGTCACACAATAATGCGCCAAATGACCTGGTTAAAATTAACGTGATGCCGAAAAAATGTGAAACACGAAAAAAGTTGCGATGCCCCAAATCGCGATACAAAAATCAGCGATAACCAGTGACAGGCCTGCAATTCCTACGCTATAAAGACAATGGGGGGACCCTGTGTCCCTCAGAACCTGGGTATAAATTATAAGAAAGACAATGGTTCTGTCGGATATAACCAAACAATCACTTTGTTTACGGTAATTAATGAAAAAGAATTTTTTGAAAATGATTAAATTCAAAGGACCACATAAAGCCAATAACAAAAATATGGTATAAATCACAAAGACCTCCGATTGGCAGGGTGGTAAAATATTCTTTTTTATATATAAATTGCTTCATTTATATAAACACCCATAACAGTCTTCTTGCAAATTAAGGCTGCCAAAGTTATAAACATTGAGGTGAATTGGTGAATAAGTGACAAAGTGATCAAAGTGACAGGATTGTTGTGCAATATATACAAAGTGAATACAAAAGTTTCTATGTACAAGATAAAAGTCGGTCAGTATTTGAAAGAGTACAATGACACCGTTTCCCGGGGATCTCTGGTTCTTATGGGAAAGCGAGTCTTGGACTGGTCCTAGGTACTGTCGACGTTTCGACCCTTTATGTGCGATCTTGTATTTGGCTAGGTTGCCATTGTTAACATTTAAGTCCTAATGAAGACCCAGGTGACGATACAAGATCGCACATAAAGGGTCGAAACGTCGACAGTACCTAGGACCAGTCCAAGACTCGCTTTCCCATAAGAACCAGAGATCCCCGGGAAACGGCGTCATTGTACTCTTTCAAATACTGACCGACTTTTATCTTGTACATAGAAACTTTTGTATTCACTTTGTATATATTGCACAACAATCCTGTCACTTTGATCACTTTGTCACTTATTCACCAATTCACCTCAATGTTTATAACTTTGGCAGCCTTAATTTGCAAGAAGACCGTTATGGGTGTTTATATAAATGAAGCAATTTATATATAAAAAAGAATATTTTACCACCCTGCCAATCGGAGGTCTTTGTGATTTATACCATATTTTTGTTATTGGCTTTATGTGGTCCTTTGAATTTAATCATTTTCAAAAAATTCTTTTTCATTAATTACCGTAAACAAAGTGATTGTTTGGTTATATCCGACAGAACCATTGTCTTTCTTATCATCTTGCAATTCCTACGCGTCAAGCACGAAAATGCACTACTAAAGCAGAACAAAAAAAGAGAAAAAAAAAATTAAACTGTGTAGCACCATGGATGCACCCGGACCTAGTGCAGAGGAAAACGCGAACCACACAAGCCCCAAGGAACCTCAGGGTTGGGGAAGGCCAAGGAGAAGAGGAAGAGGAAGACATGGTTCAGTCTTCAGGAAAACAGGATCATCGTTATGGAGGTGATAGAACGCTACCAACAACTGTTCATCACCTCCAACGTGTCACTGGCATCAAAGACGCAAATATGGCAGACCATTTTGGACCATGTGAATGCAGTTGCAGAGTTGAGGAGGACAATGGAAGAGGTCAAGAAGTGCTGGAATTATGTGAATGGCAAAACCAAGAAGAAACTTGATTCCAACATGAAAGCAGCAACGCAGATTGGAGGTGGGGGTCCAGCGGCACACCAGGAGCTGGATGACAGGGAGAAAATGATGGCCACAGTCATCAGTTGGGATACGGTGCCAGGAGTTGGGTATCCGGACACTGCTCAACATGACCTGACACAACATCAACAGGGTGAGTACCAACCAGGGACTGGGGGATATGGGCACAATGGCACACATGCACAAGTGAGTAGAGCACATTGCACACCCACAATGACTCTGGCTCATGTCCCTGATCCCCTTGGCACACTGCAGCACACATACAAACAGCAAGTAGAACCCCGTCTACTATGGCCACAAAGGGGTCCCTCCCCACACAGCACCAATCTCACAACCAACACATGCACACATGTTAAAACCAGCAAAGCTGCGTGTCTGTGAGCCACACTGACAATGCAAGTGACACTGCATGACGAATAGCATGGCTGCAGTCCAAATATCATGACATGGTGCATGCGACGACACTGAGGTGGCTGAGTGTGGAACACATCCGTAAAGGAGCAGGTGACACTCTGACACATCCACGTGCACAAACAACCCCTGACATCAACAACACATCTGCAGATAAACCATGCCCAAGAGTCCAAAACACGAACAAGATCCAAAAATAACCAAGTCTGCAACATCTCATCACTGTAGAAGCACAGAAGTCAAAGGGATAAGGGGCAGCAAAATCACAGGTGCAGGGGCGACTCTCCCACAATGCAGCACACACACATAGCAATAACACCACATCAACATTGACGACAATGTGGTACAAAGTGCAACACTTTCACTACAGAACACAGGACACAACTGGTTCCGTCTGTTAATAGAAACTGGCCAATCACATGTGGCATAGCAGGAAACTGTGTGATGAAAATGTACGTGTACAACCTCACATCGGTGATGTAGTTCAAATGTCCACTGTTCCACATCAAATAGTCAGCTCCTCCCAAACAGTCACAATGTACAGTGTCATGCAGTCTGTATGTAAACTTGAACAATGAGTCAATATACATGTCAACACAATGTCAAAATGCATCTCCCCTTCACATTGCAGAGGGACAATCAACACTTCCTGCAGAGCAGACCAGACAACTCATCAGTGATGATGAAGAGAACCTCCACACCTTCGACACCGACGCCCTACAACAGCTCATGGGCATCTTAGACAACCCACCTCCAGGAGCAGGGCAGCCCAGCTGCATCGATGAGACCCCACCCCCTGCACAGACAACACAGCAGGAAGCACCCACCACCACGGCTCGCTCCCAGCACCTCACAGAAGCACACATCGCATTCCAAGGCCAGGTGTTAGACTGCCAGAAGGAGGTGCGGGTGGGGTTCGGCCTCATAGCAGCTGAGCTAGATCACATACGTGGGTGTCTAATTCCCATCAGGGACCACTTAAACTCCCCAGCGGACACCCACACTGTGACAGAGACTCACGCATTTGCACATTTCCAGTACTGAAGCACGCCAAGAACCCCAGGATAATCATTCACACCTCTACGCTGGACTTGAGTACGCGGCCCAGTCCACTCCTCTTACGTATAAAGTGGGGGACGACAAAGCTACATGTCCAATGTCTTACCCACTGCCTGAGGTGACATGGTCGCGTCCGCTGAACACAGCACAATGTAATGTGGTAGGGCCCGGGGCCATCATGCATACGTAATGAGCACAAGCACACTCTTTGATAGTTAGTTGAACTGGCTACGGGCATGTGCGCCCGGCCACTTTTTATTACCAGGGTTACCTGACCAGTGACGCCTTTGTTGGATGGGTGTGGGGTGAGTGTGAGCCAGCCCTCAGGGAGTGGTTGGTGCTGGCAACAACTTGAACAGTGATCACTATTAAAGTGGAAACAGACAACACTAACATAACACAAACAACTGCAAAGCATCATGGTGCAAGTACAGAGGTCACCTAATAAGCAATCAGAAGGGTCCGTGAGATGCAGTGCACTGAGGTAGGGGCACCAGAGCTGAGCATGCTCATGTGAAGAAATTGTGTAGGATTGTGTCCCTTCGGGATATTCCTGCTGCATCCCAGGTCTTCCCCACTGTCTGAGGTGACATTGTTGCGTGAGCTGTCCACAGCACAAAACTCAATCAGAAAGAGTCCATGAGTTTTGGTGGACTGAGTTAGTGGCATCTGAAGAGTTGAGCAGGGTATCAAGCTGATGATGGCATCCAAGACAGGTGTGAGCAACTCTGATAGTCTGGCTGTAAGACTCTTTCGACTCTGGCATTTGATGGTTGGAGGTGGTCCTGGCGGAGGTGGTGGGTGCAGCCAGCGGTAATGCGTCGTCCGGCCAGCTCAGGACTCGATTTGATGTGTGAGCCCTGGTGGATCGCAGTTGAGGCCGGAGGCAGCAGTCAGTGCAGGGCCACAGACACATGGCATTGATGAGCCCCAGGCCATCGACTCAGAGGCTATCCAATATTCAATCAGACAGGGGCCATGACTTGAGCTGCACAGAGTTAGTGGCCCCTTATGCACTGCGGCTGGCACAGGCACACTGCCACGGGACGGTGACTTGCGGTGCACTGAGGTAGGGCCACAAGAGCTGATGGGGTCCTCGTCCATGTCCAAGGTGAATGTCGCGGAGTGTTTCAGGGGACAGTGGAAGGTGTTCTTCCAGGGCATGATGCAGAGGGCACAACCAAGCAGACACAGGCAATATGGAGGAGATAAATGCTACAGACTCATTTTTAACACCAAGTCGTTATCAGCTACATGATGATGAAGACAACACTGAGGCCATGGACTCAGACACCACCACAGTTCGACCAGAGAGTGTCCATGACTTTCGGGGCACAGAGTTAGTGGCACCAGAGTTGAAAGGGGATGCAGTCTGCGATGAAGCCTGTACAATGGTATAAACTCTGCCATAAAGAAATCAAGACTCAGTTCCAAATGTGTGACCTAATTGACCACAGTGTAGGCCGGAGGCAGCGGTCAGCAGGGGCCCACAGCCACGTGTCGTTGGCTTGCGATGCAAAGAGTTAGTGGCACCAGAGCAGTTGTTGGTAGTGTTCGATCACCTCCATGACGATGATCCTTTTTTCCTCCAGACTGAACCGCGTCTTCCTCTTACTCCTCTCCTTGCATACAATGATATAAACTCTGCCATAAAGAAATCAAGACTCCGTTCCAAATGTGTGACCTGCTTGACAGCAGTGTAGGCCGTAGGCAGCGGTGGAGTACGTCAACGAGAAAGGAGTACTGGGGGCCTGTGTCGCGGAGGCCAGCGATGGTCTGAGGACACTGCCAAGGTCATGTGCCTCGGGCTTGGAGCTTGCACCGGCACGTGGTGGACCCTCTTTGACACACGCCGGTGTCGGCAGGTGAGCAGTGAGGCCTGGGTGCACAGGGGCGACCAAGAAGGGTCTGGGGACCAGCGGCCTGGGGTGCAGCAGGCGCACAGAATCGCAGGCACCGCCGCTCACAGCGTCGGCCTCGTGGCAGGGTGAGAGGTGGCGCCCTGGCTGACACGTTGGCCATTCCGGAAGAGAACCTCACCCAGAGCAACATGCTTTTTATTCACACACCTATGCTGGCCTGGCGTAGGCCGGGCCAGCCCACTCCGCTCACGCTTACAGGGTGGACGTACCAACTACATTTCCGCGATCTTCCCCACTGGCTGAGGTAACATGGTTACGTCCACTACACCCCACACACCAGCAGTGAATGTCGACATGGAAATGTCTGTGGTCTGCATACTCAAGTCCGTCCAGCACATCCACGCCACACTTGGCATTGTGTACATTCTCATTCATGGGTCACTTGCCTCCTTCCAGGTGAACAACCTGTGCCTCACAAGCCAGGCACATCTCATCCAACATTTTTCCAACTGCCATCTCATGATGACCTCACCAATAGAATCCCCTTACATCGAACAATGACCTACACAACACTCTCTATAGTACAAGAAAAGCTGCCAAAGACCACACTAGGACACATTTCTTCCCACTCAAATAATAGAAAAGCAAGGAGAAATAAAATAACACATAAAATATGAATATTTGAACACTATACAGGAAAAGATACGTATGTAATAGACTTCAAAGGTTTTCCCCAATGTACAAATAGATTTCTCCAACATGTTAATTTTCAGGAAGGTCTCCAAATACATGCCAAGCACAAGATGCCTTCACGAATGTCCAAATAGGAACGTAACACATGAAATATGTTTTTTCTGTAATGTAAATGTAATAAAATAACAGTAACTATCCACATACATAGTCCTCTCACCAACCCGGCGGTCAGCTTACATGAGCAGACCGTAACCCAGTGGTCTGACTACCATGGCTTACACCAACCGCATCTCTACGATCACACACATGGGTTTTTCAAAATCACTACTCTTCATTAGCAACCACCCCGTGCAGGCTCCACCCATCTCAGTTGGTTTAACCATACCTCTTCCTTTCTTCTGAAACAAGGCTACTCTCCTAAAATTCCATGTCTGGACATTTTCTAACTTGACCGAATTTCCTCCTGCTTCCCTTACTTTGTACGGTCCTTGAATTTTTGAAAGACCCCAACTCACACCTCCAGGCTTCACTTTCACCCAATCACCTACCTCAATCAGCTGATTGTCTCTCAGCGTGTTCTTAGCATTTTCCATCAATTTCATTTCGCTCTTTCATAACCAAGAAGGAACTAATTTGGGGACATATTAGCAAGACCGGCGATAAAATTATCGCAGTTTTAGCAGCAGCAAACTGCCGCTAAAACGGCGATAATGGGCTTGCTAATATGCGTTATAGAATTCCAATAGAAGCCCAGGTTAGATGTCCTGCACATCTAACCTGGGCTTCTATTGGATTTCTATAACACATATTAGCAAGCCCATTATTGCCGTTTTAGCGGCAGTTTCCTTCCCCTAAAACAGCGATAATTTTATCGCTGATCTTGCTAATATGCCCCCAAGTTCCTGGTTGTCTACCTCACATCAATTCAAATGGTGTTTTGCCAGTACCAGATATCACGGTAGTACAATGTGCCCATAATATGTTTTTGACTGCCCTCTGATCATCTAAGCCAGCTTTGTGTGGCAGTTCCATGGTTCCTTTCATTAAACAGTTCAACCTCTCAACCTGACCATTTCTCTGGAACTTGTAAAGTGAAGTTCAGATATGTTTCACACCCAAATTAAACAACATTTGTTTTCATTTCAAAAGAAGTAAGTTGGGTGCCTTTGTCAGTAATTAACTTAGAAGGTTTGCCTTCTGTTCTGAATATCTTACCAACACATCAACAGTGGCCTTAGTAGTGATGTTTTGCATGAAAAAAACACATCTAACCATCTGGACTTAACCTCGTCCAATACTGCTGAAATCTTTCCTGTTCAGGGCGGCAAAGAAAGGGACCAATGAAATCTAAACATAATTTCTCCCACAATACTTCTGCAACAACAATTTTCTGATCATGTTCCATTACACCAGACCTACTCTTAGTCTATTTTCCCAATTCTTGCATATTTCACACTTTTCAAACCTCTCCTTGATTTGCCCATCCTGTCAAACTCAACTGGTATTTTTGCAGGAGCGAGATGCAAGTTGTGATGCTAAGTCCCAACTTTCCTCACCCACCTCAATGCGCAGCAAAGTCAAAGCAAGATAGGTGTAATGGGGGAAGAGTGGCAGACAAGGGATGAAAATGTCCTCTTCAAGGCAAACGTCAGGAGGATAGGTGAAGTTCGGAGACTTTCTGGTTGTGTCTAAAATAATAGAAATGTGTATCAGTTTTGGAAAAGAAACAACTGTACTTCAGAAATAATATACTTTAAATAATTCTATGGATAAACATGACACAGTAAACTACCTGTACATTTACCCTCTACGGCTATGCATGAAAATGATGATGGATGCAAACTAGAGGATTCCCTTGGCAATCAAAAGAAAGCTATCAGATAATATGACTTAGCACAGCATACTACATATGATGAGAAAATGCAGCAAACACTAACCTCTGTGTATGTAAAATAACGAATAGGAAAAACTGTCCTAATAATCAGCTATCATAAAAATATAGGATAGACTAACCAAAGAATAATTCTCTCAAGAAATAAAGGAAATAAATTGATTGCACAAAAAGGTGTGGAGTGAAAAAGAAAGTATACGTTCCTTGACTTCAGGAACTCACTGAATCCTTAGCAGCCGATGAAAATGGCCGCTGCCGAAGAGGCTCCGTCATCCAGCCAGCTTCCCAGCCGATCCGCGCAATAATCTAAAGCATTGGGCGGTGAATCAGAAACGACGAGCCATCCGGTGCGCTTTGTGTGAATTCTGGCGGCCCGTGGCCGGGAAAACAACATCAAAACAAGCATTTGCAATGCAATAGGTCTCGCATTTATAAGAGCTTGAGCTATTGGCATTGTAAAATTACAATGCCTTTTATTTATGTTTTGGTTTTAAAACAAATAAAAGGCATTGTCATTTACAATGTCAGTAGCATAAACTCGCATAAAAGCAGTGTGTGGAGTGCAGCAGTGCAGCAGTGTGCAGCGTGCAGCAGTGTGCGGCGTGCAGCAGTGTGCGCCGTGCAGCACTGTGCGGCGTGCAGCACAGTGCGGCGTGCAGCAGCGTGCGGCGTGCAGCAGTGTCATGCAGCATGCAGCAGTGAGTAATGCCGCAGTGTGCAGCAGTGTGCGGTGTGCAGCAGTGTGCGGCGTGCAGCAGTGTGCGGCGTGCAACGGCAGTGTGCGGCGTGCAGCAGTGTGCGGCGTGCAGCAGTGTGCAGCAGTCTGTGGCATGCAGCAGTCTGTGGCGTGCAGCAGTGTGCAGCAGTGTGTGCCGTGCAGCGGTGTGCGGCGTGCGCCGTGCAGCAGCGTGAGGCGTGCAGCAGCGTGAGGCGTGCAGCAGCGTGAGGCGTGCAGCAGCGTGAGGCGTGCAGCAGTGTGTAATGCAGCAGTGTGTAATGCAGCAGTGTGTGGTGTGCGGTAGTGTGCGGCGTGCAGCAGTGTGTGGTGTGCGGTAGTGTGCGGCGTGCAGCAGTGTGCGGCGTGCAGCAGCGTGCGGCATTCAGCAGTGTGCGGCATTCAGCAGAGACACGTGGAGGGTGAGGAGAGACACGTGGAGGGTGAGGAGGGACACGTGGAGGGTGAGGAGAGACACGTGGAGGGTGAGGAGGGACACGTGTGGAGGGTGAGGAGAGACACGTGTGGAAGGTGAGGAGAGACACGTGTGGAGGGTGAGGAGAGACGTGGAGGGTGAGAAGAGACACGTGGAGGGTGAGGTGGAGGGTGAGGAGAGACACGTGGAGGGTGAGGTGGAGGGTGAGGAGAAACAGAGTTGGAGGGTGAGGAGAGACGGAGGTGGAGGGTGAGGAGAGACGGAGGTGGAGGGTGAGGAGAGACCGAGGTGGAGGGTGAGGAGAGACCGAGGTGGAGGGTGAGGAGAGACCGAGGTGGAGGGTGAGGAGAGACCGAGGTGGAGGGTGAGGAGAGACCGAGGTGGAGGGTGAGGAGAGACCGACTTCTGTATCCTGTTGCAGAGCCCATTAGGATGTATTCTCATCTCTTTATCTCTGTTACTCCTAGGTAAATTAGGTATTTTGACTATAAGTTGTTTGGATTTTCCTCCATTTCCCAGGCAGCCAATGCCTTTTGACCAAGATCAACATTGATCAGTTCAGGCTATTAAGCGTAGTCTCTCTCTTAGCTGGCTTGTGGTGACTCCTTTCTCTCACTCGTGTTTTTTCAGCAGGGTGAAACTAAGGAGGCTCCTTTTCCCCTCCCGCTGTTGTGCTGATATTTTTCTGTGCAATGGTTTGAGGGCGTGCAAGAACTTTTTACAAAATACGGGTTCAGTGTGCTTATAAACAGAGTATGCTGGAGCTGTTCTTGCTGCAGGTGTATTTTGATATAGCTAAAGGAACAGCGTCTGAAAATACATAGTGATCTGACTAGAATTCAAGGTGAGTAGAGCTTTCGCACAGTGTCAAGGCATTGTTGGAGTGCTTATTTTTTGAGCAAAGACTGTTTTTTGCTTACCTTGCCCTTGAAATGTTTTTGGTGCTTGTGGTACTGTGATGGCAGCTCTGGGCTTAAGTTATTTAAGTGTTTGAAGAGTTGCAGAGGGGTTTTCGCTTCTCTGATCGTTTCATAGTCATTCTTAGGAATAAGTTATCCCATATACTTTTAGTGTATTTTATACGGTTACAGCTTTTATGCAAGAGTAATGTATCCTTGCGATAGTCACCTTTTGTCATTCACTCTGGTTATGCAGGCCTCTCAATCGGTGGATCTAAATTAGTAAAATTGCTGCCACAGTTTTCAGATTGCTGCAGCTTAATAGGTTTGCATGTGACAGCAGGTAATATCTTTTCATATATGTGGACCCCCCTCACCCCCGATGATATAAACAACCTACCTCTTCAAGCTTTAAGAAGGTGTTGCTAGGTAGCTGATGCTAGTTTTTTAGTTGTGGAATTTGTTTTAATGAATAAATGAAATTAAGGTGCCATTTATGTAAAGTTTGTCGGCGCTTATTAGTGTTTTTTTTCAAGGTATGTGAAGGTAATGCATACTTTGTGAGGTCAACTTTATTTCCTCACCCTGCACTGTTGCAGAGGATTGTTTGTTTCTCTCCAGATGCAACCAATGAATGTTATTCATAGTGTTTCTGCTTTGAACAAGAAGTTGTTAAAATAGCGGGCTCAGTGAGCTGAACATCAATGGCGGAGATCTGTGTATAACCTGTAGTTCGTAAGTTTAAATGCTGACTGTCAACCCAAATGAAGTTGATAAAAGGACATCTTTGAGTTGGATAATTAATGCTCATTTGATTTCAGCATGGACAGACAATTTGGTTTATGGCCGTATAATCCAAATGGCGCTCTTTCTTTCCCAAAAGAATAATACATATTTTTTTTGTAGTCTGTTCCGCACGAATCAAATCCTAACAAGTAGTTACAGCTTGTTTAGTAGCTGTGTATTGAGCTTTGTAAATGATTGATGAATATTGATTATATCATAGGAGATACCTGTTAAAATCTTGCTTCAAATGTGCATTTTCAGACTTGTGAAATGTTATCTTTCAGCACAGAATACTACAGAAGGATGGCGAGAGGAACTGTCTGGGTCAGAGAGTGGACTCTTAAGTGGCTTGCAAATGTAACATAACCCAGCCCCCATATTAAAGTAACCTCACCTGCTTTAGTCAGATGCACCCAAATCTGATGTAGGCAATGAACAGTTCCGTGGTCACTCTTCCTTAATATTCTCACCGAAAGCATTAGCCCATTACATAAAGTTGTCTCCAATCCGTGAAGTAACCGCAGTGTAACATAGCGTTGTGCTTAACATCAGTGCCTGCAAAGTAGCTTAATCATTATTTTATCCAAACATCAAAGGGCTGGGTGAGAAGGGAGGGGGGAATGCAAGGGTCAAAGAGGCAGGGAGAGCGACGTAAAGCCATATGGCTGCTTTGCGCGCGTGCACGCCTCGTGCACTGTAGCTCTACGCCAGGGGAAGCGCTTTCAAAAATCCACTTACAAAATGTGTCAAAGAGACAGCTTTCGCTGTCTCAGCCAGACCTAAAAAGCAACAGACCAGTTTCAGGCTGGGGTTAGGGCGCCACAATCTTGCATCTCAGTCTGCCTCAAGGAGGCCTTCTTCCAAACAGCGAGACTTGGTTAATAAATGCCTTACAAATGCAGTGCAAGTAGTGGTGGTGTAGGGCGGATGCAGAGTATCCATAACAGAGTGGGCGTTTGTAGGAAGTTGTTGCAGGGTGTAGAAAAGGGATTTTCAGAAATCGGCGTGTTTTTTTACGATTATGCTACACTTTATCTAATAGAACGCTATGCAAACTAGCCCTGGTTAATAAGTCAACCCATTTAATTCACTTTCATGAATAGGACACTACTAGCCCACTTTTGTGAACATGCTCTAGTGTTGTACTTCTGCTGCCAAACTAAGGTCCTCCCACCCTCTCTGCTCCATAAACAAACAAGAAGTGGGGTCTAAATCAGCAGTTATTCTATAACACTCACATCCAAAAGCGCTCTGTACAACGTATTCACTCACTGGCCACCAGATCAGAAATCAGTGGCAAGAGTCATATTCACGCGAGCAAGAGAAATGCCCTACTGGCCCCTACCCAAAGGGTGTTAGAAAAAGACAGACTTGTGCTTTGGTGAGGGAGCCACACCTCTGGGCACCGGTGCTTAGCAACTCGAGGCGGGCAAGTCACTGAAAGCTCGAGCCTGGCTCACCTCGAGGTGCTGTTGGAACCTCGAGCGAGCCGAGCTTTCGTGTGGCTTCTGTCTCTCCCCCTCCTTCCCATCCTCTACCCAGGATGTAGTATTACGGTCCAGGCTGCTTTGCGACTATGGAACTGGGAAAGCAGGTTCCAGTCTTGGTGTTGTTTCAAGAGCCTGTGATCCTGGGCAAATCACTTAATCTCACAATGCATGTGAACTGAGGCTCATGTAAAGCGCTCCAATACCTTTAAGTCGAGTTTGCGCTATATTTTGAGAACAGCAGAAGAATACACCAATAAGCAAAACACAAAGCCTTAACATAAAGAAAGATAAATAAAAACCAAAATGCGAGTTATGTAGGTGTACACTGTTCTACATGTATCCGCACGTATGTTTGCCCCCCTCGCAAAATATTTAAGATGTTTTGCATTATTCCAGAAAACAACCTTGACTTAAATATGCTCTCCTTCCCTGCGGTGTGCTTCATCTGTTGAAGTCTGCCAGCATGCATCCTTTCAAAATATTATTGTAATTGGATTTTTATAGCGCTTGGTATCCCTAACGAGGAGGCGAAGCGCCTATCTGAAAGCAATGGAGCAGAGCATCAAAGGGCTGGGAGGTTCCAGTCTTGGCGTTGGTTCAAGAGCCTGTGATCCTGGGCAAATCACTTAATCTCACAATGCATGTGAACTGAGGCTCATGTAAAGCGCTCCAATACCTTTAAGTCGAGTTTGCGCTATATTTTGAGAACAGCAGAAGAATACACCAATAAGCAAAACACAAAGCCTTAACATAAAGAAAGATAAATAAAAAACAAAATGCGAGTTATGTAGGTGTACACTGTAAAATCTACACGCGAGGAAGCCAAACGGGCCTAGTGAAAGCAGGGGAGCGAGCGCTGCATTTCATTAAAGTGATCGCAGACACGGCAATCAAGCAGGATGGCTCTGTCTCCCTTCACGCCCAGGGAGGAGGGAGATGCGAGCAGAGCATCAAAGGGCTGGGTGAGAAGGGAGGGGGGAATGCAAGGGTCAAAGCGGCGAAAGGGAAAGTAATCGAGCAGAGCATCAAAGGGCTGGGTGAGAAGGGAGGGGGGAATGCAAGGGTCAAAGCGGCGAAAGGGAAAGTAATCGAGCAGAGCATCAAAGGACTGGGTGAGAAGGGAGGGGGGAATGCAAGGGTCAAAGCGGCAAAAGGGAAAGTAATCGAGCAGAGCATCAAAGGGCTGGGTGAGAAGGGAGGGGGTAATGCAAGGGTCAAAGCGGCGAAAGGGAAAGTAATCGAGCAGAGCATCAAAGGGCTGGGTGAGAAGGGAGGGGGGAATGCAAGGGTCAAAGCGGCGAAAGGGAAAGTAATCGAGCAGAGCATCAAAGGGCTGGGTGAGAAGGGAGGGGGAATGCAAGGGTCAAAGCGGCGAAAGGGAAAGTAATCGAGCAGAGCATCAAAGGGCTGGGTGAGAAGGGAGGGGGGAATGCAAGGGTCAAAGCGGCGAAAGGGAAAGTAATCGAGCAGAGCATCAAAGGGCTGGGTGAGAAGGGAGGGGGGAATGCAAGGGTCAAAGCAGCGAAAGGGAAAGTAATCGAGCAGAGCATCAAAGGGCTGGGTGAGAAGGGAGGGGGGAATGCAAGGCTCAAAGCAGCGAAAGGGAAAGTAATCGAGCAGAGCATCAAAGGGCTGGGTGAGAAGGGAGGGGGGAATGCAAGGGTCAAAGCAGCGAAAGGGAAAGTAATGGAGCAGAGCATCAAAGGGCTGGGTGAGAAGGGAGGGGGGAATGCAAGGGTCAAAGCAGCGAAAGGGAAAGTAATCGAGCAGAGCATCAAAGGGCTGGGTGAGAAGGGAGGGGGGAATGCAAGGGTCAAAGCAGCGAAAGGGAAAGTAATCGAGCAGAGCATCAAAGGGCTGGGTGAGAAGGGAGGGGGGAATGCAAGGGTCAAAGTGGGGAAAGTAATCGAGCAGAGCATCAAAGGGCTGGGTGAGAAGGGAGGGGGGAATGCAAGGGTCAAAGCGGCGAAAGGGAAAGTAATCGAGCAGAGCATCAAAGGGCTGGGTGAGAAGGGAGGGGGGAATGCAAGGGTCAAAGCGGCGAAAGGGAAAGTAATCGAGCAGAGCATCAAAGGGCTGGGTGAGAAGGGAGGGGGGAATGCAAGGGTCAAAGCAGCGAAAGGGAAAGTAATCGAGCAGAGCATCAAAGGGCTGGGTGAGAAGGGAGGGGGGAATGCAAGGGTCAAAGCAGCGAAAGGGAAAGTAATCGAGCAGAGCATCAAAGGGCTGGGTGAGAAGGGAGGGGGGAATGCAAGGGTCAAAGCGGCGAAAGGGAAAGTAATCGAGCAGAGCATCAAAGGGCTGGGTGAGAAGGGAGGGGGGAATGCAAGGGTCAAAGCAGCGAAAGGGAAAGTAATCGAGCAGAGCATCAAAGGGCTGGGTGAGAAGGGAGGGGGGAATGCAAGGGTCAAAGCGGCGAAAGGGAAAGTAATCGAGCAGAGCATCAAAGGGCTGGGTGAGAAGGGAGGGGGGAATGCAAGGGTCAAAGCGGCGAAAGGGAAAGTAATCGAGCAGAGCATCAAAGGGCTGGGTGAGAAGGGAGGGAGGAATGCAAGGGTCAAAGCGGCGAAAGGGAAAGTAATCGAGCAGAGCATCAAAGGGCTGGGTGAGAAGGGAGGGGGGAATGCAAGGGTCAAAGCGGCGAAAGGGAAAGTAATCGAGCAGAGCATCAAAGGGCTGGGTGAGAAGGGAGGGGGGAATGCAAGGGTCAAAGCGGCGAAAGGGAAAGTAATCGAGCAGAGCATCAAAGGGCTGGGTGAGAAGGGAGGGGGGAATGCCAGCAACAGAGGAGCCCGCGAAAGTGAAAGTGATCGTGATTACGATCGCTACGGAGGAAAGACACATGGCGCTGCGCGCGTGCACGTTCACGTGCACTGTAGCTTTAGGCCACGGCAGCACTTTGAAAAGCCCAGATATAAAATGTCTCTTCGAGCCTTTGGCTCGCGAGACCTAAAGAAGAGGTGAGGTCTGACCTCCACATCAAGCCGGGGGCTGGAGTTGGCCATTGCCCGAGCAATTGGACGTGCCAGGGCGGAATGGCGCCAGCTGCAGAACGGTGCATACACAGAGAACACAAAAAAGAGACTTTAACGGTGGGTCGGCCCGCTGTGCCACCCCAAGGACCCGGAATATTCTGCCCCTCCCCCCCCCCCGAGGTTGGCATGAGTAGTCCCGCTCTTTTCCCCTCCGCTGGGAGTGGTTTACTGCGCATTGCGGATGAAGCCGGAGGAGCCGCATGACACAGCAAGTGAGGCCTTTTGAAAGTCACTCACAGGGGACCTTGTGATAGGATCGATACCCAGTGGGCGGCTGGCATTAGAGGCTCTCCCGTAACTCCGAAACGAGCTCTACATCACGTCACGCATACGATGCCCATGCCCAATGAACCACCCGCCCCCTCGGATTGCACAGCGCAACGACAATACCCGAGCAATACGGTGGATCTGGGGTGGAAAACCCGAAAGGCCATGTGTGCTCTCTCAACACACAGGCAGGCAGCGGTGAGTACCAACCCAGTCCTACTTTACTCTGTGTAGTGCAGACCCAGACCATCAAAGATGGAAGGCAGGGGCCAGCGGGGTACGCAATAGGCGAAACTTGAAAAGTACGCCTACACTAAGACTCAATCTGAACACACATATCAGGACCCCACTCAGACAGCGGGCCCCATAGTAGCGGAGAGATCTGAAGTCACGCTACAGGACATTATGACCACCTTAAACAATATCCATTCCTCACTGGACTCACGTATAGGATCAATCTCAGTGGAACTCTCATTGATTAGGGCAGATTTTCAGAAAATGTCTGCCAGAGTAACGGACGTCGAAGCAACTACGTCAGCCCTCACTAACTAAACGGCCGCTCTCAAAAGACAAGTGCGCCAACTTGAAGTAGACAACAAGATGATAGCGGCCAAACTTGACGATCAAGAAGGACGCTCGAGGCGTAACAACATTAGACTCATTGGCGTGTCGGAATGGGCAGGAGGAACAGCTCTGGACCTGCAGGTTGAAGACCTAATAAAGAACTAACTACAGCAATAAGGCCTCTCCAATTATTTTTCCGTCGAAAGGGCTCACCGCGTCCCAGGAGGGAGGCACAAACCAGGGGTCCTCCCGAGACCCATCCTGGTCCGCATTTTCTGCTTCCATGATCGCAATGTGATTCTGCAGACAGCACGTGTCACTCGCCCGATACGCTTTGAAAACAGTAGTATAACAATCTTTCCGGATTATACAGCGGCAGTAACAAAGCAAAGATGGGGTTTTTTAGAGGTAAAAAAGGAGATCCGGAATCGTGAGCTCAATTATGCAATGCTTTTCCTGGCAAAGTTAAGGGTAGAGGCCGAAGGCAAAACATGATTCTTCACGATGCCAGAAGAGGCTCAGGAATGAATGGTTGGAGGGATGGCACCGAGCCTTGGGCCCTGGACGATCTGGTAGGAAATATGGGCAGCACTCGCACGACAAAGCGCCAGAAGAGCCAGATGAGACAAGGACACAGGAAAGCTCACCACAAACAGGTGGAGGGGAGTAAGAATTTCTGCACCAATAGTGGTATTCAGGGCTAGTCCACCTATTTAACGACTAGCGCAAATTAAGGATTACATTGAAAACAGCTTTGCCGTGAAGGGACGACTCCCCACATAGTAGCTGAGGAGACACCGTGGCAACCGCCTATCCCTGGCTGACAACACAAGCACTGAACATTTGATTGATATTGTAAACAATGTTTAATTTTGCCCATTTATATGCTACAAGCCAAAATCATAAACTATAATTATGCAAACAAGGTAAACCGCAGACATGGGGGGTGCTGGAAGGGCTTTCGGAGACCTCTACCCTCCATCAAGGTGCCGTGGATGGGAACTAAGCACTCTGCGGAGTTGGGGAGGCAGGTAGTTAAACGTCTGTCTTAATTCGGATCCCAAAGCTGTCCAACATATTGAGAGTGGTGTGGAGATATGGATGGGGCTATGATGGCAGAAAGGTCAGCATATATACATTGAGGGTGCCCCAAAAAGTGGGAAAGAGTATGGGGAATGTGGAACTCCTATAGAGGGAACATTTGTACCCCACTCCCTACGGAGTCAGATATAGATTTGAGTTGAATTGGATAAATCTAGAACAATGATAGATGAAGTCATCTACTTCAAATGTGATAACTGTGCAGTTGTTGATGATGTTTTATTGTAAGGAGAAACGTTCTATGTGTGACAAGAAGCAATTGTAAACATATGATTTTGTGTTTAATTTGTAATCAATAAAAAGTTTTTTTTTTTTTTATAAATCCTTATTCTATATTTTTTCCACAGGCAAATGCACAGGAAACTAGATTTCCAAATCATCGGGAACAAATCAATCAGATATGTATATTTTCCTTCATATCATAAATAAACAACTAATGTTACCACAATAGTGTTGATTCTTTAATTCCATGTCTCTGTTTATTTTTCTTTTCAGGTTTATGTTGCCATGAGAGGCAAGCCCATAGATACAGACTGCCTGGTCACGGCTTGAGGCCAGGAGCGGGTGCCTGCGAAGAGGCAGGAGCCGGTGAAGAAGCAGGAGAAGGCAAGGAAGCAGGAGCATGAGCCGAAGACAATGCTGGAAGTGACATCCAGTTTTGTGCTAACCCAGCAAATCCACCAGACATGACCCGGAAGTAGGTGAGTGACTTGTAGGAGGGCGGGTTACTCGCTAGAACGTGAATCGCTATTCTGCCTGTCAGGAGCGGGCCAGTCCCGAAAGAAACCCCCACCTCAAGGTAACCCCAACAGGTTTGGGTTTTCCCAGATACCGACCGTTAAACAAGCGTAACAAACAAGTGGCATGGACATGACCCACAGGTTCCCATGTTCTATCCTCCAGTCTGTTCCCCTTACAATGGATAAAATATGGTAAGCTACATCTTACTTTCCTGGAATCAACAATAGACTCTTATCTCATACTCAGAACCATTATTAACCTGTACAGGCAATTTAGTTCTCATGGCCACTGGTTTTAATAAAGAAACAGGAAAAAATGGGTGAATTCGTAATGTAGCAGGAAGGGCCATTTTAATGAATACAGTATTAGTGACCTTCATAATCGTATAAGGACCAATGAAGTGGAGCTTAAACTAGAGTGTTCCTTTTACAGCAATATTCTGAGTGGATAACCACACCTTGTTCCCTATTGCATAACGAGGGAAAAGACAATGATGGAGATCTGTGTGTTCCCTTATACACTGCCTAAGCTTTATTCAAATTGATTTGGGCTGTTTTATGTGTTTCCTGTAAGTGTTCAATAAACTCCTTAGATGCAGGACAGGGTGAGATAGAAGCCCAAACCGAGGATGAATTCATAATTACAGAAAGTGGGGGCACACCCAGAAGAAGAATGTATCCCATTGTTTTATAGATAATCAATGTTATTGATTTTAAAACATGAAAAACCAGCAGTAGTCAAATGCAACAAGTTACAGCAGTAGTAGAATATCCTTATATTACATATATGGAAAAGCACCTGCGATACATAGTCTCATGAAATCTCACACAATGCCCACATTTCCTAAAGTGGGGTACTGTTATTCTATCTGCCCCAGCCATTTGCCCCAGACTTTGTGGGGTTTCTCCAGGCACCCTCTGGCCTCATAGATAGACTTCTCTTGTGTGGTGCACCAGTCCACCCCCCTGCGCCATTTCGTTATAGTGGGTGGGGCAGGATTTATCCAGTTAGCAGCAATGTCCCTCTTGGCCACTACCATGGCTGTGTTCAGAAATAGCTTGTCAGATCTGGAGCCGTCTAAACCATCTGTGATTCCCAGGAGCCCATTAACGGATTATGCGGGACCTCCCATCCCAGAACCTAAGAGAGTTCCTGTCCTATGGAGTCCCAATATCATGCAATAACTGGGCAGGTTCATACTATGTGGTAAAAATCTGCTTGGTCTTGTTGACAATGCGTACATGATGCAGTTGGCTTCAGGCCTGCGCTATGAAGGCATTTTGGTGTTAGATATGCAGCGTGTAAATAATATAATTGGATCAGATAGACTCTAACTGTGGTAGTGACTGTTTTGGGTGCCATCAGAGCATCTCTCCAATCTTCCTCCTCAAGCGGCCCGATCCATCCCTCTCATCGGCTCCTAACTTGACCTAATGTGTTTGGAGTGTTATGTGTTAGGGAGTGGTAAATACGGGAGATCCCTCCCCTTCCCAGGTTACCTGTCATGGTTTGCACCTCGGGGGGACTGTACTCTGGTAGTGAGGTGTCATTTGGAATGTGGTTGCGAAGGGCATGGCGTAGCTGTATATACCTATAAAATTGAGAAGAGTGTGTGGAGTACCGGGTCTGTAAGTCTTGAAAAGTGAACATGTGGTCACCTGTCCATACGTCTCCAAGCTGTGAAATACCAATAAGATCCCAGGTCCTGAATCCCTCTAAATTGCTGACCTCTCGGAGCCAGGAGCCCTGCCAGAGCGGCGTGTACCGGGTCAACCTATTCAGCCATTGGGTGTGGCGCAAGGATGCGCGCCAAGCCAGGAGAACCACCTGCGTCACCATGGGCATAGATCTGGGTATAGGGCCCCCGTACATCATCACCTGAATCCTAAGGCAGCGTCTGGTACCACAAGATGGCATGAATCCACATTGGTCAGGGTTGATCAACTTAGTGAGATAGGGCCTCAGTCAGTTAGCTAGGACCGATGCAAATATTTTAACTTTCACATTACTGAGAGAGATTGGGCGATATTCAGCACAGTGTGCTAAGGGAGGTTGTGTTTTAGGGATCACCACGATGGTGGCGGTGTCTGTTTACGGAAGAAATGAGCACTTTTCGACAGCTTCGGTGTACATTTCCAAGAGATGTGGGACGAGTGTCTCGCGGTAGGCCGCATAGTACTCCTGCGGGAGTCCATCAGGGTCTGGAGTTTTGCCTGATGTGGTGCGTGACATGGTGTTGTTGATCTCTTTCTGCATAATAGGGCGGTCAAGGTCTGCCATTTCGGCTTCATTGAGGCGAGGGAGGTGGAGGTGTTCTTGGTTGATTCGCTCCGGGAGAGAAAGTTTAGGGCACTGCTCTCAGTAAAGTTCTGAATAGTAAGTAGAAAATATCTGGGTCATCACTGAGGATGTGCAGTGGACAGTGCCGTCTAGGTCCTTAATCTCTGGAATTATGCGGTTAGCCATGGGGTATGTGGCCAATCGGTGTAAGATTTCCCATTTACCCTGGCTACAGAGGATCTCCACAGTAGGTAGCAGCCTCCAAGGGAATCTGCCTGATCTTGTCTCTTAGAAGTGCAAGCTGTCTGTTCTGTGGGTCTTCTTGCCGCCCAACGTCCTGTTCTCAAGGAGGGTAATAAAAGTCTCTTCTGAAATTAAAGCTCCAAAAATGTGTTCTCTAGCTATAATGGGAGGCTGATCAACAGGGAAGCCTGTGTCATCATAACCAAATCGAGACAAATCCTTCCCATGTTTTTTCACTGCTTGAAATTGGATAACAAAATCAAACTCACTGAAGTAGAGAGTCCATCATAGTTGTCTCATGGACAGTGATCTAGCAGATTTCAGAAACTGTAGGTTGCGATGATTTTTGTGGACAGTGACTGGGTGAAGGGCTCCTAACAAATACTGCTTCCATTCTTCAAAGGCTCTCTTAATCGCAAGCAGTTCGCTATCTCCCACAGAGTAGTTTTATTCCACAGGGGTCAATTTATGAGAGTGAAAGGCGACAGTGTGCAAATAACCAGTTTACCTATCTCTTTGGGATAAGACCCTCCCCCCACCACTACCTGGGATGTGTCTGTCTCAACTGTGAAGGGTTTGGATGCATCAGGGTGCTTCAGTATGGGAGCTGTAACAAATGCTTCTTTTAGTTTTGTAAATGCTTCTTCTGCGTTAAAAGACCAACTTAAGGTAACCCCCTTTCTTAGCAGTTTAGTAAAAAGAAATGTGAGGGTAGAAAAGTTAACCATAAAACACCTATAAAAGTTGGTGAATCCTCAAAAATCTGTATCTTTTTCACTGAACGAGGTGACTGTCAGTTAGTGTTTGCAGAAACGTTTTGGGGATCCATGCTTACCCCATCCTGAGACAATAGGGATCCCAAAAAGGTAACTTTTGTCGTGTTAAACTAGCATTTATACAATTTCACATAGAGTTGGTTTTCTATCAATCGGTTCAAAACTGCCCTTACATGTTCATTATGTTCTGTGGTGTACGAGGAGTATACTAGAATATCATCAATATAGCCGATGACACAGATGTCCAACATATCTCTTAGTGCTTCATTTACGAAGAATTGAAAGGCTGCAGGGGCATTACACAGACCAAATATAATCACCAGATGTTCATATAATCTGAATTTAGTAAGAAAAGCAGTTTTCCACTCATCTTCTTCTTCTACTCTTACTAAATGATAGGTCCCTCTTAACTCTAGTTTGGTAAACACAGTGGCTTCCTTGACTTGGGCAAGCAAAGATTATTTATTCTTATGTCATTGCGAGATCTCTGGGACCCCCTTATCATTTTGGTATAAAAAAAGAGGAGAAGAAGCTGGTAATTGGAAAGGTCAAAAGAACCCCATGCACAGCATTTTGTCTAGATATTCCCTGAGATAAATGTTTTCCTTTTCCGTTAAAGCATGGATTCTACTACAGGGTATTTGAGCTCCTGTGATAAAATCGATACGACAGTCATAAGGTCAATTGACGACTTAAAAAAATAAAAGTCTGTCAAATCCTGACAATGCATGGGCACTTCAGGTATTACTTCGTCTGTGGTGACTGCTATATTTTGGGAAGTATAGTTTCTGGGAAACAACATGACTTACAAAGCTCAGAACGAAAAGACAAGGTATGTTTTTTCCAGTCTATGTTGGGGTTGTGCTGCATTAGCCAACGTATACCTAAAATTGCTTAGAACTTAGGTGATTGAATGAGCTCGAAATTAACAATGTCTTTACGTTGTTCTGGAATAAGAAGACTACCTTTATCAGCTGCATGAGTAATGAGACCGGATTTTAGATTACTCCAGTCGACGGTCTTGACCTCTTCTATTACTTTCTTAACCACTAAAGGGATCTCGGTGTTCAGCCCACTGAATGTCCAAAGAATTACCAGTGGCATCAGAATAGATAATGATCTGAACTTCAATAGACTGATTTTTTCATAGAATAAATGATTTTACAAAAAAATGATGATAAACAAAAAGCTACCAGTTGGTAGATGATTGGACCCAATCTACATGAAGTACATGTCTCCTTGGACCTCAGGCTCAGTAGTTTCCTGACTCACCACGTTTCTTGGATTTCACAGAGCAATCCCTTAGAAAATGTCCTTGCTTTCCACAACATAGGCACAATTTCTTATCTCTGCACCTTTGTCTTTCTTCATCACTGAGTGGCCCCCAGGTACTACCAATTTGCTTTGGCTCAGGTTCCTCTATAGTTTTTTCTGGTTCGATTTTCTTGACTTTATACATCACCATCCCTGTTTTTCAAGACACCCTTTTTCAATACGCTTTTCATGTAACCAATGGTCCAATCCGACCACAAAGTCAATCAGAGCATTACGTCACTCTGAGGGGATCTACCACTTGAGCCAATAAATACTTTAACTTATCTCTAAGCTCTTTGTAGAAGAGAGAGCTTCATTTAGCTTTGGGCCACCCTGCTTTTGCTAATAATCTATTAAAACAAGAACTGTAGGTCTAAGAGTCTTTAGAGCCTTGATTGAAGTTCAAAAGTTCACTGTCCACTGACTGCATGAATGAATGTCTGTCAAATAATCTACGCAGTTCATCCTTGAAATCAGCGTAATTTTACAATGAGGGATCATTACACTCAACTAATGGGATGGACCAAGTGGCCACAGTTCCGCCGAGATATGATAGAACAAAGGCTACCTTAGATAGCTCGGCAGGGAAATAGGCAGCTTTATACATATAATGCAATTGACACTGGTTTATAAAAGTGGCAAATTTTGCTGGCTCCCCCAAAAATCTCTCAGGAGGGCCTAATGGTATAGACGATGGGGTAGTTAAATGAAACACAGGTTTACTGGTACTAGAAGATGAAGATGGTGAAGGGAACAGATTTCCAGTTGCCCCTGTCGTAACCCCTGTTGCCATAGCCGGAAGTGAACTGTAGTATCCTCAGGTCATGTTATTATGTTCCCTTCATTCTGTACCTAGCTGCTCAGCCAGTGTGAGTGTTCCGCGTAGAATGTTAGTGTGGGTGGAATGCTTGGATACTGTGTGGGACTGAGACAGTTGGGAAGATGGGCTGAGCAGCTAGGAGGCTGCTCCTGGTGGGGCTTATGCTGGGGCCTATGTTGGGGCCTATTGTGGAGCTTGATCTGGGGCCTGTTCTGGGTTTACTACTTCTACACCTAAGATCTCAATAAACTTCGTCTACTCCTACCTGGCCACGTCTACAGCGTCTACTTGTACATCCTGCACAAGTGGGGCCAGCCCACTACATTTATGGCGACGATCTGGAGAAAACCTCACGCAAAAAGCAACATGAAGTCAACCAAGAATGAGGAGTGGACCAAGAGAACGTGTAGAAAAGAACCAAGGTCATGTAAAATGAAAAAAAAAGAAACAAACGTCAAGAAATTTAAAGAAAAGGAAAGAAACCTATTTTGCGACGCAGCTGAAGTCAAAGAAACATAGCAAGCATGCCTGTTTGCCCCACCAGTGTCCACCACATCAGACAGCCCAGCCCAGGCGTGCTGTGTTTTCATCTATGAGTCTACAACACCAGTAAAAACGGTTTCAACCTTGCTTACTTTTTGGAGAAGAAAATGTGCCACAAGAAAAGTCTACAGTGACAACTAATGTCGAATGTGCCACAGAAAATTAATATAGTGCCTGGAGAAGCAAGGTAAACTGATGCTGTTTTTTTTTCATCTCCTGGATATGTATTTCTAAGGCTGATTGAGTTTTAATGGACTTTTCTGCTACGTGAAATATCTACAGTGCTTCAAGAAGAAAGTTAATTTATTCATGCCTTAGTTTTTGCCTCAAGTGCGGAGTGAAGTAATTTTTTAAGGTCAGAGGGTGTTTTTTTTACAAAAAAAAGTAATCGCCTCGGATTGCTGCATGCCGGTTTTGTGAAACGACTGGGTGGAAAGCTTTGAATTTACGTTTGTGGCATATGTACGTTGTTTCCCTGCTGCCTGGCCTCAAGAGAAACAGTTACGCGGCATTTCAAATTTAAATTATAGCACGCGTTTCTTACCGGATCAGTTATGTCCCGTGTCCCGTGGAGCAGAGGGTGAGTTCATGACGTCTTCGATTCTTCCTGGTATTCTATACTGCAAAAGGACGTTTTGATGCTTGAACGCGCCGTGAGCCACTCGGTATAGGTTTCAGAACGTGCCACCATCTTGTGGCTGGAGGTCCCAGTCACAATTCCACGACCAAGAGATATTTCTTTGCCAACGACGTTTGTTTCATAATCTGCCAACCACGTTTTGTGCGCAAAAATAAAGTAAATTGAAAAAAAGTCGGCGACGATTGGGCACAGGTGCTACAGTACTCGTGCTGTGAGAGCCTGAGGGGAATTTGCGCATCGGCGTAACCAAGAGCAAACGGAAAATAAAAAGGAACAGTACAACGAAATAAGAAGAAGCAGAGAAGTGGTGTCTTCGTATTTATAAAGGTACTGTGTTTTTTTATCAAGATAAAAAAAAAGGTAGCAGCGGAAAAAGAGTCAACAGTAAGCACTCGCCGTTAGCTGATGAAGCGACGAAGCAGTGTATTCAAGTTTCCAAACTGCGTGTGCCACTACATTCATTCAGTGCTCAATTGTTTTTAGAAAGGCCTGTCGCGGTGACAGGCACACCATTGACTGTAGAAATACGAGTAGTTGTTGGACATGTTTTAAAGATTTCACGCCAATATGTTTTTTTTTCACAAGTGGAAGAATTTAACGCAAAAATGTTTCACAAGAGAATTAATTTAACGCAAAAGTGTTTTTCTTTCTACAATGTCTTGTGTTTGCTGTATGCCAACGTGGTTTTATCGCTATGTACGAGTTCTTGTTTTGTTGGCATGGGAGTGGGTACTAGTCCCATGTCTCTTATTTACGCATCCCTGCTTAAGGGATAGGGGTGGGTTTTTAGTCCCATGACCCTTGTTTCAAAAGTTTTTTCCCTGCCTGCCTAAGGGATAGGAGTGGGTTTTAGTCCCATTTCCTCTTTAGATAGTTTTATCCCTGCTTAGGGATGGGAGTGGGTTTTTAGTCCCATCACCCCACGTTCACAGTAATTTATATGGGAATGGGTTTTAGCCCCATTTTTTTAAAAGGGGGTTTTAGTCCCTCCTTTGAGTTTGGGTGTCAGTCCCATTTACTCTGTTATAGGGGGTTAGAGTCCCACCTATTTATAGGAGGTTAGAGTCCCACCTATGTCATTAGTAATGGGTACCAGTCCTACTTACTAAGTTTAAAGGGGGTTTTAGTCCCACCTTTACGTGTATGTTGGGTATCAGTCCTTTCATTTACGTTTTCGCTGTCTTCTGTGTGTGTAGCCATCTTTTGATGCCACACTGTGCTGCGTGTCGGTTTTACATGCTTCACGTGTCAGTGGGTTTCAGTCCCATGTGACGTATTATTTACATTTGGGTGTTAGTCCCAAACATGTGGGTTTTAGTCCCATAGTGTCCCTTACATGAGAGGTGGCGTTTGGGTTGTCGTCACAGTCTTCTCACGTGAGAAGTACTTCCTTGGGTGTTGTTCTACCCATAGACATTTATACCCGTAGGATTCTACTCTGGGTATCATATTCATTTGTCGTATGTGAGCTCTTATTTCACTTCTAAAAAATTTTTTGTTCAGTATTAAGGGAAGGGGATGGTGATCTATGCTTGCATCTTTCCTTTCTCCTTAGTGTGTCTGTTTTCCCTCTCGTGATGTATTTCTACATGCATTCCTGGGTTTATGGACTATTCATATCTTGTGTACATTTCTGTATTTATTTGTTTGCTTATTAGTAGTTTGGGTTTATTTTAGGTTTTATTAATTTTCAGTGTAAAGGAAGAGGATGTGTAGTATCCTCAGGTCATGTTATTATGTTCCCTTCATTCTGTACCTAGCTGCTCAGCCAGTGTGAGTGTTCCGCGTAGAATGTTAGTGTGGGTGGAATGCTTGGATACTGTGTGGGACTGAGACAGTTGGGAAGATGGGATGAGCAGCTAGGAGGCTGCTCCTGGTGGGGCTTATGCTGGGGCCTATGTTGGGGCCTATTGTGGAGCTTGATCTGGGGCCTGTTCTGGGTTTACTACTTCTACACCTAAGATCTCAATAAACTTCGTCTACTCCTACCTGGCCACGTCTACAGCGTCTACTTGTACATCCTGCACACGTGGGGCCAGCCCACTACATGAACCTTGTTGTAAAGTGTCTACTCTAAGTGTAAGGGCTTGGGTTTCTTTTTGTAAGTTCCCATTCATATGAGCTAGGGCTGTTAGGGTTATTTAATGATCTTCCATCTCGCTCGGGCGAAAAGTAAATGTGGGCTTTGAGTTCTGTCAACCTCACCTGGTATTTTCAGAGGTGCGAGATGCAAGTGGTGATGCTAATTCCCAACTTCCCTCACCCACCTCAATGCCCAGCAAATTCAAAGCAAGAAAGGTGTAATGGAGGAGGAGGTGAAGACAAAGGGAAGAGAATTTCCCGTTCAAGGTGAACATCAGGAGGATAGGCGAACATCGGAGCCTTCCTATGTGTGTCTAAAATAATAAAAAGCAATATGTGTATCCGTTTTGGAACAGAAACAAGTGTACTTCAGAAATAGCATATTTTAATAATTCTATGGATAAACATGACACAGTAAGCTACCTGTACATTTCCTGTCTTCGACTATGCATGAAAATGATGATGAATGCAGACCAGAGGATTCCCTAGGCAATCAAAAGAAAGCAATCAGATGATATGACTTAGCACAGCATAATATATAAGATGAGAAAATGTAGAAAGCACTAACCTCTGTCTAGGTAAGATAAGAAATTTGAAAAAATGCCCCAATTATCAGATAGACAAAAAATAAAAGATGGACTAACCAAAGAATATATTTCTCAGGAAATAAAGGCAATAAGTTCATGGCACAAAAAGGTGCAGAGCTAAAATGAAAGTATAAGTTCCTTGACATCAGGAACTCACTAAATCCTTATTTTATATTTTTTCCTCAGGCAAATGCACAGGAAATTAAATCTCCAAATCATCGGGAACTAACCAATCAGATAAGTATATTTTCCTTCATGCCATAACTAAACAACGAATGTTACCGCATTAGCGTTGATTCTTTAATTCCATGTCACTATTTATTTTCCTTTTTAGGTTTATGTTACCGTGAGAGGCGAGCTTGTTGATACAGACCACCTGGTTATGGCGTGCGGCCAGGAGCAGGAGCCAGAGAAGAGGCAGGAGCCGGTGAAGAAGTAGGAGCAGGAGAAAGCGAGGAAGCAGAGGCGGAAGCCGAAAATCATGCTGGAAGTGAGATCTGGCATTGTGCTAACCTGATGTGACCTGGAGGCAGGTGAGGGACTTGTAGGAGGGCAGAAGACGTGCACGTCAGCTAGAACGCAAAGTGTTATTCCTCCTGTGCCAGCACATTTTATTGTGCTCAAGCTCTGCCCCGATGGCACATGCGATTGGGAGCGGAGCAGTCCTGAGATATTCATCAGAACCTCTCTTTAAGCTTTTTGATGGTGAGGGTTTGCCCCAAATGGTCTTCATGAGCTAATTTATGATTCTCCATAACCATTAATGGTGGCACGAATCTCTCCCCTCTCATGATCACCCCATTTCCAACCAGGGATAACTCTCCTTGAACTTTAAAAAATTGCCTAATCGCATCTGGAAAAGTTCTTTCTCTTCTCATTTTACTTCTAAATATTTTCTTCACAGCCTCAAGGGTAAAATCCTCACCCAACGTTATTATCCACTCATTCATGGATACACTACCTTGCAAACCTTTGGTTGCATCCTCTATGTGACAAACACCTCTGCATCTGAATTAAACACAGAATCATCTGCCGCTTTGTTAGGTAATCTCAATAAACAATCTGCTTCCTAATTCCTCTACGTCAGCAGGTACTCTATCTCACAGTTATAATCTTGAATCTTTCATCCTGCCCTCAAGCATTTTCTTCACAGCCTCAAGGGTAAGATCCTCATCCATCGCTATTATCCATTCATTCATGGAAACACAACTTTGCAAACATTTGGTTGCATCCTATATGTCAGCCACCACTTCTTTTGAATCAAGCATAAAATTATCTGCTGCTTTGTCAGGTAATCTCGATAAATAATCTGCTACCTTGTTACTCTACACCGGCAGGTTCACCATCTCATAATCATAATCTTGAATCTTTACAGCCAACCTAGCTAATTGACCTGAACAATTGCTTGTACCATTGGGCCCTAACACTAGCAATAGCGGTTTATGATCAGGTCTTAAAGTAAACATTGCACCCCAAATGAACACATGGAAGTTGCTAGTGGCCCAAGCAGCCGCTAGCATCTCTCGCTAAATGACTGTATTGTTATTTTCCGCATCAGGCAATGTGCAAGATACAAAAGCTACAGTTTTTTCCACTCTTCCATGAATTTGCTAAAGTACAGTCCCTATCCCAATGGCACTTGCATCAACAGTAAGTATTGTTTTTAAATCAAACTGAAAAGGCACCAAAATCTCAGCATATGAAATGTCCATTTTCAACTGCTCAAAAGCTTTTATTTTGTCTTTCCGCAATCATTCTTTTCCCTATCTTTCATAGTTCTCTCAGCAGACCACATTATATGCAAATTTCCTGACAAATTTTGCATTGTACTCCAAGAGTCCCATGAAGGATGTCAACTTCTCTTTGTCGGTTGGAATTTTTGCATTCACTATAGCGCTGACTAAATCCATCTTGGGCTTTATGCCTTTGTCAGTAATCAGATGACATAGTTTCTCATCTTCTTTGACCAGGAATTTGCATTCGTGTTTCTGTAGGGTCATACGCGCTCCAGCAATTCGATTAAAAACTTCATTTAATGTCTTGTTGTTATCTCCTACAGTTTCTCCAAAAACGAGTATGTCATTTTGGAAGAAAACCACGTTATATATACCTGTCAATATGTTTGACATTAGTCTTTGAAAAACACTGGCCACTGAAGAGAGACCAAATTGAATTGGTAAACACCTTCAATGGTAACAAATGCTGTCAAATGTTTTGAATCCTGATGCAATTTTACCTGGTGGTATGCACTTCGGAGATCTAATTTAGATAAAAAGCTTGCACCTGGATGACTGGAAAATTAATTAATGTTCGGTAGAGGAAAACAGTCCATAATAACGGCGTGGGTAAGACTGCACAAATCCACACAGAAGCTGAGGGAACCATCAGATTTCTTCGTGATAGCAACCTGAAACAACCATTATGTCACCTCTACTGGTTCAAAGATATGCTCCTTAATCATCTGATCAAGAATTGATTTGACCTCGTTGTGGGCCACTAATGGTACTCTTCTCATGGTGTACTTCAGTGGGATAGCATTTTTTAAAGATTATTTTATGTTGGAAGTCTTTTGCTTCACCAACCCAACTGCTTAGAGTAAACTATCTAATTCTTCATCAAGAACAACACAAATTTGTTCCATAGCTCGAGTTTTTATACGTGCAAGTCGCACTGATGAGACCAACCTAATATTGGAGGACCTTTGACTGCCACATTGGCCTTGCCTTTTGTAAAGCATGTCTTGAATTCAATAGTTGTTGTGAAATACCCTATCACACCAATTTAAGCTACCTGATATCCTTTTAAAATTACATCAGATGTTTTCAATGTCTCTTTAGGCCACAAAGCATCAAACATCTGTTAAGGTATGTTGGTATATAAGGAGCCTGAGTGGACCATCAAAACAACCATCTGATTATTAATTCCGAACTCTGCCTTTAGTTGCAGTTTTCTGTACTCATTCCAATGCTCTTCTTCATCAACTATTAATACTATATGCTTTACACCATCCACAGCTTCTTCCAGAACTGAAACTCTTTTATGAGGTGCTCTGTAAACGAAATTTCCGTTTTTACCACACAGGTGACACTCTCTGCCAAAGGTGAAACAATTTCTTGAGATTGTCAATGAATAACAACAACATCTGTAACGAAAATAAGCTATTTGAGTTTTTCTAAAATTGGGCATTGGGCTTGTCTTTTCACTAGCACCTTTCTCACTACTTTTATTCTGACTGTTTTTTGTCAAATAAAGCTTTTCTTTACAGCATTAACCAATTCTGACATAGAGTCAACTTTTCCTACAGTCTGATCAGGTTTAGTTTCAGATTTTTGCATTTCTTGCATACATTTCTCTGACTCCTCCACAATTTTGGCAATTTTGATCACATCTTTAAGAGTAGGAGTACTTGCAGCCCAAAGTTTTTACTTGAGCACTGAACAATCAATTGATCTTTGATCATCTCTTCTGTCATCAAGCCAAACTTCCACTTTGCAGCTAGCTCCCTCAATCTAGCCACAAAGTAATCAATAGATTTGAATGTTTCTGAAGTTGTATGTAGGACTTGTGATGCCTCATTACAACATTAATAGCCTTCGAAAAGCGATTTTGTAACCGCAGTTTGTCTTTTTTGTAAGCAATTTCTATTGCATCACCAGTCTCCTCGTATACTTCTGGCAAGTATTTGAATACTGCTGGCATTCAGTGCCTAAACATTCCATTAAAATGACTTGCTTCCAAATAGGTGAAACATTGGTGCCTCCTAATGCCAAAATATATTTAAAAAAATGTCGGTCCAATCCTCCCATTCAATAGGGAGGTGACCTTATTGCATAAGGAAAAGGGAGGCACTGTAATTGACTGACTTGAATTCCTGTTGAATCAGACTCTTGACATTTCAGACAAAGCAGGGAAATGAACAACCACAAGAGCAACTAGATGGCACTGTGACAAGAATCTTCTTGTAGCTAAACCATAGAGGATAGGATGTTAACTTCCAAAAACAACTCTTGAAACTGGTCTTGCTCAGAACAGATAGTATGAGCACTGGAAGGATGTGGAACTGCTTGAGTCTCTGCTGAAGTGCTGAGGGAAACTATGTGAGCCTATACTGTTAAAAATAACTGTCATATTCTTGAGTCTGCCACTGTGAAGACGTCTTTATTCAGGACATAACGTTGGGAAAGACACCAACCTAGGTGTTACTCTCCTTAAATCTTCCTTTGGTGCCCTGGTACTTTGATTACACAGGAATAATGCTGCTGCCTATAGACTGCCTCCCAATGCACAGCAATTGGACTCTCATGAAGAAATTACTCACACTGGTGATTGCTGTTGCGTGCTAATCTTACTAACAGAGGGCACCGCTGCCGATCTTGGCCACGCAGCAGTGAACGTTCCAACAGCATGCTCAGCTGACAATCAAGACCCTCGTGCTGATAGCTCTGTGCAAGTGTACTCTCCCTGAAAAATGGCTGATGTAAACTCTGTTGAGCAATAGGCAAGAGAAGGCCTGGAGCGGCTCAGCGGCAGCACATGAGGAAGGCGCGCTTAAAAAAATAATAGTAATAATGTTCCTTTCGGAGAGGGTCGCAGGAAGCGGTTCAATTCTCCAGGTAACGTGAATCCTCTCTAGCGCGAAGCCTCACTTACTTCCGTGATGAGCAAATAAATGTAGCTGGACTCTTGTTCCTTATATACCAGAGTGTCACAGGCTATTCTCTGCCAACTTCAACTTCATTTTGTATTGGTGACTGGCAGGATCCCGCCCTCATCACCAAATAAAGTTTTGTAATTACCACACAACACTAAGGTTCTTCTTTAAGCTTTGATAGCAGGTGAACAACCTGTGTCTCAGAAGCCAGGCACTTCTCATCCAACTGCTTTGCAACTGTCCACCCAATGACCTCACCAATAAAACCCCCTTACCTCGAACAATGACCTACACAACATTCTCTATAATACATGAAAAGCTAAACTGCTAAACACCACATTATAACAGTGTCTCATAGATGTCAAGCAGTGGGTTTGTGTCATGTGTAGTGCAGCGCTACCCTCAAGGCATTATGACTCACACCTTGTTAGAGAATCTTATAGCTATGACCACCAATGTATGCGCTTACTCACTCCAGAGCATATACCTTTCTTCACCTGAGGCTACATGTCTTTCAGATGGCCCTGTCTACATCTGTGCCCACCAGCTGAAAATCTCAGGCTTCGTTTCTTACTTCTGCCACCCACAGAGTGGTTCTTTGCAGCTCTTACCATGTGAGTGTGTGTTTTACAGATGTCATTCAGGGTGTATGATTGAGAAACAACTAACCTTAATACTAATCTCAGAGCCATGCTTCTTACAAATCTCAATATGTAGAGGGAAGGGTGGACATAGTTGTCACTCCCAGGGTATGTGTTTTACAGCTAACACACTCAGGAAAAGGCTTAACAGCAAGAAACCTACAAGATTTTTTAGGGGTTTCTTTCTGGATGTTCATCTGAGAGACTGCTCCCCCAAAGGCATTTCTTACAGTTCTGACATGTGTAGTGGGAAGGATGACGGCAGTCGCCTTTAGAGCATGCCTCTCACATGCAGGTGTCTTACTGATGTTGCCATCAAGGCATGTGCCTTGTACCTCCTACCCTCAAGGTTGCTTCTTACCTATGGTTTACTTAGTTGTTCACTTAATATACGAGGGTTTATCTAAATGGCATGCACCCGTAGGGAGAAAGGAAGGAAAGTGGCAGGAAAATTGATAATGACACGTGGTTTAGTCTCGATACTCTATTGTGTTTATATAAGAGAGGGACTTGAGGTGGTAGGACATGGGGTTCAAACATTAGATAAATTCATGTAATTCAACTAATCTGACTTAATGGGAAGTGTTGGTTTGAGCACAAAATGTCACACGCGCAAGATTAAATTACTATTTATGTGATTTTTAAAAGGCACAAAATATTAATGATAATCTTTGCAATTGTTGACTTTTAGTTACCCCTGACGAAGGGCTGGAAATTAGCCCGAAATGCATTGGGTTCTGAATAAAGAAATGCTGCACTGAACTACTTTTGTATTTGGATCATATTTCCGAAGAGGCCTGGATGGGCACACGTCAATATGAGAAGCATTCCAAATGCATGATGAGATATATGTGGATAAATGGGAGAAGAAAAACGCATGATAAACTTTATGGACAAAACTGGATGAATGTTGAGCAAGATTTAATGGAGTAAAATTGGTTGGATCTGGTATCCTCAATACGCAGTGCGTCTGGGAGTGGAGCGCGGGCTACGCGCTCCCCACACAATTGTTTCAAATTTGGATGCATTCAGGGCAATGCATATCCCAGTTCTGCACGCAACAGCAAAAGTATGTTTAAAATATCACTGATTAAAAAATGAGCGAAAAACACGGAGTGCATACCACCCCCCACATTGTTTACTTAGTTGTGCGGCATACAGCAAGAGATATCTGTGAATGTGTCTTACAGCCAATCACCTGGGTGTAAGACACATTCACAGGCAATTGAGCATTGCATTACTTTGCACCATGGGGCATACCAAGGGTGGAACATGGGTGTTCCCATGCAGCCGCCCAAGGTTTCTCACTCTAAACCCAATTTACTAAATAAAGTAGGTTAGGTGTACCGTGAGTAGGCACACGGAATGAGAAATGCTTTCATTTCTGCTTCCTTTTCCGACTTTGCATGTGTGCTGCACTGTGCAGCTCGCATTCAAAGTGGGAAAATCTTTCCGTTGTGTCTGGGCATTGTATTTTGTACAGGAAGGGTAGACTTCCTGTACAAAAACTATGCTAGCCTAATGCAATCACCCTATTGCTATGGCGCTAATGTATGTGTTTGGCGCACAGCAGCTGTAATCAGCACCGGTGCAAGGGAAAGGGGAGGAGAGAGACATATCTCTGAAGATATGGCGCTCTCCTGCTCCCTCCCTGTTGTGCAATGCACCGTAGCCTTGCAGGGGGCTGCACTGCACTGCGTGAAATGTTTGTAATTCTCCCCCTATGTGTAGAAATCATAGAACATTTTACAAGGAAGGCCCACTGGTGCCACAATGGAAAATCAGGCAGTTTCTACCTCGTCAAGCATAAAGGTCAGATTGTGCCGTCCTGCTGGTCATTCTGTGTATTGTCCTCTCTGAAGTGAATAGCACAGCCATCTCATATCTTGCCCCCAAATTATACAATTTACTTCTGTTGGAATTTGGGTTATTGGCATGGGGGGCAGGAAACCCTACTGAAGCAGGAACCACAATCTCTGTCAGGGTGAAAAACAAGCAAACTCCACTTTAACCTTTTTTTTAATTGAGTAAAATGTAATAAATTATTTGACACTAAAGCGACTAAAAACTAATCAGTAGAACCGGAAATATACACTTTTAAAGATTTCAGGAAGATAAAGCACCTAAAAGCACATAGTGCCACTCATGACTTTCTTGTTGTGTGAGACCAGGTGACACTCACAAGTTCAGCCTGATCGAGACGGAGTGTAGGCCAGATACAGGAACCAGGTTAGCCCAGCTGAAAAGGTTGCCTTTAAAGTCCATTTCTATTCGCTGTGGAAGTGGCCACGAGAAGCAGGGAGAGCATCGCGAATGGTCGTCGATGTAGCACGAAGAGCAGGCCGGCCATTGTGAACTGTGGATCTTCACATTGGTGGTCACCAGGAGCTATTGATGCTGTGGTGTGAAGAGTAGATCTTACGCTGCTGGAAATCGTTGATGGTTGCTGAGGCTGATGTGGCGCGAAGAATCGGCTTCAATGGAACTTCACATTGGTGGGCGGTGCAGATTGCCAGATCTTAGCTAAAAATGGCCCATTCGTGAAGAGCCCAAAATTTAAGGGTGCCCCACTTGGGGGCCAGAAATGTACTCTGCCACAAACCTGACTACCTCCTTATTTAGGAGGACCAACTGGGGTGGGAAGAGCTTTTTCAGGACCACAGATGTGCTCTGGAACAGCCTTCCACTGACATTATAAGCTGCTCCCTCTTTAATTACATTTAGAAATGCCTTAAAGACCTGGCTTTTATCGCAGGATTAGAAGGCACCTGATCATCTGCTTGACTCACTTCTGACATCTGCTGTAGCTATATTCATTTTCTATAGCGCCAAGACGCCCAAGGGAAGGGGTTTGCGCTTTATAATTTACATTCATACATTCATACTACAGCATAGTCCAGCAGGAGATCAGGCAGGTCCAGGCAGCAGGTCAGCTGGGTAGTTGCAGGGAGCCTCTGGAGCTTGTTCTGCTCCTGTAGCTCAAAATAGGCGATCAGCTAGCTAACGTTCTGAGTCATTTCATCCTGGGATGAAGGGTGCTGGTCTAGTCTTCCTTTTTCAGCAAGCAGGGCAGCAGGCAGCAGAGCAGCAGAATAGCAGGGCAGCCGATTGGCAGTCCTTCTGGCAATAAATCATCAACACAGCAGTCTTTCTTCTGTAGTTTCTACAGGTCCAAGTGTTTACTGAAGAGTTGGGTCTGATGGTCCAATATTTATATCCGATGCCCCCTTTCAAGTTGAAGTTTCTGGAGAATGCCTTTTGAAGTCCTTGAAGTTTCCTGCCTCCCCTGTCCTGGCTCCTTGTTGTCCTGGCTGCATGGTTGACAGGTCCCTGGTGTGAATGCAGGCCACAGCCTATTCAGTTGCAAGAGGGACTATGCCCAGCTTCTCCTCCCCATACAGTTTCTCCCTCCCATACTGCCAGTTGATGGCCCATCCGAGCACACCTAATTCCTCTATTGCAGAGGTCTCCAACCTTTTCTGTAATAAGATCTAGTTTTTCTTCAATGAAAATAATCCAGAGCTACTATTAGTAGTGATGTATTGTTGACCACTCCTACTCCTTCTAAGATTATTAGTAGTCATAACATCAGTGCATTAAGCAGGTTTTCCATCAGTAAATTAAAAAACCATTATCAATTTCATATGCTTCTATATAATGGTAATGCATAAAAACCATAACTGCAATCACCCTGGCACCAAGATCATAATATGAGTAATACATCTCTTGAACTAAAATAACAGCTTGATATACATTTTAAAAATCCAACCATTTTTCTCAAATATCAGCTTATGAGTAATGAAAATACACACATTTTCATCTCGAATACATGCTTTTGTACTTTTGTTATGCATATAATAATTCAACCAAGTAAAAGCTTCTAGATCAGCAGGCTGGGCTGCACCCAGGAGAGCTACTCACAGGTACCTGGAGAGCTACTGGCAGGGATGTTTGGGGTGTCACACCTCTCAAATGGATTCTTGGCTCTGTAGTTGTGTGTGGGGATCCTGAGTCGGGTCTGGTATGTATGTGTCATTGTTTCTTGTTGTTCTTATTTCCCTAACAAGCTCATTTATTTGGATCTGGGTCTTTAATACATATATGGTACCCTGTTTTACATACAAGTCGTAAATCTGTTCCCATAGAAGTGCTCCTTGAATGAGTGCAAATGTACTGCTATTTGGAATTCATAAACATTAGCAGTAGTAGGATTGGACTGCTGCACCAGTTTCAAGTTTCCAGGCATACTTCTGGTAACCAAACGCCCAAAAGGTGATGGGATGAATACTTGCAAATAGTCCAACCGAGGGCACATGTCATGGGTACACAGGGGTAGATGGCGTGCACCCACTATGTTTAGAGGGTGGACGCTGTCCACCCTTCCAAGAAGTTGCCCCACCGAAATCTGCTGAACTCATCCAAGTGTAATTTTCAGACACTAAGACATATTCAGCAGCGCCTGCAGTTGTCAGCAGCAATGCGCAGGCAGTTAGGGGGCTTTCCAATTTCAGCTTCCAGCTGGGCTCAAAACAAAGGAGGAATATAAGAGCCATCAGGCCTCCTTTTGTTTGAGTATCCTGGCCGGGAGCCTCACATTTGGATGCAAATGCAATGGAGGGGAAACTGAGGGATGCAGCTTGTTATCAATTCACAAGTACTTAAGAGAGGCATGCTTTTGACTTTATTCAGTCCCTATATGTAAGAGAAATGCATGCACTGTCAGAATGTCATACGTGTTGGTCTGTCCCAGTATTTACACAAATAAAAACTTAAATACCACTATTTTGTTTTATTTCTTTGATAGCATTACTCATCACAATGCAAGATGCCCGAGTGTTTTACAGCACAAGTACACATTATACATTGACAATAAATCATAAAAGTCTGTAAATCAATGTACAGGATGTGTCACATAAGACAGTGACCGTTACAAGGTGTAGGAGTCACATATCGTCCTTCATAGCTCACTCTCCTACATTAGAAGTATTACAATTTATGAAATGCAAGTACGAAAAGGAACTCTTTGTCAAAAGCAGTAACCCACATACCTATCTACTGAAAATAAAAATCTGTCATCTGCATGTTACATGATGTGCTTTGAAAGAGACACATTCATCATCTATCATACTTTTAGTTAAGACTGGGACTCGAAAAGAAATATCCCTCCACCAAATGGGTTACCCACCAGAGTTATCTTACCGTGACTATTATTTCCTAAAACTTACTGAGAACACAAGTATCTCTTCAGCAAGTGCCTTAACCCCATAAGATATTTTAAAATGCAACCAATTAAGCAGAAAAGATTTACTGTCACATTTCTCCTTGTTGCCAATTTCTTTGTGGTACAGTTAAAAAAAAATATATATGTAAGTTGAGAACCAGATTTAGTGTCAGGGATGCTTCACTTTTTTGGCACAACCCTGGTGGTAATTTTTATTTTGGGATATATAATGACGCACAAATCCTGTTTGTGTGGCTTTGCAGAACAAAAACAAACCCGAACGCAAGGCAGCACATTGCGCTGCCTTGCGTTACCATGAATCAGGTGGGCGTTACATGGATGGTGCATATGAGTTCCTGTGTGTCCGTCTATGCATTTTGACACAAACCAATATTTACAAAGACTTGCAAACATACGTTTATGCCAAACTGGTGAACCTACCTGAGGCTGGTGTAACAGGAGAAATATCTTTTTTGTGTCCTCGTTATTTCCTCTTTGAATGTATGCTCCATTCTGCAGCACTCATGGAAAGAGGAAACAGCATAATAGTTTCGTTTTTGCATGATTTGCAAAAAAGAAACGTACACTAGATAGCGGTGCCTTGCACTATCATGCATCAGGTAGGCATTACTTGGGTGGTATATGGGCATTCCTGTGCATCCAGCCATGTAGTTTGTGTTCAAATAATAGTCATAGTATTCTTAAGGCAGGCACACTGGCATTCCCTGGGTCAGCTCTTGAGTCTCACTTCACTGTTAAAGGATCGTGGTTACTCCCCATTTACATTAGGCGACATTCCTGCTAGGCAGAGTAAGTGAGTTCAAGTATTAGAAGTTCCTCGATGGCTTTTAGAAAGTCAGTGTTTATGTGCCATAGAGTGCAATCATAGAAATTTGCCCCCATAGCCCGGCAGTCTAGTATTCAGTCTTAAGCACTCTTACTTGAAAGGCATTTTGGGGTGCCACGGTACGCATCAGAGGCCTGGCAGTGAGCAGAATTCTGGAGGCAGCATTCCTTTGGTCTCCTTGAATCCAGTAGCAGGTCTTGGGTGCCAATGGAATGTTGGGTAGTTAAATCGTTGCTCTTCATCCATGGGTCTTGACTTTCTTCCCCTTCAGGGCTATATGCTGCTCCAGGGCAATGCCCCTCTTAATTCAGCCTGACTGCCTCCTGGCATACAGGGGTTTTAACAGCTCAAACAGTGCCACGCCCTTTTATTTCACAGAACTGCTCAGGGACACAGCCCTGTACTTGATACAGCAATGGACCAGGAAAACAGCCCTCAATCTTCAACCCTTCCCCCACCTGGCATACGGGGATCACGGGCAGCACAATGGTTCTGCTTTCACTTTGTGCAATTCCACCACTAGATGAACATTTCTATATTTCTCCTATTTCACATCGAAGGTTAATATTTTGTCCATAATTCTTGGTGCATAAGGTCAGAGTGAGGCTATCAGGAAGAAGCCATATGAAAGTCAAGTGCCTCCTATATGTGGCCTGGATTCTTAAAATACATGGTGCAATATTACAGTCTATTAAATCAAACATGACATGGAGATTTGCCTAGGATCACACAATGTGATCAAACTGGTAAGCCAGGATTCAGCCCATGTCTTCTGTTTTCAATTGCTCATTTCAGCCACTAGATGGACATGTTTTATTTCTCCTGTTTTACTAAGGTTAATGCTTTGTCTTTAATTCTTGCCACATGAGGTAGGAGTGTGGCTGGCAGGCAGAAGCAAGGTGCAAGCCAATTGTCATGTGCACATAATAAATGTCCTATATTCTTATTGCATATGGAACAACATTATAGTTGATTAAATCACACAAAAATGTTATATGCTTACCACTCACAGCTAAGCCCAAGTTCAGCTTCCACGTATTGCTGTATGTTTGTGAAAGTGCATAGACTGAATTATGAATGTTACACTTCTCAACTTATACAGACCATTTCATGTTTGGTCAGTACCTCAGGTTGGTAAGCACTTATTTTTCAAATCACATGTTCGCTTCTACTCTCATTCATGCTGCAACTCTGCATTTTCACTTCAAACAAGGATTGTCTTGAGTAACCCTGTTTGCACCTTCACTACACAAATATTTAGGTTTTTTGCAGAAGTATCTAAATCCGTCACACCACAACAACAAAAAGATTACCAAACATTTAAAATGATGTGCTTTACTTACCATTTCTAATTACTAAATGTTGAAGAGCTGCTTTCCTTGAAGGGAAGACTAGTTGCTTTTTTGTAGCTGTGAAAATTCAAGAGACCTCGATATGCTATGTTAAAGTTTGGCACGGTGTTATTTGGAGCTGTATAAGTAGTTTTGTTTATTGCCCTTCTCACACCTGCCTACTGTAGCGATGCTGCAAAGTTTGTGGGCATTGGATCATTTCAGAATACCACAGGATAGCTGTGTTCTTAACAATGCTCCTAGGTCTGGCAGACTGATGTAACCCAGAGTTATACTTTGTATAAAATAAAAGATCATGTTTGTTTACAGAGGGCAGGGTCTGTCAGGAGGAGGTTACAGTGAATAGGCGAGCCCATAGGTCAGTTTTACTGTAAACAAGTGTGTCTAGTAGGCCTTCTCCAGTGAACTATGTTGGCACTATAACATGTTTACTGGCCATAGTTTGAGGTGTCTTTAGCGGGTTCTACACCGCTCCACTCATGTAGTATTTCTATGCAAACTAGCAATATTTAGTTGTGAAGGCCAACATTTTCTAGAAAGTATTAGGGGCATATTTACAAGCAGACGATAAAAAATTATCGCTGCTTTTGCGGCCGTTTTCAGCCGAAAAGCGGCGATAATTTTATCGCCTAATTAGCAAGGCCACGCTAACGCTTGAAACCTTGCTTTAGCGTGGGGATTCTTTACGCCCATCTTTGCATCTCTAATGAGATGCAAAGTGGGCGTTCCTGACCTAACATGACAGGAGAAATGTCGCTAAGCGACATTTCTCCTATCATCAAGCCCCACGCTATGAAGCATAGCGTCAGGAAAAGTAGCGATAACCCCTGTTATCGCTACTTTCCTTACGCCTGCTTCAGGACTGACCTAGCCATGATATCCTATGGAGGGTGGATATCATGGCTAAGTTTGTGAGTCCCTATCAGCAAGCTAACGCCACATTGCGTGAGATTATCGCTGGGTTTCCAGCGATAATCTCACGTTAGGCAGTTAGCGTGAGGATTTTTATCGCTAAGGAGATAAGCGTTGCTAATAGCACGCTATCTCAGCGATAAAAATCCACATTACCTGGCGATAATTATCCTCACGCTAAGAGCGCTGAGCGATAATTATCGCCGGGTGTTGCTGATATGCCCCTTAGTTGGGACTGGATTGCATGTGGCTTTTACTTGTGAGTTAACTTTATCACCATTTCCTTCTCATCCTTGGATACTGGATCGTCTACACTTATTTTGACATGGAATGGTATTTTACATATATTTTTTGGAAGACATCGATAATCAACAAGGGGAAATTTAATGTTGCCTTTGTTGATTTATGAGCCGCTTTCAATTTGGTCCCTAGAGCAGAGCTATGGAAGGTCTTTGACAAAATGGGCCTCCCTGTAAAGCTACTGAATATACTGGTGAAGCTGCATACTGAACATTATGCTCAAGTGAGGTGGGGTGAAAATGGGCAATTGACGGGCCCCTTTAGAATAAATGTGGAGTCAGACAGGGCTGTGTTTTAGCCCGACACTGTTCTCACTATACATCAATGGGGTGGTGAATCACCTGACCAAGGATGGGTGTGACTCCCCAAAGGCGGGTGGGGTGATGCCAGCTTTACTTTTTGCAGACGATATCCTCCTACTTTCAACATCTCCCCATGGGCTTCAATAGCTTTAAACAATTTCAAAGCATTTTGTATTGAGAGAGGTCGGGACTCGAACAGCTAGCTCGAAAACAAAATGTATGGCATTTAGCCTGGCAGGGCATAAGAGTTACAAGGGGAATATAACAGAGGGTAGTAATTTGATTGAAATGGTGCCTTATTTCAATTACTTTGGTGTGAGGCTAATGCCAAATCTAAATTGGGTTCAATAGCTCCAGAAAAGACACTCAGTACTAATGCAGCATACAGCTGCTATAGCTAAACTCCAAAGACGAACCAGTCTCTAGTGGGCATATCTATCAAGAAACCATTTTGCGAGTCTTTAATAGTGAATTTTAGCGATTCACTATTAAGGACTCGCAAAATGCAATGTATGTAGGATTCTCAATATTAATTGCGATTCCTCCATATTCCTTAATTGCGAATCGCAAATTGCGATTCGCAATTAAGGAATACCTTCCCATTCATTCCTATGGGCCTACACCCTGTTTCACCCCAGAAATTTGCATGTGTGCACATGTGACATACATACATGCCCTAAGGGCATGTATGTGCGCCACATGGCAATTTGAAAAATGCAAAAAAGTGAATTTTTCTAGGAAATCGCAAATTACCACCAACTTGAAGTTGGTGGTAATTTGCGATTTCTTAAGGCAAATTCGCACAACTTGTGTGCTTCCAGAATTGCAGTTAAGGAATCGCAATTCGCAATTCCATAAATGCATTCGCAAAATAGGGAATCACAAATTTTGCCATTCCCTATTTTGCGATGGCCTTTTCGGATGATACATCATAAAAGGCTTATTCCTGTTCGTAAACGAGCCAATTCTGAGAATTGGCCCGTTTGCGAATGGGAAAAGGGCTTGATACATATGCCACTAGGAGTGTTGCACCGGCCCTTCAAATATATATTCTAAAGGCCTTAGGTAAATTCGTTTATTAGATCACTTCTGGGATTGCCAGCAAACACCCCGATGATTTTGTTATACTTAGATCTGGCACAAAGACGTATCTCCCAGAAAGCAGAGTGCAGACTGCTGCACTATTGGTATCGATTGGACTGTTACTATTTGAGCAGGGTCAAGACTGATTTGGATATACCTGGGTCCAAACAGAGGTGGCATGGTGTGCAAAATGCCAATAGGCTGGGATGCAGTGGTCCGAGCCCTGTGGGTCCCATGCACGCTGCTACTGGAACCAAGCTCTACCTGGCTGATGAGCTGTTAACAAGGGCAAAACAGGTCCTGAGTTGCTTGTGTGTATTCTGGTTCAGGGAGAACCTGGCTTGGTAGTTTGGCTGAACTGTTCACATTGGAGCAGAGTAAAGACTGATCTGAATATAGCTGGGTCCAAACTTAGGTGGCATAGTGTGCCTACCAGTGGCTGAGACTAATTCAAGTACTCCATCATTCACTTTTTGTATACTTTAGTATGTCACCCCAAGTGGGAGGGGTGTGCCCAAAAGTGAGTTACGTGAACACTATCTAACTTGAACCACATTATACCAAGCTGACGTGCCCAAAACAAAGGTGAAACCGCTCCTGGGTTGCTTGTGTTCCAGTTCAGGGAGGACCTGGCTTGTCAATTCGGACTGAACTGTTCCTATTGGAGCAGGGTCAAGACTGATTTGCATATAGCTGGGTCCAAACTGAGGTGACATGGTGTGCAAAATAATGATGGACTGTGATCTGTTCTGAATAATTACCAGTGGCTGACATTAATTCAAGCATTCCATTCATCACTTTTTGTATAGCTGGTCTAACCAGTGGCACATGCTTGGGGTATCATTTCAATCCATCATTTTGTGTGCCACTCTAGACAGAGGCCCACATAAGGGAAATAATTAGTGACTCTGTTCCTCATGGAAACAGCCCATCCCTTACCATAGTCATCTCACCCCTCCACCGTAAGCTAGTCATCTCACCCCTCCACCCTACCGTAGTCATTTCACCCCTCCACCGTAAAATAGTCATCTCAGCCCTCCACCGTACCGTAGTCATCTCACCCCGCCAGCAGGCAGACCACTGCTTTATTTAGTTGAGACATTTTCGATTCACAGTCAACAGAGCCGAACTGGCCGTAGCGGGCACCAGACGTTTCCCCAGTGGGCTGCCAGGGTGGGGGCCAGTTTTGGGCCCCTGGGGAGCGTTTTTGTTACAGGGCCGTTTTTGCAGCATAGCCGCAATATCACCCCTGTAACGAAATTGGCCGAAACTGGCCCAGGCAAACAGCTCGGCTGCACCAACACCCCCCCCTCGCCGAGCACTTTGCCAGGCTCCGGTTTTGGTTCCCAATCCGGCCCTGACAGTCACCCATCCCGAATCTCACTGACTAAGCTACACCTGGCTGATTAGCTTATATTTCACAATCTAGGAGGATGTCTTCCGTCTGTGACCTTTTGGGTGATTATTGGTGCCGAGCGATATTTTAGCATGGGGTGCTGTCTAAAAGGCTTAGGGGATATTTAACTGTGTATATTTTAAAAAAGCAAAAATATTGCCAGAATAAAAACCTCTGAAGGGCCTCTTTAGTGTTCATTCTCCATCTAAACTCTTTTAAGTTGCACCCCCTGCACCCCTAGTTCCTGTGCCACTGTAAACAAGCATTGGCATAGCCAATAGGTCTCGCTTTTGGGACCTTATAAAGTGTTTAGCCATGCAACAGTTGCATAACTAAATACTTATAAGGTCTCAAAAGCGAGACCTATTGGCAATGCCAATGCTTATTTATGTTTATTACTTCTATGTAGTAATGGCGGCACCCATGCTTTAGCTTAAACATCTTAAGCTAAAGTCGGGTGCCGAGATTGCTTCAAAAGTAAAGAATTGTCTATTTCTTTACTTTTGAAGCAATCTCAGCACCCGACTTTAGCCTAAGATGTTTAAGCTAAAGCACGGGTGCCGCCATTACTACATAAAAGTAATTAACAGGAAAAAAAGTGAAAGTGATCGCGATCAAACATCAAAGCGGCTGTGCGGCCGCGAAAGTGAGGAGTGCGTACCCGCGCACATGCACTGGTAGGCTACAGTGGTAGCACTTTCTTGAGCCCTCACAAAAAGTCTCGCCTGACCCAGCGCATGCGCTGGGTCAGGCGAGACCTATAAAACCCTACACAATGTTTTCTCACGCTTCATTTTTGGTTCTCCTGGGCCAAAGGAAAAGGTTTCTTGAGTCAATCCAAGAAAACAGTTGTCGCTTGCTGAGATTTTAGAAATAGAAAACGCAAAGGTATATGTTATAGAGAGTGATATAGCGAGTCGAAAGAGAATGGAAAATATGTACGGTATAAATAGCAGCAGAGACCACGAACTCGCATTATTAAGTGATGCAACTCATCTTCCCTTTAGTTTACGCTGTTTGTCGAACCAGTTCACCTCAAAATCAAGTTGCACTTCTGCGTGAAAGTTTTGAATGTGCACACATTTACGGGAAACTCGCACGTTTTAACTTCATTCATTTCACGCAAACTGTCAGATGAACGGAGAGGCTATTCTGCTACTGCAATGTGAAGGACTGCAATCGAATCTATTCCACACTAGTGCGCTACATAGCGGCATTAAGTGAGACTTTAGCGCTCTCCTGCGGTAGAAACGAGAACTGCCGGTAATGGACACGAAATACGTACAGTTGGATAATAAAGTGCACCGCCTTATTAAAATAAAAATCACAAGATCCAGAAAAACTTTAACTGAACTTGTAGATGTACTGCTTATTTTGCTTTTTTACTACTTAATAGGTTTGTCATAAAAGAACTCAATATGCTGCAGTAGTTAGTCCGCTATAATCAGCCGAAAGGAAGCAAAGCTGCTTTTCGACAAGGAAATTGCTGGAGCCGTGGAGGGTCTGGGAGTCCAGCCACGGTGCAACCAGAAAGAACATCTGGCATATTCTAGAACCAAACAAAGAATGTATTTACATAAAAAAACACGCTACCAGAAAATGAGAATGTTGCAAATCACAGGCCTCTTAGCTCACTGTGAAAAGGTCGTTAGTTAGGGAGATGCATTTTAAGAGCATCTGTTGGTGCAAGTTGGAGAGACGGCTTGGCCTGGTAGGAAGCAGGAGGATCTGACAGGTAGGCGGGCAATGGCATAATTACACACCTGTGAAGTACTGAGTCACCAAAGCTCTTAAGCATGCCCATGAACTTTATTCACAATTAAAAAGCGAAAAATAGGGTCGAGGTCTGGCACGAAATACAGGCCCTTTTGACGCCTTGAGAGAGGGAGACTGCTTAATGATCGCGGATATGTTCGCCAGGTGGAAAATTAAACCGTCTGAGGAGCGCAAAAAGGACTTTGCCAAACCAAGGGAATGTTAGAAATACTTTCCGACTCGGCTTTCAATGGGCCAGATTTCTCTGGGTCGACAATCCTGCAGTAATTAACAATCATTGGCATAGCAAATAGGCCTCGCCTTTGGGACCTTATAAGTGTTTAGCAAGAGATATTGACTTTGCCTATGTTTTTAAGCTGTAATGTACATCAGTTTGCAGGATGCTGAAAAGTTATAATAAAGAAGTGTCCAAAGCATTTTTGTTACCTTATATATGACCAAGAAAGCATTATGTACAAGTGAAAGACCATATTAAAAAAGTGTTACCCATAAATAATGTGTTGCTTGAATGTTGTCCTTTGAATGCTGGAAACTTGTTTCTGCGTGTGCCAATGCTTGCTTGTTAATTTATTTTGTTATAGGACCACCGAGAGAATTATAAGTCTGATCACTGTCAGTAGTGCCCAATCAGGTGGTTTCTGAAGCTTTTCCCTGCAACACACCTTGGTCCTGTGTCTGTTGCGCAATGCACACTGCACTTGGACCAAATATTTTGCTCATGCTTGAAGTTCACAGGCTTTGTGGAGCCAGGAAATCAGGCTGGTTGTTTTTATACTTATTTTTTGGAAATGCCAGGTCTTTTCTACCCTTCTGAACTTGAGCTGGTATTCCGCGCTTTGCGTCTTTGGTGGCAGTTGGTTCAAAAGCTGTTCAGTCTGCACTGACACTGCTCTTCAGCCAATGTTCTTCTTATAGCGGGGATTGTTGCAGATTCCAGTTGAGACATTTTGCCCAGAAATCCAACCACCCCTGCAATGCAGACATCTGTCAATGGCAGTAAACATGATTCTGCACATGCAAAAACCTAGCTCACTACCATATTGAGATCGTTTCTCCTTGTGCCACATTTGCAATTCAGAAAACATGTGGGTAAATGGTTGTCCAACCTGACAGTCACAATCTTGCCTTCCAACAGAAAGCCGAATGATCGAAATGCATTCCACAATGCTGACAACTCCCTCCAGTTGGAGAAGTGTCTCACATCTTCCTTTCTTGATCTATCTGAGTTTCACCCCTGCACCAAAAACTGGCATTTGAAGTCAGTTGTAGTGGTGTAGGATACAATACTGGGACACTCTTTGAGAGTTTCCATTCCACTGACCACCACTTTAATTCCTCTGGGATGATACTTGGATCAGGTAACAGTATGTGTGCAAACTGTGGGACCAACTCAGCAATATATGATTGAATAATAGCTTAAAGTGATAATGTGCCCATAGGACAACTGCTGTTGATGCCGTCATCAACCTTTGTGCCCTTAACGATGATCTTATTTTACTCGCGGCTTTGCTGAAAAGGTATCTCAGGGTGTGCTGAATTGTCACAATCCTGGATTGAGGAAGAAACATCCATCCCAATTGGGAACTTGTCTCAGTTTGATGAATCTCCACTAAAATTTCCCAAAAAACTGCTACCTTTTGACTAGTTTGTGCATGGAGAGTTTCAGCGTGATACCTAAGGTGGGGGCTGAGAAAAAGGGGGGGTCCCAAAACACATTTTTCCAAAGAAAATTTTGACACAACTAAAGCCCAAACCACTGACCTGATATACACCAAATTTGGCAGAAAGCTAGATCTTGGTCCGGAAAGAGTGCCTTTTCTGATTTGGTGTAAATCTATTCAGCAGTTTTTGATCAATTGATGCTCAAAGAAATTGTACATCTAGGGATGCAGAGCCTCCAAGGATCTGACAGATCACAAGCGAGATCTGATTGGCTGCCACCACATCAACTAGGAAGTGGCGGCAGCCACTTTAGGACTTAGGACTCAGTCCTGAGTACTAAGAGAAAAGCTAAACAAAACACATATGGGGTCAGATAGGGATACTTTGACCTCCTAAGCCTGCTGGTGGGATCCTGGAGAAACCTAGCCTGGGGCCAAAAATGTTTGTTGTTTTTTTAACTTTGCCGGAAATTCGTGGAGGATCCACACATCTTTTTGTCAAAAACACCCACCACCAGTAGGCTGAGTCCGGGGGGGGGGGGGTGGGGGGTGGGCAACATAAACAATATAATTTTGGGGAGGAGGTGTCCTCGTGTAACTATAACTCATGCCAAACCCATGCATGCAGCCAACCACAAGCCATGCATGGCTGAAAGCCCTGTGTCCAACCCCCCAAAGACAGCCAACCTGGGAAGAGGGCACGCAGCACTTTTTTCTAGGGAAGGAGGGTGCATGTCCCTCCTCCCCTGGCTGAAATTGGCCCTGGGGACCCCACCCCCTGGGGCCCACCGCTTAATTTATGGGGGCACACAGAACGCCTCCCCGGGATAATTTTGACAATGGGGATCACATCTGCAGCGACCTGACCATATTGTAAATGGGTAGGAGAGCACGCAACCCCTCTCTGCGGGTCGATTTCTGGCCCTCGGCACCCCATCTCCTGGGGTCTGTCTAATTAATAATGGGGAGGGGAGCGATGTGGCCCACTCCCCTGGACTGATTTCTCCTAGGGTCTGGCCATATAATAAAGGGGAAGAGAGATATGCAGCACCCATCCCCGGGCCAATATTGGCCATGGGGACCCCAGTCGCAAGGGCCTGACTAATTAATAATGGAGGAGGGGGGAAGTGTGGACCCCCTCTCTGAGCATATTTCAGCTCCGGGGACCTCATCCCCTGGGTCCCAGCGAATATAGAGTGGGTGCCCAGGAGCCCATCCAGAGCACCCATTTCACCATTGTTGGGGGCTGCTGGGGAGCCCCGATGCCCTTGTGGCCCCAGCTGCCCCCACCTCCAGCGGCAGCCAGTATTGCTCCCACCCACAGGGAGCAGCTAAATATGCTTCTAACTTACTGCTGGAACAATTCAACCATTTTTATCTGGGTCCCTGCCTGCATCACAGTGGGCAGGGAAAAAGTTGAAATGTCCGGTCCGCCCACTGGGAACGGACTTAGTGTTTTCTCTTGTGTGGCAGTAACTTTGTAATTGCTCCCGCCAAGTGAGAGCAAACACAGGTTTTCCTGCTCGCACCTGTGCAAGTAGGGAAACAGCTATGTCCTGTCAATGGGCACCCAATACAAAGCATATGAGCCAGCCCTAGGGGATAGGGTCCCCAGGGACATTAATGGCTCAGGGAGGGGAGCTGAGTTTCACCTCCCGCCTTTTAAATCAAACCCGGGACATGAGAGATGGGATCCCCGGGGCTGAAATTGGCCCAGGAGGAGGACTGCATGTCCCCTCCCAATTATTTAGAAGGACAGGCCCTGGGGTAAGGGGTCCCTGGAACTGAAATCAGCCAACAGAGGGGTCTGCCTGCCCCCTCACCCCTTTTAAATCACAACAGGGGTCTGAGGGATGGGGTCCCTTGGGACAAAATCAGTCCTGGAGGGGAGGGACTCCACCTGCTCCCCTTCCAATTATTTGAAAGGCCAGGCCCTGGGGGATGGGTACCCTGGGGTCGAAATTGGCCTCAGGTCGGGGGCAATGCAGCTCCCCTCCACATGTAAATATCTTCCGTGTCCCAGGGGGTTGGCGGTTCCCAGGGCCAAAAGCAGCCCAGGGTGTGGAGCTGCATACGACCCTCTCCCCAGTCAAATATAAAGAAATTCCCCTGGGATGTGGCCCACCAGTGGGGCTAATACCTAAAAGCGCAGGAAACAGCTAGGATTTGGTTTTTACATTTTTGGCCTTTGGCGGGTGTTTCTATGGGACCCCACCACCAGGCCTAGGGTGTCAGGGTATTCCTACCCTGCCCTCTTGTTTCTTGGGACTCGACCAAGCCTGAATCCCAAGATGGCTGCCAACACTTCCTGGTTGAAGTGTTAGCAGCCCATCAGATCTCACCATGAGATCTGTCTGATCCACAGAGGATTTGCGTTCCTAGATTTATATAAATCTTTTTTCTTTATTAACTTCAAATCTACTGAACGTGTTTACACCAAATGAGAAAAAAAGGTGTCTGGACCTTTCTGCCAAATTTGTTGTCATCCCGTTCAACAGTTCAGGGTGTAGGCATGTCTAAAACCCGTATCGGAAATTGCATGAGAAACAGCATTGCGGGACCTCTTTTTTCTTGGCCTTCGCTTGACGAATCACCACAAAACGTTCCAGACAGCAGCTAAAATGATTGGCGTTCTAGTTTGTAAAAGTTTGTGAAGATTCGTGACACAGTGGCAAAGTTCTAAGCAAAACAAAAAATGCTTTGTCTATGGAAACTAGGTCCTAACTATAACTACCTACTGCGGAGCGCCAATAAGAAATATATACGCATATATATTTTTTTTCTCAACCCCACCCCCAACTTGACGGATCACCCTGAAATTTCCATGCACAAGTAGAAACGAGGTCACTTTTTGGGGAAATTTCATGAAGATTCATCAAATGGCACCAAAGTTATCAGAAAGTCAAAAAACGTTTTTCGTACGGAAACTAGGTCGTAACTATAACTACCTACTGGTGATTGCCAGTAGGTAATATTTATGCAAATCCATCCCGGGCCGAAAAAAAGGGGGAGTCAAAAATGGGCATTTACCATGTCAATTCCCATGGAGATTTTAGAAATGACTACAACCCATACTGCTGGACGGAATTGCACAAAATTTAGCAGAGGTAGCTCTTGGTCCAGAAAGAGCCCTTGTGTGATTTGATGTAAATCTATTCAGTAGTGTTTGAGATATTGAGGGAAAAATACATTTTTCTATCTAGAGCTGCAACTCCTTCACAAATCCACTCACCAACAGCAATGCTCCCCTGCAGCAAAAATTGAGCTGAAATGTTGGGGAAGGGGTCAGGATTGAGGAACCCTGACACCATGGGTGAACCATAGGGGTCTGTGAGGGACCCCTGTTGGGCCAGAAAATACCCCAGAATGATTATATTTTTCCATGTGTGATGATTAGCGAATCCACAGCGACGCTTAGTACTGCCCCGTGTATCATTGCAGCAGAATCGCAAATACTGCAGAAAAAAATATATATATATACACTCACATGCTTACTCAGACACTCATGCGCCCACTCCCAGAACCACTCAGACACTCATGCACCCACACACAGACAAACTCAAACACTCACATACCTAGTCAGAGACCCACACAGACACTTATGCACCCACTCACAGACCCAATCAAAAACTCATGCAGCCACTCATAGACCCACTCATACATCCACTCACAGACCTAGTCAGACACTCATGCACCCATTCACAGACCCACACAGGCACTTAGAGAACCACTGACAGCCCCACACAGCCTCTCACAGACCCACTGACAGACCCACACAGCCACTCACAGGCCCATCGACAGACCTACATAAGTACTCATACACCTACTCACAGACCCATACACCTACTCAAACACCTACTCATAGACCCACACAGTTATTCATACATTCACTCATAGCCCCACACACCTACTCACAGACCCACACAGACACTCACATACCCACTCTCAGACCCACACAGGCACTCACACATCCACTCACAGACCCACACAGCCATTCACAGACCAATACCCACCCAGGTACTCCCATTCACACATTCATAGCACTACTCACACACATACTCACAGACCCACAGACACTTACACACCCACTCACAGACTCACAGAGACACTCACATTCCTACTCACAGACCCATGCTGTCACTCAAACCCATTCACAGACCCACATAGCCAGAAACATACCCAGTTGCATACCCACAGACACTCACACACCTTCTCACAGACCCATAGTGCTACTCATACACCCACTCAAACATCCACACAGGCACTCACAAACCCACAAATGGACCCAAGCAGGCACTCACACACTCACAGACCCACACAGGCTCTCAAACACCTCCTCAAAGAACCATAATGCCACTCACACATCTACTCCTAGACCCACACAGACACTCACACATATACTCACAAACCCACACAGGCACTCAGATACCTACTCACAGATCCACACAGTCACTCACACCCACTCACAGACCCACATAGCCAGAAATAGACCCACTCACATACCCACATGGGACACTCACAGACCCACTCAGAGACCCATAGTGCCACTCACACACCCACTCACACATCCACACAGACACTCACAACCCCACTCATAGACCCAAACAGGCACTTACACACCTTCTCACAGACCCATACAAGTACTCATACACCCACTCACAGACCCACAAAGGCTCTCACACACCCACTCACAGACCCATAAAGCCATTGACACACCCACTCATTGACCCATAATACCACTCACACACACACTCATAGACCCATACAATCACTCAAACCCACACACACCCACTGACCCATGCAGCCACTCACACACCCACTCTCATGCATTACAGGTTACAGTAAAAAAATGTTTTTTAAAAACCTTAGAAATTCACATAAAAAACAAAGGTTACAGGCAAGTTATAGTTAGGAAATGGCATTAAAAATACCTTAGAAATTCACTTAAAAACCAAAGGTTACAGAGACTCTATAGTTAGAAAAAAAAAATGTAACTTAGAAATTCCCTGAAAAAATGAAAGGTTACAGGGACGTATAGTTATGCTCAGATGTTACACATACATTACCATAGAAATTCAGCATTTATAGTTTTCTCAGCTAACTATAACTTATGCCCCTGCAATGCACTGCTTATGACCTCACATATTACATCACTTATGACACAGTCAGTGACATCACTGATGACATCACTTACAGACTGACTCACACACCCATACAATGACTCCCACCCACTCACATACCCAGTCACAGACTCTTACAACCACTCACATACCCACTCACTGACCCATAGAACCACTAACAAACCCACTTACAGACCCATACAACCATTCACACATCCACTCACACACCTACACTCACAGAACCACTCACACTTCCATACAACCACTCAGACACCCATTCACACACCCATACAGGCTGGCACACATCCGGTTACACACCCATAAAACCACTCACACCTTTGCTCATAGACCCATACAAGCACTCACATACCCACTCACAGACCCATACAGCCACTCACACCCACCCACAGACCCATGCGGACAGTCATACACATAGTCAGAGACCCTGAAACCTCTCACACATCCACTCACATGCCCACACAACCACTCACACACCCACTTACTCACTGATATAGACACTCATACCCCTTCACACACCCATACTGCCACTCATGCACCCACTCACATACTAATACAGCCACTCATACACACACCCATACACTGATGCAACCATTCACTCACATATCCATCCAGCCAGTCACACAGCCATTCACATACCCAGAACACCACTCACACAGCCATTCACAGACCCACTGAGAAAGCAACACAGCCACTGACAGATCCATATATCCACTCACATACCCATATAGACACTGCGGCACCCACTCACACACTCATACTGTCACACAGTCACACAGATAGCATATGTTAGAAATAGGTTCACTCATTAGTACTAGAGAAAGTATACTAATATAACTAATGTATTTGCTTAGTATATATCTATAAATTGAACACACTTTTATGAAACACTCACACTCACTGGATGGTGTCATCCGTGTTGTCTTTTGAGATGTCATCAGTGATATCACTGACCATGTCATGAGTGATGTAATCTGTGAGGGCATAAGTAATGCTTAGCGGGGGCGTAAGTTACAGTTAGTTCAGGTAACTATAACTGCTGAATTCCTATGGTTTTGTGCATATGAAATCTGAGCCAAACGATAACTTCCCTGTAACCTTCTTTGGTTCTAGGTACAGGTTTAAGAGGGTTGGGGAGAGTATCGAGCCTTGAGGGACCCCTTGATGTACATTGACTGGTCTCAAGATCAAGTTGCCCATTTTCGCAATTTGGGAGCGGTTGGTTAGGTAAGAGGAGAACCAATTGAGGACTCTGCCTCCACAGCCCATGCATTGTTCAAGAGTGTGAAGGAGCGACAGGCACTCTGTGTGTTTGGGAGGTGGGAGGTTTGTTACTACCTGGCAGGATTGCAGGAAGGGGGAGCTGGGAAAAATGTTTAGATTTATTATGTGTGATTGCATGCGCACTCAGGACCAACGCAGCCGGACAGTACAGCAGGTTGACGAAAGGGCATCACAAGGGAGGGGAGACCTAGCTAATATACAGGTGTGGACCAGGAATATAAATGGGCTGGGGAACAAAATTAAGCGCACACTGGCCCTCCAACACATTAAGAGGCACTCCCCGGACGTAGTACTGATACAGGAGTCCCACTTGAGGGGGAGCAAATGTAAAACTCTGGGGGGCATATTATCAAGCACGGCGTTAAAATTATCGCCACTTTAGCGGCAGAAAACTGCTGCTAAAGCGGCGATAATGGACTTGATAATATGCCGCAGAGAATTCCAATAGAAGCCCATGTTGACACCAGAACATGGGCTTCTATGGGAATTCTCAGGGGCATATAATCAAGCCCATTATCGCCGCTATAGCGGCAATTTTCTGCCGCTAAAGCGGCGATAATTTTAACGCCGTTTCTTGATACTATGCCCCTAGATAGCTTCAGCTACAGACCAGTGGCCCACTCTGTATATTCGACCAGGGCTCGGGGGGTGGGAATCCTGGTTCGCAACATGCTGCCCCTGGCTGTAACTGATACCTGGGCGGACGATGCAGGCTGCTGTGTTGCAGTAGCGGGTAAATGGAAGGTGCGCTCGATTATATTATGTTCGATTTATACAACCCCGAGACTGCGCACCATTATCTTCCCGAAAATCTGTTTGTTCCTGATTAAACTACCCCTGGCCACCCTTCTATTGGGATGAGAAACAAACGCAGTTATGGACCCGGAACTAGATCGGTCTGACTCTCGAGTGGGCCAGAAGGGAGAGCGAGACTTGCCAGGCTTCCTGGCAGCCATGGGTCTAGTAGATTTGTGGCGGGTGTACAACCCGCTCGCACGACAATATACATACTACTCCATGCGCCATGGCTCCTTCTCTAGGCTGGACTACCTCTTCACATGGAATGATAAGGTGGGAGAATTTACAAACCCAAGGCATATGGCAAGGGGCATCTCGGATCACTCCCCGGTGGGTATGGTCATCAGGGGCCCGTTCCTTAACAGGGCAGCATTCCTGAGGATCGACCCCTGGCACTTGCGAGACCTGGCACTCAGGCAAAAAATCAGAAAGAGCTTGGAACTATACTTTCAGGAGAATGGGGGGACAGTAGACTCACACATAACTCTATGGGAAGCCTACAAGATGGTGTTGAGTGGGCAGACACAGGCGCTAACTGGGGCCAAAAAGAAGGAAGAGACTATACAAATAAGGTTGTTAGAGTAAGAAATAACTCAGTTGGAGGTAGAGGTGACAGTTGAAACCACTGGCGACCTGCTTCACAGATTAGCGCTGTGGCAGCGCGATCTATGCATCATAGCTGATAGAGAAGCGAGAGTATACACCGTGGCAACTCAGCATCGCTTATATGCCCTGGGCGACAAGGAATCAAGACTCCTAGCGTGGATGGAAAAGCGTGACAGGGAATGATCATGGGTGACTAAGGTGCGAGACAAAGAAGGGGTACTGAGAACAACAAGAACAGATATAGCAGAAGCCTTTGCTATGCATTTCGAGGGGGTTTATTCACTTGTCTGTATCAGATGTGAAAGCGACTGTGAGTAACTACTTAGGGATTTTTCCCTACCCACTCTAACTCATGAAGCACATGAGACACTGGAGGCTGACCTCACGGAAGATGAGCTGGGGAGGCCCTGGGACTCCTTAATTCAGGAAAGACAGCGGGTCCCAATGGACTCTGTGTTGAGATTTACAAATGTCAGGCTTCCATAATAGTACCACCATTACGGTACATGCTGTTAGAGGCACAAGAGCAGGGGCAACTCCCACCGGATCAGCTGGCGGCCACAGTGGTGGTGATACACGAGGCGGGGAAACCACCGGTTCAGTGCACCTCGTATCGCCTAATCTCCTTGATCAATGAAGAGGCGAAAGTGCTAGCCAAGGCTTTAGCGAACGGACTGGTGCCGGTCATCTCAGAGGTGATACATGTAGATCAATCGGGCTTTATGCCAAATAGAAGCATTCGCCACAATCTACGGAAGCCATATGGAGGGTTCCATATGAAGTGTGACCCCGCTGCCGCGCAGATGGCATTGATGGCGCTAGATGCATCAATGGCGTTTGATAGTATAGAATAGCTCTATTTGTTTATGGTACTTCGTAAGCTGGGCTTCGTCCCTAACTTCTGTAGCTGGGTGAGGTTGCTGTACAAGAAAACTCAGGCCAGAGTGCGAGGTAATGGAGTGTTGTCCAGACCCTTTCAGCTGCAGAGAGGCACTAGACAGGGTTGCCCTCTGTCCCCTTTGCTGTTCGCCCTTGCACTGGAGCCGCCGGTGCATTACATTCGGAGGGACCCGATAATATGGGGCACAGAGGCACCAGGGGGGTGTTAAGAGTGAATCTCACTCTATGCAGATGACATTATTATTATTATTATTACTATGTGTTCTTATATAGCACTCAACTTACCCTTGGGCATCTTGGCGCTTGCATTGGGAACCCGTCCTGGTTTTTCCCTGTGAGATAACCCGTACTGGGCATCCCCAAGGTGAAAGCCAGGCATCCCGCCGTGGGGGGGCCGTTGTGGAGATTAAGCAAGCTTGTTGCCCAGAGCTGCATAGTGTGAACTCGTGCTTAGAGTGGGCAGCGAAGCGAGAATTATCGAGTCCGTGGACAATTGGGCTCCGGACCCTGCCGCGTCGGGAATTGAACCCTGGTCCCGGGTCTGACCTCTGCTTCAGGGTATGCCTCCTCTAACCAGTGAGCTACACTTCTCCACTGAGCTACACTTCTCCACACTCCTGTATCTAGCAAGACAGTACCTCTGTATGGCAAGAGTCCTCTATATTTTTTAGTTGTTTGGGAGTAACTCAGGGTATACTATCAATTGGTCCAAATCGGTGGTCTTCCCATTGTCGGGCCCTCTGCCTAGGATACCGGCGAGGAGCGCGGCTCCAGTGGTCGAAGAGGGACTTAAGTACCTGGGCATATACATCACAAGAGACCACGGGACGTTTCTGAAGAGGAACCTCGAGCCCCAGATAGATTGGCTAAGTGCCGATGTACGTCACTAGCGTTCTCTTCCATTGTCTGTTATCGGCAGGTCGGTCCTTTTTAAAATAATGGCTCTGCCATACCTTTTGTATGTTCTCCAGAACACCCCTGTCCAGTTCTCCAGGCAGTTTTTAAAAGAATAGCCCAGGAAGTTAGAATGCTTTTGTGGCAGGGTGGCTCTCCCAGAATAGCACTTCACAAACTACAACAAGGAGTGTATGATGGTGGCCTAGCGGTCCCAGACATTAAACTTTACTACTGGGCTTCACAACTGTTGGTCATAAATGACTGGGTATACGCAGACATACACGAGCAAGCCTACAGAGTGGACGTAGCCAGCATGCCAGGAGGAAATTGCGAACCACTTCTGTACTCCCGGAAAACAAGTCCAGAATGGCCAGCACACACGGGGGTGTTGGAGGGAGGCTAACAGATTCCTGGGCCGGACGAAGAAACTGACTAGTCGGACTCCACTGTGGGCAGGAGATACACTGAAAGAAGTAGCCACCCTAATGTACTTTAGAGGGTGGAAACTGATAGGAATTGAATACCTGGGAGACGTGTGTAGGAATTCAATTTAAATCAGACACAAAAATGCCACTAGACTGATGCACGCTCTGCGGCGACAAATCCAATGTGGTACTCCCATTCCAGATCACTCCACCCTGGAAGACAGATTATTATTAGACCCCATCCCTCAAAAAACGACATCCACGATATATCCCAAATTAATAAATAATGTGCCAAACCCCCTGGAGACCTTGCATGCGACATGGAGTGACGATCCTGGGAATATAGATGATGAGGAATGGCAAGAGGCAATACAAAGCCCAAGAGAGATTGCAATCCATACACGATTTAGACTGGTGCAACTCAAGATATTGCACCGTACCTACTACCCACATACACACTTATATATCTGGGGTAGGGCACATACAGCGCTTTGCATCAGGGGTTGTCAACAGGAGGGGACTTTCTTTCACACTCTATGGGAATGCCAGGAGATAGGCCGATTTTGGCAGAAGGTCACTGACGTAATGTTGAGTGTGTCAGGAGTGACGGTTCCAATGGACGCCAAATGGCTTCTTTTGATGATTTAGGGAGACCTTGACTGCCCCAGACATGTGGGAATATGGTTAGCTCTAGCAGCGGGGATTGCCAAAAGGAGCATCCATAGGAGGTGTAGAGTGCCTTCACCACCGTCGATGGGAGAGTGGGAAACAGACCTTGACTGGTGCCAACGAGCTGAGGAAACATTGTATAAAAGTAGGGTATGTGTCAAAAAGTGGGATAAAATATGTCCACCACGGCAATGTTGGGTGTGGAATGATACGCATCAGCTATGTCTTTGCTGGGTGGGGAGGGACCAATAGACTGGGTTTTTTGTCTCCTGTCGGAGAATGTAACCCATTGCTAACCTGTGCCCTTGAAGCCACTGAAGGTATATGACCTCCCACCTTTCCCTCACACAAATGTTGTGATAATGGAGCTTAACCATGTGCGAACACATGTGATTTATGTAAAATATAGTCAGTTGAGCAATGTTAATAAAAATATTTTTCTTTTAAAAGAGTGTGAAGGAGGTCCGGATGGTTGACAGTGTTGAATGCAGCGGACAAGAATAGGAGGACCTGGAGGCAGGAGTTCCTGGAGTCAAGGATCCTAAGGGAGTTGTTGACTATTTGTAGGATTGCAGTTTCTGTACTGTGACCCTGGCCGGAAACCTGATTGGAGAGACTCTAGGAGGCTGTTTGTTCAAAAGTGTGAAGTGAGCTGAGAAGCAATGCCTAAAAATGGAAGTGTGGAGACTGGGCGGTAGTTGTTCATGTTCTCTGGGTCAAGAGATTGTTCTTTAAAGAGAGGAGAGACTTTCCCCATTTTAGTTGTCCTGGGAATAGGCCCAGTAGAAGAGAGGAGTTGACAATGTTGTTCCATAGAGGAAGTAGGTGTGTGATAAGAGATTTGCTAATAGACCCTGGAATGGCGTCCTGAAGGTGGTTCCAGGGTTTCACTGTGGAGATTGTCCGCTGTAGGTCTTGTTCAGAAATGGGGGAGAAAGATGACCACGAAGGAAGCACTTTGCACGTTAGAATCTTAGTTTCTGGAGGTTCACTGGTTGTTGCAGAGGGCTCAAAAGCCAAAGTGGTGGAGGGAGTTGTAGTTTGTGTGAGATTCTCGAACAGGCTCTTTGGTCTATTCTTTGCAGAATTCACGATTGCTCTGAATTGTGAGGATTTGGCCCCAAGGATTCGGTCTTTGTACTGTTTTCGCTCTGTGAGAAGCTTATTCATACTCAGGTGAGAGGGTACCAAACTCCATTCTTTCCACACTTTCTGATGAGCTTTCTTGCTTTGTAAAGTTCTTTTGAAAACCAAGGATTTGAGGGTTTTGGTCTAAATGATTTGCACTTCAGGGGTGTAAATTTGTTGATAAGGGATTCCATGCAGGAGTTGTATTTGCCGGTGGCCTCGTTAATATCAAGGTGGGGTGTAATTCAGATTGAGGTAGGAAGGGCCATGATGGCCATGGCTTCTGTGTCAAGATTGGATGTGTCCCTGAACCATATTTTCTCTTTCTTCGGTTGCTGGGAAATTTTGGTATAAGAGCAGGAGAGTGAGAATGGGATCTGCATGTAGTCAGGTCAGTCAACTGCAATGGGGTTGTATGACTGTAGATTGGGGGCATTGGAGATAATCAGGTCAAGGATGGTGCCTTTTTGTTATGTGGGTTTAAGACAGTGTTGCTAGAGATCATTGTCTTTGAGAAAGGCTGTAAAAGTGTCCATCAGGCAGTTACCCTTGATTCTCCAGTGGATGTTGAAGTCTCCTATGAAGATAGGTTTGTCTGAACTGATCAGTTGAAGGTGAAGAGATCCATACATTCCTCAATGAAGGAATTGTTATGACCCGGTGGATGGTAAATCACATTCAGTCAGCTGTTGGAGGTAGTGGATGTGGCTATTTCCACTCACATGTATTCGAAAGACTTAATTTGAGTCGTTTAGAAGTTCCTACATCTCAGTGAGTTTCTGTGAATGGGTGTGAGACCTCTACCTGGTCTATCTTCCCGGTCTCTAATAAGATGGAGTCATTGGGAGGCACCAGAAGTTCTAGAGTGTGATTAGACCAGTCATTGAGCCAGTGAGGATCAGGATATCAATATTATGGTCCAGGATAGAGGCCAATATCTCTAGACATTGTTTGACTGCAGACCAACAATTGTGTAGCATGCAGTTCAGGGAGAAGCTGTTGACTTTCTGGATTTGCTGTTCAGGGAGGGAGGTTGGGATTTGTATCAAGATGAGAGGGAGTGAACGTACACTGGATGGTGTGTTTTAATTTGACTGCAGAGATAATGGTGGAGATCTGGTAGCCCAGTGTGGGAATAGATGGTGGGGTGGTGGAACATGAAGCTGCATTAATCTCTAGGAGATAGGATAGTTCTGAGATGTCAATGGGAGATTGTGTCCATTTGGGTCTGGGTAGACGGCTGTCCCTCATTTTTTAGGAGGGTGTGGGGTTGAGGGTCAGTGGAAGGTGAAGAAAGGAGCAGCAGTGGGAGAATAAAGAGACACTCAGAAGAGAAAGAGCCAATGAGAGGATGTAAATTTTTTGAGAGAGGTGCAAGAATGAGGAAAGGAGCTTGTTGAGCAGAGGCCAGTTATGTTAATCAGTTATGATTGGGAGAGAAGTGGGTTGTTGGCATCTGGTGTTGGGAGAACTTAGAGCAGTGGGCGATGAAGGGGGCATATGGGTCGACTGTGGGGTGGAGAAGAGGGTGGGGAGGGTGACTGGAGGGGGAGATACTGGTGTGTGGGAGGATGGAGATGTGTGGTGCAGAGATGATCTGTGGGGGGGTGTTCACTGTCTGGTTTTGGTTGTGAGCAATGAGCCGAGGGGCATATCGGATTGCAGGATAGTCCTGGGCAAAAGCATTGTCTGGGTGGACCATGAGGAGTGGGGGGAGTGGGTGAGGGATGGATGGATACAGAGAGCATGGAGTATCATTGTAGGGCTTGAGGGCGGGATACAGAAGGTTGTCTGTGACCAGGATTGTGTTGTTGGCTTGGAAAATGATTTTCCCATTGTTTTAGATGGAGATAGCAAGGCTAAAAGAACAATTTATTTATTTATTTATTTTGTTAGGCGTTTTATAAAGCGCTGGCTGGACCCAGAGGTATCAGAGCGCTTTACATGGGTAGGAAGGAGGTCACAATGAGGAACAAAAAACAAACACATGAGAACAGCAAATTAACTTGTTAAAAAATTAGAAACTGCTTATGTTGACATACAATGCAGAATACCTATAGAGAGGAGGTCACATTGAGGAACAATAAAGACAATTGCATTGGAACAACAAATCATCATGTGCTTATGTCAACATACATTGCAGGACACCACTAGAGAGAACGAGGGCAGTATACAACAGTGATACCAGGAAGTGGGAGATCAGATATAGAGTGTGTGGCGAGAGAATGGGAGAGGCAAGTGGACAGCGAGGAATGGGAGGTTGGCCGAGCAACAGGGAGGAGGGAGGCAAAGGGGAAACAAAGGTGGGAAGGGATGATGGAGTAAGAGTACTGAGAGTGTTAGAGGAGGAGGGAGGTGGGTAGGAGTAAAATCAGCATCAGTAGAATGTGGTGGGGTGGGGGAGTAGAGAGAATGTTGAAAAATGAAGGGGGGGCAGGGAGAAAAGAAGGGGAGAAGGGCGAGTTTAAGATTATTAGGCGTTGGATAATGTCGCAGGTTAGACACCACAAAATGTATTGAGGAGGTGTATTGTGAGTTCTTTTTTGAAGCTGGAGTAGGAGGGGTTGCAACGTAGGTCTTTTGGGCAGGCATTCCAGATGATTGGGGCGTTGCCGGGAAAGGAGAGAGACTGAGTGGATTTCTTTTTTAGTAGGGGAGGGACTAGTAGGAGAGCGTTTGTGCTTCTTAGGGGTTTTGTGTTGCCTGCTTTGCAGATTTTGTTGGCGAGGTATGTCGGAGTATTTTGGTGGAGGACTTTGTGTGTAATGCAAGCGGTTTTGTAGGCGTACCTGCCTTCGATGGGAGCCATTTAAGGGTTTTGAGGGCAGGGAAGATGTGGTCAAACCGTTTGCAGTCAGTGATGAGCCTTGCTGCAAGGTTGAGCCCAGATTTAAGCGGAGCAAGGTGTATTTTGGGGATTCCGGTGAGGATGGCATTGCCGTAATCAATGCGCAATAGGACAAGAGATTGGACAACTAGTTTAAAATCTTCAGAGGGGATAAAAGGTTTAATCTTCTTTAGATGACGGAGGGTAAAGAGGGCTCCTTTAGCAGAGTTTTTGATGTGAACATTGAGGGTTAGGTTATTATCGAGGGAGATACCCAGGGATTTAACTGAGTTGGCAAGGGATAGGGAGCAGTTGAGGGCATTAAGGTCAGAGATCCAGGTTTGAATGGGGAGGTGGTTGTTTTTAGGGGAGAAGAGAATGATTTCAGTTTTTATGGGGTTAAGTTTGAGATGATTTAATTGGAACCAGGATTGAATCTTGGTGAGGATGTTATTAAGGTGTAAGATATCGGCGTGGGTTTTGATCTTATGGTAGAGTTGGATATCATCGGCATAGAGGTGGTAGTTGATCCCAGCTTGTTTAAGAATGAGGGTGAGGGGTTCCATAAAGAGGTTAAAGAGAGAGGGAGAGAGAATAGATCCTTGGGGAACTCCAAGGGAGACCGGGCTGGGGTTAGATAGGCAGTTGTGTATTTTGATTTGCTGTGATCGGTGTTGGAGGTAGGAGACGAGCCATTTATGTGTCATGCCCTTGAGACCGAAACGATCTCTGAGAACATTAAGCAGAGCCACGTGGTTAACCGTATCGAATGTGGCAAAGAGATCAAGGAGGATTAGTAAGCAAGTCTCGCCATTGTCAAGGGAGTGGTGTATGTCGTCAACAATGTTAAGCATAGCAGTTTCGGTGCTGCAGCATTTCCTAAAGCCAGATTGTAGGGGGTCCAGTAAGTTGAATTTATCAATGTGTTTATCTAATTGGAGTAGGACACATTTTTCAAGGGCTTTGGAAAGCAGGGGAAGGTTAGAGATGGGGCGGAGATTGTTAAGGTCATTGGGGTCAGCCAAAGGGTTTTTAAGAATGGGGGTGATTTGTGCAAGTTGAAGGGAGGTGGGGACACAACACGAGGCCAGGGAGGTATTAATGATAGAGGTCCATGATGGGGTAATGATGTGTTTTAGGTCTTGGACTAGGTTATACGGGAGGGGATCTTTGATGTGGGAGGACGGTTTAAGTTTAGAAATGATGTTAAAAACATTATGTTTAGTTACAGGGTCAAAATTAAACCAGGAGGCATTGTTTTTTAGTTGCGAATTAGGGTGATTGGTTTCAAGAGGAGTAATTATGGGTAAGTGCGCTGGGAGAGATTATAGGGAGGTATTGTGGAGGATGTGTGTAAGGAAAGGTGAGTGTGGGGAAAAGGAGCGTATGAGTAGTGTGACCAGGGGGTGTGGGGAATGTGGAGAGAGTTGTAGAGGGGATGTCTGGAGAAAATTATGCGTTGGAAGGGATCAGAGTTAAGAGGAAGGATTGTTCAATCTTCACGATTTTAAACGAGAAGAAGTGAGCAATTTCTTCACATCTGGAGGTGGAAGAAATTTGTGTACGGACAATGTTGAACAGTTCTCTGGGTCTAGTCTTTGCCTGATCGAGTTGAGATCGGAAGAAGGATGACTTTTCATTAAATATGTGTTTCTTGTAGGATGATCCGGCTAGTCTGAGGAGAGCCAGATGTGCGGGAGAGGGATGCTGTCTCCAGGTTCTTTCCGTCAGTCTAAGTGTACGTCTTTCTTTGTTAAGCTCTGGGTTAAACCATGATTTGGACAGGATAGTTCTTTGATTTTTTTAGTTTCATCGGGCCAGTTGATCAAGGGTATCTGTGACAGCTTTATTAAAGTGCTCAGTAAGGTCATTTGCGTTTTGTGAGGGAGGGATGAGGAGCAGTTGAGCATGGAGTTTGAACTCGAGCACTGCAGGGGGAATGAGGTTTAGATTTCTGGTCAATGTATTAGGTTTAATGATTTTGGTGGGGTGGGGAGGTACTATGGCAGCAATGGTGAATAGTACGAGATGATGGTTAGACCAGTCGATGGGTGCAATATTGGACAGTAAGGCCAAGTCCTTATTAGTAATGATAGCGTCAAGGATGGCTCCTTTGGAGTGAGTCGGTGATTGACATAGTTGTATGAGGTCGTTGATCTTGAGAAGATTGGTGAGGAGGGTGATAGCGGGGTCATCGGTATCGTTCCAATGGAGGTTAAGGTCTCCAAGGAAGAGATTTTTAGAGTTAGATATTGAGGATTGTGTCATATGGTTGGATAGCTCATCAACAAAGGGTAGAGGGTCTCCAGGAGGGTGGTAGATATTGTGTAAGCGAATTGGGTGGGAGCCTTGAACTTTAAGTTCAGCTTCGAGATATTCGAAGGTGGAGTGTTCGGTGGTATTAACAAGAGAGATCTGAATTTCGCCTTTGAAGATGATGGCTAAACCGCCACCTATTCTGTCAAGTCTGTCTTTTCTAAGAATAGAATATCCTGGAGGGGAGAGTAAGTCAAGGATGCTCGTAGAATGATCGTTGTCAGGTTTCCTTTAGGAACGCAATGTCGATACATTCACTAAGGATAGTTTCAGAAATTTCGGTGGCATGTCGGACAGCGGAGCAACAATTAACAAGCATGCATGTGAGAGGTTTGGGGTTACATTTGGGAGGAGGGCAAGAGTGGATAGTGGTTAGCTGAGAAGGGGGTCTGGGAGAGCCAGGAGAGAGGGGAATTATATTTGTCCCCAATATAACGGGGATGTTGGAGTATTGGGGTGGATGAGTATTGATGGCAACATTGGGGCGGTAGGAGTTGCATAGGTCAGTGAGGTCAGCCAGGGAGAGATGGCTGGAGGTGCAGAGAGGTCTATGCAAATGGCAGTGGAGAGGAGTCGTTATCCAAGGTTTGTCGTTAGGGGTGTTTTTTGGCCAGTCCAGTGGGCCTTGGCCTGATAAGGGAAGGTTCTGGCTCTAAGGGCATTAAAATCTGTTCTAAGACGAGAAAGATCTCTAGAAAATGTGGAGATGGCGCGTTCAATGTTGAGTAGAGATTAGGATATAAGAGTGAGATGGGAAATTATCGGAAGGGAGGGGGAGGGGGGTGTTCAGTATTGGCTTTGGGAGGGGGTTTGTTAATAAGAATTGGTGAGAGGGCCATGGGAGGGGCAGGAGGAGAGCTACGGTTGGAGGGTGAGGGGGATGTGTGATGGGGACAAGAGATATGGCACCTTAGGGGACGAGGGAAGTGATGTTGGGAGGGTGTGACTGGTAAGGAGAAGGATATCCCCCCGGGGTCAGAGGCGATAAGTATTTTTGTGGGTGGGTGACAGGCTTTCGGGGGGGGAGATGAAGGGGCCGGAGGAGGCCTGGAAGGGGAAGGGGATACAGGGGGGGAGGAAGGCATTCATGTTGGGGGGAAAGTAGGGAAGCAGGGGGTACGGAATCAAAGCATTAGGGGAGGGAGAGGATGGGATGTTAGAGTGCGTGGGGGATTGAGAGCATGAATGTGTAGAGGGGATAACATGAAGAGGTGACATGGAAGTGGAGGGGGATACAGGGAGGAGAGAAAGTCATTCATGTTGGGGGAATGGAGGGAAGGCGGCGGTAAGGAATCGGCGATTTGGAGGGGAGGATGGGATGTTAGAGTGCGTGGGGGAATGGGACATGGATGCGTAGAGGGGATAACAGGAAGAGGAGAGGTCTGAAGGGAGGGTGGAAAAATGGAGGGCAGCGACAGAGTGATGTTGGCAGGTGAGATATCAGTAGATGGGGAGAGTGGGGTTAGTGCATGGAGGATGGCGTAATCTGTAGGGGAGGAAAGGGAGGAGAGGGGGGGTGTAAGATGTAGGGGAGAGACCGGTGGGCCGTTACGTGGATGAGAGGAGGGAGGGATAGGAGCGGAATTGTAAAGATAAAGGGTTAAGGTGCTAAAGTGGTGTTAAAAAATGGTGAGGTGGAATTCAGCGGCTTGGATGAGGATGTTGCCCGTTTTAAAGATGGAGATGTCAATTTCACCAGGAAAGGCAGGTGAGGGGGTGGTAGATAATTTGAGGCCATAGGGAATTTTAGTTGAGTAGGTAACTGGGAGATGTTGTAGGAAGATGCTCTTCCATTTGGAGGGCGTTTAGAGTAAAAGATGTAGTTAGTTTTAATGGGGGAAGTGAGGCTGATGTAGTTATCAACGATAAGTATTTCCAGGTTTCGGATAAGTAATTTGTGTTTAAAGTTTTTCTTGGCGTTTTTTGATAAATTCGGGGGGTAAAGAATGGACCATGAGTTAGGGCCATGTTTCGTGAGAGAGGGGTCTTGAGGGGAGGGTATGGGTGAGGGGGGCATGTTGAGGGGAGAAGAGTGGGAAGGAAAGGGGTAAGAGTATCAAGCAACAGTGTGGGAAGGGGTCAGAGGACAGGAGGAAAGTCAGCGCAAGATGGGAGATGAGTAGAAAGGTGTGGTGTGGAGGTAATAGGACAGGAGAGAAGTCAGCGCAAGATGGGAGATGAGTAGTAGGAAGGTGTGGTGGGGGAAGGGGCAAGAGTATACAGTGACAGTGGGGGAAGAGGAGAGGGGTCAAAGCAAGGGCGGAGAGGGGGTCAAAGCAAGAGACACGAGGGGGGGGACAGGACGGTGTGGCTCAAAATGAGACGTCACATGAGGATAAAAAACAATACAATACAATAAACTTGAGCTGTAGGTGAATAGGCGTGCAAATATGAAGACGATAGATGCAAAGATAAATAAATAACCCAGAGAGGGAAAGGTATAGTGGTATTCCCCCTGTAGATAAGGGCTTGTGGAGGAGCGTCAAAGTTCAGAGGCCAAAACCTCAAGTCCGAACATTCCGCGTGGGGTTCAGCACCTCAGTGCGCACAATCTCGTAGGTTCAGATTTGCAGGGGAGCAGCGCAGTTTAGATAGACCCAATGCATCAAAGGTAAAGATGAGGTGCAATTAGTAAATGAGGCATTCAGGGAGCACAGTCAATCAGGATGGCAACGAGAGAGAAGTCGAGGGGTTAAGCAAGGATTTACATAGAACATCAACGACAGTATATAGGCAGCCCGCTAAGGTTGGAGGCGGGAGGGGTAGAGTTAACCAGGTGTCGCCATTTTGTAGTGGAAAAGGAGGTAGTTCAAAATGTCAACCATTATCATGGAAAGCGGCCAAGAGAACCAGGACCAGCTGCCGGTCAGGCTGGTGCCAAAGATCATACAGAACAGGCTTGGGGAGGTTAGGGCGCAAGGAGAGATGAACCTCGGAAGTTCGGCAGGGGCACCAGTCGGTTTGTCTCTCCACGGCCCGCCGATGAATAGGAGCAGGTAAGGCCAGCTACAGGGTAAATCCACCCCAGGAGGAAGCAGGCCCACGGTTCCAAAGCTCAAACCGCACAGTAAAGAGCAAGCGATGGACAGAATGCAGAACAATGTCATACATTTACCCCAGTACAGAGATCTGGGCCCAAATCCATTGTTTTTGTACTCACCATGCCATTCCAATTTGGACTCAGCCATATGCAAATCAGTCTTGACCCTGCACCCAATGGGAAGAGTCCAGCCTGAACTGCCAGGCAAGGTCCTCCCTGGACTGGAAACAAGCATCCTTGGACCTGTTTAGGGCTTTCAGCCCTCATCTTATTCGCCAGAGAATAAAGTTTAAGCTTTGCTGCTTTGCCCATAGAGCTGTTTTTGGCAAATGCCCGAGCTATATGGCGGACAAGCTTAAATTGTATCACCCGAACCAGTGTCTTAGATCAGAAAGTAAAGGGCTGCTGGCAGTCCCGCGTTTTAAGAAAATTCGTACTGGAGGTAAAACAGTTGCCTTTCTGACCCAAAATACTGGAATTCCCTACCAGAGGAGCTTCGTAAATGTTCTAGTTTTATGCGCTTCAGAAAACTCCTGAAGACAGAATTATTCAAGGCCTGAGCTATGGAAACTAAAGCCAGTCTGCTCTGTTTTCTATGCTAGAGCGGCGATACCCCTGTGGGGAAGATTCCTGCGCTTTATAAATTCCCTACATACATACATACATCAGCCAGGATAGCTTAACTCCAGTGGCATGGAGAGCACGGGACCCACGTCTGGGCATAGCCGTCACACTCGGGTGACAAATGCAAATAGAACAATTGATGGACAGAATGCAGAACAATGTCATACATTGACCCCAGTACAGAGATCTGGGCCCAAATACATTGTTTTTTTTTTCTCACCAGGCCATTCCAGTTTGGAACCAGCCATATGCAATTCAGTCTCGACCCTGTGCCCAATGGGAAGAGTCCAGCCCGAACTGCCAGGCCACGTCCTCCCTGGACTGGAAACAAGCATCCTAGGACCAGTTTCGGGCTTTCAGCCCTCATCAGCCAGGATAGCTTGACTCCAGTGGCATGGAGAGCACGGGACCCACGTCTGGGCATACCCGTCCCGCTCAGGGTGACAAATGCAAAAAGAACAATTGATGGACAGAATGCAGAACAATGTCATACATTCACTCCAGTACAGAGATCTGAGCCCAAATCCATAGTTTTTTTCCTCACCATGCCATTCCAGTTTGGACCCAGCCATATGCAAATCATGCAATCATGCCCAGACGTGAGTCCCTTGCTCACTTTGCCACTGGATTCAAGCTAGCCTGGCTGATGAGGAGTGTTACTCCGAAACCAGTCCCAGGATGCTTGTTTCCGGTTCAGGGAAGACCTAGCTTGGCAGTTTGGGCTGGACTGTTCCCGTGAGGCACAGGGTCAAGACTGATTTGCATAAAGCTGGGTCTGAACTGTGTTGGCAGAGTGAGCTAAAGAACGATGATGGATTCAACCCAGATCTGTGACTGGGGGTGAGTGTCTGAAAAGTTTCAGCACTCCGTCCATCATCTCTTTGTGTTTGCTTGGAGATAGCAAGTCTGCCTGAGAGGCCAAAGGGAGAAAAGCATTTGAGTTTGCCACCAAAGGGTATATTGGAGAGAAAGAGAGCAGGATGGGAGAAAATTGTGCAGGGACCTGATCCACAGGATAGTGTTGTGTGTGAAGAGGAGGTTGGTTTTGAAGGTGCCTTTGCATTGGTAATGGAATTGGTCTGTGAAGACGGATTCCGGGTGGTCTTTCTGATTCCTAAATTTCAGCTTTTGATTTGCTTATTTTGAAAAATTCTGTGGGTATTTGATCTTAAAAGCATTGGTGCCAGACAAGCGTGATGGTGGGGAGCTGGAGGTAATTCGCAAAGATGTGTCCAGCAGAAAAAACAAAATTGCAAAGATTTACGGCCAGATGTACAACCAGTTTTTGCATGTGCAAACGGGTTTGCGACCTGTTTACACACGCAAAAACCCACATGGCCAAACACTATTTTGCAACTCGCAAAAAATTGCGACTCGCAAAATAGTCTTTGCGACTCGCTATTAGGAAGGGGCGTTCCCTTCCTAATAGCAACTCTCCAGCCATGTATAAATGTTTTGCGACCGCAATTGCGGTCGCAAAACACTCGCAATTCATCCCCCTCTTCAAAAGGGTGGTAATGGAGTCGTAAATGAGAAGGGGCCCCAGGGGACCCCTTCCTCTTTGTGACTGGCTCTAAAAATACTTTTTAAGGGCAGGCAGTGCTCTTAAAAAAAATGAAACGAAAACATTTCATTTTTTCTTTAATGCATCCCATTTTCCTTTAAGGAAAACGGGCTGCATTTTTTTTATAAACTGCTTTATTGACAAGCAGTCCCAAGGAGGACCAGCTATTCCCAATGGGGTCGCAAATTGTGAGTGGCTCATTAATATTCATGAGTCTCGCATTTTGCGACCCCATTGGGTATCGCAATCAGTTTCTCTGACACTGTTGTACATTCCAAATTGCGACTCGTAATTTGCGACTTGCAATTGAGCGCAAATTGCGAGTCGCAATTTGAAATGGTCGTCCATCTGGCCCTTATTTTCCATAGTCAACTTTCTTTTATTTTGTTGAGTATTCTTTTCTTACTTTGCACTTTTGTTTTGGCTCGTGGGCGCTATTCTCAAAAGATGAGGTTATTTTATGACAAAGCAACATTCTTTCTTTCTTACAAATAATTTCTGAATTTAGTTTAACACAGAATTGTGCAGTACACCCCAAACCCCCGCACTCCAATCCACTCCACTCCAATCCACGCCAATCCATCCCAACACACTCCACACCAATCCACCCCATTCAATCCAATCCACTCCAGACCAATCCAACCCACCCCACTCCAATCCAAACCACTCACCCAATCCAGTCAAATCCTCCCAACCTACCCCACTCCAATTCATCCCATTCCAATGGCCCCACTCCAATCTGTTCCACTACAATCTTCCCACTACAATCCAAAACAATCTTCCCCACTCTAATCTGCTGCACTCCAATCTGCCCCACTCCAATACATAACAAGCTGCCCACTTCGGTCTGCCCCTCTCCAATCCAAAACAATCCGCCCCACTCCAACCCATCCCACTTCAACCTGCCCCACTCCAGTCGGCCCCACTCCAATCCAAAACAGTCTGCCCCATTCTAATGTGTTCCACTCCTAGCCAATACAATCTGCTCACTTCAATCGGCTCTAATCCAATCCAAAACAATCTGCCCCAATCCAATCCAACACAATCTGCCCCATTCCAGTCTGTCCCACTCTAATCTGCCCTACTACAATCTGCCCCACTCCAATCAGCCCCAATCCAATCTGCCCACTCAAATCAACCCAACTCCAATCAACCCCACCTCACCCCAATTCACTGAGTCGATCCCAATTCACCCCCACTTCAATCTATCACAATTCCCCCCACTCCAATCCAATCCACTCACACCAATCAAATCCCTCCCAATCTAGCCCAATCCAACATCACCCCAATATGCCCACTCCAATATGCCCCACACCAATATGTCCCACTCCAGTCCAATCCATCCCACTCCAATCTACCACACTCAATCCACCGAGCTCCAGTCCACCCCACCCCAATCCAATCCACTCCACTTCATACCACCCCACTCCAATCTAATCCATCCCATAGTCTACCCCACTCCAATCCACCCCACACCACTGCAGTCCAATTCATCCCACTCTACTTCAATCCACCCCACTCTACCTCATTCTAATTCACCCTACACCAGTTCAGTCCACCCCACTCAATCCAATCCATCAAGCCCACCACACTTCAATCCACCCCACTCCAGTCCAATCCACCCCACTCCAATCCAGTCCACCCAACTCCAATCCACTCCACTCCAATCTGCCCCCTCCAGTCCAGTCCAATCCGCCCACTCCACTCTAATTCATCCCACTCCAAACCGCCCTATTCTAATCCAATCCACCCACCCCACCCCAATCCAATCCAATCCACTCTACTCCAAACCAATCTAATCCACCCCACTCCAATACAAACAATCTGCCCACTCCAATGTGGCCCACTCCAATGTGCCCCACACCCATCTGCCACACTCCAGTCCACCCCACTCCAGTCCAATCCAATCTACCACACTCAATACACCCCACTCCAGTCCACCCCACCCCATTCCAATCCACCCCACTCCATTTCAATCCACCCCACTCCAATCTAATCCACAACATCCAGTCCACCCCACTCCAATCCACCCCACACCACTGCAGTCCAAGCATCCCATTCTACTGCAATCCACCCCACTCTACCTCAATCCAATCCAACCTACACCAGCTCAATCCACCCCACTCAAGCCAATCCATCAAGTCCACCACACTCCAATCCACCCCACTCTAGTCCAATCAACCCCACTCAAATCCAGCCCACCCAACTCCAATCCAATCGACTCCTCTCCAACTTGCACCCCTCCAGTCCAGTTCAATCCACCACCTCCACTGTAATTCAACCCTATCCTCCAATAAACCCCACCCCAAACCAATCTAATCCATCTCACTCCAATCAACCCCAATCCAATCCACCTCAACCCATTTCAATCCACCCCACTCCAATCCAACCCATCCAGTGCACCCACTCCAATCCACCCCACTCAATCAAACCCAATCTACCCCAATCCAATCCACCCCACTCTACTTCAATCCAATCCACCCCACTGCCTCAACCCACCCCACCCCTCCCTATTCAACCTCACTCCATTCTACACCACTCTACTCTATACCACTTCACTCTATGACACTGCACTCTATGATACTAAACTCTGCAACACTCTCTGCCTCTGAACCACTGTACCCTACTCTTCTCTACTCAACTCTAGGACACTCTACTCCCCACTCCACTCTACGACAGTCTACTCCAACAAATCCACTTTACGACACGCTACTCCCCACTCTACTGTAGGACACTCCACGCCACTAACTGTTTGCCATGCTGAAAGGCAGCCATACTGGTGTACAGCGTGGCAAAACCGCATTGCCAATAGCTCTTGTACAGGCAAGACCTATTGGCTTTGCCAATGCTTGTTCTTTACATACTCAAACTTGTAGTCCTGTCTTTCAAATGACATCAACAGGACTACAAATTCCTGAATGCAAAACAAAACGACATGTAGGAGTTAATGTCAGTTTCATAGAGAAATTAGTTTATTACATCGCAGACTTTACTGTAATTGGCAAATTTAAGAGTGTGCTTCTACTAGACCAGGCTTTTTTATAAATGATGAAAGTCACTTATTTTTTGTGTCCATCACTGGTTACATGGAAGGCTGGGTGAAATTAGGTCAGAACAAAGACAAAGTCATAAAGGCATGGTCTTGTGATGCTTGTAGTGAGACAAGAGGGAAGCTGGCCTAAAGCCTTTGAAGCAGCATCCTGCTGCAATTATATTAATGGAACTCTATCCACTGAAAGTGGAAGTGTGAGGGTGCTAGTTTCTCTCTCTTTTTTCCTGTGCGTGCACCCTCAGCTACAGTGTGTGCAGCATAAAAGCAGAGGCTGATCGGATGCCCAAGTCCGCACCTTAGAGGAAACCTAGGTCACAGCCTATTGGTCGTGCCCTGATAATCTGCCTGTGATCCTCGCTATCGCAGAGATACAAATTGCTAGATGTAGTGTGTAACCCTGACCTCCCTGGTGTTACAGAACCTTTAAACCATTATGTCCACAAGCAGAAAGGCCCATTTTCAACCATTAAGCTGATAAACACAGTGGTTTCAGAGTTTCACCGGCTTGGAATTGTTAGTCAAGGAAACATTTTAGCACAAGTCTTTGAGGGTCCTATTGGACATGGCTGTGTTTAATTTCTGGTGTAGTCCTTTCATCATAGCTATGCCACCCGCTTTCTCATAGGAGTCAATTTCCACGGCTGAAAAGGATAAAAGGCCTGATTTAGAGGTTGGTAGATGGACTAGCGTCTGTAGGGATGGCAGGGGACATTGAATCCTCCATCCCAACAGTATTACATCTACGAAATTTAGAGATGACCGCCACCCCAGCGGTCATCTGTGTACATGAGAAGCAACTTCCCAAAGTTGGGCTTTGTTTCTGAAAAACAAAACTAATGTCCCTTCATGTGGGAGTTAATATTGTTTTTTCTGCCCATTACCGCAAGGCTTTTCTTGGCGGTGAAAAACAGAACAAAAATCATACTGTGTTCTAAAGAGAGCAGGGAGTATCCTGACTTAAGTGCAGGGAATCGGGATTCTGGTTGAGAGGAGTGAACCCATACTCAAGCAGCAACCACAATTTTGGCCAGGGTGAAACACAAGTTATCCCCCAAATTAACCTGCACTTAATTCTCCGGTAGCTTAGCACAAAGCAGTCTGGATTAATTTAGCGGCAATGTGTAAAGTATTTATGCAGCACTTCAAACAGTAATAAAGTGAACACACAACACATGAAAAATCCAACACCAATTTAGAAAAACAGAGTAAATTTCAATACATTATTTGACACCAAAATAAGATATGCAATTTTAAAGGTTTTGTTGCAATCAAGGTAAGAAGCAAAAAGCACCAGTTGTGGTTATCTGGTCACGGTATATTGGGTCCAAGTCACAAGTTCATTGATGGAGTGTGGGCTGGATAATGGACTGAGTTCAGTCTGCTGAAAAGTACCTTTTTTTTTTTTTTTTTTTTTTTTTTGTCCTCATATTACGTGCTTAGCTCCAATCTATCAAAACCAAAGGACTGCCACAGAGCAAAGGAAAGAGTGGTCGAGTGCAGTGCTGTCTCAGCTTATAGCTGGTAGGAGAAAGTTCATTCGGGAGGGAAGAAGACCGGTTCCCCACAGCAACAATCGCAACAGCCAAACATGATTTTGCTTAGGGAAGTGCCACCGGAGATAGTGCCCAAGTTATCGAGACCCCTATAGCTCCAAGACTGTTGGTCATGGCAGCGAGGATAAGCAATGTACGTGTTAATCATAGGACCTGGGAAAAAAAAAAAAAAAAAAAAAAAAAACCCAGGTTTATCGCTGCTATCCCAGCATTGCCCAAAAAGCTCTCCTATTGGGGTTTCCTGCTCTGGCGAGATCGAGTTTGGAAATTTGAAGAAGTGAAACTCGCCATTCATGCTCTGTAGGTGGTTGAGCATCTTTCCAATGCTTACATATCTCCCTACGCGCCGCTAAAATGGAGTAGAATGTTAGATTGGTTGCAGCATTGCGGATTTTACTCTTGAGACCAAATATAACAAGAGCTAGGTCTATGGAGATATGTTCACCCAGAAATTGTGAAAGCTTATTACTAATGGCTTCCCAAAAAGCGGATAAATTTGGACAATCATAAAACATATGAGTGTCTGATGCTGCGATTAACCCGCATCTTGGGCATAAGACTGGGCCTGTTAAAGAAAACTTAGTCAACCTCTGAGGGGAATAGTATGCCCTATGTATAGTGAATAAGTGGTTTCTACGAAGCCATGCCGGTTTAACTAGGTCCCAAAGCATTGAGCAAGAGGCTATCCAAAGTTCTTCAACATCTACGCCTGGCATTAGTTCAGCCCATAGTGACGTCGGTAGATGAAAGTTGGCATCTATTTCATCGATTATTTTGTTATACCAACATGAAATTTCTTTTTTTGCGGCGGGGCTTTCCATGAGGCAAGTTACCAAGTCGCTATTGCCACCTATAGGCAGCTTACTAATCCGTACTAGCTGCTCTTTGTATGACTGTGACCAGCTGGAGATCTGAATATATTTAAATCTCGAGAAACTTGTGCCTACTTTGTTTGTTAAATAGTCCCATGGAAGTAATGTCCCATCCATAAACAGGTCATCCCACCTATTTATACCTGCCTCTATTAGCGGGTTAGTCAGGGCATCTGTTGTCCATGCGGGAGGGACGGGTAGATCCCATATGGGAGCCCTCCCAGAATAGTATCCAACATTTATCGCATGCCTCACCTTATACCAAGTAGATGCAATCCCTTGTAAAACTTTCAATTTTATTTTCTTGAAGAATTTGGGGTCACCAAATTTAAACAAAAATGCAGATTGGTCTACTCCTTCACATTCAAGTAATGTAGAAAAAAGAAGGCCCAGCCCTGTTAAAGTAGGGGTTTTAAGTAGCATACGTGTGTGCGTGAGCTGAAAAGCCCATGCATAGATTTGGAGATCTGGGCCAGCCAACCCTCCCTTCTCCCTTCGTCGCCTGATTTTTTTCCACGAAATTCTTGGGCTCTTACTATTCCAGATAAAGCTGGTTATCGCGCTCTGTAGCTTTACAATCAATTTTGAGTCAAAAAAAAGTGGAATAGAGTTAAACAAAAAAGAGACTTTAGGTAAGATACTCATCTTCACTAAGTTGACCTTTCCCAAAACAGTGAGAGGAAGATGTGACCAGTCTCTCATATGTTTCCGGCACTCTGCAGCTATTTTGTTGAAGTTAAGTGAAGCAATCAAATTAATGTCTTTAACTATATTGATCCCCAGATATCGAAGTTGGGTTTTAGATGTGCCATTGTTGCCAATTGAGTTACTATTCCAGGACATTGACTCTGTCTTTTGGGCATTAATCTCATACCCAGAAACTTTACCGAATTTTAGAGCCTGGTCAATTATCTCTGGGTATGCTTCATCATAATTCGTTGTAAAAATCATAATATCATCTGCATAAAGTGCCACCTTTTTATCCCAACCACCAAAAATAAAAGGTTTAATCAGTATACTGTCTCTTAAGATTTGGGCAAAGGGTTCTATATAGACATCGAAAAGAAGGGGTGACAGGGGACAGCCCTGCCTAGTTCCCCTCGTGACCCTGAAGGACTCAGTCAAACCCCCGTTTATCAAAAGTGAGGCAGATGGGCACCTATATAACAAATTCAACGTTCTCAAAAATCTGTCCCCCACATTGAACTTCCTCAAGGCCTCCGACAGGTACAACCAGTTCACCCTGTCGAAGGCCTTTGTTGCATCCAACGTGAGGACATCCAGAGGGATAGCCTCCTTTATGGCGATGTCTATAGAGCCTAGTAATTCATACGTGAGCTCACAAAGCTGTCTCCCCTTAATAAACCCTTTTTGGTTATGTGCTATAATGTCTGGCGCCACCCGACCCAACCGTTTGGCCAGTATGGTGGCAAAGATTTTATAGTCGGCATTTAATATAGAAATAGGCCGATATGAGCCGCAGTCTGTGGGGGGTTTGCCGGGCTTCAAAATAAGGGTTATAGAGGCATTGTCCCATGATTCAGGTGGTATTTCGCCGTGTCTTAGTATTTGGTTAAAAAGAATCACTAAGATTGGAGAGACCTGAGTGATAAGCTTTTTATATATTTCACTTGGCAAACCGTCAGTGCCTGTAGCCTTTCCTCCCTTTGCTCTCCTTATTGCCTCTTCTACCTCTATAATAGTTATCTCCTCGTCCAAAGAGTGGTTCTGTTCTGGTGTTAGAGATGGTAGAGAGATACCTTCTAACCAACTCAAGATGTCATTCTGGGTAACGTTTAAGTCATCTTTATAGATGGATTGAAAGAAATTTCTAAAAACTACTCTAATTTCATCATCCCTTGAAAAGGTGCCCTCCGTGGATGTAACAGACGATATGTTGTTTCGAACCCGGTCTGATTTAATTTTCCAGGCAAGTAATTTCCCTGCTCCCTCCCCGTATTGGAAATGCGAAAGCTTACTTGCCTCCCATCTCTGAAGGACACGTTTCTCTAGAACTGCGGATAATGAGTGCTTCAGCCTGTCCAACTCAGCGTGTTTTCCGGCGAGGTCGTTGTCATTGTCAATTACTCCTGTATTATCTATATGGGCCTGTACTAATAAGATATTGTTTTCAATAAGGGTTATTTCCTCTGCATATTGTCTTCTTCTATAGGCCACTTTGTTTTTAATAAGACCTCTCAATGTACATTTAAATGCATCCCATAAAATTCCTATTGGGGTTGTACCGATATTGGTGTTAAAAAAGTGGCGGGTTTCTGACTGTAGAAATTCGATATCCTCTGTTGTTCTGAGTAAAGACCTATCAAAGGACCACATTCTTATTAGAGGTGGCGTGTCCAACTTTAATTCTAACACTATTGCAGAGTGGTCAGAAAGATGCATTGGATTATAGTCTATTGAAGTAATATTATCAGCCAGAACTCTACTAGTGAGAATAAAATCTATTCTTGATTTGTGTCTATACTTCGAGTTCCTGAATGAAAAATCCTGCCTTAGACCCTCCCTAAACCGCCAAATGTCGATAAAATCGTACTGGTTCATTAAGCCTACTAAGCAAGATCTAGATTTAGAGGTGGTTTTTTGTCTGCTGTTAGGGGATTTGTCTAGAAGTGGATTTAAAGTGATGTTAAAATCCCCAGCTATAATCACCGGGTCTGGGAAATTTAGCAAATGATTGAAAAGGGTTTTCAATACAGAGGGGTCATCGATATTTGGACCATAATAGCCCACTAATGTTACCTTTGCTTCTCCCAACTCTACTGCTGCAATGACCCAACGCCCTCCAGGATCCACTTTCTGTTGTTTTATCTTAAACCTTACTGATTTTTTGAAGAAGATTGAGACCCCCCGTATGTTAGACCCTTGTGTTGTGGAAATAGAAGATTCTATCCATCTATTCCTTTGGGCCAACTCGTGTATCTCACTTTCTGTTAGGTGTGTCTCCTGGAGGATAATGATCCCCGCATCCGTATCACGGAGATATTGCATAATTTTATTCGCTCGGGGCTTGGTGCGGAGACCATTAACATTCCAGGATAGTAAATTAAGTCTACTCATTGTGTTGTAGCTTTAGGTTGCTCGGTAAGACTAACTGTAGAACTAATGAAGTATATGGCTGTCTGTATAGATTCATGTTATCTAAGATGAGATGAGTATAAAAACTTATAACTACAAACTTAATTAAACGCAAAGATTGGAGCTCTTTTATGCAAATGTGCTTATGCCCCACCACCCCCCCACGCCCAGCCCTCCCCCCCTGGGAAAACCCTGTGCTCACCACCCGGAAGAGTTTCCGGAAGTAAGTGCCCCTAGCTCTTCCCCGTCTCGACCCTGTGTGCCTCTACTATATTTAGTGTGAACTCGCCATTAAATATTCACCCATATTATAGGCAAGTACTATTCTTGTGTGTATTTATTTATTTTGTGTGTTTTTCCCCCCCCCCCTTTTTTTATTTTTTTATTCTTATTCTTTTTATATCCTTCATTCCTTTTTTTTTTTTTATTCCCTTATACCTTTATGTTTATTTTTTTTTTTTTATATATTTTTTTTTTTTTTTTTTTTTTCCCTTTTTCCCATTTTTTTTTTTCTCTTTCCTTTTCTTTTTCTCTTTCTTTTTCCTTTCCCGTTTTTTCCTAATAGTTCAATATTTAGTAGCGTTCAGGTTTTTTAACAAGACTTTTTTTTTGCGCACAGGCATTAGGAACTTAACTGATGGTGCTAAAGTTATACGGTTTCAACTCCATTAACTTAATGTAAGTAATGTAAGTGTATTTATGTAGTTATGTAGTTATGTGTTCCTTTTTTTTTTCCCCTTTATATTTTGGGGGGGGATTTCTCCATATATGAAGATTATGACCTCAATGCATAATGTCACACTCTTTGTTTCTTATTGCCAAGAGACATTAGGAGATCATCTGCAGCTTGCACTGATCTGATGTTGTGCATTTTGTTGTCTATCATGATTTTAAGAGAAGCAGGAAAGCCCATCTGTACTGTTGCGCCTAACTTGCGGAAAGCGTCCATCCTTCGCCCTAGCTCCCATTGTTTATCCAAGGTGAAGCGGGACAGATCAGAGCGGATCTGGAAGTTATATCCCTTGTATGTCTGTGACTTGAGCTTAAGTCCCTGGTTCAAAATTTGTTCTTTTAAAGAATAGGTATGGAAATTAATAAGAATTTTCCTGGGCTTAGCCCGCTGCATGTTACGTCTGAAGGGGTCTCTATGTATACGCTGAATATCCGCTGCTAACTCCTCAGTAGATTGAGAAATATTTAGTGTTTCTTTTAGTAAGGTAGTTATATAACTCTTGATATCAGCACCTTCGCTCCCCTCAGGAATATTCAAAATGCGTACATTACTCCGCCTTGCGTTGTTTTCCAAAGTCTCCATTCTTTCGGAGAGGGCTTGTTCTTCTTTCCTAAGCTTTACAATATCTTCCGTGGTGCCTTCAGCTCTCATTGATATTTGGCCCACTGTCTCTTCTAAAGCTTGAGTTCTTAGCGTCAGGTTGCCTAGTCTCTCATCAAGAGATTCACAAAAAGTTCTTATCTCTCTCTGGTTAGAGGCTGACTCAGCAAATCCTTGTTTAATCTCTGCAGATAAGGCCGCAAACATTGCTTGTACCGAGGCTACAGAAATAGTCTCTGTGCCTGTAACAACCACTTCACTTAATTCTTGGGATACGCCCAAAGAAGTTTCATCGAATAATCTAGCCTCGTAGTTGTCTTCAATGTGATTGATAGAGCTCTCAGCTAAGTCATTTCTACCAACTACTGAGGAGTTCGGTAATAATACTCCATCTACTGCCATCGCATTTTCATTGTCTGTTGTGCCTTGTTCCGCTATATTTTTCAGATCTGAGCTCTCTGCCACAAACTCCACCAAAGGAGTCTCTTCTACTTGTGTAGTATGGGATGGATCCGCGCAGGGAACTTGATTTTCAACTAAAGTGGTTAATGTCTTAGGTAACACATCCGACTCTTTGTTTTCCATAGTCTTGAATCCTGATTTAGAAGTATTACTACTGGACTGGGTTTGCTCTCTCCCAAGGCTCAAGATCTGAGGAATCACTTTGAAATATGAGCGCAGAGAGGGGGTCACTCTAGGGATGGTAGCTGTTAAAGGTTTAGCTTTGGCGCGTTTTCTCCCCCTTTTTGCTTTAACCTCCACTGAGAGATAAGAGGATGTTTCTTCGTTCAATTGATCTAATTTTGAACTTTCCCCTGTTTCAGAAGCCTCCTTATCCACCTCCTCGGCAACAACTTGCAATGTACTCTTTCCTCTCTTTCTGCGAGGTGCTGCTGCTCCCACTAAGTCCTTTGATGCCCCCTTCCCTCTGAGTTTCCTAACGGGCTCCACAGGCTCAACAGCACTCATGTATGCCTGATTTTGGCAGTGGAATGCGTAATAAACCTTGCTACCAGACCATTCACTCACTCGTACTTTACTTACTTCAACCGATCCGGAGACTTTAAAAAAGGTACAATCCTCATGTAGTTTGAAATCAGGTGTGGCATGGGGAACGGTATTCAGATTACAGAGAGCTCCGTTAGAGGAGTCAACACCGAGGAGGCTTTGGAAGCGTCTCCCTTTATGCAGCTGGGCAGCGAGCTGCCTCCCCGGATACAATGCAGGCGGAGATTCGTTGAGCTTATTCAAGTAGTGCTGAGCTCTGTTAGAGAAGCCGACGCCGTAGAGACTTTGGAAGCGTCTCCCTCTACGCAGCTCGGCAGCGGCTAGCCTCCACGGATACAATGCAGGTGAGAAAACACTGAGAGTAGGGCGTTCCCTTCCTTGCTCGCTGCTGAGGTTACTGAGGCAGCCGCGCCCTGCTTCCAGACCGCAGCTCCGGATCACAGCAAACCGGCACATCAAGTGGCACATCAAGTGGCAAATTAAACGAAAAAGACACGATCCTGAATTACACGATTGAGAGGCCAAAACCCGTAAGATTAGACTGCTGGCGAGTCAGATTCCTCCGGTTAATGACAAGGCATCTACGGGGTTAGACGGAGCGGAGCACTGCCGCAGTCAGCCGACTGCCGCCATGTTTTCCCTCTGGTTCTAGATGATCCTGCTGAAAAGTACCTTGTGGGCAGGCCGTCGAGATGCACGGGCTGGCATCGAGTTGCACAGGCTGGTGTCCAGAAACCATCGACAAACAACGATGCGAGGTCCAGCATCGAGAACCATAGAGATGCATCATGCAGTGGTGGACCATCAACAAGGCTTGAGATGTGAGGTCCTACGTCATTATCGAGGAAGCAAGAGGGCTTTCAAAACTTGCACTGTGATGCGCGGGAGACAAGATGCATTGTACTGGGACGTTGTCAGTGCCAGGCTGTGCTGGCATCATAGAAGCCACCAGGGCTTTTGGGGACATGCACTGAGATGCATCAGCATCGAGGATGAGCTGCACCACTCTGGCGGGATGCATCACATTGTGTCGAGATGCAAGGAGTTGCGTTGACATCAAAGAAGTCTGTTATGGCTCTGTAGATTTGAACAGGTGGACTGTTGACTGACCCTTGGAGATTCATTGCAGTCCTAGGTCCACACAGGCAAACTGGATTTAGAAGGGAAGTTCACAGCAGCAGAAGAGTCCTGGTGCAGTAACAGAGGCCTTTGGAAGCAAAGCAGTCCTTGGTCAGTAATCAAGTCAGTGGGGCAGACTTCACTGCTGGGCACTCCTTCTTCCCAGAGGAACCCACAGGTTCAGAAGTGATCTGAAGAATTGCAACTGAGAGTCCAATATTTATAGCTGGTGCCCACTTTGAAGTGAGTGGAAATTCTAGAGTCCTTCCCCTACATAAGAGTCTGGAATTTCCTTCCTGCCTGCCCTTGCCCCAGCTTGTCTGAGGGCAAAAAAGACTAGTGTGAAAGCCTTTGTGAGTGTGCTGAGCCACAGTCTTTGTGATGTGCAAGTGTGGTAGGTGGCAGCTCTTACCCCTCATCCTAATAGAGATGGCCCACCCTGCCAACACCTATTCCCCGTTTGTCTCACTGTATGGGAGTAATACACAAAGACCAGCTGTCTTCTGCACCTAGTCATGTAACCCAGGATACAGGCATTAAATAGGTGGGACAAGAAAATGTCAGCTTTGACCTAAAATCCAACGTTACCATTAAAGAGGGTTTTGAATACAATTCTTTAAAGGCCAAACTCGACTTTCCTAGCTGCTCCCAACTGAAAGTTATTACTTATAAAAATGTAATAAGGTAACCCAATGTTATCATATGGGAGAGGCAGGCCTTGCAGTAATGAAAACCAAATGTAAGAGTTTTCACTGCCAGCACATATCAAGGAATGTTAAAGTACATGTTCACCTTTTTCAATACACTGCACCCAGCCCAATGGGCTGTTTAGGGCCTACCCTAGGGGCGACATATGTATTTAAATTGAAGGTTTAGGCGTGGTAAAAGGTTAATTTTGACATGTTGAAATGGCAGTTTTAAACCTGCACACAGGCAGCAATGAACAAACTGAGACATGTTTACAGTGCTATGTATGTGGCTGGCACAAACCGTGCTGCAGACTCATTAGTATACAAAACAGTGATGGATGGAATGCTTAAATTAATCTCAGCCACTGGTAATCACTTGGGGACGCCTCACAGTTCATCATTATTTTGCACACCATGCCACCTCGGTTTTGACCCAGCCATATGCAAATCAGTCTTGACCCTGCTCCAATAGTAACAGCCCAGCCCAAATTGCCAAGCCAGGTCTTCCCTGAACCGGAGCACAAGCAACCCAGGACTGGTTTTACCCTTGTTATGGGCTCATCAGCCGGTAGAGCTTGGTTCCAGTGACACAGTGAGCATGGGACCCATGTCTGGGTATACACATTCCATTTAGGGTGACACTATAAATATACAAAAAAGTGATGGATAGAATGCTTTAATTAATTTAAGCCTCTGGTAATCACTCAGGCCACATCCCAATCGAGCGTTATTTTTCACACCATGCCACCTCAGTTTGGACTCAGCAATATGCAAATTAGTATTGACCATACTCAAATAAGAAGAGTCCAACCTGAACTTCCCAGACAGGTAATCGCTGAAACAGAACACAAGCAACCCAGGACTGGTTTTGCCCTAGTTATGGGGTCATCACCTGGGTACATCTTTGTTCCAGTGGCAGAGTGAACACAGGATCCAGTCTTGGCATACCCGTCCAACTTAGGGTGGCACAATAACTATAAAAAACAGTGATGGATCAAACAATCAATCAGGGGAGTTGTAAAGCATGACTACTCACCCGTAAGGTGCTGGGGGGGGGGGGTTGAAAGGGAGGGGGCCCTGCTGATACGCTGAAGGCACTGTGGTTCAGTCGAGGAGCTAGGTCTTGAGGTCCTTCCTTAATTGAGGCAGTGACGGTGATTGCCTCAGCTGGAAAGGCAGGGTGTTCCACTCCTTTGCTGTGAGGTAGCAGAAGGATCTTCCTCCAGCCATGGTCTTATGGATACGTGGGATGGTGGCCAAGGCCAGATGGGAGAAGCAGAGGTCTCTGGTGGGTGCATGGCATGAGAGGTGGTGGTTGAGGTATGCAGGTCCCGCATTGTGTAGGGCTTTGCAGGTGTTTGTGAGGAGCTTGAAGGTGATTCTTTTGTTGAATGGGAGCCAGTGGAGGTCTCTTAGGTGGCTGGTAATGTGGCTGTGGGGGGATATTGAGGGTGAGTCTGGCAGAGGCGTTCTGAATGTTCTGCAGTTTCTTGAGGAGTTTCTGGCTGATGCCAGCATGTAATGTGTTGTCGTAGTCGAGTCTGCTGCTGATGAGTGTGTGGGTGACTGTCTTTCAAGACTCGGTGGGGATCCACTTGAACATATTTCAGAGCAGGCGTAGCGTGTGGAAGCAGGATGATGAGACTGTGCTGATCTGGCGGTTCAAGGTGAGCGAGGAGTCAGGATGATTCCAAGGTTTTGTGCGTGGTCTGTGGATGTGGGGTGGGATCTAAAATCTGAGGGCCACCAGGAGTTGTCCCAGGGGCATTGAGGGTGGAGCCCTTGATGAGGACTCCGGTCGTCTCTGAGTTGAGCTTGAGGTATCTATCCTTCATCCAGGTAGCGGCAGACTTCATCCTGTTGTGGAATCTGTTCTTGGCAACTGTGGGTTCGTTGGTGAGGGAAAGGATCAGCTGGGTGTCATCAGCGTAGGAGACGATGTTGAGTCCATGGCTCCTGATGATGGCTTGGAGCGGGGCCAAGTAGATGTTGAGGAGAGTGGGACTCAGGGAAGAGTCCTAAGGTACTCCACAGCTGATCTCTGTGGGTTCAGAGTGGAACAGAGGTATTCTGAATCTCTGTGTTTGGCCAGTGGGGAAGGAACAGATCCATTCCAGAGCTTCATCGCAGATGCCGGCATCGTGGAGTCTTGTGCATGGGGTAAGGTGGGAGACGGTGGCAAAGAGGTCCCAGAGGATGAAGGCTGCAGTGTCTTTGGGCGAGGATGGTAGTCTCTGTGCTGTAGTTGCTTTGGAAGAGGTCCAGGATGAGGTTTGCTTCGATGAACTTTTAAAGTTGGTAATTGATGGCCTTCTCGATGACCTTGGCTGGGATGGAGAGCAGAGAGATGGGTCTGAAGTTCTTGAGGACCGTTGGGTCGGCAGAAAGTTTCTTCGACAAGGGGTTGATCTCTGCATGTTTTCAGTCTTCCGGGAAGGTGGCAGAGTTGGTAGAGCAGTTGATGGTGCGGCAGAGTTCAGGGGTGATGGAGGTGCCGGCTTTGTTGAAGGTGTGGTGGCGGCATGGGTCCGAGGGTGCCCTGGAGTGGATGCTCTTCATGATCTTGAGGATGTCATCAGCAGTGAATGGAGTTCAGCTGAGCAGGGTCTGCTGGGGTCTGGTGTTGTTGAGTGCGGTGGTTGTGGTGGGGTGCGAGGGTCTTGGGTATCAAGACTGTTGAAGCTGTCATAGATCTCCTTGATCTTGAGGTGGAAGAAGGTGCCAAGGTTGTTGCAAAGGTCATGGGAGGGTGGGATGTCTGCTGTCTCTGCCGGTTTTGGCACATTCTTTTTATCCACAACAAAAAGCTCTTTGCTATTGAGTGCATTGGCGTTGATCGTTTCGCATAGGGCCGCTTTCTTTGTTGTGCTGACAACAATTTTGAAAGCTGAGCGGGCTTCCTGGGCCTTGCTGCTCCTCCATCTCTTCTCGAACTGTTAACACGTGCGCCTGAACTCATGTAGGGTTGGAGAGAGCCAGCAGGCTTTTTTGTAGTGTCGCTTGCCTGGGGCTTTCTTGAGGGGAGCCAGTGTGTCGCTGCAATTGGAGATCATTCGATGGAGGTTGCTTGCAGAGATATTAGCGTCTGCGGATGATGGTTGTGGGGTTTTGCTGAGGGTTGTGGTGAACTGTTCTTCTGTGACCTTGTTCCAACTTCTGTGAGGGTAGCAGTGGGTGTGGTGGGGCACGGTTGAATTAATCTCAGCCACTGGAAATTACTTGGGCCGCATCCCATTCCAGTGTTATTTTGCACACCAAGCTACCTCAGTTTGATCCCAGCCATATATTTGAATCAGTCTTGATCTTGCTCCAATATAGAGCAGTAATCCTCTCAGGCCAAGTTTGCACTATATAAAACTTTGGGAGAGGAGTTGGCCTAACGGCTAGGGTGGTCGACCTTGAATCTGGGGAACTGGGTGTTAGTCTCGGCAACGACGCTGAACATCCTGTGATTCTGGGCAAATCACTTAATCTCCCCGTGCTTAACAAAAAAATGAATGTGTCCTCATGTAATGCAACTGGTGCTATGTAAAGCGCTCTGATACCCGATACCTTTGGGTCAAGTTTGCGCTATATAAAACTCTGTAAAATAAAATAAAAATAAAATACAAAAAAAGGAAATAGTGCCCACTGGAAAAAATATGATGACCAGCTACATTTTGGGTGGTTTGTCTAGCTCATAACTATCAGCTGATTGTTTAGCTTTTCTTTGGGTCTCATAAAGAGCTTTTTGCTAAAAACAAATGTGGAATGGACTTGGAAAGTCAGAGCTTATCTGTGGTTTGATTTTTGGGCCTAATTCCAAGTGGAGCAGTAAATTCTGTCCCGTGCATAAGCTCTTCTACATAGGGGATGGAATTACGAGTTTGGTTTGATTGAACTCATTCGATATTTATCAGATGTGGTAAATATCCCAATATTTGATAAATTTCAAATTTAACAGGAGAAAACATAGAGTATTCAAAGTATCAAGCTGGTTTTGGTGCGTTAAACACCAAAATCTGCATGTTAATACCCATAAAGTCATAATAGGTGTTATTTATTTCAACCGATGGATGATGTACTCTGTGGTATCGTTATTAATCACGTGAGATAAATAATGCCTCAACTTGTAATTAGGCCCCTACGGCCTAATTACGAGTGGCTTGGTTAATTCCGATCCATTAATAAACCAATGTTTACGCACGGGTCGGAATTATAAATTGAAAGCTATTTAACATATCCAATATTTACTGAATATGTTAAATATCTCAAACTCTGTTAAATTTTAACAGGTCAGATTTGCTGAAATTTAACAGGGAAATGTGTACGGAATTTACTGTACCATGCAGATTTCAGTGTATTAAACGCGAAAATCTGCATGTTATTCCCCACAAACTTGCAATAGGTGTTATTTATGGCACCAGATAAATAACATAATCCATGGTATCGTTATTTATCAGGTGCTCTAAATATCACCTACACTCATAATCAAGGCAGCAGAGGGATCTTTAGTCACACATATAGTGACTAGACATTAGGCTGCCACTGGATAAGGGTGACTGCAACTCCTATCTCTGCCTCCTCAGTTGAGACTATGAAAGTATCAAATATTTAAAAACTTGTTACAGAACACATCTTCCCACCAGATTGTCATTCTAAAAAAATGAGCTACAGATTTGGGGACATGTTGATAGATGAACTGGAAAGCAACTCCACCCATTGCTTTCCACTTGCTTTTTTTTGTCACTCTTATTTTCATGCCTCCTATTCAATGGTTTTATTTCTTTTGGTCCATCCATTTAGTCTGTGTTCCTTCTTTGTAGCATATCCAGTTTACCCTCTCTAAGAATGGCTCCTTCTGGCCTTCCTAAAGTGTCTGATTTTTGGGAACATTTTTTTCTTTTTCTAAAAACACTCTATGAAAGTGGATATGTTTCCTCCATTCTTTATGTTTTCCAACCTCTCCTGGCACATTTATGTTCATAAGGTTATAAAAATGTCCCTTTCCTCAACTTTGTCCTTCAAGTTGCCGTTACGGAGGGTTTGACTGTTATACAGTTTCACCCTTAAAGCTTTTCTCCTCTTGTTCACTCAATACCACTAAACACCACATTGCTCAGACTAGGTTTGCTTTCCTCCCCGCACTCTCCGTATTGATTCCACGTACCCGCCCCCGACTAGTTGCAAGCCAACACGGATCGGTAAACAAAAAGAAAAAAATGGTCCCCTCATTTTGTATGAAGGCCTTTTTTCTTGCTTAGTGATGCTGTGCAACAAGGCTAAAACAACTGGCAAAGCCAATAAGTCCCAAAGGCAAGACCTATTGGTTTTGTCAATGCTTGTGAGCGAATGGTACCACACAACCAAAGTATATAATGCATGGATTTATTAAAAATAAAGCCAGTATATCTATTTTTTAAATAGGGGAGGAGATGCAGCCTAATACCTAGAGCTGCCAACTTTAGAACTTGGAAAACAGGTTCTAATCTCGGACTCTACACAACATCCTGTGATTTTTTATAAATACCCTAGATTCCCAGGGGCTTATTTACAAGCCCCTTGTGCCACTTTTGCGTCATTTTCCCCATGTTAAAAATGCCGCAATTGTAGCGCAAGGGGCTTGTAAATCTCCCTCCCAGTGCCTAAAATATATCTATATATAGGTGTGTGTGTGTCTGTGTGTGTGTGTATGCGTGCGTGTGTGTGTGTGCGCACACACACACACACATTGAAACAACGAGGAGAAATAAAGATATTTCTCCTTGTTATGCCTCACCTGGGGAGGAGTAGATTTTTGACACATTCCCAGGTCTACCACTTCTGGTAAATATGGGAATGTGTTCTAATCCATGGATATTGTGTGGGAATACCCACGCAACGCCCATGGAAATGCCTCCCTGGCGCAGAGTATTCAACGCAGCAAGTTCTGCTGTGTGGCATTACTAGATATTTATGAAGCCATGCAAGGTGGCCTTGCGTGGCTTCATTAATCTAATTTTTAAGTCGTGTTGCTCTTGCGCCATGTTGCGTGGTGCAATAGCGACACAAAGGGCTCTTAAATATGCCTCCCAGTATTTACGATATCATGGGGACTTTGGCGCATTAAACTCCAAAATCTGAATGTTATCTCTCATAAACTCATAATAGGTGTTCTTTATCGCATCAGATAAACAACGTACCCTGTGGTATTGTTATTTATCAGGAGAGATAAAGAGCACCTCCACTTTTAATCATGGCTGGGACCTGATTATGAGTGGTTCGGTTAATCCCAACCTGTTTGTAAAGCCCTGTTTGCGCACCGGTCAGAATTACGAGTTAAAAGCTATTAACACATCCAATAATTATCAGATATGTTAAAGACCTCAAGCTTCATAAAATTTTGACAGGCCAAACAAGCCAAAATTTTACAGGGGAAATGTGTACGGTATTTACGGTACCATGCAGTCTTTGAGTCATTAAACACCAAAATCTGCATCTTATTCCCCACAAACTTGCAATAGATGCTATATATTGATCCAGCAGAAGCGGTGTAAATTTTATAATCATACACATTAACCCTACTATATCAAAAATAGGATTTTTCCACTATAACCAAAGTTTGGGTCCATGTAAACTCAATAATCACTCACAAACAACAGGTTGTCCGATAGATCTTTGGTAGAGCTAATAGGGACTCGACAATAAGAGACGGATGCTTATTTCCTTCATGAGGACCTATAATAAAGAAAATACATAACTAACAACCACAGTCACAATATGCAATATGGCAATAATTCATCAATAAAGACAAACTCTGAATACGAATTAAGTTACTTTTATCTAAATATTTCTAAATATGAATGGTCAACACACAAATATATAGGAATCATTAATTCGGTGTTATTTCAATTTTACAGGTAAGTACACAATAAGGAAAGACAGTTCATTGACAAATACATCTTATAATCAATAACAGCATGAGAGGAGAGAGAACGACAGAGAGAGAGACAAAAGGAAATATTTCATTTGCAATATCAATAAACAATTATGATTTTCATACAAACCTGGATCAATGAAAACTAATGCATAGCGTGCAATAGTCAGAAATAGCTAACCCTTCGGCCAAAAAGGCATAGCTTAAGCAACATCACCAGCCGATGAAGTGCAAAGTAATCAGTATAGTCTCGTCAGGAATTGCAAGGATAGTAGCCAGCCAGAGTAGCATAGAGAGTATAGCATCGAAGACTCTCTTCTCTTAGAGACAGCTCCTACTAAGTTCTTTTCTCACGGTAATAATTATACCCCAAATGTTTCAAGAATCCAACCCCCTTAAAGTTTCCATTTTACAATTCACTTGATTTCATTGGTCAGGCCTATGAGGTGACCATTCATCTGGATTTAACTGTTAAAGTTCTTTGTTAAAATGAAAGTCATCATTGCTCTTCAGAAGCAGGAAAAGAAATTTGTATTTCTTCTATGTGCTTACGCTCGCTTCCACATCAGTTTGCAACATAGTCGAAACAATTATTCATAAAAAGTAATACTATAACTGTAGGAAGGAAGTCCTAGTGATATGTTTTGTACACAGCAAAACAAATAAATCAGCTTTTTAGAAATAATGAAGGACAACATATATTCCTCTAAGGCCTACATTAGAAAAGCAAATACTTTAGCAGGGTTTAAGGCCTTCTTGGAGAAACCATAAAACCGTTGTTTTTATCCAAAGAAATAAACATACTTCAGTTAAGAGAACACAAGAAAATACATAAGAAAATAGTTTTTAAGGATTAATTATTCTAATTAAGCTCGTAGGCATAATCTAATTACTAAATGCAAACTTAATAATCAATCTTTTTCTTGTTATGAGAAAGGAAAAACATTCACGAAATATTTGTCTGTAAGCTTTTCTATTATTACTATTTCATTATTCTACTTGTAAGGGTTTAATGCACATTTATCAAGTCTCTCCTTCATATTATGTGTGTTTACATAAAAAAACATGTTTTCATTTGCTTTCTACACAGAAATCAAGTGTCGTCTCTTGCTTGCACATTTTCACGTTCACATTATTTCTTTTAATGTACCCATGTTAATAGTTTTTCACACTGTTAGCCATCGATTTTGTTAATAACACACTTATGAGCCGATTTAATCAAGCAGGATCTTATTCACAAAAATCATGCTCCATCGATCCCCCATATGATGGTGACTCAAGCTATTACACAATCTATATAATCTGATTACAATCTGATTGTTTTCAGAATGCGCTCATTCCCATCTTCTCTGTCTCTCATTACTTCATAATAAGCTCCCTTCCTATCTTCCAACTCTATTTCATCTCTCTTCCTTTTTCTGGTCTCTTTGCAGCATTTGTATATAAATATTACTATTAGAATGCCAGCAGCAATAGCAATTACTGGTGTTAGTATTCATCCTAACAAGCAGCTACTTAGTGTTAAAATCCAATTACCTACTGAGAAGAAACCCTTACCAAGTTTCTCTCATGCACCATCAACTTTTAATTCTGTTAAAACATTACGTAAATGTGTAATGTTACTGATATATCCGTCCAAGGCTTTGCTTTTGGCAGGGATATAAGTGCAACATTGTTGAATTTTCAGCATACTACAGACTCCGCCCTCTTTTGCCAATAATACGTCAAGAGCCAATCTATTTTGCATGACCATAGATCTCATCGCCACCATCTCAGTGTCAATCATCAAGAACCCACCAGCAGTATCTGTTGGTAAACGATCAACCACTGTAGACAAGTTTCTAATCTTGTGAGTTCAAAATTACTCCCACTGAACGCATTAATGCACCAAATATTTCTCCTACAATCTCTACAGCACTAACTCCTCTTTTACTCCGTGTTAGTTTCTTTTCATTGGATTCAGGATTTCGACCCACATGGTAGATATTAGGGAAGACTATGCCCATGTAACATCACCCATACCAATGTTGTGGCAATCTACAATAAGCATTTCTACCACACACATAATAAACTCCAGGATAAACTGGATCAGTACCACCTCTTATTCCCCAACCCCCTGTAATTAGGACGGTATGATCACATTCACTAGAACCAAAGAAATAATTGTTATATTCAGTATTTTATCTTTTTTCTTAGTAAGCAAAGCTTCCCTGTGTGATTCCAGTCTGGAGTTATTGCAGCATATGTCTCACCTTTTTTATAAACGTCTTCCCTATGTGCCCATGGAGGTATATTATTCTTTTGTTCTGTAGTATTTATATAAATTCTATTTCTACACTATGTAAACTACCTGTCAAGTGATTTCAATTAGCATATACAGTATTTATTGATTTAGTGGTATGGAAAAATGTTCCCAAATATTCTGCATTCCTTGCACTATTCACTATATTCATATTCTTCTTAATTGGAACGTCTGAGAACACTAAATCGTAGTTTGAGTAGTAATATTGAAATTGTTCTTTGCCATAAAATAAACTTGTTGGTACACTACAAGAAATTCCATATGTTAATGGAAGGTGATGATAAGTCACCCCTTCTGACATAGACGCGGGTAATTGCATGCACACATAACAATCTCTTGCACCCATAAAATCCATGTACTCCTGGAGCACCTTAGTAAAAACATTTAATAGAATTCTTGATGTAAGTCATTCCCTGTAAGTTTTTTAATATTAGTCTCTAGGATCTTCTTTAAGATCTTTCTTTATATTAATTCTTGCATCTCCATACTCATTAGAGGAGTTAAAATTAACAGGATACATAAAAAAGGCACTACTAAAATTAGTATTCACCAGACAAACAGTATTATAATGACACATATAAAGCAAATGTTAAAACACCTTTGCCTAATTAGACCTTGGTTATGATTACCAGTCTCGTTTCTATCCCTTTTATAGAAAAAAAGAAAACATTTAAAAAATCTAAAATCAAAACAAAATTTCATTAGTCAATATGTTAAAAAAAATTGTCAATGTTTTCATTTGATAAGGTTCGTATACCCCACACACTTTTTAAGCCTCAGGTCACAATTATGACCTTATTTTCAAACTCCTCTCTCTTTTTATAAACTCCTTTTCTTAAGCTCAGTTCATTTAGGGTGTATCATATGATGAGTTGTCTCTGGAATAGAACTCAATGACTTCCTTTTCACAATTAGCAGCAAGTAAATATGTCCATTCAGGTGCTCTGCACTTCTCATTTGGGATCTTTGCTCTTTTCGTTCTGCGTACTGTAGTTTCTTCTCTTTCAGTATCACTTTGTTCAGATTGGCTAGAGATTTCAATTACAGTCGTTGGAAACTTCTCATTCAGAGAATATTTCACTTTCTGTACTGCTCCTGGCCATTTGTCACCTTTTCTTGTTTGTTTACCAGAAACATGCCATAAAATAAACTTGTTGGTACACTACAAGAAATTCCATATGTTAATGGAAGGTGATGATACGTCACCCCTTCTGACATAGATGAGGGTAATTGCATGTGCACATAACAATCTCTTGCACCCATAGAATCCATGTACTCCTAGAGCACCTTAGTAAAAACATTTAATAGAATTCTTGATGTAAGTAATTCCCTGTAAGTTTTTTTAATATTAGTCTCTAGATCTTCTTTAAGATCTTTCTTTATATTAATTCTTGCATCTCCATACTCATTAGAGGAGTTAAAATTAACACGATACATAAAAAAGGCACTACTAAAATTAGTATTAAAAAATCTAAAATCAAAACAAAATATTATTGGTCAATATGTTTAAACAAATTGTCAATGTTTTAATTTGATAAGGTTTGTATACCCCACAGTTGAGTTGTCTCTGGAACAGAACTCAATGACTTCCTTTTCACAATTAGAAGCAAGTAAATTTGTCCATTCAGGTGCTCTGCACTTCTCATTTGGGATCTTTGCTCTTTTCATTCTGCGTACTGTAGTTTCTTCTCTTTCAGTATCACTTTGTTCAGATTGGCTAGAGATTTCAATTACAGTCGTTGGAAACTTCTCATTCAGAGAATATTTCACTTTCTGTACTGCTCCTGGCCATTTGTCACCTTTTCTTGTTTGTGTACCAGAAACATGGTCTATTTAATTTGATTCAAAACTTTGTTTAGTTGATTCTCTTTTTTGTTTTTCTCTGTCTATTTTAGGGATCAACTTTCTTTCAGCATTGACAATGACAGTGCTTTGAGACCCAGTAGCTGGTGCCCACTTTACTTGATGTTCTTGTTGAACTCTGGTTGCGACTTCTCCAACTTGGTGAGACACAGAACGCACTACATCAGCCAATCCTATGCAATAATCGAGCACTAAATCAACAGTTATGTTTAAAAGTTGATTTGCTGGGACTGTTGGCAGTCTCATAGCCTTTCCCATCACAATCTCATGTGGGAACAGTCCAGTTCTTCTTGTTTGGGATACTTCTCAAACTCATCAACACCAATGGTAAGGCATCAGGCCATTTCAGTGTTGTGGATGCACAAACCTTCGCCTTGACTTTATTGTGCCATTGAGTTGCTCGACCACACCTGACGCCTCAGGTCGATAAGCACACTGCAATTTCTGCTCAATTTGTAATGCTGCACAAATCATTTGAATTACCTCATTGTTGAAGTGTGTTTCTCTATCAGATTCTAATGAGACTGGAAATCCAAACCTAGGAAGGATCTCTCTAAGAAGCAATTTAGCAACAGTTAGGCTGTCATTACGTCTTGTTGGATATGCCTCAACCCAATGAGAAAACAGACACACAATCACCAACACATACTTTAGTCCATGGCAAGGAGGCATGTCAATAAAGTCAACCTGCATTCACATAAATGTACCTGCTACTTTTCCAATTCGAACCAAAATGACAACTGTTTTCCTCCCTGCATTCTGTTGTTGACAAGTTATGCATCTTTGACAGAGACCTCTGCAATGACTCTGAACTTAGGATCGTACCATGTCTGCTTGAAAAGTCTAATCATAGCTTCTCTACTCACATGTGTAGGGCCATGACAAACCTGTGCCATTTGAGATAACAGACTATATGGCAATATTGGTCTTCCATCAATGTAAAGGCACACTTCATCATCTGCCGTGCGTGCACATCCTGCTTTGATCCACCCTTCTCCTTCTGCATCACTAGCTGCAACTTGTAATTCTCTAATTTCTTCCCATGTTTCAACAGATGGTAACATTAGCCTGCATATGCTTGATCGGATCATTCTTTCCAATTCTCCCCATTGAATTTTGAGCACAATAACATGCAATTTCATCTGCATATCTATTGCCCACTGTAATATAGTCACATCCAGATTTGTGTGCTGAACATTTCACCACCCCAATTTGTGCTGGCAATTGTAGTGCCATCAATAAATCTTTCACACAATCTCCATTTCATATTGGTGAACCTGAAGAGGTTAAAAATCCAGGCTGAGACAACAACTGCCCAAAGTTGTGCACAACTCCGAAACCATATTGACTATTTGTAAATATGGTTACTCGCATGTGCTTTGCAAGACAACATGCACTCGTTAATGCAATTAACTCAGCTACCTGTGCTGAACTCACTCCTTTCAACCATGATGCCTCAATGACACTCGCCACTGTAAAATTGCAAATGCAGCTCACAAGGTACCTTCAAAATCTCTCAAACATGATCCATCCACAAACAATACAAGATCATATTCAGGCAATGGAGTATCTTGTATGTCAGGTCTTGGTTTTGTACACAACTCAGTAACATCCAAACAATCATGATCTGCTTCATCCCCCCACCATTTCACAACTTGGAATCGGCAACAAAGTATCTGTATTCAAATTCACACATCTTGTCACTGTCACATTTTCAGCTCCCAATATCACCTGCTTGTATTTTGTTAACCGACAGCTTATAAGATGCTGTGTGCGAGTTTGTGTTAACAAAATCTCAACTCAATGTGGCACAAATACTTTCAATGTATGTCCCATTACCATTGTTCCACTCTGCTCCAAACTCATACAAGTAGCAGCAACCGCTTTTAGACTACCAGGCAAAGCTGCAGTGACGGATCAACAGAGGCTGAAACATATGCCACTGAACGGCGTGTTGTTCCATGCATTTGTGTTAGAATTGAAAGTACACAGCCATCGTGTTCGCTACACAACAATGCAAAATCCTTGTTGAAATCTGGCATTCCCAATGAGGGTGCTCGACAAACTATCTCGGAGATCAGCAAATGCTTTCATGCAATCATCATCAAGCTGTATAGGATCTGACACGTCTTGGTGCGTCAGTCTTTGTAAGGGCTTGGCTATCAGTGAAAAGCTAACGATCCACTGCCTGCAATATCCAACCATTCCCAGAAACATTCAAACTTCCTTTTGTGTTCTCGGTGGATTCATTTGCAAAATAGCATTGATCCGATCTTGAGACACTTTCCTGATTCCTTTCTCAATAATTCTTTTTTACAGAATTGCAATTTTGCTGGTGACACTTTATGCCCACCTACTGCCAAATGGTTCAGTAGAGTAATTGTATCTGTCACACAAGCCTCTTTTAATCCAGTACCAAATTATTAGGCATTACTAGAGATTCCAAACATTTCTTAAATATCTGATTGAAGATTAAGGAGCTCTCTGTATACCCTTGAGGAACTCGGCACCATGCCAAAACACGGTTCCCGAACCAGAACGCAAATAAATATTGACTATCCGGATGTAAAGGTATCGAGAAGAAAGCTTGGCATGAATCAATCACCAAAAACCATTCTGCTTCACAAGGAATTTGATAAAGAATCACAGCTGGATTTGGCACTATTTGACAACAAAATATTACCATCTGATTTATTTTACGCAAGTCCTGAACTATCCTATACGTCCCGTTAGGTTTGTGAATACCCATTAAAGGTGAATTGCATGGACTTCCTAGAATCTCTTTTAGGATACCTTGCTCAATCAACATTTCAGTCACAGGTGTTATTCCTGCAATTGTTTCAGGACTCATTTTGTAAGTTGGTGTTCTTGGAAATTCTGCATTTGGTTTGACTGGAATTTGAATTGGAGCTACTCCTTTTATCAATCCAATGTCTTTCCCTGAAAAATCCCACACATCAGTCACCAATGTATTTCTCAATTCAACAGGCAAATCATTTGCTGTAAATAGAGGCTATAAATCATTCACCTCTGTTCCCTGTCTTGCCATTTTAAAGACAACATCCTCGGCTTTTGTATGAAATGCTATTCCATCTGGTGAACAATAGATGGAGCAGTTCATTTTACAGAGCAAGTCGATTCCCAATAGGTTAACTGGATTTGTGTCACACACCACAAATCAGTGTAAATCTAGGAATCCTCCAATTTGCACTTTTTTTTCAAAAACTTTATGTTTATTGATTATCAAGTACAAGGACGTATGATTCATCCGTTATAGTCATCTTTGGTAAGTACAGCCTAGATATCATGTTATCATGCACAGTTTACATTGCAACACCCCACATGTCGAACATTTGTCGACAAACTTATCAAGTGTCATGGCATCCCTTCCCCGTCTGTTGTAACATCCGGATCTGGCCAGCGAGCCGCTGGCTACCCTTCCTAGAATAGGAAAGGAGCAGGCTTGGTAATAAGAGGGCAGTGCAGAAGCAGCAGTGCAAACGGAGGCATATATCACCTAGTCATGTGGAATCCAACTGCTCTATCCTATACCCTTGGGTACCATCCCCGAGTGTGGCTGGGAAGTGGAGGAATTGTGCAGGGAGTCAATATATGCCTTATATGGGCCCCAGATATCCCTAGGGCGGGCTGCGCTGGGCAATAGGCTGGAGTATGTTTCGCTATTTATACTGCAATGTGCTAAGCTATTCAGCCAGCCTTGCAGCGTGGGAGCAGCCTTGCTGCCCCAGAGCACCGCTATCTCTTGTTTAACCAAGAGAAGACCAAGGGAAGCTAGTTTCCGGACCTTTTTAGGGAAGTTAACCCTGTAACCCAACAGAGCCACTTCCGGTATAGGAACCAGTGTGAGCCCAAGAATGGTCCCTAAAGTGTTGTGCACCTGTTCCCAGTATGAGCCTATGCGGGGGCATGTCCAAGTGAGATGGGCAAAATCGGCATGCTGAGCGCTGCATTTACAACATGAGTGTGGCCTATCAGAGTCAATTTTATGCAATGTTACCGGTGTCATGTAGGTTCTACAGAGAAATTTATAATGCAATAATTTATGGCGGCTGTTCAGTGAAATGTCTGTTGTGGCTTTACAGAAGTAACGAGAGAATGCTAGTACTGCAAGGAACTTTTTTTCTCAATCAATTGTGAGAAAGGATTTTAGAGCTAAACAAAAAACCTTAGACAAAAAGCTTTATCGATTGAATCAATCAATTCTTTAATATATTTTTTATATAGTTGACCTTCTAATTTATAGATCAATTGCAAATTTAGGAAAAAACTCAGTGGACAATACTGTGCTATCTTCACGAACCATCACATTCAGTCATTAAATTCATTTCAACTCATTTATTCTCATTCGTACATACATCCATTCAAAAACATACAAACAATTCATTCATCAAGTATATAAAACATTTTTTAAGAAGACCACAGAAGAGAAAAGACTAAACACTTTTGTCTGACAATTTTGTCTGTCAATTTAGATTAAATCGGAATTCTTGTGGCCAAAAAAGAAAGGTCTACGCGTTTTGAGTCCCCATAATTACTAGGGCTCTCACCAGGACCTGTTGTGCTGGAAAAACGAGAAAAAAGAAAGATTTACTAGGTCTGGAAGCTCCACTCTCTCTCTTTGCGAGACTGCGAGTGTTATAGGGTTTAAATTACCTCTAATATGTGGAAAGTAGATCAGCCGATCTAAAACACAGATAATTCTGAAATAAAACAGAAAAAATAGAAAGATTGAAGAAATGCTACAGTTGGAGAATTAAAGGGATGCTAGAATAACAGAAGTCATCCTCTAGGATTGCTTATTACTCACATGATGTTGGCTTTCGTCTTGTTTTAATGAGCAGAAGCGGATATGTAATCAGGGCTGAGTGCAGTAGGGCAAGCAAGTCTCTTTGTATGCTGTTTGGGAAAATGACACGAACAAAGTATAAGCAACAGAAAGTTGCCAAACAAGCAAGCAGTTAAAACTGTCAAAGTAAGTCCATTACCTTCAAGAGTAAAGTCACGGAAATGAATCTGGTGGACTCGTTTGAGTGAGTTTTTTTCTTTTTTATGCCGAAGCTCTGTGGAGAATAGTAAAACAGAGATTTTGAACGAACGCGGCGAGAATGGCAGCTTAGGTTTTTTTTGTCTATGCATCTTGGTGGAAGTAATAAAGACAAAATATGCGCGTGCTAATGCTGCCTGTAACACGGAGTGTTAAAGCAAATAAATTACCTTGGAGGCGGAGCCACGGGGGTGAATCGAAAGGACTCGCTGTAGTTTGTTTGTCATATACGGAACTCTGTGAGAGAAAGACGACCGTTAAGTTGAAAGTAACTCAAAGGCAGTTGAATTTTGAGTTTTTTAGTAGATGCGCTACAAAGAGCGGAGGCCATACCTTGGAAATCCAATTTGCTTCGTCCTCTCAGTTTTATTTTTCATAATACACATGCTTCTACAGCATAGTCTTTCTTCCATGACTTCCTCGTATATACAAAATAGCGCTGAGATCACATGACCACACTCACGAACCGCGAGTCCTTCTATACTCTATACTCACATTTCCAATGTCACAACTTTCCGCACGCATGTCGTGGAAACTTCTTTTTCAATTCATTTCTATTACCTCTACCTCTCCCTGTGGAATCTGTATCATTTGTGTCACAGTATTTCCATTTGACACTACGTCTCTCATACCAGAAGTAGTCTGATCATTTCCTTGGTAACCTTTTCTAAAATCTGTATTCAAAAATCCTCCTTTCTTCGCTGCTGTCATCTGACCTAACATTAATATCTCCTTTAACATTTTGTGTCTCATTTCAAAGCTAACACCACAATACTTCGCATAATGAAGAATTTGGTCAATCGTCTTACTCTGCCAACAAACCAAATGCTGCTGAATCAAAGCACTAATTTCTGCTCTCAATCTATACACAAACCTATACACAAAATTTCCCATATTTTTCTCAGTGATGTTTTCAATGCCACTGTACTGTTTGAACACCTGTAGAACCCTTTCATAATAAGCATGGACTGACTCCTTCAAATCCTGTCCTGAGTAGTTCTGCCTATTCTCACCCAATCTGTTTCTTTCAGTGAAAATTTTCCTTTCAAATAAGTAATGACCTGATTATATTTTTTTCATGACTTCTTCAGATGGTGCTCCTGTTTATGGACCTCTTAGATATTCTTCTTTTGGTCAATCTACAGCGATTTTACACTCAACCCACAAATCAGCTGGAACTACAATATCAAACAAGCCATCCAAATCCTTCCACAAAACTTTCGAAATCTTCACAAATCTTTCTACTTGTTTGTACCATTCCACGGTTCTTTCTCTCAACCTTTGGAAATCATTCGTAAATGATAATATATCCTGTCTTGACCATAGGACATGGACATACCCACCCCCTGGTACTTCTCTCATAGGATATGTTGTCGCATCAACTGTTTCTGCTTCTGTCTACCTCACAGGATACAGTGGTAAAGCCACTGAAGTCACTGTTGTTTCCTCCTTCTTTTTAGCCCATCTTCCTTTCCATCGATCTAACTCACCCAATTGTTTCAATGTGCTAATTAACTCTTTAATCTGCAAACGTTTTCCTGAAACATTCAAACTCTGTAAATCATTGTCACTAAAATGTAATCTATATGTTCCTTGTAACGCTTTAGTTTTTTTCTATATCAACTCCATACCTTTGTTTAATTTCAGCAAACTCCTCATGTAGGTTCCTTGTTTTCCTTGTAATATTCTTACACATGAAGAGCAATTATTCATCCTGATATTTACCTAACCTATCTGGGCTAATTGTACCAAGAATAATTTCTTCCAAATCTGCTTTTAACTTGCTCACATCTACCCCTGAGTTATTAATCTGTATACTGCAACCAGGTGCTATTTCTTTTATCCACTCATCTATTTCTTCTGGAGATGGACCTAATGAATTTCAAGTATTTTCACTTGGCCCCCTTTTTGACCCTCCTGATGTAGGTTTTCTCCGTCTGCAACAATAATTTTGGATCTAGATATATACCTTGTTTTGGGGTTTCAACTGATCTTTCTGAAATGTTAATCAATTGTTCTGATTCTCCTACAACTACACTCACATTTGTTCCACTATTTCCAAGCAATCCTTTATTAGCCTCATTTATTTTTCTGTAGACTGTATGAACTCCACTCATATTTCTATCTGGTATCTGTAAAGCATGCACTCGAGAAACTCCTTGTCCATCATTATATAATAGAACAATCGGACCAATTGTCACTGTAACTGACAAAGCATCTGTATTCATTGGTGTTATTATCCTCAGCAACTCTTCTCGAACTGTATTTTGATTCTGACTCACGTTTACAGGAGTTTTCTCTTGAGGTACTTCTATTTGAATTAATGGAGCACTTGGTAAGGAATTTGTTTCTACTCTATTTTGTTCCTCTTGGTAAGGTGGAGGTCTAGTCATCAAAAATTCATTTAACAATTCATCATATATATCGTCAACTCCTTCAGCAAATTCTGTATTCCTAGATTTCTGTTTTTTAACATTGTTCTTTTTCTCTTTACATTATTCTCTTTAATTGTTTTCAGCTGCCATAACTGGAAACATTATCACACCTTCTGCTATGTCTTTTCTCCACATTTTCTTTTGAGCATCCCATTTTGCTTCCAAATATCTACTCACAGTATTCTTATATCCAGTCTGATATCTATCTCTTTCTCTCCTGTATGCCTCATGTTCCCATTCTTCAAGAGCTTCGTACTGCATAGATCTAGGATTAGGTCTCAAATTATTCATTTATCTCCTTAAATTCTCTAACATTCTAGCATTAAAGGTACCATTCTCTGGAAATACTAAGGTACCATCTTGTTCAGTGTATTTCATCCAATTTTCTAACCACGTACACGTATGATATCCCCTTTCTAATGACATGTAAGCAGCAGGGGTTCCTTCAGGACCTACAGGAATTCCTTCTCTAATGGGTATTGGCTCATCTTTCCTAAACAAAGTTTTCAGCAATTTTTATAATTTCATGATTATTCTACGCTAATTCTACACTATATAAGTATATCTTCAAAAGTTCTTCTTCCGTGTTATGTTTCTCTGCTGCCAATCAAAATGTATCTGACTGTCCAATCCCAGCGTTACTCACAGCAACCAACCTATACCAGAGCGGCATTTTCTGTGATGATTTCACCTAACTGACCAATACCAGTACGACACTTTGTGACGTCAGTATAACTCCTGTGACTGACCCTCCCTTTACAAAATCAGCGTCAGCATCTTTTCGAAGTCTTTAACAAAACAACCTACACAAAACACAGCTTGCCTGCTCCACTAAAAGAAATAAATCGATAGAATCATGTACTCTGAGAATTTTCTTGCTTCTAGCCAAATCTCGACCAGCGCAATTTTACCCTCACTCAATTGAATTGGCATCAACAGTGATGGTATATTTTTTGTTTGGATTAAATGGCTTAAGGATCCTGTCACCAACCAACTGTGATTTGGTCCAATCAAAAACCTGTTGACAGCTCTTGTCCCAGCTGAAAGGAACACTCTTCTTCAACATGTTTGTTAAAGGCTGTACTTTTTATGCATAATCTTTGAGAAATCTCGAGTAGAATTCACAAAGCCCAATAAAAGACTTCAAACCTGTCTTATTAGTAGGTGGACACGCGTCCACAATTGCCTTAAGTAACCCTGGTCTTGGCTCCACACCGTGCATGTTGCGACACCACATGACCCAGATATTCCACTTTCTCCTTGAGAAACAAACACTTCTCACTTTTAAGAACAACCCCTTTGTCCTGCATGATTCCCAAAACCTGCTTAAGAGACTTGTCATGGCTTTCTCTAGTCTCATCAAAAATCAAAACATCGTCTTGGGAAACAGCAACTCCGGGAACACACTTCAACATATGACTTATCAACCTTTGAAAAACAGCTGCCGCTGACGCTAGGCCAAACGGCATTCTGCAATATTGATAAGTTCCACTAGGTCGCTAACCTGTTTGCGCATGCAAAAATGGGTCGTACATCTGGCCCCAGGTCTTATGGTCCTTCATGAATTTGGAGAGTGTATGGGTCTGTCGGAGGTGGAGAGGGAGGGAGTTCCATGCTCTGGCCGCAAGGAGGGAAAAGGAGCGGCTTCCTCTTCTAGACTACTTGATTCGTGGCACCATAGCCAGGGAGAGTTGGGCTGAGCGGAGGGATCCTTGGGGTATGTGGAATGTGAGGCGGTGGTTTAGGTAGGCAGGTCCGGTGTTTTGGAGGGCTTTGTGGGTGAGAAGCTTGAAGGTGATTCTCTTCTCGACAGGGAGCCAGTGTAGGATCCGCAGGTGTTGGGCGATGTGGCAGTGGCACGGCAGGCTGAGGACTAGTCTGGCAGCGGAGTTCTGGACGTTCTGGAGTTTGCAGGTAAGGTTCTTGTTGATCCAGGCGTATAGTGCATTGCCGTAGTCCAGTCTGCTGCTGATAAGGGCATGGGTAACGGTCTTCCTGTGTTTGAGGGGAATCCAGTTGAAGGTCTTTCGTAGGAGGCAGAGGATGTGGAAGCAGGAGAAGGTAACAGTGTTGATTTGGCGGTCCATTTTGAGTTTGGAGTCCAAGATGATTCCGAGGTTGCGTGCGTGGTCGGTGGGGGAGGGCAAAGGGGCCACTACGTGTCGTTCCAGGCATCGGGGAGTGGGCCCATGAGGAGGACTTCAGATTTGTCTGTGTTCAGTTGTAGGCAGCTCTTCTTCACCCACTTGGCGACTGCTTCTAATCCTTCTTGAAAGTTGTATTTGGGGGTGTAGGGTTCGTTGGAGAGGATGAGTTGGGTGTCATCTACGTACGATATGATGTTGAGTCCGTGGGATCTGGCAATGGGTGAGAGCGGAGCCATGTAGATGTTGAACAAGGTGGGGCTGATGGAGGACCTTTGGGGGACTCCGCAGGTGGTCGGTGTGGGATTAGAGATGAAGGGGAGCCTGACCCGCTGCGTTCTGCAGGAAAGGAAAGAGCTGATCCATTCAGGGGCCTTGTTCCGGATCCCTGCATCATGGAGTCTGCGTGCTAGGGTACGGTGAGAGACTGTGTCGAAAGCTGCAGAGAGGTCCAGGAGGACGAGGGCTACAGTCTCTCCTCTGTCGAGGAGGGAGCGGATGTAGTCTGTTACAGCGAGTAGTGCAGTTTGGGTGCTGTGGTTCTTCCTGAAGCCTGATTGGGAGGAGTCGAGGATGATATTTTCTTCAATGAAGGCGGCGAGATGGCTGTTAAGGGATTTTTCAATGACTTTCGCTGGTATGGGAGTAAGGAGATAGATCTGAAATTCTTGAGGTTGGTGGGGTCCTCTGAGGGTTTTTTCAGGAGCGGGTTGATCTCGGGGAAGGAGGCAGTTTTGAAGGAGAGGGTGATGATTCTTTGCAGCTCAGCAGCGATGATGTCTGCAGCTCTATGGTAGATGTGCTAGGGGAAGGGATCTGTGGGGGTCCCGGAGTGGGTTGACTTCCTAGTCTGCAGGGTGTCTTCGATGGTAAGGGTGGTTCATCTGTCGAGTGTCGGTTGCATGGTGAGGGGGGGTGGGTGTTGGTTCTGTGTGTAGGTTGTCATTGAAGTTGTCATTGATGTTCTTGATTTTGTGATGAAAAAATGTCCGAGTCTGTCACAGAGGTCTTGTGAGGGTGGGATGTCTGTTGGCTCACTGTTGGGTTGAGCTGATTCTTTGATGCTGCCAAAGAGTTCCTTGCTGTTGTGTGTGCGGGGACAATTCTGTCCTGGAGCGCTTTCTTCCTTGCTTGTCTGATGAGCTTCTGGTGGGCGGTGGTTGCTGCTTTGAAGTTGTTGAGGTCAGCCGTGGTCTTGGACATCCTCTATAATTTTTTGAGGCGTCTGCATGTTGGTTTGGACTCTCGGATTTCGGTGGAGAACCAGCTGATACTCTTGGCATGTGATTTGGATCTTGGCTTGAGGGAGGCAATGGTGTTGGTGCAGTCGATGATCCAGTTGTGTAGGGTCCTGCCAGTGGTGGTTGGGTCTTCGTCTGTGGTTGTGGGAGCAGAGCTGCTGAGGGAGGCAATGAGCTGGTCGTCGGTGGTCTTGTTCCAGTTTCTGCGAGGAAGCTGGTGAGGGTGTTCGCAGGCGATGTTTGATTTGAAGGTGAAATGGACGCAGCGGTGGTCCGTCCAATGGAGTTCAGAGGTGGGCTGAAGGCAATGGAGTTTCCTGCTGTGAAGATATGGTCGAGGGTGTGTCCTGCTGCGTGCGTGGGATCTGGTATGATCTGTTTGAGTCCGATGCTGAGGAGGTTGTCCAGGAGGGAGGTGGGGTTGGGGTCTTGGAGGTTGTCAAGGTGGAAGTTGAGGTCTTCTAGCAAGATGTAGTCAGCTGAGGTGATGGCTTGCAGGCTGATGATGTCAGTGATGGAGTCAGAGAAAGGTGTTTAGGGTCCAGGGGTCTGTAGATGAGGGTGCCTCAGAGGGTGGTGGATAGGTTGGTCTGTACCTTTAACTGGAGTTGTTCCATTAGGTCTGTGGGCCCGTCAGTGTGTGTCCTCAGTCAGAGTTTGGACTTGTGAGCGATGGCAATTCCTCCTCCAGGCAGTTGGGGCGGGCCTTCCTGGTGATCTTGTAGCCTTCGGGGATGACAATTGCGATGTCAGATCCTGAGGCAGCATGCGTCCAGGTTTCTGTGAGTAAGGCGATGTTGGGAGAGCTGCTATTGAGGAGGTCCCAGATTTCTGTGGCGTGTCTGTGAAGGAAGCGGACATTGAGGAGGATGCATTGCAGGGTTTGGGTGTGGTGGGTTGAGGTGGATCTTGGGTCCTGGTGAGGGTGAAGGAGTGACGGCAATGGTGGCAAGAGAAAGGTCCGTGGGTGTCGCTTAGTGAGGACAGTTTGCAGTTGTTGTCCTGGCCGGGATTGAGTCCGTGGAGGCCCAAGGAGCTGTAGCGTTGGCGGGTAGCAGGACCAGGGTCCCTGGGCGCAGGGAGCGGCCTGCCGCTGCTGTGCAGCCGCCATTAAGTAGGGGAGGGCGGGAACACACAGGAATGGGAGGGGCCACGGGGCAGCAGCGGCAGGGGAAAAGGAAACGCAAAGGAGAAAAAAGGGAAGGAGAGGGAAAGGAAAAAGAGGCAAATACAAGTAAGAATTTGAACAAATAGGCAGCACAGAGAGCAGCAGTAAGGGCAACAGGCTGAACGGCGAGGATCGGAGTGGGGTACAGGGGCCTCAAATAGCGGACAGCAGTGGGCACCGGGGAGGAGGCACTCAAGGTGGAGCTGCATGCCAGGAGAGCAATGTCCTGACCAGGAGGTCAGGGGTCGTGCTCACCTTGGTGCACAACAGCCGCCATTAAGTAGGGGTCGAAGGGAGGGTGGGACCAGGAACATGCAGGAGGGGGAGGGGCTGTGGGGCAGCAGCGGCAGGGGAAAATAACATTCAAAGGGAAATAGAGGGAAAGGAAAAAGAGGCAAATAAAAATAAAAATAAAGAGGGGCCTCGAACAGCGGACAACAGTGGGCACTGGGGGAGGAGGCACTCAAGGTGGAGCTGCGTGCCGTGAGAGCAATGTCCTGACCAGGATGTCAGGGGTCTTGCTCACCTTGGTGTGCAGCGGCTGCCATTAAGTAGTGGTCGGGGGAAGGGCGGGAGCGGGAACACGCGGTAGGGGAAGGGGCCGCGGGAGCAGCAGTGGCGGGGGAAAAGGAAACGCAATGGAGTAAAAAGGGAAGTAGGGGGAAAGGAAAAAGGGGCAAATACAAGTCAAAATAAAGAGAAAAGAGGGACCTAGCATAAAAAGGCAGCACAGAGAGCAGCAGTAAGGGGGACAAGCTGTATGGTGAGGATCAGAGCAGGGCACAGGGGCCTCGAACAGCAGACAGCAGTGGGCGCCAGGGAAGGAGGCACTTAATGTGGAGCTGCATGCCGGGAGAGTAATGTCCTGACCAGGAGGTCAGGGGCCTTGCTCACTTTGGCGCGCAGCGGCCGCCATTAAGTAGGGGTTAGGGGGAAAGCAGGAGCGGGATTATTGAGAAGGCTATTTAAGATGTGAGTGTTAACTTGATCAAAAAAAGCTCATGTGTGATAAAACCATTGGAGGAGTACAGATACAAATTATTCCTGACTCTTGGTCAGTTTTATACAATAATACAACATACAGGTTGGGAAACCATGTTCGCGAGAGTATTAGGTGACCATTTAAATCCAATGGATGTACACCCAGTTACGTTTACTGAGGAGAAGATTCCTTTGGTTGGATTTGTAAAGGCTCGTTTTGAATTTAAGAACAGGTCAGCCCAAGAGAAACTGTATGTAGCAGAGAAGGGACCATCTGTACTTGGGTTGGTAGATCAGGAAGCAGTCTTGACCCCAACAGGAGAGACCAAGTAATGGGAATTAGTGAACTCACAAGATCCATGGCAGATGATATTAAGGAACAGTTCCCGAGTGTTTTCTCTGGTAAAGTTGGTAAAATGTGTGGATTCGTCCACAAAATTGTATTAAAGGGAGGAGCTGTACCTATATGTCATAAGGCAAGGTGCATTCCAATAGGTATGATGGAAAGTCTCATTGCAGAGTTGGATGCCTTAGAGAGCAAAGACATAATAGAACCAAAGAAAGAACGGAGTGGTTGGCTCCCTTGATCTTAGCCCTGAAATCAGATGGCAGTTTGCATTTGTGCATTGACCTCAGGGATTTGAACAAAAATATTTTAATTAACAAATCTCCATACCTAGGATAGACAAACTTCTATCACATTCAAAGGTGAGAAAATGGTTTTCAACCACCAGGTTCAGTTGCATCCTTCTAGCAGGGACCTAGTGGCGTTCATCACCCCATCGGATATTATAGATTTATACACATGCTGTTTGGCTGCAATATTCCAGCGCTTAATGCACAAAATGTTCAAAGGTGTCAAAGGAGTGGCGTACTTCCAGAATGATATACTGCTGATTGGGCCGAGACAAATTGGAACATGATTTTAGATTAAAGTCAATTCTGGAGAAGTTAGCTGACAAGGGACTGACTGCAGAATTTTAGAAATGCACATTTGCGATGAATTCAGTTATATATTTAGGCCATGAAGTGGGTGGTGATGGTATATCACCCAATTGGACATAATTGAAGCAGTTAGTAATGCCCCTGCCCAGACCTCCAAAGAGTAAGTTAGGTCCTTTCTAGGGCTTGCAGAATTCTACTCCTAATTCATACAAAACTTTTCTATGAAAACAAACTGCATTAGGCAGTTGTTGAGACAGGAGTTTGTATGGAATGAAGATCTACACAGGGATTTTGGGAAAATAAAGCTTGAGACAAGCATGACAATCCCTTTGCAAGGTTTTGACGCAGAAGCACACAGCATAGTCACTACGGATGCTTGTGGGAAGGGGCTGAGTAGCAGGCCCAAGGTAGGAATTCACTGTGGCTTATGGGGGGATAGAGTACTACCCTCCGCATGTCCCCAAAGGAGTCGAGATCAAGAATGTTGGATATAAACTATGAAGGACATCTGGGAATTGACAAACTGAAAAAAGAGTGAAATGTATGTATTAGGGGCCAGGTATAGATGTGGACCTGGAAAGATTTGTAAAAAAGTGTCAGTTGTGCGCTAATTCAGACCATGTTAAGACCATCCATGGGTGACAGGAGGTGTCCAGAATGGGAAACGGACTTTACAAAGACTCACTGACAACAAAGGACCTGAACCACGACTCCTTAACAACGACCTGAACCTGAATCACAAGTCTTTTAACCTCTAATGCCTTTACATCTATCTCTGGCCAGTAGATGGCACTCTTGGATTGTATATGACAGATGTATTACTATTGATAAAATGGTGGATGGCCGTATTTTATATAGTTTTGATGAGTGGAATTTTTTAAACAAAATAAGTTTAGGAAAATAGTGTTTATTATGTGAAAATGTGTTTGAATTTCGTTGTAAATGCATTAAAGGTGAAGGCATACGCGCAGTAAAAATAAAAATGACTTTAAAATGTATTTTGGTAAGTATTTAAGGTAAGTATTACATGTATTATCTATACATATGGTTGCAAGTGTATTTTTAAGGGTTGATGGGCCCGATTCACAGAACTAACTTAAGACAAATTCCTAAACTTACTACCATTTTGGTATTCACAGAAGGCACTTACTCATTTTGGTATTCACAGAAGGCACTTACTCATTTTGGTATTCACAGAAGTTAGGAGTCCTAACTTTAGGACTCCTAAATGCCTTCTGTGAATACCGAAAGTCTTAAAGTTAAGATTTTTCTCAGTTTAGGAGTAGTAAAGTTAGGTTTCCTAACTTTCGGACTCCTGAATACCTTCTGTGAACACCGAAAGTCTTAAAGTTAGGATTTTTCTCAGTTTAGGAGTAGTAAAGTTAGGAGTCCCTCGTCCCCCGTTGAAATTTTTTTTTAAACGAAGCGCGGGCTCCCACACTTCGTTTTTTAAAGCCACTGGGTGGTCCAGGTCCCGGGGGCAATCCTTTATTCTGTAGCGTGGGCACGTGGCGGCTCTCTGCAGCCCCGGCGACTTCCACCTCCCTGGGACTTTATTAAATAAGAGTGGGGGGCCTCGCGTGCCCTCCCAAGCCCTGCGGACCGCCACCTTCCCAGGGCTTTATTAAAATACGATGGGGAGGGCTCACGGGCCCCCCCCAAGCCCCAGGGACCGCCACCTCCCCAGGACTAAAATAAATGTGTGTGGGGGGCTCAAGTCCCCCCCCCCCCCACACTGCCCCGGACACCACCACCTCCTCGGGGCACTGTTTATTTAAATTCAGTGGTCCGTTATGGACTCCCAGCCCCGGGGTCCACCACCTCCCGGGGTTATGCAAATGAAGGGAGAGGGGCCGCACGGCCCCCTCCAGATGCCCTTGATGGCCCTGGGGACCACCACCCCCCAGGGCTGGCTCCTGCAATGTCCCGGGGTGCCCACCCCTGGGACATTGCTGTTTGCTATGGCAGGGCGGGAGCACGGCTCACGCACTGCCATAGCAAACTCTGCTTTGGTTTTTGGAAGCGAGAGCAGGAAACCTGCTCCCGCTTCCAAAGACCACAGCAGAATTGCTTTTGCACAAGGTGAGCTGCATGTCAGCAGCTCCCCTTGTGCAAAAGCAATGCCGGCTCTCACAGGAGGCGGGGAGCTAGCGGGACCGTGGGGGCATTGGACCTCCCCCCACGGTCCCCAACTGTGAGGTCCGGCTATGGGGGATGGAGTCCCTGGGCCAGAAGTGGCCCGGGAGGGGGGCCACGTGGATCCCCTCTCCTGCAATAAAATATTTTTTTTTTAAACGGAAAGGCCAGCCCGGGGCCATAATTAGCCTGAGGAGGGGGGCCCCGCGGCCCCTCCAAATAATTTAAAAAAAAAAAAAATTAAACTGCCCATTCTCCAGGTGATGGGGTCCCCGGGGCCGAAATTGGCCTCGGGAGGGGGGCCACGTGGCCCCCTTTCAGTTTAAAATATATATATATATATATATATTATCTACTGGCGGTCGCCAGTAGATAGTTATAGTTAGGATCGTGTTTCCATAGGAAATCCGCAACATTCTATTTGGAATAACTTTGGCGCCGATTGACGAATCCTCGCGAAATTTTCAAAATAGGTGGGGCGCTCTGCTCTGCTCCTTCCCTGAAAGTCTCGGGGGGATTCATCAAGCGGGGGCTGAGAAAAAGGGGGGGTCCCAAAACACGTTTTCCCCATGCAATTTTCCATAGGACCTTTAGTTCAAGCTACAACCCGAATAGCTGAACAGAATTACTTGAAATTTGGCAGAGAGGTAGTCCTCAGGTCAGGGATGTGCCTTTTGCAGGTCTGGTGTAAATCTGTTCAGTATTTCCTGAGAAAATAGCATTTAAAAGCATATATATATCTATAAGCGCGCACCGTGCGCGTACGGTAAAACTTACCGTACGCGCACGCTGCTGTGCGCGAGCGCGATTCTGATTGGTTGTTAGATCTTAGTAAACATTCGAATCGGTCGAAACCAGGAAGTGTCGGCCGCCATTTTGTCTCTCGCAGTCTGAGGGGGTGAAAAACAAAGGTGGAGAACGTGAAAAGGGGGCAGGGTGGACAGTTCCTGACCCCCTAGCCTTTGTCAGGGGGTCCCAGAAGGACCCCCAAGGGCCAAAATTTCCTTTAATTTTTTTGCGAAAAATCGCCGAGTACGCGTAGCGTGCGCGTACAGTAGAAACGGAAAAATTCCGCGAACTGCGTAACTGATGATATATGTGTCTTTCTGAAAAAAAATTTTTTTTAATATATGTATAGCTAAAAATTTATGGAAGAAGACATGGGTAAATAAGTGTCTAAATACAGTGATGTAATATCTGACGTCATCAGCAGAGGATTGCGGTCGCGTGAGTTATAGTTGCCTGCACTAACTATAATGGGGGAATTTCAATGGTTTATCACGAGTTAAATGCCCAGCTAACTATAACATGTGTGAAACCTATGGTTTTCTAAGTGAATTTGCAAGGTTTTTTAAATGCTAATTCCTAACTATAACGTGTGTGAAACCTATGTTTTTTTCAGTGAATATATACATAGATGTTGGAAAGTAAATTATTGGTAGGGGCAAATGTAGGTCTGCCTCTGGCAATAAGGCCACTAACACAGTATAGGGTTCAGAATAGGTCTTGGAAAGTTATTCCTATGCTCAACCCTTGGTAATGTGGCTGCGAGCAGGCAGGCTGAACTTCAAAGACAGGTAAGTAAAGCATTTAAAAACACTTGTTCAGTAAATAATTAAGACACAACACAAAATAAAAATCCAACACCAATTTATAATAATAGGAAATATTTTTATCTTTTAAATGACACCAAAACGAAAAAGATCCACTATAGGGAACCAGAGATATGAATTATTAAAGATCAGTCACTTTCTAGTGCTTAGAACCAACAGTGCCCTTTTTAGTCATTTCGTTTGCTCTGAAAGGGACACATTCACCTTTAGAAATTCTTCTGGAGAAATTCTCACCACTGTTGTGCGGCCTTCTCCAGCAGGCTGGGTCCAGTTAGAACTCCTTCCTGAAGTTCTTCTTGTGGGTCCCAAACTATCCAACACACAATCCAAGGTTCTGGAATCTCCAAGAGGGTCCTTGAAAGTGTGAGACTTCAATTCTACAATCCACTCGAACAAAACGCTTACTCCAGGCTGGGGATTCTTTGTGGTGATGTCCATGTGAGCTCTGTTAACCTGTAGCTTGCAGGGAGTCCACTCTTTAGTCCTTTTGAAGCAGGTTTCATCCACAGGGATGTAGTTTCAATTGTTGCAAAAAAAAAGGCACAATCTCAGAGTCCTGGCCTTTGGAAATGCACATCAAAATCTTCCAGCATGGCCCATCTTGCTTTCTTAAGTTTCAAGCAGCAGATCTGGGAGAGTCTTCCCCTCTCAGATACTTATTCCAAGTTCTCTGGGTCAAGCAGGAGGTTACTCTTGACCAATGGGAGAAGGGCAACTCCCCAAGGATATGACCACATCCTGAAGAGTGTGGTATTATTTTGTCCCAGAGTGCACCAAATCCTCCAAATTCATAATGGCTGATTTTCCAGCAGGGAGGTAAGAGCTGGCTAAACACACCCCTAGGATGGCTACTTTCCATAGCCCCTCCCCCTCCCACCCCCCTGCATCTGCTCATTCCTTCCATAAGCTTAGCTCTGGCTTTGGGGTCAAACGAGCAAAGTTGTAAATGACACTGAGGTCTAATGCACCTTTTTTGGGCCTCTTCTTAGAAATGAGTTTGGTTAGGGGCCCCACAATGGTCCCATAATTTTGAACAAACCTTCTATAATACCCTGTCAGTCCAAGGAATGCCCTGACCTGAGTCTTAGTAACAGGAGCTGTCCAATCCAAAATAGTTTGGATTTTAGCTTGGAGAGGCTGTACATGCCCCCCACCTACTAGGTGGCCCAGGTAAACCACAGTACTCTGTTCTATTTGGCACTTACTTGCCTTAATAGTCAGGCCTGCCTGCTGCATGGCCTAAAGCACCTCCCTTAGGTGGCTTAAGTGATCCCTTCTGGTAGAACTGCATACAGCTATATCATCCAGGTAAGCTGCACTGAACTGTTCCGACCCAGACAAGACCCTGTTCACCAACCTTTGGAAGGTGGCAGGTGCATTCTTTAAGCCAAAGGGCATTACCTTGAACTGATAATGTCCCTCTGGTGTGGAGAATTCTGACCATTCCTTTGCTCCATCAGTGAGGCAATCTGCCAGTAACCTGAAGTCAAATCAAAAGTACTCAGGTACTTAGTAGTCCCTAACCTATCAATGAGCGTCAGTCTTTGTGACTGCATTCAATCCTCTGTAGTCCACACAGAACCTTAACTCATTGGGTCCCCCCTGAGGATTAGGTTTAGGTACCAGCACCACTGGACTGGCCCATGGACTCTCAGACGGTTCAATTACTCCCAATCCCAGCATCTTAGCAACCTCAGCTTTAATGCTGGCTCTGACATGGTCAGACAACCTGTACAGTTTATTTTTGACAGGTAGGCGGTCACCAGTGTCAATGTGGTGCACACACCACTCAGTGATGCCTGGTTTCAAAGGGAACAGGCCAGCAAACTTCTGCAGCACTTGCTTACTGTCTCTGTGCTGCTGGTCTGTCAACTTGGGAGAGAGTACCACTCCCTCCACTGACCAACCTTGTACATTCCTGGAGAGGAGGTCAGGCACTGGCTCAGTTTCCTCCTCCACTCCCTCATTAGTGACCAGTAACATGGTCATATCTGCCCAGGCATGGTGGGGTTTCAATCCATTCACATGCAGGACCCTATGAGGGTTCCTGGGGGTGCCAAGGTCAACCACACAGGTAACCTCACCCTTCATTTCTAAGATTGGAAAGGGCGTACTCCACTTGTCATGGAGGGCCCTGGGAGCCACAGGCTTCAACACCCACACCAGTTGTCCTGGAATATACTCAGGCATAGTAGCCTTCTGATCATACCAGTGCTTCATGAGCTCCTGGCTGGCCTCCAGTTTCCTGTTTGTCTTGTACATGTATTCTGCCATTCTAGATATCAGGCCTAGCCCATATTAAGCACATTGTCCTTTGCTTCTTTAAGAGGCTTCTCTAAAGACATTCTCAGCAGTCTCAATGGCCCCCTCACAGTGTGTCCAAATAACAACTCAAAGGGACTGAAACCAACCCCTTTCTTTGGCACCTCCCTATAGGCAAACAGTAAGCATGGGAGGGGAAAATCCCATCCCCTGCTGAGTTTCTCTAACAACTCATTTATCATGCCCTTCAGGGTTTTGTTGAATCTCTCAACAAAACCATTTGCTTGTGGGTGATAGGGGGTGGTGAACTTGTAGTTGACACCGCACTCATAACACATAGCAGTCAGATAGCTGGACAGGAAGTTTGTGCCCCTATCTGATACCACCTCTTTCGGATAACCCACTCTGGTAAACACACCAAGCAATGCTCTAGCCACTGCAGGAGCATCCATTTTTCTAAGAGGGATTGCTTCAGGGTATCGAGTGGCATGGCCCACTACCACTAAGATATACCTATTCCCTGATACAGTAGGTGGGTCCAGGGGACCAACAATGTCCAGCTCCACCCTTTCAAAAGGAGCCCCAACCACTGGCAGTGGTATTAGGGGAGCCTTTGTCTTGGCCTCTGCCTTGCCACTGGCGTGACAGGTGACACAGGAGCGGCAAAACTCCTTTACCTTTTCAGACATATGGGGCCAGTAGAAATGGTTCACCAACTGGTTCCACATCTTTGTCTGTCCGAAATGTCCTGCCAAGTGGATATCATGACCCAAAGTCAGGATGAACTCTCTTTACTTCTGGGACACCACCAACCTCCTGGTGGCCCCCTCCTTGAGGTTTTTGGCCTCAGTATAAAGCAGTCCGTCTTCCAGAAAAGTTTGTGAAACCCACTGTCACCCCCCTCCTCTTGCTTAGAGGCAATCTGCCTCAAGCTCTCAAGGGTGGGACAGTCTCTCTTTCCCTTACTGAACTCCTCTCTGGAGGATACACCTGCTCCTGTCAGCTCTGTCAAATCTGACAGCTTTGGCAGGGATGGAATCCCTCCCTCAGAGGTCGGATCCTCCCCATCAGGGTTACATTATGCCTGCACCTCTGGAGTTCCCTGGGCTGGCTCACCAGGCCCAGTACCCATGTCCTTGCATGCTTGGCCCTTTGTTCCAGGGTCCAAGTGTCTAGTCTCTCCCTTCTGGCTAGTCTGTGACCTAGTCACAGCACATACCCACTCAGGGAGCTCCAATATTTTCATTAGGATTCCTCTTTCCACCTCTGACCACAAAGAGGCATCAAGATCAATGTAAACACTGGACTGGGAGCACCTTAGACACAGTTACCTTCATAGGGCCTGCCACACCTCCCCTTTCCAAATCCACCACAGCCATAGGATGGAGTTTGGTAGTGCTCTCTGCATAGGTCACCTGGTGAGACCTACCAGGTAGCAGCCTTTCTGGAGGCACCAGCTCATCCAGGACCAAAGTTACACTGGCCCCGGTGTCTCTGCCAAAACCTAAGTCCCATTCGCTTTAGGCCTCTGCTGTACTTGTCCGTGTTTGGCAGTAAGGTAGCAAGGGTTGCAATATTCACCCCACCCAGGGACACTAAGGTTGCTTCCACCACCTGACTACCCCTCTCTGGGGCACCACCCTCCACCCCTACACTTACACTGGCAATCCCTGTGGATAGCATCTTAGGAGGGAGCTTCTTGGCCCAAAGAGCATCTCCCTGGTTGTGCCCTGGCTGGTTAAAGTCAAAGCACTTGCCCACCTTTGAGGGATCAAAGAACCTACCCTGATACCCCCTCCCTTGAATTGGGATTGGCTCGCCCCCCCCCATCTTGTGCAGGTTTTTGTGGGTCTTTGGAGGACTCTTTCTGGGTTTGTTCTTCTTTCCCTTGGGCTTTGATCTTGGGAGGGCCTGTCCTCCTTTCTCTCCTTTCTACTGGCCACCCCCTCCCGGGTGCTGTATGAAAACCCAGGCTCTCACCCACTATTCAGCTGCTTCTCCCAGTTCTCTTGGGTCTGTTAGCTTAGAGTCCACTAGATACTGGTGTAACTTCTCTTCTGCACAATGTGTCAAAATATGTTCTTTCAAAAACAAACTATACAATCCCTCATATGTGTCAACAGTGTTACCAACAATCCAGCCTTCCAGTGCCTTCACTGAAACATCCACGAAGTCTACCCAAGACTTTAAACTCAATTTCTGGGTGCCTCTAAACTTCACCCTGTACTGCTCTGGAGTCAGACCAAATCTCCTAACTAAGCATGCCTTCATCTGCTGGTATGAATCTGCATCCTCACCTTTCAAGGTCAGTAGGCTATCCCTCCCAGCTACTGGAATCAACTCCCACAGGAGTGCACCCCAATACTTACAGTGGACCCTACTCATTCTAAGGTCCCTCTCAAAAGCAGCTAGCCACTTGTCAATGTCATCCCCCTCAATGTACTTGGGTACTATACATTTTGTTGCTCTGACAGGGACACATTCACCTTTACAAATTGTTCTGGAGAATTTCTCACCACTGTTGTGCAGCCTTCTCCAGCAGGCTGGGTCCAGTTAGAACTCCTTCCTGAAGTTCTTCCTGTGGGTCCCAAAGTATCCAACACACAATCCAAGGTTCTGGAATCTCCAAGAGGGTCCTTGAAAGTGTGAGTCTTCAATTCCGCAACACCCTTAGAAATCCACTGGAAGTACTCCAGGCTGTGAATTCTTTGTGGTGATGTCCAGGTGAGCTCTGTTACCCTGTTGCTTGCAGGGAGTCCATTCTTTAGTCCTTTTGAAGCAGGTGTGATGAACAGGGCTGTAGTTTCAAATGGTGCTAGGAAAGGCGCAATCTCAGAATTCTGGCCTTTGGAAGCGCACATCAGAATCTTCCCGCATGGCCCGTCTTACTTTCTTAAGTTTCAAGCAGCAGATCTGAGAGACTCTGCCCCTCTCAGATACGTATTCCAAGTTCTCTGGGTCAAGCAGGAGGTCACTCTTGACCAATGGGAGCAGGGCAACTCCCCAAGGATATGACCACATCCTGTAGAGTGTGGCATTATTTTGTCCCAGAGTTCACCAAATCCTCCAAATTCATAATGGCTGATTTTCCAGCAGGAAGGTAAGAGCTGGCTAAACACACCCCTAGGATGGCTACTTTCCATAGCCCCCCTCCCACCCCCCTGCATCTTCTCATTCCTTCTCCTTCCATAAGCTTAGCTCTGGCTTTGGGGTCAAACCAGTAAAGTTGTAAATGACACTGAGGCCTCCCCTTTCCTTTGAAGACCATGGTTTACGACTCCTCCCCCTGCTCTGGCATTACTGTGTAGCAGTACACTGCCCTCCCAGCAGAGCTGGTTCACCCAGGGGCTCTTTATCAGCTCTTCAAAGCAGCCAGGCTCACCCACTTAACTCTGACCAATCCGGACAGACCACTGGAAGGCTGAATCTGGACCTACAAACAAGAAAGTCTTATAACTTCTTGTTTGTAGATATTAGGAGAAATTCAACAATATCATATTGTTGAATTTATCACTACCATTCTGGGAAGTCTTTGAATGGAAGTTCTATGAGGAGTTATTAGTTAGTAATGTCTTGCCATGTTAACCTATGTGGCATGGGATTTGCAATGGGAAAACTGACTTGGGCCATTTTTCCAGCACCAGGGCTTATAAAAACATATTTTATAAGTATGCTACATATATCTGCAGGACCCCCACCCCAGGAACACCTAGGTGAGACTTAAGGGGTTCTGAATATGTACAAATATTGCAGATCCTCCCTCCACAGTGCTTCTGCGATCAAAGTCGAATTTGGGCTGCACTTTATCACAATGTGGGGAGTGAAATGTGAAATTTCACTTACCCAGGGCATAATAAACTCATTTTATAAGGGTCCACCTTATAAATACCTGACCCCCCACCCCTGTGACACCTAGGGGTGACCCTGGGGGTTCCTAATATGCCACAACATTGTAGGTTATGCATTTTTAAGTGCCCCAAACACAAAAGTCGAGTTTGGGCACAATTTACTTTTTAAAAGCAGTCCTGCCACACACAGTCACTTTTAAAAATATCTCAGGCTTCAGCAGTGCACACATGCAAGTGCAGAAAGTTCTGCTGGCCTCTAAACTGCCATGCCCTATTTATACTAGGGACTGATAGGTAGTTTCAATCCCCCTGCCCTAATATGTACTAGGGCCCTATGGGGTAGGTCATGCCAATCACAGGGGTACCCCATACCATAGTGTACCCTAGTGTATGTAGGTGTTTTCACTGTAATCTAAATGTGTCTCTTTCAGCAAAGCCCTGGGCCTGGTTAGGTAGAGCCCAGGGTCAGTCAGAGTCAGTCACCACCAGTACCAGTCAGCAAAAAGCTGGGGGGTGTACAGGGCACAGAATGACTTTGCAACAATATATATATAAATCCAGTATTTGTAAAGCACAAACCACTCACCCTTACGGGTCTCAAGGCACTGGGGGGCATCATGAAAATTAAGTGAGCTATTGCCCAAAGTCACATGGTGCTGGGCTGATCTGACACTGGAGCCGGGGATTGAACCGTGAGCCCTGTGCTCCGAAGTCAGCTGCCCTGGCCACTGCACCACACCTCTCCCCATATGTTTCTATGTATGTATGTATATATATATATGTATGTATGTGTGTGTGTGTGTGTTTCGATCTCTGCGATCTTGTTCACATATATATATGGGTGTATACTTACCTGTAAAATAGATACATTAATTGGGGTAAAGGCCATCGTGGCAAAGACGTAGTAGTTGTAAAAAATAGTTGTTGCTAAAACTTTAGTGGTTTATACTAAGAAGTGGTTAAGGAGTAGTTGTTTAGACTGTATTTGTTCAAGTGGTAGTTGTTCCATCATACAACCATCCAGAACATCTTTGGGAGGACATTCTGTGTCCTATCCTTGAATATTGGGGTGAGTCTACGCATGTCATTGTTGCTATCGATAATTATTCTAAATTACCTGAAACTGAAGTTTCTGAAGTGTTGACACCAAAACCATTATTGCCTTTCTGGAGAAGATGTTTTTAAGGGAAGGTATTCCGAAGTCCATACTAAGTGATAACGGGCCACAATTTATTTCTGAAAAGTATGGGAACTTCTTAAGTAGGAATGGTCTGCCATCCAGTTGGGAATGAAGTTGTAGAACTCTTCAACAGGGAGGATAGGGTAGTGTTCAAGCATTCATTAATGCTGGTAAAGATTGGGTGAAGGAAATGTAGAGCACAATTTGGGCAAACAGGATAACACCCACAGGGACAGGATACAGTCCGTTTAAGATTCTGAGAGGAAGAGAACCATTTACAAAGGACAATGTGGTCTGAAATATTATGAAAATATGTGTCAAATGGTCTACTGCTGTAGTGAAATCCAATTTGATGAAGATGCAAAAACTGTTCAAAACATACAACAATAAAAAGCATGCTGTGAAAGATGCATATGTAGCGCCTGGTGGTTGGGTTGGAGTTAAAGTGGGTTACAAGACTAGGAAAGGAAGTTGCAAGCTTTCAGAACCACTGCAAGTTGTGTTAAGTGACAAAAAGTTATAGCATTTTAGCAGGATGGCCAGGCGTAAGAAATTTCTTGATTGGCAATTTACCAAAAGTAGACATTTGCCATATTCTATGGAATGGATGTGGAAGTAACAAATGCAAACAAGAAAGTAACAGCTTCCAACTTGAGAGAAGGAGGTGGAATTAGTAGAGGAAAAACCTATTGTTCAGTTGCCAAGCTTTTATTCCAGAGCAATGGTACCACTTCGAGAGGTGTAGGTCTACCTAAGAAGTTAGATTTTTTAAACATAATTGTATATTTAAAAGGGACTGTGGGGTTCGGCCTCTGATATTGCATGCTAGCATTTATGCTGATTTAGCATATCAAGTATTATTGATTGCATGTACTGTTATGTTGAGTAACTACTCTTTTGTTCATGCATACTCTTATGTAGCATAACAACTCTTTTGTTCATTCTTCAGATAACATTTGATATTGTGTATTTCACCTTTCTTTTCTCGGGTTATGCAATAACTCTCCACCACAATAATAATTATTAGTTCTAGGTTACTTAGAGCGTATTTATTGTATATATTTTAAGTCTTGTTAGTTATGTAAAGAAGGGAGATAGGGTATCCTAGTTACCTGTGCCAAGGTAACTGGATTCCACAGGTTCCTGAACGTGGTAGGATGGAAGGGAGCGGAAAGTGGCAGCTACATAGCTGCCAAGGTTTCAGGTTGCTATGTGTGACATTTTCATAAGAATCAGTGTAATTATGAGTGAATTTCAACGATTATGAGTGACATTTTCTCGCAAGCAAAATAAAGCAATGAAGACGAGGGGAACCAATATCAGAAATTACACCCATTAGAGCTACGAGAAACTAAGTCACTGAACTACAGTGCGCTAATAATAGGCAGCTGAAAACTTGGCAGAGCAGAGTCAGATATTGTGTGACTGCACAGTTCTCAGATTCAGTACACTACAGGCTGGGGGCGCAGGCAGCTCAAAATGATTGAAGCATTAATTGTATTTATTTACAGTAGTCATAGCAAGTTAGCAGAACTCCTACATACTGGTGCCGGGGGCTCAGGCCCACACACTTACTTGGTTTCGAGGCGAGCCCGCACCGTGGCAATTGGAGGGCCCCGTGGCCACAACGACTCATGCTGTGGACCACTCTCCAGTGGCAATGATTCTCATTTCTTATTCAAAACGGCCCTGGACACACTGTATCAGCCTTGGGTGCCAGTAGGGTCGGTCCGGTCGCGGAATCACTCTGCTTATGTGGCAGCCATTGATGGCTCCTTGTCGCATAGTCTCCGGTACCTGCCTGCAGCAGCTCTGCCTCTTCGGCGGCGAGTACTAGAATATCAGAGCAAAACAGCAGCAAAATTATTGATCCTGCACACATGTCCCCCCCATTGCCTACAAGTCTGTTAATATCGCCATTCAGACATCTTTTGCAGCACATCACTGCTTTACAGTTACCGAGATTCTGCAAAAGCGTGGGCCACTGTCATTATTAAAGGAATGAGCCTGATACGTTCATCAAGTAAAAGGAAAAATTGTGGTGGCCATCTTGGTGCAGTTTAACTTTCATTTTAGTTTAATGAGAACTGCCAAAGCTCACACAATCCTCACAATAAGCGAAATCTCTGCATACTCGCCGCAAGGACCACGCACTGCCCGCTAAGCTTGGTTCAGTCTGGAGGTGCTAAATAGCAGCGCTCCAGAAGACAGCTGAGGCACTATGAATGCTTGACAATGCATTTAAGTGCTGTGATGAGGACCACTAGACTGACATGCGTTAGTCTAACGCCTGACGTGTGTTACTTGGCAGGGCTGCAGTTAGAACAGTTACTGGTGTTGAGAGGTCGCTACGAGCTTGCTCTCCAATAAATGGTTAACTTACGTTCGTTGTACGAGTGGTTCCTGTTACTTACTTGGGAGCGCATGAGGAATCTTCTTCCTCGTGCGGGTGCGTGTGTGAGAATGTTTCAGCCCTGTTTGCATCTGAAGTAGTAGAGACGCACAAGGGCGCGTGTCTCTGTTACCTTTTGAAGGGACAAGTTGTTGTGGGGCTTGTGTCTGTTATGTTTTAAGAATGTGTTACTGTATACATTGAGGGAGGTTGTGCCGGTTTGCATTCTGCTGCAGAGACAGACAACTGGATGTCCGTGTTACTGGAGGCTCAAATAAAATAAGATGAAAACTTCACTTTACAGCTCTGCGCTTTGTATTCTTTTGTGGATTTATCTGGATTGCACTTTCCAACAGTTCCTTCAGAGAGAAAACACTGGCGACGAGCGGGCGAACATCGCATTTAATTGAATTTTCAGGAATTACGGCGTTTCTGTTTCCTACTACGTAATTGGATCCCTTTTCAGAGAAAAGCTCTTCATTGGGAGATTAAGGGGGGAGAGGGGGGCAAGCCGACACCAAACCACTTTATTGTGTGTGAAAAAGGCCGCTTTATTGAAACAGGTGCATATCACAATTTAACTCCTTGGCCACTGCCTTACAAAACTAACGCCTCGCTATACAATAACCTCCTGACCCCTTGTGTTTTCCCCCCACCCCTACGATCCCCACATCATTTCCCCCATCCCCCAAAATACAACATAACATTCCATAACCAACATATAACCCAATCCTACACCATGTAACCTTTCCCAACTCCCAAACTCCCCTGACCGTAACCCCTACCTGCCTTTAGTGCAACTGTAACTAACCAACCTCTAATCTAAACTTATCCAACCTGTCTACCCTTTACCTGTCCCTGGACCCACATTACCAAACCTCTAACAACAAACTCTAGCCAATCCCGGCCAACTGTCAACCACCCCGCCACCCAGGAAAAGGGGGGAAGTGTCGGCGACTGCGCCTCTTCCTCCCCTTTTTCTGCCCCCCCACGCGCCGCGACCCCGCATGACCTAACGCCTATAAACTCCCAACAGACGCGCCAACACTTCTCTCAACTCCAAAAGCTACAGGTCCATTCCCATCCTGGACAAGTGCACCCCATCATCCCTGAACATCTCCCGCGCATCGTATCGAATGTCCCCGTGTGCCACGCGGTCAATCCCCAAATGCCGACAAAACCTCACCATCTCCGTATTAAGTTTTCGCCGCGCCTTATCCACTGCACCTGGGTTCACCGCCCCCCTCCAACTCCTCCGGGGGACAAATTCCGTCCACACAATGGAACAACCCGCCCATCTCTCTTTAATCAAAGCCAGGTCCTTCTTCATTGCCCGCATTAGTGCCAAACCTGTCTCCCTTACCATGTCGTTCTCCCCCAAATGAAGAACCAATACATCTGGGCACCGACCTGCCCTTAAGATCCCGTTCAACACCGGCACCAGTTCCTTCCAACGCATCCCCCCCTACCCCTCCACCCCACAGAGAACACATCTTTATTGAAACCCAACTGTTCCCCAAAATAGCTCTCCTGCGCCTGCAATTGGGCCCTCCTCACGAACGAGTGCCCCACAATCCAGATAGACATTTCTCGAGCCAGGGGTCCCATAACCGAACCTGAAAAGAAAAACAAGAATGAAAACCTATCCACACCCTCTGAAAAACTCCGCTGTACTGTGTGAAGTCCCCTTTTCGCCTTTTTTTTTTATTATTTTTTTTTTTACAGTGTCGCCCCACCCCCCGGCTCGCAGCGCACATAACGCTGGTAGCAATTCGAAGACCACCTTCCCAACTTCATGATTTCTTCCCTGGCCCAACCCCTCGCATGCGCCTCCGACGCTGCCCCAATGCGAAAAGAGTGCGTGCCAAAACCCTTTTCTTCGACCCCCAGATTCCTAAGTGCTTTCCTCAGTACTGCCAGCAATTGTGAAGCTTTAACGCCTCGCCCCTGCTGATGGGAGAAGACCAGTCCCCCCAGTCCCCCAGAGCACGCCCTCCACCGCATACCCCAGCGGAACGGACAAACCCTCGGGGATCGCCCTTTCCTCAACGTAACCCACTTCCCCCGACTCTTCTGGTCTGTCTTTGCCTTTCGCAGCCAAATGCTCACTACCCGTTCCCCAAATGATACCTCATCCCAGGTCAAACCCCGTTCCCCTTTCGACCCCAGCAGCTCTGACACCCGAAACGCCCCAAAAAACATCCAAGACATGAGCGTGGCGAACAGCAAGGCCTCCCCACTGTCCCAGCACACCGCTGGCAGAACCCCCATCACCCTACCTAAGAGCTCCCAGGACAGAGGCCTCCGCACCCTGGCCACTCTCCCACATTCCCGCGCCCAGCCTTCCAAAATCCGCGCCCCCAGCTCCCCCGCGGATGGCGCATAACCCCACAACAGTTTGCCGATGAACGCAACCCCCGCCAACTTGCCCACTATAGTCACCCTCGTCAAACCCCTCTCCACCAAATCCAGAATAAATTGCACAACGTCCTCCCGTCTCTCCGCCTCGGAAGCCCGCCATCTCGCCCCTGCGCGAACAAACTCTTCCCATGCCGCCCTGTATGCTAGTTTCGTTGACCGCGCCAATGAACCTAGAACCAATTGTAGCATCCGGTATTGCCTACTTCCCAGAGTTGGTTCGGCATCCTGGTCGGGTTCACGTCCGCGTCCTTGGCGAGCCCACGGAATCTCCCCCACTGTGAACGAGACAAGGCATCCGCAATGTCATTGTCCACTCCTGGCACATGCACCGCGCGAAACGCAATATCATGCCTCAAACACCCCAGCACAAAAACCCGCAACAGCTTAAGCACCTGCGCATCCCGCGCCGACTGCCTGTTCACCACCTGGACCACTGCCATGTTGTCGATCCTGAACGTGACTTTTTTGTGGGCCAGCAAAACCCCCCACAGTGTGACTGACACCACTAAGGGAAAGAATTCCAAAAACGCAATGCTCCTGCCCCCCTCTCACCAGTCCTCGGGCCAGGGCTCCGCACACCATCTCCCCTGCCAATACAGACCAAATCCCTTGCTCCCCGCTGCATCCGAGAAAATCTGTACGTCCCATACCATGTCCACTTCCCTCATCAAAGGCACCTCATTGAACTGGTGCAGGAAAAACTGCCACATGCGCAAGTCCTCTCTCACCCCTGCTGACAACCTCACATGATGGTGTGGAGGCCTCTGCCCCTCCAGTGCGCGCCCCAGTCGCCTACAGAAAGTCCGCCCTACTCTGACCACCCTACAAGCAAAATTGAGATGTCCCAGCAACACCTGTATGTCCCTGACCGTCACCTTCTGTCGTGCCAACACACTGGTCAGCAAGCTCAACATGTTTTGCTTCTTTTCCTCCGGGAGGCGCGCCTCCATGCGGACCGAATCCAATTCAATACCAAGGAAGGCCAGTGCCGTACTGGGGCCCTGCGTTTTTTCCGGGGCCAGCGGCACGCCCATGTCCCCCATGATCTCATGGAAGCTGTCCAGACCCTGCTGGCAGTCCGCGGAGTCTGAGGTGCCGACAAAGAAGAAGTCATCCAAGTAATGTGTCACACCTTGGTGACCCGTTCGTTCCGTAAACAACCATTGTAGGAACGTGCTGAAACATTCGAAAAGTGCGCAGGACATGGAGCAGCCCATCAGCAATGCCTTGTCCACATACCAGTGACCGCCGAATTGTATGCCTAACAGATCCCAGTCATCTGGATGCACTGGCAGCAACCGGAAAGCTGACTTGATGTCGCACTTTGCCATCTGTGCCGTTGCGCCCGCGGACACCACCAGTGCCATGGCCACGTCAACCGATGAATAGGACACAGTGGCCGCGCTGTCCGCAATAAAGTCATTGACCGACCCACCTTCTGGCCATGACAAATGCTGAATAAGGCGAAACTGGCCCACCTCCTTTTTAGGTACCACACCAATGGGTGACACAATCAGATTGGGCAAAGGCCACTCGCGAAAGGGTCCCGCCATGCGGCCCTCCTGTACCTCCTTGTCTAGTTTTGCCTGTACCACCTGTGGATGCTCCCTCGCTGATCGCAAATTGTCTGCCCATCTCCGGACCCTCGGCCCCTCGTACCCCAACCTGAACCCCTCTTGAAACCCCAATCTCAGTGTTTCCGCCGCCGCCCTGTCCGGATAGGCCCCCAGCGCCCCCACCAACTGCTCTACCCTAACCGGAGTACGAGCCCTTTGCCCCAGTCCCCCTCGCCCCCCTCCCTCCTCCTCCCTGCTGTGACTGCTGCTGGGCTCCAGCCTTAGGGGCTCCCGACTGCCATTGCTGCCCACTCTGGCCCGGACCTTGCGTCCCCCAACACTTGACCAGCGGATGTCGCTTGCCGCAGCCCGAGCATTCGTGCCGAAACTTACAGTACTCTCTCGTGCATAAGCCTTTATTAAAATCCCAGCAAGCACCCTTGTCTCCTGTCGTCCCTCTGCCGGCTCCCCCCACCCCCCCACGGGTGGGACCCCCTCGAAAGGGCTGGTATACCAGCGGTAGCCCGCTGGCCGTAAAGATAGTCTTCCCCGACCCAGCCAGGCCCATGGTGTGCTGCCACAGATCCGTATCCAACTCTCCCCACTTCGCCTCCGCATCCCACGCCATGCGCGCCCAGAATTCCTCATCATACTGAGCCCAGGCATATCCACCCCCCGTAATCTGAGCCTTGCGAATGACGTCCATGTACTTAAACATGGCCACTGACCTCTCCGGAAACTTCTCGCAATACACGCTGGCATATATTAGAAAAGCCGCTGTCCAGTTTTCAATTGTCAGCGGCACCTTAGGCCTCTTTGCGAGCTCAAATTCCTCCTCCTTAGAACCCTCTTTTGCCCTGACCTCTCTGTGCAGGAGTTTGAGCATCTCCACATACTCCCCTTTCCAGATCCTTTCCTTAGTCGCCAACATCAAGTGCGCCCCCAAGGGCTTGGTCACTCCCATATATGGTAACCGTTTTATCTTCAATTCCTTACTTTCCAGTTTTGTCTCCTCCGCCTTTGCGTCCCCTGTCCCCTTCTCGCTTGTCCCCTCCTTCTTGGTCTGCCCACTGTCACCCTGTCCTAAGCCGTCCGTGCCCACAGCCACATCCACCACATACGTACCTTTTCGCAATCTTTCCCCCACCCCCGCCTCCACCCCCGCCGCCCCCTCCCCTCTCGACACCATCCTTGGCCGCCCGAGCAAATGTGCATTACCTGGCTCCAATGTCTCCTTCCGTCGCTCCTCCCGGCGTCCTTTCCTGGGGGCCGAGCTGCTTTCCCACCTCGATGTCCCACCCGTGGGCTGCGCCTGGCGTCGTGACACCTGTAAGAAACTAGCCACAACATTACTCGGCCTCCCGTCCCTACCGTCTCCCACCTCACGCAACTCTCCTTCCTCCATACTCTCCTCCTCATAGTCCAAAGTCTCCTGCCCTGCACCCTCAGCGCTGCCCGCTGGTGGTGCCACCTGCCTCCGCGATACAAACAAAGCTTCCTCTTCGGCGTTCCTCCGGCGCTGTCCCCCGGGGCGCTGTGACCCCGTGGGTGTTGGGGCTGGCGAGCCCGTCACGGGCCTACTTGTGCCAGCCGCGGCGGGATCCCTCGCAGGTACTGGGCACGCCGCCCGAGGCTCCACCCTCCCTTCTCCTTGGCGTCACCAGGCCGCTCCCAGCCCTGCCAAGTCCGGTACCCCGCGCTGTTCCCGCTGTCGCTCCGCTACCTGCAAGGAAAAGGAATGGTCTGGTGTGCTGGGCCTACCTACTTTCCTTCTGCCATCCCATCCCCGCTTGCCAGCCCCCGACGAATCCGCGACCCACGCCTTACCCACCGCGCTCAAATCCGCCACTTCGTCGTCCTCCCCCTCTCCGTCGTCCCCGTCGCTCCACTCCCCCTGCCCACTCCACCCTACCCCCTGCCCGCTTGGCCCCCCCCGTCCGCGCCACCCCCCACACACCTCTCCCCCCTCCCTTCCGACTCCCCTGTACCTGAGCCCCTGGCCCCGACCCCCGACGCCCCCACTAAACCCTCCGCCCATGACTCAAAAATATCCAGGCCTTCCCAGTCCCTCTCACTGCCCTCTGACTCAAATAGCACTGGGGATTCCCCCCCTGCTGCTTCCCCCCCAGGTCCCCCCCTACTTGACCCCACCCTCCGTCGTCGTGCTCCGCCAAACCCCTGACCCCTACGCTCCCCCCCAATGCGCCCGCTTCACGCCCCCCCGCCCCTCCCCCGCTCCACCTCGTCCGCCTCCTGTCCCAACGCGATCGCCACCCCACTGAAGGCCGCGCTCCCTCCCCCTCCCCTGACCCCCCGCCTGCGGGCCTATCTACGCCTCTCACATCCAGCTCCGGGCCGCCCGCCCCCCCCCGCCCCCCCACCCTCCCCCACTCCGTTGCTTCCAACCGCGGGGCCTCGCGCCTCCACGCTGTGCCGGCCCCATAAATATCGTCCCCTGCTGCACTCTCCCCAGGCCCTTCCCCAAACCTCTCATCCTCCTCCTCTCGCTCCGCCCGCCCCCGCGCGCTCCGCGATCCTTTCATCGGGCCTGCCAGACATGCCTCCAGGTACCTTTTTACTTCCTATTCTCTGCTACAAAACCACAAAAAACTTTAAGCTAGCGCACCCAGCCACCTGGTCACCAAGCCTAAAATGGTGGCTGGGGAAGCGCGCGTTTTGCATATATATCCCTTGGGCTACTATGCCTGGATTTGGGCTACATTTGGGCTATCCCTCAAATGTAGCCCAATTACTACAAAATGGCCGTTCGGCCACGCCCCCTCTCCCCCCTCCCAACCTGCCCGGGCGGCAGACCTCGCGGCGCTCGGCTGCCCCCCAGGCTCCCATTGTATCACCATTGGTTGCTCCTTGCCAGTAACGCCCATTTCACTCGGCACGACAGCGGAAGAGTTTTCATGCCAATTTCACTTCTGGGTGTACCTTGTGTGATGTCTGAGGACTGTTTAACCCTCTACAGCCACTTGTTTTCTTACAGAGTTTTGCTTCGAAGGCTATGTTGAAGAGGTTATTTCCTATACCCCAGGCTCAACGAAAGTTAATCGGTTGCCGGTTGTGATTCGGTGGGAGTGCTTCAATTATTGGCGGCCCATATGACTCATCACTATCTTTTGGGCATCGTTAATCCTGCATTTTAACATGTCATTACGCATGTTATGGTAACTTTGTTTGTTTTGCTTCTTATGTAACTTTGCACAGTTCTGTTTGGAAGGAATTTCCTCTAGTCAATGTGTGCCCTCTATATCAGTGATACACACACCATTTACCTACACAGACTGCGGTGACTACTTATGTTAATTTAAATTTGTATTTTATTTACTTGTGACTGTTACATTTAAATATTTCAGTGTGTCAGGAATTGTGCCACCACCATCTTTTCTGTCTGCTCCTGGTGAACCACCAATGGCTTGGGATATTTGGGAATCTGTATTTCTAGCATATGTTTAAGTACTTGAAGGGGAGGAATGTGAACCTGAAAGGAAATTTGCCCTTTTGAAACATTGTCTGGGTGGTATGGGTTTAAAAGAATTCAAAAATATTCCAGCACTAATAATCCTCGAAATAGCAATGTATATCACTATGCAGCTAACAATTAAGTTTAAGATATGGTAAGAAAACAAATATTGTCATGGAGAGATATATATTTTATTCAAGGAAACAGTTAGCTAATGAGTCCATTGATGATTATGTTATAGTGTTAAGATCGCTTCCTGTCGCATGTGATTTTGAACACATACGTCTGAGCAAGTTTTGAGGGATCAAATATTAATGAGAACTAATAACAGGAAAATTCAAGAGAGATTATGAACTACTTCTGATATGTCCCTTAATGCTGCCATTGCCAAAGCAATTGAACATTCAGAGAAAATTGTACAAGAGTTAAGAGGTACAGAGAAATGTGAGGTACAAGTGGTTTCCAAAGATCTTGATAAAAACAAAAAGAACGGTCCGTCCAAATTTGGGAATATTCAAAGAAATGATAAATTTAAAGCTCCCAGGTAAGATAGTAGAAGAGGACAGTATTTGTGCTATAGATGTGGTAGTAGTGGGCATCTAGGAAATTCAAAAAATTGTCCAGCTATTGAAAGAACTTGTCTTAAATGTGGAAAGAAAGGACATTTTAGTAGAGTTTGCAGATCATTTCCCAAGAGAGTAAATTTTGTACATTACTCTGATATTTGTGACACATCTTGTGAGTATGATGAACAAGACGTAAATACTATATTGAATTTAGGTGAGAATAGCGACACGTTTCTTTCCTGTCGTATCACCATCAATGGTGTAAGTACCCATGTACTGGTGGATTCATGTTCTTGGTACACTATTCTATGCCATGAAGATGTCAACAGGAATTGACCTAATATTGGTTTATATGACCCAGATATCAGTCCCAGTGGGTATACTGGCCAAAAAATTGATTTAGTTGGTTACTTTTGGGCATTTAGAAGAAATGGGAATAAAGATAGACCCTAATGCTAATCCTCAAGTATTCACTGTAGGTATTGCTACTACCATTACTAGTGATACCACCAAAGTCACACAAGAATTAAAAGAATTATTTCCCAAAGTGTTTAGCGACAAGTTGGGAATTTATCAAGGTTTTAAACATTCCATAAGAGTCATGGAGGGTGCTATACCTGTTCGCCATAAAGTAAGGAATGTACCTATTTCTTACAGGAACAAACTCAAGGATATGCTGCAAGACTTATGTAATAAAAACATTATTGAGGCTGTAGAATCTTCACCATGGGTTTCTCCCATCATCATTTCGGTCAAACATTCTTGAGAATTGAGATTATGTGTGGACATGCGCAGTTTAAACTGTGCCATTTGGGTAGATGCTCATCCACTACCACTACCTAATTTACATGAAATGTTTTCAACTTTAGCGGGTGCTAATGTTTTTTCTTGTTTAGACCTCGCTAGCGCATACCACCAAGTCGTTTTAGATGAAGAATCTAGAAATGTTCCTGCTTTCATCACACCGGAAGGATTATTTAGGTTTTGTAGAATGCCTTTTGGACTTGCAAGCTCAGTTTTCCAGAGACTTATGAAAAAAACATTGGGGGGTTCATCTGGAGATATTGCTTTCCAAGATGACATTTTAGTTTTTGGTAAAGACCACGAGGAACATGATCGTAATCTCAAGAAGGTTCTTTGCGCATTGTCATCTAAAGGTCTCACTTTACGTGCCGACAAATGCAGATTAAAAAAATTGGAAGTAGAATATCTTGGGCAGAACATTAGTGGGGAAGGTATTAAACCCAAGAAGAGCCATGTTGACAATATCACCAATGCACCTATTCCTAGCACAAAAGAACAATTAGTGGCATTTCTGGGTATTACTGAGTTTTATGCAGAGTTTATTTCAAACTATGCTTCGAACGTGGATCCTTTTAGGTGTCTATTGAAGAAAAATGCTGTTTTCAAATGGTCACAAGAAATGAGAGACGGCTCGCCTGCCCCCTTCACTAGCTGCCCCAGTGTCCCCTTGCAGAGCCTGCAGGGGCTGTACGCCCTGCTGTTGTTGTTAGTGTGTCTGGAGCCTGTGGCCGATGAACCTGGGAGACCTGGCGGCACATAGAGGCACCCAGAGACCTGTCGGCGCGGTCTCAGCGGGATTCCAGAGGGAGTGCGGAGAGGGACCGTGCACCGGGACGTCCATGGTGGAGTTGAATGAGCGGATGACCGGCAGGCTAAGCCGAGCACTGAGCTCCGAGCGGAGTAAGCGAGTGAGCAACATGGGCAGTGGGGAGAATAGACCGGCGATTCTGGGAGAGAGGTGTGCGGCATAAGAGGGGATAGGATCAGGATTTGGCTCAAGAGTTCTGCCGAGAGTTCTGCCGTTTAGCCCTGCGCCCTGCCCCAACAGCCTCAATATCCCCGGATGCCCCAACAGCAATAAAGGACTCTATAAGGGCTCTAGAAGAAAAACTGGAGAGTTTCAGCTGGGAGATGTGAGAAGTGTGTAGTTGTTGGGATGCCATCTCACAGTGCTTATTGTTGCCGTGAGGGGAACGGCCATTACTGCACAATACTTCTGTCTGTTCTGGGGAACGGATTCTCATTGCCAGAGCTGTGAGGGGAACGGTTTCTTCATCATTTGCCATCACCACAATTTAGCATCGTGAGGGACCGATCAGCAGAATACAGCCCCCAGAATCCTCTGAACCCTCGGAGTTTGCGCCCCCTGAGGCGCAACAAAAGCACCGCCATACTCCTGCGGGAGGGCTGGCTGGGCCACCTTATTTTCATTTTTTGATTCAGCACCATTTCCGGCATTGGACTCAACCTTGTTGTTCTCTAAAGGTACTGTGATATTGACACACCATGAGTTCAGGGTGAGACTACAATGAGTAAATTAAAGTCGGGTAATGGGCAGGGTGTAGCCGGGACTTTGGATGCTTTTTTGTTGAGGGCAGAGTCGGTTCTCGTGCACGAAATCAAACTCGCTGAGCAGAGACTTTCTTTTGAACCCATGACTAATAATGACATTAGAACTGCCTCCACTGCCTCCCCTGCTAGCACTGTAATTGTCCCGGCTTGCTGTTTAAACCCAGGAGCTAATGCATCCCAGGACAGTAGATTGCATACTACTGCCCCAGTTATTGAATCTATGGATGCATCTGCTATAGTGTTGATAGTGTTGATCCTAATGACCGATCTGTTGCTGTTGGGATGCCGATTGGGAGAAATGTGGTTAGTCGGGGCCAACAAGCAAAGGCAAAAACGAATTATGGCAATAGTCTCGCACCTCCTGCAAAGAAAAGAAAGGGGCAAACTGTAAATAAACATCAACCCCAAGTGCCCAAACCATTAGGGAGCAGGAATAATTCTGCTGATAAAGAGTATACCCAGGAACCCACTGTACTGAACGCGGACACAGTTTCGGGGGGGGGGGGGGGGCACTTTCAATTGAGAGTGATTTTTGGTTTGGGGTAAACTAGAAAGCATGGTTGCAGGGCTCTTAGAACCACTGATACAAAGATTGACTGAAATTGAGATTTGGTTATCTGACCTTGAAAAAACAGTGTCAAATAGCAGCCTGCCTATGGTAAATTGCAATGGGAGGGAGAGCAATGCCAATAATGCCAATAATGGAATCACAGGCAAACAAAAACCTGTTAATAGTATTGAGAACCAGAGTGATGCATTTCAAGTAAGGAACGGAGGCGAACTGTCCCAGAATGGAATTTAAGACCGTTTCCAATTTCAGGATTCTACTCGCACATATGCCCAGGCCGTTAACACTTTAGGTGGTTACGGCTCGAGGTTAGAGAGGCATTATATTCCCAGCATATTAGGAGGAAACACACAAGAGCATAGGACTCCAGGGGACGGTCACCCAATTCTCCATTTACCTCCTGCGGCAATCCCCTATACGATAATTTTATCAAATGTTCCTCCACTGTTGCCCGGCGCATCCGAACACTGGTCTTCTTTGATGAACAAATCATTTCTCTTTTTAAACACAATGACTGGGATCGGTGATCCACTGTTTACAGATTTTAAAATGGCAAGACGGATTGGTTGGGTTGGGAAATCCATCAAGAATCTCTTGGGGGACTGTATTGTTCTAACTTTTAGATCACCTGGCCTAGTTAAGGCAATTCTAGAAAATCTAAAACCTGGTTTGTGAGCTCAAGGGGGGTTTCTATTCTTCTGCTGGGTTTTTTCTATCAGTCAACTAGGCCCCAGTGATTTGCTGTAGATAGTGAATGACTAAGACAAGAACCCCAGCACATTTTGCACCCTCCTTGGTACCATCCAAGGCGTTGAGTGACCTCGGAGACATAGACTGACTGGAAGTTAAAACGAGAGACAGAAGGAATACCGATTCCCTAAATAATGAATCTAATATAGGCCCCGATTAATTAAAAAGTACTGAGGCCCCTCGTCCACTATCTGGTTTAGTTAATAGTCCAAATTATTTTTCACATCTGGACACAGACTGCAAGGAAGGGGTTAACGGTATTATAAGTATTGAGCATGCAGAACTGCCTATTGTTGAAGGTAGGGGAGATAAGGTGGCCATTGACCAACAATATGCCCATGCATTGAGAATGGTTTCCTGGAACATTGCGGGTATTAGAACTAGACTCTCTGATGAGGCTTGGCTAATATATATTAAGACATTTGATATCATTTGCCTCCAGGAAACATGGTGCAGAGAGGAAGTGGTTATTGACGGCTTTTGTTCATTTACAGTAGACGCAACTCCGTCACTTGCAGGGAGGGCAAGGGAGGTTTAGTGGCCATGATCTCTGTCAAATATGGATCAGTAAAGATAGAGAATATCGTGGACTCGCCCGGGTACCAGATTATTTTGATCTCTAATTTAATTGAAGTCGCAATACTATTGATTAATTGGTATTATAATATCTTTGATCAAAAGGAGTGGGATTATTAACATCCTTAAAGAGGAGATTAATAAGGCTGCAAGTGTTTATTTCCCTGTATGCATAATATGGACAGGAGATTTTAATTGCACCCTATGCCGTTATAGTAAGCACACGGCTTGTGGGATGTTAGATATTGAAAACCAACCTTTTGCTCATTTTAAACATACCCCGCAGGGCGAAGCATTAAATGATATAGTTATAGTCAATGACCTCTGCTTTTTTGACACTCTGGTTTGTACCCCTCCTATCCAGTATCCAACATTTATGGGCGGGGGCAGGACTAACACTATAGATTTTATGCTGATATCACATACATTTTCACATTTGGTGGAAAGCTTTTCGATAGAACCTAACCCTACTAGTGATCATAATCCTCTTACGACAAGTCTGCAAATAATTGCAGCAAAGGGTAAAGGTGATGAATATTCTATGAATTATAATCCTAGTCAGGGGGTGAAAATAAAATGGTCTAAAATAGATGCTGTAAAATTTGAAGAGAGTATTGTCAAAGCTAATACTGGAAAGGTGTTGACATGTTTATCTGAGGCTTCTACTTCGGAGGTGGTCATACAGTGTTTTGAAGACATGTGTAAAGAGGTCGCCAACAACTTGACTAGGGTAGTGAAGAAGAACAACGCCCCGCAGGAAATATTAGATGGTTTAATGCAGAGTGTTCTAGGGCCCAAAAAGACCTTAAAAAAGCCTTGCACATGGTCCCCCGTAATAAGGCTTTAATAAGTTCGGCAAGAAAACTTTATAAACAAGTAATTGGGCTCAGGAAGGATGAATTCAGAACACTTGCCTGGGAAGACTTGGAGAGAGCTAGCACACTCAAGGATTCCAGGGGCTTCTGGGAAGTCATAAACCGTCCTTTTTTTACAGACGCTGTTAGAAACATGGAATCAATTATAACAAGGGAATCCTGGGTAGACCATTTTTCAAAAATATTTTATCCAAACGGCGTATCCTTGCAACATCAAAAAGACCACACAATTATTAACTTGGAAACTGCGACCCAATTGAGTTTATCTATTTCTGCCAGTGAAGTTGAAGAGGTGCTGATAAAAGGCATCTCTGCAAAAGCTTTAATCACAAGAGAACTCCACTGGATGTGTGGAGGAGAGAACAAGAGGCATGGGGTTCTAGGAGCTAGCAGCCTCCAATATTAAATGTTTACCACAAAAGAGCTGCTCCTAGTGTGATAACCCAAACGAGTTACAAGAACGTCGTAAGTGTGGGCATCTCACAAAAAGATACGGACTGGTCTCACACACCACCTGGTGTCATGCTTCATCATTGACCAGTCCTCGCCCTCCAAAACCTTCGTTTGATGGAGGGCGGGCATACACTTGACGACAAGGATGCACTTCTAAGTGATTGAGTGGGGGCCCGTGACTATGTGAGTGAAGTTAAAAATCATTATAGTAGTCAGTAGCGATTTTGTAATGTGAAATGAAAACTATATGATATTAAAATAAAGGTGTGACGGTGATTGGGATGGTTATTGTTCCCAACCGTCTAGGGATAGTCGACATGTTTCTGCCTAAGTGGCCCAGGTGGGTCCGTGGCATTCATCAGGACCTAGAAGTAAAGAAGAGGGGGCTCCGTTCTTACCAATTTTGGTAAGGTGTTACCACTGCGGGAGTGTGGCGTTGGTCACACTTCACCGTATTTGAGCTGCTTCCAATAGTGAAGCCTGAAATAAAGATTATGGAAGACAATAGTGTAACCCGCTGGGTCATTTGTACCTGTAAGGGAAAAAAGAAAGAAGAAAGACAATGCATGCATTGATTGTTGTGCGTGAAAAAACTGTGTATGTGACTTCGTGGCACTCTATTTGTGTACACTAGTGTGAAAATATGGTGGCAGGCGATGCTGCTACCAGGCTTACCCTAGTTAATTGGACAACTTGTCCCATGGGGGAAGGGGCGAGGGAGAGAAACCACAGTTGTGTCTCCTCTGAAAGAGAAAACATGAAAAAAACAAATTCTTGATGAAAGCGTTTATGTTTGAGAAAAATTTCCCAAACCGAACTAAGTCGTGATCTTATCCAATCTCATATGATGAGTGAACATTATTACATCTTTGCACATACCCACACTATCTTCCACACTCCACAGCCTTTCAGTTCAAACACACTCTTACTGTAACTTGTGATCGATGCGTCCCGAAACCTATACGTCCGCTCCCGGTCCTCCCGAAGGTAGAAATGGCAGGGAGCGGGCGGAGTATTTAAAGGTTAGTTACGGGTGTTTAATGGAGGTAAATGGAGCAACTTGCAATAATTGTTAGCATGTGAGCGTTTCCCGGTGTCCCGGGCTTCTACTTCCTGTAGAAAAGATGTCGGTTGGAGGCGTGTGAAGTACTCGAAGAAGCGAGCCTTATTCGTTAAGAGGAGGGTAAACGATATTAGCCAATGGGCGGTACCGAGAGGCTCGAGCAGGCGATAGTGCGCTGTGGAATGGAAAGAGAGGGAGATTAATGTCATTGGATGAGCAGTATGCAAGACTGTTAGACCCGCTCTGATTGGTAGGGCTATGGCGGGGGGTGTGTTTGAATGGCGAGTACGGATAGATCACCTCAGAATTAACTCGTGACTATATCGTTGGCATGGAAACGCATGCATAGTTAGTACCCGTGCGGTAGTGGCGCGATCGTCCAGATGATGATATTGAAGTGGAAGTTACTCTGTGCTGGGGCGTGGCTTGTTAACATGGAGACAGAGGCTATGGTGGTCTCATGCTGGAGCATGTATAATGGAGGCTCCGAACAATAATGGTGAGCGGCGCGTACGAGTAGTGGAGAGCCATTAGAGGAAGGCAGATCCCTTCTGTCATTGGATGCTTGTGTGATTACAAACCCGAAACACTCCTCTGTGCAATGAGCATTCTCCAGTATCAATAAAACACTACCATACCACGAGAAACATTCAACAGCCAAAAAGCGCTGTAGTGAGTTTAAAGCCCTTTGAATGGCATATCAATGGTCTTGGAATGGACGGTCATACATCCTTAAGTTAAATTAAAGCGTGTGTGTCTTACATCTCATTTATGCTCAATTCAGGTACACAGTACGTGGTTATAACGTATTGAGTGTGGAGGGAGGGCTTGAGGAACTATAGTTTAGTGTATAGGCCCGGACCATGCATATAACGTGAGTCTGGGCGAAAACATGTATATATCGTGGTCGAGGGATGGTATATTCTAAGGTCATTATTCCTTTTATCGTATCAGCTGTATCCAGGGGATATCATCATTGAGACCCTTCTCATGGGAACGGAGGCGGTAGACCCATCGTTGCTCTCTAAAATGAAGGTCTTTGGTGAGGTCGGACTTCTCTTTTCTCATGACCTCAAGTAGAGTCCAACTGAGGTCTGTTTCTTTGTGGTTTGCTTCGGAGAAATGCCGAGTCAATTTAGTATTAGTTTTTTTGCACCTGATCGTACTTCGATGTTCATTGATACGAGTTCTTATCTTCCTAGTCGTCATTCCCACATATTGGAGCGTGCAGGGACATGTTAGAAGATACACAACATTCTCCGTGTTGCAGTTACTGAATGTTTTGAGTTTCCAGGGTTTTCCAGTGCCTATGTCTACCTCTTTGGTGTTCTTGGTGAGGTTACATGAGTTGCACATACCACAGGCGAAATGACCCACTACACGTGGTTGGTCCCAGAGTCTAGATTGTTCAGTGTCCTCCATTGTAGTCATCTGGGCATGTACCAACTCGTCCCGTAGGTTTCTGTTGCGTTTAAATGCAAAAAGTGGGGTTTCCCATTGTTTCCCTGCGCTGTTCAGTATATGCCATCTCTTTTTGATGATTTTTTGAATGAAGTTCGATGCTGGTGTGAATGTAGTGACACATACTGGTCTATTTGTTTTTACTTGCTCAGTATCTTCCAATAATGCTTCTCTGGGGTTGTTGCTTGCTCTTTTATTGGCCCTCTTCACCATCTTTCTGGGGTAGTTGCGTGCGATGAGTTTGTTCTCGAGATGTTTCGCCTGTTCTTTGTAGGTTTCTTTTTCAGAACAATTTCTTCTTATTCGTAGGAACTGACCTACCGGAAGGTTCTGTCTGAGGGCTTTCGGGTGATAACTTTCATATAAAAGTAAGCTGTTCTTGTCTGTGGGTTTATTGTGGACCTTAGTTGTTAACCCCCTACCGGTGAGTGTAATGTCCAAGTCCAGAAAGATAGCGTGGTCCTTGTGGATGGAATGTGTGAACTTGAGATGTCTGTCTTGGGAGTTCACCCAATGTACGAAAGCGGTTGCATCCTCCTCTGATCCATGCCACACAATCAGCACATCATCTATATACCGTTTCCAAATCTTGAGATGACTTAGAAACGGGTTCACCGGATTGTTAATGTAGTCATCCTCAAATTGTTGGACGTACAGACAGGCCATACTGGGGGCAAAAGTACTCCCCATTGAAGTACCTGTTATTTGATGGTAGATGGTCTGTTCATACTGAAAAAAGTTTTCTGTGAGGGCCAGTTCAGCACATTCCATAACGAAGTGTTGGGGGGTGATGAAATCCCATTGCCTACGTAGAATGATGTTCTCTACGACTTCCAGTGTTCGTTGTTGGGGTATACTCGTATACAGGGCTTCGATGTCCATAGTTATGAGCCAGTCGCTAACGGGATCTATCTCCAGATCTCTTAGGAGGCAGAGGACATCTTTAGTGTCCCTTAGATAGGATGGAGCCTCCTTTACAATTGGCCGCAGGAACCAAGCACAGAATTGTGACAAAGGTTCCAACACAGACCCAATCCCTGATACGATGGGTCTCCCTGGGGCGGCATCCGGTTCTTGTGGATTTTTGGGAGGATGTAGAATCTTGGCATCCTAGGTTCAGTATTGGTCAAGAAATCAGCTTCTTGTCTCGTGATCCAATCATTACTGAGTGCTTCTTCCACTATGTTCTTTATTTTAATCATGATTTTTTTAGTGGGATCTGTTTGGTGTATTGCATAGCTGTTGTTATCAGCTAGCAGTCGTAGACACTCATCCTGATACATCGTGCGATCCAAGAGGACTGTGGCGCCCCCTTTATCCGCTGGTTTTATAACGATGTTGTGGTTATTTTTAAGTGCTTGTAGGGCCGTGCGTTCACTCCCCGTAAGGTTATTGAACCCTTTGGTATTTTGGAAGTCTATGTTCTCAATGTCTCTGTTCGAATGCAAGTACTTCACACGAGATATTCTGAATAGGGGGTTGGAAGGTTGATTTCTTGCGTAGCCCTGTTGATTTCCTGCTGTCTTCAATGGTTTCTGTTGTGTCACCAAAGAAGTCGCGGTGTTTGAGTTTACGAAAGAATTGGGCCAATTCCATATTTAGGTTAAAGGGGTCATTTCTTGGTGTGGGAACAAAGCCCAGACCTTTCTCAAGGACGGACTTTTCTTCAGTTGTGAGGGTGTGTGTACTGATGTTAACAATATTTGTTAGTCCCTGCTCGTTGAGGGCATCTCCGTTCTCCCTCTGCTCCTGGTTGTCATCCCTTGTGGTTGTTGTTGTTGGTCCTCCCATTGGACCCTTGCGTTTCTTCTTTTTTGTCGGCCTCTCCCTCTGCCCCTGCCCTGGAATAAAAAAGAAGGGGGGCCGGGAGGATAGCCAAATCCTGGTGGGAAATAAGGTTGTTGCCAGTAGCCAAAGGGAGGGGGTTGCGGTTGTTGAATTTGCATCAAAGGTTGGTAACGGGGCTGTCTTCCAGAAGGTGGTCCTGAGCCCTCATCGCTGCTGGAGTCACTCCTTTCATCTCCTGAACTGAACGTCCAGTTCTGGGGGGTTGGTCTGAAACGTTGTTTTCTCCCTGTTTGTTGGGGGGCTGGCTTGTCGTAATGTTCATCCGTTGTGTATGGATAGACTGTTTCCTTACTGAACTTCAGTACATCTTTCTTTAGTTTCGTCAGTTTCGATTGAGTCAAGTATTCTTTGTATTCTGAGTGGTCTTTATTAATTTCATCCAACTTCTTCTTGAATGTTGATAGTTGTACTGTAGTTTTTAGCCTACTCTCGCTCTGCTGGATCTCAACTAGGAGAGCATCGGCCAGTTGTCTCGCGGTGTTGATAATGAGGATGAGCCAGTCTTTTGTACACTTCCAAGCGATGCTGGACCAGTTGATTCTAAACTCTTTGTTGTTAAGAAAAAGTCTGGGCTCATTGGTGACAATCAATCCTCTCGGGGCTGTATTTTTCCGGAGATATTCTGTCATAAATGCCCCATGAAGAGCTGTTCGTATTTGCTCTTTTTTCTTTGTGGATAATGCTTTGTTAAATGGTAGCGGCAATTTCAGTCGATAACCCTTCAAGTATTGCCCGGCGGTAATCGCCTCTCATACCACTCGATAATTTACCAATGAAAGAGGCAGGCGCCGGAGACTGGAAGGCAGGAAACAAAGTTTTATTCCGTCGTAGCAGAACACATCAGATCAGACAGCAAGGTATCGTCACGAGGTGCTCTAACTGCATCTCTGAGGCCTGGCCTCTTATACACAGGTTTATTGCTTTATTACACATGGTACATCCTTATTGAGACTTTGATGTACGGAAAGACATCCTTGGAACCCCCACTTCAAGCTCGTTCCCACACATATCTACAGTAGAAGTCCCCACCCCATCTACAGTAGGAGATGGCTATCACGCAGCTGGACATTCCGCCAATTCCCGGGGGTGTGTGCAACCGGCCGGGTCTCAGGGGGTAGGGGCTTTGATCCACTGTAATCCCTTTGATGTGGGGTGTTTACCTTACAGTAGGGGCAATAAACTGCATCCGCAGGGCTAGGTGATGTCCTGGGATCGGTTCGGACAATGGGGCGCAGAGGAAGGGGGTTATCAAAGAGAGGCATGACCATGTATGGGATGTCGGTCAGGCGTGGGATGTGGTTCCATGGCAGGGTCGCGCAGAATGAGAGGGTTTATGGCCCGTGTATGAGAGAGCGGGGGTGGCCGGCGCGCGGGGGATGCTCGCAGCGCCAGGGGAAAGCGCTGGCGATCGAGAATGAGCGGGGAGAGAGTGGGGTGCCTAAAATCGCGGCCGTGCATTCGCTGTGCGTGGCGCTGGGGAGAGGCAAGATGGCGCAGATAATGTTCAGTTACAAGCTAAATTTCCACAGTCCTCCCTTTTAACATATCTCGCCAGCTTGTCTAGTTCGGATCTATCCCCATAATACTACGAATTTCCACCTCATACAGAGCTTTCATTCGCTCTGTTTCAAAGTCCAAAGTCTTAGGGCAGATGCAGTTCATAAAAAGCGAACATAAAGGTGGCAGACACTGAATCCCCAAGCAACATCCACATAGTATCACAATCGGTATTAGGATAAATGAAAACAGCCTCCATCCCGAACTTTTAATAGTGTCCCAAAACCAACTCCCCAGTGACCATTCTTCTTGCTCTTGATGGACCTCTGCGGATAGCCTGTGGAGGTGTTCAATTGCTTTGTAGACTGAGGGTGAGTTATCCGGTACGTAGGTACAACAGCTGGACCCAATGATGCGGCATGCTCCTCCACGATCAGCCAGAACCACATCTAGAACGAGGCGGTTCTGAAGGGCCACTAAGCGGACGGCCTGGAGCTCGGCGGTGTTGTTGGCGAGGGCGCCAGCCGTAATGTTCATCGCCGTTTCGACTGCCTGGGTTAAGTGGCGGATGGCACGGCTGTTTGCCATTGGACCCCAGAGTGGAACAAGGCCTTTTACTGCGTCCATGAACTGTGCTCCGGCGGAGTCGGCTTGCACAATGTCTTTGGCCCGTTTCCGTCGGTGATGGTTTGCTGGAGCCACATATGTCGGAGGAAGGACAAAGGCGATGTAGCAGGTGCCTCCCCAACCTTTCGGAAGCCAGGTGTAGGCCTTAGTGCCACAGACGAAGTACATATTCGGGGAGGCAACAAAGGAGGGTGGGTCAACTGAGTCCAATGTTCGGGTGATGAGGCAGGAGCTGTGGCCCACCAGCTGCGCCCCCAGGCCTTCGAGGCACACAAATCCAGTGATGTTGATGACGGACAGGGCCACTGTTAGGGTGGCGGCCGTCCGTTTCCGGAGGTAAGAGAAGGTGGGTCTGGCTGGGTTGTTGAACACTTGCATTTCAACTCGTTCTTTGGCAGGGATGTCCATGTGAAAGGAAGTGTTCGATCTCAGAGGGCAGAAGAGGGCAGAAGTTCTTCCAGTTTTGTTCAGCCAGAACCCATGGTAGAAGTGTGACATGGTTCTGCCGGAAGTGGCATTGTCCTTGTAGCTTTCTTGCAGGAGGATTAGCCAGGCGAGGCAGGAACCATGGACAGAAAAAGGTGAAGGGATGAAAGGGATAGAGTGTCCAGTAGCATGTGGTAGCAACCCACAGATCCAGCAATTAGTGGCGTTGGCGTCAAGATTGTGTTGGTGGAGCAACTGCACAAAAGAGTTATTCCAGAACTCCTAACGCCTTTCTCGGAGTTGGGGTGAAAGTGAGATCAGATGGTGTTCTTTCGTGGTGGTAGGTTGAACGGTGGTCAGCAATGTCTTATGAGCGGGTGTGCTCTCCTCCATGATCCAGAAGGTGACCACGAGGAGAAGGCAAAAGAGAAGGGTAATGAAAAGTGCAATAGTCTTTAAGCTGTGCATTCGGTCAGTCTTTGGGTTTTTGTAGTGGATCTTCGGACGTCCGGTTGCTTCCATCATCTTCATGTCGGGCGCTTCCATCACCTTCAAGAGACTCGGTAGCGGGCAGAACCACAGACTTTGTTTAGTTTCTCTCCTGGTGGCCTTTGAGGTGACTAGGCTACCGCTCTGAGATTTCCACTTAGCCTGTGGTCTGCTTAGCCGAAGTTCTCTCCTTTCGTCACAAGTTATACCCTTCCTTGGATGGCACGGTGGGATCAGGATATCTTACTAACTCAAGTGTCTCTGTATCTGGGCAGCGGCTCAGGGATGGTCGGTCTTTGTCCAGAAGTTCTTCTTGGGCGGTGATGTTGTCCGTGGTTGTCAGGGTCGGTGATACCTTCTTGCAGTGGTGTGCATGCAGCCAATTGCGTTTCCCCTCCACTTGAAGAGCTGTTCGGGTGGTGATCAGGACTTGCAGGGGGGCCGTCCACCGGGGCTCCAGACTCTTGGTGCGCTGGAAGTTACGCACTAAGACGAAGTCACCGGGTTGGATGTCGTGTCCGGGGCCCCTGGAAACATCGGGAATGGCGTGCAGCACCTGCTGATGGATGACAGACAACGTTTTAGTTAGGTTATACAAATAGTCAGACATGAGGACGTCCGGGACGTCGTGGGTGGATGTTGGCTTTGGAGCAGCCCAAAGGTTCATGGGCCGCCCGAAAACGACCTCGTAGGGGGTTAAGTGGTGTTTAGTGGGGGTGGAACGCATTGATAGCAATGCTAGCGGGAGAGCGTCTGGCCATCTCAGTCCTGTGGTGGCGACTATTTTTGCTATCTTAAGCTTCAATGTGGCGTTGTGTCGCTCAACCAAGCCTGCAGATTGGGGATGGAAGACCGCATGGAATTTCTGTTTTACACCCAACCCTTTTAAGATGAGTTGGATAACTTCGGCTACGAAGTGGGGGCCGTTGTCGCTCCACAAAATTCGACAAAGGCCGTATCGGGGGAAGAATTCCTTCAGTAGTACTTTTGCGGTAGTCATAGCGGTGTTGTCATGGGTTGGGTAGGCTTCCACCCACTTGCTGAAGGCACACACAACAACAAGTACGTACTTCAAACCTTGGCACCTTTCTAACTGGACATAGTCCATTTGTAGGACTTCAAAGGGGTGATTGGGGACCCCAAACCCTCCCCGTGGTACAGCAGTTCCTTTCCCAGGGTTGTGTTGGAGGCATACTAGGCATTGTTGGACCAGACGTTTGGCTGAGTCTGGGATTTTGTCGTTGTGCCAGACTTTGGAGATGAGCTCGATCATGGGGGCAGACCCTATGTGTGCGGGGGAGTGTGCCATGGTCAGCATGGGGATCAAGTATGAATCTGGTAGCAACCATTTGTTCAAGTCTTTAGTTCGCCAGCAACCGTCATCGTCCTTCAATCCCACCCGGGCCCATTCAGTTAATTCGTGTGGTGTGCTGGCTAGTTGGATATCCCTGATTGTTTCCCTAGCATCCTTCCATTTCTCAGTTTGTGACCTGGTCACGTACATACGGGTCGTGGACCTATTCTCGGCTGTGGTTCGGGCAGTAATGTCAGCCAGTGCATTTCCCTGTCCTATAATGTCTGTCACCTTCTTGTGTGCCTGGCATTTGATCACAGCTAACCGTGTGGGGAGGAGGACTGCTTCGGTCAGGGCAGAGACTAGATCTCCATGCAGGATGGGTGTGCCATGAGAAGTCAAGAATCCCCTCTCTTTCCATAAGAGCCCAAAGTGGTGAACTACCCCGAAGGCGTACTGACTGTCTGTGTAAATGTTTGCGGTTGTCCCTGCTGCCAGGATGCAGGCTCGTGTGAGAGCAATTAGTTCCGCCGCCTGTGCGGATCGCTGTGTGATGCGGGCTGTCTCAACAACTGTTCGGGCTGTGGTGACTGCATAGGCAGCTGAGGTGGTGCCATCGGGGAGCTTGATGCATGAGCCATCCACCCACAGTTCTCCGTCAGGGTCCGGGAAGGCAGTATCCCGGAGGTCAACCCTACTCTTGGTTTGTTCGTCGGTGAGGGTCACGCAATCATGTATAGGGGACGCATTGGGGTCAGCGTCAGGGAGAGGCAGTAGAGTAGCTGGATTCAGAGTGGTGCATCGTTTCAATGTGATGTGGGGTGCAAGCAGAGTCAGTTCATAACCAGTCAGTCGTGCGCTAGTCAGGTGTTGAGTCTTGGTTTGGTTCAGGAGGGTGTCAACCGCATGGGGTACCAATACTGTGAGGGGGTTTGAGAGCACGATCCCCTCGCTTTGCCGGATAGAGATAGCCGCGGCGGCTACTGCTCGAAGGCAGGCGGGCAAAGCTCTGGCTACAGGGTCAAGAGTGGCAGAGAAGTAGGCACAAGGGCGTTGTTTAGGGCCTATGGACTGGGTTAGGACAGACAACGCACATCCCTCCCTTTCGTGGGTGTAGAGGGAGAAAGGTTTAGTGTAGTCTGGGGTTCCTAGGACTGGGGCCGAACAGAGGGCGTCTCGTAATTCTTTGAAGGAGGATTGACATTCGGGTGTCCAGGGGAGGGGGAAGGGGACATCTTTAGCCAGCAGGGAAAGCAGAGGTTTTACGATAAGACTGAAGTTTGGCAACCATTGTCGACAAAAGGAGGTGAGGCCTACTAGGGACCGCACTTGCTTCTGAGTTTTGGGAACAGGGGTTTCTAGGATGGTCTGAATTCGGTCAGGGGTAAGTTTCCTCCCGTCTTTGGATAGTAGGTGGCCTAGATACGTTACTTGGGGCTGGCAGAATTGCAATTTCTTTCTGGAGACCTTGTGACCGTTCTCCGCGAGGAAGCGGAGGAGGTGAATGGTGGCTGTGACGGCAAGTGGAGTGGTGTCGGCCGCCAAAAGAATGTCATCGACGTACTGTATCAACACCACTCCATCGGGTAGTTGGACTGCATCTAGTTGCCTCTTGAGGGCTTGGCTATAAATACTGGGACTCTCAGTATAGCCTTGGGGTGCCCTGCAGAATCTGTACGAACGGGCTTTTAAAGTGAAGCCGAACAGGTAGCGGCTGTCTGGGTGGATGGGGATGGAAAAGAATGCGTTCTTGAGATCAATAACAGTAAAGGTGGTGGCAGTGGATGGAATCAGGGTGAGGATGGTGGTGATGTCTGAGACCACGGGGTACTGGGGTATGACTACTTTGTTAACCTCTCGCAAATCAACAATGAAACGGTAGGCTTTCTCATCTCCCTCGCCTTGCTTCTTTACAATGGGTAGGATAGGGCTGTTGCAAACATTACTGACTACTTCTTCTACCACTCCTGCCTCGACTAGGGACTCGATGATTTCCACCAATGCCTTCTCGCCTTCGGGTGATATCCGATACTGTGGAAGCTTTGGGAGCACTGCGTCCGGTCGGACGGTTATGTGTACCGGGTCGATCACCATGCGCCCTACATCTGAGTAGGTTTTAGCCCATAGATGTGAAGGTAATGTGTCGAGTAGGGACATGTCAGCATCGGTTATAGAGAGCATACGCCGTGTGTGACAGGGTCTGGACAGATCTGGGTTATCGTGTAGGATGACTCGAACTCCGTCTGGGGAGCATCTGATGGTAGCTCGAAAATGTTTTAGCAAATCAAGTCCCATAATAGCATCGGGGGTGTTGGAGGAGAGCAGAAAGGTCGTGTCAGTGGTGTTATCTTCTAAGTCAAAGGAGATTGGTGCTGATAAGGGGTTAGTGGAGGGCGTTCCATCGAAGCCTATTGAGGTTACATGTGAGCCAGACAAGGGTGCCCTAGGAATCAGTCGTTTGGATAACGCACTACGTGTCGCCCCAGTGTCTACCAGGAATGGAGATTTTGTGCCCAAGACCTTAGCAGTGACGTAAGGACCTTGCTGGTCAACACGGAGTTCGACTGGATCCCTCCCTTGCCCCTGGCGGTCCTATGCGAAGTCATGGGTGCTTTCATAGTCGGACTGTTGACACTGGTTTTGTCGGGGGCGATCAAAGGTGTTTGGTCTGCCTGGCCTGTCGTTGATGGCGTCGTTCGTGTACCCTCGTCCCTGTCCTCTATTTCTGGGGTCATATGCTGTGTCTCTGGGGTCCCTATTTTTTTTTTTTTTTTTTGAAAAGATTTTATTGTGCATAAAAAGGGTTACAAACACGGGCCTACAACCACCAGGGCCAGCCGCTAGTAGTCGAAGTGTTCCAGCATATCAGAAAACAATGGCTGGCCCACAGGGGCTCCGCACTATCACAGTAAATCAGACTGCACATAAAGGAAATCAGAATACACACTTTTAGTATAAATAACAACAAAAAAGAAAAATACAAAAATACAACAAACAAGGCGAAACGACTTATGAAGGGCGGCGAACACCAGCCGGGGGAGTCAACACCCAACCACCCGAGGGCGGTCAATAAAAGAAGACCTGAGAGGGAGGGGGGGGCAGCGAGAGAACCAAATCTGTACTCCGAAGTACGAGATGCACAAGGAACCCTCAAGGATCAGGGGAACGAGGCAACCCCGGACGTATCTACCAAAGGGGGAGCACAGATAGACCCACGATACGCGTTCCACTGCCCCCAAATTTTACCCCAAGCCCCCGGTTTACCACGGGCCACATACACCGTTTTCTCCCTGAACATGCACCAGTCCATGTTTTCCTTCCAGACGGACACGGTGGGAGGCCGCTGGGAACCCCAAAGCTGCGCAATATCTCTCTTTGCAATCATGTTCCCCAAGGCCGCCCACCGAGCCTGAGCCGCATTGCAGTCATTGGGCTCCCATACATTCAGCACACAACGACGCACCTCCGGCAGCAGAGCGACCCCGGTGACTCGTCTCATAATATCATGCACCCGGCGCCAGTATTCCGCCACCTCGCGGCATTCCCATAGGATATGGAGAAAAGTAGCACTGAGCCCGCAGCCACGCTTACAGAGTCCGTCGTCTGAAAACCCCATCGAGACCAGGCGGGGGCCCGTCACATATACACGATGGAGAATCTTAAGCTGGACCAGGCGGAGACGGGCCGGGATGGCCACCTCCTTAGGGGATGACAGTGCAGTCTGCCAGTCCTCATCGTCCAGCTCCACCCCATCTCCCGTCCATGCCTCCCGAAGACGCACCAAGAGGTCAGCCCGATTGTTTATCAGTTTTTTGTAAATCAGGGAGATAGTACTGTCGGGGACGTGACCATCGAGTATGCGGCCCTCGAGAGGCGAAGAAGAAGGGACCGTGGTCCCCTCCCCAAAGACCGAAAGCAGGGCGTGCCGAACCTGTGCATAACGGAAGAACTCTCTGTCACTAAGCTCATACTCGCGCTGAAGCCCCGCAAAGGATTTAACCGCACCTTTAACCCACAGGTCCCCCACTCTGCTGATGCCGATCGTATCCCAGCGCTCGAAGCCTTTCGTTGTCCAGAGGCTTCCCAAGCGGTCTGAGTCGAATAGAGGAGTGGCGCACGTTAAACGCTCACTCCAGCCCATCGCAACGTTAGCCGCCTTCCATACACGGACCGCAATCCTGGTAGGGCCCGTAAGGGCCCTACCAGCAGACCGCGAGTAAAGCGCTCTGTTATAGTTACCGCCGGGGAGCAGGAATTTATCCATCTCATATGCCGGGTTCGAACCAGGAGCGTACGTAGCATGATTAATGGCAGACAGCTGGGAGGCCCAATAGTACCGTCTAATATCAGGAAGCGCGATGCCCCCGTCATACCAGGAAAGAGTCAGCTTGGCCAAAGCGATACGCGATCGCCCGTCCCAAACCAGTCTCCTCTGCAAACTCTCCACCTCCCTAAAGTAGGCCGCAGGAATGACATCAAAGAAGTTCTGGAGTGCATAAAGGAATCTGGGAAGGGACATCATTTTAAACAGCGCCGCGCGACCAAGCGGAGACAAGGGCAGCTTACACCACCGAGCCGTATCTGCCCTCAAACGCCGGAGTGGAGACAGGAGATTCTGCTCATAGCGGACCGCCGGATCCAACGAAACGTACACCCCCAGGTATTTAAAGCCGGACTGAGATATTTGGAGCGGAAGCCGAGGCGGCAAGAGAGGAAGACCACCAGAGATAGGATACACACAAGATTTGGACCAGTTGATTATCAGACCCGAGTTTTTCCCGAAGGAAGTAAGGACATCAAAGAGAACATTGAGCGACTTCCGCGGTGAGGTGAGATACAAGAGAATATCATCCGCGTACAATGAAACCCGATCCTCGAAGCCCGGGGCCCACCGGAGCCCTCTAATCGAGGGCTCCCAACGGAGCCAGGCAGCGAGCGGCTCCAGGGCGAGAGCAAAGAGCAGCGGGGACAACGGGCACCCCTGCCTAGTTCCCCTCCCGAGAGCGAAAGGCCGAGAAACCCGCCCATTGACAACCACCTGAGCCATAGGTCCAGCATAAAGGAGCTTCACCCAGCCAAGGAACCCCTCCCCAAACCCAAACTTCGCCAAGACGGCCCAAAGAAATGGCCATTCAATGGTATCAAAGGCCATCGTGGCGTCTAGGGAAACCAATATGGCCGGTTCAGCAAAGTACTCAGCCCTAGCAAGGACGCCGTGCAGACGCCGTAAGTTGAGAGCGGTATTACGATGTGGGATGAAGCCACATTGATCCGGATGTATCAAGTCACATATAACGCTCAGCAAGCGATTAGCGAGGACCTTTGCAAGGATTTTGGGTTCGGCATTCAGCAGGGAAATAGGCCTATAGGAGGCACAGCGGTCACGTGGCTTACCCTCCTTGGGAATCACTACTATAGTAGCCAGACGCTGGTCGTCAGGAAGGGAACCCCTCTCGGGCGATTCCTGAAACATATGACGGAGGAAAGGCGCGATTTTATCCGGGCGCAACTTATATAGTTCAAACGGCAGGCCGTTGGGGCCCATAGCCTTGCCCGAGCGGAGGGAGCGAATCGCAGTAGCTATCTCTTCGACAGACAAAGGGGCATCCATCAGCTCGCGGTCCTCGACGGATAAGCCGGGCAGGGCAATATCCCGAAGCAGAAGACGCGAGTCGTCCTCATCTCTATCGGACACCGGGGAGTACACTGCACGGAGGTGGTCAGCAAAACACTCAACAATCTCACCAGGCTCAGTCACACACACTCCATCCGACACCCGAAGCTCCGGGACCACACGATTCAATCTCTCCTTCTTGTCCAACCAGGCAATCAGCTTACCCGCCTTGTCTCCGGCGTCATACAACCTGCCCTGCTGCTCCCTATATATAGTCTTGGCAGCATCAGTGACGAGAGACTTATATTCAAACTGCTTCAGGCTGAGGGCATGCTGCCTCCAGCCCCGATATTTCAGTCTCCAGCGTCACAACCGCCTCTCTCTTGACCCTCTTGGCCTCCACTATCTGGGACAGGGCATGCCCGCGGAGCACTGCTTTGAAAGCTTCCCACAGGGACACCGAGGACAACACCGACCCCTCATTCTCAGAAAAATATTGATCAATCGACTTAATCAGGCTATCACGGATCTTGGGGTCTCGCAGGTACCAAGGGTTAATAGGAGCGATCCGCCCAGCGGACCGCGACCCGGTGTCAAAAAGCAACCACAGTGGGGAATGATCAGAAATACCCCTGGCCAGGTGTTTGACCTCTCGAATCCGAGCAGCCTGGGCCGCGGGCATAAGGAAATAATCCAGTCGGGAGAGACTCCCATGGGCCCCAGAGTGAAAGGTGTACTGACACTGTGTCGGATGCATTAACCTCCAACAGTCCACCAGACCGAAGGTCTCCAGGAGCCCACCCAGCCACGCCTGGGCAGCAGGGAGGGCCCTGGGCGGATGACGGTCCAGGTCACCCGAGACAACCGAATTAAAGTCCCCACCCATAAGCAAAAGACTGTCAGGAAGCCCAAGCAACATACGACCCAAGTCTGAGAAGGTGGAGTTCTGGAGGCCCGGGGGAACATAGACCGAGATCAAGGAAAGGGACTGCCCCTCCCACCTCCCAGTCAGAGCCACATAGCGCCCTCTATCGTCTGGGACCACCCTGGTGATCTCCAACGGAAGTGAAGCTCGCAAGAGAATGCCCACCCCTCTCGAACCAGTGGTGAAACCAGAGTGGGCCACAAGTCGATATCCCCCCCTGTTCATAGCCCGACAAACATTGCCAACCAGATGCGTCTCCTGTAAGAACACCACATCAGGAGTCAGACGACGCAGATATTGCAGCACAACACCCCGTTTGATACGGTCCCCCAATCCATTGACGTTCCAAGACATCAATCTCAACCGTCCCCCCCCATCCCATCCAGTAGATCAAGGGCCCCCTAGCAAAGAGCTCAACACCCAAGGATGAACCATAGCCAATACTTCGCCTTGAAAACAAAAAACACAAATGCAAACAACCCCACCCACCCACCAACCCCCCCCAACTCCAACACCCCCCACCCTGCACCCCTGCGGTCCAAAAAACCACCCCAACTTGCAGTGTGCCTGTCGCCCTACAAACACCATTCTACGAAAAGACCCCGGAGGAGGGAAGGGACCCGTCCCCGCCCGCTCCCCACACACAACATAGTGAAACAAAATGCACAAAAGAAGTAGAACCCAGCCGAACAGTACAACCTGGCAGAGTCCGGGACCATAAGTCACTCCAAAGGAGACCCACCACCCTCGGTACCGGCAGAGGGCCCAGTCCGGTCACCCCGGTCTGGCAGCGAATCCAGCCAGTCACTCACAGTCACAGGAGAGTCAAAAAAGGTAGTCCGATCTTCATGTTCCACTCGGAGCCTTGCAGGATAAAGCATAGAGTACTTGAGACCGAGGTCCCGGAGACGCCGCTTCACCCCCTGGAAGCCCATCCGCTGTTTCTGGACAAGTTGGGTGAAGTCCGGGAAAAAGTTAATGGACGAGTTCTCATGTCGGACCGGGCCATGAACCCGTGAGGCCTGCAGAATCGCGTCTCGGTCTCTGTAATGGAAAAGTCTCGCAACGATAGGCCTCGGGGGGGCACCCGGTCGTGGCCGGCCACCTGGGACTCGATGGGCCCGCTCCACAGCGAAAAACTTACTCAGGCCAGCGGGAGCAAGATGTTCGAGGATGAGCTCCTCGACCAGGAGATCAACCGAGCGGTTATCGGAGGTCTCCGGAACGCCTATGACGCGGATGTTATTGCGGCGGGCCCGTCCCTCGAAGTCTTCCAGCCGCCGGGCCATCAGATCATTGGCCGACTTGAGATCGCTGAGAGTGGCCTGCAGGTCCGACACGTCCGTACCAAGGGAGGACGTCCGCACATCCAGCGATTGAACCCTCTCGTTGGTCTTAGAGAGATCCGCCCGGATTAGCGTAATGTCAATGGCCACCGTGTCGATTTTACGGGCCAAGGCCTCGTACTGTGTAGCGATGGTCTCTCTGATGCCCTTAATGGCGCCCATGATGTCCTGCAGGGACAGATCCGGAGAAACGGACGGGCCACCACTGGTGTCCTCCGGGGGAGACATTGGCTGTCCCGGGGGATCCTTTACCCTGAGTGTAGCGGTCCATGTTGTTCGTCTGGACCGGTCCCCCACGTAGGGATGTCTTGGTCTTACGCCTCTCGGGGTCTCCCTTGCCTCCCATGAGAACCTCGATCGCCGAAGGGGACCACCGAGGAAGCGTCGAGGTGGCACAGGCCAGGCAGACGCGTGTCGCACCACAGGCCGCAATATGGCGGAGCGAAGGGACCACCGTCAATGAGCACACTGGCAGCAGACGAAGCCACCGGCATCAAGCGAAGGCAAAATGGAAGCCCAGTCGCACCAAGCAAGTCCACAGTCCAGCCCCTCAAAGACCAAAAGTGAAACCGAAAGTGATGTGACGGCCACTGGCACCGCTCCGCTGCCGTTGTTGTTCAACTACGCCCCGGCTCCACAGATCACCCTCGCATCGGGCACAGCCGTAGGGTGGGCCTCAAAAGTTCAAACCACCATAACTCCGGATTGCCAGGTCCGATTTGATTTCCGAAAGGAGTTTAGTGTTCAGCCAGCATTCGTCTCCCAGATTCCATCAACCGAGTCAGGATAGATTCAGGATAAATTCCGAGGAGCAGCGAGGGTCCGGGGAGCCCTGTGCTCACGCGACCATCTTGGATGCGCGCTAGGCTCCTCCCCCGGGGTCCCTATTTTTGTTCATTTCCAGAAGGACCGGGCACTGGGATTTCCAGTGTCCGAACCCTCTACAGAACGCACATTGATTCCCATCTAAGTCTCTCCATCCGTTGTAGGGTGCAGGGGTATGGTCTCTAGGGGGTAGCTTTCTAGGGGCGGTTGGTTGGTAATTCCCTTTCGGGGCTTCTCTTCCTATGGTCACCCCTTGCAACTGTGCTGTCATTACCCTCTCCTTTAGTTCCTTTTTCTTCCTTTCTGACGCCCTATCGCTCTCATTCTTTTGGTTTTCGTAGTATTGGGCCATCTGGAGGATAGCTGCGGGTTTGGAGGCTGCCCAACTACTCTCGCTGGTCTGCAGCTTCTGAGAAACTTCTTGTGATAGACCCTTCACATAATTCTGGACAAAGAGGTGATGTCCGGTTGCAGTGGTCATGTCCTGGCCACTATAATCGGAAAACACAGTCTCGAACCGAGAGAAGTATTCAGACACATCTTCCTGGGGTTTCTGGCGACAAGCCGTCACTATTGACCAATCTACCTTTCTTTCTGGGATTAGAGTCTTCAACTTAAGTACAATCTTGTCTGGGAGCTCTAATATGGCTTTCGGGGGTTTCTGTCCCGGTTCTCGCTGTTTATCTATGGTATCGAGTTGTACCCAGGTATATCCGAACGGCTCAGCGTGGTCAACTTTCCGGATTTGTTTCCACACATCAGCCGGCAGACATTATCCGAAGAACAAGTCGATATCTGCTAAAGTCATTATTGTTGAGCCTAAGGCTGTACCTAGTTCAGTGTAGAAGGCAGTCGGGTTCTTTCTTAAGTCGGGTAGAGTTTTTCTAAAGGTCAAAATATCTTGTCGGTCCCATGGCTGGTAGACCCAATTATATACAACCCTCCCCTTCGCATCTTGGTGGTTGATGTCGTCATGTGTTCCCTGACCTCGTGGGGGGACCCAGTAGGGGGCGGCCTCTTTGATGGGCATCATGGTATCAGTCCTTCCTTCCTGGGGCTTAGCCGCTATGGGGGTTTCTGTTTTGGTTGTCTGCCTGTGTTCTTTAAGGTGTCGATAGACCTCGAGTGTACGAGTGAAGAGGTTCGTCACATCGCCCTCTCCGTCTTCCCCAATGTTTACCTTCCTATATAGGGCCGCTAAGCCTTCGGGACCTTTATCGTGGTACCTATCCTCATATGCATTCAGGGCGTGATAACAAAGTCGTACGACAAAGTGTCGTCTGCGGCTGTCGGCATACGAGTTATACACGTCTGTTATATACTCCTCACTTTCCTTTCGCTCCACCAGTGTCCCTACTATCTTGTCAATTCCTGCTCGTTCATCCTTTGTTAATCGATTCATTCTGGTGGAATCTTTCTTTCTTATCTCAGGGTCATCCAACGTCGTTGCCGACGTTGTGTTCAGTACAAGAGGCTCGGCCGGCGCGGAGGCCGTGAGGACCGAGGCCCCTGTACTGCTTTCGCTCGTGTTTGGGGGTTGTGGGTGTTGCACTACCGATTGGGAGGGTGCGTATGGAGGGGGCATGTAAATGATTGGGGGACCTAATAGTAATTAGTCATTCGTTCGTTGCTTAGAGGACAACTCAGGGTAGAGCATAGAGGGGGTCCTAACAGCGTACTGGCCTGAGGTTTCGGGCTCCTGTCTTAGTTTAGTTTCCCTTCTCTCCTTTATTTCTTCTTCTAACTTTCTAGCGGCAAGGTGAGCTGCCTTTCGTAATTCCTTTTCTGCTTTTACTTCTTCCGTCTTTTTCCGTTGCGTTGCTTCTTTGCGCCACATGCCGATACTGTCAAGCATAGTAGGCGTCGTCTTATTGCTACGCAGAGCCATTTCTAGCACTTCTATCTTATGGTCGTCGAAGGATCCCATCAGTGGCCACTGACTCTCAGGGTCCTACCTTGTATATTTATGCCATAGCTTGCTATAAGCTACGGCGACTAGTCCATATTTAGTGAACATGTCCTTATTAGGGGTGCCTTCCAGTGGAGCCGGATGGTCCACCTCTAATAAGCGGTCCGGGCAGAACCAACTACCAATCAGTGGGGAGAAGATAGGCATGACGGGTTTCAATGGGGACAAAAGTCAGCACTACCTATCTTTTCACTGCTTGCAAAGACTAGACAGAATATCTCTATTCCTCGTTATTTGTAAGCAGAGAATACCTCCAAAGAACCAATATCGAACAACTAGTGTTCGGACAATCAATCAATCAATCAATGGGGAGATAAAAATAGGCACGACGGGTTACAACGGGGACAAAAGTCTGCGTTACCTACCCTTCACTATTTGCAAAGACTAGACAGAATATTTCTATTCTACGTTATTTGCAAACAGAGAATATCTCAAAGAGCACTATTCTTCAAAACAATCAATGTTCGGACAATCAATCAGTGGGGAGATAAAGATAGGCACGACGGGTTTCAACGGGGACAAAAGTCTGCGTTACCTACCCTTCACTATCTGCAAAGGGAGAGAGAGAGAGAGTATTTCTACTCCTCCCCGTTTGTAGACAGCGAATATCTCAAAGAGAACAATCAATGAGCAATACTAGTATTTTCAAAACTTCAAACAATCAATCAATTATTTCGCAATTTGTCGTGTATCACGACCTTACCCGGACCGCGTGGACAGTTTCTCGTCTTCCGCCTCCAGCGCCCGATCGTCCTCTACTCTCCGTTATTGCTGCGGCACTCCTGATTGTTCCCAGTCAGGACCGTAGATCACTCGAGAGAGGTCTGCTCGGAACCAGTGAAGTTCGGATGATCGGCTGCCAGACGAGGGTCTATCGGGCAGGAGCTCTCCCGATCGTTGCAGTCGTTCACTCTGTCGTCAGGACCTCTCCCACTGGATCCACGTGTCTCTGATGGGCCCCACGCTTGGGACGCCAATTGTTAAATGGTAGCGGCAATTTCAGTCGATAACCCTTCAAGTATTGCCCGGCGGTAATCGCCTCTCATACCACTCGATAATTTACCAATGAAAGAGGCAGGCGCCGGAGACTGGAAGGCAGGAAACAAAGTTTTATTCCGTCGGAGCAGAACACATCAGATCAGACAGCAAGGTATCGTCACGAGGTGCTCTAACTGCATCTCTGAGGCCTGGCCTCTTATACACAGGTTTATTGCTTTATTACACATGGTACATTCTTATTGAGACTTTGATGTACAGAAAGACATCCTTGGAACCCCCACTTCAAGCTCGTTCCCACACATATCTACAGTAGAAGTCCCCACCTCATCTACAGTAGGAGATGGCTATCACGCAGCTGGACATTCCGCCAATTCCCGGGGGTGTGTGCAACCGGCCGGGTCTCAGGGGGTAGGGGCTTTGATCCACTGTAATCCCTTTGATGTGGGGTGTTTCCCTTACAGTAGGGGCAATAAACTGCATCCGCAGGGCTAGGTGATGGCCTGGGATCGGTTCGGACAATGGGGCGCAGAGGAAGGGGGTTATCAAAGAGAGGCATGACCATGTATGGGATGTCGGTCAGGCGTGGGATGTGGTTCCATGGCAGGGTCGCGCAGAATGAGAGGGTTTATGGCCCGTGTATGAGAGAGCGGGGGTGGCCGGCGCGCGGGGGATGCTCGCAGCGCCAGGGGAAAGCGCTGGCGATCGAGAATGAGCGGGGAGAGAGTGGGGTGCCTAAAATGGCGGCCGTGCATTCGCTGTGCGTGGCGCTGGGGAGAGGCAAGATGGCGCAGATAATGTTCAGTTACAAGCTAAATTTCCACAGCTTCCCACTCATCTGAGTTTTGTACTGTTTGCGTGACTATGGTTTCCGCTAGTAGAGATGGTGTGTTCAGAATCTCTGCTAGGACTTCATCCCCAAATGAGAGTTCGGTGTCCATCTTGAAACTAGGGTGGTTGTAGACGTGACTCTTAGTCAAATCTTGGACTCGGACCTTAGTGCCCAAGAACAGACACACAATTTGTCTGTTGTAGTTTATTCTATTAACAGAAGGCTGTATAATAGAACAAATCCCTTATTATAGGGAGAGTACCCCTTGGTTTGTTCCCACAGCCATCAGCTGTACATAATTTAATCACAAGAGAACTCCACTGGATGTGTGGAGGAGGGAACAAGAGGCATGGGGTTCTAGGAGCTCACAAAAAGATACGGACTGGTCACAGAAAACTTTTTTCAGTATGAACAGACCATCTACCATCAAATAACAGGTACTTCAATGGGGAGTACTTTTGCCCCCAGTATGGCCTGTCTGTACGTCCAACAATTTGAGGATGACTTCATTAACAATCCGGTGAACCCGTTTCTAAGTCATCTCAAGATTTGGAAACGGTATATAGATGATGTGCTGATTGTGTGGCATGGATCAGAGGGGGATGCAACCGCTTTCGTACATTGGGTGAACTCCCAAGACAGACATCTCAAGTTCACACATTCCATCCACAAGGACCACGCTATCTTTCTGGACTTGGACATTACACTCACCGGTAGGGGGTTAACAACTAAGGTCCACAATAAACCCATAGACAAGAACAGCTTACTTCTATATGAAAGTTATCACCCGAAAGCCCTCAGACAGAACCTTCCGGTAGGTCAGTTCCTACGAATAAGAAGAAATTGTTCTGAAAAAGAAACCTACAAAGAACAGGCAAAACATCTCGAGAACAAACTCATTGCACGCAACTACCCCAGAAAGATGGTGAAGAGGGCCAATAAAAGAGCAAGCAACAACCCCAGAGAAGCATTATTGGAAGATACTGAGCAAGTAAAAACAAATAGACCAGTATGTGTCACTACATTCACACCAGCATCGAACTTCATTCAAAAAATCATCAAAAAGAGATGGCATATACTGAACAGCGCAGGGAAACAATGGGAAACCCCCCTTTTTGCATTTAAACGCAACAGAAACCTACGGGACGAGTTGGTACATGCCCAGATGACTACAATGGAGGACACTGAACAATCTAGACTCTGGGACCAACCACGTGTAGTGGGTCATTTCGCCTGTGGTATGTGCAACTCATGTAACCTCACCAAGAACACCAAAGAGGTAGACATAGGCACTGGAAAACCCTGGAAACTCAAAACATTCAGTAACTGCAACACGGAGAATGTTGTGTATCTTCTAACATGTCCCTGCACGCTCCAATATGTGGGAATGACGACTAGGAAGATAAGAACTCGTATCAATGAACATCGAAGTACGATCAGGTGCAAAAAAACTAATACTAAATTGACTCGGCATTTCACCGAAGCAAACCACAAAGAAACAGACCTCAGTTGGACTCTACTTGAGGTCATGAGAAAAGAGAAGTCCAACCTCACCAAAGACCTTCATTTTAAAGAGCAACGATGGGTCTACCGCCGCCGTTCCCATGAGAAGGGTCTCAATGATGATATCCCCTGGCTACAGCTGATACGATAAAAGGAATAATGACCTTAGAATATACCATCCCTCGACCACGATATATACATGTTTTCGCCCAGACTCACGTTATATGCATGGTCCGGGCCTATACACTAAACTATAGTTCCTCAAGCCCTCCCTCCACACTCAATACGTTATAACCACGTACTGTGTACCTGAATTGAGCATAAATGAGATGTAAGACACACACGCTTTAATTTAACTTAAGGATGAATGACCGTCCATTCCAAGACCATTGATATGCCATTCAAAGGGCTTTAAACTCACTACAGCGCTTTTTGGCTGTTGAATGTTTCTCGTGGTATGGTAGTGTTTTATTGATACTGGAGAATGCTCATTGCACAGAGGAGTGTTTCGGGTTTGTGATCACACAAGCATCCAATGACAGAAGGGATCTGCCTTCCTCTAATGGCTCTCCACTACTCGTACGCGCCGCTCACCATTATTGTTCAGAGCCTCCATTATACATGCTCCAGCATGAGACCATCATAGCCTCTGTCTCCATGTTAACAAGCCACGCCCCAGCACAGAGTAACTTCCACTTCAATATCATCATCTGGACGATCGCGCCACTACCGCACGGGTACTAACTATGCATGCGTTTCCATGCCAACGATATAGTCACGAGTTAATTCTGAGGTGATCTATCCGTACTCGCCATTCAAACACACCCCCCGCCGTAGCCCTACCAATCAGAGCGGGCCTAACAGTCTCGCATACTGCTCATCCAATGACATTAATCTCCCTCTCTTTCCATTCCACAGCGCACTATCGCCTGCTCGAGCCTCTCGGTACCGCCCATTGGCTAATATCGTTTACCCTCCTCTTAACGAATAAGGCTCGCTTCTTCGAGTACTTCACACGCCTCCAACCGACATCTTTTCTCCAGGCAGTAGAAGCCCGGGACACCGGGAAACGCTCACATGTTAACAATTATTGCGAGTTGCTCCATTTACCTCCATTAAGCACCCGTAACTAACCTTTAAATACTCCGCCCGCTCCCTGCCATTTCTACCTTCGCGAGGACCGGGAGCGGACGTATAGGTTTTGGGACGCATCGATCACAAGTTACAGTAAGAGTGTGTTTGAACTGAAAGGCTGTGGAGTGTGGAAGATAGTGTGGGTATGTGCAAAGATGTAATAATGTTCACTCATCATATGAGATTGGATAAGATCACGACTTAGTTCGGTTTGGGAAATTTTTCTCAAACATAAACGCTTTCATCAAGAATTTATTTTTTTCATGTTTTCTCTTTCAGAGGAGACACAACTGTGGTTTCTCTCCCTCGCCCCTTCCCCCATGGGACAAGTTGTCCAATTAACTAGGGTGAGCCTGGTAGCAGCATCGCCTGCCACCATATTTTCACACTAGTGTACACAAATAGAGTGCCACGAAGTCACGTACACACTTTTTTCACGCACAACAATCAATGCATGCATTGTCTTTCTTCTTTCTTTTTTCCCTTACAGGTACAAATGACCCAGCGAGTTACACTATTGTCTTCCATAATCTTTATTTCAGGCTTCACTATTGGAAGCAGCTCAAATACGGTGAAGTGTGACCAAAGGTAACACCTTACCAAAATTGGTAAGAACGGAGCCCCCTCTTCTTTACTTTTAGGTCCTGATGAATGCCACGGACCCACCTGGGCCAATTAGGCAGAAACATGTCGACTATCCCTAGACGGTTGGGAACAATAACCATCCCAATCACCGTCACACCTTTATTTTAATATCATATAGTTTTCATTTCACATTAAAAAATCGCTACTGACTACTATAATGATTTTTAACTTCACTCACATAGTCACGGGCCCCCACTCAATCACTTAGAAGTGCATCCTTGTCGTCAAGTGTATGCCCGCCCTCCATCAAACGAAGGTTTTGGAGGGCGAGGACTGGTCAATGATGAAGCATGACACCAGGTGGTGTGTGAGACCAGTCCGTATCTTTTTGTGAGATGCCCACACTTACGACGTTCTTGTAACTCGTTTGGGTTATCACACTAGGAGCAGCTCTTTTGTGGTAAACATCTCTGCAAAAGCCCCAGGGCCAGACGGGGTACCCCTAGACATGTTTAAGGGCAATCTCCAATTATTGGCTCCATTTTTGGCAAATGTTTTTAAAGCAATAATAGTGGGTCGCATCCCTACTACATGGAAAGAGGCCGTGGTGGTGCCGATATATAAGAAATGAAAAGGTAAAGTGGGACAACCCAATACACTCTTGGAGGCTTGGGCAATTCTAGAAATGTCAGGTAAAGTGTGCAAACAAGGGATTTTATTCAAAAATGTCTTATGAGTTATATTCAAAACAATTCTTTGATAGTTCAATGTTAGCAAATCCTGAACCAAAAATCAAATAGATTGAATAACTTGTGCAATGAATGCGCAGAGGAACAAAACAACAGAAAAAACAGGGGAATATCTTGTAGCCAATTATAGATATATTTTCATATGTAAATCAAAATTAGCAGGGTACATTCAGAATTGAAATTGATTCAATGCATACACATGAAAAAGGTACAGTACAATTTAACCTATAATTCATGGGTAAAAACATCCATTCCTCGTTCAATCAGACAAGTGACTAATATCCTCATAAATAAAACAGTCACTTAGAATACATCAATTATTGGGGAAATGGACGGTACATATTAGTCACTTATCCGATTGAACAAGGAACTATTTTTGAATATAACTCATAAGAAATGTTTGGATATATAAGAAAGGCAACAGGAATGATCCTGTTTGCTATTGGCCCATATCCCTAATTGATGCAACATGTAAAGTGCTGGGGAGGATAATTCTCGCCCGTCTGGAAACCTGGGCTAATGACTCTGGTCTTATATCTCAATCACAATATGGTTTCCGGAAGGGAATGGGAACGAATGAACAATATCTCAACCTGTCCCAAGTTATGGATAAGTCCATGAAGGCCAAGGGTGGGTCAATCCACCTGGCCTTCATGGACTTATCTAGTGCCTTTAACACAGTCAATAGAGGGAAGTTGTGGACATTAATGGAAAGAATGGGCTTTGAGGAAGCACTTATTACTTTGTTGTGTAGATTGCACTCGACAACCTCTGTCTCTATACGCTATGGACCAGGGGGCGAATAAACTAGGCCTTTTGCGTCTACTGAGGGTGTCAGACAGGGATGCATATTGGCCCCCTTTTTATTCCTTTTATATACAAATGGGGTGGAGAAATTTTTATTGGATCAGCAGCTGGACTATCCGAGCATTGGAGGAAAGCGGGTTCCCCTTTTATCATATACGGATGATACGGTACTGATGACTTTAACTGCTAATAGCCTACAAAAAGCTTTAATGGCTTTTACTGACTTTATGATGGCACTGGATCTCAAAGTAAATTTTAGTAAGTCTTTTATTATGGTGTATGGCCCAAAACAAAAAAAAATTAGGACATTTGTGGTAAAGGAAAATACTGTAGACAAAGTACTTAATTTCACATATTTGGGGAACGTCTTCAACAATAAACTGAATTGTGATCATCTGATCATAGTGAGGGCCCAACTCACTTCACTAGCAGAATCATAGCGGGCTTGTTCCGCTTTGCATGCAAGTTGGGTCATAAGCCGGTCACGGAAATGCTTAGCTTGTATAAATCAAAATGCCGGTCAGTCACAACTTATGGGGCAGGAGTATGGGGCTATCAAAAATGTAGCAGGATACAAATTCTGGAAAACAAATTTTTAAAAAGACTATTGATGGTCCCTATTAGTTCTCCTACAAAATGTTGTCACTCCAAATTTGGAGTGGATTATGTTGAAGACCGAATTAAAATTGCCCCATTTATTTTATGGGGGAAAGTGTGTTCTTCAGAGGAATTGTCATTTACTAGAGAGATCATTAAGGACTGTATGAGCCTGGAAAATGTATTGTCCATTCCTTGGCTCTGTTACGTTAAAAATGCATTCAATAAGATTGGTCTGGGAAATTATTATGACAATCCCGAAAGCATACCAGCTAATATGAAACCAATCATAAAAAATGCTTATTACAAAGAATTAGGAATGCTTGACTCGGTCGACGAGCTTTTAGTTTATAGGCAGCCAAGAGACCAGGAATTTTATCTAGCTTTTAGCACCCATACACAATCACGCTTCATTTCTGCACAGTGCACTTTCTTCTGGCTTTTCCTAACCCAGTGAGCTGGTGTGAGAGACTGACTCCCTGTTCATGTAATAATTTAGCCAAAGAAAGCACAATGCACTTTATGCTCTTTTGCACATTGTATAAGGATATAAGGGCCCGTTTTATTGGGCCAATTTTGAAGGAAATGTGTCCTAGTTCGCATCAAGAGGGTTTTAATTATTTATTATCTTTATCTTCGATTGCCTTATCAATTAGGAAACTATATGAATTGTGTTAGGAAATCCAGGTAATGCGATTGAAGGGTTTAAATCCATGCAGTTATTTTCGAATAGTGATAGAATACGCTGAAAGCTTAAGATCATGTTTTAAATTTTTTATATCGTGAAATCTAAATATTTATCCACCCCAAATGTTGTATTGGAAAATTTTAAAGATGTTTTATGTATGATGCTTACTTTTATGATTCAATGAATCGAATAAAGTTTATTTGATGATGATGAGTGCTGCCTTTTCTTTGTTGAAAGATTGTGTACTCAATGCCCCTTGTTTAAAACCTTTTGTGGTTGGCAAACCGAGCATAGTGATAGTTGATGCCAGCAACAGTGGTTTGGGTGGTGTACTCATCCAGAAAGACAATGGCAGAGAGTGGGTAGTGGCCTATGCATCCAGAGCTTTCCGTGATGCAGAAAAAAAGTATTCTGTTATAGAAAAAGAACTTTTAGCTTGTATTTGGGGTGCCGAACATTTTAGGACTTTCTTATGGGACACCAAGTTCATTATAAAAACTAACCATAAACCATTGGTATATATGATGGCACCAGATGGATGGCGCACAATGTCTGCTAGGTTGGAACGTTTAGCTTCTAGGCTACAAAATTTCCGTTATCAATTGGAATATGTGAATGGAAAAAGAATGTACACGCTGATTGCTTGTCAAGGTTGCCGTTAGCCACTAATTGTTCTGAGAAGGATGACAAAACTGATTGTGAAGTAGCAGTCACATGTAATGATATTAATTTTTTGGGCAATTTTTGTCCTATTGTTCAAGAGGATAAATGGCTGGTTGAAATGGAAAAAGATCTTGAACTAAAAAAAAACTGCATAGTATATACTCCAAGGATGGCCAGAACAAAGGAAAATAAATAATGAATTGGCTGGTTTTTTTTTTAAAGTTCGTGAGGAATTAGCAATTATAAATGGCATAGTTGTAAGGGGAGATAAATGTATTCCTCCGTTTAGCTTAAGGAATTCCATTATTGCTTTAGCGCATGAAGGACACTTAGGGATGTCCAGCACTAGAAGGAAGGTGAAAGAATGTTTTTTGTGGCCAGGTATTGATGCTTGTATCGAACTGCAGATAAGGTTATGCCAACAATGCGCAATGAGTGACAAATCTGCTAGAGCTTTTTGTGCTGAGCCACAACCGGTGCAGTTACCTGATGGTCCACGGCAGAAATTAGGCCTTGATATCATTGGACCGGGCGCTGTTTTACCTAAACAAGAGGCTTATGGGTTAGTGCTCATTGATTAATATTCCAAATGGCCCGAAGTCAAGATGGTGAAGGATTTGCCCTCGGAGGTTGCTCTAAAATTCTTAGATAGTATATTCTGTAGGGAGGGTATTCCTCAAGAGTTGGTCACCAACAATGGACCACAGTTTGTTAGTAAACTCTTTCATGATTATCTTTCCATCTTTCCAATTGTGGTGTGCTACATAAGATAATAGCGGTTTCCATCCTGAGGCCAATGGTCAGGTGGAACGCTTTAACAGAGTTGTCAAGGAAGCTATACAACTGAGTGTCAAGGGTGGTATTAAGTGGGAAAATAAATTACGTTTTATGCTTTTGGCTTATAGAACAGCTCCTAATACTATTATTTTAATTAACCCTTTTTTTTTTTACCCAACCCTGTTCCTCAAATCTGCTTTATCAATTAGCCCTTTTGAACTTCTCAGGGGACGCAAACTTGGATCCAAGCTTGTGCCATGGTGGTTAAGGAACAAGTGTAACACTACCATTGATAGCTGTGAGTTGGATTTCAAGGAACTTAGACGCAAAATCAAGGATTATAAAACTATATCCTAGTCCGTGTCATTCAAATTTTCAAGAATGCTGTTCGTGTGGGGGGGGAGGGGGTTGTGTTTGGAATTTTAACAGAGTGTCTTTATTCAAGGGTAATATTGCAAAACGTGATTTCAGTGAAAGCAACGTATTTTTAGATGTAACTAGACCTCATCAAAGCATGGATGTGGATCGTATTCAGGTTGGTGATATCACTAGGCAAAGAATTGATAGAGTAAGACGCCCTCCTGCCAAGTTTGCTGATTGTGCTGCGTGTGTGAGAATGTTTCAGCCCTGTTTGCATTTGAAGTAGTAATAGAGAGGCGCAAGGGCATGTGTCTCTGTTACCTTTTGAAGGGACAAGTTGTTGTGGGGCTCGTGGGTGTTATGTTTTAAGAATGTACTACTGTATATATTGAGGGTGGTTGTGCAGGTTTGCATTCTACTGCAGAGACAGACAACTTGATGTCCATGTTACTGTAGGCTCAAATAAAATAAGAAAACTTCACATTACAGCCCTGCGCTTCGTATTCTTTTGTGGATTTATCTGGATTGCACTTTCCAACAGTTCCTTCAAAGAGAAAACAGGTACTCTAAATAATGAGTACCAGTACTTCTGTATTTCGATTTAAAGCATTGTACACAAATCATTTTATTCAGGTGTGTTAGTTCAATTCATGTGATTGAGCTAAAGGGAAACTAAAACTCCCAGAATGCTCAATAAAAAAATGAGGTGTCCCAGTAACACTAAGGGGCCGATTCCGATTCCGGCCGCAAAACGAACCGACCAACACGGACCCGGACCGAATACCGACTGACACGGACCAGCGCCGTACGACCCGTGCAGTACGATGCAACGCGAGTGAATTACAACCGACACGTACGGAATACAAGCCGTATGACCGAGCCGGAGGGAAAATAGTGATCCGGCCGGAAAAACCGACGCGATTTTCACCGACCGACACGAACCCGGAATCAACCCGACCGACCCGTACCCGCGATGTACGATTAGCGCAGTACGATGCAATGTATGTAAAACTAGACCGACCCGCACGGAGACCAAGCCGCACGACCGACACACACAGACAACCCGGCACACAAGCAATACAGACCGCCGCGAACAACGCCTACCAAACACAGAAGACAGGCAGCATGAACGAGGCGGAGAAGGCCGCACGAGACAACAGCAGCGTCCGTTTCTATCACTTGAACGTCTCCTTCATGCCTACAAAACACAAAGGAAAAAACACAAAAAAAGGACCAAACAAGCAATGACTAAGCCAATAAATACCCCCAAAAATGTAATTGGACAAAGACACACCCACAACTTCAACTATATAAAGGACTACAATCACTACCATCATCCCTTGCAAACAGGAGACACAGCCAGCAGCAAACACCAGTACACAGCAACCACAGACACACTCACACCTCACTCATCCCACAACTCGCACACCATCAGAACCTCATACAAAAGCACACACACATACACACAGCAAAACCAACACCAACCCACCCTCACCCTCACTTGCACCCTCACACACACATCCCCCACCACCACCACTCATCACCATGCCTCCAAAGAAGAATCCAAAGTTCACAGATAGTGAGTTAGAAGTGCTGGTAGACGAGATCATCAGAGTAGAGCCACAGAAAACCAAGATGTGGGCGAGGATTGTGGACAAGGTGAACGCACAAGCACCAACGTTGCGCACAAAGGACGATATCCAGAACAGGTGGTATGACGTGCGTAGGAGGGTCAAGAAACTCATCGAGAAAGATCACGCCTTGAGTCAGTGCACCGGCGGTGGCACTCCTGCCAAACCAGTCTACTTCAGGACCTGGGAGGAGAAGGTGCGGGACATCCTGCCACCAGAGAGCATCCATAGCCTAACAGACATCCCAGAGACTGGTGAGTACACAAACAACATACCCAAAATTGTGTGGCAAGGGGACAGTGAAACCATGCACAATAAGCAAAGCTACACTAACCAATAGATAATCAACCCAGGATGTGTATGACAGTCACACAAACACAATACCTGCCATCTCATAGTGACTGGGGACTGTGTCATGACATGCACCAACCTACAAACAAATAGAGCAAGCCAGTGGCACTAAGCCAAATACACCCAGCCAGACACTTTGCCTCCACAAACACACCACCTCACAGTGCAGCTGACTGTCAGGAAGGAATAGTGGGGATGCAGGTGAAGTGAGTGTAGACAAACGCATGATGGGGCCTTTAGTCACAGATAATGCTCCCCCTCCTGATTGGCCCATCAAGACCCCTCTGAAATATGCCCACATCACAGGGAGTGGAAAATGACTGACAAGATGGCTGACACTGGGTCCTGCTGTGGGGAGCACAATTCCCTGCTAGGGCTTGTGTGCAAATCAGAAGCAGGACACCACTGACTGACATCCTGAAAGACAACTTGCACGTCCTACAATGGAAGCACGTTTCATGATGGGAAGGAGAACTGACAGCCCTGACCATACTAATCAGCATGGGGAGACACCCCCCCCCCAACACAAACTCCACACAACTCACCGGTTACAATGCATTGACACACACCTCATTGAAATATCAGCAAAAGATACCCCGTACTGGGTGCTGCTGTGTGAAGCACAGGGGCTCACTTGGGACTTGTAGCCAAACAAACACCAGGATCTCACAGTCAGCCATCTTGCCATTGATCTCACACCCCCTCACAGGGAAGTAGAGTCAAGAGGGAGGAAGCATGGGCATGCTGGGAAGGGGGGTGTAGCCAAGAGTATGATGGGACTCGCAGTCACAGACAACCTACACCCTCCCACATGGCCCAGCAAGATCAAACTGAACCATACTCGCCTCACAGGGAGTGGCAAGGGACTGACAAAATGTCTGACACTGGGCTCAGTTGTGGGGAGCACAAGGCCATGCTGGGACTGGTAGCCAAACAAACACCAGGATCTCACAGTCAGCCATCTTGCCATTGATGTCACACCCCCTCACAGGGAAGCAGAGTCAAGAGGGAGGAAGCATGGGCATGCTGGGAAGGGGGGTGTAGCCAAGAGTATGATGGGACTCGCAGTCACAGACAACCTACACCCACCCACATGGCCCAGCAAGATCAAACTGAACCATACGCGCCTCACAGGGAGTGGGAAGGGACTGACAAGATGTCTGACACTGGGCTCTGTTGTGGGGAGCACAAGGCCATGCTGGCAAATGGCCAACAACAAGATCAAACTCTGTCCGTGACAAGCTGGGAAAAAGCAGTGTACAGGCAGGCATCTGTTTGAAAAGTAGAAAATGTCATGTTTGTGAACCAACAATGCATGTAGAAACATAAATCACATTGTGTGTCTCTTCCAAACACAGGTCGTGCTGGGCAACCAGCGCCAAATGACGAGGATACCCAGTCCCAGACTCTGGTGGACACTGAGCTCTCTGGTCTGACTCTCTCACTCTCCTCTTCGGATGACAACGACCATCCTGGCCCCTCCGGTGTGAGCCATCATGCAGCAGCAGCAACATCTGCCCCCCCTGTACCCACGCCTCCAGCATCTGGACACTGACCGGGCACCCCCGCCAACACGGACAGACCAAGGACAATCAACACCCACAGTACAGGGACACAGGACCCCCCGGAAGCTACAGCCAACACCACCAGCAACACTGCCCAAGGGGTCCCTGTGTCACCTGTGCGTACCGCCGCTGGTCCTGCCCGTGTGGAGAGGGGTGCTGGGAGGGGTGGGAGGCACAGGGCGCGCCTTGCAGAGTGGTCTGGACTGCATGATGACCCCCAACTGGCACGCATCTTAGATGCGTACCAGGATAGCACCGGGGGATTTGGCCAGGTAGTGGGGATCCTCAAGGACATCCAACACGAGCAGGTTGCCCACCATGCCCGCATGGAGGCAAAGTGGGATGCCCTTACTGCGGTGCATCGGGACATACTACAATGCCTCCGCCAGATCAACACCAACCTGTCCACACCCCCCTGTGTGCCCACAACATCTGTCGCAACACCATCTGCCAGCCCCACAGGGAGGGAGGACTCTGGCGGAGAGTCTCCTGCACCGCAGAGGCCTGCACATGAGGATCCTTCCCCCCCGGAAGAAGAGCAGTCGTCCGAAGAAGGACATGTGAGAGGCAGATGTCCCAGCACATCCCCCAGGGACTCTAAACCTGTTCTGGACAATGATCTTTGTGCGCAACTCGTTCACCTTGTCCAATCGCACACAACTCGCCCACATTACATGGAGGGTTCATGTTGGGCCAATGTAGCAGACCACTGTACAGCACCCACCATCCTGTGCACTTCACTCACACATGATTGTAAATAAACTCACCAGTACACCATACTTGCCTCTTTTGTTATTCCAACGTGTCATGTTCAGGGCGAAGTTGATCTGCTACACAACACAGAGCATGCCAAATACTGCAACAATGTGACCAACGTAAGGTGAGTCATGGGGATGTGACACATGTGAGGGAGACACACCACTATGGCAACACAAAACATACTCAACATGGCCATGTTACTCATCACACACAATGATGTTGACCTGAAACACATTGGCATGCACAGACACAACACCAAGCACAGTCAGTGGTAACAAGTCCACAGGTGAGGTAAGCAGATGTCACTCAGATGTGGGAAGACAGACAACGCACATAACAAAGCATAGCACAGGTTCATTACACATCAGCAACACGTTTATTCCACACTAGTTGCACGGTAATTCTACGTAACAGTGGACACATGCTCACAATGTGTTGGAGAATGGAAGTCCAGGGATGTGTGGTACATCAGTTGATGGGAATTGTCAACATCAACACTGGTGTTGGCTTCTGTGTGTTGGGTGTCAGTGTTGACCACACAACAGGCAAAGGACCCTGGGAAGGACAGACAAGATACAGTCAAAAGCACAGACGAACAGGGGAGAAATGCAATACACATGCACAAAACATGTTGCAAAACACCTACACAAACACTAGTTAGCAGGACAACCCTATTGTGGAGTACACACCACCTGAATGAACACATCACAGCACGCATCCAGTCAAGTGGCACACAGACACACTCAGACAGCAACAAAGCTGGCTCAACACATTCCAGGCTACCTCCATACATTCACATAACAACCCTGGAAACTCACATTCAGGTGAAGAAGTTGTTGATGAGCTGGGAGCGGACGTCACCATCATCTTCATCATCACTGGCATCTTGGCCCAGGCCGGGATCCTCCACAGGTGCCGGACGTTGGTCGTCGTCATCGTCATCCGGGATGAGAGGCACCTCCTTACACACCGCCATGTTGTGTAGCATGCAGCAGACCAGTATTAATTTGCACACGTTTGCAGGCTCATATGGGAGGCCCCCTCCGGTCTTGTCCAGGCAGCGAAAGCGGCTTTTCAGGAGGCTGAATGTCTGCTCAATCCCCCTCCTGCTCCGACCATTTGCCTCATTGTAGCGCAGCTCGGCTGCTGTCACAGGGTTCCTGAGGGTTGTCAGCAACCACGGCATGTTGGGGTATCCAGAGTCACCTACATACACAAACATGAACATGTAGCTAAGTTTTGCAGGAGTGCGGAATACAACACTGACAAACACACACAATGAGAAACAGTCAGTACACACCGACAAGCCAGGCATGCTGAGTTGGCATCTGTGACATCAGCGTTGCAATGTGACTACTCCTCATAATGTAGGCATCGTGCGCCGAACCAGGGAACCGTGCACACACATGTGTGGTCAACATATCAGCAAGACAGACCACCAGAGCATTGATCGAATGGTAGTGCTTCCTGTTACGGTATGCCTGCTCATGTGCCTGTGGTGGTATCAGGGCAACATGTGTCCCGTCAATGGATCCAGTGACGTTTGGCATCCTCCCCAGTGTATAAAAGGCATCCTTAATTTCAGGGAGTTCATCTTGGCTCGGGAACTTGATATACAGGTCGAGGAATTGCAACATCCCCTCCAAGACATCGCGCAGCACCCGACTAAACATCGTTTGCAACATACCACCAGCAGTAGCCACAGTGTACTGGAAGGTACCAGTAGCAAAGAAGTGCAGGGCTGCCATCACCTTCACCTCTGGGGTCAGTGCTGTAGGGTATGCCCGGCCAGGTAGCAGATGTGGCGCCAACTGCTCTGCAAACTCCTTAATCAGTGGCCTGGTGAAGCGGTACCGTCTGATGCAGTCGCGTTCCTGCATGGTTGCAAGGTCTGGGAACGGACGATGGACAGCTGGTGCACTGCAGAACAGAGATGCACAAAGGAAGATTGTCAGTACATTCACCCATGTGGCCATGACCACTATCACTATCACATGCTACTTCATGACATCACACAATGTACTGATGTGGGTGCTGTTGGGCATGGACACATATGTCACCTACAAGACCACCACCTCACATCTCAATTCCACATGTCCACATGCGTGCCATGTAGTGCAATGGGCCAATCATCTGGCTGTGTCACCCAACCTATGTGCTGCTGCAACGTTCAAAAAACACACCCCAGTGACAATTGAGGCCTGATGTATCCCAGGCATCACAGATCTTTGCCATGCAGAAACCCACAACACAGCAATGGACATGGCGTAGCACGTACACACCACAAGGCAAGCGTAAGTCCCACAGGTAGTGGCCACTGTTGTTCATGCCGGCCCTACATGTACGTCTCTTAGACACACACCCCATCAAGGTTGATGCATTTACCACAAGGATGTGGAGACTGTCACCCATTGGTAATATGTGATCAGACACATCTGAGACACAACATGCACACAGACTGTGGGTGCACATCAGTATTGGAGCTACAGGTCTCACTGTGACGTACATGCCATCACCCCCAGGACTCAGGGTGTATGGGAAATGTCTTAAACATATCCAACCTGACACTGTGGCCTTCACTCATGCCCATTACTGTCCAATTGCACATCACAGTGCTAATGTGCACAACACACAAAGGACTCTGGCCCCATGTACAAGATAACAGCCTGGGAGTGGCTGCACAAAGTGCCAGCCAAAAAATCACATGTGGCCCCCTCAAACACCCAGGGAATGCAGCCTCACATGCCATGGGACACTGTGTGGCCAATGCTATCGTGTGGCAGGTGTGTGCAGGTGTCCATGGCCAGTATATGTGTGTTGCATCCGTCTAATAGTCACACTAATGAGGTCCGACGCGGTTGACAATGTGTACGCATTGCACGGTTCATGACCGAGCTGTGCGTATGCCTTGTCATTGAATGCAATGAGGTCCGACGCGGGTGACAATGCGTACGCATTGCACGGTTCATGACCGAGCTGTGCGTATGCCTTGTCATTGAATGCAATGAGGTCCGACGCGGGTGACAATGCGTACGCATTGCACGGTTCATGACCGAGCTGTGCGTACGCCTTGTCATTGAATGCAATGAGGTCCGACGCGGGTGGCAATGCGTACGCATTGCACGGGTCATGTCCGAGCCCTGCGTACGCCTTGTCATTGAATGCAATGAGGTCCGACGCATGTGACAATGCGTACGCATTGCACGGTTCATGACCGAGCCGTGCGTACGCCTTGTCATTGAGTACACACCACCTGAATGGACACATCACAGCACGCATCCAGTCAAGTGGCACACAGACACACTCAGACAGCAACAGAGCTGGCTCAACACATTCCAGGCTACCTCCACACATTCACATAACAACTCTGGAAACTCACATTCAGGTGAAGAAGTTGTTGATGAGCTGGGAGCGGACGTCACCATCACCTTCATCATCACTGGCATCTTGGCCCAGGCCGGGATCCTCCACAGGTGCCGGACGTTGGTCGTCGTCATCGTCATCCGGGATGAGAGGCACCTCCTTACGCACTGCCATGTTGTGTAGCATGCAGCAGACCAGTATTAATTTGCACACGTTTGCCGGCTCATATGGGAGGCCCCCTCCGGTCTTGTCCAGGCAGCGAAAGCGGCTTTTCAGGAGGCTGAATGTCTGCTCAATCCCCCTCCTGCTCCGACCATTTGCCTCATTGTAGCGCAGCTCGGCTGCTGTCACAGGGTTCCTGAGGGGTGTCAGCAACCACGGCATGTTGGGGTATCCAGAGTCACCTACACACACAAACATGAACATGTAGCTGAGTTTTGCAGGAGTGCGGAATACAACACTGACAAACACACACAATGAGAAACAGTCAGTACACACCGACAAGCCAGGCACGCTGACTTGGCATCTGTGACATCAGCGTTGCAATGTGACTACTCCTCATAATGTAGGCATCGTGCGCCGAACCAGGGAACCGTGCACACACATGTGTGATCAACATATCAGCAAGACAGACCACCAGAGCATTGATTGAATGGTAGTGCTTCCTGTTACAGTATGCCTGCCCATGTGCCTGTGGTGGTATCAGGGCAACATGTGTCCCGTCAATGGATCCAATGACGTTTGGCATCCTCCCCAGTGTATAAAAGGCATCCTTAATTTCAGGGAGTTCATCTTGGCTCGGGAACTTGATATACAGGTCGAGGAATTGCAACATCCCCTCCAAGACATCGCGCAGCACCCGACTAAACATCGTTTGCGACATACCACCAGCAGTAGCCACAGTGTACTGGAAGGTACCAGTAGCAAAGAAGTGCAGGGCTGCCATCACCTTCACCTCTGGGGTCAGTGCTGTAGGGTATGCCCGGCCAGGTAGCAGATGTGGCGCCAACTGCTCTGCAAACTCCTCAATCAGTGGCCTGGTGAAGCGGTACCGTCTGATGCAGTCGCGTTCCTGCATGGTTGTAAGGTCTGGGAACGAACGATGGACAGCTGGTGCACTGCAGAACAGAGATGCACAAAGGAAGATTGTCAGTACATTCACCTATGTGGCCATGACCACTATCACTATCACATGTTACTTCATGACATCACACAATGTACTGAGGTGTGTGCTGTTGGGCATGGACACATATGTCACCTACAAGACCACCTCCTCACATCTCAATTCCACATGTCCACATGAGTGCCATGTAGTGCAATGGGCTAATCATCTGGCTGTGTCACCCAACCTATGTGCTGCTGCAACGTTAAAAAAACACACCCCAGTGACAATTGAGGCCTGATGTATCCCAGGCATCACAGATCTTTGCCATGCAGACACCCACAACACAGCAATGGACATGGCGTAGCACGTACACACCACAAGGCAAGCGTAAGTCCCACAGGTAGTCGCCACTGTTGTTCATGCCGGCCCTACATGTACGTCTTTTAGACACACACCCCATCAAGGTTGATGCATATACCACAAGGATGTGGAGACTGTCACCCATTGGTAACATGTGATCAGACACATCTGAGACACAACATGCACACAGACTGTGGGTGCACATCAGTATTGGAGCTACAGGTCTCACTGTGACGTACATGCCATCACCCCCAGGACTCAGGGTGTATGGGACATGTTTTAAACATATCCAACCTGATACTTTGGCCTTCACTCATGCCCATTACTGTCCAATTGCACATCACAGTGCTAATGTGCACAACACACAAAGGACTCTGGCCCCATGTACAAGATAACAGCCTGGGAGTGGCTGCACAAAGTGCCAGCCAAAAAAACACATGTGGCCCCCTCAAACACCCAGGGAATGCAGCCTCACATGCCATGGGACACTGTGTGGCCGATGCTATCGTGTGGCAGGTGTGTGCAGGTGTCCATGGCCAGTATATGTGTGTTGCATCCGTCTAATAGTCACACTAATGAGGTCCGACGCGGTTGACAATGTGTACGCATTGCACAGTTCATGACCGAGCTGTGCGTATGCCTTGTCATTGAATGCAATGAGGTCCGACGCGGGTGACAATGTGTACGCATTGCACGGTTCATGACCGAGCTGTGCGTACGCCTTGTCATTGAATGCAATGAGGTTCGACGCGGGTGGCAATGCGTATGCATTGCACGGGTCATGTCCGAGCCCTGCGTTCGCCTTGTCATTGAATGCAATGAGGTCCGACGCAGGTGACAATGCGTACGCATTGCATGGTTCATGACCGAGCCGTGCGTACGCCTTGTCATTCAGTACACACCACCTGAATGGACACATCACAGCACGCATCCAGTCAAGCGGCACACAGACACACTCAGACAGCAACAGAGCTGGCTCAACACATTCCAGGCTACCTCCATACATTCACATAACAACCCTAGAAACTCACATTCAGGTGATGAAGTTGTTGATGAGCTGGGAGCGGACGTCACCATCACCTTCATCATCACTGGCATCTTGGCCCAGGCCGGGATCCTCCACAGGTGCCGGACGTTGGTCGTCGTCATCGTCATCCTGGATGAGAGGCACCTCCTTCCGCACCACCATGTTGTGTAGCATGCAGCAGACCAGTATTATTTTGCACACCTTTACAGGCTCATATGGGAGGGCCCCTACGGTCTTGTCCAGGCAGCGAAAGCGGCTTTTCAGGAGGCTGAATGTCCGCTCAATCACCCTCCTGCTCCGACCATGTGCCTCATTGTAGCGCAGCTCGGCTGCTGTCACAGGGTTCCTGAGGGGTGTCAGCAGCCACGGCATGTTGGGGTATCCAGAGTCACCTACACACACAAACATGAACATGTAGCTGAGTTTTGTAGGAGTGCGGAATACAACACTGACAAACACACAATGAGAAACAGTCAGTACACACCGACAAGCCAGGCACGCTGAGCTGGCATCTGTGACATCAGTGTTGCAATGTGACTACTCATAAGGTAGGCATCGTGCGCCGAACCAGGAAACCGTGCACACACATGTGTGATCAACATGTCAGCAAGACAGACCACCAGAGCATTGATCGAATGGTAGCTTTTCGTGTTACGGTATGCCTGCTCATGTGCCTGTGGTGGTATCAGGGCAACATGTATCCCGTCAATGGATCCAATGACGTTTGGGATCCTCCCCAGTGTATAAAAGGCATCCTTAATTTCAGGGAGATCATCTTGGCTCGGGAACTTGATATACAGGTCGAGGAATTGCAACATCCCCTCCAAGACATCGCGTAGCACCCGACTAAACATCGTTTGCGACATACCACCAGCAGTAGCCACAGTATACTGGAAGGTACCAGTAGCAAAGAAGTGCAGGGCTGCCATCACCTTCACCTCTGGGGTCAGTGCTGTAGGGTATGCCCGGCCAGGTAGCAGATGTGGCGCCAACTGCTCTGCAAACTCCTCAATCAGTGGCCTGGTGAAGCGGTACCGTCTGATGCAGTCGCATTCCTGCATGGTTGCAAGGTCTGGGAACGGGTACCCTGCAGAACAGAGATGCACAAAGGAAGATTGTCAGTACATCCACCCATGTGGCCATGACCACGATCACTATCACATGCTACTTCATGACATCACACAATGTACTGAGGTGTGTGCTGTTGGGCATGGACACATATGTCACCTACAAGACCACCGCCTCACATCTCAATTCCACATGTCCACATGAGTGCCATGTAGTGCAATGGGCCAATCATCTGGCTGTGTCACCCAACCTATGTGCTGCTGCAACGTTCAAAAAAACACCACAGTGACAATTGAGGCCTGATGTATCCCAGGCATCACAGATCTTTGCCATGCAGAAACCCACAACACAGCAATGGACATGGTGTAGCATGTACACACCACAAGGCAAGCGTACGTCCCACAGGTAGTGGCCACTGTTGGTCATGCCGGCCCTACATGTACGTCTCTTAGACACACACCCCATCAAGGTTGATGCATATACCACATGGATGTGGAAACTGTCACCCATTGGTAACATGTGATCAGACACATCTGAGACACAACATGCACACAGACTGTGGGTGCACATCAGTATTGGGGCTACTGGTCTCACTGTGACGTACATGCCATCACCCCCAGGACTCAGGGTGTATGGGACATGTCTTAAACATATCCAACCTGACACTGTGGCCTTCACTCGTGCCCATTAATGTCCAATTGCACATCACAGTGCTAATGTGCACAACACACAAAGGACTCTGCCCCCATGTACAAGATAATAGCCTGGGAGTGGCTGCACAAACTGCCAGCCAAAAAAACACATGTGGCCCCCTCAAACACCCAGGGAATGCAGCCTCACATGCCATGGGACACTGTGTGGCCAATGCTATAGTGTGGCAGGTGTGTGCAGGTGTCCATGGCCAGTATATGTGTGTTGCATCCGTCTAATAGTCACACTAATGAGGTCCGACACGGGTGACAATGCGTACGCTATGCACGGGTCATGTCCGAACCGTGCCTACGCCTTGTCATTGAATGCAATGAGGTCCATCGTGGGTGACAATGCGTACGCATTGCACGGTTCATGACCGAGCTGTGCGTACGCCTTGTCATTGAATCCAATGAGGTCCGACGCGGGTGACAATGCGTACGCATTGCACGGTTCATGACTGAGCCGTGCGTACGCTTTGTCATTGAATGCAATGAGGTCCGACGCGGGTGACAATGCGTACGCATTGCACGGTTCATGACCGAGCCGTGCGTACGCCTTGTCATTGAATCCAATGAGGTCCGACGCGGGTGACAATGCGTACGCATTGCACGGGTCATGTCCGAGCCGTGCGTATGCCTTGTCATTGAATGCAATGAGGTCCGACGTGGGTGACAATGCATACGCATTGCACGGGTCATGACCGAGCTGTGCGTATGCCTTGTCATTGAATCCAATGAGGTCCGATGCGGGTGACAATGCGTATGCATTGCACGGGTCATGACCGAGCCGTGCGTACGCCTTGTCATTGAATGCAATGAGGTCCGACGCGGGTGACAATGCGTACGCATTGCTCGGTTCATGACCGAGCTGTGCGTACGCCTTGTCATTGAATCCAATGAGGTCCGACGCGGGTGACAATGCGTACGCATTGTACGGGTCATGTCCGAGCCGTGCGTACGCCTTGTCATTGAATGCAATGAGGTCCGACGCGGGTGACAGTGCGTACGCATTGCACGGTTCATGACCGAGCTGTGCGAACGCCTTGTCATTGAATCCAATGAGGTCCAACGCGGGTGACAATGCGTACGCATTGCACAGGTCATGACCGAGCTGTGCGTATGCCTTGTCATTGAATCCAATGAGGTCTGACGTGGGTGACTATCATGCATACGCGTCGGACAGGCATGGTCCCAGACAGGCGTACGCCTTGGCCATTGAATCGTATGGAGACGGGTGCATTTGTATATTCAGAATACGCGTTGTACAGTCAGTTGAACGACCCGGGTGCACCCATTGGCTCAGGACTGTCATGGAGACCGATGCGGATTCAAAACTTGTACGAGTTGTGCACTGGAAATTCAGTTGGATGCCTACAACAATGTTGCAATTTCAAGTGTTCCATGAAGGTGAAGATTTGAACGATGCGGAAGGCGTGGACGAGTCGTACTTTTAAATGGATTGGCCAGATTCATAGAATGCAACCGTGTTGGACCTATAACTTGGGACACATGGCACAGAGTCTGCCTCTGCAGCACAGATATAAGGCTGGATGGCCCCCAGGGAGCTCACTTGCCTGCACTACATGCTACTGGACCACATCCCTGCTACCACTGCTGCTGTCTATGCATCCTCTGGCTCCTGCTATGGCCTGTACACTGGAGAGGGGCCCAGCCTGCACTAAGGAGGAGAACCAGGCCCTGCTGGACGGGCTCCTTCCAGAGTACAGAAAGCTCTATGGGACACCAGGGGAGCAGGTGAGTGTGCTGTCCACTGCCTTCCTAATTATGCATGTTGTCTGACTAGCAGTACTAGCAGTGTGTACATCAGTGGCAAGCATTCTCACTGACTACTTTCATCCACCAAAGTGTGTAGGTACATGTAATGAATAGTTTTCCTGCTGCTAAAGTGCATTATTGCAAGCTTAAACTATCCAGGCATTGTTAACATGTCAGACATGCATGTGAGTTTTCATTCCCCATGGTTGCACTACCTGTGTAATTTATTTCCCTTTGTGATGATGACATGTATATCCAATTGTGAGCTGCACAAATCTGGGTCATGTGTGTTAATGTACTTTTCACTTTGTCATCCTCACAGGTTGATGCCCACCAGAAGCAGGAGATCTGGCTGACCATCGCCCGGGCTGTTCGTTCTGTGGGGATCTACCAGCGCCGCATCCGCAACTGCCAAAAGAGGTGGCAGGACCTTCGGGGCTGGACCCGGAGGATAGCTAGAGTCCAGCTGAAGCTGTCACCTCCACGCAGGAGGGGCGGACACCGGACCCTGACTCCCCACATGCTCTGGATACTGGCGGTGGTCTTCCCGGACCTGGATAGGCAGCTGAAGGCCAGACAGCAGCAGGAAGGGGGTAAGTCCATGCCTGATCTGTGTACTATGTCTGACATGCAAATAGCAGTCTTTTGTCCGGGTCACACTTCCACATTACGTAGGTCTTGTAGTCCCAAAATCAGGTCCCTCATCTGTGTGATGCACCCTCCTCATTTGTTCCACAGGTGTGGCCCCTACAGTCTTTTGCTTGTGTCACTAGGGCACTGTGTCCCTGCAGTCAGCTATGTATCAGGTACCAGTCAGCATCAGTTCCCTTGACTCTGTTGTGCGTTTCATGGGTGGTTCAATTGTTTACACAATGCCTGAGATCTGACATATGAACTGTGTGTGCCCTTGAGATGTGTACCAATTGCTGGTCTGACTCGCAACATGTTTCTGGGGTATTCAAAACAAAACCATGCAGCAGGGGACTCCACATTTTGGGCATCAGGAGTATGTATATCAAGTATGCCACAATTGCTTAGCCACCTGACTACTGTCCGGGGCAAAACACTGTTTCACTTAGTCCTGCCCAGTCATGCCCCCTCATGGGCATTCTGAAACACTCTGTAATCCCATTCCTGTGTATGAAATTGCAGGTTGTGCTTCGTGACATGTGCCCTCAGGTGTGTGCCTCTGTGTCATTAGGGTGTGGCTTGTTGCTACGTACAACTGGGGTGTCCATGATTCTGAGGGTCAGCATGACATCTGCAATGTGACTGTGTGAGACAAGACCTGTGTGATATATAGGTGTGTGATCATCTGACTGCGCACAATGGTGTATGCAACTCTGTCCCTCATGAAGCTGGGTTATATGCATGGCAGACTGTGATGTGTTAATGTACATGGATTTGTGTTTGCTGAGACTCATATGAATGATTTGCATGATGTGGGGTCTTCTGGGTTCTGGATATGTTGTTTGCATGGGATGGGCAAGTGCGCCGGTCATCTGCAGAGTCAGATTTACCCCTGAGCTAGGATTGTGAGTCAGTGCATATTGTTGTTGTCTGGATGCCCTGCCCCTGTGACAGGAGACAGTGTTGACTGACTTTCAGGGCATCCCAGTGCCATGGCATTGAACTTGCTATGTGTGAGCCTGCGTTGTGTTCAAGTGTGCACCATGCACCCCATTGCGGCCTTGCCCATCAGGACATGAGTACATCATAGTGTGTGTTGCTGGCATGTATCCCAAGCAACTGAACTTAGTCTCTGCCCATCCCTTCGTCCGGACACCTGTACTGAGTCAGTCACAAGAGATGTGCTGTGGGTCTAGCGACATACTCCTACATGTTCACTTGCATGTACAACTAATGTGTGGGTGGTGCATGTTGACACATTGGTGTGTTAGCATCCAACATGCAACGGACATATGTCTGAAAGTCAAGGAGGGATATGTGTGCCATGGTTGATGTTGAGAATGACATTTGTCTCATCCTAAACAGTGTTGGCACTTTGAGCTGTGTTCAGCTGATGATGCCAGGGCTTGCCCTGTGATGTGATGTACTCACTGTGGTGTGTGCAGTTGGTGCAGGTGACTGATGTTGTTCTGAATCCAATTGGTCGCACACTGCTCGTCCTACCAGCGTGTTACCCCAAAGCATTGTGGTCCATGAAGTCAGCATCAGCGAGTGCGCCTCTGCAAGGGTATTGAGCAAGAATCAAAGTCGCGTTGGCCATCCCTGGACACGTGTTTTGAGGTCATTACCTCTCGTCAGCAGGGAATAGGCATGTGTGTAGGGTTGCTGCGTAGGCTGCCAAAAACATTTCTCAGGTCCGGTACCGCTCGTGGCACGCAGGTGCGTAACCATGAGCTCGTCAGCCCCACCGGCTCAAGTGAGCCTGAATATAAACATGAATCCAATTGGTCGCACACTGCTCGTCCTACCAGCGTGTTACCCCAAAGCATTGTGGTCCATGAAGTCAGCATCAGCGAGTGCGCCTCTGCCAGGGTATTGAGCAAGAATCAAAGTCGCGTTGGCCCTCCCTGGACACGTTTTTCGAGGTCATTACCTCTCGTCAGCAGGGAATAGGCATGTGTGTAGGTTTGCTGCGTAGGCTGCCAAAAATTGTTCTCAGGTCTGGTACCGCTCGTGGCACGCAGGTGCGTAACCATGAGCTCGTCAGCCCCACCGGTTCAAGGGAGCCTGAATATAAACATGAATCCAATTGGTCGCACACTGCTCGTCCTACCAGCGTGTTACCCCAAAGCATTGTGGTCCATGAAGTCAGCATCAGCGAGTGCGCCTCTGCCAGGGTATTGAGCAAGAATCAAAGTCGCGTTGGCCATCCCTGGACACGTGTTTCGAGGTTATTACCTCTCGTCAGCAGGGAATAGGCATGTGTGTAGGGTTGCTGCGTAGGCTGCCAAAAATCGTTCTCAGGTCCGGTACCGCTCTTGGCACGCAGGTGCGTAACCATTAGCTCGTCAGCCCCACCGGCTCAAGGGAGCCTGAATATAAACAGGAATCCAATTGGTCGCACACTGCTCGTCCTACCAGCGTGTTACCCCAAAGCATTGTGGTCCATGAAGTCAGCATCAGCGAGTGCGCCTCTGCCAGGGTATTGAGCAAGAATCAAAGTCGCATTGGCCATCCCTGGACACGTGTTTCGAGGTCATTACCTGTCGTCAGCAGGGAATAGGCATGTGTGTAGGGTTGCTGCGTAGGCTGCCAAAAAATTTTCTCAGGTCCGGTACCGCTCGTGGCACGCAGGTGCGTAACCATGAGCTCGTCAGCCCCACCGGCTCAAGGGAGCCTGAATGTAAACATTAATCCAATTGGCCGCACACTGCTCGTCCTACCAGCGTGTTACCCAAAGCATTGTGGTCCATGAAGTCAGCATCAGCGAGTGCGCCTCTGCCAGGGTATTGAGCAAGAATCAAAGTTGCGTTGCCCTGGACACATGTTTCGAGGTCATTACCTCTCGTCAGCAGGGAATAGGCATGTGTGTAGGGTTGCTGCGTAGGCTGCCAAAAATTGTTCTCAGGTCCGGTACCGCTCGTGGCACGCAGGTGCGTAACCATGAGTTCGTCAGCCCCACCGGCTCAAGGGAGCCTGAATATAAACATGAATCTAATTGGTCACACACTGCTCGTCCTACCAGCGTGTTACCCCAAAGCATTGTGGTCCATGAAGTCAGCATCAGCGAGTGCGCCTCTGCCAGGGTATTGAGCAAGAATCAAAGTCGCGTTGGCCATCGCTTGAGCCGGTGGGGCTGACGAGCCCATGGATCAGCACTTGCGCGCCATGAGTGGTACTTTACCTGAGAATACGTTTTTGGCAGCCTACGCAGCAATTCTACACATATACCTACTCCCTGCTGACGAGAGGCAACTACCTCGAAACACGTGTCCAGGGATGGCTAACAAGACACATACTTTCACTTAAAACTTTGGCACAGGCGTATTCGCCGACGCTACTTCATGGACCACAATGCCTTGGGGTAACACGCTGGTAGGACGAGCAGAGTGCGGCCAATCGGACTTTTGTTTGTATTCAGGCTCCCTTGAGCCGGTGGGGCTGACGAGCCCATGGATCAGCACCTGCGCGCCATGAGTGGTACTTTACCTGAGAATACTTTTTTGGCAGCCTACGCAGCAACTCTACACATATACCTACTCCCTGCTGACGAGAGGCAACTACCTCGAAACACGTGTCCAGGGATGGCTAACGCGACACTTACTTTCAATTAAAACTTTGGCACAGGCGTATTCGCCGACGCTACTTCATGGACCACAATGCCTTGGGGTAACACGCTGGTAGGACGAGCAGAGTGCGGCCAATCGGACTTTTGTTTGTATTCAGGCTCCCTTGAGCCGGTGGGGTTGACGAGCCCATGGATCAGCACCTGCGCGCCATGAGTGGTACTTTACCTGAGAATACTTTTTTGGCAGCCTACGCAGCAACCCTACACATATACCTACTCCCTGCTGACGAGAGGCAACTACCTCGAAACACATGTCCAGGGAAGGCTAACGCGACACTTACTTTCACTTAAAACTTTGGCACATGCGTATTCGCCGACGCTACTTCATGGACCACAATGCCTTGGGGTAACACGCTGGTAGGACGAGCAGAGAGCGGCCAATCGGACTTTTGTTTTTATTCAGGCTCCCTTGAGCCGGTGGGGCTGACGAGCCCATGGATCAGCACCTGCGCGCCATGAGTGGTACTTTACCTGAGAATACTTTTTTGGCAGCCTACGCAGCAACCCTACACATATACCTACTCCCTGCTGACGAGAGGCAACTACCTTGAAACACGTGTCCAGGGATGGCTAACGCGACACTTACTTTCACTTAAAACTTTGGCACAGGCGTATTCGCCGACGCTACTTCATGGACCACAATGCCTTGGAGTAACACGCTGGTAGGACGAGCAGAGTGCGGCCAATTGGACTTTTGTTTGTATTCAGGCTTCCTTGAGCCGGTGGGGCTGACGAGCCCATGGATCAGCACCTGCGCGCCATGAGTGGTACTTTACCTGAGAATACTTTTTTGGCAGCCTACGCAGCAACCCTACACATATCCCTACTCCCTGCTGACGAGAGGCAACTACCTCGAAACACATGTCCAGGGATGGCTAACGCGACACTTACTTTCACTTAAAACTTTGGCACATGCGTATTCGCCGACGCTACTTCATGGACCACAATGCCTTGGGGTAACACGCTGGTAGGACGAGCAGAGAGCGGCCAATCGGACTTTTGTTTGTATTCAGGCTCCCTTGAGCCGGTGGGGCTGACGAGCCCATGGATCAGCACCTGCGCGCCATGAGTGGTACTTTACCTGAGAATACTTTTTTGGCAGCCTACGCAGCAACCCTACACATATACCTACTCCCTGCTGACGAGAGGCAACTACCTTGAAACACGTGTCCAGGGATGGCTAACGCGACACTTACTTTCACTTAAAACTTTGGCACAGGCGTATTCGCCGACGCTACTTCATGGACCACAATGCCTTGGGGTAACACGCTGGTAGGACGAGCAGAGTGCGGCCAATTGGACTTTTGTTTGTATTCAGGCTTCCTTGAGCCAGTGGGGCTGACGAGCCCATGGATCAGCACCTGCGCGCCATGAGTGGTACTTTACCTGAGAATACTTTTTTGGCAGCCTACGCAGCAACCCTACACATATACCTACTCCTTGCTGACGAGAGGCAACTACCTCGAAACACATGTCCAGGGATGGCTAACGCGACACTTACTTTCACTTAAAACTTTGGCACAGGCGTATTCGCCGACGCTACTTCATGGACCACAATGCCTTGGGGTAACACGCTGGTAGGACGAGCAGAGTGCGGCCAATCGGACTTTTGTTTGTATTCAGGCTCCCTTGAGCCGGTGGGGCTGACGAGCCCATGGATAAGCACCTGCGTGCCATGAGTGGTACTTTACCTGACAATACTTTTTTGGCAGCCTACGCAGCAACCCTACACATATACCTACTCCCTGCTGACAAGAGGCAACTACCTCGAAACACGTGTCCAGGGATGGCTAACGCGACACTTACTTTCACTTAAAACTTTGGCACAGGCGTATTCGCCGACGCTACTTCATGGACCACAATGCCTTGGGGTAACACGCTGGTAGGACGAGCAGAGTGCGGCAATCGGACTTTTGTTTGTATTCAGGCTCCCTTGAGCCAGTGGGGCTGACGAGGCCATGGATCAGCACCTGCGCGCCATGAGTGGTACTTTACCTGAGAATACTTTTTTGGCAGCCTACGCAGCAACCCTACACATATACCTACTCCCTGCTGACGAGAGGCAACTACCTCGAAACACGTGTCCAGGGATGGCTAACGCAACACTTACTTTAACTTAAAACTTTGGCACAGGCGTATTCGCTGACGCTACTTCATGGACCACAGTGCCTTGGGGTAACACACTGGTAGGACGAGCAGAGTGCGGCCAATCGGACTTTTGTTTGTATTCAGGCGCCCTTGAGCCGTTGGGGCTGACGAGCCCATGGATCAGCACCTGCGCGCCATGAGTGGTACTTTACCTGAGAATACTTTTTTGGCAGCCTACGCAGCAACCCAACACATATACCTACTCCCTGCTGACGAGAGGCAACTACCTCGAAACACGTGTCCAGGGATGGCTAACGCGACACTTACTTTCACTTAAAACTTTGGCACAGGCGTATTCGCCGACGCTAGTTCATGGACCACAATGCCTTGGGGTAACACGCTGGTAGTACGAGCAGAGTACGGCCAATCGGACTTTTGTTTGTATTCAGGCTCCCTTGAGCCGGTGGGGCTGACGAGCCCATGGATCAGCACCTGCGCGCCATGAGTGGTACTTTACCTGAGAATACTTTTTTGGCAGCCTACGCAGCAACCCTACACATATACCTACTCCCTGCTGACGAGAGGCAACTACCTCGAAACACGTGTCCAGGGATGGCTAACGCGACACTTACTTTCAATTAAAACTTTGGCACAGGCGTATTCGCCGACGCTACTTCATGGACCACAATGCCTTGGGGTAACACGCTGGTAGGACGAGCAGAGTGCGGCCAATCGGACTTTTGTTTGTATTCAGGCTCCCTTGAGCCGTTGGGGCTGACGAGCCCATGGATCAGCACCTGCGCGCCATGAGTGGTACTTTACCTGAGAATATTTTTTTGGCAGCCTATGCAGCAACCCTACACATATACCTACTCCCTGCTGACGAGAGGCAACTACCTCGAAACACGTGTCCAGGGATGGCTAACGCGACACTTACTTTCACTTAAAACTTTGGCACAGGCGTATTCGCCGACGCTACTTCATGGACCACAATGCCTTGGGGTAACACGCTGGTAGGACGAGCAGAGTGCGGCCAATTGGACTTTTGTTTGTATTCAGGCTCCCTTGAGCCGGTGGGGCTGACGAGCCCATGGATCAGCACCTGCACGCCATGAGTGGTACTTTACCTGAGAATACTTTTTTGGCAGCCTACGCAGCAACCCTACACATATACCTACTCCCTGCTGACGAGAGGCAACTACCTCGAAACACGTGTCCAGGGATGGCTAACGCGACACTTACTTTCACTTAAAACTTTGGCACAGGCGTATTCGCCGACGCTACTTCATGGACCACAATGCCTTGGGGTAACACGCTGGTAGGACGAGCAGAGTGCGGCCAATCGGACTTTTGACTGATGTTGTTCTGTTACTTCCTATTCCTATCCAGATACATCCACGGGCACAGGAGGGGACAGCTCCACGGACCAGGAGGAGCCACAGAGCCTAACAGGGACAGGAGGAGAGGAGTCAGGTGGACCCAGTGGCACGGAGGGCGAGTTGAGCCACACAGAGGAGTCCTCAGCACCATCCACCCCAGCTGAAGGCCAGAGCAGCTCTGAGGATGACTCCCCTGTGGAGGCGGGTTTCAGCAGCCACCAAACACCAGCTAGTGAGGCTGTTTCCGCCACCGCCACCATCACCACCCCCCTCCCATCGGATCCCATCCCAGAGGTCCCTGTGGGCTCCCGTGTTCGTGAGCATGTCTACTTTGTTCCAGGCACCGCACCCCTTGCCACTGTGTCCCCTGCTGCCCTGAGTGAGGAGCCTGTGGACTTACTTAAACAGGTGCATGTAGGGCAGACGTCGATGCTGAAGGTCCTCCATGCACACACAGGTCTGTTGACACAACTGGTGTCATTCATGGAGGGCATTTCCTCGGGCATGTCTACCCTACAAAGGCCCAACCAGTCCGTGGCCTCCTCCCTGATGGCAACAGTGTCCCTCCTCCAACAGTCCCACACCCCTCCTAACCCTGCACCACCCACGATTCCTAGCACACTACCTGTCCAAAGCACAGAGTCCCCCAAACCAAGGGCTAGACATGCACACAAGCAAGCGCAGGGGACTGATTCCACACTCACAGGGGCTGGTTTTCTGACACACACACAGTCATCCACAACCACGCCACAGTCCTCCGAGACCTCTCCCTCCCAGCCCCCTTCCCTTGCCTCACCTGCAAACCCATCCCCCCAGAAGCTCTTCCTCTGTGACCTTGGCCTATTCCCCACCGACCCAGCAGATCCTGATTACAAGGGGAAGAGGAAGTCCCCACACACAGAAGGGAGTACCCCTCACACCCGGACACCCTCCCCCAGGCGCAGTCAGACCGAGACGCCCACCCGCAAGTCCCCCCGGCGCAAGAAGAGCAAGAGCCCCCCACCAGCACGCAGCTCCAAGGCAAAGTCTCCGTCCTCCATCCCCCAGGCCACCACTCCAGAGGTACCCCCGCCACTCCCTGCCCCGGGTTCCCCCACACACAGATACACCATCCCCAAAATGCTAAGGCCATCCCCCCCTAGCACTTGCTCCTCCACACCTGGTCAGACAGTTGGTGCCACTGATGTGGGGACCGTGTCCCCACCCCCTGCCCTGCAGACCTCACCTGTCCCCCATTCCGCTCCCATGGATGTAGGCACTGCTTTGGAGTCCACGACCACCCCGTCTGACTTCGGCACTGCAGTGGTGGGCCAATCCACTTCATCTGACCTGCCCACTGGAGTTGTGCCGGCACCCACCCCATCTGACTTGTGCCCCACAGTTGTGACAGCATCCACCACTTCAGTCATCTCCACTGCAGTTGCAAGTGTCTCGCCTGCATCCCCCCAGAAGCTCTTCCTCTGTGACCTTGGCCTATTCCCCACCGACCCAGCAGATCCTGATTACAAGGGGAAGAGGAAGTCCCCACACACAGAAGGGAGTGCCCCTCACACCCGGACACCCTCCCCCAGGCGCAGTCAGACCGAGACGCCCACCCGCAAGTCCCCCCGGCGCAAGAAGAGCAAGAGCCCCCCACCAGCACGCAGCTCCAAGGCAAAGTCTCCGTCCTCCATCCCCCAGGTCACCACTCCAGAGGTTCCCCCGCCACTCCCTGCCCCGGGTTCCCCCACACACAGATACACCATCCCCAAAATGCTAAGGCCATCCCCCCCTAGCACTTGCTCCTCCACACCTGGTCAGACAGTTGGTGCCACTGATGTGGGGACCGTGTCCCCACCCCCTGCCCTGCAGACCTCACCTGTCCCCCATTCCGCTCCCATGGATGTAGGCACTGCTTTGGTGTCCACGACCACCCCGTCTGACTTCGGCACTGCAGTGGTGGGCCAATCCACTTCATCTGACCTGCCCACTGGAGTTGTGCCGGCACCCACCCCATCTGACTTGTGCCCCACAGTTGTGACAGCACCCACCACTTCAGTCATCTCCACTGCAGTTGCAAGTGTCTCGCCTGCATCCCCCACCTCTTCACTGCCTCCTTCTGCTGCGCCATGATCCTGTCCCTGCGGTGCCTGGCCTGCCCCATGTATGCCCCTCCGAGGTGATGACCCCGGTCCTTAGCAGTGCAGGCAAGCAAGGTGTGACAGTTGTCACTCTAGTTCACTCCTTGGCATTTTGACATGGACTGGCCATTGGCTTTTTGGTTGCACAGACGTTTAGCATTTCATATACTGAATTTGTCACTCTAGTTCACTCCTTGCCATTTGGACATGGACTGACCATTGGCCTTTTGTTGGAACAGACGTTTCACTTTTCATATGCTGAATAAAGCTTTTTACTTTGTCCCTGTGAACTTGATTTAGCTGTACATCATGTTGATGTTGTTTTACATGCCCTTGCACCTGTAATGCTTGGTTTAAAATGTTGCATACTGATGTGTTGATGTGAGGTACTCCCTGTGGTCCATGAGATGTGTATCCTATTCTGGTGGGTATCCATGTCATCCTTTGCAGCTACCTGGGTGTGTCTGGTTCAAGTATTTGTGTACATCTCTCTGTGAGCATTTCATTGCCATGGTCACATCTGTGGCTTGCACCCCTACACATATGATGTCCTTACCATTGTCCAAATTGTCACTTCAACATACTTCGTGCTCATCACTACAGGTCCTACAGGTGTGGCCATCATTGTAATAGGAGCAACTGGGTCCTCTGTGCAACTTGCTAGACATATGTTTGGGGTATGTGCAGTTGACTTAGGGGAGACTCCCATACCCAGGCTGTTCTGACCAGAGCCTTCATTGTGTGGTAACTGATGGCTGACTGGCCAAGTGTTCTGCAGACATGAGTGGGACTTGCGGTGAATATGTTTGGCACAGCTGCCCTCCCACAGGAGTTGTGTCCCCTCAAGTTAGTATGTTGTCCAGTGACATGGCTTGGGCCCATGGTGTGTGTTGTATGTGCATGTGTGTGTCCACATCCCTGTTCATACACAGACAGTGTTCCCTTGATATGTTCCTGTTGTTGATGCTAGCTGAGTGGTACTGGGTTAATCCCACTACTTTTCCAATGGGCTACCAGATGTGTGGGTGCATGACTCACTACTGTTAATTGGTGTATCATCATTGTGATTTGTCAGTTCTGAGTGTTGATGATGTTGTCAGACACAGATGGGACACAGTCAGGGTTCCTCAAGGCACTTGCTTGTTCACAATATCATGTAGTTGTCCCTAGGTGGTAGTTCTCAGTGATTGAGACATTTATATGTGTGTGTGACTGCTCCCACTTGTCGGGTTCATGGCAGCGATGCTGGCAGGTGTCAGCATGGGTGCCTTGTGTTCCTCCTTAGCATCTGCATAGTCCTGGGACTGTGGCAGGGATTCTGAAGGTCACATGACCTTTGAGGTCACGGCCATGTACCGCATACTGTGCAGTGTGTCTGTCATTCCCCAGGGTTGTAAACAGTCCTTGTGTGATGAGTGTGTGCACCTTAGTTCCTGGCAACATTCCTGTGTTTGTCATGGGTGCATGTGCAATGTCACCTGTCCATGTGGACTTCACAGATACACATTGTTGCAGTTCAGGTGTGTGGTGTTGATGGTGGACTGATGTGAATGTTTGCATGGATGGTCCCCTAGCTCTGTTTGTCCATGGATGAGGGGCCATGGTGAGTGATTTGTGTTTGTGTATGTGTGATGTACGTTTGTGGCACAGGACACAAGTCTGGGTTTCCCAGTTTGTACGACATCTGCCTTTAGCATCACAGTGGAGGTGTCATGCATGCTTGTGTCACCCCACTGTCTGTTCCCTGGGGGTAGTGGTGTTGTGTGTCAGTCTCTTGCTGTGTTAGTTGGTGTTCATTCCAGCTTGTGTCACATGTGTCTGTTGTGCTCCCTCTCATCTCCCAACGCCTGATTGCCAACTGAGGGTGTCCCAATGATGGTTTACTTTTGTATGGCACTGTGTCCACATCTGTGTCACTGTGGTTCAGCCCCCCTCATGTGTTGTGTAGTTACCTGGGGATACTGTGACACACACACACATGTTGTGTCCGATGTGCAGTGTGAGTTTGCCTGTTTGTGCATCTGCACCAGTGCATTGGTATTGCTGTTGTGGGCCTTGGTCTGGATGCTGTTTGTGTGATTTTGCATGCTGTCCCTGTGAGACATTTCACATCATTGTACACATTCATCCTGGTTGTTGGGTGCCATTGCTGGCATGGAATGTGAGTTTGTGAGCTGACACCTACAGTCTACACATGTTGTTTTGATTGGTGTGTCTATTTTCGAGATGTGTGCATGCTTGGTGATGGTCACTTCTGCTGTTGTGTCATTGTACGCTGTGTGCATTGTCAGCCGCCATGTGTGGTGCTTGTCTGCACATGGCCGAGAGTGTTATGTTTTCACAGCACTGTTAGCCTCACCATATCTCTGTGTGTATGGGACACAACCACTAGTTTGCCCTAGAAATGTTTGATGTGTTGGGAGCAGGGATCATACATGCTGTTTGTTATTTGCAGCTTTTACCATGATGACACTTACCTTTTGGTCACTGTGTTGAGGGGGGTTTGGGACCATCACCACAATGCTCCACATTTGCTGCATTTTGTGAGCCCCCACTTAACTTCTGCTCTACACAGTGAGGGGGTGTTCTTTTTACATTGCCACAGTGCTATGGTGACGCTTGCCTTGTGTATGTCACACTCATGTGTTCGTCACACATGTGCTGTTACTTACATTTTCTGCTCGTAGCCATAATCACTGTTGTGGGCATTTGTCACAGACTACACACTGTTGTCATGATATCATGGGGGATGTATTTTGCGGACATACCTGATTTTTGGGTATGCTGGATGTGTTGCGCATCACCCATCCTATGGGTGGGGGTGGCAGTAGTGATAAGCAACAGGTCCCCTGTGAGTGGGGGTGGCAGGGGTGATGGGCAACATAAGCACTATAGGTGTGGGTGGCAGGGGTGATGGGAAACAGGTCCCCTGTGAGTGGGGGTGGCAGGGGTGATGGGCAACATAAGGCCTATGGCTGGGGTTAACAGGGGTGATGGGCAACATAGTCCCTATGGGTGTGGGTGGCAGGGGTAATGGGCAACATAAGCACTATGGGTGTGGGTGGCAGGGGTGATGGGCAACAGGTCCCCTGTGAGTGGGGGTGGCAGGGGTGATGGGCAACATAAGCCCTGTGAGTGGGGGTGGCAGGGGTGACGGGCAACATAAGCACTATGGCTGGGGGTGGCAGGGGTGATGGGCAACATAAGCCCTATGGTCGGGGGTGGCAGGGGTGATGGGCAACATAAGCACTATGGGTGGGGTGGAAGTAGTGATGAGCAACAGGTCCCCTGTGAGTGGGGGTGGCAGGGGTGATGGGCAACATAAGCCCTATGGCTGGGGGTGGCAGGGGTGATGGGCAACATAAGCACTATGGGTGGGGGTGGCAGTAGTGATGAGCAACAGGTCCCCTGTGAGTGGGGATGGCAGGGGGGATGGGCAACATAAGCCCTATGGGTGGGGGTGGCAGGGGTGATGGGCAACATAAGCCCTATGGGTGGGGGTGGCAGTAGTGATGAGCAACAGATCCCCTGTGAGTGGGGGTGGCAGGGGTGATGGGCAACATAAGCCCTATGGGTGGGAGTGGCAGTATTGATGAGCAACAGGTCCCCTGTGAGTTGGGGGTGGCAGGGGTGATGGGCAACATAAGCCCTGTGAGTGGGGGTAGCAGGGGTGATGGGCAACATAAGCACTATGGGTGTGGGTGGCAGGGGTGATGGGCAACAGGTCCCCTGTGAGTGGGGGTGGCAGGGGTGATGGGCAACAGGTCCCCTGTGAGTGGGGGTGACAGGGGTGATGGGCAACATAAGCCCTGTGAGTGGGGGTGGCAGTAGTGATGAGCAACAGGTCCCCTGTGAGTGGGGGTGGCAGGGGTGATGGGCAACATAAGCCCTGTGAGTGGGGGTGGCAGGGGTGATGGGAAACATAAGCCCTGTGAGTGGGGGTGGCAGGGGTGATGGGCAACATAAGCCCTGTGAGTAGGGGTGGCAGGGGTGATGGGCAACATAAGCACTATGGGTGTGGATGGCAGGGGTGATGTGCAACAGGTCCCCTGAGAGTTGGGGTGGCAGGGGTGATGGACAACATAAGCCCTGTGAGTGGGGGTGACAGGGGTGATGGGCAACATAAGCCCTATGGCTGGGGGTGGCAGGGGTGATGGGCAACATAAGCCCTATCGGTGGGGGTGGCAGGGGTGATGAGCAACAGGTCCCCTGTGAGTGGGGGTGGCAGGAGTGATGGGCAACATAAGCCCTATGGGTGGGGGTGGGAGTAGTGATGAGCAACAGGTCCCCTGTGAGTGGGGGTGGCAGGGGTGGTGGGCAACATAAGCCCTATGGCTGGGGGTGGCAGGGGTGATGGGCAACATAAGCCCTATGGCTGGGGTGGCAGTAGTGATGAACAACAGGTCCCCTGTGAGTGGGGGTGGCAGGGGTGATGGGCAACATAAGCCCTATGGGTGGGGGTGGCAGGGGTGATGAGCAACAGGTCCCCTGTGAGTGGGGGTGGCAGGGGTGATGGGCAACATAGTCCCTATGGGTGGGGGTGGCAGTAGTGATGGTCAACAGGCCCCCTATGGGTGGGGGTGTTAGTGGTGCTGGCCATGCAACCCCTATGGTGGGCTGTTGTTAGTGGCCAGGATATGGATCCCCTGTGTGTGTGTGCCATTTTGCGGGTATGTGTCGTTTGTTTATGTGGTAGGTGTCTGACTTACCGCCTGCGCCGTCGGCGTCGGTCCCTGATCCGGTCATAGATGTAGAGTACTGGTATGACCTGCGCGATGGGATTTATGATGTATTCGTGTCGTACACGCTGCTTGTTGCTCCGTCTCGTACCCTCTGCAAGCTGATCCATCTCGTAGCCGTGCATTGATTTGTGGCGCGAATCGTAGCTGATATTTCTTGTTTTCCGGATGCTGTGACGTGCCGTACGTGACGATCCGTCCGGAGCGTAGGAAGTACGCATCGTACTTGTCATGCCGGAAACTGCTATGGATACTGCTTCCGGGCAACACGGTTCCTCTTTGGAAGTTACGGCTCGGACGGAGAATGGGGCTTGATTCACAGCCTACGCGTCGGTCGTTTTTTTGGCAGTTATGCGCATCGTACTTACTCTACAGGACGGACCGGCTCCGGGTACGTGTCGGTCGCAGGGTAAGGCTACAGACAGCTGTCCGACCGGCCATCGGAATCGGCCCCATAGTAGTTTACGTTAGTAGCGGGATAACATTAGGGTGACCAGCCGTCCCGGATTTCCCGGACGGTCCCTGCTTTTGGAGAAGTGTCCCAGTGTCCCGACAATTTTCTCCAAATTGTACAAATGTCTGGGTTTTTGGGTAGTGCCTGGGTTATGTCCTGGTTTTTAAGGGAGGGTCGGGTGAACCTGCACGTTAATCACAGTGTTGTGCAGGCTCACATTTCGACCAGCTCTCTTAGAAACAGGAACAGCGTTCAATTCTTTAAACTCTCCTGCGGTGCTGCTTCATCTCATTTAAGCAGCACAGCAGGATTTAATGAGGTGTGAATCGGGGCTGCAGAGGCCATAGGGCAAGGCCAGGCCCACCAGCAACCGGACCCTGGAGCTCTTCCCAGAACGGGAAGTAAAGTAATGAAGTAAAGTGAAAATATATATTTTTTTAAAACACAAATATATATATTATGGAAAATGCCTCGAAATTTGTTGATTTCTTTTTACAGGAGCATGTCAAGAAATTACCTTCTTACATACAAGATACTGGGGATTTGATTTTCTTGGCAAAATCAATCATGTAAAATGGGAACCAGGATATGTGTTAATCTCCTAAAATGAGACTTCGCTCTATACGAGCATTCATCATAAGGACGGTTTGAAAGCTGTGGAACATTTCTTGAGTACACGACCCATTAACAGACATTTACATAACAAAATGATCTTGAATATGATTTCTAATTGTCTGGAAAACAACTTTTTTTTGTTCCACAATCAAATTTATCAACAGCTCAGGGGCGTTGCCATGGGGGCTTGCTTCTCTCCGAGTTATGCCTGCTTGCATATGGGACTCTGGGAGGAGCAGGTCCTCATGGCAATCCACGGAGATATTTTAAGAACTCAGATTGTTTGCTGGTATAGGTATATCGATGACTTATTTTTAATTTGGAATGGCACGGAACAGGCAGCACAAGATTTTATTGTGAAATTGAACATCAATGATTTAAATCTTAAATTTACGGCTATGATGAGTAAGAGCAGTATATTTTATTTGGATGTGGAGGTATTTGTATCTAATAACAGATTAGAAACACGACTTCATAGAAAGCCCACATCCGGCAATACAGTCCTACATGCACAAAGTCATCATCCTGCACACTTAATCAATAGTATACCGTTTGGGGAAATGTTGAGGATTCGTAGGATCTGTAGCTCAGACAGGGAATGCATCTCAGCTCAGCTGGAGAGTAAAGAGAGATTTCTAGACAGAGGATATTCTGAAAATATCCTGAACCAAGCTATGACTAAGGCTAACAAAATACAGAGATCGGATGCATTGAGGAATAAAGCCACCATTGATATTGATCAGGATCAGCCTACTCGACTGATATTAACCTACAATCTGCAGCACAAAACATTACGTAGGATTATCAATAGGAGTTGGCCATTGGTCTGCAATGACCCAGTCTTGGGTAAAGTGATGATGAAATCCCCCAGTATCGCATTTAGAAGAGCGCGATCTATGAGCAGTTTCCTAGTTAAGAGCAGTCCAGAGGTCAGACTTACTAGCACATGGCTTAACAATAGAAAGGGTTTTATCAAATGTGCCACATGCAAAGCCTGTAAGTACGGGATTAGTACACAACTATACCAATCGCCATTTCAGATGAATCCAGTGAAAATCACTAAGGCTCTAAACTGTCAAACGGAGTATGCGATATATGTGCTGGAGTGCTCTTGTGGCCTGCGGTACGTTGGGAGCACGAAACTGCAGGTTCACAAACGGGTGCTCCAGCACATTAGAGCCATCACTAACAGCGATGCTGCATACCCGGTGGCGAGGCACTTTAGGGAGTGCCATGAGAATAATTTGTTGCATCTTAAATATTTTGTTATTGACACGGTTTTGCCACTGAGAAGGGGTGGCAATCGTGAACGAATATTGTGCCAAATGGAAACAAGATATATACTCAAACTGGATAATAAGACACCCCAGGGGTTGAATGCTAGTGAGGACTTTTTTACCTGTCTTTAATAATGAATAATTACTGGCAGATATCTTAATTCATTGAAACTGCTGCCTCCTGATACAAGTTTTTAAAGAATCTGATGATTTTAAAGCATGTGCATAAGTAGAGGGGACCAATGATAATATATTCATATGTTTACATACCATATTCACGGCTGTGATTGGATGTAAAAAGGCGTACTTTGTACATCACCTTTTGCACTTTATATTTTCCCACAAGAGGGTGTTTGGGCCCACCGGGGCGGATAATTAGGAATTTTTATGCATGTAATGAGTTCTCAATGTTGCAATAACTCGGTTAATGTTCCTCTGAGCTATTGATATTATTATTCGGCATTTAAGTCTAAATTGAATTAATGACAACCAAGCTATATATGTTTAACTGTGTACTCTAGAAATGATTGGATTCGCAATTATGCTGCCAACTCTATGAGGTTCATTGGTTTTAAATAACATAACGTTTTAGCTGAGGATTTTTTAGCATTTTTATGGTATTTTATCAATGCTATGACTCCAAAATAACTTTAGATCCCCAGTTGGTGATTTTCGGAATCTTTGAGGAGGTCTCCAGCTTTGCGAAGAAGCTAGTATTTTACGTTATACTACTGGCTAGAAGGGAGATATGCAGAAAGTGGAAGGACCCTTCACCTCCTTCTATCAATGAATGGTACGCCTCTGCCCTGCATGTTTCTAAGTTTGATTTGGCTAGAGCAGGGAATCCAGACAAAAGATCTTTTTGGCACCTTCTTAAATGGGATCAGTGAGACTCTGGGTTTTTTTTTTTTTTTTTCCCCAGGTCCAATGATTAAGCCATCTATCCCACTGCTTGGTATAAGCGGTGCTCTGATTCCTTTTTCAGCACTTAGGTAGCACCCTGCCGGAACTCCTGAGGTTATGGTATGGTGATCGCTGGTATGTCAAGCCCTATTGCTGTGGGACGAGGCCCCCGTTCCATGTCTGTCCCTCCCAGTTGGTATGAACTGTGACAGCATATTGCTTGTAAGCCTATTGATTGCGCATATAGAACCTTGGTGGCATATGAGGACAAAAAAAAAATAATGAATAATTACTGGCAGATATCTTAATTCATTGAAACTGCTGCCTCCTGATACAAGTTTTTAAAGAATCTGATGATTTTAAAGCATGTGCATAAGTAGAGGGGACCAATGATAATATATTCATATGTTTACATACCATATTCACGGCTGTGATTGGATGTAAAAAGGCGTACTTTGTACATCACCTTTTGCACTTTATATTTTCCCACAAGAGGATGTTTGGGCCCACTGGGGCGGATAATTAGGAATTTTTATGCATGTAATGAGTTCTCAATGTTGCAATAACTCGGTTAATGTTCCTCTGAGCTATTGATATTATTATTCGGCATTTAAGTCTAAATTGAATTAATGACAACCAAGCTATATATGTTTAACTGTGTACTCTAGAAATGATTGGATTCGCAATTATGCTGCCAACTCTATGAGGTTCATTGGTTTTAAATAACATAACGTTTTAGCTGAGGATTTTTTAGCATTTTTATAGTATTTTATCAATGCTATGATTTTATTCATGAATATGTATATATTTATATATTTATTTATGTATATATTTACCGAGTTCAGCGCTATTTTGCACACTGATATTCATCATTGTACTGTAAGGCGTTGTATTTTGCACAAAAGCATCCGAACCTATTACCAATGCAAGGACAATCCGGGTCTATCTTCGTCTTGTGGAATGGATGTTGGTGACGGAGAAATGGAAATATATATATATAAGTATATATTATCTACTGGCGGTCGCCAGTAGATAGTTATAGTTACAACCTAGTTTCCATAGGAAATCTCAAAATTCTATTTTGAATAACTTTGGCGCCGGTTGACGAATCCTCGCGAAATTTTCAAAACTAATGGGGCGCTCCATTCAGCTCCTACCCTGAAAGTCTCGGGGTGATTCGTCAAGCGGGGGCCGAGAAAAAGGGGGGGTCCCAAAATGCGTTTTCCCCATGCATTTTTCCATAGGACCTTTAGTCGCAGCTACAGCCCGAACGGCTGAACAGAGTTACGTGAAATTTGGCAGAGAGGTAGCCATAAGGTCAAGGAAGTGCCTTTTGCAGGTCTGGTCTAAATCTGTTCAGTATTTCCTGAGAAAATAGCATTTAAAAGCATATCAATATCTAGACGCGCGCACCATGCGCGCACTGTGCACGCACCCTGCCGTGCGCGAGCGCAATTCTGATTGGTTGTTAGATGTCGGTAAACATTCGAATCGGTCGAAACCAGGAAGTGTCGGCCGCCATTTTGTCTCTCGCAGTCTGAGGGGGTGAAAAAAAAGGTGGAGAACGTGAAAAGGGGGCAGAGTGGACAGTTCCTGACCCCCTACCCTTGGTCATGGGGTCACAGAAGGACCGTGGGTGCGCGCTCCGAGTGCCCACAGCGCGCGCACGGTGGGAGCACGGTAAAAAACCTGAAAATAAATAAATACATAACTTAGCATTTAAAAAAACGTACAAATTCACTAAAAAAACATAGGTTTCACACACGTTATAGTTACGAATTAGCATTTAAAAAACCTTGCAAATTCACTTAAAAAACCATAGGTTTCACACATGTTATAGTTAGCTGGACATTTCCCTCGTAAATACCAATGAAATTCCCCCGTTATAGTTAGTGCAGGCAACTATAACTCACGCGACCGCAATCCTCTGCTGATGATGTCAGATATTACATCACTGATGACATATGTGTCTTTATGAAAAATAAATATTTGTAATATATGTATAGCTAAAGATTAATGGAAGAAGACATGGGTAAATAAGTGTCTAAATACAGTGATGTAATATCTGACGTCATCAGCAGAGGATTGTGGTCGCGTGAGTTATAGTTGCCTGCACTAACTATAACGGGGTAATTTCATTGGTTTTTTACGAGTGAAATGTCCAGCTAACTATAACATGTGTGAAACCTATGGTTTTTTAAGTGAATTTGCAAGGTTTTTTAAATGCTAATTCGTAACTATAACGTGTGTGAAACCTATGGTTTTTTCAGTGAATATATTACCTACTGGCGGTCGCCAGTAGGTAGTTATAGTTAGGACCACGTTTCCATAGGAAATCCGCAACATTCTATTTTGAATAACTTTGGCGCCGGTCGACGAATCATCGCAAATTTTTCAAAATAGGTGGGGCGCTACGCTCCGCTCCTACCCTGAAAGTCTCGGGGGGATTCGTCAAGCGGGGGCTGAGATAAAAGGGGGGTCCCAAAACGCGTTTTTCCCATGCATTTTTCCATAGGACCTTTAGACAGGGCTACAGCCTGAACGGCTGAACAGAATTACTAGAAATTTGGCAGAGAGGTAGTCCTCAGGTCAAGGAAGTGCCTTTTGTAGGTTTGGTGTAAATCTGTTCAGTAGATTCTGAGAAAATAGCCTTTAAATCAATATATATATCTGAGCCAGCTTACGGTGCGCTTACGGTACGCTTACCGTACGCGTACGGTGGCGTGCGCGAGCGCGATTCTGATTGGCTCTTAGATCTTCTGCTGATGACATATGTGTCTTTATGAAAAAAAATATTTGTAATATATGTATAGCTAAAAATGTATGGAAGAAGACATGGGCAAATAAGTGTCTAAATACAGTATTAGCATCAGCAGAGGATTGCGTGAGTTATAGTTGCCTGCACTAACTATAACGGGGGAATTTCATTGGTTTTTTATCAGTAAAATTTCCGCTAACTATAACATGTGTGAAACCTATGGTTTTTTCAGTGAATATATATATATATATATATATATTATCTACTGGCGGTCGCCAGTAGATAGTTATAGTTAGGACCGTGTTTCCATAGGAAATCTCAAAATTCTATTTTGAATAACTTTGGCGCCGGTTGATGAATCTTTGCGAAATTTTCAAAACTAATGGGGCGCTCCGCTCAGCTCCTACCCTGAAAGTCTCGGGGGGATTCGTCAAGCGGAGGCCGAGAAAAAAGGGGGGTCCCAAAACACGTTTTCCCCATGCATTTTCCCATAGGACCTTTAGTCGAAGGTACAGCCCGAACGGCTGAACAGAATTACTTGAAATTTGGCAGAGAGGTAGTCCTCAGGTCAGGGATGTGCCTTTTGCATATATGGAGTCAATCTGTTCAGTAGTTCCTGAGAAAATTGCAGTTAAAAGCACATACATATCTATAGCCGCGCACCGTGCGAGCGTAATTCTGATTGGTTGCTACATGTCAGTCAACGTTCGAATCGGTCGAAATCAGGAAGTGTTGGCCGCCATTTTGTTTGTTTTCAGTGCGAGAGTGGAAAAGGAAGGTGGCGAACGTGAAAAGGGGGCAGGGTAGAGAGTTCCTGACCCTCTCGCCTTTGTCAAGGGGTCCCTGAAGGACCCCGAAGGCAGAAAAAAACATTTAATTTTTTTTTTTTTTAATCGCGGGGGTGTGCGCACCGTGCGCGCACGGTGAAAAACCATTTAAAAAAAATAATAATTAATGCGTAGTTTATTGAAAAATAAATATATAAAAAAAATAATAATACATACATAACCTAGCATTTAAAAAACCGTACAAATTCACTGAAAAAACCATAGGTTTCACACACGTTATAGTTCGGAATTAGCATTTAAAAAACCTTGCAAATTCACTTAAAAAACCATAGGTTTCACACATGTTATAGTTAGGTGGATATTTTACTCGTAAAAAACCAATGAAATTCCATCGTTATAGTTAGTTCAGATAACTATAACTTGCGCGACCGCCACTCTATCACAAGGATGATGTCATCAGTGATGTGAAGAGTGATGCCACTGACCATGTCATGAGTGATGTAATATGTGACGTCATGAGCAGAGGATTGCGGGCGCGCAAGTTATAGTTATCTGAACTAACTATAACGGTGGAAATTCATTGGTTTTTTACGAGTGAAATATCCACCTAACTATAACATGTGTGAAACCTATGGTTTTTTGAGTGAATATATATATATATATATATATATATATATATATATATAAATAGTACAGTCTCCACACTGTCACGCAGTTTCTGCTTTCAGCTTCCACAGCTTTCACAGCTTATCCCAACGCGAAAGAAAAGGAGAAACGGACCCTCACGGCTCAGGCAGGAAGATTTTATTTCATTTACCTCCCTCTGCGACGCGTTTCGAGCACTGAGTGCCCTTGATCACACACAGGGTATTACATCCGCCATTACTTTTAACCAATTGCATCATATATCACGTGACCATCACCAAATAAACATAGTAGAGATACTTCGCTTCTCACATCATGTGTTAATACGAGGTTGGTGTTTGTTAACATTCATGAGGTAAAACAGACTTAATTGCACTTGTGAGCTGTTATTTTAAACTGCTTAAAATGCAGTATTGTAAAATACCTTTTTACAGTGGATAATATAAATACAATAAATACATAGAAATATCGCTAAGAACATTTTCTGTATAAAAATATATATATATATACTTTTTTGTATTAAAAAAATATATAAAACCACTTAAAACTACAGTGTAGGGCATAGTCACTTGTAAACATTCTTGATATATATATGTAAACAAATCATTTGTGCAAAATAGATCAAATGTGCAAAATTTCGCAAATTATGTAACTGCCCCTTTCACATTCTTTGTGCATCAGTTTGGTTCCTTCTCAAATGTAATTTTATATTGGCATTAATACGTAACACCTTTAACCTCATAAATCAATCTGTTATAGCGAAATCAACTTTCTAGTTTTATATTTGTGTTTGCTTCTTCTGACTAATCTCAAAAACTGTGGGGTATTGTGTGTGTAATCAAAAAAAACTTTATTGATACACATCCCTCACCATTTAATCCCTACTACCATCTCCGTGCAGAAAAATATATATATATATATATATATATATAACCTTCTACTGGCGGTGGCCAGTAGATAGTTATAGTTAGTGCCTATTTTCCATAGGAAATCCGCAACATATATATATCGATATATATTTGTATATAAGAAGCCCTGAGACCTAATAGTACATTTAGTCCTATATCTATTTCAATGTCTTTGCCCGTCCCGGTTTTTCATTCTGAAAATCTGGTCACCCTAGATAACATGCAATCATTGGGCATTAGTCTGTGACACCCAACGGTTTCGAAACGCTATAGTAACGATTACTGCTGCGCTATGAAAAAAAGTAAGGTAACCGTGTTTAAAGTCATTCCTCTTCAAATATTGCTTAGAGTTATAGTACCAAACCCTTATTTGAGTTTACAACCGCTGTCATCGAAAATATAGAGTTACTGCAGTAATAATGTGCAAAACAAATCCACTATCATTACAAAACTAATCTGCCGTTTCCGTAGTACTGCAGCTTTAACCACTGATCGCGTTTCTGTCATGCATTACTTTTGTCCTTCTGCAGCAACCGTAGTTGGTTGCTTTTGGTTGGTTTAAGGTACCGGATGCGGAAGTGCCGATCTTTTCCTCTCTGGATCGCTGGCAGGTACGGAGAGTGTTCTCGTGGTCTTGTGAAACGATCGTATTCCATCCTTTATATGGGGGGTCCGATTTTTTTCGGGGTCGCTGTTGACGCTCTTGTCGTAGCGCTCGGGTCCCGCCGCTGCCAGTATGGAGCGGCGGAATGTAATGATTGAGGGTAACAAACGGACGCGAGCCTTCTGCGCTCTTTAACTCCATGTTTTCTGTTTCTCTTTTCCCGTAGTTCCCGGTCAGCACTAACTTCCAGACATGGTGAGTATCCGGTAACTTAGTGTTTTCATGTTCGAAGTGTGCGTGTGCGTTGTTTAGTTTCTGGGGCTGTTACTAACGTGTTTTTGGATTCAATTTCTGTGTAGCTGTATATAACGGAGCGTAGTTTACCATTGGGTTGTAGGTGTATTCCGGGGAAGGATTATTTTACACCCGGCTTGGGACTGGCTGTGTTTTAGACTAATACAGGAGTTATTATAACTTGTTGTGAGTGAACATGTAGATCTTTGTGAGGCTTCCTGTGTAAAAGTCAACATTCTGTATTTTCCTGGCGTATGGGTATGTCATAATATGTATAGGTGTTAATAGTTTATTATCGCGGTCATTATAACTGCAGAATTTAAGGGTCGAATTATGTCTCAAGAAAGACATGCAATGAATGCAGCGTAGCGTGGCATAAACTGGCAGTACTTATTTTTTTTTAATTTCAGCAGTTTAATCATGGGCAGTGATGTAAATCCCAAGCACCCATTTAACCTATGGAAATCGCAATAAATAACTGAAAGGTGATCGGTTAACCTCTGCAAAGTATGCGTAGATCTGCAGCATTATAATTCCAGTTGGTGGTGGTAGGATGCGGTTTATTTGCGGAATGGTATACTGCATAAGTTTGCGTGCTACGGTAGGGAGTCTACTGAAAGTGAAGGCCATTGGGTGTTATTGATTTCCTATTGCAATTGCAGAAAGTGCGGTTTTTTCCTTTCTTCAGTGGGTTGGAACCGTGACTTTGATTTAACAAACTTAGATGCTGATTTGTTTCTGTTTACGTTTTGAGTTTTTAACGTAAATATTTTGAACGTTTAGATTTGTTTGCAACATAAAAATCTAAATGGTAAAAGTCCTATTGATTTATTTAAATGTTTAACTTGGTATTCCCTGAGAGCCACGATGAATTGATTAGATATACTCCCAACCTCTGCTGCTATTGGTTATTTTGAGGTATGTACCTGGTCATGAATAGTTGACAATCGTTCAGGAAGTTTATTATTTTCACTACCTTTCAGCCTCGCAAAATCGAAGAGATCAAAGACTTCCTGCTGACAGCCAGGAGAAAAGACGCTAAATGTAAGTATACTATTCGGGGTGGGCAGCAGAAAATCGTGTAATTCTAAATGTTGGTAATAAAAGGAAATGTGGCAAGTATGTTCCATTTTGGTAAGGGAAGACCTGAGTGCAGAGACCCGATCATTAGGCAATTTCTGATCCTTTATAATTATTGGCTTGTAGGTTGCATGGCTTAATGAACTGTCTAAAATATATACCCTAGCCTATACACACGTCTGCCTGTTTTCTCACCTACTCAGTACTTTTTTTGCGTGTCCCAGAGCTACATTCATATATTTGGTATTTGTGTTGCACAAACCTAACCAAAAAATTGTAGAGCTGCACAGGGTTAAAAACGTTGATATAATCGAGTGTACTGTTCGTAGTGATGGAGAATCATTTAAAAACCTCTTGTGTTCTTTCCTAAATTGGAGCAGTCATGATGGAATAGATCCTGGGTGCAAATATGGTGAACAGATGTTGACTTGTATTTTTTGCTTTTCCTTGTTTCCTATTGGTGTTCAAATGTCTGGAATGCTAAGAGTAACCAATGAGGGCAGCTTGTCAGCCAGATAGGTGGGTCTTCCATTGGTGATACTTTGTAGATTTTACAGCTGGTTTCGAAGATGATAGGAGCGGTTAGTGGGAACCAGTGAAGTTCTATCAGGGTGGAGGTGATAGCATTTTCTTTAGGGACTAGACGTGCTGTGGGTGTTTCCTGAGGTTGGGCAAACGGGTGTAGGAGTCCATGGAACAAGGTGTTCCACGATCCAGATGCAAGAGTACAAGGGCTTGAACAGCAGTTTTGAAGTCTTTCTGGGGGGGGAAAGGCTACATATTCTGAAGTATTGACAGCTGATACTGGCAGCCATGGTTTTCTTCAGAAAAGGTTTGAGGTTGAGTTTGTGTCCCGTGTAAATCCAAGTGATTGGCGTTAGGTGATAGTTGGGGTTGGAATATGTCGTCTTAATCTTGCGGTCGGAGTAGTTGCTTATTTTTAATAGCAGGACGTTTGGTCTTCAGTTAGTTGGAAGATGTCTGGATGAGTGTGTAAAGCTTGGGGTGCTCAAAGCTGATGGGACCTTAAGTAGTTGTCATAGGTCTAGAAGTGAATTTGTCAGTCAGGTGGCTTAATGTAGAGGTTGAAGATGTCCATGTGGGAACCCGGTCTTGCCCATGTAAACAAACTCTGTTGGATAGGTAGTCTGTGAGTCAGTGGAGCACCCTGGCAGTCGGTTCAATACGTCGGACTGTACGTTAAGGTGGGAGGGTGTCAAATGTGGATTATAGATCAAACACTATCAATCTTTTGGTCAGTAGGGTGACCTTTATGATGTGTATTGAGACCGCTGCAGCTTTATCTGGAGCTGCATTCATCATAATGAAGATTGTCATTCATGTGATCGTATAGTTGTGCGGACTGCTGCTTAGAGCTTGCTTGTGAATGATATGTGAGGTGATCGCCGGTCTGGTGTCTGTTTCTTCAGGAGAGCATTTGGCCTCTTTTTACCTTCTTTTTTGTTTTAAGCAAGAATATTTAAGTGATGGAGATGTTAAAAAATAAGCAGTGGTGAGCATTTTGATGGAAGAAAGTAAGATCTTATTATGAGATGGCTTTGAGAGACTCGAGTTTGTCAACAAGGTTTGATGGATGACTATGGGTGTCAGCAGTAGTATTGCTGTTGGATTTTCAGTCTTTTCCCCCTACTTAAGAAGAGGTTGATGGCAGCATTCATGTATAGTGTATGGGGTTGTAGGCTTATGCAAGGGGTTGATTCAGCACTTGATTGTCTTCAGTATTCCTTCTTTTTCTCCTGCCGCCCCCCCACCCCCCCCCCCCCTATTTGTTGGGTTAGCAATTGGTTTCAGATGATAGGATGGGTTATGTGTCTGTTGAGCACATGGACCTAAGTAGTCTGAGGTCATCCTAATTTAGTTTCTTTTTTGTGAGATGCAGATGGGGTGCTTGTTTGCCGTCTTTAGGGTGCCCAGTTGCTTAAGAGTTTGGCTTACACCCGCGCATGTTAGTTGGTATTCGTATAGTTTTCCAGAAATTAGTTAAGTCTGATGTAAAGTTCGCACAGCGAGGAAAGCGTTTGAGCTTCCAATTTTCAATGAAGTAAACAAATGACTATGGTGTATCAGACTACATTCATACATCAATTAACACGATAAAATAAAACTGTCAAATTGAATTAAATGTGGAGCCTACTTTTCAGTCTGCTGTAGTTGGGCTAGCACACTGCACCCATAAGCACAATGTTAGTTGGCCTATCAAGCATCAGTCAATGAGACTTGTAATAAGCAGTTGCTAAAACTGATGCACAGCAAAGCTTGCCAATTGAAATTGCTGCCACCTTTGTGGTGTGGGTACAGTTTCCATCAGAGGTATCTGCTTCAGCAGTTAGAAAATGATAGTTGCCAATTAAGAAATGCCTCTTAATTATGCCTCTTTTTTTTTTTTTTTTTTTTTTTTTTGTTGCAAAGAAAGTCTTAAATTGACTGCAAATGCTTTGTACATATGTTTAAGATTAGAGAGCACTTCAAATGAGGAAGGTGTAGCAGGTGCCATTTGCGTTTATCTAGTTAGTATGCTGCACTAAGCAGCGCGTTGTCTGCTTTCTTCTAATAGAAGTAACCTCAAAAGGGGTTTCATTGTGAGCACTCAGTACTTATTGCTTTAGAAAAAAAATGCTTTAAAGTGTGTTCATGGTGGCCTTTTGGTACTACTGAGTGAGCAATAGCTTTTAGAGCTTTGTTTTTAACCTAAGAAGTAGCGTCCTTAAAACAACCCAATAGGATTTATAACTTCTGAGAAATCAAGAAAGCATGGCCCTTAAGGGGAGACTGGGTGTTGTTGTAAGACAGAAGGTATTATTGATTCTGCATGTCTTATTACCCAATACTTTGGCTAAATGGCACTATTCGATATAGACGTAGTGGTCTTTATAAAATTGGTTCTGCTGATCTCGGTCAGTGAAGTCCACGTGCTGATTATTTGTTGCTTGATTATGATAATATAAGGCTAATCTGCAAAACTTAGTGTAAGGAAAGTTTTTTTTTTTTTTTTTTTTTTTAATTTTCTTTCTCCCCATTGTTTTAAGAGCTTACTGTAATTAGTCTTCAATTGCTGCCGGAGCACCTACAGCCCCCCTTTTTACCTATCGGCAGTAACCAAATGGTGCTGTATGCCAAAGGGAAGAAGAAACGTTAACCTTACTTTGACAGCTTCGGTTTGGTCATGAAATTTATCAAGAGTTAGAATGTATTCCTGGCTTGTATCCATAGCAAACTGTAGTTTTCTCGTACCTGCTTTTAAACCATATTAAGACACTGTCTTAATAGTTTCTTAAGCACAACAATACCTCTATTTATCTCCACCTAGTGCTCAATAAGTGTAAGTACTGGGTATCAGTATCAGTTTATACCTGGGGCACTACTCTACCAAAATGTGGCCACCTTCCACACCAAATATGTCCATGACTTTGCAGCTAAAGCTCAATTGGATGTATTAGATTTGCACAAGAATTGGACAGTTCCAGTCTGCTCCTTTCTAATTACGTGCTGTAACCTCCTTGAACATCTACTCTTTGAATCTCCTCTAGAGACTACTAAAGCCCAACAGTTCCTGGATGGCTTCACTGTTACCATTTGTCTTCAGATTCCACCCCCAAAACATTATTTCACATCCTTCCCTCTTGTGCTCAAGTCATAATTGCAAAGCTTCACATAATCCACCAGGAAACTAACTGTACCCCAAAAGCTATTAGCGTCCTAAGGTACACTGGAGACATAAAATGTGCAGTGTGCTATGATGAAAAATCCATCTTAAACCCGCTCACCTTGAAGGCTTCCAGCATCTGCTAAAAAATTGTCACCCCCAGAAGACCCACTACTACCCAAGTCGCATGGCTGAATATCTAGATGGGAGTCTGAACCCTCTTCAATGAGATAATGAAATCCATCTCTTACCTTACCCACACAAATCAAGCACTTGTATTCAACATTCAATAAAACAAATTGTGCTGCTCACCTCAATCCTTTCTCCCAAAATATCCCATCTGTATCTCCTAAGCCATTAGCAGGCAGAAAAATTGGACTGTCTTGATAAAATATCAAACTCTAGCTTTTTTTTTTTTTGTTGATATTTATATGGCATGAGCTAGACCCGAAGGTATCCGAGCGCTTTACATGAGCGCCAGTTGCATTACAGGTGGAAACATTTGTTTTTATTAGGCACAGGGAGATAAAGTGATTTGCCCAGAATAACCGGATGTTGAGCGTCCCTGCCTAGATTCTAACCTGGTTCCCCAGCTTTGAGGTTGGCCGCCCGAGCCGTGTGGCCACATCCTCTTCCCCTCTTATTGATTTGGCCAGTGGTGCTTCTCCCTCATGCAAATGTAGGAGTAACTGTCGCAAACTTAATGTTCCCTCGAGCTCAGCTGACGCTGGGGTTCTTGGCCGGGGCTAGGAGGATGCAGCACGCTTAAACCCGGTGTAGACCTACATTGAGGTAGGTGGGCTGGTGCACAATGTAAAATTGTTCGCTGATTGAAAGCTTAACAGAGTACTTCTTCAAATGTAATCTGTGAAGCCAAGTATGTAAGAATCGAAGACCTGGAGGAAATCAAATGCAGCAGAAAGCGCAGATGTAATTGCTGTAAAGATAGACCTTTATAGAGATGGCCTTCCAGTCTTTGTATGTGTTGCATGCAATAAACTAGTGTTTTGTGTGTTGAGGGTGGATCCTCTCGTACATCGATATTTAACAGACCAGTTTGTTTTTTAAGTTTATACTGGCTGAGATGGGTGGCCAGTCTTTTCACTTCTTTGGAAGATGGTGCTATATTGCTCTCTCAGATCTGCCCAGTACATGATTGTCTGGCTCATTTACCTCCTGGCTTTCTGCAACACTTTTTTTTTTTTTTTATATTAGGTCTAGCGTCTGAGATTGTTGTATACAGTTTGTGGACTTGCTGTCTTTTTAATTTACTGCATTGTCCTTCCAAAATGCATGCTTGCTAGAGGTAACTTTACTCTTTGTCCCTTATTGTCTTCCATTCCCTCCCACGGAGCAGGGACCAAGTACTGTATGCTTATCTGTTCGTTTACGCGACCATGTATATTTTTTTTTCTAGGTTTCCTGCTAGTGTTACTGTTTGATGTTCAGCTTCTACTCCATAGCTGCTTGCATTTTAATGCAGCATTCAACCCTCCAACCTACTCCCATGTTGCTGCATGCCCCTCCCACTCTTCCTTGTGCTTGGTGCTCCTGACCCTAACCCCTCCTGCCACGTTACATGTTCTGATTATGGTGATCTTGGTCTAGCGCTCCCAGGTTTCATCACACTGATAAATGGAAAGCCAGCACTGAAAAGTTGCTGATAACGTGTAGTGTTGGCATTTGGTGAGTGCTTGCCAACCCATTGCAAGCCTCACAGCACTTTCAGGGTGTTTGACTTAGTAGTAACTCCGTTTGTAAATACATTTCCATCTTTGTTTTGGTTAGTTTTAAAACTTCACTGCATAAAATAAATCTTTCACACAACACTCATGAGAACTTTATAGGAGAATGTGTTAGCGAGATGGATGGATGATCCCGATTGAGGCAGATAAACTAAGCTTGAACTGAATGTTATGTACGGCCTTTGTCGAGTTGTTGTTTTTTGACTCCTTCATAACACAAACTTTACTTTGAAGCGGTTGGAGGCCTTTTTTCCTCTACTTGACATCCCAAGTCTAGTGTAACCGGACTGTAGTCTTTCTGCTCGGGGATTGGGTTGCAGGGCTTGAGGCAAAACGCCCGAAGAATGCTCTTCTGTCTTGTGTTCAGCTTCTCTGCCCAGTGAGTTGTAGCTTTTAACTGCTATTTCTTTAACTTATGGAAGAAACCTTGTCCACTGTCTGAGCCACAATAAACATCACCATTTCACTTTCCTTCCCATAACCAAAATAAATGATGGTGTAACTGCTGATCATCATTACAGAACGTTTATCGGCTATACATTTGTATACATCTAGCTAAATCGACTGCAGGCAGGGACTTTGTAATTCCAGATAATCATGGGTTTGCCACAATCATCCATTGATTGCAGATTTTAACTACCATTTGCTTCTAGCTCAAACGGATCAAAAGTTTTTTTTAAAAGAAATGCGGCAACACGTGTTGCTGCGCAGTGGAAGGTAGTTCACAAAGGTTGGCTGATCACTTCTCAGTTGGCTATCGTGTTTTAGTGCTGACACAAAAATGCTGAAGTAATGCGATCAGAAAATGTGCTACGTTACGCCACATAATTTGCTTTTTCTTGCCACATATAGTCAACGTGCTGCATAATTTGGTTCAGCTTAAACACATAATTCCTGTGGCTCTGGTGGCCGGTTCTAATAATTAGCCTTGTGAAGAGTACTCCTTGTGCCCAACGCCTTACATGTGGCAATTTTTTAACCTAAAACTACTGGCTTCAATCTCTGAAGATCAATCACTAGACAGTATATACACATGAAGCGGGACTTCAGCACATTCTCGTGAGTGGGATCTCTGCGCAGTTGAAACTTTTCCTTGTTATACCAAAGCTTGCTAAAACGTAATTCGTTTAGTTACTATTTGAGTAAAGTAGGAGGACCGGGCATTAGGAGTAGCCTAACCGTAACGCTCTTGTCGGAATTATTGCTTGGAGTTGGACATGGGTGTCGAGTGCTGGACAATGCTACGGTTATGTGTGGTTACAGTTGCAGAGACACCTTATGTTGCATCACGAGCCCAGCGGCACAAGGCAGTAGTCCAGAAGAGTCCTCTTTGACAAATTATACCCGCTTAATTGCTAATGCAGTATCTGAATCACAAGATGGCTCTGAGTCTGATCTGCTGCAGGCTGGAGCCAGAAGTTCTGGGAACAATGTTTGCAAAACTTAACACCCTCTGTTTTGTTTTTTTTTAAAATCCCTCAGCCTCCTATAGCTGCTTTCAATTTGCCCCCACCATCCTGTTGCTTTTAATTCTCAAATGCTGCCCAGGAAGAAGTGAGGCAAGCATGTATTCTTGAATCGGACTGCATGACCCAGTGTTCAGTAATTGTATAGCTATTTAATCTCTGGTGGCACAGCACACATGATGATGTGCTGCATGGGTAAACACTTGTAATGTCTGGGCTACGGACATTCTCATTCCCTGAATTTGGCTGCTTTATTTGCACACTGTTATGGTATCTTGAACTCTTTGCTCCTGTCAGTGGAAGAAGTTGCTGATGACAGGTGACTGGCCTAATCATTTTAGAATGAAGGAGGCAGAGTTTGAGGGTTGGGTAGTAAACAAACACTGGCGATTAAGGCAGAAACTAGTATGGTAGGTGGCAGGCGGTGAAGGAAAGCTTGTTGATGTTGGGTCCCCCAATTTGTGCATCCCAAAACTTTACCTTCACAGAACACCCACAGATTTATTGAATCTGTGATGGTGTTAAACCTCAGTATTATGAGGTAGTCCCTGGGGTAAGGCACTACCTAACGCATCATAAGCTCATTATTCTAGTCAATTATGTAAAGGGCCCACTCCGTAATAGTTCTTAATCGGCGGAATACATTTAAGGGTTTTGTTACAGAATTCAAAATACGCAGAACAGAGAAACGCCATGAACATTCCCTGTTAACAGACCATTAAAGAAGGGGAAAAATAAATGAGTCAAAAGTCAAACAGACCGCATTTCTAGTAGCATTCAGTAAAGCGCTGGCTCTCCCCATATCAAGTTTATATACCCTGTTTTTGTATACTCCTTGTTAAAACTTAACCTTTCTGATCACTTTAAAGACTTATCTTCTCTGCAGATCACACAACTGTTTTATTAAGCGTCATATCGCCCAAAAAAAGCACAAGCTCTAATCCGCTACAAGCACATTGATTCTGCTCACTCTATGCTAATGCCAACCAGAGGTGGTGGAACAAAGTAGATAACATGTACAACAGCAAACTATTAAAGTATAGTGTATAGTGAGCTAACTAATCTTGGAATAATTTAGTTTTGTCACCAAGCTAGGGAGTTTGCTTCAAAAACCATTCCATTGGAAATAAACAGGACTCCGCTTGACTCTCCTGTAACCGTGAAATGTGCTGAGGGAAGACATCTATTTGGAACAAGATGGCTGCTAAGCCAAATTGCTACCTAGTTAGCAAGGGTCTCAAAAATGCATTTGTCCTAGGAATGAATTTTCCTTAAAATAACAGTACTATATCATAGAGTACACTTGTAATGGAATATTAAACCACTTTTTGTACATTGTCAAGTCTCGAACAAGAATGCATAATAATTCTTAATGGGGGTTGGAGGGTTGCAGACACAGAGCTTTGAGTGGTTCAAGGGCAGAAGATTGGCCAGTGAATGTAAAGTGCAGTGTTGTAACTTTTAGTAATGGGCTGATGTTTTCCTCCACCCTTGATGTGAATTGCCAACCGGATTACCTGATAAGCACTTATGTATGCAGATTCTGTTGTACCTTGACCAAAATATTTCTAAAGTCTGTCAAACTTTTGCCACACAACTAGCTCTTAATTCTGAAATTCTATAACCAGTTGTTACCGCCTATTTCAGCTGTGAAAATCAAGAAAAACAAGGACAATGTGAAGTTCAAGGTACGCTGCAGCAAGTACTTGTACACACTGGTCATCACAGACAAGGAAAAGGCAGAGAAGCTGAAGCAGTCCCTTCCTCCCGGTGAGTGTCCTGAAAAAGCAGTTTGTTGAATATAGACCACAGAAACGTGGCATATAAATGAAGCATTTGGTGTTTTTTTTTTTTTTTTTTTTTTTTTTTTTTTTGTGAATTTGCTTGTAAAGATGATCCATAGCCTGAATGTCAATTATGGTTCATGCGGAACAGCTTTAACTGATTTATGTAACCGTTTCACTCCTAGTTAATTTTTTTAACTTATTTTTTTTTAACTTAGGTTTGGCCGTAAAGGAGTTGAAGTAATCCGGACGTGTAAAGAAATCCAGTTGTTAAAATAAACCACAAAATCCAAAATTTCTGTTGGTGTTTTTTTTTCTTTTTTGTCGCAGAATTGAATGCCCTTAGTATGCAGTCTTGCACCACAACTGAGTGAGCTACAGATCACAAATAAAGGGAATCACTAATCTTCAGAAATACCATTGCAACCACTCATGATCAATTGAATGGGAGCTGTATAATTATTCTCTTAACAGCAAACACCTACTGCAATACTCTCTCAATAGAAAGGGCTTGAGATTGTAGCAGAAGATCCATGGCTTGTACCTCCATTACAAACCCAAATTAAAACCGTGTTTTAATGTTCTTGATTCACTGGCACGTACAAATGTGTTGTAGAAATTGATGGTCGGAGCCTTTTATAGTTACGAGCTTGGATGGCTTTCAGTCTGCTGTACAGTGGTAGCTGGTAATCCTAAGCAAAGTTTGTGTGGTTGATGCGGCACTGAGCGTTCTGCAGGACACAGGATCTAATCTTGATCGGTTTTAGAGCTTGTAAGGAGTGAGTCCCTTAAATTTCAGAGATTTGTTACGTTTACTAGAAAAAAACATCCAGCACCATATACTGTTATTGACCTTTTCAATGTAAGTACATTAAAAAGAAAGAAGGTAGAATTTACTTTGGCAATGTTGTAAATATTATATAAAGGTGGAACGTCTTGATTGCGATTCACTTTATTTTTATATGTATTTATATTGTGCTGGTTTTGATTGGGAACCTCCCCCCCCATCGGGGCTGGTCGATAAAAGAATTGCTTCTGCACACAGGAAACTGTATTACCGGCAGCTCCCTGCGTGCAACTGCAAGCTCCGTGCGCGTAACTGTAATGCCAGCTCTAGCAGGTGGCGGGCAGCCAACTGGGACTGCAAGGGTCTTGAGGCTCCCTCTGCAGTCCCGTAAGAGGTCAGAAGGGAGCAAAAAGAGACAGAATTAAGATCAGAAAGAGGCAAAATAAATGTCAGCAACTAGCAGAAGGACAAAATAAAGGTCTGCAGAAGTAGGCAACATAGAGGCGAAGAATGAGCAGAAAGGCAGAATAAAGGTGAGAAACAAGCAGGAAAAGGCAATATAGAGGTCAGTCCTGACATGCAAGAGGCAGAATAAAGGGCAAACTAGCGGAAAGAGACAAAATAAAGGTCAAACGAAGAAAGGTTTTATAAAGGTCAGGAGCGAACAGAACAAGGTAAGATAATGTAAAACGTGAACATGGCACCCTCTTAAGGGTATTAAGGCTCTGGGGGGGGGGGGGGGGGGGTCTAGAAGATTAAGTGATTTATGTCCAGTGTCTCCTGATGCTGCTGGTGCCAGGGAACGAACAGTGAGCCCTGCGATCCGAATTCGGTTGCTCTGGCTGCTGCGCCACACCTCTGGGCAGAAAGGTAAAATGGGAGTTCGAAGCAAGAGGCAGACTAAAGGTCTGGATGGAGCAGAAAGGGCAGGAGCAAGGAGAGAAGAGTCACAATTGAAGGTTGCGGATTGCAGGAAAGCTGGACAGGAGAACAGTTACTTGGGGAGCTGGCATGAGGACCTGCTCCTGGCCACTTTTTTTTTTTTTTTTTTTTTTTTTTTTTTTTTTTTTTTTTCTCCTCCTGCGTTCCCACTCGGACTTGCACCCACAGACCCATTCAAGCACTCATTCACCCTCTGAGAGCTATGCCCTTGAACACACCCCTCACAGGTATACTCATGCACCCAATAAGACTTGTATGCTCACACAGACCCATTGACACTCCTTCACAGACCCACTCAGTCATGTTCTATTAAGATTGTGACTCGTGCACCTCTTTCCCAGATCCACTCAGCGACTTGTTCACCCACTCCTACACCCACCTCCTCAATCATCCATCCACTCGCAGACCTTTGAAGACAGTAATGCAACCACTTGGACACTCGCGCATCCACTCAGACCCATATATGCACTCTACACCCACTTACACAGCTATGTGCATGCTCATACAGCCACTCGCACACCTCAGGCCCATACAGCCACACACCCACTCACCTACCTATACAGCCACTCGCACCACCTCTCAAAGGTTGCAGGTTACAGTAAGGAAATAATTTTAAAAATGGCAATTTACTGAAAACAAGCATTGGCATAGCCAATAGGTCTTGCCTTTAGAACCTTTTAAGTGTTTAGCCATGCAACAGTTTATGTTGTTGCACCTAGGATATTGTGCTGCATAACTAAATACTTGAAAGGCGAGACCTTTTGGCTATACCAAGGCTTGTTTTTTTTAGTCCCAGTGCATGTCGGAGACTTGGCTGTGTTTACTTTTTAGACTGAATAGTGGCTGAGGAAACAATAGAGAGGAAGGGATTAAAGAACAGAAGAGGGTGAAAGAACAGGGAAGAGGTCAGGAAAAGGTGATGCAAATGGAGAAGGTGCAGTGACACCGGGGTGTGTTGGGTGCTGCACCTCATTTATGGCTGCATTTTAATACCGGCTGGGAGCTTACATTCATTGCTTGCACTAGGGCCCATGATCCCCAGGCTGCCACACTGCCAGTCTCAGGTGGCTGTACGTGTCTAATTTCACTTTCACTTTCACTTGCTGTGTATCAAGCTCATCAACCATAGTACTACATCCACAAAGCCACTGATACCCCAAGGCAAGGAGGGAGAGAGTAAGAGAGGGGGAGGGAGACTGGCAGAGAGGGAGAAACGGAGAGAGAGAGGGGAGAGTGAGGAGGGGGGGAAAGGGGGATAGGTAGAGAGAAACAGTTGGCGAGAGGTAGAAAGGGAGAGGGGAGAGACAGAAAGAAACAGAGACTGAGAGGTGGAGACCGAGTGAAAGTGGGAGAGAGGGGAAGAGAGAAGCTTCCAGACGTCTCCGCGTCTCAAAACGATTGTGGCGCTCTTCAGTGCAGCTCAGATCTAGCTTTAATGTGCTAATGCGTGCTTGCGCATGTTGCAGTCCCTAAGCTTGTAGTGCTAAAAAAACATGGCACAGGTGTATGAGACAAAGTACAAATAGCCTCCACATATTGGTGCATTCGTGGGTCTGAATGTTTGCGCATCAAAACTAACCAATTGGTGGGTTTAAGTGAGGCAAAATATTTTCCATAAGCTTAACCCCTTCGCTGCCAGGCCTTTTCCCCCTCCTGTGCCACGCCCTTTTTTGACTATTTGGGGTAGTGCGCGCTGAGGCCCCTGTAACTTTTTGACCACAAGGTATCCACGCCAAATTTGCGTCCTTTTCTTCCAACATCATGGGGATTCTGAAGGTACTCGGGGGGGGGGTTTGCGGATTCCCCTGGAGGGGTCACAGAAATGAGCCAAAATACAGCAAAATTTAGTTTTTGGGGGGGGAAATGGGAAAAACAGGCTGCAAATGAAAACATCTGGGTTTTTCCCTGCAAGTGTTATCAAAAAAGGGTTTGTGGGACTGAAATCGCCATTTTCCCAGCTTTTAGGGGATACCAGACTTTTGTCAGAAACCCAAAATCTTTTACAGTTTTGGCATTTTTCTGGGACATAGCCTATTTTTTTGTGCTTTCAACCTCCTTCCAGTTAATGGTAGAAATCGGTACAAAAGCAATAATGGAACCTGGAAAGCTATACATTTTAGAGAAGTAGATAAAATTCTGAATTCAGCAAGGGGTCATTTGTGTAGATCCATCCAGGTTTCTTTATAGAAACTAACAGTTAAATATGGGATAAATTGAAAATTTGTTGGAAAAAAGCGCCTTTTGTGTCAACGTTTTCACCTGTAACTTCTTCTAATTTTGACAGCTGTTTGAAAGCAATATACCGTAACATCTGTTGGACATTACTGGTTGTGGGGATATATAGGACTTGTAAGTTCACCAAGAACCCGACGAACCCAGAGCCAAAAACTGAGCAGCAACTTGCAATGGTTTTTTATTATGTACCGGGTATATAGTAATTCTGTAAAAATGTGTACCTGGAAAAATCGGTATGAAAGACACCTATGTATTTCTGAAATGGGAACAAAATATAGAGTTTCGAAACAGTAGATATTTGCACATTTCTGCAATTGGGAATACTCCTACTAGCATGAGAATTATCAGTCATTTTTTAGAATGACTTTTTTTTTTTTTTACACAATGTCTCATTTGGAAGGCAGAAATGGATCGAAAGTCAATAGGTAATAACATTTCCTTTACAAATCTGAATTACCCTAAGTCTCCCGATAAAAATGGTACCTCACTTGTAGGGGTAGGTATAGTGCACCCAACGTGAACACACATTTTCACAATGCAAAATTACCCTTTTTTTAGCAAAGTGCCTAGCTGTAGTATTTTAACCCTAGCCCTGCCGGCACCTAGGGAAACCTAGCAAACCTATACATTTTTGAAAACTAGACACCCAGGGGAATCCAGGATGGGGTGACTTGACTGCCTCCCGCCAGGTTCTGTTACAAACGCATTTTCCCCACGTTTCTCTGGTGGAAAGTTCTGGAATCTGTGGATCCACAAATTTCCACCCACCCCGCGTTCCCCAAAGTCTTCCGAGACAAATGGTACCTCACTTGTGTGGGTCAGCCTAGTGCCCGCGACAGGAAATGGCGCAAAACGTAACGTGAACACACCTCAATTTTGTTGTGAAAAATTACCCTTTTTAGGCAAAGTACCTAGCTGTAATTTTTGAACCATAGCTCTGCCGGCACCTAGGGAAACCTAGCAAACCTATACATTTTTGAAAACTAGACACCCAGGGGAATCCAGGATGGGGTGACTTGACTGCCTCCCACCAGGTTCTGCTACTCAAACCTAAAAAAACTGCCAAAAAAATGTTTTCCAAAGGTACCATTTTTTTCTGAAGACTTTGGGGAACACAGGGTGGGTGGAATTTTGTGGACCCACGCAGATTCCAGAACTTTCCACCACAGAAATGTGAAAAATGTGTTATTTGGACACATTTTTAGGTTTGCAATGGACTCTGGGTAACAGAACCTGGTGAGAGCCAGTGAATTCCCCCCCCCCCCCCCCCCCCCCATCCAGGATTCCCCTCTGTGTCTAGTTTAAAAAAAATGTACAGGTTTGCCTACGTGCCAACTGCGCTAGGGCCCAAAATCCACAGGTATGCACATTGCTAAAAAAAAAATCGGAGCCCAAAGGGCTTTCTGCCGCCCTGGGGGGAATCTGGGAAGGGGGTTTCATCCTGATATGCCCCTAAAGGGGCAGAAAGACTGGCTATTTTTTTTGTGGGGGTGTGGGCATTGGTATGACCATTTTGGGCAGCCCCCACCACCGCGCATAAAAAACTGCGTACTCGCTGGAGCCTAGTGGGCTTTCTTGCGCGACGTGCGTGCTGATCGTCAGTACACTGAAAGCGGGGGGGGGGGGGGGCCTCGGGAGCTGGGGAAGCTCTTCCCCCAGCTCCCGAGGCTATTTTCACTAAAAGGGAATCCCTCTGGTGCCCGCACCAGAGGGATTCCCCAGGGAATGCCTCATGACGAGCTGGACTCGTCATGGGCACAGCGCGACTGTGCTCCATGACGAGTCCAGCTCGTCATGGGCTCACGGGTTAAATATCATGCATGCAGCGTACAATTCAACAGATTTACGGTTCTGTTGAATTATCCAAAAACCGTGTGCCTGAATGTTCTTGCATTTTCGAAATCCCGCTGTTGCTCAGGTAGCTTTAACTCAATTAGACCAGGTGCAGCAGTCATAAACCAGAATGTTGTGGGTTTATCGTAGAGCGTGTGTGTACCCCGCATCACCATCACAATTTGTGCTGCAGTAAGAGTTACACTGCGAGTTTAGGTGAGGCAAGAACGTAAAGGTCTTGAAAGATTCAGCTGCTGGTCTGTGAAGTGTTATTATTCAGCTATGCTTATGCATCTTTGAAATCTCGCCAGATGCATTAATCAATTATACAACAAATTGTCGCACACTGGGCAAGTCTGCGTAACCCCTTTTAACTGAATATGTCTGCGGGAAATACTTTGACTGCTATTTTGCCACCCACGGGATGCAGTTTTGAGACAATGCGGAATAGTTTTCTTTTTGACCTGCTGCATTTTTGAACAAGCAAAAGTGACGCGGCCGTCCGTGAAAGCGAAACTGGTCACAATCATGTTAAAGAGAAGGGGGGGCAAAATTGAGTTGGAAGAGGGTGGGGGCAAAGAAGGAAGAGAAAGCCGGGGAGGTGGAGAGCGAGGGCTCTCTGTAAACATACTGAGGGAACCACACGTGTGTGGCCATGAAAGTAATTAGGCCAGTGATGCGGAGGAAGAGATTAAGGCAGATTGTGGCGTGCACGCAAGCTTTATGCCAGGAAAAGCTTGTGGGTAGCACTTTGAAAAGCCCCTTTCTAAAAGTCGAGCTGCAGCGCACGCACTTCTCTAGGCTCGACCTAAAAAACTGTAAATCAGCCCACGGTAATCCTAGCCCACCCCAGAGATGTGTGTTCAGAGAGCCAGTTCTAGCAGTGAGAGGGGGTGGGAGGAGACCGCTCATGAATGCATGAGCAAAACAAGAATTACAAGCCTATTTACAATCGTTAAATCTAAAGGCAGGGGGAGCAGCATTGTGGACGGAGAGCCTTCCCATGCCGCTGAAGACACCTCGCAACAACACTACAAAGGAAGTGCCAAAAACGAAACCCATCAGATGAGCATGTTTAAATCCGAATAAAACAAACTTTACAGTTTTGGCATAAATAACCCCCCATAAACGCACGGAAAAAAAAAAGAAAGCCTAAACAAAGGACATTACAATACCACTTTTTGTATTATTAAAAAGAGCTCCCATTGATCGCGTTTTGGCCAGAAAGCAAAAACAAAATCTTGACAAAAGCTACAAACTGGAAGGTTTACCAATACACAAAGCAAGGCGAACAGCAAGATGTACTATATGCGCTTTCACAAAAGTTTATTTTAGGTGACAAAGTGCCCTTTTACTTTCACAGCACACCAGAATCAAATGTAAGCATCAAAAGCTTAGCATGCAGACAAAAGTTATTATATTCTGAAAACCAAAACCCGTCAAATGAGCATGTTTAAATCTGAATGCAACAAAAGTTTTGTGTAATGAAAACCCCACATGTAATGTCTTGCGAACTGTGGTAAAGCATGAGTGTGTAGAGCGTATGATAATTCAGGTGGAGTAAGTAAAACTGACAAGTAGGCACGTTAGTGCAAATTGCTTGCATGCATTAGTTTGAGAATGTGTTACTGGTTATACAAGAAAATTATGTATTTACACATGTAATGTCTTGCTAGCTGTGGTAACTGAGGGGTGTATGGGTAGAAGTTCACAAAGCTTACACCAGAAGACCACCTAATAAAACATTTATTTGATACACGTGCTTTAGCTTTTGGGAAGACTATCCCACCCCCACCAGCCTCCGGCTCTGCCTAGACAAGTAATCTGGACTAGAGGAGGATGAGTGTAATTGTGACAGATACTCTCATACTTCAGGGTTATAAATCTAGCAGAAGGGCGGATGATGTTCCATGGAAGATGCCGTTTTAGAAAAAGGTTCAATAGAAGATTTTTCGATTGGGGCAGAACTTTGATCTAAGCAGATGATTTGTGTCCCGTGCGAAGTGGAAAGTGCTCAGTCTGAGGTAACACTTTAGGGAAGTGTTCGATTTCATTAATGCTGTTAGTGGGTCCCAAAAAGCATACGCCTACATTAAAAGCAAATCGCACAAAGCAGAGCGTCCCTGAACTGAGTTTTGTGCTAATAAAGCATGAACAAAGCACACAAACCCTTGAGTGAAGTGGTGGCGGTGAACCCTAAAAGCATACACACACATTAAATGCTGAGGGAACCACACGTGTGTGTGGCCGTGAAAGTAATTAGGCCAGCGATGCGGAGGAAGAGATCAGAAAGTTGGATGGCAGCGTGCACGCAAGCTTTTTGCCAGGAAAATCTTGTGGGCAGCACTTTGAAAAGCCCCTTACTAAAAGTCGAGCAGCAGCACATGCGCTGCTCTAGGCTCGACCTAAAAAACAGGTTAGAGGGACCATATATTAAGGAATAGTATTGGGGAAAAAAAGTTACAGGGAAGTTATAGTTGGGCTCAGATTTCACACGCACAAAACCATAGTAATTCAGCAGTTATAGTGAACTGAGCTAACTTGTGCTTCCACAATGCACTGCTTATGACCTCACATTGCATCACTCATGACCTGGTCAGTGACGACATTGATTTAATCACTGACATCATCCACAGAACCACTCACTCCCGTACAACCTCTTTCAGTCACACAACCACTTACATACCCATACAACTGACTCACCCATACAGCAACTCGCAAAGCCACTCGCACACCCACTCAGACCTATTCAGCCACTCACTTGCTCATCCATAAAATCACTTGCCCATTCACACATCAATGCAATCGCTAACATATGTACTCCCTCATCTATATAGCCACTCACACAAATACTTATGTGGAAAACTGCCACTCGCACACCTACTCATTCATACACCTAGTTGGTCACTCTTACCCATACATCCACTTACATACCCAGTCACTCACCCATAGACCCATTCACTCAGCCACTTGCATGCACTCGTCCACCTGTCACTCACAGCCACCAGTCACCCACACATCCAGCTAATCACTTACCCATACAACTACTTGCACACCCCTGTATTCACCCCTACAATCACTCGTACTGATATAGCCACTGACTCCCACACTGATAGTCACAGTGCCACGCAGATGACATGACAAACGGTATCACTCAGAAGTACAAAAAGAATAGTAATTTAATGTATGCAGTGCCTTAGTATTGTAATTGCATAGCACTTACTACCCCTCTTTTACTCATTTTTATAACATTTACACTCACTGGAGGATGTAATCCATGTCATTTGAGATGTCATCAATAAAGTAACTGGCCATGTCATGAGTGATGTAATATGTGGGATCAATGCATTGCGGGGGAGTAAATTAGTTGGCTCAAGTAACTAGAACTGCTGAATTTCTATGTTTTTTTTACAAGTGAAATGTTAGCTAGTACTTCTCTGTAACCTTTGTGTGTTTTTTTGTTGTTGTTAATTTCAAAGGCTTTTTAAAATTGTATTTCCTAACTAACCTTTTGAGTGGGTGTGAGTAGCTATATAGATCTGTGACGGTGGGTGAGTGTCTGTGTTCAAGTGTCTGAGTGTCAGTCTGTGAGTCTGAGTAGGAATGGTTCTTCTGTGAGTGGTTCTGAGCAGGGTACTTGCCTGAGGGGATGCATGAGTTTAAGTTGGTCTGTGAGAGGTGGTGTGAATGTCTGAATGGGTCTGTGAGTGGGTGTATCAGTGTCTGAGTGAGTGTGTGCGCCTGAGCGGGTTGCTTAAGTGTCTGTTTGGGCTGTCAGTGACTGGGCCACAACAGAACCACACCTGCCCCTTGATCCAACAAGGGTCCGGTTTGCACAAAATATCTATTGAAGTGGAGTACTTTCTTTTTGTTAATTAGTAACTGCTACCTTGTTGGGTAAATGTCTAGTGCGTATCTACGCTTATTCTGTGTAATGGACCACGTGGAAATGTCTCCAGTGACCTTGTGTGCATTTCGACAATGTGATTGTTCCTTCTGCTCCTTTATCTGGAAATCTGAGGCGACGAGACTGATTGTTCCTTCTGCTTCTTTATCTGGAAATCTGAGGCGACGAGACTATAAAGAGGTAAAGCTTTATCAAACGAGGATACTTTCTCTTCGCTATAAGAACTTCTTTGTTTGATGTACATGTCCTCCTATTCCCCAAAATCGAAGGAAACTTGGGCCCTTTTGGTAAGCTGTCCATAATCCTGGCAAAGGGTGGAAAGACCATTGCACACTACTAAGGTGGGTGTGGTGTAGCCTGCCCAATTATTAGGAGAGGGAGCTGTGCAACCCCCCTAGCTGGGGTTCGGCCATAATTGAGTGTGGAGGCCCTGTGACACCCCCTGCCCCTGATTTTTTTGGTCCCGGGAATCCCACCCAACGGGGCTTGGCTGTTCCCTGTATATTTTGAAAAGGGGATGGGGACTTGCGTGCCGCTATCCCCTGGGAGCCTGAGGGTCCCCTGTGGTTCTAACTTGCTCCCTACCTCCTGCAGTCGACAGCATTGCTGCTGCACTCATGCAGGAGCAATAATTTAATCTTTGCAGACCGGGAAAGAAAAACTCATTTTCCAGTGTGTGGGATCACTGACAGCTCCTGCCCACTGGAACCGAAGTGTTTGCTTTCGCTTGGTAGGAGGTTGCTGGTGGCTCCTGCAAAGCAATAGCAAGCAGCTATGTCCCAGGGGTGAGCAACCCAGGACATAGCAGTAGCCTGGGGTAGTGATCCCCAGGGCCATAATTGGTTCCAGAAAGGGGGGGTCATTGGCCTTTTCAGAGGGGGGGGGGGGGGATGTTGTCTGTGCAGCCCCCTCCATTATTTAGAACCAAACCCTGGTGATGTGGTCCCAATGGCTCAATGAGCCTTGGGAGGGGAGCCCCATGCGGCCCCCTTTAAAAATAAATAAATAATGCAGCTGGTCAACCAGGGGGCTCCATTCAAAACCAGTGCAGGAGACCGTGCCTTTTTTTTTTTGTGCTGCAGATTTGCTGCTCCATCTCTTTTCCGCTGCAAACACACACATGTGTATATATATATATATATACTTTTTTTAAATGCCTATTGCCCTAGCAGGTTCTCTCTGGGACCTAGGACCAGAGCTAAGGGGTTAGGGTATTTCTACCATACCCCCTTTTATATATATATATATATATATATATATATATATATATATATATATATATATATAATCGCTTTTGTGGGACTCTGCTGAAGCAGTCTCAAGATGGCTGCCAACCCTTCCTGGTTGAAGAGTTGGCAGCCAATCGGATTTCAGCACGGGGAATGTCAGATCCTCAGAGGATCTGTGTCCCTAGATAGCCAGATTTCTATTTCTTTTAATATCTCAAACTACTAAATGGATATGCACCAAATGAAAAAGGGTTCTTTCTGGACCAAAGCTACCTTTCTGCCAAATTTGGTGCAATTCCGTCCAGAGGTTTGTGTTGTAGTAGTATGTGACTTTTTTGTTTCTGCCCCCGCCCACCTCCCATGCTTGACAGATAGCCTTGAAGCTTTCCATGCACAGCAAGAATGACAGACATCTTTTGGGAAATGTTTGTGAAGATTAGTCAAAATGTGCCAAAGGTACAGACTAGTCAAAATGCTTTTCCTATGGAAACCTTCGCCTAACTAGAACTACCTACTGACTACCGCCAGTAGTAATCTGCCAAGATCTCCTCATCGAGTTTGAACAAAAGCAGCCCTCCAGGCATTGATGTTTCTCCCCCTCCCATCAAGTTTTATAACCATACCCTGGTTCTCTTGTTTTGCCCAAGAGGGCAACACCCTTTATATGTTTAAACTTTAAGTGGTGTACTGTAAACTTAGCAGACTGCCTCATGGATTTTCACTTGAGTGCAACTCGTTCAGATTCTCTCGTGTCTGCCATTTATCTCGACTGTGCACCTACAACAGAAAATGTGATAAAAGGGTTCATCAATAGTGCAGTGACTAGGATAAAATCTTTAAAAACATGGCAAGGTTCAAAGTTGCACTAAAAAAAATTGGAATTTCACAGGTTCCACAGAGGAACATACCCTTGTTGTGAGCAAAGTAGTATCCTCCTCTCCCACATGAATGCCACCGAAGATTGCTGCTGGAGGATCGGAAAACCGACAGTGCTGACTCATTCTGTTGTGGCAGGGACGCAAAACACAAAGGAGGAAATTCTCCTCACCAGAGGTGACCATAAGACGTGCCTCTGGCTCTCTAGCAGTGAGAATGCATGCCCTAATGCAAGAGTGGGACCTAAGTGGAAAGGCGCCTCGGACTCAATCACTGACCCAGTGATGGATGGAACCGGGGACTCAGATCTGTCCCACAGCCTCGCAATATGACTAGTAGCCCCCTCCCCCGGTGCGGTGGGTGTGGGAACGCATCAGCCTTGACAGCCACAAACCTTTCCAGACGTCTGTCTAATTAGGAGTGAGCTGAGACGGTATTTCCAAATTAATTAAGGCAGAGTTACTTCCCCAGGCACGTTATGTGCAGCCAGTAAGGTGACAATCCAAGGTTTTGCCAAATGGGAAACACACCAGGCCCGGGGCTAGCGCCTCTCCCTGTTGTAAGCCTGCACAATCCAACTAAAGCAGGCAGCAGATGCTGGGGGTAATAATAATGTGTCAGCTTGACTTAATACGTGAAGAAATTTGTCGTACTTAGAATCAGCCAGGCAGATGTGGAGGTCCTCCACTGTCCAGGTCTACGAATGGGGCGACAAAAACGGCAAGCTTATTTATTGACTAGCATCTCACCCCTTAGCCAGTTGAATAATTCCCCAATTAGTGGATGTGGACGGAAATACCTAATGTGTGTCAGAGGCGATTGCCCAGACATTTGCATCTTACTACAATCGTCTCCATTCCAGAGCGCGTAGTCCAGACTCAGATGTTGGGTCTGACTTCTTAGGAGATGTTCTGTTCCCACGGCACCCAAAGCGGAGAGTCAAGTGCTTAACCACCTTCTCTCATTGGAAGAGAGAAACCAGGCCATATCGGCACTAGCCATAGGTAAGACACCAGGTCCTGACAGATACCCAGGGGAATACTACCTGGCATTTAGGGAGATCCTAGTACTGCTGCTTGAGGCACTATACACTGAGACAATAGAGGGAGGGACTTTCCATGAGACAGACATGGCTACAAAAGTGGTCATTCCTAAAACAGACCTTCCCTCCAACCTCTGCTCAGAGTATCATCTGATTTCATTGATCAATACTGAAGTCAAATTATACGCCACGATTCTCGATACCCATCTCAAAAGAGTAATCGCAACCCTAATACACCCTGACCAGTGTAGGTTCATGCCCCGCTGTAGGACGAGACATTGCCTGAGATGCCTGCACGTGTCCCTGGCTCACCGTCATCTCTTATCCCTGTATCTGGCCCTCTTATTGATCGACTTTGAAAAGGCCTTTGATAGGGTGGTCAGGTGCTACCTGGAGGCCATACTAATCCATTCAGGATTTGGCCCTTACTTTAGAGGACTTGTAAAGGTATTACATTTCAAGCCATCTGTTCGCGTCCTAGCCAATGGAGTCCTTTCAGATGAATTCAGCATCGGTCGAGGGATGAGACTGGGCTGCCCCCTTGTCCCCTACTATTTGCTCTCACTATAGAACCGTTAAGTGGAATTATCAGGTGTGGTGCCCAAATCCGAGGTTGGCAATGGACTGCGTCCCAATCACCCTATACGCAGATGATGTGCTCTCATTCATGGCTGACCCTGCTTGCTCTGGCCCCCGTTGCCTGCAAATCCTGACACTCTTCAGGAAGGCTTGCGGTTTGAAGCTTAATCTGGCCAAATCAGTACTAATTCCACTGCTTATCACCCGGGAATGTGTTGAATGGCAAACCAACAATATGATCAGACTTCTCAGCTTTCGCTACCTAGGGATCTGGGTGGCACTTCACCCAGAACTAACCTGGTCCCTCCATCTCACCCCATTACTTAAACACCAGATACGATCTTCGGAGGTGGCAGACCCTCACACTGAACCGGACGGGGGTTCTCACGGATCCAAGCAATGCTGTACGGTTCACCAGTTCCTACGACATCCCGAACGTAACCAGATCAGTCTTCCTTGCTTGGTGCTTCGGCACCCCCAATGGTAAGCCAGAATCACACTGCAGGGCAGGGCACATGGTTGAAATAAGTGGCCCGTCTGGAGGGGTTCCAAAAATGGGACCTCATTGGTATCACTCAAGTAGGTGATGTGTGGAAAGGGGGTCAACTTTGAACGTTTCAGGACCTGCAAAGTATACACTCCCTTAACAGCACACAATTTTATAAGTATCTCCAGCTCTTGCATGCCCTTGCGATGCACCTCCCCAGGGGTACCACTCTGCCTGAGTTCAGTCCCTTAGAGGCCAAACTCCCTATGGGAGAGATGGGTGCGGGAGGTGTCTCCCAGATCTACAAGACTCTTGTTAATAATTCCTCCGCCACCTTAGATCATCTGAGAACCCGATGAGAAAGATGGATGGGACCTCTTGCGGAGGAGGACTGAAAGGACGCCCTTATGGCTCACCAGGTAATCACTATCTCAGTTCAGCTGAGATTGAACCAAACCTACTATCTCCTCTGTGCATACCTTACCCCAGTCAGGCTATACTGAGCAGGGTGTTTTTCAACCTCAAGGTACACACGATGTATGGAAGACTGCACAGACTTCTATGGCATGGTCTTGTGCTATCATATCGAGATACTGGGCAGAGGTGGTGGGTGAGTTGAGTGTGGTTTTGGGCTGGGACGTTCCACTCATGCCCCCAGTTCTTCTTCTGGGGGTCCGGGATAGCATTGGGAGCTCTAGGGAGGACAAAACATTTCTGGGCACGGCCACAATGGTATCCTAGAGAGACATAGTGGCCAGATGGAAAGACCCAAAGCCCCCTACAATTACCCAATGGCAGGGAGGTCTGGACTGGTATTCTGCACAAGAAAAACCTGTATTTGAGGTATGGGGTTGCCCATCCGAATATAAACGAGTGTGGGGTAAATGGTTGGGATTGTTGGAATGAAAGGGTGGGGCACAGGGGATTGCATTCTTGATCTTACTCCATAACTGTAAAGTGTTCCTAAGATTTTTTAAGGGCTGACAGCCCAGCAAAATAGATGTGATCGAAGACAAATGGGTGTGATCTATCATCAACAGTGTGTTTGTTGGAAAAACAATACATTTGATTGAAAAAAATTGGAATTTCACAGATGTGTGAACATTTCTTCATCAATGTTCAGTTCGATGGGTTCCTTGATATACAGCCTGAGGATGTATCTGGATTCTAGTCTTCGCAGTGCTTTCTCCCCCTCTAGATGTTTTAGGTATGCAGTCTATTACACTATACAGGAGTAGATTGGGATCGCTTTTGTGGAAACTCTTCAAATGTCTTGCTGTGGGATAGCCCTCCTCTTGGTTTTTAGTATCCCTCAAATGCTGTCAAATTTGTCTATGTACCTGCAATTTGGTGCTTTCCTATGTATCTTTTTGGACATGGACACTCTAGTACATATATTCTGTTGTGCATTTGAGGGCATGTCGAATTTTGATTGTTTTATCCAGTTTGGGATTTATTTCCGTGATGTTTCTTGCTTGCATTCAGGCCTTGCATCTGCTGCATTTGGTAAAGCCCTTCTGTGGGGTATATTCTCAAGAACGTGCGATAATCATTGCCAAAATAGGTTAACGCAATGTTTCATATCACCGTCTATCGCGGGAAAATAACTTTGTGTTAACGTCCTGTTCACAACATGTAATAGATTCTAGATAACGCGGCAAATGTCTGCGGTAGAATCACTGGGACGGCGATAAAAATCTATCCCCAAACGTGAAAAAAGCTGCGATGGGCCCAACAGCGATAAAAATACAGTGATAAGCAGCGCCACGCCTGCAAGACCCACAAGTCAGGCGGGAAAATCACTATAACAAGCATTGGCATAGCCAATAGGTCTCGCTTGTTGGACCTTATAAGTATTTAGTTATGCAGCACAATATCCTTGTTGCAACAACATCAACTGTTGCATGGCTAAAGACTAATAAGGTCCCAATGGCGAGACCTATTGGCTATGCCAATGCTTGTTTATTTCACTGCCCTCGCCTGTGACATGACTTTTCACTAAGTTTGCCTTCCTTTCTACTCTCCTGTCAATCTGCTGCTTTCTCAACACTAGACTGCACACAGGACTAGACTTCAGCACTCTCCTGAAAATGCACCCGGCACGATTGCCCCAAAAGTCCAACAGTTGCAATTTAACATCACCAGATTTGTGGGAGCTGCAGGGTGCATGTGAGACAGTCCCATATGAGACCTCGCCAAGCAAACAGAACTAGAGTGATAAGGGAAGCCGGGAAGGACGTAGTAAGGGTACAACCAATACGGATATCAGGCTCGCACAGGGGTCCGGCCATCACACACAATGACTATGAGTTTTAGCCTGACTGGCAACAGACTTTAAAGCACAAAACAAAAAGGAAATATTTTCAAACAGCATTTAGTTTGCATGAGCGTTATCCATGCATTACACCAAACCCTGATGAGTGGCACTTTGCAAGGCTGCCCAGGTATAATTTTCTGCGTAAGGGGAGAGGATGTGGTATAACGGCCACAGCTGCCAACTCTAAACGAGGTTTGAATCTCGGCGTCTGCTCATCATTCTATGATTCTGGGCAAATCATTTAATCTCCCTGTGGCTACCAAAAATAAAGGTATCCTTGTGTAATGTAAAGCACTTCAATACCTTTGGGTTGAGTTTGCGCTATATAAATCTGCAAAAAAGAAGGTAAAGTTCAGCATGTGATGGGGGTGGGGGGCAGTCCAAAATAAAGACTGGCAGGGCACGATCGGAAGGTGAATATGAATAACTGGTAATGCTACCGAAGGGAGAGAGCAGTTGGGTGATCGAGGACAACACCACAGATGACCGAAGGGAAAGGAGAGATGGCGAGTGGGAGATGGAAACACCAGAAAACAGAATTAGGGCAGGTGGTAGGTGGTGAACTACACAAGGGAGTGTGCTTAATAAGACGCACTCTGGTAGAGTGCTTCCACGCCAAGAAAAAAGTAGTGCCTAAAGAAATTAGCCGTGGTGGGACACAAGTAATGCATCCATGGTCTGGGGGCATGGTTGAGCACACGAAGAGGAAGGAAGCCTGCAACAGGTAACCACTAAGAAGTAAAGAAATAAGAGTGAGAATGGCGCCAACCGATGGTAAGTAACGGTGGGCGCTATGCCCACCATAAGCTAACAATAGTCTCGAAGAGACAGAACATGCGCTGTCGGGCCAAGACCTAACAATAGTCTCGAAGAGACAGCGCATGCGCTGGCTAGACGAGACCTAAAAATGCAAGTTACTTCAGAAGTTCAGTTTGTGGATCAGACCCATAGAGTTTGACATTTTTAGAAAGCAAACTTTCAAGTTTCAAGTAGAGTGATGCTGAATGCCACAAAGTTACAGAAAAATAGAAAGTTACTAATATCGGCGCAAAAGGTAAAAACACATAGATGTTCTTTTTACATTATTACAAATAAAACTTGCCTCCAAATCGAGTGCCTTGTTTTGGTAAACCTATTTAAATACCAAAATTGATAAATAAGGAGTGCCACAAAGAAACACTACTTTATGCACAAATGCAGTGCTGAGTGGCACCATGTTATATAGTACATAAATACTTACCTAAAATAAACAAGCATACATCACCCATATTTCTGCAACTAAACAGTGCACCCTAAACAACAGGCCCATAAAACACCCCCTTTCCGGACCGTATACCACAAATTAGACACCTTACTCCTCAAAATGTGTGTTTATCTTGGAACCGCAGATACATAAGCTCCTATTCAATTTAATAAACGAACATTTTAAATCCAGCTCAACGTGGAGGTATCCGCACATGCACACACCTTGCTGTGCTTCTTTTTATTTTTGTGCCGTGAGGAAAATCCAAATCTGGCCATCACTTGGGCGTAGATATGCACATCTGTGCAACAATTATCGCAAATACATTCCTATGGCAAAGGAGAGCTTGAGGATCATGCCACAATTCATTAGCAGAACCAGACTACTATTCAATGGCTTTCTCATGCTCAGTAACAACCTGTATCAAAACACGTTCAAACCAGCATGTGCCCAAAAAGACAGCCCTACTACGTTAAAAAAAAAAAAAAACTGTTATAATTACTAATTAACCACTGGACATCTGTATCCGTATTCTAGATGAACACAGCGTAAGCCTTTTGTGTTCCTAAAAAATTGTTCAATGTTTGGGCTCCCAGGAACGTGTTGCTCAGCATTCTGTTGAAAACACTAATACAGATAAATATTATTGGGAAGGTCTATCACGTACAGTGAAGTGATTGTAAGAACCTGAAGTGAAGCAACAAGCATGGATGGGCTGAACGCAACCGAGCAACTTGCTCATTTCTGCAATTTGGGGACACTTTATTTAGCTTGGCTTGTCACAGAGCAGATCAATGACTCAATACTTTCAACAAACAAAGGCTTTGTTACTACAGTAAAGACATGTTTAGGTCCTCAGCCACTTCCACATCCTATAAACTGCAACCATGCGATAGATACATTTTATTGTTTCAAGTTATTTTAAACCGTCACATATAAAAGACGCCAAGGGCAAGACAGTTAAAACTGCATGAGGACATAAGACGTACTGTTTAGCCCTACCATGCTTATTTCTATCCATTTAGTACATCATAAAGTCACCTGTTCTTTGAGTCTTAAAATCTAAATCTAAAACAACAAGCACATCAAAGCGGCCGTGCGGCTGCGAAAGTGAAAGTAATCGCGATCAAGCGCGAACAAGCACATCAAAGTGGCCGTGCGGCTACGAAAGTGATCGCAATCGTGATCAAGCGCGGCGCGCGCCCGCGCACATGCACTGTAGCTCTAGGCCGGCCATGGTAGCAAATTTTTTAAGCCCTCACAAAATGTCTTGCCAGACCAGCGCATGCGGTGGGTCAGGCAAGACCAAAAAACGGCAGCAAAAAACATACAACTGCGAAGCACCATGGAGGTAGCCGGAGCAAGCACAGAGGACAACCAGAACCCCCCAAGCCCCACGGAGGACCAGTCTGGGACCATCATTGGGGAGACGGTGGCAGGAGTTGTGGGACCGGACACTGCACAATAGGACCTGAGCCAACAGCAACAGGGTGAGCAATGACCAGGGACTGGGGGGACGGGGGGAGATGGGCACAATGGCACACATGCGCAATTAAGTATAGCACATCTGCAGACAAACCATGCCCAAGAGTCACAACTCCGACCAAGAGCCCAATTTACCCAAGTCTGCAACATCTCAGGACTGTATAAGCACACAAGTGAAAAGGCACACCGCCTGAAAGGGATAAGGGCCTGCCAAATCAGAGCTAAAGGGGCAACCCACCCACAATGCAGCACACATAAGAATCCGAGCACCTCAACATTGTCAACAATGTGGTACAAACTGCAACAGTCACACAACAGAACCGAGGACACAACCGCTGCCGCTTGTGTGCAAAAATGGGCCATTCGCATTTGGCATAGCAGAAAACTGTGAGATGACAATGTACAAGTACAACCTCACATCCCTGATGAAGTAGAAATGTCAACTGTCCCGCATCAAATAGGCATCTCCTCACAAACAGTCACAATGTACATTGTCCTGCAGTCTGTTAGTAAACTTGTACAATGCGTGAACATACATGTGAACACAATGTCAATATGCATCTCCCCTTCACATTGCAGAGGGACAATCAACACCTCCTGCAGAGCAGACCCAACAACACAGCACTGATTATGAAGAGGACCTCCCCAGTATCGACACAGACGCCCTCCAACAGCTCATGGACAGCTCTGGCACCCTACCCCCAGGAGCATGGCAGCCCAGCTGCATCCAGGAGACCCCACCCCCTGCACAGACCACACCGCAGGAAGCACTCACCACCACGGCTGTCTCCCAGGACTCCCACGAACAACACATGGCATTCCAACGCCGTGTGTTAGGGTGCCAGGAGAAGATGTCTAAGCGGGTGGGGATCAACCTCATGGCAGCCAAACTAGATGCCATACGTGGGTGTCTAAGTCCCATCAGGGACCACTTACACTCCCTAATGGACACCCACTGTCTTCTCCATGCTCTCTAACAATCCATGGCTGACATCGCTGGAGTCTTGACTCTGAGCCAAGAACAACTGTCTAGTCAGAGTGGCTCCAGCGATGTCAGCCAGGAGTTGGAACACATAAGGAGAATGATGGAGAGCTTGGAGCGGATGCAAGCGGAAACAATGTTTGCCACGGCTGCACACCAGCGAGATGTAGCAGGGATCTTCCATGCCCTGCAGATCCTCATCATGGCATTGCCACCAGAAGGCCTGACGCGGATGAATGCTGCTACCACCACTCCATCCACATCTCCGCTCCCTGAAGTGTCCATGCCACACAGTGATGTAGACAGAACACCACCACCAGCATGTGCGGCACCTGACACAGAGGACGATGATGATGATGATTAATCTAGCTTGGTGTTCAGAATGAAGTGGTAGCATTCATCTCCGCCATATGGCCGGTTTCAGCTTGGTTCCGCACTCTGCATCATGCCCCGGAATAACACCTTCCACTGACCCCCGATACACTCAGCGACACTTACCTTGGACCGCCATATTTTTCTGGTCACCAATGACACAGCAATCACACTGCATACTAAAGTCTTCCACTTCCACTGAATTTGTCAATCCCTAAAGGACTCTGCTGGCCCTCCACGGGGCAACAATGTGAAGTGGAGTTTGCATGGCCCTGTACAGCTCCAGCTTCAACACAACCACTGAATGTGAATAAAACATTCTAATTCACACAGATGTGTCATGGCTATGATCCATCAAGTATGTAAGTATGGACGAATGTAGGGACAGTGATTCAACAAGAAGGTACTCCCTGGGCTATGCTATCAATGCGCATTTATAGCCGTGACCCAGATTGGAAGTGAGACACACACTGTCATTCAAATCAACACTCATCACAGTTGAATACAAGTGAAGATGCGTACGCTTTCTTAGCATATGCGTGTCAGTAGGGGTAAGGGAAGTGCCACAACATGCAGACCAATGCAGCAGTATGTCAGAATGAGGAACCTTGCCAAGCGCCACTGTCCACTCTGGGGGAGTGCCTCACCTTTCACAGTTGTGCGTTAACCCGCGATGTTGTCCGCTCATGTAGTCGGAGTCCAGGCAAATGCAGCCATGTCCACTTTTGTCGTGGAATATGGGACCAGAACTCCAAGATGCAACATGGTGTCGGGACATGTGTAATGGGTTCAAATCAGTTGTGGCTGCAGGTACGTAGTTACTCATCCATGAAAGCGATTGCAGCTTCATAGGCCATCATTTCCCACATGAGGTCGTTGTTGACTTCATCAAACAGGACTGCAAGTCCATCCATTAGCAGGTCCAGACAGAAGTGGTGCATCCACCCCTTTTCACCAAATAGCACTACAGCACAATAGGGGAGCGGTTCAATGAGGTCACTGCACACGAGGATTCGTGCAATCTCCCAGGTCCAGCTGCCAGCATGTATGCCAAGTAGCAAGGCATCCCATAAATGGTATCACAGTGACACTCCTGGTCGTGTGCCACCAGGGGGTGCGCACACATGTCAAAATCCAGTTCATCTACCATCCTGTTGGATAGGCAGACATCCATGCACCACTCGAATATGCACGATCGACATTGCAACACAGGCGGAATGCAGGTGACGTTGGCAAGGCCGAAGCTTAGCTGGTAACTGATCCGCAGCACTGCCAATGGCAGTGCCCCCAGTAAATGCAGCATTCGTGCACGGTACAGTTCCACGTGACAGGTGTTGCGCATGTGTCCGGGATGTTCGGACATTGCGTTAGTACCTCTTGTTGAAGCAGCACTGTTCTGACCTCCGCCAGTTCTGTGGATGAAATGCCACATCTCGGATCAATGAGTTGTTTTAGTGTGCCTGGGATGTTGTGGGAGTAAGTGTGAAGGCCATTCCATGCAAGATAACTTCGAGCAAGGACTCCTGTGTGTGGGGTGTGAATACGTTGGTCTCTTGTCGGGCTGTGCACGGTGTGGGAGTCGGCATCAGGTGCTATAGTATCTGTCAGGGCGTGCCAGGCACATGCAATTCTGAGGTCGGAGGTGCAGATGTGCTTCCGCCTGATAGTTCAGACAAAGGAGCTTTCATCCCTAGTGTTGATTTGTCATCTGCGTCCATTCAGGAACTGTGAGGTGGCTTGGTGGGGGTGGGGTGGATGTGTGCGTGTTTGGGATTCATTTTTTACATGTCTTGCATGTGGCATATGAGCGGCATCACTGTGTGTTACGTTGCCTCACATCTGTTCCTCCCTCCCCCGAACCCATTTACTTATGTGTGCTGCGTGAATGCATCACTTGCACTCCTACGGCACAGTATTGTCATGCCTATCTGCGCATGTCCACAAGCATGACAACGACACTGATGTTGGCCGTTGAAGGTGGTGGGCCATATAAGTGTAGGCCTATGGTAAGTATAGGGCGGACACAGATGTAGAGTACATGCCTGGCTGAACTGGCACTGCTAATGTGGCTAGGCATTTGGCTCATGCCGCGGCAATACAGATTCACACAACACTTGGCATGTATGATCCTGGACCACGAGCAGTCTTGCGCACCTTCATTACTCTGTTCGTGCAAGCCCGCCCTCTGGGTGCAAGCTACATTGCAACATTGTAGCTTACGCGGGGGGGGGGGGGGGGGACGACTTAGCTACATGTCCAAGCTCTTACCCACTGCCTGAGGTGACATGGTTGCGTCCGCTGTCCACAGCACAATGTAATGTAATAGGGCCCGGGGCCATCATTCATACATTATGACCACACGCACACACTTGGATAGATAGTGGAACTGGCTACGGGCACATGTGCCCGGCCCCTTTTTATTGCCAGGATCACATATCCAGTGACACCTGTGCTGGATGGGTTTGGGGTGAGTGTGAGCCAGCCGTCAGGGAGTGGTTGGTCCTGGCAGCAACTTGAACAGTGATCACTATTAAAGCGGAAACAGAAAGCACCAACATAACACAAACAACTGCAAAGCATCCTGGAGGTAGCCAGAGCAAGTACAGAGGTCACCCAATAGTCAATCAGAAGGGGCCTTGACTTGTGGTGCACGGAGATAGGGGCACCAGAACTGAGCGTGCTCATGTGAAGATATTGTCAATGAGTGTGTCCCTTCTGGATATTCCTGCTGCAGCTGCAGTGGGGTGTGTTACACCTGCCTCATCTTCATCATCACCGTCCCAGGTCTTCCAGACTGCCTGAGGTGACATTGTTGCGTACGCAGTCCACAGCATGTAACTCAATCATAAAGGGTCCATGGGTTGTGGTGCAGAGTTAGTGGCACCTGTGGTGCTCAGCGGGTGCACAGCCTGCAATGATGCGTCGTCCGTGAAGGTCAGGAATGGATCTGATGTGTGTGAGCCCTGCTGACCGCAGTGTAGGCCGGAGGCAAAGGGCAACAGATTCCCACAGCCACGTGGCATTGAATTGTGGTGCACAGAGTTAGTGGCACCTGAATCGCTCGGGGGTGCGCAGCCTGCGATGATGCGTAGTCAGGGTGGGCCGCACTGGTAGCAATGTCTTTTGCATACTGAATTCTGCCTCAATATGGCCACGTGGCGTTGGCTTGCGGTGCACAGAGTTAGTGGCACCTGAAGCGCTCGGGGTTGCACAGCCTGCAACGGTGCATGGTGCGTCATTTTTAACAGATCGCAGAGTTAGGAGACCGAAATAAAAGGTGAAACCTGCGTATATTTGGAATTCCTGAAGAAAGTGAGGATGAGGATGGATCATGCATCACATTCTTAGAAAAACGGATACCACAAATGACGAAGCTAACGTTTGACAAGCCACTGGAGCTCGACAGGGCACACAGGGTTCCTACCAGGAAACATCCTAATCAATCACAACACAGGCCCATTGTTTGCAAACCGTTGAGATTCCAAAATGTCGAGCTAATACTCGCACACATGAGTAAACAAAACCTCCTGCTATGGAACAAAAGCAAGATTTTCATTACCCAAGACTACTCCAAAGCCACAGTCGATACAAGGAAAAGCTTCCTAGCCCTTCGGTAACGGATGAAAGAGTTGGGCTTCCAATACTCCTTTGCTGATCCGGCAAGATACAGGGTGGAGGCCCATGGTTCACCTCATCTTTTCCACGATGGCACAGCCCTTAAAAAGTTTTTTGGACAGTTTCGAAGATCACACAATGGACACATCCACGCTAACTGATCCTGGGATCAACGGGCAACGCCGACGCATTAACTATGGTTGTATATGTCTCTTACGTCTTATAGGCTTACAGGATGACAGTTATGGTTGCACACTTGTTCATACTCAGTTGCTACTGGGGAGAACCTTAGTTGTTCTGTCATTATACAGGATAGTTAACTCCGCTGATTGGATGATAAGATGATAGGAAACTCTAGTCAGTTTTGAATAGCTGTATAAGAACAGAACAAGAACAGAAATGAGGCAGGTTTGTTGGAAGTCTGTAATGTGAACAGGTTTGCTTACAGGATCGTTTACCCAGTTTTCTCTGTTTATTCTGGAAAGATTAGGCTGAAAGTTGAAGGTTAAGGATCGTTCAGCACATATCATAGCACTAGATAACATTCAATAGCACTTGATATAGCGGGATATACACACCAAAGTCGCTAGGTATATACAATTGAGTGCCTGATGCTATTACACCATGATTTAATAATCAGGTCCCCTATGGACCGGCAAACAACACAGCAGTACGAGAAAGTCAGGAGAGATGTGCTTAGAGTCTATGTAATTTTAAGTTGAATTTCTGGTTAAATACTGGTTACAGTTTACACGTATTCCTCATTTGTAGAATATAAAGATTACGCTGGACATATAAATAACAAAAATAACATACATGTCCCTGAGAGGGAGTCATCCTTCTCTTGCAATCATCATGTCTATTGTTCTTATAGGAGGGTGAGAGGGAGGGGTAGAGGGATGGGAGGGTTTGCTGAAAATGCTATCTTGGTTCAGTATTGTTCTCTTAATTTTCTTAAACTTGTGTTCTCTTTTCACATATAATTTTCCCTTTACATTTTTCTTTTCCCTTTTCTTTGCCTCTTCCTTACTCGGTGGTCAAGAGTGTGTAAACACTCTACAGTCTCGCAAGATCCAAGCCCCATCAAGGGTACCTAAGATGTACTCCTAGCTGTAACTCTTCTAACACTCTGAATGATCGGAGAAACGGGGGCCTGCTCCACGACCTAACAATCCAACATCGTCTAGGTATAAACACAGGGCTAACTACATTAACCAAACCTAAGACAAAATGATCCCTCAAACATAACATATTAAAATTGTTTCATTAAACGTAAAGGGCCTGAACCATCCGGTCAAGAGGAAAAAGATTTTAGATTATATCCATAAGCAGAAGGCGGACTTTATCCTTCTACAGGAGACAAAATTAGACGACAAACTCACAGAAACACTCTGGGGCAACCAATATGCTCAGGTTCTCTGCACAGGTGCCAAGGGGGAAAAAATTGGGTCATAACCATGATCTAAAAGAGAGCCAGAATAAATCTAATATCCCACTCAACAGATAAACAGGGGAGATGGATTATCTCCAAGTTACAGAAGGAGAACTCTGAACTTTTTGTAACCAATATATACCCTCCTACGAATGATAATAATTAATTCTGGGAGAATCTGGAAGATAATATTAAACAGATCCCAGACTCCGCACTCTCAGTCATTGCAGGAGACTTTAACCTTCAGCTAGATCCGAATATAGATAGGAACTCATCCTGCAAATTCAAGCCAAACAAATCACACAAAGCCCTTAAACACCTCTGCAATAGGTTTAACATGATTTATGTGTGGAGGCTACAGAACCCCACTTAGAGGGAGTACACATTTTACTCTTTCCCTCATAACTCATACTTCTGTATAGACTACTTTTTAATTTCAGGGAATGATATTAGTAGGATCGACCAATCAACAATTGAGCCAAGAGTTGTATCAGACCTCTCTTGTGTCACACTAACACTTACAGACTCATCCACCCCTTTCAAAAACCACTTTGGAGATTCAATGATGAGGTACTAGATGGCCACAGGGAAGGAGCACTAAGACCGAGCTTGCGGGCACTGGGATCACCGATGAAGTGAGGATCCCTGCTGCCCCCTCTGCCCCATCTCCCCTTCACGATAACGAGGACTCACCGGAATATATCCCAAGACGGGCAAGCCTGAATCGAGCTTTCACCAGCACCACGAAAAGAAGAACCGACGATCCGCGCCCCAACATCTCCAGGACTGCAACGGATGCCTCGGAGGTGATCGGTGATCAGCGCACCTCACTCGATCCAAGGACACCCCGCATTGGACCCGCGAGAGTCCCAACAATCCAGGACCGAAGCAATAAATAAGCAGGTACTGGGAGAACAATAAAAGCAGATCGCGGGCTACGGATGAGCTCCACTGTGCCTGACCACAAGATGGCCGCCCTGGCACAGAACCTTCACAGATGAACAAACTGCACCGGTAAGCCACCATCATTCTAAAAAGAGTGAACGCGCCACCGCAACATTTACATCCCATACAAGATACATCCAGTATCAGATCACCTCCCTGGTGTATCGAGGGAACCAGCCCAGGATCTGCGTCGATCTCAGGTAAATTGATGTCAACAGAAAATATTTGAAGATTGATTGCCTCTTATGACGTAGGAAATTCAACCAACTCAACAAAGTGGCTTCTTGTTCAGTATCTTTGCCCTGAATGAGGAGTTTTCATTAGTCCTTTGCATCCAGGCAGTACGGAGGCTTAATCTTCAACCCCTTCAACATAGAAACAGGCCTCTCATGCACATGCGTAAAGGTAAAGGAAACCCTTCTCATCCCCAATTGCCTATGCGGCTATAACCGCGGAGGTTGCAGATACAAAGAAGGACCCAGGACTGTAGCAATAAATAAGCAGGCACTGGAAGAACAATATAAGCAGATCGCGAGCTACTGACGAGCTCTGCAGCACCTGACCACAAGATGTTCGCCCCGGCGCCGAACCTTCACCAACAAACAAAATGCACCGGTGAGTCACCACCATTCTAAAAAGAAGTGAAAGCGCCACCGCAACTTTTACACCCTGTACCTGTCGGCCACAACAAAGTGACGAGCGCCCTGCACCATAGAGACCGTCGCTTACCCAAGCTTTATGCCCTGATGGCCTGACCCTAAGATGGCCGCCTAGAGCTAACTCCCGGAAAACTGCACTGGGGAGTCTCTGACAAACCCAAAAGAAGTGGTCTGATCACCCAACAACTCGCCATGTCCCACTGGTCCCAGAAATGAAGCATCCCTGACCCAGACATTAACGTCTAACTTTTGTTGCACTCCACCGGCCTCACTGACTGACCCCAAGATGGCTGCCCAGGGTTAACTCCCGGTATACCTCACTGGCGAGTTACTGACCTCGACACAAAGAGGGGCGTGACCACTATAACTGCGCGCCCTGACCCGCCGTTGACTAAAAGGAAGTGACATTGGCCCGCTTCATCTCTGCACTGCTGCACATATTTGCACACTGCCCCACTGACTGATTCCAAGATGGCCGCCCAGGCTTAACTCCCGGTTTACCCCACCGGCGAGTTACCGACCAACACACAAAAAGGGGCTTGACCACCACAACTCCACGCCCTGACCCGCCGGTCACCCAAAGGAAGTGACATTGGCCCGCCTCATCTCTGCCACGCTACACCTATTTGCACACTGCCTGAACCACAATGCCTGACGGCTTGATGGCTGCCCAGAAGTAACTCACAGAAAATTGCACCCTGCCTGACACCATGATGGCCGCCAACCAACTAATCGCAAAAGAAGCGGCTTGATCACTCTACATGACCCGACCACAGTTACAATCTACCCCGACGTGCCGTTCACAAAGATCAAAGTGACGCGGGCCAGCATCATTGGGATTGGCGTCTTTTCAATCCTACGTGTCCACAAGGCCGTTTTCCTCCTTACTTTCCTGCAGTGCCTGACACCCCCTCTACCCCACTCTCTACCTCCACCACCATCACCATCCCACCGATGAGGGAAATTGCCAACCACCGATGCACAGACCCCCATATACAGAAGACACACCACACTACACCCTGCCCACCTCATGTGACTGGTTCCCAGGAGGGCGGCTCACTAATCAAAGTGGATCACTATCCTCGGCCTCTCCCACTACCCAAAGAAAGGACGGATCACTAACCTAGGCGGAGAACTGCCCTCTACCACACTCTCTACCTCCACCGCCATCACCGTCCCACCGATCAGGGAAATTGCCAACCACGCCGCACAGACCCCCCATATACAGAAGGCACACCACACTACACCCCCGCCCACCTCATGTGACTTGTTCCCAGGATGTCGGCTCCCGACCATATTTAACGCACACCATCGGACAAAGCTCCGACTCCCCCCAGTGGTAGCGTAACCCACTTATCCCTCAGGGAACTAGCCTCCTGTCCAACCTAGACAAAATGCCTTCTATCACGCCAACCTACCCCAACTCCCCCACACTGAACTACTTAAAACAGCATGGCCCGAACTCCTTGTCGATTAATTTCCCCTCCAACCTCTCACCCAAAGCGAAAAAAAAACTCAAACACAAACTGATTAGACAACACCCAGAATCACTATTTGCTGACATATATCACTGTTCCTCCAAAGGCCAGATAAAAATGGATCTCTTTTTCCACACTGAAAGACCCAAAAAGTGGAACTCCATCCTCATATCACAACTGTACATTTCCAAAACTACTAACACTCCTCATAGCTGCAAACTGACGTTCTCAATCCCTAACCGCACAATGCGGGGCGGGAACACCTCTGTGACCATCTACTCCAACGGCACAGTCCTGATCCAAACGAACAACGACAACCTAGAGGCATTTGACTCCCTCTTCCCCTCACTTTGGACTGCCCCCTCTCACGCACATCTCCCCCGCCCAACCCACCCCTCCTCTCCAGACAGCCGGACCCTCCAGCTGAGCACACCTACCATTCCTACGCCCTCTATCAACAACACCAGCTTTCCACCACGAGACACCTCCCGCACCTCTGTCACTAAGAACAAGGCTCCCCTTCCTCCCTCCGACCGGCACCTCGAACACCTCCGCTTACAACCGCCCCCAATTAACAACGATCGACCTCAACACACAGTCAAAGATTCCCAACTACCTCCCCATACCCACAGGCAAAAGAACGCGACCCTCTGCGCCCATGGCCCTACTCAAAGCCTACACGGACAGCACAATAACAACAAGAAAACAACATTGCATCGTCAGGCCATCCCGCTCTCAGGAGGACCCCGTCCAGAACCCCCCCACCCCCACCTCAGAAAGAATGGGCAGCATCTCACCCTGCTTACAAAGCCAGCTAGCAACTATAATCCAGGGCTTCAACAAAATCCTAACCAATCTCGCCACGCTCCGTAAGATTTCCCAAAATCCCCAATGTACTCCCACTGCCCCAGTTGGATCTCAACCCCCCTCTCCAGTCAGATACTGAGACCCAAAAGAACAAGAGAGGCTATGTCCTCGAGTGAAGTGACAGATCTTGCCTCCTTGTACGACACCCCATCTACTGTCACCCCTCAATCCAAGATTCAGATGATCACCAGATTCAGAAGAGACCACTCCCCTCCGAAACCCCCAAGACCCCCAACCTCCCTCACCAACATCCCCGTGGCCCCACTAAGAAAGAAACCCCAAAAAGAGGCACCCTTCACCAACTGCATGCTCATAAACTGCAGATCAGCCACCAAACATGCCACAGAGCTAGCAGAATCCATCCTCACCCATGACAAAGACATAGCCTTCATCACGAGACTTGGCTAAATAACCGCTCGCCACCAATCATGAATACTCTCGTGCCCCCAGGCTTTGCAATCATCAACTAAGATCGAAAAGACCAAAGAGGCGGGGGTGTAGCAATTATTGACAACATGTCGGAGCACAAAATTGACACCTTTAACTATAACACCTTTGAATGCCTAACCGCCAACATTAACACAAGCGACAAAAATACACTGCCCTGTCATCTCCTATACCATCCCCCAGGCAACACCACCACATTCACCGAACACCTGTCCGACCTGATTGATCACTGTTCACTCCGAGACGCCAACAACCTAATTTTGGGCGACTTCAACCTACACTGGAATGAAAAAAACAACCCGCTAATCCAAAACCTGAATGAGCTGCTACACAGCAACAACCTTACCCAACACTGCTCAGATGAATCCCATAACAAAGGAGCAATCCTAGATGCCATTATCTCCCAGCGTGATACAATCACAATCAACCACATCCTGCCCGTTGACTGGTCCGACCACCACCTAATCCTATTCCACATCTCTCAACCGATCACATTTCAATCTCCCACCCAAGACTCCCCCAAATGGACGAGAAATCTAACACAGATCACCATGGCAGACCTAGAGGAAAGGGTAAGCTCGCTCCTGCCTATCTCCACAGATGATCTCCCCACAACGTAACTCACCTCTCACTATAACACAACTATGACGTCCATCCTAGACCAATTAGCCCCCCTGAAATTTAAAAAAAACAGGAACATTCCATCCAGATCCTGGTTCAACACAGACATCAACGCCAAAAGAAGACAACTGAGAGCTACAGAACGGCTATGGAGGAACAACCCTTCTACAAGCCTTCGCCAGCAACTCAAAGCAGCCCGAAGGAATTACAAAAAACACATCAACAACGAAAAAAACACCTTTTTCTGCACCGCCCTGGACAACGCGAAAAGCAGGCCCAAAGAACTCTTTAACATCATCAGGCAACAAACTTACAAGCCCTCTGAAACCCCAGTACAGGCCTCGAAAGACCTATGCGCCAACTTCGCCAACTTTTTCAACGACAAAATCACCAAGATTGAGCACTCACTAGACATCAACCTCAATCCCTCCTGCAAAAGCCCAACCCCAGAGACCGAATCCAGCACACGCAAGCACCCCACAAAAGCCTGGAAATCCTTCATCCCCATACCCAAAGCTGAGATTCTTAAACTGATCTCCTCCTCCAAACACGCATCTCACGACCTAGATCCTATACCCACCCAATCGACCAAAAAGCAGAAACCCTCCCTAACCCCATTCTGGTGCAAGATCATAAACTGCTCCTTGAAATCCGGCGTCATACCAAATTGCCACAAAGTTAGCCAAGTCACACCACTACTGAAAACACCAGGCCTTGACACCAACGATCTGAACAACTTCAGACCTGTTAACAATCTCCCCCTCCTATCCAAAATCCTCGAAAAGTGCATTCTCCTACAACTGACTCAGCACATGGACAGCATCAACCTTCTAGATACCCCCAAAACAGGCTTCAGAAAAGGCTGTAGCACCGAGACCGCGATCCTCAACATCGTGGACGACATCCACAAGCCTCTAGATACTGAACAATGCTACCTACTCATTCTCCTGGACCTATCGGCAGCCTTTGACACGGTGGATCACAATTTACTCATATAGGCTCTCCAAGATAGGGTAGGTGCAGATGAGGTGGTCCTACACTGGTTCTCCTTCTTACACAACCGCTCCCAAAGGATAAAAATCAAAACCTGTACGTCCGACCTCCACCCCGTCAGCAGAGGGGTCCCCCAAGGCTCAGTCCTCTCCCCTCAATTGTTCAACATATACATGGAACCCTTTCACCACCCTGCTCAAAAAAAGTCAACATCCCCTTCCACCTCTATGCAGTTGCCACCCATGTCTATCTGGAAACCTCCTCCATTGATGGCATTCAGAGACTCAACAACACTCTTAGAGAAATCCAACACTGGCTATCAATAAACCACCTTAAACTCAACCGAGACAAATCTGAAATCCTCCTCATCTCCAACAAAGAAGAAAACCCCCAAATCGTAGAATGGTTAAAAGCAATCAATGCTCTCAATGGTAATCTCACACTTGCTAACTCTGTAAAATCATTAGGAATCACCCTAGACCCAAAATTTGACATGGCCAAACACATTAAGAACTCCGCAAAGAGTGCCTTCCTCAATCTGAAGCTACTCAACAAAATAAAACCCTACATCCCACCCAAGGACCTCAAACAAGCCACTCAATCACTGATGCTATCTAGACTCAACTATGGGAATGTAGTCCTCACCGGTATAGTAAAATCCCACCTAGCTCTCCTCAAAACAACTCTCAATGCAGCAGCCAGAATGATCACCGGAGTTAAGAAATACGATCACATATAACCCCCACTCAGAGAAATAAAATGGCTCCCAGTCGAAATGCGTGCCAACTTCAGAACTGCCTGCCTCACGCACAAAGCCCTGCACACAGGGAAACCCGCCTACCTGGCCTCCAAACTCAAGAAGGCCGGTCAGGCAAGGAACCTCAGGAGCTCCAACACCCATCCCTATGAAAACACGCAAACAAAAAACACTGCAAGATCCTTCACTGGAAACGCGCCCAAAATCTGGAACTCCACTTCAGCTGATATCAGGACTATTCCTGCCTTTGTAAAATTCAAAAAACTCCTAAAAGACCTCTTCCTCAACCGTGCCTTCCCAAACCGATAGCCGCCGGTGAAGCGCACAAGCCTGCACTCTGCAGCCCCCTGACACTGTGTCATTAAGACCTACCTCTTCCCCGCTCCCCGACCCCTTCCTACTTCCCTCCTCCCTAAATGAGGTTCAGCCCAAGACATCGTGCACTCATCGAGGTTATCTCAGGACTTCCCTGCCTCAATGCAACACAGCACGCTGAGACTTCAGAACCAATATGTATACCTCTGCCTTATTGTGTGACTCTTGCATTGAAACTGTTGTAAAGAGCTCCGATACCATTGGGTCTGGCCAGCGCTATATAAAACTCCTTAATAAACAATAAATAAATAAATAAATAATACTAGCCTCACCTGAAAACAAAAAAGTAATTGAAGATACTATTAAAAACGATTTACTTGATAATAAAGAGAACAAAACTTTTTACCTTATAAGATGGGAAGCACTAAAATCTACAGTTAGAGGAGGAATTATAAAAATTAAATCTAACATGAACAAGGAAGCAAACTCACAGCTAGCTATATTAAAGAAGAATATCGCCAAACTGTAAAAATCACATATCCATAAAAACGACCCAGGAACGCTTACAAAGATCCTAAATAAAAAATACGAATACAACAAGATAATTAATACGAAAGCAGGTATCCGGATAAACAAACAGAAAAGTCTTCGTCTCTGTGAGGCGAACAAAGCCGGAAGGACATAAAATTTAACAGCCAGAGATACGCGATCAACGCTATTAAAGACGAAAAAGGAAACACTCAATCAAATGCCAACAAAATCACTGAGACATTTTAAGAATTTGACCAAATCCTGTATAGTTCGAACCCTAAATCTCAGAGGATGCAGTAATATTTAAATGAGGCATCTCTTAATTCTTTAAGCGATGAAGAAAGGGACTCTATCAATGGCCCGATCAATATAGAAGAGTTGGAGACTGCCATTAAGAAGTTAAAAATAGGCAAAGTTCCAGTTCCAAATGGTTTTAATGCATCGTTCTATAAAGAGTTTGGTGAGCACCTGGAGCAACCGCTGCTACTCCTTTATCACCGGTTTGCTTCATCTGGACGAATAACTGGTACCCTAGCTGAGGCGATAATTACCGTTCTTCCAAAGGAAGGTAAAGACAGTCTACTGACTAAGAACTACAGATCAATCTCCCTCATAAACCTGGACTGTAAATTATATGCCATGATTTTATCGAACCAAATACAAAAATACATTGCTAAGCTTATACACACCTCCCAAACAGGCTTCTTAAAACAAAGGCTTTCTAGCGACAACACTAGAATTTTTTGCCATGCAACGGAAAAAGCAATATGAATCAGTTAACCAACTGTTGCCATAACGCTGGACGCAGAAAAAGCATTTGTTAAAGTAGATTGAGCATTCTTACAAGCGATACTCGGGAAGTTCAATGTTGGTAATAATCTGATCCAGATGATCATGGCACTTTATCATAGCCCCAAAGCTAGAGTTAGAGTGGGAGGTGTTCTTTCCTGTTCCTTCCCATTGAAGCAAGGGACCAGACAAGGGTGCCCATCTGTCTCCATCACTGTTCCTCTTGGCTATTGATCTTCTTTCAATATCTAAGAGCAAACCAGAATATTGCCGGGATAGACTTTGGCAAAGCTAATTTTAAGGTAGTAGCCTATGCAGATGATGTACTGGTAGTAACAAAAGAAGCATCCACAGCCATTACGGCTCTCATAACATTTATTCAGGACTACACAGAAGTATCGGGATACACCCCCAACAAAGGCAAGACAGAAGTAAAGCTACTTAACCTGTCCGGATCCAGAGAAGTTTTGGGGGACTCCGGACTGACATGACAGACAGGTACAATTAAGTACCTAGGCATAGAATTCTCAGGTGACCTAATTTCTACACTAGAGGAAAACGTAACTATCATCCATAAAAAAATCACAAATCTATTAGATGGGTGGTCACCGAAATTCTTAACATGGTGAGGTAAAATAGAAATGGTAGAAATGATGATAACACCTCTCATAAACTATCTCATCAGTAAGTTACCCATGACACTCTCCGATAACTTCCTCAAGAAAATAGATAAATCCATCAGTACGTTTTTATGGCAAGGGAAAAGAGCAAGGATTTCTATAGGAAAACTAAAACTTGCTAAGAACAAAGGAGGTGTTGGGCTTCCAAATTTTAAGAACTACCAAACGGCCTACCTCTGTAAACAGGGGTCTGCATGGTTCGTGGATAAACTTGAGTACAGACCCCAGTGGCTAGACGTAGAACTAAATTTGCTTAATGGCATCTGTTGGACTGCATATGCGCCTAGTCGATTCCTTATAGCATTGTGCGAGTTAAGTTAGCATGTGCGGCACCATTATGTTTTTAGCCGCCATTTTGCATTGTGATTGAAAATAAGCTTCTGCCTCATTAACTGTCTGACTCAACAAAAGCTGCTTTGAGTTACTTCCTATTGTTTTTAAGGTTGGAGCCTAATGTACTAATGAATAGCTTATTCTGTGTTTGCGTGCCTTTCCTCCATCGTAGCCCTGCTCCGTACCTAGAGAGTGCTGGGCTCGAACAAAATGGCCTTGAGAGTGTGATAAAATGTACCCATTGTGCAGGTGGTGGCTCATCCTTCTGTACCTCCTTTGTTCACCAGTTCCTGAGCTGGAAAGTTCCAGCCTGGACGGGACTTTAGGGTGTTGGAAGATGCATATTATGTTTTACGAAGTTTTCTGAGGTCAGTCCCCTCGGCAGCTATCTCATGAGGCTGGTCAGACTGGGCTCCGCTGCAGTGCATTACTAATACAATTACTTGGCTTGTATTCTCTACTGTCGTCCCGCATCCTTAATTTCTTGAAAGGCAGAGAGGTGGTCGCAAGTGACCCGGTTGGCCCGATTCGGGTCACTTCCTTCAATTGGCCCCCAAACAGGGACTCCATCGGGCTGACCTATCTCGCCCGCAACCGGGTGTGGAGGACAGGGCTGCGTCAGGTCGGATGGGCGGATCGAGGATCCTCACACAATAGAGCTTAGTTCTCGCAGCTGCTCTGCCTGTCTGGTCGGGCGGTGGCTCACCCAGTGGTCATCCCCACTGGGGTCCTGAAAAGGTGAAACCCTTGTATCTGACAGTTAGGTCCGACGAGTCGGCAGTAGAGATTAACTTTGCTTGCCCTGTGTGCACCAGGTGAGTTTGTAGTGACTCTTGGGCAATAAGGTGCCATTCTTGAATAATCTTGGGTATGGTCTGAAGACCCTTTCTTCGCTTGCTTGAACTTAGTAGGTCTGCGGACCATTTAGATACAGAGTGTCTGTGGGCACTCTGCAAGGCAACATGATGAATTTGGCTTACTCTTGAAAATGCCTGGGGCTTAAGCCTGTCTTCTTGGTGCAGTCTGAAGGCTGACTTGTAGTTTCAGAAGTGTATTTGCTGGTTATTCGTCTGGTACGAAGGGTGAAAGTGCCTTATATTAAGATGCCTTGTTTGAGCAAATTGTGGTGTTTGCAATGCCGTTGTTGCTCCACTGATGCTCGACTGGAGGAGAGACAACCTGCACCTCCAGAGGGTACCCCGAACATTTAAATGTACGTCAAGCACGGCATTGGCTCTATTATTTTTAGTACATTGTGGCACAAATATACGCGAGACAATGCCAAGCTGCAGTGGCCACTAAAAGGTACCTTCGAACGGAATTTCCTGCAGGATACATTTTTGCAAAACGAAGTAGACAGTCGATGTTTGATTCTCTTCATGTATGGCAAAAGGAAGCTAGGCAAAGGTGCATGAGTGCAGAAAAAGAGGCCCGGAGAGGAAAGATGCAGACAGTAACTCAGAAAGCAGTAGCGTATGATAGAGAGAAAATAGAAAAAGGTATAGTATGTGCTGATAGAAAGTTTTGATTGCAATGTGACAAATCTTATGTCGCCCGAGAGAAGGGCGATACATTTGTGGAGGAGCTGTTAGACACTCGACCTCCGCCTCCTTATGCCCCACAGAGAATATACCCAGTTGTTCCGCTAACTCTTGCCCCTTCTGTTTCCACCTCTGGTTCTCCTGTTCCTGACCTAGTTGCTTCGGCTATGGCACCTCCTACTATTTCATTAGGTTCACATGCTGCGGATGCAATAACTGCAAGCCTTCCTGCTATGCCTAATGTTTCTGCTTATGTTCTCTCTCCTTCCCTCACACCCTCAACACAGTCACTACTAACGTTAGTGCCTGCCCCTTAATCTATTGTGTCTTCCTCAAATGTTTCTTCCCCGACATTGCTGAGTATTGGGACGACGGTACGTGGACCGGACGATGGGAGTTGGGCAGCAGCTCGAGAACGAATGGGGCAGGTGCTGATTCGGTCTGATGTGGGGAATGAGGAGAAAGAGTTGGTAGCTGACCAGGCCGCACAGTGGGCCCGGAATCCTATTTACAGTGTGGAGGAGGTGTGGAGTGTGGTGAAAGATTATGAGCCATTTGTGCAGCAGCATGCCCTCAAGCATATGTCAGCCACCCTAATTAGGTTGTGGGAACAATGTTTCAATAGCATTGCCCCTAAGATAATCTATGATATCTGGGATCGTGTGTATACTGCTGACATGGCTCCTAAAGACGTTTTTAGTAATGTGGCCACACTGATTGGTTATCGAGGTAGGTTACAACAGAAAACACAAACAACAGTGTCTCAGTTTCCAATGAGGGAAGTACATCCTATTTTGCACCCTGAGATACCGGGGCTTCGTAATCATTAGAATGCTGTTGTCAGGCAGCGAGTAGAGGCTCACTTTCAAGAATAATGGGTTTACACTCCATGGAAAAGGAGTGAGGTTTTATCTCTTGGGGGCCAGTTGCCGGAACCTAGAAAAAATCCGACTGCATATTACAAAGAATTTACAGAGGCCGCCTCGTCGACAGTGATGACGTTGGCAGATATTGAGATGTTCTTCGGGTTGTTGGTACCGGTGGATATTTGGAGGCAGGTGCATACGCAGGACCACGTTGTGGAGTTGGGTGGCACTTGGGATGAAATCAGGGCATGGGATACAGAGAGGAACCCCGGTGAGAAGCCTAGGGCTGAGATACTAGCTTTGCCAAGTCGTATTATTACTTATATGCATACCCTCATCCCACCTAGGCAAGTCGATTGGGATAAGTTAACAGCATGTTGTAAGAAGAAAGATGAAAGTGTGTCTGATTTTTTTTACTAGGTTTAAAGGGGTGTTTTTGGATTTCAGTGAGCAAGATTTGTCAATGGAAGCAGGTGTCCAACTGTTCGTTAACAGGTTTGTTACAAACCTGCTTCCCTAGATCGCGACTCGGTTACAGGCTTCGGAGAGCACTTGGACCACCTCCTCCCCTTCAGTATTATGAGTACAGGGTAAATGAGGAAAGGAAAGGGTGGAGAAGAAAAATAAGGAGTTGAAAACGAAGGTGTTGATGCAGCAGTCAGCTGGGGGGCATGGTTGAGGACGTGGCACTGGTTCGACCCAGCAGGTGCCTCGCACTAGTAGGAATAGTACACCTGTGGGGCCAAATAAGTGTGCATATTGTAAAAAGAAGGGACATTGGCGAAGTGAGTTCCCGGAATTATTGCAGAGAGTTGCAGCTCCCAGAGGACGGGGTCCTCGTGGACGGCGTCTTGGTGGAGTAGGTCGTGAGGAGGTTCAGGCAAATGAGACATCGCAGGGTCGCTCTGATCAGAACTATTTCGATGACCCTCAAGGAAGACAGTACTATCACGATGATTATGATATGGATGAGGTGACAGGGATGTCTTATAGTTAGGACAGCCAGGGACAGGGTGAGGGACCAGTCTAAATACCTGTAGATCAGCGTGGTCCTTATGTCACAGCGGATTTGCACTGCCCGGTTAAAAGGTTTTTGGTGGATACAGGTGCAATGAATAGCTCTTTTTCTTGTTAACTGGTCCCCGGGGCAGCTCTGTCTGGCCAGAATAAAGTTTCGGTAGGTTTTTCAGGCGTACCGGTTGTGAGCCACATTTCCAAGCCCCTTGCTTTGACTATTGGCCCCTTTACCATAGATTCACCATTCTTATTGATGACAAATTGTGGAGAGAATTTGATGGGACTAGATTTGTTAAAGAAGTTGCACGCTACAATTTCTTGTTCCCCTGATGGTGTTAATATGACGAAAGGACCAAGTGTGGCTAGAACTAAGTAGTGTTTTTCTAAAGATGCACCACTCCCTGCTGAAATCAAAGATGTGCCGCCCATGTTGTGGGCTACAGGTGATACTAACGTAGGGTTGTTGCAGATACCCCTAGTCTCTATTAGGATCAAAGATAATGCTGTGTTGGCCCGCATTTTCCAGTACAAAATATCGTAGGCAGAGGATCGAGCTCTGTTGCAGATTATACAGAATTTGATTAAGTCGGGAGTTTTTTTGAAAAGACAGCCGCAAATGTGTGTAACTGTCCTATTCTTCTCATTCTTAAGAAGGCACCCTTGGATTCCCCTGATGCTCATCCTGATGTCTATCGTTTTGTGATTGAATTGTGTGAGGTTAATAAGATTGTAGTCCCTCAGTTTCCAGTGGTCCCCGACATCAACGCCCTTCTAACAATGATTCCCTCCACCCAAAAATTATTTTCTGTGATTGATTTGAAAAATTCTTTCTTTAGCATTTCCATTCACATGGATAGTAGACACCTTTTTGGGTTCACCTTGGCCGGCAGAAGCTTCCGATTCTGTTGTGCTCCTCAGGGGTATACTGAGGGTCCTAGCATAAATAGTCAAGCTTTAAAAAGTCAATTGGATTCTCTTGCACTTCCCACAGGTAATGTGTTACTGCAGTATGTGGATGACCTGTTAATAGCTTCTGACATGGAACAGGGTTGCAAGGATGCAACGGTCAAGCTGTTACTGCATTTGGCACAACACGGACATAAAGTGTCCTTTTCAAAATTTCAATATTGTCGACAGGAGGTCACCTATTTAGGTCACCTACTGTCGAAGGAGGGTAGGATACTAACACCTGAGCGTATTGGGGCTATTGTTAAAATGTCCATCCATAAGACTCAACTGGATGTACGATCCTTTATGGGCATTACTTCGAACTGTCGACACTGGATTACTAATTATTCTTTACTAACAAAACCACTGTTGCAGCTAACCACTAAAGATGTGCATGAACCCCTGCCCTGGACGCCTGAATGTCAACAAGCTTTTAAGCAATTAAAAGTTGCGCTTTTCTCTGCACCTGTGCTTGGCACTCCAGACTATGCTAAGCTGTTCGTGTTGAATGTACACCAGACGGCTGGCTGCGGACTCTCTGTCTTAACGCAAGCCTTTGGAGGTAAGCAGAGGCCATGTGCCTATTTTTCTGCCCTACTTGATAACGTCGTGAGAGCCCTCCCGAGCTGTCTAAGAGCGGGCACGGCCGTGGCTATCCCACAATCAGTGGGGCTCATCCTTGAACCCTCATGCTGTGGACACACTTTTGAACAAAACGAAGACACAGCACCTCACAAGTGCACGTCTGACTGGTTATGAATTGACTCTCTTTGGACCGCACGTCACAATTAAACGATGTGCCACTGTGAATCCAGCCATGTTACTACCCCTCCCGTCTGAAAGTGAGTACGGAGATATACATGTTTGTATTTTTAGAACGAAGGAAGAAATGAAGGGACGGATAGACCTGACTGGTGTTCCCTTATCTGACCCACAAGGGGAACTATATGTCAATGGCTCTTATTTTAAATTACCAGATGGCACCACCACAGCGGACGCCATTACTACGTTGTGTACTGTAGTTGAGACATCACATGTTCCTTATCAATCAGCCCAAGCTGCAGAGCTAGTTGCTCTTCTTCGAGCATGCAAGTTAAGTGAGGGACTGTCTGGCAACATTTATACTGACAGCCAGTACGCCTTCGGGGTCTCTCATAATTTCGGGCGGCTCTGGGAAGAGAGAGGATTCCTGACCTTGCATGGATTAAAAATCCAGAATGGTCCACTGATACAAAGGCTTTTGTCAGCTCTGACACTTCCCAAAAAGTTATCAGTAGTAAAGTGCAGTGCCCACAAGGCAATTACTGATGAGGTGGGAAGGGGAAACGCGTTTGCAGATCAGACAGCTATGGAGACAGCCCAATTGAAAATGAAAAGAATGTTTGTGGCGTGTCCTGCTAGATGGGCACCCACATAATGCAATGTTTGAAGATACATTGGAGAATGTGAAGGAAATCCAAAGTGAGGCAACAATTGAGGAGTTGGCAATATGGCAGGAGAGAACAGGACGCTTTGACGATGAAGGGTTTTGAACTGACAAATTAGAGAAGCAGAGATGGATGTTACCAGACGCATATGTACTCCCTGTAGTCACCATGGCGCATGGGCCAGCCCACATTAGTGCGAAGGGAATATGTAAATTATTAGATGCTATATGGCAGAACGATACCATTCCTAAGGTACCTGCTCATCTGGTGAAGTATTGTATGATCTGCATAATACATAACCCTGGAAATAGTACCCCTACACCTTCTGGTAACTTTGCACCACCCTCCTTCCCTTTCGAAGTTCTCCAGATGGATTTCATCGAAATGGAATGAGTCAACAACTTAAAGTATGTGCTGGTGGCTGCTTGTGTGTTCAGTAGATGGATTGAGGCTAACCCCACTAAAGAGAACTCAGCCATAGCAACTGCGAAGGCCTTTTTATAAGAGTTCTTCCCATGCTTCGGCTTGCCCAGTTTGATTTGGAGTGACAACGGAAGTCACTTCAACTCAAAGGTTATCCAGTTTGTGTGCCACGGTTTGCACATCAAGCAGAAATTTCACACAGCGGACCATCCCCTGTCGGCAGGATTAGTTGAGAAGTACAATGGTACTCTCAAACTGAAGTTGGCAAAGATCAAAGAAAGCACAGGATTGCAATGGCCAGATGCGTTACCCCTAGCCCTGTTGTCCACCAGAGTGACAGCCCACTCTTGAACAGGATTGTCCCCATACGAGGTCGTCTTCGGCTGTCCTGCAAATGTCTGGGGCGTCCCACGGCCCCGCCATTTCTCTGAAATTGAATACCCTTTGCTTGTGGACTACTCATGTGAGTTGACTAAAGATTTGCATTCTATTCATCAACAGATCCATGAGGCTTTGCCCCCAGTACCTGAGGGGCCAGGTCACAGCATTTAACCCGGTGGCTATGTCCTGATCTGCAATTACCAGAGGAGGGAGAGCTTGGAGCCACGCTGAAAGGGACCTCTGCAGGCCCTTCTCGCCACCTGGACAGCAGTGAAGGTGGATGGTCGGAAGCACTAGATCCACTCATCGCTTTGTCGGAGGTTCCCACAACATCTCCCATATGATCGGTGGGTCCTAGATGGCATAGGGGTCCACGAGACAGAGAAGGTACCATGCTTTGTTCCTTTTTCTGACACTCGACTGACATAGACGCAAACGGAGGAGGAGAACGACGATGTTTTAAATGAGGTGGTCCCCCCAGAAGTAAGGGATGCCCAGGATCCTCCTCCATCTGACCCACAGGAGCTTGAGTCTCAGTCCCTTGCTCCCTCTGAATTTAAGATCCTTTTCTGTGACGACACAGTGCCCGGAGTGGCTAGGTACAATTTGTGTCCCCGGCAGAGGGACAGTGCACAAAAGGAAAAGTCAGATTAGTAGGGATGGACTTCATGGATGAAGAATAGGGTGTATATACCTTATCTGCGGCACCAACGATAGTTCAGGGAAAGGGAGATTGGTGCATTGTCTGAGACACTGGACAGGATAAGTTGGGGGTGTCTTCCCAGGAAACAGGTTGCCCTATCCTGAGCGAAGTGGATTTTTTCAGAAAGGGCTGCGATCGCACAGCTCCACTGAAAAGTGCTAAAAAGCACCACCATAGATGAACAATAGGAGTCTACCAGCGAGGCTCGGAAGGACGCTGGAACATGTGTGCCTCTTTTCTGGGTTTTACAATCATTGGCTCGATGGTAGGACCTTTCCTCTGGTAGTTTAATACCTTTAAAGCAAAGATTTACCCATTTGGCCTCCTCGTTATGGATGAAGAACATCCCTTAGCAGCCCCACGTTTTGACCCAAATGGCCCTAGTTGGTCCAGTTGGTTTACTAAAACAAAGACAGTTTTGATAATAATTGTTCTGATTTTCTTAATAGCCACGTTCGGAGTTATGTGGTTCCTTGAAGAGAAATATCCTGTGCATTCGTTGATTGGTACTACTCCTGTTCCCCCTGAGCATGTATTTGTCATGTTAGCCCCTCATAAGGAGAGACATAGACAAACGTATGTGGAGAAGTGTGGCTCAATGGTTAGAGCGGCAGACCTCGATGCAGAGGTCTGGCCCAGGACCAGGGTTCAATTCCCCACCTCAGCAGGTCTTGGGCTCATAATTCCACAGACCTGATAATTCTCACCTCGGTGCCTATTCCAATCATGGAGTCCCACTCTGCAACTCTGGGCAATAGCTTGCTTAATCTCCACAACGGCCCCCACAATGCCAAGGATGCCTGGCCTCCACCTTGGGGGTGCCCAGGAGTGGACACCTCACAGGGAAAGCCAGGATGGGTTCCACAGCAGTATTCATACAAGCACCTTGAGACCATTGCGGGTGAGTAGTGCGCTATACAAGTATCAATTTACAATTTTATAATGTTTTCTTGCAGATGCTCCATCAGGCACACTATACCTATAATGTTACTGATTGCTGGGTTTGCGGGTTACTCCTCTCTGCGACGCATACAAATGATTTATTGATGTCCCTACCCTTTTCTAATTCAGGGGGCTGTGAAGCCTGTTTCCAGCTGTTTACCATGGTGTATGTCCATTACCATACTGATGCAATGAACATGAAGTATGATGAGTATGAGACTTTTCCTTATCTTGGGTTGGTCTTTGCTGCGAACAGCTCCTGGACTGAACATATGGCTCACTCCAGGAGCAAGTTCTCAAAGGCCTCCAACTCGATCCTAGGTCTCCCACGCCCAAAGAGAACAAGTGCTATCTTAGCTATTTTAAATTATTTAAAATCACAGTTTGTACCAACAGCCACGTATGGTGCTGAGGTCTGGGGTATCGCCAAGAGCCACTGTATTCAACAAGAAGAGAATAGATTCTGCAGGAAGCTATTAGGCGTACCAATTTCCACGGCTCAATACGTTTGCCACAAGGAACTTAATTTCAATTTCATAGAGGACTTTATCAGGTCTCCCCCTGCCCTTTTCTGGCTATCCCTATGGAAAAATACAGCCGCATCACTAACGAGAGAGATCATAGGTGACTGCATTTGGGTGTGAGAAAGGGAAGGATATCCCATGGCTGTCAGGAGTGTACCGAAGCTTATGTAGTGTTAACAAAGGAAGTCTTTTTTTAAATCCTAGCACTGCTGAGACCCTGCATACAAATTACCTTGGGAACGCACTCTATTCACTTTACAGTACGGAAAGGATCGAAATGGAATCTAAGAAATCCTCTGTCCTTAGTTACATGACCACCGAGCAGACCATAAATCCCTTGGCCAGCTATCTTACCCTGCCTACGAATCATTGGGAGAGGAGTCTCCTCTTTCACCTTAGGGCAGGTACGGTAACATTTGCACTGTGCTTTCCCCTTGGCCATCACGCAAATCTTGACTACTTACCTTTCCCGTGTGATGGCCAGAGTGGTCAAACTCTTTTACATTTTTTGTTTTTCTGTAAATATTACTTAAAGTATATTAAGTGGTTTTTAACTCAGTTTTTTAAGAAACACACACCCATTAGTCTGGAAAACGCTTATTTGAGGTTACTTACCCTGGCTGACGGTGAGCTGCTTTTCCGTACAGGCACTTTCTTGAGAATTGCTGTGCGAGCACGCCAGATGATGTCTAATCCCTGAGATCCTATATTATATCCTCACTATGTGTATTTATGTATATCACCAATGGATTTTATTGTGATTTCCTAATCGTGCATTTTTCAAAATATGTTATGTGTGTTGTGCTTTTATTGATATGAAGGTTTCAGAATAAAATGTTTTTGAACTTTTTTCACTTGACCATGAGACTGTGTTAAAATGTATTAGTGTACATCAGGGGTTTACTCCGGGAGAGCACGGAGTCCCTGATACTTTACATCCAGATGCCTGCATGAACATGTATGAAGTCAAAAAGAATGTAACGTGGCTCCAAAATTAAATGTTGGACTTCCACGATTTTAATGCCACTGAATACCTTAGTTCTTTTCACATGTGTAATATTACACAGGACGAAGCCGTGCCTGTACCAATAGTTAACACACCAGCTAGTTGCTGTGTCCAAGGGTTCGGGAGTGTTTAAGTGGGAAAGAGTATTTGTAACTATACTTATGAGTTGAGCACTAGTAATAGTCCACCTTTACTTCTACCCCATAATGTGTATTTTGTGTGTAGGACTCAGGCTTATGTATTGCTTCCCAGGGGGTGGTCTGGCATATGTTATGTCTCTTTCCTCCTACCCCCAGTATGCATAGCACCATCCAGTCATCACAGAGATCATCGCTTACACGTAGGAGCTTATACTTGTCCCGATTTAGAAGAGTTATCAACATGGAAGACATAGATCAGACAGACACCACTCTGCATCAGTTTTCTGATGCTATGAAGGGTATTCTGCCTTTCTGTGGTCCCATGTCTAATAGCCTTAACATTCGTAGACTCACAAGAGTTGTAGAGGGAGTTATTATCATGGCAGGAATACTGACCAACGTCACAGCTGAGCTTTAGGCTACGAGGCTTGTTGCTCTTCAAGAACCGGATGGTTTTAGACGTCATCCTTGCTGATTGAGGTGGGGCCTGTTGCGTCATCGTTAGTAGTTGCTGTGTGTACATACCAGACCATGCTTCGAATGTCTATGCAGCCATACAGAAGTTACACCAACCTGCATCTGATATTCACCAAGAGATTGGTACCTGGTCCCTTTCTGGGTGGTTCTGGGGTGTGATAGCCTTCTGGGGTTGGAAAATACTGCTTTTCCTAGTGGCCATTGCGGGTATCATTATCACTTGCTGCCTGTGTATTCATTGTCTCCCTGCCTGCTGTACATATTGTGTTAGCAAGTTAACACCCTCGCCCAGAGTCCCAGGGCATGACACTAAGCCCTAGGCTATGATGATACAAACTGTGCATGATTTATTGGCCTTCGATGAGGGTGTTTTTGAATATTAGCATGTATGTGTATTGCCCTGCATTAATGATTTCCTTACTATGCTAGCATAGACAAAATTGTTAGCAAATGCTAAATGCTAAAATGCTGTTGGACTGCAAATGCGCCTAGCCGACTCCTTATAGAATTGTGCGAGTTAAGTTAGCATTTGTGGCGCCCTTTTGTCTTTAGCTGCCATTTTGTATTGTGATCGCAAATAAGCTTCTGCCTCCTTAACTGTCTGCCTCAGCAAAAGCGGCTTGGAGGTACTTCTTCTTATCGTTTTCAAGGTTGGATCCTAATGTACTAATGAATAGCTTATTCTGTGTTTGCATGCCTTTCCTCCATCGTAGCCCTGCTCCCACCCTAGAGAGTGCTGAGCTCGAACAAAATGGCCTTGTGGGTGTGATAAAATGTACCCATTGTGCAGGTGGTAGCTCATCCTCCTGTACCTCCTATGTTCACCAGTGCCTGAGCTGAAAAATTCCAGCCTGGGCAGGACTTTAGGGTGTTGGAAGATGCATATTATGTTTTACGAAGTGATCTGAGGTCAGTCCCCTCGGCAGCTATCTCATGAGGCTGGTCAGACTGGGCTCCGCTGCAGCGCATTACTAATAAAATTACTTGGTTTGTATTCTCTACTGTCATCCCGACTCTTCATTTCTTGGAGGCGAGAGAGGTGGTCACGAGTGACCCGTGTGGCCCGAACCCTCTCCAGGCTATAATGACTATGTAGGTCTCAATGTTAGAACACTCCAGGTACATCATACTTAACAGGAAGAAAGCTCTGATATGCCTTGACACACTATCCAATACAAAAATTGGTGCCTCAAACACAGTGGTGATTTGGCATAACCCCATAATAAGAATAGACAGAAAAACAATCTGCTGGAAGGACTGGTCGCAAAAAGGCATTAACTTTATCAAGGACCTCTATGAGAATACTTCGCCCATCTGATTCTCTGTTCTCAAAAGAGAAGAAGGATTAACCAACATAGACTTTTATAACTTCCTTAAACTTAAGGTACAGATTTCTGAGCTGGCTACGAACCCTTCTCCTCCCTCACTCCCTTCCAAATTGAACACATTGTGTAGTACCGGCCACATGGTCTCAAGAATATACAAAGCCTTACTTCCTGAGCCTCGTAAGGCCCATAATTCTAATGAGGTAAAGTGGGAGTCTGAACAGAATAGTAAGGCAATTAAACCAGACTGGGAGCTTGTCCATATCATGCCCTTTAAACACAAAATATCCCCCACACTCTCTCAAACAAAATACATGATAATAAATAGGAGCTACTGGACACCTACTAGACTACATAAATTTAAACTTATCCAGTCCCCACAAGGCTGGAATTGTAATTCCCAAACAGGCAATTTACCACACATGCTTCTCCTCTGTCCGTTGTTACAGAACTCCCGGAACAAGGTTCTCGAACATATCGCCCAGACACTCAACATCTTCCCAATGAAAGAGATATCGTATATTTTATTTGGTTTCCAGGACCCAGGCCTAAAGGGGGACGATGACCGCTTTCTGCTTGACTTAATGCTGACCTTGGCATGTAAAATAGTCCTGTGTAACATGGAAAAGTTTTGATAAAATTTCATACAAAACTTGGCAGGAATGGCTCACCTGCATGAGGACTGCGGATAATACTGCCTTACAATTTTCCCCATGGAAACCAAAACACAGCAAGATCTGGAAATCTCTAGACAACGCCTCTACGCTTTTTAAACCCCCTTGAAATCCACCCGGCTATCCAACTCGAAAGAGCCAGATTGTATCACAGCAAGGACTGGAATACGGCCACCCTACCAAACAGCTAATATGATGATGAGCTGCGGACTACTTCAAAGCAGTATGAGCACCCCTTGACCCGGAGTTAGTTCTCTTTTTCTTCTTCCTTTTCTCTTATTGGTTACCTTAGTTATCTATTTATTTTAGGTTATTTACTTTCCTTAGCAATCATAGGAGGATAGAGGATATGTAATGGAGATGATACATAACTTGTTATAAATGATCGCAATTGTAATCATTGTTCATCGCTGATATCGACCAAAGGCAGACAAGGATCGTAGGGCAACTAATCAACATGAAGTAGATCAACAAGGATATATCCATCTGATGTGCTTTGTTAAGTATGCTATGTTATTTCCGGTTTCACAATTGTATCATCTGTAAGTACCATTACCAAAAGTATTGTCAGAACAAATACCTTCTATCCTCTCTGACTAATGACAAGAGCTCTGATATAAGTTATTTCATTGTTTTGCCTTGTTTTCCTGCTATTGTTTTTGCAAAAATCAATAACCTTTACTGAATTTAAAAAGGTTTACATTTTCACGAAGCGGACTGACAAAATTGTTTGATTTGAGTGGTGAAGGAGAGTGTAGATTCAAATATAATGCTGAGGTTTCTTGCAGACGTAGGTGTTGAGGGGGGGATTAAGTTCAACAGGTCACTAGAGGGTGGACAGCAGCAGCCCTTTTTGACTGAAAACCAGAACTTCCGTTTTATCAGAATATAGTTTCAGACAGTTTTCCTCCATCCAGGTCACAACTTCTTTGAGGCACTCTTTGAAGTCGGAAATGGCTGCCTTCGAAAGGAAGGAGGCAGCCAAAGAAAGGAAAAAAGAAATTGAGTGTCAAATGCATATGACAGTACCTTTACACCCCAGGTTTTGATCAGATCCACTAAGGGGTAAATGTAGAGGTTGAACAAGAGCGGGCTCGGTGCTGATCCCTGCAGTACTCCACAAAACAGTAGTTTGGGTGATGATGAAAAAGGGTGTAGGTACATACATTGGAATCTGCCCTCCAGAAAGGATTTGACCCACAATAGGGCCTTGCCCTAAATGCCTAGGTAACTGAGTCTGTTCTACAGATCAAATGAGACTCTGTGTCGAATGCCACCCACAGGTCAAGAAGCAGCACCATGACAAGTGTGCTATTACCAGGATTCTCCCTAACAAACTCCGTCACCTATATTCTTGTGAAGCTCGACTGAAAAATGAAATTAGTTTCCACAAAGGTAGGCAGTTGTTGGTTGACCAATTTCTCCAGAATTTTAGCGGGGACCAGGAGAAGTGATATGGGCCAATAATTACTCAAGATACCCGGGTCCACATTCAGCTTTTTAAGGAGTGGCAGAAGAGATGCCAGTTTCCAACGCATAGTAAAAACACCGGGCAACAGTGAAGTATTCCAGGTTTTATAAAAATAAGTGTTAAACTGCTAAGCCATCACCCTAAAAATGTGTGGAGAGCAGGCATCATCAGGAAAGCCTGACTTACACTTTTTTTTAGCCCAATTAGGGAACTTCTTCAGACATAGGACCAGATTCTATGGCCGGACCGGAGGCTCAGATTATGCTTTCTCTATTTCTTTACTACTCAACAGCAGCCAATGAGAGAAAAGTAAACATTACACAAAAACTACATTACCCATGAGGCTTTGAATCATGCCTCCTTAATCAACCAATAACATAAGAGGTTAGCATACAAAATAATGAGGCAGCATCTTGGCTTCCTCTTTCTTTGCTGCTCCGCAGTCAAGATAAGTGCCTCATTATTTTGCTCATGCTTTATCTGTGATACTTGTATTGCGATTTGTATATTTAATGGTTTAGTGAGTTACGCTTGTGTAATTACGAGTATTGCCATGTTTTAAAGTGCTTGTAGCGTTCCAGGGAGCGAGGCGTACGCCGGCTCCCAATTGGGAAGCCTGCGTGTGTCTTGGGAGCCTGCACCCGTCAGTGCACGCGTGCAGCTCCGTACTTCACAAGCTGGTAGGACGCCTCTCCTGGGCTGGTTCTTGGGAATATTAATGCAGCAGGCAGGTGGCGGAGCCGGTATCTGGCCTCCAGACAATCAGGCAGCATTCTTTTATTGCACCGCTTGTGACTAATCAACCCCCACAAGCCCAGTTTTTTCTGGGGAAATAATTTTTGGAAACCCTTAGCCAAATAGGCAGACAGGGTTTTTTACACCCTCCATTAGTCCTTTTGGCAAGGGCTATTTTGGTACCTGTGTGGCCCCCACTGCCTCAGCTTTGCTCCCGACCGACGCCCGCTCTCTCTGGAGTGTGGGTTGTAAAATTTCACTTCTCTCTGGAGAGTTTTGGAGACGCAGATATATACCTTATATATCTTTTCACTATGTCAGACTGCGAAGTCTATGAAGAGGAGGTGGCTGCGTTTGACCTCCCTGAGGATGATGATTGCTATTATGAAGACTCTATGGAAGCTCTCATTGATAAGAGACTTGATTCTAAGCTAGATAAAGTCCTCTCCTCCGCCCTACTGCCTATCTCCCAACGTCTGGAACAGTTAGTTGGTAATAACCCTGCTCCCTCTTGTACTCCGGCCCTCGTCCCCCTCCCCCCGAGCCAGCTGGGCTTTCTTGGCCCCACGTTCAAGTTTACTCAAAACTACGCACTTCTATAGAGCAGGCCCAAGGTGACACCCCGGCCCCTCTTCCCCTGCCCCTACACTCTCTATCCCTGATCACACTACTGATGTTGGCATGGACACTGATTCATCCCAGGAATCCCGACCCCGCAAACGTGCCAAGAAGAGCAAACACTCCTCCCCACAAGTCCAACCTTCCCCCTTCTCTTTTGACCCCTCGGACATCGTCCACCCCCGATCTTCAGACTGGACTCTTGTCCCGCAGTGGCAGAATATATGCAAACACACTTGCGCAAGAGCTTCGATAAATAAGTTCGAGCCCGCCTTAAATCTGAATGTCCCCGTCCTGATCTGGCTCACAAGGTGGCCGGTACCCCAGATATTGACTCATCTATGATCACTTTTTTGAAGAAATATAAAAAGGATCCAAAAAAGGGCATAGATCGCGCCCTTAGGGCATGCCAGGATAAATTGTTAGACGTTGCAGGCCCCATGGCAAAGATCCTTGAATTAGCCCTTCAGGCCCAAGAGACCAGTGCTGCTATTCACCCAAAGGTCCTGGCGGGGTGGACCCAGAGGGCAATTTGTGTCCTTGGTAACGCCAACTGCACTCTCTCGTCGTAGAGGCGCAAATCCATCCTTTTGCGCATCGATCCACAACTGGTAGAGTTGGCCTCGGCCGAACCAGGCCCTCTAGCAGAGGGTCAGCTTTTTGGGGGACCATTTGTCAAGGACATAGCAAAATTTGTCAGCACGTTCGCATCGTTGGACAAGTCACAGTCATCGCTCAGAAGGGTTTCTCACCCAGTCTCTGGCAGGGCCGGTCATGGATGGGGGACGCTTGGCCGGCCTCTATACCAATCCAAGTCCCCAGCAAGGATTTGCCCCATTGCGCAGAGGGTATACACAAGAGCGAGAACAAGCGGGTTTCTATCCCTCCAGATCCCGAGGCTTCCGTGGCCGCTTCAACAGAGGCGTCAAAACAGGGGTTACAAGAACTTCGATGCCCAGTCATCAGGTATGTCCACCAATCTTTCCAAAGCTCCCCCTTGGGGGCAGACTGTTGCATTTTGTGATGAGTTGGACACAGATAACCATGGATGCGTGGGTTATTCACACGGTTCAAGGTTATCAGATAGAATTCATAGACTCTCCCTGTCATGTGGCGCCTCCGCTCCTTTTTTCAATATAAGAGAAAGCTTTTATCGACTCCGAGCTTCAAGAACTTTTGGCCAAGCAAGCCATTGCCGTAGGACCCTTCATTCCCGACGGGTTTTGCAGCTACGTTTTCCTGGTACAAAAGTAAGGTGGAGGCCAGAGATTAGTTTTAAATCTCAGGGAGTTCAACCCCTTTGTGGTATACAGACACTTCAAGATGGAGGGCATCCATCTGTTGAGAGACCTTCTCTTAGAGAACGACTGGATGGTCCGTCCGGATCTAAAAGATGCTTACCTCATGGTTTCCATTTGCCCCTCCCATCAGACATTTCTCCAATTCTCCTGAAAGGGCAATGGTACCAATATCTTTCCCTCCCTTTCGGCCTGTCATCAGCCCCATGGCTTTTTACAAAGCTGTTAAAGTCGGTGGTCACTCATCTGCGAGAGATGGGAGTTCGCATGATCGTCTATCTCGACGACATGTTAATTCTGGCACAGGATTGAAATCTCTTGCTCACACATTTAGGGGGGACTACCTCCCTGCTACAGGAGTTAGGGTTTGTGATAAATCTCAAGAAATCGATGACCTACCCAAGCCAACAAATGGACTTCCTGGGGTTTCAGATAAATGCTGTCACCGCCCAACTTCTCCTGCCCATGACCAAGATCAAATCAATAAAGAGAGAGATCCGCTCCACTCTGTTGAAACAGCTGATCTCGTTGAGAGTTTTAGCGAGGATTGTAGGCCTTCTAGCCTCATCTATTCAAGCCATCTGCCCCGGTCCACTTCACTACAGGGCTTTACAACGTCTCAAGATTTATTATCTTCAAAAAAGGTTTTCGTACAACCACCTGATTCCGCTGTTGCCAGAGGCTCAAGAGGAGCTTCTCTGGTGGTTGGATCATATGGAAGCGTGGAATGGCAGGGCCATTTTCAGTGCCTCGCTGGACGTCATCATAGAATCCAACGACAGCCGTTGGGGCTGGGGTGCAAGATGTGGAGACTTTGCCACCGGTGGATGATGGTCCGCCGACGAATTAAAGTTGCACATCAATTGTCTGGAGCTGTTAGCAGACTCCTTTGCCATAAAATCGATCTCCCCTCTGAAGAGGAATTGTTGCATCCTTCTCAGGATGGACAATGTGTCAGCGGTGCAATACGTCAATCGCCTAGGAGGGACGAAATCCCGGCTGTTGGCCAACATTGTGAGGGACTTCTGGCATTTTTGCCTGAATCAGAAAATTAGTGTAATAGCGGAGTATCTGCCCGTCAAGCTCAATCAGATAGCGGATTTGAACTCCAGGTTCCTGAGAGACTTCAGCGATTGAAGACTCCATCCTTCGCTTTTTGTAGAGATCATGACTATGCGAGGTCCTTGCAGGATAGACCTTTTTGCCTCTTGACTCAATGCTTACCTCCCACGATTCTTAAGCTGGAGGCCGGACCCCATGGCAATGGGAACGGACGCGTTCCTTCAACATTGGGGGTCTCAGAGGATCTATGCTTTTCCCCCCTTCGCTCTGATTCCGAGGGTAGCGGCCCAGGTCCGTCATCGAGAGACGTCCGTAGTCTTGGTCACACCATTGTGGAAGACTCAGTTGTGGTTTCTGACATTGTTGGAGTTATCAGTGGACCTTCCGTTCCAGTTACCTGTGTTGTTGATGATGATGATGATTGTTCATTTGTAGAGCGCCTGGCTACCCCAAAAGGTGTGTCTCCGTGCTAGAAGCCCATCCACAAGAAGAAACTAAAGGCTATTGAGCCACTGTTGGTACAGCCATGGTTTCAGTCTACTGCGAAAGGTTGATTCAGATTTCTCCTCACGTAGCCAGAGAGGGAGAGTATTCCATGTCTTGGCCGCTAGGTAGCCAAAAGATTGTCTGCCCATCCTAGCTTTCCTTATCCTTGGGATCTTAAGTAAGTGTGCTCCTGTCGAACGTAGCTGTCGATTGGGATTGTAATGGGTGATGAAGTCATGTAGGTAGCTGGGGCCTTTCCCCTGTAGGCTTTTGTGGCAGAAACACAAGGCCTTAAAGAGGACTCTTTTCTCCATCAGCAACCAGTGGAGGGAGTCCAGGGCTTTTGTCGTTGAAGCGCGGCTGGGAAGGTTGAGGACAAGGCGTGCCACTGCTTTTTCAATGCATTGGATGCATGTCATGCATTCTTTTGGTGCACCCAGATATGGAACGTTTCCGTAATCTAGCTGTGAGGTTACCAGAGTGTGGACTATGGTTTCCTGACTGATATAGGCAGAAAGTCTAGGGTTTTCTTTAACATCTTCAAGGTCCTGAAACACCTCCCTGCCACCTTTCTGCTTTGAGACTCAAAGGAAAGTTTGGGATCGAGCCACACTCGTTGTTCCTGTTGCTTCTCCAGGACCCAGTAGGATCCCCTCATCCTCTGGTCCTGCAGAACTAGTTATTCCTCATGGTTTGGATGATCTCAGGAGACACGAAAGAATTGAGGGCCTTTCATCGGTGGCTGCCGAGTTTATACATCAAGCTTGGGCTCCATCCACCCGCAAGCGATATTCTGCTTCATGTTAGCGATGGGTGGGTTGGTGCCTTCAACGACAGGTGGATCCCGTGGGATCAGATGTGAAGGAAGTATTAAATTTTTTATCTGAATGTGCCGAATCAGGTCTTGCATACAGGTCTGTTAATAATTTCAGCTCAGCTTTCTCGGCTGGACACAATCACATTGATGGTAAGCCGGTGGGGATCCATCCCCTTGTGTGTAAGTTGCTGAAGGGTATCTGAGTGGCTTGCCCGCCTCGTCCCAGATACACTACTTTATGGGATGTTTCTAAAGTCTTGTCTTTATTAGAATCTTGGCCAGATAACAAGGATTTATCTTTGAAGCAATTGTCTGCTAAACTTACTATGTTTAATCTCCTGTAGTAGAGTTTCTGATGTGCATGCTTTGGATTTAGCAGGAAGGATGTTCTCTCCACAGGGTGTGTCTTTCGTAATTTCTAGGAGGACTAAGACCATGTCACATTCGGTTGAGTATCCTGCCTTCCCTCACATAGGGGAACGCACAGTAGCTCATAGATCAGATCCTTTGGGTCAATAGCTCTTAGCATTGCAAAAGCCTTCCAGTCCAGTCTCAGCGGCCACCTTGGCGCGTTGGGTCAGGAGGGTTATATCTGAAGCAGGTATTGACATTTCTGTTTATGGGGCGCACTCCATCAGAGGGGCTATGGTCTCTAAAGCATTTGTTCTACGGTCTCGCTTAGAAGACATTCTGAAAGCTGCAGATTGGTCCTCGGATTCATTGTTTAAAGTTACGCATGTTACGCATGTTTCTTCTGTTGTGGTTGGTCAGCTTTGAACCAGCATAATCAGAGCCTCCGGTCCTGCCATAGAATACAACATTTTCCAGCTATTGCAACAAGAATTTTAGATTCTATTAAGGACACGGAGGCGAGGATTATCCCACCCTTTGGGACAGGTAAGATGTCAACTGTCATGTTGCAAGATGTTTAACTATGCAATGTTATTTTCCCTCCCTCCATTATCAATCCTTTTGGGTTCCCTATTTTCAAACTTGTTTCTGTTTCAGGAACTGATTCCAAACAGAATTAAACCTACGTTGATCTTTGGTATGGATCGCCTCGTCGCTGTAAGATTGCTGTCGTATCCAGGACTATTGGGACGTACTCTCCGTTGAGAGTTGGATCTGCTGTTATTGCTCTCCGTTGAGAGTCAGGACTGTTGTTGTTGATTTTTTTGGACACTTTAAGAACTGTTTTTTGCAAAGAAAGAGGAAGCCAAGATGGTACCTCATTATGTTGTATGCTAACCTCTCATGTTATTGGTTGATTAAGGAGGCGTGGCTCAAAGCCTCATGGGTAATGTAGTTTTTGTGTAATGTTTACTTTTCTCTCATTGGCTGCTGTTGAATAGTAAAGAAATAGAGAAAGCATAATCCTCGCCTCTGTGTCCTTAATAGAATCTAAAATTCTTGTTGCGATAGCTGGAAAATGTTGTATTCTGAGCTAGAGGGCTTGGGGCAGAGTGGTGCAGGGGGAGGGGGGCATTTCCCACATAAACTCGACTGGAAGTTTTGTCCAAATTAGAGGCTTCTGGGAAGGTGGCATAAAGATTTTGAATCTTCTCATCAAAGATGACCGAGAGTTCAGCTGAAGGGATGATGGCAGTTTTAACTGCTTCAGGGGAGATGAAAGTATTTACAAGTTTAGACACGTCCCTAGAAGAGTTAGCAGCTGTCTCCATATGATGCGCAAATTACTGTTTCATCGCATTACACATTTTCTTGCATAAGCTACTAGCGCTGCTTTATAGAGAATCTTAGCATTGGGGTCATAAGATGTCCTTGTTACGCTCTCTCCATGGCTCACATGCTCCCAAAGCTTTGCACTACCCACCCATTTGCCTCAAGCTTCTCACACAAAGCCACCTCACACACTTCCCTTGAGACCCCAGCTACTTCCTCTGTCAACATACACCAAGGGCCTTGTGCTGTTTACATGTGTTTAATGCTCTTCACTCTCCCTCTGTTCCCCATTCACCTCACACTGTCCATCTGCATGCATTGAGTGCCTCATGCAGCAGTGCATAATTTGAGCAAGTGGTTTCTGGTACTTGGCACAGGCACTTTATTGTCGGCACTGTCTCTAATGACAGTACAACACATGGTAGCACTGTCTAATTTTGAGATGAGCCCAGCAGCAGTATTTAACAAGTCAATATGCATTAAAAAAAAAAGAACAATACCTGCCACTCATGCCATTATTATAGCTTTGGATGGTCTAAAATAGGCTGAATTGTCACACTTGTAGAAGTACGATGGTTGGTAGTTGTGTTGATACTAGGCCTGGGCTAAATTTCCGTTCCGCTCGCGGAAATTGCGATAATTTGACATTTTCGCGTTCCGCGGAGAGCGCGAAAATGTCAAAATTTCCGCATTCCGCAGTTTAGCGATAATTTGGTTCTTGCTCGCGCTGTAAAATAATACATTCTCGCGCGCGCTCGATCGCCTTACCTGAATCCCCGCGTTCGCCGACAAGTTTTCCCGATCCGGTCGTGTTCTCCACAAGATGTTGGATTGTTGGTAGCCATTTGCGCTGTCTCGCGACAGTTCGCGCCCGCAGGAACATCATGCGTCACGCGATCACGTCTTTCTTCTCGCGATCATGCAGCGCGAGACGAGTGAAAACAAGATGGCCGCGCTCGCAAGCAACCGCATGGGTAAGTTGGCGAGCCGCGAACACGCAGAAAATACCGCTAACGGGCGGGAAAAAAACTTCCGCATCTTCGCGATATTTCCACGTGTTTGCGGAGATTTTAAACATTTTCGCGATAATTTACGAAAGTCGCTTTCGCAAATTCCGCCCACCCCTAGTTGATACCTTAATTGGCAGAGCTAATGGGGGCAATTGGTGGTGCAGGCTGCAGTGGCCCCCTGAGAAAGACCCTGCACTTACGTTTTTACAAATTGAGCACTGCTCACCTTCCTCATTAACCCAATAGTTGTCCTAAAGCCCTATGGTTTTAATGTAGTAATACTACAGACCACCCCCTCGTTCTAAAATTACTCCATCACCACTATTAATCCACAAAATACTACACAATGATCTGTCTTCAGATTGATGAAGGGTTGAATAAAAACAGTTTGAAGCCGCCTTCTTCCTGAAAATTTCGGTGTCATTTCTTTCAAAAATTGAGGCCAGAAAAATATTTAAATGTGTTGTAGCCACCGCAAGACCAGTATCCTAATAATACATGAGTATGCATCCCACATCATCTCTGCTTTACATTAGCTTCCTATTTAGACAGGTTCTAAGTACAAATGGGGCTGTCTCACCTACAAGACCCTATATTTTAGCACACTCTCCTTACTTAATCTCTCCGGCGGCCAATGAGGCTCCAGAGTACGGATCCTGAACACCTAGAAAGCCCTCGGTTTCGAACATCACATGCAGAAAAAAACATTTTCAGGGGTTGCCACTACCATGTAGAACATCTAAGGGACCTGAGTCTGACCCGAACCTTTCCGTTGTCAGGTAAAGACTCGCCTGTTTATGTTAAAGCCCCCTTATAACGCACCCCATGTTTGTGTTATTTGTTTAAGTTTTACAACAGCCAACGATGCCTTAAATTATAACACGTAAGTGTTGCGGTCGCTTTAGAAAACTTCTAAATAAATAAAGCAGCGGTGCAGCTTTTCTTTTTTTAAGCATATTTATAAAGCGCGAACTCAACCCGAATGTTTTGGAGCGCTTTACATGAGCACCGGTTACGTTACACAAGGACACATTCAGGTACTGGGGGGCAGATTTATGTTTCCTGGCGCATCCCTGCAAATCAGCAGGGATGCGCCAGGAAAGATGCATCACGCAAGTTTACCCTTGCGCCACCGCTGATGCGCCGCATTTACAATGCAGTGTATCATAGCGCAAGGATAAACAGATGCGTGACGCATCTGATGGCATAAGGGCGGCGCATTGCTGGAGTCGTGTCGCAAGCACAACGCAACTTCAGCAATGCTCAGGGGCTGTCCATACCAAACATGCTGCGTCATGCCTTACGCCTGCTTCAAGCAGGCGCAGGCTTTTGGCGCAGTAGCGTCGGAAAAGTTACTCCGTGAAATTTTGTAGATTTCACTGCGTCACTTTTCCGAGGCTTTTTCCGACGCAACGCCCACCCTGCATACATTAAACCTGACGCAGGTTTAATGTAGCGCAGGACTTTACAGCGCTCACTAGGACCACAGGTGAGCCCTACTTAAGGTGAGCTTGGCAGTAGCTCGACCTTGGAGAAGGTAATAGCACGCACGCGCGCTATGCTGCTGGAATTATAATCTACAGCGCTGCTTCTATTTTAAAAAAATACCGTTTTTGTATTTCGTTTGTTTTAAATTGTGTTTGCCCCTGTTTTTAAGTCTACCTTTGTGTGCCCACATACTTGCACCTTAAATTGGGCCCCCCACCGCGCTTTTTGCGGATCAGTTTCATCTTTCCTTGCGCCTTCGTGTTTGGCGCCTGGTCGCCATCTTGGGGGTGGCGAGTAGCGAGTGTGCCACTTGTTTGAGCGCTCTAGCGCTCACTAGGACCACAGGTGAGCCCTACTTAAGGTGAGCTTGGCAGTAGCTCGACCTTGGAGAAGGTAATAGCACGCACGCGCGCTATGCTGCTGGAATTATAATCTACAGCGTTGCTTCTATTTTAAAAAAATACCGTTTTTGTATTTCGTTTGTTTTAAATTGTGTTTGCCCCTGTTTTTAAGTCTACCTTTGTGTGCCCACATACTTGCACCTTAAATTGGGCCCCCCACCGCGCTTTTTGCGGATCAGTTTCATCTTTCCTTGCGCCTTCGTGTTTGGCGCCTGGTCGCCATCTTGGGGGTGGCGAGTAGCGAGTGTGCCACTTGTTTGAGCACTCTAGCGCTCACTAGGACCACAGGTGAGCCCTACTTAAGGTGAGCTTGGCAGTAGCTCGACCTTGGAGAAGGTAATAGCACGCACGCGCGCTATGCTGCTGGAATTATAATCTACAGCGCTGCTTCTATTTTAAAAAAATACCGTTTTTGTATTTCGTTTGTTTTAAATTGTGTTTGCCCCTGTTTTTAAGTCTACCTTTGTGTGCCCACATACTTGCACCTTAAATTGGGCCCCCCACCGCGCTTTTTGCGGATCAGTTTCATCTTTCCTTGCGCCTTCGTGTTTGGCGCCTGGTCGCCATCTTGGGGGTGGCGAGTAGCGAGTGTGCCACTTGTTTGAGCGCTCTAGCGCTCACTAGGACCACAGGTGAGCCCTACTTAAGGTGAGCTTGGCAGTAGCTCGACCTTGGAGAAGGTAATAGCACGCACGCGCGCTATGCTGCTGGAATTATAATCTACAGCGCTGCTTCTATTTTAAAAAAATACCGTTTTTGTATTTCGTTTGTTTTAAATTGTGTTTGCCCCTGTTTTTAAGTCTACCTTTGTGTGCCCACATACTTGCACCTTAAATTGGGCCCCCCACCGCGCTTTTTGCGGATCAGTTTCATCTTTCCTTGCGCCTTCGTGTTTGGCACCTGGTCGCCATCTTGGGGGTGGCGAGTAGCGAGTGTGCCACTTGTTTGAGTGCTCTAGCGCTCACTAGGACCACAGGTGAGCCCTACTTAATGCTCGTTTTCTGCGCGCAGCGGTGACGCGCAGCGGTAGCGCCGGACTCGCGCCGGAGTCAAGCCAGAGTCCTGCCCGTCTGCGCCCGTCAGCGTCCCGGAGGTGATCGGAGTGGCGGGTAGGATTCTAAACACCAGGGATGTGTCCCCCTGGGACTCCAGTGCTGCATTATTCCCCTGGGGAACTGCGCTCTTTTGACACCCTGGTCACAGGCTGTCGCACTGTCTTTCCCGGACGCCATCGCGGGAAACTCTGCTGCCCTGGCTGTGGCTGGCGCCCTAACCGCGCTCAGTTATCACGTCCCAACAATAACATCCTCAGTGTGGGTTATCGCTGCATGCTATTAAACACCAGGTCGGCGTGTAAACATGCGCAAGACATATTTGAGCTTCTAGATACAGTGAAGCCACTATGTCTTATGCTTACTGAGACGTGGTGGGGTGAATTTTCCAACCCAGATGTCACTACGGCAATCCCGCCTGATTATAACATCTTCAGGAAGGATAGAGCCAAGGGGAGGGGTGGTGGAGTGGCATTGGTGGTCAAGAAAGGCACGCCCTGTGCGATCCTGCCAGGGAAGGACATCCGAGGCTCGGAGACTCTCGCTTTTTCTATCACTCTGTCTCCACATCAATCTGTTAAGGGATTACTTGTGTATAGACCACCTGGTTCACCCGGTACGTTCTTTGAAGATCTGGACTCCGTGTTGTTGGGGCTGGCCCTGAAAGCGGAACACTGCATCGTGGCAGGGGATTTTAACTTTCGGATGGATGATCCGTCTGACCCTGCTGCTATCAAACTTTCTGAGGCTATGGCCCCGTTGGGACTGATTCCTCATTTGCTGGAGCCTACGCACGAGAAGGGGCACACTCTTGACCAGGTGTTCTCGTCTTCCCCTCTCGAGGTGATTGAGATTATACCAGTACTATGGTCAGACCACTTGCTTGCCAAATTTACGATCAAAGGCACAGTCAAACCGGTGGCTGCCTTGGCACAGCAACAGGGTCGTGTCCATAGGGCATATCATCGTGTGACCCCAGAGATGCTGGCCCAGGCTGCTGTGGATCATCCATGTTCCCTCTCTGGCGATCTGGATAGGGACTTGGAGACCCTGCAAGCTTGGCTCCTAGACAGGCTGAATGATCTTGCCCCGGATCTGACACCCCGCCTGACACCGAAACGGGTCTCTGCGCCTTGGTTTACCGCAGCACTGTCGGCTACGCGGCAGCAGTGTAAGGTGGCCGAGAGAGCTTGGCGGGCACAATATGATACTGCAGCCAAGCTGACCTATAAAACGGTGGTCAAGGCCTATCACCGGGACATTCGCCTGGAAAAAAAAGCATATCTAGCCAGGAGAATAGAAGCGGCTTCTAACTCCTGCAAGGAGATTTTCTCCATTGTGAGAGAATTTATTTCCCCATGGTCTAACACCTCGAACGAAAAACCGTCTGGTACCTGGGCTTCGGACCTTGCTGATTTTTTTACGAGCAAGATCCAACGCATACAGGATTCTTTTCCATCGCCTGGGCCCATGGGCCAGACTAATCCTGAGGCCATTTTATCCCCGCGGGCTTGGCCTGGTGTGACAATGAGTGTGTTTCCTCCGCTCTCTGCCCCTGACTCTTTAGCGCTAATGGGCAATCGCAAATCGGGCTCGCCCCTCGACCCATGCCCTGCTAAATTTTTAGCGAAAGTTGCGGAGGTGATCAATCCACTGGCAAACCCGCTGTTAAATCTTTCGCTGAGTCAGGGAGTGGTCCCGTACGCCTGGAAGCAGGCGATGGTGATTCCATTGCTCAAAAAGCCAGGCCTAGACCCGAAGGCCCCGGTCAATTATAGGCCCATCTCTCTGCTGCCGGCTCTCACGAAGATCTTGGAAAAGCACGTTCAGGTTGTGCTTTCCAATTTTCTTGAGACCAACGAGATCTTGCACGCCACCCAGTCGGGTTTTCGTCCCCATCTCAGCACAGAGACTGCGCTCCTTGAGGTCTCAGAAACCATTAAAGGGGTTCTGGACTCTGGGGGCAAAGCCATGCTGGTGATGTTGGACTTGTCGGCGGCGTTCGACACCGTCCCCCATGAGGGCCTTCTCGCAAGACTCTTTGAGATAGGTCTGCGGGGGACGGTGCTCGGCTGGTTTTCCTCCTTTCTAGCCGGCCGCCGGCAAACGGTCTGGGCCTCGCCAGATTCCGCTGTGATGCCGCCTCTGGGAGTCGGGTCCCACAGGGCTCTATCTTGAGCCCTACCCTATTCAACATCTTCATGACCCCGTTGGCGGCATTGGTGGAGTCGTATGGGGCCCAGATCGTATCCTACGCCGACGACACCCAGCTCCTCTTCTCGTTTAAGAGAGGAGGAGACTTTGACGGGGAGAGCATCCGGGATTGCCTTAGGGCTGTTTTTCAATGGTTCCAACTGAACAGCCTCAAGTGCAATTCCGATAAGTCTGAGGTACTCTTCTTTGGGTGCGATACAGAGCCAGACTGGCAGGCCTGGTGGCCGATTAATGTTTCCCCCGTCTTGCTCCTCCCAAGTCGCCAAGAATCTGGGGGTCAAGATAGATAAGGGGCTAACATTGAAATCCCAGATCCTCGGGGTGTCGGGCACCTGCTTCGGCATCCTTAGGATGCTGCGGAGGTTCCTTCCCCTGCTGTCTGAGGAGCATAGGAAACTGACAGTGCAGGCTCTGATCGGGTCCAGATTGGATTATTCTAACATTCTTTACCTGGGCCTGCCAGAGTATTTGCTGCAGCGGCTCCAAGTGGTGAAGAACGCTGCTGCGAGAGCTATCTTTGGATTAAATAGACGGGCCAGTGTATCGGGCCTGTTGAAAACTTTGCATTGGCTCCCGATCCGGAAACGGATCGTCTTCAAGACTCTGACTCTGGCCTACAAAGCTCTCCACGCGGTGGGAGCCAAGTATCTTCAAAAGAGACTGGTCTTCTATCAGCCGACCCGGTCTTTGAGGTCGGAATCCCTGTTTTTGGCGGTTGTTCCGCGTGTGAAGAGAGTTCGCCTGGGAGCCGCTCTTTTGGACTACTGGCGCCACAGTTGTGGAACTCTCTGCCATTCGCTCTGCGGGGGGCTACCAGCCTACTAGCTTTTAGAAAAGGCCTTAAAACCTGGCTGTTTACCCAGTAGCCTGTTTTTCCTGCATGTATTTGTCTGGCATTCGGTCCTTTTGTTTTTTTTAACGGTGTTATGTTATTGTGTTGCAGCCCTCCTTTTCCAAAAGCGCCGGGACACTCTTTTTGAGTAGCCGTGCGCTATACAAAAGAATAAATAACATAACATAACATAACGTGACGCATCTCCCTAGATGCGTCACGTTGTAAATAAGGCGCAACATGGCGCATGGTTTACGCCGCCGCTGCGTCACAAAAGTGACGCAACGGCGGCGTAAATGTCTCGCAAGGGGCTTGTAAATCTGCCCCTGGGAGATTAAGGGGCAGATTTACAAGCCCCATGCGCCACTTTTGCCTCACTTTTAACATTGGAAAACTGACGCAAAAGTGGCGCAAGTGGCTTGTAAATCTTCCCCTAAGTGTTTGCCCAGAATCACAGGATGTGGGCGCGACCCCGAGGCTCGAACCTTGGTTTCCAGCACTAATTTAATATGCCTGCGGCAAAGAAAATGTACCATGCAGATCACAAAGTACATATAATGTAAACAGGTCAGTGGGTTCCTGCCTTGTCACAGAGATCATTTTGTTACTTGCAGTTTATAAGATAAAATCCTAATATTAACTGTCATCAAAGAGCTGCATGCAAACTGCAATGTATAGATCAACGTGTTATGATTTTTTCCCTATTCTTCCATTATTCTAATGTTGCAAAGAGGGTCAAATTGGGTAGATATAATTTGTTATTATTAAAGAAATCCCCAACAATGGTGGTACCTTTTAAATTCTGTGTTTGTGCTTCTCCAGACCAAGCACTCTTAAACTATACTGCCTACCAGTATGGATGACATGTGAAACCTACACCTCAAAGTCCTCTGCCTTATATAACATTTCCTATACACTGATTTACACACGTATGATTGATTGTCTCTGTCTAATGTGTGTCTGATGTAAAGTGCTCTGACACCCTGCACTGGAATGAGTGGCGCTATAAAACTAAATGAATCTGAGAGAGAGTGGTTATGGAGACCTGAGGGTTAAAGATTGGTAGTTAGGGAATCTGTGGCAGAGGTGGTCATTAGAGGGTGCCAACAAACATTGTCTCACCGGGCGCCATCAGTGATTCCACCCACCACATTTTTGTTTTTCTAAGCCAGGTGCCATAAGCTTTATGAATGTGCCCGGATAAAGACCCTGTTCACAGTGTAACATATGATGCTGCAACTCATTCATTAATGATGGAAAACAAGGCTGCTCCCGATCAGGGAACATTTTGTTCCCATAGATTCCCTAACTTGCTATGCTATAGAAGCCACATATCACTGATGAAGTTGTGGGGTTCTTTTCGATCCTGTTTAGATTGGACATGGCCTGGCACTTTGGGTTGGACTATTTCTTTTGGAGCTGGGCCATGGCTGATCTGTACGACTGCAAGATTACTACTGTCTGTAGTGGCACAGTGAGCAAAAAACATGGACTGCAATGAGGCACTTACTATGTACCAGGAGCCGAGATTCATGCCAGCATTCCACCCATTACTTTTTTGTTACCCTCACATTTAACTGGTTACCTTGCAGCTTTCTAGACACTACACAACGTCTGCGGATTTGCCAGCAGCCTGTCAAAAAGGAAACATTTTCTGTTTGCCTTGCCACCAGCCAAACAATATGGAATCTCTACTATTAAGCTAGCTGTCAGGGTAATTTATTCACTGTTTGCCCGCCATTGGCAATATGCTATTTAGCCTGAAGTCGAATATATAGTGCAGTCCCTTGGCTATTTGCTCACCGCTAACCTAATAGGACCCAATATGCTTTTTAGCTAGCCACTGAGAAAATAACGAGGTTTGTTTGCAGTTTGTCTAGTCGCTGGGCAAATAGAATCTCTGTAATCTAGGCACTGGTCAGCAAAACAACGAGAAACTTCACTTTTTTTTAACACAAACTTTATTGCATTTTCAGTATAAAACCACAGACACCTCAATTGTGTTGAGTAGACATTGTCCATCTTTACAAAATCGGATGATACAGTGATATAAAACACGTCATTGTAGGATGTGTCGTTGAAATGCATGTGATACAAACTGCAAATTGGAGTTTACAATCCCCTTCTTCCCTCCCCTGAATCCAGTAGCAGTCGGTATCTGGGCCAAGAGGCAGAGCGGGGGAAAAGGGGGAACCGGGACGGACAACAATGCTTAGACCATGAATCATTCTCCTGTCTACGGAAGCCATGCTTAAGGATACTAAGGTGGAGTCTGCCTTTTGCAAATACCTACAGGTTACAGATTCAAAGCCAGGTGGGATGACTCAGCCTTTCACCCTTGTGAGGTTGATAAAAACGAGTACCTTTGAATCAGCCTAGAGAGGATGTTACGGTCATACTGAAAAAAACAAATACTTATTTTCATTGATTCCTGCTTTTGCCATTTTTCCAGAATCGCCTTTGTAACAAACCTTCATGTCACGTTTCTAAGCACCTCAAAGCACAGTGACTGCATCGAATAAAGATACCTTTACAAAACAATGCAGCTTCGATTTTAGGCCTACTGTTACTGGTGCCCCATTTTTTGTTTCTATGACATAACTCCTAGCAAGCCAACTAGAAGACCAAGTCATTGGATGGAAATGAAGTACCATAGCCTGCACGAGGAAAGCAAGATGACCTCAAGCTGCTATTCCATGCGAAGAAAAGAATCCCTTTGCTGCATGGGGAAAATGATTCCTCCTCTGCTCTCTTGAGGGTACTCTGCCAGCAAAGCCAGACCCTTACTGAATCCCAAACACAAGCCTGAGCCCTCGCGGCCTTCCTCGCGCCACTGCAATCGGCCTACCCTGTCCCTCAGACCCTCAGATCGTGTTCATAGGTACACATTGACCCCGCCACCAAAATACCCTCCCAAAATGTATTTTTACTTGTAATTCAACTTGTTCACCTTTCAGTAATTTAGCAGCCAATTACGAGCTGGGTTGGAAAAAAATCTCTTTGCAGACATGTTTCAAAGTTGTTTTAATACTTCAGAGAATTCCTTCCACCTGGGGTACCAACATGCTGCTTATATTTTATTGCAGTAAGATATAAAATGAAGCGTAAAGATGGGGGATGAAGGTAGTGAACACACATGTTATTTTAATGAATATTTAGTATAGCGTACGACTCGTCCCCAAAGGAGCATCTCGGTGCTGAGGTAACAGAAAAATTAGGAGCAGTCATTAGAACAGCCAGGTTGTAAGCGTTTTTTTAAGTCAGTGAAGTCAGTACAAGCCCTAATGACAAAGGGGAGTTTCTCCCAGTGGCGAGGGGCCAGGCATGTAAAAGCCCATCCACCGTACTCAGGCGTGAGAATGTGTCGAGAGCAACGAAGGAGCTGATTTCTGGATCTAAGGACGGATCGGACGATAAGGAGCCAATTTGTCCTGTCGGTATTTGTGTGTCCCTTACCTGCCAGCGCTTTATACGTCAGCCAGCGGAGTTTGAAAATTGCTCTCTTCTTTGTGGGAAGCCCGTGCAAGGCTCCGAGCAGGGGGGATTGTAGTGTCCTGCGAGACACGTTCTAGTGTTTCAACAGGAAGCTGTAATCCCAGCCACTCCCTCGAGGGCTGGACACACTGCACCCCACACCCATCCATCACGGGTGTCACGAGTGACGTGGCCCCGTCAATAAAAGAGCCCGAGTGCACGTGCTCGTGGCCAGTTACCACACTACTCCCCAAGTGTCCGTGTCAGTCATTGAGTGTCATGTGGGCCTGAGGCCCGACTTTACATTGGCGACGAGCGGGGTCGATCCCTGCGTGTTAACTGTCGTCCGCCTGCCTTGTCGTGGGAGAGTATCGGCCAGAGCATAGGCCACCCAGCACCGGCGGACAACACGACAGCATCGGATTCCGGCAGGACACATTCCTGGTCACCCGGCGACCCTACGGCATCCACCGGTAAGGCCCCTGCCGCGGTGGGCTAACCTGTCCAAAAAGGGCGAGTGCAGCGGCCGCCACATGGCTCCCTCGAGGGAAAAGGAAGCACATAGAGGGTAGCGTCGCCTCCAGGCAACACCACTACCCTGGTCGCAACCCCCCGCGTTCGTGCAGCCAAGATCAGATGACGGCGTATCAATCGATACCCACCGATAACACCTCCCCGGTAGGGGGGTCAAAAGATGACACGGCGCCGCGATCTGGAGGGACGAGAGCGCTCGGCTTCATAACCTCCCTGCGGCTGCACACGTGAAGCAGGAGCGGCACCCCTAGCAGAGACTGCTGGCCTTGTAGCCCGGCGTACGGAGACAGCGCCCGGCTGCAGTGGAGGGTAGGCCCATACGGTATTCCGGTGCATCACTTCAGCCCAGCATGAAACAGAGCGATAGCGGGCCATCTGCAAGGCACTACAAGGCTCGGCACTGCAAGAATCTACCGAACGGCTGCCTCCCCCGATATCTCCCTCTCTACCTGCAACCCTCCAGCAGGCTGCCCACACCTACCCATTACAGGAGGGAAAGAAAGGGAACACCTACATTTGCCGCCAGCGGGTGCCCACACGAAGTACCGCCAAGCCCGCCTTCACGACTTTCGAGGGTACCCCAGCCTGCAACCGGTGAAAGACTGCCAGCGCCCCGGGTGAAAAGGGTCTGCGCCATCTAGTGGCCACACGCAGCGCTACAACAGGACCTCTACCATCAAGGGTGCCTGCAGGCTATCCGCCGCATGCTGTCGGTGGGAATCCCAGAAGACAACCACAGCACCTCCTGGCGGCCTCCCGAAAGCAACACGCTGAGGAATAGACATACTGCCCGGCCTGTGCAAATTGCCTGCAGGGCCCTCAGCCCATTCTCCCTAGATTGTGGATATCGGCAGTACGGAAGGCCCAGCTGCTCCAGCACACTGCCTATAGGGGCAAAGTCAGCAGAACGGAACACTGACCCTGGTAGGAAGATAAAGGCTCGTGTCCCGCAGGACAATGAAGCGCGACGTCTGCTCAGAGCGATCTGCAGTCTAAGGCACAGCATTGAGGAGGGCGGCTGCAGTGCAACCTGAAGGCCAAGAGTACAACAGAGCTCCCTTTTTTCATCGCAAGCCGGCAACACAGTGGTGCCCGAAACACTGCAAAACCCTACTAACTAAAGTAAACACAATCACCAGGTCCAAGTGTGCACACCACCATTAGGAGAGAACGCTGCCTGCTGAGACAGACTGCACAGCAAGTACACCTTCAAAGACAGCAAAGTCTCCAGGTAGCCGCCACGCTCTAGGCGCCCCAAGCTGCACCAGCATCAATAAGCAAGAGCACTGCCTGCCACCTCTGCAAAGTACGGGGAGCCACCACCACGAGTGGACGACCAGCCAGAACGCAACATCTCAAGGTCACTCTCCCCGCTAACAGCTCTAGAGAAGCAGGCGCAGCGCCACCTGCTGATCCCGCACCAGCAACCCGGCCAGGTGAGGGAGCTGCATGACACGGACCTTGCCCAGAACCAAGCCGCTTCACCGCATCAGACCCTCAAGTGGCCGTCCTAAGCACCAAGAAGTGCAACGGAGAAGCGACCTGCCTGGCTCCCCTGAGTTGCACCGCGCAGCACAGCGATATGAGGGAAAGCCGCCCCACCCGCTCGGAGACTCATATCTACTAAGCTGACGCAGGTTCAGGCAGCGACCCAGCGCCGACCTCAGCAGCAAAGGTGGAACCACGCTGCCACCTGCTGGTCATGGAGCAACATCGCACCACTTACAGAGACTCTCCCAGGTAGCCCACCAGTAGAGTTCCTCAAGGACAGGGGGGGCAGGTGCCCGGAGGAAAGGAGCCAGCAGCGCCCAGTGCGTGGAGAGGTGGTAGCCACCAAGGAGCAGGGGCTACCACGTGTGACAACACCACAAAGCAAGGTGCAACCCCCAAGCCTTGGGTGTACACCGAGAAAATACAGAACACTAGAGAAATGGAAACATCCAGCCGCACCGAGACAGCGGTTGTTTGATTCACCTGCCAGACCGAGTGAACAGCCGAAACCGGAGCAAGCACACACAGCACCCTCTGGTGAAAGCCGCAAGACACTTTGCTACCTCCTGCAACTATCCTTGCCAAGCTCACAAACAGGTACAGAGACAAAGTGCTGCCCTGTCTCACCGACAGAGAGTAGCCACAGGAGCACCGCAGAGCCAAAGCTGCTCAACCACGCCGAGAACCCTGGGAATGCAGCCATCCCGACATGGAGTCGGTGAAGACCGTGCATGTGGCGTGTAAACCCCAATAGCTGTCTGGCGCCACTGCAAGCAAGAAGATTGCATCACCCACCCCCACTTGCGAACAGGCACAACCGCCAACCACACCACAGGCACCCCAAGTGCCAGGAGACAGCGTCCACGAACGAGATGTCCCCACAAAGAAACACAGCTGAGCGCAGCACAGAGAGCGACCATGTCCCCACTGCACCAGCGAAGCCCAGCAGAGGGCCGAAAGCAACACAGGGTCCTCCTCAACACAGCCTCAAGATGGAGTTGGCAGTGACCCACAACAGGCAAGAGAGGAGTCGCACCCGCAACGGCCCGAAAGTGACACAGTGTCCGCGACACAGTGTCCTCCTCAACACAGCCTCAAGATGGAGTCGGCGGTGACCCACGACAGGCAAGAGAGGAGTCGCACACACCACGTGGCAGGCCGCCACAGCAACAGACGCTCCAACGCCAGCGACACGCGACTGGACATCCTGTCGCCCAGCAAGCAAGGAGCGAAGGCAGAAGCCGGCCCCCGAACAGCGCCGCCTTGAGGTCCAAGCACAATGCCCTCGAAGAAAGAAGAGTGACAGCCCTGTCACCCTGAAAAACCGGAAGACACAGGTAGACTGAACAGACCGGAAAAAGGAGAAGACCGGGGACTCACAGCAAGCCAAGAGCTCACCCTGACACATCGGACAGCCACCAAGGCGGACCACCGTCCCTGGGCACTGCCTCACAGGAGAACCGAATGTAAGCCGCAGCAGTTGCAAACCGCGTCTCTCCACAACACGTCTTCAGGTGAACGGCCACTCCCCAAGCGTCGGCTGTCCAAGTCAAGGGGCATCCCTGCTCCTGTCCGCAGATGCCATGGGTGAAGACCTGCCCTGAGTGTCCGTCCTCACACCGCCTCAAGATGGAGTCGACAGTGGCCCCCAAGCCAGGCAAGAGAGGATCAACACACTCTACGTGTTAAGCCGCCATGGACACTCAACATCAGCAAGGCGGAAGCACGTGGCTGCCCAGGTTCATCCTAACATCCGAACTCTCCCAGCAAATCACCAACACCTGTCATTCCGAATCACCACCTGGCTGGCAACCGTCACCCACGCCAGCCATCGGCACATGCGTCAAGCACCACTCCCTGAGTACCGATGGACTGGAGTCCTTAACCGTTGCCACACCAGCCGACTAAAGGGAACCCAAAACCTCCTGTGAACCTGGCCTACACCGGAACCGCGGCAGCGAGTGCAAGTCTTGGCCAAGACTCATCCACCCGTGAGGGTTGTGCGTGCGACCAAGCAACGGCTCCTTGGCGGTCCTGCAGCTGCCCCAGACGACACACAAGCAGCGGCTCCAGCGCAGCCTTCCTATAGTCCCGCAGCAACCCCGACGACGGGCCTCCCCAGGCGGGAGAGCGAGAAGAGACATTGCCCCACCGACAGGGTACCGATCACAGCCAAGCGTTCCACAGGGACAGTCGGTCCAGCAACACCTCCGTGAACTCTCACATTAGACCCCGTCCATGATCATGACGCAGCCCACCAAAAGAACTAGTGGATCTCACCACAGACCATCACCGACGTCAGCCAAGAGGAAGCCATGCAAGACCCGTCATTGTCAGCGAACGGACGGTAGGCAGCGGACGTCTCCAAGCCAGCGGTCGTGCCCTGAGTCCCTCAGGTTAAACTACGAGTGCCCGCGGAGAAGGTTCTGCTGCAAGCCAAGGCCACCAGCCAACGTCTGATGTCGTCCTGCCACCTGACTCGAGAAGCTGATGGACCCTGTGGTATTTCATCAACTGTGTTTTTCCCCGCAGGTTGGACTTGACTTTTTGTTTTGTCCTTCAATAAAGTTGGGGAGGAATGTAGTGTCCTGCGAGACACGTTCTAGTGTTTCAACAGGAAGCTGTAATCCCAGCCACTCCCTCGAGGGCTGGACACACTGCACCCCACACCCATCCATCACGGGTGTCACGAGTGACGTGGCCCCGTCAATAAAAGAGCCCGAGTGCACGTGCTCGTGGCCAGTTACCACACTACTCCCCAAGTGTCCGTGTCAGTCATTGATTGTCATGTGGGCCTGAGGCCCGACTTTACAGGGATGAGGAGGTGCCCGGTCGCCGTTTATTAACCAGTCGGGCTGCCGTGCTCTGTACCACCTGCATCTTGGCATGAAGAGATGCATTGGATGCTGCCACGAGCGCGCATCCATAGTCCAGGTGGCTGATTATCAGGGCCTGGTCGAGAGTCTTGTTAGAGGCCGGTGGCAGCCACTGGAAATTCCTCTTCAGAAGGTGCATTGTCCCAACATAATGCTGTCTTCCATGATGGAATTTTCTTAACCGAAAATGGCAACCTTAACTACGCTAATTTTACAAGACACCTTTGTGAGTAAGTCTAGGTAATGATTGTTATCATATGTGAGTTAAACATACAGATCCAACTTCATGTGCGTTATGAAACCTGTTTTGAAAGGAGGAGAGAATTAATGACACAAAAGTAGCACTTCCTGATTTTGTCACACAGTCAGAGGAAATAGCAGCCACCACAAGGTGGCACTGCAGGCTAGCGTAGCTTCCACATGAACGTTGCTTTTATACAGAACGAGATGGTTGTGCTGCTAGGAAACCAGAGAAGGGTCCCGCGAGAAGTTGTTGGCGCGGGCTTCAGAGTAACTTCTGACAAGCACGGTAGAAGAACTGTAAGATACTTAATTGTCATGATTAAAGATTCATGTGTTAGACCAAATAAATATACCGGATGCGTGCAGTATTTAATTACCTTGCTGACAGGCGTAGCTACTGTTATTTAATGTAGGCTAAATAGCGTCATTTAAGAGAAGGAAGCGAGCAATTGTTTTCTCCATTCAGAATTTCTGGCTGATGCGCTCCAGCAGTAAGGTGTTTCACAATTCAAACTGATCCGTATTCCTGAAGCAGGCAGTAATTGATCACGTGACAAGATGGCATTTGGGGACATTAACTCAGGTTACTGTGCGGGGGCTTTAGTTCGCATTGCCATGTGAACCCGTTAATGCCCATTACTCTGTGGGGACACTGATATTTGTGACTGTTTGGAGCCATCACACCTGAATACTGTGTGGGATCATGATGCACGTCTATTGTCTGGGGCCATTGGTGTATATCCTAGCTTGGGCCATTCACAAAGCCTGAGGCAATTGATGCATACTGCCCAGGACCGCACATGCATATGTGGAGTCTGGGACCACTGGTGCAGTTTATTGTCCATTGATACAAGCTAATAGCAAAGGGCACTTTTTGTAATCTGTAAGCTGTGTGCCGGTACTGTTCAGAACCTTGTCCATGTCATCGAATGGAGTGATGCATCGAGTGATGAATCATCCATTCCAGAGCTGGGACGAAGGCTGATCGGTTGGTGCTGTTGTATTGCTCTTGCTATGATCCAGAATAAATTCACTCTACGACATATGGAAAGGATCCGGCTCATCATTACACTGGCGCCCTTTAGTGCAGGTCTTTGCGTGTCGCCACAATGAGCACACCACACCCAGGCTCAAGCGTTGGAGTGAGGGTCGCCAGGAGTTTCATTTTATTGTCCAGAATATACCTGGTCTGAGCAATAAATCCGCTGATTGTCTTTCTCGATTGCCTGTCGGTCAGATCTTAGACGGTGATGAAGTTGAGAGTGTGTTCTGGGTTGCTGAGCCTGCCTTTTCTTCTGAGGAGTGGTTGGATGGTGTGAGAAAAGACAAAGATTTTTCTCTTCTCAGAGAATGGGTAAGTCATGGTTGGCCTGATTATAAGATCCTGGATCAAGATATGAGACGTTATTGGGCTGTGAGAGAGGAGTTATCATTCTACTGTGATAATCTCATGAGAGGGGACAGTGTTTTCAGGGACAGGATAATCAACCTTGCTCACAAGGGTCATTTGGGCAGAAGTCTAACGAAGGCCCGAGTGAGGGAGAGGTACTGGTGGCCCGGTATGGATCATATGATTGAGTGTTTTGTTAAAGACTGTTTGTCTTGTGCCTCCAATGACAAATCTCACATTCCCAACAACGCTCCTCTGTCTCCTGTTGAAGTCCCAGATAGAGTGTGGTCAAAGTTGGGTTTGGACATAGTTGGACCATTTGAACTTTTGCCTTCTTTTGAGAGGGTTGTTCTCTTACTTGTGGACTATACCTCTAAGTGGGTAATCACATGGGGGCAGATTTATGTTTCCTGGCGCATCCCTGCAAATCAGCAGGGATGCGCCAGGAAAGATGCGTCACGCAAGTTTACCCTTGCGCCACCACAGATGCGCCGCATTTACAATGCAGCGCATCGTGGCGCATGGATAAACAGATGCGTGACGCATCTGATGGCGTAAGGTCGGCGCATTGCTGGAGTCGTGTCGCAAGCACGACGCAACTCCAGCAATGTTTAGGGGCTGCCCATACCTAACAAGCTGCGTCATGCCTTACGCCTGCTTCAAGCAGGCGCAAGGTTTTGACGCAGCAGCGTCGGAAAAGTGACTGAGTGAAATCTTGTAGATTTCACTGCGTCACTTTTCCGAGGCTTTTTCCGATGGAACGCCCACCCTGCATACATTAAACCTGACGCAGGTTTAATGTAGCGCAGGGCTTTACAACGTGACGCATCTCCCTAGATGCGTCACATTATAAATAAGGCGCAACATGACGCATGGTTTACGCCGCCGCTGCGTCACAAAAGTGACGCAACGGCGGCGTAAAAGTGGCGCAACTCTAACATAAATCTGCCCCTAAGTGTGTGTCGGTGGCTAACACAAAAATGGTGATAGACTTTCTAAGAGATGTATTTGTTTCTGAAGGGGTCCCAATGTTTTTGGTCACTGATAATGGAGTCCAGTTCGTCTCTCATGAGATGTACAGTTTTCTTAAAGATCTTAATATTACTCACCAAAAGACAGCTTTATATGCACCTCAGGCTAATGGTTTAGCCGAAAGAATGAATAGGGTGGTTAAAGGTTGTGCTCAATGAGCTCTTGAAATGAAATTACCCTTCAGCACTGTTTTGAGAGATACCTGGTGGGCACACCGAATGCAGTTACACTGAAATCTCCTTTTGAAGTTTTGAGAGGGAGAAAAGCCTCCTCCAAGTTGAATCCAAGTTGGCTGCCTCCATGTAGTGAGAGAGGTATGTCTGCAGCCACGAGACGTTCCAGAATTTCTGACTATCAGAATAAATATAAGTCAAGTTATGACTCCAGGATGGGTGTGAGATACAAGAAGTGGTGTATTGGTGACCAAGTGTTAGTGAAGAACCCTAAACATACTTACAAGGGGAGATCTGGTTTTCTGGGTCCCTTTACCATTGTTGCCATCAGAAAGAACGTGGTGAAGGTTAACACAGACTGCTGGTGGAGTATGTCTAGATTAGTCAGATACACTGGTGGATTCCGCGATTCTCCTAGATCTTCTTTATCTGATGGTGGTCGCCCTTGTGGTGGGGATGTTCTTGACAGGGAGATTTCCAACTCCTCTCCAAGGTGTAGGAGTGTGCCTGTTAGATTGAAGGATTACGTGTTTTTAATATGTTTTTTTCTGTTCTAACCCATGCTGTGTTTTCTTTCACAGGTTGCTCTATTTTATGGTTATCCTTCTTGTTACCTTGTTTGGAGTATGCTTTTATTGTGAATGCTTCTCTGTTCCTTCTCTATTTTATTGGGAGGGGGATGTGTTGTAATCTGTAAACTGTGTGCCGGTACTGTTCAGATCCTTGTCCATGTCATGGAATGGAGTGATGCATCGAGTGATGAATCATCCATTCCAGAGCTGAGACGAAGGCTGATCGGTTGGTGCTGTTGTATTGCTCTTGCTATGATCCACAATAAATTCACTCTACCGACATATTGAAAGGATCCGGCTCATCATTACACCACTGCTGGGAAAAGAAATACTCATCTTAGTGCCTGAGAGATAGGAGACGTTCTGTGTATTCTCTGCCCCTCTCTTGTGCAAGTCCATTTGAAAGAGACCCAGAGAAGAGAAGGGCCGATGTAAGTGGGAATGTAATATGTGTATTCTAGTGCATGCTAGGATGGATTCGCCTTTGGCAATTCCATGGATCCGGATAAAAGGTTATCAAGGTCAAACCTCTTACTTTTGTAATGTGTCTATAGTTAATCTGGTGGGATTTGGAGTCTAGGGTGTGCAGGCGTCTTTTGAAAATAGTTTCTGACTTCACTAGATGTGTATCCCTTCTTTTTTACGTGTCCCTTCTTTGTTTCCTTTTTCCTGGTAGATTGAACTAGGAAGTGAATGCAGGGAGAGCACAAGGGCATCTGTGACAGAATAGAGTCTGGTCCAGGAAGCACACCTGCACAGATACCCACACTACATGCCTGCAGACAAAACACTCTCTTCAAAGTGTGGAAGTAAAAAAACGAAACTAGTAGAATTCACCTGCCTACATGCAGGGTGTGTGAACCTCACATGCACATACCAGTGCAGGAAACCGTGCCAGTACTAAATAATTACAAATTAATCCCCATGGAATGGGGAATAGCCGCATGTGCCCAGATATATCGGTCGTAAACCTTTAAATTCCGTTTAGTTTAATACCTACATTTAACACATATATTTTCAACTTGCTTTGAGTAGGTGGTAAATGTACGCCTCAGCTTCTGCGTGTGGGTTTGGGGAGGAGGAAGGACCCTGTGGAGAGTAGGGGAGGGAGGAAAGGGAAAGCTAAGTTCTGAGAGTTGAGGGCATTGCATGCTCTCCTCTGCCAGATAAAAATAACAGGTAAAGAGGCGTGGCTGGTGCAGCCAAAACCTCGTGCAATTTTACCATTCGGAAATATTGTCTGGTAAAATCAAGTCCTGTGTTCCAACATACGGTAAAACTGGTCCTTTTAGTATCAGGCAATGTGGAATTCAATATGGTAATTCTGTTCCGCCTAAATCATAACCAGGGTGTATTTAGTGTAACGGTGATCTATACCAAAAATGTTATGTAATTGAAAATGATCGAAGGAACCCAGCTATAGTAGCATGCGGTACGAGGAGAAAAGCACATGTACTTAACGTCTATAGCATGCATTCGCTCATAGATGGATTCAAAGCAGACTCCTGCTATGAACCAATAACATGGCAGAAGTCATGAATTTGCACAGTTTCACTTAGTTACACCCACTTTTTAACTTGAATGGTTTAACACAAATATAACAACAGTGGCGTTGGCTCAAAAAACTTCTTTCTCTTGACGTCTGTGTCATTGAGAAAAATATTTGATTGAGGGAAAATAACAATAAAAGGGGCCAAGGGTTAATCTGTGCATGCATAGTGTGCAGAAGATAGCTTTGCTTGTTTAAGAGGCGGTAGGGAAAACCCAGATGTTACGTTTGAAAATGCACTATATGACAAAGTGGTGTGCTGCAAAGCACCCTGGGGCATATTTATTAGCCAGTTTGAGTCGCCTTTGCACCACGTAACATGGTACATGAGCGACGCAATCCTTAAATGCAATTTATGAAGCCATGCAAGGCTACTTTGCATTGCCATGAGAGGCTCCGTAAATCTGGAGTAATGCAACGCAGTGGAGATCACTGCATTGTCTCACTCTGCCCTAGGAAGGCATTCCAATGGGTGTTGCGTGGGTGTTCCCCCGCAACTCCCATGGTTTTTGACACATTCCCAGATTTACCAGAACTTGTACACCTGGGAATGCGCCAAAAAGATACACCTTCCTAGAAAGGCGCATGAAGCATTCCTGATGAATAAAATTGAGGACACAGGAAGGCTGGTTCAATGCAGTTTAATCCAGGAGAAATATCCCATCCATCACCAGCCAGCATCAGTTACAACTGACCACTTTACATTCTCAAAGCATAGAACCATGTTACATACACAACATTCCAAACATCTTAACAAAGGCATGTCATGAAGAGTATTTCATTATTCATGAAATACCACATATCCTCCTTTGTTATCAAATAAAAGAACTGTAATACAAAACATAGAAAATGAAAACTTGCTAAAAGAAATTATATGATTATATGAAATCATCATAACGAGAAGGTCGTTTAATTACACTTGGTGAACGACGTGCATCGAGAATAACATTGTCATCTTTGTTGAATGAATTATCCTGAATTTCACTATCAAGATTTCCCTTGACAGCCATCACTCTATTAAAGTTCCAAATATGATGATCTTGTGTTTGTATAGCATTATTAAACACCTTAAATGACTTTTATAGGTTTCATGAATTTAGATGAGGAACTTCCCAACAACCCAGGACGCTTTATCATCACCCAATCACCAACCTTTACAATTGTTTTCTTAACGGTCTTTTATTGAATCAAAATATTTCTTTCTAAGCTCAGCTTTTTCCTCATCTTTCTTTTGTATTACACGACCATCACATATACTTTCCTTGCCTTTAGATAATTCATACCTATTGACCCAAGAAGGCTCCACCACCGTATTAGGCACTCTTCCTCTAAACAGAAGAAAAGGTGTTTTACCAGTGGTTGCATGTGGGGACAGCCTATACTCCTCCACCTTTTTCACAACTTCTTTTTTCCTGTCTAGAGATTGAGATTTTGCTAACACAATGGTTTCCTTAATAACCCTATTGAATCTCTCAATTATGCCATTGGCCTCAGGATGATACAATGAACAGGTCTTATGTAGAACACCCTTAGAGGAAAGAACATCTTCCATTTGCTTGGAAATTAATTGTACCCCATTGTCACTCAACAAAGTTTCTGGAAAACCTTCTTCATCAAATACATTTTCTAGACACTGAATTACATTATTTGTGTCAATTCCAGATTTAAAAAGAAATATTGGCCACCTTGAATACATGTCAATTATTGTTAATACATATGGTGGTAACCCCTTACTATGACTAAGACCAACAATATCCAATGCAATATCTTGCCAAGGTTTGTTAGGACGCTTTCTTAACATCATTGGTTGCTCGTGAGTACATTTAGATTTGTCACTCAACAAGCACGTAACGCAATCTCTTAAGATCCGTTCAACCATCTTGTCCATACCTGGCTACCAGTACGACATGCGTAATCGCTCTTTACACTTAGAAATACCAGAGTGGTAAGTGTGAACTAAATCAATGAGTTCCTTCCTGAGACTGCAGGGAGGAACCAGTTTTGTGCCACGAAATAGTAATCCCTTGTCCACAGACAACTCATTGCGCAATAACCAAAATGGTTTAGTGCATTCAGAACCATCTTTGCTACTATTCCACCGCTTTTGAACAAGAGACATTACTTCACCTAAAATCGGATCACGGACTACTTCTTCACACCACCTTTCCTCAGAGATTATATCATGGTCCACCACACAAACCCATTCATCATCATCATCCAATCTATCCTCATTAGATGTATCTGAGGAGACAAGTCGGGATAACACATCAGCAACCCCATTGTCAATGACTAGTATATACTTAAGCACAAAGCTATACTCTTGCAAACCTATAATCCACTTAGAAATCCTGCTTGAAATAGAATCCAATCCCTTTTTATTGAATATCTCCACTAATGGATTATGATCAGAATGCACCTCAAAATCAACTCCCCAAAGAATTTTTTTACATTTTTTGAGAGCCCAATTTTCTACCACAGAGTAGCGAATTTCAGGATCTCTCAAACTCCTTGATAGAAACATAACAGTTTGAATTCCTGAAGGACTACGTTGTTGCAAGACTGCACCCAACCCCTTTTCACTTGCATCAGTGATCAAGATAGGTTTGACAGAGGGATCAAAACTTCTAAGGGATGGTGCTTCATTAAGTTTCGCTTTGATGTTAATGAATTCCTCTTCACACGGGGATGACCATACAAAATCTACACCTTTGCGCAGAAAACTTCTCATATTAAGAGTTGAGGAAGCAAAACCTTTCACAAACGTTGCATAATATTCAATCATGCCCAAGAATTTCATAACCTCGGTCTTAGTTAACGGAGGACACATATTATTTATAGTATTGATTAAATCAGCCTTAGGTTTAATGCCATCACCTGGTATATTATGTCCAAGATAATTAATGGAATTAGATCTAAATTTACACTTCTCAGCTTTGATAGTAAGGTTATAATTACTCAAATTCTTTCAAACCGATTTAAGTCTTGCATCATGCTCACAAACATCCTTTGCAAATATTAAGATATCGTCCTGATATATACACCACACCAGGAAGACCCTTGAGAACATTTTCCATAACCCCCTGAAATACTGAAGAAGCAGATACTAGCCCAAAAGGCATGCGTTTAAACCTAAATGTGCCAAAGGGTGTAATAAAGGAAGTGTAATCTCTAGAAGACTCATGCAACTCAATCTGGTGATAGGCAGACGTTAAGTCAATTGTGCCGAAAATCTTTGCCCCCCCCAAGGGGATCCAAAAGTCCTGTAATGTAAGGTAAAGGATACCTATCGAACACAACATTTTTGTTCAGATGTCTCAAATCTATGCAGAAACGAAGATCCCCATTGGCTTTGCGTGCTGCCACAACCAGAGCCAACCATTCTGTTCCCTCAACTTCCTCAATAATCCCTCCTTCTTTCAATTTAAAAATTTCTTTTTTCATGTCTTCCCTGACAGATATAGGAACATTTCTTACCTTACAACATACAGGAATGGCATTTTCTTTTAATTTGATTTTATGACAGTACCCTTTCAAACACCCCAAGTCCTCCTTAAAAACATTGGGAAATTCTGTCTTCATTTTGTGTGCAAATTCATCACCACCATTTTTTGACACAGAACAAATTTCTTCTCTAATTTGAATGGGAGGATCAGCATTAGGATCGAGATAAACACCTAAGTCACCTTGATGTAACCAACTAATTTGGCTGTCTCCTCTTTTAGATACATAAATCTTCCCAGAAACTATCCTATTTTTATATTCTATGAGACCTACAAAATAACCATGTAAATTGATAGTCTCACCGCCATAAGCAAGAGGAATTATGTCCTGCTTTAAGAAAACAATCTTCTCTTTCAACTTCTTGACATAAAATTCATTTGAGATTAAAGTAATTTTTGCACCAGAGTCAAAAAGAACTCTTGTAGATTCACCTTCAATCAAGATTTCATCGAAGGGACTCGATTTGCGTTGTTGATTACTTTCAACTTGAACCACTATCTGACCACATTCAAGATCCTCAGAACTAAATTCAACTTTATCGTCATCATAAACTTCCACTTTCATAACTTTGGTTTTTGGTTTACTTTTGCAAAACAATGTGAGATTACCTTTTTTTTAAAACATTTACTACAAGTTTGATTTAGTGCAGGACACTTTTTATCATTGGCAAGATGATCAGACTTGCCACACCTATAGCATTTTCTTTCATTACCGGGTTTTATAGCATCATTCTTATTTTTAGGAATTGACTCCTCATATTTATCCTTAACATGTACCTTTGACTCTTTATTGTAATCCTTTTTTATAACTGCCACACATTTAAGAGAATGTTCTATTCTTTTTGCCACTGCTAAAACTTCATCCAATGTGGGCTCGTCACGCAACCAGAGTTCCTCCCTGACCTTTTATATGTTGCATCCAAACATAAATTGGACACGTATTCGCTCATCAGTTAAATGATCAAATTTGCACGAAGAAGCAAGTTTCCTTAAGTGAGTCACATATGCTTCAATTGTTTCTTCTTCTGCTTGCACACACTTAGCGAACTGATACCTCTCAATATAGTACTAACCTTTGGAAGGTAGTGATTATCAAGTTTTTCAATACAGATTTCGTAATCATTTAAGTCTCTGGCATCTGTGGAAGAGAGATCAGGTAAATGGTCAAAAACTTCCTGACCCTCCGATCCTAAACAGTGAAGAAGCAATGCAGATTTCCTTTCCGCACTGAGTGAAGGACCACACACTCTTACATAACTCTCAAAAACAACTTTCCATTTTTTCCATTTAATGGGAGGAGAACCTGGACTGGATAAGAAAAATGGAGCTGCAGTGACATTTTGCATTGTCCCAGTATAGTAAACAATAACACATAACAACTTACATTTCTATTATATTAATATTGCAGAGCAGATGGTCACTAATGTGTAACACACTGAATATTAGATATCAATGTTGAGCGTGTGTCACAGTTGTGCAGATGACACAAAATTTATTTCAATATTAAATGAGCATAAGACTGTAGTGAAAACAGCTCTGTGCTCTAAACGAATTCCGCCTTCAAATTTTAAGTGTGCGTATCACTGCTGCGCAATATACACGCAAATTAAATCTCCTAGAAATGAGTGTGCGTGCCACTGTTATGTAGAAGACAGCAATATTAATAGTGTGCGTATCACTGTTGCACAATGGACACGCAAGTGTGCGTATCACTGCTGCACAATAGACACGCAAATTAAATCTCCCAGAAATGAGTGTGCGTGCCACTGTTATGTAGAAGACAGCAATGTAATAGTGTGCTTATCACTGCTGCACAATGGACACACAAATCAATATTCCTAAATGAAAGTGAGCGTGTCACTGTATGTATAAAATACCAATGTCAGTCTCAAGACGGCATGTCACTACTGAAGAGACATGCAAGGCTTGGTTGGTCGCTATCTTTATTTTAATACTGGACTTCACGCTTAAAGGTTAAGTGTACGTGTCACTGCTCAGCTCTAGACACGCAAAGTTTGGGTGAGCCCATCACCGAACACAATCTTTAAATCTAAACCAAGAGTTTTAGACGTTTCGGATTATTAGGAACGCAGCGCTGAAAGAAGGGACATTGCTATGCAATGCCAGACGACAAAGAACGCTGCTGACGTGCTGCAGACGTGATTCGTGAAGACGCAGAACCAACGCTGGGATACGTCGTGAAGAAATGGCAGCAACGTTGCTAGGCAATTCAAACCAACAAAGAACGCTGCTGATGTGATAAGGAAGACGTTTTGATGTGATTCAAGAAGATGCAGAACCAACGCTGGGACACGTTGTGAAAGAATGGCAGCAATGCTCCAAACTCCGATGAAGTAAGCCTTTTGTTTAAACAATGAAAGATTATTTTTAAATGTCAGCCCGTTGCAAGCCGTGGCTATACTTTTGAATGATGCAGAGGCCGTAAGAGAAGTAAACCAAGTATCTTCTCAACGAACAACTCCAGAATCAAACTTCAACTTCTGACATGTTCAAAATTCAATCCCATCCACGCATGGCACAACACTAGCATGTAAGAAACAATGCTTAACTCCAAGTGTCAAGGGGAAAAACACAGTTAACATACATAAAGAGAGATTAGCACCTTAAATTGAAAATGCAGAATAAGCGCTCCATCTCTCATTTAAAGTCCACTCAAATGTAGAGATTAAATACAACGGCTGATATTCTTGTAACTAAAATCAGCTCAAGTATTACAGTACTGTTTAAAGTCATGAAATAATTCAGGAAAAATAAAGTAAAAGTACTTCTTTCAGTTTCAATATACCGAAGAATGAAACAGCTTGTTAGTTGATGAAATAGATAAGTCCCTTAATGAAATTGATAACTCCCTTATTTTTTTTATTTTTTTTGATAAATCCAAAATAATTTGAAAGTTTATCTCTCACCAATCCTTTGAGTTAGGATCTTCTCCATCCTGCCGCCTATGCCAGTGAAGCATTCCTGATGAATAAAATTGAGGACACAGGAAGGCTGGTTCAATGCAGTTTAATCCAGGAGAAAGATCCCATCCATCACCAGCCAGCATCAGTTACAACTGACCACGTTACATTCTCAAAGCATAGAACCATGTTACATACATAACATTCCAAACATCTTAACAAAGGCATGTCATGAAGAGTATTTAATTATTCATGAAATACCACAGCGCAACAAGGAGAAGTATCTTTATTTCTCCTTGTTACTTCCTCTTTCTATGTGTGCTTTATTCTACAGCACACAGAGAAAGAGGAATTTGCCTCTTAGGGGTGTTTTTGTGCAGGAAGGTGCCCCTTCCTGCACAAAAACTATCCTGCATGCAACACAGACACCCTTGCACCATGGTGTGAAGGTGCCTGTGGTGGCACTAGGCAGCCAAAACGGCACCAGCGCAGGCGAAAAGGCAGGAATGTGCCATATTGCCTTAAATACGGTGCATTCCTGCCCTTTCCCTTTCAAAGAGGGCAGCACAGCTAGGTGACATGCTGCGCTGCGCCGTGCTGCGTGACAATCTTGTAAATCTACCCCGAAATTCCAAAAGCCTGTTTGACACAATGAGGGACATTTACAGTGTGAAGCAGACAAAGTAAAGCTGGAGACTATGGAGGGATACTCGGGGCTACAACAGGGAGACATTCACTTGAGAACTTTAGCACATGAGGTTTTTTTTTAATCTGTAGATTTACAGTGCTTTAAAGTATACTAAAGTAATCAAAGTTGGCATATTGCTGCTTTATAAAATACCTCGATAAATGTTATGACTTTTGATGCAAAATGTAGGTTTAGTTGCAAGCACGCAGATCCTGCACACATCATCCCTCATGTGCAATACCACAGTAATGTTATCAATGTGTATTATCGGTATTACCACACGAACTGGCATTTTCGTGGGTTTAGACTGACCTGACCGTAACGCATTGGAAAAGCAATGATGTTATTACTACCTCTTGGTATTACCACTGAATGTACAGGGGCTCTCCAAGCAAGGGCCTCCGTTTGTGGCGCTGTCACAGACTCCCACATGGCCTGGTGCTCGCCTAACTCGCCTCTCGTGTCTGGTTAGCAACAGGAGATTGGGAACATGTGATTTCCTTGTGTGATTAATAAAAAGAAATTCGCTGTGCCTTTTCTTCTCCTGGAATCTGGGGCACGAGTTTTTCTCGGAGTGAGTGCCGCTGGCCCCGGAGGCCCTGGGCCGTGGAACAGAAGCCTTCTTAGAGGCAGTGCGCCTTTCACGGATATCCAAGCATTCCCGATATTAATGTTGGGTATTTATAGCACACACCGCAAGCTGAATTGTCTCCGACTGCTTTAAAATATGACCCCACCCTCGTTTAGGGCTGCGAAAAGAAGGCGGAGTCTCTGCTTTATGGCTTTTTATCAAACTGTGCTTCCCAAGCTACAGGAATTAGGTCTTGTGTTCAATTAGGGGTTACCTTCTACTCACAACATAGGGCCCCTGGGATCGCCCCTTTCCATTAAGAAACAGCGCTGTAGAAAATACTGTGCAAACATATTTATTAAATAAGTGTCTCTCTGGGACGCACTTCAAAATGCAAGATATTACACTTTAAAATACATACACTACAAATATTTATTATGCACGTGTGTCTCTGGGAAGCAGTTAACAGTCCAAGATAGTTCACTTTAAAATACATACTCTGTGCATATTCATTATGTGAAGCCCACCTTTTAAATCATACTGACCAGGTTCAAGAATGTCCGGCTGACATGCAGGCGGAGCGGGTGATACACGAGGGAAGAGCGTGCCCACAAAAATGGACCAGAATCTGGGGAGCATGGAACGAAAGTCGGGGAACGATATGTACACCGCTTAGCGACACTTCTCCACGTGCAGGGAACCACTAGGGTGAAAAAAATCTACAAGAGGGAGAATGTCAGAAGCTTCAATGTAACGGAATTGGTCCCATGTAGCGTATTGATGGATATTGTACTATGCACTTTGCTTGGATGAAGACAATGATACTGCACTGTAACTTGTTTTTGTTTTTCTTTGTTTGTTCAATAAAAAGATTATTTTATAAAAAAAAAGAATGTCCTGCTGAATTTGAATTTCTTACAAACTAGCATACAGTATATGCAGTGAAAGCAAAGTTGTATGTCCTGACACAGTTCCCTGATGTGCTAGGGGCCCTAGATGGCTTCCATATACAACTGCTTGCTCCCAGGGCCAAGCAGCAAGTGTTCCACAAATGTAAAATGCAGTATACCCTCAATGTGTAGATAACTGGTTTTTATTCAGGAATCCCTGATTCTGCAGGGTAACTCTACATCTTAGATCACCGAGACACACCACCCATGAAAGACAACGCAACTCAGTGGGAAGTTTGATAAGTTTATGTCACTTTCCATTCATAACAACTTTTTTACAGTAAAAATATAGACGCTTGAAACAATTTGATAAAACCAATAAGGCACGTATCATAATTTTCTTAAGACATGATAACCAGTAAGCCACAAAAGTAATAACTATAGAAATTACAAAACACCAGAAACCGGCTTGAACGTCTCCAAGGTTGTCAAGCAGCCACACACAAATTCAAGGAAAATCTAAAATACAATGGGCCTTATTTATGAAGACCTTGCAACACATTTGCGCTGCGTCACTTTTCGCGATGCAGCTGCGGAGTAAACAATGTGCCACGTTTCGCCATATTTACAAAGTGACGCATCTAGGCCTATGCGTCACTTTGTAAACCCCTGTGCCACATTTTGCCTGCATCAGGTATAATATATAGAGGGTGGGCGTCTCCCCACAAAAAAGCCTCTTAGAAGTGTTGCAGTGAAATCTATCAGATTTCATTGCATCACTGCTAGGATGCCAATGCGTCAAAACCTCATGGCAGGTGTAAGGGTGGCCCAGTGCCATAGACTGAGGCCTACCCCATGCATTGCTGGAGTTGCGTCATGCTTACGACACAACTCCAGCAATGTGTGACTTTTGTGCCGACTGATACATCAAAATTCCTGACGTATCTGTCTTTCCTTGCAGCATGGACGGCCGTACATTAAATATGGCGCATCCATCATGTTGCAAGAAGGGCACAGTGAAAACTGTTGCATCGCTGTTTTGTAACAGCGATGCAACAGTTTTCATAAATGAGGCCCAATGTGCTTGTGTTGTAAATGCAGAAGATGCTACAGAATACAACTCATATTTGTTAAAGAGATGTAGAATGACAGCCTCCCCCAGTGAACTAAATAAAGGAGAAAATCAAGGCGAATGTTTAAAAGGAGCATCAATTTCATATATGGTGTCAGTGACATGTACGATTATTAAACATGCTGAGTGTGTCCAAGGCATGGAAATGATTGTGTCCAGAAAGAAGGTAGAATAAGAAAAAAAATACATTTTATGACTAGGAGGAATGAAGGGTGAGTGGGATTGTTCATTCACCATGTGTATTCATTCATTCTATGTATTCTTGTTGAACAATCATTGGGCCACCTCATGAACCCACAAGGATTTGGTGTTCTGCCTTATACTGGAGCTAAGAGCTGCTTCCACCAAGATGCTATCTACTGAGATGACCTCTCATTGATTTTAGGGCCTCCTGTTTCTTTTTTAGGTCGAGCCTGAGCAGCGCATGCGCTGCTCTTTAAGGCATGCTGTATTGTGGTATGCACTAGAAGCTCCGCCCACCCTTCGCCCATATTTGTCATTGACTTGTGTGATTGTCTTTTGGAAGCTGTGGCTTTTCATTGATCAATAGGCTTAGTAGTCCCTCCTTAGTACTGCCTTGTCTCAATTTATAACTTCCCATGACAACACTCCCTGTTACATGTGTGGTTACTCGGTAGGCTTTAATTACAGCCTCCAAGCCCTATTTTGCTACATGGTTTTCTCCTGCCTGCTGTTGCAGACACGACAAACTCTCTCGCAACACTTTCTTTTTTTTATTTTAAAATTGCGGTTGCGCCCCTTTCTTTAGACGAGGCTCGTGTAAGGAAAGGGCTGTGGCCGACATTATAGTGAAAGCGCATCATGGGGCGCTTTTACAAAAAAAGCATTTCTTTGTCAACTTGACAAACAGATGCTTTTTTTGTGCGCCCATTTAAAAAAGGGAAACGCGCTCGGAGGCTGCAGAAAGGAAAGAAAATGAAAGGAAAAATTTACTGGGCTCTCTCCAGCTCAGCTGGGGAGCCGCTACTATAATATTCAGTGCACTATGGAAACGCACCCCATAATGCTTTGTGGGCCCTTTATTTAAAACACATTTTTGCCCATAACTCAGCCTGTGCTGGTCCTTGTACAATGGGACCGCCACAAAATCATTCCGCGCGGCATGCTTTTCCTTTCCAGGTCATCTTCTTGGTCCTCACCTTAAGTTGGGGGGACCCCAAAATAATCACCTTTCCCACTGTGTGATTAATTTTAAATCCACTCTCCATTAGTTGGAGCTAATGCTCTAGAGCGGGGAGAATGTGTTTAAGATAACTTTTTTGAAGTCTTACAAGACCTAAGGGAAGTGTAAAGTCTTATTAATGAGATGTTGTTTTCTAAGGGGTTATTGTATGGTTATGGAGTATAACATTTAATTATGCTGTTAAAATAAAATGTATGCAGTTTAGTTGCTGTAGTATATTCTCCTACATTGTCATTTACAATACCAAGACCTGTAAATCTCAAATAAATGTGAGACTGATTGCATTTCCGATGCTTGTTTTTTGTGTCTGTGGTTTTCTGCCATGCGGTAGGCTGTTATCAGAAGACTAGCGAGAGAGTCCTATTAATTCTTGCCTGTAACAATTTCCTCTGTTTTGTAGATTGTGGGGTAGTTGGGTGATTCCTCCTTGCCTGGCCCATAAGGTGACCAACTAAGGAGTTGCTTCACTTGGTGTCATCTTTATTAGAGACAGTGTGAATTCTGTCAAGCACAGGAAAGAGTCTGCTTTCTGACTTAAGGGCTGTTTTTGGAAAACCCTTTAGAAGCTGCATTACTTTCTTCCAGTCTTTCACATGTGCCCTCCAGAATATCATCATTGAGGTAGAACCTCCTAATCTTGACCTTCTTTGGATTCTATCAAAATGCCATGATTTTGGCTTTGGAAGTATGGAATAATAACTTGTTTGGCTGCAGTTGAATCTCCCTGCCTGCTGTTGATTTGTCAGAGTGAGTTTGATTCTTGCCATCAGAATAAAATCATTGACTTGTAACAGGAGTGACACTGAGTGTGTGAGGACCGACAAACGTTGTGCCTGCATGGCCTACAACTCCCAGAATGCCCAGGGAGTTAAGGCGGAGCAGCGTCTATAAGAGGAAGCTACTCGCACGTTGGGTCGTGCGTAATTCCTGATTCAATCCTGTTTATTCTTCGTCCCTTGTGCCTTTAACTCGGAGGCAGAAGAAGTGTGGAGGCGTCCAAGTCTGTGCACCGCGGTTCGTGCTCGTGGTATACTTCGGAACCGTCTTTCGCACTGTGACAGCCCTTCCTAGCACCGCAGCGGAGAAGAGAGGCAGCGATCCCTATCGAGCCTCCCCCTTCTGCAGTTTGCCTTTCATTCTCTCGTCGGGCACTCCTGGTCCCGGAGACCCCCCCCCACCCGTCCAAGTAGGAGTGTGCGCCGCTCATCCTGTTGAAGAGCTCTCAGTAGGAGCCGCAATGATTGTTTTTTGAACTCGAGGTTAACGTGCTCGGACTAGGAGCCGTTAACTCACCTCCGCCTGGCAATCATTCCCTGTTGCCTGGAAGCGAGGTTCATTGGAATCTGGAGTTGCTTGTAACTCGTTGGGATACCTCATACTTTGTTATCAAGTTTATCTTTCCATGACATTTAAAGAAAACACTTAAGTACTTGGGAGATTTTCCTGCTTTTCTTTGTTATATCTGTTAACCCACAGGATAGTGTGTGTTCTAAAGAAAAAAAGGATTCCTTATGACATTTGACTTTCACAGGGTAGCTCACGGACCCTGTATTGTTTCCCAGAGTATTCCAGCATTGACCTTAAACCACACAGAGGAAACTCTTATAGGCGGGGCTTAAAACTTACGGGACATTTTGTTTTCAAGGAAAGGAGCTCTGTGATTATCAAGCGTGTCAGTCTTGTTGGTTTTTGTCTACGCCTATAATCCCTCAGGGCAGGTGTGTAGGGGCATCAGTGGAGGTGGTTTGGTTGTGTTAAAGGTGCATGGTGGTCCAATGGTGACGTGCTTATTTCGTCTTTCCTTGTTCCGGTATGAGGTAATACCGTGTTGTCTGAAGGAAGGCAGAGTCTGCTTGTGGGAATTGACCCAAGGTAATTGGTGCTACTAGTGAGAATTTATGAGAGTAGTGTTGCATGCATTTGTGTAATTCATGTTGTGTTATTTGTATTTCAGATTCTACTCCCTGCTGTCCCCATACTTTCCTTCCCTCACTTGATCGTTCCAATACTCCGTGCAGTTATTGTAGGAGTTGGGGAGATCAAGGGGTGGACCCCTTAGTGCATCGCGCAAATCCTGTGGAGTACCCGTCTTCGGACAGGATCGTTACAGAGAGTATCAATTCAGGGTGTCCTTTAAAGCATCCAAACCCATGTCATACATTCTATTAACTTACCGTGGACCCAAGTTCAACACCTCTTGTGGTGGTAAAGGTTCTACTCAGCTGTCCTGCGTGCTTCTCGCCTATGAGTTCTTTTCAGATGTTCTTTCTAATTGTCTCAAGTCTCTTGGTTGTCTTCAGATAATTACATTTTGTTCACCAATCTTCTTGGATAAGAGGTCAAATGAAGACATACAATCCAAAAAGGCTTTTAAGATGGCTATCTATTTAAAAAACCTTGCACTACTTGTGAATGATATGTAGGTCAAAGATAAAATTTGTTGTAAACACACCTGGATCACAGCCATTTTGTTTGTGACTTTCATCTTCTTCTCTATCCATTTTACTCTGTTTCTGTTAAACAAGAACACAATGCTGTTCTGCTAGAATATCAGAAAGGAAGCGGAGGTTAAAAGATTCTTGCTGAACTATGAACAGGAACCCCCTCACAACATGCGAAAAATGCTACTATAGAAGGAAAGAGCATCTTAATTAAGTAATTGCTGTATGTGCCATGTATATTTGAAGAATACTTTCTATCATCTTAGTGACGTGCCAGTGACCTGGTATCATGGATTGAGAAATATTATCACAAATGTAATTAAATTCATCTGAGTATGTAGATGTGTATTTGAGTGTCTCTTCTCACATGTTCCCATCTGCTAATCCCTGGTAGGTATTTCACAAGATCCTGTGATTCCATGGCTAATGAGCAGTGGTGGCTGTTATGGAACGGAGATGGCCGGGTGGCTGAAAAAAAAGAAAGTTTCACTTACCACTGCATGGCTGCCATCTGAGTGGCCTGGTACAACACTCAGACAGGGAGAGGGAGCCTGTGCATACTCTCCACCCAGGTTGTGTAATACAGCCAGGTGGAGAACATGATAAGTGTGCATGACTGTTTGGCCGGCCCAAGACAGCCGGCCAAGCAGTCATGCACACTTACGTGCACCAACAACTCCTCCTCCTGCTGGCTGTGACAACAGTCAAGCCCCACCCCACCCCACAACTGGCTTCAGCACTGAAAAATATAATGATAATAGCATTGGGTTATTATCATTTTTTTTCCTTTATTGGACTGCTGAAAAGCAGTGGGGTGACTCTCTTCTGCCTTAGCAGAGGAGCCATCGCTGCTAATGAGCCATGTGAGTTAGCTCCAGTTTCTTTTAAGGAGCAAGCCTAAATAGGGCACACAACCACACATGCAAAACAATACAGTTTGCATTTGGGCTATTGAAGGGCCGCCTCTAGTCTCTGCACCAAATTGGGGGACTGTTGATGTACAAGCCTGATAAGGTGTGTCTCATGGCAGCATTTTCTTGCATGCTACATTATATTGCAGTGACTATGCATATCAATGCCTGAGCAGGAGGCACAAAACACAAGTCAAGGTGATAATGACAAAGTAGAAGTGGGAAATACTGTATATCAACAGGATTTCAATGTCACTATCTTCAGACACAACTGGCATGATTCGCTAAAGTAACTTACACTTTTGAGTAATTTTCACATTTGGGTTAAGTGTACTACTCTTCTGCTCATTTACAAAATCAGACTGCAACTTTACTAAAAAAGTGTAAATTGCACTTTTCCACTCCTTCAGTTGAGGGAAGAATAATCATAATTTAAGACCTAATAGGTACTACATGCAACTTTCAACTGTATTTCCGCATTTAGTGTGGAGACTCCATACATATGGCAGAGTTTCTATATTTTTGTAAATAGGAAACATCCACACATGGAGCGGAATCTACTCAAACAGAGCCCTCTGAATGGCAGTTGGAATGTAAGATACACCTGAAAGTAATCAGGCACACACGACACACATTCACTTACAGCCGCCTACATACTGCTAAAAACCCAGCATCTGTTTCTTTCCTCTTCAGCCTTAGGCCTTGCTCCATTTTTGTCAAGCTCTGTTTTGGTGCTGCATCTGTGACTTACACCACTTTAAGCACTAAAACTAAAGAGCTAAATAGAAAAGAAATTCATCCTGGCCATTGAAACCAAGCTATACTTGACTGATGAGCTCCAAGAAGGGTAGAACCGGTCTTGCGTTGCTTATGTTCCGGTTCAGGGAGGACCTGGCCTGACAGTTCGGGCTAGATTGTTCCTATTGGAGCAGGGTCAAGACTAATTTGCATATGGCTGGGTTCAAACTGGGGTGGAATTGTGGGTAAAATAATGATGGACTCGGATGAGGCCCGAGTAATTACTAATGGCTGAGATTGATTCAGCATTCCATCCATCACTTTTTTGTATACCACAGTACATCCGCCTATGCATCACTCACCTCCACACAGCCCTCACATCACTGGTCTCTGTACAATCACTACACACACCTTCCATTCCACCTGTACCCCCATCTGCACCACCAGCACCACCATCACCTCCTTCACCACCTGCAGCACCACATGCACAACCTCACAGAACAGAACCACAGTCTCAAAGACTCTAACCTGCAGCATTGCATAGGTTGAGTAGTAGGAGAAAACCCCTGCAATAAGTGTGTTTACAATATATTGTCATCATTTTTTAAACGTAAAAATGGGAGTGATTTTTAAACTACAAAGCTGAGTCAATCTTTTATCCTTCTTGAATACTTTCTGTTAAATTTTCCACACAGGATAGTGGTATGTATGTTTTCTTCTTTGTGCATTTTCAAAGAGTAAGCCATTTAAACATTGCACAGAGATATAGAAAGCATTTTCAAAATATCTGACATACAATGCATCATACAGTATTATTACTAAATGCAAGAAAGAGATTTTTGTTTGAGTTCAAAATATTTATGTTGGCAGAATAATACGATTAATATAAAAATCAAATTATTTGTGTCTTAAAGGAAACTGTATATGGGAAGGGGCCAAAAGTAAAGAAAATGAACTCTTAAGTCAATTGGGAAATGCTAATTGTGTTTGCGAATTATCCCAAAAACATCAGGAAGCATCAAGGGAACCAGTCTGTACAGAAAGGGGGATAGCAAAAGCCCATAGTCCTAAATTTGTCCAAAAACAATAGTCCACTGTCAAATTATAAAATTGAGTCAGATCTCCAAGCTAGAGGATGGGTTCAACTCAGGTTTCTTGCTTGAGGGCAGGTGCAAATTGTGTTGAGGTCTGCTCTAGGAACACAACTTGTTGTTGGTCAAAGCCAGGTGGAGAACTTACATCTTCCACCTCCTGGCTAGTAGTGTCACATGCACTGCCCCCCCCCCCCCATTCCATGAATCTGTTCAGTCTCCGCCCAGAGTCTCTTGGTGGCAGATCAAGTCATTTGTTGGGGAGGAGCAGTATCCCTCTCAATGTTCAGTTCTTTTTCACCCTCCTTGTTGGTTGAATTAAGACAATGTATCCGCCTCCGAGCAGATGATCTCTGTTCTTGCCACTGGTCCTATTCCGCTCTTGGTTGGCCGGCCCAGTTTGCTGAAAAGGATTAAAAAAACAAATAGAGACTTTATTAAATCACTGGGTCCATAATTTTCGCTGACAACGTGGACACTTTACCAAACTACTCACTATCCTCTGCTTTCATGTGAGAATGTTGTGAATTAAAAGTCCTTACATTTGTAAATTCACAATCTAGATAAGGTATCAGTTAATCAAAGTGTGTGCAAGGCAAGGAAAGAGTTTAGTTCTGTCAAAAATAATTTTTCACTTATTGGGAATGTAGGTTCACAACAGATTACATGCACTGTTTGTCTTTGAGGAACATTGCTGCCACTAGTCTACAAAAGCAGTGTAAGAGAGTTTGAACTGGTACATATCGATTGACTAAAAAAGTTCAGCACATTATTCAGTAATTGTATGAACTTATAAAGTAAATACTAGCAAACATACATTGGTTGGGATGTAAGGTAAAGGCACACAATGTCAGCCTTACTAGGATGGCAAAAAACGATTAGTAGTCATTTCCATTACTTTAAATCCACAACACGTTATAAAAGTTTGTTTACAAAATGCCAATAATAAAATGATGCTGGTTAAATTACAGAATTTGGACAAAAGCCTGGTGAAAACATGGAATTATACAATAATGATGCTTCGAATTCTGCTATTTCTACATGCTTTCTAAGCAGCCCAATGATCCCAGCAATTTGTGCAACAACCTGATAATATTTAATAAATATAAAGGTAATAGCACTAATATTTGATTAATGGCCTTGACTAAAAACACAGTTGTGCAATAGGACATATACAGTTAAATGCACTCAATGGTTGTTAGCAGTTGCTCTTTCTCTCCATTACCCTCCAAGTATTTCACATTAATAAAGAATACGAATAAATACAGTAAAATGATAAGACTGTCTTAAAATACATTAATGTATAAAATTCATCTGTGCAATGAGTCGGTAATAATACTATACTAAAACATCAGAAAACGGTGGATACCAAATTCAACGTATGAGACCGCGAATAGGACCATCTTTAAGGGTATAGAATTGAAAATCCTAAGAGGTTTGGCTAAAACGTTATTTCGCCTTTTTAACCCTTTTTGACCCTGGCTCTAATGCCCCATATTTGACCCAGGAATTTTGCCACCGCACTGGCATCAGACTTCAGAATCCTCAGTGCGGTTCTGTGGTTGTCTGTTCCCAGTACCCTACAGATCGGAGTGAGCCAATTTTTCCTCGAAGTCACATGTAATGGACAGGCAAACATTCCATGGGCCAGGGACTCTTGATAATGCCCACAGCCAGGACATCTAAGAGTGGCTTCTTTCCTTTAGTTCCATTTACTGGTAAAATCATTCAAAGGCAAAGTGGCAAACCTAAATTGAATGTACGGCTTTCTGTCCCCCGGGTGTTCAATAAAATCGAGATATCCTTCCAGGAAGCGATCTGAATTGTGGGCCGTGAAATCTAGGGTGAGCTTCCCCCAAGCCCCTCTACTCATTTCCAGCTGAACAACCTACCCCCAGTAGGCATTCTTCACAACACATTCCTGGGGGAACAAAGTGACATCGTCAGCCACCCATATATCACCCATCCCCATAGCTATAAGCAAGTTCTTAACATCTCTCAGCCAGCTGATTTTATTGGCTGTGTCCCTGCATTTTACGTCCTCCTAATTGTTCAGGGGTCGTCTTAACCCATAGCCAGAACAACAGAGTGTGTATTCTTGCTTTAGAGACAAGAGAGTGTCAGCCCATGTCTAGCATGAGCGGGATGAGGGAAGTACTCTGTGGTAGCATCCATAGGCTTCTTAGAATTTGAACTCTAGGATTCTAAGCTCCTCTAAATTCTCCACACCCCATAATTCTACACCATACAACAGGGACCTCTTCACTTTAGCGTCGTAAATCTGTGAGGCTGGCCCAATTAGTTTGGTGTGAGATAAACAGTGTTTTCTCCCTAAAACACCAGACAGCTGTCTGTGCTTCAATGCCATCTTGTTAATATGGGGTTTCCATGATAAATCGTCCATTCGATTTAGACCTAGATAATCAAAAGAGATGACCCTCTCAAGCAGGGTGCCACCAAGCCTGGGGCTACCCTGATAAGACTTATGGGGGTTCAGGGTCATAAATGTTGTGTTAGTTGTTTTGATTACTAAGTCTTTAGTATCACATAATTCTTGGAACTGGTCTAGTAGTAGTTGTAACCCTCCTGGTGTTTTAGATACCAATAAAGTATCAGTGAAGAGTAAGGTAAATACTTTTTCTCCCCCTAGCGTAGGAGCGTCTGCCGGTTTTGCGCTAAGAAAATGTACCACATTAATAATAAATAATGAAAAAAGTGTTGGGGCCAGTACGCAACCTTGGTAGACACCCTTATTAACAGAGATTGGATCAGTGAGCTGGCCTTGCAAGCCCCATCGAACCCTTGCTGTATTTCCTTCATGCAGGCGAATAAGTAAAACTACAATTTACTCAGGCATGCCTAGGTCTAGAAAGGGTTTTCCACAGAATCTGCCTGGGTATCTAGTCAGAAGCCGACTTAAGGTCTATAAAAGCTACCTTTCTCAAATGACACTGTTTTCCTGCAGAGGGGGAGAACGGGAACACTTGGTCAATAGTCCCTGTTCTCTTTCTAAACCTGTCTTGGTATGGGGACAAGATTTCATTATTGTTGGCCCATTCCTGAATTTTACTCAGGAGGGCCCTACTAAAAATCTTATGTAATGCATAGACGAGACTAATAGGCCTGTAGTTACAAGGAGAGGACTTGTCGCCTTTTTTTAAATATTGGTACAACTTCTGCTCCTCTCCAAGAATCTGGGATAGGGGCACCATCAGCTATAACTTTAAATAGTACATGCATATATTGTGTCCAACCGGGGATCTCCCAGAGGAAAAGGTCACCCAGTATCCCATCAGGGCCCGGGGCTTTGGACAGGACAATAATTCTGGTAGCAGCTGAGATGTCTTTCATGGAAAAAAGGATCCTGTTGATTTCAGGGTTCCCTTTGGATGGCGCTCCAGGTAGCATTGGCACTTCACAGTCAGTATACAAGTTAGAGAAATAAATGTGCCAAGCAGAAGAGGAATCTAGAGTGTCTGCAAGCCTTGTTATACCATGTCTGTTTCCTAGTCATGAAAGGCTTTGAGTACTTTACATGCTTGTCCACTGTGAAGTGGTGGCCCAGTTGACTGAAAAAACCAGTGGTGGGCGCTTGCTATTTCCAACCTCCCTTCTGCTGTGGCCTCCTTTGCTGCGACTTCGGCTGTAAAGGTCACCAGGTCGATCTGTATGCCCCTTAATTTATCTGGATCAGCGGCTAACTTGTGCCATTTAAGACAGCGCTTATTGTTGGTCAGGCAAATTGTTTGTTTGGTTACCCACCCCTGCGTCTCTGGAAGGACTTTTAGGATGCCCCACAATGGTAACATTGATAGACACAAGGGATTATGGTCACTGTGATCCAGGACACAAGTTTCTTGGCTTTCTTAGATTTAACTGGGCCCGCCCCTCCACCACCCTCCTCCACCTTCCTTTTGGCCACCACACAAAGGGAAGGACTGCCGCGAATGAAACCTCCTCAAACGACCGCTAGATCTTTAGATCAGTTGTGAGATTGGCAGATTTTGCTTGATCTTGGGAATGTCCCACTAGGTGCGACGTCGCTTTAGATAAATGATTTTAAATAACAGTACCTTGGAGTTCATACAATAATTATTAAGGGGGTGGCCCAGTCCAGTCTCTTCCGGTCTCTGACAGGCTAAGATGGGCCCGTCTGGGCCTGGGCTTTGCCCGGGCATGCCCTGCGTGTATCCTGCGCTGCGGGATGCCACGCTCAGCTCTATGGCGCTCCGGATCCTTGGTAGCATGCTAGGGGCCCTCCTCCGGGCCGAAAAGGACTGATACAGAAACACTATGGCTCCCTTGCTGTGGGACACCTCGCTCAGCTTTATGGTGCTCCGGCGCCTTGGTAGCAAGTCGCGGACCCTCCTCCGGGCCAAAAAGGGCATGTGCGGCAACACTATGGCTCCCTCGCTGCAGGATGCATCGCTCTGCTCTATGGCACTCCGGTGCCTTGGTAGCACGTCCTGACCCTCCTCTGGGCCGAACAGGACTGGTGCAATAACACTATGGCTCCCTCGCTGCGGGACGCCTCGCTCTGCTTTATGGCACTCCGGTGCCTTGGTGGCACATCGCGGCCCCTCCTCTGGGCCGAAAAGGGCTAGTGCAGCAACACTGTGGCGATTGGAAAAATGATGACCTACTTTCTGTCTGGCCTTATGACCTGGGATCACCTCCTCGAGGCTGGGTCACACGTCTTCTGTGCTCCTGCTCACCTGCCTCCAACAGGAATTAGTAGTCATGACAAAGAAAACAAACAATAAACATGGATGTTATTAATTGTTAATTTTCCAAACTTTCACACAACCACAAAATGTTAAAGAGAATAAGTTAGGTTATGACAAAGCTAACAATGAACATGTGAAAGTACAGCGCATGTCTACATATGTGCCAAAAATAAATATATATGTACTTACTATCTCGCAGCTGCTCAGCCTCTCCCAGGTGGGAATGGAGGATCTGCCAAGGCATCTTTCAGGACCCCCCATGACAGCGGTGTCATGTGGAGTGCTGTGTATGTGGATGGGATAACAAGCTCAGAATGTCCTAGGCCACTCCAGGCCCAGTGACGAAGGTCCTCCCAGCGCGTATGGTAAGCTTACCCTGTTGGCGGTGGACACACTCTGTACTGCAGCGTATGGAGATGTCCCTCCAGATTTGGGTCTGTGCTGCATTGCTGAGTTGGGTAAGAGGTTCCCTATAAAGTTCAGGATACTTTGCTATGGACCTCTCACTGATAAAGTTTAATCCTGTTTCAGAAAAAGAGGAGGAGGGGGCTTCTCTTCAAGTCCCTCAGCCATGTTGGGGGCCAGATTTGGCAAAGGAGCAGCAGGATGGAGGAAGTCGCTTCTTTGAGGAAAGAATGGCCCAGATTGAAAACGGAATGTTCGGCTTCCTTTTCTTATATGTAGTTTCCTGCTTGTTGGTAGGTGAAGATCACCCCAAGATTGGAGGAGAACCTCCACACACGTGATGGGGGTTCGGCATGCAGGTAGGAAACAACCAACATGTATCAAATAAATCTTATTGTGAGACAGAGACAAATCCACACTATGGAAAGTTCATGTCCCTTTTATATATGGGCCAATTTAAACATGAGCGAAGTATATTTAACTGTGAGCATAGCATGTTTATTGATTACTTATTGAAAACTAAACAGAGTTGTGTCGGACGGAATTTATGGACAACCTGGTAGTTGTACAACCCTTCATTACTGAGGACAGACTGCTCATCTGCATAAATGCAGTAATGAAACTAGCCTCTCAAGAGAACAAGCTATGGCAGAGACAACCGGTCTCAGCAATGCGAGAGCTATTGGCGTTGTCAATGTGAATATCTTCTAGCTGTGTTGTACAGCAGCACATCTGTTGCTCAGCATGGCTGAAAGTTATGGAAAGAAGCACTAATACATGGCCGGCGCTGCTGACGTCATAGAGCTTTTCTGTGAGTCAGGCGGGGGCAGGACAATCAACTCAACACAGGGGGTGAAGAGAGAGCGCATGAGCTGTCTAGCTGTGACCTAAAAATGAATGGGCCCTTGTGTAATATAACACTTTTTTTTCCAGTTTTATAAAGCAGGAACTCAACCTGAACGTATTGAAGACTTTTACTTGAACATCAGTTACATTACACAGGGAGACTTTCATTTTTGGTATGCACAAGGAGATTAAGTGATTCAAGATATTGATCCAACGCTGAGACTCGACACTGGTTCCCCAGCTCCAAATTTGGCAGCTCTGGACATTATCCCACACCCTCTTGCAAGGATGTCCTGCACTTAGGGTCAATATCACAGTTTCGTTTTTCACTGTGATAGATATCCCTGTAGATTGAGGTCTGGCTTTGTAAATGAGTTGTGTAATGTGTTTTTCAAAGAGTATCAATTTGCATTTTAACGAACCAGCAGCAAGTTCCCTTTTTGTTTCACTAGACATCTATAATTCAATTCATACCCAAGTGTCCAGTGAAAATAAGAGGTGCCACGCTGGGGTGTAGCTTCCATTGGTACAGCAGGTGCAGTGGCACCTGGCCACTGAGGATCCCACTGAACCCTGATTATTGTTGTATTTCGTGATTCGAACAGCATCCAGGGGGCCCATTCCTTCCTTGCTCTGGGACCCATAGCACACTGGCCACAAGACTGGTGCCCCCCGCCCCCCCCCCGACCCCCTCTGCATGGCGTCTCTGTTGCTGTTTCCAGGACAAAGGCCAGGCACCCAGAAATAGAAACATTTGCCAGCATCAATGTACAAATGGCACAGTAGAGGAATTCAGATTCCAGTGGTCTCTGTGGCAGTTGTTTATTTAGGCTGAGACAACTGATGCACAGTCTTCTTTCCTGTCTAATTAAGAAAGGTCAATTGACTCAATCACTATACCTAATATTGTTTTTATTTTTCTTGTGAATAATATAGTTCTATATACTTCATTTACAATTGAGAACACAAATCCTAAGAAAAAGCAACACTAAATAATAACGCCTACCTCCTCAACACACATTCATCCCTAATCTCCTTGGCACGTCAGTTCTGACACAGAACCGGGTATACTATTCCAAACAGAAAAAAATGAAAAATCTGGATTCATTACCTTCAACTTGAATCCTGTCCTTTATTCTAAACTTTAATATCAATCTCGCCATCTATTTGTTTTAATCTGAATACCACAGATTTTATTATGTGAAAAAGTTTACTGTGTGTTATCATTTTACTGCTTAATTTTAGAATTGTATAATATAATCACGTGCTGAAAAAGTTCTAATCTAGCTCAAGAACTTTCCACCACTCTTCATTAAACTCCAAATGGGTTTTTCTGTTACACACTTTCATTTACGGAATAATCATATGCCATTGAAACAGATATTTAATGTTGGCTAATTTATGAACAGGTCAATAATTCATTGAATCTAATAGATCAGGACTGGAACACTTCAGGATCAGAATAGGAAATGATTCTCAAATCCTAAAACCGGAAGTGTAAAACATGACTAAGCCTGATTGTCCTTAATTGTTATACTTCTATATTACACAGTTACTCCCTTTAATTTTGTATTCGGAGTTCATCTGAGGAAACAAACGTCATTCATTTTTCAAAATACTTTCACATCTTGTGGCTTGTACTTGAAATTCCACATTAGTCTCCTACTGATGGGTCTTCACTGAGAAAGCACCAAACATCAGGTGGGGATCTTCATTTGTCTTCAGTTGCCACTCTGGGTATTTCTACATGCAATTCTATTCTTCTAGAAGAGAAGTAAGCCATCTAGAAGCTAAATCAAAACCACCTTGAATCCTTCCCAGGGCCGTGTTACGCAGCTGTGCGGTGCGGGCCTAGCAGCAGCAGCGCAGAAATAATGCCAGACCACTCAGCTTACTGCGTCGGTGCGCGAGTGCCCAGACGGGCACGCCCCCTTTATTTATACCTCGCGCGTACGCCACCGTCGTGGCGTACGCACGTCGTTGGTGACATATGCGCTCTAGCGGTATACGCTAGAGCGCTGACTGCAACATCCCTATCCAACTTAGATAATGAAACTCGGACCAGGAGTCCCTCTTTTCAGTCACTTACTTGGCAGGCAAAGTCTTTGAGACGGCTGCTTGGTGGAGGGTTCCGTCGCAGCTCGTACCTGGTCGTCGCTCGGGTGTTGGTAGTCGACGGGCCATCACGTTCTGCCTCCTCCGCTTCGGAGCTGGGCCCGTCCCGGGCTGCCACCCCTTCGGGCTGGTCGGGCGGCGGTGACTGTTCTCTCTCGGGGACCCGGACATCCTCCTCTTCCTCTTCCTCTCCTCCGGACTCTAGGCGGTGTCTTGTGGCTGTGGGGATGCGTTTGAACGACGAGATGTTTCGGGTGGCTGATTCGTTTCCCCGGCGAGCCGTGACCATTGTCCCCCGGCGGCGTTCCACCGTCCAACTTCCCGGCTCGTATCGTGGCTTGAACTTTCCCCCCGGTCGTCGGTTCCTGATGAGGACATTGTCCCCCGGCCCAAGGGCACGCTCCCGTCACCCTCTGGCCCGGCTCACTTGCTGGTTTCGGCGTGATCGTCGTCGCAGCGCTTGTTCCGCCTCAAATGGTGGGGGGGCCCACCCTGGGACTGTGGGTAGACCATCCCGGCGGGTCCCCTTCAGCATGAGGGCCCAGGGGGCTTGCTTGGTGGAGCAGTGGGGTGTGCTCCGATACTCTCCTAGGAAGCGCTGAATTTCTCGCTCAGGGTCCAGCCGCTCAGCACTGGCAATGTGGAGGATCTTGTTTAGTGTCCTCATAAAACGCTCGACCTCGCCGTTTGCCTGAGGCCACTGCGGGATGATCCGCTGGTGTCATATCCCTTGGAGGGCGAGGAACTCCTTAAACTCGTGACCTTGAAACGGCGGCCCATTGTCACTTTTTAGCTCCGACGGGCGTCCGAACATGTGGAATATCTTTTCCAGTGCTGGTCCTACAAACGTGAAAGCGGTGGATGGCAGCGCCTCCACCAGGGGGTACTTGGAGAAATTGTCCATCACTACTAGCGTTACTCTCCCATCCGGGAGGGTCCCAAAATCAACGCTGATTTTGTCCCAGGGGTGTCTTCCTGGCTCTTCCGTTGCGATGGGGGCTGGATGTTCCGGTCCGCTAGTCATCTGACACGCTGGACAGCTCCTTACGATGTCACCCACCAGGGCGTCCAGTCCCGGGAACCATACCTTTTCTCGCATCCTGGCCTTCATTTTCTCCGTCCCTTGATGTCCCCTGTGGGCGAGAAGGGTGGCTTGACGGCGCAGCGCTGTTGGCACGACGATCCTGGCTCCCCTCAGGACTATCCCGTCTCTGGTGGTGCTGAGTTCGTTCCATACGCGCCAGATTTGCTGCAGGTCCGCCCTTTCTTCCTGTGTCCACGTGTTGGCAGACTGTAAGAAGTTGGTCCATGACCCTCGCTGTAGGGCTTCCCTGGTCTTGGTCATCACGGGGTCTTGTTCCGCGACTTGCATGATCTCTTGCAGTGTCAGTACCTGTGGGCATGTTAGTGCCGCGATGAAATCGAGGTGTGCTTCGGCGTCGTCTTCCTCCGTTGTCCCCTCTGGGATGTGGTCGCGATGGGCCGGGTGTCTGGACAGGAAGTCGGCCGGGTTCTTAGCGGCAGGCCGGTACGTTATGTCCATGTGGTACTGCTGGAGTCCGATGGCCCACCGTTCTATTCGCGGCGGGGGGTGTGGAGCTGTCCCTCTGAACAGGGGTACCAGCGGTTGATGGTCCGTCACGACCGTGAACGGATGTCCACAGACGTACAGGTGGAAGTGTCGACAGCCCCATCTTATGGCTAGTGCCTCCCGCTCAATCTGGGAATATCTCCGTTCGGTCGCTGTGAGGGCCTTGCTTGCGTAGGCTAGCGTGGCCCACCGGCCCGGTTCTTGCTCTTGGGTGAGGACTGCCCCAAGTCCTACTGGGCTGGCGTCAACTATCAGCTCCGTCTTCCGTGCCGGGTCGAAATATACTAAAGTGGCCTGGTCGAGGAGCGTTGTTTTGACGGATTGGAACGCAGAGTCTTCTTGGGGTCCCCATTGCCACGGGGCGTCCTTTTTCGTGAGTTGTCGGAGTGGCTCAGCAATCGTTGCTAAGTTCGGAATTAACCTTCCACAGTACGTGGCCATCCCCAGAAAGCTGCGTACCTCTGCGGCAGATGTGGGTGCAGGAGCGTCCTTGATGGCTTGGGATTTTCGGGGATCCACTTGAATGCCGTCGTTGGTAAACGTATACCCGAAGAACTCTATCCGCTGCTGAAACAGCTGGCACTTGTCTCTGTGAAGTGTGACTCCGTACTCTCTGAGGCGTGTCAGCGTGGCTCTGACTCGCCGATAGTGTTCGTCTACGGTTGTGGAGTGAATCAGGATGTCATCACTCACATTCATGACTCCGGGCAGGCCTTGTAAGATGTCTCTGATAGTGTTCTGGAAGATCTCTGCCGCTGACGATATCCCGAAATTAAGTCGTCGGTATCGTCTCAGTCCTTGGTGTGTACTGAAAGTGGTGATGTACCTACTCTCCTTGGCCAACGTTAGCTGGTGGTAGCCTGCGTTTAGGTCCAGTTTGGAGAACCATCGCACGCCGTTAAGGTCTGCGATGATGTCATCCATGGTGGGCGTGATGTGCCTCTCCCTCTTGATGGCTTTGTTGGGGAGCCTCATATCGATACACACCCGGATCTTGCCTGGTTGACGAGGTTTTTCCGCGATTACCATCGGGGACACCCACGGAGTGGGGCCGGTGACTGTCTCTATGACCCCTTGTTCTTCCAGTTTCTTGAGTTCTTCCTCTACCAGAGGTCGTAGACAGAATGGAATTCGCCTGTGCTTCAGGGCCGTGGGCGTGACGGAGCGGTCGATGTGGAGCTTGACCGGTGGGCGTTTGATGTTGCCTAGGCCAGTGAATAGTTCCGGGAACTGATCTAGCAGGTCGGCCGTTTGAGTGTCTTGAACTTTCCGGAGGAACACCAGGAGCCCTAGGTCTTCAGCGGCATGCCCGCTCAGGAGGGTGTCTACCTCTTGATTGATGATGTGCACCTCAATGGTGACTTCGGCGTCCTCCGTTCCCACCGGCACTGTCATTTTCCCTAGGAGGGGTAAGGGAACATCGCTGCCGTAGGCATAGATCCGGGCCTTCGAGACTTTGAGTTCTGGCTTTGGTCGGAGGCGGTTGTACTGCTGCACTCCCATAACAGTGACGGATGCCCCCGTGTCGATCACGGCGTTCACCTTTGATCCTGCGACCATGATGTCGCACCGAGGCTGAGGACGTCTTGTGCTCTTTAAGGCCCTGGTAAACGAGACCACATATGTCTCCTCTTCGTCGTCAGACTCCGAGTCGTCCTCCTGTAGGGCTTGCGTGTGCCGAGGCCCTGTGTCGGTCCTAGAGGAGATGGATAGTTGGGATAGTTGCCTCACCATGCCTCTTGTGGGCCTCTTCCCTCGAGCATCCTTCCGTGTGGCGCGCTTCCTGCAGACAGATGAGAAATGATTCAGGGTGCCACAGTTGGTGCACGTCTTCCCTTTTGCTGGGCAGGTTTTTCCTTGATGTTCCTCATACCCGCAGTAGTCGCACTGCGTCGGGGGCGACTGTCTAGCTGCTGGTCGACGCTTCTTCTCGTGCGTCCGCACTGCGTCTGCGCGCTCCGTTTTGACGGTCACGCTTGGCCCCGCGCCTCGCGTGAGTGCCTGTTCCATCTCTTCTGCCCGTGCGTCGGACAGATCGTGGGATCGAGCTAGCACCAGGATGTCAGCTATTGGAATGTTCGGTTGACGGAGGATGAGGCTCCGCAACTTCTTACTTCGGATGCCGTAAATGAGCTGCGCTCTGATTTCCTCCTTCGCTCGGTCGCCGACCAGGTGGGTGTCCGCGAGCACCCTCAGCCGTGCATGAAATGCGTCCACCGACTCCCCTTCTTTCTGCTTCGCCTGACACATTTTGAAGACTTCGAAATCCGGATTCAGCTGGGGGTCAAAGTGCGTGTTGAGGGCCGTCACGGCCGCGTCGTAGTCATCTGCGCCACCAGTGTTAGGGAGGTGTTTGAATAGCAGGTATACCTCCTCCCCTGCGTAGTGAAGAAGAAGGGACCGCTTCACCGCGCCATCCGTCTCCCTGGAGCCGATGAAATAGTTATTGAGCCGCCCGATCCATGTCTGCCAGCGTGGTGCGGCTGTCGCAGGGTCAGCAGTCTCGCTGAATGGTGGCAGGACGCCGGTAGGTGGGTGGAACGGGTGGCTTGGCGGTGGAGGGTTGTCATCCCCCATGACACAGCAGCGGAGGGTGGCTCCGGGCGGTGGAGCGGGTGTACAAAAGGCCGGACAACGGGCAGCACAGCCGGGGCCTCAGGCAATGGCAGGCGCTGGCACGTGAGCCTGGTCAGAGGAAATGGCGTGGATATGCAGGCTTGAGCCAGGGCTGTAAGATGAGGCTTGAGGCAGGGCTGTAAGGCGGGAATCTTCATCCGCTACTGTCTGTATGACGTGTTGGGTGCACATGTGCTCACCTCGAGGAGCAGGCCGTGTCAGGGCTGGAAGCGTTGGGAGGGCGAACAGCTGGTGCGGCCGCGGGGCAGGCCCGAGGGACGTGCAGTTGAGCAGGTGCGCGATCGCGGGTCTGCCGCGATGCGCTCAGCAGGAGGTGGCGCCGGCACCAGGTCACACGGCGGGTCCGGCCGCCTCGTCGCCAGTGTTACGCAGCTGTGCGGTGCGGGCCTAGCAGCAGCAGCGCGGAAATAATGCCAGACCACTCAGCTTACTGGGTCGGTGCGCGAGTGCCCAGACGGGCACGCCCCCCTTTATTTATACCTCGCGCGTACGCCACCGTTGTGGCGTACGCACGTCGTTGGTGACATATGCGCTCTAGCGGTATACGCTAGAGCGCTGACTGCAACAGGCCGGACAGCCCTTTATTCCTCAGGCATTTGCCTTGTGGACTGGAGCCTTTGAAGGCTGGTTTTGAAAGCCGAGGTCTGATGCTGGTGCTTCTGTGAGGTTCCACAGCTCCCTAAGGTTAATTGCAGCATGCATGGGGAGGCTTCTTGAGAGGGAAAGAGAGAGAAAATGGATGGATGGAAAGAGAGAGATTGCGCAAGGAGATCAAGGGAGCAGTGGTTGGTTTCAGAATGTTTGTCAGGGCTGCATTTGGTTCCCCATTCCAGCCCTGATTCAACCCTCTACCCGCATCCCCATTAGCTGGACACCTTCCTTCACCCTACCCCCTCATCCTTCCAAGAAAATTGCTTAATGCATAATATGTGATGCATGTATCCCATTAAGACAGATTCTGTTTTGTTCACTGACTAAAAGCATTAACCACACATTCAGGCTACAAGCATGGTCGCAGGTTCTCAGGGCCTTATGTACCATTGAATTACAAAGCACAGCGTTTCTTGTACAAATGTGTCCGATTGAAAAATGTAAGTACAGGGCAAACAAAATGTCAATACAAAAAATGAGGTCGTATTTTAGGACTACAAGGCACATGGTTGTAAGGAGGAATTGAGAAAGCACACATACATGAATTCCCAAAGTTGCAAGAAAATAACAATATCTAAAAACAGACCACTCACTCGGGGTTATGACTCAAACTCACGCTGTGCTGGCCATATGGAACATGCATCTTTTAAGAACAGATTGCTTCCGGGATCAGTACTGCAACACTCTAACTCAGTGGCGGGTCCTGTCCAGAGCAGAAAAAATCCAGGCCGTGTTTACAGATAAATGGGAGGTTTTGCAAGAGGGCAGTGGCTCTCAAAGGACTAAAGGAAAACATCAGTCACGAGCCAAGCTAATCTCTTAAAGTTGTATAAAGCTACGGTGGTTTCGAGGTGTTGAAAAAGAATCAGACGTTTCAGGCTATCCTCAGAAAGACTGCTAGGAACTGAGAACAGTGAGCCACCTATCAGGCTACCTTTTTAATAACTAGAAGAGCTGAGTCAGACACACTGATTAAGGACGAAGAGAGCTGGAGAAATGTCCGTCACACTTCAGAAGCATCTCTGAAATGCAAGTAGAGCTGGGAGAGAGCCATTAACGTCTCTGGCCAAAGTCTGTGGGAAATTGGATTGTTGTTGCAGTAACACTCCACTTTTTGCCTAGTTTTTAATGCAAATTTGACTGAGGTGGACTGGGTCCCTGCTAACCAGGTTCTCAGTACAAGTGTTCCTTCCCTAACATTGTACCACAATTGGCACAACTTCAGCAACCCGTATACGTCTCTAGTAAATGGGACACTGTATACCTTATACCTCGGGCATTGGGGCTGAAGAGGGTCCTCTAGGGTTGCAACACAAATTGTGCCACCCCAGAGACCCCCCTCCTAAGACCATGCAAACTGCCATTGCAGGATGCATGTTTCGGTGCACAGAAGACTGAAGAGTCGACAGTGGCACACAGCTCTGTGTCCCATGCCCCCATACACTGCATGAGGTAAGTAGTCCCTACTGCAGACCTCATAACCCTAAGGCAGGGTGCACTATATCCCATGTGTGGACATATCTGCATGAGCAGATATGGCCCTGCAATATTTGAGCCATTCTTGGATATTGTAAGTGCACATGGAAGCCATAGAGATTACATGGGCTAGATACTTGTCATTATGAGTTTCCTAGCTCCATGATGGCTTCACTGTGTCCTTAGATATTTGGTACCAAACATCTCGTTTTAATAAATCCTCACTGATACCAGTGTTGGATTTATTAATAAATGCACACAGGAGACCCTTAGGAGGGTCCCATGAAAACATGCCAAGCATTGGTGTGGTCTCTGACTAGTCTTAGCCACCACCAGACATGTTTCTGACCTCATAGATGAGAGCTAGCACTCTCAGACGCCAGGAACAAAGCCTGCTATGGGCAGAGATGCTTCACACCTCCTCCAGGCCAGGCTCGTCTTCCAGGGTGGGAAGCTTCAAAGATGCCGCCTTTGAAATGCAACCCAGGCAGATCCAGATAGTGGAGGATGCAAGCCACCCCTTTCCTGCTTCACATTTGGTGGGAGCCCTTGCATGAAAATTAGTTAGATTAGGAGGTGTGCCAACATTCAGCCAGCACCACCCCTAAGGCGGGGCTAGGTGATGTGGACACAACCTTTGGAGTTCCTCCATCTTGGTATGGCAGGAATTAAACCTATCAGGGTCAGGGTGGTGCCCCTGCCCACAGGAAGTGGTCACGTAGAGGGTGTAGACACCCTTAAGGTAGATACTCCTTTGGCTACTATCTGTCACTCCCTTTAAACACCCCTAAATTTAGTATTTAGGTGGCATCCCTGTACCTTGCAACTTAGATTCAACAGACAAAGAGAAGACACAGATGAAAAAGAGGTGCTGACCAAAGGACTGAAGCCCTGCTGCAGACAATTGGCACCAAACCTTGCTTGTTGCCTTAAGGACCTGACAATCATGATGTGCTGTCCCGTCCTACAACTGTGAGGCCACCAAGAACCCCGGAGCACCTTCAGCCTTTGACAAATCATCAAAGAACTCCCTTGGAATAGAGGTACTACTCCCCTGCAGTCCGCAGGCACCGATCCTGCATAATCCGGTTTCCCGACTTGCTGCTTCTCTGCAGCATACACCAAGACGAAGAGTCCAATCCGGACTCAACTGCCCAGGAAGCAAGCACCCATTGAGGGACACTGAGAACTCTGAGACCCACTTCAAGAGTGGTCCAGCTGTCCTGTAATCACCTCTCCAAGATACCTGTTCCTGACCATGAGGACATCTTGACTCGCGCCGCCCAGCTGACATAGTTGCTGTGCACCGAACCCACCCAGCCTGGGTAACAACAAACCAGCTGTGCCCCTATGTTCCTGAGGCCCGTGCAACCTGCTCTCCCGAGTGGGACTCCCTGTACTTACCTTCAAGTCCGCTTGTGCAGTGTGCTTTCAAGTGGCCTCCTTCTTCGTAGCCCACCAGCTCCCTACGAACTCAGCACCCTGCTCCCGGTCAAATCTGAGACGCTCCAGAGAATCTGCTAGTGGAACATTGGGCTTGGCTTTGCTACTTACCTAAATCCAGAAGGTAAACCTTGAGATCCAACTGTGTGATTTAATATGTATTTTTCAATTTTCTCCCATTGACTTCACTGCTACGAAATTGCGCACAAATGTAATTTCTTTTGAAAACTCAAAAAATTCATATTTTAAAAAGTACTTACTGTACAATGAAGTTCTTGGTCTGAAAAATTACATAAAAATCAATGGTATGTTTGCAAATTGGTTGTGGGTTTATTGTTTGGTGTGTGTCTCATTGATTGCCTCTGAAGCAACAATGCTTAGCAATACCCTCTGATAAGCCTAACTGCTCACCCACATTACCTTAAATAGAGCGTTAGTATTATCTACTTTTGCCTCTGTATACCAATCTGCGTCTCACTGGACTCTCTACACAGTAAACTTTGTTTTAGTGCACTATATAGAGAGGCTGCTTCCTACTTTGTTTGAATAATAGAAAATGAAGGTCGTAAGCAATAGGAGATTTCAAAGTTGCAAAATGTTTGCATGGAAAAACCATCTGTTATTCCAAAACTAAGCACCCACAAGTTGCTTTAATATTGCAATGCAAAAAATGCTGGAAATGGAAAAAATTTACTTCTGGATCAAATAAATTGGAGGTCAAGGTGTGGCAGCAGAAAGGAAGTGGTGTCACAAGGGACACAGTCATGACAAGAAAAGCCTGACAGTCACCTTATACGTTTATTTTATTTTAAGCTCTGCTGCACTGTAATTTGCTAAAAAAGAAAAATGTAACAGTCAATCTTTTCTGGCTTACTGAATTAGTCATAAAGAGGCTCCATTTTTAAATAACTAAGTTAAGTCACCTGCCGCTGAGGTCTTTGTCTGCTCTCACAACTTTTCAGGGGATAATAATAACATTATTTTAACTCTTGGTATTTGCACTTGCTAGAGAGATCTGTGTTTTGTTTAATCACAGTTTTGACTTATCATAAAGTAGCATAGAGGGTTGACATGCCTACTGAAAAGTACATGTAACAGGCAGCTCAAAGATTTGTATTTTATGTAGATAGCTCAGTGGGTTACTTCTTTTGCCACAGAGATTCCTTTGTTATTCGCAATTCATAAGTTACAATACTACAATAGCACAGTGAGCTATGAGCTAGCACAATAAGCTGCATGTAAACTGAAATATAATAGGTTTCAAACCTATTTTATTTGTTATTCTAAGGTTGGTTAAAAGACTTCCTTTAGCTACCAGATCCTGACTTAGTGTTTTTATAGACCAAGCACTCCTACCAAATAATGGCTACCAGTAAGGATGATATGTGACTTCTATACTTTGTAACCAGCATTGTCTTATACAACACTTCCTGTACATTGATTTAGACTCTGTATGATTCATTGTCTCTGTATAATATGTGTTTGTGTGTGCGTGTGATATAAAACACTCATCTACCCAGCATTGGGGTGAGTGGCACAAAAAGCAAATTACATTTAAAAAACTAAAGTGGTATGTGCTGGGCTGGTGGTGTGGTTTACTGAGTTGGCACCCCCTTACTCGTCCATTAGCTAGATCAGCCTTGAGAATGAAATTTCACTGGTTATGTTTTTGCCCACAAAAAGATGACAATCTTACTAGAGGATATCTTGAAACCTACCAAACTTTTACGTGTGGGGCTCCACCCTGCCCTGAACTGAGTTGTAGGTTATGCCTGTTGGATGACACCACGGGCCAGTGGGGACCAAGCCTCCAACAGAGGGACTACAGGAACTGTTCAGCTGCAGGAGCTCAAGACTCCCCCCCAATCCGACACCACCCTGGCTCAGGTAGGAAAGGTAGCCCTGCCCAGTGACTGGAGCCCTAGATTCACAGGCAAAAGTCTTAGTTTCACCCGCCTCTAACAGGGAATTATGGGAGCTGTTCAACCCGCTGGTGCCCTAGACTCCTCCCCGGTCCAACATAATCCTAACCTGGGTAGGGAAAGTGGCCCTGCCCGGTGCCTGGAGCCCTGGCTTCCCAGGTGAAAGCCATGGCTTCACCTACCTCTTACAGGGGATTACAGGAGCTGTTCAGCCCGTGAGAGCCGCAGAGTAACCACCCTGGTCTGAAGCAACCTTAGCCCTGGCTTCCCAGGTGAAAGCCATGGCTTTGACTATCTCTCATGGGTAATTACAGGAGTTGTTCAGCCCACAGGAGCCCCAGACTCCTCCTCAGTCCAATGACACCCTACCCCAATATTAACTTGGAGGGCTCTCATGTTGGTCTTGTCTCTGCTCCACAACCCAGAACTGCAAAAGGGTCCTTCCCAATCTGCAGCCACCATGCCTGGGAATGCCCTGACCATCACCCCAAAGATGCCCTCGGTTGGCACTTTCCACCTATCCGAGCCTGGGGAGCTAAGGAAGGTTAAACCCCCCGTCAACCACCCCATCCCCTTGGGTCTGCCTGGAAAGTAATTTTTCCTTGACTACTAAGCCCACACAACATCAGGAGGGAGACACAAGACAAAGTTAGCTACTTTGGTCGGCCCACCGGTCATTTGATCAACGAGCTACCGACCAGTCATCTGGTCAGCCAGCAACCACCAGCTAGTCATCTTATCACCTATACGGTGACCAGGTGGCCCGAGTGCCCAGGCTGCACCTGACAATGAGACCAGCACTCAGGAGGCTCCTTCATCGGGCTATCAACTGTCTTATTGCCACCAGACGAAACCTCTGGTGCGTGCTCCAGCCACCTGACAACCCTGCTGACCTGCAATGCCCCCATCCCTGCAACTGGTGGCGCAGGGCAGCCATAATGCACGTGGTTGGGGCAGCATCCCAAGGTCTGTAGGAGGTAGGCTTAGTATATGGTGCACGCTTATTCATGTGATGCAACTTGCACCAATCCAGACAACCCTTATTGTGATTTTAGTGGTCTTTGATAACCATAGAAAGCTCTCAAAGTGGTAGCTGTGGAGAACAGCCACCATGCTTATCTTGAAGGAGCGTAAATCAGCTTGTTTTACCAACTTTAATCAACAGGGTAAGTTAAATAAAAAAGAGCCACATAGTGTTTATATAAAAATAAGTTTATTTATTACACAACGCTCACTAACACATTGTTATATCTCCTACTGGGAGATAGCAACACAATACTCAAGAATAATTTGCAATAATCAGGTTAGTAGCACAAATATATACTGGTCTGGTAAGTGGAATGCGAACTGCAAAGAAGAACAGGACTTGGACCAGAAGACTCAGAGGAGCTGTGGCCACACACAAGGAACCACCCATGGTAAGTACCCATGTACCCCACGGAGGCTGTGTGCAGAGTGGAAACACAGCTGAGTGCCCAATGGAAGTCAAAGGAGAAGTTCCGGTTGCAGTTTTAAAGAAGGACCCTTCCTGGAGGACCCTGAAGAAACCCTTTGAAAGACAGAAGGTTAGAGAGTCTGCCCACTCATGGATGTTCAAGGAACCAGGTTGCCTGCATCAGGGAAGCAGGGTGCATAGGGGTGAAGTGAAGTTGGAAACTGCCGTAGACAACAACTGGAGACTTAGGAGAAGATGCGTCTGGAGAAGACTGTGAAGGAGTCTGTTGGAATTCAAGGGTGGATTCTGGAAGTGAAAAACCTGCAAGCATAAGGGACAGTATCTATGCCACTCGGAGGTGACCAGGAGGCACGGAAGCACAATGCCCACCGATGTCGGTAGGTTCAGATGAGATGATGGTGACCTTGTCGCTGTAGCTGTGAGGAACAGGTGATATTGAAGAAGACCAGGAGCTGTGCATGAGCTGTCCCAAGTTTGATGTCGGTGTCTAGGTGGTCGGTGTCCAGCAGGAGCACCAACAAGCCTTGGTAGCCACAACTGGCATGGAGAACAATAAGGAGCAGCCATTGGGACCAGCAAGGTCAAAGGGACTCACCAAGAGCACTGAAGCAAAGGAAGACCCTCAAGAGGACCCACAGGCCAGAGACACAGGAATGGCAAGAAGACCCCAAGAAACTCACCAAAGTCGGAGACGCACTATGCAGGAGATGCAGGGAGGACTCTGTTCTCCAGGAAGTGGGGTGCTGGAGGCTGGAGCTTCTTGTAGCCTGAAGATCTCTGGAGTGCAGAGCCAACAAGCCTTGGCAACGGCAAGTCAACACGGTGCACAGGGGTTTGGTTCCAGCAGCCCCATTGAGGGATACTGTCCTCAAAATTGCTGGGAAGACAGATCAGGCCTCTAGGGAGCAGCAAACTACCACCTGTGTTGCTGGGTCTCGGGAAGTCCTAAAGACGACAGGAGCAGGAGACCAGTCAGCTTCGTTTTGGCTGACTGCGCTTACAAAGCCTGGAGAATAGACTCCAAGGTTTGTATGGGAGTCCTGCTCCTGCAGAGCACTCTCACATTTGTAACCAAGCACCCTGTCCTCAGGAATCTAGAGCCTGCTATAGGGGTGACCTATAAGTTTTTAAGTGCAGTGACCTCAGATATCAGGAAACTTATATCTGTGGTGAGAGGTGCAAGCACCAGCTCACACACAGGTGGAGAGGTGTGGTGCAGCAGCCAGGGCAGCTGACTTCAGAGCACAGGGCTCACGGTTCGATCCCCGGCTCCGGCGGCAGCTCAGCACCATGTGACTTAATTTCCACAACAGCCCCCAGTGCCTTGCGACCCGTAAGGGTGAGTAGATCGCGCTTTACAAATACGGATTTACATTTACATAAGCTACAATGGCAGGCCTGTAGTCACAGTTTAAGTGGACTCCCATGGGTGACACAATACATGCTGCTGCCCATGGGAGACCCCTGGTGTACCTATGCCCTGAGCACCCAAGTACCATATACTTGGGACTTATAAGGTTACACCAAAAGTCAACTGTGAAGGTACCAAAGTACTTATCATGGCAATATTGGGGCGAAAGCACAGTTGCCAGGGTCTGCATTAGCGGGATCCCAGCAGACTAGGTGAACATGATGTACTGTTAAATATTGAAGTAATATTTTGGGACCATTACACTTAACACTTTCTCACAATCTTTACAATATCTGAAAGTGACAAATGTTCCATCTCTTCCTCTGGAGATGGTTCCTCTGGTGAACAAAACATTAGCTCTAAGCATCAGTGCAGCGATGTATTGGTTTTCCTTCAATTTCATTTGATTACTAATCCAGAAATTTGAGTTTGGATTAATTTTCTAGATATTTAATACCATCTTCCTGTACAGGGAGATTTTTCCATTTATTACATTTCTCTTTTCTCCAGTCAGATGATAATATTGCATGTCGTAACTTAGAAATCTATGGTCCAAAATGTTATTTTTGTGAGTTTTGATGATATTATCAATTTTATCGTTTACTATACCCAGTGCATACATTTAAGAATGAGCAATGTCCAAATATGGAGTTTCTCTGAGATACAATAGATTGTATATTTTGGTTGAATACTATCGTTGTACACAGCTTTGGTATATTTAGACCCCCATTTGATCTTTAGGATTAGAGGAGACCATCGCAGGTGTAGGCAGGTATGTGGGGGAAGTGCTTGATTAATTTCTTTATTATCTGGTCCAGCTTGATGAGAGTTTTTGCCTCTGTGCTTGACATTTCCAGTTTGAATGATAGCTTAGGAACCAGGTATTGGCATAATATTTCACCTTTGTTAGCTTGAGTGGTAAACTGTCAAGGTTTTAAGCCCACCCTGTCAGTATCACATTTATTTTGCTATTTCGTGTATAACCTGTGTGAGGATCAAGATTCAATCCAGGGTATCTCTTACTGTCACCTGGATGTATGTTCTCAATGTTTTGTTTTTCGAACTGCCATGGTTTTGTAAGTATTTACTGGGATTGTGTCTGTATGGTGACATGAAAAAAGTGTGTTTTTTTCACATTCAGTTTTAGGTCTGTTGTTTTACTGATCTTCAAATTAGTACTCATTCTTTCCCAAATGCTACTGAGTACTGATATGTCGTTGGCAAAGGGTAGCGCAGTAATTGGCTCAATAAGTACATCTGATCCAAATGTAAAGCCCTTGTCGTTTTTCTAAAGATCACATATTAGAGGATCCATGGAAATATTAAACAACAGTGGGGATATTGAGTCACCTTGTTATACTCCAGATTTCATTATTATTTCTGGTGTAGATTCATTATTTTTAACCTTGACGAACACTGATGAAGCTGTACATAAGTCTTTTATTATATCTCAGATGTATGACGGAACTCTTTGTCTCTCAAAACTCCTTATAATGTGACCCTGGCTGAAAGATTCAAAAGCTTTTGAAATGCCTATGAACACCACTGCAAGAGTGTTTATTCTTTTGTGCCCTTTTTATGATGTTCTCTAACAGTGTCATTTTATTTTAAATATCCTCTCACTTTCAGGAAAAGTTTTTGTCTCGTATTCAAATTAACGAACAAGTTAAGTCTTTTGGTCAGGATTTTTGTTAAGAACTTCATGAATACTGTAACAATTGTAATCAGTCTCCAATTACTTATTTTGTTTAGCTCATTAATTGGTACATTCTTTGGAATTAGAATTGAATGGATACATTCTGGGACTCTCCTCATAATTGACCAAGTTGATAATATTTTGGGGAGCACCTTCGGTTCTTTTTTGTGAACACTGTATAGATCATTTAAGCCAATATTTTCTGTTCCTACTGCTTTGTTTAAGTTAGTCTTCGAATCCTTCTGTCATTTCAAGAAGTATAATTTCTTTACATAGTCATTCGAAGTCCCATTCTTTGAGTATTCTGTCAATAAGAATGAGTTTTTGGGTTTTTCTTAATCTCTTTTTCAATAATATCTTTTCAGTATTGAAAGAAATCATCAGAACTGGTTTAGCAAGTGGCATCTTCTGCACCATCAGTGATTATTCTGGTAATTTTCTTTTTGTCTTTCTTGAATATTGCCTCATATTCCATATAGCTGCCCTTTGCTATTGCATATCTTTTCTTATGCGTTTTATCAAGCCTTTCATTTTTCTTATCTTTTTGGTATGTTATTTTGGACATGGACACTCTGAGGCTCTTCTTGAGCAGTACTCATAGACTCATTTCCAGTTTCATTTGTATGTTCATTGTGATTGACTGGCTTTGGACATTTTTCTTTATAAACACATTTTTATTCAGTTTACAGAAGGAATGCACCAGCCAATCAGCACCGTATTTCAATAATCGAGGATTACAATCACAAGTTCTCGTTACCCAATGTACAGACATTAATAAAGGAAAAATTAGATGAAAAAAGACAAACCCCTCATGATTAGACCCCCCGCCCCAGCCACTTCCCCCAAATTATGCGGTATTTCTTAGGGCAACCACGTGGCACGTACATAACTTTCTCCTGTGTGGTGCACTAATCCACCCCAGTCCACCAACGCCCCACACTTGGGGGTTCAGGGCATTTCCAGGAGGCTGCAATGTCTCTTTTAGCTACCACCACAGCTGTAGTGAAGAACAGCTTTTCGTTGCGTGACCCGTCCAGCCCATCAGTGATGCCCAGCATTGTGTGCTTAGGATTGTGTGGAACCCCCCACCCTAGAGCCTCAGAGAGTTCTTCTTCGATGCCCTCCCAAAATCCCGCCAGGTGGGGGCAGGCCCAAACCATGTGAAGGAAGTCAGCGGGACCATGGCCACACCTGGCGGGATTTTGGGAGGGCATCGAAGAAGAACTCTCTGAGGTTCTAGGCTGAGGACAGACTAAGCCCCGCGCGATGAAGGCATACAGGGGTGTAGGTAATAGAGCTGCACAAGTGCAGCCTAGCGGAGGTGGTAACTGTTCTGGGGGCCATAAGGGCGTCACGCCAGTCTTCTTCCAACGGGCCCACCCCGTCCTCCCATTGTGCCCACAGTCGGTCCAAGGAAGTCGGGGTGTTGTTAATCAGTGCACTGTAAATGCGGGAACTGCCACCCCTCCCCTGGTCCCCAAACATAATCTGGGCTTCAGGCGGCCTATGATCTGGCAACCGCGTACCTGGTGTGAGCGTAGGGCATGCCGTAGCTGGAGGTAGCGAAAGAATTGCGAGTGGTGCAGCGCATACCTGGTTTGGAGATCTTCGAAGGAGCGCATAAGATCCCCCACCCAAACGTCTCCCAGCTGCGTGATACCTGATATCCCAAGCTTCAAAGCCCCGAAGCCCAGTCACTTCTTTGAGTCAGGTCCCGTGCCACAGGGGTGTACAGTGGGTCAGTGTGTGTGTCCAGTTGGAGTGCTGCCCCACAGGCCAGTAACCCCGAACGTGTCACCTCCGGAAGACGGGAAGGAATCGGGGTCCCATTTAGAAAGGATTGGATTCTGGCGAGGCCCAGCTCCCCTAGTTCGAGCCTATAGGCCGGATCGGACCACCCCCGTTGAACCAGTCATGTATGGAAAGAAGTCACGTGGCTAAATAATATAGATAAAGGTGAGTCATGCCCAAACCCCCGTCGAACGAGGGGATCCTACAAATACTGAGCGCCAGCCGGGACCTAACCTTCCCCCATAAGAACTTGCTGGCCAACCCGTCGAGCTCACGGAACCAGGCCCTGGGAAAGCACATGGGGGTGTTCTGAAGCATGTAAAGGAAGCGGGGAAGCACCATCTTAAAAAGGGCCACCCTCCCCATGGGGTTATGGGGCAACGACTGCCACCGCTGGAAGTCCGCATTGGTCCGCTTCACCAGTGGAGTGACATTGAGCTGAACTCAGGCAGCAAGGTCACCCAGATCCCCATGTACTTGAATGATTGACGACATAGAGGTATTTTGGATTGCCAGTCAAAGCATTCCCAGGAGAGGTGAAGGGGAACCAGGACCGATTTGTTGGGATTCAAACGGAGGCCCGAGGCCTGATCAAAGGATTGCAAGATACGAAGACAATGGGGGCCAGATAGATGAGGACGACGTCTGAGTAGAGGGCGATTTTATCCGGTTCAGCGCTGGGCCACTCGTCCATCCCCGCATCCGATCGCAAGACCGCATCAAGGATGCCAAGGGCTCCATCACTAAGGCAAAAAGCAGGGGGGAAAGGGGACAACCCTGCCTCGTCCCTCTACAGACCGAGAACGGCTCCGACAGGACTCCATTTACTAGAACACGAGCCCTCGGGAGGGCGTATAGAACCTTGACCAAGGCCCAAAAGCGGGGACCAAGTCCCATCATGTCAAGAACATCTTGAAGAGAGCCCCAGTCCACCGAGTCGAAGGCCTTCTCAAAGTTTACCAGGAGAAGCACAAGGTATGGGGTGAGGAGGTGGCGATGGACCAAGGCGGAGTGCAGTCTGCGAAGACAGTGTCGGGTGCCGCGAGAGGGCATAAACCCACATTGATCGGGGTGGACCAACGTAGACAGGTGGGGTTTGAGTCGCTGGGCAAAGAGGGTGGCAAACAGTTTGACCTCAGTGTTGATGAGGGAGATGGGGCGGTAATCTGCGCACTGTGGTGATGGGGGCTGGGATTTCGGAAGGACCACAATAGTGGCTATGTCCGTTTATTGAGGGAAGGAGCCTTTCTCCACAGCTTCGCGAAACAGTGCATCTAGGTGGGGAATGAGAACATACCGGTAGTGAGCATAGTATTCTTGAGGAAGGCCGTCTGGGCCCGGTGTCTTGCCAGATGAAACAAGAGCAATTGCTTCTCCAATTTCCTCATGGGAAATGGGATGGTCCAGATCGGCTTGAACGGCGGCATCTACACACGGAAGGCGGCCAACCTCCGCAGCCCTCAGGTCCGTAAGGGACAGGGTTGGGGCTCAGGCCTCGTATAGCCTGCAGTAGTAGGGGGCAAAGGCCTGCGCCATCTCCATTGGAGCACGGCACAGTGACCCATCTGGTGCCGCTATTTCAGGAATTATGTGGTTCGCCCTTGGGTACGTAGCCAGGCGGTGAAGGAGCGAGCCATTCTTGTCGCCCCATCCATACACCCTGGCCACGGAGGAGCGCCAAAGGAGTTTGGCCGTGTCCAGCGACAGCTGCTTGATCTCCGACCGGAGCCGGGTCAGAAGTCTCGTGCCGGAAGCATCTGGAGATCGGGCCGAGGCATGTTCAAGGCGCAGGGCCTGCGCCTCCCGCGAGGTAATCTATTCCAGTTGGGTTTGTCGCTGGAGCTTGAGTTGGCCCTTGGCGACTCCCCTAATCGTGGCCTTGTCCGCCTCCCATAGGGTGCCTGGGGAGGACACGGAGCCCTCGTTAGAGAGAAAGTACTGTTTTAGTTCCCGCTTCACCACTTTCCTGAAATCTTTGTCTTGAAGAAACCAGGCATTTAACCTCCATGTTTGCCGGACAGAGGCGGGGGGGGACCTGTACGGATCATCACTGGCGAGTGGTCAGTGATACCTCTCGTCAGAAGCGAGACGTCCTGAATCAAAAGACAGTCCGTCGAAGGAACGAAGATGGCATCAATGCGTGCCTGTGTGTGGTGTGCCGCTGAGGTGTGTGTGAATTGTCTAGAGTGAGGGTGCCATAGTCGCCAGGCGTTGCATAAACCCAGTGATGCGGACCAAGACTTCAACTGCTTGGCTTGTGCAATTCTACCAGGGGAAGAAGGGCCTGTCGTGTCGAGGTCGGGTATTGAGACCAGGTTAAAGTCGCCCCCAAGGAATGTGGGACCAGGGAGCAGAGACACCAGGAGGTCAACAGACTTAGCTAGGATCGTCGTCAGCATCGAAGGGGGAGAATGAAGGGACACCAGGTTAAGCGGGTTGCCGTTTAGTGTGCCACTAAGGGCCACGAAAGGGCCCTGGGCATCAAGAGTCCTTTGGACAGTCACCAGAGGAAGGAAGCTTTTCACCAGGATCACCACCCCTCGGGAACCCCTTGTAAACCCCGAGTGCCACACCCTATCATAGCCGTACCGCGTTAAGAAGGGGCAGCGATTACCCAGCAGGTGGGTTTCTTGTAAGAGTAAGGCGCTGCGCATATCTGAGGACAGCCATGCGTTTAAAGCGGTCCAGGAGGCCATTAACGTTCAAGGACATGATGCGCAGGGGGGGCGTTTGTTAGTGGTGTGTCGGACATGGTGTTTGGGTTGGCAGTGGGACTACAAGTCTGGAAGGGGAGGTCCGGTCTGTCTGTCGCAACAGGTGTACGTCAGGGTGCTTCATGAATGCTGGTGTGGTAGAACTAAAAAACAAAAAACACAAAATTAAGGAAAAAACTCGGGACAACGGACCCACCTCCCATCCCCACCCCTACACTTCAGGAACGGAAGCATCTGTCGCCCTAACAACAAACCAGAGAGTGAACAACCAAACTAAAACGCTTGGGAATGGGAAGGCTTGGAGGAACCCTCCTCATTTCAGGATGCGCATAAACTAGTCCATCGGGAAGGAAAGGAATGTGGTAAGACCAGGCACACCCTCCAGCCACAGAGCCAGGCCTGGCAGGTTGAGGTGAGTTCAAGCAGGGTCTTTAAAGAGCATTGGGCTGCATGAGAGGTCTGTGTCCGGGAGAACATAAAAGGAGGGTCGGGCGAAGCGCCCCCATGGGCCAAGTGGTCAGGTGATCTGGAGCGTCTCCCAGTGGAAGGTTTGCCAGAGGGCAGTATCAGTTGGAGGGGGTGGCCCGGCAGGGAGTCCGAGCGGGCCCGCCTCTGTCCACGGTGCCTGTGGGAGCGGTTACGTTGGGGCTGAGGAGCGGGAGGCGTGAGGCAAGCAGGTCTGCCTCCGGCCCCCCCCCTGGTGTGGAGCTCGTCATCAGTGTGCAACGGGCGTTCCTCCGTCGCCCAGGTCCAGGCCTCTGTTGGGTTGTCGAAGAACAAGGTCTTGTTGGTGAATACCACTCGCAGGCGTGCCAGGAAGAGGAGCCGATATTGGATATTGAGCACCCTCAGCTTTTGTTTAACGTCATCGAAGGAGCGGCGCTGGCTCTGGACCTCGCGGGTGTAGTCCGGGAAAATCATGATAGCGCGAGTTTCGTATAGGAGCCGTTGCTGCTTGCGGGCCTCTGACAGGATGGCGTCCGGTCTTTGAAATTAAGGACCCGCATTATGATTGGTCGGGGGCCGCACCTAGAAGAGGCTTAGGGGCCAGGGACCGATGGGCCCGCTCAGTCGCGAACCAAGGAGAGAGAGAGCCCTCAGGGACCCATGATCTGAGCCATTTCTCCAGAAAGTCTTCTGTACGGCCCTGCTCCGCACCCTCCGGGAAGCCCACCAGGCGAAGATTATTGCTTCGGGACCTGTTCTCTGTGTCCTCTGCCTGGGGGTGCAGCTCCTGAGTGTGAGATTGAAGGCGGGCAACCTGCCCCTTGAGTTGCTGTACATCGTCTTCCACGGTGGAGATACGGGTTTGTTTCCTTGATCCGGGCATTGGCGTTTCGGAGATCTTGCCGGATAAGGGTCATGTCCACGCGCACCTCCGCGATCTTGCCCTCCTCCGAGGTTTGCGATGTGTGGATGGCTTGCAGGATAGTAGACAACTCCACTGAGGGTGGTGGCTCCTATTCCGCGGTTCCCCCAGTTGCACCTGCCTCCAAGGTGGTGAAACGGTCCATTTTAGTTTGGGTGGCAGGAGTCTTTGCTGACCTGTCCGTCCTGCCCATGGTGGCACCCCGATGAGCTGCAGCGCTAGGTGCATCCTGCAGTGGGGGAACCAGCGAGCCCCTGTGGGCGGCCCAAAGTCAAGCAGGTGGGACAAGCAACACCGAGGCACAATTAGGACCAGATCGCCGCCCCCGGTGTGTGCGGCCAATTCCGCTGTCCTGGACAGAGTGGTTCTTCAGGGAGGAGGGGGAGGGTGAGACGACTAAAGTCCAGGCCCCAGGGCAGCAGGTAGGGCCCCGCTGGTTGAGGTCGCAGCCCTCACAACTCAGGCGGTAGCAAGTGAGGCCCGCTTTCGGAGCCAAGATTCCTGGGCGCGGCGGCATGGGGGAAGGGGCCGCCGCCCAATGCCACTGCCCAGCACCACAAATGCAGATCAGTGAGCCCTCCCAAGCAACCAAACGGGTGTCGCTTGGTGCATGCGGCGGAAAGCCCCAACAGCAGGTCCCCAGTTGTTGATGCGGCCTGGGGAGGGGGGAATCAGGATGTAGCAGTAGGATAAGGAGGGCCCTCCGCCATGCCCGCTCCAACACAGTCTCCTGGGCAAGGACAGCCCACCCGTGGCCACCAAGGCGGTAGAGGATCAGCTGTATGCTCTCCGCCGCTCGGCTCTGCAGCCGATATGGAGTACCGGGTCAACCTCAACCCAGGGGCCGCCACACGGCCCAAAGTGCTGTGTCAGGGCCCCACCAGCTCGAAAGGGGAGGTGGCTCCAACAACATACACTCCGGGGGGGAGAACCAGCCAGGCCGGGCAACGAGGGGGAACGCTTAGGGTCGCCCCCCCCTGACAGTGGCTTCCTGCGTGCACGGGGCCACACAGTTAACTGTCCCTGGACCCCACCGCTGCCAGGACTCACCCGCTCCGATGCGCGTCTCTCTCCAGGTCAGCAGATGCCAGCGGCTCTTCACCTCGCCTCGGGGACCACCGCCACACCCCGCAGCTCCTTCTGCCTGATATGGCGGCCGATCTCCCGGTCACCCCGCCGGAGTGCCGAGGCACGGGCGGGCTCGATAGCTTCAGGCGTCACCCGCAGCGCCGCTTGTTCAAGCATGGCTCTGGGCCTCCAGGGATCACACTGGTGTGCGGGGGGGTGAAAGCGTCCTTCTCTTCTCCCCCTGCCGCCCGACACCGCATGCAGTGAAGCGGCCACGCCGCCGGAGCGCCAGGCCCGAGCAGCCACACATTAAACTCAGTGGGGGGGGGGGGGCGTCGCCTCCCGTGGAGGGTTCCAAGGATCAGCCAGCGCTGCAATCAGGGAAAGGGAGCCGCCATTTTGTCCGTGGCACTCGGCGGGCTGGTACGTTGCCTCAGGGGGTCCTGGTGCGACGATCTACACTCCCGGACACCCCGCCAGGAGCACAATGCTGGGTAAGGAGGGAGATGCATGGCCTTATGGCTCGTTTTAGGCAAGGATTACGGGCGGATGGTGGAGGGGTCTCGGAGCACTCTTAGAGTGCGTCCACCATCTTGGCTCAGCAAGCCACGCCCCCTGGCTTTGGACTTTTATCACTGGTATTTTCTGAGATATATATCACAATTTCCTCCATCAGGTCCATAGCAGTTTCATGATGTGTTGGGTTTTTGGAATATCGTTTAACTTCTGATATTCTGTCATTTAGATAATGAAAGTTAGTGATTTTAGGTGTTCTTTTTTCAGTTGATAAAGTCTTTACGCCTTTCTATTCTTATTACCACTGATAGTTCAGGTTTGTCATTGAAGTCACTTTCAATACTGTAGGATGCTTGCTGCACATCCTTTGCTAGTTTATTTTCGTTTTTTGCTCTTCTATCGTTTTTTTTCTCTGCAATTTGTTTCCTGTTTTTATTGTCAAAAAGCATGAGCACATTTTTATTTCATATGTTTCCATACACTTTCCAATTAAACTAGCAGCAGTATTTCTTCTTTTCAGAATAATTTGGATGGTTTACTGCTCGCTCGAGCTGCATCATTAAGCGATTTTGGCTGTGAATGTTTTTATGTTGCGACATTCACATTTTTGTTCTGAATCTGAGGTCACAGAAGTTACAGAGGAATTGTAGCCCTTCTCTATTCTATGTTTGCATTTTGCACAGTGGCATGCAATGTTGTGGAATTCGGATTCCTTATCTCATTCTGAGCAATATGTTTTTTTAGGTAGAATCCTTTTTGTTTATTAGAGACATGTTTTCTAAGTTCTATGAAAGTTCCCATTATTTCTCCACACACATTTGTATTTTTCGTTGAAATATTTCCAGTATGTGACTTTTTTGGTAAAATCACTTTGCTTGTCATTGGATTTATCCTTGACCTCGAAAACATCTGGCAGTTTTTCAAATCTCAATGTATTTGTGTCACTCTTGGATGATGAGCCTACCGATTTAAATGTTTCGACTGAGGTCTAAGGTTTCCTCATTGCCTCAGGGGCTGCTCCTCTGCAATGGCAGAAGAGCCTCACCCCACTGCTGAATTGCAACAGTCAGAAGAAACGTTAAATTACAATAAAACTACTTAATTGTCATTTTATATTTATGTCCAGTCTACCGAGTCTAAGGCAGGTGGGACCATTCCGCAGTGCCACACAGCAGGGGAAGGATGATTGGTACGCACTGAAAGTGCGCAAGTCGGTATGGCTGACCATCCACGGCTGTCCAAACCGACAAGCTCACTTGGATATCTCCAGTCTGTTCCTGAACTGGGTTCAGCTTACCAAAAGTGCCCCACTAGGCACTCGCCTTTGATGCCCAGCTCTACGCTTCGTACCCAAGTAAAGTTTGAGAATAGGTTAAGATTGTTTTGGCCCAACACCTCTAATCATTTACTTTACCAGATAAAACTGGGCTTTTTGAGTCCCAGCTTTCCTGAGGGAAACTTTGGAGGGAACCAGCTACTAGATGCTTTGATTAGACTTTCACCCCTATAGCCAAGTTGAACGACCAATTTGCACGTCAGGGCTGCTATATACCTCCACCAGATTTTCCTATGGCTTTGCACTTCCCAAGCATAGTTCACCATCTCCAGGGTCTTATCACACATGCTCATGCTCCACCTCCCTGACAAAGCAGGTGAGATGGGCCGGTGGTGTGCCTGCTGCGAAGAAATGGCAAGATCCCACCTCTGTCAGCGCGCACCGGCCCTCACCTTCATTGCCCCACAGCATTTCGATCTTCCTCAAGCTTGTGCACATGTTAGACTTCTTGGTCCATATTTCAAGATGGGTCAGGTGGGTAACCAACATTGCCGCAGACTCATACCACCCAGCGTGGTCTTACTCTTCTGATGGCGCAGCCCAGTCAGGGCACACTGTGCAGAGCTCGCCCCAGTTGACATTTGCACCAAGAGCAGGGGGAAGGTCCTCTTTCCCTGCCTCAAAATACCCCAAGAATGGCTGGAGCAGTTGCCAGGGAAGGGCGCTGAGGTGGTCAACCTCCCTTGGCAAAGCTGCTGCCAGTGGGACTGTAACACTCTCCACCAGAGCAGAGAGCCCCCTGCCACCCCTAAGCCTTCCCAGCTGACCTGGAGCCAGTTGCAGCACACTTCCACAGAGGAAATGCACCCTGCTGGGCAAGGGTGTGCCCAGGCGATGGTCCCACTGAGGGAATGCGCCCTGACAGGCGACCAACCTTCCACCGCGTTGAGCCCTCGAGACTTTTAACTCTCGACAATTTCACGCCCTCTTGAACACTCTCTTCAAAGTTCTTTTCAACATTCTCTTACTGTAGTTTGCTATCGATTTTGTGCCCGTATTTAGCCTTAGATAGTGTTTACCACCCACTTTGGGGGTACATCTCCAAGCAACCAGACTCCAAGAAGATCTGATCCTGGCACACCAGGGGCAACTACCGGCCTAACACCATCTACGGGGTAAGCCTTGTTCAAAAGGACTCGGGCCCCATGAGCGACACCAGGGAGTCGTCCTTCTGTAAATCACATTTCCTACATGCACTGCCGGATGGGGATATGGTGCTGGGCTCTTTCTTCGTCACTCTCTGTTACTGAGTAAATCCTGGTTAGTTTCTTTTCCTCCACTAAATAATATGTTTAAACTTAGCAGGTCAGGTATCTAATCTGAGGTCATAGTCAGATACCGAATTATAGGGGAGCTGGATCAATTCCTTTGTGGCTGGTCAGTGCTTTTGAACACAGACTAGTCGGGGAGAACTCCCTGGGTCTCCAGTACCCTGTTCCAGGCCCTTTGTGACACAGTGAGCCAGAGATGGGAGCCTAGGGCTGGGGGTTCCATCCTGGCCAGCTGGGGCTCTGACCCAGAGCGCGGTTAGAGCTTCTTACCCCGTTTAAGCAAGGGAGACCTCCTTGGGCCTTGCGCGTCCCCGTCCCGGGCTCCAAGTGACAGAGCAGGCAATGGGACAGAGCCCATGGCTGGGCCTTCAACCACAAGGCCTGCCGAGGCTCTGACCCAATGTAGGTCAGAGCTTTCTAACCCAGACAAGCAGGGGATGCAGGTCCACATCCCAGGCACTCTGAAACACAGCACACTGAATCAGGTCTCAGGGGTCCTCACGCTGGGCCAGCCTGAGCACTATCCATTCTTGCAATCTGTGCACATCCAGTAACAAAGGGGGACATTCAAGACAATGTATCTGGCCTCCTTGAGCCTTGACTTGGATTTAGGCTTTTAATGAGCCCTCATTCAGACTTCCTGGGCAGCTTGAGAATCTAAAAACTGAGCCATTTGAAGCAGTGGTTTAAACGGGAAAAATTAAGTGCAGGTACTCATTAAAATGAGCTAGAGGTGTGGCAAGTGGGCCAGACTAGAGGCGTGGCTAAGGGCAAGTCATGAAGATACTTAATGGCTTAATTGCAGCACATAACAAAACACATGAGAAATGCTTTTATATAAAACAGGTTGCCTCATTGCACCAAATGAAAAGCAAAAGTGTTGATGTGTTAACATTTCGTTGTTTTCTAACATTTGCAGCTTCAATACTGTTATTTGTTGTTGTTTGGCACAATAACATATATTCTCAAACGTACACACACACACACACACAGAAAAAAACAAGCAGACATGCACACACAAAGCATTCCACATATTTCCTTTAAAATACCTCCAGAGAAGGGTGTCCCGATTATCTACCTATCGCTTTTCTTTCACACAAGAACATGCACATGCAAGCAGGCAAACACACAGACATAATCAGACACTCACATAAAAGACTCAGGTGGGATTAAAGCCATTTTAAACTTCTTTCTGCCCATGGCTTTCTTAACTGCCACTGTCAGCGGGTTGCCTCGATTCCTGTGTTTGCACAAATGCACATGATGGTGTGAATGCGATTGACTGCACAGGGCCTGAATGGACCCTGCTCTGTCAAACACAGCGTGATGGTGAATACCCAGACGTAATGCAAATGAGCCCATGCTGAATAGTTCAGCTGGGACTCAGCTCAGTGCCAGTGGCGTAACAATAGCTCCCGCGGTGCGTGGGGCCCCCGAACTCCGGGCCTCTCCCTCTGGCACTATGCAGGGCAGGCCTGAGAGCTCCTGACTGGGTCTAGAGTGTGGGGGGCCCCTGTCCCTGCACTTTGCAGGGGGGCACTGGCAAGTTACCTTACGCAACTGCTCAGGGCTAGAGAAGCACCTTGGCTGTCGGAGACAGGTTTCACTCTGACAGCCCCGTGCTCACCAGCACTAGCAGCCAAAGAGCCTGCCATTTCATGAGTACCGGTACTCTCCTCGGCAGTAGAGAATTGCCAGTATTTAGTGATAAAAATAAGAAGTGCCGGCACTCAGTAGCCGTGAGTACCGGCCCATTTAACCGCTGCGGTGCCATGGACGTAACGGTTACGTCCATGGTTGTGGCACTCCAATGCCATGGATGTAACAGCAGAGAGATTTCCTTTTTTAGCCTTGGGAGGTGGGGAAGAGCTTCTCCGACCTCCTGAGGCATTCTTTTTTCTCAATGTAATGATGATCGCGGGCATGGCGCGCTGATGTCATTATATTGAAACTGAAATGATCCTAATCGTCTCATTTCAGTTTCAGTGCTCGTGTGCCTATCTCAGCCCCCCAAGCACCGAAACACATAGGAGAGGTATTATTGGAAATGAGAGAATCTCCCCTTTCCACTGATACCCGTCTCTAGTGGATCCCTGCTTGGGGATTGCTGCAGGAGGGTGATACCCATGCAGGGATTCACTGCTAGACACCAGAGAGGGGGAAGCGGCCCCTTGAGCAAGAACCTTTCTCCCCCCATTACTATATGGCCATATTTAGTCTTTCTGCCCCCCATAGGTAGAGGGGGGCAGCAGCCTCCAATCTACCCTCTCTGGGGGGCAGAAAGCACACTAGATACTAGGGATTCTTTTTCTTTATACTTGGGGGTAGGGGCTGCCCTAAATGGGCAGTATAATGACCCCACCCCACCCAAAAAATGCCCCAGTCTTTCTTCCTCCCCTGAGTTACAGATGGGGCAATAGCCCCTGATGCCCCCCCCCCCGGGGGAGGGGAGAAAGCCCACTAGGCACTGGGGATGATTGTTTTTTTTTTTTGTAAAGAGGGGTGAGGGCTGCACACAATGGACATGCCAATGCCCACACCCTCCAATACAAAAGGGACAGTATTTCTGCTCTCCCCCTGTTGGCTAGTGGGGGTTATTACACATGTTCTGCCCCCCTGGGCAGAGAGCCCACTAAACACAATGGATTTTTTTTGTACTAAGGGGTAGGGGCTGCCCTAAATGGGCACTATAATGCCCCCACCACTCCCAAAGGTTTGCTGTAGTCTTCTTACCCTCCCCTGGGGTGCAGTTGGGGCAAGGGCCCCCAAACTGCCCCCGGAGGGGCAGAAAGCCCACTAGGCACCGGGGATGATTGTTTTTGGTTTTTTTATAAAAGAGGGGTGGGGCTGCCCACAATGGGCATGCCAATGCCCACGTCCTCCAAACACAAAAAGGTCAGTCTTTCTGCCCCCCCTCCTTTGGGGCCGAAAGACCACTAGGCACCAGAGATATATTTATGGGCATGTCAGGGAGTGAGGGTTGCTCCCATTTTGCTTGTGAACACATTATGGCAGTTTCTGTCTGTGTGAACTGGAGGTCGGCCGACGGTCTGTGATTACTGGTGTTTGGCTGGCAGTGTGAGAACCAGCATTTTGCTGGTAGTGTGTGTGGACTATCGCTTGGCTGGCAGTGTGCGTGGACTGTCGTTTGGCTAGCAGTCTGCATGGATGGCACATGTCTGGTGATGTGCGTGGACGGTTAATTGGCTGGCGATGTGCATGGACTGTTGTTTGGATGGTGCTTGGAAGGCGGTGTGTGTGGATGGCACTCGGCTGGTGGTGTGCGTGGATGGCAGTGTGACTTGCGTGGATCCTTCAGCATTTAATTACCCAGAATCCCCTGTAAACCTCAAATTTAGATAACAATTCACTCTTCCCTCAAATTTATGTTTGGAAAAGTTGTCGGATCACTGCACTGGCACAAATTTCCCACCACCCAGCGTTTCCCTTATTCTCCTGAAAAAATATTACCTCAGTTGTATCGGTGCCAAAGCAGAGAACCTAACAACTTATAAAATGAAAAACTGTGGGGAAACCAAAGTGGGTCCAAAAGGGCAGGTTTTTTGTTCATACGTTTTTTAGGCTGAAACTGCTTTGGACACCCACACAAGTGAGGTATCAATTTTATTGGGAGACTGAGGGGAACGCTGGGTGGTGTGAAATTCATGCCAACTCAGTGATATCACAACATTCCTTCACAGAAATGTGAGGAGAATGTGACTTTTTAGCTAAATTTGAGTTTTGCAGGGGATTCTAGGTAAGAAAACGTTGGGAGATCCACACTGGCCACACATCCCTGGACATCCCTGGGCATCCCCGGGTGTCTAGTTGTCCGAGTTTGGTAGGTTTCCCTAGATGACTCCCTTGCAAAACCAGGTTCTTTTGTGAAAAATAATTTTGATGTCTCCACAATAAGTTTTGGGCCAGTTCCTGTTGCAGGCACGAGGCCTACCCACACAAGTGAGGTACCATTTTTATTGGAAGACTTGGGGGAATGCTGAGTGGTGGAAGTGTGTGGCTCCCCGCAGACTACAGACCTTTCCATCACAGAAATATGAGGGAAATGTGTCTCTTTTTTACAAAGTTTGAGCTTTGCAAGGGATTCTGGGTAACAGAACCTGGTGAGAGCTACAAAAGTCACCCATTCTGGATTCCCCTGGGTGTCTAGTTTTCAAAATGTACAGGTTTGCTAGGTTTCCTTAAGTGCCAGCTGAGCTAAGGCCCAAAATCCACAGCTAGGCACATTCCAAAAAAAGGCTCGTTCTCACTGGATAAATGTGATGGGTCCATGTTGCGTTTTGGGCCATTTCCTGTTGCAGGCACTAGGCCTACCCACACAGGTAAGGTACTATTTTTATCGGCAGACTTGGGGGAATGCTGGGTGGTTGGAAGTTTGTGGCTCCCCACAGATTCCAAAATTTTCTATCATTGAAATATGAGGAAACTGTGTGTTTTTTTTTTTTAAAGATTGAGTTTTACAAGGGATTCAGGGTAACAAAACCTGGTGGGAGCCACGCATATCCCAATCCTAGATTACCCAGGGTGTCTAGTTTTCAAAAATGTACAGGTTTGCTATGTTTCCCTAGGTGCTGGCTGAGCCAGGGCCCAAAATCCACAGCTAGGCACATTGCAAAAAAAGGGTGAGTTTTTAGTGGAAAAATGTGATGTGTCCATGCTGCGTTTTGGGTAATTTCATGTCGCAGACACTAGGCCTACCCACACAAGTGAGGTATCATTTTTATCTGGAGACTTAGGAGAACACAGAATAGTAGAGCAAGTGTTATTACTGTTTATCTTTCTATGAATTTCTGCCTTCTAAATGTAAGGCAGTGTGTAAAAAAGAAGTAATTTTGAACAATTCCCTCTAATTCACATGCTAATATGGGTACCCACAAATTGAGAGATGCACAAATAACCACTGCTTCTAAACTCCTTATCTTGTTCCCATTTCAGATATACATAGGTTTTCTTGATACCTATTTTTCACTCTTCATATTTTACCAAATGAATTACTGTATACCCGGCACACAATGAATAAACATTGCAAGGTCCAACTCAGTTATTGGCTCTGGGTAACTTGGGTTCTACCATAGTTAGAAGTTACAAGTGAAAATGTATACACAAATGGCTGTTTTTTTCAACTACATTTCAATCTTCTTTTATTTCAACTGTTCCTTTATATAGGAAAACCTTGAAGGATCTTCACAAATGACACCTTGCTGAATTCAGAATGTTGTCTACTTTTAAGAAATGTATAGTTTTCTGGTACCCATTATTGGTTTCATGCCCATTTCAACCACTAACTGGAAGGAGGATCAAGGCACAAAAATAGGAAAAATAGGCTATGTCCCAGTAAAATGCCAAAACTGTGTAGAAAATGTTGGTTTTCTGACAAACGTTTTCCTGTTCCTGAAGGCTGGGAAGATGGTGATTTTAGCACCACAAACCCATCGTTGATACCATTTGCAAGGAAAACAAGCATTGGTATAGCCAATAGGTCTCGCCTTTGGGACCTTATAAGTGTTTAGCCATGCACCAGTTGCATAACTAAATACTTATAAGGTCCCAAAAGCGAGACCTATTGGCTATGCCAATGCTTGTTTTAACTGCTGCAATCTATTGAAGCCTCACAGTGAACATCAAAGCGGCCGCAAAAGTGATCGCGATCAAACATTAAAGCGGCTGTGCGGACGTGAAAGTAATCGCGGTAAAGCGCAACGCGCGCGCCCGCGCACATGCACTGTAGCTCTAGGCTGGCCTGGTAGCACTTTTTGGAGCCCTCACAAAAAGTCTCGCCAGTCCAGCGCATGCGCTGGGTCAGGCGAGACCTAAAAACAGATGCTTTCTTCTGCAGCCCTTGTTTCCCATTTTTCTCCAAAAACCAAAACGTTTGCTGTATTTTGTCTAATTTTTCAGTCCCCTCCAGGAAAATCCGCAACACCTGGGTACCTTTAGAATTCTCAGCATGGTGGAAGAAAAGGACGCAAATTTGGCGTGGATACCTTATGTGGACAAAAACATTATGTGGGGCCTAAGTGTGAACTATCCAAACTAGCCAACAAGCATTTGCAATGCAATCAGTCCCGCCATTGGGACCTTATATGTATCCAGAACGCTGAGAAGCTCCAACTCACTCCTTCTTATTCCCCCAAAACTGAAAAAGAAAACCACACAATACCGATCGTTCTCTGGCAACGCTCCCAGGATGTGGAACGCTCTCTCTAGAGTCCTCAGATGCAACCCCTCCTTCTCCTGTTTCAAAAGGAACCTGAAATTCCATCTCCTTAACAAATACTTTCCTGACCAACGTCAACTAACCTAGACTTCAATATCCGAATTTACTCCTCTCGCTTGACATTCAAGGATAGTTGGTGACCGGACTGTGTTAACCACCTTATCTTCCATGCTGTATTTTTTCTATCACCGGTTTTGCTTCCTTACTACCTGCCTACTATGCAATTGCAATTTCCGTATGTATGTATGTATGTAAAGCGCTCTGATACCTGTGGGTCAAGCTAGCGCTATATAAAACTTTTAAAATAAAATTAAAATAAAATAAATTTAGCTATGCAGCACATTAGCTCGGGTGCTGAAACACCTACTGTTCTTTAACATGGAGGGAAAGTAAGCACCAGACTGCGTGACACGCCAGGTATTGGAACACATGGAGAGAAATATTGCCTTTCAGCAGGAAATGGTATAGTCCAAAGCTCTGTTTTTAATATAAAATCAGGGCCTTTGGTGATCATATCACTGAAAATATAAGATTTGAAAAAAATATTATTGTCTACGGGTGCTCATGGAAGACAATTTCTATGGACTGGAGTCTAGAGAATGCTAAAGTTATCCTTGTATTTTACTGACCTCTGCTGGTCGGTTTCTATCACGAAAGTTAAATAGAGGCAGTTGCCAGAAAAATTTTAAAAAATAAAGTCCCTCAGCAGAAAGCACTTTTGGTATTTTAATGACCTCTACTACTCGTTTTCTATCAAGACAGTTAAATAGAGGCAGTTGAACAGAAAAAAAAAGTCCCTAAGTGGAAGCAGATAAGTCCTAGGGCTGATCTCCAGAGCCCACAAAGTACATACACATATAAGTATACACTAAAGAATATACAAGAGGTCTCGAATGCTCGACCTAAAAAAGGGCACAGCACCTTAGGTTGGGGGGGGGGGGGGGGAGGCCTGGCAGGAAAGGGGTTAAAGCACTGCCATGTATTTATTTCAAGCACAAAACGTCACCAGTGACACCACCCACGTAGGCGTGGTGGTAAAATACTCCTAATTTGAATTATGCCAAGGCCTAGTGAAAACAAGAAAACCTCAGAACCTTCTTCTGCACGTTGCTGCCCCCAACTAAAAGCAGACAAGGTGGCGGGTTGTGCCGGGGGTGTCCCGGTAACAACCTATTACACCAGGGCAAATTCAGCATATGCCACTGGGCTCGAGCTGGAATCTAGATCTGGCTCAAGTTTTACCACAAACGTGTAGGCTAGTCTCAACTCATATTAGAACAATGCAGCAATGCCAGTGCACCTCAAAATAGGTGCGCAAACCCTTTAACGCCCTCCATACCTCAAATGTTCAAAGATAAATCGGTCACTATTGCTTCTGCTAACTCCCCGCTTATTCCAGTATCAGGGTTCTTGCTGCAGCGCTGTCCTGCAGCGGAGCCACTGTCACTCTAGTTTTCCAGTGAAATGCCTATCACAGGCAGCCGCTGCTCAGCCAATGAACCTCAATCGTGAAATCCTTCCTCCCTCACTTTTTCAGTTCATATTTCCCTAGCATACGGGGTAGGGAAAGTCTCCTTATCACTGACCTATAGAATCTCCATTAGGACCCCCCCCCCCCCCCCCCCCCGTCCTTGCTTATGGGCCCTCTCAATGCTGCTCGCGCAGCCAATAGGACACTCGCAGCTGCTCAAACACTGCCTTGTCTGAGCTGTGTGCACGGGCGCTCCCCAATGCCCGCCCCTTGGCCCAACCGTGCGCGCTCCCGCAGGCACAGAAGTGCTCGCACTCAAAAGACTGCGCGTGGAGCAGGATCTCTGTGCGAACTATGAGTCGTCGGGAGACTTTTTGGTCCCTGTAATTCTGGATCCCGGGGACCCCCGGATCTTCCTGACCCTCGCGGGTGTCTGCCCGACACCCACCAAACCATGGCTGGTCGCTTGGATTACATCGCCCCCTGGTGGATTTACTGGCTGCACAACTTCCCGCACCTGGACCTGAGCTTCCGGGCAGTGGATGGGACTTTCAACCCTGGAGAGGATCGGTATCAGCAGGTAAATCCGGCACAGCGGGAAGCAGGAGGCATAGATTAACGTGTTGGAGAGCCACTAAAGCGGCAGAACACAGGAGAAAGATAATCTCTAGAGGGGGCGAATGAACGTTCCACAAATAACCCATCAAATTGGTGAATGGTTCCACAGCGGGAAGTGGGAGGGATGGGAGAAGAAACCCACAGTATGGGCAGAAGGGTCCGGCGGCAAGGGGTGACAAGTCCCGCAGCAGGGGGGTGACGGCTCCCGCAGCAGGGGGTGACGGCTCCCGCAGCAGGGGGGTGACGGGTCCCACAGCAGGGGGGTGACGGGTCCCACAGCAGGGGGGTGACGGGTCCCACAGCAGGGGGTGACGGGTCCCACAGCAGGGGGGTGACGGGTCTCGCAGCAAGGGGTGAAGGGACCTCTAGCAGGGGGTGACGGGTCCCGCAGCAGGGAGCGGGGGAGGTCCCGCAGCAGGCGGTGAAAGGTCCCGCAGCAGGCGGTGAAAGGTCCCGCAGCAGGCGGTGAAAGGTCCCGCAGCAGAGGATGATTGGACCTCTAGCGGGGGGTGACGGGTCACACCGCAGGGGTGGCGGGACCTCTAGCAGGGGGTCGCAATATTCCTTGAGATGTGACAGGACACGCAGAAACGAATGAAGGGATTCACAACATGGATTAAAATATCTTCAGCAGGGGGTGAAGGGTCCCACAGCAGGGGTGACGGGACATCTAGCAGGGGGATGTGACAGGACACCCTGGAACGAATAAAGGGATTCACAACATGGATGAAAATACCCTCAGCAGGGGGTGAAGGGAGACGCAGCAGGAGATGAAAATACCCTCAACGGGGCAGTGGCTAGTCAATATGCCATGGGCCTTAGTGCAAACAACGAAATGGGCCGCTGTTTTAGATATAAAATACAACAATAATCTGGGTCCAGTGGGCCCCATAAACCTCTGGACCCTGGTGCCACTGCACTTGCTGCACCAGTTGATCCCCTGGGGCGTAACGCCACAGAGTTGGTGGGGTACACATAAAAAGGGTGTCAGGAAAGGCAAGCTTACACCACTTTGGCGGTGGGTTGATTGCCACACAACACTGGAGTGGGTGACGGACTCAGCGCGATCTGAGACAGCGCTCGCTGGGTTGACTAATGCAACCAACGCATGGGGTGGAGTCCGGTCAGACCCCAAGGAGCGGGGGGGGGGGGGGGGGAGAGAGGTAATAGAAGCTGCTGCAGGGGGTGACAGAAGCCACAGTACAATTGTGATCTAATCTGGGGTAGGAGTGGACCAGTACCTCTCGTCAAGCCCGGCCCCCCTGTAATCCCGACAACTGCTGCTTCGCATCCGATATTCGCAGCCCCTCGGGGCGGGGAGCAGTGCGGGGGTTGTCTCTCTCTCTCTCTCTCTCTTTCTCTCTTTCTCTCTTTCTTTCTTTCTCTCTCTCTCTCTCTCTCACAGACGTCCATATTTTCAGTTTGCCCTTTTTGAAGGCAGACACAGGAGAAGACCCATTGCATTTGGTGAGGGGAGAGAAAGGGGTTGGTTAAGGACTGACTAGTTCCTATGTTACTAAAGTGTATCCCCATGTCAAGCCTCTCCCTCATCTTTCTTAGCGCTGGACTTATCCGTGCAATAATAAGGCGCTATCTGGTCGGCAAGGGCGGACTGTAAATGAATTCAGGTGTTTGGAACAGGCACAGCGAACCTGTGTTACGTATAAAGCCGGAGCCCTCGAAGACACAGTGTCATTAGCGCAGGGAGGTGGGAACTGAAGCGGCCGGGGTCCCTATCTGAAGCTACCTTCTCTGTGTGGCGCGGCCCGGCGACCCGCCAGAAAGCCCCCGCTTCCTCGTCCAGCGCTGCTTGAGGAGAGTTATTGACTCCAGAGGAAGTTGAGGAAGCAGGGCTAACGAAGGACAACGCAGCCGAGAGCTGGCTCGTGCAGCTGGACACCAGCCGCTTCCCCATCTCTCCCAGGAGGCTGTACGGCGACTCCAGTACTCTCCTCCCGCAACAAGATCTCGTCCCGCCCACGCTTTTAGTCGCCTTCTCCTGAGTCTCTTACTGAATTGAAACTTTCTTGCTAGACCATCGTTCTGCCTACCCAGTTACAGACTCTGCCCTGGGGCAGTGGTATTTCAGACCCCATTTCGACAAAGGATCGTCAGAGCCTGGACTGCCCCTTTCATTTGCACTGATAATCTGATATCACATGCTGCATGACTAACATGCACAAAGCTCTTTTCGTTGCACACTGCGGGGCGAGTGAAGAGTTAAGGGCCCGGTGTTACGAATCTTTACTAAAACAAGAGGCCTGGTCTCTGGTACATCAGGAGGGGCTTTGTTTGCCAAAAATAATGATTGCAGTTTTGTCACGCGCAGACTCCACAACAAAGCCAGTAACACTTTATTGTCCAAGGCCAGTGTCCATTGCCAGTGTGTCATGGACCCTAGTGCAAGGAAGGGAAAGGGGCCCTATCTGTTGTTTTGCAGCTTTAAGGGGGTGGGTAAGTGGGCGGGGGTGGGAATGTGACACCCCCCCCAAAATAAATGCATTCTTTGCTTGGCATTTGGGCCCGGGGCCCTAAGTCTTCAATGTCTGTGTTGCTTTTTTTTCTCGTTCACCAACAGTAATAGGATAAGAAATAATGACCTTTGATGTAAAACCGGAGAGACGCATGCATCTGGTGGCTGAATTTCAAACTGCGAAATCAGAGAACCTAGAATCCGTGCTGGCTTCTTTGCCTTTCCAAATCATGTGACCCAGGCAAACATTTTATTTCACAAACTCTCATTTTCCTTTTTTTATCACTTATTACATAGAGCACCTTTAATACTCGAGTTCAGGGTGTATGCTGTATAATCGCCTCTTATTTTCTATTTATCTAGACCACGTTTAGGGGTTACATGACTACTAACTTGCCTCTTAGTGCACGGATGGCATTGCCATTGATGTTTTGAAGTTTACGTTTAATAAGTGTCTGTCTATACAGTGATCTGGGTTACTAAGGTGAAACGCTTCAGCAAGATATATAGTTTTTTTTTTTTTTTTTTTTTTTTTTTAATTTGAAGAGACCGTATCATACCTTTTTATATTATGTTTGTTTTGTTTCACGTTATAAATGCCAAAGTTTTCATGGCTTGGCTTGTGCACGGACTCTTACGCCAGACCTCTGGCTCGTAATATTAATTTTCTGGCGCACACACCTCTTTTCGCGACTTGGACTTAGTACATGGAGCTAGCAGTCTCTGGATTTAGAAAAAAAAAAAATTGGAAAACGCTTTGTCTGGGAACATGGAGCTTTGCTTACATGCACCGATTTGACCACTCTATCATCACAGCTTCTCTTAGCAGAGGTGAAGAAGAGCGCATGCAGTGGAAATGTATTTAAAATAAGCGTTTCCTACAAGTATTGACCCCGCACACTAATGGCCACTGAACAACCCACATTACAACGTGTCGCCGTCTTTACCCGTATTCAGGTAGATTTTTCTGATATTTACGGGATCTGGGCTATCTGTGCAATGTTCATGTTGTGTTACCTACAAGTTCTGCAGGAGTTGTGAATGTATACATGTAGTGGTACTTTTGATTTCACTTGTCTCCAAATTTTAAATGCAGGGCCACAGCCCAGATTGTACCATGAAAACCCAATAAAATGTGTTTTTTTATATATGTGTGTATATATATATTCACTGAAAAAACCATAGGTTTCACACATGTTATAGTTAGCTGGACATTTTACTGATAAAAAACCATTGAAATTCCCCCGTTGTAGTTAGTGCAGGCAACTATAACTCACGCGAACGCAATCCTCTGCTGATGCTAATACTGTATTTAGACACTTATTTGCCCATGTCTTCTTCCATTAAATTTTAGCTATACATATATTACAAATATTTTTTTTTCATAAAGACACATATGTCATCAGCAGAGGATTGCGGTCGCGTGAGTTATAGTTGCCTGCACTAACTATAACGGGGGAATTTCAATGGTTTTTTATCAGTAAAATGTCCAGCTAACTATAACATGTGTGAAACCTATGGTTTTTTCAGTGAATTTGCAAGGTTTTTTAAATGCTAATTCCTAACTATAACGTGTGTGAAACCTATGGTTTTTTCAGTGAATTTGTACGTTTTTTTAAATGCTAAGTTACTTTACGCCATTCGTGGCGTGCGCGCCCACTTAACGCCCTAAGGAGCACCATTTGCACACGGGGTGGGGAGAGTATGGATAATTTTGTTTTTTAAGCAAATTGTTACCGTACGCGTACGGGAAGCGTAATCGGCGATTTTTTCAAAAAAATTAAAATTGACGTTTTGGCCTTGGGGGATCTTTGGGGACACCTTCATCAAGGCTAGGTGGTTAGGAGCTGTCTAAACAGCCCCTTTACATGTTTTTTGCCTTTCTTTTTCCACCCCCCCCTCAGAGTGCGAGAGAGAAAATGGCGGCCGCCGCTTCCTGGTTTCGACCGATTCGAATGTTTACTAAGATCTAACAGCCAATCAGATTCGCGCTCGCGCACGGCACCGTACGCGTACGGTAAGCTTACCGTAAGCGCACGGTAAGCGCACCGTAAGCTGCCACAGATATATATATTGATTTAAATGCTATTTTCTCAGGAACTACTGAACAGATTTACACCAGACCTACAAAAGGCACTTCCTTGACCTGAGGACTACCTCTCTGCCAAATTTCAAGTAACTCTGTTCAGCCGTTCGGGCTGTAGCTGTGTCTAAAGGTCCTATGGAAAAATGCATGGGAAAAACGCGTTTTGGGACCCCCCTTTTTTCTCAGCCCCCGCTTGACGAATCCCCCCGAGACTTTCAGGGTAGGAGCGGAGCGTAGCGCCCCACCTATTTTGAAAATTTCGCGAGGATTCGTCGACCGGCGCCAAAGTTATTCCAAATAGAATGTTGCGATTTTCCTATGGAAACAGGGTCCTAACTATAACTATCTACTGGCGACCGCCAGTAGATAATATATATATATATATATATATATATATATATATATATATATATATATATATATATATATATATATATATATATTACCTACTGGCGGTCGCCAGTAGGTAGTTATAGTTAGGACCCTGTTTCCATAGGAAATCCGCAACATTCTATTTTGAATAACTTTGGCGCCGGTCGACGAATCCTCGCGAATTTCTCAAAATAGGTGGGGCGCTACGCTCCGCTCCTACCCTGAAAGTCTCGGGGGGATTCGTCAAGCGGGGGCTGAGATAAAAGGGGGGTCCCAAAACGCGTTTTTCCCATGCATTTTTCCATAGGACCTTTAGACAGGGCTACAGCCCGAACGGCTGAACAGAATTACTAGAAATTTGGCAGAGAGGTAGTCCTCAGGTCAAGGAAGTGCCTTTTGTAGGTTTGGTGTAAATCTGTTCAGTAGATTCTGAGAAAATAGCCTTTAAATCAATATATATATCTGAGCCAGCTTACCGTAAGCTTACCGTACGCGTACGGTGGCGAGCGCGATTCTGATTGGCTGTTACATCTAAGTAAACATTCGAATCGGTCGAAACCAGGAAGCGGCGGCCGCCATTTTCTCTCTCGCACTCTGAGGGGGGGGCTGTAAACAAAGGCAAAAAACATATAAAGGGGCTGTTTAGACAGCGCCCATGCACATAGCCATGTTAGTTGAGTCCTCAAAGATCCCCCAAGGCCAAAAACAGTAAATTTTTATTTTTTGAAAATTTCGCTGATTACGCTTACCGTACGCGTACGGTGCGCTTACGCTAAAAATTTTAATAAAAAAAAAAAAACACTCTGTGCATGGCATATTATTGTCATCACTTACAAATTAAATTTAACAGATTACCTATCACAAGGAAGCGCATAATATGTCCTCCATGTGCGCAACGTGGGCACGCGGTGCGCGTAGCGCACTGCGTGCCCACCTTGCGTGTACGGCACGAACTGCGTAAAGTGGGCGCGCGGTGCGCGAAGCGCACCGCGTGCTCACTGTGCGCGCACGGTGCGCGAAGCGCACCGTGCGCGCACGGAACGAACTGCGTAAAGTGGGCGTGCACGCCACGAATGGCGTAAAGTAACTTAGCATTTAAAAAACCGTACAAATTCACTGAAAAAACCATAGGTTTCACACACGTTATAGTTAGGAATTAGCATTTAAAAAACCTTGCAAATTCACTGAAAAAACCATAGGTTTCAGACATGTTATAGTTAGCGGAAATTTTACTGATAAAAAACCAATGAAATTCCCCCGTTATAGTTAGTGCAGGCAACTATAACTCACGCGACCGCAATCTTCTGCTGATGACATATGTGTCTTTATGAAAAAAAAATATTTGTAATATATGTATAGCTAAAAATTTATGGAAGAAGACGGGCAAATAAGTGTCTAAATACAGTATTGGCATCAGCAGAGGATTGCGGTCGCGTGAGTTATAGTTGCCTGCACTAACTATAACGGGGGAATTTCATTGGTTTTTTTATCAGTAAAATTTCCGCTAACTATAACATGTCTGAAACCTATGGTTTTTTCAGTGAATATATATATATATATATATATATATATATATATATAGCGTTTCCAGGATAGTAACTCCAGACTGTGTTGTACCTGGTCATAGTCATGAGTTCTGAGGCCAGGCTGAGGTGGGACAGAGAGGGGCTTAACTTTGGCAGGCGGGCACAGGTGCAAGTGTGAAGCTCTGCTGCCGAACTAAACCGGTCCCCCCCAGCACTGTTTGTGTGTGACTGGGGTCGATATTGCAGAGCTGCAGCAAACTCCCCCCACCCACCCATAACAAAACTGTCCCCCACTACTCCAAAACCAGCCCCACCCTTCCAGCCTCACAGGCAAACGCATGATGCCCGCTGCAGCCAGTCCAGCCCTGGGCCCACCTAGAGGAAATCAGCGCGGGCCCTGCTCCCCATGGAAACTGTCTACCCCTAACCTTGATCTCCCACCCCTCAACCCAGCAGCTCACTGCTGTTTTAGTTGGGCAACTTGAGATTCACACCCCACTATCACCCCCCACCCCCCAAAAAATGTCTCACTGACCATGTTTCTCTGCTGTTTGAATTGTAAGAGGCAGCAATGCTCCGAGTTGACTGGGCCGCTGCCCTGATGGAAGCTACGCCCTCCCGTAGGCGCTTTTCATCCCGCTCCTTGGGACCAGGGTGGGAGTCAACCCATTTCTTCTTCGTGGGTTCATGGACACGTGACATTCTACACTTACATTTTCCAACTCTAGGGTCACGATCTTTCTGTGGCCATAATAGCATTGTGTGGTGCTGGACAGAGGGTCTTATCTCTCGGTGGCTGACGTGGTCTATATCTTGAAACTAACTGCAAACCAGCCTCAGAATAAGTCAATCTTGTGTGAGGTAATCTCGTCTGAGCCCCTCCACGTCGGCGGCGGCGGTGCTGCTGATATTCCTGGAGAGACAAGACCACCAACATGCCAAAAACCTGACGTGGGAAAGTAATCCCTCACCAGCCAGCAGAGTGGCGGAAACGTCCAAGATGGACTGACTCCAGGCCGACCCACGCCACACTGTGTTCTCTGCTCTTCGTAGGTGCAGTTTTAGGAATGAGGCGCTTTGAGCTTGTAAGAGCCAGACCGGAAGTGGTGCCGGGCCGGTGCTGTCATAAAACCGAGAAGGCACGTGCCCGGGGCAGCAGAGGGAGGGGAAGTGCAGACAACTGCAAGAGTTCACTCTAGTCTTTAGTCACGAAATGTAAACCCGGTGGCTTGCCAACAGAGGGAAAAAAACACAACACGAAGGAGAGTTCATGCTGGTGGGAGTTGGAAAAGAAGGGGACTGGGAGACCCGGATTCTGGTGACACAGAAACGGAGCCACACTCACCCGCGAGTGATGTTGAGTCAGCTGACATCCAGAACAAAACGGGGCATTCCGCCCAACAACAAACAGTGCAACATAGGAGCAGACCTGCTCGACTGCAAGCAGGCGGGGGAACTAGGACCCATGGTGGCATGTTTCCATCCACCCCAGATGAAAAACACAAGACCCACAAACACTGCCTTACAAAGACTCTGATAAGCAACCACTTACCGAGTTTAGAAAGACACAGTGCAAATAAGCAATGATGCAATAGATAACACAGGTTAGAAAGAGGCCTCGAGACCTCAACCCTCAACTCTAACTACTACGCAGAGGCCACCTGCGTCCTCCAGAGTTACACGGCTGGAACATCGCACTCTTACAGAACACACCCAGGAGAGTAACTTACACTCCTGGATAGATCACAGCGGCCTGACCGTCTCCCCAAAGGAGACAAGTCAGTGTCAAAGGCTATCGACCCAAATATCCAAAACTATAACACAACAGAATAGTTTTCTGAGGCCACTGTGGGCCTTTTCTACCACTGTCGGGTCCTCTTTACTTAACAGTGGAAACATACCTCTCCTTTCTTGCACTCAGTCTTCGGCTTTCTAGAACCAGGGGCTATTTTTTGACATCCCCAGCCAGTAACTTATTTGAGCCAGTGGTTTCAGGTGGGGCCCACTAGTACTCTTCTTTTTTTTGGGGGGGGGGGGGGGGACCTTGATGTATTTGTCATCATCAGCCTTTACCTAAGAAGAGAGAACCAGCATTTGCAATGCAATAGGTCTCGCATTTACAAGACTTTGAGCTATTGGCACTGTAAATGTCAACAGCTTAAATTCTCACAAATGCAAGACCTATTGAATTGCAAATATTGTTTGTTTCCAAGTGCCCCATGCTAAGCTTGCACTCAATAGAGTTCACTCCCCTTTCTTTAGACGAGCCGCGTGTAAAGAAAGGGGCGTGGCCTCTATTAAGTGCAAGCACGGTATGGGGCGCTTGGAAACAATACACAAAAAATCTGGAAAACAATAGATGTTTCATTTTCGAGAATTTAAGCTATTGGTATTTACAATGCCAATAGCTCAACCTCTCCTAAATGCGAGACCTATGCATTACAAGGAAGCAGCAGCCATTGTCTCGGCTGCTTGGAAAGTGAAAGCGCGCCTGGCGAGCTGGCTACTGCTGCAGAGCACATCGTGCCTGCAGTAAGACAAAATTCCCTAAAGATAATAGTGCTTACAGACTAAATAACACAGACGGTGTAACAACAGAAGTAAAAGGGCCAGCCCTCATGGGAGGTTACAAATGAAGACACTGCAGTACTTACGAGAGACTAACAAACCGACTACCGATTCAGAGGCCAGCATTTACAAAGGACAGAGACACAAGCCAATGAAAAATATGGGCAGAGCGTGGGTGGAGGTTCAAGTGCATACTCTAATACAGCATGCCTCGTAGAGCAGCGCATGTGCTGCCCTCGCTCGACCTAAAAAGGGAAAGAAGAAGTAAGCAAACTGAGAAAACCATGACAAAGAGATAAAACAAGGATGACAAAGAACATGCAAGAGTGAGATAAAAGAGCAGGGAGAATATGGTGTTTGATGAAAGAGGCATCAGATGAACACAATTCCAGGCCTTGGTATTCGACACACTGACATTCAGCGAAGACTAAGTTGGCTTCTGAGGAATCTTTTGGGCCCAGCAGTATTTTTTTAAAACAAATTAAGCCCTGCCAAAGCCTTACAGGCCATTCACTGGGGTGACCCTCAAAGCTCTTGCCATATGGATAGTTCCACTGCCCAAATTTCCATTGACCAACTTGTTTCCTTAAGTCTCTTCATTTTGGTCGTTGGTGTTCGACATTGTGCCTGTCCCCTTTGTCCTGTTCCTTGCAAGCTGTGCTGCAGTTTTTGTGGGAGGGTTTCAAGAAGGGTTTGGCAGTGTCCACTCTGCGTGCCCAGTGGGCCGCAGTTCGGGCGTTTCATTCCCCGTGGGGGAATCTTTCGGATGTTGAGGACCTGGTTTCTCGTCTGCTACGCAGTTTTTCTATTTCTCGTACTGTGCCTCGCCCTTCCTTTCCCTTGTGGGATTTGCCCTTGGTTCTTAGGGTGTTGGTCGATCCGCCTTTTGAGCCTTGATCTGAGGTGGATTTGAAGTTTCTTACACTGAAGGTGGGTTTTCTTGTGGCCGTCACCTCTGCTCGTCGTCTTGGGGAGTTGGGCGCCTTGATGGCTCGTGAGCCTTTCTTGTCCTTCATGGAGAGTGGGGTGGTGCTTCGCCTTGATACTTCTTTTGTGCCGAAGGTTTCTTCCCAATTTCACAGGTGCCTGCCTTGGGCTCTGTTTTGGATTCTCCTGGTGGTCCTTGTTGGATGTGTGCCGGGCTTTGCGCATTTATCTGGATCTCAAGGCGGTGTTTCGCATGTTGGACTCCCTTTTTTGTCTCCTTTGGGGCTGCTTCCCGTAGGGGTAAGGCTTCTTCTGTGTCTATCGGGCGTTGGCTGAAGCAAGTCATTTCCTTGGCCTACTCTGTCTGGGTCTCCTCCTCCTGTGGGGGTTCAGGGCCGTTCTACACGGGGGGTGGCTGCCTCTTGGGCAGAGGTTCGGGGTGTTCCTCTCTCTGAGATTTGTAGAGCTGCCACCTGGGCCTCTTCTAATACTTTCATCGGACATTATCGGCTCCTCAATCTGTTGGGGGATGATGGGGGTTTTGCGTTGGGGGTGTTGAGCTCTGTTCGCTCCTGATGTTTTTTTTGTCTCCAATAAATCTCTGGGTTTGTTTTGCTGTCCTGGCGGTTTGTTGTGTTTTTGGAATGAATGCCGGTGTCTGCTTTGGTATTTCTCACTTGTTATGAAGGTGTCGAGGACATGGGGACCTGGGGGTAATGTCCTATTACTTACCGGTAATCTTCATTACTCCGGGTCCCGTAGTCCTCGACACCTTCATGACTTCCCTCCCTCCCTCCCTGTCTACCGGCCTTCATTGTGGCTTGGTATTTCAGGGGGAATGCTGGGACCAGTACGCCTTATGTACTCCCAGTGGGAGGGGGAGGGTAGGTCCAGCATTCCTTCGTTCTTTTTTTCTGTCGGTGAGATAGTAAATCTCACTTGTTATGAAGGTGTCGAGGACTACGGGACCCGGAGTAATGAAGATTACCGGTAAGTAATAGGACATTCTCCAACACAGTACCCCAGGCCACTTCACTGTGACCATCTACTCCGCTCTACGCCACTCCTCTCTACAACGCTCTACTGCACTGTACGCAACACTCTCTATGCTACTCCACATTACATCACTCCACAACACTCTATGCCACCCCCCCCCAACTCTGACACTGTACTCCACTCTATGCCTTTTCACTCAACGACACTCTAGTCCCTCCACAACACTGTACATTACTCCATGGCACTCCACTTCACTTCTCTCCAAGCCACTCAAATCTACTGCACACCACTCTACGCCGCTCCATAACACTCCACTCTACTCCATTTTACGACACTCCACTGCATGCCACTCTCCTTTACACCACTAACTTTTAGCCATGCTGAACAGCAGCCATTCTGGTGTACAACATTGTTAAAACATATTGGCAAAGCCAGTAGCTCTTTCAGAGGCAAGACCGATTAGCCTTGTCAGTGCTTGTTTAGTTTCACTTCTACATGGTGGAACCAACTGTATTGATTGTACAAGGCAAATACATTTCTATCCTCCAGTGTGCTGAGCTCAACAAGCCACAGCTGAGGATTTCTTCTTTTGCAGCTTCAAAAGGTAAACTCTTTAACCTGATATCGGTCTTCTCTCAAACTTCGGCTTCTTTTCACTACAGGTGTTTCACGCCTCAAATCTTAATCAGAAAACCCCATACATTAAAAACCATTCCCACATTTGTTATCCTATTCAGATTGCTTAGATTTATACTGGATTCCTGTCTGAGTTCCCAAATCAACATTGCTAGGATTGGAAGATGCCACTATTTCAACTCCACTTCCTTCCTGCATCCAGACTTCTCTTCCTTCCAAAGATGTCCAAGACAGATTTACTAGGCATGATCTTATCTCGCATCAGTGGTGATAACTATCTGCAAAAACTATGGATTTAACTTGTATGAATGGTGATAATGCCTGCTACAAACTCTATCAGTACAAGCTATGCGCTTATCTTGCATCAATGGTGATAAAGCTTACAGTACTTAATTTGAGCAGGTAGTTGCTGGTGGGGGCCAGTGGCACTCAATTCTGGGGACCAGTACTTATTTTTCATCATCAGACATTTACAGAAAGCAAGAGAGGGGAAAATCCAAACACAGAGGAAAGACTGAGGAAGAATAAGACAGTAAAAAGGCCATAAAGGGAGAAAGCAGAAACCTTCAAGAGCGAGATGAAAGGGCAAGGAGTGTCTGGATGCAAGACTTTGAGCCTTGGTCTTGGGCGTGCCAGCATTTAATTGCACTGGCCATGAGCTTCTGAACAGAGCTTTGGGCACTGGCACTCATTTGCTTACAAATTAAGCCCTGAATGCATAGTATAAACTATATTCTTATAGCACATCAGTGACGATAATTCCTGGTACAAGATGTGGTTTTATCTCACGTTGATTGGAAAAACGTCTTGCTACCGGTTTTTACTTAGCCCCATGATGTGACCTGTTCATTGAGGCACCAAAGCTAAAACATCCCAGCACATTATTCCGCTGCTCCCTAATCCTCACTGGCTTCACAGAGATGGAACATATTGCTATTACTGTGTGAGGCACCACATTTAAGGTCCTCCACCTGGTCCACCCTCTTTTCGGACAGGCTCTACATACAGGAGGAGTGACTCTTATCTTTGTTTGTTATATGGCTTGAACTTAAGTCAAACAAAGAATCTGAAGACCCTAAAGATGTCCTTTTTATGAGTTGGCCCCATCTCCTCTTTTGCCCCCTTTGTCTTTCAGACAGACCTTGATCCTGTTCTTAGAGGAGCTTTGGTCCCCGGCATGTATTCTTCCTAGTTATTGGATTCCTATGTTGTTTATAATGTGAATCGTTTCACTTCACCCCCCCGGCGGCAGGGTTGCCGATCTATAAATTTCATACATAAATAACAACTAAGTTGCAATATGAAGTCTTGCAATGTGATAGCATCTGGGACCTTCCCCTCGCCCCCTGATAAAGCAGTGAGGTATTCTAGGATAAGGATGCTGAAAATATTCGAAACTACAAAAATCGTGAACAGGATTCAAAAGACATAGTCATATTGCAAACCTAGCGAGCAATGTGCGTTAAATGGTGATGAGCTGAGCGCCTGTATCCTGGGGTTCTTCCGTTTTGACTCTTTATGCCAAGATGACTCTTCAGTGAGCACTAACAACAGCAAAAGCTCCTAAGCCCCACCTTGTCTGACCATCTCCCTACCAACTAAAGCACCCAGAGGCCTTGCTTTTGTCTTTAGCTTATCCTGTATTACTGCTGCTGTAACTGCCTTTTGTAATCGACTGCATTTTTTAAAATTTTGTTTTACTGTTTACCACTGCTTTTGGTCTTTGTTGCCCATTTTCTGTGAAGTTTACCTAATGCTCCATGCCACTCGACCAGATGTGCCAGCCTAGATGTTAACACAGCTTTCGCACCCTGTGTTCTTTGCTCACAAGGTGTTTTGACTGGGCACTGTTTTGGACTTCACTCCCACGTAGATGTTACTCTGACTCAATAAACGAAATGCATGCTGCCAGAATCATCATTACAACAAGCATTGGCATAGCCAATAGGTCTCGCCTTTGGGACCTTATAAGTGTTTAACCATGCAACAGTCGCACAACTAAACACTTATAAGGTCCCAAAAGCGAGACCTATTGGCTATGCCAATGCTTGTTTTAACTGCTGCAATCTATTGAAGCCTCACGGAGAACATCATAGTGGCCGCGAAAGTGAAAGTAATCATGGTAAAGCGCGACGCCCGCGCACATGCACTGTAGGTCTAGGCTGGCCTGGTAGCACTTTTTGGAGCCCTCACAAAATGTCTCGCCAGACCAGCGCACGCGCTGGGTCAGGCGAGACCTAAAAATCAAGCCACCATCTGTACCAGGCACACAATAAATTATTGTTTTCTGTACGCTAATCGTGGTTCAGGGAAGAACTATTTACTGCATAGGAGCTAAAGGCCCCAGGATACGAAACTTCCCCTCCACCGGAGAGCCCTGCTGAGTTCCACTTGCACTCTGGCTTCAAGTATGCCAGTCCCTCTGTTTTCAGATACACCAGTGCCTGGAAATGTGTAGCTCAAGCACTCCCCTATCTGAATGCATTTTGCAGGAATAATTTTCACCTTGCTCTGGTGATCTTGGGGTGTCGCAGATAAACTGAGCTACTCTCATCCTATGGGCTTCTTTTAGGCCAGTCCTAGTTTGGTAAGGCCCTTTCTGCTACTACTTCTCTAAGCAGTAGAGTCTAACTGGACCCCTTCAGCTTATGGCCTCCCCTTTAGATTCCTCTTTGTCACGAAATGTCTACTCCGTGGGCAACATCTCTGATTTTGGACAACACATACAATGAGACCGATCTCAAAGTTCATATTCCAGCCAAGTCGGGAATCTGCTTTAATAAATTGTAGAAACTTCCTCTTGGTTCTGGATTGCTTCCTGAGGCCCTGCACGCCGACCGTCAGAGATTAGGCCTTGGACCTTTGAACGCCATACGGAATGTCTCTGGATCCTCTCCACATTGTCACAGCACTAGTACCAACACCTGCCTAAGAGCCCTGGTAAAATATGTTTGATACTGATCCCTTCCGCATGAGTCCTTGCTTCCTCCCTGGAATCCGTGATACGGCATTCCAAACGCGGTGCTGCCACAACTAACACGACTCCGTATCTACCTTTGTACAAGATCTGAGACGGGCACACCTGGATAACATCCCTGCAGTGCCTGTGCTGATGTGTGAGATAATTTCCAGTCTACAAAATAGAACTTCTCAGTAATTGTGAAAATGATCCAGTCACTGCTCTTTGAGACACCGAATCTCCTGCTAGAGAATGAGTGTCTTGGTGCTCTGGTGTTAATTGTTCGCGCATCCTCTGAAAACTTCATTCCTACTAGTGTATCAGGTCCACAGGCAACTGCAGGAAATCTGATAAACTAAATTCTGAGCCAGACATGTCCGGTTTTCTATACACCAGTTCTAGGCCTCCCTAATACAGGGCTGCCAAAGTCCTTTCCACTGCTTTACTCCATCTGTGGTGATGGTGATGACTTGCCTCAAACATTCACTTGGGAAGAATATCAATCAAATGGTCAGTCAAGTTAACGTAAACGCAGTCCTAATGAGTTATGAACTCATCTTTGCCAATCATTTTGACGACTGTGCCTCACTGCTCCCCCAACACATCCAAGAAGTTACAAGTTGATACCCAACACGAGAAAGACGTAGGCTGAGCAAAATTCGCTCATGTATACAGTCCTCATTGACATCGCTGCACTGGTCCTCATTGACATCGCTGCACTGCTCCTGAACATCAGTGTTTCCAGTGCAACAGATGTGGTTCAAGTCCTCAGTCATGAAAAAAGAGGTCTAATACAAAGTCAGTGCATTGCTGTTTGATGGGAAGAATGCATGTGAACCATTAATGGACAGAGTGCTGCAACACTATAGACCTGGCACAGTCACTGATAAATGAAGGAGATCCAGTCATGTTTGACCTGCTACACCCCAGACATCTTTTCAGTGGTTCTAGCATGTTAAAGTAAGGGCATAGGTCTACCGAATCCCTGACCTCTGTCTAGTGCTGCATTCTTTTTGACCCGGTCTTCCCTGTCCACGATTGGCCAGATGTAGGACAGTAACCAAGATCAAGAAATCCCAGTGGCTTCACTGTGGCCTAGGTGGCCAGTATGTTGCAGGGGATACAAGCCATTCTGACGAGGGAAGCTTTCTCTCCTCTGCACCTGCTTCACCTTGATGGTCAAAGACTCCTGGGTGCTTTGTAGTTGAACATACTACAGGACTGCACGTTCCACAGCTGCCAACATTGAGGCCACCTCTTCCTTCGTTACTGAGCAAAGAACCTCTTACAGAGGTTGAAAGTGCGGAGTGTCTGACTCTCCAAAATAGAGCAGAGTTACTACTTCCAGTAGTGTGTAATGAAAAAAGAGGGTGGGGGCCGTGAGCCACAGTAGGATTCTGTGGTGTCAATTAGTGCTTCCACCTTCAAAGGTTCAAGTTAATGAAGTATTTATGAGATTTTGGAATTATTTTTCCAAACAATGTTTTGATATCCGTTGCAGTAACGCGGATGTGATACGGGTGGATGTTGACATCTACAGCCATGCATTTAGGCGGTCAGTCCTTGGTGACCAGAGATGCTTCACAAATCATAGCAGATCTTTAGTTGATTGAATGAAAGTAAACATAGGTTTACAAACGCAGAAGCATTCTTAATGCTGCTGCTGAACAATGCACATTACAAAACAGGGAACAACTTTGCAACTATGGCCCTGGGAAATAATTCAGTATTTTCATTTAGCAAACTTAAATTGCCCCATTGACTGAACTACCCTTTCGTATGTCGTCTTAAATGTATTCCCTCATGAAAGGGGTTTGGCAGAAATCTGTTAGTCTTCCCGAATAAATTATGCTAAACATGAATTACCAATAGTATGCCAGTGCACTCAAAGTGCACGGTGGGAGGGACACCATTACATAAAGCAGCCTACAGTATGTCAAGAACTACAGTTATACCCTTGCAAACACTATACCGTCCTGTCGGGGACACCCACATGATGTCAAGAACTGCCACTGTTGCACAAGTGCAGATTACCCCCATCAGAGATTGGTCCTCGGTGCAGGTTGAGATGTGCACCATCACTAGTTAATCCTGATTGTATGTTTAGTATTTACCCAATACTCTCCATGGCCACATTTGCACCATTGTTTGTTAATTCTTGGTGTATGTTCAGATATGCGCCGTCACTCGATATTTAGAGTAGGTGTTAAAATGTGTCCCATGACTCAGTAATCATTCACCCATACCCAGGGTTGCACCATCACTCAGTACCTCTTATTGCATATAAGATTTGTAGTTTTACTTTTTAATCCTTGCTGCGTCTTCACATTTTCCCCTTTACCCTAAATGCATGCTCATATTTGCACTGTCCCTCAGTACCCTTTAGTACCCTTTGGACCTGTTCGCTCTTCACAGTTCACAGCGAGTGGTCTTGCAGCAGAAGCCGTTGGGTGCTCTGAATGAGCAATGAGGGGCTCCATGGCACGGGAAGAGCCGCGGGGCGTCCTGAATGTGGAATCGACACTTGGCAACCAGAGCTGGGAAACTACGGGCACTCGGAATGAGTGACTTGGCGTTGGAGGCCGGGAAGCCGTTGGGTGCCCTGAATGAGGAACGAGTGGCCTGGCAGAGCAGGGGAGTCTCCTGGCACTCTGAATATGAAATGAGCGGCTTAGTGCCAGGGACACTACTTTAATGTACCAAAATCACCTGCAAAATGTAAACCTGAGCAAAATGGTGTGGGCGGATCCAGAATGTGAAGGACACCTCAAACAAGCAATGCCTGACGGATATAACCTAACCAAGCCAATGTCTAAGGAGGCTGGCCCAGAGACCACTCTCGTGCACTGTTCACCACTAAAGGTCTTGGCTCTGCCGCACCTAAATTGTGTCAGACCTTCAACCCTGTCCGTGGGCCTCGGTATGATTTAAAAAAAAAAAAAAAAAAAAAAGTAAATCCGTATTTGGAAAGCGCGAACTACTCACCCTTAAGGGTCTCAAGGCGCTGGGGGCCGTCGCGGAAATTGAGTGAGCTATTGCCTAGAGTCACATGGTGCCGAGCTGAGCTGCCGCTGGAGCCGGGGATCGAAAGTCAGCTGCCCTGGCCGCTGCACCACACCTCCCCTTCCGCTGCCAAGAACAATGTTTTACTTGGATTTGTGAGCTTGTTTCTTATCTAATGTGAAGGTGATGTTGACCAGTAATTCAGAAGTTCAAGTTGCTGACTCGGGCTGGGGTTTTGGCAGCAGTTCAGAAAACAACAATTACAGTGCTCTGTAGACCTGCAGCTTGAGCACTTTCCTGTGCCCGTTCATCAGGATGTCTGAGCGCTCATGCAAGTATTCACAGAAATATTGCTTCTGGTAGCAGTCTTCCTGTGAATTTAGGAGCCCCCTTTCACTCCCATGCAGACTGCATTGAGAGGGAAACCTCGAGCTATCTAGCTTCCCCTTACTTCCCTAGACACTATGCAGTCCTGGATTTGAAATCCTCTCTTACACCATTAAGGATAATTCCTTTTTATAAGGCCTCTTCTGAACAGGGATCTGATGAGAACGCCCCTTCTTCCAGGAATAAAAACCTTTCCCATGAGTGAGACCGTGGATCTAAAGGTTAGTTAAACGAGGAGCTGGTGGTTACGGGTAAATTTGTGACTGGATGCCTTCTGCGTTGCAGTAGTTCCCCATGTGACGCAACAAATTCAATCTCGGAGGCTGCGTGTGACATAGGTTTGGGATCAGCTGCTGAACAGCTAGTCTACATTTGTACTAATCAAACCATCTCGGATACTTTCTTGAAGGTGGTGTGCACATGGTGAAACCTGGTGGGAAGGTTGTCTGACCCACCTACTGTGTCTGAAAGTCTTGGTGATGACAGATTCATCCTAATGTGGATGGATTCCCTCTGCAAGGACCCGTCTCCAGGTGCTTCATGGGACCCATTGAACATATCCACCATATAAGCGTATCAAAGGAAAATATGCTCTTATCGTCCTTAAATAAATTTCTCTCAGTGAAACATTAATTGTGGTCATGATGCTGATTTACAGTACCATGGCAAGTGAGCACTCGGGTTCCACAGTTTTGGTGGTGCGTCCTGGAGGTCTGAGAATGAACCATAACCCAGACTTCCACAATCCAGGGATGTTCAGTCTGAGGGCGTAGCAGGTCTTTGAGACATGAGGTGGCTAAACAGATGCATTTGCAATGCACCTTATGTGAAAGTGTAGCAGTTTTAGCTCCTGGGGGGGCAGAGGTGCCAGGTCCCAGGTGGATGCTCTCATGATTGGCTCATCCGTCAGGCTCTCCCATAGCTTCTCACCCCATTGGTGCCAAATTTATTTTAGAAGTTCAAGGACCGCGCTAAATGATCCATTCTGGCTGGTATGCATTGCTGACATAGAGACGTGCTATGTTGGCACTTCAGATATGCAAAGTAAGGCAGACGCCTCAGCTCATCACTACTACGAGGTGCCAAATAAGAAGAAAAGGCCTGAAAACAAAAATGTTCCCTCATTGCTGTAGCAGCACTCCAGCAGTAAAAGGATATTTTGGCTGGAGCTCTGAACATCCTTGCACTGTTCCTTACACTAAGACATTGCCATTTCTGTTTCTTGAATAGGCTGCACCTTCTCCAAAAGGAACCCACCTGGATTCCTATCAGATGGGTTTCTGTCGATGACAGATGAGGACCAGCCTTCCCTACGAGAGCTCTCTATGGTTATCTGCTTCATTAGGATTTAATATTTACTGATCTTGGCTTTTCCAGTGATAACCTGGAGGTTCTGGCCACTAGGAAATCCACCACCGGTCCTCGAGTTTATGAAAAATAAATGGTTGAGGTTTGGTTGCACAGTAATAATCGGTAGCCTGCTCTGTTGGTGGCATGTTGTTCTCCAGACATCTGTTGCTGTGAATCCTAATAAATTTACTGAGCTTCCATCTCATAAAAAAAAAATAGGCAAGGGAGTGCTTTTAAATCTCAAACTATTTCACCAAACATCACCCGACTGACTGTTGCCCTCAGTAACCAGGCATATCATCAGGTGAGAGTATTGTGGATTCACGCCTGCAACAAACGCCTTTACGCTGAGTGTCTAGTAGGACTTTCATGGAAACCGCATTCGGAATATTCACCATTTCAGCAGGGTGCACCAGTGAGCTTCTCTGAAGCATATGCTGTTTTATGCTAGGACAGCGTGGAACCCTTGGCCCTTCTTTTTTTTTTTTTTGAAACCGTTTATTGCACGATGAAAAAGTTACAAGCATGGGCCTACAACCATCCGGCCGGCCGCTAGAGTAGCAAAAGGCATATAACATACATATAGTGAGAGTCTCTTGGCGGAGCAGATTGGCAAATCAGGTGATATCAATAGCGTAGGCCGCATAACTCCTAGCCCACAATACGGTTTCCTTTTGTCAAACAGAACAACATAAAAAAACCACACCCGCAAGGCAACCCGCGATCCAAGTGACAGTACATGCTCCGTAAATGGGGGATCCTAACCAGCAGCAAAACTCTGAAGAGGGGAATGGGAGTATAGCAGGGACTGGGGAGCCACGTGCCCACGGCTGAGGGAGGGGGTCGGCTAAGGAGATGGGGCTGGCGAGGCTGCCGGTAGGAGTGGCGGCTCACAAATACCCCCACGGTAGGCGTTCCAGGGGCCCCAGATTTTCACCCACGCCCCAGGCTTACCCCTCGCCACATACACTACTTTTTCACGAAACATACACCAATCCATATGTTCTTTCCAGGCCAACACCGCCGGGGGCCTCTGGGATCCCCACAATTGGGCAATGTCACGCTTCGCTATCATGTAACCCAGAGTCACCCACCGCGTCTGCGGGACCGAATAATCATTTGGTTCCCACACATTCAGCAAGCATCTCCTCGCTTCAGGCAGCAGTGTAACACGCGTAACCACACGCAAAACCTCATGCACACCACGCCAGAATCGCTCCACTTTCGGGCACTCCCACAGTATATGCATGAAAGTTGCCAAAGCACCACAGCCGCGCTTACACAATCCGTCACCAGCAAAGCCCATACGTAGAAGCCTCGGCCCCGTGACGTAAACCCGGTGAAGGATCTTAAGCTGGACGAAACGAAGGCGAGCCGGGATGGCCACCTCCTTCGGAGAGGCCACCGCGGAGATCCAATCCTCGTCGTCCAGCTCCAGCCCATCGGCAACCCAGGCCTCGCGGAGACCAGTCAGCAGGCACGATCTGTCATTGATCAGTTTTTTTATATATAAGGGAGATCGTGCTGTCTGGTACATGGCCATCCAGCACCCTGTCCTCTAGGGGGGAAGACTCCGGAATGGACGCAACATCCGGGAAGACGGAGGCCAGCGCGTGGCGGACTTGTAAGTATCGAAAGTACTCACTGCCTTGCAGCTGAAACTCCGTCTGCAGCATCTCAAAAGTCTTGAAACCCCCCCTCGTCCAGAGATCTCCCACCGTACTGATTCCGATCGTGTCCCACTTCTCGAAGCCCTTCGACGTCCACAGGGAGCCCAACCTCTCAGACGCATATAGCGGTGACGCCCGGGTCAAACGGTCCTTCCACCCCATAGCTGCATTAGCCGCGTGCCATACACGCACCATGACACGCGTCGGTCCCGTCAGACGGGAGTCGGGCGTGCCAGAATAGAGCGCTCGATTATAATCGCCACCGGGCAGGAGCATCCTGTCCATTTCAAATGCCGGGTTCAAGGCGGGCCCGTAAAGGCCATGATTGATTGCAGCTAGCTGGGAGGCCCAGTAATACCGTTTAATGTCCGGGAGGGCGACCCCCCCATCGTACCACGGGAGCGTCAATTTGGCCAGAGCAATACGCGGCCTCCCGTCCCAGAACAGGCGCCGCTGCAGGCCCTCCACCTCGCGGAAGTAGCGCGCTGGTACCAAGTCCATAGTGTTCTGGAGGGCGTACAGAAAGCGCGGCAAGGACATCATCTTAAACAAGGCCGCTCGGCCAAGTGGCGAGAGCGGAAGACGCCGCCAACGCGCGACATCCTCTCGCAAGCGCTGGAGGGGGGGCAACAAGTTCCGCTCATAGCGGGCCTCCGGGTCTAGAGTGATATATATACCCAGGTACCGGAACCCCTGGGAGGCAATCTGGATCGGGCAGTCACGCGGTAGGGCCGGAGCCTCCCCGGAAAGCACATATACGCAGGATTTCGCCCAGTTGATGACAAGGCCTGAGTTACGCCCGAAGGAGCGCAAAACATCAACCAGGACAACCAGCGATTTGCGCGGGGAGGCGAGATACAAAAGGATATCATCGGCGTAGAGGGACACGCGGTCCTCATACTCAGGGGTCCAGCGGAGACCACGGATAGAAGGGTGCCACCGTAGCCACTCCGCCAAGGGCTCCAAGGCCAGTGCAAACAGGAGCGGCGACAAGGGGCAACCCTGGCGCGTGCCCCGCCCCAGCTCGAATGGGGCCGAGACTCGCCCATTCACCACCACCTGCGCCAATGGGCCCGAATACAGCAATTTGACCCAGCTAATGAACCCCGGGCCAAATCCGAATTTCGCCAGCATCGCCCAGATGTATGGCCATTCAAGCGTGTCAAACGCCATGGTGGCGTCTAAGGATGCCAAGATGGCCGGCTCCCGCACAAACGGGACACGCGCGAGCACCCCGTGCAAGCGTCGCAGATTAAGAGCCGTGTTGCGATGGGGTATAAATCCAGATTGGTCTTGGTGGACCAAGTCGCCCACCACACCGACCAACCGGTTGGCCAACACCTTGGCGAGGATTTTGGGTTCCGCGTTCAAGAGCGAAATTGGCCTGTAGGATGTGACCCGCTCACGGGGTCTCCCCTCCTTGTGTATCACCACAATCGTGGCCAGACGCTGGTCCGGCGGGAGGGAACCCTGCGAGTGGGCCGCTAGGAACATCGCGCGCAGGTGGGGCGCTAGTACATCCGGGCGCAGCTTGTAAAGCTCGATGGGGAGACCATTAGGGCCCATGGCCTTGCCGGACGCGACCGAGCGAATAGCCAGGGCAATTTCGTCCGAGGTGGGAGGAGCGTCCAGCGAATCCCTGTCCTCCACCGAAAGGGAGGGCAGCGCTATGTCCCGAAGCAGGGAATGGGAATCTTCCTCCGAGCAGGGGAAAACCGGGGAGTACACCTCGCGGAAGTAATCCGCGAAGCAGGAGACGATGGCTTCCGGCTCGGTGACACGCGTACCATCCATCCTCTCAATCAAAGGAACCACACGACTCGCTCTCTCCCTCCTTATCCAACCACGCAATCAATTTACCCGCCTTATCGCCCACATCATACAATCGTCCCTGTTGCTCTCTACTGAGGCCCCTGGCCGCCTCCGTGACGAGGGCCCTATAGGCCGCCTGCTTGAGGTGCAAAACCTGCAACTTGGCATCCGTTACCCCGCTCCCCAGGTCACCCTCCAGTTCCACAATCTCGGCCTCCACCCGGGTCACCTCCTCCCGCTCACGCCTCCGGGCATGGGAGATAAAGGAGAGGGCCTCCCCTCTGAGGACTACCTTAAAGGCCTCCCACAGGGAGATGGCCGAAGGGACAGACCCCACATTCTCGTCGAAATAGCGCTGTAAGGATTTAATCAAGTCGGCACGAATAGTGGGGTTTCGTAAGTACCATGCATTGATTGGGGCCACCCTGCCCTCCCCCCTCGGGAAGACATCAAAATGTAACAGTAATGGGGAGTGATCCGAAATACCCCGCGCCAGATGGCACACCTCTCCTACCCTCCCAGCGTGGGCCGCCGGTACCAGGATGTAGTCAAGTCGCGAGAGGCTACCATGGGCGCCCGAGTGGAAAGTGTATTGCAGCTGCGTAGGGTGCTTTAGTCGCCAGCAATCCACCAGGCCCAGTGTGTCTAAAAGGCCGGACAGCCACGCCTGTGCCCGGGGGAGGTCCCTAGGGGGGTGACTATCCATAGACCCAGAAACTACCGCATTAAAGTCCCCCCCAACCACCAGCAGGCCACCCGGGAGGTCCAGGAGGAGGCGCCCCAGGTCCGCAAATGTAGTAGCTTGTAACCCAGGCGGGACGTACACTGACATGAAAACAATCACTCTACCCTCCATTCTACCCACCAGGACAGTGTAACGTCCCCTCTCGTCATGGCGCACCTCATCAATCTCCAGCGGAAGCGAGTTCTTGATCATGATACCCACCCCCCGCGACCCCGAAGTGAAGCCCGAGTGGGCCACCAAACGATAGCCCCGCCGATTCATGGCATGGAAGGAGTTACCTATAAGGTGTGTCTCCTGCAGGAAGACAACATCTGGCGATATACGTTTCAGGAACTGCAGGACCACACCACGCTTAATCCGATCCCCCAGGCCGTTAACATTCCAGGACAACACAGCCAAGTCCCTACCCCCCATCATACGTAGAAGCAATCAGTCGTCCCCCACAGAGCATTTCGAGAACAGCAATGCAGTAACGGGTTTGCCTTGCGGTGCAAACAAACAACACACCCCCCCCGCCCCCCCATCCCAACAGAACTCCCCCCTCCCTGCACCCCTGCATGAGCCCAGTCAGCCCCCCCAAAGTGCAGTGTGCCTGTCGCCCCATAGAGAAAGACTAACTAGTACCCCAGAGGAGGAAGGAAGCCCCCAACAGACCCCGTACGACCTCCATAGGAGGGGAACATACACGATCGAAAAATGGTAAAGAAGTATTGTCCCGAGCAGGGCCTATTATTCACCCCTTAATTCTGATCCGGCAGGCCCTCTCCACCGCCCGCACCCCCCCCCCCCACCCCCCCGGCCCCGATCATCAGGCAGAGTGTCCAACCAGTCCCCAGCCGCCTCGGGGCGATCAAAGAAGTGCGTGCGACCTTCCACCTCCACCCTTAGCTTAGCTGGAAAGAGCATTGAGTACTTTAGGTTCAGGTCCCGCAGGCGACGTTTAACACCGAGAAAACTGAGTCTCTGCTTTTGGACCGCAGGAGTAAAGTCTGGGTAGAAACGCACATCCATGTTGTCAAGCTTGACCGGTCCCTGTTGCCTGGAGGTCTGCAGGATAGCGTCCCTGTCCCGAAAATTAAAAATCCGGGCAATGAGAGGCCGCGGCGGGGCGCCGGCCTTCGGCCTGCCCCCAAGGACCCGGTGAGCACGCTCAACCGCAAAAAGCTTACTCAGGCCCCGGGGCTGCAGATGGGTAAGGATTAGATCTTCCACAAAAAGGTCGGCGGCCTCCGCCTCTCGTCCCTCCGGCAGCCCCACAATACGAACATTAATCCTCCTGGCCCGACCCTCGGAATCCTCCAGTCGCCGGTCCATCAGGGCGCTCGCCTGGCCAAGCCGGCGCACCTCCTTTTGGAGGGCCGCCACATCTGTCTCGAGGCCCGTTGTGGTGTGGGTCAGGGAATCGACCCGGTCATTCGTCTTAGACAGGTCGGCCCTCACCAGGCTCACATCCACTAGGACCGAGTCTATTTTTTGCGCTAGGGTGTCGAAGCGCTGGTCCACCGAGGCCTTCATCTCCGCGATGGCGCCCATGACGTCCCGGAGGGTCAGGTCCACCGGCTGGGCAGGCGTCTCCGTCAGGCCCGCCGGGGACGTGCGCGATGTCTCCGGAGATCCCTTCTGGAGAGTGTAGCGGTCCATACTGTTGGATTGGTGCGCCGGGCCACGGCGGGTCGTCTTCACCTTCGCCCGGTCGCCATCTTGTTTGGTGGACATGCTTGCTTTCCCACCGTCGTGCCAATCTCCTCAAAAGGGCCGATAGACCCGTTCACGGGGTCCGGGGGGGGGAGGGCGGCCACCGCACCGCAGGACGATCCACAGCAGGCGGGTCAGCCGGGCACCTGGACAAGATCACACCACCGCACCCCGCTTCGCGACCCTACCTCGCTGGAGGCGAGGAGGGCGCAAAAGTGAAAGTGAAAGCGCGGGGTACGCGAGTCGCCCAGCCGTGCCCGCCGCTGTTGTTCACTTTGTCCCCGGATCGCCCCACTACTCCAATCCGGGGGGCAAGCACGGGGAAGGCCGCAACCTTCGATCGGCGCTCCCGCCGGTGTTCGGGGTCCGATTCGAACACGGAAAACGGGTGGCGCCTCAGCTCGGGTTCACCGACACAGTCCCCTCAAAAAGGACAGGATATAGCCAGGATTAATTCAGGAGGTCGCAGAGGTCCTCGGGAGCCTCGCACCTACGCGGCCATCTTGGTTGCGCGCTAGGCTCCTCCTCTCCCCTTGGCCCTTCTTGAACTCCGCTGTGTTCACTGAATTATACTTAAACAATAAGGTGTATCTTCCTGTGTTTTTCCTAAATTCTTTCCACAGCAGCCACCTGCGTCAACCCTAGACCACTGCTCTGGGCCAGAGCTGCATAGTTAGCACTTGCCTTCTTGCAAAAGGTGTACCCTGAACTGTGATGAAGAAATGGGGGGGCACTTGGGGCAGAAGCTGTTCCTTGTTATGCGCTAAGCATCTTTTTGCAGTTACGGTTGCAGAGGCCTACCATAAAACAGCATATGCTTCAGAGAAGCTCACTTCAGGAGGCGTGTGTTCCGCCATCCTGGAAGCAGGCTAAGATCTTGCCCCTCTTGGAAAAAGCCCTCTCTTGACCCGATGGGCCCTGGGAGCTATCGCCCTATTTCCATCTTGCCTAGTATGGCCAAAGTCTGCGAAAAAAAGTAGTAACCAGGCAGCCGACGGAGTTTATAGAGGGTGCAGGCCTGCTCCATCCGGCCCAGTCGGGATTTAGGGCTAACCATAGTACCGAACTCGCCTTGGTGGAAGTCTCAGAGGCTATCCGTGAATGCTTGGATGCCGGTGGGAGGGCAGCCTTGATTTTGCTTGACCTCTCCGCGGCATTCGATACGGTTCCTCATTCACTGTTGTTGACCAGATTGGCTGAGATGGGTATCACTTGGGGTTGGCTTAGATCTTTTCTGGAGGACCGCATGCAGCAGGTCTGGCTTCCTCCAGCCTCGTCCTCGCCCCAGAAAGTTGCCATGGGAGTCCCACGGGGATCCTCCCTGAGCCCTCTCCTGTTTAACATTTATGTTACGCCCCTAGTTCAATTGGCAGAGGACCTGGGTGCAAAAATCATCGGTTACGCTGATGACACCCAGCTTCTGATTACTTGGAGTAAAAATGAGGATTCTGTAGACGCTGGCCAAAAATGCCTGACTTCAGTCTTTCACTGGCTGTCCTTGGCGCAACTCAAGTGCAATGAAGAAAAATCCGAAATTCTTCTCTTCCTGAAGTTTCCCTCAAATTTCAGAGAAACACTCTGGCTGCCTGGCTCAGCCTTATGAGTGTCGACTGGCCACCCCGTGAAAAATCTGGGGATTTGGTTTGAGGAGAACCTCACCTTCTCCACGCAGATTAAGAGGCTAGCCAGTACATGTTTTGAGATTTTAAAAAGTCAGAAAATGTCTTCCCCTCCTGCCTAGGGCGGTAAGGGAAACAGTCACCCGGGCCCTTATTCTATCTATGCAAATGCGCTCTATACTGGCATTCCTGGTTATCTGTTAAACAGGTTGCAGGTAGTCCAGAATGCGGCTGCCAGGCTCCTTCTTGACATCCCCTCCAGAAATAGTGTGAAACAACATCTGAGAGCACTACACTGGTTGCCTGTTGTTGAGCGGGTGAAATTCAAATCCCTTGTTATAGCCCACTGTGTGCTCCACGCCTTGGGTCCAAGCTATCTCCAAAACCTCTTTTCCTTTTATGCTCCTTCAAGACCACTCCGCTCTACGCACCTACTTTTGTCCACAGTTCCCCGGCTTCGGCTACAAAGGATGAGGGGCAGCTCACTTAGCGTGAAGGCAGCTTTGGCCTGGAATGAGCTTCCACTTGCCCTTCGTAGCCTCCAGGACATTGCCCTTTGAAAAAAAAAAAACATTGAAAACCCTCCTCTTTAACTAAGTTGACCATGTACCTCCTCTCAAGGTTCGCGCAGGGACACTCTTGCAGTATCCGAGCGCGGTACAAGTGGAAATACCATGACAGAGTTGATACAGCTGGAAAGGTGGGACTTTATAGAGGACCATCTTTTGTTTTAAGGGGTTCGTTTAAAGGCTATTCAATGTGTTCATGTTTCGTGATGTAACTTGGTAGACAAGAGACCGAAAATGTTAGTGTGTTCAGCATATGTTTATTTTACTTATTTATATTTTGTGTATAGCGTGGATTTGAACCCTGCAGGCTGCAGAGCACTGTACATCACCTAGGATTGTAATTTCTATTTACAAGGCTGCTTAAAATGTTCACAAGTATAAAGGCAAAGGGATTCGTGTAGGTAGGGCCAGGAAACATTGGGAAGGTATCATTTGGCATTTCAGCACAAGGGAGGTGGGGTATAATAATAGCCATTGATAGTTATCAAACATTTGAACAGTATTTCAAGAAAAGACTGAAAATCAAGTGTTGTGAAAATATATAGGTTTGGAAGCTCGCCAGCCATGTCTTCAAAGTTTTTTGGTAGCATTAACTGGGGTGTGGCCAAACGTTCTGGCAAATGTATAGATGATGAAACCTCTGGAGCCACATTTGTGTAGCATTTTAAGAAATACTGGTGAGAGACATGGTAGCAGACATTTTCCAATCCAAGTCCATGCCTTCAGATATCTATTTCGAGTACTGTAAGTGGGGAAGGAATTTCATTTCTGATTTTACAAACCTGCCTTGAGAAGGATCATCTTGATAGAAAAAACTCAGTTTTTGTTTTTTAAAGGGGTTGTCAAGCAAGGTTTTTTTTATTCTTCTCCGTACCCTGGATCTATTTGAGATTTTGAGTTTGTGCACAAAGTATTTCAGGGTGTTTATGTGCAGGCTGCTGTTTTAAATGCACATTGTGCCTCAATTTAGGGTTGAGAGGGCTAGGCTGATATTTTAGTGAGGTGAAGCAGCATCTTTCTGGGAAATTATGTGTTGAAGGTTTTTTTAAATCTTTGGTGGAGTCTTGCTGACTAGGGGACTTCCTTCATTTTGCAATATTAAGGATCTCACTTTAGACCAGATTTTCCAGGACTAAGCAGTAGGTTGAGGAGCAAGGACAGCAGGCCAGGTGAAAAGGTGATTGTGTGTGTATACGCATGGGTTTGGTACCAGAGGTCTTACGAAGGCCTGCTGCTCCACCTTTCCTTCCAACAGCCAGCTGACAACGCAGGTCATACCGAACACTTGCCTATGCACCCATGTTGACAACACTCTGGTCGTCACCTTGCAGGGTGAGGCAAGGAGACCAAAGGCGCGCATAGAGCACTACACAGTACAGTACATTACAGAACATGACTCCTCTTACTTTCCACACCAAGAAACAGCCGAATACCAGTGGAAGCAAGTTTGCTTAATCATAGCGTACGCAATGCAAACTTCTTCAGAACACATCCACAGCACCAAGGAAACAAGAAACTAACCACAACTGTACGTTTCACAGCCACAGCTGATGGGTCACCCTCCAATTCCACTATTACCCAAACTGTGCCCAGTAAAATAAAGAATATTAGAATGTCCCTAAACTTTCACCCTAGTGACACTACAAAGAAAAGGGCTGAGCATGTTCCAAAGATAGCAATTCAGAATAGTAACACACTCGGGCCTATTTGTGATACCTAGATAGTCTTTCTCACTCTAACAACACTCCCTTTTTTCCCGTGTGACCTTAAAGGGCAAGCTCCATCCGTCACAGTAGCATGTGTGTGAAAGAAATGTCAAAAACAATAGGTTTGCTTGGTAAGGATTACAGCTAATGCAGTTGGAATAATAAATGCTCTAAACTTTTTGGAAGGTAAGCACTCTTTCTGTGAAAGCACACAGATTTTGACAAATCAAAAGTTGCACTCCAATCAACCAACATATGGGTGGAGCCACAGCCCCTTTGTAATACTCCTGAAAGCTCTTTTTTTGATCACATAAGGTCTAATTTTTCAAGCCAGGCCAAACAAAACCCTGTTTTTGCCCATAGGGTGGGAGATGTGAGGGCAGAATATATACTAGTGGGGTTTGCTATTATGCTTCTGAGATGCTGAATTTGGACTGGTAATTGGAGGGTGGGTACCACAAAACTTTTTATTGCATACGCGAGTGGAGATGTTGGAGTGGAGGAAGTTTTAATATTATTATGGGTGAGATATCTTACTGGATATTTCTGATCATATAAGTTACAAGGTTCACAAATATTTAACTTTAATTACAAAATGCAATCATTAAAATGACATGATATTGTTTTGGACTCTCTTTTTCAATTGTTGACATTTTTACATAAAATATTATTAACATTGCTGCTGTTGTCTAGGCTAAACACTGTAAATCACGAGTTCCTGGTTATATTTAATATGAGTTTTCTTGCCTGGAATACTGTAGTCCACAGTTTCCTTATTAGGTTGAAGCTTACCAAACAGTGCAGCTGTGTAGGTTGCCAAAGACATCTTGGCGGCAATCGAAAAGCTGTCCTGGGAATGCATTCTTACCATTGGCTTTGTGGTTTGCAACTCGAGTTTGCTTACTTTCTATTTGCTGGTTTTATTTGTTTTAGGCTGTCCAGCTTGAGTTTGTTTGTCCCTCCCATTCAGCTATCTCTATTTACTGTATTCTTCCACCAAGTGCTTCCATTCTGTAAACGGGCCTTTAAATCTTGTTCTTATCTGGTCACATTTAATGTGCATTCAAAGATAGAGAGCAAATGTCAGACTCTGTCTTACTAGGGAGCTTGGTGTTTGCTTTTCTTTCTCTGACTTCCTTGTGAGAGGATTTATGTGACAATCCTGTTGTGAAAGAAATACTTTTTTCTAGCTCACAACAAAATTTAAATGTCTGTAAATTACCTGTGCAGATATTTCAGAAAATATCAGAATTTGGAAAGCACAAAAGAAGCACATTTTTGTTATAATTCTGAAGTGTGCTAGAAACAAATATTTTAATACAATCAACACGCATCAATAAACTAGGTGATAACATTATCATTTGTGCGCTGTATACTTTTATCTATACTGTATGTCTGTGCCAATGTAATGGTCATTTCAATTGAAAATGTGTTGTCGGTAATGGCAGTGTGCTACCGCACCATGCATACTGAACTTTACGCCGCTCTACTCTGCAAAACTCCACTGTATGGCACTGCTTATAATCCTCTTTACTCTACGCCTTTCTTCTCTACTGTGCACCACTCTACTTTGTGTCAGTGCACTCTATGCCACTCTTCTCTACACCACTGCACTCTTTGCCACTGCACTTTACACCTCTCCAGTCTAGGCCACTCCTCTTTGCTCCACTCCACTTTATGCCACTCCACAACACTGCACTCTATGCCACTGCTTTCTATGCCAGTACTCTCTACAAAGCCACTGCACTCTGTACCAATCCACTCTTCGCAACAGCACATCATCCTGCACCACTTCACTCTACTCTAAAACAATCTACTGTACGCCACTCCACTATATGCCACTGCAATCTATGCAGCACCACTTCACTGGACTCTACTCTATACCACTCTACTCTAGAACACTGCACTCTATGCCCATACACTCTATGCCAATCCAATCTACTCTGTACTTCACTCCACACCAATTCAATCTATGCCACTATAATATACTCTGCATCACTACGCTCAACGGCGCTTTACTCTACTGTGCTCTTCACCACTCTACTCTACACCAGTTCACTCTACACTGCACTCTGTGCACTGCAAATTATACTGCACCACTCAACACCACTGCACTCTCCTCTATACCACTCTATGCCACTCTGCTACACTGCACTCTACGCCACTACACTCTTTGCCAGTACACTCTATGCCAATGCACTGTACTCTGTACCATTCCACTCTACACCACTGCACTCTACACCAATTCACTCTATGCCACTGTAATCTACTCTGCACCACTGCACTGTATGCCATTTTACTCTTTTGCACTCCACCCTGCACCACTCCATAACTTCACTCTCTTCTGAAACAATCTACTCTATGCCACTGCCCTCTACTCCACTGCACTCAACAACACTCAACTCCACTCTGCAGCACTGTACTCTGCCAATGCACTCTACCCCATTGTGCTCAAAAGCAATGCACTTTATGCCAATCTACCCTTCAACACTGCACTATACGCCTCCATACTTTACTCTGCAACACTCTACGCTTCTGCACTCTACATCACTCTACGCAACTGCACTCTGCTACACTCTATTCTACTCTGGACCACTGTACTCAATGCCACAGCGCTCTACTGTGCACCACTCTAATACACTCTACGCCACTCTAATCTGCATCCCCACACTTTCCGCACTATACTGTGCAACACTCTACTCTACGCCACTACACTCTATGCAACTCTATTCTGCATTTCTGCATTACTGTACTCTTTGCCATTCTACTCTGGTCCACTGCGTTGTATGGCATTCTACTCTTCACCACTGTACTCTATGCTACTGCACTCTATGCCACTCTAGTATACTCTGCGCCACTGCACTCTAGGGCACTCTAATCTACTCTATACCACTCTAATGTATGCCACTGCATTTTACGATGCTTCAACACTCCACTCTATGCCACTTTTCCCTATGGCACAAACGTTTAAGCATGCTGGACGGCCTCAACGCTGGTGTACAACATGGCTAAAACACATTGGCAAAGCCAACATCTCTTTCATAGGCGAGACCTATTGGCTTTGCCAATGCTTGTTGAGGTTATTTGAAACCGGGCCCTCTGGCCTTGGGTGATGGCTGGTTAAGGAGGAGTATGCTGTTCCAATGCCTTGCAATGGCCCTTTGTCTTTCTTGACTCAGTGTGCATATATTTAACTCCTGGTGCACTGCTCGATGGGGAAGTGCTTGTGGCATGTCAGACCCACACGGTTTACTGAATGTGTGGTATAGGGAGGGAGGGAAGGAGGGAGTGATGATGACTGACAGGGGTATCAGCTGATAATGCATTTATGGAAATAGGGATGACCTGACCCATCTAGCCTGTCCATTTTTAACCTCTTCAGTGCCCCGCCCTTTCCACGCCCTGTGCCGGGCGTTTCATTAGCGGGCGGGGTTCATGACGAGATAGTCTCGTCATGGGCACAGCGCAACCGCGCTCCATGACGAGACTATCTCGTCATGGGCACTAAAGGGGTTAAGTCTCGCCTATTAGGCCGCTTTACTTGTTGTTTGTTGAAGACGTATTGTGTACAGCACAATACAGAGTTGGCTGTAGATCAGTCCATGGCTTGGCTTTCTTGTCAATCTTATTTGTTTGCTTCTTATTTGATGGTTACAATGGTAGCCCTGAAATAGGAGTTGAACAGCCAGAGCAAGTTTGGCTAAATTACATGAACAAATAAAACTAATGAAGACTGGATGATCATATGTGCTTCTAGTGCTCACAACATAAACACCCTGCTATCTGGAGGCGCTACACGAGTGATGGGCCAGGACCATCAACCAAAAGCATAGAACAGCGGATGGGAGCACATCTATCATTGTTTATTTGATGCCACTCAGAAACCCACGCTGAAAAACATCCCTGTTATTCAGTTATTTGTCACGGTTACCTATGTATTTTTCTGTGTATGATATATGCAAGCCTGCAGTGCCTGTGGAAAAGCCAGTTGAGTGTTGATATCTCTAGTCACTTGTAACAACGAAATGACATAGCTGCTTAACCGTAATAACTTATTACAGTTGAGCTGATGCCTGCTGCCAGGTCATGGAGGCATGAAAGGCTAGCCATGGAGCATCACTGCAGATGCCGTTTAAACAAGGAACATGAGAAACTTGTGTTTCCTTTTGATCTTTTCAAAAAGGAAAAATGGAAACTGATCAACAGCATGGTAAGGTTTATTTTTTGCAGCTTTGTCATTACAGTAAATATAGAATCTCTGCATAATTCTACATAGTTTGAGCTACAGCATTTTATTTTGTTTGACTTACATTAAATTGACTCTAATATATATATTTGTTGCAACAAGTTTCTAAATGCTTTTTGGCATGTTTAACTTTGCACTACAGCTTCTTTCTTTCATATGAAAGAGTAAGACACAAAGGATTTAAGTGATGTGCCAGAAGGGTAATTGTGTGATCATGTGTTAGAAGGAATAAAATATCCTCTGCCCTACATTAAAAGGATATTGCAAGTCACCTTGGAGTTCCATGACCTTTGGCCTCCCCTCGTTCCTCTATCTCGTCCCTAAACTCCTTGTTGTCTTTCAATAGCCTACTTTATCCTCTATATTATTACTATTTCCATTTACTGATGAAATATGTCAGTGCCTGTGTTACTCTCCACCCCCTCCGAGTCCCCTGTTGCTGTTGAACACATATGGACTGCAGCTGCTCCCTGGCTTTGGCCTTCATTTCTCTGACTTAACTGTGGAAAGCTCACTAATGCCTCAGCTGCTGGCAGCGCGTACCGGGTCCTGCGTAGAGCCGCCACCTCATGATGTCAGTGCCAGTCCCTACGGGCGAGATGCCTGAATCTAGGGCAAATCAATTTGCCCACAGCCTTGAAGCTGGAGCGGGCATGTGGATCAACCTCTTCCAGCTTCATAACCTTCCGGTAAAATGCGCAGTGGCTTGTTATGGTCTGGCTTGACAGTGCAGCTGTCGCTAGACAGTCATGTGAGAATACGAATCACCAGGAGAGCGGCTTTGGCTCCGCCCACACGTTGGGCGTCAGGAGTACGTGTTTTGATTGGGCGGAAGTTGTGCTTCCTCTCCACACAGTTGTCAACATTTTGTTTATTTACCCAGTTGCCTGAAATTGAACTGTCAGGGTCACATACACACAGTGACATTATAATGCTATTAAAGTGTTGCAGATAACTAAATAATGTATGGTCTTTTTCTCTGGCAGCAGCACAGATGGCAGAATGGCATTCATTAATCTATATGAATTTTAAGGTTTTCTTGACAGTGCAACTGTGTCATGATCTTTAAACCTACATCATTATTCTACAGTTATTTGCTTCCACACAAATTCATATCCATTCCCATGCGATCTACTTGTAATGCTTTAGGTTATCATGCAACATTCTATTAAAGCCAGACCCACTGACATTGTCAATGCTCTTGCTACAAATGGTTGTTCTATCTCAATAGTTCTCACTTTGTTTTAGTGAGCTGTCTTGATTCCAATAAAATAGTTAAGTGAGTTGAGCGCATGCTGCAAAGTTCGATCACTGCTTAACCTGCAGAGTTACAAATTAATTCACAGCAAAGCAGGCTCAGCCTTTCATGCTTTTGAGGTCGAGTAAACTGAGCTTTGGTGGGTAGATTAAAGTATACACCGTTATCCAACACTCTGCTTGGTGATTTCACCCCTGGTACAGTTAGGCCAGGTTTGCGACAGCCAGCCACACTTGCGCACTCTCTCTTCCCTAGCTGTCTTAATTCAGCTGGGTTAGAGAAAGCAAAAGCCTCCAGTGCTCTTCTGAGCGCTGATAGAGGCCTCTCCCACCAATCAAGGCGCTGCTCTCATGCTGGTGAGATAAGTGCCAGGATTGGCTTGGGAATTTGGAACATGCCTCAAAGAGAGACCACCATCGAGGATGACGTAGCACTCACAAGTTAATGATTTTAATTTAATTATTTGTTTTGGTGTCTCGCCACCTTCGGGACATGCCAGCCGCCACTGGAAGAGAAGCGTGATACTGTTTCACCAAGGGCTAGCTGGCATACTTGTCCCTTTTTAGGAGGGGACAAGCTTCTATTGAGAGCATGAGCACTGTTGGGAAGTGTGAGATGATATCTCTATGGTTGGCCCATTGCCTCCTTCAGTGATGGAGCTCATCTTATGTGACGTGGCTCCTGTTTCATTGCCAGTTCGTAAACAAGTGCTGGCCCCTCACAGGCCCGCCTGCACCGCTCATGTTCGCAGTGTACAGGCCTCAGTGTCTGACATCCCGCCTTAATGCTTGAGGTATATCTGTCTGCTCCCATGCGTGCCCTTTTCCACACAGTTGCTTTTCCTCGACCCGCTCAGTATGCGAGTTATTCCGTTGATTTCAATAGTTAAACCCTTCCAGAGGCTTTTGCGTGAGGGCCTCTCTGGTCTTTTCATAGTGAATGCAGTTTAATAATTCATGGTTCACCTGGCGCGCGGCTCCAGCCCGCCCATGTCTGCCCAGCACGAGCACTGGAGCCTCGCGCGGGGTGGGTTTGGGCTCCAGACTGAGTGTCGGGGTTAGAGACGACTGCACCCACTCAAGCGCAGACAATGCTTTTTCGCAGCCCCGGGGCATGTAGGCAGCGCGTGGGGGACACCGCCATGCTTTATGGTCCAATTAAACGGACTATAAATATTGATCCTGCGGAACCCTGTGCACGTGAACTGATAGGGAGCGACGGTCTGCTGAGCTGTGAGAGGGGTGGGATAGTGGCGGGGGCAAGTTAAGGGCGCACAATGAGAGATGTCTGAAATGAGGAGGTTAAAGGTCATCTATCACTGGCTCCATTTTTTAACTTCCAGTATTTGTGCATTAGTTACATACGAATGGGAAACGGGGTTTGAATCCGGCACTACATTTAATAGCACCCCTCCCTTGGTGTTTTGGAAATTCTAGTTCATTTTTCCCCAATTGAATTATATAGCCTTACAAGTCCCACAATGCAACATGCTAACAGGTTTGGGTGACGGCGTAAAGGTAACATGTTCAAAGAGAGGGTATGATTCTGTGCAGTGTGGCTCTGTACAAGTAAAAAACAAGCATTGGCAAAACCAATGGGTCTCGGCAATGGCCGAGCTATGAGCTTTTGGCATTGTTAATGCGAATGTTTTTTAGCCATATGTTGACACCTTTAGGCTTTGCCAATGTTTTTGTATTCGTACCAGAGCAGGGAAGACCTGTATTTATCCTTTGCTATTTGCTTGGCTAAAGCTGACAATGTAGCTTTAGAGCAGGACACCAGATGGTTTCTGTCGTATTTGAATTCCTTCTTTTGGTTTACATTTGTTTAATAAAAAGTTCGCTTATCAGACCTGTTGATGCAAAACAAGTCCCTCCGTCGAAACGAAACTTGCAGACCCAGAACGCTAGGACATAACCCATCAAACACCGAAGCAAAGTACAACAAAGAAAACGAGCATTGGCATAGCCAATAGGTCTCGCCTTTGGGACCTTATAAGTGTGTAGCAATGCAACAGTTGCATAACGAAATACTTATAAGGTCCCAAAAGCGAGACCTATTGGCTATGCCAAGCGGCCGTGAAAGTTAAAGTGATCGCGATTGCGATCACGATCAAACGTCAAAGCGGTCCTGCGGCCGCGAAAGTGAAAGTTATCACGGTAAAGCGCCCGCGCACATGCACTGTAGCTGTAGGCTGGCCTGGTAGCACTTTTTGGAGCCCTCTCAATAAGTCTCGCCAGACCAGCGAATGCGCTGGGTCAGGCGAGACCTAAAAATAGAGATAAAGTCAAGAAGATTGAATAGGAGGTCAGCGCAAGGCAATACAAGAGTATTCCAGCATTCCAGGTAAACACACAATCAACAAGGACTGCATGCGCCCACAGCCCCTCCAGCCACACGTGTTGCCGCGCAGTGGAACACTACTTTGTAGAGGTTCAATATTCACTTTTGTTTTTTTGCTATTTTTGGGTGTTAAAATGGTACTAATGAAATGCAACCTATCCCCAGACAGTGTAAAAATAATAAAAAAAAAAAAAAAAGTAATCGTGTCACAAAGTATGCTGCATTACACCGCATAATTTGCCTGTTCTTGACGCATAACTTACTCTACTGTGTCGCATAATTCCAGTTGCCCTCAAACAAAATCACAACCATGACGTACTTGCGTGTACACTAGTAAGAAAAAAGAATTACAGTTCTAGCCAGGAAAGTGCTTACAGGTCAATGATGCTACAGTGGGTAACACAAGACATAACGTTTTCCATTCAAAGTAGATGTTACCAAAGCAGACCTTTTACATTCACAGATCAAAGTAGAGTGTACAAATGGACACACAACACTGCAGAGATTTCACAGACCTAAAGAGTGGCAGGCCCTTCATTATCAGACACACCACTGAAAGCTGTGCATAATCATACAGGTTTCGTGGGACGCCATGCACAGATACATACCACGGCAGACCACGCACAATTAGATAGGCACCAAGGTACACCAAGGAGAATCCCACACACAAAGGCAGCTCTTGTAGAACTATGACAGAAGACCACGCACAGCGTGCCAGCTAGCATTGCAGACCTCTCATCCTAATCACAAGATACACCATGCACACTCAAAAATCGAGTGTGGAAAGTTGTGAAAGCTAAACAGGTGTAAAAACTCACAGGGTACGCTGCGCACAATCAGACATATGACCAGACAGACAAAGAAACACTCATCCCAGTAAGGCGCGCACATAGACACACCGTGTTGGACATCATACAATCGATGCACAATAAAACAGAACAGGAGTCCCTGCACATTCTGCCAGTGCTACACAGTGCCACTTAGAACCACAGACACGGCTGCAGTGAAGACGGTAATGCTGCAGCACAGGTCTTTAGTTTAATGCAGTTTGGCAGTTTGTGCAGTTTTGCAGTGTAATGACAAGACTATGGGCAAATAGAAGCACACAATGTAAACACAACATGTCTCTGTTTGAGACCGTACATGCTCGCCGTCTTAGAGCCAAGACCTAAAAAAAGAAACTGTATTACGATCATTCAATGTGGCCAAGTAAAAATGCTGGTTGAGCCCACTGGGTCCGCTGTAGACCTCAGTCAACGTGCATCATATTCGTACAATAATATATATTTTTTTCAACGCTTTTTTCCCCACCAGATACAAATACTCATGCCGTTTACCTCATAGGTATCCCATACAAATGTCTTGATTGTGAGGCTTCTATAATAAAATCAATGCTGCAAGACTATACATTACCTAAAAATCAGTTTGTGTTTTGTAATGCCCCAAGACACCCTGCTGCATCAGTGCAGTGCGAGTAAAGAAGTAGTCCCGAAACAATGCCCCACAGTGACCACTGCGTATGTTCAACAGTAGTTGGGGCAGTCGCTCAGGCAGGGCCAAAAACCAGAAGAGGCATGACCTATGCATGCCTTTGGCAAATGGGAAGCCCGCAAAATGGAGTGACCATGGTTGCAGCCAATGGCAAGACTATAGGCGGACAGAAGCTCGCGATGTAGCTGCTCCATGTCTCTGTTTCTATACAGCTCATGCACGCCGTCTTAGAGCCAAGACCTAAAAAAAAAAAAATCTTGGATGTGGCCACCCATGTCATTTTGTAGGCATATTCACCACCACGCATGCATACGCCTACAAATTGACACAGCTTTTTTTTTTTGTTTTACTTTTTAATTACCTATCTGAGTTGGATTGGTAACTAAAAAGAAAATAAGTGCAAGAGTTATTATGATTTTTTTTTAAATTAATATTTCAATACTGGTGGGCAGAGGAAGCGGAAGCAATACGGGGAGGTTGGGGGGCAGCAAAGCACCATGTGAGGATGAGGGGGCACCAAAGCAACATGGGTGGGTATGCCAAGGCAACAGGAGGGAAGGGTGGAGGGCATGCGAATGCAACGGGGTGGAGGGTAAGAACCAAAGCCATAGGGGTTTGGAGGAAAGAAACACAGAAAATGCAGTTGGGGAGAAGCAAGTGGGAAGAGCACCCGGACCAGCGCAAGAGGGAAGGGGCTGGGAGAAGCAGTTGGGCAACAGAGAGGAACACAGAATGCGAGGGGAGAGACTTACATGAGTGAGATGGTTCATACATAAGCACTCTGAGTGTTGCACACACAAAAAAAAGCAGACGGTGGAAACAGTGATGCCAGTCCGAGATTGAGGCAGTGTTCCATGAGGGGGAAAACACAAGACTTGGAATCTGAGATGCAAATAAGAAGCAGATAAAATGAGTCCCCAGGAAAGCCAGCCAATGGTGGGCAAACCGAGTTTCTGAAAGAAAGTGTCTGTCTGCCTCAGGTAAGAAATCAATACAGGTCTCTGGTTTCGCCCTTTGTTTGGCTGACGTCTTGCTGCACTCTTGCTACACGAATACACAATGCATACCGAAACACATCGGGTCAGTGGAAACAAGACTTGCACATCCAATGTTGTGCCTATATAGATACCTTCGCTGAAGTCCGTCAGAAGTGCAGCGATGGGATTTGGGATACAAGGCCCATTGCAGATTCTCGGTGCAAAGCCCCTCATCATTGCAGCTCTAGTGCCATGTTAGGCGCTGCAGCAAGCCCCCCAAGCGCTCGGGCTTCTGTAGTCTTCCACATGCTCAGTACAGTGCTGAAAGAGCAGGGAGGGAGATTTGTGTCACACAGGTCATTGTGAATTCCTTAACCTATTTCCAACAATTATTTTTAGATCTAATGATGCTGGAAATGTTCTTAATGCATTTTATGCTTCATATTAATCATGAGAGAAAATATTTCCGATCCCTACGGGATCAAGGTGCTGTGGTGCTTTTCCTATGGTGCTTTTTGTTTGTTCCATAGCATTTAGGAAGAAAGATGCAAGGAGTTGGAAAGAGCTGGCTTTGTTGTTTATCTGTCACACACTGGTGACCCAGCCATTTCCTAGAGTGAATTCCATTCACGGTGCTATGCACCTCTAGAGCTAGTCAGTTTTAGCTCAGTTCAAAGCCCCGGGGATCCTCATATCCATCCTCTTTAAAAGTCTTCTATGTTGAGTAGGTTTAAAAGCCTGGTGAAATAGAAATGCCACGTGCTCTCACAGAGTATTTGAGTCGAGTTGTGTTTAGCAAAGACTCTCCCATAAATGAACCCTTACCTCAGTGGATCCTGGCAATGTCAACAGGTCTGGGTTTAAAGTAATGTTGTGTGATAATTTAAAGCATTACCAGTAAATGATATGGAATTAATATGTATTTGTATGGAAGCAAAGAATCGTAGAACAATATTGATGTAGGTTAAAAGGGCAGGTGACCGGTGCAGTGTCAAACCATACGTAAACAGCCATGCAGGTTTATAACTGCCATGCTCCAATCTGTGCTGCTGCCCTAGAAAACACCACCAGACATCTACTTATGTAAGACACTTTGATAGCATTACAATGTCATGTATGTGTCCCTGAAAGTTCACACTCTAGCAGCTGGAAAATAAACAAAATGATCACAGCTGTATGGAGGGCAAGAACTTTTTTTTGGAAGCACACAACTTCTGCCTAATCAAAAGATGTACTCTTGGCTCCCAACATGTGGTCGGAACCAAAACCCTTCTTTAGTTCTGCTCACTTAATTGTCTGGCAACAGCTGTGCTGTCAAGCCAGACCATAAAAATCAGTAAGCTGTTAAAACCACATTGCTGGTTGGTCACCCTCCATTGAATCGGTGCTCAATTACAATTTTCATCCACCAGTTGGAGTCTAAAACCCATAACCAACCAGTTTGTATTGCAGTGCAGCTAAACAGACAAACCTAAATCTTACATGTCCGTTTAACTTTCTTTTATAATTTGGGCTCATCCTGCATAGTAGGCATTTATTTAGAAACCTGCTGCAGGTAGGCACTGACAAAATAGCCCAGGCAGATCACAGAGGGGTTGGTGCATTTGACGAGCTGAGTATACAGTCGTTTACTGAAGTGGAAAAGTATTGCCCCCATTTCAATACAAAGGCAAGCGCATTAAAAAAATCTAAAGTCCGCAGCCAAGACACACTAACCCTCTTTTGAAGTTAGTTGTGTTTATTAGGAGTTTCGGCTACCTAGTGAGCGATTGGTGTTACCCTGTATAAAATGGTTTCCACTGCGTGGTGGTAGTGGTGTTTTCACAGATTGTTATTCAATGAAACAGTCAATTTGGATTTGTACTCTCGCTTCAAAGGGAGAAGTGGGCAATGAAATGTTCTAATCATGTGAGACACAGATTAATCTTTTATTAGCTACATGTCTGGGTGCTCAGTTCTTCAATGTTTGACAACAGTGGCCTTTTGTCGGAAGTTTGAGTGGTCTATTTTTAGGTCTCTCCTGAGACAGCACAGAAGCTTGCAAAGATATATTATTTCTAAAATAAATAATGAAATCTAAAAAGAGGCTTTTAACCTGCTTATTACATACCATTGGTTGGCGTCCTTGCATTATCACTCTTCTTTTCTTCCTTTTTATTGGCGCATGTCGCCTTCACTTCGTCTCTGTGTGTTTATTTTCTTCCCGGGTGCATGGACTAAGCATTTATTGATTTATTTTTGATTAGTGTACTTTCACACTGCTCGGATTGTGGTAATTATTATTATTGTTTTTGTTTTTAGGTCGAACCTGGGCAGCGCATGTGCTGCTGCGAGGCGTGGAGTACGGCTTTGAAGCTCCGCCCACTCCCCGCCCATATATTTAATCGGCTTGTGTCATTGTCCTTCATAAACGCTGGCTTCCGAGTCGTTATTAAGCTTGTTAGTCCTTCCTTGGTAACCCTTTGTCTGCATTTGTTACCTTCCATAATGACTGGACTTTTTACTGGTGTTGGTAGATGGTCTGTGAGCACTATTTTCTTTAATGCTCTTCCCCTATTTCACCCACTGCCTCGCACCACGCTGCCCATATATATTTTTTTCTTTTTTACTAATGGCGGTCCGCTTTAACTATAGCGGTCGCGTTTTAAAATGTATTTATTTAAGCAGCACGGTCCACATTTAGTGGCCGCACCTAATTATTTTTGTATTTATTTTGTTCACTGGCGCCCATGCAGCACTTTCACATTCATAGTGGCTGCGCCCCTTTACTTTTTACACAAACCCCGTGTAACGAAAGGTACGCGTCTGACATTAAAGTGAAAGTGCGGCGTGGCGCTTCACCCCCCCCCCCCCCCCCCCCCCCCAAAAAAAATCTGCTTGTCAACTTGACAAACAGATGCTTTTTGTTTTTTGCCAAAGCCCCCATGCCGCGGTTTCACGGACACACCCTTTTATTTAGACACGGTTTGTGTAAAGAAAGGGGCAAGGCCTCTATGAATGTGGAAGCACCGCATGGGCGCTAGTAAAAAAAACAAATATTTGCAATGCAATTGGTCTCGCATTTGCGAGAGTTTAAGCTATTGCATTGCCAATAGCTTAAACTCTCGTTAATTTGAGACCTATTGCATTGCAAATGCTTGTTGCTTTTGCTTGCAAGATAACTTAAAACCAGCTCGCACTTCTCTGTATTTTCAAAAGCTGAACGCAAACAAGTAGCAATAACAAAACTTTGTGGCATGTGTCCAATTTCCAAAACATTAATTTTGGCTGCCTGTTGGTTTTGTTGATGATGAAGCTGTAAACATACTCCTGCTTAAAACTGTTGACAGATAGTATGTGTTTTTCTTTCGCTGTCACATTTACTTAAAAAAAATAATAATAATTTAGAAGATGTTTTATTCATCATTCAACTTAGTGATTTCAAGTGGTTTATGTTTCACCTTTACCTCTATTCACCCCTAAACCCTAAAATCACCATTGTCTCTCTCTTCACCTCTAATCACCCCTGAACCCTCAATTCAAACCATCTCCCTTTACCTCTACCCAACCCTGAAACCTCAAGTCTGCCTTGACTCCCTTTACCCCTACCGACTCCTGAACTCTAAAATCTACCAATCCCTAAAATCTACCCACCCTGAGCCCTCAGGTCATCCATACCTTTGTTTAGCTTTACCCACCTCGAACCCCTCACTAATCACCTTAACCTAACTTTACCGCTGCCTGCTCTTGAAACCTAAAATCACCCTTACCTCCTGTTACCTCTACCTACCCCTTAACTCTCATGTCACCCTTACTTCCATTTGCCTCAACCCACCCCTGAACCCTCAAGCCACCTTCACCTACCTTAACATCTAACCACCCCAAAACCCTCGCCACCTCACCTCCCCTTGCCTCTGCCCTCTACCCATCCCTGAACAAGAACTTAACTTGCCCCCTCACTAGCCACCCTCACCTCCCTTTACCTCTACCCATCCCTGAACCCTCAAGTCACTCTCACTTCCCTTTCCCTACTCTTGACCTCTCAAGTCACCCTCGCCTCCCCTTACCTCTGCACAATCCTCTAATCACCCCCGAACTCTCAAATCACCCTCCCCTCTCTTAACCTCTACCCAATGCTGAATCTTCAAGTCACCCTTTTTAATATACCAATCCCTAAGACCTAAAATCGCTTTTTTTTTTTAAATAACATAAGAATTAGGTAATTAAAAAAAAGAAATACTGATCTGCTTGATAAAGTACTATATGGTAAAGGTACAAACACTTGACTGCATGCTAAAGACTGCAGGATAAATGCTGTTTCCCCTCAGGCAGGATGCATCCTCTCCCCTTCCTTAAACACTCCCATGCCTTCACCCTAGTGACCCTAATTGTTTATGCAGCACTGCCCATTGTTGTAAGCCCTTCAGTATGTTTGGCGGGCACCTTCGCCACTTTGACAGTTTACTTCCTTCCTCCCTCACACCATATACTTCAAGTCTCGCCTGCATCAGCACATGTGCTGTCACTTGGAAGACATTTTGTTTATTTACAGGATGCTTAGAGCCCACCCATTGCTTTCCTTTGGTTTACTTAATTGTCCGTCTCATTTCCTTGCTTATCTTTGGTCAGCGATTGCTGACTTCACTTCGTGTGTTTGTCCCTACCCTGGAGCACGGTCTCAGGTACTGAATCCCTGCCCCAGTATCCTTCCACTGCTCACCACTTTCAGAGGTACTTTTTTACCCCCTTTTACCTGCACCCCTTCACCCCCCGCACTGATGCTTGCCCTACCACCCACACTTCTCATGTGATGTTACTTGCCCCTTCCTGTCCCGCCTCCAAAAAATTGCCAAAAAGTCACACCATTTGGTTTCAAGTTGCTACAAAGATGCAGACGTCGCTACGTTCCTGCGTGGCCAACAAGCAAACTTCAAATCGGACATAATTTTTTTTTTTTTGTGTGAAGGCAGGTCACTGACGCTCTCAGTCCACACTGGCCATGTCATAGCGCTTTTTTCCCTCGAACTTTCAGCTATGCTGCACAAGTTCAACATGGCTAAAAGAAATTGACAAAGCTAATAGCTCTCCGAAAGACGAGCACTATTGGTTTTGCTAATGCTTGTTGAGTTTGTTCTCTATTTTAGTGTCTTTCTTAAGTTTGGTAAATTCACCATTGTATATTTTTTGATAGGGATTAAAGTGGCAGGCTTGGATATCTTTGTTCATTTGAAATGCAGGAAGATCTCTTCATCAACCAGCATTGGCAAAACCAATAGGTCTCACCTTTGAGACCTATTTGCTTTGCCATTACCTTTTTTAGCCATGCTGTATATCATCCCTGATGCTGTGCAGTATGACTAAATAAGAAAAAACAGCAAACACAACAAAATCATGGACGGAGTGCTGAAACTTCAACCACTCGCCCAGAGTCACAGATCTGGATTTAATCCATCATTCTTTTGCTCACTATGTCATCCCAGTTTGGACCCAGCCATATGCAAATCAGTCTTGATCCTGCTCCTCAAGGGAACAGTCCAGCCTAAAAATGAACCTCCGATTTCTTGTTCTTGAGGCTGGGAATAGTTTAAAGCAAAATGGCCCATTTGACTATCTTAGATGAGCTCATGGGTTTTGAGCCATTATTTCTGATTCAGAGTTAAAATGCACCCCATCCCACCTTGTGGATAGTGTGGCCACACATGACACAGTATAACTGAGCTAGATTGCGAGCTCAGATTCCGGTTCTTTTAAAGCTCTCTCTATCCAGTGACCGCTGGGACCTTGAAAAGTGATGGGCATAAATGTTCAGGAAGAGGGCCCTATGACGAGCCAGCTTAGCATGCGAGCCCGACAGACATACGGAAGGTTCAGGTTGAGAGGGGTTCTCCCCTCCAGAAAATTCTGAAAAAAAGACTGGACTAATTTATTCTGTCTATCTGACTGTTGTTCCTACTATTTGCCTGTTATTGGTCCTTCCATCTGCATTTTGATCCTCCCAAGTCTGCTTTTCTTCAACTTACCTAAAGCAAGTTATACTCTTTTCCTTGTAGGTCTATCTGGCTATCTCCCTTTCTGGAGTCTTTGATAAATATGTAACCGCAAGGGTACGATTTGCAGGCGACCGAAACCTGTTGCTCGCACTGCAGACAGGATTTTGGGGCCATCTTCAATTCATAACCTCGAACCAAAAACGATACTCTCCTTCTTTACTGTATAATTCCCTGCATATTTCACACCAGCTGGCTGCTAGAGTGACATTTGAAACACTTTTGCAAAAAGGAAAGTAATCTTTTATTCCACATCAGTTGTATACGAGATTTATTTTTATGTATGTTGTAACGAGGCTCACGTGTACAGTTTTTCCACCTTATTAGTTGTCATGCACTGTACCATTGATCATGTATCGCTAAACGAGCTTGATGATAATAAAACTCGCAGATGAAGTACATTAGTTATCAACAACACACATGTCCAACAAGGAATAGGGTCGTTCTACTTTTAGCTGTCAGTGGATTCCATTCAAGAATTTTTGACACCTCTTTGTTATTTCAATTAGCTTAAAGGACATTAGGACCACCAAGTGGATCCTGACCATCAGTCACCTTCAGCCACAGTGACCTCTGGCCCACCCAGGATTTAGGTAGTGAAGCTAGCTCTATAAATATAGGAATGAGTCACAGCTTCCAACGACCAACATGCCATGTATGCCAGCTTTAGGCAGTCCTACCACCTCCAACCCTCTCCACCGCTTACAAAACACACACACACAAACTCATCGGAGTCACCGCAGACACCCTGGGCTTCACTATGGCATGACCTGTGTGCCACTCTCCTTGCCTCTTCGGGGTGCCCAGGGACGGAGTGTCCAGCAAAAGAGACTCTGATTGGTTGGCAGACTTTGGGTTAGTGTCCAGTGGCCACAACGGGTCAGTATTTTTGGCCTTTGTTTAGTCACCGACCTTTAGTGGCCTGGATTTATCGTGCTCCGCATTCGCCCCAAGTGTGCTTCTTTAGGCGACAGCAGTAGTGCCAGCCTCACGCCCACGCATTCGGTGGCATCAAATCGTGGGCCTCTGCCTCGTCCTGCTTGATGTTGCCTTTCCAGCTGCAAAGCTCATGCTGCTATCAGTCAGACCAGGGCACCAGAAGGGCGTATGGTCTGGTGTGGCCTGTAGACATTCCTCCAGACTTCCCGGTAGGCTCAGCATTTTACCAGAGCTTCCATCCCCTGCAGTGCCTCGCTCACTCTCTGCAACAGAAGCAGGCCCCTGATCTCAGCCAATCCAGATGCTGCTCCCGTACAGAGAACAGTGGCAGGATATGCTTGAGCGGCCATACTCATTGCTCATTAGGAGACTGGGGGTTACGGCTTTAATCAACCCCGTCTCCTAATGTGCAAGTGGAGAGAGGTTCTAGTGAGCATGTTGGGCTGACCGGAGAAAAACAGCCATCTAATCCGACTTGGGCACTTTGTGGCTATAGGCTAGGTGTTGTGAGGTGCCTACTGCGCTGTATACTTTTGTTAGCCCCACCCCCTTCAGAGCTGCCTCCACAAACCGAAACCGCCCGCGGCCGAAGGCTGACTGGCGCAGTAGCCATAAAAATATAAAAGTTGGAACTGTAATAGTTCCTGTTTATTTATGTATTGACACGTAATGGAGGGAAAGGGTTGCAAAATATGAGTGGGGCGATGCCCCTTTGCCCTAAAGCAGGAACCCCCCTGTAACTATCTACAGTTCCAAGACAATTGCTGTATCAATCAGTCAATCAATCTGGCGTTTGTTAAGCGTGACTACTCACCCGTAAGGGTCTCAAGGCGCTGGGGGTGCAGGTTCCAGTCCATCAAGGAGGGGGCAGTCGAAGAGCCAGGTCTCGAGGTCTCTTACGAAGATGGGAAACGATGTTGTCTGTCTGAGGTGGAGCGGAAGGGCGTTCCAGGCATTGGCCGTGAGGAAGGAGAAGGAGCGGCCTCCCGATCTGGTTTTCTGGTGTGTGGGACCAAAGGCGTAGGAGAGCTGGGCTGACTGTAGGGTCCTTTGGGGTGCGTGGAATTTGGGTATGCTGGTCCGGTGTCGTGGAGGGCCTTGTGGGCGAGCATCTTGAAGGTGACTCTTGCCTCGATGGGGAGCCAGTGCAGTGTGCGCAGGTGCTGGGAGATGTGGCAGTGTTTTGGCAGGTTGAGGACCAGTCTTGTGGTGGTGTTCTGGATGTTCTGTAGCTTGCGTGTGAGGTTTTTGCTTTTTCCGGTGTAGAGTGCTTTGCCGTAGTCAAGCCTGATGGTGACCAGTGCGTGAGTGATGGTCTTTCTGTGTTCAAAGGAGGATCCATTTGAAGGACTTGCGTAGGAGGCGGAGGGTGTGGAAGGAGGAGGACAAGACTGAGTTGATCTGGCGGTCCACTTTGAGCTTGGAGTCCAGGATGATTCCCAGGTTGTGTGCGTGGTCCGTGGGGGTGGTTTCTGAGGGCGGGGGGCCACCAGGTGTCATTCCAGGCGTCAGGGTTTGGGCCCATGATGAGTACTCCCGTCTTGTTGGTGTTCAGTTGTAGGCAGCTGTTTTTCATCCATTTGGCAATGGCTTCCATGCCTTCTCGAAAGTTGTCTGGCGGTGTTGGGCTCGTTGGATATGGAGAGGATGACTTTGCTGTCGTCTGCGTATGACACAACGTTGAGTCTGTAGGTTTTGACGATGGGGTCGAGCGAAGCCATGTAGACGTTGAAGAGTGTTGGGCTGAGGGAGGACCCCTGAGGGACTCTGCAGGTGGTTGGTGTAGTGTCCCAGAGGAAAGGGGGGAGTCTGACCCACTGCGTTCTGCCAGAGAGGAAGGAGCTGATCCAGTCGAGGGCCTTGTCCTGGATCCCTGCGTCGTGAAGTCTGCGTATTAGGGTGTGGTGGGAGACTGTGTCGAATGCCGCTGAGAGGTGGATGAGGGCTACTGTTTCTCCTTTGTCCAGTAGGGTGCGGATGTCGTCTGTTGCAGCGAGGAGGGCGGTTTCCGTAATATGGTTTTTCCTGAAGCCTGATTGGGAAGAGTCAAGGATATTGTGCTCTTTGATGAATGTGGCGAGTTGGCTGTTGATGGCTTTCTCAATAACTTTAGCTGGGAACAGGAGCACGGAGATGGGTCTGTAGTTTTTGAGAATGGTGGGGTCAGCCGAGGGTTTCTTCAGGAGGGGGTTTACCTCCGAGTGTTTCCAGCCGTCGGGGAACAAGACGGTCGCCAGGGAGCGGTTGATGGTGTGGCGGAGCATGGGTGCGATTGTGTCAGTGGCTCTGTTGAAGATGTGGTGCGGGCAGGGGTCTGTGAGGGACCCGGAGTGGATTGACTTCATCGTTTTCAGTGTGTCTTCGGTGGGGAGGGCTGTCCAGCTGTCAATTGTTGGCGTCCGGGGTGGTTGGTGGGGGCTCCGTGTGTTGGTTGTCTTCGTCAAAGTTGTCGTAGATGCTCTTGATTTTGTGGTGAAAGAAGGTGCTGAGTTTGTCTCAGAGGTCTTGTGAGGGAGGGATGTCAGTCGACTCGCTGGTGGGTTGGGCTCCTTGATGTTGAAGAGTTCTTTACTGTTATGTGCGTGTGTGGAGATTCTGTCTTCAATCGCCTTTTTCCTCGTTTTTCTGATGAGTTGGTTGTGGGTGTTGGTAGTGGCTCTGAAGTTGTTGTGAGTTTCTGTGGATTTGGTGTTTCTCCAGGCCTTTTCGAGGCGGCAGCAGGTGCGTTTGGACTCTCGAAGTTCGATGGTGAACCATCTGGCTATCTTGGCGTGGGTGTTGTTTATCTTGAGGGGGGCTATGGTGTTGGTGCTGTCGTAGATTCATCTGTGCAGGGTTCGGGCTGCTGTGTTGGGGTCGTCTTACACGATGGTTGGGGTGGAGTTGCTGAGTGAAGCTCTTCTCGATTCTGGTCCAGTTTCTTTGTGGGAGCAGGTGCTGGTGTCTGTGGATGATGGGTGGTCTGAAGGTGAAGTGGACGCATCGGTGGTCAGTCCATGGGAGTTAGGAGTTGTGGCTGAAGGTGATAGTTTCCTCTTGTGAAGAGGGGGTCGAGGGTGTGTCCTGCCGAGAGCGTGGGTTTGGTCACAATTTGACGGAGTCCAATGTTGTGGAAGTTGTCCATGAGGGATGTGGTGGTGGGGTCCAGTTGGTTGTCGATGTGGAAGTTGAGGTCTCCCAGCAGGGGTTGTAGTTGGTGGATGTGTTGGCATGCGGGGAGAGGATGTCCGTGATGGAGTTGGTGAACGGTCTGCAGGGTCTAGGGGGGTCAGTAGATGAGGGTTCCTCGGAGGGTGGTGGTAGGGTTGGTCTGTATCTTGAAGTGTAGATGTTCCATCATGTCTGTGGGCTCATTGGGAAGTGTGCTCAGGCGGAGGGTGGATTTGTGGACAATGGCGATTCCTCCTCCCGGGCGGGTGTGGCAGTCCTTTCTGGAGATCTTGCACCCTTGGGGAATGGCGATGGCGATATCCGGTCCCAAGGTGGTGTTGGTCCAGGTTTCGGTGAAGAACGCTATGTCTGGGGTGGTGCTGTCGAGGAGGTCCCAGATTTCTCTGGCGTGTTTGTGGAGGGATTGGACGTTGAGGAGGATGCAGTGCAGGGTCTTCGGTTATGTTGTGTTCTTGCGGTCAGGTTGTGCTGGCTCCGTGTTCCTGGCGGTGCTGTAGGTTTGACGGCAGGGGTGGCAGCTGAAGGGTCCGTGGGTGTTGGCCGGGGAAGCTTGCTTGAAGTTGTTGTTGTGGCCTGGGTTGAGTTCGTGGAGTGCTGTTGGGTTGGAGCGTAGGTGGTGCGGAGGTCCAGGGTTCCTGGCGCTGGTCGCGAACAGGCGCAGACGGGCTTGCCTTTGGCGCAACTTCGGCACGCCAGCAGCGCTGCCGCCATTAAGTAGGGGTCGGGAAGGGCTGGACATCTGGGAGGCGGGAGTGGGGAGGAGAGCTGGATTGGTCGCGCTGGTCGTGCTGGGGGGGGGCCGCGGGGCAGCAGTAGCGTGAAAGGAAGGATATAAAGGAAAAAATAAAAACTGAGAATAAGGCAGAAATAAGGCAGAAAAATAGCAGAAAAGTGCTGAAGGGTGAAAAAAGAGTAGAAAAAAACGAGTGAAAAGCGGAGCGAGAGGAAGGAGACAAAGGTCCACTGGACCACCAGGGGATGAGGCGCAGGGAGGCCTGTGGAGGGAGAGAGTGCGGGGGCAGGCCTCACTTACTGGTGGAGCTGCAAGGGTGGGAGAGTAATTTCACTGGCACTGTAGACTTGAGTTTAATAAAAAAATTCCCGATATGAGTGTTAGGGGTCAGATTGGGGGGCGGGGGGGCGTTCAGTCCGTTGGGGTTTTTTCGGAAGGAATGGGCTCCATTAGTCCATGAGAGTTTCACAAAACTATGAAATGAGAAGCTGAGATGCCTAAGTTGGCTGCCGCTGTGAGGGGCTGCGGAGAAGGGCGCCGCCATGTTTCAGTCCCAGCTACAACACTCCTGGATCACCAGTGTGTTCAGTGGGCGGAAGCGAGGAGTAGTCCAGGGCACATTATTGGCGTGGTGAAAATAAACTTCAGCAAACACTCGCACAAACAGAGCTTCCGCTTCCTTTAATGTAAAAAAAAACAAGGCGCAGCCTTGAATGAGTAACGACAGGAAAACCTTTCAAATGTTTCCGAACGAAAATGCAGCTCTTGACACCTTGCAGGAGGAGTGTGATGGGGTGTGCTAACCGCACCTCGCTCTCGAGGCCAGATGCTAGGTTTAGCAACATGAATTACCTCTTCCTCTCACCTTGGAGCGTCAGTTAAATCTAAATATAACGTACGACATTCGAGGAGGTTAGTGCGTTGAAGTCTTTAAAACCGCCCAGCAAGAAAACGGAGAGAGAGCATTTGTTGGAAAGTTTCATAGCGTGAGATGATCACGCCCACATCTAAAACTGCCCTTCCCCGCCCCTCTTTGTTCTGCAAAAGCTAAAAAGTCAAACTCTCTAAACATCTGGAGGAGGCTGTGCAGTGCCCCTAATGGTCTGGAAATAAATGTCCTCCTTATTCATTTGTTCATGTGATGTTTCAGATACAAATGTTTCCATAGTACAAATGATGTTGCAAACTTAATTAAAGTGGCCGGTGGCAGAAATTTCTTGGAGAATAACGATTAAAACTCCCATGGAGTGGTAGCAGCCATAGGGAAGGCATGTGAATTATGGTACCATATTAGAGGGAACATGTACATAGAAGTCCCTGAAACATATTTCCAGGAGATCTTATCTATTCGTTATGTAACAAATTACTTTGCAGTGCAGTTTTGAAATCCGTAAAGGAGCCGCGGCGTAAAATTACACAAGTTGTTAAAAGTACAGCTCCAAAACGTTGACATGAAATTGTGCTATTTTGAACATAGGTCTGTTTTTGTGCAGATCTCAAGTTCACAGGGCTGAGATTTGAGAAGGGGTTTGCAACGACAGAAAAAGCTTTATCAAGAAAGTTGATTGCCAATCACCTCTGAGACTGACAGAGGGTTTGTGACATAAGGTGTGGGACCCACACCAAGAGCGTGATGCATTGGTGAAGGAGATTTCTATAGCTTTCCTGCATTTTCTCGAACACTTGACTAAATTTGCTCCGAAGCTTTATAAGATGGTAAATAAGCGGCAATGGCACATGGAAAGACACACCCGGCATATCACCTCGCAGTGAGGGACACCAAAAAACAGTAAGCATTGGCAAAACTAATAGGTCTTGCCTAAGCGATAGATATTGGTTTTGCCAGTGTCTTTTAGCCATATTGTTTACCAGCGTGGCTGCTGCTCAGCATGGCTAAAAGTTAGTGGCGTGGAGCAGAGTGGCGTAGAGTGGAGTAGAGTGGCGTAGAATTGAGTGTTGTAGAGTAGACTGGCATGGAATGAAGTAGAGTGGAGTCGTGTACACTGGTGTGGAGTAAAATAGACGGGAGGGACGTAGAGTTGTGTAGAGCGGCATGGAGTGGAGCAGTGTGGCATATAGTAGAGTGTTGTGGTGAAGATAAGAGTGGTGTACAGTGACAGAGTGGAGTAGTGCACAGTCGCGGGAGTGGCATTGTGTGGAGTGGAATTACATTGTGTGGTATTGAAAGTTGCTGGAGTTGCCATTTAATTGCCCCATATCGCTACAAAGCCTGGTCGGGGCTAGTAAGTGGTATATTAATGCAATTATAATACAATACAATAGGTCACTAATTATCTTGACCTACAATCTGGGTAAGCAGCTGATACCGTTGACCCTATGCAGGAGTCTGTTAGTACGTACAATGCTTCTGTGATAACTGGTTTGTTTATAAATTAGTTTTAGACCGGGAGAGGCTAGTGGACAAAGGAGCAACATATATCATACCGGTTGTTGATGGAGCCAGGTGGCGGCAGTGAAAAAAGTAGTACCGGAATCCGAGCACAATCAGTGGATGAACACTATTTAAGTAGTATCAATCTGTGCACGGTCTATGGTGCACAGAAAGAAAAGGAAGTGACACCTGGCATGAGCTGGACAATTAGGAGGCAGCATAGAAGAGTGACAATGAAGGCAACGAATGGTGAGCAATGGGTGAGATCCAAGTTCTGTATTGTAAACCATACCCCTCGCAAGCGAGAACTAACAACCGCAGCAAATGTGCTGTGCAGGCAAGACCTAAAAAGATCTCCACCTCCATTGACTTTAGTGCGATCACCCGCCAGCAGTCTTGACTTCACCCTCCCTGTGGAGCCATTGGTTGAGTAGTATCAAAACTTCTTGAGGGATAATTGCTTTTCTAAATGTACACTGTCGTTCGCATGTGTGTTGTTTTAAGTCTCTCCTCCCTATTTTAATGCGGTACAGGCATTACCCAACTTTCAATTGTGCAGTAGTAACTGCTGGTATTCACAGTTCTTGGAAGCAACTGAACACCCCTCCTGCAACACATCTCCTCCAGCTCGGTGTCTGCTTGATCCACACTGTATGCATGGCCATGGGGGAAAGTGAGCCCTAGCGTTTCTTACTTAGTTTTGCAACTGTTATTTGCTTCTATAAGTTGAAAAAAGTAGGCAGAGACCTGGTGTAAGAGCTTTCGATAGCTCAGTTGGTGGAAAGGAGGACTGCAGTAGAATAGCTGATATCTGTCGGTGATAGCTGATATCCTTAGGGGGCTGGTTCAAATCTGGCTCGAAGGACTTCGTTTTTTTTTTTTAATCCTTTTTTAGAAGCTAAAATTGTCAACATAGGACATTGTAACGTTTCTCATGAATTGCCACTGTAACATGCATGTGGAAGTTTTGATTTCCTGTCATGAGATTCTGTATGAGATGAGGGCTGGGAAATGATGGGGCAAAAGAGTGGTTGCAGAGAACATAGGAGGAGTGTACAGGGAGGTAACGTGATCAGCCGTGTCCTGTGTGACAACACCAAGCACTTGTGCATATCAGTCAGGAAGGTGTTGCACTCTGGGACTTGTAGTTTTGCCCATAAAATGGCTAGCATGGTCTCAAACATCTCAACATGAAAAGTGATGTTGCCTATAAAGCCAGGACTGGCAAAGGTGTCAAGCAAGGAAAAAATATAATGTGTAGAAAATGCTTCTTGAATCCAGTACTCTGTGAGCCTCCAGAAAAATACACTGCCTGATCGTAGTGGAGATCAGCAAGGGGAACAATGTAAATAATAATTGAACATCATGTCAATGTACGCAACCAGGGCTACAACTTCTATTCCTATGCAGTGTATAGAACAGCATATGGAATGCAGCTCGGTGGCAGAGTGCGTGCAATACATCTGTGATATCCCGGGTTAAATCACTGACCTCTTTAAGAGTAGTGTGTTTTTTTGTTTTTACATTTGGGGCTCAGAATATACACCTTTTAATTTTACTGTCCATATGATACAATGCCATCATTTCAGTGAGAGATGCATGTACAGTGAAGTAGTCGAACAGATCATTAAATGCTTTAGATTCTATTGTACATTAGTTACTTTTAGTGAAATTAAGTCCAAAAGACAAAATCCGAAACGGGCAGGAGGGCTGACCGCAGAGAGTGGTTCTGGCTGCTGGGGGGCAGTGCAGTCTCTGACAAGACACTGCATTGAGAAGCCCTGTTTTGCCAAATGTTATGTAAAAAGTATATTGCGGCACAACAGATGTTGCTCTTTGAATGGATGTTAGAAGTGAAAATATTACCACTCGTATTGAGTCCGCAAACACAAAGAAAAAAAGAGACCTCCGACACAAACCTATGGTGGCTCCAGAGCTCCAATCCCTGCTACGGGAGGGGGAAAGAGGCAATAGGAGGTAGTGCATGGTAGGAGTGAAAACGCAAGCACTCGTGTGGACTGCTCAAACACAAATAAAAGTAGCTCCTAAAACCAGAGCAATGGATGTACACAAGTACTTGACCCATGCTCTGGGGGAGGGCTAAACACATGACGAGGCATGACACTTGCATGCCATTGACTGGAAGTCAAGATATGAGAGCGACAATGGAGCATACAAATGGTAAGCCTATGGGCAGGCTGAAGCCCACTGAATTGTAAACAACATGCCTCTTCAAGACCGCGCATGCACTGTCAAGCTGAGACCTAAAAACTCTTGAAGTCATAGCCCCACAGTAAAACAGGGCCTGAATCAAACCACAATTAAAAAGCTATTTTTTCTTTGAAGGTTAGTTTTTGCCATATAGGTTCTATTCTGTACGCTGACTATTTAGTAATGCTGGACCTTACATCAATAGGTCTCCGATGAAAACTAGCTGTCGTGTAAGATTGATAATGTAACAATCTGGTTAATATAGCTAAAAAACAAAATAGTTGGTATAAAAAAAATCCTCTTTGTGGCTTGATGGTAAAAAAATTTGAGGGGGTTGAGCAATCTAGATATTTCGATATGCACATTTGGAGGCTGACTTGAACTGCACATTGGTCCATAGTCAGACGTAAGGCCTTGAGTGTAACTGAAAACATAATGAGGTTCAATGTGTTTTGTGGCTTTTGCATAGCTTCAGGAAGAGGGGATAAAGGCCTGCAGCATTATGAGAACGAACTCTATTCATTTGATAATAGAGTACATTTTGAAATACTAAAAGGACAATACAACTCAGTGGGTCAGTAATGGTCAGACTTATTCAGGTTGAACTCCGCTCATGTTTGCGGAAATGTTTGGGAATAAGTAGATGTCTACATTTTTTTAATAGTTTTAAAGATGTGAGTATATCAAAGCTCCCAGATGAGTGCCTTGGGTAATTGAATTCATCTTAATTGAAAAGTTCTACCAGTGTGAACCAATCATGAGGGGACCCATTAAAACGGTAGTTCTCCCTGAGGGTGTAATTAATGTAGAAGTGACATGTACAGTTATGAGTGAAATGAGGAAGATGAGTTTGAATACAGAATGTAAATTGCTGTCATTAAAATACTGCTCTGAGTTCTATGATCTCAATATAGCTAATAGAGGGTGTGAGGTTGGGCTTTAATAATGGATGGCCAGTGAAATGAATTTTATCTTAAAACAAATGAGTGTAAATGTTTATTTATTTGTTTCCGTTCCAAAATTTACTGAGCATCTATTTTTATATTTTCGAATGTTTTAAAAATTGCGTCAAATGGTAGATTTCTGTATTTTTCAAAATATTGGATATTGTAATTATTGTTACTTTTAAAATCCGTTGTTAATGACCGTCTAGTGCCATCTGAGTATTTTGTGATACATATTTTTTAATGGGCAGAAGATCTAAATGAACAAAGGTTGATTACTGTGAATGAAACCTTGATAAAGCACAGATCATCCTTCTTTTTCTCTGATAGATCCCCACCGAAGGGCAGAGGAGAAGCTGCTCATGTTTTGTGTGCAATTTTATAATGTACTCCACCTAAAGCAGGATAGTCGACGAGTTGCTGTACTATTAAATCTAATGATTCCATGTGTGAGTGGATTATCAAATGCAGGATTTCTCATTCTAGTAATTGTTGCCATTAACATATGGTAGGGAGCAACCAGGAGCTCCCATGCCAGAATAGAAAGAAAACAAGCTTTGGCAAAGCCAGTAGATGTCGCCTATGCAAGGGCTATTGGTATGCAAATATGTTTTAGCCATGTTGTATCCCAGCGTGGCTGCTGTTCATCATGGCCAAAAGTTAGTGGTGTAAAGCAGAGTGGTGTGGAAAGGAGAATTGTAGTGTGGCATAGAGTTGATTTGCATTGAGTTTCGTAGTGTTGTGTAGTGTCATAGAGGGAGTATAGGGTTGTGGAGGAGTATAGTGTCAGAGTTGAGTAGTGTCATAGGGTGGAGTGGCATAGAGTGGAGTAAAGTAGAGGGTGTTGCTTAGAAGCTTGTAGAGTAGAGTGCCTTGGAGTGGAGTAGATTTTCATGGAGTGGCACAGAGTGTTGTAGAGTGGAATGGCATAAAGTATGAGAGTGGAGTGTGTCATAGAGTAGAGTGGCATGGAGTGGCATAGAGGGAGCTGTGTAGAGCATTGTGGAGTCATGTCATAGAGTGGCATAGAGTAGAGTGTTGTGGAGTAACAAAGTGGAGTACAGTGTTATAGAGTGGAGTAGAGAGTCATAGAGTGTGGATTTGAGTGCCATAGAGTGGAGTTCAGTGGCAGAGTGAAGTGCCATAAAGCACAGAGTAGACTGAGCGTATAGTGCAATGGCATATAGTGCGTTGATTGTCAGGAAAGTGGTGTGGAGTGCAGTGAGAGAAGAGTGGCATGGTGCAGGATAAAGTGGAGTACAGTAGCGTGGTGTAGTGTTCAGTGGTGCAGAATAGAGTGGTGTAGAATTGAGTGGTGGAGAGTGCAGTCTTACAGAGTAGAGTGCAATGGTGTGGTGTAGTTCATTGGCATGGAGTGTAGTGGCGCCGTGAGCAGTGTCCTAGATTGCTGTGTCATATAGTAGATTTGTTAGAGTAGAGTGAAGTGGTGTAGAGCAGAGTAGTGCAGAGTAGATTGCAGAAGTGTAGAATACACTGGTGCAGAGTGGATTAGAGTGAGTGGAGTGGCATAGTGTGTAGTGGCATAGAGTGCATTGGTGGAGAGTGCAGTATTTTAGAGTAGCGTGTCAAAGAGTGCAGTGGTATCGTGAAGAGTAAATTGGCATAGAGTGCAATGGTGTAATGAAAAGTGGTATAGAGAGAAATGCTATGGAGTACAGTGGTGCAGAGTAGAATAGAGTGGCGTAGGGTGCAGTGATGTACATTGCAAAGGCGTAGAGTGGCATAGTGTGCAGTGGTGCAGAGTTTTGTACAGGATAGTGGCATATAGTGCAGTGGTGCCGAGTAGTTGGCGTAACGTGCAGTGGCGTAGAGTGCATTGGTTTTGAGTAAAGTGGTGTAGGGTGTGTTTTCAGTAAGTGCCGTAATTTAGAGTAGAGTGGAAGAGAGCACAGTGGTATAGAGTCTAATAGTGCAGAGTGGGTAGACTGGCATAGAGTGCACTGGCATAGAATAGATTGTTTCAAAAGTATAGTGAAAAGGTGTGTATTACTACAGGGTAGAATACAGTGGCACATAATAGTGTTGTACATTGTAGTGTCGTAGAGTTCATTGCCATAGAATGCATTGGCAGAGAGTGCAGTGATGTATAGTATAATGGTGCAGAGTAGAGTGGAGCAGCATAGAGTACAGTGGCATAAAGTAGATTGTTTCAGAGTGAAGTGGAGTGGTGCACGGTAGAGTGCGGTGGCATAGAGTAGTGGCCTAGAGTGCACTGGTGTGGAGTGGTACAGAGTAGAGTGCAGTGTTGTAGAGCGGAGTGGAGTGCCCTAGATGGCAGTGATGTAGAGTGGAGTGTCCTAGACTAGAGTGCAGTGTGCAAAGTAGAGTGGGGTAGAACACATTGGCATGGAGTAGAGTGGTGCGGAGTAGAGCGCAGTGGCACAGAGTATAGTGGCGTAGAGTTCAGTGGAAAAGAGTTCAGTGATGCATAGTCGAGTGTCATAGAGTGCATTGTTGTAGAGTGAAGTAAAATGTCAGAGTTGAGTAGCGGGCAGAGTAGAGTGACATAGAGAGCAGTAGCATAGAGTACCGTGGTGCAGAATAAAATGGAGGGGAGTGCAGTGACATAGAGTACAACAGTGTAGAGTGAGGTAGACTGCAGTTGTGCATTAGTTTTGAGTAAAGTGGTGCAGAGTACATTGGCCTGATGTGCAGTGGTTAGATTAAGTACAATGGCATAGAGTTGAGTGGTGCAGAGTCGAATGGTGCAGCACAGATTGCAATGGCATAGTGGAATGGTGCTGAGCAGATTGTTTCAGAGTAAAGTCAAGTGTAGAGGAGTGGTGTGCAGTGGTGCTGGTTAGAGTGCAGTGGCATAAAGTGCTATGGTGTCGAGTGGAGTGGTTCAGAATAGATAAGAACGGCATAGAGTGGATTGGCAGAGTGCAGTGACATAGAGTGAAGTGGTACAGAGTAGAGTGCAGACTTGCAAATTAGAGTGGCATAGAGTGGAGTGGTAAAGAGTGCAGTGGTGCATAGTACTCTAGTGGGGTAGACTGCATTGGCATAGAGTGGTGCAGAGTAGAGTACAGTGGCGTGGACTTGTGCAGAGTAGAGTATGCATGGTGTAGTAGCGCACTGCCATTACAGACAACATATCTTCAATTGAAATGGCCATTACATTTGTGCAGATGTGCAGTTTTACTGATAAAAGTATAGAGCACACTCTTCTGTGCTGCCTCCTAATTGGCCAGCTAATGCCAGGTGTTACTTGCTTTTTCTCTGAAGCATGAACCAAGCACAGATTGATTCATCTTAATTAGTGTCCCTCCGCTGCTTGTGCTGTGATTAAGGTGCTATTTGTTTTCCTCCTACCCTCTTCTCCGTTGAGGTTCTTCCCTTCTCACCCCGCACTCAGTCTATCTCCACAACACTGCCAGCAGCTGACTTAATCACCTTAATCAGCCAGTTCTGAATCGGAAGGTATCAGATGTTTACATAGATCCTAGGTCGAGATAGTCAGTAACATTGTATTAGAATTGTATTTCTACAGCAATAATTGCATTTCTATTGCACAAGGCTGTGAAGCGCTATAGGGTAATTCAGTGGCAACTCGGCCAACTTTCCATGCCACCTAAGTCCAGTCAGTGCTATTCCACTCCACCCATTGCCATTCCACTCCTCTGCACTAAATGCTTCTCCCCTCAATGCCTCGCCACTCCACTCAATGGCACTCCACTCCTCCCTACTCCGTGCCACCCCAGTCCAGTCCACGCCATTTCACTCCTCTCCACATAATGCCATTCCATTCCACTCAATGCCATTCCGTTCCTCACCACACCACACCACGCCACTACACACCCCTCTGCTCAGTGCCACTCCTCGTAATGGCACTCCACTCATGCAGTGCCCCTCTACTCCATGCCAGTCCACTCTTCTCCACTCAATGTCATGCCACTCAGTGCCACACTACGCAATCTACTCAACCACACTCCATGCCAATCCACTCCCCTCAATGCTCCTCCACTCATTGCCACACTACATGCCACCACACTAAGTGCCACTCCTCTCTACCGAATGCCACTCCACTTCACTCATTATCACTCCACACCGCTCCATGCCACTTCATACCACTCCATGCCACTACACTGCCACTCTACACCACTACACTCAATGCCACTCCTCTCCATTCCACTACACTCCGTGCCCCTCTACTCCACCCAATGTCCTTCTACTCTACCAAATGCCCCTCTACTGTAACCAATGTCCCTTCACTCCACTCTTTGCCCCTTCACTCCACTCTTTGCCCCTTCACTCAACTCCATGCCATGCCACTCTACACCATGCCATGTCGCTGAATGCCACGCCACTCCAATCGTGCCACTCTGCTCTTCTCCGTGCATCTCTACTCTACTTCATCAAAGCCAATAGATATCACATATACGAGACCTATTGACTTTGCCATTGTTTGTTTATCATTATGAAGTTGAAGAAAAAGGCCCCCGGCCTATGTAGGGTAATGGAATACCTATGACCATTTTTTTTTTTTTTTTTTTTTTTTTAAGTACCCAGATTTTCTCAAGGAAGTAAAATGCGCAATCACTCACTGTTTTTTGTTAAGTGCACTATACAGCTACAGTTAAGTTGTTTTCTTGTAGCGAGAAAGCAAGACACACAAATGATGGGCGGCATGTGGAGCAAATCAAACATTCACCCGCAGTCAAGAGATCTTGGTTTGAATTCTCACCCTAAGTGTGCCAGGTATGCCCAGACGGGGTTCCAGGCTCACTGTGCCACTAGATTCAAGGTAGTCTGGCTGATGAGCGGTGATACCCGAAACTGGTCTCAGGATGCTTGTTTCTGGTCCAGGGAGGACCTGGCTTGGCAGTGCGGACTGGACTGTTCCCATGAGGGTCAAGACTGATTTGCATATGGCTGGGTCTAAACTGGGGTGACACGATGAGCAAAATAAAGATGGATTTAACCCAGATCTCTTGGATGGGATGAATGTTTGATTTGTTACGCATTCCGTCCATCATTTGTGAGTCTTGTTTTCTTGTAGCGAGCATGCTAGGAAATTGAGGCAATATGTGTGGGACTACAAAAAGGCGTTTATACTTATTGAGGGAGAGTTCTCGGTGCGCTGCCAGAGGCCGAAGTAAATTGAGACTGCTGAAGCATGGTGAGGTCACTACACACACAGGCCTGGGAGTTCTGGTTACACGCAGCAAGAGTGCTAACATAATAGCAGTGTTAGGGTGCTAGCAGCTAAAGTTAACGTCCTTTACCCACATAGATCTTGAGTACCTTGTACACACACAGAAGCTACTTTGAAACATAGTGGCAGCAGATTGTGTAAAAGAGCGTTAGAATAGAACCTTGAATGGTCTAAAGTTACCAGCGTAGATAATTTACCAGAAAGAGGACTTGTTGCAGGTCTGGAAGGGGTGGAAGGAGGAGCGACACGTCATTTAGTATTTGTCGTGATCTCTGTGAACAGAAGAGATGAAGGGACAGGATCGCATTTGAGAGAAGAAAACAGACTGGGCAGATTGGTGAAAGGGAATAGAGTCAACATAGATAAGTGAAGGGGGTAGTCAGAAGGGTGGAATATTTATACCAAGTCTCAGATGTCCTGCCGAGTGCCCCAGTAACATATCGCCAAGAAGAAAGATTTGCCTCCAACACCACCTAGAATTGGGTTCTAGCCTTCTAGCACCCAATTCAGGGGTTCTGATCCACTAGCGCCTAATAGTTGGCTGGATTTTGTTAGCGGCCAGACCAGGGGATAGCCCGGCTAGCTGCATGTAGTGACCAGGAGCAGGACTTGGCTCCACTAGTACCTACAGCTTTGACTTTGGCCTAGCCCTAGATCCTAGAAGTGGATTTGGTATCACTAGCACCTAGAAGTGTGTTTAATCTCCAGCAGCGCATCGAGGCAGGTTTCCAGAGGTATAGAGAGAGGGAGAAAAAGACATGGATTTGTACCGAAGGACGCTTGGTATTCCTGCTGTGTCTGGTGTGCTGTGTAAATGTCTTGCCTACTTCATGAATGTATACTACATCTAAAGCTCCTCGTTACACAACCTCTTGGTTTGATTAGCGAGTACGGATGTTTGGTTTTCCTCAAATATGCAAAGCACTCCGACACACTTTCCAAGAGCCAAAGTGTTACAGAAAGAGCAAATAAACAGCTCCCATCTATGGGTTCTGGCCTGGTTGCACCTCCAAATTACAGGAAGCCGTTCGACCTGCCTTTCCTGGCAGATACCCAATAACTAATACTAACCCATTTAATCTGCTTCTGACCTCACTGTTGCAGCCCAGCCTGGTTCCTGGCCACAAGTTTGACACTTAGATTTAAAGAAAGAGGGGCACGGTAAGGCTTTGCCAGTATCCCAGGGTGATTTGTTGTAACCCTTACTTCGTATGTATGTAATATTGAACATATCTGGGTAAAGTCTGCGCTATATAAAACTGCATAAATAAATATGTAGATCCTGTAAACTGCCACACTTACACCAGTCATGTAATCCCACAATAACGAATTTCCTGAACCAGAAGCCATTTCAGGTTAAAAGTGTGGTTGTTGACAAAGACACACTAACCTTTGCATGGTAGTAGGTCAGTACAGTACATGAAACTCACTAGAGTACATCATCAGGATAAAATGCTGCTGAAATGAGCTTGGCAACCCTAGAAAATGAAATTATAGAATTGTTTGTAGGATTCTAGACATTCAAATGAGAATTCGCTTTTCTGGTGCAGCCAATATGACTTGAAATTCCTAGTGTCTTTAATACAATGTTTTCTTAGAAGAGTAGTAGGGTGATGTATGAAATCAAATAGCTGTATTTTCATACTGACAAGGCGTTGTGAAATTAAAGATATACATTGACCCTAAGCTAGAAAACAGGGCACTGTAAAGAATTAATGCCCAGTTTAAGAGCTCGGACAATGAAGAAAGGGCCTTGTGGGGTAAAAATGAATGATCCTATCTGTAATGTTGATTATTTGTAACACTTTCTGCACTTAGTGTTTTCTCACCTCAATGTGCTGAATGAGCCGCCCAGTTGGAAATGTGGAACCAAGAACATTGAAATATGGTTACAAGATAAAGGGGAGCATGTCATCAGGCAGAATGCATGTTTTGAGTAGCAGGCCTTGGGTACCTGACTAAAGGCAGGGACAAAGGATAAGCCAGTGGGATGGAGAGGGCAGTGTAAACAGGAGAAGGTAAAGGGTAGACATCGTGGTAATCTGTTGTAGAGATACCAGGGCAGGCAGAACAAGCCTCTTGGAGTCAGAACACTGCTGTTACCTCTTGGCCTTCAGAGTGCACTAAGATGACCTCTCCTTCAACCTCTCTTTATGGATGTATTTGAATAACTGAAGGACCTTGTTTCCAAGGTGGAATTTGCTTCTTGGTGTACAACGGGATCCAGGTCTCAGGCTTGGCCCAGGTCTCAGACTTGGTCCAGGTCTCCGCTGTATCCAGGTTTGAGCACTCAACAAATTAAATGTGGCCTGGATAGAGCTTTCAGTACTTTAGCTGTCCCTGTAAGGTTATCACAGTGGTTGTCGACCAAGGGTAGAGTTCTCTTGACCAGTGAGGAGTGGAGCAAATGTTTAAGTTGTGTGGAGAGTTCCAGGTGAAAGATGACTTTCACTAAAGCCTTTCTGGACCACACCAGAAGAGATGTGCAGGGTCAGATAATTATGTCCACAGGGCTTCTGGTACAACAGGGAGTGGGACTATTTGTGCAAAACGTTTATTGGGATGACCTGTACACAATGCCTTGCCTTTTTCCTATGCCTGTCCATGCATTTTCCTGGGAAATACTGTGTTGCACCATCTTAACAGATGTGTATCAATCATACATAGCCCTAGATGCCCCAAAACAACCAATACATATTCTCAGAGAAGCCCAGTACTGCTAAGACCTTGTTCTACTTCCCATAGAGAGAGTGTGACTTGCCTAGCCCCAGGTTATCTGCACATCTCTTTTTGCATGTCCCGTTTTCTGAACATTCGCCTGGATGGGTCTATAACTGCCTGCCTCATGACAGTGGTACAGCAGCTTATAATCCATGGAATGGAGAGATGAAATCCAGTTTAAAAGCTCTACAGAATTTCTGTAATAAAACATCCATTTTGTAGCCCCTGTTTCTCTGTGCCCTAACAGCCCAGTGAGTAGAAGACAAAGAAGGTGGTAAGAACACAGACTTTGTGGTCTGCATTCTTGAAACTTTAAAAATACTTTTTCCTCAATCCATGACTTTAAATTTAACTCCTGGTTTTTGAGTTTTTTGATAGTTAAAAACTGCAAAACATTTTCTGTCTGTGACTGTTTACATTTCACTCCTAGCTTCCCCTAGAAGGCAATCCACCTCCCTCTTCCTTTTTAGGTCTTGCAGACCTGCGTTGCAGCACGTATGCGCTGCTCGCTCTGCGAGGCTTTTTGTAATCAAGCAGATTTCAGAAGTGGACTTGAAGCCCCGCCCATCATTCCTATTGACTGGTGTCATCGTTTATGCTAAACGCTGGCTTCCGATTCAAAATGAGGCTTCTTTGTTACCGCCCTGTCTCCTTCTCGGACGTCCCATCCGGACTGGATCTTTCACTTGCGGTGTTACACTGTCTCCTTTATTAGTGGATAAGCACTCGCTGTGCTCCTTCTGCTTTAGCAAGGCCGGTCCCGCTTCACGTACCACCATGTACCGCGCTATAGCAGAGCGCTTGTGTTTTTTTTAAATTGTGTAATGCTTCTTTTATTTATTTATTTACGGGTGCTGCGATTGTTGAAAAAGTAAAGAAATAGATGGTTTTTTCTATTTCTTTACTTTGGCAGCAACCGCGGCACCCGCGCTTTACCTTCAGCCATGTTACGGTAAAGAGCGGGTGCCGCGATTGTTGAAAAAGTAAAGAGAGAGGTTTTTTTCTATTTGTTTACTTTTGCTACAACCACGACACCCGCGCTTTACTTTAACATGGTTAAAGGTAAAGCACGGGTGCCGCGACTGCTGCAAAAGTAAAGAAATAGAAAAAAACATCTATGTCTTTACTTTTTCAACAATCGCAGCACCCGCCAGTTACAGTACGAGCACGTAGCTACCTTTTAGTCCTATGCAACTTATCGGGTGATTGACTTATGTAGGTTATCACCTTGGTTTGATGACCAGGTTAATGTTGATGTAATGTTTGTCATTCTCGAACTCTCTTCACGTGACCCGCGACGCCGGACAAAACATTTACTCAGGACCAGCCCACATACCCTGCCCACTCCTCTCGGGCACGAGCAGATGCCTCACGAGGCAGTGCACTGTTGTTGTGGGGGGCTCTGGCTACACAATGAGCCGAGGCTGGGTGTGGGACGGACTGTAGCAGGCAGCTCAGATTCAGGGCTCCAGTCTCGGGAATTCAAGCACAGCGAACCGGTAAGTTTCTTATAAGTGGCTAAAAATCATACCTGAAACCTTGTATTCCAGAGAGGCAGCAAGCAGTGTTTGTTTTGTTGATGCACTGTGACTCGTATGCCGGTAAAAGCGCTACAAGACCAAGTTATTGGCGGGCGGGCGCACGCTTTTACAAGTATAACAACGGTGTTTGCAGCATTACATCCGGAAACCGCCCTATCACAGGCCGAGCCTTCCCCGCCTCTCACGTGTTTGAGAATAAAAGTGTGTTTCTCAATCTCTCCTGCTCTGTTTATTTCCGGACTTTCAGTTCCCTATTCCCGGAGAACGACAGTAGAACGAGTCTACCCCGCCATAGGGCAATGCTTCTGATTATGTTATATTTGGTTATCTCATACATTGGATGGTATTTATGTCCCACACACTAGTAAAGCCATCTCCGGAGCGAGGAGCGTACGGGGCTGCAGCAGGCGCTCGGCTCGAGAGAGACCAGATTCTCGAGGCCTTCATTAGTGACAGATTAACCCTTTTCATCCAGTACATAATTGGTCACCTTGGGGGGGGGGGATCAGACACATTAATCCTGCGCATGCCATTTGAACTTTCCTGTAGACCTCATTCGTGTCACTCACTCACTGTAACCAATTGAGTCTTATTCATACTCCTCAGATGTATATCTCATATGCAGACCGCATCCTGGTTCATCAAGCCCCAGCGCACGTGTGTGAACGTTCTGAACAAAATGGGTTCTGGGCACAGGGAAAAGGCAACAAACTACCAATTCACTCTTCTTAAACTGGGAAAGGTAGGACTAGGCATTTTGTGCGTGATATTTGATTTTATGTTGGTAAACAGAAAATCACACCGGCTGAGCTGAGCATGTTCTCATCCAGAACATAGACAACATTCTTGGAAAGAGGCCATTGCAGCTTGGCAGGTGTCAAGTGTGAAGCCTTATCTCTGGTTTCTAGGGCAGTTAGTCCTTACTGGACAGCATCTTCGGGTAGTATTGTCGTCGCCACTCGTGGCTTGAGGCTTGGGTACTATTTCAATCCAGGTTATGTTCTGTGTGCTGTAGTTAGGACTTGTACTCCGGGGATGTATAGTGTTTGGAACTCTGATATGGTGTGACAAAAATAATTACACTTAAAAGTCTCTATGTACAGCCAGGACTGTATCTTTAAACAAGCAATTGCAATGCAATAGGTCTTGCATTTACCCGAGTTTAAGCTATTGGCATTGTAAATGACAATGCCTTTTATTTATGTCTTAAAAACCAAAACATAAATAAAATGCATTGTCATTTACAATGCCAATAGCTCAAACTCGCATAAATGCGAGACCTATTGCATTGCACATGCTTGTTTAAAAATGTAAAAAGGCAAAATACACTTCAGAGGCTAGCCAGAATGTATTTAAGAGGTTGCTTAATCTGCTTTATGGTTTAAACTGTGTTTGGAATGTGTAGCACTCGTTTTTAGCTACAAAAGGTTATTTGTTTAAGTGCACGAACAGCAGTATTTTTTAGTGGCTTTAGATCTGGGCGTTGAAACTACAAAGTGTGGCTTGAGATTGTCTGTATCCAAGGAGATTTAGATTTAGGAGCAGCTCCCTGCCCACTAGTTTATGTTTAAGGTCACTTGCCCCTTACATAGTTTTCCTACTGGTAGTTGCTTCTGTCCCCTGATTGGTTCCTGGGTCTAGGGTTTCTATTTGACTCCTGGCTTAGGGTTAGAGTTCTGATTTGCTGATAGGTTTAGGGTTTTGATTGGCCCCTAGAGCTAGGGTTTCCATTGGGCTTAGGGTTTAGCTTTTTATTGGTTGCTAGGTCTAGGGCTGTGATAGGTTGAAAGGGCCATGGCTCCCATTGGTACTAGGGTAGGTCCTAGTTCCTCCAGGCTGTCAAGCTATCAAACAAAATTGTATAGGCACAAAAAGAGGTGGACTAGCTGTTCTATTCGAGCAAGCAATAAATCTCACCAAAGCTGATGACATTTCTATATAAGGTTGCAAGGCTCTCATTATCAGATGCAACCCTACAGCAACTTCCTCCTTAAACTTCCTTCTCATTTACATACTGCCACCTAGTAAAGCAACAACTACAAACCAATTACAAATGGACCTTTCCTTGGCAGACTGATAGAAAAGCAGCATTCGCTCAGATGTCATGGTTTCATGAAGATAACTCCATATGTTCAGGCTACCAAACAGGACTCCGCCCAGGAAGAGGCATAGAATCTGCTGCATTGCCAACTTGATTACGCCAATGACTGCTACCACGGGTCATCATTATCAACTAAGAAAAGACTACAAAGGATTCAGACCCCTGCAGTCAGACTACTCCAAACATTTCAAGCCACAAGCCCACATATCCCTTGCCTTAAGAGCCCTACATTGGTTACCAGTTGCCAGAAGATCAACCTTCAAGGTGTCATATGTCCCACAAAGCAATACGTGGACCAGGACTGCTTTTCATCAGATACAAAATCACCAAATACATTTAACAAAGGAACTTCTGCTCAAGGTTGGCACCTCGCCTCAAAACCCCACCATACAAGGAAAAAAAACCTAGGTGGTACATCTTTCTCTTTTCAAGCAGCCAAACTATGGAATTCATTATCCCCAAACACAAAATCCACGGATAACTATTTTTTAACTTCCGTAGACTACTCGAGTTGGTTCTTTCCTACATAACCATCATACCCTAACACTAATGTACAACATATCCCTATGTTTGTAAACATGTGTAATTTATTATATGTATGTATCTAGATGTGTGTATTTCTTTGTACAAATATCTATAACTATAATTTTTAAAATATATAGATATACTTTTAGTTCTGCTTAATAAATGTATATATTACTTATGCTTAACATGTTTATACATCACTGCATAGTTTTCATATTAGTTATTTGATTAAATGCTAATGGGTCTCTGTTTTATTCATCTATCACAATATGTAAATATTAGAACTATTTTACCTACAAGTGCTTTACTACTAAAATATTGAGGAAAAGATAAAATGTAAATTAAAATAGTTGTAAAAATGCACAAATAAATTAGCTTAAAGTACAGCAACTCTTGAAAGTCTGAGTTTATACAATACAGCTTTAAATCTCTATATATATCATCTTCCGTATACATGTAAACACTTTCCATGCAATTATGTATCTGTATATTTGTTACCTTACCCCTACTGTAGAAGAAGAAAGAAAAAAAAGAAAACTCCTTTGACTCTCTCCATTGAACTTCTCTCTCATTCTTTACCTCACTTAATATATCCCTTAGCTCCACTCTCTGACTCACCCATACCTCATTCTACTACTGTGACCTCAAAATAACCCTTTCCAGACTGTTCCCTCCTATATCCCTCTTTGGCTCACCCCAAACCTAATTTTGCTACTATGGTCCCCTAAACAACTCTTTCTACATTATTCGCTTCTGTGGCCCTCATTTGACTCATCCCACATCCCATTTTACTTGGATCTCCCTAATCCCTTTCTAGAGGCTCTTCCCTCCTCCATCTCTCCTTTTACTCATCACAAACCTCTTCTTACTACTATTATCTCCAAATAACACATTCTAGACTTTTCCCTCTTCTATCCCTCCATTATCCTGTTCAATCTAACTAACAGACTAGCACGCCCACCGCTTAAATTAACTCAAATTTCCTATACTAATCCACCACTAATCCTTTTTGGGTTTCGAAGTAGAGTGCTACTCGCCGAAAAGGGCTTTGACGCCTCGTCCGGGGTAGTAAGCACAATATAAATACAATTGCAATGTTAATAGTTTCAAGACCAGTTTATAGGAACAGGTGACTTTTGATTAGTACAGATCTCCAGATGCTTTAAAGTGGGAACAATTGGGTAGAAAGGATGCAGACGCCCAGGAAACTGTGAATACAGACCAAACTACATTTTGCAAAGGATACACTGTGAGGGGCAATTCTGGAAACCTTAGTGGTTATGTAAACCGCTCTGACACAATTGAAACTGTGATAAAAGTCCAGCTGAAGACAAGTGAGAGTAAAAAAGAGACAGAAGGCAGAAAAAAGAGGGAGCAAGAGAGGAGGAGATATCTGCTGACAAAAAAAAATTCCAGATAGACACAGGCTGCAGTCAGGAGTGAGCCCACTAAGTGAAAGGATGAAACCAGGGACGCAGCATGTCTGTATCTCTACCACCCTCAACTCCTTCCATCCCAGCGCCTCTTCTGGCAGCTGCATTACGCTCTGCATCCTTCTCCCTCTCTGACAGTGTCCCAGCACAATACTCGGCTCAATACCCAGCTCGAAAGTCTGGATGTCAATTGAGGTCATGGCCTACAGGCTGGTCCCATTGATTCTGTGTGGTACTTAAATGCGCGTATGCAGGCAGCGAAGGACGTCCATTGCACTCTGCAACACTTAAGTAGCACTTTCGCTTGGAAAGTCTGTTAGAGTGGATAATGGAGGCTTGATGCGCCAAGGAGGATTCCTAGGCATAACCTTCTGCGCATGATGTTTTCATGAAGGGTAGAAAATTGAGTTTGCAGGGTCTTGACTTTGGGCTGCTGGTGCTGAGGAGAGAGGCGCGTTGCCAGGAAATGGCCTTCCTGCAGGGCCTGAAAGGAGAGGCCTGAGTGTGCTCTCTCCACTCGAAGGGTGTTCTCTGATGGCTGAAATCGCAGTTTTTGGTACAGCTAAGCTCGGTTCGACTAGAAGCACCAATGCCCATGTATTGGCTCCCTGAGAAAACGAATGTGCTCTCTCCCTGCTCACTAATGCTCTCTCCCTGCTCACTAATGCTCTCTCCCTGCTCACTCAGGTTCTGCGCTATGTCCCTGTAACTGGCATGAATACTTTCTTGCGCTCTCCCTTTTCCTCTTCTGTTCTATCTCTTATTCCTTTGCTTTTTTTTATTTAAGAAGCTTTAATCTATCTTTTGCTGTTGTTACTTCAGAACGGTAATATTGTCTAAGGGAAAGTACAAAGAAGTGTTGGGAAGTTAGCCTAATAAGTGAAAAGGAGACCCTTATCTGATACTCTCCACCGTAAGCCCAGTGCTCAGGCTCCCTCGGGTCACGCTGCTCCCGCCCTAGGGTTCTTTTATCCTCCTGATACCAATCCCAGGCAGCCTCTTTACTTTTCCCCCAATATACTCTTCTTCTTCAAGCCCTGTTCACCTTCCAGTCCTTGCGTCTAAAATTATAATTCACTTATAAAGCACATTTCGAGTTTTGCACCTCGTGATAGATGAAAACCTTCGATACTACCACATTATATTGCCCGTTTTTTTACGCAATCAGTCGGATCTCGATTTAACAGTACCACTGGGCACGAGGCTCTAATTCTTGGCCCAGCTTGTACTTCATTCATCCTTTCTGGCCGTCCGTATCCGTTATTGTGTCTCTGCCTCTGACTGACTCCGTCTCTCGCCCCGCCCCCTCCGCTCTCCCGCCCCGCCCCCGTCCTTTGGATTGCATTCCTCACAATCTCCATTGACCCACTTTTCACTCTGGGAGCTCAGGCTGCCTCTGGAGCAGTAATCTGAGAGAGATGCAAATTACTTTCCCTTCGGCGAGCAGAGTCCGCTTTCATGCGCCTCTTCTCCCCGTCCTTCTCTGGGGACCCTCCCGCGTCCTCCTCTTCGTCACCTTCCTGTATATTTCTGCGTTTCCTGTACATCCTGCTTTCCATGTATTGACTTTATGCTTTGCAGGGCTCCAGGTCTGGCTGCTGGTGGGCCCTCCTATCTGCAGAGCTTACAGGCCTTGAGTTTTGAGTGAGAGCATGTGACGGTAGCAAAGTCAGGGAAAGTATGGGTTAATTACCAAACGTGGTGCATCAGAGGACAATACACTTTAGAGATTCGCACACATGTATACGAAGGGTGACAGGGCTGTGAGTGCAGAAATGTGAATCATTGATTGTCGGGTTGACATAATCGTGCATGTGTTTTTTACGTGGTGCTTAATACTGATGTTCGATTTTAAGTCACATGTCAAGTCAAGTCAATTAATCTTTATTCGGATATAAAAATACCCACAAAAGAACATGACACATACAAAATAAGACATTTCATGATTAAAACACGTTATGCATGGTTAAAAAACATTTAAAATACTTCACATCAACGGGAGTTGGCCAGAGCAACAGCGCTAAAATAACGGGAACATGGGATTGTAGGGCCACAAGGTAAAAAAGACCCCGAACATAGCAGCATGATATAAAGTGAAAAAATACAAGAGTTTGGCAAATTTAAAACGGGATACCATAACGTGGGCCAGGCCTCTGTAAACAACATAATTCACCATTATAACAGTAAGCCAGCCCATACATATTAGTAAATGGGTCCTTGGCTGGTAAAATGTTAAGAAAAAATGCAAAGGAACTGCATAAAAACAGCTACCAAAAAACAAGGAACCATGGCTATGTTTATGCGTCCCATCCATCCCTAACCTCTGAAACCAAGGTAGCTACACCTCATTTCTAGTCTTCCTAAGTATTGCAGCTAATCTTAAAAAGTTCACAGTGCAGAACAACGTAAGGGGGTCAGAGGAAAGTTTCAAAAACAAGAGTGCCACCTTAACCTGGGTAAATTTATTATTTCTTAAAATGGATTTTAAAAATAAAACCCTCGGGTACTCGTATAAAGAACAAAAAAAGACAAAATGAAGAGTATCCTGCGGAGATCTTAGATCGTAGCCGCAAGGACCCTTTATGTCAACGTCTGTTGTGTACCCTGCAGGAACAGATAAAATATGATGCAAAAGATTCAATCTGAATCTAGTCATTAAAAATCTATCATTTTTGTTATATATATACACGCCAGGTAGGGTTCCAGACCCGGTAATGATTTTGTTAACAGGTGGCCTCTCACTGAGACTTTCAGAAGTTCGCTATCCTCTCTTTCACAGGCTAAGCGCCGAAGAAATTCAGATTTTATAACACCCATTGGTCAAGATGGAATAGAGATGTTAAACGTCATCAAACACGTTTTTGCTGAGCCTGTCACCCGTTGCCCTCTGGGTCCTGCTCCAAAGGGGTTTCCATTGGCTTCTGCTCACCCTCCACCCCTGAGCCCTCGCTGCTCCTCGCCCATGGTCATCCACAGAGATTCCCTGCGCACTTCTCCTTACAGCTTCCCATGGGCTTCACCAGGGGTTCGAAGAATTGTTGGGTAGAAGGGCCTTAAACAGTGCTGTAAATGAGCAAGTACTCACATGTACTGTGTGCCTACACTTCCTTCGTTTGAAAGGGAGAGGACCTGCACTTCCTAGTATGGATGCAATACTTTCAATAGGAAAGTGCCTGCACTTCACAGTAGCTAACAGGTACTCTGGGATAGTGAGAACCCACGCTTTCATATTTCCATTTCAAGAGCTAGCCTTAACAATTGTGTCCTAAGCCTAGTGCTTGTTTCAGTCACAGACAGGGAGGCAGTAACATCAGGCTGAGTTATAATAGGATCCTGAAAGAGAAATTGGCTGCACCACTTGTACTCTATTTATTGTCTAAGTGAGAAAAAGAGGCCCTTGAGCTCTTGCAGAATGCTGGCTGGAGAGTGTACTTACACACTGTTGTGTTGCATAGGTGTGTCGGGTATGACCACATGTGGTGATGCTGAATGTTGAGTGTGGTGAGCTGGGAATGAAACTCATGTTATTGTTGGTGGGTGGAGGAACTGGACCACATCTGGTACACTTGTCCAACTAGCTGACAAGCAGTTTTTGTTTACCAGAATGTGTCATGGGTTTAGGTATTCAAGGCCTCCGCGCCTCTTCCTGTGACTCTCTTAAGCAAACTGAGAGGAACACTCTTTCCTCACCATCTGTAAGAGAGCTACATTGATAGTCCTTGTTATGTTTAGAACTGCCATGGTCTGCCCTCAGCCAGTCCATTGTTGGCATGTATTTTAAAAGCATGCAGCACTACCTGAATGTGTTCAGTGCTTAAAGAACAAAATGGCACATGAAGCAATAATGAATCGACTCTTATTTATTCACCAAGGCAACCAGAGATGATCTCACCACCTGATCTGCCAACCAATACTGTTCTATCCTAACAGTACTTGATGGAATATTAATGGAATCACAATATTTTGTCAAACACAACATACGATGCTCCTTTATAAACAATACAAAGAGATGAAACAAAATGGAGCACAACAAATCAAACCCCAGATTGCCTTTTATATACATTCATGCTTCCACCTTTCTGGGTTGATATTGCCACTACATCTCAGACACTTACACTCTGGGTTGGTTCAACACAATCTGTACATCTGTGGTTATATAATATGGAACTGTTCTCACCCATCACCCAGCAGACTACACAACTCATTTCGCTCACTATAACTGAACAGCCGACTCACATTCCACGTATGCCAAAGGACCCTATGATCAGCCCAGCTCTCCCACGCCGTGGAGCCCCGCACCAGAAAGACCAGGTCGGAAGGCCGCGTCTTTTCCTTCCTCGCGGCCAGAGCCAGGAACGCCCTTCCACTCCACCTCACACAAACATCGCTCCCCATCTTCGCGAGAAACCACAAAACCTGGCTCTTCGACAGACCCCCCTCCTTGATGGACTGGAACCTGCACCAGGTGAGTAGCAGCGCTTAAACACTTGATTGATTGACACTTCTTTTGTACTTTCCCTTCGCCAATATTACCGTTCTGAAGTAACTGCAGCAAAAGATAGAGTACTTTACAAAGCTTCTTAATAAAAAAGCAAAGGAATAAAAGATAAAACATGAGAAAAAGAGAGAGAGCACAAGAAAGTATTCATGCGAGTTGCAGGCGCAGAACCTGAGTGAGCAGGGAGAGAGCATTAGTGAGCAGGGACATGGCATTAGTGGGCAGCGAGAGAGCCCAAGAACCTGCTATCTGACATCCACTCTGGCAAGCACCTGCTATCTGAACACCCTTCTTAATCTCATTGCACCACATGTGTCATATATATGTATATGTGTATGTGCCGGTCACCACTAGGTAGTTATAGTTGGGTCTCATTTTTCATAAAAAGTGTTTTTTTTGTTTTGGTTTGCTTATAACTTTGGCTCGGTTTGATGAATCTTCACAAAATTTCCCCAAAAAAGCTCATCAACCTCAGCTCATTACTGGAGAGTTTTGGGGTGATCCATCCGGCAGGGGCAAGAAAAAAGGGGGTCCCAAAATGCAAACTTCCCCATGCATTTTCCATAGACTTCTCTAGGCAGGGCTATAGCAGAAACTACTGAACGGAATTACACCACATTAGGCAGGAAGCTAGATCTTAGTCCACGGATTGTGCTTTTGTGATTTGGTGTAAATCCATTCACTAGTTTTTGGGACATGCAAGGGCAAAAATAATTGTATATCTGGACAGTTGGGTCCGCGAGAGTCTTGAGTGCACCAGTTTAAAATTAAAGCGTTTTGATAGGGCAAGGGAGCTTTATTTCCCATGGGCCATCTCGCTCTTGCGGGAGTCAGACGCTCTACTTTGTTTCTATGGAGAGCCTGACAAAATTGGGAGGGGGCCATTTGGCCCCTCCTCCCCGAGCTTCCTAAGGCTGAGGGGCTGCAATTTGTTTATATGGGAGGGGAACCACGCGACCCTTCATTCTGAGGACCCCAACCCAAGGCCGAAATGTGACAAAATGGGGAAGGGGGTTGCAGGGCCCCTCTGCTGAAAGGCCCCGGGTAGCCCAACACCAGAAATCTGGTAAAATGCAGAGTGGGGCAACGTGGCCCCCTTCTCAGAGCCAATAAAGGCCCCGGTGAGCCCACCCCGGGCCATTACATTCTGGGAGTGGGCAAGTCCGGGAAAATTCCAAGTCCACTCCCAGTGTGCAGGAGCTTTGAAAATGCCCCTGCCCTCTGTGAGTGGACTTTTGATCTGTTACCCTGCCTGCACTGATGCGGGCAGGGAACCGACCAAAATATTGCTCCCACCTGCAGAGAGCAGCATTAGGGAGTAATGCCAACTCTCTCTGCTAGTGGGCAGCCAGCTGGGGCTACAGGGGCCTTGGGGGGCACCCCGTGTCCCCCATCAAGTGTATGGTGGGTGGGCACCAGAGCACCCACCTTTTACTAATGTGGGCCCAGGGGTCCCCGGGGCTGATAACTTCCACAAGAAGGGTGGCCACGTACCCCCCTCCACTTAAACATCAAGCTGGGTCCAGGGAGATGGGGACCCCGGGACCGATATCGACCTGGGAGGGGGGGGGGGGGGCATGCCGTCCCTTTAATTTGAAGGAGTAGCCTGGGGAATGGTTTCCCCAGGGCCTAACAAGGCTCAGGGAGGGGGGAGGGGCACACAGCCTCCCTTCCTTTAATAAAAAACAAATTGCACTGGGGGGATGGGGTCCCCAGGGCCAAATAAGGCTCTGGAATGGGGGCTACGTGCCCCCCACCCATATTATAAAAATAAAAGACCCTGGGGAATGAGATCCCCAGGGCCTAATAAGGCGTGCGGAGTGGGGCAATGCGGTCCCCCTCCCCCTTAATTTTTTATTTTTTAAAAGGCCCTGGGGGGGATGGGTCCCCATGGCCTAATAGGGCTCAGGGAGTGAGGCCATGCAACTCCCTTCCACTTTAAAAAAGAAATAGTCCCTGAGTGGATGGGCCCTGTGGCCAAACCCCAATGTGCATGACCAAAGGCCCTGCGCAGTGTGGGGTTGGCTGCTTTTATGGGGGTTGGCCACAGGTGCTGCAGCCAACCCCCGCTGCACACAGCTGAAGGCCATGCATGACGAGGAATTGAATTTACTTATCATAAATAAATATTACTTTACGTTTAAAAAAAAAAAAACTAGAAATTCACTGGAAAAAAGTTAAAATAACGTTCTAATTAGGTATGATAAAAATCTTTTCTAAAAAAAACTAAAATTCACTGAAAAAAAATAGGTTACGGTTATTTTATAGTTAGGTGAACTTGTCAGTGACAACATTTACATTTTGAATAAATAAAAAAACACGTTCACCAGTTCAGTCAGTCAAATCACTTTATTCGATTTTTGGATAATAATATCATAAAAGTACAAAGGTACAGGATAAAAAAGAAAACATCCACCATAATAAAAAGAGGTGAATAAAATGGAGAGAATTGTACAAATTATTAAAAAGACTGGGTAAAACATCGATCAAAAAGAGAAAAGCACAAACAATTTTTACATGGCTTTTACGTTGTCGTCTAGTCTTCCATGAAAGAAGTAAAAAAGACGCCACAAAATAACCAACTTAATTATCAGGCAGTGATTGTTAAAAATACATTCGTGGGCGACATTGTGTAAAGATATATATGCGCATAAGTGGCCGAATAAATCTCTTGCAGTGTTCCATGTAAAAATTACAAAAGAAAGATGTGTAGATTTGATTGACCAGAAACACCATCACACGGACAAGGAGGAAGATCCTGTACAGAGTAGATTCCTGATGGATAGGCCAACGCACAAGGGATAAAATACAGTTGAAACGTCACTAAAATAAATCTATGACGTAAATTTGTCACGGTGAGTAAATATGGGGCAATGCCTTCCTGGTCAATCGGACCCTCTAAAGAGCATTTTACCGACACTTTTGAGCAGTTAGATTTAGCTCTCTCAATTGCCCTTTGTTTAAGGCATTGGATCTTAATTTCCTTTTTTGGGATATTAGATGGAGAGCTGAATAAGTGCTCTCCAGCTATAGTTTGCACACTTAACTATGATTTGCGCCCCCCCACCATGCACTGCTTATGACTTCACAAATGACATCACTTGTGACATGTTCTATGACATCATTTGTGACATCTCAAAGGACATCACTGATGACATCATTCAATGAAAGGATTAGTTTGTTTCATAGTTTATATAGAGGCGGGTAACTACATATTACTTTTCGACCTACCTAATTTTTTACAGCCTGTGTCCAGCTAATCAGTATAAGTGTTTACAAATCGCATGTGCTGTAAATGCACCACATGTGTGTAGAGGTTAGTGAACACGTTATAAAATCTTTGTATTCAAGAGTAACTCTGTTTGCAGTTGACAGTTGACTTGTGTTCCTATGTTCCATAAACATTTTTTGGTACTGCCGAAAAAGTTTCCAGCAGGGAAAAGATTCTATGTACTATATACTAAGTATTGTAAGCAGCCTAGAGTTTTTAGGCAGAATTGTTTCACCATGACAATTTCTGCCTAACATAGAAGACTGTGTGCTTGTTTTGCTTCAGAAGATGGGCTATCTGTAAAGTTTTCTCTACGGTATAGGACTGCAGGTAGTTTGATCTTTAGCACATTCAGACCTTGGATATTTTTAGTGAATAGTCGCTTCTTGGACATGTTTTGCATAGATTGTACACTGTGCTTAGTAGATACTTTTTAATACTCTGGGTGTATTTCTCACGAGAGTTTGGCTGTTTGCAGTGTGGTACAGAGTAAACTCTCTCCATAGAGTAAACACTATTAGCAGTACCCACTTTTCTACTCTTATCCACTTCATTTCTCAATGTAGGTTCAGTGACTGTTGGGGATTTGATACAGGTAAAGAGTGTCCGTAGTAGGGCATTAGTTATATAACAGGGCTTGAGTATCTGGAGGAACTTGGTTTTCCCTGAACTGTTGTTTACAGATTGAACACCTTCATCTGTGGTTCATAGTCAACATGAGCTATTGCAGTCCGGTTTTGTTGATAATTTCAGTAGGAAATCTTCATGAGAGGAAGCATCATCCATCAGCGGGTTAGCCACCTCCGCATTTAGGGTGGCAGCAAATCCTACCTCTGGCCACTTCACCAAGTAAATGACCATGGCTACGGCATTTTGCTACACAACAGTTTCTTTCGGCCAGTCTTTATGTACAAGAGGAGGAAATTAGTGTGTGTTGCCTTCCTTTAAATGAAGACATTGCCAATTTAGCCAGAACTCATAATTGGAATTAAATACAGCTGGGCCTTGAAATAAACGCGACCGGCTTTTGCCTTGAGGTTGCACAATTTAGAAAATAGTTGGTACTTGATAACGTTTTTCTAACAGCATCTCCCATTTTCATATAGCCCTAATGGACATATATATTGCAAATGTGTTCTTCTGTGCCCCTTTAGTTAATCTGTAGGATGCTAAACCTGATACCCCTTCTTAGATCAAAGTGTCCCTTTAAATGTGGCATGTCTTTCCCACATATCCTGGTGTTGCCCTGAAATGCTCCTAGCCACTCATGACGCGAAAACAAGGTGAACCTAAACCATTTAAAAAATATTATAACCTGGGCTAGTCCACAGGAAACTCCCTGGGAAAAATGCTTTTGGGCGTTAAAAAATAATGTAGCGGCTAGATTATGCCTGCTAATCCAAGTGTTGATAGGTTTTGGTGAAATCCACTAGTCTGCCCAGGTTGAGGTTGTCTCTTCTATGGTTTTTTTTTCCCGCAGAGTTTTGTATAGCGCAAACTTGACCCGAATCGGGTATTGGAGCGCTTTACAAAGCACCAGTTACGTTACATGAGGACACACATTCATTTTTGTTAGGCAGGGGGAGATTAATTGATTTTCCCAGAATCACAGGATGCTCAGCGTCATTGCCGAGACTCGAACCCACTTCCCCAGATTCGAAGTCGACCGCCCTAGCCGTTAGGCCAACTCCTGTCCCCTTTATGTTATGAAGTGGGTCGCAATCGCATGGATGTAGTCCTTTTGTCTCCATAAATGTTAATTGCAAAAACAACAGTTGATGGACAGAGTGCAGAACAATGTCATACATTCACCCCAGTACAGAGATCTGGGCCTAAATCCATCGTTTTTTTGCTCACCATGCCATTCCAGTTTGAACCCAGCCATATGCAAATCAGTCTTGAACCTGTGCCTCATGGGAACAGTCCAGCCCGAACTGCCAAGCCAGGTCCTCCCTGGACTGAAAACAAGCATCCTAGGATCGGTTTCGGGGTTTCACCCCTCTTCAGCCGGGATAGCTTGATTCCAGTGGCATGAAGAGCACGGGACTCACATCTGAGCATACCCGTCCCACTCAGGGTGACAAATGCAAAAACCACAGTTGATGGACAGAATGCAGAACAATGTCATACATTCACCCCAGTACAGAGATCTGGGCCTAAATCCATCGTTTTTTTGCTCACCATGCCATTCCAGTTTGAACCCAGCCATATGCAAATCAGTCTTGACCCTGTCCCTCATGGGAACAGTCCAGCCCGAACTGCCAAGCCAGGTCCTCCCTGGACTGAAAACAAGCATCCTAGGATCTGTTTCGGGGTTTCACCCCTCTTCAGCCGGGATAGCTTGATTCCAGTGGCATGAAGAGCACGGGACACACATCTGAGCATACCCGTCCCACTCGGGGTGACAAATGCAAAAACCACAGTTGATGGATAGAATGCAGAACAATATCATACATTCACCCCAGTACAGAGATCTGGGCCTAAATCCATCGTTTTTTTGCTCACCATGCCATTCCAGTTTGAACCCATCCATATGCAAATCAGTCTTGACCCTGTGCCTCATGGGAACAGTCCAGCCCGAACTGCCAAGCCAGGTCCTCCCTGGAGTCAAGCTATCCTGGCTGAAGAGCGGTGAAACCCCGAAACCGGTCCTAGGATGCTTGATTCCAGTCCAGGGAAGACATGGCTTGGCAGTTCGGGCTTGACTGTTCCCATGAGGCACAGGGTCAAGACTGATTTGCATTTGGCCATGTCTGAACTGGGGTGGCGTGGTGAGCAAAATGACGATGGATTAAACCCAGATCTGTGACTGGGGGTGAATGTTTTGCCATTGTGCAACATTCCGTCCATCATCTTTTGTGTTTTGCTGTTCACCCTATGTGGGAAGGGTATGCCCAGACGTGGGTCCCGTGCTCACTACGCCACTGGAGTCAAGCTATCCTGGCTGAAGAGGGGTGAAACCCTGAAACCGGTCCTAGAATGCATGATTCCAGTCCAGGGAAGACATGGCTTGGCAGTTAAGGCTTGACTGTTCCCATGAGGCACAGGGTCAAGACTGATTTGCATATGGCCATGTCTGAACTGGGGTGGTGTGGTGAGCAAAATAACGATGCTTTAAACCCAGATCTGTGACTGGGGTGAATGTTTTGCCATTGTGCAACATTCCGTCCATCATCTTTTGTGTTTTGCTGTCCATAAATGTTAACACATTATAATGAACCATTGTCTTTCCTGGGTAACATAATGGCTGAAAGAAATGAAAGTGGGTTTGTGGCACAATTATGTAAGCATTTAGCTCAGTTCCTCACTATACATTTATGCTATTTAAGGTTATATGGGAACATCATCTACCTTCAGAATACCATTCCTGAATTATTGTTATAATTATGTGAATTAAACCTTCTTAAACATGCATCTTGACTTCTCCCGCACTTTAACACATGAGCCAGCTAATTGAAATGTTTGGAAATTAGTGCATAGGTTAAGCTCCGTTTACAACTCTGACCTATTCATTCTTTCTGTATCCTTGCTTCTATTATCCTGCACCCAAGCTGACAATTACTCCAAATTATCCTTGAATTTCTACTTGAACCATGTTCACATTTTATATAACGTAGTCCTAAATTTCTGATTGTATGTATTCTGTCATGATTCTATATTTGAAATGGAGTCAGCTAACATTTTATGGTGTTTCTCATTGGAAAAAAATCGAAAGGCCCCCCCGGCTGCCAATCACCTTCTTAACCAAATTTGCAACTGCATCCTCGCAGCTCAGGCCACCATCTATAACCATGTTCACCGTAGCCCATTTTTTGATTCTTGCAGTCTCTCAGAAAAATACACGTTGCAATTATATACTTTGAGAGACAGACAAAATTCCAAGATGAACTCGAAATTTTTTCTTCTAGGTTTAACGAACTTAGGACCTAAATCTTTTACTTAAGAGCATAAAGCTGATGGATGCCAATAAACTGGAAAAAACATGTTTCAGGTTACTCTTAGATTCCTATACCTTATGCGCTATATACCACACCTGCAGAAGATATGCCACCATGCCCAATACAACAGTTATTTTCCTCAACCCTTAATAATCTGGCACCTTGGTCCGCATTTTATCAACCACAGAAATATGAAAGGGTCAGCATCACTCCCCCATGCATTCATACATGTGACCTTTATAGTAAATCAAGGATGTGCCTCATGACGTCCCTTCCATCCCCCAACATGTGCTGTAGGTTGCCTTCCGAGCAGCAGGCATAGTGTCAGAGTTGGTGAAGGCTATAATATGGCAGAATAAAAGGTCAGTCTACTGACTGTAGACATATGGATGTGTAGAAATATATGATAGTGACATTCACAAGAAAATGTGGGTCGCAGTCTGCGAGTATCAGTAATCCTGATTTGGGCACAAACCGCAGTTTGCACCCATATGTGAGCAACTACCACACTGTCCTGTCAGTTTTTCCCCACTCAAATTTTGTTTGGTAGAACCTATTGAAATTTGTCTGTGGGAAACTTAATTAATTGGAATGGGGGAAGACATGCTGAATTACCACCAGCTTCCCCATTCCAGCCGTGGACCTTGCGACTCATGCCAACACCGCACCTGAGGAACAAAATCATTCCCACCGTATTCACAGTATTATTCGTTTATGGTGGTTTTTACCGGATCATTTTGTAGGAATGCATGAATTGAGGCCTTATTTTTACGTTTGCGGGGCAACCAGAGCTGCCAATGTCACTCTTTTGTAAATGCGTAGGGAACCCCCTCCCCCCCCCCTTTCACCCCTTGACCTCATCTGTACGTTTTTCAGATTTTTTGCTTAATGTACATCCCTACTGTTTTACCACATGTGCGTTTCACATCTGCACATGATTGTGAAGCTCGTTGAGTAAGGAAGGGTATGGACGCTGGAAATATAGAGCAATGCAGAAGGAAGTTGGGTGACCACATTGGTCAAATGCTAAGCTACGGAAAAGGTTGCTTAAGCAGCATATTTTTCAAGTGAAGTCAATTTTTGCAACGGTTTCCCTGGAATTCTTATTTACATATGATGACGTGGTAATTTGAAGAGCAGATATCGGTGTCTTGGAAAATGCAGCATTTTGTTTAGAAGGAAACTTCCGCAAATACACCAGATATAATACGATACATTAATTATCAACCTGCTTATTATTGAATGTATTTTTTAAATGCATAATCCCACCCTAAGGTCGCCTTATAATGCAGAAGATTGGCCAAAGAGAGGAGTAGAAATGAGATATCTAACATATAATGTCCAAGATGGGTTGCAATAAAAGGTGCATTTATTTTATTCTGACTAGCTTGGTTTTACAACCTTCCTCTTGGGTTTTTTGGGGGTTATTGCATGGCACATTTTCTGGGCTCACTGTGATTCTGCTGGAAGGGAGCATGTGTCATAAGAAAACGCCTCACAGAACAGTGTGTGAGATGAATATTGTGTTTTCAAGTGAAGAGTCACTATAACATTTAAGCTCACAGACCTTAAAATGGGTGAAGGATGAAATGTGTTTTTTTTTTTTTTTACACTGTGGCTGCTTTCTAAAAAAAAAGAGCATCTCTAAAGTCCCGGTGCTGTATATATGAATTGTGTTTAACAGTGAAACAAATGTTTTAACGTGTTAAATAAAAAAATAGTTTAAACAAATGACACTCACGACGCCACTCGACTAATTTGAAATGCAAATGGCCAGAAATGTGTGTGTGCATCTCACGTTGTTTTATTCACTTCCTTAAATGTTCTTTGTTGGTATTTAAACCCCGATTGTAGTTCTTACATAAAAACACTAAGTCCCTGGATTGTGCTTCAAATGTGTTTGCCTATTTATGTTGCTTCCACCTTGTTCCATTCAAACGTCAGTCCCTCCTGAGCTACAATAAGGATGTTATGCATGTCTCTCACTGAGAGCCACTAGCGTGAATGTCACGTTCTAAACGTGATCATTCATTGCTGTGACGTAGCAGTGGTGGGTTACAGATCTTAAAACCCACTGTAAAATGTCTGCCTGGGCTCTGTGAGAGCCTGTCAGAGCTGCGCTGGAAAGAGGAAGCACAGCTTCTGAAGGAGAGAAGGCAAAAGAGTTGTTTGTGGTGGAGGTCCGGTATTTTTTCATTATTTGTTTTTTATTTGTAATATGGTGGGGAGACCATGTTATGTATTGCTCCCCCATTACTTCTCTGCCCCTTCTTTGCAGTTAAAAGCAGGTATAGATGGTTTGGGAGGGAGTGGGGGCACGCATAACATTAAATTATAGATGGGTAAAAAGCGAAATACAAGGATGTTTTTCACCTCTGGGTTCTGAGTGACATCACAGGCAACTAGAACTTCGCTCTCTGTCTATTTCATGCCACTCAATCACTCAGTGGAAAAACATCCCCGTAATTCACTGTTACTCATCTGTAATACTGTATATTATCACCTTTCAAACAGCGATATTTGCCTTTTGAAACGTGAGCAAAAACGTTTTACTTCTCTGCTGCATATTTGAAGGTTTTTTAAAATTTTTTGTATTTGCTTGCTCTAGAATTGGATTATTTTATGTTGCTCAAAACAGTTCCTGCAGCTGTCGATATATCGTGTTGAACCATACAATATACAGTTCGCTAATTTTATCTTTAAAAAGACGACCTGCATAGAGTGATATTAAGTAACCCAAGTTGTGGTCCGAAAGATCAGTGAATGCTTCTGAAATATGCAAGCAATTGTAGGTGGTTCAGAAGCAGGAAGATAGATTCACAAAGGCATGAAATGGACACAGGAAGACACAAGTACTGACTAAGTCTTTGCACCTCACAGGTTGCGCCTTACCAGTTGTCTGAAGTAGGGAGCCTCGCGTACAATTACATTTTAATAACATAGGGTCTGCTGTTGTTGAACACTGAGGATGGCCTGTACCGTAGTGAGCCTTGTGATTGATTTATCGAGCCAATTCAAAGCAAAATGACATTTTCTGTTGAACATACCTACAACCAACCCAAATAGTCCATCTATGCTATTGGTTTCTCCTTGATCTGCGGCTCGTTGTTGCAGTGCTGGCCCGCACCTCTTTCATGTATACATCCGCGCCACTCTTCCCACTTGTCATAGAACAGGGATCCGTTCATGGTCTGGCGTGGATCGTTCTGCTGGTGACCTCATCACCACTTTGCACAGGCATTCTGCCTTGTTCTTGCCCTCTCCATGCAGAGGTCATGACCCCGGTGCTACACCCCTGCCAACAATAGACTCCATTAATAGAGCATGATTTCTAAAAATATCACGATTGAGAGAGTGAGCTGAAAGAGAACAATACTGGGGCTGGCTCGCTCCACCCACTGAGCTGTGACTAAGAGGGTGTCTTGCGGCTGCAGGCTCGAGACGAGGGACAGCATTTGCCACCCATCACGACCAGTGACCCTGAAAGCAGAGTGGGCCGTTGGGGGGCGTGAGGTGCTTGAAAGCTACATTCTTCCAAGTCATTCAGTCAGAGACCTGGACCTGTCCTATAATCGCAGTGGCTGGGCTGTGATTAGCTCTGTCATGTGATCTGAGTCATCGGCCTGGTGTCCGCTCCATGGATGTCCGCTATGTGCCCTGAAGGCACCTTACCAGAGCCACTGGTCAGGGCCTCTATCGGGGACCACTGTGCAGGGGCCCGCAGATGTAATGGTGTCAGAACGAGAATGAATTCCTTATTGTCTAACTCGTGATGAGTGTCTTTTCAACTTCCAGCTGCTTTTCTTTAATGCTTCGTTTTGGAGGAATGTTGCACCCTATATTCCTGCTCATAGCTGTCCTGGGAATGGTGCCCTGGATGAGACCTCCGCCTGCCTCTCAAACCTGTCATTTGGTGCTGCAGCTATGCTGATTTCTAGAGAATTCTGCGCAATAAATGTACACACCAGACCTGAGCAGCATCCTTGCACGGTGCGTGCCTATGCTTGTTAAGAGTTCTCTGTTTCAACACCACTGACTGGTCATAAGCTCCTGGACTACCTGCTCCGAGCCAGTGAACTGTCTGAGCACACACCTGGTTGATCTGCAACCACTCATCTACCAGTCTCTCTGCAGCGGTCGGACATTTGACTAGCTCTGTGGACAGCAGATCCACACCAACAAGCTATTGCATGCTCTGTGGAGGGAGGATTCCAGCTAGTGGCTTGTGACACTCACATTTGAATCACTGAGCCATAGAGCATGCTGCAGGCAACTAACCCTGATCATAAGGGGCTTCATACTTAAGCCGTTTTATCACACGCATCAGTCTACCAAGAGCCATGCAGCTGAAACACTGGATTCACTTGTCTTTTGCTGGTTACCTTGATGTTTTTTCTGAGCCACTGGGCTACCTAAAAGTCATCAGTCATCCACTCTCTGCCACTGTCCGTCCACACACCTGGTAGTCATTTGATTCCAGCCACCTGATGTTGGCTACTAAACTGTCACACCCTTTGCTCTGTGATAGTCCCAACATTGATCCTTCCCTATGGTGGTGTGATCCTAGCTGCCAGCCTGTCACTCTCGGAGCCATCTCTCTGCCGTGCTCCTCTTGCACACTCCTTGTCCATCCAATCCTAGCCATTAACACATCCTTTGCTCTGTGGCCATGTGATTCCAGCCACTAGCCTAACACCAACCCTTAGTCATCTGATCTGAGTCACTCACCTGTGTCATGCTAAGTAAATTTGCGTGGTCCGCCAGGTTAGCCCTATAGGCCTCTATAACTTCATTTGTTTGATCATAATTGCTGGCTTTATTTTTAGCTTCCATCAATATGCATTGTGAGCTTCTACCAGAGAAAAAAATGGGGGAAAGCAACATAAAGTAATTCAAATCAAGGTACCAGAAGACCATTTTAACCTCACGTGCTGCTCTGTCTTCTTTGCCATCTTTAGTCGCCCATTCCATTGCTTTTGTACTGCTAGACCGAATCACCCTTTCTTTAAAGATCGGGCCCGTGTTACTAATAGAATCTTTACTAGTTTGAATATTGATTCGCCGTAGCCGGTAAAAGGCCACCGTACTTTCATTAGCTAATAGTTCACCTCTTTTCACTAATTGACCAAATGCATAATTTGGGCACTTGCTATGATTACTTCTCCCCAATAAACCTCCTAACCAGAACATGAACATAATGGACATCCAACGCCCACATTGCTCAAGGGGACACTTGCCATTTTAGGTCTGGTCTGAGACCGCTCATGTGCTGTCGCTTGCAAGTTTATGGTTTTAAAAAAAAATCTGAAAAGGACTTAGAGCACACCCATTACTTAGCAGCCGAATACTTAAACTTCAATTTAACCTTTGGCTGAGACATTGTCTCATATTAGTCTTTCCATCAAATTTAGGCGATTTTGCAACATAGGAACCAAAAGAGGAAGCAGGTAAATGGGACCTCCATTGATCCCCGATCATTTTCTTTCGCTAGATCGGTCCAGACATTTGTTAAAGAATAAACCAGGGCTTTGAACTGTGCTTGCAACATAGATGACCCCTGGAGAGATATGATTGGTCTCCCTAAATATCCCTGCATCTTTTCAATTTCCTGCTCCTTTGCACCGGACGCAAGTGCAGATGGAGCAATGGAATTTCTTGGACAAATGTTTCTTGCTTTTCTATCTCACTTCTCATGCAATAACTACACCTGATCAGACATACCACTTGTAATCCCTCAGGCCCCTGCTTTATATAGTTTACTTGGAAAATATCTTTTAACAGTGAGTTTCAAAACCTTCAGTTTTTGCGATTTAAAATTTTAGAATGAAATGACACATTCTGAAAGCAACAGAAAGCGCCTCCATTGTTTAAGACCCACAAAAATAGTTGCGGGAGTGGAGGAACTTTAACTGCTATCTCAAGTCAGTTGGGCAGTAGCACAAGAACAAAGAGGATGGTCACTCCTGTTATGGCGTCACAAGCTGGGCTTCAGAGAGAGAAGAATTTTTTCAAATAAAATTTTATTTGGGCAACGGGGGTGCTGGTTGTGAGGTGAAATCCCTTTGAAGAGTCCATAATTGGACCAGGAAAGATGAAAAAGTGATTAATTTACGAGTTCCAACTACATTGTGGGTGGTGTTTCAAATGCATGATGAGAAGAAGCGCAAGTAACATTATTCTTGTATAGTTTGACAAACCTCAAACAAAATTTGGGTAGCTCTCAGATTGAAGTCTTAGCATTTTTGAATCTTTTGTTCTTTCTTTTTCAGCATGAAGGTAGATACTTTATATATTGTATTTTGATTAGGGTCTTTTGACAGGAATGTCCCCTGAATGATATACGGTTGTGTTCCCCTGCCCTCTGCGCATAACTACATGTGTAGCTGATATCCTAACTTTTGTTTTGGCCCCATAGTCACGCTAATCTAGCATGAACACAGAGGACTAGGCCTGTCCCTGTCCATGCTAGAGCTGGCACCTGTCCTGTGACCTGGAGCGGCACACCAAGCATGCCCTCGCAGTGGACAGAGGGTTACTATTTCTGTTATGGGTGTAACACGCAAAGCGGTGGTGCCATTCTCTGTTTTAAGAGGGCTAGTGAGTCATTTTATCTGAGATAGTGACCTACTGGCCCTCTAGTGTAAAGGTCCTCTGTTGTGTTAATGCCCAGAACCTTGTTTCATGACATTCTTTCTGCATGTTGATTGTATGTAGTGCGTTTGCGGCATGTATGCAGTAGTACGACTGTGTGTATGAGAGTCTGAGTACTGAAACTAGTGGGATCTGTTTTGGATGCCCCTGATGTAGAATGGCACAAGATGGAAGAGGAGAGCAGCTTCTCCAGACAATGGAAGTGTATTGCCGGCATTCCTGTGACTGGAGGGTGGAGATCTAGACACTAAAGTGAGGAGAATGTAGACAGGGCTTCTTTAGAAATTCCAAGAACACTTTGTTAGAAAGGGGCTGCTGTTTAGTTCTTCCGGAGCACTGTCATTTGGTGGATGGTGGCGGTGAAAGGTAAGACTGCAGTTTCTGTTTTTCAAGTTGAGGAATTTTCTGGGTGAGATCTGCCCTTTTGTCTGTTCCTTGTTGGTCCATAAACCTCACACTTCAATTTAACCATGTTTGGGTGCTCCTGTTTGTTCAGTACTGCCTCTCTTGAAAAGAATCACTTTAAGCAAAACTGTGCCTGAAGAGCAGCCTAAGAAGGAAACTTGAAAGATAACTACCCCAAACTGGTTCTGACGTTTGAGACAGTGGATCCACATCCCCTGTCCAGAAGGTATGACAAAAATTAAACCAACCCACTTTGTGCCAATTCCAAGTTCTTCATGACCAAGTGGGTGCTTTACAGAGTACTCGTAGGACTCCTTTGTGACCATCTCTTGACCATGGCTGGTGTCTGTTTAATAGACAGTTTCACAGTGGTGAGGGTCACCTGACCTGTGCAAGATCTACTAGATAAACTATGGGTCCGGCTAGTGCCTAAAAGCCAGCCTTCCTACTGAGAGACTGGAGGATTTTACTAAGCCCTGCAGGTGGTAGAACAGCCCAGGAGGAGAAGCCCAGCATAATCCTAGTCAAAGGATCACTGCTTAAGAACGATGCCAGGAATGGTGACCTATGCTGCAGAGTGACTCCTGGTCTCAGCGGCTCCCGGCAAGAACTGCAGAAAGTCTGTGTTTCTCCACATTAGTCCAGTCGTAGCTGCAACTGCCTTGATGTTTGCATCAGCCAAGTTGTGGTTGCAACTGCCTGCAGGGGTGCATCTGCTTTGTCTGGGCTGCAACTGCCATGGTGTTTGCATCAGCCCAGTTGAAGGCTGCCCCTGCCTCAACTACCTCACCGATTAGGATGGGGCTGCAGCGGACACTGGACTAATCAAAGAAACCATAGGGACAGACTCGGGTTGTGCCGATCCTCCTCGGTGGTCTTCAAGTGACTGCACCCGATCACTTAGGCCTCCACTTGTACTGGGATCAAGATAGCAAGTTTATGCTGGTCGGGCACGATCCATTAAGACTGAATTCTTACCTGCTGCAGCACCAGGGGTAAGGACTAGAGCAAATGGGTGAACTGATTGCGCATTTGACGTGTGGGCACAAAATCTGCACCTGAGCCTTATTCATTCTTGCTCCATAAATGACTGGAGAACAGTTTCATCTAGGGTCTGTAGGTTTGGCAATAATGGGTGCTGTGCCATGACAATTGTCCAGGATCACTTCCATGTGTAATTATTGAATTGAGTTTTATTGAGTACAACTGTGCGATTAAAGCATACTTTCTTTTCTAAAAAGACAAGCACTGAGATGGATATTCAAGTTATTGTGTTGGATGATTTAGTTCTGAGCTTATGCCTGCCACCATACCTTGTGGGAAGGAATGAAACTGTTCACACTTGCTACCCTGAGAGTCAAGTCAAGTACAGAAAGAACTCTACTGGGCTCAGTTTGATGGGCTTAGTAGGACTGGTCCTAGTGTACCAGTATCACGCAACGTCAACCGCTATGCTATGGTTGGGGCCCAGCAACCCATGTGCCCCCACCACCTTGAAGAGTATGATGCAGAAGAGTACATGAGGATTCTATGTGCCTTGGCAGCGTTGCCAGCTGGGCGAAAAGCTAGAAAGCCATATTTTACTGTTACCTGGAAGTAAAGTACATTTGTTCTTCTACCTTGTACACATTATAGATATGGTCTCTCCAGCATCTTACTTTATGTTGAGACTTTCGAAGAGTGTAGTGCTCACAGGAAAAGAGGGAGAGTGATGACCAGAGGCACAGCTCTCCATATTGCCGCAGAGACACCAGTGCCCAGAAGTGCAAGGGTCCCAGGGCACCTTGGTTATGAATGTTTTTTCTCTATGAAGCTGGTGGAAAGGGGCCCATTTTCATTGTTTACATACGGTATTTGGGATCACTGGCACGCCACTGGTGATGGTATCACGTTTGTGTGTGTGGGGGGGGAGAGGATGGAGCAAAGGGGGTAGCTTAAAAAGTACAGTAGTGCTAAATAAGTTTGAAGCAGTCTAACTACTATTGCTACAACTATATATTTCATTCAGTTTAATAATTTCTAAGTAGCACTGACCACTCTATTAATATTGTGATCATTTTAAGATATACCTCATTTCCTTCCAGTGTTTGAGCTTGTGCTATCTTGTAGTGTTTAAGTTATAAGTATAGCTCTGAAACTATTTTAGGTCGAGGCCTACTAGACAGCTGCGATGTCTGGTTTGCTAAAGATATCTTGGGGACATTCAGAAAGCTGACTTAGGAATGCATTCCACCCTGTGCTTGCCATTGTCTTTGTGGTTTGTAACTCATATTTTCCTACTTTCTATTTGCTGGCTTTATTTGCTTTATGCTGTCCAGCTTGAGTTCATCCCTCCCGGTGCCCCTTCTCTTGTCACATTTGCTGTGTATTTTAAGACCAATATCAAACTCTCTTCCAAGGGAACTTGCTATTTACTTTTCTTTCTCTGACTTCAAAGTGAGAGAATGTATGTGATAATCCTCCTCAGTATGCTTGTAAGAGGAGAGGGTGGAGGAACAGTGCTTAATTTGAGCCGGTGGTTTCCGGTGCTCGGCACTTCATTCTCAATAATGATGCTTGTGGCAGTGTGCCACAAGGTGGCGTTGTCCGAGATGACCACAACAACAGTCAATTAGTAATGCAGTATACATTAAAAACAAGCATTGGCATAGCCAATAGGTCTCGCCTCTGGGACCTTATGTGTTTAGCCAGAACTTTTGGCTATGTTGTAGAGCATTGTGGCGGCTGTGCATTATGTTTAAAAGTTATAATAAAAAGTGCTTAGCATTTTTGTTACCCTTATACAAACCAAGACGACATTATATACAACTGAACAACCTGATTTAAAAAAAGATTTTAACATAAAACATGTCTTCTAGTTTTTTTGTACTTGCACTGCTGGCAACTTCTTCCTGCCTGTTCGCATGCTTGTTTGTTATATATTTTTTGTTATGGGGGAGCGGGACATAAATAAGGGGGAGTGGAATTTGGAAAACAGTAATTTAATTAGAACACGAGCAGCGGACGGACACTAGGGGAGAATCAACAGATGGCAGATTCCGAGGGCAGGCTGAAATGATGATTAGGTGATGTTTAGGTGATGCTTAGGTGGTGCGCTGATGCGAAATGGTGGTGGTGAATGATGTTTGGTGCTCAGGTGGTGCCACTATATGGTGTGGATTGGAGGTACGTTGTGGATTGTGGAGTTGAAATATGTTGTTTGGTGTGTAATTATGTGGTGTGTATTGGAAATGTGTGGAGTTGAATTGTGTGGCCTGTAACTGTGGTGTTGAATTAAATTATGCTTAGTGAAATTGTGTCATGGTGTGGAGTGCATTTATGTTGATTGGTGGTATTGATTAAAGCGCTGTAGTCTCTCTTTTGGCACAATGGGAAGTTCGGTACCAAATGTAAATACAGCAAATGTCCTCTTCTGATCAACAGTCCAACAGGCTGGTGGGTCAGTGTCAGTGAGTGCTTCATAAATGACTATTCTGGCTGATGCTGAACCCACAATGCTACCTTCAGGCAGGGAATGCATAGATGCACCCGCAGGTTGGCTATAGGAGACAATAATGGCATCTAGTCTTTCCATTTCTCAAACTGCAGCAGCACCTTTGCCAAGGTTCTAAATGCTTTTAAAGCGCAGGATGTTTACAATGCCCCTACTCTGTCACTCCAAACTTGCAGGGTGTAAAGCTTACCTGAGCAGGAGTCCTCGTCATGCCTCTCCGTCATGACATTCCTCCCATCCAGTTGAGCTGTTCCCAAATTTCAGCCACACTTTTCTGCGTGTCACCCCAAAATGTAAGGGTGAGTCTAGTGGCATAAACCATGCCCAGTAAAGTCAGTTTTACCCGAAGCATGATCAACCCAAGGCCACGCACCTATCGCTCGTGGTCAACATAAAAGTCCAAAACAACCCTCTGCAGAAACCCTTGCAAGTCTCTTGGGGACACTCCTGAGTTCTGTCGATCCTTGAAAGTGTGGCTTGCAGTCAGCCGAGCAGTCCGTATGAACAGAATTCATCCAGTTTTGCCAGGATCGTATTAGGCACTCCGATCCGGGCGGTGGCAATGGCTGTGTTCCCAGGGATCACAGGCAATGACTAACACGAAAACAGCCGTGTCCAAGCTCGAGTGACGCCTCCCTGCACACCAATGAAGGGAATGGGACATTACGGGCCGCCACTTCCCGTTTCAATTAACTCACTAGCTGGAGGGGCATAAAAGCAAACCAAGAATTTGCATACGACGCCTTTGTGAATGATGAGGAAACTGACGCGTTATTCCAACTGGCTAAAACAGTCTTGAGGAGCAGAGAAACAAGCATACACTCCCCGAGGGCGTCGCAAATCTGGTTTTATGATGAGACAGCAGACCCCCGCAGGCTCGGCCGGTAATGGGTATTGGGTCTCCGGTGACGGATGGCCCTGGAGCGACGGACGAACAGGCAGGCAGCAACCATAACCCTTGTGAGCTACCGACGATCTGCACACAGGCTCGCAGGGCACATCACACCGAGCGCTGTGACGAGCGGCAGCTGGGACACTGTAGCAAGCAATGTGCCTTCAACTTTCATGCTGGTTAAAGATCCATGTGGTTTTTTTTTTTACTAACAAAACTAGGCAAACTCCCAAACCGTGCAGGCCGGTAGAGAAACAAAACAAGCCCGGGAGTTGTGTGTGTGTGTGTGTGTGTGCGCACACGCGCGCTAGCACGTGCGCCATCTGTTTCCAATTAACGCGAATGCGAGCGCGGGCACGATAATTGAAAATACTTGGCGCTAGTGCGCTCTCCCGAGGACCCTAGACCAGGGCAGAAAGAAGGCGGGACATGCACCCGCTTTGGGCCAATTGCTTGCTGTCTTTCTTAGGAAGACTCATGCAAAGGCCAATCGCGGGTTAAGCACACGCACAAGCGTGTGTTCAGCGTTGAAAAGCCCTTACTTAATGCCTCGCAGAGCAGCGCATGCACGCTGGCTCAGGCGAGACCTAATGACTGTTGCCTGCCGCCCAAGCCATCCTCATAGCTTTAGGGGCCTGGAATAGTCCGAATTGACTCACTTGAAAGAGTGTGATAGTAGTTGTGTTGTTACTATCATTGGCAGTTCAGACAGGGGCAATGTGCGGTGCAAACTGAGGTGGCCTCCTGACTAGAGCCCTGGCACTTGTTTTATAACAAATTAAGCACTGTATAGGAAGTTTTTTTTTTCTAGCACACAAAAAAAGAACTGTGCTGATGTTTTCAGAATATATCAGAATTCATAATTAGTTCAACTAAAGCAAATTTTGTAATGATTCTCAAGTGTGGTGGAAACAAATATTTGAATTCAATCAAAACACATCGATGCAGTACGTGATGACATTAGCACACATTATGGTTTGTATGAAGTAAAACAGTATTTCGAAACAAATATAATGTTCATTTGAATCGAAAATTTGTTGTCTGTAATTGCAGTGCAGTACCACACCATGCATACTCCATATTATGCCACTCTACTCCACGCCCTTCCACTCTACGACATGCCACTCCACTATACACCACTCCACTCTAACAATTTACGACATACCACTTGACTCCATGCTACTCCAATCTATGCCCCTCACTCCACGACACGACAAAACACACCACTCCCCTCCACACCAATTACCCGACTCCATTCCACTTATCCCACACCAGTTAACCCCACCTCCAATCGATCCTACTTGACTACTCTCTACCCCACTCTACACCAATCTACTCAGTGTCACTCCGGTGTACCCCAGTTCAATCTCCCCCACTCAATCTACCCCACTCACCCACTCCACTCTACCCCACTCCAATCTATTGCACCCTATTCCAATCTATCCCACATCCCTCCAGTTACCCCATGCACCTTTATCTACCCCACTCCATCCCAATCTACCCCAATTCAATCTATCACACTCCAGTCTGCCGCACCGATCTATCCAACTGCCCCACTCCAATGTACCCCAATTCACCTCAGTCCAAACCCTCCAGTCTACACCAATCTACCACACCCCACCACATTCTCCGCCACTAACTTTTTAGCCATGCTGAACAACAGCCACACTGATGTATGTAATGGATAAAACACATTGCCAAAGCGAAGAGATATTAGTCCACGTGAGTCACGCCAGTGCAAAACCTGAACAACACTGATCATTCCAATGTTTATCAATACATGTTCCAAAATCACAGGGTTCTTAGCATCGCTTGGAGACACGTGTGTGTGTCTACCAAGACATCATTCCGACACGGGTACGCGTCCTGGCGCTTCTGACTCCGACCGGAGTCAGAAGCGCCAGGACGCGTACCCGTGTCGGAATGATGTCTTGGTAGACACACACACGTGTCTCCAAGCGATGCTAAGAACCCTGTGATTTTGGAACATGTATTGATAAACATTGGAATGATCAGTGTTGTTCAGGTTTTGCACTGGCGTGACTCACGTGGACTAATATCTCTTCGCTTGAGCCCTGAAGAGTCAGAGTTTGACTATTGCTCTGACGAAACACGTGTCGGCTGGCTGTTTGTGTTCTTGCCTGATGACCCATTAAAGGATACATAAAGATCGCCAAGCTTCAGTATCTTCATGTCATACCGAAGACACACATACTTTGTGTTATTGATGATTGTATGAGTGCACGGGACTGTTCTTTCATGTTCAAGTGTGGGTTTTCCCATACTGATTGAGGGGTTTTAGGGCTTTCCCCTCCCTGCTAGCACCATACTATTTACCTATTTTGGATGTGTAATATTATTGCGTATATCGGATGTGTGCGCCATTATCTTCCTGTCCATAAAACCCTTTCTTTGTGGTACATTGCCAAAGCCAATAGCTGTCGCATAGGCGAGACCAATTGGCTTTGCCAATGCTTGTTTAATGAGAAAATAGTAAGTTGGACTTTTGGACGCATATACATCCCAAGATAACACGAGGAGCGAAGGAGCGTGCCACCTTCTCTTGCTCTGAAAGTGATACATTTCGAAATCATTGCACATCTACCTGCCTCTCTCTGGCCTTTAGGTTAACTTTATTTCTGATAAGGTGAGCGGGAGACAGGCATGACTTTCAGGTGGGAGATGAAAGGTAGTCTAACATTCATTTTTTTAGGAGGACTAAAGTGTAGCCATTATGCAATACCGCTCACCTAGCCATGAGTTTTTTATTTTTTATTTACAAGGTTCTAACCTCATTCCCTCCACCCCTCACCGAGCACCACTTTCAGATGGTCCAGAAAAGGAGGGGGAAAAAAGGCTATGAGAAGGGTAGCGTGAAAGGTGGTGGTGATGGGAGACATTGGGTTAAGTGTTAGCAGCTTTTTGGCTGCTAGTTGCCTGTGATTGCCATAAAGTGACATCAACATCCCCCGCACAACTCCCACCAACGGTCACTTCCCACGTTGTGTGGTGGGGTGCTTGAGGACTGCTCCTGTTGATCTGTGGTTGTTGGTTGTAGGAGGGGTGGTGTTACTGGTGTAGAGGGCGTGGGTGGCTCTCGAACCTTCCTGGCTCTTTTCCATCTCTCATTTCCTGATCGGGGAGGAATTTTACCTTCTTTTCACAGCAACGCAATTTGGAAATAAACTATCCGTGGCAGCGAGGCTTACAGTGGTAACTGAGCTGGAACGTTCCCTCAACACCTGTGAATTATGTTTCCTGCAGTTTCGATATAGTCTTCTTTTTTTTTTTTTTTTTTACTGAAATCGAAATGGTCATTTATTGAGGTCGTTTAGTCTCCTTATATTCCTTATGTTTTAAAGGCCCTTTTAATATAGTACGTATTTTCTTTCCTTACATTTTCTCTGTTTCCCTCATTTTTTTCCTCCCCCAAACGCGTTCTTTTTATCTACATCATTTCCTTTTTCTTATTTAAGACTTTTACGACGTTTTTGCGTATTTATAACTTACCCCTTCCTCGTCTTCCCTTGTCAATAGTTGTAATGCTTTCTCAATTCTCTCCCTTTACTTTATACATTTTTCTCATGTCTCTTTTAAGCTTCACTCTTTCCTTTACCCGCTTTGTTTCTCGTTCTCCCTTCTTTATTCAATATACGTATTACTTTGCTATCTTGCATTTCTTTCTTCTATACTTGCTCCTTTCACCTTCTTGCCCTCTTCCCTTACATGCGTATTCTTCTCTCTTTCTGTCTGCCCCTTTTGTTGTTTCACACCGTTCTATTCCTTATCTTTACTTATCAGCTCGTTGTCAGTCTATTTACTGTTCTTTTAGTTCTTTCGTTTTCCTTACTTTCCAATTATCCTGTTGTTGTACAGGAATGCAGGCAATCCTTGAACTTGACAATTTTCGCACACTCTTCTGAAATTACACCTTATTTTTTTTTTTAGCACAAATGCTCATAGACTGTGACTTTTCTAAATATAACAAGTTGTGACTAGTTTGTAGTCAAAGATGTTCACACCAAACACTATATCGTTAAAATAGCTTTTCCTCGAAGACGAATCTTCTCCAGATGATAAAAATGTTCATTAAGCTTTGAGGCCAATAATGAGTGTGGGTTTGGGAAGGAGATTTTGTGGGAATGCGAACATATAGCCAGCCCTTCACCTACTGCTTCTTTTTATCCTCCATTGTCGCCTGTCAGTGGCGGCTGGCAACTATGTAGAGTGGAGAGGCAGGCAAATGGGGGGTGGAAGGGTGGCTACATAAAATAAATACAATTATTAAAATAAAGTAAATACAACTTTACTTACAGTGCTCTCTGCGTCCATCTTGCTCCGGTTCTCTTCTCTCATGACCCCAGTCCCCAGCCAAATCCCTTAACCAATCCTTGTGCTGCTCTCACCAGCATGAGAGCAGCACAAGGAGGGTAAGGAGCGGCCACTATCGGTGCTCACAAGTGCACTGGAGGCCTTTGCTTTCTCTAACTGGGTTAGGGAAGTTTAAATTGTGATTGTGTGGCTGGCCGTTGCAAGATGGCCGACCAAAGAGACATGCACACTTTAAACCAGTGCACAGGCAGCTCACCACCCCTCCCTGCTGCTGCCACTATTCAGCGCGCCCCGCCCCGTCCTGACACTTGGTTCAGGATGGGTTGAGGAGAAATAAAATGGTTATGAATTCAATTCATTACCATTTTAATGTTCATCTCTGGGGCTTTTCCGGGGGCATTTCAGTGGAGCGACGCTCTTCCGCTATAACAGAGAACATTCCCTTATCGCCTGTGCTGTATCTGTCTGTCTGGGTTTGTTTGAAGAAAGCTTGCATTCCTGCGGTATGTGTTACAAATGTGTGTACGTACACGTGCAGTGCTACTGCCCTTGATGGAGTGGCATAACTCAAAATGATGCCCCCCCTGCAGAGTGTGATAAGGGTTTATTAAGTCGCCGCTATTTCACAAACGTTCATTGGCTTTGAGCTGAATGCACCCCCCCCTTTCCAGAAGTTGGGATCTACGGAGGTCTTCGTTACGATCCTGCCTTGATGTTCTATTTTGTTTGTGACCAGTGAAGCTTCAACTACTCTTCCTGTGCGTGTCCGAGGGAAGCTTACATATCTGCGGGCTGACCGACAAAGTCATAAGAGGGCGGCCCCTTTAGTGCCACAAGATGGCACACTGGGCAGCCTAGTGTTTGGCCCGAGACCCCTGTTGGGGTTCCGCGCGTCACTTCCGGACGGGGCGGGGGGGGGGGTCATGGAGAGGTATATAGTCCTCCCCCGCCCCCCTGGCGGCCTTTGTCCCCTCACCCTGACGCCGACTCGGTCGTGCTGAGGACTGCTGCTGAGGTCGAGATGAGGGACCACGAGGTTAGTCTATTGTCCTGCCCCCGTTGGGGTCTCGCCACGTACTTGTGCCCTGCCCAGCCCCCGTGAGGTCTGCCCCTGTCCGTACCGGTGTGGGTTGGGGCTAGGGAGTGGGACGGGGGTCAGGGCTTGAGGGGAGTTTATCCCGGAGGCAGCAGTCGCGCTGGCCGGCCCGGCAGTTGCCAGGGTTGCGACCTCTACCGCGGGGGGTAATCTTTCCCAGCACGACCACTCCACTCGGTGGTCACGGAGGTCAAAGAGGCCTGGCTAGCAGGCGAGTGGGATCCCTCGGCGGGTTTTCCCAATTAGGGAGAGCAGCCGACCCTCGGCATCCGCGCCAATGGATTGCCTGTGGGTTTAGCTCGGTTCAGGCCCGGGTCGAGGTTACCAGGGCCTAGGACACCCAATGCGTTGTGGGGGGGAGGAACAGGGAGCATCACGGCGCCCCCACCCCTCTTTCTAGGTTTTCTATGAGCCCGTCTGTGCGGAGGCAGCTATGCATTTTCCCAATCTGCCGCACATGCTTTGGGAGCTTTGTTCCTTCCCTGTCTGGGCAGCGAGGGGGAGCTGATGGCTTACGCTGAGCCGAGGGAGCAGTCCTTGGCCGCGGGGGCTTCCAACACGGCGCCTCCAGCTGCTGGGCGGGGGCCCGTTCGGGAAGGGGCTTTGGGGACGGGAAGTGCAAGGGCGGAGGTCGTCGCGGTACTGCCCACGATGTGTGACACGGCCGGTTGTAGAGGAAGTAGGGACATCAAGTGCTTTGCGAGGATGTCGTTGAGGAAGTACGATGGCTTGTATCAACGTGGCCCAAGTTTCAGGGCCGGCCCAGTGGGGGTCGCGGGTGCTCTTTCTGTCCTGGTCCCCGCTTTTCCGCGGGCGACGGGGCTCACCCTGAGGGGCTATTGTCGTGTTATACTCGTGGGGGTTGTAATGTCCGGCGCGCGCGAGGCGTTCTAGCCTTCCGCGCTGCCGGGGTGCGCTAGCGCTGACGCGTGATGTCAGACGCTAGCTAATATAAATAAAGAGGCGTGGCCTCGGTGCGGCAGTCGGAGCCGCGTGTGTTAACTGCCAAGTACCGGCTCCTGTGTATTATTTAGCGTTGCTGCGCAATCATGCAATCCATAGCGTTAGGAACGCTACACTGGCGACGAGGGGTGTACTGAGCCCTGCTTTGCTGCCTTTGTGCCCCACAGTGTGTGCATCGGCCACCCATGTGTTCTGAGCCTGGGTTTGAAGTCCCTTCCTCATGGTGACCCGGCTGTGCCTGCTGTTAGGTCAGGTGAGGGACGCTGAAAGTGCCCTGAAGGCCCATCCTGCCATCGGTGGTGACTCTGTGAGAGCCCTGGAGCCTCATCCCGCAGCCTGTGAGGGGTATGTCTCGCCCGGGTGGTACCACGCTTGCTGCCAAGAGGTGCCGGACGACGGCCGCACCCTCCACCAGAGCAGGCCCACGCCCGGTGGGATCGCCTAAGCCCCTGAGCACCTGAGGAGTCCCGCGGATGATGTCTGGAGGTATGCGCGCCCACTGGTTGGTGTAGAAGCACGAGGGAAGTCCACGTGCAACGCCCATAGGGGGTGCACACCTATCGGCTTCGACGCCGAGGAGAGGGAGCCGGCTTCCACCGCGTGCTGCGCACGTGCCAAGATGGCGTAGATTCCCGCCATTGAGCCGTTTGCCGTTGACGGTGCCCCGTCGTCCCTTGCCCCGCGCTGGAGGGATTGGACGGACTGCCTACAAATCTACTTCGAAGGGGCTGGCATGGCGAGGGAAAGGCGCAGAGCACTGCTGCTCCATCTAGGAGGCAAAGACATCCACCGCATCTACAAAACTCTTGTGGAAGCCACGCCGAAAACGTACCACACGCTGCTAAACGCGCTCAACGCCCATTTCGAACCCATGGCGAATAGAGACTATGAACGGTTCATTTTTCGTCAAGCCAAACAGGAGGCGGACGAGTCTCTGGATGCATTCCATGGCAGGCTGAAGGAGTTAGCCAGCACGTGTGGGTTCCGCGACGAGCAAGAGGAGATCCGAGGACAAATCATACAGGGGTGTTACTCGTCCAAGCTCCGAGTCACGGTCCTCCAGGAAGAATGAAAGCCCCTCGCGGACATCCTCACCCTCGGACGGTCGAAGGAGCTCTCGCAGGCGAGGGCCTCGCACATGGAAGCAGCCCTACATCGTCCCGTGAAGGCGGAGCAAGTGCGGGTGGCGGAAGCGGTGAACGTAGTGCGGCCCAAAGGGAGACCAGCCGGAGGGAAAAGGCCACCGGAGACGAAGAAGAAAGAATGCGGGTACTGTGGCGGCCAGCCCCACCGCATGCAAGACTGCCCGGCCAGAGGGAAAAAGTGCAGCGCCTGTGGGTGGATGAATCGCTTTGCGGCGGTGTGCCGGTCCACCAGAGTCAAGAAGGAGGCGGCCCATGCGGTACAGGAAGAGGCAGACAGCGAGGACGTGGACGATGACACCGAAGAGTACCCAGTCCATTATGTGTTTGCGATCCACCAGCCGCAGAAGAAGAAGCGCAGACTTCCGAAATGTCGCATCTTAGTCCAGCAACAAGAGGTAAAGGCGACAATTGACACCGGGGCATCCATTGAGTTGATGGCCGCCAATGTCTACCACCAACTGCGCACCAAGCCCCCGTTGCGAGAGGCGAAGATCCGGGTGTTCGCGTACGGCCAGAAGACACCCATTCCCCTCATCGGGTGTTTCAAGATAGAGCTACAACATGGGGAGAGGAGCATCAACACCACCGTCTATGTCACGGAAGAGGGCCGCGGGATGCTGCTGAGCGGGCAATCGGCCGAAGAGCTGAGACTGATCTCGTTTGCCATGGCAGTCCTAGAGGAAGAACTGGATACCATCATGGAAGAGTTTGGAGAAGTTTTTAAAGGCATCGGGTGCCTGAAGGGAAAGGAAGTGTCCTTACACATCGACCCGTCGGTCCAACCAGTGGCGCTGAGGCACAGGCGAATCGCTTTCCACCTGAGGCAAAAGGTCGAGGAGGAGCTGGAGGCCCTGGAGAGACAAGGCATCATCGAAAAGGTCAGCGGGCCAACCCCTTGGGTATCCCCGATCGTCATCGCCAGGAAGCCGAAGCAGCCAGGACAAGTCCGCATCTGTGTGGACATGCGCCTCCCTAACGCCGCGGTCAAGAGGGAGCGACACCTGACGCCCACCATTGATGACATCCTGGGAGAGCTGAACGGGGCCAGGTGGTTTTCGAAGATGGACCTACGATCAGGCTATCACCAGCTACAACTTCATCCGGACTTGAGGTACATTACCACGTTCTCCACACATGTGGGCCTCAGACGGTATCGGCGCCTCAACTTCGGCATCTCGAGTGCCGCCGAGGTATTCCAAAATACCATCAGAGAAGTCCTCAGTGGGCTCCCCGGCGTGCTTAATGTGAGCGACGACCTGCTGATATATGCGTCAACCATAGAGGAACACCACCAGCGGTTGAGAGGGGTCCTCAAAAGGATTCAGGAGTCGGGCTTGACCCTGCACCGGGAGAAGTGTCAGTTCCTGCAGAACAAGATCAGCTTCTTCGGATACACCTTCTCGGACCAAGGGGTGGCCCCAGACCCGGACAAGGTGAAGGATGTCCAAGACGCCCCAGCCCCGACGAACATCTCGGAGGCCCGGGGTTTCCTGGGCATGGTCAACTTCTGCGGCCGCTTCATTCCGGATTTCTCCAACCTCATCAAACCCCTCAGGGAGCTGACCAAGTCGTCGACCACGTGGCAGTGGGGCCCGGAACAGGAGCAAGCGTTCCAAGCAACGAAGGCGGCCCTGTCTGCGGACACTACCCTCTCGTACTTCGACCCGGCGAAGCCCACCAACGTGGCGGTCGACGCAAGCCCTTTTGGGTTGGGAGCGGTATTGACACAACTCCAGAACAACGAAGAGTGGGCCCCCATCACCTACGCCAGCAGGTCCCTGACCGAAACGGAGCAGCGTTACTCGCAAATCGAGCGAGAAGCCATCGCCATCCACTGTGCCTGCCGGCATTTTCATGTGTATGTGTATGGCCATCACTTCACGGTGACAACCGATCACAAGCCCCTCATACCTCTATTCCAAGGGTCATCCTCGAAGCCGCCACCCCGGATTGAAAAGTGGATACTCCAACTACAAGGGTACGACTACCGGGTGGAGTACAAACCAGGGGCCACAAACCCGGCGGACTATCTGTCAAGGCACCCGTGGAAAGCCACAACGGAAGAGAAAGAGGAGGCCGAGGATACCGAGGAGTACGTCCGGTAAGTGACCGAGCGGTCACGACCCCTCCCGATGAGCCTGGCCGCAATCATAGAAGCATCAAAAGGCGATGAATGTTTGAGAGCAGCGGCGGAGGCCGTCAGGTCGGGAGATTGGAGGACAATCCAAGAATCGCTAAACAGGAGGACTCGCCAAGCTGGCACTGGAATCCATCTTGAGAGTGAAAAGTGAGCTGTCCGTTGACGCCCAAGGATGTCTTCTGCGGGGCCCGAGGCTAGTCATGTCGGCCAGCCTCGCTCAACAGGCGGTAGACCTCGCCCACAGGGTACATCAAGGAATGGTGAAGACGAAGGGCCGGCTCCGAGCCAAAGTATGGTTCCCAGGCATGGACGCGATGGTTGAGCAGGCGGTGAGAACCTGCACGTGGTGCCAAGCAGCAGGACAGCCGGAACGCCCTCACCCGGTGGCGACCGAAGAGAATCCCCTGAGACCGTGGGAGTGTGTGAGCGCCGATTTCAGACCTCTCCCGGACGGACGGTATGCGTTAGTCATTATTGATGACTTCACCAAATATCCAGAGGTCGAAATCGTGGGGAGCCAGACAGCCACTGAAGTAATAGCGAAGTTCGAGAAAACCATCGCCACTCATGGCATATTCTGGGTGGTCAAGACCGACAATGGACCGCCTTTCCAGGGGCAGGAGTTTGCAGAATATCTTAAGAGCTGGGGGATCCATCACCGCAAAGTAACACTACGGTGGCCCCAAGCCAATGGAGAGGTGGAGAGGTTTATGAGGACACTCAACAAAACCATTCGCATAGCCATGGCTGACGGATCTCCACTGGAGAGGGCGATATACAGTTTCCTGAGGGAATACCGGATGACCCCCCACGTCACAACAGAGGCAGCGCCAGGAACAGCCACCATGGGAAGAGTCGTAAGTGACACGATCCCACACCACCCTACTTGGGCTCCGGCACAAGCCACAAATGAAAAGACTCTAGCCAATCGGATGCGCTCGAATGACCATGCCAGCCGACGAAGGGGAGCTAAGGAGTCCACGATACAACGGCAGGATCGAGTGTACGTGAAGGACCGCTACCCAGGCAGCAAGTTCAGACTTCCTTTTGAACCTCAACCGTGGGTCGTCACCCGCCGGACAGGCACGATGGTGACCGCCCAAAGAGGAGCTGAAACGGTCACCCGAGATGTATCTTTCTTCAAAAAAGTCCACCCAGGAACACCTTCACGTCCCGGGGCCGCCCCAGAAGGGCCGGGCCCCGACCAGCCGAGCGGAGATCAGGAGGGGGAGGACGGTCGGAGTGAGGATGGTGGTTCCCAGTCCATCCCAGCCACCCCTGGGGGTAACCTGCCCGGCTGCTCCCCATCCCGGAAAGAGCCTAACACCCCAAGGCGCAGAACCCCCGATGTGGCCCTCCAGAGGTGGCCCGTCCCGCTACAACCTGAGGAAGAAGCCCCACAGCTTACTTGCAGCATCGCCGCCCGTCCCCCCCTGCTGCACTCCCTCGGTCCTCCTCTGTCTTGTTGCCGCTACCCGTGTGGTCAGGGGACGTTGCCGGGACATGGATTCACCTAGTGGAACGAGTTTCTCGGACGGCATGTGTCCCACATGTTTTCACACAGGCCAGTTCGCAGGCCCCCTCCTGTTAACACAGGAGGAGGGGCGGCTTTGATGCCATCTAGATGGTTCCCATCAGCTGTAATGCTTCTCATGAACAACAAGGTTGTTGACGCCCCATGCCTGGCTCTGAGGGTGCTGAGAGCGGCGCGTCCCCAGTTACGGGTTTTACGGGTTTTTGTTATGCCATATCCATGTGCACCTTCCGCTGCAATGCGCCCATTTCCATCAACAGGGAAGTGGTGGCCTCATACCACAGGGGAGGGGCAACTTGCCGCCAATGCTGCCTCGTTCCTCCGGTTGAGGTAGGCGGGCCCTCGGTGGCCGAGAGTTTCGTGAGGGGAGGGGGGGCGTCACTAGGTGAAATAGATGCTGGTTTAAGCACAAATGGAGAATTTATTTATCAAAGTTTGCTATCCTTAATGTTATTGTGTAAATAATATTTTAAAAGGTCGCTCGCATCCTCATCAGTGCGTTAGCAGAATTGACAGAAACAGGTTGAATCAGCTGTTTTGCAGCTGGGGAGAATTTTAGGCATTTCTGGGGTGGTGTGAGCAGGGGGCTCAGAGGAGGCGGGCCCCCTTGTGCGCAGAGCCCTCCACGCGAGGTTAATACCCGGTTCTTGTAAGCCACCCTGCCCCGGTCTTGCTTTTCCGCCCCTTCCCCGGCAGCTGTGGCAGGAATCCACGTCTTTGTACGGGCACAATGGCCTGTCCTCAAGGCACGGCTAGTGCCAGCCCTGAGGTCCCCTCTGGTAAACTGTCGCGGAGCGGGGGCCGGCGTGGGCCTGGACTGTGAAAGTTAGGAATCCATGCAAGAGTGGTGCAGGTAACGGTATCGGGACATGGGTAGACTGTCTCAGGAGCGAAGGGTAGTACCTGGTCATGTGCTCTCGGGACGACTCACTTGACGTGCCCGGACTACACCTGTAATTATGCTGGTGTTCTTTTTTTACTATCTACCCCCGTGCACTTCGCAGCGTCTTCCTGGGCCTCAGTTATGTTTTAGGGCAGGCTGGGGGGCCTTCAGGCCGGGGGCAGGTAGAATTACTTTTAATGGTGGGAGGGGAAGCCAAGGGATGTGCGGGTCAAACTGTCCCATCAAGTTATATGTCCCCGACTCGCCGACAGTTAGGAGTCAGTTCGGGGGCAGTGTATTGTGGGATAGACCTCAAGCTGGTGGATTCACCTCTCTCCTTTCCACCTTAGTCGTCCTTCAGTAGTTTCACTACTCACAAGTTCGTTCTCCTTCCCAAGCTATCCCTCCCTGACAATTGATCAAATTTCGTATTACCAGGAGCTTACTGGTCATTCTGATTGTTCCCTTACCCAGTATTTATCATTTAGTTTTAAACAGGTGCTTTGGTGGGGAAATCTCTGGCAGTATTTGTGTGAACGTCCAAAATGACGAAGTAAGAGTATCCCAAACGGTGCTTTCTGCGCATAGTTTTGTCAGCGTCTATTGCAATATATACGGTCCGCACCAGAGACACGCGATGACCAGGGGAAAGCAAAAGGGAAGATTTCAAGTATTCTTCAACAGATATCAGACTGTTGTTCAAGTTAAAGGGTGTCAAATGCCAGAGCTCCGCAATCTGGTGGATGTCCGTACTAATGGGCGTAGTGTAATTGGCACTAAGGATGGACTCTAATCATAGGTTTATACGGTATAATGTACTACCTTGGTCGCGTGCCCCTTTTGGATTACTTTGGTGGTACGATCGCCGAAAGGGTCTTGTTCTCCATTTGGGCCATCGCCTGATAGAAACATGATTTCATCTCCTTCTTTGCTCGATTATGCTCACGAGAAAGCCTCTGTCGAGTCGGTGAATTAACACTTGAACAGCAGTTTACATAATCACACGAGGGGTCAGAATGTTCACGTCAGGATTATGTGCTTGCTGCGTCACAAGCAATTTGGTCTGTGTCAGCGCGCTCAAGGGACAGTTTGCAATAATGTTTACAAGCTCAGTTGCTGCTTATTTAACTTTGCAACTAGCAATATTGACAAAGCCAACTTCCCTGACTTGTCAGGTTGATGTTCTTGCTGCATCATACAAAAAACAGCAAATGCCAGTCGGGAGGCAGAGTGGCTCCCTCAGGCACAGGGATCCCAGGTGCAGGTACTCAGGGGGTGTCACTGGGGGCAGGTTTACACCAGGTGCTATGGTTGTAAGTACACTAGGGGGGACACCGGGTGCAATACTCAGGTGGGGTCACGGTGTGCAAGTACACACAAGGTGTCTCGTTTTGCAAAGCAAGGCACTTTTCCAGGTATTACGACCAGAAGGACCAGGGAATCTAAGTTCACGTAAATAAAGGGGGGTTTCTAATTGGGACAGATGTGCCATGACTTCCTCCTCGGTTGCCTGTCCCTTAATTGCATGCAGTGAGATGTACAAAGATGACTATCGCAATTGTCACCGTCTGACCTTTTGCTGATATACAAGGGGAATTTGAATATTGCAGAGGGAGGGATACATGCATATAGTCCACCCTGCCCAAACAGTCACAGGGATGCACTAGTTCAGATTCAACCCAGGCCTTAATGTACAGTTCTGTTTCATATCACATGGCGGTTAAGTTGCCCATGAACATTAATAAAGGGCTGCAATGGCCTACTACTGCTTATCCAGCAGATAGTTTGGCTCATTGGACCGGGTGTTTTTCTGGTGCTCGGCTAGTAACAGCACAACCAGCCGGGGAATTTGAGTCATGCGGCCCCTACTTAACCCCACAGCTTAGTTTGCTCCATTGTGTGGACTACTTTAAGTATTTGTGAAGGTTTACATATAGGCCAAGAGGTTACTGGTTGTTGGCCAATTTATTGGGTTTCCAAATGCAGAGATTATCATTCATGGGTTGTCCGTACAAACTTGGGTAGTGAAGTAAACTAAGTGGACATCCATATATCAGAGGAACTAAAGGTATACGGTCATCCCTGATCTCCTGCACCTGATATGGATTATCTTTGTGAGGACATGGATGACTTTCATGCTTTTACCTACAGAGCAATCTAAGTTTTTCAATCACGTGGGCGATGGGTGAGAAGACATTTGGTTTTGCGGGGATAGATTGTGCTGGTCCCATGCAACATCCATAGCATCTCTTAGACAAAAACAGGCCTTTTATTGAAATTTGGTGAGTGTCACAGGTTTAGGTACAGTAATATTAAGAGCTGCTGCCGTGTTACAATGTTGAAAACACAAGTCACTATCCCTGTATATTGAGGCTTCGGCATCTATTCTTTGCATCTTGCCCGCCTGGCGTTACCCATTTTCTCACCGCTTAGACAGCAAAGGGTCTGTCCATGGTTCATTGCGTGACCAGTTATTATTTTCTTTTCTTGGAGTGTCAGGCAAGGGTAGTTCGCAAAGAGGTATTTAGTTATTAGGGACTGGCAGAGGGGTCGATTCGGACCCACTGAAGGTAGGGTGGCAAAGCATGAATCTGGGGACCTTGGAGTCCGACACTATGCTTGGGTTCTGATACGCAAGACGCTTCGGAAGCATGGGACACTGGGTTGGCTTCTACACAGGCGAGCTGACGGTGGTGCCCTTCGTGGGAGAAGTGGTTTTAGGGCCATCGGAGTGATCTTCAGGGTCCGCAACCAAACCAGTGCAACATGGGTTAGGTTCAGAGACGGAGTTGTCCACTTATTATATGGCAGTGGCAGGGCTATTCGAAACAATGTAAAGGGACACAGATAGAGTTCTGTCAGGACTATCTTGTCTAGGTCATATGCGGGATGACCTGCAAACACAGCTTGGGCTCCACATGTTTCCAGGCATTGGTTCTGTGCACACCCATAAGTTTTACAGCTAGGGGACACACCACACATTTCCAGGTAATAGGAGCAGTTAGTACAAGTGCATCTAAGCTAAAACTAAATAAAGGGGCTAATAACTCTGTATTTGACTTGCGGCGCTTCAAAGGCATAGGGTTAAAGGTGAGGCTAGGCTACCTTTATAAACTCATGGCCATACTGCAGCACGGTTGGTATTCACTGGGCTGCTCAGAACCTGTCAGGACACAGCTGCTTGAACTAAGAACGGACCGATTTAACTTTGCCCACATTAACTTAAGTTGTGTCAGCAAGTTCACCGGCCCTCCATTGTCACCACTGGCGCCTCTGACAGTCCACTGAGTGGCACTGTCTGGCTTTCAGAGAGCACCACTGAAACAGGCACTGAGTAAGTCAAGATCATTGGGGAATATTGCCTTTGGATTTAACGGTTGTTTCAATTTTTGTTGCACAGAATACATGGGACACATATTGGCACGTTATGGCCATATAGGGTTGTGTCCTAGCAGGAAGGCCTGCAATTGGTTTGACTGGTTTTCTTGTAGAGTCCAGATGTCGGCTGGCAAAACAACAGTCTAAAAGGCATCAGCAGGGGTTCACACGCAGGGGAGGGCCCTTGGCTAGGTGCTCTAGTAATCCTTCTACCTGAGACAGTATTTAGTGGTTATTCGGGTACAAAGGGGGGGGAGATCTTGGGCAGTTTTACATGCCGGGAAGTACGTAGTGATGAAGTAATAGTGTCCCAAGTTGTGCAACATGATATGTGCATTTGCATAGGGTGCTTGTTAGAAGCTGCCTTGGGTCCAACGAGTGCCCAATCGGGGCGACTGGTCAAGAGACAAACATGAATAGTTACTCAGCACGGTGTACTAGAAGGTATGTTGTCTAAGCAGATCTCAAACTAGCCTTAAACGCATGATGGAGACAATCAGTGACATGCCTAAAGAGGTAAACCTTGTGTTAAAGGGATGGGATGCCAAGGGAGATAGCTCGGTCGGCTTGCTCAGGCAGGCGATTTCCGCAGGGGCTTAGCTACACTTGCGGCCAGGCAGTGGGCTTGTACAACCAATGTGATAATGTTAGGGATGAAAGCATGCACCAAGAGATGGATCCTCGAGACCATCCAGGACAGACAAAAACACCGGCTCTATAGCGGTGCAATATGCTGAGGGGAACATTAGGTCAGATCATAATTGGGCTACAATGATTGAGGAAGGGTTGTTTTGGCGTTCCCGCTGCCCAAGAAGGGACAAGTATTTCATTCATGTGATTTCCCCTTTTAAACGGCAAGTACACAAGGACACCCGTGCTTATGTCACATATCCCATGGTACGATAGTCACCAAAGGGGGTGAATGGCCTTTGATAGCCAATAACAGCAACTGGACCCTGTAGGGGAGAGAAATGTTTCAAAAATAGACTGGAGTGTGCTGGACCCAAAACCCCTCACAAAAGCTGCGAGGGGCAGCAGGCTGGCAGGGTCTTTGAGGCAAGGGCATTGAAGGGCCGTAGTGCATGACACAGCATTTCCAGGGACACAAAAGGGTCCCAGCAAATCCACCAAAGGGACTACAGCGAAACATGTGACACAAAATCTCGTAGTCCGACACCATTACTGGTGTAAGTATCAAGGGTCACAGGTGGTTATCGGGACCGGGCAGCTGTGACCGGTCGAAGGTTCGGCAAGCAGGGTGGCTGCGTAAGTCGTCATTGCGGTCGTTGCGGTGGACGAACCTCGGCAGAGACTGGGGGGAGTGACCAGTCCCCCAAACGTGTTGGTTATTCACCTGGGGGGCAACGACTTGATGGCACTGGGCAAAAGGACATTGCTTCAAACACGAAAGCCACTATTTGCACTAAGCAATCCGTTAGGGACATGTGAACTGTGGTGGTCGGAGAGCACCTCACGGCTCCTGTGGCAGGGAGCCTGATCTGGGGAGGCAATGGAGGCTGCACGCAGGAGAGTCAATTGCGCGATGCGTAAATTCACCGAACAAATGGGGTTTGGATTCATAAGACCTGGTTTGCTTCATGCTAAATACACAGGGTGTTTTGAGGATGATGGGATACACCTCTCCAGAATAGGCATGGACTTGTTCCTTCTGGACCTACGGGAGGCCCTGGAAATAGCGGGATGTAAGTAGGAGCGCCGGCCTTGGTGGGGGGCCCTGGCTGTGACGGTCGCAACACCCAGGGCTGTGGCGGAGTTACATGGCGATCCAGAGGCGGAAAGGTACTCAGGGGTACCCTCTTCAGGAGCACAAAGGGTGCTGAGGCCGAATATCCCCAGGAAGTCTGTGCGGTGGACCCTGGGGTGCGACGGCACCCCATCTGTCCTAGGGGCGGTTGGAAACCTGTACAACCGTGGGTCGCTTGAACGCTCTGCCCCTCGTAGGGGGGGGGGGGGAGAGTGAGTTACATGGTGGACCAATGTTTCACCGGAAGTGGGAGGGGCTACCCCCTCACCACAACCGCTAAGCACCGATTGGCTAAGACCACGATGCAAGTTGGCCCATCAGGTGGTAGGCCGCGAGGGGTGGCTTGCCTTTGGATCGCCTGTAAGATTACCCACCATGTTGGCATATTTGGTATGCTAATAAACCTGCAGCAATTTTCTCCACCAAAATCTTGTCTTGTCTGCTTATTTATGCTACCTGTATGTTGCTGCGGGTGGGCTGGTGATTGTGGCCGATATTGGCACTATGCGAGCTGACCGACAAAGTCCCCGCAGGTGAGAGGGCGGCCCCTTTAGTGCCACAAGATGGCACACTGGGCAGCCTAGTGTTTGGCCTGAGACCCCTGTTGGGGTCCCGCGCGTCACTTCCGGCCGGGGGGGAGGCAGGGAGAGGTATATAGTCCTCCCCCGCCCCCCTGGCGGCCTCTTTGTCCCCTCCTCGCCGTGACGCCGACTCCCTCCCTACCGCTTACCCGGCGTGTCCGGGTGAGGGGAGGAAGGATGTTCTAATCTTTTTTTATTTGTGTTGCAGGCGGACTTGCATGGTGATCCAGAGGCGGAAAGGTACTCAGGGGTACCCTCTTCAGGAGCACTAAGGGTGCTGAGGCCGAATATCCCCAGGAAGTCCGTGCGGTGGAACCTGGGGTGTGACGGCACCCCATCTGTCCTACGGGCGGTTGGAAACCTGTACAACCGGGGGTCGCTTGAACGCTCCGCCCTCGTAGGGGGGGGGGCGTGAGTTACATGGTGGACCAATGTTTCACCGGAAGTGGGAGGGGCTACCCCCTCACCACAACCGCCAAGCACCGATTGGCTAAGACCACGATGCAAGTTGGCCCATCAGGTGGTAGGCCGCGAGGGGTGGCTTGCCTTTGGATCGCCTGTAAGATTACCCACCATGTTGGCATATTTGGTATGCTAATAAACCTGCAGCAATTTTCTCCACCAAAATCTTGTCTTGTCTGCTTATTTATGCTACCTGTATGTTGCTGCGGGTGGGCTGGTGATTGTGGCCGATATTGGCACTATGCGAGCTGACCGACAAAGTCCCCGCAGGTGAGAGGGCGGCCCCTTTAGTGCCACAAGATGGCACACTGGGCAGCCTAGTGTTTGGCCTGAGACCCCTGTTGGGGTCCCGCGCGTCACTTCCGGCCGGGGGGGAGGCAGGGAGAGGTATATAGTCCTCCCCCGCCCCCCTGGCGGCCTCTTTGTCCCCTCCTCGCCCTGACGCCGACTCCCTCCCTACCGCTTACCCGGCGTGTCCGGGTGAGGGGAGGAAGGATGTTCTAATCTTTTTTTATTTGTGTTGCAGGCGGACTTGCATGGTGATCCAGAGGCGGAAAGGTACTCAGGGGTACCCTCTTCAGGAGCACTAAGGGTGCTGAGGCCGAATATCCCCAGGAAGTCCGTGCGGTGGAACCTGGGGTGTGACGGCACCCCATCTGTCCTACGGGCGGTTGGAAACCTGTACAACCGGGGGTCGCTTGAACGCTCCGCCCTCGTAGGGGGGGGGGCGTGAGTTACATGGTGGACCAATGTTTCACCGGAAGTGGGAGGGGCTACCCCCTCACCACAACCGCCAAGCACCGATTGGCTAAGACCACGATGCAAGTTGGCCCATCAGGTGGTAGGCCGCGAGGGGCGGCTTGCCTTTGGATCGCCTGTAAGATAACCCACCATGTTGGCATATTTGGTATGCAAATAAACCTGCAGCAATTTTCTCCACCAAAAAGTTGTCTTGTCTGCTTATTTATGCTACCTCTATGTTGCTGTGGGTGGGCTAGTGAGTGTGGGCGATATTGGCACTATGTTCCTAGCAGGGGTGCAACTAGAGCCAAATGTCGACGACCGGGGGGGGGGGGGGGAGAATAACTATTCCAGCAATAGGCAGATTGGCGATGCGGGGGCTCTAAGAAGGGGTGAAAAAACAACTCGTTAACAGGTAAATGGTCTTTTAACGACTTGTGAATTACTCAGTGTGTGCCTGGGAAGCTGTCTTAGCCCGGGCTGCCACACACAACCGAGGGGTGGGGGGTGTCGCTGAGGCCCTTTGAGCCCTATGGGCGTTGCACGCCTGGATCTTAATGACACTTGAGAAATCGTAATCCAATGGCTTGCCAATGCTTATTGTAAGCTAATATAGGCAGTACTAAATGGTATTTTTAACCATCTTACTCTAGCTTCCAAGCTCTTTCAAAATGCCTTCGTACAGGGGAAAAGAGGTGGGCTGGAGTAGGTCCTCCATCTCCTTTCATAATGTGCATAAAGAAGATGGCTGCGTCCCTCTAATGTGTTACTAAAGTTCCCGGTTGCTGTGATTTTCTAGCCCTTGTGAGGTAGTCAAAAGTGAAAAGAAAATTTCATAACTTTCCAGGCATCTTGCTATTGATTGGAAGATAAAGATTTTCTTCTGCCACCTGGTGAGAGAACAAACAGGAGACCAGCAGGAGTGTGGTTGCACCGGGTTCACCGGAGGGAAATCCCCCCCCCCCCATTCAGCAGATAGTGGGATATCTGAGTTACTGCTCTGTTTGCCAGCCATGCTGCTGCATCCTAGCCCTTCAGAAGGGGGGAAGCGTGTCCGAGATTGTGTGTATGTGGTGTTTCCATAGCACAAACCAAGCCAGAAGCTGGGAGGTGGCTGCACAGTTGCAAAGGCTCAGACATAGTCAACACGTGGTTGGAGGGTAGCCGCGTGCAGAGAACGGAAGTGGTGTGTTACTTTGTCAATCAATCAATCTACTTGTAGAGCGCACTACATACCCATGAGGGTCTCAAGGTGCTGAGGGGAGGGGGTGCCGCTACTGCTGGAAGAGCCAGGTTTGAGGAGTCTTCTGAAGGCGAGCAGGTCTTGGGTCTGTCGTAGGTGGGTAGGGAGGGAGTTCCAGGTTTTGGCGGCGAGGAAGGAGAAGGCTCTGCCGCCAGAGGTCGTTTGTTGGATGCGGGGGACAGCGACGAGGGCGAGGCTGGTGGATCGGAGCTGGCGGGTGAGGGTGTAGAAGCTGAGTCTGCTATTGAGGTAGGCTGGTCCGGTGTTGTAGAGTGCTTTGTGTGCGTGGGTGAGGAGCTTGAAGGTGATCCTCTTGTCGACGGGGAGCCAGTGTAGGTCTCTCACGTGGGAGGTGATGCTACTGCTGCAGGGGACGTTTAGGACCAGTCGGGCGGTGGCATTTTGGATGAGATGTAGTCGTCGCAGGTGTTTGGCCGGGATTCCTGCATAGAGAGCGTTGCCATAGTCCAGCCTGCTCCTGACGAGGGTCTGAGTCACAGTTCTTCTCGTTTCGGTAGTGATCCATTTGTAGATCCTGCGGAGCATGCGGAGGGTGTTGTAGCAGGAGGAGGAGACGGCGTTGACCTGCTTTGACATGAGAGGGAGGAGTCGAGGATGAATCCTAGGTTGCGTGCGTGGTCAGTGGGTGTTGGTGCTGTTCCCAGCATGGTTGGCCACCCTGAGTCGTCCCAGTCAGAGGGGGTGGGTCCGAGGATGAGGACCTCCGTTTTGTCCGAGTTCAGCTTCAGACGGCTGCTCCTCATCCAATCAGCGACGGCCTTCATTGCCTCGTGGAGTTTGGTTTTGGTGGTGTGCGGGTCCTTTGGGAGGGAGAGGATGAGCTGGGTGTCGTCGACGTAGGAGATGATGTTGAGATCGTGTTGGCGGGCCACTTGTGCGAGGGGGGCCATGTAGACGTTGAACAGCGTCGGGCTGAGGGATGAGCCCTGGGGTACGCCGCAGATGATGTTGTATGCTCTTTAGAGGCTTGCCTTCTGCTCTTTCTTAGATTGGAGCAGGGTTTGGGCAGTTTTGATGATACAGTAATGTTGGTACTGATCCTGGGTGTGTACTTGGAGAAAACTTGTTGCCTTGGTGTGTACTTGGAGAATACTTGTTGTCTTGTTCTTGCTTTTTTGCTCTTCATCTCCAATCTGATGGTGTCATGGCTGCAGGTTGCTGGGGCCACCGGACATGGTGCACCGGTCAGCCATTATGGTTTTGCTGATGATGCTGAGTGAAGTTTTATCAGGGTGGGGATGATGTGGTCATATTTCTGCGGTCCCTCGATGAACGTGCTGCAGTGCTCCTGCGGCTCCATGTAGCAATGCAAGGGACATCATATGTACCCTGAGTGCGCTAGTGCTTCTTCATTCTGCACAGATTAAAAGTACTCTGTCATCTATAATAAATTCCGACCTGCCTTTCTCCAATTCTTGCAAATTGTTGTATTGTTGAGCTATACAGTGGCATATAAAAGCCAACAAGATGGCTTGTTCTGGACTCTGGTGCCACCTACTGTTCATTAATTTGAACTCGCGTTTAGGCCTTCATCCTTCTGAGGTCAATGCATGGAGTAACATTAATAACAGCTGTTAATTCACATTATTCAATGCTATATAAAAAAACATTTGTATTATTATTACAACTTCGGGGTGTAGAGCACGTGCTGCCACCAGAGAACCTTTCAATCGGCCATGTTTGACGAAGGTGCAGAAAATGTGTGCACTAGTGAAAGTGCCCTGAAGTAGTTGTTTGATTGCAGGTGGTCAGCGGAGCGCGTATTTCAGTTTATGGTGTCCTAGAAGCAGCAGATCGTATTTGACCCATCCTGCATTTCTCAGTATATAAAGTCGTTCTGCTTTTCCAGGGGCCGTGCTGCGTATTTCACGTTGTGTGCATTTCTCTTGTGTCTTTCAGTCCCTGCTGTTCTTTGCATTGGTGGCCGCCGCGTGCCTGGCTCTTAACCTTGTGCTGCTTGTTGTCTACCTGTGCTGCGCGTGCTGTTCTCACGAAGAGGAGCAAACGCAGACCAAGAGGCCCAACACGTGCTGCGTCACCTGGACTGCCGTGGTGGCCGGACTCCTCTGCTGGTAAGTTGATTCACAGATGCTGTTTGTGCCGCTGGCGCCGCTTCCGAGCAAACGTTTTGGGTCCAGCTCTTATAGTTTCAAGTATTGAGCACTGGCCCAAGGCAAGTACAGGCTGAGAAATCTTCACCTCCTGTTACGTTTGAATGTGCAGGTCAATGGACTCGGATTCCTATGGACTTATATGTTCACAATCAGACATGCACCGTGTGGACATGAAGATCTGTAAACCTATTAATATCACGTTGGACCTCTCGCTTTGGATGGAATGCTGTGGTCGCTAAACACAATCTGAACCCAAGAGGTCTGTCCGTGCATTGAGATGAAATCTCTCTCGGTCCCGGGACTGTAGAGCAGGTTTAAAGAAGGGAGCTCTGGCGTGTCCAAGACCTGAGGTAGACCACCCAGAAACAAGGCGATGGGCCGTCGCCCGTGCAAACCAGCCAGGCGCCTTGTATCTTTCTTATAATGGCCATGCAACTGACCCTACTCCAGCTCTACTGGCGCTGCAGAGGTTGTACGATACAGATGGAGCATGGCGGATGGGGGGGGGAGGGGTTTAAGGGCTATAAGCGAAGAACAAGGCAGGTACTGTGCCCACTGGCAGAGAACGGCCCCTTCTAATGGCAGGAGCGTGATGCAGCCTCCACTTTGCACAAATTAAAGATAATTCGAGGCATCACAAGATTTGACAGTGCTTGTTAATGGAATTAAATCTTTTGAGGTGGAGTACGATTCCCATGACCGGTTCCCCCGCTCATTCACTGTGCAGTTGACCGGAGGTCACGAGATCCCCCATAATGCCACCGTTTGAACGGGGAAGGTGGGGTGGGTGTGGGGGATTCACATGACTGATATTAAAGGAGCACAGGGACGGACCAAGAAAGCCAGCAGCTGGCTTCTTAGCCATGCATTCCTCTCTAGCTGGTGCATATGAAATTCATTGGAAATAATACGGCTGAAGTATACAGAAAGCGGGGCACGGTTCAAGTATCTATGCTAAGTCAGTTCATGGTAGCATCCTCCCCAGGACAGATGTGTATAAAGGGGGCCTGCTTGTGATGGCTGTGCGAGCTGGACCCCTCGGGTGAGCAGGCATTTTTTGCGTATTCTAAAGGGGCTGTCTAGATAATGATGTCACAATAAGTTTCGTATCTCAGCCAGACACCATTCAAAACAAGCATTGGCAAAGTTATTTGGGTTGGCCTGGGCAAGCTGGCGCTGTGGTTATTTTTAATTTTTAATGCAAGAATATACCACACAAATAAATAAAACAATGAGAGAAAATACGGCATAGCCTAAACACGGCTTTATGTCTGCAATAAAATGTAAACAATTAAATGGATGTGCCTGTTTCATCAATGATGTTTAGAAACAACACGCTTTTGATCTGTGTCGTGCATTTCATTATTATTTGTGAAGCAGACAAAAGTAAATTAGCACCTAAACAAGCACTCAAATCGCAAGTAGATGCTATGGACCTTACTTCGATGTCGGCCGGACTTGCGTCCGCCCAACACCATTGCAAATACGGGTCCGAATGACCTCCGGTCGGCGATCCTGACCGCTGAATTGTGATGCAACTGCACATGATGCGGTCGCAAGCTCCCTTTTCTGTATGGGAGCTTGTGCTGCCGTCAGAAATATACTGCAGCACAAGCTCCCATGCAGAAAAGAGTTTTTGTTCATCCCTGTACCACTTGACAGGCACCTTTGCCTGCCACACGGTGCAGGGATGAACAGGGGTAACCATAGATGACCCCTAAACCCCAAACCAGAGGCCGCTGGCTGAAAGGGGCCCTGCTAGAGGCCCCCAAAGTCTTTTTCTGACAGGCTTTGCATGTCGGAAAGCCTGGCATGGAAACCCTGCTGGAAACCTACATCTTAATCCAGACGGCGTAAAACCCCGTCCATAAGGATTATGTGCTGGTTCCGACTGGCAGATGGGTTCTTTGAGCCCGTCAGCCAGCCGGAATGTCCGGCCGGTTTAAAAACCAACAGCCTCCATTGTAAGGGCTATCTGATTTAAAACCGCGATGAGGCCCAATGTTGCAATGTCATTTAAACACTTTATAAAATAAAGTTTCAAAAGTAGTGTGGGCAAATAAATTGCCAGTTTTATAAGTTAATTTAAAAAATAAAGAATATAAAAAGCACACCTTGAACCCGCTTTGCAACTGAAGGGAAAATAATAATTTTTAGGCACACATGAACAATGTGCACAGGCTTTATGCAGTCACTCAAAGTGAAGGGAACCAGTAGGTAAAATGGATTGAGCCATTGCCCCATGTTGTGATGGGCAGAAGCAACATGGGAATTTAACAATGGATGAAGTCTGGTGGCTGAAATCACTTGCATGTTTGTGTAATATGCATATATTGGCGGGGATAAAGCAATAGTCTGTCTAGCAAAATAACGTTATCTCATAGGCCAGACCTAAAAGGACAAACTGTAATGCTCATTGGTGTTTGTTGATGATGCAGGATTGAGTAAACGGAGCTGGATGTGATACTTTCAAATGTTGCATTTCAAAATGTAGATTTTCTTAGTAATTTATGACAGTCATAATTTTATTATAGACACAGAGGCGAGTATTCTACTTTCTAATCTTGCTTTGTTTCAATAGCAGCCAAGATAAACAATAAAACTACACTTCTCAGAAGGCCAAGTAACAGCTTGACCAATGGGAAAACATGGAATCTACAACAAGAACCAATGAATAGGCAGTCCCAAGTATAACATTTGCTCTGACTGTGAACAGACCTCTTTTCTTCGGCGAACAGATTAGATATTGTCCATAAACAGAGGGAAAATAGAGAGAACAATACAAAAGGCGAAAGTCCAAGCCAAAAAGTCTTGACCAATATCCAGCAGAGTCATCCTTGAAGCAGAAGCGAGGATCGGAGAATCTTTGTTGAACGATGGAGCATGACGTAGAAGAACAGAATCCTTTTGAGGACGATGGCTCCAATCAGGAAGAAGCGGGAGGTAGAGCTGGAGCCGCTCTAGGGAGGGAGAAAAATGCATATTAAAAGGTTTTGCGGTGGGATAATACTCGCCTCCGTGTCTTTAATAAAATGAAGACTTTCCATCATAAATTACTAGGAAAATCTACATTTTATGTAAAGACCAGAGGCTCCTATTATGCTTGTTCAAATCCTATCAACAACCAAAGAAGCAGCAGGAATGACAGGTTTGCAATAAAACATACGAAATACATTGTCATTGGGCCAATCAGCCGATCTCAGAATGTCCTCCAATCTGGAGCCTGCCCAAAAAGGTTTGGAGGCCATGGCTCCTCTGGTGGAATGGGCCCCGAAATCAGAAACATCAATACCAGCAAGGGACATCACCCAGCGAACCCAACGGGCTAAAGTGACAGAAGAAAATGGATTATGAGGTTTGTGGAAAGAAATGAGAAGTTGGGAATGGGAGGGCGTTCTGAGATCAAAGGTCCGTTGTTCTTAAACTTTGAGGCATTGACCCACACATAGTTTAGGCTGAGAGGCAAAATAGGGATAAAAGACCGAGTACAAATGAGCTTTTGTACGCTTATTAATGTGAAACATCACACCAGAAGGGGTAAACTGACGAGAGGAGACGTCCATAGCTTTGCATGAGAAACATGTTTGATAGACACCAAGCACAAAAGCATAGTAAGTTTGGCAGAAAGCATTCTCAAAGAAAGAATTGCATTATCTGGCCAATCAGAAAAAGTTTGAGTACCAAATTCACGTCCCATAACTTAGAGTACTTTGCTAAAGGAGGTTTAGAGAACTTTACACCTCTTAGGAGACTGTGATTAAGGGAAATTGCCAATCTGTACAGATTAACCGTTCTGTAAGACTTACCTGAACTGGCTTCAGAAGCCAGAAAATTGCCAATGTAATTTAAATGTGCTGAAAAGGGATCAATATGTTTTCCCAAACACCAGCTTGCCCATAAAGACCATGCTGACCTGTAAGCTTTAGTTGTTCCTGGAGCCCAGGCTCGGCTAATGAAGAGAGAAGCTTCTTGCGAAATGAGGTGGTCCGAGTGGTTCGACCCGAAACCTTCCATGCAGAAAGAACCAAAGAGTTGGCCAGAATGAGATTGTGCAGCTGACCAAAGGGATCTAGTAGAAGATTGTTGCAAGAAGGAAGGAGAAACGGGAAATCCACCACCATCTCCAGCAGAGATGGGAACCAAATCTGTGATTGCCAGAAGGGGACTACCACCACCAGGGAGGCAAGTTGGCATCAGGTCTGGGCAAGGACCCTATTGATCATGACAAAAGGAGGAAAGGCGTAATTGAGATGAGGAGACCAATCTTGGAGGAAAGCGTCTGTGGCCAGAGCCAAAGGATCTGTCCGCCAACAGAAGAATTGTGGAAGTTGGGAAATGAGGCGAGAGGAAAAGAGATCGATGTGCAAAGGGCCTCATTTTTTAAACCAAGATTGAAAGACGGATGGAAGAAGCCTCCAATTGCTGGAGTCCCGTAGATAACGAGAGTGCCAGTCTGCGATGGAATTGAGATTGCCTGGGAGGTATTCTGCTTTGACCGAGATCTTATTGAGAAGACAAAATTCCCAGACGCTCTTCGCTAACGCCGCAAGGGGTTTGGATTGGGTGCCACCTAGATGGTTTATGTAATGCACCACTGAAACATTGTCCATGCAAAGAAGGATAGAACAGCGAACCTTTTTCCTTTTGCGAGGCTCTGGATTGCAAAGGAGCCTGCCAGCATCTCTAAACAGTTTATGTGCAATCTCGACTCCTCTAGTGACCATGTACCTCCAGTCGAGATTGTACCACAACGGGCGCCCCAGCCCGTCAGGCATGCATCGGATTCTAATACAAGATCTGGGGCTGAGGCAAAGATTGTTCTGCCGTTCCATGCATCTAAATGGTCCATCCACCATCAAAGCTCTAGATGAGATTCCTGATCTAGAGAAATCAGATCGGAACAAGCCAGGCCTTGACACAGATGTTGCATTGTTAGGCGCTGGAGGGCTCGGTAATGAAGAGGCCATAGAAAGATTGCCTACATTGAGGTGGATAACAGACCTACGATGCTTGCAAGAGACCTGAGGGAAATCTAGGCGCTCCGAAGCACTTGGGAGATTTCTGATTTTATAGCTGAGACCTTTGACTGAGGAAGATGAAGGGAAGCAGTGGAAGACTCTACGAGAAAACCTAAAAACTAGACTCGTTGAGAAGGAATGATCATGGATTTTTCAGGGTTGAAAAGAAAACCCAGTTCTGAAAGGAGTAATCAAGTGATGTTCAAATGAGATAAGAGTCTGTTTGTCCAAATTCATTATCAAGATGTCGTCAAGATAGATTATTAATCTGACTCCGAGAGACCGCAGGTACTTCACAACCGGTTTCATAATCTTCGTAAAGCACCATGGTGCTGACGAAAGACCGAAGGGAAGGGAGCTAAATTGATAAGTCACTCCTAGCCATTGAAATTGGAGAAATTTTCTGTGGGCACGATGAATCAGAATTGTGAGATAAGCAAGTCTATTCTGATCATCCAATCTTGTAAACCAAGAGAATCTCTGAGATGAATAATGGTTTTCATTTTGAAGTGGTGATAAACCACAAATTGTTTGAACCATTTCAGATTTACACATTTTCTTGTGAACCAGAAAGATGGAACTGAGAAACCCTGAAGGATCTAGAGGGGCAACTTGAATTGCTTGTTTTTGGAGAAGGGATTGAACCTCTATTGAAATGAGATTTGACATGTCGGTTGCGAAGACGAGAGGAGGAGGAAAAACTGTCTGGAATGGTGGAGCATAAAACTCTCTAAGATCACCTTGGATAGAGTTTAGAACCCAAGGGTCTGCAGTCAGAGCTCGCCATTTTGGAAGGAATAGACTTAAACGACCCCCAACGGAGGGAGGAACTGAGGGACTTACCTTGTTGGGAATTATTCCTGAAGTTCTTTTGTCCAAGACCTCGAACTCTTTGGGGGTAGAATTGGGGTTTGAAATCCTGATAATTGGAGTTGGAATTAAAAGATCCTCTGGAGCCTTGGTTATGGAATGAACAGCCGGCAAAGCGACTCCTGTCTCTACCGGCCCGTCCAAAAACCTGTTGATAGAAACTTTCTTTAAAGATTGTTGAGCTATATCAATAGAAGCAAAGGTGGTAACAAACTTGCTTAAATCTTTGCCTTAAGAGTAACCAAACAAAAGTCCATCGGCCTCTATGCCCGGGTCTAGGGCAGCCAAGTTAGCCAACTTGGGATCCAATTTTATCAGGAGACTTTTGCGACGTTCGTGGATAATCGCAGAGTTAGCATTACCAAGGAGACAAAAAGCTCTTTGGACCCATTAGGAAACATCCTGAGGATCCAAGTCAGTGCAATCCAAACGAGCGGATTCGGCCATGTCAAAAATATGAGCTAAAGGCCCTACAACATCCTATAACCTGTCTTGACAGGTAGACCAAGCCTTATCCACTCCTTTACGGGGGTCTTTACCAAATTTGGAAAAGAAGGTTAACAAAGGTTGGTCGATACTTGGTGTAACAGTAATGTTGGAAGAAAGGGAAGGTTTAGGGTACTCCGACTTGAGTTTGGACCTGGTGGATTTGTCTGAAGGCAGACGCAGTCTAGCCGAAATATAGTCGCCCACATGAGCAACAAGGAACCATTCTGTGGAATTTGGATGGCGAATAGAAGAAGAATCAAACATGGGAGAACCCTCCGAATCCAGAATAGGTCTGGAGGAGAAAGAACAAGTTTTAGACCTCTTAGACGGAGGGGAACAAAGGTCATTGGCATCAAAAATTTCAAACAAATCATCAGCGTCACCAAGATCATCATCATCTGTGTCCAAGATCTGAGAAATCACCAGTTTTTTAGGTACCTCAGCGTTTTTTAACTTAGCTTTACATTTACCATCCGGAAAATAAATCCCCTCCTTAGAAGGAGGCCTGGGAGGCACCACTTCCTCAACCTTATGAGAGGAAACCTCTCTAAACGTACGTGACGCATCTGAAATATCCAATTTAGTGCTGGAAGGTACCAATTTTCTCTGTCTGCTATCCCCCGCAAAATGGGCCAAAGCTTTGGACATCAAAGATAACATAGAATTTTCCATATCTTTGGAAAAACGTTTCATAGAAGCTTCAACAGCATGTTCCACAGAGGAATTAATAAAACTAATTCAAATCATTTTTAAATGCCTCTCCTTCATTGTGCATGTCTGAGCCTTGAACTGTCCAGCTCCATAATCAAATATACAGTCGGGCAAAGACGAGGCAGTAAAGGGTTAACAAAGAGCCTGGGACTTGAGACCGCCTCTGGGCGGGAGTTTAATAGCAGTCTAACCAAACCAGGAAGGAACACACCCAAAGGGGCAGGACGCAAACCGGAGCAAGGGAGAGCAAAGGAAAATGAAGCTCTGGTGTGAGGTACGCGGTTAACCTGCAGCGCATCAGGAGAGAACACCAGACACACAGCTGAGGTGAGGAAACCGCAGACAATAGCGTAAAATGGCCACCTCGCGCTGAAGAAACTGTCAACACGTGCACGCACGAGCGGCAGGAAAGGCAGTAATTGCGGGCAGCAGCGGGGGAGCGCAAAGCACAACAGAAAGGCACCAGTGCTTAAAACTAAATACAATGATAAGCAAACATGAAAAACACCCAAAAAATATAACATGAAAGGGACAAATAAGGAATGCATGTACTTATCTTGACTGCGAGCAGCAAGAAAAGAGGGCTGTTCGCAGTCAGAGATAACGTTATACTTGGGACTGCCTATTCATTGGTTCTTGTTGTAGATTCCATGTTTTCCCATTGGTCAATCTGTTGTGTGGCCTTCTGGGAAGTGTAGTTTTATTGTTTATCTTGGCTGCTATTGAAATAAAGCAAGATTAGAAAGCATAATAGGAGCCTCCAGTCTTGAAATATAATTTTTTATTTATATATATATATATATATATATATATATATATATATATATATATATATATATATATATATTATACATCACTTCGAAATCTAGTTTCCAATCTTTCCTCACTCGCCGAACGAAACCGGAACGAAATCCACTTCTACTGGTGCAATTTTCTTTATTTTGAAATACAGCTCACCACCATGACGCATTGTGCCTTCGCAGGCCTTGATCATATGATGCGTCCACGAACCCCTCCTTATTTAAAGTGACAAGTGCATCATAAATACGAAAGACAGACTTCCGTCAAGCTCTAACAACACATTGATAAAAGCAATTATTATGTATATACAGCATCCTACTTATTGAATACATAATGTACCATATTCATATTGTGATGCTTATACATTTATGGATTTTTAATTATTAATCATCACTACAATATTTGTAACTGTGATGCATTAAAACCATAAAAACCAAACACAGATGATTACAACCAATGCGTACTATTTCTTTCATAGTGTTTCCACATTAAGTTATCTCATTATCTAGTCAAATTGCTGATTTCTGTGTGTACCTGAATTTGGAAGTACTTCCTAATATCGCCCCAGTGGGCCTGTCTTTCAACTGAACAATTAAAGTGCATTAGTTACAGTGCCAAGTGCGTAAGTGCAATACTCGTGCTTCTGATATCACCGTAATGTGCAAATATGCCTATGTGTTGCTATAAAATTACTATATCTAAAAGGTGAATACATACGGAGGTTAAAAATTAGGGAAAATGGAATGCAGCAGAATTGATATGTTTCTTAACGGGATTGTTACTTATATATTTGTCTTATTTTGAAGAAACTTTATTTGATATTGTTACACCTAATGGCGAACACCCTTTCCTTATTTTGCCCTTACAGGCATGTGTATAGATATTCACTTGTATTTAACCCAAGTGGGTTTTTGGTGTCGAACTCAAGTATGTATCTGGTCTCTAGGCATCTCAAAGCTGCCTCCCTGTTCCCACCTAGTCTCCTATATGGGACTGAGTCCACCACATAGAACCTTAAATGTTCTAAATTGTTGTTATGTACTTCCCTGAAGTGGCGAGCCACAGAATATGTGGCATCAGAGTTGGTGATGGCTCTTAAGTGCTGGAGAATCCTCTTGTGAACTTGTAGTTTTGTACTACCTACATAGCGCAGTTCACAAGAGCACTCCAGCACATAGATGGCAAATTCAGTTTTTCAGGTCTGGAGCCTTTGGATCTTGACCAGTTGATCTTTGAACGGCGTGGAATAAGACTTCTTATTGATGCCAAACTTACACGCGCGGCATGTCGAGCATTTAACTTAACCTTTTCCTTTAGCGAGCCAACTGGTGTTGGTTGTTACTTTTGGGCTGCTACTTACTAGAAAGTCACTAGTAGATGTTGCCTTTCTAAAAGTTATGGTTGGATTCTTGGGTAGCTTTTCACCTAGGATTGGATGATTTAACACAATCGACCAGTTTTCTTAATTATACTGCATAGGCTATTCCTCTGTTTGTTATACGTTAGGATTAGCCTAGAGTTTTCTGTGTCTTGTGTTGCATGACCTTTATGTCCTGTTTGTGTGGGTCGAGACGCACTGTCAGATGTTTTGAACAATAGATCCATTCTGCACTGACCCCTTGTTTTCTTAATGGCTGTGTTAATGGTCTTCTCTGAATAGCCTCTAGCTAGAAAACGTTCCTTACTCTCTGTCTGAGCCTTGATCAGGTCTTCATCCCTACTGCATATTCTTCTCACCCTAAGCATTTCTCCCTATGGGATGCTGTGTATGGTATGTCTAGGATGGAAGCTTGTTGCATGTAGGATGGTTTTCCAGATGTAGGTCTGCGGTGTAATTTAGTTTCTATCCGGTTGTTAGCTATGAAGACCTCAACATCCAAAAAGCAAACTGATGTGTTGCTGATAACATGAGTGAAATGGAGATTGATGTTGTTATCATTAATGCAGGTGACCAATTCTATTGCACACTGTTTGCTGCCCTGCCAGATTACAAAGAGGTCATCTATGTACCTTATCCATTTGACCACATGCTTTTCCAGTGTCTTTCTATGGACTGTGTTGAGGATCATTTCTTCCCACCACCCCATATGGAGGCAGGCATAGCTTGGTGAGAAGCTGGCCCCCATCGCCACCCCTGTGATCTGTTGGTATATTTGTTGTTGGAACATGAAATAGTTGTTCTCTAGGCAAAATGTGGTCATATTAATGAGCATTTTGTGGCCTATAGACCTATTGCCCCAAAAAAACTCCATTGCCCTGATCCCATATTTGTGATATATACTAGTATAAAGTGCAGACACATCTAAAGTCATTAATAAATAGTCCTCTTTCCATTGACAGTGAGATGTTTCTCAAAAAGTCTCTTGTATAAATGATGGTAATGCAAGAACATGTTCCTCTAAGAAATAATCAATACAAATTCAAAGGCAAGCCCGTCTGCGCCCGTCCGCGCCTGACTGCTGCCAGCTGCCACGAACCCTGCATCTTTTTTTAATCTTTCTCGCTGTCTCAGTCCTTGTCCTGGAATCTCATAATCATTAGCAGCCGTTATGGCAACGCTTGTATATTCCAGTAGTGAGCTAAAAGATCTAAACAAACCCTATCTCAGACTCCCAGATACAGTGAAGATGAGAATAAATAGAACTCTTGGTGTATTGTGTACTACAGGCCTCTTCGTACCGAATATAGTCCAAACATCTCATGACCCAAACTATCGCAGAACCCCCAAACCACTAAGTGCCATCTACCATAATGCACGCTCCATCCCGAAGCATTCAATGGAGTTATGGAGCCTCATTGATATGGAGTCACCTGACATCTGCTTTGTTACTGAAACCTGGTTACATGTACATGCCACCACCGACGTACAGATCACCTTTCCACCCCAATACAACGTAACCAGAGTGGACAGGAAAGCAGCAAGTCTACTCATAGCCACCACCCCAGGCCTGACTATCACCCCCTTAAAAACCATAAGTTCAGGCCAAATAGAGCTATGTATCTTTAGGATTGAAGGCCTAACTGGGGGCACATGGAGGGGAGCCCTAATATACCGACCTCCTGGCCCAAAAATTGATTTCCTAGATAAACTATTGGAGATAATTGCCCCACAAATATCGGCATCTGATTCTTTTTTCCTAATTGGGAATTTTAACTATCATGCTGAGATATTGTTGAATTCAGACACAGATCAACTGATTACAAACATGAATATATTGGGACTGTCCCAACTAGTAATAGGCCCCACACATACCGCAGACCATACGCTTGATCTCCTTTTTTTCTAACTCTTTAGATATTAATGTTGAATCTCCCACCCCACTGCTATGGTCAGATCACTATTTAATCAAATTTGCCATCTCTGCCCATAGGATCAAAAAGGACCCCAAAAGTGAATTAATATGGCGTAGGTCTTGGCGCAAAGTTACTCCATCTACAGTCTCAAAACAATTTAGTCTGTCTCAGTCAAGCCAAAAGGGAAACATTAACCTTGCAACAACTGCTTTTGAAGAGGCCATCACGGCGGCACTAGACAGAATAGCCCCTCTCACCAAGGTAAAAGTTAAACCTAGGGCTGCTCCTTGGTTTACGGCGCAACTAAAGACAGTGAAGCTCTTGTGTAGAGCAGCAGAGCGTAAATGGAGAAAAAGCAAAGAAAGGATCGACCGTGAAACATATAAGAAAATCCACAATGATTACATGAAGAATATTAAGCAAGCAAAAAACAATCCCATCTTTTAAATCGAATAGATAAGGCAGAAAACTCCTGCAAGGAGCTTTACAGAATTCTAAAATAATTCACATCCCCTCACACCCAACTACTAACTCCAAATTCTCAAGAATGGATTGATTCTCTTTCCAATTTTTTGGAAGAAAAAATTGCCACAATCCATCACTCTTTTCCACTTCAAAAAATCAATGATCATTCAGAAAATGTGTTTAGCTTATCTTTAGACCCTTCACATACCCTGGAAGAATTTATCAGTTGTAACTGCGAGTCAGTGGCAACTGCTATGCAGAAAATAAAATCCGGTTCTTCCACCGACACGGTCCCTCCCAAATTCTTTCCAAATATCGCGCCGGTAGTATTGGAAAATATAACAAACCTAGTTAATAAATCCCTGTCGGAAGCTGAATTCACGAATTTATGGAAAGCTGCGAGGGTTAGGCCCATTCTAAAAATAAAATTAAAAAAAACACAGCTGATCCCAAACTCTGCCTGAACTATCGGCCTATCACGCTGCTTCCCTATTTTGGGAAAATGCTGGAATCATTAGTAAACCAACAGCTTGTCGCCTATTTAGAGAACCACGGGCTACTGGATCCTTCACAGTCGGGTTTCAGGGCGGCCCATAGCACTGAGACCGCATTGGTGGAGATAGCGGACAACATTAGATTAGCTTTGGACAAACGTCAGTCAACCATTCTTGTCCTGCCCGACCTGTCCGCTGCCCTTGACACCATCTCCCATAGCATTCTAGTACATCGGCCCTGGGAGAGTGGTGTCAGGGGGAACGCCCTAAAATGGTTTTCAAGCTATCTAACAGACCATGTTACAACTATCTCATGTAACAGACCGGTCAAGATGGGAGTGCCACAGGGCTCCATCCTGAGTCCGACTCTTTTTAATCTGTACATGACGCCACTGGCCAGGGTGATCAGATCCTATGGCTTTGATGTGGTGTCGTATGCCTACGACACGCAGATCCTGGTCCCTCTCGGTCCAGATCCATCAGAAACAAAACAGTTTCAAAGAATGTATGTCCCATATTGACAGGTGGATGAGTACTAACCATCTCCAATTAAATGGAGGCAAGACTGAGATCATGCTCTTTGGCAAGGCTCACGAGCATTGGTCTCATGACTGGTGGCCCCTGAACCTTGGCCCGTGTCCAACACCTAAACCGACCGTCCGGAATCTAGGCTTCTACATGGACCGTCAAATGTCAATGAAAAGTCAGATCAACCACATAATTGGCTCATGTTTTGGAGTAATGCGAAATCTTCGAAAGGTTTTTAAATGGATTCCTATGGAGGCCAGGAAACCATTAGTACAGGGTCTGATAATAAATCATTTGGACTATGGAAATGCCCTGTTGTCCTCAATAAACGACGGCCTTTTGACTAAACTCCAAATTCTGCAGAACACGGCTGCCAGACTGGTTCTGAACCTACCACCAAGATCTCCGTCTGCCCCTTGTTTGAGATCTCTACACTGGCTTCCTGTCAGATAGAGTCCTGTTTAAGACCCTCTGTCTGACACAAAAAAACATGTATGGAAAAGGTCCAGGGTATTGGTCCAAAAAACTACGTTGGTACCAGCCCAGTAGGTCGCTTAGATCGAGCAATGAATCCCTTGTCACGCCCCTCAGAATCCGCACGGTGAGATATGGAGGAAGGTCTTTTTCCTATATTGCTCCTGTATCTTGGAGTAAACTCCCTTTTAACTCGGATCATAACTGCTTTCGAAAAAAGTTGAAATCATGGCTATTTGACAACTGAACAAGCATTCCATCCGAGCTGTCTGCAAGCGCCATGAGACTTCCGAGTGATATGTGCGCTGTACAAATGTCCCTGATTTGATAAATTGACGTATTTTCCAGCAGACTTTTTCTTGCGGAGATGATGGGTCTTCCTGGGGGTTCAAAAATGTCCTTATGAACCTTTGGTATGAAATATATCACAGGTAATGTTGGATGATCATTCTTAAGAAACGTATACTCTTGCTGATTGAGTAATCCTGCACTCTTCCAGGCCAACCGTTTTGAGTAAAACTCATTTTTGATTGTGTTTATGACCCGATTATTACTTCTTCTGTAGAAATTGCGATCATTTAATTGCAGCATTGCTTCTTCCATGTACTGGGTTTTAGGCCATATCACAACGGGAGCAACGTTATTTTTACTAAGAACTCTTGACTTTTAACTTGCCGCCTACCTGCACTGCCTCAAAGCGCCTCGGATCCGGCGCCCTGATCCTCCCTGGCTGCCCTCTCTCCTGCACGCGACCAGCCCGCCTCCGCTGATCGCCCCCTCCTCGCCTGACTCTCGGAGGGGGACGGGCGGCTCCTCCATCTTGGGCGGGTCTGGCCTCGGCGCTGCAGCTCTTTGGCTCCTCCCCCCCCCTGCCACGCCCCTTTGACCCTCCTTCCTCATGTGTCGTCCCCATATAACGGCTCCTGTCTTCCGGTGGCGCAGCGGACGGGCGCAGCGGGCGCGACGGAGGCGCGCCGAAGTTGCGCCTAAGTTAAGCCCGTCTGCGCCCGTCCGCGACTGGCCGGGACCAGGGGCCACACACCCTGCTCCTCACTTGGTCTATTCCTCCGCTCAACTTATAGCACTATCTGCATCTCCTTCTCCCCCCCTTTTTCCCTTACATCATCTACACTCACTTGGTATTCTTTCTTCTCCCTTGCCTTACTCGATACCAACCTCTTTCCATTCTTCCTTGTGTCCCACTACATTATCTCCGGTTCCTCGTCCCCCCCCCCCCTGTTCCCACTGTGGCTTCTGCCTACTTACTTAATACCCGGTCTGCAGTCAAACATCAGACAGCACTCTTTAATCTTTTGACCACTGACTCTCCTGACTTTTTATTTCTGACTGAAACCTGGTTCTCTGCCGACTCTCTCCCTGATCTTTTAGCCATCCTCCCCGACACCTACTATGCCCTCCGAGCTGATCGCTCAGATGGTAGGGCCGGTGGAGGGGTGGCGATGATCGTCCGGTCGGCACTTAAATTTCAACTCCTCCCTCACTCCCTCGTATCCAACGTGGACTACCTTGTGGCCCGTTCCCTTAATCTCCCCTCTCCTCTTACTGTTGTTCTTGTTTACCGTCCTCCCCAATCGATGCCTTCTTTCGTAGCCTCTATTCAGGATCTTCTAGCCACCTTGGTGGTTAACAACTCCTCCGTTCTATTTCTCGGAGATTTCAACTTCTGGCCAGGAGATCCAAAGGAAGATCTCCCTTCCAAAGACTTTTCTGCCACTCTCCACTGCTTGAATCTCACTTCCTATGTCACAGCCTCTACCCACGTTCAAGGTCATATCCTTGACCAAATCTGGTCTTCTCGCCCCCTTGCCTCACCTCCCTCTATCTCTCCTTGTGTTTGGTCGGATCACCATATTATTTCCTTTTCTATTCACTTGGGTGTGGTTGACAAGCCCTCTTTTCCCAAAAATCTCCTCGCCCGTAACTGGAATCAGACCGACCTTAATTCTCTTTCACTTTCTTTGGTTTCCTCCGCTCCTGATCTTACCAACCTCCCCCTTGAGTCCCAGGCCAACGCCATCAGTACATGGCTTTCCTCTTCGTGCGATCGAGTGGCCCCGCTAAAAAAGATCAAGGCGGTTCTCCCTTACGATGCGCACAAATGGTTCTCTCCAGAGCTTAAAGCTTTAAAACTCGACCTCAGGCGGTCGGAACGTCTCTGGAGACGGCAGTACTCTCCCTCTTTGCGCGCTAAATATAAATCACTCCTCACTGATTACAAACAAGCTATCCTTGTGGCCAAAACCTCCTATTTCACTGAGAGAGTAGCTCTCTCTGCAAACAAATCCCGTGAAATCTTTTCCCTGGTTCACAATCTTGCCACCTCTGATCCTTCTTCCCCCGGTTTGGTCCCCTCTCAGTCCCTCTGTTTGTCACTCAATGACTTTTTTATAGACAAGATCGTGAAGATTAAAGCTAACATTCCGACTGTGCCCCAACCTACCCCTATGTGCTTTGTCACTTCCCCGCTTTCTTCCCTCGCCACTTTCCCCCCTATTTCTCTTGATCTATTTTATAACTACCTGCTCAAGGTTAAATCTGGTTCTCCTGCAGACTGTGCCCCGGCGCGCATCCTAAAATCTCTTTTCACCGACTCTCCTGTTCCCCCGCTCACTCTACTTAATTCTTCTTTGGCCTTTGGTTCTGTTCCTTTATCATTTAAATCCGCCGTTTTTCTCCCCATTCTAAAAAAAACCCGGCCTGGATCCCTCCCTGCTCATTTCCGACCCATCTCCCTTCTCCCCTATTTAGCTAAGATCCTCGAGACCCATGTCACCTCTTGCCTCTCCTCGTATATCGAGGATAATGGCCTTCTCGCTTCCCATCAGGCGGGCTTTCGCTCAGGTCACTCAACGGAGGCAGTGGTTCTCGCGGTTCTGGATGAACTCAAGGGGAAGGCCGATTCCAACCTCCCCCAAGCCCTGGTCCTTCTCGATCTGTCCGCTGCGTTTGACACGGTTGACCATTCCATTCTTCTCGCCCGTGTCAGCGCAGCGGGCCTTCGGGGCGCGGCCTTCTCCTGGCTAGCATCCTTTCTTCGGGATAGGTACCAGGCGGTTCATCTCTCCGGCTTCTCTGCCCCCCCCCGTCCGGTCACCTGTGGTGTTCCCCAGGGTTCTTCTCTTTCCCCCTTCTCTTTAATCTTTACATCTGTCCCCTTGTCACCTCTCTTCTTGAGCTGGGGGTCTCTGTGTACAACTAGGCAGATGACCTCCAGCTCGTCTTTGATCTTTCCTCCTCTCCTGACTCTCTTCCTAAGTTCAGTTCCACCTTAATCTTCATTTCCGAGTGGATGAGCGCTAACCATCTTAAGCTCAACCCCGATAAGACGGAACTTGTCCTCACGGGTGGTTCATTTAACCCCTGGTCCCCAGCACACTGGCCCCTTTCTTTTGGTCCCCCTCCTACGCCTTCTTCCTCTGTTCGCACCCTCGGCATCAAAGTTAGTTCTGACTTAACAATGCATAGTCAGATTAGCTCTGTTGTGTCTTCCTGCTTTCTTTCCCTCCGTCTCATCCGGAAAATCTCACGCTTTTTCACCACTGATGCACTCAAAACCATAGTCCTGGCTTTAGTCATCTCTCGCCTCGACTATGGGAATGGCCTGTACGTGGGCATTCCTGCCTACGAGTCCCGACGTCTACAGGCCATTCAAAATCAAGCTGCCCGCCTCATTTTCTCCCTTCCCAAATTCTCTCACATTACTCATGTTCTTAAATCTCTTCACTGGCTCCCTATACATTTCAGATCTCTTTTTAAACTAGCCTGCTTCGCTGTTCGAGCTTACTCCCGCTCTGCCCCTGCCTACATCACCTCCCTTATTTCATCCCACGCCCCTAGTCGAACCCTCCGTTCTTCTTCTCTCTCTCTTTTGCACATCCCCCGTTTCCGCAAACACAGAACTGGTGGCACTCGCCTCTCCGTTTTGGCCCCCCAGTTCTGGAACAGCCTTCCACTTCATATTCGCTCCATCCCCATTTACACCCACTTTCGAAAAGCCCTCAAAACTTTTCTTTTCATTCAGGCTTTTTCTTCATAGGTCCCTCGGATCCCTTCTGTGAGCTCTGACCAGGTCCCCAGCGCCAGGAAGCCGCTTGGCCGCAGTGCGCTTTATTAAATATTTTTTTCATTTCATTTCATTTCATTTCATTTCATTTCACAATATTTCCGCCTTTATCCGAGTTTCTTATTACGATTTGATCATTATCTTGGAGTTTCTTTATAAGTTGGCGGTATTTGTATTGCTGTGCATTCTGCTGTTTAAGGACGGCCTGTATTTTGTAGTTGAGTTTCTTTACCTCTGATGTAACCTGCTCGTTGAATATGTCTATTGCATCCCAGGGCATAATCTGCTGCAAAGTAGATTTAGGTTTAAATCCTGTGATAATAGTGTTAAAGACATGTATCTGTTGATATTCCATTATTGCCTGAGTAGACTCTGGTTCTTTTTCTGTGGACTCTTCATTCTGCAATGATTGTAGGCCACATATCAGATTAACGTCTGATGCAGTCATTATATCAGGACTGGTCAGAGGAACCTCTCCTATTGCTTGTACTGTCGTTTTTCCTTTTCGTAAGAGGTGGAACTTCTTCCGTTTTAATTTGTGAATGAATTTGTAAATGTCTATTCTTGTTTGTGAGTAATTAAAATTACTCTCCGGGCAAAAGGACAATCCAAGGGAGAGTAGTTGTAATTCCGCATTGTCAAGCGTGATTTGAGACAAGTTTATTCTGTTGGTCTATATGAATATCAGTTTTAATATGCCAGACCTCCATTTTGTTTTATAGTCTAATATTGCTCTCTTGTGGCTACAAAATATAAGGCTGTCAGATAAATTTGACAACTGTAAATAGTCTCCAGTAAGGAAAAGAGAAACCGCTGAGGCAAGAGTCATCTATACAGAACGGCACACAAACACGGTAAATAGTACGTGGCAAGTTTGGTAGCTTTCCTTTCACTTGTTTCGAGTTATGGAATCCTATATGGTTTCTATGAAGGCTGGAATGGTAAACAACTTTGAGTCTTCTTCTGGAAGGCCAATGCACCTTCCACCCCTCCTTCCAAACAAGTTAATGAAACTGACAACCCGAGTCAAAGTGAGCTTAGCAGAAGAGTTGAGTCTGGAGTAAATTTGTCAAGAAAACTAAGTCTAAGGCCCTCAAAAGACAGTTAGTTTCAAACACACAAAAACACGTCACTATAAAAAATATATATTTCTATTGAGTGATGAATTCACCGGTATCAGTATCCAGGGCAGAAATGAGCCCAGGCATCAAAATAAAAGTGGGGTACATGTATAAACTGGGTAGTTAAAAAAAAAAAAAATACAGTGTTCCATATTATCAAATCGAGCAGTTCTAGACTTTTTTTAGTCCTGCTGTGTGGGTGGTCTCTGAGAGGTAGGAGCTACATGCATTTAGGCTTGCTGCGGGCAATGTCTTTGGTAATATTTGTATTGTATTGTATAAATTCTTGTAACGCGCGAGTCTGCCACCCAACGGGTATCCTGGCGCTCTGAGACACAACAACAAGGGACAATACAGAGACTGCTAGCCAGGAGTCAGGGTTGGTGCCATACTATTCCTGACGAAAGAGCCAAGTCTTTAAAATCCTCCTAAAACCCAGCAATGTTTTAGCCTGGCGCAGTTCTAGAGGCATCTGATTCCACAGACGAGCTGCCGTCGTGCTGAAAGCCCTACCTCCCATCCTGGCACGCTTTACTCTAGTAACTACTGCCAGGCTCTGGCTAGAGGAGCGGAGGGACCTTGTTGGTTGGTACCAAGAAAAGCTATCTCGCAGAGGCAGCGGGCCAAGGTTGTGTAAGGCCTTATAAACCATGACTAGCGACTTAAACTCAATCCTCCTCTTAACCGGGAGCCAATGGAGGTCCTTTAGTGCCAGCGTGACACGATGATTCACGCCGCCTTCTGAGAGCCAGTTTTGCTGCCATCGACTGAACTCTTTGTAATCCCTGTACAATGAAAAGGGGAGCACCCAAGTACAGAGAATTACAATAGTCCAGTCTACTCAGGATCACACTCTGGACCACCAGAGACCTAGTCTCATCAGGGAGGAGCGGGAGGATTTGGCAAAGAGCTCTCAGCAAAACGATACAGGAGCCAATAGTTTTATTGGCCTGGGATTGCAACTGGAGGTCATTGTCCATCATGACCCCCAGGTTGCGGACTGATTTTACTGCAATTATGGGAGGGTCCTCCGGCCATAGTCAGAACTCGGACAGAGGAAATTTGGAAATTTTAGCTGCGCCGCAGTGTAGGAGCTCCGTTTTCCCGGCATTCAACTGGAGTGAATTGATCTTCAGCCAATCAGAGACCTTCCTCATGCAAACCTGGAACGAGTTTAAGGAGACTGCCTGCTCTCCTTCCAGGGGGAACATCAGTTGTATATCGTCCGCATAATTAACTACCTCGATCCCATGAGATTTTATCAGGGGGATCAGAGGTCCCAAGTATGCATTAAAGAGGATTGGGCTGATGGCTGAGCCCTGAGGTACTCCATGGTGAACCGGGAACCAAGGAGAGACGAAAGGTGTCAGGGTCACTGCCTGTTGACGATTAGTCAAATAGGACTTCAGCCATTTCAGAGCCCCGCCCGTAATCCCTAGACCTTCCAGTCTTGCCAGTAGCACCGAGTGGCTAACCGTGTCGAAAGCGGCCGACATGTCCAGCAGCACCAGAACTGAGGAGCTGCCGCCGTCGGCCCGCATTCGAAGTTTGTCCAGAACGGTCACCAACGCGGTCTCTGTTCCATGCCCTGGTCTAAAGCCAAATTGGTCTCTATCCAGGAGCTGATGTTCTTCCAGGAAGTTGGACAAGGATTTGCTGACCAGTTTCTCCAGAATTTTGACTGGAAAAGGTAAAAGGGATATTGGTCGGAAGTTGGCTGGCAGTGAGGGATCTAACAAAGGTTTTTTTTAAAGCGGGGTGACTATCGCCTGCTTCCAGACACTAGGTACAGTACCCTCCGTCAAGGATTGGCAGCAGATATGCCACAGGTCAGGGAGTAGGTTAAGGCCAAGTTCCTTCCAGATCCTATGTGGAAGGGGGTCAAGAGGTGACCCGGACGAAATCTCCCGCGCAATGTTAATGAAGATTTCCTCCGTAGGAGGTTGGAAACTGCTCAAGGAGGGAACCTTCCTGGTGACTTCTACCATCGGGGAGGTCTCAGGACCATCTTGATCAAACCCGCTTACGATGTTATTAACCTTGTCAATGAAGAAGGTGGCAATTTCATTCCATAGATTTTGTGAGGGTTGAACAGTACTAGCCAGACAGCCTGGATTGCTAAGATCTTTAACAATGTTAAATAACGCCCTGGTTCCGTTGGATGCCTGCAGAATGAAGTTGGCGAAGAATTGGGACTTGGCCTCCCTAATAGCCCTCTTATATTGATGTTGAATTATTTTTAGCTCTTTTTTATCTGTATCCAGATACCGTCGGCGTCAGCTTCTTTCTGCCTGACGACGCACTAATCGTAGTGCCTTGAGCTCCTCACTGAACCATGGGGCTGATGGAGTATTACGCATGCGAAGCTTTTTTTTTTGGAATGAGATCCTCCAGTATTAGATGGATGGAGTTACTATAACTATTATAGTTCTCTCCAGGTGTCTTTCCTGGGTCGAACCGATCCCATTTGGAGAGGAGTTGGACATTATCCTTCCCCAAGAGCTTGGCCCAGTCCCTTCCCTACCTGAAATTCGCAGCTTTGTTTACAACTAGGTTTCCTTCACGTAGAGATAACCTAAATAGAATTAGGAAGTGGTCTGTCCAATTTAGAGGGGAAATACTGAGTATCTCTGTCTCCAATGCATTTGCAAACACCAAGTCGAGCGTGTGACCTCCCTGATGCGTAGCTTGTTGAATAAGTTGATGAAGGCCACAATTCTCGCAAGTGTGGTTTAGGGTTTGCAAATAACTTCCAAGACTTCCCGCTCCCCACAAATTGAAATCCCCCAGGATCAGCAGTCTAGAGTGTGTGGCTGCCAAGGCGACAATAGTGTCCAGTAGTGCCTGATGGTTAACATCCAAGCCAGGGGGTCTGTAACAGACCATCCCTGTCAGCATTCTCCCTTTGGCCTCCTGAAGGGTGAAACCCATGATTTCATAGCCCACTATATCGTTGATAGAGAATAGGGCACAATCCCATATTTAAGACATGTAACCGTGAAATTCACTATGTTCAGTCAAAAAGATAAAAACATTGACACACCCTTGTTCTTTTACTCACAAAGTGTGATTGGTCCATCCACATTGCATGGTCCCACCATTACACCCCACCACTGCTCCACACACAAAACCAGCACACCCACTGCTCTGTCAGCTTAGCCCATCTGACACTGCCAGATTGCCCGATTGGCCAATCTGACCCTGTCGGTGTGCCTGTCGCATTTACGGCCCACAGCAACATCTGGAGTCACTGACTTAGCATACGGGTGGAGGGAGACACTGTTCGGAGATATGGAAAGGCTTGAAGGCTTCTTCTCTCAATCTCCAGTGTAAGTTTACCCAAACACTTTGGTTGCCGCAAGAAAGCAGATTGATCTTGATTTTAGGGAAAAAATTTCAATCCAAAGCCTTATCCATATTCTACTTATATACTGGTTTGTTTCATGAAACTGTTGTTTGCTACAATAGATGCCCTGTATTGGTTTATGTTTTTTTTTTTTCATTTTTGCACATTTTGGAAAACTACTTTACAAGAGTCACAACTTTTTCTTGACCGTTTTGTGTTCATTATTTCTATATAATATATTTTGTGACCTCTACCTGACTGCATGGGTGCTCATCCTATTCTTCAGTTTTATAACTTGTATGTGAAGGCAAACTTTATCGGCTGGCAACAGCAAGTCTATTTCGTGACCAAAGCTCTCAGAGGGAAAATACACAATTATGTACAAGAACATAGTCGTTTCTAACAGTTATTTGGGGCGGAGGGTCCCATGCTCATGGCGGGACCCATCCTTATGCACACATTTAGCTTTTATCTCAGTCGTTGAAGGTTCCATTGTTTTTTTTTTGCATGCATGTTAGTTTCAAATGTTCTATAGTTTGATATTGTACATAAAGGGACTTTAACCTAAACTGAGTCTTGTTAGTTTGGATAGTACCCAGAATTTCAAACTCTCATTGCTTGATTAAACATAATCCTTGACCCATAGGTTGCTCTGACATTTGGAGAGTCAAAACCGAAAAGGTAATACTTGACATCCAAGGAGTAGTGCTGTAACACCCACTGTCCTAAGGCACTAGCGATGAACAACATGTCCCCAGAGTTGAAGTTAGTAACCAGGGTTGGGACATTCCTACAGGTCCTATGGAAGGAAATCAATCAGATTTGTAGAGTGCTTCTCGTCACCCGTGAGGGCATCCAGGCTGCTCACCAAAACCACAGAGAGGGCAGTAGTGTAACGAAACTTGAGGGTACCCCCCCCCTGCAAAGTACATGCAAGGCCCCCCACGCTCTGAACCCAGTCCCAATCTCTTTGGCCAGGGGCCGTCCAGTGCTGGAGGTTGGGGCCCCCGCAGCTCCACCAGAGCTGCGGGGGCGTTTGTTCGGCCACTGAGAGAGAGGCTGCAGAATTACTTGCCCATCTTATCCTTGGAGACCACATTTCCCCAAATCTCCGTTTGTGAAGGCTGCACCGGCTGCTGGTAAAACATCAGAAGACTGTGTCTCTTTTCTGGCCCTACCATGAGTTCGGCCCCAGCAACCCACCAGTGCCAGCTTCTTTCCTCGTTTTCTAGGGGTCAGACATTCTAACCAGTTTGGTTCCTGGTTGCAAGCTGGGTGTTCAATTCTGATCCTGGGATTCTGAGTTGCTTGATAGTTATCACTATTCCTGCAGTTGTCTCTGACAGATTTTGTCAGGTCAGACCTGCCAAAATTTATCATGGGGAAATGGACCGACAAAGAGTCAATAAATACATGTCTTTATGTGCCAATCGAATCCCCTGCCCTCTGCTGTAGGGTTGCAGGGCCTTAGCCATTTACATTTCTTCACAGGTGTCCTCTCCCTTTTTTTTCCCTCATTTATTTCGACAAAGCACTCACTAATCTGCCTGAACCCTCAGGTTTGCAGCAGAGCGAGGCCCTGGTGTACACAAATCAAACTTTCATGGAGGCTAAAGAGCTAATGAGCGCGCGGAAGCCACCTAATCCCTCTATTGATGGTCCTATTCATGCTCTGGGCGAGGGAGTTATCTCATCTCCGTTTCTATGGTAACTCCTGCCAGAGCCCAAACATCTCTCCTCCTCTCCGTTATTAACACTGGTTTTCATTACTTTCAACCCTCCCGTCGTACTCGTCCCTCTCTTTCACTCGCCGCTTCCCTTTGCTCATACCCCCTTCCTTCATGCTCACCCATTCGCTTTACTCTCAGCCTTCACTGTTGTATTTAACCTACTCCTTTTACTTCACTGTTCCATCTTACATCCCATAGCTAACTCTCGCTGCTCTGTCACTCTCCTCCTCGATCACTCACACACTTTCACATTTGCCATCCCCCTTATCACTCGCGACCACTCCATCACCAATCTCACTCATTCACTTTAACACACCTTTTTAATTTACCCCTCTCTTGCAACTCCCCCTCCTTTGACACTCTGACACCTTTTTTTATGCCAATTTAGCTCTTTTTAGGTTAAGCCCATCAGACACTGCAAGCTGCCTGGTTGCTGCTTGCTGTGGGCTTGGAGCCCACCCACTGCTTACTGTTGGCTGGCTTTATTGTCACTCATTTGTTTGCTCTTTATACAATAGCTTGCCTTCCTCTTCATGTGTTTTTTCTCTCTCACCTGAGAATAACATCTCTGTATGATCCTCTTGACTGGCCGACTTGTATCCTTCCCCTGCTCACATTTAAGGAGCTAACTTTTTCTTTTCATTCAGCATTCCATGAGAGTGCACGTGTTTGCTATCTCTCTCCCTCTTGTGTAACTTCACCCCTCAAGTAGCACCACGTTTTGTGTTCCCCATAACCTGGAGCTTGCCTCTAAAAGCACAGCAACAGGGATATTTTGCTGTGCTATGGCTGAAAAGCAGACTTCAAGGTTGTTTTTGCTTTAACTCCTGTATTACACATATTACATTAAAGCACAAGCTTTGGCACACAAAGGCTTTCATGGTGATGGTGCTAGAGCCATCTGCTGCACTCACTCAGTTGGTGTACTGTAGGCCGTAAATCTGCTCCGTTGGCTGCTGCAGAGAAGCAAATGCTGAATCCTGTGAAAAATAAATTAGGCTTTGGGAAGTGTTTCCCTTTACATTCTGACACTTCCTTATTCTTTTTTAATTCTTTTTTAATTCTGCTCAGAGTTTCCTGAGTGTAAAGATTTTGAGATATCATATGTTGTGTTTGCTTTTCATTTAGTATTGTGAAATGTTTTTTTCTGTTATGTTTATTATACAGTGCTTCACAGACAAACATTGTCTACGCCAAGAGCTTGGCACTCGCATTATAAAGGTGCAACCTACTGGCTTTGCTATTGCTTGTTGCCACTCTCACCCTTCTTTCTCACTCATGACTTACTAGGAGTACCACCACCTCTGTGTGACTACCTGCCTCCTCTCTGGGACAACCACCCCCCCCCCCCCCCTAATTGCGTGCCCTCTTTTTGTGACTCATCCAATCTTTCACCCTCAACCCTCACACCACTTAAGTATCTTTCACCCTATGTGTTACTCTCTTTCGATCCTTAACTCACTCTTGTCACTCACACTCTTGTCACTCACACTCTTGTCACTCACACTCTTGTCACTCACACTCTTGTCACTCACACTCTTGTCACTCACACTCTTGTCACTCACACTCTTGTCACTCACACTCTTGTCACTCACACTCTTGTCACTCACACTCTTGTCACTCACACTCTTGTCACTCACACTCTTGTCACTCACACTCTTGTCACTCACACTCTTGTCACTCACACTCTTGTCACTCACACTCCTGTCACTCACACTCTTGTCACTCACACTCTTGTCACTCACACTCCTGTCACTCACACTCCTGTCACTCACACTCCTGTCACTCACACTCCTGTCACTCTCAGTACTTGTCAGTATAGCAACTCACACTGTCACTCATCTCTCACTCTTACCCCCTCATCTCTCACTCTTACCCCCTCATCTCTCACTCTTACCCCCTCATCTCTCACTCTTACCCCCTCTCACCTTCTCTCACACTCAGCAATCCCACCTTTCTCACTCCGTCTACTCCTTACCCACCCCACCTTTAATTCCGTACTGTCACTTACTCTTCTGCTGTTCTCACTCATGGCACTCTCCCTCCACTCTCGACCCTCTCTCATACTCTTACCTTTCTCTCATCCGTCCATCACTCCCAGCCCTCTGGTTACTTACAGCTTTTTTTCACACAGCCTTTTCTATCACTCATCTCAGCCTTTTGCAACTTTTTATCCTTTGTCACTCTGATCCATCTCCGTCACTCTCAGCTATATCCACCACTGTCACTCTCACGCACCTATCTGTCTCTCTCATCCTTAACTCGCTCCCTTTTTCACTCTTGCTCCTGTGTTTGCTCTCTTCCCTGTCACTCTGACCTATCTTAACACTGTTATCCACCTCCATCACTTTCACCCATCTGCTTAACATCGACTTATTTTATCACCTTGAGCCATTGCAAGAGATTATGGTCTGTCTATAAAATACTGCCCAAAATAATGGCAGCGCTGTTTCAAATGGGTTGCTGATTAAACCTACTGGGTATCTCTGCCATTGTTGATATGGCCCAGTATGGCCCCAACCCCATGGTTTGATGCGTCAGTGTAAACAGTCAAAGGCTGACAGATATTATGCACTTTCAGAACATGCACTTTCACGACCAGCACTTGCCAGAGAGCCTCTTTCAGCTTCTAGAAGAGCAGGCGACCTCTTCAGTCCAGATAATATCCTTCTGTGGCTTCTTCTTTTCGGTCCGTGCTGACAGTGAAACAACAATGGTCCCACAGTGCTCCAATGGGTTGGATGTTCGGTCAAGGAATAGATGTGCAAATGCTTTGGTGGGAGGAGGGTGCCAGTCAAAATAGTATGGATCTTGACCTGAAGTGACTGTATCTCTCCGCCACCTACTGAGTGACCAAAGTAATAAAAAAACTGCGCTTTGCCATACCCACCACCATGGATGCCTTAAGGCTCACATAGCATTTTCAACGTTCTTGAACACCTTACTGGGTTAATATCTCCAGATGCTAGGCCTCACTTGCGGGTCTCTTCACGTAAACACACTTTAATGTCACCTTTGTGCACTGTCTTTATGCTTACAACATAATGGTAACTACCACCCACAAGCATGCACTAAAGCACACAGGATAGAAACATCTCAGCACTTCCTTTGTGACTTTACGTGTCTTCAGTGACCCATTCTATACTTTCCAAGTCTCATACCACACCCACTCACCTATGAACATCCATAGTCGAAACCCTACTCCTCATTTGGTACAGCCTCAACACCCTAAAACGACCCATTCCCTGCCTAAATTTAACTCCTCACAGTTCACTGGTAACTCATTAAACTGAAATGTCTGCCTCTTGTTGTTATGGCTGGTTCTACATTAAAACACACTAAGACACCACCTAAGGTGACCCCAGCTTCATGATACCCGATTGCCACTAAAAGTATTCAATATGTACCCATAAAGACCAGTCTAAAGGGATAAGAATTTGATATTAGATATCAAAAATACCAGACCTCCTCGTATTCCGGCCATGACAACCACACAACATCCCCTCCTCTTTGTGGTCCTCTCCCCTTTGTGATCTAACCCCTAACCACACCCCACTTCAGCCAAACATGCCCTGCAACACAGCATCGCCGAATCCACAGTCAAATTGCTAGTTATACCTAACAGACTGTACTTTAGACTGGCCTTGAAGCATAGATTTAGCAGTGGCGAACACAACATGCTGACTGGAAGGTGAATCGATTGCAAACACCTTGGAGATCTGTCACACTGGCCAACAAACGAAATCCCACAAACCTAATCCTGATTCTCCTTCTCCTAATGAATATGGTAATAATTAACTATTAGCTATCAGACAGAGATATTGACTCTTCTATCAGAGTAAAATGTTAGTTATTTGTGAGCTAAAAATTAAAAACTTATCCTCGAGCCTATGCTGTACAAACTGGAATGCCTTTTTATCCACATTAACCAGCAAGCCTCCTCGCCCTCTAAGCAAGTCCATTCACGCATTAATGCTTCTATCGCTCCTCCCCCAAATCTCAGTTTAATTCATCCCCGCTACGTCGTTTTACTTCAGCAGAACTCTTTTCTCTGCCTGCTCCAGTAGACTAGCTTCCCCTTCCAGTCCTGTTCTCGAGCATATAGCCCCCAGTCACACCCACGTGCTAGCTAAAGTATTGGACATCGTTGTGTAATAAGATAATGAAATTGCCTCCTTGGTGATAACGACGCTGACGTGATGGCTGCTTCGCCGTTACGTCATACGTCCGTCGTCCATCCCGCGGTCTGACAATCACACTCCCCTCCCTGTCAGAGTGGGTGGACGTTCTCCTTCTCCTAGGGCCCTCTTTGCCTTTGTTGGGTTACCTTACAATGTTTCAGTTGTGAGTATTTTGTCACCATTCGGTTCCAGACGCTTTGTCTGCCAAAACATAGCAGGAGAGTGCCCAACTACAGGCGTGAAGATATCAATAAAAATCGCTGTTCATTTCATAATTGCAAGTTCATTGGTTTTCATTCAGTTAGTGGAAGGTGGGGCTACGCGGACAACGCACAAGTCCAAATCAGCTGGCATGAGATGGACTGAAAGAGGCTCAAAATACCATAATAACTATAATTTACCAAGAAGGTACTCTTGTCCTGCCTCGGGTAGCAGGCTGAAGTAAGAATTCCTTTCTGAGAAAGACCCACGAGTGAAACGTTAAATAGTGAAACATTAGCTATAATTATTGTCACGACACTTAAATTCATAAATGGTCAAACTAATTAAGGTCAAACCAAATAAAGTAAAACACAGCAGGCATTAATGAAATATTTTTTGCCAGTGTTATGGTGCCCCGTGATAAGGCCCTTACGTTTATCTGGAGTAGGACTCGGTGAAATATTTACTATGGTGGCATAATTCACAAATTTTGTGGTTCGGAAAATTTCTAAAATATATCAAAATTTGACATTGTGCGTTTTGTGTATATATATATTCAATGAAAAAACCAAAGGTTTCACACATGTTATAGTTAGCTGGACATTTCACTCGTAAAAAACCATTGAAATTCCCCCGTTATAGTTAGTTCAGCTAACTATAACTCGCGCGCCCGCAATGCACTACTGATGACGTCACATATTACATCACTCATGACATGGTCAGTGACATCACTCATGACATCACTGATGACATCTCAAATGACATCACTGATGACATCATCCAGTGAATGTGTGTTTTTCTGAAAATTAAATATGTTTTATATATGTATATCTCAAGGTCGATGGAAGAATAAATGAGTATATAAGTGTCTAAATTGATGATTTGTTTTTGAAAAATTGATTGTGTAACTGACTGATTAAGTGTATCTTTATGAATACATGGCTAAGTGAGTAATGTTTAAATGTGTAAATACCTGTATCAGTCTCTCACTTTGTATATAAGTGGCTGCATGGGTTGGTGAGTAGCTACATGAGTGTCTATATAGGTTATTAGTTGGTTTTTTGAGTATCAGTATGAGTGTCTGAGTGTCTTCATGGTTCGGTGGGGGTTATTATGTAGTGCATAGGTGCATGAATGAGTGACTCACTGTTTGTATGTGTTGAAGACAGCATGTGTGTAGGACCGTATGGGTGGATGAGTGTGTGTATGGGTGTGTTAGTGAGTGAATGACTGTCTCAATAGTGTCTTTATAAGTAACTACATATGTTTTAAACTAGTATATATGACTATTGGTGTATATAAGTAAGTATATGTGCGAGTGAGAGATTGGAAGAGTGCCTGTATGAATAAGTATGTGTTTCTATAAGTGATTATTTAAAAGACTAAGTATGTGTAAGTTTCTGTAAAAGTAAGTGTGGTGGTGTGTGTATAACTGTATATGCAGGTAAATGGATGTTTGATTCTTTATTAGCATGAGTGACTATGTGTGAGTAACTATGAATGAGTGGCATTGTGTTACAGGATGTTTAGGTGTATGAGTACATATGATGTGTGAGTACATGTATGAGTGACTGTATAGGATTCTTGGTGGATGAGTGGATGTGTATGTGGATCTTAGAATTACTGAATAGGTTGTTGTAACTGTTATTGGTATGTCCATTTTTTTGAAAATTTCAGTCTCTATTTTTAAATGTGTGTATCAAAGGTTATATTAGGGTGAGAGGAGGTCTACCACTCTATCACAAGGATGATGTCATCAGTGATGTCATTTGAGATGTCATGAGTGATATCACTGACCATGTCATGAGTGATGTAATATGTGACGTCATCAGTAGTGCATTGCGGGCGCGCGAGTTATAGTTAGCTGAACTAACTATAACGGGGGAATTTCAATGGTTTTTTACGAGTGAAATGTCCAGCTAACTATAACATGTGTGAAACCTTTGGTTTTTTCATTGAATTTCTAAGGTTTTTTAAATGCTAATTCCTAACTATAACGTGTGTGAAACCCATGGTTTTTTCAGTGAATTTGCAAGGTTTTTTAAATGCTAATTCCCAACTATAACGTGTGTGAAACCCATGGTTTTTTCAGTGAATTTGCAAGGTTTTTTAAATGCTAATTTTTTTTTTCTTCTTTTTTTTTTTTTACATATTTTTATTTTAATTTTCTATCCTTTTTTAAAGACTATGGTTAAATTTTTAAAATTCTACAATATGTTTTTATTTTACATTTTTTTAAAAATAAACAGGTAAAATTTATTAGCAATACATTATTTCCTTTTTTTTTTTTTATTTTTTTTTTTAGTGCGCGTACGGTAAGCGTACGGTTTACGCAATGTCCGTAATTTATCTACGCTGTTTGCGTATATTTACGCAATTTGCGTAGCCGCGCGTACTGCGCGTGGGGCGTGTACGCTACACGCGCACGTTACGCGGAAGTGTTGGGGAGTGACTGTTATGCGCATGCGCGCGAGCGCGTGTCTTTTTTACGCGCATGCGTACTTTTGCCGTAAGCGCACCGTAAGCGTACGGTGGGTCATGTGATCATGAAACACAACTTTTGATTGGTTGAAACTACTTTCAGTTCTAGAACTCTCCTACACCACACCCATTCCCCTCATTTCTGCTTGTGATCCCTTAGGAGAAGGAGCTGGGTTGTCTTTGTGATACGATGGCAGAACAGCAGAGCTCTTCTGAGAGTGAGGCTAGCAGCACTACCTTGAGGCAGAGAGCGAGGAAACAAAAGACCGGACAGGAAGTATTCCTTTGGGAATCACACCATGATGAGACACCTTAAGGATGTACACAGAAGGACACATGCTCGACTTACTGAAGGTAACCCTTCAGTAAATCAACCAAGCACATCCACAGCAGCTCAGCCTGGACCATCATCTGCAGTGCCGAGTCCTTCTTCTGCAGGTCAGGTGAGCCCTTCATCTGTGGGGGGAGCATCTCCTTTTTCTGGTCCTCTGGAAATTAACCCTCGGTTTGCGAGGGTTGAAGTACGGTGCGCCACTTGTCATGATCTAATTAGTTATAGGGAGACCAGTATTTCCCTAGTGAACAGTAAAATAGATCAGCACACTTGTCGTACCATCTAATATTCCCAATCATTCTTTCCTCTGTCCCTGCATGAACACAACGGCTCTTTTAAGAGCCAACCTTACCTTTCATCTATTTTTTATATATGTTTTTAAAAACTTTATTTTTTTATTTTTTTTACCGTACGCGTAATTTTTTTTTTTTTTTTTTTTTTTTTTTAAAAAACACTAAAAATCAATTATCACATTACAAGGTCCTTGAGAGACTACAATTAAAAACTGAAAATGTGATTGTAGAGAAGTGGAAAAAAGGGACCATGATATTATTGACTTACCATACCCACTCAAAAAAATATTTATTCATTTAAATTTTTTTTTAATTGCTTTAAAAATGGTTCTAGTTTTCGAAAATTTTCTATCTCAATCTTAAAAAAAAGAAAAAAGTATTAATATTTAATAAAACATTTTATAATACAGTACACATATTTACATATTTTTCAAAAAATATTTTTGCCTTTTTTTTGCTGTTTTCAGAATATATTGCATTTCACTATAAATTGTGAAAGCAATTGCATTCATCATTTAACAGCGGGCAAAAAAAATTTAAAAATCTCAAAGATTGTTTTAAAAAAGCCCACAATCTCTTTTTGCATAAACATAACTTTATAGAAATGCATAATATTCTTAAAAAATATCATCTAATATCAATACTTATTTCTTTAAAATGCCGTCTGATATTTTTGTTTCAGAAGTATAATCACAATAATATATCTCAAATAACTCCACAATACATCGGGTTCCATTTCCTTTAGGCCAAATAGTAATTTTAAAATTCTTTTTTGGTTAAATTTCCAATGGTAATCCAATAAAAATCTAAAGTTTAAATTGTACAGATCTCACCGATTCTCTGTAACATTTTGGTTTCCGAAAGATTTATTAATAATTAAATAAGTCCACAATAGAATTGTTTACCTTTCCGCATGGCCAAATAGTAATTTTAAAAATCTTTTTTGAAAAAATTTCCAATGGCAATCCAATAACATTCCAAAATTTAAATTGTGCAGATGTTACCGATTTTTTCTAAATTTTTGGTTTTCCAAAGTTTCCTTAAAAAATGGAAAAATTCCACATTACAATTGGTTACCTTTCCATTAGGCCAAATGATAATTTGTTACATCTTTTTATTTGTAAATTCCAAATGGTAATCCAATAAAATGGTAAAATTGTTTTGTCCAGATGTTGCCAAATCTCTCTAAAATTTAGGTTTCAGGAAGATTAGATAGGAATTTGCTAAATCAAAAGGCAAACGTTGCTTAAAAATCAATTGGGAATCATTACACAGTGTCCAGCCTTTTTCACATTTAAGATAAACTGTGTAATGACCAGAAGTTACAGTAGGTCCTTCATGGAAAATTATTGCAACTGATACAAAAGTTTTTCCTGAAATTGATAATTGCTGTCCTGTAAACTTCTTTATTAAAGTATCTAATTTTGAACCATCAGCTTTACAGCGTTGCATCATTAAAATTACATACTGTCCGTATTCTTTTAAAATTAACGTTGAAAACATGTCAGATTGACACTCACTGCATTCCATGCTATGATTAGCATCTTTAACTAATTTAGCAAAAGTGACTGTTTTACTTTCTGGCAATGTTAAATAAATAAACCTTTCATTATCAACATTAGAGCCACATATATTATAACAGTTTTCACAACTATGTTCCCATTTATAAGAGAGACCAAATACATTTTCAATGGGAACCCCTTCTTCTTCCAGTGCCTGAAGAAAATACATCAAGAATTCCTGTGCGTCTTGCTGTACATTTTGAGAAAACTGTGTTCGTCCTGAACATACATCTAAAACTTTTCTAATTTCAGTAGCACTTTCTATTTGAGTTTTATCATTACTCAGCTTTTCAAAAAGGAGACTCAGCACAGAACAGAATCTTTTTCCCTGATTTACTATTATCTGCTCTTGCAAACTTTCCAGATAAAATGCAACATTCAGCACTACATTAGCGTAGCAGTTGACACCAGAGCTATTTTCAAAATGACATCCTACAACCTGTTCTTCATTTTCCTTATTCTTTTTGCTTGCAATTACATCACTCCTCTTTTTTTTTCCTCCTCTCTACATCTTCATTAGATATTCTCATTTCTCCTTTTTCGAGAAACTACACGTTTCTCCAACACAGGATACTGACCTAAATGAGGAGCATAGCTTCTTCTTAATCTATTATACTCCTTTACACAATTTGTATCAGCACTAACTTTTGAATCATCAAAGTCTATCATGAATAAACCTGATAATGTTTTCACTCGTGACAAAGCAACATATGCCATACCTTCTTTGAACACAGTTGAACCAATGTTCACAAATGCACAATCTACAGTCAATCCTTGAGACTTGTGAATAGTTACAGCATATGCTAGCGAAAACGGAAACTGCTTCCTACGTACATATAAGTCTTTCACAAGCATGAAACGAACTGAACAACGACAAATGTCTTTAACTTCTATCTGATCAAATTTTATTTTTAAACATTCAATTCCATCTTTTTTCTGATAATTAATAAAACCCACAACTCTTCCCATAGCTCCATTAACTAAACCTTTTTCAACATCCAAATTTCTCCTTAAAAATACTCTACAGTTCATGCAAACATATAGATTTTTTTCTAATCCAGCTGTTTTGGAAATGTTCTTCTCTAGTGAATCCAATTTATTTTTCAGTGTGCCTGTTAATGTGACAGTAATTCTTCCATCCTCAATTTTTTCCACTGCTTCCAATTTCCTGATATCTTCCTTTTCCAATTTCAAAAGCTCCTCATTGAATATTGAGCATTCACGTAGAGTTGGCATTAAGCAGATGACACTTTTGTTTTCTGCAATGTTCTTGTATATCTTCTCTGCAACTATTTCTTCCTTTGGAAATAAATTATGTAGCAGCCGACTCTGTAATGCTTTTTTGCAAGCTTCAGTGAGTAGTCCAATTCTGATATCTTTCAGAATACTTCCATATTCTTCATCGTTTGCTTGCCTCATATTAGTAGTAAGTTCCTTGTACTCAAAGAAGGACCAAATATTTGTATTACCGATGCTTCCCAATGACTTCTTCGTGTCTTCATGTGTCACAGTATTAAACACTGGTTGTCCTTTAACTGGAGTAAGTTGCAAAAGATCTCCAAAAACTATGACGTGTTTTCCTCCAAATAACACGTCATAGTCTGTCTTCAGAATTTGCTGCATTCTTAAATGCACAAAGGCAAGCATTAAGTTTGATACCATGCTCACCTCATCAATAATGAGAACTTGCATCTTCTTCAATACTCTTGAAACTTCCAAGCATGCTTCTCCAGTTAGCTTGTTGTATTGTATTTTGTTCTCATGCTCCACTGGTAACATTAGCAAACGATGTAAAGTGATTCCTTTTATGTTATATGCTGCTAACCCAGTTGGAGCAGTAACCACACAAGACAAAGTAGAATCCGTTTTTTGCTGTAGGTAGCTTCTGATGACTTTTATTAGGAAACTTTTTCCAGTTCCAGCTTGTCCGCTTACATACATCCTGATTGGATGAAATGATGTGCATGAGCACTCTTTTTTTTCATGTAGAAATCCGTGATCAATTTTGTTTCTGATCTCTTCATAAATTTGTTGCTGCTCTTCGTTTAGTTGTGTTTCCAAATTTTGTAAGTCTATAAATTCTTCTTGAGCTTGATTCATAGCCGTTTCCACTTCATTCATGGCTATTGATGCTTCATTTTCAACGATTGGTTGTCCTAGGGGATCTTGACTGAGTGTTCCTGAACTTTGGCTGTCCTGAGAACTGTCTCTAGCTATTTCTGCTGCAATTGTAGTTTCCTGTTCAATTTCTTCATTTAACATTTGCAGATAAGTTGTGAATGTATTGCATTGTATGCTGTCTTTGCAAGCATTAAAAGAATCTTCATAGCTTTGAAATTCTCCCAGTAGTTCATCCTCTGTACGCCATGGTTTAAACAGCTGTAAAAGAGCCAAGTAGTAAAATTCCTTTTTGTCAGTAGTGTCGCAACTCAGCTTCCTGTGATTTATCAAACTTCCTTTTGTTTGCTTCACCAAACATCCTTCCTCACCAATGACTTTATATTTTCCATTGTTGATGTCTTCTGCGGCTTTCCGTGAATAAATGTAGTTCTGCAGCACTTCATAGAGACACATGTTCTCTAGATGAAGACTTCTCTTGGGATAATATGTGTCCAACATGTTTGATTTCAAAATATCTGTACTTTCTGGGTCATTCTCGGCCAAATATTCAATTTCTCCAACAGATTTCAGTACCCGATTTCTCATTGCTGCAAGGCCTAAACTTGCCCAAATTATTCTTCTTGATTTCGAGTAGAGACTTGCAGAAGATAACCTATCTGAACATTCGTAGGATCCAATTTCTCGATGCGATAACATCTTCAAACTGAAACTGTACAGCTTCTTACTGACCGTTTTCTCGTGAGAAATCTCTTCCCACATTTCCTTCAATTCTGTTTTTTCTGATTTCGTAATGTAAGACGTTACATATCGAGCAACAGCAATGGAATTGTCAGCTACATACTGTATATCCATGTTAGCGTTCCACATGGATAAAATCACTGGGTTGTAGTCATTTATATTTTTTGATTCTTCTTTTCTTTTAAGGTTGTAGGTATTCTTAGGTGATTTTCTTGTGATAGTATGTCTCACAGATGACATAAAATTTTTAACTCTTCCATTTGAAAGAACAGGTCTAGGAAATCCAAATCGACATTTAGTGTAGTATTTATCTTTGCTCTTGTATTTCCGTCGACAGTATTTTCCACACCGATGACTTTGGAAACGTAAAACTTGCTCCTTTAACTTTTTCTCTTCTGTGCTTTTTGGTATAGCACATGTTGCATATTCTTCAATGTAAGATAACACTGCTTCATCAGTATCTGTTCCAAACTTTGGGGCATCCTTGATCCACAACAGCATATGAATATGAGGAGCACCTCTTGCCTGGTACTCTTTTCTTCAAAAGAAATCCACTACTTCTCCTAGAGGTGGATTTTTTTTTATTGCAGATGAAGGACATCATAGCCTCAAATCTATGATTGAAATATCTGCAAACATTAACCGGATCCAATGAGCACAGTTCTCCTGCTGTCTTGTATTCGATGTTTTTAATGTTTGAATTTGCCTCTCGTAGAAAATCCAGTAAATCATCCCAAGCGTACTCGGCACAGCTTAGGGTAATGAACCATGTTGGTGTTCCTAAATTCCGTAACATGCATTTTAATTCACCATGGCGTCGGTACCAATATTCATTTGTCCCACGCTGACAAGCCATCAGATTGATCAGTTGTGTTTCCAAATGATCATCTCGGTGCTGCACTTTCTCCATAAAATCCTTAGCAGACACATTTTGCAAATGTACTCCACTTTTTAAAATGTGATTTACTGCATAAGACAATGCAGACAAGTCGCTTTCAAATAAAAGATGGAACAAATAAGGAATACTTTGTCGAAATCTGGGATCTTCAGCATATAGTCTTGTAGTCCGATACTCAGAAGCTGGAATCTGTTCCGGACGTTCATCGTATCGTCCTCCTTTTCCTTTAGGAAACAGCTGGGGAAAACATCGAGCTTCCAAGCTCTCCTCCCATACACTCACGGGAGTTCCTTTTGCTTTCTTCATCTGAAATAGATCAATATTGTCTCCCATAACTTCTTTTGAATGAAGAGGATGTATGCTAAAATGTTCATAAATTTCTTCTTCCTTTGACTTGTCCACTTTTTCAATTTGTCCAGTTGGTGTTTCTGTGTCTTCTTGTAAATCTTCTTCTTCTTCTTCTTCTATATAAATTGATTCATACCATTTGTTATTCCTTTTCAAATACAAATTTGCTCTTTGTACTTTCCGTACATCTACCAGCTCCTGCCAAATCTTCTTATTCTTTGTAGGTACACCATTAACCAGAATAATTAATGGTTCAGTTTCCAAAGTATCCGCATCAATAGTTTCCATATTTTTTTTCAAATCCAAGGGCAAATACACCACTCTACCTTTTAAACCTCTCAGTAAATCTGAAGGAGGTAATTTACCAGTTTTGGGCTCCATACGTACTATGGTCTGGAATGGATGAACACATTGAATGAGTATAGACTCCATATGTATTTAATTCAGAAAGTTCAGCAGGAATAGCATCCAATTCTAAATTATTATGTACAGCTCTGGTCGGCATTCTATTTTCCTCTAACTTGTTGTAACAGTATTTACAAATACGCTGATCTTCACCCAATTCAAAACAATTTTCAAGAAATATATATGTGGCAAAATCCTTCCACTTATAATTATCTTCATTTTCACTCTTTCTGTAGAGATCAACATTCCTAGTTTGTTTTCTATAATGAGTTCTGCGGCAACAAATACAAGTAATATTTGGTCTTTCATTAGAGATTATTGCAAATTTTGTTATGTGATCATTAAATGTCTTACTTACAGAGGGTTCTACATTCTCTTCCACTTCTTCCTCATTTACTGTGTCCTTCTCTGCACTGTTTTGTTCAGGACCAAAGTAACAAAACTGAATTTCATCAACAACCTTCTCTACATCTGATACCGTTCCACGGAACAGAGCCCTATTAAATTCATCTAACTTTATTGCTGGACTTTTAGCAAAATACAACCGTCTCACAAACTTTCTCATTTCAGTATGATGAACAGCCAGCATCCTAAAATGATGGAAAACACTATTACACACTTTTCTAGATAGACAAGCCAGAGAATGACCCTGCAAACCAGTATTCTCTCTCACTCTGCATGGATCCAGACTTTGAAGCACCTTAATCTTCTGTTTTACACTTTTTTTTACTATATTCTCTTAGAAACTCACGAAATTTATCAATAGATTCCTGACGCACAGTGCAAATACTACTACAATTCCAAGTGTACACTGGGGCTTTAGGACGTCTCCCCATAGCCTCATCCGCCATCACTTGTACCTCATCTCTTGGAACCATTATCTCCTTCTCCATTATGCAACCATTTTTCACTTCATAAGCACGACCTCTGGTGTCAACTGCATGCAGCAAACTATTACTTTGAAAATAACTCTCTTCATTAAAAAAAGGTTCACTACTTGAACTATGCATCCATTTTCCTAAAAACACTTTAGAAAAGTTTGTTCTGTTCACTACTCTTTTCCTTTTGCTATGTGATTTCAGTACATTAACCATTTTGTCTAATGTACGCATCCTATTCAAAATTAAAATGAATAGTTTCCTTTTTAATTCTAATGCCTTTGCTGCAATGGCTTCAATTTCTTTTTTTCTCTTATAAAACTTAGCCTTTTGCTTATATTTCTTCACATCCTTTATCAAATTGGACATAACTCTTCTCTGAAACATTTTTCTACGTATCTCTTTAAACGCTGTTTTTCTGTTTAAGTTAATCTTTTTAGTTGCAGAAGGTATATTTGCATTAACTAAATTCTCAATTTTTTCCTGTCCTTTTCGATTGAAATCATTCTTTCCAGTACAGACATTTTGTACATTTTTCCTTTTTTTGAATATGTTCTTTAGAAAATTTTTTGTCTGCTTACCAGAAGATTTTTTCTTTTTCCCAACATGAGCATCTTCAACTAACTTAGGTCCTCCAGTTGTCTTCAAATATAGGTTTTTTTTGTGGTCTTTTTTTACTCTGGATTTTGTAGGCATCTTAAATTTTGTTCACTGCTCTTCAGCAATACCTGAAAAAAACGAAAAACAAATTCCTTTATTTTATTTAAATATATTACTACATTTGTTTTCACATTAGTCACAAAACGAAATTTCTTTGCCAATTTGAAAGCACACTTACTACTCTTTTTTTTGGCAAGTGATAATCACTTTTACAGACTGACACATTATGAATCCACTTTTCAGATTTTTTAAAAAGCACATGTCCAAACTGCTTTTTCAGACCAGCACCATTTGTAACCTGGGTGACTGCCTACACTCCAGCAAGGGCAACCAGCCTTAGTGATGCTGAATGTATTTGCATTACTGACTGAAACCTCAAACCCCACTCGCTTGTGAATACTGTGCATGATTCCACATGGTAAGCAGCTGGGTGTGTGCTAAGAGTCTGCTTCTGCACCAAAAAATGGCTCCCCCCTTTCCATCTAATGCAACTGTGAAATCACCAGAGCAATACGCAATAAATCTCTGCCTCTAATTCCTATTTGCACACAGAGTCATGTTTTCACATTAGTCACAAAACGAAATTTCTTTGCCAATTTGAAAGCACACTTACTGCTCTTTTTTTTGGCAAGTGATAAACACTTTTACAGACTGACACATTATGAATCCACTTTTCAGATTTTTTAAAAAGCACATGTCCAAACTGCTTTTTCAGACCAGCACCATTTGTAACCTGGGTGACTGCCTACACTTCAGCAAGGGCAACCAGCCTTAGTGATGCTGAATGTATTTGCATTACTGACTGAAACCTCAAACCCCACTCGCTTGTGAATACTGTGCATGATTCCACATGGTAAGCAGCTGGGTGTGTGCTAAGAGTCTGCTTCTGCACCCAAAAATGGCTCCCCCTTTCCATCTAATGCAACTGTGAAATCACCAGAGCAATACGCAATAAATCTCTGCCTATAATTCCTCTTTGCACACAGTCATGTTTTCACATTAGTCACAAAACGAAATTTCTTTGCCAATTTGAAAGCACACTTACTGCTCTTTTTTTTGGCAAGTGATAAACACTTTTACAGACTGACACATTATGAATCCACTTTTCAGATTTTTTAAAAAGCACATGTCCAAACTGCTTTTTCAGACCAGCACCATTTGTAACCTGAGTGACTGCCTACACTCCAGCAAGGGCAACCAGCCTTAGTGATGCTGAATGTATTTGCATTACTGAGTCCAACCTCAAACCCTTAAACTATTCTTTTTTTTATACCAGTACACCTTAATTTATTGTGAAAACATAGTCCATATTATTTTACATGTTCCTCACATTTAAATTTCTCCCAAAACAGAAAATAATAAACACAACTTCAACAAAAAGAATTGCATTTCTATTATTCATTTCTTAATTTACCATATACATCCCCTCTCAAACTCTTAACTCACCTTTAAAATTAGTTAGTTGTGAAAGAAATGTGGCACTCAAACAGCAGATTATCAGAGCCAGGATCTCTGTTCTTTACACCTCTCTCCTCTCAGCAGAACCAGATAATGGCAAACTTTCCCTCTCTTTTTCCACATATATACATGTTAATTTCAAATCTCCGTGCTTCCCCCTTTTTTTTCAAATGTAATCACACATTTCTATTGGTTGAAAACCAACCCTTTTCCAAAAGTACCCTTCCCCCAACTTGACTTCTGCCTAGTACCCTTCCCCCAACTTGACTTCTGGCTGCTACCACAGCAACAGCTCATGGAACACTGCTGTGTGGAGTTAGGTCAGAAGTTCGCCAAACAATGTTTCAATTCCACAGAGCAAGAGTGCTTGACTTTTCTAACCTAACAGCAAATCCATAGTACTGTTCTTTGGTAACACATTTTTCTGTACCAATACAAAACATGCTTCTATAAATTTACACATACAGCCTAGTTTTTAGTGTAGAATGGTATGAAACAGCCAATCAGTTCTTTTTAAAAAAAAAAAAATATGTATGCCTCCATTTCCAAACTGTCTTTCATTTCTTTTTACCATTCTACTGAAATACACCTCCTGAGTGCATCCAGATCTCCTTTGAAGATGTTCACAGTGTGGATTGTAGGACACAGCTATGTCTTCTGGAGTGAAAAGTTTGCAGAGAAAACAGGTATGGTGAGAGACCTTGCTTTGCCAAATGTAGACATTAAATGGATTGGTCAGAGAGGGTTAAAGTGGCACCAATTGATGCCATTGGTGAAATCCTTCATGCAAAACCAACACCCTGACCTCATAATAGTGCACTGCGGTGGCAATGACCTAGGCACTTTGACTGGGGTAGGTCTGGAAATGCTTATGAAGGACACCTTTGCACAACTGTTTTCACTTTTCCCTAAAACTGCCTTTGTGTTTTCTAACATATCCCAAAGGCAAAAATGGAACTGGTCCAATCATTTCTGTCCACAGATTGACAAAGCAAGAAAGCACGTCAACAAATCTGATTCTGCTTTCCTCCGTGACTATGGTATGGGTTCCATTTACCACAACAACTTGCGTTACGACATGCAAGACATTTATAGAGGAGATGGTGTGCACTTCAATGATGAAGGGAACAGAGTCTTCCTCTTGAACCTTAGACTCTGCATCGGTACTTACTTGTAGGTACCACTTAAAAATCACTTCATAAACACAACGGCTCTTTTTAGAGCCCCCTAATATCTAAACACTTAAATCTGCATTTCATTTCTTTTTTTATTTTTATTTTTTACCGTACGCTTACCGTACGCTTACCGTACGCGTACCCCGCGATTTTTTTTTAAATCAATAAATGTTTTCTTTGTACTTTTCTGTCCTTCTTTGACCCCCTTACAAATGTTAGGGGGTCTGTAACTCTCCTCCTTGCCCCCTTTTCTTGCTATCACTCTTTTTTTTCTGAGTGAAACACACGAAATGGCGGCCGCCGCTTCCTGGTTTCGGCCGATTCGAATGTTTACTAAGATCTAAGAGCCAATCAGAATCGTGCTCGCGCACGCCACCGTACGCATACGGTAAGCGTACCGTAAGCGCACCGTAAGCTGGCTCAGATATATATATTGATTTAAAGGCTATTTTCTCAGAATCTACTGAACAGATTTACACCAAACCTACAAAAGGCACTTCCTTGACCTGAGGACTACCTCTCTGCCAAATTTCTAGTAATTCTGTTCAGCCGTTCGGGCTGTAGCCCTGTCTAAAGGTCCTATGGAAAAATGCATGGGAAAAACGCGTTTTGGGACCCCCCTTTTATCACAGCCCCCGCTTGACAAATCCCCCCGAGACTTTCAGGGAAGGAGCGGAGCGTAGCGCCCCACCTATTTTGAAGTATTCGCGAGGATTCGTCGACCGGCGCCAAAGTTATTCAAAATAGAATGTTGCGGATTTCCTATGGAAACGTGGTCCTAACTATAACTACCAACTGGCGACCGCCAGTAGGTAATATATATATATATATATATATATATATCAATCAAAGAAATACCCTTTCAGGCATAGAGTGACGAATAAATTATGCAAAAAAGAAGCAGAGAACTCTGGGTAGTTCTCAAGTTTAGGTGGAAAGCAGGTCCTGTATGGAGCACTCTCAACACCAGCGACACTCTAGATCTGCTCACCTCAAATGTCTGTTTTTCTATCAAAATCTTTAAGCATAGGATTAGCACAGTACCATCCACGCCGAGATAGAAAAGGACAAAGTCTTTTGCCATTTGTACAGCAAAGTCTTTAAGCAGGTGGTAATTGGCTTTTGTCATTTTACAGCTCGGCAAGGACAGCACTGTGCTAGTCCTATGCTTAAAGACTTCTCTCTTGAGCGGGCACCCGCTGTGTTGAGAGCAGGGAGCTGACGGGGAAACGTGGTGAAAAATATATATATATATATATATCTACTGGCGGTCGCCAGTAGATAGTTATAGTTAGGACCGTGTTTCCATAGGAAATCCGCAACATTCTATTTTGAATAACTTTTGCGTCGATTGACGAATCCTCGCGAAATTTTCAAAATAGTTGGGGCGCTCCGCTCCGCTCCTTCCCTGAAAGTCTCGGGGGGGATTTGTCAAGCGGGGGCTGAGAAAAAGGGAGGGTCCCAAAACGCGTTTTCCCCATGCATTTTCCCATAGGACCTTTAGTCCGCGCTACAGCCCGAACGGCTGAACAGAAAACCTTGAAATTTGGCAGAGAGGTAGTCCTCAGGTCAGGGATGTGCCTTTTGCAGGTCTGGTGTAAATCTGTTCAGTATTTTCTGAGAAAATAGCATTTAAAAGCATATATATATCTATAGGCGCGCACCGTGCGCGTACGGTAAGCGCACCCTGCCGTGCACGAGCGCAATTCTGATTGGTTGTTAGATCTTAGTAAACATTCGAATCGGTCGAAACCAGGAAGTGTCTGCCGCCATTTTGTCTCTCGCAGTCCGAGGGAGGTGAAAACTAAAGGTGGACAACATGAAAAGGGGGCAGGGTGGACAGTTCCTGACCCCCTAGCCATTGTCAGGGGGTCCCCAAAGGACCCCCAAGGGCCATAAATGTTTTTAATATTTTTACGAAAAATCGCGGAGTGCGCTTACCGTGCGCGCACGGTAGAACCGTGAAAATTACGCAAACGGAGCTATATCTGACGTCATCAGCAGAGGATTGCGGTCGCGTGAGTTATAGTTCCCTTTACTAACTATAACGGGGGAATTTCATTGGTTTTTTACGAGGGAAATGTCCAGCTAACTATAACGTGTGAAACCTATGGTTTTTTAAGTGAATATATATATATATATATTCTTGTGCAGTACCAACAGCAAACGGGTTCTGATTGAAAATATCTTGCCACAGAGATTTTCTGCTTTAACTAGTCTCCTGCAGGCACTGAGCAAGAGTATTAATGTTTAGGATGTTGCAAGCTTGCTTGAAAAGAGTCCTGCTAGGGTACTTTTGCTTGATTCCACAAAATCTTCCTAAAATTTTGTAAGAAAATAATTATTCGATTTTGCACACCACTAGTCTAGAAATAAAGCTTTCTCGTGCATTTCACATCTCTTTTTAAGAACATCAGAATTATAGAATGACAAAATGAGCTTGTAAATGGGATCGATGGTAAGTTTGAAATGTTACATATGTTAAAGGTAAAAGTTACTCTCTTTCTGCACTTGTCTCTGTAGAGGGTAGGGATAGCAAACAATGAAGGCTTACTCCAGGAGCTGGTAGGCTGGTTTCAACCCAGGTGCGGGATGATGTAGTGAACACTATGTATCGTTTAAAGACATAATAGGCCTGGTTGAGGGGAGGGAGTTATAAAGTTAAACCCTTAATATGTGCTCCACAATTTATAATCTCTGCCCCTTCAAAAATATACATCTGCTAATGGACGTGTGCGTGCAAAGTGTCCTGTGAAGTGATAATTGAAAGTTGGCCACCTCACTTGCTCTCCCTTTGGGCGGTTCACAAAAACTGCCCCTGGGGTAAAACAGGCATTTTCTCCCACTTTTTGCTCCCTAGGGCACTTAGGCATTATAGAAGGGGCTGCAGATGGTTGTGCGGCTCCTTCTATAACACGGATTGCGCTGGTTCAAATGTTTGCTGGTGTGATCATGAGGGGGGGGGGGGGGTTACCTCATCTGAATGGGGGTGTGGCCTGTTGCAAATGGGGGAACACTTGAGGTTGCAGACAGTTGGGAGTGGGGGGCATAGGGGTCCAAGGGATTCCCCAAACATCTGCACAAGTGGGTAAAATCACTCACTACAACCCCAACAACCCTGCAGCGGGATCTCCGCATCCCTTTCACACACAGCCTGCAGTGAAATGCACCGTTCAAAGTGCAGGTTTGAGATTTCTGCTTTCTAAATAGCTCATTCACCATAATAAGGAGCATTGTCCCGGTCTGCACTCATTGCACCCATTTATTAGCATGTTGTGAGTGGGAAATATGGCCCCAGAGACCGCAGTGGTTGTAGTTGGCAAGATGGTGATACAGAATTTGCTCCACAGAAATAAATCTGTATGATAGTATAGAGGGCAGAGTTTGTTTGTTTGTCTGTGATGGAGAAGAGGGCCCATTTTAAGACTGTCAGAGTGATTCGGGAAGAAGGAAAATGGCAGGGAGAAAAAAATGGAATTAGGACAGAGATATTGAACAAGCATTGGCAATGCCAATAGGTCTGCTCATTAATGCATTGTCAAGTCAGACCATAAAAATGAAGACCTTTGTTTCCAGTGTGCTTTTCATACATAGATGTGTGAAACACCGAACCGGGCATGATGGTTTAAAAAGCCTTTATTTATGTTTTTCGGTTTCACACAGGTTAAATTGCTGGGTCGGTAAGTGAACTTTCTTCATTGTAGGATGTGCTTTAGGTTGGAATGCAGGTGGGATCCCCGTGCTTCTCATCCTTACAGATTAGGTAACATTGGTACTGCTTAGTTACTCGCTACTGGAGGCTGTTTTAGTAGCACCGTGGAAGTGCTGTAATGTTGTATAGACGGTATTTAAGTGGATGTGAGGTGGTGTTTTTGTGACAGCCCGTCCCTTAGTGACATTTTACAGCCCAGTTAATCAACGGCCGAGAGCGCTTTGTCTTCGGCACCATCACCACAGAGGTGTAGACGGGTCATTTAATATGCTGGGATGGGGGATTGGCAGCTGTCCTCCTCAGAAGGGGGGGGGGGTGTCAGGGCCAGGGTGGGTCGCAGGTGGTACTGTGCCCGAGTCTCCAGGGACAGGAACTCCTGCCCTATTGACCTCGAACGGAAGGCCGTGAATCCTGTCGGGTTAAAACTCATTTCTCTAAGTGCAGCCCTCTTCCGCCCTCTTAGATTGCAATTTATAATCCTAGTAAGTGAACGGCACGGTCATATGAAGACAAAAGATCCTGCGGTGCAGCTGATGTCTCGCTCACGCGCCATCAACAAATGCCTCCTTACCGTGCAGCCAGGGCCCAGCCACTCTGTACTCCCGAGTCGCATTTCAGACATATAAGACGTTCAGGGCCTAGTCTTCTAGCCCCAACGAAGAATACTGCCACACATATGATGAAATGCTGATCCACCCAGCCTCTCCTATCCCCTCCTCTCCACTCCGCTCTCATCAGGCGTGAAACCACGCAGATAGGGAAATGCACGGAAAGCCAGCCTGTACCACCCTCCCCTCGTGTATGTAACCGCCAGATGAGTGAAAGGAGGGCCACAATGACTGCCCCCACCCCTTCCATGTTCTGCAGGCATCTTCCAAACAGTCTTGATGGACTCAAGAGCACAGGACTTGTCTGCTCCACCTTTTAACAGGCAATTTAACACGCAGCTAAGGTAATCTAGGGCCAGAGAGCCTCCTCAATCCTCCCCACTAGTTTATTACCAGGGCCGGACTGGGAACCAAAACCGGCACGTGCAAAGTGCTCGGTTAAGGGATAGAGGGGGAAACACACCATGTATGTTTTTAAAGCACATATTCACTAGAGGGGGCCTTGACACCAAATTACAAATGTTGTTATCCAGCTCAATGGCACTGATTTTATCTAAAGGCTGAAAGACTGAGTGGCCACACCAAGATTTTAATTTATGACCCTGAGATAGAACACAGATTCCTGGAGTAGATATAAACATGTGCAAGAAGGAAAAAATTAAAAGGGAGAGTGAGTGGGGGAAGAGAAGAGGTCCAAAGGCAAATATAGATTCAGTAGACAAAGAATGTGAAGAGAAATGTGGAAAGCAGAGATTGCGATTGCAAGATTGGAGTGGAACGTGATGAGAAGGAAAAGTGAAAGAGGAGAAAGGCAGGGGAAGAAGAGCGGACAGTGGGCAGCGTGTGAGAGTGGAGTGGAAGGGAAAGATGGAAAGTGAACAATGAAAAGCATTTAATGAGGGGAGGTGGCGATTAAGCGAAAACACAGATGTTGGGCAGAAAGTGAAGGAAGATTGAAGAGAAATGAAGGAGTGAGGTGTGAAGGGGAGGAAGAAAAGCAGTTACTGAGGGAGAGCAAGCAAAGAGTACACCTCTGCTTTATTAAATATGCATTCATTAATGATGTAACGTTGAGGGGTGACAGGAGTGTGTCATTTGTGGCCTGTTTCATCAATGCACAGCAGTGTTGTCCAAGACACACAATAGCAATTCTTTAAGTGTGTTAAGTTTTATGCCATCAAAAGATATGTTGTGCCATCACAATAGATATTCCTGATAAAACATAATAAAGTGTCAGTTATACCATTGGGATTACGCCTTGATGGAGAACCCCACTCTCCTGCTTCAAACAAATAGTTCTATTACATGATCAGGCTATAGGTCGCGAAATCCCACTGCCACCTATTTTCAAATTAAATCAGACATTCAACTCCATTCAGAGAGGCTTCCACACACACTTTTTTAACTAATAAAGCACAAAATTCAACTGAGTCTGCCGACTGTGCTATATTAAGATTGTAATTTATGATCAGCGAGTAACAAAAGGATGTCTGTGACAAAAATAGAAACCCACTGAGTTATCCATATAAATATAGTTATGTCATCTGCATGGTACATGTTCTACATTACCCCTCTGTGCTACAGTCAAAACTACAACTAAGCAAAACTCTGATCTCTCTCCAACAAGGACATAAGGCTGTAAGTATGCAACAGGGGTGTACAGGACATGGGTCTTTGGAGGTGAAGAGACAGTGTGGGATGATAGATCTCAGCAGGCTTGTGGGGGGGGGGAGGTACAGAGTGCCCAACACAGCCTATTCCCTCTGATAGCATGTTTTGAATCAATGCTATTTTTCTCCAGGTCAAAGCTGAGAAATTCTCTGTGTATCCTCTCTCTGGTTGAGGGGATTGGGAAAGCCTCCTGGTTTGAGTGGCCAATACTGAGAAGGGCTTTGCGGTCTCACATGCGAACTCTTAAAGTATGGATACTCAGGGCCCAGTGCATGCTTTAATACGAAGCGATGGTGGGGAGGGGTGCTGTGAGAGTGAGGGAGGGAGCCAAGGGGTACTGTAAAAGGAGTGAGCGAGTGTTGTGGCAGGGAGGGGCATTGTGATACAGAGGGGAAGGGAACTATAAGCAGAGGGGTACTGAGATGCTGGTGATGAAGGCACTGTGGAGAGAGGGGCACTGGGAAAGCGGGAGAAGGCCACTGTGGAGAGAGGGGCACTGTCGGAGGTAGCGGTGGGACACAGTCACAGTAGCAGGGATGGAAGGTGTTCTGCAAGGCGCTTGTGGCTGCAATGGTGCCCATTGCAGAAGGTAGAGGACTGGTGTGATAGAGACAAGACGGTACTGGGACAGGTAGGAGCATGGTACAAATACACTGACTGGCAGTAAGAAATGTTTTCACTTTTGGACCACCCTCAACTGCTTCCTGTATTTTGTTATTACGCTGCAAGGCCTTGTCTGGGCTCCTGAGGCAGGCAGGCAGTTACTGGGCAGTTTCCTGCGGGTGCCACTGTGCAGGAATTTATCAATGGTGTCCCACGGCCAAGTACTATTCTGTTACCTACGGGATAACATTGTGTGTAAAATAATGCACACACAACTCACCTAACCTTGCAGCATTGGCTACACTGGAAAGGGCAGACCGCTGGCTGACGCAGCTGAAATTATTCTCCCAGTTCATCATGCGTGCAGTTTATACTGTGCATGACACAACTCACCCGCCCTTCCCCCACCCTGAAGACCAGGTACTGGTGCATGCCAATGCAAGCACACTAGCAGCATGCACCAAATCTGAATGTACAGCTGCACAAGCCTCGCTCTGAAGCTGGTGTGTTTTAATGGCCTGTTCACAGTGCTGGCTGTGCATCGGAGAAAAATTCAATAGACCCGGCCCTGAGAAATAGGTGCCGGTGCTTAGCACCGGGCAGCACCTGCACAAATTAAGCTGACCACTACTGGAGATGCAGATAAATGAAGTCGCACCAGAAAGTCCTTCTGAAACATGGTGTTATATTACTACAAATAATCCACCTACTCAAACCTACTAGTCCCTTCCACTCACGATACCACACAGATACTTGTAATCCAAGGCCCAACAGATGGCCGCTCCGAAGTACGGTGTAATGCAAAATTACAAGTAAACCACAACTAAATATTCTGTTCCCTCCAGACATACTACCATTCACCGAACAGGTAATCAAAACTCCGGCTTTTAAATAGACATATGCAAGAAAGAACTCTAACAGATTGCCACTCCCAGTATGCTACCTTACAGGTGTAGAAATACGAACGGCTAGTTTCTTCCTGACATTATTCCAAGTCACTGTTCAGTTTATGAGCATCGGTCAAAAAGCTTGGGCTGGCTTCTTGGCCAATGTAACTGACCGTCAATGCCCTGTTACATTTCAGGAGTTTTCAAGGCAACCTTTCCCAAGTTTGGAGTGTTGGTTCCAGAGAGATTGTGGGAGTGAAATGTGTTATATTGAGTGATAGTGTTTCTAAAACGATAATTCTATATCTAACTGGTCTTTGCACCTTCACCCTAGGACAATGTTTTTTTTTCCCATCGCTCTTGGCCGGGGTGTCAGTTTTTTACCCACTCACAATAGTGATTTGCCTCAGCCTGGCAGTCCACGTCTCTCTCCTTATCCCCTCTCGTGTCATACCTGCCCTACTCTATGCTCTATTTTACCAGGAATCACCAGGGCAGCCCCCAAACCCTCTTCCTCTGGGGGGACCACTATTCTCAGTTCAAGGTATAATTTCCACCGTTGACCCCGTACCCTGCGGTGGTACAGGTTCACCCCTGAAGAAGATTACTTCTTCCTCCCCTTTATCTACTCAGTGCAGCCTCTCTCCCCATTGGGTGCCTAGGGACTTGAACTAGATTGATTTTAGGCGCAGTACTTCTGCTCCTGTCCACTCAATGATGCTCCTGCACACTTAGCATCTTTGAGGAGCTGGTCCTCAGGTTCTATGTCCTGGGGTCTCATTGTTGACTTTCTCAGCTGGGTTGTTCAACAATTGTAGTTCCTTGAAAATCTGGGAACGTGCTGCGTTCTTAGAAATTAGTGATAGCACAAGGGCAGCCCAGATCAATTAGAAGAGGCCTGGGCAATATCTGTGACGAGAATAACAGTGCCAAATGCAAAAAGAACTATTGATGGACAGAATGCAGAACAATGTCATACATTCACCCCAGTACAGAGATCTTGGCCTAAATTCATCGTTTTTTTGCTCACCATGCCAATTCAGTTTGGACCCAGCCATATGCAAATCAGTCTTGACCCTGCATCCAATGGGAACAGTCCAGCCCGAACTGCCAGGCCAGGTCCTCCCTGGACTGGAAACAAGCATCCTAGGACCGGTTTTGGGGTTTCACCCCTCTTCAGCCAGGATAGCTTGATTCCAGTGGCATGGAGAGCACGGGACTAAATCCATAGTTTTTTTGCTCACCATGCCATTCTAGGTTGGACCCACCCATATGCAAATCAGTCTTGACCCTGAATAACCGTGCCACCCTGGAAGGGTAACTTTAAGCGATACTTCTATATTTTGGAGACCAACAAATGATCAAGCATATCACTGAATGACTTGAAAAACAATAACATAAATGCAATGTTATCACAAATTTCCCTGCAGTCTGAGCAAAAAAGAACAGGTTTATTTGGCTGAAAGAGCTATTAAATTTGCAGACTACAGAATGGAAAGTGTTAGTGTTATTGGTAGTCGAGCAGAATAAACAGTGCAGTGAATTGAAAAATATGACCACTGGGATAACGTCAGATGGTCATCCAAATAGATAGATTTTAACAGCACTGAATTTCTCAACATATTTATCTTTGCTTCACAAGTGGAAATGTTGATAGTGCTTCAGCCCTAGTGATTTGCTGAGTCATCAAGAGAAGTAAATAATTAGGGCCTAAGAAAGGGAACTACAGCAGGATATGGCTGCTGGATAACAGAACCTGTGAAAAGTGGTTGCTGGGTTTATAAATAGATTGGAAGATGTTGCTTAAATGTTCAGTACGGACAACTGTAGTACCAAAGGAAGTGTAAGCAACAACAGAAATAGAGCAGAAGAACAATTAATCTCGGTTAAGCGTGACTTGAAGGAGAGGTACTTATTTGGTAAAAATGACCAAGAAGAAATCTTAATAGTGATACTGCCTATGGTGAGGGAATGAACGGGGCGGAGCACTACAGTGCAACTGTCTCTCCCTAAACTCTCTGAGAATTGTCCGCGGGTGTTCAAGGCATCACTGGGATGTAGCCTAAGCGACTGCCAGTGGCTGAGATTAATTCAAGGATTCCATCCACTACCTTGTATTTGATGCCCTAAGTGTGACGGATATACCCAGATATGGGTCCCATGCTCAATGTGCCTCTGGAGCCAAGGTATACCCTGACGATGAGCCTTATTAAGGGTGAAACCGGTCCTGGGTTGTTTGTGTTCTGGTTCAGTGAAGTACTGGGAAGGCAGCTTAGAATGGATTTCTCCCATTGGAGAAGGTGAAGAATGATTTGAATGTGGCTGGGTCCATACTGAGGTGTCATGGTGAGCAAAAAAGGATGGATTGCATGCGGCCCCAAAGGATTACCAGTGGCTGAGATTAATACAAGCATTCCATCCATCTTCTTGTTTTTGATGTCTGCAAGTATTCAAGCAGAATCCTGGTTTTGAAACCAAGAGAAAAGCACCGTTGGCCCATGCCATTTCATGTATTCCAGCTCTATAAATCTCCTGAGGCAAAATGTGACCCAGTCTTCTCCCAGGGGTCAGATCTCTTTCACAATCTACTTTTTATTCACTGGAATGCCCCGCTTTTACTACTACATAGGGATAAGTTTGGTGAGGAAATGGATGGACCACAATTGTGTCTACATTTTTTTTTTTATTTCGTATATTGTTACTGATCGTGGCCATCTTGACAGTATTTCTTCTATTTCTTTTCCGTATTAAATAGTATTGATTGATTGATCTTACCTCACAATCGCTTTTGAAGAGCGGGATTGCCATCCATTACTATGAAAACCTAGGTGCTTGCCTGCCCCACACTTGAATTGACAGTGTGTAGTAGTGCGTTCTCAATCCGTAGTGTCCACTGTCCTAATCAAGGGCTGTACAGAAACCTTGGTCTGCAACTGGCGATGTTTCTTCCTTTTAATTCCATATTTGGTCCGGGTGTAGTTCTGGTTTCCTCGTGTACTTGCAGTGTGGCTATCCCTGCATTCTGTTTTCATTCTGTAATGTATTGAAAGGAAGGTAGATGACCCAGGATCTTTGAATGCAAGAAACTGCAAACATGGTGCAGTTTGTAGCACATACTTAGTGTGTGGCTTTACCACTGTTATGTCCTGGCTAGATGACCAGCAGGTACTTGAGTGTGACATAATTTTCAGCTTGGGAGTTTCTGCTGTAAAATGACTACATCTTGACTAGTACATATGCCCTGCAAATGCAGGGTAAGTGCTTTTCCTCTTCTCTGGCAAGACGGGTCAGTGAATTAAGCACTACCTGCTGACATCTGCCGTGTTCTATAGATCTGTCCTTCGACTCCTATCAAGACCAAAGCCCCCTTTCATTATTCTGAGGGCAGTGAATAGAGAACCATTTAGACACCTGATATTTTAAGTCGCTTAGAAATTACAAAAGTGTGATATGAAATACTTTATAGAAACTAGCTATTATCTCCATCTCCCGGTTACCAACCTAACTGCTTCATGCAACATCTGACCTGGTAGATATATGATCTTTCATCTGTGATTTTCTGGTACATAATTCCCATGTAGACAATTGTGCTTTCAGAAATGATTCAGTGAGTCACACTGTGTCAGCAGAAGTGCTGGATATTATTTGGATGTCTGGATGAGGCTCCTCTATCTGAATAATGTGTTCTGATGGATACTTCTAACTACAGATTCCTCGCCTTTGGATACGCCCCCAAGAGCCAGGCAGGATCCGGAAGTTTTCACAGCATTATTGCTGCTCCCAGCCAGGTGGCACTGTGCAGCTTTGCATTGGCCTCTCCCGCTTCAAAAATGACGAAGATGAGCCGCATATAAGCGCCACCTCTGCACTTCGACGGCAGTTCCTTTCTTTCTGTGGTGTCAAACGCAGATCTGTAGCTCCTCTCTATTGTTCATCAGGTGATGATTTTCTACAAATGGAATTCCAGGGCGCAAGGGAACAATGTTCCCACTAAAGAATATAGGGTTCAAATCATGCCATGACTGTCAGAAACAGATGTCAGTAGTAGATCTGCACAAGGTGTGTCTTTGGTCTTTGGACTCTGGTTACGACTCCAGGTCATGTGAAGAATGCGCCCTCCTGTACCCAAAGATGATCCGAGATCATGAAGTGAGTTGTACATCATCAAACTTCGCTTAAGTCCTGCTTCAAGTCAAAAGGGTGGACCCATTCCGACTGTTGAAGTGGTCAAAGTCATTTGGTAAGTCCAAAACAATAATGAAGCATAAGAAGTCCAAGCCGAACTTAACCGCATCCTGCCTCTGTCTGTCTAATGCGAAGTCACGGGGCATCAAACTGCCAATTGTTCTCGCTCCTGATCCTTGACTGAGTAGCTGATTCCACAACTGGCTCCAATGTACAGTGTAATCCCCACGCTGTTGGCTATGCTGCCGCAGGTCAAGTCTTGTAAGGAGGCCATGCTGCATATTGTTGGCTCTCTTCTGGCTCTTATCGGTGCACCTCCAGGCTTCAAGGATCCGTAGGGGGCGAGTCCCTCAAGCCCTCCTCCAGTCCGTACTGACTCACGTGCTGACTTCCATTCCGACTCTAAGATCTGCATGGGTCGCTCTTTCGTTGGCAACGATACCAACTTCACCAGTACTGGAAGTGGTGACTTTGAGCCAAATAAGTTTCAACCCAGACAAAGATTGCACTCTGACTCTGACTGTATGGGGACCAGGTGCCCTGGAGTAAACTCCGGTAATGCCCTCCCACTACCACAGAGCCATCCTCAGAGTGTCCATCATCCTTTTGGTTCTGATTCTGACCCGAGTTTGCCACCATCTGGAGATGACAATGGTGATGATGGGAAAGATTTATCGCCACATTATGATGATGACAGATTATACATGGACTTACACGAGGTCAGTGGGCTTGATGCTTTCCCTGATACAGGATTGGTTTTAACCCTTGCACTCCGAACACAATAGTGCTTCCTTTGTTGTTTTTAATTAAACAAGCAGCTGACCTAAACTTGCCTTCTTTTAAAGTCAAGACAAATGTCCTTACTGATGTTTTGCATCCTGGGCAGCTTCCTCTGAACACATATTTCCATTCTGTAAACCCTAACTGGAACTGTCATGGACACTTGGTCTAAGCCTTGCTTTTGCCCTCCTGTGAACAGGCAGGTGGTCACACGCCACCCAGTCAGATGACACCTGGTCACACAGCACCTCATTCCTGAAAGTCTGGCAGTGCAGACTTCCAGCAGCAAAGGGAATCTTAGTGCATTCCCCACAACCATTCAGTTAGCGAGTAAAAAATGACTGATGCGTTTGGGAAATGAATGGTCACCTCGGCCAGCCTAGTCTGGAGGTTGCTCAATCTGGTTTTCCTGTTAGCCCGTTATATGATCATTGTTGTATGCCATCCAGGTTCTGATGGAGACTGCACAAGGTCTGCAGTGGTGGCGGCTTGACTGCATCCTGACCCCTGCAAGACCTCTCTCCCTTCCTTTCAAAGCTAATGGATGTCACTACTGGATCTTTTTTTGAAAACACACATTGTCAAAACTTCTGTGTGTTGGAGTTCCTAAGAAAGCTATCAATAGGATACTTGACCTGACTAGAGTGGAGCACTGGACTCCTTCACCCCTTTCTATCTCTGTCTCTCCTACCGCAAGTTCTAAAGAACAAGATTGGACGCTCAGCTTTTTGTGGGGTTCTCTGGGGCAAACAAAAGGAAGGGTGCTTCAGCAAAGGACTCGCTCGAGTTGAATATACCTCTGCGTTAATATCTGCTACTCACTCAACAAAAGGCAGCCTCCAAGAGGACTGAGGGCTCATTCTACCAAGGACAAGGCTGCCACCACAGCGTTTGCAAGAAGACTGCCTGTCTTTGACATCTGTCAGGCCATGACGTAAGCATCAGTGCACACGTTCATGAAGCACTACTGCCTTGACAGCCAGGTCCAACGGGAAGAGCATTTAGTCTCTTCAGTGCAGCAGGACTTTTTAGTCTCGGTCTACCCGGTAGACCTTCCACCATGGAAGATACTGCTTTGCCATTTATTCTAAAGGTGAGGAATCTGCGGTTATAAGTACAAGTTACTTAACTTTGGTAATGTTCTTTTCAGTGGATACACGATCACCATTCTTCCACCTCCCCGTTCTGTGGAGTGGCCATCTAGAAGGTCCCATATTAGAAATCTGTACAATGGTACCTTCAATTGTATGTGCACCATGTCTGTGGGGCACAGAGAGAGTTCAACAAAAATCTGACACTGAGGTGCAAAAGTGGAGCTTATATGCATCTCTACTCCATCGCTTTCAAGGGTCAACACGGAGCCACGTAACACACAGGAGCACTGCCATAAAAGCCTCCAAATCCAGTCTGGAACATTAGGAATATTCTAAAGGTGAGGAATCCGCTGTAAGATAAGAATATCCACCAAAAAGAGCATCACCAAAGGTAAGTAACTTGTTCTTTTTACTCCCTCCTATTCGAGAGTGGTGCAAAGGAAGTGACGCAGAGGGAACGGGTGGGGGGAGCAACGCAGAGGGTGTATGGAGGATAATCAACAGCAACGGAGATAGAGGGCACGAGGAAGCAACATGGAGATCAGGGTGGGGTTAAGAAACAAAGGGCAAGATAGCAACAGGGAAGGTAGAAGCACATGGGCAAGACCGTAAAGGAGAAGGACACAAGTGAGCACAACATGAAGGGGTGCAGTGAGAAGCACATGGGTGACAGTGAGCAACAGAGATGCAGGGGAAGTCTAGTACACCTACGAGACAGCTAGAAAATATATAAACTCTCATGGAGTGCTTAACCAAAAAGAAAAAATACTACTTGAAAAGCAAGCAGTAGAAGCACAGAAGCCAGCTAATCAAAAGAGATGGTAAATAGGTTATGCTCCTCTTGAGGTACAAACACAAGATTAACAAGCTGAGTCATGAATAGGAAGCAGGCAAATGAAAGTGACAGGAAAGCCGACCATTGGTAAGTAATTCGTGGGCTCCAGCCCCTATATATTCTTAGCAAGCCCACAATATATCTTTCGCTACCAGACAGCTGCACTGTCTAGTAGGCTTGACCTAAATAGGGATAAGGCTTTCTAATAAAGTTTTGCTCAGCTTTAGAAGGTGGGCTAACACAGGAGTTGGGCATTATGGGGTCTGAAACATACCTGTGTGCACACTTGTTGCTTGACTACTGTGTTACAGACAGAATGAAAGTGAACCACCTAATCTGGTGATGACCGCTCTGAGATGCTCTAGAAGGTGAATGCAGAAGACCGTGCACTTTCTATCCCACTGTTGGGTTCTAAACATCAGAGGCCATATCTGAGCCTCGGCCTTGGTGCACTGGACTATTTACAGTGGGACCTATATTATACCAGTGAAGTGATACCCTCAACAAATCTGATAGAGGACTTTGGACTACCAACCTCTTAGTTCTGACCTGTGGGTCTGAGTCCCGAACATGAAGCTTCCATGGGAAAATAATACTTCCACCAGGGCAGAAGTCCAGAAACTGGGTAACAATTTTATAGGCCCAGCTCTAGTCCTACCTAGCAGTGCACTTGAGAGCAGAGACACCAAGCCCGATCAAAATATGGTGCTATACCATGTGCACACGGGCCAACACTGAAAGCATTTTCCTAAATGGGGAAGAGATGATGGTAATTTAGTAAGAGACCAGTGGTCCAACTCTGGGATAAAAGGCTCTTGAATTCGAGATGCCCAACCTACGATTATAGGCCGGAGCAGAAGGTACAAGCAAACCGGTGCGTGAGGAGAATATATCCCACCTGACTCCCTAAGTGAGAAATAATCATACCAGGAGACACTAGTCAAATGGAATCACAGCAATATGTTTGATATGTTAATCATTGCATCGTATGATAAATATGTGACTAAATACACACCCAAACTCATGGATGCTGGGCCAATCATTTTCTCAATATACATACATGTATGGACAAAGCAAATTGTTTGTGTAAGATTAACTACAGTTGTGTGCATATCCGAATTGCATGTTAGTATTGGTCATGCAAAATATTAATTACCAAATCAAAAAATATATTTTTTTAAATTACAGAGCTGTAGATGTGCTTGTATTTATACTGCATTTTTTATGTTTTCATATCTGCATATGAGTGAGACACGATATATCTTATGAAAGAAACCAAAACCCATTCAGGTATTTGAACGCAAGTGTTACATTTATTTATTTATTTGAAAGTTGTATATAGTGCAAACCAGACCCTTGCGGGTATCGGAGCGCTTTACAGGGTAGGTGTCATAGTTACATAAGTACAAAGAAAATAACATAAGGTTCAATGCTGGTCAATGATAGTATAAACTTCCTAATATAGTTACATGGGTATAAGGTACATAACAAACATTCAATGTATAACAAGCAAGTTATAGATACAGTATCGAGGAAACCTGGTTAGACAATAAAAGGTTATATGTAGAAGATATGTTGGGTAGCAATATAAAAGTAGTCCATGCTCAAGTGAATTTAGCCATGAGCAGCGATTTCACTTCTTTTTGAAAGATGCCATAGAGGGATTACGTCTAGTTTCTGGGGGTAGAGCATTCCAGATTCTGGGCGCCATCCCTGAAAATGATCATTTATATATTTTCTTCTTGTTGAATCTTTGCGGTTTCAGTAGAAGGTTTTTAGCACTTCTTGAAGATCTGACCCCACATGAGGGCGTTAGTTTCTGTACCAAATAGCTAGGTAATGTAATGTAATGTAATAGAAACTTATAAAGTGCACTGCAACTCAACGAGCATCCTGGCGCTGAAAGAGGGAATAGCAGGGAATTAGGTGCATTGTGGTGAATGGCTTTATGCGTCATACATGCTATTTTCAGATGTATTCTAGCTTCAAAAGGTAGCCAATTAAGTGATTTTAGGTCAGGGGAAATGTGGGAGCTTCTTTTGGAGCCGGTTATAAGTCTTGCTGCAGCGTTGATTGAGGCTCTTAGAGGGGCCGTTGCAGCTCTGGGCAGGCTGCAGAGAGAGACACTCCCATAGTCAATTCTTGGGATGACTAGAGCTTGTACTGCCAGTTTGAAGTACTTTACCGGCAGGAAAGGTTTCCTTTTTCTCAGAGTATGTATCTGAAAGTTTGCTCCTTTTGTTGCATTGCTGATGTGTTTTTGCATATTGAGGATTCTGTCCAGTGTAATTCCCAGCGATTTCGCGGAGTCAACGATGAGAGGTTGGCAGTTGAGTGCAGTAAGGTGTTTGATACATTCTTGCAATCTGGGTACTTGAGCGGGAGGCGCGATTAGGAGGAATTCGGTTTTGAAGGCATTCAGTTTTAGATGGTTTACTGCCAGCCAGGTCTGGGTTTTTCAGAGAGCTGAGTTGAGCGCTTTGATGTCTTCTAGGATATGGATCAGAGGTCTTCAAACTTTTTCACTCTGAGGCCCCCCCTAAGCAAAATGTTTTGTGCTTGGGCCCCCCTCCAAACCTTTATGGCAAGGATTGGGGGAGCAGGAGGGACATGACTGCGTGTAGGGAGCAGGGCTTATGAGATGATTTCAGGAATACTTTTTCTATAGCTTATGAACTGCGCTAAATATGAGACTTATAAAACAGCAAATGCATCAAACAAAAACAGATATCTCAGACAAACTGCTCCCCATAATTGGGGTGTTATGAGCCCCTCACATTCTTTGACCCCAATGCAACTACACCTGCTGCACTAATAACTGCAGTCCTGAGTAGCAGGCTATCTCCTTTGCCTTTTTTTACTTCTTCCTCTCCATGATGGATGGATCATCCCCTCTGTCCTAATGCTTGAAAGGACAATAAGCTCTGATACCACTTTTTTTTAAAGGTAGACCGTCCTAATGGCCACCACAAATCCCTGGGCCCCAGTTCTGCTGCTTCTGCTCCTTTATGATAAAAAAACAGTGGCCACTTACACACTTGGCAGCAGTACCAGCTTCACTAATGAATTTCCCTTTTAAAAAACAAAAACACTTATTTTGTCCCCTTCTTTGGGGTATCTCGCTGAAGAAGCGGTCTCTGGCCATTTGTAAACATAAAAATGAGTCTGCATACAGTGCTCCCTATTCTGGGCCTTCTCTTTGACAAAATCTATGAATCTCGCCCCTTTCATCTATCTCCTAAACCATTACTGTGAGGCCCAAAGGACTGAGCGAATTGGGGCTCTGCATCTGAATGCAACCCTGCTGGCCTTCTACCTGCCACCCTATGGACTCAGCTTTCACAAAAAACTGCCCCTGAATGGTTAATACTGACTTAGAGGTGCCTCGGCCTGAAAGCGAAGGGTGTGGTGGTAGTGCACAAAGTTAAAAAAGAAACCAGTCTTTTTATCAGCCATTATTTGATTTAGTCCCTTAAAGCCAGGGCCACTGGAATTATCAGTTTCTGCAGCAGCAGCGTTTTCCACATAATTATCAGTGTACTGTATTTGCTAAATAATCTTCCTGGATCTCTTTTATCACCTCAATTCATTATTCACCATGTTTTCTACTTGTTCTGCGCATTGCTGTACAATTTGCTGCCCCCACATGCACTAACCACATCATTTCACTCCATCAATTTGGATGCTGCTCTTGGTTACATAAATTCTCTTTTTGTACTCCTCTGGAAAAATATGTCTTAATATTCATTTAGGTATATAACTTTCTCTTTAATGTGCTGTGCCTCTCTGAATTAAGTATTTAATCTACTCAGTATACAGGCACATGCCCAATAATGTCACATCAAAAGTGATGGGTGGTTGTGTAGCAGAAGCAACGAGGATCCTACTTTACCCCTGGCCAGACATTTGCATTTGAATTTGTGGGGAAGCAATTAATTAACAAAACAGATCTTCAATGTCATGAAACGAAATCATACTCCTTTTCGGCATCATAATATGCATAGAAAGAAAGTACAGTCCACGTTAACAACACAAGTATAAACTAAATGTGAATGATAAATATTCTATATTTAGATCCCAGTAATTACCAGACTCAATGTCTCTCCTGCCTCACGGCACTGATCTCACTCCAAGGGCTTCGGTGTAAATGAAGACAGCCTGGAAATGCAGCAAATAAACATTGCCGCACTTCCAGGCCATCTTCATTTACATGTCCTTACAGAGACATTTGCGCCCCCCTGGGAACCCATCCACGCCCCCCAGGGGGGCGCGCCCCACAGTTTGAAGACCTCTGGTATGGATCTTGTGTGTCGTCAGCGTACATGTGATATTGCACGTTAGATGAGTTGAGAATTTCAGTAAGTGGTTCCATGAATAAATTGAACAGTGTTGGAGATAGTGAAGACCCTTGTGGGACTCCTAACGTGACCAGGACGGGTTTGGTCAAGGAGTGGTTGACCATAAAACTTTGGAATCTGTTTTGGAGGAACGAAGTGAACCAATTTAGAACTGATCCAGAGAATCCCATTCTGTGCTTCAGAACATCCATCAGGTTATCGTGTTTGATGGTATCAAAGGCCGAGGAAAGGTCTAGCAGGATGAGTAAGCAGGCTCCGTTCTGATCTAGGATTCGTAGAGCATCATCAATTATATGAGTCATGGCTGATTCGGTGCTGTGACCTGCACGGGAACCTGATTGGTATTTGTTGAGTAGGTTAAAATGTTCAATATGTCTTACCAACTGGAGGTGTACACATTTTTCTAAGAGTTTGGCCAAGGTAGGGATGTTGGATATAGGGCGGTAATTGTTTAAGTCCGCAGGGTCAGCTATAGGTTTCTTTAGAATGGGGGATACCTTCCCGGCTTTTAGGGTTTCAGGGATGCAATCTTGGCGTAAAGAGTTATTTATGATCTTGGTCTATAGAGGCAACAGCAGCGGGGTGAAGTCTTTTACATAAAAGTTTAAACATACTCATTGTAGCATCATTCAATGCCAAATAAAAAAGGACAGAAGGAAACATTAAAAAAGAAATACTATAAAACCCAGAACTCTATTTAAATTTGGTGAATACACAGTCTAACACTTTTTGTGAGAAGAGTTGATGCAGGTGAATGTTGAGTACCTAATGTGAGTCTGTTAGCCATACTGTAAAGTAGGCTAGAGAAGTGGAAGCGTAGTTTGAGATGGCTCTGGTCAGCTTTGTGTTAAAGGGTTATGTCTGGGATCGCTTGACACCTGAGTGAGAATAAAGGTAGATCAGAGAGATAATGTAAGATAATTCAGTGGTTAACTTTCCTCCTGATGAGGCTGCTTGTGACTATCCGGTTCCAGTCGCAAAGTTGCCAGCTCTAGTTAGATCTGATTTTAGTCCGTATTCCTATGAAACTGATATATCGCTAACTATATATTTGAAGTGGACTTTTGGTTCTTTCCTTTCAATTAGTGATATTTTTTGATCGGCCTCTTTCAGCCATTGAGTTCAGTCTATCAATCACATCTTGCCTCAGCCAAGTGGAGTATTCATCTCTCACCTAATGGTATTGGCTGTTTGGGTGTATCCTTCCACCTCTACAAGAGTACTTTCACTGAACTGCATGAGGGACTTCATTACAAATCTAGACCTCTCTGTCTGCTCCTACTGGCTCTCTACCATGTCTCATCCTCTAATGTGCTAGTGCTGTATGGGTTGCACACTGAACACAGAGCTATTGACTTTGCGAGTGTTTGTTAAAAAAGAGAGAGCAATAAAATATAAAACACTGAGTGGTTTTAGCATGTTTGTGCAAGGGGCATTAAATGGTACTGATAGAACTAGCAGAGTGTGCTTCTCACCTAGAGTACACGATGAGGGTATAAGCACCTGTGGTCTGTAGGTAACACAAGATGATGATTAAAGGCTGAGATGTAGAATATTGTAGTGTTTTAGTGGCTTGCTAAACTGTGTGTGGGCAAATCACTGCATCTTCCTATGCTTCAGTTCTCGTGTCTGTTAAATCTGGGAGTGTTTAGAAGTTAGGAAAGTGCAGATTTGAAATCGCTTTAAAAAAATTACAAATTTCCTTTTGTTTGGGCTATCAACATGTATACATACTTTAAGGATTTGCATATTAGCAGAACTCTTTGGGCCCTGTATTGTTCAAAGTTATGCCTGACAGACAAAGATTTAATTTGTGCCCATTTTCACCCATACAGCGCCGCCATTGGCATCGGTTTTTATGGCAACAGTGAAACGAATGACGGTTTGTACCAGCTGACGTATGCCCTCGACAATGCCAACCACACACTCTCCAGCGTTGACTCACTGGTAAGGAGATAGGAGGCAGCAGCTTGACCTGGGCTGGGTTTTGAGGGGGAAGAGGCATACACCTGTGGCAGGAGTGACCTGTCCTTCCTGTAAGCTCTTTGATACCAATACACAATGATAAAATCAAGAGTACTGAAGCCTATATCAGAAGACTCAAGATTTTCTGCACTATTTGTATAGTCGTCCAATATTTACAGTGCCATAAAAAACTAAACAGCTCTATCATGAACGGTTGTGTTATCACACAGCTTTGCTTAACTTGGAAAATTCTGTGAGTTAGTGCATGAGCTTGAGAGAGCACTGCTCAGAAACAGGAAGCAGGGCTTACCGCTCCCTTTTTCGGAACTTTGGGCCAGATCCATTTAGCTTTTTCGAGGTTGCTAACAGCCCGATCACAGAATCGGGCCATTTGCAACCTCAAAAAAAACTTTTTTAATGTTCAAATGCTCAATTTGCAACTCTGTAACCTATTACCGAATTGCAATTTGGGTTTGCGATTTGGTATTAGGAACAAGTGTGGTCTGGGCATCCCTTCCTAATAGCGACTTGCAGAGGTATGTGTGAATGTTTTGCGACCGAAATGTGGTTGCAAAACATTTGCATTTCACCGCCTTCTTCAAGTAGGTGGAAACCCATTTGCAAACAATTAACGGGTCTCCAAGGGACCCCTTCGTGAATGTTTGTAAAAACGTTTTTAAGAGCAAACAGTTGTCCCATGGACCACTGCCTACTCTTAAAAAATGAAAAGAAAATGTTTTATTCTTCATTTGAACCACATCCCATTTTCCTTTAAGGAAAACAGACTGCACTAAATATTGCTTTATTTGAAAGCAATTAGTCATTGTGGTCTCCTGAACCCAGCAGGCCACCATCCTTTTGATTTTAGTGATTCCCAATTGGCCACAAAACAAGACCTACCTCATGAATATTGATGAGGTAGGTCTATTTGCGACCCACTGAGAATCGCAAAAATTGTCAGAGACACATTAGTGCATGGGTGTCTGCGATTACTAAATCACGAATCACAAAAATTAACTATTTGGTAATTGCAAAGCCAAACCTATGTACATCTGACCCTAAGTTGTCTGCCTCAGCAGAAAATTTCCAGCATATTTACTTTGAATTGTGGGAGGAGTGCAATAATTATGTTGAAGTGCAAATTTTAGCAAAGGGAAGTTCTAAATTCGGAACGGCCTTCTTGTATTCCAATCGTAAGGATTTGATATCCCTTGCCTCCCAATATCCAAATTCGGATACTTGTTTACTGCTTACTAATGCTTTGATGGCAGTTCTTCCTCCTGACAGTACTATGGTCTCTCTTTCTCTATGCACCCTCTTTGTTTCTCCTCTTCTGCACAGGTATCGGGTACCACGGTGAAGATGAAGTTAGCTTTGGAGCAGCACATTTCTCGGCTAAACGAGATCTTTGCAACGCGGGGTGACTATATACAGAGCCTCCGGTTCCTACAGCAGATGGAGAATAACATCCTCACACAGCTGGCGGGTCTGCCCGCATGGGGAGATGCAGGCATCAACCTGGGCGACGTGGCACAAAAGACCAGCTACGTGGAATATTACAGGTGAGGGGCAAGGTCTTTGGAATCAGTCTTGTAGACAATTCAAGGTGAGAGTAGGCTCCCCGGCACCTCCACTGTGCTACATGTCCGAGGCATTGTGCTTAGATTCATTTGCGCGGAGTATTATAGGTGAGATGCAGGGTTCCTGAGGTTGGCTCCGTGGAAAATTGTAGGCGAAAGGCAAGATTTTTGGCTTCAATATAGTGGAGTACTTCATGTGAGAGAGAGGGTCCCTGGAATCAGTTTCATGGCAAATTTAGAGGGGAAAGGCATCAGTTCTGTGAAATATTACAGAAGAAAGGAAGGGAATACAATATTTATGTTATTACAAGCAATGGTTAACCCTGAATCGCATACGTTCAGTATCATAAACAAGCATTTGCAATGCAATAGGTCTCGCAGTTGTGAGAGTTTGAGCTATTGGCATTGTAAATGGCAATGCCTTTTATTTACATGTTGGTTTTTAAAACATAAATAAAAGGCATTGTCATACTACCACATAGACACACTGAAGCTTTGCATGCTGACACCCAACAGGGCCACCTTTGTCACTACTTCCCCAAAACCAACAAGCGCTCCCCAAACTGCTTCCTACACACTATACATGTATGGCCCTAAACTGGCTCCATCTTATTGGACTGTGTTCTTGAAGGTCTTGGCTTTTAAGCCAACAGCTGCAGACAGGCGCACAACACCCATTGGGCTCAAAGGGCTTCCAGCCCCCCAGTGTAAACAAAATGGAAAAAAATTGTTTGTGCTGGATTGTTATTGTGGGTATGGCATTTAAGAGATTCACTGATCATTAGAAACAAACAGGGAGGATCAGGTTAAGGTAGCTGGTCAAAGGGCACATAGGTCTTCCTTTTCCCTCGTGGTGCGACTGGGTAAAGCTGCCCAATAAAAAGGCAAGTCATGTGGCTGAGGAGATTGCTTTTTACGGAACCTCTACGCCAGACAACTACTACCTCATCAGGGTAGTGTAAGCGTGAGACAGCCGGGCGAGCAGTAGAGCACCTGGTTCGTAAATATGGCAGGAAAACTTCGGCCAGCAAAGATCACTCCCAGTGAGTTCAAGCAGAAAATAAACCGATAAAGTGCTGAACTGTTGGACAACCCCAGGACGAAAAAGCAAAGTGTGAGGTAGCATGGCAAGGAAGGGTGTGGACAACCTGCAGCACATATATACAGAGAGGTAGCTGTGTGTACGGGTGCAGTGCAGGGGAGGGTTAAGAGGTGGCAAGTACGCAGCGGCCTGTTTTCATTTCCTGGATCCCCTTTACTGCAGATGGTGCAGAGCAACTCTTTTCGGTTTGTCAAATAAATAGTCTGGTCTGCTGATTCTGGGGGCTGCCGGTGATGTGGTTGTCTTGCCTTTACCTGTTCTTGGTGGCTGCAGTTGATGGCGGCTGCGCTGCTCTCCTGCTCCAGCTCCAGCGGCGCTTCCATGTCCAACTGCTCAACATGGCATCCAAGGCCCAACCCCCGCCGCACTGCCGGCACGGACAGAAGACCGCGATGAAGGACTAACCTTATCAAACATCACGGCCATGATAAAATGGTTGGTACCTGGTCGCTATATGACCGACAAGACCAGTATTTTGATGGTAAGGTAAACTAAAAAAACAACGAGAAACAGAACAACAGCAATAGTTTCCCAATGTAAAACACAAAGTAGTTTCCCCAATGGAAATAATATTCTAAGGCACCAAATGTGAGAAAGAATCACATTATCCATAAATGATTATTAACAAGAAGCGGGCTTGCCTTGCTGAAAGAAGAATACACATTAATTTAGGCCAAGCGAATTGAGTACTAATAGCGTTACATGGCTGGGGACGCCCTTATATAGTTAGGTGAGTTTATGACATAGAAGCAGGTTGTGCCTCGGTGCAAGTCCAGTCTGAACTCCTATAACACTACTTTCAACACTGTAATACCGCCGTAAGGCGAGAACATTTTGTATCCCAGCAACTGCAGCTTGTGACAACAGTTGTATGGCAGATATTGCGGCCATGTTGTGATGGTGCTGCTTAGCCCGTCTCATTGAACAGATTTTTATTTAGTGCATTTTTATAAAGCGCAGACATTACCCGAAGGTGTCAGAGCGCTGTCAGATGATGGCATTTTCAGTCTTCGCTGTTCACATGTAAGTGGTCAAGAGAGATTTCGCTTTCTGCTTTATTAAACAAATAAAGCCAGACCTTTTTGCACAGACACTAGCAGAAATACCATTCTGATTTGGCAGCCACAGGTTTCTGGGGTTTGCTTAGTCTCCAGGCGAGAGCGATGCAACCCAAGCGTCACTTGGCAGGATGGGCTTAGCACTCTGTGTCAAGCCCGAGGTCTCGTCGGCCGAGGCAGGAAGGCAGAGAACCGGCAGCGATAGTGGTTTGAAGCAGGTAGGGGAAGTGCCCAGAATACACAGTGCAGGCAGGCAAGTGCCCCTGTGGCAGCGCAAAGTAGCGCTGGGACACAGCAAGATCGGTGCCGTGCAATGGCCGCATGCGAGCCGGGGTGGGGCCGCGAAGCGCTCTCCATGCAACCCAAGCGTCACTTGGCAGAATGGGCTTAGCACTCCGCGTCAAGCCCGAGGTCTCATCGACCGAGGCACGAAGGCAGAGAACCAGCAGTGGCAGTGGGTTGAAGCAGGTAGGAGAGGTGCCCAGAATACACAGTGCAGGCAGGCAAGTGCCCCTGTGGCAGCGCAAAGTAGCGCTGGGACACAGCAAGATCGGTGCCGTGCAATGGCCGCATGGGAGCTGGGGTGGGGCCGCGAAGCGCTCGCCATGACATTTTCGTTTGGCTTTTTCTGCCGTGGCCTCGCCTGCTAAAAGGTTTCTTATCTTTATGGGGCCATGTGTTTGGCCCCATAAAGATAAGAAACCTTTTGCGACTAACTCAAAGCAGACGAGGCCGTCCAATTGGCTCTTTTCCAATGGCTGGCCACCGATCAGCATAAACGGTGATGCCGGCCAATGGAATAGGGGGGCGGGGCTTAATGCCCTTTACTAAAAAACTCCATCTCAATAAATCTCGCCAGCGAGACTGCGCATGCGCGCAGCCTACGCCAGGCGAGACCTAAAAAGAGGGCAGGCCCCTGGAATCACTTCTGCGGAATATTCCACATGAGAAGACAGATCCTTGGGATCACATCAGTGAGGGTCTATAGAATCCTGGCATTGAGTATACCCGGTGAGAAGCAAGGCTTGCAGAATCTATGTTAAAGTGGAGAAGCGGTGTCTCCAGGTCAGATCTCTAGTGTGTTACAGGTAAGATTTGGAGTTCCTGGAATCATATTAATCGATTTGGGCCGTGAAAGGAGGGGATGTTAAATGTTGAAGTTTAGCATATTAGTGGATAATTTCTTTAAATTTTTCATGGAATAACATTTACAATAGTTTTAGAGAATCACAATGCAAAACCAATGTATGCAAATATTATGATTAGTGATTACACCCCCTTTCATTTGTATACCCTATTCTCTTTTTATATTTTTGCCTTACAACTGGCAATGTTTGAGAGCCTCCGTTTCAAAATAATGCGTCACATTGAGAGTGGACAAAGAACAACCGTCTCCTCTAATCTGCTGATTCCTGTACCTGCTCAGATGTAGATCTTTCTGCATCTCCGGCTTTCATGCTGCATTGTTACAACTGGTCTTTAAGGCACGTTCCTGCCAATTGTTCTTTATTTTGTGTAATATCCCCTAAAAGGAATCTGTCTACCTATTGTTCCTATTCTTCATCTTGGCTCTTTCCATTTTTAAACTTCCTTTACCCACGCCCCACACCACCTTTCTGCTGTGCCATGTTCCCTATCTTACATGCGTAGACTTTCCTTCTGGTATTGCGCTCTTTGCTCTATCGGCCCCACCATCCCTGATGTTCTACCGCACCCACCCGCCATGCTCTGATCCCGGTTTTCAGATCCAGAAAGAGTGCAGCGAGCACTCCTTTCCTTTATTTTTAGTTGGAGCCCTTAAACTTCACAATACGCAGCTAGTACTCCTCTCACTAAGGATGTCAGATATCATTAAAACATTGAGTGTTCGCCTGCTATGTACACCTGTAAACGGTTAATCCGACTGAATTTCTTTCAGATATATACTTCACGGCTATATGCAAGCTCAAAAAGTATGCAAGACCTAAATAATAAACATTTAGAGAGTCCTTTGGTTGTTAAGATTGTGCAGGCTACGAGGTAGACAATTTTCCATCTTTTTGATGGTTAAACAAGTTACACAATTTAAGCAGTTTGAACATTATTTACACTAAATATCATCTTTATTTCTTGGGCCTCCTCCGCATATAACAACTTATGAGAAATGTTTTACATTACATTCATTTTGCATATGATACTTTTAGTAGTCATTCTTTGGAGGCAAACTCTTCAAATGTGTCCTTGATGGTCCGTTTTTAGTGATTTGCCCGTAATGATGAAGCTTTGTAATCATTTTAGAGATACAGGATTGACCGAACAATCCCTTTCTCTGCTCAGTGGTATCACAGCTCGCTCTCCCTCCATTGTTTTCTCATTATCTCCTTCTGTCCCTCAACAGAGACACCATGCTCCTTCCTGTGGGATCTCTACTCAGTCAGTGGTTATTGGGTAGTGTTCGTGGTGCGTGATGTCATTCACCACAGATGACCTAAGACCGCTGGCACTACTCCATTACAGCTGGATACCCAAGTTACTTCTCTAGTTTACTTGATTCTCCAAGGCTAGCTAGTTCGTTTTTCGATTTAAGTCAAGGCTTGCTCCTGGAGGCGGAAGTAGGTCTGGACCTGGTACGTAATATTACACTATTATCACACTCTACAAACTCAGTGTCCATTTTTCGCTGTATCTTTTAAAATGAAGATGTCTTAGAACAAGCCTGAACTGAAATTTGGAGACACATCCTAGGGTTAGACTGTTAATTTTCCTTCTCGGCTCATAGAACATATGCCGGCATAGACTCCTTATCAAGGAACCCATTGGGTAGACTTCTGGGGGCCCCAAATGGTGGGAGGTACTTTTTAATTTTGCTCACAGTTAATGGGAGGTAAATAGGCCACTATACAGACTGGTTCCTGGAAGATGCTGATGCGCCTTTTTAGGGACCAGATGCATAGGAAGGCACTTAGGCGAGGAATTTAAAATGACATGGCCTAAAACGACTACCACGACACTTTTACATACACATTGGAACGCATTTAAAGCTACAATAATGGTAGTGTAAGCCATAGTGGTTTTAAGTAGAACCCATCAAGATGACATCCTAGCAGAATCCAAATTACTAATTCAATTAAGCGAATTTGAAAAACAAAACTCCTCTCCCTCGCTCACATTGGATATAACCATGTTTAAGGCCAAATACTCCAAACTAAGAAAGCAGAATTTGTGTGCCTGCTATTGAAACAATATTTTTAAGAGGGGGAAAAAAAAAGCAGACAAACGTCTGAGATTTAAAGGACAAAGGGTGAAATCCTATGTAGCAGCGATTCAGGCAGAAGACGACAATAGCACAAATGACAAATCGGTGAAGAGAGATACCTTTGCAAATTTCTGCCTACCTTTTATACTAAGTCGAGTTGACATATAAAAACGAAATTATTACATTTCTGGATTAAGCCCTAGATGAAAAAAATTTCCAGCAATGGAGGGTGGATCTGGATACGCCCTTACAAACTAAGCCGAAGAAGGCATGAAGGCCAGATGACCTACCATCAGTGCTACTGCTTGGCCCTCTGACAAACCTGATTAATTCACTTAATGCCACACCTGGAATCATATTTCCTATATACGAGGCAGAGGTCACTCTTATCCAAAAGCCAGGGAAAGACACCAAAGGGCAGTACATGTTACCCTTCCTTCGCTTTGCTAAATGCAGACATAATGATTTTTTTTTTTTTACAAAAGTGTTGACCTGCAAAATAGATAACATGCTTTTGGCGTTGGTAGAACAGAAGGAAAAGGGACTTGCTCAGTTTGGCGACCTGTCTACATCTGCGCTGACTCTGTCCTTACTCCGGGGCGCGAAGGACAAAGTCGGCGCAGATGCAGACAGGGCGCCAGATTGAGCGAGTCTCTTTTCCTTCAGTTCCCCGGGGGCGCGAAGGACAAAGTCGGCGCAGATGCAGACAGGGCGCCAGATTGAGCGAGTCTCTTTTCCTTCATTTCCCCGAAGGAGCAATGTACATTACCTTCATAAGTTATAGAAACAAAATGTACCTCTAACCCATACAGGAAACTGAGCAAACGGGCCCACTGTTGAAGGTGGGTAAGTGACTCACTTAATCCACACTAGCTACCTCAAAGGAAGCCAACCTTTTCTTTTTGGTCATGAAGAAGACCAGCAGGGGCTACCAAGGGACGAAACATATCAACCATCCATTACCATACATCAGGTGTGGTGAACAGTAACTCTTCCATATTTGCACCGCCTACCTTCCTTTTAACCTTGCCCCTTCCTTGGTAAATAAAAGACCGGATTAAAGAATGGAGACAATTTTAATCTCGCTCACATTATTTAGATACTTTTTCATTCTCTAATCACAACTGTCATAAAACCAGATGGTCTCACTCCTGGTGGAAAACTGTAGATCACTTAGAGAAACGAGCACTCAAGTGATATGACCCAATGATGATGCTGTTCACTTATCCAACCAACTGGAGAATCAACATATACCGCTCCGTACGCTTAATGTGAATGAGGGTCTCCAATGCAGGAGATCATAAGACCCTGGCAAAAAAAAAACAGGACCTGTGATTTATTCTTCCTTGATTTTGTTCTCACTACATACAACAGCTTTCATAGTGGTCTACTGGTGTCTGCCTATGCAGCTAGATCTGGATTGACAATAACAGTGATTGGTCGATAGGTGAGGTCCCTCATTCATCTTGGCATTGCCGAATGTATTATATAATGTTTTCTCAAAAACAAAAGATCTGTAATTTGAAATAGATCAACTAGGACCGCCTAAAGTAATGGACAGCAGAAAAACAGACGCTCCTAGCACATTCTGGATCATAGCTATTTTTTAGAGTTGTAAGGCGCTATAATGAGAATGTCATGGGAGTTTATGTAACTGTTTGTCCCGTGGGGGTGAGATTCCCAGTCCTCCACAAGCTCAGAACTAGGCCTAGGCGGAGTTCCGCGCAAACTCCGTGAAGTTACAAACTCAGCAGAGTTCCGCAAGTGGCGGAGTGCAGCGCAAACTGCTGTTCACGCTGATCTTCCTGCCACTCGAGTAGAAATTCTACCCGAGTGGCAGCTCTCACTCGCCAACTTAGTGTTGGCGAGCGCAAGCAAGGAAAAAACTCCACTGCACTACGCTGAGTGAAGTTTGCAGCACTCCACAAGCTCTGTGGAGTGCAGAAAATTCCGCGAACAAAGCGGAGTTCCCGGGACAGGCCTACTCAGAACACCATTTGGTCTTTCTTGCTTACATTAGCATTGTTTCTCAGTGGCAGGATTATTCAGACAGGATGATGCAAAAATATCAATATGTCAGCCCTTTGCCCTTCTTCCTTAGTAGCCACAGAAGCAAGGGAAGCCCGCTCAATAGACTTAACCTAAGGTGGCTGAGAATCTGCCAAACATTTTTGAAGAAAAAGATGTAAAATAACACCACTAAAGTGAACTGAAGCCCTCACTCACCCCCAAACAAATATTTCTGATTGGCAAAATATGCTGATCCCAAAATCAATGTTTCAATTTCCATTTGAGAAGGTCCTTTGTGATCAGCTGGCCGCCCAATTGGGAGTCATTAAAATAGTACAAGAAAGACCAATTACGCTGCTAACTGGTTCCAGACTCAATTTAATGCCTGGGAATAGTGGGTAGAGCCTTGGCAGCTGAGGTCCTCCATTGACGCTATGAGAATTTAGAGAACTGAACCTCGTAAATGACTGGCCACAGCAAATGTCGCCAGTGTCGCGGAGTCCGCGAGCTCTAGAGCATCCACTGGACACACACAGTGGTGCCCACTGGAAACTGCTAACTCGTTTTTTTTTTTGTTTTTTTTTTACATTTTTGTTTTTTACAACGAGGCGTACTGCACCATGAGGCTGCAGTACGTCTGGAAAGGTATGTCAAGGTTGAATGGTTCAAACAGTTCATGACTCCGGACGACCAGATTTACAAACAGGACACAATTCCAGGACGTAGGATAAAAGATAAACACCTGTGGCCCTTTTAGACTGGACATGGGATTCCACCACCCACAAACTAAGAAAGGTAAACGAGCTGGCTCGCCATCAGGTGCAGTTCTGCAATGGGGCCAGCACTTCTCCTGTCCTTAAGAGACGCCGGGGCTCGGGTTTAGGCACCGCCACCTGGCAGTAGACGATTTTGGCTCCTGAACATGCAGAACAAGACAGCTGTTGGTTGATCTGCCTTCCGGAGGTCAGAAGATTCCTCCTATTCTCCTTAGCAGCACCGCTCCAAAAGACAAAGTACCAATGCTTCTTCAGCATCTGGGTCTGGTTCCAATTTGTTGGCCGGCAGGCAAAGAGCATAGTCAAAGGGCTGTTCCTGGTCAGACCCATCTAGGTCGCTTGAGTTTCACCAGGAGCGCGAGACAAATTCAAAAGTTCCTGACATGGGAGGTTGATTCTTATCCACCTATCCGGGGTATTGGCATGAACCCAGGGCCAATCAAAGGACGTGCCGGGCGTGCCCATATGATCACAATTCGTACCTCTTGGCAATCAGCACTTGGTACAACTTCCAGTACATTTCTGCAACGGAAGGGAGGGGCAAGTGGCACACGGTGAAATGAATGTGAATTGCTCGAGAGGCAAGTTCAGCCTGGTAATTGGTTAAACTTTACCTTGCCTGTTATATCAGACAGCAATCCTTTCTGTAACCGCTTTCTAGGGTGCCCCAGGGTGTGGAGTCCCCTCTGAATTCCATTGCAATGTTGGACAGCAGAGTGACATAAGTGGACCATTTAATCTCCCCTGATTTCCATGGGTGAAATGAGTTTGCATAACATAGTGAGCTCGTCGTAGAACTACGCAGAGCCTCTAAATGTGGCTTTTTTTTCCCACGCACGCATTTCGGAGGAAATCCTCCGATTCCCTTTGGAGATCTGGCTACAAGAGGAAGAACATTTACTTCCTCATTTCTCTTTTCTTCAAGGCTCGGGCAGCGTCGTCCTCGCATGTCTAACAAGGCCTCTGCATCTCCAGTCGCCGATCACAGGACATTGAAGGCTCTGGATCGCATGGCCTCGATCTTTGCAGTGCTGTCAGGACTTAATGTCTGCCCTGCCTTCCTCTGCCTCGATCTCTGGCAGGGCTTTCAAGGCTTCACGTCACTGGCCGGGGTTTCAAGGCTTCACGTCACTGTCAGTGGTTTCAAGGCTTCACGTCACTGGCCGGGGTTTCAAGGCTTCACGTCACTGGCCGGGGTTTCAAGGCTTCACGTCACTGGCCGGGGTTTCAAGGCTTCACGTCACTGTCAGTGGTTTCAAGGCTTCTTGCATCCTCAGACAGTCCCCGAGTGACGTTTCGGCCATGGGCCAAGGGAGACACAGTTCAGAATAACACCTAGTAGGGCAGGCACATTGGGGACATGTCCCTCAAATATGTAATTTTTTTACCTCTTGCATCGAGACCTTTTGATTCTACTAAAATTATATGTACAGTATACTTAATTGTATCGGCTTTCAGACAGCCTTATTTATCCATTGGTCTGTTGTCATTCACGTTTTTGTTCCACCCACCAAAGCATTTCACTGTGGGTCAGCCCACTTCAGTCAGTGGCTAACTTCACTTTGAGTGACTCAGTTGAGCTCTTTCACAAAGAGCACGTCCACACAAAGTAGTTCCCTGCAGTATTTTCACACACAAAGTAGTCCCCTTAATGCCACAGACCACTACGGCAATGTATGCTTTTTGATACAAAAAAAAGTTTGCTTTTAGGTTATTATTTTTTATATGTTGGGGAGAGCATTGCAGCTCCCCCAAAAATAAAGTTTTACAAAACCCAAAATGAAACCAGTTTTATCAAAGCCAAAAGATTAGGTGTCAACTCCAAACCTATAGGCTATGCCAGTGCTTTTTTTTAGGCGTGGCAGAGGCCCTTCCTTAATTAAAACATCTTAGGGAAGAGATTTCTCAAAATTTCAGTTTTATTCAATCAGCATGTTTCTGATCATAAGATGTGTCCATCCTTCGTTTTGTGAGTTTTTCTTTCACCTTCCCTTTCTCTTGGTCGCCTCCATTCTTGTTTGCTGCGCTCTTTGGTGTTCTTGCTAATAATTTCCTTATTTTCCCCTTGCTGTCTGTAATTCTCTACCATTTGTCTGTTGCACTGTAGTCCAGTTTGTTTTATTCATGTTATGAAACTCCGAAGAGAGCCACGTAAAAAGAGAACATTCAAATAGTCTTATATAAAAAGTTATACCATGAACAAATTCTCCAAAACCTTCAAATTCATAGACGGACCAAACCAAATCGGAGCAGAAATTTCAGGCATACAATAAAATCAATACAAATTTAAAACAAGCATTTGCAATGCAGCAGGTCTCGCATTTATACGAGTTTGTGCTATTGGCATTATAAATGACAATGCCTTTTATTTATGTTTTCGTTTTTCAAACATAAATAAAACGCATTGTCATTTACAATGCCAGTAGCTTAAACGCGAGACCTGCTGCATTCCAAATGCTTGTTTATCAACCTGGACCCTGGCCAAATAAAGAATTTCTTCTACCCATTCATCAACCGTACGATAAAAACCCCGCTAATTCTTAGTCTTTCCTCCGTCTATAGCTATCTCCCTGTGGCCACTCAACGACAGTCCTCCCCATGTGATGCTATTGAACAGGATGGATGGCTGGATGGACAGATGGATGGATGGATTCGATGGATGGACGGGCTGTAAAGAGTGTATGTATGGATGATGCTACTGAAGACAATGGATGGTCTTTGTGTATGAATGATGCTATGATGCTATTGAACAAGATGGATGGATGGTCTACGAAGAGCGTATGTAGGAATGAGGCTACTGAGCAAGTAGATGGATGGATGGATGGATGGAGGAAAGGAGCAGATGCTACAAGAGGGTAGAGATTTGTTGACAAAGTGGCAGATGCTAGAGAGAAAGAGAAAGGAGGGAAGCAGACAGCTGGTTAGTCGGAGAGTGGAGTACACTAAGGGACAAATTAATGAATAGTCAGATGGGTGGATGTGGGGACAAGGAGGTGTGTAACTAATCATCCTGCTTCAAGTGAAAGATGTGTAACTCACCGCCCCAACCCCAAAGCCAGGTGTCAGGCGAGTGTGCCCTGATCGTGTCCACGCAGCACAAGGCGCCCGCAGTAAAACAGACCAGAGTAAACACGAAGTGCATGCAGGGCAATAATGTCTCACCCCCCCCTCACACACACACAAGCACATAAAGCCCTCCAGCCTGCCTGGCGAATGACGAACGTCGGTAACATCTTGCTTTAGGAGATGTAAGGTACACATGATAGCTCGGACCCCCATTCACGCTGTAATGAGGTGAGACATTCATTACTGTAGCGAACATGTCGGGAAAGTCATGTTTTTGAATGCCAAATCGAATACGTGCAAGTATCGATTTGCGGACCGTCGGATTGTGTGTGTTTGCCGAACACCCCTCAAGTCTGTGTGCTGACTTTGGGCAACTTTTTTTATTATTACTTTCCAGATGAGCACCACCTGGCACTGGCGATGTCCTTTGAAATGATTGCCTCTAATAAGCACTGAATTCTCATGATGTACGATAACTCATTCATCGTAGACAGCTGAAAAAATAAAATAGCATAGATATGGACCCAAGAACCTGGCATGTTTATATGTTCTGGCATTCAGTACTGTTGCATCAGAATAAAGAGTATGCATCTTTTAATTACGTCACACATTATATTTAAATGCTACATCGTGCTTGGTCACCTCCCGGGCTGTGGGTTTTGCAAGCTCTGCGTTCTGATGCGAAACAGCACAGTGACAACTTGTCTTCTCTTGGACGTTCCCAGAGCAGCGTTGATAAATCCTACATGTTTAATTTATGCTGTATTCACCACGAGAATGGGGCTGAAATGGGGGAGTGCGAATCTTGGGGGGTTGTTTTCACTGTTTTAGAAGTCAGCCCCCAAGTTGTCCTAGAGCGTGCGGCGGACTGAAACTGCTTTAAGTGAAGGCGTGGTCTATTTATATAGGAATTCGCCAAGTGCTTTACTGCATGAGATTGTATCATCTTGAAAAAAAACATTAAAAAAGAGCACACGCCGTTCACCTCAAACTCCTTCCAAGGGCGGGTGATTTGGAACAAAGCTACAGAGCACTGTACAGGGAGAAAACATTAGTTCCTCAATTTTTTTTTTATCATACTGAAGAGAAACATGGTTTTCAGACAAATGCTTATTTTTTTTTATTGCTTTGTGACCCAACTCTGCTTTTTCACAACTTTAACAGCGTAGAGTCCTTCCGGCGGAGTTAGTGTCTGCACCCGAGTGGGTCCAAAATTTCGAAGTAACATGAAAGCACAGAAAACAAGCCAGTAAACAGGCTAGCAGCAGACCCTCCTACGTCACGACAAACAAAGATGGAGTCAGCCAGTCAATATGGGATGTCTGAAAATGGGACAGGATGGTAACAAAAAGGCCCGATTTCCAATCACGAGCCAGTATTTAGCCTAAATGTTGACGCAAGCCAATAGAAAAGGGGGGCGGGGCTTAAACCCCACTTCCGAAATCAACTTGACGACAATACATCTCGCAGAGTGAGCAGCGCATGCACTTCAACGCTAGGCGAGACCTAAAAACACTTAAAGTTTAAAAAATCTATATCCAACACAATTCTTTAGGGGGGTCATAACGTAACTGCACAATGTCTGTGGAGGTTCGCACTGACAACTTCAAAAACATAGGTTCAGTAAAAGAGCTGGGCAAACAAAATCTGCTCAAAGTCTTCTGTCCCCTTCTAAAAAAAATAATTTAACTCTGCAGAGCTTCCATATCATTTAGCTGTAAGACAGTTCAAAGAAAGCATACCTAATCGCAGCAAGATCTAAAACCATCTCCGTCTGTGAGACAAATATCTTTTGGTATCCTCTATTTTTAAGGCACACTTCACTATCCAGGTGAAAGCTTAATGCCTGTGAGGTCTGTGTTGGCTAGCCTCTAGTAGTAACACTGGGAGTGAAAGGACCAAGTTTGAGTGTAGCCCAAGCTGGGTTGCAGCATATATGAACTTTCTGTAGACTAATTTCTTTTCTCTTTTGTCCACAAGAATTTATTTTCTCATAAAGTAGCTTAGTGAGTCCTCTTTACTCCTCTCCAGGCAGGCCACCCAGTAAAGCACCCCCGCCAGGCCCTGAGCAAAGGCACTTTTCATTCCAATTTCCAGCCGTAATGCTGACATTGAAATCGAAGTATTGCAAGAAGTGAGATTTCTTAACACTTGCTTTTCTATTTTATTTAAAAAAAATAAAAAATTAGCAACATCTATTGCGTAAAGCAGCGAGGCGGAGATATTAGCCCTATAGACCTCTAGAAGACAAGAGAAGTGTCTTCTGCCTGTCGTCCTATAGAGGGATCCCATACCCTTGGCCTGAGACTGTGCGTTACACGTATTATTCACAACATGAGCCCTATCGCTCAAATTACTGCATGTTATTTTACCCAAAAAAGTGTAGGTCTTCACTACTTCTAAGTTTTGGGCACCCAGATACCAAGGAAAGTTTGCATGATTGTTTTTTTCTTGCCATTAAAGCACAGTATTTTGTTTTTAGAGATATTAATCTTCAAATGATGTGCATGGGCAAATTGTTGCAATAATTCCAATCGACTATTAAGACCGTTGGGGGTGAGATCCAAAATAACTATGTCATCTGCATATAATAAACTTGCTACTGCTCTTCTCCCAATAGTCGGGGCTATGCCCCTACTTTGTGTGAGAAGGGCTGTATAAAGAGAAGATCAGTGAAGCTAAGAGGCACCCTTGTTTTAGGCCATTCTTCATTATTATTTCCTTAAAGAGGCCTGATCCCCACCGAATAATAATCTACACTAGGTTGAAGAGTGGGGGATGATAACTGAATGCAGAAGGGTGCCCGGCATACCTAATCCTGGCAGCTTTGTCCATAGCATCACTCAGTCCACTTTATCAAATGCCGTGGAAAAGTCTATAGTGGCGGCATAGATCACTCTCCCTCTAACAGTTTCACATTTCTTGTTAATCAGTTGTAGGGCAGCAATATTGTCAGTGATTTCTCCTAAATCCCATTTGCTCAAGCAGAATGATTTTATTATCCCCTGCCCACGCACTTAACCGTAACAGGCATTTCGTAAAGACTTTACCCACAGCATCTAGAAGAGCGATCTAACGACAATTTCATTACTGTTATCAGTCTCCCTTTTTAAGTACCGGAACAATGATACTTCTGGACTAGGAGGGGGGACATTCCTGTTCTCTAGCTGCTTTTAAAGACACAATTTAATATTTTACTCCAAAAGGACACTTCCTAATTCACTGTCAAGATTGGGACTTCATCTGGACTCATCACAGCAGATAAACGCATTCCTTGAATGGGCAGCTAAATTTCCTTTGTTGATGGAGAGTTATTGGTTGAAATACTCAATTCTGGCACAGGGAACTTATCAGGCTCTCCATTTGCCGCATATAGAGTGGAAATAAAGTGAATCCAGCTATCTTCCTCAATTGTTGAGGGGATGGATCTAACCCTTGTCCCACAACCTTCTTCTACTAATGCAAAAAAAGGTTCTTGTCTGTCCCTTAACAACAGCCTCCCTTAGGTCAATCCATAACCAGTCACTAATCTCTTTTTCAGGCGGCCTTTAAACGGCTCCGTCGCCTCTTCAATAGAGACAGGTGGGTGTTCTGCTCAGATGAGTACAATATAAATTATTTCCTGACTAAACCATTTATTTCCATCTTTCATAGGAGGATCGAAAGAGGAATAAATAGGCTTGAAGTTACCCTTGGGCAATCGCGAAGTGGAATTTGTTACAATCTGCCTCATAAACATACTAAAACCACATAATATGTCACCCACCCAAGAGACTGCATTTTCGAATTTGCTTCTTTAGGATAGAAATCATTCTGGGGTCCCACTGGCTTCTCTTTTTTTTAAAAAAAAAAAAAAATTAGGGGAGGCCCGTTTAAAATTCCAAGAACAGACGGGAGAAGTGTTAGTTCCCGGGGTAAAGGCCAACAAACAATGATCACTAAGGGTGGAGTCAACTATTTCTAGATCGCCCAACAAAAAGTATGATGAGCATCCAAACACCACTTAATCCAAAATAGCCTTCCCCCTTGGAGATTTATGCGTATTCTGTCCTGGAGAGTCAGATGGCAGTCTCCAGTTAGCAATTAAGCAGTCATTGCTTCTCAATCTCTTGTCAATTCTTACATTAAGTGGGAATACAATGGGGGGGATGGACAGTGCTTCCTCTTTTTCAACATCCCACAATTGGTTTAAAGCATGATTGGAGATTTTGCAGTTTAAGTCTCCTTCCAATATTACGTGTGAGGCCTGCTCCCTATCTAGGCAATTTTTGATAAACGTAAAGACTTTGGTAACAAGCGTGTCATAGGAGGCATCAGGTGGGATCTAAACATTTACCAGTAAGAGAGATGAAAACCCTATATACCCACCAGCGGGGAAAAATGTTACTACTACAAAGAGATGAGAGGAATCTCTGTAACATACGTATTTCCACTTAATTTTGTTAGAAGAATCGCTAACCCCCCCCCCCCCCCCCCTTTTTCATGACCCTTCCTCGATGGCCTGGCTTTACAATCTAGAATAAATAAATCTTCACACTGGAGGCAGATCACGTCCGCTTTAAATGAACTTAAGAATTGAAACTTCTCTCCACTATTCTTTATGCCCGCTACATTCCAGGAGACCACTTTTAACTCATTGCTAATTGTGGGGCATCAGTGAAAAACTAGATGTGGGTGCACCATTTAGAACACCCGGCAATTAGTTTCATTTTTAAATGTCATCTTTTGCACATTCATCATGAAAATTTGCAGATTGCATGAATGACACCCATCTACCATTTTGCCACAGTGGACTTTTAGCTCCTTAAGATCTACTAGAAGTTCCCCATTAGCGGGATAAGAGGATTTAACCCCGCATGCCCACCCATTTTTTTGTCATAAGATCAAACTTTCCTTGTGCCTGCTTACTTATTAAACACTGGAAAAACAGCAATATCTTTGCTTTAGAAACTTTCACAGTTTTGCAGTATTGTGTTCGCAATGATCTTTGAAGGAAAAATGACCCTCAATTTGGTCCCTGACCCAATGTGCAATAAAGTAACCAATGAAATGTCACTCCTTTTGAATTAAATTTGGTGTCTTAATGTCTGCAAAATAATCCAGTAAAGGTGCACGATTAAAAATTAAATCAAAAAGAGGAGCAAAATCTAACATACAAACATCAGCATTACAGAGAGGCAACGGTTGATATCCTGGTTGAGGAACGACAGACAGACATTTCATCTTACATAGGTCCACAATCGGAGCAGCCGCTGGATTAAGGGATGAAGGGCATGGAATTAGCTGACAGGCAGGAGACACTATTGCTAGCTCAACAGCTTTCTTCTTTATAGAGGGACGTTTCGTTAGAGGTTGTAGGCCCACCACCAGAGGTTCTAACTGGTGTTCTTGACTCAAGCCCTCTAGGCATATCGAAATCAGAGTTTTTTTTTATGACCCTTTCTTTTAAATTCACCGGTACAATCTTTTCTTCCCTCTCAGGTTGAGGGTAACATAGAACATCCACACTTAATTCTGCGTAAATTTAGATTTAAAAATTGGAAACACTTCACGTTCCATATTCAAGGCCTTCATGGAGGTTCCAGCTACTTCAGGATTGCCCAAACCAGAGTCAAAAATATATCTTCTAGAGCAAATGAGGCTTTCTACTATGGGGACTTCTTTGGAAATTTCTTCATATACTTTGAACTGCGGCGTTCCAGCTAGTTAGTCGAAATCAGAGCTTGAGATTTGGAGAAATCACAGCTTTGGGGTCACCCTATATTTACTTCAGAAGCCACCCCAGTAGAGACTGTTTGAGTCTCACACACATTGTCTTGTACTACCTTCCCCTTATTCTCTTTTCCACTAATTAATACCTTCAATATCGCGATAAGAGTATCATGAAGTGTCAGACCTCCTACAAATTTTTCTAGCGAAGCTAAAATAGAAAATAAAGTTCTCTCTAGAAAAAAAAAAAGAAGCTGTAACCTTAGCCTTCCAGTCAAAAGGATTGTACAACTGATTGCCGATTAATTCAAAATCTGGCGTGGCCCTCATTTGAGACAACAAGCAGTTTTCTGAGGGCGTTTTTGCTAAAAAAAATTGCAAGCAAGGGGCGTGACCAAGATATGTCGTTTATTGTCCTTCTCTTGTGGCCTACATTTCCTACATAATTCTAGATCTATGTGCGGCAGCGTAAAATCCTCAATCAATATAAAAGATGTTTCTTCTCCTTGAGGCTGATCCTCTACAGGCATTATTGTTGACTTATCCACAATGAGAGACTTTACTGTAGGCTTATCCCCAACAGGCCTCAATGCGGCTATTCAAGAGAATTGGCCCCACTTTGCCCCATTTGGGTTTTGTGCTATCATTCAGCTCCTCTTGGGCAATTTTCTCTTTAACCCAGAGGGAGACATTCTGGTTCTTGCCTTTCAATGCATTGATAAAGGAGGCTCTATTCTGCATTGGATTAAACTTGGTTTTGGTAGAGGCCCTCTCAAATCAAATGCCCCGATCTCAATTCTTTTGTCGTCATTTTGATTTTTATCCACAGATACCAATGATGTTAGCACAACTCTTGCAGGGGAGAAATCAGGTGGTCATTGTATTCTCTCCAGATACTATATTACCAGGCACTGGTATGGTGGGGGGAGGAGGATGAAACAACTAGGGTTTCGCAGGGCCACAAGCTGCACCAAAACCTAGCTTGGTTGCCCCTGCTGCCCCCAGCTTTTCCCCCTTAATGACCCCCACCACTCCCCACTGGAGGGCACACGTCTCCATAATATTCCTCCTCCTTCTGTCACTTACCCCAGCCACACCTTTGCGCCACTTTGTCCTGGATGGGGTTAAACAACTCCAGTCCAAATACCACAAAAGCAAATGTGCAATAGTTTGGTGGCAAGAGTAGTTGAGCTTCAACACCATCATGCAACAAAGATTGGCACGTGGAGTGGATTGTATGGCTGATGGGGGGCCTAGGCTCTCACCCAAACTACCTAAGCCGACTCCTTCCCAGCTTCTCCTGGGGATTCTTCCAAGCACCCAACCAGCAAAGACTCCCGAGCCCTAACTGACCAATAGACGCTCTGGCGGTGCCGCGCACAATACGCCGCACTGCTTCACCGTTCGCTTCTCCCTGCTCGAACTTACTGTGGGTTTACTGCAAGCAGTTGTGAGCAAAGGAAAAACCTTGAGCCATGGACCAGAGTGGTCAGCCGAGGCCTGAGGTCCTGGCCGTGCCAAGAACCGAGCCACACCTCGACCGAGCAGCAATGCAGAAGCAGCATGTGACGTCAACATGCAAGACATCGTTCAGTAGTGCTGCACTGTACCCTATGTCTTTTCGTACAAGATTCTGCTCTTCTTATAACTTCCTCCAGCATAAAAATAACCTCCGTATTGTGTAAACCTTTCGAATTTTCAAGAGCCAAGTGAAGGGACAGGATTAAAAGATTTTTGGGAACATAAAATGGTCACATTAGACTCTTGATGTGAGAAGACCGCCATGCCGTGGTGCAGTTGTACTACTGAATATCGACATCAACAGTATTGTGGTACAAGAATATTTGGAACAGAATATCGAGGGACAAAATATGGAATGGTAAGTGAATATAGGGAAGTATGGATTTACTCTTCTCAACTCCACATTTATGTACCGTGAAGATATATGTGCTGCGTAGATACATATATGTGGAGGTAGGTATAGGAAACCTAGACTTACACCCCTGTTTATGGATTTTATTTTTTGAGATTTTGTCCTCTATATTATGACCCACCTATATCTTGAGTTCGATATTTAGGGTGTACCTCATGATGTGATGTCCAGCTGGGGTTTGTGACACTTCTACCTAGGCTACAAGTGTATCCGGAGTTCCTTGGGTCTCAAACTCTGACATGCCTGCCCTGATATTGATGCCCAGCTACAGGCGGTGTATGGTAAACAGTCTCACAATAGACGGATGTGGGTGTGTCTGAGGCACCTGCGCATCCCTAACTGCTTTAGGTTGGTTCATCCAGCTGCTCTTCATGTACTGATAGTCTCTGCCTTTGTCATAGTCTCATTGTGGGAGTCTTGGCTCCTTGGATGTGAGGATTTTGTACCGTGCGCTTGTCGCAATGACCTGGGTTTACACAGATTGTTTACCTTTTCTTTTGGAGCAGTGTTATAAGAAATAGATTTACTACACTGTGCAGTTGGATGACAGTCAAGTTACTCTTCCTACTTCTATCTTCCATCATTGGCCGTATGCTTGTTAAGTAAACTCAGCTGGTTGAGTACCGCTCATGCAGCTCTGGGTCTCATCTGTAGGTCACATGTTTTGCTCTGGACACAGCAAACTGAGTATTTCATTCTGATGTGGTTGTTTAAATGAGCATCTTGGAGACATGTCAGGTTGTCATGTACTGTACACATAGTCGATAGCAGTGGCTTGCCACTGCTTTCTTTTAGAGGTCTATTCTCAAAACCTCAATTCTTAATGCTCTAAAATCTGCAAATGTCCTTAACACCTCTTTGTTGTTCCTTCCTATCACATACCTCCTGCAGCTCACTCTCCCCTCTTTCCTATACTCTAACCTGGACCTCAAAAAGGATTTAGGGCTAAGCCAAGGACTTAGTCTACCTTTCAGAGCAAACAGACAGTAGTGCAATCTCTAGATTTCCCCGTAGACCGTTTGCCACTTGTTACTAATGTCCTATTCCCCCATTTCGAAGGCTTTGAGTGAGAGGGTATCACTGAAAAGTTTCTGAGTGAGTGGGGAATGGTAGGTGTTAAAAATAATTGTGCATGTGTATTCGAGCAGGAAACATTCCTGCTGCAGGGATCTTCAGGTATCCACCTGGGTGAGATGGAGTACTTAAGTGTAGAAGACTGTTCTGCTGACCGACGATAACTCCCCACTTTTTTCTCTGCAGGTGGTTGGCCTACCTCCTCCTTTTTATTGTGGACATTCTCATCTGCCTTCTCACTTGCCTTGGATTGGGAAAGCGCTCAAGGTGGCTCCTCATCACGTAAGTGCCAAGGTACAAGTATAGGAGGTCTGCCCTCCTATGTTCAGCCTGTGCCTCTGGTGTTCACTGCGGTGTTAAGGTTCCAGTTTGGTGCATGCTGGATTGTTTTGTGTGTGTGTGTTGTGCTGAGAGGGGAGGTGCTTCCTGAGTTTAAACATTCTTTATTAACACATCCGAATGAAAGAGCCAGGACATCATCACATACAATTTCTTGAAGATCTTCGAAATAGAGAATCACCACTAGGACAATATGAGAGCAATCCTAGAAAGACTAGGTACATACTCCGGAAGAACAATCACTCACAAAAGTGGGATACTTGGTCAAAACAGTGTCTACATACAGAATCACCAACTACCAAAGTAGAAAGATACAAAGTACGGACTTGTAAAAGAAGAAATAGGTACTTACATTTTGACATGGGTTGTAAAGCGAAATGAAACACATACCCACGTACCTAGGGATCAGCAGTGGAAGGAAATCACAGGTAGGTCAGTGGATATATTGGGCAGCGTCATGAGTGGGGGCACAAAAACTGCCCCAAATGTCTAAGAAGAGATGTGTTTGGCCATTTAGTCTGTAGATCAGATGCTCATGTGTCGCAGCCATTGCCATGCAGTCCATATAGTCCTCAAGGGTGGGGGCAATGTATTTGTTCCAGTTTCGAAGAATATACATCTTTGCTGTCGCCAAGACAGTAGAGAGACAACTGTTCTCATGTCTAGTAATGGTAGGGACATTTCAGGTATCGTGTTACATTATATGGGCCGCTGAAGGAGGGCAGCTCGGGACACGGGTATCCATGAGAACTTGCCACACGTGGGTCCAATAGGGCTGGAGCATTGGAGCATTGGATAAGACCATAGAATATGCAGAATATCACTGTGTGGATGAGTGCGGCTCCAGCAGTTGGAGGTAGTCGACCATTTTGCCTGGAAAAGCCTTTCGGGGTCCAGTGCTAAGAAATCGAGGATTTGAAAGTAACTGATTTTCTTCTGTTCTCTGTTGTGGTCAGCCATGAGATGTGCCCATCGGATCGTAGAGTAAGTATAGGCAGGTCCCTGTTGCCACCAGTGTAGGAGGAGACGTTCCAGCAGAGCAGAGAACTGCCTAGTGAGCAGAAAGTCATACAGTTCTGTGATCAATTTCTTTAATGGCCCCGATAAACCAAGTATGTATGTAATGATGAGGATGTGTGAAGCCAGTTACGTATCTTCAGCATTGATCTGAAGCAATGCTGCAGTTGTAAATATCTCCAAAACTGGACACTGGGTTGCTGGTACATGTGAGAGTTCAGCTAAGGACTCCGCAGATCCACAGTCATGGCATAGTGATGCCATAGCGGGGCATTGGGGTGGGTAAATCCGTGTTCTCAAAGAAGCTAATTAGTCATCGTCCATACCTTACGCATTTCCTGTAGAATAGGATTATGCGGGTCTAATGATGACTTGGGACCAGCATATTGGAGCGATGGGCTCTCCATCCCCCGGTAGAGGCTGCTTTCAATTTTGACCCATTACGGTAGTTCCAAATGAGGGTTCAAGTGATAAGCCATCTGGGAGATCTGTTGGGCTCTGTAATATTTTGTTTTATTTATTTATAAAGGTTTATATAGCGCAAACAAGATCCGTGAGAGTATTAGAGTGCTTTACAAGGGGGTGTGGATACATCAGTACATAAATACTTTGCCTTTACAGAAATATAAGCATCGGAGAGTAATAAATGTAGGAGCACAATTTCGTTAGGAGCTTAGAGGGACATGGTCGAGATCAATCGAGTAGTAGGTCAACAGGCAAGTTCGATCGACATATATATAGTATAGTGACGACTATTAATCTAACCATTTAGATTCTTTGGGTTCTGTTATGGAGGAATGAAGTAAACCATTGGAGGACAGATCCAGATAGACCCATCCTACTTTCAAGTAGTTTTAGAAGGTTGATGTCTCACAGTGGTGAATGCAGAGGATAAGTCAAGGAGGATGAGAAGACATGCTTCATTCTGATCCAACATTGATAGGACATCATCCACTATGTGAGTGAGTGCTGTTTCTGTGCTGTGATCTTGGCGGGAACCAGACGGGTGTTGGTCTAGGAGTTGGTTCTGATCTATGTGATTGCAAAGTTGGATCTGTAACATTTCTCGATAAGCTGTGCCAGAGTCGGAATGTTGGCGATTGGACGGAAATGGTTTAAATCTGTGCAGTCTGCCATTGTTTTTTTCAGAATGGGGGTTACCTGACCTACTTTTAGACAATCTGGGATGATGCCTTGGAGGAGAGAGGCATTTACTATCTTAGGCCATAGCGGGAGGATAGACCTTTTGATCTCTTTAAAGATGAATGGAGGCAAAGGGTCAATGAAGTGATTCAATGGTTTCAGCAGTGTGAGCAAGTATTGGATGGCACTGCCGTTGAGGAGGGTAAAAGTGTGCCAGGAGGTATGGTTTTTGAGGGAGAGCTCAGGGTAACCGATCGGGATGGAGGACTGTGATGGGTGGTTAATGGTGGGAAAGTTAGACGGTATCAGTTCCCTCATTGTCTAACTCCTTTTCAATAATGATAGTTTTATCCCTGAAGAAGGAAGCTAATTCTTTGCTATAAGGAGGCTTATTGGAACCGGTATTGGAGAGGGGGGGGGGGGGAGGAGTGGGGATAGGGATGGTTGCTGGATTGTTGCCTGACAATTTCAAAATGTTTTTGGGGGCGGTTTCTGGCTTGGTCAAGTTGTGATCTTGAGAATGTAGCTTTCACGTTTCTGATTCTTATATTGTAGGTGTTTTTCCTTGATCTTAGCCTTTCCAAGTTATCCATCGAAAGTGATGACCTCCAGGCTCTTTCTGCTAGTCTCAGGTTTCGTCGTTCATTATTGAGGTTTTCATTGAACCATGGTTTAGAGATTCTGGTGGATACACTTTTTAGTTGAAGCGGAGGGATTGAATTGAGGATGTTTAGGATGGATGAATTGTAATGCTCTGTTAGGTCATGAACGTCCACCATGTCCACCTGGGGGGTCAGGTAGTTGTGGCTAAGGGCCGATATGTTGTCTAGGTTGACGTTCTGTAGATTTTGCTTCCTGTGTTTTTGTTTTTTGGCTTGGGCATTTTTTGGGGTCACAATGGTATTGATGAGGAAGGTAATATGGTAATGGTCTGTCCAATCGCAAGGTAGAATGGACTCAAGTGTAGTGGCGCCCCGTTTTGCGATGATTAGGTCGCCTTTTATTATGGGTAGGGCGATGGCAGATTTGAATCAAATCTCCCTGTGCAGTACGATTAATCTGATCTCTTCAAGACTTTAACCCTTAGCTAGGTGTAGCACAATCCTTAGATAAGGGCTGATCTCCTTACAACACCCACTTAAATCAAACACTCCCCACTGTGGCGTCCTGATCAAAGCACTTGACACATTCCACCACTTCAAATATCCCTGACCTGCCAGATCCACCTAGCCTGTTCAGCCTTCACACACCCTCTGTACACCCATGACTTCCTTCCTGACTCCACCTACCACTAAGTTGGTCTCACAAAAATGGTTTGAAGACCACCGAATTGTCATTCTAGGTGGCATTTGTTACCCAAGCCATAAAATCATTGTGATCTGATGTACTTCGACACCTCAAGAGAACCAATTTATCATTCGAGTGCATAGCTGCCAACCTACCAGCTCTTCTTGCAGCAGTGGTTTACCATTCCCCTCCACTCTGGGTGCCACCCCAATTTCCTCAAGGAAGCTTCTAAATTAGCATTCCAGCAAAAAAACAAAGCCAACAAAAACCAGTTAAAGTATGCCTAACATGAGAGTGGATAAGCTAGACTCAAAACCTCTATCCAACCTATTCATTAATATGCAGGCTGTTTGTGTCCTACTGGTAGTACAAGGCACACATGGTCGGTCATATGTTCAACCACCTCACGTTCACAAATTTACGTGAAACATCAAACTTGGCAGGTCAGACACAGATATCCATCAACCTAATTCTCTACTAAGTCTTCCAGGAACTTTAGAAATATTGTTATAGAGGACTTTAAGTTGAAACAATCGTGGTGCTGTGAAGACCAAGCCATGTGAATCAAGAGACCCAGATACATGTTGGACGTCCTGGAATTCAGTATGATACATGGGATTGTGCAATCTGTAAAAAAACTCCTAATATCTTTGAGGTGACTTGCGACGCATCTAGTCACCTATCATACAAACATTATGTAGCCGCTCATTGTACAAACTTATTGCAGTGGATTTCTGACATCATTATGCATGCTGCCAGAACCAGCAGCCAAGGGGAAAGGGAAGTGAGGTCAAGGAGCATAATGAAAGCAGCTGTTTAAAAAATGGAAACAAAATGTGGCTTTTCTTTCTTCTGTGTTTTTTTTACCTGCTTGGTGAAAAGCAGAAAGGACATCTTTACGGCACCATATTTATTTTTTGCTCTTATTAGGTAATTAAAGAAAAGTTTGAATCTTTTCTGGTTTTTTTTACATACTAAAAGCTGCTGCACTTTGATTTTTTTAGAAAAAAACTGACTTGGATTAAACAAATTCTAACATCTTTTTGCAACAGATATCTAACCGCTTTTTTGATGTGTTTAATTTTGCACAAGAGATTCTATTTTTTCTTAATATTGGTAGACGTGCTCTCGCTTTCATATGAGAGAGCTGCGCACCAAGGATTTGAGCAGTTTGTGAGAAAGGTGATGGTGTGACCTTGTATTATAAGGAATAATGTATCCCTTGTCCTATATAAGGATAGTGCAAGTTACTTCAGAGTTCCATTTGTTCCATACCTCAGACTACAGTCTTGTTCCTCTGTGTGGTTATGGACCTCCACCGTGACTTGCAATATCCTTATGACGGCAGAGGGTATGTCATCCCATATCCATATACAGAGACTAGAAATCCTAGCTCTAGCAAACATTTTAAACAAGCATTGGCATAGCCAATAGGTCTCGCCTTTGGGACCTTATAAGTGTTTAGCCATGCAATAGTTGCATAACTAAATGCTTATAAGGTCCCAAAAGCGAGACCTATTGGCTATGCAAAGCGGCCGCAAAAGTGAAAGTGATCGCCATCGCGATCACGTTCAAACATCAAAGCGGCCGTGTGGCCGCGAAAGTGAAAGTAATCGCGGTAAAGCGCGGCGCGCGCGCCCGCGCACTTGCACTGTAGCTTTAGGCTGGCCTAGTAGCACTTTTTGGAGCCCTCTCAATAAGTCTCGCCAGCGCATGCGCTGGGTCAGGCGAGACCTAAAAACGGCATTAACGCATACAAAAAGTGGTTCTTTGTTGAACCAACTGATTGTATACAATTTTAATTCCTATACCTCACACGTTTTAAAGTTTGTTATGAACAGGTGTCATTATGGATGACATTTGGATGATTACTGATAGGTTCAGCAGTGGTAAATGTGTGCTGCGCTTGATTTGATAATGTCCATGGTTTTAATCTTCTCTGAGGATTAATTCTCGGTTTTTCCATCATTTCATTCATATGTAAATATGCATATTCTCCAGGGCTATTTTCTGTTTGTCCCTTGAAAGGTTCCGAGTGTTGTGCGTTCAAAATGTAGCAATGAATGAGCCATAATATTTGAAGTTGTTTGCCTGTAGAGTTTTGTGCTGGCTGAGGGCGACGGTGTGGGTTTCTTTGCGTGTGGATCACCAGCTTGTCTTATGACTGATTTATGTTCTAACCGACGTAACCTTAATGCTTTGTTATCTGTGGATGAGATATTTTGGTGTTCCAATCGAAGCAATGCTCTGACAGCCTATATACTATGCTTTAGTGTGGCTGCGTGGACTTGTGAGAGATAAGAGAATGCTTTGCACAATAGATGAAGGTGGAACAATTTGTCTTACTTTTCAACACGTTTCATTAGTCAAAGAAGGGTGACGTAGCGCTCTTGTGCGTGTTTTTTGCTCTCTGCTGGGAGTTCCCGAGGTTATTTCCAGTATGGAAGCGAAGTGCTCGGGTGAAATTGTATTCAGCCAAACGCTGACTATCCTGAGCTCCTACTTTTAGGGAGACCGCTCTTCCACGTGTCCTCCATTCTGTTTTTCAATGGCAAAAAGTGACTTAAGTGGCTATGTCCAGTGGGCAGTGCTCCATGAGTTGGATGTAAAACGTAGTCATTGGAGCACGACTGGAAACGTGTGCTATGGTGTTATGAAGGTTCTTAATATAAAATGGGCGATATAACCCAATCCCTCCCATATAAGTCGTGCAGTCTCCAACGCCCTATCCATCCACGCACGCATGCATTTGAAAAGGTTGCCCAGGAACCTATGCGGCCTTTTCAGGGGTCTGGATGACCATGGTGACAAAGGCTGAGAGTTTGTAAACATGCTCACCACCGAATAAACGTGCAAGCACGACCGACCCACCCATCACCGCACCTGAACAGAAGAACGAACAACCGAAGCAGAGGAAGCACTTGCCTTGTGCGTATCTCACAATTAAGAAGAGAGAAGGGGCCACCCGGAAATACATTTCATAGTTTACGAGGCCTCGCGCACATTAGCGGCCATGGATTTTCTGTCAGGCACTGGTGCGAGTGGGGCAGAGGGGGGGGGGGGGGGTAGAGGGGGCAGAGAGGAAGCAGGCGGACTAATTGCCAAGACGAGTAAGAGAATGGGATCGTTGTGAAATCGATAAATATTTCAGCAGCTCGTCAGCGGTGAGGAGTGCGCGCGGCCCTCCCGGGGGAGAGGGATAGGGTGGAGCCCTCACTGGTTATGTTAAAGGGTCCCACCCCTCCTCCATGCCTCCTTCTCATGTGAGCTCCAGTGTCCAGATGGGCTGCTGGCTGAGCCCAGTTCTGTGATGCTGGGAGATAAAGAGACGATCAAAGCCCCCGGAAAATTCTCCTCGGGTCAGATTTTGCCTGCGTTTTTCGCTTGCACTGTGGTTAGCCTGGGCTGAAGGAGAGAGAGAGGTTGAATTTTCATTGGTCGATCATTGTTCTCTTTCTGTGCCAAGCTCCTTAAGACCTACTTTAGTGAGCCCCCATAAGTGGCGTACAAGGGTACCTTAGGCGGTGATGCAGGCAAGCTCTGTGGCTCCATTGCCTAGTACTTTGGTAGTAAAAGACCGACATAATTGAGGTACAGTAAGCCTCTCAGATTCCTGCCTCCCAGTGCCACTGCACCAAGGGTAGTGTGCCAGGGCAAGCGGGCTGTTTTGGGGAAGAGGTGGCAGCACAGACCACTGACAACTGGGTTGTGTGAAAAAGGCGGCTTTATTGAAACAGATGCACGTTACAACATATCCTGGGCATTTGCCTTACAAAACTATAGCCTCACTATACATCTTGACTCACCTACGATCAGTGCTTAATTTGTAAAATTTTAAGTGCCGGGGCTCAAAACTTTCATCAAAAGCTCGTTACCAGCGCTGTTGAACGTTGGGGTTGACACTTATGTCAGCTAGCAGCAAACGCTCCCTGTCCCTTTATTTTACTCTTGCAGGACCTGTTTCATCCCTGCTTTCTTCACTCGTCCCTGTTTCCAGTTTTTCTCTTCCTCCTTCTTTATACCTTTCCTGCCTTTCTCTCTCATTTTGTCCCAGTCCCTAAAAATGAGTGCTGGTGGCCACCACCTGCAACCATCGGTTCGAATTAAGCACTGGAAATTGGAGTCCAGATGACAGTGTGGGCCTTTACTTTGGCTGTCTCTTCCTGCTTTTTAAAAGCAAGCAGCCCTCGATATACCTACAGTCACCATTTTTGAAATGAAAGCACCCCATATTGTTAATTTGTTACTAGAGCTAAAGTGGACATTACTGAGAGAAAGACTGTGCTATTTAGATCATGACTAGGTGATGTTTTTAGTTATAGCTGCTAGTGCCACTATTATGGAATCGGTGCATCTTTTTCCACATTGACAATATCACTTAAAGAATGTGTGGTAAAACTAAGCCACCGCTTCTAGCAGCGAAGGACTGGCTTAAACTTTAATGTGGTACCTCTATGGTAAAATAGCATAAAATTAGGCAATATGTTAACAGGGCAGTTCGAGTGTAGCATTCTTTTATTCTGCCATGCTGAGGTGACTCATTGAAGCAGAACTTTATCTGTTTGTTCCACTTTAACTGAAGTCCCCCGAAGGTAAGCGTGTAGACCACCACAGACTTGGTTATGGTTGCTGTTGCAGTCCAGACAGTTACTTAGCTGTAATCTACCACGTCCTGGTGGGAGAAGGTGCAGATCTCCAGTAACTTGTAAGGAGAAAGAACGGAGGATGGGACACAAGCAAAGCTGTGCACTATTATACTTTTAGGGGAACTAAGCGTGTCTCATTTTTATCCGGCAAGACTAAGCATCCTGGAAATTGTAGTGTGACTTTTGCCATTTTACTTATGGGCCTATAAGACCTTATAATAAGAGGTCAGTGAAAAACTGTTACTGGCTAAAATCCACCTTCATAACATCATGCTAGTAGTGTGACTGATACTGAACTGAGGTAAGGAATGCATCAGAAGTCAGAAGGAAGTGTATTTTCCAGGAACCTGAGTGGGACAACAGCATCATAGATGCCGTGGAGAACTACAAAAGCCTACAAGGAAGGAAAGCCACAGGATTCCAAGGAAATGGGCAAGGCATTTCAAGGACCTAAAAGGAGGGAGAAAGTGTTACAAGAGACTAAAATGGTGGAGAGATTACAAGAAAAACATGGTAGAAGTGAATGCTGCTGTATGTGCCCAGGGGTATGGATCACATAGGAATCTGAAAGGAAAGAGTGCTGCAAGTGCGCAAAAGAGTGGTGCAGGAATTTGAAGAGTGAAGCATTGCTGAAGATCCCCGTATTGAAGTAAAGTACCAATGAGAGATGTGAATGTACTTGCACCAGGAGAGTTGAAAGGGTGAGCTCTCTGTCTCAGAAGGGATGGAAGTGATGGTACTAAATAAAAGAACGTATAGTGCTACAGGTGCCTGTAGACAGGGATAATAACAGAATTAGAGTGACTTGATGGCGTCTTGTCTCAGGCATGCTACTTTTCCATTAATGGGTTTTGCTTTGACATATCAGTGCATTCTGAGAGTTAGTCTTTGTTGATTTTAATTCGCCCAATTGGACAAACACAGCTGATAACAATGGCATGTAAAAGAAAGTGGATGAATGGAAAAATGGTGTCCTGGTAACATGGATCCTTGTAATCTTACACAAGATCTTAAAAAGAGGGGGGAGCTCAACCGGTATGTATTAGAAGTTTGTGTAGCTCCACAAACCTTTAGGAACTTTAAATCCTGTTGCTGAAGTCTGGAAAGAGGGAGCCTGCAGGGTAGGAATCAGTGTGAGCTGCAGGAATTCGGAGATAGCGATTTAGGGTACAGAACTTGTACAACAAAGCTGCCTTTTCTGGTGTTTTTACACAATGTTGAAGTTAATATAGTGCTCAGACTTGCAAAGGTTAGATTAACAACCCCAATGCATACACTTCTGATTCAGCATCTATAATCCATGGACATCAATTCCCCAAAATGTTACGGGTAGTGGAGGTGACATTACATGCCCTATGACCCACCCACCATGATATTACAAGAAATCCCATTACAGGACATCAGGCCCAGTGCACTACAGGAATTGATGCCATATATACTCTGATGACACCCAGAAAGTAACACCACTGAAGAAAATAAAAAAAACTAAAATAAGTGCAAACTTAAATGGGATAAGCATAATAAAAAAAAATGTTAAACGAAATATGCCTATTTTAGTTACCAAGCGTATACTAATTAGGTTGTTGCCATGATATCTCAGATACATTATTCACATATCCAAGGGGCAACCAACCATGTGGCAGTCATGCTACACCTAATAACGGCTTCAAATGCCAGCCACATGCCCTGGCCCAAATACAATTGAAAGAGTCCCTCAGGCACAAATTAGTTACAATATAGTGGGTATCATTGTACTCCTTTCAAAGTCCCAAATAGAGTATAGCAATAGCAGCAAAAATGGAACCTTCCCTCAACACAGAAAACAAGGACCTTAACAACACCAAGGCTTTTGAACAGGACTGGCTTGCTGTCCACCTGTAGTATAAAATACTTCATCTCACAAGTTGCTGCTATCAACCCATAGGTGTAGAATAATAGCAGTAAAGTGCTTAAAACGTATATTTTCAGCAATTCTCGGATTACAAAAAAGCATATAAGCTTTTTTCCCATGATGCAGTTGCGAATCTGTGTAAGTGGAAGATAAACTCACATAGTTGCATAATAAGCAAATGTAAATGATTACTATGCTTGCATGTTCTTTTGAAATGTAATTGGGTAAGACTAAAAGTTAAATGTATCAGTCCACCAGCATAAGCAATGTTGTTCCACAGACACTGTGCAGGCTAGGTACTCTAGCTGTGGAATATTCAGATGTGGTGCACGTGCAATAAAGAAACCCCGTCAGGATGCCCTTCCCGTGCAGAATAAAGAGTTGTAGGGAGCCTTTTCAAGCAGAACTTACAGCACCTGTGTGTTTTGTCTCCCAAGAATACACATAAGATCCAGTGTTTGCCATCTATACTATCTTGTGGCGTGCTCTTCCAAGCAAAGTATCCGGGTCTTGCATCGTTTTGTGTGCTGAAAATCTGGAGAATGCTGAAATAATTCTCCTTGCCCTCCATTCAGGTCCCAGTACACTGTAATGCAAAAGTAGTACATTCACAAGCCACGTGATGACTAACTAATCAATTTTGGTGCGCCAAGCTTATTTGGAGGCTTCAGAAGGCTCCATTTTTTAAAATAATAATAGTGTTTTAAATTTTTCCTGCACTTTGTGTACTACAAATCCCAGGGCATTTAACACCAGTTGCCCTGCCTTGGTGACGGCCCTTGAGTAACATAGCCTCATCTCTTACACTAGCCCAAAGTCAGTGGTCGAAGTGGGGAGTAAAAGGCAGGGGAACTGTGGGCGGAGAATCAGAGGGCGGGAATAATCTGAGGATTCGGTCAGTGGGCGGAGTCAGAGGTGTGGCCTGAAAGAGCAGAACATCCCAATTTTTTGTATTTGTTTGGTATTTTAGTGACCAGTTACAGTTTATTACATTATCTAACCAATGCATTTGTATGTTAAACTGGTACTAATAAGGCAACATCTTTGCAGAGACTTAGTATGTAAAAATGTCAAAATAATAAAGTATTAGATAATATACTTCATTACGCTGCAGCCTTTTTCTTGCTCCATAATTTCGTCAACACTGTGGCATAATTTTTTCCTCCACTGCTGCATAATTCCAGGGCCCAAAGCAGGTAGCACATGTAAAAGCGCTTGTGCATTAAGCAGAGAGACCGTGAAATTTGCAAAATTAGTTTGGTGTGCGTGCAAAATCCTGCATTGCAGATCCCTGGTGATTTACACTACTACTGCTGAAACAAGGCCAATAGAGGTACCAAAGGGTGAGGCGGAATGGCCTCAATGGTCCTGTGACCTCAGTGACGGAGTCACTGCCGCTCTAGGATGTGCTGCTTAATAGGCCTGCCCGCAAGACAGGAGGTGAACTTCAGAATGGATTGTGGTGGACAGGCCTTCAAGGTTAACCCACACTTGCCTCCACTAGGGTCTAGGATCCACCTGCTGGTGTTAAGACACCAGGGCTTCTAAGGTCTAGCAAGGCAGTCTCAGGTCTAGCATGGGAATGTGCTCCCTCAGGAGAGTGGTCTGGTGCACTGGTAATGAAGGCTGAACCTGGTTCCCCAGTTCCAAATTCGCCAGCTCTGGCCGTAGTGCCACATCCTCTCCCACACTGAACAGGTTACTGCCCCACTGAGAAAAACTCACACTTCCTGCAGCTCAGCTACAACCCAATTGTGCCCCACTATAAACATCTGGATGCGACTCAATTCAAATTATGCACTAGACAGTAATATGCTGCCGGAAAAAAAAAGTAACAACATCCTGGAAAAAGCAAACACTCAAAGGGAATGCAACATTAGGTCAAGTATGTGAAAGGCAAGCAGGTACAACAAACAACATGGTTACCTTAAAGCTTTTACACTCATTCAGAAATCAGTGAGTGATTTTGCCTGAAAAGTCAAGGACATGGCTACAGGGCCTAGAAGGTACCGGTTTGTGTGTCCATTGCGTATATCCTTACAAAACGTAAGGAGTATGGTTTAAAAAGACCACTTCAGTGAACACATAGGTGCGGAACACATTTTGCTTTCCAATCCACCCATCAACCAGGTATTGTAGTACCTCTAGGAATGGTGCACTTCCCCACCCAGGGAAAACAATGACGTTAAAAAAAGAGGCAAGAAAACAAAAGTAGAGCTTCACTGGCATACTCTGTAGAGTGGCGCTAATGAATTTGGGTGTGAATAAAATCAATCTAACATATTTGCGACCACTCTGTATTGCTTTATTTAGATATTTTTCATATATTGAACATTTTATTTCTCTGGGTCCTGAGGCTGCACTTTGGAATAGAACGATATTTCAAGCAAAAGTGTTTTTCTGTGTTTGGATCCATTTCACAGGGGAAGAAATAGACGAAAGTAGAGGAAAAAAGAGGGTAAGAAGAGTTTCAGAGAGACAGAAAGAGAGGGAAGAAGGGGAAGAAAGAGAGGGAGCTGCTGCCAGCATCAGAGCAGGAGAAGTGTACACTGTCCTCGACTTCTCTGGGCAAAAAGTTAAAAACAGAGTCCTTTTCCATCTCTGTTCACCCGCCCGTCCTCTGACGGCCACAAACGCCAAGCCTCATCTATAAACAGTTGCTATTTTTGCCGTCCTGGGATGCGTTCTTAAAAATAAAAAGTAGGGGACCGGATAACACTAAATTAAAGAAGTAGGGGCATGCCGTGCCCTACCGATCCCGCCCACTTCGACCACTGCCCAAAGTACTTACCGATAGACGCATGGGTTTCAATGCCCACTCGCTGCAAATCTGGTTTTCACTTCAAAATGACACGCTCGGGGCTTTAGATGTGAAGCATTGTGTCATTTGCATAATTGTCCTCCGTCTACATCCCACGAGGAACAAATACAAACTTCCTCCCCGTCAGCCCCTTCGGTTTCTAGGATCCAATAGAGAGCTGCTGAAGCCCTACGTGATATGTAACAGAAATGAAGACGCCAGCCTTCTTCCGTTTCTTGTTGTTCCCTTAAAGGTTCGCGGTAGGGGGAAGGCGTGTTAACAGTAGAAATAAAGACGGTTCTTTGAGACACCATTGACTCTTTTATTTTTAGTAAAAGTTGAAATCCAGTCACCAGTGTGCCAGACATCGGTGCGTGAATCGGTGAGCATAAGAGCAACACAGACAACGTGGAAAAATTACAGTTGCCTCGAGTTCTGGTTCCTTTTTGAAAAATTAAGTTTATCGTCGCTGCCACGGAAAGAAATTCATAGCACCGGCCCTGTCAAAAAAGAGCCGGTGCTAGGCACCGGAAAGCAACGGCACAAATTAAGCACTACCTACGATAAACTATCCCACCTCTAAATTAACCCTCCCACTGATAACCTCTTCAAACTTGAATAACATACTTGCATCAGAGCTGCTCAACTGAGAGTGGGACTTCTAAAAACCGTTCTCTTTTCCTACCTCAGCTACCCTTTGAACCTCATTGAACTTCCTACCTAACCTTTTAACTTCCTATGTCGTGCAGGCATGAACTTCCTACCAGTTCCGCTTCAGCCTGAATTGCCGCTGACAAACAAACTTCTGTAAATCATGGCAACTTCTCAGCCAACCGCTAGTGCACCTGAATCAAGCGACATCCGAAACACTTAACTCCCCTTGTGCACCTGTACCAATTGAAATGACCAAAAATGGAGAGGGAAATCAAAGCTCCCCAAATAATTGGGTTTGGAAAACCTAGTGTGAGGGGAGGGAAAGTGGGTGGGGCACAAAAACTAGCAAAAGGTGCCACTGTCTCACCACATTAAAATGGTGGCTGGCACCCAAAATGGAGGACCTATATATGTTGGGCTGCAATATAGCCAAAAGAAAGCCCAACCCGCCGTGCAGTCCTCTGGACTGCACCACTTCTCCAAAGACCCCGAGGGACAGACCTCCCTCTGGTCGGCTGCCTCACAAATCCCCATTATGTTCTCTGCCCTGAATTCAGCACTTGGATGACACAGAGCTCTGTTGTTACTGATGTCTGTCAGACTCCTTTAAGGTGTAGGAATCGAACGATGGGGGAGGAGTGAAACTCTATAAAGGTGCATGAGGCAGCGATGGGCAGTAAGGGTAGAGGAGGATGAGATGTAGCGTGAGTGAAGTGTATGAGGCAGCGATGGGGAAGAGCTGGTATTTAGCGTGTAACATTCATCATGGATGGGTAGGGTAAAGGGTAATCTCATTTGATGTGCGTGAGGCCAACACCATATCATTGGGTGAGATGTCTTTGAAGGTGATGTGGAAATGGATGGGGAGTGAGGGGGATTTCTCTGCAGTGTATGAAGCTAGCGATGTTGAAATGAGTTGGCATGTATTTAAGCGTCTGAGGCCAGTGATCAAGTGAGCGCTGGTCCAGTGAAGTCTGTGGCACATTTCATGTGAAAGTGTGAGGATCTCGATTTAAGTGAGCCGGACCGCCGATGACAAAGTGAAACTCCATTGAAGCGCATGCCACTAGTGAGTGGTAAACTAAGTGAAGATACTTTAAAGTACAAGAGAGTAGTGGAGTGTGAGACACCAATGTAGTTGAATCAAGGAGTTCACCTAACCTACCAGCGAGCCCACATCCCACCCTCACAAGACCTCTGCGACCAACTCAGCACCTTTTTCCACCATAAAATCAAGAGCATCTACGACAATTTCGATGAAGACGACCAACACACTGAACCCACACCAACCACCCCTACACCATGAAGCCAATGATCGACAACTGGACAGCCCTCACCACCGAAGACACACTTAAGACGATGAACTCAATCCACTCTGGGGCACCCACGGATCCCTGCCCCCACCACATTTTCAACAGAGCAGCCGACACCATCGCACCCATGCTCCGCCACACTGTCAACCGCTCCCTGGCAACCGCATCGTTCCCCGACGACTGTAAACACGCTGAGATCAACCCCCTCCTCAAGAAACCCTCGGCGAACGCCACCGACCTCAAAAACTTCAGGCCCATCTCCCTGCTCCCCTTCCCAGTGAAAGTCATTGAGAAAGCCATCAATAGCCAACTCGCCACATTCATCAAAGAACACAACATCCTCGACTCCTCCCAATCCTGCTTCAGAAAAAACCACAGTACGGAAACTGCCCTCCTGGCTGCAACAGACGACATCCACACCCTACTGGACAAAGGAGAAACAGCAGCCCTCATCCTCCTCGACCTCTCAGCCGCCTTCGACACAGTCTCTCACAGCAACCTAATACGCAGACTCCACGACGCAGGGATTCAAGACAAGGCCCTCAGCCCTACACTCTTCAACGTCTACATGGCTCTGCTCGCCCCCATCGTCAGAACCTACGGACTCAACATTGTGTCATACGCAGACGACACCCAACTCATCCTCTCCCTATCCAACGAACCCAACACCGCCAGACAATTTTCGAGAAGGCATGGAAGCCGTCTCCAAATTGATGAAAAACAGCTGCCTTCAATTAAGCACCAATAAAACAGAAGTACTCATCATGGGCCCACACCCTGATGCCTGGAACGACACCTGGCGGCCCCCCGCCCTCGGAAGTCCGCCCACCCCTACGGACCACGCACACAACCTGGGAATCATCCTGGACTCTGAGCTCAAAATGGACCGCCAGATCAACGCCGTCTCGTCCTCCTGCTTCCACACCCTCCTCCTCCTACGCAAGACCTTCAAATAGATCCCCCTCGAACACAGAAAAACCGTCACTCACGCCCTGGTCACCAGCAGACTCGACTAAGGCAACGCACTCTACACTGGATTAAACAAAAACCTCACACGTAAGCTACAGAAAATCCTGAACGCCGCCACAAGACTGGTCCTCAACCTGCTAAGACACTGCCACATCTCCCAACAACTGCGCACAGTCCATTGGCTCCCCATCGAAGCTAGAGTCACCTTCAAAATGCTCACCCACGCTCACAAGGCCCTCCATGACACCGGACCAGCATACTTGAACAGCGGACTCAAGTTCCACGCACACCAGGACCCTACGATCAGTCCACCTCTCCAACGCCGTGGTCCACCGCACCTGAAAGACCAGATCAGGGTGCAGCGCCTTCTCCTTCCTTACGGCGAAAAAAATAGTTTTATAAAACATTGGTTAATACAGCTCAATTGGACGCTGCAAAGTAGAGCAGATGGTGCAATAGTCAGCAATTCAATATAAATGAACCCACACAGCATTGATACAAGTGCAGGGACCTTCACTTGCTTCTAAGTTCAAGGACCTGGGTTATCTAACCGGATAATATTAGTTTACAACAGTCTTCACGATCTCTTCAGGTAGACACATAGCTTTCTTTTTTCTGCCGCTTCAGTCGTGCAGTTTGTGAAAGAAGGCAAGCCTTTCAAATCAGTTTTTCATGACAGTACTTTGCTTTGTCTACAGCGCAGTCAGGTTTTCTGGTCCCAGTAGTCCCTGAGACTTGGATAGTTTGTGGTTAGGTTAGGATCATCTGGGGAGCAAAACAATCCTATTGGTTCCTGATGGTAGGTCCTTATTTGCTGGCCCCACGTCATTTAGGCTTCTTGTGAGGTGACTCTGAAAAGCAGACTTTGCCTGATTATTGAATTTTTATGGCTGCAGTGAGGATCTCTACAATGCCCACCCCCCTCAATGGGGCACTTATGGTTTGGATTAGAGGCAAATGTTAAGCTGTAGCTTCATCCAGAATGTCACATTTGGTTTTTTTCTGTTATAAAGGATCCCGCTATCCTCTCCAGTTTCATAGTTTGAGTCGGGCCCTAAATGGACCTTAGTTGAACAGCTCTTGTCTGTGAACTGGGGTGCCTGGTCAAAGGCACTGATGCTAAATCAATGAATCTCAACGCTGCCGAGGCAAATCGAAAAGATGGTTGCTGTTCACAGCAGACGAAAAGGAAAATAAAGGTTCACCTGCTTGTAAGTAGTAGTACTTTGTGCACACACCAGCTTGAGGCTGTTGGTACAGAATTAAGTATATCAATAATGTACACAATACACAAATTAAAAAAAAAAGGTAATGGTTCACAAGCTGGCCAAAAGATGCCTGACAAGCAATGATAGCTGTGTATTCATATGTAATGAAATTATATTCAATAATTCATTTTATGGCAACATGAATACTACAGTATGTCACGCGCGAAGGACAGGAGGACAGAAACTTTACTTTCTGATAGAGATTTCTAGCTGCAGGTTCCTCACCTTTTGACTATTCCACAGGCGTCAGACCGGAGCTGAAAACATTTCAGCTGTACATCTGCGTGCCCGAAGGTGACGCCATGCAGTTATGCAATGATGCAATTCTGCTGCAAAAATGACATTTGTGATCTGTGTTGTCACCACTCCTGTATGCTGACGTCAGTTTTTTCTTTCCTCCTCTCCAGACAGATCCGGAGCTCCCTCTGGTCTCCGAGATATTTACCTTACATTTTAAATCAACAGGGTTGCATGGAAAAGAGAACTGCTTTGAAAAAACACATATGGTTGCCTACAGGTGAGCTCCAGAATTCCCAGTGTACATCCCCGTCGAAGGTATTTCACCCAGGCTGTTATAGACCTTTTTCACACTCTTCAAGGGGAAGGACGCGGCCTTGTTCTAAGAGGACGGCATGGATTTACACTGGTCCAGGGGGTGGCAGTAGAAACAAATTGAACAGCAAATTGAACTGTCCTAAAATATGTTGCCGCTGCCATCATTCAGGCAGTCTCCATAACCAATCTGGAGATTTCTCTCTTAAGGATACAGAAGAAAGCACTTTTGGTCCCCTCGCTTCTACGTTTTGAACAGCCAGCACGATCCAGGGCTTGCGGTGACCATCGTAGAGCTGGTCCCACTCTGAGCGCACAGCTTGCAAGTTGACAATCCAGCAGGGGTGATAAAGGATAAAACCAGATCAGCTACCACTCATGCTACAGATGAGGGCTTTCATCCTTCTACTGGGCCTTCCCAAGTGGATGCGAATCAGTGAGCGGATGGATTTGTCTCCCTGGCAAAGGATGAAACACTCTAACCTCCCAAGCAACTCTTTTAGTTCTGGGCTTTGGCAGCACAGTTTTCAATCGGACATATTGCTAACAATGTCAATAGAGTGGGCCTTTTGTCTGCCCCTTTCAACTATTGGCTTTCTACGACCAGCCGCGTTCATGCTTTGTCTTGAGACTTTATCGATCTCACCTAAGCTCAGCTCAGTTGAGTATTCATTCCTCGGCTGCTGCTATTGGTGGTGTGAGTGTATCCTTCTCCCGCCACTCGAGTGCTTGCGTTCAACTGCAAGACGGGCTGCCTTACTACTGTAGCCCCCTGTGCTCTCTCGTGCTGGCTCCCTCCAGTGTGTCTCACTCTGATGTGCATTAATTAGCTCATTACACCCAGACCTAATGGGTTTGCCAAAGCTTGTTGACATTCGACGTGACCCAGATGAGGTTTTTGATTGAATATATCACGTACATAGTTCTACAGGGCAATAGAGCATTTTACAGGAAACTTTTTTATTGCAACAGGAGCCTCTCTAGTTTGAGGTGTACTCATTACAGGCTTGTGAATTCCAGCGCTGGTCAGGGTACAGGAACCAGGACGTGATGGGGAGTGAGCAGGAGGCCGGGAAGTTGGAAATGTACCAGGTATTGCACTGCTCAATTAGTTGTTGCACATTATTAGTATTACGTGTTTTTTTTCTTCAATTTAAGACAGAGGAAAGTGAAAAAAGGTCTCAATATCCGACTGTAAAACCCAGGCCTCAAGATTCATGTTCAATTCAAAATGGAAGCTACTGCTCCACGACGGAGCGAGACTTGGTGACCTAAAAAGAGGCTTCAAAGCTGCACTTGAGGAATCTTTCCATAATGGGGCTGTCTGTCTGTCTTAACCCCTTGTGAGCGCACGACGTCTCCCGGCCTTCGTGCATTACGGTGGGCGCGTGCGCACGACTGCCGGGAGCAGTCGTGTTCGCGAACGCCGTTTATTTCTCCCGCACAGCGGGAGAAATAAACCTTAAAGAAAACACTTGGCTCGTTCCCAGCAGTTTACTCGATTGGTAGTCAAATATGTATTTTTCTCTCCTCTGGTTTGATGTGTCACTTTGCTCCAAGTGCTGCAGTTGTCTCCGCCTTTCGTCTTTAAGTGCTTAAATATGTCACAATATTTTGGCGTAAGATAATCACCCGCCCCTCTTTCCATTTGTTTAGTGTTGTCATCTGTGTTGTCGACAGGCAGCAGTCATTCCTCGTCCAGACAACTTTTGGAAAAACCTGAAATGAAAGTCAAATCGCCGAGAGACGATTCAGTTCACATCATACGCTTTGTGAAATGTATAATCTTTTGCGTGTATTCAGCACTTTATGTAAAGTTTTGGGACGTCATAATAACATAAAATGATTTAATAAGTGAAAGGCTTTGCACGTTATGTAAATCAAGAATTATTTGGATAAATGCTGTGTGAAGTATTAATTGTGTGACAAAAAACAAGCCCATAGTTAAGCAAGGGCCCAAACTAAACCCACTTGCCTTCCATCTTTCAAGTCTGAAACCAAACCAGAAGGCAGAGCAGCCACTCGGATCTTCAAACACATCAGGCAAGGCTTGGGGGAGTGAAGGACACGAAGATATTCAAAAGGGAGAACATGTGTATCCACCATTGCACCGTTTAACCCCTTGAGTGCCCATGACGAGATGGTCTCGTCATGGGCCGCGGTTGCGCTGTGCCCATGACGAGACTATCTCGTCATGAGCCCCGCCCGCTAATGAAACGCCCGGCACAGGGCGTGGAAAGGGCGGGGCACTCAAGGGGTTAATGAATAATAATGCTGACGCGGTTGGGCGAAAGTGACATTTTAACCACACTGCAGTGTATGTCCTATTCCGAGTATCCGTCTTCTGTTTCTGCGGGTACTTTTACATAGTGACCACACCGTCATCCACTCCACACAACACGCATGCACAGACGTCACCCAAAGATTACACTGACACTTTCATTGTGGGTGAAGAACTGCTGCAGGTTTATTTCATACAACATAAGTATGACGATAAGTGGGTTATCTTACGGGCGATCCAGGACAAGCAGCCCCTTGCTGCTCCGCCCGCCTGGCGAGCCAGCACGCATGGTGGGTCGATGCCCGGCAGTGCGGCACATATTTTCAGATCATCCTTTGGATCACGTGATCTGTCTACTACTCCCGCCCCTTTTGACGGGGGCGGAGTGTGTTGTGGCACACCCCCGGTTGGTCAGGCCCCCCAACCGCCCGAAGGACTAACGGGGCGCCGTCGCGGTCTTCCCAGAACCTCCTTCGGCTCCCGGACCTTGGCTCGGGCACCCTTACTGTGCCGGACAGGGGTACCCTTACTGTACCGCCTGTCGCAGAGGTACCCTTACTGTACCCTTCTGCCTCCAGATCGCCCTGTAACTCCGCCACAGCTCTGGGGAGGCTCCCGTCGATGCCAGAGCCCCCCTTCCCTCTATTGCTGCTACTGATGCCCTGCCCCTGCGTGCGCCTCTTGCACGTCCAGCAAGAACCTGTCCATCCCTACCCTGGACAGGTGTACCCCATCAGGCTCATAGAACCCCTCCACCTTCTCTTGGAGCAATGCATGTCTGATGAAAACCCATGCCCCAAGTGATGTATTGAGAGTGTCATGGTTCCCAAATTGCTGCTGCTTCGAGGTTTGCATGATGTCTCGACAGGGCAAAACATTTACCGTAACTGCTATATGGACGCCGTTTATCATGGCTCCGGATGAAGCTACTATGACTGACTGAGCTGCTGAAGAATACGTATCTCTCAGCTCGAGGACCAAAATTTGTGAACGTTTCCCAACTCCCTGGCTCCAAGGAAAGGCTGAGCGAGAAGGGCAACACCTACATCTGTTTCCCAGGCTTGAACATATGGCATTGGTACCAAGGCATGGTGAAATAGGCGCTTATGGACCTGCAATCCGATTATGATTTTCAATTGCAAATTGCAAATGAGGGGCCTTCCTGGCTTAAAAGTGTGTTTCCAAACAGCTACAGCACAATAAAGCAAGGTGAAGGTAACGGGAGAGTAACCACCTCCCCTACGTATATAAACACAAGCTGACATGGGTATCTCATGAGGGGGGCGGGTCCTTGAAAGCCGTGAGCATCAGACAGTATGGGGGGCAACAGCCTCTGTCTTTGTACTCTCACCCAGCACACGGGAACATATGCTCACTGTCCCTGGCTGCATCATGTCACTGTCTCTGGATGGTTAATGCCACAACCTTAGCTGGTGACAGCATTGTTGGCAAATGTGTCGTAGAGACAATCTCACCTTCCTACAGCATGCCAGTACAAATAACTGAAAATTCGATAAAACTGCTAACTCTGCCACGTTTACCTTTTCGGCCATTGACCCCCTACTTTTGCTTCCTTTCACATTGTATTATCCTATTGTTTAATGCAAACCGACCCGTATCTTAGCAACATCTCCTTGTTTCAGCCTTTCTACTTGCAAATTAAGTTGCATTAAATTGGATGATAGGGTCTTAAACTAGTCCCGCTGTTCATCCCAATCTTTCTTGCTCTCCACTGGGACAGCGTATACAGTTTCGTTGCTGGTTGAATATGAGCTAGATTTTAAACTTTATTGCTGCTGCAAGGAGTTAATGGCTTGCCTACAAACCTTGTTATACCAGCGTTGTTGCGTTATGGTAATTCGTGGCACCGACATAGTGGCTTGAAAAAAAGAAACCTCTTATTTTATCAAATAATTTGTTGTGAGCCCCAGTTATGATTTCATGTACATCTTCATAGTTGGCAGTGTCTCTATCTTGCCAATACCTGGGTCACGTCTGCCTTAATTGATGACAATACATCTGGCTTTTCCGCTAGCTATGCCCATTTAACCTGTCAAATGTCGTTGGAAGGCAACTCATCTCTGGTCATGCTCATTTCAGAAGGTGTTGAGCCCTTTCCATTATTAGAAAGTTCAAGTGCAAAGTCCAAGAGGAATGGTCGCTCTCTGGCCTCTCAATTATGACCATGTAGATGAGGGCATGCCATTCTGGGGTGTCTGGTTGAAGTATGCACAGGTAGTGGACACTCTCCCCCGTGTAGTGCTGTGAAACGTGTGAACTAGTTCATCAAATTCCGCCAGCCACCCCCCTAGGCGGAGGCTTGCACTCCCTAACTTCTGCTAGTGTAGAACCCGGTCACACCTCCAGTTCAGTAGAATTTAGTAATTCACGACGTTGACGACCCCCAGGGGCCTGATACTGGGTTGTGTATATGCGGCCCAATATCACCTTGGACACTTAGCTTGGGGTGGATGGGTGTTAACCTAGCCTGGCTGAAGTGCAATACCTTTGACAATCACTCCTGACAAGATGTGCCAACGCAGGTAGAAGTAAGGGTTATCAAGCCCGCCTTGCTTCCTTTCCCAGTTCAACACAGGTCAAAAAAGATGCCCCTTCCAGTCACTGGTTTTAGGCCCTGGAAGGATAGCCCGTGGGGCAGACAAGTCTGTTGGAACCGGCGGTGAACCATATCCCCTGGCAGGATATCTGGAATGCCAACTGGTCTATAACCCTTTGTCATTATTTGTGCTCTAACGCTGTGTTTACCAAACTTCTTGCATCGCAGTTACACTTACTGGGGGATTAGTGTGCTCCTCGCCTGTTTGCTCGCAATTGGTGATGGTCCCTCGAGGGGTGAAAGGTCAGGGCCTTATCCCTGAAGCTTAGCCATACGGCATTCTACAGGAAATCTACAGCATTGCTTTGTAACGCTGTCCCTGGTTCCACTGTGAATTATGGTCGATATGCTCTCCCTCAGTTTGGACAAAATCTCAGCTAATCGTACGCCTGCCTAATTCCCAGGGCTGACTGGTTTAATGCTTTACACATGGAATTGCCCCACCAAATGTGGCCGTGCACTGAAACTTAACTGGGTTGCCTCAAATTTCTTTTAGCGCTAGAAACGCCCCCGTGCTCCATGTGCTTACTAAAATGGACCCGTTCTTTAGTTTCCAGCACACAATGCACTTAAATGTCATCTGGCCCTGTTGCCTGTCAAACAACAGTGACAGCCTCTGTCACCTTCATACAATACATAAACAGACCTCACAAGGTCGCATAAAAGGCAAGCCAGGCAAAGTCTCGGTAAACCCTGTCACTCTGTGCTTTCCCTGGCCTCCCTGTGAAACAGGGAGAATAACCTCCAAGATGTTAAGTATGACACACAAACCCAGGCCTTCCGCATGTCTCAAAACAGCTCAGCCAGCTGCCTTTCCTGTATAGACTAAGCTGCCACTATGACTGAGTTGCAGAAAACATTACCCCAGCTGCTTCCGAATAGCAAGGCTAAAGATGAAAGGCAGCCGCATCTCTTGACTTAAGCGTGGAACTCACAATAATAAATACCTTCAAGATGTTATGTATGACACACAAACCCAGGCCTACAACTTGTCTCAAAACAGCTCAGGCTGCAGACTTTTCTGTATAGACTAAGCTGCCACTATGACTGATTTGAAAGAAACCTTACCCCAGCTGTTTTTCGAATAGCAAGGCAAAGATGAAAGACAGCAGCATCTCTTGACTCAAGCGTTGAACTCACAATAATAACATTGGTAGATCGATTTCTGTGTTACACCTTTCCACAAGCTGACCATTGCATTATGGTTGAGACTGGGTTTTGGGCTGAACCTTGACATATTTGTACTCCTGCTACCAAGATAACATATATCTATATATACTCCCTTATCCTGTTGCACCACGTGGGACCCATAACTTCGTCCCTTCGTACCTACAGGCATTGAACTAATGCCAATGAGATTCCCCCCTTGTACCGGATAACCCTAATAAATGCTGGATTTTGGGACAAAGATACCAGGGAATAAATGTAAAGGGGCCTTCCAGTGCGAGTGAACCCATGTCATTGCGATTAGTAACTGTCGCTCAGTTTGAGCTAAAACATGCGACTTCATTCATTTAATCAATTAATCAGCAAAGCATGCTGGGGATGAAGGAATGTGTGGCCGGCCCAAGGATATACAAAATGAGCCACAGCATAGCATGGTTCCAGAGACATAGCTGAGTGAAGCGGCCTCACGACTTTTGTGACCGTGCAGCGTAGGTACGACTGCCCCTCAAAATTTAATTTAACTGACAACACAAAGAAGAAGCCCTACATGTGTACATACGGACAGCTGCTGTATTGCAGGCGGCGCCGGAGTCTGCATAAGACACTGCATAGGGGCATAAGCAATGTGGGTTTTAATTCCTATTGACTTGTAGTGATACATAACACCTGCTGCAACCCTCGGATATTGTTGCACTTTGATGACCAATTCCTTCTCATTGAAGATCTGGTTTGCTTTCATTTCAAAGATGCTCACGATCTAATGACCCGCCACTTATCATATACTACCGTCACCATGGTCTATGTAAGTCTAGAGCACAATATAGTCGCCACGATTTCATTATATATGTCTTAGCCTCTTCCTCCTCCATGAAACACTGTTTCATAATATGCAAAGTCACCAAGGTCACTTTCGCACGAAAGGTAGGTAAGGTATAACACCTGGTGATATGAAAGCAAAGTGCTGTAGAGAGTATGAACAAGGGAAACATTTTCATCGAGTAGAGTTCACCAGCTAATACAAACTAAGCAATAAAGAACTATGGGCCTTGTCTCAAAAGTGTGAATGGGTTTTCCAAATAATGCAGTAATAACAGTTTGGAGTGAAGATGAAGTGCGAATTGATAACTTTTTATGATTTTTACAAAGCAACAAGCTAGAGAGTTCACAAGGGAGAAGAAAGTGCCTCAAATCTCGCACATCAGTTAATTCTCCATTTATACATGTGTTCATTGAGTAAGATGGAGGACAGGGTATGCTGTAAAGAGGAAGCCCTGTCTCTTCTGCCTGTGTCCTAAAATGCCACACACACACTCTCCTACCCAACCGCATTTCTAATACCATGGAAATTGTTAGGACAACAGTTACATAGGTTAGGTTTACCATTCAAGATTGCTTGACCAATTAAACCCGTTCTGCAACATAATCAACATTTTAAATTCGTACGCTCTGTGCGGGCGTCTCAGGCCCTGAGATTTAGAAAAAAAACGAAAAAAAAACAGCAAGTAACAGAGGGATGCCTCTTTCGAAACAGCAACCCACTTGCCCACGTGCATAACACGCACTCGGAACCTACTAGGCACATGCGCTTGCAGCAGGCACATTAACCCTCCGCACGAATCCAATGAAGTCAAAACCCCCGAAGCGCAGCGTGTATCACCAGAATCTGTGCTAATTTGTTTTGCGAGTGTGCTCTTCTGCAAGTTCCCTGCTTCCGTATGCTGTTTTGTCTGGCAGAACCTCGTAGCGCCAGTCCTATGTTGGGCCGGGTCACGGCGCCTTGTCTCAGCGAGGGATTCTCCTGTGTAGAAGTTTGATTTTAAACTGGAGGATGCGTGCCAGATCTCGGCACATTGCCCACAATGAATGTCTGTGCATTTTGTTTGAAATTCCAGGCGCCCTCAACCCTACATAAACTACTGATTGACCCGTGCACTGATTACTTTTGATTGACACGTGAGAAATCCACCCGGCACACGTTCCCCGCAGCAGGCATATCAACCCCCTGCACCAACCACACCGAAGTCAAAACCTCCACCACACAAATCCCTGATCTCTCTATATGCCCAAACAACCTATCTCAGGAGATTCACACAAAGCCCGCGACAACATCACACGCCGCTGGCAATCGCGCCCAAACAACCACAAATACAAGGGCGGCCCCGCATCACCTTCCGCTTGCCGTGCGCAAACCAACCTGCAGAGCGCCCGAACATGTAGGACACATGCACACTCCACCTCAAGATACAGGGACGATGTCAAACATGGAACACCTCCACAAGACCAGTGGACGCCCCCGCCCATCAACACCACCTACGATGGACATCGGAGTCCACCACATGAGCCCGCAACAGCCGCGCGCACCACCCGGATCCATTACAGACCTGCAAGCAAAGCAGTCCGCTGGGCAGCCCGAGTGCGGATCACCAAGGATAATGACAACCCAGAGACGACCAAAGAACACAGTGCGGTTTGAGGCCCGCTCCCCGACTGCCGCAGTCCTGCCCCATCTCTCCTACGATCGCCTCCTCCACTCCCAAACTTGACCCCCGATCACCTCCACCAAAATGCAAGGCCCAGGAGCCCCTCCGGCGCCATCTCGGCAAGATCCCGGCTCACGCGGCCACCCACCGGCACGCCTGCGCAGACACAGCCGCCGCCAGCAACGGCATCAGGGCCGCGCGGTCGCCAATTCAGGCAAGGGCTTAATTTACAAGAAACTCCTACATGACCGCAAAATATGGTCAGGGCTCGGACGTGCCCCCGCAGCCAAGGATCCCACACCGGCAACCAGGGAAGCACTCACTGCAAAAACCTGACCCCCACTCCTCATGGGGCCCGGGGACAACTGCCACGGCGCCCGACTGTCCCCCCGCACAGCCCCACACCACCGGCAAAAGACTACGTTGGAGGGGGGGCCAACAACCCCCCTGCACTCACCGGACAGTGCCGACGCCAGGACCCGACAGCGGAAGAACCGACGCCAGACAATGGACCCATCAGAACACCAAGATCTCGCGTGACAAAATTTGCGTGGCCAGGAGCGCAGGAAATACGCGTGGCCAGGAGGAGCGGCGCAGGAAGCAGAGGAAGATCTGGGGGGGGGTGAGGCGCCTAAAAAGGGGGTCTAGCCTCGCCCACCCTAGGGCACGCCTCCCCACGACAAACCCATTGGGGGGCCTCCCTTCCCCGAGGCGCGGCCTCACTAGCGAGGCGGAGCCGGGGGGGGGGGGGCTTCCGACGGGCGGCCACTAGAAGGCTGCCCTGCTGATGTCCCCCTGCGTGGGACGCGGGCAGCGGCATTTCTTGTTTAACACGGCAACCGCTTAACCAAAGCACTGGTTATATTCAACCCTTCATGCACGGGGCGTTGTAATGCCCAGGCCTGTAAGCTGGCCGGACTCAGACCTGGTATCAATTCAAAATGGCCACTACATTTATGGCCCTCACTTCAATGACAAAAGCACGGATGGGGTTCTGAACATCAGCGGCGCGTTCGCTGGAGCGGGGGAGTGTCACCCACTGCTGAAAGGCAGTGAATTCAAGTATGAAAAATAAAATGCTAATAAAACCACTTTATTATCATTGTATTTGGAGTCCTGCACTGCAGGCTGACCGCCATGAGCATCTCAGCCAGTTAGGGAGAGGCGGGCCATCCTGACGGGCTGCAGCTGCAGCAGCAGTGCGCTTGCTGGTTTGGCCGGCTCTCTTATAAAGTTCAAACAGACATGCGCATGCAGATCTTTCCAAACCTGAGCTGTGTTGCACAGGTAGGTGGTGAACTGGCACAGGCTCCCAGTCCCTTTGTAAGTGCAAACCCGGCCCATTCAGACCAATGTCTGTGCTTCTTTCATGCTGGGAAATAGCGTTACCAGCATAAGAGCAGCATCTGGATTGCCCCTGGGAGTCTGGGAGCCTGTGCAGTCCACCACCATGGACTGCCTGGACTCGGGACGGGAAGAGAAGAGCACCGAGGCGGCTGCAGTAGGTAAGTAATCTTTAGTTTTTATTCCGTCCGTCTGAAATGTTTTTGCTGTCGTTCTGTACCAACAACTGCTCTTAAACTGCTGCAGAAATCCACTTTGTAACCAAAGCTCGAAGGAAGGGTCTTGTGTAACTTTAATGAGCTGCTCATCGGTGCACACACTCTGAACCTGTAGCTCCTGAAGAAAGTAGCTGTGCACTTGTCTGGGACAGAAAGCCTTAGGATCCTTCACCCCTAAAAAAGCACCCCAACTCCTGCTATAGAACTTCCAGTCAGTGGCGGCTCCTCCGCTAAGGCGGAGGAGCGTCGCCCATTGCTTTTTGCAGCGTAAAAAAAGCTAAAACAAAATGATAATAACCCGAGGTTATCATTTTAGTTTTCCCCGTAGCGGCGTCTTTGTGGGGCGGGGTTGCTCTCAAAGCAGGGAGAGGAGTGGTGTGCACTCCCTATGTGAGCATGAATGCTTGGCTGGCCCTTTCGGGCCGGCCAAAACAGTCCTGCTGTGCGCATGCTGCCTGCGTGGAGAACATGCCTATCCCTCCAGCCCCTGGCTGAATGCCGTGTCTCGGCGATCAGACCAATCACAACGCTGCATTGCAGCATTGTGATTGGCTGCAGGGAGCCTGGGAGCCCTGGTGCTTCCTGCTTCCTGTATCCCCAAGAAGCCAGGAACAGAACGTAGGAGAGGCTGCGGCCAGCCGGGAGGTAAGAGGTTTTTTTTTAACCTATTTCCCCCCCGCTCCTTCCCCCCCCTACCCCACCCGCTGCTGCTAATGGGTAGCAGCCGCTGCTGCTTCCAGTTCATTTTCCGCCTCTAGGAGCTGCTGAGGAGCTACAAGGAGCAGCATTGCCAGGAGATGGGGGGGGGGGAGGGGTGTGAGCCATTACTGAGGGTACTGTGCATTGAGGCCTTCCCACTGGAGGCCATACACTGGGTGCTAATCCACAGCCTGTACCCGAGACGCTTCCATCACCTACCTGAGGTGGATTCAATGTGGCCCCGCTCCCAGAGAGGGAACCTGATGTGGGTGCCGAAGTCCACCACTAACCTCAACACCTTGTTCAGTGACCCCTCCACGGGCCACATGTGGAAGCATAAAGTGAACTCGAGGTTGCAGCAGATGTACGACCCCTCAGGTAGAACAATGTCGTCTTAGCCCTCTACCTGCCTGGGGGTCGCACCCTGAAACTGGGAAAGAGCACCCTCCTGGATTGCATGGAGGCCAATGAGGCGGCAGAGGGTTGGTGGGTGGGGAGATAGCAGCCGTGCCCTGAGACACCCCAAAGACAAATACATACCGAAAAGCGGGCAGAATATATAATTTACGAACAAACCTCATTTGTAGGGTAGTGATTCCCATTTTTCATTCACTTTTACATCCTTATTCATGCTCAGCATCACCGCTTCTTCGCACTCCTTCTCTCACCGTGTCCTGACACCGAAGGAAGCGCTCTCTCCGACCAACTAACAAGAACCAACCGCAGCCTTCTGATTTATACCAGTTGGGAAGTTCACCACAACCCTGCAGATTGGGTGTGGATTTTCATGTTGTAACTACTGCTCACGTAAAGCGCTGCAATACCTTCAGGTTGAGTTCGCACTATATACAACCACAAACAAAATATATTGCTTTCATATTCAAAGATAAAGCAGCGTTTTTACTGAATAAAATAGGCATGTTCTACCCACCCAAGAAAGCGATCAGCACAACCCGCTGCTGTGAAATAAATTCTGCTTCTTACATTTTGCTAAATTTTAAAGTGAAACTCTCAGAAAATCCACTTCAACTTGGCATTTCTTCGTGTTAAACTGCGTTACTCCTTTCACTCTTTCATATCTGGTAAGAGCTGCAGTAATACATACAGAAACGGTACATAGTTAACACAAAGGACTTTTATACAGGTATTTCAATCTTTTTAACTGAGTCTGGCAGAAGAGTCCAAACGTTATGTGAAATATTCTAGTTCAGCTGGTGCACCCAGAGCATGTCATTGTTCCATGAGGTTAAAGTAGCCCGTGGGCTCAGGGAGGCCATGTCTGGGTCACAACATAAGTCATGCCCAACTTTTACTCCTCACCACTTTTAAATGTCACCAGCCGCCACTGTTTTTGAACAATGAACGTTGCAAACGTTAAGGTAATCCACATCAGCGATTTAATTCAGGTATATATTTCACATGTTTTACCTAATCTTGCATTCCCTAAATTTCCAGGATGTTGTGTTTCTGTATTTCATTTTTGTGTAGCATATTACTCTTGTATAGTGCATACTTTAAATTCAGTTCATCTAGGTTTTTATAATGGGCCACGGTTGAGATCTGGAGTTGAGGATGAAGGCGGTGTGAGTTTCTCACATGGCTTGTCATTGAGTCAAAAAGGTGTTCTGAATGCATGGCCATTCAATCCTTGACGTATACATAAAGAAAAAAAGCAGCCGGGTCAAAAGAGACTGCACCACCAGACTCAGTCACTAGCACTATGCAATATTGCCCACCTCAAACGTTCTGCTGCTTGTAGAACGTGAATAAATACTTAGAAATGGATTGAATGAGAGGCAATATGATAACACAGATGAGTCAGGTACAACACAAAACAGATCGCATAAAGATGTATTGTATCTTCCGTCTTTTTCGCTGCTCACCAGTCTTGTTACGGGACGCCACTTATGGAGACGGCTCCGGATAGCCTATTTGGATGTGGCTAATACCACCATTCAATCAGACTTCATACAGATATTGAACGATTATTCTTGGTTCATTGAGCCTCATTTTCATCATACTTTAGTTTGACAGATCTGATGTCCTTTTTGCTTGCTGCTCATTTCGTCAAAATGTATATCCTACACTCATCATTCTGCCCTGAAGAAGCCCATGTTTGGGCGAAACGCGTTGGCTGGCTGTTTTTATGAAGTACAACAAGAATAATAAAAGACGGAAGATACAATACATCTTTATGCGATCTGTTTTGTGTTGCACCTGACTCATCTGTGTTATCATATTGCCTCTCATTCAATCCTTGACCCCTCTGCAAAATGCACACAGCAATGGCCACGGCGAACCGTTCGAGTCTCGTTCAACATCCTCCCTGTGTCTAAAAGGAAAATAAATGAATGTGACATTGGGTGCCATAACTGGGGCTATTGTAAGTTGCCCCAGTACCACTGAGTCGAGTTTGTGCTGTGTTAAAAAGAAAAAAAAGAAAACCCACTTTGTAAGTTACTGGCAGACTGCTTTGTAGCACTAAGCAGCGTGGGGTGTGCGGCTGAGGGGCAGAGAACGCAATGTCCACTGTCCCATTGGTTCCAGCATGTGATACCAAAACAAGACACTTTAATGGAAATAAAAAGTTGCATGGTGTTGACCATCAGTTAGGTCCACTGGGCTATTGAGAATGGTCTGGGGTGAGCGTGGTATTGGTGGATGCGCTTCAGTTAATCAGACATACCACACACACTCTATTTCTGGGAGAAGGTGGGCTCAGTTCTGTCCATGGTAGAGTGATGGTGTTCATGATGCTGGCCTGCCCTGTTAACGCCCACTTTGTCTTTTCCCAGAATGCTCTGCTTTGGTCTGTTCGCCCTGATTCTGAGTTGGGCATCGCTGGCGGCAGATACCTCAGTAGCTGTGGTAAGTGCACATTCTGTGTGTTTGACTTTGTTTCTATTTGGGTCTGGGTCTGGGTCTGTCCCTGTCTTTCATAGTGATAGACATTGCTGGAGTCAGAAGGATGCGAAGGCTGCTGTCTGTAAAAGGCAGTTATAAAAGGACGATTCTTTCTCTCTTGTGTGCATTTTGGCAGCTGTAATCTATTGATGGAACGTAGCTAGAGTGTCCAAGAGGGGTGCCGTGACTGGACAGAGGCCAGACAGGTGCCAGCAGGGTTTCAGGACAGAGATAATTTCTCAACAATGACTGTAAAAACCCTTAAGGTGACCCACATCAGGAATGCAGTTCCTGCTTTCTTTTCTCATGTTCTACTTCATCTTGAACCCCCTTGCTGTTTTCTAGATGCCATATTTCTGTATTATCATTTGCATGCATCATATGACTGCCGTATAGTGCATTCTATGAACGGGCTGGTCTCCAGGTTTTTGGAAAGTGGTGCAGGGAGAACAGGAATGAATGATACACTCTGAAGATAATGCTTTTTCCACAGACCTTATTAATGTTGAATTCACATACTCTCATTTTCATTCTTAAAACATTTTCTATTCTAATTATTCTGGGTGCCGATGGACACTGTTTACTTGTTTATTTGGTACTCCTTAACAATCCTTGGCTAAGCAAGTAGGTCTGGCTCGTTTGTTTTATTTCTCAGTGCAAGAACACAAAACTCAGTGGTATTCAAAGATTGTTCAGATGACACTTTGTGGAGCCCAGGATTTTAGTTTGCATGTTTTAAGCCTTGCCCTTAATTACATATGCCACACCTCTTGGAAAGGATACCTAGTCGCGCATCGCTTTGGCTGTGCTCCTTTTAGAGACCCCCACCATTTTCACCCGCTTAGAACACAGCCCACACCATTTTGCAGATTCGACCTACAACTCCACAGATGCTTCCGTATCGTGTCAGGTTAACCACTGACCCTTAAATCTGCAATTTCTCCATGTAGTCAGCAGTGAAGCCCCCGGGATGTTCAAAGGAGGCTTCTAAGTGGGTCTGTGATTTGATTTACGGTCTGTCTGCATCTTAATTGGGCATTCCTCGCTGGAGGGCTGGGGAGAGGGTGCAGCCTGCTTCAATTTAAGATTTCCCCTGTGGTATATAATGTCCTTATCCCAATTATCCTTCCCTCTTGAGTTCTGTTTCCCACCCCTCCCCCCACTTCCTTTGCTCAGCCTCAGAGCCCGAGAGAGATGCCCTGGAATCTGGACCACGTACTCCAGGCAGTGCTGAAAGAGTCTTTGTCTCATCGAGGAGCTATCCTTTGAGTGGCAGTGAAATCAGACCGTATCCCTGTGAAGTGTGGTGCCTGAGACAGGTGTGTGGAAGACCTGGGGGCAGCGGGTGCACAGTCACTGCCCTTTGGTCTGTCTGCGTCTCTTCCATTTTAGATTTGCATGGAATCTACCGTCAATGTCGTGTTCACATACTGGAACCTGCCCTTCTGCATAGTGCCAATATCGGCAACAGTTGTCCCAAAACACATAAGTACATAAATAAAACACATGACACTGTATTGTAAGTGGAGAAATATTGCTGCAGGTATATTAGCATAACCAATATGCACACATGGTGGGTTATCTTACGGGCGATCCCAGGGCAGGCCAGCCCCTATGCCGCCTGCCCGTCTGATAAGCCTAGAGTCACCATGGCAACGCCAAATGGTGGATACCAAATATTGGGAGGGGCCACCCCTCCCATCCGTGGACCACCAGTCCACTTGCTTTACACGCCCCCCGTGATGGGTGGGCGGAGCATACATGGCAGCCCCCTGTTGCTCAGACCCACAACCGCCTGTCGGCTAACGGGGCGCCGTCGTTCTTCCAGGGGACACGCTAAAACATCCCTGGGTATCCTGGCTTAGCACCCCGCGGTGCTGCTGCATGATGTACCCCTTGGTATGTGCAGACCCTGGATCGCCCTGTAAATCCTCCACAGCCTTGGGAGTGGCCACCGTCACTACCAGGGCCCCCCACCAAGGTAGACCTATTTACTTACAACCTGCTGCAGCCAAAGCTTCCCCTAGGACCAATAGGCCCAGTCTATTCACAACCCGCAGCTGCCAAGGCTTCACCAAGGTCAAGTAAAATCCATGCCTAGAGTGGAGAGGTGCACCCCATCACCCTCCAGACACCCTGTTGATTTGGCGTGTAAAAGGCCATGCCTGATGAAGCCAAAGCCTCTTTGCTCAGTGAACTTGCGCATGGCGCTGTTGACACCTCAATGGCTTCTCCTGAGCGGGCTCCTTGCCAAGGTAGCCTATTACTTACAACCTGCTGCAGCAAAAGCTTCCCCTAAGTCCAGTAGGAAAAGATCCATGCTCCAACTAGAGAGGTGTACCCCATCACCCTCCCGGCACCCTGTGGATTTGGCGTGAATAAGGCCTTTCCTGATGAAGCCAAAACCAAATTTGCCTTTTAACATACAACATGCTGATAACCGGGCTTCCCCAGGTCCAGCCAAACCAGTCTTAGCCCATGCAGGACCGTAGGTCCGCATGCCCCCTCAGGACAGGTGCCCCCATCCATTCTAAACTCCAAATGGATTTATGACTGAATTAACCTGCCTAAGAGTAGGCGATGGTCCAAAGATACCTTTGCCTGGCTGAAGAACAAAACCTATTCAAGCCACTCCTGTCAGGAGGTGCCAGTGTGAGTGTAGTTAATAGATGACAAGCCCGCTCTACTTCCTCTTTCCCTGTCTGAGTCTAGCCCTAGTTGGAGTGAGCCCATCGCATTCCGTCAGTCACCACCAACTGTGAAGCCTTGCCCTCCTAAATTCTGCTAATATACCAGGGAGAGACGGGACAGAGTTACCTCAGAGGAAAGCCAACGTGTACAATTCTTCTCTATTTTGAATACTGGGAAAGCCAAATGTTCTCCTGCTATTTAGAAACCCAAAAGTGTTACCCCGGGGCTTCCCTTAATCATATGGACCATATCGCCCTTATTGGATGACTACTTCCACAACCTGGTACTAAGTGGTCCTACCCGGATCTGCACCTGAACCAGAGGTCGGACCCAAGCCCCTCTAAGTTCTGCTGCTCGACCTGCCTGTTAACATGAATCCCAGGACAAACCACAGGCATCTAACCCATGTTTGCCATGCCTGAGCTAAAACACCTCTGGGAGGCAAAACCCCAGCTAACCCCTATATGTATTCCTAATGTTCGCTGACAACTGCCAAGGGAAACGCGCATAACTGAAGCAACTGGCGCCATGCTCATCAAATCTCAATTCCCCCTATTCTGACTGCAAAATGTGCTCATGTGGTTGACCGGATGAGTGCTCCCTCCCATCCCTATGATTATGGAGCTGCAGCAGTAGATGCTAATGATGGGATAACGAGCACCGCTAAACAGACATGGAGTGATCCTGAGAAAGAAACGGTTGGACCACAACCACCACCATATCCCGCCTGTAGTCAGTGAGGTTTACGTTGCCATCTGCAGTAGTGCAGCGACAATTTGCCGCCATCCAACCTGTGCAATATCCTGTTCTGGGCATCCCCCACATTCTTCCACTGGGCATCTCTGCCTGATGTCAGTGACCTAGGTAAAATATCTCCCTGCCAGGCAGCCTGGCATTGAAAATTACATCACCTACACCGTGAGAACCCTACCTGCCAAGCGATTTCGCTCAAATCTTGCCTGGCCTTCCTACCTTCCCAGATGATCCAGCAAGCTTTGCTGTACTCGGTCGATTGACCTGACCAAACCTCAAACCCACCAGTTTGGGCCACATAACCTGCCCCCAAGACTCTTCTGCACAACCAATGAGCAGGAATGACAGAAGGGAAGGGGCCCCCGGTAGTACTTAAAAGTTTCCTACTGCCTAACCAGCTGTGCCCCTTGGAAGGCTACCACAATCGCTTAGGATATGAGCTTCACTCAGCACAACCCTTTCATCCTGGACCTACCTCCAACTGATGTGTAGTAAAGCGCGCCGAACCTTAGGGGTCCGCACCCCATCTGACCAACATTGGTGGGACCACACCTGTCTATTCTTGTACTCGTCATCCCAGTTAACCTGGCACGCCTGACGTGTGCCTAGGTACATGGTCCCCTTGCATGGCGGCCTGCCAGCGAGACAAATATCCAATACACGACGAGTACCACTCCCTGCCTTCGCTAGAATCCTGCCTAGCTGGATACGCGAAGGTGAGCAGGCATAAGAATCAGAACCTAACTGTGCCTGAGCATAGGGCCTAGAATTCAAACGGAGAGAAAAGCGTGGTGCACTGCCGCACAGCTTGGCCCCTCTACCACTTCCCAAACCTTGGAAGCAAGCCTTTGCTGGATGCCCTCAGATCCTAGCCGTGCGCGCCTCACCCAGGGGGTTCCCTTACTAACGAAGCTTTCGTCCTACTGCTAGCCGGCTTAACGCTCAGTGTCCCAGGACATGAAATGCTACAGCCAACACATAATCTACGGTCTCCGACCGCCAACGAAGGATAATGTGTTCACCAAAACCCTGAAAAGAACATCACTGGCCCAGAGACAAGGCAAACAATGCTAGGGCCAATCAGCCGCCTCCCTCCAAAATTTTCTGCTGGTTAATTGACCAAAACTGGCCGGTACCTTAAGTAGTAATTATCTTGCGCCGTTATCCAAAGTACCCGCACTTGCTGGTACTGCACGAGCACTCTGGCCAGGTGCGAATTGTGTTTCCTCAATATTCTGGGATAGTGTTTTCAACATACAAAGACAGCCGCGGCTCACTGATATTACTGCAAATAATATTCTGTCACCTCCTTGGTGCATCACCTTGGCCTTCCATGACAGCACCGTCCCGTGAACTTCCCAAGCCCCATATAGGCCCCCCCTGCCTACTCACTGCTCCCTACAGCAGGACAGTTGTGTAACTCTAACCAGGACTCACCAAAGCGGCCCCCTCAGTTAGGTCCACACTTAGCTCCTGCTGTGCTGTAAACATAGAACAACACAACTACCCAGCTTTGCTCAGGCAATTCGTAAGGGGTCAGACCGGCCACTAGCACGCCGCGCAGCTACTAGGTGCACTGAGGCGGCCGCCCTCTAAGGGGGCGGGCCGCTACGCAACCCCCCCCCCCCCCACCCGGGCAGCCTTACAGTGATGTAAGAATTGAACTGAGACCTGCTCTTACGCCTGCACTATCACACTGGGTGCCGCAGTGACATCTAAGTGTGAATGGACGTCCTTGCAGTGCTGCTCACTGGAGCTAAGAGGTGCTCTTGAATCAGTGGCATCTTCTCTTACTGAAGAGACATCACTCGGGGACCATCTACTCTTAAAGCAGTGACATCACTCTGGGAGGATCTGCTTCTCCTGCAGTTCACTCCCACTGGACCTTGAAGCTTCAGTTACTCGTCCTACTGACATTATCTTGGTTGGACCTTTGTCAGGTGCAAGGCCCGCTAAGCAATTGACTCTGTGTTTGAATCCTCTAGTGGAATAGGTCATACTTCTTGGCTCTAAATTCAATTCAATTAAAAAATCTTTATTTCGGTCAGTTTCGACCCTAAAAGATAGTTATAAAACACTTTAGTTTAAATACAATCGATATAAATATACAAGTTACAATTGAACATAGTTGGAGCATTTTAATAAAATGGCAGTTGGATTACCTATTTCATCTATCGCCATTAAAACTTATATATTACAATAAATACAATAAAAGCTAGGCAAAATTAACAAAGGCAACATTGATTTAAAAACCATAACTTTTTCTTCTGTATATACATCCATTTCTATTTGGGTGAAGGCTCTAAATACACAGGACACCCCTCCTCGGTCATTGTGATTAGACCACGTCCATCCGCAAGCCTTACCCAGACCCCCATGTCGCAGTGGTTAATATAAATGTGCCCATTCTCCTTATAGGCCCGCATCTGATTCAGAGTTTCAAAGCACCGTTTAAGAGGCATTACTATCATTCATGTGTTTACCTGAGCATCTGTCCTAAAGCTGGCATTCAACATCCTCTCTCCAACTCCAATTTGATGTAGAATGTTCCAAATGCAAGCAGTTATAAATAAGTCAGTTTAAACAAACTACAAAATCTCGTTTAGATTTCTCCTCTGTATCACCTAGCGCTTTTTCCTGAATGGAAATGTTACTGTGGCACTCGACAATTTTTGGAATGCCTCTATTCCACTTGACATATCTTGGAATGCCTCCATTCCACTTGACATATATCTTGGAATGCCTCTATTTCACTTGACATATTTTGGAATGCCTCTATTCCTCTGCACTACTAATTATATTGTGCAGAGTTCAATGTCAGGCTCCTTCATAATTCACTGAGAGGGTTCCTTAATGGGCCTAGACCAGTGGTTCTTAATCTGTGGTCCGAGAACACCTGGGGGTTCGCAAGACGACTTACAAACATTATTAAAATTAATCAATTAAAATGAATAAAGCATATACAAATAAAGAAGCAATATTTGATCTTTTTTTATTTTGCAGTTTTATATAGTGCAAACTCGACCCGAGGGTACTGGAGCGCTTCACATGAGCACCAGTTACGTTACACAAGGACACATTCATGTTTTTGTTATGCAAAAGGAGATTAAGAGATTTGCCTAGAATCACAGGATGTTCAGCCGACCCAGAGACTCAAACCAAGTTACCCAGCTTCAAAGTCGGCAGCTCTGGTCGTTATGCCACATCGTCTTTTTTTGTTTGGTGCATATTTGTTTTTGTATCTTTTAGTATTGTTTTGAGGTACGCATAATAGAAAGTGTTTACGTTACTGTTTTTTTTAAACTTTATTTATTGATTTTCACAATAATCGTTGAAACCTAATACAGTACAGTTTAGCATTGACTATGATTGGTGTTGATACCAGGTCCATATATATGCGTGAGCCATCAAAATAACCATTAAGTATGACAATCCTGGATAAATTGCTTGGGGGGGTATGTTGCTGTGGGGGCGGTGTATCTCCCATGTCCTGTACGGTCAACAAGTATGAATGGAGTGGCTGCCATATGTCAAGAGGCCTAGAAACAGGTGGTTGCATCAGTGCGTGCGTGTCGCTGTTTGTGTTGCAATATGTCATGCTCTGTAACCATGTTTTCAATGTGAGTGAGAGATTGCTGCCCCAATGTAAAGCTACTTCCCTTTTTGCAAGGAGAAGCGCAGTTGCAACAAAGTGTATTTTGGATTTAGGGAGATCGTGTTTGTGTTCCATGAGCGCCAACAGCGGAGAGGGTGCAAGTTTCATTTCAATCATACGTGAGAACTCCATAAAGACCGCCCCGCAATACCTAGCAATCTTATTGCATGTCCAGACCATGTGTGCAAAATCTGCCTCTGGGGAATGACATCTGGAGCAAGTGTGCGGCCGGAACGGATCCATGCAATGCAGTTCGCTCGGTGTCGCGTACGCCCAGCAGAGAAACTTAAAATGTAGCAACTTGTGCCTGTGATTAGGAGAGACTCAACATATTTGTATACAGCAACGGCTCCACTGGGCATCCGAGATGGGGTGGCCCAAGTCTTGCTCACAGGCAGCACGTACTCCAGCGTGCGGACTGGGGAGTAGGGACACAGCAGCCCTGTATAGCCGAGATATTAGATGGTCCCCACTTGTCTTTAATAATAATTCCTGTCAGAAGAGGGACTTCAGGGGGCTAAAGCGGGTATGTTGGAATGCTAGCCCTAAGAGCCCTCTGCAACCTTTGCAATATAAAGTGGTCCATCACTGTGGCTTCACCGAAACTTGGGTCTTCCGTACACGAAAAGACGTGACCATTGGGGAACTGGTCTCCGAATGTTACCTGGTGGAACTTTGCCAGTGTGCGTTTCACTAGTGTCTCCTGAAGGATGGAGACCCAGCCATTTCTCGCCAATGGTGGTGAGGAGGAGTACAAGAGCTGGGACCCAGTCACACCGAGCAATCGGCACCAAGTCCAGATCATTGTGGGGAGTGTCTGAATGTCCTGTGGGTCACATGGCACCCCCACCGGCAAAAGTGTGTTAAGGGGCGCTGTTAGTGCGAGGTCTGCTTCTGGTCGAAGGTATGGTATCCTGGCGTCCACATGGTACCAATGCCGCGCAAAACTTGCCTGCGCAACATAGTAGTATACGTGGAAATTTGGTACCCCAAACCTGCCCCACTCATACGGCAACATCAGGGTGTCCCATCTTATCCGGGGCTGTCTACCACCCCACTCTAGTCTGATCAAATGCGAGTGAATAGTTGAGAAAAAGCTGTTATACAATGGGATGGGGATATTCTGGAATAGGTACAGGAATTGAGGAAGAACAATCATTTTAATAATGGCAATTCGTCCCACCATTGACAGGGGCAGTTTTAGCCAGCTCTCAATGTTGCGCTCTATTCTCTCAATCGCCGGACCATAATTAAGCTGCGTCCCTGTGTAAGTGAATGTAGAGATATTTTATTTTGAGTCGTCTCACCATGTCAGGGGGTATTCCGCTGTCCTGTCACAGTGCACAGGTGTAAGCGGGAAGACCTCAGACTTCCCCCAGTTGATGCAGAGGCCTGAAAGAGCGCCGTACCTAGTGATTTCGCGAAGGAGTGGCGCTAAGTTATCAACAGGATGCTGCACGTTAAGTATAATATCAGCATAGAGAGTGAGCAGTAAAGGACCAGTGTTAAACTGCAAACTGTGATGCATATGTTTCTCTTGTAGGTGCCGTTCCAAGGGATACATTGCTATGACAAACAGCAAGGGGGAAAGTGGGCACCCCAGCTGCATCCCCCATGTGAGCGGAAATGATGACGTTAGTGTGGCGTTTAGGCGGATGCGTGCTATGGGTCGCGTGTACAATAATTTGATAACTGACAGGAACCATTCCGGTATCCCGATTCGGCCAAGCATGGCGTAGAGAAAGGACCAATCGATGGAGTCGAATGCCTTCTCCGCATCGAGTAGCACAGCCGCCGCAGGCACCGAGGGAGATATTCTATGCAGGGTAGCAAACAACATGCGAAAGTTCAGGGCAGTCGACTTGTGCGAGATGAACCCTGACTGTGCAGGTGATATCATTTGGTCAATAATAAGAGAGCCATGCCGCCAATCCCTTGACTAATATCATGTTATCAAAGTTTAGCAGAGAGAGTGGTCTATAAGAACCACGTTGAAACTGGTCTTTTCTTGGATTAGGAATAAGTGTTATAACCGCCACCCCTGCGTGGGAAGAGCTCTCCCGATTCTACCGCCTCCTGATATACGTTGACGAGGTGCGTAGACAGAAATGACTTAAACTTCTTGTAAAAGCAGCCGGAAAACACATCGAGCCCCAGTGCTTTAGAACGATCCATGGCATCTATAGCCTCAGTTACTTCGACTTCCTTTAATGGTTCCACTAAGAATTCACGATGTGCTTTGTCAAGCCAGACCAAGGCAACCTCGTCCAGGTATTCCCTATAAACAGTCACGTCAGCAGTGGCTCTGGAAGTGTATAAGTCTGTGTAATAAGTGAGCACATCCTTGAATACGCCTAAGTTGCCTTTTATTCGCGATCCGTCCTGTCCTTGTAATTTGGCGATGTATGTCTGCTTACGAGTTTGCTGCATTAACCTGGCTATGGTCCTGCCCGGCCTCTCTCCTTCCCCATATCACCTGGCCACCGCTTATTTCCCTAAATAGTGCGTCTCTCGCTCCGCCGCCTCACGGAACACAGCCAATAAGGAGGCATGCGTGGTAAGTGAGCGGTGTGGGATAAGGCAGCATCGCTTCCATCAAGTTCCACCAGCTGCATTGCTGGGTGCGACAATGTGTGACGTAGGTCCCTGAGCACCCCAGCACTCTTTGAGATGCATGCTTAGTTACCTCAGTGCCAGTGCTGAGCGCAAAATACTCCACAATTGCTCCCCGAAGTTCCGGTTCGAATACAGTGTCCCGTAGGGCCATATCCGGGAATCGCCACGGTCTTTCCACCCCTCCGGCACCAGGGATCCGTAGCTGTATCACAACGGGGGAGTGGTCTGACAATGTGCGTGGAAAATGTCAAACTGCACTAACCCACAGCATTACTCCCGCAGTTAGGAGCCAGTAATTCAGCCGAGTCCAGGTGTTGTGTGGAGCTGAATAGTGGGTGTATTCATTCTGGTTGGGGCTATGGTACCCCCATGCATTGACCAGTCCGTAAGCTTCTCTAATGTCCGCTAGTGAACGCCTAGCTCTAGACTTTGTCTGCCGTGGATGCTGTGCTATCCCTGTCCGGATCTAGAAGTATATTGAGATCCCCTTCCAAGCAGATGTGCTCGATTTGTGGGTCTTCATTGTTTGGTGCATAAACATTAACTGGCTGCACCGAATGCTCCAGCAAACACCCCTTGATGAGCAGGAAACGCCCTGCTGCATCTCTATGGACTGCTACCTCCCTAAAGGGGACCCGCATATGTATCAATATTGCGACCCCTCTAGCATAGGAACTGTATCCTCCAAAGTATCTGTGTGCACCCCAACTGGCAGCCAAGTTGGATTGGACCGATGATCCCAAGTGTGTTTCCTGCAGGAAAGCAATGTCCACCTGGTGCCTTTGTAAATAATGAGTTACTTGTTTACATTTTCGAGTGTTATTTAGAACCCGGACATTCCAGGACACCATTGTAACATTAGCTTCTGGTTACACTCTATTAGCAATTGTCTGTATCAAAGCTGTGCGAACTGTAACGACCTGCATAGCTATTACTGTACTGCAATAAGAACAATCGAATAAACTGTTTTGCAAAAAACTTTTCGATCACCCAGTGTTCCCCCACACATCCTCCACATCAACCATCGGGGGAAACACCCAACCCTCCACTATAGAATTTAAACATAAACGGAAAGTGAACATTCTACAATTTTGTGGTAAACATAGAAAGTACATCTGCACTAGGTTGGTGGCAGCGTCACGTCGAGTCCCCGGGGCAGCCGGATCAATGGAACCTATAAAGGTAAAGTACAGTCCACCTCGTGTGGCAGTCCCCATCTTAGTGGCACGCGAATAGCAATATATGAGTTATGTGATCAGCAGTTACTCATTCAGGCTAAATGCAACAAACCATCGGTAACGGTGACCATGTCTATCTAACTGGCAGAGAAGAGATCTGCGCTTGCACCGAGTCCGGGATATTCGGTGAATGGTGCGGGGAGGGAGATCCACGCTGTAGCTCCGACCTGGAGTAGGCCTGGCAGAAATCCTGGGCATCATGCGGAGAGTCAAAAACATGTTAGCGGCCATCCAAATCTACCTTTAGGAGGGTGGGGTACAGCATACCGTAGCGCAGTCCTAGTTTATGGAGATTTGCCTTGACTCCCGCGTATTTCCGTCTGGCCTCCTGCACATCGCGGTGAAATTCGGGTAAATCAATATGGTGGACCCCTGCCACTCAAGTGGGCCTTTTTCTCGAGCCATCCGCAGAGCGGTGTCCCTGTTTTTAAAATTGAGAAGATGGGCTATTATTGGCCTTGGGGGGCAACCCGGATTCGGGCACGTTCCGAGCGTGCGATGTGCACGTTTCACCACAAAGGTAGAGGTGAAGGAGTACCTTCCAAACAAATCAATCAGCAGCGTTTTAATGAACCCATCCAACCGCCTAGTGTTGGTTGACTCAGGCACACTAACCACCTGTATGTTGTTGCGCCTCCAAATCATTGTTCTTGATGGCAATCGATTTAAGTTGTTTTTTCCATGGGGTCACATTTTTTTGTAGCTCGGGTGGCACCATCCCCCAAATCGGAGATCCTGCCCTCTTCTGTCATCAAGCGCCCCTCCTGTTGATTAAGCCTGATGCCCATGGTGTCTAGGTGCTTGTTGAGGGAGCCAAAACTGGTGTCCAGGACCTTAAAGCTGGCTCTAAGTTCCACCAACATGGCATCCGACCCGGCCACCGAGGCCGTGGGTGCACCGCCACCCAACGCCATGCTGGATCGTTGGGCCTTGGCTCCGTGGCTGTCCTTCTCAAAGGACAGTTTGCGTTGTTTTGGGTCACCCCGGACCATGCCCTGCCCCGGGGTGCCTATACCAGGTCTCTGGGCAAGGCTTCCCCCTCAAGCAGTGCAGTGCTAGTGCGATCAAAGGATGCCATGGGCCGATTTCCAGTAGTGCCCAGTCTCGCAATTGTGGGGCCTGTAAATATGTCACCTGTCTCGTGGTGCGTCCCAGTGTCCTTTTTCTTTCATGAGGGCATGGAAGGGAGGCCTAAACAGGAACCAGTGCCCTGTGGATGCACCCGCTCAAGCGTGTTGCAGCGCTGCTGCAGGGGGCTCCTTGGAGTAACCGTGGCAGCCGGCCTGATGGCCGCCCCCCAGGCTCACCCGTGGATCCTGTCACCACGGGGCCTCTGGGGAGCATCAGCGGTGTTAACTACGGGTAAACCAAGGAAGCAGGACGCCCCAGCTTCCACCGCTCACCTGATGTTCGCCGTGCTCCCTCTCCACTGCACTGCTCCGGTTCCTCCCTCAGCATTTTCCCTCAGTTTGTGCTGCCACCGCCAGCTCCATATAACACAAGCCCCCGGCTTTGCACGTGGGAGTAGGCCTCACTGCATCCAGGCCCGCAACACTGATTCCGTGCAGATGGCAGGCGCTCCAGGGGGGTCGATCGCGGCACCGGAGTTTACAGACAACGCTTCCTCATCTCTGCCGATATTTCGGCTGCGTCGACCGCCATCGGGTGGCCAAATGCCAGGGATCTCGGCAGGGCTTCAAGCCACCGCGGCCATCACGGTCGGTGGCTTGGTCACGCCCTACTTTACGTTACTTTACTCTAGGCCACTCTACTCCACTCTGCTACACTCCGCTCCACAATACTGCACTCTGATATTCTACTCCATAAAACTCTGCTCCACACTATGCCACTCCCCAGCACTCTACTCCACTCTATGCCATTGTAGGACACTACCACACTTGAGGATGCTGTACACAACTTGATCTGTCATTCCATGCCATTTTACTCCACTCTATTCTATGACACACTACTCCACTCCATGCCAATCCACTCTGACCATCTACAACACTCTACTCTACACCACTCTACTCTACAACACTCTACTCCACTCTATGCTACACCCTCTATGCCACTCCACTCTGACACTCAACTCTTACATTGTACCCCACTGTCCTTTCACTCTACAACACTACTCCCTCCACAACACTATATGCTACTCTGTGACATTGCACTTCCCGCCACTTAACTCTACTGTACTCCACTCCACTTCATACCATTCCACTCTGCTCCACTTTACAACACTCCACGCCACTCTCTTTTACCTCATTAACTTTTAGCCAAGCTGAACAGCAGCCACGCTAGTGTACAGCATTGCTAAAACATATTGGGAAAGCCAATAGCTCTTACAAAGGCAAGACCTATTGGCTTTGCCAATGCTTGTTTATTAAAGGGTTATTCAGGGGGATAGCTCAGTATTAGTGCGACTGGGATTTACTTCCCTTTTTTGTCCGATTTTAGCTTAATTAATTTTTTCCTTTCCTTTAGAATGTTAATTGCCGCTGCCGTTCCCTGGTTTGTTCCCTCAATGTGGTTCGCAGCATTACTAATTGAATTGTGCCAGCAAACCATTCCTCTTTACGGCGGGTTCTGTCCTCAGCCTGCACCTAAACAGAGCAACTCACAAAGTCTCGTTTCTCGTGAGACCTGGCTGGCCTCGTTCGCTGCTCCGAAGCTAGACCAACACTCTCACTTGAGGAGGGTGGGGTGACCGGGAACGCCACACCGGGCCATTACAGCTCTTCATTCCTGCAAACCCTTCACAAACGGGATTCCCTCTAAGGAGTAGGAATATCGGGCATATTTTTACTTTATTTTAAACACTGCATGAAGGTAATTTGTTTAACTACTGTACAGGGTGAAAACTATTTGTATCTGTTAAATTCAATCGATTTTGTGTCAAATGACTGACCGAATCTGCAGGAGGTTTCCATTACAATGGCACATGCTGCAGTTTTCCTCGAAGGCTGATTTAAATAATTGTAGGATGTATGCAGAACGGGGTTGCACTTCCCTTCATGGTGAGTCCAATGCATATAAAGGAAGCAACAGGAAAGTGTTCTCAGCGATTGGTTGTAAGGAGTGCGCAGGGACAGTCTGCTCTTTTGCCAATTACTGCATTACATAAGGGAAAAGTGTGCGTAGAGAGACCGCCGCAAACGTTTTTAAAAGATATATGTATTATTGCAGGTGCATGGGCTATACTAAATTCTGCATCGCGTAGTCCCCGAGCTGAATAGTCTCTTGGCACCAGCTCAGGTGCAAGAATGTTCAAAGCAGGGGGTGAAAAAGTGAATTTTGCATATTGGGTGCTCGGTTTCCTATATCAACAAAAACATTTGAGACCATTTGTTGTCTGGCACCGTATGCCCTTTTGTAGTGGTGCCCTAAAGCAGTTGCCTGCAACACTTTTAAAGAAGCACCACTGCTGCTTGGCACCAAAAACAGAAGAATCACCGTCTCCCAAACCAGTGGCACTCAGATTGACCTAGAATGATTAAACGGCGAGTCAGCCCGGCTTGCCAGCCCTTCAGGCTGCTCATAATTCCTTACGACGGCTACTCAACCGATTGAGCTGTATTGCCAATGGTGTGGTAAGAACCATAGCAAAGTTGGAGTCAACGGCTGAACTAAAATATACCACCCTGTCTGTCGATGTATGTACAATTTTGGAAAGGAACTTAGGTCGTGTACACCATCCACCCTGAACCCAGACATCTCACATATTAATTCTCTCAAAGAAGTTATTCGTAGTATTCTCCGAAAGATATCCTCTCACCCGTGCTGTAATTCCATGGAGTTGGGCCTGGTTTATAGTTTCCGGAAGTCAACGTTGACCCTCGATACAAGCAAAGCGTCGCAGAAATGTGCTGCCTCCTCATAAGCCAGAGTCTGAGCCCAATGCAGGCTGTGGACACAGCATGGAAAGACGACAAGATTGTGGGGCTAGGGCGGAAACAGGGGAGTGAGCTGCAACGTACGTGTACCTGCACGCCCTCTGATGACCGGAAACGGAAACCGATCCCACTGCTGTGTCACTCAATGAAATAGAATACCAGATCTGGCCACTTTGAAAATCTATTCACCAGTGAGGGATGGGGCCATGAAGGGGGCGGGGCCTTGAGACCCTCACAGATACGGAGCGTCATTGAAGGGGAGGATTTATGCTCGACCTTGCCTTTCCTAAATCTCGCCAAAGAACAAGTTAAAGGTTTCTGAGGCCACCTGCCAATCCTAGGCATATTTAAAAATCCATCATCAATTTGAAAAGTGCAGAGCATCCACTCACAAAGCGTAAAGTAGGACGTGGTGAAATTTATATCACGCTGCCGTAATTTCAGGGCTTGTGGGTTTTATGTGGAATCAAAAATTAGCTAGCATTCGCGCCAAGAATTTTCAATTCTATTAAGGACACGGAGGCGAGGATTATGCTTCTCTTTCTATTTATTGCTACCCACAGCAGCCAATGAAAACTTTTGTTACATGAAAAAACAACACTTCTCTCATGATGCATATGTCACATCACTTCCTGCAGGGCCCCATAAGAGCCAGCCATACCGGAACTAGTCCTCTTTCTTTGCTCCGAACAGAAGTCCAATAAGTATTAAAGTTCAAAAGTATTAAAGTTCAACAACAACAGCTTCCAACGTGGAAGAACACCAGACCAGCTGGGAAACACGCCACTCCGTACGACGGATCAATCCATCTTCTTGTCAGATCCTGAAAGAATAGAAATAAACAGCCCGTAATTTCTGTCAAAACAGAGTATATACAGCACGGGTGGGCAAGAAATTACATTACAGTAATTTAACCGGGTGGGATAATCCTCGCCTCCGTGTCCTTAATAGAATTGAAAATTCTTGGCGTGAATGCTAGCTAATTTTTGATTCTATTACAGGACCGGAGGCTTCGTATTATGCTAGTTTAACGCTGATTAAAAACAACAGAGGATATATCTCCCACCGGTTTATAGTAAAATTGTTTAAACGTGGATTCAGACGACCAGTCTGCAGAACGCATTATATCTTGCACCGTAGAACCCAACATGAAAGTCTTGGAGGCCATGGCGCCTCGAACAGAATGTGCACCAAACACTTGGGTATCTACCCCTGCCTCTTGCATAACACCTTTCAGCCATCTGGCTATGGTAGCCGCAGTAACAGGTTTATACGGTTTTTGCAGAGCAATTAACAGTTGTACCACACCATCAGGCCTGAGAGACCTGGTACATTCTTCGTAAGTCTTGAGACATTGAACCACACAAAGCTTAGCATTATCAGGAAAAGCATGATAATCCACACAACGTGACAAGGTTTTTGTTCTAGACGTAATATTAAACGAAACGCCCTCTGGAGTAAATACTCTACCTGTAATATCGAGCGCTTTAACATCCGAGGAACGTCTGCAAGCCGCTAGGCAAAGTAACATGGCCAGTTTGGCCGACAACTGCTTCCTGGACAACCTATTGTTGTCCGGCCATCTATTGAAGAGAGACAGAACCAGCGAGACGTCCCACAAAGAGGGATACTTTGGTTTGGGAGGATTGGCTACTCTAATGCCCTTTAGGAGTTTACAGATGAGAGGATGCATCCCCACAGGCTTGCCCTCGATCTGAGAGTGGCCTGCCGAGATGGCGGAGCGGAAGTTATTAACCGAGCGGTAGGCTAAACCCTGCGACGCCTTCTCCGAAAGAAAATTTACAACATAGGGTAATCCTGCCCCCACGGGATCCACATGTTGTCCCACGCACCAACGAACCCAGCATCCCCAGGCTGAAGAATATCGTTTCTTGGTAGAGGGGGCCCATGCCTGATTGATAAAGTTTGCAGCCTGGTCCGAAAATCCTGGCATTTGCCAACGCTGCCTGAAAGTCTCCAGGCCATCAGGGTCAGGTGCCCCGATAGCACCATCGGGTGTGTCTCCCCCTGAGGGCCCTGGAGCATGGTCGAGGACCAAGGGATCCGCCTGGGGAAGTCGCAACTCGCCTCCATCAGCAACGGGAACCAAGGCTGCGACTTCCACAGGGGAGTCACCAGTATCACCTCCGCTTTCTGACGCATCACTTGAGTGAACACTCGGGGAATGAGGATGAACGGTGGAAACGCGTAGTTCAACTGTTGAGACCACTCCTGAGCCAAGGCATCCGTCGCCAGCGCCAGAGGGTCCGGCCTCCAGCTGAAAAACTGCGTCATTTGACGGTTCAGCCTGGAAGCAAATAGGTCGATCTCGCAGCGTCCCCAAATCTCCTGTAACCAGTGAACCACCCGCGGGCAAAGTTGCCAGTCGCTGTAGTCCTTGAGGTGGCGAGAGTTCCAATCCGCCACCACGTTGGACTGACCCGGAATGTACTCCGCTACCACCGATATCTGGTTGTTTAGGCAGTAATGCCAAAAGGCCTTCGCTACCTCCACCAGCATCGAGGACCTCGTGCCCCCCAATTTGTTGATGTATCGGACTGCCGACACGTTGTCCATCCGAAGAAGGATGCAACATGAGATCTGCCGGGGGGCCAACGTCCGGATCGCAAAGGATCCTGCGAGGAGCTCCAGACAATTTATGTGAAGATTTAACTCCTCCAGGGACCACCGTCCCCCTGTGGACATATTTCCGCAGCGCGCTCCCCAACCCCAACGGCTGGCGTCGGACTCTATGACCACCTCTGGCAACGAGCCGAAGATTGCTCTGCCGTTCCACGCCTCGACGTGGGCCAACCACCACTGCATCTCCTCCCTCACCTCCTGGGTGAGGGGGACTACGTCTGTGTAAGAAAGGCCCTTCTGTAAGTGCTGGATCTTTAGGCGTTGAAGGGCCCTGTAGTGCAGGGGGCCTGGGAATATCGCCTGAATGGATGACGCAAGGAGGCCCACTATGCGGGCAATCCCCCTGAGCGAGACCATCTGCTTGGATAGAAACGAGCGTAGTTCCTTCTTGATGTCCCGTAGCTTGGAGCTCGGGAGACAGAGTTGGGCCGTCTGAGAATTTATGACGAACCCCAGAAAGTCTATCGTCTGCGTGGGAGAGAGGACCGACTTCGGTTCGTTGATCACGAACCCCAGGTTCTGCAAAGTATGAATGGTCATGCGCAGGTGCCGAGCCACTAGCTCCGGAGACTGCGCCATAATGAGCATGTCGTCCAAATAGACAATCATGCGAACCCCTTGTTCTCTGAGGTAGGCCACGACCGGCTTCAGCACCTTGGTGAAGCACCACGGTGCTGAGGAAAGTCCAAAAGGAAGGACCAAATACTCGTACCACCGGTTCCGCCATTGAAACTGAAGAAATCTGCGGTGGGGACGATATATGGGAACGGACAGATAAGCGTCCTTCAGGTCCAGACGGACCAACCAGTCCCCTTGTTTCAGTAGATCCGCCAATAGATGGATGCCCTCCATCTTGAAGTGTTTGTAGGTAAGAAAGTGGTTGAAATCCTTCAAATTGAGTACTAACCTGTAACCGCCTCCTTTCTTCTGTACCAGAAAAATATTGCTGCAGAAACCGCGAGGGCCCTCTCTGCAAGGAGCTATCGCGCGTTTCTGCAGCAATGCGTCTATTTCTGAATCTATGAAATCGCACTCGCGTTGGGAAAAAGAAAGCTGTCTGGGGCGCTGTACCTGACGGGGCGTCTGAAAAAACTCTAGTTGGAACCCTTGAACAGTCTGTAGTACCCAAGCGTCTTGTGATATCTGAGCCCAATTGTGAAAGAAATACCGAGTACGCCCCCCCAAGGGAAGAGGAAGTAAATCTGAAGCGCTCACCTGAGGAATCAGCGGCTTGGAATCCTCCACGGTAGGAGCCTTTGTTAAAGCGCCGTTTGTTGAAGCGCTGTCTGGTGGGGTAGAAGGTACCACCACGGGTGGAGTCCCAGTCACCCCTGCCGCGTCCGAAATCTCCTCGCTGGGGACCTTGAGTGTGCTGACGGCCAAACGAGCGTCCCCGCCCTCGTCCGGCCCTATTGAAAACACCGGCGTGAAACACGCGCTTGATCCCTGCTTGAGCCTTGTCCAGGGTAGTAAACGTGCCCACATACTTCGCAACATCCTTAACAAACCGGTCCCCAAAGAGGTTCCCGTCCGCCAACGGCCCAGGTTCCGACGCGGCCAGCTCAGTAAGGTTGGCGTCCATCCGCATTAATATCGATTTCCTGCGCTCTGTCGATATCGCGCAGTTGGCATTCCCTAACAAGCAGATAGCTCGTTGGGTCCAGCCTGCTAGCACGTGTGGATCGATCGCACTCCGAGATTCCTGCGCCTCAAGGGCCATTTCCAAAATTTTTGCCAGGGGCCCGACCACATCCAGGAGCTTGTCTTGGCAACCCCGCCAAGCGCGATCAATCCCTTTCTTGGGATCCTTGGCGAACTTTTTTAGGAACGTTAGCATGCTGGGGTCAATGTCCGGCGTCTCCGCCACTTTGTCCGAGAGGTCCGGTCTTGGGCATTCTGACTTTAGCCTACTGCGCACCTCCTTGTCAAACCCCTTGCGTAAATTCTCGTGCAGGTACGCAGCCACCTCCGGAGCCGGTAACCAGTCCGATGATCGGGGGTGCACGATATCTGCGGGGTTAAAAGTAAAGGGTGTAGGAACCTCTGGGGGTTCCGCATGCTTGGTCTTCCTGGACTTCTTTTTAGGAGGGGAGTCGTCCGGTGTGTCCGAGGAAGTGGACGTAGACTCTGTATCAGTGTCTTGAACCTTCTCACGCTCTCGAGTTGGGCGCGGCAGCGCCTCGTAGGACTGTGAGTGTGGCCAAGGCTGACCCCGGGAATCCCCTGACGTCCCCTCTGTTTGTTTAGGGAAGCCATGCTTCTTAGCAAACCTCTCCAGCTGTTTAGTGATGGGCTTTAAAGCTGTCGCCAGAGCTTGCTGTACAGTTCCAGGAACTGCTTTTTCTAGGGCCTTGCTGACCGACTCCTGGACAGAAGCATCCAGGGCCTCAACAATATTGTCCTCAATGGCAGGTCCTCCTACCTCCTCCTCGTACAAGGTATCATCCTCCTCATAATGCACCCACGTATCCATAGTGGAACCACACTTGTAGCGGTACTTGCTCATAAGGCAAGAGCAAAGAGGAATCCAAGGGGGGAGCCAACCCACAGCACAGCAGCACCGGTACCTAGCTCCTCAGCCAACAGCTGTAGAATAATTATTTCAGCCCACAGGGCGTAATGGAGCCAAGAGCAATATTAAATATAAGGAGGTGTGCTCCCTCCAGGCCCAGGTCGTTCTTACAGCCAGCCAGGCGTCAGCAGTGCTCTTTCGGTAAAAACTACAGCTCAAATGCTGAAAACGAAACTAATCGGGTCGTTTCGATGTGCGTAGCCCAAATCCTACTAAATCCTACTAGATTGGGCTACGCAGGTGGAAACGCTAACGAAACTAAAACTAACCGGCTCCTGGCGTCAGCGGCGTACAAGGGAAGCCCAGCGCCCATGAAACATCAATTTTGAACCCACCGGAGGCGGGGCGGTACCAGGTGCTGATCGGTAAGCGCAACGCGCTAACTGGGCATGCGGTGCGGCCGAGCGTCGCGTGTAAATCCCCTAAGTTTGAAATCATGCGCTTTTCGCGCCTCGGCCCGCTAATCGGCAAAATATGCCGTCGATCGAACCGCGCTCTACCGCGGTGTTCACAAGGCGCCACAGCGCGATTCAAATCCCCAGCAAACCAAAGGCTGCACACAAGTCAGGGCGCGCGCGCCGGAACATAAGCATTATCAGCATAAGCTTACAATAGCCATCGCTAGTAAAACACATGAGCATTAAAATTAATCAAATCGTAGCTCTCCACTTAACTGTCTGCGTGAGCAGCAAAGAAAGAGGGCTAGTTCCGGTATGGCTGGCTCTTATGGGGCCCTGCAGGAAGTGATGTGACATATGCATCATGAGAGAAGTGTTGTTTTTTCATGTAACAAAAGTTTTCATTGGCTGCTGTGGGTAGCAATAAATAGAAAGAGAAGCATAATACGAAGCCTCCGGTCCTGTAATAGAATTCACAAAATTGTCACCTTGCGTAATTCCGTACCATGTGCAGTACAAATGTACCGCAATCCTGTCATTTAGGGTAAAAATGTACTACAAACCCACGTGAACAGCAGAAAGCAAGCGGCTGTTTGCGGTACTTTGTGATTTGCACAATTTTTTTTGTGTGAAATACGTCCTCCAGCCAAAAAATTGACGCAAAGATACATTTTGCTACAATATATAATCCTAAATGTCGGATTTGCATTTCACATAACTATGCGTAATTTCACTGAAATTTCACACCATTATGGGTAAGCAAATATGTGAATTTCGCCCGCACACTCGCTGGAAACCAGCTCAGTGATGTGGTTTCCAGTTCACCTATGTCATTTTGTGATAGCACAGCAGAAAGTGTGCCCTTATCGTGTCACATGCTTTCAATGGCACTGTGTCAGGGGGCAACTCTGGGAAGTAGCTTATCGAGCATTGGTTTAAATGCAGCCTACCATGGTTTGTGACTAAATAATGACTGTGAGTGCCCACAATATGGGCATTTTGCCTAGAAATTCGATTGACATGAATGCCCTGGAAAGTGCAGTAGTATTAATGTGATGCTGTTCTGGCCCCAAATCTCTATGCCACTCCACAGCACTCTACTCCACTCTATGCCATTGTAGGACTCTACTCTACTCGACGATGCTGTACACAACTTACTCCATGCCATTTTACTCCACTCTATTCTATGACACACTACTCCACTCTGACAATCTACTCCACTCTACGCCGCTCTACTCTATAACACTGTACTCCACTCTATGCAACACCCTCTATGCCACTTCACTCTACGACACTCAACGCTGACATTATACCCCACTGTACGCCACTCCAATCTACACCCTTCCACCCTAAAACACTCTACTCCCTCCACAACACTATATGCTACTCTGTGACATTCCACTTCATGCCACTTGACTCTACTGTACTCCATTCCACGCCACTTCATAACGTTCCCCTGTGCTCCACTTTACAACTCTCCACGCCACTCTCCTTTACCTCACAAACTTTTAGCCATGCTGAAGATGGCACTGTGTCAGGGGGCAACTCTGGGAAGTAGCTTATCGAGCATTGCTTTAAATGCAGCCTACCATGATTTGTGACTAAATAATGACTGTGAGTGCCCACAATATGGGCATTTTGCCAAGAGATTTGATTGACATGAATGCCCTGGAAAGTGCAATAGTATTACTGTGATGCTGTTCTGGCCTGGTGCCAAATCCGGCCATCACGGGATCCCTGCTGATGGCAGTGCCAGGGGCGTAACAAAGGCCCCTGCAGCCCCCGCTATGCAGGGTCCCCCAGGCTTACCCATACAGAAGGAGGCCCCTACTGATGTGAACGCGAGGGGCCCCTTCAACATATCTTGCAAGGGGGCCCACTCATGGTTTGTTACGCCACAGGGCAGTGCCCTGCTTTCCTGACTCGTTAACTCGACACATTGACTCAATGGCTGATGGCTCCAAAGATAGATGCGGACCAAGGGAGTCCTGCAATCTGTCTCCGTCAGCTCTTTTATCAATTGTGATATTGATTTTGTTACATGGGCCTTGGCAGGAGCAGAGCTAGTAGATGAGTGAAGGAGCTTGCACGCTGGTTATACGGCTGCTCAGGAGGAATATTCACGTCGCAAGTTCCCCTTATTGGTGTACATTATTTATACCCTTGTGTGCATACTCAAATATGTGTAATGAGGAAAGATCCGAAGATTTGTAGCACTCTGCACACACCATCTTTGTACATACACCATCTGGCTCACCCAGAAGTCTCTCTTTGTATATGCTCCACACTGCACACACTCTGAATTATAGCACTGTGCACACACTGTCCTGTACATGTTAAGTTATTGTAGAATCTCTTTTTATACGGCACATACTTCATGTTAATAAAACTGTCACTGTGCATGTTACTGACAACTGTTGTGTATCTGCCAAAGCCTCAGGGTGCCAGACCGACCAAAGTGAGGCTCTTCACTGAGTACTGCGCCTTCATCAATGATGGGTTTCACTTACTGTTCAAAGAATTACATATCCGCTGGTCCAGCTCACCCCGCCATCCTGAAATCAATAAAATGGGTATCGCTAAGTTGGATAAGACAACATTCATAAGTAGTATTCTGAAATGGTGTTGACTTTCTGTCAGATTCATCAGTTCATCTTTAACGATTGACGGGCTGTAGAGCCCTCGTTTATACAGAAGTGTAAAAAATCCAGCAATGACTTTCACCTGTCATTTTTTTTATTTTAATGTGAACACAGACAATAAAAGACCTTTGTCTTAAGTTGATGGGAAGAACTGAATGCCACAGCTCCAAGAATGTGATGGCAGGTCTCGGCACCTCAGTCGTATATGGCCGGCCCTCCTGGGCCCACTGAGTCAGTTGATGCTGCACTCAAAAGCGTTACAACAAACAAATGATGGACGGAATGCTGACAATGCATACATTCTCCCCCAGTCAAGAGATCTGGGTTAAATCCATCGTTCTTTTGCCCACTACACCACCCCAGTTCAGACATGGCCATATGCAAATCAGTCTTGACCCTGTGCCTCATGGGAACAGTCCAGCCCGAACTGCCAAGCCATGTCTTCCCTGGACCGGAATCAAGCATCCTAGGACCGGTTTCTGGCTATCAGCCGTCATCAGCCAGGATAGCTTGACTCCAGTGGTGTAGTGAGCACGGGGCACTCGAAAGCAGCACTGGCGGAAGCAAGGAGTATATCATTTACAAAAAGGCTCATTCCCCTGGGTCTTGTCGTGGTCCCATTTGGAACAGCGTGAAATGAAGTACACTGCGTTCTGGTCTTGTCACAGGTGTTCGTTGGTTGTCTTCGCTCATGGACATTTGAGGGGCTAGTGTAGGAGATACTGTGCTTTGAAGAGTGAACAGGGCCTTACCCTTCAAAGGAAGACACTTAAAGGTCTTTGGGAAGAGGATGCCAATTGATGCTGTCAAGAAGATCATCTGCAGGAGACAGGCTGGTTTCACTAGCAGGAGAAGCCACGCATCATCTTCTATTCTATTTGTGGTATACCTAGACAATTGTTCTTGGAGTCAGGAGCTTTCCCCATCGCCCTCTGGTGAGAATCACAGGCAAGAAAGGAAGGTTAAAAGTGGAAGATATAATGCAGGACATTTTTTGTTTCTGGTCCACGGAGGACCTGGCTTGGCAGTTCGGGCTGGACTGTTCCCAAGATGAGCAGGGTCAAGACTGATTTGCATATGGCTAGGTCCTACCCGGGGTGGCGTGAATGGATTAAACCCAGATCTTGAATTAAACCCAGATCTTTGTGACTCGGGGTGAATGTATGCTTTATTCAGCATTCCATCCATCATTTGTACTTTTTGCTCTTAAAAAGTACCTACAAGGCACTTTTTCCCCAGCCCTGCCCCAAACCTCCTCCAAAAAACAAGTTAGAAGCCACTTTGCATCATGACTGGCAGAAACAGTGGACAATATGATTACTTTAAGAGAACAGTTGAAAGAGGCTGGAACAACTCTCAAACTCCAGCTTTTACCTGTTGACGTCCTGGTAGACAAACAATACTACTGCTTTCCCCAATATGGCAGCCACAGGTACAGTCTTGTTATGGTGCAAGTCTGACAGTCTTTTTCTTTTTATCTAATGTGACCACAGACACAGCTCAAATACGCACAAAACGAATTTGTATATCTGGGCAGCATATAGGAACACACATGATTACTACTTCTCTGATCGAAGACTATTTTTAAGCCTATACATACCCAAAATAATAGACCATAATAAATACCCTTTTTCGAGGGCTGACAGTCACGATGTGGGCGCATACAATGTTTGTGGTTAAATTGTTGGGGCAGTAGGACATGCACTGACAGGCGGAAGTGTTTAATAAAGTAAAACACTGCAGTCAAAGACCAGTTTTATTCATGCTTATCCTCTGCTGAAGAGCAAGAAAACACAACTGAGCAAAACACACTTCATCTGGATTCTCTCGAACGTGTTCAGTAACAGGGGAGACCGCACATCCCAATTTTCTCAAGGTCCAGATTTTTATCACGAGTGCCCCCAGTCTTCTGATACATTTCGTCAAATTAAATGAATGGACAGTTTGTACTTTTGGGAATGGGCTTTGTTACTGCCAGGCAAGGACTGCAGAGTGAGGGGATGAAGGATGCAACAAGGGGGGCAGAAAGAAGGACACAATCTTATAGAGGCAGCACATACATTGCAAGCTTATAATAGAAGGTTTATAGCCGTCTAGTGTCAGACCGTCAACTCGTGGCAGGTTGACACACCTTTAGGATTACCACCTTCGGGATGGCGGGAATGCGTCGATCTCCCTAGTAGCACTGCAGGATTCACATGGCAAAGGCACCAAGCACGTGGCTAAATTGACAGTCACAGAAATTGGAAATCCGGCCAGATAGCTAGGATTATTTTTATTAGCCAAGTAAGTAAATGGAGTTTAGGGAGCAAGAACCTTAAAATACAGTTAAGAAATGTCATGAGGAAGGTGTCCTGTTTCTGCCATCCCAGTAAAGCACAGGGTGAACACTCGACTCTCCTGTGTTGGTTTAGTGTGCGTGTTTAGTGCTGATGATGTATGAGAATAAAAACCCGAGACGTGTTATTCCTTCCTGTCATTTCACGTTACCTCATGCTGTTCTGGTGCGCCAAAGGCACAATCCATGCACACCTCATCCATGGCCACCTAGGTCACACTGCTAAAAAGGATGACAGCATGCGCTATTTTCTGTGTCAAGTAGTCATCGGCTTTAGGGAAATTAAATGGATATTACCTTATAATTCCACACTATCTGAGCAAATCAACCAAGAGTAATAAAAGCAGAATGAAAAGCATGATCTAGGGAATCCCGTTTTTATAAATTAAGTTTAATCGTCAATAAAAGCCTTCCTATTGTTCTCAGACGGCAGCAAAAGGATTTGGAAAGGGCATGCAAACAGACACTCTTTAAAGTCCCAGAGAGTGCTATTAATAAGGCAGTGAAAGCGGAAACTCTTGATGCGGTTCACGTCTTGAACTATATCCTCTGGGCAATTATTTGATATGATCACTCGGAGTTATCAAGAGCAGTTCAAGTGAACCCTTATTACAACTCAACGTGCATCTCACAACCGCAGAGAAAGCGAGGGGATCGTTCGGAGGCCATGTTCAATCAAAAGGTGGTCGCTCTACAAGGACGTGGATAGACCGTGTCACATAGAAATGAAACCATTTGCACAGGAATACACAGACGGGCGTAGACACAGACACGAGAGTCTACAGGGCCACATACAAACACACACCCACATACATATTCAGACACATTACCACTGGCACGCAGACACAGTCACATACACCGCCGCAAATGCATGCAGATACACAAGCATAACGCACATGTAGACATACACACAGTGACATACAAACCAAGCCAACAAGTATAGCTTTTTTGATGTTAGTGCTTCTACACTGATTTATGATTGTATGGGTGCAGTTGTGAAGATTTCTTAGTAGGAGATGATAAACACAAGTCAATGGAAGGATGTGTGAACGGGTTTAGGGATGAGTGAATGCATGTTGAATTAGTGTGAGAATACAAAGTTAGATGGTAAGAAGAACAGGGCGTTTTATGGATGAATTGATGCCCAGATGGCCAGTGATCAGGGTGGCAATCTAGAATTCTTCACTACCCCTGCTAATGCTCTCACTCATCATACACCTACTCGCCCAATCATCCATTCAAAATCGCAAAACCCCGCTTTCTTTTTTTATGCAACAATCTACATAACCCCAAACGTGCACACAAACTTACTGATATATTTCTAGGTACTTTCAATAATGGAAAAAACACAAATTTACTTGACCAAAACCTGTTCCTCATGTAAAGCGCTCCGATCCCCTGTAGTCTGATATTACAATTATAAAAGTTGCTTAATAAATACTTCTCGATTCCTTTAATTAGGCATTTGAATTAATTGTGGTACTCAATCAAAAATCAATCACAACTGTAATGTGGGTCCTCTGCCACTGAAAATACAGTTTAACTTTCCAATAACATGTCTTAGACTGGGATACTATTAACTGAAGTTAACCTCAAAACAGTTGAAATAATTGTCACTTGAAAGCTAGTGTGTAATAAACTACACCATTCGAAATATTAGTTCTCCTCTGAGGTCTACACTGATTTTGAAGGGATATGTTCTTCTGAGTTAAGGGTTAAAGCATGAACAGGTTTGCGAGACGATGTGAACACACAAAAATAATATACTTATAATTTATAAGGGCGGGGACTTTCGAAGACCTTCTCTCCTTTTTCCGGGTCGTCTTGCAAAGCTGGAACGGTCTGCATTGGAAACTGTAAGAATTTCGTATTGATAACAAACTAAGTCAGCTGTTGGCATGAGCCGAACCATTGATCAGCAGGTTACACGCAGATGTCTGTGTGGAAGCGTGTAACACACATTGCTAAAATAAATTTGCGTAGTTCACTTTAGTTTACATCGTCCTATTCTAATGGACTTTACAACTTTGTTATGAGTGGCTCTGCACCTTTTCAGGCTTCAAAGTTACCGTTTCCAGCGTTCATTCCCTCCACCCCATAAACTACACACTGATCCCCGAGAAGTCTGATACTCACCGTGGGTTCAGGAGTACAATGACTTGCTGTAATTCGTCAATAAATCCGAGGAGAAATAAGACACCTGGAGAGAACAAGGGGCAAGCGACAAAGGGAAGGCTGGGTGAAAGCAGTCACGGTGCACTGTACCTGCATTAACTTCCCTTATTCCTTCTGGTATCAAATCTTGAATTGTAACAACCGCCTACTTATATGAACTTGCTTCCTTTTCTCTGCAAATGTGGCTCTTAACAATATTTACATACTGCGATGGTAAAAGTCAGGGCGGGGGGAGGAGAAAAAGCTGACAAAAGAAAGCCATGTGGCCGGCATAATTAAAGGTGAAGCCTGTCGGCCGTCGCGCTGATTATAATTAAAGTGTAACCTGAAGGTTTGTGTAGAAGAAAAAAAAAGATGCCGGCCTCCCCCGAAGTGGCTACTATGGAGATTAAGCAGGGTGCTTCGCTGATGAAGAGAAACACACGAACGTGCGTGAAGTGCTCTGAACAGCGGTTAAAAAAAAAAAAGTTTGGGAGCGGAAAGTCAAATAGGAAAAAGCGGAAGCCGACAAGTCCTGGGGCTCTACTCCAGGGGAGTGAATGAGTTAGAAAAAGGAGGGACCAGGAAGCCAAATTACCCACTAGAAAGCAAGGAGTTTTGCAAGACAACAGTCTAGACAAATCCAAAGCGATGGAAGGAGTCAAAGCCCACAAAGTACATACAACAGATCATCCTGACCACGCATGCGTTGTCTAGGCTTGAGCTAAAAGGAAGCCAGTTGAGCGCCAAACTGCTCACTCCAGCATTTGATAGTTTTGACAGCAAGATTGGGTGGAAGAGACCTGGGTGGCGGAGGGTGGGGAAAGGTGAAGTCAAAGAGGAAGAATATGAAAGGAGAGATTAGGAAAGAGGGAAGGAGGAGGGGTGGCTTGGCAGTTGAAAGCTGTTCCCCCAAAGCATTTGTGCCATCCTGGCTGACTGAAGTAAGGAGTGGGAAGGATTGGTGAATGAAATGAAAAATGGTTAGGGAGCTATGCCTGTGGGAAGAGCTCGAACCTGGCAGTGTGTTGGATATGTCAACTGTTCTTTGTGCAGTGGTGGGCGCCACTAACAAAGGGTGGTGAGGCTGGGGGGGGGGGGAGCGCGCACGGGTGGATGGGGACGCGTTAATAATAAAAAAAAGAACTTACCTGATGCAGCCGGCCACCCTTTTGCGTCACGTCGCTCCTGCTGGCCTCTGGGACAGACTCCCATCCAATCCCCTCAGTGGGCAGGAAAGATGCTCTGCTCAGGTAATGGAGTCTGTGTGTTTTGGTCAGCCTGAGACGCCCAGCCAATAACGTATGTGTACTTAGGGAGTGCACAAGCACTCCTCCTTGCCCCTCCATGCACAAGCTGGCTCAGAGCCAGCAAACAAAAAAAGAAAACGATGTTGGAGCAAATTTCTATTCTTCATTTTCTGGCTCTGCGCCAGGCAGTGGGGCGACGCTCCTCCGCCATTCCGGAGAAGCTGCCACTGCCTATGTGCTGGATGTGAGGGACCCTGAAAATTGTTACTACCAGGAATTGCACTTCCCATCTCAAAAGATTTCTATGAAAATGAGATTTACTTCAAACTGAGCAGGAATAAAAGTACTAAGTACCATATGAGCATGATGAAAAGGTAAAATGTCATTCCCGGAACATGACGTTTACTTTGTCACTAAATCAATTGCAAGGCTAGCACCCAAGCCACTCATTCTTAACACTTCAAACCGATTATGCTGTTATTGTCGCAAGTAGCATCCATAAAGCCAAACCTATATAAAGAAAAAACGCCTTTTGACGTATATCAGCGTTCGTTGGATCACCCATACAAGGGTTTGAATGAACCTCTTTCAGAAGAGGTTTCCAATCTCGCCACTCAGTGACTGTGTATCCACAGTTTGGTGATATGAGACTTTTTGTCAGCCCTAGAAGCTTTTGGAGTTCTGTTAATAAAAAATAAAAAATAAAAAATAAAAAAATTCACAGACCGGCTTGCTCCTGCTTGCATATAAATTCTTTTCATAATGAAACAGCCACGCAGGGCTCACTTGCATTTTTTATAGTGCTATATTATAATTAACAAGAAGCCTCGCAGATATTTTAATTAGCTATGCAGATGACGCTTGTGATTGCACTCTGGAGATGGCTGTTCTTCGCTGGGTTCCTTGAGTGCAATCGAGGTGCTTCTCAAATTGCCCTGCGGCCCAATCTGTAGGGAACCAATCTGTGTTTAGTAATGTTCTTTGCTGCTGGTTAATTTTATTCTTTCTCTAACAGGGAACAAGTGATTTTTGTGTGGCTCCAGACAAATTTATCATGAACCAGACACGAGATCGACTCAGCACAGGTAATGGGATCATCAGGGTATATCAGCAATATAAAGATCTGTGAGGGAGACTGCTCCTATTGCACATACTCTGTGTGAGAGAAACTTGAAATGCTGCTGCTGCTGTGACTGTTTGGTATGTATGTGAGGGTCAGGAAGCTTGCATTGCTGCCATTGTACCTGTTTTACATTTGAGGGAAGCTTGATCTGAGGGAGGGTAAGATGCCATTGGTGGTGCTGCACAGTGCTCTGTACCGTGTGTGTATGCTGAATGCATTGCGGCTGCCTGTGATTTGCCCCTTCTGTGTAGAAAATGCTTGCACTGCTGCTGCCCATACTAAGTCTGTTAAGGGTGCAAGAGTAGCTGCATGGTGCTCTGTACCGTGTGTGTATGCTGAATGCATTGCTGCTGCCTATGCTTTGTCTGTTCTGTGCAGAAGACGCTTGCACTGCTGCTGCCCACACTAAGTCTGTTAAGCGTGCAAGAGTAGCTGCACGGTGCTCTGTACCGTGTGTGTATGCTGAATGCATTGCTGCTGCCTATGCTTTGTCTGTTCTGTGCAGAAGACGCTTGCACTGCTGCTGCCCACACTAAGTCTGTTAAGCGTGCAAGAGTAGCTGCACAGTGCTCTGTACCGTGTGTGTATGCTGAATGCATTGCTGCTGCCTATGCTTTGTCTGTTCTGTGCAGAAGACGCTTGCACTGCTGCTGCCCACACTAAGCCCCTTATGTGCGCAAGGGTAGTTTGCAGTGCTTCCGGTCTTGCCACACCTGATTTTGTGTGCTGGACCCTTGAGCTGATGTCACCTTTAATGTACCTGTTCTGTGTGTGATGGAAGCTTGCACTGATGCGTTGGAATTGCCTGATAAAGCCAACCCCAATTATATTTGTTTCCTTTTACAGATGTTGTCCACTACTATCTGTATTGCAGCCAGAGCCTCATCAACCCCTTTCATCAAGTAAGGAACACCTTTTTGGGGCAGTGGGATAAAAGAGAGGTGTTGATGGGAGGGGGGTGATACGGTTCCCCAGTGTACAGTGTGACATAGTTCGCTTTTATGTCTTGCATTCTTCTTTTCCCTGCACTGCTTGGACTCCAGAACCACCTGTCAACCAAGGCTGCTGTGACCAGAAGTCATCAGTCGGTTTGCATGGCGCGGTGCATCAGTTGCTCTTTTTACAGTCTCCTTGGGTTGAGCAGGCAAAGGGTGGTTTCCGTCGGCCGCCACAGTGCTAGCTTAGAGTGCATAGAAACGCTTAACTGGCAGGAGACTCGAGAATGATCACAGAGTGGGAGAGAAACCTAAATGGCATAACAAACATCCAAATGGATAGAATGCACTTGTATTAGAAGAAACACACTGACACACAAACAGGACCAGAAAGTGCTGCAGTGAAACTTGTAAAAAAGATACAAGTTGAAAGCAGAATTAAAATGGGGGGAAACATGTTATAGATTATAAAACTGCCAGCCAAATGGAACCTTGAGCGTTACATCATAGTTACTAAAACCAGACATACAATATTTGCTCAAGACAGTCACGTTTTTACAGTGTTTCAAGAATATTTCTGTAAATATGATATATGTCTGGGTTTTACAAGAGGAGAAGTCTTAAGCACACTAGAAGACTTAATGCACACCCATTCAGGACTGCATTGAAAGCACTCGTCAGAAGGCAATTTAAGTGACACTGAAACTGTGTTTCAAAGTTGCATCTAATTGTCCCTTTTTGTTACCTCGAAAATACTACAGTGCCTCATTGCTGTCCATTTCCCATTTTAGTGAGTTATTCCATGCCTCAATGCAATATTATATGTATTCTTCTAGGTCTGTGGTATGCTTCGGGTATAATTTTGCAAACCTGGCCACTCTACGCAGGAGTCCTCCTGAAGGTGATACAAAAGACCCATAAAACAGAAAATCATCCTCTGCTGAATCTGAAGTTTTGGGTCCGTGATTGATTCGGCACAAAGAGGCCAGCAGACTGGATAAACCACTATTATGCTTTGCGGTCTGAATGGAGGTGGGTAAGGAGAAAGTAAAAATCCTTCTTCCAAAACTTTTCTTCCTCCTTGCCCCCCGCCACTTCCTACTTCATGTTGCCTTAGAACAACAGCGACAGGAACCTTCAAAGGGAACCCGTGCTGTCTGCTCAGTCATTTGAAGTTTGCTTCTTTAGGTCTTGGGACCATCCGGTCTGCCGAAGGCAGAACCGGAAGTCGAGAGATTTAATGACTTGGAGAAGAGGGGCTTGAACCCGCCCCTCTTCTCCCCTGTTCTCCATTGGCTGGCCTCTTGAATGCTGGCCAGCCATTGGAGAAGAGGTCAGTCATTCAGATTAGGCCCCGTCCTTTTCGGATCGGGGGCGTGTTTTTTGCAAGAAGTCTCAAGGAGGAGATAACAGCAAAACACGCCCCCGAATCCGAAAAGGACGCTGCGTTTCTCCGAGGCATTTCTGCTCTGCCTCGGAGAAAGGCGGTGGTGTCTTCCGGTTGTTTTCCTTGAGCTCAGGCTCCCAGCTGTTCTCCAGCTCATCGTAGTCGTCGTCCAGCAGCTCCTCGTTGTCATCGTCCTCATCATCATCATCATTGCCCGGTATTCGCACCTCCTGGATGTCGTCGTCGTCCTCCTCCTCTTCTTCTTCCTCCTCCTCCTCGCCTGCGCTGCCGGGCTGCGGAAGCAGGAGGAGGCGGGGGTGCTGCTCGCCCGGGCTGGGCTCCCCTCCCCCGGCGCCCCCAGCTGCAGCCGCTGGGCCGGTGCCGCAGTCCGCGCTGCCAGGCATCCTCGCCATATTGCCTTCCTCTCTCTATGTGCGCCCAGTCCTCGGGCCAGGGCGCATGCGCTATATTGGACCGCGGCGCCGAGCGCTTTTGTGTTTTAATGACCTTCAGCTACCGGGAGGCACAGCCGCCCCTTAAAGGAGCCGTGCGCCCATTGTCATCCGGGGCGCTGGCAACCTGCGCGTCTATCCTAATACCAGGGCAGGGGGAGGTGGGCGCATACCCCAACACCCTCCCCTCAGAGGGCCGCAGAGGCACTTACCATGTCCTACCAGATGCACACCTGGCGGGGGTGGGCTCCTTGCTTCAAGCCGTGCCCCGGCTGCGCAGCTCCGCCAGCTCCGCCTGCATCACGGGCGCCCCGGGGCAGGGGCTGTGCCTGTGCTGTCATGTGTGCGCCCGAGGGAGGGCGCCTCCCCCACACGCACACAAGCACAGGTGAGGCCCCAGGGCGGGAGGAGCTGTACAGAGAGAGCAAGGCAGGGAGGGACAGCATGGCAGGCACCAGCGGAGGGAGGCAAGCAGCACTTGGGGCAGAGGCAGGAGGGCAGGCGCACGTTGCAGGGCAGCAAGAGGATGGGGTGACAGAAGGGTCTGTGAGAGAACATCGGTGATGGGGCTAGAGGAATAGCAAGGTAATCAGAAGCTGGTCCAACAGGGAAAGGGATGTGAGAATAAAAAGATAACAGGTGAGATTAGGAGGACTGAAGAGGACAGTCACAAGAGGGAATGAATGCCAGGAAGCAAAACCACCAGATGCTGCAGGGCGAAGGCAGCTGCGACCAGGTGTACACGGAGTGAGAGAAAAGCAGAACAGAAGTAACAAAGACGCAGGAAAACGGTCCGAAATAAAATAATTAAAAGTGGCAACACCATCCAGAAAGAGGTCGAGAAAGCGAAAAACTAGAACGGTAGTGCATAGGAAATGATTTCAGATAATGTCATGGACATCAACAACGTGGGCCAAACATAAGTTTGGAGGAAGAAAAACAAGATCCATATAGTGGGTTCAAGGGGGTAACGTCCACATGCATAGTGATGTTCAGTAAGCGGAAACACCAGTATTACGGTGTATGCAGGAAACGGTGCGTGCGGTAGATGTAACCAGTCACAATGGAAGCCCGAAATGCTGGTACGGGAGGGCTCAATTTACAGCCGCGGCAGTGCCGCCCGGGGCTCTCCGAGCCCAGGTGAGCTAAGCTTGCAGAGGGTGGGTTTGCGTGTCCACGCCCTCCGCCTCCAGCTATTGCAAAGACTGCTGGAGAGCACAGACGACATTTTTCAAATAACTCAAAATCCTGGTGCGACTCCTGGGGCAGTTTGGCCGCAACATTAGAATGGCTATCACCCCTACAGATCTTTCCTGCGTATGCGTTTTTTTAAGCTTGTTTGTACAGTGCTCTTATGACCAGAGTTCAGCAAAAACATTTAAAATGGAAAAACGCAATTGTAATTATCCTCTACGCGCCATGGTGGTAAATAGATGTGTGCGTGCATTTGTGTATGAATCCTCTGGGCTTTGTAGGGGGTGAACTCGCAGGAGTTTTGCAAGCGACCGACACGTTTTCCACCTCGTGCAATAAGTGACGAAACCGGTGGAATAGGAAGCTGGCTTTTGTATGTATTCATCTAGCGCAATGTGTTTCCGGTGCACAGCTCAAGCCAGGCCAGCGTTTCCAGAGGGCTTTTGTTAAAACCCCAACAGGTTACGGACTGCACCCCCGCAGACTCCCTTCGTACATGTGGTCAGGCGCGCAACACCCATTGGGCTCACCGGGCTTCAGCCCCCCCCCACCCCCCGTCGTGTGTGTCAGCCGGGCTGAGACAGCCTCGTGGGCTGGCGTCCATCTAATTGCAGCCGCACCCGAGTACTTCACAGGTCTTTAAAAGACCATTTACTCGTTAATGAGGCTTTTGTTGTGGTTTCACCCCTTCTTACAGCCACTCTGCCTATGGCTCGAAGACTTAGCCCCCCCCCCGAAATCTTTTTCAGCCCCCCCCCCCCGAAATTTGGCTCTAGTTGCCCGCCTGCATGTGGTAGAGGCGCTTAGCGCTCGACTTCCATCATAAAACATCCATTCGGCATCAGTGCGAGTGCAGGGGCACAACATGTATCATATTTTAATCTCGTGTCAGAGCGCACAGTAAGCATATGCTTTTATAGTTGCCATCACCTCAGTGTATGCAAGCGTCTAAACCGTCTGCCTTTCAAAGTGTAGCTATGATCCTCGTAGTGTGAAAAGCCGGTCCATCATGAACTTTACCTTGAAGTGCAGCGGGCTTTTTTCCGAACTAAAATTGTCAATTCACGCCACGGTCAAAGCAATGGCCTCCAAGGCGTGACACAATGACTTTGAAGGGAATAACTGCAGTGGTCCTTGGTGTGGTATTTTACCTGGACTGTCCCTCCCAGGACACCCCCCCCCGTCCCTCTTTAATTACTCTGAATTCCCAAAGCAAACACGCTGCTCATTGTGCCGCAGATATCGCGTGCTGCAAACGGCCCCCTCCCCTGTGGAATGTCTTTGACCCGAATGATGGGTTCCTCTGAAAAGAAAAACAATGGTCTCGCGGGGGCGTCGTGCCTCCTGCTGCCGCCACGAGCTTCTACAAAAACAAGCATTTACAATGCAATGGTCTCGGCATTGTTAAAGTTAGAGCTATTGGCATTGCTCATGACATTATTTTTGTTTTTAAAACATCTCTCTCTCTCTAACAAAAATAAGTCTTATTTTCGTGAGAGAGAGAGATGTTTTAAAAACAAAAACAAAAATAATGTCATGAGCAATGCCAATAGCTCTAACTTTAACAATGCCGAGACCGTTGCATTGTAAATGCTTGTTTTTAGTTTCTTGAGTGTAAATGGGGAGCTGGCCAAGGACTACTCTGGAAAGCGTTGGTCACTGAGTCAGTGTAAGGATTTATGTCAATAAAAAACATTAACATTAACTGTAAAAGACAATTTCCACAAAATTCAGAGTAACTGATGAGATGGTTCTGTACGGTACGTCCTGTGCTGCTTGGATTAATGTATAACGGAAAAGCCACAGATTCAAATCCTAGAAAGGCTTACTCAACCTTTTCTTATTGAGGCGATGATAACGTGAGCAACAATGAGTTGTGCAATGATGCCTGTCTTTAGTGTGTATAGGCAACGTGCTTTCTAAAGTGTTATACAAGAATACTGGTCACATATGATCATGGACATCCTGTGCTCTGGCTTTCCTTTGTAGGGCATAGCACTGTAGTGGTCTGGTGTGGCAGTAATTTATTTTGTAATATTTCTTGTGCAGCAACAAAAATGAGTGAATCTATTGTGCTGTAAGTGCAAGCTCACAGACTTTTTAATAACCCCTCATCCTGTATAACAGAACTTGCTGATGGATACTTCTTATCGCAGATTGCTCACCTTTAGAATATTTCCCAGGCACCAGACTGGATCTGAAAGATTTCATAGCAGTGCTCCAGAGTGCCAGGTGGCGCTGTGTGGCTCCGTGTGGACTACGTTCCTATCCCGGAAGTGATTAAGCAGAGCACATACAAGCACCACCCTTGTGCTCTAACGTTTTTTTTTTCATCGCCTCGGAGTGTGGATCTGGATCTCCGCTCACTTTTCCCACTGTTTTTCAAATGGCATTCCAGTGTGGAAGGGAAACATATCCTCACCTAAAACTACAGGGTTCAAACCATGTTGTGACTGTTGTAAACAGATGTCAATAGTGGACCCGCATGAGGTGTGCCAACCATGTAGTGTGAGGACTGTGCCATCATGCACCTTAAGGTAAATCGTAATCAAGAAGCAAAGCTTTCCATTACCGCACATTGAAAGAAGTCACACAAGTCACAGTTTCTGCATTAAGTCAAGAGCGTGGTGTCATTCCCGTTCTCAAGGCTATTCCCACAACAGGTCCTCTTTGCGGCCGAGGACACTCAGTATGTCAAATTCCAAATCATACTGGAAACACAAAAGGCGAAGCAGGTCTCAATCCCATCGTACCACACTATCTAAAGAGAAGTCACAAGGGTGTCAAGGTGACATTAGTTCTTACTCCTTATCTCCAATTCAGGAGCTCATCCCACAGTTGATCCTGATGTTCCTTGAGTTACTAGGGCTATCGATGAGGCTGCAGGAGGTTCTGTCGTTTAAGGAGGCCATGCTGCGTATTATTGGCACTCTTCCACCTCCTCCTAGCCCCAAGGAACTGCGGGGGCCTCCAGTCTGGTAACTATTTTCGAGTCTGTCCTCTGTATTGTCTCAGCTCCTGGAACCCACCTCCTTTTCCCCATGACTACAGTGCAGACTTTCATACCAGCTCCAAGACCTGTGACGATCCTTTCTTCATCAATGCCGGTCCCAACATTGCCAGAGAAGGTTCCTCTGCCGACTCTGGTGACTTACCCTAATCTGAATCTGTCTTAACCCTGACTGAGCTTAGACTCTGACTCCAGTCTGGTGCACCCAGTTCCCATTTAGCCAGATTCAGAAAACATACTCCCTCTACCACAGAACCGTCCTTGGTTGCTCTGCCAGCATTTTGGTTCCGACTCAGAACAGAGCTTGCCGAAACTAGAAGATGACAGTGGAAAGGATGGGACTGATTTACCCCCACATTATGATACTGACAGTTTATATATGGATTTACACATGTACTTCCTTTGATGTAGTCATCAGAAGTGTTGCTGATGTCCTAGATCAAACTTTCTTCCGTTGAGGTTAAAGTAAATGTGCTAACTGAACTTCTACAGTCTGGACCGGCTTCTTTTGGGTCCTTGCCACAATTCAGTGAAGCCCTAACAGATAACTCATAAAACTTGCTCTTGCCCACCAGTGAACAGGCAGATGGATAGGTGCCACAGACCAGTGCCTAGTGATCCTCATTTTCGTACACCGCATCCTACTCCTGAGACTTTGGTGGTACAAGCTTCCACCAGCAAGGTGAATCCGAATTAGTTCCACATGAAGCTCCTGAAATGGAGAAAAAAAGGATTGAGACATTCAGGAAATGTTTGTTCTCTTTGGCCAGCTTAGCCTTGAGGTTGGTCAAGGCAAGTTGCCTAATAGGCCATTATAAGCCCGTCCTCTAGGGCATGGCCAACAAGATCTTGCTGGCAGTGCTGCAAGAGTTTAGGGCCTTCTTGGCTTAAACCATTCAAAATGATCAGGATGCAGCCAAATACATGATCGGGCGGGCTTGGATACTTCGATTTGTTTGGGGTGAGCAGGAGGCACTAGTGTGGTGCTCCGTCGTCATGAATGGATGAGATCCACATGCTTTTCTGGAAGTGTGAATGCATCCCATATGAATATGCCTTTTGATGCAAACTACCTTTTTGAGGAAAAAAAGCTGTCTCCAACAGGAGCACTTGAGGGAAAGCCAAGCCAAGCTTCTGAGGTTACTCTACAGGTTTGGTTTATAGGCAATGCCAGGCTTACCCACCCTAGCCGCAGTCGCCTCAACCCTTATTTGGACCGATATTTAGTTTGCTCATTTTCATTGGGTCATGAAACTGCTTAGTAGGTGTATTATTCTCAAGTTGCTCAGGTTTTAGGCCTGTACAGCACTTTTCACCTATTTGATGCACTTTCATTATGTCGGATACTATGTCAGGTGATGCCTATTTGCCATGTAGAGACTGAGATCATGTGGCCCAACAAATGGGTTTATGCAGCTTTGAACCAGACTAACAGCTCTTGTAACAGTATCTTCATCTTTTTCAATATGTAACTTAGGTAGGTCTGTGTGAGTAAGATCTTAATTGTTGTTACGAACCATTTACCTTATCTGACCCAAAAAGACACTTCTTTGTTCAGCCATCATACATTATTTTTTCACAACACCCGCCTTGAGGTTGAACCTTGTCTTACCACCTGGGGTCTGTGTGTCTTTGTTGACTGTTACCTCCATCGCTTGATTGTCTGGAATTCGTCCAAACGGACTAACATCTGCAATTGAACTGAAAAGCATCAGTTAATTAAGTTGTGGTCTATTTCTGGAAGCTTCACTCCAAGTAATGTCATTTTGGCAAAGTATACAGGAAGATATCTAGCGAAGTTCATTCTGTCATATACAAAACACCATAGAGCGTATGGCGGTAAGATATAATTGCCAATTTCCTTCTCGAGCAGCATGCAAGAGAGCCAGCAAGACATTTTCAGCAATAGACACCTACGGCATCCAAAATGCAGGGAGATTTCCATTGTCATGACGAAGATATTCTAGGAATACATCCCAAAGCTGTTTTACTTCGTCAAAGGCAGCATTCTGCCAGAGGTCATCTAATCTATGTTGGCATAGGTCTTTTACAAAGTCATTAACATCCTCAATAAAGGAGTAGACGATCTGAATGTTCTCTTCATAATTCTTCTCCACCCAGGGGATAAGATCCAACCAAGCCAGTCTCAACATAACTTCATATGCACACTTGTGTACTCGAACTGCACGATTCTACATACAGCCTTCTAGTACCGATGATATTGATCTTTCTGCTATCATCTCTGCTTCAGTACAAAGGCCAGCGTCTTGAAAGCATTTTCCAAGAATGGACATGATGTTTTAAATGGTGTGAAAGGTGCCCATTCGAAGGATTCTGTCGTATGTTATATGCTTCCACACTATCTCAGTTGCTTTTGCTTTGAGAACTTGATCTATTCCCACTCCAAATTTTGCCAAATGCAGTGATTCCCTTATTAGCTCTGACTGTTTCAAAATTTCATAAACAGTTGTCAACTCAGTTGCAGGGCCAATAATGGTGGGCAAGTAGCCAATGGAATCATGTGATACACTGAGTTTCTAGTACTGATGTTAAATCTTGTCCAACTTGTTATTATCTGTGTGATGCTCGCTTCTTGTCTTGTAACAACCCAGATTATGTTCTTATTTTGTGCTAGCTTCAACTGGGCAACACATTCCTGCCTGACTTCAGTCCTTGACATCAATGGCTGTGCCCAAACTCGTTCACTAGGAACCTACACGAACAATTCTTCCGTATTTGTAGTGGACAGTGTTCTTTGATTTTGTTTCTCAATGCTTGGGAGAGGAACTTTAAAAGGTTGCGGTCCAAACAACTTTGGCTGCACAGGTATACCATTGACTCAGTGAGTTGTCCCCTTACCAGTTAGTGTCTTCCAGCCTCTCGATGTTATCCCATGTTAAGTTACTGAAGACATGAGGCTGAATGCTGGTTTGAAGAATAATTTGCTCATTTAAGGTAGCAGCAAGTTTCTGAAGTCACAAGGCAGTAACATTTTCTTCCAGTTCAGAGTATGAAATCACATGACCAAGTCTGTTTAGAGTGCAAAGGATTTCAACATTGCCTGACAGCGTTTTTACGGCATATGGGAGCAACAATTGCTTGGGGGTTATTGCTGCTCATTTGTCACTGCATATATAATGTTCTGACTAAATGATTGCATAAGTTAAGTAACCCTTTTGGACGGCTTTATGTTTTCTGGATCTCCAGTCAGAAGCATGATAATGGGCTTCTGCAGCCACTATGTGCCTACTACAAACTGCTAAAATCTTTGACTCACAATTAATGGTTGCACACTCTCTAAACATTTTGTCAACTCTAAGCTCCGTGCCTTGATTAATTTCTCACATGTTGATGTTCCCTTGTAGCATTTTATCGTTCCAGCATTCGTTCCAGCATCATCACTAACACTTGCTTCAGCTTTTCGCTTAATAATCTGTAAATCTATCTTCATAGTAAACAGGCTCCTGCACTTCCTGTGGTAAAATACTTGGGGAACCAGGTTGCTTTCCACATTTCTCGCAATGTCGAACAGTGAAATATAATTCCTTACTTGAGCTGCCTCTAACAAAGTGTTCCATGATGAGTAGTCCTGGGGGCTTGGCAGGGTAACTCCATTTTGGACATTTGACTATAAGTGAATTATACACTGGGGATCTGAGGTATATGATGATTTTTATTCAGTCTTCTTCTTGATTCAGCATGGGCATTCACCACTGCTCTGGAAAACAAAAGTAATTTTACATGGAGTACTTAATATAAACATAATTACTATTATAATTATTAACACATTATATGATCACATTTACTGTTATTGTAATTTTTAATAAATAAAATTGACATTTTTTCTATTTACAGCAAGGTATCTTAGGACTGGAGTGGTAACACACAAAAGGCAAACAATTATGACTTGCTATCACATATTTTCCTTCTCTATGCATCCATACCTTGCCAATAAATCATATTAAAACCCATCCCCACTAGTGGTACCGCTAACACGGTTGGCTCAAGTCCTAAGGGCAATAAACATACTAGGATGAAACCAACAAGGTAGGCAATCAATAGGAAGACATTCTCATTGATTAGGTTGTGTGCTCTGCACTTCCGTAGCTAGCTCATGTATTGATCAGTGCAACAGACCTCAGCGTCAAACCGGACCGAATAAAGAAATCCTTACAGCAATTTCTATTCTGTTTTTCAGTGGCTTCTCCTTAATTAATGTATGCATACTTATTTTGAAGTTTAATTACTAGGCAGTTCCGCGCTGACGGTATTAATTACCATTCTGCACATTTTAATCATTGGTGGTATTAGACCATCGCTTCCAGGTAATTCCATTAATAATTACCACCAGCATAAGCTTGAGTAAAGAACATGTAAAGCTTTCAGAATAAACCTGCAGTAATCTTGTCACTACAGTATTTTTCCTCCCTCCCCCCGTCAGACATCAAATCCAGGAGTAGGATGGTGGGGGAGCCAAATTTGCATTTCTGGTCTTAACCACTAGATTTCACCTCATGAAGTTAATTAAGGCCTCAATGTTTATAGAATTGCAAGCAGATGAAGGGGTACTATTATGGTGGTCAATGGTTACATTCGGTATTTACTGCACTACAAAACTTCAGGACCATGATAGTAAGCACTATTTATAAATCAAGTTTGTGTTATAGGAATGGTTCATCCAGCCCTTTTTCCTTACAAGGTAAGTGAAAACGGACATGAAGTGTAGTCTTTTTTTTCCTCCTATCACTATAACCTTAAAGCGCTATGATGGCCTGGCTACACACTTGACTAAATTCTTTGTACCTGATCTCTCCCATCTTAATATTATAAATGACATTCATTCTTTGAGATTTTTATGAAATTAGATCCATTGATATGTGCTAGCTCTCGTGTCACATATCCCCTTCCACAGGAAGCCATTCATCTTCACAGAGGATCCTGCTGGCGGTACATCCCCAGTCAAACTGTATTATCTACAGCTTACAGGAAAATATTTTCCATGCTGTTCAGCTGTTGGAGAGGTCACACTCAAGGTGATGGCTTTTGGCCCAGGAGTCTGTCTCCAGGGGGTCCGGCCCAGGAATCTGTCTCAGGGGGTCCGGCCCCGGAATCTGTCTCAGGGAGTACGGCCCCGGAATCTTTTGTGCAGGTCCTAGACCAGGAATCGGTTTCCTGCCGCTCTTGGACCATGAATCAATCTCCTGCAGGTCTTGGACCAGAAAACACTCTTTTGCCGGTCTTATCCCAAGAATCAGTCACCTGAGAGCCTTGGTCCAGGAATCAATCTCACAAGGACCTTGACCCAGGAACCTCTCTCATGAGCATCATCTTCTGTGCATTTCCAGTTGGACTCTCAGATAAGATTGTCTTGTTCGCCTAAGTCTTTTTCGAATCATTTACCAATTACAGTGCACATCTTCTCAGGAATATTGACTACTCACTACACATCACCTAGCTACTGTGAGCTAGGGAGACCTGCTGCCTCCCACTATTGCTGCCTCCTTCTATTGCTTCACACTCTTCTCTCGGAACCTTATTCAACACTCAATGGAGCCTCCCCCCCCCCCCCCCTTTCCCAGGACCTTCCTGAACAGTATGTGGTGCACTAGCGCTCAACTGCAGAACTTGTCCTTACTTTTTAAATGTACATTGCATTACGAGTTGGGCTTCTTTCAAGTTAGCAGTCTGCTGCAGTGTTCTTGTATTGGGATGTTTGATGTACAGTTAGTGTAGGTCATCAGGAATTGATTTTGGTGGTTTTTGCTACTTCCTTCTGAAGGCTGGGTGGGAAACGGTGGTTATTGGCAGCGGTGTAGCGTCGGGTGGTGATTGGCAGTGGCGTAGCGTCGGTTGCCAGCGCCCTGGAGCAGGCAAGTATCCTTCCACTTTTCTTTTAAAATGTAGTGTCCCTAAAGTTTTTGCACCCAGGGCAACCGCCCCTGTGCCTCATGCTACGCCACTGGTGGATCTAAGTTGGCATAAGTGGGGGGTGACTATCAGGATTGAGTCAAAGGTGGCTCCTACATTTTGACTTTCGTCCTGGATTTAGAGGCAGGCACAGGTTTCAACAATCTGAAATTAGGTTTACTTCTTCGTGATGGGCAGGAAGGGCTACGTGCAGTCAGCTGAAGAGTGGTCGAAATCGGGAGAGAGCAGAGATAGCTTTTGAAGAGTATTGAGGACCGATTACTCCTCACGAGATGTGACCAGTGAAGGGATCAAGTATGTATCATTGAGATCAACTGGAGAAGGATCCTAACCAGATACAAGATGACTTTGAGACTCCTGATGCTCGAGAGGGACAACAAGGCAGAATTCATGGTCTGGGGTCAAAAGACCTCTCTGAGTTCTTGAAGGGCTAGTAAGCATGGCTCCACTTTGTTGGCTGCTTCGAGGGAGTTTTCATGGGTTTTGAGGAGGACTTAGGCAGGTTGTGGTGGTTTTGGTTTAATGTTCCATTATGTAGCTTACAATTTGATTAATCACCCACTAATGAGCATTTAGGAATCTGGGTGCATTGGCACCAAGAGTAAATTGAGGATTATTCTTGCCTTGCTACCAGAGTGGCAGCTCAGTCGATAAATCTGGAGATTGATTTGGTCAGACGATGGTGACAGGCATGGCCTGGGCTTGCATCCATGTCCCTTCCTGTCTTTTACAAGTTAGTACAGTGCATTCTTCCAGGTAGGGCAGCAGGCACAGCTGTGTCAAATCCTGGGAAGAAGGTTGAGTGGAAACAAAGGGGAAAGTGGTAAGGGTGTGTGATGACCAAGGTCCTTGGCCGCTGGTGTGTTGTCCATTTAATGTTCCCAACTTAATAGAATTGACACACAGAGCACAGTGAGACTTTGTGAATGTCTGGGCTCTTTAGGAGCTCACAGACAGCTGCTCAAAGCTAACCCTAAAGTGTGTGTCTCTCTCCAACTCTTCAACACACTGCTAAGCGCTGCATAACATAACCAGACATCATAGGTCATCATGCACAACATGGAAACACTTCCCACACAGGATCAAAAAATAAAGACCAAACCCTTCAAACAACACACCTAGCACGAGTAGCATGCAGTAGCGTCTGCTGTTAATAGAACCTGGTAGGGCAGCTCGGGGGGACATGCGTTGGGGGAGCAGGGCTGGGAAATAAAAAAAATAAGGGTTATAATCACTTATCTGCCGCTGCGGCCGCATTGCTCCTGCTATTATCCTCCGCCAGAAGTGGATGGGCCTGAAAGCACAGGCTCCCCACCCAATCCAGACGCTGCTCTCATAGTAAAAGAGCAGCGCCAGTATTGGTCTGAGCGGCCTCGCAATCTTTTATTATCGTTGTATTTATCATCTGCTGACAGTGGGTCGTCGCGCCTTCATCATTTTGGAGTGTTCGCCCCTGGTAGCATGCTGCCCTTGTAGGCAAACATTTCAGTGCTCCACATAGGGGTATTAAGCGCTACATAGATGCTGCAGTACAATACAACTGAACTAGTATTGCTCAACAGACAGGATATTCATTCTGTGTTTGTCATCCCTCAATTGATTGAAGGCTACGGCCTGCACTGTACACGTGATAGCGTGTACGATTCTCGTCAGTAAACTACACGAAAGGAATGATGGGCAATAGTGGGTGAATGTCCTGTGTTGATAAATTAATAAACTAGTCCCTAACCCCCGTCCCCCCTCCCTCCCCCACGCCCCTGGAAAATGTCTGAAATTGATAGTTTAGTAAAGAAAACGCCTACTAAATTGGGCTTGGGGAGTGCATGAAAAGGATTCTCCATGGCGCTCTGATGTTCTTGTCTGAAAATATTCCACACACACATTTCTGTATAAGAAAATAAAATGTGCGATTGTCTCGGTTTTCCTGGAATATGCCAGTCTGAAATCGAGACGATCGAAGGCTTCTTGGCTTAACCTGGAATGATTTTGTAACTTTCAAAAAAAGTAGAGCCTGCATCCGAACGGATCTAAAACATGCGGCTGCAAATGTTCGACTTTTTTCGGGCGTTTGTACGAATGTGATCATTGCTAACTTGTGGATATGTCGGTTGTGCTGCGAGGACACGCCTGAAGCCTTAGGCGAATGTGTTGAGCAATACGTCACCGTTTCAAGGTCAAACGGGTCCAGTTCTCATGGACAATTTGGCCGTCGCCGCTCCGAATGTATGACAGGTGGTCACACACATGTGCTTTCATATCCCTCTCCACGTCCGACTGCTGGCGCCTCGTCCAAGTCCTCACAAAGGAGGCCTTGTGCACCCCAGTCCTTAAGTAATGTGCGCCAGCCGCCGAATCTTGTTCATATGTATTTTAATGGAAACAAATGTGTTCGTCCGTCGCCCTCTGCTGGACAAAATGTTCCTTTCTACTTTATTTTCTGAAAAGTTGAAAACACATGCTGGCAATTTGAAAATGATTTTAAACTGTGTACCAAAAAAACACGATGCTACGTCAAATAACGTAAACAAATGTAGAACATGCTCGCCTGTGATGTGCTGTAGAAATGATGCATTGTCCAAGGCCATCTACACAGTCTTGTGCTGCCTTGTGTCTGTATAATTCCCATCAGTTGCAAGGCAGGATAGTAGTGCGAATTCTTACATGAACCATCCCACCTTTAAGCTTAATAAATTCAAAGTTAAAATTCTGGTGAATGTTATCATTTTTTTTCTGAATTGACCAAGTTTTACCCAGTGCTTTAAATGGGAAAAAATAAGTGCAGGTACTCACTAAATTGAGCGTTTTTCGGCGGGCCTAAGTGGCAGGACAAGGGTGAACAATTGAAGTGATCAATATTTTAAAGAGGCGTTTTTGGGATCTGGAGTGTTCTTTTTCTCCTTATACGTAGGAAAGTGTAAATTTAACATTTTCTTTCAGATTTTCCATGTGCATGGATTACCTCAATACATGTCACATAAAATAAATTTTGCAATTCTCTACCATGCACAGTAATGAATAGTGTGGGCACTTTAGAAAGAACACTTAACAAATGATATACCATAATATCATTCTAACACCTGTGTTTTTCTAATGTTTAATGTATTACCACTACGGTAACCAAAAACATCAAGCCACATTAGACCGACCTCGTTGTCTTTCCGTAGTTTACTGTACTCCATATGCCTATATATTGGGGACAATAAACCAAAGGAAAACAGTACGGTAATACCACTGGCCTTGTCCCTAGAATTAAAGTGTTTTTGCAATCAATGGTTTACCCCAACCCACTAGTCTACCGCACTTGGGCTATTTTTTCATTAAGATGAAACATATACATTTTCAAACCATCAGCATCACAGCTTCGAACTATAAGCCCATGGATGTCTTTTAATTCAAGCCATAGATTCCAATGAGCAGAAGGGCAGGTCAAACAAAATGGACAGTTTTGAGTGCATGCCTGCAGAGCAGCCTTATGTGAGTATCCCACGGTATGACCGTTAAACGTGTATGGCATGTAGTTTTAGAAATATTTAACCACTTTAAACAGCAGGAGAAAAAGTCTGTTAGAGCCCAAGTATGTTTGTTCTTTAAGAACGTGCGGACCTAACACAGAAAAAGACAAATCCCCACTAGTGCGATTGTGAGCCCCTGAACTGCTACAAGCTAACCCTGGTGAGTACGACTCAGAGACCGGGCAGGCTGTCCTGATGCAAGGCCTGTGGGGTTGGCAGCTATGTTCTAGCTAAGGCGACTGGAAACAACAGCACCTACGTATGCAAACACTCACATGAACTTAATTACCACGCCAGTACAACTGAACCCAGTTTGGATAGCACCGTGAAGCATCACCTACACCCCTTTTTTAGTCTTCATTTGATGGAACTCTGCATTCCTGTTATCTAACGAACCTCGCTCTACCATGAGCTTTGAATGCATGCACTAGGATCAGTCTCAAATGTACCTATTGGATAAACGCGCTACCGGTTACGCCTTTTTATAATACCACACTGCCCTGAAGAAGCCCGTGTTTGGGCGAAACGCGTTGGCTGGTTATATCTTGTGAAGCACAACAAAGAATAAAGAAATCTTAAATTCATTTATCTGTAATTGCTTGTTTGTACGTGTTCATATGTACCTAAGTATCTGTTTTCTATATATTGCCTCTCATCCTACCAATTTAGCTCTATTATTTTTGTGATCTACAAGCAGCAGATCACTTGAGGTGGGCAATATGATATACCTTTGTGACTAGTCTGGTGGTGCAGTCATTTATGCTTCCAATCCTTTTCTTCTACTCACATGAACTTACTTGGATTTCATGCATGCGAACATAGCAGAAGGGCTGGCTCCTCCGTAATGGTGGAGGCACGTCACCCCACTCCCTAGAGCCAGCAGATGACAATTAAAACTATAATAACACAACATTATCATAATTTTATTTATTGCTGTTCTGAGCTAAGCAATATGTGTATAGCAGGGCGGGGCCAGGCATTGCAGGGAGGAGGCATAGTGTGCACTATGAGTGTGCATGTCTGTTTGGAGGACCATCTTAGGCCGGCCAAACATACATGCGCACTTATGTTTCTCAAGCCCAGCTGTGTTAACAGCCGGGTTGGAAAAACAGCACACACTCCCAGACACTGCCTGAGCAGCAAACGAGGCTTTTCAGACCAATCCTGGTTCTGCTCTCATAGCATGAGAGCAGTGTCTGAATTGGGTGGGAAGCCAATGCCTTGACGCACATCCACTTCGGAGGAGCAACGAGGCGTCTGGCAGCTAGTGGGAGCAGAGTGACGGGTACGTTTTAAAATATATTTGTATTATATTATCCAACCCCCTCCCCTCTGCCTCCCCCCACCTCTGCCTCCCCCCACCTCTGCCTCCCCCCACCTCTGCCTCCTCCCCACCTCTGCCTCCTCCCCACCCTCTTCCCTACCACTTCTTTACATAGGCAGCGGCGGCCACTGCATGGCAGTCCATACATTTGTTTTTGCAAGTGCTTATCTTCATTGATGTGTGCTATGCTGTGCCTCGATAACCACCCACTCTGCCTCACTGTCACTGTTACCCCCTCACACTTCAGCCTTGCTACAGAGATGGGCTGGCACACTTTGCTGTAGCATCATGTTGTCATCACTTACATTTCCCCCCAAGTCGCGGTAGGCAGCAGATTCTGCCTTTGAGACCGAAGGGCTTGTCGGCAGCTATTCATCCACACGTTTATAATTCACTGAGCTTGCGTTGCTACCCATATAAGTACTGGTACTCTCTTTGGCTAAGAGGAAGTGTCGGTACTCTAGGGGTGAGTATTCATCAGTGCCGGTGCTCAGTACCGGTGAGTAGTGGCCCATTTAAAGCACTGGTTTTAACTGGAGCTCGCGACCCTTTCAGCCATGTCTACCAACATTTTTGCCTCTCAGGGACACCTTAAAGGCTTTTCTGTACTAAAGTTTATTTACCACCATTCACTTAATGATTAAATAATGCTGACACCAAGGACAGGGATCGCTCAGACATGTTAAGCTATTGGGGAGGAGCTAGTAGAGTTGGCGGGGGGCGTCCTTTCAGAGGTATGAAGCTTGTGTTATGTTATGTTAACGTAATTTGTATAGCGCGCGATTACCACAAGAGGTGTCCTGGTGCTGTCCATTACTCCATAAACCTAGCTCCAGAATTATATGACAAACAGCCAAGTCTTCAGTGCTTTCCTAAATTGAAATAAATTTTCCATGCAACGCATGTGAGAAGGCAGACCGTTCCACAACCTTGCCGCACCGTATGAGAAACTACGGCCGCCCCAGTTGACTTTCTTTGTTAGGGGGACCTCGGTCAGATTAGCATCAGACGATCGGAGGTGTCGGGCAGGGTTGTACCTTTTAAACCTGTTAATCAGGAAGTCTGAACCTTCTCCGTGTAGGGCCTTAAAGACCAAACAAAGTGACTTAGACTGGACCCTAAACTTAATAGGAAGCCAGTGTAGGTCTCGAATGGCCTTAGATATATGAGCAGATTTAGGGAGGCCAGTTAGGAGTCTGGCTGTGGCATTCTGCAGCAGCTGTAGTCTGTGCAGCAGCCCTTCCTGAATGTTGAGGTATAGACTGTTGCAGTAATCTAATCTTGATGTTATCAGGGCCACTACAACAGTCTGTCGATGCTCCTGAGGAAGAAGGAACAAAATCTTCCTCAACGTTCGGAGAATGTAACTAGTTTTGAAGGCTACCGTCTTTACCTGTAATGTCATGGATAGTTTGGCATCCAATACCATTCCAAGGTTCCTAACTTGATTTACAGGAGTGGGAAGAGCCCCCAGTTCCTGCGGCCACCAAGCTGGGGTCCAAAAATTAGGGTTATTCCCAAATAGCATCACCTCGGTTTTGTTAGAATTTAACCTGAGGCAATTGTTTGCCATCCATCGAGCCACTTCTGACATACAGGATTGAAAATTCAGGTCCACTCCAGGTTCATGGCCGGGTAAAAGAGACACAACAATTTGCGTATCATCCGCATAGGAGGTTACGCTAAAGCCATGGTTTCTGATAATGGGCGCTAGGGAGGATACATAAATATTGAACAGTGTGGGACTTAACGAGGATCCCTGTGGGACCCCACAGGGCAGTGAAAAAGGTTGAGAAGCAAAGTTTTCCAAAGAAACTATTTGACTCCGATCGGAAAGAAAGGAGTATAATAGATCCCAAGCCTTATGCTGAATTCCACTTTTCCTAAGTTGATCCATTAACAGGCCATGATGGACCATGTCGAAAGCAGCGGATAGGTCCAAAAGGATCAACGCTGCCTTTCCACCCCGATCCATCGTGAACCTGATCTGATCCGTAGCCGTGATCAACGCGGATTCGGTGCTATGTCCCTCCCGAAATCTGTGCTGTGAAGGATCCAGAAGTGAAGTGTTCCTCACAAAGGCTGTGAGTTGATGGTTTAGCGCCCTTTCAACTAGTTTAGCCGGAAATGGGAGACGCGAAATGGGTCGAAAATTATTAGGATCGGAAGGGTCCAAACTAGGTTTTTTCAGCAAGGGGATGATAGACGCCTTTTTCCAGACTCCTGGAAATACCCCTTTATCAAACATACCATTAAAAATTGCTGTAAGATGATTGGCAATCGGTGCTGGTGCCAGTTTGATGATTTTAAGCGGGCAGGGGTCAAGAGGGGATCCGGATTTAACTTTAACTATCAACTCCAAGGTGTCCTGAAAGGTGAGATGTCTAAACTTCTTAAGGGCAATTGGTGGCGGAGATTCACTGGGCTTAGTCCCGCCCTCTTGGTTCCTCTGAATCGGGCCACTGAGACTGGTGAAGATAGTATTCACTTTGTTCTGAAAGAACAGAGCTAGCTTTTCACATAGCTCAGTGCTGGCCGGTACTGAGGCTGGTTCTACTAGAGACATTTTATTAATAGTGGCAAATCTCTTTCGTAGGATTTTTTGCTGCTGTAAACTGGGCGGCAAAGTGCTTTTGTTTGGCTTCCCTTAGCATACGTTTGTATTTGGCCAAGTTTGCCAGATATGCCTGTTTTTCTCCTTCCATATATGTCCTCCTCCAATTGCGTTCTGATCTCTTGCATACACATTTTTGAGATTTCAGTTCAGTAGTGTACCATGGGGCTGAGGGCGTCATTCTATTAAAAACCGCTAGTTTGGGCGGCGCCAGCTTTACGCAGGCCTGGGTAAGCCAGTTTGTATGGGACAGAGCCGCCTCCTCCGTATTCCTGGGAATGGGAGTAAGTGAGGTGGAGAGTACCCTAGATAAGGTCTCCGCTCCTACCCTGTTCCAGGCTCTGACTATTTCGGCCACTGTTTGGGGGCGCCCCTTGGATAGGTGGGGGGTGGGTGAAATATCAAACCTAACTCCCGCATGGTCAGACCAGACCAGCGGTAACAAAGCTGTGAATGCTAATTCTGATATATTGGAAAAGATCCCATCGAGTGTGTGACCCGCCTGATGGGAAGGACCCGTTACATGTTGCATCAGCTCTGCGGTTTCCATGATATTAAGGAGTCGAGCTGTATCTGCATCCTCAGGTCGTTCAAGATAAAAATTAAAATCCCCTAATATGGTATACGAGTTCTCCAACAATGCCTCCTCAAAAAGGACATACCCACACAAGCTGTGTGAAATGACAAGGAAACACCCAGAGAGGACTCCTCAGTACTGTTTGACGTGGAAGATACACCCAGGTACACAAGAACCCCCCAGAATTGAGATTGTGACCCTATCGCAGGGGTCTTCAAACTGTGGGGCGCGACCCCCAGGGGGGGCGTGGAGTTGATGAAAGGGGGTCGCGCCTTCCCGCCGCACTTCTGCCCTGAACTGCTTCCATCTGGAATCCAAAACGTTTACTCTACGTTTTGGATTCCGAGCAGTGCACCTCAAGGAGCTCTCTGATTGGAGGACATTGTCAAAGACTACAACGTCATTGACGACTGTCCTCCAATCAGAGAAGCAGCTGGATGCAAACCAGGAAATGCGCCCGTGAACTGGGGCCATAAATATGCTCCTCTGAAGTGCTTCGATAAGTGCTGGTTCCTGCTGCCTGCACTCTGCTCCGTTTCCTGGACGTCCTCATTGCTGCTGCTGCCGTGGTGTTTCAACTGGTGTCCTCTTCGTGCTTCTTGCTCTGCATTCCGATCTCCGATCTCCGGCTGTTCCCTGGTTTCCAAGGCGACGGAAGCTGCCAAAACCGGTGAGTAAGCTGCCTCTTCCCCTGCCTTCCTATGCATCCCCCCCACCTTTAGGGGCCCTTTACTTTCTTACGTATTCTCAAAATGTTAGGAAATGTTTACATAAGCCAAAGGATTAAAAGTTTAGTGGTCACATATCATCCATACTGGTAGGCAGTATAGTTTAAGAGTGCTTGGTGTGGAGAAGCACAAACTCAGATACGAAAAAGAAACAGCATAGTTGGGAGTTTTCTTTAATAATAAGAATCGATTGCTGGTCAAATTAACCCTTTAAGCAACATTAATGACTGTTCTAATGTATGCTTTGCAGTGTGTATGGAGTTCTGTGATGAAAGTTAATAGCTCACTGTTGAATATTAGGACTTTAAGTTATAAATTGCAAGTAACAAAAGGATGTCTCCTTTAAAAGTAGTAACCTGCTGATGTGTCCACATTATATGCACTCTGAAATCAACTTGGTACACGTTCTTTGCAGCAGGCATATTAACCCTCTGCACTAACTTCACAGAGGTCAAAACCTTAACTATACAAAACACTGAGCTCTGTCCAGGAAGATAATTAATCACACGAGTTATTTTGACATTTTTGTGAGGCCTGGCAATTGCCGGAGGAAAGAAACGCTGCAGCAGGTGCTTCAAAAACATAAACTTGCAAACACAGCGCCCCGAGGAAGCCAGCACCTCGGCCCTGTCCTCTGCCATTAATTAATCTGCTGCTAATGATGCTGCCCAGAATGACTCCACTCTCCCTTTCTATTATAATGAAGATGTCTTTGTTAAGTTAATCAACACCATTTTGCTCATCTGAAATGTTGCTATTCTTTGTCTGACCCTATCTGTGCTACACTGGCAAAGGACTTTGTCATCCATCCATAGATCCACAAAGTTGAACAATTTCCACCCCACCTCAGGCCTGACTTTCCAAACCAGTGTACTTTGGTTTGCATGTTATAAGTAAAACAATCTCCTACTGAATCTCCAATCAGGATTCACATCCAGCTGCTTTACTGAGACCTCTACTTTCTATCTAGCTATCGCATTCTCAAAATGTGGGATTGTTTTTAATATATTTAATTTGTATGTTACCCCTGCCACAATCGCTAAACGGAGAACAAATTTGTCATTTCTCTGACACAGATGTAATAATCAGAGACAAGCCACCTTCATATATTCATAACTATCCACTTGTCAACTGAATTGGGAAAGGGCTTCTCTAAAAAATCTCACTGGCAATCGGACAGTATCCGGACTATTATAGTACACTGATTATGAAGGGGTTTAAAAATAACATTAAGGACGGTTTCGTTTTTCTAGCAATTTTAATTGCGTGTCTGCCACTTGCTACATCGGTAGAACACTTCCTCCCCAAATGTGTATTTGTTGGCTCAAAAGATGCTTGACATTTCTATTTGTAGAAGCGAATGAATAAACAAAAAGATACAGACAAGACTGGGGCCATGTTCGGGTGATGAACTTAACTAAAGGCTGATGGCAATCGATTTTGAGGATAGTGAAGGTTTATTGAAATTATGTTAGGATATATGGAATTTTATCGAAGGATGAGTATGGTTCTATTCTGCTTACAATTTGTTTTTTTTAAAACTGTTAATCCCATGGAAGTATACCTTTAGTATGTCCAAGAAGTATGCCTATATTTAAGAAGTCCTCAATGAATAGCAGAGTCAAATTTCCGTCGTGTATCCTTTAAAGATCCACACTAAACTGGAATGAAAAAACATGCCGACACAGATACCTATTTTGCCAGGTGATGTTTGAGGATTATGCTCCCAAATTAAAGATCGGCACTTACAGGGTCGGATTGGTGCAGCGTGCATGGGGCCAATGGGTGATGGTACTGCAACAACATTAACTGTTGCATGGCTTAACACTTATAAGGTCCCAAAGGTGACTCCAACTCGGGTTCTCCATTCTGCTGCAGAACGGTTTCAAAGTAAATTGGTGGAGGGTTTCGTCTGCATCTTCTGTAACCCCACAAAATCCCATACACAAAGCGAATTTCATTTGCAAAGCCTTTATTAAACAAGTAGGCGGTGGATGTTACACATTTTGATCACCCATGTTACCCATTGCTATCAATGTGTACGCACTCAAGGGAAGGAGAACCTTGGTAACGGCCCACAACGCCAGCTCACGTGATGGAAGCCAGGACCAGCTGCAATTTCTGTTCTTAAGCACGTGGAAGAAACCGGATGTGTTATTCACATTTTACAGAAAAAAAGAAGATTTTTTACACTTCTTGTGAAAATGCAAAGTTTTATTTTTTAATTTTTTAAATGACAACCATACAGCATACAGCAGCAAGTCTGTGGTAATCATTAATGTTGGACTTTGAAATTTTGTATCATAGGGCAAACACACATTTGACATGGATCGTTTCCTGCTGCCAAAAGATGGTAGATCACTCAAACGAAAGGCCGAAACAGACGTCGAGAAAAGAGCTGCAAAAAGTAGGAAGTATGATGTCTCCTACCTGGACCTTGGATTCACCTGCGTCACCATAAATGGTGAAATAAAGCCACAGTGTGTGGTTTGTGGCATGACCTTGGCTAATGAAAGTCTGAAACCAAACAAATTAAAGCGCCACTTGGAAACCAAACACGGGTCACTGGTAGGAAAGAATACAGATTTTTTTGCCAGAAAGCTGGAAGACATCATCCACCAAAAAGACACTGTGAAAAATGTGGTCTCCACGCCAACAAATGCTTTGAAAGCATCTTACCAAGTGGCGTACCACATTGCCAAAAACAAAAAGCCCTTTACGGATGGGGAAAAAGTGATTCTTCCAGCAATGCTTGATGTGGCCAGAACAATGCTTGGTGAAAAAGCGGCAGAGAAGTTGAAATTGGTACCACTCTCAGACACAACAATTTGCCGCAGAATCTCTGACATGTCTGAGGATATCCATAGACAACTCCTTGCACGCTTGAAATCGAGTTTGTTTGCTTTGCAATTGGATGAAGCGACTGACTTATCTAAGGACGCTCATTTAATTGCTTATGTCAGATACTGCCACAAAACTGTAATATTGGAAGATTTTTTATTCTGTAAACCAATCAGGGGACAGGCAACAGCATCAACCCTGTTTGACATTCTCAATGACTTCTTGAGCTCCAACGGCTTAAAATGGGACAGCTGTGTTGGGATCTGTACGGATGGTGCTCCTTCCATGTGTGGGGCTAGGGCAGGCTTAAAAGCCAAAGTGTTAAAAGTGGCTCCTCATATTCTATGGACCCACTGTATGATACACCGGGAAGCCCTTGCAGTCCGAAACATGGATAGGGAACTTGGGGATGTGTTGGATTGTGCTGTGAAAATTGTTAATTTCATAAAGGCGCACCCCACTAGAGCACGTCTGTTTGCCATTTTGTGTGCAGAAATGGGAGCTGATCATAATGGTTTGCTTTTCCATACTGAAGTCCGGTGGTTATCCAGAGGGAAGGTTCTGAACCGTATTTTTGAACTAAGAAATGAAGTACGGCAATTCCTTCTAGATTTGGATCCATACAAAGCAGAACAGTTGTGTAATCCTCGTTGGCTTGTGCTTTTAGCATACCTTGCAGACATCTTTGATATATTAAATTCCTTGAATTTGTCTTTGCAAGGAGCTGAAAGTACATCTTTCACAATGTGCAAAAAAATATCTGCTTTCAAGAAAAAGCTAGAGTTGTGGAAAAGACTAACTGAAGATGGCCTCCTGGAGGCATTCCCGTGTTTATCAGAAGCTGTTGAGGACACAGGTTACGAACTTGAAAGTGCTGCTGAGGTCATAAGAAATCACTTGACTTCTCTCAGGGGTGGTTTAGAAAAGTACTTTCCTGAGGACAGTGATCATGACAATGACTGGGTCTTCCAACCTTTTCTAGTGGATGCAGGTACTCATCTCCCAGTGCACCTTCAGGAAGACCTAATTGAGGTCCAGAGTGATCGCGTTCTCCAAATGCAATTCAGCAGAATCCCATTGGCGGAATTTTGGCTGAAAATGTCTGAAGAACATTCATGTTTGTCACAAATTGCAGTCAAGACTATTCTGCCTTTTAGTTCGTCATATTTATGTGAGATTGGTTTCTCAGCATTGGCAGTATTAAAGACCAAGTACCGTTCAAGGCTTGAGGTGGAGCACAACCTGAGGATGGCTGTAGCAAAGATACATCCACAAATTGACAATCTCTGCGGAGAAAAACAGGCCCACCCATCCCATTAGTTCAGAAATGTGTTACCAAGTTTGTCAAACTATGTTTTGTTTAGGAAAAATAAAGTACTGTTGTGCATTTTTGGGCAATTCTTTTTGGAGACTTTTTGTTTGAACTGTGTAGTAAGCTTGTGACTCCAAACTATAATCACCCATAAACCTTTAGTTTGCTAAACACTGTTTAATAATAATTCCCCACCGTAAAAATGATTTGCCATGGGAACGGGGGGGCGTTTGTGGTTGTCTGTGATGAGGAGTACCAAGTTCTAAAAAAAATTCTCAGGAGGGGGTCCTTAAGCCTGGAAATTTTGACAGGGGGGTCTCGGCATCCAAAAGTTTGAAGACCTCTGCCCTATCGTGATCATTTACTTAAGCCCACTGCATTCTAAAACGGGGGTGTTTCGCAGTTTGAAGCTGCACATAAAGTTTTAGTTGTTGCCTTAGCCATTAAGTGAAGTCCCTCATCGTGGCTCAGGATGCAGGGGGGTGAACAGTTATCACAGGGGACGTCTTTTCCTGTGCACATTTCTGAATTGTTTTGCATTTTTACTTTTCTGCTGATATTAACTAAATGCAGTGTGCCACAGCCCTTAGAAAGAGATGAGTGCAAAATAAAAATGAAACCCCTGGAGAGCCGAGGATTTGTACCCCCTCAGCTGCACAATATGTTTTAGTAATATCTTAACTCCATTCCTATCATAGGCTCAGAAGAATGAAAGACGGGGTCAGTCCTATCCAGGTTTAAACCTGTGATGTCCTTTCTGCAGTCGGGTCTCTGCAGTTGGTGGCATCCAATCCATGGAGCTATTTTGCCATCTTTATAGAAGTGTTAGTTGTTGGAGAAGTGCGGTGAAGCCAGGCTCCCCTTGCAGTCAGTGCGTTACGTTTTTGTCTAGCGGATTTTAGTTTGTGGCCATGAAGCCTACAAAATGCCTGCCTGAGAAGGTGTAACATTGATGCACATATTGCTTTAGAATTCTGCTCATGTCTATGGTAGAAACGCTATTTTTATTCTTGAAAGTGCCTCTACACGAGTGCAGCGTTACAAAGCTGCGTAAAACAGAACTGCTGTCGTGCCATTGTGGTTCTCATGGAAATCGGTGTTGGCACCATGTTGTAACAGCCAGGATGGTAGGAAGGCTAGCATCCACTGAAAGGGGAGGGAACAAGCCGGCTAGTGTACATTGAAAGGGGTGGTCACAAGTGGGCTACAGTACAACGAAGGTGCTATTCTCAAGTGGGCTAGTGTACAGAGAAAAGGGAAAATCACAAGTGGAGTAGCGTACAGTGAAAAGGGAAGGTCACAAGAGGGCTAGCATACAGTGAAAGAGGAGGCCACAAGTGGGCTAGTGTACAGTGAAAGAGAATATCACAAGTGTGGTATGGTACATTGAAAAGTGGAGGGTACGAGTGGGCTAGTGTACAGTAAAAATGAGACATCACAAGTGGGCTAGCGGTCATTGGCCAAGAGAGGTTACGAGTTGGCTTGTGTAAAGTGGAAATGGTAGGTCTCAAGGGGGCTAGAGTGCAGTGAAAAGGGAAGGTGAAAAGTGGGCTAGTGTACAGTAAAAAGGAGAAATCACAAGTGCGCTAGCGGTCAGTGGACAGGAAAGGTTGCAAGTTGGCTTGTGTAAAGTGGAAATGGTAGGTCGCAAAGGGAGTGCAGTGAAAAGGGGAGGTGAGAAGTGGGCTAGTGTACAGTAAAAAGGAGAGATCACAAGTAGGCTAGTGTACAGTAAAAAGGAGAGATCATAAGTAGGCCAGTGTACAGTGAAAAGGAGAGATCACAAGTAGGCTAGTGTACAGTGAAAAGGAGAGATCACAAGTAGGCTAGTGTACAGTGAAAAGGAGAGATCACAAGTAGGCTAGTGTACAGTGAAAAGGAGAGATCACAAGTAGACTAGTGCACAGTAAAAAGGAGAGATCACAAGTAGGCTAGTGTCCAGTAAAAAGGAGAGATCATAAGTAGGCTAGTGTACAGTGAAAAGGAGAGATCCCAAATTGGCTAGTGTACAGTGAAAAGGAGAGATCACAAGTAGGCTAGTGTCCAGTAAAAAGGAGAGATCATAAGTAGGCCAGTGTACAGTGAAAAGGAGAGATCACAAGTAGGCTAGTGTACAGTGAAAAGGAGAGATCACAAGTAGGCTAGTGTACAGTGAAAAGGAGAGATCACAAGTAGGCTAGTGTACAGTGAAAAGGAGAGATCACAAGTAGACTAGTGTACAGTGAAAAGGAGAGATCACAAGTAGGCTAGTGTACAGTGAAAAGGAGAGATCATAAGTAGGCCAGTGTACAGTGAAAAGGAGAGATCACAAGTAGGCTAGTGTACAGTGAAAAGGAGAGATCACAAGTAGGCTAGTGTACAGTGAAAAGGAGAGATCCCAAGTAGGCTAGTGTACAGTGAAAAGGAGAGATCACAAGTAGGCTAGTGTCCAGTAAAAAGGAGAGATCATAAGTAGGCCAGTGTACAGTGAAAAGGAGAGATCACAAGTAGGCTAGTGTACAGTGAAAAGGAGAGATCAGAAGTAGGCTTGTGTACAGTGAAAAGGAGAGATCACAAGTAGGCCAGTGTACAGTGAAAAGAAGAGATCACAAGTAGGCTAGTGTACAGTGAAAAGGAGAGATCATAAGTAGGCCAGTGTACAGTGAAAAGGAGAGATCACAAGTAGGCTAGTGTACAGTGAAAAGGAGAGATCCCAAGTAGGCTAGTGTACAGTGAAAAGGAGAGATCACAAGTAGGCTAGTGTCCAGTAAAAAGGAGAGATCATAAGTAGGCCAGTGTACAGTGAAAAGGAGAGATCACAAGTAGGCTAGTGTACAGTGAAAAGGAGAGATCAGAAGTAGGCTTGTGTACAGTGAAAAGGAGAGATCACAAGTAGGCCAGTGTACAGTGAAAAGAAGAGATCACAAGTAGGCTAGTGTACAGTGAAAAGGAGAGATCATAAGTAGGCCAGTGTACAGTGAAAAGGAGAGATCACAAGTAGGCTAGTGTACAGTGAAAAGGAGAGATCACAAGTAGGCTAGTGTACAGTGAAAAGGAGAGATCACAAGTAGGCTAGTGTCCAGTAAAAAGGAGAGATCATAAGTAGGCTAGTGTACAGTGAAAAGGAGAGATCCCAAGTACGCTAGTGTACAGTGAAAAGGAGAGATCACAAGTGCGCTAGCATACAGTGAAAAGGGAAGGTCACTCAACTGGCCAATGCCTCGAATTGGCCAAGTTGCCCACCTTTCGAGGCGGCTTCTTGCACCTTTGGCTTGCCTGTTTTTACACTCTTTCTCCTGATAGTCTCTGAAAGCCTCCTGCTTTTCATGACGGATTCCTTCATTGCTTCCCCTTGCAGTCTCTCACTGTGTTCCAGCGGTCGCTCACCACCATGCAGATCCAGATCCAGGGTTTGCTGCAGTTCGCTGTGCCCGTTTTCCCTTCAGCGCAGGTAAGGGGTAGCGGGCGTTGCACGGGGAACAGGCAGACATCTTCAAACTGTGCACAGGGCATTGGAAAGAGAGCTGAGCTGCACACGGGGAACAGGTAACGGGTGTGCAGCTGGCCAAGGAATTGATAAGTCTTCCAAGCCCCGTAAAGGTTAAAGGCGTGCGCCTGGAAGCCAGGTATAAAGCACTGAAAGGAGCACACCGTCTTGCACAGGTCATATATAGGACTGACTAGGGCAGATGTCATTGCAAGAGCTGCTTATTTCTGACCTTTTTCTTAAATTATTATGACTTTTAAAACAGCATCGTACATATGAATAGGCAACCCAACAGCAACTGCTAAAGAGATCTCTTGATTGTCAACATGTATCCAGAATCGTTTTTTCATGTGTAGTCAAAGGATGCCAGTGGCATCTTTCTCACAAGTAATAACCTGCAATGCACCTGGTTTTTGTGATATTTCCTAATACATTAAACTATTTACTTTCTTAAAAATGCATCACAAGAAAAGGGCTTGTTAAGTTTTCAAGAGGAGATCATATCTCTTATTTGATGACGTGTGTGGAAGCTGCATGATCTAACTTCAACAGTTCATGACGATGGTTTCTGTGAAAAGCACAAACACGCATTTCACAACACAAAATAACTCTTTTGGCTCACTGTGGGGAATTAGGTTTCCTGATTAGAGCACAACGCAGCCCGGTATACACCCCTTGAGTGGTGCCCTCTAAGTGTGTCAATGGGGGCAGCCACAGGGAGCAGCTGCTATGCATGGCACTGCCCTTGCTGCTTCTAGCACTTCCTCCCCTTCGCCTCAGGCGGATGAAGGTAACAGCAGGAAGAGGAAAGTGACCTTTCTGTAGGATCCAGTCCTTGAGCCCCCCTTATGATTTTGCAGCAAACAGGAGCTAAGGAAGAAAGGGCATCCCTCTGGGGTCATGAGGCGGTCAGAGGGTACCTGAGGTTCTTGTGCGACCTCTAGCCCTTTGGTGAATTTGCCTTCTTAGCCATTTGTTCAGGTGTCAGCAGATGGATCCCCTTATACCTGGCAGTCTAGCATTTCCATCTGGGTCATTTCCTCCTCCCTACTTTCTCTCATCAGCTCATTCTCTCACCTCTGTGCACCTCTCTTTGTGAGTCACTTCTTTCATCTCCTCTCTGTCTCTGTTTCAGAAAGACCTTCTGGGAATCCAGCAGATCCTGAACTCCTCTGAAGCCACCCTTCACCAGCTCACCGCCATGTTAGACTGCCGTGGGCTGCACAAGGTAAGTGACAGCCTTGATGGTTTCCCCTGTGGCAGGACTGAGACAGAATTGAATAGTTCTCAGTGTGTACACTCTTCGGTGGGACACATGTGCCATGCATACACCTTTGAAAATCTATACCTGATGAAAAGTCAAAATAAGCACAGATTTGCAATGTCCGCAGTTTGTGTGAGCTGTTAGCCTACACGGACAGTGCCACGATGTGGACTGAAGTGACAGAAGAAGAATAAATGTGCTGCTCATTTGAAGACTGTTTAAAACTGGGCACACTGGTTTGTAGACTTCAGCTCAGGGCCCTGAATGCTTCACGCCTCTGACACAGCATCACGATTGACATTCATAAATCCCCCACCACGCTCCTTTGCTAGGCAGACGCATGGCACTGAGGCTGCTTTGGTGTGCCCTTGTATGATGTATATTTGCCACTCTTCCAGGAGTCCTTGTGATGTGATCACTGATGCAATTCACGGTGTCACGAGTGAAGATCCGGTGAGCTCTGATCTGAAGCCTAATGGCCCTATATAAATAAATCACATTTTCTGACTCCCTTCATATTTTGAGTCCTGCTCCCTTTAATGTTGTATCGATTCAATGTATACTTCTAGAGGGAAGGTGACTTGGTAGTATATTTATTCTTAGAGCTGTGCAGCAGAAATGCGGGTCCGTGAATCCTTCCTCACCTGTGAGAATAAGTGGGCACAATTCCAAATGTTTATATATTTTGGATACGGGTAGAGGCTATTGCTCTACAGGGACCTTGCAGATGTGCTATGAAAAAACACGCCTGGTGTCGGTTTCTTGTATTCGTGTGTGAGTGGATTACGGGCCAGGCCCAGCTGTCGCTCTTCTGTCCCCGTGGAAGTCCCTGCAGTGATGTAATCATTATGTCGCAGTGGCCCATCTGTTGAAGGGGTCTTACATGAACCTTTCCAGCTTGATCTACAGTTCAGCACGAGGGACATAGTTTGCGGACGAGAGAATCCTGAAGGGGTAAAGAGGGCTGTGCATCCAAACACAAGTCGTAGAATGCCCTGGCTTCAAAAAATGTGTGTGTTGGAGCTCATCCAAGATCCCCCTGAGAGACTCATAAAACCAGCCACACCGCCACTTCATAAAAGTAGTTACATTTATTGAATTAATAAATCCTATTTTACTTGGACCAGGTTATCTCTATATGCACTGAAAGCACAGTAGCTTTCTATGGCAACCTATATTATATACACTTTGTACTTCTGCAAAAAAAAGTGAGAATCAATTTTGTACTCTATTGCTGCTTGTGTTGTGGGAAATTGAGCAGTGCAGCTTATGAAAGCATTTTTGCATTAGTGCTAAAATGGAGGAAATGGATTGTATAACCATTACTTTAAATATGAGAGTTGCTGATAAATTATGTTGGTCGCATGATCTAACTTTTAATGCTAACCCTTGAGCAACCTTTGTTTAAAAGCATGGATCCAACTGTTTTCACACGGTTTTGCTTCATAAATAATACAAAATAGAAGAAACTGATTTCGTATTAAATTAGATCCACTTTTCCACGTTTTAAAAATAGAAAAAATTATTGGCCCTTTTGTTTTTTTAAACAAGGGTTTGAAACGACATAACGTGACTCCAAATTTCCTGCAGTGTTTGCGGTTAAGGATCTCAGAAAAAACAAGTAACTGATGTTCCTAGTAATGTAACGTGAAAGCAGCAGATCTCAGTCCAGAGCGGCCTGTGGTTGCACCGCGTAAAGGAATAATCCAGCTGTGTTTTTGAGTCTGACACTTTTGTGTAGCAAACATTCCTTAATCTCCTCTGGGCACTGTGTGTTTACTGCTCATGTACGATGCCAGTCTGAGACCACTGAATAGCTCCACCATATCCGCGCGAGGGCCTCCTACTTCTCATCAGTGCCCGCTTCTCATCAGTGCCCGCTTCTCATCAGTGCCCGCTTCTCATCAGTGCCCGCTTCTCATCAGTGCCCGCTTCTCATCAGTGCCCGCTTCTCATGCTCCATCACTGTGGACTCGTCACTGCAGAAGTGTGAGCTGTTCAGATGCTGTTCATCAGACTTTGGCAATTAGCAGTGAAAAGAGAAAGGGGGCATTGAAGCGCTGGAGGGTTTACACTATAATATCCTATCTCTCTCTAACCCCCTCTGTTTTAGGACTACCTGGACGCGCTTGTTGGAATCTGCTATGATGGGGTGGAAGGGCTGATGTACCTGGGCTTGTTCTCGCTGCTAGCAGCTGTAGCCTTCTCCGCCATGGTGGCCGCAATACCGCAGGCCTGGAAGCAGTGCGCAGCCCGGTGAGTGTGATGGAGGGTGTTTCCTAACAGCTGGGGAGAGAGGAGAGCTGATCAAGTGAGGAGGACAGGAGCATTACTGCCAAGGTGGATGGGCAGATCGAGTTATCCCTGGGGAGGGGGGATACCCATTTCTTCCGGTTTCATTACATTCCCATCACATAATACAGTTGTGAAATTATCCAAAGATTATGTAATTAGTATAATGTGCTACAGTTTGCATTCGGTTACATTTCCAAGTACCTCTTAAGAAAAGCCTTAATTATTACATTATGCCTTCCCAGCCATTTGTCTTTTTTTTTATCCTTAATTGAAATAATCTGTGTTTCATGTTGCTAAATAAGAAAGTTATTTGCAAAGGATGACATTTGAGAATTGTTGACTAATAGCTTTGTTTCCCCCTGTGCTTCTGTAATGTATATATATATATATCATTGAATGTGCTATCAGTGACCGACCTGAAATTTGTTATGGAAAATTGGCAAATCTGGGGCAGTTGTAGCATTATTTTCATGACACAAAAATGAATCATTTAAGAATCTTTCTGTGGACAGGCTCTTGAATAGAGACTGAAATTATACCCGTACAAATGATCTAGGTGTTAAAAAAACAAAGGTAAAAACGTCTGCTGCAAACACGTTCAAAAGAATATCCATTCAAAATCCATGTACAGGACCCCAGGTACTGACGCAGTGGACCTGGATATCAAGTTACTAAAATGGGGCTAAGTTTATCAACGAAAACCTGCTCTAGAAGGTGGTTGTAGGTTTGGATTCCAAATACATTGGAATACAGTTGTAACACGCAATAAAATATTTAATTAAAAAAATATATTTTTTACTTACACATGGAAAACAGTGAGGTTAAATTAAGGACAAGGGACCTGATGTACAAAACACTTTTGCGCTCACAGACCTTGCAATTCACAATTAAAGACTTGGCAAATGTAAAAGAGTGTTTTTTAATGTACAAAATCTCTTTTGCAACTCAGAAAAGTATTTCCGACTTACAATAGTGGTTCTAACACTTATTCTGAATAGCGAGTAAGCGGGGATTAGAAAGGGTCATCCTCTCCTGTTCTCAATTTGCAATTGCATCACAAACCATTGACCAGATACCAACACCTGAGTTATGGGTGGTGTATGATTTGCAAGGTGAAGCTGCTTCTTAGATCCGCTTCCCCTTTGGGAATTATTGGGTGGCTGCAGGAAGAGTTGGCAGTGGTCCTGGGTACCACAGTTTGCTCCCACTGTTGTCTTTACAAATGGATTTTTCTTTAGCTATTTAAAAGTGGCACCTGACCCTTCAAGATACATGCACTTAAAAAAAAAATGTATTTGAAAATGTGTAGGCAGGAATGGAGAGCTGCCGTCAGCTGCAGGTGACCATCCTTTTGTTCATGGTCAATAACAAGAGGTCTCAAATAGCGACTTGCCTAATTAATATTCAGTAGGCAGGTCAATTTATGATTCTTTGCGAATGGTCGATTTACAATGCAATTTCTTGGGTACATTTGTCTCATCGCAAATTGCATCCCTATTCACAAACTAATTGATGTGCAATTTGCACTTCCTGGTTTGTAAATAGGGATTAGTACATCAGCTCCAAGAATTCAAACTGTTTCATTGTTCATACATGGTAAGTCACAATCCTGGTGCTCTCCAGTTGCATAGTCAAGTACTCAGTTTTAGCGCTTCACTTTCACAGGGTAGCGAGGTTGAACAGTCGAGGCTTATTCCAAGAAGGGGAGGGGTTTAGAGACTCTGAATCAGTATGACACCATAGATAATACGAAATAAATTAAAAATAAATCCGCTTTTTACCTTATAAAATGAAAATGACTGTATTAACCGCTAAGTAAAAAATGTCAATTGAAAATAAAGTACACAGAGAAAACCAAATGGTCATACCATTGTATAGGCAGAAGCCACAGTCTCTGTTTTAATAGCTCTCTTGCACTAAGCACTAGAAATCTGTTTACCATTGTATCCTTCGTCCAGTGGTAAGCTATGGCGATGCGTTGATTGCCTTGTTTTCATTGAAAGTTTTAGCGTCTATTTCACAGAGATGGGGAATGGTTGAGGGATGCATGCTGGGAAATTGGTGCCACGGCTTTACTTTGATGTAGCCAACTGTAGCACCAATGCATGCTTCTACATTTAAATTGCTTGTGCCTGAGCCCAAAAACCTACCTCACAAACACTACAAAACAGACTGTGATATCCGTGTCTGAAATTCGTAGTACCAATTTTATTTTGCCTCGATGATGCCAAAGTGTCCGGGCACCTCTGGAACAGTGGGAGGCCTCCACTCAATAATGAAACAGGACTGTAGTTTTACGTTGCTCTTTTCAGTCTTTAATTTCTACTGCCTACAGCTCCCTCCCCAAAAACTGTGGGATCAAGGAGCATCGATGGATTTTTCACAAAGTAGTCCAGTGTTTGCAAATACTTGTCCCAGAGCAAAGGATGCACTGGCACTGGGCACCAGTGCCACTCTGCAGAGGTGTCAGATGGTGGTGCAGTCTGCCTTAGCAGACTCTATAAGCACACAAATGGCGGCGTTCTCGTCCCCAGCTAAATACAAATCTTGGTGGTAGATGTACTATACAAGGAGGCCCATGAAAGTATAGTGGAGCACACACTCTGTTGAAGGACTGAGAGGGCCAAGGGAGAAAGACGCAAAGCGACTTGTTGCCGGGATTGCGCCTGCCAGCTTATGTCGCAACTCTAGCCTCTCACCAGCACAGTTGGGCTTGCTGGATGGTGGTTCATTTCCCTACCTTGTCTTGGCAGTTCCAGTTTGTTGGCGGACTGGTAGACTGGTTCCGGTCTGAGGCTGGTGACTCCTCCGGACTGGGGGTGCTTCACTGGTGGCAGGCTCTTCAGACAATTGGGCAGGCAGACGAGGGTCTCGGAAGGAACTTCTACCACCATTCTCCCAGGTAGGAGGGGAATTGACACCAGAGGAAGGGGTCCATGCTCTGGAAGGCATTTGTCAGGTCCACATAGGTCCATGGGGGATTGTGGGTACTGGCCAGAACTTTTACTGTCAATGGCACAACACATAGCAACCACAAGTGAAACGCTGAGTAAAGTTTAAATGTTTCTGCCCGCTACAGAAGGCTCACTTTCACAAGTTTCTACCTGGATTAACATGAATGTGGCAGGCACGGGAGAAAGATTAGTGGAATTCAATCTCCTCCGATATAAAGGAAAACACTCCTTATAAGGGTGGATTAGGTTTCCAGAAGGGAAACTATTATGAGGTTTGCTCAACAGGGCTGTGCCTGCCTATCTCCGCTTTGTGTATCATCTTGTGTTAGGCCTCACTCCCGCATTGCAGATGCCCACATTTTCAGATACCAGTGCTAATGTCACTCGATACCAATGCTAATAAACTGCGATACCAAAGGGGATACCAAGCGATACCAAAGGGGATGATGGACGAAGCGTTTGAGCAAATCAAACACTCACCCCCAGTCAAATGATCTGGGTTTAATCCAGCATCATTCTTTAGCTCACTCCACCACCCCAGTTCAGACATGGCCATATGCAAATCAGTCTGACCCTGTGCCTCATGGGAACAGTCCAGCCCGAACTGCCAAGCCATGTCTTCCCTGGACCGGAAACAAGCATCCTGGGACCGGTTTCGTGTTCATAACCCTCTTCAGCCAGGCTATCTTGAATCCAGTGGCAAAGTGAGCAAGGGGACCCACGTCTGGGCATACCCTGCCAACTTAGGGCGAACAAAGCGATACCAAAGGGGGATGATGGACGGAGTGTTGAGCAAATCAAACACTCACCCCCAGTCAACTGATCTGGGTTTAAACTGGACCCACAAATATTAATGTTCATTATTTTTTTTTTTTTACATAGAGTCCCATAGCTGGAGTTTTTCTTGTTCTAAGTGCTGCCAGTTTGGGCACATGACTGAGAAACCTAGCCTTCTCCCTGCGGGCTTTGGTAGATTGCTGTTCACCTAGCTGAGGTACTTGTGCAGCTGATTTTAGGCTTAGACCCCGCTGAAGAGGACAATGCTTTTCCTCCCTACCCTCTGGTATTGAGAAGTATGAAAGTGGCCTCATGTTGATATAGCAGCTTGTCGTTGATGGTACAATTTGATTAAATGGGGAAGATGTGATTAGAACTTTAGCCTCTTGTTTCCACAGCAGGGAACTTGACTTCTAGACCGCACTTCTTCTCCAGTTTATAATACTTTGCCAGAAGTACTTCTGGTCGCTTGCAGACCTCAGGGCCAGGCTGATCGAAAAGACCCTAGTTCCATAGTTTGCCTTTCGTGGGGCGCCTTGCTAAATACAATGTCTGGGCCCTCAGGCTTTTGCAGAGTGAAGAGGCCGGTTATACCGGTCCAATGAGAGGTTTTCAGTGCTGCTAACAAAGACTTGTTCTATGGTTCGTCATGGTAAAGGACTCGATGCATTTCTAAAGTCCGCACCCAAGCTCGGAAGGTAGTGCACCAGAAACCTCAAGGGTTGTGAGAAATGTTTCAGGCCTGTGTAGTTCAATCGCTACAATAATTGTGCTAGATTTTGCCAGAAGTTAAAGTATTTCAGGTGATTAAACAGGTGCCACAGAGATCAGAATGTAACTGCAGGCCTTTAAATCAAATCCCACCACTTCTGATGCAGCCTTTTATCCTATTGAACTCCGTGAAATGATGACCAGTGTGTAACAGAATAGTAACGCCTTTGGTTCACATTTCTTTGATGCCCCAAAAACAGAGGCAAAAAGTTCTATATAAACAATGCATTACTATGCGAGTACAATTAGCCACCCTGGGCTTTCAGGACTGTTGCTCCAGAATGCTGAGTGTGTTCACTAACATGGAATTTGTATGCTTTAAAAAAAAAAAAAAAAACCTGTACCAGTCCGCAAACACACCTCCCTCTATTGCTTGCATTTTGACTATCTAGTGGTGAAAAATCTCTGTGTGGACATGTGGGATATAATAAAACAATCCATTATTATTTTATGATATATTGTATAGTGGTGCACAATTATGTTTTTATAGTAGGTACTAAACCAAAGATGGAAAAAACCTAGTCTGCAACAAGTGAGGCTCAAGAGCATACACCTCTAAAATAAAGATCAACAAATTATTTATCGAAAGGTGTCGACCAAATTCGTCTCCCATCTATTGTAGGTTTGGCTTAAATTACACCTCTTCAACCATATATCGGGGAAGACTTGGGTGGTTGTTAAACGTTTTGTGGATAGAAATTTGTATTGTCTTTATTTTGACGGTCTACGCTTTTGAATCTTTGTTTTTGTTGTAGCCTATGTTTTGTAGTCCGTATTTTCTGTTTACCACAAAGCATGCTTTGTTTATGACCACTTCTTCATCAGGGGATATGGTAGTAATTTGAGTCACCTTCTTAGCTTGATCCAATACTAGACCAGTATCCCTTGCTCTGTTACCTCATTAGGTGCAGGAGAAGTGCAACAAAACTAGCACACAGTGTGAGGTGTGAAGAACTCCTGTAGTTAATTTTGCTCCCACCATAACCCCATTTCTTCTTGCTATGTGCAGGGATCGGGAGTACACCGACATTGATGAGGAGGACCCCTTCAACCCACAGGCCCGCCGCATTGCTGCCCACAACCCCGACCGGGGGCCGATGCGCAGTTTCTGCAGCTACAGCAGCAGCCTCGGGAGCCAGACCAGCCTTCACCCCCCAGCACAGACCATCTCCAATGCACCCGTCTCGGAGTACATGTGAGTGTCTGAAATATTTAATGGCGTACTCTCCCCGCTTTGTTACCCTTCTGCCTTAGGAAGCTTTAATCACAAATTATTCAGCAGGATTCATTCTCAGAAAGGTTTGAACCTCTGCTCCGAAAGTTACAATGACAGTCTCCAATCCTTTGGGTCTGCTTTGTGATTAAAGCTTTACAGCTGAAGACTAATGTTACTAAACACTGAATATTTGTGTCCAAGCAAGTGCTGCAAACAATACCGGTGGAAAAACAAATCATAGTCATATCTGCATGGACAATGTACAAAATGCTCTACGAAAGAAGACCTAAATATGTATGGGGACAAAAACTAAATTTCATAAATACGTACCACCAATGTAGCTTGAGGTCTAGTACTCAGCCCTTTAAGGTTCCTCCTTTCAAATACAAGAAAAGTGGCAGTCCAGCTTTTTGAGTATTTGAACAACTTGCCATTCGAACTTCTCTTGGAGCCTTTGCTGAAACTTAGAATAGTGATAAAACAACTAGCCTCTTGTTTCCAACTTGGTTAGAACTACACAATAGTGCTAAGAGACTTCTGTGGAGTGAAAGTATGTATTATAAGTACCCTTAAAAAAGATATATATATATATATATATATATATATATATATATATATATATATATATATATATATATATATATTCTAGTGGAATTTGTGTCATGGCGAGCCATACATCACCTAATTTTAGGGCAAAATATGAAAGAGGCCGCTGGTTAAAGAGTGAAAGTAGACATTCTGTTGGATGATGATGATACACTAGTTAGTAGGACATAGATGTTCAGTTTTAATTGGAAATGTGTATGGAAGAGTTAATATGATATGGGCCCATTCAGGTGTTGTTTGCTCTTCGGTGTGGGTGTGGCCTTTTAAATGATGGTGTGAGAAAGAAGGCAAGTCTGATTTTTGTCCTCTTGTAGCTGAAGAAGGGTAAGCCTTGAAACACTTTCTGCATGTGGGGGTCTCTAGAGACAGCAGTTCTGTTTATACGATGGTGTGTTAGACAAAAAAATCAAGTTGGTGCCACAGGCGATGATGCTGAACTGAAAATCATTGGATTCCAAGGTGTTTTTAGGTCGAGCCTAGAGTCAGCACACATGCACTGCTCTGCGAGGCATGCTGTATTCCCTCAGTGACTTTTGGCCATGCCCACAGACTTTCATTGGGTCCTTCCTGTGCCTTTCGAACTGCCTTTCTTTTGTATGGTGAATTGGTGCCATTTGTCCCTGGTGTGTTTGTCATGCCCATGGTGACTAGCCCTGTTACATGGGCCATTTCTCCTCAGGGCATTCCTCCTAGTGATGGCACTCTTTTTTAACTTTTAATTTTGGCTGGAACACTAGCACTTTAAAAAAAAAAATGAAGCATGTGAGCTGTAGATCACATGCTTTGCATACTCCTGCCATCTAGTGTTGGGTCCGGATGTTTGCGAGTTGTTTTTCTTCGAAGAAGTCTTTCCAGTCACCAGGTAGGCGGCGAATCCTTTCAGTGATAGTGCACATGGCCATCGACTTCATTGTTGGATTGTTTTCTTCTGCCATCGGGTTCGGACATGTATTGCTGCGCTCCGCTTTGAAACCCTTTCTTTAGGTGCGCAATTCACTCTACTCGTGTCGGTATTGTTTTGAACACATATCCCACTTCTCGGCCTATCGTATCTGTCGAGAAAAAACTCTGTTTCAATCGAAGATCTTAGGAGAGGCCGTCCAGCCTAACTGCGTCAGTCCACTTCGCAGTCGATGGAACGGACTCCATTCAAATTCTGCCCTTGATGCCACACCAAGTATCCGCACACCGACTCGCATGAAGTGTGCAACTTGTGCTTGTCTTCCTAGCACAACGAACAGGACTGGGACGCGTGCAGATCGTTTCAATCGAAGAAAACGCTCCGTGATTGTCGAGCTCGACGTCACGAAATGTCAAAACGTTGAATACACGCCGGACATCTTAGGCGAAGAATCAGAGAACGAACTTTAGTCACAAGGGGCCGAGGAAGAACAAGAAGAACTGGTCTCCATTCCAGAATTGGACTCCGAGATGGAAGAAGACTTGCCACAAGGTCAACGTCCCATGAGTATCGAACGCCCCTTGACCCAAACAAATTCAGCTGAAAGAAAAGCCTTCAGTCCCACCCCCGCCTTCGGGCTAAGGTCGGCATCGACCAGATGTTTCTGATGCCCCGCCTTCTGGCTTGGCACCGAAACACGTCACTAAGCCTTCCTGATCGGGATCGAGTCAGCCAAAGTCTGGCACCCAGCCGAAACCTTCAGGCTCGAAGCCGAAAACCATTTCAGAGCCAAAATAGTTGACACCAAAACAAAGCCTCCTTCAGCACCGAAATCTTCCGTGCTGAAATGTCACTCTACCTCATCACCAAAATCCTCGGTGCCGAAACCTAAACCTTTTTCTCCAAGGCCGCAGGATCCAATTTTCGACGCCCCCAACACCCAAATCGAACCCAAAACAAAAGGAACTTTATATAAATCTAGATACAGGACGTGTTCTTACCAAATTACCTCAGAAACGCAAACCTGATTTAGAGGACGCCCTTTACCATATTCCTTTGAAGAGGAAAAATGTAGGTACTTACCCCTCCCCTCCTCCTACTCCACCACGTTCCCCTACACCAACTTCTCCACCTTTGCAGCATTTACTGATTACACCAACTAACTCTCCACCACCTGATGATGATGATGGAGATGGGGGGACAATATTTTACCAATAGACCCCTGGAAGGATTATAACACTGATTCACCTACAGATAACAATCCAGATATTTACCCTGCAAAGCCTTCCCCTCCAGACGACAAAGTAGGATATCTAGAAGTACTTGCTAGAGCTGCAGAATTTCATGGGGTACAGTTATACAAGGGATCTCTAGAGGAAGATTTACTATTTGAAACGCACAGTAGCACACAAAGGGCTAGCCACACTCTACCTATGCTTGAAAGTATGATGAGACATGACAATGATATCTTTGAAGATCCAGTGCGTGCTCGCATTCTCAACCCCAGAATTGATAAAAAAATATAAGCCTGCTTCCTTAGATCCAGTCTTTATTAAAGGACAGTTACCACTAGACTACTTGGTGGTCTCTAATGCCCGTAAAATGGCCAATTCACAGACTAATCTGCAAAAAATCTGTGAGTATGGTTTGACTCTTCCCTCTCTTTCAAACCCCATGTCCTAAAGGTAACAGGGACTTGGTTTGGCCTCATTAAAACTCTGAAAAAATTCTTTAACCTGATCCGGCTTGCCGCTAGGAAAACAGTGGCAGTGGCTCTTATATTATCACGGCTGGACTTCTGTAATAGTCTCCTGGCAGGGATTAATAAAGCTACCCTGAGGAGACTACAAGTAGTACAGCATGCAGCAGCCAGATTGGTCCTAGGGCTCCCTCGTAGAGCGTCTGCCTCTGCCACCCTGAAGACCCTTCACTGGCTCCCGGTTCATAAAAGAATTTTGTTCAAATTACTGTTGACGACCTTCAGAGCATTCCGCCGGCTGGGTCCTGTATACCTTTCTACAAGATTCAAACCATATACTACAGCGAGGACACTTAGATCTAGTGCTGCAAACTTGCTTAAACTGCCTGGCTTCAAATTGATTACTAAAGGAGGGAAATTGGCAACGGTATTAGGGGCAAAGGCCTGGAATTGCATGCCAAAGGAACTTAGAGCAACGGAAAACAGGAAGAGCAGTTCAGAAAGGCACTAAAGACATGGATCTTTGGAACATCAGATGCCTGTTGCCTGGCCCTAATCTAGGTCCTAATCTGATACAACTGATTTGAGTTATTTACAGCGCCAGGAGACTTCATTGGGAGTGGCAGTCACGCTAAATAAGCAACACCTTTCATTTCATTTCATTTCACTACAGGGGATGCTCCCCCTTAAGACAAAGAGTCAAAATTATTAGACGCCTCCAGTAAACAAGTAGCCGCCCAAGCAGCAAATCATTGGTACATTGCCAACACTCAGGCCTTGCTGGCCAGATATGATAGGACAGACTGGGACGAAACGGAGCAGTTGCTACAACACCTCCCAGATTAGCACAAAGCAAAAGCCCAGAATTTAGTCCAGGAAGGGAAGCTCATATCCAATTCCTCAATTAGATGTGCTTTAGATGCTGCAGACACGCAGCTAGAGAGATCACCACTTGTGTGTTATTAAGGAGACCTGCTTAGTTGAGGATTTCTGGTTTCAAACCCGAAGTACAACAGTCTATTTTAAATACTCCTTTGACAAGGAACACCTCTTTGGGCCCGAAGTAGATAAGTCTTTAGAAAATATGAAAAAAGACACAGAAGTAGCCAAGTCTATGGGAGCTCTGCAGCCTCCCTCTAATCGGGGCGCCTCAGACAATACTACCGCCTCCTACAAAGGCAACAGTCAATCTTCCTCTACAAGGGGCTTCTTTAGAGGAGGCTACAGAGTCAACAACAACAAAGGTCGAGGCAGGGTTTCCACACCACGTAATTCCCCTTTCCCCAACAAGCAATGACTTGCCTACACTCCCCCCCCCTCCCCACCCCCCTCCCCCGATCAATTAACACCTGTCTGGGGACGTCTTCTACAATTCCTCCCCATTTGGCAATCTATCACCACAGACAAATGGGTGTTCAGAATTATCCAATATGTTTATTGCCTGCAGCTCACCAACAATCCTCTAAACATTCCACCATGTTCTCACATAATGTCACCAGAACATTTACATCTACTTAAAGCAAGAGGTCTAGTCTCTCCTGTCCAAAGGAGCCATAGAACCTGTGCCGTTACAACATTAAGGGACAGGCGTGCACTACCTGTACTTTCTCATCCCCAAAAAGGACGGCTCCTTGAGACCTATTCTAGACCTCTACATACTTTCAGAGCATTACCACATGGTGATACTTCAACAAGTGCTCCCACTTCTACAGCAGGGCGATTTTTTTGTCTACTCTAGACTTAAGACACATATTTCCACATTCCAATTCATCCTGCTCATCGCAAATACCTCAGATTCATTAACAATCATTACCAATTCAAAGTACTACCGCTTGGTGTCACCACTGCTCCAAGGGTATTTACCAAATGTCTGGCAGTAGTCGCAGCACATCTGAGAATTGATCCCCACGCAAGACTTCACATGCGTCCCATTCAAGAATGCTTAGCAATTCAGTGGAACCAGTCGCAGGGTCAGTTGACCGATCTAGTCTTGGTAGATGGCCGCACCCATCGCTCTCTGCAGTGGTGGAACCCACAAAATTTATCCAAAGGGCGGCCCTTTCTCGACCCTGTTCCACAGATCGTGCTAACAGCAGACGCATTACTCACTGGTTGGGGCGCGCACCTACAAAGTCGCACAATCCCAGGATAATGGATTCTAAAGTCCAGAAATCTTCATATAAATCACCTAGAGCTACTAGCAGTGTTTCTAGCACTCAAAGTCTTTCAAACTCACTTAATAGGCAAAACTGTCTTAGTCCGCACAGACAACATGACAGCTATGTTCTATATACAAAAACAGTGCAGGACACACTCTCTCCAACTGTCACGCCTAGCACAAGCCATTTGGAAAGTGGCCATACATCACAAAATGTATCTCTTAGCAGAACATCTTCCAGGAGTAGACAATCAAATTGCAGACCTTCTCAGCAGACAGACAGCAAATCCACGAGTGGAAACTTCATCCCCAGATTCTTCTTCCCTACTTTCATGAATGGGGATTTCCTCACATAGACCTGTTCGCCACAGCAGAAAACGTGAAATGCCCAAGTTTCACCTCCAGGTTCCCACACCCGCTCTCCAAAGGCAATGCCCTTTGGATGACCTGGTCAGGGATATTTGTCTACGCTTTTCCACCTCTCCCACTCATTCCGCTGGTAGTTCGGAAGCTCAGGCAGTCATCCCTCAAACTCATTCTCACAGCTCCCACATGGGCACGTTAACCTTGGTTCACCACCCTGCTTGAGCTCTCAGTAGTTCCACACCAAAAGCTGTATGTCAGCTCCTGTCTCCTCACTCAGAGCCATGGAGAAATCAGGCATCTAAATCCCAAGGAACTCAACCTAGCAAATTGGCTCCTGAAGTCAGAGTGGTTATTTACAATTACCAACAGACTGTATGAACATCCTAAAGGAGGCTAGGAAACCTACTACTAGGGCATGTTATGTAGCAAAGTGGAAACGATTTGTTATATACTGTAATAATAACACTATCAATCCCCTTGATGCTTTACTGCAAAACATCATCTGTTATCTCTTACACTTACAGCAATCTGAATTAGCCTACACATTCATTTGATTGCATTTAGCAGCAGTAGCTGCATACTTACAAAACAGACAACACTCTATTCAGAGTACCAGTGATTAAAGCCTTTATAGAAGGACTAAAAAGAGTAATACCACCAAGAGCTCCACCTGCACAAGTATGGAACTTGAACATAGTCCTTACGAGGCTAGTGGGGTCCACCTTTTGAACCAATGAACAGATGCCGACTACAATTTCTGTCATGGAATGTTGCTTTTCTTATTGCAATCACTTCCTTAAGGAGAGTTGGTGAAATCCAGGCACTACCTATACAAGAGCCTTTCTTTCAACTTCATAAGGACAAACTGGTTCTTCGAACTAATCCCAAATTTCTTCCTAAAGTGGTTTCTGCTTTTCACATAAATCAATCAGTTGAGTTACTCGTGTTCTTTCCTAAAGCTGATTCTGTAGCAGAACGAGCTCTACACACACTAGATGTTAGAAGAGCTCTATTATAACAAATGGAAAGAACAAAAGATTTTTGTAAGACTAAACAGCTCTTTGTTGCTTTTTCACCACCACACAAACTCAATCCCATTTCTAAATCGGGCATTGCAAGATGGATCGTAAAATGTATCCAAACATGTTTTGTGAAAGTGGAGAGAACATTGACAATACCCCCTAGAGCGCATTCCATTCGCAAAATAGGTGCTACTATGGCTTTCATAGGGAATATTCCCTAAGCTGACATCTGTAAGGCAGCAACATGTTCCACACCGCACACATTCACCAAATACTATTGTGTAGATGTGTTAGCGAGGCAACAAGCTAATGTAGGCCAGGCAGTACGTAAAACACTTTTTCAAACAACTGCAACAGCTACAGGTTAGCTACTGCTTTGGGAGTTTACTGCTGCATAGTCTATGCAAAGCATGTGATCTACAGCTCACATACCTCGAACATATGTTACTTACCCAGTAAGCATCTGTTCTTGGCATTTAGAGCTGTAGATTCACATGTGCCGACCTGCCCCCCGGTACCTATTCCTGTTGCAGTTTTCTTACTTTACATACATACGCATGAACCTCTCTATTCTACCTTTACTAACTCCATTCTCACCCACTGCTGGAAAACAATCTAACAATGGAGATGATGCCCATGCGCACTTTCACCGAAAGGAGGAGTCCCCTGCCCTGTGACTGGAAAGACTTCTTCAAGGAAAACTACTTGCAAACATCCGGACCCAACACTAGATGGCAGGAGTATGCAAAGCATGTGAATCTACAGCTCTACATGCCAAGAACAGATGCTTACTGGGTAAGTAACATTATCCTTTTGGAACTTCTGTAACAATGGCGGGCGCCTTTCTTTAGTTCGGTGCTGTTCGCATGCAATACGACGCTCTCAAACAGTATGTGAAAACCAGAACTGAGGGTGGCCGTGTTGATAAGCTGTTGCCAATAACCTATCTCTGCTCGAGGATCGGGTTGACATGCTCTCTCCAAGAGCGCATGTCTGTATCAATCTCATGCCCCTCTCTCCCACCGTAATTCCCCGCATCTCCCCGTGTTACTCCCAGCTTTCCGGGTCTCTCGTGTTCTGGCTTTTTGGGAGGGGCTCATTTTTTTAACGTGAGTGCTGGCTGCTGCAAAGTGCCTACGAGCTTCTGATTTTCCTTTTTGCGCAACTGCACACTTTGTCTTTTATTTTTATTTTTTAGTTTACTTATGCTTGGGTTCACACAGCACTACATAGCCCCTTGCAGCTCCTTCACAGTGCTTTATCAAGATGGAAATGCACTAAAAAGCAAGGATCAAGGTGGAGTCCAGCTAAGTATGAGGAGGGTCCACACACATTTGTCATGCCCTGTTACACTACTAAAAGCAATATAAACTTAAAACCGGGTGCGAAGCACGATTAAAATGCAATTAAAAATGAATTCATGCAAACAATGCTTTTCAAGGAAACCTCATCACACGGCACGTGCAGTGATTGAAAAAGCAACAAAATAACGATTTGTTGTTGGTTTTTTTTTTTGTAAACAAATTTTATTAATTAAATGTACAATCAGCTGAGCTCTGTACCCCAGAAGCATCCTTAGCATCCATGAACCAAATCCTGACTTTGACCACTTTTCCATATTATAACAAAAAAAATACAGAAGGGCCATGCATATGAAATACAGCCCAATTGAACAAATCCCCCCCAAACCCCTCCCACCACCCCAGACCCCATCGCACGACCAGTCCAGTAACATCAGCAGGTATGATCAGAGCTGCAGCTTGTTGTTGATTTTTAAGCCGCCCGTACCCATGGTCCACTCCACCCACACCCATTTGCTTGTCCTATTCACTACTGCCATCGCTGCATGCGCCATCTTTGCTTCCCTCTCAACCTGTCGTCTTATTTAGAAGTACATTTTCCTATTTAGAACTCTGTTTTTGATTTAAAGTGTACTCCTCCCACCCCACATGCATACCTTGGTTGCTTGACCCGTGTTTCCCCACCACCTTCCTCCCATCGCTGTTATAGGAAAGAGAGAATTGTAATTGTCAATAATTTAATGCTATTCTTCACAAGCATTTGTTGACCTGATCAGAGCACAGAACTTCTCTCTACTGTCAGTCTAAATAAGAAAAATAGCACAAATCCATGTCTCAAAGCTCAGTACAAATTGACGTGGCTGAAGTTACCACCTCAGGCTGTGGTGGAAGGAGACCCTGTTCCAGCCCCTTTTATTTGACGACCTACTGCCTTATGGGAGTTAAAGTATGCGTGCTTCCATTGAAGCAATTGGACTGAGATGCCTTCTTACAGTAAATTGTAATAGAAAATGCCACAAGCGACAGGTTCACAACTTCTGTTGTGTACCTAATTTTAAGTTCGTGAAGAGGAATCCACCTAGAAATCTAAATCCTAGGCCCAGGATAACCAAGCATTTATGCTGGCAGATGGATTCCCAGTAGTAAGTCATGTTTCAAATGACTAAGTTTAGAGCGGCCCGGCACACGGTGTGCGGAAGTAGCAGCCGAGAGACGCTTGGATGCTAGCGACAGACATGATGTAAGTAGTCTTCTTTCTGAACTTTTAATTTTGTGGCTTGGGCTCTGACCAGATAGGGAGCGAGATAAGTATAGTTGTTGTAGAATCAACCTGTACAAGTCACAATGGTTTGATATTCTCCTTTACCAGCCCCTCTTTATTTATTAATTCGCAATGTGAGATTTATTTCCAGTTTGGAATTTCTTGCAGACTTGTATAACGGCAAGAGGATTGGGTGTTGGTACTTTTTGAAGTTTGGGTGTTTGAGTTTTCACAAATGTTTTTCTGACTAGGGGTGTAACTTGTTTGGATTCCCAAATTGTACACGGCTAACATTATCTGTGCATTAGGTCATGAGATGGCATGTAAAGTAATCATTAGTGAACACTGCGCTTGCAAACTAAATAAAGTGAGTAAACGGTGGCATACAGAATAGTTTTTTTTTAAGGGAGGCATATTATTTTAAAATATCGCAGTGAGTGGGGCACAGCTCAACCTTTTGCAATAGATGAGCAGTTATTGCTCACTGTACCTAAGTTGCATGAAATAGGAGACACTCTTTATGGGTAGCTAAATAAATGATGCACATATTTTTAAGTTTTATCATCTTTGCCTGCAAGTTTTGAGTCAGTCAGTAAATTGGCTTAAATGGGTATGGCACATATCTGAGCAAAGGTTACATATGTGCCTTCCATCATGTTTAACATTCAAAGCTACTGTAATTATGCGAACCTGTGCCTTCCGTGTTGCCTTTGGCCCTCGCCTTCATTCCCCACCTTCACCTTTCGCTTTGCTTCTCACCACATGAGTCCTCTGTGTTTCTACTGCCTGAAAAAATATGCTTTTGTGCTACATTTATTAATTTACCAATCCAGCTCGGATGAGGACATTTAAAAAAAGCCATTTCTAGACCTATTGGCTTTACCAATGCGTGTTACTCTCTGCGAGTGACTACTGATTTTGAGAGCTGTTGCCAAGTTTTGAAGAGTAGTTTCAGTTTTGTTTTTTTTGGTTTTGACTCCTTGGGACTTTTATCCAGGCATCACATAAGTAGATATTCCTTTCGAAATTGTAGAATAAACTTGCAGAGATAAACTGAGTTTGGTTGGTTTATAACGCACTCCAAACAAGGCAGGTTGGTTGGCATTCCCACCAGCCTACCTTGTGCAGAGTGCTTAAAGTAAGCCATTACATGGTGCAAAACAAAATAAAAAACAGCAAGCTACCTGTGTGACCCGCTCAGCCTTTCATCTTCAGATGTCATAAAACATATAATAATTAATAAACCTTACACTGGCTAACGGTGCAAATAGTAAATTCAGTTAGGTTTATTAGCTTTTTAAATAATGTCTGTTATTATTTTAGGAAAATGTGCCCTGGTCAGTGGTGCGGCAAACTATCACAGCTATGATTTTCTGGTGGTTGAATGTGGTAGTGGGTATACCACAGAGCACGATGTTGCAGTACCACAGTTTGTAAAAGAATAATGCATTAATGTGTATTTTAGGTAAGTAGCTGGTGAGGTTGGTGTGCATTTTGTGGATTTTGAGAAGCTGGTGGCGTGTGTAGACAGCAGTCAAAATAATTAAGATGCAGGACTGAAATTTGCTTCCAAAACGATAATGTATGTATTTGCAGAGGGGTGTAGCAGAACATAGTCAAGAGGGAAGGAGATGTTCATGAGATTTTTAGATGGCACCTTGCACAGTCACTTGCCCCTGGGGTAATTCAGTGGCTGGGGATAGCCTTGATGAGGGGAAGCGACATTAACACGGAGTTGGGTCTATTAAAAATGGAAAGAGAACATGATTTGGGTGTTGTCTGAAAAAACATAGCTGGAGAACATAGCGTATAGGTTTGCTAAATGGACAGAGGAAAGCGGCCCAGGATGGAGCCTTGAGGGATCCACTCTTCTAGTGTGGTATGGACTAAGTTGGAAGAACGTCTTGGCCCTGATTCGTTTTTGGCAGTAAGGTACAGAGATTGGGCTGCAGAATTACTGAGGCCCAATTACTGAGGCCCAGTCTTAACAAGAGAATTCCACTGTCGACTGTAACAATGTTGGATGAGATAAAGGAGAATGTAGGACAGATGATCCGTGGATCAATATCAATAAATATTGTTTGCGTATAATTTGCAGAATGTAAAGTTGTAGGTCCGATCTTGCTGCAATGATCAGTATATCACTTACAAGGAGACCAGCAGCAAGAACCCGACTAAAAGATTTAACAAAGCATTAAACATAGGTAATCATTATATCTACCATTTTTGAAGTCCTTTAAACTTGTCATTTTTTTAGTTCCTCCTTTGCCCTTTTAATTGTTGTACTTGTTTAATGTGGATGTCGGTTCAAGGTGAATATTGGACAGAAAGTTGCAACAGATTAATACAGTTTTCCCCCCAAGCGAGCTCTGTCTAGCAGAATCTACAGGCTCCTACCTTTACAAAGGCGAAGGATTGCAAGTGGGTGCTGTAGGCGATGGTGGATGTGTTGCCCATCTAGATCTGAAACCTTATTAAAAAAAAATAAAAAAAAATTCTTTGACCCATAGACAATTCTTACAAGATCATCCACTGGTTTTCAGTTTTGTATACATCTACCATTAACTTGGGGGGAAAAAAGCATCCGTTATGAAGAATATTTCCTAAATTGATTAGCAAACTGTGACTATCTGTATTGGATTTAAGATGGGGAAGTTGTTTTCTGGTCCATGAAACCTTTAGCTTTCTTAGCATGCCTAGCATCAGTAAAAATCATTTACAGCTGTACAGTGCCTCACAAATCACTTCTGGCTGTGATTTATTGGTTGCATCAAAGGCAGGTCAGATAGTAATTGTGCCTACTATGCCACGCCTTCCCTTGAATATTGGATAATCTGACCACTTTGTCTCTATGAAATGTTGTAGCTAAGAAATTCAGGCTTTACCAGGGTCAATAAACGTTATTCTTCTGCCCATGACAAATCGGTTTCTACATGGTTGAACCATTCATTTTTTCAGATATTTTGTTGATCAAAAACTAAGCCCTTGTTATTCTCTGTCTCTTTGTAGGAACCAGGCAGTTTTGTTTGGAGGAAACCCTCGCTATGAAAATGTCCCTCTGATCGGACGAGGGTCCCCACCCCCCACGGTACGCTGGGCCTCTGAGGCCAAGTCTGTTCTATAGGACTTGCTCTGTTTTGTTCTTAACCTAAATTCACATTTTTGTATACATTTTCACTTCTCTGCGAGGAGGCAACGCCTACTTCTGGAAACAGATATTAATATTTTTGCTACCAGTGTACATAACAGACCTTCACATGAGGGACAGACTGCATAATAGGTTGGGTCACATCCAGTGTGGCCAAAATTAAAGTGGGGGCCATCACTGTGTCTTGTTTTTTATTGGCCAATCCGAAGTTTGCTTTCAAACACCAGAAATGAGCCATTATTCAGTAAAGACTTTACATTAACGAGACGCTCATAAGGAAGGGTGGGGGGAAGCTTTGAACCAATCAACTCTGTTAAATATTTTTATTGAATCAAAGGTGTTCAAAACTACATATTTCATGAAAGACCCCTACATGGCGACCCTATTTTCACTTTGGAATGCCCCCAGTAATAGTTATTTTTCTATCATTCTATGTGAGATTTTTTAATAAACTATGTTTTAGAGTTCAATTGCTTATATCCGTAGCTGTGAAAACAATTTGCATATTAAAGTGTCTTCCGGTGCACATAGACTTCCATTTTGAGTACTCGAGCTTCCTCTGGAGGAGGGGTCACGACAGATTCCAGGAGTGATGCCATACACTGCACTTCCGGACTGTAATGGCAGCCCAGGAACGTCACGGCTCTCCTATTTTACAAAACATTTAAAATACTTCAAACTGAACTTTAACATGAAAATAATGCTTTATAGACACACATGTAAAAAGAATCAACAACAGTCGAATATATCGACCTCTACATTTTAGACAGCGGAATTATTTCAAATTACCATTAACCAAAACTTAAAAAAAAAAAAAAGATTTTTCAGCCTTATGGATTTAAACTTTTGTGATACGTGCAGTTTACATTTTAACTTTTGTTTTATTTTGCATCTGCCTTTTTGGAGCTAAGTTCCATAAAATAAGTAAGTTTTGTTTGTTTCTTTCTGTTGTACATTGCTTCATCATCCTGCCCAAATGTCGTACTGCAGCCTCATGTTATGTGTCCATTTTCATTTTTGTTGCTACATGAAGATTCGTGTTCCTGTCAAACCCTGTCTGTCGAATATTGCTACTTGGATCGAAATATTTTAATTCAGGTTGCAGAGAAAATTTGGGCATTTGGTGAACCGCGATCGCCAAGTGGAGCAGAAGGGAAAGTAAATAACATTATTTAAGGATGGCCCCAAAGGCCCATCATATCGTCTGCATCTCCCCAGAATCAAAAAGCTCAAGAACCAATATAGGCCCTAAATAATATCAACATTACATTGTTGTCCGCTTGTGTATAAATATAATTTGCTGAATTTGGATGTCCTCCCTTAAATATGGGTTAATTCATAAATCTTTCCACTTCGAAATGTAGCATCCTCTTTCCACTCCTCACTCAAACGCGATTTTGTCCATATCGGAACAGGATCAAGAAAAATAATTGTATTACATTGATGATGTCTTCATCCAGTCATCCTGCCCAACGGTATGATAATGGACGAGAAAGTACAAAGCACAATCCATGTATCCATTCAGAAAAAATATAATTTGTTATTTCTTTCCATTTGAACTGCTTAACCAACCCAACCTCACAATGGACATTCTCTTGTTTCTTAAATGTAGTTTTCTCAGTTGCTCTTCCGAAACAATGTTTGGTGAAACTGATTTTCAGCTCTTTAAAGCAGACACAACTGCATGGGTGCTTTTGAAATAACATAACTTATTTTACTCTTTCTCGCCAGTTTTGTTCCCCGTTATAAATTTCAAATAGTTTATTCTGCCACTTACATACTCCAATAGATAAATGGTTGCCTTAAAGATGGCCTGAATATCTTCTTTGCTCATCTACACCCACTTCTCAATGGAGTGAACTACCCTTTTCAGTTTAAAGCCGTGGTACTCATAGTACGGCCCCTGGGCCACCAGTGGCCCGACAGGCCTTCATTGGCGGCCCACGGACCTTGCCTAGCAGTTTCTACGTTTCCATTGAGGCCGGCAGTAAACACAGAAGATGACCGCAGGAGCATACCTAGTGAATACCTATTAAATACGTATTCACTACAAAAGCTCCTGCAGCCATCTTCTGTGTTTACAGCTGCGCCTCTGTGACATCACACACAGCACCGTCAAAAAGCTTCCCAAAAGGCCCTTTAAAAGTCAGCTGTAAGTGCTTTCACAGCTGTCTTTTAAAGGGCCTTTTGGGAAGCTTCCTTTTTCGTGTTGCCGACGACGCCCTCTTCTCCCGCAGCAGAAATATAGCCCAGATGATGGTCTAGAAAAATGTGACTTACTAATTTTGTCTGACCTAACTGTGAATGTACTCCTCAGTGGTTAACTGACGCGTCACTTTCATTTTCCTTCTCACATGTGCCTCCGTTTGTCATGTGATTGTAGCTGTGTTTGTGCTGGTCTGTCAGGAGATGCCCAGAGGTTGGCTTCGTAGCAGTTAAATGAACGGCTGTTTTTGTAGTCCAGGTGCATGAGTTGCAATCTAGACCTTCTCTACCAGGGATTCCCTGCCATGTGCGCATGGTGCACACAGAGAGCACAGCTGTGCCTTGTTAATGGTGGAATTAAACAAAAACTGGGTTTAGGCTTAAATCAGTAAGGCCAAGCCTATAAACATAAATAACACCAAAATTACCAATACTGAACCAAGATTTACTAACCGCATTTATTTAGCGGGGGAACATATTGAGTGAAAACAACATGAACCAATAGACCACTTTTTCCGTCTGTTTAATAAATTCTATTTTATCAATTGTTTTTTAAGCTCTTTACTTTTTTGTGACTTCAGAAAATGAATTACAAACACATATCACAAAAATGTAGCTGTGAACACATAAAACTTTTTTCATTCTTGACACACTCTATTCAACACCAGACTTTCATATCTTACATTCATTCACATACCATACTGCGCAGATCAAAACAAGCATACTATCATACTCTGAATTACATCAAAAAATCAATTCGAAAAGATATTTCCAATTCAATCAAAAAATTATTTTCAACAAGACCATAGAATCATTTTTAACAAGATGATGCACATGTACAGGTTTTCAAAAAGTTATTTGAAAATCTTATGGCCAATGAGCTACGGTCGACGCGTTTCAAGCCCCTTCTATTCTTGAGGCTCTCATCAGGACCTAAAAGCTAAAAAGACAGGAAAAGACTTAGTACTACTAGACACCCATGGGCTCTACATGCCACTGCACACCTTTCTATTTTGTGTACCTTTGTTTAGAGAGGAACAGGACATCCAGAAGGTCTTTGGACCTACAAGGAAACGACCCAATAAATGAGCAAAGCTGAACAACAATCAACATAGAATCATGCATTCCAGAATTTGATATATGCTTACTTTACGTGTGTCGTCTTGTGGTTGAATCTAAAAAACGGGAACAAGGACGTCAGTCTCTTTGTTAATATCCTAGCAAGTTAAAGATATATTGGGGGCTGGGACGTAGGATTTACTTTTTGTCTTGCTTGCACCCTCCTCGATGTACGTATCGTGAGGTCACCTTTAATAGGCTGTTTTTTCACCGACGCTGTAATATCAATATTCAGCAGTCAGTGTCCACTTCTTTACTGAAGATCTTTATGACAATTAAAAACGGAAAAGGAATACCTTTTATTCTGTCAGCGAAAGTAGACCAAGACCGACAAGAGTTCCAACAGAATTCATTATGGAACTAGCAAGTTTCGCCTTAAAGAAAAATTATTTTAATTTTAATGGCGACTTCTATTTTCAAATCCGAGGAGTAGCGATGGGTTGTCCATTTGCTCCAGAATTGGCTGTACTTTTTATGGCTAAATATGAAGAAAGGTTTGTTTACAATGACAATCCATTCTCCAACTGGATTGGGAAGTGGATGCATTACATCGACGACGTCTTTATGACTTGGACAAGTACTGAAGAAAATCTGAAGCAGTTCCATAACTGGCTAAACAATCGAACAGAGGAGATAAAATTCAGTATGAATCACTCCTTGATAAAAATTCCGTTCTTGGATGTAGAGGTATACCCAGCCAAAAATGGACTGGTTACCACACTTTTTAAAAAACCAACTGACAGAAATAAAGCATTACATTTCGCAAGCAGCCACCCAAGGAATTTAAGAGAGAATTTGCCCTTTGGACAATTCCTCAGGATCAGACTGAATTGCTTCTATAAAGACGAATATGTGCAACATGCCAGTAAATTGTTAGACAACCTTAAGAAAAGAGGCTATCCAAAAAAACTACTAAAAAAGCAATGAAAAGAGCGTGGTGGACCCCGCGGGAAGCTCTATTGGAGAAAAAAGATAAGCCTCCTTTGAAAAGGATAGTTTGCGTTTCCACATTTTGTCCAAACTCTAACAATCTAAAGAAAGTAATCAACCAAAACTGGCATCTGATTACATATCTAGACCATTCACTAAATGAAAATCCACTTTTTACCTTCAAGAAAGACCGTAGTATTGCGAATCAAGTGGTACGAGCAGCAATGCCAACAGCCAAACAAATCTCTCTAAGAGACTATGTAGGACTTCCACCAATATCTGGCCATCATAAGTGCGGGACTTGTGCATGCTGTGACTCTACTGAAGAAGGGACACTATTTACTCACAACTATATCCATTGGAAACACGAATCATTTACAAATTGTAAAAGTAGAAATGTAATCTATGGAATACGTTGTCCATGCAATCAACTATATATAGGGAAGACTAGTCAAGAAATTAGAGTCCGTGTCTCCCAACACAAATCGAGAATTAACAAAAATGTGCAAAATGCACCATTAGTCAATCATTGGAAAACGCATAATCATCAGATAAAAGATCTGAAATGGACTGTGATTTCAAAAGTGGAACAGGATCCAAGAGGAGGGGACCTTGATACAAAACTGTCAAGAAGAGAAGCCATGTTAATAGTGAAATTCAACACAGCTGTTAACGGCCTCAACGAACTCTCAGAAATATACAACTTGAAATAAAGTGTATTTCGATTTATGCCGAAAAACTCACCCCTCCCACATTGGGTTCCTTAATGGCTGTTGGAACGGAACACCCAGCTTGATTTAGATACTCAGCGACTTCTATGAGAAGAAGCGTTTCTAACTACAATTCCCATAATGCAATGTAAGAGAATCATAAGTCCGTTTTTTTGATAGATTTTTCATTCATGTTTCACGGCATCCGTCACACAATGAACACTAAGATATCAAACTTGGGTGTGAAAACATCTTTTATCGTTTTAAGTGAAGGAACAAAAGCAAAATTTCAAACGCTGTGATTATTATAGGACATGCCACGCAGTTTCAAGCGCATTAGATCCTTTTTGCATTTTGTGGGTTGTGGAAACCACCACACTTCATAATGAACCACAAGACAACGAACTTGCGCTCTAATTAATCCAACCAAATGACAACTGATTGGTCCCGAGCAGAAATAACTACAAGTCCCATGAACACCAAAGGATATGACACGTATTTCTAATCCCACGAGATTTACTGTTCAAACGCGGATCACAGAAGAAATCGTTTCCGGGTTGAGAAAGAGCACGTCAAAGAACTCCGGTACACGAGAGGCCAGCAACATGAACCATCGGCAATGAAATAGGTCTCTAGCTAATAAGTACGCTAAGCGAATCTGAGCGCATTCTCCCTCCTTCTTGCCACAGATTTAAAGCGAAGCCGTCAATATCGCCTCGGAACGCTTCAAACAAGAAAAGAGACACTTCCGCTGACAGAATAAAAGGTATTTCTTTTCCATTTTTAATTGTCATAAAGATCTTCAGTAAAGAAGTGGACACTGACTGCTGAATATTGTTATTACAGCGTCGGTGAAAAAACAGCCTATTAAAGGTGACCTCACGATACGTACATCGAGGAGGGTGCAAGCAAGACAAAAAGTAAGTCCTACGTCCCAGCCCCCAATATATCTTTAACTTGCTAGGATATTAACAAAGAGACTGACGTCCTTGTTCCCGTTTTTTAGATGCAACCACAAGACGACACACGTAAAGTAAGCATATATCAAATTCTGGAATGCATGATTCTATGTTGATTGTTGTTCAGCTTTGCTCATTTATTGGGTCGTTTCCTTGTAGGTCCAAAGACCTTCTGGATGTCCTGTTCCTCTCTAAACAAAGGTACACAAAATAGAAAGGTGTGCAGTGGCATGTAGAGCCCATGGGTGTCTAGTAGTACTAAGTCTTTTCCTGTCTTTTTAGCTTTTAGGTCCTGATGAGAGCCTCCAGAATAGAAGGGGCTTGAAACGCGTCGACCGTAGCTCATTGGCCATAAGATTTTCAAATAACTTTTTGAAAACCTGTACATGTGCATCATCTTGTTAAAAATGATTCTATGGCCTTGTTGAAAATAATTTTTTGATTGAATTGGAAATATCTTTTCGAATTGATTTTTTGATGTAATTCAGAGTATGATAGTATGCTTGTTTTGATCTGCGCAGTATGGTATGTGAATGAATGTAAGATATGAAAGTCTGGTGTTGAATAGAGTGTGTCAAGAATGAAAAAAGTTTTATGTGTTCACAGCTACATTTTTGTGATATGTGTTTGTAATTCATTTTCTGAAGTCACAAAAAAGTAAAGTGCTTAAACAATTGATAAAATATAATTTATTAAACAGACGGAAAAAGTGGTCTATGGGTTCATGTTGTTTTCACTCAATATGTTCCCCCCGCTAAATAAATGCGGTTAGTAAATCTTGGTTCAGTATTGGTAATTTTGGTGTTATTTTTGTTAATGGTGGAAGCACAGAGGAACACAGTATAAAGTTCGATAACATCCCCATGCAAACAAACCACCCCCAGTGTCTTACTGCTTGACTTCTGCAGCATACACTGACAGGCACACCGTGTGTAGACATGTACGTGTCTAAGGGCACAAACAACATACATTCAGATATGCTAACCTTCAGGCAGTGGTAACTCCTACATGCAAATACCTCACTGGGCTCCTGCCTAACTTTAGACTATGGTCATGGTAAGCGTATTCAACAAAGTTACGAATTACCATATAGTCCTAACTAGCTAGGAACAATTTTAAGGTTTGGTACTTTATTCTACTCTGTCAATGAAAATGTAAATGAGCGGATCAATATGCTCAAGAAAGTCATGGTGCTCAAAGGAAAACCGTGAGTGGGGAAAACTTCAAATATGCAAATACAGATAGTCACTTTAACAATTTGGCTGTGTGTCTGGTATAAGCCTAAACACTTGAGACACATCACTCAGCCCAAGTGGGATCAACATGCTTTGGTATATTGATGGTCGCAGGCATCGGCATCTTCCTCTGGACCATGGAACCCTTATAAGATTATACTCCCAACCTCTGGTTGGATTAGTCACACTCCATGGAATATACAAATACTATTCAGTCTTGAGGGGTTGTCTTATCCCTGCAAACTTAGTCCTAGACATGGGGGACTCATAAGTCACAAAGAGGTCTGAATAGGAAGAGCAGTAGTGAGGCACTAAAAAGACCTGTCTGTAACCTTAGGCTACAGTCAGTTAAATGGGAATGGGACACAGGAAATCCAAAAGCGGCATCCCGGGTTCATTGTGATCTTTTCTGCCTTATTTGGAAGACCTAATGATGTCTTTAGATGCTACACACCTGTAATTTGGACAGTTTTAGCCTTAGTAGCACAGAGGCAGCAAGGCCTTAATAAAAAGCACTACTGCCAACAATCTGACGCTTGAGATCCATCCATTACATAATGATATTGTGTTTTTGTGAAGCATAAGTGTGTTTAATCCTTCTAAGTTTGGCAGAGTAGAAGAAACAGTTGATTACATTTGCAAATGTATCCTTATATTGAAATGACTGCATAGTGGTGCCTTGGAGTGCACCACATGGACAGCCTTTAATTCATCTACAGGCACCAGATGGGCATTACACTAGTTAGTGTATGAAGAATTCACAAAACCGGCCCACGGCTCAGAGCCTGTACACTGCCACCACTAATCACGAAGTAGAAGGCACTTGGAGAGCAGACGCTATTTCTTTCAGATATATTTGTAATTTTTCTTCTTGACTCTTCTTGCTTGAGAATCTTTAATCATTTCCACTTAAACAAGAACTTAAACAATCTCATCATTTGAATAAAGTTATTATCTTGGCTTTTTCTTCAAGAGCTACTTGAAGCTACCATGCTTAGCTTACTTTGCTCAATCTAATGAACCTTTCTATGTAAAACTATGAGTTGGGTACATTGGCCCTGTTAGTCAAATACCGTTCAAATAGTGTGATCCTGAAAAAAAGACAAGCTGTTGATACCACACTTACACGACCACCGTAGATTGCTTCCTCTGGCTGAAAGATGCACTTGATAAAATGATTAAAAAAACAAAATGTACATTAGTAAGTACCTTTTCTCTCTATAGAGTACCTGTTGCCCACTGATTGACACCAGAGCCACATCCTTCTCTGTAAGGCAGTGGTTAAATGTTATGCAATAGTTAGCAGAAGCTGTGATTCCCCTCTAGCTGCCAAAGGTTTGGGTGGATGAATTCTGAAGACTGCTAAATTTCATAGTGCTTACTTCTGTCACAGAAAGCAACCTGTGTCGTTGAGAAATATATCCATTAAATTATTTTCTTTGCCAAGTCATGGATCAAACCTGCTTTCTGGGCAAAATACTATCTACACAGAAACATATTTGTAGAGAGATAACATGCAATAGTTCAGATTGAAACTCTTCTGAAGGGCACATATGCTATTCTCTGGTGCACCACAGTTTTCTCCCTCCATGAGAGTAGACACATGTCAGGATGGTACAGTAGCAGCTTATGACAGATTAGGATCATATTATAGCCCCATAGTAATTACTTGAAATAGTGTATGTATGTGAAGGATTTGGGGTCTGGGTGCGGCTCTTCGGTACTCTATGGCTTGTCTGTGCAATGGGTAGCACCCAGACAGTTTTTTTTAATGTCTATAACATCTCAATTTCTTTCTCCTTCTAGTATTCACCCAGCATGAGGGCCAACTACCTTTCTGTTGCTGATGAACAGATTCGACATTATGGGACTGACGTTACCGCCTAGAGGTCCTGCACAGGTTCCAGATCATTGCAGGATATGGACTACATCCTGCACAGGTTCGAGAGAATGCCTTCTGGGGGATCCAAACTATTACCTGGGAGTATTTTGCACCGTCCCCTGTCTGGATTCTGGAATACATCCCTGGGCACGATCCCTAAACAAACACTCTCACTGCATTAGTAGCCACATTTGTGCAGGTTCCTGTGCAGCTAACGATTCAAATTCAGCATGAGTTCCAGACACACTGCGTGAATCCCTTGATATGGGTTGGTTCGATTCCAGACTATGCCCTGTATGGACTCCATGGCATACCCTGCGCAAGATCTGTGCCACACACTTGCAAGTTACAGATAGCACCTGATGCAAACTTGTTGCTGTACCAGCCATGGTCCAGACAGCATCCTGTGCAGATGTCTGCGACACTGCAGCTTACCCAATGGTGGCCTTCATCATCGTGTGTGTTTTTTGTCAAAATACTGAGGTCCTGTTGTTGCACCCCAGATGTCATCAAATGGTATGCCGTTTTTGCTACAATGGAGCGAGAACATTTGATGCACCGATACCTGCTCTGTGGAGGCTGTACCCTTGTCGTGGAAGAAGTGGTGCTGTGTATTAACTTCTGTCTTCCACCAGCGACCTTCTTTATCCCGTAGCTGTCACCCTCCACGCATTTTAGGATTCCATTTATCGTTTTCTACATTCCAAAAGGTAATTTTGGGAGAAGACAAGATACTGTCTGTCGCCAAGTTCACAAGGAATGAACTGGACGGACATTGTGACAAGCCCCTATATTATACTGTATTCTTCATAAAGGAAAAATAAAAACAATTGTATTGAAAACACTATCCCAGTGAATGCAAGAGGCCGTTCTGGAACAGGAGTTTCCTCTCCGGGCTGAACAGTCAACCATGTACGGTCCAGCATTATCAACCACGGTCAAACTCTGACCCTGTTCCTCTATGCACCTGTAGTGGATTATGAGATTGGATGACAAGGCATGGATGTCCGCTCTTTGCTGTTGGACCTTGGTTCTGAGTGAGGAGTTGTGTGGTGTCTGCTTTGTCTGTCCTGCCTGGATCTTTTGCAGTTGGTTTACTAAGGCCCACTGCGCCTTCTCCATTTCTTTTGTTCTGCTTGGTGGCTCAACAGCGTTGCAAAAGTACTCCATATTTTTACATCAACTTCATATTTACCCTTTGATGCGGTCCTATGGAGTACATAAAATGTATATTTGACTTGGATTAGGCCAATCAAAATAGGGAACTCTTACACAACTCCTCAAATATAATGTCAACTTAATATCTCTGTGAGCACTCCTCAAAGGCGTGAAATATTTCACACACGTCTAAGCACGTTTAGGACTTTTTTTTGTCCTTTTCCAAGGCTGAATAACTCCAGAATCTGCCTTAGCTTTTAATTATTTTCAATCTAAATATTATTCCTCTGAGTCATTCAGCAGAGCTGCCATTCTGGCAGAACGTTCCCAAAAACCTTAAGTTGCGACACTGCAGGCACATCTACTTTTATTGTATATGTTTTTATTGAAAATTGTAACATAACTTAAAGATATCCCTCTTATATAAAGCCAGAAATTGCAGCCACTGACCTGGTTTCTCTTGATAGAAAAATGAGGCATAGTCAGTAATGTGAAATGATGAATAAACGTATTTAAAACAATAAGTAACTATCTAATAACGTTTGCTATGCTCATGTATATTTTGATCGACAGCCTTCAAGATCACAACAGATACCATCCGCAGACATAAAGCTAGAAATAATTACCAAAATACTATTTTAGGCTTCAGCACACCCCGTTCAGATCTTGAATCGGCCCCGAAAGGAGAAAGATTTAATGTCCAATGCTGACTGACACACAGGTAGCTCATGCCGATCCCTCCACCACAAGCAAGCAGTGGTCTCGTGTTCTATGCTTTGATCCCAGCACTAACGCTCCTTCACAGGTGATTCGTGGTTCTTGGATTATGACCCAGTTAGCTTGTTTAGGGCTCGGCTTGTAAGGAGACGACATGAGCGGCAGAGTGTGCTTTTCATTAGCTAGATGTCCTTGTTGATTTCAGTTATTGCACAGCAAATGTTCCAGCAAACGGGGGTGGTCTGGCTCCTAGGTAAATCCAGGAGATTGTGCAAAAGACTGTGGCTGCTAAAAAGTCAGCAGATTTGGGTCCCATTCGCCCATTTTGTGACCAGCCCCTCAGAGACCTGCCTGTCCCAAAATGTTCCCGTTTACCAAAACGTCAAACTCAATCTAAATTATGAAGCTCAAATATATTAAATCTGAAATGGGGGCATTGTGCACAGTCAGTAAAACTGGAGAGTCGCTGCGCCACCAAATTAGACCCTTCTCTCATACCGGAATAAACTATGCAAAAAGTGAAGCAGACTCTGCTATCACTTTGTCTGAGCGCTCTTAGTTGGCTAAGAGAAGACAGCTTGCCTCAGAAAATTAATTGTCCTAAAAAAGCAAATACACAGAGATCTTGCTCATTGGGGATATTTCTGTACTAGGGGGGTGTGAGTTGCAGTGTGAGTTGCAACCACAGTCAGAGCAGTGAGGATGTGTTGGCAAATTCATTATAGAGCCCCGGTCAGTCTGCAGTCAGAGCGGTCTGTCCTGTAGGGGGACTGAAAATCTTCACAAAAAAGGCAGCTAGAACGTCCACAAAGTGTTAGGTAGCACTTCCTGGTATGTAACTGACTCAGCCTTGCTGGCCCTTAAAAGTAGAGGTGGAGCCGAGCCAGAGCCGACGAACGGTCTGACTTAACTGCAAGAGCTCGTGTGCGAACCGAGCCATCAAAATATTTGGCGTGCAAGTCATGCACCAAAGATGTAAACATATGATAATCGCTTCAAAATTCAAAAAAGTGCTTTTCACTTTAGGCCACCTGATTATCACTACATTGACAGGCATTTATTAAAAGTGATAGTTTTTAAACATGAACGTAGAAACATTCCTGCCTATCCACCCTGAATACAATGCCATTAGTGAACTAAAAGGCAAGTCCGGTGTTGTGTGTTCCCTATATCTGGCATAGATTCTCACTCTAGATGGAGCAGCATTATAAACTATTAAATAAAACATAAGGTTTTTTTCATAGCAGATATGCTTACCTGGCGTATTTCAAGGTGCTCTCATATAGGATAATAAAGAAACAAGCATTTGCAATGCAATAGGTCTCGCATTTGCAAGAGTTTGAGCTATTGTCATTGTAAATGACTATGCCTTTTATTTATGTGTTATGAAAACCTGCAAGCGGTGTGTAAACACGCACTTTGTACAGATAGTCCTTGCTTACGAGAAGCAAGGCTGGCAGTAAAAGAGGCGCAGTTATTGCCAGCCTTGCTTCTCGTAAGCAAAGGCTATAAGTACAGAGTGCATGTTTACGCACCTCTTGCAAGTTTTCAAAATAAATAAAAGGCAGTGTCATTTACAATGCGAATAGCTCAATCTCTCGCAGAAGCGAGACCTATTGCATTCAAATGCTTGTTTAACAAGTCTGTGATCCAGACAATTAAACACTAGTTGTGCGAAGTTATACCTACTGAATGTGTAAGTCAATTTGGTCCAAAAAGGTTAATGTAGCCAATTGAGGGTAAAGAAAGTTCTGCATGTACCTTAAAAAAAGAACACCTAATAAAGGAAGTAACTGAAGATAATATCAGCAACATATGTGCACTAGACACAACCAATTATCTATGTTAAGGCCTGCTGTACCGGTCTGGAGAAATGCTGCGGGGTGGGGAAAAGTTACGAGTGGCAGAGTTGAAAATTAGTTTAGGCAAACACAAATGTAATCATCGGGTTTGCTGTGCAGATAACCTCTATTTAGCATGCTACTGAAGCCAATTTCTTGAGACATCTGGTTGTCCCACATTTTAACTGACTTCCTAGTAGAGAAGACTGCCCAGTGCTACAACACCCAGCCCTGTAAATACACTCATCGTTGTCTTTTCCAGAAGCCGTCCCCACCGCAGGGCTTTGAAACATGAGAACACAATTAAAGACAAAAATAATCTGTCGACAGTAAGGTCTCGGCCTGGTAACCAAATCTGGTCGAACACTTTGCATTTCAAGGTAACTGGTCTTTTTAGGCATGACCCTGATCAAAAACCAGTTATTAGTGTAACAATACTTTCCACAATCGCAGAGAAATAATTCTGTTAACATTGGTGTGAGACTGCACACAAAGAATGACAAGAAAAGCCCGGCGGAGCGTGGCGCGCGCGCTTGGCGGGGGAGCGCATTCCAGGCGGGAGAGCATGCCCTTTGAAGTGCGATGCCAAACCGATTGCATGGCGGCACGATGCGCGTGACTGTGCACGTGCTCGCCATGCAATCTGCTTTTCGGAGCACTTTTAAATGCCCCTTACTATAGTCTCGCTTTGCGATCGCTTACGCGATAGCAAGGCGAGACCCAAAAAGAGGCTCTGAGAAGTAAAATATTTGCCTAGGATCACAGTTTGGTCAAGTTGAAAGCTGGAACTGATCCCAGGTTTCCTGGTTTCACATTACATCAAAGGTTAGTCTTTAACTCCTGACGTATGAGATTAGTGTGGGTGACAGGCACAAACCCCAAGAAAGCTTAGCTAGTTTTGGACTTGAGGGCTTGCCTGATTATGCATTTGGATAGAGCTTGGTTCAAGCTTTCAGTGGCTCGCCCACCTCTACTTAAGAGGCATCGGCCGGCTCAACAGCACATTCTGCCTCTGTGGTGAATGCTATACAAATGCTACTATTTACTAATTTTGGTATCAACTCCACAATGATGCTACAATGCTCAGAGCAGATAGCCTCCACAGGTGTCCACTTCTCCTGATGGCAGTAATAGCACAGCTGGAGGTTACAATGGCCTACAGAAGCGCTCAGTATACAAGGGCACATCCCTCTGCCTGGGGATAGGCCCAATACGTGAAGCTACACCCATCTGTCCAGAGCCAGTTCTGGCTTTTAGGGACTAAGGAACCAGCAGAGTATCCTTGGCTGCCTTTACATCTATCCAAATGCCCAGCTCAATAGGAAAGTCAAGACATCCAGGTCCAGCCAGGGGAGAATAGTTGAAGAGTGCAGTGATTGGGTGTGACTCAAAGCGAGACCGCCAGATGGCTTGTCATCCAGCTTTAATAACCGAGATAGCAGTTTCACGAAGGGACTGAAGTACGACAAAACTGTGAACACCCTGCCCCGGTTAACACTTCCTTCCTGTGTTCCCTTGGTACTATAAAGGTGTCCAGTGTGCAGGTCCTGGAATGTAACAGAGAGGGCTTTCTAAACACACAAAGATCTGTTTATGAAGTAATAGAAAATAAATGATTACTTTGAGACAACGGTGGATATTGCTTCCTGGTTCTTAATTAAAGGTGTGCAGTAAATTGTGCCATGGCGTTGAATTAACTTAACGTGATGTATAGAAAATAGGTTTGCCCAGTACTCACCTTTGTAATTGTGGGTAAATTGCTAAAGCCACTTATTCCTATTCCATATGGGCATGTTTGTGTTTTTTTTCTTATATTTAAAAACAATACTCTGTGAGTTGCTGGCTAGAAGAAACTCTTGTTAACAGTCTAGCTATGGGGGTTTTGCCCTGCGCATAGCCAGATATTTGGGCCGTAGTCACAATCCACATTTTTTTATGTAATATTGGCGTCACCCTCACGTCCTTGCACGCATTCTCCATTCTCCTGTCAGTGTGGCACTCGGCCATTCAATGTCTGTTATTTGGGCTTTACTTGTGCTCATGGGTGTAGGGGCATTACCACAAGCCGAAGCCAGTTCTTGCACATTGGCTTCACACAAAGGAATAATTAATGGATTCTGCAGGTTCGTAATCGAGACCGATGTCAGCAAAACGTTGTTGGTGCCCTGACTCCTGACCTAGTAAATAATTGCATCTCCAGGCCGGTCCATAAAAGATCCTCAAAGAGGAAGACTGTGATTAAGCAGTGAGGTTTTTCAATCGAAGGTCAATGCAGAGCCCTTGTCTGCGCTCCGATTTTACAACCTCTCTCCAGTTATGTTAAGAGCGCGCAGGTGCACGATTTGCAATCTCTCACCTGATGGATCTTTTTAAGTTGACTGAGACGCACAGGGAGTCAGCAATAATATAACAATTCAGCTTTCATGAAGCTTATCTGACCCCACAATAAGGACCAGGAATCACTAATTGAAGTTAAATAGTTTTATTACAAATTAATAATTAGTCCAGTATATATGCATATCAAGAGACTATAAAAAGATACAGAATTACATCTGGCAAGCTGAAATATCGCAGTAGGTTAATTCTCAGAATAGAATATGAAATAATCATGGCCACAGCAATACAAAAACTGAGAAATGGGAATACACGTTCCTTAAAGAAACTCTGAATCTCTCGCTTAAGCATGAATACGTTTTGAAGTTACCTAATCAAGGATTTCAGTCTAGAATAAGGATGATTCATGGAATTGGGTCTCAAGAATATTCACAAGTGCGAGAAGGTGTCAGCATATAGTCTTCCAGAATTTGAATGAGTTTTTAACATGAAGCTTCACACTTAAAAGAATAAAGGAAGCAGAGAGGTCTGTACCCCTCAAAGTCTAAAGAAATCTGCCTCCATTTTCAAAAGTGTGAGCACTAATGAAAACCAGTAAAACTTCAACAACAATCCTATCTTTTCCCACACAACCAGGAACCAATCAATTCTCCTCCTATGCTGTGTATTTGCAACATTACCAGGTTTTCCCATCCCACACAACTTGGACAATTACTACAACCTTGACCATTCCTCCATTCCTGATACTCTATAAATAGAAGGCTTCATCTGCTCATTAGGTCTTCACGTTTCTTGCCAAGATGTCTCTTCTCAGGCCTTACTATCAAGAAACTAGTACAGACAACAATACTCCTTTTCTCTGGCTAATGAAACCTAAAGAACGCACCTGCAAATGAAAAGAGCACCCTGACCAAGCAAATAGCATTTCAAAATGAAGGCCTTTAGTCAGGCTAATTGTGATTAAACATTTAAATGTGCACTTCAAATACATGGTAATGCTTGTGCACATGTAACTCCAGAACAATGCAATACGCGAGTAAAGGGCATACTTGATTACACTTTCAAATGCAACTTTCAGAACATATGGAAAGGTGACTTGAAGTATAAATGCAAATGTGAATACAAAATAAATTTCTTCATGTTAAACTGAACATTAACGCACATTTTTATAAAACTCTAGTTTCTGCAGTAAATACATTTCATTAATGCGTTTAAATGTTCGCACACGTTAATAGTTATGGCACTCAGTAAATATAGTGTCAGCTGCAGGTATGTGTATCAGAGCATTTCTGTGACGTGTAAAGGTGGAGTCTAAATTGCACGACTCCAATGTGTATTAACCGATAAACTTCTGTACAGCAAAAATGCAGCTAGGAGTGCAGCAGTAATGTCCCAAATCCTAAAAATATTAATATATGACTAATGCAAAGTTTGATTATGCAGCTGGATAGCCTTTGACATAATCTTCTTGTTCTAAAGGACTTTACTTTTTGAAGTGTTATTCTGTTAAAATATCATACTTTTTTCACATTGTTGTTCCTCTACATATTTACGATGACTTTTCATGGCTCATGGCTCACTCCTGCGAGTCCTGATGTTGGTTTTATGTTTGTGTATCTGTACAGAGAGCCTTGCTTCCCTGGGAACAAAACAGTACAGCAACACCAATGTACAGCAGTAGAATGGTTGAATAAAGAACTGGGGGTGGGGGTTGGGCAGGGAGAGTTTTGACATTAGAAGCATCTCTTCTGACAATGTTATTAAAAGAAAAATGAAATTAGCGAAGTCTGCGTGTCTGTTTATTCTACATCTACTGTGTTTTTTTCAGCCACTAGTTCCTTTCTTCTTCCCCGACTGTCACCCTTTCGGCAGTAGCGCTAGGACGCTCCTAGGAGTAACAGTTTTGCTCTATAAGGAACCCCACATAGACATAGAGCGACACACTGTTTATGCACAGGCCACCCAAAACTTTTATGTACTAGATAGGGCCACTGTCAGATATACAGTGTCTGTAAAACTAGCACATGGTTTTGGAGGCAAGTCTTTAAATTTCAGAGACGCTCATAAAGACATTTTTATCAATTTAAGAGGCATATAGGTAACCAATCTGGGGGTGATTGAGTTGGTGTGCTCCATCAAGGGACATTTGGCTCCTCATTTGATCAATTTCAGGTAAACATGAGATCACTGTATCCATTTCAGGGAGATTTGGGGAGTGTGGTATCCCTTTAAGTGGGTTTGAGGACCAATTTGCCCTCAATCCCTCCTCATAGTTCATATGTTCCCTGTGTGTTTTCCTGTTTGTTCTTTTCCCATTTCTCGTGGGTCTGCCCCTCCACGTGTTTCCCTCTTCCTATTCCAGATAAAAAAGAAAGATATAGACTGGCAATCATCCTTCACTAAGGCTTCTAATGTGATGCCCCTCCCACCCTAAAGCATTAATTGGTCAAAACGTCATATCCATCAGTTGACAATGACTGCCTGCTTAAGGGGCGTCTCTCATAATGTGCCATCACAGGCTTCCTCTGGTTAAAGAGTGGTAAGGTGAAGATCAGTTATGTGCAAATCCACTCTTTGGGTCTGGAAGGGCACTCAGACATAATCTCCTGCAATGACTTCCGCAGCCCAGCAGGAAGAATATAGCAGTACTCTTCTCCTTGAAGCTTGCAAAAAATAGCAATTGATCACCTAGTATACACCTTTATGCTACATGTTCTAAAGCACTGTTCTATAACATTATTGTAACTACTTTAAGACTCTTCTCCTGGGGGACGTACTTTGGTCCATCAAGCTGGCAGTCGCAATCTGAGTGCTCTGGACCCCTCCGTCATCCACCGCCATCCACACCACTGTCCCGCTTGTAGCAAACCAGCAACCCCACATGGGAAACCCCACATCAGAACCGTCTAGGTGGGGGTGAGCAGTCGACCATTGGAGTGATTTGAACCCGTGTGGCTGACCCTCAGATGGCAATGCCATAAGGAGACTGGGCCTATGGACTTCAGAGCTGAACTCGGGGGGGCCTCTAGTTGCACTACCCGCAGCCAGCGGTGGCGATTGTGGCTCTAGGACGTAGAAGGGCCTGACACGCCCATCTGTAACCGGGGGTCGAGACGAGGTGAGGGAGTGGCCCAGAGGAGCTGAGTACTTGAGAGGAAGGCCGTCTGCAGGTGGCGGGGGACCCTGATCCTGGTCTCCTCTCCTGCCCTTCTTCACCTGGGTGGCCGTTGCCGAGACAACGTGGGACATATTGGCTCACCCTGGTCTGTGTGGGACCTCCTCCCTGCTGCTGCTGATTGCCGCATTGTCTACCAGGACTGGTACGGAGTCTGCTGGCTCCCGCATCGGGGACGGATTGCTCTGGTCTGTTGGAACTGCTGCTTTGGGGGGTGCCTGAGCCCTGGCAGCCGGGCAGGTGGTCCGGGGATTGCCTCTCCCCTCCTCTGCTGTGAATGTGACCCGTTTAGGATGTGAGCTCCAGGGCCGCTTGGGCCAGGTGGTCCTCTTCTGATCAAGTGCGGCCCTGGGTGAAACTGACGCAGACTAGCCAGTGGAGCTTGGAGCCTAGGGGAAGAGCGCCCTTGTGCGTACTCGGAGTGGCTCCCCATCACCCCACTCCCACTAGTCTGCTGTCCGAATGGGTGCGGCAGGACTCTGAAGAGCGGACGGGTGCCCTCTGGGGCATGTGAGGCTCCAGACTTCTTGATTGCCAAATGAGATAAGTGGGCCGGTGCTGTGTCGGGAGGTTCCTGCACCGAGAAAAGGCTGCATTCGGACTCTGTACCTGGGCTAGCGTGGGAGTCACCAGGGCCTTGGGTGTCCGTCCCATGGTTCTTGGGCTGCCCCCCTCCTTTTCTGTCATTTGCGGCGTGGTCATAGTGTGTGCTCCTGGGGCGTATCAGACCGGACGGGCCTCTGCTGCTCCCACTGCTGCCTGTGAGGACATGCAGAGCCCAAGGCCTGGGACCTGGGGACCCATTTAACCATCTCTCCGGACTTGCCGGAAGCTGTAGTTCCCTTGTGCTACTGGAGGTCTGTGGGGGCCTGGTTGATGCTAATCTGAGTGGGGCTCCAGACTGGGGGACCCACTTGGACACAGGTGAGGAGTGCAGCAGCGGCAGTGATCAACCCTCACAGTCACATTTCATCAGTGTAGGGATATACAGGGGCTACGTGGGAGCACCCATTGATCTTGAACCTAGTGGGGCCAGTGAAAGTGGAGTCCACCTGCTTGCAGGCCTGGGGGGGAAATTCCCCAGATTCAGCTGCTCCACCCTTCTAAATAAACCCTCTTCTGCCAACTCTCGCAAAAACTTAGTTTAAAGAGGACCTGGGCCAGCAGCTGGACGTCTAAAATTGTGCGGCGAGGCCCTGCGCTGCCCAGCGTAGTGTCTCCTCTGTCACTCTCTGGCCCATGATGCATCTGGAGTGGGGTGCTTTCAGCACTTGGCTGCTCGTGTTGCCTCTGATGTGGCAAGCTGGTCAAGCCCCTACTTAACCGCAATGAGGAAAGACAAGAGCACGAGATCCCTTACTTCCCAGCTATGAACTGATCGGTTTGCCAGTGCGGCGGGGGGAAATGCCCCGGATAAAGCAACCCCCTTCAGTGGGTGTTGTGGACAGACTTTTGCATGCCATCCATGCCTCACAGGCAGTGGTTGGATCAAAGATAGGAGAGGTATGAGTGGATGTAGTGCTTCTCCCCCAGGACCTCCGTAATGCAACCAGCCATATCACCAAAGCAAGGGGACACCTTTCAAATGTTGAAGGTGAGGTCGCTGACCTTAAAACCAAAGTTGCTCACCTCCTCTCGTATGAATGAGCTCCACCATCGAGCAGAAGATGCAGAAAATCGCTTGAGAAGGAATAACCTGCGCTTCTTGGGCTTTTTAAAAGATGCAGAAAGTAATTGACCAGCTGAATTCTTGGAAGAATGGCTCAAATTATGGATGCCGGATGACAAACTGTCACCATGGTTTGCAGTGTAACGCGCTCATAGATCGCTAGCTCCTCACCCTCCCCCTGTAGCGGCACGCTGGATTTTTCAACTTAGAAGACCAAGATGGTATCCTGCACAGAGCTTGGGCACGCTCAGACCTCCAATATCAGAAGTCAACAATCCTCATCTTTCCAGATTACACACACAAGTTCAGACCAAGTGCCGGTCCTATCAGGCTGTCAAAGAGAAGCTCCGGGCTCTCCAGTTGTCCTATGCTCTCTTGTTCCCAGCTCACCTCAAGGTAATTTATGTGAATAAAACCTTCTTTGAAACTCCTTAATCAGCGTGGGAGTGGTTGACGGAGAAAAAGCAACAACTCTAGCAGACTCGCTCCTACAAACCATTCCACCCCACCCCCAATCGACCGGACAGGCACCTAGGGCTAGACCAAATGCGGGAAGTCACCGGAGACGTGTTTGCATCAGGTCGAGTTGCGGAACGCGCAACAAGCAGACAACATCCCAATCACTTAGTTCTGGTTTATCGGTGACGCTTCTGCCGCAGCGAGCGGATCCCCCCTCAGGGGTTGAAAATGACCCTAAGGCTTCCTTGTGCAATGATGAACAATTGAGCTAGACACCGTCTCCCCTCTTAAGGTATTATAATCGGAGTCACGGGTAGCCAGATCAGCCGTCACCTGTGGAACACTACTGAAAGCTGGTTCAAAAGCGGACATTCAAATATACACTGATCCTATAAATGGAGGGGTCCACCACTCCACACTTAGTTCAGGTAACCTGGTTGTCAGTTGGGAATTACGTTATTGGGCGACAGATGCTTCTTAGGGGAAAGTATGGGGTGGAGGGAGTTGGGGCATGAAGGAGGGTTTGCGCCATAATTTTGTATGGTTTCCTGTTCTTGTGTGCATCATGGTTTCCTTTCCTTTCTAGTTGTCAGTGTCCCATCATGACCCAGATACCTTCATACACCCAGTCCCATCCTGAGCCCGGCCCCTCGTGTACGGCTGGTCCATTCCTAGAGCACACAAAATTCATATTCCCAGTTTCATCATGGGCCCGTATAGCATAATGTCCTTAAATGTCAACTGTCTTCTGGCTAAGATCAAACGTTCTGCAGTATTAAAATACATCCAGCATTACCTCCCCTCTATCCTAATGCATCAAGAGACACACTTGATGGGTACCAAATGTCCATTTCTGGCCTGGCAGGGGCTAGACAGGGTATACCACACAGGGGTCTCGTGGAGTGGCAATTCTGATTTGGCTCTCCTTTCCCTTGGTGGTGGCCCAGATCCACAGGGTCGGTATCTGGCCCTCGCTGGTGCGACCAATAGAAACCCCCTAAATATCCTCTGCCTCTGTGTCCCACTCACTGCGTAGGACTCCTTCCTAGACACACTCTTTGGTGTGCTGGCACAACTACCACCGGGTCTCACTATTGTGGGGAGGAGACTTCAACGCAGTAATGTATCCCAGATTCAATTCTACCAGGCCCCCATCCAATGTCCGTTGCTATAGAGCTGACTCGTTACACAAAGTGGTGACTACCCTGGGTTTATGTGACGTGTGGAGGACTTGGAATCCAAGGCAGAGACAATACACGCACACCTCCGCAGCACACCACACCCATGCACACCTTGACAAGCTTCTGGTGCTGACTGCAAATGTTCTCTCGATTTCACGAGCTATCTATGTTCATGCCCCTTTACTTCTTCAACTCAGCATGCCGGATTCTACCAGTCGCCCCGTGTGGCGGCTTAACGCACGGTATCTCCGAGATGCTACATACTCTGATGATGGGAAACGTGAAATAGTGCCATGGTTCCAAACACTGGGTCGGTCCGATCCAAGGGCATCCTCTGGTGCCGGTAAGGCTACTATTTGGGAACATTCCAGGACCCTCTTCCAGTTAAAAGAAAGGGTGCAGCTTGACCGGTTCACCCGACTGGAGATACATGCTCTTCGATTAGAGACTCAACTCTCTGGTGCTAAACACAATTACATCACTAGTGAGCTGGCCCTGATTTGAAAGCAGATCAGAGCCCACTCGCTCGAAGCAGTAAAACTAATCTGGCTGGCCACTACAGCCTGAGTATATGAGTGGGGAGAAAAAAACAGCAAACTATTCTACTGGCTTGTGTCTTGTCTGCTTGCTGCTTGGATTATACCTGAAGTGGCGGATAGCCAGGCCACTATTCACTGCTCCTCCCTCGATATCTTTCAACTCGCTGCAGACAATTACGCCACTTTGTACAGGACTGCTCCTTGGCTGGATCCTGAGCAAGCTGCCCCTCTTCTTGATGAGATCCTCTTGCCCAGCCTCTCTACAGCTGAGAGGCCAGAGTTAGATAGATCGATTACACTGGAAGAGTTCAGAACGCAACCTCATAGATGGCAGCAAGGAAAAACACCCGTGCCTGACAGCTATCCCATGGAATTCTATTAAAATACAGAAATATCCTGGCACCTCACCTGTTGGCCCTTTACAAAGGTCTCATTTCCCCCCGAGATCTTGACCAGACCAATATAGTAGTCATACCTAAGATGCACCGACTTCCCATCTCCTGTGTTGAATACTGGCCTATTTATTTGATCAACGAGAAAGTTAACATTTTGGCCATGATACTAGCCAATCGTCTGCGACCGGTTCTCCGGTTTTTAATCCATCCTAATTAATGCGGCTTCATGCAAGCTAGAAGTACGAGGCACTGTTTCAATTTTTCTTCCTCTAGGTCGCATAAGAAAAAACTGCAGGTTAGGCATTGCTGATCTCTATTCTTTAAGTTTAGGTGGAGGCAGCCTGGAGTGGAGGATGGGGACCTAAGTGCAAGTACCTTTTAACATGTGTATCCTAACCTTTTTCTTAAGATTTGGGCAGAGTTTTGCTGTACTGGCTGCCAAACGTTGTGAGCAAGGCTTGTAAAGCCGAAACGCATAGATATTTGTCTGCGATATGCATTATTTGCCTTTTTGAATAAATTTTCCGCACCACGGGAGTGCCGTCTCGAAGATATTCTTTTTCGGAGCAGTTTTATCATATATATCCGCTTGTCTCATATGCCGATGACACACAAATGGTCCTCGCTCTTTCCCCTGGGATAGGATTAAAACAGCAGTTGGCTCTCTGCTTAGAAAAAGTTGCTAGCTGGATGGCAAATTGAGACCTTAATTGAACAGGGGAAAAACAGAAGTTATGATACTAGGCCACAGATCTTCCAATGCCCAACTCCTGAAGTTACCCAGAATCCAAAGGACCAGATGGGGAGAAAGATCCTTCTCACATCTTGTACCCAAGCTGTGAAACACAATGCCTGCAGAACTTAGAAACCAAGACAATGAGAAACGGTTTAGGAAACAGCTCAAAGCTTGGCTATAACCTCACTAGTCGTTTCCCTATTTACATATTCCTTGCATGCATTGATCCTGTCTTGATCAGTACTGGGAAGCCTTCTGGTAGCTACATGCTTTAGAAATCAGCATAGCATAGCTCAAGAATTTGGTAAAGATTTCTCAGAACTATTTATAAAACTATACTTTGCTACCATAAATAGGTCATATGTGTCTCCACACTCCTCCCCATAATGTGTTCCACATCCCAAAGCTGAGGAAGGTAATTAGGTCAATGTCAAATTCTTTTGCCGGTATCCAAGGTAATCTATATATTGCAGTATTAAGATTTTATCATCTGTGGGAAGCCCTAGGTGTTTAGCAAGACTCCATGCTATCCTAAAGCATAGGGTCATTCATGATGACTAGAAATGAGCATATTTCATTCTAGAAAAATGGGATAAGATGCTCTCAGTGAATTTGAGACTGTAATCCACATTATCCCCTTCTTCAGAGGATTTTTCTAGGTTGTAAAACAAGCATGCGGATGGCTGTATAGACAGGCACACAATTATACTGGCAAGGTAAATTGGTTTTAGGAGGTGAATATACTTTAGGCAGAATGCTGGGGCAGTGGTATGCCTGGGTGCTATGTATGCTACGTGTGTGAAGCTGCCAATTTATTGTGCATTTGTAGACTTCTCTACTGCATTTGACACAGTGGAATGATGATGTCTTTGGATGAAGATGCAGGAAATGGGCATTTCGCTGTGCCAACCAATACATTTTTAAGATCTATGCAATTACAATTGGGTGAGCGCAGTACTGGACAAGAATAGAATCTACTGAGATGTGGACCCGTGAATCGAGGGTGAACCAAGGATGTTTTAATGTTCCATCTACTCATAATTGACATCAGGGATCTTGAAAAGGCTCTATCAGAAAGTCATTTGAATTTCCCAAAATTGGCTGATTGGTACATTGATGGGCTGTGTTATGTTGTTGACCTGGTCATTTGTGATTGGTCTAGGGCAGGACTGCAGTGCAGTTTACATAAGCTGAACTTGTACTCAAAGCAGAACCCTCTGAAATTCGATTTTATGAAAACACAAATTCTTTCCTTTGGTGCTACAAGCCCTGGGCCCTTCTGGTACCCAGGAGGCAAGTATCTTTGACAGTTCAAATTGTATCACTAACTGGGTATTCAAGTGTCATGATATCCATTTGACAAAACGTCCGTAGGCGGAATTTGTAGTCTGTGGAGTCCAAATCCGGTTTTAGGAGGCTTAATGTACTTGAATCTCCTAAAGGCACAAAACAGCGACAGCTCTGGACTTTGGATTGTGCATTACAGTTGAAGAAATTGACCTTGATTTGAATATCAATATAGTATTTGGCTGGTGCTACTGCAGTAAATATTCATAACAAGCCTAAAGATGTCTCCTTACGTATTTCCTAAAGCTTTTCCGAATAAATAAATGGCCAGTGGTTTCAGAGTGGTCAGGTGGAGTGAGTTCCTCGGTCAGCTGCTTTCCCACATTGAAGTTACATCAGAAGTACCATTGACAGAGAGTATAATGAAAGACTTTCCCAGATGATCCGATGATCATAATCAGCGATGCATCTATGGTTGCAAATTTGTGTGCACTCAAACAAAGGGAGGATTTTGCAGAACATATGTCATTGGAGACTATTAGATTTATGTGAGCTCTGTTTGGGATGCAGTGTGCCAAAGAAATATTTTTTTCAATTAGGTATTCTGTTCTTTTGACTTATCAGTGTCAGTCGTGGTAAACTTTGTGACGTGAGAAGATGTATGATCTTTCAAGTAGAAAACAAGACTGGTACCCATATATTGTTTCTGTTAAAAAAAGGGAACAAGAAGTCGATGTAGCACCTTAATGTGTGATATGAAGCCATAAAGGTGAAGATACAACAAATAATCAAAATGATATCAATAAATATGCAACAAAAGGGGCAGGGAGTACATGGAGGAAAAGAGAGAAGAAACTTGATTGCTAAGAAAAACTCTACAGAATTGAGTAAATTCCTATATCCCTTACAAGAAGGATATCCAACCTTTGGCTACAATTCACACCCCAAATAGCAGTAATGTCACACCAACTCTCATGTCTGGGAACCTTCCTCCATGTTGTACCTCTATAATTCGCAGGCAAAGTATGAATGTTTCCACAATTCAGAAATACAAAACCAAATATTTGAAAATACAACTATGTACAACGTAAAAAGGATTTTGTAACACTTTGCTAGACTGTCTACCACACACATGCACATTTATGTCATATCTATACACTATTAAAATCTTCATGTTGCCCCCCACATCTCCCCTCCCACACTGTACTGTTCCATATCCTTATTTGTCCGTGTGTGGACTACATCAATCAATCAAACAGAGCTTGTATAGTGCTGCTTATCACCTGTGAGGGTATCCAGGCGCTAGGAGGGGTGGGTTGGAGGGAGGTGCTACTGCTCAGGTGATTTAGTCAGAGCCAGGTTTGTAGGCCTTTCCTTAATTCCTGTAGGGTAGAGTATGTTCAGAGGTTGAGGGGAAGGCCGTTTCAGGACTTGACTGCAATGTGCGAAAAGGTATGGCCGCCGCTCCAGCTCCTTTGAATGCGGGGCGTGTGGGCTGTGAAGAGGGATGCGGAGCGTATTTATGTGTGTGTTGGTGGAAGTTCACCCTCTGCTTGAGGTATACTGTCTCTTGTTGTGTAGGGCTTTCTAGGCGTAGGTGGGCAGATTGAACTGGCAGCATTTGTTAACGGGGAGCCAGTGCAGAGATTTGACGTGCGGAATAATGTGGGTCGCCCTCAGAAGGTCGAGGCTGAGCCTGGCTGCAGTGTTCTGAGTGGTCTGGTGTCTTTTTAGTGGTTGTGAGGTGATTCCAGCATAGAGGGAGGTGCAAAGTCCAGGCGGCTAGTGATGAAGGCATTGGAGAGGGTGCGTCTGATGCTGATGGAGAGCCACTTGAAGATTTTCCTCTGCATGCAGAGGGTGAGGAAGCAGGTGGACAAAACACCATGTATCTGCTTCCTCACTGATAGCTTGCTGTTGAGTATGATTCTGAGGGTGCTCGCGGGCTCTGTTGGTGTGAAAGAAGGAGTCAGCCATGGGGAGCTGGTGCTCCCGAAGATCAGTATTCTATGTTTGGTCTGTGTTGAGTTTGAGACATTTGTTCTGCATCAAGCTTGCTATGCTGGTCATGCACCTGTGGAAGATGGGTTTGGTGAGGTGTCGTCCGCATAGGAGATGAAGTTCATGTCGTAGGATCTGACCAGGGTGACCATGTATGTGTTGAATAAGGTTGGGCTTAGTGAGGATCCTTGTTGGATGCCACAGATTGTTTTTGGGGTCAGAGTGTAAGGTGGGAGGTGGGCGCTTTGGTTTCATCCGGAAAGGAAGGGCACAATCCATTTGAGGGCCTTCCCTTGGACCCCTATTTGGTGGAGCCCGTGCAGGAAGGTGTTGTAAGACATGGTGTCAAATGTAGCAGAGAGATCGAAGAGAATCCGGGCAGAGGTTTCTCCCCTGTCAAGGAGAGACCTGATGACATCTGTGGCAGTGACCAGGGAGGTTATGGTGCTGTGATTTAAGCGAAAAATGGATTGGGAGGGGTCCAGTAGGTTGTTGCTTTCCAGGTGGGTGCTGAGTTGGAGGTTTAATGCTTTTTCAAGCACTTTAGCAGGAAATGGGAGTTGGGGTATGGGGCGGTATCTTTTAAGGTCTTTGAGGTCCACAGTGGGTTTTGAGGAGCGGTTTGACTTCCGCGTGTTTCCATCCCTCTGGGAAGGACGCCAAGGTAATGTATGCATTGATGATGGTAGTGAGTTACCTGCTGATGTTTCCAAAGTTAAACATATGGTGGGGGAATGGATCCTTGGGAGCTCCAGAGTGGATGGAGCCCATGATGGTGGAGGTTGCATGCGTGGAGAGTGGTTTGGTTCCCCTGCGGTTAGTGAGAGGTTATCAGAGTCGGTGATGTTGAAGAGTCTGTTGAGTTTGGTTACAGGGGGCTAGGTGGTCAAACGTTTCATAGAAGGTGGCAATTTTGCTGTAGAAGAAGTCCGCAAGGGTATTGCAGAGCTCCTGAGAGGAGGTGACGGTGTTCTCGGTGACTGTGGGGTTGGAGAATTCCTTTATGATGCAGAATAGTTCCTTGCTGTGTTTGAAGCTGGCTTCGAGGCGGGAGGCCGGAGCATTTTTCTTGACTGTTTTGAGTTGCTGGTGGTACTTGTTGAGGGCTAGTTTGAAGTTTGATTGGTCGGCATTCGTTTTGCTGGTGCTCCAGATCCTTTTAAGTCACTTGCAGGTGCACTTGTGGGATTTTAGCCTTGGGATGAACCAGCTGTAATGTTTGGAGGATCTGCTGGTTTTGGTGGGTTTGACGGGTGTGACTTTGTCAGCTAATTTTTTGATCCATGCATTGAAGTTTTTGTCTGCCACCTCAAAGTTGGTGGTGGTGTTGGGAGGTGAAGTGTTGAGGGTGTTAGTCCAGAGGTTTTCGGTTACTTTGCTTCAGCTCCTTTAAGGGGTGCTGGGCAGGGTGGTGGATGTAGTGGGGGTGGTTATGATGTGGAAATGGATGATGGACTGGTCGGACCAGGTAATTTTGGGGGGCGTGGTTGTACCTGATTCTGTTCCTGTCAGAGATATTGAGTCCAGTGTGTGTCCGGCAAGGTGTGTTTTGGTTCATGATAGGTTGGAAGAGCCGAACATGTCCATGCTCTTGAGTACGTTGGTTGTGTTGGTGTCATTGGGGTCTTCCAGGAGAAAGTTGAGGTCAATGAGGAAGAGAAAGTCTTTTGAGTTGATGGCCAGCAGGGTGATGATGTTGGAGATGGCCTCACAAATGGCAGGGCAGGGTCCAGGGGGTCTGTAGGCAAGACTGCCTCTGACAGTTTTGCCGTCGGTGTTGATTTGAAATTTGAGGTGTTCCATGATGGGGGGGGGTGTGGTGCTGTCAGTGGAAGCTGTGCAATTTAGGGACTCTGTGTGGATGATAGCTATTACACCTCCATGTTTATTGATGCGGTCCCGGTGAATTATCTTGTAACCATTTGGTGTGGCAGTGGCGATGTTTGGTGCTGATGACCGGCTGAGCCATATTCCGGTGAGCAAGACAATATCTGACGTAAGAGAGATGATGGTGTCCCAGATCTCAATGACATGCTTGTGAAGTGTTCCAGTGTTGATTAGAAGGCAGTGGAGTTGCACTATCGTGGCAGCTGTGGGCGGGGGATCCAGAGCTGGATGTTACAGTGGAAGGGGCAGTGACAGTAGGAGAATGATCCCTCTGTTGATCGAGAAGAGGTGTGGTTGCAGTTGTTGTTGCGTTGTCCAGAATTGAGGGCTAGAAGCTCGGCACTGGTGTATCTGTGGATAGGTAGAGGGGCGGTGCAGGTCCAGACGAGCGTGCCTTTGGTGTGCCAGCAGCAGCACCCGCTGCGTGCAGCCGCACTGCAGCCTCCATTAAGTAGGTTTCCCGAGATGGGGGGCGGGTGCTGGGTAGGGTCAGCTGGGATGAAAAAAGCGGTAGCCTGCAAGAAAAACGAAGCAAGCTTTAGAGTGGTGAAAAGCAAGATTAGAAGGAGAAAAACGTTAAGGAGTAAAAACGAGATTAGAAGGAGAAAAACATTAAAGAATAAAAATGAGATAGAAGAAAAAAGAATTAAGGGACTGCAAAGTGAAAATGGGTTAGTGGGAGAAAGGAGTCAAAGGGGGTGTGCAAGGCAAAATAGTTTAGAGAGGGGGAGGAAGAGTCAAAGGGGACCTGCAAAGTAAGGCAGGTTAGAGGGAGAAACAGATTAGAGAGCCTGAAACGAAGAAGGTTAAGAGCCCTGAGTGAGCTTCGAGGACATGCCTGGCAGAGCGAGCAGAAGGGGAGAGCAAGTCCTGGGACCTGCTCAATGGGGTCGTGCTGCAGCCTCCATTAAGTAGGTTTGCCCTGAGGGTGGGTGGAGTTCTGTGTGGGAACAGTTGGAGGGAGGACAAGAAACCCGCTGGGATGATAAAAGTGGGAAAGCGCTTAGACTGGAATTAACATGAAGCAAGGTTTAGAGAGGTTAAAATAGAGAGAAGAAGAAAAACTTTAAGGAGTGAAAATGAGATTAGAAGGAGAAAATGTTAAGAGAGCTGAATTATAGGAGAAAGAAAGCATAGGAGTGTGGATTGGGAACAAAGCAATTTAAAAAATGTCATGCAAAGACACAGATACACATGGCGGTGTATCTGTGGTGGTGGAAGGGGGTGAAGAAACAGGGAAGGGTGTGAATAAGTTAAATCAGTTTTTTCTAAAAGAGTTATGGAGAAGGCAGCAAAGAGGAGCGACAATGATGCCAACGAATGGTAAGCTATGGGCCCATTATTAGACACATAAGCTTCGCAAGTGAGAGCACATGTGCTAGCCATGCTTTCGCTGGCTCGACCTAAAAAGGGGCACATAATTACACTCCAACGGTACTGTAAAGCATACCTGCATGAGAAGTATGAAAGACAGGAGTATTTGATAAACGCACCGCAGTTATACTTCTGCATATTGCTTTCAGAGCGATGAAAGCCTGCCAACTGCAAAAGCAAGCAAGTCAGAGCAACCTGCCTACTTCAGTCACTCTGGTGAATGAGGCGAGAGAGGCAACACTTCTTACATGTGAAAACTTGCGACATCTCATTACAGGCCCATGTAAAGAAGTGGCAGCAGCAGCGTAGGTACAGAAGTTTTAGAAATGCTGCCAGTGTGATCCAAGTTCGATACAGAGGCACCTTGCAACAAAACGAGATGTGCTGGTTATATTCTGCTGTTGTGGTGTTGCTTAAAAAAACATATGCTCCAATAAAGAAGTTCAAATCTATAGTAACAGTTCAGGCCTTGTATTGTACCTACATAACCAGGAAAAATTTCCAAAAGTTGGAGCTGCCATCATAAGAATCCAGGCTAATGTGAGGATGATGCAAAGTCGGCATAACTACAGAGCTCTAAAGAAAGTTATTCTCTTTGTTCGAAGACCTTATCATTAAAAGAAGTGCAACTTGCAGCATAAAGTGGAAATTAGATGCAAAGCTGGAAGCTTGTATTCATTTGTAGGCTGCATCGAGGGGGCATTTGATCAGGAAACAAATGCACCAGTGGAAGAAAGCTTCAACTATCCTACAAGTCCTATATAGGATCATGTACCGGCAATGACAACTCTACCTCAGACTCCACAGTGCAGTGATCCAGCATCACCTGTGCATAGTTTTACCAGAGACAGAAGTTCTTGAAAATCAAAGCATGTGCAATCAGCTACAAGCATCATACCGAGGATGCAGAGCAAGGAAAGCCCTTAAAATGCAAGTCGGGGAAGCACTGAAAATTCAGACTCTTTTTACAGCTTGCTATGCTCAGAAAACGTGTCTCTTAAACTTGACAGCATGCCTTACAATTCAGAGGTTTACTAGGGCCTACCTTATATCTAATGGACGTCTGCCTTTCTTAAAGGCGAGGAAGGCTGCAGTGTGCCTATGAGCAGCTTACTGTAGCTAAGTTGTCCGTAGCCAATCCCAAAGCAATATACTGCTGCTGTGGTGCCTTGGCCTTCCCCCAGGAAAGGTTGTGGCTCAAAAATAGTTTGCTTGCACTTAATTAAGACGCATGCATTTTCCCCTGATAAATGAACATGCCAGAGGCTACTTCTTACACTACTGCTGAATTGGTGAGAGCATTTGGCATAATGGCCATAGATGTCGATGTTGGAACCGGAGAACCTGGTTTGAGTCTCTGCGTCGCAGCAACATCCTGTGATTCTGTGCAAATCACTCAATCGCTCTGTGCCAACAAACAAAAGAAAAAAAAAATTGTGCCTTGTGTAAAATAACTGCTGTTCACATAAAGCACCTCAATACCTTCAGGTCAAGTTTCCGCTATTTGATCTAAAACAATATTAGGCGCAGGGTTTAACATGGGCGTTACATCACAAAACTAGTAAAGTTTGCCAAAGTGAAGTAACGCATCATCAGCCCTTTCAATGACATGTGACATCACAGCATTGACATCTCAAGACGTGATACAGAGTCTATCTACGGGAGATTACTTACAAAGATTTCATTGATTAGAATAACCTTATATATTTCCCTAAAGTACTGGAGCAGCAAATAACCTCGTCTTCTGCACATAAAACACTAAATATTTTTACTTATTTTATTATCAAGTTGAAATCATTAGCAGGACAAGGGAAGGCGCGACCGGTCATGCTTTAGTTTCCGGTATACAAATGTTCCCTCACAGGTTGTGTCAAATGAGCGGTGTTAGGAAACTCGTGCAACAGTAGCGGACATAAAAATAAAAAAAAGTTCAACCAATTTCAAACAGGGAGAGGGGGTCAGAGCCATTTAAGAACTACGATGCAGCTTAGACCCCTTCATAGCGCGCCAATGGTACCTGAATTCCAGCGCAAGCAGCAGAAGAGGAAGTGGTGTAAGGGCCAGAGCTGCCGAGTCTGGAGATGGAGAACCAGGTTCGAGTCTTTGTGTTGACTCAACAGACTGTGATTCTGCGAAAATAACTTCATCTTTCCGTGCCTAGGAAACGTTTAATGTGTCCTTGTGTAAGGTAACAGGTGCTTATGTAAATTGCTCACTTTCAGGTGGAGTTTGCCTCTATAAAACTGTAAAAAACAGAGAAGATAGCCAGGAAAGGGGCACACATCAAAGTTAATTAATCAGTTCTTGGTTCCTGTGTCACAGCAATAAAAGGAAGTAACACCTGGTAAGTGCTGCAGCACAGAAGAGCGACAATAGTGCCAATGAATGGGTGGGTTCTAATGAAGCATGATTTTTGAGAAATAATCCTGCTTGATTAAATTTGCTCATATTTGTGTTATTAACGAAACAAATGACTAATGGTGTGAAAACTAGTAACATGGGTGACTCTTTACAAGATTACATGAAAATGTGCAAGACAAAACACAACACGTTTAGTAATAAATATAGCATTAGACATGCAGAAAAACATGAATAATATGAAATATTTTTATACAGACTAAATCACGAGAGAGACTTGAAAAATGATGAATCATAAAGATTTTTTACTCCGAATCATGAAAATAATGACAAGAACGCTTATGAAAAATGTTTCGCGAAATGCTTATTTTATAACTTTATAACATGAGAGAGATATAATTATTATTAGTTAGCCTAATTAGACTGTGTTTATGAAATCAAACTGAAAACAATCTTTTGCTATAAAGAATTTTTAATGTATTCTTTTATACTGCCTTCGTAATGGAGAGTGTTTTGTTCCATAGGGAAACTATCAGTTTGCAGTTTATGGTCTTCCTATGAAGGCTTAAAAAAACTCTACTGGATTTTCTTTCTTAAAATGTAGGCCGCAAAAAATGTTTTTGTCCTTCGCTAGTTATGAAATGCTGCTTAAGTTGTTTAGCTGTGCACAAAGTAATCTTTAGGAATTTCCTCTCTATGTTAAATATTTATCCTTCTATGAATGATTTGGTCGACAAATTTTGCAAGCTGATGTGGAGTGTGTATGAGAACATGGATAAAGTTGCAAGACTCTTTTCCTACTTCTGCGGAAGGATGACATCTTTCGTATTAACAATGGACTGTTTAAGAAAAACTGGATGAACTGAATGGGATGATGATCACCTCATTTTAAAAACCAATGAGATCATGAAGAACTTGCGAATTCAACCTTTTTTGGGTTGGACATTTGACATTTAGGGTATAATTATCTCTGGAAGAAAGAAATTGGTAGTGGCTGATTCTATGAGAGGCGAGCCTTGCTGCTATTTTCTCCATGCACTTAGGCTGGCTGCTGTCTTTGCAATACCTGACTAAGGTTATCCTGATTACTTTGCACTTTATCGGCTGGTGATGTTGCCTTAAGCTATACCTGTTCAGCCAAAGGGTTAGCTCTTACTAATTACTGCACATTGTGCATTAGTTCTCATTGATCTTGGTTCATATAAAAATTGAATTGCATATTGATATTGCAATGAACTATTTTTTTTTGTCTCTTCTTCTCTCCATTCACGCCTGGTATTGAAATGAGTTCATTATAAGCTGTATTTCTCTCATTTGTGATTTACCTGTAAGAATGAATTAATAAAGACATTTATGATGTTTCCTTATTGTATTTGTTTATCGACCATTCATATTTTGAAATATTAGATAAGTGACTTGATAAGTATTCAAAGTTTGTCATTATTGATAAGTTATTGACAAAATTGCAATATTGTGACAATGTTGTTAGTTAGGCATTTCCTTCATTTTAGGTCCTCATGAAGGGAATTTCATTTGACTTTTCATTATTGAGTCCCTTTTAGCTCTACAAATAGGTTCATCGGAGGTCCTGGTTTTGTAAGTGATTATTGAGTTCTCATGGACCTGAACTCCTAGTTATAAAAGATATAGTATATTAAGGTTAGAGTTATTATAAATGGTTATAAAATGTTGCACTGATTCCGCTGGATCAGTTGCTGGTAGCAGAGGATGGTTAGTTTAGACTAATCATACTGGTTAATGAAGAAGACTGAATTTGTAGGAACAGACGTTTATTGACTACATAGCTTTATGTTATATGTTGTGGTCCATCATAGACCTTAATGGAAGTAACAGGTCCGTCGTTGGCCTAAGATCCTGGGATAAGCGCAAGGGCTGTCTTAGTGTGGCATTCACTAAGTGAAGTGCGTAGTCTGCTGTTGATGCAGTACTGAGCAATAGTCGTATTGTCGGTATTGCACAGAGAATCTTGAAGTGAGGATACTGGAGATTTATTTGGGTACCTTCAGAAAGCATATTTGGAGAAGTCCCGAGAGTTTTCACTTGAGTGAGGGTAAAATTGCGCTAGTCGAGATTTAGCTGGAAGCAAAAGGAAATCTCAGAATATATGTTTCTATCGATTAATTTCTGTTAGTGGGGCAGACAAGCTGGTTTTTATGTAGTCTAAATTTGTTAAAAGACTTTGAAAAAATACAGACACTGATTTTGTAAAGGGGAGGGTCAGTTGCAGGAGTTGTACACAAAAGTGCAGCGCTGGTATTGGTGTCAGAAATCTGACCTTATGCTAACGGATTCCTCAGGAGCAGAAGAATATTTCTCCAATGCCCACCAATGTCTACCGACAGGAAGAATTCACATCTGCCAGCACACAACAGGTGGAAGAGGGGATGCGAGGAGAAAAGAGAAACTGCCCAGGTTCCTTACACTGCCTTCAACTATGCCCTCCAAATCTTCTAGAATTTCTTCTTTCTTTATTGGACTTTGTGCTGAAGACTGGTATCTAGAAAAGACAACGTACATAAACAACATGCCAATCCCTTATGTTACAAATAACATATTCTTCAATATTTTAAAATCTATCTCAAAATACCTAGAACCTATGAAGCAATAACCTCTCTCTCATGTGATGTTGATAAACCTGAATGATTGGGTAGTTCTGAGAAGAAACTCTATCATGGTGAGAAGAAGAAAATTATTTAAATAAGTCTCTTTCTTTACATCTTTTTGCAATAACAAAGTCTTAATGGCTATCCTCTCTTGTACTCATCAAGCGCTGTACCCAAAGGAATAAATAAGGGAGGAAACCTTACTTGAAGAAAGCTTTGAAGACCGCTATGGAAAAAGAGTCTTGATTAACTGACTGATTTCTCAGGAGAAAAGCGTTGAAATCCTCTTGCTGGAGTTTCGAAGACTGGAATTAAAACAACATTTCAAAGAGGAGAATAAAACCCCTCGGTGTGCAAACTAGCCTACCAATGATAGGTGTAACCAAAAAGGAGGAGTTTGTTTTCTTCAGAAAGTTCTGTCAAAAAACAGGTGCACTTATGAGACACTGCATCACTCGCAACTGCTATAGTTGAAGTGCACAGAGCGAAGCTCGTGCTGGATCAGTCAAACTTGGAAGAACCTGAAGATTACTGTGGCATAGAACACTAACTGCGTTAGTCTTTAAGTTGGCTGCCATGTTGGAATTCTGAGATCTTTCATCGGCCAAATACTTTTAGAAGGAGTTTCAGGAGAAGTCAGGTAAAAAGTAATTGCTTCCTCCAACATGGATATTTCCTGACTTCGTACCATTTACTGATTCTAAGCCCTTGGATGGTGGCGATCACAGAGTCATTCCTGACAATTGGTAAGTTGATGTGAAGTTGTCACTGAAAGTGCCGTGTTGATATTGGTTGGTTGGTGTGAACTGCGCTGTTATTGGACAGTGTGATTAATTCTGGCTGGTAGTAGAGAATCATAATACAGAAGAAGAATAGTTGAAGAATTACTCATATAGTTTAGTGTTAGTGTGGAATAATCATTAAGTTATTACAAATGTTGAACACTTTATTTAGTAAAGATGAGCCTATACCCATTAGAGAAGAAATTCCTGTATCTCCTGAAGGAACACCCGCTTCTTTTATGTCATTAGAAAGGGGTTACCATACACATACTTGGTTAGAAAATTGGATGAAATACAATGAGCAAGATGGTATTTTAGCATTTCCCGAGAATGGTACTTTTAATAGTAGAATTTTAGAGAATCTGAGACAAATGAATGATTTGAGACCTAATCCTAGACACATGCAGTATGAAGCTCTTGAAGAATGGGAGCATGAAGCATACAAAAGAGAATGAGATAGGTATCAGAATAAATTCAAAAATACTGAGTAGATATTCAGAAGCAAAATGGGATGCTCAAAAGAAATTGTGGAGAAGAGACGTAGCAGAAGGAGCAGGAATGTTTCCGGTTATGGTAGCAGAGTTTAAAGAAGGAGAAAAATGTAAGGAGAAAAAGAAGAATGTTGAGGAACAAAAATCTAAAAATACTGATGTTGTCGAAGGTATTGATGACATAGATTATGAATGTTTAAACAAATGATTAATGAATAGACTTCCCCCCCATATCAAGAAGAACAGGATAGGATAGAGATAAATCCTTTACCAAGTGCTCCATTGATTCAGATAGAAGCCTCCTAAGAGAAAAATTCTGTAAGTGTAAGTCAGAATCAAAATCCAGTTAGAAAGATTTGGTAAGGAAAATAACACAAATGAATCTGAATCCAGAAGTTTTGTCAGTTCCAGTAACTGAAGGTCAGATAGTTCCATTATACAATGATGGACAAGTTATTTCTCAAGTACATGCTTTCACAATACCCGATAGGAACATGAATGGAATTCCTACAGTTTACCGAAAAATACGTGAGAATAAACAAGGACTAAATGAAATTGGTGGAACAAATGTAAGTATAATTACGAGAGAATCAGAATCATTAATGAACATTTCCGAAAGATCAGTGGAAACTCTAAAACGAGGTATACATTTGGATCCAAAAAGATTATTGCAGAGTGGAAAAAGAGTGACACCTTCATTAGGAGTATTAAGAAGAGAATCAAGTGAAAATACTCAGAAATCCTTAGGTCCTTCGCCAGAAGAATTAGATGAATGGATAACAGAAATATCACCTGGTTGTAGTGTACAGAATAATAATAATTCAGGTGTAGATGCGAGTAAATTAAAAGCAGATTTGGAAGAAATGACTCCTGGTACAGCCAGCCCAGATAGATTAAGTAAATATCAGGATTAAGAATTACTGTTTATGTGTAAAAACATTACAAAGAAAGCAAGAAACCTACATGAAAAGTTTTCTGAGATTGCACAAATGTATGTAGTTGACATAGAGAAGTCTAAAGCCCTAAAAAAGACATATAGATGAGATTTTAGTGATAAAGATTTGGAGAGTTTGAATGCTTCAGGGAAACGTTTACAAATTAAAGAGTTATTTAACACACTAAAACGATGGGGAGAGATAGATCATTGGAAAGGAAGATGGGCTAAAAAGAAGGAAGATACAACAGTGACTTTAGTGGCTTTACCATTGTATCCGGTGAGGGAGACAGGAGCAGAAACAGTTGATGTGACGATATATCCTATGAGAGAAGGACCAGGAGGTGGGTATGTTCATGTCCCATGGTCAAGGCAGTATATATTATAATTTACAAATGATTTGCCAAGGTTGAGAGAAAAACCCGTTGAATGGTACAAACGAGTATAAAGGTTTATGAAAGTTTTGAAAGTCTTGTGGTAGGATTTGGATGGCCTGTTTTTGCAGATTTGTGGGTTGAGTGTAAAATTTCTGTTGATTGGCCAAAAGAAGACTATGCAAGAGATTCAAAAACAGGAGCATCATCTGAAGAGGTTATGAAAAAATATAATCAGATTATTACCTATTTGAAAGGGAAGATTTTACCAAATGAAACAGATTGGGTGAGAATAGACAGAACTACTCAAGAATTGAAAGTGTTAGTGCATACTTATTATGATAGGCTCCTACAGGTGTTTAAACAGTACAGTGGTATTAAGAACATTACTGAAAAAGATATTGGACGTTTTGTATATAGGTTTGCGTATGGATTGAGACCAGAAATTAGTGTTATGATACAGCAGCATTTGATTTGCTGGCAGAGCAAGACCATCAATAAACTTCTTCGTTATCGAAGTATTGTAATGATGACATCGATACAAGACACAAAAAGATGAGAGAAAAACTAATGCTAGCTCAGATGAAAGCGGTGAAGAAAGGAGGATTTGTGAATACAGATTATGTAGAAAGTTACCAAGGAATTGGCCAGACTACTACCAGTATGAGAGGTATAGTATTGAATGGAAATACTGTGACACAAATGATACAGATTCTGCCAGGTAGAGGTAGAGGTAATAGAGATGAATTGAAAAAGAAGTTTCCTTGTCAAGCGTGTGGCGAGTTGGGGCATTGGAAGCGCAAGTGTAGAAGTCTAATGATAAACAATGCTGTCACAGGAGTAAATGAAGTGAATCCTATGCAGATGAATCATTAGAATCAGCCAATGTCAGTCGGAAGAAGACAAGGTCAGCAGATACCTCAAGCTCCTATGCAAAATCAAAATGTGAATGGTCAAGTACAAAAATACAGTGCAAATTTGGGTTATCATACAGATAATCAAGTAAGTTCAAATGTGCAGGTGGCTTTACAATATTTGATGCAGTGGCAAGAAAATTATTCAGATACATCTCGATTACGGTGCCTGAGAAGGGAGAAGTAGTGCGTGCTTGGAGCATCCTTAGAGGTAGTTCAGTGTGGTCCCTATGTGGATAGTGAGGTTGACCGAAATTCAATTATGTTCCTCATAGATAGTGGTGCTACTTGTTCCACTGTGAGAACTGTGGAAATTCCCAACCTACCCCTCTTGGGAGAAAGTATCCAAGTTGTAGGAGTTTCAAACAAATTAAGACCTCCGTAACAAAACCATTGAAAGCACAAATTGGAGGATCCCAAGATTTACACCGATTTGCGGTGTGTGACACAAGTCCGGTTAACCTATTGGGAAGGGATTTGCTTGTACACCAGATGGAATAGCATTTCATACAAAAGACAAAGCTGTTGTTTTTGAAATGGCAAGGCACAGAACAGAAGTGAATGATTTATATCCTCTATTTACAGCAAATGATTTTCCTGTTGAGTTGAGAGACACGGTGTTGACGGATGTGTGGGATTTTTCAGGGAAAGGCATTGGATTGATGAAAGGAGTAGCTCCAATTCAAAATGAGCCCTGAAATGATTGCAGGAGTAACACCTGTGATTGAAATGTTGATTGAACAAGGTACACTAAAAGAGATTTTAGGGAGTCCATGCAATTCACCTATAATGGGAATTTGCAAACCTAATGGGACGTACAGAATGGTTCAGGACTAGCGAAAAGTAAATCCGATAGTAATACCTTGTTATCCCATAGCGCCAAATCCAGGTGTGATTCTTTATCAAATTCCCAGTGAAGCAGAATGGTTTACAGTGATTGATTTATGTCAGGCATTTTTCTCGATACCTTTGCATCCAGATAGCCAATATTTTTTTACGTTCTGGTTCGGTAACCGTGTTTTGGCATGGTCCCAAGTTCCTCAAAGGTATATAGACAGCACATCAATTTTCAATCGGATATTGAAGAAATGTTTGGAATCACTGGTAATGCCTAATGATTCAGTCCTAGTGCAATATATAGATTGCATCAAAAACAAAAGAAGCTTGTGTGACAGATACAATTGCTCTACTGAACCATTTGGCAGTAGGTGGGCATAAAGTGTCACCAGCAAAATTACTATTTTGTCAAAAAAGTTCTTTACTTGATTCACAAAATTGAGTAGGGAATCAGGAAAGTGTCTCAAGATCAGATTAATGCAATTTTGCAAATGAATCCACCAAAAAACTCAGGAAGAAATTTAAATGTTTTTGGGAATGGTTGGATATTGCACAGTGGATTAATAGTTTCTCCTTGCTAACCAAGCCATTACAAAGACTGACACACAAAGATGTGTCAGATCCAATACATCTTGATGATGAATACATAAAAGAATTGGTTGAGTTGCGAGACAGTTTGTGTCGAGTACCCGCATTGGGAATGCCAGATTTCAATAAGGATTTTGCGTTATTTTGCAGTGATGGATGTGCACTTTCATTTCTAGCACAAATGCACAGAACAGTACGCCATCCAGTGGCATGTTTCTCTGCCACATTGGATCCCATGGCTGCAGCTTTACCTGGTTGTTTAGAAGCAGTTGTTGCTATTTGTATGACTTTTGAGCAGAGTAAATCAATTGTGATGGGACATCCATTGAAAGTGTATGTGCCACATTCAGTTGAGATTTTGTTAACCCAAACTCACACAAAGCATCTTACAAGAAGTTGGTTAACAAAATATGAAAGAGTGATTTTGGGAGCTGAAAATGTGACAGTGACAAGTTGTACACATTTGAATCCAGCTACCTTGTTGCCAAATCCAAGTTGTGAAGTTGTTAAATGGTAGCGGCAGTTTCAGTCGATAACCTTTCAAGTATTGCCCGGCGGTAATCGCCTCTCATACCACTCGATAATTTACCAATGAAAGAGGCAGGCGCCGGAGACTGGAAGGCAGGAAACAAAGTTTTATTCCGTCGGAGCAGAACACATCAGATCAGACAGCAAGGTATCGTCACGAGGTGCTCTAACTGCATCTCTGAGACCTGGTCTCTTATACACAGGTTTATTGCTTTATTACACATAGTACATTCTTGAGATTCCCTTGATGCATGAGAGAACATCCCCTGAAGCCCCGGCTCAGATCCGATCCCACACATAGCTACAGTAGAAGTTCCCACCTCACCCGCAGTAGGAGATGGCTATCGCGCAGCAGGGTATTCCGCCAGTTCCCGGGGGTGTGTGTGACCGGTCGGGTCTCAGGGGTAGGGGCTTTGATCTACTGTAATCCCTTTGATGTGGGGTGTTTCCCTTACAGTAGGGGTAATAAACTGCATCCGCAGGGCTAGGTGATGGCCTGGGACCAGTTCGGACAATGGGGCGCAGAGGAAGGGGGTTATCAAAGGAGAGGCACGACCATGTATGGGATGTCGGTCGGATGTGGTTCCGTAGCAGGGTCGCGCAGAAGGAGAGGGTTTATGGCCCGTGTATGAGAGAGCGGGGGCGGCCGGCGCGCGGGGGATGCTCGCGGCGCCAGGGGAAAGCGCTGGCGATCGAGAATGAGCGGGGAGAGAGTGGGGTGCCCAAAATGGCGGCCGTGCATTCGCTGTGCGTGGCGCTGGGGAGAGGCAAGATGGCCCAGATAATGTTCAGTTTGCAAGCTAAATTTCCACAAAGTGGTGGTGGATGAGGCAGATCATGATTGTTTGGATGCTACTGAGATGTGTACAAAACCGAGACCTGACATACAGGACACTCCTTTGTCTGAATCAGATTTTGTACTGTTTGTGGATGGATCATGCTTGAGAGATCAAGAAGGTACCTTGCAAGCTGCATATAAGATTTGTGCAGCGTCAAGTGTTATTGAAGCATCATGGTTGAAAGGAGTGAGTTCAGCACAGGTGGCTAAATTGGTTGCACTAAATAGGGCATGTTGTCTTGGAAACCACATGTGAATAATCATATTTATGGATAGTCAATATGGTTTCAGGGTTGTGCATGATTTTGGGCAGTTGTGGTTCCAACGTGAATTTTTAACCTCTTTGGGTTCACCAATACGAAACGGAAAGTGTGTAAAGGATCTGTTGATGGCACTACAATTGCCAGCACAAATTGGGGTGGTGAAATGTTCAGCACATACATCTGGTTGTGATTATGGCACAGTTGGTAATAGATATGCTGATGAAATTGCATGTTATTGTGCTCAAAATTAATTTACAATCAATGTGGAACAATTTTAAGAACGATCTGGTCAAGTAAAATGTATTCTGATATTTGCGTCTGATGAAAAATGGGAAGAAATTAGACAGTTACACGATGCAGCTAGTGATGAAGAAAGAGAAGTTTGTATCAAAGCAGGTTGTATACGCAGGGCTAATGATGAAGTGCGGACTTACACTGATGGAAGACCAATATTACCAGATAGTCTGTTGTCCCAGATGGCACCAGTCTGTCATGGTCCTACACATGTGGGTAGGAATGTTATGATTAGACTATTTAAACAAACTTGGTTTAATCCCAAGTTTAGAGTCATTGCAGAAAGTCTCTGTCAAAGGTGTGTAACTGGTCAGCAACAAAATGCAGAGAGGAAAATAGTTGTCAGCTTGGGCCGAATTGGAAAAGCAGCTGGTCCATTTACACGCATGCAAGTAGATTTTATCGAAATGCCTTCTTGCCATGGACTAAGATATGTTCTAGTGATGTTTGTTTTCTTGTTAGGTTGAGGCACATCCAACAAGACAAAAAGCAGCCAAACTGTTGCTAAACTGCATCTTAGAGAGATAATTCCAAGGTTTGGATTTCCAGTCTCATTGGAATCTGATAGAGGAACTCATTTTAATAATGAGATAATTCAGAAAATGTGTGCAGCATTACAAATTGAACAAAAACTACATTGTGCTTATTGACCTGAAGCATCAGGTGTTGTTGAGCAAGTAAATGGCACAATGAAGTCTATTCTTGCTAAAGTTTGTGCATCCACAACACTAAAATGGCCTGATGCATTGCCATTGGTTTTGATGAGTTTGAGAAGTATCCCTGACAGAAGAACTGACTGTCACCTCATGAAATTGTGATGGGAAGGCCTATGAGACAGCCAACAGTCCCTGCAAATCAACTGATGAATATAACTGATGATTTAGTGCTCAATTATTGCAAAGGATTTGCTGATGATGTGCGTTCTGTGTCTCATCAGGTTGGAGAAGTTTCTACTACAGTACAACAAGAACAAGCACACGATTTGAGCCCTGGAGAGTGGGTGCTCATCAAGAAACATGTAGGAAGTTGTGTTCGGAACCTCGTTGGCTTGGGCCATATCAAATGATTCTTGTGACAACAACACCAGTTAAATGTGAAGGCTTGCCCAATTGGATTCATGCAAGTCCTACACGTTGAGTCCCATGTCCACTTGAAAGGACAGAGGCAGTTAAAGGTGAACAAGGAGAACGAAAGAAACCTGAACAAACTGAGAATTAAGTAAAGTGGGCACAAGCTACTGGGTGTAGTAACACTGTCATTGCTAATGCTAGAAGAGAGTTGGTCCCTCAAAGAAACCAAGAAAAAGAAAAAAGGGAATCGGCTAACAGAACTCCTGAATCGAAATAAATAGACAGTGTTTCCGGGAAAAGAACAAGAAATGGTGACAAATGGCCTACCGGACTCAAGAAAGTGAAATACACTTTAAATGAGAAGGTTCCAAGAATAATAATTGAAATTTCTAGCCAATCTGAACAAAGTGATACTGAAGGAGAAGAAAATGCAGTACGCAGATTAAAAGATCAAAAATACCAAACAATAAGTATACAGCACATGAATGGACATATTTGGCTGTTGCAACAACCATTTGGGAAAAATAAATAATCGAATCATGTACTAGAAACAACTCATCATGTGAGCCACCATAAACAACCTGTGCTAAAGAAAAAGGGTGCAGAAAAAGAGAGAGATTTTGAGATCAAATCTAATCGTGGCCTGAGGCTTGAAAAGTGTGGGATACACAAATTTTATCAAATGGAAAGTTTTGGCTAGTTTTAATTTTTATAGATCCCCTTACAAAATGGCTAGAAATGAGGCTGTTAATCAAAATCAGGGTTTAACTAGGTGAAGATGTCTTAATGCTTGCTTTATAAGTATCCTTTTAATATTGTTCGTATGGTTAATACTAATTTTAATAGTGCCTTATTTTATGTATCCTACTAAAGTTAATACTACTAGTAATCATGTTGATTAAAAAATTAACGTATAGAACGATCTTAAAGAAGATCCAGAGACTAATATTAAAAAACTAACCGGAAGTGACTTACATCAAGATAATTCTATTAATGACTTCTCGTTCAATGTTTTTACAAAATTACTGCACGAGTATGTAGACACTATGGATGCAAAAGATTGTTCGGTATGCATGCAATTACCCTTGTCTCTTTCGGAAGGAGTGGCTTATCACCATCTTCCATTAACATATGTCATTTTGTGTAGTGTACTAACTAGCGTATTCTATAGCAAAGAACAATTTCAGTACTTCTATTCCAACTATGATTTAGTATTTTCAGAGGTTCCAATTAAGAAGAATATGAATAATAGTGAGTAGTGTGAGGAATGCAGAATATAAGGGAGATTTCTTCCATACAACTAAAACAATAGATACAGTATATGCGCATCATAATAATCTGTAGGATCCAAATTTTAGAATATGATTAGCACAGTGTAACTAAAACTAACTTATTCGACTCAGCCCTGTAAGAAGGCCCTTTTTGCATCCATTTAGTAAGTAAGGCGGAAAGGGCCGAAAACAGAACCGCGGCCATCTTGGCCCTCAGCTCTCTCATCTAAAGGAGCTACAATCACGTGGTTCCCTGAACCCATATTTTCCTCGTTCAGCAGACACTAGTTTTAGAAGACAGGCGGAATTGTATTTACGACCGAGAAGCAAGGTCACATCTGCCAAAAGGGAGTACCAAGCAAATTCCTTCCGAACCTGGGACGAGAAGGGAGTCACCCGGTCGACCTTCTATTCTTAAAGATAGTAGCCCTTTTTGTATCATTGAAACTAGATATAGGATGAGCTCATTAGGAGCGCCTAGACTGGCTGGTACTTTTCCATTTATAAGGCTTTGTATGTTGCGCTGTAATGTATAAAAGTATGAGTTTGACAAGGAGCCAGCAGTCTTCCTCGGCACACCCCTTGGGTGAGGATCGACGAGGCTCCTCTATGTAGAGTTTCCTGTTTGGCCAATAAACGCTTGAACCTTCTACGTTGCCAACTGCTCGTTATTTGACTTACATTGCGGGCCACCGGTAAGTGTGGCCCTTGGGACGAAAACTTGGATACAACAATAATAAAACCTGTAGTTAACATAATATAGATATAGCATTTATAAATATTGTAGAAGATAGGCGACAAGATTTTAAAAGAGCTGGAGAACAAAAGACTAATATACCTCCTTGGGCTCACAGGGAGGGTGATTACAAGAAAGGCGAGACATATGCTGCAATGACTCTAGGCTGGCACCACAAAGGGAAGCTTTGCTTACTAAGACAAAAGACTCAATATAACAATTATTTCATTGGTTCTAGTTAATGTGAACATACCTTCCTGATTACAGGGGGTTGGGGACTATGAGGTGGCACTGATCCAGTTTATCCTGGAGTTGATTATGTGTGTGGTAGAAATGCTTATTATAGGTTGCCACAACATTGGTATGGGTGTTGTATGGGTATAGTGTTTCCCAAAATATATCATATGAATGAGGATCATGGAACCAATCAAAAGAAACTAACACAGAGTAAAAGAGGAATTAGTGCTGCTGAAATAGTGGGTGATATTTTTGGTGCATTGATACCTTCAGTGGGAGTAATTTTGAACTCACATCAAATTAGAAAATTGTCTACAGTGGTTGATCATTTATCAACGGATACGGCTTGTGGGTTTTTGAAGATAGATACTTAAATGGGTGCAATGAGATCAATGGTTTTGCAAAATCGTCTTGCTCCTTTTGTAGTATTGGCAAAAGAGGGGGGAGTCTATAGTATGCTGAAGATTCAACAATGTTGGACTTACATTCCGGTTAAAAGTAAAGACTTGAAGGGATATATCAGTAACGTTACACATTAGCATAATGATTTAACTGAACTTAAGGTTGATGGTGCATGGGAAAAACTTGGTAAGGGTTTTTCCTCAGTAGGCATTTGGTTTTTAACATTGAGTGACAGCTTGTGGTGGTTCTGGGGGAAGCAAGATGGCGGCCGTGTGAATCGTCCGTAGGTGGCTCCCAACAAGGTGGCGGCATTTAACTTAATATGGAATTGAGCGCTGGAACTTGATAAACCCCCAGCAGACTAGAAGGTTTATAGAACTCGGCTGGGCTTTACCATGGATTGCAGTGGTGGTAAAGCATGCCGAATCGCTGATTGATGGGTGCAGGAGTCTCGAGAAGGAGCTTTTCCTTGGTTCAGGTTGGTGTGTCCCGGGCAGACCTGCGGCCGTAATGGGGCCAAAATCGATCACGAAAGGGAGAGGCCCCCAGATGCTCCAGAAAACGACCACCGTGGATGCAGCCCCTGTCTCATTACAGTCAGGATGCCGGCAGAAGACTCTGATCGAGAGCATCCCAGACGGGAAGGGGAGGGGCACCGTTGCGCAGCCCCAGCAGCACCGGACCGGTACCTCGTGCTAGAGATGCTTAGGGGAGCCGGGAGCAGCTCTTCGACCCAGGACACTTTACAGCAGTCTGAGACTCCGGGTCAGGCAGGTGGTCATTGCCCCAAACAGACGGTAAGTCCATGCTGGTCAGTGGGGAGTCTGGGGACCCCGTTGAGGTCGAGATATTTAGGGGACTACACACAGTGTTGCCTGATGGTCTAGAGCCTGGGACCGGGGAGGATTCTATGACAATTCAAGGGCACTCTGAAGTGGGAAAAAGCTCAATCCACGGGTCGGCGGAGGCAGTGATTAAGGAAGGGAATCCAGAGTTATGGCAAAGGGCCAGCCGCAGGGCTATCTGGGCAAGCACAGACTCGGAGCTGGAATCGGCCCAGCCTGATTTTCCTTATGGTAAAGACGACCCAATTACTAAGGCTAATATTACTGTTATTAAAGAGGGCCCTAACAAGGAGCAGTTTGGACCAGTAGGGGAACCCAAACCGAAACTTTCTAGCCAGGAACCTTGGGGAAAACAAAAACATCAGGGGAAACCCCAAGAAATCAGGCGCACGCAGTGAAAGGGAGATGGATTCAGAGGCTAATGACTTCTTCTTTTCCCTGTCGGATGCCACCTGGTCGGATGTAGGGTAGGGCACAGGTTCTACTTCAGATTCAAGCGAGGCAGAGAGCATACCAGGTACCAGCGGCAAGGATTCCACAAAACCCCAAGAAATCTTAAAAGTATTTGCAGATTTTTATGGGGATCTGTATCGGAGTAGGGATGAATCCTCAGATTCCGTTGGGCTGGAAAATGCTGTGAATTCGCCTATCTTGTAGGGACTAGAGGAAGATATCTCAATCAGTGAAGTTACTGAGGCTCTCCAGGCGATGGCCTCTGGTAAGGCGGCGAGCCCTGATGGAATTCCGATGGAAGTGTATAAAGCCCTTTAGTTAGAGCTAACCCCTCTCCTTTTAGATCTGTTCCTGGCTGTACAGCAGAAGGGTATTCCGCCGCAATCCTGGCAAGAAACCAACATTATTGTTTTCTTGAAGAAAGGGAAAGCGGTATATCGACCCCTCTCCCTGATTAATGCTGATGAGAAACTATATTCTAAGATCATTGCGCTCCGACTTGCTAGAATTATCGCCTCCTTGGTGAGCCCATGGCAACATGGCTTTATACCAGGGAGAGGGAGCACGGACCATGTTTGCCGGGTAATCTCATTGTTCAATATAGCGGATGCCTCGGGGGAACAGATGTCCCTACTCCTCCTTGACGCACAAAAAGCTTTTGATCAGGTTAAGTGGGCATACCAATGGGACAACTTAGGATCGAATAGGTTTGGACCACATATACTAAGAACCATAAGAGCTATGTACGTACAGCCATTTGCAAGGATTCAATTGATGAGTAGGGAGTCCAAAAGGATTTTGGTAACTCGAGGCAAAAGACAGGGGTGCCCTTGCTCTCCAATTCTTTTTGCATTAAATATAGACCCACTTATTAGATCAATTATTCAAGATCAGGCAATCGAACCAATAGTGGTCAGGGGGCATAACACAAAAGTGCTAGCATATGCTGACAACATAGCTGTTGTCACCCCTGATTCAATGGGAGCAATTGCAAGGATCGAAGTCTTGACCTTAGAATTTGGCAGCAGTCGGGATACCGTTTGAATTCAGACAAGCCTAGGATTGTCTGTACTAAAACCATTACCTGCCAGGATTGACATAAGACGGAGGCTGCTACTTATCTCGGGATAGACATCTCGGCGGATGTCGGATCCATATAGGCAAGGAACTCGGCTCCTCTCATAGAGAAGATAAGTAGAGATTTAAGAACAATAGATAATCTACATCTGTCTGTAATAGGAAGGTGCAATGTGATTAAAATGACGATATTCCCTAAGGTTTTGTATTTATTCCGTTGTATCCCGCTAGAACCAGGGCACGTCTTTTTTAGGAAATTAGATGGGATATTTTCACAATTTATTTGGCATTAAAGGAAGGTCAGGCGATCGCTGAAACTTTTTACTCTTTCTCAAGATTGGGGGATGGGGGGGTGGGGGAGTTCCCAACCTACTTTATTATTACTGGGCCATAACTTTGTAACAAATGGTTTTACTGTTTAAATCAAATACGATGGCAGAAACAGTCCCAGGAGGACGAGAAAGTGAAACTCCTCCTTCTATCTTTGAGTTGGCCATTGGTGGTGCAGCACAAGGAGTTTTATTGAGGCAGTTGGAGGGTAGTTATTACAAAAAAACACGCTTCAAGCCTCTTAGAGTGGCTAGGAACGCCTGGCACAAAGTATGTAAGCATTTAGAAATCCCTAAGCTTCGGAGATACCTGCTACTGTGGTGATCACCAGTATTCCCGGCCCCTCTCTATGATGGAATAGGTAAACTCTGGGAACAGGAGTCAGTAGGATAGGTGATGTTATCGATTTGAACGGAATTATTTCTTTTGCAGAACTTCAGTAGCGTTACAGTGTGGACTCCAGATCATTGTTTAAGCATATCAAATTTTTGGAGACAATTAGACCCGTCGTAACACATACTATCAATACCGATCAGATCCCGCTGCTGGAAAGCATTCTGTATAAACAAACCCCGAACCAAGGATTTATATTCTATCCTGACGAGCACCAATCTGGATGATCTAATGAAAGTTGAAACCGTTTGGGCAGGCAAGTTGGAGAACCAGGATGTGGATTTAAGTAGGTCATTAAAGCTCTCTAAGAAGGTGTTTCTTTCTGCCAACTTATAGGCCCAACACTTTAAAACGGTGTTCAATTTATACTTTACACCAGCAAAACTGTTTGCTTGGGGGAAAATGGAAAATGATCACTGCCCAAGGTGTGGGCAGGACCCTGCAGATCTGGCCCATATGCTTTCCGATTGTAGTAAACTAAATGTATTGAAAAAGGGGATCAAAACCTTTTTGCATAACGTTTTAAGGCAGGATGTGGTTTTCTCACCAACTATGATGTTATTAGGCTGTGATGAGAATGCACAGTTAGAACCAACTCAGGTACTTTTCTGTTTTATTGTAACTGCAATAGTTTGAATATTGATTGAATCAAAATGGAAGGATACTGATCCTCCGACGTATCAAGCTTGGTATGCTAGACTGCTTCATGTTTATAACTTAGAGATGGCATTGTATAAATGTAAAGGCCGGAGGGTGAGGAGAAGGGGCAGGCAAATATGGGGCCCTTTGATGGACTAGTAGGAATTATCGCACCTCTGAGTTTCTTTAAGATTACTGTACTGTGTTGGAATGGATGTATCTTTTTCTTTTTTGGGTATTGTATATTTATTTAAGTAACTATATTGTTGAACAGTTGTATGACTCAGTTATAATTATGTTTTGTGTATTTCCAAACATTGACTTTTGTTTTTTTCTGTATTTACTAGAATAACTGCTTTTTCTGGGAAGAAATAATACAATTAAAAAAAAGAGTAGTAGCTTGTTAAGGAGAATACTAACACCAGTAATTGATATTGCTGCTGGCATAAATGATAATCTTGAAATATAAATGCTGTAAATGCAAAACAGAGGGGACTAAACAAAGGGCAAGAAAAGGAAGAGAGAAGAAATAGAAATGGAAGACCGGAAAGGAGCTTATTATGAAGTAATGAGCAATGTAGAGGGCGTTAGACTGAAACAGATGAAAACAACCTCATTTTGAAACAAATCAGTTGTAATCCCTTTTATAGATTGTGTGATGGCTTGAGTCGCCATCAAATAGGGATTGATGAAGCATGATTTTTGCGAAATAACCCTGCTTGATCAAATCTGCTCATACTTGTGTCATTAACAAAAGAAATGATTGATAGTGTGAAAACTATTAACATGGGTGACTTTTTCAAAGATTACGTGTAAATGTGCAAGACAAAACAACACGTTTAGTAATAAATATAGCATTAAACATGCAGTAAACATGAATAATATGAAATATTCTTTTTATATGGACTAAATCATTATGAGAGAGACTTGAAAAATGATGCATTATAAAGTTTTTCACATAGAATCATGAAAATAATGACAAGAACGCTTATGAAAAATGTTTTGTGAAATGCTTATTTTCCTATCTTTATAACATGGGGGAGATATAATTATTATTAATAAGCCTAATTAGACTGTGCTTATGAAATTTATAATAGAGTTACTTGTATAGCGCAAACAGCTATCTCAAACAGAGGTGTCCCGGCGCTGTGCGGAAAATCAGGTGAGCAAGCTGGGCCTCACACTTAGCCTTGACCGAAGTGCCACGTTTTCAAGTTCCTACGGAACTCGGATTCAGAGTCTGTCATGCGTAAATGTAACAATAGTGCATTCCATAGCATGGCGGTCCTGACAGTGAAGGACCTTCTTCCTTGTCTGGCTTTTGGGAAGCGGGGAACGGAGAATAGAAACTGGGAATTAGATCTCAGTGTTCGGGCAGGTTTATAAGGTCGAAGACTAGTTCTCAGGTATCTAGGATCAATGTTAGGCATGGCCCGAAAAGCCAATATCAGCGATTTTAATTGAATAAGTTTTGCTACTGGAAGCCAGTGTAGAAACCTGATGCGAGGGGTGATATGATGGCGGAAGGGCACTCTCCGAATGAGTCTAGCAGCCGCATTCTGAATTATCTGCAGTCTGTGGATCAAGTAACTGGGTAAACCCACCTACAGACTGTTAGCATAATCCATCTGCGATGTCACCGTGGCATGAACTACTGTCCTGCTTCTGTCCTCCAGCAAGTGGTGTATGAATTTCTTTAAAATATTCAGCTTTCCAAAGCAAATCGACGAGACAGGGCATATGAGTTTCAAAGGATAAGTCTGAGTCCCACTTGATGCCCAGATTCCTCGCCGTCTTTGCCAAAATTTGCAGAGTACCCAGCTCAGCAGGCCACCAAAAGTCCTGTAGGGAGGGAGGAAGGCTGACCAAAAAACAGGACCTCAGTCTTATCTGCATTTAATTTCAGTTTGTTGTGATTTATCCACCTGGCAATGTCCTTCAGGCACCCCTTTAATCTAGTAAATGAGTGTTTCGAGTGGTCCTAAAAAGAGAACACCAGTTGGGGTTTCGCCTGCATACAAGACAGCCTTCACATCCCACGTGTCAATGAGATTGAAGAGAGGTACCAGGTAGGTGTTAAAGAGTAGGGGGCTTGGTGCTAAACCCTGTGGTACACCACATTTAAAAAGCTTAGGCAATGATTGATGTGGTGGAAAAAACACACTTTGGGAGCGGTCATAAAGACAGGACTGGATCCACGCAAGTGCCGATCCCCAAATTCCAAGTTATTCAAGTCTGTCTAGCAGGATGGAGTATGCCACCATGTCGAAGGCCGCTGACGGATCCAGCAGTATCAACCTAGCAGATGCTCCAGCGTCCATCGACATTCTTACAGACTCCGCCACCTCCACCAGAGCTGTTTCAGTACTATATCCTGCCTGAAGCCTGATTGAGTGTCATGTAAGATGTTATGTGTGTCAACAAATTTGGTGAGTTGACGATGTGCCAATTTTTCTAGCATCTTAGCAGGTGCTGGAAGAAGAGAGATAGGTCGGTAGTTGCCGACCTCCGCCGGATCGGCATTGGATTTTTTCAGGAGGGGTAGTAGGAATGCCTGTTTCCAGACATCAGGGAAGATGCCAGAGGACAAAGACACATTCTAGATGTGATTCAATACTGGATTAATCCAGTGAGCTAGTAGTTTGAAGATCTTGGGTGGGCAAGGGTCTGCGGGAGAGCCCGATTTGCATCTTAAGATTTCAGCCATTGATTCCTGCAGTGTTATATGGGCGAACTCTGTAAAAGCCCCCGGAGGGTTGCTGGTTGGCAATGCCAGTGGTACAGGTAAAGATTCTTCCATCATAAAAGAAGAGTAGACTTTCTGAATCTTCTCCTCAAAAAAATTGGATACATTTGTGCACAAGTTTAAAAAGGAAGGAATTATCCCTTAACCAGCTGATGGGTTTGTGAAAGATCTGGCAATCTTAAAGATCTCCTTGCCTGAATTCTCCGCACCCTCAATCCTTTTAACAAAATATTCTCTTCTTACTGCTCCCATCATTTTACACAGCTTTTTTAAGGCCTTCTTGTAGGGTAACTTCACCTCTGGAGCATAGTCTTTCCTCCATTGTTTTTCTAATCTCTTACACCCACTTTTTCAGTTCTTAGATCTGCCGAGAACCATGGGTCTGATGGTGAATCTTTCGGAGACTTGGATGATTTTAGACGGGCCACAGCATCGAGGGAAGCCATGATCCTGACATTAAACATAACCTCATCCTCATTTGGATCGCCCGTACATAATGGGCCACCTAAAAGGAGGTGGACCAATATTGTCTGCACATACTCTTTTCCAGTTCCTTCTTAATGCTGAATGTTTCTTGCCAGTGAGCAGTATATTCCCTATGTTAAAGGAAAAAGTAACTAGATAATGATCCGTCCATGTTAGACAATGCAGGACTTCAGCTTTAATAGATTTGATATTTGAAACAATAAGGTATAACGGATGGTCTGTGATGTGATGTTATTACTTAAATATATATATAATTGCTCTTACCTTGGTTGGAGCTTTCAGGCTCCTTTCTTTCTTCATGTTCTTCGTTCTTCTGTAGAATGTGAGGCTGACGGCACTCGATGATTGACAGTTGCGGCTGGGTCGTTGAGGTGGTCGGACGCCAGGTTGTGCTTCTATTAAAGCACTTACATTTACTTGCCAGCTGCTCATCTTTTCTTCAAGTACTCTTCTTAACAATTTTGGCGACGATCTTGAGACTCCTGAAGCACAACCTGGTGCTATTTCGGCATATTTCCTCTCTTCTGTGGTCTGCTCTGGCTTCTGCACTCTTTGGAGGAGTTCTGTGACGGTTCCTTCTTCCACCTCGTCTGTTCCTGCTTGTTTTCAACATTTTGAGGTACTTTTCGCATTTTTTGAGGGATGTGGCTATTCGTCACCGTTTAAGGCGCATGCTACGCTCCTGCTTGCTGTGACGTCATCCTCTACATCACTGGAACGCACCGCTCACCCTGACATTTCTTCATGTGTGATGCGCAACGCACGTAACGTTAGATATATTTCCGCCATCTTGTTGTGTGTTTTTTTTTTTCCATTCCGATCTTTATTTCCTTCAGGATTAGTTGCTCCTCGCTCTTCTTCTGACTGCCTTTGAATTTGTTTGCCTTCGGATCTGTCATCATCCAAGCCTTCACCTACAATACGGTATTGTTTATAACTTAATTTTTCATTGTACTGCTCTTCTATTTTTCATCTGCTATTACGCTCTTCATATTGAACATTAGGGACATCTAGTGGCCTACTCTGGTACTTGTCATTTGTTTTCTTTCAACTAAGTGCAGTTACCTACGGTGATCTGCACACCTTGATGGGACTTATCTACGGTGATCTGCACACCTTGCTTCATTTTATTTACGCCGATCTGTACACCTTCTGGTTTGTTGTCCTTATCATTATTATATTTGCGTTTGCCTTATTTATTTAGGTTTTCTACACCGTTTATTCACTAACTTTTCATCTTTGCTGGTTAGGACATGGCTGCTAATTCCTCTAATGTAATTTTTCCGCCAATGTTTCTTTCCCAACCAGGTTCTCCACCTATAATGTGGGAAGATTGGATTGAAATGTTACATAACTATATTGTAGCTTTGAATGGTAACAACTTTTCCCATGACAGAAAAAAAGCTTTGTTATTGAGTGCCTTAGGTAATGAAGGACAACGTGTATTTAAATATTTACCTGTGGCTATGGGACCCAATGGACAACCCATGGATGATGTATTCAAAGAAGCGATTAAGAGACTCGAAACAATATTTGCCAAGGAAGTAAATTTGGTTTTGGTTGTATATAAGTTTTATGCTCAGCCACAACTGGACGGAGAAAGCATCGATGATTTTGTCTCTAGGTTACGTGAACTATCAGTTAAATGTCGTTTTGGCATCATGACAGAAGAACTGATCCGTGACCAGTTGATAGTTCAATGTCGCGACAGGAAGATACAAGAAAGGTTGTGGGCTGCTAAAGTTCCTTCTTTGAAAGAAGCCATTGATATGCCCAAAGTAATTGAAGAATCTCAAAAATGCATAAAAGAATTGTGTAAGAAGGATAAATCGTCACAAGAAGTAGCAGATGTTGAATCAAAGGATGACTGCTGTGATGTTAATGCTGTTTCAAAAAAATGTTTTAAACCTACCAATGTTTCTGGGGCCACATCTGAGCCTAAGACCAGAGAGTGTTTGCGGTGTGGCAGTCATTACCATTTAGCTGATTTCAAAAAATGTTTTGCAATTGATCAGATTTGGCACAAGTGTGGGAGGAAAGGGCATTACTCTAGGATGTGTAGGCAATCTGATGGCTCTGAGAAGTCTAAGTCCAAAGTGAATGTTGTTCAGCAGAGTGATGCTCCAACTCCAAATAAGGTCTTAGTTGTGGAGGAGATGTGCGACCAAACTTTGGTGGGAGTTACTCAAGACTTTCCTAGATTGAATAGACCCACTGCTGTATTTAACGTTTGTGGCAAAGACATTACTTTGATGGTGGACTCAGGTTCCATGTTTACAATCATCCCTGAGTCCCTGTTTCGGTCTACTTGGGTGGACGTCTCTTTGTTGGACAAGGATATCAATCCAGTTGGCTATCAGGGCCAGTCTATAGATGTTCTGGGGTATATGTCTGGTCAAATTACCTTTGGTTTACGTACCACCCTTGGGAAAGTTTATGTGGCTAAAGAGGGCCCTCCAATCCTGGGTTGGATGCACCAATATGACCTTCATATTGTCATTAATCCGAGAGCTCCTAATCAAATTATGGTTGTAGAAGATGACATCCAAGTTCATGATATTCTTAGAGATGCTCACAGAGTGTTTGAGGATAGGCTTGGTTGTGTTAAAGGGTATCAGCATGAAATCATTCTTAAGCCTGATGCGTCCCCTGTACAACACAAGTTGAGAAAAGTTCCTCTGTCTGTGAGAAAGGGCCTTAAAAATCTGTTGTATGATTTGTTGAAATCTGGAGTCATTGAACCGGTAGAGGCGTCCTCTTGGATTTCTCTGGTAGTTTTGACGCTTAAGTCAGATGGTCGACTCCGTTTCTGCATTGATCTTAGGTACCTAAACAGAGATATTGTTACTGACACATTTCCACTACCTAATATTAATGAGTTGTTTCAGTCTGTAGGTGGTGGTAAGTATTTTTCCAAAATTGAACTGCGAAGTGCTTACCACCAGATCAAATTGCACCCAGACTCTAAGTCTCTTACAGCATTCATCACAACGGAAGGCATTTTTCAGTTCACTCGCATGCCCTTTGGGCTAGCTTCGGCTGCGAGTGTCTTCCAAAGAATGATGTTGAATATGCTCAAAGGTCTGTCTGGTGTAGTTTATTTTCAGGACAACATTTTGGTTTCAGGAAAAACTATTCAAAAACACAATGCATCTCTTAGGCAAGTGTTGTGGAAGCTTGAACAACAGGGTCTCACGGTCAATAAAGAAAAATGTCATTTTCTCACCAAGTTGATTACTTGGGGTATTCTATCTCTAGTGGTGGTATTTCTCCCAAAAATAATCTGTTGGAAGCCATAAGAAACGCTCCGTCTCCAAGGGACAAGGACCAGCTCAGGTCGTTTCTGGGGCTTGTCGAGTACTATGCTAAATTTGTGCTTGTAGTTCCTGATTTATCTGAACCTTTGAGGAAACTTCTTCGTAAAAGTTGCAAATTTGATTGGGGCAGTGATGAGTCTAATGCTTTTTCTAGAATAAAGGAACAAATTTGCAATGCTGGCATTCTTGCGCCTTTCAGTGTTTCCTGCAAATCGTTTCTTACAGTTGATGCTAGTTTCACTGGCATTGGTGTGGTACTATCCCAACTTCAGAGTGGCACAGAAAAGACAATCGCATTTGCATCGAGAACTCTTACTCAAGCTGAAATGAATTATCCAGTGATAGAGCGCGAGGCTCTTGCTGCAGCATGGGGAGTAGAGTATTTCAGAGTATATTTGTGGGGTTCTAGGTTTGTGTTAAGGACAGATCACAAGCCTTTAATGAAAATTCTGCTGGCAGGGGGTACTGGTAAAGGTTCAGTGCGTCTTGCCAGTTTTGCTGCAAGGTTACAAGAGTACCTTTATGATGTTGAATTTATTCATGACTGGAGAAACTTACAAGCTGATTGCTTGTCACGCATGTCACTTGATTGGGAAACCGTGGACAAGGATGTGGTAAAGAAACTGGAAAGTGAAGAAGCTGTTGCTTTTGTTTTTGACGTTTGTGAAGGCAGTTTGGGTTCTTTCTCTAAGTCACAGTGGTCTGAGGCCATGATCAATGATTCAGTTTTGCAGGATGTTATTACGCTTATCAAGAAATGTTCACCTCGTGAGAGTATGGTCTCAACACCTGTGAGGCCGTATTGGAAATTATTGGATGAATTGTCTCTGAGTGGTAAGGATGTTATTATGAGAGGTGAGAGATTTGTGCCCCTGGCTGCTCTCAGGTTGTACATTTTTAGACTTGCGCATGAGGCTAATTTGGACCAAGATATGAATATCAGGCGTTTGAAACAGGAATTCTGGTGGCCTGCAATGGATGATCAAATTAGACACCGGGTGGTGGATTGCACTCTCTGTAAAGAGAGTGAGAAGAGAATGAAAGTTGGTTCTCAGAGTTTGATGGGTCACATTGAGGATCCTGGGAAACCGTGGCATACCATTTGTCTCGATTTTATTGGTTCTCTTTCTGAGTTGTCATTAGATATGAGGTTTGCTGCTGTCATTGTGGATGTGCACTCGAGGTGGTTGCATCTTGAATTTTTGAAAGACGTTACTACTATCGCTATGATTGCGGTGTTGGAAGCTTTGTTTTTGCGTGAGGGTATTCCGCAAATCTTACTTACTGACAATGGGACTCAACTCACTTCTGGGGAGATGCGTTGTTTTCTGGAGAAATGTGGTGTGAGGCATTCATGTACTTCTCTTTACAACCCCATTGGGAATGGTATTGTGGAGAGGGCGAACAGACTTATTAAAGGTACCTTACAATTTGCACTAGTTAATGGATTGGCTCCCAAACATCTTGTTCAAGACATGCTGTGGGCTTATTGTACCACTCCTCATAGTGTTACTCTGAAGTCTCCTTTCTTTGTTATGAGGGGGCGTCTCCCTGGCTCACACCTTGTCCCATCTTGGCTCAGAAATTGGGTATCTTCCGGTGAGGAGCATGTTTTTGATGCTTCTATTTCTAAGATCTCGGTTGGCGATTGGGTCAAATTAAAGTCTGGTAGGATTAGAGGTGGTCTTACTAAGTTCAAAGGACCTTTCCGTGTTATTAGTGTGGGAAGGTATTTTGTTGTTATTGAAGGAGGAGATCTTTGGAATTTACGCAGAGTAGCTTTGTACCAAAAAGGTGGTTCTGTTTCCAGGTGTTCCACAGATGGAGAAGGTTGTTCTGGAGCTATGTACATGCCAGAGAAGGTTATTGGCCATGATTCCCAAGCCAAAGTTATGAAAGATGTTTCAGGCTCGAATGACTTGTTTTCTGATTCCAAAGGCATTAGGGAGGAAGATCAGGTGGGGTTGTCTAACTCTTCTGATGTTGAGTGGCCTGTTAGGAATCGCAGACCTCCTGTATATCTTCAGGATTATGTTAGATCATGAGTTTTATGTATTTCCTCTCTTCTTTTCTTTTCTTGTTCTTCATCTTTTCTGTTGCTTACTTTCTTCTGTGTTTTCTTTATTGCATATTAAGGGAAGAGGATGTGATGTGATGTTATTACTTAAATATATATATAATTGCTTTTACCTGGGTTGGAGCTTTCAGGCTCCTTTCTTTCTTCATGTTCTTCGTTCTTCTGTAGAATGTGAGGCTGACGGCACTCGACGATTGACAGTTGCAGCTGGATCGTTGAGGTGGTCGGACGTCCAGTTGTGCTTCTAGTAAAGCACTTACCTTTACTTGCCAGCTACTCGTCTTTTCTTCAAGTACTCTTCTTAACAGCCTGCTTAATGTGTCGAAGCAGATACGTTGTGAGAAGTTGGCCTGGCATATGCTGGTCACTAGTTAAAGTGGCCACCTTGCACCAGTCCAATTCGACTCTTATGGTAGATAGGTTTGAGACAACCTTTTAAAGAAAGCTATCCTAGTGGTAGCTGTGGAGAGCAGCCTTCAAGCTAAGTCTCAGAGGAATGTAAAGCAGCTTGTTTTACCTTATAATCTCTTGAATTACCAAATGAAAGGACACCACACAGGTATATATATCACATATATATGTATTTATTACTAGACACACTCTACTAATCTCTTTATGAGATTAGAAGTCAAGAACATATGCAAATATCAACATTTCACAATAAGTTAAGCAGAATTATGGCTGAGGCCCTAGGGGCGTACCAGACCATATACTAAAAAAGAGGCCCTTCAATCACAGAGTCCTGGTCATCTTGATTTTCATCATCTGACCCAGACACAGTAATTGACCCACGCCATGATTCAGATCTGTTAGCTCCTAGAGCCAACCTCAGATCATCGGCTGTCAGCAGATCTATCAGGCAGGAAGCCAGGTGCATGGTTGTCTTTTGGTGTCGGGTTGCGTCGTCGTTTTCAATGGAAGCCGAAGAAGATTTGCTGCTTGTGAAGACTGGAGAAGTGTCCGGTGGAATCCAAGGCTGTATTCAGAAGAAGGAAGACCTGAACGCAGAGGAGACAGTGTTCAAAGTCACTTGCCAGTGACCCGGGCCCAAGAAGATGGATGCCCACAGTCGTCGGGTGATTTCAGGTGATCGATCACGGGTGCTTTGAGTCATCAGTCACGAGGTCCAGGAGGCATCAACGATGACCAGGAGCTGGATTCGGAGTGTCCCACAAAGTCTGCAGCTTACTGAGGTGTTGACAACCGGATTGGAGCCAACAAGCCTTGGCAACAGCAAGTCTTGTGGAAAGTGAAGAAAGTCAGCGGTGCAGACCAGCAAGGTCTGAGGGACTCACCCAGCCTGGAGCAACCAGGGGAGCCCTTTGGTTTGATGAAAAAGTCTTAAGGGTACCCACAAGCCAGCCGGCAAGGGATCGCAAAGACGCCTCATGTGGATTCGCTTCACAGGAGCCCACGGTCACTCGGGACAAGGTAGGCCTCTGATTTTTAAGGGAAATCCTGCTGGAGACTCGGACCACACGTGGTCCATTGCACAAATTCGTAGAATGTCGTGAAGGGGTTACACTCGACAATAGTGCACGGTACCCGGGTATTGCTGTTCCTTGTCACTCGTGGGGTCCACTCGCCTCAGCTTTGCTAGGGACTCACAATGGCTGTCGAGAACTCAGGAAATCCACTTCAGGGGCTGCAGGGACTTCGGACTCCAGCGGGTGCGGGAAAGTTTGCGACCGTTGATTCAAGTTTTTGGTGCCTGCCAAGCAGGGGAGTCACTCCTTGACTCCAAGAGAGATCCTTCAGTCTTCCAAAGGTAGTGGAACATCAAAGGACCAGGATTCTTCTTGTAAAGCGTCATCCAGGGATATCGAACTTGCAATGGCAAGGTTTCCCTATCTTATACTAAAGGAAAGGGAGGGACTAGCTCTATGACCACTCCTAGGGGAGGATCAGGGGAGTGGGTGGTTACACCCACTTCCCTTTGTCCAGTTTTGCACCAGAGCAGGGGCTGGTAGCCCCTGAACCGGTTTGAGCTGGCATATGCACAGAGGAACCTACTGCTCCCCCAGTGGAGGACTTCAAAGTACTCTAGGAGTGCACCCACCCAGCCCCAATACACTAAATCCTGTCTGGAAGGTGGTTACACCTCCCTGTGACAGGATGCCTATTGTTAGGCCTACTCCAATGCGAGTTTCAGTCAGCAGCAGGATGGCAGCCCAGTGTCTGTGCTGGTGGCATCCATTTTGTGATGCCAGGGCTCTTTCAGATTTCTACCGTGTTTCCACAGTAGGCAAATGTCTGCCCCTCTAGAAGGGTGGGATCATACTCCCACACCAGTTACTGGTGTGGGGTATGATTCCAAGTTGTTTGACACCAAACACGACATGTTTTGATGCAGTCATTCCAAAGTTAGCATTTACCGGTAGGTTATAATGCACTTAAGAGTATATGGTTTAACCGCATCCACAAACAGCCACAGAGAATAGACTCTGCCAGCTGCAGAGGGGCCCTGCTCCTGCAGAGGCACCCCCTCACATTGTAAACCAAGCACCCTGCCCTCAGGATTGATAGGACATGCCTTAGGGGTGACTGATAGGTTTATATGTGTGTGTATGGTACCTATACCTCTGTGAGGAGTGCTAACACTACCTCACCCAGGCTGCAGTAGCAGGCCTGTGGTGTCAGATTTAGTCTGCTTCCCAGGGGTGGCATAATACATGCTTCAGCCCCTGGTAGGCCTGTGGAGTACCTATGCCCTGGGCACCTAAGGTACCATATACTAGGGGCTCATAAGGTACCACAGTATCCAATCACTAGTGCATCTAATATGCACTCCAAGTTGTTTAGAGAGAACAGAGAGGCTGGGGCCCTGATTAACAGGACCCAACCAGACTATAGCCAGAAACCAGTGTATACATCAGAAAAAAAGTGGGGCAAAATAAGTGCAGATCCTACTCTCCTACATACGTGTTGAGTGAGGTTTGCTCCCTTAAAGTCTTGCACAAGCTGTGAGGCCTGGGGACAGGAAGGGTCATCCACATGTAGATTGAAATCACCTAAGGCCATAAAGTTGGCATATTGAAGTGATTTCTGCGCAATAAGATCGCTCAGTTCCAAGAGATATTTATTTGGGCAATCTGGAGGCCTGTGTATTAGTAAACCAGCAACAGAGAGGGTTGGGAACATCTTAATGCAAAAATTCATACCCTCAATTGGGCCCATACCGCTCAAATCAGAGGAAACAATGTCCCAGGCTTCCTTCAGAATAATGGCTACCCCACCACCATGCTTAAATCCTTTCCTATTATCACAAATGATTCTGGGGGGATCGCTAGGGTCAGCGACGATACAGTGTCTTCATTCAACCATGATTCCATAAGGAACAGTATGTCCCACCCATTATCTACCAGCAGTAGCCAGATATCATCAGCATGCTTTGGTAATGATCTGTAATTGATCAAACCGGCTCTTACCCCACTGCTCAATGTTCTCTGTACCCTGGGAGGTTTTCCCCTGATGCATGACACCCCCCCTGGACTACTCAGAGTAAAGCTACAGATCTTACAATGATAACCGGAATCAGGGCTCTTCAAACGACCCCCATGCATTCCAGTGCAAGAATTATTCCTCAAGGCCAGGAGGGATTCCCGCGACCAGTGTAATCTCTTCCCGCTACCAAGACGGGCAGCATGGACGGCACTGGTCGCGGGCCAGGCACGCGCAGAGGAGCTTGCCTTTGGCACGCCGGCGGTGTGCCTGCTGCGCAACAGCTTAGCGGTGTGCATTAAGAGAGGAGTTGGCCTAACGGCTAGGGCGGTCGACCTCCAATCTGGGGAACTGGGTTCGAGTCTCGGCCAAATCACTTAATCTCCCTGTGCCTAACAAAAAAATGAAACTGTCCTCATGTAATGCAACTGGTGCTATGTAAAGCGCTCTGATACCCGATTCGGGTCAAGTTCGCGCTATATAAAACTCTGAAAAAAAAAAAAGTTCTAAGTTAAAAACCCTGTCCCCCAATTCCCTTAAAAAGCGGAGACTCTGCTCACCCTGCAACACACAGCAGTGAGCCACTCCGAGCACAGTCGTGTAGCAGCAGTAGTGTCAGGTACTCAGTGTATGTCCAATTAGCACCTGACACCACTGCGTGATGGCATTGCGGTGTGCATTAAGAAGGCAGCCACTCAGGAGCAATCTGAAAGCTGGACTGCTCACCTCCCCAAAATAGTGCCTGTGAGTGGTCTAACCGAGCGGAGTAGAAATGGCGCTCCGCTCTGGAATCTCTGAGAAAGTGTGAGTGCAGAGGAGCAACAAATGCGAACTTAGTCCAGGTAAGAGACAGTAGATGCCAATAAAAAGTTAAAAGTTAAAAACTCGGTCCCCCAATTCCCTTAAAAAGCAGAGACTCTGCTCACCCTGCAAAACGCAGTAGTGAGCCACTCTGAGCACAGTCCTGTAGCAGCAGTAGCATCAGGTACTCAATGTATGTCCAATTAGCGGCTAAACTGAAAACTGAATCTTTTGCTCTAACAAATATCTTATGCATTCTTTTATACTTCCTTTATAACGAAGTGTGTTTTATTCCTTAAGAAAACTGTTGGTTTGCAGTTTGTGGTCTTCCTATGAAGGCCTAAAAAAACTCTACTGGAGTGATTTTCTTTCTTAAAATGTAGGCCGCAAAAGAAATTTATTTTGTCCTTCACTAGTTCTGAAATGCTGTTTAAGTTGTTTAGCTGTGCACAAAGTAATCTTTAGGAATTTCCTCTCTGTGTTAAATATTTATCCTTCTATTAATGATTTGGTCGACAAATTTTGCAAGCTGATGTGGAGTGTTCATGAGGACATGGATAAAGTTGCAAGACTCTTTTCCTACTTCTGCGGAAGGATGACATCTTTCGTATTAACAATGGACTGTTTAAGAAAAACTGGATGAACTGAATGGGATGATGATTACCTCATTTTAAAAACCAATGAGATCGTGAAGAACTTGCGAATGCAACCTTTTTGGGGTTGGACATTTGACATTTAGGGTATAATTATCTCTGGAAGAAAGAAATTGGTAGTGGCTGATTCTATGAGAGGAGAGTCTTGCTGCTATTTTCTCCATGCACTCAGGCTGGCTGCTGTCTTTGCAATTCCTGACTAAGGTTATCCTGATTACTTTGCACTTTATCGGCTGGTGATGTTGCCTTAAGCTATACCTGTTCAGCCAAAGGGTTAGCTCTTACTAATTACTGCACATTGTGCATTAGTTCTCATTGATCTTGGTTCATATAAAAATCGAATTGCATATTGATATTGCAATGAACTATTTTTTTTTGTCTCTTCTCTCCATTCACGCCTGGTATTGAAATGAGTTCATTATAAGCTGTATTTCTCTTATTTGTGATTTAGCTGTAAGATTGAATTAATAAAGACATTTATGATGTTTCCGTATTGTATTTGTTTATCGACCATTCATATTTTGAAATATTAGATAAAAGTGACTTGATAAGTATTCAAAGTTTGTCATTATTGATAAGTTATTGACAAATTTACAATATTGTGACAATGTTGTTAGTTAGGCATTTCCTTAACTTTTGGTCCTCCTGATCGGTATTTCATCCGTCTTTTCATTATTGAGTCCCTATTAGCTCCACAAAAAGGTTCATCGGAAGACCTTGTTTTGATTATTGTGTTTTCATGGGCCCGAACTCCTAGTTAGAAAAGATCTAGTATATTAAGATTAAAGTTATTATAAATGGTTATAAAATTTGCACCGCTTCTGCTTGATCAGTTCGACCCCATTTTCAGATTCAAGAGTCTTGCAAGCAAGAGCTCTCGCAGGCTTCACCTAAAACTTTTATACTGGTGTAAAAACATGACCCATCACAAGCACAAAAACCTATTCCTTACACCCTGGTGAATTATCCTTAATTATTTTTAAATTGTTTCTAAAATCTCACATAGCTCTAACCGTCTCCTTTGCTTATCCCCAACCATTGCCTAAATCTATTTTTTACCCCCTCATACTGGAAGAACACTTCACCAAAATCACAAAAGCTTGTAGCTCATCCAGATCATCAGTTGGCCTATGTCCTGATCACAAATACAAAGACGTGCTGCCATCCTGGCCAGAGCCATACTCAGTCATTCTAATAACTAGAACTTCACAAGAAGAATCAAAGTGAATCATATTAACCCTATAGCAAAATTAGATAAACAAGATACAGTACTTTTTTGCCAAACTGAAATGGAAATATCTGCTTTCAAATATCGTCATTTGTTGAAGATAACACCCCGGTCTCCAACTACCAAAATAGATTCTGACCTGGTTGCAGCAGTGAAGCAGCTCTGGTTGTGCAATGATAACAAAACAACCACTGACTCAAATGAAACATCACTCTGCTTCTACTTGATCCCTTTTTGGTGTTTGACATGACTCACCACCAACACATTTAAAAAGACTAACAGCCTCATGCATCAACCCAAAATCCAGTCGGTAAAATACCGATTCGGTAATAGCTCCCGGTATTAAGTAAAAAATACCCAATCCCAATGCATCAACCCAAAAGCAGAAATCGCTATTTAAGGAATCTTTAAATAGCGATTCTTTAAATAGGGATTCCTTAAATACCGATTCCTTAAATAGCGATTGCATTTAAGGAATCCCAAAGTGAGATTCCTTAAATGCAATGCATCAAAGTTAAAAAATTAGCGATTTCGCTAATAGGGGGAGCAAATTACCATGAAGATGAACTGCATGGTAATTTGCAAAAACTTTGAAAAATGCACTTTTGTGCATTTTTCAAAGTTTCATGTTGCGCACACACATGCCCTTAGAGCATGTGTGTGTGCAACATATGTGCACATATCATTTTCAGGGGTGCAACAGGGTGTCCTTTTGACACCCTGGCACCCTTGAAAGTGCTCCCGCTATTAGCGATTCGGTAATACCGAATCGCTAATACAGATTGGCTTTACATTCATTCCTATGGGCCTCCAAGCCCATAGGAATGAATGGGTAGGTATTCCTTATTACCGATTCGGTATTACCGATTCGGTAATAAGGAATATTAAGGAATCGCTATTTGAATAGCGATTCCTACATGCATAGCCTTTTGCTATTCCTTATTAGCGATTCCTTATTTTTCGCTAATAAGGAATCGCAAATGGCATTGTTGATGCATAGGCCCCTAAATGACATATGAATTGAAGTAAATGTTCTTAAATGGATTAAGTCATACCACATGACCTCATGCGTGTCATCTGACTTGCCCTCTTTTCCTCTGAAGCATTCAACTCCACATCTGGTGTAATACAAAATTAAACCTATTGATTCCCTCTGGTTCCATCTCAGCCCTGCACACATTGCTCATTTAATTTTAACTGCTACAACAATGATGATGCACAAATAATATAAAGCTAAAAAATGTATCTGATCTTGACTTCTGTACCATTACACAATGCATTCAAGCAATAGACCCCTGGATATTAGCTAAACACCACATGCTCATTCCTTAAAATATGTAAATGTTTGCTGTGGCAAATCAACATACTGTCACCCCCGCAACCATCTTTTCTTAGCAACTCAGACTTCATCTGACTCATACTCAGTTGAAGAGAGGAACCTGGAACCTAGTGATTTTCATTTACTTCCATCTAGCCCCAAAACCACAAGTAAATCAAGTGATAAAATTGAGCGCCTACATGATTATGTGTTGTTGACAAATGTTCCCATACTTTGGCTTTCCACATAGGTCTTCAAGCTACCGTCACAATAGTACTCTCCCACTTTAACTATGCCAATGACCTCTCTCTTGGAGCGTTCCAGTTAAAAAGTAATCTATAAAGTACAGAACCTCCAAAATGATGTTGCCAGAGAGCTTCTTAATCGAGCTATGCGAACCCATCTGAAATTTCGTCTCATACCCCTGATGGAGCAGGTAGTGCAAAATTTTGGATACCTCCTCTATTTTTGCATGAAAATATTAATTATATAATCAATTAACTATAATATTAGTAAACAAATGTTGCATGAATAATAATCAACATTATTAATACTTAAAAGACATGTGGGATTTACATTTTGCATGGCTAAATAACCTTTATAACTAAAATCTGTACGCATATTAATAATAGTATATGTGGAAATTGAATACTGCATGATATATGTTGCTTTGTGATGTTGCACCCTAGAGGAGGATTGAAAAAGGTGAATATAATGGATTTAAATGTCGCTATTTGCTGCATAAATACAAACACATAGAGGGATTAGTAAGTGGTTAACATTAGAATCACCATTTCTATGTATTAATTACTCTTTTGTGTTTGTTTCACTTAAGTTGGCATCTGGGCCTAAATTCAAAACGGCCGCTCTCACCACACGCGAAATGACCACTGTCTCGTGAGGCGCGGAATCAATTGCGCATGTGCGAGTGTGTATCCTGAACCTCTTGGCGACCTTTGTACAACATGTCCCCGTTCAAGGTTTGGGAACGGGACATTCGCCAAGACAGGAGAACAATCAACCTTACAGAAAACCGGAACAAGCCGAATCTTCACTGACAAATGACCTCACCCCTCGAACTGTACTGAAAATCTGGAATAAAGAATCATACGATCCCAACCAGCCAATCACAACTGTCCTAAAGCTAAAAATTGTGTCTTCTTCAACTTGCTTTAATTATAAAAGAATGGTAGAATAGGAGGCGGTTCGTTCGTTGGGTTGGCGTTGTCGGTGTCATCGATGCTGTCGTGGTCATCGTCGTCGTGACGCCTTTCCTGAAGATCCAGATGTGGCCTGACCGTTTAATGACAGCGAACTTTTCCTAAATCTACAAACTATGATAGATGCTTGCACGATTTCTGGTCCTTTGAGAATTTGGGACTGTAACGTTCTGAGCAAAGAACTTTGAGCTTTGGCCTGCTTTTCGGACAATTTACGAGAAAATTTAGTTATGCAGAGCCAATGATTTAGAGGACTTCAAATAGCCAAATTAGGTAAATATGATGTTCTGCGATTTATTTGAATTGATCTAAAATTCTAAAACTTTTAATGAGACAAATGCAAATATAAATCATTATGAACATTTTGATAAACAAATGTTGATTAACTAGAAATATGAATTTGTGGTTTTTCATTAAGAAAGCTAAGGATTCTGAGTCTTAAAATGTGTTTTAGCTGGTTCTAAATCACCATCAACCAATCCAACTACTTTGGTCCATTCGACCAAGTGGGAGGAGTGCCTTGATGTTTAGGATTAGGGATCTATAGGCGAAAGATGTTAATGTATATTTTTTAAAATAACTTTTCTCTCCCTATAGGTTATAAGGTGTTCCCCCCACATGTCCAGCGCTTGAATTACTCATCCCTCCTGTGTGTGCAGACTCGTGAGAGAGACGTGTGAGTGTTGGTGTTATGGGCCCCACCAATGACTGCGTGTGTGAATAAGCTAGTGTGACGAAGGGTCTGCGACGCAGGGAGGGTATCGGTAAATGTTATTCCTCATTCTTCCCGGTCTCGCGCTGGATCACCCCTACACTGTCTGTCAGCAGCTAGACGGAAAACTTTAGGAGCAATATGAGTAGCTGATTGATCCATAGCTGCCATGGTTTCTCAAGAGCAAAATCAAGCAATGAAGATGAAGGAATCATATACATAGCAAAAATTACACTCATTTGAGCAATGAGAAACTCTAAGAAGATCTTGAAACTATTATAAAGCACGAGAAACAGAAGGGCACTAACCTAGTGACCTTGACACCTAATCGGAATGTAAAACAAATATTTAACCATGTAATTAAAACTTCAATCTTGGCAGGCAGATTTATAATGTCATCAGCTTTCATTTTTTATGCTTACCAAGTCTCTGAGTCACAGTGCTGCAGCTGGGAATATAAAGAGTGCAGGCCATGGGTCGCCGCAGTCTCTTGGAGTCTGTCATCCTCCTTGACTGCCAAAAGCTGCTGGGAACCGGGATAAGTTTCACATAGGGACGACGGTGCGACAAGCTGCAAAGTGGCGTGGCACCGCTGTCTTGAGAGCCATGCTTGTGCCTTTCAGCACCTACAGTCCTGCCAAGTGCCACGCATCATGTGCTATTTTCACGCATCTTAAGGCATGTCGCCACATTAAAAATATTTATCACGCATTATAGTGCCTTCTGTCCTTAACTGTCAAGACTGGAGGACTGCAGTATAATAATTAGCACTGCCTGAGCTAAGCTGTCAGCACGGGTCCGTGCTACTCGCAGCTTGGGGGCTGGCTCAGCTGCACCAGCTCTGAAAACATTAACCCAGCATTTTGAATCACGTGATGCACGTCAGGAGGGTGACTTGCAATGATACACCCATTGGCTGCGCAGCCGAGAAAGGGCACTTAAAGGTGGGCTGGGTTGACAGCAGTTTGAGAGCCACAAGTCCTGCCGTTGTAGAGCTCGCACCGTTTGTGTTTTGCGCCACGGTGCCAGTAATATGTACAGTCCCGTTGATCATGCCGTGTACGAGACAGTGGCGTAACGAAACTTGAGGGGGCCCCCCTGCAAAGCACATGAAGGCCCCCCCCCCCCCAGCGGCCCGGCCCACCACCTACCACTTTGCTCCACCGAGAAAAATAAGCAGTCACCTCAAGCTGTATTTTCAGCACTTTTCTGTGCACACTTGGAACAGCAAATATAAATAGAAAGCACTTTTATTGTGTTCTAGGGCTGTCTGAATGATGAGATCCATGACTGATAATTAAAGGGAACAAAGACAGAAAAGTCACATTACAAATGAATACATACTTTTTTATTTATAACCCTATTTAGTGCCAAGACGAGGTCTTTCCAGGCTCTTTAAACACATGGCTGGCATTTTTCTTTCGGCAACCCTACTTTATATTCATTTTAATGAAATACATTCTCACACTACAGCAGGAAATGTAAATTTCAAATGCAAGGAATAAGCAGAGTGGGGTCCAGGGGATACTGGAACCAGAAAAAACTAAGCCTCGGTAATTAGTTTACAAAGGTATGTTGACTGTGCACCTCAGATAGAGTGTACAGCTGACTGTTGTGGTGCACTGTAGCACCCGACAACACTTTTCGATAATGTACATCACACCCAGACATGTAATAGCGCACACTGGGTAGAGCTTATATAGCACATAGCTCAGAAATACCATATAGCTGGATGGCACACAGCTCCCAAGGGCATTGTAAGTAGTTTAAAACACACGCAAGCATTGAACAGAACGCACTGGACAGACCTTGCATACGCCCCACATAGCGCAGATATACTATACAGCTGGCTGCAATGTGGCCCCGAAGAGCACTTTTCAATAGAATGGAACACACACAACCGTCCAACACAACACATTAAATAGAACATTATGGTTACATCTAACTAAGCACAGACATGGCATTTGGGCCGTGGGCAATATTTTCCACAGAATGCAGTATATAAACATAAATAACGTAACATAACATGTAATTGCTGCGCCTATAGTAGTGTAGCTCTATCTATAACTTGGTCATCAGAATGTGCTGCAACAAAGACGATGATGCTGGGCAGGTAAACAGGCGAGAGGGCCAACCCATCTTCACTATTGAGAGGCTCAGAAGCGCACCATTTAATTTATGAGGCAGGCCGCCTAGCCGAAGGACTGATATGAGGCAACTGGTGCACCCATGCTGCAGCTGCACACTACAACTACTGCACTGATGGCCCAACTCCACGCCACTCTACTCTATATGCCACCTCACTCTACTCCACTGCAGTCTACTCTGCACCACTCTGCACCACACTAATCTGCATTACTCTACTCTACACCACTGCACCAATCACTCTGCGTCAATGCAGTCTATACCACTTTACTCAAAACCAATCCACTCTATGCCAATCTACTCTGCACCACGGTACATAATGCCACTTCAGTCTAGGCCAATTTACTCCACTCTGCAACACTCCACTCTTTGACGCTCTTCTCCACTCTATGTCACTCTATGACACTACCTGCGCCATTCCACTCTACGCCATTACACTCTACGCACTGCAGTCTACTCTGCACCACTCCACTCTGTTCTGCACCACTCTACACTGCACCACTCTACTCTACGCCACTTCACTGTATGCAAATGACTCAAAACCAATGCACTCTAAGCCACTGCACTCTATGCCAGTCTACTCTTCACCACTGTACTTAATGCCACTTCACTGTAGGCCACTCTAATCCACTGTACAACACTCCACTCTATGATGCTCTAACCCACTTTATAACACTCACCGACACTACTCCACTCTAAGACACTCTATGCTACTCTCTCTACGCCACTTCATGCCATTTTACTCCACTATATTCTAAACTCCACTCCAGTCTACTCTACGCCACTACTCTCCATGCCACTCTACTCTACCACACAACTCCACTCTATGCCATTTCATTCTACTATACTACTCCTCTCTATGTCACTCTACTCTACAACAATCTACTCCGCTCTACACCACTCTATAACACTGTACTCCACTCTACGCAACACACTCTATGCCACTCCACTCTGCTCTACACCACTCCACAACACTCAATGCCACTCCACTCTATGACACTCTGCTTCGCTCTACAATACTCACCTATATGACACTCTAATACACTCTACACCCTTCCAATCTACAACACTCTACTACCTCCATGACAATCCACAACACTATGCCAGTCCACCCTATGCAACTCCATGACACTCCACTCAACTCTACTCTATACCACCCCATGACTCTACGCCACTCCATAACAGCCCACTCTACTCCACGACACTGTGCTTTACGACACTCCGGCAGAAAAGCAACTTGCGCCTTGTCTGTCTAAATGCGCCTCCCATGCTGGGTAGCAAATGGGGAAGGGTCAAATGTGAACATTAATCCTACCCAGATAATCTAATTAATCGAATCACTGGCTAAGTGATTTCTCATCAGACAGAGCTGTCATCCCATTACCATTATTGTACTCAAAGGGTATGCTATGTGTTTCTAAATTATCCCTACTGAATAAATATAAGCAACTGATAATGAGCCCTTAAATGTCCATTCTTCTGTGAAAAACGAAATATCGAATCCTATGCTTAATTTGAGCCTGTGTGTTTCCGGTGCTCAGCACCAGAACTTGTCAGCACCTGCACGCATGACCGCCTGCCCCATGGCAGAGCAGGTGGCTGAAATAGAGATGACCACAACAGCAGCCGGCCATTAATTCAACATACGTTAAAAATGATTAATAACTGCCACGCAAGCCAGTCTTTGAGCTTTGGGTCCGGGAATAGCATGAATTGTAATACCTGCAAAAGTGTGAGGGTTAGTAGTTGTCTTGGTACTGTCATTGGCAGCAACAATGGATAGTTTAAATTGCAGTAGCCTTCTGACAAGGGCCCTGGCACCTAATTGTTCTCAAATTGAGCACTGCATGTAAAGCTTAACTATACGGGGCCAGATGAGACCAAGCAGTACAGGAAGGCATATGCCTGACAAACCACATTACGCTGTACCCACATTTTGGGAAAAAAGACCACCTTGCACATTATAACTTCTTCATGATACTAAATAGTACCTGTAAACAAGCTTGTATTGCTTTATTCGTAGAATGACTTTCTGCTCTTCGTGTCCTCTAATTACTAATCAAGGATAAATGACGCAGATGTAGAAGTTCTGTAAAAATGCTTTCCATTTGTATTTGCTGTTTGAAGTATGTGCCAATAATGTGGTTTTACTTCTCTAGGCGTTTAACTCTTTGTCGGGAGTGTAGTCGCATGGGCTCCCTCCAAGTAAGCTATCGGCCACGGAAAAACGCCTCACCAGCCACAGGAAAATGCCTCGCAATCTATTTCTGTTTAACTTCCTAATTTCCTCACCAAAACCATCTCTCGCAATTAAAAATATTGAAAACCTGGTGAAGATTATTCCTTCGCCAAACTACGTGCACAGCCATGAGTTTCTATGCTGTGGCCGAGCTTCCATCGGTTTTAATCCGAGAACAGAAGACAATCTAAAGGCGCGCTAGTGGCAGCCAGCAGGCAATGATCTTGCCCGAACACAAACAATAAAAACAAGATAACATTGCATTATAGGCAAAAGGGAAAACCTTTTAAACCAATGAAATTATTGGTTGGGCAATTACCCATGACCGGCAAGGTTAGCATTGGCAATAATTAAATTAAGGCCGCACCAGTCCGTCCTGGGTCGCACGATCCCTCTCAGTCGCCTCACACCTCAAGCGCGTTTCAAATTGCGCAAAGTTGCATGTGCATGAGAATGACCAGCCCCACCATAGTATGCTCCACCCTAAGGGTGAAGACTGCGAAGACGCGGCCGCCCCCAGTGTAAATCGCAGATCTAATTGTCACTGTTTCCTGAATTATGCGCCATCAATTTTTGCAAAGTGCCCTGCTAAAATACAGTATAAACATAGCTGCCAAGTTTTCAGATTGCTTATGTGTGACATTTTCATAATTTTAGCAAAATTATGAGTGACATTCAATGACTATGAGTGACACTTTCTCGCGTGGAAAGTCGGGCAATAAAGACGAGGGAAACATAAGTATCAGCAATTACACCCATTTGAGCAATGAGAAACTCTAAATTCTTACAATTGCGGCAAACCCTTTCATGGCAATGAGGACACATTAGAAGCAAGTTTGCAGGGGGCTGTGAGCCACTAGCTTAGCCTGACAAGACATCAATAGTGGATCAACACTATGTAACAGGCACCAAGTAAATTTTGGAGGCCAGTCCGTCTGAAAATATCCTGAGAATAAGAAAAGCATGCATCGGGCTCTCAGTACAATATGGCTAAAAAATGGAATGATGGCGTAGTAGGTTAAAATAAGATGAAGAGCTGCAGACAGTCCAGTCCTGAGCTATCAGAGAGCTCTCTTGTGTCTGTCAGTCAGACTGGAAAAGAAATACCCCCACTCCATGGCGTCGCTGGGACAGAAAATAAACCTGGGCAGCAGACTAAAAGTGCCCCCCATTTAGCAAACTTGAAAATTAAAATTGGCCCACATTCGCAAATCAAAGCAGTTTTGAACACGCTCTATAGTTTTTTGCAATGTATAGAAAAGACTGCATGCATCTAGGCTTGCTGCAAGTAATCTTTGTTACATTATGAGGGAAATCAACAGTAATACCTGGTGCACTAGCCACAAACAGCCAAACAAAATTAGCCCACACACTGACTGGTCATATGATCTATCCTTTGGGGCCTGGCAGATGGGCCTCAAGGAAAAAGAAAGCTGCTTCCTGCAAACTCCACTGATTTCCAAGATGGAGACTCCCTCATTTAAGCTGCGGGCAAGGTTTGGTAATTATACGAGGGAGATAAACAGTAAAACCTGAAGCTGCACAGCAGACCTAGTAGGCCCTGAAACAGTCAAAGAAAGTCAGCGCATATGAGGACCTGTGACAGTAACATGCATACTTTGGGAAAGCACTGCACTTGCAACAGGCACACCAACAAAAAACAAATGGTGCAGCCAAAAGCCAACACTATAAAATGTTCCTTCCAAGAAAACCTCCTCCCCTCTTTTAATTGTGTGCCGCCTCTTGAGCGCATGTGAATCAGCGCACTGAATGTAGACTTGGTTCCATGCACCCAAAAGACGGCCCAGTTAGTCCGAATCACTTTTGCAGATATGTGGCCTATACAATTATGCATCCCTCAAAATGAGCTGTTATTATTGGTGCAGAAAAAACTATGCTCCGTTTCAATATCGCTTTTCTAAAGCACAGACTTATTTCCTAGCCAAGTGGATTCTCTGCACACTACGTGATTATTCCCTGCCCGACACTTGGCAAGGTATGTAATTGTGCCTAACTAACATGAGGCTTAAATAAAAATGACATTGCCATGAAGTAAGTGGTAAATGAGACATAATAACTGCAGTCCTCTGGCACTACGATACAAGCCAGCAGGAGGTGGTTGTATGTCATTACAATGCATTCCGTTGCAACGCATGCCTTTACTACGCATGCGTTACAACGCGAATGCCATTACCACGAATAACATTTACCACGAAAATGCATTTACCACGCATATCGGTAAAGGCATTTTCGTAGTAAATGTTATTTTTTTTTTTTTAATAAAACCCTTGTGCGACCACCCCTCCCCTTTTTCTTCTAATAAATTCCCCTCCACATTAAAAATGTTTCCCTGTGCGATTCCCCCATCCACAAACCCTTAAATTTACCCCTTCGCTACACGTCCCACTCATTAATTACTTAAACTAAATTCCCCCTTACCTCGCTACGTCCTCTCTTCTCTTTAAGCTCTTCCGATCTGTGATGCACGTCGTAAAGAGGAAGCGGAAGTGTCTTGCCGTTTCCTCTAACGACGGTACGATGCCGATTGTCTCCACATCGATTGAATCAGGTTTGGGTTTTTTTGTGGGGGGGAAACCCCCCCAAGCCCCCCAACCTCCCTTTTTAGGTCTCGCTTGACCCAGCGCATGCGCTGGTCTGGCGAGACTTATTGAGAGGGCTCCAAAAAGTGCTACCAGGCCAGCCTAGAGCTACAGTGCATGTGCGTGGGCACGCGCGCCGCGCTTTACCGTGATTACTTTCACTTTCGCGGCCGCTTGGCATAGCCAATAGGTCTCACTTTTGGGACCTTATAAGTATTTAGTTATGCAACTGTTGCATGGCTAAACACTTATAAGGTCCCAAAGGCGAGACCTATTGGCTATGCCAATGCTTGTTTAATATTACCTTTAGCACACATGCCTTTACTACGTATCTCGTAGTAAAGGTATGCATGGTAAAGGCTTTTCGTGGTAACCACGCATGCGTTGTAATGCATGCGTGGTTACTGTTATGCGTGGAAACGGCCGTGTTGTAGTGGCCGTTTCCCGCAGGAGGTGTGTAACCTGCTTGGCTCATGCTTTCAAACTATAGATAAAATACCATTAAATCTAAGATGACTGAAGCTCACCTGACCTTGATGGACCGAGTCTTCCGGAGACAGGCTTTGTTTGTGTGCCAGCTATTCCACATGAATGTGGCTGACAACCTTCTCTGAGCACACCCCTTTGATGGGTGGCTGACTGTCTGACGGCGTGGTTTCTGGCCTTTGTATTTCACAAGCGCTGTGGCTGTGCATGAGTGTCCTCTAAACCGTCCGTTTAATTTGCCTTTGCAGCATAATAGTTTCCCTGCTGCCTCAACATGTGATCATTTTTGTCCCCTATGCCAGACAGTGCTTGTTCCGCTACTCTGGTTTTTTCCTGGTGCCCGTGGCATGGCATTTGTGCTTACCGTGCAAACAGGTGCTTACTCGCAGCCCCTACGAGAGGCACTATGCCACTGAATGTTTCCCTTGTCCCGCGCCCCTGCTTGTTTTTCCTGTCAGCTGTTTTTCCCCTGCCTGTGTCAGTGCTTGCCTACCTGCCCCCTTGCTTGTATTTCTGCTCCCTGCGTTTGTTTGTCGCTCGGAGGAATTGGTGAAAAGGTCGTTCGAAACTCTCAAAACACACCAGCCCAGAGAGAGCCTCGGATTATCTGCCTGGCAAATGGGCACACAACAGAGGCCAGGGAAAGGGAGGGGGCGTACATCCAGGATCAGTCAGAATCAGCACAAAGTGGGGCTGGGGTGATTGAGAGGACCATGAAAGAGGGAGTGATTACACCTATCTTAGAACAATAGCACAGCCCAGGCCATGAGCACAGAACTGAAAAACAGTCAGTTTAATTTGCCTTTGCAGCAGAATAGTAGCAGCTGCAGCGGCTCCACTGGCAGGCGGACATCGGTCTCCAGAGTGACTGCTAGACCAACGACCTCGATGAGCAGCCTCCAAGTAGCCTGGTCTGGCCAGTCACAACCGTGCACCATGACGAGAGGCACAGACGGCGGTGCGAGTATTGGCGGCTTCAAAAACGAAACTTTCAAACATAACTTCCGCCCGCTCGCACCACCCATGTTATGACTTAATTTTCCGGCTAGGGCGGAAAATGAACAAAGTTGCAAACGCCCCAGTGAGAGTACAGCTGAGCCAGCCGGGCCGTTCGGAGCGACCGGAACCAACTCCTGGCAGATGATGATGTGTATTAAACACCAGAGCAGTGCAGTAGTTGCACTGCACAGTGAAGTAAGTGGTAGCTGGCTGCACTGCTGTGAAGGGGGCCCCTGGTGCGGGGGCCCCTGCACTGCGGGGTCTGCAGGGGCCTGTGTTACGCCCAGCACCTGCAGCTATGCCTCATTAGAATACAGCACAAATCCTTTCCGGACCTCGGCCGTGGCTGCTGCGGGAGCAGTCGTCGTGGCTCAGCTCTGGCCCATACAGTGGTGGTGCTCACTCTGACATGTACATTAGTGTCAAGGTATTTACCTCCTTTGACTTTGACACACTTATGTTTGAAATCTCAATTTCTTGCAACCTGGCCCTCAAGATTTAATTGCCGCCCCTGTGGCAAGTTAAATAATTACAAGAGGATGCCGTTGTTCCACCTGGCACTTGCTGCCTGTTCAGCCCCTGACGTGGGTGTAGTATCCGGCTGGATACATTCTAGTGTTTCACCCACACTGAACATCCACCCACTACAGGCGTCACCAGTCAGGTCATGACCCTGTCATTAAAAGGGGCCGGAGTGCACGGGCTCCAGGCCAGTTACAATACCATGCACGCAGGTGTCTGTGTCCCTCATTTCCTCACCATGTGGGCCTGAGGCCCAACACCACATTGGCGACGAGGCGGGTAGCTAACCCTGCATGCCTGCTACACAGCGCTCCCCCGTCCCACGTGGGGAGAAAGTGAGCCGCCGCTCGTGACTGCTGAGAGGGTCCATCTCCGCATCGCTATACAACCCTCTGCCTTTGAGAGAGGAGACACGGAGACTGGTTGTCTCCTACCCACATCAGGTCCGGGGAAGGGAGAAATGGACAAGCACCCCCAACAGCAGCTGACTGTACGCCGCTGAAAGCGGGAGTCTCCCCACCATGCTCGCGGTAATGCTGCCGCCGCGTTCAGGCACTCATTGCCGCAAGTGAGGAGCCCGGCAAACCTCCCCACGCGGCGATCGAGAGTGACCTTGCCACCCCCGGAGCAAGACACAGCCCCGACAACCGTGACTCTGCATTTGCAGCACCTGCAAGAGGCGCTGCGACAACACCAGCCCTGCACACCCCGCAGACCCTGCAGCAGTGACCAGGGGCCAGAACAACGTCGCCTACACAGTGACCCTTGCCCGCATGCCGGCCACAGCCCCGTTGTGGAGGAAGGAAGACCCTGCGTGCCTCCACAGTACCGATGCTTCAGCCCCGGGGGCCGGACTACCCTGACAATTGAAGTTAGTCGAACTCTCAGCTATCCCCGAAGCGCCCACGGCTGTCCCGCCCCCTGTGTCCTCACTGAGAACAAAGAGTGAGGGGGCCGTTCCCAGCAACTGCCCGAGGCCCAGGGGAGAGCGCCAAAAACCTGGCAACGATCGTGAGGTGCCCGCAGCTACATCGAGCGCCGCCTCCACGAGCGCATGGTCCGCTGACCCCCACCAGGCAGCGATAGGAGAATACTCGCGGACCCATCCTGCTCCGCCTACCGTGCAGCCCTAAAGCACCAAACAATCCTGACGCACTTACAGCTGCCCAGCGTAGCGGTGCCACCAAGAAGAGGCAAAAAGAGACCCCGCCCCGGTTGCTGGTGGTGGGCATCGACTCCCATGAGCTCGAGGGAAGCCGCCGCAACAGGCCAAGAGACCGAACCTGCAGGCAGCGCCATCGAGCATTGGCAACAGAGCCACGGCGCACCCCACAAGTGAAGCTGTCCCCCTACCTGGCAGTGAGTGAGTCTGCACCTAGCGCTGCCAGCGGCCACCACCAGTCAGGTGACCCTATCAATAAAAGGGGCCGGGGTGCACGTGCTCCAGGCCAGTTACTATACCATGCACGCAGGTGTCTGTGTCCCTCATTTCCTCATCATGTGGGCCTAAGGCCCAACACCACAGTGGGGAGTCCCGGGGGTTGAGTCCGGTCGGTGTGAGTCTGAGAGCAGGTGCATAGCTGCCAAGGTTTCAGATTGCTTATATGTGACATTTTCATAATTTCAGTGTAATTATGAGTGACATTCCATGACTATGACTGACACTTTCTCACGAGCAAAATCAAGCAATAAAGATGAGGGAAATATATAAATTTAAGAAATTACAGCCATTTGAGCTACGAAACTCTAAGAAGATCTTAAAACGGCTTCAAATAACCAGTAATGCCATAAGATATTGCAGGAGACAGTGGGACAAGTGTTTTGCTAAAAAATAACAACAGCAAGGGGCCGCCATCAGGATATACATAAGGGCACGGTATCTGCCAGTGCTACGGGACAGATAAATGTTCATATTATACATAGCTACAGAGTGTTCATTGTGCTTATGTGTAACATTTGTGTGCCTTCAGTTGATAATGTGTGACATTTCAGGGCATAGATATGACACTTTTTAGTGACACTTTATTGTGAGTGGAGCATAGCAGTCATGTCCATGTAACTAGTCCATTAATTTATAAAAGCTTTATTCAGCACAAATTGTCTGAGCCATAAAAGTACAAAATATTACAATACATTATTACAGTATTGTTAATAACATTGATCTCTTAAAACCAGAAGTCACACAGTGCCAAAGCAGCTAAAATAGAATATAAAACATAAATAAAATAAAATTATATACACACATCATGCATAAATACACCAGATCAAATAATAATTGTAATGTTACAATTAAATTCTGCTGACCATTGTTTCAAGGAGCTAAAATTAGTCCATTAACCCTCATCAAGTTTTCCAGTTTCCTGAGTCAGCTAAGAAAGCTCTAATACGGATTACTCTGGAGAGAAACAGGACAACCCTGTAGCATACACTTGCGCCCCCTAATTCATATAAAAAAGTGCTAACTGCTGAGCAGACTGGACTGATCGGTTATCACAGGGACATTTTCTGGTAATTGTCCCCCAGCTCTCATTTTTAGGGAATGCAGTCAAATAATGGAAAATGAGACGATGGAAGCAAGTTAAAAGATACCTGTGCTGTGCATTGTCAACTATTGTAAGGTACAGTTTACATCCGGACTCCTCATTCCATACTCTGTACCACACTACTGTAACCTTGGGAAAGTTTACCTGTTCCCTCTTCTCACAGCAGGCTTCCAGCACATGCTCTTTAATTTGTTTTTGTTGAATACCTTAAGATATCCTCTGGATAACACCACAGATTCCTCTCCGCTTGGTCCAGGCCCATTAGGGCCTGTTTTATGTTCTGTAACCACTGGATTCTATTCATCATATCTAGGCGCATACAGTCCTTAAAAATTGTCTTAGTGAACAGAGTTTAATGTTTGGACCAAACAGATCATCACAATATTAGGGGCTTGGTTTCAAAGATATCCGAAAGGAAATCAACTCCCACCTCCCAGCGCACAATAGATGCTGGGGTAGAGTGGGGTATGGACAGCAATCTCCTTCAAAAGGTATTTTCTATTGTTATCTGTAAGACACTCTTCTTCCCTATGGCCCAGATCCATGCGCTATGCACTGCGGTTGAAATTGTTTTTGTGTTATAAAGGGTGAGCATCTGGGCAATAGGTGTATTGCCTAACTTGGAGGCAAACCTCATCAACCCTTCATCATACCTGATCATGTTGGAGATACAAACGTTAATGTATACAAGGTATAAGTAGTACAATTCAACATAGATATAGATGCGGTGTATTGATTTAAAGGCACGTTCTGATAATCATGTTTTTTAAATTGTAGAGTACCCCTGACGAAGGGCTGAATGGAGGCCCGAAATGCATTGGGTGATTTGGATCAATGAATGGGCAATACTTATGTACCGCGCTACAAAATAAGGCCAGGATTGGCATGTTTGCAGTTGACAAGGATTAAAATACATAAGATGTCTCTCATGTCACGAGAAATACTATGGATGAAATTGATTAAGCTTGAAGAAATTTGAATAAAAATCATGATAATGGTTACTTTGGCATCAGCGTTATGCTTCATGTATGCTGTGCGTCCGGTTGGGGTGAGACGTCGCCCTTTTTCTGGGAGATACAAATCTCCCTTTGGCACTGCCAGTCCAGTTTAGATGAAAACTGGATCCCCAAATAGCTAAAAGTGTTGGTATTTTGTAGTTTCCTCTCTTTAATAAAAATGTATATTGTTTGCCTTCTGCACGACCAAAACTCATTGTAAAAGTTTTGGCAATGTCAATTTTCATACTCCTCGCTCCCATAAAATATGTAAAAGAATTTATTAAAAGTTTTAGGCTTTTTAGGGGTACGTACTAACACAGCCTCATCATCAGCACACAGAAGTATCGGGATCAGCCGCCTACTAATCCTGGGGGTATCTGCACCCACCACTTGAAGCGTTTCTTCCACATCATTAATGTATAATGAAAAGGGGAGGGGGCCCAATCCACACCCCTGTAGATCCACTCTGCTTATACTGAAACTTTCCGTTAGTTCGCCTTGTGTTCCAAATCTAAGTTTTGCCTCTAGATGTTTCTACAAATGGGCTAGAATTAAATAATCTCCTTGGGGGCCTCCTTTTTATCCAAACATTCCCAGAACTTCCTGTGATGAACTAAATTGAAGGCACTGCTGAGATCAATGAAAAAAACATAAAGTGATCCATCCATGGTTTGAGTATACTTCCCCATTAATAGGGTCAAGTTGAGCAATTGCTCAACTGTCTCCACGCCTTTCCTAAACCCATACTGGGAACGAGAGAGAATCTCGTTCTCTTCAGCCTATATTTCCAATCTTGTTAGCAAGACTCTCCCCAACAGTGTGGCGGAAGAGTCCAGCAGGGAGATGGGCCGGTAACATTTTGGATAGTTTCTGGAACCCTTCTTGAAAATGGGTATAATTAGGGAGGTGGACCAGGTAGGGGGTATATACCTGGCTCTTCCTGCATTGCGAACCTTGGTTAGAAAAGGGGCCCTGACTATTGGACTGCGATCTAAACACATCCATTGGGACCTCATCTGGTCCTGTGGCCTTACCCTTTGGACTGTTATTAATAGCCCTAACTACCTCCTCTAAGGTGTTTATTATAAAGATGGGTTGCTCCACTGCCTAAATGCAGGGGTCACCCTCATCTACGTCAGACCTAGAAAATATTGAATCAAAATGGTCTGCCCATTTGGCAGGAGTAAATGCAGATTCCAGGTCAGAGTATGTTCCTTTGATAAACAGGAGGGCATTAATGGTTCTCCAAAACAGAACACTGTCTTTAGTTTCAGCAACCTGAACCAGGTTCACTCAGGCCTCCGTCTGTAGGAATTTCTTCCTATGCTTTATAGCATTATTATAATTTATTCTAGCTGGTCGGACTGCCTCACTTTTCCTGGGGTGTTGGTTTAGGATTTTGATCATCCTGTTCCAAATAATACTCTAATGGACCTATAAAAAAAGGATCCGATAAACTGAGGGGAAGGGGAAAATGGAAGATTCTGAAATTAAGGTTGTACCTAACCCAACCATGATCGTGGGGGAGAAAAGTATTTCTTTAAGTTACCCTCACACACCCTAGTGGTGTCATGCTTCATCATCGGGTCACCCAGACCCTTAAAAGTCCGGGTGGGCTCGACCACAGTGTTGGGAGTGCTTTTAATATGTTAAAGACAGAGGGGGTTAGCTAGATAAAATACCTCAGGCAGATCCCCAGTTTCCCTTTATTTTTGGGTCTGTCTGGGTCATTAAAACAAATAAAATTGAGTCTTTGTAGGAGTGTTATGGTCCTAGGACCCTAGTGCCGACATGTTTCAGTCCATAACAGGGCCAAAAATGGTCCAGGACTTTCTTCAGGGCAAAGATGTAACTCCCCTATGTGAGTGAAATTACTGTGATGGGAAGTCCCTATCCTGTCAGTATGGTGGGGGCAGAGTAGCTGCTCCTCGTGATATATCTTAAAGGTGGGTGTGTGTCAACTGCCAGGCTCCATCTGAAAAGGAAGATAGAGACAAACACCACATAAAATATATCAGCGGTATGATTTCCGCCGTGTTCATTTCCCCTTTGCGGTGTAGTGAAATCCGCAGGTGGACATGCGTGGATTCGTGCGCATGCTTCTATTTAGAGGAGTGTCCTCTTGATGTGCCACTCAAAACCAATTCACTGTAACATATCATTGTATATGTGACAGGCATTCTGTGGTAGTGGCGATTTTATTCGCATCCTAGCGGTATCAGCGTGATGTCTGATCTTGAAAATAGCGTGCAACATGTGTATCCAGTCTCTATTGCACTCTATAACGTAACCATATTGATCTTCTATTTCCAGAAAACCTTACTAAGAGTTTAAAACAAGTAATGATAAATGCACAAACAGGCATACAACACACTCACTCATACACAGTCTATAGTTATACATTACCCAATTCGGGGAGGTTGACTGTATCTCACAGGACCAAAAAGACAAAGAGGGCAGTCCTGGGGGTAATCGTGAAGAGAATGTGGGTCAAAATGCAGAATCGGTAGGTCTGCTGTTATGTGTAAGGGGGATCCGAGTAGGTAGGATCGGTTGTGGCGAGAACGGTTCCCGCACATGTAACAAGATAGAGTCAAATGATTATCCATAATAGCGCTGTCAAAGAGTACTTACTTAATTAAGATCGGTCACCCTGCCTGCTACCTATTTGGTTCTGGTCCCCGGCTTTCGCATATTCGAAACGTTGGTGTGGCGCTTAAATATCGTAGAAGCGTGGTGAAATATCGGACTAATTGAGACACCGCCCTCCGGTTGAAGGAAATGACGTGAGGCGTCATGACGTACATAGCGGACGCCGGAAGTCGTATGAAGGGATTTGTAGTTTATTAGATATACATTGTAGTTCAATATTACGGACTCTCCGTGGGTCCATAAAAGTTTCGGGTGTTCATGGAGTAAATCATAAGAAGCACTCGCATGTGAGGTTTAAATATTAAAACTTTAAACCAGATTTTTTAGAGAGGTAATCAAAGAGGGCTAACTTATGTGCAATCGTGGGTGGTTATAGATTGCATTCTGTGTGATGGAACATGGTTCCGCACTCAAACATACCGCTGAATAGAAGTATTAGAAACTAGTAATGGGGGAGTTCAATAGAGGAAAAAAAGTATGGGAGACACTATTCATTCTGCGAGTGTAATGGCAGATAGAATACTACAATTTAAAATGAAGCAGGTAGCTCTGGTATATACAATATATATAATACTAGTAAGGATACTTAATTATATATGTATATATGAGATACGATGGAAACCCGTCTGCCCTAAGTATAAGGATACCAATGTATAGATATACAAGACGTGGTCCAACATATGGGGCTCATTGTTATCAAGTGTTTACATCAGTGAAGGCACGGTAGATCATTTAGATGTTTATAGAGGCCCTTGGGGTGTATCATTCTGTCCTTCACTCAAGGCATGATGTTTAACATTGGCAAAACACCTTTGTGGGAGGTAGTAGTTCAAGGATATCATTTGTTCAGCTGGCTCCATGGTATACAGTCATTGAGTCCCTTCTCATGCGTTTTCAAACGATACACCCAACGCTGTTCCCTGTCCAGAAGTCTTTTCTGCAGATTTCTGATGCCATTGATTTTCTCAATTATTGTCCATCGTATATCTGTGTCTTTGTGTTGTTTTTCCATGAAATGTGCTGTTAGTCTGGTAGCTGTGATCATGCGTCTGATCGTGCTTCTATGTTCGCTTAGCCGTATTTTTATTTTGCGGCTGGTCATGCCTATGTAAGACAAATCACAGGGGCATTTAATAAGGTAGATAACTGCTTCTGAGTTGCAGTTTGTATGTGACCTTTGTTCCCATGGAGTACGTAAGCCTAATTCTAGAGTTTTGGTGTGTCTGGTGAATTCGCAGGCTACACAAGATCCACATGGATAATGTCCGGTTACTGGCGGTGTATTCCATAATGTCATCTGGACGTCGCCCATGGTTCCATATGTGTCTGTGTGGACTAGGGTATCTCTTAGACTTCGGTTTTTTCTAAAAGAGAACATGGGTTTTTCATATGTAAGTTTGTTAGAGGTAAGAATGGACCATTTCTTATTTATTATTTTCTTCACATCATTTGAAGATGAATTGAATGTAGTAACACAAATCATTTTCTGGGGTTGTTGTCTTTCTTGAGTTTCGAGAAGGGCCTCTCTGGGAGTATTTCGTGCTCTTTTCTTGGCTTGTTCAATGATTTTGATTGGGTAACTTCTTTCTTTAAGTTTGTCTGTAAGTATTTGTGCTTCTTTTTTGTAGTCTTGAAGTTCGGAGCAGTTTCTACGGATACGTAGGAATTGTCCTATCGGAAGATTCTCCCTAAGAGATCGTGGGTGGGCACTATCGAATCTCAACAGGCTATTTCTGTCAGTAGGTTTAGTGTACAGCGAGCTGCTCAGTGTACCATTTTTTGCAATGATATTGATATCATTGCAAAAAATGCAAAAAGAAGCACAAATACTTACAGACAAACTTAAAGAAAGAAGTTACCTAATCAAAATCATTGATACTCCCAGAGAGGCACTTCTCGAAACTCAAGAAAGCCAACAACCCCAGAAAATGATTTGTGTTACTACATTCAATTCATCTTTAAATGATGTGAAGAAAATAATAAATAAGAAATGGTCCATTCTTACCTCTAACAAACTTACATATGAAAAACCCATGTTCTCTTTTAGAAAAAACCGAAGTCTAAGAGATACCCTAGTCCACACAGACACATATGGAACCATGGGCGACGTCCAGATGACATTATGGAATACACCGCCAGTAACCGGACATTATCCATGTGGATCTTGTGTAGCCTGCGAATTCACCAGACACACCAAAACCCTAGAATTAGGCTTACGTACTCCATGGGAACAAAGGTCACATACAAACTGCAACTCAGAAGCAGTTATCTACCTTATTAAATGCCCCTGTGATTTGTCTTACATAGGCATGACCAGCCGCAAAATAAAAATACGGCTAAGCGAACATAGAAGCACGATCAGACGCATGATCACAGCTACCAGACTAACAGCACATTTCATGGAAAAACAACACAAAGACACAGATATACGATGGACAATAATTGAGAAAATCAATGGCATCAGAAATCTGCAGAAAAGACTTCTGGACAGGGAACAGCGTTGGGTGTATCGTTTGAAAACGCATGAGAAGGGACTCAATGACTGTATACCATGGAGCCAGCTGAACAAATGATATCCTTGAACTACTACCTCCCACAAAGGTGTTTTGCCAATGTTAAACATCATGCCTTGAGTGAAGGACAGAATTATACACCCCAAGGGCCTCTATAAACATCTAAATGATCTACCGTGCCTTCACTGATGTAAACACTTGATAACAATGAGCCCCATATGTTGGACCACGTCTTGTATATCTATACATTGGTATCCTTATACTTAGGGCAGACGGGTTTCCATCGTATCTCATATATACATATATAATTAAGTATCCTTACTAGTATTATATATATTGTATATACCAGAGCTACCTGCTTCATTTTAAATTGTAGTATTCTATCTGCCATTACACTCGCAGAATGAATAGTGTCTCCCATACTTTTTTTCCTCTATTGAACTCCCCCATTACTAGTTTCTAATACTTCTATTCAGCGGTATGTTTGAGTGTGGAACCATGTTCCATCACACAGAATGCAATCTATAACCACCCACGATTGCACATATGTTAGCCCTCTTTGATTACCTCTCTAAAAAATCTGGTTTAAAGTTTTAATATTTAAACCTCACATGCGAGTGCTAATTATGATTTACTCCATGAACACCCGAATCTTTTATGGACTCACGGCGAGTCCGTAATATTGAACTACAATGTATATCTAATAAACTTCAAATCCCTTCATACGACTTCCGGCGTCCGCTATGTACGTCATGACGCCTCACGTCATTTCCTTCAACTGGAGGGCGGTGTATCAATTAGTCCGATATTTCACCGCGCTTCTACGATATTTAAGCGCCACACCAACGTTTCGAATATGCGAAAGCCGGGGACCAGAACCAAATAGGTAGCAGGCAGGGTGACCGATCTTAATTAAGTAAGTACTCTTTGACAGCGCTATTATGGATAATCATTTGACTCTATCTTGTTACATGTGCGGGAACCGTTCTCGCCACAACCGATCCTACCTACTCGGATCCCCCTTACACATAACAGCAGACCTACCGATTCTGCATTTTGACCCACATTCTCTTCACGATTACCCCCAGGACCGCCCTCTTTGTCTTTTTGGTCCTGTGAGATAGTCAACCTCCCCGAATTGGGTAATGTATAACTATAGACTGTGTATGAGTGAGTGTGTTGTATGCCTGTTTGTGCATTTATCATTACTTGTTTTAAACTCTTAGTAAGGTTTTCTGGAATTAGAAGATCAATATGGTTACGTTATAGAGTGCAATAGAGACTGGATACACATGGTGCACGCTATTTCCAAGATCAGACATCACGCTGATACCGCTAGGATGCGAATAAAATCGCCACTACCACAGAATGCCTGTCACATATACAATGATATGTTACAGTGAATTGGTTTTGAGTGGCACATCAAGAGGACACTCCTCTAAATAGAAGCATGCGCACGAATCCACGCATGTCCACCTGCGGATTTCACTACACCGCAAAGGGAAAATGAACACGGCGGAAATCATACCGCTGATATATTTTATGTGGTGTTTGTCTCTATCTTCCTTTTCAGATGGAGCCTGGCAGTTGACACACACCCACCTTTAAGATATATCACGAGGAGCAGCTACTCTGCCCCCACCATACTGACAGGATAGGGACTTCCCATCCCAGTAATTTCACTCACATAGCCCTGAAGAAAGTCCTGGACCATTTTTGGCCCTGTTATGGACTGAAACATGTCGGCACTAGGGTCCTAGGACCATAACACTCCTACAAAGACCCAATTTTATTTGTTTTAATGACCCAGACAGACCCAAAAATAAAGGGAAACTGGGGATCTGCCTGAGGTATTTTATCTAGCTAACCCCCTCTGTCTTTAACATATTAAAAGCACTCCCAACACTGTGGTCGAGCCCACCCGGACTTTTAGGGGTCTGGGTGACCCGATGATGAAGCATGACACCACTAGGGTGTGTGAGGGTAACTTAAAGAAATACTTTTCTCCCCCACAATCATGGTTGGGTTAGGTACAACCTTCATTTCAGAATCTTCCATTTTCCCCTTCCCCTCAGTTTATCGGATCCTTTTTTTATAGGTCCATTAGAGTATTTTTTGTGAATATAATTACTTGTAGGGAGGATATACTCTACACATTATCACCTCTCATACCCTTTAGGTCACTGGAAATTTCCAGCGCCTTGTTGTGTTATACATCCTGTTCCAAAGCCTTTGTGCATTTCCCATCAAACCAACCATTCCTTTCCTTCCCATGAGGTTTAACCCCTTGCATGCTTATGACGAGCCCAGCTCATCATGAGGCACAGTGGAGCTGTGCTTATGACGAGCTGGGCTCATCATAACGGTCACGCCACTGCCACATGTAATTGATTCCCCGCCTGTGCGGGAGAATCAATCTGTGGGCGGAGTCGTGACGAGCCCAGCTCGTCATGAGCACAGCTCCACTGTGCCTCATGATGAGCTGGGCTCTTCACGAGCACAGTGCCGCCACCGCCGCCCCCCCCCCCCTCCCCCTCCGTGCCGCGGGGGAATTACCCCTGCAGCGAAGAGGTTAACCCTTGTTGTCAGTGATTGGTCAATAGAGTTAGATATTATTATGTGGGCAACCGTGTCCACCTGTGGTTATTTTCAGGCTCCCGCCCAATTAGCAATTAGTGCAGGTTATTTGCCAACAGATTCTTTATAAAATCAGCTGCGTTAACACTTGTCCATTTAATCCTGACACTGTTCCAGCTTCCAGGGGCAATGTTAACAATTTTCCCTGAATCCGATACATTTGGAAGGTTGAGATTTAAGTTTAGGATCACTGGGTTGTGTTCACTAATACTCTCAGGCCCTACATGTAGATTTAGGCCGACTCCCTTGTTGGAATCTGTAATGAGGATGTGGTCAATATTACTACCCCTGTCTCTCCCTGTGAATGTAGGTAGGCGGTGGAGGTCAATATACCATATGGACTGTGTATAAAGTGTACTAAGGTGTTCCCCTCAAGATCATGGTACCCACATATTCGTTTGGACGTAATATGACATTCTGTGATGTTAAAGTCTCCTGCCCAGATTATGAAAGAATTCTGGCCAATAAAAGTTTCCAAATCTGTTTCAAATGCATTAACCACCTCCACCCTTGATGAATCGAAAACATTGTTATAAAAATGTGCAACTGTTACAGCCAAATAGATGCCCAACGTGAAAGAGACAAGCTGATAATGAGGGGACTGTAAAAGTCTTTCTTAATTTGTGAGTCTAAGGTTGTGGAAATAGAAGTCACCAGACCCCCCCTTAGGCCTACCACTCTTCGAAGGGGTGGCAAGGGAATTAAAAACTACATAGCTGTCCTGCTCAATAATGTTAAGTGACCATGTTTCCTGCAGGCACACGATGTGCGCATCTACAACATACGTTTCCCAGTCCTCCACCTCCATTTTGGCAGTGATGCCGGCAATGTTCACTGTAGTAACTGTTATCCCCATTGGCCCCTTAAGCTCCTTTGCTACAATAGGACTAATAGTTTTGATGTGGCTATTGTCGTTTGGAAAATTTAAGCTGGAGAGAAGGGCAAGGTTGCAGAGTTAATCTTGAGAGTCCAAGTGCGAAAGAGCAGAGAAGCTTTTATGTATTGACACCTCTTGGGGGACCTGCTGGGGTGCCTGTTCAGGGAGAATCTGTTGAAAGAAGATGGCAGGGACAGTGGGGAAACAGACAATAGACGCATTTATATGTGGCCTGTAAAAAACAAAAAAACAAGGGGAGGGCCTTGATAAGTGTGTGAGGGCGAAAAATGGATCTTAGACAGGATGTCCTGGGTGACTACTCTGTTCTTAAAATTGGTAACAATGCAATACATGTGATCAGGTTTTGGAGAAGGGCCCACCCAAACAACGTGCTGTACAAGATTTATCTGCTGATGCAAAAGCGCCTGGTCCTCAATTGTGTACTGTTGTCCCAGTGTACAACTGTATTATTAAGTTGGTAAGTTGGGCATGATCTTCCCTTGCGTTTTGACTTAATGGAGGTACACCCTTTAAGACCATCACATACGGGTAGCTTGTGGGGGTAGTTGCCAGGTTAGTATTGGCGGTAGAGGAGTAGTCCTTACAGAAGACCCTACTTGATGAGTGCCCATTGAGTTTCAGGGTACACTTGACCCCTACATACGGCCCCCAAAGCTCTTAAAAGTGTTAACTGAACATTTCACTCTGGTGCTATCCTTGTTACGTCGTCTTCTTGCTATTGGATAACTTGGTCTCTCTGGATCATTTGTTATGCCTCCCAATCGAGCAGGACCCCCACTTGCATAGGTTCATTAGGTGCCTGTTCTCCTAATAAGCCCTTACCGCCCCTACCACAAAACTCCTTCCTTGGGGCTGATTGAATCACATTGTCACCCCCCCACACCCGCCTACCCCTCAACAATTGCCCCACTTCAGCTATTGCCTCTTCGATATTGGGCATTCTTGTAACTATGTGGCCGAAGGTTGAGGTGAGTAAAGGACAGAAAAATGTAGACATTTGGACAGAAAAATGTAGACATTTCATCGACCCGGGAGGGAGCACTTATCTGGAAACAGGAATGCTTCCTGTGTCAATTAAACAAGTTCATTCAATGAATACACTTGATGCATTGCTGAAGCTTCTTTTTCAATTTTATTCAATCAATTGATGTCATTCTACCAATGGTTCCTTGGTAGCCAAATAATATTCTGTTGCAATCAAAAATGTCCTGTGTTCTTGTTGTTGTAGCCAGGACATTTCTCCACACCATCCTGAATATGTTAAGGAGACCGCTGATAAAGGCCCACGCTCGACCCGAAATGCATTGGGATGTTTAATTTTTGATTACAACAGAATACTATTTGACTACCAAGGAACCATTGGTAGAATTACATCAATTGATTTAATAAAATTGAAAAAGAATCTTCAGCAATGCACGGAGGAGCATATTATCAAGAAACGGCATTAAAATTATCGCCCCTTTAGTGGCAGAAAACTGCAGCTAAAGCGGCGATAATGGGCTTGATAATATGCCCTTGAGAATTCCCATAGAAGCCCATGTTCTGGTGTCAACATGGGATTCTACATGGTATTCTATTGGAATTCTCCAGGGCATATTATCAAGCCCATTATCGCCACTTTAGCGGCAGTTTTCTGCCACTAAAGCGGCAATAGGCGATAATTGTAACGCCGTGCTTTAAAATATGCCCCAAAGTGTATTGATTGAATGAACTTGTTTAATTGACACAGGAAACATTCCTGTTTCCAGATAAGGGCTCCCGCCAGCTTGGAGTGTTTTTCCCTCCCAGCATACTTGTTGCATTGTTCAGTTGGCGCATTTGGACACGGCGCACTGGCAGGGACGCACACAGATGAAATTGATTCTCTACATTTCATCAGTTGTATTTCGAGTGCACATTGGCAATATTGTCACAATCAACCCGGGAGGCACACAAACCCCCACCCCACCCATCTGAGGGTAAATATCTGCATCTATGGCTGTATCTGTGCCCTCACTCAAAGTACGGTCTCCTTGAGGGGAATTTGGGTGGAGTATTTAAGATTTTATATTACCCTTCCCTTTTTCCTCTTCCCTACTTGTGTTTTCTTCTTGGCACCCATACCACCAATCTGACCCAATAGCTGTGTGTCTTTTGCCTTGTATCCTGCAGTTGGCTTTAGGACAGTACCTGGGTTCACTGTCTCAATTTTGGGATCACAGTTTCCAAAAGCTACACGCCTAACTCCTCCAATATACCAAGGGGTGCGGGATTTGGGCTAGATGCAGAGGTGGAGGACAGGGACAATTTCCTTTCGGTCAGTTCAGTGTCCTTGCTTATCATGCTTACTGCTCATTGGAGTAAAGTATCCATTTTAGTGCAAGGTGCTGTCGTCGTGGGGTTCGTCTTCCGATTTCCCATTTCTAGCAACGTTCTAACAATGTCGCTCTACTGGCGGTTAAAAGGTGGGTTTTCTTGAACCTCAAGGGACAAGGTAGAAAGTTGATATCTGCAGAATCAAAGGACATGCAGGGAAAAAGTTCAAACTGCAGCGATATCACTCGAGCAAAAAAGTCCGTAGTATAGAGCAGAGTGGCAGCACCGACAATGGCAACATTAGTAGCAGCAAGAGTAAAAGTGTCCACTTTCCTCCTCCCCCTCTTTTTGCTGACCACCGCCCCCCACTCACTCACCAGGTCGCAGGAGTCACCAAGGTCACTGAAGTGGCTATGTGGATAGAAGCTGGACTGTAGGATCACTTCCCTTCACTGCCGCACACCACTCGAAGATTGTACAACTGTTGCTTACTTGGTCAGTGGTGATGAAGGTGAATTCTTAGCTATGAACGCAGACTGCCCCCAATCTTGTCTATTATCCCAAAAGCTCCCAATGACAAAATCAAGTAGCTAAAGCAGCTGCTACATACCGTACGTAGATGCTGCTCTCCCCCTCACAGCAACAGAACATGCAGAGGACTCACAGAAATCTATTTTCCTTTCTGGATGCTACTCCACCTCTGACCAGCTCACCACAGAACCCCCATTTACCGTCAGAGACACCGACTACCTGCAGTACCACTGGCCTGCCCCCTTGCTGCACACCTGTAACTGCACGTCTCCACATGAAGGTCAGGCACAGTGACTGCAGCTGAAAGGCAGCTGTAGCAGTGGTGGCCCTGGGTAACTTTGGTTTTCAGAACGAAGCGGGGGCTCCAGTCATGGTCAGGCTGCAGGGGAGGATCGTGACTTCACGGCTTCAGCTGGAGAGGCACGGTTATACCCCTGGGCCCCAAGTCCAAAGGGAAGTAAAAAGTTAAATGTTAAAATTTGAAAGCTCTCCCACGTCGGGCCACTGGGATAAAGCCTAGGATGCTTCCACTTCCACTCATGGCTGCCTCTTCCAGCATGCGAGCGGGCACAAGCCCAGCGTCGGGGAAAGGTGCTTCCTAGTTAAATTTCACAAATAATTTTCTGTTTGCACTGATCTAGTATCAGTCTTAATAAAAGTTGCAACATTCCTCTCGTGCTTATAATATTGCACATTTTTGTTGGACCTCATAAGCAGTGGAAACGTAATTATTTTATAACAGTAGCGGCTCGCATAGGGCGTGCTGCGGGGCGGTGTGGCGGGGAGGGGCACGGTAGGGGGTAGCAAACACAGACATACTACGGAATGGAGGAACGTAATAATTACTCTCCTCCGTTCCGTAGTATGTCCGTGTTTGCTACCCCACCACCCTGCCCTGCCCCGCCCTGCCTCACCCCCCGCATGCACGCCCTATGCGACCTGCCACTGCTTTATAATTTACTTTATGATGGAAAAATTGAGGTGTGGGGAGACAGTTTGAGAAGAAATCCATAAAAAATAGGTTCTAAAGTGTGGGTCATTTTCCACATTATGTCATGTGTTTCCTGCATGGCCCATTGTAGTTTTCCCTAGGTGAGCCTAATTGTGCATGCTGTAGGCGCATTTTCATTTGCACACATAACTACAATAAACATGCTTGCCTTTGCGACACATTGTATTTTCACAAAGAACCTGCATATGTTTTTGTGTTATGTTTTCCTGGGAATTAGTCTGCACAGCATAGACAAGTTCAAACAACAACGTCCCTTGTTATTTTCTCTGGTCAGGCATAGCAGCTAGTTATAACACAAGAATGCAGTTGTTGTTTATGAGCACACGTCTTGCCATATAGATGATCACAGAGGTCCAAAAAACACACATGGAGAGAGAATTCAGAGACAGCACTATGTCAAATGGGATGTAGAGCGTTCATCCGTGTGTGCTAAGTTATGGGGTCAACCACTAATCCCAGAGATCTTTGATATATAATAATTTAGCTTCAGTAGAAGGGGAGGGGAGGTTACAATACTTTGTCTTTATAATATGACAGGGCTTTCCATGGTATACGGTTTATTGACCATGTTATCTGTATTTTTGGTATCCATTTGTTTTCTAGCTGTGGCATGAATACTACCTTTTAAAGCACAATAGTTTAAATATTCTAAACTTCCTTCATGTTGCTTGTTTATCTTATTGTGGACAAGTACGAGTGAGAGAGCGAAAGTGTGTGTCCTGTTACCATGATCCCTGAGACGGTCGAGAATGTTCTGATCTGGGGTGCAAATTCACTTGTCACTCTAGTAAGGTTAGGAAGGCAAATGAAGCACTATAGCTAGTCGGACTCGGGCTCATATATACCACGGCGGTATGGTGACTCAGTCCCTGCAGGCCAAGTTTCTATTTTACCAGGCATGGTTATGTTGCAGAGCAGAATCCCTGCAACAATTGCAGAGTATGTCAGTTTATGTCCATGAAATTAAATACACATCCTAATGCCCCATCTATTGAAAGTTCACATGGCACAGCCAAGTGTGACACACCTACTTGCTACAGCTGGAGCTGTGGAAAGAGGGATGGACATTATTTTGTCTTCTAAGATACTTTATGTTTACACAACTGTGAGTGAAGTTCATGGCCTAAATTGTATGTATTTAAATCTCAGCCAATCATGTCATATTCAACAAAGACTAAGCAGCGTGATTGAAAAAATACGTGTAATAACGTAAGGTGAAACTTTCATGTCGTGGGAACGTATGAACTGTTAGACAAATATTGGATTTTGAAAGGAGTTAATGATAGGAAATGCAAATTCGGCTCACCAGCAGATTAGTAGGTCATAAGCTTCTGCAGCAGCATGGGAAACTTGTTAATTACTGTTCCAACCTGTCTTTAATTACTTGGTGTATTGTACCTTTTTCATTGTAGCAGACTCTGAGTTCAGCGAAGGGGATTGTCCCATGCACACTGGGTGGTGCTCTTCACTCCTACTCCGTGAAGCCTGGATAGGAGTTGGCAGCATGCACAGCACATGTGGGCACATACCATCCCAATACATACAGTCTACGCATGTCAGAGTCTGGTCTGCTGAACCTCCATCAAAAACAACTACAGGCACCAAAAGCAGAGAGCATAGGCGAGCATTATCAGTTCAGCCTGTCACATTAATGATGATTGATCATACAAACAATCAATGAATTACCCATTACCTCAGCCTCAAGATTAAGAGACTTGCTGACAATAAATGGAAGCATATAGGAAGCACCTCAATTTGTACTGCTCCTTGCCCCAAGCGTTGGCCCTCATTCCACTGCAGTAAATGTAGCCAGCTCTGCTCCGACTGTCGTGGTTATTCCACCCGCTTGCAGCTTGAAGCTCATAACACGCAGGTGGTCAAGGTGCTAATAATGCATTTTAATGACCACAAAATTCAAATGCATTAGTCTAATGCCTGATGTGTTTCTGGTCTGCCTACAAATCTATGTACACTGCAAAGAGACACTTCAGATAAGTAGTAACATGAAAGAGTTTCGCTCTACCCCAAAAAACGTTGTCCATGATACACTACTGATTTCAAGACAACACACTATAAGGATAATTTAGATTTGAGTTTTAAATGTAGAGAAAGTTTACAATTATGAGTTTTCAAAAAGGAAAGGCAAAATATATGGTTAGCCAGCTTCAGATTGGCACGGTGGGCAATTGGGCATCCGCCGATGGGCATCTGGCTGAAGCCACTTGGTGGGCCGTTGTTTTGGTCTACTAAGTACTCCACCCCTGGTGCACAGCATGGAAGGTAGCTGTTACAGCCTTAACAAACATGACCACAATCACATGAAGCCAGGCCAGCCGGCTAATGTCAGAGGCAGAATCACAATGGGCTGCTCTGCTCCGACTGTCACAGCATGAGGTATGCTTGCCTCCCTCCAGGTGTGACAGAGTCTGCAAGGAGCTTCTGATGGGAAGCCATTAGCACTTACTTTTCAGGGTACTGAAGGAGGGGAAAGGACTGGAGCATCGGGTGGTGGGGATTGGTCAGTGTTAGCGAGGGAGCTCCTCAATTTATTTTTGTCCACCCCATGCAAGCAGCAGAGATAAATCAGTCTCTGCTCTTCTCCTTTGTCTGCCAGATAAAAATTACTGCTGTCAACAGGGACAGATTGTGGCCTTAGTTGACTTTGAAACTGGAAAACAAGATTCAAATCCCTCTGGGCTTAGTTCATGCTTTATAAAACTAACTGCATGTAAGGAAAGTAAGACTATATTTTTTTCTTTTTGCATTTCCACACTAACATCATTCCCTTTCTCAGAACATACGCATGATGCTAGCCACAAGTAAAACAAAAAGCACAGATGCACCTTTCCAGTGGCAGCTCCTCTGCTATGGCTGAGGAGAATCGCCCCACTGCTTTCTTGCAGTGCGAGAAGCAAAAGCATAAAATGGTAATAACTTTTAGTTATTACCATTTTATCGTTTTTTTTGCCAGCGGGCGGGTGGGCGGGGCTGCTCTGCTCACGGAGCAGGGCAGGTGAGAAGTGGTTTACCCACTCCTGAGTGCGCAGTTACTGTTTGTTCGGCCCTTTCGGGCAGTGCTTAATTTGAGCCGGTGCTATCTGGTGCTCAGCACCGGCACTTAAATGGTTTCCGGTGCTCGGCACTGGCACCTAATTGTCAACACGATATTTAGAACAGCCTACCACAAGATGGCGTTGCTCATCTAATTTAGAGATGAGCAGAACAACTGTTGTTTAGCAATACAATATATATTTAAAATTGCTCATTCCTGCCTCCCCAGCCATTCCTCTAGCTTTGGGGACCTGGAATAATCTGAGCTGTCGCATTTACACATGCGAGTGATGGTTAGTAGTTGTTTTGGCAGCGATTACAAGGGCAATGGGTGGTGCAAGCTGCAGTGGCCTCCTGGTCAGAGCCCTGGCACTTAATATTTTACAAATTAAGCACTGTTCTCGGGCCATCCAAAACAGTCATGCGCACTCCCCTGTTCTCCATGCAGCCTGCATAGAGAACATACCCACACCTCATGCCCCTCCTGAGCGCCGTGTCACGGCGTTCAGACCAATCACAACCCAGCAGCACGGTAAGTTTTATTTATTTATTTATGCCGCCTGCATCCGAACGCCCTCCCCTGCGCACCTCCCTGCCCAGCACCCCCCCCCCCTCCCTCTGCGATAGCAGTGGCAGCTGCCCCTGCACCTTTCTTCAGTCAGTCTTTCATCGGTCTCTGAACATTAGAGGGCCTCTCTTAAGTACTGCAAAAAAAAAAAAAAATGAATATCATTAAAAAAGTGAGTGTAAAAGGCAGTTTAGGTCTGTGCTATATCATGTTCACCAGTGAACATTAATCAAAACATCCACAGCAAACGTATGAATAAAAAACACAATTAAAAGTGAGTTTCTAGTATTTTTTTATAATTGTATGCTTCTAACCTATATTTTGTTTCATTGGAATGATAATTTACTATTTCAGTACTGGGCCTATCTTATCAGCTTTAAAATAATTTTATTACCGCAAATGTTTGTCATCATTTAGCTCCATTATCCTAACTAAGCAGTGTGTCCTCAATCCAACCCTGTGGGTAGCATAGATTTTAGTATGACGTGCAGTACAGAACACACTGTTTCTATTAAAAAAAAAGTGACACTTTTGTTTCAAAGACCCATTCCGATACTCCTGTAAACAAAAAAAAAGTTCTCGCTCACTTTAATCGGCGTAGATAAAAGAAACCAGATCCTTCTATTATGTGCCGCACAGAACTCCAAAGCACCATTCCAATATGGCGAAATTATTGCCTTTACACTAAGGCACGTCTAAAGAAGCCGAGACGATCGATTACACATTATTGGCTATTCCACAATGAAGTGCACCGTCAGTAAACATACATTCTTTCAACTATGCACCGTTTCGTGATATTCGGTAGGAACGCCTGCGCCCAAAAAAAACCAAAGCTGTGCAAAGAGTCGATTCATTTACCACCACAAACATGGCGGGCAGAGTAGGCAGAAGTCAAGTTATAGCTCTTTCCGGTTGGCCGTTGCTAAGCGACGCTAAACGCGGACTGTCTGTGTGTATGTGGCCCGCTGCATCGAAACTCATGCGTTGAGGGGCAAAGGGAGGCAGGTAAGTGTTGAAGAGTATACGCTTGGTGGGGCGGGGGAGAATAGTTATGATCAAAGAGAGAATAAGTAAACGATGTGGTAAGGGGAAGAGTAGACGAGCAGAGATAAGTAGCGCCAAATGGATAGATCGCACTGAAGGCAGTGGGCATTTAGTTAAAAGGCTGTCGTACATATACGAAGATGGCAAGTATGGGAATACAGGCAAGGAGGCGAAGTCCTAATTTAAAAATTAGGAAAGGCGGGGGCGAAGGGGGTGGGGGGTGGCGACAGTGGACGGCGATGCTACTGTGACGAGTACAATTTAAGCGTGACAGGTATGTAGTAGCAGTGCTTTAAATGGGCCGGTACTCACAGGCACTGTGTACCGACACTTCTTATTTTTTTCCTCTCAGAGTACCGGCACTTCTCTACTGCCGTGGAGAGTACCGGTACTCATGAAGGGTAGGCGCATTGGCCTCTATTGGTGGGTAGCCTGTCTCTTTGACAGCCACAGACCTTTTATAGTCCTGAGCTGAGCCCCCGCTGAACTATTCAGCGTGGGCTCATTTGCATGGTATCCGGGTGTTCGCGTCATGCGGTGTTGCAAGGAATGGAGGCAGCCCAGTGATTTATTTATTTTATTATATGCGTTTTTATATAGCGCGGACTTTACCCGAAGGTGTCAGAGCGCTTCACAATAGGAACAGCAATGATACATGAGGAGAAAATTACAAGTCAGCATGTTACAAAAGCACACGTTACATTACATGAGGCAATAGTGACAATTGTGCATGTATCAAGAGCAAACAAAATACAAGCGGTAGCAAACGATACGTAACAAGAGGAAAAGTGACGTGTGCATGTTACAAAAGAGTACAAAATACAAGTAGAAGTATAATACTGCAATAAATGGCAGACACTCAAACCACAAGAACACACTTGGAAGGCACCTCTATAGTCATGGAGAACAGAATTTCCCATAATGGAAGTACTTCCTTCAGATAATAGAGAGGGCGTGAATTCAATTTGGAAGTGTCTTTGAAGGAGGAGAACTTTGAGGTCAGTTTTAAAGGCCTGGGAAGAGGTGGTGGTCCGGAGCTGAGGCGGAAGTGAGTTCCAGATTCTCACCGCTTTGCCTGAAAAGGTTTGGGCCATCGAGCTTTCCTTCTTGAAAGTGGGAGGTTCAAGCAATACATTTTCCGCATTACGTGATGGTCTCGAGCCTCCATAGAGTTTCTGTTTATTCGCCAGGTAGTGAGGAGAGGAGGAGTGCAAGGCTTTGTGGGTGATACAGGTAGTCTTGTTGATAGATCTTGGCTAGATGGGAAGCCAACGGAGGGTGGATAAAATGGGTGTGATGTGGTCGCTTCTTTTGGCCCCATGTATGAAATGAGCTGCTGAATGGAGAACAGATTTAAGGGGGGGACAAGTGGGATTTGGGGAGGCCAGGAAGAAGAAAATTGCAGCAGTCCTGTCTGGAGAGAACCAGCAATTGGACCAGGGTTTTAAGGTCTTGCTCCGGGAAGGAGCGACGAATCCCCCAAAGAAGGCGTAGTTGGTATCGAGCAGACTTTGCAATGGAATTGATGTGGGAGAGTAGATTGAGTTTTTTGTCGAGTATGACACCAAGGGATTTTGCGCTGCCGACAATGATGGGTTTATTGTTAAGTAGATTCATCTGATCCATCCATGCTTGAACCGGGGGAGGAGAAGGTGAGGAGGAGAGGAGGAGGAATTCAGTTTTGAAGGGATTCAGAATCAATTGATGAGTTAACATCCAGTTTTGAATGGAGTCAAGAGTAGAGCTTAGGATGGAGAGATCGTGAGTGGCGGCCACCTTAAGGTAGATTTGGGTGTCGTCCTCATAGAGATGATAGTGGATCCTGGATTTACTTAGGAGATTTCCCAATGGTTCTAAATAGAGATTGAACAATGTGGGTGCAAGTATAGAGCCTTGAGGAACACCTTCACATACCGCCAAAGGAGATGAAAGACTGTTCGCTATTTTGATCATTTAGGATCTATCAGAGAGGAAGGAAGCAAACCATTTAAGCACAGTGCCCTCCATGCCCATTCTCTGTTGAAGAGTGTTAAGGAGAGTGTTGTGATTGACAGTGTCAAAGGCTGCAGAAAGGTCAAGGAGAATTAGAAGACAAGACTCCCGCAAATCGAGTATCCGCAGCGCGTCATCAATCACTTGCAGCAGGGCTGTTTCAGTGCTGCAGTTTTGAATGAAGCCAGACTGAAAATTGTCAAGAAGATCATTGTCCTTGATATGAAGAGAGAGTTGTTTTGCCACACATCTTTCTGTGATTTTCGCAAGAAAAGGTAGGTTAGTGATGGGGCGGAAGTTGTTGAGGTCGTTCGCATCAGCGGTGGGTTTTTAAGTAGAGGGGTGACCTGCCCAGTTTTGAAGGAAACAGGAAGGGAGCCTTGACAGAGGGAGAAGTTAACCAGAGTGGTCCAATAGGAAAGAGAATGGGTATAGAAGTCAATGGCAATGGCACTAGGGATGGGGGTCAAGAGAATGGTTGGAGGGCTTTGGTTCGAGGATGCATTTGAGGAGGGCATCTTCAGAGATGGGGTCAAAGTTCTGCCAAATGGTTAAGGATTTGCGCTCCTCTGGAGGGGTAGTATGAATGACCTGATCCACAAGTGATTTCACTTTCTAATCAAAGAATATAGCGAATTCCGCTGCTTTCTTTGTAGAATCCTCCAACTTGGAGGTTGGGGGAGAGCAGTTTGGATTCTTGATGAGATCGAATCATTTTTTGGGTCTATTTTTGGCTGAGTCGAGGAGGGTTCTGAAGTGCGACGCTTTTCCAAGGAAGATGTGCTTGTGGTACTTGGATCTTGCTGAACGAAGCGTGGCCAAATTATCAGTGGAGGGCGCTTGTCTCCATTGTTTCTCCAGGAATCTTAGGTACTTCCTTTCTTCATAGAGGGATTTGTTGAACCAAGGTGCTGAGGGAGTAGGCCTTTTCTTTTTGCCTTGAAGAGGAGCGACGTTATTGATTTCGACTGCAAGGACTGTGAGGCATTGGGAGGTGAGTTTGTTAACATCTAGGTTCGGGACTAGCCGTGGAAGTGATAGCACAATGAGGAAAGCCATGGGAGGTAAGAAGGTTGAAAGGGGTTTAATCTGACCTGATTCTTTTGCGTGTGTGTCTGCTTATGTTTGTCTGTTTGTCTTGTGTGTGCGTGTTTTTTGTGTGAGAGAAAAATGAGAGAAATATTTCAAAATAAGGAAATGTTAAAATATCACTGTTTGACTTTAGTTTTATACAACAAATTAACCTGTTTTGTTTATAGAAACACATTTCTCATGTTTTGGTATGTGCTGCAACTAGTATGTCAATAAGCTTCACATGTCTTGACTTTAGCCCCGCCCCTAGTCCTGCCCACTTGCCACATTTAAATGAGTACCAGCACTATTTTTTCCCCATTTAAAGCACTGGGTAGTAGAGAGAAGAGGCAATGGACATAGGGAGTACAGTTAGCAAATAATACAAGAGAAGTCATCTGGAGAAAATCAGAGTCTGCCGATAAGGAGGAGAGAGGGTAAGATTATAGATATGTTAAAGAGAGAGTTTGTTTGGTCTCTGAAGCGTGACATGCTGGTACGTGGACGAGGTTTGCAAGCCAAATTAAACCTGAAATACATGGTCAATAAAGTGGTTGAATGAATGAATGAATATTGGATTTGTAAAGCGTGAACTTAGCCCCAGGGTGTCAAGGCGCTGCAGGAGAGACAATGTTACAGAATTAAGAAAATATGCTTAAACTAATATCTGTGTAAATAGCCAGGTCTTCAGAGCTCTGCGGAAGAGGGATTGTGATGCTTGTCCTGACAGATCATTGGGGAGGGAATTCCACAGCCTAGCAGCGGCAATGGAAAAGGCCCTGCCTCCCCATCTAGTCTTCTTCAACCTTGAGACTATCAGCAAATTTTTACTCGCCGATCTAAGCTGCTTGGTAGGAAGATAGCGCTGGAACAGCCATTTGATAGAGTCGAAGGCATTATGGGTCAGGCAAAGGGTCTTGAACAACATTTTTCGATTCAAGGGAAGCCAATGCAAGGTAATGAGAGAAGCCGCGACTGAGTGATATTTAGGAAGGTCCATTACCAACCTGGCAGCGGCATTCTGCACCAATTGCAAGCGTCGCACCATACTCTTGTTAATGCCCAAATAGACAGCATTACAATAGTCCAGTCTGGACATCACTAAGGCAATAACTGCCTACGTTTGTGCGGCAAACTAGAGAAACTGAGAAATTCTCTGGAGGATCCTGATAATCCCAAAACACGTTGACACTGTTCTGCTAATCTGCAGATTTAGAGAAAGAGAATTGTCCACTATGACCCCTAAATGTGTGCTATGGTCTACAGGGCAGGGACAACAGCCAAGCGTATCTGGCCACCAGTCTTTGAACCAAATGTTCTGTTGATTTCCGAAGATCAGGACCTCTGTCTTTTTCCCATTAAGTCTAAGATAGTTTTTGACACTCCAGGAGGAGACTGCCTGCATACAACTTTTAAAATTCGCAGCAGATTCCCTGATGCTATGTGTGATGGACACCATAATTTGTGTGTCGTCAGGATAAGACAACACCTCAAATCTAAAGGACCTTACCACCTTAGCCAGCAGGGCAACATAAATATTAAAAAGGGTCAGGCTCAAAGAGGAGCCATGCGGGACTCCACATGACAGAGGGCTAGGAGCCAAGTGGAATTGTCCCATTTTCACTATCTCTACCCGATCACTGAAGAAGGAGGTAAGTAGATTGAGGGCCGTGCCCCCGATCCCTATATTCTTGAGCGTTCCACCAACCTCAACAGAGACAGAGTATTGAAGGCTGCAGTGAGGTCAAGAAGAATCAGCAGCTTAGTATGCCCTGCGTCGACCTGATCCTGGATGTTATTAAATACCGCAGTTAGCGCTGTCTCCGTACTGTGATAGCTTCTAAAGCCATGTTGCAAACCATCCTGTATGATCTTTAGCAGAAAGAGTTCACACTGTCAGTGTTATTTCACTAACAATAGGCTTGTCTTTACAGTCCAAGATACAGTCTCAGTCTTTCATTTATTTGCCTGTGTTACCTGTTAGCAGGTGGGGCAGCATCTTCAGCATCGGTCATCACACATGTAGGGTTCACACCAACGGCATCTTCAGAAATGGCACTGCACTGCGGGTGGCAGTCTTGCTAGAATCAATCGGACCACCAGTCCAGCAGGCCTGGTTGAAGAGTTCTTTGTCCTTGACAGTTGCAACCTCCGGGCATATGGGCAGATTCTCTGCTTCAGCAGTGATGGGCATCTTCTCAGAATATGCTGCATGGCGAGCCTCAGTCACAAACTGAGTCTTCAAAATGCAAGAAACATCATCCAGTAATAACTTTATTTAGGCTTAATCTTGCATCCAAAAGGGACCCCACTGGTTGCAGCAATCACACTCGCACTACAAAGAGAGTCTAGCTGCCAGATATATGCCACCCACTCATCAGGCATACATTCTCTCAACACACATATGGAATGTCAGTGTAATTGTCAGGGTGTTACATTTCAATGCTTCTTCACATGAGTGTCGTTGTTAGACCACATTTTCCCCCTTCTACAATAATTGGTACACTGCCACCAAATTTTTATGTCACCAACCCAGAAAATAGACAGTAGTCCCATGGCATTACAAGTAGGCATGGTTTGTGTGCCCTCCAGGTGACATAACTGTTTCTGGACCTTGGTTTTTGAATGGGTAGACCTACGCCTCAGTGTACATGCTAGATGATCATGCTAGCAAGGCCCAAAAAAAGTCAGGATGGCAATTTACGTGTAGTGAGGTCACTCAAACAAGGTAAGCAGAGTACCTTCCTATGACAGCAAAGATCTACTCGCATATTGAATTAAATAATTTGATATGTCTGTGACAGGGTATGGCATCAAGGTTGAGTACAGAGGTTACGTGACACAGCATGTAAGGCCAAAAGGAGGAATAGCCAGTGGTGGCTGCTGAACTTTGAAAGTGATAGGGTGTAAAATGAAACCCCCCTCATAGTTATGGTCCCTGGTACCACTGCACCGGTTACACTATAGCTATGCATATCTATCATAAACTCAACCCCAGACATGCTTCACTTCTCCATTCCAAGGGGTGTGTTCTTGTTTGATATTTTGGAGTGCTAAGATACCATGCTCAACAAGCCTTTAAATTACTTTTGGGTAGCAACATCTACTCCCCCAATTCACCTCCTTTTACCATAATCACATACTTTACAATCCCCACAGCCCTCGTCACGCTCTCCCTTCCTCATACTTTATGGACCCTTTTCCATCTTCAAAGACACTTCCACACCTTCTCTTCCCATCATACCCTTTCTCTCATTCCACCCCAAAAGTTCCTATTTACTCCTTCCTCAAAACTTGGTTGCCCTCTCTACACTCTCCCATCGCTGCAGACCCTGTCACTAATATTTACATCTCAGACTGTATTACTCCCTCTCTCATCTCCAGATGTCCTTATCACTAACTTTCACATCTCCACAGTGCTGAATACTTCGTATCCCATAAAACCTTCTGAACAGAACCCACCATGGATTTTCAGGGGGAGAATATTAGTGTAAAGGAGCACTAAACTACTATTTGTAAAAAATAAATAAAAAAATTACAATCTTAATTTTCAAAACATATTACATTATTGCAAGGTAAACAACATTTCATTAATTTGTAACCTTAATCTCATCCAAATGACATTTTGAATCAAAAGAGAATGGCTTCATCCATGGCTGTCACTTTCTGCATCACCACCGTCCCTATCACTGCTCCTTTATCATTCCCATAGAGCATATTGCTCTGTATTCGATTTTCACAGATCTTTTCACATGCTCCCATTTCCAAAGGCCCCTCTAAATGCATGCCCAATGAATGCCTATGCCCCTGTACTTTGTGTCCAATCGTACCCTTTTCCCCTTTAACCACCACCTACTACCATTTCTTCATTAACATAGATACCATCTGCGCCTCCTGCTCTGTACTTTGGGGACAGTTGTAAGCTTGAGTTATCACAGATCGCTAGCACGAGTTTGGTAATGTGTCTCTTGAGCAGTGTCATCTTACGAGTTGGGTAGCCCCGGCAAGGCATATTTAGGAACAGCTGTATGGAACAAATTTTTAATTTTATTGCCCATTTCCTGCTAACTCAATCCTACATGATGCCAAACAATACTAAATTGTATGATAACTTTAACAAAGTCACACAAAACAGTTCAAGTTTGTAAAGTAGGGCAGAAAGACTGACAAATAGAAAATAGCAAAAAATTCACTTTCTCAGGGACCCCTTGAAAAATTGGGCGCTTTGCCCATCCCTTAAAATGTCTCTGCTCTTGAACCCTCTCACCTCAGATACTGAAATAAAGCTCAATAAATCATCAGTTGCAGCATTGTCTCTAGATGGTCTCATTTATTTAGTGTCTCACGTAATAAATTTGCGATCCTCGAAGCCATACTTAGTACAGGTGATGATCATTATTTGAGCTAGCGGATCAAGGCTCGGGGGCATAGGTGCTGACAGGGGCAAGGTGATACAGTGCTGGAATTCAGAACACCCAACACTGTGTCCCTGAGGCGGTGTACAAAGTGCAGCTTTCTCAAGATGATCCTTCCTGCCTGGTTTTGTCCAGTGCACTGTTGGTTCTTTTCAGTGCCCTGCATGCTCATATCGGTACCCTGCTAAAATGCTCCAAATGCTTGCTATGTTGCCACCTCGTCCATGTGCCCTTGTAGCTTTCTACTTCGCATCTGTTTCCCACAGAATATTGCCTGTTACCAACCTTTCCTCCTGCTCTGCATGTCCAGCAGGTCTGTCTACCTCTTCTCCATACCCTATGCCATACATCATCTTTCTTTTTCGCCCGTGCCCACATCATGCAATCTCTTCTTTACACCCTACAGATTCCTCTCTCTTGTTTGGTCACTGTTCCTTTTATTTGCCTTAAGCCTTGCAGTTTTATGCTTCCTACTTATGTCTTGCAGATTACCCTGCCAGTTGGAGCACAGATACTAACTAGGGCAGTGGAAGATCGAATGAGATATTTCTTAGGCCCCACTCCAAGTGACAGCTTCTAGTCTGTTACGAAAAAGGCCAAGTAGTAGTATTTTTCAAATCGCAGCTATGGTACTGAGACCATTCTCCATTACTATGCATGAGACTGTAGCATAGTTCTCAGTCGCCACTGCCACACAGCCCCCCTTTCAGCTTCGTGCGAGGCCTCTCTCTCCAGGGGCAATGGAGAAACATATACATTTATGATGTATGAGATGAATATTTACTGCTCTCCATGGCACTTACCTGGACATTGGCTCAGGATGAGCAGAACTTAACAAGGATTTAAGAACTATTGAGAAGGACGTCAAGGAGAGGCGAGTGGAAACAGGAGACAAACATGTGACCTCGGCCTCAGGCAAATAAGGCTTTAAAAAGACTGGCCAGTACTGCTTCAAGCTCAGCAGCCATGGATGTCATTTTAGGGTTGCCAGGGATAGCTACTGCTACTTTTGGAGTCCACCTTGCAACACCTGGCACAGGCATTGTGATCAGTGGCGGCTCCTCCGCTATGGCGGAGGAGTTGCCCCAATACTTTGAGCTGTGTAAAGCAAAACAAAATGATAATTACTTTTAGGTATTATCATTTTATGTTTCCTTCCTTTGTGGGCTGCTGCTCTGCTCACGGAGCAGAGCAAGAGTGATTTGCCCACTCAAGTGCGCAATGACTGCTCGGGCCGCCCAAACTAGTCATGCACACTTTCCACGTTCCCCATGCAGGCTGAATTACAGCCTGCGTGGAGAACAAGCCCAGTCCTCCGTTTCCTGGTTGATGACCAACCATGACTCTCAAAACCAATCACAACGCTGCATTGCAGCATTGTGATTACTCAGGGGAGCCTGGGTGCTTACCAATCACATCACTGCATTGCAGCGTTGTGATTGGTCAGGGGAGCCTGGCTGTTGTTCCTGGCGTTCTGTCCACGATGAGAGCAGGAGCAAGGAGCAAAGACGCGGCCGCGGGACCCTGTGGCAAGGTAAGTGAGTAATTTTTTTAATCTATTTTTGTTTTTCATTGCTCTACCTTGCGAACGGCCCCTCGCCCCCGCCATCTGCGAGTCATGCTGGCCCCCATTGATTGCGACCCCTGTTATAATTCTATTCAGCAGAGCCAGGAACAAAACCCTTTTAAAACTTTCATGTCCTGCAGCAGACGGGGACATTTGGCTGAGAGGGATAAACTTAACAGCAGTGAAACTGATACTGCAATGAAACAAAAGGTTACCACCATTGTTACACTGGGGTACCTATTATGAGCTGTCTTTGCAGCCAGTTGTGAAGGGGTGTCCTTAAATGGAAAATAGCATTTGCAACATAATTGATTTATTGTTGCTAGTTGAGAGGGCTGGCAAGAAAGGAGTCTAAATAGCTCTCACTCTCTTACGCATTGTCAGATGAGCGTGAGGGAAAAGGAAAAGTTAATAGATGAGCCAGGACAGTAGAGAGACCAGAAGAGAGGTAGAGGAGATGCCACACAGGCAGGTGAGAAATAACAGCAAAAGGCAAAAAAGTGACTACAGAGACAAAAAGGAAAACACAAGTGAGAGATGTGACAGGTGGAAAAATGTGAAGGGTGCAGCTAAGAGAGAAAGAATTAGAGGAAGAGACAGGTGTGACAAAGAGAAAGTCTAGAAAGAGAGGGTGGGCATGTGAAAAAGAGACATCTGAGAGAAAGGGGTGATAGGTGAAAGAGAGGCTGGACAGAAAGTTCAGAGAGAGTCGAAGGTAAGTATGCAGTAGTAAGAGAAGTAATAAAGAGAGACTGGTGTGAGAAAAGTTAGAAAAAGACATAGAGGGAGCGAGAGGGAAACATGTAAGAAAGAGAGAGTGATATCAGTCATTTTCCTCATGGGTATCGGGTGCCACCTCCTTGTTTTATGACCATTTTTAATATACTAATAATCAATAACCTTTTTTTTTCTGTTAGTGTATTAAAAAATGTAGCGCAAAGAGCTGGAACACGATATTCACTGATAGCTGAGGCAAAGTAAATAACTTTAAATGTATGTTATGTCCATATGTGAGAGTGTGTTTGTGTGAGATAAAGTATGTGTGGGCATGTGTGTGTTAAAGTGAGAGAATGTAAGTGACTGGTAGTGAGTTAGAAAGAGTGAGACCGAGTCTATAAGTGAGTTAGAGTGAGTGAGCATTAGTGATTGAGAGAGGTACTGGAAGTGAGGGGGAATTGTGAGAATAAATAAGAATAAGTGTGAGGCAGTGCTAATGGCCATTAATATGTGAGTAAGTTACAGTCAGTGAATGTAACTGTAAGTGAGAATTAATGCTTCATAGTGAGTTGAAATAAGTTTGAATAATGAATGAGAACAGTGCTTAATTGGAGCCAAAGGTATCCGGTGCTTAGCACCGGCACTTAATCATCAACACCGGCACTTTTCATGAGTATCAGTTATGACACATTCATTTCCGGATAGATTAAGTGATTTACCCAGAATCACAGAATGTTGAGCGGATGCTGAGACTCAAATCTGACTCCCCAGCTCTGAAGTCGGCAGCTTTGGCCATTACTCCACATCCTCGCCCCACTTTCATGGTTAGTAGTTGGTTCTGTTTTAGACGGCACTAACAGGAGAAATGGGCTGGTACAAACTGCCTCCTGACAAGAGCCCCAACACTTATTTTTTTACAAATTAACCGCTGAATCAGGGTAAGACTGCATGCAAGTGAGTTTGAGGAAGTGAGAAAGAATGAGTAAGACTAAATGTGAGTGAAAATGAGTGCAAAAGAATGAGAATAAGTGAGTCAGTTTGAGAATACATAGGACTGAGTGAGAAAGAATGAGTGAGTCCAAGTGAGTGTGTGGTAATATATGAATGAATACGAGTGAGAGTGAATGAATGAGTTAATGTAAGTGAGTATGAGAGAGAATGTGATGTCTTGCTTGCAAGTCTGCAGTGGCCCCTGGCATTCTGAAGGCAATTTGTGGTTTATAGAATTCCCCCGCCCGCCCTCCCACCCCTCAGCAAAAGGCTTGTGCTAGCATACAAGAGACAATTCTTAGCATGATACTGAGACTAACTTGCTGGAGTTATACCTGGCATATGGGGACACCCATGAAAAATTGCTGTCACTGGCATACATGAGGAAATTCTTGGCTCAGGGTTACACATTGCAAAATGGTAGTACTGGTTAATGATAATTCCTTACTTAGTAGAGAACAACCATGGCATACTATGGGGAGGGCAACCATGGCCACATTTTGGTCCTAACATACAAGAGGTAATATTTGACTTAAAGGTCACCAATGGCTTATGGACAGTACTAATGGAAAGATTGTGGCACTGGCCAATTTCATGGTGTTTTTTGACTAAGAGGGCACCTGTGGCATATGGGGGGGGGGGGGGTGTAATACAGGCATCTTATTGAGCCCTGTTTTCTTTCTTCTGCTTCCTCTGGGACTATTGCTTCTAATTAAGTAAAAATTAACTACAAAGCAAACACGTTTGTACAGGTTACTGCTTTGTTTCATTATTGTAAAAACATGAAACATTGCATGTTTGAAAAAACCTTGACCCCTGTGAATTGCACAACTGAAAAAGCCTTGGAAAGGATGAACAATCAAACTGTATTAGCAATCTGAAATATTATATATTCCTATTCAATATAAGGTGTACTTCAATTTATACATGTGAACTTAAATACTTCCCACAATCTATTAATAGATATCCAATTGTGCTTTACACTAGGGGAACCATTAAGCTATGGTGCATTGTGGTGTGAATAAGTTAGGTTACCAGTACTATCAGGGTTCTGTAGCACTATATTCTCTTCAGACAAACACATACTTTTTTATATAATAAAAGAGAAAAGATGACCAAATAAGTACCCTAAAGGTTGTAGCCTCACTTCCTGTAATAATATAAGGTCAAAGGTCACAGTGATGTCCCTTCATGTGAAGTTATTAAAGTCAAGGGTGTTGTATTGTCACTTACCCTACCCTTGGCTGTTTTGGTGAATCGACATCCATGCCCCACCCTTGCCCAATTCATCACATGGTGGAGTGGTGTGAACTTTACTGAGCCCCCCTTTATCCTGTGACGATATGTGAAAGGGTAGGGTTGGCTGCTATAGTCCCTGATTGACATATATATCAGGGTGCTACAGTGCTGAAGCCTGAAGCGCCAGGGCTTATTTTACCCTCTCATCATAAAGGGGTGGTCCTTAGCGCAGGAGGCTGTTTTGCTGGGGTGATGACCGCGCTAATCTAAGGGCTGTGGGATCACCAGCCCGGCATGCCTCTGTTGATTGACACATGCACATACTCACATGAGATGCAGTTAGCTTGAAAGGGCTCTTTTTACAAACAGGCTACAGCCAGCAATATCACCACACATGCAAGCTCAGAATTATCCTGGACACCAAGCTGACCATGAAGCAACAGATTAACGCCGTCTGTCTCCCCTGTCTGCTTCCTCACTCTCCCCATGATCCTCAAAAGTTTCAGAGGGATCCCTGTCTCATCCAGGAAGACAGTCACCCAGACCCTAATCACCAGCGGACTCGACTATGGCAACACCCTCTACTCCGGAACCACCAAACTTCCAGATCATCGAGAACTCGGTAGCAAGACTCGTCCTTGACCTCCCCAAAAGAACCAGCACCACCCCCACCTCCGAGCCCTCCACTGGCTGCCTGTCCGGAAAAGATGCCTCTTCAAGCTTCTCACCCATGCCTACGAAGCCCTCCACAAGATTTGATCTGCATTCATCAACAACCACCTGACGTTCCACCAACCCACAAGAGATCTCCCATCCTCCAACCTCGCCTTGACACACCTTCCCCACATCCGCCATAGCCACTGTGGAGGACGCTCCTTCTCCGATCTCGCCGCCAAGTCTTGGAACTACCTCCCTTTCCACCCTCACATCTCACCATCTCTGAAGGACTTCAGGAAGCAGCTCAAGACTGGGCTCTTTGAGCGCCACTGCCTGAGACTGAGGCTCGCACCACACTCCATCACCTGGAGACCCCTCGGATTGACAAGCCACACTCTACAAGACTCATCGATTGATTGATTGAGTAGGTCTCTTCAAGTGAAGCTTGCTTCACTTGAAGAGGTAGGAAATAAAATGCAAGAAAATGAAGAGGAAGGAGCCCTGGAACTCACATTGACAAGCCTTTCCTAGAGCCAAATAAGTAGAGGAGAGAGACAGGTGGCATGTATTACAGCTGAAGGTGTGGGGTATGGGAGGATAATTGAAGTGGAAGGTACTTGGGGAGTGTCTGGCAGGCATCTGTTAAGGATGATTCAGAGCTGAAGAGATTTAAAGAGTTCTGGTCAATGTGACAAGGAATATGTTTAAGATAAGGGGGTGGTCAAGTTTAGTGGGTAATGGAGGTGAAAGTCAATGGGTCATGTGGAATGGGGGGCATGTGCATCAGGTAGTAAAGGAAAAAATATGATGAAGCAGGGAAAGGAAAAAAAACAAGGTGAAAAAGTTGGAATGTAAAATTGATGGAGGGGACCTGTGAGTGTCAGGTAATGGGCATAGTGAGTAGGGATGGTAGTAGAAGTAATGGGGCTTGGTATATAGTTTGGTTAGTTTGTAATGAGAGAAGTGAGGGGTAGTAGAGAATTGAAGTCCATTGTGCAAAGTTGTGGTCCGTAATGTTGCACCATATACATTTTGGATGATGTGGGAATCCCTTATGATCTCTGGGGCTGTGCGACAGCATGTTGAGAAATGTTCCTTGCTCAAGATTGAATAATTTTGTGTCAGTTTCAGTTGCCTTGCTCCTATGTGTTGGTCTCCTTCCTTTCTGGAGTTGACCCACACATGGAAGCTTTTTGGCTTACCCTTCAGTAGATCAGTTATTCTTCCTGCTATGAACCCACCATTGCAAATAAAGTTACGTTTAAACAACAGTTTGCTGCCTTCAGTGTCATCCAGTTTTCAATGGGAAATTTGCAACACAAATGTGGAAGATACAACATCACTTTTGACATTCTACTATAAACTATGGCAATTTGCATTGGTCATTATTGTATGTAAAGGTAACATTGACAGATTAGGATTGTCATTGCTTGTTTTACGGATGCTACTCAGCTGGAAATCTTATTTCTTTGGACTTTGTTTGTCTGACAGCTCTACCTGTATTTCTAATAAAATCACATGCTTGAAATTAGGTTTAAAAATATCAAAAGTACGGACAAAGAAAAAAAAGTACATGGTATTTTTTATGCTTTCTTGCACTATTTCGCTATCAACTTTTAAGTCTCAAACCTCGCAATTGTCCACCTCTTTTATTAATTGTAGCGTCTATTGTACCTCAATTTCTCTTTTGTTTCTCTTGAATAGGCACCTTGTTGAGTGGGGCCCATACCCTCCATTGCTTATCATTTTAGGCTTGCAGACTGTGGTGTTTAGAGTCAGCAGCTGTGCAGCAGTGTGCAAAGGACGCATCTTCTGCATGCTAAGGGCAAGCATTGTCGATACTGTGACTGTATTGGCCTCCGGGACCCCTAGAAGACGTGGTCCTCATCACGCTCGGTACACCATCTAACATACTATAATATGACTCTTAACTTAATGGTCTTGGATCAGGTCACTGAGAAAGGCATTAAAGCTCCAACGGACCCTTCTACTAAGGAGGAACTCCCAGAGATTCATCTTAGATCTGCCCTCCTTAATGTTGGATCTTTACCAAATTATCAGTAGGCATGTCATATGCTGCTTGAAGGATTTAAATGAGATCCATTTTTGTTGGCAGAAACATGGTTGTTCCACTTATATTGGACGGAATGCATTGGTGGGAGAGTCACATTAGTTTAAGAACTCATTTTAACATTGCTAAAATGCCAATGCAAGGAGGTTACAATGAGAAAATTATAGTTTTATGATTTTCTCTCTCATCTTCAACTAATGTGTACTTTGTCTTTGTCGAGCATCCTATCTTTTACTCCTTGAAGGCCAGTAAACGTCACTTCGGTACAACCAATGGCATGGACTGACCATACTTTAATTTAGTTCGATATTTCTCGTCTTGGTCTGACCAGAGCTAAAAACCATCGAATTAAGATAAATCACTCCTTTTCCTAAAGAACAATGAACAAAGAAGTAGATGAAACGCTATTACTACACCATTAGGCTACGTCCACTTCTCCTGCCTTGCTTTTCAAGCACATGCCTTTAACCAGGATTTTGCTTCTGCTCATAAAGCTGTTATGCCTCAATCAAAGCAATGAATTTGATAATCAAGAACAGGCAATCTGTGCTTTACGTCTACTGTGAGACCGAAAAGTTCATTTTTGAGACAGGCTGAAAGGACATACTGTATCAATTATAAATAAGAACCTTGTGATGTCTATAAGACAGAAGCAATCCTTTATAAGTATGCCTGCAGCAGGAACAGGCAACCCTTTACAGAAAGAACTATCACATGACAACAATTCCCCCATATGCTATTTATAAAGTAGCTATTGTGTTTCTAAAGCCAGAATGGGACAAAGACTCACCCCTGATTTTCCAGGAATTATGTGAGTCTTGAACTATTTTCCACAAACAAAACTATACATTAAGAACCATATTAAGGGACAGCTCATGCATAGCAAAAGTTCATTCCAAACCCTTCTATTTTTGGAGAAGCAACTGTGCTCAATACTATCCAGCCTTTGACTGAAGACCATTTATCGGAACTTCTGCTTTCTATGAAGTATGGTTCTTCCAACAATCCCTGTCTGTCATAGGTACTTCACACGTTAGCTGAGTCTGTCACCCCTGTTATCACATAATTGCCAATTGTGTTCTTTTGCGAAGGTCTGATGCCTGGCTGTTGAAAGCATACAATCATAACACCACTCTCTTGGGGAGAGAATGTGGCCTAATGGCTAGGGCGGTTGACCTCCAATCCGGTGAACCGGGTTCGAGTCTTGGCAAGAAGGTGCAACATCCTGTGATTCTGGGCAAATCACTTAATCTCCCCGTGCCTCAAAAAATGAATATGTCCTTATGTAACGCAACTGGTGCTCATGTAAAGCGCTCTGATACCTTCGGGTCAAGTTCGCACTGTATAAAACTCGGGGGAAAAAAGAAAGTTTGGACACTAGTAATGATGTAAACTATAGATCTATCACTTCATTCCCTGCAATTGCAAAGATTGGTGAAAAATATCTGGCCCACTAACTATCATCTCACCTTGTAGCACTTAACATGGTTTAGGCCTACTATGGGACAGAATCTGTGTTAATCTCAGTTATGTGCTGGGTACTCAACAAGTCTCTTTCTGTTTAACCACTCCAATGACTTCGATAGGGTGGACCAATCCATATTGGTACATCGACTGGAGGCAGTATGGGTGGCAGGTGTGGCACTTTATTTGTTCTACTCTTTTCTCTTTGAGTGCTAACTTAACTGCCACCATCTCACTTTTCATTCAAAGGTCTCTGTGGTCTCCTATGAGGTAGCTCAGGGATGCTCCTTATTATTGAATCAGGTTAGTATCTATATGTGATCCTTGTCGGTCATTATAAGATTCTTTGGACTATATTCTGTCTCATACGCAGGCGATACACAGATTGTTTTAAAGTTCTGTAGATCTTCAACTGAGCTCCATTAGTCTATCTAGTGTTGTTTCATTGCTATTCAAGATTGAATAGGTAAACATTTCATCAAAGTTAGTGCTCGAAAAACTGAAGTGAGGATTCCAATACATGAAATCTTTTCTTTTGGCCTAAACATAACAGATCCTTACCTAATGTTATCCAAAGTCAAAATCATAAGCTTTCTAATGAACAAATAAGTGGATTTGGGGGACTAGGTCAATTTGGCTGTCTCCACATGCTTCCCACAAGTGAGAATGCTGGGAAAACTCCTGTGGACTGCAGGGGAAACTCTTGATATTTATTCCCTCACACTGGTGAGCTCCAGCGGCTTGCCAGCTCTTTTGTCCATGGTGAACTATACAAAACGCTTTCTACTTAGGTCTTCCTGGCGAGTGAGTTTGACAACTTTAAATTCTTCGAAATATAGTGGTGAGACTAGTCTTTCTCTTAAGAACTTTTGAGCATGTCTCTTCTATCCGATTGAGCAGTAATTGGCTACCTATTGCCACATGAATTTAATTTAATGCTCTTTGTTACTCTCAACTGTCTTTTCATTCCAAAAAGCCTATTGCCCACCTTCCAGACAACATCCTTAATTGCCTTCTAGCCTACTTTGCTCTGGAACATTGTTCTGTTAAAAAAAAACACACTCCCCAAAACCTGTTTAAAAGCTTTTGTCTGGGAGGAAGAGCATTCTCTGTCCAAGCTCCCCAATTATGGACGAAGTTACCTATCTACTTGCATTCTGTGGACAGTCACAATTTCTTTCATATGGCTCTCAAAGCTCACCTCTTCCATTAATACTCTTATGATTAATGGGTTAACTCAGTCCTAGTGCTAAGAAACCATCAGGTATATGTTGCACGTATAGTAAAATGTATTTATTTATGGATTGAGCGGTTGTGCTTCCTGGTTATACGAGAAGCTCCTGTCCACTGGCCTTCAAAGTTACAGTACACTAATCTCTTTGTAACGCATCTGGTAATGAAACATTCCAAACTAATCAACTACAGGTCACCTCTTCGTTCTAGCCCTTTATCTTTTGTTTACTCCTTGGGATCATGGCATGGGAAGAAGCAATAGTTAGGCATGTTTTCACTTGTTAATATTAACGTTTGGCGTCAGTGATTACACACAAAAATGTATAGTAATGGCATAATCTAATGGCAACAAGACTTTAACTGTATCCTTATCCCTTCTTTTGGAATTTTCATATTGTACGATGTGAATACCACAGAATGGTTGATGCAGCTGGAGGAGAGCTTGTATTAAGAAGTTACCTTGCACTCTTTCCCCTCCAAAGTTTCTTCTCTGCTGGCAAACAACCTGCAGTCATTGACAAATATATAGGAATGTACACATCTAGTTCTGACTCGTCTTTTAATATATTTCTTTTCCCAAATATATATAGCTGTGATGACAGTGACATTGAGGGTTGTATTTAGGCTTGTGGTCAGGACGGACCTATTCTATTACAATTCCTTTTTGGCAGGGGTTCAAAGATTTTCGCTGGATAAATGCAAAGAGCACACTATTAGGATTGAGGATAAGAATTGTATCTTAGTTACATTATTCTGTACCTTGGTACCACGTTAGCTAAAGGTTGGTTTTCAGAATAGTTTGCCAAATTCACAAGATGAGACACAGGAAGGCATCACAGTGTCTATCTGGTAAAGCCTCAATTTATGAAGTAGCCTGTCAACTATATTCATATCACCAAGCCATCTTCAACAACTTAATTTAAGACTTACTCCCAAGATTTCAAATTAGTTACCAATATGTATTAGTCTTGATGGTTATCATGAATTTTTTAAATTATATTTTAGTTTCTGCTAAAGGCAGCCAAATCTGTGTGGGGGGGCCACGATGAGGACAGGGGGAGTAGAAGTGCACACTGTAAGTGCGCATGACAGTTTGGCCGGCTGTCTAAGGCTGGCTAAACCGTCATGCACACTTTGATCTCTCTCCACCCGAGCTGTGTTGTACAGCCGGGTGGAGTAGAAGCACATGCTCCTAGGACCTGAGCTAGTGTTAAGCAAGCCCGCTCAGGCCAATCACGGCACTGCTCTCATGAGATCAGCTTTTTGATTGGCATCTAGAAGCCTGTGCAATGTGCAGGGACCGGAGCAGAAGAACCCCGAGACAGCGGCTGTCAGCGCAGCAGCAGGTAAGTGCTTTTTCCATTTATTATATAATCCCTACCCCCCACACCTCCCGATCCCCCACCTCACCACTTGTTATTAAGGGGAGCCGCTACTGACATGAATCTTGATTCACCAAAACTCCAGGGGTAGCAGAGGTGACATCACACACCCGTGACCTTAATAACATCACAGGAAGTGACATCATCATGACCTTTGACCTTATATCATTACAGGAAGTGAAGCTACAACTTTTAGAGTACTTATTTGGTAATCCTTGGGAACTCTACTCCTTTCTCTTTTTCTTATATAAAAAAAGTATATGTTTTTCTAAAGAGAATATAGTGCTACAGAACACTGATAATACTGGTACCATAATATATTCACACCACAAAGAGCCATAGCTGAATAGTTCCCCAGTGTAAAGCACAATGGGATATCTATTAATGGATCATATGAAGTATTTAAGTTCACATGTATTAATTGACATACACCTTATATTGAATATGAATATATTATTCCAGATTTCCAATACAATTGGTTGCTGGTCATTTACAAGGCTTTTTCAGTTGCGCAACTCACAGAGGTCAAGGTCTTTTCAAGCACACAACTTTTCATGTATTAACAATAATGCAACAAAGTAGTAACTTGTACAAAAATGTGTTAGCTTTGTAGTTATTCTTACCTAATTAGAAGAATATGCATTGCACTGCTGAAATTACTTATTTTGCAAAACCTAAATGTAAAGCCCTGGTCCCAGAGAAAGCTGCAGAAAGAAAACAGGGCTCATTAAGATGCTCCAACATCCCCCCGCCCCCATATGCCCTCATAGGCAAAAAAACACCATGCAATATGCCAGTGCCACAATCTTTCCACTAGTGCTGTCCATATACCATTGGTGATCTTTATGTCAACTATTACCTCTTGTATGTTAGGACCAACATTTGGCCATGGTTGCTCCCCTCACAGTTTGCCATGGTTGTTCTATATTAGGTAAGGAATTACCATTAGCCAGTGCTACCTTTTTGAAATATGTACTCCTAAGCCAATAATTTCCTCCAGTACTCCAGCGACAGCAATTTGTCATGGGTGTCCCCATGTGCCAGGTATAACTCTATCACGTTAGTCTCAGTATCATGCTAAGAATTGTCTCTTGTATGCTAGCCAAGCATTTTGGATGGGGGCGGGGGGAGGCTCTAAAACCACAAATTGCCTTCAGAATGCCAGGGCCAACTGCAGACTTGCAAGCATGACACCACATTCTCTCTCATACTCACTTACATTAACTCACTCATTTACTCTCACTCGGATGTATTAATAAATTATCACAGACTCACTTGGATTCACGCATTCTATCTCATTCATTCCTACGTATTCTCACACTGGCTCACTTATTCTCATTTTTTTGCAGTTGGTCTCACTCACAGTTAGTCTTACTGATACTTTCTCACTCCCTCAAACTCACTTGCACGCAGTCTTATTCTTATTAATTTATTTACACTTATTCCCACTCACTATGAAGAATTAATTCTCACTTACAATTCCGTTCATTCACTGTAACTCACTCACATATTAATGGCCATTAACACTGCCTCACACTCTCTAACAGTCTGCACACTCATTCTTATTCATTTTCACGAACTCACCCTCACTTCCAGTACCTCCCTCACTCACTAATGGTCACTCACTCTAACTCACTTAAAGACCCGGTCTCACTCTTTTACACTCACTTCCAGTCACTCACTCTCTCACTTTAACACACACAAGCTCACACATACTCTATCTCACACAAACACACTCTCACATGCGCACACAGACACAACATACATTTCAAGACATTTACCATAATTTAACTATTAGTGAATATCTTGATCCAGCTCTCAGCGCTACATTTTTTATGACACTAACAGAAAATACAAGGCCAATAATTATTAGTCTACTAAAAATGGTCAGAAAACAAGTTGGTGGTGCCCGATACCCATTAGGAAGATTACAGATTACACTTTATCTTTCTTACAAGTTTCCCTCTTGCTCCCTCTATGTCGCTTTTTGAGTTCTCTCACACCAGTCTCTCTTTATTACTTCTCTTACAACTGCATCCTCACCTTCCACTCTCTTTGAACTTTGTCTCACCTCTCTCACCTATCACCTCTCTCAGATGTCTCTTTCTCACATGTCCACCATCTCTTTCTAGACTTTCTCTTTGTCACACTTCATTCTTCCTCTGATTCTCTCTCTCTTAGCTGCGCCTTTCACATTTTCTGCCTGTCGCATCTCTCACTTGTGTTTTCCTTTTTGTCTCTGTATCTTTTTTGCTTTTTTGCCTTTTGCTGTTATTTTTCACCTGCCAGTGTGGTGTCTCCTCTACCTCTCTTCTAGTCCCTCTACTGTCCCGGCTCATCTATTAACTCTTCCTTTTCCCTCCCTCTGATCTGACAATGTGTGGGAGATTGAGAGCTACATAGACTCCTTTCTTGCCGGCCCTCTCAACTAGCAACAATAAATCAATTATGTTGCAAATGCTATTTTCGGTTTAAGGGCACCCCTTCAGCACAGGCTGCAAAAACAGCCCATAACAGGGCCCCCAGTTCACCAATGTGGTAACATATTGTTTCATTGCAATGTCAGTTTCATTGTTGCTGAGTTTATTCCTGTCAGCCAAAGGTCCCAGTCTGCTGCAGAATATAAAAGTTTAACAAGCATTGGTAATGCATCAGTTTTGCCTATGTGATGAATAAAAAGCTGTTTTTTATCAATTACCGTCCAGGACAAAGAAATGAGCTCCTTGACAAGTATAACTGGAGTGGAGAGGATGTGGTACAGTGGCCAGACTTGCTGACTAGAGAGCTGGGGATCTCAGTTCAAGTCCCAGCGGCACAACATCCTGTGATTCTGGGCAAATCACTTAATCTCTCTGGGTGATAAATTGCGCTAAATAAATTGGCTGAGTGACGAACAAGCAGAAAGAGGCAAAGCTTTATAAAAAATTAAACAAAAAATTGTTCCACCAAAGCGATGGTATCAGTAATTTTGCTATGGGAAACTGATAAGAGAAGCAGAGAGGAACAAGCATGCAGGAAAATATGCTACAGCCAGTACCAAATTATGGATGTGTAAGTGGCAAGCACAGGGCCCAATGAAAAGCCAGGAAAGCAAGGGGGAGGGTTGTAAGCCCCTTTAAAGGTTTGTATTAAAACCAATAGATTTCACAAGCACAGCACAATTCCTGTGCACCCGAAACCTATAAAGTGTTTTGTTCCTGGCTCTGCTGTAAAAATGCCTTGTGTTAGGATCGCAATTCCTGTGCTAGGTGTTGCAGGGGGGATGCAGGTGTCACAGTAGCTACCCCTAGTGACCCTTAACCCCTTCAGTGCCACGCCCTTTCCCCGCCCTGTGCCGGCCGTTGCATTAGCGGGCGGGGTTCATGACGAGATAGTCTCGTCATGGGCACAGCGCAACCGCGGCCCATGACGAGACCATCTCGTCATGGGCACTGAAGAGGTTAAATAACATCCATGAATACACAAAATGAGTACTTTAGAATCTCAGCTGCATCAGTTCCTGCATATTAATTTATATAGCCTTAATCTGGCAAGGCTAATCCTTCTTGTCAGAAGTTCTGTCTCAATCTTAAACTTCCACAGGAATTTACTCCCTATGTATCTATGCCATTTTTTAATGGAGAGATTCGGTGCAGAACAAATAGCATTAAAACACTTGTACTTGTCTTCGTCCTCTGCTTAGGCCTTAAAGGCAGTCTGAAACGACTCAGTGATTTTTTTGTCACTTATATTTCACCTGCCTTGTGCTCTTTTTACCATGGACCTGTAATTATTATTTGTCAGCAACTGAGGCATATGGGAATATTGTTTAAGTATGTCCTCCTATACATTCAGTTGACAAGGTTATTTAAGATTTTTGCTTCAGCCGGGCAGTCTCTATGATTACTTTTCTTTACTACCTCAAAGGCTATGAAGCAGTCGATAGAAACTCCATGTAAGCTTGGTGCTTCGTGCTCAAGAGTTATATTGTGTTTGTGAATCAAATGAGTCTGGAAGGGACTTTTTGAGAGCCTCCTCCCCCTCTTTTGGATCATATAGCCTATGGTTAGAACACTAAATCATCTGAATCATAGTGCATCAAAATATGTTTTTATCATCTTCCTTAAACAGTTGCTTTTTCTGGCAAACATAGATATGCCAGAAGGGGATCCAATCACACCTTCTGTACACACTGCTCAGAACCATGGAGGGGAAGGTAAGTAGGAGGCTGGACCTTGGAATCTACAAGTGGGTGTGGGCATGATGTGCGCCCCATGGTCTTTCATATTTTCAGACTGCTAATGTTTTTCTTTACCATCTTGCTATTGACTACTGCAAGATTCACAACAGTTTGTATTGTAAGGTATTATAAATTAATTATATAGTAGTTCAAGTGAATATACATGGAGGATAACTATTAACTCATGGTGTGATAACTGTTCTAAATTGAAGAAAATTGTAAAACCATATTTCAGGGCTGGTAGTAAATATTTCAGGGGGATACCTCAATAAATTGGCTGAGTTTGCAAACAAAATGCAAAATCGATTGCACAGAAAAAACATTAAGTTGAGGAAAATGAAGTTGTAGACAAATCCTCGAGGCAATAGAAATAGATAAGAGGGTTCATTGGAAAGGAAGGGTGCAGGAGATAATGGTGTCATCCAAGAGGATTTTGCTAGTATCTGACTCTTCTCTAGAGTATTGCAGCTAATTTCTACAGAACATAGATATAACTAACAGTGTATCATTCACACAGATCTCCAAGATATCAGATTTATTGAGGACCTTTATGCTTGAGAGTGCACAGCTCTGGTTTGCACATTTACTGCTTTTATGAAGCTAGACCCATCTTGGTAAGCAGGCTTTCTAATTCTCTTGTTTATTGAGATCATACAGCAAGGACAGTCGCCTGAATCTAAGAAGTATTATCACAATTAAAAAAACAAAAACAAAAAAACAAATAGAGATAGGGACAGTCTAGCGCCATATAGACTGATATCTTTGTTAAATGCCTCAAGCAAATCTTTTGCAAACGTTTTCTCGCACTTTTTTCCTAATTTACACTCTTGTTAAATTGAATTCTGGCGGAACCAATCGTTTTTTGCAAATGACCAATCAATTTGCATTTTTGCATCAATTACTCCAGTGCTATATTATCAAAGCAGGTGGGGGCAGTAATTGTTTATGTAGATTTTCGATGGGTGTTTAACGGAGTGTAACACCTAGCCTTACGGGAAAAGTAAGGATTGGGAGGTTACCTTTTTGCTCCTCTGCAAAAATTGTTGCTGATGTAATCCTTAAAAAGAAAATGCATTGTCATGCAGTGTGGTGGCAAGCATATTAAATAAGGATTAGGTATTAGACACTGGATTGTTTAGAGTTTATATTTTAGAGCTCTCCCAAATAATGCTTATACTGTGCATTGCCTTGTGGCGAAAATAGAAAACTGGAATTCTGCTATATGTATAGTAGATGATGCATTCATTTGGAGCTGACCTCTAGTCTGTCTCCAATGATGGGTGTAAAGGTTGAAATCTGTGCAAGAGAAAATTCTGCTCCTAAAAAAGAAATCATATCACTTGGGGAAAAACCATGAATTCTGTTGATTAGATAGGACACATGTTGAGAGTGATGCTTCCATTATCCGTCTTAATGCTTGCAAAGGATTTATTCTGCAGTATTATAAAGGGCAGTCAATTCAAGTACTTTCAATTTTAAACATTTATATTGTGATTCCTTTGTCACTCTGTTAGTATTTTATAATGAGAAAGTCAATTTAAAGAATTAAAGGAGGCTATCTGAGAATTCTAGCAAAAGCACTAAACCATTTCTCACTGATCCCCCTCTATTGTCTAGTTTGCTGTACTTGGCTATTGTATGCAAACATCCATGGGCAAAAATGGCCAATCTTATTTTGCCCAAGTTAGGAGGCAAACCATATTGCACTAAGGCCGAGGAAATTGTTGCTGAACTATTTGCAAAATCTGAAATAGCTAAATCTATTACGGCAAAACTGCATTTCAGACAAGCACCTGATTGTTTCTCTCGATACTAAACACCTGTTGCTGTAACTATGTGAAGGATAATTTAGCTTTTTTATGTCTTTTGCTCCTAAAGTCACCATGGAGATAGTCTACGTTTACACGAGAAAAAGGAGCGAATTTGGCCGACAATGCAACTTCTCTGACAGGCCAGCCGAGCTCCATGTTGACATACTTCCAGATCCAGGCCAGGCTGCCAACTATATTGACAGAAATCCATGCGACATTGCAATCCAGTGTGCATATGATATGTCTGAACATGAGGTAACTTCAAATGACTTGGAGAAACATTTGCAAATGGGAAACTGGGCATCACAAAGAACTAGAGTTGGAGGAATGAGATTATGTGCTCCTCTCCCTGTCTCACTACCTTCCCTTGGTGTTTGTAAATTAAATATATAGTACATCAGCTGTTCTATCCAAATGTTGTTGTGTCTTATCCCAGAATAATCATTTGTGCCTTTTGTTCAAAGCTATATACAGAGAACAATTCTACGTATCTAGATATTGTGATTGTAATTTCCATCTGATTGTTTTGAATAATTTGTCGCATAGGGCTTTGAATTAAAAACAGTCATGCAATCCATAACTATCCCACCAAATAGATTACTTAGGACGTCATATTGTTCATAACAATATATAAGGACACCTAAAAGGTAAAGTAATTAAAAACAACACATAATCAAACCAATTATTAATGTTACATTCATGCTTGTCTCTGCAAAGTGCAAGGGTAATGTGATATATAATATCATCAGTTCTGTTTCATTTAGGGTGACGTCTTGAGTATTGCGTTTGATGTGGGGGTTATTTCAATGGTTCTTCGCTTTTAATTTGTAACAACTGTACTTTGACTGTGTTTCTAGGTGAATCTCGGTTGCTAGGTGAAACATACAGTGATCCTTTCCCCCACTAGACTGTAACAGCTGTCCCACATATAGTGGCCGACAGGAGCTTGCAGTGAGGTTATATATCCTCAACTGTGTTTTTTTTCCATGACCTATTCTTTGCCTGCATCAGAACACTCTTCCATGGGGATGGATGCCTACATGCTTATTCATTTTGTGTTCCTTTTCAGATTCCTTTGTGACAAATCAGTGTACTATTGCCAAACTTTTTGCTGTCTATTGCCATGTTTCTTATAAAAGTATCTTCAATTACCTATTGATTCCGAAGTGTTGTCATTGTGCTTTGCATAGAGGTTTTTCACCAGCACAAACTCCAGCGTTTTGACTTATTATTGTCTGTATTCCAAAATGTAATTCGTCCTGTTGCATTCTCTTATTCAGCGCCAAGACGAACACTGGGGTAAACACGAGCGTTACAAATACACTTATTATGTTGTTATGTTTTTCTCCTATTCCAGACACATCCTGTCTCCCCAATAAGAAACTGCTGCAAAATCTGCAGAACTCAATCCACGAACTAGGAATAATATTTGCCATCATGCATGTCACTTTATATTTCCTACATTTGTATAGAGCACATTTCCATTTACATAACATTTTATCTCTACTGGCGGTCCATAATTTGCATTTCCACACAGCTCTGGTATTTTGGACAGAATTGACTGTGGTTTGCAGAGGCCGTTCTTTTATGTTTTGAGTGTTTGATTGTTTGATGGTGAGTTTGATCGACAGTGTAGCAAAGGTGTGGCACATTATGTGCAGTCCTATGGGAGCGAGATCTGCTTTTTACGTACTTGTAAACCACTGGGTTTATTTTGTGTTGTCTGCCTTGGTACAGCTATTTATTTCGTGCCTGCTGTGCCTCTTGTAGTTATTTTTTTGAATTTGTTTATTTTATATTTTGATATGTTTCATCAACGTACACATTAGTATGCCATACGGAGGAAACATAACTTAACACCCCCCCCCACCTGCACCATTATCATTTGTGCACAACTACAAAATGCAGTAATCACGTCTGAAAATTTTACATATTCCCAGTAGTCACTTAATCACTTACGTTGAAAAAGTTTCATTATATAACTTTGAGTTCCCAGACAGCGGCACTACAAGGCAGGTGTCTGCTTAGGCACGGCCTAGCATTGTCGAAGTTGTCCCACCATGTTCCAAGCAGTTGAAAACAGGTTGAACACAAGTATAGTACGCAAATCTGAATGACCATCCATAAGCCACACTGAGCGTGGCCAGGAGCAACGTACCATAGCATTCAAGCATACAGTTACGTAGCAGCTGCAGTCGTTCTGGGCTGTGTACGATGACAAGAGGAGCAGCCATTTTGTAGCAGGCAAATCAACAGCAAAATTCACGCAGCTAAGGCAAGAAATAGTGGCAACCCACCGAAGACGCTAGAAAAAATAGAATGAATAAATGCTGGTATCACACCGTATATAGTTTGGAAAGAGGTTACAAGGCCAGAGCCGACAAGTTTTAAAAAAATGTGCCAAGCCAGCAGTATGCGAAGCATTGAAAATAGTATTAATCAATTCACCGAAATCCTGTGGAAGGTCAGTATTCAAAAGGGCTTGTACTTCTGTCCGGGTGTTAGCCACCTGGAGGACGAATGTCTCATGGGCAGATGTGAGCGCAACTTCTTTTTGGGATAATAGTGCTCTTATTCTGCTCAACTTATTAAAGTCTTCTTTCAAGGTCGGAATGGAAGGCCAGATTGAGTTATCGAGCCTCCTGTATGGAGGTGGAAAAAAGCACATTTTTGCAGCAAACCACGCACTGTGAGACGGTCACAATGTAAGGGATGCCAGCTAGCACGCCGCAGCATTCTTCATTATTTAAAAGCAGATAACTACTGTTCGCTAGCAGAGTAAAAGTTGGTGTAATGGCTGGCACTGGAGTACCTTTCAAAACACACGCAAGATTCGGTGCGGTAAGATTACAAGCGCCATGCAATTGTATGTTTTTGCAGACAAGGGAGTGTGCAATCCAGGACTCACATGATTCACCAGTTAGGTAAACCTCTTTATCATCCCTCAGGCATCTATATGTGAAAGGTAAAAACCACACTTCGTGAAGGAAAGTTCCACCCAAGGGTTCAAAGTGGCCTAGCGGGTAATGCTTCATGCAGGAGGTAAATTTAAACAAAGAAAAAGGCAGAGTTATTACTCCGTGGATGAGCCAGACTGCAGAGTCCGTTTCGGCCACGGAGAAGGGCAAAGGGTCTATCTTTTCAATATGTAAAAGAGAGTATGTAGCATCTTTCATAGACATAAACTGCTGTTTGTCAGTCAAGTTAAAATTCAAAAATAGAGCTGAAGCTTTCAAATAATCCCATGGTACTTTTCCCATCTTCAGTGTTTGCAAAGTCCATGCAAACTGTATTACTGAACGTAATTGATTTTGACCATGATACAAAACAGACACTTCCTCCTGTACAATATCTACGACAGACAAAACAATATTATCTAGTGTAAAAATGCGGGAAGAAAGTGTGTTAAAACTATTGTCAACAACAGCAAGTACCTTTTCTAGGTTAGCTTGATCTATTGCCCTTACACGTGATGCTGCTTCAATTTGCGATAGTTTACATATTTCATTGTAAGCTGCATAAACAAATCTTTTAGGTCTTGGACCAACAGGCCCTTTTATAAAATCGGCCAAATCGATGTCGCCTGATAACAAGGACAAATGGTGTTTAACTGATGCTAGTGTCGAGCGCTGCAACCAATTTTGACATCATTTCCCAACAGAATAGGTGGCAACCGAATGTGTGGTAGAAAAACGTGGATCAGGTTTATCCTGAATGTAGCCAGGGGCCTTTTTATAAAAACGTAATTGGCGAGCATCAGAGCCGATCGGCCAACTTAGCCAACTTAGCCACCCTAGTGGGTCTAGACTAGAAATAATAAATGTAACATTTGTGATTAACGCTTGTAATTGTTCAATGGAGTAATTGGTATTACTGCTCCAGTTATGATATGCATCCAGTGGTGGAATAGTGGGGCCATTCATCTGCTTCACGGAAGCCAAACCAAAACAAGTAGTTTGATAAACCGAATCATTTAAAAATAAAATTTGTGTTGGGATGAGGCTCGCGCGATGTAAAGCTTCTGTGCCCCGTACCTGCCAGGATTTAGAACCCCAGACCGATTTTAAATCAACTGTGGCTTTCCACAGATCATAGCCACCCACTGACAATTCAGCAATAAAGGAATTGGAATATAACAATTTAGTGTGGGTGAGCATTACCTTAGGATTGGACGTAGAATTCAATATAAAATAGTAAGACACCGGGTTGGACCTATCAAAATTCCTAAAATGTGTACATTTATTTAATAGAGTTTTTGAGCTGCCTTCCACCGGGGTCGGGCAATGTTCCCACTGTGTATAATAAAAAAAAATTCTAAATGTATTGGCTTTATGTAGAAAATGATGTCCATAATGCTGGTAGCAAACAAATCCGCATAATTTGCGGTATTTAAATTTAAATCTTCAGCATCAAATGCAGCATAATACTTCAAATCTAAAAATAAAGATTGTATGGCTTGTACATCCCAATCATCAGAACATATGTTTTGTTTCATTACATCACCCATTGAAACACGAAGTACATTTGGAACATTAGTAATCTCTGTAGGACCATGAATTTGGAACTCCACCGTATCCCAGACAATGCCATCTGCAACCGGCCAGGCGGAGATGTAGACAAAAGTCTGGTCTCTTTTCATGATGTGAGAAGATGAGTGCGGAGCCAAAGTTCCATCAACCAGTTTGACAGCAGAGCGTTCTGGTAGGTAGTGACCGTTGATGAGAAGGAAAAAAACACAAACCCAATGGACATGAATACAAAAATGGCGATCAGCACCAATCAGATGTATGTCTAAGGAGGAACCAAATATGTCTGTTTGAACCTGGAGATAAAAAAAACTGGAATTTGGTAGGGGCCGATGATGATGTGGAGTTCGAGTCAAAGAAAAAACGTGACTGGTTAAGGGTGTCTGGTTGCAAACCAGGCAATGACTCGCTTGTGGGAGAAGTATATTCAGTTTCATCATTACAACTGGAGGTCCATGGGTTTAGCAACGGATTAGCAACAGAGTCCATCTCTATGGCAGTGTCATTTCTTGCGGTGTCATATGCGCCAATCACAAAATTCCTTGCAATTGCTGGACATGAAGAAGCAGGTGTTATACTATTCAGGATCGGCCAGATGTTGTAGCTTGACATTGTCCACTGAGATATATCTGTTGCCTTTGCGACCAGAAAGAGGTGGTAAAATGACAGTACGAGTACCCTTCACGCCAAGCACTGGAACAGGTGCATGATAAGAGAGGCCAAACTCTTTTCTGTTCACCACCTTCTCTCGGACCAGATCTCCGACTTTGGGTAGCCAGCTGACTACCGGAGTCTGCAGTGCAGCATCAGTGGCAGGGGGTAAATGTTCCTTTACAAGACTGTCCCGAGTCTCTTGTAGATTCTGTAATACAGCAGAATGATTATCTACGTCAATGGCTGCGGAAGCCGCCGCCATGTCTAGACCATCAAGGTCTGGCACAAACATTTTCATGCCAAAGAGCATTTCGTATGGGGTCCACCCACGCAGAGAGCTTCTAGGGATATTATTTAGTGCACATTGTACGCTATACAAATGGGTGAACCAGTTCCTGCCAGTACCTAAGACTCTAGCTGTCAAGGATTGCTTTAAGTCACAGTTCATTCGCTCCACAATTGAGTTGCCCTCAGGCATATATGGAGACGAAAATTTTACCTGCACCCCCAAAGACCTCATGGCTTCCTTGTACGCCTTAGAGGCGAATGCTGGACCCTGGTGTGAATGTAAGGTGCCACATGCAAAAATTCCCACAAAGACACGCAAATCCCTGATGACAGTTCGAACGTCAGCACTTCGTTGTGGCCAAATCCACAGAAAACGTGTGCATGAATCTACTGCAACTAAGATGAATTTATAGGCAGTATCTGAAGAAAAAGGACCGTAGTGATCTAGGTAAACACTACCAAATGGTTTATTAGAAATGCATAGCTGTGTTTGTGGTGGGCGTGCAACCGTAGATGGTTTAATCTGTTGACAAATGTCACAAGAAAGCACATAATTCTGGGTTAGTTTATATAAACCACGCCACCAGTAATGCTGCTGCAAGATAGAAACAGTCGCAGCCACTACAGCATGGGCTGAAGCCATGCTTCAGCCCATGCTGGAGTGGGCTGAAGTGCGGCTGTTATCAGTGCCAACGTTATTTATTCGCACATAAGGAACTTTATCGGGACTTAACTGATAAGAGTATTTTGAAGGGAAACCCTGCGAGAAATCACCACCATTCTCGGTAGCAGCAATGGCTGCCAAAATGTCATCATCAATCTTATCCATGGATCTTGTAACTGCTGCTACTAGACACGTGGCTAATGCTGATTTAGCTGCTTTATCAGCCAAACTATTGCCGACCGCGTGTGCTCCCACGCGCTGGTGGCCAAGAGTATGAATCACATGTGTGAGTGGCAGACGTTCTTTAAGAGCTGCAACTCTAACCCAAAGCATCTTATGCTTAATTGCGCTGCCTTTGGAATCGCAATAGTCATTTTGAGACCAAAAGAAGAAGTTGTCATTGTAAGACTGAACACAGTATAATGAATCACTTACAATCAAAGTAGTCACATTAGGATCTGCAAACTCAAATGCAAGTAGCAAAGCCCACAGCTCGGCTAATTGGGCTGTACAGTCACCTAGTGCCTGTGTGTGAACAACAGTGGACTTGAACTCTCCGTTCACCATGGTACCTGCCACAATCGCACAGGCTGTGGAATAAGAATGTTTTGATCCTGTAGCCGGCTGTGCCGAACCGTCGGTGTATATTATACAATGGTACTCCTCAAGTGGGCGCATCGACATAGGAGGAAGATGAACAAATTCATACTGTAAAAACTCCCGAGTCTGCAGTGAGGAGTCGAAGATAAACGTGACATCCGGAGAGGTCAAAGAAGTAGCCTATTGTATCCACTGGGGATGTAAAGCCTTTGAGTTTGGTACACTTGCTTTTGTCACTGCTTCCAGAGCAGGATACAGTGTCCCAACCGAAATTTGTTTCCCCTGTGCCAGTGCACGTTCCTTCAGGATCGACATCTGGACAGCTGTCAAGACTTTTTCAACAGTGGAAAATCGCTGTTCTGCTGAAGTGTACAAATGTGACTTGTAAGCAATAGTTATTGTGTCACCTTCATTATATGTCAAGTAAGTGAAACCACCTGCCCCTGGCACGATTCGTATCACCAGGTTGGTATGGTTATCACGTGTTAACAAGTATTTAGATTCAAGAAGATCAGACTGCAAAGATTGCAGTATAGCTGAATGTTCCGGAAGCCAGCAGGCTTTTGGAAAAGTAGGTTGTATCAAAGCATACAAAGGCTTGATACGCTGGGCATATTTGGGAATATAAGTACGACCAAAATTTAAAAATCCCAGCAAAGATTGTAGTTTTTTCAGGGTTGTAGGTGGTCGCAAACATGCGCATTTCTCCAGGAAGTGAGGCGCTAAACCTCGACCTTCATTATTAAGCTCGTAGCCCAAGAACAACACAGTATACTCTACAATGTGCGATTTTGCAAAGTTAACTTTGTAACCATGGTCCGCAAACAAAATAATGAGGCGTTCATGCGACAAAGATGCTGCCATAATTTGTCATCTGTGAGATAAATATCATTAACGTATGAGTACGCATCTGGGTCTATGTTGTCTAACAAAGAGACACAAAAGGGGGTGGTGATGGACGGAGCATCAGAACCAATCAAACACTCACACCCAGTCAACAGATCTGGGTTTGATCCATCACCGTTCTTTAGCCCACTCTGCCACCCTAGTTCAGACATGGCCATATGCAAATCAGTCTGACCCTGTTCCTCATGAGAACAGTCCAGCCCGAACTGCCAAGCCATGCCTTCCCTGGACCGGAAACAAGCTTCCTAGGATCGGTTTCTGGCATTTCAGCTGTCTTCAGCCAGGCTTGCTTGAATCCAGTGGCAAAGTGAGCAAGGGACTCAACGTCTGAGCATACCCTGCCAACTTATGGCAAACAAAGCGGTACAAAAGGGGGTGGTGATGGACGGAGCATCAGAACCAATCAAACACTCACACCCAGTCAACAGATCTGGGTTTGATCCATCACCGTTCTTTAGCCCACTCTGCCACCCCAGTTCAGACATGGCCATATGCAAATCAGTCTGACCCTGTTCCTCATGGGAACAGTCCAGCCCGAACTGCCAAGCCATGCCTTCCCTGGACCGGAAACAAGCTTCCTAGGACCGGTTTCTGGCATTTCAGCCGTCTTCAGCCAGGCTTGCTTGAATCCAGTGGCAAAGTGAGCAAGGGACTCAACGTCTGAGCATACCCTGCCAACTTATGGCGAACAAAGCGGTACAAAAGGGGGTGGTGATGGACGGAGCATCAGAACCAATCAAACACTCACACCCAGTCAACAGATATGGGTTTGATCCATCACCGTTCTTTAGCCCACTCTGCCACTGCCACCCCACAAAGAGACAACACGGGCGGCGAAAACTCCTGGGCTGTTTTTATAGCCCGCGGCTAGACACCTAAATTGTTTTTGTTTTCCGCCGGCGGTAAATGCTGTCCAATGACTTGATATGGGGGACAGATTGTGACTGAAAAAGCCATTGGAAATTCTAAGGGTTGTTTTATATTTTTTACGTACAAGACTGTCTACAAGAGCAGAACTATGGGTATTCTGATCCGCAAAGGTGCGACAATGAGAGTTCAAATGCCGGTAATCCAATACAATGCAGTACGACCCATCGGGCTTGGTTATTCATCGGTGAGACACATGTTTCAATAACTCCATGATACTCTAATTGATCTAGAATCTCAGAAATGGAAGCCTTTGCCTCTCGCCGGAGGGAATATTGGGGTTGAGGCTACGGCATAGACTGCAAAGGTATCTCATGCGGGGGAGAATCTTTATCCCAGCCCACCTGAGTACAGTAAAGTGCTGGTGCAAGCACCATTCCCATTCTTCTGCAGAAGCCTGTGCTTGCTCCTTGGAGATGTTGTGCGAAAAACTAGGGAGTATTACCTCCTCCCCCTTTGGAGCGGCTAGAACAAAAGGCGGGGGCCAATCTGCCTCTGCCAACAAAATGTCATATGAAGAAGTCAGATTTTCCCAAAAATCCCTTTAACTACACGTTGTATGTCACCTTCAATCAGAATAACTATTTCATATAATTTGTCAGGGGGAGCCACTTGAGTATCAGAAGTTTCAACCGTAATGGGCTTTGTCTAGGGGACCCCGTACCTCAAAGTCGAGATGCAAAGCTTTACATCTCTGGACAAGCACAGCTCTTCTGTTCTGGAAACATTTTCTCTAAGTGCCTAAATGTGCATCCTGTGCAATATTAAAAGGCACTGAAATTCAATATTGCAGCTGTGTTCTATGTTGTGCCTAATGTTCGTGGGAAAACAGAGCCATGTAGTAATGTGTGCAAAAGTGGCAAAATGGTAGCCAAGCATATACAAACTAATGCTAACTTAGCAATGTCCGTTGTTGATCCCATATCTTCACTACACCTCCAGGTCATGGCCCCACTTTTCCCTCAAAGCCACCAATGGATCTGGTATGTTTATTACTAAAGCCTTGTAAGTGCCAGACTCTCTTCTCACAGGGGTTGATAAATCCACTCGACCGCTCGCATTTGCGAGGTAAATTTAATGAGGTCGAGCTATTTTTAGGTCCTACTCACCCTTTCTGGCGAGTTGGAAAACATACTAACTTTTGTCCTCTGTCTTTGAAAACGGAGCAAATGTGACAAGATAACAAGATTTAAAGGCCTTTTTATTGCTCACAAAGCAAATGAGCAATAAAGATGCCTTTAAATCTTGTTATCTTGTCACATTTGCACCGCTTTCAGAGACGGAGGTCAAGTAGGTTACTGTTAGGTCGAGGAGATTTTTCAATGGTACTAGACCTGCAGGACTAGTACCATTTTTCAGATTTTTCGAGCCATGTTGAAGTCTGGGAGAGAAGAAAGCCTATCTTTGTACACATCATATGCATGTCTCCATTGCAAGTAGAGGGAGAGTTGCGATTTGTGGAGTTTAAACGTCTCCGTCTTTTGCTTATATGATAGCATATGATCTGAAGCGCCGACATCTCTTACCTTAGCTATTCCAATGTTATTCCAGGCATGGAACCCAATAATCAGGAATCTTTAGGGTGCCATATTCCATACGATAGAGGTATTTCCCTTGCCATTTTCCCTTCCTAATCCATCCATCTACGCACTGATCGCTAACTGTCTAAGAGTATGGCTGCTATTGGAGGCAGCGATTGGGGACTCCTGGACCCATATTATTACCAACTATAGCCAGTGGTTTTCAAGTGATGCAACTTCTGTTCTAACTGCCTAGTCGTTTCTGGCCCTGAAGATCCAGTCATTGATAGGTAGCAGTTGGGAAGCCAAATAGTACAGCTTAAATCAACAACCCCCATTCTAACATCGAATGGAGATTGTATGCACTTCCTGTAAGGGCTTCCTGCCCATATGTAGCTATTCAACGTGGATTCAATATAGGAAATTCGAATGGGGGAACCATATAAGGTTAATTTTGTAGCATATACAGGACTTAAGGGAGAGCTATCATCTTAAAGAGTGCCTTACCTCCCCAGGATATGCAAGAGTAGACTGCTCCATGCGGACATACCATCTTTACGTTTCTGAGTGAGAGAGCAACAATCAGGTCCCAACTATCCTGCTAGTCCCTGGCTATTGTCACGCCAAGTTAGCAAAAACCTTCTTGCCTATTTGGGAGCCCTAAGCCAATTTCCCCAACTAATGGGACAACCAGTGACTTATCCCAATTGACCCTAAGGCTTCCCCAGTCAATTTCAGTATTTGCATGAATCTGGTTAATATGAGGTCCGGCTTCTGTACATACAACAGAACGCCATCTGTGTGATAGGAGATGTGGACCTCAAAGCATCCGCCCCAGTCAGTATCCCACACCTGCGCGTCACACCTTATCCAGTCCTCCATGGCGCCATGGGAAATAGAGGGCAACCTTGCTGAGTCCCCTGCACTATTTGGAAGGGCCTTAACAACACACCATTTATTCTCACTCTTGCTTAGGGGGAATAATAAAGGACCTTTATGCACTCCCTTAAGTAAGGCCCAAAGATTGTATGTTCCATCATTTGGTGTTGGAACAGCCATTCGATTGAATCAAAGCCCCTCTCAAAATCCTATAATGCCAGAGCCGTTGGGTCCTGTAGCACACCCACATAAGCCAACACCAGATGGAAATGATGGAGACAATGCCTTGTGCCCCGTCTGGGCTTAAATCCATTTTGATCCATGCTGATTAGGGGATGCACTTGAACCGGTCTGTTGGCCCGTCTGTTGGGGCGCAGTTTTCCCCTCCACATTAAGCAAGGATATCTGTCTGTATGAGGCGCAATCAGTAGGTGATATGTCTGGATTAAGGAGGACTATGATGGTGGCACAATAGAAAACGTATTCCCTTGGAATAACTATCAACCAGTGAGCCACATTCAACCATACATCAAGCAAACTACTTAAATAAATGTATGCTTTTGACAACCCCACATATAATTATAAAAATCACAAATTTATAAAAAATCATAAAATGTATTTAATGTACATTAACAATAACCATTAGTGCAAATCTTTAAAAAAAACAGAAAACACTGTCCACAATTCATAAAAACAATTCATATGATAAGTCAATCAACAAAATAAAGAGACAACAACAGGTGACATATTAAAAATCAACAGCAAAATGTTAATTCGATTGAATCTATATTGCAGTCATATCATATAGAAAATTCTTTGACTCAATATTTCCTAGAATTTAAGACCACAGAAGCGTCGATGCGTTTCGGTGTGCAAGCAAATATAGCACCACCTTCATCAGGACTTTTCACGATAATTGTCTCTTTATGAGGAATAGCACATATTCATGTGTGCCTGTGTTGAAAAAAAAAATACATATATCAAATATTGTATAAACAGTGTATCTCCCTATCCCTGAAAGTTACAAACAAAAACACATTGCTCTATCGTAGTGCTACAAATTTCCTAAAATACTTCTACATCCAACCCAGCATTACATCATATTTATAATTACAGTAGGGTTCTCGAAAAGAGGTTCTTTTTTAAACACCACTTATTCCATACCATTCAATGAAAGACAAAGAGTCTTACAACAATCGACCATTAAGGTTAGGGGTTTGATAGTCCTACTCCTATTTACAGGGTCTAAGTGTATCTCATCAGTTATATCACCAGACCTCTAGATACGTTAATCTTATATGTGTTTTAAATAAAACATCTATCGTTAAGTCTAATAAACACACAAAGTGTATATACACATACCTTAAAAAATGGATATAAAAAAACAGACCTTAAAATCTGTGTCAACCATGTTGAGCCAAAGCAAGCATACTATATGCAATACTTAACAAAATACTGAAAATGATTTAGTTACACCTGATTTAGTGCGAATGCGTACTGATGACCACATCACCATTCATAAGGGAAGGAGGCCGTGCTAAACAGCATCAAAGCCTATCATCAAATCGTTATAGTGGATAGGAGCCTATTATAAAATATATAGAAAAAGGTATATATAAGGAAGGGAAACATATGAACCTTCCAGGACAACCAGATTAGTCATATACTTGTTAGAATTAAACTAAGTGCCACTTAAGGGTAGCATTTACTCAGTCACCTTTACATCTTTCTTGGTAAAAACAACCTCGATAAGTTGTCTAGGTCCAACGTTTAAAATCTGTGATGTTACTCACTTGTTCTTTCAGATTTTTAAGGTCTCTAAAAAATTATTTTCATGTTTTTTTAATAGACACGGGTTGTGGGACCAGATATCTGCATGTTATGTGCAAATGTATATTGCTAAGTGACTGTTCTAGTGGTATCTTATAATAATATCATACCTTAGCATATTATTATTTTCTGTGAGGATGACGTCTTCTTTTACACGTCCTTAATTATCCCTCGTAATTTCTTCAACCCCGGTCTCAAACAATGCCTAAGGGAGTACATATTACATTTAAAAACCAGGTTTGAATTCGGTTACTCGTGTCCCACCTATAAATTGTAAGGAAACGCAACCACGTCCCACTAGTCTTTTCGCATTAAAGAATCCAGACTATAGAGACGACCTTGTCCTCTCACTCCCAAATAAAGTGAGCTCCCGGTTCCCCCTGGCTTACCTCGGGGTTGAGTAACCTCTCGTGTTCATTAGCATCCGACACCGCTCCGTGATCAGTAAGTACTAATGTCACGGTCAGAGGCTGTTTAAATACACACTCTACAGTGTTCACGAGCTTCACCTGTGGGGCACTAGCGTCACCCTATGATGTCATCAAAGCGTGCCTGACACGTTTATGCTGTCAGTGCACGACGTATTGCCCTATGACCATAAAAATAGAAAAAAACACTGCACATGTTAAAAATATAAACTACCCTAGAAATAAGACCAATCTAATCTTACATAGACAAAGTCAAAACAAATCCTTTGTCGGTGGTTCTGTTCAAATTAAAACTAAGAAACGAGCAAATCGGAATTAGCGATTTCTGTTTCGTATTAACCACTAATATCTGCATACCACCGATGGCTTTAGTATGTTGTACTGATAGGTACTGGACCTTAATAAAGGTTTATGGAACATGACTTTCTCATATGTATGAGTAGAGGTCCCTTACGTAATGATCCAATGGTGTGCCGGCCGGTGCAACATCCACAAAATGAATAAGCATCTGGTACCCTCCACATATACTATGACCTTCCTATTGTTAAGAGGTACATTTGTTACTTCAAGCAGGGGGAAGTCTATTTTAAGTTTACAACCCAAATTAATAATTAGTTGGGAATGGTACCGTGTACTGAGACCTCCCTCTGGTTAATAAATTTATATTGAATACCCAACTAAGCGGAAGAAATCTTATGAATCAAAATTTAAAACAGGAGTACCGCCCAATTCAATTGACTCATTTATTGACCAACAACGGTTAAGTATCCTAACTTATTAGTTTTAGCCAGTCCGCTCTAGAATTTAATCCAGTCCTAATGGTGTCCAAGATGGATATATACCACTGCTCTCGGTTTTTTCGTTTAACAGTGATATCACCACCTCTTTTACTGCCTGTTATTCGTTCAATGATAAACCACTTAAAATCTGTACAAGTATGACCAGCCTTCAAAAAGTGGTCTACCAATGGGGCATTTTCCTTTTGATTTCTTATTGCTGTCTTATGTTCTGATATACGTATCCTCAATTCGCGTCCTGTCTCCCCGACTTAGGCCAGACGGCATGGGCAAATGAGCGGATACACTATGTTTTTGCTCTTACAATTGTTTAGATCCTGGGCCCATAAATTGTGTTTATTGTATACTACATTCTTTCCTTGTAAACATTGATCGCAAATTATGCAACCCCCACATTTGTGGTTGCCTATTGCTCTAGTGCCTTCAATGGTGCGTTGTCTTACTGCACTTGTTTCTCTATATGTATGAACAAATTCCTTCGTGAGATTATTATTGTGTTTAAACGCAAAAATGGGACGATCTATATTGATTTCTTCATTATCATTTAGAATTCCCCATGATGGTGGCACCACATAAGTCTCTTGGCAGTTCCCTATTTTGCAGGCTTCATCTAAAATGAAAAGCAAACGAGAAATTTAGTCATAGGGGTGACTGATAGATTTTTAAGTGTAGTGATTTAGATAGATATAGTGAACCCATATCTTAGTAAGTGGTGCAAGCACCATCTTACACAGTCTGCTGTAGCAGGCCTGTGGTTTCATTCGATTTTATGAACTCTAAAGGAAACCCGTTGGGCCCTGGAGCCTTACCTGTGGGTATCTCCTGCATAGCCTATATCAGTTCATCGCCTGAGGCTGGACGATCCAGATCTGCCCTATCAGAAACAGATAAATTCTGGAGAACCAGATCTCTCAAGATTTTGTGTTGTTGTTCTAGTGCCCCAGGTGATCTAGATCCAAATAGTGCCTTATAATAGTCTGCAAATATATCTACAAATTCCTGTTGGGTATCGACCATGTCACCCATCAAGTTGCAAATTTTAAGTTTATATCTGACCTGCTTCTCTTCACTTTGTTGGCTAGCCAATGTAGAAGTTTCACAGTCCTACCTCCGTGTTCATATAGTTTATGCTGCAAGGGACACCAGGATGCCTTTGTTGCAACTAGAAATGGTGCTTCTTGACTGCCATAAAATTGTCTAGTCTGCATCCAATTTCATTGCTGGGAGGTAATAACTATTGCCACTCAAGGTGGGTTGTTGTTCTAGGTAGGTGTTTTCCCTTTCTCTGTCTTTTTGCCTACCCGAGAGATATGAGATGATTTTGCCTCTCAAGACTGCTTTCATTACATCTCATAATGTTCTGCATGTAATGTGTCAGGTGTCGAATTTAGTTTCAGGTACTCCAATTCCCTTTCTGAGGAAGAAATGGGACTGCTCATCCAAAGGCTACCAAGTATTGAGCTTCTAATGTCATCCTCTATACAGTGGGCAATGATAGTGTCATCTCCAATGGTGAGTGGTCCGATGGGAGCAGGTCAATAGAGTACCTCCAACTACCCCCTGAGATCCCCTTTCGGAAGGAGGAAGTTGTCTAAGCTTGAGTGCAATTTCTAGGTTTAGGAGTAAAACATAAAGTCGAGGACCTCGGGGTATCTTACCCTCCAGAGAACACTGATGCCAAGGGAGGCATCTCACTCTGAGAGGTACAATTTTCGTCGTGGGGCCCAGCATCTCTAGAATCCTGAGAAGAGTCCATCAAAGAGTTGAAGTCTCCATCAACTACCACCTTGCCCTCTGGAGCCACCAGGAGTACCCAGACGGATCCTTCATGGTAGCATCATTCAGCCGGGAAGAGGGGGAAGGAGGGACATATACATTAACACGTATGGTTTTTTCCAGTGTTCTAGAGATCTGAACATATCTTCCCAGCCTGTAGTTTGTTGCCTCTGAAGTGGCTATTGGAAAGGATTGCTGTAAAATGATTGCCATCTGCATGATCTGTTGGCAAACCCAGCATGGTAGACCCTAGTATATCCATGCCAGTGCAGGAAAGAGCAATTGTTACCTAAGGAGTGGGTCTTTTGGAGCAAGAGCACCGTCGGGCAGAACCTCTTCACATATTTCAGGACCGCCCCTCTTTGAATTTATTATTCAGGCCGTTGACGTTCTAAGAAAGCAGTGTGTATTCAGAGTCACTAGGGCAGTCGGTCATTGTGACTGAATCTGGTAGACCTCTGTGTGAGAAGGTGGCCTGGTATATGCTATCCACTAATTAAAGTGGGCCCCTGCACCAGTCCTCACGGCCCTTATGATGTATGAGGTCAAAGATAACCTTTAGAAAGCTATCCTAGTGGTAGCTGTGGAGAGCAGCCTTCAGGCTCAATCTTGAAGGAATGTAAAGCAGCTTGTTTTATCAGAATATCACCTCCTAAATGACTAAATGAAAGGAGAACACTCTCTACTAGTCTCTACACTAGATTAGGGCACAAAGCACACGATACTGAATCAATAGAACATTCGTATGTAGCAAATTACACAGCGGCCTCCAGGGGGAGACCGAACCTTATACTAAAAAAATGGTATAACAATCACGACTTGACTAGACACAGTGCCTAGAGCATGTAGAATCGCTGGGACCTCAAGGAACCACCCAGAGTAGTGACACAGGGAGCCCATGGAGGACGGGTGCAGTGAGGAAACACGACCACGTGCTCCGTACAACTCTATGGGAAAGTCACGGTTGTAAAGTTACAGTGTAAGGACACTTCTACGAGGACTTCGAGCAAACCCTTTGGAACATAGAAGGTTCTAAGGCCAATCCACCAGTGAGTACCGAGGTACCCATGTTACCTATCCCGGAGGAGCCGGGTGCATACGGGCCAAGTGGTGTTGAAAACCATCGTAGTTTTCAATGGAGAGTTGCAAAGAAGTACTGCTGTCAGGAAGGTGAAGAGTGTCCGGTGGAATCCAAGCCTGGATTCTAGGTGAGAAGAGCCTTAAAGCAGAGGGGACAGAGTTTGGGTCACTTCAGGTGACCAGGGGCTCGGTAATCGAATGCCCACGATGTCAGATGCTTCAGGTGCGAAGAAGGGTTGCTTGACTCTGCAGCCACGGGGACCAGGAGATGTCGAGGATGACCAGGATCTGGAGGTGAGCTGTCCCACAAAGGGTGTTGAGTGCTGAGGGGTCGACGTCCGGCTGGAGCACCAACAAGCCTTGGCAAATGCAACCCATGCGATTAGAGTAAACAGGTTACGGTGTGGACCAGCAAGGTCCAGGGGACTCCCCAAGCAATGGAGAGTCAGGGCATGTCTGGAGCAACCAGGTAAGCCCAAGAACAAACAAGGAGACCCTTGCCAGGACCCACAAGCCAACAGACCAGGGATCGCGAGGAGACCTCAAGCTAGTTTGGAAAGTACCAGCCCACAGGACAATCGGTGAGTGGAGGATGGATATCTTCGGTTTAATTACTGCTAGCGGTCAGGACTCCATGAAGTCCCATGCACAAGCTTGGGAATTGTCAACAAGCTTATGCAATTGCAAATGTTCGCTATGCACAGGGGTTCGGGTTGCCATGCCCTAACGAGGGATAGTGGTCTCGGAATCGCTGAGAGGTCAGATCTACCTCAGGGACCTTTGGGAACCCACCTCCTGTATTGCGGAAATCTTCAGGGTCCTCAGGAGCTCGGGAGAAGCAAACCGGTCAGATGCGTTTAGGTGCCTGCCTCTGCAGAGGAGTAACTCCTTTACTCTTTTAGCAGAATCTTGTCCAGGTAAAATCTAAAGTCCTGTAGCCAGGTAACCCACTTTATACCCATGGGAATTGGTTGGAAGGATTCTGTGGACCCTCCTAGGGGAGGGGCAGTACAGAGGGGTGGCTACACCCATGTCCTTTGTCCAGTTTCATGCCAGAACAGGAGCCAATGGCTCCCAGAACTGGTTTGAGCTGGACCATGCACATCAACACCAAATGTGCCCCCAGTGCAGACTTTCTGGCACTCTCAGAGTGCATCCACCCAGCCCCAACACACTAAACCCTGTCTGGGAGGTAGTCACACCTCCCTGTGAGAGGATGCCTATTGTCATGCCTTCCTCTGCTTGAGCTTGGCTCAGCAACGGGAGAGCAGAATCTTGACTAAGGCTGGCAGCGTTCATTTTGTGCGGCCCAGGTCAGGAAAGCTGGTCCGGGGTAGACCGGTGACCCACATATGTCCTTTTGGAAGGGTGGAATCATACCTCCCACACCAGTTACTGGTGTGGAGGTATGAGTCCAAGGTGTTTGACACCAAGCACGACATGTTTCTAAACAGCCGTTTTAAAGTTGCATTTACCGCGAGGTTATAATGCACTTAAAGCATATATGTCTGGCTGCATCACAGACAAACCTGGAGAATGGTCTCCGAAGTCTGCAGAGGGGCTCTGCTCGTGCAGGAGCACCCTCTCACGTAAAACCCAGCACCCTGCCTTCAGGATTGATAAGGCCTGTCATAGGGGTGACTGATAGATTTTTAAGTGTAGTGATTTAGATAGATATAGTGAACCCATATCTTAGTAAGTGGTGCAAGCACCATCTTACACAGTCTGCTGTAGCAGGCCTGTTGTTTCATTTTGAATGCCTTCTCAGCTGATTACAAAATACTGTGCTTTAAGTACCCCTCACAATCTGCACGTCTTTCCCTTTCCAGTGGCCAATAAGCCACCATCATGCGCTGCTTCTCATATAACATGATATGCCAGGATGGTTGTCAGAAAATCTGAAGCTCACACCCCAAGTCCTATTGACGAAGCTGCATCCCCGCTTGGTGGGCCCTCTTGACTGCAGAGCCCCACTTTGGGTCTCCCTCCACATCACTGAAACGCCTCTACATGATTGTTCTGTGTGCTGAAGGAGTGGTCAAAACACTACAGGTTGCTATGGGGACTTTGGCGCATGTGTAAATATTCACCTGAGTCATTCAGGGGTCGTTTCTCCTTCCCAACCTTAGCCCTTGACTCGAGTAAAAATTCAATTGGTTCCAGGATGGAAAGGAGAATGACAGGAGTTTATGAATGCCCACAAGCGTACATGCTTATGGGCTTTCAAAGAAATACCCACATCTTGGAATGCCCATTTCCACATATGTTTAGTGGGATTTATGGGTGCAGAGACCACCACACTCATGATTGAGATGTTTGCAAACTTCAATCAAGTTCAATAATCTTTACTTGCTCTTGCAGCAGCAACTCATAAACGATACAAAATGACATACCACAACATTAAAAAAGCAGTAAAAGACCATAAGTTCATACATTATGTTTTTTAACGCATGAGTGGTTAAAAAGAGGGGCTTTTTTGTAATTAAAGTGCATTTTATAATAAGGGATATTTTCCAAAATTGATATAACAAGAGATCAAATACAGTAAAAAAGGGCTCAAATCAGCTAAGAACCACACATTAAACGTAGACTAAAAAACATTTTTCTAAATTAAAATGCAATCTATAAAAAAAGTCTTAGGGCAATCATCTATAACAAAGCACTTTTGACAGTGAAAAAGGCAGGCCCACTAAAACCATGTATACGTTAAAAATCAATTGCAGACGTCTTCCCTAAAACATCACAGATTTGGGCAAGCAGAGTGCGCTGTTCAGAAAGCAGCCAACTGCAATGCACAGCATGTATCACGATCTTCTATCTGCTGAAAGAAAATCAAGGCCACTCTACCTTTGCTAAACTTATTTTTCCGTTACGAGGCAATAAAAATCGACTGGTGAGGGGAAGATAATGCTTGCAAAAAAACAAAATAAAGGGGAGCCTGAGGGGACTGCTCATGGGCAAATGCCAGAAGGGGCAAATTGCCCTTGCGGGAAACATATCTAATGTCTAATGCCCCCAAACTAAATTGGGTCAGTAGCGTTTGTTCTCTTCTCGTGTACCCTGAACAAAGATCAAATAAGGACCCACCGCTGCAGGAGACAGTATTCAAACTATTGCAAACTTAAACGGTGTACCCCTGTGTGAATTCCTGATATTGGTAACACGAGTAAGACCCTTAGTGTTTCTCAGGGTGCAGTCAGTTCTGTAGCTGTCTGATTCACAAAGCCATTTGTGCATGTAAATCTCATTTAGGTATGTCAATGACTGGATGTACAAGTGCAAAGAGTTCAGTGAAGGCTACGTTGTGCTCGCAAGTCCTGTAATCATGCAGAATATTACCACATAATGGTGTAATACTAACCATGTGTAAATCCCTTTTATGGGGTGGAGAGTGGGCTTTACAGGGTGGGGATCTTCTTTAAAGTTTGTTAACACAACAACATTGAGAATTTACGTGTACTCTTACTCTCTGACCCCTTTCCACTCTGGAAATGGTTGGAGATCTACTTCTGCCAAGGGCTGGACTGAATCCATTTCCAGAGTGAGACAATAAAGTTAACACCTCGATATTATTGGGGGTGTAGGTAAAGGGGTTTAGTGGCATTAAACTAAATGGACGATATTCTAGTAGGCATAATCTACAGCACAAATAATTAGACAAGTGAAAATGACAAACCAGTCCTATATACAATTTACAGAAGTAAATTACAGCGGTTTACAAAAGTGTTCACGACTCATGCACACCTGGCAGGCACAGTTTTCCATGTGTACTTCAGGAAAGTTTACTTAATTAAAAAAAAGTGGTAAATCTGCACCAATTCTAGAAGATAACTTGGTGGGTACGTATTTCTAGATTTAGATTTGCTCTTTATTCAGCATGGACTGAATTATTAGGATGTTATGTGTATTAAAGTAGGGAACTGCAAAGTTGCTTGGACATTATTAAGTCGAAAAAACAGGGATAAAGCAGGTACAACACATATCCCCACACAACCTTCAAAATTGTGGAAAGCTTGTGTTGGGGTGATGTAAGATATCTAATTATCTTGAGGTTGGGCACTCTGAGATATAGGAGGACTCTCTGATTTCATGACCTGCCTGTGAAAACATACTGGAATGGGGCTTTATTGGTCATATATAAGACAAGGTTCAGCCCTATAACAGCCGTTTTATACATCCGGTTAATCAGATACTGCAGGTTGAGGCCCTATTTTATATGGCCTCATCTCTGAGGTAGTAGAGCTGCTCTGTAGGGGATTTGGATCACCTCACACATCCAAGCAGTCTCTCTTTCATGTTCATGCTGCAGATGCATAACTCTTCCTTACTGCACATATACTTTCCAGGTGATGCTTCTGTTGGGATGTTGTGTAGTCTATTGGCTTAATAACGCGTCAACTTTGAAATGGATCCCATCACAAACTTCGTAATGTACTAATATATTTGGAGTACTCATTTCCACTTCTGCAACCTCAATTTTCACACATTCGTCTTTTTGTGTTTACTATTGTTTCTGATCACTTGCTGCAGGTCAACACCGAAAGGTTTGAGATGGAAACGCGAGGCATCAATCACGTCGAAGGTGGATGGCCCAAGGACGTCAACCCACAAGAAGTGGAGCAAACCATCCGTTTCCGGAAGAAAGTGGAGAAAGACGAGAATTACCTTAACACCATGCTACAACTGGGCAGTGTAAGGCCACCACTTTGTCCAGTTGCTGAGTTTCATAATCCTTTCTGCCTTTTATGAAGACCTTAATCCTGATCTGCTCTGTGATATGTTATACTTATCTGCATTCCAAGATGAACTGCTTCCGATCACGTTATTAATTCATCAGTTTTTGCTAGATACTCAGTGTTGTATCTGGTGTTGGTTAGCAATCATTTCTATGGTGGTTAAATCCCGACGCTGGTAAGAGGTGTGTTTTTTCTTTCTCTTCTTTGCTGAATGAGCTGATCTTTAGCTTTTCTTTGTTGAAAAGTTGGAGAGAATTATAAACTTTCCATTTTGCTGATGAGAACTTTCATCCTCCGATAGTTGTTTGTGACTGCGGTGCTGCTTAACTGTTAGGTTTGTAAGCAGATCTAAAATGTTTTGACCTGGGATGATTCGACTGTTGTTCATACATTGTTGTTCAATACATTTTCCAACCTGGTAGGCTCAAAAAGACTGAAACAGCCTGAGAGAATGTAAGCCTGTTGCTTGCCATGCTCTCTGTTACATTTTATGGTTTGTGGAGCCAGGCAACAGGTATTGTGGAAAACATTCCACAATGATTCCTAAACTGCTGATCTTTGAGTCTGCCATCAGTGTTTCATGTTGTTATTGTGATAGCCTGCCACCCAGTAAGCTGGAACTTCATTCCTACTTACCTATAATCCATTCTGTTTCCATTTGTGGCTACTCCACCACATAAGCTGCTATCTTCTGTTCCTCTCTTGTTAGAGTTATTTGACATTATTAGAACCCTCACAGATGTTATGATATGACACACATAACATACACACACACGGGTCCTCCTTCCTTCTTTACTTTTACAGACTGTATATTCTCTCTTGGCAACACTCTTCCTACGCTTTCCATGTGGCCACTGGTCATCTAGACAACCCTCCACTGCCCGATTGTCTGAAGCTGGGATTGGTTCTTTTTCTCTCCACTTTTGTACATTTAATTAAGGAAGTAATGGGAGAGGTGGAAAGTCTGTCTCAGCCCTAAACTTCCCTCTGCATGGTTGGCATTACTGCAGTTCCTGCCTTGAGTCCAACTGATCATGAAAGCAGGAAAGTTCATTCACTTTTGAAACTCAGTACGTTCTAGAATGGCAGCAACAGCCCGTGGAGCGAGTGTGCTGCCCAGATGAAGAGATTCGTGCCACAAAGTAGCACTGAAGTGAGTAACTATACTGTAGAACTGGGCAGTTGTGACACTTGGACAGTGTGCTGCTCATAGCAGATGGAACTACTCGTGTAGCTTTCTGTGTAGAAACGTTGATGTTGTGTCAGTGAGCTATAAATGAGACCTTGGCAGTAGACCTATGTGGAAAGTGTGTATGCATAGAGAAAGGATGCGTCTTGACAGCTGTGAGCTATGATGGCTAGTGGTGCAACATGGGCAGTGACTGCTCAGAAGAACAGCATGACATCTTGGTAGAGCATACTCATAGCAATTGACCTGTGGTGTAACAGTGCCTCTCTGAAAGAGTTGGGAGGATGTGTAACAGCAGCAACCTATACAATACTCCAGAGAGACTGAAGCAAGCCAAAGCGCACAAGTATGGAGGGTCCACCAGATGCCAGGCATTGCGCTACTTTGATGAGCAGGATGGTGGAATGGCATTAATGGACCATGCCAGAGAGGTGGGAGATGGCACAGGTGGCACTAAGTGATGGGCGAAGCTGTTGATGATGTCAGCTGTGGAAACTGATGCTTGACAAATAAGGTGTAAATACATATATGTTCTGCATGGCAATGTTTGAGATTTTGGAAAAAAATAACAATTCTGTTACAAAAGAGGCACCACGTGATCCTAACTGTTCTCAAAATTATTTCTCTGAATGGAACATAAATTATTCTAAGAAGATTGCAACGCACATAGTATTATGTGCCTAGTCTCTTTCATGGAAGACATGACATGAAGCACTGCATAGAAGTAAGTCTTTCAGGACAGTCCATTTTCACAAGGAACTCTAGCTACTGTTTGGGTGTGCATTTAGGAATTTGTCCTTGAGTGTTATGCAAAGGTTCAATGTTGGATGAATAATGCCACTTCATGTCATACTTTCTAGTCAGCCTTGACATTATTGTGACATTATGATGAGTGTGTGAACTAGGAGCTTCGTGCTCGTCACTGCAGCCCCTATGAGTTGGCAAGCTGAAGACGCTGTTTCATATCTCTGTTGGCAGATACGACTCATCACCCAATTCCTCATGTTTGTGTGTCTAGTATACTGTATAACACCAAAAGGGATGACCTCTGCATGGCTTCTGCTAAGGGCACATATGATGTTCCTCCCCAGGTAATGGAGCACTGCATCAAGCAGAACAATGCCATTGATATCTATGAGGAGTACTTTGAGGAGGAGACAGCTGTAGAGGCAACAGACGAAGCCCCTTCCGCAAAAACTGTCAATGTGTTTAGGTGAGTATGAAAACAGCACATCCACAAATAGTAGGGTTCTGAGTAACGGTAGGTTATAAGGGTTCCTTTAGTGTAAGACTCAATAAATTATCTATCTATCTATCTATCTATCTATCTATCTATCTATCTATCTATCTATCTATCTATCTATCTATCTATCTATCTATCTATCTATCTATCTATCTATCTATCTATCTATATATATATATATATATATGTATATATATATATATATATATATATATATCAATCTTAGCTACTACACACAAACAACGTTCAACATTTCGACAGCAGAGGGATTACTGCTCCATTATACCTCCAGTTGCACAAATGAGAACACAATCCTCAGATCTCTAACTAGGATGGCTCACTCCTGCCAGTGCTTCATATTTTTTAATATCTTTTTATACTTTCCAGGTGTTACCATTACTATTTAAAGTGCCCTTTTTACCATTAGGCTAGCCTTATTTGAACTCTATGGAGGTTTTCTGTCCCATTTCTCGTTACTTTTTATGTCCTGGTGATGATCTCGCAAAGCAATATAGGAGGTCGAAATGTGTATTAATTTATGGACTTTTTACTCATAATTATGAATTCTTAATCCAGCTACTCTTGATTGGACAATTGTCATTTTTTTTTTTTATACACTCTTACTAATCTACCATTACTATTTATTTTCTGCATGATCCTTTGGGGACCCTGAGCCCATTTGCATTTTCCTTTTAGTCCTTGTGAGAACTAGTGTGCACTTTATGATTAAATACAGTATTACATTTAGCTAATATTTTTGTTACATTAGATGTTGCATTAATCTCTCTGCTGCAGAACATTTTTCATCGCTTTTGCATTGATTGTTTGCAGTAATTTAGATTGGTACTTATATATTGAAGTATACACTAAATGAGTCCTTGGCGAACCACTGTCTCTTCTAACTGTAATTATTCATTTACTCTTGGGCATATTGGTGCTACTTGTATTTAGTTACCACAAATAATGGGGGGTAAGTTTGAAATTAGCTTTCCATGGAAAGCGTGAAAATTTCATAGAATTGAGAATGATAAACACTACATATACCAGAATGCTTAGGGGGGGTAGCAGCTAGGGAAAATAAAGAACAAGTACCAAGATGTTGAGAAGCTTGTTGCTAAGTCTTGCTATACTTATATGTAATACAGTTCACTGAGCCTCGGTGATGTGAACCTTGTTACCTAGCTGGCATCAAATTGAAATAGATTAAAGCAACATCATTCTTGAATCTTCTGTCGAGTCTGGTGGTTATATCAAGCAGAGAACAAATGCCATGATTTTGATGAGCGTGTGGCCTGAACTTGCAATATTCTTGTGAACATGCTTGTATGCATCTACGGGAAGGGCAACATGCCCTATTTATAACTTCTGGACATACAGAGATCTGTTAAGACATGTTTGATTACCTACTCAAATCAAATCACTCAGCTAACAGGCTTTGAAAGTGTGTCTACAAGTGGTTAATTTTAGTTCCTCTGTGGTTTCTTGTTTCATCTCTGATATTTTTTTTTAAATAAGAGACAGCAATATAGTGCCTTACTTGCAGCCATGATAGTACTTGCAAATCTGCCTTGGACATCCTAATACATTTGGTTCTGTTATCTTTAGGGATCCCAATGAGATCAAGAGAACAGCCACTCATCTTTCCTGGCATCCAGATGGGGGCCAGAAACTGGCTGTGGCATATTCTTCAATCGAGTTCCAGCAGGCATCCAACGATATGAGCTATGACTCCTACATTTGGGACATTGGTGAGAAAGGATCATCGCCTACTGACGGATAAGATGTTTTCTTATCAGAGTGTCCCTTTTTTGAACTATGCCACTGCACTTCATTCTTAATCCGAGTAACTAGATACATGTTTGATCCATTTGGTCTCTCTTGTGCTTTGTATTTGTTGATACTTGTTCCGTTCTTCCTTTTCCCCTCCACCTAATTGAGTTTTTGGCATAATTTACCCTCATTCTTGCGCCCAACTACTTCTTCCTTGTAATAGTCTTGCACCTCGCTGTCATGTCTTTCAGTTCTTTACCATATCCTTCATGCCTTTCATTAATAACATACCGGCCTCCATATTTCTTTGTTTTAGAGAACCCCAACAGGCCGGACCTTACACTGAAGCCAGTCTCACCCCTGGTGTGCCTCGAGTATAACCCCAAGGACTCTCACATTCTGGTCGGCGGCTGCTACAATGGACAGCTAAGTAAGGACAACAATATTGAGCTTTCCAACTGGAAGCTCGCAGTTTCTCTTAAGATTGGACACGCCTTTCTTAATTTTTGGGTGAGAAGATAAAAAATCTGCATCTCCCCTTATGCTCTGGGCTGATAATTTACTTTGAACATCCCAAATATGCGTTAAAACCAGGCAGTTTCAGATTCATTCTCTGTCCATAAAAGTGTTTGCGTTTCACCACATGTGCAGTGTTTATCTGCTAACCTCTGATGTATTTGCGCAAGAGACATATTTTATTTTAAATCTCCAAATATTGCAGAAGATGTTGGACTGTGTGTCCACTGCATCAAATCCATAATTACTCAGAAAATGCACGAGCTGCAGAATCACATAATTCCAGTGGGCCTGGTTGTAATTGTTGCTTCCATATTTAACCAACAATGGGATCCTAGGCAGATCACTTTACCAGAATGTCTCTGCTCGCTAATCTTCAAACCTAGAAAGCACATGGAATTAGGCTAATCCATGCACTCTTTGAAGTACCATGTGAAAAAAAAAACACTTACAGTCCCATCACAAACTTCTAACTTCTTTGTAAGAATTAGTGTAAAGCCTCAAAATAGTATTTATAGTCTTCACTGCTCTGCTATTCCCTCCCCTCATACTCTTGATCTCATGGAGTTAATTGTGTCACCCTTCTGCACATAAAACGTCCTATATCATCCACAGCCTACTGGGACACCCGCAAAGGAGGACAGCCAGTCGAACTCTCCATCATAGAGCACAGTCATAGAGACCCTGTCTACAAAGTCCTTTGGCTGCAGTCCAAAACTGGGACAGAGTGTTTTTCAGCATCTACTGATGGACAGGTAAGAACTGGGAGTGTCACACCTTCCTGTTGCTGCCATAGCTGCCATTGACATTACATGTTCGGTCCTCTTTAATATCAAAGGTGACTACCTAGCACAGAAAAGATGTCATCACTCTTATGGGAGCTCTGCATGCCACCCCCTTTATGTCATTTTATTCTACAGATAAATGTACCTAGATGAGTGTAAGTAGCGACAGAGATCTATTATTCTTAGTTGCCCGACAATACATTCCCTGAAAATGAAGCTCTAATTTGATTTTTTGGTTTTAAATGCCTATATCTTTGAACCGTTCCACATGGCAGGCCTTTTCAAAGTATTTTCCGAAAACGCTAAGAAAGCACCATTCCTCCATTTATTTATGGGTGAAAGATTTCTGAAAACTACGTCCACTGGTTTTACAGTATTTGATGACATCAAGGTTAATATCGGTGCCGATGATATTTTCTAAATGAGGGGCCGCACATGAAAGAGAATTTCTAGAGATAACAAACTTCCATTGCAAAGCTCCTTTGAAATCATGGAAATCAGTCGGTGTCATCCTGAATGATGCAGGTTTTTAAGAACAAATAATTGATTGAGATTGTCAATGAGTAGAAACGCGGTCTAAGATCAAAAAGGTGAGCCCTGCACAGATGCAACATTGGTCCAAATGAGGACTATGTGTGTGTGTGTGTCTCTATATAGACATTGTTTCCTTTTTCAAAAGAACACACGCCGAGCCTGTAGGAAGCTGGTTCTGTATATACTATACCAAAGTGAGGTATAGTGTGCACAGAGTCCAGTGGAACCCCAAAGGTAGGCAGAGGTAAAGTTAGATAGCACCTTACTCTCGATTTCTGGTAGTGTGGTCGAGCAATAAGGCTTTATCAGAGCATCAGAGTGTTAAGCATTTATTGTACACACCCAGTCAGCATATGAATTCACACACTCAAAGACTGAACTTCAGACCAATTGTTTTTGTATAAAAATATTCTTTTAGTTATTTTAATTCCTAGAACCAAGCAAGCTTGGCACAGGTAAGTGATAAATACTTTGCAGTAAATATACAGTTATAATACAGATTGGATTGTAATTATATATGCACTTTGTTTTGACATACAATATTGTTATTGAGAAATGCAATGCTTTGTAAATATAGTACATATACTTTGAATAGGACTTTTAGTAACATACAGGTAAGTTACTTTTGATACCCTTCTCATACCCTATGGTGAAATCATCAGAATGAAACACAACTGTTCGGATGAAAAATAACTAGAAATCAAAATTAATGAAACAGAACAAAAATGATACAAACCTGTGGATATATATCCAAGAAAGAAACAGGCTGAAACTATTTCTTGTGCACAAAGCTTGTTAAACAAGGATAAATGCAAAAGCTAAAAAGATTCTGCAATCAGAATGATACTTAGTTACAGCAAAGAAAATTCACAAATAATTTGTATATTGAACAAACATTGGAATGTACTAAAGAAAGATCTAGAAATTGGAACCATATTGGAAGAAAAGACTGAATATAACCTATCAGAAAGCTCCATCACTTAAGGATCATTTGGTGAGGAGTCATTTTGAAAATACAAAACTGAACACATGGCTAACGCAACAGCAAACAGGATTTGTACGATGTGGCAAATGCAAAGCATGCAGGATCAGGAAAATATCTGAGAGGTTGTGGATTTTAAAGGAAAACCTTCATGATCAATGAGCAAATTACATGTGAGGCAGTGTATGTAGTGTATATGATTGAATGCCAATGTGGCTAGAAATACATAGGGAGCACCATATGCCCTTTGAAAAAGAGAATTCTCGAACACATCATAGTGATTCAGAACAAAGAAATGAACTATGCCATTGCCAAACATAAATACAAAATACAATAAACTTGTGACTGGAATCGAATAAGATATTATGGAATTGCCAAGGTACCTACAAACGAAAGAGGAGACAGTACCATGAAGCTTATATGTTTGGAATTGCTTCTGATCATCAGATTTAAAACCAAACAGCCGTATGGCTTAATTGGGGATTAAGAGCTATATGTTTATCTATAAACGGATGGACATTGGCACAGAGAAAAAAATAATTTAAACAGGTACTTGTTTTTTTCTTTTTGAAGCAACTGCTCTACTGCCAAACGGGGTAACAGGCAGACACCAGGTAAGAGCCACTTCCAATAACCAACTAAATCAGAACTACCAAAGGCTCTCCCTGGGAGAGGATAGCTCAACACTGCTTACGGTCAAGCATAAAAACCATCCAGCAATCCATGAGGTGTTGCTTACCCCAGGTACACAGCCATAGGCTCCTACGATATTCTGAATAGGTCCTACATCTTATGTCTATTCGGACATATCGATAGATTGGCACAGAGAACATCTGACAACATTGAGTAGGTAAAGTTCAGAAGGCTAGACAGTGACAACCAGGGTGACTCAACCTTAAACTTAAGGGGACACGTTGTTTGATTTTGCCGCATTTTGCCTTTGCCTTGGGCAAGAATTGCCATACCGCAAGGAGATGGACTCACTCTCCCAGAACCACCGGGGGAGTGCGGGAGGAGCCTGCTGGAACACCCGGGCCGCACGCTCGGGAAAGCGCCTGGTGCCTCCCGAGGCGCGGGACGCGCTGTTTGATTTTGACGCATTTTGCCTTTGGCAAGACTTGCCATACCTCCAGGAGAAGGACTCACTCTCCCAGAACCACCGGGGGAGTGCGGGAGGAGCCTGCTGGAACGCCCGCACTGCACACGCTGAAAAGCACCTGGTCCCTCCCGTGGCGCGTGACGTGCGCGGACCGAACCTGGGCAAAGCCCGGGCCAAAGGCAGGCCCGTCCGCGCCTGTCTTAGCCCGGAAGAGGCTGGGCTGGGCCTACTCCCTTGGTCCATTATCAGAATCTTGCCTTATGCCACGAGAGGAGCACCCTTGTTTGCCCCTGACTGCTACAGGACCTCCAGCAAAACCTTCAGCGACTAAGGTTAAGGTAGGAAGGCGCCTGGCCGGCTTTATATCTGTACAAATCATTTGCACAACTTATAGGGTTGATTGCCGATGAATGTTTCACTGCTTTTTGTGTCTGGGGTATCCTGAAGTTGCATCTTGCCACATCGCTAATTTAGGTCCTAATACTGGACAACCCCACCGAGAAACAGCACGACATATTGTCAGCTAATTGTTTAAACTGCTAATACTGTGTGAAAGGCAGCGAGTCTTCTAAGACCCTCAATGCTGCCTGGTGCAGGGTTCCACCTCTAATTCACGTTTGGTTCGCTATCAAAATAATGAGGCAAGCGCTGGAAACAGGAAGACAAGAAAAAGGTTTATTTCTCATGAGGAGATCACGTCAACTGCAGACACCGGGATGTCTGAGGGAGGTGTTCTGCTGATAACTCCTTTGGCTCTTCCTTTTATACAGGTTTGACACAATGCATTTGTTTCATCAACATGGTTACACAAACTTGGAGTCCCCGCCCCGGGCAGGTTGTCACACAAGCCCAACAGTAATTCTCTTCCCACCCAGGTCAAACAGAAAATCTTATCTTGCAGCTGGACCTTGCTTCAGGGTCTAAAACAAGTGAGACCGGCCAGATCTAAGAGTCCTCTCTGTTGATAAAAATAGGTCCCATTGTTGGTAAAAACAAGTATTGGTGTTTGCAGTGTAATAAATCATGTTGCAAGAGTCTTTTTGGTGTTTGGAACCTGTTTGGTTAACTAGGTGCAGTGAGGGGTAGACCAAAGGTTTGCCTGTAAACAGAGATGAGAGGAAAAACGAGTTTGTGGCAGCAAGTGGTGCTGAGGTTTGTTGTGGCAATAGAGTTTATAGCCCCCAGCACACATACCAGGTCAGTCAGAGGGTCAGAGGGATGCTAGTAAGGGCAGGGTGAAACAAAGGTGACCAACAGAGTACAAAATGGCTGTGATAGATTAAAATGACCGCAGCTTATGTGCACATAGAAATTTCCACCAGACAAGATGGCGCAGGCAATGTTCACGATTGTCGCTTTGCTTTTAACAACTGAACTCACCATGGTCAGACGCAAAGCGACGCTAGCCTCTGGAAGGGCTGCAGCTGGCACTACCGCTCCAGTAACCACTATGGATTCGTTTCTCCAGCGTGCTGCTGCTGTCTTGGAGAAGGAGATTGAGTTGGTTAATCGTTGCCTTTCTAGGTCACTGGTTACTGCTTCATTCCCCACGCATACAGATACACCCGTGTTACTGATTAGCTCGGACAACGATCCATCTAATTTCTTAAATATCACAGGAATGCATGATGGCAGTGGGACTACCCTTCACTCAGCCCAACGACGGCCTCTTTCTCCGACCATCATTATCGACAACTATGGGGGCATTGAAGCTAAATCAAATCAAGTGGTGGCGGCAGCTACTTCTAGCAAGCCTGCGCCATGACCAGATACATCCACGCAAGGGAGCTCTTTTCTGACTGATCTGGGTGGTACAGGGGCAGGCATGGGTACCAAACGGAAATCCCAAACTACGGGGGGGTAAAGCCAAAAGACTAAAACCCAACCTGCTCCCTAAAGCCCCAAACACTGTTACACCTACATTGTCCAAGTTAGACCTGATGGGTGCACTGGAATCCCTCCAGGTAACGATGCAGACCATGTTGGACTCTAAGCTGGTTCTGATATTCAAACATTTGGCAGCAATTGAAAAGAGTTTATTGGACCTTAAATGCCCTGCCCCATCAGAACCGACTGGAGGCCCAGTTGTCCAACCTGTACAAAGCTCTGTCCCAGACCCCCCTAATCTGGACTGCCCGGGGTCAGTCACAGCGACAGGGCTGACAAGTTACCCATTGCTGACGCAGAGTGGATTCCATCACCCCAGTAGTAGTCTGTCTCTGCAGTCACAGTTCCAGTCCCAGGTACAGATTCACCCAACAGGGGCACGGCCACAGAAGGGAGTGGAAGGTCAATCCCAAGATCTACCAGTAATACACCTGCCAGCGGAATCCACCCCATATGTTGTGGTACTGGGGAACGTGCCAACTCCCTCAAGGGGTAGAAAAGATGACTTCTCCCAGCTGAAGAATAAAGTCTTACATTGGCTATCTTATATATACATCTGGGAACAAGGGTGGGAAAAAACATTATCATGGTGCGAAGAGTGAGGTGGATTGGTAGCTCTCACATATCACTATTGGGGGACTGTGTTATTGTAAATTTCAACAGGCCACATCTAGCAGAAAGGATTCTAATTTCAAGGTTATATCCTGATCCCTCATGCTCCGAGTTGGCCATCGTAGCCCTGCCACTCAGGTTTTTTTATAAACCTGACCATGCAGGGAGTACACATATGAATCTTGTCGACACGGCGCCATTTGATGTCCTGCCGCAGAAAACTTTACCCTCTAGGAATGTTCACCCGAATCTGTTTGCAACAATAGCACACCCCGCAGAGATGCCTTTGTGCCAGCAGGGATATGGTCCATCGTCTTTGGAGCTGTCAAATAGATTCACTCCCCTGTCTAGATTGGATACATGTGACTGACTTGGTGGCTCCCCATTAACGGACCAGGTGAACCCTATAGTTCAGCAGGACTCTTCAGGGCAAAACCAGGAGAGTTTGTGTGGACATGACACCAATGTTATATCCTGGAATGTCGCAGGCCTGGCCAACAAGTTTGCCGACCCACTGTGGATATCATTTGTGGAACAATTTCAAGTGATACGTTTACAAGAAACATGGCTGGTAGATTGCAGTTTATTTTTGGAGGGCTATAAGTCTTTTTTTGTCCCGGCCTCCCCCTCAACGGCTGGCAGATTAAAGGGTGGTCTGGTTATTTTTATCTCTGTCGCTGTGGCTTGTCAGATACAGGTTTCGCCTTCATCAAGCCCTTGTATACAACATCTGGTTTTAAGAAAGTGTTCCAGAAAAATGGGCCTTATCAACTATTATAACTCTGTATCAAGTATGAATGGTGGGTGTAACATCAGCCTACTGGGTTCTTTTATAAGGCACCAATGTATAACTGAACTCCAAAACTTCATGATTACAGGGGACTTTAATATACCTCTCTGTGGAGACCCCATGGCTACCAGATTGGGTGATCTAGGTTGCCCTTGTGTGAGGGAGTTGCATTTTGAGCATTCTACCCAGGGGGATGCTCTGAATAACCTCCTACATGAATTTGATTTAATATCCCTTCTGTCATTTGGTGACCCTCGCAGTAAGGCAGCTGTTCCTTCCTTTAAAGGAAAAGGATGTGGCACAATTATTGATTTTATGCTAATCTCATCGCTCTTACATTCTTCATTCCGTGTTTTCTTTTATACAAGAAAGCTCTTACAGTGATCATAACCCCCTGTGTGTTGAACTCCGAGGACCATTAATGACATGTAAAAGGAGAGTTGTGGAAAAGGGGTCAACAAGACCAACTGATGGTAAAAGAAGGCTTAAATGGACACAAATTTCTCCAGATGCCTTTTATAAATCAGTCACAGAACAATGCGCTAGTGAACTGGCTATATGTACCTCGCCGCATGCTTCTTCAGGGGGGATTATCAGTGCCTTCAATACCATCTCTGCTTGAGTAAGTGACCTTTTAAGTGCTCCGGCCCGTAAAACAGTCTCCCTCACCCCCAGGTGGTTTGATTCTTCTTGCTCGAAGGTGGCAAGAACATTGCAGGAGGCTCTTAACAGGAGCCGAAGAAATCAGACCCTGATCTAAGCTTGCCATAAAGATTACAAGATGAAACTGTCTAAACGCAAATCTACTTTGAAGGATGAGGCTTGGAGGGAGCTGACCTAGGCTAGTACTTTGAAGAATAGCTCTAAATTTTGGAGCATAATTAACAGCCCCTTCCTTGAGCATGCTGAAGGTAGCGTCATATGCGCCCTCATTACGGAGGATGAATAGGTGTTGCACTTTAAAGCGATGTTTGCGAGCCCCCCAGAGCTGATTTGTGAGTCAGGTCAAAAAGTAGTTTCCACCACATTGACTTTTGGGTTGGGGGAAATTGAGGGAAGTATCTCTGGGCTGACAAGTAACAAAGCCCCGGGTCCTGACGGTATCCCCTCGGATCTTTTTAAATCTGATCCCTTGTTCTGGGCCCCGGTACTTACCACCATAATTAACGTGGTAGCAAGGACGGGTTGTCCTGAGTTTTGGGCCACCTCGACCATTGTGCCAGTCTTCAAGAAGGGGGATCGTGATAATACACATTGTTACAGGTCAATATCGCTGCTGGATTCGTTGGTCAAGGCGGTGGGCCGTGAGCTTTTAGACAGATTGACTGGTTGGGCAGAGGATCATGATATTCTTTCAAATGTCTAATGCGGGTTCCGCCCAGGCCGGTCCACTGTGGCCCAGTGCCTCAACCTCACTATGATCCTTAGCAAGTATACGGTTGCACGCCCTGGTACCATCTATTTAGCCTTCATGGACTTATCTTCCGCGTTAGATTGCGTGAATAGGACCAAACAATGGCAGTCCATGAAAGACATAGGGGTAGATAGTAATACCGTTCACTTTCTAGAAGACCTCCATGGCGCAACCAAGGCCAACATTAGATTTTCGCAAGACCTACCTGTGTCTTGTGATTTTGATATTATAAGAGGCGTTCGTCAAGAGTGTATCATGGCCCCCTTTTTGTTTAATTGATATATTACCGACCTAGATAAAGCCCTTTTGTCTACAGGGGTTGACTATTCGCACGTAGGCCGACGCGGCCTCTCTGTATTACTTTATGCGGAAAAATCTTCAGGTGGATCCCCACCGAAACCAGAAAGACCGTCACCCAGGCCCTCGTCACCAGCCGACTGGACTACGGAAACGCGCTATACGCAGGAAGCACTGCCAAACTTCAGAAACGACTCCAACGCATACAGAACGCCTCCGCACGACTCATCCTCGACATCCCTTGCCATAGCCACATATCCGCCCACCTGAGAAACCTGCACTGGCTCCCCGTCAGCAAGAGGATCACGTTCAGGCTCCTCACCCACGCACACAAAGCGCTCCACGACATGGGCCCCGAATACCTCAACAGCCGCCTCTCGTTCTACACCCCCCACCCGCCAGCTCCGCTCCGCCAACCTCGCCCTCGCCACCGTCCCACGGATACGCAGAACCACCACCGGAGGAAGATCATTCTCCTACCTGGCAGCCAAAACATGGAACTCCCTCCCCGCACACCTACGACTGACACAGGACCATCTCACCTTCAGGAAACACCTCAAGACCTGGCTATTCGAGCAGTAGCAGCACCCCCCACACCAGCGCCTTGAGACCCTCGCGGGTGAGTAGCGCGCTATATAAATGTACTGATTGATTGATTGATTGATTGATTGATTGATGCAGTCCTTATATCCAGGACTGCGATAGGGCTATAAACCATACTTGATGCCTTTTCCGCCTTTATGGTGGATCGGGACTTATCCATCAATGACTCAAAATCTTATGTCATGCAAGTGGGAACACGTCCCAAAATATGTTTCAATTCAGGGTAGGTTTGGCCAAGGTACCACCTACAGACGTTTTGTCATATCTGGGGGTCGTCTTGGATGTGCGTGGAAAATGGGGCCCACTCAAACAAAGAAAGAAGGGGGATCTGATGCGGGTAAACACGGCCATCTTCAATTTTGCATCTAAGTTAGGAAAGAGACCCATTGCAGCCCTGTTGAAGATTTATCAAGCGAAGAGTGTAGCAACAGCTTCCTATGGAAGCGAAATATGGGGGCACGTCACCACAGATGATCTTCAGGTAGTCGAGAACAGCTTTCTGAAATGTTTATTGGGTGTTCCCCGTGGCACATCTAATATGGTGGTACACGAAGAATTTAGGGTGCCTTTTTTAAGTGATATCCTGGCTCTCCGTCCCTTAACGTTTTGGTTAAAAACTTGGCTGAACAAGGAATTAACCCTGAGTCAGATGATTTTTAAAGAGTGTATGACCCTCGATTACGCACTCGGCATTCCATGGCTCAGATACATTAAAGGCAGCTTCGATAGGTTAGGCCGAGGCGAGCTGTACTCTAACCCTGATCTAATAACTAAACCAGATGTGGGGATAATATGGCAGTCCTTTGGCAATCTCGGGAAACTGGAGAGGGAAGAGCTAGAATTGCGTAAACCTAGTGTACATAAATTTATAATGTTAAAGACAACATTATTAACTGAGCCTTACCTCCTGGGGTTTTTTACCATTTATGAACGTTTTTTATTGACCAGGTTTCGACTGTATCTTTTTCACCTCCTGCTCGCCATACCAAGGGGAAGCAGTAGAGGGCAAGTGCTAGCACCCTGTGGCTGCGACAGTGAGTCTCCACAGGATTTGCTACACTTTGTATTATTTTGTCGATTCTATGAGGTCCCCCGGAAGTTTTTTATTGTGCCGATCTTGAACAGGATGGATTTTAAACAGGCTCGTCCAGCTTTCCTGTATTTACAATTGTTGAAGGAAGAGTGTATCTTTTTTGTTCTTGGTAATCTGAAATCTGTGGTAAAATCTAGGGCCTGTCTCGATTAAATACTAATATGCGCCAGGGTTTAAGTTTGCTTTTAAACCCAGTCAAAGGCCTGGGATGGTACAATCTTGTTGGCAGGCTTATAATTTATGACCTATGATTATTGGTATTTGAAATTTGTATTTGAAATCACCTACTTTTATGGTTTGCCAAGGAACTTGTTTTAATTGTGATGGAATTTTTTATTTTTATTTTTATGTAATTTTGGTGTGATGATATCCTTTATGGTTTTATATTTCTGAATCCGAATACAGTTTAATTGATTGATTGATTGACTCCACCTTAATCGGCTTCACCAAACAGCATGTACAACAGGTGGTCGGTCCTAGGCGAAGCACTACATCTCACAAACTGGGACATAGAAGTCACCGCATTCAGCTTGCCGAAATACCCACACGTTCTTATTCCTAAAAATCATAGGCAGGAGCCTATATCAATTCTTAAAGGCACAATAAACAAAAGCTCAGAAGGGAGAGGTAAATCAGAACGACCAAGAACTCCGATAAAAATAAGCATCTCATACAGTGACACGATATAGCAATGACAGTAGAGGAAGCTTAACTTCAATTTGTGTTTAACAACTCAAATTAACCCTCATTTTATGGAACATCGCAGAGTTAAGCAACATCTTTAGGGACAAGGCCACGCAAGATTGCCCTGCAAAGGGGGATATATTGTGTTTCCAGGAGACCTGGGCCAAGTCAACAACCCCAATTGGCGGCTTTTATGAACATCACTTACCGCGACTAAAAAGACCATCTTTGGATGCCCGTCAGGAGGTTTATCCATTTTCCTAAGCCACGCCTGCAAACTTAAAACCACAGCCATAAAAGTGGAAACTCCTGACCTCCAAGTCATAAAAATCGAGGGTCTGGGCAAAGGGCAACAGCCCCATCGCCTGTTGCTAATAAACTGTTGTATCAATCCAACAAAGTGTCAAACGCTACTTGCTATAGAAACCTTTATTAGTATTCTGGAAGATGTTCTCATTAAATTTGAACACCATAATGTGATTATTGCTGGAGACTTCAACACAAGAGGTTTGGACCATGTCCCGGCTGCACCCAGTACCGGGAAAAAGTCGGGGCCGCTGATTGCCCCTTATTCAAAATGCTAAGTTACTATCCACCCATGGAATAAAAAAAAATCAGCTGCCCCTCATGGACTTCCAAGCCAACTCTTAGGAATATATCCACCATAGACTACGTATAACTCAATGAAGAGCAGGCACATAAGCTGAGTGATTTTGCAGTGGATGACAGAGAGGAAAGAGATCATAGGCCACTCTGTTCCACCTTTAATCTGGCCCTGGAACTAGCGGAATAACAGGAAACAATTGGCGCAACCTCGGGGGATGAATGATACATAGTCCTTAAAAGACTAAAATGGACCGCCAACCTTAGTAACAGACTGCTGGAGTATGTAGCTGCAAAGGAAGAGGTACCTCAGACACAGCAGACAGTGAACATCACAAGTCATTGGGAAACACTGATAGCGGACTTACAGAAGAAACTGGGAAATGCCCACCAAACAAGAAGGAGCCCCAATGTAAAACAACCTTCTCAGCAGCCAATAGCACCGAAGTGCCTGAAACAATGTAAGCAAGCTCTGGAAAAGGCAATTAAGGCAAAAAAGAAAGGAGCCCACACGTCATAGGTGACCTCCATCTCTGCCCTGCGAAGCTTCTACAGGAATAAAGTATGGGAGTTGAAAAGACAGTGCACGGAAAAGAACTGGCTCAAGGTGTTCTCTTTAATTAAATAAAAAGACAACTCCAAGTTATGGAGATACATTAATAGCCTGAGCTCCCTAAGCCCACCCAAAGAGAACAGCGTCGCTGACAACGTGTGGGAACAGTACGTGAAGGGTCTGTGCACGAGCGAATCACACAAGGTGGGTGTTGCAAAGTCATCCTGTGCCCTCGGCCCCCCCAAAATGTTTGCTGACTGGTACTGGTGGTAACTGACTCTGACTGACCCTGGGCTCTGCCTAACCAGGCCCAGGGCCAGTGATATGCTGAAAACACATAGAAAACAGTGAAAACACCTACATACACAAGGGTACACTAAGGGTTAGGGTACCCCTGTGATTGGCATGACCTACCCCATAGGGCCCTAGTACTTAATAGGGCAGGGGGATTGAAACTACCTATCAGTCCCTAGTATATAATAGTGCATGGCGGTTTAGAGGGCAGCAGCCCTTTCTGCACTTCCATGTGTGCACTGCTGAAGTCTGAGGTCAGTTTAAAAGTGGCTCTGTGCTACAAGACTGCTTTTAAAAAGTAAATTGTGCCCAAAGTCGACTTTTGTGTTTGGGGCACTTAACAATGGTTAATCTACAATTTTTCAGCATATTAGGTATCCCCAGGGTCTCCCCTATGTGTCCCAGGGGTGGGGGGTCCCTTATAAAATGAGTTTTATATGCCCTGGGGAAAGTGAAATTGCACATTTTACTCCCCACAGTGTGATAAAGTGCTGGCCAAAATCGACTTTGATGGTAGGAACACTGTGGAGAGAGTATCTGTAATATTTCTGCATATTCAGAACCCCCAAAGTCTCCCCTAGGTATACCAGGGTTGGGGGTCCTGTAGATATAGGCAGAATACTTATAAAGTATGTTTTTATAAGCACTGGAGCTGGAAAAATGGCCCAAGTCATTTTTCCCATTGCAAATCCCTTGCCACATAAGTTAACATGTCAGAAAGTTATTAACTAATAGCTCTTGATAGGGGGGTATGGCCAGGGAGGCCAAGATGGTGGACGTGTTTCTGTGAGGCTCCGGCAGCGTTCCGCTCCACGGAGATGAATTGGTGCCGACAGAGTTCCCGGTGACATGCCCAGACACAATCAGAAGTCCTGACACTCGGATTGCACCCGAGGAGCCCGAAATTGCCAGAAGAGAATTGATTACCCCGCTGCGATCGAGCCCGGGGTCGAGGCGCCGGCTCGCAACATTGCCGCGGCTCCTTGTGACTGAAGGCCTCCTATCCGCGACCTGGGGCTGTCCTAATGGGCGGTGAGTGCCTACAACTATGGCAACTGGCGAAGGGGTACCCACGAGCCGAGATCGGACCCATCCCCCCCGCGGGGGTCCCAGGTGAGCGTGAGCCCCGGAGGGGCATTTTACCCGTGAAGGCCCCTGGTGGCGGTCTCCTGCGAGGCGGCACGACCCGGTGCGAACCCTGTGCCCCCCAGAAAGCAGCCCCATCACAGCTGCCCCCGCAAGTTGAATTGGGGGCGAAGTGCCAATCCTCTGACCCCATTGACCTGGCGCTGTCTCCCACCCCTTCCCCCCCACCCACATGGCACCAGGCAAAGAGGCGCGTGGCAGGGGAAAATCAGCTCTGCTACATGGGCTGACCATTACAGGCCAAAACGACAGCCCTCAGAGGAGACAGACGTTGCGGCGACGCCACAAGTTTAACCTGCCCAGGGCCCCGGACCCCCATGGCTGGGGGCTGAGGGGCGGATTGCGGCCCATAACACGGTGGCATAATCTGGTGATTGCTTCTCACCTACGGCCGTGTTGCGCCCCTAGCGGTGAGATCTTTGGGCCCTCTGGCTGCTGCCCCCTCATGCCACACTTGGGGGGCCCCCCTGCACAGCACCAGGCCTCGGGGCGCGCAATGGGAGGGTGAAGGGACAGATGCACAGTGACAAGGCAGAAACTCCAGACCCCGAGCAACCTATGGACGATGGTCGGTGGAGCTGTCCCACGCAGCTATACAGGAGTTTGGCTCTGGTTCACCCCTTGGCCGGCACCTTCCCAGCCGGACCTCAGACACTGTTTTTCCTCATCTCCCCGTTGTGCCTCCTATCCCCTCCCCCTCCTCTTCACTCCATTATTCTCCTCTACCTCCCCTGTTCCTTCCCTCTCTCCCCTATTCTTCTCTTCCCTTGCCTATTTTTTCATGCTATGCTTTTGTACTCATGTAATTCCTGTAACTAAGCTCCAGTAACTGATGTAACTGTGTGACCATGTTCTGAAACAATGTTTCTTCCTCATGTAAAGCGCTCTGGTACCTCTGGGACAAGCCAGCGCTATATAAAATTCAATAAATAAATAAAATAAATAAATAACAATAGTGAACAACAATCACAGCTCGCTACAATGACGGCCCTCCCCCAGCCGCACGGCACAGGGCGCCGAGCTGCACGGCGGGGGTGAGGCGCGGGAGGCCTAAAGTGACCCCTAAGCTGACATCTGGCCTTGGATGCGGACTACCTGATCTGTCCACGGAGGAATTGCATTGCTGCACGGGGGTCCCGCGGTTGCCGCGAGCCAGCACCCCAAGCCATAGGGGAAGCTTCATTGCTGAATCGCCCTTGAGGGGTTTCCCCTGCAAGATCCCTCCACCAGAAGCTTGAACCCCCAGAACCGGAAGCCAATGGAAGGATTGCGGCATGTGGCATGACAACATAGTCTGGAGGACACCTCTCACCGGATGCATCTCACTGACGGGGGTGTAGGACCGACAGACTTAGCAGGCCTACCGGACGGTGGCTCGTGGCTCTCATAGGCACCCAGTTCCCACAGAAGACGCGGGCGCGGCGGCGACTGCCATTTTGCAGCAACTCAATGGATACACCCCTACTGGAACCAGAGCCTCGCATGAGATGCCTATGGGACGATTTCCCCTCAGCCTAGCAAGTCGTGAGCATTCCATCTACAGCTAGCAACATTCCTAACCTGACCTCAACTATGGGGCGTCAGCGTGCGGCCACTGCTGGGCCACAACCGAGCTCAACCAGACCCTCCTCAGCCATTAGAAGATCTCCCACAAATGGCATTAATGTCGGCCAAGCTAGACCAGGTCCTGGCGGCCATAGAACACTCCAGGGTCTCTATGGAAGACAGATTTGGGGAACTGACCACAGACCTGAACCTCTTACGCGATGACCACCGTAAGCTATCGGATAAAGTCAAGCAGAGGGAGAAAACCATGCAAACGCTAGAACCTCAAATAAAGTCCCAGCGAACCTCCCTAATCGACCTTCAAACAAGGGTGAAGATACTCGAAGACAAAGCAGACGACATAGAAGAGCGTTCCCAGCAAAGTAATATTCGCATCCTCAATCTGCCGGAGGGAGTAGAAGGACTGGACCCCATAACCTACATTGAAGCATGGTTCAAAACTTTTTCACCCAGCAACCGATTGGACTCCATTCTTCTTGGTGGAGAGGGCGCATTGCGTCCCAGCCCTCAGGCCACCCCCGGGATCCCCACCCAGACCATTCCTAAAGGAAACTACTCTATTACCGTGACAGGGATGCAGTCCTCCGAGTAGCCAGACAGCACGGATCCCTCAGGGTGGACGATAAACAGGTCATGTTGTTCCGTGACTACTCTAAAGCAGTCCAACGACAACGCTCATCATTCCTAGATATTAAATGTCTGCTGCGTCACAAACAGGTCCAGTACACCCTTTTGTTTCCAGCACGCCTTAAAATTATGCACGATGGCCATACGCATTTCTTCTCGGACCTCAAAGAAACATATGACTGGGCAGTCCAACACTTGCAGGACACCGTGTCTACAACAAGGGACTCGGGCATCTAAAAACCAGAGGCGCCCGAAGACAAAACTCACTTTGAAATGATGGAACTCACGACCTGAATCGAACACACGGAGCTGCCCAGATCTAGAACAAATCATAGCTTAACGTAGGAGAGCACTACGGGCGGCAGTGCGGATTGGCCCGGTGGCAGAGAGCTCTGATGATGAAAAAGCCCCCCACATATTCACTCCAGAGGAAGAAGCCAGCGACTCAAACGTATCCCGAGATTGCTCGATCACCCCACCACTGGTGACCCCGCAGACGGCGGACACGCTCATATAATATGGGACGCTGCATTGTACCTGAATAGCCCCCCGGGCCCCAGTATGATCCCAGACTCTGGACACTAGCCTTTGTCATGCTATCTAGTCAAAGGGGTATCTACTAAAAGAGAACCGGGGCACACCATACCTGATTGAGCATACCGCACGATGCTTAGAAAGACCCGTTCGGCACCGCAGTTTATACACTTATGCTGCAACAGACCACATAGAGCACCACTAGAGACACAAAGAGACCACGCACCCTCCAATACCGTATTAGAGCATGAACATGCATTTTAGTTTGGACGTGTCTCCTCGAGTCCCTTTAGTTGGGAATTTTCCCTGCATTATAGTTACACCCCTTCCCCCACAGACTTCCCCAGATATCCAGCAAGACAGTGTGCAGACGGGCAGACCCACAGATCTTCGATGTCCGGCGATGATGCGGGGAGCCCCCAGGCGACGCCCTATCCCCTACAATGAGACAGCAACACCCGTGCACAATAGCACACGCCTAACAAGATACCTAACACTGACATCACAATCATAACGATCAATGTTAGAGGCATGTACACGGCGCGCAAACGGTCCCGCCATATACTCATATAGCAAAAGGCAACATGCACAAATAGCCGTGTTGCAGGAAACACACTTAACGGCCCCAGAAGCCGACTGCCTGTGGCAGAAATGGCAGGGAACCATCTATGCTACAACGTACTCTGCTTTAGCCAGAGGCATCTTAATCTGGCTCCGCCCTGGGACTCCCTTCCGGGAACTCAAATGCACGATCGATAAGGAAGGCCGCTACACACTTGTGGAGGGGCCCCTAGAAGGTCAGCCTATACTTTGGGGTAGTATTTATGACCCCAACATAGAGCAGGACAAATTTTGGGGACACCTAAATGTGGTACTAGCCCAATAAACATCCTCACCCTGGCCTCTCGGGGGCGATAACTGCACGCTAGACTCTCACCTTGATAGATCCCACCCTCCCCCTGCACACTCACCGGCGCATAAATAAGCAGAGCGCTTTCAAACATGGGTGACACACTGGGCGCTAGCAGATGTATGGCGGTTCCGGAATCCGGACACTAGACTCTACTCCTTCCACTCATAACCTGCGCGTGCATCTAGACAGGTTCCTCTGCTCGTTACCCATGCTTCCTAAAGTCCAACATTCAGATTACTTAGGCCGGGTCCTCTTGGATCACGTTGCCCATATCCTGACTCTCCGATGGCGGCCCCTTTACCTCCCAGTGCCAACATGGAAACTGCCCCGGAAATGCTTCACTGATCAGGTGTTTAGACATGACCAGGAGAATAGTATCCAATATTATTTCCGAATAAACACCCAGACAGCGACCTCTAGATCGCTGGAATGGGATGCCTTTAAGGTGGTCTCAAGGGGACAGTGTACACAGCAAATAGTGGGAATCCGGAAGACACTAGAAGCAGCGCTTCTGCGCGCAGAGACTACATTAGCAGCATTAACAAAGGAGGTGGATGTAAACGAGGCCACGTTAGCGCAAATAGCGACGGCCAAAACAGCGTATGCGGAGAAGTTAAGGGACCTGCGTAAATATAACTTCAAAGCGCATTCGGTCAGATCTCATAAAGAAGGGAACAGAGCAGGAACCCTCCAAGACACGAAGATCAAACCCATTACGGAACTGGTGGATCGGACGGGGATCCCCGACACTCCCAGGTAGAGATCCAACACAGTTTTCACGACTTTTACTCAGAAGCTTACCAAGACACCCGCACAGGAGAGACCACACTTTCTTTTTTTTAAACACACTTTATTAAGATTTTCCATGAGAAGGAGCAATGAGTTACAAACTGCATGAATCACATTAAGTATATATAGGGCAGAGGAGACAATGCAGGCATCTTGTGCAAACCTGTAAATAATGTAGTATATTTGTCAATACATTCTTAAAATGCTTCAGGACAGCCTGAAGGCCTCCAACCATGTACATTGCTATTTATTACATACCCATCCTTCAAAATACTTTACCCACGGGGAACAGAGGAGAGACCACACTTAATCACCCATTTCCTGCACCCCTTGACTATCCCGCGAATTTCCGAGGAAGACAGGGACAACATCGACGAGAAGATAGGATCCGCAAGAGTCTCCCATGCAATCCGTGCCCTAGCGTGCAATAAAGCCCCAGGCATGGACGGCTTTCCACTAGAGTACTACAACACCTTCTCAAGCCAACTGGTCCCCCAAATTACAGGCATGCTTGAAGACGCACTGCAGAGAGGTGAACTGCCGGGCTCCCTTAGAGAATTGGTCCTGGTGGTATTCCCAAAGCTGGACCATGATCCGCGACTCCCATCCTCGTACAGGCCTATAACACTACTGAATGCAGACTGTAAAATACTGGTAAAAATGTTAGCGGATCGATATTCCCAGATCCTTCCTCCACTGATCCACCCAGATCGGTGTGGGTTTGTCCCTGGCCGTAACACAGCCCAGAACTTATGCAGGCTCTTCCACATACAAGACAGAGCAGGTCCCCAGTTCCCACGATCGGCTTGCCTAATTCTAGATCTAGAAAAGGCCTTTGATACCCTCCTGTGGCCCTATTTGTTTGCCGTTCTCCAGTGGAATGATGTGGGCCCGACCCTGCTTGCATACACGCAACTCCTCTACAAGAACCTCAAAACAAAGGTTCAACTGGGAAAATATATCTCTGCCCCAATTTGGGTAGAGAGGGGTACACGTCAGGAGTGCCCCCTCTCCCCGCTGTTATTGCCTTGGCAATAGAGACCTTAGCGATACGTATGCTGGGGCATCCCGATCGATCGCTGATACAGTCCACAGCGTGTCATTGTATGCGGACGATCAATATATATATAATCTGATTTTGATTACCCGACGACTCGCGTGGATGTGTATAAATTCATTCGGAAGTTGAAACTTAAAAAAATTCCATGAACTCAAATCCCGGTCCAGAACGGAAACCACAGATGTGACATTCGACACTAACGAAACTTGTGGACTCTTGGTCGCAGACTTGGAGACCCTTGAAAATCTGAGGGATTTGGCAAAGGAATCGAACATATCTGCGGGCACATCAAGCCAAAGTATTTCGGCTGAACACTACGAAATGGATCGATCATTGGAAACCGACACAAATTTGAAACCTACTACTCCTTTCAAAGCAAAGTCAAAATTCATGCCCATTATGTCTCGTGATTCCATTGATGTCTTTAATGAACAAGTCGTGGCTCAAATCAAGAAACTGAACATTGACATCAATAAGCAAAAAAGGAAAATGACCAACCATGAACGGCAATACAACAAACTTATGACAAAACTAAAAAAAGAAAATAAAATAGTTATCAGAAACTCCGATAAAGGGGGAAATATTGTACTTTGGCCTATGGATAAATATTTGGAAGAAGCCTATTTTCAGTTGAATGATGTGCAATGTTATCGCAGAAGTACAACGGCGAAATATAAGGCCATGATAAATCAACTTCATTCAAATTTATTGGCCTGGAAAAGTGTGGGACTGCTATCCATGGATGAGTTTAAATATTTAAAGACAGAACACCCACAGACTCCATCCATGTATTTTATCCCTAAAGTCCATAAGAATATTCAGAAGCCCCCCGGAAGACCGATAATATCAGCTATCAATGGGCCACTCGAACATATGTCCCGCTATATTGACTTTTTTCTCCAAGACCATGTGAAGACACTAAAATCATTTGTGCAGGACACTGGGGATTTTATCAAGAAAATCGCTAACATCCAATGGCAGGAAGGGTATTTTCTTTTGGCCTTAGACGTATCCTCACTGTATACATGCATTAGGAATCAGGATGGGCTAAAAGCAGTTGATCATTTTTTGACAAACAGACCATTGCATTATGTACAACACAATAAGATGATAATGGATATGTTGGGGTTCTGCCTAGAGAATAATTTTTTCATGTTTAAACATCAAATGTTCCAGCAAATTCAAGGTGTAGCTATGGGGGCCAGCTTCTCCCCTAGCTACGCATGCCTGTTCATGGGCTGGTGGGAGGAGCTGGTCCTCATGAAAACATATGAGCAGACTTATAAAGAAAATATCGTATGCTGGTTACGTTATATAGACGATCTCTTTATTGTTTGGAAGGGAACCCAAGACATAGCAACTGAATTTGTTAAGTCATTAAATGACAACGATGTAAATTTGCAGTTTACATCTACTATAAGTAACAAAAACATAACTTTCCTAGATGTTCAAGTGAATATAACAAACAACTGTATGAACACTTCACTACATCGTAAGGAAACAGCAGGGAATACTCTGCTTCATGCTTCCAGCGCCCATCCCCCGCATCTAATACACAGCATTCCCTACGGGGAAATGCTTCGAATACAGAGAATTTGTAGTGAGAAAGAAGACTGCTACATTAAGCAACAGGAATGCAGACAGCGATTCCTCGATAGAGGATACACGAATACATCAATTAAAAATGCGATTGATAAAACTAACAGGCTTGCTAGATATGAGCTCACACAAAACGTGAAAGCAAGCAAGAAAGAGGAACAGACGCATACTGAACCCACTAGACTTATTCTAACTTATTCAAAGCAGGAGCAGCAAATAAGAACAATAATAAGAAGGAATTGGCCAATAGTTCACGATGACCCCATAATTGGTACACTATTGCCTAAACAGCCGGCCATTACATATAGAAGAGCGGCTACAATGGCCAATGTTCTAGTTAAGAAAAACCCTGAGGAAAGTGAGAAAGTGGGATGGTTGGTGGCAAGGAAGGGCTTTTTTAAATGTTCTGTATGCAAAGCATGTAACTATGCTTTAAATAGAACCACCTATCAGACAGCATTTAGTGGTGCGACAAGAGCGATCAGACAACATTTGACTTGTCGCACTGAGTTTGCAGTATATGTGTTACAGTGCACCTGCAACCTACTATATATAGGTAGCACGAAGTTACAAGTCCACAAGCGCATATTGCAGCACATTAGAGCCATCACCAACAGTGACACGAGCTACCCTGTAGCTAGACATTTCAAGGCGCATCATGAAAACAACTTAAAACATCTTCAATACTTTGTGATAGATGCGATACCCCCACTCGGCAGAGGGGGGGATCGGGAACAAAAACTCAGGCGCCTTGAAACACGCTATATTTTGGAGCTAGATACCAAATTTCCAGGGGGTCTGAATACTAGTGAGGATCTACACACATACCTTGACTAGAAAGTGCGCATTATTCAGATATTGGTGCTCTAGTTGCTTCTGCAGGTAATATTAAGAAATGAATATTAACTAGTGGGTAGGTGGTGACATCTGTTAGAATATGGAATTGTAGGTATGAACCATTGATTTTATACATCATGATTGTGTAGTAATTGGTAATTAATATTTAATATTTAATATTTAACATTTAATATTTAATATTTATTGTATTTTATTTAATATTTAATATTTATATGAAAGATACTCTTTTTAAATACCTACATTTTATGTTCTGCATATTTTACCACCAGCACATGAATCTATGTCTCTCCTTTTTACCTCATTGATTTTAGAGTTTATGTCTTATTGTTGGTTGATTCATTTAAATTGGTACAGACAACAATGATGGATTGGCAATGCTGGTATTTAACCTATTATGCAAGGAGAAGGTGTGTTTTTTTAAACGGATCACATGTTTATATTTTGGAATTTATTTATTTATTATATTCTTATTTAATTATGTATATACTTGTATATTTCTAAATTCCACACATGTGTGATTTTGACTGCTCTTTGGCAAAGTATACCCAAACAGAGATCTGATGCATTTGGCAGTCATTTAATCTCCCGCATTACATACGTTGTCTGTCCATAATACCACACCGGTCTCAACTAGCAAACGCATGGCACATGAATATCTCCAGTCCATGATACATTCTATCAGAAGATCCAGCTCAGACATTGAATAGTCTGGGACATAAGTAAATAATCCTTGTTATCGTTATTACAATTAAAGACTGAGGGAGGTCATATAGTTTCACAGCCCCTCAGCACAAGTTTTTTAGCACTTTTTGCACATATTTGCACTTAAATTATTTCTTTTATACACCGGTTCCTTCACTAATATTTTTAAAATAATTATTACACGGGTTTATTTTAGTTTCACACAGGTCCCATGTAAAACAATCTAAGCAAACAATCGGAAAACATACAGTCACTAGGCATTTAAGCCATTATTTAATTGTTTGATATGACTCTATGAACACAAAGTTGTATGAGTTTATCAATAATTGACATGTCAAAAACGTATTCTTACAAAAGGTTTGTCAGTGATAGAAATTGTGAAACCTATAGGTCTGTCTTTTAAATTAGACATTGCAGTAACGTTTCAATGTTTTCCATGTTTACTCACCATGTGACCATGTAATTTCACTTTAAAAACGTATCCTCCCCGTGTAAGCGCTGTCATGTGATCAAGGCAGAGGAGCTGCCGAAACGCGTCATGGTGGAAGGTGTGCTTGTGCTTGCGAAATAAAATCTAATAAGCACCAAATTGGGTCCATTCTCGCTTTTTCCAGCAGTCCAGCAAGGAGAAGTGGAGCGAGCGTTCTGCTGATATATATATATATATATATATATATATTATCTACTGGCGGTCGCCAGTAGATAGTTATAGTTAGGACCGTGTTTCCATAGGAAATCCGCAACATTCTATTTGGAATAACTTTGGCGCCGGTTGACGAATCCTCGCAAAATTTTCAAAATAGGTGGGGCGCTCCGCTCCTACCCTGAAAGTCTCAGGGGGAATTCGTCAAGCGGGAGCTGAGAAAAAAGGGGGGTCCCAAAACGCATTTTCCCCATGCATTTTCCCATAGGACCTTTAGTCGAAGGTACAGCCCGAACGGCTGAACAAATTTACTTGAAATTTGGCAAAGAGGTAGTCCTCAGGTCAGGCATGTGCCTTTTGCATATATGGTGTCAATCTGTTCAGTAAAAGTACATAAATATCTATATGCGCGCACGGTGCTCGCATGGGACGCGCACCTAATGTCCGCGAGCGTAATTCTGATTGGTGGTTAGATGTCAGTCAACATTCCAATCGGTCGAAATCAGGAAGTGTCGGACGCCATTTTGTGTGTGACAGTGAAAAAGAAAGGTGGAGAATGTGAAAAGGGGGCAGGGTAGAGAGTCCTGACCCCCTAGCCTTTGTCAGGGGGTCCCTGAAGGACCCCGAAGGGTGAAAAAAACCATTTTATTTTTTTTCAAAAAATCGCGTGATGTGCGCACGGTGCGCGCACGGTGCGCGCACCGTGAAATACCCTTAAAAAAAGAAAAAAAAACATTTTAAACTGTTTATAAGTTTATAGAAGATATTAACTATGCTGTTCAACTTTATCCTAATAAAAAAAAAAAAGAGCTGAGCCATTCCATATTACAGGATACAGTCAATCTATAACTATATACATAGGTAGTTTATTGTAAAATAAATATATAAAAAATATAATAATACATACATTAATTAGCATTTAAAAAACCTTACAAATTCACTAAAAAACCATAGGTTTCACACACGTTATAGTTAGAAATTAGCATTTAAAAAACCTTGCAAATTCACTTAAAAAACCATAGGTTTCACACACGTTATAGTTAGGAATTAGCATTTAAAAAACCTTGCAAATTCACTGAAAAAAACATAGGTTTCACACACGTTATAGTTAGGAATTAGCATTTAAAAAACCTTGCAAATTCAGTGAAAAAACCATAGGTTTCACACACGTTATAGTTAGGAATTAGCATTTAAAAAACCTTGCAAATTCACTGAAAAAACCATAGGTTTCACACATGTTATAGTTAGCTGGACATTTCACTCGTACAAAACCATTGAAATTCCCCCGTTATAGTTAGTTCAGCTAACTATAACTCGCGCGACCGCAATCCACTGCTGATGACGTCACATATTACATCACTGTATTCACTAAGATACTGTTAATAAGTCAGTTATACAATTAATTTTACAAAAAAAACCATCCATTTAGACACTTATTTACCCATTTATTCTTCCATTAACCTTTAGATATACATATATAAAAAATATTTATTTTTCAGAAAGACACATATTCACTGGATGATGTCATCAGTGATGTCATCTGAGATGTCATCAGTGATGTCATGAGTGATGTCACTGACCATGTCATGAGTGATGTAATATGTGACGTCATCAGCAGTGGATTGCGTTCGCGCGAGTTATAGTTAGCTGAACTAACTATAACGGGGGAATTTCAATGGTTTTGTACGAGTGAAATGTCCAGCTAACTGTAACATGTGTGAAACCTATGGTTTTTTCAGTGAATATATATATATATATATATATATATATATATATATATATATATATATATATATATATATATATACTGGCGGTCGCCAGTAGATAGTTATAGTTACAACCTAGTTTCCATAGGAAATCTCAAAATTCTATTTTGAATAACTTTGGCGCCGGTTGACGAATCCTCGCGAAATTTTCAAAACTAATGGGGCGCTCCGCTCAGCTCCTACCCTGAAAGTCTCGGGGTGATTCGTCAAGCGGGGGCCGAGAAAAAGGGGGGGTCCCAAAACGTGTTTTCCCCATGCATTTTTCCATAGGGCCTTTAGTCGCAGCTACAGCCCGAACGGCTGAACAGAATTACGTGAAATTTGGCAGAGAGGTAGCCATAAGGTCAAGGAAGTGCCTTTTGCAGGTCTGGTCTAAATTTGGTCAGTATTTCCTGAGAAAATAGCATTTAAAAGCATATCAATATCTATACGCGCGCACCGTGCGTGCACTGTGCGCGCACCCTGCCGTGCGCAAGCGCAATTCTGATTGGTTGTTAGATGTCGGTAAACATTCGAATCGGTCGAAAACCAGGAAGTGTCGGCCGCCATTTTGTCTCTCGCAGTCTGAGGGGGTTAAAAAAAAAGGTGGAGAACGTGAAAAGGGGGCAGAGTGGACAGTTCCTGACCCCCTAGCCTTGGTCAGGGGGTCACAGAAGGACCTCCAAGGGAGAAAAAAACAATTGTTTTTTTTTTTTTTTTAAATCGCGAGGTGCGCGCACGGCACGCACTGCGAACCGTGGGTGCTCGATGCGCGAAGCACACCGAGCGCCCACAGCGCGCGCACGGTGCGTGAAGCGCACCATGTGTGCACGGTGCACGCACCTCGCGATTTAAAAAAAAAAATAATAATTTCACGGAGCGCGCACGGTGAAAAACCTGAAAAAAATAATTAATAAATACATAACTTAGCATTTAAAAAAACGTACAAATTCACTGAAAAAACCATAGGTTTCACACACGTTATAGTTACGAATTAGCATTTAAAAAACCTTGCAAATTCACTTAAAAAACCATAGGTTTCACACATGTTATAGTTAGCTGGACATTTCACTCGTAAAAAACCAATGAAATTCCCCCGTTATAGTTAGTGCAGGCAACTATAACTCACGCGACCGCAATCCTCTGCTGATGACGTCAGATATTACATCACTGATGACATATGTGTCTTTATGAAAAATAAATATTTGTAATATATGTATAGCTAAAGATTAATGGAAGAAGACATGGGTAAATAAGTGTCTAAATACAGTGATGTAATATCTGACGTCATCAGCAGAGGATTGCGGTCGCGTGAGTTATAGTTGCTTTTGTTGTTTAGTTGTTTTTCTCCAACCTATGCCTGACTTTTGGTGGGTTGGTGGGAGGAACATGTCCTCAGGATCACCCATAAGACCATGTGGGATTCACATATCCGTTATTACGGCAGATACATTGACGACATTTTTATCGTCTGGGAAGGATCCAAAGAGGAGGCTTCTTTTTTTGTCACATCTATCAATACTAACATCATAAATTTACAATTCACGGCTACCATTAGTACTGAGAGGGTGGAATTTCTGGATGTGGAGGTCTTTATTTTAGACAACCACATAGAAACCAAATTACACAGAAAAATCACTGCTGGGAATTCCATCTTACATGCCAGCAGTGCCCACCCACCCCATCTCATACACAGTATACCTTATGGGGAATTTCTCCGCTTACGGCGAATTTGTAGCCGTGAATCTGACTTAGAACAATGTCAGAAAGAAGCATCTGAACGGTTCCTTGCTCGGGGTTATAAACAACTTCACCTCAAAAAAGCCCTTGACAAAGCTAATCTCTGTTCTCGGGAACTCTGCCTTTCCACTGAGCAACTTCAGGTCACATCCAACAGTTGTGAAGTAACAAATGAGGCCATGCAACCCATCAGACTAATTACCACATTCTGTAAACAAAACAAGACTTTTCGCAGAATAATTTACAAATACTGGCCAATTGCTCTGACTGACATGACTCTCAAATTTTTGCTGCCCAATCTACCCAATATTACTTTCAGGAGAGCGCCCTCAATGAGGGATGCTTTGGTTAAATCCAATCCTGAATCTACGGAAAAGACCACCTGGCTGTCACGTTCTGGTTTTTTAAAATGTTCATCATGTCGTGCTTGCAAATTTGGAATCAATGTTTCCGAGTACTACACAGCATTCAGCAACATTCCAGTACAAATAAAACACCACTTCACATGTCGTACTGATTTTGCAGTCTCTGTGCTTGAATGCACCTGCCACCTTAAGTATGTGGGCAGTACCAAATTACCGGTTTTCAATCGCATTCTGCAACACCTTCGTGCGATTGTTAACTCGGATTCCACATACCCTGTTGCTCGACATTTTAAAGCCATTCATTCTAACAAAATCTGTGACTTAAAATACTTTGTCATTGGGGCAGTACCCCCCTCAATTCGCGGGGGCAACAGAGAGAGACAACTTTGTCAGTTAGAATCCTCCTTCATTCTATTACTTGACACTAAAATGCCAAATGGGATGAATACAAGTGAAGATCTGCACAACTTTTTGTAAATATCTGTATTTGACAATTTGGTCTCCTTTTTTTTGTTGAATTGCAGTCTGTCAACCAGTCACTTCAACACCTAGATGTTTTATTCTTCACTGGCGGTCATTAAAATCAGTTTTATTCTTAAAGGATTAATACTTTTTTGTCTTCTGTTTCACCTCTTTCTTTCTTCCTTTCCTTTGTTATATTTTGTTTATTTCCCCTTTCTTTTATTTTTATCTCTCCTCTTTACTTTGATTCAATGATACTATACCGTTTTTTTGTTTAAACTTTATTCAACTTGTTATTCTGAGAACATGAGTGTGCATTTCTATTATAACCAATCAATGAACTTTAGATCTTTTTTTAGTACATCCAATCATGGTTGTGATGAACTATTAGCATTATAGCATTTTGGGGCACTTGCCAGATATTCATTTGCTGTTACATGCTTATTTCTGTGAGTTGTACTAATTATTGTTACTTTTTGTTGGGTTATTTATTGTTCTGAATTGAATCCATAACACTTTCACGATGATACACTCCCACTACTTTAGTATTTTGTTTATGTTTACTGTGAACAAGAGATTTGATTGGGTGAAACAATCTTTTTAAAGGAAGGTCCGGCATCAGCGCGTCAGGTGATCAAGATCGCGGAGGCGATCGAAACGCGTCTGAGGCGGACACTTGTCTGACAAAATGAAATAAATGTCAGGACTTGAACCGTGAAACCGCTTGGTGTATTCTTTTTGGACGGCAGCATCGAGCATGGATTGAGGTCCGTACCTGTTTTCTAACTCCCCTGGGTGCAATCGGGAGATCAGGACTTTGTTTGTATATATATATATGTGTATATATATATATTATCTACTGGCGGTCGCCAGTAGATAGTTATAGTTACAACCTAGTTTCCATAGGAAATCTCAAAATTCTATTTTGAATAACTTTGGCGCCGGTTGACGAATCCTCGCGAAATTTTCAAAACTAATGGGGCGCTCAGCTCCTACCCTGAAAGTTTCGGGGGGATTCGTCAAGCGGGGGCCGAGAAAAAAGGGGGGTCCCAAAACGCGTTTTCCCCATGCATTTTTCCATAGGGACTTTAGTCGCAGCTACAGCCCGAACGGCTGAACAGAATTATGTGAAATTTGGCAGAGAGGTAGCCATAAGGTCCATGAAGTGGTGTAAATCTGTTCAGTATTTCCTGAGAAAATAGCATTTAAATCAATATATATATCTATGGGCGCGCTCCGAGCGCGTACCGTAAGCTTACCGTACACGCACGCTGCCGTGCGCGAGCGCGATTCTGATTGGTTGTTAGATCTTAGTAAACATTCGAATCGGTCGAAACCAGGAAGTGTCGGCCGCCATTTTGTCTCTCGCAGTCTGAGGGGGTGAAAAACAAAGGTGGATAACTTGTAAAGCGGGCAGGCTGGACAGTTCCTGACCCCCTAGCCTTGGTCAGGGGGTTCCAGAAGGACCCCCAAGGGCAAAAATGTATTTTAAATTTTTTATGAAAAATCGCGGAGTGCGCGTAGCGTACGTGCACGGTAGAAACGGAAAAATTCCGCGAACTACGTAACGTAACGCGAACTACGTAACGTGGGCGTTCGGTGCGCTTCGCGCACCGAACGCCCACAGCGCGCGCACGGTGTGCGAAGCGCACCGTGCGCGCACGGTACGCACACGGTGAAAAACCTTCAATAAATAAATAAATAAATACATAACTTAGCATTTAAAAAAACGTACAAATTCACTGAAAAAACCATAGGTTTCACACATGTTATAGTTAGCTGGGCATTTCACTCGTGAAAAACCAATGAAATTCCCCCGTTATAGTTAGTGCAGGCAACTATAACTCACGCGACCGCAATCCTCTGCTGATGACGTCAGATATTACATCACTGACGACATATGTGTTTTTCTGAAAAAAAAATATTTGTAATATATGTATAGCTAAAAATTAATGGAAGAAGACATGGGTAAATAAGTGTCTAAATACAGTGATGTAATATCTGACGTCATCAGCAGAGGATTGCGGTCGCGTGAGTTATAGTTGCCTGCACTAACTATAACGGGGGAATTTCATTGGTTTTTCACGAGTGAAATGCCCAGCTAACTATAACATGTGTGAAACCTATGGTTTTTTCAGTGTATATATAATATATATATATATATATATATGTATTATATATATATATATATATATATATATATATATATATATATGTGACATAACGGCTGATCTGACCCCCATATGGACAACACTACAAGAGTTTGCAGAGGTTTTGGGCTTCAGAGTCAACTGGAGCAAATCCACGGTCTACCCCCTTAGTCTACATCTACCCCCCTGGACCTTACAATTGGGACCCAGAGGATCACCTGGAGCCATGCTGCCCCCAGGTACCTCAGAGTTAGGCTGTATCATTCCTCGCAGGACATGTACGATGGGAATCACCGTAAAACCCTGGCTGGCATACGGGCGGCCGTAGAGTTCTGGAAGACCCTTCCCCTGGCCCCCATCGGGCGGGTGGCCCTGGCTAAAGTGATTATTGTCCCTCGGCTGCTATATCACTTTGCCAAAATCCCAGTCATTCCGCCTTGCCCCTTCTTCCGGGAACTAGATACCTTCCTCACCTCTCTCATCTGGGGAACGGGCCGGGACAGAGTAGCTCTACCTAAGTTGTATCTCCCGATTGATCAGGGAGGGCTGGGAGCTCCAGCCTTTGAAGCCTATTTCCTCGCGGCGCAACTTCAGTGGCTTTCGGACTGGACTGCGGAGCGCCACATGGGTGAGACAACCTCCGACACAGAACATATCTCTCTTCCACTAATCCGACGTCTGCTATTACCGGGCACGAAACCTCAACGTACATACCCGCTACAAGTAACGGTGGCTCGCGCCTGTATGTTGCGCATACACCGCATGTCTAGAGGGAAGTCACCATACTCCCCATTACATTCGTTGGTGGGGTTCCCACATCGAGAGAATCACTACAAGGCGCAAACCCTACAAGCATGGACAGACAGCTCACTAACGGAATGGGAATCCTTGTTTGAGGTAGGCCAATTGTGACCATACGAATAGTTAGTAGAAGAATACAATCTCCTTCCTGGGCAATTCCTACTACACTGACGACTGTTGGCTAGTAGCCGCCCATTCTGGGACCCACTCGCAGGAGAACCACCGATGCAGCCAGTAATACACACCATACTACATATGGGGGCGACAGACATCTCGTCACATGGCTGTATAAAGCTACCCGAGAATTGTTATTTTAGCCACTGACCTCACTACAGCAGACCTGGGAGGAAGACCTCAACAGACCACTACATGACAAGGAGTGGGCGCAGGCTCTACAATTCCCCCAAAAAGTCTCCAGAAACGTGCGATTCAAGAACATACAATTCAACATCCTACAAGACTTCCCAGGATGGTGTTAATAAATCCAACAATATGTTGAATTTCTCCAATATGTACGTACAAGAAGTTATAAGACTTGCTTGTTTGTAAGTCCCAATTGAGGCTTCCAGTAGTCTGTCCTGATTGATCAGAGTTAAGGGGATAAGCTGTCTTCTTTGGGGTTGAACAGATCTGCTGGGAGGGCAGGGTTCTGTTGCACAGGAATGCCAGAGCAGGTGGAGGAGTCGTAAACCATGGACTTCAAGAGAAGGGGAGGACCCCAGTATCATTTACAACCTTACCCTGTTCATCTCCAGCCAGATGCTAGGATTAAGGAAGGAATGAGTTGATGCGGGGGAGAGAGACTATGGAGATTAGCCATCCTAGGGGTGTGTGTAGCCAGCTCTTCTCTCCCTGCTGAAAATTCTGACATATTGAATTTTGGAAGAATAGTGGTCTCTGGGTTGGCATTTTGCCACACTCTGCAGGAAGTAGTCAGACCTTTGGGTGGAAACCTGCAGCCCATTGGACAGGAGTGACGCCCTGCTTGACCCAGAGAAGTTGGAATAAGTATCCAAGACGGGCAGAGCCCCTCAGACCTGCTGCTTGAAACTTAATAGAATCAGGAGGATGTTCGCTGAAGAGTTTGATGTGCATTTAAAAAGGCCTGCACTCTGAAGATTGCACCTTTTGCACCATCTGAAACTACAGCCCTGTGGATCAAACCTGCTTCAAAAGGACTAAAGAGTGGACTCCTTGCAAGCTATAGGTTAACAGAGCTCACCTGGACCATCACCACAAAGAATCCCCAGCCTGGAGTACTATCAGTGGATTTGTAAGGGTTTTGTCCAAGTGGATTGTGGGAATTGAAGTCTCACACTTTCAAGGACCCTCTTGGAGATTCCAGAACCTAGGCTTGTGTGTTGGATACTTTGGGACCCGCAAGAAGAACTTCAGGAAGGAGTTTTAACAAGATCCAACTTGCTGGAGGGGCTGCACAAGCATGGTGAGAGATCCTCCAGAACAACTGCTAAAGGTGAATGTGTCCCTGTCAGAGGCAATGAAATGACCAAAAGGGGCACTGTTGGTTTCTAAGCAATAGAAAGTGACTAACCTTTAAAAATTCATATCTCTGGTTCCCTACAGTGGATTTTCTTTCATTTTGGTGTCATTTAAAAGATACAAATATTTCTTACTATTATAAATTGGTGTTGGATTTTAATTTTGTGTTGTGTCCTAATTAGTTACTGAATTGGTATTTTTAAATGCTTTACATACCTGTCTATGCAGTTACGCCTGCCTGCTCGCAGCCGAGCAACCAAGGGTTGAGCATAGGAATAATTTTCTAAGACCTATTCCGAGCCCTATACTGTGTTAGTGGCCTTATTGCCAGTGATAGATATATATTTGCCCCTACTAATAATCCACTTTCCAACAGTGGGCCATTACACCATTGAATGGTCTCGGGCTGCAGCTGAAGTCCCCAAACCTCAACTCAAGAGCTTGCAGGAAGAAGCCACAGTGTTTTGTCGATCTTATCGGTACACAGAGGAGGAGATCGGCAGGTACATCAGTGCAATAAAAACCGATGGGGCCCCAGGGCCAAACGGCATTCCTGCCCAAGTATTTAAGTCCACCCTAGCATTTTTCGTACCTATTTTCACTCCACTATACAATCACTCATACGCCACAGCAACACTACTGCAATCCTGGAAAGGTTCAATCTTGTTACCAATACACAAGTGAGAGACCACTCTAACCATGCCAACTATAGGCTAATAGGCCTGCTCGACATGCCATCTATTACTAAGGGACCTAGAGGACTGGGTGGACAATAATGGTACCCTCCTGCCATATCAGACAGGCTTCGGGCAAACAGCTCAACAACGGATAACATCTTGGCATTGTCCTACCTCTCTAAGCAAGCGGTAAAGATAAACAATCTGCCCCTGTTTTGCTGTTTCATAGACTACACGACGACCTTCAATACAGCCAAATGAGGAAGACTATGGGCAAAACTCTAATCCTGGGGGATCCTAGCGACCCTTTTAAAAGCGATAAAAGCCCTCTATGAGGGGACATGAGTCTGGGTCAAACTAAACCCCACAACCGCAACCTCGAGAGTTGGAACTAACACCAGACTAAAGCAGGGCTGTGTTCTTGCTCCTCTTAACGTATATACAGCAGACCTGGGACAAACTTGGAAAGACGCCAGCCTAATACCTCCGAGATTGGGCAAGATGACCCTTGCTACCCTCCAGTATGCAGACGACACAGTGGTCATGGACCACACCAGGGTGGGGCTCCAAAGTGCTCATATGAGTACAATCAATCAGAGCATTTAAAAGCGCACTACTCACCCGTGAGGGTCTCAAGGCACGGGGAGTGGGTAGGGTGTTGCTACTGCTCGAACAGCCAGGTCTTGAGTAGCCTCCTGAAGGTAAGTAGGTCCTGGGTCTGCCGCAGGTGGATGGGGATGGTGTTCCAGGTCTTCACGGCGAGGTGGGAGAAAGATCTGCCACCGGTGGTCGCTCCTCGGATGCGGGGGATGGTTGCGAGTGTGAGGTCGGCGGAGCGGAGTTGGCGGTTCGGGGTGTAGGTGAGTCGTCTGTTGAGGTATGCCGGTCTGGTGTTGTGGAGTGCCTTGTATGCGTGGGTGAGGAGCTTGAAGGTGATCCTCTTGTTGACGGGGAGCCAGTGTAGGTTTCTTAGGTGTGGTGTGATGTGGTTGTGGCAAGGGATGTCGAGGATCAGACGTGCTGAGGCGTTCTGTATGCGTGTAGTCGTTTCAGGAGTTTGGCTGAGGTTCCTGTGTAGAGGGCGTTTCCGTAGTCCAGTCTGCTGGTGACGAGGGCTTGGGTAACCGTTCTTTTTGTTTCGATGGGGATCCATCTGTAGATCTTGCGGAGCATGCGGCGGTTGTTGAAACAGGAGGATGAGACGCCGTTGACTTGCTTGGTCATGGAGAGTGTGGAGTCGAGGATGAACCCCAGGTTGCGTGTGTGGTCAGTGGGTGTTGGTGCTGCTCCCAGAGAGGTCAGCCACCAGGAGTCGTCCCAGGCTGAGGGGGTGGAGCCAAGGATGAGGACCTCCGTCTTGTCAGAGTTCAGCTTCAGACGGCTGTTCTTCATCAATTCAGCGACGGCCTTCATTCCTTCGTGGAGGTTGGTTTTGGCAGTGATGGGGTCCTTGGTGAGGGAGAGGATCAGCTGGGTGTCGTCGGCGTAGGAGATGATGTTGAGGTTGTGCAGTCGGACTATGTGGGAGAGAGGTGCCATGTAGACGTTGAACAGTGTCAGGCTGAGGGAGGATCCTTGGGGTACGCCGCAGATGATCTCGGTGGCTTTGGATCGGAAAGGCAGACACTCTGGGTTCTGTCGGAGAGGAAGGAGGTGGTCCATTCCAGAGCCTTGTTTCGGATCCCTGTGTTGTGTAGGCGGGTGTGAAGGGTGTGGTGGCAAACTGTGTCGAAGGCGTCTGAGAGGTCCAGGAGGATGAGGGCCGCAGTTTCACCGTTGTCCAGCAGGCACAGAGATAACAAAAGGAAAAAAGGCAAAATTAGGTCAGTGGGAGACAAAAATACACAAGAGGCAGCAATACAATGAATACAGCAGTACCGGACTACCGAGGCAGAGGGGCCTCAAACCTGCGGCAGCGGCGGTGTCAAGCAGCAGAGCCACACAGTCACACTGGTGGAGCTGTGCACCGTGGGGGAGCGGCCTGCCTGAAGACAGGGTCAAGGGTCGCTCTCCTCACTGCGCAGTGGCCGTCATATAAGGGGAGGTGGGAGGGAGGAGCAGCTGGGAGGGAGGAGCAGCTGGGAGGCGGGAGTGGGGCGACAAATAGGCGTGCAGGGGGCAGGGCCGCAGGGGACGCAGCGGCGGGAAAATGGGCGAAATAAGGCAAAGGGCACCAGGGGGCACAGAAGGCAAAAACAAGGGGGGCACAGAGATAACAAAAGTAAAAAAGGCAAAGTTAGGTCAGTGGGAGACAAAAATACACAAGAGGCAGCAATACAATGAATACAGCAGTACCGGACTACCGAGGCAGAGGGACATCGAACCTGCGGCAGCGCCGGTGTCAAGCAGCAGAGGCACACATTCACACTGGTGGAGCTGTGTGGTGTGGGGGAGCGACCTGCCTGAAGACAGGGTCAAGGGTGGCTCTCCTCACCACGCCGCGGCCGCCATATAAGGGGAGGTGGGAGGGAGGAGCAGCTGGGAGGTGGGAGTGGGGCGACGAATGGGCATGCAGGGGGGCGGTGCCACAGGGGACACACCGGCGGGAAAATGGGCGAAATAAGGCAAAGGGTACCATGGGGCACAAAAGGCAAAAACAAGGGTGGGCACAGAGATAACAAAAGGAAAAAGGCAAAGTTAGGTCAGTGGGAGACAAAAATACACAAGAGGCAGCAATACAATGAATACAGCAGTACTGGATTACCGAGGCAGAGGGGCCTCGAACCTGCGGCAGTGGCGGTGTCAAGCAGCAGAGGCGCACAGTCACACTTGTGGAGCTGTGCGATGCGGGGGAGCGACCTGCCTGAAGACATGGTCAAGAGTCCAGAAGGGTATAACAAGGAACACAGCCTGCAAGTAAATGAGAACAAGACAAAGATAATAACCTTTGGTAAATACCATCACAAAAAACAAGCATTCTGGACTTTGGGCGAGCACCGACTTAGGACAGCTACATCCTATAATTACTTGGGGGTATGGCTAACAGAGAGGGCTACAGCAGCCAAACGTATAAAGGAGCTAATCCTGAAAATCAACAGAATAATTCTCTGACTTAGCCTTCGCCTAGCACACCCATCCGTAGAGCCCATGTTGACAGTACTCAGGGCAAAACTAATCCCAGCAATCAATTATGGCCACCTAGCCTTCCCAGGCGCATTAGAGTAATCCATCACCACAGTCCAGACAAAAGCCTATAAGATCATGATGCATGCACCTAGACAAGCAAGGAATACCAGGCTAAGGCTGGAATTAGGACTAAACAGACAGGATCTGGCATTACAGGGAGACCTAATAAAATATTATATCAGAGTGCTTAAAGCCCCCGACACCACCCTCAAACATTTCCTGAAAACGATTTTCATGGCAGCGGGCTCTCAATGGCACTTTAAGCTGGACAAAGCTGTAGGATCATTGAAAATAGAGGCAGAAAGCATGTCCTACATGAAATCTCACACATCGCTTGGGCTAATGTAGTGAAGCACCAGTCCAGTCCATCTCGTTTGAACTGGATCGTGCTTCACTCCGCTACAACTCCTAATCACTGGCACTTGACAGTTCATACATCCCTGAGAAAGCTCAACCTTACCTGCGAGACCCACTCTCAGCCCAAGCCAGACGGGAAATCCTGTTCCTACGCCTCATTGCCCTCAAGATCCTGGACTTAAACCCAACATGGGCTCGAAAAGACAACACTGTCTCTTGCCGGCTATGCAACTTCCATAGAGAATCCTGGCTACATCTCTTATGCTACTGCCCCACTCTGGCCAGTGATCGCCATCACTTGCTACTCCACATCCTAAGGGACAAGGGCTTTAGAACCTGCAGGGACGCTTCAGATTGGTGCTTTTCAGAAACTACTACCTGCTTACTTGCCAGCAAGTTTATCCATCAAATTAAAATCGCACTTGACATCCGGCAACAGGTAGCAGAAACTAGGGTCGACATCATTCAGCAACTGAATCATCCTGCTCCCTAGCTCCGATGGATGTCACTCAATCCAGAGGCTTCCTCACATGCACTATGTGAGCCGAAAGGTAGTAGTGGTGCCCAGTATGGAGCACACCAAGAACTCCCATCAAAGTTAACCGACTCAATTCAGGCTACGACCCCGACGGATCCCATAAAACCATTGAACTTTTAATATGTCTATGCAAAATTGGAGCGAACTATCATTATAAAGGAGCTGATCGCTCATTTTTAATTCTTTTTTTAATCAGTTTGTAGTCTTAGAAGGACACAAAGTAGTAATCGGGGCACACGCAGGCACGGCACATTTTTACCTTGAGCGCTGGGAAGCTTCATGGGGAGGGCAGATGGCTGGAGGGGTGTTGCTCAAGTGTTTTATAGTGTAAAGATTTCCAGTAACCGTACGGCTAATACATTTTACTTACTTACACATTTGTGGTACGAAAAAAAAGAAGAAAAAAAAAGCTGTTCAAGTGTAACTATTTGTGGGATTAGAAACCAATGACAGCATGAAAGAAACTGATTATACAATTGGGCACTTAGCCTGGCATGTAATGCATTATGAGCAATGTGTAGGAATGAAAACTGAGGCCACGGGTTTATAAAACATGCGAAGAGTCCCATATGTCTAAGAATGACAGAGTTTAATTATACAAACACAATAATGGCATGTATTTAAGAGGGACTCACATAACCGTGAAAAAGACTTGACTGTCGAAACGCTTTGGTGTACCGAATAAAAGATTTATTTTTGCAAACAGATTCCTGGTAGTGCAGCATTATTTGTCTTGTGGACAAATATATATTCTCTCTCTCTCTCTCTCTCTCTCTCTCTCTCTCCGTCTCTCCGTCCCTCCACCTCTCTCTCTCTCTCTCTCTCTCTCTCTCCGTCCCTCCGTCCCTCCACCTCTCTCTCTCTCTCTCTCTCTCTCTCTCTCTCTCCGTCCCTCCACCTCTCTCTCCCTCTACTAGTAAAACTCTCTGTATTGTTTCGGACATTTATATTTGGTAAATCAGCAAGCCTACCTCGGTTCATTCCTCCATATAACAGGGCAGAGTGAGATCAGAGTAGAGCATCATTTCCTTGTGTATGCAGTAGAATTTGATTTCCATCTCTGGTTTCTGAAGAGAACCGACAGGCAGATGTAATCTCAAAAAACTAGTGGTGACAGCAACCCTACCTTGTACTCTCTCTCCATGCAGGTCTTGTGGTGGGATATCCGGAAGATGAGTGAGCCAACAGAAAGACTGGTCCTTGACATCACCAAGAAGGGCAATATAGACAATGCCCTAGGAGCAATCTCACTGGAATTTGAGCCTACCATGGTAGGTTCCTTCTATTTGCTACACATAGGTAGTGAGATACTTCTTTTGATGTCATCACTAGTAGTCCTTATTATCTGATGCCCAATGCGATTCCCCACTTAAGTCTCCCGCAATACTATTGCACTCTTTTATGCAACCCAGATTGTTTTCCTTCACTTGCCAGTTTTGTCTTCCATACATTTGTTCTCCTTGTGTACATAATCCCAAATTTCCTCCTGTGTTTAAAATTGTTATTGTTTTCAAGTGAGGAAACATAAACATATAAGAAATTGCTGGAGCAGGGTGGGCGCACACTGCATCACATCCCAGCACTCAGTTTGCCCCGATGCATCATATTAAATGCAGTGCATGATAACACTTAATTCGGTGTCAGGCTTTAGTTTTTCACCCTTGTTGGTGCAGCCAGTGCTGTGTATCTCTAGACACGTGTTTCAGGATAGTTGTCCTTCTTCAGTAGAGAGCAACACATTCTTTTTTGGGGTGCTGGAAATGCTGCCCAAAGTCTTCTCAGGTCTCTCTACCACTCGCTGGGCACAGGTGCATCAACCAGAGCTCGTCAGACCATTAGCTCAAGGGAGCCTTTTCAAACAGGAGGAGGGTGGGCGCACGCTGCCTCACATCCCAGCACTTCAGCAACATTTCAAGTAAACATTTAAACTGAACTGCATTTACCAGGATGCTAAGGGGTGAGCTGTGCCTGGAGGTGAAGCAGTGTGCTCCCATCCTCCTTCTGTTTAAAAAGGCTCCCTTGAGCCACTGAGCTGACAAGCTCTTGGAGATGCACATGTGCGCCAGGGAGAGGTACAGAGACCTGAGAGGATTATGGCAGCTTTCTCAGCAACCCCAGATGAATTTCGTTTTTATCATTACTGATGAAGGATAATATCTAGAAACCCATGTGTCTAGAGATTAACAGCACTAACCTGCACCAACTTTGGTGAAACACCTCAGCAACATTTCAAGTAAGCATTTAAACTGAACTGCATTTACCAGGATGCTAAGGGGTGAACTGTGCTGGGAGGTGAAGCAATGTGCTCCCATCCCCCTTCTGTTCAAAAAGGCTCCCTTGAGCCACTGAGCTGACGAGCTCTTGGAGATGCACCTGTGCGCCAGGGAGAGGTACAGAGACCTGAGAGGATTGTGGCAGCTTTCTCAGCAACCCCAGATGAATTTTGTTTTTATCACTACTGATGAAGGATAATATCTAGAAACCCATGTGTCTAGAGATTAACAGCACTAACCTGCACCAACTTTGGTGAAACACTTCAGCAACATTTCAAGCAAGCATTTAAACTGAAGTGCATTTAACAGGATGCTAAGGGGTGAACTGTACTGGGAGGTGAAGCAGTGTGTCAGACAACCCTGCCAGGAAGTTGTTTATTTCAGGAGTTATTTGTAGATATGTACCCCTCACCGTGCCCACTGAAAGTAGTAGCTGTTGGTGCCTTATAATAATACATTATTTATTATGTGCAATCAGCACACAAACCTTGTGTATCAGAACGTAATTTCATCAGTCATAATAAAGAATAAGATGAACATTAGAAAATCCCAAATCATTTTATATCGCAATTGTTATTTGTTTTGCAGTTTTATATAGTACAAACTCGACCCAGCTTGAGCGCTTTACATGAGCACCAGTTACATTACACAAGAAAACAGTCACATTTGTGTAGGCACAGGGAGATTAAGTGATTTGCCCAGAATTGCAGGATGATGAGCTGATGCCGAGACTCGAACCTGGTTCCCCAGTTCCAAAGTTGTGAGCCGTAACGCCACATCCTCCCTGTTGTCTGCAATGAATTGGTCTAAACTCTACCTAACGCCTACATCTATAATATTATCAGCATCATGGATATTGTATTAGCTTAACAATTAATATTTTCACAAGTATTTGATAATTATATTATAGAACAGTATATTTCATTTGTCTTTCCCAAGCCATGTACCATCCCCACATACCTTAGAAAGGTTCGAGGCCGGCAGTTGGACAATGGCTCTCTGGAAATTCCCGCAAGCAAACATTCTTAGAACTCTTTATACCTTTCTCTCCAGTGATTCTCTATAAAGAGAGGAGAGTGAGTTGTCTTGCCGTCTCTCGTATGTGCTTCGCAGAAAGGCCAATGCTTCAGTTAGAGACCTGTCTAAAATGAAAGCAAATGTATTGAAACATGCTTCCTTCCACATTTGCTTGGTGGCTGGGCCAGATGGCCATGTAATGTTACTTACTAGACATAGCTATCTTGTCAGGAGAATGGAAGTTTCCTCTCCACTACATTTCCGTTATTTTTGTTAGTGAGACTAATGTCAATCTGCTTTTAATATAATATTGCGCTCTTGCACACTGTTTTCTGTTCTAACTATTCAAAGTATTAGTTACCTAGGCCCTACGCCTTGCACATACACAATCTTATGAGCTAGTGCATTCATGTTTGATTTGTTTAACATCCATGTGTCATCAGAAAAGCCCTACCACATATGTTAGTTGATCTTTTATCAAATACTGGGCGCTAATTTTGTAGTTTCTACCAAATGAGAATATTACTATTGTAAAATGTGGGCTTCTTTTGTGAGGTTTTTCATGCTTCAATTGGAGGGTTTAGTTTGTAGAACTAATTGAGGCGACTAGGTTATGCAGCATGTAATGGGCTGGTGTACATGTCCCAACAACTAACTCAAGTAACATTGCTTGATCTATTTTCATTTTGTCATATTTTTTTTACCTAAAGAGTGGTGCATAAAAAGTGAAGTGTGAAGTGAGGTTGACTGACTGTACCTTACAACAGAGGAGATTGTTGTGCTGTCTGATTTAGAAACCTGCAGAAGCCAATTTTGTATGGTTTTGGGATGGTGTCTGTGATTTCCAATTTGCACTAATGAATAAACTGTAGCAGTTTCTATCATGCATAAACCATCGTCTTGTACAATAATCAACTTCATGGTACTGAGATATAGTCGCATGACATGCACAACCGTGACCTAGATGACTGTATATGAGAACTTGGAGGGCAGAAATAGCTTACAACATTTTAATCTCCAGAATATTGATCATTGATCATCTTCAAGGTAATGGAATATTCAAGGCTAAGGTGCCACCTACACAGTTAAACTAGTGCTGGGTGATAAAGGTATATTTTATGAAAGGATTTCTGACTGTGCCAGTGCTTGGCTGTGAAATATTTTGCTAAATCCTTGCTTAGAAGGTTTGGGGATCCCTTTTATATTCCAGACTGGAATTAATGGAGAAATAGGAATTCTTAATTGCTTAACGTGGCCCATTTGCAACACCCCTACAGGTGATATACTACCAGCATATTGAGTTGTTTAAGAATGTTACATTGTTATTTACTTACCCCTATGCATTTTCCTTGACTATCTGGTGGTAGTCAGTATTATTGAATCAATTTTTTTGTAGTTAAATAAAACAAAATACTGGCTTAATCCTTCATTTATGTTCACTGCTATATTTCCCTTGATCTCAAGTAAGAACATTTATCAAGTTCTTCTATGGTTTCTTCATGTAAATGAAAATTGCAAGGCCCTCACTAAACAAAACCCTCAATATGATCAGCTGCTCAAAAGTTTCCTCTTCATGTCCATCTATGGATTATTTCCCTGAGTGATGAGTCATTCTTGGGGTTCAAGGGTAAACTACTGTTCAAGCAGTATAATCTGCTGAACCATTCCTGGAGTGGTTTGAAATTATACAATCTTTCTATACCTTATTTTGTGAAGGATATTAATTTGCCCCTCCTGAATGTCCACCTACATAGATTTTTCTCTGAAATATGATTTAGTACTTAGAGCTTCTCATTTTATTTTGGTGCTCTATTATATGATATTATATTCAACAGCTTTTTTGTGGCCTGTGATTATTCAAATTCATTCATGCTAATTGCATCCTAGTATATAGCCCACTAAGCAAAAACAGAGAAACAGGGAGAAATGTTAATGAGATGTGTTAAAGCACTTCTAGCTATGCAGTTCGCAGATAAAAGGTATATCCATATGTGGATAACTACCAATGTTATCCAGATCTTTCATAGATTCAAATGCTTGAATAATTCCCCGTCATCGAAGTGGGACTACTATGGTATCATAGAAAGCAGTATGCAATTGTACAATAGGCCATAATGACAATGTACAGTCGCATTAATAGCCTATCTATGTCCTTTTTTAGAATTATCAAATTTGAACTATAACCAATCAGAAATCCGCAGCCTCCAGAACACTTCAAACAGAGGCTGAGTACCTCAGATTTTCTACTACACGTCGTGTGAAGGGAGTCTCCCTGAGCTCTTCTCAGTTATCTCTTCAAAATTTTTCTCAATAGTCTACATCTTTACAATATCTCAATCATCTTAAACAGGTCTGTTCAGATCCTGCAAATCCTGTGGGAAGGAAATGCCGCATATGGATAACTCGCATAAAGACCGTCTGTACTGTCTTTATCCACAAAATCAGGTAAAGAAGTGCAAGATTTGTCGTACTTTTTCGGCAAAGACCTTACGAGATACAAAGGTACAACTGCTTCTGTAGTTACAGAAGTCTAAATCCCAGAAATCCAGTTCATGTGGGGCAGACACCGATTCGTCCCATACAACCCAAAAAGGGTCAAGATCTTCTGACCATAGGGTATCTGAGGGGAGTAGAAAGGCATTGAAGACTCACAAAGATCCCTGAAAAAGGAGAAAATAAAACCAGTCTTCACAGGAGTGGCCTTCTCACAACCATCTACTCATTCTGACAGGAAAAGGGAGAGAAAACATTCTCCCTCCTCAGAACCGTCGCCATCAAAAATAACTATGTCGACGATGACCCCGTCGACGCTGTTGTCAATGTTGATAACAACAGTTTTCTCAGTTATCATTGATGAAGCCATCTTTGTCAAAAACATTGACAGCTGCAACCATTACGGCTCCTCTTTTGTCACAATGAGGGATCTCCTCTTCGAAATCACTGTCAACGGATGACAGGAATTCCAACGCGCCGCCGACGAAGATAGTGTCAACAGGTACACAGTCCACATCCAAACCGTCGACGGCAACAACTTTCTTACCGCCAACACCGCTTGCACCGTCGGCGGCAGCAGCATTGACGAACGCTCTGCTCTGTCAACGGCAGGACTGATGATGACACCACCGATGTTGGCACCGTGGACGATAATACTGTCAACAGGGGAAGCTCTACCATCGACGCTGCAGGCTGTTTTCACGTCATCGACAAAGATAAAAAGCAATATGAACACCTCGACTTACCTCACAAAATAAAGTGTCACCATTGCTTCCTAGCCATTTGCTGGATGTATGAGTGTCAGATGAGGATGGGGATTTTGGAAATGCACAAAGTCCTTCAGAGCTCCAGGTAAAATACTAAGAGGGTGACTCTGATGATGAACAGTACTATCATTCTTATTACGCTCCGCCTAGGAGATATTAAGAGCATTATCAATACCATCAACAGCCTCCACCTAGAACGGATGAAGTGTGCATGCCCACCTCTTTAATGCAGGACTTACGAGCGATACTGCAAGACAGGAAGAGGTGTTTTCCAGATGCTCAACAAGAGCAGCCAGCCTCACCACCCCAACCAATTTTCCTGACATGCCAATGAATGTACCACCAACCATGATGCCCAGGGTATCACCTTTGCAGAATATACCACCTCCAAGGGAAGACCTGTCAACCGCTGATGATGAACATGAGGAAGGAGAAATTCCTGAAGCCCAATAACCTCGGGATGAATGGGATGATTATTCAGTCCCTACTCCGCCTCCACCTCACACTACAGACTTTCTCCCTGAGGATATAGGGGGTTTTCATAATTTAATGGCTAGAGTAGCTGTAAGGTTCCATCTTCCAACTTCAGTCAAACAATCTGATGGCTTTCTACATGACTTCAAGGAGCAAGCCAGAAAGTGTATAAGGGTCATTCCGATCATAGAGTACATCTGGGAGGAAGGAATCAAGATTATGAAAAATCCAGCAGCAGTAACACCTGTTCCACCATGCCTCAACAAACAGCACAAGGCCACTGATGATTCCCCGGCCTGCCTTACAAGACATCCAAACCTGACTCGGTCATTTCGCAGGGTGCACAAAGATGCTCCAAAAATCCTTCCACCCCGATCTCGACACCTCCACACAAGAAGGGTAGGCACCTTGACATTGTAGGTAAAAGGTTCTCCCTCATATTAGCCATCATAGTGCACGCAGCCAATTCTCTTGCAATTCTGGGGCGCTATGAACGTCAAATGTGGTCTGATGTCAGCAGTCTACTCAACCTCATCCCATAAGACAAGAAGGCAGAGGCAAAGAAAATAATACAGCAGGGTGAGCGCACATCTTCTTAAATCATCGATTGCGCTCTTTACATCGCTTTAAGAGGACTTAGGCAGTTGGCCGGAGCGACAGTCTTACAATGCTCAAGGGTGGCTCAAGGCAAAATCTTTCAGGCCTGAAGTCGAATCAAGGATTCTTGACATGGCCTACGATGGGGAAACACTGTTTGGAAAACATGTTGATGATGTCTTATTGGCTGCACGGATACTGCCAAATCTGTTAGCACTCTGCAGTACCGGAAAATGCCCTTTCATGTAGCCAAAAGAAGAGGGTTTCTACCTTTAAAAGAGGCTATCAATGACCTCAACAATATCAGCCTCAGTCTCAATACAGGCCAGCTTACACCAGCCCTATCGTCAACCACCTTCCGCGGCTTACAACAAGCATGGGGCGCACGTAAACAAACCCCTCAAGGTTGAGACATGGGTCGCAAACAGTTCCAGGACCAGGTACCAGCTACAACTGCCCCCTCCAACCAAGTGGTCAGAATCATTTCCAATTACCTTTCCCAATGGACGGAGATAACATTGGACAGATGGGTGTTGGACTTAGTCACCTATGGACACACTTTAGAGTTTGTGCAGAAGCCACCAGCCAATCCTACAAGCGGAGCAAATTCCCATTGCCTTTACTTACTGAGGAATGAAGCTCAAATTATGTTATCAAAAAGAACGATAAAACGAGTTCCAAGTTCTAAAAAAGCATGGGTTTCTACTCCGGGTTTATTCCTCATTCGAAAGAAATCAGGAGAGTGGTGACCCATCCTGGGTCTCATGAAGTTGAACACATTTCTGTACAAACAGTCTTCCGTATGATTATTCTTTCCGATATTCTTAATCTTTTAAACAACAGAGAGAACATGACCTCCCTGGATTTACAAGATGCTTATTTCTACATTCCCATCCATCCCAAGCATCTCAAGTATCTCCACTTCACCATTGCTGGTACCCACTTCCAGTTCAAGGTCCTTCCCTTCGTCCTCAATTCTGCTCAGAGAACCTTCATGAAATGTCTCGCCCCCAGTAGCAGCCACACATCGCAAACAAGGTCATCAGGTATTTCCCTAACCTACCCACACAGACACTCAGACAAATATATACTAATGTGTATTGGTGAATCAGTGGGTGTAGAAATGCCTGTATGGATGATTCAGTGGGTGCATGACTGACTGACTGTGTAAGTGAGTGATTAGGTGTCTCAGTGAATGTATGGGTGAGTGACTGGTTGTGTGAATGTTTGTATCAGTCTGTCAGTTGGTGTCTAAGTGGCTGTGTGAGTGGGTACATGAGTGGCTGTATGGGTGATTGGTTGTCTTAGTACCTGTGTGGATGGGTGAGTGTCTGTGTGGGTAGGTGAGTGGGTGTGTGACTGTATGGATGAGTGAATGGGTGAGTCAGTGGCTATATGGGTTAGTGAGTGTGGGGGTGAGGGCTGAATGGATGAGTGAGTGTGTGTATGGATGTGTGGGTGAGTGGATTTGTCAGTGGTATATGGGTGAGTAACTAGGTATGGGAAAGGAAGTATAGGTAAGTGGTGGAGCATATGATTGGCTGTATGGGTGAGTGTGTGCTTGTGTCAGTGACTGTATAGGTGAGTGAGTATGTGTTAGTATCCCCCAACCAGCAGTGCTCTGAGAGGCTCATTTGCAGAGTAGTGGAGAAAGGGGGCTGCCTGGCCCCCTTCCCTGGGCGGATTTTGGCCCCAGGGACCCCATGTCCCCAGATCCTGCTCCTTATTTTTTTTAAATAAAATATGGGAGGGGGTCTGTGCTATCCCCCTTCCACTCTGATTTTGGCCCTGGGAGCACCATCCCCTGGGGCATGCCACAATACTGGGTGCCATGGTCCCACCCAGGGCACCAAGTCATTTTTTGGGGGGACTGCGGGGGGGGAGGGGGGGAGCTGAAGGCCTCCACGGTCCATGTTGGCTCCCCGCGTCCTGCAGGAGCCAGCATTGCTTTTGGACTGAGGGTGGGTCCAGCTGTGACTGAGCAGGACACACCTTTCAGAAAATTCTCAGTGTCCCATCGTTTTAACATATCAAATGATGCACTCATTATGGTACAAAGACATCAGTGACATGATACAAGCAGTGCACATAGTTACAGAACTCAGTTGTAATCCCAAAAATATATTCCAGTCTGCTTCATTACAATTCCAGTCTGCTTTACAGTACATAGTTAGACAAACATTGAGTATATTGATGAAAACCTGCCCTTAGGGACATAGATAAAATACAGCAAGAATTTGTTGTAATCCCATGTCTAGAAAAAATACTTTTTCTCTAGAGACCCCTCTCCCACCAGGGTTGCCCCTAGGTGGCATGCTTCATCATTGGGGTTCCTCTCAATCCTCTACGGATTCAGGTGTACTGCAAATTGCGTAGGCGCACTTTTTATTTTAGACTATGTGTAGTGCAGTGATGTGGAGTGGAAAGGGAAAGAAAATTAAAAAATCCCTAACTAGATGGCCACTCTTTTATTCCCGCCCCTAGCTGGGATGGTTAAAAATCAGGGGTCGTTTACTGAGAAGAAACCTGACCTTAATAAGTCTGGTTGTCTCAGTAATGTGTTTTTGTCAACATGTTTGGAGCTGTTCCCCTAAAACTCTTCATCAGGACTCTACTGGGTTCAACCCCATGTGTACCACTCCTAGTAAATCCTGTAATAAGGACAAAACCATGCACACCTAATGCGCATTGTATATATACGTTTCTAGTGATTCATCCATGTTTCTGTAGATGCTTTATTATTGCATTATGGTCAAAGCCAGGGATAGAGGGGCTTGTAGTCACACTTTCGTCAAAGCCGCCTCTGGTACAGTATCCTACTTCTCTCCCTGGAGACCGCATACTGCACAAACACACAATACAGTCACATTATGCCTACAAGGGACAACCCATTGCATAGCAGAGAAGTTCACAAAATCACTGTGTAGAGTGATTCTTGGTTCGAAGTCAGAGGACTTCTCTAATGAAGACCCTACTGCTGCAAAATCATGTTGAGGACAGTACATTTTAGAATAAATGTAATTATATATTTGTATGTTGTAAACTCCACAAAGGTCAAACTGTACTATATGTTTCATATCTGTAACATGCTTAAAAGCATATATCGTTTTGTTATCCTCTGCCGTAACACCTTCTGTGCTCATGACTGAATGGTTCCGTCATGAGCACAAGTGCAAGTGTGCTCATGACGGAATCATTTCTTCATGAGCACACTTGCAAAAAAATTGCTCTGTTGTAAACAGCAGTGGGATTTCTCATTTTTTTGCCCTGGGAGGTGGGGAAGAGCTTCCCCAACCTCCCAAGGCATGGTTTTCTTTTCCTTGCAATGACGATCGCGTGCATGGCGCGCTGTCGTCATTACAACGAAACTGAAACTCAGTTTCAGTTTCATAGTTTCGGTGCTTGTGAGGCTATCTCAGCCCCCGAGCACCGAGACACATGGGAGAGGTATCGTTGGAAAGGGGAGAATCTCCCCTTTCCAATTGTACCCTTCCCTATTGGATCCCTGCTTGGGGATTACCCCCGGAAGGCAGGTTTACCTACCCAGAATTCCCCCGAACCTCAACGTTATTTGAAAAAAATCACTTTTTCCTCACATTTTTGTGAGGAATTACCGTGCCGGCACAAATGTCCTACCACCCAGCGTTTGCCTTGTTCTCCAGAGTAAAATGATACCTCACTTGTGTGGGTGGGATAAAGGCCTGTGATTGGGAAGGGCCAAAAACATAGGGGTTAAGGATAGATCACAGCGCTCCATTTTAAAAAAAAATACGTTTTTAGCTGATTCTGCATTGGACAGCCCGAAAAGTGAGGTATCATTTTACTCGGGAGACCAAGGGAAATGCAAGGTGGTCGAACATTTGTGCCGGCATGGTGATCCCACATAAAAATGTGTGGAAAAATGTATTTTTTCAGCTGCATTTGAGGTTTGCAGGGGATTCTGGGTAGGAAACGTTGGGGGATCCATGCAAGCCATACCTCACTGGACTCCCCAGGGTGTCTAGTTTTCAGAAGTGTGTGAGTTTGGTAGATTTCCCTAGATGGCCGCGAGCCTGGGGCCAAAAATCCTGGTGCCTCCCCCGTGGAAAACCAGGTCGTAATTTTGAAGTCTCCACAATCTGTTTAGGGCCCTTGCCTGTCGCGGGTACTTGACCCACCCATACAAGTGAGGTACCATTTTTATCGGGAGACTTTGGAGAATGCGGGGTGGGTCGAAGTTTGTGGACCCATCCAAATTCCAGAACTTTCCATCAGAAATGTGGGGGAAAAGTGTTTTACTTTACAATGTTTGAGGTTTGCAAGAAATTCTGGGTAACGGAACCTGCTGAGAGCCAGACAAATCACCCCATCCTGGATTCCCTTGGGTGTCTACAGCTAGGCACTTTGCAAAAAAAGTTCAGTCTTCACTGTAAAAATGTGGTATGTCCACTTTGTGTTTTGCGTTTGTTTCCTGGCGCGGGCCCTAGGCCTACCCAAACAAGTGAGGTATCATTTTTATCGGAAGACTTTGGGGAATCCGGGGTGGGTGGAATTTTGTGGATCCACTCAGATTCCAGAATTCTCCTTCACAGAAATATGAGGAAAATGTGTGTTTTTGTTTTTTTTTACAAAGTTTGAGGTTTGCAAGCGATTCTGGGTAACAGAACCTGGTAAGAGCCAGACAATTCACCCCAACCTGGATTCCCCTGGTTTCTCTAGTTTAAAACAAATTATAAGTTTGCTAGGTTTCCCAAGGTGCCGGGAGAGCTAGGGTTCAAAATTTTCAGCTAGGCACTTTGCAAAAAAGGGATAATTTCTCACTGTAAAAATGTGGTGTGTCTATGTTGCGTTTTGGGCCGTTTACTGCTGCGGGCACTAGGCCTACCCACACAAGTGAGGCACCACTTTTCTCGGAAGACTTTGAGGAATGCGGGGAGGGTGAAATTATGTGGATCCATGCAGATTCCAGAACTTTCCTTCAAAGAAATGTGAGGAAAATGTTTTTCCTTTTACAAAGTTTGAGGTTTGCAAGGAATTATGGGTAACCGAACCTGGTGGGAGCCACTCAAGTCACCCTATCCTAGAGTCCTCTGGGTTTCTAGTTTTCAAGAAAGTATAGGTTTGCTTGGTTTCCCTAGGTCCCGGCTGAGCTAGGGTTCAAAATCCACAGCTAGGCACTATGCAAAAAAAGGGTCTGTTTTCACTGTAAAAATGTGGAGTGTCCACGTTGCGTTTTAGGCCATTTCCTGTCGCAGGCACTAGGCCTACCCACACAAGTGAGCAACCATTTTTATCGGGAGGGGAAATACAGAATTGTAGAGCAACTGTTATTACCTATTGACTTTTGATGCATTTCTGCCTTCCAAATGTAAGACAATGTGGAAAAAAGAAGTCGCTTTGAAAAATGTCCTATAATTCACATGCCCACAATTTTGGAGATGTGCAAATAGCTACTGTTTCTAAACTCTATATTTTGTTCCCATTTCAGAAATACATAGGTGTCTTTCATACTAATTTTTCATTGTTAATAATTTCCCAAATTAATTGCTATATACCTTGTACACACTAAAAAAAACATTGCAAGATGCTGCTCAGTTATTGGCTCTGGGTTCGTCAGGTTCTTGGTAAACCTACAAGACCTATATATCCCCACAACCAAAAGGGTCCAGCGGATGTAACAGTATATTGCTTTAAAAAATCTGTCATACTTAGAAGAAGTTCCAGTTGAAAACGTTGGCACAAATGGCTGTTTTTTTCAACTCTTCCTATTTTCAACTGTTAGTTTCTAAAAAAGTCCTTGAAGGATCTACACAAATGACCCCTTGCTGAATTCAAAATTGTATCTACTTTTCCGATTGCTTTCATACCCATTTCTACTATTAACTGGAAGGAGGTTGAAAGCACAAAAAATAGAAAAAATTGGCTATGTCCTAGTAAAAGGCCAAAACTGTGTAACAAAAATTTGGTTTTCTTACAAAGGTATGTCAGTGCCTGAAAGCTGAGAAGATGGTGATTTCAGCACCACAAACTCTTTGTTGATACCAATTGCAGGAAAAAATCATACTCTTTCATCTGCAGCACTTTTTTCCCCATTTAAAAACAAAAAAACATTTAGCTGTAGTTTGGCTAATTTCTGGGCCCCGCTCCTGGGTAATCAACAAACCCTGGGTACCTTTAAAATCCCCATGATGTTGGAAGAAAAGGACGCAAATTTGGCATGGATCCCTTATGTGGTCAAAAGGTAACAAGGGCCTAAGTGTGAATACCCCATATAGCCAAAACAAGGTTTAGCACAGGGGAGGGGAGATGGGGAAGGCCTAGCAGCGAAGGGGTTTATATGAGTAGAACCCTCATTCATCCAAGCAGCTGTTAGTTCTATATTTTGTATTCTCACTAACAGCCAACCAAGTTCATGGTGGGGACGGAGCAGGGAATGGTGATATCCTGTAACCGCAAAGCGAAGACGCCTGCTGAGAAAATTGTGAACACCTTCAGTGGTCACCATGGCCCGATTTATGCATTGCAGAGGAACGCTTTCTTCCCTAAGAACTTCATGACAGTAGGAGATTGGACAGCACGGATATGGTCAGAAGACAGTCGAGAGTCTTCCATCATGTGGACCAAGTAGGTGGCACTTCTCAATGCTCTTTTCAATGACAGGCACCACTGGAATGCTTACAGTAGGTCACAAAGAATGATTGAATGATGTAGCGTTTTTGAGAACATTTATTTACAATGATTGATCTTTCAAATAATACAGTTGAGCAGGGTTTCACCGGGGACTCATTTAATCATTGTTTTAAATTGATCAAATTCATGTCTTTGGTACCTCACCAGCAATACATATTCAATTATTATAAGCTGTGATTAAAATGAAGAATGAGCATTGTCCTTTGATGGTGCTTTGGACAGCCTTCTGTCTTCTTTTAAGACAGATCATTGCCTTTGAACCCAAAGCCTGCCCCTTCCTGAGAACCGGCACCATGCTTGCTCTTCCCTCTCCTCTGTTGTCTGTCTATCACCATTACAGAAGCAAAGAGTCTAATCTGAATTTAAGGTAGAGCAGTCAAAGGGCTTGCATGTAGTGTCCTTCAGCAGAAGAAGAATGGTCATTTAAGAGACAACTAGCTAATGGCATTTGTAAATATGAAGATTTGGAAGTGGTAACATATGTGGTATCAACATATGGGCCATCTAAGTTGTCCTTGTTATTAACAAACACCTACCTGTGTCACTTCTTTGATCACCTACCATCTTAGTCCGAAGCACTGTAACACCTAATTAATGGAACAGTCACACAATGTGTCATGTAAATTAACAACACATTTTTAGGTCACAGCCTGCCAGACAGCACAGCTGTCCGGTTTTCTAAAGACATTTTGGGGACATTCAGAAAGTTGACCTAGGAATGCATTCCACCCATTTCTTACCATTGGCTGTGTGGTTTGTAACTCACATTTTCTGTCTTTCTATTTGCTGGCTTTATTTGCTTTAGGCTGTCCAGCTCGAGTTCATCCTTCCGTCGCCCAACCCGTGTTTACTGTATTTTTCCACAAACTCGCTTTCTATCAACAGGCCTTTAAATCTTGTTTTTATCTTGTCACATTTGCTGTGCATTCAAAGATGGAGGTCAAATGTCAGGCTGTGTCTTCCAGGAAGCTTGGAGTTTATTGATACTTTCTCTGACAATCATGCTGGCTACTGGGCGCTGCTTGAGGAAAGCTGAAAGATGTTTGTTTTTCTAGCACACAACAAAATTTAAATGTCCGTCAATGAACTGTGCTGATGGTCAAATCTTTACGTTGGGTGATGACATTTCCACACATTATCCTTTGTGCGATGTATACTTGTATCAGTAAAATTGTATGTGAGTGCAAATGTAATGGTCATTTCAATTGAAGATTTATTGTCTGTAATGGTAGTATGCTACCATACCATGCACCCCACTCCACTCTCCTCTGCACCACTCTACACGACTGCACTCTACTCTGCACCATACCACACTACATCACTGCATGCTTATCTGCACCACTCCACTCTACACCTCTTTACTCTATACCACTCCACTCTACTGTGCCAATGCACTCTACCCCACACTACTTTATTATGCACCACTCCACTCTACACCACTCCAAACCACCCCACTCTATACCACCCTACTCTGCAACAATGCAGTCTATGCCAATGCACTCTCCTTTGTACCACTCCACTGAACGCCAGTGCACTCTAAACTAATCCCCTCTACGCCACTCTAATCTACTCTGCACCACTGCGCTCCACTCTGAAACAATCTATTCTACGCCACTACACTTGATGCCACTCAGCACCACTCCACTTTACTCTACACTACTGTATGACACTGCACTCTATGCCAATGCACTCTACACCACTTAACTCTACGCCACTTCACTCTATGCTATTGTACTCTGTCACTGCACTCTATGCCACCCTATTTTACTCTTCATCACTGTACTCTGTGTCACTGCTCTCCAAGCCACTCCACACCACTCTACTGTGCATCAATGCACTCTACGACAGTATATTCTGCAACATTGCACTCCCTGCCACTCTACTCTATGCCATTGCACTCTCCGCCACTCTACTCTACATCGCTCCACTCTACGCCAATCCACTCTAAGCCACTCTATGCCACTGCACTCTACTCTGCATGACTATATGCCACTCTACTGCACTCTACACGAATGCACTTTATGCCACTCTAATCTACTATGCTGTTGTGTAGTTTTCACTAATCAGTAGTAACTGCGTGTTTGCAGAAGGCATGATCTTAGGATGGTGCCTGACTGATTCCATGCACCCCTGTAGGATATGTCGTCCATTGGACCAGCTAGCTTGCAGTACCACTGTTAGCCCCCATAAGCCTGAATAGGGAACGAACAGTTCTGTCAACTACTGAACATGCCAACTCTGTTCCCTCAGGAACTGTGGTGACAGACTTCAAACTTTTGCTCAGTCACCCATGCTTTCTTTTGCTCAGAGAAATATACAAAGAATACACAAAGGGTCATTTTCAATATTTATTGAACCATATTGATTATTGTATAGAAAATATAGGCTGTGATGATTAATAGACCGAAGGAGATACGTTTTAATGAGTATCAACACAGTGAATAAAATAAAGAGTTCCACCAGCTTGTTGAGACAGGTTATATGTGCATATAAATAAAAGATTATAAAAATCGAGCGTACCCCTACGATGCGAACCCTAACCCATGTGTCTAGGGTGTGAATGTATGATCTGCCAAGAAAACCCCAGTCTGGAATATCTAACCTCTTTACCTGGTGGGTAAGAGAGTATGACCCCGTCTTGGTCACAAACTGGACACCCCTCACTGAGATGTCAGTCAGATGCTAGCGAAAGCTTCCGCATGCAGGGTCCCTTCAAAAGTTTGCAGAAGTATCTTATTATGTAAAGAAACAATAGGATATAGAAAATGTCATCCTGCCTCTGGCCGAGATTGTGATCAGGCCATCATTTTTTGTGTTCTACAGATAGCTGTGTCGCCATATGGATGTAATAATAAACACATTTGTATTACGCATGTGAGAGGCCTTGCACTTAAATCAAGGCAGTCTGATAATATTCTCAAGAAGTGTTCCGTGTCAACAATGTCGATGTTTCTGCGAAACCCTCTCTAAGCGTCACAAATGCAAAATATGTGTCAAGCGTCAATGCTTCCAAGAGAAGGCAACTTTGGGAAAAAGGATTGCATACATGCAAGAATGGCACGAATTCCTACCTGGCCTAACTCGGGCACATGACAGTGCACCACTGCATTCTGAGTCTGCATTCTATGGGCCCGATTCACAGAACTAACTTAAGACAAAATCCTAAACTTACTACCATTTTGGTATTCACAGAAGGAACTTACTCATTTTGGTATCCACAGAAGGCACTTACTCATTTCGGTATTCACAAAAGTTAGGAGTCCTAACTTTAGGACTCCTAAATGCCTTCTGTGAATACCGAAAGTCTTAAAATTAGGATTTTTCGCAGTTTAGTAGTAGTATAGTTAGGACTCCTAACTTTAGGACTCCTAAATACCTTCTGTGAATACCGAAAGTCTTAAAATTAGGATTTTTCTCAATTTAGTAGTAGTAAAGTTAGGACTCCTAACTTTAGGACTCCTAAATGCCTTCTGTGAATACCGAAAGCCTCAAAAATTAGGATTTTTCTCAGTTTAGTAGTAGTATAGTTAGGACTCCTAACTTTAGGGCTCCTAAATGCCTTCTGTGAATACCGAAAGCCTTAAAATTAGGATTTTTCTCAGTTTAGTAGTAGTAAAGTTAGGAGTCCTAACTTTAGGACTCCTAAACTGAGAAAAATCCTAATTTTAAGCCTTTCGGTATTCACAGAAGGCATTTAGGAGTCCTAAAGTTAGGACTCCTAACTTCTGTGAATACCGAAGTGAGTAAGTGTCTTCTGTGAATACCAAAATGAGTAAGTGCCTTCTATGAATACGAAAATGGTAGTAAATTTAGGATTTTGTCTTAAGTTAGTTCTGTGAATCAGGCCCATAGGCACTTCACTCTACGCCTCTCTATTCTACTCTGCACCACTGTACTCTATACCAGTGCACCCTGCCCGACTCTACTCTTTGCCACTGCGTACTTTGCCACTGAACTCTACACCACTCCACTCTATGCCACTTCCCTCTGCAGCTCTGCACTCTATGCCAGTGCACTCTACGCCACTACTCTATACCACTCCACTCTAACCTGCACCACTCCACTCTACGCCACTTCACTCCACTGTGAAACAATCTACTCTATGCCACTGCACTCAATGCCACTCTACTCCACTCTGCACCACTCCACACTATGCTGCGCCACTCTACGCCATTCCGCTCTACACTGTGCCACTCTACTCTAAACCACTGCACCCTATGCAGCTGCACCTATGCCAACTACTTTGCACCACTGCACTTTACGCCACTATACTCCACAGCATTCTACTCTTTTCCACTGCACGCTACGTCACTTTACACTATTGTGCTCCATGCCACTACATTTTATGGCACTCTATTTTACTCTGTACCACTTTACTCTACGTCACTGCTCTCCGCACCAATATACACCAGCGCCCTCTACGCCACTGCACTCTATGACAGTGCACTCTACAACAGTGCACTTTCTGTCACTGCTCTCTAGTCCAGTGCTCTGTATGCTACTGCTTTCTATGCCAGTGCACTCTAGGCCACTGCACTCTAGGTCACTGCACTCTACACCACTGCACTCTACACTACTACACTCTGACACTACTCTTTATGAATGCACTCTATGCTGCTGAAATATACTCTGTACCACTGTACTCTATGCTATCCTACTGTACTCTATGCCTCTGCACTTTATGCCACTGTACTCTACTCTGCACCACTCTACTCTACACCAATGGGTTCTGCACCACTCTACTCTGCATTGCTTCACTCTATGCCACTGTACTCTACGCCAATCCACTGTGAGGCACTCTAGTCTACTCTGTACCACTGCACTCTACGACACTCGATACCACTGCACTCTATGCCACTTCACTCTGCTCTGAAACAATGTACTCTATGCCACTCTATTGTACACCGCTGCACTCTATGCCACTACACTCTACACCAATGCTCTCTACATCACTTCACTCAAGAACAATACACTCTACACCACTGTCTATGCCACGGCACTGTACACCACTGTACTGTACTCTATACCACACCATTGCACTCTGTCACTTTACTCTGCACAATTCTATGCCACTGTACTCTACACCTATGCATGCCACTCTACTCTACAACACTGAACTCTACGGCACTCTACTCCGCAGCACTGCACTCTCTGTCACTAAACTATATGCCACTCTACTCTGCTCCACTTTACTCTTTCCCACTGCACTCTAATCTGAACCACTTCACGCCATTCTTCTGCACTCTAAGCCAATGCACTCTATGCAACTGCCCAGTATGCCACTCTAATCAACTGTGCACTACTCTACTCTATAGCACTGTTCTGTGCACTACTTTGCTCTATGCCTCTCTACTCTGCACCATTTCACTCTCTGCCAGTTCACTCTACCCCACTCTACTATGCACCACTGCACTCTTTGCCACTACACTCTACACCACTCCACTCTGTGGCACTCCACTCTGCAACACTGCACTCTATGCCACTACTCTTTCCTGCACCACTCCGGTCTACACCACTTTACTTTACTCTGAAACAATATAATCCAAGCCACTGCACTCCATGCCACTGCACTTTATGCCACTGTACTCCACTCTGCGCCACGCCACGCCACTCTGCAACACTTCACTCTACGCCAAAGCCCTCTATGCCACTACTCTATAACCCTGCACTCTACCAGCCACCACTCCACTCTACCCTGCACCATTCCACTCTACACCTCTTCACTCCACTCGGAAACAATCTACTCTACCCCACTCTACTCTGTTACTGCAATAAACATTCTACACTGTGCCTCTCTAATCTATGTCACTGCACTCTACGCTACTACTCTATGCCAATGCATTCTATCCTGTACCACAATACTCTACTCTGCACCACTCCACTCTACTCTGAAACAATCTACTCTACTTAAATCTGCACCACTCCACTCTGCTGCACTCCACTCTACACTACTACACTCCACACTATACCACTCTACGCCTCTACAGTCTAAGCTTTGCCACTGTACTCTGAACCATGGCTCTCTACCCCAATGCACTCTGCACCACGTTACTCAAAACCAATGCACCCTACGCCCTTGCACCTATGCCAACTACTTTGAACCACTGCATTTTACGTCACTATACTCTACAACATTTGACTCCATGCAAATGCTCTCTACGCCAATACAAGTTACATCACTCTACACCATTGCACTCTACGTCACTGCAGTGTACGCCACTCTATTCTACTCTGCATCACTGGATTCTCCATCACTGCTCTCCACACCAATCTACTCTGTACCACTCTATGCCCCTGCACTTTACATCACTCCACTCTTTCCACTCTAATCCACTGTACTCTACACCAGCCTACTCTACGCCACTCTACTCTACACCTCTACAGTCTACCCTGCACTACTCCACTCTACCCTGCACCACACCACTGCTACTCCACTCTGCACCACTCTACTCTATGCCATAGGACTCTACATCCCTGCTCTGTATGCCAATGCACTCTACATGCCAATCTACTTTGCACCACTGTACTATACGTCACTTCACTCTACTCTACTATACTCCACTCTACGACACTCCACCCCACGACACTCCACTCCACGATACTCCACTCTATGAAGCTCTACTCCATGAAACTCTGCTACACTGACACTACTCCACCCTAAGCCATCCCACTATATAGCACTTGACTCCACTCCATGATATTCTACAACACTACTTCACTCTACGACGCTCTACTCAACTCCCTTTATGCCACTCCATGCCATTTTACTCCACTCTATTCTATTGCACTCAGCGTTATTCACAGGTACACTGTTCTACTTTCCAATGCTATATTAACACTCAGAAGGATGAACGTTCCAGTTCACTATGCAGGTATTCAGTCATGTGGTCTAATCATTCTCCCAATTGTGGGAAAACTTCCAGTGTAAACTGAGAACCTTTGCTGCATAGTTAAACCTTAGGTATTACGTTACCCTGCTTTTATAGCCAGGAAAAGAGATATAGCATTGTGTGTCCAAGATTATACAGTGTCCTTGAAGTTCCTGGACTGCCCATCAGAGTCAAAATCCAGCAGATCCGCAGATAACTCCTATGTTCGAGGGGCTGTAGATCATATGCTTATGCATAGATTGCCATCTAGTGTTGGGTCCGGATGTTTGCACTTTGTTTTTGTTCGAAGGAGTCTTTCCAGTAACAAGGTGGGTGATAGTACGCATGAGCATCGACTCCATCTTTAGATTGTTTTTTTCCGCCATCGGGTTCAGATGTGTATTGCTGTGCTCCAGGTTTGTACCATTTTCAGACCCCTTTGACGCGCAATCCACTACCCTCAATGGTATTGTTATCGATCGCGGTTCCCCATTCGACACGCATCGTCTCCCCTCGGAAAACCTTCGATCGGGAAACTCGTGGCATGCCGTCGGGCCTACCCCGCCCACCGCGCTAGCAGTCAATGGAACAGACTCCCCTCATGTTCTGTCCCGGGTGTCATGCTAAGTTTCCACACACTGACTTGCACGTAGTGTGCAACCTCTGTTTGTCCCCGGAACACGACGAGAACAACTGCGACGCGTGTCTATCGTTTCGATCGAAACATACACTTTGTGACCGTCGGACTCGACGCTACGAGATGCAACACCACAACGGCTCCGTGCCAGACATCTTCGGCGAAGATTCTGACACTGAACATCAAGCTCAAGGAGCCGAAGAAGAAGAATTGATCTCCGTGTCCGAGGCCGACTCCGACATGGAGGAAGAGGAGCAGGTTACTCCATGTCAGCGTACCATGAGAAAAGATACCCCTTTGCTCCCTCAACCTAAAACAAAGGCTCCAGTCCCTCCTCTGCCCTCGGGCCAAGCTCAGCACTGACAAAACGTTTCCAACGCCCTGCCTTCAGGCCTGGCTCCGAAACACAAAGAGAAGCCTTCCGGCTCGGGCCGGCCCCACTCTGGTGCCGAACCAACACCTTCGGCGCCGAAACACATGTCCAAGCATGTGTTGGTCACAATACTACCGTTGACCAAGATTCCACCTTCCACACCAAAAGCCTCGGAGCTGAAACCTTCGACGCCCAAAGGCTCGGAGCCGGAACCTTCGACGCCGAAACTGGCACATAAAGTGAAAGCCACTCCATCTAAAGAGCCTCAGCCCGATGACCCGCCTTCGAATTCGAAGCAGAAAAAACTGGCGATCCACTCTGAAACAGGACATATTCATGCCACTCTTAAAAAAAAATTGAAGATTGACCTATCAGAGGACTACCACATTCCTCTCAAAAGAAAGTGTGTGGGTACTAACCCTTATTTATTTATTTATAAAGATTTATATTGCGCGAACATGACCACCGAGGGTATCAGAGCGCTTTACAGATTATGCAGCAAGGAAGGGTATAGGCAAACATACAGAGTCAGCAAAGCGAAAAGTACAACATTTTAAAAATGTTCAGTAATCATGCCAACAAAGCCTCTGGGCTACGAAACAGTGGCTATGGACCCCAGGTCAAGTGTCAAGTGGGGAAGGCGGACTGAGGCAGATATTTCTTTATCAAGAGTCCTTTAACTTCCATTTTCAAGAGGGCAGTGGAAGGGATCCCCCTGACTCCGGGGAGGAGAGAGTTCCAGATCCTCTGCACCATGCTTGACAAGGCTCAATTGTAAGTCTTTTTTTTTCTTGAATTTATGTGTTTTGAGTAAAAGGGTGCTGGCACTTCTGGAGGCTCTTGTACCACATGAGAGCTCCAGTTTCTGAGCGAGATACTGCGGGGTCTTGAAGTGGATGGCTTTGTGTGCCATGCATGCAATTTTCAAATGTATCCGAGTTTCAAATGGGAGCCACTTCAGGGCCAGCAGGTCCGGAGAGATGTGGTTGTAGTTTTTAGTCCCCGTTAAGAGCCTAGCAGCAGAATTGACGGCCACCCCAAGAGGAGCCGTTTTCACTCTGGGCAAGCCACACAGCGTTGCACTACCATAGTGCAGATTTGCGATCACTAATGCTTGCACTGCAACCTTTAGATCATGAGCAGGGAGAAAGGGTTTGAGCTTCCTTAAGATGCTGAGTTGGAAATTTGCTCCTTTTGGTGAGGGAGCTGATGTGCTTTTGCATGTACAGACTTTTGTCTAATATAATACCAAGCGAGAATGCAGGGTCCACGAGGTGGGGTCTACAATTGAGAGCAGTAAGCTGATTCAGCCATTGGTCCATGACCGGGGATTTCTTGTGGGGTGAGATTAGGAGGAATTCAGTTTTTAGAGCATTTAGCTTCAGGTGGTTCCGTGTCAGCCAGCTTTGTGTTTCCAGCAGAGCTAAATTGAGGAACTGAATGTCCTCAGGGGAGGCGATCTTCATATAAAGTTGGGTGTCATCCTCATACATGTGATAGTGAATGCTGGATGATTTCAGAATTTCTGTTAGAGGCTCCATGAACAAGTTAAAGAGCATGGGAGAGAGTGCTGAACCTTGTGGAACCCCCAGCGTAACCAGTGTAGGTTGGGGCAAGGATTGGTTCACCTTGAAACTTTGAGATCTATTCAGGACGAACTAAGAGAACCAGTTAAGCACTGGCCCAGACAATCCTATCCTGTGTTCCAGGAGGTCAATTAGGTTATCGTGTTTGACAGTATCAAATGATGACGAGGTCAAGAAGGATCAGTAGGCACCACTCATTGTGATCAAGAATTCTTAGCGCACCATCCACAATATGCGTTAGTGTCGACTCTATGCTATGGCCTGGGCGGAAACCAGATTGGCATTGGTCCAGGAGTTGGAAATGGTCGATGTGGTTGCAGAGTTGGGCAAGCACACATTTCTCCAGGAGCTTTGCCAGAGTGGGGATGTTGGAGATTGGGCGAAAGTTATGCAGGTCCGTGGGATCAGCTGTTGGTTTCTTTAAAATCGGGGTAACTTGCCCTGATTTTAGGCAGTCTGGAATATCCCCTTGCTGAAGTGATGCATTGACGATCTTAGTCCACAATGTTAGTAAGGAGGATCTAACTTCCGGGGAAAAGTTAGATGGCAGAGTGTCATTGTAATGATTGGAAGGTTTCAGATTTGACAGTGTTTTGTGTATAGTGCACTCATCCAGGGTTTGGAACAGACTCCAGGATGCATTGTTTTTAGGGGGGTCGGGATGCACAGGGTCGGAGATAGCCACGCCTAGTGGACAGAGGGAGGTCCGTGGACTGATCGACAGATCGTAATTCAGTTTCAATCTTACTAGACTTAGCAGTGAAGACATCTGCAAATTCTTCACATTTGGGCAGTGTCCCTTGACCCATAGACGCGGGGTTCGGATGACTATTAGCCTGGGACATGATGAGTTCGAACAGTTTTTTTGGACTTTTTTTGCGTGGTCTAGTTGAGTTCTTAAAAAGGTGGCCTTCGAGCATCTGATGCGTTTATTATAAATGCTTCTCAGGGATCTCAGGTGGTAGCTCAAGGGAGGGAGGGATAGGACTGCCATTGCCTTTCAGCAAGCCTTAAGTTTCTTCTTTCGGAATTAAGACTATCCGTAAACCAAGGTTTGGAGTATTTAGAGGACATTCTTTTCAGCTGTAGTGGTGCAACCGAGTCTAGAACGTTCAGCATTACGTGGTTATAGTGGGCCGTAAGGTCGTGAACATCAGACATGCTCGGTGGGGGTGGAGGATGTTCTCGCAGAGAGCAGTCGGATCTTGCGGGTTGATGTTCCGTAGGCATCTTTTCAGCTGTTTTGGGTTCTCAGGCTGGGCTTTACATGCTCTTACCGAATCAAGAACGCGGAAGGAAATGCAATAATGGTCTGTCCAATCACATGGGAGGATCGAGTCCAGGAGGATAGAGTTGGGCTTACCAATAATAAGATCTAAGGTAGCTCCTTTGATAAGAGTGGGGCTGTCACATATTTGGGTTAGGTTGAGGTCAAGAAGGAAGGATTTAAGGCTATTGACCACCACATTGTTTACATCATTCCATTGGAGGTTGTAATCTCCCAGGAAGATCTGAATGCCATGGAAGTCTGCATTGGCCGAGATAATGTCCATGATCAGTTCTGAGAACGGAAGGTTGTCGATGGGGGGTGGTAAAACATGTGCAGTTTGCAGGAGTGATTATTGCCACCAGACACTTCAATGCATAGGTATTCACAAGACGGCAGGGGGTCAGTCTGTAGTACTTTCACTGTAAGATTGCTACGATGTAAACATGCTATGCCTCCACCTGGACCAATAGATCTGTCCGACCTAATGATATCAGAATTGGGAGGTATTAAAAGGTCCAGGATGGGGGCAGCTGAGTCATTTAGCCAGGTTTTCGTTAGCATTACAAGGTCAAGATCCTGTACCAGGGTGAGGTCGGCAATATACACAGCGTGCTTATCCGCCAATCTACAATTTAGGAGCACACATTTGAGACTTATGTTGGTGTCTGTTAGTGATGGTGACTCTCGTGAGGTTGTTCTCATTTAAGATTCTGCTGTTTGACCTAGGTTCCCTGAAGGGGTTATTGGGGATGGATTCAATTTGATGCATGTTTGCTATGGTGAGGGGATGTGCTGGAGCATAGGAATGTAGGAGAGAATGAGTATCCGTATCAGACAGGCAGGCTCTACATCTGGAGGGGCGAGCAGGGTCATTAGGGAGCGGAACGGTGGACCACCTATGAGGTGTGTGGGTGATGTGAGAAGGTGACCGCTGAGCAAAGTGGGCAAGGGGGGCCTGGAACACACGCAATCTGGGAGCGAGCGAAGATGGTGATTTTTCTTGGTGTAGCAGCTTAGTCTGAAGTTAGACGACAAAGCCTTTGTGATATGTAGTAGACTGCGAACCTCTGTCTTAAGTTGTTGTAGGCAGAGTGCTTTCTCGCTCAGATGGCCTTCCAGTGAGGTGTGAGGATGGGATTGTGAGGCTAGGTCCCAGGGACCATGAAGCCGGTGAGAGCAAGGGAGGTCTGGGAAAAGTGGGGCAAGTTGTGACTGAATGTGCCCCGAGGGTAGAGATTCTGGGAAATGGAGCTGCACACTCTGAAGGATGGGTAGGATAGGGGAAGAGCTAGTGATGTCGGGGAAGATAGGGCGGATGGCGACTGAATGTGCCCGAGGGAAGGGGTTCTTGGCAATGGAGTTGCAGGCACGGAGGAATGGGTAGGATAGGGGAGGAGGGGACTGTCATGTAGAGACCCCTGGAAGCCAGTGGGAGCCTGATGGGGTTATGTATTGGACTGGAGGAAGGTGTCTTGGGGAGAATCAGGCGGTGCTGTAAACAATGGAGTTAGTGTAGTTAGGGCTTGCTAATAATGCAGGGGAGGGAATAGGAAGATTAGCGTGAAGACTGTGCTGTCGCTGTTTGCACATTGCATGTATGGCAGGTGAGTTGTTATTAAGAGTTAGGGTAGTAGAAGGGGGCCTTCGACGCAGATGTGGGATCCGAGGATGGAGGTGGAGAGGTAGGAGATAGATATTGCGAGGGCTGCAGGTGGAGAGGTAGGGGAGGTCAGAGATAGCGAGGGCTGGGGGACTACTGGGGGTTCCACCCTTCCTTAGGGGCGGAATTGGCGTTAGCCACTGTATTCATGATGGTGGGGGAAAGTTTGTCAAATAACACTAGATTGCGGTCTGAGGCTTGTATAATGATGGCTCTGCTTTTGTAGAGGGAGATGGTGGCTTCAGCTCTAAAATCCAAAGAGGGCGCCACTATCATTCAAATGCCGTGTGGCGTTTTCAGGGAAGTGGAGATATTGAACAGAGAGTAGAAGGCTTTCCGCCATTGAGCATGCCGTTTAGTGTAGAGAATGAGGTCGTTTATGGTAACACCCTTTCTGATAGAGAAGTAGGGGTCTGGGATAAGGGTTTCGGATGTGTTTCAAGTAGTCTATGTTTGAAGTTTTTTGCTACATTTTTCGATATGCTCGGTAGATACCTGATTCATAAAGAGTTATGTCCAGTGGGTTCCAGGTAGGGAGAGAAGCGGTTCGAAGGAATAGGCTCCATGTTATCACAGGTCTTGTTTACGCACAAAGGAGGTGCAAGTAAGCAGGCGTCCGGGCTGATGTCTGGCCCCACCATAGGAGGCTGGGTATTTCAAGCGACCTGGGCAGGGGTCGGGGATGTGACTGAGGAATTCTGCTAGGAGAGCAGACGGGGGCTTGAATCGCAATTGCTAGCAATGCCCCTCGGGATCCTTTGGGTAGATTAGTCTCATGAGGGCTAGATTATCAAGTGCTAAGAGACCGGAGGCTGGACCTTGGTGACTGGAAGGCTGTCTCGGGAATGGAATTCTTACTTTAAATGGGAGGCAGTTCAGGCAAGCAATTTGCGTACAACCATGAGGAGATAGTCATCGCCCACTATGTGATATTGGGCAAACACAGCAGGGCCCAAGAGTGGGAGTATGACTAAAATGACTGCCCACGCCAAGATGGCCACCATAGTTTGGGGAAGGAGCTGGCCCATTTCTATTTCCATGCCCAGCAGATCCTCGAGACCCGGAAGGGGGCGCTCTCTTCAGGATTTAAGGTAGGAGGACGAAATGGCATCCTAACCACAGCAACAGGCCATAAAACATACAAAATGGACGCTCACGAATGCACACATCAGCCCAAAAGGCGTCCCAAAAACAGGCCCTGCTCGTGTGGCAGCCACAAATCAGTTACATGTAAAACCAGAAGAGCCGGCAGCACCTTCGGGCAGGCCAGAGCTGACACGGCTCGTTAATCAGTGCCTCGCTGAGCCGGTAGCCCCCCCGCCCCAAACTCCTCACTAAGTCGAGGCAAAAAGAGGCAGCAGCAGGGGGGGGGGGGGGCGCAACATCTAGGCTCCCAGGAATTTATTAGCAGGTGGCCGGCAGACCTGCATCAGGGGCCTTACGGGCTATGGTCAGCGCACTCCACCAATGACCTGACTCAACCGGCCCTCTCTCAGTGCATGAGAGCTCCCCTGTGCTGTGGCAGGACGTCCCAGACCACAGTGTAACGGCTCCCGAGCCAACTCAGCCTCAGGGGTCTCGGCGGCAGGAGGGGGGGCGGTGCGGTGTTCTCCTTGTTGCGTCCAGAGCTCACTGTCTCAGTCTTGGGAGCTCGGGGGCAATATCTGACACGTTGGAGACTCACCCTGCAGTTGCTGGATCGGACCCCCGGGCCCACCCTACCTCAAGGATCTCGGCGACAGCTGCTACGACGGTGAGGTGTTCTCCATGATGAGTCCCCAGCCTAACGTCTGAGCCTGGGAGCTGGGGATGAAGTTCAGTGCCCCGGGAAAGAGGTGACTCACCCTGTGGATGCTACGACGGAGCTCTGCATCCGCTCCAGACTGGCCAAGGCTCCGGTCCCCACAGAAGTCAGCGACAGACCACGGGAACAATGGTATCTCTGACGAGCTTTGGTAGGTTCTTTCTTCTACGCAGGTGTGATGTCAAGCCCTGGAGCTCATATGTCTAGCTCCTACTCTGCGGCCATTTTAGCTTTGTCCCTTCTCCCCCTTATATTCCACCTCCCTCTCCCACTGATCCCAACTTGCTCATCACACCATCAAATTCACCATCACCACCACCACCACTTTCACCTGACCCACAAGATGAAGGGGAGGGGGATGGGGATCAGGAGAGGCCACAGGACGCTGGCCCTTGGGAGGATTATCATACAGATCCAAACACAGACAATGACCCTGATTTGTATCCCTCCAGACCCTCCCCACCTGACGACAACATTGGATACATTGAGCTCCTTAACAGGGCTGCTCAATATCATGAGGTGAAGCTCCATAAGGAGCCTTTAGAAGAGGATTTCCTCTTTGAAACCCTTACTTCTTCCCAAAGAGCTACTCATACCTTAGCAATGCTGAAAGGCATGTTAAAACACACAAATGAGGTATTTAAAGACCATGTTATGGCAAGGATAATCACACCTAGGGTGGCTAAAAAATATAAACCTGCTCCCACCGACCTGGTTTACCTTAGAGGTCAGCTGCCATTAGACTCTCTTGCAGTCTCCAACGCTCGCAAGAGAGCTAATTCACAAATCACAGGTGAGGCTCCTCCTCCTGATAAGGAGCCTAAATTTATTGATGCCTCGGGCAAAAGAGTGGCTTCACAGGCAGCATATCACTGGCACATTGCCAACGCTCAAGCGCTGTTGGCTCGTTATGATAGGGCTCATTACGATGAGTTAGAAAAACTCATACAACATTTACCTGATGAATACAAATCTAAGGCTAATGACCTTATTCAGGAAGGTAAACTTATCTCCAATACATCCATTAGGTGTGCCCTAGACGCAGCAGACACAGCAGTTCGTGCAGTCAACACCAGTGTACTCTTAAACAGGCATGCTTGGCTGAGAAAATCAGGCTTCAAGCCAGAGGTACAAACCTCCATCCTTAACCAGCCATTCGACAAGGAACATCTCTTTGGCCCAGCTGTTGATACCTCACTGGAAAAGTTGAAAAAGGAGACTGAGGTCGCAAATTCCATGGGGGCTTTGCAGTTACCTACCAATAGGGGTTCCTTTCGCTGCTCCTTTTATAGGGGTGGTTCAAAAACTTTGTCCACCGAAAATCCCTCCTCCTCTTACAAGGGCAACAAACAATCGTCCTCTTCAAGAGGTTATTTCAGAGGAGGTTTTAGATCAAACAATGGTAAAGGAAGAAGCAGAGGTAACTCCACACGCACTTCCCCCGCAAACAAACAGTGACTTCCTTTCGCTATCCCCCGATCACTGCACCCCTGTCAGGGGACGTCTCTCCCAATTCCTACCTGTCTGGAATTCAATCACCGAAGACAAGTGGTACTACAAATTATCCAATATGGTTACTGCCTGGAGCTTACGGACACTCCCCCAAATATTCGTCCAAGATCACATGCAATGTCACCAGAGCATCTCACCCTCCTAAAACAAGAGGTTCTCTCTCTCTTGGAAAAACACGCTATAGAGCCAGTCCCATTACAATACCAGGGCAACGTAGTATATTCCCTGTATTTTTTAATTCCCAAAAAGGACGGCTCTCTCAGGCTTATACTAGACCTCAGAAAACTAAATCTGTACATTCAGTCAGACCACTTTCACATGGTCACACAGCAGCAGGTGCTTCCACTTCTTCAGCAAGGTGACTTTCTGTCCACTCTGGACTTAAAGGACGCCTATTTCCATATTCCCATTCACCCGGCTCACGGGAAATCCATCAGGTTTGTGGTGGACGGACAACATTATCAATTCAAAGTTTTCCCATTCGGAGTAACTACAGCACCCAGGGTCTTCACCGAGTGTCTGGTAGTAGTCACGGCTCATCTAAGAAGAAAGCATGTTTACGTCTTCCCCTACCTTGTTGACTGGCTAAGAAAAGCCAGCTTGCAACAGAGCTGGCTGCGCCACACTCAGAAAACAGGAAAACAGTCCAACTGCTTCACGACCTTCGGTTCACTGTAAATCTTACCAAGTCTCATCTCCAACCATCCAACACACAAGTGTATCTAGGAGCACCAATAGACACTCAGAAAGCTCTAGCGTATCCAAACCCAGTAAGGATCCACAACATGGAGACTCTAATATCGCAATTTCTGCCTCAACACTCATTACCAGCTCGAGTGTTCATGCAATTGCTGGGAATGATGACATCTTGCATTTTAATCGTTCATTACACAATACTCCAAATGGGCCACCTACAGGAATGCTTAGCATGTCAGTGGAACCAGGCTCAAGGTCAGTTATCAGATCTAGTGTTGGTGGATGGCCACACCCATCTCTCTCTACAGTGGTGGAACATACAAAACCTTTCCAAGGGCTGGCCATTCATCGACCCTGTTCCACAGATAGTGCGAACAGCAGACTCATCGCTCACCGGTTGGGGAGCTCATCTTCAAAAACATACCATTCAGGGCATGTGGACTCTGCAACAAAAACAACTCCTCATAAACCATCTAGAACTGCTAGCAATTTTTCTAGCATTGGAAGCCTTTGAACTTCATCTAGTAGGCAAAGCTGTCCTATTTTGCACAGACAACATGACAGCAATGTACTACATACAAAAACAGGGGGGCACACTCTCTCCAGCTCTCACAGTTAGCCCAGAGCATCTGGAGATGGGCCATACCTCAAAAAATATATCTCCTTGCAGAACACCTTCGTGGAGTAAACAACCAAATTGCAGCTCTGCTCAGTCATCAACAACAGCAGATCCACGAATGGGAACTCCACCCTCAAGCCCTCCTCCCATTCTTCCAAATGTGGGGCTTCCCAGAGATTGATCTGTTCGCCACCCACATAAGCACAATGCCCAAACTTCGTGTCCAGTTATCCACACCCATTGTCCAAAGGCAATTCACTATGGATGAATTGGTCACGGATATTTGCTTAAGCTGTTCCATCTCTCCTACTCATTCCATTAGTGGTTCAGAAGCTCAGACAGCAATCCCTCACAATATTCCTAGGTGCTCCCACCTGGGCCCGTCAACCTTGGTTTACAACCATGTTGGAGCTATCAGTAGTTCCTCACCAAAAACGACGCCTTTCTCCAAATCTTCTCACTTGGAACCATGGAGGGATAAGACATCCGGATCCCAGTCATCTCAAACTTGCGATCTGTAATCCTAGAATTCGGCTATCTTAATCTCCCGCCAGACTGCTTGAATATTATCAAAGAGGCTAGGCGCCCTAACACAAGAGCATGCTATGCAGCAAAGTGGAAACGGTTTGTCATTTACTGTAACAACAATCAAATCAATCCGCTAGATGCTTCAATCCAAAACATAATTTGCTATCTATAACATCTACAGCGTTCCAATTTAGCGTGCACATCCATACTCTTACATCGTGCTGCAATAGCTGCATATCTACAAAACAGACAGCATTTGTCTCCTTTTAGAGTGCCTGCTATTAAAACATTTATGGAAGGACTTAAATAAGTCATTCCCCCCAGAGTTCCACCTGCTCCAGTGTGGAATCTCAACATAGTTCTTACAAGACTCATGGGTCCACCTTTTGAGCCATTGAACAGATGTGAACTACAATTTCTCACTTGGAAGGTAGCATTCCTCATAGCCATGACATCTCTGACAAGAGTGGGTGAGCTTCAGGCACTAACCATAGAAGTGACATTTTTACAAATACATCAAAACAAAGTGGTTCTAAGGACTAACCCCAAATTCTTACCTAAAGTAATTTCTGCCTTTCATATCAACTAATCTGTTGAGCTACCTGTGTTCTTCCCTCAACCAGATTCATTGGCAGAACGTGCTCTTCACACCTTAGATGTCAAAAGAGCATTACCATACTACATAGAAAGAACAAATCCTTTCAGGAAAACCAAGCAACTTTTTGTTGCTTTTGCTCCACCACATATAGGCAATCCAATATAAAAATCAGGTATTGCAAGGTGGATACTTAAATCCATTCAAATATTCTACATTAAAGCTAAAGGCACATTAACAATCCCCCCTAGAGGGCATTCTACACGCAAACTGGGGCTTCCACTGCATTCTTAGGGAATATACCCGTAGATGACATCTGCAAAGCTGCAACTTGGTCATCACCGCACACATTCACAAAACACTATTGTGTAGATGTGTGAGCAAGACAGCAAGCTAGAGTGGGCCAGGCAGTTTTACGTACACTATTTCAGACCACTGCAAAAGCTACAGGTTAACCACCGCTTTGAAAGATAACTGATACATAGTCTATGCATAAGCGTATGATCTACAGCTCATATGCCTCGAACGGAAAATGTTACTTACACAGTATGCATCTGTTCTTGGCATATAAAGTTGTACAGTCATATGCGCCCGCCCGCCTCCCCGGGTACCTTTACCTGTTGCAGTAACATCTTACTTAGATACAATATACATGGACATCTACCTTTATTACTCTTACTAACTCCATCATCACCCTTTACGGCAAAACAATCTAAGGATGGAGTCGATGCCCATGCGCACTATCACCGAAAGGAGGAGTCACCTACCTCGTGACTGGAAAGACTTCTTCAAGCAAAAACAAATTGCAAACATCCGGACCCAAAACTAGATGGCGATCTATGCATAAGCATATGACTCTACAGCTCTATATGCCAAGAACCGATGCATACTGGGTAAGTAGCATTTTCCTTATTGGGGAGCTTGCATATTTTTAGATGATTGCAACTCGAAAAAATGGCACCAAGGGATGATTAAAGCCACACTAACCCTTTAATCACTGGATGTATTTTGAACAGATTTTTAATGGAGTGCGTGCCCACCTCTGAGGTCCGCTGCCACAAGACCTAATATATTCTCATAGATAAACCAAAGCACAGAGAGGCACACAAAAAATCGCATATAATATGCCACTAGTGATGAATCTTTTTTTTTTTTTATTAACTTTATTTATTTTTTGTAAACAAAGAAATACAGAGATCTCAGCAATGGTACAGTTGTCTTGTGTGCATAAATCACATTTTAATTGCAATACACCCGTGTCTGCTAACAATATGGAAGCCTGGCTCCATGTGTCCCAATCATATCCTTTAGTACAGCAATCTAATCCATCAGAATCCATGCGTCCACACGATACAGTGCTGAATTTCCCCATGTCCCGCACTTGCATAAGAATTCCGCCCTTCAAATCCTACATTACCGCCCCCTAGCGCCACCCTTAATCTATACCCAACGCAAGAAACTCCGCCGCACCTCGACCAGCCCAATGTCCATCCGATCACCCAGTCATCACCACCAAACCTACCCAACCCCCGTGGGTACAATTCCCGAGCTGGAGTGTGATGGGGAGGAGCCCGGCATGTTTGCGATATATGTTCTGTATGGGCCCCATATATCTTTGGGACGGGCCACACTAGGCAGGAGACTGGAGTAAATCTCGCTGTTTAAGCTACAATAAGCCAATCAATCAATCAATCATGGAACTTATATTGCGCACTACTCACCCGTAAGGGTCTCAAGGCGCTTGGGGAAGAAGGTCTGCTACTGCTCGAACAGCCAGGTCTTGAGCTGTTTCCTGAAGGCCAGGTGGTCCTGGGTCATCCGCAGGTGGACGGGTAGGGAGTTCCAAGTCTTAGCTGCCAGGTAGGAGAATGACCTTCCTCCAGCGGTGGCTCTCTGGATGCGAGGGACGACGGCGAGGGCGAGGTTAGCGGAACGTAGCCGGCGGGTGGGCGTGTAGAAGGTGAGGCGGCTGTTGAGGTACCCTGGGCCTAGGTCGTGGAGGGACTTGTGTGCGTGGGTGAGGAGTCTGAACGTGATCCTCTTGTTGACCGGGAGCCAGTGCAGGTCTCTCAGGTGGCACGAGATGTGGCTGCGTCGGGGGACGTCCAGGATGAGTCGGGCGGAGGCGTTCTGAATACGCTGAAGTCTTTTCTGAAGCTTGGCCGTAGTACCGGCGTAGAGGGTGTTTCCGTAGTCTAGTCTGCTGGTGACGAGAGCGTGGGTGACCGTCTTCCTGGTCTCGGTTGGGATCCATCGGAAGATCTTTCGGAGCATGCGGAGGTTGTGGAAGCAAGCTGAGGAGACGGCGTTGACTTGTCTGGTCATCGATAGGGAGGAGTCCAGTATGACGCCCAAGTTGCGTGCGTGGTCCGTCGGTTCAGGTGCGGTGCCTAGTGCCGGGGGCCACCAGGAGTCGTCCCATGCGGAGGGTGATGGTCCCAGGATGAGGACTTCTGTCTTGTCCGTGTTCAGTTTCAGGCGGCTGATGTTCATCATGTCCGTAAGCCATGCCTTAGTCGTGGGAACCGCCCCACCGCCTCAGTTTTTAGCAATCCCACGCTTCGCCAGCAGGAAGCCCAGAGACGCCAGCCTCCTCACCGACTTGGGAAAATTAACAGTGTATCCCAGCAGCGCCACCTCCGGGATAGGAACCAGGGGGAGCCCCAGCATCTCCCCCATGATGTTGTGTATCTGCGCCCAGTACGACTGCAGTCTTGGACAGGTCCAGGTCATATGGGCAAAGTCAGCGTGGGGGGAGGAACATTTCCAACATGTGTGGGGTCTCTTGGGGTCAATGGAGTGTAGCTTAGCCGGCGTCATGTAGCATCTGCGGAAAAACTTATATTGCAGAAGCTTGTGACGGCTATTGAGTGATACCTTGTTGGGGACCTTGCTGGAGACTGACCACTGTTCATCTGTGATGGGCCTACCCAAGTCAGCCTCCCATGCCCCTCGTATTTTGTCATCTGAACAGGGGACCTGCGCTGCGCAGAGCTTGTACAACTTAGAAATGAGGTGTGCCCCTGTATCTTTGTCGATGATGAGAGAAAGTGGCTCGAAGGAATCAGGCTCGAGGGGGAATCCCCTAATCTCCGCCCTGACTGCAAAATAAAGCCGGTTGAGGATGAATTTGTCCATGTAAGTGGCATCACTGACTCTTGCCTCCTCCGTTATAGAGAATATGTGCCCGCCTGGGTATAAATCCCCAACCTTGGAAGGTCAAATTTCGTCAAAGTGCGTTGCACGAGTTTCTCACCAGTGATCGGGAGCCATCTCTCGTTAGGTAACGGTAGAGAAGTGGAGTATAACATGGGCTGATCCATATAGCGTAGCAACTTATTCCAAGCCCAGCTAGTGGTAGACACCGTTTGAATGTCAACTGGACTTCTAGGTACGCCCCTGGGTAATACCGCGGCCAAGCGATCCGGAAGCACGAAATCAGCCTCTGGGCGAAGAAACGGAATCCTGGCATCTGGGTGATACCAAGCGTAGGCATGGGCACATTGTGCAATCAGATAATAGAGGTACAAATCGGGTACTCCAAGGCCGCCTCTATCGTGTGGGAGCGTGAGGATCCTCCAACGGATCCGGGGCTGTTTCCCACCCCATACCAATCTAATCAAGTGAGCCCGCAGCGAGGCGAAAAATTTTTGGGTGAGGGGTATGGGGATGTTATTGAAAAGATATAAAAATTTAGGGAGCACTATCATTTTTACAATAGCGATTCTAGCCACCATGGACAGCGGAAGCCGTAGCCATCTGTCCACCTGAGATTCGAGCTTGGTGATCGCGCAGCCATAGTTAAGACGAATAATCTCGTCTGCGTTCAGCTGTATGTGTATGCCTAAATATCTTGCGGAGTCTGAGCACCATTCCAACGGGTACTCACAGTGCCATGGGGAAGTGCCGCTTGTTAATGGAAAAATTATGGACTTGTTCCAGTTGATACCCAGCCCGGAGTGACGACCAAAGTGGAGAATTTCACGTATCAGAGGAGCCAGATTCTGCTGGGGCTCTCTAACGTACAGTATGGTGTCGTCAGCATAGAGTGAAACCAGTAGGGGACCTGTCCGGAACTGAAGCCCTCTATGAAGGTGTCGTTCCTGAAAATGTCGAATCAGTGGGTCCATGGCGACAATGAACAGCAACGGGGAGGGCGGGCAGCCCTGCCGGGTGCCGCGGGTAAGAGCAAACTGGCGTGATAACGTACCATTCACACGGAGCCTAGCCGTGGGTCGACTATACAAGAGCCGCGCGGTGGCAACAAAGCCCGCCGGCATGCCCATGCGCTGCATTATGGAGAGAAAAAGGGCCATTCTAGAGAATCGAAGGCTTTTTCGGTATCAAGTAGAATCGCCGCCACGGTTGTGTCAGGGTTTATTCTATGCAGGACAGTGAATAAAGTCCGCAAATTCAGTGATGTCGAGCGATGGGGTATGAAGCCAGATTGAGCCGGCGCTATAATAAACTCCATCAATTGGGAAAGTCTATTGGCCACTGTTAGACCTGTCAGCCCTTTGGGTGGTCCCTCCTCATCATTATTTATTTTGTCCCACTTTTGCCTCAAACCCTGTTAGTATTTTTCCTTTTTGGGAACCACCAGACTTTTTAGTGTTGATGCAGGGTCAGGGAGCCATCTTCCCTACCCCTGGAACTTCTGTCTGAGGGCCTGAAACACAAAATGGTGGCCACCCATTGTCACCTGAGACATAGCTGGAACCTACTAGTGCCTTCCAGAACATTCTAGAACCCTGTGACAGTGTGAGGCAGGTTTAGAATGTTGGGAAGCCAGCTCAGAGTTGGCAGTTGGAGTAGGCAGTTGGCACCTGACTGGTGAAGGGAGAGCAGCACAACACTGAAGGAGGAAGGAGTGAGGCAGCAGGGGTGGAAACTTGTGCCTGGAGTGGGGTCCAGAAACCCACCCTTGATACTAGTCCCTACTGACTGAGCCCAGCCTGGAGCCCTGTGTGGTATAAAGTCAAGAAGAACCAACTCAAGGACCTGAACAGCCGGAACAGGCCTTGGAAGTAAAGAACAGCAAGTTCCTGACCTGTCTATTGGTATCTTCCTGGAGTCCGACGCCGAGAAGCCTAGAGACCTGGGGCCGGAGGTGAAGAAGCGGCGCTGACTGGAAAGCAGACGTCGTACCCGGAGCTGCCAGAGGTCGAGAGAGGGCGCCGACGGAGGTCGTGGAGACACCAGAGGTCGAGGAGGAAGTCACCTGAGGTCGAGTGTGCGGCGTCGACGGGGGAGTGAAGTCCGCCCTCCGGAGTCGCCGGAGACCGAGGTGAATCGTGCTGGAAGTCGGGAGTGGAGATCGCACTCCGGAGTCGCCGGAACCTGAGGAAAGGAGCACCGGAGGTCGGGAGTGGAGATCGCACTCCGGAGTCGCAGGAACCTGAAGGGAAGAGCACCGGAGGTCGGGAGTGGAGGTCGCACTCCGGAGACACCCGGAAGTAGGGAGATCGAGTCCCTGTGACGCCGGAGACCGACATCGAATCGAGGCTGCCCAGCGACATCGAGCCGAGGCCGCTTGCCGACATCGATCCGGAACCACCTCACGGCGTCGACAGGAACTGACATCGAGCCGAGGCCGTCCGTCGACATCGATCCGGAACCGCCTCATGGCGTCGACAAGAACTGACATCGAGACGAGGCCGGCTAGCGACATCGAACCGGAACCGCCTCACGGCGTCGACACGACTCCGGTGGAGTCGGAAGTTCATAAAGAGGGCAGTAAGTGGAATAGAGGGCGCCTAAGGCCCTGTGGAGCCCTAAGAGACCATCCTAGGGGCTAGAGAGGTGTTAGGACCAGCCTTGGAGTGCCAGGGGTGGACTGAGACTGATACAGTGACCTGTGTGAGGGGTTGTGTAGTTTGGGAGAGCCAGATTCCTAGATTACCCTTGATCTACCTCAGTTTTAGCCTCAGCCTTATCCAAGCTAGGTGAGACACCCTCAGGCCATCCACATAACCACAAGCTGTGATTGGGCCAAATCAACCCATAGTACCTCACAAATGTGACCTGATTTGAAAGTGTACTGATGGCTTATATTTATTGAGAGTATTGTATTCTTAGTATTTATCCTATTTATTGTCTCACAGTATTTATTGTCTCACAGTATTTATTGTCTCACAGTATTTATTCCCTCACAGTATTTATTTGCCTATGTATTTTATGCACATCTATTTATTCATTGATTATTTATGATCTGAGCTTATTTATTTGACCTACCCTTTCTACAGAAGAAGCTTTGTGTACTGTAAGTGTGTTATTATTTATTTAACCTGCAACTAAGAGAAAACAAGATAAACACTGATATATTTTCATAAATTTTTACGGTGTAGTGTCGTTTTTGGAACGGATGCACGCATGGTTATTGTGAGGGTGTGACGTACGCTTAACACGGTGCCTGACCCCCGACCGCTCGAGCCAAGCTACCCCTTGTGTTGGGAAACACCGGGTGACTGCCAACCCCGGTTGCCCGGGGTTTTCTAACATAATTGGTGTTCAGCGGTGGGATCGAGCTGTGCTTGCGTCCACTCGACAATAACTGTGGGTAGTCCATAGGCCTACACCGGGAGTTTTCTCAAAGCGGACTTCCTGATTCTGAGTTTTGTTTTTCCAAATTTACTTCTGGTGGTGGGAGGAGGTATTACAAAAGGTACCCCCCTGCATAGCTTCTGTAAACACCTGTCTTCTATTCTGAGTGGGCAAAATGGAGTTTGTGTTGGAAGACCTGGAAACTTATACTGTGGCCCAACTCAGAGAGTTTTGTCAGAGAGAGGGGGTGTATTGTCCCCAAGGTGCCAAGAAGGGTGAACTCCAGACCAGCTTGAGGGCTTGGGGGGAGGCACGACGAGAAAGTAAGGCTGAGCAGGAGGACAGGGATGGAGAGCCTGTTAGCGAGGGGGCTGGGTTGTACCAACCTGAGGTGGGGAACCTGTTAGCGGGGCCCAGAACACTTTCCAGGAAGGGCAGCACTGTCTCTAGCGGTGGCTTATCAGAAGTAGAATTAACTGACCGGAGGGAGAAAAGACAGCTCACATGGAAGTTGGCGGAGCTGGAGAAAGAGAAGGAGGGACAGAGGATGGCTCACGAGTTGAGGCTGAGGGAAATAGATCTCCAGATCCTACGAGTCGGGGCACAAACTGTTCCTAATGGTGGCAGCAAAGACAAAGAAATCACCAGGGAACCCAAACCCTATCTGCCAAAAGACATAGTAGCTAGCTATAGTGCAGGGGATGATATTGCCAAGTGGCTAGCGGCCTATGAGGTCTCCTTAAGGGCCCATGGGGTGCCAGAGAAGTACTGGGGAGGGGGATTGTACAAATACATGCCTCCAGCTGGTAGGGATGCATTATTGGCCCTAGAGCAGGAGGAGCAGACCCACTACCCCACCATGAAAGTGGCGCTCGTAAGAAAGTTTGGACTAACACCCGAGAAGTACAGACAGAAGTTCCGGGGTAGCCACAAACTGGGCACACAGAATTGGGTGGATTTCCTGGACTATGCAAAGAAGGCATTAGAGGGTTGGATTCAGGGCAGTGAGGTGAGGGACTACGAGGGGTTGTTTGATTTAATGTTGAAGGAACACCTGCTCGAAAAATATTTCCCTGAACTGCGTCAACACCTGGTGGATAGCAAGCTGACCAATCCCCGGAAGCTTGCTGAGGAGGCGGACATTTGGGCTAGTACCCGGGTGTCCACAAGGGTGTCTGGAGGGGATACTCAAAAGGCCGGACAGGGCGCCCCCCAGAAGAAAGAGGGAGAGGAAAAGAAAAAGGAGTTCTCTAAAGGCCCCCAAAATAACTTCCAAGGAAAGGGAACAGGATTCACCCCTAGGGCTAACCCACCCAGAAACCCTAATCCTGGCCAGAGTCAGCAGCCAAGGGTTGTCCATTGCTTCGAGTGCGGTGGCGTCGGACACTATAAGGGAGATGCGAAGTGCCCGAAAAGACCACCCCCTCCCATTGGAGGAAAGGCCCCCGGAGTAGCTAGTGTAGGGCTCGGGGAGGAGATGCCCTTAACTAAGGGAAGGGAGTGGGCGGGTGTCACTTTAGTGTCCCTGGGAGAACGGGAGATGGTTCCTAAGATCCAGGTGCCCGCAAATACTATAAAGTATGGGCAGTGGGTCACCATCAATGGCAAAAGAGGGGAGGCTCTGAGAGACACAGGAGCCAGTATGACTATGGTACGTAGCCAACTGGTGTCTCCAGAGCAGGTAATTCCCGATGTACTCCACCCAGCCGCGATGGCTGACGGCAGAACCGGCCACTATCCGGTGGCCGAGGTTCCATTTGAATGGGAAGGGGTTGCAGGTTCACTTCGAGTTGCCGTAAGCCCTGCCGTGCCAGTCGATTGTCTGCTGGGGAATGATATGGAGCACAACGCTTGGAAGGAGGTGGAATACCGGACTCATGCTGAGATGCTGGGTACACCTGACTGGGCCTGTGTTAGCACAGGGTCCGCGACTACCCGGAGAGGGAGTTTGTTTCGACAGGAGCCTGGAACAAAGGCACAGCCGGCTGCCGACCAAGGGAAGAACCGAGGACAGGAGGAGCCTGCCTCGGCATCCGCGCCCCGTGTGACGGATAGGCCACCGGAGGTGGTGGACCAGGAGTCCGCGGTGGGGGATGTTACCAAACTGGAGGACCTACCCATCCCGGCCGAGTGGCACGTGGAGGGAGGGCCGACCAGGGAGGAATTCTGCCAGGGCCAGAGGGAGTGCCCTACCCTTGAGGGACTGAGGCGACAGGCCGAAGCCCAGGCAGCAGGGAACGTTGAGGGGAACTACAACCTTTACTGGGAGGATGGCCTCCTCTACAGTGAACCCAAGGCACCCCTACATGGATCGTCACGAGCCTTAGTAGTCCCTCAACGTTATCGAGCCTTCCTACTTGAATTGGCTCACGAGATCCCCTTGGCAGGACACCTGGGGCAAGACAAGACCTTCGCCCGTCTTGTCCCACACTTTTTTTGGCCTCAAATGAAAGTGTCGTCCGACACCTACTGCCGGACATGTGTGTCTTGCCAAGCCAGTGGGAAAACAGGGGTGAAGCTGAAAGCTCCCCTGGAACCACTTCCTGTCGTTAGCACCCCCTTTGAAAGGGTGGGCATCGACATTGTGGGTCCATTAGATCCGCCTACTACAGCTGGTCACAGGTTTATCCTGGTTCTGGTGGATCATGCCACACGGTACCCAGAGGCTATTACCACACCTGTTGTGGCTAGGGCCCTGATGGGAATCTTTACCCGAGTGGGTTTTCCCAAGGAAGTTGTGTCCGACAGGGGGACCAACTTCATGTCAGCATACATACGGGCCATGTGGAAGGAGTGTGGAGTGACCTACCGGTTCACAACTCCTTACCACCCCCAGACCAATGGTCTGGTGGAGAGGTTTAACAAAACCTTGAAAGGCATGATTAGAAGTCTGCCTGAAAGCCTGCGGAGGAAATGGGACGTCCTCCTACCCTGTCTATTGTTTTCCTACAGGGAAGTGCCACAGAAGGGAGTGGGCTTCAGCCCCTTCGAGCTTTTGTATGGGCACCCTGTGCGTGGACCTGTCAGCCTGGTGAGAGACGGATGGGAAAGAACTCCCAGAAGGCTTCCCCAGGACGTGGTGAGCTACATGCTGGCCTTCCGGAGCCAAATGGCTAAGTTGTGGAAGCAAGCTTCTGACAACTTGGAGGCCAGCCAAGCAGTAATGAAGGCGTGGTATGACCACAATGCTCACCCGGTGGAGTTGGAGCCTGGCCAGAAGGTGTGGGTGATCGAACCAGGAGAGCTTAGCGCCCTCCAGGATCGCTGGTCAGGACCCTTTGAGGTATTGGAGAAGAAGGGTAAGGCTACCTACTTGGTGGATCTTAAGACCCCTCGTCAGCCCCTACGGGTGCTGCATGCCAACCACCTCAAACCCCACCACGAGAGGCCCGAAGTCATTTTGATGATGGTGACTGACGGAGCAGAGGACGTGGAAAGCGAGCCTCTCCCCGATTTATTTGCGTCTCAAGAGAAGGATGGGTCGGTGGAGGGAGTGATTCTCTCCCCATCTCTAACTCCTGAACAGCAGGAGGACTGCCGCCAGGTCCTGGGACAGTACTCTTCGTTGTTCTCCCTTGTTCCGGGTAGGACTCACCTGTGCGTCCATGATGTGGACACAGGAGACAGCCCACCTGTGAAGTCCAAGATCTACCGGATGTCAGACAAGGTGAAGGCCAGCATTCACGGTGAAGTCACTAAGATGCTGGAGCTAGGAGTGATCGAACCTTCCCGCAGCCCCTGGTCCAGTCCGGTGGTGCTAGTACCAAAAGCCGCACCACCGGGTGCCCAACCGGAACTGAGGTTCTGTGTGGACTACCGGGGACTGAACTCAGTAACCAAGACTGATGCTCATCCGATCCCAAGGGCGGATGAATTGATTGACCGGCTGGGAGCTGCCCAATATCTAAGTACCTTTGACCTTACTTCTGGGTACTGGCAGATCTCTCTGACTGACGGAGCTAGGGAAAGGTCAGCCTTCTCCACGCCCAAAGGCCACTACCAGTTCTGTGTGATGCCCTTTGGGCTCAAGAACGCACCTGCCACGTTTCAGCGTCTGGTGAACCAGATCCTCACTGGAATGGAGAGTTTCTCTGCTGCTTATCTGGATGACATAGCCGTCTTCAGTAACAGCTGGGAGGATCACTTGCGTCACCTGCAAGCTGTTCTCCAGGCCCTGAGACAAGCTGGTTTAACGATCAAGGCCAGCAAGTGCCAGATCGGGCAGGGGTCGGTAGTGTACCTTGGACACTTGGTGGGTAGGGGAGCGGTGCAACCCCTCCAGGCGAAGATCGAGGCCATCATGGCCTGGGAACCCCCCAAGACTCAGACTGAGGTCCGAGCTTTTCTGGGCCTCACCGGATATTACCGCCGCTTCGTGAAGGGATACGGTACCATTGTGGCCCCCCTCACGGAGCTTACGTCCAAGAAACAACCTCGACGGGTAGTCTGGACGGAGGCTTGTCAACAGGCCTTTGTAAAACTGAAGCAAGCCATGTGCGAGGCCCCGGTCCTACGGGCCCCAGACTTTTCCAAGGAGTTCATTGTCCAGACGGATGCATCGGAACATGGCATTGGGGCAGTGTTATCGCAACTCAACAAAGAGGGTCTGGATCAACCCGTGGTCTTCCTATCCCGGAGACTACTTCCCAGGGAACAGAAGTGGAGTGCAATAGAGCGTGAAGCCTTTGCAGTGGTATGGGCTCTGAAGAAGCTGCGGCCATACCTGTTTGGCTCGCACTTCCTAGTTCAGACCGACCACAGACCCCTTCGTTGGCTGATGCAGATGAAGGGGGAGAATCCCAAGTTGCTAAGGTGGTCTATCTCCCTACAGGGAATGGACTTTCAGGTGGAACATCGGCCTGGAGTGGACCACGCCAATGCAGACGGTCTCTCAAGGTATTTCCGCCTTAGTGATGAGAACTCCCAAGGGGTTGGGTAGCTCTCCCCACTTTCAGCTGGGGGGGACGCGTGTTAGACCTGTCAGCCCTTTGGGTGGTCCCTCCTCATCATTATTTATTTTGTCCCACTTTTGCCTCAAACCCTGTTAGTATTTTTCCTTTTTGGGAACCACCAGACTTTTTAGTGTTAATGCAGGGTCAGGGAGCCATCTTCCCTACCCCTGGAACTTCTGTCTGAGGGCCTGAAACACAAAATGGTGGCCACCCATTGTCACCTGAGACATAGCTGGAACCTACTAGTACCTTCCAGAACATTCTAGAACCCTGTGACAGTGTGAGGCAGGTTTAGAATGTTGGGAAGCCAGCTCAGAGTTGGCAGTTGGAGTAGGCAGTTGGCACCTGACTGGTGAAGGGAGAGCAGCACAACACTGAAGGAGGAAGGAGTGAGGCAGCAGGGGTGGAAACTTGTGCCTGGAGTGGGGTCCAGAAACCCACCCTTGATACTAGTCCCTACTGACTGAGCCCAGCCTGGAGCCCTGTGTGGGATAAAGTCAAGAAGAACCAACTCAAGGACCTGAACAGCTGGAACAGGCCTTGGAAGTAAAGAACAGCAAGTTCCTGACCTGTCTATTGGTATCTTCCTGGAGTCCGACGCCGAGAAGCCTAGAGACCTGGGGCCGGAGGTGAAGAAGCGGCGCTGACTGGAAAGCAGACGTCGTACCCGGAGCCGCCAGAGGTCGAGAGAGGGCGCCGACGGAGGTCGTGGAGACACCAGAGGTCGAGGAGGAAGTCACCTGAGGTCGAGTGTGCGGCGTCGACGGGGGAGTGAAGTCCGCCCTCCGGAGTCGCCGGAGACCGAGGTGAATCGTGCTGGAAGTCGGGAGTGGAGATGGCACTCCGGAGTCGCCGGAACCTGAGGAAAGGAGCACCGGAGGTCGGGAGTGGAGGTCGCACTCCGGAGTCGCCGGAACCTGAAGGGAAGAGCACCGGAGGTCGGGAGTGGAGGTCGCACTCCGGAGACACCCGGAAGTAGGGAGATCGAGTCCCTGTGACGCCGGAGACCGACATCGAATCGAGGCTGCCCAGCGACATCGAGCCGAGGCCGCTTGCCGACATCGATCCGGAACCACCTCACGGCGTCGACAGGAACTGACATCGAGCCGAGGCCGTCCGCCGACATCGATCCGGAACCGCCTCACGGCGTCGACAAGAACTGACATCGAGCCGAGGCCGGCTAGCGACATCGAACCGGAACCGCCTCACGGCGTCGACACGACTCCGGTGGAGTCGGAAGTTCATAAAGAGGGCAGTAAGTGGAATAGAGGGCGCCTAAGGCCCTGTGGAGCCCTAAGAGACCATCCTAGGGGCTAGAGAGGTGTTAGGACCAGCCTGGGAGTGCCAGGGGTGGACTGAGACTGATACAGTGACCTGTGTGAGGGGTTGTGTAGTTTGGGAGAGCCAGATTCCTAGATTACCCTTGATCTACCTCAGTTTTAGCCTCAGCCTTATCCAAGCTAGGTGAGACACCCTCAGGCCATCCACATAACCACAAGCTGTGATTGGGCCAAATCAACCCATAGTACCTCACAAATGTGACCTGATTTGAAAGTGTACTGATGGCTTATATTTATTGAGAGTATTGTATTCTTAGTATTTATCCTATTTATTGTCTCACAGTATTTATTGTCTCACAGTATTTATTGTCTCACAGTATTTATTGTCTCACAGTATTTATTCCCTCACAGTATTTATTTGCCTATGTATTTTATGCACATCTATTTATTCATTGATTATTTATGATCTGAGCTTATTTATTTGACCTACCCTTTCTACAGAAGAAGCTTTGTGTACTGTAAGTGTGTTATTATTTATTTAACCTGCAACTAAGAGAAAACAAGATAAACACAGATATATTTTCATAAATTTTTACGGTGTAGTGTCGTTTTTGGAACGGATGCACGCATGGTTATTGTGAGGGTGTGACGTACGCTTAACACGGTGCCTGACCCCCGACCGCTCGAGCCAAGCTACCCCTTGTGTTGGTAAAAACCGGGTGACTGCTAACCCCGGTTGCCCGGGGTTTTCTAACAGCCACTATATTGGCGAGAATCTTATAGTCGATATTTAATAGTGACAGGGGTCGGTAGGACCCACATAACGCCGGGTCTTTGTTCGGTTTTGGGAGGAGAACAATGACTGCCTCACTTAGAGTGAGGGGGAGAGCCCCACGCTCCAAGGCCTCGGCATAGACCTCGATAAGTTTAGGGGCCAGTAGATCCGAAAATGCCTTATAGAAATCGCCAGTCAGGCCGTCAAGGCCCGGGGCTGAGGAGCTCCGTAGCACTTTAATAGCCCCACGAATCTCAGTTACCGTTATAGGTTCCGCCAGGAATTCCTGCATGCCTCTTTCTAAAAATACGAGCGCGATTTCGGATAAATATTCTTCTCGTGAAGAAGCGTCATCATTCTGTCTAGTTGTATATAATGCCGAAAAGTGGGCCAGGAATTCATCCCTGACCTCCGCGGGCATCATGCGGAGCGTTCCGTCCTCACCCCGGACCTCGGTCACGAACGACCTACTTTATGGCGGCCGCAGAGCCTGTGCCAGTGTGCGCCCCGGGCGATCGCCCTCGCCATACCGATGAGCGGTTTGGTCTTTGCCCAAATATAAGATCTCTCTGTCCGCTGTCTCCCGGTATTCAGAGAGGAGGCGTAGCCTCTTTGCAAACGCGTCATCTGACACCGTGTGTCTCACCTCCGCATCTATCAAGTCTAACTGAGCCTCCAACTGAGCAAGAGTCGTGCGCAGTGCCTTCAGGACCCCGGTGTGCTTAGCTATACAAACCCCCCGAATGTAGGCCTTAAACCCCTCCCAGAGCATGGCCCAAGAGTCGACCGACCCGGTATTAATCGCAAAATAGTCCTCAATCGCCTCAGCGACCGCATGCCAGAACAGGTCATCTAACAGCGCCTTCCCAGGGAATCGCCACTGTTGCTCAAAACCTTCAGGGCGCGGCACATCCAGGCATAGCAAAACTGGAGAGTGGTCAGAATACGTTCTGGGGAGAGCCTTTATCGTCCGAAACCAGGGGGACAGACCTGGAGAAAGCAGCCAGTAGTCAATCCTAGTCCAGGTGTTGTGTTGACCAGACACTAGTGATGAATCTTCACAGTCGATGTGGAGGATTCTTCTTTATTGTTGCAACAGGGTGAGGGGTACACACATCCACAGCCAACGCGTTTCACCCCAACGGGCTTCCTCAGGACTAAATCCAATACAGATCACACGATAAAACACGGACTGGTATCCCTTCTTCTATCTTCTATTCAGTACTTTTTCTTCATGAATGACTTGATTACTTGTCAGTCCGGCGCTTTCTGCTTTACTTGGTGACGACAGCCTGAGCTCAGTGTCTACATTTGTGCTTTCCCGAGTTCTTCAAATACAGTTGTGTTTTGTCTATGGGATCATTAATTTGCCCAAGACTTGGATACTTATTCATGAAGAAAAAGTACTGAATAGAAGATAGAAGAACGGATTCCAGTATGTGTTCTATCGTGTGATCTGTTTTGGATTTACCCCTGAGGAAGCATGTTGGGGTGAAACGCGTTGGCTGTGGCTGTGTGTATCCCTCATCCTGTTGAAACAATAAAGAAGAATCCTTCACATCAAAGCCTGTGAAGATTCATCACTCGTGGCATATTATATGCAATATTTTGTGATCCTCTCTGTGCTTTGGTTTATTTATTTTTAGATGAGCATCAATGGCAGCCTATTCAAGGCAGTGCACATTGTAGTGATATTGTGGGTGCTTGACCTAAATCACACCCATGATCCATCTAGGCTGCAGAGGGCTCTTGAAGAGGGATATATACACATTGTTTTTTTTTCTTCAAGTGTCTAATCAGACATGTCCAGATGTTGCTCCTCACGTTGTACTAGTAAAACATCTTTTTAGGTTTATGCCAACACTGACTGGTTTGGAGCATTCTAACGCTTCCTTAAGAATGCATTCCACCCATTGCTTACCCTTGCTGTTGTGTTTTTTAACTCACATTTGTTTGCTTTCTATTTGTTGGCTTTATTTGTTTTAGGCTTTCTAGCATACTTTTGTCCCTCCTGGTTAGCATAGCCTATTTACTGTATTCCTCCACGCGGGCTCGCTTTCTATAAACAGGCCTTTACATTTTGTTCCTATCTTGTCACATTTGCAGTGCATTCAAAGACAGAGGTCAAATGCCAGGCTCTGTCTTCAGAGGGAGCTTGGTGCTTACTTTTCTTTCTCTGACTTCAAAGTGAGAGGCATTATTTGACAATCTGGTGGGGTAGGGTGGAAGGTAAAACTTTTTTCTGGCACACAGCAAAATTGGAATGTCTGTAAAGTAATTGTGCAAATATTTCAGAATTAGAAAAGGACAAATGAAACACTTTTGTGTGTAATTTTGAAGTGATCAAAACAAAGGAGTACACTAGGTGATGCCATTTCCACACATTATCATTTGTGTGCCGCATAGTTATATTAGTAAAACTGTATGTTTGTGTAAATGTATGGTCATTTCCAATGAAAATGTGTGTCTGTAAAGGCGCTGCACTTCCACACCAGGAATACTCCACATTACGCTACTCCACTCTTTGCTACTCTATGCCTCTCTACGCCACTCTATGCCACTCCAAAACACTCCACCTCTATTCCCCTATACGCCACCATATGTCACTCTACTTCTCATTACTCTACTCCACTCTAAGCCACTCTAGATTGAATCCCTCAACTGTATCCTTCAAGAAAGAAGCCAAAGCTCTCCTTCTGAACAAATTTCTTCCCTATATCGTTTTCCTCACTCACACGCGCAACTACTTCTCACCAGCTACCTTTGTCTTTTCGACTTATCTGTCCTGACATTACCCTCCCTTTTGTCAACACTGCCTGATCCTGCAGTTTTCTGGACTATGATATTTTGTTTGCATTGTTTTATCTCCTCTGCTCTCTGAAAATTGTAAAGTGTACCCTCCTTTTTCTGGGTGCTACCCTCTCCTGTCCTTTTTTTGTTTTTTCTTCATTATGATATTATTGTTATAATTGCACTGCTCTCTGTAAATTTGTAAAACACTCTGCTACCTGCAAGGGTCATGTTTGCACTATAAAAAAGCTATTAAGATAAATCAATACTGCACTCTGTGTCGCTCTACACCACTTTACTCCACTTTACCCCTCTACATTCTACGCTACTCCATTTTACGACACACTACTGTATGACACACTACTCTGTGACATACTACGCTACGGCACGCCATGCCACTTCACTTTACTCCACTCCACTCTACTCCTGTCTGTGCCACTCCACTCTATGCCACTCATGGCCACTCTACTCCACTTTACAACACTACATGCTTTGCCACTCCACCATACTCCACTCTTCGACACTTTACGCTATGCCACTACACTCAACTCCACGGTACTCCACTCTATGCCACTCCACCATACTCCACTCCATGACACTTTACTCTGTTGCAGGGATTCTGCACATATACAGAACTACGGACAAGAAACCAGGACCTCGGTGTACAGTGGTGTACCAACCGCCCACCTTAGTGTCCGGAACCCCAATCCGACTAGCTATAGTGTCTCATTCGTTCTTCGTACTACAGCGAAGCTACCAATGATTAGACATCCTTGAACATGTAACTCAGACTCTCTCATTAATCGTGGGAGCAAGAACACTCTTTCGTTAACTCACTCATACTTGTCCACAACATAAGTAATCAGAGACACAGTATAGTTTAAAAGGTTTATTTTAACTAACATCCTCTATAATGCAGTACACGAGCCATTACTAGCAGCAAAATGCATAAACTCAATATAGTGAGCATTGTTACATTTCCATAAAAGATGAACGGGGACTTCATTTTACAAAGCTAGTGGAAAAAAGGCCGGATGAACCATGCCACCCTCCCTGTGCTAGAAACGAATTTATTATAACTATAGAATACCTCTGGACTTTGTCAGGGGGACCCATATCTCCAGGTTTAGATGCAAGGGTTTACATCTCCGGACAAACACAGCTCTTCTCTTCAGAAGGTTTTCTTCAAGTGTCTTAACATGCCTACACACAATATTAAAAGCACCCGATTTTCAGTAGTTCACCTGTGGCAGTATTATGTCTAACATGCGTGGGACTAACCAACAGCAGATTAACGGAGCACATTGTTTTTCAACCTTGAACATGCTGTGCAGACAGAGCCTCAGAGTACAGCAAGAAAAGTGAAAGGTAGACAGTTCTCATGTGAACGAGCACAAGCAGAGGATTTGTGAAAACAAATTTATGTAGTAACGTGTGCAAAAAGCGGCAACATGGCAGACAAGCATATACTAACTTATGCTAATTTAGCAATGTACGCAGTGAATCCCATATCCTCACCTCGCCCTCCCCTTGGTAAGTCCATTGCATGTAGTCATAGGACGAACATAGAGTTCAAAAAGTATGAGCATAGTCCATCGAATTTATAGAGATGGGAGAAAATGTAGAAAGCAAAAAGTTTTCATGCGGGCTTGTAAATAGGTGCCAAAAACAATATATCATATAAAAAAAAATAGGCAAAGATGAGCACCAGCCTTTTTAATCCATCAAAGTGTATGAGCAGTAAACTGCAATGGCTTTCAATAGGAAATCATTGTCATTGGTAGAAAAAAGAGATGCCATCCAATTCAGCAAGCAGAACGAGCATTCATGATCTTCTTAGGCTCCATCGTAGGACAACTTGCATGATATTCAATGTAGTTACATTGTAGATAGTCCTGCACTGCTGCACAGGTATCCCATTGTGCCAATACTCCAAGCGCAGCCACGCATGCCATAATTCCAACCCCGGAGCATTCTTGCTCATGGGCCACTAAGGGACTCATTAACAGGTCATAATCCGGGTCGGGAGATGACATAACGGAGAGGCAGAGATCCAATTCCCATTCAAAGGAGCATTCCAAGCTTGAAAAGACGTGTTGCGCGCAAGTGCAGTACGCAAAGCGGAAAGACAGTCTATATGCCACGCTGAGTGTCACCAGTGGCAACGTGCCATAGCACTTAAGCATATGGTCACGGAGCAGTTGTAGCCGATTTGGACTGTGTAGGACCACAAGAGGTGCAGCAATTGCGTAGCAGGCAAATTAATAGAAGGACACCAGCGGCTATGGTAAGCAACAGAGGTAATCCCCCAAAGACGCTGGAAAAAATAGAATGAACAAAGGCCGGTATTACACCAAATATAGTCTGAAAAGAAGTCACAAGGACAGAGCCAACAACTTAAAAAAAATACACCAGGCCATGTGTATCAGACGCATTGAAGATACGATGAATTAGTTCATCGAAATGTTGTGGGAGGTTTGTATTTAAAAGTGCCTGAATCTCAGAATTTGAAATTGCTATCTGCAGGACGAATGTCTCGTGCAGAAGTGAGCGGTACCTCCTGCTGGAATAATAGCGCCTTTATTCTGCTCAACTTTGTGAAGTCCGCTTTCAAAGTTGGGATGCAAGGCCAAATTGTGGTATCGAGCTTCGCATGCGCGTGCGGGAAAAGCACATTTTTACAGCAAACTACACGATGTGGAACCGTTACAATGTATGGTATGCCAGCTAGCAAGCCCCAACATTCTTCGTTATTCAAAAGAAGATAGCTACCATTAGCAAGCAGGGTGAAAGTGGGTTTTGTAGCCAGGACAGGACTACCCTTCAAAACACAGGCAAGATTCGGGCGGTAAAACTGCAAGCCCCGTGTATCTGTATGTTTTTGCAGACAAGGGTACAACCTAATGTAGAGTCACAAGATTCCCCTGTAAGGTATACTTCTCTGTAACCTCGCAGACATCTATACGTAAAAGGCAAGGACCACACTTCATGGAGGAAAGCACTGCCCAGGGGTTCATAGCGACCTATTGGGAAATGTTTCATGCATGAGCTGAATTTAAACAAAGAAAATAGTAAAGAGATAACCCAGTGGATGAGCCAGACAGCAGAGTCAGTTTCAGCTAAGGAGAATGGTAAAGGGTCGATTCTCTCAATATGTAAAAGTGTGTACGTTGCATCTTTCATGGACATAAACTGTTGTTTATCAGTTAAATTAAAAGGTAAAAATAAAGCAGTTGCATTAAATAATAACATTGCACTTTGCCCATTTTCAATGTTTGCCAAGTCCATGCAAATTGCATTACTGAACGCAACTGATTTTGACCATGATACAACACAGATACATCATCCTGTCCAATATCAACAACAGATTAAACAATATTATCTAACGTGTAAATGCGAGAAGACAGTATGTTAATACTATTGTCAACAACAGCAAGTACTTTCTCTAGGTTTCCCTGTTCAATTTCCCTCAGGCGTGAGGCAGCTTCAATTTGAGAAAGCTTCCAAATTTCATTGTAAGCTGCGTAAATAAATCTTTTTGTCCTAGGACCAGTAGGGCCCTTGACAAAATTGGTCAAATCAATGTTACTGGATAACAGCGATAAATGTTGTTGTACTGACGATAGGGATGAGTGTTGTAGTCAAGTTTGACACAATTTACCCACAGAATACGTGGTAACTGAATGTTCATCTACAAAACGTGGATCAAGTCTATCTTGTATATAACCAGGAATTATGTTATCAAAACGCAATTGGCAGACATCAGCAGTCGACTGCCAAACTAACCATCCTAGCGGGTCTATACTTGAGACATTAAACAATATATTTTGGCATAAAGCTTGCAGTTCCTCAATGGAATAATCAGTATGCAAGCTCCAGTTCCGATATAGAGCCAGTTCAGGAATGGCAGGGATATTCATCTGTTTTGCAGTCACCAAACCAAAACAGGTTGTTTGATGAATAGATTCATTTAAAAATAGAATTTGTGTTGGGATGAGGCACGCGCGATGCAAGGCTTCACTGCCACGAACCTGCCAGGATCTAGAACCCCACACAGATTTTAAATCAACGGTGGCCTTCCAATGTTCATAGCCGCCAACTCACAATATCAATAAACGAATTAGAATATATTAATTTCGTATGGGTTAACATTACCTTGGTATGTGATGAAATGTTAAGTTTAAAGTAAAAGGACTCCGGGTTAGACCTATTAAAATCTGTAAATTTCTTTAACATGGTTTTGGAGCTGCCTTCTAATGGAGTGGGGCAATGTTTCCATTGTGTGTAATTAAAAACATTTCTAAATGTATTAGCTTTATGCAGGTAATGGTGTCCAAAATGTTGGTAAATCGTCATAAGTAGCAGTATTTAAATACTAATCTTCAGCATCAAAGGCAGTATAATACTTCAAATCTGAAAATAAAGACTGTGTTGCTTTCACATCCCAATCATCTGATCGTATGTTCTGTTTCACTACATCACCCATTGATACACAAAGTACATTTGGTACATTAATGATCTCTGTCGGACCATGAATTTGGAAATCCACAGCAGTCTGGGAGACTATGCTGTCAGCAACTGGAAAGGCGGAGATGTTAACGAAAGTCCGGTCCCGTTTCATGATGCGAGATGACGAGTGTGGAGCCAAAGTTCCCGTTATCAACTGAACAGCAGGGCATTCTGGCAAGTAATGACCATTGATGAGTAGGACAAAAACTGTCACAAAGCCAACGGACATGAACAGAAAAATTATGATCAGCACTAACCAGATGTATGCCCAAGGAGGGATCAAATAAGTCTGTTTAAACCAGGAGACAAAAATACTGAATTTTGTAGGGGCAAATGATGAGGTGGAAGTCGAGTCAAAAGAAAAATGTGACTGGCTAAGGGTAGTTGGTTGCAAACCAGGCAACGACTCGCTTGTGGGATAAGCATATACAGTTTCCTCAGTACAGGTGGAAGCTGGTGGGGTAAGCAGGAGATCAGTGACATAGTTCATTTTGATGGCAGTGTCACGCTGTGTGTTGTCAGATGCGCCAAACACAGAATTCCTGGATATTGCTGGACATGATGCAGCTGGTGTGATACTATTCAGGATCGGCCAGATGTACCCTTCATGCCAAGCACTGGAACCGGTGCACGATAAGAGGGGCCAAATTATTTTTTTGATCTCCACCTTCTCCCGGACCAGATCTCCAACTTTGGGTAGCCAGCCAACTACGGAATGTGTAGTGCAGCATCAGTGGCAGAGGGTAAATGTTCTTTTGCAAGACTGTCATGGGTTTCTTGTAAATCCTGTAACGTAGTAGAATTATTATCTACGTCAATGATTGCAGCTGCCGTCGCCATGTCTAGACCATCAAGGTCCGGAACAAGCATTTTTATGCCAAAGAGCATTTCGTATGGGGTCCACTCACCCAGAGATCTTCTAGGGAGATTATTAAGTGCACGTTGTACGCCATACTAGTGGGCTACCCAGTTCCTGACAGTACTTGGGCTGTCAAGGATTTCTTTAAGTCACTGTTCATTCGCTCCACAACTGAATTGCCTGTAACGGCTGCAACTAGACACGTGGCTACTGCAGACTTGTCTGCTTCATCAGCCAAGCTATTGCCAACAGCATGCGTGCCCACACGTTGATGGCCAAGAGTATGTATAACGTGTGAGAGGCAGACGTTGTTTAAGATCTGCCACTCGAACCCAAAGCATCTTATGCTTAATTGTGCTGCGTTTGGAATCAGGATAGTCATTCTGAGACCAAAAGAATAAGTTGTCATTGAAGGCTTGAACACAGTAATAAGAATCACTTACAATTAGAGTAGTCACATTAGGATTTGCAAACACTAGTGCAAGCACCAAATCACGCAACTCTGCTAATTGTGCGGTACAGTCTCCCAATGTCTGTGTATGCAGAACACTGGATTTGAACTCACCGTTTACCATGGTACCTGCCACAATTGCACAGGCCGCCGAATATGCATGCTTAGAAACTGTAGCCGGTTGTGCTGAACAATCGGTGTAAATGATACAATTGTACTTCTCAAGTGGACGCATAGACAGAGGAGGAGGATGAACAAATTCGTACTGCAAAAACTCCTGTGTCTGTAGCCAGGAGTCAAAGATAAAGGTGACATCCGGCGATGTCAAAGAAGTAGTCCATTGTATCCAACGCGGATGCAAGACCTTTGAGTTTGGTACACTTGCCTTTGTCACTGCTTCAAGTTCAGGGTAAGGTGTCACCACTAAAATGCGTTTCCCCTGTGCCAGTGCACATTCTTTCAAGATCGCCATCTGCACAGCTGTCAAGACCTTTTCAACACTGGAAAATCGCTTCTCGGCTGAAGTGTACAAATGTGATTTGTAAGCAATAGGTACTGTGGCACCTTCATTAAACGTCAAGGAAGTGAAACCCACTGCGCCTGGGACGATTCTTATCACCAGGTTTGTGCAGTTATCACGTGTTAACAAGTATTTAGATTCAAGAAGATCACACTGCAAGGATTGCAGGATAGTTGAATGTTCCGGAAGCCAGTAGGCTTTAGTAAATGTTGGTTGTATCAAGGCATAAAGAGGCTTGATACGCTGGGCATATTCGGGAATGTAAGTACGTCCGAAGTTCAAAAATCCCAGCAAAGATTGTAGTTCAAAGATTGTAGTTTTTTCAGGGTTGTTGGATGTCACAAACGTGTGCACTTCTCCAGGAAGTGTGGCGCTCAGCCTCTACCTTCATTATTGAGCTCATAGCCCAAAAACAACACCGTGTACTCTGCAATGTGTGATTTGACAAAGTTAAATTTGTAACTGTAGTCCGCAAATAAAACAATGATGCGGTCAACGCGGCAAAGATGCGGCCACAATTCATCGTCTGTGAGATAAATATCATCAACATACGAGTACGCATCTGGGTCTATGCTGTCTAACGAAGAGACAACACGGGCGGCGAAAACATCAGGGCTGTTTTTTTAGCCCATAGCTAAACGCCTAAATTGTTTTTGAACACCACTGGCTGTAAAAGCGGTCCAATGACTGCATGCCGGGGACAAATTGTGACAGTAAAAGCCATTGGAAATGTCAAGTGTAGTTTTATATCTCTTACGAACAAGACTGTCCACAAGAGCAGAACTATGGGTATTTTGTACCGTAAAAGTGCGACAATGAGAGTTCAAATGCCGGTTATCTAAAACTATGCAGTAGTACCGATCAGGTTTGGTAACAGTAAAAAGAGGGTTACTCATCGGTGACATACATGTCTCAATCACTCCTTTATGTTCTAACTGTGTTAAAATGTCTGAAACGGGACCCTTCCCTTCCCGCCCGGAGGGTATATTGGGGCTGTGGCTGAGGCATAGACCGTAATGGTATCTCATGAGGCGGTGACACTTATCCCAGCCCACATGAGTATGGTACAGAGCCAGTGCAAGCACCAAAGCCCACTCTTCAGCAAAAGACTTTGCATGCTCCTTGGAGACGTTTTTCGAAAAACTCGGAAGTATCACCTCCTCCCCTTTCGGAGCTGCAAGAACAAAAGGTGGGGGCCAATCTGTCTCCGCTAACAAAATGTCCTAAAAAGAGGTCAGATTTTCCCAAAATATCCCTTTAATAACTCTTTGAATGTCACCTTCAATTAAAAGAACTATGTCATAAAGTCTGTCAGGGGGGAGCTACTCGAGTGTCAGCGGTTTCAAATGTAATGAATTGTCAGTTGCTGTCGCCTCCAGAAACGGATGCAGTGCTTACCGCACTATGGTAACTTCCGCTGCTCTGTTGGGCAGCGTTACTGTCCATGTTAAATTCAGGAGGTGGGTCCTCACCGTCTGTGGCATATCTCGCTGTTAAAGCTGAAACTTTCTTTTTCTGAAACTGCGTGCTCTGACGCGGAAAATTGTCTTGCTTTCCCTTTCCGTCAGTCTGACGAGACTGCTCACATCCTTGTGGGACACCTCTACCTCTGCCACGCTCCTGTCGTTCACCTCCACCGGCTTGTGAGCCTGATGTTTCCTGTAAAGAACGAGGAGAACGTTGATCAGGAACCTGATCACGCAAATCATAAGTGCACTCAGAAGACTCGTGGGTCGGTGACGTGGCACGTGACCCCTGTTTCTGTTGCTGCTTTTCCTGTTTTTTAGTCCTCCAATTCTCTTTATTAAAGACGGGACGCTCGTCCTTCTCAGACTGAGCCCTGAGCCTTCTGTTGTGTTTGCAGTTGAACTGATATCTTAGCAAAAGGCTTAACACCCAAACTATCGCGTCCAATGGTCTTATAAGCCTGCGCAATAATCTTTGGCAATTTGCATGCCCTGTCCGGCTCTGGGACTAGAGCTAAAGCATTAGTCACCTGAAAGTTAACTGCATCTCCCTTAACATTATCAAGGATTAGATCAGCAACTACGTCGAATACACCCTGACCAATCTCATCCCTAATTCAACAGCCGCCTCTGGACCATGCTCATCCTGAACACGCTTGATCACGGAGGGGAGTACGGTCATTGAGGGAGTGCCGAAACATTTCGCATACACTGCCGCGAACACCATTCCCCAATTGTTACAATTGGTTACTTCGGGTATTACGTCTTTCTGCAAACTAATTGTCAAAATCCTGTGTTTCTCCACAGGAGATGTATTCGGAAATACCGCCTCCAGCTGGTCACATTTTTCAGCAAGCCAATAAGGTAAATCATCCTTATTTTGAGGACGCTTGCCCATTACTGAATTAACCATAACAGGACTAATAGTCACTCCGCCAGGTCCAGTTGGTTGTGCAGCAACCCCAGGTGGTCCCACCTGGACGTTGCTCATAACATATCGTACAACAGCTCTATGCACCCGTATCACAGAGGTGTGCATCACGCGGAGTTCATTCACTCGAACTGTCGGATAACGTGGGTGTGGGGTGTACCGAGACAAAACCGGCCAAGTGGCCCCATCGATAGATAAAGGGCGCAAACGGATCGGAGTCACTGGGTGTGGGAGGGCGCCATTAAACCAAATATGGTGTTGCCGTGCCGAGAGCAGAACGTCAAGATTTGTATAGGGCCGATAATTGTGAGGAAGATCCGACGGAGTGTAAGTATGGAACAAATCATCATCCCCATTCACCGACGGAAAAGTGACCCACAAATAAAACACTTAAAAGTGTTGTGTCGGATCAGCTTCCACCACAAAGATAAGATCGACACCCGCGTCAGGCACCCCATATGCCGTCAAATGCCAATGGAGTGCCGCGCGAATATGCGCCGGTATATCTACTTAAGCCATGAAGACAAAGAATGTCTAGCAACCTAACGCGCGGCAGCACAATAGAGAGTAACTTTAAAAAGAAAATACCTTTTAATAACATCAAGCTTGAAGAAACCTATAAAAACATCAATATAGGAGGTTTCACCATCACACCTGTTTCCGGAAACAGAAGCGAGGGGTTTGTGGACAAGCACAAGTACTACTCACGCGTCTCGCAGATAAGAGCCAGACCAAACGTTGGTGGTGCCATGTTGAAGGGATTCTGCACATATACAGAACTACGCACAAGAAACCAGGACCTCGGTGTACAGTGGTGTACCAACCACCCACGGTAGTGCCCGGAACCACAATCTGACTAGCTATAGTGTCTCATTCGTCCTTCTTACTAAAGCGAAGCTACCAATGATTAGACATCCTAGAACATGTAACTCAGACTCTCTCAGTAATCGCGGGAGCAAGAACACTCTTTCGTTAACTCACTCATATTTGTCCACAACATAAGTAATCAGAGACACAATATAGTTTAAAAGGTTTATTTTAACTAACGTGCTCTATAATGCAGTACACGAGCCAATACTAGCAGCAAAATGCATAAACTCAATATAGTGAGCATTGTTACAATTACATAAAAGATGAATGGGGATATCATTTTATAAAGCTAGTGGAAAAAAGGCCTGATGAGCCTTGCCACCCTCCCCGTGCTAGAAACTAGTTTATTATAACTATAGAGGACCGCTGGGCTTTTTCATTTTTTTATTTTTATTTATTTGAGTTTTATATAGCGCTGGCTAGACCCAGAGGTATCAGAGCGCTTTACATAAGGTTCCACAAAGTTACATCAGTTACAAGTTACATCAGTTACAAGAAAACATTTCAAGAGCATCGGTAGATGAAATAAATGGAGCTTAGAAGGGTAAGGGGATGGGGTAAAGGTATAGGAGGGAGAAAAGATGGTGATAGGATGGATGGAGAGACGAAGGAGAGTCTGCCCAAAGTCCGGCTGGGTAGGTGACGACCGAGGGGGAAGTCCACAGCCCAACTCCTCTATAGCTATCAGGTAGCTCCACTGGGCGTCAGTCAGGCGGCTAGGTCTCAGGAGAGAACAGTTAGAGAGTAAAGAGGAGGGATAAATGGAGAGTAAAGGAGAGAGTGGGTGGAGTAAAGGGGGAGGAGGGAGAGTACGACAGAGAGACGAAGTAAGGTCGAAGGAGTAGTCCACAGCCCATCTCCTCTATAGCTATCAAGTAGCTCCACCGGGCATCAGCCAAAAAGCTAGGTATCCACGGACAGTAGTAAGTTCACAGATTCGGTATCCTGAAGGGTAGGCCTGATGGGGGATGTGTTCGACGTCTGGTCGAAATCCGTTTTTTTCTCAGAGGAGAAGCATGACATGGTACGGAGCACAGTGACAGCCATCTTGGGGTTAGGCAAGGGATTTAACAGGTAGTAACAGGGAGGGCTTAAAAACTTGCTTGTCAAAAGATCATGGTGACCCCCATGCCCCTCATTAGAGACCTTGCCTTGGGGAGCATTCATAGAAAACCAAAGGTATGTAGCAGCAGCTCAGCGTGTGAAACACTGACACGTTTGAAATATGTAAATTAGAGGGGAGCCATCGCTATTTCAAGGTCGGTGGTTATGGAGAGGCAACCTCCACACTGGTGCACACAGTACTGCACCTGTGGCAGTATTATGGCTAACATGCGTGGGACTGACCAATAGCAGATTAACAGAGCACATTGTTTTTCGACCTTGAACACGCTGTGCAGACAGAGCCTCAGAGTACAGCAAGAAAGGTGAAAGGTAGAAGGTTCTCATGTGAACGAGCACAAGCAGAGGATCTGTGAAAACAAATTCATGTAGTAACGTGTGCAAAAAGCGGCAACATAGCAGACAAGCATATTCTAACTTATGCTAACTTAGCAATGTACGCAGTGAATCCCATATCCTCACCACAACTCCACTCTATGCCAATTTACTCGACTCTATGCTACGCCACTCTAGGAAACTCCACTCTACAGCCCTCCAGTCTATGTCAGTCCACTTTATGACACTCTACTCCACTCTATCCCACGCAATGGCACTTAACTCTAGGTCACTCTACTCTACTCCACTCTGACACTCTACACCACTCAGTGAACTCTAGGCCAATCTACTACACACATGTCGTTCCACTCTATGCCTCTACTCTATGAAACTCCACTCTGTGACAGTCCACTCTGTGAAACTCCACTCTACACCCCTCCGCTCTACGACCCTCCACTCGATGACACTCCACACCATTCTACCGCACTCTACGCCACTCAACTCCACTCTACGACAGTTTGTTCCATTCTTCAACAATTTACTCCACTTTACGCCCCTGCACTCTATGCCTTTCCACTCTATGCCTCTCTTCTCTATGCCCTTCCACTATATGACCCTCTACTCTACCACACTTTACTTCACTCCACTCTGCTTCACTCTACGATGTTTTACTCCACTCCACAACAATTTACTCCACTCAACATCACTTTACTCTACTCTATGCCCCTCTGTTTATGACACTCCGCTTTACATTCATCCACTCCACGGTTATCCATTCTAAAAACACTACATTCTGTCCACTCTATGACACTTCACTCTTCTCTCCGCCCTTCCACTTTATGACCCTCCACTCAGCAACCCTCCACTTTTGACCGTCTACTTTACAACACTTTACTCTATGACTATGCATCTCTCTATGCCACACCCTTCCACTCTATACCACTTTATTCTACGCCACTCTACTCTATGCCACTGTACTCCACTGTACTCTTCTACACTCTGTGCAACTCTGCTCTACTCTACAATGCTTTACTCCACTCTATGACACTCCACACTATGACACTGCTATGACACTCACCTCAACTCCACACCCTTCCACTCTTCACTCTTCCACTCTACACCGCCCCTCCATTCTACATGATCCTCCAATCTACACCCTACCATTTTACATCCCTCCACTCTACGAAACACTACCACACTCCATGCCACAATACTATACGCTACTCCACCACACTACACTCTATAGCACTCTATGACACATTGCTCCACTATGCGCAGAGCCACTCCACTCTATGCTACCCCACTCCATGACTCTCCACTCTATCCCTCTTCACTCCATGATACTCCACTCTACGACACTACCATCCTCTCTACGCTACTCTACTCTACAACTCTCCAGTCTAAGATACTCCATTCAACTCTACACCACTCCACTCTGTGACACTGTATTTCACTCTGCGCCTGAGACTCTACACCCCTCTACTCTATGGCCCTCCACTTTATGGCTCCACTCTACGGCTCTCCACTCTACTACTCTCCACTCTAAGCCCCTCCACTTTACACCCCTCTACGCCTCTCCAAGCTTTGCCCCTCCACTCCACACCACTCTATGCCACCCTTCTCTACTCCACTCTGCACAACTTCACAACACTCCACACTATTCTATGCCACACCACCCGACTCCACTCAACTCATTGACACTCTATGACCCTACACTCTACAACCCTCTACCATATGACACTCCACTCTATGACATTCCACGTCACCCTACACCACTCTACTCCACTCTACAATACTCTACTCTACAACACTCTGTTCCGCTTTACGAAACTCAGCTAAACCTTATGCCTCTCCACTCTACGACACTGCTCCACTCTATGCCACTCCACTCTGTGGTACTCTACTCCACTCTACACCCCTCCACTATATGAAACTCTACTCCACTCTATGCAACTCCCTCTACGCCACTTTACTCTACTTTATGCCACTCCACTCAATGACACACTACTCCACTCTACTGCGTGGCTCCACTCCACACAATGCCATTTTATGCCGCCCCACTCACTAACACTCTATAACTCTGCACCCTACAATATTCTGATCCACTCTTTGCCCCTCCACTGAATGCCCCTCCACACCACTCCACTCTACTCCACTCTGTTGTATGGATTGTACCAAGCGTGGAAAAACTGTGCGTTTGTCAGACAACATAAATGTCGGGATGGTGCGCGTCTGATTCCCCCAACCCTTTCAGTAGATGTTGGCCTATAGTCCTGATAGCTCACAGTGCATCCTACGAACCCCTAACCTTACAGGGTAACTAACGGTGTTTGTAACCTCAGAACATGACAACCATGATCCCCCAAGGAAATCATGGTAAAAGATCTAGAATCTTTTCATTTGGACTCTCATACATAACCAAAGGAAACACACAAGAAATACACAACCTGTAATTTCAATATTTATTGAAGCAGTGAGATTTGTTTGTAAGTGCCTGCGCTGCAAGTAGTAATAGAACAAACATATCACCAGAATTGGCAATACTAGAACTGTGGAGAGAATGAATAGCTCCATCACAGTGTTAAAACAATGAACATATGCATATATTGAAATGAAGTGTGCTCCTACCTAACGCTTCCTAAACTAGTTTGGCGGGAGACCTAAATCCCCATTACCTATGGTAAAGTGTCATCAGGCTATCCATCTGAATGTCAAGCGGGACATCCCTTGTGGAGAGGACAGGAATCAGCTACGCTGGAATTCCGACGTACTGACACCTCGAAGTGACAGCAGAGGGCTCCTCTGATTTTAACGAGGAAGTGAATTCATATTTATAAAAAACAGTGGCTAGGTTGGCATGTCAAGGTATTTGTCAGGCCGTAATTGTTTAGGTTAGTTAGATAGCATTGTTGCCTACCGGGCAATATTAAGCCATGATATTTGTGCAGTGAACTCTCCACATCGTACTAAATGTTCAATGTGTCATGATAGTGTTCCCACGAAGTCGCAATGTAAGAAAATGCAGCTTCAGAGAAACCTATTCTGCACTGACACATACACAAATGTATGTCAAAAGTCACCGTGTTGAAGAAAGAAGCAACTTAAGAAACGTGAGCATAACAATTACGTTGTTTCATGTCGGGCCACATGACACCCACTCTTTGCACTGAAGGTGAAAAAAGCTATTACTACCAAACGCAAAAAATGTCAAAAGATAAGGGCCGTAAAATGTTGAAAAAAAACAAAAGTTAAAACAGTCACTGCTTCTTTAAAAGCAATTCATTAAAAGCATCTAAAAGAAAATTCATCTGAAAGCAATTTTAATATAAAACAAAATGAAATAAAAAAATTGTCCCATGATTCGAAACACCCAGAGTGTTTACATTTTCAGAAAGGTAGATGAAACATTGATGTTCCCAGCTACCACAGGTGATGTTCTCACAAGCACCCATCGAATCATATCCATTGAGCATATATCAGGCCTTGAAAATCATAATAATAAAAGTGTTACTAGACCTGCAGGTCTAGTGACTTAAATCATCTACTCAATCTAGTGATTTAAATAATCTACTCAACCTAATTATAATGCTCTTGACCCCTAAACTGGTTTCAAATGATGTAATCCTGGGCAAATATTTTAATTCACTAAGCTGCAACTTTCTTCTTTATCACATATGAGAGCTCCTTCAAATACGCAAGTTCAGCATGTCTGCTGTACAAAAAGCACTTTTGATTGATTCAGTAGACTAAACTTTTGCCCCATATATAATACCAATCTAGCCACATATAAGATACACATGGCCGGTTACTTGCCTCTTAGTTCATTAACTGCATTGTCATCAGGGCGGGGGCAGAAATGTTTCTCAAATCATGTTTACAAACTATCATTTTCAATAAATGCAAACCTGAAGTATGAAGTGGTAGTACACTTTTTTGCAATCAGCAGATTTTCCATTGAAATGGCCACAACATTTCCCACTGACGTGATTTTGCTGATAAAACTATATAGTGTACTATTTGCAAAGTGAGTTTCTGCAAATATTTGGACATCACTAAGTAAAGTGTTATGATTTGTTTTGCTCTTATATAAATTTTTGTTTTCATTACACTTCTGAATTACAAAACAAATATTCTTTAGTAATTCCTGATAGATTTTGAAATACTTGTACAATTAATTTACAAGCTGTTTAAATGATGTGTTAGAAAATAAAAACTGGCATCTTACAGCCTTTTGCTTCACAATGATTATCAGACAGCTCATTTGACAAAAACCTCTAACTGTAATCAGAGACAGAAAAGTAAACACAATTTTCCTGGATAGGATAAGAAACAATTAGTAAAAAGACAAACTGACATTTGATCTCTGTCCTTAAACAGACAGCAAATGTGTCAAGATAAAAACAAGATTTAAAAGCGTGTTTATTGCTCAATCACTTTCTGAATGAATAGAACACTTGTTCCTTCCAACTTAAGTTCAATTGCCAGAACGGTTGAGTAGGTGCTAAAAATAGCTCGACCTAATAAAATCTGACTCTCCATAGAGAATGGACGAGTACATTTTTCGAGGCTTGTATTTGTTCCCATCCAGCTCCCTTAGCAGCTGCTGAAAGGGGAGGTGCCACTGCCAATTCCATAGAAACTGAGCCAAGATCTAGTCCACCAGTAGCAGAAGCATCCCAGGAGGTCTCATAAATTTAATTCAGTAAGCACCATGGACAACAGTACAGATGGGTAGTCAATGGACCAGTCATCAGGGCAATGTCCGGTGACTGAATTGATTGCGTTCCCAAGCATATATCCAAAGCGCACTCAAAAGTGCACAGAAGACAGTGGAATACGGGCTGAACGCAGTATAGCCACACATCCCAGAAGGACAAGAACCATTGTTCATTTAGCTCCTGGAGTCTGAGTTGCTTTCATGACACAAGAGCTCATGTGAAAGTGCCATTGATGGCCTTGTGATGGGACATCCATTTCAGAGCAGAAAAAATAAAAGCACAGTCCCAACAATCAGGAGTAGGACCAGCAGAAGACCTCCAAAAATGCTTCCAAGCGTGGGGTGCATAAATGATGGAATAACTCAGAAGATTGCCTGGAAGGTACTAACCAAACCAGAGCCAATGATCTTAAAAAGGTGAACTACATTCCCTGTATTAGACATGTTAAAAATTAGGTGAACCAGCTCCCCAAAATGGCATGGGAAGTTGGTGCGAAGTAGGTACTGTATCTCAGAAGATGACCTTGTAACTTGAAGATCTAACGTATCCCTTGCAGATGTTAAGCCCACATTTTTCTGGAACAAAGCGGCTTTCAGTCTACTTACGGTATCAAAATGCACATTTGAAAGCTTAATTGAAGGCCACAGTGTTGCCTACTTAACTGTACAGGCAGGTGGAAACAATAATAAGGTACAACAGGTCATGACCCCAGAAACATATACCACGTAGGCGATTCCCGGTTTCATTTCACAGCAACACTGATCAATCAACATCAAATAGCTCCCATTAGAGAGTAACCTGAAATTCAGATGAATCACAGCAGCGGGAGAACCTTTAAGATAGCAGGACAAGTTAGCAATGGATGCATTACCTGCACTGTCCAGCAACTATTGTCTACATACTAAGGAATGTCCTAAAGTTCTCTCGCAGTGGGAGCCACTAAGAAAAACTTACGTTTCGCCATTCCTATAGCAGTATCCATAGGGTAAAATCCATGCCTTCTGTACATACCCTTCCCCTCTCACTTCATATCAGTCCAATTGATGGTGTTGTAAACAGTTATCAAAGTGGAATGCCAATATTGGCAGAGAAATAAAACTGTGGAATATCCAAACCGCGGAAGGTGCTTCAGCAACAACGAATGCTAGTTTCTCTAGCTTCCCTATGTGTAACAACGTGTATGTCACATTCTTCCTTGCTATTATTTTTGCTGATTTGTATGATTGTAAGGTAAAAATAGCTTCATGGCATTAAGGTGCTGTCATGGTACGCACCTGGTGCGAAGTGTTTGGAGTGTCTAGCTCAGTAACATGATAACTCTAAGCTGTGATTGCACATGTTGTAACGTAGGCATATCCTCCTCTACGATGTCTATCGCCTATGAGACAATGTTACTCAGAGAGTGTATTCTAGTAAATAGAGCGGTCATACCATTATCAACTATCGCCAAAGCCCTTTCTAAATTCGGCCTGTCAATCTTGTGCAGTCTCTCAGCTACTTCCTGATGTGCAACCTTCTAAACTCTATTGTATATTGCATACAAGGATTTCTTTTGACGTGGTTTTCGAGGACCTAAAAGAAAGTGCTGTAAACCCATGTCATCAGAGGGTAGGGACAAGTGTCATTTCATCTGAGACAATTTTGAGGGTTTTAGCCAATTAAGGCACAACTTCCCAACTCTGTATGTGGTTACCACCCCAAATTGTTGTATATGCACATAACGTGGGTCTGGTCAGTTGATCTTAAAACACTTTTCTGTTACCCATGAAAGGTACTTGACATCTGTTAGTGTCTAAGTGCCACACTAACCTTCCCCGATGATTGGTGCCAGATGAACTGTACATGCCACTGCGAAGCACAATGTCCAGTGTTTCCTCTGTATAATTTGTGAACTGCTGCCAATCCGCGAAAAGTGCAAATGTGGGAATTCTTTGTGTGTTTAAGCCCTTTATCTTAGCCAGTCCAAGACATGATGTTTGTTGCACAGACTTATTCAGGAAAATCATTTGGTGTAGTATAAGGCATGCTCTAAACAAAGCCTTCTTCTCCTGAACCTGTCAATCCTCAAATCATTTTCACATCTACGTGTTCCTCCAAAAGTCAAACCCTTGTGTGGACAAATGGGAAAGAAAAGATGCAGAATATATCAGCTTGGTGTCGGTCAGCATATTTGTCTTAGCTGGTGTTGGTGTTAGCTTATAATAATAAGCTCCTGGGTTTGTTGAATCATGACCTGAAAAATATGCAAACTTCTGTGCAAACATGTTGGAGCTACCCAGTGGTGGTACAGGGCAGTGTTCCCACTGTGCATAATCAAAGTCAGCACATGAAGTACTTCCTTTATGCAACAAATGTTGACCACATGGTTGAAAAAAAACATTTAATCATAATTAGCACTACCAATATAGAGTTTATCGGAATTATAAACAGTTGAATGCACTCGATCACCTAGCATCTCATGTACTGTATTAATGTCCCAATCATCAGAAATTGAACTAGGGGTGATAAAGTCATTCAATGATAACTTGAACAAATATGGAATTTGTAAACATTCAGTAGGCCCAAATATATCGTACAGTACCCTATCGCAAACAATTCCATCAGGAATTGGAACAGCATTGATGCTCACCAGCGAAAGGCCTCTTTTAACTTTGTGTGATGAAGAATGTGGCATTAAAAGCAAGTCCACATATTCGATAAAGCGTTCTGAGAGATAGTGTACATTCATAATCACAAAACCAATCCAGAGGAACAGATTAAGTGGCAAAATTGTAATCCATAGGTATATCCATGTAGTAACAAAGTACGTCTTCTTCAGCCTGCAGCCTGCCTTGGAGAGGTGGAAGAGGAGGTGGAGGTGAATCCGATGCATCCAAATAGAAGTCATCATAGTTGATGAAATAGCCTGAGGCTGTTCGATCTATTCTTGGCAGGTCTGCAACTTCCGTATAACTTGGAGGTTGTTCAAACTGTGGTACATTGATGTAGACATCATCTGTGTTAGGTTGTAGACAAGACGTCTGTGTTTCCGTACAAGTTGTTTGTATGGCCTTTGTTGATTTAGCAGGTAGAAGAGATACTTCAGTGCTAACTATCCCCAACGGGATTTCCTGAATGGTAATGAGAGGAGAAAGATAACTCCCCAAAAACCTGCACGATGTACTGTGTAGGTCCGGCCACATGATGTGGTTTGATGAGATCTCATGACACATATCTCTTGTTTTTGCAGCCAGCGAGCAGCACTAAAAGCACAGTTCTGGTACCTTCAATCGCCAGGGCAGAGACAGACCCATAATCGTTTTTGTTCACTTTCTTCTTCTGGACTAGGTTACCTGTCTTAGGGATCCAACCAGTAATCACTGGCACTTCATTCACTACTCTAGTGGTGTGTTTTACTTGGACGTTGCTTTGTGCGTCAAAGAAGCTGTTCAGTTCTTGTAAAACATCCAAATGGTCATTTATCTCAAAAGGTGTTTCTGCCGCCACTGTTCTGAGACTGTCAAGGTCTTGCACCCACATCTTAACCCCAAACAGGATTTCATAGGGAGCCTGACCACCCAGGGATTTTCTAGGCAGATTGTTAAGTGCTCTTTGGACCCCATACAGGTGATAGACCCAACTGTGACCTGATCCTAATACCAGTGCTGTTAAAAACTGCTTTATATCCCGATTGGCAGTTTTGATTTTTTCAAATTAAATTTGTAGTCCACATGAGTAAATACCAGAATTATGTCATCTGCTCTTGTGAAGTGTGTATAAAGATCATCATCTATCAAATAAATGTAATCAACATAGGATAATGCCTGGTCATCACGTTCTTGTAGAAGTTGTGTAACCCTGGCTGAAGCCAACCTGGGGCTGTTCTTATACCCCTGGGGCAATCTACAGAACTGCTTCTGAGAACCCAGTGTTGAAAATGCGGTCAGGTACTTGCTTCCAGGTGCTATATTTTGGCAGAAAAATCCTTACGAGCTATCCATTGTAGTGTTGTAGTTTTTACGCACTATATTGTTCATTAGTGCTGTGCTGTGCGTGTTTTGTTCTGTTAATGTGCGGGTAGCTGTGTTTAAATGTCTACAATCTAATACTAGACAATATGAATGGGAAACAAAGGATAGGAGAGGAACAACTTTCTGTTACACTTTGGTATTCAATTTGTGTAACAATCTCTATTGAGTTGTTTTTTAGCATAATTGTTTATGGGGCATTGTTTTTGAAGTTATGGGGTCGCACTGATTGGTATTTCATGATAAGGGGAACTGTCATCCCACCCCAAATGGTAGCTGTTTAATGCAGGTGCTTGTGCTAATGCCCTCCCCCCGGCAGGTGTATGTTTAACCGATTCCAGGATGAGCTTGGAAAAAATAGGCAAAATTACTGTTTCTTCGTTTAGGCAATCCATCACAAATTAGGTGGTCAATTTTTTGGGCCAAAGAATGTCATAGCCGAATAACAAGTTCTTCCAAAAGAGAACATTCATTTTTCCAAGTATTTCCCCCTCCAATTGGAGATGAATTTCATACAGACGATGAGGGACACTTACCCTAGTGACCGGTGTTTCCACCTGGATATATTCATTCATCTCCCAACAGACAATCCATCAGGCTCTAGTGAACTACTGTGACTTGTACCACGCTGTCCAGCAAGGTCAGAGCCCATTCCCTGCTTAGAAGCACTGTCCTAAATATCAGTGGCATGCCTACCTAGTGATACTGTAAACAGTACTGAAACTGGAATATCGTGACTGGCAGTGTAATATGGCCATGGATTAACATTGTTGTCTGTCTGTCTGTCAGATTGTATGCAGAAAACAGAGACGTATTTTGATAAACCGCCAGGGCATGTCGCCAAAATGCAGTGATTGCAGCATCCAGCTCAATAATAGAATGGATCACAATTGTGATTGCCCATGTTGAAGAATTCACAAATCCTGTTCTTTTTTAACTATTGTAGAAGACACAATGTTGCCCGGTGAACAAATCCTGGATGTCAATGTGGTCATGCCATTGTCAACTACTGCCAAATCCTTTCCTAGGTTAACCCTGGCAATCTCACGCAACCTCTCAGCAGCCTCTTGTTGAGAGATTTTCCATACTTCGTTGTAAACAGCGTATAAGAAGCGCTTCTGACGTGGCTTCTGGGGACCTAGCAAAAAATCTCTAAGATCCATGTCATCAGAGAGTAAGGACAAGTGTTGCTTCACTTGGGTCAGTGTTGAGGTTTCTAGGCACTCTAGGCATAACTTCCCAACACTGTAAGATGTCACCACCCCGAGTGTTCTGTTTGTACGTAGCGTTGGTAAGGCCTATGGATACTAAACCCTTTGGTGTTACCCCTGAATCTTGACTGGCACCTATTTGTGTTGATAGGCCAAACCAGCCATCCCTTCCAATTGGGGTCTGATGAATTGTACGAACCATCATGTAGAATGTCATCTACTGTATGCTCACTATGTTGTGTATTCTTTTGCCATGCCTCAAAGTGTGTAAAAGAGAGAATCTGAGGTGTGTTCAAGTCCTTGAACCTGGATAACCCAAGACAGGAACTCTGTTGCACTGTGTTATTCAGGAAGATATTTTACTGTGGTATTAGGCATGTTCTAAATAAGAACTCAGTTCCCTGAACCTGCCAATCTTTAGTCTCCCGGACAGATTTTGTGTTTATGGTGTCCCTCCAAAGGTCTCAAACCATGTAAAGACAACTGGGAAATAAAGTAGGCAGAGCATATCTGTTTCGTGTTAGTGAGCATATGTTTCTTTGGAGGTGTAGGTGCAAGCTTATAATAATAAGATGTTGGGTCTGAAGTGTTGAACCCAGAAAAATAAGCAAACTTTTGTGCAAATGTTACTGAACTACCTTTTGGCGGTGTTGGACAATGTTCCCATTGATGGTAAGAGAAAACATTTCGTGGGATACTTGCTTTGTGCAAGAAATGATGACCATAGTGTTGTTAACAATACATGATGTCAAAATCAGATGTATCATCATACAATTCATTACTGGAAAATGCAGCAGCTTGTTTTAAATCAGACAGCATAGCATTTACGGTTTCAAAGTCCCAAACATCAGAGAAGGTGCTGGAGGTGATGATATCACTTAGAGAGATTTTAAACAAGTGTGGTAATTTTAAAAGTTCTGTAGGACCATATGCATCATATACAACCCTATCCCAAACTATTCCTTCAGGATTAGGAACTGCTGTAATGTTCACTAAGGACAGGTCTCTTTGTTCATGATGTGATGATGTATGTGGTTTCAGAACCAGGTACACATGTTGTACTGCGGAGCGTTCTGGGAGATAGTGTCCACTCAGAAGCAGGAAAAAGACAGTCACTCCACCTATCCAAAGGACTAGGAAAAGTAGACCAATTGCAATCCAAGCTGTAGCCAGGGAGAAACAAAATAAGTCTTTTTCAGCCAAAGGTAATGATCACGTAATTTTTGTTTGTGGTAAACAGGAAGTGCCCGTGATTCGGGTTCACTTGGATCCAGAGAGAAAGTATCAGAATCGATGAAGTAGCCAGACGTCATTCGATCTTTCTTTGGTAGCTCGGTAGGTTTTGTAGAACTGGCAGATGACTCGTTTCAAGACATATTCACATAGATGTCGGTATTAGGCTGAATTGAGATCTGTGTTTCATTTGTATTTTGTTGCTGTTCAATTTCAACAGGCAAGAATTCCATTTCATTGCTGGTACCTCCATCACTTCGTGTAGAAAAATCTTCAAATGTTATTAATCTTTCTGTCTGAACTTCCTGTATTGTAGCTAGAAGAGATCAGTGGCTACCCAGGAGTCCACGCGGCCTACTATTCAGTATCAGCTACATAGTGTGGTTTGATCAGATCGATGGAGACAAATCTCTTTTCTTTCTTGCCAGCAAGAGGCGGAAGAGGAACTGTTCTTGTTCCTTCCACAGCCAGGACAGGTACAGGCGCTCTGTAGGATGGCCCAAATTCTTTTTTGTCCACAATCTTTTCTCTGACCAGGTCTCCAATCTTCAGGACCCAGGTAGGCCTTGCCGGAACAGCTTTCACTTCCTCTGTGGCAGTGCGTATTATTTGGATGTTGCTTTGTATTGGGGGTAATTCATTGAGTTTCTGTAAAACAGCCAAACGATCATTAATGTCAAATGTTTTTTCATCTGCCACTGTGCTGCCACAATCGAGATCGGGTACCCACATTCTAGTCCCGACCAGAACTTCATAAGGAGTGCGGCCCCTCAGGGAACTTCTTGGCATGTTGTTAAGTGCCCTCTGGACCCCATACAGGTGATTGACCCAACTGCCGCCCAAGCCTAATACCCTAGCTGTTAAGGAGTGCTTTAAGTCCCGGTTTTTTCTTTCCACAATCGAATTTCCCTCGGTATGATATGGAGAGCAGTACCGCAAGACCACACTCAAACTTCCCATGGCTTTGTAAGCCCATGAGCTAAACACAGGGCCACAGTCAGAATGTAATGTGTCAATTGAATATGTCCCTATGAAGATTCACAAATCGGGAAGAGGATTGAGCCATATGGCTAGAGCGGTCGACCTTGAAGCTGGGAACCAGGTTTGAGTCTCACACTCAACATCCTGTGATTCTGGGCAAATTACTTAATCTCTCCGTGCCTAACAAAAATGAATGTGTCCCTCTGTAATGAAATTGGTGCTCATGTAAAGCGCTCTGATACCTGATATCCTCGGGTCTAGTTCACGCTATATAAAACTCTTAAAATAAAATAAAAATTAAAAAAAAATCCTTAATAGCAGTTCGAGCGTCAGCCAAGTGCTGTGGCCAAACCCACAGGAATCTAGAGCATAAATACACTTCCACCAAGGTGTACTTGTAAGCCCCGTCTGATTGTAAGGAGCCGCAGTGGTCCAAATAGACACATGCAAGAAGTCTGTCTGAAATCATTAGTGGTGTCTGAGGTGGACGTGCTATGGTGGAACCTTTCATCTGCTGGCAGATGTCGCACTTAAAGACAAAACCCTTGGTCTGTTTGGTAAGGCCTGGCCACCAACTACGTTGTTTCAGTAGAGAAACCGTTGCAGTAATACCTGCGTGTGCTGAACCCAGACCCTCAAGTGCACCTAGAATTAAACCTAATCTGCGATCCACGTTTCCCCCGCTCCTGGAATTTGAGCATAGGTAATATTTTGTGCGCTAATTTGTTGGAGCATTTGAGTGGAAAACCTTTTGGGAAGGCTGAGCTGCTGTTACGCATAGCGTTCACAGCTATCATTATCTGTCCGACTATTCTCGTACTAGAACGAGTGATTGCAGCAACAGCAGTAATACTCACTGTCCCCTTGGCGGTTTCATCAGCCAGAGAATTCCCTTTAACGTGCACACCAACATGCTGTTGACTCAATGTGTGAATTACATGAGCCTGTGGCAAGCCTTTTTTAAGCTCTGGCACTTGTTCCCAAAGCAACTTGTACTTTATTGTGCACTCTCTAAACCCAGTCTGGCCCCAATAGTGAAGATATTTGTTATATGACTGGACACAGTAAAACGAATCGCACACAATATGTGTGGGGAATTCCCGATCCGTGTTTTTTAGTGCCAGTAGTAAGGCTTTTAGTTTTGCCAGCTGTGCCGTGCAATCTCCTTGAGTTTGGGTCCACGCATTTTTAGGACGGAATTTTCCGTCCTGCATATGTCCCTTTACAATTGCACATGCCACGCTGTATTGCTGTTTACTTCCTACTGCTGGCTGGGCAGATCCACCAGTGTAAATGATGTATTCATACTGATCTAGAGGCATTATTTCATTCGGGAGATGGTATTCTTGTTCATACTTCAGGAATGCTTGTGTTTTTGATGTAGAATCATGTTTGAAGTCTACATCTGTTGCAGTGAGATAATTATCCCATTGTATCCATTATGGATATAATGCTTTCACGTTTGAAACTCTTGCTTTCGTAACAGCCTCTAAGGTTGGTACTGGAATTACGACAATTATTAGTTTCCCCTGCGCTAGTGCTCTTTCTCTCACTACAGCAGTCTGAACTGCTGTCAGTATTTGTTAATGGAAAACGCATTTCAGCGTTTGTGTACAAATGAAATTTGTAACAATAAATACAAAAGAGGGTCCCTGAATATCTAAATAGAGGGAGCGGGAGGCAAGGAAAATCAAAACATAATAACAATAGACCTCTCCCTATAGGTTACTTAGTACATCAGTGGTACATTATATGATAAAAATAACATCATTGTCCCACAAGTCAAATGGAATTTTTTCCAGTTTATTTTATCAAACAATTTCTTTTTTTATAAAGTTTTCATAACATTAATTTGTATAAAAATGTTACTGTACATAGTACACATAGGAACAGCCCCACAAAAATAAGACAACATATGTAGAAACAATATGACAACACAACATACACAAACACCAATCATACCATACAATATTCAAATAAAAAAGAAAAAAACAGAAATACACATAGACAACCTATGTATGGACAAAATGACAAACATACAATTCATAAATCATATCAGGACAACAAAGAGCGCCGACGCGCATTTCGGAGTGGAACTTTTGCCAACAGTTCCTTTGTCAGGGCGCAGAGAGTACAGATCACTAGGTGGTTTGTTACCATCCGTAGGTCATAAGCATCTATAGATAATGCGGTGTGAGGGGCTTCATATCACAATATATTCAAATATGTTACAAATAGTTCAGTTACAGCCAAAATGCTGCCAGAGCTACTTCAGGCGAGGTTATGGAGTCAAGACGGCCTCGTCGGTATGGGGTATACACATAAAACACAGCCATATGCCAGCACAAAAGGACTTCTAATGGAAGTATAAAGATTCCTTAAGTTCCTTACAGAAGGTGGGCGTAGTAGGTACTGAGTAAAAGCATAATACATTGGAAAATGTAGGATCAAAAAAGGCTTGACCTGTAATATGGACAGCCTGAATCAAAGAAAACCGAGGAGAATCATGGCCATGATGGATAAAAGCATAATAAATTAAGAAGTATCGAATCAAATTTGGCTAGACCAGCAATATGGAAAACCTAAGTCAAGGGCAACCAAGGGAAGTCATGGCCACATCTTAAAAGTACACCTGAGCCATATGAAAAGGGGTCTCTGCCTCCGTTAGACTTGTGGGAAAATGATGTTATCTTTATCATATGATGTACCACTAATGAACTAAGTAACCTATAGGGAGAGGTCTGTTGTTATTATGTCTCAAATGTGATTTGTATGCATTGGATAGAGTTTTGCCTTTCTTGAAGGCCAGGTAAGTGTACCCTGATTGACCCACGACTCCACGGATCAACAACTTCGTGGTATTTATACGTGTGTGTAGGTGTTTGGAAGCTATCATGTCAGGTTGTATGGAACAGAGAATTTCGATGTGTTCCTGTGTCCAATGTCAAACTGAAAAGTCAGTTATAGAAAGGTTTTACTTTTGCTGCGTAATCCAAAATGTACGTTCTGACAAAATGTAGGAATCTTAAAATGGATTGTAATCCTTTCAGAGTCTTTGGAGGTTGGAGCAGCGCACAATTTCCAAAAAATTTAGCTGCTAGGCTTTTCCCTTCACTTGAAAGCTCATATCCTAAAAATAGGACATTGAGGTAGGCAATAGTTTGTTATTTAAGGTTAGATTTGTAGCACTCGGAAGCAAACCCCACAATTATGTTGTTCACCCTGTGCAAGTGATCCAATAATTCATCGCCCTTCAGATAAATATCATCTACGTAGGACAATGCCTCCTCATCACAGTTTTTAAGTAACTCTGATACTCTTGCTGAGAACAACCCGGGACTATTCCTATACCCTTGAGCAGTCTACAGCATTGGCGTTGAGAGCCTAGGGCCAAAAATGGGGAACAACCTTTACAACGCAACTTTTACAGCGCACTACCATTACAACGAAACTGTTACAACGCGAATGCATTGACAACGCAGGACATTACAACGCAAGTCTTTACATCGACTTGCACTAGATGGCGTGCTAACATTAAAAATAGTGTAGTTTACTATCCCAACACCTTCCCTACTGTTACGTGGACTGGAGTTGGAATACTAAATTACACTTTTTTAATGTTAGCACGCCATCTAGTGCAAGTTGATGTAAAGACTTGCGTTGTAATGTACTGCGTTGTCAATGCACTCGCGTTGTAAAACTTTCGTTGTAACAGCATGCGCTGTAACAGCATGTGTTGTAACGTCATACATCTACCAAAAATGCTGTCAAATGGATTCAGGCGCTATATTTTGGCAAAAGAATCCATTTGAGATATCTAGTGTTGTTTTGTGTTTCTTCCGCACAATGTTATTCATTAATGCGGCACTGTGCATTTTGTACTGCAAATGTTTTTGTGCATGTGTTCAAATTCCTGTAGGCTAAAACTAGACAGTGTGAATTGTTTGGTTTCATTACGGGAAACAAAGGGTTATTCTTGGAAGAGATGCAATTTTCAATCACACCTTGGTATTCAGGTTAATATAAGATCTCCCTGACTTGCTTCTTTGCGTCATGTTTTATTGGGTACTGTCTCTGTGGAGTTGAAGTAGATTTAACAGGGATTTCATGGTGAGGTGACTCAGTATTCCACCCTACATGATTGCGGTATAATGCAAGAGCAAGCGCTACCACCCACTCCTGCGCGTATGTATGTTTCAGTGACTCTGGAACGAGGTTGGAGAAGTCTGCTAATATTACATCTTCACCTTTTGGGCAGTTCATAACAAATTATATAGGATCTGCATGTTTAGACAACATAAACTAATGGATTAGTGTCCAGACTGATTCTAGACACCCCCAAAGGATGTGTTAGCCCTTAGACCAGCTAGCTCACAGTGCCACCATAAGCCCCCTCACCTTGCCAAGGGGCGAATAGTTTCTGGCAACTATAGAACATGACAACCCTTGATCCTTAAGGGATCGTGGAAACAGTGTACTACTTTTCGCCCATGCTCACTTGGACTCAGAGAAACACTCAGACTAAATGATGGGGACGTTTTCAAGAAACATTTATTGAACCAGCTTCATTCTACTATAAAATATGTGTGCTGCGAAAATCATTAGACAGAAAAAGATATATATATATTTGCAAACACCGACAGAATAAATAAAAGGTAGAATTCTACCATGTTGCTAAAACAGTGAATATATGCAGGCATATAGATACATGGCAGTAATCAGGCGTACTCCTGAGATGCTAACCCTATCTAAGTGTACCTAAATGTATCTAGCATGTATGTAGGGTGTAAAGCCAGGAAGCCCCTAGGAGAGAGACAACCCCATTACCTGATGGGAAAGAACAAAGGACCCCGTCTTGGTTTCGATTTGGACACACCACAAGGGATGTCAGACCACTGTGTTTGTCAGCATAGAAGTTTCTCCTCTGGTTGCCCAGGGAAGATACTCTTCTTTTATACCAGAAAGGTACCCTCAAGGGTCCTACCTAGATGTGTAATGGTGCTGTGGGCCTGGCGATAGCGGTGACTTTTGTACAGAGTTATTATACAGAAGATGGTAATCCTGCAGGCAGGGGATTAAGATATGATACTAAAATAATCCTCATGCATAATAAATGAGACTGGTCTTCGATGAAAAACACACAACATTTATTCGGCACGTAACTAGGTAAAAGATCAGCGCTAGAGCCGTTCTGTAGAGGAAGATAGGATAAATGTAGGTAAAATGTTGTGCAGCTACCTAGGCCTATATTGGGGTACATCTGAGCTCATAACAACAGCCAGCACAAATAGGGGTTACAAATAAGGGATCCCCTCTTACCTGAGGAGGATTTTCTCTACTACCTCGGACCTCTTTGTTTTGTAGGTGAATACAAAAGAAAACGACTCAGGCAATCCATCAAATAAGAGCCAAAACTCCAACGTTGGTGGCGCCATGTCGTATGGCTTAAACCAGTGTGGTAAAACTGTGCGTTTGACAGACAATATAAACGTTGGGATGGTGTGAGTCTTATTCCCTGCACCCCCTCGGGAGATGTTGGCCTATAGTCCTGCTAACTCACAGTGCACCATCCAAACCCCTAACCTTACAGGGTAACAAATGTGTGTGTAACTTCAGAACATGACAACCGTGATACCCCAAGAAAATCATGGTGACAGATCGAGAACCTTTTTGTTTGGACTTTCATGCATAACAAAGAAAATACACAAGAAATACAAAAACTGCAGTTTCAATATTTAATGAAAAAGTGAGATTCTTTAGTAAACTATGTGTGCTGCAATTAGTAATAGAATGAAACATATCACCATAATTAGAAAAAAAAGAATGGTGGAGAGAATGAATAGCTCAATCATCGTGCTGAAACAATTAATATATGCTATCATATATGTAGTGGAATGTTATGTGCTTCTACCTAATGTTCCCTAACCTAATTTAGCCTAGAGTCGGTGATCTACCAAGAATCCCTGCTGGGTGATCCAACTTCCCATTACCTGTGGGCAAGTATCATAAGGCTGTCCGTCTGGGTGTAGAGCGGGACATCCCTCGTGGAGCGGACAGGAATCAGCTGAGCTGGAGTTCTAACATACAGCAACCTCAAAATGTCAGCAGAGTGCTCCTCTGATTTTAACGAGGAAGTGAAGCCATATATATAATAAACAGTGCCCATGTCAGCATATCAAGGTCTTTGAAAGGCCTTAAATGTTTACCTCTGAGAGAGTCCACAACGCCAATGGAGCCACTCACAGTTGAGGTATGGTATTGTATCCCTTGGCAAAGCACTCCCTCTCCCCTTTTTGGGGAAGGATCCAGTAGGTAGGCCTTGTAGTCTCAGAGACCCCTCTGAGAGAGTCCACTGCGTAAAGGGAGACTCTCGCAACGGAGTTGGGGGAATGATACTACTTCCCCTGGGATCACAGCTTACTGGGCTTTGGACGCAGCTTTTACTCGTCTACCGGTTTTTCCCTCACGCAGATGTCCTTATTGTTTGTCTCGACCTAACATGTTACTATGTAGCTATGCTCTAATACTGTGTAACCTTTGTAACGATGTAACCTGCAACTATGGTCTGATACTCATGTAAGGCGCTCTGAGACCTCCGGGTCTAGCCAGTGCTATATAAAACCTTTCAAATAAATAAATAAAAGGTTAGTTAGATAGCATCTTCGCCTACTGGGCAACAGTAAGTCTTGATAGTTGTGCAGTGAACTCTATACATTGTACTGAATGTTCAAGGTGTCATGATTGTGCGCCTACCAAAGTGAAATTTAAGCAAATGCCGTTTGGGAGAATCCTATCCTGCACTGACACATATACAAATGTATGTCAAAAGCCATCATGTTGTAGAAAGAAGTCAACTTAAGAAACGTGAGCATAAAGATGCCTTTGTTTCAAGTCAGTCCACATGACAACTGTACACCACTCCACTCCAGTCTACTCCACACTAAACCACTCTACACTATCTGCACCACTTTACACTACTCTATTCCACTCTACTCCACGACACTCTCCCTCACTGCACCGTATAACAATCCACTATACGACACTCCACCGTACGACATTCTACTCCATGATATTCCGCACCGTATAACAATCCACTATACGACACTCCATCGTACGACACTCTACTCCATGACACTCCACTCTATTCAACTTCACACCACTCTAAGATATTCCACAACCCTCCACTCCATGACTCTTTACACTACTGCACTCTTCAACACTCAACTCCACTCTACGAAACTCTACTCTACGACACTCCACTCCACGCCACTCTCCTCTACGCCCCTTACATTTAGCTATGCTGTACAACAGTCACACTGGTGTGCAACATGACTAAGACACATTGGCAAAGCCAACAGCTCTTGCATAGGTGAGACCTATTGGCTTTGCCAATGTTCCCTATATTCTACAAGAAGAAGTACACCACGTCAAACAGCCATAGGTTATCAATATTCATCAGGGGGTCTCAATATGTTGAATCTGTGGGAAATCTCTATGAAGTTTACCCAGAGTGAACAGTTTGCAGTGCATTAAGAATCATTGTTCTGAAATATTGTCGTACAGGTACCACATGGCATATGTGAGCGATGGTTGTTGGAGCCCTGCAAGACCCACAGTCTTCTTCACCACCAAGCTGGATGGAACCCTCGATGTCTGGGACTTCCTCTTCAAACAGAATGACCCCTCGCTGAGTCTGAAGGTTATCCAAACCCTTTTTCTGTGTATTGATTGCTCAATGTATGATCTTGTTCTTATGCGCTATATCTAGCATATGCATCCAGGTGCTCTGCTAAGTTCAATTTTTACAAATCACATAATAGCGGCTACACCTTATCTTTTTTTTTCCAGACTTTTCCCTGACAGAATCCAAGGATAATATATGGTTCTTTTTTCTGTTTTAAGTGTTGATGTCAACTCCGTTGTTCATTCAGCACTAGATATGTATTATCTGTCCTAATTTAAGTATTTTCTGAAGAAGCCCTCTTGAAGGGATATTCAGGGAAAAAATATGGGTCTATCCTTCCTTGACATTGATATTTATACTCTCACTGGCTATCCCTGAGGCGCCCAGATATGCCTTTGCATGTTGCCTACAAACAGCAGGGGGAATGTCACTCGCACTGGAACAGGGTTGTGCTCTGAAGCTGGGGTGTCCGGATCTCTACTAAGTGATGAAACTCCTTCAAGAAGATGGCTTGGAAGTGGAAAGATTCGTGCAAGGCGTACCATTCTGTGAACACACAGAGGAAATGGTTGGGAGGTGGGTGGTTTCATCCCCCCTTGCTATTTTATGAAGTACTATCCAGAAATTAGTTGTAATTACTTTGACATGCAGGGAACAAATACAGCAAGTACCAAAGTCTGCTTTTAATTAGACAGATATATAGACAGGCTACACATGTGCACATACACACAGGCACGCACACACACACACGCACACACGCGCGCACGCACACACACACACACACACACACACACACACACACACACACTCTCTCTCGGGTGGAAAAATCACAAATATTTTTCCTGAATCTGTGGAAATATTTTGTACCCAAAATTGCATTTCTTTATGGTTTTTAGTCTGCAAGTGCAATAGATTTTCTGTTGCAGTAAGTTTGGCGATAGAAACTCGCACATTGGCATTACCAGGAGAACAGTGGTGATTATTAGGAAAGTAATTAGCAACCACAAGTCATAACTTTGTGGGGATTTACATAGTCAACTAATGGCAGACATCCTCTCACAGTCGCAGTGACAGGTTATAATCCCAACCTCCAGAGCCTACACATATGTGCCTGGAGATTGAGCAGGGCAACCTGAATTCTTATTCTCTACCCCCTGAAATGGTGGATGTTGCTTTATGTTCTAGCAAACATTCCACCAAAACTGTTTATTCTGTACGATGGGCCAAATTTGTTAACTGCTGTGCAGGCAAATCCCTAGATCCTCTTCAGGCTTACCTGTCTTCTTGCCTTCACACTGGCCCTGAAGGGCAGCGTTGTAGCTCCTGTTAAATGTTGTTTGTCAACCTTATTGACTTTTTCACGTTTATCTAATCAACCATTTCTTTTTAAATCTCTCATGGTTTTGAGATGTCTGAAAGAGGTCAAAAACAAGTACCACTCCCTTTATTATGCTACAATGCCAGCTCAATTTGGTTCTTACTTTCCTAATGGGTTCCCCGTTTGAACCTTTGCATAGTTGTCCATTACGTTTGCTAATGTTTATGACAATTTTCTTAATCACTATCGCAGGAAGGCAAGTGAGCGAACTTCAACCATTAAGTGTGCAACCTCCCTTCACCTCTTTCTTCCCTGACAGGCTGGTATTACAAATGAGGGAGAAGTCAGCTTCTACGTTGGCCGAACACGTGAGTTGAGACTGAATGATCAACCCCAGCAGGCCACCATCCCTGTGATGGCAGCAAATTCGTAGTGGATAGCAATTTATGACCTTCCCATTAATATTCAGGAGAGAGACCAAAATGTGACCCACAGCGATTCAACCAACTTATTAATACATAGGTTTATTCATAAAATATAATAGGACTCGCAAAAGGCCTGGGGCAATTTGCGACCACTTTTGATGAGTGCTATTTTAGTACATCTGATCCATAGCTCTTTATATTAGCGCTCTGTGCGCCTTAAACCATGGTCTTCTGTGCGGGAAACAGCCTTTACCACAAAGGCTTTTCTACGCGTTACGTTTACAACGGTACACTTACCTCGTAAACATCTTTACAACGCGTATTGCTTCCACGACCGTCTTTACCACGCAAGCAACGTCTTCACGGAACGTCTTCTTCCTCATCCGATTCAGTCCTTTTTTAGTGTCGGTGAAGACGTGAGAAAAAGGCAAAAAACAGAAAAAAGGGCGCTGGGGGGGGGTGTCTCCCCCCCAAAAAAAAATGTGTGGTAAAGGAATAATCGAGGTAAAGAATATGCGTAGAAAAATCATTCCATTGTAACGCATGCGTGGTAAAGGCATGCGTTGCAACGGAATGCGTAGTAACTACATATATTCATTCTGTGCTAAGTTCTGCACGCGATCTGCCCTCTAGATCCTGCTCCTCACTATGCCCAGGTGTTGCAAGCTATTTCTCAGTCTCCATGGACCCTGTGCTCTTTGCACTATCTATGTACCCTAACCCTGTACAGAAGGTTAAAAAGATACTCTGATTGGGCTTTGACAAGGATACAGCAATGGAAACATGGAAACGATCTTTCTCTATACCGATTTGCTCCAAAATGACAATTCTATAGGGAACATAGCTGAGTAGGACAGAGTACCTTCATAAATGAGTGGATTTGTAGAAGAGAAATTTACATTTGATTATGTCTACGCATTGAAAACTTGATTTCTTTATCGTTCCTCATGCGAACATTTGAATATGAGACCAGAAGATTATCAGAGGTGGCAAACTTACATTGGATTGCTGCCATAAGCGATGGGCCTGATGAATCTGCAATAGTGGGAGATGTTTAAAATTAGTGAGCTGTCACTTACCCGTAATAGCGTCCATACCTGCTTTAATGCGTATTGTGCTTTGTTGTGACATAAAGTGTTCACTGAAATTCGATAGTATATGCCCTGTCGCGTTTTGTCGCATTCATACAGGTTTTCTTATTTCAATCCTTCTTTGGGGCAGGTGTGTGATGAACCTCTCTACAGCCTGCGCATTCAGGATAATGGCCGCATTATCGCCTGCGGCTCCAAGCTAGGGACCACAACGCTGCTAGAATTCTCCTCTGGACTCTGGACCCTACAGAGGAACGAGAAGAACCTAGCCACAACAGTAAGATTTGTTTCAGACTTTTTCTGTGTTTGAGCATATATGCTAATCTCTTGATGCATGAGGTGCACCTCAAATCTATGCTGCAACCATATCTTACTTATTCAGATGTTTTGTGTAAGGGACACCACTGGCCGTACTACAGAAGGGGCCCCAGGGGGAGCAATGGGTCTTTGCGCCCACTTTACGCGTCCCCGGAGCTCTTTGGGATTATAGAAGGAGGCGCAGATGCTTGTGCAAAGTTTTTAGGACGGATGTGGACATCAGAACTAAACTACTAGCAGAAAAACGGACCATGTAGGTTCTTGATATTTTACCTGGAACTTGTAAATTGTTTATTAATCTTTAGCATCAAATCTTATTAACAATATATGTACACATTTTAAAATCTTTCTAACCCATTTTTATAACACATATTTTTATTGCAATAATCAATTTTTAAATCTTGTGATTTATGGTTTTATTGTGATATGCTTTTATGACATTTACTGTCGAATAAAGCTTGAGTTGACTGACTGACTGGCTTGTGCATCCCCTTCTAAAATACCAATAGCGCTGGCTCACTTAATGTGCCAGTGCTACCTTTAGAGGGTATTCCTTCATTTGCATAGTGGAGTGCCCTATGCAAATGAGGCAAGTCCTTTGACTCTGTGCGCGCGACATATTACAAACAGGGGCGCAGAGTCCAAACAGCCAGCAGGAGGCGCAATGACAGTGCGCCATTTAAAAGGTGGCGCACAGTCAGTGCGCCATTTAAAAGGTGGTGCACTGTCAGTGCGCCTCCTGAGAGCAAGTGGCAGGGGGTAAATTGGGTCCCATGGACCCCCCAGTCATCCCCATGCAGGCGGGTGCAGTCACTGACTGCACCCGCCTGCAACGGGATCTCTAATCCCCTTTGAAAGTGCAGGCGGTTGCTGCCTGCACAGTGAAAACACAGGTGTTTCACTTGTGAATGTCACCCAAAGTGAAGTTAACCAGTGGCTTAAGTAGGCTGATCCACTGTCTATTGCTGTATGCTCTAGTGGGTGGAAGCAACATGTGAATGACACAACAACAGACAGATGGATGAAGAGAGTTGTCTGAATGCCCTTGTAAGTACTTATATTGTACATATAATTTTTGTAAAATCAAAAGGTCTTGGATGGTGCCAGACCTAAAAAGAAATTGCTTTATTTAAAAGCAGTCACAGACATGGTGGTCTGCTGACCACACCAGGCCACTATGCCTGTGAATCTAACCAAGTGTAGTGGGTTTCAATTTGTGACCTACCTCAAGCATATTAATGAGGTAGGTCGAATTACACCTACTACTAATGAGTGTTTTCTGAACTAACCTATTAAGATAAGTTTGTTTCCAAAATACCAGTGCATTTGGTAGAAGTTGTGGTGCGAATTGCACTCACTTCCACCAGATCCATTTTAGTGGATTCCTAATAAGAAATTGTAGATTGTAAATTTTTATTCAACAGAGTTTACAATTTCTTATTAGGAATTTTTGTATATCAGGCCCCTAATTCTTGCTCAGAAAGAATGAATACCGAAACGTGTGGCTCTTCTTTTGGGACTAATCTTCGAGAGAAATGGCTGCTTGTAGGAAAGTGAGTTTTATGCAGTGAGGCTGGTTAGGCATTACTAAGCAATACTCTCACAATACCCCCCAAAATGTCCTGTGAATTCACAATAATAAATCCCTAACTCAGTCCTGGTAGTGTAGCATAGAGCAGACAGGCTTTACTAGAGGAACATGTGTTAAACATTTGAGAGTACCAACATGGATGATATATAATTGACACGACTCGAAAGAAATCCAACACCAATGTATAAACATAAAAGCAGATTTGTATATAAATTTAGACACCAAAATTAACACAATTTTATGAGTATATCTGGAGTTATGGGTTTTGGAAAAACAATAAATCAGTTCAATTTACTACTGCAAAACTTAAACGTTGCGGTCGATGGAGAAAATCACTAGTGACAATCTGTCACTTGGAGGTCAAGTTCAGTAGAAACCATGAGATGGGAGGACATGGGGGTATGGTGATGCGGGCCCCAGGACCAGGCCACAACAGTCGGTGAATTCTGACTGGCTCGTAGGGCCCGGGTGCAGAGTTTTTCTGGCTGTCCCTGGTGCTGAAGCGGGAGCCGTGGATGAGCTGGATTTGCCGCTTATACGTTGTTGGTGAGGAAAATGGATGCAATAACACAACAACAGGTCCACTTTTCCCTTGAGGAACAGCATTGAACAAAGGTAGTGGGTCCATGAGTGTGCTTTACCTCGAGCTGCAGGGGACTAGTGCCTCTAGTCCAAGGGAGTTCTGCAGTTGCATTTACCTCTCAGAGGGGGTCCTCTTTCCTGGGGAACCGGTCTCTAGGTTCAGAACAAGTCGCAGTCGTGCAGTTGCAGAGTGGTTGTCACAGGTGCAGGGTATCGTGCCTTTCAATTTGTGAAGGTCGCGAAGTCTCAGATTCAGATCTCTTCTTTGTCCTTTGTTGCAAGTCAAATCAGATCTGATGTTCTGGTGCCTAGAATTAAGGGTGTTAGGGGTGTGGGCGTAAGTAGTTAATATGCTACTAGCCCCAGCAGCTAATCCGCCCCTGAAGTGACCACATCCGGGGTTGGTGTCACCTTTGCTACCCAGAAGCCTCTATCCTCCCACTTTTAAAAATGGCAGAAATCTTCTTCGGCTGTACAGACCAGGTTGCCCACCTCAGGGGTGTGGCTAACCTGGGGGTATACATCTCCTGTCTGTGAAACAACCTTTACAACGCAGTCATTACATCGCACTACATTTACAATGCAGTCATTACATCACAACATCCTTTACAACGCGTATCACTACAACGCAGCCATTACATTGCATGTCACTACAACGCATGACACTATAACGTATGTCACTACAATGCAGGCATTACATCGCGTGGCATTACAGCGCATATCATTACAACGCATAGTACCCCTACACTATCCAACACTTACCCTACTGTTGCACCCCCTGGAGTTAGAATAGTAATTTTTACCCCTACACTATCCAACACTTACCTTAAATGCAATGTAATGGTATGCGTTGTAATGGTATGCGTTGTAAAGGTATAATGCGATGTAATGGAATGCGTTATAAATGTAGTTTAAAAAAATGTGTTGTAGTGGCATGCGATGTAAATGTATGCGTTGTAAAGAATATTGCCTTGCTAAATATTGTCGATGACCTCCACTGGTCCCTCGACAATGGTGAGTCCTGCCTACTTATTCTCCTTGACCTCTCTGCTGCCTTTGATACAGTTAACCATTATTCCTTACTTAACTCACTTAAAGCTCGATTTGGCCTTAATGGTCTGGTCTTCAAATGATTCTCCTCTTATCTCCAACACAGAACACAACAAATCAAATTCAATGACTGCCTCTCGAACTCTACACCTGTCTCCCTAGGCGTCCCTCAGGGCGCTATTCTCTTCCTTTCTCTCTTTATCTTCTTTATGGAACCCCTTACCCTTATTCTGAAACAAGCAGGAATCAACTACCACCTCTTTGCTGATGACACCCAACTTTACTACAAGATTAGATCCCACTCGGATGTACTCCATTTTAACAATTCCTTGAATAAGATCCAATCCTGGTTTTTCTCCAGCTACCTCAAACTTAACCCTAAAGAAAACAGAAATCATTCTCTTCTCTCCTAAAAACAACCAGCTCCCCATCCAAGGCTCGCTCTCTGACCTTAATAGCCTTAACTGCATGCTCTCCTTATCAAACTCAGTGAAATCGTTTGGTTTCACTATTGACAACAAACTTACTTTTAACGACCACATAAAAGCTCAGCTAAAGGAGCTCTCTTCACACTCTGACATCTTTAAAAAATCAAACCCTTCATTCCATCTGACGACTTTAAATGGGTTGTCCAATCTCTAGTTCTCTCCAAAATTGACAATGGTAACGCTATCCTCTCCGGAACCCCCAAAGTACACCTTGCCCCCTTAGATCTGTGCTCAACCTAGCTGCCAGGCTAATCACTGACTGTAAACGTTTTGAACACATCTCCCCAGCCCTCGAAGCCCTCAATTGGCTAACCATTGAAGGAAGATCCTCCTATAAGACTGCATGCATAACACACAAAGCCCTTCACCAACAAACCCCATTGTACCTTACGAACAAACTCAAAATAGCGGGCTGCTCCCGACCGATGAGAAGCACTAATGCTCTACTCCTCGTCCTCCCCCGTTAAAAAAGAAAATCACACAATCTCGTTCCTTCTCCGGGAATGCCCCGTTCATCTGGAATGCTCTCCCTAGTGACTTGCGCTGTAACACCTCCTACCTCAGCTTAAAAAAGACCTCAAATTTCACTTTCTCAACAAATATTAGGGTCCTTAACCTCGCCTTTGACCCTTCATCCAACCTCCACCAATCGGTTCCATCCCACCATCCTCCTGACTTTCCCCTCTCCCCCCAACCTTTCCTTCGAATATGCACCCTCTAATCTCCTCCCCCTCCATCTATGACCCCTACCCCGGCCCCTCCTTGAATCTCCCTCAGACGTTACTTCCTTTCTCCCCAAACTGTTCGCTCCCATCTATATTTATAATTTATTTTTATTTTCCCGCCAACCAGCCTTGAAATTTTATTCTCCTCTGCACACAACTATGAGCTGTATATTGTGTTCTTGTCATCGTACTAAAACAGCTTCTCTTGATAGCCTCTCCTCATGTAAATTGCCTTTTTGCTAGTTTAATATTGTTTTTTTATGTAAAATTGTCTTTCTTGATATCCCCTCCTCATGTAAATAGCTTTTTGTCTATTTGTCAATTAAATAAAGTTTTTATCTTGCCTTCTATGTTTTTATCCTATTGAACATCTGTTCCTACTGTAACGATCAATGCTCATATAAAGCGCTCTGATACCCCCGGGTCCAGCCAGCGCTATATAAAACCTTTCAAATAAATAAGTGCTGAAGGTTAAGAAAAGGTCTTTTTATTGTTTGTTTATATAGACTCGATGGCCTACAGAAATGGATAGGAAACAAATAAACCACATTGTAAATTGTGTCACTAATGGCCTAAATGTAGGGGCTACGAACGTCACTGCCTTGATGGCGGATTTGGTGGTATCTCCTGCAATAAAATGGATACTTCTAGTAAGAAAGGCTGCAAATATCTGCTGAAGGAAACATAGTTAACAAATATATCATCTGAATACTAGCTTATTTGTCAGGTCCTGCAACCTAGGATGCAAGGCATTATATATCCTTACAAAGATTCTCTTAGCAGGAAACCTATCCCCTAGTTAGGAGCTTGCCTAAAAACATAAAAGTTGTAATGAAATTAGTTGTGTTTCTTGACCACATGAAGCCAGATTGCAGTCTCCTCAACCAATGAAATGTGTCTGGTATTTGAGTGTTTATCTACTGTTAGAGCTTGGTGAGGACTAGCTGAATGTCAACTATATATTATATAAAATCATAGAATCATAAAATGGAGCGCGTTCATTTTCACATTATGGTGCACCTTTGCCACAAAGGGGAATTATCAGTGCTTCCAGTTTAGGTCTCATTGTAGAGTGGGTAAAGATTTCAAGGAGGTACTTTCCTTTGAGACTGGCTAGAGGATTCCCTTTGTACCTTCCCTCCCTCTCCCTAAATACTTAAGGCACATTGATAATGTCAAGCAACTCGGAGATGATTTTGATGGGCCTCTTCTGTCCATATTCTATTTAGTTTTTGGACATTGTTCAGTTGTCTTACAATTTTCTGGAACCTCCTTGGATTCCACATCTCTCCCTTTAGCAATGGGTCTGTGGGGTAGTAGTCCCCTGTCTTTCTAAATTCTACAAAAGCGAAATTTCCTTCAGAAACTTCATGCTTTTGCTACCAGTGTCAAGTTATCATTGGTGTCTTTAGAAATACAGATACCCATCTCAGACATTTCTAGGACAGTGACATGGTCTGCCCATCATGCATTTTAGAAACATTACTCGCTTGACACATCTTCATGCAGATCTGCAGCCTTCTGTGAGCATGTTCTTCTCACTGCTTTTGCTTGACGTCTGGTCACGAGCATGCCACCTTCCCCTGTTAATATTTCATAGCAGTAAAATTGTGTTCCCTGCCACTTGGGGATAAAGGATGGCAAGATAATGAAGTGATACAACCTTGCATGTTGAAGGAATCACATATGGCATGAACTGCTATGACTTCCGGCAAAGGTAGGTAGAAGCGCATGTGCAAGTGCGTGTGTGCAGGGTGGCATAGTTATTCATGGACACATTATTTTTAAAAGCTGTTCTATGTTGCCTGCTGACAAACCTATACCTTTTTTGGGGAAGAAGTGAGAGCAAAGGACTACATGCCCCAGATTTACTAAGATGGAGTCCTTTCCTATTAGCAAGAACCTGCTTTTGGTGTATTTAAATAGTAGTTATATACCATCTGGGACTTTACCAAAACATGACTTCACGTACAGCTATTTCCATCTTTGCAGAAGCATAACCTATGGCTTGGAACACTGTTATACTTTAGCTGGTGCGATAAAATATCTCCGAAAGCTCCATCAATGGGATAGCACAAAATATGTGACTACCTCACACAAAGGATATGCATTTGAGAGACCACTTTTTTTTTAGATCTAGTTTCTTGTTCTTCTTCAACTTCCTCTTCTGTGGTGATCCAGCTAGCATATCCAACATTGCGAAGTACTTGACAGATGCGGCTCCAATGATGGCTACATAAAAAAACAAATCTAAGCGAGTAATAGAGTTTGAATGGCTGGATGCAGTATGGCTGGTGGAGCAGAGGCAGAACCTCTGCCACATCAGTCTGGATAGTCTGCCTAATTAGATAATTTCTGCAGTGTTGGCTTGTGTTATCAGAGGACTCTCTCTGTGTTTCTCCTGCCTCTTTCTCTATTTCAAAAAGAACTGTTGATGGACATAATGCAGAACAATGTCATACATTCACCCCAGTACAGAGATCTGGGCCTAAGTCCATAGTTTTTTTGCCCCCCTTGCCATTCCAGTTTGAACACAGCCATATGCAAATAAGTCTTGACCCTGCTCCTTAATGGGAACAGTCCAGCCCGAACTTCTAAACCACGTCCTCTCTGGACTGGAAACAAGCATGGTAGGACCGGTTTTCGGGGTTTCACCCCTCATCAGCCAGGCAATCTTGACTCCAGTGGAATGCAGAGCACGGGACCCAGGTCTGGGCATACCCGTCCCACTTGGGGTGACATATGCAAAAAGAACAATTGATGAATAGAATGCAGAACAATGTCATACATTCACCCCAGTACAGAGATCGGGCCTAAATCCATCGTTTTTACTCCCCATGCCATTCCAGTTTGAACACAGCCATATGCAAATCAGTCTTGACCCTGCTCCCTGTTGGAACAGTCCAGTCTGAACTGCCAATACAAGTCCTCCCTGGACTGGAAACAAGCATCCTAGGACCGGTTTTGGGGTTTCACCTCTCATCAGCCAGGGTAGCTTGACTTCAGTGGCATGGAGAGCACAGGACCCATGTCTGGGCATACCCATCCCACTAGGGGTGACTAATTCAAAAAGAACAGTTGATGAACAGAATGCAGAACAATGTTATACAGTTACCCCAGTACAGCGACCTGGGCCTAAATCCATCTTTTTTTTGCTCCTCATGCCATTCCAGTTTTAACACACCCATATGCAAATCAGTCTTGCCCCTGCTCCCTGTGGGAACAGTACAGCCCGAACTGCCAGGCAAAGTTCTCCCTGGACAGGAAATAGGCATCCTAGGACCGGTTTCGTGGTTTCACCCCTCATCAGCCAGGCTAGCTTGACTCCATTGGCATGGAGAGCATGGTACTCACATCTGGGCATACCCGGCCCATTCGGGGTGATAAATGCAAAAAGAACAATTGATGGACAGGACAAGATGCTTGTTACCGGTCCACGGAGGACCTGGCCTGGGAGTTCGGGCTGGACTGTTCCCATGAGGCACAGGGTCAAGGCTGATTTGCATATGGCTGGGTCCAAACTGGGGTGGCGAAGTGAGCTTAAGAAGGATGATGGATTCAACTCAGATCTGCGACTGGGGGTAAGTGTCTGAAAAGTTGCAGCCCTCTGTCCATCATCTCCTTGTGTTTGCTGTGTTCACGCTGGGTTGGCAGGGTATGCCCAGACGTGGCTGCCTTACTCACTTTGCCACTGGATTCAAGCTAGCCTGGCTGATGAGGGGTGTTACCCCAAAACCGGTCCCTGGGTGCTTGTTTCCGCTCCAGTGAGGACCTGGCCTGGGAGTTTGGGCTGGACTGTTCCCATGAGGCACAGGGTCAAGACTGATTTGCATATGGCTGGGTCCAAACTGGGGTGGCGAAGTGAGCTTAAGAAGGATGATGGATTCAACCCAGATCTGCGACTGGAGGTAAGTGTCTGAAAAGTTGCAGCACTCTGTCCATCATCTCCTTGTGTTTGCTTTGTTCACCCTGGAATGGCAGGGTATGTCCGACATGAGTCCTTTGCTCACTTTGCCACTGGATTCAAGCTAGCCTGGCTGATCAGGGGTGTTACCCCAAAACAGGTCCCAGGATCCTTGATTCCGGTCTAGGGAGGACCTGGCCTGGCAGTTCAGGCTGGACTGTTCCCATGAGGCACAGTGTCAAGACTGATTTGCATATGGCTGGGTCCAAACTGGCCTGGGCTGGCGAAGTGAGCTAAAGAAAGATGATGGATTCAACCCAGATCTATGACTGGGGGTGAGTGTCTGAAAGGTTTCAGCGCTCCATCCTTCCGTGTTTGCTTCTTTCTCTATTTCAACCTCGTTTCCTCTCTTTGCCTATCTCTGCCTCTGATTCTTTCTTACCATACCAGTTTCTCCCTTTTATAAACCTATTGTTCTCTACAACACCTTTCTGTTGCTATATCATCTCTCTCTGTAACATACTCACCCCTGTCTTTGTCTGCCTCTCCCTAATTTACCCCTACCACCCTCTGTCTCCCATGCCTCTTTCTCTTTATCTGTGTCACCTTTCTCTGCATCATAACTGTCTCTCTACTTCTATAGTTTGCTGTACTTAATAGTTCCCTCTACCTCACCAAAAACGGAATCTTGCTATTTCTCTTGCTCCTCTATCTACCGATTTCTCTGACTACCTTACCACCTTTTTTTATAGATCACCCTTTCTACCACTATCAGCCTCATCCCTCTCAATCTCTCCTCTGTCTCTCTGCTTCACTTTTTTTCTTTCTACACCTCATCTCTCTCTTTCTATCCTTCACTCCTCTCTCAGATTTCCTCTCTGCCTTACTACTATCTTTACCTGACATGTTGTTTCCTACCTAACTTTTTTGTTACCCCTTTCATTACTTGCTGTCTACCCCATACCTCTATACTTAGTTCATTCTCTCACTTGTCTACCTCTATCTCTCTCTGCCTCTAAGTCTCACTAACTGCTTTCTGCCTCACTCTACATTTCCTTCTCCCTATTTCTAGCTCACTCTAACCTGCTACCTCACTTTAAAATGTAACATATTTTTACCTATATTTCTCTTCCTACCTCATGCTCTCTGTATATTTTCTTCTGGCTATATCACCTTTTTTGTATTTTCTTCACCTATCTCTCTAACTCATCTCTATCTCACTTCTCCCCTAAGTTCACCTTTCTAGTTATGGCATTCTTCTTTCCTCTGTGTCCTACACCTGTCTCATGCCTCCTACCATTTCTCTTACTCCACAGATCCAAAGGTCACTGCCTCAACAGTACATACAGAAAGTTTAGTGGAGGGTCAAACCAGAGGAAGAGAATTTAGGAGATATTTTACCAGATAAAATAATGAAGATCTTTAGAGCATTGTTCAGATTTTCCTTGTGGGCCTGAGAATCTTACTCATTTCCGGCATATGTTATATTTTAAAAGTAGGCACAGTCCACTTAAACTCCACTAAGTCACTCACTACCAATGTCTTTTTAGCAATGAGAGGAACAAGTTTGCCAGATATTGAATTCAAATTAAAACGTTTTTCACAAGACAAAATAAAAATCTGAATTCAAGTGCTAAAAGAAATAGCTTTATTAACACCTGGTCAAGCTTTCGGCTGGTGGGTGCATGTCAGCTTAAGCTTTCAGTTAGTTTTTGTATTCACCATTTTCTGAAAGTTTAATTAAATATTGGTTGGCATCCTGTGGGCTTTCATTAGTCTAAAAAAAGGTAATACATGTAAAGTTGTCTGAATGGGGTCTGAAAATATGTCTTCGACGTGATCCCAAAATGTCACAACCATGGTAGACTCGGATACTGGACAGCAAAGCCAATACTGACTTTCACCCTTATAGGTTAACCCACTTTGTGCACATCTACTTCAGAGTAGTGAAGGAAACCTATGGCCAGTGAAAAGGATTGAGGACCAGAGTAAAAGAGAGAATCCTCTCAACATCAGGTTTTCTTATAAAAGTCCTAGACTGCATTTTAGGATTACAGGAGGCACTGCAATACATGGAGGCAAAGATGGTAAATATTGCATCCGATATTGAGGGAAAAGATATAACAGTACCTATGCAAGACTTAGCAGCTTACCCCGTGACCTACGGAGTCTCTCTGCTACTAGGTCCCAGGCAAACCGGGAAACTTTTCCCAGAACTGAAGATGGAATAAACTCCTCCGGACTGGGCAGGATTATCTAAACTGGGCGGGATGATCAAAACTGGACCACAGGAGCACAGTCAAAGACGACACAATAATGTGATGGGACCCAGAGAACAGAGGAGGGAAAAACAATAACAAAAACAGGTGTGAAATCATACAAACAATTGAGTCTTTACAACCGCCTTTAACAGACACTGCTCTCGGTTCAGAATCTTTATAGGGCTGTACCTATTCTGCCCTAGAAGTACCTCTGATCTCTCCGGCCCAAGAATGGGTGGAGCACCAGCCATGTCTTATTGATCTAAAAGTCTCTGTCCTCCCTGAATGTCCTCTCTATTGCCCAGCCTTTCACCTCCTCCATGTTTCTGCAGTATTTTACTTGGAGATCTGACACAAAAATCCTTAAAATGGCACTGGAGGTAAACCACATCAGGGGCAGGTGGCAGAAAGAGTAATCTTTGGCTGCAGGCTCTTCATGCCATGCTGGAATGCTAGATATGTTGTCTCATTATAATTTTAAAAACAAACATGAAACGTGGGCTCAGCCTTTGTAAATAACATAACTGATGTTCCAAAAATGGTGTCAATTTTGTGGGAGATATTGCTTGAATTGTTCTATCCTGGAGACAAAGGATGACGGTGGAACTGGTGTCGTAGATCTACAGCTCCTCCATGTCATCCTGTCAGCGTCTGGCCCAACTTAAGTGATTTCCCAATAGTCTTACCTCACACTTCTAAAGATGTAAGGGAAGCAATAGGCAGGCAGATTGGAAATCCAGCAAACATTAGTTCCATTTCTTTTTAAACAAATTTTTTATTGATTTTCCATACATCCAAAACGGAAATAAAACATGGAAAAAAGGAAAAGGGGTTTCGGTTACATATCCCAGATAGTTAGCAAAGTTCCAGTTTAAAGCAGGTTATTTAAATATTTTATTATTATTTCTGCATTTGTAGAGTGCCTGGTTACACCCACTGGTGTGTCCCTGCGCTATTTAATTTACTGCGACTTCGGGAATCAGTATCTCGGAATCATGCAACAATTCGTCACTATTGGGTAAAGAGCCACGTTTTAATTTTTTTTCGGAAGCGTCTCTCTGATGGTTCTTCATGGAGGGACAAGGGTAGGGAGTTTCAACTTTTTGCTGCTAAGTATCCAAAAGAGCAGGCCCCCATTCGTGCCTTCCTAATCCTCAGGACTTTCACCAGATGGGTCCCGATGGATCTCAGTTGCCTTTCTGTTTTGTAGGGGGTCATAAGATCACTGAGGTACGTTGGGCATCTGCCCTGCAAGATACAATGACCAATGCATAGTGTCTTGAATGTAATTAGTTTCTGGATGGGTAAGCAATGTAGTGTCTCCAGTGCATTCTTCGAGGGTGCTCGTTTTGGCAGATTCAAAACCAGCTGGGCCGCTGCGTTCTGAACGGATTGTAGCTTCTGGAGTCCTTTTTTGTTAGTACCTAGATACATCAGATATCCATAATCTAATCTTGATGTAACGAGTGCATGGGTCAGGGTTTTTCTCGCCGCCAGAGTTAGAATATCTAGGGTTTTCCTTAATATTCTAAGGATTCCGAAACACCTGCCTGCAACTCTCTTGATCTGGGTCTCAAAGGAAAGTCTGGAGTCTATCCATGCTCCTAGGTTCTTTACTTCAGTCTTAGAGGTAGGGACCTGTCCTAAGCTTGCTGGTCACCAGGCCAATGACCAGATGGATGGAGTGTTTCCGACTATCAATATTTCCATCTTACTGCCATTTAGTCTCAGGCAGTTATCCGTCATCCACCCGGCTAGATCTTTCAGGTAGTCTGCAAAGTTACTGACAGCTGATGCCAAATTTAGAGCTAACGTGACCACAAGCTGTGTGTCGTCTGCGTACGACACTATCATGACACCGTGTTTCTCCACAATTTCGGCCAGGGGGGCGACATATAGATTAAACAGCGTAGGGCTCAAGATTGAACTCTGCGGCACCCCCTGTGTTAACTTGATGCGTTTGAAAGTGTGCGCAGACTGGGACACCTGAAAATTGCGACAGTGCAGATAAGAAGCCAACAAGTTCAGGGCAACCCCGTCCACCCCTCCCATTCTGAGTCGGTGCACTAGCAGCTCATGTGACACCGTATCAAACGCTGTGCTGAGGTCTAGGAGAACCAGCGCAATCGTCAGGCCTTCATCCACTCTTTTCCGTTGTGTCTCAGTAGCATAAAGCAATGCTGTCTCTGTGGAGTAGGTTGATCTGAAGCCTGATTGTGTGGGATGAAGTAGGTCGTGTTTCTTAATGTGTGGACCTCAGCTGTATATTGACCACTTTTTCAGCTATTTTTGAAAAGTACGGAAGCAATGAGACCGGTCGTAAATTTTCCATTACATTCCCATCAGCTGTTGTTTTTTTCAGTGGGCAGACAATTGATCGCTTCCACATATCAGGTACCTTCCCTTCCCTGAAGGAGGTCACTAACAACTGTTGGATGTAGGGTAGTATCGCCCCTAGTTCTGCACATATCACCTTAGGTGTAGATGGGTCTTTGGGGGAGCCTGCTTTTATACTAAATGCTACCTTTTCCAGCTCTTCTAGAGAAGGAGGAGAGAATTTATGGCACAGTTATAGCGCCATAAGGTGTCCATACCAATTTTTCGGGCAAAGTTTACAATCATTACAGTAAGTATTTGTCAACCTTTGGAAATTCCCATCCCCAACTGCCACCCCACCCTTCCTCCCTCCCCACCCCCCCAGGCGTGTAACTTAAGTGCTGACTGCAAGAGGTCAGTGGAACTGTTATCTCAGTGTTGCGACTTATTTGAATGGGAGGCATCTGCAGTTGAGAGTTATCAGGCTTGCGTGTCTAGCACCACTGCCAACCGTGAGGCTACAGAGCGAGGCGGGCGTAGAGCTACCTATACATTAGACCATGGCTGCCACAGGGTCACCTACAAATGCGTCATCCGCATCCTCTTCGGGGGATTTGAGTGCTACAACGAGCGCTTCCCAAGCTCTAGCCCTTTCCAGGGCCTTTTCACTCCCCTTGCGATTCGCTATTTGTAACCTAATCACTCCTTCACCCTCGGCCCATTTTAGGAATTCTGCTTTCCACTTTGCGATGCTAGGGCCCTGTTTCGCCTTCCAATGTGTGGTGATGTTTCTTTTGGCCGGGAGCAGACCCAAATCTAAAAATTTACTAGTAATTCTGTTCTTTGACGTATGGGGAAACCAGTGTAAGATACAGTGAGCCATGGTTGGTTTTAGCTCTCTATCAGTGAAGTTTGACAGTATTGTTGTTATATCCTCCCAATAGCTGTCAAGGAACGAACAGTCCCATAACATGTGTTTAAAATCTGCGCTTTCTTCATTACATCTCGGACAGGTCGCTGGCTGGGCTGGGAAATATGCGTGTAGTTTTGCTGGGGTAAGATATGCTCTGTGTAAAATATGAAAGTGCACTAATTGAAACTGCACATTCCTCGTGTTCTTCCAGGCTCTCTCCACTAGCCCTACCCATGCCTTATCTGGGATGACCTCCCATTTATCAGTTCCGCATTTGAGCTTCAGGGTAGACAGGGGGGTAAGGATTCCAGCGTCATGCATCTATAGAGACATGTCACTGCTTTAAAAGTGCCTGCGGCCAACTCTACGTATTGGCAGCACATGGAAGTTGGTGGTTCTGTAAGTCCCCTACCCCAGTGCTTCCTGATGGCCGCAGCGATGGGCCGTGTACTGTAGGAAATCACCCCCTGGCAAGTCATAGCGGGTTGGCAGATCATTAAACGGGATCATGCCTTCTTCCTCATAGAGGTCCCCCTTGGTAGTCAGCCCCCGCTGCGCCCAAGTCTCCAATCTCTACGCAAACATTATTTCCATTAATGCTGTTTTTCTGAAAGAGTCCCTAAGGTTATTCTATTTATTCTATTAATTCAGTCAAACCTCCAAGTATATCTGATTGTGGGCACTCAAGACTCAGACTAGCACTGTCACAAAGATCTCTATTGACCATGTAGGATAACATTGGTCTCCTCAGACTTCAGTGTTAATGATGCACAATAGCGTCTTTAGAAATTGCAAAAACATTTTTTCATCAGTTTTGGCTTATAATTCTCTTCCACCATATATTTTGTGGTCTTTGTGGCTACTAAATACCTTTCTATTAACTTATTTTGGACCTTACATTCTTTATTCTTTAAATTGTGTTGTGATTGAAATAATTGATTCTTACACCTCCATCAGACTATGGACCTAATTTATATGTTGGCGGTATGCGATGGAGTATACATACCACCAACATAATGGTCCGCCCGTCAAATTTAGATGCGGGCACTCCATTGATTTGGCTACAGTAGTGACTGCTCTGCCACCGCCATTGCAAAACCTCTCCGACAGCCCGACAGAGTATGGACTGTCAGAGAATTACTATATGTCCTCCCACCATATTAGGATGGGTGGACATATAGCCCTTTTTTTACTGACAGTCACTGCCAGGTAAACCCTGGGGGTGAGGGACAGTAAAATGGTCTGGTGGGGAGAGAGAGGACTCCCATGCATACCGGAGCATTACATTTTTTGTTTTCAAAAAGAAAATGCTGTTTTAGGATTTTGATTTTGAAAATAAAAAAAGAAAACTGTTTGGTGAAGAGCTCCGGCATGTTGAGAGAGCCCTGCACCAAACAGCGTAGAACATTGACTGGAACCGCCGTGACTGCGGTTCCTGCTAATAAACTAAAGATGACTGCCAGCTTGGTGGACATTTATAAATGTGGTGGGTGGTCCCTCCACCAGGTGGACGGAATAATATATTCTATTCTTCTGGTTAACAACAGGCCGTCCATCCACATATAAATCGGGACCTAAATCTTCAGCTAAGTCTCCACTATCCAAGTGTAAGATTCCCACTGCAGCCTTCTTAGTGTGTTCTTACAGTGATCCATGGAGACACAAACAGTTTTTGCCAATTACAGTTTGTGAGAACTTTGGTCAGTATTGCGGGAAAAGTGTGGGTTTTGGGTGCGATAAACTACACATGCACTTTATTCCCCATTCTGAAGTCATAACTATTTTTGTTTCTTTGGTTTTGCCAGTGCTGACTTTTCAACCAGTTCTGGAATGGGTACTTCTCTTGAGACTTGTGAAGTCTGTGACCCTGTGGGGACATTACTTTTGGGAGAAATATGCAATCCCCTTATCTCAGGCAGTGTGTGAGGAAGTATATCTAGTTTTCCAAGGGGTTCAAATTATGTGTTGATTAACTGGGTCTGACTTTGTTTTCCCTTTCTGTCTGTCAGTCTCCAGTGCAATTACTGACTGTAGGAAAATGGGTTATGACCCATATAACCTCCTTTAACTACCACACTGAATTTTGTTTTGTTACTACCCCGTTTTTGGACTTTTGTTTTGAATGAGTCTCACTAACTGAGTCTCACTTGATGTAACCTCTTTTAAATTAGATTGAGAATGTTAGCCTTCAGAGTCTTCCTTTCAAAAAAGGTCTGCTGGTGTGCAGCTTGGGTAAGATCCAGTTGGTTGACTGCACATGAACATGTGTGCACACGTGTTGGATGAGCAAGTGGGGCTACTGTCCAGCTCATCCCGGTATCTGGGCACTGTTAACCTGTCGCAGAAGCAACCCTTTGGGGATTGGTGCTCATTAGGTATGTGACTTGTAAGTCTGTAGCATGTAGCTGAAAAGTGTGTGTGTGCTTTAATGTATTATATCTTATGGGTGAAATCTGCACCAAAGTATAGTTTTGCCATAGTTAGGCATGGGCAGATTCAATGTCCATTTTTCATATCAGCACTCTTTCTGGCACTTGAAGATTTGTCCAATATCAGTGCTTCTGCTCCTAATTAGGCTCCTTGCTTTTGTTTCCCAGATGGGCCCAAGTTAATTACTCTGCTGGCCAGCCAGACGACCATAGTCCTCCCCACACAATAGAGCCATTTATTGGGCTTGTTCCTGGGAAAGGAAGGACAGGAACAGACTCAGCATATAATAATTACTTTTTCCAGTTCACCAGACTAGGAAGGTTCACCCCAAAGAGGATAAAGGGGCGAAGGCCTGACCTCTGGAGCCAATCACAGTAGGGGCTCCTCTTTGAAGTTTTGGAGAGAAGGCATCAGCCAGCTGTGGCAGTTAAGACTGTGGTTCAAGGCTGTCAGAGAAGTCCTTTGAACAGACACTTCAAGCCGTCATCTTGAAATATCCTAAAATGCTGTACAGGAGGGATGTGGAGAGGGTGGAGTGATGATGTTTCATCCTAGGATTGGACAGAGGTGCTTACTGAGAAGACCACATAAACAAGCATTGGCAAAGCCAATAGGTCGCGCCTTTGCGAGTCAGACGGGCTTTGTCAATGTGTTTTAAACATGTAGTACACCAGCGGCAGTTAGTGGCAAGAGGAGAGTGGCGTAGAAATGCATAGAGTGGAGTGGCGTACAGTAGATTGGTGTAGAGTGGAGTGGTGTACAGTGTCTTGGTATATCATAGAGTAGAGTGACATAGAGTGGAGCAGAATGGAGTGGCATAGATTTGAGTAGAGTTATCCTGGAGTGGAGTAGAGCGTTGTGGAGGGGAATGGAGTGTCGTGGAGTGGAGTAGAGTGTCATAGAGTGGAGTAAAGTGGTGTGACTTAAAGTGGCTTAGAGTGGAGTGTCGTAGACTGGAGCAGAGTGGCGTACAGTGAAGTGAAGTATGCCAAGGAGTACATACAATATGACAGTGCCAGAAATTTGCCATGGATATGTCAGCCATAGTCATTGGTACCTCAAAAAATTCCTGCCGGTATACAAGGGTCAGGATTTTGCTATTGACACTCCCTATAAAACGACTACAAGATCTCTTATGACAAGAATTACCTTAAATATCAGTTCCAGCATTTTGCTAATGGATCCACCCTATTGTGCCAATAATTACGTGCATCATGTCAGGGCCTTCAGCCAGGTGTGGTGGCACATGTTCTGTATCCCTGCTACTGGGTATGGCTGGGCTAGTGGCTTTCTCAATTAGGTAGTTTTTGTCCCACAGGCAATGATGGTGTCTTAACAAAAGAATGCTAGGGCCTGCAGTTTGACATAGGTAACACCTCCAATTCATATGCCATTTGTTCTCTGGTCCATAAGGCAAGAATAACCTCCAGTATGCCAGACCAGCAGCACTCTTGCAAGCGTAACATACATAAACTCACACACACACATATACTCACACACATTCTCTCCCACACTCAGTTCTACACACTCTCACAGTCACTCACTATATCTCTTGCACTCTTTTCTACATTTGTACTCTGTCACACACACACACACACACATGCACACACGCACACACACGCACACACACACACACACACACACACACACACACACACACACACACACACACACTGTCACTCACACTTCCATTAGTCAATCTGCTTTTATTGTGTTAGAAAAGCTTGTGTTGCTGCTTCTGCTATATCTGTCTTGTCTTTTAGTGAAGCTTAATAAAAACATTCTCTATACACTATTTAAAAATAATAACATGTTACCTTCTCAATGTTTGTTACAAATATGATGTAAATGAAAAGTGCACTTCCTTAAAATAGCTGTACAGGGCTTTATATTTGGTTTCATATGTGGATCAAGCAGGTACATTATTGGAAATGAACTAATCCGCTTTCTAACATGTAATATTACAGCATACAGTTGATCTTATGAAATGCTTAACTTCTGCGGTAACCATGGATTTATCCAGTAACGCTTTCCATTTTAGGATTTTCAGACCCATTGTACAATGTAAATAAAAATAAAAAACTACATGTCCTGGAATGAAGCATTGTGGTGATTGGATAATAAGGACTGGCTGAATTTGGCACACGATATTCAATCCAGCACCATACCCCAAGGCCACAGTCTAGTCTCCCTCCTCCCGCCATCCCACATCCTCAGTTCACTCTCCCCTCTTGCACCAGCCCCGTTGTTGCAGATGGAATTAAGTATGTATCCAGTTCTATGGAAAGAGCAGGTATTCTGTGGGTGCGTTTTAAACGTGTATATTCATAAGAGTTGTGTACTTTTTATATGTGCAGCAAAAGAGGTGTGCTCATATAATTGGTGGATGATTGTGAAATGTATGAGTGAGTGCAGCATGAGTTGTGTGAGTGTAGGGGGAAAATGTGCTGATGTGAGTGTAGCGTGAGATGCACGAATACAATATGAGAAGGGGGCCCATGTCAGTGTCGGGTGAGAGGAGTGTGTTCAGAGTGAGAGGAGTGAGTGCAGGGTAGTGTAAGCAGTGTAAATCCAGGTTGAGTGGTGTGCCTTAGTGTGAGTGCAGGGTGAGCAGCGAGATTGAAGGGTGAGCTGTGAGAGTGACTGGAGAGTGGTGTATATCTGTGAGTTCCGGCAGACTGGTGTGCCTGTGTGCAGGCAGGATGAACAGATTTGTCTGTGTAAATGCAGGTTAAGAGGAGGGAGTGCAGGGTCAGTGGTGTGACTCCAGGGTGAGTGATGTTCCTGTTTGTGTGGTGTGCACACAGGGTGAGTGATGTGCCCATGTGAGTAAAGGGTGACCTATGTGAGTGCACAGTGAGCGAAGTGTAGGGTAAGAAAAGTGAATGCAGGGTGAGTGATGTGACGAAATGAGTTTGGGTGTGGGTTAAAGTTCAGAGTGGGAGGAATTCATGCATGGTGAGTGATGTGCTTGTTTGAGTGAGCTTGCAGGGTGAGCAGAGAGAGTGACAGGTGAGTAAAGTTTCACAAGAGTGCAGTGTGAGCCGTGTGCTTGTGTGACTTCAGGATGAGTGCAAGGTGAACAACATGAGTGTATGGCGAGCAGTGCGAGTGCAGTGAGATCGCTGTGAGTGCAGGGTGTGTACAAAAATGAAGGGTAAGTGGTGAGAATGAGGAGTGAGCAGTCTTAATGCAGGATGTATTTCTAGACACTTGGAGTAGCACAGCATGTTATTGACGGTTAGCAAGTAGGGTTTCAGATACAAGTTAAACTATTGCCATAATGGCATCAATCAGGGTTGGAAGGTGGAGGAAATAAATAATTTCCTGATCCTGCAAAAAGTGTTCAGCCTTGTGATTGAGTTGCTATCCAACTGAATTTCTGCCGGCATCACCGGTATTTTAATGTCTTGGTCGGTACAAAAATTAGCAAAATCACATGAAGCCAGTATTGTTAATCCTTTATCTCTACATACTTCAAACACCAAATTTAAATCGGAAGCACTTTTAAATGTGTTCTGGACTGCATTAATGATCCAAGATTAATAATGTAAGTAAATAATAAAAGAAAAATCATGTTATAAATGAATACATGCAATTTTGTTTACAGCCCTATTCAGTATCACGCCCAGGCCTTTGCAGACTCTTTAAACATCAACAAATGGTAGGCATTTTACTCTTGGAAAGGTGGCAACCCTGCTGATGATATGCCTTATCACGAAATGCATTCTCCCACTGTGGTAGTAACAGTAAAATACAAATGTAATGAATAGGCAGAGTGCGAACCTAGGGGGTACTGTAACCATTGAAAAAACAAACAAAGCCTCATTAACCACTTCACAAAGGCATGTAAATGGTCTTTTAAATACCTGTGAAATACTCCAGTGAGTCTGAGATTAGATGCCAGACACTGCTCAGCTGAGCCCACAGCAACTCAGGAACTGTGGGTGCCTGTCCTGGAAGCTGCAACAGCCTGGGCTGAGACAAACGAGTGGGGGGCGGACGGTGAAACACCCCTATAAAATCCCAAATTGTATCTCTCTGTGACAATAATTCTCTTCTCATTACGTTCCCCAAATATAAAAACTTTTCCTGAGGCACAGCTAAGATTTAGTTATTTAATTAATGCGTATAAAATAGTTAATGCATCAGTGTGGTTTTTTAAAGCAGAGTACTATATGAGATCAGGTCAAAATGCTGATATAACAAACTGCTGGGAGAGGAAAAGGTAATGGGAGGAGGATGGGCAGGGTGGGCACAAGAGGCAGACTGTCTGAAAGCTGCAGGGAGAGAGCTCTGTGATGGGTGAAACAGAGCTTGTATAAACACGAGCACTCATGTGAAGTGCTCAAACAGAAAGAAAAAAGTAGCTCCTAAAACGAGAGCAGTGGATGGACACAAGTAATTGGTCCATGCTCTGTGGGAGGGCTAAGCACAAGAAGAGGCATGATGCATGCATGCCAATTTGGCTCACATAATATTCGACCATAAAATTGTGTTTGTTTACATCACTGTCTCCATGCTCTTTTCTCATATTCATAGATGTTTTACAATCCCTCATCCACAATAATCACACTTTTGTCTCCGTGCCCTACCCTGCCTTTTTTCAAATGGTGTCTTGTCACCTACGATACACAGAGTAATGTAGATCAGATCATTTTCTGCACAATCTTCTTTCAATTTATTCCCTCTATAAGTGTCAGTCGCAAATTCTTCTTCAAGATACACTTCTATTTCTCCACCATTCCATTACTCTGTGGGTAATAAACATGCCCCCATAAAGTCTAAGGAATTCTCTCCCGTCATGTGAGACAAATTGTACACCATTAGAAGCCAAGATTTCTCCTGGCACACATTTTTTTGTAAACATCTTACCCAAAAAATTGGTTATCTCTTTTGTGCTGATATACTTAACAAGCATCACTTTGAGCCATTGTGATAAATTGCCCATCAAAACAACGTACAAACAGGCCTCTCAACCAAAATACCAAAAGGCCAGAAATATCAAGCACAATTTGATAGAATTCTCCACCACTTTAAAGGGATAGTTAACTATTGTTTGTAATTCAATTCTTCCAAGGATAAGAGCATCCTCAGTCCTCATACGCACCGACAATACCACCTAAATGCATTATCTAAACAAGCAGGGAGGAACAAGCGCTCCAATCCTATCCTGGGAAGCTCAAAGAATATGGAAATGGACACTGCAACATCAAATAACTATCAAAGCAAAACATCTCCCAGTAGTAAAGAACAATCTAGCAGACACCTTGAGTAGGTTAAATCAATCAAATCACGAGTGGGAACTCAACCAACTGATTCTCGAATAATATCTTCCAGAAATGGGGAACATCCAACTTGGACCTATTTGCGTCTCAGGGGAACCAGAAATGCTGGTTCGTTGCCAGCAGGGAACCACAGATAGGGTCATGGGGGAATGCGTTTTCGATAAGATGGTCAGAAATATTTGCATACTCTTTTCCCCAATGCCTCCTTATCTCCAGAGTGCTGATGAAAATGAAATGGGAACCAGGCCAAGTCCTTCTCATTGCTCTGCGTTGGCCAAGCCAGCACTGGTTCACGGAGCTACTCCTGCTGTTGCAATCCAAACCTTATCGCATTCCATTGTCAACCACACAGTTTCTCTTCAATTGCATGCCTGGAACCTTTTCAATGAGTTTAAGGATTTAGTCATCCCTCAAGACTGTAGAGATATATTGTCCAGAGCAAGAGCAGAGTCTACTACTAAAACGTACAGACTAAAATGGAAATGTTTTTGTTCTTGGTGCTTTCGGAATGTCATTCACCCTCTTCTCTCTTCCCCAGAACAAATCTTGCCTTATCTCTTGTCTCTGGCAAGATCAGGTTTGGCGTATGCTTCAGTAAGGGTCCACCTCACGGCCCTCTCTCGATCCAGGCGCACGTCCGACATCTCTTCTCTCTGCTCTTCTCGCATTATCAAGCAGTTCATGAAGGGTCTATTCAGGACTTTCCCCCCTATTAGGCCTTCCTCACCAAAATGGCGCCTTAATGTGGCCCTGTCTCAATTATTGAAACCACAGTTTGAGCCAATCCACAAAATAGAGCTCATGTTTCTCACATGGAAAGTGGCTTTGCTTCTCACTCTTACTTCTGCTAGAAGAGTAAGCGAAATTCAAGCCTTCACCATTAAAGAGCCTTACTTATGCTTCACAAAGGACTATGTGATGTTACAAACAAACCCTACATTCATACCAAAGGTACCATCTCAGTTTCACCTTAATGAGCCTGTTATATTGCACACTTTTTTCCCGCATCCTTCTTCACCGGCGGAGAAATCTCCCACTCTTTAGATGTAGAACGATGCCTTAAGTTTTACTTGCAAAGGGCAAAGCAGCTGCGCAGAACAGATCAACTTCTAGTATCTTATGGGCCTGTAAAGCTGGGTTCTGCTGTCACAAATTGAACTATTGCATGGTGGGTTGCTGCTACTATTCAACTCTGTCATATTAAGGCGGACAAACTGCTTACAACCAAGACCAGGGCGCATTCTACAAGAGCAGTGTCCTCTTCTGCTGCTCTTTTCTCTGGTGTTCCACTGGACAAGATTTGCCGTGCCACTACCTGGAAGAATGCTCATACTTTCACGCTGCACTATTGCCTGGACATGGCAACTTATAGCGAAGCAGCAGTGGGACAGGCAGTCCTACATCATCTATTCCAATAAGGTATGCCTCTACTATTAGATGTACTTATATTTATGTCCATATTTTACCTACTGGCGGTCGCCAGTAGGTAGTTATAGTTAGGACCACGTTTCCATAGGAAATCCGCAACATTCTATTTTGAATAACTTTGGCGCCGGTTGACGAATCCTCGCGAATTTTTCAAAATAGGTGGGGCGCTACGCTCTGCTCCTACCATGAAAGTCTCGGGGGGATTCGTCAAGCGGGGGCTGAGATAAAAGGGGGGTCCCAAAACGCGTTTTTCCCATGCATTTTTCCATAGGACCTTTAGACACAGCTACAACCCGAACGGCTGAACAGAATTACTTGAAATTTGGCAGAGAGGTAGTCCTCAGGTCAAGGAAGTGCCTTTTGTAGGTTTGGTGTAAATCTGTTCAGTAGATTCTGAGAAAATAGCCTTTAAATCAATATATATATCTGAGCCAGCGTACGGTGCGCTTACGGTGCGCTTACCGTACGCGTACGGTGGCGTGCGCGAGCGCGATTCTGATTGGCCCTTAGATCTTAGTAAACATTCGAATCGGTCGAAACCAGGAAGCGGCGGCCGCCATTTTCTCTCTCGCACTCTGACAGGGGGTTGAAAAACCAAGTGCAAAAACATGTAAAGGGGCTGTTTACACAGCTCCCAAGCACCTAGCCATGTCGAGGGAGTCCCCAACGATCCCCCAAGTGAAAAAAGGCAATTTTAATTTTTTCGAAAATTTCGCCGATTACGCTTACCGTACGCGTACGGTAAGAAATAATAATAAAAAAATATATATATATCCACATTCTCCCCACCCCGTGTGCAAAAGGTGCCCGAAGGGCACCTTTTGAGCATGGCTTATTAGAGCTAAACAAAACATATATTTTACCTGTCACAACGATGCTCATCATATGTCCTCCATGTGCGCACAGTGCGCGAAGCGCATCGTGCGTTCATGGCCCATCTAGCATAACGTGGGCACGCGGTGCGCGAAGCGCACCGCGTGCTCACTGTGCGCGCACGGTGCGCGAAGCGCACTGTGCGCGCACGGAACGAACTGCGTTAAGTGGGCGCGCACGCCACAAATGGCGTAAAGTAACTTAGCATTTTAAAAAAACGTACAAATTCACTGAAAAAACCATAGGTTTCACACACGTTATAGTTAGGAATTAGCATTTAAAAAACCTTGCAAATTCACTGAAAAAAACCATAGGTTTCACACATGTTATAGTTAGCTGGACATTTTACTGATAAAAAACCAATGAAATTCCCCCGTTATAGTTACTGTAGGCAACTATAACTCACGCGACCGTAATCCTCTGCTGATGACATATGTGTCTTTATGAAAAAAAAATATTTGTAATATATGTATAGCTAAAATTTAATGGAAGAAGACATGGGCAAATAAGTGTCTAAATACAGTATTAGCATCAGCAGAGGATTACGGTCGCGTGAGTTATAGTTGCCTACAGTAACTATAACGGGGGAATTTCATTGGTTTTTTATCAGTAAAATGTCCAGCTAACTATAACATGTGTGAAACCTATGGTTTTTTCAGTGAATATCATATATATATATATATATATATATATATATATATACTTATATATATATATGTGTGGGTGTGTATATATATACATATATATATATATACACATACACACATATTATCTACTGGCGGTCGCCAGTAGATAGTTATAGTTAGGACCTATTCTCCATAGGAAATCCGCAACATTCTATTTGGAATAACGTTGGCGCCGGTTGACGAATCCTCGCAAAATTTTCCAAACTTTTGGCCAGCTCCGCTCCGCTCCTACCCTGAAAGTTTTGCGGTGATCCGCCAAGCCGGGGCCGAGAAAAAAGGGGGGTCCCAAAACGCATTTTCCCCATGCAATTTCCCATAGGATCTGTTGTCGCAGCTACAGCCCGAACCGCTGAACGGAATGACACCAAATTTGGCAAAGAGGTAGTCCTCAGTTCGGACTCGTGCCTTTTGCATATATGGTGTGAATCTGTTCAGTAGTTCCTGAGATAATTAGGGTAACAAAGTTAGTGATATCTATGGCCGGGGAGGATCCGCGGACCCTACCCGCACCGTAAGCGCACCCTCCCCGAACCGAGCGCGCACCCTCCCGATCGCACGCTGAATGCTAATTGGCTGTCGAGTGTCTCTCTACATTCGAAACCAGGAACTGTTGGCGGCCATTTTCTGCCTCGGTAGAAGCGAGGCTAAAGATGCAAGGGGAATAAGTGTGTAAAACATATAAAGGGGGCAGAGTGGAAATACTCTGACCCTCTAGAGGTGCTTAGGGGGTCACAGAAGGACCCACTGGGGCCCCCCTTTTTTTAAAAAAAAAAAAACAGCGTCGCATCCTAACGCGTTGGGAGCACGGATTCTCTCACGTTGGGTGCGCGGATCCAAAAACATGGAAAAAATATATATAAAATAAAGTTTTGCACATATAGTTAAAAAAATATTTTGAAAAATATAAAAAAATATGTTTGAAAAACCCATTAAGTTCAAATAATATTTTTTAATTTTTAAAAGAATTAATTGAAAAAATACATTTAAAAATGGTGATAAAAAAGTATTTTAAAAATAATGTAATTAATGAAATGACACACTGAATTTGAAAAATATAGAAATCCAATCCAAATCATTAAACATTATATCTTCAGAGATAAATTATAGATAGGAATTAGCATTTAAAAAACCTTTGAAATTCACTGAAAAAACCATAGGTTTCAGGCCTGATATAGCTAGGAATTAGCATTTAAAAAACCTTTGAAATTCACTGAAAAAACCATAGGTTTCATGCACGTTATAGTTAGGAATTGGCATTTAAAAAACCTTAGAAATTGACTGAAAAAAACATAGGTTTCAAGGGTGTTATAGTTAGCTGGACATTTCCCTCGTACAAAACCCTAGAAATTCCCCTGTTATAGTTAGTTCAGCTAACTATAACTCGCGCCCCCGCAATGCACTGCTGATGACGTCACATATTACATCACTCATGACATGGTCAGTGACATCACTGATGACATCACTCATGACATCTCAAATGACATCACTGATGACGTCATCCATGTGATAAATTAGTGCATCTTCTCACACCCTAATATAACTTTGATACACCGACTCAAAATTTCAGACGACCATTTTGACAACCATAGATACTCCAATACCAATAACTACTCACCCACTCATTGACTTTTAGGTCTACATACATCTCCACTCACTCACCTGTACAGTCACTCATACTTAAAGTCACTCTGTGCATTTAAACACCTATATAGACACTCACACACCGCCAATCATCCATTGAGGTACTGACACATCTAGTCAGTCATGCAAATAATTAATCACAGTAAAATTTACTCACCTATACAGTTAAAAACACTCAAGTTCACTTACTCATAAAAATACTAACAAATTATGTGTCTTCCTGCAGAAAAACAAACCGCACATGACACAGATATCCTTGCACTATGGCGCATACAGCCACTCCCAAAATCACACCCTATAACATATAGATAGTTATATACTCTTACACACATATACACTGCGTTTCACATATGTAGTTACTGACACATGTACAACTGAGATATACATTCAATCACTAACACACCCATACATACACTCACCCAACCATACAGTCCATCACAGATGCACTCTTAGAAACATGCACCCACTGAATCACCCACTCACACATCTAGTCACAGAGTCACACACACCCTACCCACACAAACACTCAGGCACCCATACAGATACTCAGACAACCAATCAATAACCCATATAGACACTCATATAGCTATTCACAAAACCATGCAGCCACTAATACACCAACACACAGACAAATACAGACAATCACACAGTTTAGTCACTAGTCTGCAGTAAGATACATTTTATGACTCACTTATAGACTCAGTTACGCACCTAGAAAATCATCCATTCACACACTTGTACATCCACTTATTTTTCAACAGGCCTTTCCCTATATATATTAAACATAATAAAACTGTTCAGAAACACACACTCAATGGATGATGTCATCAGTGATATCATCAGTGGTGTCATTTGAGATGTCATCAGTGATGTCATCAGTGATGTCACTGACCATGTCATGAGTGATGTAATATGTGACGTCATCAGCAGTGCATTGTAGGGGCGCGAGTTATAGTTAGCTGAACTAACTATAGCAGGGGAATTTCTAGGGTTTTGTACGAGGGAAATGTCCAGCTAACTATAACACACCTGCAACTTATGTTTTTTTCAGTGAATTTCTAAGGTTTTTTAAATGCCAATTCCTAACTATAACATGCCTGAAACCTATGGTTTTTTCAGTGAATATATAAAAAAATATTACCTACTGGCGGTCGCCAGTAGGTAGTTATAGTTAGGAGCTATTTTCCATAGGAAATCCGCAACATTCTATTCCCAATAAGTCTGGCGCCGGTTGACGAATCCTCGCGAAATTTTCCAAACTTTTGGCCAGCTCCGCTCCGCTCCTACCCTGACAGTTTCGTGGTGATTCGTCAAGCGCGTGCCGAGAAAAAAGGGGGGTCCCAAAACACGTTTCCCCATGCAATTTCCCATAGGATCTGTTGTCGCAGCTACAGCCCGAACCGCTGAACGGAATGACACCAAATTTGGCAAAGAGGTAGTCCTCAGTTCAGACTCGTGCCTTTTGCATAAATGGTGTGAATCCGTTTAGTAGTTCCTGAGAAAATTAGAGTTAAAAGTACATAAATATCAATGGCCGGGGAGGATCCGCGGACCCTTCCCGCACCGTGAGCGCACCCTCCCGGAACCAAGCGCGCACCCTCCCGATCGCGCGCTGAATGCTAATTGGCTGTCGAGTGTCTGTCTACATTCGAAACCAGGAACTGTTGGCGGCCATTTTCTGCCTCGGTAGAAGCGAGGCTGAACAAGCAAGGGGAATAAGTGTGTAAAACATATAAAGGGGGCAGAGTGGAAATACGGCGGAACGCACGGTGCGCGCATCCTATTGCATTGGGTGCACGAATTCTCTCGCGTTGGGTGCGCGGATCCACTGAATTTTTTTTAAAAAAAAGACAAGAAATCATTGGTTGTATGACTTCTTTCTACACTGAAAGTTAGGGTGTATATTTCTGTTTTTTAAAGGTATGATTCTTTTTGGTTGACAAAAACAGATTGTAAGGAACATTATATATGATAAGCTGATATGTTGAAAAGTCAAGCACACTTCCTGTCTTGTTTAGCAACATTGTGTGCTGAACTTGTGACCTGTGTGCTCAGTGCAGTGTTCCATGAGCTGTTTCTATGGTAACAGGTAGAAGGCAGATTGGGGGAAGTGTTGAAATGTATTTCAGTTGGAAAGGGTTGAAATGTTTAACCAATAGAAATGTGTGCTTCAGAGTTTATGTGTGAAGGATTGTGATTTGATGTTTACATGTATATGTGTGGAAAATGAAAGGGAAACTTTTCCATTCTTTGTTTTTGCTGAGAGGTGCACAGTGCAGAGATTCTGTAAAAGAAAATATGGTGAGTGACTGATATACTTCTTAATCTACAAAGCAACTTGAAAAGTGAGTTATTTAATTGTGAGGGGATGTATGTAGACTGTTTTGATTTTAATCAGACTAATGTATTTCACCTGCTAAAGTGTTGAAGTGCTGGGTATTTTAGTCCCAGCGGTGCAGGGGCACACACCCTATGACTTCTGGGTTCACCCTGTTCCAGACCTACAGAAACACAGAGTCTTCTGGGTGAAGTCAAAGATTCGTTTATTGGCTGCAGACCAATGACAGGTATCCTAGAAGTACAACAGCGTGTATGTTCTCAGGAGACTGCTGAAAATCATAGGAACGGACTTCATCTTAAATACGCTTTTCCTTGCCTCAAGCATACATTCCTAGGTTTTATGATACGGCAATATACAAGTGTACATTACAAAGAAAAGGCAGAGTCATGATGACCATCCCACATTCCAGTTCGGCCAGCCCACAATGATTTACACAGTAAGGTTCAGATCCCACATCGGATGTCAATAGACCCCCCAATAAACATGAGCATCTCCTGTTTTGGGAAACAAGTCATAAAGCAGGAACAAGCAGGTGTGGAAGAGATTAGCCGGGGGATTGTATAGAATGAAAGGGTTTTATGACGGGTCAAACCCTGATGCTAATCACAGGTGGACGGAGGAAGGGGAGCTCGTGAGACCGGTTTGGCCTGGGGCAGCAGAGCCAGCTGCCCAGGTCACAGAGAAGTCAGAGGGAAAGCCCATGTACTGTGAGGCCCGTATTTACTCCATTATAGCCTATGTGAGGGCAATGACAAGATGGCCACTGCTTCCAAAATGGAACCCGCGTAGTGAAGCAGAATAACGTGTACACAGTGCATTCATAGCTAGAACGGTATATAAAGCACTCGTACATGCCGCATTTACCATTTGCGGTTTGCTAATACCAAGATAGACAGGGGTAGGGCCCTGTCCCCTACGCAGTCCCGAATATTAAAGTACGACAGTCCCTCCTTTTGCCCTTACATAGGCAATCACTATACTCATCTTAATCCGAGTCTAGGTCAATGTTCACAAAGTCATGGAGATGTTGCTGTAGCATCATCCTATTACTTAGCTCGTCCCTCGATACAGGTTTCCTTACACATAAGGTAGCACAGAGACCACATATCGCAGGAGCACACTGTATACACAGGCAGAACAGGAAAAGAATGGCTAAGATCATTCCAATGACCATCAGAACTTTCCAACCCCAGGCAGATATCAATTCCCAGAACCACCCCACCAGTGACCAATCTCCCTTATCCACGTGTATGGATTCAGATATTTTATGGAGTTTGGAGATGGCTTGATACACTGTTGGAGCATTATCTGGTATGAAAATGCAGCAACTGGATTGGATGACCTTGCATACCCCACCGCGGTCTGCAAGAATAACGTCTAGAACCATGCGGTTCTGCAAAGTCATAAGGCGATCCGCTTGGAGCTCAGCTGTCAAATTACCAAGGGCACCAGCCGTTACATTGACAGTGGATTCAACCACACGAGTCAGCTGTCTCAGGTTCCTACTATTCACCATAGGTCCCCAAAACGGCAGGAAACCCAGGAAGAAGTCTCCCGCTTCCTGACCGGCAGTATCCTCCTTACTAATCACACCTCTCACAACTCTGGTCTTGTGATAGTTAGAGGCAGCAGTAAATGTCGGCGGTAGCAAGTTCGCAATATAACATGTGCCCGAGAAATCAGGGGGCAGCCATGTATATGCTCGGTCATTACAGATGAAATATGTGCCCTTGGCAGCCAAAAACGCAGGGGAAAACTGTGACGGGAAGGTGTACGTTTCAGTACAGTCACTTCTTCCCAGTTGAGCTCTAGGATTCTGACCATTACCCTGTAAGCAGAACCGACCCATGTGGGGTACGACCCAGATTGGAGATGAGATTTTTCGCTGTCTTTCGCCCAGACTAATACTATACCCCGTCGCGTTCCATCCTACATAAGGTCTCAACTCTTCTTTGGGAATGGATGAGTATGCATAGATATCCCTACTCATATCGGCAACTCCTTTCATCAAAGCCTTATTATTGGTGATAGGTCTGATGGAACGCGGTTGGCGAGGGGAGTATGTATCTAGAGCATAGAGAAACATGGTTTGGAATGCCCATGACGATCCATTGTAACTATACGGCAGCACCAGGTAGGGAATACCCTTGTTAATGGTATGTGGCATTAACCCACATACCCAGCAATTGGTCGTATTCATTACCAGTTGGTGCTGGTGCAAGAGCTGGATAAACGAGTTATTTACGAACTCCGATCGTCTGGTCTGTTCGTGCTCAGGCAAAGGGTGAAAAGAGTGAGAGGAGGCAGTAGAAAGAGGTATAGGCTGTTCAGTGGGTTCAATGGGCTTTTGAGCGGAGAAGAACACAAATCCTACAATAAACATTATGATACTACACAGTGTAAAAAGGCACAAAAAGACAAAACATTTACTTTTTACAATTCTACACATCCTTGCGTTAAAGTTCATTTCCTCAATCGGTCTCTCCATCTTAAAAAACTCCATCCTCTACTCGGGCCGCTCGCGGCGGATGAGTTTCTTCTGCTAAGGAGTACGCCTGTCAGTCCAGGGAAACGCCCTAGACCAACCAGAACGGTTGACCTAGCGTCTTCGGCCTGTACCCCAAAGTCTTGGCACCGCGACCCTGCGGCAGAACCCGGATGGTGGTTCGAAAAACAAAAATCAAGAAAGTCCTTCAGATGGGAGAGCAAAAAATGTTAAAAAGGAAATAGTGAGGAAATCTTTATTTGTCCATGGGCCTAGGTCTCAAATTATAGCGGAGGCGGCCAGGTGCTGTTTGGTCTTGAAACAAAAGTTCAGGCTCAGTGGTGTCCAGTCGATTTGATGGTGGCACAGCTTCCTGCAGAATATTGTCACTCTCTTGGTCTGAAACTGTGTCTTTTATGCGTGCGTCACTGAATGGTACAAAATGAGGTACAGTGTCTGTCTCAGAGTCGGCGATACCCTCCTTGACCCACTGGTCATATGGCAGAGGCAAGGGGACTACCTTACAGTGGGTACCATGGATCCAGTGCTTCTTCCCTTTCACTCGCACTGCTGATCTTGTCGAAAGAAGAACAAGATGAGGGCCGATCCAGCGAGGCTCGTCGTTGCTCTTGCGCTGGAAATTTCGGACTAGCACCCACGTACCAGGGTTGATAGGGTGTCCAGGAGGTTCAGAAGCTTGGGGAAGAGTATCATGTACCTGTTGGTGCAAAACACGCAGTTTAACAGTCAAATCATACAGGTAATCGAGCAGTACTGGATGCTCTATCTCACTGAACTTCATGGGCCTCGGTACACCCCCTACATTGGCCGGACGGCCAAAAACAACCTCGTAAGGGCTAAGTCCCACTCGTGAGTGTATGGTCATTCTGGTGGACAGGAGTGCTAAAGGCAGAGCGTCAGGCCATTTAAGACCGGTGCTCGCCTGGATTTTGGCCAGCTTGAGCTTTAAGGCTCCATTGTAGCGTTCTACTAATCCAGCTGATTGGGGGTGATTTGCAGCATGGAACTTCTGCTTTATCCCTAGCCCTTCACATACATTCTTCATCACCTTACCCACAAACTCACTTCCGTTATCACACCACACCATTCTTGGCATCCCAAACCTAGGGAAAAACTCTTTCACAAGGGCTTTGGCTGTGGATAGGGCAGTGTTATCTTTCAGAGGATAAGCCTCTATCCATTTGGAGAAAGCACAAACAACCACCAGTACATATTTCAGGTTGTTGCATCTTTCCATGTGAATAAAGTCCAGCTGCAAAACTTCAAATGGACATGATGGGGGTGCAAAGTGACCAGCTGGAGTTGGGGTTCCCCTACCAGGGTTGTACTTCAAACATACTATGCAATTCTTGACCACATTCTCTGCACACTTGGGAATCCCAGCATTCTGCCATACTGGAGCCAACAACTTGCATATACCTTTCGTACTGATATGTGCCATTCCATGTGCCATAGTAACCACCGGAAGCACATATGCGTCAGGCAACAACCATCGCCTATGTTCTGTCAGATCAATCCAACAACCATTCTCATCCAACTTACCCATACTTTCTCTCCACTTGCTTAACTCTTCCTCTGTGGCTTCAGCTTGAAGCGACTTCACACTCTCTATTGTGTTCTCACACATTCCCACATCATTAACCCATCTTGCGGGGCCTGCAACATACATTCTAGTCTTCACATTCTCTGCTGTTTCTTTCGCGGTCTCATCAGCAAACGCATTCCCACGTCCAACATCATTTGTGACTTTCCTGTGCGCACTGCATTTCATGATCGCAACTTGCAACGGTAGGGTCAGTGACTCAAGGAGATCATTCACCAACTTGCCATTCTGAATTTTAGCTCCATGCGACGTCAGGAACCCATGCTCCTTCCACAGTCGCCCAAAATTATGAACCACGCCAAAGGCGTACTGGCTATCTGTGTATATATTCACTCTCATTCCTTCAGACAACACACATGCTCTCGTGAGGGCGATTAATTCTGCTGCTTGGGCCGAATTATGTGGCACTCGTGCAGTTTCCACGACCGTGTGCAAAGTCGTGATAGCATATGCAGCAGTCGTGTCACCATTAGGGAGCTTGAAACATGACCCATCTACCCATAAAGTGCCATCACACTCAGTCAGGGGAGTATCTTTTAGATCTACTCTCCCTTTCGTCTCTTCTTCTGTTCTGAACAGACAGTCGTGTTGCTCAATCTCATCTGAGTCTGCTGGAATTGGCAACAACGTGGCTGGATTCAGCGTATTGCATCTTTTTATGTGTATGTGATTTGCTAACAGTGTAAGTTCATAACCTGATAACCGCGCACTAGTCAAGTGTTGTGTCTTGGTCCTATTTAATAATGTGTCTACAGCGTGTGGAACCATAACAATCAATGTATTGTCCATTACCAAACCAGCAGATTGTCGGATAGACATCGCTGCAGCAGCTGTCGCTCTCAGACAGCTTGGCAATGCCCTCGCTACAGGGTCCAAGGTTGATGAAAAATATGCGCATGGGCGCGGTCTGTCGCCAAAAGGCTGTGTTAACACTGACAACGCACATCCATCTTTCTCGTGAACATACAATGTAAAAGGCTTACTATAGTCGGGGGTACCCAACACAGGTGCTGAACATAATGCATTACGCAATTCCACAAAACTTTTCTGGCACTCTTCAGACCATGGGATAGGATTCGGTGTGTCTTTGCATGTTAAGGCTAACAAAGGTTTTGCCAATAAAGAAAAACTAGGGATCCAATGCCTACAGTATGAAGTGATGCCCTAGAAAGCACGCACTTCTCTCTGTGTTTTCGGCACACTCAACTGTGCAATGGCTTGAATTCTTTCTGGGGTCAGTTTCCTTCCCTCCTTCGATAAGAGATGACCTAAGTAGGTCACCTCTTGTCGACAATATTGCAGCTTAGAGAGAGACACTTTGTGATGGAAAGCGGATAAATGGCGCAACAGTGACAATGTGGCTTCTTTACAAATCTTTTCAGTATCCGCAGCGATCAGTAAATCGTCCACGTACTGAATCAGGATAGCGCCACTAGGTAAAACAAGTGCATCAAGCTGCGCTTTCAAAGCTTGACTGTATATGGATGGACTCTCACAGTAGCCCTGGGGAGCGCGTTTGAAGCGGAAGCTTCGGCCTCCCAGACTAAAACCAAAAATGTCTCTGCTCTCTTCTGCAATTGGGATACTAAAGAAAGCATTCTTTAAATCGATCACTGAAAACCATGCAGCAGAGGCTGGAATCATCGTTAACAAGGCTGTTATATCGGGGACAACCGGAAACTGTGGCACAACAATCTTATTAACCTCTCTAAGATCAATCACAAATCTGTAAACAGGTGGCTGTGAAGGATCCGTTCGTTTTAAGACAGGTAAAATCGGACTATTGCAAACGTTGCCTCTTGTCTCTTCAATCACACCCTTATTAATCAAGTCGCTGACAATGTCTAACAATGCTTTCTGCCCTTCATTAGAGATCTTGTACTGGGGAATACGTGGCAGTCTGACATTAGCCTTTAAAGTCACCACATATGGCGGTATCTCCAAGAGGCCCACATCATTGGGACCAGTAGCCCAAAGGGCATCCGGAAGGGATGACAATTCAGGTGGCATTGTATTTTTAGACAGATACATTGGGGAAATCACTTTCTTGCCGAATGTAAGTTGTACTCCTGAAGGAGAACAATACAGTGTAGCATGCAATCTTTTCAACAAATCTAATCCCAGTAAATTCTCACCACAACCTGTTGTCAGAATCAGGGGTGCTTTCAGCTCGCAAGGTCCAACAGAAAGTGACATAGGACTAGAAATCGGGTTCCTAACTGGGGCGCCAGAAAAACCTACCGAAACATTTATATCGCCAGACAAAGGTGCGCCAGGGAGTTTTGAATGCATGATTGAACTCTTTGCAGCACCAGTGTCTAGCAGAAAAGGCTCCGTTACATTTGCTGTAGTCACCTCAACATACGGTCCACTCTGATCCACTGGCACTGAAACAACTCCCTCTCTCTGTCTACGGCTGTCCTAGTAATCATTATTTTCTGCATCACCGTCCTCTGCATAATAATCATTATTGTAATACTGGGCCGTATTACTAGTCGCGTTAGCTTGCTGATCAAAGCTATTAATGGCGCTTTGGGGCGGAAGAGGACGCGCGTTCTGGGGAACACTTCCACGCCCTCTGCCTCTAGGAGCTTGCTGACCACCCCTACCTCTTGCGCCATACGCATTACCGTTCCGCTGCATTAATTTAGGGCAACTGTATTTAAAATGACCTTCCTCTTTGCAGTATGAACATTGGTTGGGACCTACAGGGACACGTGGTTGGTAATACCCATTCATTTGCTGATTGTTCTGAAACTGTTGGGGTTGGTGATAGACACCTTGGGGTTGCCTATAATTATTCTGACCTCCACGTGGCGGATAGGCCTGCTGTAAAAGGACCTTTGTCTTTAGTTCCTTCGTTTTCTTTTCTGTTCTATCTTTCTCGTCTTTATCTCTATTTTCATAATACTGTGCAGTAGCCAGTATTTGCGCTGAAGAAGAAACAGCCCAAGAACTTTCTGAATCTTTTAACTTTTTACACAGGTCAGGAAGTAGATTCTGCACAAACTTATCCACAAACAGCCGTTGGCCACCCTCAGTACTCATATCCTGCCCACTGTGGTCAATAAACGTTTCTTCAAACCTAGTAAAGAAGTCTGACACTGTCTCATCTTTCTTCTGCTTGCATGCAGATAACTTGTCCCAATTTACGCGCATCGCGGGCATTATTGTCTTCATAGATGTGATGATTCTACCAGGCAGTTCAGCTACTAAAGGTTCTGGTTTCGCACCACCAGTTTGTCTAGCATCAGCAGCAACAATGTTAGCCCATGTATCCCCTAGTTCTGCATTGTGATCTACATTACGAATTGATCCCCATAGAGGCTGTGGAACAACATTACCAAACAACATGTCTATGTCGGCCAGATTCATAATGCATGACCCTGCCGTCTGTGACAACTCTTTATAATAACCTGCTGGGTTTTTACGGGGATCAGGCAAGGACTGCTTAAGCGCTAACACCTCAGAGCGCTTCCATGGAACATGCACCCAAACACGCTGGAAATGCGCTGCCACAGCGGGGTTACCACCGGCAGCTGCAGCCGCTTCCTTCCATACAGGGGGAACTTCTCTCATAGGGTATTGTCGCGCTTTTACCTTTTTCCCCACAAGGACATCTTGTTCAAACAATGATTGTTGGCAATCATCATTCCTAAAGGACAATACAACCGCAACTGCTTTATCTACTCCACGGTCCACAATTATACCAGTTCCAAAATCAAACCTCACTCTACACAATTCCTGCGGGTTCGGATTTTTACCACTATCCTCCAATTCTTCACAGAGAATTTCGCACATTTTCTCGAACACATATCTCTGTTTCGGGGCATCCCACTGATGGAAAACGTTGACAACTGATTCCACATCATACAGTGAAGGAAAAACGATCCATCTACGCGCCATGTTATCTATTACCTTTTTCTCATCGGGGTTCGGCAATTGGCTACGCAATTGCTTACGCTGTAAACCAGGAGTCGCACCAGATGACTCAAAGAGAGGCGACATTAATGTAGTAACCACATTAGCTAAGCGCTGTCGCGCTGAAGGAGAAGCTGAGGCGAGAACAGGGGGAAAAACAGAGGGAAGAAAAGAGGATGTAGAGACAGGTACTGGAGTGGTGGAAGGAAAAGTGTCAGGGGAGGCAGCTGCTGTATTAGGCAAAGTCGCAGGAAGTGCGGGGGCAGTTGGAAGCACAACTGGTGGTCCTTGAGAGGGCTGCGCTACATGGATAGGAACCGGCTGCAAAGCAGCTGGCGGCAGCGGCAAGGCTTGCAGTATATGCACTGGAGGTGGCATATTTACAAGCTGGGGAGGCGCCGTGGCATTTTGAGCATACGGGGGTGGCAAACTCAACAAATGTGACATCAGGGGATCTTTCTCCCTTTCTTCGATTGTTTCGCTCTCTCAGATTCGTCAAGGGTCCAAAACAGGTCGATTAATCAGGGCAGCAGTCCTTCGTAGCCGTCGGGACGCGGAGAACCTCGCAGAAAAGACTTTCGGACCACGTCGACATGCAGGGGTCGATGAAGTGGCGGCCTTCCTCCGGAATTTCCACACGAAGCTCCTCACGAACCTCTGGCTTGGACTGGTACCGCTGAAATCGTCCCGAGTTGGGCGCCAAACTGAAGTGCTGGGTATTTTAGTCCCAGCGGTGCAGGGGCACACACCCTATGACTTCTGGGTTCACCCTGTTCCAGACCTACAGAAACACAGAGTCTTCTGGGTGAAGTCAAAGATTCGTTTATTGGCTGCAGACCAATGACAGGTATCCTAGAAGTACAACAGCGTGTATGTTCTCAGGAGACTGCTGAAAATCATAGGAACGGACTTCATCTTAAATACGCTTTTCCTTGCCTCAAGCATACATTCCTAGGTTTTATGATACGGCAATATACAAGTGTACATTACAAAGAAAAGGCAGAGTCATGATGACCATCCCACATTCCAGTTCGGCCAGCCCACAATGATTTACACAGTAAGGTTCAGATCCCACATCGGATGTCAATAGACCCCCCAATAAACATGAGCATCTCCTGTTTTGGGAAACAAGTCATAAAGCAGGAACAAGCAGGTGTGGAAGAGATTAGCCGGGGGATTGTATAGAATGAAAGGGTTTTATGACGGGTCAAACCCTGATGCTAATCACAGGTGGACGGAGGAAGGGGAGCTCGTGAGACCGGTTTGGCCTGGGGCAGCAGAGCCAGCTGCCCAGGTCACAGAGAAGTCAGAGGGAAAGCCCATGTACTGTGAGGCCCGTATTTACTCCATTATAGCCTATGTGAGGGCAATGACAAGATGACCACTGCTTCCAAAATGGAACCCGCGTAGTGAAGCAGAATAACGTGTACACAGTGCATTCATAGCTAGAACGGTATATAAAGCACTCGTACATGCCGCATTTACCATTTGCGGTTTGCTAATACCAAGATAGACAGGGGTAGGGCCCTGTCCCCTACGCGGTCCCGAATATTAAAGTACGACAGTGTAGGGAGTACTTTTTTTCTCTACAATCTTATTGACAGTGTGTGTGCATGTAGAAACCATTCTGTGATAATCATTTGTGTTTTTCATGTGTTTGCAGACAGATAACTGTGCTGTTTTTATATTTTGGTAGAATTAGAGACCAGTCATTGTTTATGAATTTGTGAAATGAGTTATGTTATGTATCTATACTAAAAATGTAGTACTTCTTCTAGATGAAGAAATGTGTTTTGGTATAGTGCAAGGGATAGTGTTGCTTGTCTAGAATGACACTGTGAGTCTGTGTGCATTTGGGAACCACTGTGAGAGAAGTATGTGGTAACATCGTGTATTTGCTGAGAGATAACTGTTTTTAAACCTGTCTTGTTGTCAAGTTTTAGTAGCATTAGAAGGCAGTTTTTGCTTATGCTTTGATTAAATGAGTCAGGCTTTGACACAAAAGTGCAGTCCTGAAATATGTAGATTGTGTGCAGTTCCCTTACCACTTGCACTGTAGTGAATGAGTTTTGGTAAACTCCTAGGGATAGTGGTGCTTGTCTAGAATCACACTGTGAGTTAGTGTGTATTTGGGAACCACTGTGAGAGAAGCATTTGGTAACATTGTGTATTTTCTGACAGATAACTGTTTTAAAACCTGTCTTGTTGTCAAGTTGTAGTAGCATTAGAAGCCAGTCTTTGCTTATGCGTTGATTAAATGAGTCATGCTTTGACACTAATGTGCTGTACTTAAATATGTAGATTGTGTGCAGTACCGTTACCTCTTCTAGACTAGTGAATGAGTTTTGGTAAACTGCTAGGGATAGTGTTGCTTGTCTAAAATCACACTGTGAGTCTGTGTACATTTGGGTAAGGTAAGGATTGTGAGAGAAGCATTTGGTAACATAGTGTATTTGATGACAGATAACTGTTTTAAAATCGGTCATGTTGTCAAGTTTTAGTAGCTTTAGAAGCTATTCTTTGCTTATGCATTGATAAAATGAGTCAGGGTTTGACACTAAAGTGCAGTACCATGCACTATTCTCTTCACTGTGCCAGAACTGAAAATGTAAACGTTTTACCCAGGCACTAAGCTAGCAGTAGTCTGATGATTTAGTCAGTTTCCAAGTACTCATGTTGTGAACCATACATTACCACATAGATTGTTTCAAATGTCTATGTATTATGCATGCAGTCTTCTAACATACTATACACTTGTCTTTCACAGTTTCAATTCGCTAGTCAGTATCCATACACTTCCAAGAAACACCCCGTAACTCCCTTTGCAGACCTCTAGTGACCCATTCAGCATCATGTACTAATCCATTTACTGTGTCAAAACCCAAACACTTATAAATTCACCAAGATACTATCTTTGGAGTACTCTACTCATTCAGTCAGTGCCTACGTATTCATGCACTGAGCCAGGCCTTAGCACATGGACTGCTTCAAACCCCTATCCACTATGTATTCAGTCTTCTAACCACCTAGACACTTGTCTTTCACACTTTCAATTCCCTAGTCAGTATCCATACAGTCCGGCAAACATCCTGTCACTCCCTTTGCACTCCTCTAGTGACCCATTCAGTACCAAGTACTAATCCATTCCCTGTGCGAAAAGCCTACCACTTATAAATTCACCTAGGCACTCTCCTTGCTGTACTCTAATCATTCAGTCAGTAACCAAGTAGTCATGCAGTGAGCCAGGCCTTAGCACATGGACTGCTTTAAATGCCTATGCAGTATGGATGCAGTCCTCTAATCACCTACACAGTTGTCTTTCACACCTTCAATTCCCTAGTTAGTATTCATACACTTCTAGCAAACACCCTGTCACTCACCCAGTGTGTCTCCTTATAGTACTGTAATCATTTAGTCAGTTAGCATGTAGTCTTTTAGTGAGGTAGGCTTTAGGGCATGAACTGCTTCAAAGTAGTATGCACTATGCATGTAGTGTTTTAACCATCGTCACACTTGTGATTCAGGGCTATAGTTTCTTAGTCAGTTTTTATATCAAATGTGTTTGTACAGTAATGGAATAGTATAAATTTTAAAGTTATTAATATACATTTATTTGTGATTCTTTTTTACAGATACAGAACAGGAGTGTTTCTCATCTGTTTGCACTCTTTACGTGCAAGATTGTTTGGATGAAGGGTCCTTAGGTGTTTCATCATACTTGCTGTGCCGCACGAGTATTTTTTTATAGGATCCCCTCGTAACAGAACTCTTTTGCAAATCTTGCGCGTGACGAAGGTGGCATTGGTCTTTGTTTGCCCCTCGAGAAAAGTAGAAAATTTCCACATCATTGAAGGAAAACGTTGTGGGCGTGGTGCATTCTCCAAAAATTCATCCTTAGATTCAGGGAATATTTTAAAGTGACAACATTTACAGTTTTTGTAAGTTAAACTTATAAAACTTTGTTAGCTGTATGCATTTTATATATCTGTGATATGTATCTTGTTTTTTTTTTTGAGAATAGCATGTTGTTTTTTTTTTAACAATCTTTGAGATTGTTTTTTTTTTGCCCGCTGTTAAGTGATGAGTACGATTGAAATCACTATTTGTAGTGAAATTTAATATATTCTGAGAACAGCAAAAAAGGCAAACAAATGACTTTGTGGAAATTATGCTGTGTTGTAAAAAATGTATTATTACATGTAATATTTTTTTTTTCTTTTCTTTCACAGATCCACATTTTAAAATAAGCAATTTATATGAATTTAGATTGGAATGAAAATGTGAAAAAAATGTGTACCATTTTTTATTCCTATTACTGTGAAGGTAAGTTTAACTAAGTCTCAATATGCAGAATGAGGAGGTCTGCAAGAAGCTACAAAGTTGAAACATGTTTCTAAAAACACTCTGTTTATACCTTTGTAGTTTTGAAATCTGACCATAATCAGATATTATGTGACCTGCAAAAAAAGAGATTTGATGGGTTCATAATATTTCCTATTTTAGCCATTGAAGGACTGCAATTATTTCAATCATTCTTCTTTGAACATCTTTGCAGACAAAACTCTGTGCTTACCTTTTATCATTCGCAAGGAATTTTAAAAAATGGAAATATGTCACTTTTTGTAACATAGTTATTGTGTAAGATACTCTTTCATATTTACAAAGAGAGGAAAAGGCACTCTGTGCACTTTTTATACTCCATGTAAATACAACCTCATCATGCAGACCAATTTGTGTTGAAAGGGTGTTCTATAAGTGTTGTTGTGCATGATTGCACTTAATACTCATAGAACAAGACACATGTCTAGATTTATCAGAAATCATGAATCTCGATATGTGTGTGAATGGTGCACCATTCTAAAATTGGTGTAGGAAAGCACAACAAGGAGAATTTTTTTAATTTCTCCACATTTTTATATCTTCAATGCATGCTGAAATGTTCAGCATACATTGAAGGAGAAAAATGCATTTTCTCATTGTTTTTGTGCAGGAAGGTGTGTCTTCCTGTAGAAAAACAAACAGCACATGACACAGATATCCTTGCACTATGGTGCAAGGGTGCCTTTGTCACCACATGGCTGTAGTTTAAGCAGCCGTGCAGACAGAAGCATAGATTTGCAACATATTTATGTACATATGTTGCATCCCTGTGCTTCGGAAGTACTACAGCACCCTGCAGAGGTTACTGTGTGATGCTGCAGCACTTCCTCATAGTTCTGCACTTATACATTCACCATACGCTGCTAATGCATTCATTCAGTCAATTACATACTACACATACATTCATCTAAACTTTCACACACTAACAAAGAAATTTAGCTCTTTTTTTAAACCAGGAAAGTTAGTTCTTACAAGAACTTTTTTTTTTCTTCTTTCTTCTTTTATGATTTTTTTTTTGAGTTTTCTGAACAATTTTTACATTTTTGGGGTTTTTCTGCAAAAAAAAAACCAAAAAACAAAACAGGAGAAACCAAACAATGAACTTCAGGGAACAATGAAAAAAAAACAAAAAAAAACAATTTAGCAAATGTGACTTTCTTGCCGGCGGCAGATCAGATCGATCGACTGCTCACCATAGCACAAAGTTGCATTGCACTTAGTGCAGAGCACTTTTAAAAATTGAGGACGGATGTCCAAGGTTTGGGCTGATGGATGCACTCTTGATGTGCTCGGCTGCGATATGGTGGATGACGCAGGAGCAGGAGTGTTTCTCATCCGTCGGCACTCTTCTCGTGCAAGATTGTTTGGATGAAGGTTCCTCATGCGCTTCATCATACTTGCCATGCCGCACGAGTATTTCTTGTTAGGATCCCCTCGCGACAGGACTCTTTTGCAAATCTTGCACGTGACGAGGGTGGCATTGGTCTTATTCTGCCCCTCGGGAAAAGTAAAACATTTCCACACCACTGAAGAAAAACGTTCTTTGGGTGGTGCCTCCTCCAAAAATTCATCCTCAGAAGTATGAGGTGATGCAGGTGATGCCTGCTGCCCTGAAGCCATTTTTGGTTGAAAAAAGTTAGAGCTAAGTGTAAACTTAGTCTAAAAAATCTTCTTCTCTCCAAAGAGATGGTGCTCTAAAGAAGGTCGAAGAAGAATGATTGAAATGGGTGGGGTCTTTCAATAGTTAGAAGAGGAAGTGTAATGAAACAATCAAATCTCTTTTTTTGCAGGCCACATGGGATCCGTGCACCATGCGCTTACGCAGCACGCACCCAGCGCGCATCCGCGAAATTGAATTAAAAAAAATGATAGGATTAGATGTGAAAATATATTAGTTTTAAGACTAGTTTAGAGTTTGTCTTCAATTAATATTCACATGAAATACATATATATATATATATATGTTTTTTTAAATGTTAAATATTTTGCGGGATCCGCACACCTACCGCATCATAGACGCAGATGACGCATCGCGGAAGTGCGTAAATGTCGCGTTATGTACATCGAACGTGTCGCGTATAGGCTGGGAGTGGGGTACCGGTCGCATTGCAATCGCGCACTAAACACGTACCCAACACGTACCATGCGCGGATGCTATCGCGTAGGGATCGAGAACGGTGCGCGTAGGGTGCGCGGATCCAAAAACATTGAAAAAATATATATAAAATAAAGTTTTGAACATATAGTTAAAAAAATATGTTTGAAAAACCCATTAAGTTCAAATACATTTTTTTAATTTTTAAAAGAATTAATTGAAAATATAAGTTTAAAAAATTGTGATAAAAAAGTATTTTTAAAAAAACGTAATTAATGAAATTGACACACTGAATTTGAAAAATATACAAATACAATCAAAATCATTAAACATGATATCTTCAGAGATATGTTATAGTTAGGAATTGGCATTTAAAAACCCTTTGAAATTCACTGAAAAAACCAAAGGTTTCAGGGGCGTTATAGTTAGGAATTGGCATTTAAAAAACCTTTGAATTTCACTGAAAAAAACATAGGTTTCAGGGGTGTTATAGTTAGCTGGACATTTCCCTCGTACAAAACACTAGAAATTTCCCTGTTATAGTTAGTCCAGCTAACTATAACTCGTGCCCCCGCAATGCACCGCTGATGACGTCACATATTACATCACTCATGACATGGTCAGTGACATCACTGATGACATCACTGAGGACATCTCAAATGACATCACTGATGACATCACTGATGACATCATCCATGTGATAAATTACTGCATCTTCTCACACCCTAATTTAACCGTTGATACACCAACTCAAAATTTCAGACGTCCTTTCTGAAAACCATAGATACTCCAATACCAATAACTACATACCAACTCATTAACTCTTAGGTCTACTTACACCTCCACTCACTCACCTGTACAGTCACTCATACTTACAGTCACTCCGTACAAGACTATCATATGCATTTATACACCTACATAGACACTCACACACCACCAATCATCCATAGAGGTACTCTCACACCTAGTCAGTCATGCAAATAATTAAGCACACTCCCATTAACTCACCTATGCAGTTATACACACTCAAGTTCACTTACTCATAAAAATAGTACCACATTCTTACGCTCTTATACAATCATTGATAGAAGCACACACTCATCCATACAGCCACTCTCACAATCACACACTCTCACATATACCCACTTATATACTCTTACACGTATATATACTGCTTTTCACATATGTAGTTACTGACACATGTACAACTGAGATATACATTTAATCCCTAACACACCCATACATACACTCACTCAACCATACAGTTCATCACAGATGCACTCTTAAAACCATGCACCCATAGAATCACCCAGTCACACATCTATGCACAGTGTCACACACACCCTACCCACAAAAACACTCAGGCACCCATACAGATACTCAGACAACCAATCAATAACCCATATAGACACTCATATAGCTATTCACAAAACCATGCAGCCACTTATACACCAACAGACAGACACATACAGACCTTCACACAGTTTAGTCACTAGTCTGCAGTAAGATACATTTAATGACTCACTTATAGAGTCAGTTACCCACCTAGAAAATCATCCATTCACACACATGTACACCCACTCATTCTTCCACAGGCCTTTCACTTTAAATATATAAAACATATTTAAACTTTTCAGACAAACACACATTCACTGGATGACGTCATCAGTGATGTCATCAGTGATGTCATTTGAGATGTCATCAGTGATGTCATCAGTGATGTCACTGACCATGTCATGAGTGATGTAATATGTGACGTCATCAGCAGTGCATTGCGGGGGCGCGAGTTATAGTTAGCTGAACTAACTATAACAGGGGAATTTGTAGGGTTTTGTACGAGGTAAATGTCCAGCTAACTATAACACCCCTGAAACCTATGGTTTTTTCAGTGAATTTCTAAGGTTTTTTAAATGCCAATTCCTAACTATAACGCCCATGAAACCTTTGTTTTTTTCAGTGAATATATATATACATACCTATATATATATTCATACATGCATATATATATATCTATATCTATATATTATCTACTGGCGGTCGCCAGTAGATAGTTATAGTTAGGACCGTGTTTCCATAGGAAATCTGAAAATTCTATTTTGAATAACTTTGGCGCCGGTTGACGAATCCTCGCGAAATTTTCAAAACTAGTGGGGCGCTCCGTTAAGCTCCTACCCTGAAAGTCTCGGGGTGATTAGTCAAGCGGGGGCCGAGAAAAAAAGGGGGTCCCAAAACACGTTTTCCCCATGCATTTTCCCATAGGACCTTTAGTCGAAGGTACAGCCCGAACGGCTGAACAGAATTACTTGAAAAATTTGGCAGAGAGGTAGTCCTCAGGTCAGGGAAGTGCCTTTTGCATATATGGAGTCAATCTGTTCAGTAGTTCCTGAGAAAATTGCAGTTAAAGCACATACATATCTATAGCCGCGCACCGTGCGCGAGCGTAATTCTGATTGGTGGTTACATGTCAGTCAACATCCGAATCGGTCGAAATCAGGAAGTGTCGGCTGCCATTTTGTTTGTTGTGGGTGCGAGAGTGAAAAAGAGAGGTGGCGAACGTGAAAAGTGGGCAGGGTAGAGAGTTCATGACCCTCTAGCCTTTGTCAGAGGGTCCCTAAAGGACCCCGAAAGGTGAAAAAACATTTTTTTTTTTTTAAATCGCGGGGTGCGCGCACTGTGCGCGCACGGTGAAAAACCATAAAAAATAATAATAATTTAAAAAAAACTTAGCATTTAAAAAACCGCACAAATTCACTTAAAAAACCATAGGTTTCACACACGTTATAGTTAGGTGGACATTTCACTCGTAAAAAACCAATGAAATTCCATCGTTATAGTTAGTTCAGATAACTATAACTCGCGTGACTGCCACTCTATCACAAGGATGATGTCATCAGTGATGTCATGAGTGATGCCACTGACCATGTCATGAGTGATGAAATATGTGACGTCATGAGCACTGGATTGCGGGCGCGCGAGTTATAGTTATCTGAACTAACTATAACGGTGGAATTTCATTGTTTTTTTACGAGTGAAATGTCCACCTAACTATAACATGCGTGAAACCTATGGTTTTTTAAGTGAATATATAGATATATATATATATATATATATATATATATATATATATATATATTATCTACTGGCGGTCGCCAGTAGATAGTTATAGTTAGGACCGTGTTTCCATAGGAAATCCACAACATTCTATTTGGAATAACTTTGGCGCCGGTTGACGAATCCTCGCGAAATTTTCAAAATAGGTGGGGCGCTCAGCTCCGCTCCTACCCTGAAAGTCTTGGGGGGATTCGTCAAGCGGGGGCTGAGAAAAAAGGGGGGTCCCAAAACGCGTTTTCCCCATGCAATTTTCCATAGGGACCTTTAGTCCAAGGTACAGCCCGAACGGCTGAACAGAATTACTTGAAATTTGGCAGAGAGGTAGTCCTCAGGTCAGGGATGTGCCTTTTGCAGGTCTGGTGTCAATCTGTTCAGTAGTTCCTGAGAAAATCAAAAGTAAAATCATATATATATGTGGGCGGAGCCTAACCACACATCTCATCCTGAGATCTGATTGGCTGTCAGCACTTCATCCAAGAAGTGTTGGCAGCCATCTTGGGACCAATATACATGATAGCACCTCATTAAAAAGCATTGCAGTTAATAGAAGGTTTTAAGACTTTAGTTACATTATAAATCATTTGTTGATGGTACCATACTCATTTTAGGAATTGTGGTATGTTCTAAGGTGATTTCACCATGTGAAAAAGCCTTCTGCTGGGATATCATGATTGAGAGAAAAATATTTTCTCATGCTTTTCCCACAGAGGTTTGGAAGGTGATCTATAAGCTAAACTGAGAGCTTATTTTCTGTAAATTCACATTATCTTTCTCAGTCATGTGAGAATGAAGTCTGACATTCTCAGTAAAACATGTACATCCAACAAGGGCAGAGACTGTCAGTTGATTCCTTTGTGTTCTACTGCAGCTTCCCAGAGTGTTCCAAAGAACAACTAGAGCGCTAACAGTCCTACTTATGATAAACGTATGGCACACCTGAAGCCATCTTGCTTGGATTCAAGTGGTAACTCTTAAAACATTTAATTTAAAAAGGAACAAAATGAGGGGGTTCATTTTTCCATAAAAAGTATGATTAGTGCTGCAGAAAGAAAAATTAGGGCACATTTTGAGTGACTTCTCAAATCCTCTTCTATTTCATTAAAAAATTCTGACATGCAGACTGAAACATGCACTTTCAATACCAGCAGCAGTTTTCCCTGGTGAGCAGTAGCTTTACTACAGTGATCTAATGAGCAAAAAGAGTGCTAACATTCTGAATTTATGGCAAATGTGTGACACATCTGAATGCCTTTGGAATCAAAGTAAAAAACTGAAAGTATTTCCTACTGAGGAGACTGCAGTAAATGAGGAAATTAGGAAACTTCATAACAAATAAGTCTGCCAAGATGGCCACCAGAGACAAAAGAGCCCAAATGTAGCCCAAATGTCACCCAGATGTAGCCCAAGTATAGCCCAATGACAGAATGTCCCAGAGTGTTCTTAAAAACAACTAGAGCGCTTACTGTCTTCATTATGACAAAAGAATGGCACACCTGAAGCCATCTTGATTGGAATAAACTGGTAACACTTAAAACATTTAATTTAAAAAGGAACACAATGAGGGGGTTCATTTTGCCATAGAAATTATGATTAATGCTGAAGAAAGAAAATGAGGGCACATTTTGAGTGACTTCTCAAATCCTCTTCTATTTCATTAAAAAATTCTGACATGCAGACTGAAACATGCACTTTTAATACCAGGAGCAGACTTCCATGGTGAACAGTAGTTTTACTACAGTGATCTAATGAGCAACTAGAGTGCTAACATTCAGAATTTATGGCAAATGTGTGACATATCTGAATACCTTCATGATGGAATCAAACTAAAAAACTGAAAGCATTTCCTACTGAGGAGACTGCAGTACATGAGGAAATTTCATAACAAATAAATCTCCCAAGATGGCCACCGGAGACAAAAGAGGCCAAATGTAGCCCAAAATCACCCAGATGTAGCCCAAATATAGCCCAATGACAGAAGTGTGCAAAACACTTATTATTTTGTGTTTTTGCAGTGTTATATAGTGCAGACTTGTCAGGTATTGGAGTGCTTTACATGAGCATTGGTTACATCACACAAGAACAAATTCATTTTGGTTGTAGACATGGGGAGACTAAGTGATTTGACCAGAATCACAGAATGTCGAGCTGAAGCAGAAACTCCAACCTGGTTCCCCAGTTGCAAAGTCTGCAGTTCTGGAAGTAACACCACATCCTCTCCCCTAAGTGCAACATTTAATCAAGTGGTCAACTGGATAAAAAAACATAAAGGTAACAAATAATTTAAAAGTGCTTTCTCGCTATTTGAAAACTCAGAAAATATGTCCTTATTTTAGTCTTTTAGAGCACTAACCATAATTTTGATGCCCATAAGACCCTCTCATATATGTAATTTCTAAAGGAAATGCTCTAGGTATTACAGTTTTGATTACATCAAGATGACGTCAGGCGTTCCACACTTTTGTAATAAATTTAGAATGTTAGCAATCTAGTTGTTCATTAGGATACTGTTGAGAGGCAGCGGCCAGGGGCACGGACTCTGAAAATTGAAGGCAGGTAGGAGGGTGCAAAGGCAACAATTTAACCACACTGAGCAGGCAGGAAGGGCCGTGGCAGCACAACAGACTATGGAGGGCAGTGGAAAGGGGGGCAGGGGCAACAAACCAACAATACAGGACTTGCAAGAGAGGCTGTGGCAATGTAATAGACCATTGTGGGCAGAAGGAAGAGGCAATGGTAATACAACCATACATGCCAACAGACCCGATTCAGCCAGGAAACGTCCAATGTTTTTAAGCTCAAATGGGCTTTATTTTATCTGTCTCCTGTCTACAATCTCCTCTTTTTCAATGTAACTCAAAGGGGAAAATCAATACCCCAGTTTTTTTTCAAAATCTCCCTCTTACCAAGTTCAAAATGTTCGCAAGTATGGTACATTGGATCATGGAAGGAAATGGGGTAGGGACATGGACTTGGATAACAGAGGACAGGAGGGACATGGAGAGGTGCACCAAACTGACCCTGCAGGGCAGGCATCAGGGTTTGCAGCAGCACAATACACCACACAGGGCATGAGGGACGGGAGTGCAGCACAACAATCCATAGAAAGCAAGAGGGAGGGGACAGGACCATGCACATGGACAACAGAGAACAGAGGGGCAAGAGGCAGGACCATAATGGACAGACAGGAGAGAAAGCTGCAGCATAACAGACCATAAAGGGCAGGAGGGATGGATCAGGGGCATTACAATGGAACAGACAAGCCAGGAGGGAGGGAGTAGGGGTCTGCACATGTAAACAGAGGGCTGGGGGCAAGGGGGCAGGGCAGGAGCAGCAAGATAGCCATGGAGGTCAGGCAGGATGGGCACTAGAAGCAAGACACACCATGAAGAGCAACAGTGAGACTGTGATGGCATACACACAGACCATGGAGGGAAGGTGGGAGGGGTTCAGGGGCAGCTAACTGACCACACAGGGAAGGTGGGAGGGGCCATGTCAGCACAGAAGACCATGCATGGCAAGTGGGAGGGTTAGTGGTAGCACAATGGCTATGATGGGCAAGAAGGAGGGTGCAGGGGCATGCACAAAGGACGATGGAGGATAGAAGGGAGGGTCAGGACCTGTGCACAGACGAGAAAGTTCAGGGGAAGGGGCCTCACAACAGACCGCACGGGGCAGGCAGGAGGAGCAGTTGCAGCACAACAGACCAGGGAGGGCAGAAGGGTGTGGCAGTACAATGGACCATGTAGGACAGGAGGAAGAGGATAGGGGCATGGCATGTGGACAGGCAGGTTGGACGTGGCAGGGACAGGTTACAGTCATCTGACAATGCTAGGCAGGTGGGAGGGGAGTGGCAGCTCAACAGAACACTCAGAGTAGATAGGAGTGGCAGGTCCATGGAACATGGTGGGCAAAAAGGATGAAGCAGGGGCATACACAAAGACATCGGAGGGCAGGGGGAAGAAGAATAGGGGCAGCAAGCTAAGCACAGAGTTTAAGCAGGAGGTCAATGATGGGGCATAGAATTGGGCAATGGAGGGCAGGAGGAGTGGACTGGTACATCATACTAAATTGAGGGCAGTGGCAGCACATCAGACCATGCATGGCAGGAGGGAGGAGACTAGTCCATGGATTCACACAACAGAGGATAGGGAGGAGGGGGATGGGGCAGCAAGCTAACTGTTCAGAGAAGGCGGGTATTAGGAACTTTATTTTTTTTTAAACGTGTGTCTGTGCGAACTACTTAAAATATGAACAAGTATGCAGCATAATCTCACTTTTATTCAGGAAGAAGAGGACGTTTGTGACTGTGACTCCGGGCTCACTTGGCAGAAACACCCCCTGACCCTCCACCCCCTATCGCAAAATGTAATGCCCGTGAAAAGGGTAGGTGAACACAGTGTTATATAGAACATAGTCCTGAGAGCACGATTGAAAATGAAAACTAGATATAGTGTATGGTAGAAACTATGCACCAAAAAGTGTGATATAAGATGAACCGGGCGTGAAATATAATATGCAATACATTGTGCGCAATGACAGATTCATTGGAGAGCGCGAGATAGCACAGGCACTAGCGCGTGCTATGCGATATGCGCCTTATGCACAGGGCAGTGTTGTGTAACCTAAATAGTCTCTAAAGTTGTAATATAAAATATGTGCTGGGGAGTGTAACGTTGCATATGCACTGTGACAAAGATATGGATCCCAGATTGTAATATGTATGGCATAGCACTGTGCGTTATAACATAGGCATCGAGGAAGGCACGTTAGATGGGGCAATATAACCCGTGCGAAGACAAGTGTGGCATGACATATTCACAGGGTGGTGTTACAGTGCACATGGGCTAGAGAGTGTCATAGCATATGCACTAGCTAGTGGAATACAACACAGAGGTGTGTGGCACTCAGCAGGCAATGGTTGGTGTAACACAGCATTGGGCTCTGCCAGGAGCGCGCTGTGACTCTCAAGTGATGTTCGTCCCCTTTCCAGAGAGTAAAATAAAAAGTATTACACATCCGGCAGTGGATGTGTGTTTTATTAACCGTGAGGGGGGTTTCTTGCATAGTTTTGGTCGAATTTTTGTCGAATCCCCTTTGAATGGCTTGGTGTGCATGTGTATTAAATGCGCCCGTCAAGAGCTACCCATGTTTGTATAAATAAACGACAAGGGTGTCTACCGGGATTAGGCACGGTAGGGCATCAGACATGTCAGAGCTTCACTAGTGGTGTAAATACATTCCACGTCGATTCATTGTATGCATAGTCGCCTTTTAATGAATATCACGCAAATCGTCATGGTGATAGGTACGTACGGTTTGTCCAGCATGTCCTAGGTGTGTCTATAAATATATATTTTTAAAAAATAATAAAAAACAGTGGCCGGCCCTGGGGATTGGGGTCAAAAAAATATAATTAGGAGACAGGCCCTGGGGGATGGGGTCATCAGGGCCAATAAATTAGAATAAGAAGGGGAACCACACAGCCCCCCTTCTTAAAAAATTAAAATAAATAAAAGACTGGCATCGTGCCGGAGGCCACGCCCCCTCCTTGCAGCACTCTGCAAACGCGCCCCCTGGCGAGTTGTAAGTTGGGGAATTAATTCCTCTTCAATACTGAGGGTCCCTGAGGGCCAACTAGCCCAACAGGCATCTCCAGTATGCACCAGGGAGCTGCGCTGCAGACAGGTGTTCTGAGGCCAAGCCCCTTTTTACACCTCTCTGCAACGCAGCTCTGTGGCGCTTACTGGAGGTACCTAGTGGTCTAGTTTGACCCTAGGGACCCTTAGGATTCAAGGGGACTTAATCTCTCAACTTAGAACAGCCACAGGGCGCGTTTACACAGTGGTGAAGGGAGGGGACGGGGCCTGAGGTGACGTGTGCAAACACGCACTATGGCACGTTTTAAATTGGGGATATAATTTTCCTTCAATACTGAGGGCCCCTGGGGGCTAACTAGCCCACCAAGTGCTTCCAGTAAGCGCCACTGAGCTGCATTGCAGAGAGGTGGTCCAGGCCGTGCCACTTTTTACACCTCTCTGCAACGCAGCTCTGTGGCACTTACTGGAGGTACCTAGTGGGCTAGTTGGACCCTAGGGACCCTCAGGATTCAAATGAACTTAATCTCCCAACTAAAAGCGGACACAGGGCGTGTTTACACAGTGGTGAAGGGAGAGGACGGGGCCTGAGTTAACGTGTGCAAAAACGCCCTGTGGCCTGTTTTAAGAGGTAGTTTTAATCCCCCTGCCCTATTATATACTAGGGGCTTACAGAGGAGGTCATGCTAATCACAGGGGGACCCCAACGCATAATGTTCCCTAGTGTATGTAGGTGTTTTCACTGTATTCTAAGTGTCTTTTAACATAGCACTGGCTCTAGGACTGGTTAGTCAGACTCAGTTACCACCAGTATCCGTCTGAAAAAGTTGAGGGTACAGGATGATTTTGCAACAAGGCTTCTTTCTGCTCTTCTTTTTGTTCTTTCTGCACGTTATCCTTCTTCCTGCACTTTTCTTCGTCTTTGAGGACTTCTGTTGCTTCTTTCTGCACTTCTTTTTTTTCTTTCTGTGCATTTTTTCTTCTTTCTTCACATGTCCTATCTCTGTAGGCATAGTTAGAAATTAGCATTTAAAAAACCTTTGAAATTCACAGAAAAAAACATAGGTTTCAGGCACGTTATAGTTAGGAATTAGCATTTAAAAAACCTCAGAAATTCACTGAAAAAACCATAGGTTTCAGGGGTGTTATAGTTAGCTGGACTTTTCACTTGTACAAAACCATTGAAATTCCCCCGTTATAGTTAGTTCAGCTAACTATAACTCGCGCGCCCGCAATGCACTGCTGATGACGTCACATTTTACATCACTCATGACATGGTCAGTGACATCACTCATGACATCACTGATGACATCACTGATGACATCACTGATGACATCATCCTTGTGATAGAGTGGCAGACCTCCTCTCACCCTAATATAACCTTTGATACACACATTAAAAAATAGAGACTAAACTTTTCAAAACAATGGACATACCAATACCAGTTACAACAACCTCTTCAGTAATTCTAAGATCCACATGCACATCCACTCATTCACCAACAGTCCTATACAGTCACTCATACATGTATTCACTCATCATATGTACTCATACACCTATACATCCTGTTACACAATGCCACTCATCCATAGAGTTACTCACACACATAGTCACTCATGCTAATAAAGAATCAAACATACATTTATTTGCATATACAGTAATACACACACCACCACACTTACTTCTACGGAAACTTACACATACTTAGTCCTTTAAACAATCACTTATAGAAACACATACTTATTCATACAGGAACTCTTTCAATCTCTCACTCTCACATATACTCACTTATATACACCAATAGTCACATATACTAGTTTAAAACATATGTAGTTACTCATAAAGACACTATTGAGACAGTCATTCACTCACTAACACACCCATACACACACTCATCCACCCATACAGTCCTGCACACATGCTGTCTTCAACACATACAAAGAGTGAGTCACTCATTCATGCACCTATGCACTACGTAATACCCCCCACCGAACCATGCAGACACTCAGACTGATACTCAAAAAACCAACTAATAACCTATATAGACACCCATGTAGCTACTCACCAACCCATGCAGCCACTTATACACAAAGTGAGAGACTGATACAGATATTTACATATTTAAACATTACTCACTAAGCCATGTATTCACTATGATACACTTAATCAGTCAGTTACACAATCAATTTTTCAAAAACAAATCATCCATTTAGACACTTATATACCCATTTATTCTTCCATCGACCTTGAGATATACATATATAAAACATATTTAATTTTCAGAAAAACACACATTCACTGGATGATGTCATCAGTGATGTCATTTGAGATGTCATCAGTGATGTCATGAGTGATGTTACTGACCATGTCATGAGTGATGTAATATGTGACGTCATCAGCAGTGCATTGCGGGCGCGCGAGTTATAGTTAGCTGAACTAACTATAACGGGGGAATTTCAATGGTTTTGTACAAGTGAAAAGTCCAGCTAACTATAGCGCCCCTGAAACCTATGGTTTTTTCAGTGAATTTCTGAGGTTTTTTAAATGCTAATTCCTAACTATAACGTGCCTAAAACCTATGGTTTTTTCTGTGAATATATATATAGATAGATATATATATATAGATATATATATATATATAGAGAGAGAGCTATTTTACCACTTCTGGTCTCCACAATTCCACTGCCAGAGACACGACACGTCACAGCAAACCGAGGGTAAATTTACAACGTATTTATTTTTGAAGGGCTATTACGCATTTCTGCAGGATCCCCTGCCTTGCTCACATCTATATATATATATATATATATATATATATATATATATATTCACTTACAAAACCATAGGTTTCACACATGTTATAGTTAGCTGGACATTTCACTCGTGAAAAACCATTGAAATTCCCCCGTTATAGTTAGTGCAGGCAACTATAACTCACGCGACCGCAATCCTCTACTGATGACGTCAGATATTACATCACTGTATTTAGACACCTATTTATATTTACCCATGTCTTCTTCCATTAATCTTTAGCTATACATATATTACAAATATTTTTTTTTCAGAAAGACACATATGTCATCAGTGATGTAATATCTGACGTCATCAGCAGAGGATTGCAGTCGCGTGAGTTATAGTTGCCTGCACTAACTATAACGGGGGAATTTCAATGGTTTTTCACGAGTGAAATGTCCAGCTAACTATAACATGTGTGAAACCTATGGTTTTTTAAGTGAATTTGCAAGGTTTTTTAAATGCTAATTCCTAACTATAACGTGTGTGAAACCTATGGTTTTTTCAGTGAATTTGTACGGTTTTTGAAATGCTAAGTTATGTATTTATTTTTTTTTTTAAGGTTTTTCACCGTGCGCATACCGTACGCGCACGGTGTGCTTCGCGCGCTGTGGGCGCGCGGTGCGCTTGGCGCACCGCGCGCCCACGTTACGCAGTTCGCGGAATTTTTCCGTTTCTACCGTACGCGCACGCTACGCGCACTCCGCGATTTTTTGAAAAAAATTTCAAAGAAATTTTGGCCCTTGGGGGTCCTTCTGGGACCCCCTGACAAAGGCTAGGGGGTCAGGAACTGTCCACCCTGCCCCCTTTTCACGTTCTCCACCTTTGTTTTTCACCCCCTCAGACTGCGAGAGACAAAATGGCGGCCGACACTTCCTGGTTTCGACCGATTCGAATGTTTACTAAGATCTAACAACCAATCTGAATCGCGCTCGCGCACGGCAGCGTGCGCGTGCGGTACATTTTACCGTACGCGTACGGAGCGCGCCTATAGATATATATATTGATTTAAATGCTATTTTCTCAGGAAATACTGAACAGATTTACACCAGACCTGCAAAAGGCACATCCCTGACCTGAGGACTACCTCTCTGCCAAATTTCAAGTAATTCTGTTCAGCCGTTCGGGCTGTAGCTTGGACTAAAGGTCCTATGGAAAAATGCATGGGGAAAACGCGTTTTGGGACCCCCCCTTTTTCTCAGCCCCCGCTTGACGAATCCCCCCGAGACTTTCAGGGAAGGAGCGGAGCGGAGCGCCCCACCAATTTTGAAAATTTCGCGAGGATTCGTCAATCGTCGCCAAAGTTATTCCAAATAGAATGTCAGTAGATAATATATATATATATATATATATTCAACAAACAGCCTCCGAGCATGGAGCCTCCGACCCTACAGAGCGGCCTCTCACAACGGGCACGGAGCAGCCCGTCAAATAATCCATTAAACACCACACAGAGGCCCAATACTGGATTTGCAGGCACTTTATTCACAGGCACAGCAGCGCAAAAGGTTCCCCATGTCCTTACGCGTTTCGGCGTCGTTCTGCCTTGTTCACAGGTGGGGGTCATTAATTGCAAGTGCGTTTGTGCGCGCCTTTTAAGCTTTAAGAAATCACATGACTTGACATTAAAATACAGTTCCCAGGGTGCAATTCACTGGTAATGAGAATGTATTTCCCAGAGTCTAAGTGAATCCGAGTTCTTTTACGATAAATTCGTTTTCCTCGTTCAGTGCAAGCACCCAAAATTCAAGTGGCTAAAGTTTACTCACGCCGTCATGTTGTTATGCTGATTGATGGCCTGTGCTCAGATTTCATAGCTGCCTCGTGGAAAAAGCCCCAGCTCCAGCACGATCAGAGTGAAAGGTCATCCCACTCTGAATCTCTTCCTCAGCCAACTCCTTTTCACTATAGTAGCGCTCCTGCTTAGGCTTGGAATGGCGAGTGGGTCATGCTCCAAATAGAATTCAACAAACAGCCTCCGAGCATGGAGCCTCCGACCCTACAGAGCGGCCTCTCACAACGGGCACGGAGCAGCCCGTCAAATAATCCATTAAACACCACACAGAGGCCCAATACTGGATTTGCAGGCACTTTATTCACAGGCACAGCAGCGCAAAAGGTTCCCCATGTCCTTACGCGTTTCGGCGTCGTTCTGCCTTGTTCACAGGTGGGGGTCATTAATTGCAAGTGCGTTTGTGCGCGCCTTTTAAGCTTTAAGAAATCACATGACTTGACATTAAAATACAGTTCCCAGGGTGCAATTCACTGGTAATGAGAATGTATTTCCCAGAGTCTAAGTGAATCCGAGTTCTTTTACGATAAATTCGTTTTCCTCGTTCAGTGCAAGCACCCAAAATTCAAGTGGCTAAAGTTTACTCACGCCGTCATGTTGTTATGCTGATTGATGGCCTGTGCTCAGATTTCATAGCTGCCTCGTGGAAAAAGCCCCAGCTCCAGCACGATCAGAGTGAAAGGTCATCCCACTCTGAATCTCTTCCTCAGCCAACTCCTTTTCACTATAGTAGCGCTCCTGCTTAGGCTTGGAATGGCGAGTGGGTCATGCTCCAAATAGAATTCAACAAACAGCCTCCGAGCATGGAGCCTCCGACCCTACAGAGCGGCCTCTCACAACGGGCACGGAGCAGCCCATCAAATAATCCATTAAACACCACACAGAGGCCCAATACTGGATTTGCAGGCACTTTATTCACAGGCACAGCAGCGCAAAAGGTTCCCCATGTCCTTACGCGTTTCGGCGTCGTTCTGCCTTGTTCACAGGTGGGGGTCCTTAATTGCAAGTGCGTTTGTGCGCGCCTTTTAAGCTTTAAGAAATCACATGACTTGACATTAAAATACAGTTCCCAGGGTGCAATTCACTGGTAATGAGAATGTATTTCCCAGAGTCTAAGTGAATCCGAGTTCTTTTACGATAAATTCGTTTTCCTCGTTCAGTGCAAGCACCCAAAATTCAAGTGGCTAAAGTTTACTCACGCCGTCATGTTGTTATGCTGATTGATGGCCTGTGCTCAGATTTCATAGCTGCCTCGTGGAAAAAGCCCCAGCTCCAGCACGATCAGAGTGAAAGGTCATCCCACTCTGAATCTCTTCCTCAGCCAACTCCTTTTCACTATAGTAGCGCTCCTGCTTAGGCTTGGAATGGCGAGTGGGTCATGCTCCAAATAGAATTCAACAAACAGCCTCCGAGCATGGAGCCTCCGACCCTACAGAGCGGCCTCTCACAACGGGCACGGAGCAGCCCGTCAAATAATCCATTAAACACCACACAGAGGCCCAATACTGGATTTGCAGGCACTTTATTCACAGGCACAGCAGCGCAAAAGGTTCCCCATGTCCTTACGCGTTTCGGCGTCGTTCTGCCTTGTTCACAGGTGGGGGTCATTAATTGCAAGTGCGTTTGTGCGCGCCTTTTAAGCAAAGTGCCTGCAAATCCAGTATTGGGCCTCTGTGTGGTGTTTAATGGATTCTTTGACGGGCTGCTCCGTGCCCGTTGTGAGAGGCCGCTCTGTAGGGTCGGAGGCTCCATGCTCGGAGGCTGTTTGTTGAATTCTATTTGGAGCATGACCCACTCGCCATTCCAAGCCTAAGCAGGAGCGCTACTATAGTGAAAAGGAGTTGGCTGAGGAAGAGATTCAGAGTGGGATGACCTTTCACTCTGATCGTGCTGGAGCTGGGGCTTTTTCCACGAGGCAGCTATGAAATCTGAGCACAGGCCATCAATCAGCATAACAACATGACGGCGTGAGTAAACTTTAGCCACTTGAATTTTGGGTGCTTGCACTGAACGAGGAAAACGAATTTATCGTAAAAGAACTCGGATTCACTTAGACTCTGGGAAATACATTCTCATTACCAGTGAATTGCACCCTGGGAACTGTATTTTAATGTCAAGTCATGTGATTTCTTAAAGCTTAAAAGGCGCGCACAAACGCACTTGCAATTAATGACCCCCACCTGTGAACAAGGCAGAACGACGCCGAAACGCGTAAGGACATGGGGAACCTTTTGCGCTGCTGTGCCTGTGAATAAAGTGCCTGCAAATCCAGTATTGGGCCTCTGTGTGGTGTTTAATGGATTATTTGACGGGCTGCTCCGTGCCCGTTGTGAGAGGCCGCTCTGTAGGGTCGGAGGCTCCATGCTCGGAGGCTGTTTGTTGAATTCTATTTGGAGCATGACCCACTCGCCATTCCAAGCCTAAGCAGGAGCGCTACTATAGTGAAAAGGAGTTGGCTGAGGAAGAGATTCAGAGTGGGATGACCTTTCACTCTGATCGTGCTGGAGCTGGGGCTTTTTCCACGAGGCAGCTATGAAATCTGAGCACAGGCCATCAATCAGCATAACAACATGACGGCGTGAGTAAACTTTAGCCACTTGAATTTTGGGTGCTTGCACTGAACGAGGAAAACGAATTTATCGTAAAAGAACTCGGATTCACTTAGACTCTGGGAAATACATTCTCATTACCAGTGAATTGCACCCTGGGAACTGTATTTTAATGTCAAGTCATGTGATTTCTTAAAGCTTAAAAGGCGCGCACAAACGCACTTGCAATTAATGACCCCCACCTGTGAACAAGGCAGAACGACGCCGAAACGCGTAAGGACATGGGGAACCTTTTGCGCTGCTGTGCCTGTGAATAAAGTGCCTGCAAATCCAGTATTGGGCCTCTGTGTGGTGTTTAATGGATTATTTGACGGGCTGCTCCGTGCCCGTTGTGAGAGGCCGCTCTGTAGGGTCGGAGGCTCCATGCTCGGAGGCTGTTTGTTGAATTCTATTTGGAGCATGACCCACTCGCCATTCCAAGCCTAAGCAGGAGCGCTACTATAGTGAAAAGGAGTTGGCTGAGGAAGAGATTCAGAGTGGGATGACCTTTCACTCTGATCGTGCTGGAGCTGGGGCTTTTTCCACGAGGCAGCTATGAAATCTGAGCACAGGCCATCAATCAGCATAACAACATGACGGCGTGAGTAAACTTTAGCCACTTGAATTTTGGGTGCTTGCACTGAACGAGGAAAACGAATTTATCGTAAAAGAACTCGGATTCACTTAGACTCTGGGAAATACATTCTCATTACCAGTGAATTGCACCCTGGGAACTGTATTTTAATGTCAAGTCATGTGATTTCTTAAAGCTTAAAAGGCGCGCACAAACGCACTTGCAATTAATGACCCCCACCTGTGAACAAGGCAGAACGACGCCGAAACGCGTAAGGACATGGGGAACCTTTTGCGCTGCTGTGCCTGTGAATAAAGTGCCTGCAAATCCAGTATTGGGCCTCTGTGTGGTGTTTAATGGATTATTTGACGGGCTGCTCCGTGCCCGTTGTGAGAGGCCGCTCTGTAGGGTCGGAGGCTCCATGCTCGGAGGCTGTTTGTTGAATTCTATTTGGAGCATGACCCACTCGCCATTCCAAGCCTAAGCAGGAGCGCTACTATAGTGAAAAGGAGTTGGCTGAGGAAGAGATTCAGAGTGGGATGACCTTTCACTCTGATCGTGCTGGAGCTGGGGCTTTTTCCACGAGGCAGCTATGAAATCTGAGCACAGGCCATCAATCAGCATAACAACATGACGGCGTGAGTAAACTTTAGCCACTTGAATTTTGGGTGCTTGCACTGAACGAGGAAAACGAATTTATCGTAAAAGAACTCGGATTCACTTAGACTCTGGGAAATACATTCTCATTACCAGTGAATTGCACCCTGGGAACTGTATTTTAATGTCAAGTCATGTGATTTCTTAAAGCTTAAAAGGCGCGCACAAACGCACTTGCAATTAATGACCCCCACCTGTGAACAAGGCAGAACGACGCCGAAACGCGTAAGGACATGGGGAACCTTTTGCGCTGCTGTGCCTGTGAATAAAGTGCCTGCAAATCCAGTATTGGGCCTCTGTGTGGTGTTTAATATATATATATATATATATATATATATACACAGTTGATACCTTACTGCATAATATCATATACATGTTTCTGTATTGGCATGTATATTTGTTACCCACCGTCCTCTAAGGGTCGACAAGTATATATTACAGTATTTCTATACATGTATGCTTATGAAACTGCTAGCTACTCTGATTCAAGCATGTGAATCTTTGAAAGATCCAATACTGGAGAAGAAAATGAGTTACTTACCTGTAACTACGGTGCTCCAGTATTGGTGTCTTTCATAGATTCACATGCAACCCACCCTCCTCCCCGGAGAGGCTTCCCTTATTCCTCAAGGTTTATAGTTTCACACTTGTGCTTGAAAATCCGAGGAACCTAGCCTCTCTTGGGATTGTTCTAAAGGGTGCAGTTGCCTGATTGGCTGCTACTTAAATTTGGTTCTTTTTTACAAAATGAAATTAATAGGCTATTGCAGTGACTCTTCATTGCATTGTAGCCTATTGTAGCATTATCAACGGCTTTTATATGTATACTGTGGGACTCCCACTGCGATGACAGGGATCATTCAAGCATGTGAATCTATGAGAGATATCAATGCTGGAGTACTGGAGAACCGTAGTTACAGGTAAGTGACTCATTTTCATATAGTGCCTGTGATTGCGTGTACTGCCTGCGAAAGGAGTCTGGTTCGTGCACTCAGACAAACGTATTAGTTAATCCCATGTCCAGTCTGCTGTGCGGACTCGTGTGGCCGCACTTGCACCTCTGGTGCTGGGAACTATGTGTCCCATCTGCCATCGCAGGTCAGTGTGCGCACTAGAGCAAGTGAGCCCAGGCATTGAGGAATATGTGTGTTTTCACTACCTATGAGGCCTGCTGTTCCCATAGGTTAACATGGGGAAGCGGTTTACATTACTTTTGGCTGTAATAGTGGATTGCAGTGGAGCAGCCTCATAATGTTTCATATCAATGGATTCGCAGTGACAAACCCTTTTCATTGGTAAAGGAGGTTTTGGTATAACTCGCTTAGAAATGTCACTTATAGGATATGGGCATTTCTATGCTCCGAGAGTCTTGGGGACAGTGGTACCTGGCTCCAGTGGATGCCAGGGGTCAGGGTACATCTGTGCATTCCCCAATTGACAGCCATAAACCATGGGTATCCCGAAATCAGCAGGCATCTGCTGTTTGAGGGCCGAATGAGAAAGATTGAAGACAAAGGTTTTGACACTTAGTCTCTAGGGGCTGGATCATGGCCCCAGTAAAGATTAAGATCTGCATTCTACGGACCCATGGCAGACAATCCTACAATTTAGGGGAGACATCTGTGGTTCAAAGGAAAACTCCTTAAACAACCCCTAGCTTCAAAGACATACGATGTTATAACTACAGGTGCCATCCTTCAGCAAAGGGGGAGATACGCTTGCGGGGACTTGGGACCAGACAACCCAGACTGCATGGTACACATTGTCCAAGAATACATTTCTGAATAATGGCTAGCCTGTGCCGAGGACCTGCTGAAGTATGGCGCCCTGAACCGTGCTCTCCATGGGCCTCTCTGCTGGCCTGCTTTTTTCCCGGAGATCCCAAGGGACATCAAAGATCTCCTGACAGGGTCCTACACCATCTACCTGTGATATCTGGAGAGCAGTGCCCTCTCAAGTGCCCACCTCGGCTACTGAATCCCAACTAGTAGCGTTGTGTGAGCTTGGAACTAAGACTTGTGTCTGGCAACTTGGATTGTCTAGTGTGGAGCCCCAGAAATCTTGCCTGCATCTAAGGCATGTGGTTCCTGAACTACAGGGACCCCGACACTCATAAGCGTCTAGTGGTGGTGAGCGGATTCAATGGTTACAGGACCCCATGTGGCCCGTTTCATCAATCGTGCTGCATCTCATTTGTGTGGCACGCCGACGGCATGCTCATTGCATGCGGTGTCTGATTCACAGGGTGCGGCTGTTGGAGGTGGGGCTGTATCCACAGTAGCGCCTCATTCAACCTCATGTGGCTCTGCTGAACTTGCGCCTGGAGTGAGTTTGTGTGAGTGGGAATGATCGTGTGCGGTCCACCCGTGATTCATGACACTGGCCGGCAGTTCCGCTTTATACATTGATTGTTGCCAAAAGCACAATACCTTTTGACATAGGATTTCCCGTGTGGCTTCGGCCCATGGTGCAGCTAGAAAGGGTTTTATTTTCGTGTATGGACATCGTTTTGGTATCATGCACTGCATAAGGGTGCTCTCTCTCCACTGGGGGTAGGGGTTAGATTAGGAATTTTCTACAGTGTGTAACAAAACAAGTGGGCCTAGTACTGCTAGTAATTTTTCTGAATGGGTTTTAATGCCCAAAAGTCTGTGATGGTCATGGTATAATAATTGAAGTGCGTGTGTTAAATATACACGGTTTTACATACATCTTGTGTGAAGTTTCTTTTGTGAGGTTCAATGTATTTATCGCAAGTGACTGCTGTGCCTTTGCTTTACACATCGCCTCTGTAGTAAGCCTGACTGCTCAGTGCCAAGCTACCCAAGGATGAGCGCAGGTTATACAGTGGGTTTAAACACCTGCCAGTGATGGGATTGGTTGTTATCCCTGGCTGTGGGCATCCTTTCAACCAACCAGACACTGCTGGTTCCAAAACTCAGTAATTGCCATGCACCACTCCTCCCTTCGTATACTACCCCTGAAAGCCACGGACACTGCCATCACCTCTGCAATAAATTCATTCTTGTCACCACAACAGCTTTCCCTTCATCAGGTACTGGTAATCTTCAGAAGAGTATACCAACACATTAGAGATTCTGGGCACATATTCTACCGTAAAATCATATTTGAGCAGACGTTGTTGCTGCCTGACTGTGCATGCCATTGCTTTGGATCCGTACATAAATCACAAAGGTGAACATGCATCAACAAAAGCAAAAGCGATTCCTTAATAGCGATAAATAAGGAATCGGTATAAAGGAATCGCTTTTTCTGAATGCATCAACAGATTCGGTAAAATATAGCGAATCCTTAAAAATCGCTATATTTTACCGAATATACAATAGCGAGTAAAGCAAACACCGAAGAGCAAAAACCGAAATCAATATCACCCAATTAGCTAATAGCGAGTTCGGTATTAGCGAAATCGCTATTAGCGAAATCGCAAATAGCGATTACGTGAAAGAACGGGTCGCACCGGGAACGGAATAATGACATCACCACCAGGAAATACTGCAGCCCCACCCTCATTGCCTCGCCAGAGGAGCAAACAGGAGCAGGTACTGGAGACTGCCTGAGCCCATTGAAGCTAAACTAACAGGACTACCATCCTACACAACCAGGATGGAGAAAGAAGCACCATCCAGCGCAGAAGCTGCACGCAAGAGGAAACGCAAGTTTTCCGACCAGGAGCTGGAGCACCTGATCGAGGGGGTGAGTAGCAAGCACGATCGGCTGTTCGGGAAGCTGGCCCTAAAGGTGCCAGAGGCGGAGAAGCGGCGCATATGGCTGCGCATCCGAGAGAGGGTAAATGCAGTTGGAGTGACGCCCCGCAGCATTGACGATCTTAAAAAGCGGTGGTACGACCTGAGGAAGCGGGCAAAGGAGAGGATTGCAGAGAGGCTCCGGGAGGCATCCAGAACGGGAGGTGGACCATCAACTGTGCAAGCTAACACTGCCCTGGAGGAGCTGGTGGAAGGGACCATCGAGCCTGATGCCGTCGTGGGAGTAACCCAGATGGATACCTCCGGCGCAGCCACAAGTGCCCAAGGTAAGATGCATGCCTGTGCCCATACCCAGCATTGCGTAAATCCATTCCCAAGCCCCCAGCACGATCAGAGTGTGCATGCAGATTTGCCCCACACAACTTTACTCATAACACTAGTGCATCATGGGAGTTGTAGTCAAGTCAGCCAGGTGTGCATGCACCGTAAAAAATACATTTAAAAATCACCACATCAGTAGTAGCTGGATATAGACAGTTTATTTAGTGGATCACAGAGGGACATGTATGTTTATAATACTACGTAGGTGTAACTTTCCCACTAACCATGCACTGTTTCCAACACAGATGCATCGCCTGGCGATTCCGACAACAGCGGCCGGCTGATCATTTCGGAGACACCAGCCGATTTGGACGTGGATACAGCGCAAGATACGCAATCACCACCTCCACCAGCAACCACACCACCACCACCACCACCAGCACCAGCAACACCTGCTGCCGCAACAACTGTAACTAAAGAGCGGAGACGCAGGTCACAAGTACCACCCATGCAGGTGATGGATACATGTCAAACCCCTGCTACACCATCGGGTCAAAGTCTGCCAATCATCCCACGGCCTGCAGCACCACCAGCACGTGTCAGACTCCCACAGCGCCGCAGGTCTCTGCGCAGTTCACAATCCTCAGGCGACGTTGCAATCTCCCCAAATGGTGGCATTGAGGAAAGGATGCTGCGTGTCCAGCGCCTGCAGTGGAGACACATGGCTACAATCAGCTCTAACATAGCGCGCCTTGCCAAAGATATGCGTGCCATGACTGCGGCAGTGAGGGACATGACCACTGTGGTGGCAGAGGGCAATGGGTACCTGAGGGAGGACATACATGAGGGAAAGCCATGAGAGCGAGAGGAGGAGGCACCGGCAGAACTTGGTCAGGTCCGCAGCCTCTACAAAGGCCATCACCAGGATGAGCAACTGCACCGCAGTGTTGGCACGCCGCTCGGTGTCACTGCAGGTGGACCTTGGACACTTTTGCGGGGATGTAGCCAGGGCTCTAGGACAGGTCACCGCTGCAGTAGAACACCTGCAGAGCGGCACATTCAGTGCTAGCGCATTGGGAGGGGAGGACGGCAGTGAGGCTGCCTCAAGTGTGAGCAGTGTTTCGGTTGCAGAGGCCAGCACCAGGCGGCGCAGTTTGCGTTGCTCCACAGGGACAGGCCGTGGTGAGGTGGAGGAGACACCTGAGAGGAGGCTTGGCGTTCGTGGCAAGCGCCACTAGACTAACTGACAGTCATACTTGACCGTGGTGGGGCAACCATGGTCCTCCCCTATTTGACGCTGCACAGCCGTGACAAAAACGGCCATTTGTTGTAACAGTTTATTTGGGGATATATTATTTTATTGCTTGTTTGGTCGCACATGCCTCAGTGCTCCTGTGCATTAAACAGTAGCACCACCAATAATTTGTCATCTTTCATTCTTACCTGGTTCAGAAATGATGTTGCATGATGTATGTCCGCCTCCTATGGCCCTCTGCTGTGTTAGGGACGTTTGCCTGTCGGTGTTGGGCGGGTGGTTGGTCATCCCGGTAGTCGTGATTCCTGTCCACCTCTATGGGTATCCCCCTTCTGGTCGCAATTTTATGCAGCATAGCACATACAGCTACAATCCTGCAGCAGGTATCAGGTTTGTAAAGCAAGGCACCGCCAGTCTTATGTAGGATTCTAAAGCGACTCTTCAGAATCCCAAAGGTCCTCTCGATGACATTCCTTGTGCTTATGTGGGCCGCGTTGGGGGTGAGTATATATTCCCGCAGGGCGTATGCACTGTCACCTACAAGATAGAAGCAAAGACTTAGCAACGGTGATGTTCATACATGTGTGGTGCTCATGTGTGGAAGAGGTATGTGTACGTACCAAGCAGGAGTCCCTCTCCAAATTCTCTGTTGAGTAGACGCCTGTGGATGCCACTGTGTCGGAATATGTAGGAGTCGTGTGTGCTCCCCGGAAATTGTGCCACTAGGTCCGTGATGATGTGCTTGGCATCGCACACAACCTGCACGTTGATTGAGTGGTAGGACTTGCGGTTCCGGAATATGTACTCATTGGCAGAGGGTGGACAGATGGGGATATGCGTACAGTCGATGCATCCAATGACATGGGGGAAATGGGCCACCTGGTAGAATGCCTGTCTGTTGCGGTCCAACTGCTGTGGGGTTGTGGGGAAGCTGATGTGGGTGTGTATCATTGTCAGCATGGCATCTATGAATTTCTGGAAGAAGCGTGAGAGTGCGCTTTGCGATACGCCTCCGGCTACAGCGATTACCCCCTGAAAACTTCCTGAGGCCAGTAGGTGCAGGCTGCATAGGACCTGGACGTGCGCAGGGATTGCATTGGTCCGATGTGTCTGGTGCTGCAGGAGTGGTTCGAGTTCTGCAATGAGGCGCATGATCATGGCACGATTCAGTCGATACTTGTCATACACCTCATCCTCATTCTGTCCCAGCAAGGTGATGCGCACTCTGAATACTCTCTCCTGTACCCTTCTCCTGCGCTGTCCTGCTGCATTGATTCGCATCCTCCTTGCAAGCACGTAGAGGGCTGCCATTTTGTGCTAGCCAATAGGGTCTCCTGGCCACATTTAAGGGTTTGCTGATTGGTACGATCTGTTGCACATGTGAATTTTTTTTTATGTCTTTACTTTTTTTTTTTGTTACTTTACCTCCAAGTTCTGATTCCCCTTAATCTGCTCATGCTAAATAGCGAATTTTGGGATTTTCGGTATTTGCGATTTTTGTTGCATTGAGTAGCGATTCGTTATTAGCCATTGGCACTTGCTGGGAGCAATTTGTGATTTCGGTGATTGCGACTTCGGTAATTGGCGATTCGGTATTTTTGCGGATTGGTTATTTGCGATTAGTTATTTTTCCGGTATTTATTTAGAGATTCTTTATTTTCTCACGATTTGGGTTGATGCATTGGGATTCGGTTTTTGACACTCGCTAACGGGTGATTTTACCGATTCGGTATTTTACCGACTGGATTTTTGCTTGATGCATGTGCCAGTAAGTGGACAAACAAATCTCATTTGAGCCTTATTCCAAGTATTGGGAGTATTGATATGGCATTTACAATACTTTGCTTAGGAGCAATCCCATCACAACTGATGTGATGCCCTAAGTAATCAATCTTGTTCCTGCATTCTTCCATTTGTCCGCAGCAACGGAGGGACCATGTTCCTTCGATGTAAACACAACTTGGAATAGAGTCCTATCATGTTCATCTCGAGTTTAACCTGGAAATATGAGGTATTTGACATGTCTTTGAACAAATGATGGATGGCATGCTGAAAGACAGTAAAGGCAGAAACTCAGCCAAATGCCATTCATCTGTATCTGTAAGCTCCCTGTGAGTGATGAAGGAAGTTATATGCTTTGAGTCCTTGTGCAAAGCGATCTTGTGATATGCAGAAATATATCCAGAATGTTAAAAACTGTGCCCGCTTCAATATTGCTAGCATTTCTCCAGTCTTTCGCTACGAATGCCGAATGTTGATCCGCCCATACACATTGCTTATGGTCGCTAAATGTCACAGAGCTGATGCTGCCAGTTTGTTTATATGTCACTACAGTGAGCTACTTTTCAGTCACATACCATGCATTCAAGATGTGCTTTAAGACTGCCCCTTATGAACAAAGGAACATTACTTACCTTATGAGTCTTGAATATGGACAAATATCTCCATACAATACATTGGTCAAACCCCTTAAGTAAACCCAAAGATTGAGAAAGACTTTAGTAAATAACTCCACCCACTAGAATTCTACATCAGGTGGATATTCTGCAACAAATTTGATGACTTCATAGCCTAGAACCTGCTCAGGGTGGTCTGGATCCAAATTCATGAAGAAATCTCTTTGTTGTAGCCAACCTAGTAGACAGGACACAGCTCTAGCAATATATACCTTGTTCTTAGTTTTAGCACCCTCGCCTTCTAAGGATGTTTTAAAACCTCTATAGGATGATTGCTTTACCCTACCACTCAGGGTAAGTAAAATAAAATTGTCAAATAACTCCAACAGATTATCAGCAATTCATTTATACCTAGCCACAGAATTTGCCAGCACTCAAACATTATTATTACCTATTTTGATATCACAATAAGGACCGTCCTTTTGCTCGTATTCCATATCATGCACATGTAAGATAAATTATTTTGAGAACCATCACATCAAGGAGCCTGTCAGATTCGTGGCGGTCGGTCTTTATGACCGCCACACGTCCGTCCGCCATCATAATATGGCTTGGGGAAATGCTGGTTACGATGACGCGGAGACTGCCACCGACAGCCTGTCGGTGGCTGTCTCCCCGCCATTGTAATCAGCCCCTAAGTGCAACAATAGGGTACTTGGTCCCCAGCAGACAGAGCTGGGGACTCACTTTACTTTTGAAAGACCATCATCCTTCTCAACTAATGACCCACTTTCTTGACCTTGTACTAGGTCATCAGTTGGCTGCGGTTGGGAGTTCTTTACTGTGATTGAATTTTCATTAAAATGCTGCTGCTCTGTAGCATAATATAGCATTCTATTCTGCTGCGTGTCCGTATTTTTCTTCATTTCTTCGTGAGCTGCAAATTTTCCAGCATCTTTTTTTGATGGCAGGTTCATTAAGGTAGTAAATCTGAATTTCTGTTGTTTCGTCACAGAGTATCTCTTTTTCACATTCTAATTGGGTAACAAGGTGGTTTGTTCCTTAAGTTTGCATCCAAGCTTACCTTGACTTTTGAGGTATATTTTTCTGTACCGAGTACTAGTGGGTCCCTTTGGCAAAATTTCTCAAGCAGGTCACTAGAGGGCAGCATTACGGTACAAATCATTAGGACAGGGAATTAAAGAAACCACTTCTGCTTGTTTTGCAAGTCTTCAAGAGTCCGTTGTGTATTTTCAATTCAGCAAGATGGGGTTTTAAGTAAGAGTTTTATGCAACAGGAATGTAACTCATAATCGTTTGCTACAGCTGGTAAGTGCTGCGTAATACTCATGCAGCACATCGACATGCATATAAATGTGAATGTGATCTGACTGTTTATGCCAGTGTGGTCCATATATATTGTAAATAATTCAGCAGAACTACTGAGACCAAGTAAATCGATTAAGGAGAGAGGGATTTAAAGTTACTGATCTTTAGTCCTCAAACAGGGAGGGTTTTTCAGTCGAGGTCTTAACTGTCCTAGTTTAAGAGAAACAAGGAAGGAGACATCTCAACTTCATGTTCTCAGATTGCTTATTTCTGAGCAAGTTTGCCTGATGTTTAAGTGCATGTCACGCCCTTCAGCCAGGGGACTCGATGTTTGTTGGTCAGATCCTGGGATTCAAACAGGGTTACGCCGTGCAGAGTGCATTCAGGCGAGGTGATGCTTTGGGCTGAAAAAAACGTCCGATGCTTGTTATATTTATCAAAATATATGGTAAGGTATTCCAATACATTCATATACGACGCACCACGGCTTCAAGCAAGATTGTTGTGCGGCGGTATTGAAAACCTTTATATATATAATTTAAATATCAGTATAAACAAATCCAAGTTGAAAATTACAAACCATGAAAGAAAATATCAGCTCATCGAGAAACTTAGGAAGGAGAACACTATTGTGGTGAGGAACTCAGACAAGGGTGGCAGCATTGTCCTTTAGCCCTTAGAAGAATATACTCAGTCAACTAGGAAATACAGAATGCTATAGAAAGAGTTCTCCACAAAAATTCAAAATCACTCAGGATCTTTTCTTTTCAAAACTGTTGGCATGGAAAAGTTTGGGCCTCCTTAATCTGCAAGAGTACAAGTACCTCAAAAAGGAACACCCCACTATTTGTTCCAAAGGTACATAAGGATATAAATAAGCCACCAGGTAGACCAATGATTGCGGAGTGTGATGGCCCATTGGAGAACATGTCAAAATATATAGATTTCTTTTTACAGGAATATGTTAGGAATCTCAAGTCCTATGTACAAGACACATGTGATTTCCTTCAGAAGATACGAGATATACAATGGAAACCTGAGTACCTTTTAATAGCCATGGAAGTCTCATCATTGTATACGTGTATCAGAAACCAGGATGGTATTAGGGCTGTAGAATATTTTATAGCCAATAGACCACTCAGGTACACTCAACACAACAAAATGTTACTCAATATGTTTCTTTTTTTCATTAGAAAATAATTTGTTCTTATTCAAGAATCAAATGTATCAGCAAATTCAAGGGGTAGCGATGGGGGCCAGCTTCTCCCCCAGCTATGCATGTTTATTCGTGGGCTGGTGGGAGGAGTTGGTCCTCAAAAAACAATTTGAGCATATCCATAATGCCAGCGTGGTCTGTTGGCTCAGATTCATTGACGATTTGTTTATAGTGTGGTGTGGCAGTGAGCAAAGTGTGACAGATTTTATTGCACAAATCAATGACAATGATGTGAACTTGAACTTTACGTCAGATATCAGCAAAAATCACAAACGTTCCTAGATGTGCAAGTACAAATAACCAATAACAGTTTGTCAACATCATTATACCGTAAAATGACAGCAGGCGATACAGTGTTGCATGCGTCGAGTGCTCACCCTCTCCATCTCATTAACAGCATCCCATATGGGGACATGTTATGCATTAGACACATATGCAGTGACGAGGGGGACACTGTAGTTAAACAATCAGAAAGTCAAGATCGTTTTCTGGCCAGAGGGTATAGAGCAGATACAGTGGATGCAGCTATAATCAGGTCCAGATTGAGGCCAAGGGAGGACCTGTTACAACACAGAGTCAAACCGAAAGGCAAGGAAAGAAAACCACTAGAAGAGTCCCAGGAACCTACTAGATTCATCCTAACATTATCTAGGCAGGAAAAGCAACTGAGGGCCATAGTAAGACGTAATTGGCCCATTCTTCGGGACAACCCCATAATAGGCACACACTTACCCAAAAAATCATCTATCACATATAGAAAAACCGCAAGCATGGGTAATGCATTGGTAAAAAGCAACCCAGAGGACCTAGACAGGGGGATGTGGCTAACGGCTAGAGAGGGCTCTCACAAATGTTTGACATACAAGGCCTGTAAACACGGTGTCAACAAAACTTCGTATCAGACAGCATTCAATACCAGAACACAGGTAATTAAACAACATTTAACCTGTAAATCTGAGTATGCTGTATACATTTTGAAATGCAGCTGTAACCTCAAGTACATAGGGAGTACGAAGTTGGCCGTGCACAAGAGAATACTACAGCATACACAAGCCGTCATCAATAATGATGTTAGCTATCCTGTGGCCCGACATTTTAATAAATGTCACAATAGGGACCTCAAGCATCTCAAATACTATGTCATAGATGCGATACCCATACAAAAGAGAGAGAGTAATCGGGAAGCTAAGTTGAGGTGCCTAGAAACTAGTTACATTTTACACTTTGATTCTAAGCAACCAGGGGGTCTCAATACTAGTGAGGACTTGCACACCTACCTATGATATGGAATACCTTGATATTACTAATATTGATTATTCTATATTTACACGTAAACTTCAACATATCATCAGATATAGATGGGCACCGGTTGTATATACATCTTATTCTTATTAGCTTCTGTAAACTGTATGTTTTATACTGAACATGCAAGACAAAATTATATCTTTTTTGTAGGATTTGTTATTCATGCACATATTTATTCATTTTAGACAGTTGTTTTAATATCACATGATTATAAAAGATATAGTTATATGCTTGGATATTTATGTATATATTGGGAATCAACTGAGAAATGTAATATTCCAAATATGTCTATGAATGGATCCTCTCACAACCCACCTCATCTTTCACTGTAACCATGACAATGGGGGCAGCTTCAAAACATTAAGTTAATATAGCTGCCACCGCAGGTATGTTGAGGGAATTTTAGGCATCAGCCAAATTTGCACAATTTAATTTAATCACTGACTGAGCATTGGATGATCTTCAACGTATAATGCTGTTAGTGCAAGGATAGGTGAGCCCATCACTATTTTTAGGATAATTTACACATTTTTCATTATTTATATACACTTTTTTTTAGCACTTCATCACTAAACAGGTATTTTTTGCCAAATTGGTATATGGAAATGTACAGTTTCTGTATTGTAGATAGTTCAGACAACAGGATATATGATAACAGTATTTATAATTCAACTCCACTGTATGACAGAACTATAATATATGGCAAATAGCTCCATTCAATTATACAGATGTTGGGCACCAAGACCAATAGTGAATACACTATTACACACTTTTTTTATGGGGTTACAGCACTTTAATATATAGTCAACCATAGATACAAGAAATTATAAGAAATGCAATGGTACAGGGAGGCATTGAAGCCATAATGTTCTTATGTATTTTATCAGGCATTTTACTAAATAATGAGTGTACCAGGATATATATCTATTATATTTATTATGTTTATTACAATTCCATTTGATGTATTTTCAGGATTGGAATACATTTGTAATGAATTTACGCAATATTGTGGAGCCATGGATAGTATTTTGTTTATGTCAATCAATATGGTTGCAAGCACTGGCACTTTAAGTTGGGTTTACACAGTATTAGCGATGTCATGTGATCAAGGCCGGTCATCGGCTGAAACGCATCATGGCGGACTACATGTGGGATTAAATAAAGCATTCTGCACTAGATTGGGCCTATGCTCGTATTTATCCCTTTGGAGAAGATTGGAAAGTTTACGAGGACTCTCGATATATATATATATATATATATATATATATATATTAGGGTTCACAAGTGCCAAAGCTTTAGGACGCACTCTCCATCAGCAACCTCCGTAATTAAGGCAGCAGAGTGCGTCCTAAAGCTTTGGCACTTGTGAACCCTAATATATATATATATATATATATATATATATATATATATATATATATATATATATATATATATATATATATATATATATATTTATATTTTTTTTTTTTTTTTTTTTTTTACAAAGCAATAGTTGACCAGAAAGATGTTAGGGTGTTGTACTCTGAAACAACGCTAGCCACGTGTAGCATCACAGAAAATCAGGTCATAAAATATCCATTCTAAAAGAAACTGATACGTGGATATGGGCAAGTATTCGGAAATCCAGAGAGTGAAAATGATTAAACAAGCTACAAAATACAGCGGAATATGTGGGGTAAAACTTCATGTTATGACGAGGAATGGCATAGGCTCGTCGAATTCAGGATTCAAGATGTTCTGAGGATCCTGATGCTAGGAAAAGAAGAGAAGAGAGAGGTCTGAGGCGAGATGAGTAACAGAGAAAGGTGAAAAAAGGGTTCGACTCCAAGAGATGGGAGAATTTGCTAAAATGCAGGCATGGCAGGATGGGTAGAGCGCCATGAGATCCTAACAGAAGGGCAGCGGGAGAAAAGGCACTCGAGTTGACAGGATGCAGGACTAGTCAATGTAAAGTTTAAAGAGGTATATATAGATTAATTTTGCCCTCGAGGTTTTATCTTCCCACAAAGCTATATGGGTCTCAAGGGCAGCCTTATGAGACGCTGCGTAAACTGACTCCTTTACTTGTCCAAAAGCTAGCTCCTCTATTTTTGCAGTAATTAGAGCGTTAGTTCTTTTCAGATTGAGACTGTGTAAACAAAAATCACTTGGGACTGTTTCCCTCTTTTTACGAATGGCACGGTGCTCTTCCTTGAGCATGGTGGGCATAAAAGAGGCTGAGCAGGAGGGAGTAAGAAGCAGGAGGGAGTAACAAGAAACAGACATCAGTCATAAATTCTGGTGTTTATCAAAAGGCTGATTTAAAGGATTTCCGGCCATATCTCATTTGAGAGGTATTTCACCATCTGTACTTCATTTTACCTGTGGTAGAGGCTAAAACCAAGAGCAACCCAGGGAAAGAGAACCACGAATTAAGCTTTCAGAGATAGGAGAGTGCAACTGAGAGTGTAGGAGAAAAACAAGATTTTAAACGAGTGTTTGTGTAGGAGAAAGGGCAAGGCTCCTAGAGAGATAAAAGAAAAATCAGTGAAATAACAAATGAGAGCGAGAAGTGAGTCGCAGAAAAACTAGAGAGCGGTTAGGATGAGCCAGATGGGCGAGAGCGGTTGCCGAGAAAGGTAAATCGGCGAGAAATGAAAGTATTGCCTAATATATTGAAAGAAGAGAGACAGCATTGCATTGTAACGTTTTGCCTTGGATCCTATTTTAAAACGATACGGCACTGCCAAAGGGAGCATCAAACCTGCTATCTAGAGAGTTCCTCTTTAGACACTAACTTTGGTGAGGAAGGACTAGGAGTGTTATTCACATACAGATGACACTTGAAAAGTGAAACCTATAAATACAGTGGATGTAGCGTACACTCTAAGACGCATGTTGGAAAGATACAGTGACAAAGAGACATGCAACAGGGAAGTGTGATATTGGAGGTACGAAATTAAGAAATAGCATATAGAAAGTAAGAAAGAGCCCTATGTAAAGAGCGATTGTTATAGGGAAAGGAAAGAGAATGTTAAAGGCCTTCAGGGAGCAACGTAGAAGGAGGAGAACATGATTGCTTGAGCATTATAGAGTGAGGTACACAAGTCTCTTTATACTATGCACCACTCATTGTGTGTACCTTCAAGTATTTTGTAGCCTCAAATGAAGAAGAAAAAAAATCTTCACATAACCGCTACTGTTCGTTTAAAGTGGGTCCATGGTAATGATTGAAAAATCATTTACTGCGGGCAAACTATGAGTAGATGATCTGACACTCTCACATAGTGCACTTCCTCTTGACTTCTGAATTCTAGGAAGGGGGATGGATTTTTCTTAGATCTGAGTGTTCTATATAAGTTTGTTGGCCTGTTCTTTTGTCTTCACCCTAGATGTTTGAGCGTGAGACCAAGCGGGAGAAGATCCTAGAAGCCCGGCACAGGGAGATGAGACTGAAGGAGCGCAGTAAATCTGAGCAGGGCAAGGAGGATGAGAAGCCTGAAGAGATGGTGGAAGATAACAGTGATGAACTTGTAGCTGAAGCTGAAAAGGAGTTCTTTGAATTACTGAATACTGAGATGAAGAAGACAGAGGAAGAGGAGGCCAAGAAGAAGGCAGAAGCAGCAGAGGTACATTGTTAGTCAAAATTACAGGGGCAATCAGGTGGTACTCCAGCAGACAAAGGGGTGAAGCTCCAAATAAGGAGCATAGAAGTACGTCGCCTGCATAAATGAAGTGGCCAAAAACTGACGGAGCAAGGAGGTATTTTAGTTTCCCAAAAATCAGCACCCAAGAAGAATATAGCAGCTACATTAAATAAGTAACACAGAGGGAGAGCCCCCATTTGAAAGAAGCAGAAAGATATGTCACTTGCCCAAACTGAAGACTGAATAAGAGAGGAAATGTAAAATACAAACCAAAAAGAATAACCCAGAACATAAGGTTAGTTCAATAGAGATTGGAATAGTGGAGTAGGAAGGTCTGCCAAAACCTAGTCAAAGGGGTGGAAGGAGATAAAGGGTTATTAGTTACTAGATCGAAAGTATTGGCCAAGGGTAGATAAAGGGAGTAATTTACTAATGCAGAGGGACTGGCCAAGTACAGAGAAGGAAATATAGTATGTCACAAGTCGATGAGGAGCAACTCAGAGCAGAAGAAGTAAAAAGGTATGTTACTTTTCCAAATTGAGTGGCTTAGAATCCTGATGTATTTTATTGGTAAAAAAAGAAGCAATCCAGAACTAAGGTAATAAGTGGGTACATAATGAGTCCAAAGGACAACACTTAAACATTGTAAGTAGTGGGGTGCTTTCCATCCACAGAGGTGTAGAATAGTTAGAATTCCCCAACATCGAGTATGATCTTGTTAGAACTAGGGGTCTCTAGTTGGCAGAGGTAGGTACCTTTGACCAAATAGGGACCCTTGCTTCTAAGTCAGGGAAAGGGGATTACACTACTGGATAACCCCTGCTCAGCACCCCTGGTATCTTGGCACGAGCAGCCAGGCATATCTCAGAGGCAGTGTGTTAAGCATTTGTGAACACATACAGTAATACAGTGAAAACACTACAGATGGACACCACACATGTTTTATAAAAATAAGTAATCTTTATATAGACTTAACACAAGACCACAAACGACAAAAATCCACAATACTGTACTCAAAATAGACTTAAAGATGGAAGAAGTCACTTAGTTCAAGTTGATAATAAATGCGACACAGTTCTCACAAAAGTACGTGGATGCGTAAAGCAAAACAAAAAAAAGGTTTGCAGGGATAAAGATGCGTTGGTTCCTTACTTTTGGGGGAGATGATGTGTCGTGCCTCAATGCTTGCGCAGAGTAGGGGATGCATCTTGGTCCTTACCAGAGAGGAGGTGATGCGTTGATTCTCATACTGCGTTCCGGTTACAATGCGACAAGATGGCACCTCGATGTGATGCGACAATCCGGTGCGATGCGATAAGATGGCGGCCTTGATGCGACGAAGTGAAGACGATGCGCGCACGCCCGGTGGCCGTGCGGCGAACTCTGTAACTTTGGAGCTGCGACAGGCCCTGTGACACGCTTCTCAGGTGATGCGACGGCGACCTTTGCGGCGGCGACACGCTTCACCGGTGATGCGTCGGGTAACAGCTTTGATGAAGGCACGCATCTCTGGTGATGCAGCGGTGACCTCTGCGGCGGCGACACGCTTCTCCGGCGATGCGACAGCAACAGCTGTGACAGTGACACGCTTCTTCTCATTGAGTCGCGCTTCCAGCTCCCAGCGACACGCAGGCTTCTGCAGACAGAATTCCCAGCAAGGAACTTCAGAGGGGAGCTGGTGGTGAAGTCTTTTGTCCCTGAGACTTCAGCAGGAGGCAAGCACAAGTTCAAGCCCTTTGAGTAATATTCTGCAAGATGATGAAAGTTCTTTGAAAGCTCCTTCTCCTCTCCTTGGCACTGAAGACACCACTGTAGGCCAACCCAGCAACACAGCACACTGGCAGGGGGCAGTCCAACTCCTATAGCTTCCTTGGTTCTTCTCCTTGGCAGAGGTTCATCTTGTTCCAGAAGTGATCTAAAGTCATGGGTCTGGGTCCCCATATTTATACTACTAAATCCTTTGTCCTCTGAAGGCAGGGGGGCCTGTACCTAGTCAAAAACAGTTCTGTGCAGTCCTGGAGCACTTTGTTTACAGGACTCCTTCTTTCCTTTGACAGGGTGGGCCAGGGACATTAGATGCACCACAGAAGGTGGAGCCAGCATTGTGGAAGGCAGGCACAGCCCTATTCAGACCCAGGTTCTACTCCTCCCACCACTCTACATGCAGATAGGTCTATTCAGCCCTATGATGACTCACCCTGTCTCCTGGAATCCCCCAGCCCCTGTCACTCACAAAACCTGACACACAATACACAAGCTAGCAGAGGCAGGCTGGATGGTTAGGTAAGAAAATACCTACTTCCTTAAAGTGGTATTTTCAAACACAGAATGTTAAAACCAACTTTACTAAAAGATGTATTTTATCATTCTGAGTTCAGGCACACTAAACTCGAATTTCTACCATTTCCCCTGGGTCAGTTAGGATTATAAGGTGTTGTAATCAAACTGCCCATTCTGGCCTATCGGGACTGGTAGCCTTGCAATAGTGAAAAACGAAAATGGCTGTATTTCACTATTATACAGGCCACACACACCAAGGCATGTCCTACCTTATACTTACAATGCACCCTGCCCTTGGACCTACCTTAGGGGTGTCTGATATGAAGAAAAGGGAAGGTTTAGGGACTTGTAAATGGGTGCACTTACCCAGTCAGCATGGCAGTACTAGACTGCACACAGGCTCTGCAATGGCAGGCCTGAGACACACTTTACAAGCTGCTTCTGTTGGTGGCACAACCAGTGCTACAATCCCACCAGCAGCATTTGATTTACAAGCCCTGGGCACACATTGTGCACTATACTAGGGTCTGACAAGTAAATCAAAAAACCCAATCATGGAGTCACTAAATCAATACATCAATTTAACATAGGGAGCACTTGCACTGTACACTGAATAGCAGTGGCACAGTGCCCCAATCATCTAAACCAGCAAAACATATCAAAAACAGAAGAGGCAATTAGAAAAAATGGAAGGGAGACTCACCCCAATGGTACCAGGTCTAACAGATCTCTATCCCATATGCTTGACTCTGGTCAAGCGATAATATGATTCACATCATGAAATGGCTGAGTGTATCAATATTGACTATTTCTTGTCCATGTAGTTTCCATTGTGTCTGATGGGCTGTGGTCTTCCTCTTGCGATCATCAACATTTTTGTCTCCACACTTTGCCGTTGTTCAAACTGAAAAATTATGTGGTTGAAAAGCTATAGAAGCGCCTCTGTGCACCAGTTGCAAACTGGATAGTACCGACCACATGCTATTTGAGAGTCTAGCAGTACATGCGTGTCAGTTGATGACGTTTTGCTTTTTTCATTTCAGAAGGAGATTTTGGAACAGAAGTTGTCTGAAACAATAAAGGTCAGTGATGCAGGATCATCAGAGAAGGACGTTCTACAGTAGGAGATGTACAGAGTCTCGCAGGAGCTCACAAACATTTTGTTGCAGATACCAGCATGGTGTTCTTCCTCATTTTCATTATGCACATAAATTAGGAGGTTCTGTTTTTTCCTAACCACTCAACTTCACGTACAGTGACATGGAGGTGTTCAGCTGGAGGAACAAGAAGTATGTAGTTTGAAAACCTGGTGTCCCTGAACTTTCTTTTCTAAATTGCCACCCTAAATTTCCCCATGCTCATAGTTGAGTTTGGGTGAAGGCTTGTAAGAAAACTTCCCACCATCAGGAAGGATCTACATTCAAGATTCTTGATGCTGGTGGAAAGATCAACAAGGCATGTGGCTAGACTAGGGCTTAATTATTTTCAATCTTGCAAATTTCCAACATTTTGCGTTAGGCTTTTTTATGCGATATGCCCATATTTACTTCAGAAACATACATATTACATATTTACACTAATTCCCGACATCGCATAATTTTCCATCAGTTCGGGGACAATTCCTTTTTTCATGTTATGGTGCAAGTTAGCACTATTTTGTAGTTCAAAATGCCTCCTTATGTCCATAATGGTCCTGCTTTTATGATTTGCTCATAAATTAGTTTTCCAAGCTTTGCATGTGTTCATTCAATTAAAAGCCTACACAAGTTGAAGAGTTAGGAGCATCTGCAGGTGGATAACTGCAAGTACTTGCAAGTTAGATTGTGAAAAGCACTCACACGTTGAAAGACTAGATGGATTTGTAAGTCACAGTGATATTTTGCTTTGTTTGTTTCAGAAGGAAGTTTTAGGAAATATTCCAGAGGAACCAATAATGGTCAGTTCGCGAAGCAGGATCAGTTTAGAGAAGACCGAGTAGAGTAAGACATTAACAAGCGTTGCAGACTCCCTAATGCAAATGGCCAGACATATTAGTGTGGTTTTATTTTTTCCAGTATGATTTTAGACACTTATACAGAGATAATCTTTGTCTCTAACCACTGAACTGCATTCACTCAGCACGTGTAATGATCTGAAGCTGTTCAGGCTGAGGCACTTATCACTGAATATTCCTTTTCAAACCCTACAGCATAAATGTCCCCAAGATCACAGCTATGCTTGGAGTGCACTTGATGCAAGGCACGTTACAGTATCAACACGTTACAAATATCAACCTAGAACAATTGTAGTTTTGTCATTGTATTTTACTTTCTAATGGGGAGTTTTGCCTAGAATGTTTCTATAAAATCTGTATGCTGCCATGTTGTAGGCTGCAACATGAACAAAGTGATAGATGGAAGGCTTGGATTGAACACAGCCCCTGAAAGTCTCTCAGGCCTGCATCACAGTCCATCATCACCAGGCCACCCTAGACAGAGGCCCGCATTATGCATTGTGGTGTGTCATCAAAGCCCTCTGGCTGACATTGCACTGCTGCTTCTTTACTAAATGCACATAACACGCTGACTGAGAGCTCACATGGCATAATAAAAAGCTCAGCTTCCGTTCGTGATGCATCCTAATGCCTTGGTCCCATCAATCATTAAAAGGTAAGTAAATGCTCTTGAATATGGGAGCAAATTCTTAAACAATAGACTGGAGCACTCCAACAATTTGTGTAAATAACACTGTTTGAGGACAAACACCCAGAAAAGTCACTCCATAAGTACAAGGTTCATGTGATATATGTTTCCCATCTATATTGTGTTTACCCACTTTCAGCCAAGTACATGATCTTCAGCCAGCACATGATTTGTTCCCAATGGGACTTTTTCAAGGTGTGTAAGTACAAACTGTATTTCGTCTTATTCCTCTAAAAATAATAGATTAAGTAGGATGATATAGGTGCCAGAGTACAAGTTTCTTCTAGGTGATCCCTTCTGTGGCCTATTGGAATGTTGGATTCTCCATATTAACAAATGTAGTCATCCTTGTATATTTATCATCAATATTTTCAAGCTCACAATGAAGTGGTGTTGCTATTCAGTCATGGGGGACACTGATGTAGAGTACCCTGATAAGCTCTGCCCTGTCCTTCGCAGTTAACAGATAAGGATGACTACATTTGTTACTAGGAAGAAGCAAACAAACTAATTGGCCACAGGAGAGATCACCTAGAAGAAACTCATACTCTGGCACCTATACCATCTTACTTTATCTTTTTTTATTAGACCAAAATAACAAACATCCAACATACACAAGTCAAGATATTTATTTTAAAATATTAAGCAAGTTTAGTCTATAGAAATCAATTGATGCCTTCGATTTGGGACACAGTACTTTAGATGTGTCAAAAATCAAGTATGGTGCTAGGCGCTGGGGAGATGAGGGGCCGGAAAAGCAAAGTGATACGTTGGTTTCTTACTACATACGGGAGGTGATGCGTCGGTTCCTTATTGCTAGGCCGTGCAGGGGATGCGTTGGTGCCTTACTGGTAGGGGAGGGGATGCGTTGGTTCTTTAATGGAAGGGGAGGTAAAGGGTTGGTTTCTGTACACACAACCGTAGTTCCTTACTGCGATGCAGTGTCAATGAAGAATCGATGCAGAGATACTATGTGTAGAAAATCCAGATGTGCTGTGTCTCTGCAGCAGCGGTGAAGCAGGTGCTGCATCGATTTTCCAGCCGCGATTCAGGTGCTGCGTCAATCGGAGTGGGTGTCACAGATTTTCTCTTTAGATCATCAGTTTTAACTTCCAAGGGCCCAGGAACTGGATTTAGTACCACTTGGCAAATCTGAACTCTCAGCAGAAGAGCCCAGTCCCTGGTAGATGAAGTCTTTGATGGCCCTGAGACTTCTTAACGGGAGGCAAGCACGCACAAGCTATGGAGAACCTTGGAAGCATGATACAGAAAGCAAAGTCCAGTCCTTTCACTCCCAGGACAGAAGCAGCAAGCTAGCACGAGAAAGCAACAGGCAGAGTGGCACTCCCTCCTACAACATTCAGCCCTTCTTCCTGGCAGCATGTCCTCAGTCCAGAAGTGTTCTGATTTTGGCGTGTCAGAGGTCCAATACTTATACCCCTTTCTGCCTTTGAAGTAGGCAAACTTCAAAGGAAAGTCTTTGTAGTGTACAAGACCCTGCCTTACCCTGACCTTGCTGAAGGCAGGGGGATGCAGACAGCTTTGTGTGAGGACAGGCACAGCCATATTCAGGTGTCCGTGACAACTCCTCCCACAACTGTAGCTCAGGATGGCCCATCAGCCTGGTGGTGGCCCATCAGGATATGTGTGACTGTCTAGAGTGAATGCACAAGAGCCCAACTGTCAGCCAACCGAGACGTGTATTCTACAGACAGCAGAGGCACAGAATGGTTAAGCATGAAACTGCACACTTTCAAAAAGGGCATTTTCAAACACGCAATTTAAAAAACAACTTCACCAAAAGTTGTGTTTTTAAATTGTGAGTTCAGAGACCCCAAACTCCAAATCTCTATCTGCTCCCAATAAGAAATTACACTTAAAAGATATTTTGAGGTAGTCCCCATCTTACCATAATAGAGAGATGGCCCTTGCAATAGTGAAAATCATAATTAGCCGTATTTCACCGTTAGAACTTTTAGAAACACCTACCTTTTAAATACACTGCACCCTGCTCATGGGGCTGCCTTGGGCCGACCTTAAGGATGACTTACATGCAGTAAAAAGGAATGTTTGGGCCTGACAAGTGGGTGTACTTGCAGGTCAAAATGGCAGGTCACAATGACAGTTTAAAACTGCCCTCACAGACATTGCAATGGCAGGTCTGTGGCATGTTTGCAGAGCATCTCGTGTGTGGCACAATCCGTGCTGCAGGTCCACTAGTAGCATTTGATTTAATGCCCTGGGCACACCAGATGCACTTTACTGGGGACTTACGTATAAATCAAATATGCCATTTATGGATAAACCATTCACCAACGCAATTTAGAAAGAAAAAATATGCACTTTAGCACTGGTTAGCAGTAGTAAAGTGCCCAGAGTCCCAAAGCCAACAGAAAAAGGTCAGCAAATATAAGAGGAAGAAGGCAAAATATTTGGGGATACCCCTACAAAAAGGGCCATGTCCAACAGCCCTACACAACTATTGCATTGCAACAAAAGATGCTTAAATACACAGTACCTCTATTTTAATGTGAAACCAGAATATATCTGCATCTAAGATTGTCATAGAAAAGGATAGCATGTGAATGCTAATTCAATTAATGATGGCTTTTACAATTATATTATATGCAATCTATGGCCCTTATTGTGACTACATTGAGTTTTGGACTAATATTGCATTTGATGTTTGCCTTCTCCTGTTCAGTCTTTGGGGAAGAGATTTTAATGTTGCTCCTAACCCTATCTGTACCTACACAACCCAGTTAGTCAATTCTATGCTCATGAAGACCAGAAGGGGACATTGAAAACTAGTTCCATTGAGTTTTCACTATAACTGGCAGGAACAAATAGCAGCTCCTTATGTGTTATTAAGACACCGATTCCAATAGGCGAAATGTATTTATATCATCAAAGATGGAGCTTGTCTCCGTTATGCATTGTGGGTTTCATAGAAAATAATCAGAAGACAATTTGCATTTGGATTCCACTAATGGAGTCTTAAAAAATATAAAATTCTAAAAGTTATAAACATTCAGTCATCAGATATATTCTTCCTACTTCTTCATCAATTTTGATACCTAGGTTTTAATAAGAAATGGACATATTAAAAGGCAAACTTTCCATTTGATTTCCTACATATAATATTTTACTTTGACAATCCATACAGAGATTGGTACAATTTATAATATGTTTCAACCAACACATTTTTGGTAACTTCCGGTCACTTTATCAAGGCTGGAAACAGAAAAAGGCATAGGAAGGAAAACAAAAAATGCAGAAAATATGAGCCAAAACTTGGTTAAGTAATTGCATACAACCTAATAGTATTCTTAGAACATTAGCTTTTTTTTTAAACGTATGTTGATGATATCAGCACATTTATTGATTAGGGTATCCAATAATAAAGATACTTAGCAAGAGTGGAACAATTTTAGCCATTTATGAAAAAATTCCTAATTTCATGGAGCAATCCATACCATCATCTTCATGACTGCTTTCTATATTATTTCTCAAATTATTCTCAAATCCTGCATTTTTAAATTAAATTTTATAACTATACACTTCATAAACGATTTTCTTGCTGCTGTGGAGCTGATAGGAAATGGCAGCTGTTCTCAAATTAGGTTTTCAGCTGGCCTGACAGATCCCCAAAGGCGATGATCTACCCTCCACGTTAGAGGAGCACCCGCAAGTTTAGATGTCCCTCACGAGGCAGCAGGGGACCTCTGTGCCTTAATAGGAGTAGCCGGTGCAGTGGCTTTGCTGGAGGTTGTAAACTTTGCAGAGAGGGCACCATGTATAACACACCTGCTTGGAAAAGGCTTTTTGTTTTCAAGAAACTCCCAAATCAGGAGCTGGTTTCTTGACAATAAAAAAACTATGGCCAAGAAACGATGGAGTTAAAAGGGATGTTACGTTTTCAACTAGAGTGGCTGAGAACAGAAGCGAGCTCTCTTACAAGTCCTAAAAGAGCAGAACAGAACATAGGGAATGAGGTGGTACATGACGTGTGCAAGGTAAGCAAGTACAACAATGGAGACAGGGCGATACATTCATTCCATCAAGTAAGTGGACTGGTAGCGTATTCCCCACCACTTAACTGGATCTTCTTCGTGTGATTCTTTTCATCGCTAATTACATGTCTTTGTGCATTGGGGTTTCGATTTAGTTGGATGTGCAGTAGCCGTCCTGTCACAATTTGCCCATACATGAAAAGTTTGCATGTCTTTGTCTGGTAGAAAACGTGTGCACCTGCAAGTGGGATTACTGTAAGAACTTGCAAGATTGCCAGTTTAGGGCATACAAGTTGAAAGGTCATAATCATGTCTAAGTGAGATTCTGACATTTTGCTCTGTTCATTGCAGAAGGAAGGCTTAGAACAGGAGCCAGAGGAGCCAGTGAAGGTCAGTTTGTGAAGCAGGTTTCGTTTAGAGAAGGCCATCTCCCCAGTAGGGCATGCAGAGAGCTTCAGAGACTGCTGAATCACATCTCACTACAGCTATCAGCATGGTGCTTTTTCTGTGTGAGGTTGTGCAAATATATATGTACCCTTCTTTGTTGCTATCTGCTCAACTGCACTCATTAGGTGCATGTAAAGATCTTGAGCTCTTGATGCTCAGGCATGGGGTGCATCTAATTGCAATCTAGGTATGTCTGTACGTGTCCCATCACATTGGACACACTAGATTTCTCCCAGCTTGCAGATGAGTTTGAAATGTACAGTATTCTGGAAGAAACAGCATAAACACTTACAAATATCAACCATTATGGTGTCTCCACGTTCAAAAGTGGAGCTTCACTTGGAATGCATTTTTAAAACCCATAAGTACTGGGTGTGCCATCACTGGATCGGTACTGCATATTCATTGCATTTTATACATTTTCAGGGCAGGGCAAGCAAACCTTTTTTGTACTCGAGCAGAGTTGATTTTAAATCCAGATAATTGGGTTTCACCTATTTTTTGTTTTTCTTCAGCTTATACTTTTTCACTTAGTTTTCACCTGTAGAAGGCTCAGGGGGGAACAGAAACTGTCTTGCAAAATCCATTAAACTGGATGTGTGATTCTGCTACATATGATGCACTAGCAATATTCTAGCATTTGATAGTACAAACTGTATATAAAATGAAGGTGAGTAATTTCATGAAAATTGCGCATATTTCACATCGAAAATATTTTACAGTTCTCCTGACTGCTTCAAGTTCCTCACTGATATATATTATTTCTTGAGCAGTGGATCACTTATTGATTCACATGCTTTAAAAATTGGCTGTAATCAGGCCTGCAACCCTTGGTATATTACAAATAAAGAAGAATTGGGGAAATATATTTATATAATCAAAGGTGGAGCGTGTCTCTCTTTGCATTGCGGGTTTCGGGAAAAATGATCAAAAGACAATTATGCATTTAGACACCACTAATGGAGTCTTAAAGAAAACATAAACGTCTAAAGTTGTAAACATTCAGTCATCAGATGTATTCTTCACACTACTTATTTTGATACATATGTTTCACCAATAATTGGACATTTTAAAAGGCAAACTTTCCATTTGATTTCAACATATAATATTTTACTTTGACAATTCATACTGAGATTGGAACAATTATTTACAACCCCTGGTACTATGTTTCAACCAGCACATTTTTTGTAACTTCCGGTCACTTTGTGAAAGCCGGGAACAGAAAATGACATAGGAATAAAAACAATAAAATAAGAGCCAAAACACGATTAAGTAACTGCATACAACGTAATATTATTCTTAATGAACATTACTTTTTTAAAAACGTTTGTGGATGATATTAGTATCGTTATTGATTTGGGTATCCAATAATGAAGAGACATAGCAAGAGTGGAACAAATCTAGCCATTTATAAAAAGATTCTTAATTCAATTACATGAATCAATCCAAACTGTCATTCTCACAATTACTTTCTATATTATTTCTAAAAATCTTCTCATGTCTTGCATTGTGAAACAAATTAGAATTTTATAAATCTACATTTCATAAACGATGTCCTTGCTCCTGTGGGGCTATTAGGAAATGGCAGCTGTTCTCAATTTCGGTTTTTCTCTGGCCTGACAGATCCCCAAAGGCTATGGTCTCTCCTCTACGTTGGAGGAGATCCCACGGGTTTAGAGGTGCCCCACGAGACAGGAGGAGACCTCTGTGCCTTCACTGGAGCAGCCAGTGCAGTGGCGTTGCTAAAGGTTTTTAACTTTGCAGAGTGGGCACCATGTATGTTGCATCTGCTTGGAAAAGTTTTTTTTGTTTTCAAGAAACTCTCAAATCTGGAGCTGGTTTCTTGACAATAAAAAAACTATGTCCAAGAACTCATGGAGTTAAAAGGGATGTTACTTTTTGAACTAGAGTAGCTGAGAACAGAAGCGAGCTCTCTTACTAGTCCTAAAAGGGCAGCACAGAACATAAGGAATGAGGTGGCGCATGACATGTCCAAGGTAAGCCAGGACAACGACTGGAGACAGTCCGAATGCATTGAGTCCGTCTAGTCATTGGACTGGTAGCGTATTCCCCACCATTTAACATGATCTTCTTCTGTGAATCTTGGTAATGCTTATTACATTTCTTTGTGCATTGGGGTTTTGATTTAGTTGGATGTGCAGTAGCTGTCCTCTCACAATGGGCCCAAACATGAAAACTTTCCATGCTTTTGTCTAGTAGAAAACGTGTGCGTCTGCAAGTGGGATTACTGTAAGAACTTGCAAGATGGACAGCTAAGGGCATATACACGTAAAACGTTTGTTAGAAAAACCCCACTCCCACACCGGAAGGGTGGTGGTAATGGGATTTTTCCAGACATACACTGTGGTAGCTTGGCTCGAGTGGTCAGGGGTCAGGCACCGTGTTAAGCATACGACATACCCACACAATAACCATGCGTGCATCCGTTCCAAAAACGACACTACACCTTAAAAATTATACTGAAAATATATCTCTTTATCTTCTTTTCTCTTAGTTGCTGATTAAATAAATAATAATACAATCACAGTACACAAGGCTTCTTCTGAAAAAGTGCAGGTCAAATAAATAATAACACTTTACAGGTGCGATAAATAGGATCAGGTCAAATAAATACTGTGAGGCAATAAATACTGTGCAGGAATAAGTTAGCTCAGGACAATAAATACATCACAGGAATAACTTAGATAAATACAATAAATACAGTACCCTCAATAAATAATATCAGCCAACAATGACATTTGTAAAATCAGATCACATTTAAAATACTATGGGCTGATTTGGCCCAGTCACAGCTTGTGGTTAGGTGGATGGCCTGAGGGGTATACTCCCTGGCTTGGACAAGGCTGAGGCCTAAACTGAGGTAGATCAAGGGGGAATCTAGAGATCTGGCTCTCCCACACTACACAACCCCTCTGTATTAGTCTCAGCTCACCCCTGGCACAATCAAGCTGGTTCCAGCACCTCTCTAGCCCCTAGGATGGTTTCTTAGGGCTTCACAGGGCCTTAGGCGCCCTCTATTCCACTTACTGCCCTTTTTATGTAGTTCCGATGCCGCTGGAGTTGTGTCGACGCCGTGAGGCGGTTCCGGTTCGATGTCGGCGGCCTCGGCGCAATGACAGTTCTTGACGACGCCGGTAGGCGGTTCCGGTTCGATGTCGGCGGCCTCGGCTCGATGTCGACCTCCGGTTCGATGACGTCGGGCAGTCTTGGCTCGATGTCGACTTCCGCCGGCTCCGGTTCGATGTCGGCGGCCTCGGCTCGATGTCGACCTCCGGTTCGATGACGTCGGGCAGTCTTGGCTCGATGTCGACTTCCGACGGCTCCGGAGTGCGATCTCCACTCCCGACCTCCGGTGCTCCTTTCCTCAGGTTCCGGCGACTCCGGAGTGCGACCTCCACTCCCGACCTCCGGTGCTCCTTTCCTCAGGTTCCGGCGACTCCGGAGTGCGATCTCCACTCCCGACCTCCGGTGCTCCTTTCCTCAGGTTCCGGCAACTCCGGAGTGCGACCTCCACTCCCGACCTCCGGCACGATTCTCTTCAGGTTCCGGCGACTCCGGAGTGCGATCTCCACTCCCGACCTCCGGTACGCTTCACCTCGGTCTCCGGCGACTCCGGAGGGCGGACTTCACTCCCCCGTCGACGCCGCTCACTCGACCTCGGGTGACTTCCTCCTCGACCTCTGGTACTCTCCACGACCTCCGTCGGCGCCCTCTCTCGACCTCTGGCGGCTCCGGGTACGACGTCTGCTTTCCAGTCAGCGCCGCTTCTCCACCTCGGGCTCCAGGTCTCTAGGCTTCTCGAAGTCGGACTTCAGGTAGTTACCAGTAACCAGGTCAGGTACTTGCTGTTCTTTATTTTTAAGGCCTGTTCCTGCTATCCAGGTCCTCAAGATGGTTTTTCGTGCTTTCTCCCACACAGGGCTCCAGGCTGGGCTCAGTCAGTAGGGACTAGTATCAAGGGTGGGTTTATGGACCCCACTCCAGGCACAAGTTTCCACCCCTGCTGCCTCACTCCTTCCTCCTTCAGGTTTCTGCTGCTCTCTCTTCACCAGTCAGGTGCCAACTGCCAGCTCCAACTGTCAACTCTGGCTTAGCTTCCCAACATTCCAAACCGCCTCCAACTGTCACAGGGTTCCAGAATGTTGCAGAAGGTTCTAGTAGGTTCCAGTGGGTTCTTATGATGTCACAGGTGGCCACCATTTTGTGCTCCAGGCCCTCAGACAGAAGTTCCAGGGGTAGATAAAATGGCTCCCTGAATCTGCATCAATACTAAAAAGTCTGGTGGTTCCCAAAAAGGAAAAAATACTAACAGGGTTTGAGGCAAAAGTGGGACAAAATAAATAATGATGAGGAGGGACCACCCAAAGGGCTGACAGGTCTAACACGCGTCCCCCCCAGCTGAAAGTGGGGAGAGCTACCCAACCCCTTGGGAGTTCTCATCACTAAGGCGGAAATACCTTGAGAGACCGTCTGCATTGGCGTGGTCCACTCCAGGCCGATGTTCCACCTGAAAGTCCATTCCCTGTAGGGAAATAGACCACCTCAACAACTTGGGATTCTCCCCCTTCATCTGCATCAGCCAACAAAGGGGTCTGTGGTCGGTCTGAACCAGGAAGTGCGAGCCAAACAGGTATGGCCGCAACTTCTTCAGAGCCCATACCACTGCAAAGGCTTCACGCTCTATTGCACTCCACTTCTGTTCCCTGGGAAGTAGTCTCCGGGATAGGAAGACCACGGGTTGATCCAGACCCTCTTCATTGAGTTGCGATAACACTGCCCCAATGCCATGTTCTGATGCATCTGTCTGGACAATGAACTTCTTGGAAAAGTCTGGGGCCCTTAAGACCGGGGCCTCGCACATGGCTTGCTTCAGCTTCACAAAGGCCTGCTGACAAGCCTCCGACCAGACTACCCGTCGAGGTTGTTTCTTGGACGTGAGCTCCGTGAGGGGGGCTACGATGGTACCGTACCCCTTCACGAAGCGGCGGTAGTATCCCGGGAGGACCAGAAAAGCTCGGACCTCAGTCTGTGTCTTGGGGGGTTCCCAGGCCATGATGGCCTCGATCTTCGCCTGGAGGGGTTGCACCGCTCCCCTGCCCACCAAGTGTCCAAGGTACACTACCGACCCCTGCCCGATCTGGCACTTGCTGGCCTTGATCATCAATCCAGCTTGTCTCAGGGCCTGGAGAACAGCTTGCAGGTGACGCAAGTGATCCTCCCAGCTGTTACTGAAGACGGCTATGTCATCCAGATAAGCAGCAGAGAAACTCTCCATTCCGGTGAGGATCTAGTTTACCAGGCGCTGAAACGTGGCAGGTGCGTTCTTGAGCCCAAAGGGCATCACACAGAACTGGTAGTGGCCATTGGGCGTGGAGAAGGCTGACCTTTCCCTTGCTCCATCAGTCAAAGAGATCTGCCAGTACCCAGAAGTAAGGTCAAAGGTACTTAGATATTGGGCAGCTCCCAGCCGGTCAATCAATTCATCCGCCCTAGGGATCGGATGAGCATCAGTTTTAGTTACTGAATTCAGTCCCCGGTAGTCCACACAGAACCTCAGTTCCGGTTGGGCACCCGGTGGTGCAGCTTTTGGTACTAGTACCACCGGACTGGACCAGGGGCTGCTAGAAGGTTCGATCACTCCTAGCTCCAGCATCTTAGTGACTTCACTGTGAATGCTGGCCTTCACCTTGTCTGACATCCGGTAGATCTTGGACTTCACAGGTGGGCTGTCTCCTGTGTCCACGTCATGGACGCACAGGTGAGTCCTACCCGGGACAAGGGAGAACAACGAAGAGTACTGTCCCAGGACCTGGCGGCAGTCCTCCTGCTGTTCAGGAGTTAGAGATGGGGAGAGAATCACTCCCTCCACCGACCCATCCTTCTCTTGAGACGCAAACAAATCGGGGAGAGGCTCGCTTTCCGCGTCCTCTGCTCTGTCAGTCACCATCATCAAGATGACTTCGGGCCTCTCGTGGTGGGGTTTGAGGCGGTTGGCATGCAGCACCCGTAGGGGCTGACGAGGGGTCTTAAGATCCACCAAGTAGGTAGCCTTACCCTTCTTCTCCAATACCTCAAAGGGTCCTGACCAGCGATCCTGGAGGGCGCTGAGCTCTCCTGGTTCGATCACCCACACCTTCTGGCCAGGCTCCAACTCCACCGGGTGAGCGTTGTGGTCATACCACGCCTTCATTACTGCTTGGCTGGCTTCCAAGTTGTCAGAAGCTTGCTTCCACAACTTAGCCATTTGGCTCCGGAAGGCCAGCATGTAGCTCACCACATCCTGGGGAAGCTTTGTGGGAGTTCTTTCCCATCCGTCTCTCACCAGGTTGAGAGGTCCACGTACAGGGTGCCCATACAAAAGCTCGAAGGGGCTGAAGCCCACTCCCGTCTGTGGCACTTCCCTGTAAGAAAAGAGTAGACAGGGTAGGAGGACGTCCCATTTCCTCCGCAGGCTTTCAGGCAGACTTCTGATCATGCCTTTCAAGGTTTTGTTAAACCTCTCCACCAGACCATTGGTCTGGGGGTGGTAAGGAGTTGTGAACCGGTAGGTCACTCCACACTCCTTCCACATGGCCCGCATGTACGCTGACATGAAGTTGGTCCCCCTGTCGGACACAACTTCCTTGGGAAAACCCACTCGGGTAAAGATTCCCATCAGGGCCCTAGCCACAACAGGTGCTGTTATGGTCCTCAGAGGTATTGCCTCTGGGTACCGTGTGGCATGATCCACCAAAACCAGGATAAACCTGTGACCAGCTGACGTTGGCGGATCTAACGGACCCACAATGTCGATGCCCACCCTTTCAAAGGGGGTGCTAACGACAGGAAGTGGTTCCAGGGGAGCTTTCAGCTTCACCCCTGTTTTCCCACTGGCTTGGCAAGACACACATGTCCGGCAGTAGGTATCGGACGACACTTTCATTTGAGGCCAATAAAAGTGTGGGACAAGACGGGCGAAGGTCTTGTCTTGCCCCAGGTGTCCTGCCAATGGGATCTCGTGAGCCAACTCCAGAAGGAAGGCTCGATAACGTTGAGGGACTACCAAGGCTCGTGACGATCCATGTAGGGGTGCCTTGGGTTCACTGTAGAGGAGGCCATCCTCCCAGTAAACACTGTAGTTCCCTTCAACGTTCCCTGCTGCCTGGGCTGCGGCCTGACGCCTCAGCCCCTCAAGGGTAGGGCACTCCCTCTGGCCCTGGCAGAATTCCTCCCTGGACGGGCCTCCCTCCACGTGCCACTCGGCCGGGATGGGTAGGTCCTCCAGTTCGGTGACATCCCCCACCGCAGACTCCTGGTCCACCACCTCCGGTGGCCTATCCGTCCTACGGGGTGTGGACGCCGAGGCAGGCTCCTCCTGTCCTCGGTTCTTCCCTTGACTGGCAGCTGGCTGGGCCTTTGTTCCAGGCTCCAGCCTGAACGAACTCCCTCTCCGGGTAGTCGCGGACCTTGTGCTCACACAGGCCCAGTCAGGTGTACCCAGCATCTCAGTATTAGTCCGGTATTCCACCTCCTTCCAAGCATTGTGCTCCATGTCATTCCCCAGTAGACAATCGACTGGCACGGCAGGGCTTACGGCAACTCGAAGTGAACCTGCAACCCCCCCCCATTCAAAGGGAACCTCGGCCACTGGATAGTGGCCTGTTCTGCCGTCAGCCATCGCGGCTGGGTGGAGTACATCGGGAATTACCTGCTCTGGAGACACCAGTTGGCTACGTACCATAGTCATACTGGCTCCTGTGTCTCTCAGAGCCTCCCCTCTTTGGCCGTTGATGGTGACCCACTGCCCATACTTTACGGTATTTGCGGGCACCTGGATCTTAGGAACCATCTCCCGTTCTCCCAGGGACACTAAAGTGACACCCGCCCACTCCCTTCCCTTAATTAAAGGCATCTCCTCCCCGAGCACTACACTAGCTACTCCGGGGGTCTTTCCTCCAATGGGAGGGGGTGGTCGTTTCGGGCACTTCGCATCTCCCTTGTAGTGTCCAACACCACCGCACTCGTAGCAATGGACAACCCTTGGCTGCTGACTCTGGCCAGGATTAGGGTTTCTGGGTGGGTTAGCCCTAGGGGTGAATCCTGTTCCCTTTCCTTGGAAATTATTTTGGGGGCCTTTGGAGAACTCCTTTTTCTTTTCCCCTCCCTCTTTCTTCTGGGGGGCGCCCTGTCCGGCCTTTTGAGTATCCCCTCCAGTCCCCCTTGTGGACACCCGGGTACTAGCCCAAATGTCCGCCTCCTCAGCAAGCTTCCGGGGATTGGTCAGCTTGCTATCCACCAGGTGTTGACGCAGTTCAGGGAAACATTTTTCGAGCAGGTGTTCCTACAGTACTAAATCAAACAACCCCTCGTAGTTCCTCACTTCACTGCCCTGAATCCAACCCTCTAGTGCCTTCTTTGCATAGTCCAGGAAGTCCACCCAATTCTGTGTGCCCAGTTTGTGACTACCCCGGAACTTCTGTCTGTACTTTTCGGGTGTTAGTCCAAACTTTCTTATGAGCGCCAACTTCATGGTGGGGTAGTGGGTCTGCTCATCCTCCTCTAGGGCCAATAATGCATCCCTACCAGCTGGAGGCATGTACTTGTACAATCCCCCTCCCCAGTACTTCACTGGAACCCCATGGGCCCTTAACGAGACCTCATAGGCCGCTAGCCACTTGGCGATATCGTCACCTACTCCATAGCTAGCTACTATGTCCTTTGGCAGGTAGGGTTTGGGTTCCCTGGTGAACTCTCTTTCTTCGCTGCCACCATTAGGAACAGGGTGTGCCCTAACTCTTAGGATATGAAGATCTATCTCTTTCAGCCTTAGCTCATGAGCCATCCTCTGTTCCTCCTTCTCCTTCTCCAGCCTTGCTAAGTCCCATGTGAGCTGTCTTTTCTCCCTCCGGTCTGTTAACTCCACTTCAGACAAGCCACCGCTAGAGGCACTGCTGCCCTTCCTGGAAATGGTTCTGGGCCCCGCGACTAGGTTCCCCACCTCAGGTTGGTACAAACCAGCTCCCTCACTGTCGGGCTCTCTATCCCTGTCCTCCTCCTCAGCCTTGCTTTCTCATCGTGCCTCCCCCCAAGCCCTTAAGCTGGTTTGGAGTGCACCCTTCTTTGCTCCTGGGGGACAATACACCCCCTCCCGCTGACAAAACTCCCTGAGTTGGGCCACAGTATAGGTTTCCAGGTCTTCTAGCACAAACTCCATTTTGCCCACTCAGGTCAGAGGACAGTTATTTGCAGAAGCTATGCAGGGGGGTACCTTATATAATACCTCCTCCCACCACCAGAGTAAATTTGGAAAAACAAAAACTCACAATTAGGAAGGCCGCTTTGAGAAAACTCCAGGTGTAGGCCTATGGACTACCCACAGTTATTGTCGAGTATACGTAGGCACAGCTCAATCCCGCCGCTGAACACCAATTATGTTAGAAAAACCCCACTCCCACACCGGAAGGGTGGTGGTAATGGGATTTTTCCAGACATACACTGTGGTAGCTTGGCTCGAGTGGTCAGGGGTCAGGCACCGTGTTAAGCATACGACATACCCACACAATAACCATGCGTGCATCCGTTCCAAAAACGACACTACACCTTAAAAATTATACTGAAAATATATCTCTTTATCTTCTTTTCTCTTAGTTGCTGATTAAATAAATAATAATACAATCACAGTACACAAGGCTTCTTCTTAAAAAGTGCAGGTCAAATAAATAATAACACTTTACAGGTGCGATAAATAGGATCAGGTTAAATAAATACTGTGAGGCAATAAATACTGTGCAGGAATAAGTTAGCTCCGGACAATAAATACATCACAGGAATAACTTAGATAAATACAATAAATACAGTACCCTCAATAAATAATATCAGCCAACAATGACATTTGTAAAATCAGATCACATTTAAAATACTATGGGCTGATTTGGCCCAGTCACAGCTTGTGGTTAGGTGGATGGCCTTAGGGGTATACTCCCTGGCTTGGACAAGGCTGAGGCCTAAACTGAGGTAGATCAAGGGGGAATCTAGAGATCTGGCTCTCCCACACTACACAACCCCTCTGTATTAGTCTCAGCTCACCCCTGGCACAATCAAGCTGGTTCCAGCACCTCTCTAGCCCCTAGGATGGTCTCTTAGGGCTTCACAGGGCCTTAGGCGCCCTCTATTCCACTTACTGCCCTTTTTATGTAGTTCCGACGCCGCTGGAGTCGTGTCGACGCCGGTAGGCAGTTCCGGTTCGATGTCGGCGGCCTCGGCTCGATGTCGACCTCCGGTTCGATGACGTCGGGCAGTCTTGGCTCGATGTCGACTTCCGCCGGCTCCGGTTCGATGTTGGCGGCCTCGGCTCGATGTCGACCTCCGGTTCGATGATGTCGGGCAGTCTTGGCTCGATGTCGACTTCCGACGGCTCCGGTTCGATGTCGGCGGCCTCGGCTCGATGTCGACCTCCGGTTCGATGACGTCGGGCAGTCTTGGCTCGATGTCGACTTCCGACGGCTCCGGAGTGCGATCTCCACTCCCGACCTCCGGTGCTCCTTTCCTCAGGTTCCGGCGACTCCGGAGTGCGACCTCCACTCCCGACCTCCGGCACGATTCTCTTCAGGTTCCGGCGACTCCGGAGTGCGATCTCCACTCCCGACCTCCGGTACGCTTCACCTCGGTCTCCGGCGACTCCGGAGGGCGGACTTCACTCCCCCGTCGACGCCGCTCACTCGACCTCGGGTGACTTCCTCCTCGACCTCTGGTACTCTCCACGACCTCCGTCGGCGCCCTCTCTCGATCTCTGGCGGCTCCGGGTACGACGTCTGCTTTCCAGTCAGCGCCGCTTCTCCACCTCGGGCTCCAGGTCTCTAGGCTTCTCGACGTCGGACTTCAGGTAGTTACCAGTAACCAGGTCAGGTACTTGCTGTTCTTTATTTTTAAGGCCTGTTCCTGCTGTCCAGGTCCTCAAGATGGTTTTTCTTGCTTTCTCCCACACAGGGCTCCAGGCTGGGCTCAGTCAGTAGGGACTAGTATCAAGGGTGGGTTTATGGACCCCACTCCAGGCACAAGTTTCCACCCCTGCTGCCTCACTCCTTCCTCCTTCAGGTTTCTGCTGCTCTCTCTTCACCAGTCAGGTGCCAACTGCCAGCTCCAACTGTCAACTCTGGCTTAGCTTCCCAACATTCCAAACCGCCTCCAACTGTCACAGGGTTTCAGAATGTTGCAGAAGGTTCTAGTAGGTTCCAGTGGGTTCTGATGATGTCACAGGTGGCCACCATTTTGTGCTCCAGGCCCTCAGACAGAAGTTCCAGGGGTAGATAAAATGGCTCCCTGAATCTGCATCAATACTAAAAAGTCTGGTGGTTCCCAAAAAGGAAAAAATACTAACAGGGTTTGAGGCAAAAGTGGGACAAAATAAATAATGATGAGGAGGGACCACCCAAAGGGCTGACAGGTCTAACAACGTTATAATCATGTCTAAGCGAGATTGTGATATTTTGCTCTGTTTATTGCAGAAGGAAGGCTTAGAACAGACACCAGAGGAGCCAGTGCAGGTCAGTTTGTGAAGCAGGTCCCCTTTAGAGAAGGCCATCTCCCCAGTAGGGCATGCAGAGAGCTTCAGAGACTGCTGAATTACATGTCACTACAGATATCAGCATGGTGCTTTTTCTGTTTGAGGTTGTGCAAATATATATGTACCCTTCTTTGTTGCTATTTGCTCCACTACACTCATTAAGTGCATGTAAAGATCTTGAGCTGTTGATGCTCAGGCATGGGGTGCATCTAATTGCAATCTAGGTATGTCTGTACGTTTCCATTCAAATTGAACACACTAGATTTCTCCCAGCTTGCAGATGAGTTTGAAATGTACTGTATTATAGAAGAAACAGCCTAAACACTTAGAAATATCAACCATTATGGTCTCTCAATGTTCTAAAGTGGAGCTTCACTTGCAACGTATTGTTGAAAACCATAAGTAATGGGTTTGTCATCACTGGATCGGTACTGCATATTAATTGCATTTTAAGCTTGTTCATCCTAGGGAAGCAAACCTTTTTTGTACTCGAGCAGTATTGTGTGTAAATCCAGATAATTGGGTTTCACATCATTTTAGTTTTTCTTCTGCTTATACTTTTTCACTTAGTTTTCACTTGTATGAAGCTGGGGGAAACAGAAAATTAAACTGGATGTGTGATTCCGCTATATGTGATGCACAAGCAATATTCTAGCATTTGGCTTTACAAAATGTGTGGAAAGTTAGTGGAGAGCAATACCTGTGTACAGTTTCAACTCAGATGACCACCAAAGCATATTTCACTTAATGTGAGCAATTTCATGAAAAATGTGCATCTTAGACATGGAAAATATTTTACAGTTTCTCCTGCTCAGAGTTCCTCTCTGATTTCTTTTATTTCTTGAGCAGTGGATCACTTATAAATTTACAACTTTAAAATATTGCCTATAATCAGGCCTGCAACCCATGGTATACTACACATAAAGAAGAATAGTTGAAATATATTTATGTAATCAAAGTTGGAGCTTGTCTCCTTTTGCGTGTGGGTTTCACAGAAAATGATCAGAAGACCGCTATGCATTTGGACTCCACTAATGGAGTCTTAAAAATATAAGTGTCTAAAAGTTGTAAACATTCAGTCATTATATATATTTTATATACTGTCTCATCAATTTTGATGTGTAAGTTTCACCAATAATTGGACATTTTATTTTTTTATTACGGTTTTATACATATCTCAGGCAGAAACCTGTACAATAAACCAGAAAACAAATCAGAGACTCAGGCGTAACATCCTAGCCCACCAATATGAAGAAATGGTACACATTGTCGTTGTTCCTCCCATCCATCCGAATCTCCCCCACATTACACAGCAGGTTCAATCCGGCGCAACATTCTATTCTGTATTTGTGGACAGCATGTAGGCTATATATGGGGCCCAAAAGTATTTTGGTCTGTATGTTAGAGGAAGCTAGCTGTTCAGCATATGTTTCCAGTCGAGCCTTACAGATCATGTAACCAATCAGCATGTCGTGGCACTCTCCTCCCTCCCCAACATATTGACGCTCTGCATTTGGCCATTAGCAGTGACACCGCTACTAGTTTGCGTATCGTTGGCGTAAACGATTTAATAAGGTCCAGTAGACGTATTGAGGGGTTGCAATCTATTTGCATCTCCACCATTTTGGATAGGGTCTGTGTAACCTGCTTCCAGTACCCAAACACTGGGCCACACGTCCATGCCAGGTGCAAGAATTCCACCTCGGCAGCCATGCACTGCACGCACTTTGGCTCTGATTGCAACCTAAATATATGAAGCAGGAGGGGGGAGTATTACCCCTGCTGCAAATATTTAAAATGGGTTGTCTTGAGATTGCAGTTGGGTGTAAGCCTGTCCAGTAGAACACAGCAGAATTCCCAGTCTGCCTGCGTTATTGGGGTGTCCAGGACCGTGTCCCGCCTCTCCTTGGCCCTGTCTATGGGCCCACATCTCTCACCCTGGGAGGAGCTGTATAGTTTAGTAAAAATTGTTTTACAATCAGCACATGAGAGCAGAATCTGTAGTGAGGACAGCAAAGGTGGTTCTTGGGGAAAGCAGGGGTATAGTGCTTTCATTGCTGCCCTTAGTCTATAGTATAGAAAGCTCTGCATAGGGGTGCATCTCCGGCCTACCCCAAACTCGATGAGTGTGAGGAAAGATCACGCAGGGAAAGCATCACCCATAGTCCTCACCCCCACCTCCTGTAAAATGGTTAGTGCCCCTTTCTCCTTTGTGACTGATAGGGAAGGGTGGTGTATTAGTGGTAATAACGTTGTGTTTCGTGGAGTTTTGTGTGCGCGTGTTGTAATTGCTTGCCATGCTCTAGTTGTGCTATACACTAGGTCAAAAGATGTAAGGTTTTTTTGATGGCCACACGTGCGGCAATATCGCATTAAGGTGAAATGGTTGGGCTTCATTGTGTTAAACAGCAGTGTCTGCCATGTACCGTTGGGGGTGATACCAATAGTGAGCGATATGGGCCTGAGCACACAAGTAATATAGATAGAAATCCGGAGCGGCGAACCCTCCTTGAAAATAGAGACGTGTGAGCATCTGCCATTCCGATTCTAGGCTGTGTACCAGCCCATGTGAGAGTCGTCAAGCAAGATTGCAATGTTTTAAAAAATTCCTGTGTTAATGCGATGGGGATATTGACAAACAGCTATAAATATTTGGGTAGCACGACCATCTTTATGATTGCTAGCCTGTCCGCTAGTGAGAGGGGTAGACGAATCCAGCGAGCTAGCTGATCTCGCAGTTTCGTTACGGATGTTCCATAGTTTTGGCGTATTAAATCTTCTGGATCACAATGTATCCAGATCCCCAGATATTTTAGGGGTCCGTACAACATTCCAGTGGGGGGTACTCTAGCACATGTGGAGCCGTGGCAGGGGTCAATGTAAAGATGACCAATTTAGTCCAATAGATAGTTAAACCAGAGTGCCATTCGTACTTTACATACTTCCTCACCGTCGGATCTAGGTTTACACCAGGTTCCCTCACATACACCACCATATCGTCAGCATAGAGTGAGATGGCTAGGGGATGTTGGCGGAAGCGCAAAGCTGCAGATGAGTGCTTATGTCTGATAATGCATGCGAGGGGCTCCAGCGGCAAGGCAAATAAGATTGGGTAGAGCAGGCAGCTCTGTTGCAATCCCCTATATATTTGCATGGGGTCAGAGGTTACATTGTTAATGCGGACACAAACGACCAGGTCTGTGTACAGCAACCTAATCCAGTGCAGAAATGCTGATGGCATCCCCATTTTGGCCAGCACAGTAAACATGTAGAACCATTGTATGGAGTCAAATGCCTTAGCGGCGTCCAGGAAATCAGCCGCAGCCAGCAGCGCGGGGTTTAGCTGGTGAAGAGCTGTAAAGAGGGGGCTAAGATTATGAGCAGTGGACAAAGCAGGAATGAGCCCCCTCCTGGTCCGGCAATACCAGTGACTGTAGCAACCATTGCATTCGGGACACAATGATTTTTGCTAATATTTTAACGGCAGTGTTAATAAGGCGACAACGGGCGATATGAATCCACTTTTTTGGGCGGTTTCCCTGGTTTCAATAGCATGATTAACAATGTTCCCGTAGCATGGGGGATAGAGATTGACTGTCATATGCTTCTTGATACATTTTATGGAGGTGAGGTGTAAACAGGTCTGAGAACGTCTTGTAAAACTCACCTGGGAGGTCCCCTCCTCCCCCAAGGAGATTTCAAGTTTGGTAACAAACAAGTGGCCTCGCTCACCAGGGTCCCAGTCTGCAGTGCCAGAAACAGCAGCACTAGGGAGTGATCCGACAGTTTCCTGGACAGGTGATATCCATCTTGGACCCATGTTCTAGCCTCCCTGGTCACTAGCCAGTAATCCAGTCCTGACCACATATTGTGTGCCATCAAGACGGATGTGCCTTCTCGGCTCCCTGGGTACCGAATCCGCCATACATATGTGAGTCTATAGTCCGCCAGACCCTCCCGAAATGCCTTGCTCGCCTGTTTGGTCTGTCCAGACGGGTCTGTAGGTCCATGTTTGGGTCTAATGGGAAGTTGAAATCTCCCCTCCAGATAATAGTAGAGGGTTGTAGCTTATATATCCAGGCATAGAGAGTGGTGTAAAAGTCGGTGTTGTGGCTGTATACATTGATTAGGGTTAGTGTTGTGACCCCGCATGTTCCCCGCCATATGACACACCTCCCCATGTCATCTGTTTCGGAGTGCAATGTGGTAAAGGGGGTAACTCTACGGTCCAAAATGAGGACCCCTCTGGAGTAGGAGGATTAGGAGGAGGGTAGTTTCATGTGTGCCCATCATGTCCCCACACTGATCACCGCCTGCGTGGTAAGGTGCGTTTCCTGTCTGAAAGCAATGTGTACCCGGTGGCGGTCCAAGTATGTAAATACCTGCCTGCCTTTCTAGGGTTATTCAACCCACACACGTTCCACGTGAGTAGGTTAAGGTTACCTGTCACTACACTCATGACACTATCATATTTATGCAATAGCATTGTACGTGGGTTCGCGTGGCAAGAGGCCGATCTGTGTGGTGGTGTGTTACGTGGCATGCAGTCAGAGTCTCAACATCAAAACAATATTAACATTCCTTCTCCCCACCCACTTCAGAGCCCTCAACTTGCCAAAGCCATGCCCCAATATGAAACCCAAATAAAATTAGATTGTACAAAACAACTTGGTCCAGAGGGACCGAAACATATAGTATAGTTCAATTGTTCCCAGTGAGGTTTACTATCGTGAGGGGTGCGAGATGCCATCTGCCCTCCGTAGGAACAGAGGGCGCTGGGCGGACATCAATTGGTTCCAGGCCTGTGGAAATATATACTAAAGGGGACCTAGCTACGACCACCCGCCAAACACTAATATGTTGTTGTGTGAGGCGCATTTATGCAGTGGGTCCTAATAGGAAGACATCCGCCAACCCGTTGGCTAGCCACGCTAAGTGCTTACAAGCCGACTGTTTTTCTAAGACTGCGATGCTAATGACTAGTACAAGAACCCCCGAGTTCCACGTCGACACTCTGGAGTGTGTGGCGTGGAAGCCTGACATTCTAAATGAAGTCCATAGCTGCCTTTAGGGAGGCAAGTATAGTGTGGTGGCCATACTGGTCCACTCGCAGACCAGCTGGATACACCATGGCGGATTTGAGGCCCAGGGTCTGTAGTTTCTTCTTTTCTGGAGCAAACTCTCATCTCGCCACCTGCACTGTGATGGTAAAGTCGGGGTAAATGGACACTTCATTTCCCTGGTACTGAGTGACACCTTTTTCACGTGAGAGGCACAACACCACATCCTGGTCCCTGTAATTCAGGAGTTTGGCGATAATCGGCCTCGGGGGGGGGGGGCCTGGAGGTGGGTGCACCTGCAGGGATCTGTGAGCTCGCTCCACTATTAGTACTGCTGACAGCTCCTCACTTCCGAATACCTCTTTTAGCATTTCTTCCACGTATTTTTCTAGGCGGCCTGTATTTGTCATCTCCGAGACACCCATTATACATAGATTATTGCGCTGCGAGCGTGCCTCCAAGTCCTCATTTTTACCTTGAATGACGGCCAAGATCTTGTTCATATTGAGTTGTTTACGGGTGAGCTCTTGAATATCATCATCTGCGTTGCTTCGCCGGGGTGAGGCACACAGCTTGTTTGACTAGCTTAGAGGCCATATTGTCCATGCGTACATTCAAGACGTCAATCTTGCCATCAGTGCTCTCACAGTACCTCATCTGTCACTGCAGACTGTGTTGCATAGCTAACAGAGTAGCTTCCTGGGCCATCCCGGGCTGCGGGGTGGCTCCTCCTCGGAGGCGGAGTGCACATGTTTTGTATGCCTAGGCGCCTTCTGCGCCTCGAAGGTGAGGCAGGACTGCTGTCTGTCTGTTTTCCTCATTATGTGGGCTTGATGAGTTCTGCACTCACAGTTAGCAGGTTACCTTCTGCAACTCTCCTGGGGCCAGCTATCGAGTGGTCTCCTCGCTACTGTTATCTACTCATGTCCGCGGTATGGTGCTGGAGCAAGGAGACGGGCACCCCAGATCCTGCACTTGGCAGGGGGGTCTGGTGTGCACGATCCACACTTGGACACTTGCATGGAGCCTGCCGTACATCTGGTCTGCGGTGTCCAGGGGCCTCAATGCAGAGCACAGCTACACTGTGGTATGCACCTTGGCATTGGCTGCTACTGTATTCAGGGCCTTATGAATGGGTATCATCCCTGGGAGCCGCAGCATCAATGGTGTTCACGCTGAGATGATTGAGCAGCTGTATCAGAGAACCAGCGCTCGGCAAGGGGAGTCCAATAAGTGCACCCACAATGTCCTGGGGCCGCAGCACAGAGTTCAGTATGTCCGGCCCCTTGGTGCGCCCCTCGGTGAAGACAGCTATTGTGCTCGAGGCCCTGTGAGTGAGGATCCCCCCCAGGAGCCGCAGCTTCAGCAGTTTTCTGGCTGCGATGAATGTGCAGTTACACCACAGATCCTGCACTCAGCAGGAGGGATTCCGATACTTATTGTCCTTACTTGGGGACTCACGGGGAGCACATCATGTGCCTGGTCCGCGGTGCCCCGTGGTCACAATGCAGAATGCAATTATTTCACTCCTATGGGGCGCCTCTTGGTAATGCCAGCTGCTGTATTCGGGACCTTGTGACTGGGGATCATCCCTGGGTGCTGCAGCTTTATCGGCGAATGCTGCGATCAGTGAGTAGCTGCGTGTCTCGCACCACCTCCAGCTTGGGTCAGTGCTCTCACAGTACCTCATCTGTCACGCCCCCAACTTCAGAGGATCAGCAGCGTGGTTCGACCAGCCGGTGCTTCTGACTGTTCATTGGTCTCCGAGGTGGCCGTTGCACCCAGAACAGCGAGCTCCCCATCTTGCCCACGAACTCCCTGTGTTTAGCAGCAGCTGTGGCACAAGGTCAGTACAGGCTGCCAGCACCTCCGCAGCCCAGCATTTCGGCCTCTCATGCTGGGTCAGATCTCTCTTGTCTTGGCTGCTACGGGTCTTGGCCGTGCACTGCCATTTTGGATGGCCGCACCGTTCTTTTACTGATGCTCGTTTCCTCGTCTATTTGGGTGCACCGCGGCTGGGTTTCACACAGGGGTGGAGGGACGTGGCTGCAGAGTGTCTACTCCCTGCTCACAGACGAAGATGCCTCATTAGTGCCCGGATACTTGTTGGATTAGGGCCCTGGCTGACAGAGCAGCACAAGAGTGCGGCCATCTTGCCATGGGCTGTCTATCACCTCACCCCCCAATAATTGGACATTTTAGAAGGCTAACGTTCCATTTGATTTCAACATATAATATTTTACTTTGACGGTTAGATTCATACAGAGTTTGGTACCATTAATGTGAACCACTGGTGATATGTTTCAATCAACAGGTTTTTTGTAACTTCTGGTCACTTTATCAAGGCTGGAAACTGAAAATTACATAGCAATAAAAACAATAAAATTAGACCCAAAACATGATTATGTAAGTGCATACAACGTAATAGTATTTTTTAATGAACATTAGTTTTTTTGAAAACGTATGATATTAACAACTTTATTGATTAGGGTATCCAATAATGAAGATACATAGCAAGATTGGAACAATTTTATCCATTTATAAAAAGGTTCTTAATTTCATGAAGCAATCCATACCGTCATTCTCACAATTACTTTCTATATTATTTCTCAAATTCTTCTCAAATCCTGCATTGGTAAATAAAATTGAATTTGATAAATATACACTACATAAACGTTTTCTTTGCTCCTGTAGGGCTGATAGGAAATGCCAGCTGTTATCAAAATAGGTTTTCCTTTGGCCTCACAGATCCCCAGAGGCTATGGTCTCACCTCCATGGTGGAGGAGCACCCGCAAGTTTAGAAGTCCGCCACAAGGCAGGAGGGGACCTCAGTACCTTAATTGGACTAGCCAGCGCAGTGGCTTTGCTAAAGGCTGTAAACTTTGCTGAGCGGGCACCATGTATCTTGCACCAGCTTGGAAAAGGTTTTTTTGTTTTCAAGAAACTCCCTAATCAGAAATGGTTTCTTGTCAATAAAAAAAACTATGGCCAAGAACAGATGGTGTTAAAAGGGATGTTACTTTTTCAACTAGAGTGGCCGAGAACAGAAGGGAACTATTTTACAAGTCCTAAAAGAGCAGCACAGAACATAAGGAATTATGTGGTACATGACATGCCCAAGTTAAGCCAGTACAACAATAGAGGCAGGGCGATACGTTAAATCCATCAAGTAATTGGCTGGATGTAGAGTAGCCGTCCTCTCACAATTGGCCCAAACATGAAAAGTTTGCATGTGTTTGTCTGGTAGAAAACGTGTGCGCCTGCAAGTGGGATTACTGTATGAACTTGCAAGCTTCGGGCATACAAGTTGAAAGGTTATAATTATGTGTAAATGAGATTGTGATAGTTTGCTCTGTTCATTGCAGAAGGAAGGCTTAGAACAGACACCAGAGGAGCCAGTGCAGGTCAGTTTGTGAAGCAGGTCCCCTTTAGAGAAGGCCATCTCCCCAGTAGGGCATGCAGAGAGCTTCAGAGACTGCTTAATCACATCACACTACAGATATCAGCATGGTGCTTTTGCTGTTCGAGGTTGTGCAAATATATATGTACCCTTCTTTGTTGCTCTCTGATCTCCACTGTCCTCATTAGTTGCATGTAAAGATCTTGAGCTGTTGATGCTCATGCATGGGGTGCATCTAACTGCAACCTGGTATGTTTGTACGTTTCCCTTCAAATTGAACACACTAGATTTCTTCCAGCTTGCAGAAGAGTTTGAAATGTACTGTACTCCAGAAGAAATAGCATAAACACGTACAAATATCAACCATTATGGTGTCTCAACGTTCTAAAGTGAACTGTGTTTAAATCCAGATAATTGGATTTCACATAATTTTTCTTTTCCTTCCACTTATATTTTTTCACTTAGTTTTCACCTGTAGGGGGGGGGGGGGGAGCAGAAAATGTCTTGCACTGTCTATTAAACTGGATATGTGATGCCGCTACATATGATGCATGGCCAATATTCTTATCATTTGATTTTCCAAACTGTGTGGAAAATAAGTGGAACAAGTCTCTTGTATGTAGAGCATATGCTGTGTACAGTTTCCAACTGGATGACCGCCTAAGCATATTTCACTTAATGTGAGTAATTTCATGAAATTTACTCATATTTGACATAGAAAATATTTAGCAGATTCACCTGCCTTCTTCTAGTTCATCACTCATATATATTATTTGTTGAGCAGTGGATCACTTATAGAGTCACATGCTTTAAAATATTGCCTGTAATTACCTTTGGTATATTACAAATAAAGAAGAATAGGGTAAATATATTTATATAATCAAAGAAGGAGTTTGTCTCCCTTTGTATCGCAGGTTTCAGAGAAAATGATCAGGAGACAATTTTGCATTTGGATCACACTAATGGAGTCTTACAAAACATAAATATCTAAAAGGTGTAAATATTCAGGGCCTTATTACGATGTCGGTCGGTAGGCTTACTGACCGATGCGGTAGGTTTACAGTCCGACCGCCAAATTTCAATGTCGGCAGTCTGAGTGCAAACTGGCCAGTTAATCCGACTGTTCCGACTGGCACAAGGAGCCCGTTGGCCAGTCGGAAACGTATCATAATCCCTTAATGATGACATTTCCGCTGTTGGGATTATGATGTCGGTTTCTGACAGCCTTTCCATGTCAGCCTTTCTGACATGAAAAGGCTGTCGGAAAGCGACTTCCCTCCGTGGCCTACGGTTTTGGGCATAGACCTGTGGTCACCTATCATGCCCCCCGATAATCCCTCCACCATGTGGAAGGCACCGCAAGGTGCCTGCCACACGGTACAGGTATTTCCACAAACTCCCATTTGTCAATGGGAGCTTGAGCTGTGGGCAGGTTCCGCCTAGCAGCACAACAGAAACATGTCAGGGGTCGGAGGCAACTCCGACCGACATTGTATTAGGGCCCACAGTCATCAGACGTATTCTTCATACCACTTTATCAATTTTGATACATAAGTTTCGCCAATAATTGAACATTTTAAAAGGCAAACTTTCCATTTGATTTCAACATTTAATATTTTACCTTGACAATACATACAGAGATTGGTACAATTAATTACAACTGCTACTCATATGTTTCAAACAACACTTGTTTTGTAACTTACGGTCACTTTATCAAGGCTGGAAACAGAAAATGACATAGTAAGAAAAACAATAAAATAAGAGCCAAAACATGATTAAGTAGGTGCATATATAAAGTAATAGTATTTTTAATGAACATTCATTTTTTAAAACATTTGTTGATGATATTAGCAACTTTATTGATTAGGATATTCAATAATGAAAATAAAAAAGCAAAAAGGGAACAATTTTAGTCATTTATAAAAAGAAAATCTTAGTTTCATGAAGCAATTCATACCTTCATTCTCACAATTACTTTCTATATTATATCTCAAATTCTTCTCAAATCTTGTATTGTTAAATAAAATTTAATTTTATAAATATGTATATCATAAAAGAATGCCTGGCTCCTGTGGGGCTGATAGGAAGTGGCAGCTGTTCTCAATATAGGTTTTCCTCTGGCATGACAGATCCCTAAAGGTTATTCTCTCTTCTCCACGTTGGAGGAGCGCCCACAGGTTTAGAGTCCCCCCACGAGGCAGGAGGAGACCTCTGTGCCTTTATTGGAACAGCCAGTGCAGTGGCTTCGCTGAAGGTTGTAAACTTGGCTGAGCAGGCACCATGTATCTTGCACCAGCTTGGAAATTATTGTTTTTGTTTAAAAAAAACTCTCAAATCAGGAGTTGGTTTCTTGACAATAAAAAAAACTATGGCCAAGAACAGATGGCGTTAAAAAGGATGTTACTTTTTCAACTAGAGTGGCCGGGAACAGAAGGGAGCTATCTTACAAGTCCTAAAAGAGCAGCACAGAACATAAGGAATTATGTGGTACATGACTTGTCTAAGGTAAGCTAGTACAATAATAGAGACAGGGCGATACGTCCAATCCATCAAGTAATTGGACTAGTAGCGTATTCTTCACCATTCAACACGATCTTTTTCTGTGATTCTTGGCATCACAAATTACTTTTCATATCATATCATTGGGGTTTCCATCTACCTGGATGTGCAGTAGCCGTCCTCTTACAATTTGCCCAAACATGAAAGGTTTGCATGTTTTTGTCTGGTAGAAAACGTGTGCGTCTGCAAGTGGGATTACTGTAAGGACTTGAAAGATGGGCAGTTTAGAGCATACAAATTGAAAGGTTATAATCATGTCTAAGCGAGATTGTGATATTTTGCTCTGTTCATTGCAGAAGGAAGGCTTAGAACAGACACCAGAGGAGCCAGTGCAGGTCAGTTTGTGAAGCAGGTTCCGTTTAGAGAAGGCCATCTCCCCAGTAGGGCATGCAGAGCGCTTCAGAGACTGCTGAATCACATCTCACTATAGATATCAGCATGGTGCTTTTTAGGTCTCGCCCGACCCAGCGCATGCGCTGGTCTGGCAAGACTTATTTAGAGGGCTCCAAAAAGTGCTACCAGGCCAGCCTAGAGCTACAATGCATGTGCGCGGGCGCGCTCGCCACTTTTACCGCGATTACTTTCACTTTCGCGGCCGCACGGCCGCTTTGATGTTTGATCGCGATCACTTTCACTTTTACGGCCGCTTGGCATATCCAATAGGTCTCGCTTTTGGGACCTTATAAGTGTTTAGTTATGCAACTGTTGCATGGCTAAACACTTATAAGGTCCCAAAGGCGAGACCTATTAGCTATGCCAATGCTTGTTCTGTTTGTGGTTTTGCACATATATTGGTAGACTGTCTCTGTTGCAATCAGCTTCACTGCACTCATTAAGTGCATGTAAAGATCTTGAGCTGTTAATGCTCAGGCACGGGGTGCATGTTATTGCAATTTAGGTATGTGTGTACGTTTCCCTTCATGGGCCCAAACATGAAAAGTGCATGTTTTTCTCTGTTAGAAAACATGTGCGCCTGCAAGTGGGATTACTGTAAGAACTTGCAAGAACTTGCAAGATGGACAGCTTAGGGCATATACAAGTAAAACGTTATAATCATGTCTAAGTGAGATTCTGATATTTTGCTCTGTTCATTGCAGAAGGAAGGCTTAGAACAGACACCAGAGGAGCCAGTGAAGGTCAGTTGGTGAAGCAGGTCCCCTTTAGAGAAGGCCATCTCCCCAGTAGGGCATTCAGAGACTGCTGAATTACATGTCACTACAGATATCAGCATGGTGCTTTTTCTGGTTGAGGTTCTGCAAATATATATGTACCCTTCTTTGTTGCTATCTGCTCCACTACTCTCATTAAGTGCATATAAAGATCTTGAGCTGTTGATGCTCAGGCATGGGGTGCATCTAATTGCAATCTAGGTATGTCTGTACGTTTCCCTTCAACTTGAACACGCTAGATTTCTCCCAGCTTGCAGATGACTTTGAAATGTACTGTTTTCTAGAAGAAACAGCCCAAACACTTACAAATATCAACCATTATGGTGTTTCAACATTCTAAAGTGGAGCTCGACTTGGAACGTATTTTTAAAAACCATAAGTACTTGGTGTGTCATCACTGGATCAGTACTGCATATTAGTTGCATGTTAAGCTTGTTCATGGTAGGGCAAGTACACCTTTTTTGTACTCAAGCAGAATTGTGTTCAAATCCAGGTAATTGGGTTTCACAAAATTTTTGCTTTTCTTCCGCCTATACTTTTTACATAGTTTTCACCTGTAGGAGGCTGGTAGAAACAGAAAATGGCTAGCAGAATCTATTAAACTGGATGTGTGATGCCGCTACATATGATGCTCTAGCAATATTCTTAGCATTTGGCCTTACAAGATGTGTGGAAAATAAGTGGAACAAGTCTCCAGTATGGAGAGCATACGCTGTCTATGTTTTCCACTCGGATGACCACCTAAGCATATTTCACTTAATGTGAGTAATTTCATGAAAATTTCGCGCACATTTCACATAGATTTACAGTTCTCCTGACTGCTCCAAGTTCCTCACTGATATATATTATTTCTTGAGCAGTGGCTTACTTATAGATTCACATGGTTTAAAATATTTCCTGTAATCAGGCCTGCAACCCTTGGTATATTACAAATAAAGAAGAATTGGGGAAATATATTTATATAATCAAAGATGGAGCATGTCTCCCTTTGCATTGCAGGTTTCAGAGAAAATGACCAGAAGACAATTATGCATTTTAAATCCTCTAATGGAGTCTTAAAAATCAAATCGCAATTAAGGAATACCTTCCCATTCATTCCTATGGACCAGGAGGCCCATAGGAATGAATGGGAAGTCATTCTCAATTTGCGATTCGCAATTAGAGAATCGCAAATTAAGAATAATTTCAAGGGTGCAAGGGTGTCTTAAGGACACCCTGATACACCCCTGAAATGAGCATGTGTGCGCTCATGGCGCACATAAATGCCCTAAGGGCATGTATGTGCGCCACATGGCACTTTGAAAAATGCCAAAAAGTGCATTTTTCAAAGAAATCGCAAATTACCACCAACTTGAAGTTGGTGGTAATTTGCGATTTCTAAAGGAGAAATCGCCGAACTTGGGTGCTTGTTACATAGCATTTAAGGAATCGAAATTTGTGATTCCTTAAATGCTTACGCAAAATTAAGGAATCACAAAATTAGCGATTCCTTAATAATGCGATGCGAAAATGGCTCATACATCGCGTTTTGCGATTTTGTATTCGCAAACGCAGTTTTTTTGCGAATCACAGCGTTTGCGAATACAAAATCGTTTGATACATATGCCCCCATGTGAGATTGTGAGATTTTGCTCTGTTCATTGCAGAAGGAAGGCTTAGAACAGACACCAGAGGAGCCAGTGAAGGTCAGTTTGTGAAGCAGGTTCTGTTTAGAGAAGTGTGAGTCTGAGAGATTAAGTGACCTTAGTACAGCTACACCATCAATACTAAACAACGAACGTGTTCCTACCAAAATATCACACTGGATATATGCATGCATTAAAGATCTACGAATGCATCAAAGGTTCCCATCACCCACTTGAAGTGGCTTGCTTCATCATTTGGGAGACCAGGGACTTATCTGAGAACCAGGTGCCACCAGGTGAACGTGGGTCAAGGTTCAAAGTTTGTCCCGGATGCAACTATGACAATGTTGCTCCAATGGAAGAAACCACTCTGAAAAATGGTATGGGGTGATGTGTGCAGTGCGAATAAAGTAAATGTGATACGATAAAATTGGAAAACAAGGCACAGAAAATTATTTATTAAAGTGCTGCCTTGATGCCAAATTAAAACAGTGCTTGTAACAGTTTTAGCAAATAACTGTGTTGGAACTGGTCTACATGTTTCAGCTTTGGGTAAATTGTGCCCCAGCTTTCGTCAGGACCATTATGAGCTACTGCATCTTATATGTGAAAAAAAGGTAAATCATATAACCTGCACCTGTGATAGGTGTGGGAGAAATTACCTAAAAAAGTGGAGACAAACACAATGACAATAGTATAACAGAGGTGAAGCATTGTAATTGATAGGTCACACAGCGCATAAAGTTGTTGTTCAATTATGCAAAGTACATATTAGTATAAGCACCCCTTCAAAACAATAAAGATGCTGATGATTTTACACTTACCCGAATAAATCTGGGTATTCGCCTCGCCTCACCTGGCAACTGCTCAGGCTTCAGGAGGCACCGCTCTAAAAATTAAATAAGAGGTATGGTCCAAGTTTAGAGTGACACAATACCTAAAAAAACGAAAAACGCTTATCCTTTAAAACCAAAAGGCAGAGGAACCAAGAGTCTGACCCTGAGAAGAGACAAAGCCCTATCTGAGCGTCATGTCCGGGTCTTCCTGACGGTTGTTTAGTGGTAAATAGAACCTACGGTAGTGTTGTTAGACCGTGTCTACACTCGAATAAATGATATGTACACAAACACTTGCTCGCATATGCGGTATCGTGTCTCGTGTTAATGAGTATATACGAGACGAAAGAAATAACTACGACTCTAGTCCTATAGAGTGTTGAAGATAACCGTATGATATTCAGGTAGAGACAGTAGTGTTCGCTATCTTCATAGTGGGGTAATCTATCTCAAAACCCCGTCTCTTGAATAGGAGTGTAGCCTCTGTGGTAAAAAGCCAGTGACTAACAGGCGAAAGGGTCGTATGTTAGGTTCGAAATAGCGTACAGTACAAAACGTGTGCGCACAGATCTTACCTCTCCGTCGGTACCTCAGACGGCTGCTGAGCCAGAGGGGGAGGTGAGCGTTCATGGTGGCCTCCGTCTTTATACAACACTAAACGGGGATGTCGGGTCAGCGTGGAAGGAAGGCGCCCGGAGATGACGTCATTACACGTGACCCAAGTGTCATGGGAGTTGTAGTCGTTTGTCCCAGAACTACGGGAGACCCTATCAACCTGAACAATAGTAGTTCATAGAGATATACGGGTGTATTAGAATGGTATCAAGTGGCCTATTGAAATCAAAATTGTCCGTTAATATGTAGTTTGGAGTAATCTCGAGGGGGGCGCGCATTGATGACACAACTTCATGAAGTATAACCCAGATTGCTGTGGGAAATGTAGTCATTGAGATCAAAGTGTAACCATGTTTCTCCGAAAATCAAATGACCGTATATGGAGAAAATGCGAGTATGTCAGACACATATTAAATGACATGATGTAAGATAGTAGTTTACTATAGAGTTTGTTGCACTGTGATCTAGACAGATGATAACAATCAGAGACTAGGAGAGGAAAGACAAATTAATAGAAGACCGACTAACAGTCTGTATGCATAATCTGAGACTGAAGAGTCGTGGTACTAATTCTTACCAGCTTCATGTGCACAATAGATGAAAGTACAATCGATGGACATCACTATGGCAATCTCAGCAATGAATGTGAGCTCTCAGAAAGACATAATTATGTATTAGTGATCGATCCCGGAGTGGTACAAGCGTCAGGACACCACTAGACCACGTAGAGCAAGCTGTAGCTAGAGAGCCAACAAAAAAAGGAAGGCAGCTCAGATCGTGAGACTGTGGGAAGTGTAAAGAGGATTGTTAGTTGCCACCCAAGAGTGCTCCTTATTGCTGGTCGTCACAGCGATGTCCATGGTATTTGATCATTTAATCCCTGGACATCGCTCTTGAGTTTGAACACCCATTTCTGCTTTCTGAGAAAAAGAAATTTCTTTGTCACTGATGTGTGATGGAATAAAAGGTTGTTCCAGAATGATCCATCTCAAATCTTCAGGTTTGTGATTCAGGGCAAGGAAATGACTGGTCAATCTGGTAGCTTGTTTGTTGCGTCTTATGGTGCTCTTCTGTTCACTGATACGGATTTTGATCTTCCGTGTCGTCATACCAATGTATCGAAGTGAACAAGGGCATGTTATCTGGTAAATCACTCTTTCGGAATTGCAATTCGTATGCTTGCGTAAGATCCAGGGTTTAGCCAACCCTAGATCGATCGATCGATTTGGTTTGTTGTGTCTGAGGGCATACAGAACATGAGCCACACGGATAGTGGCCCTGTACTGGTGGCAAATCCCAAAGTGCTGATGCTCCTAAAGCTGGTTTAGTTTTGGGTCTTGTGTGAACAAGATTGTCACGCAGACTAGACCCTCGTTTAAAGGAAAACAAAGGGAGTGGAATCTTGTCATTTCCAACGTTTAGGATATGCCAATGTTTACGTACTGACTTTTGTACACTATTGGATAATGTACTAAAAGTAGTAACTAACGTCATCCTAGTCAGAGGTTCCTTAGGAACTGAAGGTTCAAGTAGAGCATCCCTGTTGTTATAAGACGCCCGTTTGTAGGCTTGTTTCACCAAATGAGTTGGATATTGTCTGGCTTTAAGTTGTTTAGAAAGTTCATCAGCATGAGATATAAAACTGTCTTTTGTGGAACAATTCCTGCGAATGCGTAGGAACTGTCCTACTGGCAAATTCTGTCGGAGTGATTTGGGATGGTGACTGTGAAAACTCAGGAGGGAATTCTTCGTCTGAGGTTTTTTATACAGTTCACTTCCTAAAGTGCCTAGTGTGGGGTAAATAGTGATGTCCAGAAAGGGGAGTCTGGTCTTGTCATACGTGACAGTGAAATTCAAAAAGTTATTTTGAGAATTCAGCCAAGAGTGAAAATCCAGTAGGGTAGCCACAGTCCCGTGCCAGACTACCAAGATATCATCTATATACCTTTTCCAACAGGCTATTTGCCCGTGGAAGGGATTCTGGTCGGTGAGCACAATATCCTGTTCGAAACAGTGAACATAGAGGTTGGCCAGACTGGGTGCAAAAATGCTCCCCATTGATGTACCGGAGACTTGGAGAAAGATGGTTTCTTCAAACCTGAAGAAGTTCTCCGTCATTGCCAGTCTGGCACATTCCATGATGAAATGTGTTGGTGTTATGGTGTCACAGTCTCTATTGTCCAAGAGACCCCTGATGACTTCAAGGGTCTCCTCTTTGGGAATACATATATATAATGATTCCACATCGAAACTGACCAACAGGTCAGTCTCGATATTGAAGGCAATCTGTGGCAATAGTCGTAAGACATCCTTAGTGTCTTGTAGAAAGGTGGGCATTTCCCTGACCATAGGTCTGAGAAAAAAGTCAACGAAGGTTGATAAAGGTTCCAAAAGTGATCCTATACCAGATATGATGGGACGTCCCGGTGGTGGTCTTGTTGTTTTATGTATTTTAGGCAGTATATAAAAATACGGCATGATTGGGAATTTGGTGATGAGGACCTCGGATTCTTTTGAAGTGATCCAGCCTGATTCTCTTGCTTCACTAACAAGATCATGAATCTCAATAGAAAGTCTTGTGGTAGGATCTTCTGTGAGAACCCGGTATGATTTGCTGTCATTGAGTTGTCTGAGGCACTCGTCTCGATAAGTAATGGTATCGAGAATGACTATGGCCCCGCCTTTGTCGGCGGGCTTGATGGTAATGCTCTCATCATTCTGGAGAGTTTGCAAAGCCTGTTTCTCAGTGTTGGGTAGATTTTGATATACTCGATCCTTCTTAGAGTCAAGTAGAGTGATGTCATGTATGACTGCTTGCTCAAACACTTTCACCTGGTCTGGTGTGAGATGAGCAGGAGGATTGAAATTAGAAGGTGGTTTTAGACCCGTGTTGGACGAGTGCATGAGGTCAGACGTGTCTTCGTTCATTGCGTATTTGTTCTTAAAGAAAAAGTGTAGACGTATTTTTCTGAAAAACTTCTCAATCTCTTGTCTTAGTTGAAAGGGATCACCCATATTAGTGGGTACAAAACCTAGACCCCTATTAAGGACATTCAGTTCTGCTGTAGTGAGTGTCCTCTGACTTAGATTCACCACTAAATCGTTGTGTCTGTACTTTGCCCTGCTTGTGGTGTGCCCTTCCTGTTGCGGGTATTCTGTTGGGGTTGATCTGGTTGCCAGTGTACATGTTGTTGTGTCTCTCCTCTCTTTCTGCCCCTGTTTCGTCCTCGGCCCTGTCCTAAAAAAGGCTGGCCAAAGAATGGTGGTTGACACGGGAAAGGAGGCATAGATTGTGCAAAAGGCATTGGTTGATAACCCCATGGAGAGGGTGGCCACCATGGATTTTGCTGTTCATAATGATTCTGTGTACCTCGCCTTCGGTTTGGACGGGAACGTGGAAAGAGAGTCCTATTAGAAGGTGCTGATGTGTTAGACCCGTCAGAATCTGTTGAATAAGTGTCTGAGCCTGATGAAGAATAGTTAGACCCATATTTTCTCCCTTTCTTGTTAAATTCTGGGGGGCTGTAATTATCATTAGTGTAAGGGTAAACTTTCTCAGAAGAAAAGCGGGCTAAATCTTTTTTGAATTTGTCAATTTTGGTTAGCAAAATTGTATCCTTATGGTCTTTGTTAGATTTGTTTGTTTCCTCTAAATTTCTTTTGTATAAGGCACTCGTGATTGATGCCTTAATTTGGCCTTCTAGTGTCTGTATCTCTACCAATATGGTATCTGCTGCTTTCTTAGCGGTGCTGATAATTAAGATTAACCAATCACGAGTGCACCACCACGCGATGAGTGACCAATCTTTTAGAAAAGTTTTGTCAGTGAGGAATAACCGGGGGGCATTCGTTACTATTAAGCCCATTGGTGCACAGTTGTTCCTCAAGTATTCTGTCATTATTGCACCATGTATGAAAGTGCGGGAATGTGCTTTTTTCAAATTGAGTAGAGTCTGCCAGTCATCTTGTGTATTGCTGGCAACTGTCGATAAACTATCCAAGATGCTTGGATTAGTACTCAGGATGGACTGGAGCATATCCTCATCGAAGGACAAACCAGTGAGTTTTGCCATGGTTCAGGGATAAAGCGTGTTTCAAAGAGCGGTATAGAGGGTCTGGAAATCTGTAGAGAACAGAACCCTTGGAAAGAGAAAAAGACCCGCAGCCAAAAGACTGCTCAAGTAACAATAAAAAGGATATCTCGGAAAGAGTGGAGGGTCTGGGGGACATAAGTTTAAAGACTCAAACAGTAAAAAATCCCAATCCTAAATCTCAATACGGGTATGTCAGACACATATTAAATGACATGATGTAAGATAGTAGTTTACTGTAGAGTTTGTTGCACTGTGATCTAGACAGATGATAACAATCAGAGCCTAGGAGAGGAAAGACAAATTAATAGAAGACCGACTAACAGTCTGTATGCATAATCTGAGACTGAAGAGTCGTGGTACTAATTCTTACCAGCTTCATGTGCACAATAGATGAAAGTACAATCGATGGACATCACTATGGCAATCTCAGCAATGAATGTGAGCTCTCAGAAAGACATAATTATGTATTAGTGATCGATCCCGGAGTGGTACAAGCGTCAGGACACCACTAGACCACGTAGAGCAAGCTGTAGTTAGAGAGCCAACAAAAAAAAAAAAAAAATGTTATCGTATCACATTTACTTTATTCGCACTGCACACATCACCCCATACCATTTTTCAGAGTGGTTTCTTCCATTGGAGCAACATTGTCATAGTTGCATCCGGGACAAACTTTGAACCTTGACCCACGTTCACCTGGTGGCACCTGGTTCTCAGATAAGTCCCTGGTCTCCCAAATGATGAAGCAAGCCACTTCAAGTGGGTGATGGGAACCTTTGATGCATTCGTAGATCTTTAATGCATGCATATATCCAGTGTGATATTTTGGTAGGAACACGTTCGTTGTTTAGTATTGATGGTGTAGCTGTACTAAGGTCACTTAATCTCTCAGACTCACAGTTTTCTTTGTATTGAGATATAGGATTGGGATTTTTTACTGTTTGAGTCTTTAAACTTATGTCCCCCAGACACTCCACTCTTTCCGAGATATCCTTTTTATTGTCCGTTTAGAGAAGGCCATCTCCCCAGTAGGGCATTCAGAGACTGCTGAATTACATGTCACTACAGATATCAGCATGGTGCTTTTTCTGGTTGAGGTTCTGCAAATATATATGTACCCTTCTTTGTTGCTATCTGCTCCACTACTCTCATTAAGTGCATATAAAGATCTTGAGCTCTTGATGCTCAGGCATGGGGTGCATCTAATTGCAACTTGGTATGTCTGTACGTTTCCTGTCACATTGGACACACTAGATTTCTCCCAGCTTGCAGATGAGTTTGAAATGTACTGTATTCTAGAAGAAACAAAGGAGAGGGGTCTCACTACACCAAGGGGAACAGGACACCAAATCAAGACACTATGTCAAATAAACAAGACCCCCCCCCGGAAGCATCGGACGGAGATCAGAGGCAAGTCGTGAGGCTTTTTAGTCCCGACAACCAGCATTCCAAGTGTAACATTAAGCAAATACGGTGTTTCTTTGGACGCGAGCCGGTGAAAAAAGGAGTCCCATAGCCTCTGTGGGGCATACAACCTGGACCCTAGCAATCAGGGAGGAGATTACCCCCCATTATTGAAAGCTGAATATTATGACAAATTCTGTGGTTGAAAGATGTCACTAATGAAGAAGTGACAATCTGAAGTCACGAGCACTCCCCCAACTAGATACTATCTTTTGTGGGAGTTGTGTTACAAGCATTTGTGCTAGCCTGAAGAAGGTGGGGAATCATAAGATACCACCGGAACGCGTCGCTTTTTTGTACAGATTTTATGGGAAGGACTTACACAACGATTCTGGACACCGAGAAAGCATTAGGTCTACAAAGGCACAGGCAATATCTTGGGATATAATTGAAAAAGAAACTTGACACATTTATGAAATATGTACTTATGAACTTGTCAGTCTTTGATTTATGCATCTTCAAGTGCCTATTAGATTCACATTATAAGACATCGCTGCTTGTGTACTTCCCTCAAAGTCTTTTTGTCTCCCTCATTGATTTTGTGATAAAATGTTTTTAATGTTTTTTTAAGGTTTTTATGATACATAATAAACACACTGACTATTCTATATACACTACTTTTCTGGACTCCTATTGGTGCTAATACCTGACTCTTGTGAGTGAATGTGAATGAACGGATGTATGCTACATAAGATACCCAAGGGGGTCTTGTTTATTTGACATAGTTTCTAGAAGAAACAGCCTAAACACTTAGAAATATCATCCATTATGGTGTCTCAATGTTCTAAAGTGGAGCTTCACTTTGAACTTATTTTTTAAAACCATAAGTACTTGGTGTGTCATCACTGGATCGGTACTGCATATTAATTGCATTTCAAGCTTGTTCATGCTGAGGAAGCAAACCTTTTTTTTGTACTCGAGCAGAATTGTTTATAAATCCAGATAATTTGGTTTCACATAATTTATTAATTTTTCCGCTTATACTTTTTCACTTAGTTTTCTGCTATAGGAGGCCGGGGAAAAACAATATCTTGCAGAATCTATAAAACTGGATGTGTGATGCCGCTACATGTGATGCACTAGCAATATTCTTAGCATTTGACTTTACAAACTGTGTGGAAAATAAGTGGGACAAGTTTCTTGTATAGAGAGCATACACTGTGTACAGTTTCCACTTGGATGACCGCCTAAGCATATTTCACTTCTTGTGAGTAATTTTATTAAAATTGCGCATATTTGACATGGAAAATATTTTACAGTTTCACCTACTCCAAGTTCCTCACTGATACATGTTATTTCTTGAGCACTGGTAAATTGATAAATGTATTTATGCATAGTTATGAAAAACCATAACATTTCATAATGGGAATGCAAATACATAATTCTAAAAGAAAAATACATAATATAAACAGTAAAAAAAGATAAAAAGCAAATGTGCCAATATTTAAACATAATATGAAAATATATGCCAAACTAAGCAGTTTATCAAGTTACAGTTCAGCTAGCAGTTTTTTCTCTGCAGACCTTAAAAATCTGTTAAATCGGCAGCTCAACATAGAATCTAACAGATCTAAACTCGATGTTATTGCCTGTCTGCAAGTTCGTACACCATGCTCATTTCAACATCGATCGTCGTTCTTCCGCTAAAGCCGGGCACTGTCATGCAATGTGTATAGTATTTTCTTTTCCTGGTTTATACAATCTGCAGGTCAACTCTGTCTTTAACTTTTTCCATCTTTACCCCATGTATTCTCCTGGGGTGCACCCAAACCAGTAATGCATAAAATCAATTTTTAAAGACATGACCATCCTGCCTCCAAGTACAGTTGTTGCTTAAGTGTTTTATATCCATTAATCAAAGCCCAGGTATGACATCTGATAGCCAGCAAAGTTTTATTCTTAAGGAGTGATCATTTCTTTATTGTTAACCATTTTTTTTTTTTAGTTCAAAGAGATGTTTATTGAACATATAAGGAAAAAGAAGTACAGAACATCACTACATATGATGTGATAACAATCGAATTTGTACATTGTGAAAAGGAAAGACCAATATCATGGTAGAATAACATACAGCATAGTTGGCATAGAAAAATCAAATTTGTAGCTAGAAGCAAAAACCAGAAAAGGTAGAAGGTCTCAAGCATTATGTAATATAACAATAAAGCAAGTATGATGGAGCATATAGGTCAATCATTCCAAAATATCAGTATGAAAAGGTTAAAGGAGGCTTGGCGACCTCCTGAATGAATGGTGAGGGGGCATGTGATTTTTCTGCGCTATTATCTATGAATTGCGTGATAGGGGACCATATTTGTAGGCGTTTCATGGCTAAGGACACGGGAAATTCAGAAGTTGTATCTAATCTGTGGTTGTGGCAGACCGAATACCACCAAGCTAGATACGAAAGCTTAGAAGCATCCTTCTAATTCTTCGTTATCTGGTGAAAGACTGCCGCTATCATTAGGTCTATGATTTGTGCACGCGCAAACTTTGTGTTCCATCCAGTGGATAAACTTCCGAGAAAAATATTAGCAGGTGATAGATAAACATCAGTTTGGAAAATAGTATTGATTTGAGACCAAACTTGTTTCCAGAAATGAAGAATGTGTAGGCAGTTGAACAATAAATATTTTAAATCTGCATGGGCACAAGTGTCTGAATCCTGTGTGTGAAATTTATGTAGCTTAGATGGTGTAAGTGGAAGTCTATTATATATAAAGAAAAGGGTTTGAGTTGCACTTGCCGCCCTGGATAACTTTCTTATTTTCAACCGAATCTTGTTCCATAAGGGAACAGACCATTGAACCTCCAAGTCAAGTTCCCAAGAAAGTTCGGTTGCTGTTTTCTCTCCATCTACAGAATGGGGAGAAAGGCGTGGGTAAATATTGGAGGCTTTAGGTGAAGTTCATAGTAAAGTATGTCATAGAGAGTCCGATTGAGAAGTGGAAGAATCCCGAGAGCTAAAGTGGGAAAGAGACTCAAAAATTGAGGAATGAAGAGTCTCAAACCTGCGTTGAAAAGAGAAAGGCAAGTGAAAGAGGGATTGGGCCTTTGGAAATGTGATGCATGAGTTCCCATCAAATAGTTGATGTACCCACAATAAGCCCCTTTCCTCCAAGCTTTCCAATAAATAGGTTTGTGATTAATACAAATACATTTGTTATGCCATATGGAAGAAGAAAAGAATGACTCTACATCATGTGGGGTTCAATGAAGAAGGCTGTTCAAAGTTTTATGGAAATTATTAATGATTGGTGTGGGGGACTTCTGCGGTAGCCGAGAGAACGATAAATATTCTTGGAAGGAGAATGGGAACAAGAAAGATCTCTCCAAATCAGTCCATGACGGGGAATCTGTAGATGGTTCAGACACCCACTTGGATAATTGTTTTAATAAAAAGGCTTTGTGATAATAAGAAAAGTTAGGGAAATTCACTCCACGTTCTAACTTGGGGCGTATTAATTTTTGTATTGACATTCTAGGTCTTTTATTAAACCAAAGAAAGGACCTCAGGATAGAATTAATTCTATGGAAGAACTTCAAGGGAATAGAGAATGGTATATTTGAAATAACATATAAAACAATAGGAGACAACATCATTTTAATAGTATCAAGTCTACCCCACCATGAAAGATACAGGGGGTGCCATTTAGTTGTGAGAGCTGTTACATTTTCAATACATTTCTCAAAGTTTACATGTAGAGAAGACTTGATCGATGAATTGAACCACATCCCAAGATATTTAATTTGTTGAGGATTCCAAGTAAAACCAGAGACCGAGACAGAGAACTCTTCTTTAAAAGTGAACTTAGTAAGAGGTAATATTTCACACTTTTCGTTATTTAATTTGCAAGCAAATACTAATGAATAAAACTTGACCTCTGACAGAAAAGCTGGGAGAGTTGATTGGGGCTCAGAAATAAACATGAGCACGTCGTCTGCATAGGCCGCTAATTTAATATGGTGAGAGCCTGAAGTAAAGCCATTGATACATTGATTCTGTCTTATTATAGATAAGAATGGTTCCAACGCCAGATTCAAGAGAAATGGAGATAAAAGGCATCCCTGCCTCACCCCCATGTAAATTAAAGTATGAAGAAGTGAGACGGTTGGCAAAGAGCACCGCTCTGGGATTTGAATAAAGCAAAGAAATCAGGGAGATGATTTTCGGACCAAACCCAAACCATGATAAAGTATTAAAAATAAAGGGCCAGGGAGGAGCCTGGCGCGCAACCAAGATGGCCGCGTAGGTGCGAGGCTCCCGAGGACCTCCGCGACCTCCTACGTTTATCCTGTCTTCATCCTGCATCGGTTGAGGGGACTGTGTCGGTGAGCCTGAGCCGAGGTGGTACCCGTTTCCCGTTCTCGAATCGGACCTCGGGTGCCGGAGTGAGCACCGATTGAAGTTTGCGGCCTCCTTCGCTCCTGACCCCGGACTCGCGTTTGGGGGCGACCCGGTGGCAAAGTGAACAACAACGGCGGGCTGGGCCTGGCGAGTCGCGTACCCCGCACTTTCACTTTCGCGCCCCCTTGCCGTCTTGGCAAGTGGGATCGCGGCGCTCTTTGTGTTGGGGTGGCCTCGCTGGGTGACCCAGCCTGCCTGCCTGCTGTGGCCCGCTCCGCCGTCCTGGGGTGACCCCCCGGACCCCGTGGCCTTGATTGCTTGCCTTTTACTGCGTGGCTGGTGAGGGGGTGAGACCCGCGACGATGGCCACGAAACAAGATGGCGATCGGTTGAAGGCCAAGTCGACCCGGCGTGGCACCGCACATCAGGCTAACATCATGGACCGCTACACCCTCCCGAAAGGATCTCCCGCTGGACCGCACAAGTCCTCTGAGTGCCCTTCGGATGCCCCGGATTTGCCCACAGAGTTGACTCTGCAAGACGTCATGGGCGCCATTGCTGAGATGAAGGCCTCGGTGGGCCAGCGGTTTGACACCTTAGCCCATAAAATCGACGCAATCCTAGTGGATGTCAACCTGGTGAGGGCTGATCTCTCCAAGACCAACGACCGGGTCGATTCTTTGGCCCACACCGCGTCGGGCCTCACGACTGAGGTGGCGGCCCTCCAAACGGAGGTGCGCCGACTTCGTCAGGCGAGTGTGCTTATGGATCGGCGCCTGGAAGATTCCGAGAGTCGGGCCCGGAGGAATAACATCCGCATCATCGGAGTACCCGAGGGACGGGAGGAAGCGGCGGCGGATCTTTTTGTAGAGGACCTGATCGTTACCCATCTCCAGCCTAGGGGACTGAGTAAATTCTTTGCAGTGGAGAGGGCCCACAGAGTTCCCGGGGAAAGGCCGAAGGTCGGAGCCCCTCCGCGGCCTCTCATTGCCCGGATTTTTAACTTTCGGGACAGGGACGCGATCTTGCAAGCCTCCAGACTGCAAGGGCCGATGAAGCTGGAAAATATGGAGGTGAACTTTTATCCCGATTTCACTCAAGCGGTCCAGAAACAGAGACTGAGTTTCCTGGGTGTTAAGCGCCGGCTCCGGGACATGAACTTAAAATACGCCATGCTCTTCCCGGCCAAGCTGCGGGTAGAGGTGGATGGTCGCACGCACTTTTTTGATTGTCCCGAAGCGGCCGGGGACTAGCTAGACACTCTGTCTGGGGGTAGTGCTCGGGATGGTGGGGGGGGCGGCGGGAGGAGACGGCCCACTGGATCGGGACTGAGGGGTGGATATTGGACCTCACTCTGGACGATTATGATGCCACTTTCGACCAAAGCTTCTGTCTTTGTTCTTTCCCCTCTTTTGGAGGTTGTGTGGGGTCTAAAAGGGGTGCTCTTTCCTCCTCTAGGGGGTCTAGCTAGTTTCACTATATAGGGGCGACAGGCACACTGCAAGTTGGGGGGCTGTCTGGGCTCATGCAGGGGTGCAGGGAGGGGGGAGTTTTGTTGGGGTGGGTGGGTTGGGGTGGGGTGTTGTTCGTTTCTACCACAAGGCAAAAACATTGTTGTATCATTTCTAAAGTGCTCTCTGGGGGACGAGTGATGGCTTCTGTTTATGATGGGGGGTAGGGGACTGAGCTTGTTGTCCTGGAATGTTAATGGATTGGGGGACAGGATAAAACGAGGTGTGGTCCTGCAGTTCTTGAAGCGAATCTCGCCCGATATAGTTTTTCTGCAGGAGACACACCTCATTGGCAACTCCTTTTGTGCCATGAATAGACGGGGCTACCGCCTTGTGGCCCATTCGGGCTTCACGTCTGGTTCAAGGGGTGTGGGCATTATGGTTAAGAACTCGCTCCCGTTGGAGATTGATGAGGTGCACCATGACGACAGGGGACGTTACACGGTTTTGGTGGGTAGAATGGAGGGCAGAGTGGTCGTTTTTGTGTCTGTCTATGTCCCGCCGGGGCTGCAGACGACCACCTTTGCGGATCTGGGGCGCCTCCTCCTTGGCCTTCCGGAGGGGATTCTAGTGGTGGGGGGGGACTTTAATGCTGTGGTTTCCGGAACTGTGGATCGTCACCCCCCTAGGGATCTCCCCCGTATCCAGGCCTGGTTGTCTGGCCTCTTGGATACCTTGGGGCTGGTGGATTGTTGGCGTTTGAAACATCCCACGCAGCTGCAGTACACCTTCCATTCAGGGGCTCATGGTAGTTTCTCACGGCTAGATTATGTCCTGGTTCCGGCGGCGCACGTTGGGAGGATAGGGGAGGTGCGCCATTTGGCACGGGGTATTTCGGACCACTCTCCACTCTTGTTGCACTTTGATATTCTTCCGAGGGGAGAGGGTAGGGTGGTCCCGATTAATCCTACCTGCGTGACCCCACCATTCGCGCAGAGCTGGTTAAATCCCTTAAGCGCTACTTAGACGAGAATGTGGGGTCTGTGTCATCAGCGATCTCATTGTGGGAGGCGTTCAAGACGGTACTCAGGGGAGAGGCCTTGTCCCTTATTTCCCATTCCCGGAGGCGCGAGCGGGAGGAGGTGACTCGTATTGAAGCGGAGATAACCGAGTTGGAGGGTGATCTAGAATATGGGGTGACGGATGACAAATTACATGTTCTTCGACTCAAGCAATCGGCTTATAAGGCCCTCGTCACGGAGGCGGCCAGGGGCCTCAATAGAGAGCAACAGGGGAGATTGTATGATGTGGGTGACAAGGCTGGTAAATTGATTGCATGGTTGGACAAAAAGGAGAGAGCGAGTCGAGTTGTCCCGTTGATTGAGAAACAGAATGGTGTGTGTGTCACTGAACCAGAAGAAATTGTCGCCTGCTTTGCAGACTATTTCCGTGGGGTGTATTCCCCGGTGTCCTCCCGCTCTGAAGAGGATTCCCACGCCCTGCTCAGGGATATCGCGCTGCCTTCCCTTTCGGAGGAGGACAGAGTGTCGTTGGACGCTGCTCCAACTTCCGAAGAAATTGCCCTCGCCATACGATCGGTCGCTTCCGGCAAGGCCATGGGCCCTAATGGTCTTCCCATCGAGTTGTATAAGTTGCGACCGGATACGCTGGCGCCACATCTCCGTGCTATGTTCCTCGCGGCCCACTCGGCGGGTTCCCTCCCGCTAGACCAGCGTCTAGCTACTATCGTGGTTATCCATAAGGAGGGGAGGCCACGGGACCGGGTCACATCCTATCGGCCTATTTCGTTATTGAATGCAGAGCCCAAAATCCTCGCCAAGGTGTTGGCCAATCGGCTGGTCGGCGTAGTGTGTGACTTGATTCACCAGGATCAGTCCGGCTTCATCCCTCATCGCAATACAGCGCTTAACCTGCGGCGTTTGCATGGGGTGCTCGCACGTGTCCCGTTCATACGAGAGCCGGCCATTTTGGCGTCCTTGGACGCCACTATGGCGTTTGACACGCTTGAATGGCCCTATATTTGGGCGACGCTCGCGAAGTTTGGGTTTGGCCCAGGATTCATCAGTTGGGTAAAATTGTTGTACTCTGGCCCGCTGGCGCAGGTCGTGGTCAACGGTAGGGTGTCGGCCTCATTCGAGCTGGGCAGGGGCACGCGGCAGGGCTGCCCGTTATCGCCGCTCCTTTTCGCGCTCGCTTTGGAGCCCCTGGCGGAGTGGCTGCGGTGGGAACCTTCTATTCGTGGTCTCCGCTGGACCCCCGAGTATGAGGACCGCGTATCTCTATATGCTGACGATATCCTCCTGTACCTGGCTTCCCCACGTAAATCACTGATAGTGCTGGTTGATGTATTGCATTCATTTGGTCTTAACTCCGGCCTTATCATCAACTGGGCTAAATCGTGCGTCTATGTTCTCTCTGGCAAGGACCCTATCCTTCCGCGGGGCTGTCCTATCCAGATCGCCCCGCGGGGATTTCGGTACCTGGGTGTCTTCATTACCCTGGACGCGGAGGCCTGATATAGTCAGAACTTGCTACCCCCCCTCCAGCGCCTGAAGGAGGATGTTGCGCGTTGGAGGCGCTTGCCGCTCTCGCCGCTCGGCCGGGCGGCATTGTTTAAGATGATGTCGCTGCCGCGTTTCCTGTACGCTCTGCAGAACACAATGGACATCGTCCCGGCGCGCTACTTTCGCGAGGTGGAGAGTTTGCAGCGCCGACTGCTCTGGGAGGGTAGACCGCGTATCGCCTTGGCGAAGCTGACGCTCCCGTGGTATGACGGGGGGATCGCCCTCCCGGATATCAAACGGTATTATTGGGCCTCCCAGCTGGCTGCGATTAATCACGGCCTGTACGGGCCCGCTCTAAACCCGGCTTTTGAAATGGATAAGATTTTACTGCCGGGTGGTGATTATAACCGAGCGCTGTACTCCGGCTCGCTTGACGCACGTCTGACGGGCCCCACTCGTGTCATGGTACGAGTGTGGCACGCGGCTAATGTGGCGATGGGGTGGAAAGGTCGTTTGACCCGGGCGTCGCCACTATACGCATCTGAGCAGTTGGGCTCCCTGTGGACCTCGAAGGGCTTTGAAAAGTGGGACATGATAGGCATCAGCAGGGTGGGTGATCTCTGGACGAGGGGGGGATTCAAAACGTTCGAGATGCTACGGACAGAATTCCAGTTGCAGGACAGGGAGTACTTTCGGTATATGCAGATCCATCATGTGCTATGCTCCGTATTCCCGGACGTTGCCTCCATCCCGGAGTATTCCCCTCTGGAGGATAGAGTGCTAGATGGACATGTACCGGACAGCACGATTTCATTGATCTATAAAAAACTTATCAATGACCGCTCGGGACTGCTGACTAACCTTCGTGAGGCATGGGTGGCCGATGGATTGGAGCTGGATGACGAGGACTGGGTTTCGGCGGTGGCCTCCCCGAAAGAGGTGGCCATACCGGCCCGCCTTCGCTTCGTCCAGCTCAAGGTACTCCATAGGGTCTATGTCACGGGGCCAAGGCTACTGCGTATGGGATATGCTGTAGACGGGCTGTGTAAGCGTGGGTGTGGTTCTTTGGGGACCTTTTTCCATATTTTGTGGGAATGCCCGGAGGTGGAGCGATTCTGGCGTGGTGTGCATGAGGTCCTGCGGGTGGTTACGCGTGTGTCGCTGCTGCCCGAAGCGAGGAGATGCCTGTTGAATGTGTGGGAGCCAACCGACTACTCGGTACCACAGACGCGGTGGGTGACTCTGGGATATATGGTGGCCAAACGCGACAAAGCTCAACTGTGGGGTTCCCAGAGGTCCCCGACTGTCTCGGCATGGAAGGATAACATGGATTGGTGCATGTTTCGGGAAAAAGTGGTGTATGTTGCGAGAGGTAAGCCTGGGACATGGGTGAACGTATGGGGCCCCTGGAACGCCTACCGCGGGGGAATCTGTACCCCGCCGTTATTGCCCGATCCGTCACCGGCCCCATCCCCTTAGCCAGTCTATCTCCCCGGTCCCGGGCACTGAGTCCACCTAATCCCAGTCTTGCCCTTTTTCCCCCCCTTGCTACTCCTATGGATTGGTAGGGTCCCCCCCCCGCTAGGGGAGCACATGCTGCTGTTTCCGATTGTGGGTTGCCTTGTGGATTTGTTCTTTTGTTGTTATTTATATTAAAATGAAACCGTTATGTGTGCTCGGATGGTGTGGCTACCACCGCTTCTAACTCCTGTGCATTTCCCTTCGCCGCGGCATGGGCGCTATTATTTGTATCCAATGCTCCTCTTGCTTGCTAGCGGCCGGCCTGAAGGTTGTAGGCCCATCTCTGTATATTTTTTGAATTTTGTAATAAACGGTTTAAAAAAAAAAAAATAATAAATAAAGGGCCAGGTCACTCTATCAAATGCTTTCTCAGCATCTAGTGCAATAGCAGCGAAGGGTTCTGTATGTCTGGACGACTTCGATATAATGTCAAAAAACAACCGCGTATTATCTGTGATCAAGCGACCCTTAACAAAGCCCGTTTGATCGTTACCAAGTAACAATGAAAGATGTGACTCAATTCGAAGGGCCAAAGTTTTAGAGAAGATTTTATAATCAATATTAACTAATGAAATCGGTTTATAATTTTTGCAATAACATAAATCTTTACCTTCCTTCAGAATAAGACATATAAGGAAGTCTAGAAAAGTACCAGAAGATCTGCCAGAGTCAATGAAAGAAGATATAAGACTATGTAATTTTGGGAGGAGTATTCACACAAAGTGTATGTAGAATTCAGCAGTGAAGCCATCAGGGCCTGGGACTTTGTCTCTCTTTAAGGTTTGAAGTGCAGTGAGTAGTTCTGTCTGTGTAAGATCAGATTCCAAAGGGTCTAGATCTATGAGAGGATTAGTAAGTTTGGAAATAGAGGAAAGATAGGAGGATATGTCATCATCTGTGGGCGTATTTTCCGGGTATATAATTTTTCGTAAAACATTGCAAATTTTTCTAAAATATCAGCATCTTTGTGTTTTGGTGTGTTATCTTCACTTAGTATGGAATCTATATGAAGTCTGTTTTGTTTGGTCTTAAGATAATTGGCTAATAGTTTGCTTGTGGAAGTCTTCAACAGAAATAAAGAGGCATCATCAGTGGTATCTTTATTATATTTAATCTTGGCCTTAAGTAAGTAAGCCAGACAATCTTTTGATTTAGACGTGTAATATAAATGCTCTAATTTTTTTATCTTGGAAAGGATTTCCTCATTCGTTAAACGAGTAGCTTTCCTCTTATTTGATGTGTATCTTATGATAAAGTCTCTTGCGGAAGCTTTAAAGGCATCCCAAATTGTGTGAAAGGGGATATTGTCTGTGTTATTAATCAAAAACAATTTGTGAAAAAATGTTGTGAAAGAATATGAGAAGTTTGAGTCTAAACGTAGTGAATTATTGAAACGCCATCTCTTGGGGTAGTCCAGATGAGATAGGAGATCTAATTGAATGGAGACAGGGGCATGATCTGAAATTAGTATAGGGCCAATGTCTGCTGAAATTAAAGACTGGGAAAGGTTATGCGAAATGAAAAAGTAATCGATTCTTGACTGTGTTTGGTGGGGGGGAGAATAAAATGAGTATTCCTGTAGGTCTGGATTACAAAGTCTCCAGGCATCTATTAGTCTTTGTTGTTTAATGGAGTGTACAAAAGCCTTACGTGCTTTGTTTGGAATAAACGAAACTTTGGATTTTCGGTCGAGGAAAGGATCCACTATTTGATTATAGTCACCAGCTAGAATGAAATTCCTTGCAGGATTCTGTGCAATCATTGTAGAAATTTGAGACCAGAAAGTAACATCGCCAGTTGTGGGAGCATAGACATTCAGGAGAGATATCGGGATTTTCCCAATCATTATGTTAGTGAACAACCATCTTCCATTATCATCGACAATCTGAGCGATACGTTTTGCTTGTAATTCGTTGTGACATAAGGTAATCACCCCATTTCTCTCCATCACCAGGTGAATAAAAGGCTTCACTTACCCAACATTTCTTAAGTTTCAACGATTCAGCTTCAGTAAGATGGGTTTCTTGTAACAGAGCAATACCAGCATCTAATTTAGACAAATATGATAAAACTCTTTGTCTCTTGATGGGCGAATTCAACCCTTTAACATTCCAAGTTACAATTTTTAGAGCCATGTAAATAAAGGAAAAGGGCAAGAAAAATAAACAACATATCCAACCATACTATAATGCATTAAAAGAGAATCAAGTTTTATATATAACTGTGCAGTGAAGTAAAAATACGAAATATAAAGGGAAAAAGAGCGAGAAGAAAGGGAAGTACATCTTAAGAGGTAGCGTTTAAGGCTTTGAAAGAAGAAGGAGAAAGATAAACAAAGAAAGAAGTACAATTAGAAAAAAGGTATGAAAAACATAAGAAGGATAAACAAGAACAGCATACTTACAAATATCCAAGACATATGTAGGTCGGGGGAGATGAAGCCACATGAAACAATGACGGGTCTGGACTGCGGAACGGGGAGCGGAAAGGAGGATGAGAACTGACGAGTGGTACAATACGAGGGAAAGAACATCACGGAGACGTATCCTGTGATGAGAAAAAAGGTTAATAAGCATTCCTAATGGTCGAACAAAGAGGAGCAATATCCTTGGTCATTCCAACGTGAAGAAACTAATTATCAACAAACACCAAATGCAAAAAACATAATCAAAAACAAGACAAGAACCATCTATTTGTTATGTGTCGAAGAAACGTCCATGGAGTCCGCATGGCAAGTATAAAGGTAACTTTTCAGTTTGATAGGGTCCTCATAAGTGGTAGTCTTATTGTTGATTGTCACCTTAAAAAGACATGGATGAAAGAGGCCATATCTCGCCCCAATAGAACAGAGCTGTGGCCTTAATGCCCAAAATTATTTGCGTCTATCCGCAGTGGGCTTTGCGTAATCCTGAGAGAAAAACCGAGAGTGTCCTGACCATACAATATGCTTGATTGCTCTGGCAGCTGAGAGAACCCTGAGCAGTTCAGTATATTCCAGAAAGTAGAGAATGAAACCTCTCGGTTTTCGTCTAGAAGAAGAAGTCGATGAAGACGATGGATTCAATGTTAAGGTCGGTCCCAATCTATGAGCCCTTTGAATGTTGAGGAGGGTGTCCTGTAGTGGATTGAGGACTTTAGGAAGAAACTTTTTGAAAAAATTAATGGAGTCCGAGCCATCTGAGCCTTCTGGTAGACCGTAAATCCAAAGATTGTTATGTCTGTTCCTGTTTTCAAGGTTTTCAACCTGTTTCTGGAGTGTCAACACTTGAGAATGGAGGGCATCCATCTTGAGATTAGACAAGGTTAAAGATTCAACACTCTGTTCCACTGTGGTAACTCTATCCTCCAAAAATGAACATCTATCAGTCAAAATTTGTAACTTAGAGTTGGCTTCCTCGACAAATGGACGAAGGGCTCTTATTTCCTCCAATAATATGTCCAAAGAAACTGAAGACGGTTTGCTTAGGAGGAGAAGGGGGGTCCTTCTTGAGACTTTTACTTGGCGCTTTGGTCCCACCAGAGGAGACCACAATATTCGATGCCGTGACGACCTTAGGCGATTAATTCAGAGAGTGTTTCACTGAGGAGCAATGTAGGCGCGATTAAAGCGAATTGAAGCCTTGCGTGTCAAAGACGTTGAGCAGGAGAACCTACCCATTTTTCCCATGTACCTCAGCAATTCACTCAGAGGGTGAGCAGTGGCTACTTAGCATTCAGTACACTTTCCAGTGAATGTTTCTGTTTGGTTTTCTCTTATGTAGCAATAAAAGTCTTAGAGCATCACTACAAATCCCTCAGTATGAGATTATCAAACATTTGTCATAGTTCATATTTAGGTCTGCATCATCCGGGTCAGTGGCACTATATGAGGGGGAGGCGATCAGAAGATCAGTTCATTGTCCTCAGTGAGCAAGGACATGCTCCCAATAGCCTGAAATGAATGAACATGAGAAGGCAACCATCTTGCTCCAAAAACAAAATACACACAGTTCACCCGAAAGCCCATTCACCTTGCTGCAAGGTAGCTTGGTCAGTGCTCATTCGACAATGAAATTACCAGTCCACACCTCACTTGAAAAAGTGCACTTATATGAGAGCCAGAAAACCCCAATTCATGTGTATTTTATTTCATGGGGCATTAATAATCTCCTAATAAGGCTTGGCACGACCATGAGGAAAAATAGACTCCTTTACATACAGAGCGCGCAGTTGAAAAGCACTCAATGCACGCCTCAAAATTGTGGCCGCATTCAGGTCCGCCACTTCCACCGCCGTCCCGGGACAATCACGGGGCAGCCACCATGTTTCTCGGGCGCTAGCCACGCCCCTCCCCCCAAAAAATGTAAACTGCTTGAGAGTACAAATTTTTCCTTAGGGATTGAATTCCTAGATCTTTAATTGATTGATTAAGATACCTACAGGTGGGCGCATTCTTTCTCTGTTGTAATTCCTGCCATAAAGCTTGACATGGTTGAGTTTCAGAAGATGACTTTATTCTATAGTCTTTATTTTGTATAAGCCCCTTTTCTTGCAAGCAGTTGGTTTACCGAAACTCTAACCTTATCTGAGGTGGAGACGAAATAATGATCTAAACACTTTTGCTGATATAGTGTTAATCAGGTTGACATCTCTCCCTCAAAGAACTTCTCTTCTATATGTAATGGTGGGTATCAATTTAGCTGAGATGACTTTTAGTAAAGGGGTGAAGCTTGGTCTAACCAAAGTTCTTTGTAGAGACTGAAAGGCCAAGGTCAAAGAAGTAGCTTTCTTCTTCAAATCTTTTTTATTCTGTTGAAACGTGGCCCTGTCATCGAATAATAGACCCAGGTATCTGTAAGTAGATGTATGAATACATTATATCACTTAATTGTTGCAGGACGATTTGGGTCTGACTCTACAGGATGACATCGTCGGCTGACAATATGTTTGAGATCTGCATAGTACCTATTTTTGTTGCACGGGAGATTATTTCATTTAATTCAATCGACAAAAAACAAATTAAATAGGTATGGGGCCAAAACACATCCTTGTTTTAGCCCCTGATCCATTTGTACTTTCCTAGAAAGCCTATACCTGTCCCCAATTCTCACCCTTGTACAGGGTTTTGACTACAGTAACTGGTTTGATTTTAGTAAATAGGCCGGGATACCCCAGAATGTTAGTTTTTGTCATAGCAGGATGTGATTTACACAGTCAAAAGCTGACTTGTAGTCCTCCTAGCATAAATACAGTGTCTCTTTCTTATATTTCTGTTTATTCATTACTAAGGCCAAGCATTGCAAATGTGTATCCATTCCCACACCCTGGATAAAACTTGTCTGGTTTGAGGGGACAATTTTATTTTAGTTCGGCCATTTTATAAGATCTAAAAGCAGTGAGCTAGCAAACTGCTTGGTGTCTATTTCTTGGAGGGTGATTAATCGATAATTGCCTGGTTGATGTTGATTACCGTCCTTAAAGAGAGGGTTTATTATTGATCCCCTCCAAGAGTCAGAAATAGACTGCTGTTGCATCACACCATTATACACCTGTGTGAATCTGCTAGCCCAAAATGATAAATATGCTTTAAATGAAGCCTGTGGAAGCTTATTTGGTCCTGTGGCCTGTCTTATTTACATTTTTTAAATAAGTGTCTACCCTACTAATCTGCATTTGTTTGTACTGTCAGCTGATTTAATGAGGACTTAAAATGTTCAGACAAATAATTTACCCAAGTGAATTGTGTTAGATTTGAACTAGTCACTGAAGCAGGTGCACGGTTCAAACCTTTGACTAATTGCCAAAGATTTCTTTAACTTTTCCTTTTGACAAGATATAAAACTTTAGTTCAGTAACTTTGTTTTGCTTTACACATCTCTTCCCATTCTGCAATCTTGTAAGTTCTGCTTAATGTATTGAAGGATCTACGCAGTTCTGCATTGACTGGGTTCTTCTTTACCCTCCTCCAGAGACCATTACGCTAATTTCTTATTGAGCTGTGAAACCTTGTTCTTCCTTTGCTCTTCCGCATTTATTTCCTTTTTCTTTTCCTGCATCCTTCTCATTATTTTTGGTTATCCGCTAACTTATCAATAAATAGAGGCCATTTGTCAGTTGGATTTAATGAATGTTCTTGAAAGCATAAATTTGCTACGACTTGAACCAAGACTTGAATGTTTCCGTTTGCCTCTTCTGACCATCTCAGCCTTCGAAAGTATGTTGTGGTGATTTCCCAAAATAGAAGGGGTGCTTTCCCGTGACAGGAACTTTGAACACCGATTGTAATTATTTGCTGAGCATGGTCGCTCTTACTTGTTTTCTTTACTTTGAGTACGGTGACTTGATTCGCAAGCGAGAGGGTAACTGCCATATAATCTAGGATTGAAGTTGAGTTCAAAGCATAACATGTCCAGTGAGGAAGCGAGTCTTGTTGGTACCTCCTGTTAAGAATTTTTAGACCGAGTGATTCAAAGTTCTTTGTTAATGAAATAGCCTTTGTATCAGTTGCTCTTTTTTGTATCCCTAATAGACTGTGTAGGAATGGACCATAGATGATCCTACTGAATTATATAATCTTCACAATTAAAATGGCTAAATAAGTTCATATTGAAATCTCCGGTGCCTCTCCCTGACTATAACATCAGGGAGAGATTGTGATTTAATTATTTCAGTTGTGTTGTGATATCGTAAGTCTTTACTTCTATGCAAGTCTTCAGTAAGCTAGCCCATGTTAAGCTTTAGACTACTATTTAGATCCTAATTCATTCTTAGTTTGTTGATGCAAAGATGTTGTTGATTTTGTTAATTTACCCCCCGTTGAGTTTTTCAAGATAGAATACGGTTGTTTGGTATTTCCTAAGCTTTTCGATGGAGATATCTGGTTTGCTTTCATAAATGGTTCTGGATAGACAGGTGGTAAGGATAATGTAATCCTGATGCCCCATGCCAGAAAACAGCTTTTTCCCACTAGAACCATAGTTGCCTGTGAACTTGATGCCCATGTGACTACAGTTGATTCCTGCTCGTTCCTGGTCTCTGGTTCAGTAAACTCCAGGTATTCTATATCTATTGAAGTTATTTTTGCCAAGAAGGGTATTGCCTGTAACAATTTCAGGAGGTTTCCTCTATTGAGTGTATCTTGCCTCCCTCTTGATTGATAAAGTAGTGTTAGGATTGTTTTTGTCGCTAGTTTCTCTGAGCCTTGCATATTGGCTGTCTTAGGATCATCTATTGAGGTAATGTTTAGTGATGCATTCGGCGATTTACATTTTCTCAATTGAATAGATCTGATATTATCCTGACCCAAATTCTGTCTCCTTTGGTTATCATTATGTTCTATCACATAGGCATGTGTCTCCTTTTGCAGCTGTTGTACGACATTTTGATTTGTTTCATTATTTGATTTCTTATCAATACTCCCCTTTTCAGTTACCTTTTTACTTAAGGACGATGTAAGCTGGGCAGTTTGAAAGTCTCCTTGATGTATTTCCTCTTTTTTGAAGGTTGTTGTAGCTTGTTTCAAATTGGAAAGCACTTTATACTGTAGTTTACTGGGGCTGGATCTATTTTGTTGAACTTATCCTCCTCAGGTGTCGTAGCAATTTAATCATGACGACTACTCATTATAGTAAGACCTTCCACAATTATTGTACTGGCTCTTTGTTTTTTCCTTGCTTTACGCATTTTTCTTCGTTGTTTTTTTGATATTTTTTGCTCTAGGCATAATTGTGGAACTGATTGGGGTCTCTATCAGACCGAGGGGATCTGTCTATGGAGGGGCTTTTGAATTCGGTCTCTTTGTCTTTTGGGGAATTGTCCCCTTTATGTTTTCTAAGCATTGAGATGGTGACCATGTTTGCCCTTTTGGTTTTTTATTCTTGGCGTTTCTACTTCCCATTTTTCCCCTAGGTGATTTAATACCTATGGACTCCTGATTATTGGGAGGATCCCTCTGCTCACTTCTAATAGTCCAATTGGTGTTAGTTATCTTTTATGTCTTTCATCACTGATATCAACACCTCTATCATTTCAATCAACTTGTTATCTATAGGAGCGCATGTACATTCTTTCAGGGTTAATGCAGCATACGTTTGTGCACGGATAATCAAGTTGTTAAATTCCGCCAGTTTCTGATCTATTCTGGTTATTGAGGTTGCCATTGTATCAGTAAATCATTCTGAACCTCCATCTTTGTTGATTGATAGTGTAGGGCTTCCATTGTTAACTGTGATGATCTAAATGAGATAGCCTCTACTGTGGACCTCTCTGTTATTGAGGATTCATGATGGTGTAAAGGGGGATCCGTAGAATTTCTCAGTTCTTCTAGCAAATTTTGGTCAATTAGTGAAGCATTCCAATCAGATTTTTAATTCCTTGATACAAATTTAGTTGCTCTACTGGATCATGATTAAATATAGCTAGGTCTATTTTTTTATCCTTTATCCACTAATACATTTACTTCGATTGGAAGTGGAGTTTTATTTGTTAAGTAGCTTTCCTTTAATGTGCACACTACTTTTTGGTCTTGATTGCTTAATTCTTTAGGAATTAGTGATAGGAGCTCCATGTCATCAAATATATCCCACACAGATTCTCCTCCAGATTATTCTTTGAGCCTTGCTCGTTAGCTTGTACACATTTTATCTCAGGTGACTTTAAGTTTCCCTTTGCAATTGCTATTGGCTCTGGCATAGGCCGCTATTTGCACGTTTACCCCCAAAGGTAAAAATAGAAAGGCTACAAATCCACAACAAGGCTGCAGAACGAGCACAGAGGCGTGGAACGGAAGGCTCGAGCCGGGCACTCTGGGTACACTCACAAGCCTTACATAGCCTAGCTGGGCCGCTTCTGTGAGAGGGACTCACTCTCTGTGGCTTCTGACTATGACCGCCGCACTCACCCGTAGATGAATGCTGCAGGCACCACAGACATGACATGCTGGGACAGCAACCAGAGCAGCCCGGCCAGCACACACCCCCTATAACGGAACAGGGGCTTAGCTCGTTGTCCGCAGGCCTCCCCTCAAGTCAACGAAGGTCAGGGTAACTTGCGGGGTCTGCGGGGGCTACTTGCACCTCCCGGGGGAAGGTTGCTGCTCCTCACCAGGAGTCGGGAGCCATCCGTCTGTCCGTTCCTCCATTCCTCGCTGAGCCTGTGACGTGACTGCAGGAGGTTCAAGGCACACAGGAAAATAGACACATTTTTATAGATTCAATGACATCTCTTGAGCAGTTGATCACTTATAGATTTGCATGCTTTCAAATATTGTCTATAATCAGGGCTGGAAGCCTTGGTATATTGGTAAAGAAGAATAGAGGAAATATATTTATATAATCAAAGATGGAGCTTGTCTCTCTTTGCATTGTGGGTTTCAGAAAAAATTACCAGAAGACAGTTATGCATTTGGACTCCACTAATCGAGTCTTCAAAAACATAAATGTATAAAAGTTGTAAACCATCAGTCATCAGATGTATTCTTCATACTGCTTCATCAATTTTGATACATTATTTACACCAATAATTGGACATTTCAAAATGCAAACTTTCCGTTTGATTTCAACAAATAATACTTTACTTTGAGGATTCATACAGAAATTGATACAATTAATTACCACGGCTGGTAATATGTTTCAACCAACAAGTTTTTTGTACCTTCCGGTCAATTGATCAAGGCTGGAAACAGAAAAAGACTTAGGAAGGAAAACAAAAAAATGCAGAAAGTAAGAGCCAAAACATGATCAAGTAAGTGCATACAACGTAATAGTATTCTTAATGAACATTGTTTTTTTAAAATGCACGTTGATGATATTGACAACTTTATTGATTAGGTTATCCAATAATGAAGATATATAGCAAGAGTGGACCAATTTTGCCATTTGTGAAAAGATGCTTAATTTTATGAAGCAATCCATACTGTCATTCTCACAATTACTTCCTATATTATTTCTCAAGTTATTCTCAAATCTTGCATTGTTAAATGAAATTGAATTTTATAAATATACACTTCATAAACGATTTCCTTGCTCCTGTGGGGCTGATAGGAAATGGCAGCTGTTCTCAATTTAGGTTTACGCTGTCCTGATATATCCCCAAAGTCTATGATCTCCCACCACGGTGGAGGAGCGCCCGCAAGTTTAGAAGTCCCCGTGAGGCAGGAGTGGGCCGATGTGCCTTAAATGGAGCAGCAAGTGCAGTGGCTTCGCTGAAGGTTGTAATCTTTGCCAAGATGGCACCATGTATGTTGCACCTGCTTGGAAAAGGTTTTTTGTTTTCAAGAAACTCCCAAATCAGGAGCTCGTTTCTTGACAATGAAAAAAACTATGGACAAAAACAGATGGAGTTAAAAGGGAGGTTACTTTTTCAACTTGAGTTGCTGAGAACAGAAGCGAGCTATCTTACAAGTCCTAAAAGAGCAGAACAGAACATAATGAACAAGGAACTCCTGTAATGTATTGCTTCACTCCTTTCTGTTCTGGGTTTCCCTGTCCAAATCGTGTTCCCTTCTGCCAGCCTCCCCCCCTCACTCCCTTTCATGCCCACTCCCCATTAACCACAGTCATCTGACACTCTCCATGATCTCTCTTTTCCACCTCCTCTGGTAAGCATACCCAACTCAGATGCTTTGTTCCTTTGTAGATTGTTTCACTGTATGCAAGTCCCTGTTCAGTCACACATGCATAAAGAGAACGACTACAGCCATTATACTCAACTCAAGGTGCTATCCCTCAGTCTGCTGTCCATATATTTGTAGTAAAGGGCATGGTACGATAGACAGCTCAACTAACGAGATTGTCATTCAACATAATCAAATCTTTCAATTTCCACACAGTTAGTCTTACTCCCTGGGGCTCCATAGACACAGATCAAGGTTTGGGAGAGACAGCGCCAAACAGTTTGTTCCAATGTACTGACATGAAGAAAGTTGTACACTATGCAGAGGTGGTCAGTATGGCGCTACAGTGTGGGCTAATATCCTCGTTCGTACCTTCAAGGGACATGGGTTACAGAAATCAAAAAGATTAGTGGGACCAAGCCTCAACCTTGAGGCATGTCTTTTGCTTGTGTTATACCCTCCATTCTTCATCAACCAAACCCGCAACTGGCAGTAACGGGCGGAGTGGCAGGTTCTTTGGTGTCAGAGTGAAGAGCATGAACAGGATAAGGCAACAAAAGGTCTCTGGTCAGAAGCAATTGCACCTCAAATTTCTAGAGTTCTTGATATTTCAATTGACCCTGTAATCTTTCCTTCATTCAGTCCACAGGAATTAGTCCTGATAATAATTGACAATACTATGTTCTTTATCTACATTTAAAAACATGAAGCAAGGGCCGGCAGTCGCTTCGGTGTGATCCAGTTTTATGCATGCAGTCATATTTTTATAGCACAAAGCTAGCCGAAATTGCAGCAGAGTTGTTATGGACGAGGGCACTCACCAACCAAGTGGAACTGGTAAGCCAACCACTTCAATGAAGAGTGAAGAGCATTTTCCCTGATGCCCGAAGCTGAGATGTGTAGACTTTCCATGAATGGAAGTGAAAGCCACTGCACATAAACCTCTTAGAAATGAGGTGAACCAGAAACGCCTAGAATGGTTTGTCCAGGGATTAGCACAAGCAATACCCGTGGAACGTTTTTATACTTCTCTTAAGCAAGAAATGTCCGCATGCTTTTCTTCCGAGTCCCTGATCTAGAGATGTCTAAGCAGACTCAGGCATATTGCATGCAAAATTATTCTCATAGTCCAGTGTGGGTCAAGTAAATATTGCTGTTTCATTACTTCTGTCTTACATCTAATTGAAAGTGGATCCTGAACTTTTCAGAAGGTGTAGGATATATTGTGATCGAGCCTCTCTGACTGTAGCTTGGCTTCTATTTTACTAGAACACGGCCAATGCTTATCTCCCCAGATTGCATGAAGGTTTAGCTAGAGCCCTTTGTGCAAAGGGAACTTACTCCAAAAGGTTGAGAATATATTATGTGATGTGTGTAACAAATATATTCATTCGCTTCATGCTTTTCTAAATTAAATACTTCCATAGTTGTTGGCATTAGCAGTGAGCAGATTACAGTAAGTACATTTCAAGGTAAGTTATTACTCAGTTCCTGGGATAGGACACAATTCGACAAGCTTCACCATTTTTCAGAATTGTTATTGAGTAACTCAGTAGCGTGGCTAGATTTTTTCCATAATAAACGCAGCCAGAATCTATATATGAATGGAAGTTGGTTAAGTCTAAGTTGATGTGTATGTAAATCCTACTGATGCTGGGATAAACGCTAGTATCTGTTTTGGAAAGCTGGTTTATTAGATTCATTGACGTGTGCGAGATGAGACAGTAAGGTTCGACCTTCTTTTTGAGCTGCCTAAAGATTGTTGAAAGACAGAGTGGTCATCAGAATTAATTCCAAGCTTGTCCTTAAACCTGTTTCAGATTCTTGAATTGATTGAACTGTTTTGTTACCGTCTGTTGTAAAACACCTCTTTACTCTTTCTGGAAACGTATTCCACACCTTAGTTGCCCAGAGGTCCCTTCTCTATTGTATAGATAGAACAATGGACCTTTATTCTTCTAAACAGTTTATTGTTGCCTATAGTTTAAAGTTTTGCTAGATTGCCAGGAATAAGTTGCGTTTCTTTTCCAAGAATAAAGCTGTGTTTTCTTAAGGGCAACAAAAACGTGCTAGGATGAATGACAGGTACACCCCATCAAGGCCTCAACATCTACCATGACTTTCAACATGAACACAGTGCTGCAAGAAATATGTAGGGAGTCAATGTGGAGAACTTCATACTTCTATTTTAACCACTACTGCGAAGACACCGAAGCTAGAGTAGAGACGGAGGTTGGACAAGGGATTACACAGAATTATTTCATTTAATGTGATGATTGACACTTCCACCATCCCAACGTAGCACTGCCTGATACAGTATTTAATTTAAAAACACTGTTGAATGGAATGCAGCTTGGAGTAATTACATGCAGCAGAGATTAATTCAGTCATTCCAGCCACCAGTTTTCCAGCTGAGTCTCCCCAATGTGAGGGGTATGCCCATACAAGGGTCCTGATCTCACTGTCATAGGGCTCAAGCTGCTCCATATTAATGAGGCCAAGAATGCCGAAACCAGCTAGGGATAGCTTATGTTCCTGTTTAATTTGGATGTTGCTAGCTTGTTTGGGGCAGACCAAAGGCTGATTTGCATATGATTGGTCCCTATCTGTAGAGGCACAGACAAGTAAAAATGATGGATGGAATTCTGCGCAAAGTAATTATCAGTTGTGCGATTGTAAGCATTCTATTGATCCACGTACTCCTGTATATCATCCTTTTGCCTTAAAACTTCCATCTTCTCTTTCTCCTCTACATACCTTATTGGTCTCTTCACTCTACCAGTTTCTCTTTTGTCCGGTTTTCCCTCAATCCCAACTAGGGGACCAAAATAATTATTGGAGGTAAGGATACTCCATGGCAATAGAGTATCCTCACCATCAAGAATGAGGTCCGCCCGCTGCATTTAGATGCTGGCGGACCTTCAGGTTAATCATGGCGGTGAGTACTCTGTCTCTGCCGTGATTAATCGTCTCCAAAGGTCCTGGGGAGTATTTGCCATCTGAGAAATGACTATATGCCTGCCCACCCAATTTCGGTGGGCCGACAAGTACTCATGTTTTATTGTTCCTTACCGCCAGTGGTAAGGAACAGTAAAAACATTTTAATGCCCGAAGAAAGCATTACTTTTTTTTCTTAACAAAAATAAAAATTTTCTTTTCGAAAGTTTCTTTTTGAAAAGATAAAAAGATTACTGTTTGTTACAGGGCTGAGCCTTTTCGACGCAGCCCTGTAACAAACAGTAAAATGCATTGACAGGAACCTCTGTTATGGTCGTTCCTGCCAATGCCTAGCAGGAGGTCATTTGTAAAGTAGGCACGGCCGGACGGACATAAAGTCCTCCACCAAGACAATGGTGACTACACCGTCTGCCCAAAATTTAATTGGGCCCTAGATTTTTCTCATATAGCAGCACGACCAGGAAAGGTTTCCCCAAAAGAAAGCTGTCACTTTAAATCTATGGTAGAACCTCAGTGCGAATGCCCCATTCTTGCCCAAAATCCACCCTCCCATGGCCTGCGTCTAACCGGCCGGCTTTAGCGCTGATGGCGCTATGTGCGACAATCACTTTTGGCTGCCCCACATCCCCTGACCTCTTCGGATTCTCTCTCTACTACCTGCAAAAGTGCCCCTTATCTTTCCCATCATAAGATATTGCTAAACACAGCGCCCCCCTGAGGTCACAGCGCCCCACTCTACAGGTCAGCGCCCAGTGTGACTGCACTAGTCGCACTGCCCTAAAGCCGGCCCTGCCTGTAATCACTGGAGAAAGAGTGTATGATAGTTCTTGCTCTATTTGTGCTGTAATTTGTTGGAAATCTCAGAGAAACCATCTGCTGTTTATGACTATTAGGAGACACATACTAAAGCTGTCCCTTGACTTTGTCTTGGCCTGAAGCTGCTGCAAATATCAAAATCGGTTTGGGACATCAAGTCACTGCCATCTACCTGCACCATCATTTTATATGAACTAATGTTTAGAAAATGCTCTCATACAACAATAGATAATTTCAAGCTGGTTGCTACGTTGTGCAGAAGAGTTAGTAGAATGCTGATTGAGGCAGATGATTAATTGGATGTTGTATATGCAAATTGGCTAGGTGGCATCCCTGTAGGATGGTTTTTTTTCATGTATAACACCTAGTTTACCACCAATCAAAATATCTGTATTGCATTATAGAAGGGAGGCATTTTCAGTTCAGACTCTTGTGTTTCGGCCGGATGCCAGTGGTAGTGGAGTAGGAACATCTGCATCTGTATGGAATGCAGGTATTCCTTCAAATCCATAAAGGATGTCTCTACTCAAAGAGTGGTTTAAGCTTTACAAGGAGCAGCTTCACAGTTTAGGATTTTTCTTGAACCTACCAATTTAACACTAAAATTAGCCAAGAAGATCCCGTTTACCAGTCGCTCATCTAATGCTATGAATCCTTACCAGATTATGGAAGTTACCAATTGGCGAAGGGCCCAACGTTTTTCTCCTTTTCTTTCACATTCTTTTTTTCATGGTGAAAACAACTGTTTAACATTATTTGATTAAGAGCTTCTTACTATGAAGCCTGTTTGTTCTGAATGGGCAAACATTATTAATTTGAGCTTGTTTTCCATGGGGCGGAGCAGCAGCGTTTGAACATGCTGCATCAGTTTTCATGTTGTTATAGATGTCTGTTGTGTCCTGCGAGACACGTTCTAGTGTCTCGACAGGCACTGTTTTAGTAGCCACTCCCCTATGGGAGTGGGCACACACACACCCCACACCCATCCACACACATGTCTAGCCTGTTAGGCACACTGTTTTCTCCAGTATGAAGTTTGGATTAACAATAATCCAGCCTTAGTACAAGTATGTCCTGTTCAGATTATATGTTTTTTTTTTTAATATGCAGCATCTGTCCAGTCTGCACTGGTATTTGACGTTTATGAAAGGTACATTTGTCTATTCAAATCTGAAACCTTGTTCATTCTCACCAAGAGGCTGCCGTAAAAGGTTCCATGTAGTGTCTGGACTCTGGTTGCTAGCCATGAAAGAATGTTTTCTGCGTTAGATCTGGTTCATGCTTCTTTTTACTGGCGTTCTGCCCCCACGGAGGTTAACCATTGCCCACTATCTGTGCTGGTGAAATTCTCATCAACGACCTGTGTCCCAGCGCCCGACGGAGGCTCCCCAACTCTTTTCTTTTTCCTAGAGTTTTGCCTTTAGAGCTGCCGCCTGCAATGCCATCTTTTTTGCACAGATGTCTGGTTTTAGTATGACGGTGGTTTATTTGTTCAACGCTAAAATTGGTATGAAATTTCCGTCTGGTTTCCAACTATCTCCTGTTCCTGTTCCTGTTCCCGCTGTTGGAGAAGATGTTTGCCCTTCTCGATATTTGCCTAGCTAGTTGTTAATTTATTTTCAGGGTACTTTACTCTTTGAACATTTAATAAATTCTGTAACTTGTTTATGCTTTCTGAATCCTTCTGTGTGTACTTGCACTTCACATTTCTCAAATGAAACGATTTGGTCATGGTATTTTGTCCACCTTAACCTGTTGTTGGCAATACCAGGTTTGCGCTAGGAGAGAATTGTGACTCTTGCCATGTTTCATGCTGTCTTTAATTTTGCTGGGTTTTGTTTTGGTGATACTGGGACGATAATCTCCTAATAAGTTTTCTTTGAAATCTCTGTCTTTTGTTCTAAACACACTGTAGGTTTGCTATTATTTTTGCTTTTTCAATGAAACATAGGCCACTGAATAGGTGGGGGGGGGGGGGTATACTGACATATGGTCGATGCAGTTTGGGCTGCTAGAGGTGGTCTAAGAGGAGGATAGCATTATTCTGCATGAATATGATGAATCTGATTTATTCAGAACTCTAACAAGCTGGCCGCACGTTCCCACAAGGTTAGGGATTCTGGCACATCTATACGTGTACAGACCTAAGGGAGGGACGTGGTTTATTCGTAGAAGTGTTACCTCTTTTTATTTTTTACATTTCTATAAGTCTACAGGACCTCTTCTCTGTTCATAGCACTCCTATGGCACTCCTGGGAATGCTTACGTCATCTCTCCGATACATGAACCAGGGCTGTCGTTTGTCAGTGCCCTGAGTCATTTTTGTGTGGCCAGGTCTTTGTACTAGTAGTCACTACATTCTTACTACCCCTAAGTAGCGCTTGAAATGGGGTGCAGCAGGTTCTGCAGCACCCCCATAACCCTTGAAAGAGTTTAGATGGAGAATGAGCAATAAAGATGTGCTTCAGATGATTTTCGTCCAGCAGGATTTAGTGTGTTTCCAAAGACTGTCACATATCCCCTATGTCTTTAATAAGATGATGTGATTGGCCAGCACCCCACTCTAAAAATTGCAGCTCTTAGTGTGGGTTAACATCAACCCATCATAGTGCTCCTCGTTCTGTTTCCTTTTGTTGCGTGTGTCTGTATATAACTCATATCAACGGTGTTCGAGTTATTGTTCTTGATGTCATAGATTTTCTGGCCAGCTTCTGTGGGTCATCTATTTTTCTGCTTCAGATAATCATCAACTCTTGAGCTTTTTCCTCAATTTTACTTCCCTTGTTTCATTGTTATTGTGCTTCAAAGAGCCTGCTTATCAAACTCCTGTCCTGACTACCAAGTTCTTCTGTTACCAGTCTGCGGACTCAGCTGTAAACACTGGGCCCTTCATTAGTCTCTTACTCATTTGCTTTCTTGTTGGACCACACATTCTTTCGTCCATTCTCTTTCTATTTTTCTTTTACTCCTGCTTCGCTCCTGTCTCCGCTTTCTCTCCTTTTCTTTCTCGCCCATGTTTCTTTCACATCCAGACTGGAATAGGCAACTTTTACCAAAATCCACTTCTCAGTCTCAGTTATTTGCCTTTATTGGGTTCTGCTACAACATTCCATACAGTGGTAGGCATTCCTAATGCTTTTGGTGGGTCATCGTCCCACTTTAACCTACCTCCAGACAAGGTTCCTGATAGCCTATGACTTCAATTAACATTTAACTTTTAACGGAAAAATTGATGTTGCAATATCTCTGCATGTTACGCCCACTCTACATTGCCTCCAGGTGTGGCCTTTGAGGGCAGCGGGTGAGCTGGAGACCCTGGGCTGACCAAGTGGGAATTTGAAAAAAGCAAATCCAATGTATTCTAGGAAAAGGTAAACCTTGCTGTACCACCCCACATGTTGGATGTTATTTAAGGAGATGTGAAAAGGACAAGGTACACCGGTTCACCAATTCGAAGTATAGGTTGTGGTCTTAACCTCCACTTGTGGGAGGTAACAAAAGCCCTGCATTCACATATAGGGTGCTCTATGGTGTCTAGAGAGAGGTAGAAGTGCCCTTGTTCTGTGTATGGAGAGGAAAGAGTTGTCCTGGAAAAATAGTTCAATACTCGCCATGTGAATACAGTGGACTGAATCATGTCCATGCATAGGCTTTCCTGGTTGCAGAGTGAGGGTTCAACATCCGGTTGTGTCTTGGAGGTTCAATTAAGAGTAGTAGTGTTTATAAGGAAAATAATGAACTTAAATGTGAACTGTAACAAATGTTTTGTTGAAAGAAAGGCACCTGCAAAATAGTGAGACTTGAAGTGAATGCCAGCAAAGGAGAGTAGATCTTCCAGGGGTGACACAAAACTATGTGCAAGTTATTGAGTATTGAGTCAAGATTGAAAATTGTGTTTAATTTAAATCCTGCCTCAGAGGTCTCTAAATCTCATTTTTTCTTTGCAGACATAACATCGAGGAGCAGACGGAGCTAGCCCGCAGTACAAACGGAACAGCACTAATTTATTTTCTTACAATGTATTTTTTTCACGCTTTGCTTTTTATAGTAATTGACACAACTAATAAAAGGTGCTTTTGCTCGGCGGCGTTTCAAAGATATGTGACTTGCTTGTTTTCTCCCCTTCTCACTGGTTCTCAAATGCATTCAGCTGGCTTGGCTGTGCAGGAGCAAATTCTTGAATCCCTCTGGTGATGGTGGGGGTGTGGGACTAACTGGGAAATAGGCTGAAGTTTTTTAAGGCAGTTTCTTCGCCCGATGACAATATCACATGTTTTTGTATCCTATATATGTTTAATGTTATTTATTACCATAGCCGAGTGTGCCAAAGCCTCAAGTGTACATGATTACCCTGTCCTCTCTCAATAGTGGACAAAACAACATTCTACTCTGTTGATCTGTTTATACGGTTTATGCCATGCTTTTTAGGTGTAGTAGTTATAAACAAAAGCATTTAACAAGAAGCAGGACGAGGGGTTAAATTCTTGATGTTGTTTTATTCTGTAATGTGATTGTCTTGAAATATTCCTTTATTAATATGTTTGTCACATATATTTATATATATATGCATGTATACCAATTTTTTGTGGATTTGAACATATCCAGTAGAGCGATGATGCACCTTAAATAGTTTAACAGGTCTTTAACATATATTGTATTACACTTCTAAAATGTTTGGTTGTACCTACAGAGTTGGAAACAGGAGTGTGGCGTGGAGATGAATAAATGGGGGTGACGAAAAGGTGGAGATTAGGGTACAAGTAGTGAGAAACACTGCCAAGAAGCAACCTGCATTCATATTAACAATATCTTAGTACATTTTAATACACTAAACAGAGCAATTTTATGCTTTTGAAGTTTTATCTAATTACAATTTAGACACTCAGGCCCTCCTAATCAGCTATAGGGTAATGTGTATATATAAAGTTACTCCCCCTATCGTAGTCTGGCTCTTGTAAATCATCAGCCCTCTTAGTACTGAAATATCTCTGTCTTGTTCATCAGGAGATAGATTACTTGTAAGAATCAATCCTACACTATTTCTAGCTTTAGGCCAGTAGGTGAATGAGCTAACTCAGAGCATCCATTGCTCCATTCTTGACCTTATGAACCTCCTGCACCTTGCTGAGCTCTCCCTCTCAAACCTCAAACCACACCCACCCTCCCCCCCACAGTCAAATGAGCCCCCCATGCTCCCTCTCCCGCTCCACCTAAGACATCTATGCCCGCGCAAACAACCCGGCCGCATCTCGGAATAGGAATCCCGAGCTCTGGCACTCTCCTACATCCCCCCCCCTCCTCCCCTACCCCAGCTGACCTTACTGAAGACGAAATCCTCGCTATCCTCCAAGACTACAACACTGCCCCAGTCAACTCCTGCCCTCTTGACACAGATCATGCACACCACATCAGCACGGTCACCATCAACCCCAACAGGCCAACCACAAGACGTAATAGAAATGTGGTTAAAAGCAATCTTGCGCCCATTCTTCCATCCTCCCAGACACCTGACACTCCCCCAGACCCCCCACTATCGGGTCTCCTAATCAACTGCCGTTCAGCATTCAAACATGCAGCCGATATCGCTGACCTCATCCTGCTCAAAAACCTGGACTTAGCCATTCTTACTGAAACCTGGCTAAATGAATACTCCTCCCCTTGTTTGGACTTATTAGTCCCCCCTAATTACAACATTGCCAGGCTAGATAGGCAATCTAGCAGAAAGGGCGGAGGCATCGCCTGCATCTACAGATCCTCCCTGCTGGTCAAGGAACTCGGAACGCTCACTACCGACTCCTGTGAGTACCTTGCCCTCTCCCTCTCCAACAACGCCCTACATCTTGGTAACTTGCACATCTTTTACCACCCCCCAGGCTCTAATGACTCTTTCACCGATCCCCTACTGGAAGTCGTCACCTCAAAAATTTCCTCTAATTCCAAAGAGATCTTCCTCGCTGATTTCAACCTACATTGGAATGACCCCAATGACCCTTACGTCAATACCATCAAAGACCTCCTAAATGACCAAGCCCTTACTCAATCCTGCTCTCTACCAACTCACTCAAAAGGAGCCACCCTGGACTGAATCATATCCAAGGAGTCAGTGGTCAAAATCATCTCGATAGACCCTTGTGACTGGTCCGACCACCACACCATATCCTTCATCTTACCCGGATCACTCAAGACTAAGCCCCTTCAACCGATGATTCCCAAACGCTGGATTAGGGACACCAAAAACCTGGACCTTACGAAGCTGGAGACTCGCTGCAAACTTGACCTCTACCCGACCTCGAACACAACCTCAATCAATGACCTCTATGATCACTACTCGGCATCTATGTCAAACATTCTAGACAACCTTGCCCCTCTGAAACTAAAGAGAACACAAATCAAAGACAGAAACCCCTGGTTCTCCGCCTCCCTCAACTCAGAGAGGAGATCCCTACGTCAAGCCGAAAGAATCTGGAGACAGCACCCGTCTGCTGAGCACCTTAAACTTCTCCGACGGGCCAGAAACTCCTACAACAGACATATCCTCAATTCAAAAAAAGAATACTTCAGAGCCGAATTGGGCAATGCCACGAATAGACCCCGCAAGCTCTTTGAATTGGTTAAACACCAATCAAACAAGCTGGCCAAAACCCCTAAAGAATCCCCGATACCTCTTATATCTTCGGATGAATTCTCGCCGAAAAAACTGCCTCCCTAGGAATCGAACTCAGCACCATCTCTTGCTCTCAACCCCCCCATGACCAACTGCCTCCCGCTGCACCCTCTTCTCTGACCTTACCCAAAAACGAAGCTTGCTGGACTAACTTCGAAGTCTATGACGAAGACTCCATAGCTAAAATCCTCTCTACATTAAACCCTAACAACCACTTCAATGACCCGCTACCGTCCAACTGCCTAGCTGCGGCCTCCCGTGCCATTGTTCCCTGCTGGACCGCGATGATCAACGCCTCTCTCCAGCAGGGATCGATTCCGGACCCCTTGAAAGCCGGCCAAGTCCTTCCTATTCTAAAAAAAACCAACGCTTGACCCAGCCTCACCAGACAATTTCAGACCCATCTCCAATATACCCTTACTAGCCAAAGTGTTAGAGAAATGCGTACAATACCAGCTTAGTCAACACATCAACAACTACCATCTTCTGGATGACTTCCAATCGGGATTCAGACCAGGGCACAGCACCGAAACTACCATGCTCCACATTGTGGACGACGCCCTCCAAGCCCTAGACCAAGGCAAAACATGCCTCCTAATCCTTTTAGATCTATCTTCCGCCTTCGACACGGTCAATCATGAAAAACTACTTGAAAGCCTTAAATACAGGATGGGTATGAATGGCGTTGTCCTCGAATGGTTCAGGTCCTTCCTCCACAACCGATCTCAAAGATTCCTCATTGACGGCAACCTATCAGCTCCCACCCCGGTCACGATTGGAGTCCCTCAAGGCTCAACCTTGTCTCCTACCCTCTTTAATCTTTACTTAGAGCCTCTCACTGAAGTTCTTCGCTCCGCCAATATCTCCTACCACATGTACGCGGATGACACCCAAATATACATCAATATCTCTTCACTCAAGGAGGTCCTTGCCCTGAACGAAACCCTGAAACTAACCGTTCAGTGGCTCGCCACTAACCAACTAAAACTCAACGCCAAGAAAACTGAATTTCTCCTGATCTCCCCCTCCAAAGCCAACCCGGAGCTACAGGAGTGGTTCAAGGCCATCACAGCTCTAAATTGCCAGCCGACCATTGTGGACTCCGCCAAATCACTGGGCATATTTCTGGACTGCAACCTGAACATGCGTGACCACATTAATTCAATGGCCAAGGCAGCCAGATTCCACCTGAGCTACCTCTGGAAATTAAAACCCTTCATCGAAGCTCCGGATTTGAAAATGGCAGTCCAAGCCCTAGTCATATCCAGGCTGGAATATGGATGCTCCACCCTCACAGGCCTACCCAAGAGCTCCCTGGCACGGCTAAAAGCCTGTCTCAATGCGGCAGCCAGACTTCTCACCGGCACCAGGAAATTCGACCACATCTCTCCACATCTGAAAGCCCTAAACTGGCTCCCTCTAGAGGCCAGAATACAGTTGAAACTGGCATGCATTACCCACAAGGCCTTATACGCAAACTCCCCTGCTTACCTGTCACAGAAACTGGTGCTATCGGGAGGAAACAGGAACTCTCGATTCACTAACAGTCTCCTGCTCCGGCCCGCCCACTTTCGTAAAAAAAGAACTTACAATAGGGCTTTCTCCGGAGCAGCACCAAGAATTTGGAATTCCTTCCCGCCCGATATCAGAAGAATCCCCTCTCTAGCTCGCTTCAAGAAGAAGGCCAAAACCTTCCTCATGGGTGAATTCCTGTACTAAGACCCCTTCTCAGCCGCTATGACTCGCTGCCTGAGTCCAAGACTATTGCGTCTTCCGCAACTCTACAACCGGACACCATTGTGACTTCAGGGGGCCACGGTTTCTGCCAAGCCTAGCTGTACTTTAACCTCTCATTTATGTCCCCTTGCCCCAATGCTCCCACATCCCCCCCCTCTATATTGTATATTTCTCTGCTTTTAGAGACTTCTGTTTCTGCTGTTTTTTTATTGTCTTGTTTTCTTCCCTGTAACCATGTAAAGCGCTCTGATACCCGCACGGGTCATGTTCGCGCTCTATAAAACATTAAAATAAATAAATAAATAAATAAAAATCCAGTGACATATAGTTTCAAATATATCTGCTTGGTCATTTATTGTGTAGATTATTCTCTGATACCGTGCCACCATCGACATTTCTCTCAACTAATTTTCAAGTGTCTCAGGTGTCATTGACTTCCACTTTTGCAATAACATATTTTAGATACCGTTGCAGAGGGGGCGAACAATGTTCTCCAGTGTGCCGTCGTACCTGTTACATCCATGACGTCAGAGAGGATTAACCGTGACATAGACAGAGGAATGCCTGCTTCCCTAAAGTCCCTAAATTGTCTTGCGTACTTGAGTCCAATAGTCAAGTGAGCAGAGTAAGAGGTCACATTTCACATCTGAACATCTCCAGGAGTTGGAGTGATCTACTAAGCCTGTTGGTTATCATTCTGTGGTCCAGTGCCATTCATGAATACTTTAAAGAAAGTATGCTTTAGTCTTGCTTCTCTCAGGCCTGTCCTTTGTTGCTGTATTATCTTCACCCATTCCTCGTCAGCGAAATCATGAGATAACCGTTTGTGTCAACATTTAGCTTGTTATAGCTATGGTCTATAATGGTGCTGTAGAGACCAGTTATCATTCCCTGAATTGTCTCTCTTTTTTGGTTCTTCCTTACTGAAGATAATGGCAATTCATCAAGCGGGGGCTCGAGTCTTTCCTTCAGACTGTGTTGTAATTGCACGTACCTCAATGTTTTGGATGGTTTTAATGCATACTCAAGTTGGAGGTCTTTAAATGATTTGATGTGTCCCTCTCTTATCATCTCCTTTATATTTCACTTCTGCTTCTGATCCTTCAGTCCAGTGAAAGTCACATCAGCCTATTTTATCTTAGCATTTCACCACAGTGATGCATCCACTTGAAGATTCTTTTCTAATGTTCTATCAACAGGAGGCCACGAAAAGTTAATGGAAGATGTAAGCGGATTATTATGTCCCTTGGTCTTAAGGTAATGTATCATATTTGAGGTCCTCCATAGGAGTTTTCTTTAACTATTGCAGTTCAGGCTGTTGCCTGGTCTCAATGGAGGAAAATCTGCACTAACTGAAGTAGCCTATATGCTTTATAGCAGTAGAGCATGTACGGTAAGCAAAGTCTATCCGCTTCTGTAGCTGAATGCAGTTTGACATCTCAAGTCATGGCGAAATGTACCCCAAATGAAGAGCCTGATTAAAGATTGAATTGAAGTAAGAACATTAAGAGATATCAATATTGCCAACATCCCAAAAATGAAATCTGGCAGATATTTCAATTTTTATGACTTAAGCCTTACCTCATAAAAAAAGGTTCAATGACGCCTATTTTGAAAAGTATTGTTTGGCCTGCTTTAAACCACTCTACTGCAGAGAAATCGTGAGATGGTCAAGATGTCACCCGGTTTTGTACCAAGTCCCCTGTCCAGGAACTGATTCCACAGCTGACCCCAATGTACCCCAGATTTCCAGGGCTGCTGGCGATGCCGCAACTGGCAGAAGCATTAAAGGAAGCCATGTAGTGCATCTTTGGCACCCTGCAGCTCTATCGGGAGTATGGCTTACAGCTGGCCGGTCTACCTTTTGTGCCTTCTTTGCCTCCTGCACCCACTTTGGGTTCAGCTTTGACTCAGGAGCCAACTGCACATCTGGCACCATGATCAATGCCAGTTCCTGCCACGTTAAAGATGCCACTAATGGTGGAGAAGGATGTCGATCCTGTTGTTTCTATCCAACTCCAAAGCAAACCCCTCTTGACCTCAACTGAGGTTACATCCTGACAGTCCAGACCTCACTTTGTCTCGGACGAAACTACACCTTTGCTTATGAGCTGCCTCAGGGAGCTTCAACTTCTTTTCCGATTGGATTAGGACCAAAGCCTGACAGTCGTTTGACGACAATTGAGATGTTTGGGTTGAATTTCCTCCACAATATAACAGTTTCTATCTGTACCTTCAAGGGGCCAGGGAACCTAACAATTCACCTGATACAGTGGTGATGTTCTAATCTCTCCCTATAGCCACATTTGATTTACCAAGTTCCAGGGTGACTCTGGAGAGTTTAGAGAAAATGCAGATTTTGGTGCTATTGGACACATGCGGTGAGTTGAATGCTACCATGTGGCCTTGAATTTTCACCTTTGCAAAAACGTATCTATCCTCTTCATCAGTGCATTTCTTAATTACTCTGATTGAGAGCTTCTTATGGATGAGAATAGCCACACCTCTCTTTTGCCTGAGACAAAGTCCGGTTTCCACCCCCTCCCCAACTACAGGTGTGGTATATATCACCCTCCCTACCAAGTCAAGCTGATTGGGCCACTCGTTTGCTCCTGGCCTCAACTGAGTAACTTGCTTTTGATTGTTTCATGGCGCTGACGGAGTACCTGGGTTACGCAGCAGCATTGCTCAGTGGCAGAAGCTGCTCACCCCGGCCCTCCCTCATTCATAGCTAGATCAGTGATCTTGCCCCACATGGCCCACCTGGGCCACTCAGAGTAATTTATACTCCTGATCTTCCCATTGCCCTTGGCTCATGCTGCTCACCTGGGCCGAACTGAGAAATGTATATTCCTAGTCTTCTTTCTCATGTAAAGGGCATTTATAAAGCACTCTGTTACTCCAGGGAGTGGCCTGGCTCTCAGCACCTCAAGTGTTGACTGTCTGAGAGACCTAACCATTAATCCTGATTAAAAAGCCATGTTTTTCTTCTGAAACTGGGAAGTGGCTGAAATGTTCTGTAACTCCAGAGGGAGTTTGTTCCATGGTGAAAGTACTAAGACTTCCATCCTTTCTGGACTGTTGGATCCTTGGTATTTTGGCCAGAAATGGTTGGCTGAACATAGGAGCCTAGATGGAACATAAACACAAATCCTGGCTCGGAGGTATCCAGCACCGAACAGAGGGAGGAACCTATGTAGCAGAGGCAGGGACTTGAAATGGATCCTCTTCCTAATAGGAAGCCAGTGCAACACCTTTAAATGTGGGGATACATGTTCTCAATGGCAACCTGAGAAGACTATGGGCTGCTGTGTTTTGGACCACCTGCAAATTACTGGTCAAATAGTCAGGCGCCCAAAATACAGTGCGCTACCGTACTCAAGCTTACATGTTATTCGGGCATATACTACCTGTTTCCAAGCCGAGAAGGAGAGAAAGTGCAGACACTTTCTTAGCACATGCAACAGACCAAACCAAGTCCCTACCACTGCTTTAACCCGAGGTAGAAAAGAGAGCTCACCATCAAACGTAATGCCTAGATTCTTAACAGAGCTAAAGGGGCGTAATGAAGGAGGAACATCTGCCGGCCAAAGGGACTGCCAAGGCTCAAATGTCCTTACACCAAAGAAGAGTAGCTCAGTCTTTTCAGCATTACATTTGAACTGGTGGTGTGTCAGTCATTGAAAAACTGTCAGGTTCTAATGTTTTCACCAGGAAACACTGCCTGCCCCAGGAAAAGAGTAGCTGGGTGTCATCAGCGTGGGAGATTACTTTTGCTACCAGGGCCTCTGCCAAGAAAGCAAGAAGGCTGAGATAAATATTAAATAGAGTAGGGCTCAATGCCAAGCATTGAGGCACTCTCACTTGCAGATCACAAGACCCCGACAAAAAATGAGGGTACCAGACCTCTTGGCCTCTTCGCTCCAGGAACAAAGCCATTCATTCCATCTTAGGCCCCATAATTCCAATAGCTTGAAGACCGGCCAAGAGTGTGGTTTTGGATATTGTGTCGAAGGCTGCTGAAAGATGTAGCATTATCAACACAGCCCAGCCCGACATCTAGAGTACCCCTTACATCACAGATGCACATCTGGGTCACCCCTGCCACATTTTTGAATTCTCTTAAAAGCAATAGCGTCTACCCCTCCATTGTGGTCCCATTCCTTCCTGACTGGGGATGTTTTCTTTCCCTGACCACTGGGTTCTTCCTGTGGTTGGTTCTAAAAGTCTGCTTATCAACGGGAGAGAGGTCAAGCTACTTGGGATCAGGAACGTGGATTGGAGAAAAGGGGAACTTTGTCTCTTGGGGAGACTGTTACTGTTGTATTTTATGTAGATTCTTTTGTTTTGCACTGAATGCATATTATCCTGTGCCTTGACTTACTTCCTGTTGAATGATTCATTATTAGGGGCACGATGTCTGGGAGGAAAGGGCGTTTGGGCAAAAGGAAAGGACAGAACCCTGAGCTAGTCCAATTACTTAATCTTGTACTGACTAACTCGGAGGTTGAGGGTAGGTCCACCAGTTCTTTAAAGCAGAGCAGGACGTCTAGGGTGGTCAGCCTTCCCTGGCTGTTCCATGTACATCCACGGTCTGTCTTTCTCCCTGCTAAGAAAAGGTCCAGGTAGCAGGCAACACACAGTCATCCACCTGAGCGGTTTGATCATTCCGAGCAGGGAGCACCTCAGCTAGTAGCGTAAGCTGGGGCACCGGAGGCAGAGGCCAACTCTCCTGGGAGGGATTCCTGCTCCTGTTGAATCCTCTTGCACACAGCAGCCACCCAAGGGAGCTTCATCACCACCTATGGTGCTTCATAGTACTGCCCTCGGGCTGGAAGGTCCAACCAGGTACTTCGTGCTTCAGGTGATAATATACATTCCTTGAAAGACACCTTGGTTCCAAAAGGCTGGCTGGTAGGTTAGGCCCCGTCAGGGGGGGAGGGGTCCACCAGCCATAAAGACAGTCAGGATACCCTCATCGTCCCAGCAGGATACATCACTGTTCGAAGGCAATAAAACCCTCCAGAGAATACTTCCTATGTATTAACATCAGTTGTCCAATTAGTCTCCAGTTAGCAGCCAACGCTGATACGCCTGTTCCTAGCTCTTCACTAACCTCCCCATGAGCTCCCCATCTCAACTTGGTCTTGAGCACCATTCCCAATTTAAGGAAACATGTTGATGCTATAGCGGCTGACCTTGGAAAAAAGGGTGATGGGCCCCAAAGTAAAATGGGCTGAAAGAATAAGGCATCTGGATATAAGTACCCTCCCACTTCAGCTACTCCAGGTAAAAGAGGGACGGGAGTGGCTGAAAGGGGCGAGGTTGCCTCTATGAAAGGTATTGGTGGGCAGTAGACCATTCATTGTAAGCCAGGTAAGATGGCAATGCATGTCCCAGCGCAGGTCAAAGTGGAGATTTGGAAGGGAGACTTTTTGGATGTGTGTTCCCTGATATGTGCGAAAAGAAGGGACTTAAAGGCATGGGAGAAAGATGAGAAGGAGGCCACCAAAGACAAGGTTGATGAGAGAATTACTAGTTGATTATTTGGTATCAATGTTTACATGAGTGTTATGCTTGAGAATATCCGTAATTAGCAATCGCCATGATTTTCTAGTCAAACAAACTTTTTAAGTCTCACCATGTTTATGGGCGGCCTCTCCTGGCTTGACTATTCAGTGATTTCAGGTGGGCCAATATGTTGGATCCTGAAATTGGGTAGGATCAGACCAAAGTTAATGCATGACTAGAGAATTTCAATATTAATACCCCCCATTAAGCAGCCTTTTCTCGCACAACATTTGGCTGGGGACATAAATGGAGCCACTGGGCCTTTAACAGAAAAGTGGGAATTCTTCCAGCAGGGTCATACAAATTCACACGTGTGGTCCATCTGCGGCCTGGCCTCCCACCGAGAGTTTAAGCACATCAAGAAATACAAAAAAAAAGGTAAATCCCCTGTTAAATCCTCAAGCTAGAGAAGTCTTGCCCACAGCGTTCCAGGTTAATAAGGTGCTGCCTTGTCTTATTGTGTGCCCTGATAGACAAGCAAGACATGTATTTTGGTTTTTCATTTGGTTTCAAGATTCCAGCTTTCAGTGTTGTGCCCATCACCCACGGTGGCAATCAACTATCCATGCAAACTCATGCAGGGGTTGTAGCAGAGAAACCTCTTAAGGAGGGCTCACTTGGTACACCTGCAGGCTGTTTCCAACCCCGCTGTTGGATTCATTTGTGTGCTCCCCGCTGAGAGTGGTCCCCAATAGAGAGCCAAGCCGGTTCAGACTCCGTCATAACCTAACTGCCCCGGAAGGGGAATCAGTCAATGATGTAATATACTCTCAGGCTTGTTCAGTGAGGTATTCAACTGTTAAACAAGCCTTGGTGAGGAGGTTAGGTCCGGAGATCCTGTTAGCAAAAACAGACATTGAATCTGCACTTAGAGTCCCCCCCGGCACCCAGATGACTCCCACCTCTTAGGTTTTCAATTTGGGGGCATGTATTACTACAACAGGTTGCCTATGGGTTGCTCCGTGTCCTGCTTTTCGAGCAGTTGAGCTCCACATTGAAATGGATCTTTACAAAGAAACGTGCCCACCAATATCTCATCCCCTACCTAGATGATTTTCTCCTTATGGGGCCACCTCGTTCAGATGTATGCAGGTCTGCATTGGATGCTTTAACTGCGTTACTCCAATACCTGGGCATGCCCCTGCTCCTGACAAGATAGTTGCTTCATCAACATTGATCAACTGATGCTCTGTCCCAACCCAAGTTGCAGGACTTACGGAGTTTTCATTCGTAGGCTGCCTTGAAGATGACTGAAATTCCAGAGAATGTATGAAAGATTGGTGCCCCACATTACTGGGTTTAGGGGTGGCTTCCCTCTCTAATCACACATTAAGGCCTCATAGAAGGCCACAACAAATATTTCCTTAAGTATAGATGCGTTTTTCAGGAATGGTGTGTGGTGGATCCTTTTACAGTTGACTCACGTTGTATGTGCTCGGGACTAATTTGTGACCAAGGAAGTCCAGTTTCATATACTAAGGCTCATGTTTCAGCCATTTTATTCTTCCCTAAGCAGAGGGGTGAGTGCAATGTTGATAACACCTTCCTAGTAAGGAAGCCTTAGCAGGATTGGCCTGACTGCCTTCTAAGTCAAGTGAGCTCTGGAGGACGCTAGATGCACAGACGTTTGCAGCCATGTTAAACAGCTTCACAACGTTTGCACCTCGCCATGTGAGGTGGCCTTCTTTTCTACTGCATTTGTTATGACCTTCTACGAGGCCTTAATGATAGATGAAATTATGTTGACCTCAGGCAGGACCAGGCTGGCAGTTAGCAGTTCTCAGACAGATACCCAAATCGAGCTTGACAAATGGACCATTAGGCTGAGGAGGTCCAAAACTGATGATCAGGTGGCAGGGGTGGCTACAATTGGGCTATTGGCACCCCCCGGTTCTTTAATTTGGCCAGTTTCCCATATGAAGGCTTATATGGCCTTGCATCTGGGGGTGATTGCATTGCTTATTCACAAGAATGCTGAGTTGCTGTCACACTATCAGTTCTAGGCCATCTTGGCTTCGCCTTTAGCCCTCAGAGTATTCCTCTCAGTAGTTTTTCTTTTAATCTTTTAGTTGTTGGGCCTTCCAAAGTAGTCTGAATCCTTGGCCAGTTCTTTGTGCAGGGGACTGTAAATCTTTTGCAACAGATCCATAGGCCTAAGCTGGAGTCCCTACAAAATGTCTTCTTCAGATGGTGAGAAGTTGGAGGCCTCCAGATAACCTAGCTGCGAGGGATGGTAGAGGAAATGAAAGGTCTGCAGTTCCCTCATATGATCACTGTGCATCTTGGGGGTAATCTAATGACCTGGTTTGGCTGTGTCGGAAAGAAATGTGTGAATCGATACTATGTGAGGTTGTTTGGCTGGTGTGGACATTTCCCAATGCTTTCATTATCTGGTCCCGTGATGATACCACACCACATTTGGGGCAGGGGCATTAAGTTAAGAGCCATTAACGTTTCAGTCCAGCAACTTAATAAGGGAATGCCAACATTGTGTCCAGGCCCTGGGTGTTCACAGAACACCCCTCACAAGTTAACCAGAAGTGAACATGTGATGGAGTGCATTTGTCAGATGCAGGGACTAATTTCTTCAGTGATAACATCTGGATTTTTACACAGTCCTTGTTCTTTGGTGGGGATGGTGAAGGACCTCATTGCTCTGGTCGCCATCATAGTGTAATAGCGCCACGCACCATTAAATTATCCCTACGACAGAGGGACTCTCCTTCCAATGCCTCCTAGGTCAGCACTGAGGTGATGGGACAGCAACAACAATTCTTCTCCTGAAAGGAACATTCACACCGGCTTGGGAGCATTCTCTTACATTTCAACTGAGTGTCTAGGGCATGGGGCTATAGCCCTTGATCTCACATCCTGGGCTCCATGGGCAGCCTGGTGTTGGGGAGAGGGGGTTGGACCATAGCAGGCGGTTAAGGGCCTTGTGAGTTGGAACCATCCCTCCGAAATACAGGTGGTTCATGTGTGGTCCAAGTAGGATTAAGAGTATCAAGTCCTTAGTGCTGTGGCATTCTCGTTGAGTCCTGGAGTCCCTCATTCTGAATTGATGCATGTATTGACCCTCTTTACACTGACTATTTTACTGTGACAATATACTGAATTGTTCATACTGTAAACCTTGAGTAAATGTGTTATGTTCTTATAATTTTCACTTCCTTCAACAATGTGATTTTTATGGTGATTTGTAACCAAACATGGCCCGAAACCCACAGCACGGAGTAATGTCTTGTCATTGATTTGTTTGGGTTGTGGAAAGGCGTGGTACAGACTGAGGGTCTCTGGGTCCTATCAGTATCGAAGGGGTCGGAAGCCACAGTCCAGGTATCTAGGACACCTCCACAGGCCCCCGCCTTTGTGTGCCTTTTCTTATTGCTCCTGGTGACTGCTGCAGTCCTCACCTCCCTGCCTCATAGATATTGTTGTCTTAGGTTCCAGATTGTGGCTCCGTGTTACTCCTGCTCCGGTCTTACTTCTCCCATAACTCTGTGCCTCTGTTGCCTTTGCAACTGAGCTCTGCGCTCATTCTCTGTTTTGTATCACTGCTCGGTAGACTCAGTATGTGTCTGTTGTGGCGGCTGTCAATACAACTCAATGCCTTTATTCGGTGTATAGCAAGGTAAACCATAAAAGCATCATTAGATCATGATAAATATAAGCCAAAAGAAATTCATAATAACACTTTCAACATGATAATTAAAATAGATCACATTAAAAGTAATAAAAATAATATATATAGCTCCATAGAAAAAGGATTAGATAAACCCCAATATCACTCTCTACCAGCTGAACTATTACAAAAGTATATTCACATGGTCATCTCATTTCTGAGTTGAAACAGTATAACCACTAAATCGTTTCAGTTTCTATGCTGGACAAGATTTTCTTAGTGCAAACTACCTCTATAAGAAACATTGCTACGTGATAACATACTGTCTCATCCTTTAGTTCATATAAATAATGTAAAGCCTCACAGGGATTGTAGATATTTTCTTTTAGAAAAAGGGGTTTAAGGTATTTCCCTCTATGTGTCAAATAAAAGCTACAAAATAATACTGTGTGTTGAGTCGACTATTCGGAAAAGTTGTTACGAGCATTTTTGAATCAGTGGACCCCATCCTTCCCACTTTGGGAATGATACCAGGGGATGGATAATAAGGAAACAGAAACAGTGAGGAGGAATCTGTGGTAGGTATTTCGTGTTAAATTAATATGCTGTTGGCAGCCATGTTGATCATTCAATGGCACATATCTTACGACAGTTACCTTATTTTGATCCAACAAGTCTCTGAACAAACTTTAAGAACATGTTCCTTAAGATTATTATTTATTTGTTTATTGGCATTTCCAAAGTTATTATACACACTGTACAGGATAAATGTATTAAAATCTCAAAATTTTAGTTAAGCTGTTTACATTCCAAACGTCAATACTTTATTCACATCGGGGTACAGTACTCTTACTTCATTAGGTCGAGCATTCGAGACCTCTTGTATATACTTTAGTATATACTTATATGTGTATGTACTTTGTGGGCTCTGGAGATCAGCCTTAGGACTTGACTGCTTCCGCTTAGGGACTTTTTTCTCTGTTCAACTGCCTCCATTTAACTGTCTTGATTGAAAACGACCAGTATAGGTTATTAAAATACCAGAATTGCTTTCCGGTTGTTCTACTCCCTCTATTTAACTTTCTTGATAGAAAACGACCAGTAGAGGTCAGTTAAATACCAGAATTGCTTTCTGCTGAGGGACGTTTTCTTTTTTCTTTTTCTGGCAATTACCTCTATTTTACTTTCTTGATACAAAACGATCAGTAGTGGTCAGTAAAATACCAGAATCACTTTTGCATTCACTAGATTCCAGTCCATGGAAATTGTCTTCCACGAGCACCCGTAGACAATAATATTTTTTTCAAACCTTGTATTTTCAGTGATATGACTACCGAAGGCCCTGATTTTATATTAAAAATAGAGCTTAGGACTATACCATTTCCCGCTGAAAGGCAATATTTCTCTCCGTGTGTTCCCATACCTGGCATATCGCGCAGTTTGGTGCTTACTTTCCATCCATGTTAAAGAACAGTAGATGTTTCAGCACCCAGGCTAATGTACTGCATAGCTAAATACATATAAGGTCCCAAAGGTAAGACACATTGCACTGCAAATGCTTGTTTTTACTCAGCTTCCAATATGTTGTTCTTTTTTTACATAGTAACTCTGTTTTTTCCCTAGGAGTTGGTGTGCAAATTTTTAGTAAACATCATGTTTCCCCATGTCACGCTCCTTCTGCGCTCGTGTTCATGCGCTCCCATTTTTGATCAATGCCTGTTGCAAACTCAACTAAAAACTATCTGACACATGCATCAACATAAGGAATTGCGATTCCTAAATAGTGATTTTTAAGGAATTGCTATTTAGGAATCGCAATTCCTTATGCATTCCGGAATTGCAAAATGAATTGTGATTCCCAATTATTACCTAATAGCGATTCGCAAATTGCGAATCGCTATTAGGTAATGTCACTCCATTAATTCCAATGAGCCTATAGGTCCATAGGAATGAACGGGAATTGCATTCGCAAATTGAGATTACCAAATTGGTAATCAAATATTGCGAATGCAATTCCAAGGGTACCAGGGGGCCTAAGGCTCCCCTGATGCACCCCCCAAAAAGGTAAGTGTGCACATGTGGTGCACACACATGCCCTAAGGGCATGTATGTGCGCCACATGCCACTTAGAAAAAAGCACTCTTGTGCATTTTTCGAAGAACTTGCAAATTACCATTAACTTGAACTTGATGGTAATTAGCGTTTTCATTTAGGAAAGGCTTGATGCATCGCCTTTAGGGAATCACAATATGCGATTCCCTAAATGCATTAGCAACGTAAGTAATCGCAATAAATTTAGATTACCTAAATTGTGAATTCAAAGCCTTTGATGCATCAGAAAAGGCCTTTTTCCGGCCGCAAACGGGCCGATTCTGCAAATCGGCCCGATTGCGACCGGAAAAAAAGCTTGATACATATGGCCGTTTGTGCCTTACAACTTGTGCCTATCCTGCTTCCGCATGTGAACTTGTCATTGCTAATCAGTGCTGCAGGGGGTCTGGCTGTGCATGCGGGGTCTGTACTGGATGTGCGATATTAGTTGTGCTAGTCTCCATGGCAGTCGCTCGGGTCCTAGGTTTGGCGTATCCGTCATTGTGTGTCATCCCCTGTGTGAGTTTTGCGTGTCTGGCTGGGCTCCTTCCCTCTCCTTTATACTGGGCTGTATGTTCTAGCTGGGGGCTCCATATGTCCCTCATTTTCTGCCTTGTCATTTTCAAGGTCTAGGGTTTCCCAGGCTCTCACCAGCTCCTGCTATTGGCTACTATTGGCCTCTTGCGTACCCCCCTCACTTCCTCTCTAAGGAGTGCCCTCGTCTCTGCTTCCGCCCAGGTCGTGAGATCCCTCTTCCCATTATCTATCCATGGTCCTGTGTTGTCCTTCCAGGCCATCACTACTCTACTCTTGGAAAGGGCCCTAGCCAGGTCGACTAATTTGTTTTCTACCTTCTGCTTCGGTGGGTGGGGAAAAAAGCCCAGGAGGCACGCCTCCCGAGTGTTATTTATACCTCTCCCCAATGTCGCCCCTGTTCGCCTGAGTACTTTAGTCCAGAAGGGTGTCAGGTTTGGGCGATTCCAGACCATGTGGATAAAGTCCAAATCTTGATGGGCACATCTCGGACGCACCCTCACCTCCCCTCCATGTATCATTATAATATGTGTGGGGTCAGGTATGCCATGTGCACTTAGTTAAACTGGATATATTTTAGTCTCGTATTGCGAGATATCGACTTGGGGGAAGCCAGGACCTTTTCCCATTCTAGGTCTGTAAATTGCTTGTTTAACACTTGTCCCCATTGTTCCCTAATCTTGGCTAATGCTATCAGCGATGCCTCCACTTACATTGGGACTGGGAGTCTGTTTTAGCACGGAAAGGGACATTTTAACTATATTTTAGATTACTTGCCTTACAGGTATTATTTTTTGATGCACCATTGAACTAAAGTCATTTTATTGAGCCGCTTTGTTTTAAAATTTTAGAAGTTGGGGGGGTCACTGATACCTGTTCTCTTGCTTCTTCGATTGTTCTTGCACGTTGCACTTTCTCCTTGGAGCTGCGTTCCCGGTCCACCGCTGCAGTTTCCTGCCGATTGAGTTGAGGGACGCAGCTCCTCCCACACAGGCTACACCCACTTCCGGCAGGTTGCTGTGCTAGTGGCTGTATCCACTTCTCTATTTAAACTGCATGCTGCCCCAGACGCGCTGCGGACTGGAAGTCTGTTTTAGCACGGAAAGGGACATTTTAACTATATTTTAGATTACTCTCCTTACAGGTATTCTTTTTTAATACTCTATTGAACTAAAGTCATTTTATTGAGCCACTTTGTTTTTAAATTTTAGAAGTTGGGGGGTCACTGATACCTGTTCTCTTGCTTCTTCGATTGCACTTTCGCCTTAGAGCTGTGTACCAGGTAGGCCTGGGCGGCAAATTCCGTTCCGTTCGCGGAATTTGGGTAATTTCGCGTTCCGCGGAGAACGCGAAATTGCCCAAAAATCTACGTTCCGCGACTTCGCGAAATTTTTTGCTTGTTCGCGTTCTCAATATGCGTGTTCGCGAGATATTTCACCCCGAGCACGCAAACAGCGATCGCGAACAGGAAAAAAGTATCGCGAACAAGCAATTCCGCGTGTTCGCGGAATTTCTGCGTGTTCGCGGAGATTTTTTACCGTTTCGCGGAGATTTGCGTAACGCGATTACGCAAATTCCGCCCACCCCTAGTACCAGGTCCACCGCTACAGTTTCCTGCCAATTGAGCAGAGGGACGCAGCTCCTCCCACACTGGTTACACTCACTTCCGGCAGGTTGTCGTGCTAGTGGCTGTAAGCCACTTCTCTAATTAAACTGCATGCTGCTCCGGACGTGCTACGGACTCCGAAGGCGCGCCAAAGGCAAGCCCGTCTGCACCCGTCTGCGTCCGGAATGCGGCCAGGGCCAGAAATGCTGCCTGTTCCATTTCAGGCCTTCTCTGCTCAAGAGAGGAATTACTGGCATTTAATACACAAGCAACTAAGAGCCAAGTTCATTTCCAAGCTGACAAAATAAACGGCCCACTAACCTGCCTTAAATGCAGATACAAGCTTAAGTATGAAGTCAGCCCCTCACCTGATCACGCCCCTATTGCTGACTGCAAAACTGACTCTAAGCAGCTACGTTGCGGCCTAGATAATGCCAGATCATTACCCAAAAATGCGCTACACATTCACTAGTAAATTTCAAAATAGAATAGTCTCTTTATCATGGAAACCTGGCTAAAAGATTGTTCTAACCCTGATGTTGTGCAAGCCCTCCCACCAGGATATACCATATCCAGACAAGATAGAATTGGCTAAAGGGGCGGGGGGGCTAGCAATAATATACAGGAACACACTACAATGTTCCAGATTTACTATTTTAGAACTAAAAGAGGCAGAAAGCCTTGGTTTCTGTCTCCAACCAGATAGCTCAATGTCCTTTGATGGGGCCTTGATCTACAGACTACCAGGGTCTACTCTCAAGTTTCTAGATACCCTGGGCGAAAGCATGAGCTCCCTAGTGGTCGGATATTCCAACTTCACTATTTTGGAGACTTTAACTTAGAATCAGCTGACACCCCTAGTATGAATAATTTCGTAGAAATTATAAATACCTTGGGACTGAAACAACAGATAGAGGGGCCCACACACTGTGCAGGACACACCCTGGATGGACTATGCACCAACTCCACCAGCTTCGAAGTTACCCTAACTTGGTCGGATCACAAGTTTATTCCTTTTAAGATTGGCGGCTTTACCACACAACCTGTAAAAGACCCCAGGCAATCTAACCTCACACTTTGACGAAAATGGAATAAAATGCTAACCAATCCTAATCTGTATGTCACTGCAGAATTAGGTAAACCCACTCTAACAGGCAACCCCTCGACAGATACCCACATTTTTAATGATTGGATGTTCTCACTAGCTAACAGCTTGGCACCTCTCACCCCTCCTAAAAAAAGCACCCACAATAAAAACTCTGCTCCCTGGTTCACCCCCCGGCTAAAAGAACAAGGACAATGCAAAACATTGGAACGCTTATGGAGGAAAAATTACAAACTAGAAGAGCTTTTCCCCTTCAAAACAGCTCTCAAACGATATCATCAGCAAATCAAAATAGAAAAGAAGACTCACTCCTTCAATCTTATTAAGGCAGCGTCCAATCACAAAACCATCTTCAAAACTGTCAAATTTTTCACTGACCCAAAAATGCTAGAACATGAAATTCCTCCGTCACAAGACTTATGTGATCAGATTGCTGAGTTTTTCAACACAAAATTGTAGACTTAAAAAAAGACTTCACAGAAAATATCTCCTCGGCTATAGAAGCAGCTATCTTAGACAACAGAATAGAGCTCAACTGCTTTAAGGAGATTAGCCTTTAACAGTCCCAGCAAGCTATTCTCTCCTGTAAATCAGGATACCCTCTTGATCCCCCCAAAATCCTACATGCATCATAAACATCATAAACCCCACCATCAACCAAATAATCAACTCCTCCTTCAAGCTAGCAATAATTCCTAATAATTGGAAAATTGCTGCTGTAAAACCCCTTCAAAAAAAGATATTATCAGACCCGACCATTCTCTCTAATCTCAGACTCATCTCGCTGCTACCATGTCTGAGTAAATTAGCAGAGGAACTAGTCAACACGCAACTCAATGACTTTCTGCAGGAAGCCAATATCCTACACCCCAAGCAATCGGGTTTTAGGCAGGTCAATCAACAGAATTGGTGCTGCTTCATACCATGGAAACCTTAAAGTTTGCCCTAGATCAGGGAAAAGACGCAGTTCTCGGCCGCATTCGATACTGTCTCCCATGACATTTTGGGAGACAGGCTAGTGGATAGTGGCATCACTCATCAGGCGCTGGCCTGGCTAACATCTTTTCTCTAAAACAGATGACAAATAGTAACTAGGCAGCTACAAATCAACAGAAAAACAGTTGCCATCTGGAGTACCACAGGGCTCCGCACTGAGTCCAACCCTTTTTAATCTTTACATGATACCGCTGCTTACCCTGATTGCTTCCTTTGATATCAAGGCTGTCTCGTATGCGGACGACACCCTTGACAAAAACTCAACAGCAGCTGAAGAAAAATTCCAACACTGTCTAACTGCAGTCATGAATTGGATGAAATCAAGCAACCTCAAATTTAACAGTCAAAAAACAGAAATCATGCTGCTTGGTAAATCCAACCTCTTTATGCCCAAACAGTGGTGGCCGGCGAATACGGCTCCACCTCCTAACACAGTTGACACTGTGAGGTATTTAGGGATTACATTTGATTCTTCCACCAACAAGTCCTCGCTGTAGCAGGCACGTGCTTCCACTTGAAAAGAACCCTAAAAAAAAATCTTGAACTACTCCCGGTCACTGCCAGGAAAACAGTCGCAGTAGCACTAATCCCGTCACTTTTGGATTAGTGCAACAGCCTTTACACAGGATCAAAAAAGACAGTTATGAAAAGACTACAGATGGTCTAAAACGCAACAGCCTGGCTGGTATTAAAACTACCTAGGGGGCCCTCGACTGTAGAAGCACTTAAAACACTCATTAGCTGCCCATACATAAAAGGATTCTCTTTAAAATCCTAGTTATTATCTTCAAGGTTATCAGGGCAATGGGACCCAAATACCTAAGGTCCAGAATCAGACCTTATATCACTCAATGGATCTTGTAGTCATCTTCAAAAAAACTTCTAGCCCCACCTTCCACCTGACATCCAGAGGGGAAAAGTCAATGGCAGTCCTAGGAATGAAAGCCTGGAATAGCTTGCCCATTCAGCTGAGATTGGCGCAGTCTGAACCTATATTTAAGAAACTCCTAAACACCCAGATGACACAGTGCTATCTCTCATCTGATTCCTACATCCTTCTGTGCTCCCTAATCTCACCTCAGACTTCCATGTTTCTACCAGCGCCAAGATGCTCCTCAGAGTGAACATTGCGCTTTATAAATGCTTTCATTCATTCGTTCATTCATTCATTGTGTAAAACCACTTTACTTGGTGGCCAGCACTTCTCAATGTGAGTAGTGCATGGAGTAAGGGGTGTGTTTCCGGTTCCTCTCCCCCTCTTCCCCATAGTTCTCTGAAGGTACAGACTAGGGCCTCATATTGCAGGAACCGGCCCACCAGCAACCGATACTGCTCCACAAGTTCCACAGAGGGGATCTGTGTCTTTTCCTGGTGGATGTCACCCACTGTCTTGAGGCCCACTTCCTCCCATTCTATCAATTGCTCTGGAGTGAATATTTGAAGTGGGGTTCCATGTGGCAGGCCCACCAGGGGGAGTTAAAGTGTGTCATAGGCAATTTGGCCAGGCTCTTCTGCAGGCACTGTAATGCTGTGGTCTGCAGAGTCGACTTGTAGCGGGTTATAACTCCAGTATCTTAGCTAGCACGAGGGTGGGGTGGGCGCTTACATCTCCCATGTATGTCCCTTTTACATTGGTTACTCCCAGCCACTGGGCTGGCCACTTCAGCTGGGTGCGCCAGGTAGTACACTTCAAAACTGCGCAATCCCAGCCCCCATTACGGACCAGGCACCGCAATGTCGTCAGTGAGACTCTCCTGAATCCCCCTCCCAGATCAAGTCCCACACCAGTGAATCTAGAGGGGCAAACCAGCTTTTGAGTATTACCAGGGGGGTTTCGAGAAGTAATAGAGTAGCCTGGGAAACATAACCATCTTGGTCAATGACACGCATGCCATTACTGACAACTTCAGGGAGCTCCAGAAAGCCCCGCTGGATTTAAGTGAGCAAAGCACTCTGTCGAGGATGCCTTCACGCATGTCAGGCAGAGAGTGTTAAACATGTATGCCCAGGTATTTAAATGCGGTTTCAGCCCAGTTAAGGCTCACTGGGAGCGTAGGCAGTCTCAGTAGCTAGCCTGCCACTGGGAAAAGGTAGGTCTTCGTCTTATTTACCCATAGCCCCGTCAGGTCAGCAAATCTATCTAGCAGCCTCAGGGCCATGTCTGATCCAGCCACCGCCTCCTGCAAATAGATCAACAAGTCATCAGCACATAGGGAGACAACATGTTGTCTCTCATGTAGTGTCAGTCCCTGTCCCATCCCGCCCTGGCAGAATAGAGCCCCTAGGGGCTCCATTGGCAGCGTGCACAGCACTGGCGACAGGGGGCAACCCTGTCTCATGCTGCTTGAGATCCCGTATTGGGCAAAAATTGTTCCGCCTGTTCAAATCCTAGCTGTTGGGCAGCCATATAATAGTTTAACCCAGTGAACCCACTTTTCCTCAGTCCCATCCGCTCCATGCATGCAATAAGGTACTCCCAACTAACGTTGTCGAAAGCCTTTTCAAAGTCTAATGATGGGAATGTAGCTTGTTCAAGTCTATTGGCCTTTCGATGGTTTAAAATGGAGTATGGTCTCCTGAGGTTATATAAGGTGTTTTGTGAGGGGAGTAATCCATTATGATCAGCATGTATCAGTGTGGGCATGTGCTGTAACAGTCTCATCGCCAACACCTTGCTCAAGATTTTGAAATCCAGGTTGAGCATGGATAGCGGTCTGTAATCCCCTACCAGGGTGGTAGTCTTGGGGAGTGGGATCACAATGGTGCTCTGTGTGGAATCTGGGAGTCGCCCTAGTTCTAGTATTGTGGCATGCAGTGCATCCAGACCGGGCGCCAATTTAGAGGCAAATGCGGAGTAGAACTCGGCTGACAGGCAATCTGGGACTGTTATCTTCCCTGTAGCCATTAATGTTTTTTTTTTTTTTTTAAACAATTTTATTAGTTTTGCCCAACTTATAGCAGCATGAAGTCCACGTTACATACAATATTCCTGTGAAGGATAACCAGGTCAGTGGGGACAATATCAAAGACAGTAATTTCTCAACAAAGCCATTCCTGTAGCCATTAATGTTATAGCTTGTTCTATTTCTACCAGTGTCACCAGCCCTCCTAGTGATTCCCTGTGCTGTTCATCTTTCCTAGGCAACTGCAGGGGCACCAGAAAATCCTGAACTTCGTCCGGTGGGGGTGGGGCGGCATATCGTGTTGCGTAATATTCCCTAAAGAGGGTGTTGACTTCCTCTGGGTCATGTAGGATGCCTGTCCCATTACTGATATGTGGTCTATGGGATCCTCGCATATCTGGTTTAATCAGCCTTTCTAACAGTCGGCCTGACTTGCCCTCTTTGTCGTGCACCCTGCCCAGATGGGCTTCGTAGTTGAATTTCCAGAGACGTTTTAGCACCTTGTTATATTGGAATCTAGCGTCTGAGAGGTCCGGTAGGGTTGCCGTGTCTTCCCCTGCCTATTGTCAAGTGTATGAAGCCGCTTCTCTAGCTCATCTAGTTCCCGGCATAGAACTCTCCGCACTCTGACTGACTGGGTCAGGCACTGGCCCCAGACCACCACCTTAAAAGCCTCCCATTCCACTAGCTCAGATGAGGCAGAGTTTGCATTTGTGGCAAGATAAGTGTCAATTCAAGCGTCTAGGGATTCCCTAAAGGGGCCATCTTCCAGCATCTCCGGTCTGAACCGTCACATCGGAATCGGGGGCCAATTTCTCGGGGGATGGTGGAAAAGGAGTAATGTGCTATGGTCCAAGCAGGTGCATCCCAGGTATTCTGTACGTCTAACTGTCTCGCTCATGTCTGTAGAGCAAAGGAATGCGTCAAGCCTATTGTGGAGTTGATGTAGGTGGGGAGGAATAGGAGTATTCCCTGTCTGTTGCATGTTCCTTTAGCTGAGCCCGATCCCACCTCAGAGGGAGCCTCCGCACTGTTCATGATGTCCGCCACCGCTTGCAGCGCTGCTGCTCTTTCTTTCTCTGTTTGTGAGTGGCTCGACCTTTTCAGTCTCACCCTCCAGGGCCTTCTCTTGGGTCTTTTCCGTTGGTCTCCATCCGGTTGTCTCCGTGGGTGGTTGCCTTGTCCCATCGGTTTCCCGGTTTTATATGCTTCTAAGCAGTCCCGGGCCTTTTTGGGGGTCTTCGCAAAAATTAGATTGTCGATCGAGTGTTATGCGTAGGCGGGCAGGGAACATCAATGAATATTGGAGCCCTTCGTCCTGTAGGGCTTTCTTCACCTCTAGGTAGGACCCTCTTCTTCTTTGCACTTCGAGACTGTAGTCCAGAAAGATGGAGACGTTACTATTTTGCACTGCGAACAGGCCCTCTGATCTCGCTTTCCACAGGAGCAGGTCCCTATCTTTATAGTGCAACAGTCTGCCCACTACTGGGCGTGGGAGTCGGACCAGGCCGGAGACCTCCCAGGGATCCGATGTTTCTCTCCAGAGTGTAAAATGTGGATAATCCTTCAGGTGCAACTGCAGTCTGGAGCCAGGTCACCAGGTAGCCGATCATGTCTCTGTCTTCTACCTTTTCCTGCAGGCCTACCACACAGATATTGTTTCGCCTGTTGCAGCCTTCTGCGTCCTCCGCTCTGCGCTCTAGCATGTCTACTCTGGTCATGAGGTCCAGAATTTGAGGCAATGTCGCCATTTGCACCGGAGTCACTATTGTTGTTTCTGCCGTCTTTACCCTTTCGGATAATTTTTGGTCTTTAGTACGGAGGAGCCCTACTGAGACAGTGCTGATGTCTTGGTGAAGTGTGGCCTTGGTGTCTGCTATGGCCTCCAGGATCTTGGCCAGCTGGTGGTGCACTCGGTCTGATGGCGGTTGGGGTTGGATGTTCGGTTGTTGTGGGGCCAGGGTGTCCTCTTCCTGTGCCGGGGGGGGCTTCCAATGACTTGGTCCGAGGCTTGCCCATAGTGTTTTGTGTCTCCCCACCAGTTAGGGAGTGCTGGCAGCCTGCTCTGACCAGCGTTTGTGTGCAGTTTGCTAGTCTGTAGCCTCTGCCTCAATCGGTGTGTGCCTGTGTTTTCTGGTTCTCACACTGTTTTCGGCCTTGCCATGCGGTCCGGTCCAGTGCTCGCACTAGGCTGCGCTCTCCTGTTCTGAGCGGTCCTAATGACCAATGGCACTGGGTGGGCCCCGCTAGCTTCCTCTTTTGGTTTAGACAATGCCACTCCTTCACGCCGACCAGTTCTTTTTGCCCCTGAGCTATGCACCTGGCTCCACCCTTGTGGGGCCTACTAGGCCGCACTAACATCCAGCAGTCTTATCAATCACTCAGGATATAGCCTCCACCGGGTCTTCGCGCACAGCTCAGGCTCTCCAGTACTTCTCCTGCAGAGTTTCCTCTGCGCCTCAGGCCAGCATCGTTCATCTGTTGTGGCACCTCTCTGCTCCCCACGCCTCTGTGTTAGCCGGTGCAGGATCCCCGGTCAGGCGCTCCGCATTCTCCTAGGCCGGCCTCTCCGCTTCTGCCTTCCGTGTCTTTTTAGTCCCCGATTGCCTGAGTTTGTCGCTGTCGGGCGCCGCCTCATGCACACTTCTCACATGCTTACTAATCCTGCTTGACCCAGCATCTCTGTTCTACCCCATCTATTGCCAAGGTCCGCACAGGGGGGCTGCTCTCACTGGATGTTCGAGACCAGCTTCTGCAATGTTCGCTGTATGCCTACGTCGCTATCAGCGAGCAGGGCAAGTACTCACCGCAGTCACTGGGCTCGCTCCTTCAGGTGTAATGGGGCATTGGCCTCCGGACTGCATGCTGGGCCATTGCTTTCACCTGCCGCACTGGTCTCTCTGTCACGTCCCTTGCTATTCGATATAGCCGCTGCCGGCCAGGGCAGACAGACAACTGCAATCTCCAGGCCCACTCAGCGGGTCGCCACCGGGTATCACGCCTCCTGGCCTTTATGGCTCAGGCCTTGGGAGCACGCCCAGGGTCTTAGCTCATCGCTTTCGTGTGAGGTTCACAGCAGCCTCCAGAGCGCTCAGGCACTGCCCTAGTTCTGGAGAGCCATTTGTCGCCACTCGGTTCAGCCCGGCCCTCGGGTTCCCCAGGATAAATCATGGGCTGGTGCTGAGCTCACGCGTCCGCCATGCTCCGCAGTCAGCCACGCCCCAATGTTCCTTAAGAAAAACCAAGGGGTACAGCTTGTATATTGCCCTTTAATAAGATGCACTTTCTGTAGTGACTGAAGTACAATCTTGTCTGGATGGGGATTTCTAAAACTTAGTACGATGCAGTCCCCTTTCAGGTTTTATTTCCAGAGTTTTCAATCCACCCCACTCTTCTCATCATCAAGATTTCCTTGAAGAGAATATCCGCCTCAGGTTCACGTTGATCTATCCAGTGGATTGCCTTGTTCTTAAGATCACCCCAAGATTTTTGTGCTGTAGTTCTTATCTCAGGGATCCCCGTTAAGACCACAATGTATGGTGTAGACTCAGGCGGAAGAAGTAAAATGTCCTTGGAATAATGAATGTCTGAATCTTACCTCATATTCGGTCCCTGTCTAGAGGATCTTTCCGTGGAGTAGATAGGGTTACCCTGCTGTTTCATGGCAGCATAATTAGAGCTATTAATTGTATTCCCTTCTCTTAGAGTGTTCTGGATTACTTTGGGGAGCCTGGCGGACAACCACTTATCTGATAGGACCTGCCATTATCCTTGTCGTCTTCTCATGTTGCCCAGCTGGTTTTCTGGTTTGGAGGTCTACTTGTGGTTCCAGTAGCTTCAATGACCTTACCGAATTATTCTCAAGACAGTCAAATGTATTATTCACACTCTCTAGGGCCTACTTCACCATTGCTTCCACACTTTCAATTTGTTCACTCAGGGCTTGAAAGCGGGAAGCACTATCCATTAAAGGGACTCACATGACCTTAAACCTTTATTTGGCCCTCTTTACTTATTTGCTGGAGGGGGCTTGATATTGATTCAGAAAGATTACTAATAGAGGAGGGTACTGCATTGGATGCACGAGGACTCTGGTTTTATGGGAGCTCTTCTACAGCGTTCGCAGTTTCCAGCCTCCCTAGCTCGGCCACTTCTATCATAGCAAGTGCTTCTAGGCTTACCTGCTGTGTATACCTCAACCTTTCCTCTGCCTCAACTATCTCTTTATTAATCCTTGACATGGCCACGGTTAGGTAACTTGTGATGGAGCTTGTAGAGACAGGGTTACCCTCCTTTGATCCTGTTTTAGTTGTTAATTTACTTTTGCTCATGATTTGGACTGCCAAAGGTTTTAGAGCTCAAAAAGACACACTTGCTTTCCATGGTTCCAGGAGAAAGTGGGGTGGCCCAGCCCATCCTCTTCCGGCCGCGGTCGGGAGCAGACAGGCTCACCCTTAGTCCAGGTATGGCTCGCGCTCGACCCATACTGCAGGCCAACCCAACGCGCTTTATAGCTTTGAAAAATGCAGGTGCAGCTGGTGGTGCAAGGGCCGCCTCCTCGGGCCTTCACAACGCCTCCAGGCTGCATCTCCAGTGGTGAGGGTCGAAAGCCTCACGCTAGCAGCGGTGGGTGATATTGCCTGCAGCTATAAAACAGTGTTTGTCCTGCAGAGTGTCCGAAACCAATCCAAACCCAGCCTCCTGCCTTTGAAAAGTGATTGTAAGGTGGAGTTTAGAAGTCAATAAAAATGTATTTCTCAAGTTAGTTATTCTTCAACTATAGAAATAACATGAAATTAGTTGTATGCACAGCAGTAGTAAATGTCAGAACGTGTTATTTCTATATTCTTTCAGAAATATGTTTTAATGACCCACATTTATTTTCACAGGTCTCACAACATTTATTTATTAATTGCATTTAGATAGAAGTATTTTACAGCAACGTTACCAGTGTCAGTGAATTGTAGAAGAGGAGCAATGTATGAACCAAATTTGGAGAGAACGCAATTAACAAGGAGGCAAGGACATACAGAGAAGAGGGTACATAGACAGTGGTGGCTGGTGCCAGGGCAGAGTTGGGGGTGTATGGGCAGGGAGGGGATGACGACAAATATACAACGCTCTTCTGCTCCTGACTGCAGCACAGGCTTCCAGACTCCCCAACGGCCAATCCTGATGCTGCTCTCATGCATGAGAGCAGCATCAGGATTGGCCTAAGCGGCCTGGATGTGCGCTCCCAAATAGACTGGGAGCCTGTGCCTGCTGCTGTCTCCAACCTGGTAACACAGCTCCGGTTGGAGACAGCTCAGTGTGCATATCGGTTTGGCCATACTAAGACGGCCGGCCAGACCAACATGCGCACTGATAGCAGTGACCCCCGTGACTGCCCCCGCGATTACCCCATCCTCAAGACTCAGCACTTAGAAGTTGAAAAATAAAAGATAATAAGCCTGTTTCATTATTGTTTTATTTTCCAACTTTTGAGGCTGCTGGCAGGGAGGGTGCCGCTCCTACCCCGTAGCAGAGGAGCCACCGCTGCACATCAAGCAGGCAATAACGACCTACAAGATAGGTCCACATTAGGCAGTGAGTTCCAAAGAGATGGTGCAGCAGTTAAGACACAGCTCACGGTGCAAAGGAGCAAGAAGTACAATTTGTGAGTTTGCGTACAGACAACAAGTCTGGAATACACTTTTACGGTAGATAGCCAACAAAAATGGAGTGGGGTCGCCATTGGCTGCTTCTCCAGGAGAAAATAAAGTTAAGTAAATAGTACATTTTAAAAAGAGCAAGTTCAGATTGTGGCATAAAATAAATAAATAAATAAGCATGCCCGCTATAGTTGAAGCAAACTGTGCTGTAAAGTACATAAGCACTTTAATACTATGAAAGCAGGCAGGGGCTGGGATGAGATGTGTGGAATACAGAAAGACGGCACCGTAAAATAAATAAATAAGCGCGGCCACTATAGTTGAAGCGGAACGCGCTGTAAAGTAAAGAAGCACTTCAATAATATAAAAGAGGGCGGGTGTTGGGATGTCATGGGTGTAATACGGGAAGAGCATTACAGAAGCGGTGTCATGGGTGGAATATGGGAAAAGCATTAAAGAAAATAGTGCTCAACAACTTATAAAGACCGTGTTACACCACCAGTAAAATGTTTAGTCGTTATGGGAGGTAGCAAATGCAGACAAGGCGGTACCAAGGAGGGGCTAACAAACCTATTTACGAATCTAAAGCAAACATTTATGAAGGACAATACATCAAACCAATGACAAATATGGGTGGAGAGTGGGCGGGCTTCCAGTTCATTCCCTAATACCACATTCCTAGCAGAGCGAGCAGCGCATGCACGTTGCCGCGAGGCTCGTCCTAAAAATGAACAGCATGCACAGACCTGCAAACTTGAAAAGAACAAGCATTTGCAATGCAATAGGTCTCGCATTTATACGAGTTTGAGCTATTGGCATTGTAAATGACAGTGCCTTTTATTTATGTTTTAAAAAAAACAAACTTAAATAAAAAGCATTGTCATTTACAATGCCAATAGCTCAAACTCGTATAAATGCGAGACCTATTGCATTGCAAATGCTTGTTAAAATACATATTTGTGAACGGGTTTGTTGTTGCCAAAGATTCACAGGAAACACCGTGGAACATCGCAAAGAATGATTAATTTCTTTGTGTTGAATCAGATATTTTCAAATCCTTTTTTAAAAAAAATTATTTTTATTTGCATTTTCAACAACAAGACAAACACAACTCACTGCAGCGTAAGTATAAAGTGGGATTGACAGCACAGCTCCCCACCAAAACAACAGTAGCAATATTACACAAGGGTGCCATCTCGTCATTTCACAGTAAGTCCCGCACGATCCTCCCACCTCCGCCCACACCCAGTCCGCATTGTTCCCACAGTACAGTCGATGACCTCGGCACTTCAGTATGTAACTGGTCTCCGGCTCCCCCCAGCCCCCATCAATAAGAAGCATTTCTTCACAGCTCTCGAATCGTAGTGTGAGTCAACCAGTGTGTGAATGGTTCCCATATGTCCTTCGGCCGCGAGCGCGCTGGTAAGAGCTCCCCGTATAGTGCGAGTTGCGTCTGGCAGTGCACCACGCTTTTAATCCACTCCCTAATGTGAGGCGATGTGCCAGCTCCCCAGTGCAGCGCAACCTGTCGTTTGGCGAGCAGGATTAGCAGTGCCGGCAGTTTTCGGTGTTTAGGCTTGACCATGTGTAAAATCCCTAGTAATGTAGTCTGTGGAGTGCAGGGGATCTGCAGGTCGGTAATTGCATTCACCAGCTCCAGCACCCTTATCCAGAATGAGGCCAATGCGGGACATTCCCACGCCATATGTAAAAACGTAGCTCCACGAGCATCGCAGCGCCAGCAGTTGTCGGCGTCCCGCAGGCCCATGCGATGTAGCCGACTAGGCGTGCGGTAGACCATGTGTATGTATTTAAAATGTATCAATCGGAGACGATAATTAGGGGAAAGGGTCTCAAGCTGTCTACAGCACATATCCCAGTGGTCATCAGTGAGCACGGTGCCCAATTCCGTATCCCATAGGCAGCGCGCCGCCGGAACCACAATCGGACTAGCGCTTTGCATGCAACTGTATAATCGGGACACAAGCTTACGTCCTGACTCCACTCTGAGTATATTCTCTAGGGCCAGCAAGTCCGGCGGCGGCGCCGGAAATGTAGGAAGTAGCTTCTGACATGTATGTCTCAGCTGATAGTAGAGCAATGTGTCAAGCATCGTTGGTGCCTCTGTGTCGCACAATTGCTCCAGCGTGATAAAAGTGTCCCCCGGGAAGAGGTCCCCCCCCGTCCGAAGGCCGCGTGATGCCGCACGTTCCCCAGTTTTCATGTGTTGCAGCGGGGGCCACATGGGGTTCCCGCGCAGTGGCACCGATCTGGTATAAAGATGGTCCAGCTTTGCTCGTCGACGGAGCCCATCCCAGGCCCACTTAAGCGCATGTACAGTATCAATGTCTGTGCATCTCCTCTTGTGCGGTGCATATAGGGCCGTGCTGAGCGGCAGTGGGGCAGCCCTATCCATCTCTATGGCCACATGTGGCTGGAAGGGCGTAGGGTGCACCCAGTAGTGCAAGAACTGTGCTTGCGCACAGTAAGCATATAGCGTGAAATCCGGCGCCGCCAGACCACCTTGCCTCTGCGGGAGAGTGAGGGTCTCCCAGGCCACTCTCGGCTGCCCGCCACCCCACGCCAATTCTATCATCCGCGAGCGCACTTGGTTCAGGAAATGCGCAGTCAGAGGCATCGGGATATTAACGAATAAATACAGAAGCTTAGGTAGGAGCACCATTTTTGCCACCGCTATGCGCCCTGCCAGCGAAAGGGGCAAGTGTTTCCAGCGGCCAACCTTTTCCTCTATCCACGCAAGGGCACGTCCATAGTTTTCCGTCCACAGCTCCTGCATGTCCGTACTGATCCATACCCCCAGATATCGCACGGGGCCAGTCGCCCATTTCAACGGGAAGTCCGGAGTGAATCGGGACGTTCCAGTCGTCAGGGGCAAAATGACCGACTTCTCCCAGTTTATAGTCACCCCGGACAGCCGGCCATAGGTCATCAACTCTCCTGTCATGGGGGAGAGATTTACATGAGGATCGACCACATATAGTGTTATGTCGTCCGCGTACATAGATATGGTCAGAGCCCGGGAAGAGAACCCAATGCCTCTAGCCGCATGATGCTGCCTAATACGGGCCGCCAATGGCTCGGTAGCAATCGCAAACAGCAAGGGCGACAGGGGGCAGCCCTGTCTAGTGCCCCTGCTAATGGCAAAGGGCTCAGATATAAGTCCGTTCACTCGTACTCGGGCAGTGATGGTAGTGTAGAGTAATCTAATATAACGAATAAAGGCCTCACTCATCCCCATGCGCTGAAGTAACGGAAACAGGAAATCCCACTCCAAAGAGTCGAACGCTTTCGTGGCGTCCAGTAGCACCACTGGCCTTTACGTGCGGGGCCAAATAGTGCAATACCCCAAAGAGGGTTCGAAGGTTATGAGACGTGGAGCGGCCCGGCACAAAGGCTGATTGATCTGGGCGTATCATGAGGGGCAGTACTGGCTGTAGTCGCGTGGCGAAGATTTTCGCATCAGTGTTGATTAAGGATAATGGCCTATATGAGTCGCATTTCTGGGCATCTTTATCCGGCTTTAAAAGTGCGATTACTATGGCCTCTCTCATTGACGCTGGGAGCATGCCCGCCTCAACCGACTCCGCATAGACGGCCAACAGCCTGGGGGCCAGGAGTTCAGCGTATTCCTTATAAAACTGCGCCGGCAGGCCATCCGGTCCTGGCGCCTTTCCAGCCGCCAAGGAACCTATGGCGTCTTTTACATCGTCTACTTCAAAGGGTCGATCGAAATACCCCTGTTGGTGCGCAGTGAACCAGATCAACTGCACCGTGTCCAGGTAATCAGACAAGTCCTCCAGTGGGGGACCTCCCTTTGATCGGTACAAGTCTTTATAGAATGTCCGAAATGTGTCCAGAATTTCTGGAGGAGTGTAGACAGGTTGACCATGTGCCGTCTCGATTGATGGGATGTAAGAGGAAGCCCTTTGCGAACGTAACAGATTGGCGAGCGTTTTGCCCGGGCGATCTCCCTCACCATAGCGGCGGGCCGATACATGTTTAGTTAGAAATTTGAGTTCCCTATTCGCCTCAGTCTGGTATGCCGTAAGGGTAGTGCGCGTATCCGCCAGCGTTGCCGCCGAGGGGTCAGAGCAGTACTGCACCTCCAGGGCATGTAGTCGATCCTCCAGCCCCTTTAGCGTGTTTCGTATGGTCTTCAGCACTCTGGCTTGTCCCGCAATGCAATAGCCTCTTATAACCACCTTGAAGGCGTCCCACAGGGTGCCCACAGATGATACCGAGTTCGTGTTAAGATCGAAATAGTCGAGGATGTGCTGATGTATTTCTTCACGAAATACCTGATCTAACAAGGCCTGCGGCGGCAATCGCCATGCGAAGGGAGTGATGTATGGCTGGGGGACTCGCAGCAGCAGCTCAACAGGGGAATGGTCGGAGAGAGTGCGCGCTCTGTGAGAAACTTCCGTTACCCAAGCATGTACATGCGGGGCCAACAGCCAAAAATCTAGTCTGGACCAGGCCTTCCTGTGTGGGGTGAAGCAAGTGCCCTCTCGCGACGCGGGGTGCAGTATCCGCCACGAGTCCAGCAAATTGTAGTCTTCCATAAGGCCTCGGAGAGTGGCCGCCGCTTGTGGGTGATGTGTGCCAGTGGCCCCTTCTCTATCTAGTTCCAACGAAAGGACCACATTAAAATTTCCGCCCCAAATATACGCCCCCACGCCCATGGATTGCGCCTTAAGCCACACTTGCCGGAAGAAACCTGGGTCATCCGAGTTGGGGCCATAAGTATTGATGAGTATAACCTGCTGGTTAAATAATTTCCCCAACAGTACCATGTATCTCCCCTCGGAGTCTGCGTGCGCCCTCAGTGTCTGCCAGGGCAGGCCCCTCCGAATCAAAATGGCCACACTATAGCTGGAATAGCCGGAAGTGTGCACCTCGCCCCATCTGGTATGCCTAAGCCGCTCCCCGGCTCCCTGCAATAGGTGGGTCTCCTGTAGGAAACAGATGTCTATATGGTGTCTGGCCAAGTGTGCCTGAGTCAGTCGGACCTTGCGGTGGTCATTTAGACCGCGAATATTCCATGTAAGGCAGCGCAGCGCGGTCAGAGATGTGTATGTGTATGTGCCCTACGCAGCGGTGTGTCTGTTCGCGACACAAGAGGTGGGGCGTGCGGTGAAAGTCGTAGCGTACAATATCTAGCACCCAATAGCCATACGGGCATGGTAGGGAACAACGCCGCTCTGTCAGTAAGTCGTGGCAGCGAATGCTGCAGTACATCAACACAAACCAACAAAAAATATACCCTCCCACCTCCCACTCCAACCCCCCAATCAGGTTGAGATTCATCGCCCCCCCTCAAACAAACCCAACAAAAACTTTCCTGTGACAGTAGCATGGGAATCATCCCGGTGAGGGCGTGGGGTCCCCGGCACACTCCCCCGTCTGTAAGTGACAGGGTGGCCGAACATTTCCACCTTCTACAGTTCATAATCAGTCTAGGGCCATCAGGACATGCCCCGCGTAGCAGCCACCATAACCTTAGGTCACGGCCACAAAGGCGATATCAGAGTCCGCCCCACGGCCAATCATCTCCGTCAGTCCAGGTCCGCGTCTATTGCCAGTTTCAGGCTGCAGGCAAACACTGGGAATGAAAACGGCGTATGCTGAACCTAGAACCCGCAGGGCGGCAGGCAGCACTGTGATCAGCCATAGTGCTCGGATCCGCACACTTAACTATTCAATGTCGCTCAGCTGGCCAGACGGGGGGGTTCCCCGGCCATCGCTCAGTTTACGATGGGATCGTTCTGTCTGTCGTGCAAATTTTAACGCCTCCTTCGCCTCCGTGAAGACCACCGGCTTCCCTTTGATTTGAACCCTTAGCTTGGCAGGGTACAGCATGGCATACTTGGTCCCCACTTTTTGGAAGATCTTTTTGGCTGGCAGGAATTCACGCCGTGCAGTCTGCACAGCTTGCGTAAAATCCGGGTATAAGGAGATAGCCATGATTTGGAAGGTTAATTCGCCTTTTTCACGGGATAACCTCAAGATCGTATCTCTGTCTCTGTAATTCAGAACTCGGGCCAGAATCGGGCGAGGTGGCGCTCCCGACACTGGGCGCGGGCCCAGCATCCGATGCGCGCGCTCGATCAGAAACATGGCCGACAGGTCAGTTCCAAAGAACTCACGAAACATACCTTCCACGAAGTGTTCCATATTGCTAATATTGGTGGATTCCGCAATCCCAATAATGCGTATTATATATCTACGGGAGCGGGCTTCCAAATCCTCGTTGCGCCCACGTATTACTTCCAGCACCTTATCCATGCGCAACAGTTGTTCTCGAGTGTCGCTGTGTCCCTCCTCGCATTCCGCAATCCGCGTCTCCGCTGCCGCCAGTCGCTCCTCGTGTTGATCAACTCTGTGGGACATGCCGTCCATACGTTGTGCCATGGAGTCCAATTTAGTGTCTATGTCTTTGAGGCATCCCTTGAGGTCGCGAAACATACTCCTGACGTCGTCTTCTTGCGTGGGCTCCATCTGTGTCTCAGGGACCACTGCCTGCGACATGCGGGTCCTCTCAGCGCTCCGGGCTGTGCGCCGTTCAAAATGCAGTTTCAGCTGCTTGGCATCTGACTTCCCCATGATGGTTTAGGGGAGACACCTCAGGGGGGCACCAGGGGGGGGGGCACCAATTGGCCACATCTGTGGGTCGCCCTCGCTCTGATCGGTGTGGCTGGCACGTGGCCGAACTCTCGCCCAGCCCCACAGCCCCCCGCCGTTTAGATACGCCAGTGTAAGCCGTACTAGCCCAGCGATTCACCAGAACGCGCTATCTGTAGGCCTATGGCGGCGTCCTCGCCACAGCGTCAGCGCAGTATCAGGATAGGCACTCTGGGCAGGGCAATCTAATCTAGCACCGCATTCAACGCGCAGTAGCACCAGTCCGCAATCTTCCGCTTCACAGGCTACGAACAGATGCAGCCATGCAGTCGGGCGCTGTGGATATACTGGTCTGCCCACTCCTCCAGGCATCAGCAGTCATTTCTCCCCATGGTGGCGTGTATTGCAGCAAGCACAGTTCGCCAGGACGCTCTCCCTCACTCTCAGGGCCTCCGCAGCACGCAGCGCACTTCACCATGCGCCTCACCTTCGTCACCGCCGGCCTGCAGGCTGACGGCCAGTCGGATGGTCCGCTTCAGCAGCCCCGCCACACACGGCGAGCCAGTCTCGCTCCCGCTCCCGCTCCCCGTCTGGGCTGCGCAGCTCCGTGCGTCGGGTCACAGGCCCGCGACCGGGGACTCGAGTATCTCCTCTGCCCGCCCAGCGAGGCGTGCGCAGGCCGCCGACGCAGTGAAGGCCCTAGTGTCCGATCGCCGCCGCCGATTTCAGTCGCGGTGGCCGCCTCCGGAGCCGCGGCGCGTAGGCACTCCCCTCCGCAGATTTATTTAGTAGATATGAAGACTTTAGGCGGATTGGTGTCCGGATTGTGTGTTCGGCCGGCGGAGCCCCGTTACTCGGCGGCCATCTTGCGGCTCGGCTCGGCTACGCCCCCAGATATTTTCAAATCCTTAGCTGTGAAAAACACTGTTGGAGACTGGAAGTAAAGCAGTAAATTAAGAGGTCAAATGTTTTAAATATGTTGAAGGAAATACAGACGGAACTGCTCGTTCCAGATGTCGGCTTTGGTTATTTGTTTAAGGCATGTGTAAGCCACTCACTACGAAAGAGCTGCATACAGGCACTTTTAATATTTTGTGAGGAGGTAAGTAGACCCCAGCATCAGCCACGAGTGCTGGCGTTGGTTCTCTTTCAGCTTTTTTTTTTATTTTTTAGCTCTGCTGCAGTATGGTCAAAATATGGAGGGAGGGCAGAGGGGAGATAAGAACCACAACCCGGCTTTTGGCAGTGGAACGCAAAATTGTGGTTATATTTTTGTGAGTAAAGTATTTGCAACTTTAGAAACAGAGGAAGGCTGCAGAGTCCCCCTAGCATGACGACCTTTCCCGGTCCACCGCCATGGTTTTAGTTTGAGACTGCCCTGTGTTAAGCCCAGTTGGCGTAGAGGAAGATCACACCATACTTGCTTCGTACGTGAATACCTGGACTGCGTCAAGTCGCTGCCTCTTGAGATTCAGCGCAGCATCTCTCTGTTGCGGGAGATAGACACCGTTACCGAGAAGTTTTAAATGAAATTGACGAGGTCTATGAACAAACAGCATGTGAATAAAAGCAACCCTACTTGCTACAGCTCTGATCTGTTCTGTTTGAGGTGCTTAAGCATTTCCGTTTTCCTCAGTGAGAAAAATGTGTATACTTGAAAAACACGCACGGCAGGATAAACGAGACTTGGCAATGATGTAAAATGGGGAGGGGGCAGTAAAAATAGCTGCACAATTTGAAAACATATTACCAGTGAATAAAAAGTCTGAAAGTGGAAAATGTGCTACGGTGCAGAAGTACAGACAATTCTACACCCAATCACACTATAACTCTGCTGAAACTAACGAAACGCCAAAGATGCGACAACAGAAAACCCTCACAACAAAGGGAAACAAGTCATCAACATGCGAGCTGCGTGAACGTGAACGCGCTAATGACAAGTGCTCACCAGGCAGCCATGGCAGAACAACGAAAGAACGCACGCAAAGTGAAAGTAATCATTTCGCGGCCGCTTTGATGTTCTCAGTGGCCGCGCGGCTCACTGAGAACATCAAAGCGGCCGCGTAATGATCACGCAGGCTGCCAAATGGTGCGCGCGCCCGGCGCACATGCACTGTACTTGGTGGCCTGAAAGCACTGGTTTGCACTTCCAGATCCCCCTTTTACAAAAGCTCTCGCGAGAGCAGCGCTAAAGCGCTGGCTCAGGCGAGACCTAAAAATCGTCTTGTGAAAAGGGGGTGTGGCTTGGAGGAGGCAGGGCTTTACGCCGAGAACTACCTGAGAGGCCCATCTTCCTCTGTCCCCTCCTCCCATTGACCTCACCAATGCCAAAAACAAAAGGTTGCTTGCTGAGGCTACCTCTGATGTCCTGTGGTGTTTTCACACCCCTTTATGTACTTTGGCTGTTCAAAGCCTCAAGAGAGAAGCTGGAAATACACCCTGCAGTGGTTTCAGCTCGCCTTCAATGCCACAGTGTGATATCGGCCCACCCAGGGCCGGATTGCGAATCCAAAGCAGCCCAGGCATTTTCTGGGACCGGTCCCTGGGGAAGCACTACATGGCCACGTGTGGCTAGAAACGCTTGTCTGCTGCTTTTGTTACTCGTGGTCGATATTGCAGCACCTCTGCAAAACCGGCACCCAGTTACAAAACCAGCCGCTACCGCTACAAAACCGTCCCCCACCCTTCAAACCTCCTTGGGAAAAGCCTAGTGTCCGCTACTGCCAGTCGGCCAGGGCCCACACTGTGATGTCTGCTCCAAACTAGGAAGACATCATGTGAAGGGAATCCAAATCGTATGACATTGCAATAGCACCACGTGAGCTGGTGGGTCTGCATACATATAGACATTACAAAAAAGAAGAAAGCGGGCGAAAGTAAAAACAAAATGGGGGAATTTATTTTCCCCATTGACTAACATTAAAACAGAGTACATTTTAGGTGGGAGACTGGTAAATAAAGTCGTCTTTTTTATTTTATCTTAAAAAATCAAGCGTATCCCGCTTAAATAGGGTCCGTTGGAAGGTATGGAATAGGAAAATATAAACGTGATAAGGCAAGGGCCAGCAACACGTTGAGGTAACCTGGAGAGTGGCAACATTACCTTTAATGTGTAAATGTTAGCAAACATTCTATACAGTCGGGAATGCATTGTTCAAAATTCCAATTTGCCGCAAAATCAAAGAATACCTTCTAACTAACTAATAGCATACATGCCAACAATTCAGAACAGGTAAGTGGGAGATTTTGAAAAAATAAATTGGGAGAATGAATTTTCTCCATTGATTAGTATTGACGCAGAGGCAATTTCAGACAGGAGACATCTAATATAAAGCCGTTTTAGGCCTAAAACATGGGGAGCCTCCCACCTGAACTGGGTCTATTGGTATGTATGTAAAAGGGATTTAATTGAACGTTGGCTTTAGGTGTGCTGGGTCCTGTCTGATCTGAACAATGGTTTGGAGAAGGAACCTTCTAACTTGTATAGTTTCCCCTGGTCTTGGAATAAGGTTACTATTTGACCGTATCTTCAACAGAAGAGAAAGTATCACACATATGAAAAGCAAGAGGGTCACAAACTCTGCGTAATCATTGATGACAATCGGGTCAGTAACACCCTGGGTCATTTAGGGTTACATAATGTTCTAGGCTTATAATAGCGATACACTCTCAAGCTCTCTAAAATGACACTGAATTTTCAAATGAAAATTGACACATTTTTAAAAGATTTATTCAAAAAAGCATAGTCTGAAAAATGTTGTTTGGAAAAACATTAAATTCTAACTTTTTTAAAATTTTCTTTTTAAAACCTTTATTGAGTTATTGCATGGTACATCAGTGCATTAATCACATCATATCATATACTGTATCAATACACATATATACCCCCCCTCATCGCACCCCAACACTGATGAGTTAAACTCCCCCCCCCCTCCCTTCCCTAAATAATTTCGATGCAGCCGCAGGAATCTCATCATAAAGTCCAACATGTTACAGTACATGCTATCATCATATAAAGCAGTCTGCCATTTATCCCCAATCTGCCACTAGCAGGGCAACAGCGAATACCCCATCTTCCCTGGCATGGGAGCACTCCACTCTCCGCACTCCAGGATACACTCACTTTCCAGAACCCAGATACTAGAACAATTCCGCTCCCCAGTCTGGTGATTGAGCCCGGACATTGTGGTGAACTCCCTCCCGGGTATTCTACCCGCACAACCTAGGAATAGGCCTCAGTCTCCAGCTCGCCCCCTGCCTCCTATGCCATGTCAGCGTCCCCTCACTTGTTCCTCTCTGCCTGTGTTAACAGATACGTGGTTAACGGGCCCCAAATGTCCCTCGGACACGACCTTTTGGGAAGAAGGTCTGCATAACCATGTAGTTGTTCCTGCCAAGTAACCATCAAATTAATACAATCTTTAAACTTGGGGGCTCAACCTCTCCTCCATCAGCATGCCACCTGTCTCCTAGCCAGTAATAGCCCCATTGCTAAAAAATTTTTATACTTAGTGTTGACAGCTTGGATCAACCCAGAAGTGTAAGTAGGGGGCATGGCTGTACCTGGACCCCGATCATGCTCGAGAGACCTTCGAACGTCTGTGCCCAAAACTCTGCCACCGAAGGGCAGCTCCACGCCAAATGCTCAAAGCCCGCCTCTTCCCTCCCACAGCATACACACCTATCATTGTCTCTGAGCCCGAATCTATACAGCTTAGCCGGAGTATAATATAACCGGTGCAAAAATTTTAAGTGAATAGGGCGCAGCCTGCTGTTACCAGTAATAGCCGTCGTCTGCCTACAGCTAAATTCCCACTCGTCATCCGTCAATGGGGTAGTCAAGTCTGCATCCCACTCACCTCTGGCCCGAATGGGAGTGGTCGGTATTGCATCCTGCGTGTGTTTATATAAGAGAGAATATTGCATGGCGGGGGGTGCTGTCTGCAAGAAAGCATGCAGAGGAGCGAATGTGACCGGCTCCGCGGGGAAGTCAGGGGCCACCGCTTTAAGACTTTGTCGGAGTCTGGTGTAGAGAAATGTGTCCATAACGGTCGGTGCATGCTCACCAAAGAACTGTTCCCTTGTACGAAGCTGCCCCGCTATATACAAGTCCCCCCAGGTGAAATACCACAGGCCGTCGAGCATCTTCCGACAAATGCCCCCACCCGTCACCCGTAACAAGGGACTTTGTGCCAAGACCATTTTGGGCGAGTACAATACAGGGGACCCCAACTTGCGGGCTATCCGCTGCCAGGCCCGTATAGTACAATCCACTGTGGATGGATCACGTGCCCGTTCCCTCACTGCAGTGAAAAGATAACCGGACGGAGGCGTCGGGCCATATAACCATCTTCGACCGCCAGATGAGGCATGAAAGGCGGCGGGTGAAACCAATAGGTGGCAAAGTGGGCTTGTGCACAGTAGTAATAGAATTCATAATCAGGGACTTCAAATCCCCCCTGGTGATATGGCAGCATAAGCGTGGCTAAGTTAAGGCGCGCTTGATTCCCGCCCCATATAAGCCTCGTGAGTTGTGATTTCAGTGTACTAAAGAAGAAACTCCCTGGATGGTATGGGATATTAACAAACAGGTATAAAAGCTTCGGTAGCAACACCATCTTAATCAGCGATATCCTTCCTACCATGGACAGGGGAAGTCGCAGCCATTTGGTAACATTGTCAGTGATCTTATCTATGGCTGTTCCATAATTTAGTCTCATTAATGCATCTTTATCTCTGGTAATACGTATACCCAGATACTTCAAGTCATCCAACTCCCATATCAGGGGATAATCCAACGAATATGGTATAGTATTTCCGGTTAAGGGGAAGACAGCCGATTTTGACCAATTTATTTGCACGCCCGATATTACGCCAAATTTTGTTATCTTGCGCAGGATAGGATTGAGATTGACCTGGGGTTGCTTCACATATAGCATCATGTCATCTGCATATAATGAAATAAGCAGTTGTCTAGAGGGGTATATCAGTGCTTTGTCATTATGGTGCTGCCGGAGTTTCGCTGCGAAGGGTTCAATGGCAAGGGCAAACAAAATAGGAGATAATGGGCACCCCTGATGCGTGCCCCTGGAAATAGCAAAGGGTGGGGATTTAGCACCATTTAAGAGCACTGACGCCACTGGCCGACTATAGAGCAGCCTAATCCAGTTTAATAAAGTGTACGGCATTCCCATACGCTCCAATACACCCAGCAAGTAATCCCACTCCAGGGAGTCGAACGCCTTAGTAGCGTCGAGAAAACCCGCTACAGCCGAGCTATTGGGATCAATAATCTGTAACACTGCAGCCAGCGTCCTAAGGTTATGCGACGTGGCCCGGTTGGGGACAAATCCCGCCTGGTCGGGGAGGACCAACCGCTGCATCAACAGACCCAGCCTAGTCGACAACACTTTAGCAAGTATTTTAGTGTCACAATTTAGTAGAGATAAGGGGCGATAGGAGTCGCATGAAAGAGGGGACTTCCCTGGTTTCAATAACGAGGTTATTAAGGCCTCGCGCATAGTTCCGGGCAGACTGCCTTCCTCCAATGCCGTATAGAATACCTCCTTCAGAATGGGAGCAAGAATATTAGCATAGGTTTTGTAAAATTCTATAGGCAGCCCATCTGACCCAGGTGCCCGACCAGACTTCATCTGAATAATAGCCTCTGTAATTTCGTCTAATTCCAACTCCAGGTTCAAGAATTTTTGCTGATTTTCCCCCAACCAGGCCAGAGCCGTATCCTCCAGATATTCAGGCAGATGAAGAGGAGCACCCCGCTGAGAAGAGTACAGTGTTCTGTAAAAGTCACGAAATGTGGTCAATTGGTCCGGAAGATTTCTATGTATCTGACCTTGCCCATCCTGTATCTCCGTTATGTAGTTACAAAACCTTGGGGTCTGATTGCTGCCGCCAGTGCCTTCCCCAGCCTATCTACCTCCCCGTATCGTCTGGCCAAGTGCGGTTTCCCTCGAAATTTAATTTCCCTGTCAGCTATCTCACCAAATTCCGTCAATTTGTTACGTATGGTAGCCCTGAGCTCGCACCCATCCGTATTGCCACTAGCTTCGTGTTCCAACGTTTTCAACTCGTCTTCCAGTCTGGAAAGGTCTCTGCGCAACGCCTTAAGAATGCCACCCCCTTTGGACAAACACCATCCCCGAACCGTCACTTTGAACGCTTCCCATACCACGGTCATACTTGAGACTGATTTGATATTGCGCTCAAAAAGTCCTGTATATCTTGTTCTAGTTCTGCTTTAAACACAGCGTCCTGCAAGTGTGAAGGGTTGAGGCACCAGCTATTATATGGGGAGTGCTGCAAAGGAACCTGTAGTTCCACCACAGGGAGTGATCCGAATACGTTCAGGCCAGGTGGGTCGCATCCCGCAGCCAGTGCGCCATCAAAACCGATAGGAACATGTAATCCAATCTAGCCCAGGATGAGTGGACTGCCGAGAAGTGTGTACCCTCCTACCGCCTAGGGTGTATGTGCCGCCAAGAGTCTAGTAATCGACTACCAACTACTATGTCGCTCAATGTTCTGTGAGTAAGCGTGAAGTGTGTTGGAGTGACTCGGGACCTATCTAGCCGTGGTTTTAACGTCGTATTAAAGTCCCCACCCCAAATGACATATGTGGTGCCTATCTCTTGAATTCTATTTCATAACCTAATAAGAGTGTGGGGGTCATCAATATTGGGGCCATAATAATTAGCAAACGTCACACCATAAGAGTAGAGTGGCCCCCAAATGAGGCAAAATCTGCCGCCAACATCAGTATCTATTCCACTAGGTACAAATGGCACCCCCCGTTTGAACAGGATAGCCACTCCGCGAGAATAGCTGGAGTAGCATGCGAAGCATCGGTGTGAAGCCCATCGCAAGGCAAATAAAGGTACTCCGCCAGGGCCTAGATGTGTCTCCTGTAACATAGCTATGGCGATATGATGTCGATCTAAATATCCAAGCACCTGCCTTTTCTTTCTGGGGTTGTTCAAGCCTCGCACGTTCCATGTTGCAATCTTCAATCCATTAAAATCTTGCGTGGTGTCTGCCAAGGTGTGCACTACAATAATCTGTACCTATCGCTGCATCAAGAATTACTTTTAAAAGTGTAATCAGGCAACTTGCAACCAAATACCACCCTTCCAACTCCCACACCGGCGACCCCAACATGCCCGGGTACATAATCCCTCCCCACCCAAACACCTGTCAATATCCCACATTGACTGTCCCTCATCATCAACTATTTGGGGGATGCCCACATAGGGAACGCCTGAGGCTCACGACTCGCCCTCTCCCTCCTTACTTTCACCCACACACCACTCCACTGGAAAGTGGGCAGCTGTCGCGGGACGGAAGGGAGGTGCCGAGCAGGACATCATGTTGAACACAAAAAAGTAAGATAATACATCACCAACTGCAGGCCCATCAGTAACAGCATATTGTCCAGAAGAGTCACAGGAGGAACTAATGTCCAGTAGAGGCCTTAGTCAGGGTCCGATAGTGGAGAGTGTGATCTAGAGCGTCGTTGCGCCTCCGGCCCTTTGGGCGTTGCACGCTGGTGCCGCTTAAGGAAGTCTTCAACCTGCTGCGGGTTCTGGTAGAAGTGCTGCGTGCCCTTATGTGTTATCCGCAACCGCGCCGGATACAGCATAGCGTAAGAAATGTCCTACGCTTGAAGCTTTTTCTTGACTGCAGAAAACTTACGCCTGGCATCCTGAACTGATTGGGTGAAATCGGGGTAGAACGCCAGTATGGTATTCTAATAGTGGACCTGCTTCTTTTCACGAGCTAGCCGCAGAACCACATCCCTGTCACGATAATTCAAGAAGCGGGCTATCACCGGCCGTGGTGGTGGCCCCGGAGGGGGTCGAGCCCCCAGCGATCTGTACGCCCTCTCCACTGTAAGATGCGCTGAAAAGGATTCCCCGACGAACAGTTCCACCACCAGCCGTTCTATGAAGTCTTCCATGCGACCCACGTCTGTGGATTCCGCCAGGCCAAGAATACGGACATTATTTCTTCGGGAGCGAGCCTCCAAATCCTCATTTTTATCGGCTATAATTTTGAGCAGCTTGTCCATTTGCGACAGTTGTCCCCGGCTGGAAGCAGCACCATCCTTAAGGTCCGAAACCCTGGTCTCAGCTTCTTTTATCCCTAACTCATGCTGGTCGAGTTTGTTAACCACAGCCTCCATGCGCATGTTCATCATGTCGATCTTGGTACCTATGGACGTGAGACTGTGCTTCATGCCCAGTAGAAGGGCCTTCCAGTACTCTTCAGGTGCTTCCGAGGCGTCCGAATCAGCATGCTCCTGCGAGGCCGACCTGGACGCCTTGTGTGTTTCAAATGGAAGTTTGGTCTGCTTGGTATCCGTGCGTCCCATCTTGCGACTCTCAAATCCAAGCAGCAGTGCAAATAGGGTGTTAAGAGAGGCTTTCAACAACAGCGATTACTGCAAATCAGGGCTGGTAGCTATCCCCCGCAGCGTAGGGCCAACAACACCTTCACATGCGTGTCCAAAAGCAAGATTTATGACATCAAATGGAGTTAAACCCAGCCAGTCTATCGCTCTGACATCCCTGATATCGCCAGCATTCCACCACAGGATGCAACTTTGCGCGTGGAGTATAACAATATGGTCTAATTTCCAACGAACAGTCTGCTGCTCAGAAGGGATCAATGCTCCACAGGGGCCCCAGGAGAGGTATGGCACGTTTGATCTCTCCACCACAGTGATCACCCGTCTCTTGCCAGGCTAAGTCTCATGACGCTGAGCTTCCTCAAAATGGCTGCCAGTCTATGCCTTTATTGTCATGGCTGGCAATAACTACAAGCTGAGCAGAAACCTCCAACCCAGCGCACCTCCGGTAAATATTCAAGGGTCCCGCTCCGCTATCAGGAATTTCATTCAGACCTCCGGGATCAGCGTCCCTATCTCAAGCTGCAGGATGCCAGGTAGATAAGATGGCCGCCCCCGCCTGTGCACGCAAAATCATACTAGTGCCAGTGCTGCCCGCGTACCATGGAGGCCAGGCATTTGCCATGACCCAGCGGGTTTATGCAGAGAGTTCCCCCGACTCTCCCACACAGTGTCGCTTCCTGCAGCGTCCTTAACTCCAGGCTCGTCATGAGCCGTCCGCTTCCAGCGGCTCGCGGCCGAGGCTTCCGCGCCCTAGTCCGCAGCGCCGTCGGAGTCTTCCAGCACCGGTAGGCAGCACCTACGCTTATGCAGTGCCTCCCTCTAGGCTTCTGTTAGTCAGCAGGCGAAGCGGTAATGCCTAGCCTCTGGAGCGCCGGCACATCAGGGCATCGCCTCCACCGCTGTGGCACCGGGCTTGCCGAGCTCGAGCGTCCGCCTTCCAGCCCCGGCCTGAAGTGCAGGAGGCTGCCCAAAGTAACCGCAGCAGCGCCACCGGGATTTCCTCCAAATTATTAGGCAAGCGTGGTACCGTTAGATGCAGCAACTCTTCAGACAGCTTGTGGTGCCTTCGGATGATCGCTTCTCCAACACAGGATGAGGATGAAGTATATTTTCCTGCTCGGTAAGGCAAGAGCCTCACAGGCGTGCGGCCATTTTGGTTGTGCGCCACCTAGCGCCAAAAAATTCTAACTTTGTTGGTTACCACAATTAACACTTAGTCGTAGCGCCCACATTTTCCAAGATACGATTTAGAACAATATATCTGCCAAGTTGAAGTAATGAAAAATAAAGGAAATGGGTGTAGTCAAAGTTATGTACAGAGGAGGTTGTAAAATAAAGTAGTATATAAATTATTGTTTTTTAAACTTTTGAAAATAGCATATTTTCAAATTAAATGTAAAATAAACAAATTCAAGCCACATATCCCACGAAGTGTCTTAAATAAGTATATAAATTATTGTTTTTTAAACTTTTGAAAATAGCATATTTTCAAATTAAATGTAAAATAAACAATTTCAAGCCACATATCCCACGAAGTGTCTTAAAATCAATATATTTTGAAGTTAGTGTTTCCAACTATTCGCCTAGATTGTAAACCAGTTTGGCTTATTACTAAGGAAACTTGCAACCAATGCAGAAAGATATCTGCTAGGCTTCACTGCTACTGGCCAGATACTCGGAATAGTATTAACTCTTGTGCAACAATGACTATTTGTATCTTAGATGGCATTCATCTAGTCCATACCTGCAGGCCCAGCCAGCTCTGATCCCTCGCCATCCTCCAAACTGTTCCCTTAAAGTATTATCAACTCCCCTGTAAAAAGTAAGTCTCGCATCAGGGAAACCCGGAGACCATCCTTGCCGATGGATCTCTGTCCAGAACAGGATGTGGGTTCTGCGGTATTTCGAGAATTCCATAAGAAACCTGCAGCAACTGATTCATGTTAACGGCGAGCACTTCCTGTCACCTATTTCCCACCATCACACTATGAAGCACCACAACTCAAGATCAGAGCACCTCTCTGGTCACAAGCACAACACCAAAACCCGGCCCGCTGAGGCCTCACTGCAAACACAACACATCCAAAATGCCTCTGCAGGTCTGATCCTCGACGTACCCCGACGCAGCCACATCACCCCCCACCTGAAAGACCTGCACTGGCTCCCCGTCGACAAGAGGATCACCTTCAAACTCCTCACTCACGCACACAAAGCGCTCCACAACACCGGACCAGCCTACCTGAACGACAGACTCAACTTCTACACCCCCACTCGCCAGCTCCGCTCAGCAAACCTCGCCCTCGCTGCTGTTTCCCGCATCCAACGAAAGACCACCGGCGGCAGATCATTCTCCTACCTCGCCGCCAAGACATGGAACACCCTCCCCACCCACCTGCGGCAGACCCAGGACCTGCTCACCTTCAGAAGACATCTCAAGACCTGGCTCTTCAAGCAGTAGCGGTTCCCTCCTCCCTTCAGCGCCTTGAGACCCTCACGGGTAAGTAGTGCGCTATACAAATTCCCTGATTGATTGATTGATACTATACCACGGCTGGAGAAGATAATGGCCACTCATGGACTTCTTAAGGAATTGCGAACAGATAATGGCCCACCTTTTACCAGCCATGAGTTTTCAGAATATCTACTGTCTCGGGGTGTTCAGCATCGGAAGATCTCCCCTTGTTGGCCCCAAGCCACTGGAGAAGTGGTGCGCTTTATGCACACACTGAATAAGGTCCTTCGATCTGTGCTAGCCCGTGGCCAGAACATGGAATGTGCACTGTATACATTCCTGAAGGAGTATCGACTCATGCCTCAATCAACAACTCAAGTGAGCCCGGTCTCTCTTTATATTAACAGAACATTGAGTGATATCGTCCCACAGGTGGAAAAACTGTCCAATTTGCAGGAACATGTTGCGGTGAAACTGAGGCAACTGCAGGCCAAGAATGCCCACATGTCTAGACTCCGTCGAGCCAAGATAAAGTCTTTTTCTGTTGGTGATGCTGTCATGGTGAAGACCCGCCGTCCCCGGGGCAGATTCACACTTCCTTTTATGGTAGATCCCTGGATAATTCAAGATGTGAAAGGGGCCAAGAAGGCGGGGGAGACTATCACCAGGAACGTATCACGTTTTAAAGAGTATATGCATCCGAGAAGCCAAGGGACAGAGACTCCTTATGAAATGATGGCTGGGGGGCTGAGTCCGATGAGGTACATATTTCTCTGGTAACCTCTGATGATGACGTTTTCACACCTGAGACACGAGGTGTGGTTCTTACCGGAATTTCTGAGACTGTTACTCGCCCGGTGTCGGACCGTTCATCTCAGGAAGACCTTAATGGCTGTCAGCGCCCGCCAGGGACCAGAGAAGATGATGGTCGGGAGAGGGATGGTCGGCACGGGACTGGGAAATACCACCTCCCACCATGTCCTGCAGCATCCTCCCGCCTAAAGGACCTTGTGCTGATCTGAGATTCTGAAGCATATACCCGTGTTTTGTGGTGTATGGACTTTTCTCTTTCTCTGTTTGTTTATTTTTGTTTTGTGTTTTTCTTCCTCTTTTTTCTTTCTTTCTTTTTTTGTTTTCTTTTTGTTTTTATTTATGATAAAGGAAGAATGTTATGTTTGGTACTGGCCAATACTGGGAGTGGCCGTCCATGGTGATGATCTGAATAAAAGGCATCGGAACCAGTACTTCGGGGTTCGGTGTCCACACTAGCAGTAGTCAGCGTGTGTTCCCGTATTCTGTGAGCCATCCTGGTTTTTCCCTTTGATCTGTACCTGCGCAACAGGACACCTGTGATCTGCCGGAAAGGTGCACGGCTATATATTACCACACGTAAAAATACATATAGCAGTATCAGAGACCTGCTTGATAGGTGCAACTTTCTGTACTGTGCGCCTTGTTTGAACTGGTTACGCAGTTTAAAAAGTTGTGAAAATCTGTGTAGAACTTTAGTGTCATAGGTTTACGTCTACGTTTCCTATGCCCAACTCAGGTTTTCGTCCTTCTGTGGTTGATGAACTGTGAGTACTACTGGGTTCAATTCTCTGAGATATTCTTTACAGTGCTAATAAGATGGAAGATCATGTTAACAATGTAAAGTAGAAAACACAGCTACAAATGCCTGCAATGAATATTTATGAATTGTAATTGAAAATGGCTGGTAATTCATAGGGAAAGTGATTGGATGTCTGGACTGTGCTTTGAACAAAGAAGGCCACACCACCTGGATCCCCTATACTTCCCCTTCTGATGATTTAACAGTGCCTTCAATGTGTGGGTCGTCCTGTCGCTTGGGGGGGCATATGGTACTCTATTGATGGTTTAATGGTGCCATGAATGGGTGAGTCCTCTGTCAAGCACGCACTCAAAAGGGCGCCCAGGAACCTAACGCAGACTAGGACACTTCGCTTTGTCAAGAGGAGTGTAAAGCACAATTTACATACAATATGGCTGCCCAGAAAGCACTTTAGATCTGGCGAGGGGTACGGAATGCGTTATATAAATACCTATATCTAAAACACTCTTCAGGCCAGGGGATGTAACGCACACCCCTGCGGTGTACCGGGGCCCAAAATCCCTCATTGGGCCTCATTCAGCCAAAGGCCAGGGAATATCCGAGGACAAGGGCGCCGGGAGATGAGGCAGATGTGCTTGTTTCAAGAGACCCTCATTTTGACAGGCTGACTAGGATTTTACAACCACTTAAATGCTTTAAACTAAAAATATTTGTAATGCAATAGGTCTCGCATTTAAATGCGAGATCTATTACATTTGAAAGAAGCGGCCACGCTGAATGTAAGCAAAGCACGTCGTCATGCCTGCAGTAAGAGAAACTCAATGAAGAAAATAGTGCTTCCAAGACTAAGTAACAGGTACAGTGTAACAACCAAAGTAAAGGGGCGAGTAGCCATGGGAGGTTACACATGAAGAAAAGGCGGTACTAAGGAGGGACCAACAAACCGATTACTGAATCAGAAGCCTGCATTTACGAAAGACAAAGACAGAAGCCAATGACAAATATGGGCGGAGAGTGGGTGGGGATTCTATTCAATACTCTACTACAGCAGATCACCAGAGCAGCGCATGCGCGTTGACTCAGGCCCGACCTAAAAATGGCTGAAGGTTGCTCAGTGGTATCAGGATTTAAATAGACTTCTGTAATCTTCGTGCATGGCACCCAAAGATTTAGTCTACATACCGTAAGGCATTATTATGCATTTTATGAGGTAGTAGAGGAAACTGGAGCATTGACCATTTATTACAGGTTCTCTTCTGGAAGGTGTAAGAATTCAAGAACATTTGCTGTGATCACTTTTGTCGGAGGAGTAGCTCAAAACATAGCACTGTAACTATGTCTACTGAACAGTTTAACAAGGTGAGCATTGATGTAATTTTTACATTATACCCATTCATGTCAGTGATATGAACATATAAAAATAAGGAAGGAATAAAGGAAAAACAATGTAGGGCGTGGTGCTGGATCAGAGAGAGCAGGACACACAGCTATGTGACAGCCCTGATGTATTACTTTTTCTTCTATCTGTCCCTGTTCCCTCAAACTGCCTTGAATTTTGTGTATGGCATTGGAAGAGAGTGAGAGAGTGAAAGAACCTGGAAGGGATTGTGGCACAAGACAAAATAGACTAAATTGGGTTCCAGTGGTCTAAGGTTTGAGTAGGTTTAATGGCCAGGGCTGACATCCAGTGTGATCTCCAGGTCGCAAGTTGGAATTCTATCAAGGAAAATTCCACTTTTCATCCTCCCAAGTACCATTAAACTGTGTAATAGTAATGCCTGCCACTGAAAGAAGTTAGATGTAGAAAAGGCTAGGCTGTGGACCATATTTAAAACAGTGTATTATTCTACGGATCCCTGTCACTGTGAAGCATAGAAAATCCTAAAGTTCCTGACTCTGGCAGAGCAGCGGCACTGAGGAGTGTTTCAGACAATGACCATGTATACACTAGCTCTACACCAGTGTGGTAACTAGAGTGCCATGGAGCCTAAACCAGGCAAGGAAAGCCACTAATAGTTAGGGGGGCAGTGGTCCCCTACACTAAAGAGCTATGCCCATGCTCCTCATTGTTTCAGACGTGCTTACGGTAATCCACTGTTTATACTTTAGTTTTAATGCACTTATGTCATCTAGATCCAATTATGAGACTAGTGAGGGGGCAGGAAACAAAACCTTAAAGCCTTTTAATCTTCAGGACCTGGGCTAAAATCCCAGCAGTACGTCCATTGTTTCCTCCTGGTCTTCCTGTCCTTATACTCACGGGTGAGTAAAGTAACCACAAGTTCTAACTCCTGCCTTTCAACAGCAATGAAGACATGTATTCTACAATCTCTTTCCTCGATGAATTGTAATGTGGTTGTAACAGAATCAGTGCTGCCTGCAGGGGACTAAATCAGAATATGTTATATGTGGAGCACTGCTATTCCTTAATTGATCTATTACGCCAAGAAGTAAGACAAAATGCAGTAGAATCGGTGCAGTGCAGCCAGTACTGGGTTGGCGGAAGAGTAAGGAACTCAACTTAGAACTGCCAAGGATTCCTTCCCCTGGAACTGGAATGTATTTTTTTTAAAGTCTTATATAGCGCGAACAAGATCCTTGCGGATATCAGAGCGCTTTACATAACAACAACTATAAGTTGAAACAAACAATAGTGTGCAGGTCACAGTCATATAAAAACAACATTTTGAGCAAGAAATCGTAGGAGGATTAATCAGGTAGTGCATTTTAAACAAGCTCTAAAGAACTCGGGCATGGATAGCTAGTGCTCATGTAAATTTTGCCATGAGCAATGCTTTAACTTCTTTTTTGAATGATGCGGAAGAGTCATTCAGTCTGGGTTCAGGGGGAAGAGAGTTCCATATTTTGGGCGCCATCCCTGAGAAGGATCATTTATAGATTTTCTTCTTGTTGAACCTTTGTGGTTTCAGTAGAAGTTTTCCCGCATTTCTAGAGGACCTTAGACCACCAGAGATAGTCAGTTTCTGCGCGAGGTAGCTGGGAGTGTTGTGATGTAAGGCTTTATGAGTCATGCACGCAATTTTTAGATGGATTCTAGCTTCAATTGGTAGCCAGTTCAGGGATTTAAGGTCAGGAGAAATGTGAGCACTTCTTTTCGAGCCAGTGATGAGTCTAGCTGCCGCGTTGATAGTTGCTCTTAGTGGGGCTGTTGCAGCTTTTGGGAGGCCACATAAGGAGACACTTCCGTACTCCACATGAGGGATAACTAGAGCTTGTACTGCCAATTTGAAGTCCTCGAAAGGCAGGAAGGGTTTCAGCTTCCTCAATGTATTTATCTGGAAATTAGCTCCCTTTGTAGCGTTACTGATGTGTTTTTGCATCGTAAGGTTGCTGTCGAGGGTAATTCCCAAGGATTTTGCTGAATCCACGATGGTTGGTTGAACGTTGAAGGCGGTAAGCTGTTTGATCAAGTCGTGCATTAAAGGGACTTTGACCGGTGGTGCTATGAGGAGGAATTCTGTTTTTAGCGTGTTCAGTTTGAGATGATTTTCTGAAAGCCAAGACTGGGTGGTCCTGAGTGTGGAGTTAAGCATATTAATGTCTTCTAGGGAGTTGTTCTTGAGATATAGTTGTGTGTCATCCGCGTACATATGGAATTGTACATTAGATGCGTGCAGAATTTCAGTGAGAGGTTCCATGAACAAGTTAAATAAGGTTGGCGAGAGTGAGGACCCTTGCGGAACCCCAAGTGTTACAGGAGAGTTATTGGAGAGCGTGTTGTTGACCTTGAATTTTTGTGTACGGTTATGGAGGAAGGAGGTAAACCAGTTTAACACTGTGCCTGACAGACCCATTCTATGCTCCAGGAGATCAATTAGTTTCTGGTGTTTGACCGTATCAAAGGCTGAGGAAAGGTCTAGCAGAATGAGTAGGCACGATTCGTTCTGGTCAAGGATTTGTAACGCATCATCAATAATGTATGTCATGGCTGATTCTGTGCTGTGGCCTGCTCTGAAACCTGATTGGTGTATATTTAGGAGTAAAAAGTGATCTATGTGATTGGTTAGTTGTCGGTGAACACATTTTTCCAGCAGTTTGGCCAGGGTGGGAATATTGGATATGGGTCGATAGTTGTTAAGGTCCGTAGGGTCAGCAGTGGGTTTCTTTAGAATAGGTGAGACTTGACCTACTTTGAGGGAGTCCGGGATGCAGCCTTGTTGAAGTGAGCTGTTAATGATTTTGGTCCAAAGTGGAAGAAGCCAAGGGGCAAGGTCTTTAACTGCATTGGGGGTCAATGAGGTGATTGGCCGGTTTCAGGGTATTGAGGATATTGCCTAGGGCGTGTTCAATGTACGTATCAAAGGAGGACAATGTTGCCTCGTTTTTAGGGCCAAGCTTAGGGGGGGGTTGGCCAAACGTGGTTGGAAAAGAGGTGGAGATTTCTGTATTAGGAGCAGAGTGTTTTTTTGGGCGTTTTTTTTGCTTGGTTTCGTTGATGGCTGAAGAAATCAGCTTTAGTGCGCTTAATCTTTTTGTAGTAAGCATTTCTCTTTTTCCTTAGAAGTTTAAGGTGGATAGCTGAAGGGACTGATCTCCAGTTGCGTTCAAAGGATCTGAGGTCCCGTCTGTCTTCATTAAGCAGCGTGTTATACCAAGGCTTGGAATCTTTAATGGGAGCTCTCTTAAGTTGCAGAGGGGCTACCTCATTAATTATCGTAGTCATAGCATTGAGATAGTGGTTGGTGAGAACATGAACGTCAGAGGTGACTGGAGGGGACTGGAGCAGATTGTAGCTGGAAGAGGGTAGTGAGTTGGGATTGAGTTTTTTTAGGTCTCTTTTCCAGATCTTTGGTTTTGTGGATTGCGCTGAAATGAGTTTGGTGGTTCCCTTGATATCGAAGGCAATAATATGATGGGCTGACCAGTCACAAGGTTGGATCGAATCCACATGGATGATGTCAGATTTAGAGATTATAAAATCAATGGTTGAGCCTTTATTGTGTGTCTGGCTGTTGCAGGATTGGATGAGGGTAAGATCATCCAAGAGGTTTTTGAAGCTCTTGACCACTGGGTCATAGTCGTCGTTCCAATGGGGATTGAAGTCGCCAAGGAATATTTGGGTATTCTGCTGACCCGTGTTAGAGGCGATCAAGTCCATGAAGTGTTCGATGAAGAGGAGGTTGTCTCCTGGGGGATGATAGATGATGTGGGATGAACATACTGGTTTGCAGTTGCAATTAGTGTCCAGACACAAGTATTCGCATGATGTGAAAGTAGGCGATAAGGCTCTGTTTATGGTGATGCTGCTGCGATGTATACAGGCTATGCCACCCCCTATTTTGTTCGTTCTGTCTAGTCTAATGATGTCGTAGTCAGGTGGAACAAGGATGTCAAGGAGAGGGGTGGATGAGTCTGTTAACCAGGTTTCAGTTAGAAATAAGATATCCAGCTCCTGAGAGATGATGAGGTCAGCTATGTCGGCTGCGTGTCTGGAGGCCGATCTACAGTTTAGCAAAGTGCATTTCAGATGGGGTGAAATGAGGGAAGAGGATGGGTCCTGAATGATAGGGATTCTTCGTAGGTTGTTATCAATGACTCCTCTGTTGTTGTGTGTAGCGAGTCTGCAGGGGTTGAAGGGGACAGTCGGGATGGTCATCTGAGAGGGCGTGAGGGAGTTGGGGAGGGAGGTTTTGTAGGAGTGCAGAAGGGAGAGGAGATCGCTCTCCGAAAACGGGTTGGTGCTGCGCCTTGGGCGTGTTAGTGTGTTGTGAGACGGAACTGTTTTCCAGCTGGGTGGGTGCATTTTAGAGGCAGATGAAAAGAGGTCCGGGCGCTCGTGTAATTTATAAGTCGTTGAGGGGGTGAAGTGTAATGAGGGTTTAGACAGAATCATCTGGAACGCATGCAGCTCTGCTTGAATTTGGTGCAGAACGATCATAATATCCTCTAGTCTAGGGTCTGGTGCGGATGGGAGAGAGGTTAGGGAGTGTGTTATGCCTGAGGATGGCTGTGGGGGTTGCTGGCTGTTGAGAAGGTGTGGAGATAGGATGGAGGGTGGAAGCGTAGTATCAAAGGGGGGGTGAAGTGCAACGTTGTTAACCTGCTGACTGTGTGGTGGTGGGTAAATGCGTTGTGGGGAGTATGTGTCAGGAGAGGCACTGTCTGGCAAAGTGGAGGTGGCAGGAGAGGAAGAGACAGTGGGGAGAGGAGCGGAGAGCTTCAGAGGAATATGATCCCCGCCAAAGAGAGGCACGTGGGCTGCCTCCGTCGTGCTGGGCCGTAAAGAGCATGGGTCAGGTGCAGTGGCTGGAGGACTGTAGATGTTAGGGGTGTACAGGGAGGGAGTGCCGTAAGGCACCGGTGCCAGTAGTGGAGGCTGGGGCATGTGCAGGGCGAGGGCGTGATGCGAGCAGGATGGTGAGGAAGGGGTGAAACGCGATGTGTGGGAGAGGGGTGTAAATTGAGTGGGAGAGGGACGAGGTCAGGGCGGAAGCGGAGAGGTAATGTTAGTCATGGTGGGGGGGCTAATCCGCTCTGTGTAGCCGCAGGTAGCGGGTTGCGAGGGCAGCTGGGATGTAGATACCTGGCTTTTAATGATGGGGAAGATGTTGTCAAAGAGATTTAAATTACGGTCTGTGGCTTGGATGAGAATAGTGCCGTTATTGTAAATGGTGATGGTGACTGCCGCTTGATAAAGTTGGGAGGGGGAGATACTGAAGGCTGTCCCATGCGCGGATTTCCTCGTAGTGGAGATCGAGAGAGAAGCTAGGAAAGCCTTTCTCCATTGGGCTCTTCGTTTAGTGTGGAAAATGAAATCAGTGGTAGAAAACTCACTATTAATTGAGAAATAGGGGTCGGCGAAGAGAATTTCGGGGTGGAGTTTTATGAAATTATGCTTGAAACGTTTGGATGATAGTTTAGAGAGGTTAGGGGGATAAATGATGCTGTAGGTGTGTGTACCTGCAAGCTCCATGGTGTGAACCCCCCAAAGCAGTGTGAATTGCGCTAGGGGGAAGCGATAGGGGGGGGGCGGCGTGAGGGCTGAAGCCGGGGGCAGAGTAGCAGTGGACTGAGAGGAAAGTGGCAAACTGGAAGCAGATGTAAGCCCCTAGGTGCCGATTGAAGATAGGGAAGAGAAGTGCAAAAAGGGGGGTGGACAAGGAAAAGAGTAAAGGTAAGCGATGGTCAGTCTTATCTGGGATGATGGGTAGGAGCAGTCTAAGATGGCTGCCTCATTGGGACTGCGCAAATAGTGCAATTATGTAGTCCATTGTTAGTTTCTGTTGCTCAAGTGAGCAGCCTTATAGTCCTATGTCACTGACTATAGGGGAAGTTGGGAGCTCTGGGCAGAGGGGGACCAACTATGTAGATAAGCTATAGAGACTAAGGAAGTGGGAGATAGTCCTATGTCAGTGTTGGTGGCTCAGTGGTAAGCTATTTATGGTCTCTGCCATTTTAGGTAAGCCTAGCACTGGTTGCCGTCATCTTCTGGAAATTAAAAGGGACAAAAAAAACGAGCAAGCCAATATGGGGTGGAGGGTGCCCAAAAAGGGGGAAAGGATGCCAGTAAAAGAAATACCTTAGGGAGGAAGCTGTGCCAAGGTGGAGAGAACTCCAAAATTATGTGTTGTATCCTTGTGATGGAGCCGTTCCAATATGGCCGCCTCCTTTGGATAGAGCCTCTTAGACAGCTGTGCAGTCCTATGTCATTTCCATTTACTATGTGTGGCCTGGTGTAGTCTTGTTTCCCTTTCCAATCACATTTCAATTCATCATTTTGTTTTTAGTCCTTTTTCAATTGTTGTGTTTTGTGTTGGTTCCACAGGAGATTCTGTTGATCTCTGATAAGAGTGACCCAATGGCAGGGGGTGGGCCTCTCACCCTTGTTGTTGGAGTGGTCAGCCATTTTGCTAATCTGTACCCCAAAAAATACTGTCAGCCATTTTTGCGTGAAGTTAGAGATAAAAGTTAGAATAATAATACAAAAAGTAAAAGTAAAAGTTATATTAAGGTATTCCTGATGTTGTCATTGCATTCATTGTTTAACCGATATAATCGAGCTACATGCTACGTCAGGACCAACCTTTTGAAGATCAAGGGTCCTGTAGTAATGAGTCCTAGTTCGCTGTGTGATAATTCTATTGTACCGTACCACAGAAAACACAGTGAAAGGAGATCAACTAACTGTGCGCTCTCGGCGTTGTTATGCACCTATCCTGGGGGCGGGGCTAAGTAGCGGCTTTCTCCGCTGAACCAGGAAGAATATCTCCCGGTCTGGCCCCCGATCTCACCTCCACAGCCTCTCAATTTGTCTCCAATCGGAGCGCAATGGCCGCGATCCCTCCGGGAGATCCCGCCTCTCCTTGGTCAGCCCGCAACCACTTTCAGGGGCCCCTGACTCAACGGACTGCGAGGAGACCGAAGCGCGCTGACTCGCGATGCGAACTTGCCGAGGCGAGGACAACCCCCCACCTCTTCTGTGGGCCACTGGGGCCCGCTCTCGCCATGGGCAGGACAGTCTGCTGCCTCGTTTAGGGGTCAGAGGGTCCTGTTCTTGCTGCCCCGCAGGTCGTCTGCAGCCCCGTCCGGTGGACGCAGAGGTCTGTTCCAGCTTTGTTAAGGACAGCCTGCTGCCTCGTCTGAACATACAGGCGCCTCGTCACGGGGTTGGGGGGCCTTGCTCCTGCCGCCACGGAGGTCGCCTGGAGCCCCGACCGGTGGCCGCAGAAGTCCTCTCCCAGCTCCTCGCTGACAACCCGCTACGTCGCCCGCAGGTCAGAGCCTGTGTCTGATCGGACTGATGGCTGTGATGATCTCTACCGCCTTGACGATGATCCATCAACTTCGGAGATGGCGGCCAGTCAGTCGTCCCTTCCAATGGACATATCCAGGTGAGCGACGTTCTCTGGTATCGATCCTTTCCAGAGTAGTTTCATAGGCTGTATTATTAAATCCTGTTACGCTTGCAATTTCAGTTCTGTTTCGTGACTGCCACTAACAAGGATATTCCGATTAAGGGATCCCAAGTGCTCGGAGCTCCTTCGGAGAGCTCCTACCAGTCGGCCATTTTCTGATTCAGTATGTAATTCATGTATTGTATTAGATTCTTTGAAATTGAATATTGGAGAACTTTGCAGTAACCAGCGTGTGGTTTGTATTGTAATTGATGGTCTATAAATGCTAAAAAAGGCATACTTAAAAAAGAACTTTGAATTGCCAAGAACATGGATGACTGGGGTCTGCCATTAGCGCTGATGCACCCAACCCTGAGGAAGAGGGACATGGGGGGGGGGGGGGTATGTACAAGGAAGTGGAGGAGAGAGGCGTGAGCCTTCCTGGCTTAATGCCTCTCTCCTCCACTTCTGAAACACAAGGCTGCACCATATGTACAAGAATGTGGTGCAGCCATGCATTTCCCCCTGCGATGGTGCTAAGTTTAGCAACTTAGCGCCAACGCAGGCACCCTTGCACCAGAGTGCAATGGTGTCTGTGTGCAGGGGAAGATTGTTTATGTGTAGGAAGGTGTCCCTTTCTGCACATAAACAATCCTAGAAATGCCATCCTGTCACTTTCATGCGTGCTGTTTCATGCAGCACACATGAAAGTGACAAAATGGCATTTAAAAAAAAGTTTGTTTATGTGCAGGAAGGGACACCTTCCCACACATAAACAAACAATGGCATTTTGCTTTTTCCATGTGTGCTGCACAAGGCAGCACACATGGAAAAAGCAAAACTGAGGAGAAATAATGCATTTCTCCTCGTTCCGCCATCTTAAGACAGGTTTTTACCTGATTTTAATTTTGGCGCGGCCTCCTATGTACGCCACCCTTGTACAAAGGGGGCAGCGTCAAAATGACTGGGTGTTGCGGTGGAACGCCCACTGCAACACCCACTGCCCACCCCTTTAACGCTAACCATAGCATGAAAGGGGGCCTTATGTAAAAGGCAGCGTTAAGTCACGTTAAGTGGCTTAATGCTGCCTTGTACATACGGCGCAGCCCCTATCGCCACCACACCGTCAATATAGGTGACGTGGTGGCGGGCTTGTACATATGCCCCATGGTGTCTACAAACCACCATCTCTTTAACGCTGGTGGGCAGTACCACGTGCTCCTGCTGGTCCCACCATTGCACATTTCCGGCGGTGGGAGGTGCACGGGCCTCGGAGCGTGATGTGCGGGGGAACACCTGCTGCTGTTGTTGCTTGACACCAGGAGAGCGAGCAGATGTCTCGGGGAAACATTTGTGAAAAACAAACTGCAAGCAGACCTTTGTTCCACTCCCATTAAGATCTGCAAACATCATTAGAGAAGTCGATTGCTGTATGGAAAAGCCGGCTCAGCAGAGCATGGAACACAAGATGGCCGGATGAGACTCGTCTGCGCGCTGCGACTCGAGGCTTCAAAAACATCCGAAAAACACAGGATAATATGTCAGCTTTAAATACAATATTGAATTCGCGCTGTGCAAGCAAAGGGCCACCTTCAGCAATAGAGCAGAGCGGTGCTGCAAACGTCCGTTATTGCCGTAATCTCGGTTGTATTACTGTGACAGTTTGATGTATGCAGACTATAAAAGGGTTCTTGTTTTCAAATGTTAGTCATTGGGAGAAGACTATTTATAAAGCAATAGAAACCACAAAAAATAATACAGAATTCAAGACATTCCTAACCAAAACAAAACGCTGTCACAGGGAGACAGTGAGCCGAATTATTGTATGTCCCTTAATCGTTATTTGTTTTTCCACAACACAATAACAAAGTTATTTGCGCACATTGGGCATTTATTGCCGACACATCTGTTGCCATCTTTGGAATACCAAACGGGTCTTGACGCTAAAGAAACAATGCACTGACGGTCTAGGCACAGGAAACAAAAGGCCATGGGCAACAGAGAGGACAAAAGCCAGGTCCCTATTGTTTCCTCACTCTGAGGAGTGCATTGTGTTGCATTTGCATTTGTAAAGCACTTAGGGGCTTATTTACAAGACCCTTGCGCCACTTTTACGTCATTTTTAACATGGGAAAAGTGACGCAAAAGTGGCGCAAGAGCCTTGTAAATCTGCCCCTGAGGAGGCGCTGGTGCACCTTAGGAAATGGCAAGCACTGCACACTGTGGGGACTGCCTGGTTGAAAGAGTGTTGAGTTGTATACTCAGATATACAATAAAATATGGCAGATAAGACCTCTGAGCTACTCCAAATCCTCCTGACGCCAAACAATACTGAATTATAAGTTAAACTATGAGAAATGGGGTTGTAGAACCGGGGGTCATAGGGAAAGACCACTCGGTAGTGCAGGGACCACCCAAGTCTACGGGTTCCTCCAAGTATATTTAAAGATGGGAGACCACACCGCTGGGAGTAAAGAAACACGGATTTATTAGAATAATACAGACAATCTCTAGAGATGGAAAAGTGTCCGTGACCCACTGGGAGGTAGGTGGCGGGAGACTGTTCACCCTGCGAGGGACACGCAGCATCCCTTATAGGACGTGGACACTCCCCTCGCAGGAGAAGGAATGCAAAAAAAATCTGTATAGCTTGCGGAATGGAGATACTGACGCCAAGCAGTCCAGGCCTTAGGCAGATCACCTGCCTCTTATCACGAAGTTAGATGAGGAATGGAACCCGCGGGCGAGGTCATTTACCGTCTCAACATTCCTGGAACATTTTAATGTGGGTGCGGCAAAAAGTCAGCTTGGGGTGCAGTTTGACATGTACAGGTTCTTGAGAAACAGAGACAAAATGGACGGAGAAACACAAAATGGTGGTGCACATGGCAACGTAGCAGATTCAGGTTTCACAGGGTCACACCGATAACAGCCGAAGCTGCCCAGCGTCTTCTCGACAAATAGTACCAAAAGAAAGCATTGGTAAAGCCATTTCTTGTTGAACTAAGAGCTAGATGTTTTTTGTCTTGTAACACTTTTTACATGGAATCCATTGTCCAATCAGGATTTACCTCCCTTTGTAGGAAAGACACAGCAAGGGTGGCTTGGTGTCTTTATGGATCTTCACTGGACAAGTGCATAACATTAAAATAAGACACATGAACAGTATGATTTTGAAGCTTCAGTTGTAAGATACTTGTAAACACAAATATATCCCTCTTCACAACTGCATTCCTTCTGCAACTGAGAAAATAAAAGCACTGGCTGAATTATTTTCATCTTTTCATCAGGTGAAATCTGATAATTGTCTACTTAGTTGCCTTGTCCCTCCTTTCCTCTTTCTATGTGTACACCTATATGACTAAAAGCGACCTCTGACTCTGCTGAGAGAAATAAGAGGGAGCGGAAGACAGGCGGTGGACTGTGAGGTAAACAAAACACAGGTGAGGAAGGAAGAAGGAAAAGAGACAATAGTGAAATAGCTTTAAAGAAATATAATGAGGTAGAAAATGAAGGAGATAGATAAAGGAAGGCATTGTTTTTGAGTGAAAAAGAGGTAGAGAGGGAGATAGGGAAAGGATACATGAATAGCTGAGAGGGGGAAGATAGATGAGTTAGAGAGAAACAGAGCTCCGGTTGGCACAGATGGGCGAGGTAGAGACATAGCAGTGAGGTTGACAGAGGTAGAAAGAAAGATAAATAGAGACAGGTCAGGTAGAGAGGGTGAGTGAAACTAGAGAAGGTGAATCAGAGACGGAGAGAACGAGAGAGAAGATAATGACAGAGGAAAAGCAATAGATCTAGAGCAAGGTGTATTGAGTGGGTAAGAGAGGAGAGACAGATGTAGAAAGAAAAGAAGTAGGCGGAGAGATGAGGTAATATGAGAGTTCACGTAATGCATATATATGTGTGTGTGTGTGTGTAGTGTCTGTGTGTGAGAGAGAGAGAGAGAAAGAGAATGGTGAAGTAGCGCTGCATGGTATGTTGCAATATTGTCCCCTCACACCGCTGCCCCTTTGGCAGTCTGACCAGGAGCTACTGATGAGGTGCACTGAATTATGGGGCTGCAGCTCGTGGCCCTGGCATGGGTCTTCTTCCTTGCTGATGCTGGCCCGCTGGGACAAGGCTGCGCCGGGTGAAGAGGAACCTGGCTAGCCTTCCCATTGATCAAGCAAAGCTTGTATTTATTGCATGTGGCATGATTACATTGGGGGGTCCGAGTTGTCAGACTGAATTACAGAGTGGCTATAGCCAGATGAACTCACCAGATGAATGCCTGGACTTTCCTTTGCTGACCGAGTGGCACTGATTAAGATGGTGGAGCTCCCAAATGTCTTTATTGGCTCACGACTATACCTATTCCTCTGAGAGAAAGGTTTGTTCTGACTCTTAAAACTCTCTTCATTATGTTGGTGTGGGAAGATAAACAACCTGGGAAACAATGACGCTTCCGTGTGAGAGAGTTGGATTTGAAGTCCCTGACCTGGAAATTTATTATTTCGCAGTCTAGTTAGGGTGACCAGGCGTCCCCGTTTTGCCAGGACGGTCCCTGTTTTTAACCAGCTGTCCCAGCAAATTTCAATAAAGTTAGCTCATGTCCCGGTTTTTAGAGAGGGTCTACTGAAAACGGAGGGAGGTGTTTTTTATGTTTTACAAAGCAGGGAAAGTTAGCAATTGTTTCAAGAAAGCAATTTTTAATTAACAGGTAAGCTACTGGGTTTAAAAATTACATTTTATGTATGTTTTTACTGCCTGTTCTGTAATTCTCTGCTGAGGAGCGCTCTCATCGCTTGAAGTAAAATTGTAGTCCTTCTTCTATTTTTGTGAAATGTCCCGGTTTTTGGCTTTAAAATTCTGGTCACCCTAAGTCTAGTGCCACTTTGCCAGAAACGGGTATCATCCAGACAGCAGGTTCCCATATCTTATATCTGAGAGAGAGAGCAGATGGATGGCGCCCCCTCGAAGTCTCTACTGTCACTGGAAGTACCACAAGCCAGGCTGAAATTGTCCCCATTGTGGCCACGTAGTGGGTGTGGAAGCCTATGTGCTTTAAATCTGGTCTGCTGGTAATGTATTCGCCGGCGAAACCACTGTCACAAAAACACTACTTTCGCTCACAAGAGTGAGTGATAAAGCAGGCACTAACAAGGCTGGTTTAAGGGAAATAGGTCATGTTTATGTTTCGGGTAAATTTCTCACCTTCTATTAATACAGGATTCTGTGTGATCCCTCCCCATTGGATCCTGTACAGCATGGCTAAAAACCACTGGCAAAGCCAATAGTTCCCAAAGGCGATTCTATTTGGCTTTGTCAATGCTTGTTTCATGTGAATTTGCTTGAAAGCAATGTATTTTACCACAGCCAAGGTGCAATGCGGTAAATGTGTGCAGTAAGGTGAACACATTGAAAATGCCCTGTTACTATTAGTGAAATTTATTCACTTTGTAAAGTAATCTGTGAGGCAGTAGACAGATTGTTTCTTATTGCCAATTTTGCTGTAGTGGGATAATAAAATGAAATTCTGTCTGTCTATCAATCTATCCACTGTAAAAAACAAGGTTGATGTGAAATTAAGGTTAACTTTGGTTAGAACACCTTCATGTATGTTAAAGAAGCTTAAAAATGCATATAAAAACACAACTAACGTATGGTTATGAATTAAAACAGAAAAACAGTGAAATTCACAAGCTGGGGTTAACTATGCAAATCAATACTCGCATAGCCTGCAATCCATAACTGCAAGTAGATGAGTGAATGCATGAGTGCAACGACGAGTCACACAGTGCATGTGTGATCACTTATTGAGTGACTAAACCCATTGGTGACTGAAGAGACACTTTCATTTATATGCCAGAGCTATTGGCATTTTCAGTGCTCGTTTACAATCTTAGGACAGCCACGCACCCGACAGGACCGATTCAGGTGTCACCTTTGCTGTTATGTCATTTACAGGATGCTATATTTTTCCTCCCACCCACTATTTAAACCATGAGAGGGAATTCAGTTTGTCAATGCCGCATATAAATTGTTAATATAGTGTAAAATGTGGAGTACCTGATAAACCGTGCACTGTCCCTGTCGTGTAGTTCCTATATAACCTATATAGGATCTGTGCGTTTGGACAACGTACACTGCGGGCTTGGTGTCCGGACTGATTCTAGACACCCCCACCGAGTATGTTGGCCTTTGTACCAGTTAGCTCACAGTGCCACTAGAAACTCCTCTTACCAAGGAGAGAATAGTTCTTGGCAACTAACAAACATGAGGAAAAAACTAGGAGAACTTGACAGATTTCTCCTTGATACCTCGCCTCAGGAGGCGTATGGATTTGATTCTTCCCCACGTTTACATCACTTTGTAAATCTGGGGCTGCATCAAATTCCATGGGTGTTGCTTGGGGAAACCCTCAGCAACTCCCATGTAATGCCTCCCGGGTTCAGAGTAAGGCAACGCTGTGATTTGCACTGTGTTGCCATACTCATGATTTATGAGGTCACTCAAAACCACACAAAGTGGCTCTGCATGGCTTTATAAGTCTTTATGACAGCCTTGCATCACACATGTACCACTTTACTTGGTGCAAAAGTGACACAGAGCTCTCAGAAATAAGCCTTAAGTGTTTAGCGACAGGGGAATATCTACATACTTAAACCGTTAAAAAGCCTGGTAGACATGGATACTGTTTAGTCTCTGTGTCCAAAAGCCAGCTGAGTAGCCTAGATGGTACTGCCAGAAAAGTCATAATTTCTGAGTTTGTGAGCTGACCTCGAGTGACCCGACACTGCAGAGTCAACAGGAGAGGGGCATCAACATCCCTCCTGTCTGTCTAAGGCATGGTACTCGCAAACATTTTCCAGGGGGCTCAAAAGTTTGGCATTTGGGAGGACCGAGGGCCACACTAATGCCAGCAGGGTGGTAGAAGAGGGGGAGGATGTAAAGTGGGTGTAGAGGAAGTGAAGCATGTACATCTAGTGGCTGTACTGAATTGCACAATGTGGAACTGGACAACCTGGGGTGCAGTACACCTTAGCTACTTCCTTTCTCTAACTGATATGAACCTTAAATAAATGCTTACTGTTTCTTTTTATTGTTTTAAATGTTAGTGCTGAGTCCAGTAAACAGCAGCCCAGTGCTGCTGTTGCCCAGGGGGCCTCATGTAAAGGTCAGGAGAGCCGCATGCGGCCCCTGGGCCGTACTTTAAGTATCACTGGTCTGAGGTAAGCTCACCCCCCACAAACTCACTGACTCATAGCCAGGATTTTGGTTGCATTGCTCCTTGTCTAAGAATAACAGAGATGGACTGGCCTGAAGTAAAGTGGGAGCATCTCATTGATAGGTCAGTGGCTCCGAAACATTCAATCTGTGCTTGTCGCAACAGAACACCTGACATGCACCACAAAACAAATGGAATAGCAGGCACTGAAAAGCAGTATTCATAATCAAAATGTCAAGCCTAACATACAAGTGATTAACTATCAAACAATATTGGCTTTGTCAGTGTTTCTTTTACACCCACTCTTTGCGTGGCTGTGTACGTGTTGGGGCCTTTTTCTGTTCTACTGTGCAGGCTGTCTCAGTCCCATTCTGAAAAGTCTTTTGGTATTGGGAGGAGTTTTGTTTTAGTATCACACGTCAGAAACTATTAGGAAAATGTAAAAATATAATACCTTTGCATTGTATATATTTTAGTGTCTATTTTTCACGTCTAAAGAGAATTCTTTGTGGCAAAAGATCTTAATAACTGCAGTCATGCATACATTTTTTTCAGCTAGCTGGGGATATAATCATGAACGTCATTAGCGCATACTTAAATAGAGTGTGGGGAACTAGGGTGACCAACTGTCATTTGTGCAAATTCAGGACGGTGAGTGTAAAAATTCAGGACAAAGGGTCAAAATTCAGGACAAAACTTCAGGACAATAGGTAAGTTTTACAGACACATCAGAGGAGGTCGCACAATAGTATATAAGTAAGCCCAGCCATACAGTGCTTAATTTGTAAAATATGAAGTCCAGGTGCTCAAATGTTTGTAGGAGGCCACATCCACTTTCCCTGGCTCTACTCACTTCCTTCACTGACTCCACCCGCTTACTCTAGGAGCATTATCAACTCTGCGGGGGTCCTCACTGCTGGATGGCCACCTGCCAGCCGGGCAGTAAGTTAGCCACAGAAACCAACTAGTTCACCTCGTCGAGCTGTGATCCAATGACCTGGACGAGGGTGGCAGGAAACCAGTACATGAAACCAATGGGCCACCAAGTGTTTACATTTATGAAAGTGCCCTCAATTCAGCCCTCTAGTGCTGGTCATGCACATAAGTCCCTAGCCTGAACCATCCACTGGTCACGCACATACAGTCCATCGCCCGAACCATCCACTGATGGTCACACACATACAGTCCCTTACCCGAACCAGCTACTGATGGACACACACATACAGTCCCTCGCCCGAACTGTCCACTGATGGTCACGCACATACAGTCCGTAGCCCAAACCATCCAGTGCTGGTCACGCACATACAATCCCTAGACCAGGGGTCCTCATAGTACGGCCCGCGGGCCTCCAGCGGCCCGGCAAGCCTTCCTTGGCGGCCCGCGGAGCTTGCAGACAATATACTTGTGCTTTTTTTCTTTTTTTTAAAAAAAGTGTCACCAAACACCGACGTTGCAGCAGCCCGGACTCCGAGAGGGGGCCGGCAATTCCAGCGATGGTAAGAGCGGAGCTGCGGGGGCGCTGAGAGGTGAAATACAACAAAGCCCCATTAACAAGCGGATGGTCTTTTAAAGACCTGTGAAGTACTGGGGGCGGCTGTGTGTGTGTGCGCCTGGGCTGCCACACAGGTGGGGGGTGGGTGATATATGCACTGCCAGCAGCAACCTGCCAGGCCAGTGAGTGCACAACACTTGCATCACCCTCTCTCTGCCTGCCACTGCCTCCATGCTTCTGAAAGGTAAGACAAAAACATGCATTTTGCGTTTCAAATGTCCGATCCTGCAGCAGCACACTTCCAAAGCCCATACATGACAGTAACCCGATTCAAGGCCCCCTTCTCCCGATTTTTAAAAAAGAATCTCCCACTTTGCTCTTCTGAAATGTTGGCATGTATGCTAATACAGTGATTAATGAATACGCGCAACAGGAACCACCTGCACCAACAGACTACGCATTTTTCCATGGGTGCCACAGCCCGCCATCCAGTGCAGTAATAAAAGCCCTTAATAGAAGATTAGGCTACAATTCAATTATAAAGGTAGCGAGACAACGTTCCTCCGCGACGTCAGTTTCTTCCGCAAGCTATGGATTCCTCATGCTGCGAGTGTCCTGGCCCTATTCCAAGTGTCGTGGCAGTGAAGTGACAGAGGGCAGCAGGGTGTGAGTGAGGTGACAGAGGGCGGCAGGGAGTGACAGCCGGGTGAGGGGACAGAGGGACGCAGGGAGTGACAGCCGGGTGAGGTGACAGAGGGACGTAGGGAGTGAGAGCCAGGTGAGGTGACGGAGGGACGCAGGGAGTGACAGCCGGGTGAGGTGACAGAGGGCAGTAGGGACTGAGAGACGGGTGAGGTGACGGAGGGCAGCAGGGTGTGAGAGTGAGGTGACAGAGGGACGCAGGGAGTGACAGCCGGGTGAGGTGACAGAGGGCAGCAGGGAGTGACAGCCGGGTGAGGGGACAGAGGGTGACAGAGGGCAGTAGGGACTGAGAGACGGGTGAGGTGACAGAGGACAGCAGGGAGTGACAGCTGGCTTTTACATTACACAGGGAGCAGGGGGAGTGGGGGGACTGTCTCTGGGCTGGTGACGGGGACGTGTAGACACAGTACGTGTGCACTGCCCGAGGCACAGAGATAGACAGAGACAGACAGAGGCAGAGGCAAACTGACAGACAGAGACAGATAGAGGCAGAGACAGATAGAGGCAGAGACAGATAGAGGCAGAGACAGATAGAGGCAGAGACAGATAGAGGCAGAGACAGATAGAGGCAGAGACAGCGGGAGGCAGAGACAGAGGGAGGCAGAGACAGAGGGAGGCAGAGACAGGGGGAGGCAGAGACAGGGGGAGGCAGAGACAGAGGGAGGCAGGGACAGATAGAAGCAGGGACAGATAGAGGCATGGACAGACAGACAGAGGCATGGACAGACAGACAGAGGCATGGACAGACAGACAGAGGCAGGGACAGATAGAGGCAGGGACAGATAGAGGCAGGGACAGATAGAGGCAGGGACAGATGGAGGCAGGGACAGATGGAGGCAGGGACAGATGGAGGCAGGGACAGACGGAGGCAGGGACAGACGGAGGCAGGGACAGACGGAGGCAGGGACAGACAGAGGCAGGGACAGACAGAGGCAGGGACAGACAAAGGCAGGGACAGACAGAGGCAGGGACAGACAGAGGCAGGGACAGACAGGGAGAGAGAGAACGCGAGAGAGAGAGAACGCGAGAGAGAGAGAGAACGCGAGAGAGAGAGAACGCGAGAGAGAGAGAATGAGAGAGAATGAGAGAGAGAGAGAGAGAGAGATGTGCATGCCGGGTCTGGTGGCTCAGTGGACGAAGGCATCTGCTGTAGGGGCCTGTGTTCAAGCTCATGGTCACAGTTTTTTTTTCTAGCCCCGCCCCCTCCCCCACTGACCCCGCCCCCACCGGTGCGGCCCTCGGCCACAAACCACACTCTAAATTTGGCCCCCGGGAGAAAGTTTGTGAGTACCCCTGCCCTAGACTGAACCATCCACTGATGTTCACGCACATAGAGTCCCTCACCCGAACCATCCAGTGCTGGTCATGCACATACAGTCCCTCACCTATATATTCAGTGATGGTCATACATGGCAGTCCCTTGCCTAAGGCATCAAGAGATGGTCACTCATGGCAGTCCCTCATCCGAGCCTTCCAGTGTTGGTCACACGTGGCAGTCTCTCACCTGATCCATCGTGTGATGGTTACTCATGTGCTGGTCACTCATGGCAGTCCCTCACTTCAAGCATCAAGTGATGGTCATTCATGTGATGGTCACTCATGGCAGTCTCTCTCCCGAGGCACCAAGTAATGGTCACCTATGGCATTCCCTGAGACATCAAGTGATGGTTATTCATGGCGGTCCCTCACCTGAGACATCAAGTGATGGTCATTCATGGAAGTCCCTCGCCTGAGGCATCAAGTGATGGGCACTCATGGCAGTCCCTCACTTGAGACATCAAGTGATGGTCATTCATGGCAGTCCCTCGCCTGAGGCATCAAGTGATGGTCACTCATGGCAGTTCCTCACCTGAGACATCAAGTGATGGTCATTCAGGGTAGTCCCTGAGGCATCGAGTGATGATCACTCATTGCAGTCCCTTCCCTGAGGCACTGAGTGACAGTCACATGCACGACAGTCTCTAGCCCGAACCTATATTAACAACGTGGCCAAACTGCAGCAGTATATATGTAGCATTGATGCAGATGCGCAGAGTGTATTAGGCTATTTATTTCCACTGTGAAATGTGGAGAGGGGCCATCAATAAAGAAGGGCCAAGCCTCAAGTGACTCCTGATGTCCTTATCCACTCTCAGCAAAGATGCCACCAAGTACCATTGATAACTGGAATAATACTTGTTAGTTACAGCGCTTAGAAGCATGAGACGTTCTTTAAGGAGCATATTTACTTCATATGATAAGTTAGAGGGCACAGTACTCTTCGTGGGTCAACGCATATATTGCAAGTCATGCTGTTTTATTATTAATAAAGTTATGTTTACGGCTCCATACCACCCTTCTGCCCCTTTCTACGATCTGTACACAACAGGTGTTAATATTTACCAGGTCAAAGGGTCTCAATTACTCACCATGGAGGATGAAAGGCTGAGTGGCGCTGCCGGGATTCAAATTTTTGACTTAAACAAAAGCCCACAACCCCATTACTCTTAAAAGGAGGATGCCATAAGAAAACACAATTTATACACAAGACAAATGGACCAGTTCTACAACTCAAGAAAAAGAAAACACATTATGCAGCCAATGACCAAAATAGCCATTTCACAACACTAGAAGGAAAAACACCCGGTGAAACTAAATTCCCAGTTCGCTCACAGAAAACGGAAGCCCAAAAAACCTGTGAAATACTATTTCCAATAAAGGAATTATTTTCCAGCTGTAGTATAGTCGACCCACAGAACACCACTAAACTGTGTAATCACTCATGCCTCAAGGTGCAACTCGGCACCCTTCAAGAACACGCAACATCCACCCCCTTAGAATGTGCTAGCATAGTAAGGCGGCGTCCTATCAGGAGGCAACCACAAGGCCTTGTTAAACTCCACATGATGTACCGTAAATAAGCATGACCCCACGTCACATGTGAAGTGTACATAACACAGAGAGCAGCTCATGGCTCCTTACTCAACCACACCCCTCCTACAACATAACGCTATCAGGTACCACTGACCGGACGTCTCAACCGCCACAAGAGCACAGTATAATCACATCCATCCTTACAAAAACCTCCATAAGAGCGCAGCAGGGTATCCCCTTTGTTCATGTTTTTTTTTATTACGTTCACCGGCCCTGACAATGAAGTGCCGGTGCTAAGCACCGGAAAGCAGTGGCACAAATTAAGCACTGCAGCCATATCCAAACATATTCAACCATTTGCAAACCTATCCATCATGTATCCTTCCATCTATCATTTCACTCATCCATCCCTTCATCCATCCTTTCACTCATCCATCCATTATCCATCCATCCACCCTTCCACCCTATCCATCTGTACACTAATCCATCCACTCTTCCACCCATCCATCCATTCACTCATCCATCCAGCCATTTACCCTTTCACTCATCCAGCCATCCTTTCACTTACTCATCCATCCACCCAGTCACTCCTCCTTCCACCCATCCACCCTTTCAGTCATCCATCCATCCTTCCTTTCTCCCTCCATCGACCCTTTCACTTAGCCATCCTTCCTTCCATCCACCCACCCATCCATCTACTCATCCACTCATGAATCCATCCATTGACCCTATCACTCATCCATCCTTTCTCTCATCTATCTATCCTTTCACTCCTTCACTCATCTATTCATCCTTTTGTCCATCACTCACTCATCCATCCTTACATCCACCCTTTTACTCATCTGTCCACCCATTCACCCTTGCACTTATCAATTCATCAATCCATCCATCATTTCACTCATCCATCCACTTACTCAGCATCCACCTTTTCACTCATCCATCCACCCTTTTACCCATCCAGCTACCCTTCCACCCATACATCCAGCTATTTACCTATTCTCTCATCCATCCTTCCACACTCATCAATCCATCCATCCTCTCTCATTATCCATCTATTCAATCGTTCATTCATCCATCCACCCTTTCACTAATTCATCCAGCCATCCACCCATCCCTTCACTTACTCACTCGCCCACCTTTTCGTATTAATTTTGAGTTGAGCCTTTTTGAGAACAGGCCCATCAAGAACTTCACCCTCGCTGCAGGAGCCATTCCAGGACTGGGACAGAAGCCACCCAGGATGGAGACAGGATCCATTACAGGTGGGGGGGCAGGAGCCACCACATGGGGGGACAGGAGCCATCGCTGGGGGTGGGGCAGGAGCCATCACAGGAGGGAGAACAGGATCCACCAGGGTGGGCACACGGGTGGGCATGCAGTATTCTAGTATCATCTTGGTATCTTCCAGGGTGGGGTAGGGCTCCTCACCTCCTCCTGGAAAAGACAACGAGACGACAGGCTCTCTTTCCAAAATGTTAGTTTTGCCATCCCCCACTGTGATGGACAGTACTTAAAGGAGATACTCCAAGAGAACTGATTTAACTGATTGTCCTCTATACTTTGTTAATCAGAGTGGGTGCGATTGTGCCATTTCTTTATTTTATTACATTATAGACTGCATGCTTGAAGAACCGAGGTTTGCTTACAATTTAGTGACAGTAATTAAGCTCTGTGAAGAGAACCACGTGCTGCCTCGGTGTAATCAGGGCCGGTTCTAGGATGTTTGGGGCCCTGGGCAGGAAGGGAATGTGTGAAGTCCCTCTAAATTGCAGAAACATGACGCCTTCAGGGCTGTTTGCATCTGAATAGATGCCCCTGCTCCTGAAGCTGCAGCCCCTCCCTCTTAGTCACCTTCAAGCACCTCTTATCAGCTCATCAAGGGCGGAAGGTGTGAGGGTAGCAATCCCGCTGTGCCTCTCCAATGCTGCTGGGTATCTGAGCTTTGGTACTGCATCGGAGTCTGTTACACCCGACCTCAACAGCATCAGAGTCAAGAAGGAGGTGGGTGGAAGCTGTGCCGGCTTAGGGTGGTGCCACCGGTGCCCGGTTAAAATTACGGACAAATGGCGTCCGTTAAAGCATCCTTCACGGACAATGGACAGACGGACGAAATTACGGACTGTCCGTGAAATTTACGGACGGTTGGTCACCCTATGGGGAACATGCAACATGTGTACGGCACATGAACAGAGAATATTAGGATTGTGGGGAATGTGAGGAGCTTGGGGCACAGGGACAGAGATGGGAGGAACCCATGGATTCAAACAGGAACAGCATCTGCTAAGCATGGCTTGCCCTGAAGTGCCCCTGGTTTTCGGACGGATAGCTTGGCAGCAGGGTCAGCCTCTAGAATGGGCGAGCTGGGCCCAGAGTTCCGGTTTTCTGAGGGGTGCATGGAGCTGTGTGACTTAAGGTTTATGCCAACAGCAGCACCCTTCTCATCTTGCTCCGGCTTTGTACCTGCCTGTTCGTTTCTGTCTGATTTGCCAGTTTACAGTGGTTTTAGTCCTTCATTATCATTCAGCAGTCGATGTTTTTAACATCCCTTTAGCCCCCTTCCTTACCCTTCCTTCACCCTCTGACCCCTGCTGGCACACATGAACAAAACCATCATCTGGGTGAGGCAGCTAAACTATCAGTGATTTAGGTGAGCTGGGGGAGGTCCAGGGATGTTTGTGTTCAGGGACCAGTTCCTGCTCATCCAGGTACTGACCAGTGAACACAAAAAACACCCCCTGCTGCCTCATTTAATTCACTACCATCAGCAAGGGTGCAAAATTTCTCTCCGCCCACTTCCAGGGGGCCATCTTAGCAAAGGCCAGCTCTGCTTGGCAGGTAGAAATGGTAACTGGACTCTAGAAGTTTGTTTACATTCTGTAGTCTTTACTCGTTGTCTTTTCACCAGAACCTTTTCAACAAATTGGAGACTGGATACGAGCTTGTGGAGAGACAAGGGCTCATTCTTGTGATGTCTTTAGGGGGATGATAAAGTGCGATGTCACAGCTGCTACCTATACACTATAGCTACACAGGGAAGAGACGTCTCCAGAGCCAAAACGGTGGAGAGGGGTTCCTGGTGGGGATATGTCCTCCCGAACTGAACTCTACGCCACTGTAAGTACCCCAAAAACTTTAAACAAAACGGGTGGTAAAATATAAAGAATGAAGAAGCCTGTCGGGTATCAATCACACGGCGAGAGCCCGGAGATGCAGACCAAATAGGTAGAAAAGCGGGGCAGGACCCTTGATGTAAGTCTGACTACAGGGCTACCCCCTGCAGTGCTGCGATGTCTTGTGAAGATCGAATTCCTCCAAATTGGGATGGAATAAAACACAAAAACAAGAGAAAAGATAAGACCTGTTTCATGTATTTTGACATAGGAGCAGCTATCTGCCCCTTATAAACATATATATAGGATCATTCCGGTGACAGTACAACCAGGCAGGACACCACATTTTTTGCCCCAAAGAAAGTCCAGGACCCGGTTGGACCACTATTTTTCAGACTGAAACATGTTGGCTCTGGGGTCATAGGACCATAAACCTCCTAACGACCCACATATACTTTTTAGGTACACGGCGTCCCCCCACTCTTTTCAAAGGGTGGGCGCCGTCCCCCCTGCCAAGACGCTGGCCCCACGGAAATAAGCTGAACGTGCCCCGGTGTAATTTTCAGACATCGGGACACGTTCAGCACGTGACATCATGAGGTCATTTGCATATTGTCAGTCCCCCCACTTCATTTTATAGGACTTGTGCCCTGTACCTCACCTTTACCCAGCCAGGTACATCTACCCACTCAAATATCATGGTGCCCCTCCCCCAGAATCCCTCTCTATTCCCGAGCACCTCTACACCTTCTTGTAGTAGATCTACTGCCACGGGTTCCAAGCATCTCTAGCGCTGCCGACTTTCTATTATCTTTCCCACCCTTTACGCATCACCCTTCTTCTCCTCACCACTTTTCTTCTATTTCCTTTTGTGCCCTGGCCACTTTTCTAGTAATCAGTGCTTATTATCTGTCCTTTTTCAAGGACAACGTTTTCCAAATTTTGTAATTTTCCGAACTGATGTAGCGCCGTCAGTCACCGCAGTTCTGTAATCAGTAGTGGCGCATGACCCGTATGTTGGATGCCCCCAAGGCCCCCTGTGACAGAAGTCTACTTTTGGAGTTTGGGCTGGAGGTTCTATTCGTGGCCTCTGTGACTTGTAAACTGAACCCTTCCGTGTTGGATTCTTAGCTGCATATATGACTGCTAGACAGCCGAGGCGGCCATTTCTTCTCCTTGAGCGCCATGCAAGGCCAGAGATCTATTTTTTCAGTGAATTAATGAGTACTGTCAGAGGGGCCTTGGAACCCTTAGGATGAGCAAAGACCAAGGCCTGCCCATACGCAACCTCTTAATATTTGCACACAACTTGGGTCAGTAAAAGCAAAAGCTTTTATGGGCTATTTTTGTGGGTGTTCCAACATTTCTGATTGTTTCATATTCCCATTTTCTAGGAAATTAACTTGTCCATATATATATCTTTAAATGTTTTTGTTTGTTTTGGTTATTCTGTTTCATATCGAATAGACCATGTTGACTTTGGCCAGCCACGAAGTATGATGTGTGGGTGGCTCTATTTGTGTGTGTGGCTCTGTGTGTGGGTGAAAATGCAATAGGTCTCGCATTTGAGAGTGATTAAGCTATTGACATTGTAAATAACAATGCCGTTTCTTTAAATGTTTTTTAAAAAAAACATAAACAAAAATAATGTCATGAGCAATGCCAATAGCTCTAACTTTAACAATGCCGAGATCATTGCATTGTAAATGAGTGTTTAAAATGTTAATATCCCCTGCACTTCCATTAATAAAGGGATTCCTGGATCTGCAGGAGGAGTTTTAATCTTTATACCTCCTGGCCATAATCTTCTAAGCGCTCCCTGAAACACGGTCGAGCTCCCTCTGACCTATAGGAGTCAGAGTGAACCCAATGATGAAGCATGACACTACTAGAGTGTGTGAGGGTGACATTACAAAAGGGAATTGCTTCCTTCCCCACGACTGATTGGTTGATACCCAATAGACTTCTTCATTCTTTCTATTTTTCCACCAGTTTTGTTTACATTTTGTGGGGTACCTACAGTGGCATAGAGTCACAGCTGCTACCGCTTGATGATTTTAGTGAACCCATGTTGGTGGCGGAGAGTGGGCAACTACATAGACCGCAAGCATGAGTACATAGGGCTTATAGATAATGATCTGGAGGTGTTGAAGCTCATATGCAAATATTATGAGGGGCTTTGGGCATAAAGGAAATGTGAAGAGCTTTGGTCTCAAAGACATATGGGCTGATTTACAAACTGCACTTTGTAGTATGTGAAGTACTACACACAAGTAGTACTACTCAGGTATTTCAAAATACTATTGACTAACCTGCATGTGGAGACTTCAGCCACTCCAATATTTTCTGTGCTTTGATCTCTGCACACATCGATATACATTTTAAAAGTAAATGTGGGAGGGACCAGGGAGTGGCTGAAAAATGGGAAACTATTAAATGGGCAATGTTTAGCAAGGGGGAAGGAGAGGTTTAAGGAGAGATATTTAAAACACCCACCTATAAGATGAGAGTAAGCCTATGGCTCTTCACTTATAAAATTACTATAGCCAAATTATCTCAATACAGTAGTAAATGTAATCCAGCTCAGCCTTGGAGTAAATCTAGCACGACACACAGCCAATCACTTATACTGCAACCCACTCCCACAGAAAATAAAGGAGGCAGGGAAGCAATGTAACAGTCCATAGGAAATACTAAATGTATAGAAATATATGTGTGTGTGTATATATATATATATATATATATATATATATATATATATATATATATATTCACAGAAAAAAAACATAGGTTTCAGGGGTGTTCGGCCATTCACTCGTACAAAACCATAGAAATTCCTCCGTTATAGTTAGTTCTGCTAACTATAACTCGCGCGCCCGCAATGTAAATGTACAGATGTAAATGTACAGATATTTATATAGCGCAAATCACCAACCGGTCTCTAAGCGCTTGCTTAGGGAACCCGTCCTGGTATTCCCCTGTGAGATAACCCAGCAGGGCATCCACAAGGTGAAAGCCAGGCATCCCGCCGCGAGGGGCCATTGTGGAGATTAAGCAAGCTATTGCCCAGAGTCGCAGAGTGTGAACCCATGAATCAAGTATGCACTGGAGCGAGAATTATCGAGTCCATGGACAATTTATGGACTCAAGACCCAGCCGAGCCGGGAATTGAACCCTGGTCCTGGGCTGACCTCTGCTTCCAGGTCTGCCTACTCTAACCAGTGAGCCACACTTTGCACTGCTGATGATGTCACATATTGCACCATTCATGACATGGTCAGTGACATCACTGATGACATCTCAAATTAATCAACCTAAATCTCCTGCACAAGCTCCAAACCATCCAGAACACCGCGGCCAAACTCGTCCTTAGAACCCCATGGCACAAACACATGACTCAAACCTACAAGACCTCCATTTGCTCCCAGTCGAGAAGAGAGTAACCTTCAAACTACTCACCCACGCCTACAAATCCCTCCACAACATCGGACCCAAATACCTCAATGAGAGAGTCTCCTTCCACGTACCCAAAAGGAACCTCCGCTCCACCGTCCTTGTCCTGGCAGAAACCCCACACATCCGCAGAAACAGAGCAGGCAGAAGACCCTTCTCCTACGTCGCAGCCAAGGCCTGGAGTGAGCTCCCTGTCAACATCAGACACTCTCCCACCCTACACACCTTCAGGAAGAACCTCAAGACCTGGCTCTCCGACTGAACCGGAGCTGCACTCCCCTACCCCCCCCCCCCCCCCCCCAGCGCCTTGAGACCCTCACGGGTAAGTAGCGCGCTTTATAAAACCCTGATTGATTGAATTGTTTAATAAATATGATGAGTTAAGGTGCTTGAACACTTTATTTTATTCGTTTTTGGTAACGATTATTTTAAACTAATGTCCATGTTTAATTTAAATATAAAAATCTTTAAAACTGTCTTAAAAGAATTACTAAACTTTCATATTTTTCTACATACTTTGCCATATGGAGATCTCCGTGCAGACAGGGAGATTTCTGCCAACATATGAAAAGTTATTAATAGTAACTTTACATTCGTAAATCCGGTCTTAGATGTCTCCACACCCGGTCTGGGTGAGCAGGGACAAATAAGACTGCAAATAGGTGTAAATCTACACTCAGGATTGGTGAATAGCAAAAGAGTGTACACTCACACCTAAGTGTAAGAGTATATTTACACCTGAATAAATCTGCATGTGTAAATTTACCTTTGTGAATAGGGTCCATATAGTGTTTAGGGATATAGTACACATCCAGTGTAGAAGAAAACACTGTATAATGATTAGGTTGAGTATAAAAAGTATTTATTGCAAAAATGAATAGTCTGTAAGTCAAAAGCAAACCAACAGAGTGATCCCCCTGCACCTGCAAGGGAGTCACGTTCCCTAAGGCGCGACAGAGTGTATATACATACCTTATCATAAAAGTTTCTAGTATCAATCACATGACTAAATTCTCAAAAAGACTACAAGCAGATGCATGGACGATCTCATGAGAGAGTGCATTGACAACTTCAAAAGCGATATCAATGTACACAGTTTACAGTGAGCAAGCTAGACTTCAAAAGTCAGGACCTGGGTGCCAAGTCACAGCTAGTCTCACCTCGGAGTAGGGTACTTCTGGTGAGCAGAGTTAGAATGAGCAGCAAAACATGGCATTTATGAGGTTCCAGAGCCAATATTATGCATTTTAATCTAACAGTCACTCCCTCTTGCGCTAGTTTTACACGCATCGTCAAACAACCTCCTGTGCATATGCATCATCATTATAAGCTATTAAGAGATAAGATCGAGACGTTCCCTTGCAAACTTTATTGAGGTGATACAGACTTGGAAGAGAATGTAAACCATCAGTACTAAAGCAATTTTCCAGATAGTCACCCATATCTTCGTGCTCAGTCACGTAATACAATTTGCAATCCAGACCAGAGCTGGCACCACTCAACTCGGTCATCAAGAATATGTAAGTCCTGAATGCTTTTGCATATATTTCTAGAAGTGTCAGTGACAAGGCCACAGCATTCAGACCCTACTATGGCACAAAGGCCAACCTTAACTGCTAAAATGGAATCCAGATCCAGCTTATTCGGTTAAATAGTAGTTCTCACAATCAAATTGGCATCTTCCTCCAACACCCTTGTAATTTGTCAGATCTTTTTTAATGGCTAGGCCCACCACACAGTTGTGGAACAGAATAGCAAAGTATCACACAATCTCTGATTCTTACAGTGCAAGGCAGAGAGAGGTGTGTCTGATAACCATCACTGCATAGCCAAGAAAGCATGAAATGGGTTGGTTAAAGTAGTCTGTTCCAATCCAATCAGAAACGCCACTTTGGGTGAACAGAACGCCAGAGGGAAAAACAGTTCTTGGAATCTCCAATTGAATGAAAATGTGGTACAGAATCAAATGAACATACTGATATGTGGCCACACTGCTTCTACTGCCTACCATAAAAATACTGCTGTTTTCTTCACAAACAAGTCCTTTGGCAGCCAGAGCCAGATGAATAACAGGGGGCCAATCTCTTCATCAGGCAGAGTAAAATTCTAAAGAGTGACTGAAGTGTTATAGTTGTCACGTTCAGCAATACAGTGCCCATGCAAGTGTAAGTCACCACACTGTTCTTACCAATCATAGGGAATTAGAAATAGAATCATGGACGTACACTCATTTAAATCCATAGGAACATAGCCAGGAGGGGGAAAGGTTCAAGTCCAGAGTGAACTTTCCTGAAGATGGCTGTGGGTTATGTGCAACTAACATTTTCCGGCCTGCCCCCATCTGACACAGCCAAAGGTTTAACCACCCAAAGAGGCTGGCTGTGTACATGACTAGCCAGAGCCAATGAGGGATCATGTATCTTGGTGCTTCCCATTACTGGGCACACATCCCATAGCTACTCCCATTCAAGGGCCGTAGGCATGAACATTGTCTCTCACGCTACTTCATTTCAGTTGCGGTACAAGAAGAGATACGCAACTGGATTGGCTCAAGAAGTGCATCCACCTACTCATAAGGCACAACACCAAAGTACATCCCACTTAGGAAACAGTCATAACTCACCTGCTTCAACCAGACACCCAAAATAAAATAATATAAAGCTTTCTGTTTTATTTCCCTCACTCTGCATCGCCTACTACTCGCTTAAGAACAGCGGCCAATGTAAGAAACAAAAGCACTACTTAGGTGGTCACTAACAACACCAAATAGCATCCCAATTAGACCACAGACACTCTTTTTTCCTCTTCTTCTCACATATATTTTATTGCTTTTAAAAAAATCAAACAATCAAGGGCAGATACCATACACAAGGTTTTCACAACAGGTGCAATCACAACTGGTAGTACTTCATCAACCGACAATCTAATATTCTTAACGGAGACCATCCTCTTCCCTCCCCATCGCCTCTATTTCACCCTTTCCATTCCACCCAGTCTGAGGGAGTCTATAAGGTGATTGGGATGGGGTACTAAGTTTGTGCACAAAACTTTAAGCATCTCTCGGAACTCCTTCTAGGGGACCCAAACTGACACACATTTCTAAAGACACGCTCAGTTTCTTCTGCCATCATGCACCAGTCCACGCCTTTGTCTCACAGTGCAAGAGGAAGGGGTGACCACACATCCCCAAAGTCTCACCACATCTCGACTGGCCGCTATCATACCACCATTTGCTTGCTTACCAACATAAAACAACATTAAGCGACTCACCTAAAACTACCTTACTTGCATCGACCTATTGACAGTGGAACAAACTCAATTTGGAACACTTAGAAACACAACTAACATCCAGTACAGATCTGGAAATAATAAATTCTGTTCAGAAACTATATGAGTGGCTACAGGAAGCTTTTGACATCCTGATACCACTCAAAACCACACAACCGAACAAAAGATAAAAAGCACAGTGGAGAAATATAGAGATAAAAGACATTAAACAACAAATTTGAAAGCTGCAACGTACCTGGCTCAAAACAAACGCCAAACAATACAAACTTCACCTACAGAAAATTATCAGATTATACTAGTCAACTATCAAAAAAGCTAAGAAAAGGTACTATTCAGACAGAATTCAAAATGCTAAATGTGCAAATAAAGAATTCTATAAAATACTCAATGAATTTAGTAAACCAAATTGCCTAGAAGGAACTCATCTCGTTACTCAAGATTTCACAGACAAACTGGCAAATCATTACACGGACAAAGCAGACACGTTGGACTCATACTTAAGACAGAGACAAAGCACCAGCACTAACCCTTTTACAAAACAACAATCCAAGAATACTCTAAACCAGCCTCTCAGTTTCTTCCAACACGTCTCACACAATAAATGTATGGACCTGGTCAAGGCAAGCAGGCCTGGCGGCAGCCCTTCTGACCCGTGTCCACCGCAAACTTTCAAAACAATTCTTTTAACAACCTCTGCTGCTAGGCCAGTAAGAACAATCATCAACGATTCCTTAACTACCGGAATATTTCCAGAAGAACTCAAACAGTTATATATACTCCCTTGAATGAAGATAACAAACCTGGACCCTCTGAACCCTGACAACTATAGACCCATTACAAATGGACCTTTCCTGGGCAAACTGATAGAAAGAGCAGCGTTCGCCTAGATGTCACAATTCATTGAAGAGAATGCCATACTTTCAGACTTCCAAACAGGATTCCGTCCAGAAAGAGGCACAGAATCTGCCCTACTTGTCATCTGGGATGACCTAAAGAACACAGTTGACCACAACAGGGTTGCTGCGCTACTCCTCTTGGACCTCTCGGCTGCCTTTGACATGGTTGACCATGACACTCTGAAACAAAGACTCTACGAAGCCGGCATAGAGGGGACTTCTCTATATTGGATCGCCTCCTACCTTTGAAACAAAATTAATGTCATCCATACCCCACCTTTCCCGTCCAAACCATACTCAACAAAAGCAGGGGTCCGTCAAGGCTCTACCATTTCACCCATGCTTTTCAACATCTACATGAAATCATTACCGATACTGATTAATCAATTTCACCTCACGTGCTATAAATATGCAGATGACACACAAATACTCCTTCAACTGGAATGCCCCAAAGACATTGGAAACTCTACAATTTTCAGTTGTCTCAGAGCCGTGGATCAATGGATCACTTGGAGCCATCTGAAATGTAATGCTTCCAAAACAGAAATACTCACGTGTGGTGAAGGGAAACATTATGACCCACTTGCCGCCTGGCCTGATGAACTGGGATCACCACCTAAAGTATCGAAGGAAGTAAGAAACCTCGGAATGACCATAGACTCCAAGCTATCGATGCATGCCCAAGTGGACAAACTAGCAAGATCAAGCTTTGTCACTATAAAAACTCTGCGACAAACCTTCCCCCATTTGGGATTTCCATACAAGGTCCAAGCTACCATCTCCCTTGTTCTGTCCAAACTAGATTAGGCCAATAGCCTCTACCATGGATCACCTTTAACGACCATGAAAAGACTACAACGGATTTATAACACTGCTGCCAGATTACTCTTGCATATCAAACCGCGAGACCACATCTCATCTTCCTTGAAAGCCCTGCATTGCTTACCGGTTGATAGAGATCCACGTTCAAGCTGCTTTGTATCACCCACAAAGCAATACATGGAATGGGGCCACTCTTCATCAGGAATAAAATCACCAAACACATTCAACAAAGGAACCTCCACTCTAGAGTGGCACCTCACCTCAAAATCCCAAGATACAAGAAAAAAACCATGAGTGGCACATCCTTCTCTGTTCAAACAGCCAAACTATGGAACCTTTAACCCCCAACATAAGATCAACGGACAGCCACCTAATCATCAGAACACTACTCAAGAATTGGCTCTTACCCACATAAGTACGATACACAAACAGAAATATACAGCATATCCCTCTGTGTATAAGAATGTATTTGTACTGTAGATATGTACCTATCTTTGTGTATTGCTTTGTATAAACATGTAGAGTAATTATTTGTTAAAAAATAAATACACTTTTTATCTTTAATCTTTAATGCATCTTTAATCTACATATCCCTACTTCCTTTATGCACCTATATACCTTCCATGTACTTGGATCTATATATTTATTACTTTTCTCCTAAAAAAGCATATTCAAGGCAATACCTTATTTCTCATCCTATACCACTATCAATATCTTTAATCTACAAATACTTACCTCCTTAATGCATCTATATACTTTCCATGTACTTATGGATCTATATTTTTATTACTTTCTTCTAATTCAGCATATCCAATGCACTACCCTATTTCTCACCCTATACCACTCTCAACATATCTTCTACCCCAACTTTCTGACTCATCTCAAACTTCTTTCTACTACTCTTTCCAATGTACTACTAATTTCTCACCCTATACCTCGATCAATATATCCTCTACACCCACTCTCCCATTTATCCCAAACCCCATACCACTACTATGATCCCCAAAAGAACCCTTTCCAGACACTCCCTACTCTACCACTCCTTGCATCACCTGACACCTCTTTTACTATATCAATCTCCCAAAACAAGCCTTTCTAAACTCTTCCCTCTGACTCTTCCCCTCCACATACCTTTTTACAGTTGCGGTCTACTGTATTCTTCAGGTCATCCCAGATGGCAAGGAGGTCAGATTCAGTGCCTCTTCCAGGACGGAACCCGGTTTGGAAGTCTGAAAGTATGTTATTCTCTTCAATGAATTGTGACATCTGAGCGAACGCTGCTCTTTCTATCAGTTTGCCCAGGAAAGGTCCATTTGTAATGGGCCTGTAGTTGTCAGGGTTCAGCGGGTCTAAGTTTGTTTTCTTCAGTAAAGGGCGTATTTGTGACTTTTTTAGTTCTTCTGGAAATATTCCAGTAGTTAAGGAATCGGTGATGATTCTTCTTACTGGAGTGGCAGCAGAGGTTGTTATATGAATTATCTTGAAAGCTTGTGGTGGACAGGGGTCAGAAGGGCTGCCGGCAGGCCTGCTTGCTTTGACCAGGTCCATAAATTCATTGTGTGAGATGTGTTGGAAGGAACTGAGAGGCTGGGTTAGAGTATTCTTGGATTGTTGTTTTGTACAAGGTTGAGTGCTGGTGCTTTGTTTCTGTTTTAAGTACAAGTCCAATGTGTCTGCTTTGTCTGTGTAATGATTTGCCACTTTGTCTGTGAAACCTTGAGTAACAGGATGAGTTCCTTCTAGGCAATTTGGTTTGCGAAATTCATTGAGTATTTTATAGAATTCTTTATTTGCACATTTAACATCTTGAAATCTGTCTGAATAGTACCTTTTCTTAGCTGACTTGTATAATCTGTTAATTTTCTGTAGGTGAAGTTTGTCTTGTTTGGCATTTGTTTTGAGCCAGGTACGTTGCAGCTTTTCTAATTTGTTGTTTTATGTCTTTTATTTCTGTGTTTTTCCAAGGCGCTTTTTTTGTTTGTTCTGTTGTGTGGTTTTGAGCGCTATCATGATGTCAAAAGCTTCCTGTAGCCACTCATATAGATTTTGAACAGAATGTATTGTTTCCAGTTTTGAGCTGGATGTTAGTTGTGTTTCTAAGTGTTCCAAATTGAGTTTGTTTCACGTCCGATAGGTGGATGGATGTAAGGTAGTTTTACGGGAGTCGCTAAGTGTTGTTTTATGTTGGAAAGCAAGCAAGTGGTGGTCTGACCATGTGACTGGAGTTATAATTTGAAAGGTAACTAGTTCAGTATTAGCAGAAAATTACATCTAGGATATGTCCAGCGATGTGTGTGGGTTTGTGGACAATCTGATGCAGGTTCAGTGCATCTAGGCCAGTGAATATGGTTTTTGGATGGGTCATATTGGGTTTGTCAAATCAAATGTTGAGGTCACCGAGAACGCATAGGAGTGTATTGTTAACAGGTTTGAAACTGTGTCTAGAAGGCGTCTGGGAATGTCGCCTTGCTAGGTAGAGGTCTGTAAAGGAGCAGGAAGTTAAAGGAGGAAGACAGTGAATTCTTTCTGGAGATGTCGTCAACATTAGTGATATGTAATGTTTGCCTGAACACAACAGCTAGACCACCTCCTTTTTTGCCTATACGAATTTAGGTGATCGTTTGATAGCCTAGAGGAACGGCTTCATGCAGGACTGGAGCCATATCATCTCCCAACCATGATTCAGTTATGAATAGTATGTCTGGTTTTGTATCTGTGAGAAGGTCATAGATGTGATGTTTGTTTTTAGAGAGAGATCGAGCGTTTATTAGTAGACCGTTTAGAGAATGGCCTTTGGTGATAGTGAGCCTTTGTTTTGTAGAAGAGTGATCAGTATTGTGTGGGTTTGTAGCAGGTGTGTTTTTAGTGCTGGCATTAGCTGCATTAGGATAGAAATTGTGTAGCTGTTCTGTATCATGTTCCTCATCCAGCATGCTAAGAAGGCATTTTGATGGGTATGTGTGTGTATGTGGTGCAGATGGTGTTTGAGAGTGAGTTGGTGTGCTGTGTTGTTTTCGTGGTGTAACATTGTTGTGCAGTAGACATGGAGAAGCAAAGTTGTGAGGTGTGGCACGTTGCTTATATTGTTTGCGTGTGTTTAGGGCAGAAGGTTTGTGAGTCAAGGGTGGTGATGCAGCATGTGGGTCATGTAGTAAGTTTCTAAATTGTCCAATGGATGAGAGGCGGTTAGAAGAGAATTGCTGTGTTGCTGTATCTGTGTTAGGTTTGGTGGAAGAGAGATGCCTGGCATTGGAGTTTTTTCCTTTGTGTGGTTTGAAAGGTGGGTGTATGTTTGTATTTTGTGATGATAAGTATTATAAGGTGTTGCGCTTTGAAGATCTTGTTGTGCTGGTGTGTGTGATATGTTTTGTTTTTGCGGAGTAGTGAAAAGGGCTGCTGGTGTATTTGTTTCATGCAATGGATTTGGTTGTAAAGTATTGTTTGTGAGAGGGGGTTATAAGGTAGTGGGGGTGGTGATGTGTTTATGAGTAGAGTGTATGTTGTGTGTAGGAGGGAATGAAGTGGAAGTAAGAGTGGTTGTCTTAGACTGGTTTGTTGCAAGAGTTAAAAAGTGTGGTGTGGTGTTGTGCAGTGTATGTGTTGTGCGTTAGTGTTATTATGGTAGAGGGAAGAGGAAGGTGTTGGTTGGACAAATGATGGAAGGCTGATTATATGTTTGTTAGTGATAAAAGGTGGTCTGTTAGGAGTAATTAGAGCAGGGAGCGCATGTCTGGATGGGATGTCATTATGTATGGTGTTGAATGTCATTGTGTTGGTGATAAGTGGATTGGTTAGTGGTATAGGATTAAGTTGTGTACAGTTTGTAGGTGATGGAGGGTATGTGTGGTAGTTGGGATAGAAGGGTGTATAGATATGGTTTGGTTGGTTTTGTAGTGTATGCTGGTACATTGATTTGTGCATAGGGTTGTGTGTGGTGTACATTTGGTGTGAGTGTGTTACTATGTTTGTGGATGTGGATGCTGTGGGGTGGGCATTACTGAATGGGAACATGGGCAGCATTTCTGGCCCTGGTCCCGACCAGTCTCGAACAGGCTACTGCCCTTGTCTTCTCCGCCCCTAGCCTCGACGCCCGGGCTGAGACGCCATAAGCCTGGCCTTTTACAGCCCTAGTAATCATGTGACCCGTTCAGCCAATGGGAACTCTAGCCCTAACACTATCCAATCACTACACTACCCCTGAAATCTAGAGCCAGTAGGAGGTGGTGATAAGCTATGAAGACATACCAGCTACTCGATTCCAAGCAGCACAGGTGCGGTATCGTCCTCAATGAACCCGGAGTTTCCTTAGCTTTCTAAAGTCAAAAAAACTATTATTATCATTCAAGGCATCGACTTGACCAATGTACTCAAAATCTTACTGCGAAATCCCCATGCTCTGCTCTCAAATGGGAAGTTTTCTATAGATTTTTGGGTGTTTTCTTGGAGTTTGAGGATTCAACGGCTGTGGATCGCTCGAGGGTTTCATCGACATCTTGTGTATGGGCTGTTGCCAGGTAACGTTGTTTGACGTCTTTTTATGACGTAGCCCAAGCGAATTGGTTCTTTGAACGGCTGTCCATTATTGAATGTCACTTGGATATGACATTGATTGACACTGTGTCCAAGCCTATTGGTTCTTTTAGCGGTGGTCTGCCGTATTACATAATTAATCTATTGGTGCTGCCCAGCTGTTGTTATATTGTCCTATTACTTTCAACAATAGTTACATTTTTCTTCAGCCATTGGGTGTATTACATGTACTTAGACTGCAACATTTCTGTTATTTCCTGCAGATAGTTGACACTACTGTGGCTGTGTTGCACAGCTGCCAAAATGAAATTTGATCCACCAAATACATTTCTACAACATAAAGGGGAACCCTGATTTCATGGATTAGATGGAAAGAGGAATTCATCACATATTTAAAGGTGATTGATTCTGAAAGGATGTCATCAGAAAGGAAGAAGAACATACTTTTACATTGTTTAGGCTCGAAGGGGCAAGTGGTTTTTAGAGCATTACCGCAGATTGAAGGTGGTAGTGATCATAATGTATATGATGAGGCCATGCTATGGATGGAAACTCGCTTCAAACCTACAACCAGTGTTGCCCTCAATAGATTTACATTTTATACCACTGTACAGGAGGAATGTGAAACTTTTGATGAGTTTCTCCCTGGATTGTGTGCTTTATCCACAAACTGTAACTTTGGGCCAATCACAGATGAAATTATTAGGGACAAAATTATGGTACATGTCAGGAGCAAAAAGTTGCAAGAACAATTGTGTATAATGGGTGATCCAAATTTGCAGGCAGTTATTAGTACTGCCAAAGCATTAGAACAGTCTGCGAGGTGGATCAAATATCTGTGTGATGATAGTAATACTTCTGCGGATGTATGTACATAACACCTGGTAGTTCACGGAGTGCTCAGAACGATAAGAGTAGTGATAAAGTGTTTCATTGTTGCAGGTGTGGGAGCACCGGTCACATTGCTTCATCCCCATGCTGTCCTGCTGTAGGGAAAGCATTTAGTAAATGTGGTCATATTGGGCATTTCTGACAGGTATATAGAAATTTTAAAAGAACAGTACTACCAACAATACTAAAGGGAAAGTCTCTTGTGTGAATGGAGATTCCTACCATGGTGCAGAGGGTTGAGGAGAAACAGGTATAGTGTTTTCCATCTAGGATTTTGTTAATACTATCGAAGGGGAGATGATGATGGGTCCTCCCAAGTGTGTGGTGTGCATCTTGAATTTTAAACTTGAATTCATGGCTGATTCAGGATTCGGGCAGGTAGTACCGTTGGATGCTCTCAAGAAACCAGGCATTGTTGCTGTGAGTTTTGATGGGTCTAGAATTGATATTGAGGGTTATGAGGAGGTGGAGATCGAGTTTAAAAGCAGGAAGGCTCAAATTAAATTGTATGTAGCAGTCAAAGAGGTCAATGTATTGAGTTGGCGTGACAAGGCCAAGTTAGGAATACTCCTAAATCCCAGAAGTAAAAAACCTGTGTTGATTGTCTCTGATAGCACAGATAAGCATAGTGTGATCCAGCAGTTTCCTACTGTGTTTACTGAAAAGTTGGGAAAGTTGTTGGGTTTTAGCCATAAAATCAAGGTAAAACAAAGGGCAGTTCCGAGAAACAAAAGCTAAGAGATGTGCCACTGAATGTGAGGGAAGAGTTAAAAAACATGTTGGAAGAGTTGGTTGAGGATGGAATTATTGAGGAGGTGGAGTCATCAGAATGGGTTTTTCCCATTGTTTTGGCTTGTAAACCTGATAAAAGTCTCAGACTATGTGTGGATTTGAGAGCATTGAATGCTAATTTCGTGGTAGTTTGTCATCCTCTCCCCAACATCAATTAAGTAGTGTAAATGTTTGAGGGAGCCAGAGTGTTCTCTAAATTGGATCTCCATTCAGCTTACCACCAGATTGAACTTACTGAGGATTCGAGGGAATTCACTGCATTTATAACACCCCAAGGTGTATTTCAATTGAAACAGAAGCTTTTTGTTTTGGCCTCGGTGGCATCTGTCTTTCAAAGGGGGATGCTTCACATTTTCAAGGCTGTGGTCAAATGTGTGAAATGCTTCCAGGATGATATACTCATCTTCTCAAGAAATGAGGAGGAACATTTGTGGCGGAAGTGTACAAATGTTGAGAATGCATGGTCTAACACTCAGAGCAGGAAAGTGTCCATTTATGTGTGACTCTGTGGAGTATATGGGTCACACATTAGTGAGGAATGGTGTGGTACCTAAGAAATCTCTGGTGGATGCTATTATCAAGGCACCTGTGCCTGATAATAAGGAGAAGCTTTTATCATTTACTGGACTCATTGAATATTACAGCAAATTCATACAAGGTTTTGCCATGAAAATGGAACCTTTCTGGGTGCTGACTAGGAATGAAACTGAGTTTGTTTGGTCAGAAAGACAACAAACAGCATTCCAGCAGATTAAGGAGCCTGTTACATGTGCCCCCACTCTCAAATTGTTCTGCTTGAACAAAATGTGTGTTATTACCGTGGATGCCAGTTTGTATAAGATTGATGGAGTTTTGAGTCAGCGGAGCGGCAAAGATGAATGGTGTGTGGAATTTGTGTCCAGGACATTAACAGAGACTGAAAGAAGATAGGCGGTTATTGAAAAATAGCTTCTGGCATGTGTTTGGACCATTGAACATTTCCGCAACTATGTGTGGTGAAGAAGATTTCTTCTTAGAATGGATCACAAGCCCCTTGTGCAAATTTTGTCTCCTGGTGGTGGGTGGAATTCCACAGCACGCATTGCTAGGCTCACTTCCAGATTACAAGAATACAACTTGAAGGTGGAGTATGTGCCTGGAAAAAGTAATGTCACCGCTGATTGCTTATCAAGATTACCATGTTCTTATAATAGAAGTGAGGTGGAAAAAAATGAAATTGAAATGGTGGCAATTGTTAGGAATTTCGTGAGTACAGAATTTGAGGAGGTGTCTGAGAAGGATTGGAAAAGAGGGATGAGTGAAGATGTTGTGTGTCAACTAGTAAAAAAGTATTTGGTGGAAGGCTGGCCTAAGGAGAGATTACCTAGGCGGGACAAGGACTTGGGCACGACGCCGAGTATGGCGGTCGCTCCAGTCCCCCGGAGTCCAGGCAGGAGCAGGGTCTTGGCCCACAGGAAGTGACGCGGGTGGCTCCCGCCCCAGGTCTCCAGTGATTGGATGTTGGGGCTGTGACCTGGAAGTGCAAGAAGCGCTTCTGGGTCAACGTAGGCAAAACGTGGCCGGGAAGCTGGTTCTAACCGGCTCCCCGGCCAATCTGGAGATAAAAAGGGCTGTGGCGTGGCAAACCGACCTCTTTCTTCGCCGCTCCACAGCCTCGACAGTTTACGATGGTCTCCTGGGTTGAGACCTCTGAAAAAGAGCTTTTTTCTTTGTTTTTTGTCCCTGCAGGAAATTGGAGCTGATTCTGGGAAGGACTTTTTTCTTCATTTGTTCCCTCTTTTTCCCCCAACCTTGTTATTTCCCTGCAGTATACTGGAGCTGATTCCAACCTGCACAGCACACCACTGCCAGGAGCATTTTGTGGAGCTGCAGCCTGCCCTTATTAGTGTGCCACCTGTGTACAGCTGGGATCCACGCTGGCTGAGTGAATACTTGCCGGCCCCTCATGATTTGTGTTGCGGCGGTGGCTCCAGCTGGTCGTTTTTAAGGCACACTGGTGATCTTGGGTGGTCCCTGCCTGGGAAATCCATGGCTTTAAGGTGAAGGGGCTAGGGGGCTGGTTTTGTGCTGCGCTAGAGAAGCTTGGGGAGGAGCGGTGGCTTTGTTTATTGGAAAAAGAAGGTTATTGTTGTGTGGTCACTAGAACTTAAGGTAAGGGGAGTTTTCCCTTTGTCTAAGGATAGCAGCAGTAATTTTAAAAGGGGCTATTTTTTTGTGGGGAGCTATTTTCTGTTTGCTGTGGTGCCTTTGTGAGGGAAGGTGAAGCCAGTGGGAGACAGGTCGTGATTTTAAAGCTTTGGTGACTCCCTTGGTGTAATGGCCCCCAAGGCAAAGAGGAGCGAGCAGTGCTCAGGCATGGAGATTTTTATGGAATCCATGATGCAAAAAATGGAGGACATGGGGCAATCGTTAGCTGAGCTGAGGAGCAGAGTGGATGGGCAGGATGGGGTGGAGGAAAGGCCCAGATGAACGGGAGTGGCCCCTTAGGCAGCATTCCCTCCAGTGCCCAAGAGGTCTAGAGCTAGGAGAGGGGGAGCCATGCCCCGTCGCTCCTGAGGGTAGGGGGAGAAGATGGGCCGGCGCCAACAGCACCAGTGGTGGCAGTGCGGCTAGCAGAAAGTAGTGTGCCAGTAGCACCAGTGGTGGTTCCATCTGGAACAGAGGGGGGTAATCAACCAGGTACATTTGGTCCCAATCCCTTGCACCACATCCCAAACATTCTAGGGGGAAAGGGTCCATCTGGGGGTGCTCCTGGGCAGCCTGATTTAGTGGCTAGTTTGGCAGCAGTTTTACTATGGCTGTCTAAGGCAGGTACTTGGCCCTCGGCAGCGGACACAGGGACATTGCTTAGCGAGGAGAGCGCGCTGGAGAGGGCTAAGAAAATGGTGGCGCAGTTTGAGGGGGCTAAGACAGGAGAAGGACAGACGGTGCCAGCGGGGAGTACGGTGGCTAACGGAGCAGCACATGAGGCAACCGGAGAGGACCCTCTCAAAGTAAGCACGCCGTTGGACGTGGAGGAAGCAAAACCAACAGGAGCACCAGCAGCAGGCATGCCACAGACGTTGCCAAGTTTGGGTTTGTGCAAATTGCGTTCTTCTAGGGATCGGTTGGAAAGGCATATCTCACAAGAAGTGAAAGAAAAATTTGGAAGAGGAGTATGTCAATATGTTTTCCCTGTTGGTAGACAATGCTGAGAAGGAAGAGACTAAAAAGAATAAGGAGTGGGTGCACCCAAGGGAGTGGTCTAGTTGGCTACAGAAGAGGAAGGTGGATGAGACCCTGGTCAATTGGTTCAAGGGTTTCTCTAATTATATGGCAATTATGTCTGAACGTTTCCCGAGTTTGGGCGCACAGATGGCATGCTACCAGAATAGGACTGCTTGTGTACATGATGAATATAGTGGTGTGGGATGGAAAGAATACGATGAGGATTTTAGGAGGCCTAAGGCAACCAACCCTGCCCTCACTTGAGACCAAATTGATGTGATTTTATGGTTGAGGCACATTAAGTCTGTGCCCCAAGACAGCGAGCGGGGACAGGCCATTCGGTCAGGCCCCCCAGTCAGCTCAAGGGGTGGGGGAAAGAAGGGGGCATGTTGGGACTTTAACAGGCATTCAGGTGCCAGGGCATCAGGCACATGCAAGTTCAAACACACATGTTCTTTCTGTGGCAACACATCACATCCTGAGACTAAGTGTTTCAAAAAATCAAAGGACCGGGGAGGCAAGAAACAGGACTGAGATTGTATCCCTCATCAAGGCCCAGTCCCCCATCATTACCAATGCCCTGATTCCAAGGTTGAATAAGTACAGTTGCCCCAGTTCAGCTAAGATTTTATTGGAAGATTTCGGGGACGGTTTCAGAATTCCTGCACCTAACTATGAAGGGGTTACACATTGTCAGAATCAACTATCTGTAAGATCCAATAATGGGGATGGCCGCAGCAAAATTAGAGAAAGAATTGAGGTTAGCCAGAGTAGCTGTCCCATTTGACATAATACCAGTGGAGGTGTTTGTGTACTCCCCATTAGGAGTGGTCCCCAAGAAGTACCAGGGGGAATTCCGCTTAATTCACAATGTATTGGCTCCCAGGGGCCAATCACTGAATGACGCCATAGATGGGGAGCTGTGCATGGTCAGATATGCATCATTTGATTAGGTAATTCAAATGCTTAGGGGGCTATGGCCAGGTGCATTACTGGCAAAATCTGACATCGAATCAGCTTTCCGCCTGTAGGCGGTGCACCTACTAGATTTTCACCTGCAGGGTTTCCAGTTCCAAGGGAAATATTACATGGACAAATGTATGCCTATGGGGTGTTCTGTTTCCTGCTTGTACTTTGAGAAGTTCAGTTCCTTTCTAGAATGGGTTTTAAGGCAGATGACGGGCCACCAGGTAGTCCTACACTACCTAGATGATTTACTCTTCTTAGGAGCGCCAGGCTCTCAAGAGTGTGGCTGGGTGCTGCAGATGTTTTGTGCGCTCATGCATGACTTTGGCGTTCCTTTGGCACAAGGTAAGATCAAATTCCTAGGGATAGAATTGGATTCAGTAAACGTGGTGTCACGACTGCCAAAAGGAAAAATCATAGCATTCAAGTCAGCATTACAAGAATGTTTGAGGAAGGAGAAGGTTACGCTGCACCAGCTCCAACAAATGGTGAGGCAGTTAAATTTTGCATTAAGTAATTCCCATGGTGCGCCCATTCTCACGCACCATTGCCCAAGCTAAGTCAGGTCTCAAAGAAAAGCATCACCGCACCAGATTATCCAGTGAGGTCAGGCAGGACATGACGATCTGGATGGCATTCCTGCATGACTTCAATGGCAAGGTAGTGTGGCCCAGCCCACCCAGATCCAGCCCGGAGATGGGTTTGATCATTGACGCTGCAGGTAGCAAAGGATTTGGCGCCATTCTAGGTCCAGCATGGGTGGCGCAGCACTGGCCCGCATGGTGGGTGGAATCCGCGCTCACAGCTAACATTGGTTTCTTGTAATTATTTCCCATCTTAGTGGCATTGTCCATTTGGCCAGAGCAGCTGAGGATCCAATCCGTGGTCTTTTGGTCTGACAACATGTCTGTGGTAGAATGCATCAACCACCAATCGGCAAAGTGTAAGATGATTCTGCGACTGTTGAAAGAAATAAAACTTTTGTGCATGGGGTTGAATCTTCTGTTTAGGGCAAAACATGTCCCTGGTGTATTAAATCATGCTGCTGACGTGCTCTCTCTCTTTAAGATGCAGGTGTTCAGGTCCCACCACGAACCCAACGCCTTTCTCAGACCAGCTTTCGCAGCTTGGTGCCCCCAGTTACCAGACCTAATGGCAGCTAGCCTGGCACCCAGGACCAGGCGGGCATATGAAGTGGCGTTTGGGGCCTACTGCAACTTTTTGGGTGAGGGATGGGACGAGACTTGGCATGATACTGGGGCAGTGGTTTCCTTCTTGAGAGCAATGAAGGATGGGGGGCGCTCAGTGGCATCAGCACAGCACCATGGAGCGTCAATTTCCTTTTTTGCAAGAATGCAGGGCAGGTGTGACCCCACCAGCACATTCATAGCGAGAAAGGCACTGAAAGAGTGGCAGCAACTGCAAGGTTCCCAGCCAGATGTTAGGCACCTGATAGGCATAGACACTTTGTCAGCATTACTGGGTGCACTGAGTCAGGTTTGTACGTCATCAGGGGAAGCGCTCCTCTTCAAAGTAGCTTTTTCACTGGCGTTCTATGGTGCTTTCAGGGTTGGGGAACTTGTGGCAAAAAATAAAAAGGACTGGCACGGGGGACTGCAATTCAGCCATGTGAGAGTGCAGGGGGAATCCCTATTCTTATCTATTCCCAAGTCTAAGACCGATCAGGAGGGTAGAGGGGATGAAGTTGTGTTGCAAAGGGCATGAGGGAGTGTGTGCTGCCCCATCGCCAATCTGGAGGCGTTCCTGGCACACAGGCAACGGGGCACGGAGGTCCGTTACTAATGCATGATGATCGAACCCCGCTCACTACATTTCAATTCAGGAGGGTCATGGGTGCGGCCATTAAGGCAGCCGGTTTGGACCCAGTCAGTTTTGGGACCCACTCATTCAGGATAGGGGCCACCACCGAGACAGCAGCCAGGGGTTTTTCAGGGAGCGCGGTGCAGAGGATTGGTAGGTGGTCCTCAGACTTTTATGCTCTAAAGGTACGTTTCGTGTCACTCACAGTGGTTTTCTCTTTCTGATTGACTTGCAGTTTCCAATATCCTGTCCCGCAGGGGGTAAGCTTGCAGCGGTTCATTGTTTGTCAGTGCCTGTTGCACCCCAGGTACCCACCTGGGGGCACAGGGAAATGGACGTGAGGATTATTGGTCACTCATATGTAAGCAGTTTGAGCCAATTTTTCTTTTCAGGCAACTATGCACACAGAGCACGTCAGGCTGGTTTCGATGTCTCTTTTCATGGGCTTTACATGGTCGGGGAGGGCTACGCCTTGACCAGCTTAGGGATATGTTGGTAAGCTTGCTTTTATCTTGCATATAGGGGGTAATGACCTGGTGCATCTGGACAGGAAAGGCATAGTAGAAGCCCTGATTACAGAGGTGGGTTGGCTGGCAAGGAGATGCCCGCAAGCAGTGCTGGCCTGGTCACACATGGTCTCCAGATTTCAGTGGAGAGGGGGTGAGTCTGTGTGGGCCCTGAACCATTCAGTTCAAAGGATAAACAACTGTGTTGACAAGTTATTCCAATCTGACAGTTTGAAGGCCAGTATACCTTCTATAAACCTAGGCCTGTGCAGATATAAGTTATTCCAATCCCCGTAGCTTCAGACAATTGTGCATGGGTGCATCCGGGGAGAGATGCTTTTCCTACAGGATGGCGTGCACCTCCCCAAGCGGGGAAATGAGTTATTCCTGGAGAATTTACTTGTCTGGCTAGTAGGGACGCAGAGCAGGGCATGACCTTCTAGAGGCAGGGGGGCCAGATAGTTGGGCAACTATGCTGGCCTGTGGCGGTAAGGTCATGGTTGGTGGGCATCGTTTACGGTCCTTAGCAGGCATCACCATTGTCAAATGGAGACACCTGAGGGGGGGACAGATGGTCTCTCATGGAAATCCAGGGGCAGTTACAGCTGGAAGGGTGCGGGGTGGGGAAGTTCCACTTCCAGTAGGCTTTTTGGTCAACCCCCACGCAAGGGCACAAGAAAACTGGGCATAACTGCACAGCCCCTTATGGAGATAATGTTGAGGGTGTAGGGGGTGCCTGGGGTGAGTTAACCTTCTGGTGAACTGGGCCTCCTGCGCAAGGTCACTCCAGTAGGAGGGTGGGACCTAGCATGATCTTGAACTCGGGCCAGTCATTGACCTTGCCATAGGCTCAAACAGGGATACATCAGAAAGATAATGTTGCTGATCACTTAGCTTATGATAGGAATGGCTATGTATTAGAAACATGTTAAGGATAGCCAAATGATATACTGTACATATCAATGTAATGGACCGGACTTTCTGCGTATTGTGTAAAATGGTGTAAATATTAACAATTTATGTTTTTGTTAATTGTTATGAATAAAATACAGCCAGGGTTTTACGACCCTTAACCCAAGCTTTGGTGTGTTGTTTACCTTCCTGCCTTGGGGGAAAAGGGCAGAGGATGTGTCTGCCCTATGGGGGGGGCCCAAAGGTTGAGGTAAAAGGAGGTTGTCTGACCAAGGGAGGGGGATTCGGCAGTACCTGGCCATATACCTAGGCAGGTCCAGGACTCAGGCATGCCGCCGAGTATAGCGGTCGCGCCGGTCCCCAGGGTACAGGCGGGGTCACCGCGCACAGGAAGTGATGCGGGCAGCTCCTGCCCCACGTCTCCAGTGATTGGACCTTGAAGCTGTGACCTGGAAGGGCAAGAAGTGCTTCCAGTCAACATAGGCAAAACGCTGCCGGGAAGCCGGTTCTAACTGGCTCCCCAGCCAATCTGGGGATAAAAAGGGCTGTGGAGTGGCAAACTGACCTCTTTCTTCACCACTCTACAGCCTGGACAGTTTATGAAGGTCTCCTGGACTGAGACCTCTGAAAAAGAGCTTTTATCCCCACCCACCATCCCCTGAGGCAGAGGTTTTTAATGTGTTGTTCTGTTTCACTTGTTTTTTTCCTAGTAGGTAATATAATCGATATTGTAATGATGCAGTTTTATTGTGCTAACCAAATTTTTCTTCTAGGGCGCTTTCTTGTCGTATTTTATGTTAAGTTAAGTGGCATCCTTGGTCGGGCAGTAAGGTCATAATTGGTGGGCATCATTTATGGTCCTTAGCAAGCATCACCATTGTCAAATGGGGACACCTGAAGGGGGGACAGATGGTCTCTCATGGAACTCCAGGGGCAGTTACAGCTGGTAGGCTGGAAGGGTTGGAGGGGGGAAGTTTTGATTTCGGTAGGCTTTTTGGCCAACCCCTGCACACGTGCCAGAGAGCAAGAAAACTGGGCATAGCTGCACAACCCCTTATGGAGATAATGTTGAGGGCGTAGGGGGTGCCTGTGGTGAGGTAACCTTCCGGCGAAGTGGGCCTCCTGCGCAAGGTCACTCGGGTAGGAGGTTGGGACCTAGCGTGATCTTGAACTTGGACCAGGCATTGACCTTGCCATAGGCTCAAACAGGGATACGCAGAAAGATAATGTTGCTGATCACTTAGCTTATGATAGGAATGGCTACGGGGAAGCCTGGGAACTCCACTTCACAAAGTTTTTTAACCCAAATCGCGTCTCACCACATGAACAAAGGGATGGAATATTAATTAATTTAGATACAGCATACCAACTTAGTTCCTCCCTGACTGTAAGTGAGGTTGAAGAAGCTCTATCAAAGGGTATCTCCTCGAAAGCACCAGGCCCAGATGGGGGTGCCCCTGGATTTATTTAAAAGCTATCACAATTATCTGGGCTCCGTTTTTGGTTAACGTTTTTAAAGCTTTAATAATGGGTCGTATTCCCTCATCATGGAAAGAGGCTGTAGTGGTGCCAATTTACAAAAAAGGTAACAGAAACGACTCTGCATGCTACTGGACCATTTCTCTAATTGATGCCACGTGTAAAGTGTTGGGGAGGGTAATTCTCGCACGTCTGGAATCTTGGGCTAATGCCTCTGATCTCATATCCAATACACAATATGGCTTCTGAAGGGGCATGGGAACAACTTAACAGTGCTTGAACCTGTCCTTGATCATGGGTAAGTACATGAAGGCAAGGAGGGGGTCAATCCACCTTGCCTTCATGGACTTATCCAGCGCATTTGACACAGTAGACAGGGGAAAGTTATGGAAGCTAATGGAAAAAATGGGTTGTGAGGAGCCCCTTAGCACGCTGTTGCGGAGGTTGCATGCCTCTACTACTGTTTCTATCCGCTATGGCCCTGGGGAGAGAAGACTAGGTTAATTGTCTCAACAGAGGGGGTCCGCCAAGGGTGTATCCTGGCCCCTTTTTTATTCCTTTTATACACAAATGGTCTGGAGGCTTTTCTCTTGGAGCAACAACTAGACTTTCCCAGCATAGGAGGGAAATCAGTACCCCTGCTGTCATACGTAGATGACACTGTCTTGATGGGCTTAACGGCCAACAGCCTCCAAAAAGCTTTGAATGCTTTTACTGATTCTATGTTGGCATTGGACCTGAAAGTAAATTTTAGTAAATCTTTTATTATGGTGTGCGGTCCCAAACAAACGAAAACAAGGAAATTTGTGGTGAAGGAAAAAACTATAGACAAGGTGCCCAACTTCACCTACCTAGGGAATGTTTTTAATAATAAATTAAACTGGGAGCAATTGATTGTGGCCAGAGTCCAACACACTAGCAGAACAGTGGAGGGACTGTTCTGCTTTGCCTGCAAGTTAGGTCATAAGCTAGTAGCGGAAATGATAACCCTATACAAATCTAAATGTCTATCAGTAGCTACCTATGGGGCAGGAGTATGGGGTCATCACAAAAGCAACCAGCTACAAACTCAGGAAAATGAATTTTTATAAAGATTACTAATGATCCCTGTTAGTTCTTACAATGCCTTTAGCCACTCGGAAGTAGGGTTGGATTTTGTAAGAGATTGAATAAATATTGCTCCCTTGATTCTTTGGGTAAAAGTGTGGACATCAGAGGACTTATCATTCTCAAGGAGTGTTCTCAGAGATTGTATGTCCCTTGAAAGGGCTCTTGCTATTCCCTGGCTCCGATATGTTAAGAAACATTTTATAAGATCGGGCTAGGGCACACTATGATAATCCCGACTGTATTCAACCTAATATAAAATTGATGATAAAAAATGCTTATTATGCCGAATTAGGTATGTCTAATCAGGATTATCATTCAAAATGGCCTGAAGTGAAGTTTGTCAAAAGAAGAAAACAGGTGACCCTACTCACTAAGGAACCAGGGTAATGATTATACAGGAAAAACAATGGTTCCTGTGGGATAATATAATCTATATTTGTAATACAGAAGCACAATCGCAATATAGAGGGTTAAATAATGGCAGAGGGCGAACGAACCACCAACACAAATGATTCAGTGTAACATATTTTGTAAATCTTCAAACAAAAATAAATATATACATTATATGAATCTTAATCAAAGAAACATTTGTGCATTGTGTCCCAAGTGAAACGGGAATCTGAACTTAAGTGACAATGTGCCACGCGTTTAAATACGTGCACCTCCAACCGCGAGCTCATTCTTCAAGTAAGCATCGAGGCGAACAGAACTGCTATGAGGTGAGGTCCCACTGACAGGTTTTAAGTTGGCTTTTTCGCAGGTTAAGCGCACCTTTTGTTAAACGCTCCGTTATATTATGTTTTTTTCTTTTAAATCGTTCATTACACCATCGCATCTTTTGCCACATTTATAAACGGACTGTTTTCTTCTTGTTCAACAGGCTCCCGCCTAGTTCAGTAATGCACACGTCGTAGGCCCATTTAGAATCACAACCAGTACCTCCCTGCCAACTCAGTTTGGTCTTTTTAAACGAGTACAGCTTTACAATCATCAAGATCTACTCCCTGGACTAAAGACATAAACATAAAGCCCCTTCTCTACAATCTGCTTAATCCAGCTCTCACGAGGCACTCTTCAACAGTGTGGTGACACTTACTTTGCAAGTTAAGGGGAGGTCATTAATACGGCCATCTGTGCGCGTATAAAATGAACAGTATCAAACTGTAGGTCGTAGGATCCTAATCAGTTAGCAGTGAATGATCTAGAAATGTAAAGTACAAAAATGGGGCTTTTAAGTTTTATTATATGTTTTTCTCTTTGTGGCTTATGTTTTCAATAAAAAAATAAAAACAGTAGTTAACCATCACACCGATTTACCAATAAGTTAACACAAACTTTAAACAAAACTTCTGAATATGGACAACCCAGTGCAGTAAACGGTAGTGGACTTTGAAAATATAAAACTACTGTAAAGGCACCTTCAGAGCCACTCAAAGCTGCCAGCTTGCTGGAACCCATAAACTGTGCACCTGTCTTTCACACCCTATCATCCAACACGCTGCTAAGTGCTGCCTCCCAGTGCACGAAAACTTCACCTCAGTGGCCATCACTCAGGGCCTGGAAACACTTCCTGCATGAATCCAAAACTAAGACAACGCTCTTCCAACCACACCGTGCCTATATGGCGTAGCACACTGCTCATGTAGGTAAGCTCGTCATTGCCACACAGCGGAGTAATAGCGCTATATTAATGTTGCAATACAATACCGCGCCAGACCTCTCGCCTTTGCTAATGCTTGAAGTGTCATGTAGAAAGGCAGTGTGACAGGTGTGTGCACTACCCCCCGTGGCTAGCAGGGGGCGCCCTGGGGCCGTTCTGCCGCCGCAGGAGCAGCCAGCGCCGTTTGTTGTGTTCAGTTCTGGGATCTCCAGGGGACCCAGGATACAGCCGAGATAACGAAAGAAGGCGCAGGGCAGACGGGGCTGCTGCACCTGACTGTAGTGGGGCTTCTGTCCCCTCCTCGGCGCCTGGGGAGCAACGGCCAGACGGGCACCTACGCTGAGGACAAGTTAGAATCAGAGAGACCCCGAATTTTGCAATCCTCAAGATCTGAGAGGCGCGTCGGAGGTGAGGGGAGACGGCAAGGTCTGAGGGTGGGAGTTTACAGCAGGGAACAGACAGCGGGAAATGGGGGTGAGAGACGCGCAAAGTAGAAACTGCAGTGCCCGTGAATGAGGGGCAGCATTTCTATGGCGAGGGCAGGGCGCTAGAGTGAGAGACCCTGGTCTGGGGGCAGAGCGACACTACAGGGAAGGGCAACTGGAGGTGGGGGGTGAGAGTCACAGCGGGGGGCAGGAACTGTCTGTGAGAGAGAGGGAGCCCTGTCATTTGAAAGGGCTTAGGGAAGGGGTGGGCTTACAGCAAAGGATGCAGAGCTGCGAGGCATACTAAGCCGCTGCGGGGCAGGTACTGTGCAGCACGGAGGGGCACCGAGCCACGAGGAAAGGGTATATACGCGTTCCTTCAAGATAATACCACACACAGAGAGACTGACTGGGACAGGCAGAGGCGGCCCTGGAGGCGAAGCCCTGGATGTGGCACTGAGCTCCACTAAGAGACACAGCCCTGGATGTGGCACTGAGCTCCACTAAGAGACACAGCCCTGGATGTGGCACTGAGCTCCACTGACAGGCACAGTCCTGGATGTGGCACTGAGCTCCACTGAGAGACACAGCCCTGGATGAGTACACTGACCAGCACTGGAAGAGCCTGCCAGGCCGGAGGACGCACTGCCCAGCGGTGGAGCCGCCCGCAGCCCAGTGGCCCGGGAGGAGGGGGACAGGCATGCAGGAGAAGGCGCCCGAGCTGCCGTAGCCCCTCTCTCACTCTCATCAGCGCCCGCTGATCCTGGCCGGGACCATGAAGGAAGGAGTGGAGTCCAAGGACCAGCAGCTCACGGTAAGACCAGACCCGGCCCATCACTGCTATTCCATGTTGTGTTAGTCTGCACTTCCCTACTCTAGCTATTGCCACATTACACTGTATAAGCAATGGAATGCTGGGGTTTTATTAGTGTGGCTGTGTTTTCCTTTCTGTGATCACGTATGTTGTCTGTACTCATGCATGTTTCCACTACTCTTGTATTTCTTTTCTGGACTCACTATGTTTTCTGTGTTCGTAATTCTATGCTCATGGGCTATAGTTCACATGTGTTTTCCGTGCTTGTGTGAATTTATGTACTCATTATGTTTTCTGTACTAGTTTGTTTTTAAGCTTGTATTTTGTAAATGCTCTAGCATGTTTTCACTTTTTATGCATACTTTAATGCCCCTCCTCATATATGTCGATTCACTAAAATCCCTGGGGTAGCAGACGTGACATCACACACCCTTTGACCTTATTGACATCAAAGGAAGTGACATCGTATGACTTTTGACCCTTAATCTTCCCAGAAAGTGATGTGACTTAACCATTGACATCAATGAAGTTACATTACAACTGTGTCATTAACATGAACATACAACACACATGTCTCTTTTGGATCCACCTGCATTGGGGTGCCGACATAATCTGAAAGTGGTGGGGTGTATGTGATCTAATGCTTGCCCTAAATTGTATAAGCAAACCAAATGAACCAGAGCTCTTTTGAATGGTTTCAGAGGGCAAGGAGATCTCCCCCACAAGAACATTTGAAAAAATGGGTAAAATAGTGCATTTTAAAGCACACTTTGTACATAAATCTGCTACAAAGCCATGAAGGGCCCTTGTTAAATATATAAGTCCTTTCATGGTGTGCCAAGCCAGTGAAACCTGACGTACCAAAGTATTTGACCCCTTTTTTTCAAAATGTGCTATAGTTACCCATTATGGCAAACATAACCTCCATTGTGCCAGGGCCAGCATTTTGCCATCTGTGCCCCCTATAAGCCATGGTTGCCCCCTTATTCCAACAGTTACATCTAATATGCCAGTGCTGGCATTTTGCTATTAATGTTATCCATGTATTTTTGTCGACCCTTTTGTAACAATTTACCTTTAGTGCGATAGGACCAGCATTTTGTCATGGTTGTCCCCCGCCTATATGCCACAGCTGCTGTCCTTTAGGGCTAGAATACCCTCCAGACTGCAAGCATGAGCATCCTTTCATGGGTGTCTCGTAACAAGAATTGCCTCCAGTGTGCCTGCGGCAGCCTTTTGTCATGGATGTCCCATACATCAAGTATCATCTCTGGCATACCAGGACCCTGTCTGTTAATATTTGCCTTCAGTATGAAAACCCCTTTATTTAGCAAAGGCCAAAAGCAGGCTTGCAAGCACACCCCATTCTCACTCACGCTAATATACGTTCACTAACTCACACTCATTCTCACCTACTCACTCTTACCCAACCATTGAAAAAGAGATAGTTGTTGTGTTGCAGCAAGAGACTCCTTGGGAGTGATAGTCAGGCAGATTACGAAAGAATAATAACAGGGGTGATGGTGATAATGCTCGTTTATTGGTTCTCGTGGCTCTTTTCAGTGCCAATGAGTTTGGAATATTTCTAGACTTGCAAGTTCTTTGTTTGCTGGTGTGTGTCCTCGTCTCCTGTGTCTATGACTTTGCACGTTTGTGTGCCCAAGCATGGACATCATTTAGAGGCCACCAAGGGTCCCAGCTGTGACCCCTGGCCTTTCCCTTGTAAGCCCTGAACCTTACTTTACGACCCCCGGCCTCAGAGGTGCCAAAATCAGTGCCAGGCACAAAGTGGCGGCTCATCCTTCTGGACGTCGGTTGGGGCTCCACTCTCTTTGAATTCTCTTCATTTTTGTATTGCACTATTGGTGAGTGATGATTCATTAAGCAATATTAGTGTAATAAGACAATGGAGTACAATTAGCTGCAATATGAGTTCATTGGCAGTTAAAGTAAGTAAAAAAAAAAACCTTTCAAGTGTATGTTGTCTGCGTGCTTTCTGGTGAGTGTGTTTATGTGAGAAAGAGAGTGTAAGTGTGAATTTGTGTCTGTGTGTGTGAAATTGAAGATCAAAGGGCCTGTAATGTCACTTCCGCTACCCCTAGCATTTTGGTGAATTTATGTTAATATGCCCATGTCCATGTGTGTTTTCGGTGCATGTATTTTTCAGTTCTGATTTGTGTTTTTGTGTTCACTTGTGTTTCGGTCCTCGTGTCTTTTGTTCCCTTTGACCTTCCCATGTTGAGTCTAGCACAGCCTGGCCAAATGTACACTTGTGTTTACTTCTTAAGTAAACACTTCTTTAAGGGGTTACTTGGAGGAGAGACAGCGCGTGCTGCCGTGCCGCGTGCAGGGATCAGACCCAGATTTACAGTCTCTTCTGCCAGTGCATCTCTGCTGCCGGCTGCGCAGGTCTCAAGTGTGCAACTGATAGTGGGAGATTTGCACAACCGCCCTACTGACTTGCAGAGCTCCTGTGTCGCCAGGTGGACTTTACCTAAACACAGTTCATGCCTGAGTGTGTGTGTTGTCTTTTTTTTGTACTGTATAATCCATGGCAGGGCTCAGCACACTTTCATCTTCTAATGCCCATGAAGGCAGATTGTGCATCATATCTTCGCAATGCGAAGGACCAGCAGGATGTGGGCAAGTCTCAAGAATCTGTGGGGCTAGCCCGAGACATAGGAACCAGCCTTAAAGTAGTAAGGGGCAGACTGCCTTTTTCCTGTGAAGGACTGGGTTATTCCAAGACCCAGCGGTGCCAGGGGACAACACCTGAAACCTTCGTGGGTTACCTGTTCTGGCGTACAAAACACAGAGACACGGGACACTTCCAGCGACGTCAAAGATCGGCGTTTATTTACTGCAGGGATACAGAAATCGCAAGAAGTACACAACGTGTAGGTTCTAGGAGACTGCTTCGAATTGCAAAAGTGGATCGCTCCTTTTATACACATTTTTGCCATTGCACAACATGGCAAACAAAGGTTACAACTCAGTTCCCACAATAAACTTCAAAAGAGTCGCGTTCATGTTTCAGGAGGCCGGAACATAATTACAGCAGCATTGCCGGTTCCCAACTGTAAAAACATATTATCCCCACAGTTAAACACATTCCATTCTGACTGTAAACACATTAGGAGAAGGGACAGAAACAGATGTAAGGAAAGAACAAGGATGCACGACAGATTGGAAAAGAGTGTTGGGAGTAATAACGGAAACTTGATTACAGGATCAAAGACCTCGTGACCAATGCATGCACGACTGAAACAATAGACCAGCACGGTAAGATGAGCCTTGAGCGGGGCCATCTGCCTTTGTCGTGTCATTTCCTCTATCATAAAAGTCACCCTCAAAGGAACACGTGTCCTTAGTGTAAGCCTGGGAATCCCAGGGTCAGAGAGCGGACAAGGTCCGTTCGCTGGCTACTTGAGGGCAAGAGACAAAATGGATGCCGCATCTAAAATGGAACCCGAAGGTTCGGATGGACAAACCCAAAAATGAGACGAACCATACGTGGTTGCGTAGCGAAACCACGTACACCCACTAAACTCGTCATTTGCGGTTCGTAGATACCAAACTCATCCATATTCGACCACACCTAAAAAGTGTCGTTCCGTCTCGCACGGAACCTCAGACGCTCCTTTTGCCCTCATGTAGGCAAGCACTAGTCGAGATCGGAATCAACGTCAATATTCATCAAATCGTTCAGCTGCTGCTGGAACATCATTCTATCCATCAATGTCTCCTTGGTAACAGATGGCCGTCTTATACACGTTGTAGCACACAGGCCACCTAAGGCAGGACCACACTGCACACAAAGACAACACGTGAATAGAAACGTTACAACAACCCCTACGATCATCAGAATCTTCCAACCCCAAGTGGATATCAGGCCCCATAACCATCCTAGAAGTGTCCAATTACCTTCGTCCACGTGTATGGACTCGGAGATCTTGTGCAACTTCGAGATGGCTTTGTAAACAGTTGGAGCATTGTCAGGAATGAAAATGCAACAGCTCGAATGGATAACTTTACACACACCACCTCTATCTGCAAGGACAACGTCTAGAACCATACGGTTCTGCAACGTCATGAGTCTATCCGCCTGAAGTTCGGCTGTTAAATTACCAAGAGCACTCGCAGTTATGTTAGCAGTCGACTCGACTACACGGGTCAACTGTCTGAGGTTCCTACTATTAACCATAGGTCCCCAAAACGGCAAGAAACCCTTAAAGAAGTCTCCTGCTTCCTGACCGGCAGTGTCCTCTTTGCTAATAACGCCTCTCACAATTCTAGTCTTGTGATAGTCTGAGGCAACCGTAAAAGTCGGTGGTAAAAGATTCGCAATATAACAGGTACCCGAGAAATCACGGGGTAACCATGTATATGCACGTTCATAACATACGAAATAAGTACCCTTGGCAGTCAGAAAAACAGGGGAAGAGAGCATCGGTAGGACATATGTGTCAGTACAAGCACTGTTCCCAAGTTGTGCTCTCGGATTTCGACCCAAACCTTTCAAGCAGAAATTACCGAGGTGGGGTACGATCCATATTGGGGACGAACTCTTGAGCTGTCTATCACCCACTGACGTACTATACTCAGCCTCACTCAGATCCTTATAGGCCTGCACCTCTTCATCTGGAATAAGCGATGCATCAAAAACATCTCTATCTAAATCCGCAATCGCTATCGCCAAAGGCTTGTGGTACGGACCAGGACCAAAGCTTGCAGAGCGTGGCTCTCGACTGGGGTAGGAGTCTAGTGCACTACGGAACATAGTTTGGAATGCTCGAGCTGAACCCTGGGAGCTGTAAGGAAGAACCAAATACGGAATACCCCTATCCATGGTATGTGGCATTAACCCACACACCCAACAGTTGGTAGTATTCATCACCAACTGATGCTGATGTAGGAGTTGAACAAAGGAGTTATTCATGAATTCCGCACGTCTAACCTGTTCATGTTGAGGCAGGAGATGAAAAGAATGTGGAGAAACGGTAGTAATAGAGCTTAGTTTAGGAGAAAGAGTAGGTGAAACAGAAGGCAATAACGACTGTATTCCAAAATACACTCCGCCCACCAATAGCATAGATACAGTCAGAAACAGTAGGAATACCTGAAACAGAAAACATTTTGTTCGTACAATCTTATGCAATTTTGATCTTTGCGCCGACATCCTTTCTACTTCCAACAGCTTAGAGAATGCCATCCTCTAAAACCGTCCGTGACGTACTTGACGCACTTCGTTCTGAGTAGCGATTATCAATTCCCAGGAGTTCCCAGGAGTCGACAAAAGTAACCGACCTAGTGTCAGAAACCTGCTAAACAGAAAGGAGTACCCGCACGGCCCTACAGTTAACCCGGATGATAGGTTTTCTCAACACTCAGCTTTAATACAAATCTCTTAGCTGTAAAAAGGCACATAAAAAAAACTCAAAAAGAAAGGATGTAATTGTTCGTAATGTTCGTAGCACCAGTAAAGGAAAATATAAAACAACATTTTATTAGTCCTTGCTACGTGGACGAAGAAAGTATCGATTTCTTCCAGGTCGAGTCTGCTCTACAAACAATTGTTCAGCTGGTGAAACAGTGTTCGGTGGAGTGGACGACGATTCAGACCTTGAGTTCTTTACGACTGATGACTCCACAGGTATGTCTAGCAGCGACAAATTGTCTCCTACAGGTTGAGCATCACTAAACGGCACAAAGCATAAAGGGGTCTCAGTTTCCGTTGCCGCAATCCCAGTTCTCACCCAACCATCTGTTGGTAAGGGGATTGGTACTTTTTTCGTGTGGCCGGCGTGTACCCAGTTCTTTCTGCCTTCCAACCGAACTGCAGTCCTCGTTGTTAATAACACTTGAAAGGGACCCACAAATCTTGGCTCCAAGTTACGTTTTCGGCCAAAATTTCGGGTAACGACCCAATCACCTGGGCGGAGCCGATGTCCAGGACCCTCTGTCTGTGCCGGTAGAGCTTCAAAGACCTGTTGGTGAATTAACCTTAATTTAGTAGTCAGATCATGAAGATAATCAATTAGCATTGGATACTCAAGACTATCAAAGGCCTTAGGTCTCGGGACTCCCCAAATGTTCGCAGGGCGGCCGAACACAATCTCATATGGGCTGAGCCCTACTCGAGAGTGTACAGTCGCTCTGGTTGATAGGAGAGCCAGAGGCAAGGCATCAGGCCATGATAGACCAGTCGTAGCTTGTATCTTTGCGAGTTTCAGCTTCAGGGTACCATTGTACCCTTCAACTAAACCCGCTGCCTGAGGATGATTAGCGCTATGGAATTTCTGACGAATTCCAAGGCCCTTACATACACTCCGCATCACACTTCCCACGAACTCACTTCCATTGTCTGACCACACAATCCGTGGCATTCCATACAGAGGGAAATATTCCTTCAGCAGGATTTTCGCTGTGGACAGGGCAGTGTTATCCTTAAGAGGATAGGCCTCGATCCATCTGGAAAACGCACAAACCACAACTAAAACGTACTTCAGATTATTGCATCTCTCCATATGGATGAAATCCAATTGGATAACTTCAAAGGGGCAAACAGGGGGAGCAAAATGACCAGGTGGAGTGGGGGTGCCCTTGCCAGGATTATGCATCAAACACACCATGCAATTCTTAACCACTCTCTCAGCACACTTAGCAATACCATCATTCTTCCATACAGGGGACAAGAACTTGCATATCCCTTTCGCACTAATGTGTGACAACCCATGAGCCATCGTCACGACAGCTAATACATACGCATCCGGTAACATCCACCTCTGACGTTCCGTCAAGTCAACCCAACATCCATGCATATCCAACTTTCCCGTGCTTTCTTTCCACTTGGTCTTTTCAGCTTCAGTAGCCTCGTTCTGAATTGCTTTCACACTCTCAACAGTGTCTTCACACATACCAGTTTCCGTCGACCATCTCGCTGAACTTGTCACATACATTCGAATTGCAAGATTCTTAGCCGTTTCCTTGGCAATCTCGTCCGCAAATGCATTACCACGACCAACATCATCCGTCACTTTTCGATGCGCACTGCATTGAACGATCGCCACCTGTTTAGGCAATGTAAGTGCATCCAAAAGATCATTCACGAGCTGCCCGTGTTGGATCTTCGTACCATGCGATGTCATAAATCCTCTTTCTCTCCACAATCGACCAAAACTGTGCGCAACGCCGAATGCATACTGACTGTCGGTAAACACATTCACTCGCTTTCCCTTAGACAAAACACATGCTCTTGTCAATGCAATCAACTCTGCCGCTTGCGCTGAACTCTGATTCAATCTCGCAGTTTCCACAACCGTGCTCAACGTCACTACAGCATACGCGGTCGTCACATCGCCATTCGGCAATTTAAAACAGGAACCATCAACATACAAAGTACCATCGGGATCTGTCAATGGAGTGTTTTTCAGGTCCACACGACCCTTTGTTTCTTCCTCAGTTCGTAAATAACAATCATGTGGTGGTACATCATCTGATTCCATATTAGTCGGCAACAATGTCGCCGGATTCAGTACATTACAACGCTTGATCTGTATATGACTTGCCAAAAGGGTCAGCTCATACCCAGACAACCTCGCACTCGTCAGATGTTGAGTTTTTGTCCGATTCAAGAGAGTGTCAACTGCATGCGGAACCATCACTATGAGCATATTATCCATGACCAGACCTGCGGATTGTCGAATAGACGCCGCAGCTGCCGCTGTCGCCCTCAAGCAACTTGGCAACGCTCTAGCTACCGGGTCTAAGGTCGAGGAAAAATATGCACATGGACGCTGCTTACCACCAAATGGTTGCGTCAAAACACTCAACGCACAACCTTCCCTCTCGTGGACATATAATGTAAATGGCTTACTGTAATCAGGAGTACCTAACACAGGAGCCGAACACAACGCATCACGTAGTTCAGAAAAACTTTTCTGACATTCTTCCGTCCATGGCAAAGGAGTCGAAACGTCCCTGCACGTGAGAGCTATCAATGGCTTCGCTAACAGTGAAAAATTTGGAATCCACTGTCTGCAGTATGACGTGATACCTAGAAAGGCACGCACATCTCTCTGAGTTGTTGGCACAGTCATTCGAGCAATTGCTGCAATTCTTTCAGGGGTCAACCTTCTTCCCGCCTTTGACAATAAGTGACCTAGATAGGTTACTTCTTGACAACAATATTGCAGTTTAGAAGGTGACACCTTGTGATGCAAGTCACAAAGATGCTGTAACAGTGATACTGTAGTAGTCTTGCAAATCTGTTCAGTGTCTGCAGCTACCAACAGATCGTCAACGTACTGAATCAAGGCCGCACCAGTTGGCAGCACGAACGCATCAAGTTGACTCTTAAGAGCTTGACCGTAGATCGATGGACTCTCACAGTAGCCCTGAGGTGCACGTTTGAACCTGAAGCTACGACCACCTAATGAGAAACCGAATAAATCTCTGCTGTCCTCAGCAATCGGAATGCTAAAGAACGCATTCTTCAGATCGATTTCCGAGAACCAAGATGCAGAGGCTGGAATCAGAGTCAGCAAAGCTGTAATGTCGGGTACCACGGGAAACTGTGGAACAACAATTTTATTTACCTCCCTTAAATCAATAACTAGACGGTACACAGGAGGCTTGGAGGGATCAGTTCGCTTCAAAATAGGCAACACAGGACTATTACAAACGTTACCTCGTGTTTCCTCAATGACATCTTTATCAATCAAGTCGTAAATAATCGCTAATAGTGCTCGTTCACCATCAAGGGAGATACGATACTGGGGTATGCGCGGCAGTCGCACGTTGAATTTCAATTGAACGACATAAGGTGGTATATCCAGCAGGCCCACATCATTGGGACCTGTCGCCCACAAAGAAGCCGGAAGAGAACTCAATTCCGGTGGGAGCTTATCAATCGACAAATACATAGGAGAGATCACTCTCTGACCCAATGTAAGCTCCACTCCCGCAGGAGAGCAATACAAAGTCGCATGTAACCGTTTCAACAAATCCAAGCCCAAAAGATTCTCACCACAACCAGTAGTCAAAATCAAAGGAGCTTCCAACTCATGAGACCCAATTGTAAGGGGCAAAGGGCTAGAAACTGGATTGCTAACGGGGGCGCCGGAGAATCCAACGGAAACGTTCATTAAGCCAGACGAAGGCGCGCCAGGGAGTTTCGAATGCATGATGGAACTTTTCGCTGCACCAGTGTCCAACAGAAAAGGCTCGACTACGCCCAAAGTGGTAACTGCGACATAAGGCCCTCTCTGATCAACCGGAACTGATACTTCTCCCTTCCTCTGTCTACGGCTGTCCTAGTAGATACCGTCCGCATCAACATCATGCCCGACATAATAGTCATCCACATGATACTGTGCAGTTCTACCAGACGAGAGATCGCGTCGATCGAAACAATTTTGCGAGTCTGAGGAAGTGGCAAGACGCTCAGTCTGATTCTGAGTAACACCGCGACCTCTACCACGTGAAGCTTGTTGAGGACCACTACGACCTCCTCGAGCCGAAACACCATTGTTCCGGTCACGTAAAACTAGACAATTAAACTTCAAATGGCCCTCACCCCGACAATATGCGCATTGATTATACCCCAACACAAAGCGAGGTGCAGAAGAGTCATTACGCAACTGTGATCTAGAAAACTGCGATTGTGATCGATTTGGCTGTTGCGAGTTATAATTCGAGCGCGGAGGATACGCTTGCTGCAATAAGACCTTAGTTTTAAGATCCTTCGTTTTCTTATCTGCGCGTTCGCTTTCTTCCTTCTCTCTGTTTTCGTAGTACTGGGCCGTAGCTAATATCTGAGCAGTGGTAGAAACAGCCCACGAACTTTCAGAATTTTTCAGCTTGTTGCTGAGTTCAGGCAACAAATTCAATACGAATTTATCAACGAACAACCGCTGACCTCCCTCAGCGCTCATGTCCTGGCCACTATGATCAATAAATGCCTCCTCAAATCTCGTAAAGAAATCGGAGACACTCTCATCCCTCTTTTGTTTGCACGCAGACAACTTGTCCCAATTAACGCGTATTGCTGGCATAAGTGTCTTCATAAGGGTAATTATCCTCTGGGGCAAATCCGCAATAAGCTGTTCAGGTTTAGCCCCACCAACTTGCTGGGCGTCTGCCGCCGCAAGAGCAGCCCAGTCACCGCCTAACTCAGCCGCGTGATTCTCGTGACGGATTTTCGCCCAAATCGGCTGAGGCACTACATTGCCAAACAACATGTCAATATCGGCAAGGTTCATAACGGTAGCATCCACTAGTTGGGACAACTCCTTATAATAACCTGCAGGATTTTTACGGGGGTCAGGCAAGGTTTGCTTTACCTGCAAAACTTCCGATCGCTTCCAAGGGAGGTGTATCCAAACTCTCTGAAAACGTGCTGGAATAGCAGGATTAGCATTAGGATCACCTGGCATCCATACTGGGGGAACTTCCCGCATAGGATACTGACCAGGTTTTGCCATCCACTCTTCCGTCTCGTCTTTAAACAATGCTCGAGTTTGCACTGTACATCGAAAAGATAACAGACGCTCTAGAGCACATCGAACATTATCACCTACAATCACACCAGTCGTAAATTGATTCTGGAGCTCAGAGACCTCGGGCGGTACATTATCCACCGCATCATTATCCCACTCTACTCTCAAAGATTTACACATTTCCTCGAACACGAATCTTTGTGTGGGCGCATTAAACTGAGAAAATGTCTCAAACACTATACGCGAAGTGTACTTCACAGGATGGCGAATCCATTTACGCGCCATTTGTACCAACGACTCACGTTCCCTACCATCAGGAATCTGACTGCGCCTCTGAGCAACATCGGAAAGAGTTGACCCGAGTATTGGCCCAAAAAGCGGAGAATAGAGAGTAGCAACAGCATTAAAGAGACGGCTACGAACAGAAGGAGAAGAAGAAGAAGGTACAGGAGCAACAACAGTAGGAGTAGAAACAGTAGTAGTGGACGGGGTAACAGGAGTAGCGGTAACAATAGGTTGAGGAGGGACTGGCAAAGGAGCAGTAGGAAGGAGAACTGGTAAAGGAGGATGAACAATCTGCGGATTCGGGAGAGCAGGAGGAACGACGGGCTGACCTGCAGCCGCCAGAACGGCAGGTTGAGGAATAGGAAGAATCACAGGACCCACAGTACCTGGAGCATAGGGAGGTGGCGATTTCAATAAATAAGACAATAGCGAATCCTCTATCACTTCCTCTCCCGTCTTATCAGAATTAGACGGTAACACCGGATAACATTTATCCACCGCCATATGATGAAGTCGAGCACTGACTTCCTGCTCCTTCTCATCTTTATCTCGCTGATACTGTTCTGCATTTCGCATCACCGTAATAACATCTTCTCTCTTATTTTTCTTAATCTGTTTGATTTCTTTCTGCTTGGCCTCTTTGCGCCATAACCAGAAGGAATCAAACATGGCCGGCCTAGCCTTCTTTTTAAACAGTTTAGCCTCAAGATTATCTAAGACGGCAGTTTCGAAACTACCATGTGATGGCCAACTAAGAACACCATCATTTTTAGTGTAACGAACCCAATATTCATTATATACGATTGGACCTACGCCATGGCGACTATAGAGCTCATAAATTGGAGTTCCAACCGGAGGTATCGGACATGAATCCTCCAACCGGGAATCCATGCTGCAACATTTAAAGAAACCAAACAAAGTACTACGGCCAGGCATCGTGCACACTAACCGAGTTTACAAACTTCGAGGGCTATCGAATTAATGATGTCCTCGCACAAAAAATGCAAGACCCTCGGTTTTTGGCAATTGCAATCGTCAAATAAAACCCAACAACTACGAACCAACAACTAAGAACCACAAATGCAATGGAACCATGCAAACAACAGGGTAACTCTGGGAGCGACCCACAAATACTTAACTGAAAGAGCAATGGCGTCACCAGGAAGGCCCGTCTATCGTCTCGCCGTACAAAGGACTACGCCAGGCGCCAAAGCAGGTCGACAGTCAGGGCATCAGTCCATCACAGCCGTCTGGAAGCGGGAATCTTCGCGGGAAAAAACTTCGGGCCACTTATTTCGACAACTGGATCGATGAAGCGGGGTGCACCTTCCCTCGGAGATTTCACACGAAGTTCCTCACGATTGTCGGGCTTTGGACCGGTACCGCTGATGTCGCCCGACGTTGGGCGCCAACTGAAGGACTGGGTTATTCTAAGACCCAGCGGTGCCAGGGGACAACACCTGAAACCTTCGTGGGTTACCTGTTCTGGCGTACAAAACACAGAGACACGGGACACTTCCAGCGACGTCAAAGATCGGCATTTATTTACTGCAGGGATACAGAAATCGCAAGAAGTACACAACGTGTAGGTTCTAGGAGACTGCTTCGAATTGCAAAAGTGGATCGCTCCTTTTATACACATTTTTGCCATTGCACAACATGGCAAACAAAGGTTACAACTCAGTTCCCACAATAAACTTCAAAAGAGTCGCGTTCATGTTTCAGGAGGCCGGAACATAATTACAGCAGCATTGCCGGTTCCCAACTGTAAAAACATATTATCCCCACAGTTAAACACATTCCATTCTGACTGTAAACACATTAGGAGAAGGGACAGAAACAGATGTAAGGAAAGAACAAGGATGCACGACAGATTGGAAAAGAGTGTTGGGAGTAATAATGGAAACTTGATTACAGGATCAAAGACCTCGTGACCAATGCATGCACGACTGAAACAATAGACCAGCACGGTAAGATGAGCCTTGAGCGGGGCCATCTGCCTTTGTCGTGTCATTTCCTCTATCATAAAAGTCACCTTCAAAGGAACACGTGTCCTTAGTGTAAGCCTGGGAATCCCAGGGTCACAGAGCGGACAAGGTCCGTTCGCTGGCTACTTGAGGGCAAGAGACAAAATGGATGCCGCATCTAAAATGGAACCCGAAGGTTCGGATGGACAAACCCAAAAATGAGACGAACCATACGTGGTTGCGTAGCGAAACCGCGTACACCCACTAAACTCGTCATTTGCGGTTCGTAGATACCAAACTCATCCATATTTGACCACACCTAAAAAGTGTCGTTCCGTCTCGCACGGAACCTCACCTGCACTATGCCTGCATGGTCTAAGGCCAGGGTTCTTGGAAAAACAAGTCAGGCAAAGGCAGTGCTTTCCCTGGGCAGACCTAAGCTGCAATATCCAGTAGACTCAATCCGTACACTCTGCTGGCTGGAGCTGCACTCAGAGGGGTTGAATTTGAATTTGTCCAAGATAGGAAATGACACCCATTTACTAATATTGTTTATTCAAAGGCCTCAGCTGAGAGGGAGAGGTAGAGTGGGAAGGATCCAAAGGCACTTGGAAGGGAAGTTAACTGATGCAGTCAGACATAAAAAGTGTATTTCACAAAGCTCACAGGTCAGAGAAGAGCTGGGTTAAAGTTGAACTACCAACCTGCAGTCCTAGACGAAATAATGGATTCAGTGTAAGTCTCCTTCCTCCACATTGTTTTTGTTTTACCCTGAAATTTCATACAGTACTAATTATAATTAGGGCTATTGCTCTGGGAGAAAATTCAAGAAGATCAGGAGTATGCCTCCTTATGTAAACTAGGAAGAGCAAGGGTCCCTGGGATCCAATAAAAGTGCAGGGCATCCATGGAGGGGAGGACGGCAAGCAATGCTTAATTTGAGCCGGTGGTTCCGGTGCTCTGCGACGGCACTCAATTGTCAACACCGGCACTTAAGAGAGTCCCCCACATGGTGGCACTGTTTGTCTAATTTAGAGACGAGCACAGCAACAGTTTTTTATTAATTCAATATGTGTTAAACATGATTAATACTTCCTGCTAAAGCCATTCTTATTGCTTAGGGGGCCTTTATTATCTGAATTGTCACAACTGGGAGGGTTTGATGGTTAGTAATTGGGTTGTTACTATAGTTGGCAGCGCTGACAGTGGCAGTGGGCAGGGCAGGCGGAAGTGTCTTCCTGATGAGGACGCTGGCACTTATTTTTTCGCAAATGAAGTGCTGACAGCAGGGTAACATAAGGCGGCTGATTCACTCTTGCGCTGCGAGGGCAGGAACGTACCAAGTACCTTGTCTCTTACTTGCATGTGCAGAGTGCCAGTCTGACTTGGGTCTGCGTCATGGCCTGACTAGGGCTCACCCAGCAGGTGCTTGTTTGCCTTCGAGAGCCTGAGAGGGGCTTGGAGCATGAACCCTTTATCAAGAGTTTGGCTTCCTTTGGACTAGCAGTAGTAGGTGGAATCTTGGTCTTTTAAAATCTGTGTTGTTTCTAAGCTCTTCCACTTCCTCCCGCTTTCATGAAGCCTGTTTATTCAGCAATAGGCAATGTCCCGGCCTTTAGAAAATAAATAAATACATATTTACATACAAACACAAATAAAAAAACTAAAGTGGTGAATGCCTACTTACTCTGCTATCAATTCCCATTCTTGTCCTTTTGTTATCCTTTACTCATTTTGCAGCATCTTTGCCTGGTGCATGTGCCGTATGGATTACTGGGCCTTCTCTGAGTACCCCCATTTTGGTGCTCAGGCACACAGCATCCCACTGCCCCAGAGGTAAATTAGATAGTTCTAATTCTAATGTGCACGCCTGTCTCACATACCTACACTCATCACACCACCAAGCTCAGCGTCCTGTAACCTGATATCCGCACCTTGGTGCTCATCACTCACAACATGAAAACTCTTCCCATATAGCATCAAAACTAATACAATCTCCTCCCAACTGAACTGGACGCTCCATTCAGTCACCAGAGAAAAAAAGTGTTTCCTGCCACCTGTAACTTCCAGGACCAGCACCTGGGATCAATGGCCATCTGTTGTGACTTCAGGAGCCCCACTGGGATACAGCACCCATCATCCCCACCACACAATGGTGGTGACACCTTTTCAGTGAACAGAGAGGGGGGATATCCAAGGGCCTGCTGGGCACAATCTTGATTTGTTATTTTCATCTTGCTGATAAGCGTAGTTGTTGGTTTGAATCACGGCAGTGTAAGGTTGAGTTTGCTTAGATTGCCTTAGAAGTATGGTGTGCCAAAGGACTTTCACGGCCATCATTCATACCCCCAAGGTGATTAATCCGGAGAGAGGGGGACCACTCCGTCATGAGCACACGGCGCCCGTGGCTCATGACGGAGTGGTTCCGTCATGAGCACGGAACGGGTTAAATGACTTATGATGGATGGGCTTTCAAATGGGGCCTCAGAGCTGGGATGGCTGGGCTTATGTGTTGTGAAGTCGAGACTTGCGATGCATGTGCTTGTAGGCTAGGTAGATTTGAGAGGGTTTCTAAATGCATTTTATGTTCCCTAGCTGAGTCTTCGGGTGGATGGCAATGCAAATTGAGTTGCTGTAAAGGTTGTAGTAGCTTGTCTTGTAGGATAGCCAGGAAAAGGTTGGCTTCGTAGTTATTTCAGAATAGTAATGTATAGAATCATAAGTTGAGGATCTTTGAATGATATGGTGCTCTGCCATATAAGTTGGGTTTTTGTTAGAGTTGTGATGGTAGCTTTATAAGTCGGTTATTTTGGAATGATATGATGGATTGGTCTCCTCAGATTTGGGTTGGATGACCTTGTATTCTGTAGGATTTATAGATAAGGTAGTTGCAATGGGTGGTCTTGAATGTCCAGCAGCCTGATGTTTCATGATGGGTGTCCTTATAGATCAGAGGGTTGTTGGTGTCCTATATAGTTGTGTAACACCAAGAACTGTTGTGAATGTCCTTTTAGATTGCATAGCCTGGGGAAATTATTATGTTTGAGGTATGGGAAGCCATGAATAATGGGATGTATGACCTTAATGGTTGGGTAGTTGTGAAAGTGTTGTAGGTGTCCTTCTGTAATGAGGGTTTTGGTGGGTGTCATTTTAGCTATTGTTAGGTCAGAGAGCAGTTCTGGATGACTTTCAAGGTTGTCTAGCTCCAAGAGTTCAGCAGATGGCTTTGAACAATTTGCCAATTACTAGTTGTCATGGGTAGCCTTGTAGACTGAATAGCTCAAGAGATGTGCTTGCTTGTTTGGTAGCTTGCAAATTTGGGTTCGACCGCAGGATTTGATGTATGATCACAACATAAGTTGGGTGTTCTGTGCTTCACTGCTTACAGTGAAACGAGCTTGTTTTCAGAGAAATCAGTCCGAATGTTGTTTCCCTAATTGAGTATGCTTTATGTCTGTAGCCACACTATTGTGCAAATATTATTCAAAGGGTGTTCCATAGGCTAGGGCAGACGTGAGTGACTCCTTGTTGTGTTTTAGTACTAGGGTCAAGGACTGACATTGTTCTTCTTTCATAATTGCGGTAGTGCTCAGCATCATCGTACATTGAGCTGTGGGTGCCTTTGTTTCAGGAAGTACCATCCATGCCCCATTGGAGTTGATGGATATTAGTTCCTCCATCGCTCTATAATCGAGAAACTCTCTCCATTGTCCATTCCTGCAATGGCGTTTCCACCTTCATACCTGAGCCTAAGAGGTCACAGCACCTCTGCTGAACATCTGGTCATGTTCAGAATTGTTCGTGAGAGCAGAATTTCGTGAAGAAACTGGGAATCACCTCCTAAACTGACAATGTGCTGCCAAAGGTGCTGTGTCACGTGAGCGCATCACCTGTCGATACAGTTGATGTCTTGTGACTTCTGTGGCTAAATGTGCCTACTACAGAAATCTGTGTGTAACCTGCAGGCCAGAGGTTTGAATCCTGGTGGTTCTACCTCACGCAGCCTTAATAAGTACCTGTCGAACTGGGTAATAAGACATGCTATTTGCGGCAGCAAAGCACGCTAATTGTTATCATTCTCTGACTGCGCTGTTAGAAGGCGAGCGGCTCCAGACTCAGTCTCTGCTCAGTCTTGGCATTGGCTCCCCTCCTCTGAGGGTGTGCTAATTGGATGTGTGTGCGACAGGGCTCCAGGGGACCAGCGCCGACCTCCCGTTGGGCGAGGACGTATCCTAGGTGCTTTTGCTCAAACACATTTGCCATCTAGCAACTTTCCTGGTGTTGCCACGATAAGGAGGCAACATGCTGCTACATTCAAGAACCCACACTGTGTCTTTTTGGAGAGCTTGTGTAGAAATGTCCTATAAATGCATTTCTATAGCCACAGTTCGGCGCCGAAAGGCATTACTGTACGGATAGCATGCTCTGCCCTGGAGGAGTGCTTGGAAATTCTCCCCTAAGACACAGTCTCACCATATTTGCATTTTGGTACTTACAGTGTTGTTTTTCTCTTGGTCTGGGAGGTCTAGACGCGTGATTGCTATTCTAGGCATCAGAACTGGCCAAAGCACTTGGTATAAGTAATCTTGACTTGAAGTGCCACATCAAGGCGCTAGGAGTTTGCCATGTATCAGGGTGATACAGGGCTACATACAGGGTGCACTTGACAGCTGATTTACTTTTGAGGTCACTAGTGGCATTGTCGCCAAGACGAGGAAGGGGCAGAAATGGTTCTAAGTTCATGATTAAAACTATCCCTTTTAATAAGTATCCGACAGTGCAGTGCTATAGTGTGACTTATTAAAGTCTAAGCTTCTACATGTCAAAGAAATACACTTGTTTGAATTTTGAGGAAACGTGATCGTATTTTACGTGATGTTTGTTGCATGATTTACATGGCAATTCTTTTTCAGAGCTCGGCTCGTAGAGCCGAGATAGATCCTTTGGCTTGGCTCTGGCTCGGCTCTCCCTGTTACTTTGTTGGCTTGCCAACCTCTAGTCTAGTCAGCTACCACAGAGAGTAATGCCCTCTGAAGACTTCTGCGTCACACAGCACCATTAGTGAATAACACATAAAGAGGGCAAGAGCCCGTTCTGTGTACCCTCTCCTGACTGCTGTCAACTACCAGACCTCGCGTGGTTTCCAGATTTTCCACTGTTCTCTACTCTTGTTCCCTTGAAACTGTTACATTTTGGGTCTTTTAATTCACCAGCTAATGTGGAGGACTCTTCTGGGCATTGTCTTCTCTTTTTGTGAATTCATATTTCCTATGGTTGCTCGTGTCTCTCTGCCAAGCGCTTCGCTATCATTTATGCAGCAGGTGCAGTGGCGCCGGACATGAGAGGCCCTTCTGCACCCCAATTATGTCTCTGTTTACCCAGGGAAGCTTTTTCCTTTCTTGCAGTATGGTCCATGCTTCCCTTTGCTATGTTGAAGCTTCCCGCTTCCATAGTGTAATTTCTAGTTTTATTAATATTTATTTGCTATAAGATGCATTCTAGAGACTGTCCATTAATAACGCGTCTGTTTGATTTGGCAACCCTCTATTGACCGTACAGTCCCTTCCTGCATTGCATACAAACTGCTGCTGTCTGATTTGAGAGTTGGCGTTGTGCACGCGCAGAATGCCATGTGTCGCAGTGAAGTTAGCTAAATAGTGCCACATGTTATATATGCTATAGGGCAGCCGTTCTTAACCTTTTGTTTTCTTGGGCCCCTAACTGAAACACTACTGGAAGCTGGAGACCCCCGCCGAAAAATTTGTATGATTTTAATCTCAAATTAATACACAAAAATACAGAAACATGTATAAAACAAACAAATACACAAATGCTATATTTCGTTTCACTATAAAAATGTAGAAGTCGAAATTTTAAAGGGAAGATTTGGAGCTTTTCAAAATGTTGTTTTATTTCTAAAGGACAAAGCAATATACTAGCCTAGCATATCATGTTGTCTTTTTTGCATGGTCTATTTTTTTCTGCACAAACATATGCTTCAGTTCAAGCCACCAAACGTCCATACTAGATTCCGTTTTCTGTCCTTGCTCTGCTCCCACGAATCAAGATAAGGATAACATTATGTTTTTCAGCCTCCAATTTCAAATTCCTCCACATTTACACTGGTTGAAGTATTCCTATGTTGCTTCTTATGTGTATATACATTATTAATCTGCCAATAGTATTTAATGTTCTAAACATTTGAGGACCACTGAGTAGGCGCCATGGACTCCCAATAGTCGTCAAACGATGGACTAGGTATAATTAAATAAATAAATAATACCTATTCTCTCATCTGTCTGCTTCCCCCCCTTCCTCACCCTGCCCCGCCCCACCGTCTCACCACGCTTACCTGTGCAGGACGCCGCTGATCATTAGAATGCTGAACAAGGTTTGCTTTTCCATAATTTTGTTTTTGGTGATACAACTGAGAAATTACCACTGACCCATTGAAGTGGAATTTCATGTTTAACAAAAGTTTCCTCTTATTTCTTTTTCGTCTCTTTTACTTTAATTGAAGTGCGAACTTTGTGCAGAATCCCTATTCCCTCAAAGAAACAAAGTGCAGTAACAAGAAAAGCATTCGGATGAGCCAGCCACCTTGTACGTTGCGAGGGACTCTGGTGGGCTTTTGTGCTTGCGATGTCCTATGTTCTGCCTACACTGGATGGTAGCTAGAAGGATCAACAGTAGCATGTCTCACCTACTGTATATAGAATGATGGACACATGCCTGCTTCTGAAAGCAAAACTGCTATCTTCTGGTTTTTTTTTTTTTTGTTCAAAGTGTTTGTCACAAACTCACAAATGCTCTATTTTCCCTCTATAGGTGGCCCTGCGAATCCGTCCTGTCAGTGAGCTGGAACGCGAAGAAGGTGCCACCATCATCGCTCACAAAGTGGATGACCAGGTGAACTCTTATTCCTTTCCCCAAAAGCCTTAAGCTTCCCCTACCAATCACACACCCTGCTATAATAATGGACGTCTGCAGGGATGGTGGCTAATGGAAGCACCAACAGATGCAAACTTTGGTGTGGCCATGGGACAGCCACATGTTCACTCTCACTTAGAGACCATCTCTTCATGTGGAGATGATCAAGAATGCATCAACAGTCATTGGTAAACACAGGATGTCTTGTGTAAGCACGACAGGTGAAGAATGTTTTAAAAACATCTGGTCTACAAAAGGGGCTCAGCAGGTGCGTGATGTGTGCCCTGCACCCCAGTGGCAAGAAGAGTCACTGGCCTACAAGGGCTCCCTCTTGGGCAAACTCAATAGAGTATTTGTGAGGGGGGTAGGCTAAGTAATATTTGGGGGACTTCAACCAGTGGTGTAAGAATTGCCCCTGCAGCCCCTGCGGTGCATGGGGGGGGGAACCCCATGCAGCCCCCTTCAGCACTGTGAATTGGTGGTGGGGGTTCTGGCCTTAAAGCTCCTGACTGGGTCCGCAGCATGAGGGCAACCTCCGTGAACTTTGCAGTGTGCCCCCTCAAGTTTCATTACACCACTGTTTTCAACACCAATGTGCAGGGGTTCTTGTTATTCTGCTTTAAGCCACAGGGGTTGAGGTTACAATATGATACACAAAGCCAGCAGTAGCGGAAGTGACATCGCACACCCTTGACCTTCACTTTCGCTCATACACACATGCTTACACATACATACATTAATACTTACACAAACTAGCTCACGTAAACACACTCTCACCCGCAAGCATGCACACAACATACATTTAAAAGCATTTTTTTACATACCTCCACTGCCAGGGAAGGTCATATCTGAGCCAGTGGTGTAACAAAGGCCCCCGCAGACCCCGTGGGGTGAGGGCCCCCAGCCTCCAGTTGCCCCACAGCACAGTACTCTGGCCGAAGAGCTCTTGATTGAGTTCGGAGGTATGTGGAGGGGCACCCTCAAGTTTCGTTACGCCAGTGATTCCAGCTAAGTGTACTCCATGTTTTATTACACTAATAGTGAATAATGTAATACTATTCAGTGTTAATGTAATAATGAAATTAAAGAAAAAAACAAAGTGAAGCCCCAACTCACGTCTATAAGAACGAGCTGCACTCTGTTCCTGGCAGGGCCGGACTGGGAACTGAAAGCAGCCCTGTAAAATTTTGGAAAAAGACAGACCAAAATGGTGCATTTTACAGCACATTTTTCATTACAGATTTAATTGTATTAACTTTTAGAGTACAGTAAATACTACATGATGACCTTAAAGAGCACCAGTCATTATGCCTACAATTAAGGCAGGTCACGTGCCTCTGTGCCTGCCTGGTCACGAGGGGTGGTGGTGGTAGACAGTGGGTGTGGTGCCGATAATTGTACACGGGCCGCAGCCTGCACGCACCGGCTGAACGGCACCCTGTGCCTGAGCATGCACAGTGCAGTAGCTGGGTGGGCTGCTATGGTAACTTGGGTTGAATTTAGTAGTACGTGTGTGAGGCACGCGCACTACTAAATTCAACCCAACTACTGCACCACAGCACCTCTGTTTGTCTGTGCGAGTAAAAATCACCACTGCCATTCGTGAGTGAGAGGTCACCTCACCAATGGCAGTGGTGCTTTTTCTCCGCAGAGCAGAGGCAGGACTGCACACTGCACTGTGCATAGCTGCCAAGGTTTCAGATTGCTATGTGTGACATTTTCATAAAATCAGTGTAATTATGAGTGAGATTCAATGAATATGAGTGACACTTTCTCGTGAGCAAAAATCAAGCAATGAACATGAGGGAAACATTTAAATATCAGAAATTGCACCTATTTGATCAACCAGAAACTCTAAGATCTTAAACTGCTGCACTAGGGCTGCTGGGAACTTCCATCTGTAACTGGCTCTGCGTGAGACTGCGATTGCACAAAGCGACCCACCCACTGCTCTAGTGGTCTCAAAAGGATAGAGTATAAAAAAAATGGCAGTGGTCTGAAAATACAGACAATTACAGCTTGTATGATAGCGGCTATAGTTAGTGGAGCGCTGTAAAGCTATGCAGACCAACGGTTTGTCAAATTTCCAGGATTTCACTTCTGAAATGGACTGAATAGTGCCCAGATGCATTTTAGCTTCCAGTACGGCGCTATAAGAAGTTCACAAGTAAATACAGTCAACAAAAGTGTATCATAATCGTTATGGGAAATATTAATTCTAAATAAAACATCAATGTGAGGCAGGGCAAAACAAGAAGTTCAGACAAAAAGCAAACAGCAACTGGTGGCGCTGTGGTTTGCGTTTACGCGCTTACGCCCGACCCCTTTCGCTCAGTGACAGCCCTCAGTACTTCTCCCTCAGTGCAATTTCCTAGTCAGTGTGCCTGGGTCACTGCGCCCTATACTCACTGTTTCTCTCCCCAGGGCTTGCTCCTCAGTGGACTCCGCAGCGGCTCCCGAATCCTGCTCCCTGGTGCTCGTGCCCCTCTGTCAGTCTCCTGGCTTGAACCCCCAGATCTCCGGTCTCATGGTTCTTTATTTTGGGTTCCCGGCTCTCCCGGTCTTTGCCTGTGCTCCTGGGCAGTGCCGGCTCGTGGGGTGTCCTTGCTCTCACGTCACCAGCGGTGCCCCTTCCCTCTTGCATCATGGATTATTGAACTCTCTGTCCTCGTGCCCTTCTCATCCCACATGCCACCGATGCCGGCACTCCCACCTTCACCCGGCAGCTATCGCTTCTCCCACGGCGCCTCCCGCTTACCCTGGAGTGCTCCCTGCTTCCTCCTTCTACCTGTAAGAATGCAAGTGCAGGCCTCTGTAGCTCATCTACGACCCTCGGGCCTCAGTCCTGAGACTTCCCTCGGCCCTAGCGTGAGCTGCTATCGCTCTCCATGAGGAGCGTTCCGCAGTTGACCAAGTTCACATGCGGGTCTCTCTGTTCCTTCTGGACACGGGCTCACTCCCTCGAGGCCGTTACACACAGGCCCTGCTGAGTGGCCTCGAGCTGGGGACAGCAGAGATACCCGGCGTACTGCAAGCTATAAAAGGGCCGGAGCCCTCCACCGACATCCATCTCACCAGCAGTAGGAGGACCTGCTTGGCGCACACTTGAAGCCCTCCTTGTGATCTTGGGCGCACACTGGTCTGTGTCGCTCTGTGAGGCCTGCGGCGGATCATTCACTTCTTCCCCTGCGCTCCCTTCTTATCCCTGCAGCCTCGGTGTTCAGCGCCTCTCCTCCAGGAGGTCTCCTTCCGGATCCCAAACTGCATCTGTCCCTCTTGCATGGCTCCTCCCTCTGACCCTCACATGTCACCCCATGCGCCTCTCCAGTCCTCGCCCACAAGTACATATTAACCAAATGCAAAAATACACATGCAGTATAAATAATATCATATTATTTATACTGCGTGTGTATTTTTGCATTTGGACACTCCAGGGTCGGATTCCTGCTGAGAACCCACAGATACACCTAATAATGGTGCACCTTATAAACTTTGTATAAGGTGCACCACCAGCTGTAACAGATAATACTTACATCTGTCCTCTTCATGAGATATGACATTTTATAAGGCAGGTCACCAACCAATTACCTTCTCTTAGGGTAATAAGTTAGGAATTAGGTGTATCTGCGTAAAAGATAATCTGAGTGCATATGTTTTACTCTGCATAATTTTTTAACTAAATCATCCGACCAAGGCCAACGACACCTGTGAACTTAATAAACATAGGAGTGCCACACCCGCAGAGCAGATGGCTTATTGTTCGTTCCAAGGTGAGGAACCTCGATGGTCATTTGTGCAAACTAAAGTAATTAAATCTTAGTGACCATATAGTAATAATGACATGTTTGTCATCATTATAATTTCAGATATTCCACACATTGCCTAGTGGAACCCGAATAGAATAGTAGGAGGTATATGCCCTTGCCCCCACAGGACATTTTAAATTCAGAATGGCCTTGTTTTCACGTGATAACAATAAGAGGTGAATTACCACGTTATTTATTTCAACTAATATTGGAGAAGTAGTGTAGACATGTTAATGTGAAAGTTGAACGATATACGTAGGGGTAATTTGTAATTTGTTAATGTGGTATGACTGAGGGGAGACCAGTATAATTGTTGCGTGCTAGAAATTCTATTTGTAGGCCATATGACAGTAAAGTGTTGAGCTTTAGGGGTCTGCTCGATGGGGCTATTAATGGTGTGCTCCATTTGAAAATGTTGGCTTCTGTTTTAAATAAAGTATTGATAGCCTGAATGATACATAGTTTGGTATAAACCGCTGCCAACAATTTTTTGTGACATTTGAAACTATGATATGACCCGCCAACATCAAAGAAACAATTACTGACGTGTGTTTTATTGTCCAGGTGGTCCTATCTGTTCCAGTTTTTAATTCATGTTTGTGAGAGTCACAAAAAAACTTGGTCTTGATAAAGATGGCTATATAAAGTTCCCATCAAAACGCGTCAACGCTTTACAAAAGGAACACAATCTGTGAAGAAACTGGGACCCTTGAATGCTCATTGTCTGTATGGTATCAGGTCTCAGTTTTTAAATGTAACAATCACGGATGTGGGCCATCCAATGACATAGTATCTGTCTTTTGTATGTACTCTCCCTGTTTTTATGTATGTTTTTTATGAAAATTGTATGCAATTATTGTGTTTTATGACGATGTTCTGATGGAACAGAAGTATTGATTACCTACATACTATTAAGCTTATGCTTTTTTAATCATAACCTGGATCAAATTGAAGAATAAAGTTATTTATTTTTGTGAAACTATTGCTTCTGATGTATAAGTGAGGGGCTTGGGGTGTGTAATTACACTGCTCCCTTCATGTATGTGGATAGCTTGAATGCGTGTGAGCGTGTTGTATAATAGAATATATAGTGAATAGCAGTAGCCTTAGAGTTCGGTCCAAAGGAAACACTATTTGTTGACATGAACGTATACGTTAGGCCATTGGCGGAAATTGTGACATTTTGAGGCTCTCTGTAGTATCATATGCAGATGATATTCAACCTATTGTTTCCTTCTTGTGGATGTCTCTCAAGATGCTGCCAAGTTTCAGAAGTGTATGCTGGCTTTGGCTACCTGGTTGGGTGACAATTGTCTCAAAGTTAACTTTAATAAAACCAAGATTTTTTTGTCTGGCAGAGTTGGGGTGATCATTGATCATTGATGGCCGCAGGCTTTGGGACCTTGTCCTCCACCCAAATCCTCAATCAAAAATCTGGGCATATGGCTTGACTACTCCCTCTCCTTTGAATCTCAAGTGAGAACTCTTGCAGGTTCCAGCGCCGGTCTCCTCAGAGGCCTCAAACCTCATAGTTTTTTTTAAATTCCACATTCAAAAGGTTATCGTTCAATCACTTGTCCAGCGCATCTTGACTAATGCAACATTTTATATTTGTGTTCAAGAAATCCATTCTGAGGAGGCTGCAATTAGTCCAGAATGCTGTCGCCCATCTTCTGTTTAGTCTTCCAAAGTTCTATCCCTCATCAGGGCTTCTTCTGAAACTTCACTATTTGGCAATTGAGAAGCGCATCCAGTTTAAAGTTCTCAGTACCGCCCATAAGATTATGCACTTTTCAGGAGCTCCTATTCTCTCAGAAATTATGCTGCCCTACTTTGCCACCAAATTTCTTCCCTCTGCAGATCTTAACCTGGCAGTGATATTCTGATTTATGAGAAAGTAATTGGGTGGACTCTCCTTTCAGGTGCTTGCACCTGTCTTTTGGAACAGCATGATTTGAGGCTATCCAGAATCGGATTTGTTTCAGAATAAAACGTAAAACATACGTAGAAAAGTGCCTCTTTTGCATGGTTAGTCCCCAGGGTATATGGTTACCACTTTACAAGGAATATACAAGTAAACTAAATATTTCAATGGTGTATACACCAGTGTTACCAGAAGCACTTGCAGTTTAACACTCGTCAGCAGTGGCAAAGTGCTCAGAGTCCCAAAGCCAACAAAAAGAAGGTCTGAAAAATAGGAGGAGGAAGGCAAAAATTTGGGGGTGGCTTTTCAGAGGAGGCCATTTTCCAACACTGAGGTATTGTAAGATCTTAAGAGATCATCCATGTTTTCTGTGTTAAGCGATGATTTGCTGTTCTAGGACATGGATCTCGATTATTGATCTGCTTGGTTCAAGATTGGTCAGAGATGAGATTGTAGTGGTTAAAGTGAGAATCGACTAGTTGTTCAGGTCTTGAAAACTTGTGTGTCTGGGTTTTGTGTTGAGTGCATGAGTTATCACTTCGGCGAACAGCGCTAGTTTTTTTGGAAGGCAGAGGAGATCTTGTGAGTCTGCTGTCAGGTTTGTAAAGTTTATCTGGCCTTACAGGCCATTAGGTTCCCTTCTTTGTTTGATCGGAATATTGTGTGTTTCTGCCAAGTATTGCTGCACTCTTCAATTTCTTGTCTCAGTCTTCTGGATTCAGTGCTTCAGATGAGTTCTCCTCCTTTCGATAGCTTTCTCTGGAGGTGTATTCTATTCAATCTTGTTGTTTTTCCTGTCTTTGTGTTTTTTTGTTTCTTTTTATATGGTGAGAATATCCATGATAATGTCTGGAGCCTTGATTGACAAAGGGTTCTTGAGGTGAAGGGGGTGCATCAGAGTCTTTGAATGGTGCCAAAGCTGGGTCTTGTGTGAGCAAAGCTGTGATTGTTGCCATTGCTGGATTAATGTCTATTTTCAGCAGGGAGCTTGAGATGTGTGAGGTGTGAACAATGTTAGTGTCATTTAAAGGATGGTTGAAGCTAGGTGTAGGTGATCCATGTGGTTAGTCAGAAAGTTTGAGAAGTGGGAGTCATCCCTTCTTTTAGTCAGAAACACTGAAAAGTAGGAGCCATCCCTTGTTCTGATGCCATTGTTAAAGATGGGATTGGTGATTTCACTATTGAGAGAAGGTGAGGGACCGGTGAGGAACTTCTATCACCATTTAATTTTTTGAGCCTGCAGAGTAGCAAGACCCTCAAGGGCAGCACACAGACACTGTGCATCCTGGTGACCCTCCACCCCCAGTACATGCTATCCTAGTTCCAAGACATTCTTTACTGACTCAGCCTCAGTCTTCCTGCCAGTCACTTCTGGTTGGCACAAGTGAGTCCAGCAGCAATGGGGGCAGTGTCGAAGCATGGGGCACAAGTGTGGTTAAAAAGGACAACATTATTCTATATGTATTTTCATTGCTCTTTAGTTTTCTAAAGAACACACCTTAAATGAAAGATAAATGCAAGCTCGAATAATCACTCGGAAATACACTCTTACATTGTGAAACCACAGCTGGTTAATTCAGTCTTTCTGCAGATGGCTGTCTGTATTTAAGGAGAGAGAAACAGAATTAAATCCTGGTTGGTGCACTAGGGCATTGTGTCTTGTCTGTTTATAGTGCTACGACGTCCCCTTCTGCGACAGAGAGAGCACTTTAACTATATAAGTCATTGATTGTAACATGCACAGTAGTAGATAAGGGTCACTCAAAGTGTCAAAGATTTGGCTGTAGAATGTCACTCCTAAGTACACTGAAATCATGGAAATGCCACACATAAGCAAACTGAAAACTTGGCAGCTATGGAGAGAGTCATGGTAGGGTGGAGGGAGTGCCCCAGAACTCAGGGAGGGCTGGAGGTCCTGGGGGGCAGTGATGCAAGGCGCTTGCACATTCACACCTCGCACATTCACACCTAAGTGCCCTTCCATTTCTGGTGCTTTGCAGCAGTTTTAAGATCTTCTTAGAGTTTCTCATTGCTCAAATGGGTGAAATTTCCTATATTTATATGTTTCCTTCGTCTTCATTGCTGGATTTTGATCGTATGAAAGTGTCAGTCGTTGAAATGTCACTCAAAATTGCACAGAAATTATGAAAATGTCACACATAGCAATCTGAAGCCTCGGCAGCTATGATAGCAGAGGCTCAGAGGAGAGCACTTGGAATATGGGCTCCTTTTCGGGCAACCTCGTGCGTTCCCTTCAAACTGGCCTGCCACCTGGAGCAGATTTCACATGTGAGCCCAGAGCAGGGTTCACCCTTTCATTAGTGAAAGGCGAGGCACGATGCCGAGGCACTATTAGGTTTCAGATGGCCTTTTCTTGCAATAAAAGCTGCCAAGAACTGCTCAGTGAAGGAGAGCGCAGCCATACAATGGAGCCCGGGTCTTCCCGCCACACAGATGCCAGTCTGAAATGGTGTATTGTGTCACAAGATATCTGGCCTCTCTCGGGCACCCAGCCGCCATCCTGATGCCATAGGGAGATGAGTGTATGAAGAAACCTGCCGTCACGGTGACTTTTTGATATTTTAAAGACATTGAGTATTTATATAGTGCGCACCACAAACTAAATGGTTAAATGGTTGTTTGCTTTAAATGATAAGAGTTTTTATTACCAAATCGTATGAGTCCCGTGAACCGTAGGTAAGACGGAGATCTCAGCAACGAACGCGGGACCTATCTCACCGTACGCGAACAGGCTTTCAGGGCCTTCCCTGGGGGCATGAGCCAATCTGCTGTGTTTAGAAAATGCAGCAGGGTGACATCATATTTTATTTATAGTGCAGGTGAAAACATCCACTGTCACTAGTCCAATCTAAAGGCCTCTTTACAAACTTCATTGCCAACAGTGAGCTGTCATGTGGAATAATATGACTTTGGGGTGAATTTGGCACTTTTGAACATTGCAGTATTTGTCTGGGTTAGACTTGGAATTGCATCTTCTTGCTTTCAAATGAATACTACAATGTGAGCCCTTTGCGGGCAGGTCGGAGATACAGCTTGGTATCTGTTAATCCCAAATTCGCAGTTGAAATTCCAGATGACTAATCAGAGCTCTGAATGAGCGATTTATATCAATTAGACAATGACAGACAGTCAGTCTCCCAAATGTGTCAACTGAAATCTAACTAGCACTTTCTATTTCCAGTAGACAGTGCACTTCCAGTTACCGTATTCACAATCAGACTTCTGAAAGACAGACAGAAATCCCATTGGCCAACTGAAATTGTGAATATCAAATCGGAATCTCAATGACCAATACAAATTCTGACTTAAAAATCTTAATACAATTGACCAATCAGAATCCTGAATCACCATTCGGAATTCCAGTGACCAATTGGAATTTTGAATAATAAATCAAAATAACAGTAACCAATCGGAATTCTGAAGGACACACGCGAATCCTATTACTCAGTTGGATTTCTGAATGACAAATAAGAATACCAGTTACCATCACACTAAATGACAACAAAATTCAAGTAATGAATCAGAATTCTGAATGGCAACTCAAAATGCCCAACAAGAATTTAAGATTTTATTGTGGTTGAAAATCTTTCATTGATTTGATTTACAATTACATTGAATAAAACATGGACTGTAATGAATTACCATTGGATTGCAATCATATGGGGTGCGATTTTTAAAAGTACCAGTAATTACCAAATGTAATAATAGTTGCACTCCCTGGTAAGGTTTGGTAGGTCAAACCTGACAGAATTTAATGGGCTAAAAGTGCCTTGTAAATAGCCGACATGCGGATTTTGATGCAGTAATCACCAAAATGTGTATCATATTCCTTATTACTGAATGATAGAACTCAGAATAGGTTCTATTTATCGTGTGCTGGGAGTTAGATTATATCAGGCACAAAAAATGCTGTCTATGCTTCCGAGTCACTTCGGGCCCTTAGAGCTGTGCTATGTGCATGGTGGTGCTCTGTTGGGTCAAAATGGGTGGAAGAGCTGTGGGCACCGTATTGATGATGAAGTTCTTTGAAGAGCTATGTCTTCATCACTTTTCTGAACATCAGTAGGGATGGGGAAGCCAGATGTGTGCAAGGTAAATTAGTCTGTGTACTCAACTCGAGAAGGCTTGCTTTTAGTGTTTTCTGTGTTTCTTTAACAGGATTCCCTTCTTGCAAAATCCTGGCTCCTTGTGTTCAGTAGGACTTTACAGGTGTTCGCTCTTTCTACAAGAGAGGGCTGGGCTGTCATCATCAATTGCAGGTGAAGTGGAAGGTCTTGAAAATGAGGCCATGGTAGCAGGTTTACAATTAGATCACGAATGTGACAACCTGATGTTTGTCAATACCAGGAAGTTTACTGTGGGCGTCCCGAAATCTTGGCTGGTGGAGGTACAAAATACTGAATAGGGAATATTAAGTTACCAGAATACTGTAGCCAAAATAGTGGGGCAGGTATAGATGAGTGTAGGTTCATTACCCTTAACTTCAAATATTGCACAAGTGCTGAGTTAATAATATTAAATCTATACTTCTCGATAGTTACTTACATTCTTGATATTTTGGCCCTACAATATTCTGCAACCTCGATCGTCCCTACTCAATACTCCAGACCACAGCCGCCTTGGCTGTAGGCATGTCTGTATGTGAACAGTACCTCTCATCAGGTAGAACACTCCCTACAGTGTCTCTAATCAGGTAAAACCCTCCACTACTTACTATGGGAAGCCTCAGTGTACGGTTCTCCGTCTAGTCCTGGGCATTGACCTGTGGAGGATCCTACGTTTGGTCTTTGTCTCTCAACATGTGAGTTTCAGACCCCCTTAAACACAGAGTGAACCCTGAAACATGTTGACTGATTAAAATGAACAGTCCAATATGGAGCTCTTCCAGTTTGTTATAATCAGGTGAGAAGGGCACAATAAAATACATCTTGTCTACTCATCATGTTTTAGATCTGGCCTAGAAAAAGCTTTGGTTGACTCGTCAGCTTCATGCAATGAAAAAGAATAACAAGAAAAGTCAAGTCAAAGAGATTTATTGAGCGCACATATCACCCATGGGTCTCATGCAGTTGCGGATCGCATAACTCACGGGTGGGGGGGCAGGGAGGTGGTCGCGGAGGGGTTCAAGCAAGGGGTGCGGCGGTCAAAAAATATTCATTAGAAACTTACCTTACTGGGTCCCGCACCGCCTTCGCTCCTGGCCGAGACCTGCGTTCAGCAGCAGTAACAGGAAGCATGCATATTCCCTCCCCTCAGCCAATCACAACACTACAATGGCAGCGTTGTGATTGGTGCAGACAGCGCCCAGCCTGGCACCCTTTAGGGAGACCAGTTACAGGAAATGTAGAGTGCGCATGACTGGATTGGTTGGCCCCAGAGGGCCGACAAACAGTCAAGGCCCACAATAGTGGGCAAGCTACTCCTCCCGGACCCGCCCACCCACCTGCCCCACCCACGCATATCCTCCTGCTGGGCCCCAACCAGGCATACCCTGCCTTCTGCTTTCTCGCAGCGCAAGAAGCAGAAACATAAAATGATATTTAAAATACCATTTTATGTTTCTTCTTTTCGCTCTGCGAGAAAGCAGTGGGGCGACGCTCCTCTGCCCTAATGGAGGAGCCACCCCTGGTCTCATTGCGCTTGCGTCAAAACTCCTTTAGGTTCGAGAAGCAAACTGAAACAGGGAGGACCATTATCGATGATCAAATAGCCAGGTTTTTAAGTCATATATATGTATATAGTGAGAGGGCATTTTGGTCAGTCCGCTACATCCATTAGTCTGCTCAGCAATTATATACATGCTATTTCCTTTCCATTTACCGTTTTTTATGTTTTGGTTATTCTTGTATGCTTAAAATACGTCTTCATGTTAAAGTAATTCAAAGCCAGTGGTACTTTTTGCTCCAATAATAATCCTATTTTACTATGATGTGCATTAAAACTAAAAAGGTTTCTACTCCTGTTTCTAATTCCACCTACCTGCTATGAAGCATTGCACTGTTCTATAATAAGTAGATGCAATGTCTGCCACATTTAGACAGTGGCATGTTTTCTTTTTTTTATGCTGTTTAATTTTTGTAGCATTTGCTTGCAGTTTTTTTTTCCAAACAAAATTTGCAATTGCACCACTTACAAAGGCCAGACCTATTGGATTTGCCAATGCTTGTTTGTGATTCTGGTGCAATAGTGTATAAATAAGGCAACAAGATATTTACACACAGACACATAACATACACACACGCACATATATGGGGCACGTCTGGTGTTCTCTAAATTACACTGCCAATAGCCATTGGACTTTCCTGTTTTTCCCACACTCAAGCTCTCGATTAGATTTCTGGGACAATGCTTACTTTGCTTAGCTTTCTTGTGTGGAAACTTGCAAATTTGTTGCGTAGGTAATTTGGAAGCATTTGCATGTGACTGCGTACACTGTCCAAAGCAAAACCAAAGGGGAAGATGGACGGAGTGTTTAACATTGCAAGCACTCACCCCCAGTCAACTGATCTGGGTTTAATCCATCATCATTCTTTAGCTCACTCCGCCACCCCAGTTTAGACATGGCCATATGCAAATCAGTCTGACCCTGTGCCTCATGGGAACAGTCCAGCCCGAACTGCCAAGCCATGTCTTCTCTGGACCGGAAATAAGCTTCCTGGGACCGGTTTCGGGTTCATAACCCTCATCAGCCAAGATATCTTGAATCCAGTGGCAAAGTGAGCAAGAGACCCACGTCTGGGCATACCCTGCCACACACATATGCGTGTGACTGCATAGTTGAAACCTTGTGATGGAATGCAATGTGAGATAATGAGGATATAAAATACTGAAAATTGAAAGTTGGTGATGAAAAAGCATCACAGCAGTCTAGATTCTAAAGGGGAAGCCTGCTCTTCCTAGGACCACGGGCAGCAGGTTCATGTTTCATAGGTTTCACCGGAAATACTGGACATCACAGAATAAAACGTAGTAGTTTAACTTGGGTCTACAATGCTTAGAGCCGATACATCTGTGTGGCATTTGGTAGTCAGATAAACTTTGTAGCAATACTAGACGCAAGCCCTGCTCACACTCACAGCGGGTGGTCTACTGTATACTCTGCACACCTTGGAGTTTGTTTTGTAGAAACATACAAGCCAAAGGAACTGAACAACCCGTGACTTCTCCTTAAGGCTAAAACTTTATAGCTTGTGCAACATATCCTAAAGAGCGCACAACAGAGTATCCTGGAGCTGTTATATTGCAGAATTTCACCCATGGCAGCTCGGGCAGGACTCAAGCTCTCCCACTGTCAAAATGTTAGTTGCCCGTGACATTGCCTAGTGTCCTGATTCCAGCACGGCCACTGCTTACCAAATGGGAGTATAATCCTGCTTTTATACCTAATACTGATGGGTAGTCGACCGTCCAGTAACTACTATGCTGTAGATGTTGCTGATATTATATGGGAGGCGCCGAATTTGACACTGTTGGGAAATTTAGTAGCATCGCAATAGTACTGATCTCATAGATATAGTGAGACCTATGCACAAACTGAATTGTGTTGTACATTTTTAAGTACTACACTAGTAATGTAAATGTATCTCACAATGCTATTACAAACTTATGTGTGGAGGTTACGTCTCTACCTCGCCTATCTTTTTCTGTGAGGAGATCTCTGCCCCGACAGCAGAGTCCCCACATTCATAAGAATATGTTTTAGTCGTAAATGTGGGAGGGACAGGGGTAGAGTGGCTGGAAAATGGAGAATATAACTAAAGATGAGAGCATTGGGGAGGAGTAAAGAGGGGTATTTGAAGGGTCAGGGAGGAAATTAGGGAGAGACTTGCACCCACCCACCCAAGACTAATCCTCTTCCTATATATAAGTTGCATTTCTTACGTTTCTACATCCAAAAATAGATCCCAAAATCACTCTACTTCAGTGCTGAGGTAAGTCCAGCACCACACATGCTCATCCACTGGTATTGCAACACCCTTCCTTAGAAAATGATGGCGGTAGGGACTTAATATAAAAACAAATAGGAAATAATGTTAAACTAATTCAATTATTTAAGCTAGTTAAAAATATAAATAAATGTGATTTAATGTTAACAAAAATATATAAAAATAGTGCATATGCATTATTTAAATATGGATACACTAGATGTCGGGCAGACCACCACCTACGGCCTTTTGGTGGCAGTCCGCCCGACTTCGGAATGAGCCCCTATGTATTTAACACATTAAAATCAACAAATGTGCAAAAAAAATGTTGAATGACAAATTGGAATCTCTTATGACAGACTGGAATTCTGAGAAACTAATCATATTCTCAAATAATCAATCCAAATTGGAGTCCTAATAGACCTTTCAAAAATTCATCTGCTCAATCTCTAGGTTAACAGGAATTGTGAACTTCCATTTGGTCATTCTGAATTCCTACTTGGTCAATCTGAGCTTATGCTTCTTTTTTTTTATCTTCTGCTTGGTCATTCTGATTTTTTGCTTGGTCATTCAGACTTTCTGCACTAACGTTCTGAATGATCTTTCCCAATTTCTGCAGGGTCGTTCTATATTTCTACTTCTTCATTCTGAGCTTTTACTTGGTCTTTGTGACCTTCTACTTGATCACTCCGTCCTTCTGGTTGGCCATTCCGAAAGTCTGCATCATCAATGCAATCTTCAGTTTGATCATTACAATCTTCTGTGTAGGCATTCTGAGGTTTGACTTGATCATTCTGAATTAGAAAATGTTCCCACCAGCGTCTTTGTTTGGAATGGTTCAGGCATTGCCCAAAACATATTCACTCATAGCGACTCCCACTCCTATTCAGAATAAGTATTTTAGGTGCCTTTCGCATATTGAAGGAGGGTTTTAGACAGTGCATCATGATAAGACATTGCATGATGTGTGACTCATACCTGTCTTCAGAACACTGATATAGTGGCTCCAGGTGGTGGTCTGGGTGGTGAGGAAGAAACACCGCATCACCACAGTTGGGACAGAAAGTCAATGAATAGTAGAACTGGTGGCATTAAAGGGATTCCTGTGAACCAGACAGCAATTATTTTTATATTTATAGGACACAGGCCTATTTTTATCTTTTCTAATACCGGAGCAGAGAGTCTCCGCTGTGTGCACTGCTACCCTTTTCTATAAATAAACCACACTGTATTGTTTGGGAGAGGTTTTTTCCATGATTGAAGCACGTGAAAGGCCACACTACCATCTCATTTTACTCCCTTTCCTATCTTCTTTTTTATTTCTTTTGTATGCTTCATCTGCTGTGTTGTTTTTTCCTTTTCTCGTTTTCTATATTTTCTCTCTTTTTTCTTTTTTTTTTTACTTTATGACATCTAGTTTTCCAGACTTCTTTCCTGCATTCTCATATTGATTCTTCTTTTTTCGTGGTTTCCTCCTACTTTCATGGATTTTACTTGGGTTGTTTAACCTCTCCTTTGTTTCTCAACGTGCATAATACCATTTTTGCCTTCTTAAGTGTTCTTTGTGCTCAAATTACCCACTGCCAATTTTATTTTATAGCATGTGCAGTTGATTTTGAAAGGCATGTATTTAAAGACATACATAATGCGCGGCTTCATTTACACTGGCACACGTGCATAGTTTATCACATTTTGACTAATCATGTGCATTAACATGTGACTCATGAAAAGTAAACCCATATTACGTGGTGTTGGTTGCCACTATGGAGTAATGGTTTCGCTGTGTTTCCTATTAGAAACACATTTTTTATTTTCCTGTTACTTTTGAACCGATGGATGGTTTCGCTGAACGAATTTACCCCAAACTTTACTTGAACATTGAATGTTTCTGCTCAAAAGTGTGCTATGTTGGTTTGCTGTAAATCTGTTCAGTAGTTTTTTTATATAAGCCTTTTGAAAAGTTGCTGAGTGGGCTTTAGAGGGTTATCAACTTCGTATATCTGTACCGTGTGGGATTGTGGATCCCCCGCAAGTCCAGAAATAAAAAAACAAAGGAATCCAATTGCAAGGAGGAGCGGTTTATCCTGCCATTACTTTTGGATCTTGGTCTCCAAGTTGGTAGGGTGGATTTGCGTGATCTGATTGGAGAGAAATGTGTCTTACAGTGGCCATTTCAGGATGCAAGGCAAGATCTCTGTGTCCTAAAAAAAAATGTAAAAAGCCATATAAGTTGGGAGGATAGGCACACTTTGACTCAAGCTATGGTGGGGAGGCCATCAAAGGGCATCCCATGGAGTATTTTTTTTTTTAAGTTGCTAGATCCATGAATCCTGACCATCTAAAATGGTGGTACTAAGACAGGTGCTGCAGGTCCACAAAACACATTGCAAATCCAGGGCAAGCTTTATGTCCGGGTACTGCAAACCCAGAGCATGCTTCTCCGACCCATACATGTCCTTTCGTAAATTTGCAGATATGGATTCAGGAATACAACCAGCCTAAAGGGCAGCATAGATTGAAGAAGATTTGCCTGGGTTTGCGTTACCAGTTATGAAGCTTGCCATGAATTTACGTTACATGTTAAGAACGGCTAATCAAAATAAATAAATAAAGGCCAAGTTCTATTGGGGCATCCTATCAGCCCAGTGGGGGTTGTCTGCCCACAGTGGATTGAGTGCAGGGTCTGCCTGCAGTCCAGGCCCTGTGGACAGCCTCTGCTGTACAAGGACGAAGGCCATACAGAGCGAGGTGTTTGCCGCCTGCGGTCACTTGGTCGCATTGACAGAAGGCTGCCAATGCCAGATAGGGTGCAGGGCCTGGCTACATGCCACACTCTGTGACAAATCTCCACTGTACCAAGGGCCATGCACAGCTGGGAATGGAAACTACACAGTTAAAACCGGAGTCATGGGTCTCGTTGCAGCCCCATTGCAACCTTGTTTCGCCCACCCTCTCTGAGAATTTATAAAGCCCCAAGCACCATTATCCATGACTGATATGATTATATTTGGGTAGGGGGACATGCACCCCCCTCCCCAGCCATAGAACTAACCCGATGACCCCCAACCCCATTATAAACTCACAAATTGTGAAAGCACCTGCCCTTCAGTGTTTTCCAGAAGTAAAAAAATGTGTAATATCTGTAGTTGCAAGGGCTTAAGGGTTAGGTGCATTGCTATCAAAAATATCTGTTGGTTCAGAACGGGTGGTGGCGTGTGCCTCTGATCAGAACGCAGGTATTCAGTAATTGAGCATGAACTCTCAGCTTGTGTGTCGGCCACAAATCACATCAGGCATTTTTTTATTTGGGGAAATTATTTCACTATCCAAACTGACCATAAGCCCCTTATATCGATTCTGTCACTCGGAGGTGTAGAAATTCAACAGCAGGCATTGCAAGGTTATGCTCAAAGTTACAAGAATTTAATTTTGATATTTGCCTTGTCCCCGCCTGAAAAAACTCAAGTGCCAGACTTTCTGTCTAGGTTGCCTCATGAAGATGAAATTGTGAAGATGAGCATTTCGATGTGGTATCCAATGTGAGTGATGTATGTGGGGGAAATGAAGAAGTGGGTGACGAAACGGTAAGGATCAATGAATATAGCAAGGACTAGGAGTTGAACCAGGCAAAAAAATACTTAGTGGAAGGATGGCCTGAAGTTAAACGCCTTGTAGGTTTCCTACATTCGTTTGCACATGTTGCATCTGAGTTGTCGACTAATGGGGAATTCCTGTGCCGCAATGACAAGTGTATTCCTCCAATGAGTTTATGAAGCCGACTTCTTGAGCGGTGTCACACAGGACATATGGGAGTGTCTGCATTGAAGAATGAAATACGTGGTTATTACTGTTGGCCAGGAATGGATGCGGAAGCTGACCACGTGGTTTGACAGTGTGCGGTGTGTATGAGTGCTGACAAAAATTACAGGACACAGGTACCCCCATGCAAGTAATTTAGCCAGAATGTGCTTGTATGTAAGGCGACACACTTCTTACACACACATAAAATAAAGCATATAAGGACTGCGCTATACAATCCACAGTGTAATGGATTAGTGGAACCCCTTAAGGGTTGCTGCCCCCCACCCCTCCTTGCCACCCCTCCGCTCTCCCCTCCCAGTGCCTCAGGGTCTGCAGGAGCCTGTGTTACACCGCTGGTACCAATGTAGCAGTCACTCCATGCACTGAGCTATCTTATCTTTTCTTTTAACTATCTCCCCCATGTAAGGTGTCTTGGTGTCTGCACCCGTCTCGGACTCATTTCCAGGGGTGGCTGGGGGAGAAGGGGACGTCCCTGCACCCGTCAGAGTGGGGGAGATGGCGGCCCTTTGTTTGGCAGCCTTGAACTCCGTGGTGAGTGAGGGGACAGGGCAGAGACATCGTTAAAACACGCTGGCATGGTTTATCCCCGGAATCTATAACTATGACAACCACGGGATGCCGTCTGGACAGATGGCGGTGCGGGGAATGAGCGCGCGGCTGAGGCGGACGTCCCTGGATGACTGGTCTTGGTGCGCTCACTCAGAGCCGTGGTCACCGGAGTCTGAGCTCGTGCGCTCCGCCCACCTCTAAGGAAGCCGAGCCTCGAGTCGAGGGTGAGCGGGTGCGTGGGGACGCTCCACGCAGGTGTCGGGTGGCATATTACATTCTCGAGAGCCAGCCGGCCGTGAGTGTCGAGGAGATGGAGGCCACAGCCCGGCGGGCAAAGCAGGGTGCCCTGGAGCCCTTTCTTTGATGCTTCACTTAACAGGTTAATTGTGTCACAGACCTGGTGTTCCTTTGTATGGCGCATCTCAAAGTTTTGGAGCTAACGACAAGGTTGGATCGGGATTAAAAATCGGCCCGGGCACACTAAAAAAAGTGGCTCACATCTGCATGTTGCCTTTCCGCAAAGCACTGCTTAGGCGGAGTTTTTTTTGGGAAATAAGGGGGTTGGGGTCTCAAACGGAGGCATACTTTCTTAAATGTATTTAGATTTTTTTTTTAAATGCACGGATTAGTTCACACTGGTGAAATACACCTGAAAAACAAGCGAGGCCACTAATGCTCAGCCCTCCTGCCCCCGCTCAATATGCATAAATTAACGGGCCGGCCCAGCCCAGAGAGTGAAAGGGAGCGACACCTCTGCCTGTTGATAAAAGGGAGGTAATGGACGCTCATCTGCCTCCAGAAAGGTCACTCAGGCACCCGCTGGACCGCTGTCAGTATCCGAACAGCACAGACACTGCCCAAATCATCCCCCAGGCTGCCCAAATAAGCGTCCCACAGCTGGAACACGGATACTGGCCCCTCGGGCAATGCCCAAGCGCCCGCGTTACCAATCTGACCCTGGCTAACAACAAGAATCATTGATTCTGTCCATAGCAAGTGTGAGCGTGCGTGCACGTGTGTGTTGTGCGTGCTCCGACCCTCTGCGGCACTACCTGGCGACCAGCCACGACCGTGGAGGGAGTTCCGTGGAGCGGAAAGGCGGGGCGGGGAAGGGGCAGGGTGGGGTGTTCTAAACACCGGAATATGGATAATTGGAGGTAAGTAAACAATTAAATAAATAAAACTAATTTCGTAGCGCGCGCTGCATCACAAAATGCGATGCAGCGTGCGCTACGAAATTCATTTTATGTATTTAATTGTTTACTTACCTCCAATTATCCATATTCCAGTGTTTAGTACCCCCCCACCCTGCCCCTCCCCCGCCCCGCCTTTCCGCCCCACGTAATTCCCTCCACGGACCGCGGCTGCTATCATCTTTGCAAAATGTCACACATTCATCTATCACATCCATGCTATGGCTGCTGAACATACACGTCACTCCAAGTATATGAACCCAGTACTTAAACAAAAAAAGCATATAAATTACTTCTATACATAGACACAGAACTTGCCCAACACATGCACATGACCTACAGCTTTACGTAAATGTCCCTTGTGCACGCATGAACCTGACCATACACTACACATAAATACGTGACTCCTGTTTAAATACAGCTGTGTGCCATGTGCCCTCGTGCAAGCAAGGAAAGCTGGCTTTGTAGTAAAAAAGCACAGCCATGAATGGGGGCCCATCACATGCTTACGCACCGCCTTCACTGCACCTGCTGCACGACTGTGTAACGCCTGGAGCGCCTCTGTGTGTAACGCCGGTGCCTACAAAGCTTGCTTGCACACATCCCGCGCCTTCAGATTCCTAGCACGTACACACAGGGCCCTTACTTAATACACGTTCTGTAGGATAAATCTGTTTCTGGCAACTCCTTGGAAACGAGAATGTCGCAGCGCTGCAACCCATCTTGCAGCGCCGCGCTGCCTAATTAGGAAATTGCAGGGATGCATCATATTTACACCAATACGATGCACCCCTGTACTTTCCCTGCTCAAAAACATCAGCCTAGCGCCAACTCAGGCACCTGTGTTGCAGGGATGATTGTTTATGTGCAGGAAGGGACACCTTCCTGTTCATAAACTATCATTAAAGGTGATTTGCTCCTTTTATGTGCGCTGCAGAATGCTTAGCGCTGCTTTGTAAATGGAGCAGGGCATTGAGCCACCGGCGCATCGGAAAAAGTGACGCTCCGGTGGCACATTGCCCTTGTGAATATGCCCCATAGACAGAGCAAAAAACGAGGAGAAATAAAAGTATTTCTCCTTGTTGCGCCGCTCTAATGCCTGCTTTTCAGTAGCTTTTTTAGTGCTGCCTCAGATTTACAGATCCTTGTAAATCTCCCTTTGTGCATGTGAGCACTAAGTGTCGCACATTCTTGCAGTGCCATCTGTTTCATTCAAACTGTAAAGGATATACAAAGATGGCGTTTACCGCCAGATTCTTGTGCCGAGCACAGTGACGCCATCTACGTACCATGACGTCATTTAGAAAATACAACAAATTGATTCTATTGGAAGATGAATGCTTGAAGGTTGACACTTTTGCTTTAATTCTGTGGCTTCTGCAAATTTGAGGTGCAGGGCTTTCTGCAGTCTCTGTTCCCATCGGCTGGCACTAAAGACAATGCCAGCCATTGCTCTGGTACCTGAGAAGAGGTTCCTCTGTGAAGGGCACTGTTTCATCCAACTGCTATGCCAGCTGCTCCTCGCCTTCAGATAGGAGCATCTTTCATTTTCTCCATCACACAGCTGTCAGGTGAGCTAGGCTGGGGAGCAGGTACAGACTGGCCATTGTCTAAGCCGCCGCCGCCAGGGAGATCCATTCGGCGAAAGTGAGCTGAAAGCTAAGATGATGGCTCCGTCTCAGAGGTGCGCTGAAAGCCCCTTCCTGGAGATCCTGGCTCAGACACACAGGGCCTTATTAAGGCTAGATATTGGTGATGAGAAGTACATCTGGGCAACAAGAGAACCTTTCATAGTATCTAAGTCACAACAGAAGCGGATGACACAGAGTGAGCATTGTCCAGTCCACAAACTGCCCACTTAACCATCGCCATCCCCAAAGCTGTTGGCATTGCCAATTGCTTTGGCTTTTGTATGGTGGTTTTCGACCAAGCTTCCCTGACATACAGCGCAGGTTCAGCATGTGCAAGAGAAGTACAAACACAGCTACAGGGCAGGTAGAAGCAGCAGTTAAAGGTACACAACCACACACAAAATACAAGCAGCAGCAGAACATGTGTCCTCGCACGCACGGACACACACAGAATATGTAGGGACAGTGCAAGCTTCCCTCACATACCCAGATTCATTACTGCATAGGTACCAGCAGTGCTCACACACTTTCTGACACATGCACATCATTTTTTTTAAAACAGATTTTATTGAGTTTTGTAGCTTCATCAAACAACTAGCACATTTTTGACATCATATACAATGCAGTTATTCAAGCCCATCTGCCATTTCTCATATTATCTCAATCCAAACTACCAAAACTCCCCACTGCCCCTTCCCAAGTCGTGTCCAAAGGAAATCCATAAATCAGACAGTTGAGTCTCATCAGTAAGCATCACAGGTTTGTTAGAGTGTGACCACTCACCCGTAAGGGTCTCAAGGCGCTAGGAGTGGAAGGGGGGTGCAGGTTCCGTTCAATCAAAGAGGGGGTCCGTCGAAGAGCCAGGTTTTGAGGTTTCTTGCGAAGATGGGGAGAGATGTTGTCTGTCTGAGGTGGAGCGGGAGGGCGTCCTATACTTTGGCTGCGCGGAAGGAGAAGGAGCAGCCTCCCGGTATGGGCTTTCTGGTGCGGAGGACCACGGCGTGGGAGAGCTGGGCTGATTGTAGGGTCCTTTGGGGTGCGTGGAATTTGAGTCGGCTGTTCAGGTATGCTGGTCCGGTGCCGTGGAGGGCCTTGTGTTTGTGGGTGAGTATCTTGAAAGTGATTCTTGCCTCGACGGTGAGCCAGTGGAGTGTGCGCAGGTGCTGGGAGATGTGGCAGTATTTTGGCAGGTTGAGGACTAGTCTTGCAGTGGCGTTCTGGATGTTCTGTAGCTTGTGGGTGAGGTTTTTGTTTATTCCGGCATAGAGTGCGTTGCCGTAGTCGAGTCTGCTGGTGATCAGGGCGTGAGTGACGGTTTTGCGGTGTTCGAGGGGGATCCATTTGAAGGTCTTCCGAAGGAGGAGGAGGGTGTGGAAGCAGGAAGACGAGACAGAATTGATTTGGCGGTCCATTTTGAGCTCGGAGTCCAGGATGATTCCCAGTTTTCGTGCGTGGTCCATGGGGGTTGGCGGGTTTCCGAGGACGGGGGGCCATCAGGTGTCGCTCCAGGCATCGGGGTTTGGGCCCATGATGAGTACTGCTGTTTTGTTGGTGTTTAGTTGTAGGTAGCTGTTTTTCATCCATTTGGCGACGGCTTCCATGCCATCTCGAATGTTGTGTCTGGCTGTGTTGGGCTCGTTGGATAGGGCGTGGATGAGTTGGGTGTCATCTGCGTATGACACGATGTTGAGTCCATAGGTTCTGACAATGGGGGCGTGTGGAGAGATGTAGACGTTGAAGAGCATTGGGCTAAGGGAGGAGCCCTGGGGGACTCCGTAGGTGGTAGGTGTAGGGTCCAAGAGGAAAGGGGGGAGTCTGACCCGCTGCATCCTGCCAGAGAGGAAGGAGCGGATCCAGTCAAGGGCCTTGTCCTAAATTCCTGCGTCGTAGAATCTGTGTATTAAGGTGCGGTGGGAGACTGTGTCGAATGCCGCTGAGAGGTTGAGGAGGATGAGGGCTACTGTTTCTCCTTTATCCAGTAGGGTGCGGATGTCGTGTGTTCCGGCGAGGAGGGCGATTTCTGTGCTGTGGTTTTTTCTGAAGCCGGATTGGGAGGAGTTGAGGATGTTGTGTTCTTCAGTGAATGTGGCGAGTTGGCGGTTGATGGCTTTCTCGATGACTCTCGCTGGGAACGGGAGCAGGGAGATGGGTCTGTAGTTTTTGAGGTCGGCGGGGTCCGCCGAGGGTTTCTTTAGGAGGGGGTTGACCGCAATCCTGTTTCTGTAATTCACTTGCCCACTCCCTCAGGAGCATCCAATCTTTCTTTTTCTTGGCCTCCTCTCTTTCATTTTCATCAAGCAACAGAGAGAACATACTGATATAGCTTCCCTTCCAAATGTTTTCCTTCACTTCCTGCGTGACATGTCTTGCCAGGTGTTCCCTAGGGGTGCGTGCTTCCCCCACCCTAAAACAGGCAAAGTCTGCTGCTTACCTGATGCAGCTGCCCCCGCTGGTTCTGTTGGCTTCTCCTTTGCAAGATCCACACCTGGGCTGCTTGCCGGCAATTCTTTGCTGGTCTCAACCGGGGCTGCCCCATCCACTGGAGTGACAGGGGTTGGTGCACCCAGCCCTTCTCCTAGCTTATCCCCAAGTGCCCCGTCCAACTGAGCCTCTATGTGCCTGGCTTTAGCAAGTAATTCCTCCCCGCTACCAGACATACCCACTGCTGGAGACCAATTCCCCACCTTCCCTATCCAAGGGAGGACCACTGCTACATTGGATACCAACTCCTGAGGAACTGGGACCCCGCGGGGGCACCACCCATGGGGTGACTGGGGCCTTCAGGCTGCCACCTGTACATGCTGGAGGAACAGCCCCACCACTGCCTGCTGAATCGGTTCCCCCAGATGGATCTGGCTCCCCTCCCTCCCCGCTTGCCCGGGGAACTGGCACAGGGGCCATTGGTGCAACAGGTTCATTTGCTCCCTCACCTTCCGGTGCCCCCCCTTTTCTGGCTCTACTCTTTTTGGGAAGATGAGGGAACGCCGCCTTAGGGGCCAAATGGGTACGTCTGGCCCTTTCTTTTACTCCATCATGCCCATCAACTTTCTCTCTAAGGTCTGCAGTGGCCTGCCCCATCTCATCAACCTTCTTTAATCTATCCTCCATATCAACCATTTTTTGCATCATGGCTACCATCAAATTCTCCATGCGGGCATGCTGTTCACCCCACTTTGACTTACTGGCCATTATCTTTAATAATATGCAAACAATTGCTTTGAAAAAACACTCTTGAAGAAATGGGTTACCACCTACCCAAACTCAAACTAAATGCCCTCCACAAGCTGAAAAAGGCACCCTTGGAGTGGTCTACACTGGCACACCCCACTGCCCCCCACGCCCTGGGACGCTGCCCGGGTCCTTACCTTATGAACGCAGGAGGTACACAACCGGCCACAAGCACCCACGCAACCAGAGCCATGCGACACCAACTAATCTAGTGGGTCAGGTGAGTATTCTCCAACCTGCGTGGCTCCCGGAAGCGCTGGAATGCAGGCCTGTCCGTGTCCCCTTAAGGCCCTCTTATGATCTGAACAAGTTGTCCCCAAACCAGGCTGCTGATCAGCTGCAATTCAAATAAAGTCCTTGTGTTCTTTGTCTCTGTAACCGCGTGCACGGCGCTCAGCCACTTGCTGCTTGTAGCCTAGAACACAACAAAAAACAGATCAAGTGCGGCCTCCAGGTGAGGCTGAGGAGCTGCCGTGACTTCCAAGATCCAGGAAGCTGCCCAACACTGCCCCTGAAATAATAAGGACAAAACTGTAAGGTACACAGACCCTGACCCCTTAAACAAGTGGCTCCAATTGCGCTGTAAACGCGCTGCCCCACTGCACAAAACTTGCCTTTGTCCTCAGCCCAGCTGTTAAATGCAGTGAACAACCTTGGAGAAATACACTACCCAGAGCGCGCTGCTCCCGCGCTGGCCCCACACCCCAAAATTGCCTCTGCTTAGTTTATACGTGGTAAAATTATCACAATAGGCAGCCCCCAACTCGCGCTGTCCCCGCCACACAACCGACTTCTGGTTATGCAGCTAACGCTTTAACAAGGCCCCAGTGCTTCTCTTAAATCAAACAGGAAAAAATAGGCGCTTTACAACTATAACGCACAGCTGTTTTTACTTTCCCAATCAGCTGATCACCACGCTCCTTCAAAAAGTGAGCTCCGCGTAGAGAGGTCGCACCAGCTGCTTCATCTCGAGTCTCAGCGCGTCCCAGCCGCTCCGATCGCCAAATTCTTCTCCTGCGCTGACCCTCAGAGTCTCCGCTGCGCGTGCTTTCTCGCGGGTCTCGCAAAGCCGCTCCTGGTCCCACTCGCCGATCTGGAGAAACCTGAAAGATAAAGCAAAGGGGTTGTAAAGCCTCAAACGCGAGACTGCCCAACTCTCCGATGCCGCCGCTCAGCAGTCCACTTCGATGATCCTCAGATCCTCCGATGTGCGTGCCGTGGCTGGTCCCAGAGCCGTCCCTGGTCACACGGCGCCAAACCCAGTGAAACCTGCAAAATTCAAGAAATGAAATTAAAATACAGCCTCCTAGCGAGGTTGGGTGGGCCCTGCTGCAGGCTATGGGAGCGGCGAGCAAAGAGGCAGACTCCGCCGCTCCCCAGCCTTTTATTAGCCCCAGACAACCCAGGCCATGCCGGTTCTAACCGGCCCCCGACGTGCGCCCCGGAAGTGATTGTTATCACTTCCGGGGCGCGACCCGGACCAACCAGTTCTCTAATGAGGCGTGCCCGTCACGTCACTATTGCGCGTGACAGGCCCGCCTACGTATTGTCATCGGGGGCCAGCACGACTGCCATACATGTGGCGTGTCCAATGCTGGCCCCACCTTTCTAGAGATGAAGTGCTGACAGGATCAGGGTGAGGGAAGAACAAAGTGGAAGAGCTGATGTGAGGTGGAGAAGGACAGAGGAATGGTGAGGGAGAAAAAGACATGCTGGTCAGGGGCAGCTCCTCTGTAATGGCAGAGGAGTATCGCCCCACTTGTCAGAGTCAGTCACAAAAAAATTTAATAATAATAAACCAATATAATTTTATTTTTCTGTGACTTGCTGGCATGCCTGTGTAGGGCGGGCCGGGCCATTAAAGGGAGCAGTGGTGGGCACTTAGTGCGCATGAATGTCTGCCCGCCGTCGTAGGCCGGCGAAACCGACATGTGCACTTCTATTTCTCCAACTGGGTTGGAGAAAAGCCGCAGGCTCCCAGGCAGTTTCTGAGCGGCAGCCCAGGCCTCTCAGACCAATTGTGGGGCTGCTCTCATAGCATCAAAGCAGTGTCTTCCCAGAGACTGCTGGGATTGAAGGATCTAGGCGGCCGTCAGCGTCAGAGGTAGCAAAATGTATGTTTTTTTAAACATTATTTTCTCCTAAATTCCCCATCCGTCCCCCCACCTGTTCCCCAGCACTTTTGTTTGTGGCGGCCACCACTGGTGCTGGTACATTGGAGAGAAGATTTGAAGGGAAAAAATATTGAGGACAATGTGTAACAGATGGATGAGGGTGAGGGCCCTCTCGGTATAGGGAGAAAGACAGAGGAGGCTAGATTGAGCATTGTAGAATTACTTATTCCTTTTCAATGTTTTCTTTGTGTAAACTAATTGTTGTCCATCCTGCTGCTGATCACAGACAACTATGGGGTGGGGAGAGGCAAATATAGGGTGTCTGAAAGGGAGTGGGTCCGAGCGAGAAAGACAGAAGGCTATCTAGAAAGAGAGATCGAGAGAGAAAGATTCAGAGAGACAATGTAGGACCAAGAGTAAGAGGCCCCGAAAGAATGAGTGAGAGAAAAACGGTATATGTTTAAAGTAAAGAAAATATGTTAGAACTTCAGTAGAAAGAAACTTTCATTGGTCACCTTTTTAAGCTGTGCTATATTGCTTCATTCTATTGCTCTTAAGCAACTATGAGGTCACCTCTAAGCACTGAGAGCAGGTAGAAAGAGCAAAAGAAATAGAAAAAGACAAGGCGAGGAAAAGAAGAAGCCACAGAGGGAATGAGCAAGGAGGGATGGCGATGGAGTTGTCGTCTCCATGAGAGAAGTAGCAGCCAGCTTTAGGCACATGACCAACAGATATGGGCGGCCACAAATAAACCCTGCTCTACAACTGACATTCTCATTGGAGCACTGAGGGCCCAACCCACAAAGGGCCTCCTCACTCATGGTGGAGGCCCCATAGCTGTGGCTGGGGAGCCATGAACTCGTGGCGGAGGCCCTGCAGTCATGGCCGGGAGGCCAGCCGTGGTGGCGGGACCTCTGTACTGCAGTTACCCTTTGCAGAGGTCCCGCAATGAGTGTGGGCCCCACCCATGACTGTGGGGCCTCCCACACGAGTGCGGAACCCTTAGTTAATCGAGCCCTGAAAGCGAACGCACTGTGCTGACAATTATAACTATTCATTGTGTAACATTTCATCAGTCGTTCCTTAATTCTCTTCCCCTGTCTTGTTCCTCCTCTCCTCCTTGTATGCGTATACTTCTTTCACTAGACAGGGACCTCCCACTCTGCTTAGTAACAGAAATGGGCTAGGGCAACAGAAAGAGTACAGAGACATAATGACTATGGCATTGCGAGAGAGGCAAAGAAGAAGGCAAGGAGTAGTAAAGATGGGGGCAAGATAGATATGTGACAAAGGGAGATATGTAAGGCAAAGTGCGAAAGGTGAGGCAGTCAGTAATAAGATACAGAGAGGCAGAATGAAGAAGCGGTACATAGAGAAAAAGAGGTAGCGAGAGAGGTAAAGTTAGATAAAGAAATGAGTTGGAGCTGGAAAGAAGGATGGGGATTTAGTGATTACTGCAGTAGAGAGAGAAATGAAGTATATCACAATAGAAAAGTAGAGTGGGAGAGGTGTATTAGAGAAAGGTGAAGTACAAAGGGCAGAGGTAGAGGTGTGTTGAAGAGTAAGTTAGTTGGAGGAAGACAGAAAATAAGAGCGAGAGGGATGTAAAGATGGGTAAGGTCAGGTATGGAGAGAGATGACAGAGCAACAAATAGGCAAATAAAGAGAGCTTTGAAGATAGGGAGTGTTGAGGTAAGGATGGGTAGAGATACAAAGTCAGGGATAGTTGCAGGCAGAGAGAAGCGGAGAGGTTAAGCTGGAGAAAGAGAGGGAGAAAGATTACTTTCTCAGAGGGGCCTTTGAAGGCGAGAGTCTTGGGCAATGCCCACTTTGGCCCTGCCTTAAAATGTCTCCAGCCCTTTGACCTTCCAGACAGGAGCTCCAGCCCATTCTTCTGATTGCTTCAAGACTCACTCAGTGTCTGGAACAAATGTAGACCTTTTGCTTCTGTCCAGGTGACAGCCCTGGTCACTGGCCTCCTATCCACCCTATTTCATGTTGCCCCGCGTCCCTCCTCTATGTGTGCAAATACGAAGTCTTCTTTCTTGTGCCTTCCTTTCTCCATTGTTGGCTAGGAGAATATTACCTAGAGGTGATGAAACGTAAAAGGCTTCTGACGACTTAATTTATCAGATATTTTTGTAAAAGTTATCCCCCATTTTTTTCGGCACAAAACGTTGCAATCTCCTATTGGGGGTCACGTGTTTTTTGGTGTCCTGGCTTAATTTTGTCCCAGCCCGACCCAGAACAGGAGTCATGTGGAAGGGCAGAGGGGTCATGCCACATGTCTACCCTGAGGCCTAAGGAACTGTGGAGAAGGGCTGAGGGGCCACAGCATTATGTGGCCTGGATCACGGAGGGGAGGGGGAGGGTGGGGGGTAGAGAGAGAGAATGCGCACTAGTGTGTATAATCGTAAACACTCTTCGATCTTGACTATTAAACAGTGAGCCAGTGCTGTTGCCTTGCTCCGAATTTCATGTTTGGTCGCCCCTTGTTCCAGTACGATTGGTTTTACTAATGGCACGTGGTCCAGGGAGAAACCAGCACTATGAGCCTCACTCCGTCTGGGGTGTCCCTTCAGGCAGGACCGGCTTTAGGGCAGTGTGACAGGTGCGGCCGCACTGGGCGCTGACCTGTAGAGGGGGCGCTGACCTCCGGTGGGGGCGCTGTGTTTAGCAATAACTTATAACTGGGGAGATGAGAGGCACTTTTGGCCAGTGGTAGTGAGAGAATCCGAGGATGTGGTCATGATTTTCGCACCGGGCGCCACCAGCGCTAAAGCTGGCCCTGCCTTCAGGGCTTCTGCCCTGCCCTGGTTCTCTGCACAGATTCAATATTTGTGCCTGGCCCTTCGTTGGTGGGCGACTCCCCTGAGGCCTGTTCCAAGGGTTTCGACTCAGAGAGGATAAACAAGCCGTCTCTCTGATGCAGTCTCCCTGTCGAGCGTCGCCTTTCCACACGCTGCACCTGACCCATACTCGCCCCTCCCTCGTGTTGGGAGAAATGGCGCCCATTGGTCAGGCTCCATTTATGCACACTTGGTCACATAATAAGTAAACATCCTGAGCCCTGCGCTGAGATTGTTCGAGGCGTCGCCAAGGGTCAAGAGAAGGAACGGCAGCACCAGGCTTTGGCAGAGCATCTTTTAAGCCACTTACATCTATCAGTGTGTGCGCTTCGCTTTAGGATAATCTCTTGACAAGCCTGTGTGTGGAGATGGCTTTTGCCTCGCAGTTACACCTCCCGTCCACATGGCAGCTGAAAAACATTTCAGCCCTCCTTGGTGAGGCTAGCTGCGAAATAATTTGGAGAAAAGTAGCATAGCTTTGACCCAGGGTTGAACTTGCTTTTTAGGCAATCAGGCAGCGCCCGAGCTCTGGTCTCTGACAGGTCAGTCGGTTTGCAACTTTTATTTTTGGTTGTTTTTGGGCCTGTTTTATGGTACGTTGGGCCGTTATCTGTCCTCTGGCATACATGCCAACATTTTGGAAGAGGAAAGTGGGAGATTTTTTAAAAATAAGAAGAAGAATGTATTTCTCCCATTGACTTCTGTGGCTGCCTGCATGTGTCTACCGGCGTGTATGGGACTTGCAAGTGTGGTGCCAAAGTACTGCATATCAAAATAAGTTTTTTCGAATCCTGTCACGAGCAAAAAGAAATTGCTATGTCAAGCAGAGAAAGCGTGACAAAAGTTTTTTGCACTTTCAAGCAGGAGCAGGTTACTGTCATCGCATAATCCGAACCACACAAGAACAGCCCCTGCCATCTGAATACACAGAAGATTCGGGTCTTTGCATGCAAGAATCGGGAGGCTGGAGACTAGCCTTGAAATCTGTAGTCTCCCGTCTGAATAGGGAGGGTTAGCACGTATGCCCTGGTATTAACACAAACATTGCAGTCGCCCATATCTTTGCAAAACACATCTACAGCCTATCTTTACAACTTCAAAAATACCTGATTTCCAACTATGGGCCACTTTTTAGCTATCTAATTCACAAATGGGGCCATTTTCATTTTGGTGCCCAGGCCAATTCACTGTCCCAGTCTGACCCTGCTTGGACCCCGATTTAGGCTTTACGAAGGAGCAATGAGAATGCAAGGTGATTGCATGAGGTTTGTAAACTATTAAAAGTGAGTGAAGCAGCATAAATGCAGAGCAAGACCAGTGATAATAAGGGCACACTATATTGGTGGTGACAAACCTTGCAGTAGTGTTTTTTTGCTCTCCCAAACGTGGAGACATGGAATCTTTCTTTAGTTCTCTCTGTTGCTTTATTATTCTTCACCACATTGAAGGTTATTTCATTAGGTTACTTTACCGACCTTTGAAGGTTGAAAAACTGGCTGCCTGTGTAACTTACACATCACACACAGTTTTCAGCAGCAGCCTAATAACCTGCTGAGCTATCTGCCCAGTCGAGACGTAAGTACAAAGAATCAGAGCATTAAGCGCAGTGGATGGATAGAAAACTCTAGTGGGAAAGCAGAAAGGCGCTTGGGAGAGAGCGGGTTGTGCAAATGCACAAAAACTGTACTTTGCATGGTTACCCAGGTGTCATAGATTAAAGGGTGGCTTGTAATACAACCTGCCGTGTATCGTAGACCACAAGACAGCAAGCTGTTGAATTAAACTCCAATGCACAGGCAGCTCTGAAGGCCTGAGGATGGCACCACCGCCACACAACACATGGGCGAAAATCAGCTTTGAAGCTGCTTAGAAGTAGGCAATCCTTTGCTGCTGTGCTTTGTAGGTCAAAGGGCGAGTCTGTGTAATCTTTAAACATAAAGTGATGACTGTGCCCAGGAGCTCCACCGTTTTCGGATCCTATTAGTTCCCCACGCAGGAGATTATGAGGTAGGAAGTCGGTGGGGCTGTTCCTCACCTTTCTTCTGAGCTTGATCTCTTTGAAAGCACAGACTAGTGATGCAAGTGTCCTGGCAGTGCAGACACAGGGCAGACGCCTGGACACAGGGATGCTTCTCCGAGACACCATGAGGCCCAGTGCATGTTGGGACTTTACTCCTAAAACGACCACTCCTTCATAAAATAAGGGAGTATTTACTTTAGAGGAAGGAGGCGAATTGTGCGTGACCCTCGGGGTGTACTGACCTTTTGGCCACGATGACATTTCCCCAGAGTGATGAAGGCTAAGTGAGATGCTGTCAGCGCAGAGTGGACCTCCCTGACCCATCAGCCCCCCACAGTCAGTTATTTTCGTGGCTTCCAGCACTGTGGGGCTGACTTAAACATTTCCACATGTGGTAATTTTGTTTTTCAGCCAGACTTTACTGACTCACTAGTAGGATACAATCTTTGCATAAAAGCCATTCTGATTCCACTGGGCAGCATCACAAATAAGGCAACTAGTTCTTTAAAAGTAGGCGCTCCAAGCCGACGCATCATTCATAGAGGTTAATGCTGAATAACAAAACTGGCCCACACCTTAAAAACACAACGTACTTAAGGCTGTGACGCTTTCAAGCAACTTGTATGATCTGACAGATTTTATTAAAACACTTCCTTTAAAAAAAATGTTACGTTGAATTCAATTTCCTAAATTGTTTTCCGGAACTCCCACACCTCGTGCCACCCTAGCCTGTGGTTAGCCCTGGAGAGACGCACGGCCGTTGCTTGGCGAGGCGCGGTTGCCTGGCACGCGGGTCAGGCAGGACACGCCTTACTGGAACAGGAGCAGTCTAGGCCCGGCAGTCTGTTGTTTGCTAAATTCATTAGGCCTTGTAATCGGATTATATGTGAGTCACCGGCTTCGAAGGTGATTACTATCTGAGATACGTTATCGCGATGGGCCATCAAATTACACCATCCCTCCCCTCCCGCCATCTTCTTGCACCACCGCTAATCCGAGTCGGGTCCACTGCCGCATCGTAGGGGGACTGCGGCACCGTGCTGCTATTTACAGCGGCTAGAGCTGTCACTCACAGCACACCATAAATATTACACTTGCGAAGTGTTAAGTGCTTTTCAGTTTAAATTGTGCGACTTTGTTACATATACTACTTAATTGTGTCAAGTGCGGCTACCCTAATGTTGGACATATTTAGGGCTTTACTCGGAGTTGAGGTTTCCGTCACAAAGGTGGCAGATTGCTCACCCTCCATATAAAAAAGTAAATTGTCCAAACGTCACCCTGAGGCTCTCCTCCCTAGATGTTCTACAGGTAGTTAGCAATCCGTAGTTTGCACACATAAAGAGAGGTGTGAGTTATTAAGGCTTATGACATTACTCACATCTAAATAGGGGCTTATTATTTACAGAAAGAACCTCATTATAAACGGCCTGGAAATCACTTAATCCTGCTGTGTTTACCCCCAAACATTATGTACCTTAGTATGAAGTAACTGGCGCTCATGTTAAGCGCAGAAAGGCCCTTCTACCGAGTTTATATGAAATCAAATTGTGAAAAGCTATCAGGCCGAAATGAACTCACCAGAGAATTACCCATACTGTACTGAGGTAACAGGAACTGCAGGGTGCAGAATTTTCCATCCGAGTACCAGTTGCAGTGCCAGGAATAATGTTCAAATGTGAGAATCTTTTTATCCAGTCCGTATCCCAATTTTTCATGACACTCCAAACCATTTCCCAAATCATATGCCTGCAGTTTTTCAAAGAGTTAAAATGGAAGAGGCATTTTGGTACAATTTGTACAACTGGTACTTTTAATAAAACCATGGCATTTTTTAACGCTCACATTGTTGAAGCCAAGATCAGCTTCAGAAAGAGACGAACATACACATAAGCCAATCCACCACTGAGTGAGTTAGCTCAGTGGGTAGAGCAGCTGCCCCTGAGAGCTGGCCATACTTGTAAAAATCAGTTTCCCCAAGCACCACCCAGACGCTCTCTCTCTCGATGTTCTTCAAGTATATCTACCCGAAGTTTCCAAAAATGAAGAGTGGTGTGACATTTTAATTTTTGCAGCATTACACAGCCTTTATTGGGTGTTAACGCTTAACTTAAAGAATCATGTTCTAATGCCCCCACACGACAATTCCAAATTCCAATGGGAACAGTAAATGCAAGGCTCAGAACTTTTTGTCCGATTACAAGTTGCGGTGGCAGGAATGGGGAACAAGGATGAAAATTCATGTTTTGCTCTGTATCTCACTTTTCATTACACTCCAGTGTATTATACCAAACTTACTCCAGCTAGTTTGCATTGAGGAAATAAGCTGCAATCCCATACAACTTGTAATTCTAATAAGCCTCGCGTAAAGAGGGTCCATACTTTTTAATCAAACAACAGTATTTTTTTTCACGCCCCCAATTATGAAGTCAAGGTCTGCTTCAGAAAGTGTCTAATATACATGTAAGCTGAGCCACCACTGAGGTAGATAGCTCAGTGTGTTGGGCGCATGCAGCTTAGAGCAAGACTTGAATGAGAAAAGGAAATAGCCCAAACCCCACCCTAATGTTTCAAAAAATTCAAAAGGGCATGAGCCACGAAAGCTAATGGCTTTTCACACCCCTTAACAGTGATTTATTTTTAATTTAAAGAACCTGATTTCAAACGAGCAGGAAATATCTTACTTTAAAAAAAGTGTCCTTGTGTTAAGTAAATGGTGCTCATCTAAAGCACTATAATGCCCTTGTGCCGATATCACATAATTGAAACGAAAAAGCCACCACTGTGTGAGATAGCTTGGTGTGTTGAGCGCATGCCACTGAGAGCTACATATGACTGAAAAAAACCAAATATCTCAGACGCTACTTTATTACTCACCCTACATGTTCTACAGGTAGCTAGCTATCCGTCGCTTCAAATGATAAAGAAGGGTCTGTTAATAAGGGTTAGGGGATATCACACAATTCTTAACCTTAAGAACCTGATTCCAAACAACCTAGACATAACTTAATTCCCGCTGTGTCTTCTTAAAAAGAAAAAAACTGTGAGCATGTGCAAAGTAACTGTTGCCTATGTAAAGCGCTGCAATGCCTTTGGGGCAAGTTTGCAGCATATAATACTGTACACAAAAAACCAAAGGCCCTCACTAGTGAATTACAGACACTGAAGGGAGCAGTGATTGCAGGGGCAGACATTTTCTTTTGATTACATGTTGCACTATCAGTAATGAGGAATAATAGTGAGAATTTGTGTTTCAACTCCGTAGCCCATTTTTTGCATTACACTCAGATCCATTTTCCAATACATATTTTTTGCTGGTTTTCACTGAATAAAAAACGTATGCGGCATTTCCATACATTTTTTAATACTGATTAGCCAACGGTTAAGTGGCCCAGTACTCTTTTTTGAAGCCAAGGTCTGCTTACGAAAGAAGCGCACATTCATATTAGCAGCGCCACCACTGAGTAAGATAGCTCAGTGCGTAGTGCCCCGACCTCGGAGAGCTGGCCATTAATGAAATGCAAAAGTAAATATCCCAAGCGCCACCCTAAGGCTCATCATACATGCTATACAGGTAGTTAGCTACCTCTGGTTTCCAAAAAATAATAAGCCCAGTCTTATGTCATGGCCCGGTTTAACCACAAACGGAGTCTAACTGTTACCACATGCACCAAAGGCAAAGGAGGTCTGTAGCAGTGTGCGCGCAAGGAAATTAAAAGCTGATTTATCATGCGCCACGTTCATGTGTGAGATGTCCCGGTGTGCACCAGAGGCAGATTTGAGCTATTCAGGTGTGTGCCATGTAAGACGTGGTGTATTAGTATACACACTGCCAGATTTGGCATGTTCTAGTTTGCGCTAAAGGCAGATTTAAGCTGTTGTAGCATGTACCCCTTCTGATTTTAGAGCTGTTCTAGTTTGCACCACTTATAGATGTAAGATGCTTCATAGAGCAACATGACAGACCATAACTGTTTTAGCGTGCAACACGGGACAATGTGAGGTGCTCTAGCACACACTGAGTCATGCGTGAGGCTTTATATGTGGACCACAGGCAGACGTAAGGTGTACCAGACTTGAGGTGTTCTATTGGGCACCTTTGTTGCTTCACACGTGAGATGCCATACACATGCGTTGTGCGGGTGTGAACACCAGGCAGATGTGTCTATGAGGCAAGGATGGGAGCTGTCTAACGTATTCCTGACAACCCCAAAAAACAGCCCTACAATTAGTTCACTACAGTTGTAATAAAATTGCACGGCTATTATACTAGGTGTGTTTATGTGGTTTGGGAAACCTGCATCTTAACCAGCAGCTTTTACTCGACCCCTCAGAGCTTGCTAGATGAATGAGCCGCCAACATGCTGCTTAAATATAACCACAATATCCAAACATGAAAAAGTACACATTCGCCAGTGCCTGATGCGTGCATGTGCCAAAGCGCAGCAATATTGCAAACATTAATTACAATTTTACAGTACCAAACAGGAGTAACACAACAAAGAATGGGAGGAGGGCAGGCGAGCAGGCACCGCTTCACAGTGTACTGTAAAAACTAACTTTCCATAGGCTCTGAAGTAGGCGGTACCATCGCGTCACAGGGTAGTGCAAGCCACCCTGCTGAATCGGCAAGAGAGCAGTTTACGCCTACGTTTAATGTTCAGAATTGTTCTGCTCATGGAGGCTGTGTGACCACGACCGCTCGCGGTGTTGGAGATCGTGCAACAGAGAACAGTCTGCAATTGCCTCATTGTTCTGCTGTGGAGGCTGTATCGGCGCGACAAAGAGAAGAGCCGGCATGAAAGTGACGCGTCGGAATGCATAACAAAACATAGAAATGTTTTAAGAAAGACTAGCACGCATTGAGAAGCGGCACATGTATGTGTGCAGCCTAACATAGGTGAAGGAGAGGAGCACGATTACTACACTCCAGTAGCTGTAGCCCTCAGTTCCGTATGAGAGGGGGGCCACGTTGAGAGCTCTCGGCTATGTGCAGAAGCGATGTAAAGGCAAAACATTAAAAAAAAGTTCAGCTTTCAAAGCGGATGAGAAAGGTATTTGTGCCCCATGAGACTGATAAGAGAAACACATGAGGAGCAAAAGGAACTAGTATGCTTCAGCCAATAGAAATGGAGGAAAAGTAAGTTTCAAGCACAGGAACCAATGAAAAGCAAGGGCGGGATGTAAGCCCCTTTTAACATTATATTAGCAATAGATTTCACAAGCACAGAGCAAGTGCTGTGCAGGCAAAACTTAAAAATGAGTACCAGAGTTGTGTATTTTTTTGTAGCTGTGCAATGGTCTACCATTATCTGCAAAGCATTATTATTTATTGTTATTATTATTAATATTTCCTTGAGTGTAGTGTCCTCTGAGGCAATTTCGGCTTTTTAACAACTGGGACTGGCCTCTTTAAGTCGCTAAATAGACAAGCATTGGCATAGCCAATAGGTCTCGCCTTTGGGACCTTATAAGTGTTTAGCTATCCAGCACAATATCCTTGGTGCAATAACATCAACTGTTGCATGGCTAAACACTTATAAGGTCCCAAAGGCGAGACCTATTGGCTATGCCAATGCTTGTTCTTTTTTTACTGTCCCTCTCTGCCAGGATACACCAGGCGGGGATGGACAGTAAAAAAAAAAAAAGTCATCAGACAGTACACTCTAAATAGGGCAGAAGGTTGGATGGCTTACCTCCAACGCCCCTATTCAGTTGGGACGTTGGAAGAAGTTTTACGCCGATTGGGTAAATTTTACTTCATGACCTATAGATTAATACAAGCGTTTGAAATGCAATATGTCTCGCATTTGTGAAAGTTAGAGCTATTGGAGGGGTAAATGACAATGTCTCTTACCTATGTGTTTAGGTTTGGAGTGGAGTGGATGTATGTGGTGTGGAGTGGAATAATGTGGGTTGGATTGGAATTGTTAGTTGTTGAATTGAGTGTGGTGGAATTTTGTGGTATGGATTGGATTTGTGTAGCCGAATTATGTGGCATGGTGTGCAGTGGAATTATGTGGACAGTAATTAAGTGGTATTGAGTGTACTGGAATTCTGTGGGGTGGGATCGTCTGTTATGGTGTGTAATTATGTGGAATGGTAGTTTATGTTGTGGAGTGGTACGTAGTGGAGTTTAATTATGTTGTGTGCTGTTGTGGCATGATGTTGAATTCTGTTGTGTGGATTGTATATATGCAGTATGTTGTGTCATTGCGATGAGTTTTATTATGTGGTTTGTTATCAAATTATGTGGTGTGGAATGGAATGGAAATGTAGAAAGTTGAATTGTGTGGCGTGGAAGTGGGTGGTGTTGAGTGAAATTAGGCTGATTAGAATTATGTTGCATGGCGAGGAGTGTATTTGTGTGGATTGTGTTACCAGGTTTAGAACTGATGAAATCTAATTACAAAGAAATGCGGTCTTCGCACAAAATTAAAACTCATTGCTTTGACCAAAAAATGCCAGAAATGCACAAATATCTCTTTAATTTTAGACCTAAGCAAGGAGGAGCTGCAAACAAAACAAACATGCTCAACATGAGCTGCGAAAAAAGAAAAGAGTTCCAAGACCAAACACTTCAACACGCCAGTGGAAACTTACCAGAAATGTGAAATGTAGTGGCTTAAATGGTATGAAATGAACGCATTTTTTAAAGCGTGTAGGAGTAAGTCAGCAGGAGGAACCAACAGAGGGGGTGTGCTTTGAGAAAGAAAGAAGAAAAATCAACCTTAACAGCAAGGTAATGAAATGAGGTCGACTGAGGTAGAGATGGTGGTCGGAAAGGTACAGAGGAAGGAGGAGAACCAGCATGAAGAGAGCAAGGGGAAAGGTAATCTTATTTTCAGAGGTGTTATGAAGAGATGTTAAATAAATGCTCTGTTTGTTATGAAAGGTGTGGTCTGCATTTTGTGTATGAGTGTGTACTACTAAACACTTCAGCTAAAACATAACTAGCGCTGCAGTTAGTGTGCACACATAGCATTACAGGGCACCACAACACAGTATTGCACTCGGATTATGCAGAAACACTGTTTGTATAGTAGCCAGAGTAAACACACACTGGAACAGCAAACACAACTGACTCCTTCCGGACAGCAACCATGGTCACTACCATTAGCAGGGCAACCTTCCTGCTGACAACCAAAGGCTCAGCTAGCACATAAGACAGGGCAAACGCAACACAATAACAGGCGCATGCTGATAAAATACTGTGCACTCGAGCTGGCTGTTGTTTCTCGCCATTACAAAAATGGGGTAACCCATGGTTGAGGGACCTGGGTATAATCTTGATACCAAAAACAATGGTCCTTGACCAATTATTAATACATCTGAGTCAATTGCTTCGCTTAGTTAAATAATTTTCTGATCCTGAGCTCAAAACCAAAATTCTTTCTAAAGGAAGGAGCTCACAATATTCAATATGTAATTTAATCTAACGAAGAACAACATCCAAACCATTTGTAAATTATTATCCATACGTTTATTATTTTGCCATTTGAAAAAGTTAATTAATAAAGCAGTACGAGGTTGCTCCAAAGGGAACGTGCATCAAAAAAGAGTGATTAAAGGGTGAATGAGTGAAACAAGAATGGAGACATAGTAATAAAGACATTAAATTGATTTCAACAATAAGGATCGGTTATAATTCACCGTCCAAAACCTGGTCACATTTATCAATTTGTAGAAACGTATTCTTATATTTCGAAAAAGACCCAATAAGTGGTCTAGCACGAAGGACTGTTGTGTGTCCCAGGTAGTGAGGAGTGGGCGTCGACGTTTCGACCCGTCTTGATGGCCTTGGGGGATTTTTAAGCCTTGGCCGTGCGGATCTTCATCAGGACCAGAGAGGGGCAACCTGACTGGGTGGTGATATTAATCAAAACACCTGATCGGATTTAAGGAATTTAATTCAATGGAGGTAGCCAGACTTCCAATGGATGGAGGACTACGTGTCACAGGGTAGTTTTTCAAACTGTAGGGGGTCACAGGGTAGTTATTCCAAGCGCATCAGGCGCTAATGTGCACTTCTTCTACATCGGATATGTCACTAATTGGACGGATACACCGAGACGTATAGTTCAATCGGGACAAGAGGCACTCTGTATGTGCTTGCTCAAGGAGCGTTCGTCTCCGTAAAAGCTCCCGCTCAGTGTGAGCTCGGCCGCGTAGACAGTACCACGCTGGGGCAAGAATAATATAATGAAGCTCAGAGTAGAGCAGGCCAGTGAAAATAACAAGCATTGACCGCGCGGCCGTGAAAGTGACACGGCCGCGCAGCCCGCGAAAGTGATAGTGATCGCGATCAAAGACAGATGGCGGCTGCGCGCGTGCACGCTCGCGTGAACGCAAGCGCTTGGCCACCAAAAGCCTGTGGCAGCCCTTTGAAAACCCACACACTAAAAGTCTCGCCAGGGCAGTGCATGCGCTGTGTCAGGCGGGACCTAAAAAACTAGGGGTGTGCAAAATTTGCGTATTTTTTGGGTCTGTAATAATGTGAAATTTGAGAAAATTGCTTGAACTTTTGTGCAATTACACGGAATGTAAATCATTTCTTTACTGCAATATTTTAGGGCAAAATGTGTCCTTGTCAATTTTTATTGGAGACCGTATTTTGCATTAAAAATGTGGTAAAAACTCAATTGCTGCAAACAACAGCCCCTCATGTTCTGTTTGTTCCCGTTGTTACTGCACTCCTGTGATATTAATGGCACCATTTTTGGAATTTCATCTAACAAGCGTAACATAAAATCCCCGAAATTACGTGAATTATGCTAGCGTAATTTAAATTTCATCCTGGCCTAAGCTAAAGCTAGTCAGATTTTCAAGATCATTGACAAGTATGGAGAAAAGCTGTACTGAAAATCATTGTATGTAGTCAGTCAATGAAACTTTATTCGGATCAGTAATAATCCATAAAAGCACAGTAAATAAAGGAAAACATACAAAATGCACGATAAAGTGCTATTTACACATAAAACAGCAGTCCATACAAATTTTAAGACATTGTTAAACGAGCACGAACCACAGTTTTTAAGAAGGAGCTCACACGAAAGACAAGTTCATGGTCATCCAGGGTCAAAATCATTGAAAATGCAAGTTCCAGGCTAATTGGTTTTAGTTTTTTAAAATACGGAATTAAAAACCATTTGATATACTTCATATAAAATTTACAAAAAAATAAAAAGTGTAAAATTGTTTGCTTGCTCCGACAGTCACAAGGACAAGGCTCAGCACATTGCTCATTAAAATTCCATAAAGGAAAACTAAGAGCATATTTAATGGTACCTGCCCTAAGACGGAATATAAGGCCACGCTCCCAATGACTCAGTGGGAGAGTTAAATAACTGGGTGTAGGATAGGTTAAGAGATTACAGGCTAGATATCTGGAAACACTAGGTTTCAAAGTCTCCCTCGCTGCCCTTTCAGCATTGAATAACATATAAAGTTCTTTTTTAAGTTCACATTTTGAAGGGAGCGTAGTGGTGGTGGGTTTTAGGAAAACATTTTGGAAGTTCACGCTGCGAAGTGCACTCAGCACCCCTGATAACCAGGGGATAGCCATTCCCTTATCGCAGCGTAAACAGTCCTCGATAATGTCCCTGGTCAAATTGGCGGCAGGGTTTTTCCAAATCGCCAGCCAAAAAAGGGCCGGACGAGCACGAATAAAATCCCCTATAAAATGCAACCCCAATTCCTTATGGCATATAAAGTGTGGGGAAGTAATGGGGACAAAGAGGAGCTTCCTACAGAATCTGGTTTCCTCGGCAATTATGTCAGAACATCTAGCAGTTCCCCAGACCTCAGCACCGTATGTGGCAACCGGGACGCATTGGGCTTTGTATATTTTTAAAATAGCAGCCAGCGCGCCGGTCATCTTGGGGCGGGGGAGGCTCAGAATTGAGTTAATGGACTTTGAGAACTTACTCCTGGAGTGGGCGATATGCCCACTCCAGGAGTTGTTCGCAGCAAAGACCACACCCAAATACGGGAAACTGCTAGTTGACCCCAATCTCTCTGTCCCCACAACAATACTACCAATATGACGTCTCTTCGGGCCACATGACATTACAAAGGATTTTTTTAAATTAGTCTTCGGGTCTAAGAAATCCATATGGTCAACAAAGCCATTCACTAAAGTGCGTAGAGCATTAGGGGTGCGGCCCATAAGGACCGCATCATCTGCGTATAGCAGGGCGGGGAAATGGTTACCATTTATTGTCGGGACATCACCAGTTAAGGAAACCAGGTGTTTATGTAGGCCGTTGATATAAATGATAAATAAAAGAGGGGCTAGGACACAACCCTGTCTAACCCCTCTATTGACTCTAACCAACTCAGTGACCTCGCCCCCATGGCCAATCCTGACACAAGCCTTCAAATCTCTGTGTAAGTAGGCCAGGAAGTGAACCAGGGATTCATCCAGACCATAATCCAATAAGGCCCTCCAGAGCAACGACCTATTAACGAGGTCGAAAGCAGTGGATAGGTCCATAAAAGCAAGGTAAATTGGGCATTTACGTGCAACGGTGTATTTGCCGAAAATAAGGTTAAGATTAAGGCACTGTTCTGCAGTGCCAACCTTATTACGAAAACCCAGCTGACAACTCTCCAAAATATGGTTATCCTCGGCCCATGATAGGATTTTATTATATAATACTCTGCCTAAAAGTTTTAAGGTATTATCAATAAGGGAGATTGGCCTAAAACATGACGGTTGAGACCGATCGCCCTTCTTAAAAATAGGCACAATTATACTTGATGACCAAGTTAGTGGTGGTGGGGAGGTAAAAGTTAAATTTTTAAAAACATTCAGCAAGAGAGGGGCTCATAAATCAGGATAAGCTTTAATAATGTCAATTGGAAGGCCATCGGAGCCTGGGGCTTTATTCCCCGCGCTCTGTGCGATGGCCTCTTCCACCTCAGATAGTGATATATCTACCCATGGAGGGTAGTTAAATATTGGGGTAGCCGTCAATGAGGATGGAACCGCATAAATCTTGGAAAAATGGTCCACCCAAGCAGCTCCGGGGATGGTGCAGTCCATTGGGGTCGAGAGCTGGCCTGAGCAGCGCAAATCTTTGACCGCGGCCCAAAAGATATCCCCCCTTCCACGGGCAGCGGTTTGCGCTAACACCTCCCAGCGCTCCTCGAGAATCTCTTCCTTTCTTCTACTAATGGCCAGTTTGTATCGAGTCCTGGCATTTTTCATGTCAGTCAGATTCCTCGGGCAAGCGGATAAAACTAGCCGCATTGTATGTAAATCTTAAGTAAATCTTAACAACATGACTTACTTACTTTTCAGTAGATCAAAAAGCTGAGCTCTGCTAGTTAGCAAGACCATGAGTGCGTAAAAGACTATTGGAGCGCTTTACATTGCACAAGAACACATTCCTATTATGTAGGGACGGATAGATTAAGTGATTTGCCTAACTGACGCCGAGACTCAAACCTGGTTCCCCAGTTCCACAGTTGGCAGCTCTAGCCATTATGCCACATCCTTTCCATTTGACACGTATTTGTGTAAAGCATGTTGATTTGTGTATCCAAGGTAAAACAAAACAACAATCCAAAAACTACATTCAAAAGTTTATTTGAGATCTGGTTTCTTCCCAAACTTTTACGATTTATTTAAAGACCGTGAGCGTTTTCCATTTGTTTAATCAATAAAAACTCTGCATCTGTTCCAAAGCTGGGTTCTAGAATGCTAAGCAAGCCACGGCAGATCAGTCCAGTCACCTTTAGTCGGAAAACATTTGATATTAAATGCATTTGTGTAGCACATTGCCACCCGCTTTGAGGCTTTTTCAGAAACAGCGCACTAGTTTACTAGTCTTGGCTTGCCAGTGACCACTGCATGCGCTATGTAGCTCCTTTGGATGTCTGTAGTGCCGTGGTTCTAAGTACTTATTCAAACATCCGATCAGTGGACTCGGGCAGTGCTGATGGCCTGTCAGAAGGCCTCTTTCTGAAGGCGATGAAAGGAATTGTTAGCAAACAGTCTAGAATTTCCCAGCATTCAACGTGTCGCCTTACGTTTCACTGGGCCCGCTGACCAGGAAGTGAGAGTCCTTTTTGAGGCGCTTTCCCTGGCTTCTCATTATGCTCTCAAGTTGAAGGCGCTTGAAATGGACAGAGCACAAGAGTGGAGAGGTCACACCGATGTCAGCAGATCTCCTTACCTGTTTGCCGCCTTTGTTAACCGGCACTGCGTCTGAAGCAATTTGTCACGCTCCCTATTGTGTGTTTCATTGAAGCCAGCTGTAATTAACAGCGTTGGCTGAGCGCCTTGTCTGTTGGAGGAAATGCCTCCTCGCGTGCTGTGTGCAGACTGTGATAATCCTCTATTGTCAGTGATGTAGCAAGAGTGACATGGGCAGTGGTGCAAGCAGGGAAAATGGCTCATGCCTCATGTTTGGGTAGCAGAATACAGTCTTAATTTGGGTGCTGTGTGATCCCCTTGCACAAGTGGGCCTTGGTGTCACTTTGCGGTCGGTGGTATTGTTAGCTATGCCTCTGTCTATTGTAAGACTCTTGACACCAACCAGCCAATGGCTTTTCTCAGTTGTTTAATGTTTATAAGTGTCTACCAATAGGATCTGCGATAGATTGCTGTATTTATGGGGCTCCAAGTGCTTAGTGTATTATCCATCCCATGGAATTCCTCCGTGCTAGATTGAACCTTAGGTCTCTATTAGGAGTTAAGCGTAGAAGCAATTAGTGCATGCTGTGGTAAGTTGCACACGAGGTTACTGACCCGGCCGATCACAATTTTAAATTCTTGCAATATTTATTTCATATGTTAAATGCAGCATGTCTACCCTCCATATGAATTGTGTGTCATATCACATTTAAGGCACTTGAACAAAACCTGCAGGAAATAAAATCCACTTGAAGGATGGGAGTTCCTTGAAAACCAGTGGAAAATACCACCTAAGATACCCTCTGTCAAAAGCAGGTTGTAGACTTGTAGTTGTGAAAGTTCCTAAACATATATGGAATAAAACAAAAGCTGGAAAAAACCACCAAAAATAACCTAAGAATTGCACAGTACATATGCTGTTCCAGCTACACCATGTTGTACCAGATCAATGTTCTGTTGCAACAAGCCATGCAGTGTGAGGATTTGAATAAGGCCACCCAGAGATGACTTCAGAGGTGCAGCAATGCAAGTTGAGAGCCAAGATTGACAGAGTAAGGCTGAAACATCTAAACATGAGTCAGCCTGAGATCTCAAGGACATACATGGCTGATATGGGCACCACACCAAACATACTCGCATCAATAAGGGATATCCCGGAGCCCAACATAGTGATACACACTGCCATTCCTTCCCCTCCATATTATAACAGCGCTATTATAGTTTGCAACAGGCACTGCGCAGTGGACTTGTAAGATTTGTACAAAGCATTTTATGTCATGCAACCTATTTTTGATGTCCTCAGAATTACAAGGATATGTTGATACAACACTGATTTTGTCTGTTATTCCATTCCACACATGTTTTCTGGTTTTCAATGTGGTCTTTAGCATCCTATAGCCCATCAGACAGTAGTGCTGTTTTACCACGTGTCAGTCAGGAATTATCGAGCGGTGTGACGGGATTAATTCTGACCGCGCACATGAAGCAAGTATAAGGGAGGAAGGGTTCTCCTACCCGTGGCTAATTTCGCCAGTTTATCTCTAAGCAGTTACGGAGGTAACCAAATTATTGGAGCTGAACATAAAATTGTTTCCAGCTAATCGCCTTTTATTAAATCTATCCTCTCATACATTGACTGTTGTTACGTTCGCCTTCCATTATTTGATTGGAAATTGTCTGTTGGGATGCTCAGTTAAATTTTATGCCCTGAAGATGACCGTGGATTAATAACAAAGGTCGAAACGTCGTCGACGCAATTGTGGCCGCAATTAATGGAGGACACATTGTTTTGCTTGTTGTAGTTTCAGTGTTTTTCTGAAACTCCATCTTTTATGTAACCTCTTTTTGTCTGCCACCTGTCTGGTTGTGTATTTTTACTAAATGTTATATGTACCAGCTTACAATTCTGAGCTCTATGATATTATATTTTTATTGAATACAATTTGTATGTTTTTGTAGATTCTTCCTGTATGGGCCTTCTTTCTATATATATGTATTTTTCTATATATATGCATTTTTCACTTCTATGTGTGCACTGATGTGGTTGTTGCTGTAATTAATTGTTAATTCATTTTTGTATATGTAATTGTATTTTCTCAAACACTTTGAACCTTTGTTTGGATTAAATACAGTCAGGACCTCCAGCGCAGGATCTGTAAACCTGTGCTTCTTAACCCTGCTGGGGTCCATCATGGGAGATTTTGTCAGGTTTCTGCTTCTCATGAACGTGTCATGTCACATGGTGGCAATGGATTCTCTTGGTCTTGTTCTAAGGTACTTTGGCCTCAGAAAATGTTTGTCTGCCCAGTCCCACCCAGAAAGGAAGTCTTGGTGTGCTTTGGGGTGTCCAGAGCTCCTTCTGTGTGTGCCGTTGCTGTCTCTATTCTCTACAAATTATTTCTTCTCACTCCAGGGACTTACTTCAGGGATTTTCAGTGCTTAAAAATGGTACTTCCTGGTGTTTTTCAAAGCACTATTTATTGTGTGTGGCATTTACCAATGTATCAAACAAATGAGAATGCATTTGCTGCCATCCCAATGTGCTGCCACGCGTATTTCTCCCATGCCTTAGATAAACCATTAGGTTTTTTAAAAGATCCCCCACCCACCATCCTAGTTGGGGGCATGCATCATCATTGGGATTGGGATCCCACCTAAGATGCTGAATGCATCTAAGGTGTCCTACGACACCTGGTTACAGCGGATCTAGTTTCGATTTGTGATGTGGTGAATTGTGACTGAATTTTAAAACCACCTCCAGGATATCTGCCTTTAGGGAAAATATTTAAATTTTGGATTTCTGGGGTAGGGTTAAAAACAGTGATAGTGGATGTGCAGTGAGCACACACAGCCTAGTGTTAGGTCAACATTTTTCAGCCAAATATGAGTGCTGTTTGGTCACAGTGGCTTTCTTCTGCCAGGGAAAACCCTAGTCAGTAAATGCACACACACTAAGGCATGCATATGTAGGGTGGACAATTTGTAACCTACAATTCACGCTATACTTCTATCAATATATCCTCTACCTCCACTCTCTCATTCATCCCAAACCCCATACTACTACTATTGTCCTCAAAGTAACCCTTTCTAGTCTCTTCCCTCCTCTATTCCTCCGTTCCTCATCTTTTACTATTCAGATCACCCAGATCACCCAAACAAGCCGTTCTAAACCCTTACCTCTGACTCTTCCCCCTCTACCCCTCTTTTATTTATCCCAAACCACCATTCACTGCTATGAACTCCAAAAAAGGTTTCTAGACCCTCCCCTCTTCTATCCCTCCTTCCCTGTTCTATCCCTCCACTGTTACTTTTCAATCCAAACAACAGAATAACACGACCACCACTCATGCCTTTCTACAGCTATAAACTCCCCCCAAAAAAAAGAAAAAAACATTCTAGACCTTTCTCTCTTTTATCCTTCCACTATTCCTTTTCAATCCAAATAACAGACTAACATGTCCACCACTCACATTAATTGCATATTTCCCAATACTAATTACCACTAATCCTGTTTGGGTTCCGGAGTAGCGTGCTACTCATTGAAAAGCGCTTCAACACCTCATCAAGGGTAGCAAGGGCGATATAAATGCAAACCTTTTCCCTCTTCTATCCGTCCACTATCCTTCTCAATCCAAATAACTGACTGACATATCCACCACTCAAATTATTTTCATATTTCACTATGCTAATTTACCACTAATCCTTTATGGGTTCCGGAGTAGCATGCTACTCGCCGAAAAAGCTCCCCACCCACTCCTAAAAGGAAAAGGAAATGTAAAAAAACTCCTGCTCTGCCTGGTGGATCTTAAGGGCAAAATATGTCCAAGTCTTCAGTCCCCCCTACTACCGAGGGTGGATCATTCTCACGTGATATGGGAGACTCACAATGGATGTTATTGATGGCTGGGATTAATTCTAGATTGGAAGCACTGCTGGCTCCAATTTTAGTAAAGCTGGAGGCCCTGTTTGTCGAGGTCAAGCAGATTAGGACACAACATCCCAACCCTCCTATGTGGCAAATTACAGAGGGCCCTGCTAGACCTGATAGGGCATTAGTATCAAAGGTAACTACTACAACCAACTTACTGGGGGTCAGCTCAGCATCACCATGTGTTAATGAGTCACAGGCCGCAGGCGCTATACCCAAAGTTCCTCTCAGGGATCGTATGCAAGCACCTGTAGCTATACCCCAAATACAGCTGCAGCTAGAGGCAACCAATGCAAATGATATACATCTAACACATGGTGATACCCTACGAGTTCCCGCATTAGCAGAGGCTAGATTTGCCACGTTAAAGGAAGCCAATGCTGCAGATGCCCAGGTCACCATTGACTTACCTCCAGAATGTTCCCCCTATGTAGTAGTCATAGCTAACCCCCCCACACCCCCTCCACCCCCCCTTTAGGGCCAGGCTAAATAGAACCCTACGATTCGTTAAGGAATAGAGTGATTCACTGGTTGGATAGGAATTGTCACTTCCCAGTAAGGGATGCCGATCAAATCATATATGTAAGGAGAGGGTGCTGGATTGGCCCCCTCAGAATTCTTTTTGCCAGAGACTGCATTATAATTAATTTTAAGGAAATGGGCTAAGGGCGTCCTTATGCCAGAGACTGCATTATAATTAATTTGAAGGAAATGGGCTAAGGGCGTCCTTATGGGAGAGGCACGTCAGCCCCAATCCGAATACAATGTTATAAGTAAAGCGCGGGTGCCGCGATTATACCAAAAGTAAAGAAATAGATGTTGTTTCCTATTCCTTTACTTTTGGTATAATCACGGCACCCGCGCTTTACTTATAACATTAAAAGTAAAGCGCGGGTGCCGTGATTATACCAAAAGTAAAGAAATCGAAAAACAAATCTATTTCTTTACCTTTGGTATAATCGCGGCACCCGCGCTTTACTTTTAATGTTATAAGTAAAGCGCAGGTGCCGCGATTATACCAAAAGTAAAGAGATAGATGTTTTTTTCTATTTCTTTACCTTTGGTATAATCGCGGCACCCGCGCTTTACTTATAACATCAAAAGTAAAGCGCGGGTGCCGCTCTTATACCAAAAGTAAAGAAAAACAAGTGGCGCGCGCGTCACACTTGTGTCTGGGCACGATCATAGCTCCTCCCACGGCCTATTGGTGTCTATTACGTGCTTGGTGCGCGTAATAGACACCAATAGGCCATGGGAGGAGCTATGCGTGCGCCTCTGGCCAATTGCGTCCAGTCTTTTAGAATAAGACGCACGCAAAGGTCAATGGGGGAGCTGAAAAGGAAACGCACACGGACGAGCATGTGCGATTGCTAGGTCAGCTTGATTTCCCCATTTTTCACTTACTAAAGGTCTCGCGACCTGCACGAGCACTGCTGTGCAGTGCAATGCAGGTTGCGAGACCTAAAAAGGGCGACCGCTCATCACCTGGCAACTACAGGCCGATTAGCCTCATTGACTCAATGCAGAAAATAATTGCCAGATTGGTCCTCAGTAGAATCCAAGTGTGGATTGTGGAGAATGAGATTTTGTCACCCCTGCAGGCTGGCTTTCATCCTTTTACCAGCACCAGGTTTTTAGGTTTGTTATGATATACTGGAAAGTAGTTATCATGGGAGGAGGTTTGCTATATGCAGCCTTTATCGACCTTAAGTCGGCTTTTCATCTGGTTCCACGTACCAAATTGTGGAGCGTACTTTTGGATGCTGGGATGCCCCAGGAGCTACTAGCCTTGATAATTAAACTGCACACTTCTAATTATGCGCAGGTGAGGTGGGGCACAAAGGGTGAGGTTACAGCTAGATTTTCAGTGCTTAAGGGGGTGCGCCAAGGATGCGTCCTGGCGCCCACGTTGTTTTCCTTGTTTATAGACAGGGTGGTTCACTACTACTCCACATGCCATACAGATGCCCCTAGTTTGGCGGGGCTGAGGATACCATTGCTCATGTTCGCTGACGACACCTTGATCCTATCCAAGACACAGAAGGGCTTGCTGGCTGCATTGTCTAGGTTTGAGGTGTTTTGCCATGACCATGGGCTGGTGGTAAATGTGGATAAGACAAAGTTCATGGTCTTTCATAATCACAAGACCATTAAAAGTAGTGTGTTTATGAACAATGTCCTATTGGAACAGACTAATGTGTTTGCAATCCTGGGGACTACCTTGGGCAAGAAACTTAACTGGAAGCCCCAGAATTACCTTTTAGCAATGAAACATGCACAGTTGGCAGGAGCACTGGTAACAGAACATAAGCTCTCGTTCACTAAGCCCATGGCCCCAGTTCTCAAGATTTATAACACCAAGGTTATTTCCTCAATCTTATATGGAGCGGAGTTATGGGGCTTTGAGAACATCTCCTCCTTTGCACAAGCTCAGAATAAATTTGTTAGAGCCATCACGAGCCTTCCACAAACCTCGCCCCTATTGCCACTTTTTATGGATCTGGGTTGCCTTTGCATAGAGGATTTAGCCCGGTTTAGACCGATAGCGTTTTGGAGACGACTCTGGGTTACCCCTGAGCTCTCCCAATATGCTAAATCTCTTATGGATTTCAGGGGGGTTGGCTGTACGGGGAAGATCAAATGGCTACAGAATGTAAAAAACACCTTGTGCAGGATGGGGATGAGTGGCTTATGGGAGCATCCCGAAGAAAATCCATTTCCATCTAAAAGGGAGTTTAAGGCTGCGTACTGGGACATGGTTAAGAGCAACTACTTTTCTTCTAATACTAGGCCCACTTTATACAGGGACTTTCTGATGCAAAAACAGGACTTCGTGCTCAAAACATATTGGGATACCATCCTTAGACCAGTTGATAGGAAATTATATAACCAGTTCAGGGTTGGCTCCCTCCCAATTAATGCCTTTACATGTAGATGGCGCTTGCATGGGTCAGAGCATTGTCCTGCCTGTCCAGCGCCGACGGAATCTATATCCCACTTTTTGTTGGCGTGCCCGGCTTACAAGCTTCCCAGGAGCAAATGGCTGAAACCCATCTGCATGAACCTGGGCACTAGATCTGCCATGGAGGCGTTAAGGATTCTGCGGTCATCCACTGAGGCCCCTATAGTTGTATCTATGGCCACATTTTTGAGTTGGGCCTGGATTATTCGCTGTAAAAAATTAAGAGCAGCCCAAGCCTAGTCATAACTATATAGCTGCTGTGTCACTTCAGTGAGACACTGTTACTTAACCTATAGTAGTGATGATTATTTGGTTTTATATAGCATCATTGTAATTTTATGGTTTTTAATGTGGTCTCTGGCGACTGAGCCTTTTTATATGATCAATATTTTGCATTAATTATTGTTACCAGTTTCACGGATTTGATTGTTATATACAGTACTGTGTTTTTCTTCTAAGTATTGTTAACTTGACATTGTATGTTCTGTCTTTTATGATTATATTAATCTAAATAAAGACACAATGAAATGAAATGATTTGCATATTGCCATGTCTGAACTGGGGTGGCGGAGTGAGCTAAAGAATGATGATGGATTAAACCCAGATCAGTTGACTGGGGGTGAGTGCTTGCAATGTTCAACACTCCGTCCATCATCCCCTTTGGTTTTTCTCCCTTGTACACATATACACATACCACTAAAATGCATGTGTGTGCACATAAACAAATGCATTTCTTAAAAAGCTGTTAAAACACGAACAGCACTTGTTTATTTATTTACTGCACGATCCGATGGTATTGAAGCGCTCCCTCTATCATCCGTTTTGCCATAGAGCGAACACAAGCTGATGGTATTGGAGCACTTTAAGTTCTCACCAGTTACATTACACAATGACACATTCATTTTTGTCAGTGATCCTGTTTCAATTAAGGCTTTTTTTCCCGTTGTTGCTTGCCCATCTCCCCATCCCCTCCTGCTTCCCTGCTTGACCAGTCCCCCGACTATGTCCCTTGTCGTGCTTCTTTTTTTTTTTCACGATCCGATGGTATTGGAGCGCTTGTTTCGTCCTCCATCTTTCCATAGTGCTAATACCAGTCGATGGAATAGGAGCACTTGCCGTGCTCACCAGTTACATTACACAATGACAAATTTATTGTCGTAGGCAGTGAGAGCGTAAGTGATATGCCCAGAATCACAAACTGTGCAGCTGACCCCAAGATTTAAACCTGATTCCCCAGTTTCCCTGTCAGCAGCTCTGGCCATTACGCCACCTCCTCACTTCACTTCAAAGCTCCTTAACTGCTTTTTCACTATCACTTCCAAATTTTTTCAGCAAGATCCCATCAACACCGAACAAGAATTGGCAAAACCAACAGATCGTGGCAATGCCCAAGCTATTGGCCTTGTCAATGTGAATGTCTTTTAGCCATGGCGTCTAGCAGCACATCTGCTGTTCAGCATGGCTGAAAGCCACTGAAACATTGCAATGCAATAGATTTAGCATTTACATGAGTTTGAGCTATTGGCATTGTAAATGACAATGCCTTTTATTTATGTGTTGTGGAAACCTGCAAGCGGTGTGTAAACACACACTTTGTACTTTGTTGCTTGTGAGAGAAGCAAGGCTGGCAGTAACTGCGCCTCTTTTACTAACCTTACCATGTCCCCATCCTTTGTGCGGGTCCTCCCTTCCAGTTCCTCTACCCGCCTGCTTTGTAAGCTAGAACGCTTACTGCCTTAACCATGCGCATGCGTGGTTCAGGCATATGAGTGCTTAAGGAAGTGTTGTTTAGCTTGCAGTGAAATGGAACACGTGCTTGAAGCCGCGCTGTAAAGCCTGTTTGCCAAATACAGCTAATGCTTTGTCTTTTAAAAGTGCAGCATATACCCACTTTACCCCAACGCAACACACTTGTCGGCAGCAATAGAGCAGTACCTGCACTGCTGCACATACCTAATCCTGGCCTGCTGCTCTAGTGAATACCAGAAGTCTCCTCAGCCAATGAGAAGTCCTGGTACCCAAGACGAGAATATTTAGAAGTGCTGATACTCTGTACCTGTGAGTACCGGCCCATTTAAAGCACTGATTCTACTACATGGAAAACAATATCGCTTCTGGACTGATTTAAGAGACTCATAATCCCAATTATAGTGTAGACAATTTCTACACAACACAAATAATTTAAAAAATACTCAAGTAAATATTTTGACAAAAATGCCTAACAGGACTAAGTAAGAGATAACAGTTTAGTCATAATAATTCATGAATACATTCAAGTATAAATCATTTTCTGTTACTTAATCATATTAGTAACATGTTATGAATTGTAAAAATATGTTTTATTTAATTGTGTTGCACAGCAATTGTCTGAACTATTGTTGAGATCACGAGTGTCCTAAATTAGATCTTAAGGCATGTTGTTCTCAAAATATAGCATTGATACCCTGATTCCATCGTGGCACACTGGATTGTCTTGTTTTTTTTCTCCATTTTTCACCTTTGCTGTCTTTAGATTTTGACATTTTTCAAAGCTTTTGCTTGAAATAGTTACGTTAAAAAGAGTGTTTTCCCCACTAAACATTTTCTTACCCATGATTTCTGTGTGTTACTGCAGGTGCGAGTCACACAAGCATTGCCTCCTTGTTCATCTTCCTCGCTCCAGTCCTCACTCGTGGGATGGAGCTCCAGTTCTCTAGATGACTTAAATTACTTCCCCCAATATGGCAGCTGATTACCCAGCCACCCATAGAGAGGAAGTAACACATCATGTTCTGATAATTATCTAAGTCATGAAAGACAACTAAGGGAAACCCAAAATATATTCAAAGTTCCTTAAAGGAAAACGGGCTGCATTTACAAATAAAAAATAAAATGACATTTTTTTCGTATAATTTTTTAAGGGCCCCCTTAAAAAATATTTTCGCATGTATTTGCAAAGGGGAAGGGGTCCCCGGGGAACCCCTTCCCATATGCGAGTGCATTACCACCTACTTGAAGTAGGTGGTAATTGCGAGTGTTTTGCGACCATTGCAGTCGCAATACATTAGTACATAGTTTTGAGACTCTCTATTTGGAAGCGAACGCCCCTTCCAAATAGCGAGTCGCACACCAATTTAGCGAGTCGCAAATAAATTGCGACTCTGTAAATTAACTTTGTACATGGCCCATAATGTTTTTGCATGCGTAAACGGGTTCGCAAACCCGTTTGCGCAGGCAAAAACGGGTCGTACATCTGGCCCCTAGGCCTGTTTGTGTATAGTTACTCACTAGCTGTGCTTGTGCACTGTGCTCACCAAGCCTGTGTGTTAATGGTCACTTATGTTTGGCCACAGTAGTGATAGGATCTGTTTATTCATGGTACTCTGGGTACAAGCTCATTTCATGTCTGGAGTACCGACGGAGAGAGCGGTGCCCCATCCTGAGCTGTTGCCAGGTTGAGGTGTTTTGTTTACCCTGCAGACTGCGGGTAATACTTGTTAGGAGAACAGACTGACTGATTCAAGTTCCTGTTCGTGTATCCTTTTATATTTATATCACTTACACACTTTTGCAGCAGCATCATTAGAGGTCCTGATGAAAGCGTAGTCCACGATAGGGCTTTTTGCTGAAACATGTCGACCATAATTTTTCACCTCACCCAAGCGGTTTAAATCTATACTGCTGGTGCACTGTTTTTTAACTCTGGCAGAGAATGTATTAGAATAAAATATACAATTTGCGTTCTCTAGCTAGTTTTAATCACATTTCCTTCACATTTGTTTATATTTTGCGCTGCGCCCTTCCTCACATCTCTCTTTGCCCATCATTTGTGGATTTAGCAAACTCCACCTATATTTGCAAAACATCCCTGAGCTCCTTCTTCGTAGAGAGGGAGTTGTAGCCCCCAGAGGAACTAGGTTTTTCCTCTGGGTGGAGATTCCCAAATGATGAAGCATGTCACCTATGGTGAGTGAGGGATTTCGTCCTGTAAAGTTTATTGTTTATTGCTGTGAGGTTTAGTCAATGTTTCAGAGCTGGGTGGCTGATTGAACGGTAATAGTGCTTTGATACACTTTTTCTGATATTTTTATTATTTGACCCCAAGATTTCGTACTGTTTTTTGACTCTGTAGTTTATTCTGCATAGCGCTCCTTTAGCGTTCTGCATGGTGCTCACAAGGCACTTTCTGTATGGATCACACTTTTCCTTTTTGTGAATGGTACTCACAAGACATGTTTGTTCATGGTGCTCACATGCTCTATTTGTACTCTCGACTCACTCGTTCTAGTAGTACATAATTGGAGTGTTTGCTATGGAAATCCTTAGGCTTGTTATGTTATGTTATGTTAAACGGGGTTTTGTTAAGCGCTCAGCTACTCAAGCAGAGTGTCCCGGCGCTATCAGACCCGAAGCCACAGAACTCTAAACAGGGGGAAGGGGGCTTATTGGCTAAAAAGCTTGTTTCTGCATAGTACTACTAAAGCACTTTTCTGCATATGCCTCACTATTTCTCTGGTGCATGGTACTCACTAGACATGTATGTTTCTGGTACTTATTGCATGTGTTTGTCCACGTTACTCCAGAGGTCTAGTTGTGTGTAGTATTCACCACACATGTTTGGCATTAAACACCGTGGACTTGCTCCTGCTTTGTACTCCTTAAAAATGTGTGTGTTAGCTTAACTATTCTTGTTTGTAGACAGTACTCTCAGTGCAAATTCGTGTATAATGCTCAATAGGAATGCTTGTGTCTCTGACACATCCGGCATAGTTGTTTATAGTACTGACTGGGCGTGTTTAGGTTTAGTGTGCCCCAGACATGTTTGTACCTGGTGCTCACTAGGTATGTCTGGGCGGGGTGCTCACTAGGCATGCTTATGCATGGTGCTCACTGGGCATGTTTATGCACTGTACTCAACACACGTGTATAGTAGTCACTAGATTTGGTTGTGCATGCAGGCATGCTTGTGCATGGCACTCACTAGGCATGTTTGTGCACGGTCCTCACTAGGTATATGTAGATGATTCTCAGCAGGCATGCTTGTGCGCGGTCCTGATTAGCATGTTTTTTCATGGTATTCACAAGAACATGGAACTCACTAGTTATGTTGCGGCTTGATACTCACTATTTGTACCTGGGCGTGGTAGCTAGAGAGGATGTGAATGAGGAGTATTCACTAGACTTGTCAGTGCATAGCACAGAGCAGGTATGTGTTCATAAGTCATGCTTATCTATGGTGGTCACTAGGCATGTCTGCACGGTTTTAAGTTGGCATGTGTATATGTGCATACTATTTAGTAGACCGCTTTGTGCACATTACAGGGCATGTTTGTGCATGTTACGCACTGGGTGTGTTTGTGCACGCCATTCACTGAGCATGTCTGTGCATGGTACTCACCAGGTCTGATTGCATAGCACTGTTTCTGTTTAGGCAGTTTGGCCTATAGGATATGAATGAGCTCTCCCATATGACTAATGCTTTCTTGGGTGCAGTGACTTTACTTAAAAGCATTCTCTCGAGTTCCCAGATTCAGCACATCACCCCAGAACTGAACAAGGTGCACGAGCTGCTGGGCAGCTGCCATATATTTCAAGGCCTTATGCACGGCAATGAAAGGCTTTTGGTAAAAAGGCCGTCAGGTACACAGCCCGTGGCTGGGGTTACACACAACCCTTTAATAGCGAAGAGATTGAAAGCAAGGGTCGTTCTTCCACTGCACAGAGGCCAGTCTGGCATAGGTAGCCTATTGACCAGTGAGAGCAAGTGGTCAATGCACAATTCTGAAATCTTATGAAAAGTAACAATCCAGGGGAGCTTAAGCTCTAAATATTTCCCAAGGCTACATCAGTGTTGTTCATGGCAGCTCCTTAGTCGTGTTAGGACCCGACACCGCGCTATAAGACAGCCTTTAGGATGTATGTTGATGCAGCATACATGGGACCTTATAATCTCACACAATATTGTTCTTAAAGATTTTTTTATAAAATGGCTATGTCTTCTGGGTCACATATAACTTAGCATTCTAGAGACTAAGGGGCACATTTACAAGAAAATGGTGAAGCGTGGTGTTAAGCAAAAATTGCTAACGCCACGTTCCGCCATTCTGAAAACGCAGGGATGCGCCGTATTTACAATGGTACGGCACATCACTGTGTTTTCCCTAGCTCTGGCGCTAAACTCAGCTGCCTAGCGTAAACGCAGGCTCCCTTGCACTATAATGCAATGGTGCCTGCGTTGAGGGAATTATTATTTATATGCAAGAAGGTGTCGTGCACATAAACAATCACTAATGGTGATTTGTCACTTCTCTGTGTGCTGCATTGTGCAGCATACATAGAAGTTGCAAATTGTCATATTTAATTATTGTTTATGTGCAGGAAGGGACACCTTCCTGCTCTGAACAATCATTCATGGCGGTTTTGCTTTTGCTATGTGTGCTACACAATTTTTCGTCATGTTAAGGCCCGATTTTCCCTGGTCTTAATTTTGGCGCTGCCCTATATTTACGCCACCCTTAAAATAGGGGGCAGTGTAAAAATCAATGGGTGTTTCAGCATAACGCCCACCGCAACACCCATTGCTCGCCACTTTCTCGCTAAGTGTAGCGTGATGGGGGCCTTATTTACAAGGCGGCGTTAAGCCAGTTAAGTGGCTTAACGCCACCTTGTAAATAAGGCGAAGGACTTATCACCACAAGAACGTCACAAAAAGTGACGTTCCTGTGGCGATAAGCCCTTGTAAATATACGCCAAAATTGTTAAAATGGAGGTTTGGGTGAAATGACCCACAGATTACGTTTATAGTAATTAAAAGGACTGGAGGAAATGTTTTTGGGGGGATTTGTACATGCATTAGCAATGAAATGTAGGTTAAAGATCTACTCAAGATGTCCAGAGTGTTGGTTATGGCATGGGCACCCTCGATAGGGCTTTTTCCTTGGCTAGGCATCTTGGGTCTACAAATGACATTTACCGGTGGATGTCCTAGTTGGCCTCTCACTTTGGCCCTCACATTGCTCTACGCCCAGGTGCAGAGTTCAGTGGATGGCTCCATTCCCACCATCTGGCAGGGTGACATGGGCGGGTAATACCATCCTGCCACCTTGAGAGAGGAGATGACAAGGGCGGGTAATACCATCCCATCGCCTTGAGAGTGGAGACGCGCGCTGATGGTCTGGAATGTCAGGATCTGCAATCAGTCTGCTGGCGCCGCGCGATAAAGAGACGCGAGAGTCATCTGTCAGTGCCCTAAATGGTGGTATCTCCCATCGGTGCAACGGCGCCCGGATCTCAGTCTACTGCGCGCCAGGCCGGGCTCTCCGCAGCGGAGCATCTATCTGTTGTTCCACTCAGGAGGATCTGAGGCTACCGAATGGCTGTCCGTCCCAGGGCATCTCGCACACCTCTCACCATCATCACCACGAGGCAGTGGCTTTCTGTGACCTCTGGCTCTGTATCAAAGCCTGAATTATGTTTTCGACACCTACACGGGCAAAATAATGAAATGTATACGTCTGGGAACTAAAAATTACATTTCATGTTGTTGGTGAGACACAGCCTCTAAAACATAACTCTCCAAAACATAACTTCTGCTATCTCTGGGTGACATTAATCAATAAAACTGGCACCGCTGAGTTGAACGAAAGCAATCCTTAATATTAAAGTGCCAACACGCATTTGATTTGGCGATATACTCTGCATATATGCCATTTATATATTTGTGCACTTTTGTCTGAGGCTTGTAAATAAGGCACTATGCAGCATTCCTGGCACAAGCATGCTTGCACACTTACATAATGCCATACGGATTGCAGGTCCACAACTGTAGCTGCTGGTCATTGCCCAACGGTGCTGCAGGGAGTGGTTGTAGGTTCTAGTTAATATGTCATCCACCTGGGGATGATGTCTGGGATGCAGGGTAGTTGGGTCTAAAGGTCTCTGGTGACATCAGTGATGCTGGGTTACTGAAAGTCTCCTGGGCACTGGTGTGATGCCAGTGAAGCGCTGGTACAGAGGGCGCGGAAGCCTCTTGAGCAACAGAAATGATGATCATGTAGAGATGGTGCGAGGGGGAAACAGCCACTACAGCGCGGCTGTTTCCACAAATACCCTTAAGTGTGAGGGCCCAGGGGTTACAGTTAGTTATTCACATATAGAGTAGGTGTGAAAGTCGCTGTGGACAATTATAGTGATGCTCGGGTCTTTAATGACTTATGACTGATGCAGCCATTAAGGTGTTTTTGTAGCATGACATGTCGCCTACTGGCCACTCTTGTGGTTGGCTTCTCCTCAGCTTCCCCAATCCGCAGCACACCAATTCCTCCTGCCCCCTCACCTTTATCCCCTAGAGATGTTTTCAGGGATGGCACTGACTTAGAACCTTACTGGCTAATTGTTTCTCTGGTAATCAGGTCCCACGTGTCTTTCATTGGCTGTGGGCCTCGCATCTTGCAGAATAATACCGACGCTGACTATCATGGTGGCCCATTCACTTTAAACCGACCCCTTCCCTGGAATTGAAACATGACATCTCCATCAAACCTTTTCCCATGGCCCCTTGCACCATGAGATACCACGCAAGGAGGGATCACTGTTTCCCAGACTCTTGGTTGTCTGCTCTCCATGGGTGTTTTCGAGTTGGTGCAGTGGAGGGCAGCGGCATGTCTCACAGTCGCTAATGAGAGACAGGAGCAGGTCCAGACAAGCACCTGGAGGCTAACGAGATCTCCCAACAACAAAAACAACATATATTTTTTCAGACTGACTTCCCAGAACGGGTTCCCTGCCCGACGCATAGCCAACTGTGATTGTAGTTATCGAATAGCCAAATCTTACCCCCCATGTGAGGAAAGCACCCATGTCTTGCTTCCGTCCACAAAGCAGTGTTTGTTAAACTTGGCCACGAAGTCTCTTCTAGTATGTGTTATGAGATACAAGATAAATTGACTTTCACTCAAAACACAGTTCCAAGACACGAGGCAGAGTCAAGCTCGCCTCTAAGAAAATCTGGTACCTCCAAAAGACCAGCAGGATTGAGACAGAGTCAATAAGCTACCAAAACACGAGTCTCGCTCCACCTTAACCATGCCAGCCTTTCTGAGGAGCCTGCCTGTTGGGATTCCTTTCAACTGCCCCCTCCACCCCCCGCCCCCGGCCTGTCCATCTCTGGGCTTGTGCCATGTGGTGGTCCTACTGTCACACTCATATTCTTACTTTTGAAGAACAAACCTGCTTCCGAGAACTAGGACACCTTGAATCTCAGTACGCAGCCTCACCCTTGCCATGTGTGGCAACAGTGCAATCAGCAGGGAGGTCAGACAGAGGTTTAAAACGTATTGGAGTGGTACAGGCAAAAAAAGCATAAAAGAATTTCAAACTACACCTCTCGCAAACTAACAAGCCCACTCACAGAGTGAGTTTACAAAAATAAAAACTCTAATATTAGTTTCAAATTACAGTGGCGGCTGGTGACATTTGAACGTGGTGAGGCATAAAAGTTCTACATGAGTGCCGGGTGGTGAGCGAGCTTAGCGAGCATGCCTGACTGTAGGAAAGTAGGATCTGGTTCTGTGGTTACCCCCACTTTTTGCCTGGTGCTAAGTTGTTTTTGACTAGTCTGACCGGGAACCTGCTAATCAGGACCCGAGTCTTGCTGCTTTCTCCCTCAAATTGTTATGTTTAGATACTTAGGTACATCCCAGATTGGATACTGGGGCACCCTTGTCAGTCCCTATTATATGGTACTAAGGTGCCCAGGGCATAGGTACACCAGAGGTCCCCCATGGGCTGAAGCATGTATTATGCCACCCATGGGAGACCATTCAAACTGTAACTACAGGCGTGCCATTGCATCCTGTGTAAGCTGGTGCTAGCACCACTTACAAAAGATATAGGTTTCCTATATCTAGGGTCACTGCACTTAAAACCTATAAGTCACCCTTATAGCAGGCCTTTTGCAATCCTGAAGGCAGGGTGCTTGGTTCTAAGTGTGAGGGTGCCCCTACATGAGCAGGAAACCCCTACAGCCTATGGAGTCCATTCTCCCGGGTTGTAAGTGAAGCAGCCATATACCATATAGAGAGGTACCGCGTAAATACGCGATGACTATCTCGAAACTGGCTGCAACGAATCCTATCATGTTTGATATCAAACATGTTGGAATCATACCCCCCACACCCTAAGCAGTGTGGTAGGTATGATTCCAAGCACTGGAACGGGCCCCTGTTGGGCTCTCAGTGCTCCCGGTGCCAGTCTTTTAGACTCGGACAGCACAACATGGCTGCTGCCGACCAGAGACACGATTCTGCCCTCCTGCTGCTGAGCCAAGCTCAAACAGGGGAAGGCAGAACAATAGATCCTAGAAAAAGACCCTAAGTAAATCAGTGTGTAACCTCAAAATTATTAATTTTAATCTTTCAAAAAAAAATCCCTGGCATGGCAAAAATATCCTTCTGCTGCGTGAAGCAGCGTAAAGGGTCTGTCACAGCTGGGGAAAACAGCCAGGGTCGTACCTGATGTCTTCCCAGTGCACCGTTATCCCAGCTGAGTCGACACTCCATAGCCCGGTGTGCCTCGGCTTGCTATTGCGCACACTGCAGGGTAGTGACGAATTGTAAAGGGGGGGTGTGGGGTTGTCATGGCCTGCTTTAAACAATGCAGCCTCGGGATGTACAGGGCTTACACTGTACCCGCCCGAGGCAGCCTGGAAATATGATGCTGCCTGGCGTCATTTGTGGGTGGGCCCCTAAAAGGGCTTAAAACAGTGACTACCGGGCTGGCACCATGTCAGCCCAGTTTTCTAAACTTTAATGTGGCATTCAGGAGTACAAAGCACATGTGTCACAACTTCAGAAGAAACCTGCCTGCCTGTCCTGCCTGACGCCCGTATCTGACTCGGAGCGTCGCCGACAGGGAGGCAGGCTCAAGGACTGGGACAGACTACCGCATTTGTTTTAAAATGGTAAGTAACATTGCTACTGGCGTTACTTAGCATTTTAAAACAAATGTGGTATGCGGATGCTGGGTGGCCCCTGACACCTGGCCTGCGCACCCTGTGAGCCACGCCCCCAGATCGGCACCTGGTTAAAAGGAGCAGCCTTTCGTGACTCTTGTGGGATACTCTATCGTTTGGTCTCATACCTGAGGACGCTGCACATTTCGTCTGCCCTGTGGTCCTGGGCTTGGTGTTGTGGACCTGCACCTGCTGACATCTCCACTCCTCGCCGCACCCGCTTCGCGGGTGCCGCTTCGTGCAGCCCGTGGTGACGCTGCGAGGCGGTTGGCAGATTTTATCTGGGGAGGAGCATCGCGCAGCAGGGACTCAATCTCCCAGGAGTCCCTGCACGGCCCCTGACACCTGGCCTGCGCACCCTGTGAGCCACGCCCCCAGTCCTGCATATCCTATATTTCAGTAGATCTCTCTCACGCCTCGCGGGACGCGCCGGGAGAAGCCCGGGACAAGGGCGGGGCCGTCTGTGGCCGTCCGGGGCCGGAGGAGGCCGGGCTGGGCCATCCCCCTAAGTCGCCCAGGCAAGGTTCAGGGACGTGGTGTGTAATATCAGGTGCCCTTTATCTCTCCCTGTGCGACACATTTAGGTTACCCCCTTTATCCCTCTAAGTAGCGCGTTGCTTTAATTCCGTGACATTTGACCATCTCTAAATGCCGATGGCAACTCGCTCGAATAAAGTACGAAGAGGAGGGGGTGACTGTGTGAGTGCCTCCATGGACCAATTCATAACACGTGCCTTTTCTATTGTAGAAAAAGAGATTGTCTGGACGGAGCGCGAACTCTCTCGGGAATCTCTTACCAATAAACGCTCATCCCTGGGCAATCTGGCACTAGCTCCATCTCCCGTTCATGCTCTTGTTCCCTTGATTACTGATTCTTCACCTTATAATGAGCAACGAGTAAATAGAATTAGAGCAAGCCTGGATAGACTGTCTCTTATTGCTCAGAGTGGTACTAACCTAACTGAATCAGATTGTCCCCCAACACTTCAGCTACCCCATCCAGTAGTTACGACTCCTCCCGTGTCCCAGGCCCCTGATACTCTATCCCCACAGCCTGACCCTCATGTACATGTAGAGGGGGGAGCTGCCGCAGCTAAAAGGAAACGTGTTATCAGCCCTCGCAGGGGGAATTTGATCAAACCCCATAACAAGCTAAGGAAGAAAAATCCCCACAAGGTGGTCGTACCGGGGAAGAGCTCTGGGGTGGGGTTAGATTCCTCAAAAAACCAGCAAGCAGTAGCTGGAGCAGATATTCTCCCTCAACAGTTGATTTTAGATTCAAATTTGGCTCCGCACTTGGGTGTGTCCTTGGAGAATTTCTTGCTCCCGAAGTTTGAATGCTTAGTGAAATCATTATTACTTCCAGTCACAGACCAGCTAAAGAAACTGTCCGAGCGGGTGGATGCTTTTGAACAAACAGTCCTCGACCACTTTTTCTCGGTAAAATCTCTGATTAAACTCAACTCTAAACTCAGAGAGGATGGGCAACCCCCTTACTTGCTATCTGGGCCCCCTGCAAAGAGTCCGGGTTCAACACCACCCATAGCGGGGAAGATAGAGGTTGTAACCAGGGAAAGCATGTTGTGTGAATCCACCTTGCATCTAGAGGGGGGGAGGGAGGAACCAGGGACTTCAACTGTGGTTAACAGAACACAGCCCAAAACCACTGGTAATTTAAAAAAATCTACCAAATCTGCCATCAAGCCCACAGATCACGCAAAACAGGGAACTATAGCTTTGGCCAAGAACATCAATACTCCTTGTAGCGCTCCTGCTGGCGGGTCATGTCCCACACTCCCAATTTCTTCTTCCTCTACTCCAGCACCTAAGGTTCAGGAAATTGGAGAGAAAGAGATTTTAACTGCACCATACCCGAGTCTTCCCCCTGGTTGCCAACCATTTGTGGTGGTTCTTACTGGGGTCCCCCCATTAAACCCAGGCAACAAAGAATCTTATACTGAGCTAAAAAATAAAACAATGTTTTGGCTCAGAGAAAATAGACCTCTACCTGATAACATCGATGGCCAGGTTATTCATGTAAGACGGGTTGGATGGGTGGGCAATAGGCCAAAGAATCAAAAGGGAGATTGTATTTTAGTCAACTTTAGAGACCCGAGAGCAGCTAGGCATATTTGTAGCCAGGAGTCCGACCATGCCCTATCTGCCATTAGCACTTGTGATCTTGGCTACTTTTATCGGCCTCCACCACCGCACTGGCCTGTTAGGCAGACATATAGAGAGGGGAGGGACTGTTGGCACCCCCGCTATGTTACTCTTGACCCCATTTTCATGTCTCCGAACCCCGGCTCCCGCTCATATTTACCGTGGCAGGATTATTGACGTGATGATCATGGAGCGGTCAATTTGAATTCTCTGGGGACCGCTGGGGCTATATACAGCGACTTGAGTGTAGCAGTATATATTAAGCCTCTTTGTGTCAGTGATCCTTCTCCGTCTCCCTTTTTGACCCCTTTGCATCGCAGTCAGAATGGAATAGCCCCTACTGTGACCAGCACTGTCCTAAACGGAATCGAGTCGGCAACAACTGATGCTGGAAGTATCTCCATTCCAACCAGTCCGAACCTCGATTCCCTTCTATTCCATGAAGTGCACACCGCTAACACTGAGAACCTTAAGGTGATCAGCTGGAATGTGGCGGGCATAAGCCGTAACTTAGAGCTGGCTGATTGGAATTTTCTCATTGAATCCTTTGATATTTGTGCCTTTCAGGAGACTTGGTCCATAGAACCTCGGCACAAAGTGGGTTATATGACCTTTTATGTTGCTGCAAGTATTTCTACTACGGGAAGGGGGCGCCCGTTAGGTGGGTTACTTATCTGGGTGAGACTTTCCTCGGGTTTACACGTGAAGCAGCTTAAGACTAACTCCCCTGACCTAATGAGACTGTCTATGAGGGGTTCTCGCAGTGGCAGCCCCCTGGAGATCTTTAATATTTATACTAGAGGTCCAAAAGGAGGTCTGCCTTCCCCGACACTAGTGGCCCTGGAGGATGGGCTAAGGGAGTGCAACCCGAACTCATACATCCTAGTCATGGGGGATTTTAACTGTACGTATGAGCCACTTGCAGGGTATGATGTCCTAGACACCCTAGGCGAGGACACCCAAAGAGGTATTCCACCTCTTAATATAAGTCCAATTAAGAGATGGTCCCAACGTGCAATCCAACTAAATGCACTCACTTTGGAGTTTGGCCTAAGGGCGACCAATGGGAGATCCATCTCTGACCAGAAAGGGGCACATACCTACGATAGGATTGGACATACATCTAGGATAGATTATATCCTCTTAGATTTCCGTCTTTGGTCCCACTTGGTAGACATGGAGGTTGTTGCATCCACGGATAGCGACCATAATCTGCTCTCTTTGAGTCTTACTCCCCTATGGTGCAAGAATATTAGCCGTGTAATCCCTCCTGTCACAAGGATGACCGGAGAAGTCTGCCCTTCAAATTGTGGGAGGCGGTTAAAATGGGACAAGTTTATCCTCGATGAGGAGAAGGTCATGGGCATAAGGGCAATTATGTCAAATATTACACCAAGGTTATCAGCCGCTACATTAAATGCTGACGAGGTTTCCTCCTTGTTTAGTAGTACCACTAGATTAATAGGGGACCTTTTTTCCATACCCACTCGAGTGGATGGCGTTCGGAGGGAGCCCCGCCCAAAGGGTAATCCTGGCTGGTACTCCGCCCCCTGTCGGGAAGCAAAGCGAGAACTAATCACGGCAGTGAAGATAGGGGATGGAGGATTAGTATCGGTTGCGCGGAAGAAGTATAGGTCAGTCCAACAGGTCGCCAAGAAAGACTGGGAGGACAAGTTTTGGAGTGACTTGAAAACAGCAAGCACAGAGAAAAATTCGAGGGGTTTTTGGCACCTAATTAGAGCTAAACACAGGCCCATAGATTCGCTCATTACCTGTAACATCCCCGAGGAGTCCTGGTTTGAGCATTTTTCTTCCCTCTATACTGTGAACATGGAGGATGAACCAGATTGTTTTTTTCCACCCTCTTCTGGTTGTCTTGACCCAGGGGTGGAAGTCCCTTTTACAGCTAGGGAAGTTGAACATTCTATTAAATCCCTTGTGCCGATGAAAGCTGCAGGGCCGGATGGTTTGCCTGGGGACCTTTTTCGTCTTAATCCAGGAGAGTGGGGGGGTTCTTATTGCTTCCCTGCTTACTGCATCTAGGCAAGGAGCTTCACTCCCAGAGTCGTGGATGGGTGCAGAGGTCGTCCCGATCTTCAAGAAAGGGTCTCGGGATGACCCACCTAATTATCGCCCCATAAGCTTGATAGACTCGTCTCAAAAAGTGGCAGGGAAAGTAATTTTGAGTAGGGTTCTCCAATGGGCTGAAGAGAATAAAATATTATCTGACTTTCAAGCTGGCTTCAGGGCTGGTACCGGGACCATCGAACAGTCATTTCGACTGCTAATGATCTATTGGAAGGTGGTAGTGATAGGCAAAGGCAGTCTGTATTTGGCATTTATCGACCTGCGGACTGCCTTTGACCTAGTACCCCGGGAGCGCCTGTGGCGGGTTTTGGTAAAATTAGGTATGCCCTCATACCTACTGTGCCTAATAATAAAACTTCACGAGAATAACTATGCGCAGGTGAGGTGGGGAACCCAGGGTCAAAGGACCGCTCGCATCAAAGTCAATAGAGGTGTGCGCCAGGGGTGCGTCCTCGCACCCACACTCTTCTCACTTTATATAAACGGAGTTGTGGACCACCTCCTTAAAATTCAAGCTGATTCACCATCATTGGCAGGGAGGAAGATACCAACCCTGTTATTTGCCGATGACACCCTGCTAATCTCCAAGACCCCGGTTGGCCTTCAGAGTCTCTTGGATGGCTTTGACCAATTCTGTAAGTTAACAGGTCTAAAGATTAATACTGATAAGACCAAGTTTCTTGTCTTGAACCCTCCTAAAAAACTTGGTCACCCCCAGTGCTTAATATGGCTCCCTTGGAAAGGGTCAAGGAATTTGACTATTTGGGCATACGCCTCCTTGACACCATGAAGTGGGACAGTCATCTCCTTAAAATGATCTTAAGCCACAAAAGGGTGGTGGGTGCTCTTCTGAAGGAGCAGAAAGCATCCTCTATGAAACCTATCGCCCCGGTGCTTGATATTTATGCTGCCAGAGCCGTCAGCACGTCACTTTACGGAGCAGAGTTATGGGGTGCCCACAGTATGAGTCAGTTGGTGCGCTCAGAGAACAACTTTCTGAGGGACTTGATGTCCCTTCCCAAGAGCACTCCTACTCTCCACCTTCTGCTGGACATGGGGTGCCGTCCCATCCAGGATCAGGCGAGGCTGCGCCCTCTTCTATTGTGGGCCCGCCTGTGGAGGGTCCCGGAACTGGGCAGTTATGCTGAAGGCCCAAAGGAGATTTTAGGCTTGTCTGGATGGGCAAAAATAAGGTGGTTAAGGGATGTGAAAAGTTTGCTGACCGAGCTTGGCCTTGAAGGGGCTTGGCATTCTCGGTCTGCCCCTCCGAAATCAGCTTTGAAGAACTTATATTGGTCTTGGTCAACAAGCAAAAGAAATACTGATCCCAGTTTGTGTCATGCCTCTAGGGATTTCCTGCTTGTGAAGGACGTGGCACTGCGGGAACACTACTTGGACTTTATTACAATTCCCAGGGACAGAGCTTTGTTTTTTAAATTTAGAGTTGGTGTGCTGCCAGTGAGATCATTGACCGCCCGGTGGAAACCACCGGCCCAAACTACACCTGACTGTCCCTTTTGCCCATTGGAGATAGAATCGATCCCTCATTTTTTGTTTGTATGCCCAGCCTATAAAGTGCCCCGCTCCAGGTGGCTTAAACCACTGTGTAGGGAGCTGGGCACTCGACAATGTAGCGTGGCCCTGCGAATTTTAAGTTCAGATACTCGGCTGCTTTTTGTTTGTGGCTTAGCCAAATACTTAAGCTGGGCATGGCGTATTAGGACAAAATGGCTTTTACTAATTGTTTAATTATGGTTTCTGTGATTTGACCTTTTTAGCTATTTATTGACTATGTTTTTATAGATTTTAATTCTGTAATGTATCTTACTTCTGTAAAGCTTTTAAATATATTTTTTGTATCGAAATAAAGCCACTTTGACTGACTGGCTGGGTGGCGCAGAAATAGGGTGGGCGCCACCAGCACTAAATCCTGCCCTGCTTGCTGTCAAATATCAATGGCACCCATTGACTCTCTCAATTGTATACCAAAGACTGATTGGTTGTCTATGTCTATTTTAGTTGGCTGTCTTGGCTTACCTTGGATACAACTCATGGGTTACCAGAGGTCTGTGAATTGACTCTGTACCTTAAAGTTGTCTATCTTTAGTACCCCTCCCCAGTTGAAATATTTTTTTACTTTAACACATCAACTAATAAACTATGTTCACCATGCTTTATCCCATTTGGCCTATAGAAATGCAACTTAAATATGTGCTGATTTTGTCTAACACAATGAGTGGTGTTCCTGAAAGAGGCTTGCTTTGAATTTCTTATGGAAAATAATTTAGAGTCAATTTCCTGTAGGAAAGGAGGAAAGTTATTCCATGTTCAATAGGTTGCTTGGCAAATGTATGTTATATTATCCACAGTTGTGTAGTATATGCTACCACTATTACGGCACTTACGCACAATCTTGAGCTGCACATGCTCATTGTACTGTTTGGGATGTCCATTGATTGGATGCACATGGTTATATGTAATTAGGAGAGATTTATTTGTAATATGGCCTTCAGTAGTGGTTCAATGTATAGAGACATTTCAAGGTTAAAGAGGACAATATAGTGTCGTGTTGTATTGTGGACTTTTTGTAGCGCTCTCCTATTTGTCGATATCCGAAAACATTCTCCAACTGGTCTAGGAGGTCGTTACCCAATCTTCCAGTGCAGTGATGAGGAAAAGGCTTTGGTTGCAGTGTCGTATGTGGTACCTGGAGAGCATGCTCCTCCCTTAGTGTGATGACATGTAACATATATGCAAAGGGAGTGTAGCTTTGCAGCTAGGGTATACAAATCCGTATGACATGAAGTCAGCTGTATCAGATTTGTGGAGCATCCACTTCTTTATTGCTATTTTGAAGTCACTGTAACCATGGTGATCTTTATTCTATATGGAATGTGTTCCAAAGTTTATAATATGTCTGGACAGGAAAGAGCTCAGCCAATGGGACTTTTCGGTGGGAATTCACCAATGTGAGATAGTAGCCCATTCCCTGGAGGCACAGTTAAACCACCACTAACATGTCATATGGTGTCTACCCGTGAGCAATAGAAACACAGACCCTGTAGGCACTTTTAGGCCACCAGTAAAATCACTAAGTGGAGTTTGCCCAGGAGCAATAAATATCCAAACCACTGGAGTCGCTGTTAAAGCCACTTGGGACTGTATATGAAGCCCTTCCGCACAAAATGGGAGCCCAGCCACTAGAGCATTGGTCTTCAAACTTGTTAATTATGCGCCCCCCCAGTAAAGAAATAAAATTCATCAGGCCCCCTCAGATTTTTCCAAGTTATTCTATTAAACTGACAATGTTTAAATATATCTCTGCTTATTTAAGCACAAGATATAGTTAGAAATAGCAGTTAAATTCTAATACCATTTTTCCCAGATAGGAAATAAATGACAGAAGAAGCTAGTGATGGCCCATTACAGAGTGGCTTATTGCTGCTCAGTTTTCCCCACCAATTAAAACAAAGCAGTGCTATCAGAATCAGCCGCGGTCCGTGCAGGTAACAGCGGTGGGGCGGTGGGGCCGCATGGGGGGAGATTTCGAGAGACGACGCTGAGGGAAAATTAATTATTTATTTAATTTTCCGTCTGCATCGTCCCTTGAAATCCCCCTCACCCGGCCCCACCGCTCCTCCGCTGTTACCTGCACGGACCGAGGCTGATCAGAATAATGCTTCTTTTGGCCAGAGCTTCGCGGCCCCCCCTGCGATCACTTGGGGCCCCCCCTAGGGAGGCCTGCCCCCCAGTTTGAAGAACCCTGCCCTAGAGGCATCGTTAGACCACTAGCGAAGGCTCTGTGTGAAGTCACCCCTGGAGCAACTGAATCCCAGACGCCTGCAGCACTTATGCAGTTAGGCCACCAATAAAAATGCTGTAGAAACATTTACAATACTGACGGATCAGTATCACCTGGGACAACTCTGGCTGATCACAACTGGTCTGGTGTTACTGCGCCCCAGGATCACCAGGTGTGGGAAAACTGGGCCCAATTTTAATTGGTTCAAAAATGCACCTGCTATAATCCCATGTGGGCCCTGGCGGGGACTGTGGGCACAAGCGCAGCCCAACTCCGCCAGATGCTCTCCTATAGTACAGGGGCTTACAGGATGCTCCCACACCTGCCAACACCCTCTCCTGGCCCTGGATGCTTTCCATGCCCCCACCCTGTGCTTACTTTGTAAAATAAATAGGTGCAGTGGCCCTCGTCAGGAGTCCTCCATAGCTTGCACCACCCATTGCCAGCGCTGCCAATGACAGTACACACCCACTAACCATCACACCGCTACAAGTGTGACCATTCAGACTGTTCAAGGCCCCCAAAGCAATAGGAATGGCTTGGGCGGCAAGTAGTAGTTGTTTTTGATGTATATTGGATGAATAGATAACTGTTGTTCTCCTCATCTTTAAATTACACAAACAGCGCCACAATGTGACAGCTGTCATTAGTGGTGGTGTTGACAACTAAGGGGCATATCAAGGAAGGCGTTAAAAATTACCACCGGTTTAGCGGCAGAAAACTGCCGCTAAAGCGGCGATAATGGGCTTGATAATATGCCGCAGAGAATTCCCATAGAAGCCCATGTTGACACCAGAGCATGGGCTTCTATGGGAATTCTCGAGGGCATATTATCAAGCCCTTTATCGCCGCTTTAGCAGCAGTTTTCTGCCGCTAAAGCCGCGATAATTTTAACGCCGTTTGTTGATAATATGCCCCCAAGTCCCCTGGAGACACTGTTAAGCCACCAATGAACACAATAGGAGTCCACCCAGGAGAAGTGGGAACACAAACTTTCTGTAGGCATTATTAAACCACAATCCAGGGTTCTGTTGAGACTGCAGTAGGCGTTCTCTTCGAGCTTCAGAGATGTCTTCCCCTCACCCCACAATTAACTGGCGACCATGAAGTAAAGTTAAAAGAGAGTATACTCCTGCGGGCAAGAATGAATTAGAAGCACACAGTCAAGGGGGCAACTTGGCCTTCAAGAGCTAAGCAGGTAGATATTAGTTAGTCTAAATACAATTCTTGCAAAATCTCAAGTTATTTTTTTAATATACTTTGTTTATCAACTTATAATGGCTTTACCCCAACATTTTAGGACGACATAAAGAAAATGTACTGATCATTATGTTTCTCTTAGTAGTTGAAGGCAAAGAAGACCTTTGCCGAAAAATATGCACTTGTAAATATGCAAATACTTTTCAATATGTAACCTTTCATTGGATCTGGCTTGCCTGCCTTCTTATATTAAACATCACTCTCAGCGATAAATGACCTTCTCTCTCTGCTGGGTCTAGCAGCCTCATGCCAGCTCAATTATATGTGTACCTAGCAACCAGCAACAGGTCACTAAGGAGTGGTGCTCAGCCTTAGAGGGCCAAATTATCAACACAATAGGCGCCTCATTAGGCAGTCTCTAGGCACTTTTGCACACAGCATGCTCAGCATAGGTCTAATTTCTATTTGAAATCCAGCATCTCATTACATTCTGGTGCCCAGTCTGTCAATAGCCATCCATGCATCGAAAATATTGATTGTTCTGATGGAGTCTTCGCATTGACATTTGTGTAGTACCCAGCTGCTGATGTGTGGCTTCACAGTGTTGTACAGAGGATCCACAAAAAAGGGCTTCCACGAGTGCCCACGTTGAATGTGTTCTGTAGGGAAGCGCTCACTGCCACGGGCAATAACCACAGAGGTGCTGCAGTTGCTTTTGGTGAGCTGGGCTCTGTAGCTTAACCACAATGGTAACCAGAGAGGTAAGATGATAGAATACAGGTTGTAGCGCATATGGATTCGAAGCTGTGTGTTTTCAGCTATCCACATGGTAAGAATTTGGTATCATGAGATGACCTAGTTCCGGTAGTAGTAGCAGTGGCATTCTCCTACATGTGTAAATGATGACTTAAAGTGAGAGCACTTATGAATGATTTATTCTGTTGTCCTGAATTAGTTATCTGTTCTACTTCTAGAGGAGCTTGTCCCCACCGTGCAAGCCTATCTTGCCACAGTTCAAAGGCCCCCTTTCTGTCCTCCAATTCCTGTCCTTGGCTGCCCTCGGTAACTGGTGTTGAGTGCCTGGGACCTTCTTCAGCTTCAGGTGACTAGTATCCACAAGATGACACAGCCCAATCCATGCTGCAATGTAGGTATCTTCTGATGAGGACAGACAGTGGAAGACGTCATTGGAGAAACCATTCTTCTATTTTTTATTAGACTGTGTTGTAAAGAAAATATTATTTAGAACTCAAATATTTTTGCACATAGCCTTTATTCTTTTTCTAAATAATGTGGCTTTGATATTTGGATGCCTAACAATTTTACCTTTCGTTTTTAGCTGCTCAGCACATATTTTGACTCACAGGGGGTTTCTTTCCATCATGGCCAGGCATGACGAATGCTTCTGTACATGGACCTTATTAAGTTTGGAAATATGCTCTTTTTAGGTCTCGCCTACGCAACGCGCATGCGCTGCTTAGGAGGGGACCTCGTAGAATCGATCAGCTTTTTAGGCGAAAAACGTGCACACTTTGCATTGCTTTCTATTGCAACGCGTGCACGTTTGGCATTTCCCTTGCGGGAGCGAGCAGAGGCGCCATGTGTTAGCAATTATCGCGCTCGCTCCCGCAAGGTAAATGCTGCATGTCCCTGCTCTCTGTCACACTCCGCACACCCCTCCCACTTGTTTTTTTTGTAACCTATTTGAGTGAAACACGTAGGTCTCTCAATCAGTGAATCTTCTTGTTGTCTGCAATTTACTGCACTTTTTGAGCTATGTTGTTTGTGGTTAGGGCGTTTTCTGGGATTTTCCATATTATTAAGAGCCGACTTCTGGTGGTTTATGACATACTTCACTGGTTTCCCAGCGATGTTGGTTTTTACGCTTTACTGTGTATGGTTATACAGGCATGAGCGCGCACAAGAGTTCCTAAAGTGGAAATGTTACAGATTGTAAACCTACCAAAAGAAATGAAATATGTATTTTCCTTCCATAAAAAGTGCATGCTTTGAACATTTTTAAATTAGAGTAATTTGAAGGACGTCCAGCCTAAAATGCGAAGCGCTGTATGCAAAACAGCTTCAAAAATTGTGTGCTGTATCGGAAGCAGTACACGCTACATACAATCTGTCCATGATTTACTAAATGAATGTTTTACTCACCATGGGCAGATTACTTTTAAAATGATCAAAATTATTTGCAAACTAAATCCATGTTTCTGTGAGTATTAACCTTGACGCAAGTGCGGCCTCGTTGGCTATTTCCACACGCGCTGCTGCTGGGGTGAGTCATTAGCCATTGCCTCACGACGTCCATGCACGACGGAAGCTGCAGTCGGTCTGGGGCTCGCGCAAGCACTGCATGTGCAAGCCCCTCCTTGCTGGAGGTGAAAGGCCAGCACGCAGGGAACCTGCGCCTCTTCCTTGAAGAGAAGCAGGGCCGGCTTTAGGGCGGTGCGACCGGTGCCACCGCACCGGGTGCTGGCTTCCTGGGGGCGCCGTGTTTGAAAGTTTTTTATGCTTTTGAAGCACCTGCTGCAGCGTTTCTTTCCCCTGGAAATTACCAGGCCTCACATAAATGTCAAGATAACTCGTGTGATTAATTATCTTCCTGGAGAGAGATCAGCATTTTGTATAGTTGAGGTTTTGACTTAGGTGAAGTTAGTGCAGAGGGTTAATATGCCTACTGTAAAGAACGTGTACCAAGTAGATTACAGAATGTGTATGAAGTAAACAGATCAGCAGGTTACTGCTTTCACAAGAGACATCCTTTTGTTACTTGCAATTTATAACTTAAAGTCCTAATATGGAATAGTGAGCTATTAACTTTCATCCTAGAACTGCATACACACTGCAAAGTATACATTATTAGAACATTGATTAATGTTGCAAAAAGGGTTAATTTGGCTAGAAATCGATTCTTATTATTAAAGAAAACTCCCAACTATGCTGTTTCTTTTTCGACTCTGAGTTTGTGCTTCTCCACACCAAGCACTCTTAAACTATACTGCCTACCAGTATGGATGACATGTGACTCCTACACTTTTAGTCCTTTGGCTTATGTAACATTTCCTATACACTGATTTACACACGTATGATTGATTGTCTCTGCGTAATGTGTGTGTGATGCAAAGTGCTCGGACACCCTACACTGATATGAGTGCCGCTATATAACTAATTCAATGTATCTGAGAGAGTGTGGTTATGGAGACTTGGTCACTGTTAAAGGGTGCTAGTGAGAGACTCCGTGGTGGAGGTGGTCATTGGGGGGCGCCAACAAACATTGTCGCACAGGGCACCACCAGCACTAAAACCGGCCCTGAAGAGAAGGCAGTCCTCGGTGGGACGTGGTGGGACGTGGTGTGCACGCTTGGGCGCCATGGGGCCACCGAGAGCCCTCTCCATCCGCCCCATCCACAGCAGAGGGACTGCAACTCACTAGAGGGATTAAAAAGAAATGTCCGTTCACAAGATCTCCCAATTTAGTCACAAGTTGTTCTGTGCCTGGTGCGAGTTGCACACTGATGATGTTATAGCTCTTATTGGTCTATATTTAAAATAGAATTACAAAACTACCGGAATCAGGTTGCCTCCCCCCCCCCCCCTCAAAAAAACGTGCCGTAGAGATTTTCTGGAGAGCATTATTTGGGGCCATGATTATTACATTGCAATGCTAAACTTTACCTGGTAAGTTATTTGAAAACTACACTATGATGGCGACATAGGGTGGCACTTTGCCACCACTTTGCATGGGAACTCTAACTACGCATGGTCTTCTTTTCCTCATTTATTTTAGAACGATGGCCTGGAATTTTAGTTAACGTGCCATTTTATTCCCGATTACTCAACTGACGGAAACACGCCGCTACCGTCCCACACCCCAGAGCTTACAGGTTGTCCTTGTGTTGACTGCGATGTCAAGCCGTGCTTTAAGCCCCTTTGGTGCCTGAGGGGGTGTGAGCCGTAGGTGTCAGTTAGATTACCCTCTCACGAGCCTGACAGCACTCCCTGGCCCTCCATGAGGAGGTCCTGTTGCCGCCCTGCATGGAGGAGGGAGGTGGGGGGATAGCCTCTCCTTCTATAGTCAGCAAAGCTTGCCATGTCAAAGGGGGGGGGGCTGAGGTGGGCATTCACTGCAGACACTTTCACAGGCTCTGGGAATGGCCAAGGAGCGGTGACTGAGAGCGGGTACAACAGACATTCCCTCCAGTTAACAAGTGAGACCTATTGGCTATGCCAATGCTTGTTGCTTTTGACATTAATTCATTAATACAAAATCCTTTGGGCGATTTGAGTCGATATGTCTGCACAGGAGCTTCACACATTCCACCTTCTGCTCCCCGAAGCCTGTTAGATGAGAGACACACACACACACACACACACACACACACACACACACACACACACACACACACACACACACACACACACACACACACACACACACACACACACACACACACACACACACACACACACACACACACACACACACACACACACACACACACACACACACACACACACACACACACACACACACACACACACACACACACACACACACACACACACACACACACACACACACACACACACACACACACACACACACACACACACACACACACACACACACACCCCCCCCCCTTTGTTTTATAGTCTCTGGCCAGAGAATGTACTTGGTGGTACATCTGGGTGAGGGTATACCCGCATAGACCCGGGTGGCTCACTCTTCATCCCTTCCCACCTCAGCCACAAATTGTCATTGTTGGACTTTGCACACAAAGTCTCTGAGACGCTGACACAGCCGCGGGTAGGCCATAGGTGATACTACTGATTTTGTGAGAAGTCTGGCGTCTCTCAGTTACTCTGTTCTCAACTGTGCGATTGGGATTCCCTTGGCTAGTGACAGTTTCATTATGGTTTTCCTCCTCCTGCCAGCTATTGTCTTCCATGTCATCTTTGGCAGGCGCCCGTTGGTTGGTTGTGTCCACCTTCTTGAACCATGAGATGTTTCTTGCCACTGTCTTGCTGCTTTGTCTCGCTGTGATCATGATACCATTAACTCTTAACACTGTTCACACTCATAGTTTAAAAGATGCCCTGAATTTCCACCCTGGTCTGCGAACTTTGATGATGCCTTTGTCTTCTGGCAGGACCAACGGACTGTTTGCTCTCCCCATCTGGCTCATGCACATGTTGCACTGGGTTTGAGTCTCTTGGGGATTATAGGGCAGTGGGGTCCACCCAGGGTATATTGGATCGTGTCCCGCCGAAGTCCGCTGAACAATACAGTCCACGGGGCTTGTTGGGTGGTAGAGTGCGGTGTTCCGCGATACTCATGGAGGAACTTCTGGAGGCAAATCACAGGGTTCGCGTTCTCTGTAGCAGCAATCCTGAGTGTTTTATTGAATGTGCACATACATCTTTCGCCTCGCCTTTGGCCTACGGCCATTGGGAGTGATGTAATGGTGGATTATTCCTAGGTGATTGAGTAAACCTTCAACTCTGATCCTCGAAGGGTTGGGCCATTATCAGTTTTGACCTCAGTTGGTAGGCCAAACATTGCAAATGGTTTTTCCAGAACTGGTACCATATGCATGAAATCGGTCAAGTCAATTACTTCAACAACAGGATATTTGGAGTAGCTGTTGAACAGGACCATCATGATCGTTCCATCAGGAAAACTCACAAAGTCAAGGCTTAATTTGGCCAACAGGGTAGTGCATGGTTCTTCCATAATGATGGGTGTCGGGCTTCAGGAGGATTCGTTATTTGGCACACTGGGCATTGTCGCACCACTTCATCTACCATGGTCTCGAGGTCAGGGAACCACACCATTTCTTGCATGGTGAACTTCATCTGCATGGTTCCTTGGGGTCCACCCTGAGCCAGCAGTGTCACTTGGTGTTGTAGCGTGGCAAGTATTACAGGCCGGCTTCCCCTTTGCAGAATGCCATTTTGGGTGTTACTGAATTTGTTGCGTACTAGCCACATTTTGACCAGCTTCTCTTTGTCGTGGCTGCTCCATTCGATGGCGTCTCACATGAAGTTTAGCCAGGACTCTCCCTGCACAGCTGCTATCACCTTCATCATCCTTTTTTTGTGGCTTTCTCGATGTCACTGAGGCTGAGCGCTCCTGGGCAGGCAGCCTGCAAGATCATGTGGATGTATCCTTCTGCGTCGTCGGCCTTGTCAGCCCCAGCTTCGTCTGTTTGAGAGGGGTGACGGGAGAGGAAGTCTGCAGGATTTTTGGATCCTGGCTAATATATCACTTCCATGTAGTAATGCCGCAATTTGATGGCCCACCTCTCGATTCGCAGTGTTAGATGTGGTGCTTACCGCCGGAAGAGTGGGAAGAGAGGCTGGTGATCAGTGACTACTTTGAAAGGTCTGCCACTTAAGTATAGGTGAAAACACCTGCAACCCCACTTGATGGCCAATGCCTCCCTTTCAATTTGGGCATAGTGCATCTCCGTTGGGGTCAGCGCCTTGCTGGCAAACGCTAGCTGTGCCCACTTTCCAGGCTCAATCACGTGGGTGAGGACTGCCCCCAGCCCAGTGCTTCATTTGTAAAAGAGTAAGTGCCTGGGCCCAAAGCTTTGGTCAGAAGCCCAAGGCCAGCATTATGAATATCGGGGAAGGCAAATACCAAGGCTGTGTAGTCTTGATTCTGCCTCATGCCTCGTTCATCCTTTACTAGACACTCCATTCACCTCTGTCTCACCAATACAGGTTCTTGTTCATTCCTGCTTTCTCCCGTCATCATGTTTTTATTTCACGTTCTCTTTCTCCTCCTTTTCCCTTCGAGTTTCTCTCTCATGCTCTGGATCAAAGTTTGATGAGGAAGAATAAGTGTCAGTCCCCAAAAATGAGTTCCAGTGGGCCCCGTCTGCGACCACCGGCTCGAATTAAGCACTGCCCCAGCCCCACTGGACTTGCATTTACAAAAAGTTATATTTGCTTTACAGGATTGAAGTAGGCCATTGTCGTGTTGTTCTGAAGAATGCTTTTATTCTCTGAAATACGTCATCCTCCTTCTGGCCCCATGTCTAGCTGGCATCTGCCCTGGTCAGGGCTCTTAGTGGTTCGGCCAGGGTTGCAGGATTGGGAATGAAGAGGCCGCAATATGTACCCATGCTAAGAAAACTGCACACTTCAGACTAAAGATGGCGATGGGGCATGCTTGATGGCTTGTGACTTCCAGGGGTCAACTTGCATCCCATCTTGGTTGAAGACGTAGCAGAAGAACTCGATTGAGGGTTGAAAAAAGGAACACTTTTCCCGGTGTAACGTGGCCTCATGTTCCCAGAGGCATTTCACAGCAGCTCTTAAGTGTTTGTAATGTTCGACGGCCATTGCAGAGTGGATGAGGATGTCATAATTTACGTTCATGACGAACAGGAGTCCTGACAGAGTCTCTCTTATGGCATCCTGGAAGACTTTGGCAGCCGAGGATATGCCGAAATTTAGTTGTTTGTAATGACGCAGCCGTAGATGATTGGTAAAGGTCATGATGTCCCTGCTTTCTTCAGACAGGAGCAGCTGATGGTAGCAGGCATTTAAGTCTAGCTTTTCGAACCACCTTGAGCTGTTCAGGTTGGCTATGATGGAGTACATTGTGAGTGTTATGTGGTGTTACCGCTTGATGGCACTGTTTGGGAGACACATGTCGATGCAAAGGTGTATTTTGCCAGGTTGCTTCAGCTTTTCGTCGATCACCATAAGGGACACCCAAGGCGTTGGGCCTGACACTTTCTCAATTACACCCTGCTTCTTGAGTTTGTTGAGTTCTTGCTCAACCAGTGGTCTTAGGTGGAATGGGACTTGGCGGTGGTGGAGTGCCACGGGTTTGACGGATGGGTCAATATGTAATTTGACTGGAGGGGCATTTAAGCATCCCAAGCCATCGAACAGACCAGGGAATTGGTTGAGTAAGTTGTAAATTTGGAGCGCTTTCACGTTTCAGGCAAACACGAGGCCCAACTCTTCGGTGGAATGGCTCCTCAGTAGCGTGTCGGCATCTTTGTCTACTACGTGGAATGTTGTTGTGACTTCCTGGTCATTGGACTTCAACTGTATGGACATGCGTCCTTGTAGGGGTAGTAGCAATTGGCTGCCATAAGTGAAGATCTTGGTCTGTGACAGGGTGAGTGTTGGTTTGCATCAGAAGTTGTTGTATTGCTCGATCCCCATGACATGTACTGACGCTCCCGTGCCAATTAGAGCTTTGAATTCAGACTCAGCGATATGGAGAATGCACCTGGGTTGAGGCATCCGGCGGTGCTTCAGCTCGCTCGTGAAAGAGATGAGGAATGCCTCTTCTTCTTCGTTGGGTGATGAATCGTCACGCCGCCGATTTGTCATGATGTACTTTTGGAAGTGTCTGACGTTGCTGGATCATTCAGGGATTGGTGCCAGATAATTTTGGATGACGGTCTTCCACCTCTGGACTCTCTTCTCCTGTCACCCCCTCAGCAGACAGACTCAAAGTGGTTACTCCTTCTGCAGTTTAAGCATGTGCAGCCTTTGGCGGGGCAGTCATCCAGGAAGTGTTCTTCGCAGCCACAGTAACCACAGTAAGGCTTCACCAGTGAGGGTCTACGTGTCTTGGTTTCGTTGGCTCTCCCCTGTGTGCATATGGCATCAGCACATTCCATCTTGATGACCGTGGACTTCTCAGGTGCCTGCGTGATAGTGATGCCCATTTCATTGGCCCTTGCGGGAGACAGGTGCAAGGATTAAGATATTGTCTGGATTTATATTGGGTTGTCGTAGAATGAGACCTCTCAGAGTCTTATTGCAAAGAGTGCAACTTACTGGCAGCTGGGTGTGGCACTTGCCGGGCATGCTACCGCAAATTATTGCATGCGGCAGAATACAGCGGCAGCTGGTGTCGTCCTCACGGGGGTCAGGGCTACAGGTAGGGACGGAGTTACTGCCGACTGCAGGAGCTGAGCAGCAACTCGGATCGACGTGCCGGTGGGCCTCAGGGAGGATCGATCGCAAAATGTTGTCACATTTGTTGCGCTTCAAAGACAGAGGTCAAATGTCAAGCTATGTCTTCTGACAAATTGCTACTTTTTTACATGGGACTGGTGTTTACAAACTCCTCTCAATGTTCAGTCATTGAAAGAAAAGTATGGTGAATTATGTGACAGTACAGGGAGAGTGCATGGAAAGGCTGTAGGATGCCATTTTTTTGTAACACCCAACAAAATGTAAATTCCTGTAAAATCTGAACTGTACATATTCAGAAATAATGAAAGCAAAAAAGGACATTTTTGTTGCAATTCTGAAGTGTGATGGAAACAATGATTTTAATAAGATCAATAGCAAACCAAGACACTTTACTTGGTACAGCTCAAATGATAACTATTGTATTGCATTGTATTGTATTGTATACGGTATTTGTAGAGCGCAGCTATCATCCAACGGGTATCTTGGCACTGTTACATGAATCCTCATCAGGCAGTGGAGGGAAGAAACGGGCGTAAACTAACAGGGCAGCTCCAGAGCTGTCAAGCTCTGCGAAACAGCCATGTTTTGATCTTCTTCCTGAACTGTAGAAGATCATGTAGCTGTCTAAATTCCAGAGAGAGGCTGTTCCAAAGCTTGGCAGTGGCTGAGCTGAACGCTCTTCCTCCTGACTTAGCTCTTCGAATTTTCAGGACTTTCACCAAACAGGCGGTGGCAGAGCGGAGACACCTTGTTGGAGTGTACCATGTGAAGGTATCTTGAAGAGGTATGGGTCCCAGGCCATGAAGAGCCTTGAAGACCAAACACAGAGACTTAAACTGGACCCTCTGCATTATAGGCAACCAATGAAGCTCTGCAAGGGCCAGTGAACCTGACAAGCGTCGTGGTTTCATCAATGCCAATTTGGCCACCACGGTTTGAACTCTTTGGAGGTGCTCAATCAAGAATTTAGGGGCCTCTAACAGTAGGGCGTTACAGTAGTCAAGTCTACTGAGGATGATACTACCAACAACCAACACTCTGGCCGTCTTTGGCAGCAACGGGAAGATCTTCCTTAATGCTTTAATCAGGGAGAGACAATTCCCCACCACCTTATGTACATGCATTTCCATGGTTAAGTTCGCATCAAGCATCACTCCCAGATTACGTACTGCTTTAGCCGGAGCCAGAGTGGATGTGGATGGAGAAGGCCAGAAATTGTCCGGAAAAAGGGGAGGGACTTTTCCCACAGTGCAGTATAAGCCTTCAGTCTTATCCGAATTGAATTGAAGTGAGTTAGTTCTTAACCAGTGGGCAGTATCCTGCATGCAGGCATGAAAAGCTGCTAAAGAAATCAACTGATTTCCCTCTACGGAGAAGAAGAGTTGGGTCTCGTCGGCCTAATTTACCACTTTCACACCATGCGCCTTCATAATTCCAATCAAGGGTCTCATATAGATATTAAAAAGAATAGGGCTTATCGCCAAGCCCTGAGAAACGCCATGGTGGATGTTGGAAAACTTAGACTGATACGGCGGAAGGGAGACCGCCTGACATCTGTCAGATATATAAGAGCGAAACCACTCTAAGGCCGTCCCTGACACCCCGACTTCTTCCAGCCTGGTCAGCAGAATACAGTGGTCGACCGTATTGAAAGCGGCAGACAGGTCGAGCAAAATAAGAATGCCCGATTGTCCCCTGTCTGCCCGCAATCGGAGGTCGTCTAACAAGGTCACTAGGGCAGTCTCAGTTCCATGGCCAGGTCGAAAGCAGAACTGAATGTCGTCCAACCTGGAGTTAGATTCCAGGAACTGAGACAAGGTATTGCTGACCAGTCGTTCAATGATTTTAATCGGGTAAGGTAAGAGAGAGATTGGCCTATAGTTCCCAAGTGTCGTTTTTTTCAAAAGTGGAGTAACCACCGCCCGTTTCCAACATGCTGGCACTGCGCCAGAGGTTAAAGAGCTATTACAGATCTGGTGCAGAGTAGGAAAAAGCTCTGGGCCCAGCTCCTTCCAAATTTTGTGAGGGAGAGGGTCTAAAGGGGACCCCGAAGATACACTCCTAGCAATTCTGTTAAAAATCTCCTCCGAAAGTGGCTCAAAATAACTCAGAGAGGTCAGTCGACCTGACTTTGCCCTTTTATCCTTCCCTAAATCTCGTGTCTCCTTGATTTTAACAGTGAAGTCTTCTTTCTTAGAAGAATTATTCCTATTCAGTCCATCAATGATGTTGCTTATTTTTTTTCCATGAAGAAAATCGCTAAGCTATCACACAAAGCTTGGGTTGGCATAATTTTAGACTGTGTACATTCCGGGACATTCATGTCCTTCACTATTTTGAAAATTGCTCCGGAGTTATGTTAAGAATTTAGGATAATATTAGCAAAGTATTCAGATTTGGCCAAATCGTTTCCCTTCCTATATTCCACTATTGCAGCCTTCCAGGAGACTTTATCCTCATCCGAGTAAATCTTCCTCCATTTCCGCTCAGCCGTTCGGCAAATCAATTTTAAGGTTTTCAGATGATCATTGTACCAGCAAGCTGACGGCCTGCCAGTCTTCTTACAGTTTTTAAAGGGATAATCTGGTCAAGTCGACTTTGAATCTGGTCACAAAAGTCCGTATAATTGTCTTCCACTGTTCTATCATTATTAGAATCGTTTCCTAAGGAAAATATCGAGGAGTAATCGGTCTTTTTTTTTAGAAGTCCTCTCCAATCCCTGCTCCTAAACATCCTTGCTTCGCTGGTGGAAGGCCGAACCCTTCTAGGGTCAAGTATCTGGAACTTGACCGGGTGATGGTCGTACCAGCCAACTGGAAGGATCTCTACTGCTTCCACAGCCTGTTCCTTAGAAAAAAACAAGTCCAGTAAATTTCCCCCCCTTATGGGTGGCTTCAGTAATCCACTGGTGTAATTGCAGGCTCTCACAAGCCTGAATAAGATTACTATATCCAGAGTCTAAATTTCCATTGCACCATAGATTAAAATCACCCATGAGAAACATGTTGGAGTGGGTAATTGCAGATGATATCTATCAGTCCCTGCAGATGAGGTGAACTCACCGCTCCTGGGGGTCTGAAACCCGTTTTCCACACATTATCGTTTGTATGCAATATAGTTTTATCAGTAAACTGTATGTCTGTGCAAATTTTGTGAACATTACAATGGAAAATGTGTTGTCTGTAAATGGCAGTGCTTTACCACACGATTAGTTACATAAAAAATTGCCCGCCTCATGTTTAAAGCCGGGTCACAAAAGTTTGTCGTTCTAAAAATCATGGTTCTGAAAAGTATGGGAAGCATTGGTCTAACCTCTCTCTGCCTGATCACGTCAGTCCTTGCTAGGCACTTTTATCTCACCACTTACCCGCTTGGTGCTAGGTTTAATACAAAATCATGTAGTGTTTTCACCCCTCTCACCACTCGTCCCTGGGTCCCAGTTTCATCACTTGCTGCTTGATGCCTGTGCCACCTCTCCCTCTAGTTCCTCATGCTGTGTCTGAAAGGAGGGTTCAATGGTGTTACCTCTGTCTGAACTTTGACTCCCTTCCACCACAGTTCTCACCTTGGTGTACTCACTGGCCTCACTTTTCACACACTGGTGAATTCGAACTTCTGACTTCCTTGGTTTGTATCACTCATCTCCTCACCTCTTATCCTTTGATCTCTTACAGATGGTGGTGCTCATGGATCCACTGGAAGACCCTGATGACATCCTTCGTGCTAATCGCTCCCGGGAGAAGTCCTACATGTTCGATGTAGCCTTCGACTACACAGCGACCCAGGTGAGCAGAGGCGTAGACCACAGTGAGATATTCTCTGTGGTGATTAAGGGGTTGCATAGAAAGATCCGAATTACCACTGAAAAGAGAAAAACGTTTATTTTTTGGGGTGCTCCTATTAATGGGCCAGGATAACCTGACTGCCTCATTGTTTTCCTATGGTGTGTTTTACTATTTAATTGATTGTTTTGGATTTTAGTAAAGCATCCTCTAACACTGTTTCACAGCCGTTTGACTCATCCACCTGACCACTAATACAAATACATAATGATTGATCCCCACAGACATGAAGTGGAGCCAAAAACCCACTTTATTACTCACATTGCTACTTAGCTTCTCACTCACCAAGCTGCTCCTGGCTTGCTCAATAATAACAAAAACAACAGTTGATGGACAGAATGCAGAACAATGTCATACATTCACCCCAGTACAGAGATCTGGGCATAAATCCATCGCTTTTTTTGCTCACCATGCCGTTCCATTTGGAACCCAGCCATATGCAAATCAGTCTTGACCCTGTGCCTCATGGGTACAGTCCAGCCCGAACTGCCAAGCCAGGCCCTCCCTGGACTTGAAATAAGCATCCTAGGACCCGTTTCGGGGTTTCACCCCTCTTCAGCCAGGATAGCTTGATTCCAGTGGCATGTGGAGCATGGGACCCACATCTGGGCATACCCTTCCCACTCTGGGTTACAAATGCAAAAACAACAGTTGATGGACAGAATGGAGATCAATGTCATACATTCACCCCAGTACAGAGATCTGGGCCTAAATCCATCGCTTTTTTTGCTCACCATGCTGTTCCAGTTTGAACCCAGCCATATGCAAATCAGTCTTGACCCTGTGCCTCGTGGGCACAGTCCAGCCCAAACTGCCAAGCCAGGCCCTCCCTGGACTTGAAATAAGCATCCTAGGACCGGTTTCGGGGTTTCACCCCTCTTCAGCCAGGATAGCTTGATTCCACAGATATGAAGTGGAGCCAAAACCCACTTTGTTACTCATTGCTACTTAGCTTCTCACTCACCAAGCTGCTCCTGGCTTGCTCAACAATAAGGCAGTTCACATATCGAATCACATACAACACTGTGGTTTCGGTGCTCTCTGCAGCCCAAATTTCCTCCTGGTGTCACTATTTAAACTGCTGTTTAAAGTCTAGAGGCACAAATAGTCCGTACACAGATATTAATAAACTTAAACTTCTTGATTCTTCATCATTGTTATTCCCTCTCTTCAGGCTGCATTAGAAAAAAAAACAGCTACAGCAGACACTGGTTTTCCTGCCCATCCACTTTCTCAAGGTTATAACAATCATAAACATAAATTATTATCATGCACACTCTAGCTCACAATGCAGCACATCCGAAAAAAACACCATCTCTTCCTCACCTCTTTACCATACCAGGTGGAAAATGAGGCTTTAGAGGCCAGAATTCCCTCAAGCTGGAATTCCCAAAATTCAGAACTGCTCGCACTTTAAAGCAATCCTTTTCACGTGTCACCACTAACTTTTCAAACTCCCTCCTCTCTCCCATGAGAACTCAATACTCCTTTTCATATCTGGTGTGATCACTTTCCTTCAGAATTTAATTCAGTCTTCTGGACAAATTCTTCTTTGAGCAAACCAAGGAAAATTGACTTTTCAAACTTCCCACAATCATATTTACATATTAGTGCACATTTCATCTCCGTCGCTGTAGATTCTCATTGTTTGTTGATATTCAACTCATTGTAATCTGTTGTTCACAGTAAAGCACCCTGATACTACCAAGTGCAGCATTTGTATTTCTACGCGATACCTCGGTGGACGTGTGCAGATCTACCAGATACAACAGTCTCCTCATTGCTCCGTGATGGTACATATACATTTGTGATGTTCCTAAATGCTTCTGCTGGTGCCTGTGGTGCCCCGGGAGTGCTTTATTGTTTGCAGTCCTCTGGGTGCCTCAATTGGTGCATGTGTTACTTTCTGGTATTTCCGTATCTGCCATGCTCCCAAACACTTCAACATCTGCACTTCTTCCAGGTTCCTCAATTAGAGTCTGCAGCAATCCTTCATGTCCTAGTTGGCATCTGAAGTGCTCCCAAAAGACTTAGGGGCCGATTACAGTCTCGCTAGGAAAACCCTCAGTACGACTCTGATCCAGAGGGCTTTCCGAGCGAATCGTGCACCAGGAGTCCGAAAGAGCGAGTACGATGCATTCGTATGCTGACGGACTCAGTTCGCTCAGACTCCCATTGAACTTTATGGGAGCCTGTATACTGGGCCCGTACACGGGCTCCCATAGCAAAAAGGGGTGGGTGGGGAAAAGCGTACACCCTGTGGCGGGCACCCCACCACACTGGGCATGCTTTGATCGGGGGGACCCATGGGCACCCCCTCGTGACAGATTTGGAGGGCCCTGGGTGAAGGGGGAACTGCTATGGCCCTCGAAGTATGATTCCGACAGCAGTTTCATCTCGCTAAACGTACACCCTGTGGCAGGCACCCCACCACACTGGGCATGCTTTGATCGGGGGGACCCATGGGCACCCCCTCGTGACAGATTTGGAGGGCCCTGGGTGAAGGGGGAACTGCTATGGCCCTCGAAGTATGATTCCGACAGCAGTTTCATCTCACTGAGACCGAGTCGATGCGGCTGTCCGAATCATACATTGTACTCACTTGGTCGTAATCCGGCTCCATTGCGAGACACGATTCGTCTATGAACGAGTCATATGGAGAGGATCGGGTTCGGAAGTGATTCAGACGACGCGTACGCGATATTCTCATCGTACTTGGTCATTTGGACCTGTGTACGATTCAGATCCGGGAAAGCCAAATCCGATTCGGAGGCCTTCCTAATGACTTCGTAATCGGGCTCTCAGTTGGCATCAGCCAGGTGCTCAAGGCTTTTTTGGGGCTGGTGCATTCCTAATGTATCAGTTGAAGTGTGTTTCTTGGAGCATTCAGTTCTCCTGGATATATGTAATTTACTTATTTAAGTACTAATGACTATACACCTCAGTGTGTCTGCAGTGCTCCTAGATATCTCTGTTCACATCTTCTCCACACCAGGCCACCTCAGTGGTGCCTTCACTACCCTGGAATTTCCTACTTGGCATCCGTGCTCCAAGATACCTCGAGTTTCCAAGTATTTTTTTTACAAATATTCTAGTAGGGGGCTACACAGCCCCTAAATTCCTCAGTCACTGCTGGTGTGCTTCTGAATGCCTTAAGCTGGTATCCACATCATCGCGTCTGTGCATCTTCTGTGCTTCTTGTTGCTTCTTTGAGTGCTGCAGTGAACCAATATACCCTATTTGGTGCATGAGGTGCACTATGATACTTGAACTTGGTACTTTTATAGCCACTTCAGCACATATGCAAATGTCCTGGTTCCCTTGGTTGTTGTCTGAAGTACACCCATGGGCCTCAGTTGGTGTATGCGGTGCTTCAGGATCATCACAGCCATATCAAAACATCCGTAATTTACCTGGTTGCCAATAGCGCTTTAGGAGGCCTCAGTTACCACTTTAGTTCTTCCAGATACTACCTAAACTGACACCACAGTTCTCCTGAATATTTTTGTGGTTCTTAGGTTGGATACCTCATTTGGTGCCTGCAGTGCTCCATGTTGTCCTGTTTGGCTCCTGCTGTGCTGCAAAAATCTTCAGTTTTCATTGCATTGCTGTAGGATACTTTGGTTAGTATTGTCACTGCTTCTTCAACACTTCTGCAATGCTTCTGGATGCATCAGTTGGGGTCTGTTGTGGCGCTGGAAGTTCTGGTTGGGGTCCGTAGTGCTTTTGAATCTGTCAGTTGGTCAGCCCAGTAACTGGTCCCAGGATGCTTAACTGACCTGGCAGTTTGGGGATGGACTATTCCCATGAGAAGCAGGACAAGGACTGATTTGCATATGGCTTGGTCCAAACTGGGGTGGCACAGTGAGCAAAAGAACAATGGATTAAACCCAGATCTCTTGACTGGGGGTGAGTGGATGAAAAGTTTCAGCACTCTGGTCATCTTGTTGTGTTTGCTATGTTTGCCCTAAGTGGCCAAGGGTATGCCCAGACATGGGTCCCTTGCTCACTTTGTCACTGGATTCAAGCTAGCCTGGGAGATGAGGGGTGTTACCCCGAAACCGGTCTCGGGATACTTATTTCTGGTCCATGGAGGACCTTGCCTGGCAGTTCGGGCTAGACTGTTCCGAAGAGGAGCAGGGTCAAGAATGATTTGCATAGGGTTGGGTCCAAACCGGGGTGGCATAATGAGCAAAAGAACAATGGATGAAACCCAGATCTCTTGACTGGGGGTGAGCGGATGAAAAGGTTCAGCACTCCGTTCATCACCTTTTTGTGTTTCCTAAGTCGGTAAAAATGCACACAATTACACCAAATTAGGCTTGCAGTACTCCAGGATACCCTAAATGTCACTTGCAGTGCTCCTGCACTGCCCCTGGATACTGATTTGATATCCTCACGACCAGTGTAGTTTCCCCAGAAACCTCACTTGACACTGGGGTGCTGTTGGGTATTGCTGTGATGCTAGGGGACCTCCAGATTCCTCAGTTGGTGCTGCTGTGCTCTTCGGTGGGTCCTTTTACCCCACAGTACTCTTAGATGCCTTTGGTTTGTGCTTGCAGTCCTTGTGTATGCCCCGGTTTGTCGCCGCAGAGTTGGCGGCTCGACTGTCGCTCCCAGTGGACCGGACTGGCTCTAGCAGCGTCTGAGCGTTTTCTGCAGGTAGTTATTTCATTTAAATATTTCCAGGAACTCTTTACCCTGTGGACTCCGTCTCCAATCCTGTTGCTATTGTTGTCGCCACACATACACTTCTGTGCCTCCCTCAGCCCTCATATTCATGTGATATGTTCACGCCACAGTGAGATCATGTGATATGTTTCCCAACCCTGGGTCAGCTACTGTTCCATCACACCCTGGGACCAGCAGTGTTCAGAGGGTTGGGCACTGCTCAGTGTTCCTAGTAGTAAAATATCGGATTATGTGTCATAATGCTCATAGTTATCGTCAGAAAACATTATTATGTTTTTCTTCATTTCTCCACTGACTCCCAAAGGTAAATAATAGGAATCCGTGTAATAGGTTCCTACTTATGTGCATCTGTAAGTGACAGCAAACTCACCCAGAGGGAAGAATTGACCTTTATGGTTCATTCCACTACGTCTGGGATAAATTACCACGAACTATACGTTATTAGAATAAAGCAAGCCATTGTATAGTTATAAAATGATATATAACATTTAAGCACAAAACATTATGAAAGTCAGACTAAGATTCCCCCTGTCAGCATTAAAACAAGTACATATGTCCTCATTAAGGCCTTGTAAGCCCCGTGAGGATCAGCCTGCCATATTTAAAGGTCCCACCCCCATGGAGGAGATTTTTCACTCAAAGTACTGCCGCTGGCGGAATGGGGCTGCATTCTTCTATTTTTAACAAACAAGTCCCTTTCCACCCTAAAATCAAGGGTTTGTTACAGAAAAAACAATAATAAATGTCCCTTACATACAGGGAATTTTCTCTTATTAGGTGGGTACTGTTATGTCGGAGGGGCGAGGTAGCAGCCCTCCGATACAGTGTTTGGTGGTGTGCTTACGGCCTATGCTTTAAGGAACACACGGAGCCGGTGTTGGGTTGCCTGTGTCTCCTGAGTAGGCGCGCCCAGTGACGTCACGTCCACGGCAGCCAATTTATTAAACTAAGGTCACATGACCTGGGCCATACTATCCGGCCACTCTGTGGTAGGGGTAGACACGGGATGCCTCTCCCTCCGATCCAAGGTCAGGACGCCCTGCGGGACGCACCCATTACATCATGGGTGCGACACAACATTCCTCCTCAAAAATAAAACTTCAAACTGACACCTTGTACGTTCAATGCAATGACACATCAATAATTCAAAAAAGGTCCCCATAGAAGTTAGAACAGTCTTGCGTGCAGTAGTGCCTCAGCTTGCGAGTCGGCTTAGGGTTCGGTCGGATTCAGTACTGGGAACTTCCATGCCCACTCGGCCCTTCCTCGGCATCCCCACTCTGAGAAGGGCCTTAGACCTCGGAGGGTCCCTCAGGTACTTCAGCGTCAACCACAGGCGGGACTGCATTGTCTGGATTCAGTTACGTATCCTGAGGTCTGCTTTCTCGGTTGGATTCAGCGGGTTCGCTTGGTCTGTCCTCTTCTTGTGGGGAACCTCCCCAAGACGTGCTCGAACTCTCCCCGACATCAGACGATGACGGGACCACGGAAGGATGAAACCTTTTGAAATGTGAAATGTTCCTGGTCGTTGTTTCACCCCCTCTCCTGGCGGTGATCTGGGTGCCTTTCACATGGATTAAGATCCAGGGTTTTCTTTCATACAGAAGATTGAACTTGCTGCCAGACATCCGGTTCTTTAACAACACCAGGTCACCCCGTTCCAGGTGTTCCTCCCGAGCCCTCTGGCGCTGACTGACTTGAGCATGCACCCATCGTCTCTGTGCATCTATCCGTTCATTGCTTGCAGATCCCGGGCACCACTGCGGGTGATGAGGAATGGAGTCGGTGATCACCCGACCCATCGACAGGTGCCCTGGAGCGAGCCCCGTGGAGGTATGAGGGGTCTGCCGGTAACTCCACAAAAACTTGAAAATGGCTAGCTCCACTGGCTGTTGTCATTCATGGGCTATGCGTATTACCTTATTCAAAGTCCGCATAAACCTTTCCACCTCCCCGTTGGCTTGTGGCCAGCGACGGGTGATTCTCCTGTGCTTGATGCCCAACGAGGTCAGGAATGTGGCCATTTCTTGCCCCTGGAATGGAGGACCATTGTCGGTTCTCAGCTCCTAAAAAATGCCATGAGTTGCCATCACTTTCTCTAGATTACCTCGGTAGCACTCAGTGTGTTGACGATTTCCACCTCTGGGTAATTGGAGTGATCATCAATGGCCACAAATGTGTGTCTCCCATGCGGGAGACTCCCGAAGTCAAGGCTGACACACTCCCAGGGACGCAGGGGCCGAAGCTCTGTGATCACGGGATCAGGCTGAGGCGCTTCTCCGGTCACCTGGTACCACTCGCGGACTGCCGCCTCCCCAAGCTCGTCCATCAGCGGAAACCATACTTTTGTCCGCAGCCTTGACTTTGTTTTGACCATTCCCTGGTGTCCGATGTACGCAAGTTGGACAACTTGGGCGGTCAGAGATGACGGGATAATCAGATGATGTCCTTGCATCAGGCACCCTGTAGCATCTTCCGTTATCTCTGCCGGATGTGATAGAGTCTTTCTAGGATGCGTCGCGTGTCAGCAGTAAGTATTTTCCACTCTTCTCAGGCTCGGTGCCAGTTCCCACACTTCATGGCTTGTTTGACTCTCTGCAGGCACTCATCTGTGGCCATTTCTTCTCTCAGTGCGTCCATGGAGAGTGGACGGGGGCAGGACCTGGCGTTGACACAGCGGACATACTCCCCCATGTCAGCGGCATCCTCCTCTTATTGGGCTGTGGCTGCCCTCGGATGGCGAAATAGATAGTCCGCTGGATTGCGGGATCCTGGCTGGTATTCCACTCGACAATCGTAGTTCTGCAACTGCAGCATCCATTTCTCTATCCTGGGAGGAGGCTTTGACGATGTACCGGAGAAGAGAGACAAGAGGGGTTTGTGGTCCGTGGCTACCACAAACGGCTTGCCGTATACGTAGAGATGGAAATGGCGGCACACCCAGTGTATAGCTATAGCTTCTTTTTCTATCTGAGAGTATCTCTGCTCGGTATCATTGAGAGAGCGGCTTGCAAAAGCCACCGTGGCCCAGTCCTCCTCAGCATGACGGCGTTGCATCAACACGGCTCTCAACCTTTTTGGGCTAGCATCTACTGCGACCAGTGTCATCTTCTGCGGATCAAAGAATGCCAGGGTGGTGGCAGGGCCTCCTTGATGTCCTGGAATGCCTTGGTGTGTTCCTGAGTCCACGCAGCTGACAGGGCCTCCTTGGAATAAAGGGTTTTATTTTCTTGAGATGACAGAGTGTAGAGGGCTCCATTAACCAATTTTTTATGTGGACATTGAGAGTTAGGTTATTATCGATGGAGATCCTAAGAGATTTTACTGAGTTGGACAAGGAGAGTGAACAGTTGCGGGAGTTGCGTCACTTTTGTGACACACTCTAGTATTGCGTCATTTTTGCGCCTACAGATACGTCAGAAATACTGCCGTATCTGTAACTTCTTGCAACATGATGCGTCTTCCTGTAAATATGGCGCATCATTGGTGTCGCAAGGAGGGCATAATGAACAGTGACGAATCGCTGTTTTCTCGCAGCGATGTGTCACTTTTTATAAATGATGGTATAAATGTTTTTGTAATATGTGACCAGCTCCCTCCACAAAATTCCCCTTCCCTGTCAATGGGTCAACTGGAAACCAAAAATAGCCATGGAGATATTATGGCAAGAGAGTGCAGCTACTTCATTCATTTTTTCTCCAAATTGTTCTAGGCGCGATCGGAGAGCTTCCTCTGAACACAGCCATATGAGGAGCATATGAGAGTCACTGCAGTTTTTTATTTTCCTTGGCACTCTAAGGTGCATAATAGAAGATGGAGGTCTCTTTAGAAATATGACTGTGCTAACTTAGTTAAACTGAACTCTTTGGAAACCCAAAACACTCAAACATTGATGTCAAAGGTCATGAACCACTCGGATTAACCCGGGAATGCTGAACAAATCTTATTTTTTTTATATAGGACCTCCACTTTGTCTTAGTAAGGCCCATTCTCTGACGATCCGTGTGTTTACTCCCATGCAAGATGGGTAAGGACTTTTTGCCAAACAGAAGGTACACGGCGAGCTGTTCTATGTGTGCATTACACCACTGCGCACACCCTCATTACTGGTGTAAAAATGTGTCTGATTATTGAGCTGTAACAGGCAATTAAAACTCATACAAGTCAGGTTCTGCTGGACATAGCCATATTGAGACCCCTTTCTCTGGACCTACATCACATGTAATCCAATAATCCAGTTTGGGCTGACACTTCAACTACGTTTAGGTGTTAATAATCTGAACAGAAAATTGTATTGAGTATATTCTCAAATCTGTAACTTCTTCAAAGCCTTAGGGCCTCCTTTAGAGTTTGGTGTGGTGGAAGCTCTGCCATAAATTGGCAGAGAAGTCATCACATCAAACGTGTTGTTCCATTGACTCATTAAGACTTGGGGAAACTGCTGGGCTTCCAAAGCAGAGTTTCAGTTTGCTTCACCATGAGAAACCCTTTACCTGGCAGTCCATCATCTACTGGACCACCTGGACAAAGTGGCTTTTGCCTGTCCTGTTTAGTGAATGGTGACCACAGTGATTTTACTATACAGGGCCCCAATCTGAAGCACGCAGACCCCGGAAGTAAAATGTGAAAATGATTGCATGGAAAAAAGAGGAGGTATCCTTGGACTCAGCTTAAAACTGCCTGACGGAGGTTTTTAAATGGTTAGCGCTGGCCCAACTTAATGTAACGAGGATAAGTCTGAGGTTCTCCTCTACGGGTCCTTCCAGCAGAATTTTAGGGATGACCTGTGGCCCGCTGGCTGCCCTATGCCAAAAACCATGGATAGCCCAGCAAAAAACTTGGGGGTATGGTTTTGCGAGGACCCCAGATTCCTAACACAGATCAATAAATTGGTGGGTGTGTGTTTCGGCACATTAAAACTCCTTAAGAAATTTCTGCCGCTACTGCCTAAAGCAGCAAAAGAAATGGTGACCCGCGCGCTCATTCTCTCGCGGCTAGACTATGCCAATTCTCTCTACATCGGCCTCCCCCGTTACCAGCTAAATAAGCTACAGATCATTCAGAATGCGGCCGCTAGAATGCTCCTGGGTATTCCGGGTAGCTCCAGCATTAAGCATCTTCTTCACGATTTGCACTGGCTTCCGGTTGACCAGCGCATTCTGTTTAAAACATTGACCATTGACCATGGCCCATGGCGCCCTCTACAAATCAGGACCTCTATACCTCAGGAGGTGCTTCGATTTCTATGTGCCATCTAGACATCTCAGGTCCACGGGACAATGTCTTGCGGCTATCCCACGTCACCGCCTCGCCAGAATGGGAGGTAGCTCCCTCTCTGTGAGGGCAGTTATGGCCTGGAACAGCCTACCTTTTGAGCTTAGGAACAACCACGACCCCAGGCTGTTCAAGAAGCAGCTAAACACCTTGCTCTTTGTTTAGCCTGCTAGCCACATCTACCACATCCGCTCCCCTCTGAACAGGCTTCCGCGCCGGGACACTTCCGAGTATCCGTGCGCGTTACAAATGGTGGATAACATAGCATAACATAACATTGCGTGGAAAGAGAGAGAGAGAGAAGAGAGAGAAGAGAGAAGAGAGAGAGAGAGAGAGATTTTTTTTACCACAAAACAGAAGAGAAAGCCAAGCAGGCCAAGAAAAATGGCCGCCAGCTCAGCACTGAAGAGTGATGAAAGTGTATCCACTGCACTGGCAAATGTACTTTCATCATAAAGCTTCTTGGCAGGCAGCTGGGGATCAACATGGCAAGCTTCTCAGCCAGGGAAGCAGAGGCCAGGGCCCTCAATGACATGGCAGGCTAGTGGGCACCACCCAAATGTTAAATTACCCGTTAGTGACGCACTTCCCTTTGAAGAGAAGGTACTACTGAACTTTAACTGATCCTTACTCCTACAGCTCTAATGACTTACTGTGAATGGACTCTGCTAGGGTTCCCCTGCTCTTCCTCTCTTTACTCCTGGTGGGGCTACCTCCTCTTTCATATCTAAGGCGAGATATCTTGGGGAGAGGATGTAGCCTTATGGCTAGAGCGGTCGACTTTGAAGCTGGGGAACCGGGTTCAAGTCTCGGCAACAACGCTGAACATCCTGTGATTCTGGGCAAATCACTTAATCTCCCCGTGCCTAACAAAAATGAATGTGTCCTCATGTAACGAAACTGGTGCTATGTAAAGCACTCTGATCCCCGATATCTTCGGGTCTAGTTTGCGCTATATAAAAAAATAATAAAGGCCACTAAACACACTCATACATCAGGTCCTGTCCGTCCTCTGATATTGCATTACATTTCTTCAGACTCACACTGTTACATTGATGAAAGTGCTCTCTTAGGTAAGCAATCCAGTAGCCGTAGGTGTAATTAAGTAGATTTATTAGTCATAAGTTAGATGGTAAAGAAGGCCCCACCGGGAGCAGCATCCAGCTGCTCAGCCTCACTCACTCAAACTGACCACACATTCAAACCATGCATTCACCAACATTCTGATGACATCACACACACAGGCTGAGCAGCAGGGAAGGAGAAGACCAGAATATAACACATCTCCCTCCTTTAAAACAATGAAAACAAAAGAAAACAAGAGAAAATAAACACAGTAAGCCCTGACGATGACAAGGTCAGGATTTCAAATAAGCATTAAACAAGAATGTATGAATGACTACCAATAAAATTATGGAATAGCAATACAGCATAATATCAGAACTCAAACAGTGGAGAATAAGTTAAAATTGAATAATTAATAGCATCACACCCAAATAAACGAAAACACCACTCACACTAAATTCCAAAGGAAGGTAGGACGTCGCAACTCGCACAAAACATGAAAAGAGGCATAATATCAACTCGCACGAAACCAATACAAAAACATCACATGACTATACAATCCAACAATTCAATGCAGAAACATCACATGACAACTCAATCCGACAATAACCAATGCAAAAACATCACATGACAATTCAATATGACACTCAACCTCACATAACCACCATCCCACATCAGAAACCAAAACCCTAAATATCACAAATCATGCCAGTTGGCCAGACCAGCACGAAAAGCGATAAACAGGGAACCGAAGCTAAAAGAAATGGCGCCCCAAAGAATAACAAAAATAGGAACGCAGCAGTTCTAAGCTAAACAACACACCCACACAACACAGTCCACAAAACGGGGAGTATGACTCCTTAGAACACACACCAGGGTAGAACACACGGCATGGGGTATATGACTCCCCAAAACACGCAGGTTAAATGACTTTTCAAACACATACCAAGGCAAAACACACACTTTAAAGGGCACCTGACACCCAACGCACGGGGTACATGACTCCCTGAAACTCACGCCAAGGCAAAAAAACACATATCAAGGGGTACATAACTCCCCAACGCACGGGATACATGACTCCCCGAAACGCACCTAAAATAAAACACACAGCACAAGGTACATGACTCCCAGTGCACAGGGTACATGACTCCCCAACTTAACGTACTCAAGTTACAACACACAGCACGGGGTAGATGACTCCCCAGCGCTCAGAGTACATGACTTCCCGAAACGCACACCCAAAATAAAACATACATTACGGGGTACATGACTCCCCAGCGCTCGGGTACATGACTTCCCGAAACGCACACCTAAAATAAAACATACAGCACGGGGTACATGACTCCCCAGCGCTCGGGGTACATGACTTCCCGAAACGCGCACCCAAAATAAACAGAATAGAGACTATATGACCAGCCAAATGCAAATGCCGACGCTAACCAATTGAACAAAGCGCGTACATCATGGTACAAGGTAATTAAACAGTACTAGTGTTGTTACTGATCCGCACACACGTATAACCTAGAAAATACTCAACATGCATAACACAGTGGCTACCAATACCAAACATGTATTTGGTGATTGATCAATCACCCGAACCCACTGCCAAAATAAGATATATTCACATTCATATTAAATATTGGCTGATAGATCTTGTAAGATTTTACCACAGAACAATATACATTAACAGTGCATACTTTCCTCTTTGTTTAGCACCGTAACTATAAACACAATAAACTAAAATAACAGAAAGTAGTCACCGTTGTCGTCGCTGAAAAAGTAGCTCGAATAAAATCCCCCCCAGTAAAACAAGTTGAAACAATCTTAGTAGGATCCATCAAAATCCACAAAATGGCAGTGTTGTCCAAAAATTTGATAATGTAACTGTTTCTCGCAAAGGCAATGCATTATTAGAAGATAAGTTAAGTATATTGCGATCTCCTAGGTAAAACCAACTTGACAGAAGCACCTTGTCTTGTCTCTTTTCACGCCACATATCGTATGGAATTCCTTTGCAGCAAAACATTGAAGCAGAAGTACAAAGGATCGGTGCTTAGGTTACCTGACACATCTATGCAGCGCTCATTGCAGTACAAATTGTTCATTGACATCCCTCGCAGTGGGCATACTTCGCAGCTCACACGGTTTGGCACACTACTAAGTGGTGCTCAGTGCTTCACAGATGGAAAGCTCCAAACTGGCGGCACGCTGAATGGACGCCCGCCGGGTGGCTCCAGGCGTGTTTATGAGTGACAACGTCAATCGGCATCGCGATTGTAGTGGAATTGCTGCGACGTCAGAGAAGATACCTGCCCGTGCGCACGGTCATTGTAGAGCAGGTAAGGGCGCGCGGTCCGTGCATAGCACGCGCCTCCGTTTTCAAAAATTGCAACAGACCACTACTATTTTATAACAAAACACTCACAGTTAAGCACTTTGATGGTATCGAAAAACAACTGTCGCAGGGTGTCAATACCGGTACTTGCAAGGCGTCTCCCAGAACACAGATTTTTGACCTGTCTGCAGCGAATTAAACAGAAAAACAGAAAACAATGCCCCCATTTGTAGATGAAACACACTAACACGCAGCCAGTTCATGCAGCAGAAATCAGATAATTCTGTGTGTGCTTCCCACATGTATGTAGATCATTAGTAGAAAGGAATTCAGGCATAATGATGTTCGGGAGCAAAATTCGTTGATGAAAGAAAGGTAAAACGCCCTAGGCAAATGACTTTACTAATCCAGAGAATAATGCAGGCCCTTTGACGACAAGGCACGTAGATTAAGCATCCAATGTTTAACCTGTGCAAGTTCCAAACTCAGGATAACATCTTCCACGGCGTATTTTTGCATTTAGAATCGCTACAGCAGTAAGCAGCCAAAAGTCCAATGTTGGCGGGTTTCAAATTTCAGGCCACACACTGTCAAACACTTATAAGATTTTTTTTTTTTTGTTGAAGTTGAAAATGTCAATTGACAAAACAGGTTACAAACCAATTGAGCCACACAACGTCCAACGCTCAAAACATACCTCTATGGGCTGTCTGCTGTAGAAGGCACCGGTGGGGCATCCAAGGCGTTGGTTAGCTTTTCTCTTCAGGCTCAGCTGGCTTCTTTGTGCAGTATCATCAGTTTCTCAACTTTTCACGTGTGGTTCTTTATTTCCAATCGTCGCCACTGTTACATTGATGAAAGTGCTCTCTTAGGTAAGCAATCCAGTAGCCGTAGGTGTAATTAAATAGATTTATTAGTCATAAGTTAGATGGTATCAAAGGCCCCACCGGGAGCAGCATCCAGCTGCTTAGCCCCACTCACTCAAACTGACCACACATTCAAACCATGCATTCACCAACATTCTGTTGACATCACACACACAGGCTGAGCAGCAGGGAAGAAGAAGACCAGAATATAACACACATGATGACCGAAACTGTGTTTGTTTCCTCAATGCTGCTGAAACTGTGGAATCCCGGTAGCTCACCGGAGAGTCTATTAACCTTAGGGTACACCTCTTAGCTAGCAGCAATTTTACTGAGGAATGGGAGCTGGTTTACTGAAAACCTTTCACATCTTCAGGAGCCGGGGACATTTCTCCTGATATGGCTGAGAGAAGCCCTGGGTAACTCGAAACTATGAGCTAACACAAGAGGCTACCTGAACAAAGTTCCCTTTTAGGGTTTCCTACATGCAACTGCAGTTCCTGTCTCCTGTCCTCTCTGGTCAGTTTGTCACCCTCAATCTTTCTCCAGTTGTGAGTATTCCCTTCAATGATTCAAACTCTAATTTTTCTACAGCCACATCTCCAGCATTCCTATGATTTTTTTTTTTTTTTTTTTTTAACATGTTTTTTATTGCAACATTTTCAGCAACATAACCATCGGGGCAACCGGCACCCCCTACAATCTCCGGTCATATTCCTCGGTTTAGCAACGCACACAGCCATTCAGCCCACATCCCGGAGGCCGGGCGGCGTAGATGGATAGTTAAGCAATGGAACACAACTATCGCCTCACAGCGGTGCCTGGTGCATGCCCCATGGGAGCCTCTGCTTTTCTGTCCCACCAGCTACATTCTTCACCCAACTCAGTGTAGCATTACCCTCCCACCGCAGGAACTCCCCCCCCTCCCAGCCCGCCCCCCCCAACTGCTGCTGCTGCGGGCCCCTCCAGTGGTCCCTAACTCTAGTTCGTGCCAGCTATCTGGGGTACATCTATTGTCCTCAGCCTCAAGGAACTCCGTTCTCCTCACGCTCCCGTTCCGCTCGCTCGAGCCGGCAATCCTGCAGGGCCTGCTTGATCTGCTCCCATGCCCTTACCCACTCCAGCCCCGCTTCATTGTCCGTCCTAATCGCTTGGCGCCTTCTGACTTCACTCTCACATCCTGACCATTTTAGTAACTCGGAGAGCCACCGCCCGATCGATGGGCCCTCCCGGGACTTCCAGTGCCACGTAATCTCTCTCTGGGCCAACATAAGCCCCAAGTCTACCCAGCATTCCTATGATGACATCACAGGTGCATCAGCTGGGGTTAGCACTAGAACAGTCTGCAACTTAATGCTCCAGTGATTGCTGCCCTAGATTACGTTGCTTATTAGCATTAGAACTGACGGAGCAGTGATTCCTATGTAAACTTTTGATTTGTTGTTCTCCTAAGTGATATGAGAGACTGACTCAAGGAAATTATGGGAAAAAGAAGAGCTGAAAAGATGTTGTCAAAAGGCGAACTTTACAACACAGTTCTCAAAATGATTTGGCCAAAAATGTGTAAGTTTTACTAACAGTTCAAAGATTTATGAGTTATTCGGACACTTCAGTATCATCCACAATAACTCAAAGTAGGTTTCTCCATAGCAGTAAATGATATACCTATAAGAAACCTTTGTGCCTGGAGCAAAGAACTGAATGCTTAGGCAACTTACTGTGCCGCAGGAGAGACAGTACCTCATGGATTAAGAAACCACTGTTTGTGGAGTATGGAGCAATATCTTCAGTGGTGGCTAGATTTTGAGGAGACAGGCATGTTATTAAATAAAAATCCATTTCGTAAAGGATTTACCATGAAATTACAGATATTCATGTGTGATCAGTTTGTATCAACTCTCAGCTATTTGTACTCAGGTGACTGAGTGGTCCAGTTGATTTAATATGCAGTTTTGCCTCCTCTTTCCAATGAATTATGGCGATGATGCATTCTTCCAAACATATAATGTGAACTATACTCCAATGCACTCTTTTCCTGGCGCTAGAAACATATTTAAACCAGGACTCTTCAACTGAACCATGAGTAATGAAGGGCAGTATAATGCTGCAGGACAGATGGGTGTGTGTAATTTTTCGTAAGAGATGCACAGCACATCTCCATATGGCTGGTTTCAAAAAGGCATATTTAATGCAAATTTAGGAGAGGAACAGCAGGTGCCAGCAAGGAAGCAATAGTGTGAAGAATCTGAGAGTTGAAAATGTGCCCTTTTTTTGTAGTGTCACCCAGTATGTTTTTTACCCTTTTGTTGAACCCTGCTTTTGCTGGCTATAAAACTCTGTGCACTTTATCCCTGCTAACCAGGGGTAAAGTGCTTGTGGTCCTCCTTTCAACTTGGTAAAATTGGTATACACCTGATGTAAAACATGTCTCAGGCCTGCCAGTGTAGCCTGGCTGTGCAGTTTTAAAACTGCAAATCTGGCCTTTCAAAATAACCTCTTTTGACATGCCTAAACCTTCCTTTTAAATTATTTATTAGTTAATAGGTTACCCCTAATTAGGTCTTACTGTGCATAAGGCAAGGTGCATGGTATTTAAAAGTAGGACATGTAGAAGGTTAATGTTAAACGTGTCCTTATAGTGAAAAGCCCTAAAAGCTATTTTCATTGTAGCAAGGTTGGTTGTTCCATTGGAAAACACCAGGATGAAATATTAAATTCTAATAGAGCACCTGGGAATGTGACTATCTAGAGAAAAAAAACTATTTTAATAGTGATTAACATCTAATTCAATAGTGAAGTCAGATTGTTTTCTAAATATTGCTCAAAAGCAACTTTTGAAAAGTTTCCTTTTCCCTACCTGAAGTCCATGGAATATAAATCTGCATTTTACTCTCCAGCTTCTGCTGGACAGTAATTAGCAACTGAATGATGCAATGACTGCAACAACAACAAGGTTATGGATGAAATGCTTGAACCACTCGGGCCTTTCAGGCTGGACTGTTCCCATTGGAGCAGGGTCAAGACTGATTTGCATATGGCTGAGTTCAACCTTAGGTGGCATGGTGTGCAATATACTAATGGACTGGGATGCAGCCTGAGTAATTACCAGTTGCTGAGATTATTTGAAACATTCCATCAATAACATTTTAAATACTTATGTGGGGTTTTTAATATGACCCTTGGGGCATATTTCAAAGAGGCCTCCCCTCTTACAGGTAAATGTTATCTAACACTTGGCCAGGGCCCTTTTTTGTTCCCCCTAGCCAGTCAAGCTCAAATCACAGTGGGCCTCTTTTTGACATTACATGCTCACAGCCTGGTTGACTGATCGAATGGGTTTACATATAACATTTGGGGTGCATTTCAAAGGGTGAAGGCAGGATGCCAAAATAATTCTTGTGCACCCCATGTCTGTTTGCTGAAAACGCAGCTTTGTTCTTCCTGACCTTTATCCCTGAAGTTGTTGTGGGTTCAGGGACTGCCACAAACTAGATTTCTAGGATAGATGTGGGTGGACATCAGGATTACCAAAGCACACTTTCCACACACACCACTACCCTCGGAACTCAGAGACCCCATTTAGTGTGGCAGAAGACTTCAGTCATCTTGAAAAAGTGGGTAAGGGTAGCCCCTGAAACCGTTACCCAATTCGTTATGGCATCCAAAGGAATCATTCCCATTAACTAGTTCATGTCAGGCATACATTTGCCATTGATAGCCACTCTTCAGAACACTCCTGGACTTGTGGAAGATCCGAAGGGGGTGAACCTGCTGTCTCCAACCTGAGAAGAGCCTTGAAGACTGGATCTGCTCTCTTTCTTGGATCCAGGACAAACAAGTATTGGCATAGCTAATAGGTCTTGTTTTTGGGACCTTATAAGTATTTAGTTATGCAGCACAATATCCTTGGTGCAACAACATCAACTGTTGCATGGCTAAACACTTATAAGGTCCCAAAAGCAAGACCTATTGGCTATGCCAATGCTTGTTTATCTTTGGGAGGGACAGTTAAGGCCATATCCTGTATGGCTCACTCATTACGCCTCTGTCCCTGTGTGAACGTTGAAAGCAGGGGAAGGTTTAGGGATGGATTTATAACATAATTTTATAGATGGGTAAGAAGAATATAACCTAGATGTTTTTCACCTCGGGGTTCTCAGAGACACATAGGTGACTAGAGCATTGCTCTCATTGTCTACTTGATGTAATTCAGAAACCCTTGGAGAAAAACATCCAGTTTTTTGTGGTTACACATCCATAACTCTACAGTTTTCCAATGGACAACTGTAACTTAATTCTGTAACTCTGTTTTGGGCAGGGGGCAGAGAGCGAGATTTCAAAGCTGTCAGAGAGATTATTGAAATGATGAGCAACTTGTGTGTATGTATTAACAAAAACAGTCACATACATAGGAATTAAGTTGGGGTGAGTGAACACGTTTGCCAGATTATGAAAATGGCAAAACACACCTTTTTTTGCTTGCCTGCACAGCAAAAGATAGCTATAAATATGCCAAAATCCATTTCACAGGTGAACTGAAATAAAGGGTGGAGTATTTCCTGAACTTGGGAAAACTGCTGTGTTTGTGCTGCCCGTGCCACCCCGGACCCCAAAGCAGTCTGGCAAGATATGGACTGCCCGCGACCATTGCACTGGCCCGAGGAAGCAACCAATGGAGTCTGCACCACACCACATAACAGGCACAATGATCACTTCTGATCCGTGCTAACTCTGTCAGACATGAACCAGTGGCCATGAGATAAAACTGTGCCTTGGACACACAGTCAAAATCATTGACTGGAACCCCATGCAAAAATGAGATTAAGTTAACGGCGTCCAATATTGATTGAGAGAATTTGTTTTGCATTTTCACCTCTTTCAATTAAATGTGATCAAATTTAATGAATAGTTAAAAAGTCCAATTGTATGTACTATGCTCCTTGACCACACTTTCACCCCTACCTTAATCCACGAGCATTACTCCACCCTTAACCTTAAGCCCCAGCCAACAGGATTCTTGCTGTCCCAATGAAGCAGCATTTTACCCCTTTCCCCCCCATAATGAGGCCCCATTGCTTGTGTTCACTGCAACCTGCTTCAGCAGTCGACCCAGGTGACAGCTTGTCATTGCCACACTGTAGACTGGCCCTGCCTGAGGTGGTGGAAAGGGGTATCGGGCCCACAATAGAGGTGGATGGCCCAGAAGTGCCTATTCTGGGGGGAAGGACACAAGAAACTTCTTGTAAGAAGCTAATTAAAATGAGGGCTTGCAATGTGTCACTACAAACAGATGACATGCAAATAAGGCCATCTTTTTTCAAAACAACATTTTCAAGTAGATGATTTCAAGAAGTGAACACAACTCTGGCTACGAGGCATCTTGCTGATCTATAGCTGTCCACCTTGACACAAGTTGAACCTTTCAGCCAGTCTTGAATTTTCAGCCAGCAGCGATAAGCATACTGGAACTTGTAGTTTTGCATCCTCATTGGGCCTACATTTCCCACTATGTATATAGTGCCGTTGGCTGAAAAACAAGAATCAGCAGTGAGTTGCTTGCATGACACTGGTGTAAGCAAAATGATGGGCCCTCCGGTAGAATAGGATGAGGGGCCACTGAGTCTCTCATATCTCACAGATATACATTGGCCGTGGTCTGAATGGGGGTCCCCTAAAAGGCTGGGGGTCTCCTGAAGGGCTGGGGTCACTTTTATGCCACCAGGGCTGCAGGGGCCTAGGTTACGTCACTGGAACAAACCAGCTTGTACACCGACACATCTAAGTGCATCTCTCTAATCAGCTCCTCCCAAACCATATAATTTCGACATTCAAATGAAAATATGGATTCAAACGATCAAACTGCACCAAATGCACTTCTACTCTGTTGCTAGCATCAAACACAGCATTCATCCTCAGGGTGAGACTAAGACAGAAAATAGACAATGCTTAATTTTAACCAGTGCTCTACCCCGGTACTTAACTGTCAACACTGACACATATCACAGTCCACCACATGGTGGTGTACTTGTCTAATTTTGAAATTAAAAAAAAAACAACAGGTGTTTAATAATTTAGTATTCATTGAAAATGACTAAAAGCTGCTGCCCAAGCCATTCAAATAGTGTTGGGTGGCCTGGAATAGCCTAATTTGTGACAGTTGTGGGAGTGTGATGGTTAGACGTTGCGTTGATACTGTCATTGGCAGCGCTGGCGGGGGTAATGGGAGGGGCAACCTGCAGTGGCCTCCTGACAAGGGCCTTGGAACTTATTTATTCTTGTATTTTTTTACAAATTAGACACTGGAAATAGCCCCAAACACCAACATAAAAGTGGCATTACTAGCGAATGAGCAAGCTAACAAAAAAGGCCCACATTTGTAAAGTTTTGAACTTGTAAAGGGCAGGCATGCTGTATGACTGTGGGAAACTACATGCGTTTGGGGTTTGGGGTTACTGCTGCTCGCAATGTATGTGGTATTAATGCCAGGGAAATCAATATTAAAAACCAGCACACCAGCTCATAAACAGGCCCACAAACAGGCAAAACACTGGCCCACACACTGACCTGTCAGACGAACCCTTCCCCTTCCGGCACTGCCAGATTGCCCTATAGGCCAGGCCGAACCTGTTAGTCCATCAACATGGGTCACCTTAAACAGAAGAACAAAGCTCGCCAAACTGACTGCTGACGAAGCCTCTCTGCAAGCCCGCGTGATGGGCTGCCTGCCCTGCGCCACACAATGAGGGATTTCAGATATCCGGTTCCCCCGCGTGGGACCAGCTGTACTAGCGCGAGGCCAATTATGTATGCTCATCCCAGATCTTCACCAACAATAACTCGCTTGAGGCAGCTCGTGATTGCTTTAGCGCGCATAGCACACCCGGCATAACGTTAGAGCACGCAGGTATTTTGAAGCAAAATGCCCAGGATAAAACACATACCAAAACGGTATAGTGCCTGAGTGGCTCAGCCGTTGGACGTATTATCGCAGCCTCTGCGTTTCAAAATTGCATACTGCAGGGAAAGTGTGGTCTAGCGGTATGTTTTGGTGTTTAGGGAGCAGGCTTTGAGAATACAGCTGTTATTCATTGATTGTCTGGGAGAAAAAATACACTGCCCTGGAAATTAGTTTAATACTGGCTCCATGTATCCCTGAACGTTGGAGCGAGTCGAACCCTCACCACGTGTCAATTATGTTTGAGTTATTGATGCTTACATCCCCTGAAACGCATTTTGTATTTTTCTGAAAAATCTGAAGGCACACCTCACTAAATAATTAAATATGCCAATGTGTCAGGGTCGAATCCAGTACATAGGATATTTCCCCACAGCGGCAAATCATGCCTGTGTCTATATGAACAATGTGTCTAGCTGGCAGTCAGCTAAACCAGAGTTGCTTTCTCATGGCGCTTTCATACAGAGTGTAACACAAGCCCCGACTGTAAAGGGGTCGCCTAGTCATCAGTGAGCCATCCTCTCTGCTCGATGCTTTTGACTGCCTGTGAAGTATCCAGCAAAAGTGACACTTTAGTGACCCTCAGCCAGTTTTTACAGGTGGGACTCATTTTACATTACACCTGCCTGAAGAGCACGTCTAAGCATATTAATGGTACCAATTATTAATAGATGCCGGTGGCTGGGCGAGAGGTCAGCCTGGCCCTGGTCCTTGTGTCAGGATCCATTACTGCTTTCTGCTGAGCCCAGACTCCCTCAAGACTCATCCAGGTGAGGAGTGAAATTTCAGCCCTGGATTTGCATTTGTTCCATGTGACAACTGTGCTCACCTGATCTAAAAGCGGCGCAGGGCACTGGCTGCATGACCTGCTGCATTCTCTTCAGCTCTTCGTGGGCACTTGCTTTGCCTGTTTAAAGAGCAGCGTCTTATGCGATTCTCTATACCTTAGTTTATGTCATGAAATACCATATGTGTTACAGAATGTTGTAGTATATTAATGTGCATAATGCGGTACCTATGTAACTCCTATGTCACTCAAGACCCTTTAACCCCTTTCTTTTCCTCTTCTTCCATCAATTTTCCTCTTCTTCTTTCTTCCTTTTTCCTTATGTCATATACATAATTTCTCTTCCATTCTTTCCTTCCACAAAACGTCTCTTGCTCTATTCACCTGTTTTTACTCTTCCATACCTATACTTTTGTCTTCCCCCTATCCGCTTGTGTGCTTTCTTCCCATTTCTTCTTCTCTTTACACACCCCTTTAATACCTCAAAACTCTACATCCTTCTCGTTCATTCATCCTTTATCCATTGAATTCTCATTCCAAATATTTTTGTCTTTTCCCCATAAATCTTCTATACATGATCCTTCCTCAACTGCTTTAATTTCCTCTTTTGCTTTATTTTTCTCTCTCTCCATTTTCTATTTGCCCCTTCCGTTTTCTCTTCTCTTCCTCTGAATCGTGGCCTTTTCCTTTCGGCTTCCCTACTCTTCTCTCCCAACCTACACCCCTCCACTTCACTCCATTTCCTTGCTTCTCCTGTTTTGATCCATTGTTTTTTATCTCTATGTAACCTCATCTAATAATACATTCCGCACTATATTGTTCACTATTGCATAAGACAGGAATTTACATACAAATACCTACAGACATACATGACATATTTGATTAAAATTCTGCAGAGTATCTTTTTCAGTTAGCTTTCTCTTCAGTGAAGGAAAATAATGAAAATCGTTATCAGCAGCATTCAACATAATAAACTGTTCTCTTAAATTAGAAGGTTAGTCCTGTTTAGGCTGTGCAGAAGAATTGGCTCGCTTGGCTTTGCTAGTGTTTGTTTGGACTAACGTGGGTGAAGTATGATGGATTTTCCGTGTAAACCAATCTTGCTGACTGGCTGGCTATGTGTGATTGTTCCTGGGTGAGTCCATCTCTAAAAGTTATAACGTGCACAAACCTGCCATTTTAGGAGTATTCAACAAATGTGTGCAGGTAGTTTGCTCTCATGAAAAATGGATGATCATTTATAACAGACAAGAGCAGAAGTACACACCTTTTCAGGGTTCGGCATTGAAAGAACCCACGACATTGACTTTGTCAATATTTTCCCCGTAGGGAAGAAATGTTTTTCAGTGCAAATACACTTCTACGTTAAATTGGCACATGCAAAAATGTACACCTGTTAAATGTTTATATGTATCTGAACTCTCATGAATATCCATGCCTTGCCTCGTATTTCTACAATTCTGTCAAAGTCCCAAAAAAGGTATGCATTTGATTCTACTAGAGTAAATTTGCAACGTTTTTTCAACAGTTTGGGCCACAACGATGGTTTGGGTGATAGATTAAATACATTCTGTGCTACTATGGATTGTTTTATATGCTTTCTATCTCCCACTTTACTAATCACACCTACTCTTTTGATCCTCTTTCCCTCCTTTCTAACTTATTTACTTTGCTATTTCTGTCTCTTCCCTTTCCTCTAATATTCTCTGCAGCCTTATTCCTTTCTCTCTCGTTCTCAGACACTCTCTCTCGTTCTCCTTTTACAGGGGTCAAAGCAAAGTGAGATTTTACAGTAATTGCAGTGCTTAATTTAAGCCAGTGGTTTCCGGTGGGGTCCACTGGTACTGATTTTTGGGGACACCCTTATTTTTCCTCATCAGACTTTCACCCACTCAAAGAGAGCCAAAGATAGAAGGGGGGATGAAGAAGTAAGAAAAAGATGGCAAAACAAGTGACAAAGGGAGAAAGGAGGGATGAGAAAGAACCTGGAAGAGTGATATAAAGAGGCAGGGAGTGTCTGGAGGTGGATTAAAGAGGTATGAGTTGGAATCAAGAGTATGAAGCCTTGGTATTCGTAGCACTGGCCGTGGACTATGGAGCAAAACGTTGGGCCCCAGCACTTATTGTTTTACAAATTAAGCACTGATTGAAATGGAGTTCTCTAATTACATAGTTCCAAAACGTCTTGCAACTCTTTGCATATGTCCACTACTTATCTTTTTTATGTTTGTCTCTTTTTTTAAACTTTACAATCAGGCTTTATATTTTTTCTGGAGCGAATTATTTTAATTGTGTCCTACTGTTCTGGAAGGTAGCTAAACTCGAACTCATTTAGCCGTCTGTACCACCACACCCTCCCTTTATTGACCCCTCGCACGCTCTGAACCGATGTGCTTCTCTGTTCTCGCCGAGAATCATGCCCTACCAGTCACAACTCCATTTTTTTACATCTTTTCTTGTATTCGCTCTCTTTGTTTCCGTCTCCTTTCCAGTACTGCCATTAAATGGTATCTCAAGGGAACCGCGTTGCTGTAGTGCCCGGAACCAGACTATAGGCCGAGGGTGCAGGGAACCAGTGACATTGACCTCAGTCTCCCTCGGTGGGATGCTAATTGTTGCCATGGAGACACATAGCAACAAGTAGGACCGTGGAGCCTAGGCACGTGTTGTGCCTTGCTGACGACTGCTAAGAGGACCTGGGAATTAAATCTGTCGTTCCTCCTCCAGTGTACACACTACCTCAGTTTAGTCAGCAATTCCTTATGTCGCAGTGTCCTGACGGGACAAGAGCCCTAAGACCTGGACAGTGAACCAAACCATATCCTGCCTCCAGACTCAACAGTCCAGAAGGGGAAACCCAGATGCACCCTGTCACTTCACGATTCAGCTAAGAGATAAGCTAAGACATAAACGATTTTTCTTTCTCAAGGTCTACAAAGAATCTTCCTGTCCATAGAGAAAGTGAATAAAATGGGAGCTCAAACATAATAGGAAAATAACTAGAGACAGCAAGATGTGTTTGTTTCCTGTGTTGACGACAGCCGATAAAAAATAATGTGAATGCTCAGAACATTTTATATGTAATTTTGTATGTAATCATTCTGAGTTCATCGAAGAGAACCATGTCCTGGACACCTCCCGATTCAGTTTCTGAAGCAACCACAGCACCGAGACCGAACTGCTGCTCGCCTCTACCGACATCCACTCCTTCCTCGGCATGGGCGAAACCACAGCCCTCATTCTACTGGACCTCTCGGCCACCTTCTACACTGTTTCCTACCACACCCTAATCATGAGACTCCATGACGCCGGCATCCGCAACAAGGCACTGGACTGGTTCCACTCCTTCCTTACCGGCCCAACACAGCGAGTCAGACTACCCCGGTTCATCTCATAACCTACAGAGATCATCTGTAAGTACCCCAGGGTTCCTCCCTGAGCACCACCCTCTTCAACATCTATGTGGCTCCCCTCACAGCCATCGTCAAATGCCACTGACTCAAAATCGTCTCCTACGCAGAGACACCCAGCTGATCATCTCCCTCACTAACGAACCCACAGCCACCAATATCAACTTTCACAAGGGAATGAAGGCAGTTGCTACCTGGATGCAAGGCAGCTGTCTCAAGCTCAACTCTAACAAAACCAAAGTACTCATCCTGGGACCCACCCCCTCAGCCTGGGATGACTCCTGGTGGCCCACTACACTAGAAACCCCTCGCACCCCTGCGTACCAAGCATGCACCTTGGCATTATACTAAACTCCTCGCTCTTAACCTCCAAATCAAGCAAGTATCCTCATCCTGCTTCCACATGCTGCACCTGCTTCAAAAGACATTCAGATGGCTCCCCACGGAATCCAGAAAGATGGTCACCCATGTATGCATTACCAGTAGACTGGACTATGGCAGCGCACTCCACGCCGGCGTCATCCAGAAACAGCTCAAGAAACTACAGAATGTCTAAAACGCTGCAGACAGACTTGTCCTCAACATCCCCTGCCATAGCCACATGACACAATACCTCCGACAACTCCACTGGCTCCTGATCAACAAGAGAATCACCTTCAAACTCCTCACACATGCCTATACGGCCCTCCATGATGCAGGACCAGAATACCTGAACCACCACCTCGATTACCACACACACCCGCCAGACAACTCCGCTCTGCCCAACTTGCCTTGGCCTCCGTCCCACGAATCCACAAGGCCAGAATTGGAGGCAGATCCTTCTCTTACCTCGCAGCCAAGACCTGGAACACCCTGCCCCTTCACCTCCAGCAATGCGCGTCATTGACCCAGTTCAGGAAGGACCTAAAGACCTAGCTCTTCGACTGAACCTCCACACCCAGATGGATCAGCAGTCCCCCTCAGCGGCTTGAGACCCTCATGGGTGAGCAGCTGCGCTTACAAACCCCTGATTGATTGATTGATTATTGGGTTTGTGACTTGCAGGTTGTACTAGAAACAAACATATTACCCTACTGAGAAATCATGCTAAGATACTACCCTGTGCATGCAGTGCTCTGTAAAAGGCACAATAACTCTCTAATGATTCAAACTTGTGACCAACGGATTACACTCCACTCTTGCAGCAAGAGCTTTAGCAACCTGAGCTGTCATACTAGTGTTGTACCATTACTCCTGCTGTATACACATACATCTCTGCAGCAGGTGCCTTGACACCTAAGGTTATGTTAAAATGTGCCCTGTTGTTATCAACAGAGCAGGTTAAGACATCTTTAGTATAGAATTCTTGTTGTCCTCAATTTTTCTGAGGGCAGTTTGCTCAAAATAATACAAATGTACTGGTGACTTTCACTGACTCAACCATATGCATTTTCCCTACTTAGTCCCGCCTCTGTCTGTTGACCACCTCCCGCGACCCCTTCACTGTATGGATTCCTGGAGTAGATTTCTTTCCAGTTGCAGTTCTTCCCCACCTCTCCACTTTGCCTACCGCTCTTTAGCTCTCTCTGTTCTGCCACATTTGTTCACAATCTCCCCATTGTCTCCCTTATTCTTCCTTCCACGTCCACTGTTTGTGCTTCATGAGAGCGGTTCTTAGACATTACCAGTCTGACCAGTATTGCCAAACCAGACGCTTTCATTGCAGAGGACGACAGGAGACAGCGTAATTACAGACCTACGGTGTCATTTTGATGGGTAAATTGGTCATTATGTATTTCACTAGAAATCCCTTGGACCTCACCCTGCGAAAAGCACTTTCAATCCCAGATAATAGAGAACCAGTCTTTTCACCTTTGTACAACCAGACCTTACCCTGGCAGCAGAAACTGAGGGGTGGCATACATTTTTTTATCGTAGAAACCCTTTTCAACCCAGCCTCCATGCGCGTTGCCAGGGTGTCTGCTACTGAGAGCGATTATAAAGGTGTTAAATGGGGTGATCAGCATGACAAGAGGCTGCAACACTCTTACCTAAGTATTAATACCAACCTTTACCTTTAAAAAAATAAAACAGCACATTTTTAATTTTATATACTCAATATCATTTAATATCACATGTTCTAATTGTGCTAACCAAGGTAACGTCTCCTTTGCTTTTATTTTAATTTTTTTTTTTTACTTTGAGCCATTTCCAAGCTAATTCCCCCATTACATGTGAAAGAGATACATGTGATTTACAATAGAATAGTATTTGTATGTATGAGTGCGTGTATATATGTTTGTTTCCTACAACGCAGGCTTAATTTGTAGATTGAGTGGTTTTGTAACTTTGGTGGGCATTATTAAAAAATATGTATTCAAAGGAAAACTTTAGTCAGGGGTCAGTTGTTTGTGTCGGTACCAGGTGCACAACTTTACGTGTGCCAGATGCACAACGTAACAACACTGCATTGAAACAGTGTCTATTACACTTGAAATTCACCTGTTCTGGCATTTATGCTACATTTAACTCCTACCTTTGCCGTGCGCTGCTCATGACATTCTACATGACATCACAAATGACATCATCATCAATGTTACTGGTGGCATTCCTTATCACATTACCATTTACATCATCAATGACATCATTCATATTGCTCAAGGACACGGCAGCTCATAGTCCATTTGGCAAGGCCAGAAACCGTACCGCACCAACTCTATGGACACTAGCCTTGAGCCACACCCTGCGGCCACAGAAGCGGCCTCGGAGCCAGACCTTACTAAGCCTTACACATTTTGGGGAGGGCCTTTTCCGGTTAGTGCATTGTGGGGCACAGAACCCCATAAAGCACTAGTCTTTTCCTATTTTGTGACCGCTTGGAAATGGCATATCCTCGTACAACAACATTTGCACATTTGTCTGGACTTGTGGCTGTGCTTCCTCCTAGCCATATGCCTGGGTTTGTGGACATGTTTCCTGCTGACCGCCTGCCTGGGCTTCTGGCAATGCTTCCTTCTAGCCACTCTCCTGGTTTTGTGGCCTTTTCTCCTCTTAGCCACCTGCCTGGACTAGTTGTGGCCATGTTTTCTCCTAACGTGTTTATGGGCTTCTGGTTGCGCCTCCCTGGCCACCGGCCTCTAGTTGTGGCTGTGCTTTCTTATAGCTACTTGCCTAGGCTTGTGGCAGTGCTTCCTCCCATTAATCTTCATGTACTGATGTTATCCTATAAGATGCTCTACCTGTAATGGCTGTGCTCCCTCCCAGTGCGTTGCCTGTGCTAACAGCTGTGCTTTCTCTTTTCTTTCGCCTGCAGGATATGGTGTATCGATTTACTACCAAGGGCCTGATCGAGGGTGTGATATCTGGCTACAATGCAACAGTCTTCGCCTATGGCCCCACAGGTTCGTTTTTTCACACTTGTGACTTCACCTAGCGCCGCAGCTGTTCATGGTACTGCTCTCGACCTTATCAACACTGATACAAAAACAAAAAACACAAATAAAGAACACAAAATGGTGGAGTCTGCCCTCCCACAAAACAACAGACTTTTTTCCAGAGTTGATTGATTGATTGATGTGAAACTTGTATAGCGCGGCTGCTCAGCATTGTACTTATTTGACTTTTCCCAAAAAGTGAAAATTTCTAGTGTATGGATGCAGCAGAGATTACAGTCATAAAGAGAGTAATGCTACATTATCTTTTCTTCCCATGTGCAACTACTTTGCTTGAATCTCTGTTACTATATCTAAATTGATTATATTTGGTTGTATCTTTTCTAAAATAAAGTTTCTTTGTTCAAACTAAAAAAAGTTAAGACTGTGATGACAAGTCAGTAGTTGGAGCTCACTCTTGATGAGGTCCAATGGCTCTGGTGTCCAAACCGAAGCAGAGGTTCCAGTCCTCTGTAGGTCGTTTATTGTGCTTTGTGCAGTAACCTGCTTGGCTCAGTGAGGGTTCCTAGGTTCACGGTGCTGTCTGGGTGAGTACCTTTTCTGTTGTGACGGAATACTTAGTTGTTGGGGCTTTACTTTTCTTCCTTCTGGTGAAAGCTCTGCCCCAACCTGGAAGCAGCCGAGTGAGACCCTGAACCTTGGTCTGTAAGACACCTCGTCCTACAGCTGAAGGCTGCAAACACTGGGGCAGATTTACAAGAAAGTGACGCATCTGTAGAGATGCGTCACTTTCCCTGCGCCAACATGCCAAATCCTTGCGTCACCATGGATGCGCCGCATTTACAATACGGCGCACCATGGCGCAAGGATTGACAGATGCGTCAGAAATTCTGAAGCATCTGTTGACGGAAAAGTCACGCATTGCTGGAGTCGTGTCGCAAGCACGACGCAACTCCAGCAATGCTCAGGGCCACCCTATGCCAAACATGCTGCATCTATTCTTACGCCTGCTTCAAGCAGGCGCAGGGTTTTGACGCAGCATGGACGTAAAAGTGACTGTGAAATCTTGTAGATTTCACTGTGTCACTTTTACAGGGCTTCCTGCGACGGAACGCCAACCCTGCATACATTAACCCTGATGCAGGTTTAATGTGGTGCAGGGCTTCACAACATGACGCATGTCCCTAGATGCGTCACATTGTAAATGGGCTGCAACTTTTACGCTGCCGCTGCGTCACAAAAGTGACGCAACGACGGTGCAAAAGTGACGCAAGGGGCTTGTAAATCTGCCCCACTGTGTATTGGTATGGACCTGGACACTGCTCAGAGAGGCAGATTGCCCCAATAACTATTCATAGTACTTTAGCCAAAATTTGTTAACAAAAGTTATGAAAGTAAAAATCACCCTGTTGCCTGAAACTGCCTACTGCAGTCTAGCAGCTTTAGCTGGTTAAGCATCACAATATGTGGAATGCACTCCCGGGAGCCCCATATGTTTCACTCCAAACAACACGGAGGAGCACCTAGAAGTTTCGAGTATTGCACATGGAGCATGCAGGACCAAGTCCATACTTACGATGAGTTTTGAGAATTGTTCTCTATTGAAGTCTCTACAACGGGCTCCCTGATTACTTCATTCATTGTTTGTTGGCCGTGTAATTGTTGTTATAAATATTATACAGGACCTAGGTACTTTGATCAAAACAAAATATACTGTCGCCAGGAGGAAGCTTGCTCCAGCCCCTTTCTCATGTTAGCGCCGTCTAAGTATGTGGCATAATGGCCAGAGCTGCCGACTTGGCCGCAGGGGTTCGAGTCTCCGGTCGGCTCAACATCCTCTTTCTGGGAAAATCACTTCATCTCCTCGTGCAAAAATGTCCTTAACTGGTGCTCATGAAAAGAAACTGTGCTGAGCACCGAAAACCACGAGCTCAAATTTGGGAACTACAAAAGGCAAGAAGGTTGCTTCCTCTAAGAATGCACATTGTCAGTGCGCACCTTGATGCTGTCCTGCCCACCAATGCAACCATCAGAACACCCACTTCTGTTCCCTCAGCTAAACTGCAACTGAAGAGCACTGCACACAGAGAATAACACCGTTCTCATTATTTTCCCTATTGTAGGGTCGCCAGCTTTACTCTACCATTTCAGCTCATAAACTCAGAACATTTAGTGCTAGAATCGCTGCGTTTTCTTCAATCCATTTTATTGTCCGCGCACTTTAGGCTTGTTGCTCGTTTCTTCCTTTACAAAGAATATGCCTCTGGCATACTGACTTTTTTGATAACTGTGGCTAATTGACTGTTGACAACTTTGGCATACTGGTGCTTAAGGCCTGACCTGCTCCATAGTGCGCGACAGGTGATCCAAGGAAGCTAGGGCTCACCAGTGTATGCATATTAATAAACCTAAACGTATTACGTTTTTCGGCGCTACATGGCTACTCACGGTGGTGAAGTTCACAACGCCGCATTCGTCATTGCAGTACTGGCAGCAGAGCAGCATGTCCTCCATGTTGTGGCCTGTGTTCTGGAAGAAGTCCCACATGCTGAAGGACTTGCCGATTTGGGGGAGTTGTCGGCAAGGTCTAGGGCCTGCAAGTAGTCACTGTAGCGCTCCTCGTCCTCTAAGTACAGGAGCTGGCCAGTTCGCAGTAAGTCATTTTTGGTGATGGGCGAGGAACCGTTTGTAGTTGCAGAAGGCGATGGCGGGATGGTCATCACGGTGCTCTCTTTCTCGTCCCGGGTGGTGACGTGGTGGAACTCGGAGTAGTACTGCGGCTCTAGTTGCTTTTAAGCAGCAAGTAAATCGAATATATAAAAATTATACATGTATGAAATGCGGGCGCTGGCACACGTGTATATTCACTTTTCCTGGACGTTAAAACGTTTATTGACAATCCTGCACACTTCCAGCATGCCGTGCCCCAGCTTAGCCAAAAGCCCGCCTCTGCCATTCTTGAACGGAAATTAAACAATGTTCTGTAAAAGGCATACTCAATCTGCGGACATGACATCACTAACGTGATGACGACGCTCTTGCAGTATGCGTGGACCAGGGTGGGATTTTCTATGAGGACATACCAGGCGGCATACCAGGCAGCAGCCACAGAAGGAGAGCAGAAATGTATTTTAATAATTACCGGGCCATCGATCTGGCGAGAGAGAAAAATCATATAGACCTGGCCCGGTGAAATAAGTGCTGGTGCTGAGCACCGGAAAGCACCGGCACAAATTAAGCACTGCTTGTAGCATTTCGTGCCGCCTTGCTAGAACTTCTAGTTTATTATCGGTGCCTTTAAGCTGTTCTCTTTTCCGCATGTGCTGATTGGGGAAGACACTTCTTTACTTAAACATGTCCTCTGTGGGTTTACAAAATGGATTTTTAGCCTGCCTCCATCACTCCTCTGGAGAAATATGATTGCACAATTTTATTTCAACATGTTTTATTACATTTTGTTAAACAAGAACACATTAGCAATTCTGTAACAGGGTTTGCATCGATTCGTCCACTTGCTTTTAGCCTATATAATTCTTTGCAAATATCTCAAAATATAGAAATATTGACTGAATTAAACAAGAATCGTTTCTTTTCATGTTGCACTGTTCAAAGGTAATTTATAGAAAGTGTACATCTAATTTAATCTCTAACAGCAATAGTACATTTAGGAAGGTTACTTTCAAATGTATTACTTCAGTCACACTTGACTATTAAGAATTTGTACAAAAAAGAGGTTGGAATAATGAGCTACATGTAATGTTTTTGTTTTGTTTTCAGGGAGCAAATGACGGGTATAGGCAGAGGTGCAATTAATGTAGTTAGTGCTTTCCTGTCATTAAAATGGAATGCTGCATTTGCTAATGTCAACAAAAAAAAAAGAGAGTAATGCTTTCCCTGTAAATGCAAAACGACCAAGGGATGAACAAAGTAAAAGGAGGAGTCTGCTGGACAAGAGGACGTTTCTACTGCATGTACAGTGCCCTCTCAGTCTCTATGACACTAACTTCCTATTTAAAACAAGCATTTGCAATGCAATAGGTCCCGCATCTGTAAGAGTTTGAGCTATTGGCATTATAAATAAAAATGCCTTTAATTTATGTGTTTTGAAAACTTGCAATCGGTGCGTAAACAGGAACTTTGTACTTATAGTCCTTGCTTACGAGAAGCAAGACTGGCAGTTAAGAGGCGCAGTTACTGCCAGCCTTGCTTCTCGTAAGCAACGACTATAAGTACAAAGTGTGTGTTTACGCCCCGCTTGCGGATTTTCAAAACAATAAATAAAAGGCATTGTAATTTACAATGCCAATCGCTCAAACTTTTGCAAATGCGAGACCTATTGCATTGCAAATGCTTGTTCTTTCGAGAACCCAATTATCAACACTGGAGTCAGACCTCTGGCAGAGGCGCTAAGAAGTGGTCGACAGGGTCCAGCTGGCTGATGGTTGTACTATAAAACTTGTGCGCTCAGTCGTCCTTCGCAGCTAAGGTCTGGAGGACAGGAGTCAAGTGGTAGACATTTTTTGTCAACAACCATGATCTCTGATGGACCCCAGCAATATCAGGGATGTTAATAGCAAAAAGCAACCCATCCAACCACAATACATGAAGTATGAAACATAGCACGCTAAGTGCAAAATGTTTGTGCATCCCTTGGCCTGCAAATTGAAATGTTGCACAATGCCTATGAGAGACATTTCTGTTTTGTACTGTGCTTACGGGTGAGATTTAAGTCTATTGTGTGTGACACTTTGAAGGACCCTTTACCGGGTGCAGTTAGCAAGAAAACATGTACGGGACAACACAGCTCATCTTTCAGATTTGCAGGGCTTGGATTGGATTACCAACTTTTACTTGACATACAACATTGTTTTTAAACTGTGCATTTGTCATTCTTCAAAAGGCAGGCTGGCTCTCATAAACTCACAATTCAGCAATATTTTTATCTGCTCATTTCTTCACTCCACATAAACTACAATCGTTTTGAATACCCAAACCTCACACAGACAAGTAATGCGCTGCTGGCAGTAAATTACTCTGTGAACATCATATGGCTATGTTCTATGAAAAAAAACAGTTTTTGAGACGAGTACTAACGGCTGCAGTGTGACCTTACAAATGGATTAATAAGTAAATGTGGAAAGGTATGAGGAAGCTCAAGAGCACGCTCAGATATGTACCCGTTTGTCAATGGCATCTGAAATAGTGAAAATCAACATGTGAGACAGCAGTGCAGACATTTGAAATGACCAAACACATGGCTGCCAAAGTTATTTTGACGTCGGAGCTATACACGTGAGTCTCTATATTGAGAGGTTGGTGGTGCTGTGTGCACAAATAAATAAACACCGTACCTGCTTTTAGTGTGACAGAACAATGGATTGTCTGTACTACATTCCCTTCTCTGTTTTAAGAGGGCCAGTCCCCCTCTTGCAGGGCACAAGCCGGCCCATCAACAGAAATACTCAAGTCGGAATTGGGGAAAAATGTCAGCCTGCATGGAGCGGTCGTGTGGACGGGCCAGTTTTAGTTGACCAGTTGAGGGGCTGTGGCATAATAAATGGCCGGAGGAAAGAGCGGTAAGGAAAAAAGACAAAGCTGCCACCCACTAACTCTGTGTCTACTACCGCTGCTGGTCCCATCATTTACTGCGTGTTTACAGTAAGGAGCCATTAGAAGGCTAACAAGCTATCTCCGTGAAAGCGCGAGGCAGGAGGGTTGTGCTCAATGCGAGACATGCACGTGCACATCGCCTGTCCAGGCGCGCACATGGTTTGTCTCCCTTCGGGCACCAAACCGACAACAATAGTCTCGTCAAGGCGAGCAACGTGCATGCGCTGCGTTTGCCAGGCGAGACCTAAAAATGTACTTTTCTCACTAAAATATTAACCAAACGGTCCACTATGGTAAAGATTCAACTCAAAAAAGTATTTTCGAGTTCATTTTCTTGTCGGTCATGTTCAGAATGCTGCTGCTTGCATTTGGATTTGTAGTTGGGTGCTCAAAATTAACTGAACGGTCCGCTAGGGTAAAAAACGCTTGTGTTGACTGTGCATGTTAAAAGAACTGCCTTCTGCATTGGGAAGATGATCCTCGAGTTCGTGATGAGTTGTTTCCCTACATCTTGAGGTAGGATTTCTCCACTAACTGAAGTATTGTTATGCAACGTGGCATTATTCCGCAATCTCCATTAAATGTTATGCCAATTAAACTGGTGAAAGTGGGAAAGGTTAAGCCTCCAACATTTGGAGGTAGGGGAAATATACCCCAGGCCTAGTTCAAGAACTAACAGAGTGTGTTCAGAGATTCCCCTAACCTCAATTGCACGTCTATGAACATCTATGAAGAAGGGCTAGAGAAGAGTGGTTCATACGAAAAAATCTATTCTCAAAGAGATGCCATGTACACACATAAGAAATTAGTATTCCCTATCTTGAGGGTGAGTGAAGCGCCATAGGTCATGTAGATTATGATCCTGCATGATATCCAGCAATACTGCACTGTTCTTAGCATTAGGTCTATCAAGGGGTCCCGACCTGTCAAGAAGCGGGTCTTGCACCAAGTTCCAATCGCCTTCCATAATAATCTTGGCATTACTAAATCTTTGGGCCTGATTTAGATCTTGGTACACGGGTTACTCTGTCACAACTATGACGAATATCCACGTCCGCTAAAATATAAATCCCATAGGATATAAATGAATTTATATTTTGGCGGACAGGATACCTGTCACAGTTGTGATGGAGTAACCCGTCTGTCAGTCAAAATTCTAGATATAGAGGAAAAGAAGGACACCCTGTCCTGGTTAGGAGCATAGACAGCATCAAGGAACAGAACCCGGTCTATCGTTCTGAATTTTACAAAGACACAGCGACCAAAAGGATCCGTCTATGTCATCAGAATAGTGTCCGGTAGAGATTTATGAAGCAGGATAGAACTCTGCACTTCTTCGGAGATGAGTGAAACCCTGAAGCAGTAAGGGCCTCAGCAGAGGAAGAAAGTAGACTGCCACTTATAACTTTGCCCTCCCAATCCCGTCGTGATATACTGGTCTCTAGGGTAGATAAGTGTGTTTCCTGTAAAAGGACTATGTCAGGGGTTTTGGATGGGCGGAGCTTAAGTGTCTTTTGATGATTACTGTAATGGGTAAGACCATTGACATGAAGAGATAGGAGACAAAGGTGTTTGGAGCAGAGGAAGAGCCATCAATCCGAAGGCAGAAAATGGGAATATGTCGGTGAGTCAGGTTGGTGTATTATACAGTAATTACACAAGAAATATAACACAATATTTCAATAAGAAATGCAGCAGATCTCCTAAACAACCGATAGGTCAAAGTGAGAAAATTAAACCAACTATATACAGGCAAGTGGTCCTCCCAGCCCACCTCATGCCCAGTGCCTCCAGATAAGAGGAGATACAGCCAAGTACTCGGCCCCAATAGGGTGACAAAAGGTCCTACAACCCCAGAGCATAAAGGAAAAGTTGAGTAGATATTGTAAAACCTATGGCAATGAAAACAAGTTTGAAAAACAGGCAGCCCCCTATAATGGACCCCTCAACATGATAACACACTGTCATTTAATACAAAGAAAAAAGATATATGGAGCATATAGAGTAGAATTGATATCAGGCAGATCTTACCAAATAAAGCTGGGAGGAAAAAATCCAGGTCCAAGGGAAAGGAATTCGCAAAATCATTTTACTCACAGTTTGACAGGACAGAGAGATTTATTGTGGCATCTGAAGGCTGTGTCTTTTCCATCTCGGGGTGCTTGCTCCTCCCACCACTTAAGCACAGTATCCAGTCATTGTTCCGAAGGGGCGTTATCCCAGCGAGGTCAGAAAGTGAGGGTGGAGAAGTCAGACGCTTAAGTGTATCGGGAGAATCTGTACCTAGGGGAGATGTGACCATGTCTGTGCCAGTCAAGGAGGATAAATACTGTTCAAGATCCTCTGGTTATTCAAATTCCCTGTGCTTGCCATCACCATTAATTAACATGGTGGCCGGATCCACCATCAACAGTAAGTAACATGGTGTCCGGTTCAAGCAGACCAAAACGAATATTAAGTTGACGAATAGTAGGTCGGGCGGCAGAAAGTTCTTCCTCTTCATCATCTGATCATGAGAGGAGTCTGCTGGCACGTAAATTCTGGCATCTTTGTATATAACTGGGCCCTTATGACGTTTAGCTGTGGAGATCAGTTGGCGGGCCTGGTGATGACGAAGAAAATAAGCAATGAGTGGCCTTGGGTTATTGTGTCGTGATTCTACCCTGGCGCGGATGCCGTGGGCCCGTGGAAACTCATTGAAACTCCAACATGGAGGAGTCGCAGTGGCATAGGTGGCAAGGAGCCAATGAAATATTACCACACAGGAGCCACTCCAGGATGTCAGCACGTGAGTAAGTAGGTGGACGGGAGTCCAAAATGGACTGAGGGGCAAATTGGAGGCAGCAAGGGTCAACAATACGCCGTAGGGATGGTATCCAGGACCCCCTGTATACAGTGAGCGGGGAGTGACTCGAAGAGCAAAGTATCAATGATGGAACTGTCAAGAAGGCTTAAACAGCAAGCTGCCCCAACTGTAATTGTAATTGCATTTATATAGCGCTTACAATCCCTGATGATGCGGCAAAGCGTTTTTTCAGAAAGTAGCACGCTACTCCGGAACCCAAAAAGGATTAGTGTCAATAAGACACTGTAGTGAGGCCAAGAGAGGAGTGATGGTCGACCAAGTTAGGAGAGATGTAGGGAAATGGTCCTCAGGTAGAAGGCTGGCAACAAGTAACAAGCGCGGGCAAAGCCAATCGGTCTCGGCAATCCGAGAACCATAGGCATTGTCAATGTGTTATGGAGTGGATGTATGTGGTGTGGAGTAGAATTATGTGGGTTGGATTGGAATTGTTAGTTATGGAACTGTGTGGTGTAGAATTGTGTGGTGTTGAGTGGAATTATGTATAGTGTAATTATGTGACATTGTGTACAGTCGAATTATGTGCATAGTAAATATGTGGTATAGAGTGTACTGGAATTATGCGGAGTGGGATTGTGTGTCATGGAGTGTAATTATGTTGAATGGTATTTGTGTTGTTGAGTGGCATGTAGTGGAGTAGAATTATGTGGTGTGGTGTTGAATTTTGTGCCATGATGTGGAATGCTGTGGTGTGGATTGGATGTATGTGGTGAGTAGTGGAATTGTGTTGTGGAATCTTGTGGCTTGATATGGAATTATGTGGTGTGTAATGGAATTGTGTGGAGTTGAAGTGTGTGGCATGGAACTGTGTGGCGTTGAGTGAAATTATGTTGAGCGGAATTATGTGGTATAGTGGGGAGTGTAATTATATGGATTTTTGCTATATGGCATAGAGTGGATTTATGTGGGATTTATTTATGTGGTATTGAGTAGAGTGTATGTATGTGGAGATGAATTATGTGGTGTTGAGTGGTATGTGAAGTGTAATTATGTTGTGTGGAATTGTGTGGCATTGAATTGTGTGGTGTGTGAAATTATGCTGCATGGTGTGGAGTGGAATTGTGTTGCATGGTGTACAATTATGTGACATGGTGCGGGTGGTATTATGCGGTATGGAATTATGTGGCATGTTGCGAAGTTGAATTTTGTGGAGTGGGAATTATGTGTTTTGGAGCTTTAAATGACATTGAAAAACAATGCAGCACCAGGCGCATCCCTAAAAGAATGACCTAACCTTATCTTGAGAGAGGGAGTGTTGATGTCTGTCCCCAAATGGGAGCGACCCCGAGACGTTGCCCACCAACGGTAGTGGTGGGCACAGGGCTAGACTGACCGTAGCGAGCATCGGGCATTTCCCCAGTTGGCTGGAGGGGTAGGGGCCGGTTTTGTGGCCGTGGGGGCCATTTTTGTCACTGGGGGCCGATTTTGCAGGAGTGCTTCAATTTGACCCCCTGTAACAAAAGCGGGAGCGAGGCTTCTGCTACTTAAAATATCTTCTTGCGTTTCTCTTGTGCTGATCAGTGTGGAGTTCAGTAATGAGCCTATGTACCACCACCCTCACCTCCTTGAGAAACCTGTGACTGTTTGTCATTGCTACCACTGAGCATTAAGTGCTGAAAGGTTTGTACTAATCCCAGAGTAGGTCCGATCAAAGACAGGAGGGACAAACAACCCAATCCCCCACAACTGTGACCTGCTAGACCGTACCTATCCCGTGATTCCCTCACCCTCAAAACAAGGCCATCTTTGAGCCAGGGCAAGCTACACTGAACCATGACCATGGCTCTAAATCCATTGACTGCAAAGGACCACTTCAGGCACAATCAGTACATTTTGTGATGCTATTAAAAAAATACATTGGTAAGGCCAGAGGGTCTCACATTAGGACCTACTATCTTTGCAATTGTTTTTGTGATGCTGTGCAACATGGCTAAAGAGGAAACAGCGAAAAAGGCCCTATGACTCAGCCCATCATTCTGAAGGTCCGTGCACTGTGCATGTCAGTGCCCGCACAACGAAGCAGGCGTTTTTTTCAGCAAATAAAAAGTAGCAAAAAAGCACCTTTCTCTTTATCTACATGTGGGTTGGAGAAGCAACAATGAGGAGAGTGGTGGATGAAGTAATCCATACCAATGGAACATGGAAATAACACAGGGTAAGGAACGTGGAGCGAATAGGGAAGAGGCGCACACAAGCTAGGAGGAGGACCGCTGAGGTGGAGAAGCAAACTAGGGCAAGTACAACACAGAAGAGGCAGGGAAGAAGAATGTGAGCGAGAGAAAGGCACCATGGAGCTTTGCAGGGTGGTGGGGCAGGGGGACATGGTAGTATCCAAAAAGTAAGCTATGGAAGAACACAAGTAACAAGCCCATACTCTAGCAGAGAGAGACACAAGGAAGGAAATCCCACACAAGTTGACAAAAAAGGCAAGCAAATGAGAGTGACAATAATGCCGCCCAACGAGTGGGCTCTTAGCTGATAGAGTCCTTTCGCAGACGGCTTGAGCTGTATGGTAGGCGAGACCTAAAAAACTACAATCTCACATGCTCCAGCAAATGCCCTGAATCATCCCACTCGTTCTGGTGGCAGTACAACTTGATGAGGTTTCACACAGTCACTATCGAGTGAATGTCAACAGCAGCAAGTGGGGCCAGTCACACACTCATCATCATTTCTGTTTAACAAGCAAAACAGAAGGATCTCAGTGGTTTCAGCTGTCAAAACGAGAGCAGCAAAGACTAGAGCAATTTACATTTCTAATGAGACTCTTCGCCAGCAAGCTAAGAGAAGCTGCTGCAGGTTTGCAAACAGTGTGCTCAGGCTCTGTATTTTAATAGGTGGACCTGCAGCTACCCCAAAGAATCCTGTGATGAACTTATGGCGTGGGGACATTTCCAAACCTAGGGCCCGATTCACAAAGGTAAACTTAGACCAAACGTCTCCGTTTACGGCTTTCGGCATTCACAAAGGTAAATGTAGACCAAAAGTCTAACTTTACGACTTTTGGTGTTCAAAAGGTAAGTTATAAGTAGTATCTTTACATACACACTCGAGGCAGAGTTTATGCACTCGGGACGGAGTGTGGAGACTCCACTTTTGCACTCGGAGTGAAATCTCTGCTTCGAGTGTGGCGACTCCACTCTGGGTGCGGAGTGAAATCTCTGCACTCGGGCGGAAATTCCGCACCAATTGCAGAGACTCCGCCCCGAGTGCAGACATAAAGATACTACTCGTAACCTACTTTTGTGAATACTGAAAGTCGTAAATGTAGACTTTTGGTCTAAGTTTACCTTGATGCGTACCAAAAGTCATAAACTTAGACTTCTGGTCCAAGTTTACCTTTGTGAATCGAGCCCCTAGTTTTTAACTCTGAAAACATCACTTCTATTGCAATTTAGTTCGTAGATTCCTTCTCCGGTGACATTTTGTTAATTTATTATTATTAAACTTTGTGAAATAGTTCAGGAGCACAAGAGAACAAGAAGAATACAACAACAAACAATCCCCAATTCTATTTCCAGGTTCCCATGTACACGTATAGAACAAGACATCAGCTTATTCCCCCCAGACTGACTTCGCCAGGCTACACGACAAAAGCACTAGGTACATTGGATCAGAAGCCATTATCCATTAAATGGGGAACACGGATTGCGATCCCACCCTCCTTTAACATGAAGGCAAGAAGGCTAGACTCAAAACAAATCAATTGGATCTCTGTGCAACCAGGCTCATTATTGCATTTAGAAATGGAAAAGTATTAACTTCAGTATTTTCAGCCATCGCTTCATTTGCTCTTCTTGAAGAGACATGAAGAATCATAGAGGCATCATTGTTGGCAAATCAATATGAAAGTATTAAATGTCTCTTGTAGAAAGATAAGAACGTGGTGTGATGTCAATAAGTGAAAAATCTTTTCTGTGATGCAATTCCATTAACTACAGACGTGAGCAGTACTGAAACAAACTGCAAAAATATTCTGATTTAGTACTAATTAAACCTTTGTTTATCCCTCCAAGTGGGACAGAGAATTCACAATAACTACAGATACTCCCTTTTTTATACACACACGCTTACTGGTGCCGCCTGGAGGTGCGTTTCAACGTTTACGAAATTCCAAAGAGACACACTTGTGCTTTGCTACTAATATGGATACAGATACTGTTGGATCATATTTACAATTGCGATTCAGCTTCGGCTTTTTGGATGGCTACATCATCCACATGATTTAATGGATCCAATATTGACCTTTCCTGGCGGCACGCCTTTTTGACTTATTGACTTTGCGGATTTAGCTGACTTTGGACCTGATTGATTTTGGACTGACAATCTGTGCTGATTGCTGTTTTGGATGTGTTTATCGTCTTTCTGAATATTCCGCTACCATGTGTTGTCGTTTTACTTTGACCTCTTCTATTCTACCGTGCATGTGACGCACCTAGCCAGGTTATAGTGGTTGCCGGTCTTAGGTTGCTCACCGGTTCATCGCTATTGGCTTCAGCCCTGAAGAGTCAAGGGATTACCTACCCTGACGAAACACTTGTCGGCTGGTTTTTGCTTCCAAAAAGAATAAAGAAAATTCATTACTATCGAAGATTTTGATTGATCCTGTTTTTCTACACGACAGTATCTACTGTATTTTTGTATATGTGTGCACAGGATTGTATTATATTTCTTTGTTGTCGGGTTCGCCCTACACACATTAAGGGTTTTTTAAGGGTTTCCCCTTCCTGTCTAGCACCATTTCTACTGTTATAGTCAAATACTCTATACGCATACTTGCTGGGCGCCACTACTTCCTATATACTCAATACCCTTCATGTAGATTGTGTTCAACTACAGATCTTTATTACTCACCCTTTATTTTAGGAGATAAAATAAATGGGGCAAAAAAATGGAAACATACAGGGAGGGTAGGAACGTGCCACTCGATTACGTGTGAAAACAGAAATGCCTTACTCCTTCGCAACAGGCTGGAGAAACATATTAGAATTTCTGCAAGCCACGGCATTGTATTAATAAAAATGCAGTCATATTTATTTATTTATTTATTTCTGAGTTTGTAGAGCGCCTGGTTACACTTACCAGTGTGTCCCCGCGCTATCAAGGATTGCAGCAGCACCTACTCAACAAAACCAAAAGGCAGATGGTTAGCCCTTGGGGAAGAGAAGCGTCTTCAGCTCCTTCCGAAAAATCAGTTCTGATGATTCTGCCCGTAGTCGGGGGGGAGGGTGTTCCATCTACGGGCAGTTAAGGAGCGGAACGATCTCCCTCCCATCCTAGCCTTCTTTATTCTGGGGATCGAGAGGAGTCCAGCATCAAGGGAGCGCAACTGTTGAGCAGGAATATAAGGAAGGAGCAGGTTGCGCAAGAAGCCCGGGCATTTCCCCTGAACTATCCTGTGGGCAATGCATAGGGCCTTGAAATCAACACGTTCCTTAATAGGAAGCCAGTGTAATTTCTCCAAGGCTTTTTTCGAAGGAGCTCTTCTTGGTAGCCGGAGTACCAAGCGAGCAGCGGCATTTTGGATAGTCTGGAGTCTTCGATGGCAGCTTGCATTTGCTCCCAGATAAAGGACATTCCCATAGTCCAACCTCGAGGTGACTAGGGCATGTACCAAGGTTTTCCTAGCAGATTCCGGGAGCAAATCAAGCGTCTTTCTCAATTTACGAAGGATAGCAAAGCAGGTGCCAGAGACACATCGGGAGTGGTAGTCAAAAGTCAGTTTTGAATCAATCCAAAAGCCTAAATTCTTCACCTGATCCCTTGGGATCGGCAGAGGTCCCAAGGCCTGCGGCCACCAGGCCGAGGTCCAAACTGAGGGAGATCTGCCGACGATAAGTACCTCTGTCTTGTCACCGTTTAGGCGGAGGCAATTGCTGGCCATCCAGACTGAAAGGTCTTGAAGACAGGATGTAAACTTTCTAGCAGCCTGCTCAGCTGGCTGGGTCAGAGCAACAACCAACTGAGTATCATCGGCATATGTTACTACCTCAACCCCATACTGTTCAGCAATGAGCGCCACAGGTGTAACATATAAGTTGAACAGGGTGGGGCTGAGGCTAGAACCTTGAGGGACTCCCTGCCTGAGATCAAAGACATCTGATCTGTTACCCCCTTGCTCCACATAGAAGCTGCGGTCAGTCAGGAATGATTCTAGCCATAGCCATGCTTTTCCCGTCACTCCCCCTCTCTTCAGACACTGTAGCAAGGTGTGGTGCGCCACAGTGTCGAAGGCGGCACTGAGATCGAGAAGTATCAGTGCTGCTACTTGCCCTTCATCCACATGTTTCCTCAGCGCCTCTGTAGAAAAAAGTAGGGCTGACTCCGTGGAGTGGTGAGCACGAAAGCCGGACTGGCTAGTGTGTAAGAGGCCATTCACCTCTATATGTGCTGTGAGTTGTTGGTTGGCCAATTTTTCGGCTAGTTTGGAAAAGAAGGGTAGTAGGGAGATCGGGCGTAGGTTGTTAAGCTGAATGGCACTAGCTTGAGGTTTTTTTTTTAGGGGTAGCACGACTGCTTGTTTCCACCCAGGCGGAACCTTGCCTGAGTCGAAGGATAGGGAGAGTATGTGTCTAACATAGGGGGCTAGAACTAGCCAATATTCTGGCCGGTGCAGGATCCCTGGGGGAGCCTGATTTAATTCCCCTCGCTACTGTCATCAGAAGTTCCTCCTCTGGAACATGGAACTGGCTGATGCAGCCTTCCTTCTCTTCCCCCCATCTGACTTCCTCGTGGGGGGGGAGCCTATTGGAGCCAGTTCTGGCATCACAAGGAAAGGTGGAATAAATGTCCAACACCTTTTCTTGGAAGAACTCAGCGATTTTGTTACAGGCTTGCGCAGAGGCGCCCGCCTGTTCATCACTGGAGGCTAGTGTTGAGATCTCTTTATAGATCATGAATAGCTCCTTGGTAGAGCATTTAGCCCTGTCGATGCGATCGGTATAGAACGCTGCCTTGGTTTTCCTGATCAAGGCATGATAGTTCTTGAGGCAGACTTTATACCGCGTTCCTGCTTCTAATAGGTAGGCCCTTCGCCAGGCTCGCTCTACCCATTTGCAAGCGGCTTTGGCTTCTTTTAGTTCCGCATTGAACCATGGTGCTGATTTTGTTAATCGCACCGGGCCCTTATTAGACCAGGGAGCTGCTGAATTCAGAGCAAGTGTAATGTGTCCATCCAAAGTTACGCAAGCCTCATTAAGTGTAGTGCCCAACACAGTGGGGGGACCTTCCAGGATAAAACTGAGAAAATTTAGCCCATTTCCTTTGTCTTCTCCTGTTGCAAGTGATTTGGCTCTGATTATTATGAGCCCTCGTATGGAACCAGAATGGGACAAGGAAGTGGTCTGTCCATATCAATGGTAAGGGGGATTCTTGCTTAATGTTATCCCAATTACTGAAAATGGGATCCAGCTGATGCCCTAGGCGATGTGTGAGAAGGGTAGAGCATAGTTCTAGCTGCATAGTATGCAGCTCTTGCCGCATTTCTTGTGCTGCTGTGTTATTAACATCTTCAAAATGAAGATTGAAGTCACCTAGCAGGAGATATTTATTAAAGCGCATGGCTGAGGAGATGGTATTATGTACAAAACTGTCAGTGAAGGCCTTACTGGCACCAGGAGGTCTGTACACTAAGCGACCCTTGATAACCGTGTTGGTGTCAATCAAGATGGTGAAGGCTCCTGTTTCACTGTCTGCAATATTAGCGGACTCTAGGGTGCATTTAACACTCTCCCTGTAGATTATTGCGATGCCCCCCCCTCTCCCGCTGGGTCTGTCCTGCCTACAGATTTTATAACCGTAGGGAAGAGCCTCCGCTAATTCAGGATCCGAGTCCTCATTAAGCCAGGTCTCTGTTAGAAACAACATATCCCATCTGTTATCAGTCAGGAGATCATGAATCTCTAGCCTATGTTTTTTGAGGGACCTGCAGTTGAGCAGGGCGCAGTTAATCTTCCTGCTATTACCCAATGCATTGGGAATACCAGAAAGGCTCCCTGTGGTGTTCTTGCTCAGGGTATATCCACAATGCCTGCAAGGCAGTTCCTGGTCGTAATTATTTAAATCAATGTCATGCTCACACTCCTTAACGATCTTAGTACGGAGATTGGTGAGCTCCTCCTTAGTGTAAGTACGAGGTAACAGGAGACTGCCAGGGGGTATGGCCCCGTGCCCCGGTCGGCCGCGGACGGGCGCAGACGGGCTTGCCTTAGGCGCGCCTTCGGCGCGCATCCAGCGCGCCCGCTGCGCTCGTCCGCTGCGCGTATGACACGTGTGGTTAAGTACCTTCCCTTCCGGCGGACGACTAGACCGCGTCCTGCCGGAAGTGGGTACCGGGTCAATGAGGTGTTTACTCCCGCCGCTCAAACGGCAATGCAGCCGCGGCGGATCGGGCAGGGACACCGAGAATGCAAGGACACAGCCCCGAAGTGAGGCAAGTAAAAGCGTCACAAGTAAAATATATACAATGCTAAAAAACAGTACAATGCTACAAAGAGAAAGAGGTCATATATGTTCCCAGGCGCTAAGTAATGAGGAGTGGCGCCGACAATCCGCCGTTCCCCAACACAGGATTACTTAAGTACCTTCCCTTCCGGCGGACGACTAGACCGCGTCCTGCCGAAGTGGGTACCGGGACAATGAGGTGTTTTCTCCCGTCGCTCAAACGGCAATGCAGCCGCGGCGGATCGGGCAGGGACACCGAGAATGCAAGGACACAGCCCCGAAGTGAGGCAAGTAAAAGCGTCACAAGTAAAATATATACAATGCTAAAAAACAGTACAATGCTACAAAGAGAAAGAGGTCATATATGTTCCCAGGCGCTAAGTAATGAGGAGTGGCGCCGACAATCCGCCGTTCCCCAACACAGGATATATGTGTTGAATGGCAAGCCTAAAGGTCCATGCGCATAATTCACCAGTCACTGTTCAAAAAATGAAAGATTTACAGTGCATAAGGGGGAAACTGAGTAAATAAACTATGGCGAAAATGACATCCCTGCAAATTATATATAATTATTTTCTTGGGGAGAGGATCTTGAAACCACTGTGTGTTTAGAAAAAAAGACACACGTAGAAAACAGACTTTGACCTGTTTGAATACTTTTAACAGAAATGGGTACTAAAGATTAATTTAGAAATTGGCTTGGAGTCAATCAGCTGGCCAGTATGCCATCTGCATGACATTTACCACTAAGCACCGGCTTTGCCCTGCGCTGCCCGACTCGTCGCAGTCACACAAAGCCTCTACGACTGAGATCTTTACTCCAACATACACTAAAGACAGACACGAGTCGCTGTAGAGTCTCCAGCGAGAGTGGGTCATGGATATGTTCTCACTAGGACTCCATATTGTGCTGTATAAAGTAAAGGCCCACGCACATGATGGCGCCTCTTGTGCTGCGACAAGAGAGACCGCTTTGGAAGTGATAATCTAGCCACATACAGATTGCCGGTCTAAATTGCTAGCGCAGCTGCCTCTTGGTGAGTAATTGCTTGGAAGATCACTTACAGAACCAGAAGCAGGCTAACCTGGCATAGAAAGATAAGAGCAGGCACAGCAATAAAGGACCAGCAGGTCAATGTGAGCAGAAGAGCGAGGGGTTCCTTAGCAACAACGTTTCTTTGAGTTTATCACATGGTCAGCAGTGACTTGAGTGGTGCCAGATTAATTTTGGTAGAGAAGAGAATAGAAGAGCATTTGAGGAAGCAGTCTAGCATGAGAACTGGCCAGTCTTTGATTGCACAGCAGATGTGACAAGATAAGAACAAGATTTACAGGCTTGTTTACAGAGGGGCTTGAGCACAGAGTGAAAACACAAGAGCTTGTGTTAAGTGTTTTTCAACAAAGAAAAAAGTAGTTCCAGAAACAGATGCTAAAATGTGACCAGTGGAGGGATAGTGTAACTGATACCTGCTCTCGAGGAGGGCTAAACACAGGAAGAGGTATGACACATCCATGCCATGGACAAATAGGGAGCAAGAATAGGAGAGGGACAATGGAGCCAGCAAATGGGAAGCCTATGGGTGTTCAGAAGCCCACAAAGTATATACAACATGTCTCGAAAAGACAGCGCAAGCACTATCCAGCCGAGAACTAAAAATGCTGTGGGGGCCTCCCAGGTACAGACCAAGGGCCCGATGCGCCCCAGGCCAGGTGGAGTGCGGCCATGTTGTGCGACTTGTGTGCTCAAATTGCCAAGAGAGGCTGCCGGCTCGAAGCGGATTAGGCCTGCCAGTACTTACCAGGAACAAAGGCAAAGGCCTGTCCGAATGAGGGTCTCCTGCAGCCAGGAAAGGGCTCCCGGTTGAAGCGCACTTGTAGACTGCAAAAATCAAGGAGGGCGGGCCCTAAGTGCTCCCGCACTACTTTGCTGTCTTTGAAAAAAAACCAAGTGGTTGCAGAACGATATTGCGTGCCCGGGGCACTCTGGCAATCAAAGAAGGCCGCTGCTGGGAGAGTTACGCCAAAGGCAATAAGAGTCCTGTGGGGCATAGAAAAAACATGCTGAGTGTCACAGTCGATGCAGGAGACCATTTGAAGGCTCACCTTGGGGGAGGACGCAGCATAGCCCTCTGGACCGGGCATATATCGTAGGAAAGCACTGGGTGGGGTGGGATCATTAACAGGAGCTGGCCGTCTTGATCAGGGCCAGACTCCTTCCCCCCCCTTTGTTTGCCTTTTAATTATTTTAGAGCATGTGTCCTTGTAGCACCTTGCAGAATTTTGGAGTGGGGTCAGGGTGCCTGTTGGTGAGTGTGACTAGAGATGTGAACACATTCACAAAGAACGAAAATGAGAATTTATGTGTAAAGTAGGCAGAAAAGAGGCAGACTAGATAGGCCTGGTTGTCTTTACCCACATTAGATGCCAGATCAGAGTTCAAAACATCCTACCCTCATGATGTACATATGACTTCATGTCAAATCACAATTGCCCAATCTGATGAAAAACATGGACCGCATCAGATGTCCCGACGCCCGGCCATCATCATGTACAGTAGCATGAGACTACATAAGGGCCTGTAACACTAGTCAACACATTAGGATTTGAAAAACAAATAAAACATTGCTTCTTCTAAAAACAAATTTACAGCTCCAATTGGTTTCTCACTCTCTCTTTTGTGGCTATCAATACATTCCCTATTGAGGTTTCTTCACAACGCTTGTTAATTATAACAACACAACACATTCTTTATAGTGTCTTAGTTCACAGTGAATTCTCCACAAATTGCTTATTTCTGATTAGTCTCACTTCACACCACAGACATCACTAAGTAGGTTTTTGATGTCGTTATTTGTAGATACTATGCATTTCTTTATATAGAGTTTGAGTAGAGGACCCTGTAACAAATGAGGAGGAATTCATATTGGGTCCATCATTCTTCAGTTCATCTCCATAACCTCTTAACCCCACTTACCTGTAACAAATAAGACCGAATTAACTACAGGTGTTTCATACTCCTGCCCAACTCTATTCCTTGGTAACTCTTCCCTGTAACAAATAATGAGGAATCAATACTAGGTCCTTTATACTCCAGCCCGTCCCCATTCCCTGCTAACGAATTTAACACCAGGTTCTACTTACCCCTGGGCGTCTCTGTACCCTACTAACCCTCTTCCCTGTGACAAATAAGGAGAAATTAACTCCAGGTCCGTCCAGGTCTCCTCTAACCGCATGTATCCACTCGCCGCCTAGGCTCAATGGGCCAACACGTGGCTGTTGTCCCAAGGAGGAGAAAGGTCTGAGCAGGAGGACGCTCTTTCCGCGTTCTCGCTGCTAAATTCTGGAGCTCTCTTCCTGTGAGCATCAGGTGCATCAGCAATCATGGTCAATTTCGCAAAGTCATTAAAACCTATCTTTTCCCTGCTTGAGGGGCCTCTGGCACTCGCTCCACGGTCTTCTTAGCAGTCTGCAGTAGCAGCGCTGGGACGCCCCTTTGCTGGGGCAGCTGTGCGCTATATAAATCTGCTAACATAAAATAACCTTCACTGAAACCTCCTTTCATACTTGAAGTAAACCCTCCTCTTCCCAAGTAGATCTCCGGTTTTCTGGAAAGTGCAACTGGTGCTTCTGCCCTTTCATTCCTTCTATTGCCATTGGTCAAAAGTATCTCCTGGTCCCTTCCCCTAAAGGACACATTCCCTCCTCCATCCACGGTGTTTTAATATTTTCTCTCATTCCCAGGAGTTTATCTCAGCGTTCTTCCTCCTCTGAATGCAAAATGAATCCTGCTCTTAGTATCAAACTTGTTTTAGAACATTTGGGTTTTGATTAAAAGGTCTGGGATTTATCTAAGACACTGCTATATGTGCTGTGGTACTAAAGACAGCCTGTGGAAAGTGGTGATCTTCTTTCCAATTCAACTCAAAAGGAGTCACCCTACTAACCACGGAGGTCACCTGTTTTTCAGTATCCTGGACGGCGGGTGACTCATCCACAGACTTATGACCCCTTCTAATATGGTCCCCAGAGCATGTCCGTTCACAAGGCTACAATATAGAACCCCCACAAAGCACATGAGATTCTGTCAGAAGCTACTATACCCAACTTTATGACATATGTAAGACCCTATCTGGGGCTAAAACCCTCTGCCCTCCGGACATACATTAGATCCCATCTGAGGCTAAAACCCTCCAGTGTCATGTAGATTAGACAACATCTCAGGCTGCAGTCCGCCACGGTTACGTCATAAATTAGACTCCATCTGAGGCTCCACCCGCAATCAATCAATCAATCAGGGATTTGTGAAGCGCACTACTCACCCATGAGGGTCTCAAGGCGCTGGGTGGAGGGGAACGGGTGCGTACAGCTCTGTCTCATCCAAAGAGCCAGGTCTTGAGGCTCTTCCTGAAAGCTTGCAGACTGGGGATTCGTCTGATGCGGAGGGGGAGTTTCTCTGCCCTAAGGACATACATTAGACTCCAGCTGAGGCTACCACCCTCCACTCTCAGGAGAAACATTCCATTCCATCGGAGGCTACAACCCTCCACTGTCATGTGGTATATTGAACTCCATCTCAAGCTACAGTCTTCCAATGTGATGTCACAAATGAAACTCAGGACTTACATTAGACCGACAAAGGCTAAAATCCACCGCCCTCAGGACATACATTAAAATCCATAAAAGGCTACAACAATCCACTGTCATGTACATGAGACTCAATCTTAGGCCACAATCCTCCACTGTTACTTCATACATTAAACTCCCTCTCAGGCATCCATCCCCCGCCCTCAGGACGTATATTAGACTCAAATCAAGACCACCATCCACCGACCTTAGGGTATACATTGCACTCCATCTGAACTTACAATCCTCTGCCCTCATGACCGTACATTAGACTGCAAATTTTGTAACCATCCGTGTGACAATTAAAAAATAATATAACAAAAATCCGTTAATGGAAGTATTTATTCCCGAGTCAGCTTCCCCCCAAAAATGATCATATTGCCCCCTGCCTCCAACCAGAATGATTGTATGCTGAGGTGTCGTGGTGTGGCATTGCTCGTGTGCCCCTGCGCATTATATGCGCCTCCACTGTTCCTGTGAGTAGGTTGGAGAGTGCCCCCGAACCTACTGCCCATCTGGGGAGCTCTCCGAGCCCACCCTCGCTATTATCGTGTTTGTATCCATCTTGCCTCGTCCTTCTTCGGCTTTTATGCGTTGCTATAGAAACCGCCCACGGAAGATTCTCCTAAACCTCTCTGGGCCCCTGTCCTGGAATTGCCCAAATAGCGTAGATCTTGTAAACAAGTCTCTGCCCACAAGTTTATGGGCTGGTTGTGAGGGGGCGGGGAGGAGGGCAGCTGCTCCCTGGGGCTCTGAACGAGGAGGGAGGGAGCACTGGTGCAAACCTTGGTGCCTCAAGACGCCGCTTCTGTGACACATGAAGGATTAGGATCAACAGGTAAAAAAATTGTACCTAAAAAATCTGAATTTCTGGAAGACCAGGTTTGAGACACTGTTAAAGTTAATGGGATCTTTGCGACTGGTCAAGAGCGATCCTATACTACAAGATGTGAAACTCACACGCAGTGAGTGAGACTTGTGGCTGTCTGGTTTCTTCCATCATTAGATACCTCACTTATGCCTATGTTTGCCTGTGAGTTCACTGCTTCTTAGAATATTAAAGATACGTCACTCATAAGTGGATTTTCCTTTAGTTTTAAGGTCCCTTTCTTCTCTAGGGGCACCCATCTGAAGTTGGCAGTATTGCCATAGGAAGGACTCCCACAATGCCTTTCATCTGAGCACCGTGTTTAGCGCCTGTGTTATGGGAGTAGCTATGGACAGTGGTGCTGTAGCTCTTTCACGTTTTCTGCCGTCATATTTGCTCATATTTACTCGTTTATCACGTGACCTGATGCGTACGCCTCAGCGTATCGCGTCAGTGTCACGACATTACACTCGTTGCCCTGGAGTCTTAGGGGCATATTAACAAGGGCATTATCGGCTTTTTTGGCTTTAAAAGCCAAAGAGGCGGAGATAAAAATATCGCCCTATCAACAACAGGACAGGAAGGGATACCTTCCTGCACATAAACAATGGAATTTTGCTGTTTCGATGTGTGCTACACAATGCAACACACATAGAATCAGCAAAAACGAGGAGAAATAAATCATGTCTCCTCGTTTCGCCGTGTTAAGGCTAGATTTTCCCTGGTCTTAATTTTGGTGCTGCCCCATATTTACGCCACCCTTGTAAATATGGGGCAGTGTCAAAATCAATGGGTGTTACGGCAGTACGCCCAACGCAACACCCATTGCCTACCCCTTTCATGCTAAGTGTAGCGTGAAAGGGGGCCTTATTCACAAGGCAGCCTTAAGCCATGTTAAGTGGCTTATGGCTGCCCTGTGAATAAGGTGAAGCCCATATCGCCGTAGGAACGTTGGAAAAAGTAACCTTCTTGTGGTGATAGGGGCTTGTAAATATGCCCCTTTGTACCTTCTTCAGTGTTTTCCCAAAGCCAACCAAGCAGTGTCAAAGGCGAGTGAACTGCTGTTTCCCACGATCTGTGACTCCAAGTACTTGGTTTGAGATGGAAAGTTGGCCTCCTGCACAACTCTTTAATAGTATCTCAGTAAATGTATACATGCATTTACAAAACAAATGCAAATCAAATGGCGATTCATTTACACAAAACAGAATACATAGCAATACGATAAGGCAACACAGTACAGTGGTGAAACCTGGGCCCCAGATTATGCACACTATTTAATATATGTGATCAGGACTGGCTTTAGCGCTGGTGGCGTCCAGCACGACAATGCTTGTTGGTGACTCCCAATGACCATTTCCGTCACAGATTCCCTCACTGCCACTCTTTAACAGTGCCACTCACATCTCACATAGTTTTACAGCACCACTCTGATCAGTGTAGGGTGTCAGAGCACTTAACATCACACACTACACAATCAATCATAGGTGTGTAGGAAATGTTATGTAAGACAGAGGACTACAAGGTGTAGGAGTCACATGCCATCCATACTGGTAGACAGTATAGTTTATTAGTGCTTGGTCTGGAGAAGCACAAACTCAGAATTTTAAATGTAACTCCATGGTTGGGGGTTCTTTTTAATCACCAGAATTGATTTCGATCTAAATAAACCCGTTTTCCAACACAGGATAATGAAAGACTGAGTAAAAGATCATAACGCTCTTATCTATACCTTGTAATTTGCATGCAGCTCTATGATGACATTTAATAGCTCACTGTTCTATGTTGGGATTATAAGGTATAAACTGCAAGTTACAAAAGGATCTCTGTGCCAAAGGCAGTAACCAACTTACCTATTTACATCATATGCCCTTTGTGATCTGCATGGGACACGTTCTTAGCAGCAGGCATATTAACCCACTGCTCTACCTTACCATGAGTCAGTACTTCCACTAGAAAAACCTCTGATCTCGCTCAAGGAAGAACATTTATCACCTGTGTTATCTTGACATTTTTATTGTTGCTTATAGATTGCAGGAGGTCAGGAACACGGCAGCAGGTGCTTTTAAAACCATAATATACTTGCAATACAACGCCCCTGTCCGAAGTCAGCGCCCGGTGCGGTTGCACTCGTCACACCGCCATATAGCCTGCCCTGTTTGTGATCACTAAATGATCAAGAGCACAAGAACAGTCCTTAATTGAAAACTCAACACAATAGCAATACAGTTACTAAAAAACTGGAGTGGATCAACAATGCTTGCCAACATATACTGGTTGCAGTAGCTAACTGATTATGGTCACAGGACTGTAAAATGGGGGACTGCAATTCTATGGCAGGACTGGAGGCTCCAATTATGCTTCTCATTTCTTTGCTTTTTTATTCACAGCAGCCAATCAAAACACTTTATTTGCAAACAACTACAAATCCCATGAACACTAAGTGCACATAACAACCATAGAGTGTATCATATAAAGGACTCAACAGAGGTAACCACTTCCTCTTTCTTTGCTGCTCCGCAGCCAGGTAAGTACCTCTTACCACTATAACTTGCTAGTTCTAGTGCTTGATTTCTGACTGTGGTTGTTTAATTGCGTTTGGTAACGTGCGGTATAGTACTGTCTTAAGCTGTTAATTGCTGTGGAGAAGCGCTTACCGAGGATTGGCTTACCGCGTGCTAGCCGTTACAGGCTTGGATTTGATAGTGAGCACAGTGGCGGGCGTCTGCTTTCCCCACGCTTGCCTCCCCTTGTCCTCGCTTTTCGTGTTGTGATCGGGATCGCTGCGGCCTCCCTTGCGGGGCGCACTGCGCCGTTCGCAGTTACCTGTGGAGAGGGAGTCAGGGGGTGAGGGCTGCACGTCGCTCGATTGCGCAGTCCTCTTTCTATCGCTGCGGGTGGCCATAACCGCGCATGCGTGGCGGTCATTTTGGGGCATAGTTTTCACCGCAAATCAGTACAGAGAGCGCGTAGCAGGAAAACGGCTCCAAATTTAAATTTCAGCTGCATATTCAAGTGCAAAAGTGTCCGTTTGCAAACCCGCCTTACGCCTGCTGTGGTATAGGTGCAGTGGGCCGTTAAACGTTGCATAGGCTTTGCCTAGAGGGGTGTTTTGACAAGCCTTCCCTCCACAATTGAAAAGAAAGGTTGTTGCTACAGGCTTGCCTGGGGTCTTACCTCTCCCCCGTGACTGTCCAGGTCCTGGACTTTTGGTTTGAGGATTACTCCTCCCTTGTTATAACTTTAAGATTAATTGATTTGTTGGCCTGTGCTCCAATATGGCAGAATATATGTATGAGGAGGAATATTATTATGAGGCTGAGCCTGCGGGTTCATTGGAACAGGACCTAGTAGAGGCACTAGATGCTGGGGTCCAGAAATCAGTTAACTCAGCTCTGGTCGTTGGTCACACCAAGAACTATCCTTGCACATCAATTGCTTGGAGCTGCTGGCAGGCTCTTTTGCGATCCGCAGTCTTTCACCTCAGAAGACGGATTGTTGCATTTTCTTACGAATGGACAATATTTCAGCGGTTTGCTATGTCAACAAGCTGGGGGGAACCAATTCCAAGATTCTGGCAGAAATTGCCAAGGATATTTGGCATTATTGTCTGCTCCACAAAATATCGGTAGTGGCAGAGTATCTCCCAGGGCGAAACAACGAAGTGGCCGATTGGCCCTCCCGCTACCTTCGGGACTCCAGCGATTGGAGGCTTCACCCTTGAGTCTTTCGTGCTCTGAACCTCGTATGGGGTCCATGTCAAATAGACCTCTTTGCCTCGTGCCTCAACCGGCAACGACCGGAATTCTACAGTTGGCGTCCCGATCCGGAGGCGATAGCCTCGGATGCATTTCTTCAAATTTGGCCCCAGACTCTGAATTACGCGTTTCCACCATTCATGATGATTCCCAGAGTCTTGGCCCAGACCAAGCATCAGCAAGCGGAATTAGTGGTTATCACCCCGTTGTGGAGGGCTCAGGCCTGGTCCTGGATCTGTCCTGTGCTGTACCCTTTCTCCTTCCGTAGAGATGGAATCTGCTGTTAGATCCTCAGAAGGCTCCTCATCCATTGATAGAGTCAGGGCAGCTTCCTCTGGCGGCTTGGCGAGTTTCAGGGATCGCTGGGAGATCCCAGGACTTTCGAGCGACGCTCACAAGTTCATTAATGAGGCATAGTCGCCCAGCACACATAAACAATATTCATCTGCATGGAACAGATGGTGTAGCTGGTGTTCTCAACGGAACGCCGATCCCACTACAATGACTGTCTCCATGGTAGTGAATTTCCTGGCCTCACTAGCGTCATCGGGTTTAGCTTACAGAATGGTTAACAATTTTCGATCCGCCATCTCGGCAGGACACGTTCAGATAGACGGTAAACCAGTTGGTGAGCACACTTTAGTCTGCAAACTACTTAGGGGTATTAGGATGGTGAAACCCTCACACCCTAAATACTCAGCCCTTTGGGACGTTTCTGTGGTATTCCGCTTTTTGGAGTCCTGGCCTGCCAATAAATACCTATCTTGAAAGCAACTTTCTGCAAAATTAGCCATGCTATTGTGTCTGGTTTCCTGCAAGTGGGTTTCAGATATCCGCGCCCTCGATCTCGCGGGATGTCGGTTTTCCCCTGAAGGAGTAACCTTTCTTATATCTCGACGGACCAAGGGAAATTTTACCTCTGTATCTTATCCGGCGTTCCGGGATAATTCTAAGTTCAATGTTTGAAAGTGTATGAGGTAAGTACTGCTGAATTCAGATCTGATATGAATGGCCAATTGTTCATTGCATTACAAAAGTCTTTTAGACCAGTGCCCCCGACCACTTTATCTAGGTGGGTGCGTTGGCTCATGGAAGAAGCAGGCATTGATACCTCAATATTTGGTGCCCATTCTGTGCGGGGTGCGATGGCATCCAAATCTTTCTCCATAGGAGTAAGTCTTACTGATATCATGAATGCAGCTGATTGGTCAGAGGAATCCAAGTTTGAGACGTTTTATTATAAACCTATCTTGGATGTGGCGTCATTAGTGGTGGCTCAGCTTTGAACAAGCATAATCAGAGCCTCCGGCCCTGACATAGAATTAAATATTTGCGAACATACGTGACAAGAATTTTCAATTCTATTAAGGACAACGGAGGCGAGGATTATCCCACCCAGGGTTATGGTACTGTTGCCATGCATTGTTGTTGATATTTTCATGCATGTTAGAGTTATTACACTGTATAAGATTTTTCCCCACCTTGTGTTTGAATGGCATGCTTAAGATCTCCATGGGGTTATTTTCCTATATTACGTAAATGTATCTCTGTTTTTCTTTTCAGGTACTGATGGCAAATGAAGGATTCAACGCTTCGACGTTGGTCACGTTTAAAGGGTTGGTCCCTCTGGATCTTTGTTGCGTTTTGCTCGCCGAATGTTGGAAGTTCATGGAATCGTCTTCACGTTCTGAGGCCTCAATGTTCATCTGTCTCATGTCTGTGTCGTGAAGGACTCTTCCGCCAGAGGAAAGGTTTCGGACTAATGTTGAGTTCCTGTTCGTTTCAAGTATGCTGAGATCAAGCAAAGAAAGAGGAAGTGGTTACCTCTGTTGAGTCCTTTATATGATACACTCTATGGTTGTTATGTGCACTTAGTGTTCATGGGATTTGTAGTTTTTTGCGAATAAAGTGTTTTGATTGGCTGCTGTGAATAAAAAAGCAAAGAAATGAGAAGCATAATCCTCGCCTCCGTTGTCCTTAATAGAATTGAAAATTTGTGTCACGTACGTTCGCAAATTTTTAATCCTCCTGCCGATAAGCGATACATTGTAACAAATTTGCAAACCTTTTCTATATGCAGTCCTAATGTTTGTGACCATTGAAAGAAATCAGGTGCAAAAAAATAACAAGTACAGTCCATACCAGAGCATATCAGTAACATGAAAAGCGAAGGGACAGTGCCATGGAGTACAGGAACGTGAGTACATATATCTGGGAGGATAGAGCTAACTCTTGGTTTAGGATTACGTGATGTTAGGCTGCGAAAATGGGTATATCACATGATCTAAGGGTTCTAGATGCTCCAGATCAATGCTGGAAGCATCCTTGATGTTGAAGTGGATAAACCGTAGCCTGGGCCACAGCAATGGGTGCACACCCACAGGTACTAATGGTTTTCTCTATATCACATACGGTATGGTACAACAATAGTGTAACTACAGCAATGTCTGACAGAAATGCTGTATCCCACTTATTGTTTGCAAAATTAACATTCCATTAGAGTTTATTTCAGAAAATCTGCACCCAACAGGACAAGATATTTGTGAACTTTAACTTAGAACACCATTTTCTGTCAGACAATATTCTTGCTAACAATATTCGGGCCAGCTTGTATAGCAACCAAGTTCTGGACAATCACTAAAGTTGCAGCATTAGCCAGTAGAAACTAAGGAAAAAGGGGGTGAGGTGAGGGAGGGAGCATGCTTGCTCAGAAGACTCACCACTCAACTTACTTAAAAAAGTATGGTTGCATCATTTTAGGGTAGTCTTGCTCCGTTTTTAGGTCAAGCCTAGCGCAGCGCGCATGCGCTGCCCTATGCAAGGCTTCTTGTTAGCACTCTAAACTTCTCCGTGTGGGTCTGACTCCTCCCACACATCTGATTGGCTTTTGCGTGTGTCTTTAAATGTTATGTTATTTGTTATGTTATTTTTATTTGTACCGCGCACAGCTGCCCCAGCAAAGGGGCGTCCTGGCGCTTTGAGAAGGTGAACACAACACAGCACTAAAAGCGGACAAAAGGAGACGAGACACAACAGATAAGCTAAACAAATAAAAAGGTCTTGATAGCCCGTCTAAACTGAAGGAGCTTATCGATGGCCCGGATTTGTGGAGGAAGAGAATTCCACCAGCTCGCTGCCAGGACTCGAAAGGAGCGGCCACCAATTCTGCTCAACTTAAAACGCGGGACCACTGCTAAGTTCTGGCCTAGCGATCTAAGAGTGCGAGAGGGGACATAGGGGATCAGCAATTTCCCCAAGATTTGTGGGGGAGTACCCTTTAGGATTTTAAATGCAAAGCAGAGAACCTTAAATCTAATCCTCTGCTGCACAGGGAGCCAGTGGAGAGAGCGCAGAGTATTGGACACCGAGCATCGCCTAGGCAGACCTGTCACCAGTCGGGCCGCAGCGTTTTGAACCCGCTGGAGCCGCAGAAATTCTGACTGGTTTATCCCCGCCAGTAGGGAGCTGGCATAGTCCAGCCTGGACAGCACTGATGCTTGGACCTCCAGCTGTCTTGTGGGTGCATCAAAGAATTTGAGGATGGGTCGAAGTCCTCTGATGATGCCATAGCAAGAAGCCGCCACCTTCTTGGTATGACAGATGAAACTCAGAGAAGGATCAAGCCACACCCCCAAGTTTTTTATCTCTGCCGCTGGGAGGGGAGTCACACCCAACTCCGAAGGCCACCATTTGTCATCCCACAAAGCCACCTGTTTACCAACCACCATAATCTCCGTCTTCTTGGTGTTTAACTGGAGACAGTTGGAATTCATCCAGTTAGCCACTTCCCGCAGACCATCACAGAACCTGGGAGCCTCCAGGTCTGAGTCCCCACTCAGTGTGCCCGCCAGCTGCGTGTCATCTGCGTAAGAGGCATGGTCAGGCCCCACCGCTTGACGACCGCAGCCAACGGTCTCACATACAGATTGAAAAGGGTGGGACTCAGTGAAGACCCCTGTGGGACTCCCTGGTCTAGCCGGTAGGATGACGACTTACCGGGCGGGATCGCCACCTGGAATGACCTATCCGTAAGGAAGGAACGAAACCAGTGCAAGGCGGAGCCAGAAACGCCCACCTCCTCAAGACGCCGAATCAGAATCCCCTGCGAGACCGTGTCGAAGGCGGCACTAAGATCTAATAACAGTAGTGCCGCCGTCCGACCGGAATCCAGCATGGAACGCAGATGCTCGACCATCGAGAGAAGGGCCGTCTCCGTGCTGTGACCCGCACGGAACCCGTTCTGGGTAGGGTCGAGAATGTTAAGCCTACCAAGATGGTCTGTAAGAGTGGCATTCACATGGGCCTCCGCTATTTTCGTGGCCCAAGGGAGAAGGGAGATAGGGCGGTAGCTTTCAGGTTTAAGGGGGTTAAGGGTCGCCTTCTTCAGAATTGGCGTGACTACTGCCTGCTTCCATCTAACGGGAACCACTCCAGAAGAGAGAGACAGGTTGATCAAGGACAGCACCGGGGTACGGCAAACCGGTGCCAGGGTCTTGAGTTGGGCCGGTTTCAGCGGGTCTGCCGGAGATCCAGACTTGATTTTGGCGCTGAGAAAGTCAAACACCTCCAGAGATAAGGGGGGTAAGATGGAAAGACATTCCCCCTCACCTAAGGTGCGAGCAACCTGCTCTAGCATCAGGGAACCCGTTGGGAAAGTGCGATAGATGGCTTGCACTTTTTCATGGAAGAAAGAGGCCAAACCCTCACAATGTGAGTCCGAGCATATTTCCACTGCAGTTGCTCTCTTCGCCATCAAGTCCTTTAATACTTTAAAAATAAGTTTCGATGGATTGGCAGAGTTCTGAAACTGTTGAGCATAAAAGGAAGCGCGAGTTTGACACACTGCCCTGTGATAAATCTTGACCTTGGCCAGATAACATATTTTCAGATCTGGGTCGTACGACTTCCTCCATAATCTTTCGGCCTGTCCACAGGCCCTCTTAAGAGATGCCAAGGAAGTGTCATACCAAGCGCTCGGCTCCTTCCGGTGACACTTGGACCAACACATAGGAATCAGAGAATCGAGGGCACCAGATATCCACTCACAGAAGGAGTCGTATCCACAATCGACCTCGATGAGCGGACCTAAAAGAACCTTCTCGAGCTGATGGTAAAAATCCTCCAGTCTTAATTTGTTCCAGTGTCGTTTAAGAACAAGTCCATCCTGAGATAGAAAAGGAGAGTCAGACAAAGAGCATGCCGTTTTCACCAGCATGTGGTCTGTCCAGACCAACTGGGAGGAACCAAGAACTCTGAATCCTTCTAGATTTGTGAAGAACGGGTCAAGAATATGACCACCTTTATGTGTGGGGAAAGTAATCATCTGCGAGAGCTGTAAAGCCTCAAGATCCGCCAGAAAGCTCCTAATAGAGGGTAAAGAAGGGCAGTCCAAATGGAGATTAAGATCTCCCACAACATTAAAATTTGCGCATCCTAGTGCCTCTATGCTAATATACTCAGGAAGAGCAGCCCTAAAAACAGAGTCACAGCCCGGAGGCCGGTAAATTAATAGCCCAGAGGGTAATGAAGGTACACAAATGGACAAAGGTGGGCACATGTCCCACCTCTTTATTTAATGGTCTCTCCCACGGTGTTTTGCTCTCGGGAGCGAGAATCGACACGCAGGGTGGCAGCTGCATTCCTTGTTTTAATTAGCACTGTTTCTTATCACTCCAATCTAGCTCCCTTCACTGGCTCCTTACCCGCCCCCTTCACTCTTCCCATCTCTCCCCCCAACTCTTTCCCCTCCTCCCACTTTTAGGAATCCATAAAATGTAGTTTCTTTCGTTCCCAGACTGTAAGAGACGATGTTGTTAACAATGAAAAGCGTCTGTGGCTGCTATGCTCCCTTTGGCATCACAGTTTACTGGTGCCATGTTTTGGTACAACCGAAGACTACAACTCGGGACATAAAAATCTGCCAGTGACAGGGTCGTCTGATAGCTTTAGCATGAACCCACTGAGCTATTTGTGCCCCTCTGACCTTGCAAGAGTCCCTTCCTGCCTTGTTTGAATCATAGCCGTCAGGGGCTCTATACTATAGCACTCATCCTTGCGTCGTGCCTTACTGACACTGCTACCACATACGGCCTTGAGGAGCGGGTGTTATTTGCGCTGCAGGCCGCAGTATCGTCCAGTGTGATTGTTTCAGATGTAACGACGCCTGCAGACCATTGGCTTCAGTGCTGCCATAAAGCTTGGTGGGTTAATGCCCTGCTCTGTACTGCTCTATACAATCCACACGATTCATGTTGAATTTGCTAATGCAGACGTTTCCATCTGAGGTCGACAACACACAAAGCGGTGAGTGTAATGATGCTAAGGCACAAGTCCACATGGACGGACAGCTCAGTGTAAAGAGAGCCTGCTGCAGAGACCAAGTGTTCTAGCACTCAGCCTTTCATCTTTGAGGAGCTGGCAACCATGCTGCTACATCAGTTTGGCTTTCTGTATGCATTACGTACAGGGAGGCTCAGGGCATCTATTATAAATTGTGACCAGTTCGGTTTCTTTGGTTAAATAGCATCACTCAAGGCCATTACATTTTTACATATACAAGGGAAAAAAAACATTTGCCCAATATCACATAATGTTAGTCGATGGCAAAACCCAGATTTTCCCCCACAGCTCCAAAGTTGGCACTTATCTCACTGTGTTGTACTTACTATTTATGTTCTACAATATTGCTTTTGACCGAGGTGTGTGATAAATATGCTGTTAAATTTTTTTGGCTTTCTCTATGCATTACGTACACAGATGTCTGGGGCATGCACTATGAATTGTGACCCAATCGGGTTCCTTGGTTAAATAACACCACTGAAGGCCATAATAATTTTACATACACAAGGAAATAAATAAATTGCTCAAAATGTGTATTAAGTATGCAGTTACAAGGGAAGAGGTGTGGCGCCGAGGCCAGGGCGACTGACGCTAGAGTCTGGGGCTCAGGGTTCGATCCCCAGCACTGGCAGCAGGTTAGCCCAGCACCATGTGACTCTGGGCAATAGCTTGCTTAATCTTCCTGACAGCCCCCAGCGCCGGGATGCCTTCGGGTAGCTGTCCGCGCTTTACAAATACCGGATTTACATCATTTTTTGCAGGTTAATAAGTAAAATACATTTGTATTGCATATATTTTTAGCGTCCGCACTGTATATCTACTTACGATAGGGTTCATCTTATTATTTTTTTTTTTAGTATGTGCTGGGTGTAAGTGTGCTTACACTAATATATTTACACAATTTTAGACTTTAAACTACTGCTTAATTTGAGCTGGGGTATACCGGTGCGCACATTGACACTTAATCATTAGCACTTGCTCTTTGGGGGTGCATGTAACACACTCATTAGGGAATATACAATTTCTGTTTTATAACTCACAAAAGTGAAAGTTATCTGTGTTAAACTTAGGGGCAGATTTATGAGCCCCTTGCGCCACTTTTGCGTCACTTTTAACATGGGAAAAGTGACGCAAAAGTGGCGCAAGGGGCTCATAAATCTGCCACTTAGTTTTTATGTTCCGTGATATTTCTTTTGTTCACGGTTTTAGCCAGGATGTTAGGGCCACGGCAAGATTTGTGTCCCTCTGACCTTGCGTGAGTCCCTTCCTGCCTTGTTTGAATCATAGCCATCAGGGGCTCTATACTATGGCACTAATCCCTGCGTCGTGCCTTACTAACACTGCTACCACATCCGGCCACGAGGAGCGGGCATTATTTGCGCTGCAGGCCACAGTATAGTGCAGTGTGATTGTTTCAGATGTAACGACTCCTGCAGACCATTGGCTTCAGTGCTGCCAGAAAGCTCGATGGGTTAATGCCCCGCTCTGTACTGCTCTATACAATCCACACGATTCATGTCGAATTTGCTGAATTTGCCTCGAGCATTCCAGAGAGCAGCCACGCTGCTCTACAACATAACTTGAATTCCTTGGCAAAGTCAATAGCTCTAGCAAAACACTTAAAAGGTCCCAAAGGCGAGACCTACTGGCTATGCCAATGCTTGTTTTTGATGAGGGGTCAAAGTGTTGAGTCTGTCTCTCTGGAGTCCATGGTCTGGCTAGGGGCTCCCACACAGGCAAGGTCAGCAGCAGGGCAGGCTAGCAGAGATTCAGCAGTTCGTTCAGGCTTACGCCTAGTGAAAAGGAAATGAGCAGCATGTAGTGCCATCTTCTGGCAGTAGAAGGATCCCTACAGGTCGGTATCCCATACGTTGTTCAGACAGCTGCAGGGCAGCCCCAGCATATACTTCCATGTTCTGGCATTTGGGCAAAATGTTATATGTCAGTCTGAACATTTGCATTCCATAAATATTCGATTTTCAGCAAATCATGGTGTGGGGGATGAGGTGCTGGAAATGGGAGATCTTGCCATCTATCCCAGAATGCTCTGGGGTGGCCGCTATCTACCTTCAGATGGCCAAGTCCATCTTCCAGGGTTCTGTTTGGTGAAAACTCTAGTGTATTTCCTCCAGACAGCCTTGGAAACAAAGAATAGCGAAGGAAAATAGGTGGGGATGGGCATGCCTTACTGTCCTATGTGAACAGCATCCATACTCCATCTTGCATCTGCTGCTTCTACAAATAAATAAATGTTTGTCAACAGATAAGAGTAATCCTAACGATAGCTGTATTGCTAATTTTCACAAAGCATTCACCATGCACACACTTTCTGTTGATCACTATCATTGACTCAAACATTATGCAAATGTTCACAAACTTTTCATTTAGGTACAAAAAAAACATAAAAAGACCCTGCGTGCTTCAAGCCCTATGACTTAATGTACACTTAAAGTTCAAAATAAATCTCCCCTTGGTGCTGCTTCTGCACCCCGACAATATTAAATGCTGTACCCTGCCAGGGTCTTATAGAAGTCATTTAGGAGGTGGGCTACCCCTTGAGTCTACAGGCTGCGGAGACCAGAGCTCCTCCATCAGAGTGTCCCTGTGAAGCAGCATTTGCAGTTTGAGGGTCCTTGTGAACCAAGTTCACCATAAAAAGTTTCCAAAAGGGCAAAATGACAGGGTATCCAACAGGCAGTGGCTATCGCAGGCCACAGCAGCCTCTGTGTCGCAAGGGGGTCCACACCTCTCCTGGGGCATGAAATCTTTCAGAGGGACCCCATTCTAGCTAAGGCCAATGAATATCTGTGAATTATGGGAGACTCAAAGGGCCCTCTTCACATTCTGCAGGAGGTCCCATCATTTTACGTTCCGCCACTGGCAACAGGGACAACTGAAAAATGGCAGGGATGGTGCATTCGTGTTGTGTTTCGGGCACTGTCTTCTTTACAGCTTCCAAGGATATCTTTTTGACTCGTTTTTCCTCCTGGACAACTGATTCTTGTCTAAAAGAGTAGAGCACTTCTTCAAACAAGAATCTATTTTTAGGAGGACCTTTCCCTGTGAATATTGGGGCAGCTCGGGGCACTCATTGCTCTCTCAGTCCTGCCTTTATAGCGTCTGTTCCCGGGGAGGAACAGCATGCTTTTCTCAAATGTAGGTAAACAAAGTGTATTCTTAGGCTTCGCTTTCAAATTTCTATATGGGTCTGACTCTACTCCGGCCACATCAGTATACGCAAATGCTGCTCTTTTGTGAAACCTTGCTCTTTCCTTTAAGGCTGGTCCGCCTCTGTCTGGGGCACGCAGTGATGCCCCCGAGATGCCTGGGTTTCATTTTCTTTATCATCGAATACCACAAGCTAAGTAAACTTACCCATCTGCCAGATTTACCCACACAGCCATAGACTGCACCATCCTTCACGTAGTTCTGCTGTTCCAATGTCCTGTCTCCCTGCCATCTGCCTTGGCAAACAGATTTGCAAAGTAATTGACGGTTTGCTGCACATACCCTCATTTAATGATGCTCTTCTTTGCACTATATCCAAACCTTCCTTGCTGACAGATGCAGCCCTGATATTTACTCTTCTGAGAGTAAAAATAGCACACTGCCGGACTCCTTCATGGAGCATGGAGGTCAGCCAATCAGAGCTGATTATTAGAGCTCCGGATGTGGTTAAAACCATTCCACAGTAAGGACTGGCTTAGCAGCTCATTGGTGGTGCTTTTGCCACCCAGGTCAGATATCCGATTCCAGGACGAAGGCCAGCCAGGAGTGGTGCTCTTGGGGATCCACCTGGTGTCAACCCAACCTTTTCAATTCAGTTTGCATTTGGCTGACCCAAGTTTTTACCAACTGCGTTCACAATTGCCCTGATTCATGGATCCCAATGAGGTGGGGACCGACTGCAGCTAGATATGCACACATTCTGTAAATAATATGTGAAGTGTATCACTCGTGGCATGGGCCTTTTAGGTTGTAAGTTAGGACACAGTTGATATATGTTCTGTGAGCATGTCTGTAGTTGGGAACTCGAGATGTATCCCTTAGAATCCACACATACACACAGACGTCAGCGAGTCTCTTCAGCGCTCTAGACAACGAGAGGATTAAAGGTGACTCCACAAGGACTCTCTCTGGAACTGTTCTGGAGGCTTCACCCCCTAACACGCTCACCGAGCAATTGTGGTGGTGGCAAGGAATTATTCTTTTTTAGCCAGTATGGCTATCCCTCAGGGGTGAATGCAACAAACCTCCACGTCCCTGAAATAAAGGGGCAGATTTATGAGGGACTTGCGCCCCTTTTACGCCACCGTTGCGTCACTTTTGTGACGCAGCGGCGGCGTAAACCCTGCGCCATGTTACGCCCCATTTACATCGTGACGCATCTATGGAGATGCGTCACGGTGTAAAGCCCTGCGCCACATGAAACCTGCGTCAGGTTTCATGTGGGCGTTGCTACTGAGGGAGGGCGTTCCGTCGCAGGAACGCCCCTGAAAAGTGACTCAGTGAAATCTATAAGATTTCAAATAGATTTCACTGAGTCACTTTCCCAACGCTGATGCGTCAAAACCCTGCGCCTGCTTGAAGCAGGCGTAAGGCTTGACGCACCATGTTAGGGATAGGGTAGGTTGGAACAGTGCTGGAGTTGCGTCGCACTTGCGACGCAACTTCAGCACTGCGCCAACCTTACGCCGGCAGATGCGTCACGTATCTGCTTGTCCTTGCGCCACGATGCGCCGCATTGTAAATGCGGCGCATCTGCGGTGGCGCAAGGGCAAACTTGCGTGACGCAACTTCCCTGGCGCATCCATGCTGATTTGCAGGGATGCGCCAGGGAACATAAATCTGCCCCAAAGTGTAGTGGCCGCCACTGAAATGACCCTTGTTCGCTCGCTCTGCTGTGTGCTGTCCTGGAACCTGGGTAATAGTGTAGGGCAGGCTATGAATCATGACTGCCTGCTCTAAAGTAGGTACAGGCTACCTGCCCGCGCTAATGACCAAAACAGATTCCCTTCCTTCTTGTCTTCTCGCTCCTCCGTCAATGGAAGTTCACAGATCTTCCAACCCAAGCAGCTTTTGCAAGATAGTCCAGGAATACCTGCCTGCATTGAACCATCATCCACAGAGAAAGCTGTTTTTAAGAAGTCCTCTTTCTCTTTTCTTGAATAGACATGCAAAACAAACCTCATAGGAGCTCCAGCGCAGGCAAATTCTGACAGGCCATAGTTATAGAGGAAAAGCCCACAAACATAATCATATCCTCATTGGCTGGCACCTAAAAAGGTGAATTATAGCAGCCTCCGATCAGTAGTGAACGGTCGGCTCAACAGCTGAAAGCTTGAAATACAAACAGTGTCCCCTCCCTAGCAAGTTGAAAAGTTACATCAACTTGTAGCTGCATGAACTGTTGGCACTATGTGGACATGAGATTTGTCTTGGTTGTTTCTTGAAGGATAGGATCAAGTTTGAAGCCATACACATGGTCCTACTGTTGTCTGTGGAGTCTGTGGTAGAGTGAGTCAACAAGGAGTTGAGAGTGTGCCTGGTGAGCTCCCTCTCCTGCTGTAGGAACTTCTACTGTAGTATCCTACATCCAGGTGCTGGTACCAGGAGAGTGGCCCCAACTACACCTACGTATCACCCTGACATTATTGGTGTTTATAAACACGTGACAGCTGATAGGCATAATTAACTCTGGAGCCTGAGCTCTCTGGAATGACCTGAAGGTCACTTGTCCAATTGGTGATCCCTTGGCTTGGTCCCCAGTTGGTACTTGGGTTTGAAGCATTCTTGACTCCGTTTATCTGTGAAAGTGTCTTCCTCATTGGCTGGGAATAGTGACTCCATGCTGAAGTGGTTGCCTCCTCTTATTTTAAATGACTTTAGTGATGCTTTCATCTTTATTGATGTATTGCCTCTCTGAATATTAATCAAAATGTGGTTGTCTGTCCTAACGAATGTGGTATACTGAAACACGACGAGTCCCCAATGGCTTCAGCCCTGAGTGACACGGGCCAGATGTCGCACTTTCTACACTATGTAGGTTTCCAATTCCTATTACTACCCAGCTCTAAATAATTCACCTACGTACACTTTAAGCAACTTGTTAATTTATGGAAGATACAATACCATATACGTAATGACTCATGGAGGTTACTTAGTGAGTTCATGGTCCTCTGAAACTGTACTTCAAAACCCACAGGGCAAATGAGGATCCATGAATGTCAATTCACCAAATGACTGGGGGAGGGGAAGTGACATTGCATACTATTTTACCCCGATGATGTCAGAGGATTTAAACCCTTGCCCCACCCATAGCCTCCCATGACGTGTGAAGGGGCAATAGTCTGAACTGCAATGTTGCATTAAAAAAAGTTAATAAATTATGTTTAAAAAACACCCTGGGAGATATTTCTTCTAGTAACCATGTCATTAAGACTAGTGATTTGTCCATGCACACAGAGGCTAGTAGGAGCTGGAGACAGGATAAAGCAAGGGTCTCACAAAGAGAATCAAAGAGTTATTGGTACAGAAAGAGTGCTCAGCATCCAGAATCACCGCACAGCTCACCTGCACTTGCAGAGCAGATTCTCATGCAGCCCTCCTGCAGTCTGCTGTAAAGGGCAGGGAGGGTTTCTTTTGTCTGGGGCAGCCTGGGGACATCTTTACAGCAAAGGGCAGCCAAAGAAGCAGGACAGGTCAGCAGAGCTCGAGCATGGGGCAAGCATAGACCTCACCCAGAGAAGATGGGCAGTACTCCGCTCTGACCACCAGTTTTCGTGATGCCGGACATCGACGGTTTGCCCATTTCTGGGAAAGTCCAAATGCTGTTGGACACAGTCAGCAATGTCCTGCTTCCACCACATACTGCAGGCAATCATAGCATGTTACCACACAAAAGACTCCTCCAAGATGGCTGGTGGTAAGAAACCTTGAGTAACCCACCAGAGATTCGCCTGGTTAGAAGTATAGAATTTGCTGTCTCTGTATTTCCTGTCGGGAAACATCCATTACTGCTTTTAAAATGCAACTGTTACAACGCAAGTGCCTTTACATGACATGCTATTACAACGCATGCCATTTCAACGCATGTCACTACAACGCATGCCATTATAATGCATTATAAGGTAAGTAATGGAGATTTTTTATTTTTAGGGTGGGTATGGGTTTCGGGGTCGATGGAAATAGTAATTTTTTCCCCTACACTATCCAACACTTTCCCTTCTGTTGCACTCACTGGAGTGGGAATAGTAATGTTACCCCTACACTATCCAACACTTTCCCTTCTGTTGCACTAACTGGAGTGGGAATAGTAATGTTACCCCTACACTATCCAACACTTACCCTACTGTTGCCCTAAAAGTATTATGCGTTGTAATGGTATGCATTGTAAAGGTATGCATTGTAATCAAATGCGTTGTAATGGTAGTTTTTAAAAATGAGTTGAAATGGCATGCGTTGTAAAATCATGCGATGTAAAAACCGCGTTGTAAAAGCATGCGTTGTAATTGCTTGCATTGTAATGTCATATATTCTTTCCTGTCTGTCCATCCTCGGCAGGGCCTCAGTAAGATGAACACGTGCAGTTTAACAAGTGGTACTCTTTAGATTACCAGCTGGAATCCCTGCAAGGCCAACTCTGCCTTTCATTCTTCCGATGGTCAGTAAATCCAGTGCCAATAGATCGGGTAATCGCAACACCTGTTAGTTACAGCAATCAGCATTTGCACACAATTACGTATGAGTGATTGTAATGCTATACAGTTATACATGTGAACAATAAACAAGGCGGTAACGAGATACCCCTCCCGGGGTGATTCGCGTGCATTACAAATCAAAATAGCATAACATAACTAGACGTCCCTAGAACTAATTGCACTGGAGACACTTTATGGAGCTGCTGATTGCACCCAAGTGTACCCATCGGCTTTCACCAGCCAGGGCCCATGGTAAGGGGTGTGAGGGGGTCCCAGTTTATAGTCCTATGTGAGCAACGGTCAACTGTGGTGTCCCAGGAGAGCACTACATTTTCAACTTGATGAAGTGACCCTAAAACTACAATGCTAAGGAAAATCTAGTGATAAAATTGATTTGGAATTTTAGAGCGGGTACAACCAGGAGAGGCGTTTTCCTTACAAAACACTGCACTGGCTGTGACAACTGATGTCGAAGTGAGTAAGAACTAACTGGAAGGGAACTGAGTTTCACTATCTCTCTCTTTACTTTTAAATAGTTCTGCTTCTTCCCATAACCAGTTTAATAGCAGCAGTACTTTTGTTTTCCAATGGAAAGCACAAATATTGTAATTTAAAACTTAGTCCTCTCATTCAAGATATATATTTCTCCTGCTCTCCTGTCAACGTTGATGGAAAAGAAACAAGCATTGGCAAAGCCAATAGCTCTCGCCTATGCAAGATCTATTGCCTTTGGCAATATGTTTTAGCCATGTTGCACCCTAGTGTGTCTGCTGTTCAGCATGGCTAAAAGTGAGTGGAGTGGGTTGGAGAGGGGTAGATTGGGATAGACTGCGGTGGGGTAGATTGAAGTGGGGTAGATTGAAGTATGGTAGATTGTGGCATAATAGATTGGGGTGGGTAGATTTGGGTAGATTGTGGTGGGGTAGGTTGGGCAAATATATGGGTGGGGCATATTAGGGTAGCTTGTGGTGGGGAGATTGTGGGCAGATTGAGGTATATTGGCGTGTTGCACATTGCGGTAAATTGTGGGCAGATTGGGTTAGATTGGGATGAAGTAGATTGGGGTAGGATGGGTGGACTAGATTCGGCTTGTGTAGATTGGAGTGGAGTAGATGAGAGTAGATTGGAACATATTAAAGTGGGGGTAGATTGGAGTGTGGTAGACTGGGGTCAGGTAGGTTGAGGTAGATTTGAGTGTGGTAGATTGTGTAGATTAGATTGGGGTAGATTGGAGTGTGGTAGATGGGGTGGATTTAGGTGAGGTAGATTGAGCTACATTGAAATTCGGCAGATTGAAGTGGGGTAGATTGGAGTGGGGTAGAGAGGGGTAGATTGGAGTGGGATAGAAAGGGGTAGATTGGTGTAGGATAGATTATGGTGGACTGGAGTGGGGTAGACTGGGGTAGATTGGAATAGTGTAGATTTGGGTGGGGTAGATTGGAGTGGAGTATAATGGAGTGAGATAGATTGGATTGGAGCAGATGGGGTAGACAGGAGTGGGTTGAATTGTTTGGGGTATATTGGGTGGGGTAGATTTGAGTGGGGTAGACTGGAGTGAGTGAGGTAGATTGAAAATGGGCAGATTGGAGTTGGGTTAATTTGGATTAGTTAGATTGGGGTAGATTGGGGTGCGGTGGGGTGGGTTGGATTGGTAAATTGGAGTGGGTTAGATTAGGCCAAATTGGACTGGGGTAAATTGAGGTAGATTGGAATGGGCTAGAATGGAGTGGGGTAGTCTGAGGTTGGTTGTGTGAGGTAGATTGGGATGCATTAGCTTGGGGTAGGTTAATGTGGGATAGATTTGGTTAGATTGGTGTGGGGTAGGTTAGGGTAGATGCGGTGGAGTAGATTGGAATGGAGTAGAATGGGGTGGTGTAGATTGTGGTGGGGCAGATTGGGGTGGGGTAGATTAGGGTGGGAAGGTTGAGGTAGATTGGGGTGGTGTAGAGTGAGGCAAATCGTGGGCAAATTGGGTTAGATTGGGGTGGGGTAGAACAGGAGTGGATTGGGGTTGGATAGATTAGGGTAGATCAGAATAGATTGAAGTGGGGTAGATTGAGATGTAGTATATTGGGGTGGGGTTGGTTGAGGTAGAATTGAGGGGGTAGATTGTGTAGATTGGGGTAGATCGGACTGTGGTAGATGGAGGTGGGTTGGGGTGGATTGGAGTGGGATGCATTGGGATACATTGAAATGGGGGTGATTAGAGTGGGTTAGAGAGGGTAGATTGAAATGGAGTAGAGAAGGGTAGATTGGGTTAGATTGGTGTTGGGTAGATTGTGAACTGAGTAGATTGGAATAGTGTAGATATGGGGGGTACATTGGAGTGGAGTTGAATGGAGTGGGGTAGTTTGGAGTGGAGTGGTGTAGACTGGAGTGGGTTAGATTGTTTGGGGTTTATTGGAGTGGTGTAGACAAGGGTAGGTTGGGTGTGGTTGATTGAGGTGTGGTATATTGAGATAGATTGGGTGGGGTAGATTGGAGTGGGGTAGTTTGGTGTGAGGTAGATTGAAGTGGGATAGATTGGAGTGGGATAGTTTTGGGTGAGGTGGGGTGGATTGGTAGACTGGAGTGGGGTAGGTTGGGTTAGATTTGAGTGGGTTAGATTGGGTAGGGTAGATTGGAGTTTGGTAGACTGAGGTGTGGTAAATTGGCTGGGGTAGATTGGAGAGATGGAGGTGGGGTGGATTGGGGTAGACTGAGTGGTGTCGTTTGGGAAGGTGTAGATTGGGGTGGTGTAGACTGGAGTGATTTAGCTTGGAGTGGAGTACATTGGAGCTGGGTACATTGGAGTGGGGGAGATTGGAGTACATCAGAATAGATTGAAGTGGGGTAGTTTGGGAAGGTGTAGATTGGTGAGGGGTAGGTTGAGGTAGATTTGAGTGGGGTAGATTTTGTAAATTGGCGTAGCTTGGAGTGTTGTAGATTGGGTAGATTGGGGTGGATAGGAGAGGGGTAAATTAGGGTACATTGGAATGGGACAGATTGGAGTCGGTAGAGAGGGGTACATTGGAGGGGGGTTGAGAGGGATAGATTTGGGTAGATTGGTGTAGGGTAGATTGTGGCGGACTGGAGTGGGGTAGACTGGGGTAGATTGGAATCGTGTATATTTTGGTGGAGTAGATTGGAGTGGAGTAGAATGGAGTGGGTAGAGTGGAGTGGAGTGGGGTAGATTGGAGTGTGGTAAATGGGGTAGACTGGAGTGTGTTAGATTGTTTGTGGTATATTGGAGTGAGGAAGATTGGGGCAGGTTGGGTGTGGCTGATTGGGGTGTGAAAGATTGGGCTATATTGGGTGTGGTAGTTTGGCATGAGGTAGATTGACTTGGGATAGATTGGGTTAGATTTGGGTGGGTTTGATTGGGTGGGGTAAATCAGAGTGTGGTAGAATGAGGAGTGGTAAATTGATTGGGGTAGAATGGATGGATTGAGGTGGGGTAGATTGGGGTGGATTGGAGTGGGGTAGTTTGGGATGGTGTAGATTGGGGTGGTGTAGATTGGGGTGGGCTGATTGGGGTGGGGTAGATTGGAGTGGGGTAGATTGGAGCTGGATAGATTGGAGTGGGGTAGATTGGGATAGATTGGCATGGGATAGATTGGGGTATATTGAAATGGGGAAGATTGGAGTGGAGTAGAATGGATTTGGGTAGTGAGGGGTAGACTGGAGTGGGGTAGAGAGTGGTAGATTGGAGTGGGACAGATTGAGGTGTGGTACATTGATTGGGGTAGATTGGAGGGATAGAGGTGGGGTAGATTGGGTGGATTGGAGTGGGGTAGTTTGGGACGGTGTAGATTGGGGTGGTGTAGATTGGGGTGGGCTGATTGGGGTGGGGTGGATTGGAGTGGGGTTCATTGCAGCTGGGTAGATTGGAGTGGGGTAGATTGGGATAGATTGGCGTGGGATATATTGGATATATTGAAATGGGGAAGATTGAAGTGGAGTAGAATGGATTTGGGTAGTGAGGGGTAGACTGGAGTGGGGATAGATTGGGGTATATTGAAATGGGGAAGATTGAAGTGGAGTAGAATGGATTTGGGTAGAGAGGGGTAGATTGGAGTGGGGTAGAGAGGGGTAGATTGATTAGTGTTGGGTAGATTTTATTGGATTGGAGTGGGGTAGATTGGAGTGGTGATGATTGGAGTTAGTAGATTAGAGTGGGGTACATTGGAGTGTGATAGATCGGGGTAGATTGGAATGGGGTGGAAAGGATTGGTTTAGAGATGGAATGATTGGAGTGGGATAGAGAGGGATAGGTTGATTAGTGTGGGGTAGATTTTAGTGGATTGGCGTGGGGTAGTTTGGAGTGGTGTAGATTTGAGTGGGTAGATTTGGGTGGGGTAGATTGGAGTGTGGTAAAGTGGGGTAAATTGGAGTGGGGCAGATGGGATAGACTGGAGTGGGTTAGATTGTGGTAGATTAAAGTGGGGTATAATGGATTGTGGTAGATAGGAGTAGATTGGAGAGGGGTAGATTGGAGTGAGTAGATTAGAGTGGGGTAGATTGGAGTGTGGTAGATTGGGGTGGATTGGAGTGGTGTAGAAAGTATTGGGGTAGAGATGGATTGATTGGAGAGGGATAGAGAGGGATAGGTTGGTTAGTGTGGGGTAGATTTTAGTGGATTGGAGTGGGGTAGTTTGGAGTGGTGTAGATTTGAGTGGGTAGATTTGGGTGCAGTAGATTGGAGTGTGGTAAAGTGGGGTAAATTGGAGTGGGGTATATGGGATAGACTGGAGTGGGGTACAATGGATTGTGGTAGATTGGAGTAGATTGGAGAGGGGTAGATTGGGGTAGATTTGAGTGGAGGAGATTAGGGTAAATTAGATTGGGGTAGATTTGAGTTGGGTATATTGGAGTGGGGTTGAGAGGGGTAGATTGGCGTAGGGTAGATTCTGGTAGTTGGGTAGATTGGAGTGGGGTATATTAGATTGGAGTTGGGTAGATTGGAGTGGAGTAGATTGGGTAGAGTAGATTGGGTTGGGTAGATTGGAGTGGGGTAGATACCTCGTAGACTGTGGCAGATTGGGGTAGACTGGAGTGGGGTAGATTGGGTAGACTAAGTTTAGATGGTACAAGAGGCCGCTTATTAATATGCTGTTTTTCATGACTTGTGTGGTCTTATTTCATAGTCTATAATGATAAATCTTTTCATGATATTATCACAACTGTTTGAGGACTGAGCATATGAGCATATAAGATCAGTATTACATCTCTGCAGTTGCAGTACTGCAAGAGCCTACAAGATTTGTCTATTTCTGTAGTCTACATTTACACATAGTTATACTGCATTTTAGTATTGGAGGAATTGAGTACCCTGTTAAGTGTTTACTTTGTTCATCCTAGCTGCACTGGGAGTCCATTCTTTGGATGCATCTTGGTTTTCTTGTCAAATGTGGCTGGCTGCACAAAGCTTGGTACTCCCGACATCCCATATTCAACAAATCACTACTCCCACTGCTGTTGACTGAAAAATCTGGTTTCCTTTTATGGGCACTGCTTATGGAAATAGATGAATTGATGGTCTAGAAAATCCTCTTATAACCTCATATGTCATCCCATTTCCAAGCACTGTACAGTATGGTGCCCCCAAATATTTCAGAAGTGTTAATGTTGTCAAGTATTTTCCTAATGCCCGTGTTGTTCACCCTTTTCATAAGATTGTCCATCCCTGCATCTCTTCTAGGTTGTGGGAAGACTTACACCATGCTGGGAACTGACTATGAGCCAGGCATCTATGTGCGCACACTCAATGACCTTTTCCGGGCCATTGAGGAGACCAGCGATGACATGGAGTATGAAGTCTCAATGTCCTATCTTGAGGTAAGGGCCTTGCCTTGGGAACTCTTTGCTCGGTAGAACCATCTGTCTGGGGAGGTAAGTAATGGTAGGTGTGTAGTTAATGTGCAGTGGCGGAAGGCAGAACCTCGCTCCTTTCCATTGAACCTCGTTGGTGTAGCTGACTTGTGCTCCATTGCACTAAGCCTCTTAGATCCTGGTCTACAGCAAATATTGGCTATCATTGGCGCTGTATGCTTCTTGGCAATATTGCTTCTTAAAACCTTAAAAACTCATATCTCCAGTCCCACTTATTGGATATTTGTCATTTTGCTGTCATTTTATTTATTACATTTTACTCTGTTTTTGGTTTGAAGATATATTTGCTTTGTAATAAGACTTCACTACATTTTTGGTACTACATAAATACTTTACACATTGTCCTAAATAATGCCTATCTGCTCTGTGCCCTAACTACCAGGGGGTTGAACTTGCGTTAATTTTGTGACTCTAACTGTTCACACTCATTTGGGGTTGAGATTATTCCTTGTGGTGGGAAGTCACCCCTCCCGCTCCCCAAATAATAGTCCAATTTCATACAAACAATCACACATAATCAAACCAATTACTGATAGTACATTCATAGACATCTCTATCAAAGTGGTTTGGTTGATGTGATATGTCATTTTATCTGTAAGAAGATTTACAACATTTGTAACTACATCTGTTTGATTACGGCTGAGGCAATGAGCATTTTATTTGGTGTGCATGTTATTGCTTACATAGCGGCTGTGCAAATCACTGGCAGCCCACTACATTTTGAATAGGTGCAACACTGAGTCTGGGATTACACAGACTCTGGTACGTGCGAATTCAAAACCTTATAGAAGCGTCTGGCACCAGAGTCCCTGATTATAGCATAGTTAGATAGTGTGTCTGGGCTTCTTATACAAACAAAGACCTGCTAAGTAATGGCTACTTCTCAAAATGTAGAACACCAAAGAAACAATAGAAACAGTGGGTCTGAGTAACAGTCGCAGGGTTTTCAGGATGCTGACGTGAAATGCCATCCAAGTGAGAATGGTGTCTGAACTTGCATGTTTACTCACTCATCCACTTATACATTCCTCTCAGTGAGTTAAGCACCAGCTCCAATGATCTGTCTGTAACCTACACATCACTCAGATTTGTGCTAGACATTTGCACAGCTGCATGTGCTCTGCAGGGTATGGAAGAATGCACTTGCTGCTTTCTGTGAGAGAGTGATGATTGCTTTGCTACTGCCAAGCTGTGCCTCTTCTGTGAGAAAGCAAAGCTTGCACTGCTGCTGTCCAATGTGTACCTGTCTTGTTATGGGGGAGGCTTTTGCTACTTCTACCCTCTTTAGGAGGGAAGTGTGCACTGTTTCTTCCTAAGGTGTACCAGTTCTATGAAGAACGGGTGTTTTGTCTGCTGTTGCCACATCTTATGAAAAAAAGTATATTTTAGTACTTTGAATGCACTTGAATAACATGCTCAAGTCAGTCAGAAGATTTTATCAAACCCAGGGCCAAAATTAGTGGCATGCCCTGACACACAGACACCGGTTTTAATCCTGGCTTCCCAGCTTGACCAAACTATTTGACTCTGGGCAAATTTCTTTCTTGAACATGCCTTCCTTCTATTATCATCATATTTGAGTGTTCCTTGAAATAATTAATTTTAAAATGTGCCCTGTAGAAAAATCTTCCTTATTCAGGGTGGGCTTGACCATAATGTTGAAGTTAAAGTTGAAAGGGTTTTGTATAGCGCTCTATTACCAAGCGGTTTCTTGGCGCTGCAGAAGGAAACTGAAACTGAGGAGGGAAGGGGGGTGAGGGTTTAAGAGGAATAGGCAGAGGAGAAAAGATGGGTTTTCAGAGCAACCCGAAAATCCAAATAGGAGGGAATAGACCTGATTGCCAAAGGGAGTGTGTTCCAGAAGTGGGGGGCGAGTGTCGAAAACCTGGAGCCACCCGATTTCTTCTTAAGGAATCGGGGGACAAGAAGAAGGAACTGGGTGGAGGAGCGAAGATTTCTGGCAGGAGCATATGCATTGATCTTAGATCTAATAAATGCAGGGGCAGTGCCGGCTAGAGACATAAAGGTCAGACAGCCCATCTTGAAGAGCGAGCGCTCCCTAATGGAGAGCCAGTGGAGAGTCTGAAGCAGGGGGGTGGTGTGACTAAATTTGGGAAGCCTATAAATGAGGCGAGCCGCTTGATTTTGGATAAGCTGCAGGCGACGGCACTCGTAGGCAGGAATGCCCATATACAGGGCGTTGCCATAATCTAGGCGGGATAGGATCATTGCCAGGACAATGAGTTTGAGGGCTTCGACCGTGTAGTAGCGCGAGACTTTCCGGATGGTTCTTGAGGCCGAAAACAAGAGGAGACTGCCGAGCTTGATTTTGGATAAGCTGCAGGCGACGGCACTCGTAGGCAGGAATGCCCATATACAGGGCGTTGCCATAATCTAGGCGGGATAGGATCATTGCCAGGACAATGAGTTTGAGGGCTTCGACCGTGTAGTAGCGCGAGACTTTCCGGATGGTTCTTGAGGCAGAAAACAAGAGGAGACTGCCGAGCTTATCTGGGGACGAAGAGAGAGATCCGGGCTGACTTTGATGCCCAGAGTTTTAACGGAGGCAGATGGAGACGGGGGGAACCAAAGATGGGGGTCCAGAAAGCAGGGGACCAGGGATTGGAGGGACCACCGATGAGAACCAGCTCCGTCTTATCAGGATTCAGTTTTAATTGATTGAGGTTCATCCAGTTGTAGATGAAAGTAAGAGTGGAGTGGACCCTGGAGACTGAGTCAGAAGAGAAGGAGAGGTTGAAGATGAGCTGGAGGTCGTCAGCGTAGTTGAACGTTGTAACCTCCATATCCTGTAAAGCAGCAATGAGGGGGTGTATGTAAAGGTTGAATAAGAGGGGGGAGAGGGAGGAACCTTGGGGTACCCCGCAGGAGACAGAGCTGGTGGGTGCAAGAAAGCCTTCCAAACGAACAGCCTGAGTACGGCCTGCTAAGAAAGAGGTGAGCCAGGTCAAGGCCGTCCCCCGTAGGCCGGCACTCCTGACACGGTCGAGGAGGATGGAATGGTCGACCGTGTCAAAGGTGGCGGAGAGATCGAGAAGGACTAAGGCCTGGGGGGAATTGGTGTCGGCGCTGCGTTTGAGCTCATCAACCACTGAGAGGACAACAGACTCCGTAGAATGTGCAGGACGGAAACCGGCCTGATGGTCCGCCAGGAGGTGGTGGGCCTCAATGTAGGTGGAGAGTGAGGAGGTGATATGGCTCTCCAAGATCTTGCCCAGAAGTGGGAGGAGCGAAATGGGTCTAAAGTTGGAAGGGGCAGTAGGATCGACACCGTTTTTTTTTATAATAGGGATTACCGTGGCTGCTTTGAACACATCAGGTACAATTCCTGAGGTGATAGAGGTGTTAAGCAGGGTAATAGGGGGGCTGGACAGAAGGAGAAGATCTCCCTTAGGATGTGTGCCGGGCAAACGTCAGTGGGGGAACCAGTTTTAACTTTTCCCAGGAGAGTACGGAAGGCCTCTTCTGAAATCAGGGGGAATTGGTCGAAAGAGGAGGGGGACGGGGGTAAAGGAGGGCAAGAGAACATAGGAGGTGCCATGGGGATGTTCTGCTTTATAGTGGCGATCTTCTCAATAAAAAAGTCATTGAGGGAGTTGCAGAGGGATTGGGAAGGAATGGGTCTAGGTGCAACTCTGTCGGAGGCAGCAAGCTCGTGGACGATCGTAAATATCTCCTTGGGTTTGTTAGCTGCCTGATAAATTTTCTGAGAAAAATGTTCTAGCTTGGCGGTGAGTATAGCTTTTTTATAGGCCCTAAGTAAAATCAGATAAAGGATCTTAAGGTCAGGGAAGTATCTGCGGCGCCACTGGCGCTCAGCCTGCCGAAGTGTCAACTTCTGGTTTTTTAGGGCATTAGAAAACCATCTATTGGCATCGTGAGAGCGGCACGTTCTGACCCGTCTAAGAGGTGCAACATGGTTGCAAGCCACTGAGAGCCAGTTATCGATGGTGGCTACCTGCCGATTGGGAGGCAAATCTATCAAGGTGGGAGCGGAGGAGGCTAAGGAATGGCCTAAGGCGGTCAAATCCACCCTATTCCAGTTGCGAGCATAGATATTTTTGGGGAGAGGGGGGGTGTTGATCTCCCCCAGTGGAGTGGAGAAGGTAATCAGGAAGTGATCAGACCAGGCACAGGGAAGTATAGTAGGCGAAGATGTTGCTCTAGCTATAAAAATATGGGCGTGTTTAGGAGAAACAAGACAACTTAGACAACTTGCCTCTTGAGTCATTCATAAAATTGCCACGACAGACGGGGTGCTGTTCTCTAATACTAATAAAAACCACTCAGTGCTATGATATGATCTAATGTTGTAAAGTGAATCAATCCAAAATACATTTTTGTTTTAATTAAAAATTCATACCTCAGTGCTAAATGAAGTAGTAGTCAACAACACTTGCAGAAAAGCAAGGGGTCCAGGCTGAGCAAAAATATATTATCTTCTGCCTTCACTGAGCTGCTTTTTCAGATAGGATGCAACACAGGTGAGGCAGTGGTGAAGTATGGGACCCAGCCTGCAATACCTCATTACCAATGCCTTATCAGCGTGAGTATCGAGGCCAGAGATGTTTGGATGTTGGGTGTCTGGCTCACAATCTCAAAACCTATGCACACCCTTTGTCTGCACCCAATTAGCTTTGAGTGTGCCTTAGTAGTGTTGGCATGGCCTATTCTATAAAGCAATGCTATGATTTCAGAGGCTTGCCCTGTACAACATGCCACACGGGCTGACAGCCTCGCCAATATCGCAACTGGAGCTTGAGAAATGTATCCATCTGCCACCTTCCTTCTTAATTAGGTGAACATGCCGGAATTAAACGGCAAAAACAGAGGTCCTTACATTTAATTTAGCTCCGTATGATCTTCCTGCATCAATATATACTCGAAGGCCACACCCTATTAGATACTTAGGCATTTATGTCACAAACAACTATGACAAACTCTTTTCTTTGAATTATACCACCATGTTAGGAAAAGTTAAAAAATTACTGGGAAAGTGGACCTTACTGAATTTATCTTTGATAGGCCGAGTGTCTATGGTCAAGATGTCAGTGCTCCCGCTATTTCAGTTTCTTTTTAGTAATCTCCCTATGAAAATTCCAAGTACCTATTTCAAAGAACTGGGTGGATGATTAGGAAATTTATATGGAACGATAAGCACCCTAGAGTCAAATTGCCCATATTACAGTTGGATGTAGCATCTGGGGGATTAGCGCTGACACATTTTCCAATTTATTATCAGGCTTCCCTGCTTAACTTACTCTCACAATTAGGAGAAGAGAATTTGGTCTTTGATAATTACTTTCAAGTACAAATGGTGAAAAAAAGCACTATAAAACTGCCCATTTTTCTGCGATCTGAAAAACTACCTAAAAGAACCAGATATAAGATCATTGCTGCATTGGTAACTAGGATTACGCTTTTTTTTAATTCAAGAAATATTCCAGCGTATCATGCTTATACCCCCATACAGGATTGTGTAGCTGGAGGTTTAATGATGTCAAAAGAACTCTATCAAGAGTGGCAAGAATTAGGCTTCGCCTTCTTGGTGATTTTTATAATCATCATACATTAATTACATGGGATTCGATAAGGCTACAGTTCGGTAATTTAAAATACTGCTTTTTTTCTAAGTTATCTTCAGCTTGCGAAATTTCTCGAAAATAACTATACTATGCTGAGTGAAACAGAGCTTCCAATAATCAAGCAAATATCAAACAAGTTCACGGGTGTCGGAGTTTGGTATTGACTTCTACAACAGCAAGCACATAATGAAGAGATTATTGTGAAGGAACTTCAGAAAATTCACTTAAAGACAGGCTGTAAATTCAATATTAAAGAATGTCAACAATTAAGCGAATGCTCAAATAAAGCATTGCGAGGAGCAAATTATAAAAGAATTATAGTTCTATCAAGATGGCTAGCATACTACACTCCTCAGAGACTGCATAAAATGTTTCCTACCTGCCTGAATCAATGTTTTAGATGTAATGAATGGGATGAAGGAGGATGGGTTCATATATTTTATGGTTGTAGTAAATTGCAGCAATTTTGGAAGGATGTTTTTGTTATGATATCTCAGTTTCTGTCATCAATTATTGTCCCATCACCAAGGCTGGTTCTATTTGGTATCTCGACAGAGATGCAATTTTTTACTAAATATCAATAATTTCTATAGCTGTTGCCAGATCATTGGTGCTGCAAAACTGGAAAACCAGTACACAACCCAAAATTAATCAATGGATCAGTAAAATGTGTAGTACCTATAGATTCGAGGAGGTATACACAAAACGTATAGGAGCTACAGTAAGATTTAGAGCTGTATGGCATAAATTTGGTATAGCGGAGTTAGAGTAGGATTGAGAAACTTGCTGTAGTTGGTAACAAATTACAGGACAATATTTAGTAATATAAATGTTGACTGTCGCACCTGCACTTTATGGAGTTCCTTGACATTTGTACTGATTAATAGTTGATCCTAGCTGCACATGCACTTTAAAAAATGCTGGATGTCTGAATTGTCCTTTTTTTAAAAAAAAATGTTGGGAGTATTGTTGAAATAGTTGTTTCTTAGTTGCACAGGCACTTTAGAGGGGAGGAGAAGAAGAAGGGGGAGGAGAAAGGAGGAAGGAGGAAAGGAAAGGGAAGTAAGGGTGGATGTATCATGCAGAAATAACGTACCAGGGAATATAAGCTGCTATGGAATTCTGTTTTAACGTATCCTTCTAAAAAACAAAATCGTAACCTCTCAATGTTAATTAAGAATATTATTGTTATTGTATGCATTATGGTGTAATGTACAGTGTATTTTCTTACTGCTCTTAATAAAAATATAAAAAATAAAATTAAAAAAAACTAGGTGAACATGCCATATGAACCAGGGACTGTTTTATTCTATCTTATGTGAGTTACCTATATTCCTGCAGAAGTCATCTAGGGGCCAAAATCAAGACCTGAAACATGTCGATGGAAAAGAGAATGAGGGTCCGTTGCTTTGTCCTTCTTGATTTTAATATTGTGGGAGGGAGACACCAGTAAAAACATTTTTTGCTCACCCATATTCAATTTTAATATATGTCTGACAGTTTAACAATTGTAGAACATACATGTCAATATAAGGGACTTCTGTTCCCTATGTTGACATATGTCAAATTAGGTAACCCATACCTAGGAAAGTAGTGACGAATAGCAGTCTCAGATGCATTACAGTACTAGATGTGGAACCCACTGATGAAGCATAGCAAATTTGTTAGATGAGGGATAATCATCCTATATGGGCACATAAACATATGGTTTTTCCATAAGATTGACTTTTTCTTTCAAGAGTTTTATACTTATTGTATGTTTATGTTGGTTTATAGAAATTGCATACCAGTCCTTTAATGCCACCCACCCGCTTTCCAGTGTGCTACTGCCACCTATCCTTTACTTTAGTGTTAGGCAAGGTTGCCCTGCTGCTGCCCATGTTGTACCTATGATGTGTTGTGTAGCATCTTGTAGAAAACCTTCCACTATACAAAAGAAAAAAACTATTTGCATTGCCAATGCTTGTTTTAATGCATGAAGCGGGCAAAAATGTGAAAAGAGATTTCTTTTGGTTCTCTGTGTAAAACAAGCAACTTTTTAAAATGGACAAAGTTACTTTGTATAGCTTAAAATATAGCTGACAATTGGCTCCATTTTCATGTATAACACCTTTGTTCAGTTCTGGCATTTGAACCAACAGCACTTTGCATGCTGATATTTTGAGCTTGCAATGTGCCTTTAAAACAAAACTACAAGACCCACAATGCTACATGTTGACTAAAAAAGCAATGGCTGATGGTATTGTGCCACTGGGCTACATGTTTGAAATGGTCGAAATGACTTTGTAATATTTTTAAATATAGCGCTCACCTCCCATTGCACATGCCTTCTGGCATGCGCAGCGTGCGGTTGGTCTCACAGGTCCTGACTGCACTCAGGCAGTCTTACTGACTTTCTCAAAGTGTCACAATACCAAAATATAAACAGTGGGCCTATTGGCTTTAGCCCTCACAGGGCAATATGGGGTGCTCCTTCAAGGAGCAGTGAATAATGGAGCTTTGCCAGTTACCTAGAAAGGCCTCTATCTCAGGTTCTCTCCGTGACCTCCGCTGGCTTAGGATGGAGAATCGCATTAAATTCAAGGCCCTATGCTAAATGCATAAGATTAAATCGGGTTAAGCGCCACAGTATCTAAGTGCCTTGGTACACCCTTACCTCCCTACGTGTCTTCTTCGATCCTCTACTCAGGCAAAGTTTCAAGTCCCCAGGATCAAACGATCGTGTATGGGTGGTCGGTCTTTCTCTTACTTAGCTACTTCACTGTGGAATTCACTTCCCCCACAACTCCGGCATGAAACCATCTATTACAACTTCCGCAAAGACCTAAAAACATGGTTATTCAACCAATAGTGTATCTTCTTGCGTGGGTGCGATGGCGCCGGTAAACCTCCGGGTAGCTGTGTGCCTTAGAAAATTAATAATAATAATAATAATAATAATAATAAATGAGGTTCTCCTGCTACTTATTTATTCACTTTTCTTTCTTTTTTTTTTTAAATAATAGTTTTGTGGGTGTCCGGGTGCCCACCTGGGACATACACGTCTGTTTTAGTTGGGAGCCAGAGTGGGAGCCACATCATCATGTGTGCCTGCGGGAACTTGCATGTTTTTTCCTTGGTGGGTGCCCTGGTGTCCACCAGGGGCACCCACAGATACCTTCCAGTTGGGGGCTGCGGGAGGAGCCCAGCCGGCGCACCCACAATGCAAGCTAGCTGGATGCTGAAGAGGGAGCCTCAGGGCCCCCAGGGGCCCGGCCATCTCCCCTTATCGGAGCCTGCAACTTTTTAAGTTATATGTGGGTGCCCCGGCACTCTCAATGTAGGGGTTGTTGAGGGATGTGGGGCGAACCCCAAGGCAGTGTGGCCCCAGCTGATTCTACAGCCAGGATCATACTGGGTGCTGGCAGGAGCCGTCACTTTCTCCTTGCTCCCGCTGGGCAGGAGTAGCCTCTTTTAACTACTCCCGCTGAGCGAGAGCAAAGTTGAGTTCCCTGTCTAGGAGAGTGCTGGGTATGCCACACTCTCCCAGGGAGGGAATCACGGTGTCCCAGGGGTGGGACACTATACAGTATTAGGTCCCAGGGGATGGAGTTCCCAAGTGCGCTGACCCTCCCCTTTTCAAATATATTTGGCCCCGGGGATGGGGTCACTGGGGGCCAAGAGTGGCTCGAGGAGGGGGGGGTGGCCCCCTCCCCTTTTTAATTACATTTGGCACCAGGGGATGGGTCCTGTTGGCCTGAGCAGGTTAGGAGACGGGCCGAGCACCCCTCCCTATTCATTTTATTGTGGGCTCTAGAGGATTGGGTCCCCGGAGCCATAGCTGGCTCGAGGAGGGGGGCTGTGTGCCCCCCTCCCCTTTTGAAATGTTTGCGGGCCCGGGGGATGAGGTTCCTGGGGCCCGAATCTGATTGGGGTGGTGTGGCCCACGGATGCCCCACTTCTCAAAAAGTACATTTGTATTTTACGCTAACCACTTTTAAGGTTTACCAGCCGCCACTGCCATGATGAGACTCGAATCTGGTTCCCCAGCTCCAATCCCGGCTCTGGCAGTTTGGGCACACCCTCTCCCAACTTAAATGAAAGTGGACGTGTATGGGGGAGAGGGGGCCAGATACAGTTTCTTACATTTATTGCGACAATTTGCTGTAGTGTCTCTTTAAAAAATGGGTTGGCTGAAGTCGGGGAATATCGACCTTCCTGTCCGTCAGCACTCCTCTCGGACCCATACGTCTATATATAGAAGTGCATTCAGCACTTGATCGGTTGACCTCTGACCTCCTTATCACTTGTTGCACTCAGGCTGTCTTTGCTGCGCCCCGAGTAGGCCGCGCCGTCCTGTGTACACTGAGCTGATTGTCGCCTTGGCTACAGGCAGAGGAACATATGCGCAGCAGCTGTAGAAGCGAGCGGCGCGCGCCGCCTGGCCAGGCCGGCACAATATTTGTATGCGCAGGAGGATACATAGCAAGAAACGAACAGTGTGGAACAAACATAAACCGACCTGAGGAGTAAGGAGGGCCCGACCCAGAGGCAGTCCTGAGCATGAGGTCAACTGCCACCAAAGCACTGTAAACCATCAATCCGTGGCGTGACTGTGCGGGAGCTTCGGTTCCCGGGACCTGAAGGAGAAGCCGTTGCACTGTGGTGGGGTGGGTGGTAAGAGGGTATCACTTCATGGAAGGCTTGTGCTTCTATCATCCAAGCGATCTATTGCCAGCCCATTCGATGTTCCGAAGGTCACACATAGCGCCAAGCATGAGAGCCAGTACTCGAATTCCCAATTCGTAACTGCTTGATGCTAGACGGAACACACCTTTTCACCGTGAGTGTGTGTACATGAGTGAGGAGCGATGCGATGGGAAATGTGGGTTATTCCCGTGATGGTTGGGTGTGCGTTTAGGAGTGATACCTACCCGGGGCTGGTAGGCTGCCTGCGGCTGCTGAAGTGTCAGTGTCAGGTTGAGGGGCTTAAAGGAGACAGCACTAACTTCTCTCTCCATGTGTAGCGCATGGTGAAGTGCACATCAGTCAGAAGACATACTGGTTGCTTCCTAACAGCATCTGAGATCGCTCTCCGGACCAAAATCTATGACTTTCCCATCCGCAACAGCAAGGCCCCAGTGCATGAAAAACCTCAGTGGCCCAGTAACATCTGAGGGAACCACACTCAACAAAGCCATGTCTGACCTCCTCAGCTATCCGAACCACCTCCCAAAATCACGCAATCGACGCTACGGCAAAGTGGTATTGCTGGTACAGCAGAAGAAATACACGCAGTGAAAAACACACATGATAATAGTGAAGCAGAGATATTTCCCCCACTGGGTGAGCTCTCGGACTAGTACCCCCGAGACGTCCACACTGGCAGCTTTAGAAGTAGACAGAGCTCTGAAATGCCTCATCACAGACAGAGAGATTTCGAAGGAACTGCATCTTGTACATAAATATATTTATTATTGAAAACCCAAATGTTTAAGTTATAAAAACTAAAAACTTCAGTTGGCCACTTCGGATGAGTAGCGATAGGGAGCATAACATGTTCCCCTACGAAAGCAGGGCAAATTAAAAGTAGTCACCCTACCTAATAATTCACAGGCTCATAGAAGAGACTTCTGTTAAAGTCCGGTATTCTGTCAGCATGCCGGATGTTAACATATAGGTAAAACACCGAGACCAAGCATTAGCAAAGCCAATAGGTCTCACTTATGAGAGCTATTGTCTTTGGCAATGTTTTGTAGCCATGCTGTACAGCAGCGCAGATGATTTGCAGTGTGGCTAAAAGTAATAAAAAAAAATCTTTATGACGCAGCCAGGGCTTATGCGCTTTTAAACAAAAAAATAAGTCCATTAGCGCTGGATGCATCGTAATCTTTATTCTTAATTATTATTTTTAGCCATGCTGCACAGCTGCCACGCTACTTACGCTGCTATACAGCATGGCTGCAAATCGGTGCCAAAGTCGGAAATGTCAATGCTGTACAGAATGAACAAAAGGCCATGGCAACGCCAATAGCCTCAAAGGCGAGACCTATTGGCTATGCTGATGATTTGTAGATCTTTTTCCAACACCCCTGTGTTTTTGAGCAATTCAGTTAATCTCCCCATTAATGAAAAAATATGACATTTGGCAAACAACCCTCACCCATGTACTTGTCTCAGTGAAAATACGTTTGGAAGCAGATAACATCTGTTGTCACAACAAACACCTATTTCAAAAGAGCAAAGGGCTTAATTGAAGTGCTTTTAGCATAGCAAAGCATAGCTTCAAATGGCAAGAGGTTCAACAAGGAAGAGAGGGAAAAATAAACAATAAAAGGATTGCCTCATTCATACCGTGATCAGCAGACGGACAACAATCAAGTTGAAGCAATCATTACATGGGCCATGCTTCAGCCGAAAGAAGAGGAAGGGAAGTCAGCCCACGCTGGCCAATTAGAAGGCAGCAAATATGAGCGGTAATAAAGCCAAAGAATGTTAAGCAAAGGGCATGCCGCAAGAACAATAACTCTCGCAAGTGAAAGCGCATGCAGTGCATTTGCATGCAGTGCATTTGCAGGTGTGCGGGACACTATGATTGCACAGTAGACTGGGGTGCAAGGAATAGTCGGAGGCCACTCCCTGCATCCAGTTCCAGTGGACAGTTTGAACAGCAGAAAAAGTATATCACAATAAAACAAACAAAAAAAGTAACACAAATAATCTATGCCAAGGGAAGGTTAGGATTCTTTACTGATATAAAAAAGTAAAGTGTGTCATACAAAATGTAGTTCCCATTAAATCTGCAGTATAAGCAATGTTATGGTTATGAGCCAAAACCTTGAAATTCACTGAATTTACTATGGAACCATATCGCACCACAACTCATTGTCCATGACCTCACATATTATGTCAAAAATGATATCAAAATCAGCACAACTATTCCCACTAGTGGTGACATTTGTTTTAGAGACTGTCAGCTTTTGGCAGGAGCGAGTTGAGAGCCGTTACATAACATTAGACTATTGGTTCAACCTTCCCTTCCCATGTCCTCGAACACCATCATTAAAATATAAATATAGTCCAACATGCCGACACTGATTCCCCTCTTTAATTTCCAAATTTCACCATATGCGCCAACAATAACAAAATTATGTCTTCAAATCTACTGTCCTTAAGACAACTGATAAAACACCATCTTACCTAAGAGTAAACATGCATTTAAGACTCACGTGTTCCCTACTAGCCTACCTGCCTACAGAAACTATATTAAGACAAACCAGTTTCACAAAAAACCTAATCTAATCCACTTCAGAAAATAACTCCTAACTCATCAGTTCTCGGAACATTCTCAATTTCAACAGAGACAATGCATCCTTATTCTTGACTGTCCTGGAGATGTGTTATATTTTTATTGTGTTTTTGTTCTTGCATCAAGATGCTCTCTAGTGATACCCAGCACCTTACATATCTAAAAAAAAGTTTAAAAAATGCATTTCTATTAGGGGTGTGCAACATTTTCTAAATTGTCTTTTGCCAAATTCTTCAAGTTTTCTATTTAAAGTTATTCAGCTTTACCTGGTTTAAATAAAGCAATTTGTACAAAACCCAATTCTTTCATGAAATTTGCTTGCATGTGAAATTTTGTGGCGGTGACACAGAAATGCATGTAACATAGCACACAACAATGAGAAACAGATCTTCCTAAGAAAATTGTCCTATTTTTGGTATTCCAGCACTTCAGACAATTTGATTGGTCAATGTTTGAGTCAATTGAGTTAAATGAAATTTCTCAGCAATGTTAGATAACCGCATATTACGTAAATGGGTATGCTGAGTGGCCTCCAGTGTATTTTGCCCATTTTGCCTTTTACTGGAACGATATGTCCACTCCTTAGCACAGCACACCTTTACTCAGGAATGAGGTATATTTCCAACATCACATGCCCATATGTGCTCATACCAATGTGGCAACATTAATGAAAACATTATAAAAAAACATGTTCATGCTTTTCTCAGGTGAAATTAAAGTCAAGTTCAGGATCTGTTTCTGAGATCGGTCCTGGACCAGGGTTCAATTCCCCGCCTCGGCGGGTCTTGGGCTAAAAATTCCATGGACTCGATAATTCTCGCCCCGGTGCCTCCTCGACTCACGGGTTCACACTCTGCGACTCTGGGCAATAGCTTGCTTAATCTCCACAACGGCCCCTCGCGGCGGGATGCCTGACTTTCACCTTGTGGATACCCTGCTATCTCACAGGGGAATACCAGGACGGGTTCCCTAAGCAAGCGCCGGGAAACCCACAGCGGGTAGCTGTGCGCTATATAAGCTCAACTACATTTACATACATTTACATGAGTCGAGAGTCTAGGGACCTATAACATCCATGCTGTGTGTAAGAACCTTGATAACCTCTGATGTGATGATAGTGTATAATTTATTTTTCCTCAACTCCTACAGATCTACAATGAGATGATCCGAGACCTGTTGACTCCTTCCCTGGGATACTTGGACCTGCGAGAGGATTCCAAAGGTGTGATCCAGGTGGCCGGGATCACAGAAGTCTCTACCATTAATGCCAAGGAGGTAATGTTGGCCTTGAGACTGCTGCGCGCTCTGACCTCATAGCATAGAATGGAGGGTTGAAAAACGAAGGGTAATAGTAATCCTCAACAGGGATAAACCACACTTAAAGTAGATGATAAAGATAAGTAATGACAATAGTAGTTAGCGCTTTGACAATTTGTTAAAAAATGGGGTGCTGTGTAAACTGATGGCACTGATTACCCAACAGTGCTAATAGCAGGTCCAAAAACCTGCATGTACAAATAGAAATTGTTCAGTAATAGCACTCCCTAATGCAGTTACATTTGGCGCTTTACAACCAAAATACACATAATGAATGATTGCATTTTCAATAAAATGTCCACTATCGATGTAAATTAGTCTTCTTTATTCTTTGTAGTGAATTTCTCAGCAAATAATAGAAATCAGGCCAACACGTGTTTCGTCTGTACCACAATACGTATTTCAGACTTTTTCAAGGCTGGAAAAGATGGAGATGTACACAATGTATAAGACTCTGCAAATCGGTTAACATGATTCAGTATTCATATAGCTGAGTACTCAGATCTAACCATAATTTTCTATGCAAGAAAAATAAGGAGGAAAAAAGAGGCGAGAGAGGGAAAATAGATTAAATTACCCAAAACACCATATATCACCATAAAAGTAAGAGAACAGAAAAACTGACCCAAAGGACCGTGTATCACCATGAAAGTGAGTCAAATGCAAACATTGACCTAAAAGAGAAACCGAAAAGTAGTAAGACTACACTATATAGAGATAGATAAGAGAATAAAGGACAGCCATTAGACACTATATATTACTCAAAGCTGCGCCAAAACTGAAAATCAGGACGTGAATAGATAATGCAAAATTGAAAGAAATAGTGAGATGTCTAATTTTTATTCGAAAAGCAATAAGACACACTAAAACACACCCACCAATTGCGCAGATCCAGAGCAAGTCACAATGATCAAATAGTGGTTCAATCCCGGATATCACGAGAGTCTTGAATAGAAAAATTACCAAGAAAAAAGAACAAATAAACAATCACACAAGCTAATCAAGTTTTAGCCAAACATATGTAGCACACCCTAAAAGTACTTTTAAAGCACCAAATGTAACTGCATTAGGGAGTGCTATTACTGAACAATTTCTATAGAATGGAGGGTACTCAAGGATGGACTGTTCTTCAGTACCTGCCCTAAAGACCATGAGTTATTTTCTTTCTTAGCTGTGCAAACTCTCCATCATGCATGCAGAACACGTACTACTGTGGCAAGTCTGTTGACTTTCAGATACATTTTATCATGTGAGAGGAAGTGGAGGCTTAAAAGGACAGGGTCTTAAGCCCAATACTTTTACGAGGCATGAGAAGGCTGGTCATGGAGTGATGGCGGGGCTTCATGCCGAGAACTGAGCTCCGATTAATCCCCACCCCAAAACAAAAGTTTCTGAGGCTGCTGCTGATGTCATGGAAAGTTTGCAACCCCGCCCTCCCCCAAACAACACCTACCCCATGGGCATCAGCAGTCCCCTTGCCTACAATAATGAGATGGAAACCACACTGCAGAGGGTTTTGCAGCTCATGTTAGTTCCTACCATGTGATATCAGCTCCTCACCAGGAGGCTGTGTGAGCAGAGCCAATATCACGCGACCATGGTGGGATCCTGTGTGTTTGCGGGTCTGCTAACGATATGTATGGTGATTGTTTGTCTTTCAGGGTCTGACCCAGGCTCTACAAATATCATCAATATAATAAATAAAAAATAAAATGAAAATGATAGATTTCTCAACGAGTTGTTGCAGCTCCTTGACACTGGTGGTGAGGTAGAGTCTTACATGCCTATGTTTCTGACTCGTCCCCATCCACCACTGGATTAATTGGGAAATCATGTAGAAATCCAGTTATATACCTGGTACTGTCTGAAGACTTGGTGCCACGCTGGCATCCCATGAAGTGGATCCCAGGGGTAGGTAGGCATTATCTTGGCACATGACTGCAGTGGGACAGCTACTTAAAAGCAAAAGAAAAGAAAAAAACTTCTCTTAATGCTGCTTTTTTCTTAGCAATTCCAGTTTTGGCAGATAAGGGAATTGTGGGAGGTAATTGATAGCACAGGATCACAGAATGTGGACAAGCAGTAAAGCCAGGATTACAACTTTGATTTACACGTTGACCAACCAAAAGCATAATCCTTAGAGTACATCTCCACTTAGCAACCTGACCCTACTGCGTCCTACCTAGCAGAGTAGAAGTGGGCTACAAACACCACTGTGGAAACGAGGATTTGTTTTATATGTAAAGGAGACATTATCTCTAGAGCAAAGGAAAAATGATGTTAAAGCAGTCTTCAGTAATTAAACAAAATGATTTATTAATTGTTACTTTATCTTGATTAAAACGTGAGGGATGACACAAAAATGTTGGATAGATAAGCGTTGGATAAGGGCTATTGGTACCCTACCATCTGAAAGAGACCCTATACCTCTGGCATCGGGAGACAGCCCAATGATGATGCATGCCACACTATGAGGGTGAGGGTCTTGCAATTCACAGTGGCACATCTGTCCCAAATAGGCGTTTTCAGAGTAGTACTATGCGTCTTTTTGTGAGTACATACTTTTGTTAGGGATGACGGAAGAATAGGTCTCTCCTCTTTTATGAGCGAGCAGCTCCGGGATCCTACTTCCATGGTCTTCTCTACCGGAGAATGCTGAAACGTTCCTCTGAGTGCATTACATGCTTGGAGTTAGAGCACATCTTTGACCAAAGGCTTGTGAAGCCATCTACCTCAAGCACTTTCTAAGTTCCCAAGGCGAGAAATCACATGTTAGGAAATAAAAGGTAGTTCCAGGTTTCCTCACCCTAAGCCCTTACTTTAAATCACCCCAGGCTGCCTCTCACAAGCAGAAAGTAGTGGGGATTACAAAGCTCCTGCATGAATGTCACACAGACTTACACATTTAAATTCACCACCCACACATAGTTCGGTTCCTTGTTTCAGTGTTATAGCAGAACCATCGCCACCTCAACACTGAATGTTGCCGCAATCACTGTAGCACCTCGTGGCAAGTTTAACATTTTCTTTACGCTACAGTATAAACGCAGATGGGCAGTTTCACGAGGTCTAACAGGGCTGCACTCCCAGAACCCAGGGATACAGACTAACTTCCTTTTTCCTTCCTGCTCAGATAATGCAGCTTCTGATGAAAGGGAACAAGCAGAGGACCCAGGAGCCCACGGCTGCTAACAAGACCTCGTCCCGGTCGCACGCGGTGCTGCAGGTTACAGTGCGGCAGAAGAGCCGGGTGAGGAACATCATGCAGGAGGTTCGCGTTGGCCGGCTCTTCATGATAGACCTGGCTGGATCTGAGCGGGCCTCACAGGTACTGGAGCAAACGTTGACCAATTGGGGAACCTAGTGAGCACCCATATAGTGAGCACCCGAATAAGGTGTGTCAGAATTTGACGCTGAAGCCAGTACTGTCCTAGTGCACTGAGGGCAGAAGCAGCTTCACAAAACATCTCGATGCACAGAGCTTCCTTCCCATCTAATGAATTGCATTGATCCATTTACTACCTTGTTCTATGGAGTTGTATGATAGAAGCACTCATGGTTAAGCCATGAGTGCCTCTACCACGCAGGCCAAACCATGAAAGCGTATTCACTACGCATTCCTTTACCACACATGCCTTTACCACGAAGATTTTGTGGTACAGCCATGAATGATGAAGGGGTATGTGTGGCTAAGGTCGCCACTACCCCACCCCGTGCTGTCCCTTAAACTACCCCAACCACTTCCACTGCCCTAAAACTTACTCCAACCCCCCAGTCCTAAAAACGACCCCATCTACCCATTCTCCTCTCACTGCCCTAAGGCCAAAAACCCTTCCCCGTTTACTTACACTATGCCGCCCCCATGCTGTCCCTTAAACTAACCCAACCTATTCCACTGCCCTAAACCCTACCCCGACCCCCAGCTCTAAAAACGACCCCACCTACACATTCCACTCCCACTACTCTAAGGCCCAAAACTATGCCCCTTTTTTTACACTACCCCGCCCCCACCCGCGCTGTCCCTTAAACTACCCCAACCCCTTCCACTGCCCTAAAACCTACCCTGACCTCCCACCCACCCTAAAAACTAACCCAACTACCCATTCCTCTCCCACTGACCTAAGGCTTAAAACCCTGCCTCTTACGTTACTCTACCCCGCCCCCCTGCGCTGTCCCTTAAACTACCACAAACCCCTTCCACTGCCCTAAAACCTACCCTGAACCCCTCCCAGCCCTAAAAACAACCCTGACTCCCTCCCAGCCCTAAAAACGACCCCCGCAGCTTCACTTACCTCATCGCGGCATCTTCCTCCTTCCTTCTTCCAACGGCTAGACCCGCGCACTGCCTTAACCACTCAAATGTTTGGTTACGGCATATGCATGATTAAGGCAAGCATGGTCGAGTTGCGTAGTCGTAATACGCGTGGTTTAGACCGCGGTGTTCTGACTGTTTCCTGTTATATGGTTCATGTTAAGCAGTGAAGCACATGGGTAGCAACTTTCTATGTTCCCCTGCAGCATCGCTGGTAATTAAGGTCAATGCCACCCTACCTCTACATTCAGCTTAAACTAAAAGGGAAAATAGCAGTAGTGCCAGGCTTACAGCTTCCCACAAGGATAAAGGGTACATGTATTCACCTGTTGAGTGTATCTCCCATCAACTGATCCCTACATCATTGTAATGGGTCTGTGTAGTGATGTCAGCACCTTTTCCACCTGTGGTATCCGAATCTACGGTTTAGTCCAAGCAGTTTTTTGTTGTTGAGAAGCAGGAAGGCCTGCAGCAGAGTTCGTCACATGCTCGGCTGTGTCTGTCATGCAGTAAGTCTGCCGATCAGCCTTTTTAGAGATGCTGATCTCTTTGAAATCTCGGGATTTCCCACCAAACCAAGCCAGTATCTTAGCGCTGTACACGAGGAGCGCGCCTGATGGACAACGGGGAACCTCGCGGTGAAAGACGTCCTGGTGTTTTCATGGCTCTCTTTAGTTGCAGTTTTCTTCCAATTAGTTTCAGTCTGTCCTTATGTGGACTTTCTAAGTGACTGAGAATTTAGCTCTCTTGATACTTTTCCATGTGCAAATGTTCTCTGTTGCTCGTGAGTGGAACATTTACCATCGGAGAAGGAAGAAAATGACCACAATGCTCTGGGGTACTGGCTGTTGTGTATCCAGCAGGCTGTTTTGTGCCACATGTAGGCTCATGATGTCACTAGAGAAAGGATGTGCTGACCATCTGTAACCGAGTCAAACCCAGGACAGTGGTAAACGAATTCTGGACAAATGATCAATTATACGAACACGAGCATTGGACAAAGTTCGAATTTTATGAAACATCCAAAATTACAGCTTGCAGTATACAACTATGAAATGAACGATTGGCACAATAATTTGAGTTGTATCCCATATCTATCGACATATTTTCCCAATATGAGAGATAGGAAGATCTCTTTTTTGAAAATGAGAATCTTTTTTCTTCTTCAATCTGCTAGCACTGTCTGTTTCCTCCAGACAGAGGTGACTGGTAAACTTTGAAACAGGTGTGGAATGAATACCAGGCCTACATTGCAAACACCAACCAGGCGAGCTTGCCCAACCAACCACAGTGAAGTGATGGTTGCGGTAGCGGGGCACATTCTTCACCCACTAATTCCATTTTACTAGAGGGAACAAATGTCGGAAATCACAACACAGTTTTTTAGCACATGAATAAAAATCCATAGGTTTGCTTGCAGCTCTGACGAGAATTTAAGAAGTGTTCAATATTTCAGTGTCTACCACACTAAACAAGACGATGATATGCCTACAGCACTAAGACATTCATGCAACTATCAACCCTCAATGACATTTATGAACCCTTATAAACATGGGAGCAGACATGTTCAGCATCACAGAAGCGTCACCCGCATGCTAATGCCACTATCCCACCAAACAAAAAGGTAATTCCTAATTCATATGCCGGTAGAAGTTACTCCCATTTTTAATATGGCACTGGAGATGTAATTCATATTGTTGTTCTGTGGCAGCTAGTAGTTCAATAAAATATTAACAGGATTGTTATTTTATGCCTCGATGCTTGGATTTTGGAAATGATGGTGGTATGGTACTTAAGTATCCCTGCGACCTGCTAATAGTATGTACCGGTTGCTAATAGAATAGTACCAAGTGGCTACTTAATGTGCAAGCTTGTCGGGTTCAACTTCCCGATAGTAGACGGTAGTACCACTTTGACACAGGTATTTGCATATTTCACTGCCAGATTCACAATGACACATAAAGTACACATTGTTGTACTACATTTTTTTAAGGTCTTATGGTTCACTCTACCCCAGTAACCAATTTCCGTGGCAATTTTGCAAGGTCAATGCTTGTGCATTACAACAGGTATAAAGGGCATAGGGCCTGATTACGATGGAAGTGAACCCCCCCCACCGGCAGGCTGCCGTGGCGGGTTCACCGCCATCGTAAGGCCATTCTCGGCCCTCCAGATAAGGATGGCGGGTGGTGTGCTGGCGGGCAGAAAGCCCATCCGCCACGGGTCCGAAAGAAGCAATCGTTATGATTGCCTGTCAGACCCGCCCCGCATCCCTAGAATCATAGTGGTGCCTAGCAGACACCGTCCGCCACATTAGAATGCTGCATCCCCACCAGCCTTTCCATGGTGGTTGCCCCGCCATGGAAAGGGGCCTATTGCGGGCCCCCCTGTGCAGGGGCACTTTTGTGTTGCACTTGGGTGGCACCAATGGTGCTCCCCTACATTTCCCTGCACCATGTGGCAGGGAAAGGCAAAACCTGCATTATCAACATTGTGGCGGGTGCTGCAGCCAGCAGCACCCGCTGCAATGTTAAAACTGCCTTTTACCGCCGCCGTGGTGGCGGCCACATTGTAATTTGAGGTGTGGGACCTTAAATCCGTTCGCCATCGTAATCAGCCCCATAGTTCTGTTACGTTTGGGGCACACAGGTCTTCCCATCAGTCTACACAGTGCAACCATTAGCCCCACTTAGGGGTACACATTTCCATGCCAATATTGTCCTTTGAAAGAGTGGTGAGAGCGGCTGAACACATCTTACTTTGAGGCTGCTTTCAAAGATGCTTTATGCAGGCAACCTTTGTATAACAGAATGGACAGCAGGTTTGTTTTACCTTCCCCAAGTCTTTGGCTCTTGTTTCTTTTGGACATTTGTCAGTCATCCCTCTTTCTGTGCTTTAGTAAAGCCTGTGGATTGTTGTTTACAGTTGTCTTTGAAGAAAGACCGGTGCCTCCAGGGTGGTTTGTGCAGGGTGCCCGCCCTTGTGCGACTGCGTGAGGAGAGCGTTCTTTACTACCGGAGATGATGTTCTTGCAGAGAGATGGACTTGCTGGGGCCAAATGAATTAGCAGACATGTGGAAAGAAATTAAAAAGAACTGGTATGATACAAACCTGTGGAGCAAAGCAACAGGACACGGTAAAGAGATGAAACTAGAGACAGTGTATATGCAACAAGCAAACACGATTCATTGTTTCCGAGTGTGGAGCTTGACTGGATTGGATATGAAGTTTCATGGATCCTTCCCCAGTACACTGTGAAGACTCCCCAGAGTATCCGAGCATTGTTTTAGATGGAAAGAAAATAATACAGTCGTGGCCAGGGGCAGCAACCCAAGTGCCGTATGAAGACAGTCCAGTCCTTGGGGAGGGTTTCAGTCCATTGATGGCACAGGACGGGAATCCCTAATTGGGCTCTTCAAATGCCCTTGCAAGGAGCCGCCCTTACATAATCTTTACTTGGGTTTAGTGGACATAGTGATTGGTTGCAACAAGGTATCAATTATTTTGTGTTTTTTCTATTTTACATCAAGAATAGATGCATTGAAATGTGTATGCGAAATATCGGAGATCAGTCTGCTTGTAGCTGATCCGTATTTGCTAAAATAAGTAAAATAGGATGTCGGTCTCTTCCTGTAAGGATTTCCCTACTTGAACAAATTAGGGGGCATATCATCAAGCCCCGGAGATAAAATTATCGCCGCTTTAGCGTCCGTTTTCAGACGGAAAGAGGCGATAATTGTATCGCCTAATCAGCAAGGTCACACTATCGTGTGAATCCTTGCATTATCGCCCTTTCCCCCCACGCCCATCTTTGCATCTCTAATGATGATGCAAAGTGGGCGTTCCTGCCCTGACATAACTGGAGAAATGTTGCTAAGCGACATTTCTCCAACTATCAATGGGCACGCTAACCTGCAGAGCAACAAGCAAAGTAGCGATAACCTCTGTTATCGCTACTTTCCTTACGCTTGCTTCAAAACTGACTTAGCCGCTGGAGAAACTGGTTTGTGCTGCTCGTTACTGCCAGGACTGCCTGGATTCTTACCCCAGCCTTTTGATCTTCCATCGCGCCTCGCGCCCCCCGCTGCACGGGCGCCGCTCGAGGGACCGGGACTTCGCTGTTCACTGCCTGGGTCATTGTGGATGCCCTGTTGATGCCCTGACTCTACGCTCCACGCTGTTGGCCCCCCTGTGCTGTGCTGTGCTCTGCTGTGGTGAGGGGACGTTGCTGGATGCTTGTTTTACGGTGAGCGACCGGCGTAACCGGGACTGCGAGGACCAGGGTGCTGTGCGGGAAGCTGATCATCCGCACCTGGTCCTCTTCCCGACTCCTCCCCCAACACCTTCATCAGGCGGTGCACCCCTTGCATTACGGGCTCCGCTGGAGAAACTGGTTTGTGCTGCTCGTTACTGCCAGGACTGCCTGGATTCTTACCCCAGCCTTTTGATCTTCCATCGCGCCTCGCGGCCCCCGCTGCGCGGGCGCCGCTCGAGGGACCAGGACTTCGCTGTTCACTGCCTGGGTCATTGTGGATGCCCTGTTGATGCCCTGACTCTACGCTCCACGCTGTTGGCCCCCCTGTGCTGTGCTGTGCTCTGCTGTGGTGAGGGGACGTTGCTGGATGCTTGTTTTACGGTGAGCGACCGGCGTAACCGGGACTGCGAGGACCAGGGTGCTGTGCGGGAAGCTGATCATCCGCACCTGGTCCTCTTCCCGACTCCTCCCCCAACACCGTTTCCTTTCCCTTTATAAACATAATTTTGCCCTCACGCGCTAGCGGGACGCGCGCGGGTCTTAGCACGGGGCTAAGACCGGGCAAAGAGCGGGCCGTTTGAGGCCGTTCGAGACTGGAGACACTGGGCTGGGCCACCCCCCCTGCAACTCGGCCATCTTAGTGAGAGAGATATATATATCAGAACTTGCAGAAAGAATGCCTAGGGCTAAGGGTACCGCTACCAATACTACTCTGGCTGGAACTCTGGACAATTTCATTGTTAGGGCAGCCAACATTTTAGAACGTGAAATTGACTTAACAGAGCGTCGTCTCTCGTTGGACTCGCTTACTGCCAAACGTTCTTCTCTAGGGACTATTGCCACAGTTGTTTCACCTGCGCCTTATAATACTATTTCTGGCACAAATAATGGTACGATTAGCGAGGGGGGTAGTATTGATCTAACTATGGACTCTAGCTTGGAAAGGATAAGGGCTAATACTGCTAGAAATACCAACAGATCTGACATCTTGTCTGATGCTGTGAATGTTCAATCTGACGGTGTTTCGACTCGAGCTCAATCACATGCCATCTCTGATGTCACCTCCCCCCTTCCTGCTTCAACCCTAGGGGCCAAACCAAAACAAAAGGCTGCCCCGCGTGGTAAAAAGGGGAATAAATCTATACCGAACAAATCCAAAAACGATAAACTCCCGTCTAATCTTTCTCTGGGGACTAACGAACAAACTCTGTCTGAAGTAACCCCAAACAAATCCACGCAAATAGATGAGGGTTTCCTCTCAAAAATAAGGGAAATTTTTGATAACTCTACCCGACCGTTTTTAGATAGGCTCATCAAGATAGAAGAGCGCCTTAAAAAAATAGAACAAACTGCTCTAATAAATCTTGAAATTAATCAACTAATGAAGATAGATTTACATAGAGAGCATAATAAATCCCCCGCACCAGCTAATATTGCAAGTAACTCTATAGAGAAAACCTCTCCTCTCCTGACTATTCCTCACTTGGCTCTGCCATTAGACACATCCCGGAGAACCGGTTAGGTTATTGCTTGCACTGAAAAATCTACCAGCATTAGTGCCACTAAAGATCAACTTATAGCAGAAATACCTCAGCAGAAATCCCCAGATGCTAATATAATAGTTACTAACGACACGGTACAGAATAATAATGCGAAAGTTAGTAGTAGGGTTTTGCCCAATGGAAACGTACATAACCTACCCATTCTAGATCTTCCACCAGAATCCGACCCATATGTTATCGTTTTGACGGGTGTACCTTGTATTGGAGCTAATGTTACTGAGTCATATCACGAGCTAAAGAACAAAACAATGCATTGGCTCAATAACAACCGACCACTCCCTCCTGGCACCCACGCAAAGATTCTGTTTGTGCGGAGAGTTAGTTGGGTGGGCAGAAGAAATAAAGATACAACAGGGGACTGTATTGTGATCAATTTTAGCAACCCTCATGTGGTTAAACACATCCAACAGACACGATCCTCCTTACATTTTACCAGCATTACCCCTTTCCCACTTGCTTATTTCTATCCTCCCCAAGCTAATAACAACTGGTGGGTTCAGGTTGGGCGAGGTAAAGCTAACGGCAACTTTGAAAGAGGCGGGATGGCTATAACCGACCAGGACTGGTTGGAGTCTTTTTCATGCGCAAATAGGTACAGTTGCCTAGATGCGGTTGATTGACTGCCCCCTAATGACCCCCCAGCCTCAGAACTTGTAGGGAAGGCTGTAAATAAGGATGAGTTAAAATCATTTGATCCACAGACAGCTCAATTGATAGTCCCCCCTCGGGTTAATCCTGATACTACTTTTAGCAACTTTATGACGGTAGAGACTCCGAATTATCCCTTAAGTCCAAACAGTGGTCCGGTTGTCAATGTTGTTTCTTGTGAAATTTCTATTCCTCCTTCCTTGCAAGAGGCTGACACATGCTCTGACCTCACCCTTTTGTCTTGGAATATTGCAGGTCTGTCCTCCAGACTAGGAGACACAAATTGTATCACTTTTTTGAAAACGTTTTCGTTCATTTGCCTCCAGGAATGTTGGACGGTTGATCCCATTCATATGATGGGCTATCGAACTTATCACACTCCTGCAATACCCACCACTAGAGGGAGAAACAAAGGGGGTCTATGCACTTATGTTTCCAACTGTGTAAAAGACATAAAAATCTCCTTTGCACCAGCCTCTGCTTTTTACCAAATTCTGCACATCACGCTTGGGGGAAAGTTACATATAGATCTGATAAATTCTTATAACAACATACCGAAAGATCTGTGGGCCTCAACACTTAAGGAACTAATTGAATCCTTAAAAAACTTGGACGACAAGGATTCCTCTGATACCTGTGTTATTTGGACTGGCGATTTTAATCACACGTTATGTCCACTCAGTGATCAAAACATATGTGACCTGGGGGAAAGGGAGGGCGTTCCTTCTGCACATTTTTCCCACACCCCTTTAGGAAAAAATCTAAACGACATACTCTTCTCCTTGGATTTGGGTTTTGCTAACGAACTTTGTTCTCCATCAGTCCCATTCAGCCCCACTTTTATAGGCAGAGGATGTAACTCCATCATTGACTTCCTGCTTATATCTAAACGCTATTCTGACTATATTTGCTCGTTTGAATTACGCGAGGTAGCAATGAGTGATCATCTACCCCTCAGTTTGTCCCTGGCCATTCCGAAGGCTAAAAGCAACACCGATTCTACGGTTCAGAATCTATACAACCACAGATTGCGGCTTGCCAGGAGGAATGGTTATACCTTAAAATGGGACAAAGTAGAACCAGCGGCCTTTCTTGGTACTTTAATCCGCTCTAGGGTAGATGAATTCAATACTTGTCTAATTGAGAGCGCCGATCCTTTAAAAGTGACCGATGCTTTCCTTAGTATCTCTGCGGAAATTGGGAATCTACTTACAAAACCTCTTCATCATGGGGCTAACAAAACCAAGAGGTGGTTTGACAGAGAGTGTAGAAGGACTCACGCCTACTTATTGACCCAACTAAAGAGAGACCCCAGAGTAATGGTGGATGTCAGATCGGCCAGATCCGCTTATCAAAAGGCAGTTAAAAAAAGGAAGAAACAAATTAAACAGGATGCGTGGTTTACCCTCCGAGAAGCCTGTCAATCTAAAAACAATACTGCCTTTTGGAAAGCAGTGAACGCTCCTTTTTTTACTAATAATGAAACAGACTCTATTGAAATAGCAATCACTGAAGAGACTTGGGTGACTTACTTTCGGGAACTCTATCAAGAAGACCCCACGGTAGTTACAGAAGGGGGGAAAAATTTAAGATTACAGGATAGATTGCACTTTCCAATTAACGTTGCCTTCTCTATTGACGAAGTTTTGATAGCCATTGATAAGAGCCCAGCGGGAAAGGCTCCGGGCCCGGACGGAATACCCGTGGATATATATAAGGCAAACAATAAGTTATGGGCTCCTCTTTTAACCAATGTTCTTAACAGCTTTACTAAAGTGGGTTTCCCACGGACTTGGCAGGAAGCCATTGTGGTCCCCATTTTTAAGAAAGGAGATCGTAACACACCGAAGTGTTATAGACCGATCTCCTTACTTGATTCTCTCATGAAGATCGCGGGGAGAGTTATACTTAATAAACTGCAAACATGGGCCGACGAAAAAGGTATTCTCTCCCAGTTCCAATATGGTTTTAGGGAAGGTTTGGGAACTATTGAGCAAGGATTGAATCTAGCTCTGCTAGTAGCCAAATATGTTGAGGCAAAAAACGAAAATATATTCCTCACATTTGTGGACTTAAGCTCGGCTTTTGACTGCATCAACCACAACAAACTCTGGCTAACCATGCAGGACATGGGTGTGGACCCAAACCTTCTAATTTTTATCAGAGAATTATATCGAGATGCGGGTGCTAGGGTTCGTTTCGGAGATAAGGGGGAGTGCTCTTCCAAATTCCTTATAGGAAAGGGCGTGAGACAAGGCTGCATTTTAGCTCCTTTTTTGTTTAACCTATATATTAACTCAGTCGCATCTCACCTCCTGGAAGATAAGCAGGACTATCCAAAAATCGGCAACTCCCACATCCCCATTCTTTTATATGCAGACGATGCTGTAATTATGGCCCGGACTCAAATCGGCCTACAAAGATCGATTAGCAAATTCTCAGAGTACATGGGCAATAGGGGTTTAAAGATCAACATCAGCAAAACTTTTACTATGTGCTGCACAAAAAAGAAGAACCTTCGCTGCAATTCTTTTTTATCCGACACAAAACTTGCGATTGTCAACACTTTCTCCTATCTGGGTATTAATTTTGATAAAAAGGGCACTTGGCTAGCAGCAAGGGAATCAAGAAAATTAGCCTTCTCACGAGCTACAGGAGCCGTCAAACATTTCTCTAATAAGGTAGGGGGTCGTCCTGTATCAGTGCTGTTGGACATTTATAGAGCCAAATGTGTATCCACCGCACTGTATGGTGCAGGAATTTGGGGTATAGGAAACGCCTCGACCATCCAGATCTGTCAAAATGTTTTTCTTCGTTTTTTACTGGCAGTACCTGGGTCCACTTGCTCTTACGTTTGTCATCAAGAGCTGGGCGTACCTTATATCTCTGACCTCATTAACCTAGAGCCCATTCTGTTGTGGCACAAAGTTTGGTCGGGCACCAAGACGGGCTTGAACAGGGATATAATTAAGGACTGTCTTGGCTTAGATGGGTCTCCAAAAATCTCCTGGTTCAAATATCTAAAAAATTTCTTTGTTGAGATGGGCCATCCAGAATTCTTTGATTCCCCAGACACCATGGCAGAACTGTCAAGAAAAAAACTTAAGAAATTATGCCTGGTCTTTCTGTCAGAGAAACGCTGGTTGCTGGAGAAATGTAAGAGCTCCGTTATGGCTAACCATTTACTTATTCAGATGCAAGGCATACAGCCATACTTGAATCTTGTCCCTAGCTGCTATTCTCGAATGCTTTTAACCCGATTTAGGGTTGATGCCTTTTTTAGATTAGTGACTTTTCCTGTGATGAATTGTTGGTCTAAGGAACTTATTCCCTGTCCCTGTGACGAGGTTTCCGTTCAATCATCTCTGCATTGTATCCTTTTTTGCAAATATTACTCAGAACCTAGGAAAAGGTTGCTCCGACCCGTTTTAAAAAAACTAGGGCTGAGGCAATGTAGAGTGGCTTTGGTTAAACTGCAATTGCTGGATGATGAATTCCTCATTTTCTCTGTTTCAACATTTCTTAAAACCATTATAAGATTTAGGATCTCCATGAATTAGGATATGTTTTTAACTGTTATTAATTTGTACTGCTTCTTGTAAATAATGAACTATTTTATATGTATGCTTTTATGGTTTTTCTTTTAAAAATCGAATAAAGCTGTTTTGACTTGACTTGACTTGACTTGACTTGACTTAGCCATGATATCCTATGTAAGGTGAATATCATGGCTAAGTATGCCTTGCCCTATAAGCAAGCTTTCGCCAAAGCTTGTGCGATTATCGATGTATTTCCAGCGATAATCGCACAATTGGCAGCTTGCACTCTGAATTTTATCACTTTAGAGATAAGCATTGCTGATAGCACGCTATCTCTGCGGTAAAATTCAGAGTTGGCCGTGATAATTATCCTCGCGCTAAGAGCGCTGAGCGATAATTATCGCATGGCCTTGATGATATGCCCCTAGGTGACCCTAGGCGAGTGCCTTTATCTTCAGGTGCCTCTGTCCCATTTGCTTGGCAAATTTGAAGCGCTTAGAAGCAGACTAATATTTCCATACAGTTTATTTGTAAATTGCAGACAAGAGCGGATTCGCATCTTCTTGCAATCGAACCACAAAGGCCTTGTATACTCAAAGATTATGTACTATACTTGTTAAGGTGGCTTCTTCTAAAGGACCCTCAAGAGCCCATGCATAGATGACCTTAATTGTGCCATTTTTCGACTGCCCATATCACCTGTCTTTATACACCTATCTCTGGAAGGCGACTCATCCTTGGCTACTTACCTTATGGATTACTCTGGATTCCTTTCCCTCAGTTTAGGCAGTTATGGGGTACCCGAAGAGACTACCACTGCACTGGACTTGGATGCCTGCACTCCAGGGCTGCTCTGGTCCCAATCTTGTCACATTTATCTGAAGTGTTCTGTCAAAAGGAACTCCCTGATTATTATGGGGGTTGCATCAAGCTGAAGATGTGCTGACGCCAAGCAGTCATCCTCTCAGAAACCAATAGCGGGAATCAGTTGCAAAGGACGGCAGTGTCTTCCCAACAAGAACCTGTGATCTGGGGCATACATTCTTTATCGTTTTGTCAGGGACAATGCACCAGAGGGTAACTTACTTCAGACGGAAGACTTTCGGCGGCGCCGTCACAGGATCACCCCGCTCCCTTCCCTCGTCTTCTCATACTCCAAGGTGAGTGCCGCATACTTAAGATGGCTTGTTATGTGAGCTTATAACTCCTTCTGTACGGGTGCATGTCTGAAACCCAATCATTTTACCAGGGCAAAGGCACTTTCTCTGGCGCGTTTTCCATCTGCCATCCAGTTGTCCAGTGACGTTCGACTATCATTGATCTCCGCCTAGTGCTGGTCTTGTGCACTGCAGCCCTTTCATCTTTTACCTAGCTTCATCTGGACAATAACGCTCGTAGAGCGCCACCTGGTGCTGAGCTAGTAAAAGTTTCAGCAACAGAAGAAAGTACTCGAGTCTGACTAGGGTTGCCGCCTCGCCGGGTTTCACTTTACATACTTGTCATCTATTCTTAAATCCAAGCTGGTAAACATATTGACGTAAGCACTGCAATTCGGTGTTTTCCCCTTCTGACACGTAGACCAAAAACAATAAACCCATAAAGAAATCAGTTAAAAAGTTCATAGAGCTGTCTAAATCGTTTCTGATTAAGCTACGAGAGAAAAAAGTGTCATGTTACAAGAGAATCCTGGTAATATTACAGGCATTAATTATCACATATCAGATATTGGCTGTTCCACAACAGCAAAACGTAAACAAATGGATGATATTATTTCTTAGAAATGTGTAAACCCTCTGCAGAGATAACAGCAACCCAGGCTGTCCGGCTCCTCTAGGCCTCAAGTGGTCCTGGCGGTATGCCCCCCCCCATGCAGCCCTGCACTCTGTGAGCATGAGCTGCGCAGAAGCGCCTGTGAATACCCAGAATGAATGAATGAATGAAATTAAATTTATAACGCGCAAAAAAAACTTAGCCCAAAGGGCATCAAGGATTTTGTTACATGATAAAAAGGTGAGAGACGCTACAGCATCAAGCGTGTCCTGCATAACACCCTTTTAGAAACATATTGGAGTTTGGGCATGGTAAATAGAGTTTAACATTTGATTCTGGCTTGGGTCCGTTGAGTGCTTTTGGGTGGGTTTGATGTGGTCCTGTTTCTCCAAAAATAAGAGCGAACTAAGCTGCCTAAATTGGTATGTTTTGTAGTCTTTTATTTAGCTTTGTGTGCGCCTCTTTAGACCCCATTGCACTATTCCACATGGGTCATGTGAGTGATCAAGTGAGCCGCAATAGGTAGGATATTCAGGAATAATGAAATGTGTAAGCAGTTTCTTTCGACCACTGCAAGCAGTTGTGTGATGAAAGGGGGACCTGCCTTGATGTATCCCCAGGTTTGTCACATTTGGTGCTGATGTCAGAGCTATTCCCAGGGCTGGGGACTGTGTGGATCAGATATTTTCCTTCCTCGATCCTCTTAATAATACATTATCGCTTTTGGTTCCCCTGACGCAGAAGAAACCTTCTCGTTTTGAGTGAAACGTAGTTCGTGTCTTTATTTTTCATTAATTGAGTGTTATTAATGTACAATCCAAATCAGAGTTGATGGTGTTCACTTACCCAAGCCAATGGGGATATAAACTGTGGCGACAGACATGGACCTGAGGGACTCGCACGACACCCGCGTGCTGGACTGATCACATGGCTAAGTGTAAAAACCCCATGCAGCCTGGATAAAGTGGGCAGAGTAGTTGTGAGCCCAGTAGTTGTGAGCCCACACTGCCATGAACGCAACCTTAAGAGAAGGGCATAGATTTAGCTATCAGTGCATCAGGTGTAGTGGCAGAGAAGCCTCGGGATCTGAAGGGCCCACTGCACGCCTTTAGTAGCTCTCTTTTACTACTGAAATAGGGGGGGGGGGGCATTTGTCTTGCTTGTGTTAGGGTACACGATGGATGACTAAACAATTGGGAAGGGCACCCAATTTGGTAAGAGGCACTGGGAGATTCCCATCAGGGTGACACGGATTAAAACAGATTGAAAATGTTGTTGCTTGTTTAATTTTCTCAACCAAACGCAAACGTACGGTGTGTGGACAGGGTCAGGTATTGCTTTCTACCTTTGGCTAGTAACAAGTGCAGTTTGCATAATTCCCTTTTTTTTGTTTCACAAAAAGAGCTGCTTGTAATCTGGTCAGTTGCCACTCCCCTCTTCCTCTGTCCTCACAAGGGGTGTGTAACATCCCATGGTCCCAAGGGCCTATGTTCTTGATAGGATGTGCTCATAAAATTGCTTTTACTTTCTTCGGGAGAAGTCCCTGTCTCCTGTCTCCAGACTTCATGTTCACACTTTAGCAATCCCCCACTTGCCTCACGGAATCCTCATATCCCTTTCTCTTTATTTCAACAACAGTCAGTATTGTCGCCTGAATTGAGAAAGAGGTGCATTCATTGGCCTTTCCTGGCCCTCAGCTGCTCTCCACTGCAGATCGGTGGGAGCAGCTTTATTGCAGGTGATACCAAGACCTCTCTTTTTCTTTTCTGATCCTGGCTGCGCTTATGTTGGCCAGCCTGCCTGCTAGGTTCTCCCCAGCAAAGTTTGAAGTCTTCTGATTGGTGGAGTCCCCATCCAAACACATCTTAGCTTTTCCCCCTTCAAAAACCAAGACCCGGCTGCCCCTCTATTACTAGACCAACAAGGTATGACGTCCTGTGCGAAAAATGAATCTGCTTCCAGCATCCCTGATCCCAAGGCGACCCCCATAATGAGCCATATTTTGGCCACCCCAAACCCCCATGTGTGGGATGCCATCCCCTGCTTAGTTAGGGTATGTCTCTGTCTGCGAGTGGGCTGATATCTGCCTACAGTAACCGAGAGCTAGAAACTGGTAAGCAGATGTCTTTCTGGGCCCTCAGTAGTGTTACCTAGAGTCATGATTTTTTGACTAACCAAGCGAGACCTCTACCCGGGCCCTCAGCAGTGTTACCTAGAGAAGAGAGACCCCCTACCCTACCGATCAGAGCCATCCTTTCCTCTGAGTAGGTTATCCCATGAAATATGGACTCCCTAGGGGCATATCAACAACAACCGGCGATAATTATCGCTCAGCGCTCTTAGCGTGAGGATAATTATCTCCGGCTAGCGTGAATTTTTATCGCTGAGATAGCGTGCTATTAGCAACGCTTATCTCAATAGCGATAAAAATCTACACGCTAACAGGCTAACGTGAGATTATCGCTGGAAACACAGCGATAATCACACGTTACCTTGTTGTCAGGGACAGGCAAACTTAGCCATGATATCCTCCTTCCATAGGATATCATGGCTAAGTCTGAAAAATACCAGACGTAAAAAAGCAGCGTTAACCGCGGTTAGCGCTGCTTTTTTTGTCTCTAACAGGGTTAGCGACATTCTTGATAATAGGAGAAATGTCGCTTAGCGACATTTCTCCTATTATTTTACTCTGGAACGCCCCCTTTGCATCTCATTAGAGATGCAAGGGGAAGCGTAGAGTAAAAGGGTGCTAACATGCAAATTTGCGTGTTAGCACCCTGTTGTTGATAGGGTGCTAGTTTTATCTCTGCTTTTTTGGCTTTTAAAGCCAAAAAAGCAGAGATAAAGCCCTTGTTGATATGCCCCAAAGCAAGTCGCCCATGAATGGCTCTGTTTTTAATCCATGAGGAGCTAAGGCCTCCATGTCAGAGAGCCCCTTGTCTGCTCCGTTATTTGCACGTACAAGATTTGCTGCTGTGGAGGTATAAAACTCCTGCACACATAGCAGCTCCTAAATATCTGGAATGCCGAATTAGTTACTCTTTAGAGCTTTTTGGGAAAACCTATTGATTTATGGTAAATAACGGATGATTCTTTAACCTACTTTTAAAAACGCCAGTGGCAGAGAGCCGATTTCCCCCAAAACTTCCTGGAAAGTTCCATAAAGGCCCACTTTAATACTCTTTAGCAATTTGCAATAAGGGGCTAGTGGTAAAATATTTATGAGGGATTCTTTTAGCTGCAGAGCTATTCTTAGCACCTAGTCCAGAGCGTTCCTCCTGGTGAATTTGGCAGAAGCTCTTCGAATAGACTGCCTAAATTCTGTAAGGACAGGTAGGGCCAGTCCAAGCCTTACATATAATTTCGGACCATTCTTTTGGTCTCACATGCTACAAATAGGTTCAGGAGGATAAGTGCTGAATCATGGACTTCATGAAATACTTAGTGCTTTCTAAGGCATTCCCGTTATTGTCCTGCGAGTTCTCTGGCTCAGTTTTCTCCTCCAAACATTCTACAAAAATGCAAACATGAGAATTTACTAATACTTTGCAGCAAATGATTTACTTTTGATGAAAGGCGAGGAAAGATTTTCTGCGTAGAGACATTGAATCCTAAAAAACAGAATTATGACATTTTACCCAACAAAACCAACCTTTGAAACTGCTCATAGGTGATTAGTGCGCAATACAAATTCACATTACCCAGCATAACAACATTTTATGCCATTGAAACATTGAAGTTATGAATCTTTGCTGGATAATTCTGTTTGTTTAAAATATAACTTTGTAGAAAGTCTTCTTATGAACTCAGTTGTTTTTTTTAAAACATATTTTATTGTGTCAATTTGACTCTCACAGCGCAGGGCTCTGCACTCCAGAGACGTCTGCCATATTCATCATACATATACCGGCAAGCAAATGACAGATATATATTAAAACATAAGATAAACAAGAAAAAAGGGGGGTAAAATCACGATGTATAACAAATGCATATTTGAATACACTTAGTATCAACTGGACCCTACTAGCCACTACCCCAACGCACGAGTCTCCTCCTCCACCGGCGGCTCTAACCATATTCCTCGATAGTCTGCCCACCTTTTCCAGATCTTGTAATGTTTGTGTGGGCACCCCCTGGCCTCAAAGACGGGCTGCTCCAGTCCCATACAAAAATCTAATCCATTCTTCCAAACTGTCATGGACGGGGCTCGTGCAGCCTTCCACTCCCTAGCAATATCTCGCTTAACCAGCGTAAACCCCAACAACATAAGGTGTCGTTGATAAATATTACCCCCTATGCCTTCCATGACATGAAGTATAGCCAGCCGCGGCGATCGGGGGAGCTCCCACCCCAGCACCTCCGAAAGGCATGCCAACACTCCCCTCCAAAACCGATCTAATGACGTGCACTGCCATATTGTGTGCAGAAATGTGCCCTCCTCCCTACCACACCGCAGACACTCCGGGGACGCAATCAACCCCACCCGCCACAATCGTGTTCTTGTAAAATATACCCTGTGAAGATATTTAAACTGAACCTGTCGGAGTCTCATGGCTATAGCTGCGCCCCATGGCGCTGCTAGTGCCTCCCTCCAGTCCTCTACCTCTAGGGCACCCACATCTGCCTCCCAATCCCCCCGCAGTTTGCTCAGTGTGGGGGAACTGTGTGTGACCAGGGATTGATATATCTTGGACATTTTTATGAACTCAGTTGTTTTGATGGAGATTTTGACTAGTAAATAGATTACACATCTACTCTCATATCTTTTCAGGGCTTAAGGTAAACTGTAAAGCATCTCAGAGCATCTTTGTCCTCCCACTAAAAGCTAGAATAACTAACACTGGAAGTGAATTAAATGCTCCCCACTGTAATCTCCTGTGAGAGCAGGCGACAAGTCTCAATTTTGGCACGGCCAATTCAGCATTAATTTTTTCTGTGGTTGATAAATGGAGTATCTGTTATTATTTGCAGTACTCAAAGATTTGGTGCCCCCTACTCCATGTGAAATGCATGTACGTATTCTTCCCCCTCCCTCCGGGCTTGAGTTGAGCTGACTCGTATGTCGAACCTAAAACAAAGTCCTCCTCTATGAGGTACACTTAACCAACATTCACAGTATCTTAACAAGTTAAGTTCCTGTCACAAGACTACTGAAATGTACAGGACAATCACAGCCCTGCTGTGCCTGCAGAAATGATTTCTCAGTGCCTGTAGCTAGAGCCTCTGCACTGCGCAGACGAAAGGGGGAAACGCCTTGAGGAAAGATGACAGGGTGCTCTTTGGGGTTCATCTGATGCCAGGAGCAGAGTCTGCTGGGCTGCACTGACATTGGTGTTTCAGAACCCATTGAGCCCAGCAGTCAGAAGCAATCTGTCTCTCTCGTCCAGGATTTGGTGTGATCGGCTATGCAGTTTACTCGTACAGTCTGGACAAGGTAGACTACGTAGTTATCATCTCAGCATCTGGCATGGTAGAACGTGTGGGTCTCATCAGCAGATTTTTACTTGAGATAGTAGCTGTGATACAGTTCTCATTGGCAGTGTTGGATATGGTAGTCTCTATGGTTCTCAATTCAAGGCAGGGGCTTTGTGAACCCCCGCTTTTGCAGTTTCAGCGGGGGTGGATTTTTATTGGCCTCTTCTGTCTGCAACACAGCAAACAAACGCTCATAATTAACCAAAGTAAGAGGGGTTGATAGAAAAGGGATGGATGGTTAAAAGGAGGGGTAAGTGAAAGGATGCATGGGTGGGTGAAATTATGTGTGGATGTGTGAAAGGATGCGTGAGTGAGTGAAATGATGGGTGTACGGGTCGATGGGAGAAAGGATGCATGGATGAAAGTATGCATGGGTAAGTGAGAAAGATGGATGGGTAAAATGATGCATGGGTGAGTAAAAGAGTGGGTGAAATAGTGGATGGGTGAGAGGATGGGTGAAAGGGTGAATTGGTGAAAGGATGGTTGGATGAAAGGATGGGTCAAAGGAATGGTAGGTGAAAGGGTGGATTGGTGAAAGGATGGGTGCAAGAGTGGATTGGTGAAAGGATGGGTGAAAGTGTGGATGGATGGATGGATGAATTGGGATGATGAAAGACTGAATGATAGATGAAAGAATGAAAGGATGACAAAATGTAAAGGTGAAATGGTCGATATCCGTGGGTGGATGAAAGGGTGAGAGGATGCATCAATAGATGTGTGGCTTGAAGAAACAAGGAAGCTCTTCTAGGTAGAGTTGGGCTAATTTGCTTCGCTTTCTTGGTGCCATCAAAGCTTTGGTTCAAAGTGGGAGGTATGTTTTTTTTCTGGCTTCTCTCTTGTTTCAATGTTTTGTCACAGTATATCACTCATAGTTCATCAGGAGACTTTCGAATTTTAAACAGTATTATGCTCTCATCGACAGAGTTTTATATGGTTCGCAGAGCATGTAATATTCATTGTCCACTTTGGGAACTATTTCATGAGTCCTAGGACAAGTAGAGGTTACTGGGTTCAGATTGTGAGAATCAGTACTTTTGTGTCCACGTTAAGTTCTTTCAGTGGTAAGCAGCACTTGTGGTCATCATTGATCAGTGGGGGCAGTGCTGCTCTTGGTGTTGTGCGCACAGTAAACGCCCATTGCATGACTCACTGCGCGGCGATGTGAAGTTTTTCACCCTGGTCCAGCAAATGCGGTTGCATTTCGCAACAATGGCACCAGCATTCATTGACTCGGATAAACAGCGGAGCGTTAGTGCTGGATCCAGTGGTGTTGGATGTTTGTGGTCATGGGGATCTTGCTGGGTGGATCCTTCCTAAGCTAGATTCACAAAAACCCACCACCCAAACAAGCTAAGTACCCACTTCGGGTCATAATGGTGCAGGCTCTTGCTGGTGCAGTCTCCTCTGATGATGTCAATCTTCTCTGCACTTATGGGGGCAGATTTACAAGCCCCTCGCACCACTTTTGCTTTACTTTTCGCATGTTAAAAGTGACGCAAAAGTGGCGCAAGGGGCTTTAAATCTGCCCCATGGTTTCCAAATGTAATTTGATTGTGCTTACCGTTTTCATTATCTGTGCCGATGCCTTTTTTTCTTTTTTCTTCAATTAAAAGATGTGAACTTTGGTCTAAATTTCTTTAGCACTCTGATGCTTCATGGAACTAGATGGTTACAAAAGATCTCAAACCCTGTTGAGTTTCATGGTACCTTCTGACTTCTTTGGCAATGATATGGCCCATGCTGTGGGGCTAGTCAAGGCACTAAGACCTGCACAGTCACACAGGCCTTTCTTCGAGCAGCTGTTGGGTTGATTCATCTCATCTTGGTTCCATCACAGCTCCTCTTCTTCAGAGTAGCATCTTCCTCGTGTCACGGGACCTGAAAAGCTTCACCCTCGAAATAAGGTCAAAGGCAGCCCCTCTGGCTGTCTGTTTGAATTTCCACAGGCTATTGGTGCCAAACCAGGCTAGGAGAGTTGGCAATGGGTAGCCGAACCCTGGAGCTCAATTTCTCTGTCGTCAATGATGGGAAAAAGCTGGATTACAGTTTCTGCCCCATTTTTATATTAAAGTTATAGATAGCAGTTGTATAGGTGTGTATTCCACCAGTCAGCGATTAAACTGATTCTGGGTAGTGCTACTCTTTTGCTTATCCAAACAATCTTTGTTGAAAGTTATGAGCAGGGTGTTGGGATGGAGTCAGGAGTCCCCTTTCAGGAGAAGCGCACAACAAGGCACAAGTGCAAGGGATATTGCCATACGTAACTACCTGTTGATTTGTGTGGGGGGTGGGGGTTAACCTTGCAGAGAACAATGGACTAGGAAAGGGCAGGGAATGCTGTTTAGTTTCCATGCTGCCTCCTTTCCTTAACACTCCTTAGCCTGATCCACTGCAAAGGATCCCAGAAATATTCTGAAGGAGGTGCTGTTGTGGAGGCCCTGCAATTAAAATCTACTGTCCAAGCATTTCCTCCAACCCTCCACTTTAATACCAATAGAATGTAGCAAACACAAAACGGAATTCCATGTGGCTACAGGCACGTGTGCCGTATGTGCCCCACAAATATCCTCCACACACACAATAATGTACAAACATGCCCAACATAGACCAGCAAAGGACCAAGGGGCATATTTACAATAACTGGCGCATCCCTGCATATCAGCAGGGATGCGCCAGTTATTGTGCGCCGCAGCTCTGCCACCATGGATGCGCCGCATTTACAATGCGGCGCACCATGGGGCAAAAACGGCACAGATGCATGATGCATCTGTGCCGTAAAAGTGGCGCATTGCTGGAGTTGCGTCACAAGCGCGACACAGCTCCAGCAATGGTCTGGGGGGTCCTATCTTGCTAATGCTGCGTCAATCCTTACGCCTGCTTCAGGCAGGCGCAGGGTTTTGACACAGCATGGGCCTAAAAGTGACCGAGTGAAATCTTGTAGATTTCACTCAGCCACTTTTAGGAGGCGTTCCTGCGCCGGAACGACCCCCCCCCCTTGCGCAGGAATGCCTACATGTGGCGCAGAGCTTTACAACGTGACGCATCTCCCAGATGTGTCACGTTGTAAGTACCCCGCACCATGGCGCAGGATTTGCGCTGCCGCTGCGTCACAAAAGTGACGCAACGGCGGCGTAAATGAGGTGCAAGGGGCTTGTAAATCTGCACCCTAGTTGCAGGAGTCTGGTAGACCAATTTAGAAACATTGAAGATGCCGGTAGACCATCATCCGTACTAAGTGATAGATAAAAAGGGCTTATCTAGCTTCTAGAATAATATTGCTGTCACCCCTGTCAGTCCTATACAACCCATTGAGATGACATTAGACATGCTCATCCAATCGAGGATGCACATCGTGTCCCCCTCTGACCACCAAGCTTTGTGTTAGGTCTTAGTCCTTGTCTCAAAAAGTGCATCCAGCATCCACCTCTGATGATCATGTGTGCTGAGGCAAAAATAAAAAAGCTATGTTGATTTCAAGACAGAGATGCATGCCATTCAAGCCATGCAGGGAACAATTCTCCATCCAAACAAACCTGTTTATAGACATATGTTTCCTGTCTGCACCTTTTCACTCTGTACTCTGTATGGCAATGATGAGAAAATTTAGACATACAGAATTATAGGTAGCATTGTTTGCTTTAGCAGCTAGTTATTTAGCAGACCACATGGCACTCATTGGATATGGTAGACTAGCAGGACTCATGGACTGAATGCAGTGTGAGACGTTCTTGTCTTAAATTGGTCTTAGTCTGAGTTAAGTCCTTATTTTCAGAAAGAGCATCAGTAAGTGAAAATGGGTAACTTTATTTATGTGAGAGAGGAGGTGGATTGCTAGATGCCCAGGTAGCTACTCTAATCCCGCACCTCTGTAAGTATAAATGTATGCATGGGAGCCACTTGAAAACCTTCCTCAGAATGTTCAGGGTGTGAAAGCATGAGACGGTGACGGTATTGACTTGGGTGATCAGGTCGAGTGTGCTGTTGATGATGATGCTGAGGTTCTTGAAGTTGGGGTGTGGGTTTCAGCCGTAGATCTGTTGGCCACCAGGTGGAGACCCACAGTGATGTGCTGTTCCCGAAGATCACAATTTCGGTCTTGTCGGTGTTCCACTTTAGACAGCTAGTCTTCCTGTGGGCGGTTTCAGTCATGCAGGCATTGAACTTGATCTGGGTACTGGACGTTTTGTCCATTAACTATTTGAGATAATTTAATTTAACATTATTTCCTATTGGGTCCCTATCTCCATTGTTTTCTATGGGAGGGTGTTGCAATACCAGTGATTGGCTATATTTCATTCTCAACTTACTCCTGTTCTGAGCGGGCATGCATTTGCTACTGTTTTGGGTCCAATTTGGCTGTAGTAACTTTGCAATGCAGTTTCTGAATAGGATTAGGCTTACTCTTCTGTGGGTGTGTGCATGTCCCTCCCTAAACATTTTCCTAACCCTCCGTGAACCCCTCCTTATAGTAAGTATGCTCCCTTTTCCAGCTACTCCCTTGGTTCCTACCACATTTACTACTAAGCGCTAAACTTACATGTGTGAGGATTTCCCCCCAGAAAAGATAGGAGAGGTGGATCATTACACTCGTGGGTTTGTGAATTACATTATGCAGCAAGTAACTAGGGGGCAGATGTACGACCGTTTTTTGCAGTCGCCAATGGGAATTCGGCCCGTTTGGGACCGCAAAAAAGGTCAGCTCCATGTACAAACCATATTTTGCAGGTCACTAACCTATAAGCGTCTTGCTATTGGGAAGGGGCGTGCCAAGGGCGTCCCTCCCTAATAGCGAGTGCAAATGGCATGTGCCATTGTTTTGCAACTGCATTTGCGGTCAAAAAACACTTGCAGTTTTCCACCCTTTTCAAAAGGGTGGTAAACTATTCGCAAACGGGAAGAGGTCTCCAGAGGACCCCTTCCCCTTTGTGATTGGGTGCGAAAATATTTTTTAAGAGCAGGCAGTGGTCTCAGGGACCACTGCCTGACATTAACAAATTAAACTGAAAAGTTACATTTTTTTTTTTTAAATGCAGCCTTTATTCCTTTAAGGAAAACGGGCGACATTTAAAAAAAAAAAACCTGCTTTATTGAAAACGCAGTCACAAACATGGTGGTCTGCTGACCCCAGCAGGCCACCATCCCTGTGAGTGCAGGCCATTCCCAATACATTTTGATGAGGCACGCAATTTGTGATCCCATTGAGAATCGCAAAGGGTCTGAGACACTGTTGTACATTGCATTTAGCAAGTCGCAAATTGCGAACCACAATTTGGCGCAATTTGCGACTCGCTAAATGCAAGCGTTATACATCTGGCCCCCTAACTATTGCAGTAAATACTTTATGTATAGGCTTTCCTTTTTTCTCAGTTTCTATGTTTGGTAAATTCTGGTGGGGTTTTTCCATAGTTTTTAATACCTTAAAAAACTGTGGTTATCAGTGGTTACACATTTTAGCACCATTAAAAACAACAGCAACTGTGTTTTTCCCGTGTTTATGGAACATGTTGATTTTATTATTACTTGCTTTGTGCATGGTATGTAGAGAGGGTGCGTACAGTGTTTATGAGGTCCAAATACATTTTTACAAATCAAACTTATTGTAGTATACCATACAATACTTCTTCAGTGAGTCTTTGTGCATGTCCGCTCACTCTTTCCTTCCCATGTAAACTTTTGTCTGTGAAAAGGTCCTCTCAACATTGGCACTTGAGACGGGTAATGGCAAAACAGCCAGTACACAATTTGCTAACTCTGGCCACTGACATAGCTTTCTATGCCAATACTGGTGCACCTGAAGATTGTGATTCTCTGGGACAGGTTCTGCAACATATGCGTTGAACTGGGTGTATATGCCCTCAGAGTTCTTGAAGCGGTCAAAAATGAAGCAGTACTTTTCAATGTCCGGAGAAAATTCCCCTTTATGGATGGGATCTAGTACTTGTGCAGAGTACCACAGTGCGGCTGCATTATCTTCAGATGCCATGGTTGGTGAAGGGACATGTATATGCATCATTGCATGCCATTTCTCATGCATTGTAAAATACAATATCCTGAATTGCTCCTCAACATTTCTTTGCTTACCAAATGGCAAGCATTCTAACATGGAACATGTGGAAATGCTGAAGTCACTAAAAGTGTCGCTCAGCCTACTCTCAAGGAGATGTTTCACATCTACACCAAATATGTTGAACTCTTGGTAGACAAGGGTATTTTCAAATCTAGCTTTTTAATTATGTCCACTAAAGCAGTCATGTTTTCCTGTAAAAATCTAAGAATGCAGTAGAGTCTACTTTTTTTCACATAACTATCAATATGCGACCAAAGATCCACACATTTCTAACTCTGAAGATTGTAAAGATGCTTTCATCATACCATCTAGCAAGTGGCAAGGATCTCTTACTGGTAAGCACTTCAGCTCAGGTATCGATTTTGACAGGTCATCACACAACGTTTTCATATACGTAGCTGAATCACTGCAAATACAAACAATATCACTCTTATCTTTTATTGACTTGTTTAGAACTTTTTGCAGCAGCATTCCAAGTGACACTGCATTCCATGTTTTTCAAAAGTCTGGTGCCCTATTTTCACCACTATCCCAGATGCTTGGTGACCACACTCTTTTCACATATACCTTTTACTAAACCTTGCATTGAATGCTTAAAGCCTGGGTTGTTTGGCAATTCACCTACTATCAATACTGACTCACTAGAAAAGGGGGGGGGGGTTGATATATCAAAGGGTTTTACCCATTCTCTGTCTGTGGGTAAATGTGATCGTACATATTGGGAAAGATTCTTATGAAACCAGCCATTTTACCTATCAGTGAAATAATTAAACATAGCCAAATATCAAATATGATTTTGATATTTCCTGATACTCTACAGTTCATTTTTTTTTAAATAAGACCTAAAACATGCTTCTAAACCATGCATCTTTAAACCAAAGAACTCAAAACTAAAAATAGCAAAAGGAAGAAGAAACAATATTTTAGAGACCACCCTAAACAACAAAACTCAAGCAGAATAATGTTAGCCCAGCCTTTCTTGCTGCTACCTTGTATAACAAAGTTACAATGTATTGGCCACTTCAGGAAGAAATAATAATTACTCTTTTACTCTCTTTTTCCTTTCTTTGAAGGGCATTTAGTTTGTTTTTGTGCAGGTGTTTTTTCAGTGTTTATATGTTTACACTGGTGAGGGTTATTTCCCTTTTGGTGGAATTTTATTAATTATTTAGGTTTAAATCTAGAACAGGAAAGCCTATTTATGTACTACAAAATTTAGTTTGGGAATCAGGCCCATTTGTCTTTTTGTAAATTCCTACTTAGACTCAAGTATGTACATAATACTTCAAATGCTTCATTGTATCCATTTCCGTTTCCTCTCCTCTCTGAACAGACCCAGAACCGAGGTCAGCGGATGAAGGAAGGGGCCCATATAAACAGGTCACTGCTGGCTCTTGGCAACTGCATCAATGCACTAAGCGACCGTGGTGGGAACAAGTATGTCAATTACCGGGACAGCAAGCTCACCCGACTCCTCAAGGTATTGTAAGTTATGAGTGGACCTGGTCCTTCTTTATATTGCCGTCCCTACTGCACAGTTCTGTTGAAAGGCCTCTGCAGAGATTTGTGTATTATGTTAAATTTATAAAGCGTACGTATACTCTGGGGTCTCTTGGCGCTAGCACATCTTAAACACAACTGGGGGAGCTGTAGCCACCTTTATTAAAAAGCCATTATTTCCTGTAACAAAGCTGCTACCTCCCCATTTGACTCTTTTAAAATCTGTAGGGCATAACTTTCTTTGCTCCTCTAGAATGCAGATTTCTTCTGGGTTCATACAATGTGAGTGCTTGTTTTAAGTATTCAGGCCAGTGTCACACAAGACCTTGTAGGTTAGCACAGTGCCTTGAATTTAATGCAGTTTCTCACAGTCATCCAGTGGATCCCCTTGATTGCTTGTGGGACTGGTTAAAATTTTGGAAGACCCAGGAGCAATTTGGCTGCCGCATTTTGCAGAGTCTGCAGTTTATTAAGGTATCGTTCTTGTAAATTCAAGTGCAAACCATTACAGTAATCAATTTTCGCAAACACCAGGATGTGATTACTGTTTTTTTGATGTTGGGTTGAATGAATGGAAAGATTTTCTTGATTATCCTCAGGGTATTGAAGGAGGAAGAGATTAGGGAATTCATTTGTTTGCTAAAATTCACCTTGTTTTTGATTATTACACTGAGTTACAGGTTCAAATTTCAGCTACGTAGACTCAGCCTTTTACCTTTCAAAGGGGCATATCAACAAGGGCTTTATCTCTGCTTTTTTGGCTTTAAAAGCCAAAAAAGCAGAGATAAAACTAGCACCCTATCAACAACAGGGTGCTAACATGCAAATTGGCATGTTAGCACCCTTTTACTCTACGCTTCCCCTTGCATCTCTAATGAGATGCAAAGGAGGCATTCCAGAGTAAAATAATAGGAGAAATGTCGCTAAGCGACATTTCTCCTATTATCAAGAATATCGCTAACCGTGTTAGAGACAAAAAAAGCAGCGCTAACCTCGGTTAACGCTGATTTTTTACGTCTGGTATTTTTCTGACTTAGCCATGATATCCTATGGAAGGAGGATATCATGGCTAAGTTTGTCTGTCCCTATCAACAATCTAACGTGAGATTATCGCTGGGTTTCCAGCGATAATCTCACGTTAGCCACTTAGCGTGAGGATTTTTATCGCTATTGAGATAAGCGTTGCTAATAGCACGCTATCTCAGCGATAAAAATCCACGCTAGCAGGCGATAATTATCCTAGCGCTAAGTGCGCTTAGCGATAATTATCGCCGGTTGTTGTTGATATGCCCCTAGGTTTCATCAAATGGGAACCACTGAATTGGGAATTGCAACACCTTTTACGCATCAACCATCCCAGCTTTATGTCAGTAATATCATTATTGCTTATCATAGCAAAATGTATATCATCTATGCTAAGCAGGGGGTAAAAGCACTGCTTTTGTATAATAAAGGTAGGAAATGTAATATGCCTGTGCACATTCTACCAAGAAGACCTGACAAACTGGTCCTTCTAAATATACACCATGAACAGCAGCTCATTCCAAAGAAGCACTGCTTTTGCGTTTTTTAAGTGCAGTCATGTTCTGAGCAGTGACCATCCATTTTTTGTTCAAGATGACATCCACCATTGCGGCTGTGCTTGTTTTTCATGGAAGGTTTTGGAGTGGCTGGTTTGTTGGGTTGAACCTAGCAGTGCTCAGCTAATTACATGGTGGTCCCTGGGAAGTGATTCCTTTTGTGGGGACTTTTTTCATGTGGGTGTGCCTTTCAGGAACTGAAGGTTTGAGCTTCACTCTCTTCCATTCCAGGATTCTCTCGGGGGTAACAGTCGGACGGTTATGATTGCTCATATTAGCCCAGCTAGCAGCGCCTTTGAGGAGTCTCGCAACACACTCAGCTATGCAGATCGTGCCAAAAATATTAAAACCCGGGTAAGAGAAGACACTCTGCATATCACACTTTCCCATATCTGCAATCCATACTGCATCAGTATCTGGGCTTCATAATTTGCCTAGCATGGGCTCTTACTTTATCCTATGTGTGTCTACTCTTGCTCAGTTTTCCTCTCTCCAGTTCTCTCACTCGCTGGCTTTTTTTTTTGTCATTCCTTTTTTCAGAATTTTTTTTGTCACTTCCTCTCTCCCAGAAATCTTCAGTTCCATTCTACTATCCCATTTCAGCCATTTTCAGTGCCCTTCCTTCATGTAATATATTTGTTTACATTTCTCTGTCTTTTATGTTCTCTTTGGTTGCTGTTTCTCTTTTTACCCTCATCTCTCCCCTAATTATCCATTTTCTTCCACTCTATTTTTTTCCCTCTCCTGCTCTCTCAATATTCTTCTATCTTTTTGTGTTCTGTCTTCATCCCTCTTTTCACGCCTCTCCAAGTCTGAGTTTCACTTCTTGTTCTACGTTTATCACCATCTTTCCTTTTCTCTCCTCTCGTTTTTTATCTCACCACCTATTAAACCTGGAGAGGTTCACGTTCCCCTATTACCCTCTTTTGATCTTTCCTTCTTACTTTTGGCAGGTGAAGCGGAATCTGATGAACGTGTCATACCACATTGCACAATACACAAACATCATCTCAGACCTGCGCAGCGAGATACAGCGGCTGAAGCGAAAGATTGACGAGCAAAGTCTGAAGCAGATCAAGAATGGGAAGAATGACATACGCAACATTCAAGGTGAGAAGAAGCTTAACATGTCTCTTCACAGATAACACCAGATCCTTTGTCCCACCTCGGAAAAGGAGCAAGACTTTCCATTAGGCCCAGATACTTACTTCTGATTCTCATTTGGAAACTCTTCTTCCCTTGTGTGCATGGTCCTTCACTCCTAGAACACATTTTTACACTATTTTGTTGCATTATGTTATGTAGGTGTATCATGGGATACTTAATTACGTCCCCTCTGCTTATGTGAGAATTTAAAAATTGCAATAAACTGTTGTGAATCTACAAGTACAGGTTAATATCAACTTTCACTGATTTACAGTGAGAGTCACAGATGTTCGATGAAGGAAAAGTCAAAAACCCTCTGATAGAGGTTCTGATTGATGGTGCTCCTTCTAAAAAAGGGCATTATTGTAATTTAAAATCAGTAATCTATTGCAAATATGTCAGTACAGAATGTAAAATGGAAGTGTAACTTTCAAGTGTGAGTTCTATCGAACTATTTAATCATCCATCATTGGTTTGCCCGATGCTCTTCTGGCACTTCCATTGCAGCACAGTACAAGGACCACCTTCTGGATGACCTCCAGCAGATAGTTAATGGTGGCCTTGCATCCATATTGATCCCCCCAGTCTACCCTGTGACATTTGGTACGGTGAGCATATTTGGACGTTTCTGCCAGCTCTAACACTATCTAATGGTTCCAATCCTTCTTATTTTTGTCTGAACACAAAAGTCAGCTCATTCCTTTATGCTCCGGTGAACATTTTCTGCTCAGTTCCCCCTAAGAGTGTCCCTTCTCTTACTTAATGCCGATTGGGGCAACATCATTGTTCTCTTTAATCAAATGTTTTTTAGAAGATTGCAATTCATAAATAGTATTCAAATTTATATGGTCACCTACAATATTGTTCAATCTGATGTACAAGCTCATAGAAGGGAGTTTGAACAAAATATAGTTCTTAACATACCAAGAGGCAGAAATATCGGAATTTTAATATCGTGAAACACATGTATCATTGACAAGCACATTATTTTTTGAGATAAGTATTATAGTTGTAAATAATATTGATGTTTTTTTTATCAGTTTAAAAAGATTGTTCTTTTATTATTGTGATGTGTATTAGTTGATATATTTGTATTATTTAACCCCTTCGACGCTTATGACGGAACGGTTCCGTCATGCACGTCGGTTGGGCTGTGCTTATGACGGAACCGTTCCGTCATGGCCCCGCCCGCGCTCAGAACCTTCAGCACTGCGCGGAAATCCGCGCAGCGCTGAAGGGGTTAAATACTAAAATATACAATGTAATTTTAAGCGATGTAAACATTTTGTTTTACATTTATAGTGTTGTAGTGGATTGTTGGGTTTGTAGGGGAATAGATTGGGAAGTTAATTAGGTAATACATAATTAAAAAGTAATAATTAATAAAATGTATTTAATTATATGAATGATATTTATGATGTAATTTTTGTAATACCAATCTATTTCATTATATGGTATTTGCTGGCTGCTAGGTTTGTAGGGGTATAGAGTGGGAATTTCATGAAGTAATTATTAGTTATTGATTGTTAATTATTTAATTGATTTTTAATTATGTAAAATATGTAATAATTATTTTTTTAAATTATATTTTTGTTGCCGGATGCTAGGTTTGTAGGACTATGGGGTGGGAATTTACTTAAGTAATATTTAATTAACTATTCATTATTAATTGCTAATTGATTATTTAATTATTTTAAACATGTAAGTTATGGTATAATTATATTTTGGGTGCGGGCTGCCTGGTTTGCAGGGCTACATGGTGAGATGGTAGTAAATTAATATTTGAATAACAATGATTTATTATTTGATCGTTTTTTATTGACTAGTAAATTGATTATTTTGCTTTCGTTTTTAAATACATGTATATATATATATTTTATGTTCATATTTTTTTATTAAGAGTTTAACATGCTTTCTCCATTCATGGGGTTATTCATACATGTAATGTGTTTGAAGCCAAGTATTTTCACTACTCTTAATTAGACTGCAGTAAGAATAGTAAAATTAACCTTTTTGCAGTTCAACACTTTCCTTACTGTTGCGCTGTTTGGAGTGGGAATAGTACATTTTACCCCTCCAAAGTCGAACACTTTTCCTACTGTTGTGCTGACTAGAGTGGAAATAGTAAATTGTACCCCTCCAAAGGTCAACACTTTCCCTACTGTTGCACTTTTTGGAGTGCTAATAGTCAGTTTTACCCTTCTGCAATAGAATGTTTTCCCTACTTTTGCCCTGTTTGCAGTGAAACTGGTGCATTCAATCCTCCAAAATCCATCACTTTCCCTACTATTGCACAGACTGGAGTGGGAAGAGTAAATTTCACTGCTCCAAAGTCCAATGTGTTCCCTACTATTGCACAGATTGGCGAGGGAGGGAATAGTACCTTTTACCCCTCTGAAGTACAGGGGCACTGTTTGGAGTGGGAACAGTAAATGTAACCCCTCCAAAGTCCAACACTTTCTCTACTATTGTGTAAACTGGAGTGGGAATAGTAAATTTCCCTCTCTCCAAAGTCCAACACTTTCCCTACTGTTGCTTAGTGGAGTGGGAATAGTAAATTTCAGTCCTTCGAAGTGAGGTTAGATTTACCAAATGTGTTTTGGAGATTTTTCATTTTTTAATATTTTATATATAGTTTACATTTTCTTTTTTTATTCAATTGTTTTTATATGTTTTATGGTTTTATTGTGTATTTTTGTTATATATAGATATATAACAAAGGTTACATGGAGATTATAGATGGGTTCAGATTTTACACACACAAACCTATAGTGATCTCAATTAACTATAACTCGTGCCCCCGCCATCCACTGTTTTCTCATCAATAATTTCTCTGCAAATGTTGCAGTGAAATTATCAATGCTTTTAAAGGCTGGTAAAAGGCTTTTGTCGTTTTACAGCTCGGCATGGATGGCATTAGGTAATCCTATGCTTAAAGACTTTGCGGTAAATGTGGCAAAAGACTTTGTCCCTTTCTAGCTCGGTGTGGATGGCACTATGCTAATCTATGCTTAAAAACCGTGCTAGAAAAACATATGAAGTGAGCAGATTTAGAGTGTCACTGGTGTTGTGGGATGCTCTATATAGGAGACGCTCTCCACCTAAACTTGGGAACTACCAAGAGTTCTCTGCTTCTTTTTTTGCATAATTTATGTAGCACGCTAAGCCTGAAAGTGTATTGTTTTGATTCATATAAAAAACTTATTATAAGCTAAAATAAATATATTAATTATGTTACACTATAAATATATCTAATTACAACAATACCAACATATATATGTGTTTTTATTTTTATATAAGTATATATTTATATATAGCATTAAATATTAGTGTATTATTTAATTTACTTTTTTTAATTGATAAATTAAAATATTTTCCTTTTACTACTTTAAACTCTATTTATATTTAGAAAATCGACATTTGTGACTGTTTTTGGACAACATTTAGCATCAAAGATATTTTTCAGATATTTTTGTACTTACTATTATAACTAAAGGGGCACCAGATTGTGGTAAGCAGTATTTTTGGCACGATATTTTTGTCAACGATATTGTTTACCACAATATTGTGTCAGTGATCCCACAGAAGTCTACAGTGCATTCACCGCTAATTGTTTCAGCCTAAATGTACTAAAATAGAAGTGATGGCAAATACAACATGTATTATTTACACTGCTTTGAAAACAACAGAATTGCTTTATGAGTTCTATATCAAACACAAAGCATTAGAATAACACAAGTTAGCCTTGTTACAAGTTCAGATAGTAAATCAAATGATTCTAGGGAAAGTCCCTCTTTGAAAAACCTTTAACTTTTCTGATACTTATTGCCATCTTAGTTACAACAGTAACCTAACATTCATTTTCCAGTCTGTTTAAAAAAAAAAATAGCTCCACAGTTGTCATCTGGACCCTGCATTGTAGAGACTGTTTCATTTTTGTACACTCTACTGTAAGTCTATTAGTCACTAACTTAATGGTGGGAGTCTTTCAAAGTCTTGGTCAGTGATCTTGCTGAATCCAAGGCAGAGGCCTGGTTTGTCTACCCATGAACTTAGAACATAAGATAAGGCATTCATAATTTATCTTGTTGTCTCAACCAGCGTAGCAGCAAAGATGACATTTATTCACATATCAAACATCTGCAAAGTGACCCACTGTTCATTAATTTGTATCCCGTAAATATGCTTTATTTGAAAAAGGTTGACCCACTCCCACCAAATCATATATATTGTTGTTTCATGAGAAGGGTGAACAAGCTGCCCACGGCACACTATAAAAGGATTGTGCAATGCTCAACAAATACCCGATTCTGCAATCTGTCTAAACCATGAGTCCTCTCGTCTCCTTTGCCACAGGGCTGGGCATGTCTGTGTCAAATATTTGATCCATATTTCTTGACACCACATGCCATAGGTTTAGTGGATTCAAATAAACACTTTCTCAAAAAACAATGTAAATACGTCCATGATTACAGTTCCCAAATTTGTGCTGCGCCACTTCCTGTCTTTCATGTCAATACCGCTCTTATTTGTCAATAGTGAGAATAAACAGTTGGTATCCCACCTGCAGGGAAGAAACAGTTTTTCCTGCATGCACTCAGCTTGCTATTGCATATTTTAACTTATTTTGCCCGTCTAACTACAGAAAACCATTGACAGGTTTATTTCACATAGACTTTGCTTCAAGTGCCTACCGGTATGACACAATTATTAAAAATAGATATAGTTATTTTTTTGTTGTTTTCAAAGGGCTTCCTACAGAAAATATCTTTCATCTGCATACTTTGGCGACACAGCTTTGCAAGGGCACAGAATATCTTTTATTGTAATATTCCAGAATTTATTGAAAAAAGAAAAGTGAGTTGCAACAAAGTAGGGCCAAAGTGCACACTATTAAATTAAAGTTTCTTTGAAAGTATTTCTGTTCATTTCATCCTGTGCCCTTAGCGGTGTATATTGAAATGCATTGGCATTGTTTCTTTGTTGGTTTCAGCTGAAGTTCAGCTCCATCACTCTCCGTATGAGCGACAAGAGATAGACCAGCTGCGGGAGCAGCTGATCGGGGCATTTCGGGAGCAGATGGAGATTCGACGGAGCATGATGGAGCTCGAGAACAATCACATGGAGATACAGATGGACATCTCCCGACACCTGCTCATCATCGCTGAGTAGGTATTCGGGCAGTGGGCAAGCATATGGGCGTGTCAAATGATCTGACAGCTAGTAAAAGATGAAGGTGAGAGACTCAGAAGTCAGACCTTGGAGAAGGCAAACAAAAGTCTGAGGGTTGGATTTAGACCTGAGAATTTTCAACTCCAGGAACAGAAGAGAACAACCAAAGACAGCTACTCCCATGAATCACTGTTGACTGTGAGAGCTCATCTAAGATGTTGGAATATAACAAGAGCTATAAATAATGTGAATTCCCTATAGACAAGGAACAGCAAATTGTAAGACTAGATGCCAAGAATTGAAGGAGTGTCCACTTATTTTGAATACCTCTAGTAATACTCATGCTAGGGCTGAACCCAGTAGTTCACGCGCATTAAAATATGACAGCAAATCTTAGGACTTTGGGTCCCAGACTCTTAGAATATTAATCAGGAATGTTTGGCACAAGGATCCTGAGATTTGGTTGCCTTCAGAGTTCTAAACTCTGAATGCATTCTCACATATGGCGATTGGGCTGTAAATCCTATGACCTGTAGCCAGGACCTAAGAGGTCCATGGCATGGTGGCAAGACAAAAATGAATGGCAGCAGGGTTCCAGCTACAGCGATACAGCAGTAAACCCCAAGACCCAGGGGCCAAACACGTAGAGTTCATGTGCATGGACCTGTCTGCTAAAGATTAAGCAGGTGACCTGTTACGCAGATGTGTCGCACACTAGTTCTATTGTTTGAGATAAGCACATTCTCATGCACCTTTGCTAGTGGAGTATGTTAAACATCTATTTTGTTGGCAACATTTTTAATCCTTTTATTCCAATCCTTGGTAACTTAGTTGGGAGCAGGAGAAAACGCGCCGTGCCCGTAAGTGGAGGGAGGAGATGAGAAAGGAAACATATGGCAAGGATGACAGCGAAAAAGATTCAGATACTGGAGATGATCAATCGGACATCATGGAGCCCCAGGAGGTTACTGTAGCGAGGGAGAACATTACCGTCCTTGTGGGGGAGCAGAAGAAGCTCAGAAAGCGGAAAGTAAGTAACTAAGTCTGAGCGGACCATGGTTAAAAATGGTAAACCAGAGGTTAATTAATACGATTAGGCTGTTTTCTGCACTGCTGAAGAATGCATTTCTGAAACTGTTCAGTATGAAACTCTGACTAGGTGGTGATAGAAGTGTTGTTCAGTATTCATCAATGGAGTCACAAGCTTTATTTCTTATTTCATTGGTTTAACTGGGCAGTTCTTTATCACATAGTGTTGCTTGACTCTTTCTAATGCATGCACCATGCAAAGTCAGGTAAAATATGTGCCAAATATTTGTTCTGAAGGATAGAAATATCTAGCATTTTTGCGGTTTCCCATCCTGGTTGGAAAAAACGTTTTTTATAAATTGAAATATTATTGCTACAAGATTGAAACAAATCTTAATGATGATGGGAAATGTTCAAATTAGTTTTGAATAAGGATGAAAAGAAACAAAGAAATATATAGATAATGGTATAATGATGGATAAAATGGTTAGAAATCTTGGACAAGTCCAATGTTACAAACCACTGATGTGAGATTTAATTTTGGTGGGTTAGTACTAACTACCTTTTTAACTCTTTCCAGCATTTTGTAACACAATTCCTGTATTATGTTTCTAACCCTTTCCTGACTGGTGCTTGCTGCTCTTTCCCCAGCTGGAAATGGAGAAGAGGTTCAAGGAGATTCGGTACCAGGCTCGGCGGCTGGAGGAGGTCCTCCCACGCCGAATCAGCTCGGAGGAGCAGCGAGAGGTACTAAGCCTACTCTGCAAGGTACATGAACTAGAGATAGAGAACACAGAGATGCAGTCCAACGCCCTGCTCAAAGACAACATGATCCGTCAGAAGAACTATGTAGTGCAGCGGTTTGAACAGCACCGGGCCTTGTGCGACGAGATTATCCAACAGCAGCGGCAGATCATCGGTGGTAAGGCCTGCTGTGGGAATATATTGAAGCAGATAAAGCATGACTTGACAAGCACTCACAATGTTCCAGAAACTCTGAATTCAGTAGACTTCACCACACACTCCAAATTTTGAGTAATTTCTTGAGTAACTTGTTTCTGCTGTCAGCATGTATCAGTCTAAATGCAATTACTTATTAAGAGACCACTCCTGCTAAAAAAAACTGATGTACCTCTGACCACGCTTCTGATCTCCATTATTTTCCACCAGTTCCACCTTTGGTGAGAATAATTATTGGTATCAATAATGGCAATGCAGAAAGTGGACATCACCTAGAAGCTTTACACTCTGACCACCAAACAGCCGTAAAATGTCTATACATTTTGGGGTAGTCCTGCACCATTAACATAGGAACATCACCAGAGACATTTTATTATGGGTTACTCAAGCAAATATTATCTTGAGAGCATAAGGATGACACTCCCTTTACCTTGCAGTTAATACTTAGGAAAAATAGAGAAGCATACAGAATTAGCCTTTGTTTGTTTTATATGTGAATCATTGACTTTTCCATTTCTACATTGAGTGTGATGTACTATGTTCTGCAAGTTATTGATGCCACAGCCTCTTGGCTACCAGTTACTATGGGTATTTTTCAGGCTGTTTGCAGTAATAATGAACTTCCACTAGGGGACACCAAAATACTGCTGCCATACCTCACCTTAAATAGTGTTTATCCTGGTTGTTGCTGCTAATGATCAAAACAAAGCAGCAGAACAATGTAGTTGGAAGCAGCCGACTGTACCATATTCCTAAATATAGTTTTTAAAAAAAAACCATTTTCACTGTTACATACAGCTGTAAGCAATAATCCAACAGCAGCCATATATCAGTGTTCAATTGCCTTAAAGTCCAATAACCCATGCCAAATCAGAGCCGCACCTCTCCCCCAATCGTGTTCTATGCATTCTACATCCATTTCCAGTAACCGTGGATATGCCAGAGAACTCTTTGATCTTCTATTGTCCCCGACTGTCCCCCCTCCTCATCACGGCTGCCCTTCCGGGGCCGTGGCCCCCTGCTCAGTATCAGTGCGTTGCGTGCCACCGGGCGTGCCCTGTGTTTGTGACTCTGTGCTTCTGTTATTCCGTTGCCCGGTCTCTGTATGCCCAGGCCTCGAGATCCTCTAGTAGTTTTTTGTCCACGCCTACTTCTTCTCAAATGTACCTCTTCTGCTAGCGTCCATTCTACTGTGTCCCTTTACCACAATGTGACAGAGAGAGTTCTGTCGCCCAACCATCCCATAGCTACACATCTTTTAGCAAGTACTAATGCGAGTTGTAAAAACTTCCACTGCGTTTTCTTTCTCCGGGGTTGCTTTATTATACTCAGCAGGCACTGCTCTGGGCCATCCTTCAGAGCTGTGCCCATCACCGTGCTTAATGTTATCATTGTCGCCATTCAGAAAGCTCACAGTCTGGGACACAGCCAAGCCAAGTGCAAGGAGATTCCATCCAGCCCACACCTTGTGGAAGCTGCAGTTCTGTCCCTCTACATTCTGGTTAGTTTAATGAGTTTGGTAAACATAATAAAAATGTGTCACCTTGAATCTGCCATTACACGAGACAGTTTTAACCAGTGCACATGTCGTCTGCCACTCTTTGTCTGTCACAGGGTCCCCCAACTCACCCATCCAGGCCTGTCAGGCCTTGGAGATAATCCCTGCTCTATCCTTCTTAAGTGCTTTGTAAAACAGAGAGACTAAGTGGGGGCCGAGGCCTGCAGCCAGCACCACCTGCAATGTCTCCATCTGTCACTGCATCTCCAGGAATCCTGTCCAAATCTCCTGTGTCGTTCTTGCAAGTTTAGCATAGTGCAAAACCTGACTGCTCCCCATAGAGAACGCCTCACAGGCATCTGAAAAAGTAAGCAATCGCTCTTCATAATGTATGTCCCCCACTGTTTCACAGCCTCCCGCTCTCAAATGCACAATTGACATGTCCACCCGGATAATCTGAATGGCAGCCACGTCCCGTGCAAGCGTGTGCAGCGGGTTCTGGATTATTTAGAGGCATCAGGATAGGAAGACCATTTTCACCACTGCTATCCATCCCCCTACTGAGAGCAGCTGCATTTTCCAAATCCGGGTAGACCGTGTCATGCCTCCTAGCATCCTCTTAATAACGGCGTTGTCCCTCCAAGGTGTGTGCCACCATAATTCCCTGTACTTAAAAGTATCTGTCTCCCGCTGCAATACTAGCCCACGCTGTTCACCCCCAAGGGTGGCAGGCAGTGCCCGCAGCGGGCACAACAACGACCTATGCCTGTTGCTCTAGAGATCAGCTGCGGCACTGAAGTTGTTCAGCTGAAACAGCAAGTGTGGTACAGCCTCCTCAGATAGTAAAGGACATCTTCTGAATATAGAGATATCAGGTGTACCGAATCCCTGATTGCGATGCCAAAATCTCTCAGGTACCTCCTACGTTTTATAGCCAACAGCTCAAGCGCAAGGGTGAATAACAATGGGGATAGAGGGCATCCCTGGTGTGTACTGCGTTCCATCACCCAGTCCCTGGAAACCACTCTGCCAACTCTTGACTCTGGCACCAAGTGTGCTATACAGGAGCTGCACTCAGCCACAGACATTTGGTACAAAACCCATCTGTTGCAAAACCTGCATCAGGTACATCTTGTCCAGCAATTCAAACGTAATGCCTATCCATGCCAGCACAAGGTCCTCCCAGCTATGGTCTACTGAATGCAGAGCATGTGTAAGCCTTCTCAGATTCATAGTGGTGCTACGACCAGGTATAAAGGCACGTTGGTTGTAATGAATCAGGGTTCTTACCACTCCACGCAGCATTTCAACCTGGATCTTACACAGCACCTTTGTATCTACATTAAGCAAAGTATTGGGTCTGTTTAAGGAAGGGTCCACTACATCACTCCCCGGTTTGGGCACCATGTCAATCACTCCTTCCAGCAAGGTAGGGCGTAGCGTTCCTCGCCCTTTAGCTTACCTGTACATCTCAAGCAGTGGCTCTGCCAGTTGTGCTGCGAAGGCCTGATGATCAAACTCGACGGGAAAGCCATCGCTCCCTGGCGTCTTGCCTCTAGTCATCTTCCCCAGCGCCTCTTTTAGCTCCTCAGGTGAAATCTCTGTCCCAAGCTCTCCCCAGAGTGCCAGCAAGACCAAAGGGAGCTCCACCTCTGCCAGATATGCGGTTATGTAATCTCAGTCAGCCGGTTGACTCTCGTCATACAACCCCATCAGGTGGTCTCTAAGTGTAGTGTTAATAGCCACTTGAGATGTCACAGTAGTCCCGTCCATTCAACTCAGTGCCATGATAGGGGGCATGTCCATTTCCAATTTCAGTAGCCAAGCTAGGAGCTTGCTGGGCTTCTTGCCTTCCCGGTGCAGCCTCTGTCTGTACTCCCTGTGTGTGAACCTGTCTAGGCATTCCCACGTGTCCCCAAACTGCTGACTGAGGGTCACCAGCTCCATCCACTCCTCTCGAGCATCATCCTCCTGCCTCTGTGCTTATGTTATTCTACCTTCCAACACTCCCAACTACCCCTGCAGCTACCTCCGGAGGCCACACATTTTGCTCATACATAGCCCCCTCATGACAGCTTTCAGCTCTTCCCACTGTACTAATAATCCCAATTATCTTTCATGTGGGTGCTCAGTGCTTAACCCAGCAATGCCCTACATGCAGTGTCAAGAAGGGTGTCAGGTGGCACTCTACAGTCAGGGAGCCTATAGTGTGAACTGGACATACATAGGTCAAGCCGAAGAGGGGAATGGTCTTTGAAATATCTCCCCAGATATGTGGCTGTCTGTACCCCAGTGTTCATTGATGCTGTTCCCAGAACACGATCCAGTCTGCTATATGTGCCGTCTGTAGGAGAGTAGCAGGAGTATTCCTTTTTGGCTGGGTACATTGCTCTCCAAATAACCCCCTTGGCTGCTGGGTATGAGTGATCCATTCCTCCAGAAAGCGTTCAGCTAAATCACCCTCTGCTCTCTCCAGGAAGCCCAACAGGTGCAAATTGTTCCTGTGCGACCAACCCTCAGCATCTTTGGCTCTACTTTCCAGTGTCTTGATGGCTGCTGTTAGGTGGGTCACTTGATCATTGAGCATCGTCACTTCTTGACCCAGGCCAGTGAGGGTGCGTTTCACATTTGTTACCCTGTCTACAACTTTACGCAAGTCTGTGCACAAGAGGCCAACCTCTATAGTAACTGCATTCATCTTCCCCTTAGCACAGTGCATGAGCCATGGATGGCCTCAACAAAGGCTGCCTTGGACGGGTCCTCATCCTGCTCAATCTGCCGAGGCCCTGTCTGTTTTGTACTCCTAGTGGTGGAGCCCTGTGGCTTTGCATACTGCATAATGGTGTTACTCTGCTGGCTTTGCCCATGCTGTGCCAGGTCCCCCACCCAATGGGGTCCCACAGATTATGCGCCAAAGGCTGTGGAATGGAGGGAGAGGTGCCCCATGGCCAACCGCTGTCCGTATATCGCAGTCCTCACAGCTATGCTAGCCACAGACCCTGAAGAGACATTCCCTGCAGGGCAGCTCTCCCTCCAAGGTGCTCCCTCAGCAAACTCTCGCAGCAAGATGAACTGTGCCTCCGTTGATGGCAGGCGGCCACTCACCTGTGACTCCTAACACCGGTGACTCTGACCCCTCTGTCCAGGATCAGGGACAGGTATGTCCTCCGTCGCTCTCCACTCCAATGCCGATCAGCAGGTCGTGAAGTCTGATCAGCTGTGACCGGCTCCCCTCTCTTTTATAGTTTCACTGCCAATGTATTTGGGCCTGGCTGAACCTTCAGCAGGCCATCTGCTCTCGTCCTGGGCCCCTGGTCAATGCACTGTGACCAATCTATGTGTTAGAAAGGGAGGAGGGTCCGCTTGCCACCAGACAAGCAGCTCTCCTTAAATCGCGGGCCGCGTGTCCCCCAGCCAAAGCTGGCCCTCAGGAGCCCTGTTCCGGATGGCGAACCATCTCTGCCTCGCTCTCCTGACCGCTCCCTCCTCGTGGTCACAGGATGCAGGATGGCCCCGCTGCCAGCAGGTCCTGCGTCACCTCTGTTGCCCAGCACTCAGGGCCGGCTCTAGGGCAGTGCGACCGGTGCCACCGCACCGGGTGCTGACTCTTCGAGTGGGCGCCTGTTTGGAAGAATTTTATGGTGTTAAAAGCACCTGCTGCTGCATTGCTGGCCTCCGCAATTTTCATGCAAAAATAAACATGTCAAGATAACACAGTGATTAATTATCTCCCTGGAAATAGAAGGAGTTTTGTCTAGTGGAAGTCTTAACTCATTTTATGTTTAGCACATAGTGTTAAGATGTCTGCTGCAAAGAACCATGCACATCACAAAGTGCATATATTTTAAATAGGTTAGTGCTTTTGTCAGAGAGATCCTTTTGTTACTACTAAAATCCTAACATGGAACAGTGAGCTAATAACTGTCATCAAAGAGCTGCATGCAAACTGCAAGGTATAGATTAGAGAATTATGATTTTTTTCCTCGGTCTTTCATTATTATAATGTTTTAAAAAGGGTTCATTTTGTTTAAAAACAAAACGTATTATTGAATGTAACCCCCAACCATGGGGTTATGTTTTAAATTCGGAGTCTGTGCTTTTCCATCCCAAGCACTCTTAAACTATACAGTCTACCAGTATGGATGACATGTGACTCACCTTGTTGTCTTCTGGTTTATGTAACATTTCCTATAACCTATTTTACACACATATGATTGATTGTCTGGTATAGGAAGCGCAGAGAGAGTGTTTATGGAGACTTGACGGGGCACTGTTAAAGGGTGGTAGTGAGGGAGTCTACGGGGGCGCCAAAAAACACTGTCGCACAGGGCGCCACCAGTGCTAAAGCCGGCCCTGCCAGCACCTGAGGCCCTTGTGCAGACTCCAGGCCCACCAAAGGTCCTTGACAAGCCTTGGCATCACAGAGCATTACCTGCCACCACTGCAAGGATGTTGCGTCATTCAACGGAGCTCCTATTAATCAGCTGGGGCACCGTACTGTAGACAACAAACAATCTGGCTCATACGGGCAGAATTAGGACAGATGTTTACTTGGGACAGTGGAGCAGGGGCTCAATGCATCTGATCGGCCATCTTGTCAGGTATATATTGGTACAGTAACAGAATTCAATAACTAGACTACCTTCTGTTATAAATATTGTGTCCTAAAAATGGGTCGCAATAGATTGTCCTTTTGGAGTTGATAATAGACTATATATTTATGTAAATTATATTTAGGACACAATGTTTATCTCAGGCACTATTTTATTATATGATATTCTGATGCAAGTAGGGCACGTACATAGCTTTGCCTCGTCTTGTGCCATAGCTTCTTCAGATCTCCAGTTCCCTCTCACAACTGACTGAGGAAAACTAGTCCATGTGTCCTAAATTCATAGTGATGGGTCATTAGGGATGACGACGCCTCTGGCTATTGTAATAGTATAATGGCTCAGCTAAATCTCTTCACTGTTTGAAACTCCATTTCCTTAAATCTCTCTCAGTATTGAACATCATCCTCTAAATTGTGATAAGACATGAAAAGGTACAGACTGTCATGCCTTTCTGCCTATAGTTCTGCTCTTAAGGCAGGTCAGGTTTGCTACTCTGCCAGATGAAAAATATAATGTGTTTATTATTTAAAAAAAGTTTCTTTCAATATTGTTCGTGTGCTGAAAGTTGTTATAGAGTTATTAGATCTGTGGAAATAACTCTTCAGTGATACACTGGACTATACGTCTTTCTCTTTGATATCCTGACTCTACGCTGCTGCTGGACCCTCTAAATCTCAATGGCCCTTCTGAGCTCTGTGATTTAATTTCATACATATCATCTATATCACATTTCGTTATATGCCTTCCATCCTAGGCAGTTTAATCGAAAATACACTTAACAGTATGTGGTGAAATGATTAGTTGTCATTTTTAGGTAACTCAGGGGCATATTATCAAGAAACGGCGTTAAAATTATCGCAGCTTTAGCGGCAGAAAACTGCCGCTAAAGCTGCGATAATGGGCTTGATAATATGCCCTTGAGAATTCCCATAGAAGCCCATGTTCTGGTGTCTACATGGGCTTCTATTGGAATTCTCTGCGGCATATTATCAAGCCCATTATCGCCGCTTTAGCTGCAGTTTTCTGCCGCTAAAGCGGCGATAATTTTAACGCGGTGCTTGATAATATGCCCCAAAGTCACCCAAAACCCTGCAACCCAAATTGTGACAGTTTTTAAATACCCCACTCAAACTTTGCAAATGTCATGGGGGCATATCAGCGACAACCGGCAATAATTATCGCTAATCGCACTTAGCGCTAGGATAATTATCGCCGGCTAGCGTGGATTTTTATCGCTGAGATAGCGTGCTATTAGCAACGCTTATCTCAAAAGAGATAAAAATCCTAGCGCTAACTGCCTAACGTGAGATTATCACTGGAAACCCAGCGATAATCTCAGGAAATGTGGCGTTTGCTTGTTGATATGGACTCACAAACTTAGCCATGATATCCACCCTCCATAGGATATCATGGCTAAGTCAGTCCTGAAGCAGACGTAAGGAAAGTAGCAATAACAGGGGTTATCGCTACTTTTCCTGCCGCTATGCTTCATAGCGTGGAGCTTGATGATAGGAGAAATGTCGCTTAGCGACATTTCTCCTGTCATGTTAGGTCAGGAACGCCCACTTTGCATCTCATTAGAGATGCAAAGCTGGGCGTTAAGATTTTGTGCGCTAATGCAAGGTTTCACGCGTTAGCGTGACCTTGCTAATTAGGTGATAAAATTATCGCCGCTTTTCGGCCGAAAACGGCCGCAAAAGCGGCGATGATTTTCTATCGCCTCGTTGCTGATATGCCCCATGGTGTACTTAAGTTACAATGTATTGATTCTTTAAGGGTGTGTAACCACTTTCTCAATTACTTTTCACATGTGGGACACAATAAATGCTTCGCTTGCAAGTAGTTCCATATAATATGTTCCAATTTAAACAGCTCAAAATTCTCCAAAACCGAACTCCACCACAAAACATATTTCTCCTTACCAAGATCAACATCTTAAGAGTGATAAGCCCGGACACACACACAGATTTCTTTTAGTAGCACAATTGTTTTCTTTGATTTTGTTACCCTCGATATCGACTTTGTAATCAATATTTTTTCTGTATTTAAATAGCTCCAAAGCCACTTCCCTAAAAGAATATCACTTACTACACATTGGAAACCTAGCTACACATGTCTTAATAAAGCACAAGATCACATGTGACACGAACAGCAACCACTCGCGTTCTGTTGGTTTACACTGTTCCAGTGTTTTCACAATAGAATTTTTATGTGAACGCAATCTCAGTTATGCGATGGATCGTAATGAGGTAATCGCGGGCTGTTTGTTAACAGGTGTACCATGAAATGCTGTAAATTGCAGAAGATTCAATCAGTGTAATTGAAATATTGCAAGGAGCTAGCTGCCTCCTAAATATTGATGATGCAACATTTTTATGAATCTTTGCAACAAGCCCCCTGGTGCTTTGCCAGATTGGCGCATCTGACACAATACATTCTTCTGGCCAGTTCATATTGCAGGTGCAGTGCAGAAATAGTGCTGTAATGCAACCTGAACAAAGGCACAATAATCCCCCTGCAGGACAACAGATCCATGACATTTATAATATAACTAAATTCTAGTGTATAGAACCTGTAATTGTTTTGCCAGCTCAGAACATTTCTTCCTTTCTATCGGCACCTCCTGCATCCTCATCATCACATTCCTAGCTCCATCTCTCCCATAATTAACCATGGTCTCACTACCAAATAGATTGACTTTTTTACCTTCAGGGATTTTGGCTTTCTGCAGCACATTATTCAAATTGATGTGGAGGAGGGGTTCAATCCATAATGGCAGGCAACCCATCAACCACAATCCCAGAATGAGGAGCCTGGAATCACTACATTGACCACAGCTCCCGCTCAGTCCCATCATGCCCCACATTCATTAGACACAGACAAGGTTTTAGGAGCAGAATCTTTTCCCTGAAATAATTTTTCTTACTGTGATGAAAAATATGATACACCTGCATCCTAAAGGGCAGGATTCTGATCTTGCAAATTCCTGAATGTTTTATCCAGTACAACTGAATTGATAGAAAGGGAAAATAGGCATTTTAGTTAAACCTAATGATGAGCTTGGAAATACATTTGAATTTAATTAAAGATGTCTCTAAGATGCTAGACAATAAATGCAGGATTCCCTCTGATAGATAAATAGTTGTTCCCCCTCTCTCCACCCAGTTATTTGAGGCTATGTAACTATAGAGAATGGAGGAGCCCTGTGGCGATGTCCACCACAACACCAGGCAACACCAGGCAAGATGGCGGGAAAAGGTTATCTGTCCCTAAAGTTGTTAAACTCTCATTCCATTATGATCTGATGCACCCTGTAGATGTTGGAATTAGTGATGTCCCTTTAAAGGAAGCTCACTGAGTTACGCAGAGAAGGGTTTGGTCACAGGTTTTTATTGAATATTGAGACTTGGGGAACTAGATCCTGAGTACCACCCACAACCAGGCCAGGAACACTGAGGAAAACCCAGGGACTTTGGAACTACCACTGGGCAGTGACCAATGTTCAAGTCTTCATATTGCACAGAAGAGGTTTAGCACAGAGTCCGAGACTCATTTGTGGGAACATTCTTTTTCATTTGTCTATGGACGAAGTCTTGACGCAAGGCTAGGCTAAAGTTGCTGTGACTATGTTTGTATCTATTATCTTGATCAAAACATACTACAGACATTCATCTGAGACTGCCAAATTACCAGACAGATATAGATTGGTTCACAACTATTATTGAATAGAAAAAGGAGTAATAGATACGTTTACGCTTTCGTAAGCAAGAAACATAAACCTGGCAAATACCAGTCTAAAGCTTCCCCTGCCTCTCCAAACAATGCTGAGCACGAAACTGATTTTAATTATGAACTGGTAAAGCAACAAAATCACCCAGTACAGGCAATAAACTCATCCAATTCGAAGGTCTCTTGGCTCTGGTCAGTAGAGAATCAGGGTTTCAAGTTAGAGAACTTCTACTACAAAAAACTTCATAGGACTTTCAGTTCCCTGCTCTGAGTTGGTAGGTGAAGAGGCTCATGACAGTCTAGTTTTGCAACTGGTTACACCTTAAGAGATGGTGTTAGGCTTCTACTCATAGTACTACCAGAATATCAAGTTTTTGACATCATCGTACAAAAATACTGACTGCAGAAAATCTACTTCCACTGTATCTTCAGGTTGAGTACGTGTAGGCAAGCAGGGCCAGCATTAGAGCAGTGCGACCGGTGCAGCCGCACTGGGCGCTGACCTGTGGAGTGGGAGCTGACCTCAAAAGGGGGGGGGGAGTATATTTAGCAATAACTTATGATTAGAGAGTTGAGGGGCACTTTTGCCTGGTGGTAGTGGGGGAATCCGAGGAGGCGGTCATGGGGTGTGAGGGTACCAGAAATGATTGTCGCACCAGGTGCCACCTGCGTTAGCCCTGTAGGCAAAGATAGATTTCCCATTCTTAACTCCACCCACCTCTACCTATCTTGAAAATGTATATGTCATTAGAATACTTGAATCTTCAAGATTTGTACAAGTGGAGTTATAAACAGTAAATATATTCTTATGATGGTTAGGGGTAGTCAATATTCTGGAGTTGATATTTTTATAGATCATTAGTTGTGACCTTGGTATTCGGACACACGACCCCTCTCCTTTAGGGGCTTCATAGTGCTAAAGCTGTTATGAGAATACTTATGGACCAAAATCACTGCGAGACATATCTTCCAGTTAAAGATTTCAAGATGTTCCTCTAAACCCAGATGAATTCTGGAATCCATCAGGAAGAGGGACTGTTGAATATTTGTTTTTCCTGCTCCATGTTGAGATTAGGAGATAGACTCTCGGTTTGTATTCCAGACACTGTAAAGTATGACTAGCTTTGATTGCTTGAAGTCACCAACCTTCTGTTAGCATTCCTTTTCTGCTTTCAAATCCGTAGTTTTCCATACAATCAGGTATGTTCAGGTAGAGATGGGAAGATAGTTTCACAAACTTTAGATTTCATGTTCTGTGTTGCCACCAAAAAAAGAAAAGCACAAAGCAATATTCTAGAAGTCAAGTTAAACATTCTGTCTCTTTGATATTTCCTCTAGTCAATAAATGTAAGCCAAGTGTGATCTATACTAACCCTATACTCGTTATGTTCTATCTCTGCAAGTCAGGAGGACTCAGTCAAAGAAACTCTGCTAGTTACCAATAGATTGCTGGTGGGCAACTTAACCCAACCAGAAGACACCCTCACCTGATGTTACTCTGCCCCATTTGAGTAATCCCTGAATTCAAAAGTAACAAACACTTCTTTTCTCAACTGAGAGTTTCCTTCCAGGCATGTAGTTGTGAAGCAGGTCACGCACTATCCAGTGTTCTGCATTATTGGCACGCAGGATCTCTAGACCAGGAGATGCCATCCTCCTTCAACGGAAACCGTGATTCCCCTACCACTTTTATCCTCCCCGTCTAGCTCTCAAGATCGTGGTCGTATTTTGCATCAGTTCACTTGGCTCCTGATTTTGCTGGTTCAGTTTTGAATAAACTAACACTCGTTCTCACATCTAATAAATGGGGTGAGGATTCATGTTTTCATGTTCAATTCAAAGAGGGCCTCCTATCAGAGAGATGATCAGATTCGTCACCCTTCTACTTAAGTGCTGAGTTTGAGTGCCTGGAATGTCTAATTTTACATCTGAAGCTTTTTGACAAAAACCTTAAACTAATTCAGGTAACTAGAAAATACATCACCATGAAACGAAACCATAATAAGGTATGTGGCTCTGCTTTTGCCACTGGCACCTAGACAGTGATATTAATCTCTCATTCCCTGTTGATTCTTCTGATGCCTGTCTTCCAGTCCTTTACTCACACAAGGATTAGGAGGAGGATGTAGCCTTACGGCTAAAGTGGTGGACCTCGAAGCTGGGGAACCGGGTTCGAGTCTCAGCAACAACGCTAAAACATTCTGTGATTCTAGGCAAATCACTTAATCTTCCCGTGCCTAACAAAAATGAACGTGTCCTTCTGTAGCCAAACTGGTGCGTAAAGCACTCTGATACCCGATTTCTCGGGTCTAGTTTGTGCTATATAAAACTCTAAAAAAATGATGGCGGATTTGGCAAATATGGAAGCAATTACTATTTCTTACACAGATAAGTCACTCAAGGGATGTCTTGGTGTCTTCCCTCTTAATAAAAAACTTCCTCTTGTTTGAAACCTCAACATATTTTCAAAGACATATGTTCCTGGGCCATTGAAGCTCATAGCCTTTTATAATATTAGCTAAGCCATCTTGAAAATTTAACAGCATATTTATCAAAAAGTCATGCAACGCAACACAGGAAGACAATCTCCTGCACTGCGTTGTGTGACAGGGAAAGAGAAGAAATGCACCATATCTACGAAGATATGATGCATTCCTGCTCTCTCCCTGCGCTGGCGCACTGAGTGCTGCCTATCTCCAATGGAGGCACCCGTGTGCCATGGTACAAGTGTGCCTGTGTTACAAGCAGGATTGTCTTTGTGCGTGAAGGAAAAACCTCCTGCATCAAAACAATACCTTGAGGCATTTTCCTCTTTCTACATCTGCTGCAGAATTCAGCACATGTGGAAAGAGGAAAAATCAAGGAGAAATAAATATATTTATCCTCGTTGCACCTCTATTGGGAAGGCACACCATTCTGATGCAACCCCACGTTTACCAACCTTAGTAAATCTGGAATTGCATCAAAAGTCATGGGTTGATGCATGGGAAAGCCCATGTAACCCCTTACCAGTGTAGAGTAATGAAGGAAGCATTTTGCACTGTCTTGCATTACTCTGGATTCACTATGTCATGCAGAGGGGCTTGCCACTGAGGGGCTTGTGTTGCCTTGTGTCACCTTGCATGACCAAAGGGCAATGCAAGCCCTTTATAAATCTGGGCCTAATTTTCTAGTGGTTATCACTTCCGGCCACAGAATATTTCAGCTGCAGGGAGCCTGGCATAGAAGCCATATGCTGTGCATTACCCACCCATTTCATGAGTTTCCATGTTTACTAAAATAAGTTTAAGGAGTTTCATAGGTGAACTTCTGTGTTTCACGTATTTATGAATCCTGCTCCCAGGAAAGGCACAAAACCTCTCTATTCACTGTGACCTCATTTATTTAATCATGAAATGCCATTTCCATCACTTCCACCTCCCTCAGAAAGGCTTTCGTACTCATGCAGTAAGATAAGATTAGCTTTTATTGATTCTCAGATTCATGTCTCAATGAATGCAATCTGCAGACCCTCCTTCAGGGCCACTCTCCGTGCTCTTCACAAGCACTACTTCTTGCATGCTAGAACTGGAGAAGTTTTATAGTTTGGTCAAGCCAGATTGAACAACTATTTCAACTGGATTGAGTCCAGACTTCACCTTCTTCCTCATTCTGTATTTTGTGCTTCATAATCTTCATATCTTTAACAAAAGGGTATGCAGTTCCTAATAATAACGTAGTGTGTGTTAGAATCACTAGGTCCCAGGGTGATGGTGTGAACACGGTCTAGTTAAGCGGAGTAAAAGGTACTCCTACTGGAAATGAAGACCCTCACACACCCAACAAGCGGGTGTCTTGCTTCATCACCGGGTCTTTGCTCCTTATCGGGCCGGCGGTGCAATGCCCGATCAGGCACCCCAAGGGGGCCTTCCTATCGGAGATCTTTATTTCCAAACGCCGGTGAGTGAGGTGTGTGGGGAAAACAGTTAGTTGATATAACTAGTGTAGGTGCAAGTGGAGTGAAAGGTAAGTGTACTAAAACAGGGTAGGTGATCCACTTCAAACTAATTTAATAAAGTATGGTCACCACCCTGATTAAAAACAATCTGCACATCTCTCACCATTAGGTGTATGAGTGATATGTGCTACAACAATAATAAAAAAGGTCAACATGTTTCTTGCCTGGATATTAATTAAATGGCAATTCTTCAGGACCAATGGATACGGCTACCTGCACCTTTTTGGTGGTGGCCACAACCTCTAAGAGGTGTCAATGGTAGCCACACGTACAGCACCCTAAAAACGTGTGGTGCCGTGTAAATCAAGAACACACAACCTGTGAAGAAAAACACACAATTATTGAAAAAAACATTGTTATTGTACATCAGTTCGAGGCATCTGATTCAATTAAAGTTACGTATTATGTCAAACCAGAAACCGTGGCATGCGTCGAATGTGAGCATGTATTAAAAGGACTTTGTCGAGGCAAACAGCAGAATCTTATAGGAGGACTTAATCTATATTTCTTAGAAGGCATGGTACTCTTGGTTATATACAAAACTCACCCCATTAGGCTGTGGAGATAATGTGGTCAGGGTAGGAACACACTAATTGTTAGTGTCCTAAAGAGGAGGAAGAAAAGTAAAAAACAAACAACAAGTGCGTCAGGAAAATCCGTGTCAATTGCACTCAAAATAAGATGGACAACCCATATGGTAATTATTCTCATGGGGAACAACAGCGTATAAAGTTGTTTGATGCAGATAAAGATACATGTAAAACAAACTCCCCGGAGCACTCTGGTAGATGCTTACTACAGTTTATGACATATACTTTGAAAATGTTGAAACAGTGCCCGCTCAGTGCTGATAGCGCGGGTGCAATCCCTGTCAGTGCTCCTTATATCGCATCCCCCATGTATGGGACTCGAAACGTGGCAGCACTGGTCTTAGCGTGTTGCCAGAAGGCGTACAGGGGTTGTGGCAGTCAGTTAATCAAAAGACTTGCACACGCAGTTGGTGATAGAAAAATAAGGATGGACTCATCCCAGCGCGAGGCACGAAAGCGCTGGGGAGACCGCCGTGAGCAGAGATTGTACATGCTGTCTACGAACAGTATCGCCTCTAAAGCGTGGTGAACATAATCTTCATATCACAGGCCTGAAGGGCTTGGATGCATCAGTAAGTGAAAGTTATTCACCTTAGTAACTTCTCTTCTTTAACCTTACAGCCCCATCACTTTTTACAAATCCCCCACTCTGCCTTTTGCTATAAACTGGCCTCTTTCCTGCACTTCAAAGAGGACAGAGCTTACAAGAATCATGACAGGGACAATAGGGCCGTGTCCGCATAAGGGCGAGGCTTTCTACTGCCGGGCTTCTGTGCTTTCTTTTTCTCCTCTGATTGTGCTAAGCTCCCTGCCCCAGAAGTCCAATAGGAACAAGCCCCCAAGTATGATGATGGGACCATAGAACCAAAAACAGTTTCACGATGAGTAATTTATAGATTATTAAAAATAAAATTTGGTCTGATTTTAGAGAGTGAAATATGTAATTACTTCCCAAATTTGGATCCACTGCCTTTTCCAGCCAGAGGGACCGTCTCTAGGTATCTGACCATGTTTGTAAATCTTCCATGTAGATCACAATCTGGCTGTACCGCACCACCTGGAGATGCTGTATGAGATCTACCTGCGGGAGCTTGAAGATGGAAGCCTTGACCGAATCACCATCATCAATCGAGTTGCCATCAAAGCTCTGAAGGTACTATTCATGAAAAACACGTAAACTAATTATCTGAATGGAAGTATATGCCCTAAATGAATATGCTAAAGGTGCTGTCAGAGGCTCCCGAACCTATTGGGTGATCAGTAGATTTCCCATCAGTTCAGTGACTCTGAGAGGCCCATCTTCAGCAATGAGCCAGAGTTCTGTAATCCACGCCCTAATTGGTTATCGAATTTTTACTACTCACAGTGGTTTATTTTCCTCAAGCCAGCGAAAAGCATTTTTCTAAGCTCAGCACTTTGATTTGTAGAGTGGACTTTCTGTGAAGTTTCGTGAAGCTAAAATAGAGCTGCTAGTAATGAAAAAGGTAACGATCAAGAGGCAGCACTGTCTTGACCGGTGATACACTGAGTTTTGAGTTATCTGTGATGTGCTTGAAGGAGGTCTGGGATCTACAGCACTGTTTGCCACTAGAATCAGGAGAGGGTGGTGGTGTGCAAAGTTAATGCATCTAAAACAGTTGGGGGTATATTTACAAGGGCTTTATCTCCGTTTTTTGGCTTATAAAGCCAAAAAAGCGGAGATAAAACCAGCGCCCTATTTACAAGAGGGTGCTAACATGCATAATCGCATGTTAGCACCCTTTTTCCCAACGGCTCACTTTGCATCTCCAATGAGATGCAAAGTGGGAGTTACTGGGCGTGCCCAAGATGGACTACCTTGCAAATATCGCTGATGTTTACATCGCGATATTTACAAGGCAGCCCACATGATTTTAGCACACATTAGATTTTGGCGAAAACGTCCGTTTTCGCCAAAACCTAACGTCTGCTAAAATCCTGAATTAGCCATCCCTAACATAGGGGGTGGATTATGCTGATACGACCCTGTGGGTCGTATCAGCAAGGTTATTGCCCTTTTGCAAGGAACATCACTGGAAAACCGGCGATGTTTCCTTCAAAAGGGTGATAACCTCGCTATCTCTGGAATTTTTATCGCCCTGGAGTAATGCGTTGTTAATAACGCGCTACCAGGGCGATAAATATCAGAGATAGCCTGCGACAATATAGTTATCGCTAAGCACGGCCAGTGATAATTATCGCTGGCCGTTGTTAATATGCTACCAAACATAAGGATCCACCTCTGGAAGAAAACAAATAACCTGGGTTCAGAAAACACTAGGGTAGTGAAGTGTGCGTGTCCCACTTTGGTTGGACACACACTAGGTTGTTTAAATACCCCTCACACACCAAGAATGACCCATGGTGTCATGCTTCATCATAGGGGTCTTCCCGCCCCGCTGCGGGATGGGGCGTGCTACGACCTGCGACTATGCGGGAGCACTGATGATAAAGTGCTATGTGTGATGCAAAGGGGGGTCTGAGGTGAATGTAAATGTGAGTTAAAAAGGACCTGGCCCCTTAAGACAACAAACTTTAATATGTCAAGGGGGGGCGGGTGCTAGTAAAAAGGTGGTGCGGAGATTCCCTATGTAATGTGTGGTTACTCCTAATATGTCAACATGTTTCGATGCGAAAGCATCTTCATCAAGACAGGGCTAAGATCCCTCCTAAAAAGCGTGTACTTATTTAATGACTATTAACATATAAGTGAAGATGCAAATTATGATGCATTAATATACGATACCTAATAGTATACTTGTATATTCTGAAAAAGAAAAAGAAAAAATGGACGTGTTTAGTGTCCCAGGAAGCAAAAACATGGTACCTGCAAACATAAGTAGTGCGCCACAAATGTGACCAAACGTGATTGTTAGCCATAAGTCTAATATTGCAGGAAAAAAGTGCAGTGACCTGTAAGAAATAGAGACAATACATGACACTACACACAAAGAACAGAAAACACACACTCTAAGAATTGCGTGAACTAATCTCTAGTGATCAAGATGGACACAGTGGTAAAAAAAAACAATACATACTTATATGTATGTGAGGATTCTGCCTCATGAACTTTGAGAACGGGTGGAAAAGTCAAGGAGCCTCAATGCTAAATGGGGAAAGCAAAGAGGAAACGGAGAAGGAGAAATGGCTGTTACCTTCAAAACGCTGCTCGTATTATGAAAGGTTGCGTCGGCATCCCCGAACGGCTGTGCCGTACTTACGTGCCCTTGCATAGACTTTTGCTCAATGTACGTCAATCCCGCGGTTCCACTGATATGCGGGGCTTTGCGGGCTGTGCTTCTTTTACAATGAGCCAGTAATCGCTAAATTAGGTAGAACTCGTTACACCTGGGTCATGGTAGTGACTTCCGGGTGGAACCTGTCGAAAGGCTAGACCGTGGAAAGCCCTCGGAAAACCGAAAGTGAGGAATAATCGTAAACACAAATACGTGGAAAGCAGTGTGAGCTATCAAAAATACGATAAAATAATCCGGTGAAGATGGAACATTGTATTAGAATGGCAAAGCTGATATTTGGTTTTATTGTATGCTGAGAAATCTCAAGCGCTAACTCCCTAAGTTGCGGGCGTGTGCACGCGCAGGTTTAGAACACGTGTCACACCACTGCGTAACACATTGGCCAAATGGTATGCTCTAACAAAAGGTAAAAAAGGGGGGGTAGCGGAGAAAAGCCATGCTGAAACCTCCTGATATATAGGATAAATACAAATACAGGGATTTCTCAAAAGAAATAGTCTTAAAGATAAGTATGGAAAACGGGGCCATTAGCTCTCCATGTCTGGTGGGTTACATAGAGCCTCCTGATATAGAGGATGAATATAGTGAGTCTCAAAAAGAATGGTCAATATTAAATCTTAAAGGTTTATTTGAAAAACGGGGACATCAGCTATCACTGTCAGGTGGGTTACATAGAATTACTCAAAGGAACCTTCCCAGAGAGTGCTGTACATTGATAAAAATAAATGGAAAAAATAAAATTAAAAAAATGTAAATGGATGGCTAAAAAAGGGGAAACAGGAAGGGGTGCTTTACTGGGGGGTCTCAACATTGATCATTGCAGATTCTGCTTCAAAGAAACATACCAATAGCAGTCCGACATGCATCAGATGACACATGTGGGAAAATGATGGTGCTAGGTCAACTGTGACCACGGTATCTCATCATTCAGGCCCATCAAGTGTGTGCTCAGACGGAACACCCAGCGTTGCTCTTTTTCAAACAGACCAACCTCGGTGTTCAATTGTTCTATGATTGTCCATCTGAGGTCTTCAACCCCATGGTTCATAGTTAAGAAGTGGGTTGCCATTTTAGTCCTACTCTTTTTGCAGCGAATATTGCTCTTATGCTCGCCGATCCGTATCTTCACTTGTCTAGTGGTCATACCCACATATTCCATCTTACAAGGGCAAGTAATGAGATACACAACATTCTTGCTGTTGCAATTAGTGAATTTTCTTTGCTCCCAGGAAGTACCGTTGGCAAAAGTGATTTGGATACTTTTTTTGGTGAGTGTGCATGTACTGCACATTCCACATGGATAATGTCCTTTGATGGGTGGTAGTACGTTACTAGTAGTACGTCGGGTTGGTAATGAACGTGGTCTGGTATGAACTAGAATGTCCTTCAGATTTTTGCCTCTTTTGTGGGAGAACATAGGTTTTGGTAAGTTTAAACCGCCACAGTTCAGGATCTTCCAATTCTTATTAATGATTTTGGACACTTGGTTGGAATGGGTGTTATAGGTTGTAACACAAATGGGTCTGGTCTCTTGCTCTTGTGGCGTATGGTCTTCTAAAAGGGAGTCCCTATTGTTGTTCCTCGATCTTTTGAGTCCTTTTCTAACAATTGATTCCGGGTAGTTCCGATCTAGCTATTTCTTTTCCAAATCCTTTGCCTGGGCACTGAAATCTGCAAGTTCTGAACAATTCCTCCGTAAACGGAGGAACTGACCATAAGGGAGATTATCCCGAAGGTGTCTGGGGTGAAAGCTATCATATAGCAGTAAGCAGTTCTTTGCCGTAGGTTTAAAGTGCGTGCTGGATTTCAATCTTCCTTCATCTGCGTAGATGTTAAGATCAAGGAACCCCAGATTGCTGTTAGATGAGGTATGTGTGAATTTGAGGAAGATATTCTGTTCGTTCAGCCAATTCATAAAAGTGGTCACTGATTCGGAGTCCCCCTTCCAAATAACTAAAACGTCATCAATGTAACATTTCCACAGAATAATGTTGTTGTAGAATGGGTTATGCTGGTTAAGTATTTTCTGAGATTCAAGATGATGAACATACAGACCCCCTAGACTCGGCGCAAAGGTACTCCCCATGCTAGTACCGTGTTTCTGTAGGTAATGGACATCCTCGTACATAAAGAAATTTTTCTTAAGGGCCAAAGTAATACATTCCATCACCAAATTTCTGGGAGTATGGTAGTTCCAGGTGGTAGAAAAAAGAACCTCTTCTATGATATCCAAGCTCTCATCATGCGGTAGGCTCGTATACAGGCTCTCCACATCTAATCCGAGTAACAGATGTTGTGCCGGATCAAACGTGAGATCTTCAAGGAGCTGTAGAACTGCTTTGGTGTCTTTCAAATAGGTGTTGGTACCTTGGACTAATGGTCGAAGAAATGCGTCCGCAAATTTCGAAAGAGGCTCAAGTATTGAGCCAATCCTAGATATGATATGGCGTCCTGGAGGGTGTTCAAGGTTGTTATGAATTTTGGGGATGGTGTAAAAATAAGGTGTTCTGGGCGACTTCTGAATAAGGAAGTCAGCCTCTTTTTTGGAGATCCAATCATGTGCAGTGGCCTCTTCCACCATCCCCATTATACGTATCCGAATGGCTTCGGTGGGGTCATCAGGGAGGATTTCGTAATTTCTTTGATCTCCCAGTAATCTCCTGCATTCGATGTCATAACTGGTGGTTGTCTGGATGACCGTTGCTCCGCCTTTATCTGATGGTTTAATGGTTATATCCATGTTGTCCGCCAATTGCTGTAGAGCTTCTTTTTCAGATCTAGTAGTATTCTGGAAGGTTTTGTAGTCTTTCTGAAGTGTGTTATTAAGATCTTCCATAACAGCTTTCTCGAAGGTTAACAATTCGATGGGTATGGTGGAGTCCAAAGGAGTGAAGGTAGATTTTGGTCTCAATCCCGTATCAGAAGACTGGTTTGGGGCCACAATTTTGTCAGAGAAAAAAATTCTTAGTTTGAGCTTGCGTATGAACTCTTTGATTTCCAAACAGAGTTTGAATTTATCTACTCTGTTGGTGGGGACGAAACCCAGTCCCTTTTCCAGAGCTACCGTTTGGTGGTGGGTAAGGGTAACAGTTGAAAGGTTGACCACTAGTTGTCCTTTCGGCTGGTTGATGGTTGGTTCGATGCTGCTGTCATGCTCCGTGTGGATACCCTCGTCGAATCCTCTTGGTCGTTGTTCCAATGGACCTGGTTGCCCCTCCGGTTTCTTCCTCGTCGTGATCCTTGACGTATCCCTAAAAAAGGAGGCAGACCATAATAATTGTAGTCTTATGGGGCGGGATTCCAATGTTGGAATGGTACTCCCATTGGTGGTAGTCCAAAAGGATATTGGGTGTAGACAGGTGGACCTTGATAGCCACCCCAACCACTACCTCTTGGTCTGTATGGTCTTTGTTGTTGACCTCTGCCCCTCTGATTTTGTGGATTACTCGTTCTGCTTGAGTAAGAGTCGTTGGATGTCGTATCGGAGAGGTCGCTGTCTGTTTCCAGGTCACTGCCTGTTTTCCGTTGTATGTAATCGTCCCTTATATATGGGTACACTCATTCATGGCTAAAAGCTGCGGTGTCTTTCTTCAGTTTCTTATATTTGCTTTGTTTAAGTGAGATTTCATACTCACTCATCTCTTGGTTAAGTTCCTCAAGTCTTTTCTTGAGGACAGCAGTTGATTGATAACTTTTCAACTGAACCTCGATTTTCTGTATGTCAATTTTTAATTCCTGGGTAAGGCGAGTGGCTGTCTTGATAATAAGGACTAGCCAGTCCCTTGTGCAATGCCACGATATCAGTGACCAGTCTTTTTTGAAAATCTTGTCGTGCTGGAAAATAAATGGCTCGTTCCGAACTATCAAGCCTCTCGGTGCTGTATTAGCCCTTAGGTACTCTGTCATTAGTAGACCATTAAGCCTGGGCAAAGCACTACACTACGCTCGCGTAGTTTGCGAAGTTCGCGCTACTTCGCACTACGTGAACTGCACGTAGCACAGTGCGAACACGCGTAGCGTAGTGTTGCGTAGTGCTGCGGTCATTTTTTGCTTGCTCGTGGTCCTCAACGTCAAGTTGGCGACCGCGAGCAAGCTAAATGACATCCCGGCGAGACTTTTTCCTTGTTCGCGATCAGCAACATCAAGTTGGCGATCGCGAGCATGGAAAATAAACCTCCCGGCGAGCTTCCCAACGCGAGGAGGTCAGGTTTCTCGTATGCTCGCGACCGCTCGCGATGAGAAACTACCAGTTCGCGTTGAGAAAGTTGCCGCTCGAGTAAAAATCTACTCGAGCAGCAGAAAACTACAGCTCGCACTGTGCAAGATGCCATTTTCAATGATTGCACAGTGCCGGTTGCTTGTCCGCACTGTGCAATCATTGAAAACGACATCTGGCACAGTGCGAACAAGGTACTACGCAGTTCGCGAAGTGCTACGCGTAGCTCGCGTAGTGCGAACTGCACTTTGCATAGCTTCGCGAAGTAGCACTTCGCAAACTACGCCCAGGGTTATAGACCATGCAGAGCTGTTTTAATCTGCGTTCTCCATAAATTGGATAATTCATCCCAGTCCGAGCTATTAAGACCAGGGTCTGTATTACTCAAACCCTCAAAGGGGTTGAGAGCTGCTAGAATCCTGTCAACTTCTTCATCATCAAATGTGAGACCCGCTGACTCTGCCATGTTTGTAGATACTTGAAAATGTATGCGTATTCAAGTTAGACTAAATGTGAGTAGTTGATTATGCGAGTGTGTGTTTCTTATGTGGTATGTGAAAAAAATTTATAAAAAGATAATGAAAGGGAAAGCACACTGGCTTTATAATCCCAAAGGGGAAAGAAACTCCCACAACTGTACGCTGTCGAAATAGCTAATAATAACAGGATTAGGGAGTGTAGAGGGGAGGCCCTACACGGGCACTGGAGGTGGATACGTCCTCCACTTAGAATTAGTTACCAAACATAAAGAGCCACCTCTGGAAGAAAACAAATAACCTGGGTTCAGAAAACACTAGGGAAGCCCACTTCACTACCCTAGTGTTTTCTGAACCCAGGTTATTTGTTTTCTTCCAGAGGTGGATCCTTATGTTTGGTAACTAATTCTAAGTGGAGGACGTATCCACCTCTAGCGTTGTTAATATGCCCCTTGCTTTTTCTTGGCCATCAATGTAAACTACGACAAATCGCGCGTTCGCCACATTTTAGGACAGCCACAAGAGCTGGTCATTGCAGGTGACAGGTTGTTCACCTTGCAGTTGTAATGGACGTTGTCAGGCAGGATGGGCTGACACAGGCTATAGTAAAATGTGCATTTCTAACTGTTGTGTTACAGGTATCCACAGTGAAAAACATACCGGGTGCCCTCCTGTTAAAGAACAGATGCCTTAAAAAGCACAAAGCTTTCCATTGTCCATCTGTTGGATATATGAGAAGTTAATCATGTTTCAGCATAAATATTGTTTACACTTATTGACATCACTCTTTAGGGGTGCCCTTTCGAAATTGCTCATATTGAAAGAGGTATCTCCATTCAAAGAAAGAGCTGCTCATATCCCTCGATAGAAAGTGAAAGGACTCCTAGGAAGGACTTTTTTCAGTAGTTAGCCGAGCATTTCCTGGAAGAAAAGTTAGGGGCAGATTTATGTGCCCCTTGCGAACTTTAGTGCTGCTGTTGTGTCACTATTGTGACGCAGTGGCGACATAAAAATGCGGCCAATTTACAACGTGATGCATCTAGGGAGGTGCGTCACATTGTAAAGCTATGCTTTACATTATACCTGCGGCAGGTATAATGTATGCAAGATTGGCGTCCCCATGCAGGAAAGCCTCGTAAAAGTGACACAGTGAAATCTAGTAGATTTCACTGCGTCACTTCCAGGACGCCACTGCGTCAAAACCTAACGCCTGCTTGAAGCAAGTGTAAGGAGTGATTCAGTGTATTGGGAATAAGCCTCAAAATGCATTGCTGGAGTTGCGTTGTGATTGCGACACAACTCCAGCAATGCGTGACTTTTGCCCCAACAATTTCTGACGCATCTGTCAAACCTTGCGCCATGGTGCGCCGTATTTACAATACGGCGCATCCATGGTGGCGCAAGGGTTTCTCAGGGTGGCGCAGGGAAAGTGACGCATCTCTACAGATGCGTCACTTCCTTGTAAATCTGCCCCCGCGTTTTTACAATTGAGGCAGACTTTTATAGATAGCATGTATGATATTCCATTAAATAAAATATGTAATATGGCGCTAGAAGTGTCCATTTTGAAAGAAAGAAGCAATTGCTTAAACTGCTGAGAGAGCTAACTCAGGAGAGCTGTTCTTGCATGAAAACGGTTGTAAAGTAGAATGTGTTGGCTTGAATGTAATGTATTTTGTAAAGGGTGACTTGTATTGTTCCAACCAACATGTAAGATAAAATGCCCCATTTATGCCGCCCACCAGGACAGCCAGAATTCACTCCCGCGGATTGCGCAGGTAACAGCTGGAGAGAGCGGGCAGGAATTAGACTCTGATCAAGAGAGCGTGCAGACCTATGGCTCAGAAAATCAGCCACCTCCCCGGAGGGAGGGACGGAGGAACACTTTGCCACCTTTGATGCCTGAGGCCGAGAGGTGAGTCTCAGGATGCCGGGGAGAGCTTCACTGGCCACGCGGATGAGCTCAGATTGGGCAGGTTCATGAGGAGGGGGAGCCGGCCTAAAGGTAGACCTGGACATTTTATAGCAAGCCACTCTGAACGCCTGACTAGGCTAGGGCAGACTCAGTCACAGATCAGGCCATTTCTGATGAAAGGATGATTGGGTCTTTATTAACATTTGTTTTCACTTAACCTCTCGGGCTCCTATTTCTCTCCTTTGTTAGTGTCTCTCTCATTCTACTCCTCCATCGCACCCTCTTCTGTTTATATTCTTAGTCGTTTACAGGGGTACATGAGGACTCACTTACAACACAGAACTTTGATGCCTTTTCTTTGAAATTGGGGAAACCAATTCGGCTTGTAGTAGGATGCTCTTTTTGAAATGTGTGAGGACCTGGAGGTGGTGCAGAGGCGGCAGACAGGGAATGGGGCTCTTTGGAATCTTGAAAGTTTGGTTGTGAACTGAGCAATGGTAGTGGTGGTGGGGCAAAGCTGGGTTGTATAAAGAACAGGCTTACATAGCCTCAATGGGTTGGCTCCATTCTTCACCATATGTTGATCATTTATACATATTTATGCTGGCATTCTGTGCAATAGCGACCTGAAGCAACCTATTTAGCTAGGTTTCAAATACGTTTACCAAGAAGGATCCTCAATAAAAGTCTGCAAGGATTTAGAGGGATCCTATCGAGGGTCTTAAAGACAAAAATTGATCTGCAGACTGACCTGTACATCGCTTCTGCATATTTTCCCTCACTCCCAGAGAGAAACTGAAATTTGTGCTGCATCTAACTCCAACTTTTTCATACTTGCCAATCCTACGAGTTAGATGCCAGGCTTCCGCTTTTGCCACTTCCTACTGATTTCGCTGAATATTCCTAGGGATTTTTTAAGCTGGCATGTGATAACAATGTTCTCACATCACAGGCCAGTTTTAGAAACCCATACAAATGAAGCTGTTGATCTTGGCTCTGAGGCATATTTTAGGATTACCACGCATCATTGAGTTGCTCCATGTGCCTACTGGTGTGAGCGGGCACTACCAAAACAAGCATTTGCAATGCAATTGGTCTTGCCTTTGGGGCCTTATAAGTATTTAGCCATGCAGGACATTGTCTGCAGCTGCAGCCCAGTAGGAGTTCCACTGCGATGCGTGCAAGGTAAACTGTCTCCAATCGAGAGCCACCTGTTTTGAAAAATGCCAAATATTTACAGATTGGTTAGGTTAATAAGGTAATAATGCTCTAAAATTAAGGGGAGGGGTGTTACAGCCATATCTGAATTGAGAGATTCAATCATGTGGGGCTGGATGCCAAGAGAACTGCTGGAGCCTGAAGGACGAGCCGTAGATTTGTGCCCTTTGAATAGCAGCAGGGTTCGAATGCGCACCCGGCATGTAAATGTGGTGGGCAATGGTGCATTGGGATAAAGAGGGTCTCAAGGTGCTGAGACATTGATTCCAGGCTTTTATCTGCCGATCCAGAGCTTAATGATGCTGTAATAAGATGGTCTTCAAACCAAAATGCACCAGAGCCACAAACGAGAGCAATATTTGACTGTTTAATCATAAAGGTTCCTGATCGTGGGAGTGCTTCGCAATACCATGGAATGTGCAAGCAAAAGTTATGCTTCCCTGTAACAAATCTGGTGGGGTTTTGGTTGCCTTATGCTTTATGCATACACCCTCCCCCCCTTATTAATCAACCTTTATAGCTGCTGTCTATCTGTTATAACTTTGACCTTCTCTAAGGAACAATCCAATTATGTACAAAATACAGACATAGCCCTCACTGTAAACACATAATTGCATCTTATTAATGGCCATTGAGGGACTGTGTTCCAGGCTGTACAACTGGTGCTATTTTTCAATCTAATATCCTGTGCATTTTAATGAAATTAAACACAATCTGTTATGCCGAGGCAATTAAGTGCACACAAAGTGAGGCGGTGAGCAGCAGCACTGGGAATAGTAACTCACTTGTAAGTACACAGTGTAGCTTGCTCACAAAGCAAGTGCCCGCCATGGCAGCCTTAAATACTCAGAAGGCTCATTATAAGCGCTACTGTACTGCGGAATACCATAGTAGGAACAACGGTTTCTTGGGGAATAGTCAAGTTTTAGGAGTAACAAAAAACAACACAAAGGGATGAGAGGTGTTGCTTGCAGAGTTGGTGAAAGCATTGTTAGGAGAAGATCCCTTCATTAGCATCCTGACCCCAATGCTTATCTTCACAGAGTCTATAGGGTATATGACTGTGTGCTCCAGCTGTTATGTATGACCCTATGGAGGCTCTTGCTGGAAAGCTTTTTTATTTGTCCCCGGGATCCCATCCATCTTCAGTCCTGCTCCGCCACTGCAAAGCCGTTCCATCTGCCCCTGGAGAGAAGTAGCATCCAAAGTAGTGCAGAATACCAAAGGAGCGGAGCACAACCCTCCAGGGTGCAACATAACCTAACTTCAAGCAATTTCCCGAGCACAAGCACCAATGGCTCTTCAGTGCTCTGTGCACAATCACCCAAAACACGTATCTAGTGTTATCTTTTGGTGTGCACCAGGATCTGCTCAAGTCTCGCAGGGTGTGCCCCGATAGGCAGCTACAGATCAAAGCTATGGCCATTTTTACATTGTAAAGCCTATGGCGAACGGCAACGTATTACGGGCAGCGCATCCTCCTCCACTCCGACTCAGGCTGGTTCACACAGGCATAGAGGAAGGGGTGTGATGCCCGCAAGAAGCCTCACGAACACAAAGAGGTGCTGTGCCTGAATAAATAAAAATGCGTAACCATGGGAAAGCTTTCCTCGGTGGTTGAGGGGGCATGGTAGCTCCCATTGTGTGAATGCGTTGGGGAATTGAAATGGGTCAGCTGAGCGCTTTCAGATGCAAACGCATAACTTCCAGATCTGCTGACTCTGCCGAGCCGAGATAGGATGAAGAAGCACTGACACGAGCAGTGCTATTGGAGGTGTGGTGGGGCGGGCAAGCACTGTTGTGGGAGGGGTGAGGTGGTGTGAAGCGAAACAGATTATGCGATCAGCAGAGCGTGATTAAATTAGCCAGTGTATTTCCGAAGTTAAAAAACAAAGGACCATATTATCAAGCATGGCGTTAAAATTATCGCTGCTTTAGCGGAAGGAAACTGCAGCTAAAGCAGCGATAATGGGCTTGATAATATGCCCTTGTGAATTCGCATAAAGCCCAGGTTCACACCGGAACATGGGCCTCTATTGGAATTCTCTGCGGCATATTATCAAGCCCATGATCGCCGCTTTAGTGGCAGTTTCCTGTCGCTAAAGCGGCGATAATTTTAACGCCATCCTTGATAATATGGCCCCAAGTGTGTGGTTGAAAATGAGCTGCACGCATTTGCCTCTGAAATTCAACAAAGACAACATTTCAAACACACAAGCCAAGGCAACCAAAAAAAATAGTGCACTAACTAACTTAAATGGCAAGAAGCAAAATAAGACCTGTAACAGGGCCAGTAGCCATGGAAGGGAACACACACACACCAAAAAGAAGGAAAATGGCCACGGCACACAAACAGGCCAATTAAAAACATAAGCGTGGCTGATAGCCCTTAGAGTAGATACCGTATGTCTCGAAGTGACAGCGCATGCCGCGCATGCGCTGCCCAGGTGAGACCTAAAAAGCATGTACTGGCTGTAGGAGTGTTCGGCAGAGGGGAAGGTTGGCAGGATGCTGTTCCTTGTACAAATAAAGCTTTGTATTTGATACTGTTGTTGAGACAAGCTGCACCACATTATTATAATTATGTTTAGTGTGACTAATAAAAGAAACGAAATTGAGGGTTTTCAAGCGTTATTTTTGTACTTTTCATAGTATGGCTATTTTTTCCGTTTCCATAACTGCCTAGTTTAAAAAGAGAGGCAATCGAAATTATACCATCTGTGATTTCAGTATGCTAATTAATACCTTTGACACCCGAAAGTCTACCTTGTTTGGGCAAAGAGTATTGACAAGTATGTATTCAGCGTGTTGATTGTCAGATCAAGAGTCATTTTGCCATCTGAAGATGACCATATGCTCTTCTGAGGAGAGAGGATGTCAGCATCAGAGCAGGACTCCCCGCAAAAATATTGCGGGGAAACATGCCTATTTCCTTAAGGGCGATTCCTGCTTTGGGCCCCGGCTAACAAACGACAGGATTTGTAAAAAAACGACTTCAGAGTTTTGCATAAAAAATGCCACATATTGTTTCATCCGGTACACAAGAGTATGAGGTTCCAGTGGGAGCCTGCATGGCTTGCGGGTGGGGTGGTTGCGGGGGGTCGCAGGGTCACAAAGGGGGTTGGGGGAGGTAGCTATTACAGGAGGGAGTGAGAATAATTTTTTTTTAAATGTAAAAAATATAACTTAGCTTGCCGCCGGGTCCCGCGTCTTTGCTCCTGCTCTCCTGCCTCTGACTTCAAGAACAGGAAGCAGGCAGCCAGGCTCCCTCCCCAAAGCCAATCACAACACTGCAATGCAGCATTGTGATTGGTCTGAGCGCTGTGACACAGTGCTCAGCCAGGGGCTGGAGGGGAGGGCATGTTCTCCATTCAGGCTGTAATGCAGCCTGCATGGAGAACTGGGAAAGTGCGCATGAATGGTTTGGGCGGCCCAAGAGGGCCAACCAAACAGTCATTGCGCTCTTAGGAGTGGGCAAACCACTCCTCCTCTGCCCTGTTCCCAGAGCAACCCGCCCGCAAAGCATCACAAACATAAAATCAAAATAACTGCCTTGCCAGTTGTGAGTTATCCCTGGTCCCCATCACCACATGGGGCTTTGATGCACCGTTCTACACCAGCAGCAACCGACAAGTGTGTAAGGAATTGTCCTTCCATTGGATTGTAGGGCCTCTTTAAGTGCAATGTATTCCTCATAGTAATTTGTCCGAACTAGCAGCTCACTGCATATAATTGAATAAATCACTGATGATGACACTCTTCCTTTGCAGATACGTTGGTGCATAGATATTGGCATTATACATGAATGCCTGACATTTTTGTTTGTGTTGATGAAGTCACCTTGTGGGTTAGCACTACAAGAATACGGAGGGATGGGGGGCTGGGCGGGCATTGCACCGAGCACTGCACCCAGAGACCCTGGATGTACGTGAACAAGCTGTGCTACCAAACTCTAAGATATGAGCTTGCCAATGGCTATGTTACTGGCCATATGAATTGTAACTCCCAGTGAGGTAGCCTCTACCCTGCTTGACAAGGATCTAGAGTAGGATACCTAGAGCAGGATCACAGGGTCACAGTGGTCTGTATTTATCTTCCCCAGCGGAGCTCCAGCCACAGGTAGCGGACAATCAACCAAAAAGAAGCTTGCTAGAAGGAAGCTGACAGGTGCCTCAATGGTCGGACCTTAAACAAAAACCACAATGATGTATTCACATACTACAGTGATCGGAGCGTGATGACGTATCTGTGTGCATGCATCATGACGCAGCAGCAGCTTTTTTCTTATTTACCTTTCCAAGAAAGATATCCTAAGATCAGTAAATTAAAAAAATATTTATATACATGCTGTATGTTCATTGTCCTGATTGCAAATTCCACTTGCAGGGATCTCCTAAAAAGAAAGAGGAATAATAATTAATAAAAACAGGGCAGGTGGGTGGTGCCATGGAGTAAGAGAGGGGTGTTGGGAGGAAGTAAACACCAAATGCCAGCAGTGAGCATGCATAGCATGGATGGGCAAGGGTTACAACAAACAAATGATGGATGGAATGCTGACAATGCAGACATTCTCCCCCAGTCAAGAGATCTGGGTTAAATCCATTGTTCTTTTGCCCACTACGCCACCCCAGTTCAGACATGGCCATATGCAAATCAGTCTTGACCCTGTGCCTCATGGGAACAGTCCAGCCCGAACTGCCAAGCCATGTCTTCCCTGGACCGGAATCAAGCATCCTAGGACCGGTTTCTGGCTATCAGCCGTCATCAGCCAGGATAGCTTGACTCCAGTGTCGTAGTGAGCACGGGTCCCACGTCTGGGAATACCCATCCCACTTAGGGCGAAAAGCGTTACAACAAACAAATGATGGACGGAATGCTGACAATGCAGACATTCTCCCCCAGTCAAGAGATCTGGGTTAAATCCATTGTTCTTTTGCCCACTACGCCACCCCAGTTCAGACATGGCCATATGCAAATCAGTCTTGACCCTGTGCCTCATGGGAACAGTCCAGCCCGAACTGCCAAGCCATGTCCTCCCTGGACCGGAATCAAGCATCCTAGGACCGGTTTCTGGCTATCAGCCGTCATCAGCCAGGATAGCTTGACTCCAGTGGCGTAGTGAGCACGGGTCCCACGTCTGGGAATACCCATCCCACTTAGGGCAAAAAGCGTTACAACAAACAAATGATGGACGGAATGCTGACAATTCAGACATTCTCCCCCAGTCAAGAGATCTGGGTTAAATCCATCGTTCTTTTGCCCACTACGCCACCCCAGTTCAGACATGGCCATATGCAAATCAGTCTTGACCCTGTGCCTCATGGGAACAGTCCAACCTGAACTGCCAAGCCATGTCTTCCCTGGACCGGAATCAAGCATCCTAGGACCGGTTTCTGGCTATCAGCCGTCATCAGCCAGGATAGCTTGACTCCAGTGGCGTAGTGAGCATGGGTCCCACGTCTGGGAATACCCATCCCACTTAGGGCGAAAAGCGTTACAACAAACAAATGATGGACGGAATGCTGACAACGCAGACATTCCCCCCAGTCAAGGGCAAGGTATCAGCCCTGGGGAAAGGGGGGATTTGGTTATGAAAAATTGTAGAGTGGGACAGTGAGGGCTGGGGAAACCGTGACGAGCTTGGGCGTGGGACAGCGTGGAGGGTGGGGTTCGGATCACAGAAGCAGCATCCAAGTGGAGAGTCAGGGAGCAAGAAAACACATGCAGACTCATGGAGTGCCAAACGCAAAAGGTAAATGTAGTTCCCTAACTGAGATCAGTGGAAGGACACATGTCATCCAACTGAAAGGATGGTAAAAAAAAAGCAATCAAATTAGATAGGCAAGAAAGCCAACCAACGCTAAGCAATGTGCTGACCCAAAATCCATGGCAAGTATTGGTGTTTACATTATGTCTTTCAACATAGACAGCTGAAGCAGTCTGAAGGTGGGACCTAAAATGACAACATTGTTTTGGCCTTTCAGGGTACATTTTTACACCTTTTTTTTTCAGCACACAAATAGTATGGAACACATTAACAACATTTGGACACAAGAATGATAAGTGGAAGCTCTCAGTTTTCTGAAATAAAAGAAATAACATAGCCATAGGTCTGCAAATACTCCAATGGTGCTTTCTGTCAGCTTTTTACATCTGTCTTTCCAGCTCGGACATAGGAAGAGTGTTCCGGACCAGTCCTCGTGCCAGGCAGATCAAAAGCTCTATGGTGATGACCCCACCACCCATCCATGTGAATGGCATGGTGACACAGGAGGTGAGTGATTCCTGCTCCCTCACAGAAAGACTTCTGTGGTGCTGTACATTAACTAGGACCTTGTGTGCCCAATGTGCAAAAGTCAGCCAGAACATTACCTTTGCCTGGTATAATAGCTACAACCATATCCCATCTCTGTGGCTGGAATGTAGCAGACTGTGGGGCATATTTACAAGGGCTTATCACCACAGGAACGTCACTTTATGTGACGTTCCTGTGGAGATAAACCCTTCGCCTTATTTACTCAACGTGGCTTAATGTCGCCTTGTAAATAAGCATGAGAAAAAGGTATCAAGGAAATAATACAAAAGAACTTTCACAAAGAGAGCACATTTAATTACCCCTTCATGGACATCAAATATTCATTGTGAATACATCAAAAATCATTTTCAAAAATACACAGAAACAGGCGCTTATTCAAAGAGAAGCACAATGACATATATCACAAAATATCGAGTACATACAATGCACAAAGGACATGATACAAATAACAATAACCCAAATGCAAATTATTCCCATCAGTGTCCTCCTCTAAATTGCAGGCGAACCACTGGGAGGTAGTCAAAAAGAGAACACTAGGGAAGGCAAAGTGGCCCAAATTTTTAGGTGTCCCCACAAAAATCTAAGAATCACTACTGATCTAGTGACTCCTCCATCCAATGTCTGTCGACGTGACCACGTTTCAGCCTTTATTGCTTATGGCCTCTTCAGGACAGGGGTTATACAACAAATGTTCCTTCAATAATTCTCTCACACGCTGCAGGGTAGACGGCACACTTAATGCACTGCCTTTAAACTATTATGCGTACTTGTCAGCTGGGACTTTAAAAAAAGATCCGAACACCGGTTCTCCAATAAGCTCTAAATGAATGAATGTCGGGTCAGTCTAGAGGTCGAATCCTCACTATACACCAGCTCCTCAGCCGCTCGGGTTAGTGTATAACCCTGTTGTTTATGACTAGCCTTGTAAATAAGGCCACCTTTCATGCTACTCTTAGCGTGAAAGGGGCTGGCAATGGATGTTGCCATGGGCGTTCCATCGCAACAGCTATTGATTTTGTTACTGCCCCTATTTACAATGGTGGCGTAAATAAGGGATAACGCCAAAATTAAAACCAAAAATAACCTGGTCTTAACACGGTGAAATGAGGAGTAATTATTAATTTCTCCTCGTTTATGCTGTTACATGTGTGCACACATAGAAAGAACAAATCGCCATGAATAATGGTTTATGTGCAGGAAGGCGTCCTTTCCTGTACATAAACAATAATTAAAAAAGTGACGATTTGCAACATCTATGTGTGCTGCGCAATGCAGCACACATAAGAGTTACAAACCACTATTAGTGATTGTTTATGTGCAGGAAGGTGTCCCTTCCCGCACATAAACAATCATTGCTTTAACGCAGGCACCCTTGCATTGTGCAATGGTGCCTGCATTGGCTCTAGGCAGCTGAATTTAGTACCAGCACTAGGGAAAATACTGATGTGCACCGTATCATTGTAAATATGGAGCATCCCTGCGTTTTCAGAATTGCGTAGCCCGGCGATAGCAATTTTAGCAAAATGCTGCGCTCCGCCATTCTATTGTAAATATGCCCCTGTTTCTCTTCACCATCAGACTTCATAGCATGAAATCAGGCCCAATAGAGGGCAGACCATGACATAATACCCCAGCCAGTGCCAAGGGCGTCACATAATGTCACCACCATGGGGTAAAGCTTCTTCAAGTAGCAGAGCATGACATCTCACCACTATCATGGACCTAAGCATGACAGCACACCAACATATATACAGACCATGACATTCCACCACCACCTGGGCACAGAAATTGATATTTTACAAGCAACAGAAGGCAAAGCATGACCTGTTTACTCCTCTAGCTGTCAGAGCACAGCGTAGATCCAGTCGAAAGAGGACAGATCATGTCATATCTTCACCTCAAGGGAGGCAAATGTGGCTTATAGGCGCCACTCAGCAGGCATGGCTAGTCAAAAAAGTTTAATATCACCTCCAGCATGTGCTAGAAAGTAGCGTATCACCAACACTACCGTATCGCCAGCATTAGATGCCATGGGGCATATTTACGAAAGAAGTGGCAGAGCGTGTCGTTAGCCTCCTTGGCTACAAGAATATGGTGCAGCCCTGCATTTCCCCCTGCGCTGGCTCTAAGTTTAGCAGCCTAGCGCCAACGCAGGTACCATTGCATCATAGTGCAAGGATGTCTGCATTCAGGGAAGATTGTTTATGTACATGAAGGTCCCCCTGCCTGCACATAAACGATCTTTAAATGCTGCTTTTGTAACTTCTATGTGTGCTGCTTGATGCAGCACACACAGTAGTTGCAAAACAGCATTTTGAAAAAAAGGTGGTTTATGTGCAGGATGGAGGACCTTCCTGTACATAGACAATCATTGGCCTTTTGCTGTTTTCATGTGTGCTGAACAACGCAGCACACATGAAAACAGCAAAAACGAGGGGAAATCAAACTTTTTTCCTTGTTGCGCCAAGGTAAGACCAGGATTTCCCTGGTCTCAATTCTGGCGCTGCCTCCTATTTGCACCTCCCTTTCAAATAGGAGGCAATGTCAGAATCAATGGGTGTTGTGGTGGAACACCCACAGCAACACCCATTGCCCTCCCCTTTCACGCTAAGTACAGCGTGTAAGGGTGCATTATTTACAAGGCACGTTATGTGGCTTAACCCTGCCTTGTAAATCAGGCAAAGCCCCTATCGCCATCACAACGTCACTGAAAGTAACGTTGTGATGGAGAGAGGGGCTTGGAAATATGCCCCCATGTGTCTATATCTAACACCAGGGGACTTGTTAGCACTGGACGGTTGATGTACCTATTGCAGGGGGTAGTCTTTGCTCCATTACACAATGATCAACTCCAATAAATTGAATCATCTGTTGGCAATTTACTCCAGCTGACCAATGTCACAGCTCTGGTGCATAGTAGTCGAGAACCCAATCTGATGTGTGCCTGCCATGTAAAAATTAGTTTCCAATTCCTCTGGTTTCTTCGGATACCAGCTTGATTTTACTTAGCGGGCAAGAAAAGGACTCCCAGAACTACCGCAGCATTTTGATGATGGGGACCTTTTCTCAGGGTAAACAACGCCAACCCTTCTTTTGTAAGTGAGAATATTTTAATCCCATGTTTATCCGCTGCAGAAACAGGCAAAGTGACGCAATTGGGTGGGCGACCAATCCTCTTTGCCTTTGTCTGTTTTAAAACTCGGTCTGCTGGAGATTTCCTCTGCAATTTCCTCTCAGTTTTACATTTCTGGCTGAGGACAAATTACAGAGAATTTTCAGTTATAAGGGTCAGTGATATATGTGCAAAAAAGAGCAGGCCATAAGCTTTCTTTACCACCACATGATGCAGGGCTTGGCCAACATCCCCAGCAGGCAGAACATCAAATACCTTCCCCACAATGGAGCAAAATGAGATAATTAGACATCGTAACCCTGAAGTGCAGCCCTCAGCAGCTTTTTAGCCGAAGCTCACACTGTGTACTGGACGATACACTTCGACTGTTAGGCTTTAAACAGGCAAAATCAATAGGTCTGGCTTGCATTTTGAGCCCTGGCTGAAATATTTGAAAATCGCCTGCTGTGAAAAAAACAGTTGTCTTCTGTATGCAATGCATCTGTGATATAGATAATAATTGACAGTGTCAAGATTTGTTGAACTTTGAGGTGTGCAACAGACGCTTTTGCATTGTAATGTAACGACTCCATGGAGGGTTGATTGATACTCCTTACAGCCAATAGCATCAGACGAGAGAGAAATATAACACCAGGCAAGGCAAAAACCCACTCTCTTTAGAAGGCAAAGTGGTAACAACTGGCCTGCTGGCACATACTCTGTCAAGCCACAGCTAACAGGTCCTTAAGACACAGGCAAATGCCTCTTTCTGTCTCCCTTCCACTTGTTTTGGTTTTGTCTGTTACGCTTCTTTATTGTATATGTGAACATGTCCTATTTCCCTGCAGTATCCTCCCCGGGACAGCATGGTTAGCGTGAGCAGTCATTTGAACTCTTCTCCTGATAGCATCGAGAATATTCCAGAGACCATGCTTGCTCGCAAAGGTAAGTCCCAACAACTGAAAATTGCATTTTCACTTGGCACTGGCCATAGGAATGAGCAGTGGAGTTTGCATTGCAAAGTGAATCGTTTCTGGACACTTGGGTGTATTTTAGTTTGAACTTAGTAATTATGAGAGGTCCAAGGGGCATATTATCAAGCACGGCCTTAAAATTATTGCCGCTTTAGCGGCAGAAAACTGCCGCTAAAGCGTCGATAATGGGCTTGATAATATGCCGCAGAGAATTCCCATAGAAGCCCATGTTGACACCAGAACATGAGCTTCTATTGGAATTCTCAAGGACATATTATCAAGGCCATTATCGCCGCTTTAGCGGCAGTTTTCTGCTGCTAAAGCGGCGATAATTTTAACTCCGTCCTTGGTAATATGCCCCCAAGTCTGGAAAGTAAAGTCCTCCACTGGAGCGAGAGCTTCAATGTGTTTCAAGCCTGGCATAATGGACTCTTTTCAGAATGCGATATTCACTGAGGTTCTTGAAGAGTGGACAATAACAATGCTGTAGTCACATGATGATCTGGAGTTAGCAGGCATCCTGGTACAACGGAGACACCAATTAACAGCTCAGCCTATAAATTCTGGGTCTTGCCTCCTTTATGTATGTGCCTAATATTTGGGAAAAGCAATTACAAAGAACAAGAGCATTCTTAAAGTTGTCCGTGGCTTCTGTAAATCCGCCAAAGGATGCTGCAGAGGACTGTCCCAACAAAGGAAGATAAATAAGGGTGGGGTGCTCTCCACAGTAGGAGGTAAAGCCTGCTCTAGAAACAGTGCATGATTGGTCTGCATGTTGTGATTCTTACCCTCCTGTGCCTGACACATACCAGCTCTAACTGGCCCATGCCTTACTTAACTCCACAGAGAGGACGACCATCTTAAAAAACACCAAGAGCATCGCAGTAAAAGCCGCCCGTCGCCGCTCCAAGGCGCTCGAGACTGACCGCTTGCACCTGTTGGAGCCTATGAAAGAGCGCAGCAATTTATCACTGCATTCACTCAGTGAGACAGAGGACCCACCTTTTCAGGGAAGCCCTGCCCACAAGCGCCCACCCAGTCCTATCTTGCAGCATGCAGCCAGTGAGGACAACCTCTCCACCAGCACTGGTGAGATGATCACCTCCCAGGGAGTCAACCCAGACACTGACTCACCAGCCATGTGGCTGCAGGCCCAGAAGAAAGGAACCAAAAAGTTGGACAAGCGAGAGGAGATGCAGGAAGCCAAACGAAGGAAGAGAAGGTCCCGGTCCTTCGAGGTCACTGGGCAAGGGGTAAGTACCTGGAGAGCAAGCTCATAAGTCATGAGATACATTTTGTTTAAATCATCTGCTGTATCATCAACAATTAATTTAGTAACAGTACCTCCCATCTGCCCTGCTAGGTCACAGCTTGCTTAGCCTCTGGTTGATAATCTATTTAAACAGGAGTCACATTTCATTGATCAAGGAAATTTAAATCCATGTAAATTTGAGCCACTGTGTGTCATTCAAAATGGGCTCTGGGTAAATGTTGAACTATTTCCTGCTACTCCTGCTCATTGGAATCGAGATCCTTACTCAGCCAAAGTAATATACACAAAGATTGAAAATGGTAAAAAAAAAAAAAAAAAATGCATTTTCTTATCCCTCTTGTTTATGTGTCTTTTCTCAGCTTCCTCGCCCGAAAAACAATGTCACAAGACCGCTCCACCTGGAAAGCACATCTGACCACAGGATCATGACCAATGGGATCCAACCCTCCAACAGTCGACCCCATGGGAAAGTGATGCTTCCAATCGCAAAAGTCAGGCTTCCTCACAACCAGTATGCAGGTAGGGGGTTGAAGACCTTTCTCGCCTGAGTACAGAGTATTAAGAAAAACAAAAATGGGAACATGCCTGTTATATCTAATTTAATTGGTACAACCCATAACCCACAACCCCGCAATTCTGTCACAATTGGAATGTTCTGTACTGTATTGTTGTAAGGTTCTACTGCTGCCTTCAGCTGACTGGACATTGTGGTGGTGAATGGAGCCAATAAAGAACCATTTACCTTTCTTCCAGTGTACTTCTTTATATGCCCTAAATGCCTAGCTGCTGCAAGACCGACTAAGACCGACAGAGGCAGTCACAGCAATGCCAGGGCATTTTTTCAGTTCACAGAAATCAGAAGTGAATCCCAAGAGTATATCTCCCCTTTTTCATGGATCCATTTTCCCTGCAAAGTGAGCTGTTTGAAAAAGGATTCAGTCAGCTCAGAGACTGGTTTTCGAGATGCAGACAGTCAATGCCACATCTGTACTATATGGTGCTAACACTTCGCTCTAGTTTTATTGTTTGAAGAGGTGGCTTATCAGATTGTTGTAACAACATGTTTAGTCTGAAAAACATGCCCAATCATGCTACTCGTCCAACATTCCTCCAACCAATTCACCTCTACTTGCAGTTTATTAATTCAAATCATAGCCATAAATCACAGATGAGAACCATAAGTCATGAGCATGAAGCCATATCTCACTGATAAACAGCTGGCAAATGGGCCCATCAAGTCACTGCACCCCAATTCCAACATGTAGTGCTTCTTCTGTACAGACCTCGGACCTTAAAAATGACTCTATTTATGCCCCTCGGTTCTCAACTATATCATTCCTGCCATTATCTTTCTGTACTTTTACCAGAAATGCAGCAATTCTGGACCTGGAATAATCTAGATATTTAAGTATTTAGACCCACACACACTGTGTTCGCTCTAAATAAGGAGTACAATTATTTTTAGGGCTCTGCCACTGCATCTCAAAGATGACCAATAGCACACACTAGTCCCATGCTGGGAATTACACACATCTCTGCCAAAGCACCTCCTAATTCTGAGGACAAGCACCTCAAAAACCCTCGGCTATTCAGGAACATAACTCTGCAAGTGAGGTACAGGCCTGGTCTTCAGCATTCCTGCATTTCCAACCCTGTGGCAAGACGTCACGCAACTCTGCTAAAGCTTCTCAGCACAGGAACTACAAAGTCCGAGGCACAGCCCCGGTCAGGTCCCAGTTCAAGTACAGAAATGTGTGTTTAAGGACGTAGTCTGGTTGTACAGCTGTGGGATTGAATATGCTACTATTGTTGGTCTACTGGGCTTTGAATCACTTTCCGGTTGGTACTGATATCTCCAGTCCAACACAAACCACACAATGATTACAAACAAACATATACACGAAATAGTAACCACTTCCATACTACTGACGAACCTACTAGAAAGAAACAGGAAACAGACAGCGGTCTTTTACAGAATGCTTGAGACTAGGGCGCTTCAAAGCCTTACTGATAGCAATACAGCGCTACAGAAAACACTGTTAACTTAACATAGCAAATGTAGAAAAGGTTGGACAAGCTCTGCGGTGTTGGGGGAATTTTTACGGTTCACATTCTCCGTTTGAGCAGCAGCAGCAGAGCGCCACAGGAAAGCGCCTCTGTGGCAGACTGACATGTTGGTGTGGGAAGGAAATATCAGTCGTAACGAGGCAGAAGCCGCAGCAGCATCTGTCAGCGAGCACGCAGTGGCACAAAGAAAAGTCATAAGCAACAGGCTGCCAGTGAACAGTCTTCGGCACCCCACAGCAGCATTGGCATAATGAAATATATCCTAATGCTCAGATGTCCCACCCACAAGTGTGCTTGACATGGAATCCATGCAGTGAAGAGGGATGAGGGGCCATCACATGCTCTAACAAAAAGAAGCCTTTGAATGCAGTGGATGGCCAACAAAAAGTTTCTCCGAGTGAACATGCCTTGGCGTCAACCAAGCACCCAGGGGAGGGAGTTTGGAAAACAGTCCACTATTAGGGGGCCATCATTTCTGATTGGCACAGCAGAGAGCGAGTGGCGGTCGATGAGCTTGGTTAAAGACCATATTGTAGATACATAAAGTCTTGCAGAGCAGCACATGTGAGCTGACTCTAGGCTCGACCTAAAAAGGAGTCAGTTTTGTCGTGTTTGCATCTGGGTCAAAATTGCACTGAGTCTTAGTCCCAGGAAACAGGTCTGGTCTAGTAACTAAATGGGGACGAACATTACATCTTTGGAGATCAATCAGAGATCATTGTCATGCATAAGCGATAATAAATACATACATAGTCTGTTGCCAGAGGATACAGTAGGCTGCATGACCACATACACAGTAAAATTGATATGAGAAGAACGCTATTTATTGCCTCATAGATTGCCTGCACAAAAGGCCGATTCAGGGTGATTGTTTTGCCTCAATTCACGAATTTGAACCCTTGCATTCTACTTTTAGTATCTGTTTTAAAAAAAAACATGAAAAACATCATGGATACACAGGTGCCGAGTGCAATATGGTATTTCTTACCATAGTTGAGGAAGCGGAGGGGTGGGGGGGTGTTGACCCACTCAAAGCTTCACCTTTCCTGAGTCATAGCTCCTGACCACACTCAAAAACGCTAAAAAAATAATATATCGCACTCTGTATGTCTGAATATATGTATGCACGCACACATGCACGCACTTTCCGAATTCTATATAAATATTGCTTCTTATCTAACTTTCCATGCTCTGAAAAGAGCATTGCTTTATAAAATATAAGTAAATATTTTAGATAAGAAATGTGATGTTTATTTAGGGGTATGTAAATAAATAGGATAGATGTTTATTTCCATACGACATTAGATAATAGGCATAAACATTGCTAACGTTAAATGGATTCACAAAATTGTAAATGGAATAAAAATGTATGCTTTTCGAGGCCCTAAGTTACTACCAGGACAATTATTCTATTGGCCACATGCATGGAGAGAATAGCCATGTTTATCCGTTGTTCCCTTTTCCCAGCAGGACCAGCCGCAGCAGTATCTGACTCATCCACCGTCAGCTTTCCCATCAACCATCCTGGAAACCTGAGGAAGGCGCCAAATGTCGGTCAGCGCCTTCGATTCAATCAGCCCCAAGGAAGCGGCCCCAGTCAATATGGAAAAGAAGGCAGGGTTCGAAAGCATTGATCTGGGGATCAACAGGAATCGTGCTCTATATTGCAACAATATCCTACTCACTGTGGGTTCCCTGTACTGGCAAGGTGTTAACCATGAAAGGATTACCAGATCTAGTGGGGGGGGGCCTGAAACCAAGGTGACCGCAAACAACATGCTCGAGCAAGGATCGTCAAATTGACTCACAGATAGGGTTCGGTCTTTAACCATCGTGAATTTGGGATCCGGTCACTCCCATTAACAAACCAAAGGACCTTTCGTTTCCTACAGGGAAACGTGCTGTTTAACACAACTCATTTTTTGTGGTTTGTTTGTGTTTTTAAAGGAAGGAAAAACTCTCAAAGATTTCTTGGGGAAAAGACCATTCTGCAAGGAGAAACATCCATTGTAGGTATCCATATATGCAACCTGCTTATAATTAAAGCAATTGATTAAAAATCACGCACACACCTATTGCCAGCTACACAGAAAAACGGAGAAATGCACCCATCAACGCTGAAATGAAATGATTCCCAACTGGGAAGGCAGGACTCCAACACATTATAGCCATAGTTGGACATTCGGCACCGCCCTACTGATTATGAGGGTGCTTTTTGACCAAAGGCACTTTGTTGAGTTGCACATGCTTGTGAGTCCAAGCAGCATGTGAGTGTAGTTTGCAAGAGCTGTCAATTTCTATGCAACCCAAAAGCATGTTGTAGATTTTCGCTTTTTGTAAGGCTGTGGAGGTTCTGTAAAAATGTGGTTTCTACATGTCAGTCTCATTAATGACTGTCTACATGCCTTAGTATTTGGTTTGTGAATCTGAGGACTGTATGTTCAATCAATTAAGCGCACACTGTTTCCAAACGTGCATTGCATTTGAAGAGTGGTTGAGGAGAAACTACCTTGAACAGGTTAACCACTTCCTAAAGATTCAGAAAAATGAGGCAAGAACCATGTATGAGGAGATAGGGTCTTAGCTGAGCTGGAGGGTGGGCTGATAGTTTTTGCATTTCGATGGGCAGATGTGCATTTTAATCAGTATTGAAAATCAGACGGCTCCCCAACAGGCCATTTCCATGCAAGGCAGTTGGGTGAAAAGTCACTTTCCACAGATTCAGTTCACAGTGTGTGCTGCACAATACTTGTAGTATTTGAACTTTTCATGCTGAACGCTCGTTGGCGCCACTAATAGATAATAGCACTTTATAAAAACAAGTAATAAAGCTGAAAGGGGGAAGCGATGGGGGATAATTGTAGGATGTTTTAACAGCATTAAAAACCTTGGTGCCTAAAAAGTAATGAATATTTACTCTGCTTTGGGAGCTGAGGTATCACATTTTTAATAATAGAGTAGAACGCTGGCTGATATTTCCACTGGAATAAGGCTGGAGCATTCATCTCATGGCCACACTTTTCCACACATTTTAAAATACCATCCTGTCAGGTTTGGTGGCGTTCTTTGACAGCAGGATAATGGCGCGTGGCCTCCTGCGTTTCTTTAAACCCTCTTCCCTAATCCCACATTGCTGAATTCTCATTGAATGACGAGGAGTTTCAATGATTTGCAAGCAATGTTTCCAGTGTTGATCCCAAATATCCCCTAAAGTTCATAAAAGCCACTCCAATCGTCTTAAAATATTTGTTCAAAATATCCAAAACTCCAACAGTTGGTTTAGAAATAAATGACATATGTATTCTATCAAGAATTACATATCGGTCAAAATAATGATAATCTTCCTAAAACAAATTCATGCAAATACCACAAATTCTCACTACAAAGGACTTAAAAATTCACCAATTTGTAACGTCAAAGATCTGGAATATTCTAATGAAATATGCATTGTTGGGGGAATTATTAAAGTACTGATTCTCCCAGGATTTTCTCTTTGAACTCAATTTCTATTGCCTTTTCTGTCAAGCGTACAATCAGACATCTCTTCTTGTTAAATCCCATGTGAATGTACATCATCCTCTGGAAATGAGCCTCCATCAATCCCAGTTATGCTCAAACTGGGTAGGGCATTTTTTACAGTATTTGTGGGCCTGAATGGAGCATTTCTGTGGCTGCAGAGTAATTTTCAGATAAACATACAAAGTTATGGTAAAAGGTGACCAGAGATATGCATACAAATATGTATACAGCATCAACAGTTTGACATGTTCACTTGAGATATTGAAGTACAGCTGGGTCCACTAGTTGTTAATAGTGGTAAGTAAAATGGAGATAAGACGTATTTCCCCAGCTACGTCTACTACACATGCAAAAACAACAGTTGATGGACAGAATGCAGAACAATGTCATACATTCACCCCAGTACAGAGATCTGGGACTAAATCCATCGTTTTTTGCTCACCATGCTACTGGATCCTGGAACAGTGCTCTTGAATTTCACTGAAAAACACCATTTATGGACTCAGATCATTATACATTCTGCTAAATGCAATTCTGATTTGATAACTGGTCTCTATCCTCATACTTAAAGCAGCAAGCTAAATGACTTAATGGGGCAGAATCACGTTGATACTATTAAAGGACAAGACTGTGATCTTTATCAGTACAATAATGACCAGCTGAGAATTTAGTCATCTCTCTCAGTTTTTACTCAACTGAGCCAAAAATCCATTCTTGTTCCCTTATAAAGAAGGCAGACTAGCAATCCATACTTTGTGTCTCCAAATTTATGCTGTTGTGTCTTCTTTCATAAAACGTATCTTGTTTATAAGGTCCTTAATTGGCAAAAAGTGTGTTCATACATTTCATATTTCTAATCCAAGCCAGTTGGAGCGCTCTTTCACAGACTGATGGTGCACTTGGCTTTAATGTACATTGACAACTTTATCTTTTTCTGGTGGAACAGACTTCCTGCACCTTTTAGGAAGGACTGACATTGTCCTAAGATACTGTTTTTCTATTTATTCTTAAATTTTGCTTTCGATTTGGAATTTGTACAGTTTCTATTGCTCTGTTATTTTTTTAAATGACTTGAATAAACCAAGTTTGATGAAAATGTGGTGACTGCTAGTTTTGTTTGTTTGCTTTTTCGCATCCTTGATGCCATGTGCCACAAATCTAAGCAGGTTAAATTGTGACATTTATAATGAGATGTTGGATAGAATGGTTGCATTTCAGAATATTATATGCAGAAGTATTGTCTGACATAAATATCATATTCTAAATATAGTTTACAAAAGTTTTGTCCCTTGCGTGAACATTTTTTATTACCAACTTTAGTGGGGTGATAGTTTCTAAACTATATTTTTGAGCCGATGTTTATATTAGATGATGATATTATGCTACCATACTTATACGATAATATTATATTGTATTATATTATATAAGTATACTTACTGAATATGACAAGGAAGGTTAAAACTGACAATGATTGTATGGTACCATATTTATAAAATATGACAACGAATGTTCAAAACAAAACTCAGAAATTGATTTAGTGCAGTTCTTCCATTCATCCACACTACACTTTTTGATGAGACTCTAGCAGCACTCCTGACTAAATACTTTGACAAATGTTTAAAAGAATAAATCAGGGTTCATTTGCATCAACACCTTGACTTTTTTTTTTTTTTACAGAGTTCTATATAGCGTGAACTTGACCTGAAGGTATCGGGTTTCCGAGCGTTTTACACGAGCACCAGTTGCGTTACATGAGGACACATTCCTTTTTTGTCAGCGTACTCTCTGTAATGCAGTTGTTTATTCCAAACAATCCTTTGAAGAGAAATTAGTCCCTGTGAGAAAATTCTAAATCCACGTAGCCAGTTTCTAGCTGCAACAGCATTGCATTATGATTATCTGGCAAAAGATGACGTGAGACACACAAAAAGTCGTACCCATTAGTCAGTAGTGGCTCCTGGAGGGAGTACTGCAGGGCGGTGGGCGCTGCGGGGGAGGGGCAGGCTGGGGGGTAGTAAACTCCGGCATACGGCCGACCGGAGTTAAGTACATAAATAAATAAATAAAACTAATTACATTGTGCGCGCTGCAACGCAAATGGCATTGCAGCACGCGCAATGTAATTTGTATGCTGATTTTCCACAGCATGGGTGGGTAGAAAATCATGCTTTTATTAAAGACACGGAGGCTAATATTATGCATATACTCTTTATGGCAAACTCACATCAGCAACTTCAACAAATGCAAGAACTTAGAATAAGAATGTTTTGAACATTCCAATCCACTATATAAACCCCCGTGAAGCAGCCATCTTCCTTCGTTTGTACTATAAATCAAAATAAAATAAATATTCCTTATAACTTGAATCAATACAAATGGATTTTAAACTTTCTTTCCACACTCCAGGTTCTTCTAATCTACTTCCTGTAGTCACTTCCTCCTAGAACATAAAAAAACAAATTATAGGGTATGTACCAAGCAGGGAGGGATAATGTTAGCCTCTGTGTCTTTAATAAAATCGTGATTTTCTACCCACCCCTGCTGTGGAAAATCTTAATTTTATGGCAAGGCACTGGGGTCAATATTATGCATATTTAAAGCCCTGCCATAAAATTCCTCACAGTGCATTCCACTGGTTTAAAATAAAATGTCCTAAATATCGAATCTGAAGACCAATCTGCCGCTGCTAAGATACTATTCAAACCACCACCAGTCACCAAAGCCTTAGTAGCCATTGCTCCCCTTGCTGAATGCACTCAAAATCTTGTTACATCTACCCCAGCTTTTTTCATAACCTCTTTCACCCACCTAGCCTACACAGGAGATTGATTTATAGGGATACTTGAATAAAATCAGCAACTGAGTTTCTCCTGCATGTTAAACCTTCTGTTCTTCCTTCATATTCACGCAAACCTCTAACCACACGTAACTTCCTGCTGTCATCTAAATTTGGATAAAATATCGTTTGAGACATAGGTTTAGTCCTCCTCCTGAAAATGAAATATACTCCTTCCAGTAAATAACTTTGTGATGTTACATCCAAATTCTTAACACCTGATACTCTCTGAAAAGAGATTAAAGTAGAAGCATTGTTAACTTTATTGACAAACTCCTCAAATCCTAAAACCCATTTCCCGTCAAATTATTCAATTCCTTCAAGACCAAATCCACATCCCATATGGATGAATACCTCGGTTCTGGAGGAACCTTCAACCGAACACTCCTTAGTAATCTCTTCACTACATCATGTTGCCCAACGGATATACCATCCTTCAACTCATGACCAGCAGAAACTGCCAACTTACTGATATTCACCATACTGTATGAGCTCCTGTTCAAAAAGACTTCTGTCAAAAAATTGACTAACTCTAACCCCTGGAGCTGATACGGGATCCAAACTCCGTACCACACACCAACAAACCCATCTATTCCTTGCCAACCTGTATGCCTTAGATGTCCCTGTGGCCCAGGACTCCTTGATGAGTTTAGAAGCTTCTGGTGATAAGCCTGACACCTTCTAGGCTGTCCCGAAATCAACCATCCCATTAACCTCAACTATCCCAGTAGCACTAATTTGTGCCTGTTCATTCACCCTGTTAGCGAACAAATCCACCATAAACGGCCGCCACCTGCTGCTTACTGCAGAGAACACTTCCCCGTTCAACATCCAATCGCTGAAATCCTTCAAATTCCTGGAATTCCAATTTGCCACCATCTTGGTCATTCCTGGTATGTACTTAGCCTGAATTATGAGCTCCTTGCTTAAACAAAAATGTCAAGTCCACTAAAGGTTTTGACTGTGGTCCTCACAACTTTCTGACATACCTCACGGCAGAAACATTGTCCATCTTTAATAAAACACAACACTTTACCTGGTTCCTGACAAAACTCTTTGCTGTAAAAGATCCAACCAACAACTGCAGATAGTTGATAACATAACATAACATAGCATAACATATCCATATCCATGTCCATCTCCTTCTCTTGTATTGTCCATTTTCCCCCTGTTGTCTCTGCTCTCAAGCCTCCTGTCTATGCCCATATGCTTGGTACCTGCCAGGCGAGCTCAGGGCTCCCATTAACGCAACACAAGCTGCTCCTAGTTCTCAATAATGTACTCTTGGCATCTTTCTGGGGTCTGTGTCCCTCTCCCAGCTCCAAGATGACAATATCAGTGCTGAGCCAGCTTCTCCCTGGGCTCCCAGACGCATCCCTCCCAGGTCTCTCTCATCGCACACTCTGGTGCCGATTACGATCCGGCAAAAACCGGGTATGAACCGTCGGTCGGAGCGTTTTCTCCGTCCGACTCGTACCCGGTCGTAAAACTTCACAAACATGGAATTACGATTCGCACGGAAACACCATTTCCGTATGAATCGTAAAAAACACCGACCGACGAAAATATACATACGAATGTGCTCCGGGAATGCTGCGACGTGACGTCGGGACGCTGTCAGGCAGCGTTTCACGACCCAGGAACCACGATTCGAACCGACAGCAGTCCGGACGGCAATATTTTCACGGCACCAAAAAAGTGCCGGAAAAGCGAAGTACGTCGCGAAACGACCAGAGTAGGTGGCCCAGTATGCGCCGTACCCCCCCAGCCCCCGTACGTACGCGCCGACCCCCCCAGCCCCCGTACGTTCGAGTCGTACCCCCCGTGTATGTACACCCGTGTACGTGTCAAACCCCCCCGTGTATGTACACCCGTGTACGTGTCGAACCCCCGTGTACGTTTGAGTCGTACCCCCCCGTGTATGTACACCCGTGTACGTGTCGAACCCCCCGTGTATGTACACCCGTGTACGTGTCGAACCCCCGTGTATGTACACCCGTGTACGTTCGAGTCGTACCCCTCCCCGTGTATGTACACCCGTGTACGTGTCAAACCCCCCCGTGTATGTACACCCGTGTACGTGTCGAACCCTCCGTGTATGTACACCCGTGTACGTTCAAGTCGTACCCCCACCCGTGTATGTACGGTGCGTACCCCCAGCGCCGGGGGTACGCACCGTACATACACGGGTGGGGGTATGACTCGAACGTACACGGGTGTACATACACGGGGGTACGACACGTACACGGGTGTACATACACGGGGGGGTACGACTCGAACGTACACGGGTGTACATACACGGGGGTACGACACGTACATGGGTGTACATACACGGGGGGTACGACTCGAACGTACACGGGTGTACATACACGGGGGGGTTCGACACGTACACGGGTGTACATACACGGGGGGTTCGACACGTACACGGGTGTACATACACGGGGGGGTACGACTCGAACGTACATGGGTGTACATACACGGGGGGTACGACACGTACATGGGTGTACATACACGGGGGGTACGACTCGAACGTACACGGGTGTATATACACGAGGGGTTCGACACGTACACGGGTGTACATACACAGGGGGTTCAACACGTACACGGGTGTACATACACGGGGGGTACGACTCGAACGTACGGGGGCTGGGGGGGTACGACTCAAACGTACGGGGGCTGGGGGGGTACGACTCGAACGTACGGGGGCTGGGGGGGTACGACTCGAACGTACGGGGGCTGGGGGGGTACGACTCGAACGTACGGGGGCTGGGGGGGGGTCGGCGCGTATGCGGGCACATGTCTCCATGGTTGCTATGGGAGTTCGGTGCGGACGGTGTTTTTTCCATACGGTTGTAACAGCGGACGCACGGGATGGATCGTAATTCCTCGGTCGGACTTCACTTTTCACATTTGTACGGTAAATCGTCCGTGGACGTGTCGGACACATTTTCCGACCCGAGGACGTGTGGGGAATACTTCCCAATGCGATTCGTATGGACTTTTTACCATGCGAATCGTAATTGGCAGTTTGTACGGCACTTGTGCGATTCGTACGGTAAAAAGACCGGATACGAGTCGTACGGGGAATTTTTTTACCGGATCGTGATCGGCACCTCTGTCTTAACCAATTTGTTTCCGGTTCTCTCGGTTTGGCCACATTTTTGGACTTTGATTCCTTTGGTTTGGGCTTCCGTATTCTGTTTCCTCAGTGACATTAGTTTACTCTGTGTGCATTTATTCTGACCTTTGGCCCATGTTTTTTACACTTCAGGTTCTGACCTTTCAGTTTGAACTTGTGCTTCTAACCAATGCCATTTGCTTTTAGTCTTCTGCTTCTGATCTGCGACGTTTGCTTATGGAAATGTTCATTTGTCTTTAGTGCAATAACCATCAAAATATTCACTTCTCCTGCAATCTGAATAAACTCGAACATCAACCTGCATTGAATACTGCAGATGTCATGCCTCTATCTTATGAATGTTGAAAACTTCAGATAGCCTGTGTATATTTGTATTACTTTTCTTTGGTGATAACTGGAGACAAGTACATCCTGAGCATCCTAAATAACTCAGCTTTGACACTTTAACTGCACACTACTGACTGAAATGCTTTCTTTCGTCTGCCTCAGCTGACTGGCTTATTATTCCCTCGTCACATACTGGCCAGCGAGTGCTAAGGGAGTAAAACTGGAGCTCTGTGCTTCAGAAAGACATTATTAACAGCAAATTCATGTCAATTCCCAAACTGTGTGCTTGGTGGGCGGCACACCTGGCCTGTTTTGATGGCGCACTGGGGTGCCTTGGCACACAGATTGGGAACCTCGGCCTCAAGGGATTCTTCACCTGATCAACCTGATCTTTACTCTCACTTTCTCTCTTAATTCTTTTTCCTCCTACTTCCTCTGAGTCTCCCAAGTCCGAGATCACTATGTCTCCGCCATGTGATCCCTCTTGCCGGCCTTAATGCCTTTTCACTCAACTCCATCAGAGTTACCCTCTGTCTGTCCTTTGGACCATACTGTTCTTTTGGCTTAAATCCCGTCTCCTTTTGGAGATGTTTCTTCTTTTGATTCATCTTACGACCTCCATTCGACCCTTCCAGCTTTAACAGTTGCTTCCTCAACAGACCAAAACTGTTCTTCTTCTACTTTCTTTCAACCATATTTCTCCTGTAGTCTCTCCTTACAATCATCTAATTATTTACCAATTGTGTGACCAAATACGAAACTGCTTTGAACACGCTCCTGCACCTTTTCATCAATATTCATCTCCGAATCCCCTCCACTCTTGATGCTCCTATTTAATATTACCACCAATCAAATCTAATATAATTTCTCACAAAACTTACTTAATACACTCCTTCGCTGTTAATTTCTACTGACAGAACTTTCCCTTCTTTCAGAGAACCCAAAAAACAGCATTCCCTTTGTCAACTGCCTCACATCGTGAAGTAACTGTCTCTAGATAAACAAATGATCGTTCTCCCAAAAAATGCCCGTCATATATACTCTTAATTCTATGTTTTAGCTTCGCATTCAAAAATGGCTGGGCTTTGCATGGCAAGCTTCCAAGTTCAAAAAACCTGCCCCAATTCGTCCTCTCTGTCTGTGCGTATGATTAGGAATACAGCATTACCTCTAACTAAGGTAAATTTACAAATCTTTAATCTCATAATCTTTCGGACCCAACAAAACGCTTTCATGTGTCTCACACACGCAATATACTTAACCTAAAATGCGTATGCCGGCATGAAGAACACACCCCTCACGTACCTAGCTCTAAATATTCCTGTCTAATCACCATAACACCAAGTTGCGTGAGCTTGAAAGCCTGCAGCAAGATGCCGGTTGTCGTACCAACCACGCTGTAACCAGCTAGTTTCAAAAGCGACGAACATAATCACCCAAACTAACTCCACATCTATTTCGGCTTTTAAAACCCGCCTAATCCTAAAAAAACTCTCTTGAAAATATAATTTTAATCAAAATCTGGCAGCTTAAACGCATACTCATTAAATTAACCTTCCAGTAAATTACTAAGAAAACCCCTCATGCGCCCCATACAACGCGTAGATTCACTCAGTAAAAGATTTAATCTCCATATTCTCAGGTGCCTCGTCTCCCACTCCAAATGAATTACCCCAATACATCATTATAAGAACAAAATCATGCTGAGCTTATAAGTGAGCAGCAACAAATAAGGAAGATGGCTGCTTTATAGGGGATAATATAGAGGATTAGAATGTTCAAAGAGATTCTTATTCTAAATTTGTTAAATGTGTTTCTGTGAGTTGGCAATAAAGAGGATATGCATAATATTGGGCTCCGCGCCTTGTCATAAAATCCAAGATGGCCACCATCACTCTGGGACATGCAAGAGTTTGTGGCCTGCTGTGAAACATAGTTCATTGTCAGCATACTGCCATGCATCTTGTTCTCCACGGATGCGCATCTTGAGTCCAAACCGAGCCTGTTGACAGTCAGTCTTTCCTTCACTGAAGCTGTCTGAGTCAGCTGTACCCTTTCTTCAGCTGGAACAGAGAGGTGGGGACAGTATTAAGGCGGGTTATATTAATTGTAGGTCCCTTCCCAAGCATGCTGACGATATATGGTTAAGTATGAAATGTGAAGCTTGGGATATAGTCTTTCTGACGGAAACTTGGCTGAGAGAAAGTTCTCAGCCAGATATTGCGTTGGCAGTTCCTTTTGGATACAGACTAGTGGCTGCAAATCGAGCTAGGGATCGAGTGGGAGGCGGGGTAGCGATCATTGTCCGGGATAAGTGGGACGTCTCCTTCAAGAAGTTGGAGGAGTTTGGTCCCATTGAGGCTTTATCCTTTAATGTCTCCTGCCCTTCCTACCCCATAATGGCTGGCCTACTTATATATAGACCACCCTCATCTCCTGTTAGGTATTTAACTGGTTTGTATGAGTGGATTAGTAGCTCAATTTTAAATTTCCCCTCATTCACGGTCTTAGGGGACTTTAATTTCCATGTGGATGATAGTGAAAGTGTGGACGCCAGTAAACTTATTAGTACGTTCCAGGGGTTTAATCTTGTACAAAAGGTCCAGAGTACGACTCACAGAGGAGGTCATATGTTGGACCTGGTGTTTACAAATGACCTGTCCCTGGTAATGAGTTCTCCTCAAGAAGTTACCTGGTCTGACCATTATTTTATTCCTTTTTCTTTCAAAAGAAACTATAAACTCAAGACAGGCCCTCACGCTATGATTGAGACTAGAGATTGGCGGAAGGTGTTGCCCACTACCTTCACTCACAACTGGGGAATGTTCTCTTCCCACTTGACGGGGGACGTCAATCAAGATGTTCTAGTTTTCAAGAAGCAAGTAACCCTTACTCTAGATAACATTGCTCCAAGGGTGTTGAGGAATACTGTTCGTAATCGTCCTTCCGCCCCATGGTTTACCGATGATCTTAAAGCTAGAAAGAGTGCTTGTAAGAAGCTGGAAAGAGTCTGGCGACGGAATTATTCCTTAGAAGCCAAACTCATTTATAAAAACGCCATTAGGACTTTCCATCGGATTAAGCAGTCAGCCATGAGAAATTATTTTGCCGATCAGATTCGAGCGGCAAATAATTCAAATAAAGAAATCTTCAAGATTGTAGAAGGTTTCACTAATCCCCGGGCCTCCTTAAGTTCTATACCTGTGTCTCAAATCTTATGCGAGAATCTGGCAACTTTTTTTCATGAGAAAATTGCAGAAATATATTCCTCATTTCCTCCTTGCAAAGAACCGGAGTCAATTATGAGTAATGGGTATGGAAATTTGGCCTGGGCAAATTTTGCCATTTTTGAAGACATTCAATCTCTGGTTGACCTTGAACTTGTAAAATCAGGTTCTCCGGCGGACCCTCTCCCTGCCAGGTTCTACAAGACTCTTGCTCAGGGGCTAAATCCGGTCCTGAATATTATCTGGAACCAGTCGTTGAAAACTGGAAACTATCCAGCGGATTGGAAGAAAGCCTTGGTTAGGCCCATCTTAAAAAACAGAAGGAGCCGATCCTTTGGTATTAAAACATTACCGCCCCATATCCTTACTCGCAGCTCCAGCTAAGGTTTTGGAGAAGGAAGTACAGAGGCAACTCTCGAGATTTTTGGACTCCATTAACCTGTTGCATGACTCCCAATCTGGTTTCAGAGCCACTTTTAGCACTGAGACCGCGCTCCTGGAGACTATGGAGATTCTGAGAGAAACTGTGGACAAAGGACACTGTGCAATGCTCGTGTTATTAGATCTTTCTGCGGCATTTGATACTGTGTCCCATAAGATCTTAATTCACAGACTAAAGCACATTGGTCTATCAGGAGCAGTTCTGTCGTGGTTTCAGTCTTTTTTGGAGGGACGCTCGCAACAGGTGGTCTTGGGTCCGCACTCTTCACAAATAAAAATGCTGTCATGCGGAGTGCCTCAGGGCTCTGCATTGAGCCCAACATTGTTTAATGTTTACTTGGCTCCTTTAGCTCCTATAATTGAGAAACATGGCCTACGTGTTGTCAACTATGCTGATGACACTCAGCTCCTTTTCTCGTTTCATGAAAAGGATGAGGGAAGGATGTTGAGTGTTAAGAGATGTATGTTGGACATAGTATCTTGGATGTCGAACAACTGTTTAAAGTTGAACACAGAAAAGACGGAGGTCCTTTTTTTCAATAATCACTCTCCACTGTCCTCAGACTGCTGGTGGCCTACCACTTTAAATCCCGCACCGTCCCCAGTTAAGATGGCTCGGAACCTAGGCGTTAAGATGGATACAGAGCTTTCAGGAAAGGATCACATTGCTCAGCTCTCCGCAGTTTGCTTTTGGAAGCTTAGAATGTTGCGCCGTCTTCTTCATTTTCTGCCTGTAGACTGTCGTCAAACGGTGGTACATGCCACCATTACTTCACGTCTGGATTACGCAAATAGTCTATTTATTGGACTTCCAGACTATCTGATAGCCAGGATTCAGCTAATTCAAAATGCAGCAGCCAGGTTAATTAGAAATATTCCTGTCCGCCACAGAATTTCCCCTCATCTGGCCAGTCTACACTGGTTACCCATAAAGAAAAGAGTGATTTTTAAGGCAATGGTATTAACCCATCGTGCCTTGTATAACACAGGCCCTCCATATCTCAGAGCTAGAATTCAAAGGTACGTACAAAACAGATCTCTAAGATCTAACAATTTGAATCTTCTTAAGGTACCGAAATTTAGAAGGGTCAGAATGGGTGGTCGGTCATTTTCTGTCAGGGCACCTACCATTTGGAACTCCATGCCAAAGGATCTTAGAGCACTTGAGAAAGAAAATGTGTTCCGAAAGGCCTTGAAAACCTGGCTCTTTCTCTTGCATTGATTCTCCTCCCCACTGATCACAGCTCCTTTCTTTTTCTGTTCAGGTCCACATGATTGGTAACAGCGCCGGGACACTTCCGTTGGAGGTAGCTGCGCGCTATACAAGCTTTTATAACATAACATAACATAACACTGATAGGCACCCAGAACAAGTGGATTTGGAGTATCACCTCCACACCCATGGGCTACAGAAAGCAGTAAGCAGAAACTCCAATCCTGCTTCTGGACAGTTCCTGTCTCACAATCTACTAATTATATGACCTACAGCGGAACAAGCCTTAATATTTACCAGGCACCACACTGAACAAAGGTTTTGAGCAAGTAAGAGTCTCCACTGGTGAATAATACCTTTAAGATACCAGGATGGGTTCTTCCAGTGTCTTGAAACAGGTTAAAGAATGAGGTCTCATAAAAGCTACAAGAGACAATCGCACGGAAAAGGCTGATGAAGACAACAAAGCTCACCCCGGCCATCTCCCCAAAACAATATTTGAGTCTTGTTCTGAGAGGGTTTGGCACTGGGAAAGATCTTCTAACCCCTTTGTTTGTAAGTAGGGATTTGCATCATTATCTAAAATACAGACAGATCTCCACAATGCTCTTTTTAAATGAAAACAGACTACTGCCCTGGACTTCTCTCTTCTCAGACCATATCAATAAACAAGTTAGCAGGTTAGGTCTTCATCATTCCTATGACCCACATTTGTATAATACCTGCTCGATCACCAACAAAGACCCAATCCTAATTAAAGCTATGCTACCGTCATATCTAAAACTGGCGAGGACACTGTAAGAGAACAAAGACCAAAAGTTGTGTCTAATAATGATCATAAAGCAAATTATGTACTTAAAATATCTGGGAAACTTGTTTATGGTTCTCATTGGAAACTCTTAGTGAGAAGTTGAGACTGTTAGGCCATCTGACATCACATCCAGCCTCACAGTGGCAGCTGCTTAAAGATATACGTTCAGGAAAAGAAACATCAATTCTCAGCTCTAAGACCATGGTTACAAGTTCAGGGCGACTTCCATTCGCTGCACAAATATTAGAATTCTGATTTTTTTTTATGTTTATTACACCCTCACTCTTTTCCTCTTAAAGACTTTGGCAGGTCGGTCCAGCCAAAATTTGTTAGGGGAAAGGCCTAGAGTTTGGTGGGTTAATTATAGATTTTGCATTTTATGCCTTATTTCTGATTTGAAAAATCAAAATAGGTGGTTTGTACCACACCAGTAAATAGCTTACCCTAGGTGCAAGTGTTTACCTGTGTGGAAATACGCCTCCCTATTTAGCAAAGTTGCATACAAGGCCTGTGTGTACAAAGAGCTTGACCACAATATATGACACACCTTTGGTATCTCACAAAAAGGGCAGGGCATAGACAAGCACAAGTAAGCAGAAAGAAAGCTAGCTGCTGAGAAGCCTGCACACACTCGATGATCTTAATAAATGAGGTAGAATGCCCAATGCAGAATGAAGAACTTGTGTATGCAGAATGAAGAATAGTGCCTGGTGTCATATTGTGTTGAAACTGCCCATGCTCACTCCTTGTTCCTAGCTAAGTATGCTAATGTTATTTCATTCCCTATTGGGCATTAACTAATTTTAGCCAATCCCAGGGTGTGTGTCGGTACAGGTTAGGCTGACTGAATTTTTTTTTTTTAAATGACTAGTAATCCGTTAGACACTTCTAGCCTGAAATACGTATCTCTGTGCATGTATGCCTTTGAGGAACCCCCACATCATCTCTATTAGCAAACGCTGACCAGCATAAGATCTAATACACCTACATCTTAGTTTTTAATATTTCCGTGACTGAAAAGTAAAAACGGGCTTTTTAGTTATCGAGCACTCCTGAAGGGTAAACAACCTTTACAACGAAACTTTTACAACGCACTACCATTACAACGAAACTTTTACAACGAACGCGATGTAACCACGCGATGCCATTACAACGCAAGTCTTTACATCGACTTGCGCTAGATGGCGTGCTAACATTACAAATAGTGTAGTTTACTATCCCAACACCTTCCCTACTGTTAAGTGGACTGGAGTTGGAATAGTAAATTACGCTTTTCTAATGTTAGCACGCCATCTAGCGCAAGTCGATGTAAAGACTTGCGTTGTAATGGCATCGCGTGGTTACATCGCGTTCGTTCTAAAAACCGCGATGTAACTGCACGCGTTGTAAAGACACGCGTTGTTACGTCATACATCCCTCCTGAAGCTACATACATTCCTAATAAGTTCATAAAGTCTGGTGCAGGGATCTTAGAGAATATTCCTTTGACTATTCATTGCTGCCTAAAGAATTTACAATTTACAATTGTGCTCAGAATTATCAGATAGGGCAATGGTTGGATGCTGTGTCTCTACCTTCTGACAGACAGCCGATTAGCGACATAAGTGCCTATGTTCGGATGTGATTTTTGTACGGGTTTTTTTGTAATGCATTTTGCCGTCGATATCGGTGATGTGATTTAAAATCGAACCCAAAATGGAATAAGGCCACTGATGTAGAAAGAATCACAGAAACCATCTAACAAGTTTGAAAACAGGGGTTCCCTGTAACTGCATTTTTTTAAATTAACTTAACCATCCACTACATCTCACTTCAATGTCTAATCTTTATTTATTAAAACACACATTTCCCTGCACCAAGATCACACAGACAAAACGTGCAAGCTGCAGGCTTAAGGCTGACAAAGAATCCCGATCCCCCTTTGCACCTCCTTCGACATACATCTGCACTGAAACCATATGCGAATGAAGCCGTCCAACGCTCTCCTGACTATAGTTTTGACACTTTGGCCTTATGCAGCAGTCTCTTGAGGCAGGGTATGAACTTCGGCTGTGCCCTACTTCCAGTCCTCTATCCTCAGGTGAGCAAGTCCTTCTGTCATGCACAGAGCAAAGGGGCACTCTGGATTAGGGGTGGGCAGAATTGGCAGAGTTTCATTCCACACAATTCTACGGCATTACATAATAATTCTGCAGAATTCCGCAAAGGGGCAGGGTGGGCACCGCAATGTGCAGGGCATACACAAGTATGTAAGGGGCACTGAGGGGTATGAATTGGAGTGTACACCCCTTGTTGTCCTTACATAGTTATGTAAGGGCACCAAGGGGTATGCAGTGTACTGCACTGCACTACAGTGCAGTGCATACGCCTCGGTGCTCTTACATAATTATGTAAGGGCACCGAGAGGTATGCACTGCTGTGCAGTGGTCTTTAAACAGGGCTCGAAGACAGAGCAGTCCCTCTAAGTTTAAAAACTACTGCAGTGTAATTCCGCCGGCGGAATGGCCAAATGTAACCAGTAATTTTGTGTTACAAGAGTAACGCAGAATTACTAAGGGCCATATTATCAAGTGGCAGGAAACTGCCGCTAAAGCGGTGATAATGGGCTTGATAATATGCCCTTGAGAATTCCCATAGAAGCCCAGGTTCTGGTGTCAACATGGGCTTCTATGGGAAATCACAAGGGCATATTATCAAGTCCATTATCGCCGCTTTAGCGACAGTTTCCTGCCACTAAAGCGGCGATAATGTTATCGCCATTCCTTGATATTATGGTCCAAAATTCCACCCACCCCTACTCTGGATGCAGAATGCAGCCTTTAGCGTTATCCTGCATCAGGTCCACTTGGAACTAGAGCCTGTTATGCTCAGTTTTCTGCCGTGAGCTTTATTCAGGGGCACACAATCTAGCTACTCTACATTCACACAGCTTTTCAGCAGCTAACCTTTTCATAAATGTTCTTACGTATTTTGTTTTTCAGTCTTCAGATGTCAAGCATAGGGTGCTCATTGGAACAGTTTCCTTTCAAAGGGGCATTGTTCACCCTTCCAGCATTCGCCACATCCTCAGGGGACTGGGTCGGGGGGGATGAAATAAGGGGGGGGGGGGTATAGTTTCCTGGAGGATGCACTCAAACACCCTACCTTCCCTCTGCAGTAAGAGTCTTGCCAAGAGTCTGCACACCTGTCCGTGTATCAAGAGAAAGACTATGTCAGGATTTATAGTATGGATTTGAAACCCAGGGGTCTTATTCGACAGTCCAAATTGTCGATTCTTTGCAATCAAGACAGTGAATAGCAGCACCTCAATTAGGGACCTGGGACAAATGGGGGAGACGTTAGGACACAGAGACACCGGTTTAGAATGGCTCCAACAGTAAACTTAGATTGTCATTTTGTCACAGATCCACTTCTAGGTAATCTTGGGGAAACAAAATACAGGACTAAAAGGTTGAAAAGATTGAGATACAACAAATAGCTGAATTTCCAAAAAATGAAGCAATAGAGTTAGCAGCTTACCTCTCACTCAGCTCAGGGAGGCTAAATCGCCCCCTGCCCTATCCGCGCCCAGGCCCAGAGCCGAAAGCTGCAGAAGAGACGAGAGCCGCCTTGTGGACATGATGCAGAGGCCAGGGACCACAGAGGAACAGTGGCAGATCGCCCAGTGTTCAGGTAATGCTTTGGAAGGCTGGTGAGGGTGAGTATTGAGCGGCCTCCAGTCACAGGCTTCTGTAATGAATGAGTGCAGAGGGAGAGAAGGGAACGAAGGAGGGCAATAGCAGAGGACATGGTCGCACGGTTGAGAGATTAACTGGTTCGGAAGTGAAAAGCAGAAACTATTAGGGGCCTTGCCAGGCACCAACCCAACTAACACAATTAGTGGCGATGCCATGAACCTACCCTGTTACTGTGAGAGTCTAAAATAGTACACTGCGCTAATTTCCATGCCCCTACCTTCAACAGTTTCCACGCCTGACCTCTTCTGAACCTATAGTGGGCCTTTAAGCTGGTGCTCTTGCTTCTCGTTAATCGCGAATATTCCCCACCACCCATTCATAAAGTGGAGGGCACTAAAATGAGTCTCTCTCTCTCTGTATTGGCTGGAAAGGGAGGCTGAGCCCAGCAGCAGATACTAGTATAGGTTCTGTAGACTGGATAATTGTCCCACTTCCACAACCCTGTTGCAGTGAGGGTCACTTGGGGATGGAGGCTTTTATGGAATTCCTCCTGCTCCATAATTTCTCACAGGGGAGGTACTGTTTGTGATTTCTGAGTTGAGTAAAATACTTTTTCCAGGCTAGTCCCTGCTATAACAGATATACAGGTCACTTCAAGCTACTGGACTCTGGCAACTTCAAAACAACATAAAACATAATTTACCACCAAACCTTCCAAAAGTTCTCTTTTGATTGAACATTTGACATTAACTTTGTACCTGTCAAAAATCCAGGGTTGAAGGGTGTTTATAAAAGTAGCCAACACTAGGTGCAAACATGTCATTCCAGGTGATGATTGCAGAACCTTCCTCTCCCTACCACACACATGAACTTTCCCCCTGGTATTCATCCACAGCTGCTACAATTGGTGCTTTTTAGGCTTAACGATTGGTGCTTTGTAGGATTAAATATTTATATAGAAGAGAATCACAGATACTGCGCCAACAAACCACCCAGGCCGGTAAGAAAAAACTCAAGGGCGTATTCTCAAGGAGCTATAGGCGAGTTATCGGCACTTTAGCACAGCCAAAGTCACGTTAAAATTACCGCCTCATTCACAAGCTGGTGCCAACAGCCAATATCACCAGATTTCCAGAGATAGCATGCTCATTAAACATTGCCACAGATTACACCGGCATCTATCGCTAATAAGATGCAGAGTAGGCGTTCCCTGGCAAAAAGCCGCGACAACACCACTCTGCAACATTCACAACGACCAGTCACATCGGCGATAAGAACACAAAACATGCGGTAGGGCGCGTTAGCAGCAGGAAATTAACACCTGCTCCGACCTGGTGCAAATCCGGACCTCAACCTGCAGCATAAAGGGAGCCCAGACCAGAGCCGCACCTGAAGAACAACAGATGCCAAGGAGCTACTCATCATGCAGCTCGGAAGCCCCAAGAGGGCCACAACACCCCCCGCCACCACCCCAGGACCGCCACCCCCACCAGGACCCCCCTCCCCGGACCACCACAGAGGCAGCGTAGACAAAGACAGCAGACCTTCAGGAAATGCACCAGCCCCACAGACTTAACACCAGAGCATGTCATTGCCCACTACAGGCTCAAAAGCACAATCATCCTCCGCATCTTGAACATCATCGCCCACAGGCTGACAGTACCAACACAGTGGACAACCAACATCCCTCCGCAGACAAAGCTGCTGGCTGTGTTGCACCTGTTGGCCTCTGGGACATTACAACCAACAGCCGCCAGAGTCGGAGGAGTTTCACAGTCAGCCTTATCAAAGTTCCTCAAACCTGTCCTGGATACCATCATCAGCTTGGTACCCCAGTACCTATACTTCCCCCACACCGCGCAGGGACAGCTGGAGACCAAACAAGGATTCTACGCCATAGCCGAATTCCCACACGTGTTGTGGGCAATTGACTGCACACATGTCCAACTTGTCCACCCTGCCGACACTGCACACAATTACTGCAACAGAAAGCACACGCATTCCATCAATGTGCAGGCAATAGTGGACCAGCGGGGATTCTTCACCAATGTCGTCGCCAACTACCCAGGCAGTGTGCACGGCTCATACATCTTCCGACAGTCCATCATCAACCGGCGCTTCCAGGATGGTACCTACGGAAATGCAGTGCTCGTTGGTTAGTACCAAAAGTACACACAATTCCACAATCATGCAACTCACAACTCTGGCAATGCACACGTCACAAACCCACATACAACATGCCAAACAACATGCACACCCACCAGACACGACACCACAACTTACTGTGGCAACCTGGGCCAGCCATGTACATGAGCCACCAATGGCGTGGCACATCAGCTACACACCAGCGGAATGTGTAGGTAGGTGGCAACCAGGCAAACATAATGCTGGTGGTATTAGTGTTGTGGACAGTGGACGCAAACATGTCACCACAGCCAGTGGGGAAGATCACGGAAATGTAGCTTGTTATGTCCCCCTGTACGCATGTGCATAGTGGGCATGCCCGGCGTATGCCAGGCTAGCGTAGGGGTGTGAATAAAAAGCACGTAGCCCTGGGCATGGTTCTCTTCCGGAATGGCCAACGTCGGCTGCCAGGGCAGTGCCTCTCACCCTGCCACGAGGCCGCCGCCATGTGCGGCGGTGCCTGCGATCATGTGCGACTGCCGCAGCCTGGGACGCTGCACCCCGAACCAGTCTCGTCCGCTCCTGCGCATCCAGGCCTCACTGCTCACCTGCCGACACCGGCGTATCTCCAAGAGTGCCCAGCACATGCCCGTGCTAGCTCAACACCTGAGGCCCGCGACCATGGCAGCCTCCTCAGACCATCATGGCCTCCGCGAGCAAGGCCCGCATACTTCTTTCCCTTAGACGCACTCCACCGGCATACACAGCGGACAAGTAGGTTGCACATTTGGAACTGAGTCTTGATTACACAATGGCAGAGTACATATTTAAAGCAGAGCTTAAATCCCTATACTCCCTTCGATGTGGTGCCACCAACTCACATGTGTCTGTGGGCACTTGCGGACTGCTGCCTTAGGCCTACACACCTGTCCAGCAAGCCTCAGACACATCCTATCCAGTCCGTTCCAGCCAGGACACGACATTGTCGCAGACTGCACACCCGCCCACACAGAGGCTGCCTCACGCTGACCGCTGCTTCCAGCACACACTGCGGTTGAGTAAGACACACATTTGGAACTGAGTCTTTATTTGTCAATTGCAGAGTTGATATCAGTGTACATGCCTCATCACAGACTGCATCCCCTTCCAGCTCTGGTGCCACGGGAGTCATGGGCACTCTCCCGTTGGACTATGTTGGCATCTGAGTCCATGACCTGGGGGTTGACTTCATCATGTAGCTGATACTGACCCGCTTTCATCGCCACTCATCGCTGCATCAAGTCCCAAGGTCCAGGGGGACTACATCGCCCAGCCTGCCTTGCCAAACCGGCGCCCGGCCGCCTTGTCACCTGAAAGCGCCAGGAGGCGCTTTAAATCCGGCCGCGGGCTCCCGCAGCGCGGGACCCGCTTTCATCGCCACTCATCGCTGCATCAAATCCCAAGGTCCAGGGGGACTACATCGCCCAGCCTACATTGCCTGCCTTGCCAAACCGGCGCCTGGCTGGCTTGTCACCTGAAAGCACCAGGAGGCGCTTTAAATCCGGCCGCGGGCTCCCGCAGCGCGGGACCCGCTTTCATCGCTACTCATCGCTGCATCAAGTCCCAAGGTCCAGGGGGGACTACATCGCCCAGCCGGCCATGCCTGCCTTGCCAAACCGGCGCCCGTCTGCCTTGTCACCTGAAAGCGCCAGGAGGCGATTTCAATCCGGCCGCGGGCTTCCGCAGCGCGGGACCCGCTTTCATCGCCACTCATCGCTGCATCAAGTCCCAAGGTGCAGGGGGACTACATCACCCAGCCTGCCTTGCCAAACTGGCGCCCGGCCGCCTTGTCACCTGAAAGCCCCAGGAGGCGCTTTAAATTCGGCCACAGGCCCGTCTGCACCAGGTAGAGACAGGGCAGGGCAATCCCTCTGACATTTGCTTTTCGATTGCTCTCTCGGACCAATAAGGTACTGTTTTACATGCCATTGGCAAATGACTACTATCACTACTTATTTATTTATCTACTGACCACATCTTTATTACCTATTTTGGCTGTAGGTTAAAGTTGCAAGTAGTATTAATTTGTTTACCGAGGCACGTTTTGGTTGTACGCAAACTATTCTACTTGTCTCTGTCACTTGCGCTCTATCCCCGGTATTCCTATACGTTGTTGTCTACATTTAACAAAACTCAACTTGATCCAATGGGGAAAAGGAAATCAGCGGACTGTGGGGGGGCCTTTTGAAGAAAGGCAAAAAAGCAAAAAAGTCATCTAAACAATCGCTATGCAAAACTAACTGTGTCATGGATCGTATTGCTAACCTTGTTAGTGAATGTGAGGAGATTTTACTTGCCCCATCAGCTTCGAGTGGCAGCGATCCAAATGTGGCCAGCGCATTGCCCCTCAATTCCACCACTACCCCCCATAAGGTTGTCCCGTTAATCCCTGACATGTTTAAAAGGTCTACCTTGAAGGATCAGCAAGCGTCTGCTCACAATAGCAACAATTCTCCTTCATTAAGCTCCCGTTCACCTACAATAAGTGCCATTTAACCTTCCATCATATGTTCAAATAGATTTTTTCCCCTAATGTAAATCCCCGAAGAACCCAGTGATCAGCTGGGTTCTGAGGGGTCTGAAGGCGAACCCGCCAGATGTGACAATACAATCAGTAAGATATGTGTTCATATACAGACTTGTTTAAAGGACAGATAGCTGATCTAAAAGCTCAGACCAAGCAACTTATAGAGGAAGTCAGTCTACTTAAGGGTACTATCGACACACTTTGCACAGCACTAAAATTATGCACTAGTTCAATCCATCCGGCTATCGAAGCTCCGACCCGGGTCCAAGCATGCAGAATGAGTAACATCACTAAAGGGAACCTACGCAGTCTAAACATTGAAACCAAAGCCAATGGGCAATCTGCAACACCCAACAAACAACTGACTTGTGGCCCAAATACTATGCAGTATTCCGCTACCACGTAAAGGCAGTGAATAGTTACCATAGCATGCATAATGTGGAGAACAGAAAAGAAACCTATAATTTCTCCCATCTCTATGACCAGCCTAGGGTAATTCCATCTGCCAGGGTGAGCCACTATGATAAATCCTTGTCCTGTCCTTCTAAATGTCCAATTTTCCTGTCTAATGTTCCAAAAACCATTCCTAGCTAAATTAAGGAAGGCGAGCAATCCTTGATTAATAAATGTACCCAGTGGTTGATACAAGTGCGTAAGTGCAGATCCATAATCAGGGAGGACATATTTTCCGCTACTAGATATTCATCTATGCATAATAACCCTGATTATGTGTGTCTTACTCTTGCCTCTTCACTGCTGGTAGAAAAACTGGTGGCTTTTGATTTAAGAACATCTCACATGATACACACAAATATTAGGATGAAACTTAACCCCCCGATTCTGTTTCCACCCAATCATCTAATCCCCTAGGGACAAGTCGTATTGGGGATTCATCTCTACAAAACATAGATTGATGTTTAATAAACTTTTGCCCCTCACCCAGACCCCCAGTAGCCACTCAATCAGGGGCAGTTGATAGTCACCGCATATGATTACCTCCCAGCGTTGACCATGTCAGGACCGATTTTGTAGCTGAACCCCCTAGGGCCTCAACTTCATCACAGGTTGACCCAGCCAGTCCAACAGGCAACCATGTTATAGTTCCAGCTATTCCCAACTTGGGTAAAGAAATGGAGGCTAGCTTGGGTAACTCATCAGGTAATCAAGATACATCTCTTATGGCACTAGCCTCCTGGAACATAGCGGGGTTGTCGTCCAAGACTTCATCACTGGACTGGGCAAATTTTATAGATAAACAAGATATTATAGCATTTCAAGAGACCTGGGCGCTTACTTCAGTCTACCATCCTTGTTATTTAAATATCTCAAAACTAGCAATCAGTGGACGAAAAGGCAGGCCCTCAGGAGGGCTAACAATTTGGGTAAGACAGAGCTCCTCCTACAAGATAGTAGAAAAGGAGATTGAGAATTCAGACATGGTGAGACGAGTAGACTGTAGCATTCATCTCCTCCATTATGCCTGTTTATGCTTGCTTCTGCCCTCTGCATCATGCCCTGGATGGACACCTTCCACTGTCTCCCATAAAACTCTGCGACATTCTCCTGGGACATCAACGAGGACCCCCTCAGCTCTCGTGGCCCTATCTCAGTGCACCACAAGTCACCGTCCTTTGCGGGTGTGCCTGTGCCTGCCACAGTGCATTCGTGGCCACTAACTCTGTGCAGCTCAAGTCATGGACCCTTGCTGTTTGTACTTTGGACTGCTGATTGTCAGATCACTGTTGTAGTTGTTGCCAGCACCAACCAATCCCTGAGGGATTGCTTACACTACCCAACACTCATCCAGCACAGGCGTCACTGGACGTGTGGTACTGGCAATAAAAGGTGCCAGGCGCACGTGCCCGTACCACAAATTGTCTCATTGTGTCGGTGTGTTCATTATGTATGCCTGAGGGCCACAGGCCATAACACATCACATTGTGCTGTGTACAGCATGTGCAACCTTGTCACCTCAGGCAGTCGTGTAGACCTTGGACATGTGGCTGTAGCCGAACCCCCCTGTGAGCGTGATTGAGTTGACCGGCGTACGGTGTGGGGTGTGGTTTTTCGACACGTAGCTCTGGGCGTGGTGGAGGTTAGTTAGGCCTTGAGAATGATGCAACTGATGCGTGTGTCTCTGGTGTGGTGTCTGCGCCACCCGTCACGCATTGTGCAATGTTGCTATGTAGCATGCCCAAGGCGTACGGCCATGGCCGAGGGGTACATGAGGGTGAGCAAGCCCGCACGGGATTCGGGATCATACATGCTAACTGTTGTGTGTGTTGCTATTTCCGCAGCATGAGCCAGAGGTCTACCCTCAAGTGCAGGGCGAGTTCGGCCAGGCATGTACCCTACATCTGTGTCCGCCCTGTCCTTACCATAGGCCTACACGCACGTGGCTGCACACCTTCTGCACACAGAATCACTGTGCCGTTGTCAGGCTTGTGGACATGCGCAGACGGGCATGTCAATGGTGTGCCGTAGGGGTGCAGGTGATGCAACCGTGCTGCACACACTAGTGAATAGGCTCGGGGGGAGGGAGCAGCAGCAGTGAGGCTACGTACTACACATTCATGCCGCTCATTTGCAAAAAGCACTACAAGTCATACAGGAATGACATAGTCACACATATCACACACCAGTGACACAGTGAGCCTGCCAAAACGTCATGCAGACCCAACTGTTGACTCATGTCTCTCTGCACTGTCGCAGGTGACCAAGGATATGCACTCTGCGCTTGGATGATGACACCCATCCGTGCCCCACAGTTCCAGAGGCAGTACAATGTGGCCCACAAATGAACCAGGGGCATCGTGGAATGCACATTTGGCGTGTTGAAGTCACATTTCAGGTGCCTGGATGTCACAGGTGGACGGCTCCTGTACAACCCAGACATCGTGTGCAAGATGATCGTTGCATGTTGTGTGTTGCACAACATATGTGTACGCAGCAAGGCACCATGGATACCAGTTCCAGAGGCACCGGAACATGAGGATGGGGATGAGGCAGGTGGACTACGCCCCACTGCAGCCGCAGCAGGAATAGCCTGCAGGGACGACATCATTACACATTTCTTCTGATGCTCACGCCACATTGTGACTGTTCTTGGCAATCATGGGGCAGTACAGAATGACCACAGGCATGGCATTTGCAAATAAATGCATTACAAAATAACATTCACTGAGTGCATGTCACTCATCTGTACAGGCACATCACTAAGACAGGTGTGAGTGCGACATGTGTTGATGGCGATTTTATGATGTGTTCATGGATGGTGGGTGTGTCACCTCTGTGCAGAGGGGCTGTTTGGGGTGTCACGTATTCTGACTGCCAGTCCTGTGTGTCACAGTTGGTAGGGTATCCCACTCTTCGGTGTTTCACAGGGCTCTTTGTGTGGTCAGTTATGTACCACCATGATGCAGGGATGCCCCCTGTGATTCAAATCCCACAACATGTGCAACATATACATAAGTGGGAGTCACTGCCCCTACATTCGTACACGCTATCATGTTTGATTGCTCATGGTCATGACACGTCTGTGTGCAGGAGGGGTTGCTTGTCCCTCTGCAATGCAAAGGGGAGAGGCAGCTTCATTGCGTGTTCCATGTGTCTGCATTGGCACAGTTTACATGCAGACTGCATGTCAATGTACATTGTGACTGTGAGGCGCTGCCTATGTGATGTGGGACGATAGTCATTTGTTGTACGTCACGGATGTGGGGGTGTGCTCGTACATTGTCATCTCACCGTTTTTGATCTCTGCTTTTGTGTTTCCTTTTCCCGCATGACGCGTGGAAATTGAATGCCTGTCTCTGGTTTTCACTTGTTTTTGTATCGCTATTGACCTCATCGCAGCTTTTTTTGCGTTGGTGTTTCACATTTTTGCTGCATTGCGTTGACTTTATTGAGGACATTTGACGTGTTGTCGTAGGGCTATCGCATGGTGCCGCCAGGTTGAAAATGCTACGTTGACACAGCGTTGTTTTCCCACGATAGACGGCGATATGCAAAGTTGCGCCACACGTTCTTAAAAATATATCCCCCTCAGTTAGACTCACTCAGAATGGTTATCTAATAATAATATAACAAGAGTTCCCGGATCTGTAACCTTTTAATGCAGATGTAAATTTGAAGAGGAAGCATAGGAGAAACTGTCCTGAACAGGGAGCAGCAACATCAATACTGGGACTATTCATGGGAAAATCTAATACGCTGACATAGTTAAAACAAATATTAAACTCTAAAAAAGCCCACCTAGTCATTCCATCCTGCTTCTAGGAATGCCATGATGTCATCTAACTGTTTGAACACCAAGAAGATGGTGTTGCGCATGACCTTCCAGTTCTCTGGATGCCAAAGGGAGTTCTTCAATTCTCAACAGGGACAATTCCATTTTTATTCACTGTACTATATCTGCATTGTGTGAATCTACTGTAGTCCAGAAAGTTCAGGATTTTTTCACCATATAAGGCTTCAGACCTCCTCTTGTTGGATTAGTTTAGGACCACCTTATGCTTAAGTGGGCTGCTGAGTTCAGCAATGGGCTGCTGAGTTCAGCAATTACAGTCCCCTTACACTCTGCAGACTTTTCCAATCCTTCGGTGGGAAGCATGTAGACCTTAGAGACAATCACTCCTGACAGGGTTCAACACTTCAAGATATCCTACTCATTAAAACTCAGGATCGTGACAGCTAGGGGCCTCTCTGTACTGGTACTCCCAGTAGTCTAATATGTGCAGCCCTGGAACAATCAGCCAGAAACACCAACTGAGCCTCCACGTGGATCATCACAGGGATCATACATTTAGTAAAATCACTTTGTTCTAGTTTTCATACTGATGACTCCACTTGAGATGCTCATAGTGCCACTAAGCAGTCCTTTGGTCTTAATCAAATTCCCTTTCCCATAGAGCCAATTATTGCCTCTACTCAATGTTTTTAGTAACAATCTGTATGTCTTGGATTAGCACCAAAATATGAAATTCATTGACTAAGCTCTGTGTTTAGAAGTCACTGCTCTGCACCGTCCGCTAGCTGTTACCTAGGCTGGAGCCCTCTCTGTGCGGACATGTGGACCAATACGACACCATCTTCTTTGTCTGATATTCCAAGGGGAGCACCGTTTCTTGCCTTTGTTGTAACCACACACCTCAGGGTACTCACAAGAAGCCTCCCAGACCTGCAGAGATGCCTACAGGACACAGAATGCACCCCTTCCACAATCCTCCTCGATTGCCTAACAGGACCACAAAAGATAGGGTTTTGCTGAGAGAACATGCCCACTTCAGGATTCGGTAATGCTCAGGCGATTGGTGCATTTACTTTTACATTCTCAGGTCAATTATTCTCTCATTTGGTGGGTTTTGCAGCAGAGTTAATAATATTAAGTCAAAGAGATGCTAGCAATGAAAAAATGTTTCCCTAGCGGTATCACTTTTCAATAGGATCCTGAGAACCTTTTCCACAGTGAATCTTTATTAAAAACCTACAGGTTCTTCAGGGCCTACAGTGTAGAGTTAGTAGTTAAGTTAGGTGGTCATACTTCTTTCATGAAAATGTAGAGTTGTGTACATTTCTGAAAGGGAACATATTTGGGAAATGAACTAAGGCTCTGGCAGCACACCATTACATGTATCATTGATCTATAAGTAATTGAGATCAAATTGGTGGGACCATTCAGTATAGATCCCAATTCTAAGAATGGACAAGACACAACAATATTTGTCTGAAGAAAGATCCAGAAGGTCATTGTTCATGTAGTTCAGCAGTCTTTATTCTTGTTGTAAAAAAAGTTCTGTTTTATAAAACATTCCCAGCACACAATAGCCGACACGTGTTTCGTCTTTTGATAAGACTTTTCAAGGCAATCACGTCGAAATCTACACGTCAAAATGAAGAACAGCTAGTATCTGTTCTAGCTTAACGAAATCTGTAAGGGAACCCCAGTCAAGCTGGTAGTACACACAGCGTAGCACTAGGATGGGTCAGCGACGTACTCCTAAGTATTGGTAACACGTTTTGATTAAAATCCAACTGTCCACATTTTATGGAATATACGACTAGTAAGTGGACCTTCATTTACGATCCTGCTACATGCAATTAGTCACCTTGCACACAGTGAACACAGTGAAATTATCGACAGTTGTAGTGTCCGCCGATCCACGTACCTCCACAGTTTTCCATTGTGACTGTGGAGGTACGCGGATCGGCGGACAATACAACTTTTTGGTTGCAATGTATTATGGTTGCGTCGTATGGGTCGCGTTAAAGAGAACATATAAAGAGGAGACTGTTGATAATTTCATTGTGTGCAAGGTGACTGATTGCTTGTAGCAGGATCGCATATTTGATCTCAATTACTTATAGATCAATGATACATGTAATGGTGTGCTGCCAGAGCCTTAGTTTGTTTATATAAGTGATTGCACATTTGTTTGTGCCAATAATACCTTTAGGCGGACTTAGCACCCTTTTGTACAATACAACACGCTATTTTGACTTTACACGCTAAAAGCAATGATAAATTACTGTATATCTGTTAAATGTGCGGATATTTCCCTTTAAGGGAACACTACTACCTATGTTTCTATGTTATATATTTGGGAAATGCTCTGATTTGTAGCTATCCCAAATCACCTTGTTCTACAGAATAATCCTTAATCCCTGATTGTAAAGGTTTTGTAGTTGTCAAAACCTTCTAAGACAAAGTCAAAAATACATTTAGGTGCCGATTACGATCCTGTAAAAACCGGGTACGAACCGTCGGATGGAGCATATTCTCCGTCCGACGCGTACCCGGTCGGAACAATATACAAACATGGAAGTACGATTCGCACGGAAATACTATTTCCGTATGATTCGTACAAAACACCGACCGACGAAAATATACATTCAAATGTGATCCAGGAAAGCGCCGACGTGACGTCGGGACGCACGCAGCCTGCCTTTCACGAACCAGGAAGTACGATTCGCACCGACGTCATCCCACACGGAGAATATTTTGCCGGGAAATCAGGACGACGCGAACAAGGAGTATCTGCACGCGACGGACAGACATGGACCCGAACCTACGTGTCATCCCGGCCCTCATAGCAGTCGACCTCCTCTACAGGTTCCGACGCAGACACCGCAGAAGGTCAGAACAACAAAGGGAGGGGGGAAAGGGGGGGGCACAAAACCCCCACCCAAGTCACACAGCACACATGCCCTGGACATACCTGACCCCCAGGCCCTGGTCACTACGAGGGGGTGGGGGCGTGTCCAGCAAAGCCAGCGTCCGCCACAACGGAAGTGGTTGACGACGCGAACCGGTAACACAACAATACAGGTAAGTCCCGTACCCACGCCTTAAGAGCATGGGTACGAGTCGTACCACGCCCACACCTACGTCACCCCAACAATGGCGGGACGGCTCATACCCACGTGGCAAAGGCCTGGGTACCGCCTGCACAAGCATTCCACAGCATGGGTACGGATATGTACGGACAGTACCCCCACCCGCGTATGCATGGAGCGAACCCCCCATCCCAACAGTGTATGTACGGACCGTACCCCCATCCCCGTATGCATGGAGCATACCCCACCATCCCAATAGTGTACGTACGGACCGTACCCCCACCCCCGTATGCATGGAGCGTACCCCCCACCCCAACAGTGTACGTACGGACCGTACCCTCACCCGCGTATGCATGGAGCGTACCCCCACCCCAACAGTGTACGTACGGACCGTAACACCACCCCCGTATGTATGGAGCGTACCCCCCACCCCAACAGTGTATGTACGGACGATACCCCCACCCGCGTATGCATGGAGCGAACCCACACCCGTGTATGTTCTAAGCGTACATATCCTGATATAGGAGGGTTGGGTGTAGAGTCCTCCCAGCAGTGCCCGGACATAAGAGGGGTGTGTGCAGAGTCCTCCCAGCAGTGCCCAGACACAGGAGGGGTGGGTGCCTAACACTCACAGCAGTGCCCGGACATAAGAGGGGTGTGTGCAGAGTCCTCCCAGCAGTGCCCAGACACAGGAGGGGTGGGTGCCTAACACTCCCAGCAGTGCCCAGACACAGGAGGGGTGGGTGCCTAACACTCACAGCAGTGCCCAGACACAGGAGGGGTGGGTGCCTAACACTCACAGCAGTGCCCAGACATAAGAGGGGTGTGTGCAGAGTCCTCCCAGCAGTGCCCAGAGACAGGAGGGGTGGGTGCCTAACACTCACAGCGGTGCCCAGACACAGGAGGGGTGGGTGCCTAACACTCACAGCAGTGCCCCTGCAAAGAAAAGGGTGGAGTACCCACAGATCCAATGCCCACAAATGTCAGTCAAGTGCACAAAGATCCTGCAGTACATGTACCACATGTGTGCGAGGCTGGGAGTATACACATGCATAGCGCCGAAAAGAAAACATGTCCACATGAAGTCATGTCAACAGTCTACATACACAAGTACAGTGACCACCAAGGACGCCACGAATGATGCAGGTGGAGACATCGCTCAGCATGCATGGCCAAAGTCTAACGAGTCCGTCACACACCCAGCCAATGTAGACACAGCTCAGCACCACATATTGGAATGACCCTGCAGGGAAGATGTCAGGTTACACAGAGGAAGGAACACACCTTGGGACGATGTCACCATGCAGTAACTGCTTACATGAACAAAGTTATGTAGCCAACAGCTTGTGATGGCAGACAGATACCAGGGTCCACCCTATGACCAGCACAAGACGACAATTCCCACACACCCAACACATTATCACCACCCAAAATAATGGAGCAGGTCCACCAACAGCAATACCAGATAGACAGTAGTGTACTAAGGAAAAAGAAATTGCTTTATTCAGCATCCAAAAATCTGTTTGTCCCTTGAAAGTTCAAAATGTTCAATGCCCATAGGGCAATCCAAAGTTCAAATCCAGGTGGGGGACACAGTGGGACGCGTGTCCCCTAGCTTGCCTGCACAGTCAGACTCCTTTGTCTTCCAGAGGGGGGGGGAAGGACCAGGCACCGCAGGGACATGAGGGCGAAGGGTAGGCGTCGTGGGTGCAGGGACGGAGGACTCCACCACAGGGGGTGGGGCAGCGCCAAAGGTGGAGGTCAGGATGGCGCTGCACACCTTAGCAAGGTCCTCTAGCGACTCCCCTGCACCCGAAGGAACCACAGGCCCCAAGGAGGGGGGGGGGCGGGGTTGGAGGGATGGATCGCAGCGCCACTGGAGGAGGGTGTGGACAGGGGGGGGGGACTCAACTCCCCTGCCGGTGTCTTGCCTCCACCACTTGCGGGGTGGTGCCACACTGGGGCTGATGGACAGACTGGGCAGGACTGACCCTGTATCCGAGTTTTGGCCAGGAGAGCTGAGGGGAGGGGATTTGGAGGGAGTGGATTTTGTGGAATGCGGACTCCCACTCTGGCTGCGTGTCTTACGTTTGCCCCCCGACCCAGTGGGTGTGCCTACTTCACCCTGTGTGTGCGTGCCAGGAGGTGTGCGTTTGACCTTCCCTGCTGGTGTGGTGCCTGTGTCTGTTGTGGTGGGTGCATGCTGACATCTGGGTTTACGTGGGACAGGCATGGGAGTGGGAAGTGTGGATGGGTCAGGGGTAGGGGGTTGGACGAAGCGCTGCAGGAGACCCACTGCTGCAGTCAGTGTCGAGTCAATGGACCTCAGCAAGTTGCGTTGGTCAGCCTGCGATGAGAAAATGCCCTCCAAGTATGCCTCCATGTTGTTCAGCACTTGGCTGTGGCCATGGAGGACATTAAGCATCGCAGCCTGACCAACCTGCAACTGCCGCTGGATGTCCACAGACTCGGCATTAGCGGCAGCAGTGGAGACAGGGGCAGGGGGTGCGGTGCCTGGCAGGAAGGAGACATGTGGTGACCGGGCACGCTGGGAAGGGACACGAGCAAGTGGGAGGCGGCTGATGGCAATGGAGGGGGCGGGGAGAGATGTTGTGCCGCTGTCAGCTGGTGGTGCAGCCTCCGCCCACTCAGAGAGCTCAGCCTCTGACCCGTCAGCTTCATATTCTGTGGTGGCAGTGGACAGGTCCTCCGCCTCACTCCCCTCCGCCTCAGTTCCACTCGATGTGCCAGCCAAGATGCCACCGCTGGCACTGGTGCTCGGTCCCTCCGCTCGGTCTGTGCTGATGTCTCCATCCGTGTCCCCCGACGATACTGTGGGCAAGGTGAAGAGACAGGAATTAATCATACACCTGTATACATATGTCACATGAGTCCAATCTACATAGGTTACAGTGCATAGCCTGAAAATAAAGATGAGTAATATCTACAAAACAAGGTACATATGTAGGCCCTGCAACACACAGTTGGTTGACCCACCATGCCACTGAAAAACTATGGAGAGCATGACACAATAGCAAATGACATGAAATGGATTTTGACAGAGGAGCCAGGCTCTGGGGACAATCCAGCACTGCATCTGCACCACACAGCGTTGCCGAAAATAGGGATGAGCAGGTATCATATCCATGAACTTTAGGCACATGCTGCATAGGTAATACTGAAAACATGCCCACCATGACTGGCTCACTGCACCTTGAGTGTATGTCCAGACAAACATCACACACTGGCCAGACCTAGCAAGGAGATTTCAGGTTTTGACATGTAGGCTTTGCCCGCACCAACCACCCCCTACATGAGACAATTTGTTGAGACACAGGAAGCACTTACATCTGTTAGTCTGGGTGAAATACACATGGGCTGGAAAAATGCAAGATTGGACACAAAATACCCAAGGTGCGCCTGTCCAAATAATCATGTACAAATGGGCATCATCAGATGATTGTAACAAGACACACAGGCACTGGCCACCGTGAGAATGAACAAGGAAAATCAGGTCAGGCTGTACAGTGGACACTTGTACTACATTTTACGTCAATATACATGGTGCCAGGGGACAATGGCACAGAGCACAACCTATGCTGTAGACACTGAGAGTGTCCACATTTTGTGATGACACACATGACACCTAGGAAAATATGCCCCAGGGGACAGTAGTGGCCACACAACTCCATGGTCCTGAATGGGAATGACTGCAACACACGCCACCATCCCTGCACTATGCGTATCGCACACTCATGCACATCATGTAACAGGCCACAACATAGGACATGCGTGCTGTAAGGCATGACACTTGAGAGACTAACTCCCATGTCTGGACTCAGCATCAGTGCCAACTGACATGGAACCCACAAGTACTGAACTGGACAGGGCACAGGCAAGGTCCCAAAACCTGTTACACACCACCCCCACACATGATGCTACAGGCATTGTTCACGTGGATAAACTGCCAGCCAAGATAACCTTGTGAAGGAGTGACTACACACAGACCAGGGAACACATTGCAAGGAGGGGAAGGGAGGCAGGAGAGCACCGCTATACTGTGGGTAACAGGATCTGCACAGCACCTTTAAACCCTGGCAGTGTATCCATGCAACTGCGCACTTACAAATGCTGGTGACACACAACAAACACACATGTACCTACCCCCTTCCTGCTGCTGCTTCTCCTGTAAGCGCCTGTCCAAGTCTGGAAAGACCACCGCCAGCACACGCTTGTGGATGTGGGTCAGACGGTGGCGCCCACGGTTCTTATGGGTCTCAGGTGAGTCCCCCAGCAGGACCCGTGCGATCCTCCGCGTCCAGCACCGGATATCCTGCCAGCGTTTTCTCACCTGGGCCAGGCGCCGCTTGTGACCATCCGTCCTCCTCACGGCACTGACGGCGTTCATCCAGATCTGCTTCTCGGCAGAGGGGCCTACCTGTGAGGATGAACAAGTGACACTACATCAATACACCTGGCACATGTCACAGAGACACATATTAGAACAAATTTGCTGGTTACAACAAGGCATAGTATGCATCCAAGCATTGCGCCTTTGTCATAGGGACATTATCCTCTGGGGAAGGGCAAAAGCAGTACGTGCCATTGAAAGTACACAGGTGGAATGAGGGCAACGACACAATCAATGATCCAGGCTCACACTGTGCATCACAAGCTACACCAGGATTATGTGCAGCACCTCAAAGCAGTCACATGCCACAGGCCACTGACGCTACCTCAGCAGAGTACACAGACACACACAGGCACAGGACATTCACCTGCCATTGCCAAATGCAGCTACAAACCTCACTCTGCACATGTGCCACTAGACGGGGGGGGCTCACAGGTGTGGGGCTGGCTCTGCACGTCAGACACACAGCACTGCTCCCTGCTCACATCAGATGGGCAGGGTATATCCATCCCTCATGCAGCTTGGGTGCTACACCCCACATATGCACCCACCTACATGACAGGGGACTTACACACACACCGATGTCCAGGGTACGAACACATCATGTGGACACTCTCAGCACAGGTACACAGAACTAACACACATCTGTGGGTACAGTTACCTGTCACACTGGGCTGACCACATAATCACATGAGGACTGTAGAGGCAACATTCCCAGGAGGATTAAACAGGCAGAATGTGGCATACACCATGCAGTGATTGTCACAGTAAACACAATGCAAGTGAGGACGGCAGACATGCACCACAGCATGCTCTGGCTGGGAGACATCAGGCATTCCCCCCCCGGGATCCCCCCTACAGTACATTGCATGTGTGTCACACCTGGACACAATGCCAGAAGTCACAGTCACAAAAAAGGGACACAGTCTGTGCTAGTGGACTCTGCACTCACCTGATACCCTGGTCGCCCATACAGCAGGGGGTACTGTGGGAGGATCACATCCAGCAATGCCAGGTTCTCCTCCAGGGTGAAAGGCTGGGCCCTCTCCACAGACCTTGACATGGTTCCAGGGAATCACGAGCAGCAGCTGGGTCGTAGAATCCAAAGATGTGCAGGCAAGTGCTCTCTCATGGGACCTGGCTGCCTTATATCTGCCTTGCTGGCCTGTTTCATGCACAGGAGTACAGAGTGATTGGTCACTCACATTTGCATCCTATGTTTCCTCCAATCCCTTTAAACCTAGCACAGTCAGTGGGTTTTTATTGTTTTTTTTCTTGAGCATGATGTCAACTCCACAACCAATTTGCAACAAAGTAGATTCATTCAAACTGACTTTTGCTGTGCACCTGCAGAAAAAAATTCATACTTTAAACTTGGTCTCCATGACAACCAGCATGCATGTAGGCCTTTATACTTGTCACTCATGTGTCCCCTATGTAATTTGGAGATTCACACACAGGTACGGTGCGTTCCGGGGCCCTAGGGCACCCCAAATGCATAGCAACGGCCCGTACAGGCGTGTGTACGGTCCGTATCACTATGGGTACGCAGACGCGAGCAAACCCATAGTGATAGTGAGCGTACGCGCGTGTGTACGGTCCGTATCACTATGGGTACGCATACGCGAGCACACCCATAGTGATAGTGAGCGCACAGGCGTGTGTACGGTCCGTATCACTATGGGTGTGCTCGCGTATGCGTACCCATAGTGATACGGACCGTACACACGCACGTACGCTCACTATCACTATGGGTGTGCTCGCGTATGCGTACCCATAGTGATACGGACCGTGTGCGTAACAGTGTGCCATGGCCAGCTACACACAGACACATGTTGGTTGCTGCAACAGCAGATGCTTTTGAGGGAACACCAACATCAAGCTAATGGGAACACACCACACATACATGACATAGACACATCGTGCACCGTGGGTAGTCACATGTCTGGTGTGGTAACTCCTGTAGCGGGCATCAGGGGACACTTGCGTGTGTTGTTGACTGTGCCATGCCAGTGACGCTCATCCCAAGTGTGCAGTACGACATGCACACATGTCAAAGGAGTTAAGGGCATGTCTGGTACATATTGCACCGTCACACAAAACATCTGTACACATCTCATCATACATCTATTGCCTTCTCAACTCAGGAGTAATGTGCCACATCACAGCCTTTCACACCTGTGCCCCACACATGTAGTACTGCCCAGACAATGCCTTGATGTCCATCCATGGACAAGTATGTCAGCTCTATTCCTTCCTGTGTGCTGCCTGTCACCACTGTGATGTGTGAAAGGCACCGTACATTCGCTCTGAGGGCCTGTGTACGTTCCCTATCACTATGGGAGTGCTGCTGTAGGCCTACCCATAGCGATAGTGAGCGTACAGGCGTGTGTACGGTCCGTATCACTATGGGTACGCATACGCGAGCACACCCATAGTGATAGTGAGCGTACGAGCGTGTGTACGGTCCGTATCACTATGGGTACGCATACGCGAGCACACCCATAGTGATAGTGAGCGTACGCGCGTGTGTACAGTCCATATCACTATGGGTACGCATACGCGAGCACACCCATAGTGATACGGACCGTACACACGCCTGTACGCTCACTATCACTATGGGTGTGCTCGCGTATGCGTACCCATAGTGATACGGACTGTACACACGCCTGTACGCTCACTATCACTATGGGTAGGCCTACAGCAGCACTCCCATAGTGATAGGGAACGTACACAGGCCCTCAGAGCGAATGTACGGTGCCTTTCACACATCACAGTGGTGACAGGCAGCACACAGGAAGGAATAGAGCTGACATACTTGTCCATGGATGGACATCTAGGCATTGTCTGGGCAGTACTACATGTGTGGGGCACAGGTGTGAAAGGCTGTGATGTGGCACATTACTCCTGAGTTGAGAAGGCAATAGATGTATGATGAGATGTGTACAGATGTTATCTGTGACGGTGCAATATGTGCCAGACATGCCCTTAACTCCTTTGACATGTGTGCATGTTGTACTGCACACTTGGGATGAGCGTCACTGGCATGGCACAGTCAACAACACACGCAAGTGTCCCCTGATGCCCGCTACAGGGGTTACCATACCAGACATGTGACTACCCACGGTGCACGATGTGTCTATGTCATGTATGTGTGGTGTGTTCCCATTAGCTTGATGTTGGTGTTCCCTCAAAAGCATCTGCTGTTGCAGCAACCAACATGTGTCTGTGTGTAGATGGCCATGGCACACTGTTACGCACACCAGGCCACATGTGGTATTGGATGTAAGGTGTGTATGTATGCATGGGACACGGAGTAGCGTAACAAGGACCTGTCTGCATCCTCTCAATGTATGTGTGGTGAGTCATGACATGTACACCTTAATGACAAGGTGTGTGGGCTGTCCTAGTGTAATGTCATGTGACCTGTGGCTCTAGTGTTCCGCTACCTGTCTCTGCAATCGACATCCTACTTCTGCTGATGTGTTGATGTATGTCACTCCTGTGTTGCGTCTGGCTGTTCACTTACACTGGGACACAGCTAGTCCCATGCCATGGGATGTGGAGGTTCACAATCTCCATGTGTAGGTGGGTCTTGGTAGGAGTGTCACCTGGCAGCCATACGTGTCCAGGGCATGTAGCACATACCTGACTCCCTATGTAGCAATTGACAGATTAACATGTGCTCAGTACATATAAATTGTTGTTGTAGTGCACTCACTCTTCCTTGTCACTTCCAAATAACTGCAGAGCGCTGCCTCTTCCCCGACCAATTCTGGACTTGGCTGCCATGCGGGAGAATGACTGTATACGCTGCTACCGCTTCCCACAACCGTTGATTGAGGAGTTGACGGCAAGGCTGGCACCACACCTGCAACTGCTGCACAGGTATCCTACGGCACTGACACCCAAGCTGAAGGTAATGGCAGCCCTACATTTTCTTGCCACGGGTACATTTCAATATACCATAGCTCATGTTGGTGGCATGTCCCAGAGCATGTTCAGCCGTGTGCTGCATGATTTCTTAGAGGCCATGTTGCTTCACCTGGATGAGTTCATCCATTTCCCAACTCCTGAACAGTTGACTGGGGTCAAGCGTGGATTCTATGCCCTGGGAGGGATGCCCCATGTCATTGGGTCCATAGATGGGACACATGTGGCTTTGGTACCACCACAGGCACAAGAGGTAGCGTACAGGAATCGCAAACACTACCACTCCATCAATGCCCTTGTGGTGTGTCTGTCCAACATGGTGATTTCACATGTCTGTGCTCGTTTTCAAGGATCAGCACACGATGCCTACATCATGAGGCGTAGCAGGGTGCCTGAAATGATAAAGCAGCTGCACAACGAACGAGCATGTGTTGTTGGTGGGTACACTCTGTCTGTCCTGTATTTTGCGTAGACTTCCAGCACGACCGCTTCTCCTGTCCTACTTATGTCCATGTGGTTTCCATGTAGGGGACGCTGGCTATCCCAACATGCCATGGCTGCTCACACCTCTCCGCAACCCCAGCACGCCGACCCAGCTCCGCTACAACATCGCCCATGGCCGGACAAGGCGAGTGATAGAGAGGACATTTGGCCTCCTGAAGAGCCGATTCAGGTGCCTCCACAAGACCGGCGGCGCCCTCCCATATGCCCCGGCGAAGGTCTGCAAAATCTTCATGGTCTGCTGCATGCTGCACAACATGGCAGTTGAGAAAGCTGTGCCACTCATCCTGGATCAAGATGATCAGGACCATCCACCCGTGGAGGACGAAGGGCTTGGCAATGGGGCTAGTGATGTGGAGGATGTGGTTCCACAAGAGGGCATTCGGAGTCGGCTCATACGCGACTTCTTTGCTTAGTGGTGAGTACCAGTGCCTGAGTGTGCACGCATTGGTCCCCGTGTGGCATGTGTTGCGATGTGTGTGTCCATCTGCATGTATGCCACGTGAGTCAGAGGTGTGTGTGGATGTGTCACTCGAGTGATGGTGCCAGTGATGAGTGTATTTCCCCAGTCATAATTGTGACCTAGCATGTAGTCATCCTTACATGTGTCGAGTACATGCACATGCAAGTGGCTGTGCTTTTTGTGGCTGACTTCTTGTGTGTCTCTCATCCCCAGGTACTTGCGCATGCCGTCTGCTGGTTGCATTGTTGTAGCACTGCTATTCCTCATGGACACGTCATCGTGTGCTGACTCAGCGTTACACGCACGGACAAGTTTGGAAGTCTCCTTAGGGTAAGGGATGCATCAGGGGTGTATTGGGTGTGGCAGTTGTTTACGATGTGTGCACACTGCCCCTGTCGATGTTTGGTTCCTCTGCAGACATGTCGCATCACCATGGGACACATTACATGTAGCTGGATACACCTGAATAGATGGTTAGACTTGTTGACAGTCATCTGTGATGGGATAGTGGATTGTGATGATGGCATCAATGTGTGTAACACTGCCCTCGGACACATACGGTTTGCATTGGCCTGACATGGTGTGGGACTTCCACATCAGTGGATCAATGGTGTATGGCAGCCTCTCCGTGAGCAGCAGGGGGTGTTTAGCTGTTACCTGACACTTGTGTGCCAGTTCCATGGCTATCACGCATTTGTGCTGCAGAAGGGGGGTTCCAGTGTTGGACCCACATGTTACTCCACATGACCTGTGTATGTGTACTCCGAGTTGCCTCTGCATTCCCGAATACATGACTAATAAAGGTGTCCCTATGCCTCCAAGGTGCCTCTTCTCAGTCAATGCTGGTGTGTTGCCACGGTGCATACTGCATGTCTGGCATGGTTTTCCGTGATAGTGGCTATGTGTCTATGTGTAGAGTAGCAAGATGCAAGCTGTTTGTGTGGGATTAGACTCTGTATTGTGCATGATGTCCATGACTGTGTGGGTATTGTGACATGTGCCATCCCCATGCATCCAACGTTGGCCAGGCACCATTCTCTGCATCCACCTGACTCAAGCTTGCAGGAAATGGTTCTGCCACCTGTCTACACATACCTGGGTGCCCCCCAGGACACTCCACATAATCCCTGACCTCTGCGCATGACTGTCGCTGTACTCAATATGTCTGTCGGCACGGTTGTGCGGCCACCCCCTCAGCTGGTTGGGCCCATCACGGGTGTGTATGGTGCTCCATGTCTGTCTTGCCTAATACATTGTGACCCATGTGTGTCCTGTGCTAGACTCAGGCCCCAGGGTATGGATGGTTGAAGTCATATGAGAACTCAGGCATGGTTAGACTTTACAAGACACATGTAAGGTAATAATGCAAAATGTAGGCATCATCTCTTTATCGTGTAACTTTTTATTTGTGTTGGGGTACGTGTTGGGGGGGGGGGGTATGACAAGAGGGGCTTTCCTGGTGTGTGGAATCCAAAGTTCACTGGGGGAGTTGGTGTCCTTGCCATTGGAAATCATCAGAGTCCATGCCACAGTCTTTATCAACATTGGTCAGACAGTGACCAGCAAGTCCATGTGGCAGAGAATGTCTTTTGCTGATGTGCTGCTGTTGGTCCAGTGGGCCAGGTGCCAGGCCAGGTGTCCTGGGAGATGGTGCTGTTGCGCCGACCCTCACGGTCTTTTCCGTGGACGACCCGCCCTCCTGCGGGAACCCTCAGAAGCAGGCCGTGATGATGTTTGGGATGCTCCGTCGGATGTCTCCTCCTTATCCCTCCCTGTGGGTGGTGATGTTCTTGGCCTGGTGGCACAGGGAGGGTTGCCCATGTTGTGAGCTATCCGACGGAGTGTACGGTGAATTCCCGTGAACACCGTCACGAGCTCAGCCTGTCTGTCCTCCATCTGCCCTTGGTGTCGCAGTAGACAGGCATGTTGCTCCGCATGTTGCTGGGCCTGCTGGGTCTTGATCTCCTCGAGGGTCCCCTTCATCTCATTGAGGGTGGACACAACCTGGCTCATGCCCGTGGTGTCCTGCCGGTATGTGTCCAGGATGTTTCTGACATGGGAATATACCGGTTCCGCAGCCAACTGGTCAGGCTCGCGCCTCCGCCGTCCTCCACTCCCACCACCCCTGCCCACTTGCACCTGGCCTGCCCTTGTGGGCACATCGGGTCTCCGGGACCCCTGAGGGGTGGCATTAGCGTTATCGCCTGCCTCCTCCTGGGTGCCCGGTACACCGTGTCCCTCCTGGTCAGCCTGGCTGCGTTGTGGTGGTGGGGCAGGGATCCTGGGTGTCTCCTGGGATGTGGCAGGAGTGGGGGTGGTGATTGGCCCAGTTGTACCTGACGCAGGTGCTGCAGGTGGTTGGTTCCAGAGGAGCCAGGTTGGTCGGGGTCGTCCACAGAGTGGTGAGAGTCGTCGCTGCCGGTGGGATCGTCATCCCGCAGAGCCGGGTCCTGTGAGTCTTCCCCCCCCAGTGTTGGGGGGTGATCCACGACGTTGACCTGTGTGTGAGAGAGACAATGTTATTTTTGTTCCATGCAACATCCATGTTTCATTTGTTTCAAAGTTGGCACATTTCCTCTGGGTATTTGGATATGTCTTGCATTCCACTCACAGTGCACTTGTGCATGGGTATGTCCCTTGGCCACAGCTTTTGAGACTTTACCTATGTGTGACACAGTCTTACTTGCTGCGTCAATTGTGACTGCAGTCAGCAGTGGAGTGAGCAGGTGTGGCGAGCCATGCATTGGCGCCTTCCGTGTTGCACTGTACGTGGGCACATGGAGTTGTTCCACACACTTATATAATGCAGGTAGCTGGCGTTGTGCTCGTGCACAGGTTGAGACATGGCCCAGTGTTTTGCCATGGAGAAGAGAGGGGGATTCAGGCACTGGCCACCCTTGTCTACATGCACGCAGTCCACCTGCTGACGAGCAGACATTCCCACACCACCCAAGGCTGAATTGGTCTCCCTGTGTCTCCCTTTCTCACTCCCTCTCTGTCCCCCTCTCCCTCCCTCCCTGTGTCAGCCTCCTCCCTCTATCCGTCTCCCTGTGTCTCCCTCCCTCTCTCTCCCCCTCTCCCTCCCTCTGTGTGTCACCCTCTGTCACCTCAGCCCAGCTTCCTAGGCACACACTTTTTGCAGATCTTTGAATGGCCCTTGGCTTGTTCATGTGAGTTTGTTTCTGATCTCCAGGCACCCATTGGGTGTAGTGTCTGTGTCTGCGCTGCTGCTGTGGTGGTGTGTGCTGCCACTCTTTCCCAGTGTTGGCTGTTCATTAGCTGCTGTCATGTGCAAAAAGTGCCTTCACCCCCATGTCTTAATGCAAGGCGTCCGCCATTTGCTGGCAAGTCTTTCCTGTGTGGGGACACACTGTTTGTCTGGCTGTGACCTAGGCCATATGGGCAGAGGGCATTGTTGTCTGCTTCTGAGTTGCACTATGTGATTTTTGAGGCCCACACTCCCGCCATCCGGGTTACCGTGTCTTGTGTTGGTGTTTTCTGTGGCCTGTGACTTGGGATTGTCCAGCTGGGTGCATGGGGCATGGTGGCGCTAGTGGCATGTGTGTGTTTATGGAGTGTGGTTGAGTCATGCGATAGCTTGGGGTGGTTGCGTGCATGATTGTGAGTTTGGTTGTGGATGACGTTCCCCCCATGTGAGGTGAGTTGTTTGTGTACTCACCAGGCTCTCGGAGTCCTTCTACTCCGTCCACTGCCACCACCGGCAGTATGGCCATCACCCTCTCCTTCCAGGAATGGTATTGTACGCATCTGCAGGGCGGCCCTCCTCCAGTGATGTTGGCCTGGTTTTGGTCGTCGGTCATTTTGGCTCGGACCCTCCTCCGCAGATCGTACCACCTGGCTTGGCATTCATGCCTGGTCCTTCTGGTGGACGCAACAGCATTCACAGCATCGACAATCGTCTGCCACATGGCTGTTTTTTCGGAAATGCTGGTCTGTCTGACCAATGTTCCAAAGAGGTGTGGCTCGACTCTGAGGATTTCGTCGACAAGGACCTCCAACTCTTGGCTAGTGAACTTTGGATTCTTGTTAGTGGGCATGGTGAGGGGTGTGGGTGTGGATGGTTGTGGGGGGTGTGGGTGTGGATGGTTGTGGGTGTGTGGGTGTGGTTGTGCAGGTGTGTGTGTGAATGTGATGAGGGGGTGTTTGTGAAGGTGGTTGTGTGAAGGTGTGCAAGTGTAAGGTGTAGTAAAGGTTCAAGTATGGTGCTGTGGGTTGTCTGTGAGGTCTGGCAGCAGTGAGTCTGTTGCAAAGGCTCATGGTTTGTGTCTGTGGGCCCTTTTTATTGGTCCATTGGTGGGTGTGGCTGTGTTTGAACTTTGGGTGGGTGTGTTATAAGGAGTGGTTGTGTTTTGGGCCTCTGTTTGGGAGTTTGGCAGTTGCAGGTCAGTGAATGTGTTGTATTTGTGCTTGTTGGACATGTTTTGTGGCTTTGTGCGATTCGAATAGAGTATTCTTGTGTTGTTTTGCTTTGTCCTGGTTGTGTACATGTGTTTTTAGCGTGTGTACGGTGTGTACATCGGCCATTTTGTTGTACAGTGCTGTCCTTGTCTCTGGCTTGGTACGACTCGTACATGCGCGATGTTGGGTGAAGGTGCTGGTGTTGGGGCCTGGGGTGCGCTCCGTACTTAGACTGTTGGGGTCGGGGTACGCTCAATACATACGCGGGTGGGGGTACGGGCCGTACATACACGGTTGGGGTGGGGGTACGCTCCATACATACGCGGGTGAGGGTACGGGCCGTACATACACGGTTGGGGTGGGGGTACGCTCCATACATACGCGGGTGAGGGTACGAGCCGTACATGCACGGTTGGGGTGGGGGTACGCTCCATACATACGCGGGTGAGGGTACGGGCCGTACATACACGGTTGGGGTGGGGGTACGCTCCATACATACGCGGGTGAGGGTACGGGCCGTACATACATGGTTGGGGTGGGGGTACGCTCCATACATCCGCGGGTGAGGGTACGGGCCGTACATACACGGTTGGGGTGGGGTACGCTCCATACATACGCAGGTGAGGGTACGGGCTGTACATACACGGTTGGGGTGGGGGTACGCTCCATACATACGCGGGTGGGGGTATGGGCCGTACGTACGGGGGTGTACATACACGGGTGGGGGTACGTCTCGTACATACACGGGTGTACATACACGGGTGGGGGTTCGACTCGTACGTACACGGGTGTACATACACGGGTGGGGGTTCGACTCGTACATAGGAGGGCTGGGGGGGTGGTTGGGCGCGTACATACGGGGGCTGGGGGGAGTGTTGGGCGCGTATGCGGGCACATGTCTCCATGGTTGCTATGGGAGTTCGGTGCGGACGGTGCTTTTCACATCTGGTTGTAACATCGGATGCACGGGATGGATCGTACTTCCGCGGTCGGACTTCACTTTTCACATTTGTACGGTAATTCGTCCGGAGACGTGTCGAGCACATTTTCCGACCCGAGGACGTGTGGGGAATTATTCCCAATGCGATTCGTATGGACTTTTTCCCATGCGAATCGTAGTTGGCAGTTTGTACGGCACTTGTACGATTCGTACGGTAAAAAGACCGGATACGAGTCGTAGGGGGAATTTTTTTGCAGGATCGTAATCGGCACCATAGTTTTGCTCCCCTTGTAGTTTTTACACCATCCGCTGAAAACCGTTCTGTTTTCCTCAGTGCTATGCTCTAACTACGTTGCACCAGTGCTCGCTGTACCGTTGGAATCAAAATATACCCCACTGATGAGCACCAAATGGACGCAAACTGGGCTAGTTTTACTTGTGTTCCCATCAGGAAGGGACCCGGCCTGACATTTTAGGCTGCCGTTTTACTACTCGAGCTATACATTGGCTGACTTGCATATGGCTGGTCTCTGTTTAAAGTGGCCTGTGGCCAGATATACTAAGCATTTTAACGGTCAGAAATGCTCTAATTCAGCATTTGCTACAGTTAAAATACTTTTTTGTACCAATCAACTTTTAAAGAGTTGGAAAAGTTTTTCCAAAACCTAAAATTGTATTTAGTGAATTGCTACCAAATCAGTATCTGGACGTCGTGTTCTAGGGATCCCTTCCAAATACCAAATCGGTATCAAATATTTCAATGTTTTACGACTAAAATCTGGTTGCAAAACATTAATATTTTACAGACTCCTCAAGAGAGGGAGTAAAGCATGGTAAAAGAGATGGGGTCCCAAGGGGACCCTTTTGTGAATGCAAAAACAATTGGTTAAAGAATAAGCAGTGGTCCACAGGACCTCTGCCAGCTGCTAAACAAACAAAAAAGTAAACTATATTTTTTTAAAGTCCTGTTTCCCTTAAAGACCTCCAATTGTTACGAGTTGCCATTTGCACCTGCTTCATTATTGTTCATGAGATAGGGCAAATTGTAGTCCAATATTTAGATTTTTAAGAATCAAGCTATTAGTATAGAGGTTAGCTTTTAAAAATGATTACTAGTCGCAAAAATAGTGGACGCAATTTGCAACCAGATATTACTACATCTGGTCCCATAGGGAGTAAAAAGGGCTGGACTGGAATGTGGCCCAAGAACAGCTGAGATTAATCCAAGTATTCTACCAATCACCTTTTTGCTTTCTTGTTTGTATGGACATGATATACTTGTGTCTAAGCAGATTCAAAATTAAATCAATTTAATTTTTAGAATGCTAATGTATATTCTGACTGATAATTTTACAGTAATTTCTATACATTTCAAAAGCTGTGTTTGTACTGTGCCTGAAACAAATCTCCATTTAGAATTTTTTTAATGAATCTAGGTGGTTCCCATAAACGTATTTGTAGGCCTAATCCTGTTTAGCTATCGCGGTATAGCTAAGCTGGACGATTCTAAGGTATGCAAGAATCCGTATTTTTATAATAAATGAAGTCCTAGTCAGTACAATAGAAACACGTACTGTGAACTATGTTAGTATGCATTATAAGAAAAAAATACTCAAAGCGTGTGCAATGTGCATTTTTTGCAGTCACTCTTGAAATCTGTGCCTTTATAAACATACTTGGCAGTGGCCTTCATATGTTGATGGAAGTCCGATAACCTGCAAAATGCCTGATTATTTATTCTTGGGGTCATCTTGTGAGATAACCTTTTTTATGTCACTGCTTGTTCTAGATTTTTTTAGGGCAATTTCAGTGACAGCTGCCGCAATATTATAGTGTGTGTGTGTGTGTGGGGGGGGGGGGGGGGAGGGGGCAGGACGGGGGACTAGAGGGAATAATACTTTTAAAAAAACCTACCTGATGACGGGGTCGCCTCTGTCCTCCTCTCCGGCTCTCCTCCCAGCATGCACTGGGGCACAGGCACCCCACCCAAAGCAGCGGCAGCATTGGTCTGGGCAGTGCGGGTTGCTGCTCAGCCATTGCCTAGGAGCCTGTGACATATCTCAAACCTGGCTGTGAAATACAACTGGGTTGGAGAAACCTAAAGTGCTCAAGTTCGGCCATACAAACAGACATGCACGCTTACAGTGGGCCTACCACAAATCCTTCTTGATATACCCGTCCCGCCTGTCCATACACTGCTGGCATCGGCTCAGTCAGTCAGCAGTCATTTTAGTTTCGCTTGACTGCTGACTGACTGACCAGTGTGGCGATGCTCCTCTTCCATTACGGAGGAGCTGCCCCTGGGTAATTTACCTTTTTCCAGTAATTTTATCAGCAACCTTTTCAGTAACCACACTGCGCAGTCACACCCAATTTGTGATTGGAGGTATCTCACTTAATTTTTTATTGCTTTAGCAAGTATGAAAAGCACAGTGCCTAGAAGTCAACATAATTTCTATATATATTTTTTTTTAATAAAAGTAAGGTACAAAAATGCAAATTATAAAATTATACAAGAAAATGAATGCAGTTTTCTTTAAGTCAATGCCTCATAACCCTTTTCAATTAAGGAGTTCTAAAAAATATATGTTTGATTAAACAAATCTAACGGCCATTGGAAGCAGCGACGAAGGAGAAAAGGTCCCCATGAAACGAAAATGAGGTTGGTTAAAAAAACAACTAAAGGAGCCCTAAGAGTTTGGAGAATTTTTAAGAATGCTGTTTCCAGAAGCTACAGTCTTAAGAGACATTGCTATTTCTGGACTCTCAGTTTATCTGCCTTTCAATAGTATATGAGGATTAGCCTTTAAGAAAATTGTTGATTTTATATGCCTATAAAAGGCAAGTTCAGCAAATTTCATGTGAATAACTGTCCCATAAATAGCTAGCACTGCTGTTAACAAGTATGGGCCCATCAAATCAAGGTTTCTAATTTCCAAATGGACTTGATCATCCTAGCTTCACTTGGCTTTGATCAGCGAGTGGTAGATGGGCTTAACGATGATGTGGAGGTGCAGTGAATTGTCTACCAAGTATTCGGAGGTTCTCTTCTGCAGGTCTGCATTGGCCAGGAAGTCGGGCACCTCATCTGTGCTCTGGTGGAAACTGTAAATGTGCTTCACAAATACTTTACCCTGGGGCTTCTTACCAATCACCAAGATGGTTTTCTGAAAGCTCACACCTGCAAAGTCTGAGCTGCTCATGGCCGGGCTTATAACGAGCCTGGGTCGGCCATCTTCAATGCGAGCTGATTGGACGGCTCCAGATGTTGAATCTGAGTAGACAGGCCGTAAGCTAACGGGAAGCCAGCGAGGTGAGAACAGCATATTCCAGGTAACCTTCTTTGCAGAATCATGGTTGCTCGGTCCCAGCTGAGTTTGGAAGCTTGTGCTCCTGTCGTCTCTGGCTGGGTTGTTGATAATCCACTGGGAGCCCCAGGAAGGTAGAATATAGTTGCGAGGAATGAACATGCTGCAGTTAACATCAAAGTACTTGCCGTACTGCAGCGGTGAGGCAGAGTGGAACTGGAATGTCTGAAAGAGGAGGTCCTGGATGGAATCATAGTACTTGGTCATCGCCGAAGAATGCTTCTGAATCTGGAACAAGTGGGCAGGAGAAATCATTGGGTATCGGATTGACCTCAGGACCTTCTCAATAATGGGAACATCAGGGTTGTTCTTTCTGATCCACTCCTCAATGGCCTGGTAGAGTTCGAGCTCATTCTGAAGGACCAAGTCGGAGCGCTGGAGCAAAGAGACCATAAGGTCATCACTCACAGATACCCATTCGCCACTGTTGATGATAGTGGAAAGGTTCCAGGCCAAAAACTCCAGGCAGCTCTCCAGCAGGCCTTCATCATGGACCTTGAGGGCATAATGGTACCAGCCCACAACATGGCCTTGGCTTGATTCAGTGGCTAAGTGGTTCCTCATATACTCTCTTACACCTCGTTGAAGTGCCCAAACATGATACTTGCTGGCCAGTCTGTGGAGGGTGATTGCTTGGTTCAGCTGGATTGAGATCTCCCCAGAATACAGGTACCTGGAGAGAAAAGTTTGGATAAAAAGATCCTGTTACTGATGATACTAATGTTGCAATGATTGCAATACATATGTTGTCAAGAATGGGAGTGCATGTTCCACAGCTATTCATTTTTAGTAACAAGTTTGCCTTCAAATCCTTTTTTCATTAACTGCCAAACTAAATCCAAATGCCTGCTCGAATATTTGAACAAGAAATAGTTCAGTCCTACAATTGCCAAATTCTGATCCCAAAAAAAAGAAAAACTTCTTTTTCAAGTTCTTTAGATTTTGCAAATGTAATACAAAAGATGTCACTTACAGGAATATTGTAATTTACTGCTATTAATGATTTAATAACCTGAATAAGTTAGACCAATGAAAATGAATTAAGTGAAAAAGCAATATGAAAACACATTTTTTATTAGATTGATTTCAGATAGTGTATTTATCCGTTTTAAAACTTCAATTAGTAATATTAAATATTTGTCTGTGGGTTGAATATTTAAACAGTGGTAATCAATAGACTAGTATAAAAGTGAACATGGGACTCTAAGGGGCATATGTACAAGGACTTAACGCCACCAGAATGTTACTTTTTGAGACGTTCTGGTGGCGCTAAATCCATCACCTTCTTTACAAAGTTGCGTTAAGCCACTTAATGTGGCTTAACGCCGCCTTTCGTGCTACACTTTCATGCTACACTTAGCATGAAAGGGGTGGGCAATGGGTGTTGTGGTGGGCGTTCCGCCGCAACACCCATCGATTTTGCGGCTGCCCCTATTTACAAGGGTGACATAAATATGGGGCAGCGAGAAAATTAAGAGTAAAAACCCCTGGTTTTATCATGGTAAAATGAGGAGAAATATCTAATTTCTCCTCGTTTTTGCTGTTACTGTGTGTGCTGCATTGTGCAGCACACATAAAAACAGCAAATCACCATGAATGATTGTTTATGTGCAGGAAAGTGTGCCTTCCTGCACATTCCAGTTTTCCTTAAGTAAGGAACCGGATTAAAGAATTTGTTAATTAAAAACACTGGGCTGACTCTGCCAGCTTCCTTGGTATTATGACTATCAGGAACCGACCCACCATTTTACTTAGCCTCACCCAGGAAGGCGGAAAACACGCAGAAGATGGCGCCCCCCACTGCCTGAATTGGGGATAAAGAATCATTCTTTAGTAGAAACAAAAATAGGACCACTACACCCATTGCGACAAAAACCCTGCAAAACTGGTGGCCATCTTTAAATGCTCATCAGACATTGGTATATCTTATCTCTTAAACCACTAAGATTGACCTAGGCACCCTTGGAATGCAGTCCCATCAGAAGAATACTCTATTATCCTCAACCCAACTTTACTACCAATAAAGGCTTATCACAAATAATTTGGCTTCTACAAATTGCGTATTTCTACACTACATTACAATTTTAGAAGATTGATCAGAATCTCCACCCATGATCTTTCACACCACCTAGTGGTACCTTCCAGCACTAAACAATGGACAAAAAACTAGAACCCTCGGGCCATAATGGCTTCACTATCAAATACCCCCCTAACCTCTCCAAAAATGCATCAAAAAATGTAAATACCAATTACTCAAAACACATCCAGAAACTCTTATCTCAGACCCCTATTTTTGTGCCAGCAAGGGAACTCTAACTAATGACCTTATATTTCATACAAAAAGGAGAGCCCAATTGAGAAATATATTATTCTCCATGTTACGCATCACAGGCACTAGGAAAACACCTCACAAACTTAGAATATCCATCTCTCCCTCTTCCTTCTGCTGGGCGAATGCTACCATATCTATATTCAACAATGGTATCATTCTAATACAGTCCTCGAATGAAAATCTCATCCTAATTGTCAAGATCTTCTCTACTCTTAGAAAGGGGGTTTACAATAAGCTCAATCTTCCTACTCAAAATCACCCTAACATGCTTGATGAAAAGCTTTCACCCTCTTCAATGCACATGGCTACTCCAATCTCAATCAGCCCACTTGCGGTCACAAGCGATTACCTCCCGACTCTCGCTACCACCACTCCCACCCCAGAACCACCCTCTCAGTCAGAGCTTGAGAACCTCTCTAGTAAAATAGTCGATCCTTTTTTTAGCCCCCCCTCCCAGAACTAGTATAGACCCTGACTTCATCGAACTTCTTCCCCCATACACCCCTTCTTACCTCCTCGTGCACCCCAGCGAGTGCCATCCAAGCACTCCTACAACGCTCTCATACTCATGGAACAACAATGTCCACAAACCTATATCCCATCACCAGACAACCTTATGTCACCCAGATCCACTGACCATCACACAACCACTCTTTCTACACCTCCTCCCCTCACATCTAATTATCCTCATGCATATCCTCAACAAAATTGTCCAGATGCACCTGCATGCCAGGCCCCCATTAACGAGCCCCCACTCTCAGTATGGGGCTGTTTATTACTTTTCTGCACTCCCTGACCTCCCTACCCAACCCACAACTACCCATAAGCACGATTATTGAGAATTCAATTTGACAAGATCGATCGTAGCTTACGGCATCTTAAGGATGATCTCTAGAGACTCACATCTATTACATTTGATCTATGGCTCTCGCATGGTTAAGATAGTACCACGATATCCAGAATTGATTCCCAGGCAGATATGCCCACCCTCTATCTCCCACACTTATCCAATCTTGGAACGGAATCTATACCATTACCCAATGACGCTTCTCGCCCTAAGAGATCGAATCAAGATCTATAAAACAATGAGATCAATGGACTCCTCCTCTCTTATCAGACCGAAAAGAATATTAACAAGACTGAACGGAATCAAATCAAAACCATCCAAGCGAACCCATTCAGAGAACGAGCTACAATCACAAATTAGTAAACAATGACCACATCAAGCGTGCCAATATATCACGGACGGCCTTTCATCATTCAGATATTCAGCTGAAATGCATGCTCCTTAATTGCATATCATCAAACAAACATGCGGGGGATATTTATGACCTAATCCTCTCACATAAGTTTGATATAGTTATCCTCATGAAACGTGGTTAAACAGCGCATCTCATTCCATCATAGACCTACTAGTTCCCACAGTCACAAGATCATCCGAGTAGATAGACCCAAGAAAACGGGTGAGGGAATAGCAGGCATTTACCACAACACCCTCTCAGTATCCCAATCTGAAACAATCGCCCTAACTACATGCGAATATCTTAGCATCAATGTCTCATGTAAAAATAAATCCCTTTGTAATATACAAGCCTTCTACCCGTGCAATAACTCACTGTTCATTGAATAAATCATCAAAATCATCACAATGAATGATAATCCTCAAGGGCCCCAGATCTCCCTGGGAGACGATCTGAACAACCAGTCAGTGAAATTTGTGACAGGCCAAACTCACAACAAGGGTGAGACTTTGGACCTTATAATTTCAAAGACGGACAACATCTCCTTGGAGTCCATTATCCCCTGTGACTGGACAGACCATTATCACATCACCTTCCTCATCAATTCAAGGGTGATCCCAATGAAAGGGCAACCAAAAAAAATAAAACATTGGAAAAGGAATCTTCATACTATAAACCACAATGAACTAACTACCCTTTGCAATAATACTTTGATTCCACAGAACAACATGGATGATGTCAATGACCTTACAGATTTCTATAATGCTTCCATATTGGAAGCCATGTACTCTGTCACTCCCCTTCAACAAAAAGACATATCCAATAAAAAATCAAACCCCTGGTTCAACGACAACTTGAACACCGAAAGAGGCAATCTAAGAATAGCAGAAAGATCCTGGAGATCTTCCCCATCATTGGAACTTCTAAAACGCCTAAGATCAACCAGGAACACATACAACAGAAGAATAAGACACGTGAAAGCTAATTTCTTCAAAGCATAGCTTGACCAAGCCAGAAATAGGCCCGAAAAACTATTCTAAATAGTCAAGCAGCAATCATATAACACATCATACCTGTTAGACGTTGATTCCAGGACACACCCAAACTGTGAAGAACTGTCTGCTTTCTTCATGAAAAAAACTACAAAGATAGATAACGAACTACAACTAGTGAATGAACTACTACCGGCTGCCTCATCCAGTTTCTCCTACACCTCCCAATATACTGGAGGGAGCCACCCATCCAGGCACTTCTCCAAAAACAATGCCTCTTGGCACTCCTTCTCAACAATCAACGAAAGAGACATCTACAACACTCTTTCATCATTAAACCCATCTAATCACTTCACGAACCCACTACCTCCGGCTATATTTAAAGAGATCAAAGCATGTATTGTCCCCCTGTGCACTAAGATTGCAAATGCCTCACTACATCAAGACACTATCCCTGATTGCCTAAAAGCAGGACAAGTAACCCCCACTTTAAAAAAAAACAATGCAGCCTGTTCTGATCCTAATAACTACAGACCCAACTCCAACATCCCGACTCTTGCAAAGCTCTTAGAAAAATGTTTCCAGATCCAACTCTGTAATCACATAGACAGCTATCAACTCCTTGAACAACACCAGTCAGGGTTCCATCAAGGTCACAGCACCAAATAGGCTCTTACCCATGTTGTGGATGACATACTAAAAATGCTGGATCGAAATGAATCATGCCTTCTGATACTGCTTGACTTATCGGCGGCCTTTGACACGGTAAAACATGATAGTCTACAGAAACAAAGGATGGGCCTATCAGGGGCAGTATTGCAATGGTTTTCCTCATTCCTCCAAAACAGATCCCAGAGAGTCAAAATGAACCAAGCCCCACACGATCACTCTGGGCACTCCACAGGGATCTGCTCTCTCATCCATTCTTCAACTTATTCCTGGAACCACTAGCAAACCACCTAAAATCGGCCAACATCCACCATCATATGTATGCTGACGACACTCAGCTGTATCTCAAAATCGCCTTGTGGGCGGAATTTGCGAAAGTGACTTTCGCAAATTATCGTGAAAATGTTAAAAATCTCCGCAAACACGCGGAAATATCGCGAAGATGCGGAAGTTTTTTTCCCGCCCGTTCGCGGTATTTTCTGCGTGGTCGCGGCTCGCCAACTTACCCATGCGGTTGCTCGCGGGCACGGCCATCTTGTTTTCACTCTTCTCGCGGTGCATGATCGTGAGAAGAAAGACGTGATCGCGCGACCAATGACATTACTGCGGGCGCGAACTGTCGCGAGACTGCGCAAATGGCTACCAACAATCCAACATCTCATGGAAAACGCGACCGGATCGGGAAAACTTTTCGGCGAACGCGGGGATTCAGGTAAGGCGATTGCGCGCGCGCGAGAATGTATTATTTTACAGCGCGAGCAAGAAACAAATTATCGCTAAGCTGCGGAATGCGGAAATTTTGACATTTTCGCGGTCTCCGTGGAACGCGAAAATGTCAAATTATCGCAATTTCCGGGAGCGGAACGGAAATTTAGCCCAGGCCTACATTATATCCCTCAATTTCACCTTGCAAAAAACACATTTATGGCTCACTGATAACCACCCTAAACTTAACGTTGCCAAAACCAAATTCCTTCTCATCTCACCGCCAAATAGCATCACCAAGATCGAGCTTTGTTTGAGACATCTTACAACCGTTAACTGCTGTCATCACATCATTGACTACATCTGAATATACAGGATTACATTAATGCTGCCACCAAAGGAGCGAATTACCAACTGAGAATTCTGCGGAAACTTAAACCCCACCTTCCACATGAAGACCTAAAACAAGCGGTCCAACCTCTTGTATTGCCCAGACTGGACTATGGAAGTGCCACACCATGTGCCTTACCTCAATTCAAGTTGGCCCCTCTAAAAGCCTCCCTCAATGTGGCAGCCAAACTTGTCTCCAGAACAAAAAGAAATACACACATCTCCCCAGCCCTAAAATCCCTGAACTGTCTACTGTATGAAGCAATAATCCAATAAAAAATCTGCATGCTTGACACATAAAGCGCTCTATTTCAATACCCCCAGATATCTGACTCTAAAGCTAGAAAAACAGGGGGGCTGCAGACCCATGCGAAGTGCGCACACCCTGCTTCTGAAACCCCAACTAACCCACAAAAAGAAAACGGGCACCAGAGCTTTCTTGGTTGTTGCACCTAAGATATGGAACTCTCTACCACCAGACATTTGCCTAATCTACTCTACCGCCTCCTTCAAAACAGAAGCAACATCTTTTTTGTTGACTAAGTTTTTACCCTAAGACAATATATGTGTCTATGGGAATGTAACCATACTAACTTCTCTATGACGAGTGGCCATTTTATTACCAACTATAATTGAGATCAAGCTTTTTACTCTATGTACTTTCATATATGTTTGTCATGCGCACGTATCTTTTGTTTACCAGTCCAATTGATACCCTACTTCTTGTCATGTAAGGTGCTCTGATACCCACTAGTGTCATGTTCGCACTTTACAAAACTTTATCAATAAAATTAGTAACTAAACCATCATAAAAAAAATGAACATGATATGGGTGATTTTTAATGTATCCAAAGCATAGCATCGAGTTGTATGGCAGAGTTGTTTACAAACAGCAAATTTTCGATTAAAATGGTCACTAAATTTGAATAGGCATACAGTTTTACCCATAAAGCTATATTGCACACAGATGATAACGTGTGGAAATCGGGTTTCAGTAAATATTTTTCATTTGTGAATCACCAAGTAAAGTGTCTTAATTTGTTTTTCTCCTAATAAAATCTTTGTTTCCACTTCAGAATTACAACAAATGTGCTTACTTTTTGCTTTTCTAACTGCTTAAGAAGTACAGTGCAATTGCAAGTATCTCTATTTAGCTTTGTGTTACAAAACATTATTTCCTACAGCCCTTCCTTTCACACTCTCTGTATCCCAGCAAGATCATCACATAATTCACTTTGCTTTTCTTTCTTTGTCTGAAAAGTGAGAGGAGTTTGTAAACACCAATCCCCATCTCCACCCTTCAAACTAGGAAAGGGCACTAGAAAGGGTTTCCCTCTCTTCCCCTCCCTGTTTATAATTTCACTAGAACAGCTTCTCTACAATATCCAGAGTAACAGCTCCATATCAGTTGTCATTTTCACGGATATAATAGTGAAAGTATTGGCATAAGCAAATGATATTTTGATTATGATTAGGGCTCCCGGTTTTATGGTATTTGTTTTATGACATTTCCGTCTGTATTTATCTATATTTATTTTTTGTTCATTTTATCTGTATTTATCCATATTTATTTTGGGTTTTGTGAAAAATGAAGCTGAAACGTATATTTCCACATTTATGTACCTGATAAATATGCACTCATGCTTAAATGACTGCCAAGTTTCAGTGATATGAACATCTGCAGAAGATAAATCAATGCACTTATATGAAAATATGCAAATTTCACAATCAATCTTGTACATATCTACTGCTGTTTAAGCCTCTTTACTAAAATTCCTTTCTTTTGTAAACACTTAACTACCAATCCACACAGTTATTGGCCTGAAAGAAGGTATTTAGATCACTCAAAAAGCAACCCAATTTCCGTTTTTATCCACATTTAAAAATGAATACAGACAGGGAAATAAATGATTTTCTGTCTGTATTTATCTATAAAAATCAGTAAAAACGGAAAACAGGGACCCTTATTCCTGATAGATGACGCCCGCTCCTCCATTGAAGCACATGTTAATACGATCGAGAATTATGCTCGGGTTGTGGCTTACAGTCTCAATGCAGAAAAATTTGCAGTGAAAGGTCTAAATGAAATCTGCCCTAAAGAAGTTATAGGTAAATCTGGCCTCGCACTGCGGCAGACTGGCTATTTGAAATATTTAGGTGCAGAATTTGGCACAGACCTAATGGAGGATACCTTACAGCACAACGAGAAACTAACCCTGCACAAATCTCAAAATCGCCTTGAAAGCTGGAACCCTGAATTCATCACTTGGTGGGGATGCATTAAAACTATGAAAATTATGATAGTACATTTCCTTATATCCATGCTCCCACACTCCCTCTCTGATGAGTTCGCCTGCAGACTGAATAAACACTTAAACACCTTTATCTAGCAAAACAAATGCTCAAGAATCTCAAAATACCTATCCGCCTTGGTGGAGTAAATCTCACAAATTTCCAGTCATACCGACCAGCCTTTATAGCTATTCTATGCAGTTTCATTCTCCACAGGAGTATACTCCTGCCTAGCTTTTAGTCGAAAAAGCACTTTTCGAAGATTGTCATCCCATTATGCTGTTTTCAACTAAATATAAACTCTCCCTTCCAGTTAGACAAAGTTTTAAAACCACCAAACAGACCGAGTTAAAACTGGACATAATCCTGGAGATTCATAGTAGGCACCCTAGCTTTGTTTCCTTATAGAACACCACACGCTTCAAGATTCAAAGTGCTCCGATTTATTGAAAAGCGTGGTCTTTTTAAGGATCCACCTTTTAACGTAATTGGGTCAGAAGAAATACCCACTCTCTTTCAGAGAATTGCAGATCCAATGTAACCTTGACAACATAAACTTTTATGATTTCCTAAACTCAAGTCCTGTGTTTCTAAGGTCAATCCTCCCTTCCAAGAGCCCTCTCTTCCTAAATTGATTACTGTTGCAAACAGACAGGGTCACCAGGTTTCAAAATACTATAAACTACTACAACCAAACTCTTCTCATTTTAACCATGGCATGTATGAGAAATGGGATCTAAATTTCTCACTGACCCAAGAACAGGGGAAATAGATTTGGAAATTGGTGGTCTCTCATAAAATCCTACCTGCGCTCCCCCAAATCAAGTTCTGGCTCCTTCACAGAATTTTTGGGACTCCTGCTTGCCTCCATAAAGTTGGTCTGTCAGATGAGCCGAATTGTTGGAATTGGAATAAAGAAATTGGTGGCTCATTACAATGGCAGGCGGACTTCAGTCTGTCCGCCATCATCTCCTATTTGGGACCGCCTGCCAACCGTGCGGCAGTCCCAAAATAGGAATTACAATGCGACCACCACCGTGGCGGTTGCATTACCCACCTCTAACATTGCGGCAGGTGCTGCTGGCTGAGGCACCCACCGCAATGTTAAAAAGGGATGTAGCAAGCGGTGACTGTCACTTGCTACAGGGTTAAGTTGGGGGGCACCATAGGTGCCACCCAACACCCACAGGAATGGGACAGGGGGAAAGGGGGCCCCACTACGGGCCCCCAATGTCCATCCCCGTCAGCCTTTTCATGGTGGTTGAATGGGCAGGGAAAGGCAGGCGGGGAAGGATATCATAATCTGTACGGCGGTGTTTGCCAGGCACCGCCACCATTCTGGGTATTGCGAGCGGTCCATTTGGTGGTAGGAATCTATCTGACTGTCGGGACCACGGCGGTTGGATTTTCCGACCACCACCGATGCGACTGCTATCGTAATGTGGCGGTCTGAACGACCCTTAGAATATGCAGGCAGACCACCACCAACGGGCGGATGTTGGCAGTCCTCCCGGGAAAATAATGAGCCCCTTGGTGATATACCACATGTACTCTTCTCTTGCAGTCGTGTCGTTCTGGGACAAATTTTGAGTTTCTCCCCTGATTATTGGTTTCCGGATTAAGCGCGATTTCCAGTTGATCGTTATGGGTTTTCTCGACCCCTTCCAAACCGATGCCCTACTGTTAGACAGTCTATTAATAGCAGCTTGTAAGTCTATCCTTTCTAATTGTAAAGACACTGCATCCACCTTCTTTAAATCCTAGCTGAACTGAATTACACATATAAGGGGAGCTGATATCATTGCCTTACAACACTCCCCTTGGAAAACACAGCGTAGACCATTATGGAGTAAGCTTGACCCTTATTTTGCCACTACTAAACCCCCATGAGATTCCGATACCCAACAACTCCTATCTATCACTCACCTGTTAACTAAGCTTTCCCCAACCTTACCTGAGGTCCCCCCAAACACACAGCAGATGTCCACATCTTTTTTTCCAAGGATCCCCTGACAGTTTGACAACAACGAACACTGATCTGTGAATACTGATTTAGATATTACATGTAGATGATGCCCTTTGTTCCTCTCCTTTGTATCTGATACGTTTTGAGAATCGTCATATGCAATATCTGTACTCCTTACAGGAGTCTTACTGCTCCTTCTCCAGATCATACCATAGCCTGTTGGGAACATACGCTTTACTGCAGTCCTTTATGACTATTTCACAGTGATCAATTGTAAGTTTATATTTGATTTCTTTCCTCCCTATGTGTATTTTCGAGCTTTAATCGACCATACATGCATGTTTGTTTCCTTTATATTTCATTTTCTTATTCTTTTATTGGATTATGTTTATATGTTTTATGTGAAAAATGTAAATAAAAACTGTGGAAATAAAAAATACACATAAAAACTCCCCATAAGCAGAAATTTTACAGAAGACATAGTCTGAAATGTAACCTCTGTCTTTCAAGTGGAGCAAATGTAGCAAGATAAAAACTGAATTTAAATCCATCTTTATTTAGTGCTCGGATTTTCACAACCCATCAAGAATTGGTTTACGACCATAGTTTGGGAAACACTGGTGTAGAGAAATCTGCAGTAGTAAATCCCGTTTAAGGGATAGGAAGTGAACGTTCTAAAGTGTGGTTTGCCTTGGAATATTGGGAACGCCCACAAAATTATAAATTTGTGGGCATTTCCAAACTTTGATGCAACCCCTTTCCACGTTGAAAATGTTCAGAGATTTACTCAAGCCCAGCTCCCTTTCTAGGGTGGGAAGGGGACCTGATCACCTCTGGTTTGCTTGGTGGTGAGCAGGGCCGGACTGGAAACCAATGCTAGCCATTGCAAATTTTGGCAGGACAGACTTCATAATGTGCGTTGTGAGGGAGCCTGACCACTGCAACTAGTGGCTTAGGGATGTTCTCCCACCAAGAATTGGTTGCGAAGGAATGCATATATGGTGTGTTTTGCAACACATTTTTCTTTTTGAGTATTTTTGTTAAGGTTTATGCATAAATGTACATGGTATGTTATAATAATGCCAACAAACCCTGGAATGGTTCCTCTTGCATCACCATTTGAATTAAAACAGTATGATATATACTATCCGCTTAATGATTTGTGTGGATCCCCTTGGGAGACAGTACTTCCCAATAAGAAGCGGGCGTGTTAGGAGTAAGGGAACGGAGAGAAAGGGGGTGTGTTCTAGATAAAGGTAAAGTTTGTGTCTAACCTACATTTATCCAATGACACAACATGTGGTCACAGAAGTAAAAGCTGTGCACGATATTTGGGTCACAAGGTCATTGTGAGCGGCCCATCTTCACGGCATAGGATGACCTGGCTGAGGGCTGGCAGCAGGGCGCCCTCAGGTCCCGCTCATTTTCTGAAAAAAGGGGCCCAGATCTCCTAAAATATTAGTAGCTGATCATTTAAGATTATAGATTGTCCTGTATTGCATTGTAATTATACTTATATAGTGCTTACTACCCCAGACAAGGCGTCAAAGCCCTTTTTCGGCAAGTAACACGCTACTCCGGAACCCAGAAAGGATTAATGGTGAATTAGTATAGTCAAATATGAAATTAATTTGAGAGGTGGACATGTTAGTCTGTTATTTGGATTGAAAAGGATAATGAAGGAATAGAAGAGAAGGATTTCGATTTTTTGTTTGTTTTGGAGCTCATAGCAGTAGGAGAAGGTTTGGGATGAGTAAAAGGGAGGTGGAGGGGGATGAGTAAAAGGGATATGGAGGGGGAAGAGTCAGAGAGAGGGTTTAGAAAGTCTTGTTTGGGGGATCGGAATAGTAAAAAGAGGTATGAGCTGATGCAAGGAGGGGTGGAGTCTCGAAAGGGTGATTTTGGGGATCATAGTAGTGGTATTGGGTTTAGGATGAATGAGAGAGCGGATGTAGAGGATATATTGATAGAGGTATAGGGTGAGAAATAGGCTAGTGCATTGGAAAGAGTAGCAGAATGAGGTTTGAGATGAGTCAGAGAGTTGAGCTAGAGGATATATTCAGAGCGGAATAGGGTGATAATAGGGTAATGCATTGGATATGCTGAATTAGAAGAAAAGTAATGAATAAGTAAAAGTAATAAATATATAGATCCAAAAGTATTAAATATATAGATCCATAAGTACATGGAAGGTATAAAGATGCATAGAGGAAGGTAGTATATGTTGATTAAAGATGCATTAATTAAACTCTGGATTTCAAGCATTGCACTTTAAATTAGTTTTCTTTATTTTTATATATATATATATATATATATATATATATACATTTTTTTCAGATCAATAGTGAAGCAATTGTAGATAAATAGTTATGATAAAAATATTTACTTATTTATGCAGTCACATCTATACATGTTAAAAATATAGAATGATGTAACTATCAGTAATATGTACATTAGTTAAGCAGAGCTAATGAATATCTATATTGGGTTTTTTTTAACATAGGTATTCTACACGTTTATAGAAAGCAATACACATATATAGGAACATATCTATAGTACAAATAAATGCTTATATACAGAGAGTTATGCTGTATATTTCCATTTGTTTGCGTATGATGGTTATGTGGGGAAGAGCCAATTCTTGAGTAGTTTTCTGAAGATAAGGTGGTTATCTGAGGATCTTATGTTGGGGGTAAAGAGTTCCATAGTTTGGCTGCTTGAACAGACAATGATGTGCCACCCATTGTGTTTTTTCTTGTATCTTGGGATTTTTAGGCGAGGTGCCACTCTGGAACTGAGGTTACTTTGTTGAATGTGTTTGGTGATTTTATTCCTGATGAAGAGCAGTCCCATTCCATGTATTGCTTTATGGGTGATACATAGCAGCTTGAACGTGGATCTTCTGGCAACCGGTAACCAATGCTTGGCTTTCAAGGCAGGAGAGATGTGGTCTCGCGGTTTTATACGTAAGAGTAGCCTGGCACCCGAGTTCTGAATCGGTTGTAGTCTTTTCATGGTCGTTTAAGGTGAGCCATGGTAAAGGCATTTGGCGTAATCAAGGTTGGGCAAAACAAGGGCGATGGTAGCCTGGACCTCGTGTGGAAATTCCAAATGGGGGAAGATTCGTCGCAATGTTTTTATAGTAACAAAGCTTGATTTTGCTAGTTTGTCCACTTGGGCATTTATCGATAGCTTGGAGTCCATGGTCATTCTGAGGTTTCTTCCTTCCTTTGATATTTTAGGCGGTGTTCCCAGATCATCAGGCCACTTGGAGAGCGGGTCATAAAGTTTCCAATTGCCACACGTGAGTATTTCCGTTTTGGAATCATTCAATTTGAGATGGCACCAAGCTATTCATTGATCCACAGCTCTGAGACAACTGAAAATTGTCGAGTTTCTAATGTCCTGGCGGCATTGCAGTTGAAGGAGTATTTGCGTGTCATGTGCAAAGTTATAGCACGTGAGAGGAAATTGATTGATCAGTGCCGGTAATGAATTCATGTAGAGGTTGAAAAGCATGGGCAAGATAATATAATAGGGCCGCGAGGGACCCCTGCTTTTGTGAAGTACAGTTTGGATGAGAAAGGTGGGGTATTGATGACATTAGTACTGTTGCAAAGGTAGGATGCAATCCAGTCTAGAGCAGTCCCCTCTATGCCGGCTTTGTTTAGTCATTTTATCAGGGTGTCATTGTCAACCGTGTCAAAGGCAGCGGAGAGGTCCAAGAGAAGTAGCGTAGCAACCCCGTTGCGGTCAACTGTGTTCTTCAGGTCATCCCAGATGGCCAGGAGGGCAGATTGTGTGCCTCTTCCTGCACGGAATCCCATTTATAAGTCTGAAAGTATGGCATTCTCTTCAAGGAATTGTGACATCTGGGCAAAAGCTGCTCTTTCTATCAGTTTGACCAGGAACGGTCCATTTATAATGGGTCTGTAGTTGGCAGGGTTCAGTTGGTCTAAGTTCGTTTTCTTCAGTAATGGGTGTATGTATGACTTTTTGAGTTCTTCTGGAAATGTTCCGGAATTTAAGGATTTGTTGATGATTCTCCTAACTGGAGTGGCAGCAGAGGTTGTTAAAAGAATTGTCTTGAAGGTTTGCGGTGGACACGGGTCAGAAGGGCTGCTGGTAGGCCTGCTTGCTTTGACCAGGTCCATAAATTCATCGTGTGAGATGTGTTGTAAGGAATGGAGAGGTTGTGTTAGGGTATTCTTGGATTGTAGCTTTGTAAAAGGGTTAGTGCTGATGCTTTGTCTAATGTGTCTACTTTGTCCGTGTAATGATTTGCCAGTTTGCCTGTGAACTCTTGAACAATGGGATGAGCTGTTTCTAGGCAATTTGGTTTACGAAATTTATTGAGAATTTTATAGAATTCTTTATTTGCACATTTAGCATTTTGAAGTCTGCTTGAATAGTATTTCTTCTTTGCTCTTTTGATATCTGACTTGTACAATCTGTTAATTTTCTGTTGGCAAAGTTTGGCTTGGTTGGTGTTTGTTTTGAGCCAGGTATGTTGCTGCTTTTTAATTTGTTGTTTTGTCTCTTTTCTCTGTATTTTTTCCAAGGTGCTTGTTTTCTTTTGTTCTGTTGTGTGGCAGGGTTTGCCCAGACGTGGGCCCCTTGCTCACTTTGCCACTGGATTCAGGCTAGCCTGGCTGATGAGGGCTGTTAGCCCAAACCGGTCCCAGGAAGCTTGTTTCTGGTCCAGGGAAGACATGGCTTGGCAGTTCGGGCTGGACTGTTCCCATGAGGCACAGGGTCAAGACTGATTTGCATATAGCTGTGTCTGAACTGGGGTGGCAAAGTGAGCTAAAGAACGATGATGGATTCAACCCAGATCTGTGACTGGGGGTGAGTGTCTGAAAAGTTTCAGCGCTCCGTCAATCATCTCCTTTTGTTTGCTTTGTTCACCCTAAGTTGCCAGGGTATGCCCTCACTTTGCCACTGGTTTCAAGCTAGCCTTGCTGATGAGGGCTGTTAGCCCAAACCGCTCCCAGGATGCTTGTTTCCAGTCCAGGGAAGACATGGCTTGGCAGTTCGGGCTGAACTTTTCCCATGAGGCACATGGTAAAGAGTGATTTGCATATAGCTGTGTCTGAACTGGGGTGGTGAAGTGAGCTATAGAACGATGATGGATTCAACCAAGATCTGTGACTGGGGTGAGTGTCTGAAAAGTTTCAGCACTCCGTCCATCATCTCCTTGTGTTTGCCTTGTTTTTTAGTGGTATCAGGATATCAAAAGCTTCCTGTAGCAACTCATATAGTTTTTAACAGAATTTATTGTTTCCATCTCACTACTGGATGTTAGTTGTGTTTCTAAGTGTTCCAAATTGAGTTTGTTCCACAGCAGATAGGTGGATGCATGTAAGGTGGTTTTAGGTGCGTCGCTTAGTGTTGTTTTATTTTGGAAGGCAAGTAAATGGTGGTCTGACCATGTGACTGGAGTCAGCTTTTGAAAGGTGCTGGTTCTATATTAGCAAAAATGACATCTTGGATGTGTCCAGCGGAGTGTGTGTGTTTGTGGACGATCTGATGCAGGTTCAGTGCTTCTAGGCCAGCGATGATTGCTTTTGGATGGGGCATATTTGGTTTGTCAAACCAAATGTTGTGGTAACAGAGTACGCATAGGTTGAAGTGTAGTGTCATCCGGTTTGAAACATGTCTAGAAGTGCATCTGGGAAAGTTGCCTTGCGAGGTGGAGGTCTGTAAAGGAGGAGGACGTTACAGGAGGAAGATGGTGTAGGATTGCATCTGGTGAAAAGGGCCTCACAATTTTTTATGGAGACATAGTCATCTTTAGTGATGTGTATTGTTTGCCTTAACACAACAGCTAGGCCACCTCGTTTTTTTGCCTGTATGATTTTGGGTGATTGTTTGATAGCCTAGAGGAACGGCTTCATGCAGAACTGGAGCCATATCATCTCCCAACCATGATTCAGTAATGAATAGTATGTCTGGTTTTGCATCAGTGATAAGGTCGCAGATGTGATGTTTGTTCTTAGAGAGCGAGCAAGCATTTATTAGTTATTAGTAGACAGTTTAGAGAATGTGCTTTGGAGATAGTGTTACGTATATGAGGATAGCAATCCTTTAGCTTTTCTAAATTATGCATAAATATATCATCCAGTTGTCATGGGTCAGTGCTGCGGTTGTTTTTCATTTCTGGAGAATGCAGATCTGTGCAATTCCCAGTGCTGATGATAGCCAGTATGGTTAGTTGGGGTCAAGTTCGGGGTGGCATGTTTATTGTGTCATGGAGAATTGCCATTTCTGGCGAGGGAGTGACTGGAATGTCCACCATATCTTGTAAGCAGTTCCAGATCTGCTGCCAAAAGACCTGCAGTCTCAGGCATTGTCATACTATGTGTACCCTATCGCCCACCTCTCAGTGTCATCTCAAGAAGAGAGGTGTCGGTCATATTTTGCACCAGTGCAGTTTGTAGGGGGTCCAGTGGCAATCCTGTAGTATTTTGAAGAAAGCATTACATTTGAGACAGTTTTCCCTGAGGCTCTTATCTTAAAAGGACTTAAATTCTGATCAGTTATCACCTGAGAATTTTCTTTGCAGTTGTGTTTGCTATCGCCATTTAAGCAGTTGCCGTGTAGGTATAGAGAATTGTTTCATTATCAGGTGCTCGTATATTCTAGATATAATTTTTTAATATTGCCCCCTTTCACTAAGTAATTAGGCAGTGGGAAGACAGTGGTTGAGGTACTTTGTGCAGCACACAGTATCTCAATTGTAGATATTGCTTCAGACTGAATTTTGATGCCAGGATTGTGAAGGATTTTAGAGTGTCTGCTGAATATAGTTGACAGAGATTATGGATTCTCTTGGAGGACCAGACGACCATCAAAGTCAATTCATGAGTGGTCCACGTTAATTGTAAACACAATTACACAGAGACCTACAGTGTGATAGCACTAATGTGGAATTACTAGTGCTTTGTTTTTTTCTTGATGCCTAGCATACGTTAATGACGGATGTATGATGTTACAACGCATGCTTTAACAACGCATGCTGTTACAACGAAATTTTTACAACGCAAATGCAGTGACAACGCAAGTCTTTACAACGCAAGTCTTTACATCGACTTGCACTAGATGGCGTGCTAACATTAAAAAAGTGTAATTTACTATTCTAACTCCAGTCCACGTAACAGTAGGGAAGGTGTTTGGATAGTAAACTACACTATTTTTAATGTTAGCATGCCATCTAGTGCAAGTCGATGTAAAGACTTGCGTTGTAATGGCATGCGTTGTCAATGCATTTGCGTTGTAACAGTTTCGTTGTAATGGTAGTGCGTTGTAAAAGTTGCGTTGTAAAGGTTGTTCCACGTTAATGACATGATTATGGGCTAAAAAAGGAATTGCAGCAAATGACACGGAATTTGCACTTAATGTTGAGGACATAGAACATAGGTTCCTAGCTAGAGGCTATAATAAGGATATTATCCTAAGGACCAAAATAAGATCATTAGGGCTGAAATGGACTGAACACAGAAGAGACAGAAACACTAAAACACCCATTAGAGTTGTGACAAATTACCATCCCTGGTCACACAAACTTTACAATATACTAAGGCGACATTGGCACTTGCTCACATCAGATAACATTCTCCAACCTTATGTATTGTGACATCCTAGTATAACTTATCATAGGGGTAAAACCATATGAAATATGGTTAGTCCCAGTTATCCTAAGGGACTGGTGTCAAGAGGCACATGGTTACATAAACTGAATGAGGGATCGTAACCCTGTGGTAGCTGTAGCATGTGCAAAATGTCAATGCATGGAATTAAGGAATTTAAGTACAATGATTCTTGCAGATAACGAATAACCACCATATTGACTCTATGACGAAATATGTTATCTATGTAATTATCTGCAAGTGTGGTAAGATTTAAGTTGGGAGCACAATACACCCACTGAAGGAACATATTGCAGAGCTTTTTAGAGCTTGTAACAATCTGGATGATAGATATCCTATTGGAGCCCATGCAAAGGAATGTGTAGCACATAGTAAGCAGCTATCTTTCAAATGTTATGGAATACAATATGTGATGCCTAATGTGAGGGGTGGAAACCAGGAACTCAAGTTGAGACAATATGAGGTCCATTGGATGATGAAATTATGTGCTGTTGACAGGGGCCTTAACATCGATAATAAATGCCAATACTTTTTGTGTACTTAAAGTGCAGGCTCTCTGTCCTTACTTTTCATACTAACAGACACCATCTGACGCTAACTTATACCACCTATTAACATAGATAACCTGTTGTTGATAAATATGCCTCTGCGTTGGTATCTTAAGGCTGTCATATAGTAATCATGTATGATTTTAAACATGTTGCTCCTATTAGGAGTAAGTTTTTTTTGAAGACTTAGTATAAGTACTCTTAGAAGGTAATTTTAGTCGAGAGGTTTGATGATTAGCAACAGATATGGTTATGATTCCAAACACATGTATTTAGGTGGATCCTTTTGATGGAATTTGTGATTATACTCCATATTATAAACACGTAATGGTGTTTAGTATAGTGTTAATGACTGCATGTATACATAGTCATTTGGACTTTCAAAATGGTGTCCATAAATACAGTTCTTGTAAACTTCCATATTAAGTGCGGTTTTGACTATGAATGACTCCGTATTGTGAATACTTAAGAGTTTTGATAATGACATGTAAGCGAGATGCCATTTTGAATTATACATAGATTGAATATCTAACATTGTTATCGAAGTGTATGTGCTGACCCCTTGTGATTGAGATGATTATAGGCTAATAATTGTTATTTTAAAACTTCAAGATGGTGCTTACGTATGCCACGCTTGAACTCTTCCATGTTAGTCCGCTCACGAATGGAAGCATTTGCACTTCCGATATATATATAGACAATTAAGTATGGGGTGCGTGCGACACGCCGTTGTTTCAGAGAGGAGCACACTCCTTCTGATCAAGAGGTAAGCCGTCCTTTTCAGGCATTTTTCGTGAGTGGTCCCCGTTAACTGTAAACTCAATTACACGGAGATCTACAGTATGATAGCACTTATTTGGAATTTCTAGTGCTTGTTTTTTTCTCTCGATGGCCAGCATACAGGTTATTTTCTGTGCAATACAATTATGCACGTTATCAAGCTGTTTTGTGGCATTTGCATTGCGTGAATTACACGCCGGTACTTAGATTACCTTTTAATAACTCCTGCAGACATAGCATGTTGGTAATGTAGGACTTATTCTTCACAGATCATATATACTACTATTGGGAACCAAGTTTACATTGGTACCCACGTGAAATATGCGCTCTTGCTTAGATCATTGTTGTTGGAATTTTTGTGGACATAGCATGTTGGTAATATAGTATTTATTCTTCACAGATCACATATCAATAATTGACTATCATTAAGGACCAATTGGAACAATAGGTATGGACTGTTAATATATGTATGCATTTGATACTTTGCTAACGAGTTACTCAATCACCAGATTCTGACTAATAGTATAATTTGATGACTAGGTATTGGAGTGAGTATATGCTTTGCGCTAGTGACGTGAATTGATTTTACTTGGATTAATGTGGTGAGTTGACTCTCGCTCACACACTGGCATGGTGTTGATTTGGTCTTGCACTACTTTGATTTACTTGCCTCCTTTGGGCTTCACTTGTGATATGATTATTAGGCACGTTCTTTTGGTGGTACATTGGATAAACCTTGGATTGAGGTGACTATTCTTATCTATTATACGCTCATTACCTTACTTTCTCTTGATCTTTAATATTTAGGATCACGGTTCCTTTCTGTCGTTTGATTTGGAAATTCATGCCATACTAAACCTGGGGAAGGTTAGTGGTACAGACAGTCATGGGTTTTATTTTGTCTTACTGGAGCTCTGAGGAAGACGGTGGGATATTGACCTCAGACGAAACACGTGTTGGCTACATCGGCGACATCTGTTTTCTGAATAGACTTCAGTGTCTATGAGGCTCTGAATACAGGATTTCAATTATAATGATGAAGGACTGAAGGACTGGCTGTAATACTGTGAATTTGGTATTGGACGCTTGAAATAAAAAGAAGAAGTCTCTGCAACTACATATCTGTGGAATCTGAACATTACTGGACATTTGCTCAGGATAAAGACTTTTGTGTTTATAAAGAAATACACTGTTTGGAATTTTGAAGTGATCCAATCTTACATGTACTGGACCCTCGGAGCTAAGCAACAGCAGACACCTCACCTCCCTTCCCCCTGAATGTCAGTGCTGCTTCTGTTGACACTGCAGGAGACAAGGGCAAAGCAACTGTAAAAGCAAATAGTTTTGAAGTGAGCATGTTTTAAAACCATTTGTTTTGCATTGCTTTTCGTAAAGTGCCTGTTGGACCTGGCCCTCTCAGTGGGGTCATTCCCAAAATTACCATTCACCCTCCTGTTTTCTGAACCCGTTTTGTTGGCTTTAGGAACTCTGTGTACTTGGTTGCCTATTTACAGATATCCAGTAATACAGTGAACAGGGTCTCGGAAACGGAAGGGACAAACTCAAGCTGGATAGCCTAAAACAAATAAAGCCAGCAAAGAGAAAGCAAGCAAATGTGATTTACAAACCACAAAGCCAATGGCAAACTATGGGTGGAATGCTTTCCTAGGGTAGCTTTCCGAATGTCCACAAGATGTAGCTAGAAAACCAGACAGCTGTGCTATCTGGTAGGCTTTGACCTAAAAAGGAATGGATTTTAAGGCAACTACTTTGAACCCTGTAAAGCAAATGCCAATTAGAAAGGGTAGTATGGTAACACATTGTGTTGGTGAGAGTGAAAAGGGGAAAGAACAGAGGAGCAGGAAGCTGTGAGGGGTAGCAACAACTAGTACACAGGCACCCAACAGTGGTCCAGGAGGGTCGGATATAGGACAGATTTTCAGGATAACCACTAACTACGTGAATGATTAACATTTACATTGATATGTGAAACAGTTTCTTACATGGAAATACTAACAATCTTGCATGTATCAGGCCATCCTGGACCAATGTTGAACACCTCAGCTGAAGGTGATAAAATAATGGACGTCATATAGGGGTCGCCAGGAGTTGCAGCTGTGACCTCTGGCCAGCCCCTTTCAACCCATGGGACTTCTTTTGTGACCCCTGGCCTCGGAGGTGGCAAAATGAATGCTGGATCACAGCAGCAGCTGTAACTTATTGATGTCTGTTGGTGCTCCTTCTTTTTGTTTTCTGTTATTTTTTTATTACACTAATAGTGAATAGTATTACGTTATTCAGAATAATAAAATTGGAGTACAATTAGCTGGAATGTGACCTTCCCTGGCAGTATGGTAAAAAATGCTTTTTTCAATGTGTGTAGTGTGTGCGCTTACGGGTGAGACTGTGTTTATGTGAGAGTGTGTTTCTGTGTACATGTGTATGTAGATGTATGTGTAAGCACGTGTGTGAGTAAAAGTGAGGATCAAAAAGCATGTGATGTCACTTACACTACCCCAGGCATTTTGTGAATTAACATCCATCGATAAAATAAGCTTAATGTGGTCACATAAAAGCAGTAGTTTAGGGCTGGAAAGGAATGTTAAATAGCAGAAAAGCAAAGTGGAAGTAGAGGAAGAGGCTGTGTAGGTGAAAGGAAATGAGGCAAGGAACAGTGGAGCAGAGAAGTAAGGGAAAAAAGCAGGGCGAAATGAGTCAGACAGAGTGGCAAGCAGTATGCAGGCTATACCCCCAAAAAAGGTTTAAAGACATCTTCCCTAAAGTCTGAAAAGTAGGTGAGGAATATGTTGGGGTGAACGTGTCACACAGATGCTGTCGGTGTGCGAGGGAATGGTAAAATAAAGGAAGAACAGAAAGGTGGGGGAAGCAATGTAGAAGCTGGTCACACCTCAATCCATAAAGGCAGCTTCCTTGAAACAAGAAAAGCAAGAAAGGAAGATCAGGGATGGGAGACAAACACAGGCTGTTTGGGTGAGATAGAATGAAAAAATATCAGAAGAGCAGGGAGACATACTGGTAAGAAGACAGAAACCACCTCAAGCAATTGAGAATCCGAGACAGGGGTATGCTCAACACAACCTGTTTGTATGACAGCAATTGATGAAAGGAAGGGAGGAGTGTGGAGCTGTAGGGAGAGCAACATTCACATGTGGTCACAGAAAATCACCTGTAAAGGGAAAGGAGCGCAAGTCACAGAGGCTGTGTAGATGGGAGGGAATTAGAAAAGGAAAGGAGGAGCAATGGAGGAAGAGGAAACAAACAACAACATTCAACGTAATTGACACTAAAATGAATGAATAAGTATCTCCATAAAAGCACTGAGGATTACAAGCACCATAAACGCTGTTTACATTTTTTTTTTTTAATGAATCTTATAGAGCTTTTAGAAATACATTTGAACATGCCCTAAGTCAAAACAGCTTGCACACAGCCACATGCACAATTCACATGAAATTAAAAGAATGTGATAAAAGCATACAGTAGTTCAGAGAAAACACGCCCTTGAGTGCTGGGAAGCAACAGAACGTTGCAGAAAAGTAGGTGAGGATCGGGAGAGGAGGTGGGGTAAATTTACAGCCTGTGGGTGCCAGGGAGGAGGGGAAGAAATGAACGAGCAGAGTGGAGTAAGAATAAACAAGGCATACAAGTAAGTGGCCGTTTTATGGTAGACAAACTTGGATAGCAAAAAAGCACATTGGGAAGAGAGCTAGGAAAATCAGGTGGAATATGGTTGACTTGCCCAGGCCTACGTATATTTGTATGTCCTTGATCGTACCTAATGAATTTTTCGAACAGTTGCGCGCAGTCAGCTGGTTCCTGCAAGGTCACTACAGTTTGGTTGTGAAAGAGGTCCTCGAAGACATCGCTCTGAAGGGCCAGCAGCAGCTGGTGGGTGTGGTAGACGCGCACCTCATCCGAATTGATAGTGAGTACCTTGATGGTGGAGTCGCTGGCGTTGCCGTTCTGAAGCAGCTCCTGCAGCCGCTGGATCAGCATCAGGGAGTGGTTGATGACAGCTGTCGGGGCTTCCAGACCAACATCAGCTTTATGGGCTGCAGAAAAAACACAACGTTAGAAATAATGTGAGGAGACCCCCTCGCTTCACAGTGATAAATGATAAAAATAAAGTTTTTAACCTTAGGACTGAAAGAGTGCGCATTCACATGGATGTACCATTCAATACCGCAAACCACTCTATCAGCAATGGAGACAAAAAGGGATGGATAAATTAGATGTACGAGATTTATGCCTGCGAATATTTGCAAAAGATTTAGGGCCATATTTATCAAGTGGTTGTGTTGCACTTGCACCATACAACAGGGTGCAAGCGTGACGCAACTGCTAACCGTGATTTATCGAGCCCTGCAAGGCCACCTTGCGTGGCCCTGAGTGGCTTGATAAATCTGAAGTAACAATGCAGCGCAAATCGCCACGTTGCACTACTATGCCTCCATGAGACTTCTATGGGTGGTGCATGGGTGTTCTCACACAACAACCATGAATTTTGATGCATTCCCAGATTTGCTATACGTGGTAGACCTTGGAATGCGCCAAAACTGCTATGCCTCCCCAGGTGAGGCATAACTAGGAAAAATATGTTCATTTCTCCTCGTTATCCTCTTTCTATCTGTGCAACATTTTGCAGCACACGTAGAAAGAGGAAAATTCCTCAGGGGATTATTTTTGTGCAGGAAGGTGTTCCTAATGCTAAATACGCACATTCCTGCCCTTTCCTGGTCACACAGTGCAGCAAGTTGACTTGCTGGGCTGCACTGCACTGCATGACTATTTGATAAACATGACGTTTACATTTCTAGGTGAATCACAGAAAACGGTGCACAAATAAATGCTCAAAAGGGAACCAAGAGAGTTGTTATCACCAAATAACTCCCTTGTGATTGAGTTCATAAAACAGCCTTTCGTAATTTTTGCAATGCATACACAAGTCTCAAATGTGAAAGGTATGCAAACAAAACGTTAATAAACATTAACAATAATGTATTTGTCTATCAAAAATGTTCACACTGTTAAATAAGACGACTACTGCAACCCAAATAATGATGCATCCTAATATGATATAAATTTACTACACACAACGATATATATCACATTCTCATCCATCTTCCTGTCCCAGTCCTTACACAATGAGCAGTTCTCCTGCTACACAGAAACTATTCACCCAGCTAAGTCTAAAAATGTTTCCCCAAGATTGTGTCAATTACCCAAAATGCATAAATGGAAGAACTAATCATGACCACATCCTGTACCTTTTTAAATACACTACAGAATGTTGTACCAACAAGTTTTCATTGTAGGTACTGTTTTTATTATTTGTACATGTTATTTTTTCTCTTGGGAGACTTGCTTTAGCAGTCTTTTTAGATCCGTCTGCCTTGGAAAACAGGTGTGGATCTGTTACTCAGCGTTTCAAGGATGCAAAACTTCATTTTTGCCGATGGGCTACATTTCCAGGTTGCCTAACGCTCACGCAAGAACATTGCCTGATTTCAAGATGGCGGCTCCTGCGAGAGTTCAGAAGCCATGTAGTTTGGTTACTATAGTAACCACTGGGAATCGGGGAATGTGCCCAACTTCAGCGTTTTTGGCATACTGGAACAAACAATTCCCTCCACGAGTCCGGCAGAGGTCCCTACTGTGGATTCCTTGCACCTAATGATCAATGGATCAGTCCAAGCTGCCTCTAAAGAAAGAGAAATGGATGGTCCTCTGTCTAAAATTCTGAGTCTGCACATGGATGATTCTCATTTGGAGGATTTACCCTTCAAGTTACCCTTCGAGGGTTCCAAGATCTTTGGCCACCACCCTGAGGACATGGGTAAACAGGCTGGGGAGAACAGGACATTTGTAACTTCGGTACGTCCCTCTACTAAGTACAGGGGATTTTGTTATAGAAGAATGTTTCCACCGCCTCAGGCCACGGTGAATAAGTAGCCCTTTCAAGGCAGGGATCGTGGCTGGGGCACCCCTGGTTGAGACAAATCCTGGTTCAGCCTGCAGCCATGCTTATCTGTCCCTTCTTGCGTGGGGTCGTCTCCAGTTTTTCACTCACTGCTGGCTTTCCATTTCAGATGGTTCAGACTGTATCTTTGCGATATCAAATAGAGTTCTCATTCCTTCCACCTCAGACTTTCAGAACAACCCCTCTGCCGAAATCTTCTGTCAAACAAGCATCATTATTATCAGGAGTCCAGTTAATGTTAGAGAAGTCAGCTATAATTCCAGTTCCTTCTGAAGAAAGGGGTCAAAGTTACTACTCATGCTATTATTGGTTCAGAATGTGACAGGAGACTTTCGTCCAGTCCTGGAATTCAAGGTGGTCAATCTACATGTTCCCAACAAACCATTAAAAATGGTGACAATTCAATCCATTCTGCAGTTGCACTATCAGGAGAACTATTTAACATCTTTGGACCTGATAATAATAATAATAATACAGCATTTTGTAGAGCGCGAACAGCTACCTCACAAGGAGGTGTCCCGGCGCTGAAGTGGATGTGAATCTCCATGTACCCATCCACAAACTCCATAAGAAGTATCTGTGATTTGCTATGCAGAGCAACCATTATCAGTTTCAGGTTCTACCTTTTGGCCTTTCATCGATGCCAAGAGTATTATTTTACAAAACTCTTGGCCCCATTGGTAGGTATTCTTCATTCTAAAGATATTCAGGTTTATCTGTAGCTGTATGAGTGGCTGATTGTCTCTCCTTTTTGCAAGTGGATGTTGCATGTGCAACGGCCTGCAATCTGCTGGTGTTTTTCAGATTTCTGGTCAACCACAAGAAGTCCACTCTCCACCCTGCGCTTAAATTCATCGGGCCCTGTTCAGAATGGACTTGAGGGAAACTTTCCTCTCACAAGAGAGGCAATCCTCTCTCATCTATCGTATCTTCTGGCACAACCCAAAGCATCATCCCGTCTATGTTAAGGAGCCAGGAGGAAATGGAATCAATTCTACAACTTCTCCCTTGGACACACCTCCATTTGTATATAGTCTTTCATCATCTTTGTTACTGGAATCCTGCCTCCCAGGATTACGAGGCCCCAGTTCTAATTGCTGGACTCAGGGTAATGAAAATTGCTGGTAAGTAACAAGCCATTATGTTACATTGTGTCCATCCCTCTTTATATCGCTTCCTTGGCGAATTCTCCTTTAGATTCTCCTATCTCCTAAAAGCAAATAACAAACAAATCTTTTTGACGTTTTTCACTTTCACACCTCACCTCTAGGTACGAATTTTCAACTATCTCATAGCAATTTCCCACTGGAGGGTTTGTCACTCTCTCACTCTGGATTAATTAAAAACCGAGACCATATACTTTCCTGCCACACGTGCTCCTGGCTACACTCCTAGCCTGGTCTACCTTCCCTGATAGAATGGCCATCACCTCCTCACCCGTAATCATCAGTGTTCTCTTCAAACTTTCTACACAGATCGAATCCTTCATTACACATGTGACAAATACAAACAGCTATCAGGTATTAGAAATTAAAGATTCACTTGAATATCACTTTCCGCAGAGGCAAGGCAGTGATGAATTCACTGGTCGTCAGCAGACTTGATTATTGTAATAGTTCACTCATGGGTCTTCCAGTGCTTCTCTTCTTCCCATGGGTTAAAGTCTTAAACTGCACCACAAGAACCCAATGCTATCTCCTGAGGCTCACTCCTACCTCTTCTATAACCATCGTTCGGGCTACCTAGCAGTAGGCCTGGGCTAAATTTCCGTTCCGCTAGCGAAAATTGCAATAATTTTACATTTTCGCGTTCCGCGGAGAGCGCGAAAATGTCAACATTTACACATTCCGCAGCATAGCGATAATTTGTTTCTTGCTCGCGCTGTAAAATAATACATTCTAGCGCGCGCGCGCGATCGCCTTACCTGAATCCCCGCGTTCGCCGACAAGTTTTCCCGTCCGGTCGCGTTCTCCACGAGATGTTGGATTGTTGGTAGCCATTTGCGTTGTCTCGCGACAGTTCGCGCCCGCAGTAATGTCATTGGTCGCGCGATCACGTCTTTCTTCTCGCGATCATGCACCGCGAGAAGAGTGAAAACAAGATGGCCGCGCCCGCGAGCAACCGCATGGGTAAGTTGGCGAGCCACGACCACGCAGAAAATACCGCGAACGGGCGGGAAAAAAACTTCCGCATCTTCGCGATATTTCAGCGTGTTTGCGGAGATTTTTAACATTTTCGCGATACTTTGCGAAAGACACTTTCGCAAATTCCGCCCACCCCTACCTAGCAGCCACAGGTGGAGCTCTGTACAAGCTACTGACTCTACCCTTCAAAGTCTTGTATGCCACTTTTCAAAGCTGTCTATGGCACCTGTCTCAGTTGTCTCTTCGAAACATCAGCAGCAATATTCTCGTCCGAAATGTATGACAAGCTAACCACAATCTCTTGTCTCAGGAAACCATCCTGTACCATGTCAGGATTCTGGGCCCTTCAATGGATCTCACTCCAACCAGGCCTCTGTGCGATTCCCTGGCTTCAGGCATTCAAAGCTGGACAGCAAAATTACCTCCTCTTGCAAGAGGATAAATAATGAAAATAGAAACAAGTCCTTCATCATCGTCTTTATTCTTGGAGCAGCAAATTAACCACTTGAAATATGTAATATTTGAAGAACTACAAAATATGTACACATTGTCTTATTAATGTTATGATTTGCCACCTATCTTGCTTGGTAACAGATTCTGTATATTCTCAAACCTACAACATCCTAATAAAAATATTGGTATGGGCAGCATTTTTGTGCAAATCCTCCAGGTTGTGTTGTTAAGGTAAACATCTATGGGCCACATGCATCAACGAGAAAACTGGTCGCAAACGGGCAGATTAGCAGAATCTGCCCCCTTGCGACCGGTATTTTTGCATTTGGGATGCATCATCCCAAATGCGAAAATCGCAATTTAAGGAATCTCTAAATAGCGATTCCTTAAATTGCGATTGCATTTAAAGAATCCCAAATTGAGATTCCTTAAATGCAATGCATTAAAGTTAAAATATTAGCGATTTCGCTAATAGGGGGAGCAAATTACCATGAAGTTGAACTTCATGGTAATTTGCAAAAACTTTGAAAAATGCACTTTTGTGCATTTTTCAAAGTTTCATGTTGCGCACACACATGCCCTTAGAGCATGTGTGTGTGCAACATATGTGCACAAATCAATTTCAGGGGTGCAATAGGGTGTCATTTTGTCACCCTTGCACCCTTGAAATTGCATGAGCAATTTGCGAGTACCTACTGGTACTCGCAATTTGCTCATGCAATCTCCAAATCATTCCTATGGGCCTGGAGGCCCATAGGAATGATTGGGACGGCATTCCTTAATTGCGACTCGCAATTTGCAAGTCGCAATTAAGGAATTTGTAGGAATCGCTATTTTTATAGCGATTCCTACATGCATAGGCTTTTGCAATTCCTTAATTGTGCTTCCTTAAAAATCGCAATTAAGGAATCGCAAAAGTCTTTGTTGATGCATGTGCCAGTTAGTTATGTTATGTTATGTTATAAGAATGTATAGAGCACACAGCTTTGAGAAAAACGTTCTTTTTCTACCTAGAGGCATCAACAAGTTTTGGCCAAGCTTTTAATCAATATTTGTTAAATTATTATAACTATTCTTTGTGAACTAACAGCTGGTCTTCAGATATCTCCTGAGGGTACTTATAAGCTGTGGAATAGTAACTTGACAGTAGATTGTCAGGAGCTAGTGCCACTGCTCTCTGCGATACAGCTCAGAAGATTTTACATCTTTAAAAACAAAACTAGAAATTAGATTGCTTTGGCCAAACTTTTCTTTTCCATCTTCATCAAGACAGTTTTGAGGTCTCGTTTAGACAGTTCTTGTGCTGTATCTTCGAGCCATGTTGTATATACTTTATGGGCTTACAGACTGCCCATTGCTTTTCATTTGTTTCTTTGAGTGTCCATTAAAAAGCCTTGCTTCCAAGTTGTTAATCCTTCCTATTTGTCCCTCCTTTTAATAGGTTGTTTACTCCCACGGAGCAGCCCCCATTACTTGTAACTTTACACTTGTCCCATTTTAGCAACTGCTTTAGGAACTTCTTTTTTCTTTGTCTAACAGCTGTTCACACGAGAGCTCTGTGTATTCACTCGCTCTGAGCTGTAATTCTTGTTCTTATCTCGTTGCATTTGCTGTTCATTCAAAGACCGAGATCAAATCTCAGATGCTTTTTACCTGAGGGTGCCTGCTTGTTTTACTTCATCTGATTTTCCATCCAACCGCCCTGGTGTAATTACATAGTGTGATACCAGGGATTTCATTGCATTTAGGATAATTCCAGCCCATTGTCTCATGCCTTCATTAAATCTGTAAATCCTTAGTTGACCCAACCCCATGTAACCCTCGGTTCCCAATTAGAAGCCACTTCAAAACAATCCAATGTTTTGCGAGTGCATCTTTTTTTAGAAACACATCTCACCGTCGACAGAGCAGGTATTCTCTCTCTTCAGTTTTCTGTCACCATTTTGTGACTTGGTGAGCACCCCTCTCCCTATCTCCCTCTCCCTCTTGCTCTCTCTCTCTCCCTCCCTCCCTCTTGCTTGCTTGCTCTCTCTCTCTCTCTCTCTCTCTCTCTCTCTCTCTCTCTCTCTCTCTCTATCTCTCTCTGTCTATCTCTCTCACTCTCTCTCTCCCTATGGGTGCACCACTCAGACCTGTTCTGCCTCTCCGGCCCAAGCATGCTTTATGTGGCTTTGCAGTTTAAACAGATGCTAGGAATGATTCCCTGGAACCAAAACACCATATGTTGGGGAGGAGTGACTGGGCGGGTGGTGGCACTTAAGGAATAGATTTAATCGATGTGTTTTATACATTTGTAACCAATAAATAAAATACTCCCGATTATCAGGTAGAAAGTGAAGTCCCCTGTAGTCCTGGATACGTTCTCCCCACTTAGTACCAAGCAGGTTTTAAGACTAGTTAAGTCAACCAAATCAAGCTCTCCTTTAGATGCTGATCCACTAAAAATAGCACACCTGGTTCCAGAAATTGTAAATACCCACCTAACTGTAATCTTCAACAAGATGATTAAATCAGGATATTTTTCCTTTAGAATGGAAAAAAACTTCCATCCTTCCGTTATTAAAAAAAACATAGTCTCATTCCACAAGAGCCGAGTAGCTATAGGCTCAACTCTTGGCTACCGTTTCCATCCAAAATGTTAGAAAAGGCTCTGAATATGAAACTCACATCATAGCACTGACATGTCTCTGATTGTCCCATCAGAAGAGTTAAGGTCCATTCTTGATGGAGGAGGTAAAGCCACTTTTATTTTATTTGCTCTCCCTGCGGCCTGCGACACAATTAATCAATACATCTTGATTAACCTGTTCTCCGAGCTTGGAATAAGAGGTTTTTCTCTTAGGTTGCTGAAATCCTCCCTTTCATAGAGGGTACAACATGTTGCTATGGGAGAATTCACTTCTGACCAGTTTCGCCTGCCCAGTGGGTTGGCAGGGCACCTCGTTGAGCCCTACTCTTTTGAACCTTTATGTCACCCCACTGGCAAGGCTTACTAAATCCTTTGGCTTCTCTATTGTATTATACACCAATGACACTCAAATAGTGGTCTCGGTATCTAGCAATCCAGAAGAAACAGCATCATGGGACAGATAGACAATTGGATGAAGGTCAACTGCCTAAAGCTTAACTCTGGGAAAATGGAGGCCCTTATTTTAGGCAATGACATCTCTTTCTGGTCACCAAGCCGCTGCCCTAAGGAAATGGGTTCATTATCATTGCCTGTGAGGAAAGCTAGAAATGTGGGTATGGTCTTTGAGAATAAACTAAACTTTGAAGATCAGGTCAATGCCCTAGTTTCATCCGTATTCTTCATTCTGAGAATTATTAGAAAAATTTGCCCTTTTATTCCATCTGATCTTCGAAAAACTGTTGTGACCGCATTGGCTTATCCAAGATGGACTATGGCAATGCTCTGTTTGTGAATATCCAAAAAAGATTCCTCCATAAGCTACAAATGCTCTTAAATGCATCAGCACGGCTTCTTCTGGGAATTCCCAAATATCAATCTGTGTCTTGGGCCCTAGTCAAGATGCACTGGCTTCTGGTAGAAAAATCACTGATTTCAAAGCACTATGTATAGCCTTTAAGGCATTACATAATGATGGCCCAGTTTATCTGCGGGCAGATTTACCTGATACACCCAGTCAAGGAAACTTAGATCATCAGCAGTCAAGTTTCTGGTGATTCCCAAGACTAAACAAGCCTCTTGGCGAGGTAGAAGCTTTGTTTTGGGAACTGCAAAACTGTGGAACTCTCTCTCCATGATTTTAAAGAAGAGCCCCAATCTTTTGCCCTTCAGGAAATCTCTCAAAAACTGGCTTTTTAGTAATTAGGGTAGTATCTTTCTCATAAAGACAGAAGCAGTGCTAAGAAACCTCAAGGAATTCAAGCACTCTACAAAACCAAAATCAAATTGTCCACCGGGGATTGAACACATTACAACCCCACTAGAAAACAAACATTGGCAAAGCCAATAGGTCTTGTTCTTTTTGCCAATGTTAACCAGCAATAGCAGAAACCATTGGGAAAGCAAGTGGTTCTGTATTGGCAGCCAAAAGGCGAAACCTATTGGCCCTGCCAATGCTTGTTAAACACACAATCACTGGTACTGTATATCATTTTAGTATAGACACTTTATTATTGCTATGGGGGACTATACTGTAAATCATTCAGCATTTGATTGATGTTATAACACTGACCATAGAACTATAGGGCTGCAAAACAAATGTAGCCAGAATACTGACTACCAAAATATTGTGAAGGTCATTGTATATGATGGGTAATTATTGATTTACTATGCATAGCTCCTTATTTACACACAATGTGTGTATGTGTGCGTGTCTGTGTGTGTGTGTGTGTGTATATATTCACTGAAAAAAACATAGGTTTCAGGTGCGTTATATTTAGTTGGACATTTCACTCGTACAAAACCATAGAAATTCCCCCGTTATAGTTAGTTCAGCTAACTATAACTCGCGCGCCCGCTATGCACTGCTGATGACGTCACATATTACATCATGACATGGTCAGTGACATCACTCATGACATCACTGATGACATCTCAAATGACATCACTGATGACATCACTGATTACATCATCCTTGTGATAGAGTGGCAGACCTCCTCTCACCCTAATATAACCTTTGATACACACTCTCAAAAATTCAAACTAACATTTTCAAAACAATGGACATACCAATACCAGTTAGAACACACCTATTCAGTAAATCCAAGATCTACACACACATCAACTCATTCACCAACAGTCCCTATACAGTCACTCATACATGTAGTCACTCATCATATGTACTCATACACCTATACATCCTGTTACACACCGCCACTCATCCATAGTTACTCACACATATAGTCACACATGCAAACAAAGTATCAAACATCCATTTACTTGCATATACAGTTATACACACACTGCCACACTTACTTCTACAGAAACATACACATACTTACTCTCTTAAACAATGACTTATAGAAACACCTACTTATTTGTACAGGAACTCTTCCAATCTCTCACTCTCACATATACTCACTTATATACACCAATACTCACATATGCTAGTTTAAAACATATGTAGTTACTCATAAAGACACTATTGAGACAGTCATTCACTCACTAACACACCCATACACACACTCATCCACCCATACAGTCCTGCACACATGCTGTCTTCAACACATACAAACAGAGTCACTCATTCATGCATCTTTGCACTAAGTAATACCCCCCATCGAACCATACAGACACTCATACTGATACTCAAAAAACCAACTAATAACCCATATAGACACTCATGTAGCTACTCACCAACCCATGCAGCCACTTATACACAAAGTGAGAGACTGATACAGATATTTACATATTTAAACATTATTTACTAACCCATGTATTCACTAAGCTACACTTAATCAGTCAGTTATACAATCAATTTAAAAAAAAAGAAATCATCCATTTAGACACTTATATACCCATGTATTCTTCCATCGACCTTGAGATATACATATATAAAAAATATTTAATTTTCAGAAAAACACACATTCACTGGATGATGTCATCAGTGATGTCATTTGAGATGTCATCAGTGATGTCATGAGTGATGTCACTGACCATGTCATGAGTGATGTAATATGTGACATCATCAGCAGTGCATTGCGGGCGCGCGAGTTATAGTTAGCTGAACTAACTATAATGGGGGAATTTCTATGGTTTTGTATGAGTGAAATGTCCAACTAACTATAACACCCCTGAAACCTATGGTTTTTTCAGTGAATTTCTAAGGTTTTTTAAATGCTAATTTCTAACTATAACGTGCCTGACACCTATGTTTTTTTCAGTGAATATATATATATTTAATATACTATGTATACATGTGAAAATGTCTCGGTCTGCCTGTTTGCCTCGGTGGCACAGAAAAAATGGGTGGAACTGATGTCAGCACGCTGACGAGGTCCTCTTATGGCTCCGATGATGTCATACGGTGTCGCGAGTGGAGCCGTGCTATTATGACATCCTTGTCGACGTGGGAGAGCTAGGAAAGAATATCAGTGGAATGCTGGTGCAGGGGATATTCACCTAAGTGTTCAGGCTAGTCCTTTGGGAGCAACTGTTTATGTTGCAATTCCAGAAACCAAAACCAGTGATCCGAGGGCAGAGGCCCTGCAGATGGCACACGAGGTGAGGTGCCCAGTCGTGTGCACCGGCGGGGCAGCGAAGTGACAAGCACCACAACCCACAAAAAAGGTAACGAGGGCACTAAATAACACAGGATCTTCTCTTTGTATCTGGCAGGAACAACAAAGTTAAAATGCCTCAGTACCAAAATGTAGAATTAGTGCTACAACGGTCTTCAAGAGGACCTGCGATGCTGCTTCTGCCTCCCGTACCCTGGAGGAGGCACATGGGTCACGCGGTACGGTCATACTGCAGTGGGACGCACACTCGTTGACCTCTCATGGCACTGCTCCGCACTTCAGGGAGGACGCTTTCCATTAGCTATGTATTCTGATGACATGTCGCGCCGGCCCCGTCCAACAACAGAACTCCTTTAGATCCAAACAGACTCTTCCACTTTCTCACCGGAAGTGAAACCAGGCCAATCGGACACTTTCACAATACAACAGCTGGGAATTCACTTTTTGGTAAAAAAAACACATTCCTTCCTCCTAATTAATCAAATAAACGTCTCACTGAGGAACAGGGGCCAGCTTCGATCAGTAAACAGCCGATACAACAATTTTTTTACTTCGCGATACCATTACAATGCTTGCATTACTACGCATGTGTTGTACATTGCAAAGTCATTACTACACATTTTTTTAGAATGCATGGTCATTTTGTTTTAAAGGTATGTATGGTAAATGACCATGCATTCTAAAAAACATGTAGACGATCTACGTTGTTGTAAGGAAACAGAGGCTGTTCCATTTCCTCACAACAACTTGCACCGCCCCTCAGAGACGACGTGAAGCAGGAACCACGAGGAGAGAGGAATCACGAGGAGTGAGAGGTAAGGGGGATTGGGCATGGGGTGGGTGTTTTTTTTCTAGGGTTTAGGGTAGTGCAGTGGTGTTTGGGTAGCATAGGGGGTCATGCTGGGGGTAGTGTTTTAGGGTTTAGGGTAGTGCAGTGGAGTTTGGGTAGTGTAGGGGGTCATGCTGGGGTAGTGTTTTAGGTTTTAGGGTAGTGCAGTTGTGTAGGGGTCGTGCTGTGGATAGTGTTGTAGGGTTTAGGGTAGTGCAGTGGTGTATGGGTAGTGTAGGGGGTTGTGCTGGGGTAGTGTTTTAGGGTTTAGGGTAGTGCAGTGGTGTTTGAGTAGTGTAGGGGGTCATGCTGGTGGTAGTGTTTTAGGGTTTAGGGTAGTGCAGTGGTGTTTGTGTAGTGTAGGGGGTCGTGCTGGGGATAGTGTTTTATGGTTTAGGGTAGTGCAGTGGTGTTTGGGTAGTGTAGGGGGTTGTGCTGGGGGTAGATTTAGGGTTTAGGGTAGTGCAGTGGTATTTGGGTAGTGTAAGGACTCGTGCTGGGGTCGTGTTTTAGGGTTTAGGGTAGTTCAGTGGTGTTTGTGTAGTGTAGGGGGTTGTGCTGGGGGTAGTGTTTTAGAGTTTATGGAAGTGCAGTGGTGTTTGGGTAGTGTAGGTGGTAGTGCTGGGGTAGTGTTTTAGGGTTTAGATTAGTGCAGTAGTGTTTGTATAGTGTAGGGGTAGTGCTGGGGGTAGTGTTTTAGGGTTTAGGGTAGTGCAGTGGTGTTTGTGTACTGTAGGGGGTCGTGCTGGGTTCTTGTGTTTTAGGGTTTAGGGTAGTGCAGTGGTGTTTGTGTAGTGTAGGGGATCGTGTTTTAGGGTTTAGGGTCGTGCAGTTGTGTTTGGGTAGTGAAGGGGGTCTTCCTGGGGGTAGTGTTTTAGGGTTTAGGGTAGTGCAGTTGTGTTTGTGTAGTGTAGGGGTCATGCTGGGGGTAGATTTAGTGTTTAGGGTAGTGCAGTGGTGTTTGTGTAGTGTAGGGGGTTGTGCTGGGGTAGTGTTTTAGGGTTTAGGGTAGTGCAGTGGTGTTTGTGTAGTCTAGGGGTTGTGCTGGGGTTAGATTTAGGGTTTAGGGTAGTGCAGTGGTGTTTGGGTAGTGTAGGGAGTCGTGCTGGCGGTGGTGTTTTAGGGTTTAGGGTAGTGCAGTTATGTTTGGGTAGTGTAAGGTGTCGTGCTGGGGGTAGTGTTTTAGGGTTTAAGGTAGAGCAGTGGTGTTTGGGTAGTGGAGGGGGTAGTGTTTTAGGTTAGTGCGCCCACCAGCCACAATATCCGTGGACAAAGGGGATCCTGACTCTTTTGAACTCTCCGCCAATTGAATAATTTGGGTCAAGGGCCCTACCACGTCCAAGACCTATCAATTCCTTTCTTGAGATCCCTCATATACTTGGAGAAAAAGGTACATAGTTTCTCATCAATTTCAGGCGTGTGTGCCACCTTTCCCTTCAGTGAGGGTCTGGGGCATTCTCCCCTCATCCTATTCCTGACCTCCATTTCAAGGGGTTGATGGATTTTCCACACCACATACTTTGCCACTTTGGTGTCAGGGGTCCACTCCACCGACCTAGGATGGTAAATTTGGGTAGGCTCGAACATGTCCGAGTGGACCCCATCCCCAACACGGGACTGAGAAAAGTGGGACTCTGGATGCCAGGGATGCCCCGAGTCCTTATCCTCATCAGAGGAGAAATCGTCCTCCGAAACACCCTCTCCCTCTAAGGGAAACCCGCCGTCGGGGTCTACAATAGTGGTGACAGCTTCGCAATTTTCTCCGGATTCCTCCTCCTCCCAGCAGGGTGCATGTTTTAGTGTTCGTGCATTCTTGAGGAAGGTCTCCGTAAGTTTATCAAATCCTTCCAAGTGCCCCGCGTTATGCTTAACAGCCCTTTTATTCCCCATCTGGGAGCTACTGGGACCTGCCACCACCAGATCTGGGTAACTGAACACCCCAGGGATGCTTTTTGCCAGCTTATCAACCTGATCCCTAAGAGGAGCCAGCACCCTAGAAATAGCCAGAGAGAGAGCTTGGTCCACTGCTGGAGGGAGAAGTTGGGGGGCCATTCCTCCTCCAGTTCCTGGTAGGAGGAGTAAAAATGGTCTTCTGGAGAAGACATATAGCAGAGGGTGTGAGCACAGAACAAATGCCCTTAAAATCCTTAAGGCAGCCCCCTCGCCGGTGCTCCAACAGCTTGGCTTTCCCCGAAGCTGTTATAAGAATAGACTGAGGCACAATACCAATTACCACCACCAGGTGGCGCTGGTCACTAGCGTGGCCATGTGGGGAAATCACCGCGTAGCGGTGTCAAAATTAGGCGAGGGTTGGTCGGGAATCAAGCTGACACTAAAGTACCAGAGGGAGTGCTCGACGGAGCTGCCGCGCTCGGACCAGATGCGCCTGACAGTATCTCATCGCGCGCAGAGCGCACAGCGGGAGAAACTACGAGGGGGAGAACGCTCTCGGGCAAGAGCCTGCTGTGCCGGGAATATGAAACAATACCAAGGCAATAATGCGAATAACGTGCACAAGAAACCGCTACACAAACAGCAACAACGTCAGATTAAGCCAAGAATGTAAGTAATGCACTGGAATGACAAGCAGTGAAGAAAGAGGAAGCGGAAGGGACGTCACAATGTTATATACGATGGACTGTGATATGATTGGACTATAGTTGCCTTGGAGACTATCCCCCTAATGGTTCATGGGTTGTGTAGTCTTTTGTTTAATGATTGTAGTGTTACGTTTTCTTTGAACTGCTATGCAAATAAAGTGAGGAAAGATATGCATAATCCTCGCCTCCGAACTGCCATAGATTTCATTAAACTTTATTCGATCTGATTTAGAAACATAGATTATAAAAGTGTACATAAAAACAGTAAATCCTCTTTCCTAATACAATATAGTGAGAATTAATTAAAACCAGTAAGTAAAAACGGGTGTTACAAAGCCCGGTTCAGAGCAACTTCAGGTTAACAGAATCTTAAAGTTCAATGTTTCGCAAGATCAATCTCATGTACCTCGTTCAAAATACGCAATAAGGGGTCCAAGTAAGATGTAACGCTCCAATACCTGACCAGTCTGCACTATATAAAACTGCAGAAAAACTAAAAATAAAAAGTGTTTTGCACTCTTATGTCATTGGGCTATATGAGGGCTACTTCTGGGTGATATTTGTGCTACATTTGGGCTCATTTTTCTCTGCTGGCCATCTTGGGAGGCTTATTTGTTATGAAGTTTCCTAATTTCCTCATTTACTGCAGTCTCCTCAGTAGGAAATGCTTTCAGTATTTTACTTTGATTCCATCAAGAAGGCATTCAGATGTATCACACATTTGCCATAAATTCAGAATGTTAGCACTCTAGTTGTTCATTTGATCACTGTAGTAAAGCTACTGCTCACCAGGGAGTTAACTGGAAGTCTACTGCTGGTATTGAAAGTGATTGTTTCATTCTGCATGTCAGAATTTTCTAATGAAATAGAAGAGGATTTGAGATCTCACTTAAAACATGACCTAAATGTTCTTTCTGCAGCACTAAGCATAATTTCTATGGCAAAATGAACCCCCTAATTGTGTTCCTTTTAAATGAAATGTTTTAAGTGTTACCAGTCTATTCCAATCAAGATGGCTTCAGGTGTGCCATAATTGTGTCATAAGTAAGGCTGTTAGCTCTCTAGTTGTTCTTTATAACACTCTGGGAAGCTGTAGTAGAACACACAGACATCAACTGACAGGCTGCTCCTGTTGAAATATAACAGGAAGATATTTGAAATCTCACTTAACATGCCCTAATTTTTCTTTCTATAGCACTAACCATAATTTCTATGGCAAAATGATAACCCCCTCATTTTGTTCCTTTTTAAATTAAATGTTTTAAGAGTTACCAGTTTATTCCAATCAAGATGGCTTCAGGTGTGCCATAATTTTGTCATAAGTAAGGCTGTTAGCGCTCTAGTTGTTCTTTAGAACACTCTGGGAAGCTGCAGTAGAACACAAAGGCATCAACTGACAGGCTGCTCCTGTTGAAATATAACAGGAAGATATTTGAGGTCACACTTGAAGCATATGCGATTGGACTTCATGTTGTTAAATCATTTTGAATACAGATTGATCTCTGGTTAGAGTTACAGCGAGACGGCTTTTGCTTATGCCACAAGAATTTTGACTCTGGGAGCATGAGCCTTTACCGTCACTAGAACTACATCAGTGTACCATCCCCTGGAGATACATTGTTGAACAGGAACTAGATCTGGGATTTCAAAGCTTCTCATTTTGTACCTGAGTGTACCCTGATTTCGGGAATTTCTTCGCCTGCTCCCCATCCCTCGGTCATTTTGATCGTGAGACTTCTTTTGACAATAACAAATAAGACTGACGAGGCATAAAAGTTAATTTATGTTAGTCATTTCTGATCCATTTGTTGGTTTATCGTATCACATTGTACCTTTCTTCTCCGCCTTTTGAAATGCTATCAACGCCCTGAGGAAGGAAGACTCCGAAACGCGCGTCGGCGCATTTGTGGGTTGGCGCATTTGTGTGTTTTTTATGTTTTTGTACTGTATTGTTTACATATCTGTATGTGATTATTTTGTATACACTGCACTGATTGTTATTTAAATGTTATTCTGTCTTTGTAATTTGTATTGCTTCGTCGATTCTAGCCTAATGAATAGCTGGCTATATGTGAATACTTTTGAACAAAAAATGAAATGATTTATTCGAAAAAAGAAATATTGATTAATAACTCTATATTTTTATAATAAAAAACAAAAGAATGTTATAAAGTACTGTTTCTTTTCTGTGGTCTTGAGAGGTTATCTTTCTAATAGGGTTTCTTCTCTTGTATTTTGAATTGTGTATTCCCTGCTACTTTACCCCGCTATTCTCTAGTACAGGGACCCTCTGATGTTCTCATTGTTGTAAAGCTACTGCTCACCAGGGAGTTAACTGGAAGTCTACTGCTGGTATTGAAAGTGATTGTTTCATTCTGCATGTCAGAATTTTCTAATGAAATAGAAGAGGATTTGAGATCTCACTTAAAACATGACCTAAATGTTCTTTCTGCAGCACTAAGCATAATTTCTATGGCAAAATGAACCCCCTAATTGTGTTCCTTTTTAAATTAAATGTTTTAAGTGTTACCAGTCTATTCCAATCAAGATGGCTTCAGGTGTGCCATAATTGTGTCATAAGTAAGGCTGTTAGCTCTCTAGTTGTTCTTTATAACACTCTGGGAAGCTGTAGTAGAACACACAGACATCAACTGACAGGCTGCTCCTGTTGAAATATAACAGGAAGATATTTGAAATCTCACTTAACATGCCCTAATTTTTCTTTCTATAGCACTAACCATAATTTCTATGGCAAAATGATAACCCCCTCATTTTGTTCCTTTTTAAATTAAATGTTTTAAGAGTTACCAGTTTATTCCAATCAAGATGGCTTCAGGTGTGCCATAATTTTGTCATAAGTAAGGCTGTTAGCGCTCTAGTTGTTCTTTAGAACACTCTGGGAAGCTGCAGTAGAACACAAAGGCATCAACTGACAGACTGCTCCTGTTGAAATATAACAGGAAGATATTTGAGATCACACTTGAAACATGTCCTAATTTTTCTTTCTACAGCACTAACCATAATTTCTATGACAAAATGAACCCCATCATTTTGTTCCTTTTTAAATTAAATGTTTTAAGTGGTACCAGTTTATTCCAATCAAGATGGCTTCAGGTGTGCCATACCTTTGTCATAAGTAAGGCTGTTAGCACTCTAGTTGTTCTTTAGAACACTCTGGGAAGCTGCAGTAGAACATTAAGGAATCAACTGACAGTCTCTGCCCTTGTTAGATGTACATGATTTACTGAGAATGACAGACTTCATCCTCACATGACTGAGAAAGATAATGTGAATTTACAGAAAATATGCTCTCATTTTAGCTTCAGTTTTCTCTCAAACATGATTCATGATATCCCAGCAGAAGGTTTTTCACAGGGTAAAATCACCTTAGAACACACCCCAATTCCTGAAATGAGTATGGTACCATCAACAAATTAATTCTAATGTAACTAAAGTCTGTTATCACCCTTTATAGTTCTCCTTTTGGTAATCCTCAAAATCTTCGATTCACTACAATGCATTTCAATGGGGTACTATCATGTATATTGGTCCCAGGATGGCTGCCAGCAATTCCAGGATGACGTGCTGACAGCCAATGAGATCTCACGATGAGATGTGTCGTTAGGCTCCGCCCAGATATTGAAACTTTTTCTTTTTCTAATTTCTCATGAACTACGGAACGGATTTACACCATTTAACAAAAAGGGATCTTTCTGAACCAAGGGCTACCTTTTCGCCAAATTTGATGTAATTGCGTTCAGCAGTTCGGGCTGTAGCCGTGTCTAAAGTTTCCTATGGTAATTAACATGGAGAAAACACGTTTTGGGACCCCCCTTTATTCTCAGTCCCCGCTTGCCGAATCACCCCGAAACTTTTAAGAAAGGAGCTGACTGGAGCGCCCCACAAGTTTTGAAACTTTTGTGAAGATTCGTCAACCGACGCCAAAGTTATTGGGAAAAGAATGTTACGATTTTCCTATGGATAATAGGTCGTAACTAGAAGTACCCACTGGCGACCTCCAGTAGGATATATATATATATATATATTCACTGAAAAAACCATAGGTTTCACACACGTTATAGTTAGGAATTAGCATTTAAAAAACCTTAGAAATTCAGTGAAAAAACCATAGGTTTCACACATGTTATAGTTAGCTGGACATTTTACTCGTAAAAAACCAATGAAATTGCCCCGTTATAGTTAGTTCAGCTAACTATAACTCGCGCGCCCGCAATGCACTGCTGATGACGTCACATATTACATCACTCATGACATGGTCAGTGACATCACTCATGACATCACTGATGACATCTCAAATGACATCACTGATGACCTCACTGATGACATCATCCAGTGAATGTGTGTTTTTCTGAAAATTAAATATGTTTTATATATGTATATCTCAAGGTCGATGGAAGAATAAATGGGTATATAAGTGTCTAAATGGATGATTTGTTTTTGAAAAATTGATTGTGTAACTGACTGATTAAGTGTATCTCTCACTTTGTGTATAAGTGGCTGCATGGGTTGGTGAGTAGCTACATGGGTGTCTATATAGGTTATTAGTTGTTTTTTTGAGTATCAGTCTGAGTGTCTGTATGGTACGGTGGGGGGTATTACGTAGTGCATAGATGCATGAATGAGTGACTCACTGTTTGTATGTGTTGAAGACAGCATGTGTGCAGGACTGTATGGGTGGATGAGTGTGTGTATGGGTGTGTTAGTGAGTGAATGACTGTCTCAATAGTGTCTTCAGGAGTAACTACATATGTTTTAAACTAGTATATGTGACTAATGGTGTATATATGTGAGTATATGTGAGAGGGAGAGATTGAAAGAGTTCCTGTATGAATAAGTATGTGTTTCTATAAGTGATTGTTTAAAAGACTAAGTATGTGTAAGTTTCCGTAGAAGTAAGTATGGTGGTGTGTGTATTACTGTATATGCAAGTAAATGTATGTTTTATTCTTTATTAGCATGAGTGACTATGTGTGTGAGTAACTCTATGGATGAGTGGCATTGTGTAACAGGATGTATAGATGTATGAGTACATATGATGAGTGAGTACATGTATGAGTGACTGTATAGGACTGTTGGTGAATGAGTGGATGTGTATGTGGATCTTAGAATTACTGAAGAGGTTGTTGTAACTGGTATTGGTATGTCCATTGTTTTGAAATTTTTAGTCTCTATTTTTGAATGTGTGTATCAAAACTTATATTAAGGTGAGAGGAGGTCTGCCACTCTATCACAAGGATGATGTCATCAGTGAGGTCATCAGTGATGTCATTTGAGATGTCATCAGTGATGTCATGAGTGATGTCACTGACCATGTCATGAGTGATGTAATATGTGACGTCATCAGCAGTGCATTGCGGGCGCGCGAGTTATAGTTAGCTGAACTAACTATAACGGGGCAATTTCATTGGTTTTTTACGAGTAAAATGTCCAGCTAACTATAACATGTGTGAAACCTATGGTTTTTTCACTGAATTTCTAAGGTTTTTTAAATGCTAATTCCTAACTATAACGTGTGTGAAACCTATGGTTTTTTCAGTGAATTTCTAAGGTTTTTTAAATGCTAATTCCTAACTATAACGTGTGTGAAACCCATGGTTTTTTCAGTGAATTTGCAAGGTTTTTTAAATGCTAATTCCTAACTATAACGTGTGTGAAACCCATGGTTTTTTCAGTGAATTTGCAAGGTTTTTTAAATGCTATTTTTTTTTTTTATTCTTCATTTTTTTCAAACATATTTTTAATTTAATTTTCTTATCTTTTATAAAGACTATGCTTAAATTTTTAAAATCCTTAAATATTTTTTTTATATATATTTTTTAAAATAAACATGTAAAATTTATTTCCTGTTTTTTTTTTTTTTTTTTTTTTTTTTTTTTTATAGTACGCGTACCGTAAGCTCACGGTAAGCGTACGGTTTACGCAACGTCCGTAATCTATCTACGCTGCTTGCGTATAGTTACGTACTTTGCGTAGCCGCGCGTACTGCGCGTGGGACGCGTGCGCGCTTACGCAACACGCGCACGTTACGCGGAAGTGCCGGGAAATGACTGTTATGCGCATGCGCGCAAGCGCGTGTCTTTTTTACGCGCACGCGTACTTTTTGCCGTAAGCGCTCCGTAAGCGTACCGTAAGCGTACGGTAGGTCATGTGATCATGAAACACAACTTTTGATTGGTGGAAACTACTTTCAGTTCTAGAACTCTCCTACACCACACCCATTCCCCTCATTTCTGCTTGTGATCCCTTGGAAGAAGGAGCTGGTTTGTCTTTGGGATACGATGGCAGAACAGCAGAGCCCTTCTGAGAGTGAGGCTAGCACCAGCAGCACTGTCTTGAGGCAGAGAGCGAGGAAAGTAAAGCCTTCTTATGTTTGGGATTATTTTACTTTTCCAGAAGGCCAGCAAAAGGTGAATGCACCCTTAGTTACTTGCAGGCTGTGTCAGCGTGTACTTTCTAGAGGTAATCCTGACAGGAAGTATTCCTTTGGGAATCATACCATGATCAGACACCTCAAGGATGTACACAAAAGGACACATGGTCATCTTTTTGGAGGTAACTCTTCAGAAAGACGAGCCAGTACATCCACAGCAGCTCAGCCTGGACCATCATCTGCAGGGCAGACTCCTTCTTCTGCAGGTCAGGTGAGCCCTTCATCTGTGGGGGGAGAATCTCCTTTTGCTGGCCCTCTGGAAATTAACCCTCGGTTTGCGAGGGTTGAAGTACGGTGCGCCACTTGTCACGATCTAATTACTTATAGGGAGACCAGTATTTCCCTAGTGAACAATAAAATAGATCAGCACACTTGTCGTACCGTCTAATATTCCCAATCTTTCTTTCCTCTGTCCCTGCATGAACACAACGGCTCTTTTAAGAGCCAACCTTATCTTTCATCTTTTTTTTACATATGTTTTTAAAAACTTTTTTTTATTTTTTTTTTACCGTACGCGTACGGTAAGCGTACCTTTTTTATTTTTTTTAAAAAAAAAACACAAAAAATCATTTATCACATTACATTGACTTACCATACTCACTCAAAAAAATATTTATTCATTTGTTTTTTTAAAAAATAGTTTTTAAAATGGTTGTAGTTTTCAAAAATTTTCTATATCGATCTGAAAAAAAAGAAAAAAGTATTAATATTTTTATAACAATTTATAATACAGTACACATATTTACATTTTTTTCCAAAAAATATTTTTGCCTCTTTTAACAATTGGAAATCACTTTTACAGACTGACACATTATGAAACCACTATTTTTGATTTATTTAATTGCACGTGTCCAAGCTGTTTTTTTTTCAGACCACCACCATGTGCATTCTCTGTGACTGCCTACACTCCACCAAGGGCAACCAGCCTTAGTGATGCTGAATGTATTTGCATTACAGACTTAAACCTGAAAACCCCACTGGCTTGTAAATACTGTGCATGACTATACACGGCAAGGACATGGGTGTGTGCTAACCCTCTGCTTATTCCCCCAAAAATTCGCTCCCCCTTTCCATCTAATGCAACTGTGAAATCACCAGAGCAAGACGCAATAAATCTCTGCCTATAATTCTTCTATGCACACAGAGTCATATTTTCACATTAGTCCCAAAACGAAATTTCTTTGCCAATTTGAAAGCACACTTACTGCTCTTTTTTTTTTCAGGGGCAAGTGTAAATCACTTTTACACACTGACACATTATGAAACCACCATGTGTAACTACAACAAAAACAATTCCCATTTCTATTATTCATTTCTTAAGTTACCACATACATACCCTCTCAAACTGTAAACTCACCTTTAAAATGAGTTAGTTGTGAAAGAAATGTGACACTCAAACAGCAGATTATCAGAGCCAGGATCTCTGTTGTGTTCACCTCTCTCCTCTCAGCAGAACCAGATAATGGCAAACTTTCCCTCTATTTTTCCACACATATACATGTAAGTTTCAAATCTCAGTGCTTCCCCCTTTTTTTCAAATGTAATCACACATTTCTATTGGTTGAAAACCAACCCTTTTCCAAAAGTACCCTTCCCCCAACTTGACTTCTGCCTAGTACCCTTCCCCCAACTTGACTTCTGCCTGCTACCATAGCAACAGCTCATGGAACACTGCTGTGTTCAGTTAGGTCAGAAGTTCGACACACAATGTTTCAATTCCACAGAGCAAGAGTGCTTGACTTTTCAAACCTAACAGCAAATCCATAGTACTGTTCTTTGGTTACACATTTTTTTGTACCAATACAAAACATGCTTCTATTAATTTACACATACAGCCTAGTTTTTATTCTGGAATGGTATGAAACAGCCAATCAGTTCTTTTTGTTTTGAAAAAAATATGTATGCCTCCATTTCCAAACTGTCTTTCTTTTCATATTGCCATTCTACTGAAAGACACCTCCTGAGTGCATCCAGATCTCCTTTGAAGATGTTCACAGTGTGGATTGTAGGGCACAGCTATGTCTTCTGGAGTGAAAAGTTTGCAGAGAAAACAGATATGGTGAGAGACCTTGCTTTGCCAAATGTAGACATTAAATGGATTGGTCAGAGAGGGTTAAAGTGGCACCAATTGATGCCATTGGTGAAATCCTTCATGCAAATCCAACACCCTGACCTCATAATAGTGCACTGTGGTGGCAATGACCTAGGCACTTTGACTGGGGTAGGTCTGGAAATGCTTATGAAGGACACCTTTGCACAACTGTTTTCACTTTTCCCTAAAACTGCCTTTGTGTTTTCCAACATATGCCAAAGGCAAAAATGGAACTGGTCCAATCATTTCTGTCCACAGATTGACAAAGCAAGAAAGCACGTCAACAAATCTGTTTCTGCTTTCCTCCGTGACTATGGTATGGGTGCCATTTACCACAACAACTTGCGTTACGACATGCAAGACATTTATAGAGGAGATGGTGTGCACTTCAATGATGAAGGGAACAGAGTCTTCCTCTTGAACCTTAGACTCTGCATCGGTACTTACTTGTAGGTACCACTAAAAAAATGACTCCATAAACACAACAGCTCTTTTTAGAGCTCCCTAATTTCTAAACTCTTAAATCTGCTTTTCATTTATTTATTTTTATTTTGTTTACCGTACGCTTACCGTAAGCTTACCGTACGCGTACCCCGTGATTTTTTTTAAAATCAATAAATATTTTTTTTGTACTTTTCTGTCCATCTTTGACCCCCTTACAATTGTTAGGGGGTCTGTAACTCTCCTCATTGCCCCTTTCCTTGTTTTCACTCTTTTTTTTCAGAGTGAAATACACAAAATGGCGGCCGCCGCTTCCTGGTTTCGGCCGATTCGAATGTTTACTAAGATCTAAGAGCCAATCAGAATCGCGCTCGCGCACGCCACCGTACGCTTACCGTAAGCGTACGGTAAGCGTACCGTAAGCTGGCTCAGATATATATATTGATTTAAAGGCTATTTTCTCAGAATCTACTGAACAGATTTACACCAAACCTTCCTTGACCTAGGGACTACCTCTCTGCCAAATTTTGAGTAATTCTGTTCAGCCGTTCGGGCTGTAGCTCGTTCTAAAGGTCCTATGGAAAAATGCATGGGAAAAACGCGTTTTGGGACCCCCCTTTTATCTCAGCCCCCGCTTGACGGATCCCCCCGAGACTTTCAGGGTAGGAGCGGAGCGTAGCGCCCCACCTATTTTGAGAAATTCGCGAGGATTCGTCGACCGGCGCCAAAGTTATTCAAAATAGAATGTTGAGGTTTTCCTATGGAAACGTGGTCCTAACTATAACTACCTACTGGCGACCGCCAGTAGGTAATATATATCTATATCTATATATATATATATATATATATATATATATATATATATATATATATATATATATATATATATATATATATATATATATGAGATACCGGAAACTCCCACAACCTCCGAACGGACGGCGAAGAAGGAGAGACGGACCACAGGAAACTTCAGGCAAGAGTATTTATTCGACCAATTCTCAGCAAAACATGACGCGTTTCGGGCTCAAAAGCCCTTGTTCACATGCAGAGACAAGTTGCACTGAAACATTTTTATATAAGCGCTGTGAAGTGTACACCCACTTCCTGATCACGTGCTACTAGACCAGGAAAACAGACTTCATGTGGTACGGTGCGAAACATTGAAATTAAATTGCACGAAGATTTAAAGAAACCTAAAACAAATGTAGAATAGGGATAGTTGACAATTCATGCAATCTAAAATACGGAAATGTAATGGTAAACATTGTCATGGGCAGCCAGCAAAAAGCTATTACATGAGACTGAACTATTTCAAATGTGAGAGTGTTGATATAACGGGATAAATCCTTTTTAAACACCCAACTCACAGGAAAAGTAAAAACAATGCCATTAAAAACAATACCGTATAATATCATAATATAAAGACACTTAACATCTGTACCAATACAAAAAGGTGCATAGCAGCATTTTCAATAATTTGTGCAAAATAGTGCAAATGTGCAAAATATTCGGGAGTATGTGCAAATATAGCAAGACGAAACAGTAAGATTAAAATAGGAATGAATAAATATTGATAACAATAAAAAGTGCAGTCCTGATAGTTATTGTTAAAATCATATAAATTGCATTTCTAAAATTCCATCATCTTACTGTCGAGTGCTGATAAGTCATAGAATAATGTGTATTATATATATGACAGAAAAGGTATAAGGAAAAAATCCTGCGCTGTAACCAAATAACTAAAGTGCGTGGTGTAAAAAGTAGCCACCCAAGAAGAATATGATGCATAGAGCAAAGAGTAAGAAATGTAAATAGATAAAAATATATATAACTGTAAGTACAGATGTATATATGTGTGTGTTTAACACAGACAAGGCTCATTATATAAAAAAGGACGGAATGAAACAAGGAGATAGCTGAGGTATATATAGGTATAAATACACTCGTATAATTTCTCCCAGGTTAAGTCATCAAATCCAGACACCATTAAACAAAGTTATGCATATCCTCAGTATTGTTTAGGCCATTAGGCCACTTGCTGTCAAACTCTAAGATTTTACGAGTTTCCAACTGCCTTAATAAAAGTTCCCTATTGCCGCCCCTTCGCGGTTTGGGAACATCTGCTATTACATAATATTTAAGGCAGTTGACATCATTATTGTGCATAGACTTGAAATGGCGTGCCACCGGATACGCAGGATCATTATGTAAGATGGCTCTCAAATGTTGTAAGATCCTAACATGCACCTGCAGCTTCGTACTACCGATGTAATTAAGGCCGCAGGTGCATGTCAGGACATACACAGCAAAATCGGTTCTACAGGAGAAGCTCCCTGTGATAGCTACTTCCCTAGTGCTAAAAGGGGTAAGGTAGTGAGTTTTATTAATGCCAAACTTACAAGCTCTACAAGAAGAGCATTTGCGGAAACCAGGGGCAGATTTTAACCACATAACTTTCTGTCTAATTTCAGGGCTGCTTTTATCAAGACAAGTTCCCATGTTTTTCGCTCTCCTGAAGGTGACCGTGGGAGTAGCTGGTACTCTAGTACGGAGTACAGCATCGGACAGAATGATAGGCCAATGTCTTTTGACAATGGATCTTATTTTCCTTTCCTCTCTACTGAAGGTGGTGATCAATCTGGGTCCTGATTCATTTTCTGGTGGATTCTGTGTAGCCATCTCGATTAATGGGTCTGGGCACAGAGTGGACTTGAATAAACTCAGTCTAGGCCGAGCATTGGCTTTTACCATGGCGTTATCAAGAATAGTGTTGGAATACCCCCTCGCTTTTAATCTAATGATGGTGTTATTTAAACAAATGTTAAAATCAGATTCTTGGCTGCAAATTCTTTTGAGTCTTAAGATTTCGCCGTAAGGAATACTGGCGATGAGGTGTTTAGGATGAGCACTTTTGGCGTGGAGTGTGACATTACCAGCGGTGGGTTTCCTGAATAGGGTCGTTTCAATTTGGTTATTTAAAATGTAGACTCTGACATCCAAGAACTCAATGCTGGCCTTATCAATGTGGGATGTGAAATGAAGGTTCATGGAATTGAGGTTGATCGCTTCTATGAAACTTAAAGCTTCTCTTTCATCACCCTGCCACAATATAAAAATGTCATCAATATATCTTAAGTAACAAGCCACATGATTATTGAAATATGCCCCATGTTCAGATTTCAGAACCTGTTCCTCCCACCAGCTGACATGTAAACATGCGTAGCTGGGGGAGAAACAGGCTCCCATCGCTACTCCGCGAAGTTGTTTAAACAAATCCTTGCCAAACAAAAAGAAGTTGTTATTGAGGCACCAGTCAATGAGATTAAGGACAACTTTGTTGTGTTCATACAGTTCAACTGATCTCTTGTCCAAAAAGTACTTAACAGCAGACAAACCAGTTGTATGATCTATGCTCGTATATAAAGACTCAATGTCTAGAGTCATTAATAACATGTCATCAGACCAAGTTAAGTCTTTCATTTTTAGCAAGAAATCTCCGGTGTCTTGTACATAGCTAGGTAGTGCCTTGACCATGTCCTGTAAAAAATAATCAATATATTGACCCACTTGTTCGGAAACACTCTTGATGGCCGAGATAATCGGTCTCCCAGGTACTGGAAAAATACCTTTGTGGATTTTGGGAATGAGATAGAGTATAGGCAGGACAGGAAACTCATTATGGAGGAATTTAAATTCATCAAATGAAATTAGTCCTTCCCTTCTGTATTGCGTTAGAAGTTTGTATAGAGTTTCATTGGCCTTGATGTATTCTTTATGAGTGGATCTTGCGTAACAATTTAAGTTGTTGAGCTGTTTGTTAGCTTCATTCACGTAGTCAGATTTAGGCCAGATAACTACATTGCCTCCTTTATCCGATTTTTTGATTATTATCTCGTTGTTTTCGCCTAGCTTGGACATGAGATTGACATACTCCAGTTGTTTATAATGAGCTTTTCTGTTGTACTTTTTCTTACTTGATGCTTGCCGATGTAGTTTCTTGATATCCTCAACAACACAGTCATGAAAGACATCTACAGCATCTTTAGGCATAAGTGGAATAAAATTGGATTTAGGTTTGAATGGGCTAAGACCAGCCCCCTTCTGAGTTAAGTTGATCTTGCGCAATCTATTTTGTGTATTCATGTCTAAATCCAAATCAGAGGAAGGCGATTCAGTGGCCTCATCAAGGTCATGTACTGTCAATAGTAGAGGAATATCAGCAACGGTTAATGTGGTGTCATCACAGGCAGTATTGACATTCTCAGAATCATTTTTATTTTTATTTTTATTTTTGTTTTTCATTGCAAAAAACTTTTTTAGCTTTAATTTCCTGATAAAGCAGAAAACGTCAATACGGGTAGAGGCATAATTGAAATTTTGGCCCGGGCAAAAATTTAATCCAAGCATCAATAATTGTTCTTCAGCTTTGGTGAGGGTCACTGAAGATAAATTGACAATATTTGTTTTTTCTTAGAGTCTGGAGCACTACAGATAGAAAAGACAACTCTACCACCAAAGTATAAACCAAGAGTAGGTGTTCTGAACAACATAAGGGTTACATTTAAAGTTACATTTGATTCCACACTCAAGTTGTGAAACTTCTACTCCATATTCCCTACACTAGACGCCTTGCATTAAAATTCAGTGCTGGGTTTCCATCCTTGCTTTTCTTCCGCTCTAAATATGATGAACAACTGCACAATGACATACAGATATGTGCCTCATCTGCAAACAGACAGACTAAAGGACTTTCAAAATGTCAGTTTTCTCACACTTTTATGTGATGCATGAAAGCATCTCTCAGGGTTCTAACAGGGTTACATATGTCAGTGCAAGCTAATAAAACAGAAGCAGTGGTTAATTTGTAAAAGAAAGCATGCCGGTGCCTTAACCTCTGGGAAAACGCTGGTGCGCTGAATAGGAAGGCTGGTAGCCGAAGGCTGGTAGCCTTAAATCCACCTCATCATGCTTTTTTAATCCACTGCTAAACACTCGCTGCCCCTTTATCTCACTCTTGCAGCTTCCTTCTTTCTCCCGTTTTGACAGCTTTCCTCGTTCTTTTCCTTGTCTTTCTATTTGTGTTTTTTCCCCTCTCTTGCTCTCCGGAGCACAGAACATAAAGCACCAGGCATCAGATATCAACCTCAAAAGGCCCACATCAAAAACTTAATGCCAAAAGCTCGAATCAGATATGCAACACCTGCTGTTCATTTTCAAAATGTGAGTAAAGGACAAGTTGTTTTTCTGTTGTTCATACTCTATAGAAATAAAAATAATTTGCAATAAATGCTGCTGAGTAATTTTGTCATTACCGTATATCAGATAAGTGGAAAAAATGCTTTATGTTACTGGCTGGAGGGCTCATATTGAAGACTGGGGGGATATTTGGTCTGGGCCTCATGCTCAAAGAGAGTCTCAGGTTTAGATGCCGGTTAACGTTTTGGAGTTTGAAGAATCTCGACATTGTTAGGGGGATTTAGAGCTGAAACTGGCCTCAATTTATTGGACTATTCGCTGAAAGGACTGTTGTTAATTTGTATAGGGTTGGCGATTGTGTGCTTCCCAAAAAATAATTTGTGGGATACAAGTTATGATCACTGTTTGTGTATTTTTGTTAAGGGTACTTTAGTGAAACTTTAAATACACGATGTTTCTGAATAGGAATTTACCCCGTGTGGTGTTTCTGCATTTGTAAAAATGCTTCAATGTAGTAGACAAAATTTGTGAGAATTTGGTTATTGCACATGCCAGCACTTGTCTATTCACTCTAAATGCCGATATAGATAGCTGTGAGGCACATATTGAACATCTTCACAAACAAATAATTCAGTTATAGTCTTGGATCTAACAAACGACTTACATGCTAATTAATCTAACCCATTATCCAACACATTGTAAACAACAAGCCCTAATTCATCACTGTTTAGAAATGTTCTACAATGTTTAAAACCTTAGGTGCATATTTACTGGAAAGTGACGCAACACTGTGTTGCAAGCCATCTTGCTGTGCCGAGCTGCACCATTAGGAAAGTGCAGAGATGCACCGTATTTACAGCAATACGATGCATGCCTGTGATGGAGCGGGTAAAATATTTTCTTTTTATATACCCAATCCATTTATATATGTTTATATTAAAATGATTAATGATTTATAATAATAATTAATAGTTGATGTGAAAGAACTAAACCAACCTTATTAACAGAAAGAATACACGTGGGAATGCATTTGCATGGCTAAAATAATAGGTGAACTAAGTTTGTATGCATATTAAAACGATAAATGTTGCTTAAGTAATGTTAATGTGATTTGCGCTTAAATAAACCAGCATTAACGGCTTTGGATGTTGCATATGACTAGATAAATGCATACACATAAGGGTATTAGCAAGGGAATAACACTGTTTTAATCATTTCCATGTATTAATTACGATTTTGTGTTTCTTTGCTTAAGTTGACTATTCTGGCCTACCAAAAGATGGCCACCGACTGAAACCTAACTAAAGTACATTACTTCATCATTTGGACAATGGAGAAAGGCGCCTGCACTGACTTCGTTCGTGTCCCTTGTGTGACCTGTCAGACCATGCCCATGAAGACTACCCTGGGCGAGGTGCCAATGCCCCTGAACGTGAAGAAATTGTTACAATTGGGAATATGAGCTGTCGAACCCGACCTGGTTTCAGCGAACTGATACATTTGGGACCACGGATTATTCTTTCCCATACATTTACTTTGAGACTTCTTCCGCATGGGAAAATTTGAAAATGTTTCCTAATGTACTGAGATGTATTTGAATTCAGCCAATCGTATTCCTGTGAAATGAGAAAATGTAACATTGATATGTACATTTTAGTATAAATATTAGACTAGCAGAGACGGAAGTTAGGTCACGCCATTTATTCAGAAGCTACTGACGGAGAACCGATGATCAGAGATCCTTATGCTGACGGAGAGGACGGTGACTTTATATGATATAACAAGAACTCTGACGAATTTACTGAGGACCAGTTCTGACTTAGAAAACGACGATTAGCCAGAATAGGTAAATATGACAAAAGATGATATTGCATTATTAAGATTTAACCTGCATTTAAATTAGATAAAAGAAAATCATTATTTGAATTAATGTGTCGGGTGATTATTTCATTGAAATGTTTATTAATTAATTTTGAGAGTTAAAGTATCATTGAACTAAATAACAACTAAATGATTCGATCGACCTATTGATGGAGGAATTGTTAGGGTGATTCAGGTGAAGTGGTTTCCCTCTATCAAAGAGAACAGTTGTGGTTCGGATCTGATGTCCCTTTGTAGGCACGGATAGTTTGAGAGAATGAATGTTGGTGTTATGGGCCCCACCAGCGTGTGATGTGTGTATGTGCGTGTGACTGAGAAATCATTCTGTCCGTGGAAGTAAGGGGAAATTGAGTAACCTGAACTGCACCAGTATTTCTGGTAGCTAGAGATGGTTTTTATTGTTTTGGTTTAATGGTTTTGGCATGTATATAGCTTATCGATTATTGATTGGTATTGATATATGTACTAACACTATATGTTGAAGTCGTATTGAGTTTTATGTTGTCTGTACGGCTTCTGGGAGGTAGGAAGTCGGGAATTGGTAACAGTTCCGTAGTAGAGCAGAGGTAAGTGCTGCTCTCGGGAAAGACGGGATTGTGATTGCCCGTAGGTACACGGGAGAAACGTCTGACAATTGAAGTTGCACGGCGCATTGTCTGGGTTCGATTTGGTAGCATCGCCGAGTGTTACCATTCGTGATTTTTTCTGTGTGAGAGAAGTGTGAATGATAGCAAAGGGTTACCTGTGAAATTTTGGTCTTAGGTACCAGGAAACCAATTGGCATACCGATAACGCTTATCACTGAAAAGGTAACAGGTGTTCTCTGAGCTTGGTAGAAGGACAAAGTAGAGGTAAGTGCTGCTTTGTTAACATATGTTATAATTCTGTAGTAGGACAGACGGTTCGCTGTTCTCGGGAAAGACAGGATTCTGTGTGAATGTACTACTTTTTCTTGTGTGAAAGTGTGTGAATGAAAAGGCATTCGGGTTAATTGCGAAACTCTGGTTTTATTTCTCAGGAGCATTGCGTTTCCAACTCTGGGGCATATCAACAACAACCGGCGATAATTATCGCTCAGCGCTCTTAGCGTGAGGATAATTATCGCCGGCTAGCGTGAATTTTTATCGCTGAGATAGCGTGCTATTAGCAACGCTTATCTCAATAGCGATAAAAATCTACACGCTAACAGGCCAACGTGAGATTATCGCTGGAAACCCAGCGATAATCACACGTTACCTTGTTGATAGGGACAGGCAAACTTAGCCATGATATCCTCCTTCCATAGGATATCATGGCTAAGTCTGAAAATTAGCAGACGTAAAAAAGCAGCGTTAACCGCGGTTAGCGCTGCTTTTTTTGTCTCTAACAGGGTTAGCGACATTCTTGATAATAGGAGAAATGTCGCTTAGCGACATTTCTCCTATTATTTTACTCTGGAACGCCTCCTTTGCATCTCATTAGAGATGCAAGGGGAAGCGTAGAGTAAAAGGGTGCTAACATGCAAATTTGCGTGTTAGCACCCTGTTGTTGATAGGGCGCTAGTTTTATCTCTGCTTTTTTGGCTTTTAAAGCCAAAAAAGCAGAGATAAAGCCCTTGTTGATATGCCCCTCTGTGTCTTAATTCTGGTGAAAACAGTTAATTGATGCTTGGTAGAAGGGTGAAGTAGAGGAATGTGCTACTTTGCCAACGGACGTAACGATTCTGTAGTAGGGCAGAGGTAAGTGCTGCTCTCGGGGAAAACAGGATTCTCGTGGGAAAAGTCTTTTGCTATTCTGTGGTTAGTGAAGCAGACAATGGAGATGTTTATACGTTGTAACTAACAGTATTGTAACATTCAAACAAAAGTTTACCAAGTAGTTTGTAAAGGAGGGGTAGACTGAAGACAGGAGTCAGGAGCAGGAGCTGCTGCAGCGACTGCTGACGTCAGAAAGACCGCGCTGGGATTGGACAGCCAGTCAGAAGTGTAAAACGCTCTGGATTGGTACGTCAGTGTAAAACCGTGCTAGGATTGGAGATGTAGAGGGTGACATAGACGCTCCAGGATTGGTGCGTTAGTGTGAGTCGCGCAGGGATTGGAGATTGTGACAGTGACGTAGACGTGCCAGGATTGGTGCGTGAGTAAGAGTCGCGTTGCTATTGGACTAAAGATCGTACAGTTGCAGAAAAGACTAAAGGGTTTACGAGAGAAAGGAAAATGTATTATCATTCACCCGAGAAAAATAAAAAATCCTTGTTTAGTAAAATAAAAGGATGGTTTGTGAAAGACAAAGAGATTGTGACTAGGGAAGGACAGTTATTTCCTCCGACGAAAACACCCGCATCCTTCCTGGTTGCGAAATATGGGTACCATACTTGCATCTGGTTAGACAATTGGGCAAAGTATACAAAGGAAGACGGAGTTTTAGCGTTTCCAGAAAATGGTTCCTTTAATTTGGCAATATTAAGGAATTTACGCGAGAGGATGATAAGCTTAGATCCGTGGCCTAGACCTACGCAGTTCGAGGCTTTGACAGAGTGGGAAGACGAGATGCATGAGCGAGAAAAACAGAGAAATGGCAGTAGATATAGATATATGTTCGGACGGCCAAACAATCGTGAAACTCATTTTGATCGAATGAGAAGGTGGCGAGACGCAAGTATGACTGAAGGACTGTTTCCCGTAAGAACTGCAGGGGAAAGTGTGGGAAGGAAATGCATAGAGAAAAAGCATAATGTAGAACCCAGAAGGTACGGAGCAAATGAGATAGAAGATGATGTCTTGGATGATATGTTTTACAAAAGTCCACCTCCGTACAGGCAGGAATCAGAAACGCCGACCGCAGGTACACCAGTGGGGGAAACTCTGCGAATCATTAAGACAGAAGGTACGACTCCAGAGGTAAAGAGAAGGAATTCTCTTAGGGAAAGAGAGATGGAAAATAAGATTGAGAGTGAAAATTCGAGGGAACTAGCGAAAACCACATTAGAACTGACGAAGAAAATAAGAGAATTGACTAAAAATCTAGAAGCAGTTACAGTCCCTGTAACCATAGGTCCAGTTATGCCCATTTTTGAGAAGCAGAAAGAAAGTGAGCATGGTCTAACAGTTCCGTATGTGAACAATAGACAAGCGGAACAGCCCCTGATGAGAGCAAAAGAGAATCCTTGGAGACACACCATGAGTGAAGGTGAACTACATGTGTCAAATAACCCATTTTATAATCCTGATACTGTAGAAAGAAGCAGAATGATTGGGGGACCAATATTAGAACCACAGAGACTGACAGAACCAGGAAATGTAGAAAAATCAGTGGGTATAACTACAGACGAATTGAGCGAATGGCTGAAGGGCTTGCAAGGTAAAGAGAAGGAATCCCAAACCATTGATGTGGCAAAATTTTGTATGGTGTTAGAAGAATTAATAGTAGGGACAATTCCCACAGAAAAGCTGAAAATTTACCAGGATGAGGAATTGTTGTTCTTATGTAAGAGTATCACTTGGAGAGCCAAGAATTTACATGACAGACTAGCAGAAATAGCAAGTGAAATGGGAATTGACATGGACAAGGTGAAAGCTTTACAGAAGCCTTACCGAGTGGATTTCACGGAAAAGGATATTGAAAATCTGAACACTGCAGGTGGAATAGGGCAGATTAAGGACATAATCACAGTGTTGAGGAAATGGGGAGATGTGGACAAATGGAAAAGCAGGTGGTATAGGAAACGGGATGATACCTCAGACAGAACTTTTCCAGCATTTCCTGTGAGAGAAAAGGAAAGGGTAGTGACAGAATTTCCCATGAGAGAGATTCCAGGAGGGGGATATGTGCATGTCCCATGGACACGACAGGATATTTTGTCATTTACAAATGACTTCCCTCGATTGCGAGAAAAGCCAGTCGAGTGGTACAGATAGGTAGACAGATTTGTTAAGTTGTCAAAAGTGCTGTGGATTGATCTGAATAGCCTATTTGATATAATAGTGCCAGCAGACTTCTGGGCAGAATGCAAAATAGTCATAGATTGGCCAACTAAAGAGTACCCGAGAGATCCCAAAACAGGAGCACCAGACCCTGAGGTAATGAAGAAATATGAACAAGTTATGGTGTTTTTGAAAAACAAAGTGCCTCCCAAAGAAACAGACTGGGTTAAAATAGATCGAACACATCAAGAAGCGAAAGAATCAGTTCATGCTTACTATGAAAGGCTAATATTAGCTTTCAAACAGTTTAGTGGAGATGACAATCTGGGAGAAAAGGATCTAAGTCATTTTGTGTACAGATTTGTGTATGGTTTGCGTCCCAAAATTGGGGAAATGATCAAGCAGCATACCGTAGACTGGCAAAGCAAGAAAATAGATGAGATCCTAAAGCATTGTATTGTATTGTATTGTATATCGATTTGTATAGCGCGATTGCTGCCCCAAGGGCGTCCAAGCGCTGAGGATGTAGACAGAGTTGGGAGGTACAGCAGAAGTTTAGGACAGGTTGGACCTAGCAAACAGAAGAGTCTTCAATTGTTTGCGAAAAGAGTGCAAGTTGGGGTTGGACTGGAGTTGTAGAGGGAGTGAATTCCACAGTTTTGAGGCGTTCAGAGTGAACATTCTGCCTCCAGTTCTAGCTCTCTTAACCTTCGGGACCACGGCCAAGAAGGCTTCCGTGGAGCGTAGATTCCTGCTTGGGTGATAGCGGGTGACTAGATTGTCATTTATTGCTGGACCTGTTTTCCAGAAGGCACGATGTGAGATACATAATGCCTTAAAAGCCACTCGCTGCTTCACCGGCAGCCAGTGTAGACTTTTTAGTCCAGGTCTAGCTGACTGCGTACGTGGAATGTTAAGCAGGATACGGGCTGCGCAGTTCTGCACAACCTGTAACTTCCGTAGAGTCAGCTCTGGGGCTCCCACGTAGAGGGCGTTATTAAAATCCAGCCGGGACTGTATCAGGCCTTGTACTGCCACCTGTTTGGCCTCCATTGGTAAAAGGGGCAGAACTTTTCTGAGTGTTCTGAGCAGGCCGAAACATGTGGCAGATAACTTGGTGGCCTGGTGGGTAAATGTAAGACTTTTGTCCAACCAAATTCCCAGGCTCTTTACATTCTCTTTGGGGATAGGGGGAGTACCCAGACATGAGGGCCATAAGGAGGTAAATGGTACTGGTGATGCTGGGCCCAAGAGCATGAGCTCAGTCTTGTCTCCATTGAGTTTTAAGGAGGAAGCTGTCATCCACCCTTTAACCTCCTCCAAACATTTCATCAAGCCGGACGAGGTTTGCCTGTTGCCCTCCTGCGTCAATGACACCACTAGCTGGGTATCGTCCGCATATGATATGATCTTAATACCATGCGGTTCGATGACCCCAGCGAGCGGTCTCATGTATATGTTGAACAACACAGGGCTCAAGGAGGAACCCTGCGGAACCCCACAGCTCACTGATTTGCTGACTGACACTGTGTCCCCGTCAAAGATCTGGAACGATCTGTCAGTCAAAAAAGAGTCAAACCACCTCAGTGCATTGCCTGTTACCCCGATGTCAAGGAGACGGTTCAGTAAGGTGGTATACCTGACCGTGTCGAAGGCAGCACTTAGGTCAAGGAGGATCACTGCCACTGATCCTCCTTGATCCAATATCCTCCGTGACTCTTCAGTGACTGCCAGCAGCGCAGTCTCAGTTCCGTGCCTGGGTCTGAAGCCTGTCTGAGTCGTATCTAGTAATAGGTTGTTCTCTAGGAACTGAATTAGCTGGGTGTTTATGTATTTTTCCAGGATCTTACTTGCCCAGGGGAGCAATGAGATGGGGCGATAATTGGCGTGATCTTCTGGGTCAAGATTTGGTTTTTTTAACAGTGCCCGTACCATGGCTCTTTTCCAAACAGTGGGCACAATACAGGATGAGATCGAGGAATTTAATAGATCCAGAATTACGGGAAAAGTGGTTAGACTTGCCCGCAACATGATCTCCGGTAGAGCTGGATCAAGTGGAGAGCCAGATTTGACTTGCCAAGCCAGCATGTTCAGGATGTCGAGGTCTAGAGGTGGGAAATGTTCTAGAGTTGGTTGGCCTGGGAGGATGGGATGTGTCGAGAGTGCTTCCTCAGCACCTCCAGAATTTGAGGTTACTGTCGAGAAAGAGGAATAAATCCGAGAGACTTTATCATGAAAGAATTCCGCTAGCTCGTTGCACTGATCTTGCGTTTTTGGCAGAGGTGTAGCTGTGTTTAATCTAGTGCATTTTTTAACCAGGTGAAAAATTTCCCTAGGTTTGCATTTGGCTTCCCTGATTTTGTCTGCAAAATAGGCAGCCCGGGCCGTCCTTACCCCGTCTCTATAGGCCTTGATTGCTTCCCTATATTGCAACTTTTTCTCCGGTAGGGAGTCTAGGCGCCACGCTCGCTCTCGTTTTCTACAGAGGCGTTTTTTCTCCCTTAGGGTGTCTGAGAACCAGGGTGCTGATTTATGCAGCCTCTTTGATGTGACTTTCCGACAAGGGAGAATAGTCTCCAGTGAGTTTGTAATCCAGCCCTCATAATCCTTGTTCGATAAGTTGGGGTGTGTATGAAGGGATGGGCGGGTGGATTCTAAGTTCCTGCACCACACTTCCACAGGAAGTTTAGGCCAGTTCCTCTTAGCTTTTACTTGGGGGGCAGGCGTGGAGGGTTTGCTGGTGACCCAGGTCAGCGGGATTAAAAAGTGATCGGACCAGGGAAGGGAAATGGGATGACCCACCATCAACTCGAAACAGTTGCTAAAAATTGGGTCGAGTAAATTGCCCTTTTCATGGGTAGGGGCTGTGACCCGCTGAATTAGCTGTAAGGCTGCCAGATCGTCAGTTAGTTCCATAGCAATATGGTCTATGGGAGAATTGAAATGAAAATTAAGATCTCCCAGCATAGTATAATTAGCTAAAGCCATGGCTCGTTTAGCTATGATATCAGGAAGAAATTTGTGGAACATTTTAGCCGGCTCTGGGGGACGGTATATTAGAGTGCCAGAGAAGGAGCTGTTAGCAGTAAATTCAATGCTAAAAGCTAGGCTCTCGCATTCAGGGATGGTTTCGGTCGTAATGCGGCACTGGTACTGGCCTTTCAGTATAATAGCCAGACCTCCTCCTCTACCCTCTGTCCGGTCCAGTCTATGAATTTGAAAACCAGGGGGTAAGGCAGAGATTATGTGTGGCTCTGAATGGGGGGGTGAGCCAAGTTTACGTCAAAAAGACGGCGTCCGGCTTGCGCTCCTCAAGTAGTAGAGCGATTTGTGTGCTATGTCTCGGGAGTGATCTACAATTTAACAAATACATATGGTATTCCTGCGTCGTGGGTAGTACTGTGGTGTTATGAAAAGAGTGTTTACATCCAAGGCAATGGGGGGGAAGGTCGGCTGGTGCGTAGATGTGTGCGCAGTGGACAGCCGCCATAGCCCCAATGTTGTAGATATCTAATGAACTGTATGTCCTGACCTGGGATACGTGGGGGCCAGGGATTGTGGCCCCTGGTCCCGGTTGGGCGCAGACGGGCGCAGACGGGTTTGCCTTTGGCGCGCCTTAGGCGCGCCGCCGGCGCGCCCGCTGCGCACGTCCGCTGCGCGTTCGCCAAGCCAGGGTTTTAACCCCAATGGGGAGGGGGAGGAGTCAAGCCCGAGGTCCACCCTCCGTTCGATCGGCACTTGCCGCGACGGACCGGGGTGCAGGGCAGCTCCAGATAACAACAAGTAAGTGATTTAAAATCTTAAAATACAGTTATGAGCAAAACGTGCAAAATTTTGCGTATTTCTGGTCCTTCGAACCGCACCTCAGCAGTACTCTGCTGCATCCGCTGCGCGTTCGCCAAGCCAGGGTTTTAACCCCAATCCCCCGGAAGTGGTGGGGGGAGGGGGAGGAGTCAAGCCCGAGGTCCACCCTCCGTTCGATCGGCACTTGCTGCGACGGACCGGGGTGCAGGGCAGCTCCAGATAACAACAAGTAAGTGATTTAAAATCTTAAAATACAGTTATGAGCAAAACGTGCAAAATTTAGCGTATTTCTGGTCCTTCGAACCGCACCTCAGCAGTACTCTGCTGCATCCGCTGCGCGTTCGCCAAGCCAGGGTTTTAACCCCAATGCCCCGGAAGTGGTGGGGGGAGGGGGAGGAGTCAAGCCCGAGGTCCACCCTCCGTTCGATCGGCACTTGCCGCGACGGACCGGGGTGCAGGGCAGCTCCAGATAACAACAAGTGATTTAAAATCTTAAAATACAGTTATGAGCAAAACGTGCAAAATTTAGCGTATTTCTGGTCCTTCGAACCGCACCTCAGCAGTACTCTTAGCATGCTAAATACTTTAGTGATGAGATTGAGGCAAAGCAGCGAAAACTAAAAGAAAAGGCAATGTGGGCTCAAGTGAAAGTCGCAGAGATACAGGAAGCTCAGCTGGTTGAACAAGCCAATAACCCAGGCATTAAACCGAGATTTGGCCCAGGAAAAGGAAAGGGTAATATAGAAGAAGCTAAAAAGACGTTTCCATGCCACAATTGTGGAAGGTTAGGGCATTGGAAATCCGAGTGTAAATATCCACCAAGTACTAATAATGAAAATCCATCATTGAATCCACAGGTGCAGTGTGAGGTGAGTTGCCCACCGCAGCAACAGCAGAAGGCTGTTAATCCACAGAATCAGGTGCCAAAACTGCCATTACCGCAAAGCAGGAACACCCAAAGATATAGCAAAGAAGCGGGATTCTACAATGAAGAACAGGTAAACAAACCGCAACGCGCGAGCGCTATATCACAATATTGGCTGCAAAATTACGAGAGTGAGTCAGAGGAGACTTATTGACGGTGCCGAAGAGAGGAAGAAGGGTGCGTACTTGGCGCAACTCTAGAAATAGACCAGACAGGACCATTTGTGGATGGGAAAGATAATTACTTTTCTAGTAGACACTGGAGCTACGCGATCTACTGTCAGGTCAGCAGATGTGAAAAATCTTCCTCTCTCGGATGAAACAATCCAAGTAGTTGGTGTTTCAAACACCCAGATAAGGACCTACCTTACCGAACGGGTAAAGGTTAAAATAGGGAAATTCACAGACATGCACCGATTCGTGGTGTGTGATACTAGTCCTGTGAATCTGTTAGGAAGGGATCTACTGTGCAAAATGAATTGCACCATATTCTGTACTCCAGATGGAATAGCGTTTTAGACACCAGATGAGGATGTATTGTATAAGATGACAATAGCTAATCAAGAAAATGGAATTACAGGAACTTATGCAGTATTTAACCCAGATGAATTACCCAAAGAATTGAAGCAGTCAGTGAAGGCAGGAGTCTGGGATTTTACTGGAGAAGATGTAGGCCTAATGAGAAATATAGATCCAGTAAAGATTACACTAAAAGAGGGAGTAGTTTATCCAAACATTCTCCAATATAGACTGACACCTGAAAGAATTGAATGGGTGACACCTTTAATTGAGAAAATGATTCAACAAGGAATATTGAGAGAAATAATGAGCAGTCCATGTAACTCACCTATAATGGGACTGAAAAAGCCCAATGGGAAGTTCAGGATTGTGCAAGATTTGAGAAGGATTAACAAAATCGTTGTGTCATGTTGTCCCATTGTTCCAAATCCATCAGTAATTTTGTATCAGATTTCCCATGATGCTGAATGGTACACAGTAATTGATTTGTGTCATGCTTTCTTTTCCATTCCGTTGCATCATGACAGCCAGCCGATTTTTGCATTTCGGTTTGGAGAGCGTATTTTGGCATGGTGCCGAATCCCACAGGGGTACACAGAGAGCCCCTCCATTTTCAATCAGTTGCTAAAGAAATCTCTGGAAAGTCTTACCATGCCTGAAAATTCAGTTTTGGTCCAGTATATTGCCGACCTATTGGTGGCGTCAAAAACACGTGAAGCTTGTGAAACGGACACAATAGCTTTGCTGAATCATTTGGCAGATGGAGGACTAAAGGTATCTCCGACAAAATTGCAATACTGTAAAAAAGAAGTACAATATTTAGGTCATACCATTGAAAAGGGCTAAGAAAAGTAACCATAGACAGGATCAGAATTATTAGAGGAATGAGAGCTCCAATGACCCAAAGAGAGGTGAGAATGTTCTTAGGGATGGTTGGTTACTGAAAATTGATGAAAAGTGAGGTTAAAGACCCCCTTGAATTGAACAAAGAAGAACTAGCAGCATTCAGACAGTTAAAGAACAGCCTTTGTGAAGCTCCAGCTCTGGGAATGCCAGACTACGAGAAAGAATTTGAATTGTACTGTAGTGAGAGAAATGGATGTGCACTCTCAGTGTTAATGCAGAAACATGGAAGACAAAGGAGACCAGTTGCATATTTTTCGTCAATGTTCGATCCAGTGGCGGTAGGTTTGCCAGGATGTCTGAAAGCAGTAGCTGCTACCTGCCGAAGCCTAGAGCAGAGCGAAAGCATCGTGATGGGATATCCAGTAAGAGTGTTTGTACCTCATAATGTGGCGATCCTTTTAACAAGGAGCCGAACACAGTTCATGTCACATAGTCGGCTGACGAAGTATGAGAAGGTCATTCTAGGTGCAACCAATGTGAGTCTGGAAAGATGTGTGAATGTGAATCCAGCTACACTTTTGCCTGATGCAGAGAGAGTGGAGGTAAGAGATGATGTTGACCATGATTGCTTGGATGTGCTTGACTTTTGCATGAAACCTCGACCAGACATAAAAGATTTACCATTGCCAGAAAGTGATTATGTGTTGTTTGTGGATGGGTCATGCTTGAGAACACACGAAGGATTGTTGAGTGCGGCCTATGCTATATGCCCAGTTGCTGCAGTCATAGAAGCATCACACTTGAAAGGAGTTAAATCCGCTCAAGTAGCAGAACTAGTGGCATTGACAAGGGCATGCAAAATTGGGAAGAATGTGAGAGTGACTGTGATAACAGACAGCCAGTACGGCTTTGGAGTTGTCCATGATTTTGGCCAACTTTGGCTGCAGAGAGGTTTCCTGACCTCAAGTGGAACTCCTATAAAGAATGCAGAAGTGGTGGGAAAATTGCTTGAAGCAATACAGTTGCCAAAGGAACTGTCAGTGGTAAAATGTGCTGCTCATAGTCAAGGTAGTGATTATATCACTACTGGGAATCGCTATGCCAATGACATGGATCAGTATTGTGCCTGAAATCAGTATTCAATCAATAGGGCAAAGGAGAAGGACATGTTTTCTTGCTCCATAATGTTTACTAACGTTGTGGGAACATGGGAAGAAGTGAGGCAGTTACAGGATGAAGCAGGAGATGAAGAAATGAAGCAGTGGGTAAAAGCAGGTTGTGCACCAAGGGAGAAAGATCATGTGTGGGTCTATCGGGATGGAAGACCAGTAATGCCTGATAGCATGATGTCAACCTTGGCACGGATGTATCATGGCCAAGGACATCTGGGAAGAGATGCCATGATAAGGGCTTTTAAGCAGACCTGGTACAATGCAAAATTCAGGTTGATAGCAGAGAGTCTCTGTCAAAGATGCCTAATATCTCAGCAGTACAATCCTGGAAGGAAAACAGTGGTGAGCCTAGGTACAATAGGCCGAGAGGGAGGACCCTTCACCAGAATGCAAATAGATTTCATTGAAATGCCTCCTTATAACAAGTTGAGGTATGTTCTGGTGGTAGTTTGTCTATTTTCAAGGTGGGTGGAGGCATACCCAACAAGAAGAAATGATGGAATCACAGTGGCCAAGCTCTTGTTGAGGGAATTCATCCCAAGATACGGGTTCCCAGGGACCATAGAATCAGACAGAGAAAGACACTTTTACAATGAGATCATGGCATTGATTTGTGAAGCATTGGGTGTACAACAAAAACTGCATTGTGCCTATCTACCAGAGGCTTCTGGTGTGGTTGAGCAAATGAATGGTACGATCAAAAACAGAATAGGGAAAATGTGTTTAGCCACAGGAATGAAATGGCCTGATGTCTTGCCTCTAGTCCTGATGACAATCAGATCTACTCCAGACAGAACTACAGGTTTGAGTCCCCACAAAATTATCATGGGACGAGCCATGAGACACGTATTTGTTCCAGTCAACAAATTGATGACAATAACTGATGACATGATTTTGGATTACTGTAAAGGCCTGGCTGACGCAGTCCATTCTGTGTTTCACCAGGTTGGAGCGGACGCCACCACCCTTGAGAGAAAACCAGCCTATGACCTGAGCCCAGGTGACTGGGTGAGAATAAAAGTCCACAGAAGAAGGAATTGCTTGGTTCCAAGGTGGGGAAGGCCAAGGCAAGTTATCTTGACTACAACAACTGCTGTGAAGTGTGCTGGACTGATAAATTGGATACACGCAAGTCACACTTTGAGAGTTCCAAATCCGGCAGATAGCATTGGAAAATAATATTTCGATGATTCAGAATCGAGTGATGATTCAGGCAATGAGAATGCAAAGTCAAAAGAAAATCCTGAAAGGGGGGAAAAGGAGCCAAGACTAGTTCCGACTCCAAGAGAAGAAATTTTGAGGAAGAGATTACAGATTTCAGATGGTTCAGATTCTGGAGATGAGCAAAACGCCAGTGGCGAGCGCAGAAAGAAGAAGAGAAAAGAAAAGAATGTCCAGTCAGAAGTAACATTTACACCAGACGAAAGAGTAGAAGAAGTTCCACCTGAGAAGATTCTTGAAGAAGAAGAAGCGACAGAAATAGAGAGAGAGGGACAGATTGCTGCGGAAGACCCCCGAGGAGGTGTACGGACAACCAACACTGAGTTAGGTGAAGGGACAATCAGCAAACAGAAAGATTGCGTGTCGGAGACCCGAGGAGGGACAGAAGTAGGGCCGACTCAAGAGGTGGAGAAAGTAGCTGGTGAAAAAGAAAAGTCAAATGAGACAGAATCTGAAGACAGTGAACCAGAAGGTCGAGTTCTGAGAAAGAGAACTTGGATCGAAGAGAGAAACTGTAGAGAAGGCAAAACAAGAAGAAATGCTAAAAGAGACCTTTGGCCAAACAAAATAAAGAGACTGAGATATCGATTGACACAAGTCCAACCCTCAGAAGCTGAACAAGTGAACGAAGTTACAAGTCAGCACAGAGAAAAAGTGGGAGAGACAGAAGTGTCTGAAGGAAACAAACGATCGAGAAAACCGAACCAGAAGTATAAGTCACCTGAATGGACGTACGTGGCACTGCCTGAGCAAGGAGAAGAGGTAGATAGTCAAGGAAATCCAGAGGAGACTTTACTGAAAGTGGTGAAGGAAGAAGAAACAGCGGAAATCCTGAGAGTTATCCTATCCGATATCGGAGAAGAAGCGGAAGATCAGGAAATTCTGTATGTGGATGATGAGAAGGAGGTGAAAAGCGATGAGAGGCCAAGCTGAGTGATTTCAAGAAGGTCCTTGTGGAAAATATAAAGGAGTTAATAAGAAACTGAAGAATTTTTGGATAATCTGATAAGGGCCTAGCTCTTGCAGGGAAAATACAAGAAGCGGAGTAGAAGAGGCTAAGTCAAAAGACATGGTTAATTTTAACAAGATGACTAACATAGATGATAACAAGAGTAGATGTACCTTTATGAGGAGATGGTGCAAGGCATGTTGTTGTTGTACAGGACTATTAATGCTTCTTTGGAGCGTACTCGCTTTTTTGATCTCTTTCAAAGTAATTTTAGATACACTAGAAGGGCATACAGAGAATATGACTAACATAGTGAAGAGTTCACAAAAGATAGTTCCATTTAAAACAAGCACTGAGCATATGCACAAGGATAGGTCTATAACTGATTTTTCTAGCAATGTTTTTTCAGAATTATTGTATGAATATGTAAGAACAATGGACGTAAGGGATTGCTACGTATGTATGCAATTACCTGCATCTGTTTCAGAAGGAGTGACTTACCATCACCTTCCAGCAACTTATGGAATAACATGTAGCGTTTTAACCAGTATATTTTATCAAGTAGGGAAATTAGAATATAATCTGTCTAATATAGATAACATTCTTGGACAATTGCCCATGAATAATTAATTGAATCCAGCTAAAACTGCTAATGTACTAGGTGAGATTTTTATAGAGACTAAAGAACTAACTTTAGAATATATTTTTAGGAACAATTTAACTTGCAGTTTGAAGACAGAAGAGAAAATATTTTTAGATATGGTCGAAGAAAGGAGATTGAAAATACATAAAAATGCAGAAGGACATAAAGAGGGGGAAAACATTTGGGAAATAGATGGGAGAAAGGAGACAAAGGGTGATGCTAGACCAACAATAGCTATAGTCTCACCACAGAAAGGCAAATTATGCATTATGTGGGAAAGATCCCAATATGATTATTATTATATAGGGACAAGTGAGTGTCATGATTGCATCTGGATGGGGATTTAGAGGCGGAGAAGATCCAGTTTTTCCTGGACTGTATTATATTTGTGGGAACAAGGCTTATTACAGGTTGCCTGACCATTGGTATGGCACATGTTATGTTGGCCTGGTCTTTCCAAAAATCTTTCACATGGATAGAGTAGAAAATAGTGGACCATATAACCTACTAATGCGTAGCAGAAGAGAAACTTGGTTAGAAATTGTAGGTGATATTTTCGGAGCCTTGATACCAGCAGTGGGAATATCTTTGAATGCAAATAATATTCGGAAATTGTCAACCATAGTGGATCGCTTGTCAACAAGCACCGCTGGAGGATTTCTTTTGGTAAATACTGAAATGGTTGCTATGCGTGCTATGATTATGCAAAATCGACTTGCCCTTGATATCTTATTGGCAAAAGAGGGTGGAGTCTGTGGAATGCTGAAAGTTCAACATTGTTGCACTTACATTCCTGATGAAAGCAAAGATCTAAAAGTATATATTAAAAATATTACAGAACTGCATGATGAAATAGTATCACTGGAGGTTGAAAGTATCTGGACTAGAATTAGTAATAAGATGGCTGTTATTAAGAATTTCTTAGGTAAATTAGGTAGTACTATATTAGGGAAAATATTATTTCCATTAACGTGTGTGATTTTCATATTATTAATACTTAGATTAGGATGTATGTGTTACAGACAGAAGAAATAAAAAGAAAATTAGACGAGAAATTATCAAAAAGAAGGAAAAGAAACAAGAAAGAGATTTTAATGAGATAGAATTGGAAGAATGGAAGGAGAGTATGTATGACAAAACAAAAAGAGAAGATGAAGGAGAAACAGAATTTTAATTGAGCAAGAAAACATTTCGAATTTCCATAAAAGGGGAAAAATAAAATTTTTGTGGGTTTTGTTTGTGGTGATAAAATCACCAAAGGGGGGATTGATGGAGCGGGTAAAATATTTTCTTTTTATATACCCAATCCATTTATACATGTTTATATTAAAATGATTAATGATTTATAATAATAATTAATAGTTGATGTGAAAGAACTAAACCAACCTTATTAACAGAAAGAATACACGTGGGAATGCATTTGCATGGCTAAAATAATAGGTGAACTAAGTTTGTATGCATATTAAAACGATAAATCTTGCTTGAGTAATGTTAATGTGATTTGCGCTTAAATAAACCAGCATTAACGGCTTTGGATGTTGCATATGGCTAGATAAATGCATACACATAAGGGTATTAGCAAGGGAATAACACTGTTTTAATCATTTCCATGTATTAATTACGATTTTGTGTTTCTCTGCTTAAGTTGACTATTCTGGCCTACCAAAAGATGGCCGCCGACTGAAACCTAACTAAAGTACATTACTTCATCATTTGAACAATAGAGAAAGGCGCCTGCACTGACTTCGTTCGTGTCCCTTGTGTGACCTGTCAGACCATGCCCATGAAGACTACCCTGGGCGAGGTGCCAATGCCCCTGAACGTGAAGAAATTGTTACAATTGGGAATATGAACTGTCGAACCCGACCTGGTTTCAACGAACTGATACATTTAGGACCACGGATTATTCTTTCCCATACATTTGCTTTGAGACTTCTTCCGCATGTGAAAATTTGAAAATTGTTCCTAATGTACTGAGATGTATTTGAATTCAGCCAATCGTATTCCTGTGAAATGAGAAAATGGAACATTGATATGTAAATTTTAGTATAAATATTAGTAGACCAGAGAGGGAAGTTAGGTCACGCCATTTATTCAGAAGCAACTGACGGAGAACCGATGATCAGAGGTCCTTATGTTGACGGAGAGGACGGTGACTTTATATGATATAACAAGAACTCTGACGAATTTACTGAGGACCAGTTCTGACTTAGAAAACGACAATTAGCCAGAATAGGTAAATATGACAAAAGATGATATTGCATTATTAAGATTTAACCTGCATTTAAATTAGATAAAAGAAAATCATTATTTGAATTAATGTGTCGGGTGATTATTTCATTGAAATGTTTATTAATTAATTTTGAGAGTTAAAGTATCATTGAACTAAATAACAACTAAATGATTCGATCGACCTATTGATGGAGGAATTGTTAGGGTGATTCAGGTGAAGTGGTTTTCCTCTATAAAAGAGAACAGTTGTGGTCCGGATCTGATGTTCCTTTGTAGGCACGGATAGTTTGTGAGAATGAATGTTGGTGTTATGGGCCCCACCAGCGTGTGATGTGTGTATGTGTGTGTGACTGAGAAATCATTCTGTCCATGGAAGTAAGGGGAAATTGAGTAACCCGAACTGCACCACCTGCGCTGCTGCACAATTAGCTGCATAGCGCCAACCCAGGCACCCTTGCACCAAGTGCCTGCATTGCAGGGGTGATTGTTTTTGTGCAAAAATGGACACCTTTCTGCACAAAAAGTCAATGATGGTCTTTTCCTCCCTCTATGTGTGCTGCAGAATGCAGCACACATAGAAAGAGCAAATTACAAGGAGACATAAAGGTATTTCTCCTCGGTGCACCACTTTAACGTCTCCCCTGAGGAGGCATTAGAATCTGAAGCATTCCCAGGGTTACGATACCTTTTATATTTGGGAATGCGTCAGAATCCAGGGGAAACATCCACAGTAACACCCATGGAACACCCCTTTCATGCAGAGTAATGCATGAAAGTGGGACATATTTACTAGGCCATGAAAAGCCATGCAGGGTGGCTTTGCGTGTCCTTGTAAATATGGCTCAGCTTTGTGCGCCACTGGAGCATCAAAAAAAGTGATGGTCTGGTGGCACAAGGGCCTTGTAAATATGCCCATTAGTGGCACACTTACTAGAAAATGATGCAAAAAAGGTGCTGAAAGCCATCTTGCCGGACCGAGCTGCGTCATTGGGAAAGTGCGGGGATGCATCGTATTTACATCAATACGATGCATCCCTGTACTTTCCTCTGTGCTGGCACACAATTGACTGCCTAGCACCAACGCAGGCACCCTTGCACAATGGTGCAAGGGTGCCTGTGTTGCAGGGATGATTGTTTCTGTACAGGAAGGGGCTCCTCCTGGACAAAAACAATCATTGATGGTGTATTTCTTCTTGTTGCACCACTTTAACGTCTCCGCTGGGAAGGTGTTAGAATCTGAGGCATTTCCATGTTTATGAAACCTTGTAAATCAGGGAGTGTGCCAGAATCCATGGGTGTTGCATGGGAACACCCACAGCAACACCCATGGAACACCCTTTTCACGCAGAGTAATGCGTGAAAGGGGGGTATATTTACAAGGCCTTGAAAAGCCACACAGAGTGGCTTTGTGTGGCCTTGTAAAGATAGCTCAGCATTGTGTGTCACTGGAGTATCAAAAGAAAGTGACCTTCCGGTGGCACAGGGGCCTTATAAATATGCCCCATATGCTTTTATTTCTAATGACTGTAGGAAGGTGGATATCTGACTATAGTTACCCCCAACTTTTTGCCTAGTGTCTAGCTGGTTTTTCGACTTAATTGGCCTGAGATCCTGCCATTCAGGGTCTCAGGCTGTCTGCTCTCTTTAAAATGGACTCCATGTACCCTAGGTACATTCCCAATTGGTAAGGATCACCTTATTGGACCCTGTACAGTGTACCCTAGGTACCCAGGGCATAGGTGTACCCTAGGCCTCCCAGGGGCTGCAGCATGTATTATGCCACCCCTGGTCTGGCCTTCCAATCAGACACAACTGGCTGATCACTCAGCTGGGGCAAGGTCGTGTAATCACCCCTTGCTTAGATATAGTATGCCTATATCTACCCTTATATATAGACACATGTGTACCTATCAGTCACTCCTATGGCAGGCCTTAACAATCCTGGAGGCAGAGTGCTTGGTAACATGTGAGATGGTGCTCTAGCGTGAGCTGAGCCTGTCTGCAGCTTTCGGAACCATGTCCTTATAGCTGTTCTATGATATAGCCTACCATATACTCTTAAAGTGCCTTATAATCTTAAACGGTTATGGTAACTATGGTTTGGCTTTATCAAAACTTGTCGTGTAAGGTGTCTAACACTTTGGTATAATACCCCCATACCATTTCTGATGAAGAGGATATTATTCCTCCCTTCTAGAGGGAGAGACATGTTAAAATCCTACTTTGCTGTTTAACTCTAACCAAAGCCTCAGCATCACAAAATGGATGCTGCTGCCACAGACATGAGTCTGACCTCCTGCTGCTGGGAGTGATCCCGGCAAGGGAGGCTTGGACAATAGGTTTCCTGCTTGGGGAGGTGCTAGCACCTCCCCAGACAGACTTTAGTGTATTGGGGCAGGGAGGGCTGAAAGGAATGAGACATGCCTGGGGCACACAAGGTGTCCCATGCATAGTCCAGTTCAAACCGGTGCTGGGGCACACCAGCCCCAGTCCTGGCGCGAAACTGGACAAAGGGAAGGGGGTGTAACCACCCCCCTCCCAGGTCCCACCCATAAGGCGTGACCTAGCATGTATCCCAGCCCCCCAGATTAGTATAAGAGTGGGAGTTGGGCCTCAAGACTTTAGATTATCCTGAACCTGCAACTTGAACAGAAACTCTGGACCTTCGACATTCGACGAAAGAAGAAGACTGAAGAATCTCCCTTGTGGCCAAGGAGTGGCTACCCTGTGCAAACAGGCACCATCAAGAGACTACCCTTTGCTTTGCTAAAGCTCTACGAGGGACCGACTGCAGAGCCCGACCAGAGCCTTGACTTCCAGACTTCTCCGACCCTGATCCACATCCACAGCCGTACTGAGATCCGTGGAGGCGACGAGAGACGTGGGACCGGCTACCTGGGAAAAGTGGCTAGTATCTTCAAGCGCAGCTTCTGAGGCACCCTCGAAGTTGTGCACCGGGGATTGAGAAGCCCCAACCCCAAGCACCATCTGCACCGAAGACCAGCCCCCCACACTCCACGAGTCCTGCGTGGGGCCCTTCTGCATTTTCCTGCTTGCCGCGTCTGTCCGGTTGCTTGCCCGCTGGCTAGTGGCCTTTGAGACGACGCACCCTTCAATCTTCAGCGCTGGTTTGGCTCCTCCAGACTGGCTCCCGCTTCTTTGAAAAAGAGAAGCACCCCAGACCTTCCTGGTCTGCACCAGAAGCAAGTGCTCCGTTCTTCGTGGGTTCCGCTTGCCAAGGCTTGGTGAGTCCTAGTCCAACTTCGACGCCGCCGACAGCAAGAGCCTTCTTGGGACAGCTCGCCTCCTGGTCCTGGTCATCCTCGACATTCCCTGGTCCTCATGGCTGCAGCGACAAGCTTCACCTTCACCTGCAATCTTCACGACATCGCCTGGTTCCTTCCTGGTTCCACGTGGTCACTGGCTAGTGACCTTGACTCTGTCCCCTCTGCTTGCAGGTATCCTTTCTTCCTGATCCCAGCCTTGGGATCCACCGGACACTGTTCACTGACTGCCTGTCAGCATCTTTCTTCAGGCATCCATAGGAGTCGACGACGAAACCCGACGCAACTTCACACCTATGCACCCGCAGCCTGTGGGCTAGGTAACTTGGGTACTCCGGTGCTCATCAGGGTAGTGACTATCCTAGTGTCTAGTTTTCCAGTCTCGACTTCCTAGCTACTCCGGAAGTGTCCTAAATCTATTTAATTCAAAACTGTACTATTTCTATCGATTATACGCATTACGCGTGAGTGTTTCCACTCTGCACCTGAATCCCGTGGGCCTCCCACTTCCTAACCTTTGGTAGTATAGTGTAGCCCCAGCGATTCCCTAGGCCTAGGCCTATCCTATTTCCATGACAGTGGTCCTTATACCACTTACTTAGTATATGGTTTGCGTGGCCCCTAGGGCCTAACTGTATTACTTACCTGTGTGACTTAATGTATGCATAAATAAGACTGTGTTGTACTTACCTCTAATCTCATAAAGAGTGCTGAGGGTTTGACTAGAATAAATACACTTTATTTTATATATATATCTGTTGTGGTGTCCTTTCATTTGGTATTCAAGGGATTATATATGGTATCACAGCTGGCTTCACATGCCATTCAGAGTTTAGCCTAAGACTGCTCTTGTCCATGCTACCACTAGGATAGCTGGTCTATAAGGTTGACTTTACAACCAATCACCATAAGGGTTGTTTGGACTGATATAAGGTGTACACTAGAACTAGTGACATCATACATCAGGCCAACTTCTCACATTGGTGAGCAGCGGTTGGGATCTGAGCTTGCTGTTGTAATACCATTGTAATCTTGAGATACTAAATTGAAAGATCACACAGATATTGTTTAGGTACATATAACATAGATTATAATACTTAAGTCCTACTGGACTTAGTGGTTGTAGGTTGAAGGGAGTAACACACCCTGACTACAACTACTAGAGAGGTTTAGTAGATACAACTAGTGTAGGTAGGTGCACACACCACACCCTCACTAGAATCATGTACCTGAATAGAGATCACACTGATGCTCCCTCAGGAGAGGGGAACCCTAGACAGGTTCCCTCTAGATATGATGCATTCACTTTCCAGGAGATGAGACAACTGTGTACCTCCAGGAGATTAAAACAGGGTTCCAACCCTACCCTTAGACAGCTAGTGGAGCTTCTGGAGGCCTATGATGCTGAAAGAGCTGCCAAGGATGGTGCCATAGCTGTAGACAAGGGTCTACCCACCACAGAGGAGTCAGATGGGGCTTCAGATGAAGAGGTAGACAGCCAGGGCCAAGTAGGAAGACTTAGCCAGGCTAACCTAAGTTTACATGGGAGTTTGCATACAGACCCCCAAGTGGGCTTAACCAGAGAAGCAGGAGGGACAGATCCCCTTCAAGGGAATCCATCCACTCCCATGTCTCTAGCATCTCTAGTGTTTCCTCTCACAGGGGAATGACTTCCCCTGAGAGAAAGGAGCATGAAGCCAGAATGAGGGAAGCTAATCTGAGGATTCAGAGGGAAGAACTTGCCCTTGCCAAAGAGAAGCTTGCTCTGGCTAGAGCACAAAAGTTAAGTGGGTTAGAACCCACTGGTGGCAGCAACATTCCTAGAGATAGGGATAGGTCTTATGACCATATTAGAAACCTAAGCAAGATAGTCCCCCCATATCAGAATTAGGGGTGGGCGGAATTTGCGGAATTAACCTTCGCAAATTATCGCGAGAATGTTTAAAATTATCGCAAACAAGCAGAAATATCGCGAAGATGCGGAAGTTTTTTTCCGGCATGTTCGCGAGATTTTCTGCATGGTTGCGGGTCGCCAACTTACCCATGTGGTTGCTTGCGGGCGCGGCCATCTTGTTTTGAGTTGTTCTCGCGGTGCATGATCGCGAGAAGAAAGACGTGATCGCGCGACGCATGACGTCACTGCGGGCGCGAACTGTCGCGAGACAGCGCAAATGGCTAAAAACAATACAACATCTCATGGAGAACGCGACCGGATCAAGAAAACTTGTCGGCGAACGCAGGGATTCAGGTAAGGCGATCGCGCGCGCGCGAGAATGTATTATTTTACAGCGCGAGCAAGAAACAAATTATCGCCAAGCTGCGGAAACCGGAATTTTTGACATTTTCGCGCTCTCCGCGGAACGCAAAAATGTCAAATTATCGCAATTTCCGCGAACGGAACGAAATTTTTGCCCAGGCCTAATCAGAATGGGGGATGACATCCACAAGTGGATGACTGCTTTGGAGAGGGCCTGCAAAGTATAGCAGGTACCCCAAAGTCAGTGGGCAGCTATCTTGTGGCTCTCCTTTTCTGACAAAGGTAGAGACAAGCTCCTCACAGTCAATGATGAGGATGCTAACAATTACAAAGTCCTGAAGAGTGCTCTGATAGATGGGTTTGGCTTAACCACTGAGCAATATAGGTTGTTGTTCAGAGACACCCAGAAGACACAGACACAGGACTGGTCTGATTTTGTGGATTGTGCCACTAAGGCTTTGGAAGGTTGGTTAACTGGCAGCACGGTGCAGGACTATACAGGATTGTACAACTTGATCATGAGGGAGCAGATCCTTAGTAATTGTCAGAACTAGCTTCTCCATCAACACCTGGTAGACTCAGATTTGACCTCTCCCCAAGAATTGGGAAAGAGGGCAGATAAATGGGTCAGGACCAGGATTAGGCCTAAAAATCAGGGTGGTGACCAAAAGAAAGATACCACCAAGCCTCAAGAGAAGGGTGGGGATAAAACAAGAGAGAAATCTTCCTCAGGGCCCCAAAACTCGACACAGGGTGGTGGGTCCCAAGCTCCCTCCTCTACCACAGTTAAAAAGCCTTACTGCCATGAGTGTAAAACTCCTGGGCATTGGAAAACTGACAGCAGTTGCCCAAAGGCTAAAAACAAAACTGTTCCTCCAACTACTCCTGTCACACCACCTATTACTGTCAGCAGTAATCCCCCAGGTGGTGGGAGTGCCCCCAAATATTTGGTTGGGTTTTCTTGGGGAACACAGGGGGATCCTGGCTTAGCCAATTCCCCTACAGTAGCTACTCTTGTCTGTGATGGTGGCATGGGGTTTGCCAACTTCACTGCCTGTCCCAACACTTTGGGTAGGTACAGACAGGAGCCCTACATCAATGGTAGAAAAGCTGAGGCCTACAGAGACACTGGAGCTAGCATCACTATGGTGGCCCATAGGCTAGTTCCCTCTGAGCAGCTTTTGCCTGGTTTCTCATACCAGGTAACTAGCATTGATGGCAAACAGAACAGCCATCCCATGGCAGAGGTATGTCTCAGCTGGGGAGGTGTCACTGGCCCTAAAAGGGTGGCAGTGTCTCCAACCTTGCCTGTGGACTGCTTACTGGGGAATGACTTAGAACTCTCAGCTTGGGCTGGAGTTGAACAAGACACCCATTCCAAAATGGTAGGCCTTTCAAAAAAGGGTAGTGGGGTTGTGCCAGCCACAACCCCTGTCCAAGTAGATTTCCTCCCTGAAAAGGTTGGAAGGGCAGTGGTAGCCACAGCCCAGGCAAAGACAGACTTCCCTGTAGAGATTGGCAGAGCTGTGACAGTCACAGCTCAAACCCAAACTGAGTGCCTCCCTGAAAAGGTTGGCAAGGCTGTAATGGTCTCAGCCCATACTCAGACTGACATAGGTGTAGTGAAGCCTGAAACTATGGATCACTCCACACAAACAGAGAGTAGTGGGGAGGACGAAAAGTCGCCCTCTCCCCAGACATTAGGAAAAGGTCAGCCTCCTCAGGGATCTGACCTCACCCCTTGTGAAGGAACTGCCCCAGAGGTAGCCAGGCCTGGCCTGGCAGAGCCTCTGATGTCAGTGGCCCCTTCCAAGGTGGGACCCAGTCTGGTGCAGGTAGCCTGCCTCTCTCTACCCTGCCTCAGTCAGCCCAGGGCTGCAGAGGTCAGGGAGGCCAGTGGACCCCAAGGGGGCCCCTGTCCACAAGAACCCCCCCATCAAAAGAATGAGGATTGCCTGGTTAGTAGCCCTAGCCAGGTGATGGGTAAAAACATTCCTGAGGGATCCCCTTTACAGATAGTTAGGGACCTCCCCCAGAGGGATTCTGTTGGGCACAGGCAAACATGGGACCTTAGGGCCCCAAACCTGACCTGTCCCTCCAGTAAGCCCACAAAAGGGACCCAGCCTCCAGCTTTAGGTAGCCAGAGGCTGACCCTGAGAGCACAGTGCAACTCAGTGAAAGAAAGAAAGGCATCCATGGTGGAGGATGATTGGAGGAAGCTGAGGCCTCACTTTGAGGACACTCACTTCAGTACTCCATCTCAACACCAGCCTTTTACTTTGCAAAGACACACCAAAGGTAGTGATTCCCTATGGTGGAGACCCTATGATACCTTTAGGGTGAGGGATTGCTTAGTGGACCATGAGACAGGGGGTAACCATGCCAGTGCTGGTTCTTCCTTATATGGCCACTTAGGCAATAGAGGCTTACCTTGTCAAGGCCAGCCTTATCTCCTTTCGTTTGGGGGGGGGGGTTGTGTAGGAAGGTGGATATCTGACTATGGTTACCCCCAACTTTTTGCCTAGTGTCTAGCTGGTTTTTCGACTTAGTTGGCCTGAGATCCTGCCATTCAGGGTCTCAGGCTGTCTGCTCTCTCTTTAAAATGGACTCCATGTACCCTAGGTACATTCCCAATTGGTAAGGATCACCTTATTGGACCCTGTACAGTGTACCCTAGGTACCCAGGGCATAGGTGTACCCTAGGCCTCCCAGGGGCTGCAGCATGTATTATGCCACCCCTGGTCTGGCCTTCCAATCAGACACAACTGGCTGATCACTCAGCTGGGGCAATGTCGTGTAATCACCCCTTGCTTAGATATATAATGCCTATATCTACCCTTATATATATAGACACATGTGTACCTATCAGTCACTCCTATGGCAGGCCTTAACAATCCTGGAGGCAGAGTGCTTGGTAACATGTGAGATGGTGCTCTAGCATGAGCTGAGCCTGTCTGCAGCTTTCGGAACCATGTCCTTATAGCTGTTCTATGATATAGCCTACCATATACTCTTAAAGTGCCTTATAATCTTAAACGGTTATGGTAACTATGGTTTGGCTTTATCAAAACATGTCGTGTAAGGTGTCTAACACTTTGGAATAATACCCCCATACCATTTCTGGTGATGAGGATATTATTCCTCCCTTCTAGAGGGAGAGACATGTTAAAATCCTACTTTGCTGTTTAACTCTAACCAAAGCCTCAGCATCACAAAATGGATGCTGCTGCCACAGACACGAGTCTGACCTCCTGCTGCTGGGAGTGATCCCAGCAAGGGAGGCTTGGACAATAGGTTTCCTGCTTGGGGAGGTGCTAGCACCTCCCCAGACAGACTTTAGTGTATTGGGGCAGGGAGGGCTGAAAGGAATGAGACATGCCTGGGGCACACAAGGTGTCCCATGCATAGTCCAGTTCAAACCGGTGCTGGGGCACACCAGCCCCAGTCCTGGCGTGAAACTGGACAAAGGGAAGGGGGTGTAACCACCCCCCTCCCAGGTCCCACCCATAAGGCGTGACCTAGCAGGTATCCCAGCCCCCCAGATTAGTATAAGAGTGGGAGTTGGGCCTCAAGACTTTAGATTATCCTGAACCTGCAACTTGAACAGAAACTCTGGACCTTCGACATTCGACGAAAGAAGAAGACTGAAGAATCTCCCTTGTGGCCAAGGAGTGGCTACCCTGTGCAAACAGGCACCATCAAGAGACTACCCTTTGCTTTGCTAAAGTTCTACGAGGGACCGACTGCAGAGCCCGACCAGAGCCTTGACTTCCAGACTTCTCCGACCCTGATCCACATCCACAGCCGTGCTGAGATCCGTGTAGGCGACGAGAGACGTGGGACCGGCTACCTGGGAAAAGTGGCTAGTATCTTCAAGCGCAGCATATTCTGAGGCACCCTCGAAGTTGTGCACCGGGGATTGAGAAGCCCCAACCCCAAGCACCATCTGCACCGAAGACCAGCCCCCCACACTCCACGAGTCCTGCGTGGGGCCCTTCTGCATTTTCCTGCTTGCCGCGTCTGTCCGGTTGCTTGCCCGCTGGCTAGTGGCCTTTGAGACGACGCACCCTGCAATCTTCAGTGCTGGTTTGGCTCCTCCAGACTGGCTCCCGCTTCTTTGAAAAAGAGAAGCACCCCAGACCTTCCTGGTCTGCACCTGAAGCAAGTCCTCCGTTCTTCGTGGGTTCCGCTTGCCAAGGCTTGGTGAGTCCTAGTCCAACTTCGACGCCGCCGACAGCAAGAGCCTTCGTGGGACAGCTCGCCTCCTGGTCCTGGTCGTCCTCGACGTTCCCTGGTCCTCGTGGCTGCAGCGACAAGCTTCACCTTCACCTGCAATCTTCACGACATCGCCTGGTTCCTTCCTGGTTCCACGTGGTCACTGGCTAGTGACCTTGACTCTGTCCCCTCTGCTTGCAGGTATCCTTTCTTCCTGATCCCAGCCTTGGGATCCACCGGACACTGTTCACTGACTGCCTGTCAGCATCTTTCTTCAGGCATCCATAGGAGTCGACGACGAAACCCGACGCAACTTCACACCTATGCACCCGCAGCCTGTGGGCTAGGTAACTTGGGTACTCCGGTGCTCATCAGGGTAGTGACTATCCTAGTGTCTAGTTTTCCAGTCTCGACTTCCTAGCTACTCCGGAAGTGTCCTAAATCTATTTAATTCAAAACTGTACTATTTCTATCGATTATACGCATTACGCGTGAGTGTTTCCACTCTGCACCTGAATCCCGTGGGCCTCCCACTTCCTAACCTTTGGTAGTATAGTGTAGCCCCAGCGATTCCCTAGGCCTAGGCCTATCCTATTTCCGTGACAGTGGTCCTTATACCACTTACTTAGTATATGGTTTGCGTGGCCCCTAGGGCCTAACTGTATTACTTACCTGTGTGACTTAATGTATGCATAAATAAGACTGTGTTGTACTTACCTCTAATCTCATAAAGAGTGCTGAGGGTTTGACTAGAATAAATACACTTTATTTTATATATATATCTGTTGTGGTGTCCTTTCATTTGGTATTCAAGGGATTATATATGGTATCACAGCTGGCTTCACATGCCATTCAGAGTTTAGCCTAAGACTGCTCTTGTCCATGCTACCACTAGGATAGCTGGTCTATAAGGTTGACTTTACAACCAATCACCATAAGGGTTGTTTGGACTGATATAAGGTGTACACTAGAACTAGTGACATCATACATCAGGCCAACTTCTCACAATGACAGTTTGTAACGTCAAACATATTAGAGCATTATTGCATTCCTGTTTATTTTTCAGTCAAAACATAAAACATAACTTTTTTTTGCCTAATATTTTCAAGATGTCAATGCCAACATCTATTGGACAGGTGCATTACACAAACACATTCAAAAACAATGCTGAGATAAATAATGACACCCCACCCAAACAACATACATAAGATAAGACACAAATCTTAAATCATACTTGACACACCATTCATTCGACATCAGACACCTAACTTCAAATTCAGCAGAACGCATAATACTTCTTAACATTGCAGAGCCCAACACCCCGTGCCCTACACACCACATGTACCACATGAACTAGCGCCCACTTCATTTGCCCTGTTTTACCACTCTATGTTCTCTAGTGAAATCAGGGTCTCCGGATGACCCCCTTAAACCTGATCTTGTCATAAAACTCCACGGGTTCATTCTTACTTATTTTCTAGAGGTTGCCAATCTCTCTTTGTAATTGGCCACCGTTCATCAGGCCTGAAAGTGGGCTAAGGTGATACCCCTACTGAAAGAAAGTGTCTTTTCACACTACTATACCTGAAAACTACCGACCTATTTCTCTGCTCCTTTTCCTAGGTAAGGTTGTGGAAAAACATGTTAATAAACTCCTATCTGAGTTCTTAGAAGCCAATCACATTCTGGACATGTCCCAAAATGGTTTCCGGTCCAATCATAGCTCTAAATCTGCTCTCTTGACCGCAAATGAGACTCTTCAAAAAGCTGCAGATGAAGGCGGCACCTCAGCCCTTATCTTTCTGGACCTGAGCACTACCTTCGACACTGTATCACATAAGGTGCTTCTCCAGCACTTCTGTAATATAGGAGTCAGTGACAAAGCTCTGCTTTGGTTTGTCTTCTTCCTCAGTAACCGCTCCTTTCAGGCCCTTTCTATTCCTTTCCCATCTTCGCTTAGACCCTTAGAGCATGGGGTCCCCCAGGGCTCCTTGTTGAGTCCTATTCTCTTTAATATTTACATTAGGCCCTTCTTCCGACCCCACATTAAACAGCTGCTCATTCAATCTCTCAATCCAGTCATGCCTCGACATCTTGTATCTGGGTTGCATGAAATCAATTCTAAAGAGGTTGCAATCAGTCCAAAGCGCTGCGCCCAGATTACTGTTCTCCATCCCTAAGTTCTGCTCCTCCCCTATGCTCCTTCAGCAGCTCCATTGGCTGCCTATTCAAGTTAAAGATCTTAGTACTGCTCACAGGATCACGTATGTTGCAAAAGCCCCCATTCTCTCAGAACTCATGCAGCCCTATCTTTCTGCCAGAGCACTTCACTCTTCTGAACTGATCCCTCGATTCAAAAGAAAGAAACTGGAAGGTCACTCTTTCCGGTTTCTGGCTCTTGCTCTTTGGAACAGTATGCGCCCTGATCTAAGGAATTCTCAGAGTCATCTCTGTTTCAAGAAAAAAATTGCATTTCTCACTCTCTTGATGCATAATGCTGGTCTACTGTGGTCAGCGCTAGTAAACCCCATTACTAGGGCAGCCATGTGCTTTACAAATCATACTAACATAACATAACATTCTACATTCACACAGTCCAAAGCTAAGCCCTCACAGCACCAGACATTAAGCATAATATATGTTTTTTTGAAATTGTTAGAACTGGGGGACTCTAGTTGGCAGAGGTAGGTACCTTTGACCAAATAGGGACCCTTGCTTGTAAGTCAGGGAAAGGGGGTTACACTACTGGATAACCCCTGCTCACCCCCTTAGTAGCTTGGCAAAAGCAGACAGGCTTATCTCTGAGGCAGTGTGTTAAGCATTTGTGAACACATACAGCAATACAGTGAAATCACTACAGATGGACACCACACAGGCTTTATAAAAATAATTATTCTTTTTTATTTTTTTAAATTTTTTATTTTGCATAATCCAAAAAAAGATGGTACAGAGAAAAAAAATATTCAAGGCGCCCCTCCCTCCCCCCACCCCCCCACTCTGTGTAACTACTGAATCAAAGGCACTAAAAGAAGAGTAAACATAATTAAATGGCGTTTATAAGAATCGGAAGAAAAGAAGAAAAATAAAAAAGGACGTTAAAAAAAAATAGAAGAGAAGGTACTAAGAGATAATCCAGACGTCAGAAGGAAGAGAAGTAGAAAAAGAGAAAAAGAATATAACAGCGTAGGGAAAAGAAAACAGGCAAGGAAAGAAAAACAGGCCGGATCAGCCTGGCTGCTCTAACCAAGATGTCAGTTTTCCCCACACATCCAGGCCCTTCTTCCGGCTTTTGCGCCCTTTCCTAGCGTAGACTGCTTTTTCTAGGTGGTATGTAGCGACTAGTCTGGCCAGCCACTGAGAGAATGTTGGAGGATCAGCATCCAGCCATGCGGAAGCAACACAAATCCTCCAGACTGCCATTGCTATGAAGATTAGGCCCTCACTTTTTATCCTGAGGGTTTCAGATTGAGTCCCCAGTAGAATGACTGTGGGGGTTAGTACAGTAGTCTGGGTGGTGACTTCCCCTAGAAATTCCTGTACTTTAAGAAGGGTTGAGGCGAGTTTAGGACAGGTTGCAAAGATGTGGATCGAGTCGGCACCAAACTCAGAACACCGGGGGCATAAAGTCCCTTTGCCAGCTCCCCACTTGGCGATCTTGTTGGGGGTAATATACAAAAAAAATAGTTTTAAAGTGTTGTGCCTGTAGTTTAGCTGAAAGCAAGATATTTTGAGACAATACTAATGAGTTAAAAAATATACTGGATGAAGATTCGAGTTTGGTATGCCATTTATCGGCTATCTTTGGTAAGTCGTCTGGGGTTTGTCTATTTAGTATATCGTACAAAAGACCTATCCGAGGAGCCGTGGTGTCACGTAATTGGTTGAGAAGTTCTACTTCCATGAATCCTGCCTCACCCCCAACCTTTCTGCAGAGAAAGTTAGAGATAGATAAATATTTGAAAACATCTTGATTTTTCAGACCGTATTTATGTTGCAGCTTTACGAATGATTTGACTCCCTCGCTGGAAATGAGATCCCCCAGTTTCGTGATACCTGCCTGTGCCAGTCTGAGAAATAGGACCTGCCAAAAATGGCGGGAAGATTATAATTTGTCATGATGGGAGAGTAATAGTTAAATCTTCCCAGCCCAAATATTCTGCGGATATTACGGAAGACCTTATATGAGTTCATTAAGGTCTTGAATCTCACACGTTTGTAATATCCAAACGAGGTCTCTCGGAGGAGACAGCCCCAGTGGTCTTCACCAAGTAGAAGTCGGAATGGTGAGGAAAGACCAAATGTGGGTGCGAAGGGGGGTTCCCTCAGCAGCTCAGAACTATATTGCATAACTGCAGCCCAGTAGTAAAGCATAATGTTAGGGAAGGCCCACCCACCCCGCTCTCTAGGAAGAGATAATTGCCTTAGAGCCCTCCTTGGTTGTGAATAGGCCCAAATAAACTGCGTGAAGATTTGCTGAAATTTCTGCAGATTAGCTTTGCTGAATTCCAGGGGTACGGTACGAAAGAAGTAAAGGAGTTTAGGAAAGTATGTCATCTTAATCACGTTGCATCTTCCAACGAGGGTCAGATGTAGGTTATCGATCTGTTTAAGGGCCTTCTTGGTTTCTACAGCGAGAGGAACTAAGTTATCTGCTACGATTTCATCAATACTAGCAGATATAAAAACCCCCAAGTATTTAGCTTTTGACACCACCCTAGCATCGGTCCAGGTAATTTCTTTATTTATAATTATTTGGGTTTTATTTTTGTTCAAGGCATAGCCTGAGATTTTACCAAATTTTTGTGCCTCTACCTCCAATGCAGTTATGGCGTTCTCAGGATCAGGGGAAGTTATAGCCAGGTCGTCCGCGTATGCCATAATTTTGGTGTAGATGCCCTGAGTGCAGATTGCTAAAATGGCGGGATTCCTTTCAATCTGTTTAATGAATGGGTCTGGGTAGAGGGCAAATAACAGCGGGGAACAGGGATAGCCCTGTCTTGTGCCCCGGGAGATGTTAAATTGATCAGTAAGTCGCCCGTTAATGGAGACACAAGCCTTTGGTTGTAAATATAGAGCCTGTACCGCCTGCGTGAATCTCGTCCCAAAACCCATCCTGCCCATGACAGCCCACAGAAACCGCCAGGAGACCCGATCAAATGCTTTTTCCGCGTCTAGTAGTGTTAATGACATCGGGTCTCCTGCTGCCTGCGCTGCGTCAAACAGGGTAATAGCCCGCCTGACATGTTCTGTGGTGCCTTTTTTAGGAATAAAACCATGTTGCCATTCTGAAACTAAGGACTCGATCACGGACGATATTCTGGATGCCAGTATTTTAGAGAAGGCTTTAGAGTCGCAGTTGATTAGGGTGATGGGTCTGTAAGAGCTCATCTCTAATGGGGACTTACCCTTTTTGGGGAATATAGAGATTCTAGCATTGGACCAGGAAGCAGGAGGGGAAGCCCCATTAAAGATAGATGTTACCACGTCGGTGAAAATAGTTTTGATTTGAGGGGCGAAGATCTTATAAAACTCTACAGGAATACCATCCGTTCCTGCAGCTTTCCCATCTGGCAAACTAGATAGAGCTTCCATGATTTCATCCCAAGTTGGAATAAGTTCTAGTAGTTCAGTGTTATCAGGGGTGAGCTGTCTGAGATCTATCTCGCTTAAGTAGCTGGCTATCTCGCTTTCGAGTAGGTCAGCCGCGCTACGGTTCTCCTCAGTATATAGATCGGAGTAGAATTCCTGAAATCCCTTCTGTATTGCGTTAGGATCATTGGTCTCGTTCCCTGTGATTAGTTTAATTGCGTGTATTTCATTACTTGTAGATTGTTGCCTGGTTTTGACGGCTAGATGATGCCGAATGCGGTCACTGCACTCGTAAGTTTTTTCCCGCTGTGTTGCCCACTTAGCTGCGTTTTTTTCCGCAAAAACTGCCCCTATTTCTTCTTTAGCAAGGACTACCTCTTTTTGGGCGTTTTGGGTATCTTGTCCTGACTTAACCAATCGGACCAAGTTTGTTTCTGCTCCCCTTAATTTCTCCTGTAGATCTTTAATTACCAACTTCTCCTTCCTGTTTTTCCTTGCTGAAAACCTCAAAGTTTCGCCCCTGACCCCCGCCTTTAATGTGTCCCAAACAGTCATTGTTGAAGCGGTTCCGACATTTATTTCCAGGAATTCCTGGATCCAACCTTGCATATGTGCCCTATAACCGGGGTTTTGTAATAGGGCTTTCTCAAAACTCCATCTGGGTGCCTCCTTCCACTTCCCTAGTCCCTTGATATTTACTATAAGAGGATTGTGATCTGACATAAAGCGAGGTGCAGAGTCTATGGTACAATTGCTAAGGAGTAAAGATGAAACAAAAAAATAGTCTAATCTAACAAAGGTGTTGTGTGGGGCCGAAAAGAAGGTATAGCCAGGTTGCGTGGGATTTAAACTGGCCCAGATATCACTTAACCCGTGGATCTGGGCAAGGTTAATTAGTGCTTGATATACTCGGGGTTTTCTGCCTTTGTATCTCCATTTATTGTCTAGTTTCCAATCGGAGGGCAAATGTATATTGAAGTCACCACATAGGATGATAGGAGTAGGCCAGTGGGCCAGCTCCCCTGAGACCATGTTAATAATCCCTGGGTCATCTACATTGCTGCCATACAGTGAGCAGAGGGTAAAAGGAAGGTTAGAGGAAAGGTGGCATTCAGTTATTACCCATCTACCCAGTGGATCTGATTTAACCCGAGGATTGCTAAGAGAGAGTCTTCTGTCTGCCAAAATTCCTACCCCTTTTGTCTTGGTGCCCTGCGAGGTAGCCCCCACAACATTAAACCCTAATGTATCTAATAGATGCTTCTGTGAATACTCTATGTGGGTCTCCTGAAGGCAGATTATATTGCCCCCTAGAGAACGTAGGCCTTGAGCAACATTTTGCCTTTTAGAAGTATCATTCAAACCGCAAATGTTAGCAGAGACAAACCTAAGTGAATCTATCCTAGCCATCTAAAAATTAAGAGAAAACCATTCTCCTTGCCCAACATCTTAACAAGTAAGTACAGAGATGTATATGTGCCAAAAAGTGCGCTTGATTCTTCTGTGCCTTTTCTAGTGCCCGTCCCTTCCCCCCCCACCCTGCCCACCCCCCCCCTTCATCTGAGCAATCAGGAATGACCTGAATGATGATAGTCAGTCATGAGGCCCGGCTGTCACCCACGCCTAAAAGAGCCAAATTAAATTTTCATTCGGCTTGTAGCCCCCTTGTTTTCCTTTAAGACAAAGTGAAACAAGCAGCGAGACAGACAATCAGAAAAAAAACCAAAAAGGGCTGCCCACTATGTCAAGTTTTAAGGTTCACAGAAAGCTGCCGTAATGTGACCATGGTCATGGTCCTTGAAGGCTTGCATATATGTAGAAATTGTAGAATGAAAGTAAGAACAAGAGCAAAGAGAAAATAACAGGGGCAAAAGAAGGAGCTTATCATCAAGGACTCTTTCTAGATTTTAGCTCATTCAAATATTCACCAGCTTTTACTTCAGATAGGAAAACTTTAGCCCCCCCATTAAGAATTACTTTAAGTCTAGCAGGGTTCATTAAATATACTTCGGCCCCCAGCTGCTGAAACGGAGAGATCAGTTGTCTCAGGCGCCATCTCCGCTCTACTGTCAGGTTTAGCGAAGAATATTATGCCATTGGCCCCTTTCTTGGAGTTGGGGCGGGCCTGATCGTATCTTAACTGTCTGAGAAGAAAATTGCCAAAGTAAACCAGGAATACCCTTGGCTGTCCTCCAGTGGTGTTGCCGCGGCCATGTTGCTGTCTCTGGTTGAAGGGAAAGCGGTGCGCCCTCTGCACTTCACGGTCCCAATCCCAGCCCTGTTGGTCAGGGAAGGAGTCCTGCAAAAGTTTCACAATGAAGCGTCTCGGGTCGTCCCCTTCCTTTCCCTCCGGAATACCAAGCAGGCGAAGGTTATTCCGGCGCTGGCGATTTTCCTGGTCCTCCATCTTAACCATTAGGTCTACCAGGCAGGCACTGTTTGATTCGCTCTGTTGCTTAACTGCCACGGCTTCAGTTTCCAAATTCTCGGTGCGCGCTTCCACCATGGAAACGCGTTCACTAATGTCAGTGCAGGTTTTATTCAGCCTTCTTATGCCTCCCTGAAGCTTCTTAGAAGCATTTTTGGCCGCACGATTGTCGGCCCGGACCTCCTCCTGAAACTCTTTGATGGAAGCTAAGATAGAGGCGAGGGATGGCTCAGCTAGGTCTGCAGGCGGGTTTTTAGTAGATCTCCACTGTGTTGTATTGGGATCATCCTCGTCCAGAGGGTAAGACATTTGAGAGTCTGAATAGTCCCATTTCAGCTGGCTACGCTGCTTGTTCTTACTTCTAGGTTTCTTTGGTCGCTGGACCGTGCCAGTGTCTTGGATTGAGGCCTCGCTGTCCCCTTCACTTGTGTTGGACCCACCCTCACCCGAAGAGGTGGGTGTGCTATCGGAGACGGAGTAGAAATGCTCAGGTCCTGCTTCTGGGGTCCAGGGAGCTTGTGCGCCGGGGGGAGCCTCTAAGTGCTGAATAAAGTTAGCTGTACCCGACGTCTGTATTTCAGGCGCTATGAGAAGGGTATCAACAATGGAGCAGCTACCAGGTTCCTGCGCAAGAAGAGGCAGAGTTGGTAAAACTTGTTGCATGGTTGCCCCTTTTGGGGGATTGATAGAAGGTACACACAGAGAGATACCTAAGTTTGTAGCCTGATCTGATAGCGCCACAGAGGTGCCATTGGTGCTAGTGTCGCCGTCAGTGCATGGAATTTCCCTGGGTCCGGTTTCTGCTAAGACAGTTTCTTGAATAACTGCTGAGCAAACCTCTTGCTGCGAACCAGGCGCAGATGCTGGTGTAGTCAGCACGGTTAGTGTGACCGCACTGATACTCTCAGTGATAATCTCAGTGGGGATCGCAAGAGTCTTGGAAATAGCACCTGAGGACTGAGTTCTGGCTCCCAAAAACAGTTTTGCTATGGGGGGGTGCATAGATGTTAAATCTTTTGTATCTTGGGTGTCTTTTACGTCTTTAGGCAGCCCGCCCCCCCCAGCTCTGCCCAGCAATTTTTTGCTGACACTAACCTCTTGCCTGGGTTTAATAGTTCCTTCTGTGGATGCTGTATCCCTGCGATCTCTGGCCTCGAGAATGGCTGCTGTCTTCGTTTTGACACCTTTCTTGGCCCCCCGGGCGCTCATGTTAAGGTTGTGAATCTTGCTGAAAGCTGGAGCCAAAGGAGCAGTGAGCGGCAAAGTCCAAGTCAGAGCCGCGCTGAAGCACCGTTCTAGCAGAGGCAGGGCCAGACGCAGGGAATCCGATGTGTAAATAAATAAGCGAAGGGTGGCCTTAATTCTTCCCTCGTTAGGGATGCCACGTCTGCGCAATTGCTGCCGAGATTGGTAGCCTCTCGGTGGCAGCCTCAGCGTTCTCAGCATTCTCTGCGCTCTGTGAGCTGGCATCGCATCGCGGGACGCAGGGCGGCTAGCCGATCATCCACGCGTCTGGCGTGAGCAGCCGAGCAGCGCAAGCACTCACGCTGACTTCATCTTGCCAAAAATAATTATTCTTTATATAGACTTAACACAAGACCACAAATGACAAAAATCCACAATACTGTACTCAAAATTGACTTAAAGATGGTAGAATTAACTTAGTTCAAGTTGATGGTAAATGCAACAAAGTTCTCACAAAAGTACCTAGATGCGTAACGCAAAATAAACAAAAGGCTTGCAGCGTTGGAGATGCGTCGGTTCCTTGCTTCGGGGGAGACGATGCGTCGCGCCCAGTAGCGGTACATGGAGGGAGTTTCGTGGGGCGGTGAGGAGGGGCGGGGGAGGGGCAGGGTGGGGGAATGTAAACACCGGAATATGGATGAACGGAGGTAAGTACACATTTAAATAAATAAAATGAATTCCTTTGCACACGCTGCATCGCAAAATGCGATGCAGCACGCACAACGAAATTCGTTTTATTTATTTAAATGTGTACTTACCTCTGTTCATCCATATTCCGGTGTTTACATTTCCCCACCCCACCTCACCGCCCCACGGAACTCCCTCCACGGACCACTACTGGTCGCGCCTCAATGCTTGCGCAGAGTAGGGGATGCGTCTTGATCCTTACCGGAGAGGAGGTGATGCGTAGATTCTTGTGCTGCAACACGGTTGCGATGCGGCAAGATGGCGCCTCGATGCGATGCGACAATCCGGTACGATGCGATAAGATGGCGCCCTTGATGCGACGATGTGAAGATGATGCGGGCATGCCCTGGCAGCCTTGCGGCGACTCTATACTTTGGAGCCGCGACAGGCCCTGCGACACGCTTCTCCGGTGGTGCGACGGTGACCCTCACAGTTGCGACATGCTTCTCCGGTGATGCAACAGCAGACAGCTGCGATGAGGACACGCTTCTGGGGAGATGCGGCGGCGGCACGCATCTCCTGCGATGCGACGGCTACGGCTGCGCCGGCGACACGCTTCTTCTCGTTGCGTCGCGCTTCCAGCTCCCAGCGACACGCAGGCTTCTGCAAATAGAATTCCCAGCAAGGAAATTCAGAGGGGAGATGGTGGTGAAGTCTGTTGTCCCTGAGACTTCAGCAGGAGGCAAGCATAAGTTCAAGCCCTTGGAGAAATATTCTGCAAGATGATGAAGTACACACAAAAGTTCCTTCTCCTCTCCCTGGCACTGAAGATACCACTGTAGGCCAACCCAGCAACACAGCACACTGGCAGGGGGGCAGTCCACTCATACAGCTTCCTTTGGTTCTTCTCCTTGGCAGAGGTTTCTTGTTGTTGTTCCAGAAGTGATCTAAAGTCTTGGGGTTTGGGTCCCCATATTTATACTACTTTTCTCTTTGTTCTCTGAAGCCAGAGATGCCTTTGCCAAGTCCAAACCAGTTCTGGTCAGTCCTGGAGCACTTTGTTGACAAGACTCCTTCTTTCCTTTCACAGTGCAGGGCAGAGACATCAGACGCACTACAGGAGGTGGAGCCAGCATTGTGGAGGGAAGGCACAGTCCTATTCAGGTCCCAGGTGCAACTCCTCCCACCCATCTACATTCAGATCTGTCTATTCAGCCCTGTGCTGACTCACACTCTCTCCTGGTATCCCCCAGCCCCTTTCACTCACAGAACCAGTCACACAATACACAACCTAGCAGAGGCAGGCTTGGACAGTTAAGCAAGAAAATACCTACTTTCTAAAAGTGGTATTTTCAAACACAGAATGTTAAAACCAACTTCACTAAAAGATGTATTTTATCATTCTGAGTTCAGGCATACTACACTCGAATTTCTACAATGCTCCCTGAGTCAGTTAGGATTATAAGATGTAATAATCAAACTGCCCTTTCTAGCCTATGGGGAACAGGTAGCCTTGCAATAGTGAAAAGCGAAAATGGCTGTAATTCACTATTAGGTCATGCCACACACAACAGGGCATGTCCTACCTTATACTTACAATGCACCCTGCCCCTGGGCCTGCCATAGGGGTTTCTGATATGAAGATATGGGAAGGTTTAGGGACTGGCAAGTGGGTGCACTTGGTCAGTCAGCATGGCAGTACCAGACGGCACACAGGCTCTGCAGTGGCAGACCTGAGACACACTTTATCAGCTGCTTCTGTGGTGGCACAACCAGTGCTGCAAGCCCACCAGCAGCTTTTCATTTACAAGCCCTGGGCACACATGGTGCACTGTACTAGGGTCTGACAAGTAAATCAAATAACCCAATCATGGAGTCATTAATCAGTACATCAATTTACACAAGAGAGCATAAGCACTTTAGCACTGATCAGCAGTGGTAAAGTGCCCAGAGTCATAAAACCAACAGAAACAGGTCAGAGAAAATATAGGAGGAAGGCAAAAAGTTCAGGGATGACCCTTCAAAAAGGGCCAAGTCCAACAGAAATCCGTACATAACAAAATAAAATAACATCAACATACCCACTTAGCAAAATAAACCACAAAATACAAAGCCCGTACAAAATTACATTCTGATCAGGACCAGATTGGCCATATCGGGCACCGGGCGTTTTCCTGGTGGGACGGTTTTTTGACCTGGGGGGGGAAGGTTTTGTTACTGGGGGACGGTTTTTCAGCAGTGCTGCAATATCGGCTGCCTATAACAAAAGCGGCAGCGTTGCTTGACACTAGCTCCTGCCCTCCCCCAGGGGTTGGCACTTCTCAGTAGCACCCCGCCCCCCCCCGGAGCTCGAGTGGAATTGCCAGGGCCAGTTTCTGTTCCCAGTCAGGCCTTGATTCTGATATAATACATGTGAGTAAAACACATGCTTAAAGTAACCAGAAGTGTATGGAAAGATTGAATCAATAGCTCCTCTTTATAACTGAGAGGAACATCAACAATATATTTCAATACAGTTAACCTGATGTTGACCTTGCTCTTATAAATTCAAAATCCAAATAATGATGATTTCCAAAGTAGTTAGTTGCCAAAGTGGCTGAGTATATTGGAAAATGTGTAAGAGCCAACCAGGGGTCATATTATACAAAATGCACCGGGGGCGCAACGGGCATTTGCCCCCATTTTGCATGCCTGCCGGGCACTTTGGTATTACAGATGCTTGTGCAGCCCCTTCTGTAATACAGATAGCGCTGGTCCCCATATAGCGCCAGCGCTATCATCAGAATGTGTTCCCTCATTTGCATTGGTGTGTGGCCCTATGAGGGAATCTCCTTGCCACTTCACCTGTGCTGTATTATAGATGCAGGCACAAAGGTAAAGAAGGTGTCAGGAGGTGCTCTGGCAGTGCACCACCTAAAGGGTGATGACAGTCCTCTGGAAGGCATGACCGGGGTTCTAAGATTCCCCTAGACATCCCCTTGCAGGTTGGTGCAGCCACTCACTGCACCCGCCTGCAAGAGGATCTCTCACCCCTCTTAAAAGTGCAGGCACAGTGAAACATGGAGCGGCTGCTTCAAAGCCGCTCTGTATTTCACTTGAACGCACTGCCCCCAGGCAGGACGAGTTCGCAGCTCCCACAGGACAGCGCATTTAATCTAATACTGCGCACTCTCCTTGCTATCGTCAAGCGCACCTTTTGAAAGGTGCGCCTGGAGCTAACAAGGAAAATACACCGTATTGTATAATATATCCCCTGATTTCTTCTAGTATAGTACTATGTACAGCTTTTGTAGTATTACCCTGTTTGTGTCTTTTACAAAGTCCTTTTTAACCTGAAAAACAGGATGGTAAGAACTCTCCACTGTAGTCCTACTGTCTGCACGTTCTAGTTGCCTATTGTTTGATAAAGTTGCATTTTTGTGTTTATGTATGTATTTGTTTATTCATTGAATTCAGTGTTTTGCAGATCCCTACCATGCTTCATTACATAGGCAATGAGTGCCGGCACCTGGCGACTAATGGCTAGGAGGAGGTTTGGGATACAGTGATGGGGCACTCATAAGTTGGTGGGGCCTGGAAACCCAGCAGAGTACAGCTGCTCCAGCTAGTGTGCTACAAATAGTCTCCCTTCTCCACACTGCTAAAGTTGGGGGGCTAAATACAGAGTTAACTGCCATTTTTTTAAAATATATATTTTGGTATTCATTTTTACAGAGAAAAAGGATGTGGTCAAAGGCATCAACATGCAAAGTGGTGTTCAATGCAGTATTCATTGTCAGCTTTAGGTTACGTGGAGGCAAATGCAATACTACTGCATCATAAGTGCTTCCATGTTTAAAATATTGCTGTGTTATCTCTGCCCTATCTGGTGGGCAGTCACAGCTCCAAAATGGGATACTCAAGATATGACCCTCCATTCAACCTAGCGGGAACAGGGGTTCCACGCACTTCTCCCCCTACTTGCCTACCATTGCAGTTCTGTGGGTAGGGAGGAACCATTTTCCTTGATATACCCTCGCGCCTTTGCAGCCTCTTGCCATCCTTCTCTGTTGTGTTGTTTCCCCAGGGCCTATCAGTCGTTATACATCGTTTCAAGGAGGCATATTATAATCCATTCTCTTTAGTTAAGGAGCATTTCATTCTAATTGAATATCTGCTGCCTTGCCCCCTCTACTTCTATCCTCTCCACCCATAGTCATACCCTCAGTTCCACACTCCATGTCAACGTTTGTGGTGTCTAATTAGATTCTCACTGCATCTCACTGACTAGGTCCACCTTCCATGTCAATGTTTGTGGTGCCTAATTAGATTTCCATTTCAGCGCAAAATTCTGTTTAGATATTATAAGAGTGAGGTTCATCATTCTACATGTCATTTTAGTATTTTTGGAACTTTTCATTAATCCCAGGAGACAGGCTTTGGGATCGCGGTAAACTCTCACTCGCATAAGAGGATTTGCAAAATTTAGGACTCTCTCTGAAAAAGGTTGACTAGTGTGACAGGACTAGAACATATGTGTCGCTCGGTGTCATCAACATGGAACTTGGGGCACATGTCTAGCACTGGCAGAAATATTCTATGTAGGCAGCTGAACATGAGGTCATTCTGTTTAACTATATCACACTGAGCAAAAAAGAATCTAGCTTTCTGCTTTCCTGTTCATGACCTTATTCAGACGTTCTTGTTGAACAGCAGTGAAGCTTGCACAAGTGTGCACACACCAGGTCAAAAAGAGAATGAGAATGCATTGGGGTCTGCCGTTGGCTACAAGGACTTGACACAAACCATGCATGGACAGAATCTTATGCACAAACACATTTAGGATCCATGTTGATGGTGTCGGCATTTATCTTAGTCTGTTCTGTTTTTTGAATGAATCCATAATATTAAATGACTTTTCCATGAGGTACCCCACAAGGCCACTGTTTAACCATATTTTTCATCATAAATTGACCAGGGCATCAGATTAACTCGATAGTTGGGACAGGGTTTTAAAAAGCACTGATGTGATATATGTCCTGCTCTGGGGCCGATTCTGATCCGGATCGGAAGGGCACCGAACGCGATCCGGACGGAAAAACTACGAGCCATATGCGTATTTTCCGCCCGACTCATACAGCTGTACGAGCGAGCAAGTACGATGCGAGCTACGTGAAATTCACCGACCAAGTCGTTACTGGGTCCGAACCGCTCCATACGTCTCGGCCGTAAGCTAACCGTGGCTTGCAATGGATGAGCCAGTACGATGCACGGGTCGGACAGCCAGTGCGAGCCGGTGTGTCCGGCTAGCAAAATGTCCAGGAAGTTGCCTTTGGGGGTCCGCGTCGGACCCCCTGTCCCTTGCAGCCCTACGACTCGGACACATGGCGAGACCCAAGGGTCTCCCCAACACAGGCATGTACGGTGCGGATGGCACAGACGCGTACCCACTGTAGGGGGCGCCCTTGTGCGAGACGTACCCATTCAGTCAATGGGAGCCCATGTACGCATCGTACGACCGGCTCCCATTATCTTCTATGGGAGTCTGACCGAACCGAGTCCGGCAGCATACGGCCGCATCGTACTCGCTCGGTCGGACTGCAGGACTCCGGCTCGGTCGGAAAACACTCCGGATCTGGCTCGGTCAGAGAGCTTTCTGACCCAGATCGGAATCGGCCTCTAAGTGTCTGTGGTGACTGGAGGTTCAGAATCGCCCTTCACTGTCACCCCCGGATGAATGGTTAGCTGAAACAGAGTAACTATTCTGTATAAAAGGCACATTGCTATTCAACTTATCATTACTCCATGTTTCTCTAAATTACCTTATCAAATTTAACCCTCAAGGAACTCTTCCCAATGGACATAGTAGAGTGGTATTACTTCTACAAATAATCGACTTCTCGACATTTCTCTTTTGCATTAAATAATATGAATTTCTGTTCTAGATGAACACAATAATGTTCCACAGTAGGAGTATGTTAACAGGTGATTACAGAACTTGATCCTACGTAGAGCGCCCCGATACCTCAGAACTCTGATTTGCATAATATAAAACTGCTAATATTAAATATCTATCTCTTGCTATAGGTCTTTATAGAGATTTGAAGACAGAGATATAGAGCTAGAGAGTTAAATATAAAGATAGATGAAGAATTCTTTTTAGAAGCAAACAATCTTTTTAAAGGTGTGCAGAAACATTTTAGTAAGTCCTCAGAATTGGATCTGACGCGCATTAAATTATTTATGTGCAGAAATTCCACTCAAAGGTGTGCTACATTCATTTAAAGTGCATATAATTGTACACTTTTAAAACAAATTGCACTGAATTAAAGTGCACATTATAAATTTATGGAATATTTGTGAAGTGCAAAAAATGCATTTTTTGCATGTGAAATATTTATAAAACACAGGGATATTATTTTGAAATTCAAGTGAAGTGTTCTTAATAGAGCAAATAATTTGTATTCTAAGTACTAAAAATCCCATGTACAAGTGCACAGATATATTTTTGAAAGACAATGGTATTCAACTGAAAGAGGAGTCCAAATATGTTCTTAAGTGGCCAAAATTCCACTCTGGGCCATTGATAATAAATTCCACTATTTTGCAGGACTGTCTCATTGCCTCTGTGTCCTTGTCAAGGAATCGTTCTTAAGACAGTGAGGCTTTGGTGCTGGAAAGCTGAGTCTCTGAATAATTATTTGATTCCAGAGTACAGTATCTTACAACACAACGCTACATATACCACAATTTGACAGTCATATTGGCTTTTTGTCCGTTCTCTCTATCCCTTTTCTGTTGTCCTTCATCTCTGCAATGTTTTCCTTTTCCCGCCCTTTTCATCCTTCCCTCTGACATCTTTCTCTTGCCCAAAATCTAACCTCTCCTTGCATTTGTGCAATGTTGGAGTGGTGGGATTTCATGGTTGTCGGGTGGGACTGCTCTGGTGAATGTTCCTGCCAGACAAGTTCTTGATAGGTTGTTTGTTGTTTGTTGTTTGCCTTCTAATAAACGTACCTAGAAGGGCTCTTGATGAGCAGTCTATATTATACATATTAAACTCAATGCAACACAAACTGTTTTATGCATGTAATTCATTTTGTGTGGCAGGGGTAAGCTGCCATGTGAAAGCCAAAAAACAAAGATGAAAATTAGAAATAGCTTATTCTTTTATTTCCTAAAGACTGGGTCCATGGAAGAGCTTGCTCTCTAGCTACAATCACCAAGTCATTCATTCAATCACATAGCGCTACACCCCCCGAGACACCCACGTGCTGTCAGTGTTGTCTAGGAACAAAAAAACGCCAGAAAAGCCTCCTCTAGAATTATTCTTGTCAGCGAGCAGAACTCTGCTGCAGGAACATTAACCTGCTGAGCAAGATGCAGAACAGCGCATTCACATGTGCACTGCATTATTCACATGCCCCCTGCTCAACAGCGCACATGGTGAAGAGTGAGACGGTAAACTCCGAAGGGAGTGGGTTGGAGGGTCTGGAATCACTTTTGCAATTGTGCGGTTGGTACAGGTTTGTTGAGGACATCGGATATTTTCAATTATTTTTTTTAGCTCAAAACAAAAGCTTGGAAAATCTTAGTATCCACTCTGTATTCACAGCTGAGTCCGCCAGGCCACCGTGGCGACTGACTGCTAATGCCAGCCACTGAAAGGGCCGCGCATTCGGCTAATGCCTCATTACGATGGGGTAAGTGACTGCACACAAACGTGCCCCCTTCCAGCAGGCTCATGCAATTAAAGCTTTCAGATGGCTGAATAGAAGTGTCCTCAGGCAGGCAGCAAGGCTGAAAGGCCCCCACCCCCTCTGCTGGCATTCTTCAGAGGGGCTCAGCTCAGCTTTAGAGCCCTGCCTGGCACAGCACAAGCAGGAACAGAGCCCTCTCTCAAGAATCAGGAGAAAGAATGAAGGCAAGAGAAGTGCACGCCCATCATCATAGACTCAGCCAAATCTCTCGGAGTTACCATACCCCCAAGCACCTGAATACAAATACTCATATCAGCAATGTATGTAAGGGAGCAAACCACTTGATGACTCTCAGAAATATCAAACCTTTCCTTCCACAAAGTGATTTCAAGCAGGTGGTCCAAGCGCTTGTCTTGCCAAGGCTATACTATGGCAGTGCTACCCTCTGTGGTCTTCCCAAATATGCCCTGGCTCCATTAAGGGCCTCACTGAACACTGCGGCTGGACTGGTGACAGGTTCCAAACGAAACGAGCACATATCCCCCGTCTTAAAATCTCTCAATTGGCTACCCTTAGAACCACGAATTCAGCTAAAGATTGCAGTTCTGGCGCACAAAGCCATCCTCTTCAAGACTCCCAGGTACCTGGCGCAAAAACTTGAACTATCCTGTGGGGAGAGAGCTTAAAGAAGCGCCACAACTTACCTCCTGAAACCTCTCATCCTTAGCAAAAAGAGAACTTGTCACCGAGCCTTCTCTGGTGCTGCCCCAAAGATATGGAACTCTGTCCCACCGGAAGTACGCAGACTCTCCTCGACGACGGAGTTCAAAATGGAAGCTAGAGACTTCTGATGAGCAAATTCCTACCTTAAGTGGCTAGGGCTCACTTGACTGGTTGACTTTGTTGCTATCACCAGGGTTGCCACCATCTGATATGGCTCCTCTTTACTCCATTTCTTTACCCCCTTTTGTTGTTTGAATTCATCACTTTACTGTAATATTTTCTTTTCCCAATTCATGTTGATACCTCATTCATGTCCTCTCTTTCATACTAATGTAAAGCGCTCTGATATCTTTCAGGATCTTGTTCGCGCTATATAAAACTTTATAAATAAATAAATAAGGAGTGATCATCTTCACTGAATGTCAGAAGCTCTCACACCTACCGAATATTGAGACGGATCAGTGAAGTAAATAAACGGGTATTTAGAGGGAGGAATAATGTCGTATGTAATGAGCGGGCCAATGTCTTTCAATCGTATTTAGCAATTGAAGGCAACACAGGATTGGTTGAGTTACCATTCAAGGAAGAACAGTGGCCAATGGGGAAATGATTACATTTTCTAAGAGGACGTCGCACCTGAATAGCCGATAGGGCTGGGGCACAGGCAGCCGATTGTTAGGCTACAGGGTGGGAGGGAACATTCTCTACCATTAGCCCTATCCATGACAAGGAGGACCTGAAATGATTTACACAAAAGAACGCTGTTGTACCGCTGCATGGCTCAGCGTCTTCTTTCCCCGATAATGACTTACACATATCTGTGGGCCAGCCATCCCTGCATGCACACAACACCTGCATCCCTTATCAAAACCTTCATCAGCATCAGCAACACAATGTGACACAAAAGAATAAATTCAACCTAGCTTGTTTCATCTGGAAACAGAAACAGGATTTCTATTTAAGACCCTTCAAGAACATCAACCTGAATCGACAGAAGGCACAATCCGCAAATTCTGTCACCACTTACAGGCTTAATTAAAGTCATTTTAGCTCTCCTTTCGACTCCAAAGTCGACTTAGAGCAGTGACCAAAAACAGATCTAAAATAGCACCTCTCCCAGGTCTACCTTTGAATCAACATCCAAGATAAATGCATGGCACCAGGGTATCGTGGGCTAAATACCGTCTGACACAATGATCACCCTATTGGAGTCAATAACTAAAGATCTACACACAACGGGGTGGTAATTTTGTGAACAATATTTAGGACATGATATTAACGTCAGCCAATATTTTTGTCAAAGATATCCTGACATACTACCAATGTGTATCTTCTATGCTATGATAGAGGCTTTCACGCTGACCAGAATCTGCGAAGGCCCCAAGAATACACATTCAGTCTTAAAAGCAGTGACACATGCAGCAGTGCACCAGGGGCTGCACTAGAGAAAGGACCCATATGGATTGCACCAGTGCAGACCTTGATCTCAAGAAGGTGCATGGGGGTATGGCACCATGTAAATGAAGGAACCCTTTGCCACTTCACCCCTTGATACCAGCGCAAACTGTGCTCACAAGAAGGTGCATGGGGGTATGGCACTTTGTAAATGAAGGAACCCTTTGCCACTGCACCCCTTGCCACCGGCGCAAACTGTGCTCACAAGAAGGTGCATGGGGGTATGGCACTTTGTAAATGAAGGAACCCTTTGCCACTGCACCCCTTGCCACCGGCGCAAACTGTGCTCACAAGAAGGTGCATGGGGGTATGGCACTTTGTAAATGAAGGAACCCTTTGCCACTGCACCCCTTGCCACCGGCGCAAACTGTGCTGACAAGAAGGTGCATGGGGGTATGGCACTTTGTAAATGAAGGAACCCTTTGCCACTGCAACCCTTGCCACCGGCGCAAACTGTGCTCACAAGAAGGTGCATGGGGGTATGGCACTTTGTTAAATGAAGGAACCCTTTGCCACTTCACACCTGCCACCGGCTCAAACTGTTATCATAAGAAGGTGCATGGGGGTATGGCACTTTATAAATGAAGGAACCCTTCGCCACTGCACTCCTGCCACCAGCACAAACTGTGATCACAGGAAGGTGCATGGGGGTATGGCACTTTGTAAATGAAGGAACCCTTCGCCATTGCACCCCTGCCACCGGTGCAAACAGTGATCACAAGAAGGTGCATGGGGGTATGGCACCATGTAAATGAAGGAACCCTTTGCCACTTCACCCCTTGATACCAGCGCAAACTGTGCTCACAAGAAGGTGCATGGGGGTATGGCACTTTGTAAATGAAGGAACCCTTTGCCACTGCAACCCTTGCCACCGGCGCAAACTGTGCTCACAAGAAGGTGCATGGGGGTATGGCACTTTGTTAAATGAAGGAACCCTTTGCCACTTCACCCCTGCCACCGGCTCAAACTGTTATCATAAGAAGGCGCATGGGGGTATGGCACTTTATAAATGAAGGAACCCTTCGCCACTGCACTCCTGCCACCAGCACAAACTGTGATCACAGGAAGGTGCATGGGGGTATGGCACTTTGTAAATGAAGGAACCCTTCGCCATTGCACCCCTGCCACCGGCGCAAACAGTGATCACAAGAAGGTGCATGGGGGTATGGCACCCTGTAAATGAAGGAACCCTTTGCCACTGCACTCCTGCCACCAGCGCAAACTGTGATCACAAGAAGGTGCATGGGGGTGTGGCACTTTGTAAATGAAGGAACCCTTCGCCACTTCACCCCTGCCACCGGCGCAAACTGTGATCACAAGAAGGTGTATGGGGGTATGGCACCCTGTAAATGAAGGAACCCTTCGCCATTGCACCCCTGCCACCAGCGCAAACTGTGATCACAAGAAGGTGCATGGGGTATGGCACTTTGTAAATGAAGGAACCCTTTGCCACTTCACCCCTGCCACCGGCGCAAACTGTGATCACAAGAAAGTGCATGTGGGTGTGGCACCCTGTAAATGAAGGAACCCTTTGCCACTTCACCCCTGCCACCGGCGCAAACTGTGATCACAGGAAGGTGCATGGGGGTATGGCACCCTGTAAATGAAGGAACCCTTTGCCACTTCACCCCTGCCACCGGCGCAAACTGTGATCACAAGAACGTGCATGGGGGTGTGGCACTCTGTAAATGAAGGAACCCTTTGCCACTTCACCCCTGCCACCAGCGCAAACTGTGATCACAGGAAGGTGCATGGGGGTATGGCACCCTGTACATGAAGGAACCCTTCGCCATTGCACCCCAGTCACCGGCGCAAACTGTGATCACAAGAAGGTGCATGGGGGTATGGCACACCCTGTAAATGAAGGAACCCTTCGCCATTGCACCCCTGTCACCGGCGCAAACTGTGATCACAAGAAGGTGCATGGGGGTATGGCACCCTGTAAATGAAGGAACCCTTTGCCACTGCACTCCTGCCACCGGCGCAAACTGTGATCACAAGAAGGTGCATGGGGGCATAGCACACCCTGTAAATGAAGGAACCCTTCGCCATTGCACCCCTGTCACCGGCGCAAACTGTGATCACAAGAAGGTGCATGGGGGCATGGCACTTTGTAAATGAAGGAACCCTTTGCCAGTGCACCTGTGCCATGTTACAGATGCAAGTGTGATGCCGAAGGAGCTGTAATGAGGTGCACTGATTGTGCACCACGTAGAGATGGTGCATGGTCATTGCAAGAGAGTGAGTTTTAAGTAGGGAATGGAAGGTGCCCAGTGACCCTCCAGGCACTCTGCTGTAGATGAGCGTCTCGCCCTCACGGTACAACCTGCAGGGCGATCTATGCTTTCAAAATAAGGCGAGGTTTGTGTCTGCCCAAAAAAGGCGGGCCAGTCCCAGACCCCCTTTCACTATTTGGCTGGAAGAGCAGGCATGACTTCATACATGTACTCTGAACAGTCCATTGACTGTAATAGGGGTGCTGCCACAGTCTAAGCCTGGAGCACCCAGATCTCTGTATCCACTGGCTCATGTACATTACACATGCATCCTGCCCCTGGAAGCGGCAACATTCTGAAAGCAAAAGTCACTAAATAATCGTTTTCCAGAGGCGCTGCCAAGATCGCGGATCCCCGCCAGTGGGGCTGCAGCTAGAGCCTGGCCTTCTGCAAATCAAAGAACGAACTACAAATATTCTTCTACAGGAATTAGCACCTTCCAAAAACGCTCAACTCACACTGTACATTTATATCACTTTTGAACTCCGCCGCACTTGCATAAACCCCAAACAATGAACATATTCACAAGCTGCAGCAGGTTTATCGCGGGTAAAGGGGTTATTTACTGCAGGGTGTTTCAACATCAGAGCTGGTCTGCTTTGTGAACAACAAATGTATACAAATATATATATATAAAAACATTCCTTAAGCCTTTGGACTTCCTTCCTCTCACTCTGACTGGGTGCCCAGGTTCACTCTGCCTGAATCACTGGTCCTCCATGTCGTGACTTGAACCTTCTCGCTCACACCTCCTTGGAGTAGGATGGACAAGTCATGGTGGGACATTGACGACTGTCAGTTCCACCTCAGTCAGGAGGATGGGCGCCATAGAGGCTGCAATGCTAGTTGAGGGTAGCAATTGGCATACATTGATGGCTGCATCTCACACTCTTAGACAGGGCATTACCCAGTGATACACCATTCGACTAGTAATTAGCATATCTCAACCCACAGACCTTTCAGATATCAAAACTCTTTAGTACCTGTTTCAACAGTCAGTGACAGCACAGAGAAGGCGGTGAACCAGTGGAGCCAAGGACGGTGTTCATAGGGGGCGCCTCCAGTTGGCTGAGCCATCTTCCTGACGAGCCGCTCCAGCCGGAGAAATAAGGCAGCGACTGTGAAGAAAATCTGCCTCTGTGTGACTCTTTATCTAGGACACTGATCCCCACTGGGGACAGTTTCAGGCTCTCTCATCCCTTACTTGATTGGTGGAGACCCAGCTGGCATGACTGTTGCCGCGGAAACCACTGGAGCGCTGGCATTGATTCTCTGAATTGTAAATTTGGGTGGTGGGGGGGTTGATGTCTCAGAGCCACCAGGATTTTTATCCGGTCGCTCATTCTGCGTTTAAGAGAATGTATTAAACCAACTATAAACACACATTGACAAAAGAAATAGGTATGTGCTTGTTTTAGCGCCAATTTTGGAAGTGATGACCTAATATCTGGCCTGTGAGAATTCACTCACAGTGTGAATCAGAAAAAGGATACAAGTGCGGCCCTTTTCTTGCCCAATGGAACAGGAAGTACTGTCTGCTCCTTTATACAATAAAATGACATACCATCACGAAGTGGGGTGCACAGGCGCATGCAAAGCGTGCGCACGCATGCGTACACACACACACACACACACGGAGAGGCAGACACACACACACTCAAAACTGAATTAATCCTGGACGAACACCTTTGCACGAGGCTGTACGAGGTGTCATTAAAACGAGTTGCCAGAGTTCAAAAATCAAAATTTGAAAAATCATTATAACAACGACCTGATTTGCAACGATTTGATATTTAACTCGTAATTTTATCTCAACAGCGGTAATAAAAACAATAAGCTACATAGAAGCATAGTTTTGTTGCTAAATATTGTTGGTAAAATGTAAATGTAAATGTATGTGTCTTGTAAAGCGCACTGCTGCCCTGAGGCGTCCTGGCGCATGCGTTCTGTGCGCTGACTGCTGGCGCAAAGCTCACTGCTGATGCTGTCATCTAGCAATACATCCTCAGTGCTGCTGCCTCAGACGTGATGAGCTCTGCATATAAAACTGATGGAACTAAAGCCAGCTTGAGGGTGAAAAGTTTAGAAAGACCTTCGTCTCGCTAATGAACCTTCGCATAGAGAAGAAAACTGATTCACAATCTCCCATCGAACTTAATAAATGAATGCAGTCAACAAAGATGACTTCAAAGCGCGAAAATCATTTATTTGTGCATTCTGACGCAGGAGCAATGGCAGCTTTCTGAACATCCGTCGCCAGATCATTTTTGTACAGCAGATATGAGCCAAATTGGAAGTCTTCCTATTGGCAGTCTGCGTGTAAGGAGATTAGAGAATGGCATTTGTAGAGAGAAAAGAGAGGTGTCAAAACTATACTGATGATCCAAGGAACAGGATTTCTGAGAAACAACCACAGCAAGCAAGTTACAAAATAAACTGAACTTGTAAAGATAATCATGGTAAGGTGAGCCATGGTAGTTGACGTCAGACCGGATTTACGACTCACAAATTGCAATTTTTAGTGACTCGCAATTTGCAAAATCTGTAATACAGCAGAGTCTCAGACACTGTTTGCAATTCCCAAATGGGTCGCAAGGGACCTGCCTCATTAATGTTCACTAAGCAGGTCATAATTTGTGACCCACTTGGTATGGCCGGCACTCACAAGTATGGTGGACTGCATTTTAAATGAAACTGTCTTTTTTAATGCAGCCCATTTTCCTTAAATGAAAACGGGATGCATTTCAAAAATACAAATAAAAAGTTTTCTTTTCATTTTTTTTTACAGTGGCCAGTGAAATGGTCCGTGGGACCACTGCCTGCTCTGAAAAAAAGTTGGCACTGCCATTCACAGAGGGGAAAAGGTTCCCAAAGGGGAAGGGGTTGGGACCCCTTCCGATTTGTGAATGGCTTATCACCAATTTGAAATGGGTGGTAATCTGTGAATGTTTTGCGACCGTATTTCCAGTTGCAAAACATTAATAAATACCAGTGTGACTGGCTATTAAGAATGCACGCCCTTTCCACGCCCCTTCCTAATAGCGGCTCACAAACCCAATTTTGCGAGTTGGTAACAGGTTACTGACTCACAAAATAGGATTGGTCATAGACGTCTTTTAGGGGTCACCAGGGGTTTCAGCTATGACCCCTGGCTTGACCCTTGTGACCCCCTTACACTGCTTTTGCAACCCCCGCCCTCAGAGGTGGGCAAATCAGTGCCAGGAACTCAAGGGCAGCTCCTCCTTATGGACTTCAGTTGGGGAACGCATTTCCTTTTTTTCTGTCAATTTTTATTACACTATTAGTGAATAATATTAGGTTATTCACTATTAGTGAGATAAAGAATGGATTACAGTTAGCTGAAAAATGACCCTCCCTGGCATGTAAGGTAAGTAAAAAATGCTTTAAATTGAATGTTGTGTGCATACTTGCGGGTAAGAATGTGTCTGTTTATGTGAGAGAAGTGAATGTGTGTGTATGTGTAAGCATATGTGAGTGAGTAAAAATAAAGGTAAATGGCAAGTGATGTCACTTCCCCTATCACTGGCATTTTGGTGAATTGACGTTCCTGGGGTTGGTGCATAGGGAAATGCTTTTTACCGGTCGCAAATGGCCCCATGGGCCATTTGCAACTGGTAAAATGCGTTGTACTTCTGCCCCTTTGTGACTCTACCTTGCAGTACTTGCATAAATGCTATGTTTTAGGTAGGAAAGCATCACATTGTTTTGAATCTATTTGAACAGTGCGGAATCTTAAAACCAAAAACCAGATTACCATCATTGGAAAGAATGAATATTAGTGAACATGTCAACATTGAAAAGGGGTTGTTGCCACTCACTGCAGGTGTGGGCTTCTTATATGGTTGTCTATTATAGGTCCCTTTTAAGGCACAGCATAGAAGAGTTTCTGTGCCAGTAAGCATAGTGGCCACTCTCTCTTCAAGGGGCAAGGCAAGGAACCACTCCGCAGCAGCCTTTCTTATAATCCCATTACAGTGTCTGGGGTCAACAAACGCTAGTAGAATCCCGGGACCTCATGGCCGGGGCTACAGTCAGTCACCAATCACAGTCTCACCTAATGCATCTCACAACAAGTGATGAGCAGCAGGAATGAACACAAGCTGCAGCTCTGTGCTGCAGGTATCAGTGATCATGGGAGAGCAGGGCCAGAAACATACAAAAAATGTGTTTGCCTCTCAGTATGCTACATTCAGATGGCACATTATGTCTTTGTCCAATAGTAAATTGATTCCTTTGAGCACCATGTTAAGGGCATCATCGTTACTCAAACCTACCCAATTTTTCTTGGAGAGAAAGCACAAGCAACATTTTGATAATATTTCTAAACATTTTAAAACCCATTGCAAAAAGTTTAGGACACATTAAGGAAAGTAACATTTTCACCTTCTGCTATTTTAGACAAGTTGATAAAAACACACCTCGTTCACCTCACCCTTTACCAGACATTAAGCCTAAAAGCTTAATGAGGTAGTGCAGATTGTGTGTGTGACAATCTCACACCTAATGTCAGGATGTGGGGTACCCACAACTTGTTGGTAGTAAACGGCATCGAAAAGGCCCATCTGCTGAATTAAAGTGTGCATCAGGCGTCCTACATTTATCTCAGAACTGGGAGCCAGGACCACCAGACAAAGAGAATTAAAGATCAAGATGAAGTCAAGATCAGATGGGAAAACCTCTGTAACTGACTCAATGAGTTGCTGCTAAGATCCAGACAAATAAGGAAGAGCAGAACAAATGGGCACAATTCCTAAAATCAGACAAGATGCTCCCTTTAGGAGTATCAGAAACATTTGCATACCTGGAGAGTAGTCCCAGCAGTGGGGCTATGATCATAAGAGGCACTCTCAGTTGGTTTAACAAGCAGCACCTACCCACCTGGCAAACTCTGCTTGTGCAACGGTCCATTGCTTGTGCTTGTGGAGGGCAAGAAGGGGCAGCAACCCTTGAAGATAGCACCAAGGGCAATTGCTCACTCTGTCCAGGTCTTAAAATGGCTCTGGCTTAGATCCAATGCTGAACCAGTGATCTGGCTCATCCCTAAGGGCAAAACAACATGCAGAATCATCAAAATATTTGGGATGTAAATTACATAAAAAACAAAATGTAAGAACATGATAAAGATTTTAAAATATAGCAAGTGTTTCTTCAACATTTGGAAGTGTTTCAATGTAGTACATTGAATCACAACATTGTATTGACATTTATTTGATGTGAAAGTCCCCAAACATGAACTTGAAAACATTTATTAATCTTCCCTCCTGACAACCCCAGGAGTGAACAAAGTGAACCAATTAGCTGGTGTCCCCAATATTATTGTTATGGATGGTGGAACATTACAGTCTATTAAAGCACATAAAAGTGAGGCTTATGTAATGGGTCATCTTGAACTGATTTACTTGAAAGTGCTCTCAAATGTAACTATCAAGTAGACACTTTTTAGTAAACTAATTGGACATATTTTCAATTTTGTCATAAGGGTAATCTGGGATTTTAATTGAGGTTTCCTGGTTACACATCAAGTGCACTTAAGCAACTGACTAAACTCATTTATTTTCTCCATCCCCTTTAACACCAGAGAAAACTGTTTTTGTAAAATTTCCTTAGATGAGTAGTAAACTGTGCTAAATAAATATAGATCACAGGTCAATCTGACAAAGTATTAAAAAAAAGGTACACAGTGAAGGTAAGGGAAGGCAGGATACTATATGCATATATCGCTGGCTTGTTCAGACATTACATAGCTATTCAATCCAGTGGTCAAAGTTCTCTAAAAAAGTGTGGCTACTGTGATCCTGACTGCAATAGGAGTCAGTGAGCAAGGAGGCAGAGTCAAAGATGTGCTAAAAACAACAAAATATTCTATATTTTGTTGATTTTCAATATCAGGTAACTACATTTAAAATAGCACACTCCTTAACCTCTTGTATGATCATGACGAGCCCAGCTCGTCATGCGGCACAGTGGAGCTGTGCTCATGACGAGCTGGGCTAGTCATAACGGTCGCGCCACTCCCACGTGTAATTGATTCCCCGCCTGTGCGGGAGAATAAATTAGTGGGCGGAGTCATGACGAGCCCAGCTCGTCATAAGCACAGCTCCACTGTGCCTCATGACGAGCTGGGCTCGTCACGAGCACAGCACCGCCGCCACCGGTCACCACCCCGAGCCGCGGGGGTAAGGGGTTAAATGAGAAATAAATGGAAGTTAAACTAATCAGTGGGAAATGGACTACAAAACCTCTATTGGTTAATGCAATAACTGCAGATGTCTGGGTGTCCACCCAGAGGCCCATAGAACTGAATCTTGTCAGGTGTAGCAGTGAACAGTGACTTGTATATTTTTAGTACTAGGAGGTCCGTGCATGCCACAGAAAGCATTGTGACTGTGTAACTATTTATTTTAAACTTGCATTACACACAGTATAAGATAGGCTGACACAAAATGTCCAATTCCATGTAGGTTAAAGACAAAATAGGCGATTCCAAAGTATAGATTTCAGTAATATGTGGACTTTACCCAGTGCAAAATTTTTTATAACTGCATAAAAAGCATGCATTCCACAGCTCAGCTTAGAACTCCCTTACAATAGCTCTCAAAATAGAAACAATCTTTGTTATCAGGAAGCTTCAAGTGACTCCTTCAATTAACGCCATTAACAGCTACCAAGTGGCCTTTACATTTGCAGATTGAACAATGGCACACATTTACATTTCTTTCAGGCAGCAGGCATACTGGCAAGAAGGCTTGTTTCTTGTTCAGCTGTCTGCCCCTGCTTCGAGATCACAGCAAAGGAGACCTCCTCCCTTCCCCTTCAGCTGAACCATCCCAACTGTTAGCTAAATGGCTAAAATAATAGACAAATGATGCCCATTAAAACATCAGTCTCAGTCATCAGACATTAGCGTTAATTTCTGGACAGTCCGTGTAAATTACGGTCAGGTGGTCACCCTAACAATCACATCACGATTCACGAGTAGAGAATCACAAAAGCTGGACGTAAGGGGCATATGTACAACAAAATGTAGATGTGTGGCATTAAGCAAACATTGCTAACGCCACGCTTCTCCATTCTGAAAATGCAGGGATGTGCTGTATTCACAAGAATGCGGCGCACCGCTGTGTTTCCCCTAGCTCTGGTGCTGATTTCAGTTGCCTAGCACAAACGCAGATACCCTTGCAACATAGTGCAAGGATGCCTGCGTTGGGAAAAATGATTGTTTAAATGTGCAAGAAGGTCTCCCTTCCTGCACATAAACAATCATTCATGGAGTTTTGAAACTTCTATGTGTGCTGCTTAATGTAGCACACATAGAAGTTGCAAAACATAATTTGTATGTGATTGTTTATGTGCAGGAAGGGTCACCTTCCTGCACATAAACAGTCAAAGGCATTTTGCTGTTTCTATGTGTGCTGCACACGGCAGCACCTATGGAACCAGCAAAAACGAGGAGAAATAAAGCATTTCTCCTTGTTTCACCTGTTTAATTTTGGCGCTGCCCCATATTTACGCCACCATTGTAAATAGGAGGCAGTGTCAAAATCAATGGGTGTTGGGGTAGAATGCCCACTGCAACACCCATTCCCTACCCCTTCACGTTAAGTACAGCGTGTAAGGGTGCCTTATTTACAAATCAGCATTAAGCCAAGTTCAGTGGCTTAAGGTTTTCTTGTAAATAAGGCTAGGCCCCTATCGCCAACCCAATGTCACTAAAAATGACGTTGTGGCGATAATGGCTTGCAAATATGCCCCCATGTGTCACTCTAAAGACTGAGACGGCACTCAAACTCGAACACATCTCATGCCCAGCAGCAGTAATTCCGACTTCCTGTTATCTAGGGCCTCATGTAGGTAAATAAATTTTACCGGTTCATAAATACCGAGCCGTACCGAATCGGTAAATTAGAACCGGTAAGTTATCTGTAGGTAAAAATTCGGTAACAGTTACCGATTCGGTAACATTCGGTAAATACGAATCGGAATTCACCGAATCGGTAAATACCGAGGTGGTATCCACCGAATCGGTAAATACCGAGGTGGTATTTAGCGAATCGGAAAATACCGAGGACACTACCACCTTCCCTTAACTAAGTAGCCAATATCATAATCATGTCATTATAGAAGGTCTCTCAGGCTTGAATAGGGGACCCCATACCTCAAAGATCAGCATAGTGAAATCACATCACAGGAGCATCAGGAGTCTCCTCGCAGGAAGGCTCGTCTTCGGTCTGAATAATAAACATGACGTCTGGGATATGAAAAGCACCAACTGTCAGGCATGTGCAGCTGCGCGTGTGCCATGGCTAAATCGTGGGTCGAACAACCTAGAGTGGAAAACATGCATTGTGTAAAATTCCAGACTGTGTGTCACAGCATGTACAGACCAAGGTCGCTGCGCAGAGCTTGGGATGGGAACAACAGAATGCACTCGTCTGAAGGAAGTCTCGAGTCAGCAGTTTATTCAAGAAAGAACATGTAAACGCAGTGTCGTGTGCAAAGACACAAATATGGCTACATAACATTCAACGTGGTAATGCCAACTGAACAATGCATGTACGTATTCAGGGAGAACTCACTACACGCCCCCTTGAGCGAAGCAATATGTAATAGGCAAGAAAAGAGAGAACGCAGAGTTCAGTTTCGTCAGAGCAGAACAGGGCGTAACCAATGCAGCGCCAAAGTCCTACAGTCCAATTAATTGCAGCATACAATTCCAAAAAACACAATGCAAGTATAGTAAAAAACTCAAGCAGACCATCAGGAAGAGAAAAACGAGAATTAAAAGAAATAAATGTTGCGCCAGGGTGCTGTCCAGTAGCACAGGCGCAATGGACGACAATCCAGTTAATCCATGAATGTATAGGCAGCATATGTGGCCACGGCTTCCAACAAGCAATCGTTTTCAGGGCCACTAAAAGTCTCAGCCATCCAATTGAGTAAAGAAAAGGAACATACGTGTTCTCCAACCAACGGAGCCTCTAGCACAATCAGAGGGCACCCGGAATGTTCCTCCAAATAGCTCATGGACAAGAAGTCGTAGGCTGCCGCTGAGATGTCCCAATTACCCAGGATACCATGCGCCGCTCCACACGCCATGATCCGGACACCAGAACAGGACAACTCGTGAGACACTAAGGGCCGCATCAGTCGATCGAAATCCGGCACCGGAGACACCATGTTGGTCAAGCACAAATCCAGAGGCCATTCAAAGGGACAATCCAGGCAGTGTAATACAGGTTGTACGCAGGTGAAGTAGGAATACCTGAAGGATAATCCATAAGCCAGGCTCAAAGTCGCCAATGGCAAAGTACCATAGAAGTCAAGCATCCTATCACGAAGAAGATGCAGACGGGACAGGTGCTCGTGTGGCACAGAAGGAGCAGCCATTCCGTAGTATGAAAAGTAAAAGCAGCACACCTGCCACCAGCGCCAGAAGCAGCGGAACACCTCCAAAGATGCTCGAGAACAGTGAATGAACAAATGCCGGAATTACACCAAAAATTGTTTGGAAAGAGGTCACGAGACCCGAGCCCCACATGTCAGAAAAAATTGAGCCAGGCCGGTCGTGGACGAGGCATTGATAATACTTTGGATCAAAGAGCCGAAATGCAGGGGGAGGTCAGTATTCAGAGGCGCCTGTTCCTCAGTGCGCGTAGTAGCAACGTGAAGGACAAATATTTCACGAGAGGAAGTCAAAGGCACCTCTTTGTGGGACAATGGCGCTCTATTCTGCTCAACTTGTTGGACTCTGCTTTCAAGGTTGGAATCGAAGGCCAGATGGAAACATCCCGCCGCCCATGCGGGGGTGGAAAAAGAACAGTATTGCAGCAGACAACTTCATGCGAGACAGTTATGTACGGGAGTACCACTCACATCCCGCAGCAAACTTCATTAATCATTATTGAATGAATACCGTTTGCAAGCACAGTGAAAGAAGGTGTAATCACAGGCACTGGGATACCTCGTAGGACGCACGCCAAAATCGGGGCTTGTACATTGCATGCGCCGTGTACTTGCATGTGCCTATTGTCTCATGTATGAATCCTAGAAGTGAGAGTGCTAGAGCTAATATCTATAACGGCTTAGGCCTTCTCCATGTTTGCTTGGTCAATAGCTCTCAGTCTGGAAGCCGCCTCACTGTGCGACAACTTGCAGACCTCGTTGTAAATAGCATACGCGCACCTTTTGGTTCTGCCACCCACGGGACCATTCACAATATCATTCCATTCGGTATGCACATTGATGGAGTGGGTGGACTTCCTGATCCTGTAGATGTGCTCTGTGTCAGCTGGTGGACAGAGTGGGATGTGTGTCCCATCAATGCAGCCAATATAATGGGGGAAGAAATTCCTGAAGGAACGGGACAGGCAACTCTGGGATACACCACCCACCGCAGCTGTCACCACCTGAGAAATGCCGGATGCCAGCAGATGTGGGCTGCAGAGCACCTGCACATGTGGGGGTATGGCGTGCGCCCTTCTTATTGGCTGGTCCAGGAGTGGGTGCGGGTCCCTGATTGAGTCCATGATGGTTTCGGGGTGTAGCCTGTACCTCTCATGTATCTCTGCATCAGTCAGCTGGAATAGTGTGATGCGCTGTCTGTGGATGCGTTCCTTCCGTCGCCAAACCCTCAGTCCTGCTGCCTGTAGACGTAGGCGCATTGCAATGACGTACATAGCTGCCAGGGTGTCCACGCTGTTGCATTTTGGGATTGCTTAGCTGCACTGTTGTTGGTTACCACCTGCTTTCAATCCGTGTTAATTACCGACTCTTATTTACCGATTTTCTTGGATTTCTTAATTACCGAGTGCTCCTACATGTCATTTTCACTTTTTACCACTTCATATTTACCACTTCATATTTACCGATTCGTTAATTATGTATTCGGTAAATATGAATCGGTATTTACCGCCTCATATTTACCGAAAAGTGGTTTTTGGACTCCTACATCTCACTTGTCTGAATACCGGTCGGTAACGGCATATTTACCGAAAATCGGCCGTTACCGACCGGTATTTCGCTACCTACATGAGGGCCGTAATGTGGTATTTCTCAAGTGCCTGCCCACCGTAGCTTCTTGGCCCTAAAGAAAATTACTATTAACACAGACTAGGGTATGTTAATTTAAGCGTGGATTAAAAAAACACAAGGTTTATAATTGTTTCTTAAACAAAACAAGTGAAGTTCGTGAGCAAAATCTTGTATGAAGAAGGTGCCACTCCTCAGCCACTACGATAGAGATGGCCCCTCACCAAAGGTGGTTGTGCATGTTTCTGAATATCAAGCAGAAATGTGCCATAGGACCATGAAGCTGGATGGCATGGGATGGAGGTGAGGGCGGGAGGCAGAGGGTTTGGAGGGGTGGATTCTGTGTGAATAAAAATTTGGAGGCTAAACAAGAAGGCAAATTCATGTGAAACCCTTTATGCAGAACAACTAAAGGACTTAAAGTGAGTTCTCTGCTCAACCGGCAGCCAAAGAAGCTGAATGAGGATGGGGGAATGTAATCCTTGGTGGTACTTTTTGTAGTCAGACGAGCACGAGCTGCAGCATTTCGAAGCAGTTGGAGTCTCCGGAGTAGTTTTTTTCTGTAAAACTATATAACAGACGTTCGCATGGTCCAAACACCAAAGATTGACCGATGGGGGGTACTGAGGTAAGACAGCTGTGTGTAGAACTTGTGAGTATAGTGAGTGATAAGATTCTGTCGAGCTCTAATGATAGCCTCACAGATTGCATCGCTCATGACGTTTAATAACATTACTGATGACATCACTTATAACATCTCAAATGGCATCACATATGGCTACATTGGGCATGGTGGGGGCACAAGTCCTAGTTAACTCCGTGAGCTATAATTGGTACATTTCTGTGCTTTCTTTCATTTAAAATGTTATCTTGTTTTAACTGGCATTTTTACATAACTATGACATCACTGTAACCTTTGTTTTTTTCAGAAACAGTGACAGAAACGATCCACACCACATTTGCTGCTGTTATTGATTTAGTTCAATATCCCCATATGGGGGGACGCAACTCATTTGGACTCAGAAGCGCCTGTGAGAGTTTCCATGTCCAATCAATCTGCACCAAACTTTACAAAATAAAAGTTTGTCTACTAGTTGACTGGTCCTATATGTGGCAGGTTCTCAGGGGAGTTGGGGTGGGAGATTGATTTCTAAAATGTGTGCAGCTGCTTTATACAGCCCCTATAGCCAGAATCAGAAGGATGGCGTCTGGACAGCTCACCCTTTGTCGAGGCACCCGCCTGGGGTGCCTGCTCTCCCCTCTACCATTTGCAATGGTTATGGAGCCTCTGGCTGTGTGCCTACGGGATGTGCTGGATCCCTTTGGTATAAAACTAGGGGAGATCAATCAGGAAGTTTCCCTATATGCAGACAATACGCTGGTCTATTTAACACACCCAGAGACCTCTATACCTTTGCTCCTAACGGAGCTGCGGACTTTTGGTGACATCTCGGGACTTCACATCAACCCTGGGAAGTCCAGGGTGATCCCCATGGGTAGACTGGTCATGGTTCCAATATCGGGGCTGCCGCACACGGGCTTCCATGGGTAGAAGAGGGGGTGCGATACCTTGGGATTTGATTGGCGAATACAGCTTCTACCTACTTGGATCTTAATATTGGATGGGTGATTGAAGGGCTGCGAATTGATGCATTTCTTGAAGGATCTGCCATTATCGCTCATGGGGCGTATTACAATTATTAAAATGATTGTTCTACCCAGCTGCCTATATCCTATGCAACACTCGCTTTATATAATTATGCGACACTACTTCCACACACTAGAAAGTTAAATGGTAGACCTCCTATGGGGTAAGAAATGTAGAAGGGTGGGTCTAACAACGCTACAGAGAATGTGGGCTAGTGGAGTACTGGAGGTGCCTCACTTAGAATTTTACTACATGGCATCTCAGTTGCAGCATGTGGTCCACTGGATGGACAGCGAGGATAACTCGGAGAAATGGTTAGTGGTGGGGACGTACGGAGACCGTTCGCTGGCAGAGATACTGATGCTGGGATGGGGAACCCCCAGGGAAACCCCGTATATTGTGCGACTAGTGGCCACAGCCTGGGAGAAAACGGTGCACCGGGTGAACCTCCTACATCTAACATATTGAAGGTCATGTTGTACATGACGCAGGGTAGGCAACAGATTTATCATCTTTATAGAGCACTGAGAGATGACCTGCCGTGAGATGCCATCGGAATTCTGCAAAAATGGGATACCCTGCTTGATGACCCCCTGACAGAGGGTGAATGGAGGATGGTCTCTGAGGGGGTACAAAAGGTTAACACCAACACACAGTTTAAGCTCCTTCAATACAATCTAGTGCATCAAGTATATCTCACCCCACGCACACTACACATAATTTACCCGTCTTGTAGGGATGAAAGTACTAGATGTAACCGACAGGGGGCGGATTTCCTCCATATGGTGTGGTCCTGTTCGCTACTGCTCTCTTACTGAGAGGAAGTACTTACACGTCTAAAGGGGGCCACACGCTGGAGCATTCCTAGAGATATTAAGCAAGTCTTATTTGGATTGTAACCCATGCCAAAGCACACAAAACTACGTAGGCAGGTTTGTTCTCCTGGAGATTGCCTTGGCTAGGAGGCATGTCTTTATAACATGGATGTGCCCTCGGCCCCCGCAGCCCGAGGGCTGGATTAGAGATATGTGCAAATGGGCGACTGCGGAGTCAGTGCAAATTAAATTTGTGCGAAAGGATGATAAAGTTGGGGACGATCTCGTGGCATGGGCCTCTATGATGGCAGACTTAAAAGAAGAACCAACCTCTGGGACCCAGGTAACCTCGGTGGGAGAAGCCTCCCAAAGCAGAGAACAAGGGGGGAATACTGCCTAGACCATGTCTGATACTCCAGTTACTAGATATAGTATTGTATTTTTCATGTAACCATGTATTCTGACACTGATGAATGGGTAAGGGGAGCGTGGAGGGAGGGTGGGGTGTTGGTTTAATGGGACATTTTCTTTGTGCTATGATAGAAAGGATTGTGTGGGTCAGAAAAAGGTCAATATGTGGATACAAAAGTAAACGAGGCCTATGCAAACGGATGTAATGCTTTTATTTACAAATGCCAATAAAACTTTATGAGAAAACAACATTTTGTCTATTTTGATTTTTTATGGAAGGCTTTGCACTGACACATCACGTAAGAGCCAAAACCAAGGGGGTGGGGTCCTCCAAATCATAGTTTTCCCATTGTGTTTTCCATAGGAAAGTTTGCTCTCAGATTTAAAAAATATGGCTGAACGGAATGACACCAAATTTGGCACAAAGACAATACTTTACTCCGAAAGCGTGTGTTTACATTTTATTTGCCGTAAATCCGTTAAGTAGTTTTCAAGAGATTTTCATTTAAAAAGGTGCTTAGGTTGATCATGAAGAAGTTAATCTCCTAGAATTTGGGAGATATTAGGAAGGTTGGTGTCCAGATATGCTCCGATGGGCCAATTTAAATTAAACTAGTCAATCCTGATTAGCTGGACACAACATGAACAATATCTTGCAGCAGCTATTAAGGACTCAGGGACATGATCCCTGTGGTGTGAAAATGAATTAAAAAATATATATACAATGGGGCAGATTGAGCACACCCTGGCCACCAGGAGCATGTGGGGTGGGAGCCCAAAGAAACCCCACCTCACCTTGATTGACTGGCTACAACATGAGCAATATATTATCAGTCAAACAATCAGGATTTATAAAGCGTGGCTAAACACCCGATAGGGTATCCAAGCGCTTACAGGTTCGAGGTTTATTTGAACAGCCAGATCTTGAGGGCCATTCAGAATTCTGGAATTAAGGTGATGGATCGGAGGTGCATGGGGAGACTGTTTCAGGTCCTTGCTGTGATGTGGGAGAAGCGTCTTTCCCTTCTGCTTCAGTAGTTGTGGGGAGTATGAGCAAGTGAAAGGGAGGTAGAGCATAGTCTTCTCAATGGTTGGTGGAAGTTCAGGTGGTGGTTAATGTAGGCAGGTGCTTGGTTGTGTAGAGCCTGGTGTGCGTAGGGTCATTAGCTTCAATTGGCATCTCTTCTGTATGGGGAGCCATTGTAATTGCATGAGGTGAGGTGTGATGTGGATTCACTGGGGAATGCTGAGGAAGAGTCTGGCTGTGGTGTTCTGTATGGTATGAAGTCTCTGTAGGAGGTGTGTGGCTATTCCTATGCAGAGGGTGTTGCCGTAGTCCAGTTGTCTGGTGATGAGGGCTTGTGTCACCATGCATGTCGTGTGTAGGGGTAGCCACTTGAAAATCTTACATAGCACATGCAGAGTGAGGAAGCAAGCGGAGGAGAAGGCATTGATCTGTGATTTCATGGTTAGCTTGTTGTTAATGATTATTCTGAGGTTTCTGTCGTGGTTGAAGGGAGAGGGCGAGGGTCCTAGGTCTGAGGGTCACCAGGAGTCATTCCACATGTTGCTGCTGTTGCCAAAAATCAGTACTTCTCTCTTTTCTGTGTTCAGTTGCAGTCCCTTGTTCTTGATCCATCTGCAATGTTTGTCATGCATCTGTGAAAGTTGGTTCTGGTGGTGGTGGGGTTGTCGGTGAGTGAGAGGATGAGTTGGGTGTCACCTGCATGGGAAAGTATGTTGAGACGGTGGGTTCTGACGATGTTGGCCAGCGGGGTCATACATGCATTCAAGAGCATGGGGCTGAGGGATGAGCCCTGAGAGACACGGCAGGTGATCTCCTTGGCTTCAGAGGTGAAAGGTGGGAGGTGAATCCTCTGGGTTCTTCCATGAGGAAGGTGATCCATCTGAGCGCGTCCCCTTGGATGCCGATGTGGTGGAGTCTTTCGATTAGCATGTGATGGGATTTGGTGTCTAAGGATGCCAAGAGGTCAAGGTGGATAAAAGCTGCTGTTTCTCTTTAGTCGAGGAGGGTTCGGATCTGGTCGGTGGCTGTGATCAGGGCAGTTTCGGTGCTGTGATTGCTGCTGAAGCCAGATTGGGAGACATGGAGTAGCTGGTTCTGCTCCAGGTGTGTCATAAATTGATTGCTGATGATCTTTTCCACTACCTTCACTGGGAATGAGAGCAGAGAGATTGGCCGGTAGTTTTTGAGTTTTCGAGGTTGAAGATGTGGTTCGAGCATGGGTCTGTGGGTGCTCCAGAGTGGATAGATTTCATGGTGGAGGTGGTGTCCTGGGTGGAGAGGATGTCCCAGGTGGTCAGTGTGTGGTTTGTGTTGGTTACAGTGGTGGCGTATCTGTCGAGGAAGTCTGTAGGTGTGGGTTTGAAGTTTCTGTGTATGGTTGCGATCTTGTCGTGGAGAAGTGGGCGAGGTTGTCGCACAGCTCCTCTGAGAGTGTGATATTTTCTTCGCTAGCAGCCGGGTTGGAGAATTCCTTAATTATGTTGAAAAGTTTCTTGGTGTTGTTGGTCCTGGTTTTGATGCATGCAGCAAGGGCTGTCTTCTTTGTTGCCCTCAGCAAGTTGTGGTAGAGTTTGAGGGAGGTCTTGAAGGCTGCCATGTTGGTGATGTCCTTATTGGTTTACCATCTCCTCTCCAACTGTTTGCTGTCTTTTTTCGATGTTCTGAGTTCTAGAGTGTACCAGCTGGCCTTTTTGGAGGATTTTCACTGGATGTTACTCTCAATGGGGATGATGCTGTCTGCACAATTGGTGATCCAGGCGTTGAAGTTTTTCACTCTCTGTTTAAGGTAGCAGAGTTGGAGGTCTTGAGGGTGTTTACCCAGCTGGTCTCTGACATTTTGTTCCACCTCTGGTGGGGGCGTTGGTTATCTTGAGGGTGGTGGTGTGGGGTCTGAAGATGCTGAAGTGGATAATGGAGTGATCGGTCCATGTGAGTTCTGTGACATGACTGTATTTTACTCCGTTGCTGGAGGTCAAAATTGGGTTCTTCGCGCGTCCTGTTGTGTGTGTAGGGTGGTGGAAGATCTGGGTCAATCTGAGGCTGCTCATACTGTCGAGGAGGTGGTCTGTATTTTTGTCATTGAGAGCATCGATGTGGAAATTTAGGTTATAAAGGAACATGTAGTCCTTGGAGTTTAAGGCTAGGGGTGCAATGTAATCTACAATGGTATTGCAGAAGCTGGAGCGTGGGCCTCGGGAACGGTATGCGAGGGTGCCTCTAATGGTTGTCTTGTCGTCCGTGTGGAGCTTGAAGTTGAGATATTCCATGGGGATGGTGGTGGTACACCGTATGGTTTCTTTGTGGATGATGGCTGTTACTTCTCCCGGCTTGTTGATGCGGTCCTGTTGAGTGATTTTATATCTGCCGGGGATCGCTGTGGAAATGTTTGGGGCAGATGTGGGGTTGAGCCAGGTCTCAGGGAGGAAGAACATGTCGGTGTGAGGATGGTGATGAGGTCTTAAAATTCTGTGGAATGCTTGCATAGTGAGCGTGTGTTGTGAAGGGCGCATGCTAGTTGGTGTTTTTGTTCAGGTGGTGTCTGTGATGTGTTCAGGGTGGGGCTGGTTGGTGGGCTGGTGTGTCTGCAGTGGCAGGTGACATGACAGAGGGTACAGGGGAAAGGGCCTACCGTGGAGCATGGGTCGACGCAGTGGCAGTGGTTATTGCGGCGTTCAGGTCTAGGGTGTAGAGCTCCGCCATGGTGTATCTTCGGGGGGAGGGAGGCCCAGAGGTCGTGATGCTGGGAGCATTCCAGTCATGGTGGAGCAGAGGCGTGCTTGCCTTTGGGGTGTCTTCGGCTTTCCAGCTGTGCCCTTGCAGAGCACCTCCGCTGCACGGTCGCCCTGCGGCCTGCATTAAGTAGGTCCTGGGGTGGCTTCGGTTGGCAGGAAGAACATTGAGTGGGAAAACCCCATCGGGAAAACCCAGGCAGCTGTGGTGTCACTGGAGCAGTCTGGAACAAGCAGGAACTGAAGGCCACAGGCAAGTGGCAAGCTAGATGTCCAGGTGCCTACTCTTATGGCAACCATTCCAGAACTCTGAGGCATAGTACCCTTTGAGATACATTGTAGTGAAAGCCAGGATCTGAGGGTCACAAAAAAGAGCACATATAAAGGGTGATAACAGATTTTAGTCACAATATAAATCATCTGTTGTTAGTATTAAACTCATTTCAGGAATTCTGGTGAGTTCTCAGGTGATTTTATCCCATGAAAAAAGCTGACCCTCTGCTCTGCTAGGATTTGATGAATTATGTTTGAGATTTTCTCATAGAAGTTATGGAAGGCACTCCATAAGCTAAAATGAGAGCATATTTTTAAATAAATTCACACATTCTTCCTCAACAATGTGAGAATAAGTCTGATAGTCTGAGTTAAACATTTACGTACAACCCCAACAACTGTGTGCCAGTTTATTCCTCTGTGTACTACTGCAGCTACACCAAAGTGTTCTACTGAGCAACTGGTGAGGTCACCTATTAGGTATGTTTTACATTACATGTCTATTTTGGGGCAGTTTGAAATAGCTGTTTTCTTCAAAGCACGGCTAACAATGAGCACCAACTTGAATTAGGGCGTTTAAGTTTGATTTACCTTTCATGAATAATTTGTTGATAAAAATGAATGGACAATGGTGATGGTCAGTGGATTTGTATGATTCTGTGGCTGCAATGTTTACTGAATAACAGTGGGTTTACTGCATTTGTAACATACCTTTCATATTTGATTAACAACATTATTTCTCATTAGAATGCCTAAAAATAATAGTGCCAAGACCATTTTGTATATTTTACATTTTTTGCCATACAATTTAGATAACCTTGTTGCTCAATTTTGTCATCCAAGGCACATAATCCTAGCAGGCCAGAAAATGGTAACGCTCTGCAGAGTATTTTGGGGGCTGTCATTAGGATGATGACACATTGTACTGTGAACCATTTCATATTTTCCTTATTTCACATTTCCCTGGCAAATATGGGTTTTCATACCACTGTATTTGTACAATAAAAATCACCCAAATACGTAATGTATATATGTGCACATTTGACACACAAAGCAAAGTGTCGTCACTGGAACGTAGGCCCTATTTCAATAAAACGAGGAGTAAGATAGGATTGTGCTAACACTCTCAGTGAACCTATTTCAAATTAACTATGCTAATTAGTCTCAACTACTGCCCAAGCCTTCCCACTCCAGAGACATAGAGGTATCAGATAATACATTTCACCTAGGAACATATTTTCTCACTTCCAAACAGTGCAAGCAGCTTGGTTGCAAAATAACTTTTGTGAGCTTCCCCAAAAATGTACAATGGGTTTACAGCCCGCCCACTGCTTACCATTGGTTGGCTTTATTGTCACTCTCATTTGCTTGCTTCGAATTCAATGGCTTGTCTTCCACTTCTTGTGTTTGTCTCTGCCCTGGAGCATATCTTCCATAAATGCCAACATCTCAGAAGAGGAAAGTGGGAGAATAAAAAAAGCAATTGGGAGAATGTATTTCCCCTATTTTCTATTGATGCAGAGGCAGTTTCAGGTAGAAGAAAGCCATAATAAAGCCATTTTTGACATAGTAAATCGCGAGTCTCCCAACTGCATCAGGTCTATTGGAATGTATGAGCTTCTTTAACATCCTTTTGATTGGCTGACATGTATCCTTCCACTGCTCACCTTTAGGGAACTCCTGTTTTTTTGGTTAAGCACTTAATGGAAGTGCATGTCTTTTCCAGCTCTCTCCCTTGTGTGCCTCTCCCTTGCTACATATCTGACCCCTGCCCTCCATGTTGCTCTCTCCCTCCTGTGCTGCTCTCTCTTTCTCACACCACAGCCAAATTCCTTTGCCCCCCACACTTTGTGCTGCTTTCTCTCTTGTGTGGTTCCCTCTCCCCATGTTGCTTTCCCTGTATGCTGCCTTTCCCCTCCTCTCCTCACCCAACTTTATTTTTATTGTATCCATTCACCCACATTTTGTTGCTTTACCACCACTTGCTTCCCAGACATCTCCTCTATTTTTCCGTGGTTCAATTTGATTTTAATTTATTTGGTTTGGGGAGAGTGTTGAAGAAAATAACTGCCGGTTCAGCTGCCATGCAAAAAAGTGATTTTGTGCCTCTGCATTTTTGAAAATTATTTTTTGGTAAATAAAAAAAGTATTGGCATGGCCAATAGGTATCGCCTTTGGGACCTTCTAAGTGTTTAGCCAGAGGTATTAGCTTAGCCATTGTGTTCAAGCTATGTTGTAGAACATTGTGGCTGCTGTGCAGCATGTTGAAAGGTTAGAATAAAAAAGTCTTATAAGCATTTTTGTTACCTTATATATAACCAAGAGGACATTATGTACAACCTTATTAAAAATAAAATTAACATAAAAAATGATTTCTAGTTTTGTGATTACTGTTCCACCACTTTGGCAGCAAAATTAAGATTTATTTTTATAGTGTGTTTAAAGTGGCAGATGAGGTGTTATTATAATGTAGCACACATTTTTAAATAGGGAAGCGTGTTTTAATGAAAAAGCAAATATATAACTATTAAAATCCAAAGAAAAATGGGATAGTGTGTATAATATCGGCAACTGTGTTTCTTAGAAGGGCTGGTACATAGTAAGTACCTTTTTACAAATGTTTAGTAACACTAAAACAATCGCATAGGGAAAACAGAGAAGCACAAAATCCATCAGTACTTCAACAGTTGTTGTAAAACAGACAACAATGAGTTGTAATTTTTTTTAAATAATTTGTGTGCCGATTACTGCAATGGCAATACAATTATTTATAACATAGGGCCTTTTTAGGTGCTTTGAATGTTTCATCCTTGTAGCCGAGGCTTTAATTGTGCTGAAAAATCAGGGGGGAATAGAGGGGTCTCTCAAAGGGACGTGGCCAATGTAATTCAGGACCTGGCTTGAAAATATTGGGGGAAAAAATTGTGCTTGTTTAGCATAGTGTGCCGCCTGACTGGTATTTTGCGGCTTCTGTCATTGCATCCAGGTATATAATACAACGAGTATCATTACACTTACAACAAGCCTGGACTATTGGTTTTGTCAATGACTGGTAGGTGAATACGATAAAAAGAAGCAACAACTGTGGCTTTGTTGTATATATAGAACATTGACAATGTTTCCGTTCTAAAATGATGAGTGTGAAAGAACTATAACCAGTGTCTTTGAAGTTATACTAAAGGCAGTGCAGAGTTAAGATTTTCTTTCCACCGAGGGTGAGGGCAAAATTGGAGAAGTTTTAACTGTAAAACGCGTGAGTCGGGGAGGGATTAATGCAAAGTGGCAGGCAAGGAGAAGCACATACAAGCAAGAAATACTAGGGCCACAAAAAGTTACAGAGCAGAAGGCTATATGGGTATGGGGGGGAGCAAAAACAGATGGGAAACATTAAACTGGAGCGCTGGTGCAGAGAAGCACATAAAGTAAGATGAAGGAAAGCATAGAAGGAAGGCCACTTTAAAACACGCAATATCCTCTTGGCATATGAGGTAAACATAGATCATTTAACTGGCACACATGTAAAGCGCTCCAATACCTTTGAGTCGGGTAGAAGTTGCACTATTTAAATTAGTGCAAAAATAAATGTAATCATAAACATGTTTATCTTTGATACATACATGGAATGGGGGGCAGCAAACTTGAGATGCTGGGGTCCTGTGGAGGTCAGGGTGTCCTGTGCTTTCCGATAACTGTGGAAGGCAGCAGCCAAGCTCAAATCCCTGTGTGGTGCTTGCGGAGCAGTAGCAGCAGCAGGTAAAACTCTGGTCTGCAGCTCGTTGTCCCAGTCGCAACCATGCACACAGCCCCATGCCCAGGCTCCAGCAGCAGGAAGACACCAGTGCCGTAAAAAAACAGAAGGCAAACAGTAAAGTGGAGCGCTGGGGTGCAGAGAAGCACATGGTGCTTCAAAGTAACACGGAGAGCGTGATTAAGGTAACACGTTATCTCCCTCCCAAAACATGAATCTGAATTTAGGTAATGTAATCAGTGCGCATGTAAACCGCTTCAATACCTTAACAATTAAGAACTGATGGTTCTGAAGAAGCAAGTGGAAGTGTTGGGGGGAAGGCAAGGGGAGATTAAGGAACTGGCTCTGGAGGTAGCGCCGTGCCCCCACGAGTGGCGAGGAAACGGTGTAAAGACCAAGCACTCATCCGCTTTCAAAACAACTATCTGCAAATGCCAAACCTTCGGCGACCCCTACCTTTTGGCTCTTTAGGAAAAATAGAAATCCCATAACCGTGGCATACAGCAACCTTGAAGCCGTGGACTTGCATATGTTTTTATCCGACTGATCAGTGCCAAAACATAGCATGAAGAGCTGACAACTTTTGAAGCGGGAAAGCTGGTTCAAATCTCAGCATCGACTCTCCCGTGCCTACAAACATGCCCATCTGAAACATAAATAAAACCATGTCATGGCGTCAGTGTCCTTCAGGGGCTGCGGAGCACCACACAAAAGAAATGTATCCATTTGTGATCACTAAACATAATGAAGGCATCAGTGGCCTTCCGGGGCTGAGGAGCACCAGAAACAAGCCCGATAGTTGTGTGCGCGCGCGCTAAAATAAAATTTGTAAAAAAGCACGCTACAGCTTGCTGCAGTATAGAGAGGCGGGGGGGAGTGGAGGCCAGCAGAGTGACGCAATCTGTGGTGGGGGAGGGGGAGGGAATTGAAGCGCAAGAAAGCAAGGCGGAGAGAGGCCCGCAAGGCTTAATGAGCCTTGACAGAAACCCACCCTGTGGCTGCACGCGTGCAGGCGCTCGTGAACGCAAGTTTGAGGCCATCAAAAGCATCTGGTAGCACTTTGAGAAGCCCCTTACTAAATGTCTCGCAGAGCAGCGCATGCGCTGGCTCAGCGAGACCTAAAAAATGGTGCCACCATCATTTTGTAGGGTGTGTGCATTCACGGAGAAGCAGCACATGCAGACGCTTATAAAATGACCCAGGCACAATTAGAGACTGTGCCATTGCATCCTTAATTTTCCTTTTTAGGTCACGCCTAGACAACGCTTGCGCTGTGTCTTCGAGACATGTGGTAAACACTTTGTGGGCTTACAGCCCGCCCATTGCTTTTCATTTGTTTCTTCGAGTAGCCTTTTAAAAGCTTTGCTTCCAAGTGATTAATCTTTCCTATTTGTCACTCCTTTTCATTGGTTGTGGCCCCATTACTTGAAGCCTTACACTTCCATTTTAGCAACTGGTTTAGGAACTTCTATTTTCTTTGTCTTAGAGGGCCCTCTTCCATACCAATGCCATAGGTACTAGGGGTACCAATTACTAGAGACGTACAGGGGTTGCTGAAGTTGTGACAATCGTGGTACAGTTTTAGTAAAGAGATCTGGCACTGGGACCCAGTTAGCAGGGACCCAGTGCACTTCCAATTCAAAATCACATCACACACCGGGCAAAAAGTGGGGTCTAACCATGTCAAATGAGGCACATTCTTACATAGAGTATGCCTGAGACTGCAAATTAGTTCTCCATGGTCACGAGGCCATATGTGAATATCAAAAGATTTGGGTTCGACATCCACTGCTATGTAGCTTTTCACCATATGGTGTGTATAGTTTGCCCCTCGGTAAATCCTATCTTTAAGTAGCATAAATTCTCTTCCTTTGTTACTTGAGAAGGGATCAACAGAGAGCATGCTGTGGGATAGCTTTTCAAGGATCGCATCAGTCCTCGTGTCAAAAGCCACTCTATAGTGCTTGGTGGAAATACGCAATGATGCCCAAATGGTAGCCTTTCAGATCTTATTTGTGATAGCTTCAGTGAAGACTGCTTTGTATTTTGTGGAAATTATTTTTATGTCTTGAGCACCAGTCTCCTAAGTCTCCTAAGCAGAAACGTAGCATAATGCTGTGCCTTTAACAGCCGGTCTGGAAACATTGTTTCGATAATATCCTCACTGCGATAGTGGCCAATAGCAACAAAACACTTGCAGTATTTTCTCAGAGGGCTTTTGCAGGTGCAAGTGGAGGATTTTACGGATGTTTGCATGGCACGCTTCTGCAGTGTAAATTTGAGGTATAGAAAGAACACTAAAAATTATGCTCCTTGGGTGAGTTGGAATGGTAAAATTACCTTTGAGAATTGGCCTCAAAGGCAGTCCTATGGCAGACTGAGTGATGCCAGTCGGCAAGGAAGACCGGAACCTTATTGCAGTGGTAAAGGCCACTAAAACAATCACTGGGAAAGTTAACTGCTCATACTTTATCTATGCTGGGAGAGAAACTCAATTATTATTGGTGACACAGTTTGACAGCATAATTTAGATATCACCTTGAAAGTATACAAAACATTCTTTTATATATGTTCAAGATGACAGTCTCATTGTGTGATGAAAACTGCTGAATCATTGATTGATATGTCACACAAATTCCATATTGAAAGGATAGCTAACAGTGTTTTCTATACTTTTAACTTTGTGTCACTATTCTCTTTGTTAATGCTGGTGCATTTTAAAAAGCATTAGGCATTGGCAAAATCACTAGTGGCTGCCTTCATGGAGTGAGAAAGGGGACCCGGGTGATGGAGTAAAGACTGAATAAATGTTCACAAAGAGGCACATGAAAGTGAAATGGGACAACATACAGCACACCACCAAGATGGCCATCTGTCACCTGGTGAGCGTGGAGGAGTACCTGGGGGGGGGGGGGGGGGAGTGAAAGGGGAGCGACCGGTTGTCTGAGGGGAAAGCAAGGGAAAGAACACAGTCTGCAGTAAAGTAATGAGCAAATTAAAGTTAAAAAAAAGTTGTTGCAGTGGAAGGAAACACCTAATAATCGAGGCAAAACAAGCTATGCTCAAGGGATGGGATAGCTGCAGAATGGGGAAGAAAGCCATCCAGTAAAGATCAGGGAATTGAGATAGACAAGAATACCATCCAATCATGAGCAAGGAATGACATAAAGTCTACATTTTGTAATTTTGTGTACAGTGCTGTCTGACACAGATAGCTGATGCTGTCTGAGGTGAGATCAAAAGAAGTGTGTAGATCGTGAGAACGGGTATTACAGCGCATTCTGATGGGTAATTCTTGTTTTGCCTAATCTTCTCTTTCCTCACCTAAGTCGTTACTGCATGAGATGCTGCTGCATCCCCAGATGGGCGCTGTGCTGTCAATCTTGCCTTTTAGTTTTAAGTGGCCCTGCTGTGGCATCCCTATAATAGTGCTTTCTCCATTTTGTATCATCTATGTGATTCGCAAAGTAAAAACCATGTCCATGGATAATGGAAGAAATACAAGTATTGGTAGATTGTAATTACTGGGAAGAGGAAAAGCAGGATTCAACATGATGAAAATTACTAACACGTAATTTGTTTTACTAAGCATACTTTATTCTAGTCCCGGTCCTTACAGCATGAGGACATACCAAAGTACCACTGAGATATCATTCAGTGAGGAAACAACAGAAAACTGAACCAATCTCTGCACCGCCACAATGTGTTAATCTGCATAGAATCAGGTCATAGATAAATGTAAGAGCCCACAGACACCCTGCCCAAAAGATGAATAATGGTTGAAAGAAAATTCAGAACACATACTTTGATCATTAGAATTAGGACAACCCAAAGTCCGACCTCAGGGCTTGGCTGAGACTAAGGTCAGCAATAGCTCCCCTCTTTCCCTGCCTTGCAAATTCAGAGAAGGCAGCTCCTGATCACTTTGAGGTAAGAGCCTGCTTAATCTGAAAGGTTGTACTGAATAACTCCTCTGAGTGTTGCCATCGGAGGTATTATTCTGTACATTGCTCATTTGTTTCTAGAACGGCCTTTCATCCAGATAAGCGAGTTTCAACAGCAGTTGCATTTAGACATCTGACATGTTTCTCTCATGCTGGTGCTCTATCCTGCACCACTCCATTCTATGCCATTTCACTCTACTCTGAAACAATCTACTATACGCCACTGCACTCTATGCCACTTTGTGCCACTCCAATCTATGCCACTGCCCTCTACGACACTCTACTCCTAACCGCTGCACTCTACGCCAATGCGCTCTACACAACTGCACTCTGTCACTGTACTCTATGCCACTGCACTCTACTCTACACCTCTGCAATCTGACACTCTACTATGCAATACTGCACTCTCTGCCACTGGATTCTACTCCACTCTACTTTGCACTACTCCACTCTACACCACTGCACTCCATTCTACTCTGCACCACTCTATTATGCGCTACTCTGTACCACTGCACTATATGCCACTCAACTGTACTGTGTGCCACTACCCTCTGTATGACAGGGTGACCTGTTCTCAGGACACCCCCGCGCCGCACGGCCACCAGCTGCTGTGTGTGCCCCGCCTCGCTGCTGCCTCGTAGAACCTGCCTCGGATTTGCGTACATTTGCATATACTGTTCTAACCATTCTTCCCTTCTGTTAATCCTGCTTTCTGGTAATCTTTGTGGTTCCCGTTTTTATTCATTGCACTTGTAATTATCTGGACTGTGTTGTATTGTCTGTGCCCCCCTGTGCCTGCCCGCTCCGCTCCCCGCTTCCCGCCGCCGTGCTAGCGGCCACGCCCCCTTTTCGTTCTGTACCCTCCCCGCTTCCGCCTCCCAGCTGCTCCTCACTCCCTCCCACTTCGCCATAAATGGCGACCACGCAGACGCGCAGCGGTCACGCGCAGCGGGAGCGCCGATTGTGCGCCGAAGGCGTGCCAAAGGCAAGCCCGTCCGCGCCTGGGCCGCGCCCAGCGCCAGGACCCCTGGCCCCCACCGACGCAAGACGACCCGACAGACCTACGACGCCGTCGCCCTCAACGCACTCAATACCGGCCGGAACCCCGCCTGCTGCCAAGCCGCCCCGAAACGCTTCCACGGACCCTTCACCTGCACAACCTGCAAGCTCACCTGCCTCCAAACATGCACCGCGCCCGCCAAGCCAAACCCCAGCTGCGACCTCAAGTGCATCCTGCTCAACACCCGCTCCGTCCACAGACACGCCGTCGAACTCTGGAACCTGCTCGACACAACATCACCAGACGTCGCGTTCCTCACTGAAACATGGATGAACGCCTCCTCAGCCCCCGACATCGCCATCGCCATCCCGGATGGATACAAGATCATCAGGAGGGACCGCGTCAACCAGGCTGGGGGAGGCATCGCCATCGTCCACAAGAACACCATCCGCATCACGACCGACGCCGACGACACCTACACCGCCGCCGAACACCTCCACTTCCAGATTCACACCGACCCAAAGACGACCCTCAGAGGCACCCTCATCTACAGACCCCCGGGACCACGCACACAATTCAGCGAAGACATCACAGACTTCATCAGCCCACACGCCCTCCCCTCCGCCAACTACATCCTCCTAGGGGACCTCAACTTCCACCTGGAGAACAACAAGGACCGCAACACCGTCACCCTGCTGGACAACCTTGCCAACCTCGGACTCAAGCAACTGGTCAACACCCCCACCCACTACGCCGGCCACACGCTTGACCCCGTCTTCTCAGCCAGCAAGCACATCGCCTTCAGCCACTCCACCGGACTTCACTGGACCGACCACAGCTGCATCCACTTCAGCTTCAGAAAAACCACTACCCACCACCACCCGCAACAGGTTCCTCACAGAAGCTGGAGCAAGATCACCGCCGACCAGCTCACCACCTCCCTCAGCCAGAACCCTCCTGCCAGCACACCGGACCCCAACGAAGCAGCCCGCAACTTCACGCAGTGGCTGACCGCCTGCGCTGACGACCTCGCACCACTGAAGAACCCTCCCAGCAAACCCAGAAGCAAGAAGGCCCCCTGGTTCACCGACGAACTCAAGGACTCCAAGAAAACCTGCCGCACCCTCGAGAAAGCCTGGCTCCGCGACCGGACCACTGACAACATGACCGCCCTCAAACACGTGACCCGCAAGCACAACCAGCTCATCCGCACCACCAAGAAGAAATCACTGAGGGATCGACTGGACAACAACGCCCACGACAGCAAGGAACTCTTCAGCATCGTCAAGGAGTTCTCCAACCCCAGCACCGGCAACAACGACATCACCCCGTCACAAGATCTCTGCGACTCCCTCGCCTCATTCTTCCACCGCAAGATTGCCGACATCCACAACAGCTTCGGCGCACCTTCCTCGCACCCAACCGTCGAACCAACGCACCCCACCGCCACCCTCCGCACCTGGACCGCAGTGACCACCGAAGACACAGCCCGCACGATGAACACCATCCACTCCGGATCTCCGACTGACCCCTGCCCCCACCACGTCTTCAACAAGGCCGACTCCACCATCGCACCCCAACTCCGAGACGTCATCAACACCTCCTTCGACACCGCCACCTTCCCGGAGAGCTGGAAGCATGCCGAGCTCAGTGCCCTACTGAAGAAACCAACAGCGGACCCCACCGACCTCAAAAACTTCCGCCCCATCTCGCTCCTCCCTTTTCCTGCCAAAGTCATCGAGAAGATCGCCAACAGACAGCTTGCCGCCTTCCTCGAGACAAATGGATCCCTCGACCCCTCGCAGTCCGGCTTCAGAGCCAACCACAGCACCGAGACCGCCCTCATCGCAGCCACCGACGACATCCGAGCCCTTCTCGGCAACGGGGAAACAGCAGCACTCATCCTCCTGGACCTCTCCGCCGCGTTCGACACTGTCTGCCACCGCACCCTAGTCCAACGCCTCAGTAACACCGGCATCCAAGAGAAGGCACTGAAGTGGATCATCTCGTTCCTCGCTGGAAGAACACAGAGAGTCCGCCTCCCCCCGTTTCGTTCCGAGGCCACCGAAGTCATCTGCGGCGTCCCGCAAGGATCATCACTCAGCCCCACCCTCTTCAACGTCTACATGAGACCTCTCGCACCCATCGCACGCCAACACAACCTCAACATCATCTCCTACGCCGACGACACCCAGCTGATCCTCTCCCTAACCAGAGACCCCGACACCGCCAGAACCAGCTTCCACGAAGGGATGAAAACCGTCGCCGAGTGGATGAAGAACAGACGCTTGAAACTGAACTCAGACAAGACGGAAGTCCTCATCCTCGGACCATCACCCTCGGCCTGGGACGACTCTTGGTGGCCCCCAGCCCTGGGCACCGCCCCCAAGCCGACAGACCACGCACGCAACCTGGGCTTCATCCTGGACTCCTCCCTCTCGATGACCAGACAAGTCAACGCCGTCTCCTCTTCATGCTTTCACACCCTCCGCATGCTCCGCAAGATCTTCCGATGGATCCCGATCGAAACCAGGAAGACGGTCACCCAGGCCCTCGTCACCAGCCGGCTGGACTACGGAAACACCCTCTACGCCGGAACCACAGCCAAGCTACAGAAAAGACTACAACGCATCCAGAACGCCTCCGCCCGACTCATCCTGGACATCCCTCGACGCAGCCACATCTCCGGCCACCTGAGGAACCTGCACTGGCTCCCCGTCAACAAGAGGATCACGTTCAGGCTCCTCACCCACGCACACAAGTCTCTCCACAACCTGGGCCCCAAGTACCTCAACGACCGCCTGACCTTCCACACGCCCACCCGCCAGCTACGATCCGCTAGCCTCGCCCTCGCCGCCGTACCACGCATCCGAAGAACCACCGCCGGAGGCAGATCCTTCTCCTACCTGGCGGCCAAGACATGGAACTCCCTCCCCATCCACCTTCGGCTGACCCAGGACCACCTCGCATTCAGGAGACAACTCAAGACCTGGCTGTTCGAGCAGTAGCGCCCCCCTTCCCCCAAGCGCCTTGAGACCCTCCGGGTGAGTAGCGCGCTATACAAGTGTTATGATTGATTGATTGTATCACTCAACTCAATGCCACTTCACTCTATATCACTCAACTCTACTCTACACCACTGCATTCCATAACAATGCATTATACGGTGCTGAATTCAATGTCACTGCACTCAATGCTACTATACTCTGCAACACTCTACACCAATGCACTCTACACAAGTCCACTCTACTCTATGCCACTCCAGTGTATGCCACTCTGAGTGACTCCACACTATGCCACTCCAATACAAGACACTTTTACTGCACTCTACAATACTCTACTCCACTCTTCGCCATATGCCACTCTACGCCACTCTCCTCTGTGCCACTAACTTTAAGAATGCTGAACAGCAGCCACGCTGGTGAACAACGTGGCTAAAACACAGTGGCAAAGCCAATATCTCTTGCATAGGCAAGACCTATTGGCTTTGCCAATGCTCGTTTTTGCTGATGCTGTAGCGCATCGCCACAAAGCATTTGCAAGCAAGTAGGATTTGAGGGCGAGACCTTTTGGCTTTGCCAAAGCTTGTTTTTAAATTCCTTTTCCAAATCAGCATTCTTGCCTCCCTCACAAATCCGCATTTCCAGATGTTTAGTTTAAGTAGGTCAAGAAAAGTAAACCGGAATTATAGCTGAGATAAGGCATTTGGCTGGTAATCGAAGGCCCGGGAAAGGAGTATGTGTTCTCTGGTGAGAAAGAGCATGTGGCAGAACTAGGCACTGGCCTGACGGGGATTGTCCTGCGTCCCCCTAAACGCAACATTTTCTTAGCCATCACCAAACAAATGAGGCCCTTCGCTTCACCTTCCTGGGGCATAAACTGCCCTTTGTCACCCGACCTTGGTGCTGCCAGACCCGTCCCAGGCTGGCACGCTCCATCGCCTGTTCTCCCACTGATCGAATAGCTGTCAGTCTCGATATAATGGGAGTGGATACGTTTTTAATTGAGGCCGCATAATTAAAGCGTCAAGCAGAGCAAGAGAGTAGAGTGCCTGTGGCTGGCAGCTGCTGTCTGGAGTCTCCCTCGCTATTATGCCCACTAGAGTGCCATTCAGTGACCTGGCACAGAACATGATGATGGCAAAAACTAACATGAACAAAGATTGATCAGGCGGCTGCATACATGTAGCTTCTGTGTACGTGTGTAGCATGTCGATCACAGGTTTCAGTCCCTGCAGGTGGCTCAAGTCGGCCTTTTATTTCTGCGGAGGTTGGTAAGAATAAAATGAATACATATTGCTAAAGTGGGAGGTGACATGTTGTTAAAGTGCGGAGAGGCAGACCAGCTAAGGCGGGCTCTGCTCATTAAGACTGGTTGGAGGTGGGGCTGCAGTGCTTTAATGGCAAGTCATTGGTCACAGAGATACTGAAATCAAGAACACATGGGGCATGTGGACCCTCAATGACCCTTTAAATATTCTCCTAATCAGCTTCCTTGCCCCAGTCCTCAGTTCGTGAAATGAGCCCCCCTAGACGGCAAGGCACCCCGCTGCCGAACTTTCCTCTAAATTACTATCTGCTTAGCCCTGCACCCCAAGCGATATTTCATCCCAATATGCCTCCTGTTTTGTCTTTCTTTTGACAAACACCATTTCAGCTGATCCTCAAACTCTGCATTACATATAGTGCCGGGTGTGGTTTTGATAAGTTGCGGCCGGCCTCAAGCATGAATGGAAACCTTAACCCTTGTGAGGCCCGAAAGAGTGCAAAGGCAAGAATGGAAGAAGCCGCTATTCAACTGAGTGGAGTTCTATGCCCTAGTTCCTTAGCATATGCAGGTCTTGCCCTGTTGAAAATTAGACCATAGTGTGCCCTGTCCAGGTGAAGAAGGAGTTCTACCAATACTGGTGACTATTGAACAACCATCCCCTTGCTTGGGCCTGGGCTGATCAAAAGGATGATAGTTACTGGGCATGGAGCCAAACCTTTAACTCCAGAGAAGTATGAATGAATTGGTGTAAGGAGCTGGCTCTGTATATGCTACACCAAAGTAAGGATTAGTGTGCACAGAGTCCAGTGGATCCCCAAAGGTAGGCAGAGGTAAATGCAGATAATACCTTACGCTCTGTTTTTGGGAGGGTCGGCGAGCAGTAAGGCTTTATCCGGGGGAGGTGTTAATCAAGAAATGATGTCACACACTCAAAGATTGAACTCAGGCCAATTTGTTGGTATAAAAATATTATCTTGTTATTTTATTTCTAGAACCAAGCCAGGCCTGGTACAAGTAAGTGAAATAATACTTTGCAGGTATAATGCAGTTGAATGCAATTGGGTTGTTTACTGGTAAGTCAACAGTCAAAATTACTTTCACTTACTTTGGAGATTACATTGTATGTTACTTTTAAGATTACGTTTTAAGTTACTTTTTCTACTCAGTGTGATATGCCTAGATATCAAACTGGGACATTTCCTAGAGAAAAGGTAAGTAAATCAGTTTTAATACATTTGCTGTTTCTTTAGGTTTCCATACAAACCAACTCCACACAAAAGATTTTTCACAGAAAAGCAGTCAATGCAATCCTATGGCAGAAAACAGTGTTATCGGTTTACGGGTAAGTACTTTGTTTTCAGAGTTGGTTTTCTGAGGTTAGAAGCAGGGTTCCCCCAGGGTCAAGGATGCACTCTCAGCAGCATTACGGTGGCCGGTTGCAGAGTGTTGACGCCCAGTGTTATTCAATGCAGGTTAGGGAGCCTCCGATTGGTAGCTGCTCACAAGCAGGCCAAGCAGGCCACAAGGTTGTGGGAGCAAAGCTCCTGCTGTTAGGGTCAGGGCAAAGGGCGATCCGGTTTAGCACACAAGGTGCACCCACAGGTGCACAGGAGCAGCCGGGTGCAGGGTGCGGTTTTGCCGTCGGGTGCCCTGTTGCTTTCAATTGGGATTCTCCGGTTGCAACAAACACTACATGCTCAGGGAACGAAGATCTTCTGGAGGTGAACATCCATTGGAGAGGTAAGTTGGGATGTCTTGGAATGCCGAGACATCATCGGTTGGGCCACCCAAGGCCGTGGGACGTCGGGTGCAGGGGTGTCTTTTGGCATTGGGTAACTCTTACCGGCTCCGTTTGCAGTTGGGGGATCCTCCAGAAAGTGGCTGCAGGCATCGGTTGGAGACTCAAGACAGGTCAGGGATTACCAGATCCCAGATCAGGATTGCTGGGGAGACCTCCTTGTGGTGCTGGACCACTCGAACTCAGGCCATGGGCGTTGGGTGCAGAGTGGTGCAGACTCGTGGATTTGGACAGAGTCAGATTCTGTGGGTTAGCAAATCGGGAGCTAACTGGAGACAAAGTCTGGTTTGGAAAGACTGGGCATGTCCTCTGGGTTCTTGAGGGCTGCTGGCTGCAGGACACACCGGGATTTCAATGTAGCAGGTCAAGGTCGGAACAGGCCGGTAGAGCTGGAGCCAAGTGAGTTGGTGTCGTCCTCTTCTTCTTCAGCACGGCTCTTCAGTCCTTCTTCTTCTTCTTTCTTCTTGTCTGAGGAGGCAAGGTTCCTGAATGCTAATTTTAGGTTCGTTACAGGTAGGTACAGGTCGGTACCAATGGGTCCCTTCCTTTGGGGGGATACACCCCCTATTATGCCACTCTCCAGTGGGGGAGGGTCCACCCATCTGCAAGATGGCTGGGACTGAGAGTTGTGCTTCACCTCGCCTCCCCCACCTGAGGGGTGGGGTTGGCAAAGGTGGGCACACATCTCCTCCTATCTTGGTTTTCCTGCTGATTCTCCCACCCAAAGTGGGGGTCAGAACTGGTGGGGGCTAGTTCCTGGGAGCAGCAAATGGCTGGGGTAGCTCACAAAGGCAGCAAGCCTTTAAAGCTTTCCCTTCGTGGACCCAGCCCATCCTTGGGGAGGAGGCTTGGCACTTTGTCCCAGAATGTGCTTTGTTTCAGGACCCTGAGAGCTGTAGGCTCTTGACACAGGGGTCCAGAAACATGTCTGGTTGTGGCAGCTGGAGAGCAGCCACTCAGACAGGATACAAGACTTAGGTTGTTTTTCAGGTGGCATCTCTAAGATGCCCTCTGAGAGCATTTTTCATTAAATCCCAAACTGGCATGTGTGGGTTTAATGTGCTGAGAAGTTTAATACCAAACTTCCCAGTTTTCCGTAAAGCCATTATGGTGCTGTGGAATTCGTAATGACAAACTCTCAGACCATGTACTCTTTATGGCATTACTGCACTTACAATGTCTAAGAATGGACTTAGACACTGCAGGGGTACAGGGCTCATGCACCTGTACCCTCACCACTGGCATAGTGCACTCAACTAGAGGGGTGGCATACCTATACCTGGGCAGTGGTTTGTATGCATGGCATACAGGGATGTGTGCCATGTTGACTCTTCACTTTGTTCTGCATTAAAACACGCTTCCTGCAATGGCAGTGTGTGTGTGTATATAAAGGTACAGGGCCTCTAAGGGTGGCACAATAAGTGCTGCAGCCCATAGAGGTCTTCCTTGGTAACAGTGCTCTTGGGATCTGTGGTGCCTTTTACAAGGGACTTACATGTGGCCAGAGAGTTGCCAATTGGGTTTTGCAACAGTACAGTTTAGTGAAAGAACACAGGCCCTGGGTACCTGGTTGGCAGGAACCTAGGGCACACTCAGTCAAGTACATCAACATTAGGCAAAAAGTGGGGGGCAACCATGCAAAAAGGGGCACTTTCCTACACTTGGGTTCCAGAGTTATAATTGAAAGTTCACATGGAGACGTCTGCTCTCAGTTGTTGTGGAGTGGAGTTCCTCTGGCCTTTGAGGAATTAACCTAGAAAGAAGTATCTACAGCATGATCTCTTCTACAAATGGTGGCAGTCCAATCATTATTCTGAGTAAGAAGGGAGCAAGGAGAAACTCATCAGACGAGTAAGTAGGGAAAGTGTCCGTATGAGGTCCATGAATCCCTTTCTCTATCAGTTGCTGATGATGAATGACCAGGATTTTGATGGCAGGGATCACTCATGGACAATTACCTTTCTTTATCACCGTGACTACTGGATAAGAAACACCAGAACAGAGTTAATTATCTAAAAGGACCAACAAATGTTTGTATTAATTCTCTGTCCAAATAGTTCTTGTATTCACCAGACTGAAAATGGAGCAGTATTTCATTTGATTTGAATGCACCTCAGGCTTTCACATTTTTGCTCTACTATGCTACATTTGGCAATATGTACTCTAAAACTAGAATTATACAAAGAACAGTGGTGGCCGGCTTGGAACAGGGGTGGTGGGGGCGGAGAGAGTGTAAGAGGGTGTAAAAAATAAAGAAAAATTAATTTACCTTATTGCCACATCTCTCCTCTTTCTCTCCTCCGCGTCTAGCTGGAACAGGAAGCACCCAGGCTCCCCTACGCCAATCACAATTCTGCAGGGCAGCATTGTGATTGGTCTAAGCACCGTGGTTCAGCACTCAGCCAGGGACTGGGAGCCTGGGCATGTTCTCCACACAGGCTGAAATACAGCTTGGGTGGAGAAAATGCAAGGTTTGGCTGGCCCAAGACGGCTGGCCAAACATTCATGTGCACTTACATAGTGCCCACCACTCCTCTCCCTGTTCTGAGAGCAGAGTAGCTCTGCCCCACAAAGCTGCTGCAGCAGGAAAAAATAAAATGATGATAACGAGTTATTATCATTTTTTTCCCCCCTTATTTACACTGCTGAAAAGCAGTGGGGCAACGCTCCTCTGCCATAGCGGAGGAGCCGCCACTGGCAGAAAAGGCTGCAACAACCCTGTGACAAGGGTAACAATCAAGTGGTAAAGTAGCCCATAATTGTTGGGAGAAGTGTTGATCTCCTTCAAAGTACGGGAGGTGTATTTTACCTATTCTGATCTGGAGTTACCTCAGTATTTCTGTATCCTCTCCCTCCAGGGCTGGAGTCACTTTATCCAGTCTAAGGTCAGTTCGGAGTATTCAGACAAAAGCTCGCCTCTTATGGTGGGGCTTTTGTTCATCAAGGGTGTTAAATATCTCTCTTTTGAAGGCTGATGAGGGACAACTGGAAAGTTGTATTCTTAATTCCATACCGGATGCTATTAGGAACCATTACTATGTGAAAGTGGCCTCAACTGATGGTTCAAGAATCCCTGTTAAGCCCAAACGTAACGCTTGTTATGTCACCTCTTGTATGTTTTAAATACTTTCATCCGGTGGTTCAGTTGGCTGAAGTGGCTATCTCCTTTTTGACTTCTGAAAGGGCATAAAAGTGACAAATTTGTCTGAGACCGGTTTGGACTAGTCACTTGTCTAGTAATAGTGGCCTGGGCAGTGAACTCAGCTCCGTTCACGTAGTTTGCGGAGTTTTCTGCACTCCGCGCTCTGCGGAGCTCGCGGAGTGCAGAAAATATCTGCTTCGCCTAGTACAGCAGAGATTTTTCCCCACTTGCGAATGGTAGGTTTGCAAGCATGAGGTGCCACTCAGGTAGAATTTTTACCCAAGCGCCAGGAAGACCAGCGCAAAAGGCAGTTCGCACTGCACTCCGCCACTTGCGGAACTCCGCTGAGGTTTTTTGTCACTTCGCAGAGTTCTGCCTAGCAAAACTCTGTGAACTACGCCCAGGCCTGAGTAATACTGGATGTAGCTGGCTTGGGTGGGCCCTGGCTTCCTTGTCCTATTATCTTAAAAACAGTAGAAAAAATCTGTTTTGATTCCTCTGGGCCTGGTAGCTTTGAATGAAGAGGATATAGGGAGCTTGAGAGGTTCTCTTTGGCAGCTTGTAAAGAGATTGCCCACATCAGTCTAGAACTGCCCCTGGGGTTTTCAATTGGTTAATTAGATGCTCCAATATGGGGTTGAAGATATACAAGTCCTTACATTTTCTGATACATCACCTGCAGAGACTTCCCTGCGGCACACACATAATTTTGAGGATTAACAGTTGTGGTATATCTGCTCATGAATGGGAGCTAATGCCTTGACTATTTTATGGTACTCTAATCACTGTTCACTAATCATAGGATGTGGACTCTTAATTTTTTTTGTAACTCTAATTCAAGTTCACTTACCCAGGTCCTTATGAACCACCCTCCCAATTATTGTGGAAAAATTGTCACTGGCCTGATGGTTGTGTAGTTTACACCAGAGGCAGTCTTTTGGGGCCAAGCCCTAGTGAACCCGTCGTAGTAGTTGGAAAGTTTGTGGAAAAATAGACAGTGAGGTGCGTGCCTGACTAAATGGGGTGGCTCACATCCTTAAGGAAGTACTAGTATGAGGATGTTCAATTAGAGTGATGAGATTATGAGAAAGTAAAGTAGACATTCAGCTTCAACTGCCAACAGGAGTAACAAAATAGGGTGCGTATTTAACACTAGAGGTGTGTGAAATTATAATTATAGTAGTGCAAAATTATGCCTGAGAGACATTTTTCACACCTACATGGGTGGTGAAAAATGTGCCATGCCAATGTTACTGATGATGTTTTGTACATAAAACATGCCAACTTCAGTTCCAGCCAAATTCCAGCAATTTCCTCCTGGTGAAATCTTTTTCCAGTCCAGTAAGTGGGAGAGAGTGAGCATGATTTGATATCCCTAACATGATTTCCAGTTGCTGGGAGGTCATCCAGAGAGATTTTTCTAACGTGGGCAGTCATGGAAGGTCACGACCGTTCACGGTCAGAAGGTTGCAACTTAAGTAGAAAATCTACTCAAGCTGCAGCAGAATCAACTTGAGTTGCTGTTCTGGTGCTCTAGTGCACCGCACGATACCATTTGTACTAATTTTTCAGAGTGTAATGCACTCCCGGTGCTAAATCACAGCACGAGCAGTGCTATGTGCAATATACTCCCATTGGTAGAACTCTGCAGAAACTTGCAGAGATTTTATGTAATTCCACGGAATTCCACTCACTGGTCCATCACTAGTGACATTTTACTCACAAGGCTGATCCTGCCAGTATGGGTGTGTCAACTCAATGAAGCCTTTTCACCAGCCAAACAGGTCTAATCTAAATTTTGCACAGCCTATTTTTTTTATGTTTGAAAAGCTTTATTCAAGAAGAAATAAATACATAGACATCAGCCGCAATATAAGAGAAAGATAAATGGAATGAAATGGCATTGAACAAGCTAATATCATTAAAAGACAGACAAAAGCATTTTATAGAGTTTTAAGGAAAAATGGGAAGGGAAGAAGGGGAAGGAGGAACAGGAAAATAAAAAGGGGAAAAGGGAAACGGCAAAAACATATATATAATAAAAGATCCTAAAACCTTGCTATAAGGAAGGAATGAAAGCTGTAGGCAATACAACAATCAAAATGTTACATAGCAAACCCAATAGTGTCATAAACAAGTCTGATATTATTAAAGTAGGAGAAGAAGGAGTAACTCCCTCAAGGTGGTTTGAAGTTTTCCGAAGTAATGGCGGGAACATTCCTCGGGACCATCCGATCTAAGTATGTAGTAAGAGGTAGCCAAAAAAGATCCCTATTATGTGTAGGATTATAGAAGGAAGCAAAAGCAGTATCTAGTCTGTGAAAGTGACACAAGGAATTCCACCAGTGACGGATGGAAAGGTTTGACAGGGTTTTCCAGTAAGAGGAAATGTGTTGAAAGTTATTATTATTATTATTATTATTATAGTTGCTTGTAAAGCGCTACTGACACCCTACGGGTAACCTGGCGCTATGTTAGAGTGTGTGTTGAGAGAACAAGAAGACTATCAGCGTAGACTTAACGGGAAAACTGGGAAATGGCCCGGGGATATAGCCACGTTTTAATTCTCTTTCTGAACTGCGTCAGATTGTCTATTTGTCTAATATCCAGTGGCAGTGTATTCCAGAGTCGAGGAGCTGCTATACAGAAGGCACGACCTCCTGACTTAACTTTCCTAGCTCTCCGCACCCTCACAAGATTAGATGAGGAAGAACGAAGCGGCCGACACGGAGTGTACCAGCTAACACTTTCCTGCAGAGATGTAGGCCCCTGTCTGTGTAAGGCCTTGAACAGTAGGCAAAGGGCTTTAAATTGAATTCTCTGGGGAACTGGCAGCCAGTATAACTCCAAAAGGGCTTGCAGAGTAGAGGAGCGACGTGGTCGTCCCAAGATTATCTTTGCCGCCATATTCTGTATTCTCTGCAACCTCTCGATCAGATACTGTGGTGAATTCAAAAGCAGAGCATTACAGTAATCTAATCTGCCCAGAATGGTACTTCGGGCTATCAGCACCCTTGCTTCCGATGGAAATAATGGGAATATTTTCCGAAATGCTCTTAGCAAACTGAAACAGCTCCCGACTATCTTGTTAACATGCTTCTCCAGTGTTAGTTTATTATCAAACATTACACCCAGATTACGTACAGCAAGGTTTGGTGTCACTGGTACACTGTCCGTACTCGGCCAAAAATTAGGTGGGAACGGATGGGGAACTCGTCCTGTAGCGCAATATAAAATCTCAGTTTTATCACAATTAAATTGGAGTGAGTTCTCCCTAAGCCAAGTTGCTATGTCCTGCAGGCATGCATGGAAATCTGTCACAGGAACCGAATGCTCGCCTTCTAAAGACAGGATAAGCTGAGTGTCATCAGCATAGTTGACTAGATTGACACCGTGAGCTCTGATAATTGAAGGTAGGGGGCTCATATATATATTAAAAAGGATGGGGCTTATTGCCGATCCCTGTGGAACCCCTTGTGGTATGTTTGAAAGACTGGAGCGGAAGGGGGGGAGAACAATTGCTTGCTGTCTATCAGAAAGATAGGAGTGAAGCCATTTAAGGGCGGTTCCCCTTACTCCCACCTCCTCTAATCTGGACAGAAGGATCCCATGGTGCACCGTATCGAATGCGGCGGACAGGTCAAGAAGGATCAGAACTGCCGCCTGTCCCCTGTCCGCTCGCATTCGTAGATCGTCCATAACGGTCACCAGGGCTGTCTCCGTACCATGTCCTGGACGGAATCCAAATTGCATCTTATCCAGGACATTGTTACTTTCTAGGAACTGAGAGATAGTTTTGCTAACCACTCGTTCCAGAATTTTTACAGGAAATGGTAGTAAAGAAATTGGTCTATAGTTTTTCATGCAAGTTGGATCTAGTGTTGTCTTCTTTAGCAGTGGCGTTACTGATGCCTGCTTCCAGCATGAAGGTACTGAGCCCTCCATCAAGGACTGATTGCAGATTTGACGCAATACTGGAAAAAGCTCCATAGACAGTTCCTTCCAGATTTTATGTGGTAGGGGATCCAATGGTGATCCCGAGGAAATACTCATGGCCACTTTTTCAAAGTCCCCCGGAGAGATAGCATTAAACTGGTCCAGAGGATGTAATATCCTCCCTTCAGCATGGTTCCATATTCCCAGTTTCTTGGGTGAGTGTCGAGGAGCGAGATCATTAATGATGTTCTTTATTTTCTCCTCAAAAAAGGCGGCCAGTCCATCACACAATGTTTGGCTAGGCACAATGTCATTTTTAACACACTCAGGCTTAAGCAGGGTATCTACAATCCTGAAGACCTCCTTCGAGTTATGTTGTGCCTTCAGGATACAGTTGGCAAAGTACTCCGTCTTCGCTAACACAATTTCTTTTCTGTATCCTGCTAGGGCAGTTTTCCAGAGGGCCTTATCCCTCTCGGCATAATCTCTGCGCCATCTCCTTTCTGCTTGTTTGCAGCTAAGTTTCAGGGTTCTAAGATTATCTGTGAACCAGGGGGCAGACGGTCTACCAGTTTTTTTGTGAGTCCTTAATGGGGCTACCCGATCTAACTGCGAACTGATATTATTACAGTAAACTGTATAGTTCTCTTCCACTGTCTTATCAATATCATAAGTTACAGTTGGTGCGAGAACCGGAATGGTCTGTACTCTCTTAAGGAGGCCCTTCCAGTTCCTGCTTTGAAATACCCGATCATTCTTTTGGTGTAGTTTATTTAATCCCAAATTATACAACTGGAAAATGATCAGACAATGGTCAGACCAGCATACCGGTAGAACTTCAAGAGGTCCCATCAATTGTTCATTGGCGAACACCAGGTCCAGCATGTGTCCTCCTTTGTGGGTGGATTCCTTCACCCATTGCTGTAGATTAATAAATTCACAGGATTGAACAATATTATAGAAGGCTGTGTCCAATATCCCATTTGGCCATAGGTTAAAATCTCCTACAACTAACAGCCTTGAGTGACATAGAGCCAGGTTATTCAGGGTTTCAATGAAGCCTCGTTGAAATGTAAGGTCGGAGGCGAGAGCAAGCATGAGGTCAAAAAGACCTCGAGAACATAGAGGGAGATTTAAAGACTCAGATAAGCTGCCTAAAAAGAGAGTAGAAATTGAGTATGGAGAAGGGAGAGTGAAAATACGAGAGATATAGAGCCAGACAGAGTTCCAGAATTGAGAGACAGAGGGACATAAAAATAAGAGGTGAAAAAGATTAGCGTTGGGGGCAGAACAAGTCCAACAATTAGAATCAGAAGAGGAAGAAAAACGGGCTAGAGAGAGTGGAGAGAGATATAATCTATGGTATAAGTAGAATAAAGATTGAGTAAGAGAGGCCGAACGAGAAATTTTCAAAGATCTAGACCAAAGCTTATCCCACAAGGCGACGGACCAAGCGCAACCCAGGTCTTCCTCCCAAGCAAGTTCTAACTTAGTTTTAAGGCGCTCTGGATTAGGGGATGAAAAGAATTTATAAATGAGAGACGCCTTGGGTAAGGTTAAAAGAATTTTAAGAAGAGGTGCTTGGGAGAGCGAAGAAGGGGAGGGGGGAAGAGAGTAAAAAACATCAAGGATAAGCGTCATCAAGACAACAAACTTCTGCAAAAAGGAACGCGGACAGTGAAAGGACATCTGAAACTGGGGAAAAGAACATGGGGATGTTCCATCAAAAAACTGGTTCACCCAGATGATGCCCAGCGATCTCCAAGACTTCCAGAAGATGGGTCTATTCCTTATAAGAATAAGGGAGTTATGCCAGACAGTGGAATTCAAGAAGGACTCTCGAGTAATAGGCGTAGGGTTGAAAAGTGGTTTTAGAAGAGAAGAAGTATGGTTAAATAAGGGAAGTGCCAAGTGCGGAACCCTAGCAGAGAAGCGAATAACCTCCCCAAAAGAAAAGGGTAACAATAATATATGTTCGATGCAAAGCCAAAGAGGGGCAAAAGCAGAAGGGACAGAAGCAAGCCATCTAGATGCCTGGCGAAAGGAAAAAGATTTATGATACAGACGGAAGTCTGGAAAGTTGACCCCACCATTGGCCTTTGATTTACGGAGCGATGCCAAAGAGATTCTAGATCTTTTCTTGTTCCAAAGGAAACCAGACAAACAAGAATCGATACGTTTAAAGTAAATTGCGGGGATATGAACAGGTAGCATAGAAAGAACGTAGATTAAAATGGGAGCTATCATCATTTTGATGGAGTCTAATCTCCCCCACCAAGAAAGGAAAAGAGGATTCCAAGAAGAAAATAATCGTTCAATGCGGGACAAAACCGCTGACATATTAAGAGCAATTGAAGAAGAAATAGAGTTAGAAAACCATACTCCTAAATATTTAATTTTAGAGCCATTCCAAGCAAAGCCCGTGGGGGCAAAGGCATGAGGAGTGCAAAATTTCGTAAGGGGAAGAATTTCAGTTTTATCCGAATTGATTTTATAACCAGAAACCTGTGAGAAAGACTCGAATTCGGACAGTAATGGGGGAATGGATGTTTCTGGAGTGGAAATGAAAAGAAGAATATCATCTGCGTATGCAGAGAGTTTCAGTTGATTGTCACCATAAGGAAAACCAGTGATGGCATTATTGTTACGGATAGACGACAGAAAGGGCTCAAGGGCAAGAACAAAAAGCAAGGGAGATAAAGGGCAACCTTGACGAACCCCTCGCTGAAGAGGGAAATACGAAGAAACTTGACCATTGACCAGAACTGAAGCCTTAGGGGCAGAGTATAACAAAGAAATAAGAGAGATGAAGCGAGGACCGAAGCCATGCCAGCGCAATGAAGCAAATAGGAAAGACCAGTCAACTCTATCAAAGGCTTTCTCTGCGTCAACAGAGATTGCCGCTAAGGGAATAGAAAGAGATGGAACTTTATTTAGTACATTAAGGAAGAGACGAGAATTATCAGATGTCAACCGACCCTTCACAAAGCCACACTGCTCCTTACCGATGAGATGGGGCATTAAGGGATCTAGGCGTAGAGCCAATACTTTGGCAAACAGCTTATAATCAACATTCACTAAAGAAATCGGACGGTAGTTCTTACAGTATTTAGGGTCGCGACCGTCTTTAGGGATAAGGCAGATGGTAGCTTCTTGAAACGTACCTTCCGCTCTCCCCGATGAATGAAACGATTGAAAAAGAGACAGGAGTTTAGGAAGTAACAGGTCAGAAAAATGTAAATAAAATTCAACTGAAAAGCCATCAGGACCTGGAGTTTTACCCTTGGTAAGAATAGCCAACGCCGTGGAGAGCTCATGTAAAGAAAGGTCAACTTCCAGATCCGGGAAATGAAGATGAGACGTCAAGGGCTTAGGAAGTTTGTCTAGGTAAGCTTGGACAAGAGAGGGAGAGGGAGAAGACTCAGGTGTATAAAGGGTACGATAAAATAATTGAAATTGTTCAAGAATATCCTGAGCTTTATGCAATAAAGTATTATCAGAGGAGTAGATGGAGTCAATGGATGAACGTTCTTTGCGTGATTTGAGATAATTGGCTAAAAGCTTCCCAGCTTTGTTACGGCCACCATAAAACCGGGCAGTACTACGAAGAAGCATTGACGAGGCATTATCGGTAGTTGATTTGTTAAAATCTAGTTTGGCACGAATAAGTTCCGGAGGTACGGAATTCTTAGAGGAAGAATAGAACTGGCGCTCCAGAGACTTAATATGGGCTAATGTATCTCTCCGCTTCTGGAGAAAGCGTTTCTTTTTCTTGGAAATAAAATCAATAACAAATCCGCGAGCGGTGGCTTTAAAGGAGTCCCAGAGAAGATGGGGGGAAATATTAGAAACATCATTTAATAGAAAGAAATCAGTAGCAAAAGAGCGGAAGGAAGAGGAGAAAAAGGGATCAGTAAGTAGAGAGTTGTTAAAGCGCCAACGAGAGGATCTGGGAGGAGGGGAAAGAAGGTCAAGATCTGTTACAATAGGAGCATGGTCAGAGATAAGTATAGGTTCAATAGAAGACGACAGCAAATTTTGCGACAAGGAAAGAGAAAGAAAAATATAATCAAGACGAGAGAAAGAGGAGTGAGGAGGAGAGAAAAAGGAATAATCAAGAGTGTCAGGGTGCGAAAGCCTCCAAGAGTCAGTGAGAGATGCTTGAGAAATGGTGTCGAGAAATTGTTTGTGGGGTTTGTGAGGTATGAAACGAACACTTGACTTACGATCAATAAAGGGATCCACAATCTGGTTACAATCGCCACCTAGAATGAAGAGGTCATCTTTATATTGAAAACATTTGCTAGTAATTAAAGGCCAAAAAAGTAAATCAGGTTGCGTAGGGCCATAAACATTAAACACAGTTAAAGGGATAGAGTTAATTGACAATTTAGCTAGAATCCATCTACCATCAGAATCCGACTCTTGTGTTAAGACTTTACATACTAACTTTTTATGACATAAAATAACCACACCATTCTTCTTGTTGGTAGAAGGGGAAAATAGAACCGTACCCACCCATCCACGCTTTAATTTGAGAGACTCAGTCTCCGAAAGATGCGTCTCTTGTAAGAGAACTATGTCAGGATTATAAGTAGCAAGGTGGGAAAGAATTCTCTGGCGTTTGATAGGGTTAATAAAACCTTTCACATTCCAGGAAATTACTCTGAACTTAAACACTGAATAACATTATCAGGAACAATATCTACAGCAACGGGTAAAAAGTAAAACATTTGTAAAAGATAGAAATAGAAAAGAATAGATACAAGAAAAGAAAGCTCAAGCAAGGTAAGGGAAACGAAGAATAAAGAAAGTAAGAATAAAGAAGGGAAGAGAGGGGAAAGGTGAAGAGAAGAAGATACAAGAAGAGACAGTACAAATCCATAAAGGACGACTGAAAGTAACATACCTGAAGGGAACATGGAGAGGATATCGGGGCAGTGGATGACGCAACAAGACAAGCATGACCTCCCGAAACCAGGAGGACAGTCCGACCGCACCAGGACGAAATGGGAAACACAACTCACATGAGGGAAGAGGGGAATACTTTAGTCGATCTGGGTAAGGAAAACAAACACAAGAATAAAAAAAACGCTGATAAGAACAAGGGACACGTAAATAGATGTATAAACAATAAACAATGGAATGCAAACCGCCCAGAATTGTGGGCAATAATAAAAAATGGGAAAAACAAAGGTTGCGTAAAAGAGAGTAACCAGCAGGGTTAATCAGGGACATTGAGAGATAACATATCAAAACTCTTAAGAATAAAACAGAATGAGAAAAACCAACAGCATAACAGGCCATGGCAATGCAGAAACATTATCAGGAACAACCTGTAAGAAAAAAGGAGAGGGAGCATTCAGCCACTAGTAGAAGTGGAAGTATCCATGCCAACGTTGGACTGTATGTGAATAAAGTTTTTAAGCTCCGCAGGATCTTGAAAAGTCCAAGTCTTATTCTGATGAGTGACTTTGAAGGTACAAGGATGGAAAAGACCAAATCTGGCACCAAGAGAGCGCAAAGGTGTACGAAGGCTCAAAAACTCCTTTCTTCTTGCTGCGGTAGCATTGGAAACATCCTGAGCAAGGAAAACTCTCTGGCCCAACCAGGAAACTTGGCGCTTGGCTCTAGCCGCGGAGAGGACAAGGAGCAGGTCAGTGAACTTCAGAAAGAGAATGATAACACCTCGAGGTTTAGTTGCAGTTGATAGACGAGGACCAAGCCTGTGAGCCCTTTGAATGGTGAGAGAGGTGGTAGGAGGCATGTCCAGAAGTTTCGGGAGGAAAGAAGAGAAGAACGAGACGGGGTCATCGCTCTCCAAGGATTCCGGCAAACCATAAATGCGCAGGTTGTTCCTCCTATTCCGGTTTTCTAAATCCTCGGTATGTTGCTGAAGAGCAAGCACAGATTTCTCCAGCGAGGTGATACGCTGAGAGTGAGATTGAATCTCCGAAGTCTGAAGTTCCACCACCGACACTCTGCTCTCAATAGTTGACCATCTCTCTTCAAAAAGTTGCATCTTGTTATTGGTTTCCTCAACGAACGGACGTAAAGCCCGTATTTCCTCAAGTATTAACTCCATGGAGATAGGGGGTGACGGTTGATCCGGAGGAGGAGAGTCCTGTTTTAGTCGTTTGGTTGACGTAGCAGAAGAAGAGGACTTACTGGAGGTTGATTGTGACAAGGGAGGACGACTGGACGACGTTGCCGCCATTGGATCCGTAGGACTGTAAGAAGGATCAACTGATGAGGAGGAGGAAGGATGAGCCGCGGAAGAGCCCTTTGAAGGTACAAAAACAAACTTCGGATTGCGAAGCTTGCCCATAGGTGCGCTCCAAACAAATCCCCACAAGTATCGCACTTCAGGGGAGCGTGCAACGTCGTCACCAGAGTTTTAATAGGCACATTAACGTCTCACAACGATCCACCCAAAGACCCCACAGCCACCTCCACCTGCCACGAAGAAGGACCAAGGTCTCCGAAGGAGTTGACGTAGAAAAATAAAGTCGCAGAGAACAGCATCTGACAATAATCCTCAAACCGCAAGCAGACCAAGGAAAGAATAAGAACTGTGCATCCTTGTCAATAAAAAAAACAAAAAAAAAACACTGTGAAGGTTGACCATGAAGGGTTAAAATAAAAAATAAAAAGAAGAGAAAAAGTAAGGGATTATGCAGTGTCTACCATGGTCGCAATCCAAGATTCCATATTCATGAGGAGAAATACAGCTGCGTAGGAGTCATCGCGCCGAAAAACAAAATGGCGGCCGCTATGAGGCGCTCACAAAACGGCATAGAAACGAAGCATTGAAGAGTCCCTGCGCGCTCATTTTGGGCTCACCATGTGCAGTACATGCTCCGATTACAGGAGCCGGCGGAGAGCGTGTAGAAACATCGCGTAAATCAACGCGAGGCAGAAGAGGTCATCCCGATGCGGCGGAGCCCCGGACTCAGGCGGCCATCTTGAACGGCGTCCAAGCCACGCCCCTCCTTGCACAGCCTATTTAACACTCATCATTTCTTTAATAATAAGTGCACTTGTTATGTATCACCATTGTCTTTAACATACAGCCATGTTTCCTTTTCTTTGTGTGCTTTTAATGTATGTATTCTAGCTCCATTACATCCTCATACACATATCTATTATTACGTATGAAAACCACCATTACAGATTGCTGCATAATTCCAGACTTTATTGGGTCATAGCTTTACTTTCGGATCGTCCTCAAATTTCAACTCAAGATCCCACAAAAGATGCAGAACGTGGCCACCTGGCTCACAGCTAGTCAAGTGACCATTACACAGAAACACCATCTTTAAAGGATTGACATGGACAGCAATCTATGAAACACTTTATGCATCTAAGTCCTTCGAAGCACTGGTATAGTCTTCTGGGAAGAGCTAGTCTGCAACACTTTTGCCCCTTAGAGCAAAAGTAATAGTAAAAATCATATTGCCTGCATTAAGCAAACTTTTGGCTCAGTGAGACATAAAAAGAGAAAGTAATTTCAGAAGATGCATGTACATGATGCTTCTGCACTTTACCCTCCTTGTTCTATGAATAAAAGGAAGCAAATAATTGGAATGAGGAACACAAGAGGCATACTTACCTACCTGATGAACACAATTTACAGTGGACAGACTTCTATAGTTCCTTTATTCCTGAATAATGGTGACCCTCAGCAAAAGAAAGCAAACTTGAAAAACAATTCCACAGTTGGAGTGTTCTACATGCAATAACCCTGTTTGTAGAACATAACATAATATTTCACCTTTTTTACAAAAATAAACACAAAGGTGACCCCACACTAACCATATTAAAAATAAAACAAACTGCAAACTAAAACAGGAATATATATATATATATATATATATATATATATATATATATATATATATATATATATATATATATATATATATATATATATATATATATAATATTACGAAGAGCTCCTTCCAGAATGCTGGGACCCTGAGGGAGGTGGCGTAAACTCCGGTGGAGCGTGCCGGTACTAAATGTCAACTTGAAACCAAATAATGTCAATACGCTCTCAGAAAGGAGGCAGCACACAGGGAGAAGTTTTCCAAAACTTTACTCTACACAACGCGTTTCGGCGACAGCCTTGGTCACGTGTAGTGGTGCAAGACAATTACAGACCTTAAAAAAGTTTCACGATCTACTATGCTGCATAAACATAAACATAGGACACAGTTTGCTAATGCACCTCTGGCATCCATTTTGAAATGGTGCATATATGTATACATTCCTATTACTCTACAAAAGAAACATATGTCCATGGTAAACAAGACTGTGATTAATCTGTCCAACCGATCTCTAAGTGATGTGGACAAAAGAACTCTCTATTTAGGCCTCTCTTTCTGTCCAACTTCACTATTCAATTACACAGATACCAGGATAGATGTTTTCAAATTTGTAAGGAAACTAAAATTAAAAAAGTGGCACAAGTTGAAAAGACTAGAGCACAATCACACTAGAAACTACAACACTAGGACTGACAACAGCAACTTACAAGTTGGTGACGTAGACATGCTGATCACTGTAGCTCAATTGAATGATGAAAGTGACCTTGCAGCAAACATAGAAAATACTACAGATGATCCAGTCAGCACTACACAAATTCTAGAAAACATGCAAATACAAACAGGGGCTTCCGCTGGATCTGATTTTAAAGTCAAATCCTCATTCATACCATTGCTCCCGCATGATAATATAGACACTTTTCATGAGTGCACAGCCAAGGCATTAATGGATTTGAGACAAAAAAACAAGAAGCCTAGAAAAATCTCCCTGTGTGCTGCCTCCTTTCTGAGAGCGTATTGACATTATTTGGTTTCAAGTTGATATATATATATATATATATATATATATATTACCTACTGGCGGTCGCCAGTAGGTAGTTATAGTTAGGACCCTGTTTCCATAGGAAATCCGCAACATTCTATTTGGAATAACTTTGGCGCCGGTCGACGAATCCTCGCGGAATTTTCAAAATAGGTGGGGCGCTACGCTCCGCTCCTACCTTGAAAGTCTCGGGGGGATTCGTCAAGCAGGGGCCGAGAAAAAAGGGGGGTCCCAAAACGCGTTTTCCCCATGCATTTTTCCATAGGACCTTTAGACACAGCTACAGCCCGAACGGCTGAACAGAATTACTTGAAATTTGGCAGAGAGGTAGCCATAAGGTCAAGGAAGTGCCTTTTGCAGGTCTGGTGTAAATCTGTTCAGTATTTCCTGAGAAAATAGCATTTAAAAGCATATATATATGTGGGCGGAGCCTAACCACACATCTCATCCTGAGATCTGATTGGCTGTCAGCACTTCATCCAAGAAGTGTTGGCAGCCATCTTGGGACCAATATACATGATAGCACCTCATTAAAAAGCATTGCAGTTAATAGAAGGTTTTAAGACTTTAGTTACATTATAAATCATTTGTTGATGGTACCATACTCATTTTAGGAATTGTGGTATGTTCTAAGGTGATTTCACCATGTGAAAAAGCCTTCTGCTGGGATATCATGATTGAGAGAAAAATATTTTCTCATGCTTTTACCACAGAGGTTTGGAAGGTGATCTATAGGCTAAACTGAGAGCTTATTTTCTGTAAATTCACATTATCTTTCTCAGTCATGTGAGAATGAAGTCTGCCATTCTCAGTAAAACATGTACATCCAACAAGGGCAGAGACTGTCAGTTGATTCCTTTGTGTTCTACTGCAGCTTCCCAGAGTGTTCCAAAGAACTACTAGAGCGCTAACAGTCCTACTTATGATAAACGTATGGCACACCTGAAGCCATCTTGCTTGGATTAAAGTGGTAACTCTTAAAACATTTAATTTAAAAAGGAACAAAATGAGGGGGTTCATTTTTCCATAAAAAGTATGATTAGTGCTGCAGAAAGAAAAATTAGGGCACATTTTGAGTGACTTCTCAAATCCTCTTCTATTTCATTAAAAAATTCTGACATGCAGACTGAAACATGCACTTTCAATACCAGCAGCAGTTTTCCCTGGTGAGCAGTAGCTTTACTACAGTGATCTAATGAGCAAAAAGAGTGCTAACATTCTGAATTTATGGCAAATGTGTGACACATCTGAATGCCTTCTTGATGGAATCAAAGTAAAAAACTGAAAGTATTTCCTACTGAGGAGACTGCAGTAAATGAGGAAATTAGGAAACTTCATAACAAATAAGTCTCCCAAGATGGCCACCAGAGACAAAAGAGCCCAAATGTAGCCCAAATATCACCCAGATGTAGCCCAAGTATAGCCCAATGACAGAATGTCCCAGAATGTTCTTAAAAACAACTAGAGAGCTTACTGTCTTCATTATGACAAAAGTATAGCACACCTGAAGCCATCTTGATTGGAATAAACTGGTAACACTTAAAACATTTAATTTAAAAAGGAACACAATAAGGAGGTTCATTTTGCCATAGAAATTATGATTAATGCTGAAGAAAGAAAATGAGGGCACATTTTGAGTGACTTCTCAAATCCTCTTCTATTTCATTAAAAAATTCTGACATGCAGACTGAAACATGCACTTTTAATACCAGGAGCAGACTTCCATGGTGCAGTAGTTTTACTACAGTGATCTAATGAGCAACTAGAGTGCTAACATTCAGAATTTATGGCAAATGTGTGACATATCTGAATACCTTCATGATGGAATCAAAGTAAAAAACTGAAAGCATTTCCTACTGAGGAGACTGCAGTACATGAGGAAATTAGGAAACTTCATAACAAATAAATCTCCCAAGATGGCCACCGGAGACAAAAGAGCCCAAATGTAGCCCAAAATCACCCAGATGTAGCCCAAATATAGCCCAATGACAGAAGTGTGCAAAACACTTATTATTTTGTGTTTTTACAGTGTTATATAGTGCAGACTTGTCAGGTATTGGAGCGCTTTACATGAGCATTGGTTACATCACACAAGAACAAATTAATTTTGGTTGTAGACATGGGGAGACAAAGTGATTTGACCAGAATCACAGAATGTCGAGCTGAAGCAGAAACTTCAACCTGGTTCCCCAGTTGCAAAGTCTGCAGTTCTGGAAGTAACACCACATCCTCTCCCCTAAGTGCAACATTTAATCAAGTGGTCAACTGGATAAAAAAACATAAAGATAACAAATAATTTAAAAGTGCTTTGTCGCTATTTGAAAACTCAGAAAATATGTCCTTATTTTAGTCTTTTAGAGCACTAACCATAATTTTGATGCCAATAAGACCCTCTCATATATGTAATTTCTAAAGGAAATGCTCTAGGTATTACAGTTTTGATTACATCAAGATGATGTCAGGCGTTCCACACTTTTGTAATAAATATAGAATGTTAGCAATCTAGTTGTTCATTAGGATACTGTTGAGAGGCAGAGGCCAGGGGCACGGACTCTGAAAATTGAAGGCAGGTAGGAGGGTGCAAAGGCAACAATTTAACCACACTGAGCAGGCAGGAAGGGCCGTGGAAGCACAACAGACTATGGAGGGCAGTGGAAAGGGGGGCAGGGGCAACAAACCAACAATACAGGACTTGCAAGAGAGGCTGTTGGAGGGAAGATCTATTACGGGTCAAGGAAGCTAGGGGCGGTCCCCAGATCCCCGGGAGCCACCACAGAACTGAGCAGGAGAGTGAGTCAGGGACAAAAGGGGCACCTTAATTTGAGCCGGGGTGCCTAGGAACGCTTGCTCCAAAAATGAAGAAAACAGACATATGAGACATGGAATTGGAGGCAGAATACAATGGCAGTTTAATGAGAAGATGCAACTTCAAAGAAACCGCAGAATAGAGACATAAAGTACAAAATACAGAATCCAGATAATCATACAGCTGTCATAATATTCTCTGTATCTCAATTAATGTACTGACAGAGAGAGAGAGAAAACACATCTATAAATGCATCATGAGAAACAAGTTACACCAAGGAAAATGTTACCTAGGAACACTCACGTTTACTCTTAGAGCAAGCATTCCTGCAATTACAATACAAAATCTTTTAAATGCAAAAGTAAAGAGAACAATGGTTAAACATAACATGACATTTCATATAGGTAAAATAGAATAAGATACTTCAAGCAAAGCAGAGCAAGACATTTTAAGCAAAGGAAGACAAGAGCTCCCAGCTCTTGGGGAAAACCTGCACTGCCTGTTAACCTACATACAGACGGCGAGGTAGTCCGTCGATATCTGTGGGTGCTCCCTTTTTATATCATTTTGTGGGCTCCTTTGCACGCTACATCTACCTACGTATGCTACCCAAAAGCTTCGTCTGCAGATTTTACCAGACATTTCGTCATTTACCCACTTAATGCTGACAATGGACTGGGTGAAAAGGTCAGTCTCTCAGGCCAATCGCTTATCGTAAGTTCCATAGAGCAAGCAGAAAATAATGGGTATTGTACGGGAATTCAATATATTCATGTATAAAATCTCCTCAGTTCTCCTAACTTGACGCTCTGCGGTTGCCACTTCCTTAAAAGCGGGAAACCTGCCCAGGAAGCAAGTACCAGTCCAGGATGCAGCCTACTGTATGTCGACAGCTTCAGGGGGATGTTGAACTTTGATACCGAGCACGGAGCACTCGGGTAGGGTGGGGGCTACTAGTTTGGATCAGAAGGCCTCGCAGACCTGCCTTCAGACTGCTATACACTAAAATTGCAGAGCTATGGTCAATTTAACAAAGAGGCCTACATATTGAACAGAAGGGCCTACACAGGGGTTTTATGCTGGCTGAGTGGTAAGGATGTCTCAGGATAATTATATAGCAACACAGGACCCGCTGGTCAATTTAATACGGCCTACAAATGCAGCTGGCAGGGCAAGGACAAGGGTCTCATACTTCAGGTGTGGACAGAACGGGCCAGGGGCCCCCTGTGATACAAAATCTACCCTCCTTCAAGGCTGTGGCAATGTAATAGACCATTGTGGGCAGAAGGAAGAGGCAATGGTAGTACAACCATACATGCCAACAGACCCGATTCAGCCAGGAAACGTCCAATGTTTTTAAGCTCAAATGGGCTTTATTTGATCGGTCTCCTGTCTACAATATCCTCTTTTTCAATGTAACTCAAAGGGGAAAATCAATACCCCAGTTTTTTTTCAAAATCTCCCTCTTACCAAGTTCAAAATGTTCGCAAGTATGGTACATTGGATCATGGAAGGAAATGGGATAGGGACATGGACTTGGATAACAGAGGACAGGAGGGACATGGAGAGGTGCACCAAACTGACCCCATCAGGGTTTGCAGCAGCACAATACACCACACAGGGCATGCAGGACGGGAGTGCAGCACAACAATCCATAGAAAGCAAGAGGGAGGGGACAGGACCATGCACATGGACAACAGAGAACAGAGGGGCAAGAGGCAATGGTAGCTAGCTGACCATAATGGACAGACAGGAGAGAAACCTGCAGCATAACAGACCATAAAGGGCAGGAGGGACGGATCAGGGGCATTACAATGGAACAGACAAGCCAGGAGGGAGGGAGTAGGGCTGGGGGCAAGGGGGCAGGGCAGGAGCAGCAAGATAGCCATGGAGGTCAGGCAGGATGGGCACTAGAAGCAAGACACACCATGAAGAGCAACAGTGAGACTGTGATGGCATACACACAGACCATGGAGGGAAGGTGGGAGGGGGTCAGGGGCAGCTAACTGACCACACAGGGAAGGTGGGAGGGGCCATGGCAGCACAGAAGACCATGCATGGCAAGTGGGAGGGTTAGTGGCAGCACAATGGCTATGATGGGCAAGAAGGAGGGTGGAGGGGCATGCACAAAGGACGATGGAGGATAGAAGGGAGGGTCAGGACCTGTGCACAGACAAGAAAGTTCAGGGGAAGGGACCTCACAACAGACCACACGGGGCAGGCAGGAGGAGCAGTTGCAGCACAACAGACCAGGGAGGGCAGAAGGGTGTGGCAGTACAATGGACCATGTAGGACAGGAGGAAGAGGATAGGGGCATGGCATGTGGACAGGCAGGGTGGAGGTGGCAGGGACAGGTTACAGTCGTCTGACAATGCTAGGCAGGTGGGAGGGGAGTGGCAGCTCAACAGAACACTCAGAGTAGATAGGAGTGGCAGGTCCATGGGACATGGTGGGCAAAAAGGATGGAGCAGGGGCATGCACAAAGACATCGGAGGGCAGGGGGAAGGAGAATAGGGGCAGCAAGCTAAGCACAGAGTTTAAGCAGGAGGTCAATGATGGGGCATAGAATTGGGCAATGGAGGGCAGGAGGAGTGGACTGGTACATCATACTAAATTGAGGGCAGTGGCAGCACATCAGACCATGCATGGCAGGAGGGAGGAGGCTAGTCCATGGATTCACACAACAGAGGATAGGGAGGAAGGGGATGGGGCAGCAAGCTAACTGTTCAGAGAAGGCGGGTATTAGGAACTTTATTGTTTTTAAAACATTGTGTCTGTGCGAACTACTTAAAATATGAATAAGTATGCAGCATAATCTCACTTTTATTCAGGAAGAAGAGGACGTTTGTGACTGTGACTCCGGGCTCACTTGGCAGAAACACCCCCTGACCCTCCACCCCCTATCGCAAAATGTAATGCCCGTGAAAAGGGTAGGTGAACACAGTGTTATATAGAACATAGTCCTGAGAGCACGATTGAAAATGAAAACTAGATATAGTGTATGGTATAAACTATGCACCAAAAAGTGTGATATAAGATGAACCGGGCGTGAAATATAATATGCAATACATTGTGCGCAATGACAGATTCATTGGAGAGCGCGAGATAGCACAGGCACTAGCGCGTGCTATGCGATATGTGCCTTGGAGTGTAATATGCACAGGGCAGTGTTGTGTAACCTAACTAGTCTCTAAAGTTGTAATATAAAATATGTGCTGGGGAGTGTAACGTTGCATATGCACTGTGACAAAGATATGGATCCCAGATTGTAATATGTATGGCATAGCACTGTGCGTTATAACATAGGCATCGAGAAAGGCACGTTAGATGGGGCAATATAACCCGTGCGAAGACAAGTGTGGCATGACATATTCACGGGGTGGTGTTACAGTGCACATGGGCTAGAGAGTGTCATAGCATATGCACTAGCTAGTGGAATACAACACAGAGGTGTGTGGCACTCGGCAGGCAATGGTGGGTGTAACACAGCATTGGGCTCTGTCAGGAGCACGCTGTGACTCTCAAGTGATGTTCGTCCCCTTTCCAGAGAGTAAAATAAAAAGTATTACACATCCGGCAGTGGATGTGTGTTTTATTAACCGTGAGGGGGGTTTCTTGCATAGTTTTGGTCGAATTTTTGTCGAATCCCCTTTGAATGGCTTGGTGTGCATGTGTATTAAATGTGCCCGTCAATAGCTACCCATGTTTGTATAAATAAACGACAAGGGTGTCTACCAGGATTAGGCACGGTAGGGCATCAGACATGTCAGAGCTTCACTAGTGGTGTAAATACATTCCACGTGGATTCATTGCATGCATAGTCGCCTTTTAATGAATATCACGCAAATCGTCATGGTGATAGGTACGTACGGTTTGTCCAGCATGTCCTAGGTGTGTCTATAAATATATATTTTTTAAAAATAATAAAAAACAGTGGCCGGCCCTGGGGATTGGGGTCAAAAAAATATAATTAGGAGACTGGCCCTGGGGGATGGGGTCATCAGGGCCAATAAATTAGAATAAGAAGGGGAACCAAACAGCCCCCCTTCTTAAAAAACTAAAATAAATAAAAGACTGGCATCGTGCCGGAGGCCATGCCCCCTCCGTGCAGCACTCTGCAAACGCGCCCCCAACAGGCAGCTCCAGTATGCGCCAGGGAGCTGCGCTGCAGCCAGGTGTTCTGAGGCCAAGCCCCTTTTTACACCTCTCTGCAACGCAGCTCTGTGGCGCTTACTGGAGGTACCTAGTGGTCTAGTTTGACCCTAGGGACCCTTAGGATTCAGGGGGACTTAATCTCTCAACTTAGAACAGCCACAGGGCGCGTTTACACAGTGGTGAAGGGAGGGAACGGGGCCTGAGGTGACGTGTGCAAACACGCACTATGGCACGTTTTAAATTGGGGATATAATTTCCCTTCAATACTGAGGGCCCCTGGGGGCTAACTAGCCCACCAAGTGCTTCCAGTAAGCGCCACTGAGCTGCGTTGCAGAGAGGTGGTCCAGGCCGTGCCACTTTTTACACCTCTCTGCAACGCAGCTCTGTGGCACTTACTGGAGGTACCTAGTGGGCTAGTTGGACCCTAGGGACCCTCAGGATTCAAATGAACTTAATCTCCCAACTAAAAATGGACACAGGGCGTGTTTACACAGTGGTGAAGGGAGGGGACGGGGCCTGAGTTAACGTGTGCAAAAACGCCCTGTGGCCTGTTTTAAGAGGTAGTTTTAATCCCCATGCCCTATTATACACTAGGGGCTTACAGAGGAGGTCATGCTAATCACAGGGGGACCCCAACGCATAATGTTCCCTAGTGTATGTAGGTGTTTTCACTGTATTCTAAGTGTCTTTGAACATAGCACTGGCTCTAGGACTGGTTAGTCAGACTCAGTTACCACCAGTATCCGTCTGAAAAAGTTGAGGGTACAGGATGATTTTGCAACAAGGCTTCTTTCTGCTCTTCTTTTTGTTCTTTCTGCACGTTATCCTTCTTCCTGCACTTATCTTCGTATTTGAGGACTTCTGTTGCTTCTTTCTGCACTTCTTTTGTTTCTTTCTGTGCATTTTTCTTCTTTCTTCACATGTCCTATCTCTGTAGGCATAGTTAGAAATTAGCATTTAAAAAACCTTTGAAATTCACAGAAAAAACCATAGGTTTCAGGCACGTTATAGTTAGGAATTAGCATTTAAAAAACCTCAGAAATTCACTGAAAAAACCATAGGTTTCAGGGGTGTTATAGTTAGCTGGACTTTTCACTTGTACAAAACCATTGAAATTCCCCCGTTATAGTTAGTTCAGCTAACTATAACTCGCGCGCCCGCAATGCACTGCTGATGACGTCACATATTACATCACTCATGACATGGTCAGTGACATCACTCATGACATCACTGATGACATCTCAAATGACATCACTGATGACATCACTGATGACATCATCCTTGTGATAGAGTGGCAGACCTCCTCTCACCCTAATATAACCTTTGATACACACATTCAAAAATAGAGACTAAAATTTTCAAAACAATGGCCATACCAATACCAGTTACAACAACCTCTTCAGTAATTCTAATATCCACATCCACATCCACTCATTCACCAACAGTCCTATACAGTCACTCATACATGTACTCACTCATCATATGTACTCATACACCTATACATCCTGTTACACAATGCCACTCATCCATAGAGTTACTCACACACATAGTCACTCATGCTAATAAAGAATCAAACATACATTTACTTGCATATACAGTTATACACACACCACCATACTTACTTCTACGGAAACTTACACATACTTAGTCTTTTAAACAATAACTTATAGAAACACATACTTATTCATACAGGAACTCTTTCAATCTCTCACTCTCACATATACTCACATATATACACCAATAGTCACATATACTAGTTTAAAACATATGTAGTTACTCATAAAGACACTATTGAGACAGTCATTCACTCACTAACACACCCATACACACACTCATCCACCCATACAGTCCTGCACACATGCTGTGTTCAACACATACAAACAATGAGTCACTCATTCATGCACCTATGCACTACGTAATACCCCCCACCGAACCATGCAGACACTCAGACTGATACTCAAAAAACCAACTAATAACCTATATAGACACCCATGTAGCTACTCACCAACCCATGCAGCCACTTATACACAAAGTGAGAGACTGATACAGATATTTACATATTTAAACATTACTCACTAAGCCATGTATTCACTATGATACACTTAATCAGTCAGTTACACAATCAACTTTTAAAAAACAAATCATCCATTTAGACACTTATATACCCATTTATTCTTCCATCGACCTTGAGATATACATATATAAAACATATTTAATTTTCAGAAAAACACACATTCACTGGATGATGTCATCAGTGATGTCATCAGTGATGTCATTTGAGATGTCATCAGTGATGTCATGAGTGATGTCACTGACCATGTCATGAGTGATGTAATATGTGACGTCATCAGCAGTGCATTGCGGGCGCGCGAGTTATAGTTAGCTGAACTAACTATAACGGGGGAATTTCAATGGTTTTGTACAAGTGAAAAGTCCAGCTAACTATAACCCCCCTGAAACCTATGGTTTTTTCAGTGAATTTCTGAGGTTTTTTAAATGCTAATTCCTAACTATAACGTGCCTGAAACCTATGGTTTTTTCTGTGAATATATATATATATATATATATATATATATATATATATATATATATATATATATATATATATATATATATATATATTCACTGAAAAAACCATAGGTTTCACACACGTTATAGTTAGCTGGACATTTCTCTCATAAAAAACCAATGAAATTCCCCCGTTATAGTTAGTACAGCTAACTATAACTTGCGCAACCGCAATCCACTGCTGATGACCTCACATATTACATCACTCATGACATGGTCAGTGACATCACTCATGACATCACTCATGACATCTCAAATGACATCACTGGTGATGTCACTGATGATGTCATCCAGTGAACGTTTAATTTGCAAACATTTTTATAATTATAGAGAAAGGCCTGTTAAAGAATGAGTGGGTGTACAAGTGTGTAAAGGGATGATTTTCTGTGTTGTGTAACTGACTCAACAAGTGAGTCCTTTAACTACATATTACTTCAGACTAGTGCATACACTGTATAAATGTTTTGTATGTGTCTGTGTGTTGGTGTATAAGTCGTGGCATGGTTTTGTGAATAGCTATATAAGTGTCTATATGGGTTATTGATTGCTTGTCTCAGTATCTGTATGAGTTCCTACGTGTTTGTGTGAGTAAAGCGTGTGTGAGTGTGCATAGATGAGTGAGTGTGTGATTCTATGAGTGGATGTTATTAAAAGTGCATCTCTGAAGGACTGTATGGTTGAGTGAGTGTATGTATGGCTGTGTTATGGTTTGAATGTATATCTCAGTGGTACATTTGTGACTAACTAAATATGTAAAAGGCATTATATATGTGTGAAAGAGTATATAAGTGGTTAGATGTGAGAGTGTGTGATTGTGACAGTGACTGTATGGATGAATGTGTGCTTGTGTCAATGATTCTAATTGAGCATAAGAATATGATACTATTTTTGTGAGTGAGTGAACTTGAGTGTGTATAACTGCATTAATGAGTAAATGGCAGTGTGACTATTTGTATGTATGACTAGGTGTGAGAGTACCTCTATAGATGATTGTTAGTGTGTGAGTGTCTATATAAATATATGTATAAATTCATATGATACTTTTTTATGGACTGAATGTAACTATGAGTGACTGTACAGGTGAGTGTGTGGAGGTGAATAAAGATCTAAAAGTTTTTTTGGGGTATGCAGTTATTAGTATTGCATTATTTATGGATTTGAGAATGGAACTGTGTAATTTTCAGTTGGTATATCAATGGTTTTATAAGGGTGTGAGAAGATGTGGTAATTTATCACATTGATGTCTTCAACAGTGACATCATCAGTGATGTCATTTGAGATGTCATGAGTGATGTCATGAGTGATGTCACTGACCATGTCATGAGTGATGTAATATGTGAGGTCATCAGCAGTGGATTGCGGTCACGCAAGTTATAGTTAGCTGTACTAACTATAACGGGGGAATTTCATTGGTTTTTTATGAGAGAAATGTCCAGCTAACTATAACGTGTTTGAAACCTATGTTTTTTTCAGTGAATTTGCAAGGTTTTTTAAATGCTAATTCCTAACTATAACGTGTGTGAAACCTATGGTTTTTTCAGTGAATTTGTATGGTTTTTTAAATGCTAATTTTTGAATTATTAAATTATTATTTATTTTTTTTTATAAAAAAAAAATTCCTATGTATTCATTTATATATTATCTGTATCCTTTTATTTGTTTTTGCTCTTTTTTTTAAACTTTCAATTAGGATAAAGTTGAACAGTTTATTTAATTTTTGCAATTAATTTTTCTCCACTTTTTTTTTTGTTTATATAAATTCTTGGGGTGCGCGCTCAGAGCGCGCACCTAGTACGTTTTCGTAAGTTTTTTATGAATACTGTCGTACGTTATTTACGTACGGATACATACGTTTCAGTGCGCGCTGGGAGCGCGCACCCAGTACGCATGCGTACGTACGTATGCGTACGTACGCATGCGTGCGTGCGTCGTACGCGCTCCACGCGGTTCACTTCCGCATACGCTTAAATTACGCGCGTGAACGTTCGCGTATACGCGTGTGCAACGTATGCGCGTTACGTACGCGCATATGACGTATGCACATGCGCTCCTATGCGTTCGCGCATGCGTAAACACAAGGTGCGCGCTCGGAGCTTGCTCAGTGCGCGCACCTCGGGTTATATGCATAATTAAACAACACTTCTAATTGGTTAACATTACTTTCAGTTTCTGATTGTTTCAACACCACACCCAATCCCCTCATGGCAAGTCATGTGATCAAGAATCATCACTTTTGATTGGTTTGAAGTACTTTCAGTTCCAGATTGTTCCCAAACCACACCTACTCCCCTCATTATTAGTTCTGATTCCTTTGGAGAAGGAGCTATTCTGTTGTTGAGAGACAATGGCTGAACAGCAACCATCTTCAGACACTGAGCAGGACACTCTTGAGAGGCAGAGGAACAGGAAGCAGAAAGACAGCTTTATATGGCAGTTTTTTACTTTCCCAGAGGGACAAAAAAAGGTAAATGCACCGAAAGTTACTTGTACATTGTGTCAAAAAGTCTTATCACGTGGGAATGCTAACAATAAATATTCTTTTAGCATACACACAATGACGAGGCATGTTGAGGCAATGCATCCAGTATCTTTTCGTCGAGCTTCTGGAGCAAACCCTCCACCTGCTCAACCGACGACATCTGCAGCAGCTCAGCCGAGCACATCTTCGGCAGCTCAGGCGAGCACTTCTTCTGCAGTGGTGCCTTTGCCTTCTTCCACACCTCTTTTTGGACCACCTTGTTTGGCGAGGTTGTCCACACGCTGCACTGATTGCGGTCGACTTATTTCTGTGGGTGAGACCAGTCTTGATCTCATTCAGAGAAAATTTGATGCGCATGAGTGCAGTAGGCCATAGATGTTTTTTCATTTTTTTCGTTTTTCTGTTCCTGTTTCCCTACATTAACTCAAGGGCTCTTTTAAGAGCCACTTAAAAACTAAACCCCCAAAAATTTTTGGGGGATTTATTTATTTTTTATTTTTGGGGTGCGCGCACCCTGCGCGCACCCTAGGATGTTTTTTAATTTTTTTTTTTTTGTTTTAAATTTAATGTACAAAGAGAGGTGATGAAATGGAAGCATGAAAAGGGAGGATTGAGAAATACAAATATTTTTCACTTATTTTTTTTAAAAATAACTTATTTGGAAAAAATAAATTTTTAAAATTTTGCAAGGGAACTGAATTTCGTTTTTTAATTTTTCTTTCTAGTGCTGCAAAAAAAGAAAAAAAGTATTAATATTCAATCATACATTTCAAAAAGCATTACATGTTTTTACATATTTTACAAAGCAATTTTTTGCCCTTTTTTTGCTGTTTTCAGAATTTTTTAATTTTCACTTAAATAGTGAAAAAAATTTTATTCATCATTTAACAGCGGGCAAAAAAAAAACAATCTGAAAGATTGTTTCAAAAAAGCCCAAAAACTATCCTCAATAAAATATACCTTGAAAGAAATATTACATATATATTACAAATACTTTTCTAGATGAATATAAATTTTCTAGATAAACCGTCTTTAAACCTTGTCGCAAAAGCACACATGCCAAAATAATTTCTGTCAAAGGAGTCCACAATTGTTTTTATTACTTTTCCTTTAGGCCAAATAGTAATTTCAAAATCCTTTTTAAGTGATATCTTCAATTATAATCCTTTAAAATTACAAAAAATGCTTTCTTCAGATGCAGTTTTTAGTTTTCAAAATTTAGGTTTCAGAAAAATTAAGTAAGAATTGGGTAAATCATAAGGCAAACGTTGCTTGAAAATCAATTGGGAATCATTACACAGTGTCCAGCCTTTTTCACATTTAAGATAAACTGTGTAATGTCCAGAAGTTACAGTAGGTCCTTCATGAAAAATTATTGCAACTGTAACAAAAGTTTTTCCAGAAATTGATAATTGTTTCCTATAAACTTCTTTATTAAAGTATCCAATTTTGAACCATCAGCTCTACAACGTTGCATCATTAAAATTACATACTGACCATATTTCTGTAAAAATAACGAGGAAAACATGTCAGATTTACATTCAGAACATTCCATGTTGTGATTGGCATCTTTAACTAATTTACTAAAAGTCACTGATTTACTTTGTGGTAATGGTAAAAATATGAACCTTTCTGAATCAACATTACTACTGCATGTGTTCATACAGTTTTCACAGCAATGTTCCCATTTGTAAGAGACACCAAATAAGTTTTCTACTTCTACTCCTTCATCTTCAAGTACACTCAGTATATATATTAAGAATTCCTGTGCATCTTGCTGGACATTTTCTTTAAACTGTGTAGATCCAGAACATACATCTAAAAGATTTCTAACATCAGAAGCACTTTCTATTTTCGTTTTATCTTTACTCAGCTTCTCATAAAGGAGACTCAGCAGAGAACACAATCTTTTTCCATGATTTACTATTATCTGTTCTTGCAACTTTTCAAGATAAAATACAACATTCAGCACTACATTTGCATAGCAGTTGACACCAGAGCTATTTTCAAAATGGCAACCAACAACCTCTTCAACACTGTCCTTTTTCTTTTTCCTTGCTATCACATCACTGTCCTTTTTTTTTTGTTCTGTTCATCCACATTACAGATATTTTCAAATCTCCTTTTGCGAGAAACAACATGTTTTTCAATCACAGGATACTGACCTAAATGAGGAGCATAGGTTCTTCTTAATCTATTATACTCCTTTACACAGTTTGTATCAGCACTAACTTTTGAGTCATCAAAGTCTATCATAAATAAACCAGATAATGTTTTTACTCGTGACAGAGCAACATATGCCATACCTTCTTTGAACACAGTAGAACCAATGTTTACAAAAGCACTATCTACAGTCAATCCTTGAGACTTGTGAATAGTTACAGCATATGCTAGAGAAAATGGAAACTGCTTTCTACGCACATATAAGTCTTTCACAAGCATGAAACGAACTGAACAACGACAAATGTCTAACTTCTTCTATCTGATCAAATTTTATTTTTAAACATTCAATTCCATCTTTTTTCTGGTAATTAATAAAACCCACAACTCTTCCCATAGCTCCATTCACTAAACCTTTTTCTACATCCAAATTTCTCCTTAAAATCACTCGACAATTCATGCAAACATATAGATTTTTTTCTAATCCAGCTGTTTTGGAAATGTTCTTCTCTAGTGAATCCAATTTATTTTTCAGTTTGCCTGTTAATGTAATAGTAATTCTTTCATGCTGAATTTTGTCCTCTGCTTCCATTTTCTTAATCTCTTCCTTTTCCAATTTCAAAAGTTCCTCATTGAATATTGAGCACTCATATAGTGTTGGCATTAAGCAGATTACAGTATTTTTTTCAGCAATGTTCTTGTATATTTTCTCTGCAACTATTTCTTCATTTGGAAATAAATTATGTAGCATCCTACTCTGTAATGCTTTTTTTCCAACTTCTGTGAGTAGTCCAATTCTGATATCTTTCAGAATACTTGCATAATCTTCATCGTTTGCTTGTCTCATATTGGTAGTGAGTTCTTTGTACTCAAAGAACGACCAAATATTCGCATTACCAATGCTTCCTAATGACTTCTTCGTGTCTTCATGTGTCATAGTATTAAACACTGGTTGTCCTTTAACTGGAGTGAGCTGTAAAAGATCTCCAAAAACTATGACGTGTTTACCTCCAAATAACACGTCATAGTCTCTCTTAAGAATTTGTTGCATTCTTAAATGCACAAAGGCAAGCATTAAGTTTGAAACCATGCTCACCTCATCAATAATGAAAACTTGCATCTTCTTCAACACTCTTGAAACTTCGAAGCATGCTTCTCCAGTTAGCTTGTGGTATTCTATTTTATTCTCATGCTCCACTGGTAACATTAGCAAGCGATGTAAGGTAATTCCTTTTATGTTATAGGCTGCTAACCCAGTTGGAGCAGTTACCACACAAGACAAATTTGAAGCTGTTTTTTGCTGTAGGTAGCTTCTGATGACTTTTATTAAGAAACTTTTACCAGTTCCAGCTTGTCCACTCACATAAATCCTGATTGGTTCAAATGATGTGCATGAGCACTGTTTTTTTTCATGTAGTAATCCATGATCAATTTTTTTGGTGACTTCTTCATAAATTTGTTTTTGTTCTTCATTTAGTGTTGTTCCAGATTTAGTAAGTCTATTGAATCTTCCTGTGCTTGATTCATAGCCGTTTCTACTTCAGTCATGGCTACTGCAGCTTCATTTTCTACGATTGGTTGTCCTAGGGGATCTTGACTAAGTGTTCCTGAACTTTGGCTGTCTTGAGAACTGTCTCTAGCTACTTCAGCTGCAATTTTTGCTTCCTGTTCATTTTCTTCATTTAACATTTGGACATAAGTTGTGAAAGTACTGCATTCTATGCTGTCTTTGCTAGCATTAAAAGAATCTTCATAGCTTTGAAATTCTCCCAGTAGTTCGTCCTCTGAACGCCATGGTTTAAACAGCTGTAAAAGAGCCAAGTAGTAACATTCCTTTTTGTCAGTAGTGTCGCAACTCAGCTTCCTGTGATTTATCAAACTTCCTTTTGTTTGCTTCACCAAACATCCTTCCTCACCAATGACTTTATATTTTCCATTGTTGATGTCTTCTGTGGCTTTCCGTGAAAAAATGTAGTTCTGCAGCACTTCATAGAGACACATGTTCTCAAGATGATGACTTCTTTTTGGGTAATATGTGTCCAACATGTTTGTTTTCAAAATATCTGTACTTTCTGGGTCATTCTCGGCCAAATATTCAATTTCTCCAACAGATTTCAGTACCCGATTTCGCATTCCTGCAAGGCCTAAACTGACCCAAATTATTCTTCTGGATTTCGAGAAAAGACTTGCAGATGATAACCTATCTGAGCATTCGTAGGATCCAATTTCTCGATGCGATAACATCTTTAAACTGAAACTGTACAGCTTCTTACTGACAGTCTTCTCATGAGAAATCTCTTCCCACATTTCCTTCAATTCTGTTTTCTCAGATTTAGTGATGTAAGATGTGACATACCGAGCAACAGCAATAGAATTGTCTGCCACATACTGAATATCCATGTTAGCATTCCACATGGATAAAATGACTGGGTTGTAGTCATTTATGTATTTTGACTCTTCTTTTCTTCGTAGGTTGTAGGTATTCTTAGGTGATTTTCTTGTAATAGTATGTCGCACAGCTGACATAAAACGGTTTACTCTTCCTTTTGAAAGAACAGGTCGTGGAAATCCAAATCGACATTTTGTGTAGAATTTATTTTCGCTCTTGTACTTTCGCCAGTATCAGACCACAGGAGGTAGCCCATATACCACAGTGAGACTGGGGCAGTACATGATATCTAACAACAATGTCTCATAGTGGGATTCATTGGAAGGACAAGTTATTTAACGCGAACCATATCAACAAATAACGGAGGAATGAATCCATACAGAGAGAACACAGGGAGACCAAGAATGCAAGAGAGAGTTGTATTTTCAACACATGATGGACATATTACGTCATATGTACATATCATATAAGTTTAAAAGCACTACGTGACACTTAGTGAAAGTGTAACCAACAAAATACTGTGCACAAGTGCTCGTGGAATTTGTGACGGCGCAAGTGACACATGAAGTGGTATGTACAGCGGTGAAAGGGCGCAACAGAAAGAACAATGGTACATTGATTATGTCAAAGTTTTAGGGCATTTACACAATTGATGAAAAAATTATAAAGGAACATTAGAGCAAATGCTCATGGTACAATGCGCCAGAAATAACGCTGTGGAAGTCGACGGCGTTTCGGCCTGTAGTATTCTAGGCCATCATGTCCTGATGATGGCCTAGAATACTACAGGCCGAAACGCCATGTGTTGAAAATACAACTCTCTCTTGCATTCTTGGTCTCCCTGTGTTCTCTCTGTATGGATTCATTCCTCCGTTATTTGTTGATATGGTTCGCGTTAAATAACTTGTCCTTCCAATGAATCCCACTATGAGACATTGTTGTTAGATATCTTGTACTTTCGCCGACAGTATTTTCCACACCGATGATTTTGAAAACGTAGAACTTGCTCTTTTAACTTTTTCTCTTGTGTGCTTTTAGGTATAGCACATGTTGCATATTCTTCAATGAAAGATAACACTGCTTCATCAGCATCTGTTCCAAATTTTGGGGCATCCTTGATCCACAACAGCATATGAATATGAGGAGCACCTCTTGCTTGGTACTCTTTTCTCCAAAAGAAATCCACTACTTCTCCAAGAGGTGGATTTTTTTTATTGCAGGTGAAGGACATCATAGCCTCAAATCTATGATTGAAATATCTGCAAACATTAACCGGATCCAATGAGCACAGTTCTCCTGCTGTCTTGTATTCAATGTTTTTAATGTTTGAATTGGCCTCTCGTAGAAAATCCAATAAATCATCCCAAGCGTACTCGGCACAGCTTAGGGTTACAAACCATGTAGGAGTTCCTAAATTCCATAACATGCATTTTAATTCTCCATGGCGTCGGTACCAATATTCATTTGTCCCACGCTGACAAGCCATCAGATTGATCAGTTGTGTTTCCAAATGATCATCTCGGTGTTGCACTTTCTCCATAAAATCCTTAGCAGACACATTATGTAGATGTACTCCACTTTTTAAAATGTGATTTACTGCATAAGATAATGCAGACAAGTCGCTTTCAAATAAAAGATGAAACAAATAAGGAATACTTTGACGAAATCTTGGATCTTCTGCATATAATCTTGTAGTCCCATACTCAGAAGCTGGAATCTGTTCTGGGCGTTCATCGTATCGTCCACCTTTTCCTGTAGGAAACAGCTGAGGAAAACATCGAGCTTCCAAGCTCTTCTCCCATACACTCACTGGAGTTCCTTTTGCTTTCTTCATCTGAAACAGATCAATAGTGTCTCCCATAACTTCTTTTGAATGAAGAGGATGTATGCTAAAATGTTCATAAATTTCTTCTTCTTTTGACTTGTCCACTTTTTCAATTTGTCCAGTTGGTGTTTCTGTGTCTTCTTGTAAATCTTCTTCTTCTTCATCTATATAAATTGATTCATACCATTTATTATTCCTTTTCAAATATAAATTTGCTCTTTGTACTTTCCGTACATCTACCAGCTCCTGCCAAATCTTCTTATTCTTTGTAGGTACACCATTAACCAGAATAACTAATGGTTCAGTTTCCAAAGTATCTGCATCAATAGTTTCCAAATTTTTTTTCAAATCCAAGGGCAAATACACCACTCTTCCTTTTAAACCTCTCAGTAAATCTGAAGGAGGTAATTTACCAGTTTTGGGCTCCATACGTACTATGGTCTGGAACGGATGAACACATTGAATGAGTATAGACTCATATGTATTTAAATCAGAAAATTCGGCAGGAATAGCATCCCATTCTAAATTATTATGTACACCTCTGGTCGGCATTCTATTTTCTTCTAACTTATTATAACAGTATTTACAAATACGCTGATCTTCACCCAATTCAAAACAATTTTCCAGAAATATATATGTTGCAAAATCCTTCCACTTATAATTATCTTCATTTTCACTTTTTTTATACAGATCAACATTCCTTGTTTGAATTTTATAATGGTTTCTTCGGCAACAAATACAAGTAATATTTGGTCTTTCATTAGAGATGATAGTACATTTTGTCATTTCATCCTCAAAATTTTTAGTAATAATGAGTTCTACATTCTGTTCCTCATTTTCCTCATTAACTGTGTCCTTTTCTGCACTTTCTTGTTCTGGACCGAAGTAACAAAACTGAATCTCATCGGTAACCTTCACTACATCTGATACAGATCCACGGAACAGAGCATTATTTAACTCATTTAACTTTACTGCTGGACTTTTAGCAAAATACAATGTTCTCACAAACTTTCTCATTTCAGTATGATGAACAGCCAGCATCCTAAAATGATGAAAAACACTTTTACACACTTTTCTAGATAGACAAGCCAGAGAATGTCCTTGCAAACCAGTATTCTCTCTCACTCTGCATGGATCTAGTGTTTGAAGCACCTTCATCTTCTGTTTTACACTCTTTTTACTATATTCTCTTAGAAAGTCACGTAATTTATCAATAGATTCCTGACGCACAGTACAAATACTACTACAGTTCCAAGTGTACACTGGGGCTTTTGGACGTCTCCCCATAGCCTCAGCAGCCATTACTTCTTCCTCATTTCTTGGGACCATTTTCTCTTTTTCCATCACACAACCATCCTTAACTTCATATGCTCTACCATTGGTGTCAACTGCATGCAACAAACTATTACTTTGAAGATAACTCTCTTCATTAAAAAATGGTTCAGTACTTGAACTGTGCTTCCATTCTCCCAAGAACACTTTACAAAAGTTACTTTTTTTCACTTCTCTTTTCCTTTTGCTTTGTGACTTCATTGCATTGACTAATTTATCTAATCTACGCATCCTATTCAAAATTAGAATAAAAAGTTTTCTTTTTATTTCCAAAGCCTTACTTACAATATTTTCTATAATTTTTTTTTTCTTAATAAATTTTGATTTTTTCTTATATTTTTTCACATCCTTTAGCAAATTTAACATCACTCTTCTCTGAAACATTTTTCAACGAATGTTTTTAAAATCTAATTTTCGTGTTAAATCAGTTTTACATACTTCTGATTGTACATTAGCTTTTGTTTTTTGCTGTTGACTCTGTTGTTGCTTTGTACATAAAACACTGTTTGTTTTACACTTATTTTTGCCATTTTCTTTTTTTTTGAAGATATTTTTAAAGAAAACTTTAGTTTTCTTACCAGTAGAGTTTTTCTTTTTTCCATCACAAGCTTCTCCTCCTATTTTTTTTTCCCAGTTTTGTCCAGATATACTTGTTGTTGCTTTTCTTTCCTCTTTCTTGTCCTTAAAGGCATTTTTTTATTTTTTCACTGTTGCTCAGCAATACCTGCAAGAAACTTAAAAAAATTCTTTTTTGTAATTATAATTCATTTAAATATTTTTTAAGCTTTTCATTAATTTCAAATGTTTTACCATTTGCCTCTCATTTGTGATTTAATGATTTGTGCAGAGTGCTAACCACCACAGTTGAAAAAAAACAAGCTGCCCCTTTCCTGCAAGTGCAAGTCTTTCAGAACATCTGCAACACACTTTAAATCTCTGCCCACAATTCCTGTGCGCACACAGCCTCATGGTGTGATTCTAGGCAGAAAACAATATTTGATTGGCAATTTAAATGCACATTTACTACTGTGGTAGAGCAAGTGATAAGTGCTGTTACAGCCTGACACATTTTCCTTATGGTTTACAGAGACAGAAAAGAGCACATTTCCTAACAGCTACTTCATACCATGAGCATCTGCAACCTGGGTGAGTGATTAGACTAGAGCAAAAAAAATGAGGCCTTGATGATGTTTTTATGTGTTTGCATTACACACTACTATCTGAAACATCACACAGAGCTGAGTACTACGCATGGGAGTGTTGGAGAAGCTGCTGCGTGTGTGCCAAGAGTGTGTTTCTGGAGACTGTGTATTCTCTGGTGCAAGAGAGATGAGCAAGGAGACTTCCAGAACTGCATGAAGACTGCAGGGATGTATGTAACAGTGCATGTGTGCTAAGGGATAATTTGAGTTTAGAAAACAGACTGCCCCTTTCATGGGACTGCTATTCTTTCTCAACAACAACTTCACAAATTAAATCTCTGCCCACAATTCCTGTGCGCACACAGACTCATGCCGTCATTTTAGGCACATAACACAGGCTGCCCCTTTCCTGGGACTGCAATTCTTTCAGAACAACAACTTCACAAATTAAATCTCTGCCCACAATTCCTGTATACACACAGACTCATGCTGTGATTTTAGGCACAAAACAGTGTTCCTGGATAGTACCAAATTACTGTTACAGCCTGACACATTTTCCTTATCATTTAGAGAGGCAGAAAAGAGCACATTTCCTAACAGCTACTTCATACCATGAGCATGTGCAACCTGGGTGAGTGATTAGACTAGAGCAAAGACAATGAGGCCTTGTTGATGTTTTTATGTGTTTGCATTACACACTGCTATCTGAAACATCACACAGAACTGAGTACTACGCATGGGAGTGTTGGAGAAGCTGCTGCATGTGTGCCAAGAGTGTGTTTCTGGAGACTGTGTATTCTCTGGTGCAAGAGAGATGAGCAAGGAGACTTCCAGAACTGCATGAAGACTGCAGGGATGTATGTAACAGTGCATGTGTGCTAAGGGATAATTGGAGTAAAGAAAACAGGCTGCCCCTTTCCTGGGACTGCAATTCTTACTGAACAACAACTTCACAAATTAAATCTCTGCCCACAATTCCTGTGCGCACACAGACTCATGCCATCATTTTAGGCACATAACACAGGCTGCCCCTTTCCTGGGACTGCAATTCTTTCAGAACAACAACTTCACAAATTAAATCTCTGCCCACAATTCCTTTATGCACACAAACTCATGCTGTGTTTTTAGGCACAAAACAGTGTTCCTGGATAGTACCAAATTACTGTTACAGCCTGACACATTTTCCTTATCATTTACAGTGGCAGAAAACAGCACATGTCCTAACAGCTCCTTGAGACCATGACCATGTGTTACAGGGTGAGTGATTAGACTAGATCAAAGAAAATGAGGCCTTGGTGACGTTGAATGTGTTTGCGTTACACACTGCTATCTGAAACACCACACAGAGCTGAGTACTACGCATGGGAGTGTTGGAGAAGCTGCTGCGTGTGCGCCAAGAGTGTGTTTCTGGAGACTGTGTATTGTCTGGTGCAAGACAGATGAGCAAAGAGACTTCCAAAACTGCATGAAGACTGCTGGGATGTATGTAACAGTGCATGTGTGCTAAGGGTTATTTTCAGTTTTGAACATATGGCAACTACCTGTGCCTTTGCTATTTTGAAAGGAAAATCTACCCTGTTGGTTTCAAATGTTTTAGCTTTTGCCTCTCATTTCAGATTAAGTGATTTCTGCTGAGTGCTAACCACCATATTTGAAGAAAACAAGCTGTCCCTTTCCTGCAAGTGCATGTTTTACAGAACAACTGCAACACAAATTACATCTCTAGCCACAATTCCTGTGCGCACACAGCCTCATGGTGTGCTTCTAAGCAGAAAACAGAATTTGATTGGCAATTTCAAAGCACATTTACTACTGTAGTAGAGCAAGTGATAATTACTGTTACAGCCTGACACATTTTCCTTGTAGATCACAGAGGCAGAAAAGAGCACATGTCCTAACAGCTACTTCATACCATGAGCATGTGCAATCTGGGTGAGTGACTACACTAGAGCAAAGGAAATGAGCCTTGGTGACGTTGAATGTGTTTGCGTTACACAGTGCTATCTGAAACAGCACACAGAGACTGTTTTTTGTCTGGTGCAAGAGAAATGCATGAAGACTGCTGGGATGTATGTAACAGTGCATAGTTTCAGCACACCTTTGAAACATCTCTGTCAACAATTCTTCTCTGCACACAGACTCATGGTTTGATGGTAGGCACAAAACAGTATTCCTCATTGTAACCAGAACATATGGCAACTACCTGTGCCTTTGATATTTTGAAAGGGAAATCTACCCTGTTGGTTTCAAATGTTTTAGCTTTTACCTCTCATTTGCGTTTTAGTGTTTTCTGCTGAGTGCTAACCACCACATTTGAAGAAAACAAGCTGTCCCTTTCCTGCAAGTGCATGTTTTACAGAACAACTGCAACACAAATTACATCTCAGACAACAATTCCTATATGCACACAGACTCATGCTGTGTTGGTAGGCACAAAACACAGGCTGCCCCTTTCCTGGGTCTGCAATCCTTACAGAACAACAACTTCACAAATTACATCTCAGACAACAATTCCTATATGCACACAGACTCATGCTGTGTTGGTAGGCACAAAACACAGGCTGCCCCTTTCCTGGGACTGCAATTCTTACAGAACTAATGCTAATTTCAAATGTGTTGCCATTTTCCAAATGCATGAAGACTGCTGGGATGTATATAACAGTGCATAGTTTCAGCACACCTTTGAAACATCTCTGTCAAGAATTCTTCTCTGCACACAGACTCATGGTTTGATGGTAGGCACAAAACAGTATTCCTCATTGTAACCAGAACATATGGCAACTACCTGTGCCTTTGCTATTTTGAAAGGGAAATCTACCCTGTTGGTTTCAAATATTTTAGCTTTTACCTTTCATTTGCGTTTTAGTGTTTTCTGCTGAGTGCTAACCACCACATTTGAAGAAAACAAGCTGTCCCTTTCCTGCAAGTGCATGTTTTACAGAACAACTGCAACACAAATTACATCTCAGACAACAATTCCTATATGCACACAGACTCATGCTGTGTTGGTAGGCACAAAACACAGGCTGCCCCTTTCCTGGGTCTACAATCCTTACAGAACAACAACTTCACAAATTAAATCTCAGACAACAATTCCTATATGCACACAGACTCATGCTGTGTTGGTAGGCACAAAACACAGGCTGCCCCTTTCTTGGGACTGCAATTCTTACAGAACTAATGCTAATTTCAAATGTGTTGCCATTTTCCTCTCTTTTCTTTCAAAGTGATTTCTGCTAAATCCTAACCATCACAATTAAAAAGAAGCTGTCCTTTCCTTTCAACTATAGGAAGGTAGAGAGAGATCCCTTGTAAGATCAAGGGAATAGGATACTTTTTACAAGTGTCTACTACAAACCAATGTAATTCAAAAATATAATATTCACACTCTCACGTTTTTAAAAAAAAAATAGTTACCATTTATTATTTGTAAAGCATGTTATGCATCACCATTTAAAACTCAATCTATTCTAGTCCCTACTTAACATTGATCTAAGCAGAAGATATAATCCCAACAATATATTCAATTTGAACATGAACAAATAAAAAAAGCTAAGATATCATTTGATACTGCAAATAATCAAAAATGTAAACAGAACAGATTATTACATTAAAAACGCCTCGTTATGAACCAGCATAACTGAGAAAACACACCAACAAAAGACATTACACTCTGTCATATATTGACACATCCAAAAACACTACTGGACTTTAACCACTTATGGGATGTTTTGGGCTCTTTATCACTATAAGTGTGTATCCGTTTCTGTGGATTGTGTGTTTCATGAGCGTCGACGCGTTTCGATAGGCTTTGTTTTATGCCACTATCTTCCTCAAGACCATAGATAGAGGTTTTCTCTCAGTATTCAATGCTTCTTTCGTTATTGATGTCGTTACTATGCCAACATCGTTCTTGTAATTCAATCTCTATCCGTCTATACGACTCGGATGATATTGGGGATCAAGCCTGTGTGAAATCCTTTGTGTGCCTTCCACCCCGTGTCCTTTCTTATGGTACACTGTTATTCTCCCGCATTATCCGTAAAATATAGATTGTCCTCAGCTGAATCAGCGGAAGGCTTATAGACGAGACCGTTGTGGATAAATTGTCCTTAGTATTGTGGGCCCCCTATAGCCTTGAGCACGCCAATAGTTTCATGAACAATAAAGAAAATAATATAAATATATTTAAAAAAGATATAAAACAAAAAAAACAGAGTTTCAATATTTTACATTTTTTTCCCCATTTATATTAAAAATATATAATGTAATTTAAAAAAATAAAAGATGTAAAAATAAATAGTTTAAAAAATGTAGAAAATCAGTATAAAAAATAAATAAATATAACCATTAATACATTTAAAAATTGTCATTTCAGAAATCTTTGAAATTTTCTGAAAAAACCATAGGTTTCAGACATGTTATAGTTAGGAATTAGCATAAAAAAAAAAACTCACATATTACATCATTCATGACATGGTCAGTGACATCACTGATGACATCACTGATAACATCTCAAATGGCATCACTGATGACATCACTGATGACATCATCCACGTGACAATCTGATACACCTCATCATACACTAGTATAACATTTCATCACTCAATATAAAATATGGAGTCATTTGAGATGTCATCAATGATGTCATCAGTGATATCACTGACCATGTCATGAATTATGTAATATGTGACATCAGCAGCAGTGGATTGCGGGCGTGCGAGTTATAGTTAGTAGAACTAACTATAACGGAGGAATTTCAATGGTTTTGTAAGAGTGAAATGTCCAGCTAACTATAACACCCCTGAAACCTATGGTTTTTTCAGTGAATTTCTAAGGTTTTTTAAATGCTAATTCCCAACCATATCACGTCTGAAACCCATGTTTTTTTCCAATGAATATATATATATATATATATTCACTGAAAAAACCATGGGTTTCACACACGTTATAGTTAGGAATTAGCATTTAAAAAACCTTAGAAATTCAGTGAAAAAACCATAGGTTTCACACATGTTATAGTTAGCTGGACATTTTACTCGTAAAAAACCAATGAAATTGCCCCGTTATAGTTAGTTCAGCTAACTATAACTCGCGCGCCCGCAATGCACTGCTGATGACGTCACATATTACATCACTCATGACATGGTCAGTGACATCACTCATGACATCACTGATGACATCTCAAATGACATCACTGATGACCTCACTGATGGCATCATCCAGTGAATGTGTGTTTTTCAGAAAATTAAATATGTTTTATATATGCATATCTCAAGGTCAATGGAAGAATAAATGGGTATATAAGTGTCTAAATGGATGCTTTGTTTTTGAAAAATTTATTGTGTAACTGACTGATTAAGTGTATCATAGTGAATACATGGCTTACTGTGTAATGTTTAAATATGAAAATATCTGTATCAGTCTCTCACTTTGTGTATAAGTGGTTGCATGGGTTGGTGAGTAGCTACATGGGTGTCTATATAGGTTATTAGTTGTTTTTTTGAGTATCAGTCTGAGTGTCTGTATGGTTCGGTGGGGGGTATTATGTAGTGCATAGGTGCATGAATGAATGATTCACTCTTTGTGTGTGTTGAACACAGCATGTGTGCAGGACTGTATGGGTGGATGAGTGTGTGTATGGGTGTGTTAGTGAGTGAATGACTGTCTCAATAGTGTCTTTATGAGTAACTACATATGTTTAAAACTAGTATATGTGACTATTGGTGTATATAAGTGAGTATATGTGAGAGTGAGAGATTGAAAGAGTTCCTGTATGAATAAGTATGTGTTTCTATAAGTGATTGTTTAAAAGACTAAGTATGTGTAAGTTTCTGTAGAAGTAAGTGTGGTGGTGTGTGTATAACTGTATATGCTAGTAAATGTATGTTTGATTCTTTATTAGCATGAGTGACTATGTGTGTGAGTAACTCTGTGGATGAGTGGCATTGTGTAACAGGATGTATAGGTGTATGAGTACATGTGTTGAGTGAGTACATGTATGAGTGACTGTATTGGACTGTTGGTGAATGAGTGGATGTTTATGTGGATCTTAGAATTACTGAATAGGTTGTTATAACTGGTATTGGTATGTCCATTGTTTTGAAAATTTTAGTCTCTATTTTTGAATGTGTGTATCAAAGGTTATATTAGGGTGAGAGGAGGTCTGCCACTGTATCACAAGGATGATGTCATCAGTGAGGTCATCAGTGATGTCATTTGAGATGTCATCAGTGATGTCATGAGTGATGTCACTGACCATGTCATGAGTGATGTAATATGTGACGTCATCAGCAGTGCATTGCGGGCGCGCGAGTTATAGTTAGCTGAACTAACTATAACGGGGCAATTTCATTGGTTTTTTACGAGTAAAATGTCCAGCTAACTATAACATGTGTGAAACCTATGGTTTTTTCACTGAATTTCTAAGGTTTTTTAAATGCTAATTCCTAACTATAACGTGTGTGAAACCCATGGTTTTTTCAGTGAATTTCTAAGGTTTTTTAAATGCTAATTCCTAACTATAACGTGTTTGAAACCCATGGTTTTTTCAGTGAATTTGCAAGGTTTTTTAAATGCTAATTTTTATTTTATTCTTCAATTTTTTCTAACATATTTTTAATTTAATTTTCTTACCTTTTATAAAGACTATGCTTAAATTTTTAAAATTCTTTAATATGTTTTTTTTATATATTTTTTAAAATAAACATGTAAAATTGATTTCCAGTTTTTTTTTTATTTTTTTTTATTTTTTTTAGTACGCGTACCGTAAGCTCACGGTAAGCGTACGGTTTACGCAACGTCCGTAATCTTTCTACGCTGCTTGCGTATAGTTACGCACTTTGCGTAGCCGCGCGTACTGCGCGTGGGACGCGTGCGCGCTTACGCCACGCGCGCACGTTACGCGGAAGTGTCGGGGAGTGACTGTTATGCGCATGCGCGCAAGCGCGTGTCTTTTTTACGCGCATGCGCACTTTTGCCGTAAGCGTACCGTAAGCGTACCGTAAGCGTACGGTTGGTCATGTGATCATGAAACACAACTTTTGATTGGTTGAAACTACTTTCAGTTCTAGAACTCTCCTACACCACACCCATTCCCCTCATTTCTGCTTGTGATCCCTTAGGAGAAGGAGCTGGTTTGTCTTTGGGATACGATGGCAGAACAGCAGAGCCCTTCTGAGAGTGAGGCTAGCACCAGCAGCACTGTCTTGAGGCAGAGAGCGAGGAAACAAAAGCCTTCTTATGTTTGGGATTGTTTTACTTTTCCTGAAGGCCAGCAAAAGGTGAATGCACCCTTAGTTACTTGCAGGCTGTGTCAGCGTGTACTTTCTAGAGGTAATCCTGACAGGAAGTATTCCTTTGGGAATCACACCATGAAGAGACACCTCCAGGATGTACACAGAAGGACACATGGTCATCTTTTTGGAGGTAACTCTTCAGAAAGACGAGCCAGTACATCCACAGCAGCTCAGCCTGGACCATCATCTGCAGGGCTGACTCCTTCTTCTGCAGGTCAGGTGAGCCCTTCATCTGTGGGGGGAGAATCTCCTTTTTCTGGCCCTCTGGAAATTAACCCTCGGTTTGCGAGGGTTGAAGTACGGTGCGCCCATTGTCATGATCTAATTACTTATAGGGAGACCAGTGTTTCCCTGGTGAACAGTAAAATAGATCAGCACACTTGTCGTACCGTCTAATATTCCCAATCTTTCTTTCCTCTGTCCCTGCATGAACACAACGGTTCTTTTAAGAGCCAACCTTATCTTTCATCTTTTTTTTACATATGTTTTTAAAAACTTTTTTTTATTTTTTTTTACCGTACGCGTACGGTGCGCGTACTTTTTTTTTTTTTTTTTTTAAAAACACTAAAAATCATTTATGACATTACATTGACCTTGAAAGACTACAATTATTATTATTGACTTACCATACTCACTGAAAAAATATTTATTCATTTCTTTTTTTTAAAAATAGTTTTAAAAATGTTTGTAGTTTTCGTAAATTTTCTATATCTATCTGGAAAAAAAGTAAAAAGTATTAATATTTTTAAAACTTTTTATAATACAGTACACATATTTACATTTTTTCCCAAAAAATATTTTTGCCTTATTTTTGCTGTTTTCAGAATATATTGCATTTCACTATAAATTGTGAAAGCAATTGCATTCATCATTTTACAGCGGGCAAAAAAAAATACCAATCACAAAGATTGTATTAAAAAAGCCCTGATTCTTTTTTTACTTAAACTTAACATTATAGAAATGCATAATATTGTAAAAAAATATCATCTAATACCAATACTTATTCCTTTAAAATACCGTCTGATATGTTTGTTTCAGAAGTATAATCACAATATTATATCTCAAATAACTCCAAAAAACATCTGATTTCATTTCCTTTAGGCCAAATAGTAATTTTAAATTTTTGTTTGGATTAAATTACCAACGGTAATCCAATAAAATTCTAAAGTTTAATTTGTCCAGATCTCACAGATTCTCTGTAACATTTTGGTTCACGAAAATTTTTTGATTAATTTATTTAGTCCACAATAGAATTGGTTACTTTTCCACATGGCCAAATATTAATTTTTTAAATCATTTTTGAAAAAATTTCCAATGGCAGTCCAATAACATTCCAAAATATAAAATGTGCAGAAGTTACCGATAATCTCAAAATTATTGGTTTTTCAAAATTTCATTAAAAATTAAAAAAGTCCACATTACAATTGGTTATCTTTCCATTAGGCCAAATGATAATTTTAAAAAATTTTTTTTTACAAAATTGCAATGGTAATCCAGTAAAATGGTAAAATTGTTTTGTCCAGATCTTGCCAAGTCTCTCTAAAATTTAGGTTTCAGGAAGATTAGATATGAATTTGCTAAATCAAAAGGCAAACGTTGTTTGAAAATCAATTGAGAATCATTACACAGTGTCCAGCCTTTTTCACATTTAAGATAAACTGTGTAATGTCCAGAAGTAACAGTAGGTCCATCATGGAAAATTATTGCAACAGTTACAAAAGTTTTTCCTGAAATTGATAATTGCTGTCCTGTAAACTTCTTTATTAAAGTATCCAATTTTGAACCATCAGCTCTACATCGTTGCATCATTAAAATTACATACTGTCCGTATTCCTTTAAAATTAATGTTGAAAACATGTCAGAATTACACTCACCACATTTCATGCTATGATTAGCATCTTTAACTAATTTTGCAAAAGTGACTGTTTTACTCTCTGGCAATGTCAAATAAATAAACCTTTCATTATCAACAATAGAGCCACTTATATTATAACAATTATCACAACTATGTTCCCATTTATAAGAGAGACCAAAAAAAATGTCAATGGGAACTCCTTCTTCTTCCACTACCTGAAGAAAATACATCAAAAATTCATGTGCATCTTGCTGTTCATTTTGAGAAAACTGTGTTCGTCCTGAACATACATCTAAAAGTTTTCTAATGTCAGTAGCACTTTCTATTTGAGTTTTATCTTTACTCAGCTTTTGAAAAAGGAGACTCAGCTCTGAACAGAATCTTTTTCCCTGATTTACTATTATCTGCTCTTGCAAACTTTCCAGATAAAATGCAACATTCAGCACTACATTTGCGTAGCAGTTGACACCAGAGCTATTTTCAAAATGACATCCTACAACCTGTTCTTCATTTTCCTTTTTCTTTTTGCTTGCAATTACATCACTCCTCTTTTTTTTCCTCTTCTCTACATCTTCACTACAGATATTCTCATTTTTCCTTTTACGAGAAACTACACGTTTCTCCAACACAGGATACTGACCTAAATGAGGAGCATAGCTTCTTCTTAATCTATTATACTCCTTTACACAATTTGTATCAGCACTAACTTTTGATTCTTCAAAGTCTATCATGAATAAACCTGATAATGTTTTGACTCGTGACAAAGCAACATATGCCATACCTTCTTTGAACACAGTTGAACCAATGTTCACAAATGCACAATCTACAGTCAATCCTTGAGACTTGTGAATAGTTACAGCATATGCTAGAGAAAACGGAAACTGCTTCCTACGTACATATAAGTCTTTCACAAGCATAAAACGAACTGTACAACGACAAATATCTTTAACTTCATCTATCTGATCAAATTTTATTTTTAAACATTCAATTCCTTCTTTTTTCTGATAATTAATAAAACCCACAACTCTTCCCATCGCTCCATTAACTAAACCTTTCTCAACATCCAAATTTCTCCTTAAAAACACTCTACAGTTCATGCAAACATATAGATTTTTTTCTAATCCAGCTGTTTTGGAGATGTTCTTCTCTAGTGAGTCCAATTTATTTTTCAGTTTGCCTGTTACTGTGACAGTAATTCTTCCATCCTCAATTTTGTCCACTGCTTCCAATTTCCTGATCTCTTCCTTTTCCAATTTCAAAAGCTCCTCATTGAATATTGAGCATTCACGTAGAGTTGGCATTAAGCAGATGACACTTTTGTTTTCTGCAATATTCTTGTATATTTTCTCTGCAACTATTTCTTCCTTTGGAAATAAATTATGTAGCAGCCGACTCTGTAATGCTTTTTTGCCAACTTCTGTGAGTAGTCCAATTCTGATATCTTTCAGAATACTTCCATATTCTTCATCGTTTGCTTGCCTCATATTAGTTGTAAGTTCCTTGTACTCAAAGAAGGACCAAATATTTGTATTTCCGATGCTTCCCAATGACTTCTTCGTGTCTTCATGTGTCACAGTATTAAACACTGGTTGTCCTTTAACTGGAGTAAGTTGCAAAAGATCTCCAAAAACTATGACGTGTTTTCCACCAAATAACACGTCATAGTCTGTCTTCAAAATTTGCTGCATTCTTAAATGCACAAAGGCAAGCATTAAGTTTGATACCATGCTCACCTCATCAATAATGAGAACTTGCATCTTCTTCAATACTCGTGAAACTTCCAAGGATGCTTCTCCAGTTAGCTTGTTGAATTGTATTTTGTTCTCATGCTCCACTGGTAACATTAGCAAACGATGTAAGGTGATTCCTTTTATGTTATATGCTGCTAACCCAGTTGGAGCAGTAACCACACAAGACAAAGTAGAATCCGTTTTTTGCTTTAGGTAGCTTCTGATGACTTTAATTAGGAAACTTTTTCCAGTGCCAGCTTGTCCGCTTACATACATCCTGATTGGATGAAATGATGTGCATGAGCACTCTTTTTTTACATGTAGAAATCCGTGATCAATTTTGTTTTTGATCTCTTCATAAATTTGTTGCTGCTCTTGATTCAGTTGTCTTTCCAAATTTTCTAAGTCTATAAATTCTTCTTGAGCTTGATTCATAGCCGTTTCCACTTCATTCATGGCTATTGATGCTTCATTTTCAACGATTGGTTGTCCTAGGGGATCTTGACTGTGTGTTCCTGAACTTTGGCTGTCCTGAGAACTGTCTCTAGCTATTTCTGCTGCAATTGTAGTTTCCTGTTCAATTTCTTCATTTAACATTTGCAGATAAGTTGTGAATGTATTGCATTGTATGCTGTCTTTGCAAGCATTAAATGAATCCTCATAGCTTTGAAATTCTCCCAGTAGTTCATCCTCTGTACACCATGGTTTAAACAACTGTAAAAGAGCCAAGTAGTAAAATTCTTTCTTGTCGGTAGTGTCGCAACTCAGCTTCCGGTGATTTATCAAACTTCCTTTGGTTTGCTTCACCAAACATCCTTCTTCACCAACAACTTTATATTTTCCATTATTAATGTCTTCTGCAGCTTTCCGTGAATAAATGTAGTTCTGCAACACTTCATAGAGACACATGTTCTCCAGATGATGACTTCTCTTGGGATAATATGTGTCCAACATGTTTGTTTTCAATATATCTGTACTTTCTGGGTCATTCTCGGCCAAATATTCAATTTCTCCAACAGATTTCAGTACCCGATTTCTCATTGCTGCAAGGCCTAAACTTGCCCAAATTATTCTTCTTGACTTCGAGTAGAGACTTGCAGAAGATAACCTATCTGAACATTCGTAGGATCCAATTTCTCGATGCGGTAACATCTTCAAACTGAAACTGTACAGCTTCTTACTGACAGTCTTCTCGTGAGAAATCTCTTCCCGCATTTCCTTCAATTCTGTTTTTTCTGATTTCGTAATGTAAGACGTTACATATCGTGCAACAGCAATGGAATTGTCAGCTACATACTGTATATCCATGTTAGCGTTCCACATGGATAAAATGACTGGGTTGTAGTCATTTATATTTTTTGATTCTTCTTTTCTTTTAAGGTTGTAGGTATTCTTAGGTGATTTTCTTGTGATAGTATGTCTCACAGCTGACATAAAACTGTTTACTCTTCCATTTGAAAGAACAGGTCTAGGAAATCCAAATCGACATTTAGTGTAGTATTTTTCTTTGCTCTTGTATTTCCGTCGACAGTATTTTCCACACCGATGACTTTGGAAACGTAAAACTTGCTCCTTTAACTTGTTCTCTTCTGTGCTTTTTGGTATACCACATGTTGCATATTCTTCAATGTAAGATAACACTGCTTCATCAGTATCTGTTCCAAACTTTGGGGCATCCTTGATCCACAACAGCATATGAATATGAGGAGCACCTCTTGCCTGGTACTCTTTTCTCCAAAAGAAATCCACTACTTCTCCAAGGGGTGGATTTTTTTTATTGCAGATGAAGGACATCATAGCCTCAAATCTATGATTGAAATATCTGCAAACATTAACCGGATCCAATGAGCACAGTTCTCCTGCTGTCTTGTATTCGATGTTTTTAATGTTTGAATTGGCCTCTCGTAGAAAATCCAGTAAATCATCCCAAGCGTACTCGGCACAGCTTAGGGTAAGGAACCATGTTGGTGTTCCTAAATTGCGTAACATGCATTTTAGTTCACCATGGCGTCGGTACCAATATTCATTTGTCCCACGCTGACAAGCCATCAGATTGATCAGTTGTGTTTCCAAATGATCATCTCGGTGCTGCACTTTCTCCATAAAATCCTTAGCAGACACATTTTGTAAATGTACTCCACTTTTTAAAATGTGATTTACTGCATAAGACAGTGCAGACAAGTCGCTTTCAAATAAAAGATGGAACAAATAAGGAATACTTTGTCGAAATCTGGGATCTTCAGCATATAGTCTTGTAGTCCGATACTCTGAAGCTGGAATCTGTTCTGGACGTTCATCGTATCGTCCTCCTTTTCCCGTAGGAAACAGCTGGGGAAAACATCGAGCTTCCAAGCTCTCCTCCCATACACTCACGGGAGTTCCTTTTGCTTTCTTCATCTGAAAGAGATCAATATTGTCTCCCATAACTTCTTTCGAATGAAGAGGATGTATGCTAAAATGTTCATAAATTTCTTCTTCCTTTGTCTTGTCCACTTTTTCAATTTGTCCAGTTGGTGTTTCTGTGTCTTCTTGAAAATCTTCGTCTTCTTCTTCTTCTTCTATATAAATTGATTCATACCATTTGTTATTTTTTTTCAAATACAAATTTGCTCTTTGTACTTTCCGCACATCTACCAGCTCCTGCCAAATCTTCTTATTCTTTGTAGGTACACCATTAACCAGAATAATTAATGGTTCAGTTTCCAAAGTATCCGCATCAATAGTTTCCATATTTTTTTTCAAATCCAAGGGCAAATACACCACTCTACCTTTTAAACCTCTCAGTAAATCTGAAGGAGGTAATTTACCAGTTTTGGGCTCCATACGTACTATCGTCTGGAACGGATGAACACATTGAATGAGTATAGACTCATATGTATTTAATTCAGAAAGTTCAGCAGGAATAGCATCCAATTCTAAATTATTATGTACAGCTCTGGTCGGCATTCTATTTTCCTCTAACTTGTTGTAACAGTATTTACAAATACGCTGATCTTCACCCAATTCAAAACAATTTTCAAGAAATATATATGTGGCAAAATCCTTCCACTTATAATTATCTTCATTTTCACTCTTTCTGTAGAGATCAACATTCCTAGTTTGTTTTCTATAATGAGTTCTGCGGCAACAAATACAAGTAACATTTGGTCTTTCATTAGAGACTATTGCAAATTTTGTTATGTGATCATTAAATGTCTTACTTACAGAAGGTTCTACATTCTCTTCCACTTCTTCCTCATTTACTGTGTCCTTCTCTGCACTGTTTTGTTCAGGACCAAAGTAACAAAACTGAATTTCATCAACAACCTTCTCTACATCTGATACCGTTCCTCGGAACAGAGCCCTATTCAATTCATTTAACTTTATTGCTGGACTTTTGGCAAAATACAACCGTCTCACAAACTTTCTCATTTCAGTATGATGAACAGCCAGCATCCTAAAATGATGGAAAACACTATTGCACACTTTTCTAGATAGACAAGCCAGAGAATGACCCTGCAAACCAGTATTCTCTCTCACTCTGCATGGATCCAGACTTTGAAGCACCTTAATCTTCTGTTTTACACTTTTTTTACTATATTCTCTTAGAAACTCTCGAAATCTGTCAATAGATTCCTGACGCACAGTGCAAATACTACTACAATTCCAAGTGTACACTGGGGCTTTAGGACGTCTCCCCATTGCCTCATCTGCCATCACTTGTACCTCATCTCTTGGAACCATTATCTCCTTCTCCATTATGCAACCATTTTTTACTTCGTATGAGCGACCTCTGGTGTCAACTGCATGCAGCAAACTATTACTTTGAAAATAGCTCTCTTCATTAAAAAAAGGTTCACTACTTGAACTATGCATCCACTTTCCTAAAAACACTTTACAAAAGTTTGTTCTGTTCACTACTCTTTTGCTTTTGCTTTGTGATTTCAGTACATTAACCATTTTATCTAATGTACGCATCCTATTCAAAATTAATATGAATAGTTTCCTTTTTAATTCTAATGCTTTTGCTGCAATGGCTTCAATTTCTTTTTTTCTCTTGTAATATTTTGCCTTTTGCTTATATTTCTTCACATCCTTTATCAAATTGGACATAACTCTTCTCTGAAACATTTTTCTACGTATCTCTTTAAACGCTGTTTTTCTGTTTATGTAAAACTTTTCAGTTGCAGAAGGTATATTTGCATTAACTAAATTCTCAATTTTTTGCTGTTCTCTTCGTTTTGTTACATTCTTTCCAGGACAGACATTTTGTACATTTTTCTGTGTTTTGAATATTTTTTTAAGAAATTGTTTTTTCTGCTTACCAGAAGATTTTTTCTTTTTCCCAACATGAGCATCTTCTACTAACTTTGGTCCTCCAGTTGTCTTCAAATATAGTTTTTTTTTTAGCGTTTTTTGAACTCTAGATTTTGTAGGCATCTTAAATTTTGTTCACTGTTCTTCAGCAATACCTGAAAAAAACTAAAAAAAAATCCTTTATTGTATTTAAATATATTACTACATTTCTTTTCACAATAGTCACAAAACGAAATTTCTTTGCCAATTTGAATGCACACAAACTCCTCTTTTTTTTGGGCAAGTGAAAATCACTTTTACAAACTGTCACATTATGAAACCACTTTTCAGATTTTTTAAAAAGCCCATGTCCAGAGTGCTACACTCCAGCAAGGGCAACCAGCCTTAGTGAAGCTGAATGTATTTGCATTACAGACTGAAACCTGAAAACCCCACTCGCTTGTAAATACTGTGCATGACTATACATGGCAAGCACATGGGTGTGTGCTAAGACTCTGCTTCTTCCCCCAAAAATTCGCTCCCCCTTTCCATCTAATGCAACTGTGAAATCACCAGAGCAAGACGCAATAAATCTCTGCCTATAATTCCTCTATGCACACAGAGTCATGTTTTCACATTAGTCCCAAAACGAAATTTCTTTGCCATTTTGAAAGCACACTTACTGCTCTTTTTTTTTCCGGGCCAAGTGAAAATCACTTTTTACAATTGGAAATCACTTTTACAGACTGACACATTATGAAACCACTTTTTTTGATTTATTTAAATGCACATGTCCAAGCTGTTTTTTCAGACCACCACCATGTGTATTCTCGGTGACTGCCTACACTCCAGCAAGGGCAACCAGCCTTAGTGATGCTGAATGTATTTGCATTACAGACTGAAACCTGAAAACCCCACTCGCTTGTAAATACTGTGCATGACTATACATGGCAAGCACATGGGTGTGTGCTAAGACTCTGCTTCTTCCCCCAAAAATTCGCTCCCCCTTTCCATCTAATGCAACTGTGAAATCACCAGAGCAAGACGCAATAAATCTCTGCCTATAATTCCTCTCTGCACACAGAGTCATGTTTTCACATTAGTCCCAAAACGAAATTTCTTTGCCAATTTGAAAGCACACTTACTGCTCTTTTTTTTTTCGGCGCAAGTGAAAATCACTTTTTACAATTGGAAATCACTTTTACAGACTGACACATTATGAAACTTTTTTTTTTGATTTATTTAAATGCACATGTCCAAGCTGTTTTTTCAGACCACCACCATGTGTATTCTCGGTGACTGCCTACACTCCAGCAAGGGCAACCAGCCTTAGTGATGCTGAATGTATTTGCATTACAGACTTAAACCTGAAAACCCCACTCGCTTGTAAATACTGTGCATGACTATACATGGCAAGCACATGGGTGTGTGCTAAGACTCTGCTTCTTCCCCCAAAAATTCGCTCCCCCTTTCCATCTAATGCAACTGTGAAATCACCAGAGCAAGACGCAATAAATCTCTGCCTATAATTCCTCTCTGCACACAGAGTCATGTTTTCACATTAGTCCCAAAACGAAATTTCTTTGCCAATTTGAAAGCACACTTACTGCTCTTTTTTTTTTCGGTGCAAGTGAAAATCACTTTTTACAATTGGAAATCACTTTTACAGACTGACACATTATGAAACTTTTTTTTTTGATTTATTTAAATGCACATGTCCAAGCTGTTTTTTCAGACCACCACCATGTGTATTCTCGGTGACTGCCTACACTCCAGCAAGGGCAACCAGCCTTAGTGATGCTGAATGTATTTGCATTACAGACTGAAACCTGAAAACCCCACTCGCTTGTAAATACTGTGCATGACTATACATGGCAAGCACATGGGTGTGTGCTAAGACTCTGCTTCTTCCCCCAAAAATTCGCTCCCCCTTTCCATCTAATGCAACTGTGAAATCACCAGAGCAAGACGCAATAAATCTCTGCCTATAATTCCTCTATGCACACAGAGTCATGTTTTCACATTAGTCCCAAAACGAAATTTCTTTGCCATTTTGAAAGCACACTTACTGCTCTTTTTTTTTCCGGGCCAAGTGAAAATCACTTTTTACAATTGGAAATCACTTTTACAGACTGACACATTATGAAACCACTTTTTTTGATTTATTTAAATGCACATGTCCAAGCTGTTTTTTCAGACCACCACCATGTGTATTCTCGGTGACTGCCTACACTCCAGCAAGGGCAACCAGCCTTAGTGATGCTGAATGTATTTGCATTACAGACTTAAACCTGAAAACCCCACTCGCTTGTAAATACTGTGCATGACTATACATGGCAAGCACATGGGTGTGTGCTAAGACTCTGCTTCTTCCCCCAAAAATTCGCTCCCCCTTTCCATCTAATGCAACTGTGAAATCACCAGAGCAAGACGCAATAAATCTCTGCCTATAATTCCTCTCTGCACACAGAGTCATGTTTTCACATTAGTCCCAAAACGAAATTTATTTGCCAATTTGAAAGCACACTTACTGCTCTTTTTTTTTTCGGCGCAAGTGAAAATCACTTTTTACAATTGGAAATCACTTTTACAGACTGACACATTATGAAACTTTTTTTTTTGATTTATTTAAATGCACATGTCCAAGCTGTTTTTTCAGACCACCACCATGTGTATTCTCGGTGACTGCCTACACTCCAGCAAGGGCAACCAGCCTTAGTGATGCTGAATGTATTTGCATTACAGACTGAAACCTGAAAACCCCACTCGCTTGTAAATACTGTGCATGACTATACATGGCAAGCACATGGGTGTGTGCTAAGACTCTGCTTCTTCCCCCAAAAATTCGCTCCCCCTTTCCATCTAATGCAACTGTGAAATCACCAGAGCAAGACGCAATAAATCTCTGCCTATAATTCCTCTATGCACACAGAGTCATGTTTTCACATTAGTCCCAAAACGAAATTTCTTTGCCATTTTGAAAGCACACTTACTGCTCTTTTTTTTTCCGGGCCAAGTGAAAATCACTTTTTACAATTGGAAATCACTTTTACAGACTGACACATTATGAAACCACTTTTTTTGATTTATTTAAATGCACATGTCCAAGCTGTTTTTTCAGACCACCACCATGTGTATTCTCGGTGACTGCCTACACTCCAGCAAGGGCAACCAGCCTTAGTGATGCTGAATGTATTTGCATTACAGACTTAAACCTGAAAACCCCACTCGCTTGTAAATACTGTGCATGACTATACATGGCAAGCACATGGGTGTGTGCTAAGACTCTGCTTCTTCCCCCAAAAATTCGCTCCCCCTTTCCATCTAATGCAACTGTGAAATCACCAGAGCAAGACGCAATAAATCTCTGCCTATAATTCCTCTCTGCACACAGAGTCATGTTTTCACATTAGTCCCAAAACGAAATTTCTTTGCCAATTTGAAAGCACACTTACTGCTCTTTTTTTTTTCGGTGCAAGTGAAAATCACTTTTTACAATTGGAAATCACTTTTACAGACTGACACATTATGAAACTTTTTTTTTTGATTTATTTAAATGCACATGTCCAAGCTGTTTTTTCAGACCACCACCATGTGTATTCTCGGTGACTGCCTACACTCCAGCAAGGGCAACCAGCCTTAGTGATGCTGAATGTATTTGCATTACAGACTGAAACCTGAAAACCCCACTCGCTTGTAAATACTGTGCATGACTATACATGGCAAGCACATGGGTGTGTGCTAAGACTCTGCTTCTTCCCCCAAAAATTCGCTCCCCCTTTCCATCTAATGCAACTGTGAAATCACCAGAGCAAGACGCAATAAATCTCTGCCTATAATTCCTCTATGCACACAGAGTCATGTTTTCACATTAGTCCCAAAACGAAATTTCTTTGCCATTTTGAAAGCACACTTACTGCTCTTTTTTTTTCCGGGCCAAGTGAAAATCACTTTTTACAATTGGAAATCACTTTTACAGACTGACACATTATGAAACCACTTTTTTTGATTTATTTAAATGCACATGTCCAAGCTGTTTTTTCAGACCACCACCATGTGTATTCTCGGTGACTGCCTACACTCCAGCAAGGGCAACCAGCCTTAGTGATGCTGAATGTATTTGCATTACAGACTTAAACCTGAAAACCCCACTCGCTTGTAAATACTGTGCATGACTATACATGGCAAGCACATGGGTGTGTGCTAAGACTCTGCTTCTTCCCCCAAAAATTCGCTCCCCCTTTCCATCTAATGCAACTGTGAAATCACCAGAACAAGACGCAATAAATCTCTGCCTATAATTCCTCTATGCACACAGAGTCATGTTTTCACATTAGTCCCAAAACGAAATTTCTTTGCCATTTTGAAAGCACACTTACTGCTCTTTTTTTTTCCGGGCCAAGTGAAAATCACTTTTTACAATTGGAAATCACTTTTACAGACTGACACATTATGAAACCACTTTTTTTGATTTATTTAAATGCACATGTCCAAGCTGTTTTTTCAGACCACCACCATGTGTATTCTCGGTGACTGCCTACACTCCAGCAAGGGCAACCAGCCTTAGTGATGCTGAATGTATTTGCATTACAGACTTAAACCTGAAAACCCCACTCGCTTGTAAATACTGTGCATGACTATACATGGCAAGCACATGGGTGTGTGCTAAGACTCTGCTTCTTCCCCCAAAAATTCGCTCCCCCTTTCCATCTAATGCAACTGTGAAATCACCAGAGCAAGACGCAATAAATCTCTGCCTATAATTCCTCTATGCACACAGAGTCATGTTTTCACATTAGTCCCAAAACGAAATTTCTTTGCCAATTTGAAAGCACACTTACTGCTCTTTTTTTTTTCAGGGCAAGTGAAAATCACTTTTACAGACTGACACATTATGAAACCTTTTTTTTAAATTTATTTAAATGCACATGTCCAAACTGTTTTTTCAGACCACCACCATGTGTATTCTCGGTGACTGCCTACACTCCAGCAAGGGCAACCAGCCTTAGTGATGCTGAATGTATTTGCATTACAGACTGAAACCTGAAAACCCCACTCGCTTGTAAATACTGTGCATGACTATACATGGCAAGCACATGGGTGTGTGCTAAGACTCTGCTTCTTCCCCCAAAAATTCGCTCCCCCTTTCCATCTAATGCAACTGTGAAATCACCAGAGCAAGACGCAATAAATCTCTGCCTATAATTCCTCTATGCACACAGAGTCATGTTTTCACATTAGTCACAAAACGAAATTTCTTTGCCAATTTGAAAGCACACTTACTACTCTTTTTTTTTTCGGGGCAAGTGAAAATCACTTTTTACAATTGGAAATCACTTTTACAGACTGACACATTATGAAACCTTTTTTTTTTATTTATTTCAATGCACATGTCCAAGCTGTTTTTTCAGACCACCACCATGTGTATTCTCGGTGACTGCCTACACTCCAGCAAGGGCAACCAGCCTTAGTGATGCTGAATGTATTTGCATTACAGACTGAAACCTGAAAACCCCACTCGCTTGTAAATACTGTGCATGACTATACATGGCAAGCACATGGGTGTGTGCTAAGACTCTGCTTCTTCCCCCAAAAATTCGCTCCCCCTTTCCATCTAATGCAACTGTGAAATCACCAGAGCAAGACGCAATAAATCTCTGCCTATAATTCCTCTATGCACACAGAGTCATGTTTTCACATTAGTCCCAAAACGAAATTTCTTTGCCAATTTGAAAGCACACTTACTGCTCTTTTTTTTTTCGGGGCAAGTGTAAATCACTTTTACAGACTGACACATTATGAAACCACCATGTGTAACTACAACAAAAACAATTCCCATTTCTATTATTCATTTCTTAAGTTACCACATACATCCCCTCTCAAACTGTAAACTCACCTTTAAAATTAGTTAGTTGTGAAAGAAATGTGACACTCAAACAGCAGATTATCAGAGCCAGGATCTCTGTTGTGTTCACCTCTCTCCTCTCAGCAGAACCAGATAATGGCAAACTTTCCCTCTTTTTTTCCACACATATACTTGTAAGTTTCAAATCTCAGTGCTTCCCCCTTTTTTTCAAATGTAATCACACATTTCTATTGGTTGAAAACCAACCCTTTTCCAAAAGTACCCTTCCCCCAACTTGACTTCTGCCTAGTACCCTTCCCCCAACTTGACTTCTGCCTGCTACCATAGCAACAGCTCATGGAACACTGCTGTGTGGAGTTAGGTCAGAAGTTCACCAATCAATGTTTCAATTCCACAGAGCAAGAGTGCTTGACTTTTCAAACCTAACAGCAAATCCATAGTACTGTTCTTTGGTTACACATTTTTTTGTACCAATACAAAACATGCTTCTATTAATTTACACATACAGCCTAGTTTTTTTCTAGAATGGTATGAAACAGCCAATCAGTTCTTTTTGTTTTGAAAAAAATATGTATGCCTCCATTTCCAAACTGTCTTTCTTTTCATATTGCCATTCTACTGAAAGACACCTCCTGAGTGCATCCAGTTCTCCTTTGAAGATGTTCACAGTGTGGATTGTAGGGCACAGCTATGTCTTCTGGAGTGAAAAGTTTGCAGAGAAAACAGGTATGGTGAGAGACCTTGCTTTGCCAAATGTAGACATTAAATGGATTGGTCAGAGAGGGTTAAAGTGGCACCAATTGATGCCATTGGTGAAATCCTTCATTCAAATCCAACACCCTGACCTCATAATAGTGCACTGTGGTGGCAATGACCTAGGCACTTTGACTGGGGTAGGTCTGGAAATGCTTATGAAGGACACCTTTGCACAACTGTTTACACTTTTCCCTAAAACTGCCTTTGTGTTTTCCAACATATGCCAAAGGCAAAAATGGAACTGGTCCAATCATTTCTGTCCGCAGATTGACAAAGCAAGAAAGCACGTCAACAAATCTGTTTCTGCTTTCCTCCGTGACTATGGTATGGGTGCCATTTACCACAACAACTTGCGTTATGACATGCAAGACATTTATAGAGGAGATGGTGTGCACTTCAATGATGAAGGGAACAGAGTCTTCCTCTTGAACCTTAGACTCTGCATCGGTACTTACTTGTAGGTACCACTAAAAAAATGACTTCATAAACACAACAGCTCTTTTTAGAGCTCCCTAATTTCTAAACTCTTAATTCGTCATTTCATTTATTCATTTTTATTTTTTTTAACCGTACGCTTACCGTAAGCTTACCGTACGCGTACCCCGTGATTTTTTTTAAAATCAATAAATGTTTTTTTTGTACTTTTCTGTCCTTCTTTGACCCCCTTACAAATGTTAGGGGGTCTGTAACTCTCCTCATTGCCCCCTTTCCTTGTTTTCACTGTTTTTTTTCTGAGTGAAACACACAAAATGGCGGCCGCCGCTTCCTGGTTTCGGCCGATTCGAATGTTTACTAAGATCTAAGGGCCAATCAGAATCTCGCTCGTGCACGCCATTTTTCTTCCGTACGCTTACCGTAAGCTTACCGTACGCGTACCCCGTGATTTTTTTAAAAATCAATAAATGTTTGTTTTGTACTTTACAGTCCTTCTTTGACCCCCTCACAAATGTAAGGGGGTCTGTAACTCTCCTCATTGCCCCCTTTTCTTGTTTTCACTCTTTTTTTTTCAGAGTGAAACACAGAAAATGGCGGCCGCCGCTTCCTGGTTTCGGCCGATTTGAATGTTTACTAAGATCTAAGAGCCAATCAGAATCGCGCTCGCGCACGCCACCGTACGCTTACGGTAAGCGTACGGTAAGCGTACCGTAAGCGGGCTCAGATATATATATTGATTTAAAGGCTATTTTCTCAGAATCTACTGAACAGATTTACACCAAACCTACAAAAGGCACTTCCTTGACCTAGGGACTACCTCTCTGCCAAATTTTGAGTAATTCTGTTCAGCAGTTCGGGCTGTAGCTCGTTCTAAAGGTCCTATGGAAAAATGCATGGGAAAAACGCGTTTTGGGACCCCCCTTTTATCTCAGCCCCCGCTTGACGGATCCCCCCGAGACTTTCAGGGTAGGAGCGGAGCGTAGCGCCCCACCTATTTTGAAAAATTCGCGAGGATTCGTCGACCGGCGCCAAAGTTATTCAAAATAGAATGTTGAGGTTTTCCTATGGAAACGTGGTCCTAACTATAACTACCTACTGGCGACCGCCAGTAGGTAATATATATATATATATATATATATATATGTACCAAACTTCGCTCCTTCTGGAAAGCTGGACCCAAGAGAGGTGGCACACACGCCGGCGGAGCTCGCCGGCATACAAATGTTCCCACAACGATTCCAATATCATGCGCTCTCAGTAATCAGAAAGCTCCAAATCCAATGATGTCAACAGGGATGTTTAATTCTCACAACACGTTTCAGCTCGTTGCTAAGCCTTGATCACGTAAGATGACGTGTGGGAACATATATATATATATATATATATTCACTGAAAAAACCATAGGTTTCACACATGTTATAGTTAGCTGGACATTTTACTGATAAAAAACCAATGAAATTCCCCCGTTATAGTTACTGTAGGCAACTATAACTCACGCGACCGTAATCCTCTGCTGATGCTAATACTGTATTTAGACACTTATTTGCCCATGTCTTCTTCGATTAAATTTTAGCTATACATATATTACAAATATTTTTTTTTCATAAAGACACATATGTCATCAGCAGAGGATTACGGTCGCGTGAGTTATAGTTGCCTACAGTAACTATAACGGGGGAATTTCATTGGTTTTTTATCAGTAAAATGTCCAGCTAACTATAACATGTGTGAAACCTATGGTTTTTTCAGTGAATTAGCAAGGTTTTTTAAATGCTAATTCCTAACTATAACGTGTGTGAAACCTATGGTTTTTTCAGTGAATTTGTACGGTTTTTTAAATGCTAATTTATTTATGTATTATTTTTTATATATTTATTTTACAATAAACTACGTATTAAAAATTATTATTTTTTTTTTTTTGGTTTTCACCCTGCGAATTATTTTTTTTTTTTTTGTAAAAAAAATTTTTTTTTTGTGTTTTTCAGGGTGCGCGCACTGTGCGCGCACCCCCGCGATTTAAAAAAAAAAAAAATTTTTTTTTTTGCCTTCGGGGTCCTTCAGGGACCCCCTGACAAAGGCTAGGGGGTCAGGAACTCTCTACCCTGCCCCCTTTTCACGTTCGCCACCTTCCTTTTTCACTCTCGCACTGAAAACAAACAAAATGGCGGCCGACACTTCCTGATTTCGACCGATTCGAACGTTGACTAACATGTAACCACCAATCAGAATTACGCTCGCGCACGTTAGGGTGCTCGCACGGTGCTCGCACGGTGCGCGCACCCTGCGCGCATATATATATATATATGCTTTTAAATGCTATTTTCTCCGGAAATACTGAACAGATTTACACCAGACCTGCAAAAGGCACTTCCTTGACCTTATGGCTACCTCTCTGCCAAATTTCAAGTAATTCTGTTCAGCCGTTCGGGCTGTAGCCTTGTCTAAAGGTCCTATGGAAAAATGCATGGGGAAAACGCGTTTTGGGACCCCCCTTTTATCTCAGCCCCCGCTTGACGAATCCCCCCGAGACTTTCAGGGTAGGAGCGGAGCGTAGCGCCCCACCTATTTTGAGAAATTCGCGAGGATTCGTCGACCGGCGCCAAAGTTATTCCAAATAGAATGTTGCGGATTTCCTATGGAAACGTGGTCCTAACTATAACTACCTACTGGCGACCGCCAGTAGGTAATATATATATATATATATATATATATATATATATATATATATATATATATATATTATCTACTGGCGGTCGCCAGTAGATAGTTATAGTTACAACCTAGTTTCCATAGGAAATCTCAAAATTCTATTTTGAATAACTTTGGCACCGGTTGACGAATCCTCGCGAAATTTTCAAAACTAATGGGGCGCTCCGTTCAGCTCTTACTCTGAAAGTCTCGGGGTGATTCGTCAAGCGGGAGCCGAGAAAAAAGGGGGGTCCCAAAACGCGTTTTCCCCATGCATTTTTCCATAGGACATTTAGACACAGCTACAGCCAGAACGGCTGAACAGAATTACTTGAAATTTGGCAAAGAGGTAGTCCTCAGGTCAGGCATGTGCCTTTTGCATATATGGTGTAAATCCGTTCAGTAGTTCCTGAGAAAATCAAAAGTAAAATCATATACATATCTGGGCGGAGCCTAACCACACATCTCATTGTGAGATCTGATTGGCTGTCAGCACTTCATCCAAGAAGTGTTGGCAGCCATCTTGGGACCAATATACATGATAGCACCTCATTAAAAAGCATTGCAGTTAATAGAAGGTTTTAAGACTTTTGTTACATTATAGATCATTTGTTGATGGTACCATACTCATTTTAGGAATTGTAGTATGTTCTAAGGTGATTTTACCATGTGAAAAAGCCTTCTGCTGGGATATCATGAATCATGTTTGAGAGAAAAATATTTTCACATGCTTTTCCCACAGAGGTTTGGAAGGTGATCTATAAGCTAAACTGAGAGCATATTTTCTGTAAATTCACATTATCTTTCTCAGTCATGTGAGAATGAAGTCTGACATTCTCAGTAAAACATGTACATCCAACAAGGGCAGAGACTGTCAGTTGATTCCTTTGTGTTCTACTGCAGCTTCCCAGAGTGTTCCAAAGAACAACTAGAGCGCTAACAGTCTTACTTATGACAAAGGTATGGCACACCTGAAGCCATCTTGATTGGAATAAAGTGGTAACATTTAAAACATTTAATTTAAAAAGGAACAAAATGAGAGGGTTCATTTTGCCATAGAATGTATGATTAGTGCTGCAGAAAGAAAAATTAGGGCACATTTTGAGTGACTTCTCAAATACTCTTCTATTTCATTAAAGAATTCTGACATGCAGACTGAAACATGCACTTTCAATACCAGCAGCAGACTTCCCTGGTGAGCAGTAGCTTTACTACAGTGATCTAATGAGCAACTAGAGTGCTAACATTCTGAATTTATGGCAAATGTGTGACACATCTGAATGCCTTCTTCGTTGAATCAAAGTAAAAAACTGACAGTATGCCTACTGAGGAGACTGCAGTAAATGAGGAAATTAGGAAACTCCATAACAAGTCTCCCAAGATGGCCACCAGAGACAAAAGAGCCCAAATGTAGCACAAATATCACCGAGATGTAGCCCAAGTATAGCCCAATGACAGAAATCCCAGAGTGTTTTAAAGAACAACTAGAGCGCTAACAGTCTTACTTATGACAAAGGTATGGCACACCTGCAGCCATCTTGATTGGAATAAAGTGGTAACATTTAAAACATTTAATTTGCAAAGGAACAAAATGAGGGGGTTCATTTTGCCATAGAAATTATGACTAGTGCTGCAGAAAGAAAACTTAGGGCACATTTTGACTTCTCAAATCCTCTTCTATTTCATTAAAAAGTTCTGACATGCAGACTGAAACATGCACTTTGAATACCAGCAGCAGACTTCCCTGGTGAGCAGTAGCTTTACTACAGTGATCTAATGAGGAACTAGAGTGCTACCATTCAGAATTTATGGCAAATGTGTCACATCTGAATGCCTTCTTGATGGAACCAAAGTAAACAAGCATTGAAAATGCAATAGGTCTCACCCTCGTTTAAGTTAAAGCAATTCTGTTTGTAATTAGGTGGCTTTTTAGCTTTGCTTTTATTAGTGTTTTTCAAAATTTCATGTAAATAACATGCATATCTGTATATGTATGCATGCATTTATATTTGTATTTATATAGATATGCAGATTATATATTTGTTTATATATGTATGTATATACATATATATACACATACATATATATAAATGCATATATGTGCATATGTGTGCGTGTAGAGAGAGGTAGAGAGAGGTAGAGAGGTAGAGATGTAGAGGTAGAGACATAGAGGTAGAGAGGTAGAGGTAGAGAGGTAGAGGTAGAGAGGTAGAGGTAGAGAGGTAGAGAGTAGTAGAGAGAGAGGTAGAGAAAGGTAGAGAGGCAGAGAGTAGAGGATGAGTAATAGAGAGTAGAGAGTAGAGAGAGAGAGTAGTAGAGAGAGTAGTAGAGAGTAGTAGAGAGAGTAGCAGAGAGTGAGTAGGAGAGAGTAGTAGTGAGTAGTAGAGAGTGAGTAGTAGAGAGTAGTAGCGAGTGAGAAGTAGAGAGTAGTAGAGAGTGAGTAGTAGAGGGAGTAGTAGAGAGTGAGTATTAGAGAGTGAGTAGTAGAGAGTAGTAGAGAGTGAGTAGTGGAGACTGAGTAGCAGAGAGAGAGTAGTAGAGAATGAGTACTAGAGAATGAGTAGTAGAGTGAGTAGTAGAGAGTAGTAGAGAGCGAGTAGTAGAGAGTAGTAGAGAGTGAGTAGTAGAGAGTAGTAGAGAGAGAGTAGTAGAGAGTGAGTAGTAGAGAGTGAGTAGTAGAGAGTGAGTAATAGAGAGAGAGTAGTAGAGAGAGTGAGTAGTAGAGAGTAGTAGAGAGAGTAGTAGAGAGTAGTACAGAGTGAGTAGTAGAGAGTGATTAGTAGAGAGTAGTGGAGAAGTAGAGAGTGAGTAGTAGAGAGTAGTAGAGAGTGAGTAGTAGAGTGAGTAGTAGGGAGTAGTAGAGAGTGAGTAGTAGAGTGAGTAGTAGAGAGCAAGTAGTAGAGAGTGTGTAGTAGAGAGAGTAGTAGAGAGTAGTAGAGGGTGAGTAGTAGAGAGTGAGTAGTAGAGAGAGTAGTAGAGAGTAGTAGAGTAGTAGAGAGTGAGTAGTAGAGAGTGAGTAGTAGAGAGTAGTAGAAAGTGAGTAGCAGAGAGAGTAGTAGAGAGTAGTAGAGAGTAGTAGAGTGAGTAGTAGAGAGTGAGTAGTAGAGAGAGAGAGTAGTAGAGAGTGAGTGGTAGAGAGTAGTAGAGTGAGTAGTTGAGAGTGAGTAGTAGAGAGAGTAGTAGAGAGGGAGTAGTAGAGAGAGAGAGTAGTAGAGAGAGAGTAGTAGAGAGTAGTAGAGAGTGAGTAGTAGAGTAGTAGAGAGTGAGTGGAGAGAGTAGTAGAGAGTAGTAGAGAGTGAGTAGTAGAGAGTGAGTAGTAGAGAGTAGTAGAGTAGTAGAGAGTAGTAGAGTAGTAGAGAGTAGTAGAAAGTGAGTAGTAGAGAGTGAGTAGTAGAAAGTAGTAGCGAGTGAGTAGTAGAGAGTGAGTAGTTTAATTTAAAAGGAACACAATGAGGAGGTTCATTTTGCCATAGAAATTATGATTAGTGAGGAAAAAAGAAAAATTAGGGCACATTTTGAGTGACTTATCAAATCCTTTTCTATTTCATTAAAAAATTCTGACATGCAGACTGAAACATGCACTTTCAATACCAGCAGCAGACTTCCCTGGTGAGCAGTAGCTTTACTACAGTGATCTAATGAGCAACTAGAGTGCTACCATTCAGAATTTATGGAAAATGTGGGACACATCTGAATGCCTTCTTGATGGAATCAAAGTAAACCAGCATTGAAAATGCAATAGGTCTCGCCCTTGTTTAAGTTAAAGCAATTCTGTTTGTAATTAGGTGGCTTTTTAGCTTTGCTTGTATTAGAGTTTTTCAAACTTTCATGTACATACCATGCATATGTATGCATATATGTATATGTTTGCATGAATTTATATTTATATAGATATGCAGATTATATTTATATGTTTATATATTCACTGAAAAAAACATAGGTTTCACACATGTTATAGTTATGAATTAGCATTTAAAAAACCTTGCAAATTCACTTAAAACACCATAGGTTTCACACATGTTATAGTTAGCTGGACATTTCACTCGTAAAAAACCAATGAAATTCCCCCGTTATAGTTAGTGCAGGCAACTATAACTCACGCGACCGCAATCCTCTGCTGATGACGTCAGATATTACATCACTGTATTTAGACACTTATTTACCCATGTCTTCTTCCATTAATCTTTAGCTATACATATATTACAAATATTTATTTTTCATAAAGACACATATGTCATCAGTGATGTCATGTTAGTTGCACTGCCCCATTCGGGGTGGTGTCCCTCTATGCGCACAACACTGTGGGGTAACGAAGTTACCAATCTTCACAAGTATAAGTTTGAATCAAAAGTTCATTTGTTCATGATGAAAAGTATGTTGTCATATTGTGAACTTCAAATGTTAAATCACAACGATATCAACGGATATCCTCTATGCATTTCGGGTAAAACCCTTCATCAGGAGGAATCCTGTAACAGAAATAGGAGAACATGTTGCTAATCCCCTTAAAATACAATAATTAAACAAAGCATACTAGAAGGTAAATGACATTGCCCTTCCATAAAAGGTCAAAATTAAGCAAAATAGAGTTACTCGAAAAAGTATATGTAACGGTGTTGCAGTAAAGAGTGAAACGTAAAGAAACACAGTAACGGTCACATTTAGAAGATAATGACGGTGAAAAGTGAAAGATGAATGCAAGGAAGCTTAAATGGTGAGAGACACCACGCATTGTAATGCGATAGTACCTACAACATCCATGCGTGAAAAATCAAACTTTGAATAAACCTGGGACAAACACAGGTACGTGAGTTAATATGTAAAACTACGTGTGTAAAGTTGTATGTTTGAAGCGCTGGGGTAAACGCTAAAAATAGTGCTCAAACGTTGTACCCAAGCTAATCACCGTGATGGAATCAAAGATGCGGGGTCAAAAGAATCAGGGTTAGAAACGAAAATTACCTCGATTCGTCGTTGAAATGGGCATGATGAGAATGTGCCGATCCGGGAGATCGTAAATTGTAACGGTCACCAAGTTAAATAGGAAATTGGGTGATAGACAAAAAAAGAGGACTCAAAGTACGGCGGCCATCTTAAAGATGTAAAGTGTGTTCGTAGTTGTGCTGCTAGTCGGCAAATGTAAACCAAAGAAAAAACAAAAGATTTACGTGATGAATTGGAACAGGAATGCTGAAAAGAAAAAGCATGTCAGGAACAATAAAGTTTAGGAAAGTAAATAAAGTTGAAAAGGATAATAAAGTTCTAGAAAATAACGTAAAGTGCGGAAAGAAGTGTTAAAAACGTTAAGAACGAAAGTATGAAAGTATGAAAATTAAGAATTTAAGAAGATTAAAAGAAAAGAAAGCTTACAGAAAAGAATTTACTAAAAGGCATTGACAGGTAATGAAAACAATGTGAAATTGAACGTAAATAAATAAGTTTTCGCACAGGCATCGGTGCAAAGTCAAATAAAGCAACTGAGTTCAAGGCGGTCATTCAGACCATGTGGTACCATCGAGTTCATTTTATATATCCAAGATGTTTCTCTTTGGATCAAGAATTTTCGATTGTCACATCCATCTTTTAGTGGAACTGTCTCGCACACCAGAAAGCGTAGTTGACTGACATTATGTTTGTGTTCATTGAAGTGTACTGCTACTGCAGATTTGAGATTGTTGTTTCGGATGTTACTCTTATGTTCATTTAATCGTATCTTCAACTTTCTTTCCGTCTTCCCAATGTATGGAAGACCACAAGGACATTTCAACATATACACAACGTTTTTGGAATCACAAGTTGCTGACACGAAAAGTTTGATGTTGTGACCCTTGGTTGGGTGCTGTATGTTATTGCCTTTGATAATGTTGTTGCAATTGCCACAGTTATGACAGGGTATGGTGCCCTTGTATTCAGAAATGCACTGTGGTGAGCTCGTTGGTTTCAAAAGATCCATGAGATTTTTGCTTCTTTCATAGGCGAACAGTGGTTGATCTGAAAAAATTTGGTTGAAGTCAGGCTCCATACGTAACAAAGGCCAATGCCTAAGGATTGATTTCCGTATGTTGAAACTTTCAGTTGAAAATTTGGTCACCATGACCAATCTCGCATGTGGTTCTGAAGTTGTTAGTTGTTTGTTTAATAGTGATCTCCTTGGTTTGTTTAGAGATTTTTCAATTGCCTTCTCTAAAATTTGTGGTGGATAGCCCCGCTCAGTAAAGCGTCGTTCCATGTCTGAAGTATGTTGGTTCAGTTGATCCGGCTCAGAGATGATACGTTTTATCCTGAGGATCTGTGAATATGGTAAATGGCGTTTCAATGATGGCTGATGAAAACTGAGGTAGTGTAATAAGTTGTTTCTGTCAGTGTCCTTCCTGTACAGGGTGGTTTGAATGTGTTGATTGACAATATAAATGGAAACATCAAGGAAGTTTATGTGTGTATCACTGATTTGAAAAGTGAATTTCAATCTGTCGTTGATGGTGTTAAGATCCTCAATCGCTTGTCTCAGGATGGGCTTGGGACCTTTCCAAATTAAAAAGATGTCGTCAATGTAACGAACAAACAATAACAAGTGGTTTACCCATGGTGCGGTGTGTAGAATGTGATCCAACTCAAATTTGTGCATGAACAGGTTAGCATAGCAAGGTGCTGCACAATTGCCCATCGAAGTTCCATTCAGTTGAAGGAAGAATTGATTATTGTAACAAAAATAACTGTGGTAAAGTGTGAAATGTAGAAGCTCCATTAAAAAAATTTGTAAATCGTGAGGAGTCTGTGATTGCAAAAGAAAATGTTCCGTGGCCTCCAGTCCCATGTCATGGGGAATTGAGGTATATAAAGAAGTCACATCTATAGTGCAAAAGTACATATCAGTTTCCCATGGAATATTGAAGTTCAAAAGGATATTCAAAAAATCCGTGGTGTCCTTAACAAAGGTAGACATGGCCTGCACTAAAGGTTGAAGATGTCTGTCTATGTACTTGCCAACTGGTTCATGGAGCGAGCCTCTGGTAGAAACAATAGGCCGCATAGGAGGATCCAATAGGTTCTTGTGTATCTTAGGCAGCATGCGTAAAGATGGATTCTTTGGGAATCTGGAAATCAAAAATTTCTTTTCCGTATCTCCAATGGTACCAGATAGGACTGCTTTGTCCACCAAGGTCTGTAATGTTTTCAAAATTGCCGGTGTAGGGTTGTAATCCAGTCTAGAGTAGGTGTTTGAATCTAGCACATGTTCATCCAATTTTCGAATGTAATGTGTAGTATCCATGGCGACTAGTGCGCCGCCTTTGTCAGCATCGAGGAAGGTGATATCAGGATTTTTTGCCAGTTGTTTGAGCAATGATTTGTCTTTTGTCGTAATGTTAGGATGTCTGGGTTTTCGATGTTTGAAAACCGACTGAAGATCTTGTTTTACCAAAGTCTCAAAAGTATCAAGAATCTTGTGGCTCACTGGAGCCACAAAAGTGCTTTTTGATGATAGTCCTTTCAATGTGTTTTCAATTTTTTTTGTAGGTTCAATAAGGACGTTATCAAAAAAGTGTCTAAGTCTGAGTTTCCGCATGAATTTATGGAGGCTTACCTCTGCTTCCATGAGGTTACTAGAATAAGTGGGAACAAAAGATGACCCCTTCTGTAGTAGGCGTAATTGTGATTTGTTGAAGGTACTTGTAGAAATATTAATAACCAAGTTATCCTTCACCGCTGGCTCCTTGTAGTTCTCTTGTCTAGTGGTGGAACTGCTTTTTTTGCCCCTCCTGGGTCTCCTTGATCTTTTTGGCCTGTCCCTAAAAAAGGGACCGCAGAAGATAAAGGGGTGGAAGTTGAGGTTGAGGGAATTTCAGTATCTGTTGTGGTTTGTGGTTGTTGTCGATCTTTTTGAGGTACATTTCTTGGTTTTCGACGAAAAGTATCTGAGTCACTAGAAACTGGAGATGTATCAGTATCAGATGCTTTTGACGTGGGTTTGAACTGTCTTCTTCGGGCGTATATCTCCGCCCAATTATAAACCTCTCCCAGTTTATAATCGATCGTGTCACGTCGAAACTTTCGAATTTTTCTCTCGTTCACTTCTTGTTTATGTTTCTCGAGTTGTTCATTGATATCATTGAGAGTTTGAGATAGATCATCTGAAGACATTTTTGTAGCCAATTCATTTTTGAGTTGAGTGATTTCTGTATTCAAGTCTTCTAGAATGTTAGATAGTTCCTCGATTATCAGTAATATGAGATCCAGAGAGCATTTATTAAGGATCCCATACCATCTGTCGACAAATTTTGGGTCATTTTTGCACAAGGATGGTTTGAGAGGGATGCGTAGGCCTCTCGGAATTCTTTGTGCTCGGTGATATTGAATCATTGTGCTAGCGTGCAAACGTTGATTGATCTCACGTTTTGTCAAGTACAGAAGTTGCTTGATGTTACTTTGTATGGTGCCTGTGCCTGAGGGAGTTGCTTCGATGTCTCCTATTAATGAGTAAATTCTTTGAGCTTCATCATCGCCGAATGCGAACGTCTCGGCGCGTTTATCCGTGAGGTTGGTGATGTCTTGATAGGCCATGGGTGCTGTGATAGTGGTTGAGCGATGCAGAAAGTCAAAAGATATATATCACGCACACCAATTGTTTGTCAAAAAATTAAATCAATCCTTAACAGGTAATTTGCGTGCAGCTAGAGGAGCGACCTCTGAACCTAGGTCGGTAGATAAATGTTAGTTGCACTGCCCCATTCGGGGTGGTGTCCCTCTATGCGCACAACACTGTGGGGTAACGAAGTTACCAATCTTCACAAGTATAAGTTTGAATCAAAAGTTCATTTGTTCATGATGAAAAGTATGTTGTCATATTGTGAACTTCAAATGTTAAATCACAACGATATCAACGGATATCCTCTATGCATTTCGGGTAAAACCCTTCATCAGGAGGAATCCTGTAACAGAAATAGGAGAACATGTTGCTAATCCCCTTAAAATACAATAATTAAACAAAGCATACTAGAAGGTAAATGACATTGCCCTTCCATAAAAGGTCAAAATTAAGCAAAATAGAGTTACTCGAAAAAGTATATGTAACGGTGTTGCAGTAAAGAGTGAAACGTAAAGAAACACAGTAACGGTCACATTTAGAAGATAATGACGGTGAAAAGTGAAAGATGAATGCAAGGAAGCTTAAATGGTGAGAGACACCACGCATTGTAATGCGATAGTACCTACAACATCCATGCGTGAAAAATCAAACTTTGAATAAACCTGGGACAAACACAGGTACGTGAGTTAATATGTAAAACTACGTGTGTAAAGTTGTATGTTTGAAGCGCTGGGGTAAACGCTAAAAATAGTGCTCAAACGTTGTACCCAAGCTAATCACCGTGATGGAATCAAAGATGCGGGGTCAAAAGAATCAGGGTTAGAAACGAAAATTACCTCGATTCGTCGTTGAAATGGGCATGATGAGAATGTGCCGATCCGGGAGATCGTAAATTGTAACGGTCACCAAGTTAAATAGGAAATTGGGTGATAGACAAAAAAAGAGGACTCAAAGTACGGCGGCCATCTTAAAGATGTAAAGTGTGTTCGTAGTTGTGCTGCTAGTCGGCAAATGTAAACCAAAGAAAAAACAAAAGATTTACGTGATGAATTGGAACGGGAATGCTGAAAAGAAAAAGCATGTCAGGAACAATAAAGTTTAGGAAAGTAAATAAAGTTGAAAAGGATAATAAAGTTCTAGAAAATAACGTAAAGTGCGGATAGGTTTCACACTATAGTTAGTGCAGGCAACTATAACTCACGCGACCGCAATCCTCTGCTGATGACGTCAGATATTACATCACTGTATTTAGACACTTATTTACCCATGTCTTCTTCCATTAATCTTTAGCTATACATATATTACAAATATTTATTTTTCATAAAGACACATATGTCATCAGTGATGTCATATCTGACGTCATCAGCAGAGGATTGCGGTCGCGTGAGTTATAGTTGCCTGCACTAACTATAACGGGGGAATTTCATTGGTTTTTTACGAGTGAAATGTCCAGCTAACTATAACATGTGTGAAACCTATGGTTTTTTAAGTGAATATATATATATATATATATCCTATGGAAACACGGTCCTAACTATAACTATCTACTGGCGACCGCCAGTAGATAATATATATATATATATATTAAAGCTCCAAAGTTCCCCACCAGGGAAAAGATGCACTCGAACAACTGTTAGCACCAGGCTTTTAAAGGGTAAGAACGGATCCAGCATGCCGATGCAAATCACTTCGACAGTCTTTCGTGTTGTTCTGATCCTCCCACACTCAATGGAAAATGTCGCCCTTCGATGGGCTGCCCAGTTGGGCGCATTGACTTGTGGGTGTTGTAGTCTGGATCAGCAAACTCTACCCCAATGGGTGCACGTTAATATTGCTGTTGCCAAAAGTTCCAAAGACTGTCGAAGCCTCTGAAGAAGTGCGGCAGCACAGAAACGCGTCAGGCATGCATAACTCGACATGAAAGCTGTGATTTGCATCGGCATGCTGGATCCGTTCTTACCCTTTAAAAGCCTGGTGCTAGCAGTTGTTCGAGTGCATCTTTTCCCTGGTGGGGAACTTTGGAGCTTTAATATATATATATATATATATATATATAAATATATATCCAGGCTCAAGCTCCCTCCAGTCGCAAAGGAAATAGGCACTCACGGGAGATGTTAAGAAGATTATTTATTCCGATAAATCAAACAGACGCGTTTCGGCGAATTGCCTTCCTCGGTGTTAGATCGCACACCGGGAGGACGCCATTTTAAGTGCACGCATAAGGCTGTCATCATGAAACAACAATCATAGAAAGCGGACTTGCACATGAACAAAATAAACGTCCGCCATTGCTAAATATGCAATAATAACTCTTTCAAGTGGTAAATACACATCAATTTACACCATTGAGTTGTTGAATATGTTATGAAAAAAAGTTATATACATATTCGCACGCACTTGGCCATATAACAAAATTACGCCATATATTGGCTGCGGCTCCTACGCAACGTTGCTATGCACAGATTCTGCAATGGATTTTAGAGAACAAGAGAAATACGAAAGGGACGAACAGGATTACCTCCATGGAAGAGTGCTAACGTTCGCACGCAAATTTGATATCCCCAGAAAACAATTGTCCCTGCAAACAAGGAAACCGGAAACAGAGCAGTTGATAACTTCTGAATCGGAAGTCACCGAAAATGAGTCTGAAGATGAACGGGTTGCAGCCACTGTCGGGAACACTACCACTCCTTTTTTCGACGAGTTCAAAATTATCAGGCAGTCATGGCTAAGGGGTGGCAAGAACAAACCACCAGAAAGAGCAACCGAAGAACGCGGAGGTCAAGGTGGGGCAAGAGGTGGAAGAACGTGGACACCACGGAGGAAGAGATACAACAAGAAATAACTAGTATGAGCAATCTCACTGTCGTCAACCTTACCCAGAGAAAACTGTCTGACAATGAAATAAAAGTCCTATCATTGGGACTTACATTTTGTCCCACAAACCACTTGGAATTTACACAAACCAGAATTGACTTGTTTTGCTTTGTGCGAAAACTCAAATTGCACAAATATTTTAAATTACGACCCACCATGAAAGACGTCAAAGGCATCCCGTCAAGAATAACGGCAACTGACCTGCAACGATATCAATGCAGTGGAACTTTTGCAAAATTTAAGCACATCTGATTTGGCAAATACAAGTTTGTCCATGGCAGAAAGGGCAACGAAAGCTGGCATTGAACAAGGGATGCAAGAGAGTCCATTCAAACCCAAATCGTTGTTTGTTCCGCAAATGCCTTATGATTCAATTGATGTATTCTCTGAAGCTATGATCAAAGATTTACTGAACTTTAGAGGCAAACAGTACCGTACTACTGGTAGAGACAACCTATCCAAGGAAGCAAAGTTGGCATTAACCAATTTGATGGAAGATAAATCGATCATCATAAAACCTTCAGACAAAGGCGGTAATGTAGTGTTGCAGACAAAATCACAATACCGTGAAGAAGCATTAAGACAACTCACGGATACAAAATACTACATGCCGACAACACGAGGAGTATATTTGGAAAGCGTGGAAAAGTATAACATCATGATTAAAACGTGGAATTCGAAAGGAATGTTGGGTAAAGACGAACATTTGTTTCTAAGGTGTCCTAATCCGGTGACAGCTACGTTTTACCACATCCCAAAGATACACAAGGATGCTGCCCGCCCCCCTGGAAGACCTATAGTCTCGTCACAGGGTAGTCTGACGGAACATTTATCAATGTTCATTGATCATTTCCTCTTCCCCTTTGTGATAGAACTGAAATCGTATATAAGAGACACTAAAGACTTTCTGAACAAAATTTCCGCAATCAATTGGAATTCATCGTATCTAATGATGGTGCTAGATATTACTAGCCTATACACTTGCATTAATCATCATGATGGTTTGAAAGCATTGCAGCACTTTCTAAATAGAAGGCAGTTAAGATTCGCTGCACACAATGAAATGATCATACAGTTCACAGAATTTTGTCTGATGAATAATATATTTTTGTTTGAGGACAGCTATTACAAACAAGTATCAGGGACAGCGATGGGCACCTGCTTTGCCCCCAGCTATGCGAATCTTTTCGTAGGCTGGTGGGAGGAGCAGGTGCCGAAAACGTACAAGTGTGGAAATCTAACAGGAAGGGTGGTTGAATGGTATCGTTACATAGACGATCTATTCGTAGTGTGGCAAGGCAGCATTGAATCTGCTCATGGCTTCATTAGTATCTTGAATAACAACCATCTTAATTTGCAATTTTCAGGCGTAGTTAGTTCAGTGGCAGTGGACTATCTAGACCTGAAAGTTTTTGTAATGGAAGATCAGCTACACACAACACTGCATCGTAAAGATACGGCAGGCAACTCCACCCTGTTTGCCACCAGTAACCATCCGCCACAACTGATCCAAAGTATCCCATATGGGGAACTATTGCGTCTTAAACGTAATAGCACACGTCCTTGCGACTTTGAAGTGTCAGCACGTGAATGCTTACAGAGGTTTACCTTAAGGGGCTACAATCCTGTTCTATTGAATAACACACTACATAAGGTTAAAAGCATTCCTAGAAAGACCCTGCTTGCCTACAAAAAGAAGCCAGCCAATGAATCAGAGGATAGTGATCAAGGAAAATTTAGGATGATCACTACCTACTCAGCAGAAGCTAATCAATTAAAACGTATACTGAGGAAAAACTGGCATATTTTGAAAACTGATCCTGCACTAAATGAAGATATTCCAAACTATCCACAAGTGACATTTAGAAAGGCTAGGTCCTTAAGGGATCATCTAGTACACAGTCATCTTGAGGGAGCATCATCGGGGGTTAGAACCCTTAAGGAAATGAAAGGTTTCTTTCCTTGCGGAAAGTGCAAAGCATGCTCCAATAGTAGACGAGTCCTTTCGTTTAATCTACCGGGAACACAGATAACTAGAGTTATCAACAAATTCATTACCTGCAGTACTCCTTATGCAGTGTACTGCCTTGTATGTCCGTGTAATCTATGGTACATAGGCAGCACTTTGCACCCACTTAAGATCAGGGTATTGGAACATCAAAGGGCAATTGCCAATAAAGATACGGCATACCCTGTAGCTAGACACTATGCCGAGAAACATTCTAGCAATCGAAATCTACTCAGATTTTTTGGTTTAGATTCTGTACCAGATAATGTAAGAGGAGGCGATAGATTGAGAAAATTACGTAGACTAGAATCTCGGTACATAGTAGATTGCCAAACCAAATCTCCGAAGGGTTTAAATAGTGGGGAGGAACTGGCATCACATTTAGGCACATGAGAATATCATTAGAGAGAAAATGTAGTGTTTCAACTGTAGCATTGGTACTTTTTGTCGTATTGACAGTAGAGCTATCTCCAACGAACTAACTTGAAAAATGTAATGTATTAGAATTGCTTGATGACAAGGTTTTATAAATTGTATTTAGTATGGTGCACTATAGCCGATACACGGCGTTATGAAATGCTAGATAACGTGATTTTGATTAGGTACCCCTATAATCATGTATGATGAAGTGGCAATGACAGCCAATATATGGCCAAATCTGATGATATTTCTGCCACGCTTGGGATGGGGGTCTATATGCTTACTTTGTTAATATTGGGACCCATGACACTCACGTTGCGATGCACTGTCTCAAATTCAAATATTAACTGAGGAATAATAATTTTTTATAGCCTTGTTCGTGCATAAATGACGGGTTCTCTAAAATCCATTGCAGAATCTGTGCATAGCAACGTTGCGTAGGAGCCGCAGCCAATATATGGCGTAATTTTGTTATATGGCCAAGTGCGTGCGAATATGTATATAACTTTTTTTCATAACATATTCAACAACTCAATGGTGTAAATTGATGTGTATTTACCACTTGAAAGAGTTATTATTGCATATTTAGCAATGGCGGACGTTTATTTTGTTCATGTGCAAGTCCGCTTTCTATGATTGTTGTTTCATGATGACAGCCTTATGCGTGCACTTAAAATGGCGTCCTCCCGGTGTGCGATCTAACACCGAGGAAGGCAATTCGCCGAAACGCGTCTGTTTGATTTATCGGAATAAATAATCTTCTTAACATCTCCCGTGAGTGCCTATTTCCTTTGCGACTGGAGGGAGCTTGAGCCTGGATTATTTGTGGATTGCATCGCCACACCGAGGGCACCCACCCGCGAGTGAACTCCCGACTTTGTAAGGATGCAAGCTGAGCTGTTATATAAATATATATATATATATATATATATATATATATATATAACATTATAAGAGATCAGTATTACATACATGAACTTCCCTTCAGGGTATTATCCTGTACCTTCACAATTTTACTGAAATTCCACCAATGTCCACCCTTCACCATTAACAGAAACGTTTTTCACTGTCACAGGTTTTCCATAACTCGCATCCCCTTTTTCACAAAATTTGCTCTCTTAACACACACTACATCACCAAGTTGAAATGCCAGCTGTTTGGTGGACCTTTTATGTCATACCTGCATTTTATTTTACTCTGTTCCTTTTCCACCCTACTTAGCATTGCTCCCAGATCCACACTTTTACTACCTTTATTTTGCACAGGTTTAGATAACCATGCAGGATAAAGTATCGAAGTAGATTGGCGTCCTTTAAACAACTTAAAGGGAATATGGTATAATATGATAAAACCACAGCACAGATTTCAGGGCTTCTTCTGTGTCAAAACTAGGGGTGGGCGGAATTTGCGTAATCGCGTTACGCAAATCTCCGCGAAACGGTAAAAAATCTCCGCGAACATGCAGAAATTCCGCGAACACGCGGAATTGCTTGTTCGCGATGCTTTTTTCCTGTTCACAGTTGCTGTTTGCGTGCTCGGGGAGAAATATCTCGCGAACACGCATTTTGAGAACGCGAACAAGAAAAAATTTCGCGAAGTCGCGGAAAGCAGAATTTTGGGCAATTTCGCGTTCTCCGCGGAACGCGAAATTACCGAAATTCCGCAAATTCCGCGAGCGGAACGGAATTTACCGCCCAGGCCTAGTCAAAACCATTGTTCTTCACCCTCTTTATACACTCAACTACAAATCTATTCATTCTTTCCACCGAACCATTGGTTTGTGGATGATGAAGAGAGCTTCTTAGATGTTTCACACCAGACTCTTCCAAGAACAATTCCCTGTCATGATTCACAAATTTACTCTGTTGTCGGAGATTATGGACTCTCGGAAACCTTCCCTCATGTAAATGTCATTTTGGAATTGCACCACTTTACTAGACGTGGTAGTGGAAAACAAAATTGAACCTCAGGCCATTTGCTATGGTAGTCTATCAGCGCAAATGTGTAGTGCAAATAATAAGAGAGTTGAACGGTCCTACCATATCAATACAGACTTTCATTCACTGCCTTTCATGTACGGATATAGGTTGTAAGGGTGGTGTAGCAACTTTGAACCCACATACTCTTTCACCACCATATTTACATGCCTATCTATAGAAGGCCACCAATAATGGGCCCTAACCCTTCTCTTAATCATGGTTGACCCAAGATACCCTTCAGGGACATTGTTTCCAATACAGCACGAATAGTGTCAGGTGGCACACATTTATCGCATCACATTATCATACCGTCTTCTATGGAAAGTTCTTCCGCAATCTTACAAAAGGTTTGAATTTCAGAACATACACTTCTCTCCTTAAGCCAACCATTTACAATTAATTCTTTGACCTTCCTCAACATTGTATATTCATCACAAGCCTTCCTCTATTCGATCTCACAACATACTTTTTATTTCAACTGCATCCACAAGTGATATACAATAATCTTTCCTTTCATCTTCAGGATCTACTGTTTCCTGATCACAGGTAATCTCAACAGAAGATCTGCTGTGACATTATCTTTGCCCAGAATGAAGTTAACCTCAAAATCTTAGTGAAGCAATTGAGTGGTATGTGAGCTATGCTAGGAGTGGTGTATTTGACTTTGTCACCACTCAAAATGTACATAAGCGGTCTGTGATTGTTCTGCATCTCAAACCATATACCCACACATAACTTTTATATTTTTCACTCGCCCAGAAGCATGCCAGGAACTTCTTTTCAATTACGGAGTAATTTAATTCTAGCTCACAAAGGACTCTTGATGCATAGCTAATGGTAACCTCATCGTCTTCATTGGTACTCTCAGTCAATACCGCTCCCAATCCATACTTACTGGCCTCTACTGTCATGGTGTAAATTATCCTTGGATCATATGCACACAATGTTTTAGCATTCGTCATTTTCAACTTACCATGTCAAACGTATCCTGGCAAACACCATCCCAAATGCACGAAACCTTGTTTTTCAACATGTTAGTCAGGGCTTTCATATCAGTAGCATATCCTGGCACAACATTTGCAAAGTCCAATAAATGTGACAGTTGCTCCTTGTTCTTGGGGTTGGGACATTTTACCACAGCCCTAACCAACCCAGGCCTAGGACTTATGCCCTTACTCGAGATACTGTTTCCAAGAAACTCAATGTCCCTTTTCCAAAGCTCACATTTCTCTTTTTATACCACCTCACCATTTTTCCCAAAAATGTAAAGCACAGATCTAAGCACCTTGACATGATCTTTCAAGTGTTTCGCCAAAATCAAGACAACGGTTCCGGTTGCTGCATGATACTCTGAAAGGCTGAGGCAGCAGAAGCCTGGCCACATGGCATCCTTCAGAACTGGAATGTACCAAAAGGTGAGTTGAAAGCCACATAATAGCGGGATACATCCTCCAAACCCACCTGTTGGTACAGCGACACCAAATCGATTTTAGAGAACCAGTTAGCATCTCTAAGCTCCTCCAAAAGATCACTAATCCTGGGTAGAGGGTGGGAGTCCACCCAGATCTCCTGATTTAGACTCCTCAAATCAATGAAAAAATGCATATCCCCATTGAGTTTCTGGGCCACCACAAGTGGAGATAACCAGATCCTAGATTCAATTGGCTCAATCATGCGTCTATTTGGAAATGATCTAACTCTTGTTTGAGATTCTCCCTAAGGCTAAATGGTACAGATCTAAACTTGTGCTTGACAGGAATTGCTCTGTGTTTAACTTTTATTTTATGTTTGAAACCAAGATTTTTGACAAGTTGTTAGAAACGACATTGGGAAACTCATCCTTGAAAGATAAAGATAAAGTTTAGTCTGTGATAACCAGAACCTGTTCACTAGGTCCTGGCTTAATCACCATACCCAAAGACGCCCTTGTGGAACCACCCCAATATATTCAAACCTCTCAATGCCACATAGATTTCTCCATGGATCTTACGCCCCTTAAACTCTAGGACATCCTCAAGAAAACTCTCCAAATCAATTTTCCTGCCTTCATATGACACCAGAGCTCTGTCTGGAGGAAACAACACTCTCTCACCTCAAGTCTTGTGATCATTGTGATGCACGCTCTGAATCGGCCAACAGATGCAAAGTATTGCCACCCACGTCAACATCAACACATGGATCGACGTAATCATTTGGGTCTCCACTGACAATCTTGTCGTCAGTGATGAACACAAGCATATCCTGAAATTCATCTGCTACGCATTCGTCCTCGCCTCCTCCTCATCTACCACACTGCTAATTTCCGGTACTCTATTCTGCCCGGTCTGGCACACTTAAGCAAGTGCCAGTCTTTGCCACACTTGCGACACAAAACATTTTTGGCGGGTCACCATTTGCTTCCCCTGTTATCTGGGCCATTGCCGCATCTAAAACATATGTTAGAGCATTTAAAAAAAAAACTTTTCTCCATACTCTTGGCATCTCTACGTACAGACTGGCTGGAAGACACTGCATGAACATTCTCTTTAACCATAGGTGTCAAATTGAGTTCGTTAAGGGATAAGTGCCAAGGTCCACAATTTAAGCCACTTTTAAAACTTCTTCTAATGACGGATTGCCCATGGTTTAGAGTTTTCGTTGAATCTGCTTATCTGAACAGTGGACCACACACTGATCCCTTACTGATTGGTCATAGAATTTATCAAATTGACATTGAGAACATAATTTCCTCAGTGCACTAACATAAGCGTTAACATGCTCATTCTGTATTGGTGAACGTTTCAAAAACTTATGACGTAGGACTAACAAGCTGGACTGAACATCAAATCTTGAACCAATTTCTTTACCACCTCTTGATAGTCATGCAGCTTTCTCCTATGGCTAGTACAAGCTCTGGTAGGTGCTTAAAAACCTCCCAAACTAAGAAACCCAAGGAATGTAAGAGTAACATTTTTTCTTTTCTGGTCTGAAATGCGATGCCTCAATTGCCCCCAGATACAATTCAAGAGCGTCAAACCATTGTTTCCAGGGAATAGTAGTATTGCCCTAGGTCAATCTAAAAATGGAGAAGGAGGAATAACTGACTGCATGCCCAAACATGTTGTACAAATCACCCCAATAAGATTAGAGCAAAACTGCACACAAAAGCAACAATGGCAGTGACTCCCCCAATACTTTTGTAAAACAAAAACGAGCAGCTTATTCAAACCAGCACAAGTGTGGAAAAATGCTTCAAATGAAAACTCTCCATATAATGCTAAAGGCACCTTAAAGGAAACAGTGGTGAGCTTGTCACAGTAATGGAATCCAGTAAAAATGACACACAGGTGCATAAAAGATTAAACAAGTATAGACAGTCACCTTAATAGCTGTGGTGAGTGTTCACCGAAGTAGAATGGGTTATGAGTGACACGTGGTACAAGAATGCGGAACTCATTCCCCGCTGGTGTGCCTGTCACTGATATACACACTATGTCAAATATGTTTTAAATTGGTATGCATATCACCGTTGAGTCCTGATGTATGCTGGTGTGCATGTCACCGTTGAGTCCTGATGTACGCTGGTGTGCATGTCACCATTGAGTCCTGATGTACGCTGGTGTGCATGTCACCGTTGAGTCCTGATGTACGCTGGTGTGTATGCCACCGTTGAGTCCTGATGTACGCTGGTGTGCATGTCACCGTTGAGTCCTGATGCATGCTCGTGTGCATGTCACCGTTGAGTCCTGATGTACGCTGGTGTGCTTGTCACGGTTGATTCCTGTGAAAAAGGCTTCGACAAAATATAACACAGGTATGAGCATAATGCGAGTTAGTACTTTGCATAGTGCCGGCACCCTGGAGCAATACTAGCCTCCAAGTTAGTTCTGCGCAGTGAATTGTTCTATGTTCTGTGTTCTGCACTAGCATTGTGGACTCCACTGCGACCAATATCCTGTGCTGAAATTTGAGTGAGAAATGCATTGAGAACCCACCAGAACACTGCAGCTGCGCTCACCTTAACCGACTAGTTGGTGTACACAGCAAGACCACACCACGAAAACTGCGCCAGGCTTGCGTGGGCTCTGTGCAGTGGCTCCTGCTTGTCACCAAATTGTGTGATGGCAAAGTAAACACCAGGGGTCAGATTTACAAGCCCCTTGCGACACATTTGCTCCACCGTTGCGTCACTTCTGTGACACAGCGGCGTCGTAAACAATGCGCCACGTTGCGACATATTTACAAAGTGACGCATTGCTGGAGTTGCGTCGCGCTTGCGACACGATTCCAACAATGTGCTGCCCTTACGACAAAAGATCCGACACGCATCTGTATATCCTTGCACCATGGTGCGCTGCATTGTAAATGCGATGCATCCTTTGTCGCGCAAGGGTATTTTGCGTGTCGCATCTTTACTGGCGCATCCCTGCTAATATGCAGAGATGCGCCAGTCCTTGTAAATCTGCCCCCAAGGGCCTTATTTTCAAGCCCCATGCGCCACCCGTACGTCATTTCTCCCATGTTAAAAATGACGCAAAAGTGGCTCAAGAGGCTTGTAAATAAGCCCCCAAGTAGGTAGGTTTGAACACAAACGGAGTTTATTTAACAAGAAAAGTGTAGCCGTGAAGAAGCCACTGCTGTCATCTCATACGAACGAACTCCACCTGACATTCAGTGGAACACACCCTGAACGAGCTTCAGCCGTTGAACAATACAATGGGAGCATTCTACATGCAACAACAATGGTTGTAGAACATAACAGAAGTGCAGTATGGGGAAGAAAGAGACATGAAATTAAATCAAGATTATGGGTCCTTGGCATTTGGCATCTCCAAAATTTAACAGAGCTGGTGACAGGCTACTATGAAAAACATTGGGTACTGCACTTTTTTATTTTTATGTTTTAAAAAATTAGGCATTGCTTCTGTGAGCTGGTACTCTCCTGGCAGGGGTGAGAATGAAATGGAGGACAATGTACAGAGTATACAATTGGCATTGTTAAAGTTGGTTGGCATGCTTGGTATCAGGTAATTGTTAGATACGGTCCAATATTGCTCACTTTCTCTTTCTTTATATTGGAACCAAAACGAGCCAAGGGAAGTACCTTCAGTGCTGACAACAGCACAACAGCAGCACCACCGCCACCACACCAGGGGCCCTAATATGTATAGGGTGCACTTTCCCTGTTTGCCACTGCACAGCTTAAAATAGGAATGCTGGACGCAAACAGGGAAAATGCACCCTATTACATAGAATGCACTGCCCCCAGGGCAGCTACGACCTGGGGGCAGCGCATTCACGTGAAAAATAGGGCAGCTTTGAAGCAGCGCTCCGTGTTTCACTCTGTAGGCGGCAACTCACCTGCACTTTTAACCCCTTCCATGCGGGGCGGATTCCCCCGCTGTGCTGACCGTTACCTGCGCGGGCGTGGTCATGACGGAACGGTTCCGTCATGAGCACAGCTCAACCGACGCTCATGACGGAACCGTTCCGTCATGAGCGTCGAAGGGGTTAAAGGGGATTAGAGATCCCCCTGAAGGCGGGTGCAGTGAGTGACTGCACCCACCTGCAAGGGGATGTCTGGGAGGGGCCCCTTTTTTCCCTTCCAGAACACTGTCCATCAGGGGGCACACCTTTTAGGTGGTGCACTGTCAATGCACCCCCTGACAGCAGAGGCAAAGATTTTCCCTCATTTGCATGGGGTCACGCCCCCATGAAAATGAGGGAACACCCTCATGAGAAAGCACTGGTGCTGTATGTGCGCCAGTGTTTTAAGTATTACAGAAGGGGCTGCACAAGTGTCTGTGGCCCCTTCTGTAATACCAAAGTGTCCCATTCGCAGTGCTTAATTTGTAAAATATTAAGTGCTGGGGCTCAAAGTTTTGCTCAGAAGCCGCCACCAGCCCTGCAGAATGTTGTGGTGCCAAAGACCAAGACTTCGGTAGGCTTGAGCGTCATTCATGCACATTTAACCCACCACCAGACACTCCATGCCCCTCTCTCTCACTCCTGCACGTTCTTTGTTCTCTGCTTCCACCCTTTGTCACTGTTCCATCTTTTTCTTGTCACCCCTTTTGTGTTTTTCTCTCTCTTGTCTGGGGTCAAAGTGTGATAGGAACAATAAGTGCTAGTGCCCAAAAATAAGTGCTGGTGGCCCCACCTGTAGCCACTGGCTCAATTAAGCACTGATATTACTTTACGCTTCACATCCAGAGGCATGGCATGGATTCCAGTGGCCCTGGTCAAATAAGAAAAATGGGTCCTTGCAGTGGCCAACGGGTGATGGCGGGTGACTGGTGGTCCCAGGTGGGCTGGCATTGTAAATAAGGGGTGTTTCCTCTTCCACTGACTGACCGTCCTCGTAACTCTTAATATGAGCACAGTGACAGGACGGTTCTATTTAGTTGCTGAAGGGGCAGCCTCTCATTCTGTTCAATCTGCTTTTTTTGTTTCTTATTTTCAGCCTTTCAGCAGCTTGGCACTACTAGTCTACTGCACACAGCACTGTCAGTTAAAAAGACAGTGTTAGACAGCCATGCCGTAACTACACACACAACTCAAAGGGCATACAAGGCTCACCCTGCCCCCCACCCACGCACCATGTGGGATGCGGGGTGTACTTTACATCCTTGGTATCGATTATCAGCGAGGCTTACAATCGTTCTGTAAGCTGCCAGACTGCCAGTCCTGCACACTTGTGTTCACCTTTCGTTTCTCCAGTAGGAGGCACAGTCGTGTTGCACTCCATCAGATTGTATATCACAGGCCTTCACTTTGAGTAATATGTTCTTTCTTTCTGACCTTAGGACTTCTCTGATCTCCCAATCACACAAGATGAAACAAAGTAATTCTACCCCGACAACGGCCAGACAGTCACCCAACTAATTATTTTTATTTTCAACAGTTATCAGGCAATCCGACTGCATGTGAAGAAATGCATAGTCCCTGTGAAATAAGTGCCGGTGCTCAGCACCCGCACAAATAAAGCACTGCCCATTCGGTTTCACTAGGAACACAGGTGCTTTCTTTTTTAGGTTCCTCATAATTGACAAACACTCTCCAATTCTTGGTGAAGGACAACTTACATGTCACCTTTTGCTCTCCTTCTGAAATTTGTTAATGGTGACCTACCTACTATGGTTCATTGTTTGCTTTCGAGGGTGATGGTTTCAGATTGGCATTGCATTGTCCACTGAGTCTGGCCTCCCAATGCCAAGCTGGCAGCTCCAATATTCTCCATCCATCTTTGCAGACTGAGGACATGATCAAGCATGGGACCAACATGACATTATTGGAATAGTTTCATTGACAGGCTATCCAAACACGCCGGGTGTGAGTTGTGGAGCAGGGTGCACTGTGATAGATCCACAAAAATTTGTAGCTAATAGTTTCACAACACCATTCTGTGCCATGCATATTCTGATGGTCTTGATGAATGCTTTTATCGTGCATAATACTTCCCTATTTGCCTTGAGCGTTCTTACTGTGATCTTCCAATGAAGTACACTGAAGGATTTGAGTTATTCCTTGAATTTGGTCCCTCTGAAGGGAAGGCCTTTGTGAGTGTTAGTGGCACCTGTTAACCTGAATATTCTTAGTATCTTTGCAAGTTGGTTAATGTGCTCATATTCCATCAATAGTGCCATCTCGATGATGGGAACTTTCTCCAGGAATCCTTTATGATGAGTAGTTGCCTTCTAACTGAGAGCAGACCAAAGTCTGTGCTGCTCTGTCTCCAGAGGTCTGCACACCATTCTGCAATGATCGTAGGTGCTTTAGGCTTCCTGCCTCTTGGCACCATCACACTCTCCTACTACTTTGTCCAGGAAGCATCCCAAGCCTGGGAACCACACCCTTTCTCTTAGCCTGGCTTTGGTCTTTGCTGTGCTCTGGTGCACTCGAACTGCAAGATAAAACAGAGTGATGTTGGAATGACTTGGGAATTATGATGCAGTAGAAAAGCACCCTTTCTAGTGCAAAGTTTGCTGCAGTATCACCACAGTGCGTGAAGGTAAGAATGGCTAGGCTCATCTCTATAATGTGCTTCAGCGAGGAGCAACTTCCATTTTGTCATGACAGACAATTTGGATGTCATGCCTGATGTCCGTAAGCACAAGTGCCTTTGGGTATGCTGACTAGGCCTGGGCAAAAATTTCGTTCCGTTCGCGGAAATTGCGATAATTTGACATTTTTGCGTTCCGCGGAGAGCGCGAAAATGTCAAAAATTCCGGTTTCCGCAGCTTGGCGATAATTTGTTTCTTGCTCGCGCTGTAAAATGATACATTCTCGCGCGCGCGCGATCGCCTTACCTGAATCCCTGCGTTCGCCGACAAGTTTTCTTGATCCGGTCGCGTTCTCCATGAGATGTTGTATTGTTTTTAGCCATTTGCGCTGTCTCGCGACAGTTCGCGCCCGCAGTGACGTCATGCGTCGCGCGATCACGTCTTTCTTCTCGCGATCATGCACCGCGAGAACAACTCAAAACAAGATGGCCGCGCCCGCAAGCAGCCACATGGGTAAGTTGGCGACCCGCAACCATGCAGAAAATCGCGCGAACATGCCGGAAAAAAACTTCCGCATCTTCGCGATATTTCTGCTTGTTTGCGATAATTTTAAACATTCTCGCGATAATTTGCGAAGGTTAATTCCGCAAATTCCGCCCACCCCTAATGCTGACATGGCAATGTGATCTATGTGGTCATCAATATTGATATTTTATTCAGCGTCCTGTGGTATGCGATGAGAGGGATGTCTCGACTAATAATAAGCTGAGTTGCTGCATCCTGGATTTTATAATAATGTGAATCAATATTTCTGAAGTTGGAGTTTCTACTTTTAAATATGAAGGGCTGGGAGGGATGCTGTGCCACAAAAGAGAGGGATAAGAGTCTTATGGTTGGTGACCACTTCAAAGTGACTTCCATAGAGGTATACGTGAATGTGCATGAAGCCCCACTTGAAGGCCAGTGACTTGATCTCAATCTAAGAACATCTTTGCTCTTTCCCATGAAGGCATAGCTTGTAAAAAAAATTGGCTTTCACGTACAACTTGTGGGATCCAAATGACCCATCATAGGTGCCAGGATTCAGGGTCAGCAGAGACAGAATAAGGCATAAGGTGCAATGGTGCTGGAGACTATGGAAGAGGGGTCGGTGGAAACTGAGGAGGTTGAGAACAGGTTAGTGAGTGGTTGAACTGATTGTACAAGGCCTTGCTCAACACATTGACTGATGCCCCTTTCTAATTAGGGCAATTACAATCATCAGTTCTTGTATCCACACTTTGCACATCAGTTAGCTCCCATTCTGGTTTATGTCTTTCATAGCAAATGGGATCAGGAATCTGTCCTCACTGTCATCATCGAAGCCTGACAAGGGTTGTCATCTGTTCTGTTAGGGTTGCTTATTGTCACTCCTTTCAGCAACCTTGTGCAGTTCGCAGCATGGGTGGTGCCGGGTTCTGGTGTTCCCTGGGAGCTGTCACCCTTGGTATAATCATGCAAAGTTGTTTGTTCTGCCACAGCTCAAACATGTCTAGATGCTCGGTTGGTGGATGTTGTGGAAATCGCAGATAATCTGTTAGCATGAGCTGAAGCCATTTTGATTGTGGAGTCCATTTTGTTAGCTATCTGTTAGCCATGTGCTTCTTCCGTTTTCACTGTTGCTTGCCTTTCTATTCTGCTTGAGTCATCAACTGTAGTTAACTCCTTCAGTACTGAGCCAGAGCTATGTATACGCTCAGAAAGGCCTGTAGCTGCTAGAAAGCACCTGTCTTAGAGTGTAACTGTCAGGATGTTCCAACTGATGTAAGCAGTTCTGTCTTTCCTCCCACTCTACTGACCAAGTGATTTCTATCTCTCCATGTTAGTCAATAGCTATTCCTGTGTATGCCTGTACCTCCCATTTGAGTCTCCATGCTTACTCAGCTGTAAACAGGGTATATAAGACCCTTGGTTTCTGCATTCCTTGGACTACCTCCTACAGTGCCTGAGGGTGCTGTATTGATGTAGTCCCACTCAAGAGAGATTATTAAACTTGTTATTTGATATTGCAGCTTCCGTGCCAATCTCTTATTTGTTGGTTTAAAGAACCAGTGGACGGATAAGGGTGAACCCCTGCACCGGTGGGCCCCTAAAAAGGTTCCTTTCCACAAATTTGTGTCCAACTCGTGGGGCTCATCGGAGACGCGGCCATCTGAAGGAGCGGTCTTGATGGAGGACAGGAATCTACTGAGAAGGTAAACTGCACGAGGAGACCCTTTGTCTTTGCAGACCAACATGTTTTTCCGGTTTTCCCCATCTAACCCTCCAGGTGTTGGCCGGTCCCGACTGAAATCTCCTTTGGCGTAAGCGCCCATTAGGTCAACCCAGAGCTTGGCAGGTGGAGGTTAGAGACTTTGGTTTGGTAAGGTCGCTGGAGCGACACTCTTGTTTTGGATTTGCTTGGCCAAGGTTCTGGTTTTGTTTGTTTGATTATTGCAATAAACAAAGGCAGGTAATGGGGAGATGTGTTGTCTCTAATTTTAATATGTTTGACATAAGTACTATATTTGGGATAAGTACTACTTTAGTTATATTATTATATTTTGTTATAATATTTTTGGCATGCCTCCTCCTAGCACACTTCGTAGAATGTGTTGCTGTCTTGGGGGTATCAATATGGATCTAGAAAGTAGTCAGCCGGTTCCCCTAGAGGGGACACCTAATAGGTTTATGTATATTAAATATGGTATTTCTTCCATAATGTATAGTACACTATGGAACAAATATACGAAAAAGGATCCTGATCTATGATGGCAAGTAAATGGGTCATTTGACTTTAAGAAGATTCAGTATGTTGAGCAGTGTCTGTCTATGAAACAGTCTTTGGGCTGTTTATTTGTCTTGGTGCAGTCACTGGACTGCTTTTGAGAGCTCTTCTGTTTGTAAATATGATTTACAATTGGTGTGGTTTGAGTACAGTCTATGAGGTTTGTGGACTGACGCCGGTGGTAATGCTTGTGAAATACTTGTTTGAGTGAGTAGCGACTGTGCTCCTTGTGTAAGGATGGCTTACCTCAGCTATGTGTGTTGTGTGTTATGAGTATGTGGCCCCTTCTTAAAAATGTTTGGAATGAGCCCAATTTGGTTTGTTGTCATTGTGTTCTGCAGATGCCATTGGAAGAATTCCACTTTAAATTTGAAAGAATGAACTATATAAAATATTTTAAGTAGCTGCACGCTACTTTGAAAAGTAAAGCAGTAATAAAGTATAAATGTGTGAACATTCAATTATTATATTGCCACAATGGTAAAAAATTAGAATTTAAACTCATTAGGAAAAAGTAGGCCTCACAGAGAAAAACTAATTTGTGTGCTTTACACAGCTAGGACTTAACACAATTAAAAATAGGTGCCAAACATTTTGTTAGAACTGCCTATCAGCTGTGCACAATGTTACAGCACTATCCTTAGATACATCATATTAAATATTAAAAAGCATTCACATTATATGAGTAATTGGTTGTTGCTAAAATAAACGTGTCCTCTTTTTACCACACTGCAAACGATAGATTTTGACTGGCTTAGAATGCCTGTATTTTTTTTAACTGAGCCTCATTCCCAGAACCAGCTGCTGCCTTCTCTCCTGAAAAGTGTAGAAGTTAACACCTGCCGGTCATAAAACACAGCTAAAAAAATAAGACAGGCCTTACTCAGACACAAGCTACAAATAAACACTGTGGCAACTAGGTTTTAAGTTAGTACAAAATGGCATAAAAGCACGTGTATTAAAGACTACTAATTTTGAGAGTTAGAAATACATCTTCATTATTTTGGATAAAAGAGAAAGGACTTTCTTTCCTGTTGCTTTTCTAAGAAGCACGTCTGTGGATCTGATGGTAAATATTGACGACTTTCTAAAGAGTGAAGCAAACTTTCTATGTTTTAGTAAAGCTTCTGTGCTTAGTTTCAAAAGAAGTTTTGTAAGTGTTATAAATAAATGCATTTCAAGACAAAAGGAAAGGAATGAGGCTTGCTTTTCATATGTAGAAACAACCAAAAGGGTTAGTGATCATTATTCAAAAATGACTACATGAAAAACATTATTACAAGTCATTGCACTAAAATCGTTTTCACATTATTATGATCTTTGTAATGTCTAATAACACTATTGTGAAAATCATATTTAGCAATGTAGGAAATTACCCTGTGCAAAGTGTGCATTAAGATTTCAATGTCTAAATGGTTAAATATGTTGTTCATAAAAAAAAGGTGAATATTAGTTTCTCTAACAATGACAATATTACTGTAACTTAGTGACAACCTTAAAATATGATTTCTAGTGTGGCCTAATGGCTGCAGTCTCAAATACAATTAAAAGTTATACAAAAAGAGTAGCTCTAGAGACATGTGAGTTACATTGCACGCCTTAATGCACAATAGTTCTGGGGGCATTATGGCATTCTGAAAACAAAAAATTTGAGCCAGTTCTTTAGGTGCTAGAAAGCACAGTGCACAAGAATAAAAGAAATAAAGAGCAAACATTACATCCTACCTTTGGAATATCAGCATACAGGCATGGAGCAGGGATGCCCTTCAGTCATGATTCTTGAAGAAGTTACTTTGAATTGTGATGGCCACATGGGGATAACTTTGCTCAGACAAGGGACAACAGGTTTAGGGTCAGAGGTCAAGTTCTGTATTTAGCAAACTAGCACGGCTAAAAGCAAAATGCCCACACAGGAGAGAGAGAAGGAGGGGGCCAGAGCGTAGAGAGAGAAGGAGGAACAGCAGCATCTGTGGGCCATGTGTAGCTCATGACACAGAGAGGGGCAATGAAATAAAGTTTGCATTAATGCGCCATCATGTTACACAGCTCAATAGCTAAAGGAATTGGTAGTTGGTCATTGGATTAATGTTTTCTAGTTAGCTCAATGTTCTTGTATAGCAAATTTTACAAGGTGGTACAGTCCAATAGTATTGGACATGGGCTCCTAGGTGTGGGTTCCTCTAGTTATTTATCTCCCACAAGTCTGTCCATGCCCAGCTTCCAAAAGAGGAATGTATTGTCGACAGGAGGTCACCTGCTTAGGGTACCTACTGTTGAAGGGGGGTAGGAGACAAGCTCCTGGGCAAATTAAGAGTAAGCAAAATTAAGTAACAGTGTGTTTCTCTCTCTCTCTCTCTCGCTCTCTCTCTCTCTCTCTTTTTCAAGCCTGTCTGAGCTGTCTAGGAATGGCCATGAGACAATTGGTTGGGCTCGCTTTAGTCATTTATTTCACAGGATGCTGTGAATATATGTTGGTGGTTTTTGTTCCAAATTCCCAGGTGGCAACACCATTATTGTGTATGTTATTGCAGCACTACGTAAGTCGCCGAGGCATCACAAGTCCCTTATTAGTTAGTCTATGTAATCAAGCTGACAGCCTTGCTAGAGCTGGTGAATAGGTTTCTCCCCCAAATATAATATTACATGGCCCAGATTGTAAAAAAGTATGATGCATATGGTTCACAATGCTAGGAAAGATGCCCATTTGCCCTTTGGTATCGCTTTGTTCGCCCTAAGTTGGCAGGGTATGTCCAGACGTGGATCCCTTGCTCACTTTGCCACTGGATTTAAGATAGCCTGGCTGATGAGGGTTATGAACCCGAAACCGGTCCCAGGATGCTTGTTTCCGGTCCAGGGAAGACATGGCTTGGCAGTTCGGGCTGGACTGTTCCCATGAGGCACAGGGTCAGACTGATTTGCATATGGCCATGTCTGAACTTGGGTGGTGGAGTGAGCTAAAGAATGATGATGGATTAAACCCAGATCAGTTGACTGGGGGTGAGTGTTTGATTTGCTCAAACGCTCCGTCCATCATCCCCTTTGGTATCGCTTTGTTCGCCCTAAGTTGGCAGGGTATGTCCAGACGTGGATCCCTTGCTCACTTTGCCACTGGATTCAAGATAGCCTGGCTGATGAGGGTTATGAACCCGAAACCGGTCCCAGGATGCTTGTTTCCGGTCCAGGGAAGACATGGCTTGGCAGTTCGGGCTGGACTGTTCCCATGAGGCACAGGGTCAGACTGATTTGCATATGGCCATGTCTGAACTTGGGTGGTGGAGTGAGCTAAAGAATGATGATGGATTAAACCCAGATCAGTTGACTGGGAGTGAGTGTTTGATTTGCTCAAACGCTCCGTCCATCATCCCCTTTGGTATCGCTTTGTTCGCCCTAAGTTGGCAGGGTATGTCCAGACGTGGATCCCTTGCTCACTTTGCCACTGGATTCAAGATAGCCTGGCTGATGAGGGTTATGAACCCGAAACCGGTCCCAGGATGCTTGTTTCCGGTCCAGGGAAGACATGGCTTGGCAGTTCGGGCTGGACTGTTCCCATGAGGCACAGGGTCAGACTGATTTGCATATGGCCATGTCTGAACAGGGGTGGTGGAGTGAGCTAAAGAATGATGATGGATTAAACCCAGATCAGTTGACTGGGGGTGAGTGTTTGATTTGCTCAAACGCTCCGTCCATCATCCCCTTTGGTTTCGCATATGCAATTAGGCACACATTTTTTAAGAACAAAATGTTCTTTTGCTTGTTTTCTTGTCTGCCACAAATACGTTCTGCTGGAAAATTTGTGTACCTACTAGGTTATGTTTACTCATGTAATATGGATCTCTGTTACAGTCACAGTTTTAGAGTTTCCCGCTACACCTATAATATGAGAGCAACATGGTTGTTCTTATGCAAGGAAAATAATTTTAGAGGAGTCTGCAGTTTTGCGCAATATTGAAGGTTCACAAAGTAGAAACTGTATTGTGACTTCTATGACTTATAAGTCCAAGTTTGTTAAAAGAACAGTTGTTTTGAAATTCCTTTTCGTTTGAGGTTCTTCAGAACAATAATATAGGGGTGTTTCTGATATAGACTATCCTCTTTTGATTGATTATTTGTATGTTGTGTCTAAAGATTTCTGTTCTGTTCACTAACAGATATCTGCTCCCTTACAACCAATGCCAGAGGGCCCGGACAAAGAGATCCAGCCTGGGGATTCAGCGAAGTCCAGCTTGAGGCTCAGGTGAAGGAAACCAGCACAGGTGGTGCTGGCAACTAGGACCGCAGTGAAGGTAGAAGGCCGGAAGCACTGGGTCCATGAAAGTGACGTGAAACGTGTACCCCTGTAACTGTCGGAAAATTCTTAGGTGATGGACGGGGTCACGAATCAGGACGGAGAGCCGATTCCTTGCTTTGTTCCTTTTTTCCTGATACCCAGCTGAGAGAGGCACAGGCCGACAAGGACGGCAAGGAGGCTTTGCTTGAGGTAACCCCTCTGAAACAAGGCTTGCTTCAGATACTTCAGCATCAGGCCTCTGAGTCCCAGTCCTGAAGTGAATTCAAGTCTGCACCTTTGTTTGTTTGGAGGTGCCTAGACACACTAGGTACAATCTGTGGGCCCGACGAAAGCGCAGTGCGCCAGCAGAGCAATACAGGAGTTAGGGAAGGACTTGAGTTCAGGGTACAGGTGCTGTGCCTCTGGTGCCTGTTAGATTAGAGTGAAGAATACTGGTGCACTGCCTGAGACACTGGACAGGATCGTTGAGGGTATTTGCCCTGGAAGGTGATTGCCCTATTCTGAAAGGAAGACTTTTTCCTTAGCCTGGGCCGTGATTGTTTTTCTGGGTTACAAGTTGTGCAGCTCCACCGTGGGAGAAGTGAACACTTGATGAACGATAAGATCCTGCCTGTGAGGCTCAGATGGACACAGGGAGAAGACTCCCCTCTGGCTGGTTGTACAGCGGCTTCAATTCCTCAAGTATTTTTTTTGTTACCCCTTTGGTTATCCCATTTTTGAGGAGGAGCAGGACTTTGCGGATCCTCATCCTAATTCCCATGGCCCTGTTTGGTCCTCCTGGTCCCCGAAAACAAAGATTGTTTTTGTGACAATGATTGTGTTTGCTTTAATATTCGTATTTGGAATACAGTTTTTTCTGCAAGAAAAACATCTTGTGCACACTTTGATAAGTACTACTCTGCCCTCCCCCTGAACATATCATTGGTACTCTAGCCCTCATAAAGAAGAACACCGGAAGGTCTATCAAGAATATGTTTTTATTTAGACATTGCATCAGACATGTGCCGTTGGCTATTTCCAAAACTGAATAAAATAGCCACTGAAATCCACCAGAATTCAGGGACATGGACTTGGACTGGATGGCTTTGGAAACTGTTTTCTGTCTGGGGCTGGAAGTTATTATCAGCCCTATATATAATTGTTGAGATCCTTTTTTCCTTCTGTTTATGTATACAATGTGGCCCAACGCTCTGTTCTCTATGTGCTTCTACCTACTTCATGTATACCAGCTAAACAGAATACTAAGAATGTTAATGCCCAACTAGTAATAGACCAGGAGATCAATAAACTGATGAGTTTAGATGTGCAAGATATTTGCATTTTTCTTCTATTGCATAGCGGATGTCTTCAGCTAATGCTAAAAAGGACATCTGTGGAAATCTCAGATAATCTGTTAGCATGAGCTGAAGCCATTTTGGTTATGGCGTCCATTTTGTTAGCCATATGCTTCTTTCGTCTTCACTGTTGCTTGCCTTTCTATTCTGCTTGAGTCATCAACTGTAGTTAATGCCTTCAGTACTGAGCCGGAACTGTGTATAAGCTCAGAAAGGCCTGTAGCTGCTAGAATGCACCTGTCTGAGAGTATAACTGTCAGGATGTTCCAGGATGTAAGCAGTTCTGTCTCCCCTCCCACTCTGCTGACCGAGTGATTTCTATCTGTCCATGATAGTCAATAGCTATTCCTGTGTATGCCTGTACCTCCCATTTGAGTTTCCATGCTTACTCAGCTGTTAACAGGGTACATAAGACCCTTGGTTTCTGTATTCCTTGGACTACCTCCTACAGTGCCTGAGGGTGCTGTATTGATGCAGTCCCACTCATGAGAGATTAATAAACTTTTTATTTGATATTCCAGCTTCCACGCCAATCTCTTCTTTGTTGGTTTAAAGAACCAGTGGACAGATAAGGGTGAACCCCTGCACCGGTGGGCCCCTAAAAAGGCTAATTTCAGCAATGTGATGACATTCACCAGTAACTATAACTCTTTTTACTATCTTTTCCTTCACTTCAGTGTATTTCTGTACCCTAGTGAATTTTTTATTTCCTAACAACTACCTGTTGGTCATCATATTTCTCTTTGACTACCACCTTGATGATTGAGGACTCCATCTCTCCTGCCCCTGCAATCAACAGCTTGTGTGACATGGTGAAGATGAGTATCTCATTTCTAATGATGAGTCGTCTCAAGACCGCACGCTTAAATAATTTGAATTGGCACTTCTCATGTGGGTCGTCATCTGTGGTTCTTACAAGCTACCAGAGCAATGCTTAATTTGAGCCGGTGCTTTCTGGTGCTCTGCATCAGCACTTAATTGGCTTCCGGTGCTTGGCATCGGCACCTAATTGTCAACACCATACTTGGAACAGTCCACACATGGCGGTGCTGTTCATCTAATTTAGAGATGAATAGAATAATGGTAGTTTAGGACTACAATATACATTAAAATTGCTAATATGTGCCTCCCCAGCCATTCCTTTAGCTTTGGGGACCTGGAAAAATCTGAACTGTTGCAATTACATGCGAGAGTGATGGTTAGTAGTTGTTTTGGCAGTGATGACAAGGGTGATGGGTGGTGCAAGCTGTGGTAGCCTCCTGGGAAGAGGCCAGGCACTTAATATTTTACAAATTAAGCACTATACCAGAGCCTCACATAGAAGTTATCAATGGACACTCCATCTTTCTGCCAGGCCTATCTCTTTTTAAAGTGCTCAAAGTACCGGTTATTTTAAATGAGCATTAAGGGAAGAGGTCACCTTACAGTCATGATTGCCACCAGTGTCCATGAGAAAGCCGAACATTTACATTTCTTCACTCTAATGTATCATCGGGGAGCTCTTGACTTCCACATCTGTTTCTTTTGTGGCTTTAAAGTAATTTTTCAAATGTGCAACATGCATGTTCCACCTGGGAGCAGCCATTGCCAAATCATTCACTCTGCAGAATGGTAGAAGGGAGTCAAGTTGCCTATCTGGTGCGTTGGATGAAAATGCATATTTCCTTTATAGTTCTGGGTGGTCTAGTCAGTGTGTTGATAGCATTGTCATCCATTTGCACCATACATGCTTCTCCTACAAGTTGGCGTCAGCTGTACTCCAAGTATTGTGTGACAACAACAGAGGGCAGCAGCACTCTCTGTGGGCTAGTAATTGACACTCTTTCCTTAGATAAGCCCTTTGACCATATGTGGGTCTGTTCCCCATATTGCAGGCAGAGGGCATGCCTCGCATGTGTTCTTGTAGCATGACAGTAATTCTACCCTCCAGTGCTTAATTTGAGCCGGAGCTTTCCGGTGCTGAGCACCGGCACTTAATTGGTTTCCGGTGCTCGGCACCGGCACCTAATTGTCAACACCACACTTCGGGCAGTCTGCCACAAAGCAGTTGTTTAGGAAAACAATATACATTAAAAAATTACTAATACCTGCCTGCCCAGCCATTCCTTTAGCTTTGGGGACCTGGAATAATCAGAACTGTCGCATTTACAGGGGAGAGAGATGGTTAGTAGTTGTTTTGGCAGCGATGACAGGGTGATGGGTGGTACAAGCTGCAGTGGCTTCCTGGCCAGAGCCCTGGCACTTAATATTTTACAAATTAAGCACTGCTACCCTCACAGCACTGAACCTGTTCCTCGGCTGCTGGGCACATGGTGTGTATCAGTGTTCACCGCCTCTGGGACATGAACCGGATCCCTATTTGAGTGGTTATGAGTCAGAGCGCGGGGCCTTGCACATGCACATCATCTCCAATCTAGGCTGCAGTGCTTAGATTATTCACACACATAACTGCTGCTGTAACCCATCATCCGAGCCATGCACCAAAGGTGACCCTTATTCATAGCCTGGCTGACTGCAGGCCTCTAATCAGAACTGTTGGGTAAGAGGCTTCATCAAATATTAACCATGCCAATGCATTTGCTGGAAATCCCAGCATTATGTACGGACAGGTGGAATTGGCTCCTGAGCAAGTGGGCTGTCTCTGAAGTTGTTTAAGGATGTGTAACTAGAAGATTGACACGATGGGATGATAAGTGAAAATATTCGTCATAAAACTGTGAGAGTTGCAATTGCAAATATTGAAAATGCTCTGTCAAAGTGTAAGAATTGGAATGCTATGGGGAGTGGCCTTAGGACCAGACAATCATTTATCTAATTGTGGGGTTGCACTCCCTTGATAGTTCCAAATAATTAGAAAGGGATCATTTGGATACAAATCTTGGAAAATCAAAATACACAATTCCAGTCACTGAGGAGACTCTTTAAATTCCAATATTGAGAGCAACCCTTGCACTGTTATTCTTGGTCTGGCGCTTGAACCTCCATTTCGGAATATGTGTGTCATATTGGCACTGGGTTTGAGAGTCATTCGGTTTGGCTTCCCATGAGGCAGCGTTTCAATATTTCTTGTATAGATCGTGGTTGAGTTATGGTTACTGTTGAAAAGCAAAAGTAAGTTGACCATGCATTAAGTTGTTATTGAGAGTTTTCTAATGTTTTGATTATACTGTACAATATTTATACCCTGGCAATAACCAACAAAGAACTGTTTACTAGTACATTTGGAGAATAATTTGATTTCTCTTGAATAAACACATCCTTATAACCTGCTTTCGACAGGGGAAGAAGTGCTGGATAAGAAAGGGATCCAAACAGATCCGATAGCTATTTTTGGGCTAGATCTGGGTTGGCCACAGTGAAGCGTGCTGCATCTCAATGCAATTTGCCAATAACTAAACACATTCAGCCATGCCTACACTGTGCATTTGTGCAGCCCCCCTCTCCGAGCCCATAAAAGTCCCGGGGACCCCATCCCACAGAGCTAGCTCCCCTTTGGGTCCCAGGGAGGTCACTCCGGGACATAGTTTCTCTGCTCACAAGAGCACAGACAGGGAAAATAACTGTGCACACTGTAATGTAATGTAATGTAATGTAACCAATACTTATATAGCGCACTGTGACCCAGCGGGTATCCTGGCGTGGTGGGATCAGAGAATAATATCTGCTCCCACTGAGTGGGAGTAAAGATAATTCCCACTGCACCTGGGACGGCGAGGGTCCCGGGTGTCCCACCATAGCCTCCCAATGGTGTATACTGTGGGTGCCCCAGTTGGTTGTATGTGAATTAATGGAACACATTTTCATCGAACTTCATTGTCATAGTTACAATTTAATGGAGACCTTTTCATTGAATTATGGTTTTAACATTCATTGGCTTGTTTGTTTTATCAAAACCTTTTGGAGGAATGCCTTTTTAATCAAAAAAGGCTATTTTTATTCTGTCTTGCACTATATTCTATTCATGCATGTGAAGCATCATGTAGCCGAAAGGCTAGGGCGGTCGACCTCAAATCTGGGAAACCGGTTCGAGTCTTCGCGATGAAGCTCGACATCCTGTGATTCTGGGCAAATCACTTAATGTCCTCGTGCCTAACAAAAATGAATGTAATGCAACTGGTGCTCATGTAAAGCGCTCTGATACCTTCGGGTCAAGTTCCAGCTATTTAAAACTTCGAATAAGAAAAAAAGAAAAGTAGCAGTTTAGAATGTTGATCATTAGTCAGATCAACTGTCATTCTAACTGGAAGGCAGCAGAGGGCGCAGTACCACAAGACTTCTGTTAGCTCTGTCAGTCACACAAAAGGTAAAGCTAACCATTTGCTGACACAAATCTGCTTGTAGTGTTCCTTTTCCAGGCATTAAACAGAATAGATCCTATATATCGTGTGTGTTCTATTCCAGTGCCAATAATTAAAGAAATGGAAGTAAAATATATTATCTCCCAGTGTGCTAGGCTCTTGTTAACTAAAGGGGTGTACATCTACATCAGAGGGAAAAATTTCAAAGAGGTTTTCTGGAAATGCACTCAATATCACAGGGCAAACTGTCTGGGACCTGCCTGCACTCTCTTCTAAAACTGTGGGCGCTGCATGTGAACTGTAACCTTTGTACTGGCTTTTCAATAAATTGTGAAGTTCTATTTCTAGTGCCATTTTTTAAAAATAAACATTTAGCTATGATTGCTTCATTGTTTAAAATGTAATAAATAACTAATGACACTAAATACTAATTGTACTGCAGTTTCAATGAAACTATGTTTTAATTTTTTTAATGCACCTTTACGTTTTTGATTTAAATGCATTTCAAATAAAACATTTCCACAAATTTTTGATGTTTTGTTATAAATTACTTTCGTTAAGTAAGGTGTTCCATGACTTTGATTCCTACAATATGGCTTCTATGTTTTCGTTTTTCTATGAATTCACCCACTACCACCCCAGTTGGGCATTGGGATTCCCACCTTAGGCCCAGTTCACAGTTGGCTCAGGGAGGTGGGTTGTGATATTTTGACGAGTTTGTGCATGGAAAGTTTGGGGTGATCCATCAAGTGGGGGTTGAGAAAATTGGGGGGCCTCAAAATGCAAATCCCATGCATTTTCAATTCACTTTTTAAAGAAGGGATACAGCAAAAACTGCCTAACAGAATTACACCAAATTTGCCAGGAAGGTAGAACCAGGTCTGCAGAATGTGCTTTTTAAGTTGAGCCTGAGTCAGCGCGCATGTGCTGCTCTGGCGATCTGCTGTAGTGGAATAGGAAATAGAAGCCCCACCCACTCTCCGCCCATATTTGCCATTGGCTTGGGTCATTGTCTGTCCGAAATGCTGGCTTCTGATTTGTAAATAAGCTTGTTAGTCTCTCCTTAGTTCCGCCTCCTCTTCATTTGTCACCTCCCCTGGCGACTGGCCCCTTTGCTTCGGTTGTTACACAGTACATGTTATTTAGATTGTGAGCACTATTTTCTTTATCCAGTTTCTCTTACTGCAGGCATGACGTGGGGCCTCCACTTCTGAATGGCACATCCCCAACCACCGATGCTTGCGCTCTGATCTCATTGTGGCCGCGCACTTTTTATGGGAAGCGTTAAAGGATAGTGGGTGCTTCTTCGGTTAGGCTCGCTGGGGGCATAGCTTTCTCCAATCCATAGCTTGCATCCTTACTGGTGCCCACACACCGCACTCTCCCTGTACGGCCTCTGAATGGTAGCTGCACCCGAGCCTCAAGGTTGCTCTCAGTACCCTTTAAGCACTGACGTAAGAAGACATACCTTTGTCGGCTGTCTCCTGGACAAATGAAATAAGGGCTGCATAGACTGCCTGTGACTAGCTAGCCCCAGTTCTGTGTTCTACTATGTGCGAGATCTCGCTCTATTTGTTTATTCAATATTGCGCAGACCTTTTTCAGTTGTAGATGTGCCCCCCCATCAGAACTCCCTTTCAATACTGTTGTAATGGAATAATGGTCCGTATTCAGAATGGTATCTTCCTGTAGTTTATTGGGTAACAAATAAATGAAGTAAGGTACAAATGAACAAACCCCAACAGGAGCAGCCTGCTTGCTGCTCAGCCCTACTCTCAACTGCTATTCATGCACGCATACAACACTCTATGACATCATACACTCCTGCTAACATTCTACACCATACACTGGCTGAGCAGCAAGCTGGAAGCAGATACCACACATCTTCCCCCTTTAATAAAAACACAAAATTGAAAGTGCAAGAATAAGCATAATAGCAACATTACAGGGAAGAAGCAAGAAGTCTGAATGTCAATAAACATAAGTAACTAAATGAGAATATATAGCAAATATAATGATAGAAGTTTCTGCAATAACACAATAGAATTAATATGCAGACTAATGATGAGAAGATAAACACTAAAATAAGGAAACAAAAAGGGAATGCAAACCTCGACAAGGAATAACAGGAGTAATCCAAATAACACATACCCATCTTCCCCCTTTAATAGAACGACAAAGAAAGGAAGCAGATACCACAAATACTGCACGATCTTAAAGAGCACAATCTCCCTTTATAGAAAATCTTTACGTTAATCCTGTTTTCCACTGCAGTTTTTGTCAGCCCTTGCCTACTTGCAGCTGTTTGATTTGCTAAGTCTGTTCCAGTGCCACGAATTGCTTTGTAAGCTGCTTAAACTTTGAAATACACGTTTACGAATTTCACTTCAGAGTTATAAGGCGACCAGTCCTGAGCTGGCCTGATGCCTGAAGGTAACTGTGTTAGCGACTTTTTTCCGTTACTTATGTTTCTGGGATTTCCTTACACGGTGGCTCCGCAATGTACAAAGTCGACAGTGCATACTTCCTTATTTCTAACTCGGGTGGTCACATGCTTGGCCAGTCAAGTGACTAGGCACCGAGGCGCAGCCCCAGCTCAGGGTTTTTATTCACGGAGTTGTCGCTCGCGCTGTGTTGACCCACAGAGAGCAGGTAAAATCAGCTCTTTTAAAAAAAAAACAATAGAATGTGTATTTGCCAGTCAGTTACGGGTCTCTACAGTTGTACCACTGAGCCGCACATAATTGATCACGATGCTGGTTGTTTAAAGAAGAGGACGTGGGCCATAAGATATACTGTGATCACAAGGCTTTTCCTGAATTAGTTGAACATTGTTTTTTTCCCTTCTGGATCTGGTACCTATATTAGTTAGCTTCCCGCTGCATTGTATCTTTGAAAAAAACAGTAGTAAGCAGCTTAAATAAAGATCTTTTAATCGGAACTCCAAAGCCCAGGTAACCTAACATGAACACAACGTGTGCATGTACATAGATTTGTGTCAGTGCTGCAAGTGCACTATAATATACAAGGCTAAGTGCTAGCAAGGAGAGTACTTGTGAGGATGTTAAGATCTAAAACTACGTAATTTCTAAATCTGAATTAATGCGAAAAGTGCAGTGTAACCCAGCCATTAAGAGAAACTTGTGAAAGTACCAGGTTATTTAGATTGTGAGCACTATTTTCTTTATCCAGTTTCTCTTACTGCAGGCACGACGTGCTTTGGTGCCTTCTTTACAACCCCGCCCTCCCTCCTGTTGTCCATGCCCCTTCTTTAGCCCTCCGCCCTCCCTCCTGTTGTGTGTGTCTTCTCCCCCCTCCCTCCCATTGTCCGTGATGCCTACCATTTGTAATAGGTCTTGCATTTACACAAGCTTGAACTATTGGCATTGTAAATGACCATGCCTTTTATTTATGTTTTGGTTTTTAAAACATAAATAAAACGCATTGACATTTACAATGCCAATAGCTTAAACTAGTGTAAATACGAGGCCTATTGCATTGCAAATGCTTGTTGAGATTTGGTGTAAATCCGTTCAGTTGTTTTTTAGAAATTAAGGGTCAAACTAATTTGTGTATCAGGAGGGATGTGGCGTGACAGGCTCTTGAGTACCAGTTTAAAAATGCACTGTTCTGATTGGCCCAGGAAGCTTTTTACCATCGGCCAATTCCGTGGGAGCGAACGCTCTGATTGGCTGCCAGCAACATCAAAAAGATGTTGCTGGCCACCATTACAGGACTCAGGGACTCATTTATGAGCTTTGTGATGCGGTGAAGTGCAGCAAGTTCCCTTGCTGCACTGCGTGACAGGGAAATGGAAGGAAAGCACCATATTTAATGGAATACGGTGCATATCTGCCCTTTCCCATGCACTGGTGCACAAAGGGCTGCCTAGCGTCAAAGCAGGCACCCTTGCACCATGGTGGAAGGGTGCCTGCGTTGCAGACAGGTTTGGTTTCGTGCAGGAAGAGACATCTGTCAGCACAAAAACAATCCTGGCAGGCATATTCTTCTTTCTATGTGTGCTACAAAATGGAGTACACATAAAAAGAGGATGAAACAAGGAGAAATAGAGATAATTATCCTTGTGTAAGATTTTGACGCATCCCCAGGTTTACAAGTTCTGGTAAATCTGGGGATGCTGCAAATTCCATGGGAGTTGTGTGGGAACACCCACACAATGTCCATGGAACATCTTCTAAGGTCAGAGTAACGCAACGTAGTGATTTGCGATTTGTTTTAGTTACTCCCGATTTTTGGTGCCACTTAGATCCTCAAAAAGTGGCTTTGTGCGGCTTCAAAAATCTGTCATTAGGTTTGTGTCACTCTTGCACCACGTTGCGTAGTGCAAGAGTGCCGCATACAACCTAATAAATTACGCTCTTGGTCCCTTGTCCTGAAGTGTTAACTAGAAGAAAAAAAATGTATGGGTGTAGTATAGGGATAGCCAGCCCCCCAGGGCCAAAAACAAAAAAAAAGGTACATTTTGCTGCCATCCTGCAGGACCGAAAGAAAAAAAAAAAAGAAATGGCAGCTGCATTGTTCAATTATAGCCCCAGGAAGCCCACACCTGGGGCCAAATTCAAATGGGCAGGGGTATGCACAACCCCCTTCCCCTGGTCATTAAAGGCCCCAGGAAGCCCACCCTAGGGGAAAATCATCAAAAAAGAGAGGGGGCATGCAACCCTCCTTCCTGAGCCTCTAAAGACCCTGGGGCCCCATCCGCTGGAAAAAAAACCAAAAAAAAAAAAACACAATTACGAGAGGGGGACCCCTAAATATCAATAGAGGGCAGGTACAAGCGGGGTAAAAAACACTTCAGGAAGCAGAAAACAGTACCTGTCCAAGACGTATATACTAAAGCCTAACACATAGGTCTCTGGTTAAACAAAAGACTAAACTGGAACAGAGCGGAAACAGATAGATAACATAACACACCACACCAAGAGGTTAGATACAAAAATATATATCTCTTATTTATTTTATTTTTGATCGTATGAATCTTTTCAATATTTTCAAATTTTTTAACACTGATAGGTCAATAAAAAACATATACGTTCACAAATCGATCAGAAAGAACACATATGTATGATAATACATGCATTGTTCAATGTCCCACAAGTGAATATCAATCATGCTTACACACATTCATTCCAGACAACAATCGAAACAACAATTCAGGTCAAGGTGTCAGAAGAACTATCCCGTAGTGCTCAAATGCCATTTATTTATGTGTTTAAAAAACACCTGCTATAATAACAGGAATTGTCATTTATAATACCAATAGGTCAAAGTTTCTAAAATGCGAGACCTATTGCATTGCAAATTGCAAATTGCAGGGTCGTGGGGGCGAGCAACATGGTGGGCCAGAGTGCCATAAAAGTAATAAGGTGGTGGGGTCAGCATTCAGATGGATGGAAAGCAACATACAAGGGAGTGGGGGCGGAGAAGGTACAGACAACAGAAAGAGGGTGTGGGTCAGGGGGAAGTAAGACGGAGGACAGGGTGGAGGGCAGCAGCAAAGAGCTAGTGAGCAATGTAGATCCAGAGGGGTGAAGCGATCAATGCGGGGTAATTAAAACCCAGTGTCGCTGAACGTTTTTGTAAAAAGCGGTAACATGTTTTCAGTTGTGTGGTATGTTGTTAACTCTGTGTGCTTTAAATGCTGTTGTTCGTTTTATGATTATATAATAAAGACTGTGTCAACTTTATACAAGGGTTGCTTTATAAAAAAAAAAGTCGTTTGAGATCCCCTAGGTTGAAAGTTATACACATTCTTGGGAATATGTACCCAAAAACACATTCCAATGTAAAAAGTAATACGAATGCCAACCTGACTGCATCCCTAAAAGACAGCAAGAGTGATCTTAAGTATTGGCACACAAGTTGAAAACCGTTCAGGATGTGCAGAGGGTTCAACGTTTACTCAAAAGGAGGGGGTACTACGACGCATTACCAAAAGTATCTGAGCTATGTCACAAGTACAAGAGAAAAGTGTGGTAAAACGTTTCACATTTGCAACATAGAAACATGCTGTGTTACTGCTAACGATACCATTACTCAGACAGCATCTGGAGTCTATCTAGAATCTTTCTATAGGAGCCTGAAGATTAGCCGGAGCACTGTGCTCTATGTTGAGGCAATAGGTGCAAAACTGGGTTCAACATGAGCGGACTGTTGTACCTTTGGAAGAAACTGCAGAACCAAGTCTAGAGGCTCTGTGGACTAAAGTTCCTCTTACATGTTGTATTCATGTCAACCTATGGATTTTTTTTAAACAACGAAAGGTCACTACCCACAATCAGTACCAAAAAGAATGAAGCAAAAAACAAAAACTCATCTTGCACTGTTAATGTTGCCTGATCAAGACATACAGCAAACTGATTTTGCCCCAGACTGGCATAGTTATTTTTACTTTTGTGTAACTACAGTGGAAGGAGGCCATTTTCTGTCTCCTCTAGTGTGCGCCCTGGTGCAATTCACAAACATCATTAAAAGTGCTTAGAACTTTCATGGCGCATACTGCTGCCGTCTTACCTCAGAGATGAGCTTGCTCCGCTGTACCCAGTAAGAGCATCCAGATAAGCAGGCTAGAGCGCTCCTTTGCCATCACTGCTCAAGCGCTACATGTGCAATCCCTACCAGCCTGGAACCAGCACACGGGGAGCCACAGCGCCTGCTCCGGTTACAGCAAGCCGTCTTCTCTTGGGCTCGTACCACTCACTCTTCTTGTAGGCCGTGCTTCGTTTCCGAGTAGGACTGTCACCGAGCACCCTTGGCAACCATTGTTCAGCCATGATATTTTTCACTTCCTTACCTACAACACGCCCACTTACCTGTCTTTTACATTCACCTTGTCAATATGTTGACTTCCCTCACACACACATTTGCACTGAAACAGATGACCATTGCTCTGAGGCTCTGCAGAGAGGCCAAGGATTGGATGGCCATGTAGCCTGGACTCCTTTTTGTCCCACTGACAGGCACTGTGAGAAACACGCAGTGCCTCTGGCCTCCACTGCAGAGCTCTCAAGCGTGAGCAGTTATAATTTTGCAGATTTTATATAGCGCGAACTCGACCCGCAGGTCGACCACGAGGACACATACATTTTTGGTATGCACGGAGAGATAAATTTATGTGCCCAGAATCACAGGGTGTTGAGCCAAGCCAAGGCTCAAACATGGGTTCCCAGCTCCAAGGTCTGCAGCTCTAGCCGTAAGACTAGAAGCACCTGAAGGCGACTCCATTCAAAGTAGGCACTATACAAGAGTAATGTGCTGCGCGAAAAAATACTGAAACCCCACATGACATAACATTCTTGGGGAATGCAAGAACAACGTGAATTTTAAAACAGGGACCGCTTGGTATTACTGTTAACGTTCCTTGTGCAGAAACTGATCAGTTTGTTTGTCAGACGTTGAATAATAGTATTCCATAGCAATCTGTTTCAGTGAGCGTTTTGAATTACTACCGAGACTGAGGCCGGACGGACCCGGCCCACCTTAAGCCGAGGGCCTAAGTCAGTCATTCGGACTCATTCCTATGTCAGTATGCGCCTGGCATGTGACTGACTCATTAACAAAAACAAGTTGGACTTCCTACACATATGTGCTTCAATAATAGGCAGTATGTCCATAGAATAGATGAAGCCCAACGACCAACAATGTACAAAAAATATATATATCAATTCATTTATTGAGTACTTTTTCTTTTTTTAGGACATATAGATATCCATTTTTCATTTTGTTTAAACCAAATACAGTGTATAATGAAAGGCAGTGATAAGATAAAACATATCATATCCAGCACACAACATAATGACAGTGATAAATGACAATGAAATACAATACAATACAAAAAACAAAAAAAATTACTTCACAATAAAGAACAGTGATGACAATGTTGTAGAACAATAAACATAATATTACAAAAAACAATGACTATAAATAAGACACAAGACAAGCGCCGACGCGCGTTTCGGAGATCCTATAAAAACCAAACAGGCTCCTTCTTCAGGGCATGTAGTGTGGGTCTTTTAGATAACAACAAATTGATACGTTTCAATTGCGACGTCATATGATAAAGGTACTGGAATTAGTTCAATATTAACAACTGTTGGTCTGTGGACAAAAGAGAACAAAATATATGTAATAAATTTCAAGACAATAGCATAGGTCTGGGGCTGGGTCAAAAAGCTCTGAGGAGAATAGACGAAATAGAAGGTTAGACAAATTATTAACAGCGAATGGCACATCCTTAACTCTGATAAGTGCAAAAATTCTCTCCCCAAGCCCACTTTTGCGTTTCGACGCAATAGCAATTTGAGAAACTCCTTGGTCAAAGCTAAAGAACCCTCTACCGACACCTGTGTTCAGAAATCCATCATTGGCGCCAAACCCATTATGGGTACGCATAAATGTGGCCATTGCCATGCCTGTCAATTTGCCACTGTGTCAAACAAACTTACATGGGACAAAAGGGTTTTTACCTTCAAACATATGACAAATTGCCGTACAAGCAATGTTGTCTATCTTATTCTTTGTCCATGTGACAAGGGCTATGTGGGTGAAACGAGTAGGGAGTTCCGAGTTCGCCTTAGTGAACACAAGTCGGCTGTCTCCAACCAACGCCCTGGGGCCCCATTGGTTTCCCATTGGGTAGAAAATAAACATTCTGTTAAAGATCTTCGCTGGACCATCTTGGAACATGTTCTTGCGCCTAGGGATGGTAACATTGATGCCCAAAGACGCAAAAGGGAAGTGTTCTGGATTTACACTCTTCAAACCCACGAAAGGGGCCTCAACGAATACCTTCCCTGGGAAAATGCCATTGTCTGAAGTTCACTTGATTAAACTGTTCTGAATCTTCACTTTTTATTTTTATTTTTTTCATTATCTAAATATTCTCATTATTTAAATAATCCCTTAGTTAGACCATAAGGGTATTTCATCGGTCGTATATGTGATTCAGGACCGTCTCTTTCCAATTAAATGTATTTTGTCATCGTTTTTAATACAATGTATTGATTCTGCATGCTTATTATTATATTTATTCTATTTCATGTAGTTCTTTCCTCTTTGGTTAGGTATTATCTTTTCCTAGTCTGGAGCGCTCTATATTGAGCGTGTACTTCGGTGTTTTCCCAGTTTCCTTATTGTTTTCTTTTCTTTTTTCAGTTGATCGCCAACATCCAATATGGCGACCGACATTTTCTTTCGTACATCTCTCCCCGGACTAGTAGTTTCTTTCAGTCCTCTTTTTATTTTTACTTTTGTTATTCCGTTCGAATTGCCCATTGGTTACCCCATAAAAGGAGAACGCCTAGCCTACACATGTCCATCTGCGGGAATTATACCGCCTGTAGTGCTACGGCTTGAAACGCTAAACCCTCGGTAAGTGGTCTCCTCGGTTTAATCTCGTATTCTCGTTGTGACTATCCTTGTAGCTCCCCTGCTAAAATCGCTGGTCTATCTCTTTTCCTTTTAGACTGTAAACCGCTATACTCACTCGTGCCCATGAGATTATCCATTGAGGCGCACCTCCCAGTCTGAGTGGATTCAACTCCTTATAGTACAAACGCTTACAGTATATGATGAAGACTATTGAGCCCCAACTACTTGTAAGTGAGAGCATAGACACTTAAATTATTTAACTCTATATTCTCGAAAGGGGTCCATTTCAATTTCTGTTTTGGTTTTGCATTTTTAGGTAGATTTTTCAGCACGTTAATTCTACCGTCTCAAAAGCGTCTTGGTATTTATATCTAAATACTTGCACGTCTGGCATTTGAAACTATATTCTTGGCTAATACACTGTTCCTTCTGTTACCACCGAAATCATTGGTAAGTGTCTGGGTTCGTAGCTTTGATATCTTTTGGTTTAATCACCCTTACTCTTTTCATTAATGGCCTCTTGCCTTATCCCTTATCTTTAGAACCCTATTGGTATCCATTAGCGTTCCAGTTGATACAAGCCTTCTACCATTTACCCCCATATACTGGGGTTATTGTGGAATCCCAGTCCCCATTAGTGGGTATTTAGTTCTTTCACCTATCCATATATATCACTCCGTGTTAAAGTAGTTTTTTATAAGCTTTTCTTTTTTCTTCGTTCAGTTTGCCGTTTTTGGAATTTTGTGGGCACTTTGCCATAAAATATCTAGGTACTCTATTTTGTTTCCATAGTTTTGGAGCTATTCATCATTTTTTTAAATTATTTAACTTTTTCACCATTTACGTTCAGATCTTCAAACTATTGAATAGTTCAGCCCCGTTATACATGGCTAATGCAACTGCCCGAATTTGCTCTCATTTACCATTTTTTTATCTTTTTAAGTTGTTAATACTCCCAGAAGTTCTTCGGTGGCCTGGCCCTATCCTCAACATAGGACTAAAATGTCAAGTAGGTCTACCTCTATATAGCTGCTTAATCTAGGTGATTGGTATCTCTTTTTCACTTTTTGGTCTTTCTACATTTTCACTATCTTGTTTTCTTCACCTATAGGTTGTCTATTCAAAACCTGTTGGTTGTTGGTTTCTATTTCGTCTATTCTCCTCAGAGCTTTTTGACCCAGCCCTATGCTATTGTCTTGATATATATAACGCCCGTGGGTCGTGTGCTGTGCAGGGTGGGACCAAGGCTGTGGAGAGTGCTGTACGGAGGACATCTCATGGCGAGCCAGAGAAGGGACATCACTTTCAAACTCGACGAGAGAACTGCCCACAGTAGCCTTGACCTCATCAAAAAGGACACGGGTGTTGTATATCGAATTCTTGGGATCGATCCATCCAAAGTCCCTCAGAACCTGTATTTGCACCAGCACTGACTCTGCCCAGGCCAAGCACTTACCGGAGGTTTAGAGCGGCGGATTTCCAGCGGGGCACCCACGCTGTTTGTCTCCCCCGCTGCCCTGACGACATCGAGGGCCGCGGTGGGGGGAGACTACAGCTCCCGTGATCCTTCATCGTCACGCCCCCTTCCGGCTCATTGCGCGCCCGGAGGCGCTTCATAATCGGCGGCTCACTCCGCGTCGCGGGACGCGCGTGGGCGGCGTCGGGCTGAGCCCGGGCAGAGGGCGGGCCGTCTGTGGCCGTCCGGGGCAGGAGGAGGCAGGGCTGGGCCACCCCTCGTACGTGCCAGCTGGCCCATCAAGGTACTGTACTGTTGTGACCCCCCTACCCCCACAGAAACACTGTGACTATTATATATTATACAGCACCGCCCATTGTGAGAGCCTGAACTAAGTATTGTTGTAGTATATTGCACTTCGACCATACATCCTCTCTAGGTTTGTGGTATTGTTGATATTTTTCATTCCCCTTGCGATTGCAACATGGCCAAAAGGAAATCCATGGAAGGAGGTGGGGGCAGCGTCATAAAAAAGGGAAAGAAAGCAAAAAAAGTTAACCATGCAGCAGGCAACTGCATTCTAGATAGGATTGAAGCTATTGTTGATAATTGCCAAGTCATATTGGAGGATTCTAGTTCTGCTTCTTCTATTACTGGGGACCCGACAAAAGATCTGTCACCTAGTATCTGCACTCGCAGGATCCCAAGTATGTTTACTAAAACCAGGGAAGCCCCTCCTACAGCACCTACTCTCCTTACACCTATATCTCATGATTATGAGCCCTGTCAGAAAGATAAACAGGCTACACAGGACCCTATATCTGTTACTGAATCCCCCTCTTCCATTATCCAGCTCGACCTCACTTGTTCTAATAGGTTTGCTATTCTGGAAGATTTAGAGGAGGATACATCTACATCCCAAGTGGTTGGTCCCTCGCCCTCTAAAGCAGCTCAGATTCCCAGCTCGCATGGGGTTTCATTGGAACAAAAAATTGATCAGTTATTATTCGAGATAGTATCCCTGAAGAACATAGTTACGGAACTGAGCAAGAGGGTTCTATCAATTCCTATGCAGTCTACAACGCATAGCAGCCCTGGGGTGCCAACACCACTTGTACCTCTAATTTCCGTACAGACCGTCCCTTTGCCAACTACACACAGGGGTAATGATCTAGTTTATGACACGATTAATCCCACCAGAAAACCACCTCTGCCCTCCACTAGCCGGAGTATACCACCAAATAGGGATACTATCAACAATCAGAGAACTCATAAAGTTATCACCCCTACTCCACATTTAGCTGGAGGAACTGGATCTCTAAGAGCCAGTACTCAGAGGTCTGTGCCATGTTCCGGAGACAACACCGCACTAAATCCTATTGCCGATGGTTTGTTGTCTAACCCAACCATAGTTTATATGGCTGGGGTACCAAGACTCATTAATAATCAATCTTACGAAAATGTGGATTCCCTCACAAACAAAGCTATACACTGGGTCAGGCATGTCAGGGGCTGTAGGTCTATTATTCGGGAAGACATTATCAAGGCCAGAAGATTGTCTCATTACACTAGCCAATTTGACTGTATTGAGCTTACATTTTCTAATAGCATCCTGGCCGAGAATTTGGCGCTCCTCGAGTATCGCACCTCAGCCCCAGACCATTCCGGTATCCAAATAAGGCGTACTCCGCTCTGGATTCCAAGCAATTCTCCACTAGAGGGTAGAAAGAGGATTCCTAGTAATGATTCCAACTTGAATAGGGTTGATTGACTGGCCCAAAATCCTTCTCCTAAGGCTTGTCCTATGGAGCCGGCCACTATTGCTCTCAATCATATTATCACAGCCCCTGAAAGTTTACCCCCTTTCTTATTGCCCTCGCTGACCTGTGAGATGCCTCTTGACACCCAGCCCACCATTACACTCGCCAAGTCTATGCCCCTTCTCAATCTTGTGTCATGGAATGTTGCGGGGCTTTCCAAAAAGCTTTTGATCCCGGAATGGCACGATTTTATTGGCGCATTTGATGTATGTGCATTCCAAGAAACATGGAGCACAATCCCGCTATATAAATCAGGGTATTCCACATACTTTCTACCGGCCCTGAGCTCAGGGAAAGGTCGCCCTTCGGGGGGATTACATGTGTGGGTAAATATCAAGCACAATTGGCAGGTCCAGCGCCATAATAATGTTTCCCCCGATCTTCTCCACTTGACAATAAAAGGTTCACATAGCGGCCCCACCCTAGATCTCTTTAACATCTATGCTAGAGGTACTACGGGTGGACAGATCTCTCAGACAGTGTCTGCTTTGGAGCACGAACTGACCCTCATTGATCGGAACTCTACTGTTATCATCTGTGGAGATTTTAACTGTACTTTTGAACCCCTAGCCTCAGAAGATCTATTGGGGTCCAGTGACTCAGATCTCACTTGGGGAATTCCGCCCTTGGAACTCTCTCCGATTAGGAAATGGTCACAAAGGGCCATTCAATTGAATACACTTACCCAAGAATTCAATCTACGTGCAGTGAATGGCAGATCCATATCCGACAAGGGCGGTGCCTTTACTTTTAACAGGTTAACTTCGCCATCACGCATCGATTATATCCTTGTCGATATTTATTCCTGGGGGCTCATCATAGATATGGTTGTCAAAAACACAATAGATAGCGATCACAATCCATTATGCTTACAAACTAAAGATCTCTGGATGACAATACCCAATGTGGCCAACGAACCTCCCTTAATGGCAACCAAGGAGGTATCACTGGCAGGATGTTGTCGACGCCTCAAATGGCATGGGATCTCCCAACATGAGGAGAAGCTCGCTTCAATTAAAGAGCTCCTAGCTAGAAAACACATTGAACTTTGCGATGCCAGCACCAAAATGGATGATCCCCACCTCATAGCTTCTGTTTATCTTGATACCATCAACAAAATAGGGGATTTCTTTATTCTGGGGGAGAAAACCCGATCCAAGGTGGACTCCTCGAGAAGCGGAAACCCTTGGTACTCCAAAGGTTGCAAAAGGGCCAGAGTTACCCTGTCCCACGCCCTAAGGAAACAGGATAGAAATCTAATTAGCAAGGCAAGACAAGACTATTCGAGATCCTTGAAAGTCGCCAAACGGGACTGGGAAGAAAATCATTGGCAGGAACTCAAGGAGGCGGCCCTAAACCGGAATTCTACAGCCTTCTGGGACATTTTAAATAGAGCCAAAAGGGCCAAAACAATAAGCATCCCAAACCACATAGCGGAGCTGCAATGGTTCGACCATTTCTCTGCTATATATGAGGGTGAGACTGTCTCTGCCACATTGGTGGCGGATGATTTGCCCCCTATCGTTGAGTTTCCAGCGGAGACCAATTTTGGGACCCACGAAACTATTTTGGCTATCAAAAGTATTGCCCCCGGTAAGGCGGCTGGGCCCGATGGCATACCAGGTGATCTTCTTTTACACGATCCAATCCCCTGGGCCTCTTTTATCTCTGTTGTTATGAATGCCATAGCTAAGGGTTCTATAGTACCTGAGTCCTGGAAAGCCGCGGTGGTGGTACCAATTTTTAAAAAGGGCAATAAGGAGGACCCTGCCAACTATAGACCCATTAGTCTAATTGACGTAATACAGAAAGTGGTTGGCAGGGTTCTCCTGATGAGACTGAGATGCTGGATTGAGAATGGGGATGTTTTATCACACTTCCAAGCAGGTTTTAGACAAAAGGTAGGCACTATGGATCAAGTTTTTATATTTTTTATGATATACTGGAAAATGGTAGTTCTAGGCAAGGGAACCCTATACTTAGCTTTTATAGATTTAAAGTCGGCTTTCGACTTAATTCCTCGCCAACGTTTGTGGCAGGTTTTATTTCAACTAGGTGTTCCCCATGAGATTCTTGCCTTTTTAAAGCTTTTACATGAAAACAATCATGCCAATATTAGATGGGGGGACCAGGGCCAGCTTACAGGGAGTGTCGCGGTGAATAGGGGGGTACGCCAGGGCTGTGTGCTGGCTCCCACCCTGTTTTCCCTATACATCAACGGGGTGGTGGATTTCCTTAGAGAGGTCCCAGCTGATGCTCCAGTCCTGGCTGGCGAAAAGATCCCCACTCTCCTGTTCGCCGACGACACTCTCCTGATTTCCAAATCCCCGGCTGGCCTACAAAGAAACCTAGATAGATTTGACTCCTTTTGCAAATCCTATGGGCTTATTATAAATACCGAAAAAACCAAACTAATGGTAATAAACCCTCCGAGACGTTTTAGTTATACTTTTACCCTGGATGGCACTCCTTTAGATATTGTAGATTCCTTTGATTACCTAGGGATACGTATTGCAAAAGGGATGAAGTGGAGTTCGCATCTGACTAAGATGCTTCTGTGCCACAAGAGGGTATCCGGTGCTATTATAAGAGAACAATATCTCTCTACTAGTCGACCTGTGGCACCGGCTCTTGTGGTATATGAGGCCCAGGCACTGTCTAGTTCTATGTATGGGGCTGAAATTTGGGGCTATGAAAATATTCACGATCTGGTTGTCTCGGAGAATAAATTTATGAGGAATCTCATCTCTGTCCCAACATCATCCCCCCTAAAACCTTTGCTGTATGATCTCAGTAGACACTCTATTCAGGACATTGCACGTCTACGTCCTTTATTATTCTGGGCAAGACTGCGGAGGACCCCTGAACTTGTTAGATATGCAGCAGGTTTAAATGATCTCATATCAGCAGACACTGGGCGGAGGTTAATATGGATTACTCACATAAAGCAAACATTGAAATCCATTGGCTATGAAGATTCCTGGGTATCCCAGGTACCCCCTTCGAAACAGGATCTTAAGGAAGCCTATTGGAATTGGGTAAATACAAGAGAGCTGAGCAATCCCAAATCGGGGAAGCTGAGCGAGGCTTTTTTCGAACATAAGCCCTTTTGTAAATTGGAGGCATATCTCGACTTCATCCAGTCCCCACTAGACAGATCCTTGTACGTACGTTTTAGATTTGGGTCCCTCCCCCTTAATTGTGTGACTGCTGGCTGGAAGGGATCCTTATCTTCATCCGCTGGTTGTCCGAGCTGTACAGCACCTAATGAGTCCATTCCTCACTTTTTATTTGCTTGCTACCATTATCGAAGGCCAAGAGCCAAATGGCTGCGTCCGATTTGTAGAATGCTCGGATGCCGTGACTATCGTACTGTGCTACGCATTCTGCAGACTGATACCTCGTCCCTTACTATTGTCTGAGGCATTGCCAAGTATTTGGGCTGTGCTTGGCTGTTGCGTAAGAAAAAAACTTCTCCTTAACCGCATTGATCCACCTCTGCGATCTGTTCCTATTTGCACTTTAACGAACTCCAAGTCACTAAGCACTTTGTCTTTGTCTTTCATATGCTGTTCTTAACCTTTTTTTTTAACCCTTTTAGATGTATCCACGATCAACTATTGTTGTTTTTATTGTCCAACTTGATCCTTTTATTATTGTATGTTGTGCTTTTATGATATTTTTTATCGAATAAAGCTTTACCTACCTAAAAAAAAATATATATAACATATATTTTGTTCTCTTTTGCCCACAGACCAACAGTTGTTAATATTGAACTAATTCCAGCACCTTTATCATATGACGTCGGAATTGAAACGTACCAATTTGTTGTTATCTAAAAGACCCACACTACATGCCCTGAAGAAGGAGCCTGTTTAGTTTTTATAGGATCTCCGAAACGCGCGTCGGCGCTTGTCTTGTGTCTTATTTATAGTCATTGTTTTTTGTAATATTATGTTTATTGTTCTACAACATTGTCATCACTGTTCTTTATTGTGAAGTAATTTGTTTTGTTTTTTGTATTGTATTGTATTTCATTGTCATTTATCACTGTCATTATGTTGTGTGCTGGATATGATATGTTTTATCTTATCACTGCCTTTCATTATACACTGTATTTGGTTTAAACAAAATGAAAAATGGATATCTATATGTCCTAAAAAAAGAAAAAGTACTCAATAAATGAATTGATATATATATTTTTTGTACATTGTTGGTCGTTGGGCTTCATCTATTCTATGGACATACTGCCTAATATTGAAGCACATATGTGTAGGAAGTCCAACTTGTTTTTGTTGATAGTTTCATTTCCCTGATTTCTTCCTCACAAATTTAAATTATTCAGGGTCCCTCTGTCGTAGCCTGATCATGTGACTGACTCATACCAGCCCCTCTGGCCTTTCCGAGGTACAGTCATTTGGATATCTGAGTCGGTGCCAGTCCTTCGGAAATTAAAGACATATATATGACACATGACTGACTTTTTCTCGGCACCGTAAGCAGGCCAGAGGCACCGCACTGAGGTGACGGGCTGTGCCCCAGTCTTACGGAACTGTCAGAGAGACACTGGCCTGACAAGGTGACTGACTGCCTTCTGATGCTGACATTGCGCTCTTTCACTTTAATTGTGGCTGCACACCTTTGTTTAGACGAGCCCAGTCTAAAGAAAGTAGCGGGTTACCATGAAAGTGAAAGCGCGGAATGGGGCGCTCATTAGACAAGCATTTCGTTTATATATAGCAGTCTTGGGCTGCGCTGAGCGGGGCTCGGAGTGGCTCTTACGCACGGTGGACTTGCGGGCTTCGCAGAAGGTGTCGTCGGTGAAGCGCTCCAAGGTCTTGCCCACCCCGCGGAAGCCGATGATGATGGCCTGTAGCTTCAAGTCTGCCGGTCGGGGCGGCTGCTTTCGTGCCCTGTGGGTCTGCCCACTGCCCGGAGCCGGAGAGACACCAGCGCTGCCCCCGGCTCCCCTCCAATGCAGCCCAGCCCGGGAGTCCATGGCAACATGCGGAGGCCCCGCTCACAACATCCCCTGCCGAGAGCAGAGGGAGGAACCTCCCCGCTGCCTAGATGTCTGTGCAATGAGCAAAAGTCAGACAAGGAGAGCAAGAGTAGGTGGCTGGAGCAGCAGAGCCGACGCAGCTCCCTGTACAGGCTGGAAGACCTCAGCCTACAGAGAACAATGAGCGAGGGTCGCGAACCAGGCGCCATGGAAAAAAACAACAAAGTAGTGCCTACATTAAAAGATGCCGCCCTGCAGTGCAAGTTAACAGTAGTTGAGCGCTGCTGCTTCCTCCAGAAACGGCAGAAAACGGAAATGACATGACGGACCACCAGCCAACAAAGAGCAAGTTAAGAAGAGCAATACCAGACTTCACCAATGGTAAGTGAGGAAGCAAAGAGAAATGCAATGGGTGGAGTTTAACTAGTAATAGTGATTACTTGATGCCTCGTAGAGGCAGCGCATGCGCTGCCCTATGCGAGACCTAAAAAGGTCCGGGGGAACCCCATCCCCATGTCTTTTTTTCCTTAAATTGGAGGGAGGCAATGAGGCCCCCCTCGCCTGGACTGAATTTATTAAAAGTGGGTTTCCTGATGCCCACCCTAATTCTCACCTCAATTTCTCTCAGCTACCACAACAGATAACATGCTTCATTTTCTTTTTTTTTACATAAATCCCTCTATTTCTCCAACTCCTGGCCCCATTTTCCCTACTGTTTTCCACTACTACCTGGTTTGCTATACAAAATGATACATAACAAGAATGTACCAAAAGTAAAAAGTTATGAAATGTCCTTTGCTATGTCGTCTTTAGCTGGGTTAGAATGATTATTTGAGTTTTGACCTGAATGGAAATCCAAGACATCATTTGTGGAAGAAGCAAATGCGCTTACCAGTGAGAAAACCTAAAGTTGATCTCATGATCTATTGTGGAAAGTATAGCTGTGGCAATGCCCTAAATTATGCTTTGCAACATTTGTTTCTCTCGTACATTCTTACATAAGATGTCATTGTGTCTTGTTCTGTTACTTTGTGAGCTCGTCGCCTACAGGTGTTTTTGTTAGCTTTATAAAGATCTTATGCCGTGCGTGGTTGACATGCCTCCTAAACTATACATTTCTAGGCTGGTTACACACTGCTAGGTGTGCGGGTGGGGAATGTGCTGCTTTTGTGGGATTCTCTATTACTGCTCACCTCAAAATCAGGTCCGTAGCCTAGGACTGTGGGGCGAAGTTTAGAGCGTGGGAGCCATAGGGATTTCCCAGGGTTTACATTTGAGGGGGTCGCCACCCCAAGTCACCTGGGTGGCTGAAAATGTAGTTGCACATTTACAGCTTTAATATTGAAACTATTTGGACTCCTAGGAGGACTCCTGCAGGGCTGTGAGGAAGCATTTTGGGGCCCTGTTTTAAGATAAAGATCCCCAATGCCGAGCCAAAGTGTAGGAAAGAAAATCCAGGTCTGGAAAATGAAGCAATAAGTGTTTAATCAGCCATACAGCGCCTGCTCAGCAGCTAAGCTGAGAAGTTGACAATAACTGACCCTTAGAAGCCATACTCAAACATTATAAATGTAGCTGGCATGTGCTAGACTGTAACACTGGCATGCACAATAAATAAAAGCAAAACACAACACACCCATCCCCCTAAATTAAAATAACACGTATGGTTAGGCAAGGATGAAATTTAAATTATGCCAGTGTAATTTGTGTAATTTGGGGGATTTTGTGTTATGCCTCTTACGCAAAATTCCCAAATTACAATGTGACATGCTGTTTGATATCAATTTTTACCAAGAGTTCATGCAAATAATGCAAACGCCTAAAACGTGAGCGGCTGTTGCTCACACTGTGTTTTATGCACTATATTTACTGCAAAATGCATTCTTGTAACACAAATTGATGTGAAGATGGATTATAACTAAAATATAGCTCCAAAGGATGGATTTGAATGACAGATAATTTCCTGTTATATTCCTGAAATGTTGTGAAATTACACACCACTAGATATAGGATAAGACAAATACTACGTATAAATATGAACAAAGCAGTGCATGAAATAGAATAGCGTGAGTATGTAACCTAAAGAGTGTTAAACAATGAACATATACACAATCTTTAAGTTTTGTTGCTATTACCTTTTCTATCCCATTTGTTTGACCCTATCATCAATAGTTTCTTCACTACTGGCTACTTCAGATACTACTTGTGCACTCTCATAAGAACTGACCTCACTACAGATCACTCCCCCCTCACCTTAACGGCTGTGTTTTTGCACACGTTTTCTATCCTGTTGCTCATTCCTAACATTCCTCACATGAAATCATCATCAGGATTCTCTATTATGTTGCTTTTGTTCTACATTGTTATCATCAGATGTCAGTTTGTATGCTATACTCTACACCCTTGCACTTAACAACTCATCTTGCATTCCACACTTTTCCATTTTGTGTCACTACACTTAAAAGGTGGACTTTCACTAATTTTGCATGATAAGACAACCAAATTTGGAGATGCACCTGGGGATTTACCCCGGCTGTAAAAGCGTTACAAAATCCCCAATAGACATTTTTTGAACAGTCTTCCATTTGTCATCATATACTTTCTTGCCCATCTCTTGCTTGCTCACTATTCTGTTTCCTCGCACCTTTGGCATCTTCATACTAGAGAAGAAAAGGGTGTTTTTGCTGATCTCTTGTATATACAATTACCAATTTAAGCCTTGAGAAAGTCGTCTCACGACAAAACCCTTGTCGGCTGTTTGTTTGCTATACTTACATGTCAACATTTTGGAGATCAAGATTACTGTATACTGAGTGTCTCATTCATTGCGTTGTCTGGAATTAAATATATCACTGACTAATGATAGTCAGTTAATACTTTTTTGTGCTGTGCTCTGTTAAAATTGTAATAAAAAATGTTCCGGGCCAGTAGCATATTTCTTGATGAACTTGCTATAGTATTCACAGAGTCCTATCTTTTCATCTGGCACAAAAGTGTTAAAAATTATTTCCACCAATGACGTTTAAGTCAACCCCAATGACCTTTATAGGCTATACCATCACCAGACATGGTATGCTCCAGATAATCTACACTCTTGCAAAACACCTTTTATTTACTCTTATTAAAAATCAGACCACTTTCTTCAAGGCTTTTACGTACTTCTCTAACATGATTAATGTGTTACTGTTCATTTCTGGAAAAAATTAAATATCATCCTGCAAACATTTTCACAATATGCCCTATCTGTAAAAATGCAAACATTTTCATTTGGGCAGAGGAGTTGGCCTAACGGCTAGGGCGGTCGACATCAAATCTGGGGAACTGGGTTCGAATCTCAGCAATGATGCTGAACATCCTGTGATTCTGGGCAAATCACTTAATCTCCCAGTGCCTAACAAAAACAATGTATGTGTCCTCATGTAATGCAACTGGTGCTATGTAAAGCGCTCTGATACCTGATTCAGGTTAAGTTCGCGCTATATAAAACTCTATAAAAAAAAAAGGAATTTTTAAGAACAGACTGTCGGGACAATACTCTGAACTCCATCCTCTTGTATTGTATTAATCCTTGATCTCTTATGAAAGGAGTCAACAGCCTAGACTCAGGTGTTGATGCACCAGTCTCCTGCCTTTTTTGCACTTGCATGATAGGTCTTTTAGGCTCATACAAATCCTAGTGAAAGTGGAAATATTAGACCCAGAATACAATTTTATATTGACTGAAGTGTCAGAAATGATGGTACATGTGACACAATATAACTAAGGAGCTGTTAATATTCTTAGGAAAAACAAAGTGTGCTTGCGCCCTGGACAAATGGAGCATTTGCCAGATACATATGGGGAAGATACATCCGAGAAGACGACGAGATAAACAGTGGGAAGGGGTTAATAAATTTAAGAGAAGGTGTACATAATGGGAAGTGATACCTATGGAAACGAAGAGTTATTAATTCACTACTTAAACAAACAAATATGTGAAAACAAATGTGCAGTGTTATCCCCAAATGTGCAAAAATTATTCTGTAACAGAATCCCTAAAGTGTAAGAATAAATGTGTAGCTGCATCCTCAAAACAAGCAAAATGAGAAGGGTTTCATTGGAAACTAACCGAAGAATGAAACCTCATTTACGGAGAATAAGTCTATAAAAGAACATCCATAACCAAATTGTTTTGCATCTATGAATCACTAAGTACTCTGTAGTTGAATGTCATTTGGCAAAAGGAACTTTAAAAGTCACACAGCTGCAGTGCCTAAACTGCAGAACAGGGCTGGACTGGGAACCCAAAGCAGCCCACGCAGATTTTTCAGACCAGCCCCTGGGTAAGCACTGCCTGGAACTGGGTGGCTGGAAACGCTTGTTTGCTGCTTTTGTTACTGGGGGGTCGATATGCAAACACTGCTGCAAACTGACCCCCAGTAACAAAACCAACCCGAACTGCTTCAAAACCGGCCCCCACTCTTCCAGCCTTCTGGGAAAATGCTGATGCCCGGTCCAGCTAGTCCAGCCCTGCTTCTGAAAACAAACTAAACTATGTTTTCTGGTAGCTTTTTCAATAAATATGTTCATTTTTTATTGACACTTGAACACCTCTTGGCAGTAAGATCTTCAGTTATAGGGCATGTGCTTTCAAAGACCACAACTGGATTGCTAAAAGGCATTCAGAATAAGATTTGGGAACTTTGGTAGGCAGAACAAATGTTACTTGCCCAGGATCACACAATTTGGTCAAGTAGGGTAGCTTGAAAAAAGACTGCAATTTGGAAAGCAAATGTACAGCTATTAAGACTGTTTGTCACTTGCACAACTCCACACCTGCCAGTCCACCAGCTATGTGGACCATGTAATCAAGAAGGTGTAACCCAATATGCAGAAAAGCAGAAAGTAATTTTTAAAAGAAATTAGCACACTCACAAGTCATTTTTTTCTTGCACAAGTGGGAAAGAGTATTCTTAGCTCTTTGACACATATCCAAAACTGTAAACACTTACCTCAGCCCGCACACCACGTGTGCCCCCAGCCACAGTCTTGCATTGGGCCGCAGTTACAGTAAAAGCTTCCAGACATCTGCCAAGTTTCTTCAGAAAATAACAGGTTTGTTGATGGCCTTATCCAGACTGGGGGCAAAAAAGTACATCATGTCTGTTTTTTAAACAAATGTCCAGATGAGGAGAAACAAATACATGGAATGTGCTTTTGCCTCTCTCAGGCCTGTGAGAGGTGACTGTCTGCATAAACTGGAGTGGCTGAACTTGACATTTTCTGAAGAGTCAGTACTGAATATGTGCATTGCAGGATTGGCCTTTCTGTCAGATGTGGAGGGTTGGTGCCAGTGACCCCATCACTTTATTTCCAGGGACGCTGAACTTTTTGAGCCCCTGTAAAGTCAATGCCACTGATAAGGGATAACCTTGCCAAAGTCTCCATTGCTTCATTTATCCTCTCTTCCACAAGGTTATCCAATATTTTCTTCAAATCTTGTCTATTTGATATCCCTCACAATGCCTGTCTTACAGGTACTGCCCTTTCTTTTAAGTTAATACGTGCGCAAGCCCCATTAGCTCTCCTAAACTATCTGCAAAAACTTCTGGGAATTGTTTCACAGTCAATTCTTTAATCCCTCGTTCATTCACAAATAACACTTGTTCTTTGCTGCAGGGTTTTAAGATGATTCCTAATTTTTAATGATCTTCCTATCCTAACACACTTACTCCTTTGAGTGCTACATACAGTTTCATTTATGCATCTCTCCATTTTAGTTGCAAATTAACAAAATTATACCCAGTGACACCTATGCTGCCTCCCTCAGATGCTTTAGCAATTATGTCTGGGCTTTCCAAACCCCTTATCTCAACAATGTCACTACATTTTTCCAGAAATAAATTATTTCATTATTATGATTTACAGGGACCCAGAATCTGCCACAAATTGCTAATCTCTACAGACCCTTGCAAACTGCCCGATGAGTCCACAGTTCATCCATTCTTTACCAATACCCGGGCATTGTTTGGATGAAACCAGATGATTGAGATGGTCACATTTATAGTAACTTGTGCTCTTGTCTTTTTGTTGCTACTATATTCTTCTCTACCCATGCAGGTACCATCCCCACCTGTCACACAACCAGACACACTTCTGCCACTATGTTGAAACAGCATTCATTGTTCTGGCTCTTCTATTGCTTTAGCAGTATTAATTGCATCCTGCAATTTGGGACTTATAACACCCTCAAGTGTTCTTAGATTTGCTTTACTTCTAATGTGCACAATTACTTGGTCCCTTATCATCTTGTCACCAAAGTTCCAAAATTGCAAGACATAGAAAGGGCCTTTAGCGCTGTGAGAAACCAATTAAAAGTGTATCCTTCCCTCTGTGCACATGCATAAAACTTGAATCTGTCCAAAACCAAGCTCAACGTTGATTTGCATCTCGATTTTGACCTCATTAATGCCTCGTTAAACTCATTAAGATCATCTTGTCCTTTTTGAGGTAGCACAGGAGGTACTGTTGTAGAGGTGACTTCCACTTTGGAAACAAAACTGCATAATAAGATACTTTTCCACCTCACCACCAACATCTTGACACCTTCAAATGTCTCCATGTACATTATGAATTCATCTTTGCATCTCTCTCATAGAATAGCAGGATCTCCTTTAGTGGGGAAAAATGTCGGTGGAGGTTTAAATTGCATTGTAGGAGTATTTGACGAAAATGCTAAATTCTAGTTATACGAGGATTCTTCACTAACCTGCAAATCGAACTATACTATAAAAAGTAAAAAGTTACTTCTTGTTCATATTCTTGCAAACGCCATTGCATCTTTAACGCACTCACTTTAAATGTATCCAATGTCAAAGCGTTATTGTTCTGATTAAACAACTCGGCCGCTACTTTACACTATGTGCTTGGATCAGTTGACATTGTACCTCTCTATTGCATGATGACGTCCTATATGTGCGATGACGTGAAACATCATACAAAACTAATCTTTTGTCACTTTAGGCAGCTCTTGGCTACGCCATTTGTCGCGGTCAGCCACACGAGGAGGCAGGTTTATTATAGTTGAACCTTCTGAACATCCGGAATGGAGATTTCCAATAGCCAAAGCTGGAGAACAGGGCTCAATCCAATGACCCTAATGAATGCTGCCACATAAGTAAAATCTCTTGCCTGAAGTGGCCCTAGATTTATCTTAAGAGTTCCGTAGAAGTTCTTGCTAGGTAGAACTCAGTGGTACCCGAAGTTAAATATTCATTTGTGTCGTTGGGTTCTGGCTGTTGGCACTGCACCTATGCTGCAGGAGAGACAAAAAGTATCGCTCCCACTCGTCAGCAGTGTAGGAAAATGCAGATCCAGATTATAAACTAATACATGTTTATTGTAGCAGCACAGTGCCTGCACAGTCACTGAGCCGGGAAGTGAACAACAAGTGACTCTTAAAAGTCAAGTCCAAACATTCTAAACACAGCTGGCAGGTGCTAGAATGGAACACTGCCAGGCAAGATAAATAAAAGCAATATACAACACAACACTCATGGCTATAACTCAGCTAGTAAGAAACCACAGAAGGCAAACTTACTAAAAACAGATATATCAGGAGTCGAGAAAGTGACCCACATTTGATTTGGATAAAGGTTTTTAATCAAAAGTTATAGAAGCAAAGAATCGAAAAATGAAAGAAGAATCCTCCTCCTGATACAGTCAAAAATGTAAAGCACTGTAGTCTACTAGTGTTCCTTCCTGCCAAGCCCGTGCTGCCACCTACTGTTGTTCCTGAACTCTTCTCCTGGTAAACATCAAGGTCTCTAATGTCCAATTGACCTTTGGCTTAGGGAAATGCAGTGCACTTCAATGTAAAGTAATTTGTTGGCTTGATAGTCCTTTCCAGGTCAGGGGCGTAACACAGGCTCACGCAGCCCCCGCAGTGCGAAGGGGCCCCCAAGCTCCAGGGGGCCTCCTCAGCACAGCACTTCGGCCGGAGAGCCCCTGATAGAGTCTGGATTATCGTTACACCACTGTTCCACGTATGCTCTAACCCGCTGATATTGTCCCTGCAGATCAAAAAATGGCTCTCCATTGGAGAGGACATCACTCCATGAATCCAAGACAAGAACAACAAATAGTTAGTACTGAATAACTGAAGAAGGGGGCTAATATCTAGTATCAAGATTGAAAAGTATTACCCACATCAAAAGGGGATGTCTTAAAGTATTTACATGTTTTAAGGTGAACAAGGGAACCCACAAGGTAAATAAGGACCTTGGGTATCAACTTTTTACTGCAAACAAAGGTCCTTAACCCCTTCCATGCTCATGACGGAACGATTCCGTCATGAGCATCGGTTGAGCTGTGCTCATAACGGAACCGTTCCGTCATGGCCCCGCCCGCGCTCGAACCCTTCAGCACCGCGGGGGAATCCGCGCAGCGCTGAAGGGGTTAAAGAACATTTTATCAAAATAATGAATATAGACTAGGATCAGTGCTATATTGCAGGATGTCCAGCCGGACAAACAATTTAATAATTCCAAGAATTGTTAGGCATATTCAAGAACACACAAAGAAATAGAGTGTGACACAGTCCTGCGTCCTACATGCAAACAAAAGACAATTATATTTGGACATTGGGGTCACTTTACATAACAGCACTGAGCACATCTCTTTTCACTATAATGACTGCTACATAGCGACTAATTTCTCCCCAAATGTGTTTCTTTGATTTCTGTCTCCTTTTTTGACAGTGAGAGTTAACTCCACAGGTGCAGGATTATTCTTAGATTCACTAAAATCTGTAGTGAATTTCACATCAATAGCCAATTTCTTACAGGGGTTTTAAATGCTAAGGTAGGTGATTATCCTTACAGAAATCAAAGTTTAGTTGTTTTCTCCGGTTGTCACTCAGTTCCCCACTTGTGATTTAAATGGAAGGGTTTTATATGAGACCTGCAGTGAAGCAGGCCTGAGAGCAGTCAATGGGAGGGTCGGGGAGAAGTGTCTAGCCTCTCGTACATTCTTGATGAAGAATTGCCCTGGTTGCAGGCTGGATGCAGAGAAATTGTCTCAAGCTAAACTCGGACAAAACAGAGGTTCTGCTTTTTGGAAAAGAGACCTCCTTCTGGGATGCTTCCTGGTGGCCCTCGGAGCTGGGCGCTCTTTCGAAGCCAGTGCAGAAGGCAAGAAACTTGGGAGTCATTTTCGACATCAAATTATGTTTCTCTGCCCAAATTAATGCTGTGACCTCGAAGATGGACCATTGCAATGCCCTCTATTTAGGTACCTCCAAACACTTGATAAAAAAATTTACAGAAAAATATTACAGTCCCTGCAGAATGCTGTAGTAAGAATGCTACTGAAGGTCCCAAGTTCAAACCAATCCCTTATTTACTGCTCGGCCTTTATTGGTTGCTGGTGGAGAAGAGGATTTCCTTCAAAGCTCTGTGTTTAATACAAAAGGCCCTTTGCAGAGCCGGTCCGTCTTTTTTTCAGGATCGATTCTCCTGGTCCACCCCCAGAGGGAACCTCAGAACGAGCTCCGCAAGAATGGTCACGGCCCCAAGAATAAACAGAGCAAATTAGGGCGGAAGAACCCTCATGTACTATGGTGGGAGGCTATGGAACTCCCTGCCTCTGGCACTACGTTCACAATGCATCTTGCTGCAATTCAGAAAATAGTTAAAGACCTGGTTATTCTCTTAATAGGTCCCTGTGCAATGGTATAGGTATTCCCTTAGGCTGGTTGCCATCCTGGTTTTGATTCATTTAGCATTAAGACACCTTGTGGTATTGCGCGCTTTATAAAATTAAATTATTTATTCATTCATTCATTCTCATAGATCATCTAACACTATCTGCAAGAGCCTAAAAATGGTGGAAATCACTTCATGCCGGTTCCTATAAGAAGAGTATCAATTTTTCTATTAAACAAATTCTACACACTGGCAATACTTCCTTCTCATCTGAATTGCTGCTGGAAATCACTGTAATCTACAGTATACTGAACAATTCCTGATGGAGGTTGCAATATAATTAGTGGGCTATGGTTGGAGAGAAGTGCTTAGATGCCTTTTAGTTGGAACATCCGCTGATGATTCTTGTGTAGTCTTGCTTAGCTTCAAACCAGGATTCTGAAGACTAGAAGCCAAAACCGAACACTCCTGGTTTGATGGGCATTGCCGAAGGCCATCCACTCAACTTCACACCATGGAGATCCAAGTGGCTTCAGGACTCAGAGGTGTTGTTACAAGTAGGGAATTAGTAGAAGTAAATGAGAACAACGAGTACAGTTATGGAAAGAATGGATGCTGCCATTTCTGAAAAAAATACTGAAGTATTCTGGAAACTGAAGACCAGCGAGTGAATCTTTTTAAAAATGTGTACAGAACATCTTTTGCTTTACTTGCATTTAGAAGAAAGGATAAAAAAAAATATTTCTCCTTCCTTCGATCTTTGAGGTGGGATAAATGGTAGAACACTGGCCAGTGAAAGTGCAGCATGGGGGAACAGTGGACTTGTATATGGTCATTGTCTTCTTTTCTAGTGTAATGTTGTCCATAGTTTGCCACTCAGGTAGGTCAAGCTTATATTAGTAAGATAGAATGGTTATTATCCCCATCCATCAAAAGGCTATCTACAGCATCCTTTGAATTACAGGATAATTTAGCCTTCCCGATTTGTCTTCCAAACTATTTAACAAGATTCATCTAAAGAAGCCAGAGGAATGCATGGAGCATATGAATAAATTATCTGGAGCCCAGGCAGCTTTCTAGGCTTCTAACCCTGTTTTTAACTGGTTGTTTGTTCTGCAGCCACTAATAATGCATTGCACATTTTTATAAAGTACCCTCTGCCTGGTATTTTTATATTTAGGGCCTTATTACGAGTAGCTTGGTCCTGGGACCGCTGCACTCGCGGTGGCAGTCCGTCAGCACCACCTCTGCAGTCCAAATGCCATATTACAATGGTGGCGGTGTGACCACCAGCAGCCCGGTGGAAGACTGCCACCACCGCTAGGATCCTGGGTCCCAATGGGACGGGGGGGGGGGAAGGCAGCAGTCTGCTGCGGCAGTGCCGATCCTGGCACCACTGTGCAGATTATCACCCTGAAATACTCAGTGAGAAGACATGTAATGGGGGCCCCAACATGGCCTCTGGCCGAATCTCCCCATGGGGGAAAGTGGGGGGGCGTATGATGTGCCACCCCAAAAGTGGACAGTTGTGTGTGCACTGTGTGGTATGCACAACATGGTGCATGCCACACCATGCACGGACAACCTGGCGGTGCTGTCACAGCGGCATTATGCTTGTAAGGCTCTCTTAAGGGCCAAACATACCACTTTCATGACACCACTGCCACTGCACTGCCAGCCCTGGATTACACTCGCTCGTAATCCGGCGAGCGAGAGATCGTGGGCTTGTCGGCTTTCCTGGGACCACTGCGTCGGCGTTCCAACGGGAAGATGGACAAACTCGTAATCGGGCCCCAAGACATATGTTTCAACAAATTCAATAGGGATATCCCATGGCCAGTTTTGTTGAAAACTGATATTAAACCTGAAGTAACTCATGTAGTTTACTTAACTTATTGTAGCAATATTGCCCAGTTAGAACCTGGGCCATCCATTCAGTTTACAAATCTATTTTCTTTTTTTTTTGCAGGAATTAAACATGTGTGCCTTTTGCCCCTTTTTCATCTACTCTATTTGCTAGTAAACTGAAAAATGACTAATACAGGACTGGAGATGATGTTCCCCTGAAGTAGTCAAAACTCCTCCATGGAGTCAAATGTATCAATTTTACTGGCCAGCATGGAGAACGTCTTATTGAGCCTTGATTTAATTTGTTTAGTATGGAAAGTGATCTGGCAGTGATACCAATGCATGTCTAACACTCCATATTTTGTGTAAAACACCAGAAGGAGAGTATAATTTGTCAGAGAGCCACATTGATGTTTCATTGAACTGTGCATAGGTCCACCTGGTTCAGCAAGATGATACAGCTTTGAATAAAGCATCTGGTGAATGCAGCAGATCTTGGACACTCAGTGGAGCCATTTCTAAAATCATACTTATGAAAACAGGAGTACCAAAATATGGTTATTGTTGATCAAATTAGGATCCTGTAAGTGATACAAGGTTTATTTTCAAATTGCAATTTGCTCAATCAGAGAGTGCTGCTTCTCTTCAGGTTTGAGTAGATCTGGGAGTGTAAGCTGTGATAATGTTCATAATTATGGCACGCCGAGATACTATGTGAAACAAGGACATGAACCAGAAAATGCCTATGCCTTCTTAACTCACAAAGTGCCTGCATCCAGTTGTTTGGCAAAGAGAGTTCAGTGGCTAGCCATAGTAAGACAAGTATTCAAGCATATGGGTTTGACTAATTCTTATGTTAACGCTAAACGACTCACTCCTAGAGTATGTCTGAAGGCATTTCAGACTGCAGTGCTAATAAGGAAAGAAGAGAAGATATGACACACTATGTAATAGTAGGTCAACTTATTCCCTTGGATCGATAGAGGCGAATGACTAGCCAAATACCTCAGTTCACTTCTTTGACCCATAGTAGGAGGGTATGTAGGAAAGCTCAAATGAACATTCTAAGGGTTGTTATAGAAGTGCAAGGGTGATGGTTAAAACTCCCCTGCCGCAACTGGGTTTGTAACTGAAAACAGATACTCAGATTGCAGATTCGTCATTTCATCCTTTCTTAAAATGGCTTCTGTTAACGAGCCATGTGAAAACAGAGATTGAAAAATCTAAGAATGTATAAAGTCAGAATCAAAATTATCCGTAAAGCAATTAAAAAAGATTTCAAATTAATAAATCCAGTCAAACATTCTTAGGACCTATTGTAGGACTGGTTAATGTATTATTCCAACTGCACTCATCACATATATGTAGATATAGACTTCATTTAGGTATGTTGAAATATTTGTAGGGAGATGTTTATATGTGTTAACTATTTTGGTAGCCTTTGTTTTGATTACGTGTCTGTTTTTGCAAAATGATTTTAGTCACTGTTTCACACGCTACACTGTTTTTATATATTTTATACTGAGAAATGTAATTAATAAATATATGATTTAGTAAAACAGATGGATCGATTAGGAAAGCACAATGAATCTTTCGAACCAGCGTGGAGATTTGTAGAATTTAGGGCTACATTGGAAAAGAATAAGAATGTTCTTTTTGGAGTTTTAGCTGCAGTCATTGGTGCTGAAAAGGCAGGATAAACAGATATCAGAGTTAATAAGCTCCCATTACCTTAGTACCCATTTTTTTGACACCCCATCCACAATAATTGTGTTTGCTGGATAAGGTTAGTCAAGAGATAGGGGGTGGGATTCCTAAGCTCCCGATCAGGATCCCAGTGATGTGGAACTGTACCTATGAACTCCTCCTCAGTTCACAGGGGCAACTCGGTGCAATCCTCGATACTTCCTTGTGACCTACGGGTCACACGACTTCACCGTTCTCGAGTGGTGACCCGATCCTCAACAGCACTCTTTATATCGTGAACTCCTCCTGGCATATGGGGTTTCCACAACACTACCAACCAAGGCACTGGCCCGTCACCACAACTAGGTGGCATAGGCTTATACTCTCCCTGCATGGCACACCACTCACAGCTACTTTCATGATGGCCCTCTTCTGGCATACGGGGGTCATCAACTTGAATCGGCACATAGGCAACAATCCGGATGGTTCAGCAGCCATCTCCTCACATCGCCCACTGGAGTCCAATCAACAGGGCTCCCTATTTGAACTCGCACCCTCCAACGTAGTGGCAGTTAGTGAACTTTGAAAGTGGTGGGGCCCAAAAACAAACAATGAGTTTGTTTGCCTGTACAGTTCAAGGGAAATGAAGTATGAAGGGGTCCTCCCCCTTGAAACGTGTTTAAAAAATGTGAAAAAAGCTGAATTTTCCAGTGCAATTTCTTTTACAAAATTGGCCAAAAGCCAATAGCTTTTACATTCATTTATAAGGGAACCCTCATAAAATATTTTGAGAATTCATGGTTTACCATGCGAGACAGGCTGCAAAGTTCCTGCTTGCTCCTTCCTGCAAGATAATCCATTGCCTGGCAATGTTTTAGTTTGTTATCCCATTCTTTCTCCAAGTCTTTCTTTATGTCTCTTTTCTGTTTCAACACCCTCTTGCCTTTCTTTTATCGTTACTCTTCATCATTCCCCTCTTCTTCTTTTACCCTCCTTTCCTCTCTCTTCTTTCATATTATTTACATAAATAGTGCCTAGGTGGTGTAAATTGCTTTTGTTAAATCCAGTAGGGTGGCATTGGAGTTGACAATGTTTTCTGACGCTACACCACTGAGGTGAAAACACTGAAAGGCACATACTTCCTTTTCGGCTTCAAGGTTGAGGAGCGGTGCCTAACTATGTGTGGCTCAATGTCTTCTTTCCTTCTCTCCCTCTTTTTTGAGAACAGTGTGGACACCTTTCACAACAAAGACTCACAATGTCTTAACTCTCATCTCCTGTGTACACCCCCTCAAGACGTTTACACACAGTGTGTATTGTCCAGGGTTGCAACCCGGACTGTCAATCTTCTCAGATCATCTCTTGTTTTCGCACAATGTATGCACCTCCATGAATAGTCTAAACCATGTGTGCTTCTACAACCATGGCGAGACGTATGTCTGTTGCCTTGCGCAACCAATAACACAATGTATGTATGTGTGGGAATAAGGCTACTATTTGCTTCTAGTGCTAACTCTATCATGCTGACAAGCCATCAGCAGGACTTGTTTAAGGTCTTTGAGAGATGTGTCTCTTTGGCTGACTAAATTATATTTTAAGTTGCACTCTAGTCTAAGCCAACATTTTGATAAATTTCCTAGATTACTTTTTTGTTTGTTGTTACAATAGATTTGTTTAGGAGGGGTTATAAAGAAATGTGCCTTAGTTTCCTACACTTTCTTAAAGCAATTAAAAAGATCTAAAATCCAGATGATTCAACTGTATAGTGCTTTATTTATATGAGGACTCCATTCATTGGTGGGAATAGGTGATTGTACTATGTGACAGAGCACTGCGACTGCTTGATCCAAGACCAGAATCAAACATCCTGTATCCTGCGAAAGCACCCAATCCTGCAGGAATCCTCACACCATGTTCGCAGCACACATGAGATAGTTGTGTCCCAGTGTCATGCCAGGGTGGGGACTCAATACCCTTAGCTTCCATGTCAGCTCTGGAGCAGATCATTTGCCTAATTACTGCTCGTTCTTTGCCCCATGTGAAATGCAAAGTGTACCTCATTAATCTTTACCTAAAGGGGTACAGGTGGGGAAAAGGGTGGCATTCTGTTGCATTACCTCAACTTGTAGTACATGTAGGTTCTGCCTCTGGAGTCAGTTGGAGCATCAGGTGTCTGGACCTGATATTGGCAGTTGGCACCTGCCAGTCTGCTATAATGAGAATTACCTATGTTATTACTCTTGTTGCCAACATCTTTGAGAATTCTTTGCACTGTAACCAGGAGGCAAAACGAATTAATGCTTTTTTGGTCATCAGTTTATTGACCTTGATAGTATAAGTAACTGAGTTAACCCAACAGGTAATTGAACTTGTAAGTTGCATGTATTTTCCTGAGCACTGTCTTTTCAGACGTGCTAAATCCTTATTTTTACACATTTAGCAAGGGACAATGAAATGTTAAAATTAGCTGTGGCCAACCAGGCATGGTGCTTCCTGTTGAAGTTTGATTTGCCTGACCACAGTACCTTACACAAAGTGCCCTCTCAGTGGGACATCTGTGCTAAACATGCCATGTGCCAACTGTGATACCCCTGTCGGAAAAGGCCTTAGAGTGTAAGATCTTTTCTTTCCACTCTGTTAGAATTTAAGGCCTCTGTCAGACACTGTCTTTTTAGAGCATAAGATCTCTGTCTCTCACGGATGGTCTTCTACTCTCTCCATCTCATACAGCTTACATTTGTTTGGAGTTAAAGACCTTGGTCAGGCCCAGGTGTTGACCCTCAACCGTCAAAACTCCACTCTTAACTTGGGAGGATACAGTCTCAGAACGCTGTCTCTATTGTGAGCTCCCACCCCTCGGTCATACTCTTCTAGATGCTAGTGCAATAGTCGTGTTTCTGGTCTTACCCAGTCAACCCTAAAGTAGTCAAGCGCTAGTGGCGTGATACAGCACCCACAGTCATGCTGCATCAGTGCCCATGTGTATTGTAAGAGAACTTATTTTTCTAATTTATACGTGTAGGCTGTCATTAATTTCCAGGCAGATTTTGGCATTTTATACATTTGGGCATTAATGCTTGTTGACTCTCCCCTTCTTCACCTACCTGTTTTTCAACTCTAGCAGCTCCCACAAAGTGCTGTGCAGGTCACTGAAAATGCACCGACTGAGTGTGCATGCTGGTGTGGATCCAGACTATTTAACCTGGCGAAAAGTGTGGGAAGCCTGAATTTGGACTAACAGAGACACTCACAGGGCACCAAGGCCTTGTGTGAGCAAAGACTGCTGAGCTCACACCACCCTGGCGAAAGCTGGCTACCTACACAAAATGGACACTGACCACATGGTCAAACAGCAAGAAAGGAGGCATGGCCACAAACAAAGAACACATGCAGGCCCATGGCAAAAGCACACTGACTGCCTACACAATATGGCCACCAGCCACATGGTCACAACAACACGCAAGCAAGAAGGCATGGGAACAAAGAAGACATACAGGCCTATGGCAAAAGGACACTGGCTGCCTACACAAAATGGCCACATGGTCACAACAAAAAGCAATCAAAAAGGTATGGGGAACAAAGAAGACATGCAGGCCTATGGCAAAAGCAAACTGGCTGCCTACAAAAAATGGCCACCGACCACATGGCATAGGGAACAAAGATAAATGGTGACCTATGGCAGACACACACTGGCCAGACAAAGGAGGCATGGATTGGTAACTGAAAAAAGAGCATTAATCTGGCAATGTGAACTGGGCTAAGAAACTTAGAACACATCCTTCAAAGGCATCAAATATAATTACCCCACCTATACACTGTTTGCGGAAACAAAACAGGAAATACCCCAAAAACACATTTTGTAATTTAATCTAATGCCATCCATGGCCTAAATGACGTTTCCATTCAACAGACATCACAGAAACAGTTGTTTCATGCAGCCATAACTAGTACTGGGCCTATATGGCTGGAATGCCCATTGGCAAACTAGGCCAAATGATGTATTAAATAAATATTGCAAACTTATTAAAAAACATGGACAAAATGTACTGAACTGTGCAACATATTTCCTTTACAAAACAAGAAAAATTACATGCACAAAAATACGAGGCCCCTACTAAAACTGCAGGCCACCCACCACAATAAGTTTTAAAAGTAGAATAAAAGTACAAATAAATTCTGGTGCATGCCCCCAATCAAACAAACAACACCCTTATACACCAGTTTTCCAACTATATATGCAGTAGACAAAGAGAGTGATCCTTCCAGCTTCAAATCCCTATGAAAAGTAAACAGGAGAGGGACAAAGCACTGGGAAGAGCTTGCTGGACAGGACCAGAGGGTTGGAGTCTCTGGGGCAGTTCTTTTCTGATGGAAAATAAATAAGTAAATAAAAAGCTTCTCACAAAAAAACAACTCCAACCGCCAGTTGGAGAAGACACCTACTCCAAAAGCCTCTAAGCTGCATCTCGAGCACAAAAGCTGCTTGAGCGCTCCATTTGTGATTGGCACTAGATTGGCTCCGTCATGGCCGGAAGCCATGTGAGTGAAAGCGAAGTCTTGCGGGAGCTCTCTAGCAGTGTGAGAAGTCTTACATGTGCTCGCAAGTGGCCTGAGAGTATCTTGGCATTCGCAAGCGAGTGCCAGAACAAAACTCAAGTGCACAAACGGAGGGTGGATTGCCCAAATTCCACAAATTCTGCGAGTGGAGCGGAGTTTTACGCTCAGGCCTAGTTCTATACAACATCAAGGAATCTAACTTGGCTTGATGCATCTGTTGAATATATGTGGGTGCTTTTTAAGGTGGTTTTGACTTTGTTAGCACTCTCTTAGGGCTCCAGCGTGACTTTGCTGATAAAGTAACTGCCAAAAAAGCAGCTTCTAATACTGTGCCAAACAGCTAGTCGCTATGAAAGATTTTTTGTTTCTAGTTGTCACTGCCTTATGTGATTATACAACAATTTACACTGACCATTGTTACTATAGATAGACACATCTGTGTGGAGTTTGCAGGGATTACAGAGTCATTAGAAAACATAGGTAGTCACTTCTTCCAATTGCAAAATGTGAGTGGATGGCTGTAGTAGGTTAGGAAGCAGAATGTTGCTGCAATGATTGGACAGAAGGGCTATTTTGAGGTTTGGCTAGTAGTTATTTTAAATGTCCTTGTTAGTTGCTCTTTGGGGTCATACCATACTTGCACTGTGGAACTCAAGCTGAAAAGTGCAACCGGCATTGACCTCAAGTAGGGATCAAGGTCTGCCTTCTCATATCTTGCCCACAGACTGTCTCAGTCCACTAAGTTAAAACGTTGAAGGGAAAATAAGGAAGGAGGAAAGGAGGTGCATCATGTTCTTGGATGACTAGTGAATTATTGTTTGAAATATGATTCCTTGGTCTGCCAGACCTGACCTGAAAGTCCCCTTTAACTGGGATTAAGATATTATATTCCATCCAGCCATTCTTGCATGTCTGCGAAGAAACTCATTCTGAAAATGGTGGCTTCTATGTCAAACAGGCTATTTAGCCTGTAACTTTTGGGATCATTGCGTGGGGCATTTCTTGTATAGTGTGATGTGGACATTGTTTTCTATGCATTAGGATTATATGTAATTGGAGCCTTGTTGAATAACTCCCTCTGGGCTGATCTAAAACACTCTTGGCAGCACTTAAAGTTCTCAATCTGTTAGTGTGCTTATGGCTTTCCCCTCCCATATCAGAACAGCACCAATCTTCCTACAATTCAGGAACCTACTGAACACATACCTTTTCAATGAATACTATTGCAGATAGATTGATCTATTCTCCCTTCAACTCGGTCTACCTCCTCGCTCTGACCACGCTTTCCTATGTTTTCCCACTGGTCGTGTACCTTACACAGTGCTCCGATGCTAGCCAGCTAGGTTTTCGCTTTAGAAATATCAAGACATACATTCACTAGGGACATCTAACTATGGTGAATTAGGATGGCTGGTCAATGTATTTTTTACTGTCCAGGAGTCTTTTTAGGGTCATCACTAATTGTTGTTTTTGCCATTGCCCCTACTTGGCTTTTCTTCACATTGTGGCAGATTACTTGATGCTATCCTCCATTGTTTCACTTAAGATGTCTGCCTCTTTTAGTTTATAGACGCAGAGAACCCTGCACCAACTATCACCAGAATCACTTAATGCTTTTTTTCCCTCTAAGTCTAGCCATTTTTTCCAGAGGTGTTAATACGTGATGTTGTGAATCCTAATCCCTTGAATGGATACTTGATTTTTTGTAGCTCTTAGCAGTTTTATTCCGAACTACGATTCTTGCAGTACTGGGTATTTTGTAGTATTGGTCCTGTGCTCTGAATACTGGAATATTCAAGATGCCTTTAGATGCGAGACGTTTTGAAGAGATCATCAACTCATTGAGAATTGCAATAAGTTTGTCAGAAAACTCTTAGGTTTTTTCCGTCATGTTCAGATATTTGGTTTGTGTTAGTATCATAATTTGTTTTCTTGAGGCAGTTGCTTCCCCAACATTCATGTGAGTTTTCTGGAAGGATGCCTGCACTGGATTCACTAGCGGGAAACGAATAGAGAGTTATGGACATTTCAATCACCCAGGCCACTACCATTTATTTATACAGGAATTAAGATGTAGCTTATACCTGACATCGGTTCTCTGCGTTGAATGATAATATTTTGGTATTGTCTTCCGTCAAAGGTCTTTCCTGCTCTGGTGCTGAATCCTTCAAGTGTTTTACTCTTTCTATCTGTGGCTTCAAATATATGCTTATTCATGGATCCATCTGTTGCTTGTTTCAGCTTCATCGGGATTCACTTTTCACTCCCCAACATCACCACTAAAATCACATATAATCACATTTAAGCACATTTAAGCTGTGACCTCTAGTTCAGTTTGCTTCCTCCATCGAGGTCTCTAGGGTCATCAGTTGGTATCGAAAAATAGCAGGTTTTGTTAAAATACTTCAGTGGGAGGATGCCCCCATAACGGTAGCTAATAAATATGTATCTTGTTTTTAAAACACTTCATTCCGCTATGAGTGCCATTGACAGCAACCGGTCTGGATCTTACTTGATGGGTGATAGAGTGATCTCATGACTGCCCCAACCTCGTGGAGGGAGCGAATAATTTAAAAGGGCATTTCCTTTAGACGCAACGCAGTTCCATGGCAACCGGATGCTACAGTGAGTGGTAACTCTCTTTCTGTAAATTGGAAAGTGGTGGCTTCTAGACAGTCATAGGTTGACGTCTTGGCACAGCATGATTAATAAGGGTGCCAGTCCACTTCTTTGTTGTGGATGTGAAGTTTGGTCCACATGCTTTTCCACAGTCTTTGGTGCATTTATTGCTCCTCTCGGGCCAGACGCTGACCTGCTGAAGTGGATTGGTCCAGGAAAAGTGAACACAAAAGATGCTTCCTGCTCCTTCCAGGATTGTGTGATTTCCAATCAGACACCTACACTTGTCTTTTCAATGGTTTCTTCAGGGATGTGGAATGGAAAGGAGCAGCACATTGGGACGGGCAGGTAAAGGGAATCCAACAGCTCTGACTACCACTAAGCCCTATGGGGAACCAAACATCTGTATGGCTACATAAATATGGGGGCCAGAACTTAAAGGCCTTTCATGTACCCAAGAACTACCCACAGATACCACAAACAGACAGGAGAACCTCTGGGGGAGGCAGCTGTGAGAGACTACACACAAATCTACAGAGAGAGAGTTGGCAGGTAGTCTCCCTATGGAGTGCATGGCAAAAGGACAGTACCCCAGAGCTATTGATCAGCCAGCCCCAGCTGGTAGATGGTTCATGGCCTTCACAGCGGTCACCTATAATAAAGGAAGTACTATTTGTGGTGTACCCCTACCAGCCAACAGAGCTTGGCAAGTTTAGGATTTATTAATTAGCAACAGATAGAAACATGTATAGCATTTATCAATGAACTGGTATCCAATTCAGAAAAACATACCGGGCTGGTTAGAATGAGGAAATGAGGAGCTGCATGGCACATGTCCACTATGCCAGGGACTTTCGACCACAAACTGACATTGTTGGCTGCCGAGCTCTGCCTGGACCTGGAGGAAATGTATCTCAATTTCCTCACGGTCTGCGGTTAGGTCTAGGGAAGTAAATCTGGCATCTTCCTTTTCATGGTTTTCGTTGCTCACTTGAGGATTTTGGGCAGCGTGCTGGTCGTCAAAGTTGGCTTCTGTCAAGACCAAAAGGATAGTTTGTCCCTTTAGAGATGTTTCAGTTTTCACTTTGCTCCTGCAGTGCTGAAGGCTGGTAAATGCAGGTCTTGTGTTTAAGGCAACATTGCTCTGATGATTTTCTGTCCATAAATGCAATTATCTTCCCTAGCTGTAAACAATATTAAAAGATGCACTTTTTGCCTTGACAAACAAGACAAAGTTTGCCAAAATAAACATATAAAACACATTACATATTACAGGGTATACAGCACTTGAAATGTTAAATTTCCGGTCTATTTTAAAATTTACGTGCAATCTCTTTTTTGGTGACGTGCACAGACATGTTTTCTCTTTTGCTGGTGACAAGTCTCGTAGGACCATGGCATGCTTTTCTAGCAAATAATTCCTTTTCCTTGCAGGGTGTGATGAGGTCATCATCCAAACTGTATTTTTACGCATGGCATAGAAGTGTCCCTTAGTCTCTACTTCTCCCAAGTCACATTGTTGACAAATTGTGTGCTCTCTGGGTTTTTGGTTTGATCTTTGTCAGTCAATCTCTATTTCTAGTCTATGGTCACTGTAATTAATATTTGATGTGAAGTTGCCTGTAAGTTGCCGTACTAATGATTGGCAAATAGAGGTCAAAGTTAAGCCTGGGCAGAGTTCGCAGAGTTATGCTACATGGAACTTCATGAAGTGGAAAAAACTCCACCGCGCTATGTGGAGCTCCGCAAGTGGCGGAGTGCGTTGGATAAATGCTGTTTGCAGTGATTTTCAGTGCCCGGTGCTTGTCTGCACTGTGCAATCATCGTGAACTGCACAATGCATAGCACAAGCGGACGCTGCTTCCTTTCTGCCACTCGAGTAGATTTTTACTTGAGGGGCAGCTTTCTCAACGCGAGCCGACAGTTTCTCAACGCAAGCGGTTGGGAGCATATGTGACCATTCGCAATGAGAAATCTGACCGCCTGCATTGAGAAATCTCGCCGAGAGGTTGATTTTCCACGCTCGCGCTCGCCAACTTGATGTTGACAATCGCGAACGAGGAAAAATCTCGCCGGGAGGTGGATTTTCCTCGCTCGCCAACTTGACTTTAATGAATGCAAGCGAGGGAAAAAAACTCCACTCCGCGAGTGGAGTTCACCGCCCAGACTTAGTCAAAGTGCACTCTCAATCTCAGTCATAGTCTTTAGAATTCCCTGACCTTTACTCTACACTTGCCTAGCCACATTACATGCTGTGTGACCTGGGACAGATCTTAGAATAACCTGGCCTCACACTCCTGCTGTGAACGGGTTAGTCCCTTTCTTTGGTGCTCTGGCATGTCACGGCTCTAGAGATTTTGCTTTGTTGTGGTAGCTGACTAACTGCTACTACTGTGGGGGCGACACACTGCATTTGACGTAAAAATTGAATATTATCTTTAATATAGCTATGCGGACACTTAACCATGCTGCCAGTGAAGTAGACCAGCATTATGTTGTGGAGTCTTTGGAGAGTCTAAAACGAGGAGGCCGAGACAAAATGAATTGAATTGAATTGAAATAATTTTGATGGGGGGAGGAATGTTGCAGTAACTAGATCATCCTTTAGCTGATAGTCCTTAAGCTTCAATTGAGGAGGAAAGTTCAGAATTTGTTGACCGTGGACCTGGGGGCCCAAAGGTCCCAAAGGGCCTGTCAGACCAACAGAGTGTTCTTTAACTCTCTTACAAACTCTCCCAGCATACCCATAACCAAAATTCTGTGGCCACCATATATTCGTCAGTTTTATCAAAGTTGGACGAACCCAAAGATGTTGGTACGATCACTGTCAGACAGTGCTAGGGAACCCACTAGGTAAGTTTAAAGACCCCTCACACACCAACCTAGTTGGTGTCATGCTTCATCATTGGGGTCCCAACCGGGTGGCCGAATGCCCCCCGGTTGTGCTACAACGCCTGACTACAGCAGAGCTGGTGTGGTGCAAGAGTGTGATGTAGTGAAGATTTAAAAATATCTCTGAGAGTCCTTGCCGTGGGAAGTTTATTATTGGCGGCTCAGGATATGCTAAAATAAAAGTATGTGATGCAACTACGAAAGAAATTATTTTCTAATAGTTGTTAGTGTTGTAGGTCTACATGTTTCAGCCCTCATCGAGATGTAAGGGGCTTTCATCAGGACCAGTGAGTGCAGTGAGTGGCAAAGTGAAAGGTGCCACGTGATGGGTGAAAAAATTAAAAAGGCTGATTACCTACACACTCGCTAAGGTGTGTGGACCAGGTGTCTGCGAACTTGCACTTGGACCCGGGAGACCCCAGTAGGTGCCAGGCGGGTGCAGCTACACGATCAAAAATTGTGACTCGAGAAGCGCACTCCTCCCGCATCCTGAGCAGCGATCTCACTCAGCCATAGTGTCTTTTTTCGCTGTGGTGTCCGCAAGTTCACAGACACCTGGTCCACACACCTTAGCGAGTGTGTAGGTAATCAACCTTTTTAATTTTTTCACCCATCACGTGGCACCTTTCACTTTGCCACTCACTGCACTCACTGGTGGAACAGCAGATGCTACCAATGGAGGTCTTGGCACCTCCAGCTTGGCGCTCATTGGCATCTGGCAGTACCACTACTGCAGCTTTCACAGCTCTTACTCCTTAATGGGTCTTTAGCTCCATTTCTGATGGTCATTGTAAATATTTTGCTGTGCAGAGAACCACGGGACTGGAGTCATTAACTGACCTCGAGGGGTCCTATACGTAGGGTCATAATGACAGCAAATGTTGGATCAGCTGCATCTCGGGAACAGAGCGTCACAGGTTTTGATTCCAATGTGACAGAATGAGGGAGCCAAAGGATGCAACATGTAAGGTTGAAGGGAGTGACCATTATTTGATATAAGGCTAAAAAATGCAAAACTTTATCCTAAGCGAGTTACTGGGTATACTAAGAAGTGTAACTAAGATAAAATAAGAACAAAAGGTCCTTTACATCTATGCACCCAGGATCTTAAACATTATCCCAGGATCCATCATGACTGTCCCAAAGCTTCTTCAATTTAGGAAAGAGTTGAAAACTCACCTCTTTAAAAAGCACTCCTTCACAATTTCAACCCAGCTCCATTTGCTCTTACTCGTTGACTATATGCTTGTCTTTGACCATGTACAGGTCTCTGCTTCCTTTTGTCTAGGTTTGCGCCTCAAAACTACCACAAACATATATCCAACACCGGGAACTTGTATGAGAACGAAGGGGGGCAGAGTGTCTGTAATGCCACAGTGTCGGCACATATGTGCCACAATTCTAGATTTGATAGCACGCAGAGAAGGGCAGTGTAACAAAGGATAATCAATGTGAGCACAGGGAAGCGGGCTAGCAAGACAGAGTTATTACTTCAAAGCTTGACCTGATGACTTGGATCTCTCTCATTGTCTTGCCTTTGTCCTTGTGAAATGGCTCTGGCTCATGTCGGCTTCCACAGTGCCTGGGACAGCTGGGCCATTGTCTGCTGGGTTGCAGTTTTTAGGTCTCGCCTGGAGAAAGCAGCGCATGCGCTCCTCTCGCTATTGCGAGTACCTTTTGTAATCGATTCTGGCGAGGGCTTTTGTGCACGCGTCTGCATGGACAAACATGGCTGCTCTTGCCATTGGTCCATAGCAGACAGCATGCGCGTGTCCCTACGGACTGTGGACAGTCCGACGGCATCTTGCGAAGAAGCTTTCATTGTCATAGCAACGAAAATGCCGCTTCGTGTATGGGTGTACAAAATGTTCAAGCGCACGCGCATGGCGGCGTGCTTTCGCTTTCCTGACACGATTGCCTTCTCACACTTGCCAGAAGTGCCAGCTTCTCAGTCCGTACGCCAGCGCCTCACACACACTGCACGCACATGCACACTTCCCACCCTCCTCATCAGTGCTTTATCACACTCCCTGCCCGCAATCACCAGGGAGTCATATTGCCCGACATTGGCAGCGCTTTTATTAATGTGACCCTTTCACGCTGCCAAACATTACCAGCTTTTCTCAGTGCCAGCCAGTGCCAGTTTATCACACTCTCACCAGTGACAGCTCTTATAAGGCCCCCAAGTGCAAGCTTTTCACTACACTCACTAGTGATAGTTCCATACACAGTTCAGCAGTGGCAGCACCGTGTTGCTCAGTAGAGATGATGGAACGGGGCAGTTCTAAATCCTCAAGCAGTGACCAATGTTTGCACAATTAGTGCCCTAGCCACCGTGTCTGCTGAAAGGAGCGCTTTATAACAAGTGTAGCTCACCTTTCACCTCTTCAGGCCGCCATCACCATGGGCACTTGTAAGACTGCCAGCACTCTGAGGCGCGATCAGGAGTCTCCCGGATTAAAAGGCACTGGTGTTTTTCACGACTTAGTTTCCTCGTCACCCAAAGAAGCAGTGGGTATTTCCAAGTTCCCCCTGAAAAGGGGGTTTCGATGTGCAGTCCGCGGCCCCTCTACTATGACAAGGCATTAAGTTACAAAGGGGCATATGAACAAAAGCGGTTGAACGAGTACAGTATTGGAGGACTTGGAAAAGATTCTGTGTGGTTGAAGTCTCGAACCCACTTCTAAGCACCCCCACAGCTGTCATACTCGGAAACCGAAAGTGAATCTGCTGTTCGTACCTGGGAAACTGTAAATGAAACAGCACCGGTTCCTCCCTAGTACGAGAAATAATGCTACGCAATTAGGGGTGTGGCTACCATTGGTGCAGCAGCACCGGGGCCCATTGATCTCTGAAAATTGCGCTCTTTTACTACCCCAACAGCAGTCAAAGGGGCAGTTTGCTTCTGTGCAACAGGTCCCATCCAATTCTTGCTACGCCTTGCACTTTGAACAACCATTAAAAATGCAATAGGTCTCTGTAAAGAAGACGAAGGAGGCGTGACAGTCTTCTTGTAGATTTAATCAGATTTCCAACAGATAGGACCACCGATACAAGAGTGGCACAACAGCCAGCAGTCACAGCTTCAACTGCCCAAGCTCCCACCCTTCCAGAACCTCCCCACACAGTTCCATTCCATGGCGCCTGGAATGTACACATACATTCCAGACACAAGAGGGGAAAGCAAAGTAGGACCAGAAGGAAAAGGAGAAAGGAGATATAGTAACCCGCAACAGTCTCGCCTTTAATTAAGTTAAAGCCATTTGCTTTGCTATACAATACCATTAGCAAAGCAAATAGCTTTAACTTAATCAAAGGCGAGACCTATTGCATTTTTAATGCTTGTTGTTGTGTATCTACAGTTGCTGTTTTCTCGACTTGCTACTCTTACACAACAGGACACTGATGCTTTCTGCTTTCCATAGGATGTTCAGGCTTATGTGCATCTTTCCATTGCCTAACAAAAGAGTCTTCTTTTGACATTCTGAACGAGGTCTAGTAAGGTTTGCAGAACGGCAACATTTATTTAGATTCACAAATGTTGGAAAGCCAATCTCCAGAAAGAACAGATAAATCATATATCAGCCAACTAGAAAAGAGAGTGGGGCTGGTGGGCATGTCCAGAATTAAGATTTCTACTGAGCCTGCAAAGGCATATTGGAGCCAATAAATACCCATGAAGCATTACAGAAACCTTCCTAATTCCTAGTCAACCGCTTGATGTAAAGACTAAAGAAAACTGGTATGTAGATCGAACTTTGTGAAACTTCCTAAGTAATATGGTGAGGGGTATGTGGGGTTGTCATTTTCCATTTGGCTGAATTGTTGACACTTAGGCCCAGATTATGAATTGTGTGGTACTGGTGGGGTGCAAACTCTACATGCAAAATTAACGTTACCATGCGGTAACACTGTGCTAGTACTATGCAATTATAAGTGAACCTTCCAGAATAGGGACTGGATGTTTGGATCTAGTTTGGTACCAGGGGATTAATGCGTACATTTACCACCTGCCTACAACAGGTGGTATATGTGAGCTGCTGAGCAGTGGTGGAAGAAGTGGTATGGTGGGGGGTAAAAAAAATGGTTGGCAGGGTAGAGCATGACATGCTTTCCATACCCGTAACAAAATTCTAGGGCAGGGACTGGTACAGAAGTTTTGCCTCTGTTGCTGGCCAGTGAAATCAAGTCTGGTGTTCCTGAACCCAGAATATTTGAGTGCACAAACATCTCACGATTGGGCACTTGTGATTCAAACATGGAAATTAGGCACCGGGCCACTTCTAATCAGCCCCCTAGAGAGAAAAAATCTGAATTATTGGGGGAAGGTCTTTGTTATGCCCTTATGGGAAGAAATTATAGTTAAAATGCTTTGTGGTCAAAGTAATTGGTTCATCCGGTGTAGAAGTCTGAATTGTATTCTTGTAAATTTTTTAGTTTGGTAATATTTTGCTTTTGGTTAGTAGGAGGATATTTAGATTCTTATATTTAATATTTGACATTTATTTATCCTCGTTGTGTTGTTATAGAACTTTGAATTAAAAGGGGGCGATTTAACTGGAAGGAGCTGGTTGCATGTTTATTGGGCATCCCAATTTAGATATATGTTCCAAATCAAGGAGCATTACACTAGAAAGGTATGGGGGACTACTGACTGAAAACAGTCACATTTGCAGGGAAAGGCCTTTCAAAGAGCAGCATCCATTCTGTGTATTCACAGCCATTTTAGTGTGAGGACAGGTGGTTTCCCATGTCCCACACTTTTCATGGACCACGCTCGTGTTCACAAATTAACGTGTAGATTTTGATGCAAGCCTATCCTGTATAATAATGATGAGGTAGCTAACACTGCTTACAACATTAGATGGTGCCTTTTTCCAGAGCTGTTGTGTGTTCCCTTTTCCTTAATGGCATTTTTTAAACTTAGAAACAGGTACTTAAGCTATCTGTGGCCTCGTATGAAGTTTTTGCCCAGGCCCTGAAAATTGTAAAACATGTAATTGCAGATAAATGTTACATTTTTTATCAGCTTTTGCATCATGCAGGTTTTGACTTCTCTCTTCATAGTGCTTTTGGAAGTTCAGCAACATTACTCGTTGCCATGTTACTTACAACACACAACACACACACTGGCACATGCTGCACCCTCAGGTTTGTATGTCAGGATCCAACTTTATTCATTATTTCAAAAAATCATTTTCCATTCAGGTGCATTTTCTGTGGCATTTTGAGATTGAAGGACAAAGGAGAAAGACAGAACCGGGGTATTACACCACCCACAGCCATGACTGGTTCCTCATGAAGATACTGGATTGGGGAGAAAATCACATACCATTCAGAAATATGACATTGATACATTGCACAAACCTGATGAAGTCCTAAGGAACGAAACGTGTTGGCTGGGCTGAAAGGAAAAAGCTTTTTTGAAATAATGAAAAAAGTTGGAATCTGAACTCATACTCCTGAATAATTGAATCACATGACATTACCGATATTGGATATATTTTGGACAGTACAATGTTTAAATTATATTGATTAACCAAACAAAAATGTCTATATTATAATTTACTCTCCTTTTCAATTAATGAAATTGTTGTTTATGGATTGTGGCTTCAAAGCAGTGAAGTCACAAAAAGTAGAGCGTATATGAATTGTTGATAGCAAAAACTATATGCTAGTGTGCCATTGAGGCCCACACTGCTGGTGCCTATATTTTTGTCTTGTATGTCAGGATATCAAGGTCACAAATATCGACCTACAAAATATAGCAACTGCAGCCTACTGATTACCTAATAGATATACTATTCTTAACTTCTTCGATGTGAAGATAAGAATGATAAATCTACACATACAATTATATATTTACATTGATGATATAGTGTTAGTCAATATTCTGCAGTCAATATTTTTGTAGGATGATCAGTGTCATCTTAAGGATTTTTGGGGGCCCCACGCCTGAGATTTTAGTGTCCCTGGCACAAACAAATTTTAATTTTTAATACCCATTTCTTGATAATTCACCCCCCACGATGCCAAATATTAATTATGTGTTAAACTTTAACAGGGTCGCACAAACATAGGTAACATATGTCTTGCCTGGGACCCCAAAAATCCTTAAGATGACATTGAGTAGAGAGTCAGAGAGAGAGCGGTTTAGAGAGAGAAGTAGATAGAGAGAAAGTTCACTATTCCAAGGGGCCTTGGGCAATTGCCCACTTCGCTCATACCGTAAAACTTCGCTAACGATGATGTAAAACACTTGATAGTCAGGAAATACACCAACACTACGAGGGCAGTGATGGGCCAGAATCATTGGTACTGATCAGAATCGGCGATAAGGCAAATATACGCTTCATGAGGGTGAAGCCATAAACATGCCAGCCAAAGCTCTTCTTCTAACCATAACCTGGTGAGGAAAGGGTTTTCTCCTCAATTAAGGGTTGAGGGTTATACTCTGGGCATCTTCATTGAGTAAACACAAGGAGATGAAGGACGGAGCGCTGACACTTTTCAGACACTCACCCCCACGTCACAGATCTGGGTTGAATCCATCATCATTCTTTAGCTCACTTTGCCACCTCAGTTCAGACACAGCTATATGCAAATCAGTCTTGACTCTGTACCTCATGGGAACAGTCCAACCCAAACTGCCAAGCCAGGACTTCTCTGAACCGGAATAAGCATCCTGGGACCGGTTTCTAGGTAACACCCTTTATCAGCCAAGCTGGCTTGAATCCAGTGGCAAAGTGAGCAAGGGACCCATGTCTAGACATACCCTACCAATTTATGGCAAACATAGAAAACACAAGGAGATGATGGACGGAGCGCTGAAACATTTCAGACACTCACCCCCAGTCACAGATCTGGGTTGAATCCATCATCATTATTTAGCTTACTTTGCCACCTCAGTTCAGACCCAGCTATATGCAAATCAGTCTTGACTCTGTACCTCATGGGAACAGTCCAACCTGAACTGCCAAGCCAGGTCTTCCCTGAACCGGAATCAAGCATCTTGGGACCGGTTTCTGGGTAACACCCTTCATCAGCCAGGCTAGCTTGAATCCAGTGGCAAAGTGAGCAGTGGACCCACGTCTGGGCATACCTTAATTGAGTAACAGAATCAAGTACTCTTCTAGTTATAAACAAAAACAATGATTGGTTCAAGAATTATTGTATATTGGAATATCATGTGCAAAAATATCGTCCTGCAAAAATATTCTCAAAAATAGTATCAACTACCATATCACCATGAAGTTAAGTAGATACAGCTAAGTTTAGGAATTCAATTTTAACTTTGCATATTCATACCTTGAAGATATACATATTGCAAGGTATATCGAGGACCACATCATATTGCAGTAATTGATTTTATGGCTCCATTATTTTTGAGGGATGATATTATGTTGTGTTACTTTAACAAAACGTTTTCAGTGCCTTCCAAGAGGGTTAAGTCGCTATCTGTAGGACATTACAGAGCAAAAGTAAGTTAAAGACCGGAGAGGATATTTTTAAGCTGACTTAAAAAACAACGGGACAGGAATCACCATCAGTTTGCACAGAAGCAGATTTCATTGTCAAGCTGCCAAGTATGAGAAGAGATTCCCAACTGTGAAGGGTTTTCAGATACGCAGAGTAGCAAAGAGATTGGAAATAGAAAAATGAAGCAATAAGAGTGGTCAGTACAACTTAAGGTATCATTTCCAGAATAGTGGAGCATCACAGTAGAGGCATTAGTGTGCAATGCACATGGACTTCAAAACAATCCTTTAAGAAATGGTAATCAAGTGAAGTTTAAGCAACATCCTTCACCAAGGCAAACTTGGTAGCTTGAACAATGGATCGGGGGACATGATTTTGTACATCCTACTCTTATTCAGCTGCTATTTAGACACCGCACCATATAAGGAGTTTCAATAGTCTAGGCAAGATCCAATTAACGCTAAGACTAACCTTCTCCGAGTGTGTATCAATAGAAGGGGAATGATAGGTCTGAGGCTACACAAGATCATGTAGCAGATTGCTACAAAATAAGATATTTGGGAGTTCAATTTTAAGTCAGCATCGAATGGAGTCCCAAGGTTTTTGACCACTGGTTTGGGGACAGGTATCACACCGAGGTCAGAATGCCAAGGAAACCAATGCTATGAGGTGACATCTTTGCCCACTACCCACACCTCAGTCTTATCCAGGTTACTCTTGAGCCGTCATGATGTCTGATAGAAAACCTTGACAAATTGTGTATGCATCTGATAGCAGTGTGGGGGCATTCATCCCTACTGACAGTTCAGTAGCAAAATGCCATTTTCTGATGAAATAGTTTTTTCTTCCAGTTAGTCCCTTGGGCTTTAAGTGTAGAATTGCCTGCCTGTCTCACTTTAACCCTGCTTTATGAAAAGTTACTTTTAGAATCAAAGAGTTTTTTTATTGGGTTTTGACTCATATAACAACTGTGAAAAGGCAGCCTTTTCACTCTAGCAGAGTGAAAATATAATTGTAGTGTAAAATTGATTATGCTCAAGCAAGCAAACATTTGCTCACAATGCAGTTCATCAGCGGCCTCTCTGTATCACTCAAACTGTGAAGAATATAATGTCAAACAAGTTAAAATGTTCTGATAAATCTCTTCTATTATTTATGAAAATCACTTTTTCTTTGTCATCTTCTATAAAGAATGGTTTTTATCTCTAATAAGTATCATATAATTTCTAATCACCAAAATTGGTAACTAAATATTTTGGTCTGACAACAATAAAAATTATAAACAATAGATTTCAACATATTACCACGCACTTACGTGATTTGAGCTGCAGATTCACGCTTTTTGTTTCTATTTACGCTTCAAATGCAGCTGAGCATTTGGTATGTGAAATGTCTGTGGTAGCGCTACCATTGCCCATTCCCTCCAAGATCAGATATGTTGAAAAAACATAGCTGCTGCCGTGTGGATGGGCTCTACTGGACCGGAAGAGGCTGCTCTGCAGCTCCGGAAATCTCACAAATTATGCCCATCCTTAACAGGGGAGTTATATATTTTGAAAATATCTGATCCTGAAGACAGCTATTTGAGAGACAAAAGTGGCAACCCTACCACTGGCAAATCTTACTAGACCCTGGAAACATTTATAATGTTAAAGGGAGTACCCATCTTTAAACTCGTAATGTCTGAAGTCAAACATGCACACAATACACAAAACGGACACTGTACCGGAGACGACTCCAAAGGTCAAAACACCGCCTTATGAAATATAAGGGCAATAGGCAATGGTAGTTCTCATATTTACCGAATGCTGAACTGCAATGGAACCACAAAAAGGCAAAAACAGTGAAACTGCAACTCCAACCACGTACTTGTGTGATAACACATTGGATTCAATTGTTTATAAACGCCCTGAGGCGCACATGTTGGCAAAATTATTGATAGGTGTATCGTGTAACCATTTGCAAGGAAGTAGATACGTGTTCAAGGGGGATTTGGGAGGTAGCTTACCACAGAGAGGTTTGGCCCCCGGGGATTTTGTGGAAATGGAGCAGTTGGACGATTGTTCGGGGTTTAGGCATTTTATGGGCTACTTATGTAGCCCTGGGGTATATATGCTGTTATGGTACCAGCTACCATTTTTAGGTCTCGCTGAGTCAGTGCGCATGCGCTGCTCAGAGAGACATTTAGTAGATAAGTTTTCAAAGTGCTGCTGGGTGGCCTAGCGCTTGCGTTCACGCGAGCAGCCGACCGCCATCAGTCTTTCATGGGTCATTAGAACCGTGATGACTTTCACTTTTGCAAAAGTAAAGAAATAGAACAAAACATCTATTTCTTTACTTTTGCTATAATCTCGGCACCCGCGCTTTACTTTTAATGTTCAAAGTAAAGCGCTGGTGCCGCGATGCTTGTTCTCACGCGCGTGGCCAATGCTTGTTTAGAGTATCTTGGGTCTACGCTTTTGCTCCTGTTCCTTTTCATCTTCTTCGGCACACGTAGTTGCTGGGACAGGGCAATGACAATCATTGTTGTCGCTGAACTGGAACAAACTGAGGGATTCCAAGCATCTCAGGGCCTCAGTAGCTGGTCTTGTTTTAAAATTAATTGAGACATAGTCCTTTCACGCTTTTTCCACCAGATGCTTGATGACGACATCCTCATTATGACATCACATGGTGTGGCCATTGCCACCATTTTCAATTGAAACTCATAGCCGACGTCACACTCTAGAGCCACCATGGGAAAGCCATTTGGGGGTAGTAAGAAGCTCATCCAAAAGGATCTGTTGCAAACTACTGCATGAATAGATTACTTATACAGACCTCAAATTGTTGCAACATGCAACAAGCGCTATTGGAAAATAGTCCCAAACTGGCCATCAACAAGATGGCTGTGTTGCTGTACAAACTTCCCATTCAATGCTGTGCAGGCTTGGCTTTGTTCATGTGGGTCTGTGTTTACCAATGACCTCTCTTTGGCGGGGATTATTTTATCCATTGGCTGCACAGGTCCAGTCCTGTTGCATTGACTTAGGGCTGTTGAATGCTGGGAAGGTTTAGCAAACGTAAGCACTTCTTAGCGAGCCTTCGACTGCGTAATGCCCCTTAGGGCTGCTCTCTTGCTGATGAACTATCTTGCAAGATTCCTATTGACTGTATCCTTGCACTTGATCCTGTTCACTGCTCCACCACCCTCTGGCGTGGTGAGCACTATACAAATATTTAACACATACATAGAATAGGTTTGGGGTGCTCCGGTTGCTCGACCAATATTTCTTATACAACTTGCACCACATGGGTTCTTTAAAGACCATTTCTGCCGCAAATTTTGGGGCTGTTCATACCCAATGGATATTGCCTTTTTTGTCATTCACTTTATTAAAATGTACTACATTCACCTGTAATAGGAACAATCATTGGCATAGCCAATAGGTCTCGCTTTTGGAACCTTATAAGTATTTAGTTATGCAGCACAATATCCTTGGTGCAACAACATCAACGGTTGCATAGCTAAACACTTATAAGGTCCCAAAGGCGAGACCTATTGGCTATGTCAATGCTTGTTTTTGGTGCCACCGTGGCTGATACCTGGTAGATAACATTTTTGTCAATTTTAAAGTAGCATTCATTTCTAGGAGTCAATAGCATTTTTTTTGTCTTAAGGTAGTGTTAGGTTTTAGTGTACTTTTAGTCTCTTTACCTGTGGGGTTTTGACGGCGTCCGGTGGTGTGGCCTCTGAGGGCATGTTGCCCCTTGCTCGCAGGCTGCTGGCGGAGCACTGAATTGTGATTGAGGGTGAAGGGCCGACTGGGTCGCGGTGGCGACTTGGGTCTTTTCACAATGGGGCCAGCCCCCTGGAACAACAGCAATTCAGGAAGGAGGACAGGGCCACTCCAGCACTTGGAGAGAGGCCCCTTGAGGTCGCAGTTGGCCTGTGGGGCTAGTTTTCATTGCGGGATACCTTGGGCTCCTGTAATCGGGCAGGGCTGGCATGTGGCGGCGCACCATCATCTGGTGCAGCCTGGGTGGAGTGCGAGGCCTCCTGTTTGTAGGCGGGGCCAGGAGGGCTGCACTGGGCAAACACAAGGCCACTTGGTAGTTGGTAGAGGCCTTGCAGAGTAGGCGGGCCATGGTGGAAGTGCACGCAGCCCTGGGAAAGAGTAGGGAAAAGGGATGGAGCGCTATGGGGAGCAACAGGGCTTTACGTGGGCCGGGTACTGGTGGCAGTGCTAAAAGCCGGTGCTGAGACCGGTCCCTATCGGGCTCTCCATTTTTGCCCCACCCTCGGATAGCCCTGGCTTGTTGTAGGTGTAATGTTACTTGGTGTACTATATATCTGGATGCAGTGACAGAAGCAGCAAAATACCAGTCAGGCGGCACACTATGCTAAGCACAGTTTTTCAGTTTATGCGTTTTTAAGCTGTGCTCTTAATTATAACAGTCACACCCCTTTGAGAGACCTCCCCAGTTTTTCATCCCACTAAAGCTCTGGGGCGCACTAATAGCAGGAGCCTACACATACCTTTAGGGGGGCATCAATGTGAACCTCGTGGTATAGGCAACTAGTGGTTAACCCTGACTAGATCAGGGATAGCTGGCTTGAAGGAGTGTCAGCTGGGATCAGGGCCCGGGGGAAGGAAGGGAGCAGGAGGACTGCTTTGAAGGGGTTTTACTTTGAGAGGGCACCGAAGCCTAGAGCAGGGAAGGGCTGGTAAGCACCTGACAGAGGTAATTGGGGGGGGGGGGGCTACAGGGATTGGGTGTAGCGGGCTTATGTAGAATGTGGGGTTGGCATGGTTATGATGCTTAGGACAATGTAGTTGGATGCGTTTGTTTGAGGAGGTACCATCACACTGGGCCTGTAATTACTTTCCACAGGTTGATAGGGTAACTGGAGTGACAGACTCTGGAGAGCTTAGTGCAGCTTTGGACTCCAAGGGGCAGAGAAGGCACAGTCCGTGTGTGGACGGTGATGGTGGGTCAACAAGATCATCACCCCAAGAAGGTCTGGTGTGGTCTCGGCGATACAACACACTGGGGGGCTTAATACAACCCCCTGCACACTGGCGTACAGGGTGGGCTCATCCCGCATCATTAGATAGTTTTGGAGGGCTGGGTGCGGGCCCCAGCATAAGTTGGTTACAACAAATTCTGGTGGTGAAACATGACATATGCATGTGAGTGCCTGAAGATGAGGTAGGGGAATTGAGAGTAAGGATAAGGTACAATTGGAGGTGCCAAGTTGTTGCCAACAAGGATCTTTGCATGGGTTCAGGGTACTATTAATCCATATGCCAGCAATATTTTGCAGTATGCAGGTTCTCGGCACCCTCAAGACACAAGTGGTGGACCATTGTGGCACAAAGGCATGGCAAAGCGGCGAGCCCCAGAGCGGGCACCAGCTTTGGCACCAGGTAAGCTGATGGGGGCAGACACTGCAAAAATGGTATTTGTTAGAGGAGGTGACGGAGCCTCCTGGGAGCGGGGAGGCCAGCCTGAATGGTACTAGCGGGGAAGCCCGCCTATGCTGGTGGAGGCGAAGGAGCCTCATATGAGAAGAGCGGCCCGCCGGAGCAATACGAGCGGGGATGCCTGTCTAAGCTGGCATTGGTATGAGCGGGGAGACCCAGGAGAGGTTGCTATAGTGGGACATGAGTCTTGGATCGGAAGCACACAACATTTAGACAATTGCTTCCCTGAGGGGGCATGGGGACCAACATCAGGAGGTATTTGGGACCTTAGGCTAAGTGGAGTGACTTTCAGAACAATGTAGGTCTCCCATTCATGTCGCAGACAGGAGCGCAAGTTCAGAGACTGGGGATGGGACACAGGGGACCAGGCAGCAGAGTCAGGGAAGACAGGCAAACAGGAGTAGGTAGTTAGTACCATATATAGGACATCCAAAGCCATTCGGGCTCACCACATGTTGCTATTAACTGCTATTAAGGGGAAAGCAAAAAAGGGAGTGAGAGGAGACACTGAAACTATTACCTAGGGAGCTAAGGTCCAAAAAAGGGGTCAAAAGAGGAAGAATTTGAGCTGTACAAATGGCTGAAGGTGCCAGCGGTTATAGAGACGTGGATGGTAACATTTTATCTTTGCTAGAGTGTTCTGTAAAGTTCTCGGACAGTCGCACTAATTTCACAGATGGATGTCATCGGAAAGCCCGAATTAATTATGGAGGTCACGCTTGGGCGTGATAGGTTGATGAACTCAGGGCTCGAATGGCCTATTATCCAGTGGCACATTTGGGTGACATTGACCGTGGTTAGGGTACCATAATATGAGACCTGCTAAGTTTGTTAAAACTGTTTTACGGCTCAAGGTACAGCATTCACGTACCAGTCATTCCACAGGCGCCCCACCCCGGGAGGGGTAAGGGTGTTCAGCAAAGGAGGGAGTGGCCAATTTGGAGCTTATTGGGATTGCAATGAAGGGTGCTACATAATGAAGCATTATAAAGTGTGACATGAACTTTACAAATGCGCAGGCATGCATGATCACATGGCTGGGGCCAGGAGTCGTTCCAGTGGTCCAGCATGACATGGGCAGCTGTAGTTTCCCACAGGCAGGGATGGGTGGACAGGGTCTGGAGGTACAGGCTCTTATGCCAGTCAAGTTGGGCAGGTTGGAATTTGAGCTTTCCTACTATGAATGGAAGGAGAACACCAGGCTACGGTTACAAGGTTTCCCATGGGGATGCAGTCTGGTAGGAAGGCGAGATTGCGACACTGGGTGGCTACCTTGCAGTCAGCCAGCATGCACAGGCAGGTAGTGTGAGGCAAAGGGGACAAAGAGATTTGATACGGTAGGATGTGGGGCTCCTTTGAGGGGGACAAGGAATAAGTTAGCTTTGCTCCCTTTTCAGAGGGAACAGGGGCAGTTTGGTTGCTTCAATATGTTTCGTGGTCAGAAGGATAGTCAGTAATGAATTTTTACCTGAGGAACAAGTTTCGGTGACATACTCCTCAGTGAACGTAGCATGAACTTTCGGCAAAAGAGTGGACATGGGGCGCTTATGGTGAAAAGCGGCATTAAGTCTGCCTTCCGTTTGTTGCCAGTACTGTGGAAATTTAGCTTGTAACTGAACATTATCTGCGCCATCTTGCCTCTCCCCAGCGCCACGCACAGCGAATGCACGGCCGCCATTTTAGGCACCCCACTCTCTCCCCGCTCATTCTCGATCGCCAGCGCTTTCCCCTGGCGCTGCGAGCATCCCCCGCGCGCCGGCCACCCCCGCTCTCTCATACACGGGCCATAAACCCTCTCCTTCTGCGCGACCCTGCCATGGAACCACATCCCACGCCCGACCGACATCCCATACATGGTCATGCATCTCTTTGATAACCCCCTTCCTCTGCACCCCATTATCCGAACCGGTCCCAGGCCATCACCTAGCCCTGCGGATGCAGTTTATTGCCCCTACTGTAAGGGAAACACCCCACATCAAAGGGATTACAGTGGATCAAAGCCCCTACCCCCCGAGACCCGGCCGGTTGCACACACCCCCGGGAATTGGCGGAATGTCCAGCTGCGTGATAGCCATCTCCTACTGTAGATGGGGTGGGGACTTCCACTGTAGATATATGTGGGAACGAGTTCGAAGTGGGGATTCCGAAGACGTTCTTTTATACATCAAAGTAATCTCAAGAATGTGCCATGTACAATAAAGTCATAAACCTGTGTATAAGAGGCCAGGCCTCAGAGATGCAGTTAGAGCACCTCGTGACGATACCTTGCTGTCTGATCTGATGTGTTCTGCTCCGACGGAATAAAACTTTGTTTCCTGCCTTCCAGTCTCCGGCGCCTGCCTCTTTCATTGGTAAATTATCGAATGGTATGAGAGGCGATTACCGCCGGGCAATACTTGAAGGGTTATCAACTGAAACTGCCGCTACCATTTAACAATTGGCGTCCCAAGCGTGGGGCCCATCAGAGACACGTGGATCCAGTGGGAGAGGTCCTGACGACAGAGTGAACGACTGCAACGATCGGGAGAGCTCCTGCCCAATAGACCCTCGTCTGGCAGCCGATCATCCGAACTTCACTGGTTCCGAGCAGACCTCTCTCGAGTGATCTACGGTCCTGACTGGGAACCATCAGGAGTGCCGCAGCAATAACGGAGAGTAGAGGACGATCGGGCGCTGGAGGCGGAAGACGAGAAACTGTCCACGCGGTCCGGGTAAGGTCGTGATACACGACAAATTGCGAAATAATTGATTGATTGTTTGAAGTTTTGAAAATACTAGTATTGCTCATTGATTGTTCTCTTTGAGATATTCGCTGTCTACAAACGGGGAGGAGTAGAAATACACTCTCTCTCTCTCCCTTTGCAGATAGTGAAGGGTAGGTAACGCAGACTTTTGTCCCCGTTGAAACCCGTCGTGCCTCTCTTTATCTCCCCACTGATTGATTGTCCGAACATTGATTGTTTTGAAGAATAGTGCTCTTTGAGATATTCTCTGTTTGCAAATAACGTAGAATAGAAATATTCTGTCTAGTCTTTGCAAATAGTGAAGGGTAGGTAACGCAGACTTTTGTCCCCGTTGTAACCCGTCGTGCCTATCTTTATCTCCCCATTGATTGATTGATTGATTGTCCGAACACTAGTTGTTCGATATTGGTTCTTTGGAGGTATTCTCTGCTTACAAATAACGAGGAATAGAGATATTCTGTCTAGTCTTTGCAAGCAGTGAAAAGATAGGTAGTGCTGACTTTTGTCCCCATTGAAACCCGTCATGCCTATCTTCTCCCCACTGATTGGTAGTTGGTTCTGCCCGGACCGCTTATTAGAGGTGGACCATCCAGCTCCACTGGAAGGCACCCCTAATAAGGACATGTTCACTAAATATGGACTAGTCGCCGTAGCTTATAGCAAGCTATGGCATAAATATACCAGGAAGGACCCCGAGAGTCAGTGGCCACTGATGGGATCCTTCGACGACCATAAGATAGAAGTGCTAGAAATGGCTCTGCGTAGCAATAAGACGACGCCTACTATGCTTGACAGTATCGGCATGTGGCGCAAAGAAGCAACGCAACGGAAAAAGAGGGAAGAAGTAAAGGCAGAAAAGGAATTACGAAAGGCAGCTCACCTTGCCGCTAGAAAGTTAGAAGAAGAAATAAAGGAGAGAAGGGAAACTAAACTAAGACAGGAGCCCGAAACCTCAGGCCAGTACGCTGTTAGGACCCCCTCTATGCTCTACCCTGAGTTGTCCTCTAAGCAACGAACGAATGACGAATTGCTATTAGGTCCCCCAATCATTTACATGCCCCCTCCATACGCACCCTCCCAATCGGTAGTGCAACACCCACAACCCCCAAACACGAGCGAAAGCAGTACAGGGGCCTCGGTCCTCACGGCCTCCGCGCCGGCCGAGCCTCTTGTACTGAACACAACGTCGGCAACGACGTTGGATGACCCTGAGATAAGAAAGAAAGATTCCACCAGAATGAATCGACTAACAAAGGATGAACGAGCAGGAATCGACAAGATAGTAGGGACACTGGTGGAGCGAAAGGAAAGTGAGGAGTATATAACAGATGTGTATAACTCGTATGCCGACAGCCGTAGACGACACTTTGTCATACGACTTTGTTACCACGCCCTGAATGCATATGAGGATAGGTACCGCGATAAAGGTCCCGAAGGCTTAGCGGCCCTATATAGGAAGGTAGACATTGGGGAAGAAGGAGAGGGCGATGTGACGAACCTCTTCACTCGTACACTCGAGGTCTATCGACACCTTAAAGAACACAGGCAGACAACCAAAACAGAAACCCCCATAGCGGCTAAGCCCCAGGAAGGAAGGACTGATACCATGATGCCCATCAAAGAGGCCGCCCCCTACTGGGTCCCCCCACGAGGTCAGGGAACACATGACGACATCAACCACCAAGATGCGAAGGGGAGGGTTGTATATAATTGGGTCTACCAGCCATGGGACCGACAAGATATTTTGACCTTTAGAAAAACTCTACCCGACTTAAGAAAGAACCCGACTGCCTTCTACACCGAACTAGGTACAGCCTTAGGCTCAACAATAATGACTTTAGCAGATATCGACTTGTTCTTCGGATTATGTCTGCCGGCTGATGTGTGGAAACAAATCCGGAAAGTTGACCACGCTGAGCCGTTCGGATATACCTGGGTACAACTCGATACCATAAATAAACAGCGAGAACCGGGACAGAAACCCCCGAAAGCCATATTAGAGCTCCCAGACAAGATTGTACTTAAGTTGAAGACGCTAATCCCAGAAAGAAAGGTAGATTGGTCAATAGTGACGGCTTGTCGCCAGAAACCCCAGGAGGATGTGTCTGAATACTTCTCTCGGTTCGAGACTGTGTTTTCCGATTATAGTGGCCAGGACATGACCACTGCAACCGGACATCACCTCTTTGTCCAGAATTATGTGAAGGGTCTATCACAAGAAGTTTCTCAGAAGCTGCAGACCAGCGAGAGTAGTTGGGCAGCCTCCAAACCCGCAGCTATCCTCCAGATGGCCCAATACTACGAAAACCAAAAGAATGAGAACGATAGGGCGTCAGAAAGGAAGAAAAAGGAACTAAAGGAGAGGGTAATGATAGCACAGTTGCAAGGGGTGACCATAGGAAGAAAACCCCCGAAAGGGAATTTCCAACCAACCGCCCCTAGAAAGCTACCCCCTGGAGACCATACCCCTGCACCCTACAACGGACGGAGAGACTTAGATGGGAATCAATGTGCGTTCTGTAGAGGGTTCGGACACTGGAAATCCCAGTGCCCGGTCCTTCTGGAAATGAACAAAAATAGGGACCCCAGAGACACAGCATATGACCCCAGAAATAGAGGACAGGGACGAGGGTACACGAACGATGCCATCAACGACAGGCCAGGCAGACCAAACACCTTTGATCGCCCCGACAAAACCAGTGTCAACAGTCCGACTATGAAAGCACCCATGACTTCGCATAGGACCGCCAGGGGCAAGGGAGGGATCCAGTCGAACTCCGTGTTGACCAGCAAGGTCCTTACGTCACTGCTAAGGTTTTGGGCACAAAATCTCCATTCCTGGTAGACACTGGGGCGACACGTAGTGCGTTATCCAAACGACTGATTCCTAGGGCACCCTTGTCTGGCTCACATGTAACCTCAATAGGCTTCGATGGAACGCCCTCCACTAACCCCTTATCAGCACCAATCTCCTTTGACTTAGAAGATAACACCACTGACACGACCTTTCTGCTCTCCTCCAACACCCCCGATGCTATTATGGGACTTGATTTGCTAAAACATTTTCGAGCTACCATCAGATGCTCCCCAGCCGGAGTTCGAGTCATCCTACACGATAACCCAGATCTGTCCAGACCCTGTCACACACGGCGTATGCTCTCTATAACCGATGCTGACATGTCCCTACTCGACACATTACCTTCACATCTATGGGCAAAAACCGACTCAGATGTAGGGCGCATGGTGATCGACCCGGTACACATAACCGTCCGACCGGACGCAGTGCTCCCAAAGCTTCCACAGTATCGGATATCACCCGAAGGCGAGAAGGCATTGGTGGAAATCATCGAGTCCCTAGTCGAGGCAGGAGTGGTAGAAGAAGTAGTCAGTAATGTTTGCAACAGCCCTATCCTACCCATTGTAAAGAAGCAAGGCGAGGGAGATGAGAAAGCCTACCGTTTCATTGTTGATTTGCGAGAGGTTAACAAAGTAGTCATACCCCAGTACCCCGTGGTCTCAGACATCACCACCATCCTCACCCTGATTCCATCCACTGCCACCACCTTTACTGTTATTGATCTCAAGAACGCATTCTTTTCCATCCCCATCCACCCAGACAGCCGCTACCTGTTCGGCTTCACTTTAAAAGCCTGTTCGTACAGATTCTGCAGGGCACCCCAAGGCTACACTGAGAGTCCCAGTATTTATAGCCAAGCCCTCAAGAGGAAACTAGATGCAGTCCAACTACCCGATGGAGTGGTGTTGATACAGTACGTCGATGACATTCTTTTGGCGGCCGACACCACTCCACTTGCCGTCACAGCCACCATTCACCTCCTCCGCTTCCTCGCGGAGAACGGTCACAAGGTCTCCAGGAAGAAATTGCAATTCTGCCAACCACAAGTAACATATCTAGGCCACCTACTATCCAAAGACGGGAGAAAACTTACCCCTGACCGAATTCAGACCATCCTAGAAACCCCTGTTCCCAAGACTCAGAAGCAAGTACGGTCCCTAGTAGGCCTCACCTCCTTTTGTCGACAATGGTTGCCAAATTTCAGTCTTATCATAAAACCTCTGCTTTCCCTGCTGGCTAAAGATGTCCCCTTCCCCCTCCCCTGGACACCCGAATGTCAATCCTCCTTCAAAGAATTACGAGACGCCCTCTGCTCGGCCCCAGTCCTAGGAACCCCAGACTACACTAAACCTTTCTCCCTCTACACCCACGAAAGGGAGGGATGTGCGTTGTCTGTCCTAACCCAGTCCATAGGCCCTAAGCAACGCCCTTGTGCCTACTTCTCTGCCACTCTTGACCCTGTAGCCAGAGCTTTGCCCGCCTGCCTTCGAGCAGTAGCCGCCGCGGCTATCTCTATCCGGCAAAGCGAGGGGATCGTGCTCTCAAACCCCCTCACAGTATTGGTACCCCATGCGGTTGACACCCTCCTGAACCAAACCAAGACTCAACACCTGACTAGCGCACGACTGACTGGTTATGAACTGACTCTGCTTGCACCCCACATCACATTGAAACGATGCACCACTCTGAATCCAGCTACTCTACTGCCTCTCCCTGACGCTGACCCCAATGCGTCCCCTATACATGATTGCGTGACCCTCACCGACGAACAAACCAAGAGTAGGGTTGACCTCCGGGATACTGCCTTCCCGGACCCTGACGGAGAACTGTGGGTGGATGGCTCATGCATCAAGCTCCACGATGGCACCACCTCAGCTGCCTATGCAGTCACCACAGCCCGAACAGTTGTTGAGACAGCCCGCATCACACAGCGATCCGCACAGGCGGCGGAACTAATTGCTCTCACACGAGCCTGCATCCTGGCAGCAGGGACAACCGCAAACATTTACACAGACAGTCAGTACGCCTTCGGGGTAGTTCACCACTTTGGGCTCTTATGGAAAGAGAGGGGATTCTTGACTTCTCACGGCACACCCATCCTGCATGGAGATCTAGTCTCTGCCCTGACCGAAGCAGTCCTCCTCCCCACACGGTTAGCTGTGATCAAATGCCAGGCACACAAGAAGGTGACAGACATTATAGGACAGGGAAATACACTGGCTGACATTACTGCCCGAACCACAGCCGAGAATAGGTCCACGACCCGTATGTACGTGACCAGGTCACAAACTGAGAAATGGAAGGATGCTAGGGAAACAATTAGGGATATCCAACAAGCCAGCACACCACACGAATTAACTGAATGGGCCCGGGTGGGATTGAAGGACGATGACGGTTGCTGGCGAACTAAAGACTTGAACAAATGGTTGCTCCCAGATTCATACTTGATCCCCATGCTGACCATGGCACACTCCCCCGCACACATAGGGTCTGCCCCCATGATCGAGCTCATCTCCAAAGTCTGGCACAACGACAAAATCCCAGACTCAGCCAAACGTCTGGTCCAACAATGCCTAGTATGCCTCCAACCAGTGGCGGCTCCTCCATAGGGGCGTTTGGGCGCCGCCCCCCTGCTTTCTCACAGTGCGAGAAGGCAGAAACATAAATGGTAATAACTACCATTTATGTTTCTGCCTTCTCGCACTGCGAGAAAGCAGAAGTGCCTGGTTGGGGGTGGGCGGACCTGCTTGAGGGCAGGGGGGAGTGGCTTGCCCACTGTTGTGCATAGGGACTGTTTGGCCGGCCCTGGGGCCGATCAAACAGTCCGTATGCACAACACTGGGCAAGCCACTCCCCCCCTTCCCTTGAGCAGGACCGCCCACTCTCGCTGTTCTCTATGTAGGCTGCTGCATGTAACAGCCTACATAGAGAAAATGGCCCAGGTGGGGCGCGCTCAGTTTCGCCTGGAGAGTTCTGATTGGTGGAGAGGAGGGAGGGAGGCTGTCCCGATGACGCAAGGAGAGCTGCAGCCGGCCGGAATTGAAAAAGGCAGGGCGGGAGTCCTGTGACGCTGCTGCTCCCCTGTTCACAAACTGAAGAGCGCCAACGCTGGACCCCGGCCCAGGAGCAGATGCCGGTCAGGTAAGTTTTTATTTTATTTTAAAACTCTCCCTGTCCCCACCCGAGTCCACCCCCATCGAGTATTGCGAGCCGCGACTGTAACCCCAGCGAGACTGTGACATCATTCACTTTACTTTTTCTTTCTCTATCTGCAAAGTGAGGGGTGTGTGAGCACCATTTCCCATCTTAAACCATAAGCAGCAGAAGACACCCTGACATTTGACCTCTGGCATCGAAGCGCAGCAAATTTGTCAAGATAATTACAGAATAAAGGCATCTTTAATTATTGCTTGAACTTTGGCAACCTACAAAAAATCGGTTTGGGAAACACTGAGCTATGGTTTAATAAACGAAGCCTGATGGGTCCTGGAGGGGTTGGTCGTGTGTTAAACGGGGGGGGGGGGTTGCACCATCACACCCCATAATACAACCCTTCTCCTCTGACAGCCATTTTAACAGAATAAAACCAAAGGTATCCACGTGACTCCACTAATAACATCCGGTCAAACTGAAGTGATATTAAAACAAAAGTAAAAAGCTGTAGCGAGACACTAGATGTATCCTTACTTTAAATGGTCTCAGAATGTTTTCTGCAATGAAATCTGTTGATCCCTAAAGTTAATTGTTAATAGTTCCTCTAGAAAACGGTCTAAATAGGAAAGGGCGGATATGCTTCTCTGTACCTACGTCATCCGGACTGTTCAGAAAACGGCCAAGCCAGAAGGAAATCGTCAGGCCACGATTAAAAGTGTAGATATCTTTATTTTGTTAGATTAATGTTTTCTGCTGTATCCTATTGCGTCGGTTCTATAACATTCTAGATTTATGTTTAAAAATGTATTTCATATCTCTTTCTGATATTGTTGTTTTCAGATATATCGTTGATATAACTCTCACGGTGCCGTTTTGTTCTCCTCGCCACTACGCCGAATGCTCTCAACCTCTTATTTATTTATTTATTAGTTGTATTTACTGCCCCCAGAAGCTGGACGCACGTCAGGCGTGATAAAACGTGTCTCGAACGCGTGTATTACGGGGTGTGACAACCGATGCTTTGCATCTACAATAAACGTCTTTAAGTATTGAAGCAAGGCTCCCTGGCAGGCCTTGAATGCGAGTCGCCCTTCTGTTGCATGGCATCAAAGCGCCGTTGCTTCTAGGCGGTGCACAGCACCTATAGCATTAAGGACAAGCATTTACGCCCTACCACTTTTAAATGGCACCAGCCGCCACTGCCTCCAACACAACCCTGGGAAAGGAACTACTGTACCCCGGGGAGGGTTTGGGGTCCCCAATCACCCCTTTGAAGTCCTTCAAATGGACTATGTCCAGTTAGAAAGGTGCCAAGGTTTGAAGTACGTACTTGTCGTTGTGTGTGCCTTCAGCAAGTGGGTGGAAGCCTACCCAACCCATGACAACACCGCTATGACTACCGCAAAAGTACTACTGAAGGAATTCTTCCCCCGATACGGCCTTTGTCGAATTTTGTGGAGCGACAACGGCCCCCACTTCGTAGCCGAAGTTATCCAACTCATCTTAAAAGGGTTGGGTGTAAAACAGAAATTCCATGCGGTCTTCCATCCCCAATCTGCAGGCTTGGTTGAGCGACACAACGCCACATTGAAGCTTAAGATAGCAAAAATAGTCGCCACCACAGGACTGAGATGGCCAGACGCTCTCCCGCTAGCATTGCTATCAATGCGTTCCACCCCCACTAAACACCACTTAACCCCCTACGAGGTCGTTTTCGGGCGGCCCATGAACCTTTGGGCTGCTCCAAAGCCAACATCCATCCACGACGTCCCGGACGTCCTCATGTCTGACTATTTGTAATACCTAACTAAAACGTTGTCTGTTATCCATCAGCAGGTGCTGCACGCCATTCCCGATGTTTCCAGGGGCCCCGGACACGACATCCAACCCGGTGACTTCGTCTTAGTGCGTAACTTCCAGCGCACCAAGAGTCTGGAGCCCCGGTGGACGGGCCCCCTGCAAGTCCTGATCACCACCCGAACAGCTCTTCGAGTGGAGGGGAAACGCAATTGGCTGCATGCACACCACTGCAAGAAGGTATCACCGACCCTGACAACCACGGACAACATCACCGCCCAAGAAGAACTTCTGGACAAAGACCGACCATCCCTGAGCCGCTGCCCAGATACAGAGACACTTGAGTTAGTAAGATATCCTGATCCCACCGTGCCATCCAAGGAAGGGTATAACTTGCGACGAAAGGAGAGAACTTCGGCTAAGCAGACCACAGGCTAATTGGAAATCTCAGAGCGGTAGCCTAGTCACCTCAAAGGCCACCAGGAGAGAAACTAAACAAAGTCTGTGGTTCTGCCCGCTACCGAGTCTCTTGAAGGTGATGGAAGCGCCAGACATGAAGATGATGGAAGCAACCGGACGTCCGAAGATCCACTACAAAAACCCAAAGACTGACCGAATGCACAGCTTAAAGACTATTGCACTTTTCATTACCCTTCTCTTTTGCCTTCTCCTCGTGGTCACCTTCTGGATCATGGAGGAGAGCACACCCGCTCATAAGACATTGCTGACCACCGTTCAACCTACCACCACGAAAGAACACCATCTGATCTCACTTTCACCCCAACTCCGAGAAAGGCGTAAGGAGTTCTGGAATAACTCCTTTGTGCAGTTGCTCCACCAACACAATCTTGCCGCCAACGCCACTAATTGCTGGATCTGTGGGTTGCTACCACATGCTACTGGACACTCTATCCCTTTCATCCCTTCACCTTTTTCTGTCCATGGTTCCTGCCTCGCCTGGCTAATCCTCCTGCAAGAAAGCTACAAGGACAATGCCACTTCCGGCAGAACCATGTCACACTTCTACCATGGGTTCTGGCTGAACAAAACTGGAAGAACTTCTGCCCTCTTCTGCCCTCTGAGATCGAACACTTCCTTTCACATGGACATCCCTGCCAAAGAACGAGTTGAAATGCAAGTGTTCAACAACCCAGCCAGACCCACCTTCTCTTACCTCCGGAAACGGACGGCCGCCACCCTAACAGTGGCCCTGTCCGTCATCAACATCACTGGATTTGTGTGCCTCGAAGGCCTGGGGGCGCAGCTGGTGGGCCACAGCTCCTGCCTCATCACCTGAACATTGGACTCAGTTGACCCACCCTCCTTTGTTGCCTCCCCGAAAATGTACTTCGTCTGTGGTACTAAGGCCTACACCTGGCTTCCGAAAGGTTGGGGAGGCACCTGCTACATCGCCTTTGTCCTTCCTCTGACATATGTGGCTCCAGCAAACCATCACCGACAGAAACGGGCCAAAGACATTGTGCAAGCCGACTCCGCCTGAGCACAGTTCATGGACGCAGTAAAAGGCCTTGTTCCACTCTGGGGTCCAATGGCAAACAGCCGTGCCATCCGCCACTTAACCCAGGCAGTCGAAACGGCGATGAACATTACGGCTGGCGCCCTCGCCAACAACACCGCCGAGCTCCAGGCCGTCCGCTTAGTGACCCTTCAGAACCGCCTCGTTCTAGATGTGGTTCTGGCTGATCGTGGAGGAGCATGCCGCATCATTGGGTCCAGCTGTTGTACCTACGTACCGGATAACTCACCCTCAGTCTACAAAGCAATTGAACACCTCCACAGACTATCCGCAGAGGTCCATCAAGAGCAAGAAGAATGGTCATTGGGGAGTTGGTTTTGGGACACTATTAAAAGTTGGGGATGGAGGCTGTTTTCATTTATCCTAATACCAATTGTGATACTATGTGGATGTTGCTTGGGGATTCAGTGTCTGCCACCTTTATGTTCGCTTTTTATGAACTGCATCTGCCCTAAGACTTTGGACTTTGAAACAGAGCGAATGAAAGCTCTGTATGAGGTGGAAATTCGTAGTATTATGGGGATAGATCCGAACTAGACAAGCTGGCGAGATATGTTAAAAGGGAGGACTGTGGAAATTTAGCTTGTAACTGAACATTATCTGCGCCATCTTGCCTCTCCCCAGCGCCACGCACAGCGAATGCACGGCCGCCATTTTAGGCACCCCACTCTCTCCCCGCTCATTCTCGATCGCCAGCGCTTTCCCCTGGCGCTGCGAGCATCCCCCGCGCACCGGCCACCCCCGCTCTCTCATACACGGGCCATAAACCCTCTCCTTCTGCGCGACCCTGCCATGGAACCACATCCCACGCCCGACCGACATCCCATACATGGTCATGCATCTCTTTGATAACCCCCTTCCTCTGCACCCCATTATCCGAACCGGTCCCAGGCCATCACCTAGCCCTGCGGATGCAGTTTATTGCCCCTACTGTAAGGGAAACACCCCACATCAAAGGGATTACAGTGGATCAAAGCCCCTACCCCCCGAGACCCGGCCGGTTGCACACACCCCCGGGAATTGGCGGAATGTCCAGCTGCGTGATAGCCATCTCCTACTTTAGATGGGGTGGGGACTTCCACTGTAGATATGTGTGGGAACGAGTTCGAAGTGGGGATTCCGAAGACGTTCTTTTATACATCAAAGTAATCTCAAGAATGTGCCATGTACAATAAAGTCATAAACCTGTGTATAAGAGGCCAGGCCTCAGAGATGCAGTTAGAGCACCTCGTGACGATACCTTGCTGTCTGATCTGATGTGTTCTGCTCCGACGGAATAAAACTTTGTTTCCTGCCTTCCAGTCTCCGGCGCCTGCCTCTTTCATTGGTAAATTATCGAATGGTATGAGAGGCGATTACCGCCGGGCAATACTTGAAGGGTTATCAACTGAAACTGCCGCTACCATTTAACAGTACACCCTGCCAACTTTCAGCTGTGTGAGAATCCAATTGCAGGACAGATAGTAGGGCGGTAAACCACATCCAAGGAATTGCTCCTTTTTGGATGCTCTCTTGGAGTGCTTCAGTATGTTCTTACAATAGAGTTCAATATGGTGCACGGGTCACAGGCAGATATAGTATTACTTTGATGACTTACTGGTTAAAGGGAAACCCAGTGCCAAAGATTGCCATCGCAGGCTGGTAAGTTCCAGGAGCTCATGGGTGATCAGGTTTGCCATTGGCAGCAGAAAGACACGGTGGGACCCAACACAGTCACGTTTTTTATTGGTATAGAGCTTGATTCAAGGGCAATGGATACCTGGTTGCTGGGGAACAGGAGAGTTAAAAACAAAGGAATACTGGAGGCAATGCTGGGGCAACCAAAAGTAACAGCCAGGGAGGTGCAGATCCTGTTGGGATATTTTGTGAATCTTCCATGCAGGGTAATGAGAGCGGGGTGGGCAGGGGTTGCCCTTAAACCGTCTTACCAGACTGGCTGCAGAGGTGGCGAGTCTTTCTACAACTCTTTGATAGGATTCCCCTATCAGTATTAACAGACAGGGATTTGGATGCTCATATCTTTTCAGGAGCGGTGGTGGGTTTTGTTTTTGGGCCTTCTTAGCAGGGGCATAGGTGTGCCGAGGTGTGGCAACCCGAGGGGAGGTGAAGTAGCTGCAGCATAGCCTTCTAAAAAACATTTCCTTTGGGAGTAGCGGGGCGTTATGGGGGGAGCAGTTGACATACAGGAGAGTAAGCTTTAGAGTTGACAATAGCTCATGGTATGGGTGGGGAAATAGGTAGTCAGCAAGGCAACTATGAAGGCTCAGTGGGTTTTGCTCTAAAATAAGGGCATCTGCTAGTGCACAGTGGAATAGGTTCCATGGGCTGGCCAAGGAGGTGGACAAGGTCAGGACCGGGATGACTCAGAATCTTTAGTCATTGTGGGGAAGGATGCAGTAGTTGATAGCCGTTGCTCTAGCAGTGTGGACGAGGACTGCGTATGCCCAAGTCTGGCCTGCATTTTAGCAGGTGGGCCCAAGGGAAGGTTGGAAGAACGGGGTAAGATAGAGGACATAACGCGATTTATAATTATTATATGGACAAAGGACAGTCATGGATGACTATTTATGGCAACCAGGCAGATATTGCCTTTAGAGGCAAGCTTTGGTGGGATTATGCATCCTCCGCAGGCAAGATTGAGAGGAAAATATATAGAGGGTGCATCCTGGGAAGTTGGCTGGTGATCCTAAGAGGAGCCCTTTGTTATTAGGCATTTTAAGTGCGGTGCACTTGGTTCTCCCTAGGATGTGCAGTGGGAGCAGAAAGGCGGTTTTTGTTCTCAGCCCTCATAGCCAGGATGATATTCCTGAGCTTTGCGGGTCCATGAACTTTTTGGGGGCAGGGGGGGGAGTAGGGCCATTCTCTGGGAGGTAGTCTGTTGGTCCGACGTGGGCCTGCGTGTCTGGATCTACAAATCTAAGGCAGATTTAAAGGAGTGCAGGCAGGAGGTTGTGGCTGCTGTTATGTCCCATGGTTAGGATTGCTTGGTCTGTCGGGGGGGGGAAGCTATTCAGACTTGTTTTGTGCTGGGTCAGCGCCATGTTAGAGGGGGAGGAGGAGCGTTTGTTGAATAATGGTACAGGTTGTCAACTTTGTTTCTGTATTACAGGTTTTGTTCCCAGTTCTCAGGCTTGAAGATATTTATTGTGGGCCACTCGTACGTCAAGTGGGGCGGATGTAGCAGTCACAAAGCATTTTTTGGTTGTTTTGGTCACTATGTACTTCATCAGCTGGTATGAAAGGGGAATGAGAGGGAGGGAACCCTTCCCCTTTTGCAATTAGACTACCAAGTGTCCTGATACCTTGCTTATACATTTAGGTGGGAACCAGTCAGTGCTTGAGCAGGGTTGGTCAGTGTTAACTCCATGAAGGGGGACCTGTGGGAGATTCATGAGATATGGGCTGGTTGCTGCGTTTTGTGGATGGAGTTTGTTCCACGAAGGGTTAGGCGTGGGACTGTCAACCTGGCAGCCAGAGTCAGGGCTAGGAAGAAGCAGTTCTAGGAAATGCATCCCCCTTTTTTGCAAGGACATTGTCCTGGACAGAGTTGAGCATCCAGGTCTTCACTATAAGGATGTGGTATTTTCGAGGAGATTGGGTACGGTTCTCCTCCACAGCCATTGAGCTGGTGTTGGTGAAGGTACTCAACAACTAATAGTTTGAAACTCTTTCCATAAGGGGTGGGAGGGCAGAAAAAGGGTGCACAAGAGGGCCCCCTTGTTCTGGGTGTCGGTTGGCAGAGAAGTTGCCATGGTTAACCAAAGTTTATTGTTGTTGTCAGCTGCAATTCAGGCTGAAAGGGAATTGGTAGGCAAGTTTATGCCTAGACAAGCCAGGAAGTGTATGGACCTGTAGGAAGTTTCATTGGTTAAGAGGTTAATAGATGTCGCAAAAAGGGAAGGGAGTTTAAAGGTCTCAGTTGCAGTTGACCAGCTCTGGGGCATGTACGATATTGCTGAATTAAGTTGTGGTGGGGGGACATTTTAGGGTTGGCTCAGCGTAACATAGGTGATTAACTTTGTATAGTGAGGTTCTAGTTTTGTAAGGCAAATGCCAAGATTGTTTCATGATGCGAACCTTTTTCAATAAAGCTTTCTTTTTAACACAAACCTGGTGGCCGTGGTCTGCGCTGCTCCCCTCTTCCCCCAAAGCACAATAATGGATACAAATATTTGTTGATAAAACTGTAACAAGTGTGAAAAATTTCCCTTCAACAAAATACAGAACATAAATCACAAAGGCCAACTCAAAAATAATGATAGCACTTGGGAAAGTTTTCAAAGATCGTAGAATAAAATTGTCTTTGGGCACAGGGGAAACATTACATGAACAGTAATCAAGTGCTAGTACTATGCCACTATTGGCTCACAATAGGATAAAGAATCATGGTAGAGAGCATTGTGAAAGGTGAGAACGTTTACGTGACTGCTTCTCTCTGAGAGTGGGAATGATTCTTGAAAATGTATAGTTCCTCAAACACATATGCACTATTCAGGATACCTGTTATAAACAGGCAGTATGGCAGTCAGCTGGAGCTTATGAAAACCGATGCATCATTCTCAGATTTCAGCCTCTCAAAACTATTACACTCTGTCAGTCTGCGATCATACGTTCATTGCAACCTTTGTCTATGCATCCCAAAAGTCAGTGGTTGTGCCCAAGAAACTAAGGCATGCAGCAATCCCACTTGTAAAGAAATTCTAAAGAAGATGCCGTAGCAAGTGGTGTGGTCAAGTTCAGCCAACATGGCTGCTTAAAAGTGATGCTGCGAGCCCCAAAGGCTTCAACCTTGACATTTATCCTTCAGTTAGGGTGACTACCTGGCACAGAGACAAATTCTGGACCAGACTGTAAAACCTCAAGACAGAGGATCTAAATTCTGGCAAAAAGGTCAATTTTAGGGACACATACAAGGAAAGGCCACACCACCATTCTTTATCAGTGCATTTATTTACTATTTTCTACACCAAATGATTTAATCACTAGGGTCTTTGTGCGATTACCTTTAGGTATGCTATATTCAGGTGGCACATTATGTCCTTGTTCAATGGTAAATTAAAGTGGTTCACCTTAACCTCCAGTGGCCTTTAAACCTAAAGCAATTTTAATGTGGCAAAGCAGGTGGTGTGGGCGACAGTCTCAGAGAATGTGCCTCATTACGATGTCGGTCGGAGTTACCCCCGACCAACATTGATGTGGATGTGGAACCGACCGACCTCCAGTTACATGGTGCAGTTGCAAACTTCCATTTTACACCGGAAGTTTGTGCGGCAGTCCAAAACCGCCTGCAGCACAAGCTCACATTTAAAATTGAAGTTTTTGCACATCCCTGCACTGTGTGGTGCCTGCCACATGGTGCAGGGATATTTAAGGGAGCACCATAGGTGCCCCCCAGGGCCACAACCGTACGGCCAAGGGGGAAGGTTGTCCAGATAGGAGCCCCCAAAGTCACTTTCCAACAGCCTTTCCATGACAGAAAGGGCGGCATGGAATGGCTGTCGGAAACTAACATCATAATCCTGAAGGCCGAGACGCCATCCTTAAGGGATTATGATCGGTTTCCGACTGGCCGGCGGGCTCCTTGAGCCCGTCGGAAGCCAGACGGTTTACCCGGCTGGTTTACACTTTGGCTGCCGACATTGTAATTAGGCAGTCGGAATGTAAATCTTCTATGTCGGTCCGACCAGCAGTCGGAGGCTTTCCGACTGACATCAAAATAAGGCCCTTAATGTCATCATGTAAGGTATCCACAACTTGTCAGTAGTTCCTGTAGTCTCACAGCACTTGAGTGTGCATCCTGGACTTTACATTTATCTGAGAACTGGAAACCATATCTACAAATCTACACCAATTAAAGAGCAGAAAGAAATCGAGTTCAGATGGGAGATCCGCAGCAACTGATTCAAAGGGTTGTTGCTAAGAAAAGGCAGGGCAATTCCTAAAATCAGACAAGGTGAGCCCACCATGAGTATCGGAAAGTTTTGCATACCTGGTGAGTTGCCTCAGCAGAGAGGAGAGAAACAGAAGAGGCACTGTTAAGTGGTTGAACAAGCAGCACCCAATCTGCCAAACTGTCCTGGTGCAATGGTCTGGTGGTTGTGCTTGTGAAGGGTGAACAAGAGCCATACCCTTTGGAAGGTTGTACTCTGAGAAATTGGCCACTCTCTCCATGTCTTAAATTGGGTCTGCATTCGATCCATGGCTGAACCAGTGATCTAGCTCATCCCTAAGTGCCAAAGTACATGTAGAATATTAAAAATATTAGGGATGTAAATTACAAAAGCACAATTTAAGAACATGAAAAATATTTTAAAATGTGAGAAGCATTTTTTTAATATATGGTATTGTTTTCCCCTTAATATACAATTAAACCCCAGATTGACTTGAGAATCAGTTACCTTTTGACAGCTAGGGACTAATACCTGCTATTCCCTCACTTATTTACAGGAGGAAAATCTGGGCAGAGCGACATGGTCCCTCTGAGCCTAGTTTGCTTTTTGTCTTCTCTTTCACTTTCAGTAACTGGCCACCTAGCGCTACTGAAGATGATCGTGCTACTCCAGTTATTGTATCATTTTGAAAAAACTTCCCCTGCTCACCTCTTGTTCATTCTTCAGACACGTCCCATTTCAGATTTTGGGGCCAGGGAGCCGGCAGTTAGCTCTTTCCACTCTAAAGCTACCTGTGATTGCAAGTAGATTAGCCCTTTTAGTCTTAGAACACTAATATTTAGCTGCACAGTTCCAATTGGTGTTTCGTTGGCTTTCTGGCTACTCCCTGTATGAGACAGGGTTTAACCATAAAGACTTTAAGGAGGGCTTACTGCGCTACTCATTGTTTCCTACTGATCATTCTACCCAAAGCGACCTGGAGTTATTCCACACAGCTTTCTCTTGCCTTACTGGAACTGGCAAACTCACTAACATGAAGAAACCTTACTGTCATGCACTATCTTTTCCAAGCCTGCCCAAAAAACCCAAATAGGTTTGCTCAGGGCAACTCCATCAGTGGCATGCTGCAGCCCCTCGACATTGGGGGATTTGTTTGTTGAAGGCGAGCTGCTAGATTTCCAAACCCTTATGTTGGACTGCAATCTTTACTGGGACAATTCTTTGCTCACAAACACCGTAAACAAAATGTAAATGCCCTACTTCATGTTCGCCAACTAGCACCAAACGCACATGAGGAATGCCAGATGCTCTACACCATAGGGGCCAGTGGAAAACTGATAAGAAGAGTATACAGTGCAGTCCCATAACATGGGGACCACTTCAAGGCGCCTGTCCTTACTGGGAGACTGACCTGGCCAAACCTCTGCGTGATGCGCACTAGGCGGAAATATTGGAATATCCCCATAAAGTATCCTGTGGCCCCTGTTTTAAGTATATTCAATTTAATATTCTGAACTGAGCCTACCTTCTACCTGCCCGAATCAACAAAATGTACCAGGGAGTCGCAGCTGCATATTCTTGCTGTAGGCAATTCGAAGCTGATTTGCTTCAGATGTCTTGGTCTTTCCCCACACTCTTAGTGACCAAGAGTTCTCAAGGTGCTATCGACCACAATTGTTCATTTACAAATACCCCAGGAGTGGTCCTAACGGGCAAATTCCCCTGCCTAAGTTCGAGAAACCCTCCGCCAAGTTCCTTGACCTGGCTCTTCCAGCAAAATACAATATTACATTGCACTGGAAGGATTCACTTCCTCCGACACTCGTAAGTTGAACCAAGGTCTCACTCTCTTGGTTTCGATCTGAGAGCACCCTGTTACACGGGGAGGAATGAGCTGATCTGAGAAAATATTTTATTGTACAGATGTGGGATATTTTGGTGGAGGGCTTTAAAGACTGCACCAAGAATAATACTCTCCCCCTGCAATTCACCCAGACACATACACTGTTGATTTCTATGTACTAGCTGTTCTTGCCAAATCTAGGCAACTACACAACGCAGTGGTCTATGGTCGACTATCTTCAACACACTGTCGCAAATTCCTGACTAGAACACTTTTTTCGAAGCACCACAAGGTTCATTGCTGTGCTTCCCTACACTGATAGTCAAGGCAGGGGTGACTGAGCATAGTTGGCAGACAATGTACAATTCACCTCACCTTCATCCTTCCCCCACTCCTGTCGTGTGGAATATCCCCATTTAAGACACGTCAGACTGTATTTGGTCTTCTCAGCGTAGTTTTATTAATTTTAAAATGCTACCACCAGTTTAACTTTTTCACTTGATGTCAATCTCTTCAACACTTTATTATTGCTTTATTGAATACACCACAGCACGCCAATAAGATATCAGGTTATATATTTTCATCTCTACATTTATATTTACATTTGACTCTCCACAGGGCGTTTGCCGCGGGTTGTGCCAGCAGCCCCCAACCAAGATACCCTGCTCTCTTTAGTGCTGACCGCCCACAAGCCAACAGAGCCGCAGGTAGTTTCATCACTGCTGATAACTAGCACCGGCTTCCTGGGTAGGGCCAGTGAGTCCAGGGCCACCAGCAGGTCAGCCCCCTCTCCAGCCAGCCCGGTGCCCACAATAGGCTGCGCGCCCTGTTCTGGGGCCAAGCAGCCGCCGCCAACCGGAGTCCCTGACATGTCTCTTGTCCAGGACCCCGCCACAGGGCGAGGCGCTCCCTGGCGGACTCACCCTCCCCCCCTCGATCCTTCTACTTCCACCGCTAGAGACCCCAAGATGGTGTGTACAAACAACTCCATCCCTGCCGGCGACAGGTGCACTCCATCGGGTGCGTACAGCCCAAGACTTGTCACTTGTATTAGTTTGTGCCTAATGGTACTGATGCGAGATTTCTTCAGAATTTCGGCCACCGACTGATTCAACCTCTTCACTGATTTATTGATAGCCCTAGCCGGCGCCCCATTAGTCCATACTTGGTGTGGGATCACCTCCGAGCAAAATATTTTTGCGTCCGGAAACATGTTCCTCACCACAGACAGGGTCGAGAACAGTGCTTCCTTAACTCCCCTTCTTCCCGCTGGGATCATATCATTGCCACCCGAATGAATCACCAGCACATCTGGGACCGGCATGCCCCTGGCCATGGCATCCCGCAAGTTCTTTGGCACGTCTGCTAGACACTGCCCACCAACCCCTACCCAGTGGTGGTCGACCCCCTCCAGCCATCTGCCTTCGCGTGCTCTGTGTATAAAGGAGTGGCCGCACCAACAAACCCTTGTTCTCTGATCCGGGATACCTGGATCAAAATTGCAAAGGAGACAGAATCAGCCACTGGGGGAGAATGGGGGGGAGTGGTACAAAAGGGGGAGAGGCAGGCTTCATGCGAGGTGAGGGTGTACGCAGCATTCAAAACATGAGGACTTCCATCGTCCCACCCTCTTAATCGTGTCGCCCGGAAGGCCCAAAGCTGCCGCCGTTGTGGCTGCCCCGATGCGGAATGAATGAGATGTGAAGTGCGTTGTGTCCAACCCCAAATTTTCCAATGCTCTCTTGCATATCCTGGTGAATTGAAATCTAGTAAGGGGGGTGCCATCCGCATGCACCAGTGCCCTCTGATCCACCCCCCTCGGTCTAATCTGGAAAAACCCGTGAGCCAAGGTTACCGGACAAAAAATAGCCCCCGCCACTGCCCCCAGTTGGACCCACATCCCCTTGCCCAACGGGTCTGTCTTGGACCTCCGAACTCTGAGCTTCAAAGCTTCCCCGGTTAAGATCACATCCTCCAGGCATAAGCCTCCCTCCTTATCTTGCTGATAACTGTCTACTCAACATGGACAGCGATTTGCCGCCCTCTTTTTGCCTTACTATGAATACCAGAACACTTTGTGTTGACAATCTCTCTACCGCGTCCGACCCCCAAATGGTAGACAGGTATGCCTGCCACGACTTCTCATACATACTCTTAGTCTTGGGGGCCAATGATGCAGTTATCAACTCAGGAGCTGTGGGGCACCAAGCTTCCATAAACCCGCCGGGAAGTTCGTCATCTGTTTGTCTGCCTGTGGCCATCTGGCACGGAACTCTGTCAACTTGAAACGAGACAGGGCGTCAGCAACTGGGTTATCCACCCCCGGCACGTGTTTTGCTGTAAAGTATGTCATGTCAATAAGAATTAGTAAAGCGCACGTACACCGGGGAGGTTTCATGGCGCTGGTTAAGCCGAAAGCAGGTCCAAAGCGAAAGGTTAGAAAGCCTATCGGAAAAGCCAGGTCTTTAGAAGACGTCTGAAGATAAAAAGAGTGGGAGAGAGACGGATTTCAGAGGGGAGGGAGTTCCAGAACTGGGGGGCCAGGACAGAGAACCTGGCTCCGCCGGTGCGTTTGAGTTTGGAAGTAAGGGTCGAGAGTAGATTTTTGTGAGCAGATCGCAGACGGCGCGTGGGGGTGTATTTTGTGATCATGTTATTGACAAATTTCGGGCTGGGTCCATTAAGTGATTTGAAGATGAGGCAGCCGATTTTGAAAGCGCTGCGCTGAGCAACAGGCAGCCAGTGAAGATGCTTCAAAACAGGGGTAATATGGTGATGCCTGGGTTGGTGAGTGGTGAGACGTGCTGCCTGGTTCTGTATGAGCTGGAGCTTTTTAGATAAATGAAGGGGAATGCCAAAGTACAATGAGTTGGCGTAGTCGATATGTGAGATAACCATAGAAATGATGACTTGAATGCGGGCGTCATAAGTAAGGTATTTACAAATTTTCTTGATTTTCCGAAGTTTGAAAAAACAAGTGGATACCACAGAGCTGATCTGGGGTTTCACGGTTAGGTCTTGACTGATGTGCACCCCCAGACTTTTTTAGCTGTGCTAGAGGGGGTGGGAGGCTGACCCAGTTCTCCGGGCCAGAAGTGGGGTCCCCAGGGGTTTTTAGCAATACCGCCAGTTAGAATGACTTCCGTCTTGTCCGGATTAAGTTTTAAGTGATTCTTGTTCATCTAGGTGCTGATGAACAGCATAGTGGATTGGAAAGCGTGGACCGATTCAGGAGTGTCACTGATGGAGAAGATAAGTTGGAAATCATCGGCGTAATTGAAGGTGCAGACTTTCCGATCCTGCAAGGAGCGGACAAGGGGACGGAGGTAAAGGTTGAATAGTAGAGGGGAAAGAGAGGAGCCCTGGGGAACACCACAAGAGGTATGCACACTGGGAGCAGTGAACTGAGCTGTACGAACTGCCTGGGAGCGATTTTCCAGAAAGGAGATGATCCAACTTAGGGCAAGGCCAGAGATTCCTGCTTCCCTGACACGGTCGACCAAAAGGTGGTGGTCGACCGTGTCAAAAGAAGCCGAGAGATCAAGTAGGACCAAAGCCTGTGGGGAGCCTTTGTCAACCTCACCGCGGAGAGTATCCAAAACAGTGAGGATGACCGCCTCGGTGGAGTGGGCAGGGCGGAAGCCAGCTTGATGGGGGTCAAGAAATTCGGATTTCTCCAGGAAGTCGACAAGGCAGCTAGTGACATGGGCTTCCAGGAGCTTGGCCAGAAAGGAAAGAAGAGAGATGGGCCGATAGTTGGCGAGGATAGCGGGGTCTGAGCGAGTCTTTTTCAGAAGAGGTATCACAATGGCCTCTTTAAAGGAGATCGGAACGATACCTTGAAGTAGGGATTTGTTAAGAAGATTGAGAGCAGGATGTGGGAGCGTAGTGAAAATTTCTTTCAGAACGCTGGGGGGGCAGCAATCAGTGGGAGAGCCAGATTTGACTTTGGAGAGGAGTTTAGCGAAGGTGTGATCCGTTAGTAAGGGAAAGTGAGATAACGATCTGGTTTTGCTATGTGGAGAAGAAGGGGACGAATCTGGGATAGCAGAGATGCTGGACTGAATTTTCTTAATTTTGTCAATGAAAAAGGTTTTGAGGGAATTGCAGAAAATTTGAGAGGGTGGGGAGCTGCATAGGGTTCTTTCAGGATTAGAGAGCTCGTTAACAATACGGAAAATCTCCTTGGAGCGGTTGGTAGCAGACAAGATTTTGGTAGAGAAGTAGGTAGATTTGGCCGTTGCGACGGATTTTTTGTAGGAGTTCCGAAAGTTAAGATATAACAGTTTATCTTCTAGTTTATAATCGCAGCGCCATTTCCTTTCTAATTGCCTGAGGGTGAGTTTAAGGAGTTTGAGTTCATTGGAGAACCATTTTTGGGCGTCATGGGGACGGAGGGTGCAAGGCTTCCTAAGGGGAGCAAACTTACCAGAGGCAGTCATCCTGCAAACATCCTAGCACTAATTCTTTCAGCAGGCGCAGGGCCCAGGGGCAGGTAGCTCTCTGATTATTGATGGCCATTACTGCTGACATGCTATCAGACCAAAATATAATATGCTTGTTTTCCAGCATGTCACCCCACAAATGTACTGCCAAAATGATTGGGAATAGCTCAAGAAAGGTGATGTTGCGGGTGAGCCCAGAAACCGCCCACTCAATCGGCCAATGCTGCATGCACCACCTGGTACCTAAAACCGCTCCAAATCCTACACTGCCTGCCACATCCGTGAATAGTTCTAACTCAGCCTGACCGGGTTGTTGCCAAATGACCGTTCCATTGAAGTCTACCAGAAAATCCTTCCATATCCCCAAATCGGTTTTGACTTTGGCAGAAAGCCTGGTGTGGTGGTGTTTGGCCCTCAGACCGGACATTGCCCTTGCTATGCTTCTAGAAAACACCCGGCCCATAGGTATCACCCTGAGTGAAAAATTAAGCTGCCCCACCAGGATTTGCAATTGGTGAAGTGTCACTTTGCGCACCGTCAAACAAGCCTCCACAGCAGCCCCAAAAGAAGCTACTTTCTCCTGGGGGAGTCTGCACACTCCCTCCTCTATGTCAATTTCTATCCCAAGAAAAGTTAAACGTGTCACCGGCCCCTCAGTTTTTTCTGCAGCCAAGGGATCCCCCAGTGCTTCTGCCAGGTGCTGCAAGCCCAGCAGGGCCTTCCTGCACGCTGACGAGCCCGGCGCCCCAAGAAATAGGAAATCATCCAAATAATGCACCAACTCAGCTGACGGTACTATTTCCTGCACCGCCCATTCCAGAAACCTGCTGAACATTTCGAACACTGCGCAGGCGATAGAGCAACCCATTGGCATGCACAAGTCCATGTAGAACTCTCCTTCAAAGGTGAAACCAAGAAGCCTGGTGTCCTCAGGGTGAACTGGCAAAAGGCGAAAGGCCGCCTCAATGTCAGATTTCGCCATTAGCGCTCCCTCACCCAGCCCCTGCTACTTCTGTATTGCCGCATCAAAGGTAGTGTAACGAACCGTGCATAGGTCTGGATCAAGTTTGTCATTTACTGACAGCCCTGGGGGACTTGACAAGTTGTGGATCAACCGGAATTTTCCTTCCTCTTTCTTAGGTACTAAATCCAGGGGTGAGCATACTAAGTCATGCCTAGGCAGCTGCTGGAAGGGGCCTGCCACCCTCCCTAAGGACACCTCTTTCCTAATCTTTTGTCTAGCCACCTCCAGGTTTCGTAGGACTGAACGTTGATTGCGCGGTGGGGTGGCTGCTGGGGTAGCATGGGATGGGATGCGAAAGCCAAATTTAAAACCTTGATGTAAGAACTGAGCCTCTTCTATCCTGTGGTATTTACAAAGAAGGTGCGTCAATACATGGTGCTGTATGGGCGTTGGCAATGGCTTGGGGTGCTTGTGCACCTCGTCCACCGGTCTGGGGTTGGTTCTTTGTGGGCTGCTCTTGTGGCCTTCCCCCTTTTTTGTAACACTTACTCTCTGGGTGTCCCAGCTTCCCGCAGAAGGAGCATAAATGTTTAAACTTGCATGCTGTGCCCCTGTTGCACTCATTCTTATGGAACTGCCAACAGGGCTGTTTTTTATCACCCGTCCTTCTGTCACCCCGAAAGGGCTGCATCGTCTTGTTAACTGGCCCCGTTGAATAGAAAACCCCATGCCAAATGTTTATCTCCCGCTGGTCCCAAGCTACTGCCGGGTGGACTGCTTTCATTTGCCTAAATTTGTTGTCATACTGCAGCCAACCCGTTCCCGGGAATTCCGAAGCGGCCCCATGAAACATGAAAATGTAACATCAATTGAGCTGCCATTTGGGGATACCTTTCGACCATGATAGCCGCATAAATAGCGAACCCCGTGACCCAATTCTTAATAGTCCGGTCCACCCACACTCTCTTCTGTTTCAGCTCCCCTTCGTTCCCTGTCCTGCTTTTGCCCGGTATTACCCCCGCATTGATTAGGTCAAAGACATCTACGAACTCCCCTCTGAATATTTTTTCTCTGGTCTCCGCTGGTACATGCCAAGTGATCCCCGCTGATGGAGCCACCGCTAAAGATGCCGAACCATAAATCAGCGGACTGTGTGCGAGAGGGGGCTGCCCCGCTAATGTTGTCCCTGCGGCAAGGGGGGGTGCTGTTATGGGGGCCGCTGGCCCTGATATCCCGCTATTAATGGCTGGTTCCTGGGTCGTTGCCGCCACTACCACAGGGGATTGTGCCACCCCTCCTGATTGGACCCACACTTGGGCTATCCCGCTGCCCTGGTGCGCTACCACCGGGGGAGCAGACTGAGGTGTTAGGGGCCCTACCGCCCCCAGTTGCGTCGTTTCACCTGGTGTTGCTGACCCTGCCGACCAACCTTGCCCCACCACCACTGGGGGGCCCGCTGCCTGCGCTAAATTGGAGGACGTTGCGTTTCCTGACGCCTGTGTGGTTGCCTCGTTCAGTTACGCTGAGGGAGCTGAGCATGTGGGCTGTGTCATGTCCGTGGCCAAGGCCGATTGCCCTCTCAACCCTGCCTCACCTGGGGTACCAGTCTGAGAGTCTGTGACTTTAGAGCGTTTGTCTTGCTGTGCATACTTGAAGCGCTCCGGTGTCCGCCTTGCCCGTTTGGCCCGTGTGACGTCCTGTTGCCCGCTCGCCTCTCCTTTCTCGGACAACGTGCGTAGCGCCCAGTCGATGCCCCCTTTCTTTGCGACCTCCCAGAGCTCTGCCAGAGAGCGGAAATCATCCTTGGTGGCGGGGGCGCCTTTGCCCTTCTGGGCCCGTTTTGGAGGCATTCTGTACTTAAAGAAACAAATCGCAGTTAGTCGTTGCCCCTTTAACCCCCACCTCCTTTGACCCAAGGACCACTGGGATATTCTCTGCCACGGTGTCCCCTGTTAATCCACATTCCAATCAACCCGTTCTCACCTCTGCGCATGCTTTATCCTATTTTTACGCCCAGGCCCCACAGCTTACGTGCGTGTTTTGTAAGGTGCTGCGCAACGCCTCAAATTTTGTGCTGGCCTGACGCGCCCTACATTATCCCAACAATCAGCGCTGCCATACTTCCCCTGTACACTCCTGATGTAAACGTTCTTCCGAAAACGAACTGAACAGCCTCCATGGGAACTATGCACAGTCAAGACTTAATTGATGGCGGATAGGAAGATAATACTAGGGGTAATTGTGACAATGTCATACATGAGCCTTCTGAAAAGCTTGTTATCCATGAGCTAGCTGGCAACCTGGAATTTTGCGCAATACTTTAATTTTATGAATTCCGCCCGTTTTCTCTTGACCTTTACTGCGTGTCGTGTTCTCCCTTGCCTGCACCCCTACCTGCAGAGCATGGCCCCTTGTACCGATGCGGTGCGTGTGCACCCATCCACAGCACATCCCCCTAAACATGCGTGCGCGCTAGCAGGGATTATTTACCACCCTTGCTCGGTGATGTCCGAGCGTGAAGCAATGCTGCCTTCTGAGTTCTGTTGGCCTTGTAGGCGAATTAATCAATCGCCGCGGTGGGAAGTGCCGATGCAACACTAGCGTGCTTTGCTGCCGAAGTTGTTGCCTATTTCAATAGCGCGCACTCGACCCGAAGGTATTGGAGCGCTTCACATAGCCCGTATTTACACGTAATAATCAATCGCTGCGGCGGGCAGTGCCGATGCAACACCAGCATGCTTAGCATATTTATATAGCGCGAAAACGACCCGAAGGTATTGGAGTGCTTTACATAGACCACATTTACATTACACCATTCGGGCACGCGGGGATAAAGTGATTTGCCCGGCATCACGTGGTGTGGACGCGACCTGGAAGCTCGCACCCTGACTTTCTGCACCCGAGGCAGCAGCGCAGCATGACTCTTTTACGCGCGCTATCGCTGCCACCCCCAATCGCGAAAATCCCCACAAACACTTAAAATTCTATAAAATACTCTACAACTTGTTTAACCTGAATACAACTGCGCTAATGAGGCCCTCTCACCTTGTGGGCAGCTTCAGCACCGCTTACACGACCGCTTCCCGGGTAACTTCGCGACGCCCCTATGTCGCCGACCACGAGGAGAGAGGACAAAGAGGTGGTTCAACCTTGCTTCTGGGCTCTTAAACCCCCTGCCAGTTTCCTGCCCGTGACGCACTTCCTGGGACCACGACGATCAAACTCTTCCGGGTAACTTAACCCGGAAGAGTTCCTAACCTGGTTCCGCCCCTTGCTGCCACTAAAGGCACCACGCCCCCTATGTGGGTTGGTGCTCGTCAGTAGGGTGGGGAGGAACAGTTTATTATGGTCAGTTTGTTACACAGAACTGTTCTCTAATTGTGTGCTAACTCTTCATAAATGTATGTAGCCCAGCACTGTTCTTTTGTAAATGTACGATGGAATCTGTTGCTTTATACCTGGCTACCTCATTCCTGCCCAAAGAGCACTCTAAGACAACTATCTGTTTCTAATAATCCTATGCATAATGTTAAATAAAATAGGAAGCCCAAGAGTCATTTCTTGAATATGTTAGTTTTCAGACACTGGCGAACATGCTGAATGTTTTTTTAAAAACATTTTTAAGATATAGCTTTTTTCGAGCTATTGCTGCCAAAGTGCTCTAAGTCATGCCCACTGGCACTCATTTTGGGGGCTGGTGGGGCCTACCAACACGTATTTTTCCTTATCAGACATTCCTCGAGAGCAAGAGAGGGGAAAGCACAAACGAGAATGAAGAAGGAAGAGAAGACGAAATACCATCAGCAAGGTAGGAAGCAGGAGTCTGCAAGAACGAGGTAAGGGGCAGGGCGTGTCTGGCGGTGGATTAAAGAGGCATGAGGTAGATTCATGACTAATCAGTCATGGTATTCGACACGGGGACATTTAATAGCACCGGCTGCTGTCTTTTGGGCAGTGCCTTGGGCACCGGCACTCATTATGTTACAATTTAAGCACTGGTCCTGCCTGACACCGTCAGCCAGTCCTACATTTTTTTTAAATTGTCTTTGTCTTCTGCAACTTGTAGTTTTGTTTCTGCCATCCCAAGTGAGGTCGATAGGTCCCAGAATGCACAGCAGCACAACTGATGGGCTTCACCAAGCTCAGGAGTGGAAAGAGACATTTAAACAAGTCCCCCACGTTTTCAGGCACAGAACACACACCCGCTGCAATCTTCGCTGGTTAGCTAAGATCTTGTGTCAAGAAAGTTCCAGTTGGACATCATTCCTTGGAAACCTACGGAGGGCATCAGGCTACGGTACTTGCAGTCTTGTTCTGTACACCAAGGGGAAGACGTCATAGCTTTGGGACCTCCGTGGGACCCTGTGGGAGTGTACATAGTTGCCAGAGTCCCCGTGTCATGTGTGATTATTTCAGACAATCCTCTTTTTTTCAAACAGCGAGTTCCATTCTGGGACTTCAGGTATTTGTTTTAGTATATTGTAACCATGAGTAAAACTATAACGTGTGCAAAGTACTATTGGCTAAAATGCTAGGACTTACTGAAGCTGCCATGCATGACAAAGGGCCACTTGATATCTGTGTAGTGTGTCTGCCACGTTTTGGGGGTAGTACCCCTGATACTTGGTGGGGGGGTGGGGGGGAACAGTGCAATATCTAAAGATATGACTCTTATAATGACCACCTCATTCCGAAACCTTTTTCAGTCGTGGGCTTTAATATGACAATCAAATGCTTTTTGGGTATTGTAGTCTTTTGCATCATTTTAGCTAATTAGACAATGTGGAAATTATTTGGGAAAAGCCCAGGACTGGCAATGGTTATCCACATGGCCACCCTAAGAAGGGTTGCTGCTCTTCACCCCCCTTAAACTGGTGTAAATGTAAACTGCCTGCTCTTTCCATCCCGCACAAGACCTGAAATGTTTCTATGATTCTTTATTTTAAAGTTGTTTACAAATACCGTGACACTTTTTTTTAATAATGTACAGATGCCCCTTTGTAGTCATAGCTCTCAGAGCTGTGCATGAATAGCTCTTCAAGTCCAGGTTTTTTCTTTTACTTCTTGACATGTAGTCCTTTTATGCTTATTATATTCTCAAAACTACAAGCCCCAGAATGCAGAGCAAAAACATGGCCTAGGTGAGCAACTCACGCACATGCTAACCTTGAGAACACATCGTCGGTCGGGTACTTTTAAAAATACACACAGTCCTGAAGATAATCGATATAATGACGAGTGACAACGTAACAAATGGCATAGCGCGGTGTTAAGCTGCGAACTTCCAAGTTCACCTCCTCCCCTCATTCATAATAGAGGCGGCCGAGTGTTCACGATACTGTTAATCACACAGGCCGATATCCACATTCCCAGGTCAAACAGGATTACTTTAGAAGCAATCCCAAAGTCATTGGATGATCATCCAACTACTCTAGAAGTCATTTTCACATCATCAGACATCATCAAGCTCTTGAAGTCATCAGCAGAGTTTAGAAACTTGAGCTCGATGACTTGTGGATGACTTGAAAATGAGCATCTGATGACTTCACAAGGTGTGACTATTCCTGATGACTTCAGGAGGATTTAAGAACGAGTATGCGATGACTTCACAAGGTGTGACTATTCCTGATGACTTCGGGAAGACTTAAGAATGAGTATGCGATGACTTCACAAGGTGTGACTATTCCTGATGACTTCAGGAGGATTTAAGAATGAGTATGTGATTACTTCATAAGATCCAATTGTGCTTGATGATTTGAAAATAAACATCCAAATCTCCACAAGCATCATTTCTTCTTAAAATTATGAAATTGCTCCTTATGTTTTGAGAATGATTATACTTCTAGTGCAAGAGGTAAACACCCATTACAACTAATCTTTTACCACTACTACCATCACCCCGCATACCATCAGAATGCAACTACCATTACTCGGCAATGCCATTACAACGCATGGCATTACAATGCATATGCATTTACCACACATGCTTTTACAACGAAATTTGTTGTAAATGCCTGAATGGTAGAAGCATATGTGATTTATATGTAAGTATAAGGTATGTATAGGGTTTGGGTTTTGGAGTGTAGGGTTATATGTTTTGGGGTTCAGGGGTAATTTTAGGGTTAAGGCGTTTGGGGTGCTGGGGTATTTATAGGGTTCAGGGTGGGTTTAGGTTTTGGGGTGTCTGGGTATTTTTCGGGTTCAGGGTGGGTTTAGATTTTGGGGTGCAGGGGTATTTTTAGGGTTCAGGGTGGGTTTAGGTTTTGGGGTGCAGGTTTATTTTTAGTGGTCAGGAGTAATTTTAGGGTTAAGGGCATGTTTGGGTTTTGGGATGCTGGGGTATTTTTAGGGTTCAGGGTGGGTTTAGGTTTTGGGGTGCAGGTTTATTTTTAGTTGTCAGGGGTAGTTTTAGGGTTAAGGGCATGTTTGGGTTTTGGGGTGCCCAGGGTATTTTTGGGGTTAAGGGTGGGTTTAGGTTTTGGGGTGCAGGGGTATTTTTAGGGTTCAGGGTCGTTGTAGGTTTTGGGGTGCAGGTTTATTTTTAGTGGTCATGGCTAATTTTAGGGTTAAGGGTATGTTTGGGTTTTGGGGTGCTGGGGTATTTTTAGGGTTCAGGGTGGGTTTAGTTTTTGGGGTGCAGGGGTATTTTTAAGGTTTAGGTTTTGGGGTGCAGGTTTATTTTTAGTGGTCCGGGGTAGTTTTAGAGTTAAGGACATGTTTGGGTTTTGGGGTGCCCAGGGTATTTTTGGGGTTCAGGGTGGGTTTAGGTTTTGGGGTGCAGGGGTATTTTTAGGGTTCAGGGTCATTTTAGGTTTTGGGGTGCAGGTTTATTTTTAGTGGTTATGGGTAATTTTAGGGTTAAGGGTATGTTTGGGTTTTGGGGTGCTGGGGTATTTTTAGGGTTCAGGGTGGATTTAGTTTTTGGGGTGCTGGGGTATTTTTAAGTGGCATGGTGGGTTAGGGTTTTGGGGTGTAGGGGAATTTTTAGGGTTCAGGGTGTGTTTGGGTTTAGAGGTGCTGGGGGATTTTTAGGGTATATATATATATAGTATTATATAATAGTAATATAAAATAATAGAACAAAAAAATTATATGATATGCCTATGTCTGACCCCTTAATGGCCCTGACAGTCAAGTGTGCAAGTTTTCAGGGGGACGCTCCCCAGGCCACCAGAGACAAACAACCGCAACTACCACGATTTTAGCAAAGTAGCCCCTGTCTTAATACATTGGTTCTTCTGTACTTCAATGCATGACAAAAACAATATTGATAATATTTTTTATGGGGCCTGCTGAATACGATGTTTATAGTTTTCACCTTCAAGAAAAGTTTGCATTTTTTTTACGTGTTTGGATATTTCTAGCAAAGTGTGTTAAAATAACAAACTAACAAAATAATAATGCCAAAGAATGTGCAGAATAATTTGTCTTTTGTTGCCACGTAATTAAATCAACCTTGCCAAAGTTTATTTTTCCATTATCGCATAATTCCACTGGCTCTAATAATATATGTGATGCCTTTATGGCACGTTTGCGCATAAAAAATATACTTTTAAATGTTACATGTTCAAATCATATTAAAATGCGTGCAGTGTATTTTCTGGTTTTACAATAGTTAGTTCAAATAAAAAAAAAAAACGTCTTCTACAGATTGTGTGCGCGTCTGCAGGCAGGTCGTAGGTAACATTCTATAAGTAAGAACAACGGTTTGTCATTGCCAATGCTTGATGGCCACAAAGATAAAGAATGCACTGTGAATTTGGTCCCTCTTTTGTTTCTCCCATCAGCATGGATTGCTGTTGTATAGTAACGGAAGCGGAAGTTCAGTTGCAGAGTGCCCGATGGCTAGGGGAAGGCGAAAGAGTTGCTTCTGCGATACGGAACAGCGTGGACTTGGTGCAAAGTTTGTTAAAAAAGGGGAAACATTCAATCTGTATTTTTTGGAGGGGTGTGGACAGGGTTATGTTGTGTTTCTCAGGGTCGTCACGAGAACGTCGTAAACACTTCCTGCCAGATGTACCTGGTATAAGAGCTCGGCTGAATGAAACCATTTGAGGACTGGGGCGTGGGGACGACGCTGGCCGCCATTTCAAAGAGGTTATTATTGGCATAAATACGGGCAGCGAGGCAGTCGAGTTCAGCCTTCAGATGGACACGAGCTTTTGTGACTGAGCTGTATATCTCTCTGTTTCCTGGAGATACTGCGCAGGCTCCCTCCCCAATCGGTAAATATTTATAGAGCAGCAACCAATATAACTAAGATGCAAGCATTCCGTGTAAACCTTTACAGAGACCTACACATAACATTAAAGCCGATCGTGAACTTCTGACCAGTGGCGTAAAAGTGATTTTCTGTTTGTTGGCGCCACGCACATACGGTCAAAGACCTGTGTCAACCTGTTTCCCTTTCCTATCCCCTCTTTAAGATGACGATTTCTACTCCATCTCCATTTGGGGTTCTCTGTAAGTGCTGCGCTTTATTTGAAAAGCCCGCCTTTTAAATGCAGCCAAATAATGTACTTGTCTATTTGGTGTGAAATCGGTCCAGTAATTTAATTGTTGAGGCATGGTTTTATTTTTAGAAAAATGTGGTTACCAGTATGTATTGTGGGATGGATGGTGAACGAACCTCACGCTGCTTGTTTGGTATGTGGAAAGTCTTTAAAACAACGCGCGCTGCCAGTTCCCATTACAATTAGAAACAACGAGGTTGCGTTTCTTTGGGATCCTGGGTTTAGCTTGACTTCACTAGAATGCTAAATTGTGAAGTTGTTCCTGGCAGACATTATAAGGAATGTAAGGGTGTTCTCAGCGCCTGGGAAGGTGTCATATCACATTGCCTTATTAAGTAAACCAACCATGCCTTCAGTGAAAAATGCTTCTTGTGAAACTGATATGATTATTTCACTATCGGAGGTGGGCTCAGTAACAAATGCAATACAGGCAGGGGTTAAATTCAGATATTTCATAGGAACTGTCGTGGTCGAATCATTTTACTTGTCGGATTTTGTGTAACTCCTTGACATTTGTACTCTGAAATAATACCTATAAATGTGTAGACAAAAAAAAATACTGCGTATTATCTCACGTTTGTTGTAAGATGAATGTCTAAATTGTAATCTTTCTCTGCTCTGCAGAGCTTCACTAACATCTATCAGGACTGAGAAGACACTTCTTTCTTACGCCAGTATGGTGTTTTTTTGCAGAAATCTAAAAAAAGATTCTTTCATTTTGCAACTTGTCAACAAAGGAAATGTAGTGAGTTTTTAAAGCTTTTTCAGTATGTCTAGCAAGCCATATTCTTTTCTCATTTGTTTTCTGTCTGCCCCTCTACCTTTCTACGTCCTTCACGCGCTTGCTTTATTTTCCTCATTCCTTCTCTCCATTGTTGTTTCTCCAACACAACTTTACCTTGTTACTTGTTACTCCGTTATCAATGCGCTACCTCGTTTCCACTCCTCTGTATGCAAATTAACGTTCTTTCTTTTCTTTCCTTCCTTCCTCACCCCTTCCCTGTTTCTTCTTTCCTTCCCTGCTCTCTCCCTCCTTCCTCCCTCCGTCTCTCTTCCATCCCTTTTCCTTACTCACTCCCTCCCTCCCATGTTTAAGGGTCAGACTTTCCAGCACAAAATGTTACCAGTGAACGTACCTTGTTCGCTAGCTGCATACTGCTTCACTCACCTTTATATATTAAACTGGATCTCTTTTTGCAGTGTCTCTACATACAGATTTAGCTGTCTCAGACAGCATTGTAAACAATACTTAACGTTTACTTAGAGTAGGCATCACTGCTGGTGATTTATGTTGCTCTCTACCTCACCCACTTTTCGCCCTCTAATGACACAATGCCCACTGTCTGCCACCTGACACCTGCAACAGTCCATTTGGCTTTGCCAATGCTTGTAGACTTTTTTCAGAAGCATTAGCAAATCCAATAATTACAAGCAGCCACTAGTGTTTTTTGTATACCTCCGCATATTGATGCAACATGACCGCCATCTTGGAACTGCATGACTCAGCCACCAGATGTGCTAGTCTAAACCCTTTGGCCTTGTAAACTACCACAGTGGATGCAATTTTGTGTTGTAAACAGAGACCTTCACATCAAGTGATTAACGCCTTTATGAGCCTGTAAACTAGAAGGTTTTTTCCTCAGGGGTGCACATCTCATTTTCTGAAATATAACGGAGGGCAAACTCAGAGTTGCAGATTTCTTGTAATTGCAATGTCTACAAACATGGTTTGCACAGGGGTCGTAAAATAACGATTTAATCGAAACCAAGGCCTAAATGTTAAAAGTTCAGAAACTCAGAATAAAATCTATTGTTTATTATGTTCCCAAGGTTTGTAAGATTATTTTTAAAACTTTTCTTTTTTACGAAAAGAACGTACAGCCGACTTCAGTATACGATGCCTGAATATGTATGATTTTTATAGGGTTGAGCAAGCTGAAGTCTTTTTGAAATAATACAGCCTGGCTGTAATCCAATGTGTGCCTCATCCTCACTCTCCTGAGGGCTTATATGGTTCCTTCGTCTTCATTACTTGATTTTGCTTGCGAAAAAGTGTCACTCAGTCGTTGGAATGTCATTCTAATTACACTGAAATTATGAAAATGTCACACAGAAGCAATCGGAAACCTTGGTAGCTATGATTGTGTTCTTGCCGATTGTGAGTCCTGCTCACATTATTTCCAGCAGAAAGGGCTCTGATATAAAATAGTTGACTTTATGTAAAATGCACTGGGAAGATAAAAAGAATGCATAAACAATACTATTTTCTCTTGCTTTTTTATAAACCTATTGAACAACTTTATTTCGGTCTGCTGCAGGGAAGGTATTTTCATTGTGCTTCTAAAGTGATCTATATGGCGTTCCGGTCAGAGCCGCTGGAGTTGGACCTGGTGAACCAGGTTCGAGTCCAGAGTTGGCTCAACAGCCTGTGATCCTAAGCAAATCACTTTGGCCATTACGATGTCAGGGAAGGAGCTGCCCTGGACCATAGGTTGGCGGTTCCAAAACCCTAATTTGGATGCGACCGCACATAGTACAGTCGGAAGCACCCATTTTTCAATTGGAGCTTGTGCGGCAGGCTGAAAACGCCTGCAGTACAAGCTACCATTGAAAAATGGAAGTCTGTAAACATCCTTACACCATGTGGCAGGGCCCGTGAGGTTCAAGGATGTTTACAAACTTCCATTTTCCTCACAGTGCCTGCCACACGGTGTAGGGATGTTGATGGAAGGCACCTATGCCCAAATGAGGAGGCGCCAGGGGGCCCTGCTAGGTGCCCCAAAGTCAGTTTCCGACAGCCATGCACTCCCTCTCCTGCTTGCTGCTCTTACTCTCCTGTTTAAAACCCTCCCCCAGGCTGTGTCATTCTCTCCCAGTTGTCTCCTGCAGTCTACCCAAAGGACTCATGCCCACTTCTCTCTGGAGTACTAATCGGGGAACTACTGCAGTCTACGTGAGGGGAAAAGCAAGGCAGCCTGGAGCACCATTTGGCGTCGTGACAGCCGCAAAAGGTAAACTAGAAAAACATTTAAGGCTCTGTGAGTGCCTGAGGGAGTAGTGTTGCTACCATTGCCAACACTGGTGATATGCTGACCCACACATAATGGTTTTCATTGGCAACTAGGCAACCATTGCATGATACCCAACCTTTGGAAAACTTTGGCCCAGTCACAAAAATGGTCATTCTTGGCCATATGTGAGCACCCATGATATGTTGGCTACCTCTGGTAAAATGCTGGGTTGGGTATAATGGTAGGAATTCCTGTCCTGTTGTTGGCTTCCATGATATGATGGTGCCTGTCTTTCGCATGTGCAAAGTGGTGATTGGCCGTGGGGTTTTGTATTTTATTTTTTAATGTTTTAGTGGTACCACAGTGGCTTTGAGCCTATGTTATGCACCTTCGACCAGGGCCCTGCTTTTTCTCAGCCTGGTTATGCAGCATGGCTGAGAGCCCACAACTTTGTTTGCCTGGTTCTGCAGAATGGGCAGTGGCCCTTTTTGTGAGCTTAGTTATTCACCTTATGGTAAAAGAAGTTATATGTATAATTGCAAAAAACAATGAGAGGGACTAACCTTAACAAATGCCACTGTAGCACTCCATTAGACCCCAAAAATATACATCCTAGTTAATACTAGGCAAAAAACATTTTCCTAGATTGGATGTAATATGAAAAATCTACACAAAAAGGTGCTGGGTCAGATAAGAATATAGCGTCGCCTTAAGAAATCAGGAAACTAACATTTATTTTCTCTTTATATCCAGCCCGTGTTAAATAAGAGAAGCAGAAGAATAACCGTTTTTCCACTCTCCGTGGATCAGATAAATCAGATAAGTAACGATGTCCTTCTAACCATATATAACATCATCCTACCTTATGAATGTCAATTAGCCGGCCAGAAACAAACGTTTACTTTTAAAATCATGTATATATGATGGCATATATATTAATGCTTTCTGTTATCTGCAGGATGATATGCAGCAGCTGGTAGAAGTTCTGTTGGACCCTATTCATTATGAAATTGTGTGCTGAGATGAGCATTGGGCAGGGATCAACCGGAAATTGCAAATTTATTTGGTAAGATATTCCAAATCATCTAATTACCCTTCTGGTAACGAACATTCAGGTTAAAGCTGCAAATTGTTTGTGTAAAAACAGTAACTAACAATAAAAATGTGTTTTGACTTATAAAACCTTAAGGCCTAAGTGGTCCCATAGCGGCTCACGTTTTTGCTGCAGTGTTCCTTTTATGCTGTTTTGTATTGCCTTTTTAGGTCGAGGACTACCGGTCTGCCGAAGGCAGAACCGGAAGTCGGAAGATTTAATGTTTCCTAGAGTGGCTATTTAGCCCGCCTCTCTTTTTGCTTCTCCTCCATTGGCTGGCTTCCTAAACGGAGGCCCGCCATTGGAGGAGAGAGCCGGCCCTCCAAATAGGCTCCGTCTTTTTCAGATTCTGAGGCGTGTTCCTTGCTGTTCTTTCCACTTTTTAGCCACGCCCTTTTAGAACAGCAGGAACACGCCCCCGAATCCGAAAAAGTTACGATTCTTCCAGCCGCCATTGTTTTGCTGTTCTCTAGCTGTGACGATTGTTCTCTGGCTGTGAGGATCTTTTTTTGCTGTTGTGCGTTATTTTGTAAGGTATTTTCCTTGTTTGTTTGTCTCGTCTGCCACCGATGATCGTTTTGCTTTTCTCTTTCCATTCGGCTTTAGCAAAGTCAGCCGTCTGTTTACTTTTGCATTGCGGTTTCACTTTTGCGCGATGCGTGTTGCTCTGACTTGTTTACAAAGCTCTGTTTGGAAGAGCTTTCTGTTGTCTCAGCGAGAGAGAATCTGGCTTCTTTCAACCAAGAACGCAATTGGCCCACGTCAACTATTTTAGTGTATATGCCGATCCGGGATCTATTCTTTTTCCCGGCTTCAGATCAATATTAGAATAGTATTTTAAGCACTGTGCAGTCATTGTGGTCTGCACTGCATGCCCGGGGCCTCCTCAAAGTGGTGCTTATTCTCTGCGCTTCATGTTAACGGTAGGTGCGTTATTTACTGCCAATACTACTATAGCAATGCCCCACGCTCGGTTTATTTTCATCATGTCGATATTATTATCACTCTTGTTTTTGTTTTGTTGTTATTTTTTTTTTTATTTGAACTGCGGGTGCATCTGTCAGTGGGTTCTCCAATCACGTCTCCCTGTAGCTATTTTCATGACAAAACATACTATTCACAGTCCCTCACGCCCTGCTTCTTTTCATATTTGTATTATTATTATTATTATTATCACCGATGCATCGCTGTAATACGACTGCCACCGGTTGTTTGCTCCAAAATCCTCAGCAATGACATGATTACCTAATAAAATAATTGCTACTGCTAATGGGTTTTCTAGATAAAAAAAATCCAAGGTTAACCAATCCATTCGCTGACAGAGGAAGCAGTGTCCTGTGCAGCGATCGATGCCTGGCCTCCTCCGCCGAGGTGAGGGCATTTCTTTGTTGTGCGCTCGTGCTTGTTTTTGCTGCTTTCTCGGTGACTCACAGTTGGTGGTAGACCGCAGGCCTGGAGGGATGGCTGGTGCGGGCCCCTCAGGATGGCTGTGATGCTGTTATACTTTCGTATGATTTAGTGAGTCAGACTCTGCAGTTTTGTGAGTTAGTCTCTTCAATATCTAGTGCAGTATCATGCAGTGTAATGTGGATCAGGGCTATGATAATGCAGTGCAGTGTGGTGCATAACCGCCCCTGGGCCACAAAGTTTTGTAAAGAGTTCATGTCCCAGGAAGGGAGTGCGACGTGGTAGGCAAGTGCCTCCAGGGTGCGGTGCAGTGAGGTGCATTAGAGGCACTAGGATACAGTGTAGTCAGCTAGATTCCTTAGGAACTCGTGTGATTAATTATCTTCCGGGAGAGCGAGCAGCATTTTGTATAGTTGAGGTTTTGACTCATATGAAGTTAGTGCAGAGGGTTAATAGAACGTGTACTAAGTAGATTACAGGGTGCATATGATGTAAACAGATTACTGCTTTCAAAACAGACATCCTTCTGTTACTTACCATTTATAACTTAAAGTCCCAATATAGAATGGTGAGCTATTAACTTTCATCCCAGAACTGCATACACACTGCAAAGTATACATTATTAGAACATTGATTAATGTTGCAAAAAGGGTTAATTTGGCTAGAAATCAATTCGTATTATTAAAGAAAACTCCCAACTCTGCTATTTCTTTTTCGACTCTCTATCTACCTCACTCTCTCTCTCTCACTACCTCACTCTCTCTCTGCTAATGCAATAGGTATCACATATGCAAAAAAATAAAAGCTAATGCCAATAGAAATGACAATGCCATTTATTTAGGGATACAATAATGATAAAAAAATAATGAGCAATACCAATAGCTCTACCTATAATATTGCCGAGACCATTGCATTGTAAATGCTTGTTACTCCTTCAGTCAGTTTTCTTCAAATAAGCAAGCAATCCAGGCTTTAAACTAGAAATCTTCATGACAGCACTGAAAGCACACAGTGCTTCCAGCCTTACTTCGTACTTTCATCTGCATCCCTGGTCCAAACACTTGCTTGTCTGCATTCATGTACTGGCCGCAAGGGAATTTGTGACTTTCTTTTCCAGACGGGCATGCTGCAAGCGTAGTTCAGTGGACCTTCCGCCAATATCCTTCTTGAAGGCAGCATAAGTTGAACCCAAGGTAGTTTACTCCCTGTTTGCACAGGCTACATCTAGTGGCTTACAGACTCTGGTAAGTGGGAAACCACTCTTTACCTTTGTACATCTGTAATTTATCCTGAATGTTAGAGGAGCAGTGATTAAAGGCACAATGCTGTCAAACTGTGGTCAATGTGTGGCGGAGATTAAAACCTAAAATTCGCCGTCTCTTGAGGATAGAAAGCCGTTTTTTACAATAATATTGAAACTCTGGGACAGTTCTGAATCTAATTTGCCCCTTCACTCTTACAGTTGAGGAAGGGATATTTTCTTTCTTCACCTTCCATCTGATCAATGGCCTAAGTTCAAATGTGAACCAGAAGCATCAGCAAAGCAGTGTTAAAACCTTTCATAAGGCACCCTTTATGGTGGAGGGGAATCCAGTGATTTATGAAGGCAGCTAATCTAAAAGAAAATCTAAAGTAACTCAATTTTAGAAAGTGTACTAATATAGTCTTTTGTTATCTTTTCAGAATGTTATGAAATCTTGGTGCAAGCTGGCTTCCTCTCAACAACCAAACTACGAGAAGTCGTAAGGATCTGCAATTGCAAAAGAGGACAAAATAATCTGAATCTGGCAACACACAATAGAGCTTCTTCTTTTGTTGACTTTTTAAAATTCTCTTTCCATACTTTTAATGTTATCCTGAACAGTATACTATCTCTCTTTGAGGTCATGTACATGCTTTGGCGAAATAAAAGCACAGTGAGAAGTAATTTCAGATCCATTTATTTGAACCAATTCGTTGTTCGGTGTATTGCCACAGGTCACCATATCAAAACTTAGAGTGACGTCGTTTAGCTCAAATGAAGACCTGTCACAATTAGTATGGGGAAAGGTCATACACTGCAAGGCTGCTACTCAATGCAAATGGTATTCTTGCCAACACCAATGCTCCTCACAAATTCATTTTATATCATTGTCCTTGTTTAAAATAGGATCCTGTTTTAAACCCATACAGTTTTCTTTTTTAAAGGGACACCGTGTTTCACCCAAGTATTTCATTTCAAATTTGTTTTTCAATTAGACTTGAGTAATCCAGGATGAAGGAAAGGACATTTGGAAAGTCTGTATTTAAACATTTAGGAGTGATCTACAAGCATCAAGAACATTTTATTAAACTATTCTGAAGTAATCCCCATTTGCAATAGCTAAGAGTGCCCATCCAGTGGATACTATTGGATGTTACGAATTGGGATTACTTCTTCTAAATAATTCCACTGAGTACTCTTGGTTGTTAGGCAGTGATGAGGGGATGTACCGTAGTGTTTTCCCAATACCCTTGTGTACATTAACTCCAATTTGAAGTTGTCATAAAATCATACTACAGTAATGCATAATAATTTTGAAGATGTTAGCAAATCATCCAGTGGTTGTAAACAGTAACCATGAGGTTGTCCTGAAATCATCCGGTAGTATTTAAAACTCATCCTGCACTTGTCAGTTAGTATTCCTTGAGAAGTACAAGATCATCACGCATTTTTTATTGAAGTAATCCGGACACCATCCTGGAGTAATTCACACTCAACCTGCAGTTGTCAATTGGTATTCTTGGAGTTGTAAAGGATCATCACGCATTTTTAATTGAAGTAATCAGGACACCATCCTGGAGTAGTTTTTGTGATTACAGTAAGAGTCATCTCATTTAAATATTTCTCCCTGTGGGCAGACTTCAGGATGGCTTGGGATGACTTCCCCAGATAATTACAGGAATAGCCTGGCTGAAGTCATCGGATGATGCTAGAATGAGTCCAGGATGATCTTCCTTTTTGACTTGGGTTGCCCCAGTCAAACACTCCTTACCGTGGAAGCGTGAGATGCGGATTCCCGCATTTCCATGAGTGCAGGCGGCCCCAGCACCGAATTGCCCTGTGAACTAATTGCCTAACGGCGCATCTACCATCGCCTCATTAGGTCTCTGCCTCAAAACAACAGCTTGTTCGGCCTACGTGCCAGGCAGGCGGCCGAGTCCCCCTTCCGTTTTCAGTTTCCAATAATAGCAGCGAAAGAGCTTGGCACCTTGCTCTCTTGAGAGCTCTGTGTCCGCTTAATTCTATATTAGTAAGCAAAATTGTCTGTGGGTGCTGATAACTGGTGTAATTACCATTGGTTACGTGGAAAGACAAAATGCTGTAGATAACAAGCATTGAAAATGCAATAGGTCGCGCCTTTGATTAAGTTAAAGCTATTTGTTTTGCTAATGGTATTGTATAGCAAAGCAAATGGCTTTAACTTTAACAGATAAGAAGTTAGAAGAGATGGATCAGCTTGGACAAAGCGGGTGTGGATATTTGTGAGGTTGTGTAAGAAGAAAAGAAGGTTTGAAGAAAAGCTGGTAGGGCTAGGTAAGGCCGGGTAAGATCAGGGTACAGGTGGGGAGGTTGGAAAAAAGCTGACTGTGTGTGGGAGGATAAGATGACGCTAGAGATGGGTGATGTGTGACTTGGGAGCATAGATGCCTAAGGCGGGGTAACACAGAGGCCAGGATAGAGGAGGTAGAGTAGAATTGTATCTAAGATGGGTGAGGTTGTTGACGATGTTGGTTTGGGAGGGTGTGTTGATAATGATGATGGAACTAAAGGGTGAGGTTGTGTAAGATGGTGGGAGGGATGGGAGAGGTTGTGATTGATGGTGGGCGACATGGGAGAGGTTGGATAAGGGGTGGGAGGGAACTGTGAGGTTGGATATGTTTTGGACAAGTGATGGAAGGTTAGATAAGCTGGTGGGAGCGGTGGATGAGGTCAGGTTAGATGTCTGTAAGGATGACTGGGAGTGGGTAAGGTAGCAGTACGAAAGGTTGAGGTAGGGTATGAATTTGGTATGGATGGCATAAGATTAGCTAAAATGGTAGTCGTGATGGGCGGGTCAGATAAGATGGTGCTAGGTTACTACTGTGGTTGGGTAGGTTTGGGTGGTTGTGGGGTTATTGTTACATGACAGTGTAGAAGCAGTATTTGTTTAGAATTTGGCAGAGTAAGGGGTTTTATAAGGAGCTGGCAGGAGCAGCATTAAGGCCTCTTTCTCCTTATGCACACCTATCAACTCACCCATACTTGCGAGTAAACGTACCAGCTTTGAAGATACCTAGCCTTTTGTGCAAAATAAAATAACTGGCAGTACCTGGCTTAAAGGGGGATAGATTGGCTGTCGTTGGGGGAAAAAATATTGGACTTATAACAATTTGAGGCAGATTGCTGCACCAGTGGGTGCATAGAATTAAGGATTTCGAATGCCTATATTGCAACCTATAATGCATCAAAGCACTGTTATATCCATATAGTTTATAACAAATCAGGCTAGCTCTAGGTATGAGACATATAGCTTTAACCTAGCAACAAACTACACAATGGGAACGTCGGTGGAGCCGTGTGCGTGGGGGAGGGTAAAGTATCAAGAAAGAAGTGCTTCCAAGAAGAAAAGATGAAAGTAAGCCAGATTTACAGATGGAACAGGTGATGGATTTGAGCTCATCAGAGGAGGTCAGGTACCCATGTGGTAACCCTAATAAAGGTTTTGGACAAGGAAAGTAATTGTAATGGAACACCTGCTGCTAGAACTGAGTCAAAGTTATTGCTGCTGACGGTCAAGAAATTGAATCAATTTTAAACCAACAACATGTTTCCTAAACCTGGTGATGCACTGTGAGCATTCACAGATGCATTAGGAGACGGTGTCAGTTAAGGTTGCTGCACCTGTGAAAACGGTACTTGCCAACCCCTATCTGAAGTCTCTGCTCTGGTGACAAAGGCACTGCTGTTGTCCAAGTGAATATATCTCAAGTAGTCTCTTGCACTAAACTAGAATCTGTAAAAACAAACTGAACGGTACTTAACATGTTACTTTTTTGTCCATGGATTCCATATTGTTTATGCAAGCGCGTTCACCTAGCACAAAGCTACACTATTCTTAAGGGCTACTGCACCTCACTATCACGATAACACTAACAACTGTTAGAAGTAGAACTAAAGTACTGACAGCAAGCCGGGGACTGTGCAGCTACAAACCTGTGGCAGCTTCAATATATAGTTATTGAAATAGCCCTGGACAGGAACTGATGAAGAATCTGCATGAGAAAGTAAAATCATGTGAGCCACTCTATGAGTCCCAATGTTTAGAGGATGGAAACGTTTTCAGAATGTGGTACTGACACCCAAAAATACAGATGGAATCAGAGTCCTCAAGTCCTGAGACACACAAGTGCTGTAGCACCCCTAGGTAGGACTATTGTGCGTTTAAGCCCTGTGGCTCAAACAGTAGATATGTGTACACACCTGCCCCAGAGAGCAGTGCTCTGTTTGCCGAATATATGGCATCAGCTGAGTATGCAGGCAACCCGCTGCTCTAAATGCACAGGCATGGCCACGTTATACATTTCCTAGCACCTCTGAATGAACGATTTAGGTCCACCGTTGAGACAGCAAAGCTTGTTGATTCTTCAGTCTAATTCACTGAAATATGAATGATATTTAACCGGCTTGGACCTACGGGAGAAGCAGCAGCACTGCCATTAGAGAATGTACAGTTCTGTTCCCCCAACTCAACCCACTGCAGTTGTGTTTTTGAACAGTGAAAGTCTGCTCAGAAAAACCGACACAACCACACAGGCCTAAACGGCCACACTGGTAAATGTATACATCTCTGTGAATAACACTACATTATTAGGATGAGGTCACAAATATGAAAACATGAGCATGCTTCTTTGCTTGTCTAGCACGCCAATAACTCAAACATAGTTTCAATATTCCCAAAAGTACAGAAGCAGTACAATATGAGCTAAGTTTTACCTACCACAGAGCAATTTCTTCTACCAAATCATTCACAAATAAATCTAAACTTAAAATGATATAATAGCAGTCAATTAGTGGAATTTATATCTACTGTCTGCTGCAGGCAGAGAGAAGTCACATACTGGTGTACCATTGTAAAAACAGTTCCCCAACAAGACAAAATATTGGCTTTCACATGCTGACACAACAAAAAAGGTGTCAAAGCTATTTTTCGGCGAGTAGCACGCTACTCTGGGACCCATAGAGGATTAGTGTTGAATTAGTATAGTGAAACATGCAAGTAAATTTTAAGTGGTGGATAGGTTAGTCTGTTATTTGGATTCGGAAGGATAGCAGAAGTATATAAGAGGAAAAAAAGGTTTGTATTTATATAGCGCTTGTTACCCCTGATGGGTGTTGATGCGCTTTTCTGGCGAGTAGCACGCTACTCTGGAACCCATAAAGGATTAGTGTTGAAAATGAGAATAGTGAAATATGAAGTAATTTGAGTGGTGGATATGTTATTCAGTTATTTGGATAGAGAAGGGTAGGTAGCGGGATAGAAGAGGGAAAGAGGTTTGTATTTATATAGCGCTTGCTACCCCCGATGGGGTTTTGAATTGCTTTTTTGGCGAGTAGCATGCTACTCTGGAACCCATAATTATTAGTGTTGAATTAGTATGGTGAAACATTAAATTAATTTGAGTGGTGGATATGTTAGGTATTTGGATTGAGAACGGTTGGGGAGGGGTAGGTTTGCATTTATATAGCGCTTGTAACCCTGATGGGGTGTTGAAACGCTTGATTGGCAAGTAGCACGCTACTCTGGAACCCATAAAGGATTAGTGGTGAATTAGTATAGTGGAATATGGAATTTGAGAAGTGAAAATGTTAGTCTGCTATTTTGATTAAAAATTATAGTGGAGGTATAGAAGAGTGAAGGATTTTTTTTAAGGTCATAGCTGTAGGAGGAGGCTTTTGGATGAGTAAAAAGGGGTTTTGGAGGAGAAGATTCAGAGGGAAGAGTTTAGAAAGGTTTGTTTTGGGGGATCAGTATAGTAAAAGAGGTGTCAGATGATGCAAGGAGGGGTAGAGTAGGAGAGAGTCTAGAAATGGTTATTTTGGGGATCATAGTAGTGGTAAGGGGCTTGGGATAAATGAGAGAGTGGATGTAGAGGATATATTGATAGATGTATAGGGTGAGAGATAGGGTAGTGCATTGGAAAGAGTAGTAAAAAAAGTTTGAGTTGAGTCAGAAAGTTGGGCTAGAAGATATATTGAGAGAAGTATAGGCTGAGAAATAGGGTAGTGCATTGGAAAGGCTAAATTAGAAGAAAGTGATAAATATTTAGATCCATAAGTACATTGAATGTATATAGATGCATAAAGGAGGTAAGTATATGTAGATTAAAGATATTGATAGAGGTACAAGATGAGAAATAGGGTAGTGCATTGGATATGCTTTTTCGGGAGAAAAGTAACAAACACTATGGGCCCGATTCACAGAACTAACTTAAGTCAAAATCCTAAACTTACTACCATTTTCGTATTCACAGAAGGCACTTACTCATTTTGGTATTCACAGAAGACACTTACTCACTTCAGTATTCACAGAAGTTAGGATTCCTAACTTTAGGACTCCTAAATGCCTTCTGTGAATACTGAAAGTCTTAAAATTAGGATTTTTCTCAGTTTAGGAGTCCTAAAGTTAGGACTCCTAACTTTACTACTACTAAACTGAGAAAAATCTTAATATTAAGGCTTTCGGGATTCACAGAAGGCATTTAGGAGTCCTAAAGTTAGGAGTCCTAACTTTCCTACTACTAAATTGAGAAAAATCCTAATTTTAAGACTTTTGGTATTCACAGAAGGCATTTAGGAGTCCTAAAGTTAGGAGTCCTACCTATACTACTACTAAACTGAGAAAAATCCTAATTTTAAGACTTTCGGTATTCACAGAAGGCATTTAGGAGTCCTAAAGTTAGGACTCCTAACTTCTGTGAATACCGAAATGAGTAAGTGCCTTCTGTGAATACCAAAATGAGTAAGTGCCTTCTGTGAATACCAAATTGGTAGTAAGTTTAGGATTTTGTCTTAAGTTAGTTCTGTGAATCGGGCCCACAGATCCAAGTACATAGAAGGTACTTAGATGCACAATGGAAGCAAGTACATGTAGACTGTAGGAGAGTAGGATCTGCACTTATGTTGCCCCCACTTTTTTTCTGATGTTAACACTGGTTTCTGGCTATAGTCTGGCTGGGACCCTGCTAATCAGGGCCCCAGCCTCTCTGTTCTCTCTAAACAACTTGGAGTGCATATTAGATGCACTAGTGATTGGATACTGTGGTACCTTATGAGCCCCTAGTATATGGTACCTTAGGTACCAAGGGCATAGGTACTTCACAGGACTACCAGGGGCTGAAGCATGTATTATGCCACCCCTGGGAAGCAGACTAAATCTGACACCACAGGCCTGCTACTGCAGCCTGGGTGAGGTAGTGTTAGCACTCCTCACTGAGATATAAGTTCCCTATATCTCACCATACACACACATATAAACCTATCAGTCACCCCTAAGGCAGGCCCTATCAATCCTGAGGGCAGGGTGCTTGGTTTCCATGTGAGGGGGTACCTCTGCCTGAGCAGGGCCCCTCTGCAGCTCTCAGAGCCTATTCTCTGTGGCTGTTTGTGGATGCGGGTAAACCATATACTCTTAAGTGCATTATAACCTCACGGTAAATGCTAACTCTGGGATGACTGCATCAAAACATGTCGTGTTTGGTGTCAAACGCTTTGGAATCATACCCCCACACCAGTAACTGGTGTGGGAGTATGATCCCACCCTTCTAGAGGGGAAGACATGTACCCACTGTGGAAACACGGTAGATTCCTGAAAGAGCCCTGGCATCACAAAATGGATGCCACCAGCACAGACACTGGGCTGCCCTCCTGCTGCTGACCGAAACTCGCAGTGGAGGAGGCCCATCAATTGGCATCCTGTCACAGGGAGCTGTAACCACCTTCCAGACAGGATTTAGTGTATTGGGGCTGGGTGGGTGCACTCCTAGAGTACTTTGAAGTCCTGCACTGGGGGAGCAGTAGGCTCCTCTGTGCATATGCCAGCTCAAACCGGTTCAGGGGCTACCAGCCCCTGCTCTGGCGTGAAACTGGACAAAGGGTAGTGGGTGTGCCACCCACTCCCCTGACCCTCCCATAGGTGGGGTCATAGAGGTAGTCCCTCCCTTCCTTCTAGTATAAGTTAGGGAACCCTTGCCATTGCAAACTAGATGTCCCTGGACGACCCTCTGAAGAAGAATCCTGGACCTTCGACGTTCCACTACCTTTGGAAGACTGAAGAATCTCCCTTGGAGTCCAAGAGTGACTCCCCTGCTTGGCAGGCACCAAAACTTTGAATCAATGGTCGCAAACTTTCCTGCTCCCGCCGGAGTCCGAAGTCCCTGCAGCCCCAGAAGTGGATTTCCTGACTTCTCCAAGGCCATCGTGAGTCCCCAGTGAAGCTGTGGCAAGTGGACCCCACGAGTGACGAGGAACAGCAATACCCGGGTACCATGCACTAATGTCAAATGCAATCCCTTCCCGATGTTCTACGAACTTGTGCATTGGACCACGTATGGTCCAAGCCTCCAGCAGGATTTCCACCGAAGATCAGAGGCCTACCTCATCCGGAGTGACCGTGGGCTTGTGGGTCCCCTGAAGACTTTTCTACAGAACCAAAGGGCTCCCCTGGTTGCTCCAGGCCTGCCCTGACTTACCTTTGCTGGGTGAGTCCCTCAGACCTTGCTGGTCTGCACCGCTGGCTTTCTTCACTTTCCACGAGACTTGCTGTTGCCAAGGCTTGTTGGCTCCAATCTGGTTGCCGACACCTCAGTAAGCTGCAGACTTTGTGGAACACGCCGAATCCAGCTCCTGGTTGTCGTCAACGCCTCCTGGACCTTGTGGCTGAAAAGTCAAGACACCCATGATCACTTGAAATCACCCGACGACTGGGCATCCATCTTCCTGGGCCCGGGTCACTGGCAAGTGACTTTGAACACTGTCTCCTCTGCTTTCAGGTCTTCTTTCTTCTGAATCCATCCTTGGATTCCACCGGACACTTCTCATGTCTTCACAAACAGCAAGTCTTCTTTGGCTCCCATTGAAAACGACGCCGCGACCCGACACCAAAAGACACCTATGCACCTGGCCTCCCTGGGTGAGGTTGATGGAGCGGGTAAAATGTTTTGTTTTTATATACCCAATCCATTTATATAAGTTTATATTAAAAGGACTAAAAAACTAATTCTAATGACTAACAGAGTGCTGTGATAATATTAATCAACCTTATTAACTAAGAGAATATACGTGGGAAAGCATCTGCATGACTAAAATAATAAGTGAACTAAGTTTCTAAGCATATTAAAAGCAATAAGTGTTGTTTGGCAGTGTTAATGTGATTTGCGCTTAAATAAACCAGCATTAACGGCTTTAAATGCTGCATATGGCTAGGTAAATGCATACACATAATTGTATTAGCAAGGGAATAACATTGTTTTAATCATTTCCATGTATTAATTACGATTTTGTGTTTCTTTACTTAAAGTTGACCATCCTGGCCTACCTAAAGATGGCCGCCGACTGAATCCTAACTAAAATACATGACTTCATAGATTGAATAATGGAGAAAGGCGCCTGCACTGACTTCGTTTGTGGCCTTTCCATGAACCGACAGACCAGGCCCATGAAGACTACCCTGGGCGAGGTGCCAATGTCCCTGAACGTAGAGCAATTGTTGCCAATGTGGATACATGAACTACCTATTTGCAATAGACTGATACTTCGTGACCTGAGAACATCCTTTCCCATATACCAAAAGATGACATTCGTCCCCATGTGAATTTTGGAGAATGTTTCTTAAATGTATTAAGGCGAGTTTGAAATCAGCCAATCCACAGTCTGGGAATAAAGAAAATGTAACTGTTATATGTAAATTTCAGTATAAATATTAGTAGTCCAGAGAGGGATAAGCTAAGCTGAGACCCTGACTGCCGAGACCCTTAGCTGATCGATGCTACTCTATGCGACACTCCATGCTGCTCTTCGCTAGAGATCTTTATGCTGACAGAAGAGGACGGGACTTTAGGATGCTGATGAATTTTCTGAGGACCAGTTCTGACTTAGAGAACGACAATTAGCCAGAATAGGTAAATATGACAAAGATAATATTGCATTATTAGGATTTAACCTGCATTTTAATTAGATAAAGAAAATCATTATTTTAAGAACTGTGTCGGGTGATTATTTTTTAGAAAATGTTTATTGAGTAAATTAAGAGTTAAGCGTTTCATCACATTTCCATAACAACTAAATGATCTAATTCGACCTCCGGATGGAGGAACTGTTCGGGTAGTTCAGTAGATGTGGTTTTCCTCTATCCAAGTAAAGGACTGTAGTTTGGGATTTGAGATCCCTCTGTAGGCACGGATAGTTTGAGAGAATGAATGTTGGTGTTATGGGCCCCACCAGCGTGTGATGTGTGTATGTGTGTGTAACTGAGAAAATCATTCCGTCCGTGGAAGCAGAGGGAGATTTTGTGTTCAGAACTGCACCAGTATTTCTGGTAGCAAAGGGTGGTTTCGATTCATCGACCGCTGGGTTATGGGCCCAGCACGCTTCCGCTACGCCACTCTGCTACATTATTGTAGAAATACTGGTGCAGTTCTGAACACAAAATCTCCCTCTGCTTCCACGGACGGAATGATTTTCTCAGTTACACACACATACACACATCACACGCTGGTGGGGCCCATAACACCAACATTCATTCTCTCAAACTATCCGTGCCTACAGAGGGATCTCAAATCCCGAACTACAGTCCTTTACTTGGATAGAGGAAAACCACATCTACTGAATTACCCGAACAGTTCCTCCATCCGGAGGTCGAATTAGATCATTTAGTTGTTATGGAAATTTGATGAAACGCTTAACTCTTAATTTACTCAATAAACATTTTCAAAGAAATAATCACCCGACACAGTTCTTAAAATAATGATTTTCTTTATCTAATTAAAATGCAGGTTAAATCCTAATAATGCAATATTATCTTTGTCATATTTACCTATTCTGGCTAATTGTCGTTCTCTAAGTCAGAACTGGTCCTCAGAAAATTCATCAGTGTCCTAAAGTCCCGTCCTCTTCTGTCAGCATAAAGATCTCTAGCGAAGAGCAGCATGGAGTGTCGCATAGAGTAGCATCGATCAGCTAAGGGTCTCGGCAGTCAGGGTCTCAGCTTAGCTTATCCCTCTCTGGACTACTAATATTTATACTGAAATTTACATATAACAGTTACATTTTCTTTATTCCCAGACTGTGGATTGGCTGATTTCAAACTCGCCTTAATACATTTAAGAAACATTCTCCAAAATTCACATGGGGACGAATGTCATCTTTTGGTATATGGGAAAGGATGTTCTCAGGTCACGAAGTATCAGTCTATTGCAAATAGGTAGTTCATGTATCCACATTGGCAACAATCGCTCCACGTTCAGGGACATTGGCACCTCGCCCAGGGTAGTCTTCATGGGCCTGGTCTGTCGGTTCATGGAAAGGCCACAAACGAAGTCAGTGCAGGCGCCTTTCTCCATTATTCAATTTATGAAGTCATGTACTTTAGTTAGGATTCAGTCGGCGGCCATCTTTAGGTAGGCCAGGATGGTCTACTTTAAGTAAAGAAACACAAAATCGTAATTAATACATGGAAATGATTAAAACAATGTTATTCCCTTGCTAATACCCTTATGTGTATGCATTTACCTAGCCATATGCAACATTTAAAGCCGTTAATGCTGGTTTATTTAAGCGCAAATCACATTAACACTGCCAAACAAAACTTATTGCTTTTAATATGCTTAAAAACTTAGTTCACTTATTATTTTAGTCATGCAGATGCTTTCCCACGTATATTCTCTTAGTTAATAAGGTTGATTAATATTATCACAGCACTCTGTTAGTCATTAGAATTAGTTTTTTAGTCCTTTTAATATAAACTTATATAAATGGATTGGGTATATAAAAACAAAACATTTTACCCGCTCCATCAATGTAACTCCAGCACTACGGTGCACCTGTGTGTGTTGGCTCTAGAACTACTTACCCTGTAAGTGACTTGCTTGTAGACTCTCCCGAAGTATCCTAAAACTTTAAAATGTAAGTCTATTGGGATCCGCAGCTGTGTTCAAACACTGCATGCGTCTCCCGTGGGTCCTTCACTTACCTGCCTTGGGTGGATTAGTGAGGCCCAGAGCTTCTACAGGCCCTAGGCCTTGTCCCCTCGCAAGTCGATATTCTTATACCTCTTTTTTAGTATATAGTCTGGTACGCCCCTAGGGCCCCAGCCATATAAGTGCTTAACTTGTTGTGAACTGTTGATTTTTGTATATGTTCCTGACTTCTAATCTCATAAAGAGATTAGTAGAGTGTGTTAGAAATAAATACATATATATTTCATATATATGAATACCTGTGTGGTGTCCTTTCATTGGGTAATTCAAGAGATTATAAGGTAAAACAAGCTGCTTTACATTCCTCCAGAGACTTAGCCTGAAGGCTGCTCTCCACAGCTACCACTAGGATAGCTTTCTTTAAAAGGTTGTCTTAAACCTATCTACCATAAGAGTCGAATTGGACTGGTGCAAGGTGGCCACTTTAACTAGTGACCATCATATGCCAGGCCAACTTCTCACATAAACCAAAGATGATTTTCTTTTCTCTTTTTTAAATTTTTTTACAGCATAATTATTCTACATGTTTATACAAAGCAATACACAAAGATAGGTACATATCTATAGTGAAAATAAATGCTTATATACAGAGGGATAGGCTGTAAATTTCTGTTTGTGTATGGTGCTTAGGTGGGGAAGAGCCAATTCTTGAGTAGTTTCCTGGAAATAAGGTGGTTGTTGGTGGAGCTTATGTTGGGGGGTAGAGAGTAACCCTGGGCGTAGTTCGCGAAGTAGCACTTCGCGAAGCTACGCAAAGTGCAGTTCGCACTACGCGAGCTACGCGTAGCACTTCGCAAACTGCGTAGTACCTTGTTCGCACTGTGCCAGATGTCGTTTTCAATGATTGCACAGTACGGACAAGCAACCGGCACTGTTCAATCAATGAAAATGGCATCTTGCATAGTGCGAGCTGTAGTTTTCTGCTGCTCGAGTAGATTTTTACTCGAGCAGCAGCATTCTCAACGCGAACTGGTAGTTTCTCATCACAAGCGGTCGCGAGCATACGCGACCACTCGCAATGAGAAACCTGACCTCCTCGCGTTGGGAATCTCGCCGGGAGGTTTATTTTCCATGCTCGCGATCGCCAACTTGATGTTGCTGATCGCGAACAAGGAAAAAGTCTCGCCGGGATGTCATTTTGCTTGCTCGCGGTCGCCAACTTGACGTTGAAGACCGCGAGCAAGCAAAAAATGACCGCAGCACTACGCAACACTACGCTACGCGTGTTCGCACTGTGCTACGTGCAATTCGCATAGTGCGAAGTAGCGCGAACTTCGCAAACTACGCGAGCGTAGCGTAGTGCTTTGCCCAGGCTTAGTAAAGAGTTCCATAGTTTGGCTGCTTGAACAGAGAAGGATGAGCCAACCAAGGTTTTTTTCTTGTATCTTGGGATTTTGAGGTGAGATGCCCCTTTAGAGCATCGGTTTCTTTGTTGAATGTGTTTGGTGATTTTATTCCTGATGAAGAGCGGTCCCATTCCATGTATTGCTTTGTGGGTGATACAAAGTAGCTTGAACATGGATCTTCTGGCAACTGGTAACCAATGCAGGGTTATCAAGGCAGGTGAGTTGGGGTCTCGCAGTTTGATATGCAAGAGTAGTCTGTCAGCTGAGTTCTGAATCCGTTGTAGGATTTTCATGGTTGTTATTTGTTGCTTTGTCATTTTTTTGCGGAAGGCTTTAAATCTGTGAGTTGATTGAATGTGGATGTTGGAAGGATCATTTAAAGTGAGCAGCTATATTTAATTCCAGATTGAAAGTAGAGATGTCATTATGAATCAAAAGATAGCAGAAGACATTAATTATTATTATTGCATTGGATCAGAAGCCCATCTATCAATGGTGAAGTGTGTACAGTGACCCTGAGGCCTAGCTATCTATCAATGGTTCATGATCACCATTAACCTTGTTCATGTAGAGATGTTGATTATATGTTTCAATGTTAATGATTGTTTGCTTAAATGAAAGAAAGATGTAATGGGCAGGAGAGGGGGCTTAATGGACAAACCAGTCTATTTTGGAATGGGGAAACCTGGTTCAAGTCCCAGCATCAGCACAACACAGTTGTGACCCTGAGCAAATCAATTAACCTTCCCATGTGTGAAAAAGAAAAAAATATATGACATTTGGCAAAAACTCCTATCATATAAATAAAGCAATTGCCACACGTCTTAGTGAAAATACATTTGAAAGCAAATAACGTCTGTTACCAAAATGAACATTCATTTCAAAGGAGAAAAAGGTGTCTTTGAAGTGCATGTAGCATAGTGAACATAGCTTCAAATGGCAAAAGGTTCAACAAGGATAACAGGGGAAGACATTTTTTTAAAAAGTACCTCAATCACAGCAGGGTCAGTGGAAGAACAGCAATGAAGCTGAAGCAATTAGAACATGGTCCATGCTCCCTCAGGGATCCGCGCTATCCCCTACATTGTTTAATCTGTATGTGACACCACTGGCAAAATTAATAAAAGATCAAGGCTTAAAACTGGTATCGTGTGCTGACGACACCCAGCTGGTGGTGTCTCTCATACAGAATGTGGAATTCACAGCGGAGAGATTTAAAAACTGCCTCTCCAGTGTTATGAGCTGGATGAACACACATTTTTTAAAGCTCAACACAGAGAAAACTGAGGTGATTGAATTTGGCCAAAAATCTTCTATCTGGAATCACACATGATGGCCTCCAGAAGCAGGTATCTGTCCAGTTCCAGCACAAAAAGTAAAAAATCTAGGCTTCCTGATTGACAAAGATTTAACACTCATGTCTCAAGTCAATCAGGTCACCTCGGCTTGTTTCTTCACGATCAAGGTTCTTCGGAAAATATTGCCTTTCATTCCTTTTTCTTTAAGGAAAACAGTAGTAGGAGCCTTAGTTTTATCTCGTATTGATTATTGCAACGCATTGTACGCCGGAATCGGAGAAAGACAGCTCTCCAAACTCCAGTCGTTTCAGAATGCTGCTATAAGAGTACTGCTAGATCTTCCGAAACACCATCCGACATCACCTGGCATAAGGCTTCTTCACTGGCTCCCTGTACGTCGAAGGGTGCAGTTCAAGGCTCTATGCCTAGTACATAAAGCTGTAAATGGAGGAGGTGCAGATGATATGAAATCTCTTTTTCCTCGTTATGTACCGACACGTACATTAAGATCTGGCAGTCTAGGTTTGGTTTGCCTACCTAAGATCAAGAGGGCCCGATGGGGTGGCAAGGCTTTCTCATTTCAAGCGGCAAAATTATGGAATTCCTTACCTACAGAGCTACGACTAGGAACAAATAAGACTCTGTTCAGAAAGGCCTTAAAAACCTGGCTATTCACTAAATCCTAGACTGGCTGTGCTAATCTCCACCCTCATACAGCGCCAAGACGCCTCGGTAAAAGTGCGCGTAATAAATAATTCAGTCAGTCAGTCAGGTGAAAGAAGAGGAAGTGAAGCGGGAATACGCTGGTCAATTAGAAAGCAGAAAATGAGACTGACAATTAAGCCAACAAATGGTAAGCAATGGGAAGACTACAAGATCCTGTGAGTGTGAGGAACCTATAGCTCTTGACACCCCAAATGTACCTCAATCAGAATACCCACATTACGATGAATCAGAGATGGTGTTAAAACCCAAATTCATGAGGTAATGTGTCTCCAAGATAAGGCACTTCCAAACTCATCAAAATATCAGAATTATAGTCAATTATGTAAACGGCTCACTCAATAACTGAGTTCTAGATCAGTGAGTGGTACAGTTAAAGTGTGATATTACAAAATTCAATGGTAAGGCAATACAGAGTCAATGTCATGAAGGCTCTCAATAAATAGGGCAATAAAAAAGTCTGCAATATCAAAGCTAGTCTAAGTCCCAAGTAGGCAGCACAATCAGCAGCAAAACAAACAGCATCCCTAGTAGAATAGGAAATTCTCTGTCTTTTCTGTTTTTTGGTCTCCAAACATTTATAAAAAAAACTTGAGGTTGGCCAGAAACAGAGGTGGCGGTGCAACATTACAAAATGCTTGGTGGTGCCCCTGCCCCTTCTAGGTGCACAACCAGGGTGCAAAAATATAAACAAATATCACTCACAGGGCTTTTTAGGGGGCTTCTTGTCTGGACCACATATCTAAAGGAAATTGACTTTTTGGCTTGTTCATAATTTTGGCACCGTGTGCCAAATCTTCACGAAACTTTAAAAAAAAAGTATCAGTCACTTCAGCTCTTTCCTGGAAAGTTTTGGGGTGATCTGTCAAGCTGGGGCTGAGAAAAATGAGGGAGGCGGGTAAAGTGTGTTTTCCCCATAGAATTTTCCAAAGTAAAATTAGACACAGCTACATCCAAAATGGCTGCATAGATGTTCACCCAATTTGGCAAAAAGGTAGATCTTTACACAAAAAACATGTTTTTGGTTCATTTGGTGTAAAACTGTTCAGTCATTTTTGAGAAATTAGGTTGAAACTGTATGTATATTTCACGCCTCGGAGGATCCATGGATCTAAGTGATCAAAAGAAAAGATCTGATTAGTTGCTACCACATTACAAAGATGTGACAACTGCCATTTTAGGACTCAGAGACTCCACCCCCTGTCCTGTAAAAAGATTAGAAAGTTCATATTAGAAGAGTACCCTGGCTCCTGCACATGGTGGATGAGTACCAGAGGGACTCTGTCTGAGGCCAAAAATGCATTTTCTGAGTTTACCTAGGATTCACAGAGGATCTGGGGATCTGTGGTCCCATTTAAAAAAGAAAGTGGGCTACCGCTATTTTAAAATATAAGTCTCTGGGGTGAGCCAGGGCTAGGGGGTGGGCACTGACTTATGTTTTAGGGAGTGGGGTGTATAGCCACCATCCTTAAGCCTTCTGGAGGCCCCAGGGACTCCATCCCCAAGGGCTGATAGTTCAAGTTATGGGGTGGGGGCATGTGACCCTCCTCTCTGAGCCTTTAGAAGGGCTCAGGGATGCTACCCTATGAAGCCGGCTCACACCACGTCCACGAGCTGCAAGGGCCAGAGGGGCCTTGGGGCTTCCCCCGCGGCCCTAAAATGATAGCCAATTTTATTATTCACTGCAAGCATGGAGCACCTCATAATGCCCTGCAAGGGCTTTTGGTTTATAATATTGGATCCTGGTGGTGCCCCTAGAAGGGTCAAGGGCACCACCGAGCATTTATTTAATGTTATGTAAAGCTGCAGGGAGTGAAGCAGCCCCCAAGAACATTAAAAAAATACAATACAATAAGTCTCCTTAGTCATTGAATCAATGACCCCAGGGGAGCTTACAATATATTTTTTAAGCTCTCCGAGCTGGAGCTGTATTAACTTCAGCTGGAGTGCAGGGGCCCCTTGTGGATGGTTCTATGGCTACAGTTTGTGGCCAGAAAAATGTGACTCAAAGATATTTTTTAAGATTGCTTTGTTGAAAATATTTTGTGACAATAATTATTAAATATTGCAATGTGTGAATTTATAAAATATACATTTTATTATAGTAATTGGTAACTTTTTGACTAAGCCAATAGGCCTGCATTATATATATATATGTATGTGCTGACCTATATATATATATATATTTATATATATATATATATACATATAGATTTATATATAGATACAGATATATGTATGCAAAAAAGAAGCAGAGAACTCTGGGTAGTTCCCAAGTTTAGTGGGAAGAGCAGCTCCTATATAGATGACCCTACAACACCAGTGACACTATGAATTTGTTCACCTCAAATGTCTGCTTTTCTGTCAAAGTTTTTAAGCATAGGATTAAAGCAGTGTCATCCATGCCGATATAGAAAGGGACAAAGTATTTTGCCATTTCTACAGTAAAGTCATTAAGCATAGGATTAACAAAGTGCCATCCAACACCGAGATGTAAAATGATAAAAGCCTCTCACCACTCCAGACACATTATCACAGCTTGGGATAGGTAAAATAACACCCAAGCCAACCTGAAATAAATAAAAGCAACCCCTGACATGTGGTTTGCTATCATTATAGCTTTTCAGAGAGGTTTAGGTTCTTCCAGACACAAGAGCACACCCACTATAAGTCAAAACAGTAGACTTTCAGGCATAGACTGATGCATAAATTATGCAAAAAAGAAGCAGTGAACTCTGGGTAGTTTCCAAGTTTAGGTGAAGAGCAACCCCTGTATAGAGCACCCTACAACACCATTGACACTCTGAATTTGCTCACTTAAAATATCTGCTTTTCTATTAAAGTTTTTAAGCATAGGATTAGCATTATCCATGCCGAGCTGCAAAATGACAAAATCCTTTAACCACTCAAGGCACAGTATCACAGCTTGGGATTGGTAAAATAACACCCAAGCCAACCTGAAATGAATAAAAGCAATACATATATATATATTTTTTTTTTCTCCAAAATTTGCTTCTTACTGGAAACCCAGGCCCGTAGACAGTTGGTGCGTGATGCCGGCGAAGCCTCCGGCCGTATTAATCCCAACTTGTAAACAGATAAAACGCACTCTCAGGAGATAACGCCAAGATACAGTTTAATCGGTTACGCGTTTCGACAGCAAGGCTGTCTTGCTCACACAGTGTACAATAAAGTTTTGAAACCATAAGTAGCCTGGTAGTTGACATGAAAGAAGGCTACTTTCAGCGTAAATGCTGGTACATTATGTCAAACATGGCGGCCATATTGGAAGTGTAAAAGTACATATGGTCGTGATTATAATTTCTCTTTATAATTGTACTCAACGGTATGTATGTTTTGGATTTACAAGTTATTAGCGTAAAAAGAAATATAAAGATTACTACTCATCACAGATTTCAATATTCGAGTGCCGATATACACACGTTGTGTTGACCTGATCTGATTCATAGATATATACCTAATAGTGGTGGTATTTCGACATAAATTAAACCGATGATACAAATTTATGCACCTAATAGTGGTGTAATAAGTTGATACATATAATGTGAAGCACCATAGTGGTTAACCCTATTGAATTCAATATCAAATCATTTCAATTAGTATCTGTTTTCCATGTTCAGACCCAAGGTCGATATATTCTCTATTATTCTCTAAATTATATACATATCCAAAATTATAAAACGACCATAGTTACATTGAATCTCAGTTTGAATACATATCTAATAGATAATGTGTCAACATAGGTAAACAATTAGTGCAAATATATATATAGTATGTTGATACACTTGATTAATATACCATAGTGGTAATGAGTTCGTATCTGAGATCTTACTAGTCCGATGCACAACAAATGCAGTTGCATTACATCCAAGAGGTCTCAGTTTGACATGGTTTCAATATAACAAATGGTGGATGAAAATAAGTAAAAATAAAAGACATCTTAACTTACTAAAGTGTAGACCCAAAAGGGAAGAAAAGGGTAGGGACCCATATCGGAATAGCCATCCCAGGATACCGGGAATCCCTTCCTTTCTTCCTGTGATAAAAAATAAAAGAGAGAAAAAATACTTATGCAAATGATTAAAATTTTCTCTTAAAGTTCTATTATATATATATTACCTACTGGCGATAGCCAGTAGGTAGTTATAGTTAGGACCACGTTTCCATAGGAAAACCTCAACATTCTATTTTGAATAACTTTGGCGCCGGTCGACGAATCCTCGCGAATTTCTCAAAATAGGTGGGGCGCTACGCTCCGCTCCTACCCTGAAAGTCTCGGGGGGATTCGTCAAGCGGGGGCTGAGATAAAAGGGGGGTCCCAAAACGCGTTTTTCCCATGCATTTTTCCATAGGACCTTTAGAACGAGCTACAGCCCGAACGGCTGAACAGAATTACTCAAAATTTGGCAGAGAGGTAGTCCCTAGGTCAAGGAAGTGCCTTTTGTAGGTTTGGTGTAAATCTGTTCAGTAGATTCTGAGAAAATAGCCTTTAAATCAATATATATATCTGAGCCAGCTTACGGTACGCTTACCGTACGCTTACGGTAAGCGTACGGTGGCGTGCGCGAGCGCGATTCTGATTGGCTCTTAGATCTTAGTAAACATTCGAATCGGCCGAAACCAGGAAGCGGCGGCCGCCATTTTGTCTCTCGCACTGAGAGTGATTTTTAAAATATCAAGCCCAAAAACATGTAAAGGGGCTGTTTTGACAACTCCCTCCCACATAGTCATGTTGAGGGAGTCCCCAAACATCCCCCAAGTGCAAAAACGGTTTTATTTTTTTTTCGGCAATTTCGCGGGGTACGCTTACCGTACGCTTACCGTAAGCGTACGGTAAAAAAATAAAAATAAAAAAAACACTATCCACACTTACCCCACCCCCTGTGCTTTTGGTGGCCGAAGGCCACCAAAAGCACAGGGCTTATGTTAAGGGCAAAAAACACTATCCACACTTACCCCACCCCCTGTGCTTTTGGTGGCCGAAGGCCACCAAATGTACAGGGCTTATTATAAGGGAAAAAAACTTAGCATTTAAAAAACCGTACTAATTCACTGAAAAAACCATAGGTTTCACACACGTTATAGTTAGGAATTAGCATTTAAAAAACCTTGCAAATTCACTGAAAAAACCATAGGTTTCACACATGTTATAGTTAGCGGAAATTTTACTGATAAAAAACCAGTGAAATTCCCCCGTTATAGTTAGCGCAGGCAACTATAACTCACGCGACTGCAATCTTCTGCTGATGACATATGTGTCTTTATGAAAAAAATATATTTGTAATATATGTATAGCTAAAAATGTATGGAAGAAGACATGGGCAAATAAGTGTCTAAATACAGTATTAGCATCAGCAGAGGATTGCGGTCGCATGAGTTATAGTTGCCTGCGCTAACTATAACGGGGGAATTTCACTGGTTTTTTATCAGTAAAATTTCCGCTAACTATAACATGTGTGAAACCTATGGTTTTTTCAGTGAATATATATATATATATATAGTCTTAATAATAGAGACATTATTAAAATGGATAAAGAAATCAGAGAGGATTAATCATATTAGCCTAGAAGAGATGTTAGTCTTCATACAAATGGGTACTCAATTCTTCATCAAGATTATGACCCCCTGGGTGTTTAGTTTCAAGTTCCAGTATCCATCTTGATTCTTGTTTCCGCAATTTGAGCACTCTATTGCCTCCTCTAGCATTGTTATGTACCTGTTCTATGATGAAATAGTTAAGTAAAGAACTATTAGACAGGTGAAATTCCTGAAAATGCCGGGCTATGGGGTAATGGAAATCTTTTTTATTTATGGCACGTAGATGTTCTTGTATACGTCTTTTTGCATGAATGTAGTACTCCCCACATATCTAAGTTTGCATGGGCATTCTAAGACATATATGCTAAAAGGAGTGCTACAAGTGAGAAATTGATTGATGCGTTTTGGTCTGTCTTGGCCAGGTACACTGAATTCTTGTACCAAAACTTTATTGTACACTGTGTGAGCAAGACAGCCTTGCTGTCGAAACGCGTAACCGATTAAACTGTATCTTGGCGTTATCTCCTGAGAGTGCGTTTTATCTGTTTACAAGTTGGGATATATATATATATATATATATATATATATATATATGTATATATATATATATATATATATATATATATATATATATATATATATATATATATATCCAAGACAAATTTCTCCGCAGAAGGGGGCCCCCAACCCTGGCAGGGCGGCCGCAGAAATGCAGGGACGGAGCACCCTGCAACTTGCACCAACAACATGAAAAATCAGCCGAGGCCCGACTTTGGAGAAAAAAGTGCTTTAATAGTGCAGGGCGGCAATTGTAAATTACTTCCAGACGCGTTTCTGCTGTTCAATCAGCCTTAATCATTGGAGAGCAGTCCCTGGTCGATGCGTTTCGGGCCAACGCCCTTCTTACAGGACAGCTTTGTGGTAGAAAAGCAAGCTGAAGACACCAGTATAGTCTCTTACTACTTTTATTTGCTTTCAATTATGCTCAGGTGAGCGACAAGGTTGCACTCTGGGACTGATAGTCTATACACACCCATGTGGGCCGCTTCCTTTTAAAACCATTAAAACATTTTTTAAAGGAAAAACAATGTCCGTAAGAACATTCCCGCTGATTCAAGGGCCTCTCCTGTTCCGCACATCAGCTGCTTGAATAAGCAGCAGCTGACCGGCTCAGGTCTCACGGTGGTGCTGTTCCGTGGTCAGGCCGACCACATTCATGCTCAAAGTTCAAAGGTTGTCCCTCCATGGAACCTCACTTTCAGGAGGTAAGTGCTAGAAAGCAAAAGCAATCCTCACCGAAATAATCCTTTGCTTTCACTGTCGACGTGTTTCAGGCCAACACCTTTCTTCCAGGACAGCTTTGTGGTAGAAAAGCAACCAGAAGACACCAGTATAGTCACTTATTACTTTTATTTGCTTTCAATTATGCTCAGGTGAGCTACAAGGTTGCTCTCTGGGACTGGTAGTCCATACACACCCATGTGGGTCGCTTCCTTTTAAAACCATTAAAAAAAAAAACATTTCTTAAAGGAAAAGCAATGTCCATAGGAACGCACCAGCTGATTCAAGGAGCCGTCCTGTTCTGGACATCAGTTGCTTGAATAAGCTGCAGCGGACCTGCTCAGGGCTCACGGTGGTGCTGCTCCGTGGCCAGGCCGACCACATTTATGCTCAAAGTTCAAAGGTTGCCCCTCAATGGAACCTCACTCCCAGGAGGTAAGTGCTAGATGGCAAAAGCAATGCTCACAGACATAATCCTTTGCTTTCACTGTCGACGCGTTTCGGGCCAACGCCCTTCTTCCAGGACAGCTTTGTGGTAACTCTGAAAACCGAAGTCTGGTATTAACCATGTCTCGGACTTTTTCATCTCAGGGCTGCTGACAAATAGCTCATTCTGCATAAATTTGGCCCTCCTAAATGTCAAAAGAGGATTCTTCATTGCTGCCTTCCCAATGATTGGTTCTCTCTTCATAAGGTCACCTCTCTAAAAAAAAAAATCCTCGCCCCACCTCAATTTCTTTTCACAATTATTCTGCTAAATTGGCAAAGTTTAAATATGTATAAACATATTTAAACATTGCAGTTAAGCTCTGCTACCCCTTTTTAGGTCTAGCCTGGGCAGTGCATGTGCTGCTCTGCGAGGCATGCTGTACTGAGGTAGGGACTTGAAGATCCACCCACTCTCCGCCCACATTTTTCATTAACTTGTGTCATTGTCCACTGTAAACTGTGGCTATTCATTGGTCAAAAGACTTAGTACTTCTTCCTTAGTGTCACCTTGTCTCATTTTGTAACCTCCCATGGCGACACCCCCTGTTGCGTGTGTTGTTGCTCGGTAGGCTTTAATTACAGCCCCCTAGCACTATTTTCTCCAATAACATTGTCCTGCCTGCTGTTGCAGGCAGGACATGCTCTCTCCTAACGCTTTTTAAACATTTGTATAGCACACATTTGCAATGCAATAGGTCTATCATTTGCAAGAGTTTAAGCAATTGGCTTTGTAAATTACAATGCCTTTTATTTATCTGTTTTTAAAACAACACAGACTTAAAAGGCATTGTCATGTACAATGCCAATAGCTCAAACTCTAAATGTGAGACCTATTGCATTGCAAATGCTTGTTACACATACTCTCAGTCAGGATAAGAATGACAAAAATTGCTAGAGATGTCCCATTAGAAGGTGGCTTACTGCTGCTCATGTTTTTAACACTTAAAACTAAGCATGATGCCTTTCTTGGCCAGAAACTGGTGCCCCCTGAAATAACTTAAGGCCCCCCCGGTGGGCCTGCCCCCCAGTATGAAGACCTCTGGCATACAGTAGACCCTGTGACCATCCTTAACTGACTTGGGCCCTTCGGCTTCTCTTTATAGTTATTGAATAACAGCACTTCCCTTGATTTCAATTTACTTTATCTCTTGCTGTATCCAATATTGTCTGCTCATACCCTCTGGCAAGAAATCTTTTATTTAGTTCTGCCTGAATTTCATTCAAAGATGTTACTTCACTACAATTTTGTTTCATGTAAAGATTCTCCGCATAAGGGATACTGTTTTTGAGTTTTGGTGGATGGAAACTGCCTGCATGGAGGATTGAATTCCCCTCCGTTTGTTTTCTAAATGTTCTGGTGTGTATTTTGTTATCCTTTAGTTCCAAAAAATCAACCTCGGTCTTACTGATGTCACGACTGAAGGAAAGATTCAAGTCATTGCAGTTTAGTATATGAGGAAATTCTTTTGCGAAGTCTGGTGTGCCTCTCCATAGAATACAAATGTAATCAATTAAACGGGTCCATATGACCACGTTTTCTGACCATTGTTGGGCATACTCGACCATGAGCACTTGCTCCTCCCACCAGCCCATATGCAAATTCCCATAGCTGGGGGCGAAGCAGGTGCCCTCCTACTTGTACAATTGCCTCTCAAATAAGAAAACGTTGTTCTCCAGACACCATCTTATCATTTGAAGAAGCATCTGTGTATGTTTATATAAATGCATAGGTCTCATACCCAGGAAATGCTTATTTGCCTTTAGGCCCTCCTGATGTACAATGCTTGTATATAATCCAGTAACATCCAAAGTCATGGATACATATGACTCATTCCATTTTATATCATACATTTTTCGTGGGAACTCACTTGTGTCAAGCAGAAATGAGGGTAGGTATCTGACATGTTCGTTCTTGTAAAAAGTAATCAATATACTTAGATGTTGTTGAATAACCCCCCAGTAGCTGATATTATTGGCCTCCTCTATGGATTTTGGGCATGTACTTTTGGGACTAGATATAGGGTTGGAACTATGGGATGATCTATTTACCATATATCTATATTTATATAATGGCTGCTACATCGCTGTACTGAGGGGGAAATAAATGAAATTTTACCGCTGATTCTTTGTGGTCTACGCTCCTTTTGTCAAAGGGATTGAAGGAACTTAAGAGGAGTTTGGGTGATATATATATATATATATATATATATATATATATATATATATATATATATATATATATATATATATATATATATATATATATATATATATATATATATCCAACAAAACAGGTTACCCAAACGAAGTACAGGCACTCGCCAGTACTACACATCGACCCACTGGGCTTTTAATCTGTTTGTAAGCTGTGAGGAATGTCAGCGCACCCACTTGGGATTACAAGGCGGCACTACACATCCCAGAAGGCCATGAAAATGACCACGCCCACTGAGGCAGGTGTGCGAATAAAAAGTGTGCGCCACGAACGGTGCTTTCATTCCCCATCAAGAAATCACGCCGCTGAAGAAGGGATTCCATTTCCCGAAACGCGTCCTGGCGTTTGAACTTTGTTTTGTGTTTTCCTGGGCAGGATGCCTGCCAGCAAGCTGCCGAAAATAAAGAAACAGCTAATCTTCTAACTCCCTGTGGCTTCATTCAATTTGGGTTCCTGTTTGTTTGGATATTTAACGGCCTACCTGGGTCGTGAAAGGAAGCCCACCGCTGTGCGGGTCTGTTCGGAAACCACGCTGGTGTCTGAACTTTGGAAGGGAGACAAGTTGGCACTTTACAGGGAGTTGCCGGCCGTACGCTGCATTCGGCATCTACAAAGCACAACAGGCACCCGCCAGTACTACACATCGACCCACTGGGGTTTTAATCTGTTTGTAAGCTGTGAGGAATGTCAGCGCACCCACTTGGGATTACAAGGCGGCACTACACATCCCAGAAGGCCATGAAAATGACCACGCCCACTGAGGCAGGTGTGCGAATAAAAAGTGTGCGCCACGAACGGGGCTTTCATTCCCCATCAAGAAATCACGCCGCTGAAGAAGGGATTCCATTTCCCGAAACGCGTCCTGGCGTTTGAACTTTGTTTTGTGTTTTCCTGGGCAGGATGCCTGCCAGCAAGCTGCCGAAAATAAAGAAACAGCTAATCTTCTAACTCCCTGTGGCTTCATTCAATTTGGGTTCCTGTTTGTTTGGATATATATATATATATATATATATATATATATATATATATATATATATATATATATTATCTACTGGCGGTTGCCAGTAGATAGTTATAGCTAGGATCGTGTTTCCATAGGAAATCCACAACATTCTATTTAGAATAACTTTGGCGTCGATTGACGAATCCTCGCGACATTTTCAAAAAAGGTGGGGCGCTCCTGACAGACGAAGAAACTAAAATTCTATCATTAGGTTTCTCCTTTTGCAAACGCACGAACTTTAACTACACCCAAACACGTATTGACTTTTTTAAGTTTGTGAGGAGACTGAAGCTTAAAAAATTCTTTGATATGAAGATCACCAACACAAAGATGAATAAGAGTGTGATCAGTGAACATCCAGGTAATTTGGAAGTAGGAGATATGCAAGTGTTATTTGATTGCCATGAACTATTGAGGGAAGGGGTAGCGAGTGATGTGGTAGAACAGGTCAGTCAGACAAATGAGCCATTTTGTTTTGATGTATTTGATAGTTCAACCACGAATTTCAGGCCTAAATCTACCTTCACGCCCAACACTCCCAAGGATGCTTTAGACATGTTCTCTGACTTAGTGATTAAGGATCTAAAAGAAATATCAATCAATTCCAGTAAAGGTTTTTTGAAAACTGAAACGACTTTTGATAAAAAGTATCAATCGGTGATGACCAAAATCCAGAAGAGACAGGATATAGTGGTAAGGCAGGCTGACAAAGGGGGCAACCTTGTACTATGGTCATTGGATGCCTACAATGTTGAGGCCAATATGCAACTGAGAGACAAATCTTGTTATGCATTGGTGCCACAAAGTAATCTGGTGGAAGTAAAAATGAAGTATGAGAAAGACCTAGCCAGATGGCGAGGGATTGGGCTTATTAACCAATCAGAGTACTCCTTTTTGAAGGTAGATAAACCAGTTGTACCGATTTTATACTTGATACCCAAGATCCATAAGCAGAGGGAAAAACCGCCAGGGAGACCGATAATTTCCGCTATAGGGAGTCTTTTTGAACCCACATCAAGGTATTTAGACTCATTCCTACAAAACCATGTGAGAGCCCTACCGGCTTACATACAAGATTCCAGGGACTTTCTGATCAAATTGGAAGATGTGCAATGGCAGGATTCCTATATACTCATTACATTAGATGTCGTGAGCCTCTATACGAGTATTGCTCATGATGATGGGTTAAGAGCAATGAGACACTTCCTCAATTCGAGACCGATTAACCTCTACCAGCATACCAATATGTTGCTGGAGATGTGTAGGTTGTGTCTCAACAACAATCATTTTCTATTCGGAGGAGACACCTTCAAACAGTTGAAGGGCACGGCTATGGGCACTTGTTTCGCCCCCAGCTATGCTAATTTGCATATGGGCTGGTGGGAGGAACAGGTGCTCAAAGTTGAATACAGTAATGAATGGAGGGATCACATTGTCAAGTGGATCCGATTCATAGATGATTTATTCATCATATGGAACGGATCCAGAGAGTCAGCCCAACATTTTATTGATCGGATTAATGTAAACAACCTAAATCTAAAATTCACAGAACAAATAAGCAGAGAGAGTGTGACGTATCTCGATTTGGAAGTATATATCGCACAACAATCAATCCAAACATGTACGTATAGGAAAACTACCGCCGGCAATTCAATCTTGCACGCGGCTAGTTTCCATCCAACCAAACTGAAGATGAGTATCCCATATGCGGAGAACCTAAGAATGAAACGTAATTGTAGTGAAGTGAATGCCCTGAGTAAAGCGCAGGGGGCACTCACGCATAGGTTCTTACAAAGAGGGTACAGTTTGGAAACTTTAAATCAAGCAAAAGCTAAAGTAGATGGTTTGGATAGAGTTGCGTTACTAAAGCCTGATAAAAAGAAAATCGAAGAAAAAAAGAAACACACCCAGAGTGAAATCCGAATGATAACAGGTTTTAGTGCATACCAGACTCAGGTGAGAGATAGTCTGAGTAGACACTGGTACCTGGTCAAACAGGATCCGATCTTACAGGGGACAGTATCCAGAAGGCCCTTAATGACGTTTAATCGGGCCCAGTCCATGAGAGATGATTTATTTAAGACTAATGTGGAGACCAAAAAACGAGGTGGGTGGCTAAAAGTAAGTCCGGGCTTTTACAAGTGCTTCAAATGTAAAGCCTGTAAACACGGAAAGAATACACAACAGGTAGCCTCACCTCTTTTAAACAGCCCCTGGAAGCTGAGGAAACCCTTAAATTGTAAAAGTGAATTTGTTGTTTACATCCTTAAATGTTCTTGCCCTAAGATGTATGTGGGAAGTACCATACACATGGTTCATGTACGTATCCTACAACACCTTAGGGCAATTGGTAACAATGACAAAAATTATGTGGTAGCACGACACATGAATGAATTCCACAAAGGTAACACCAATGAACTGGTGTACTTTGCTATTGATCAGATCCCCGTGGACCAAAGAGGAGGAGATAGAGAAAGAAAATTACGGAAATTGGAGTCTAAATACATAATGATGTTTAACACGAAAAGCCCAAATGGTTTGAATGTTGAAGAAGATCTCCATGTACATCTGACTTAGTAGTATCCATCAAGAGAGATTGTAGTTCCTCTTTTTTAGTTTAAATTTTAAGGATTTTAAAACTGTCACAGGGTCACAGATGAATAGATCAATTCCATTGAATATGTCTTTTAAAAAACTAGCGGATGGTATAAGGAGGAATTTCTCTATATTTAGTAAAGACAAGAAAGATCATACCCAACACATGATTCGTAGACTGTTTTTAAGGTAGAGTACTGTAATGCATTTGCACTTTATTATAATTGCACTTTACTGGAATTGCGTTTTTGCACACAGTAGGCATTAGCACTTTACTTGAAATCATTATACACTAGTATCTTTTAACTAATTTTAATATTTATATTATTTATTGTTAAAGAAATCAGTCTGATGTGTTAAAGGGTATGTACCATGAAAGGATCATCCTATGATATTTCTTTCTGATTCTTGTTCTTAACAAGGTTATGAATATTGGATTGACAGAAAATAGTCACCACGCTGTACCCAATCAATACAACAATTGATGAACAACTGATGACAATCATGGGGCACTGGCCCAGGATTCGTGTATGAAGTTTTGAAAATTACCACTGTTCTCTTGTAATATATGATTGTAAATATATTATTGTGTAATGTTGTAAGGGCTTTTAGGCTAGAGAATCACCTACTCCCGGTATCCTCTATGAGATTAATTAGTTTTTTTAATATAATTGTAATAATTGTATATTTAAAATCCTTAAATGAAAATGAATTTTGGGATTGTTGATATATTGAGAGAGGAGGGAGTGTTGCACTATGCCAAGATGACCTACACTGTGTTAAGAAGCATTGTGTGAAAAGCCTTAACATTACGAGATAAATAGCGTGAGTCTGTTTTCAGTGGCTATTTTTAAAGAGATCATGTGACCCTGTGATTTGTATTTAAATGAAAGTGTTTCGTAATGTTGATTTGTGTGAGCAAGGCAGTTGTGCCGAAACGCGTTGCTTTAAAAGGAATAAACCCTAGCCGGATGGCTAAGTATATCTCCTGTGTCGGTGTCCGATTTTAAGAAGATCGGGTTTGGTTTTGATATATATATATATATATATCCAACAAAACAGGTTACCCAAACGAAGTACAGGCACTCGCCAGTACTACACATCGACCCACTGGGCTTTTAATCTGTTTGTAAGCTGTGAGGAATGTCAGCGCACCCACTTGGGATTACAAGGCGGCACTACACATCCCAGAAGGCCATGAAAATGACCACGCCCACTGAGGCAGGTGTGCGAATAAAAAGTGTGCGCCACGAACGGTGCTTTCATTCCCCATCAAGAAATCACGCCGCTGAAGAAGGGATTCCATTTCCCGAAACGCGTCCTGGCGTTTGAACTTTGTTTTGTGTTTTCCTGGGCAGGATGCCTGCCAGCAAGCTGCCGAAAATAAAGAAACAGCTAATCTTCTAACTCCCTGTGGCTTCATTCAATTTGGGTTCCTGTTTGTTTGGATATTTAACGGCCTACCTGGGTCGTGAAAGGAAGCCCACCGCTGTGCGGGTCTGTTCGGAAACCACGCTGGTGTCTGAACTTTGGAAGGGAGACAAGTTGGCACTTTACAGGGAGTTGCCGGCCGTACGCTGCATTCGGCATCTACAAAGCACAACAGGCACCCGCCAGTACTACACATCGACCCACTGGGGTTTTAATCTGTTTGTAAGCTGTGAGGAATGTCAGCGCACCCACTTGGGATTACAAGGCGGCACTACACATCCCAGAAGGCCATGAAAATGACCACGCCCACTGAGGCAGGTGTGCGAATAAAAAGTGTGCGCCACGAACGGGGCTTTCATTCCCCATCAAGAAATCACGCCGCTGAAGAAGGGATTCCATTTCCCGAAACGCGTCCTGGCGTTTGAACTTTGTTTTGTGTTTTCCTGGGCAGGATGCCTGCCAGCAAGCTGCCGAAAATAAAGAAACAGCTAATCTTCTAACTCCCTGTGGCTTCATTCAATTTGGGTTCCTGTTTGTTTGGATATATATATATATATATATATATATATATATATATATATATATATATATATATATATATATATTATCTACTGGCGGTTGCCAGTAGATAGTTATAGCTAGGATCGTGTTTCCATAGGAAATCCACAACATTCTATTTAGAATAACTTTGGCGTCGATTGACGAATCCTCGCGACATTTTCAAAAAAGGTGGGGCGCTCCGCTCCGCTCCTTCCCTGAAAGTCTCGGGGGGATTCGTCAAGCGGGGGCTGAGAAAAAGGGGGGGTCCCAAAACACGTTTTCCCCATGCATTTTTCCATAGGACCTTTAGTCCAAGCTACAGCCCGAACGGCTGAACAGAATTACTTGAAATTTGGCAGAGAGGTAGTCCTCAGGTCAGGGATGTGCCTTTTGCAGGTCTGGTGTAAATCTGTTCAGTATTTCCTGAGAAAATAGCATTTAAAAGCATATATATATCTGTAAGCGCGCACCGTGCGCGTATGGTAAAACTTACCGTACGCGCACGCTGCCGTGCGTGAGCGCGATTGTGATTGGTTGTTAGATCTTAGTAAACATTAAAATCGGTCGAAACAAGGAAGTGTCGGCCGCCATTTTGTCTCTCGCAGTCTGAGGGGGTGAAAAACAAAGGTGGAGAACGTGAAAAGGGGGCAGGGTGCAAAGTTCCTGACCCCCTAGCCTTTGTCAGGGGGTCCCAGAAGGACCCCCAAGGGCCAAAATTTCCTTTAATTTTTTTGCGAAAAATCGCGGAGTATGCGTAGCGTGCGCGTACGGTAGAAACGGAAAAATTCCGCGAACTGCGTAACGAGGGCGTGCGGTGCGCGAAGCGGACCGGGCGCCCACAGTGCGCGTACGGTACGCGCACGGTGAAAAACCTTAAAAAAAAATAAAACAATACATAACTTAGCATTTAAAAAACCGTACAAATTCACTGAAAACACCATAGGTTTCACACACGTTATAGTTAGGAATTAGCATTTAAAAAACCTTGCAAATTCACTTAAAAAACCATAGGTTTCACACATGTTATAGTTAGCTGGACATTTCACTCGTGAAAAACCATTGAAATTCCCCCGTTATAGTTAGTGCAGGCAACTATAACTCACGAGACCGCAATTCTCTGCTGATGACGTCAGATATTACATCACTGATGACATATGTGTCTTTCTGAAAAAAAAATATTTGTAATATATGTATAGCTAAAAATTAATGGAAGAAGACATGGGTAAATAAGTGTCTAAATACAGTGATGTAATATCTGACGTCATCAGCAGAGGATTGCGGTTGCGTGAGTTATAGTTGCCTGCACTAACTAGAACGGGGGAATTTCAATGGCTTTTCACAAGTGAAATGTCCAGCTAACTATAACATGTGTGAAACCTATGGTTTATTAAGTGAATATATATATATATATATATATATATATATATATATATATATATATATTACCTACTGGCGATAGCCAGTAGGTAGTTATAGTTAGGACCACGTTTCCATAGGAAAACCTCAACATTCTATTTTGAATAACTTTGGCGCCGGTCGACGAATCCTCGCAAATTTTTCAAAATAGGTGGGGCGCTACGCTCCGCTCCTACCCTGAAAGTCTCGGGGGGATCCGTCAAGCGGGGGCTGAGATAAAAGGGGGGTCCCAAAACGCGTTTTTCCCATGCATTTTTCCATAGGACCTTTAGAACGAGCTACAGCCCGAACGGCTGAACAGAATTACTCAAAATTTGGCAGAGAGGTAGTCCCTAGGTCAAGGAAGTGCCTTTTGTAGGTTTGGTGTAAATCTGTTCAGTAGATTCTGAGAAAATAGCCTTTAAATCAATATATATATCTGAGCCAGCTTACGGTACGCTTACCGTACGCTTACGGTAAGCGTACGGTGGCGTGCGCGAGCGCGATTCTGATTGGCTCTTAGATCTTAGTAAACATTCGAATCGGCCGAAACCAGGAAGCGGCGGCCGCCATTTTGTCTCTCGCACTGAGAGTGATTTTTAAAATATCAAGCCCAAAAACATGTAAAGGGGCTGTTTTGACAACTCCCTCCCACATAGTCATGTTGAGGGAGTCCCCAAACATCCCCCAAGTGCAAAAACGGTTTTATTTTTTTTTCGGCAATTTCGCGGGGTACGCTTACCGTACGCTTACCGTAAGCGTACGGTAAAAAAATAAAAATAAAAAAAACACTATCCACACTTACCCCACCCCCTGTGCTTTTGGTGGCCGAAGGCCACCAAATGTACAGGGCTTATGTTAAGGGCAAAAAACACTATCCACACTTACCCCACCCCCTGTGCTTTTGGTGGCCGAAGGCCACCAAATGTACAGGGCTTATTATAAGGGAAAAAAACTTAGCATTTAAAAAAACCGTACTAATTCACTGAAAAAACCATAGGTTTCACACACGTTATAGTTAGGAATTAGCGTTTAAAAAACCTTGCAAATTCACTGAAAAAACCATAGGTTTCACACATGTTATAGTTAGCGGAAATTTTACTGATAAAAAACCAGTGAAATTCCCCCGTTATAGTTAGCGCAGGCAACTATAACTCACGCGACTGCAATCTTCTGCTGATGACATATGTGTCTTTATGAAAAAAAAATATTTGTAATATATGTATAGCTAAAAATGTATGGAAGAAGACATGGGCAAATAAGTGTCTAAATACAGTATTAGCATCAGCAGAGGATTGCGGTCGCGTGAGTTATAGTTGCCTGCGCTAACTATAACGGGGGAATTTCACTGGTTTTTTATCAGTAAAATTTCCGCTAACTATAACATGTGTGAAACCTATGGTTTTTTCAGTGAATATATATATATATATATATATAATCTACTGGCGGTCGCCAGGAGATAGTTATAGTTACAACCTAGTTTCCATAGGAAATCCGCAACATTCTATTTGGAACAACTTTGGCGCCGGTTGACGAATCCTCGCAAAATTTTCAAAATAGGTGGAGCGCTCCGCTCCGCTCCTACCCTGAAAGTCTCGGGGTGATTCGTCAAGCGGGGGCCGAGGAAAAGGGGGGGTCCCAAAACGCGTTTTCCCCATGCATTTTTCCATAGGACCTTTAGTGGAAGGTACAGAATTACGTGAAATTTGGCAGAGAGGTAGCCATAAGGTCAAGGAAGTGCCTTTTGAAGGTCTCGTGTAAATCTGTTCAGTAGTCCTGAGAAAATAGCATATAAAAGCATATAAATATCTATACGCGTGCACCGTGCGCGCACCCTGCCGTGCGCGAGCGCAATTCTGATTGGTTGTTAGATGTCGGTAAACATTCGAATCGGTCGAAACCAGGAAGTGTCAGCCGCCATTTTGTCTCTCGCAGTCTGAGGGGGTGAAAAACAAAGGTGGAGAACGTGAAAAGGGGGCAGGGTGGACAGTTCCTGACCCCCTAGCCTTTGTCAGAGGGTCCCAGAAGGACCCCCAAGGGCAAAAAAAAGATTTTATTTTTTTCCGAAAAATCGCGGAGTGCGCGCACTGTGCGCGCAGGCTGAAAAAACACACGTAAAAATTTTTTTTTACATTTTTAACGGAAAATTAAGCGAGGTTCGCGCGCACGCTAAAAATCCCATAAAAAAAATAAAAAATACATACATAAATTAGCATTTAAAAAACCTTTGAAATTCACTGAAAAAACCATAGGTTTCACACACGTTATAGTTACGAATTAGCATTTAAAAAACCTTGCAAATTCACTTAAAAAACCATAGGTTTCACGCGTGTTATAGTTAGCTGGACATTTCACTCGTAAAAAACTCACGCGACCGCAATCCTCTGCTGATGACGTCAGATATTACATCACTGATGACATATGTGTCTTTCTGAAAAATAAATATTTGTAATATATGTATAGCTAAAGATTAATGGAAGAAGACATGGGTAAATAAGTGTCTAAATACAGTGATGTAATATCTGACGTCATCAGCAGAGGATTGCGGTTGCGTGAGTTATAGTTGCCTGCACTAACTATAACGGGGGAATTTCATTGGTTTTTTACGAGTGAAATGTCCAGCTAACTATAACACGTGTGAAACCTATGGTTTTTTAAGTGAATATATATATATATATATGATTTCCAAAGAACTTCACCATGCACAGGATGCAAGCAACAGGAACAGACCACTCCGTAGCTTTTTAGAAAATAAAGTGCTTTATTCTTCTGACAGCAGCATGACGCGTTTCGACCGGGGAACCCGGTCTTGATCACATGACATGCAAAAAAGATCGTAGAGTTTAAATAGTGTGTAGAATGCCGCCAAAACTGCTAAATTTTTTAAATACACATAGAAAACATACTATTGATCGAAAATGTCACAAAATTATCGCGCCATAATATGTACTGGAAAAACAGGGGAATAAAAATGTATTGGGCAAGTGCCCATAGACTGTCGGTAAAGAGAAGATTGTAAGAAAAAGCAGGACAGACCTGTGTTCTAGATTTAGTTAGCAGCTCAATGCATAAATAATAACTACACATAAAATTAGTAAATCAACAACCGAATAATAAATCATACTCAAAAGAAAATCTGTGAGCAAAAAACCACATAAAGTAGCAAACTAATACAATAAGTAATGAAAGAAAAAATTTAATATAAACAAAAAACTCTGAAAAAGAAAAAGAAAACAACACATCATAATAGAGAAAGTGTCCATAAAGCAATTTCCAAATCTAAAATGAATAAATTCATAAATATACACATTAATTTATGAAAAGACCATACAAGAAGCAGTCCTATCATGAAAATTAAGTAATAAACCTTCCCAAAGGAAAAAGGAAAAAACTGGACAAATATCTTACAGCTGCACATAATGTCTCCAGCAGAAGAGTTGAAAGAGTGGTGAGAATTCAAAATTCCAAATCCATTAACCCCCAGCTAAAATTCAAACCAACCACAAACACCCCATCAATATCGAGAATAAAACTGGTAAAACCACAAGATAAAACCAGCTAAAAACGACACAGAGAAAGTATAAAATAATTTAAATAAATCACAGCTAAATGGGGCAAAGGGGTGTGAAAACCAATATGACATCTAATAAATAGGACAAGAATATAGCAGCAATGATAAAGAAAATAACTAAGAATCATCATCATTTAAAAGATTCAATTAATCAGAGATGTACAGTACGGGGAAATCAATTCTCTACGTTTATAAAAAATTATGCAGGTCTTCCCCAGTGTTTAATCCATTTGGGATCTTAGTATCCAACAATAAAATATAATGGCTTTCCAATTGTCTTAGTCTTTTCTCTCTATCTCCACCTTTCTTCGTGAATGGGACAGCGTCAATAACAAAATAGCTAAGATCTTTCAAGTTATTTTGGTGAACTAATTTAAAATGACGCGCCACTGGATAGCTCGAATCAGAATTGACCATAGCTCTAAGATGTTGCAGGATACGATTAAAAACTTGAAGTTTGGTGCTGCCTATATAGCGAAGATGGCAAGAGCATTGAAGCACATAAACTGCATAATCAGTTTTGCAGGTAAAAAAACCTTCAATTTTATTAATATCTTGACTGAAGGCATCACTATATTCACAAGTATTCGCACCAAATTTGCATGCCCTCCACGAGCTACACTTAAAAAAACCTTTACGATTGGAAAGCCAATTAGTTGATTTACACTATTCAGGACTGGCTTTAACCAAAGCATCTCGCATAGAAGGAGCCCTTCTATAAGTAATGCTAGGAATTTCAGTAATAAGAGGAGCAAGAGTTATATCAGTTTTCAGGATGGGCCAATTAGATCTGAGAATATTACGTACTTTTTTCTCATAACAACTATAGGTAGTAATTAGTCGTATGGTCATATCTTCATTATTAGATGGCCCTAGAGATCGTGACACCAGTATTAGAAATCTGAGATAAATCATTTGTAATATTCCTCAATTTATCCATAGCTTTATGAAGAACTTCTTTAGTATAGCCACAAACCAAAAATCTCTGAAAGGATTCATCAAGACATTTCTTACGATCAATTTCATTGCTACAGATTCTATAAATTCTTAAAAATTCCCCATAGGGGATACTTCTAATAAGATGTTGGGGGTGAGAACTTGAAGCATGAAGAATAGAATTGCCTGCTGTGCTTTTTCTGTACAATCTGGTATGAATTTCATTATTAGCAACATAGACTTCAACATCTAAGAATTCCACTTTTTCATTGCTAATAATAGCGGTGAATTCTAAATTGAGATCATTATTGTTAATGTCAGCCACAAATATGTTGGCAGTTTCTCTAGATCCATTCCAGATAATGAACACGTCATCTATGTAACGCCACATATGAACAATGCCATTCTCTGGAGCCACTGAAGCGCAGCCAAGGACATGCTCCTCCCACCAGCCCACATGTAAACATGCGTAACTGGGGGAGAAGCATGCCCCCATAGCCACGCCCCGCAACTGCCGATAAACCTCGTTGTTAAAGAGGAAATAATTATTACAGAGGCAAAACTCAATCATTCGGACTAACATCTTACTATGTTCATGATGACTAATGTTTCTATCAGAAAGATAGTACTGAATAGCATGCAATCCATCTAGATGGTTAATGGACGTGTAAAGAGAGCAGATATCCATAACTATAAAATGATAATTGGGATTCCACAAAACATTGTTCAATTTAGACAAAAAATGACCGGTGTCTTTTATGTAAGTAGGGAGGGACTCCATGTAACTATGAAGGAAAAAATACACATATTTCGAAGTGGGCTCAAGTAACCCATTCTGTGCAGAGGTGATCGGACGCCCAGGTATAGGGGATACACCTTTATGAATTTTTGGTAAAAAATAAAGGGTAGGAGTAATAGGATGGTCTTTTTTCAAAAAGAGATACTCCTTTTTATTGATTAGGCCCTGTCCTTTCCATTCAGATAAATATCTGTGAATTACTTCTTTAACTCGATTAAGTTCAGGAAAGGAGGCCTTTCTATAGCACTGGGAGTCGTTCAGTTGTCTTTCTGATTCAATAATATACACATCCCGTGGCCATAAGACCACATTACCCCCTTTGTCTGCTTTATTCACAACAATGTCACCATGGTCATTAATCTTACGAATTAGCTTGGAGTATTGTATTTCAGTATAACTCCGCCGTTTACGATTTAAAGAAGTAGAGCGGTTTAGTTGTTTGAGATCATCAATCATGCGGTCGCTGAACACATCAATAGCGTCTCTGGGCATCATAGGGATAAAAGTGGAGCGGGGACAAAAGGGACTAGATCCCGCACCACTACTATAAATACCCATAGAGGTAAGTTCTTCCTGAGTGTTGGAAGAGATATTATCACCACTACTAGCGAGAGAATGTAAGGTTTTTAAGGTAGACACATCAGAACTAAGAATATTTTTGCTAGGAAGAGAGTCAGCGATAATATTACTAGCAACATTATTAATTTTATTCAACTTAAAATGTTTCATCAATTTCAATTTACGTATGAATTTAAAAACATCAATACGAGATTGTATATATTTGAAATTGTTCTTGGGACAATAAGACAAGCCCAAGGATAATAGTTGAATTTCAGCAGCGTTGAGGTCTAAATCAGTCAGATTGATAACAGTATTAGTCTCTTTGGTAGTTGCAATCTCTTTTAATTCGCTTGAAGATTCCCTCTCCCTCTTGCTTTCCTCATTGCAACGCCTCTGCCTCTTCCTCTGTTTCCGACTCTTATTGCGCTTGCGCCGTCTTTCATCTGTGGTGGGCCCCTCGGCCTCAAAGTATGCCGTCTGTCCTCTATTATAAACCCCAATTCTTCAGAGGGGGTAAAACCACTTAATACCGATTGGCACTCCACAACAGGACTATCATCAGATTCGACACTACTGATCAGCGAACTCAGGTCGGTATCAGAATTTGCAGGAGTATCAGCCTGTTGAACTTGAATAGTTGATGCTTTATTGCTCATGGCCTGGCGTTTCACAGATTCGAATTTTTTTGAAAAGGTAAAAATGCAACCATTTTCGTAATCAGCTTTGTCGCGTGCAAATTTAAAAACTTTACGCGTTTTAATTACTTGTTCATGTTTTTCCAGACGTTTTTTTATCTCCTCTCTCGTCTTGGTTATTAATTCTTGCTGATCACTAGCATCCAACTCTGTGTTCAAAACGTCAATTTGTTGAACAATATCAGATCTATCAATCTCAGCGTACTTAATGAGGATACAGACCATGTTCATTGATGCCTCTAGGTTATTGGAAGCCCATTCCTTCAGCATAAGAGGGTTGGGGTTCTCAAAAGATGTAGCAATGAGAACCCTTAACCCTCGTGGTACTCTCCCAACTTCCTTATACTTCTCCAAAGATTTCTTTTCCCACCACTTAGTCAATTCTGTGCGAAGTAACTTTTCACGTTTTTTTAATTTGGATGTTAAATCACTTTTCTCAGCTGTAACACTGCCGCCCTTCGTCACAGTGTTAACATCAGGTAAATTCGAAAATAGAGCGTCTGCTACTAATTCTCGATCTTTTAGCACGTCAGCTGCTGTTGCCATGACGGCAAATTTCAGAAGTAGTTATGCACTACAAACCAAGAGCGGTGATAAATAAAATACCAACAGCTCCAAAAATAATTAAAGTCACAATCTCCTCACCCGCTAGTGTCCATGGAATATAAAGAAGTAGCTGTAGCAGAAGCGGCTCACCTCGATCAAAACAAAAGAAGGGTCGTAGGTAACCTCCGTAACCTCACACTCCTCCGGTTAAGACCTTCTGATGACGTCGCGCTGAAACTACCAATCCGCTTTCCTTCCTGAATGCGGGGGGCTGGTCAAAGAATCCTTCCGGATCACTCAAAAATCGAAAACGATGTTGACTGCAAAAAACCAGCCGCTTTCCAAGGAGAGGGTCCGTATGAAGCGGAAACAGCCAAACCGCCGAAATTCAATGATTTCCAAAGTCCTTCACCATGCACAGGATGCAAGCAACAGGAACAGACCACTCCGTAGCTTTTTAGAAAATAAAGTTCTTTATTCTTCTGACAGCAGCATGACGCGTTTGGACCGGGGAACCCGGTCTTGATCACATGACATGCAAAAAAGATCGTAGAGTTTAAATAGCGTGTAGAATGCCGCCAAAACTGCTAAATTTTTTAAATAAACATAGAAAACATACTATTGATCGAAAATCTTTACAGGTCTGACCAGTTTTATGCTGAAAAAATATTATACGTATATATAATTTCATACATTCTAAAGTTAGATCGACAGGCAAAATAATTGATAAAAATTATTCAATTATTGATATACACCCCTGTAAACAGTAAAAGCGAAAAAGATAAAAAAGATACATATACAATATATAAAATATATGTCACAAAATTATCGCGCCATAATATGTACTGGAAAAACAGGGGAATAAAAATGTATTAAAAATGTGTATATATATATATATATTACCTACTGGCGGGCGCCAGCCGGTAGTTATGGTTAGGACCTAGTTTCCATAGGAAAAGCATTTTTTCTTATCCCAATAACTTTGGCGCCGGTTGATGAATCTTTGTGAAATTATCAAAAATAGTGGCCCACTCTGGTCCGCTTCTGTCTTGAAAGTTTCGGGGTGATTCGTCAAGCGGGGGCTAGCCCACCAGGTACCTCCAGTACGCGCCACACAGCTGGATTACAGAGAGGTGGTCTGAGACCACGCCCCTTTTTCCATCACTCTGCAGATGCGACTCGTGGTGCACCTCTGGTGGGGCGATGAGGTCCTCTTGTCCTGAGGACCTCAGGACACAAGTGAACTTCATCCTCCGGGCAGCAGTGCGCCAGGAGCCGCATTTGCAGAGTGGTGTAAAAAGGGGGCGTGGCCTCAGACCACCTCTCTGCAAACCAGCTGTGTGGCACTTACTGGAGGTACTGGGTGGGCTAGTTGGCCCCCAGGGACCCTCAGTATTCAAGGGGACTTAATCCCCCAAATTAGAACACATCAGGGGGTGCGTTTGTAGAGTGGTGGAGAAAGGGGGTGTGGCCTGTGTTCACCTATCAGCAATCCAACTGTGTGGGGCTTACTGGAGGAAAGAGGTAGGCTAGTTGGCCCCTAAAGGACCCCCAGCAGCGAAGGGGACTTCAATCCCCATCCAAGAGCACTCCAGGGAACGCGTTTGCAGAGTGGTGGGCAAAGAGGGCATGGTCTGCTATGAGAATTTAGCAATCCTGCTGTGTGGGACTTACAGGAAGTAATAGGAGGGGTAGTTGGCCCCCAAGGGTGTCCTTGGGGGCCAACTACCCCTCTTGTTACATCCAGTAAATCCAACACAGTGCGATTGCTAAGACGTCTTCGGAGGACATGCCCCCCTTTCTCCACCACTCTGCAAAGGCGCCTCCTGGCAGACTATGGGATGGGGGATTAAGTCCAATTTATTCCTGAGGAACTTTGGGTGCCAATAAGCCCTCCTAGTACCTCCTCTAAATCCTATGCAGTGGAATTCCTGAGCGCTGGTCGGAGGCCCAGCACCCTTTCTCCACCACTCTGCAAATGTGACTACTACTTAAAGAAGCATCTTTCTGCACCTCTGACATAGAGGTAGTTTTAATCCCCCTGCACTCTTATGTATTAGGGCCTTACAGAGGAGGTCATGCTAATCACAGGGGGACCCCAACCCATAGTGTACCCTAGTGTATGTAGGTGTTTTCACTGTATTCTACGTGTCTTTTATCATAGCACTGGCTCTGGGCCTGGTTAGTCAGAGTCAGCTACCACCAGTACCAGTCAGCAAAAAGTTGAGGGGCACAGGATGACTTTGAAACAAGGCCTCTTTCTGCACCTCTGTTCGTTCTTTCTGCATATCTCTGCTTCTTTCTGCACCTTTCTTTGGCTTTATGGACTCCTGTTGCCTCTTTCTGCATTTCTATTGCTTATTTCTGCGTCATTCTTCCTCTTTCTGCACATGTCCTACCTCTGTAGGCATAGTTAGAAATTAGCATTTAAAAAACCTTTGAAATTCACTGAAAAAAACCATAGGTTGCAGGGACGTTATAGTTAGAAATTAGCATTTAAAAAACCTTTGAAATTAACTGAAAAACCCATAGGTTTAAGGGACGTTATAGTTAGAATTTAGCATTTAAAAAACCTTTGAAATTCACTGAAAAAACCACAGGCCTCAGGGACGTTATAGTTAGAAATTAGCATTGAAAAAACTCCTTTGAAATTCACTGAAAAAAACATAGGTTTCAGGGACATTATAGTTAGAAATTAGCATTTTAAAACTTTTGAAATTTCACTAAAAAAACACAGGTTTCAGGGACGTTATAGTTAGTTGGATATTTCACTCATACAAAACCAGAGAAATTTGGCCAGTATAGTTAGATCAGCTAACTATAACTGGCGCCCCTGCAATTCACTGCTGATGATGTCATATATTACATCATTCATGACATGGTCAGTGACATCATTGATGACATCTCAAATGACATCACTGATGACATCGCTGATTACATCATCCACATGAAAATCGGATGCACCTCCTCACACCCTAATATAACCTTTGATACACCCACTCTAAAATACAGACTACCATTTTCGGAACCATAGACACACCAATTCCAGTTACTACATACTGTAAGAAATTGGCTCTATATATACTGCACCAATGTGAGGTATAGTGTGTATAGAGTCCAAGAGTCTCCAGAGGTTTGTCAGAGGTTAAAGTTAGATAGAACCTTATTTTCTAAAGTAGTAGCTTGGTCGAGCAGTAAGGCGGTATCAGAGGACAGTGTAAAGCATTTGGTGTACACACTCAGTCACCAAATGCTCTCACACACTCAAGAACTGAACTCTAGGCCAATTGGTTGTATACAAAAATATACTGCTGTTTTATTTTACAACCACAGGTTTGCATAAAATACTTTCTCAAAATAAGATGTTGTTGTTGAATACTTTCAATGAACAAAATAGACTTTGAATGCAATAAGGTACAGGGGTTGCAATAGGCAACACAATACTTTGTATATCTTTAACATTGAGCTCAATGGGATTTTTAAGTAAACTGCAATAGAATTACTTTACAAACGTTTTTCTCACTCAGGGCTGGATCCTGGATTCAGCTCTGGTGCATTTCCTGTAAACAGTTGAAAGAAATTATTTTTGTTAAACAGGCGATTTTTAAGGAATATTTGTATGTTGCAAAAATCGACACTTAGAAGAATTTCTGGTAAAAACCAGGCAATGGTATCCTATGGAGGAAAATCAAGTTATCGTAAAATCACAGTTGTAATGACTGTTTCTGGTCAGTGCTGGGCACCTAAGTCCAGCACTGGGATCTTCCCTGAGAACAGGTGAGTAATTTTGTTTTCTTTAATCGGATGATTTTTAGTGAATATTTCAAAGTTTCAAAACTCAACACTTAGAAGAATTTCCAAGTGAAAACCAGTCAATGTTACCCTATGGTGAAAATGTAAGTTATCGGCTTTCAGGTAAGTACTCGGCTGGCAGAGTTAAGGTTCTGGGACAAGACTCAGGGGTCTCCCAGGTTCAGGATTGTACTGTTGTTACACCCTCAGCGACACAGGGGTGGCCGGGTGTAGAGAGAGTAGACCCAATGTTAGCCTATGGCGGGCAGGGGGCCTTTGGTTGGTGGCTGCTAACAGGCAGGTCACACGGCTGTGGGAGCAAAGCTCCTGGTCACTTACTCAGGGCAAGTGGGGAAGTCGAACAGGGTAGTTGGTGCACCCTCAGCGGCACTGGGGCAGCGGGTGCAGTGGGCTTTTGGGTCGTCGGGCGCCCAATGGATTTCAATGGGAAAGCTGGGAGACGAACAAAGGCTGCAAACTCGGGGACGGTGATTCTTCAGGTGCAGCCACCACCAGGCAACTATAACTCACGCGACCGCAATCCTCTGCTGATGACGTCAGATATTACATCACTGTATTTAGACACCTATTTACCCATGTCTTCTTCCATTAATCTTTAGCTATACATATATTACAAATATTTATTTTTCAGAAAGACACATATGTAATCAGTGATGTAATATCTGACGTCATCAGCAGAGGATTGCGGTCGCGTGAGTTATAGTTGCCTGCACTAACTATAACGGGGGAATTTCATTGTTTTTTTACGAGGGAAATGTCCAGCTAACTATAACGTGTGTGAAACCTATGGTTTTTTAAGTGAATTTGCAAGGTTTTTTAAATGCTAATTCCTAACTATAACGTGTGTGAAACCTATGGTTTTTTAAGTGAATTTGTACGGTTTTTTAAATGCTAAGTTATGTATTTATTAATATTTTTTTTTTCATGTTTTTCCCCGTGCGCGCACGGTGCGCTTCGCGCTCCGTACACGCGCTGTGGGCACTCGGTGCGCTTAGCGCACCGAGCGCCCGTGAAGCGTTGTGCGTGCCGTGCGCGCACCGTGCGCGCTCCGGCGCGCACCCCGCGCATTTTCGACAAAAAAATAAATGTTTTTTTCACCCTTGGGGGTCCTTCAGTGACCCCCTGACAAAGGCTAGGGGGTCAGGAACTGTCCACCCTGCCCCCTTTTCACGTTCTCCACCTTTGTTTTTCACTGCCTCAGACTGCGAGAGACAAAATGGCGGCCGCCACTTCCTGATTTTGACGGATTCGAATGTTTACTGACATCTAACAACCAATCAGAATTGCGCTCGCGCACGGCAGGGTGCGCGCACAGTGCGCGCACGGTGCGCGCGTATAGATATTGATATGGTTTTAAATGCTATTTTAACAGGAAATACTGAACAGATTTACACGAGACCTTCAAAAGGCACTTCCTTGACCTTATGGCTACCTCTCTGCCAAATTTCACGTAATTCTGTTCAGCCGTTCGGGCTCTACCTTCGACTAAAGGTCCTACGGAAAAATGCATGGGGAAAACGCGTTTTGGAACCCCCCTTTTTTCTCGGCCCCCGCTTGACTAATCACCCCGAGACTTTCAGGGTAGGAGCGGAGCGGAGCGCCCCACCTATTTTGAAAAATTTGCGAGGATTCGTCAACCGGCGCCAAGTTATTCAAAATAGAATTTTCTGATTTCCTATGGAAACACGGTCCTAACTATAACTATCTACTGGCGACCGCCAGTAGATAATATATATATATATATATATATATATATATATATATATATATATATATATATATATATATATATATATATATATATATATATATATATATATATATATATATATTACCTACTGGCGGTTGCCAGTAGGTAGTTATAGTTAGGACCCTCTTACCATAGGAAATCCGCAACATTCTATTTTGAATAACTTTGGCGCCGGTCGACGAATCCTCGCCAAATTTTCAAAATAGGTGGGGCGCTGCGCTCCGCTCCTACCCTGAAAGTCTCGGGGGGATTCGTCAAGCGGGGGCTGAGATAAAAGGGGGGTCCCAAAACGCGTTTTTCCCATGCATTTTTCCATAGGACCTTTAGACACAGCTACAGCCCGAACGGCTGAACAGAGTTAAATGAAATTTGGCAGAGAGGTAGTCCTCAGGTCAAGGAAGTGCCTTTTGTAGGTTTGGTGTAAATCTGTTCAGTAGATTCTGAGAAAATAGCCTTTAAATCAATATATATATCTGAGCCAGCTTACGGTGCGCTTACGGTGCGCTTACCGTACGCGTACGGTGACGTGCGCGAGCGCGATTCTGATTGGCTGATAGATCTTAGTAAACATTCGAATCGGTCGAAACCAGGAAGCGGCGGCCGCCATTTCGTGTGTTTCAGTCAGAAAAAAAAAGGGAGATAACTTGAAAAGGGGGCAAGGAAGAGAGTTACAGACCCCCTAACATTTGAAAGGGGGTCAAAGAAGGACAGAAAAGTACAAAAATTTTTTTATTAATTTGTAAAAAAATCGCGGGGTACGCGTACGGTAAGCTAACCGTACGCGTACGGTAGAAAAAAAAATTAAAAATGAAATGAAATGCAGATTTAAGTGTTTAGATATTAGGGGGCTCTAAAAAGAGCCGTTGTGTTTATGAAGTGATTTTTTAGTGGTACCTACAAGTAAGTACCGATGCAGAGTCTAAGGTTCAAGAGGAAGACTCTGTTCCCTTCATCATTGAAGTGCACACCATCTCCTCTATAAATGTCTTGCATGTCGTAACGCAAGTTGTTGTGGTAAATGGAACCCATACCATAGTCTCGGAGGAAAGCAGAAACAGATTTGTTGACGTGCTTTCTTGCTTTGTCAATCTGTGGACAGAAATGATTGGACCAGTTCCATTTTTGCCTTTGGCATATGTTAGAAAACACAAAGGCAGTTTTAGGGAAAAGTGAAAACAGTTGTGCAAAGGTCTCCTTCATAAGCATTTCCAGACCTACCCCAGTCAAAGTGCCTAGGTCATTGCCACCACAGTGCACTATTATGAGGTCAGGGTGTTGGATTTGCATGAAGGATTTCACCAATGGCATCAATTGGTGCCACTTTAACCCTCTCTGACCAATCCATTTAATGTCTACATTTGGCAAAGCAAGGTCTCTCACCATACCTGTTTTCTCTGCATACTTTTCACTCCAGAAGACATAGCTGTGCCCTACAATCCACACTGGGAACATCTTCAAAGGATAACTGGATGCACTCAGGAGGTGTAATTCAGTAGAATGGTAAAAAGAAATGAAAGACAGTTTGGAAATGGAGGCATACATATATATTTTTTTTTTAAACTGATTGGCTGTTTCATACCATTCTACAATAAAAACTAGGCTGTATGTGTAAATTTATAGAAGCATGTTTTGTATTGGTACAGAAAAATGTGTTACCAAAGAACAGTACTATGGATTTGCTGTTAGGTTTGAAAAGTCAAGCACTCCTGCTCTTTGGAAATGAAACATTGTTTGGTGCACTTCTGACCTAACTCTGCACAGCAGTGTTTCAAGAGCTGTTGCTATGGTAGCAGGCAGAAGTCAAGTTGGGGGAAGGGTACTAGGCAGAAGTCAAGTTGGGGGAAGGGTACTTTTGGAAAAGGGTTGGTTTTCAACCAATAGAAATGTGTGATTACATTTGAAAAAAAGGGGGAAGCACTGAGATTTGAAACTTACATGTATATGTGTGGAAAAAGAGAGGGAAACTTTGCCATTATCTGGTTCTGCTGAGAGGAGAGAGGTGTACAGAACAGAGATCCTGGCTCTGATAATCTGCTGTTTGAGTGCCACATTTCTTTCACAACTAACTAATTTTAAAGGTGAGTTTAGAGTTTGAGAGGGGATGTATATGGTAAATTAAGAAATGAATAATAGAATTGGAATTCCTTTTGTTGAAGTTGTGTTTATCATTTTCTGTTTTGGGAGAAATTTAAATGTGAGGAACTTGTAAAATAATATGGACTATGTTTTCATGATAAATTAAGGTGTACTGGTATAAATAAGGAATACTTTAAGGGTTTGAGGTTGCACTCAGTAATGCAAATACATTCAGCATCAGTAAGGCTGGTTGCCCTTGCTGGAGTGTAGTCAGTCACCCAGGCTACACATGTTGTTGGTCTCAGAAAGCTGTTTGGTATTGCTCTGGTGATTTTACATTTGCATTAGATGGAAAGGGGGAGGTATTTTTTTCTGCAGAAGCAGACTCTTAGCACACAGCCAGCTGCATATCATGTGGAATCATGCATAGTATTCACAACCGAGTGGGGTTTGAGGTTTCAGGCAGTAATGCAAATACATTCAGCATCACTAAGGCTGGTTGCCCTTGCTGGAGTGTAGTCAGTCACCCAGGTTACACATGTTGCTGGTCTGAAAATGTTGTTTGGACATGTGCTTTTTTAAGAATCTGAAAAGTGGATTCATAATGTGTCAGACTGTAAAAGTACTTATCACTTGCCAAAAAAAAGAGTAGTAAGTGTGCTTTGAAATTGGCAAAGAAATTTTGTTTTTTGACTAATATGAAAACATGACTCTGTGTGCAAAGAGGAATTACAGGCAGAGATTTATTGCGTATTGCTCTGGTGATTTTACATTTGCATTAGTAGGAAAGGGGGAGCTATTTTTTTATGCAGAAGCAGACTCTTAGCACACAGCCAGCTGCTTATCCTGTGGAATCATGCACAGTATTCACAACCGAGTGGGGTTTGAGATTGCAGTCAGTAATGCAAATACATTCAGCATCACTAAGGCTGGTTGCCCTTGCTGGAGTGTAGTCAGTCACCCAGGTTACACATGTTGCTGGTCTGAAAAAGCAGTTTGGACATGTGCTTTTTTAAGAATCTGAAAAGTGGATTTAAAATGTGTCAGACTGTAAAAGTATTTATCACTTGCCAAAAAAAAGAGTAGTAAGTGTGGTTTCAAATTGGCAAAGAAATTACGTTTTCAGACTAATATGAAAACATGACTCTGTGTGCAAAGAGGAATTACAGGCAGAGATTTATTGCGTTATGCTCTGGTGATTTAACATTTGCATTAGATGTTAAGGGGGAGCTATTTTTTTATGCAGAAGCAGACTTTTAGCACACACCCAGCTGCTTATCCTGTGGAATCATGCACAGTATTCACAACCGAGTGGGGTTTGAGGTTGCACTTAGTAATGCAAATACATTCAGCATCACTAATGCTGGTTGCCCTTGCTGGAGTGTAGTCAGTCACCCAGGTTACACATGTTGCTGGTCTCAGAAAGCTGTTTGGTATTGCTCTGGTGATTTTACATTTGCATTAGATGGAAAGGGGGTGTTATTTTTTTATGCAGAAGCAGACTCTTAGCACACAACCAGCTGCTTATCCTATGGAATCATGCACAGTATTCACAACCGAGTGGAGTTTGAGGTTGCAGTCAGTAATGCAAATACATTCAGCTTCACTAAGGCTGGTTGCCCTTGCTGGAGTGTACTCAGTCACCCAGGTTACACATGTTGCTGGTCTGAAAATGTTGTTTGGACATGTGCTTTTTTAAAAATCTAAAAAGTGGATTCATAATGTGTCAGACTGTAAAAGTACTTATCACTTGCCAAAAAAAAGAGTAGTAAGTGTGGTTTCAAATTGGCAAAGAAATTACGGTTTCAGACTAATATGAAAACATGACTCTGTGTGCAAAGAGGAATTACAGGCAGAGATCTATTGCGTTATGCTCTGGTGATTTAACATTTGCATTAGATGTTAAGGGGGAGCTATTTTTTTATGCAGAAGCAGACTTTTAGCACACACCCAGCTGCTTATCCTGTGGAATCATGCACAGTATTCACAACCGAGTGGGGTTTGAGGTTGCACTTAGTAATGCAAATACATTGAGCATCAGTAAGGCTGGTTGCCCTTGCTGGAGTGTAGTCAGTCACCCAGGTTACACATGTTGCTGGTCTCAGAAATCTGTTTGGTATTGCTCTGGTGATTTTACATTTGCATTAGATGGAAAGGGGGAGCTATTTTTTTATGCAGAAGCAGACTCTTAGCACACACCCAGCTGCTTATCCTGTGGAATCATGCACAGTATTCACAACCGAGTGGGGTTTGAGGTTGCACTTAGTAATGCAAATACATTCAGCATCACTAATGCTGGTTGCCCTTGCTGGAGTGTAGTCAGTCACCCAGGTTACACATGTTGCTGGTCTCAGAAAGCTGTTTGGTATTGCTCTGGTGATTTTACATTTGCATTAGATGGAAAGGGGGTGTTATTTTTTTATGCAGAAGCAGACTTTTAGCACACACCCAGCTGCTTATCCTGTGGAATTATGCACAGTATTCACAACTGAGTGGGGTTTGAGGTTGCACTTAATAATGCAAATAAAAACATGTAAAATAATATGGACTATGTTTTCACCATAAATTAAGGTGTAGTGGTATAAATGAGGAATACCATTAGGGTTTGAGGTTGCAGTCAGTAATGCAAATACATTGAGCATCAGTAAGGCTGGTTGCCCTTGCTGGAGTGTAGTCAGTCACCCAGGTTACACATGTTGCTGGTCTCAGAAATCTGTTTGGTATTGCTCTGGTGATTTTACATTTGCATTAGATGGAAAGGGGGAGCTATTTTTTTATGCAGAAGCAGACTCTTAGCACACACCCAGCTGCTTATCCTGTGGAATCATGCACAGTATCCACAACCGAGTTGGGTTTGAGGTTGCAGTCAGTAATGCAAATACATTCAGCATCACTAAGGCTGGTTGCCCTTGCTGGAGTGTAGTCAGTCACCCAGGTTACACATGGTGCTGGTCTCAAAAAGCAGTTTGGACATGTGCTTTTATCAGAATCTGAAAAGTGGATTCAAAATGTGTCAGACTGTAAAAGTACTTATTACTTGCCAAAAAAGTAGTAGAATGTGTGCTTTCCAATTGGCAAAGAAATTTCGTTTTCTGCCTAATTTCAAAGCATGACTCTGTGTGCACACAGGATTTGTTTTTAGATATTTAATTTGTGAATGTGTTATTGTGATTTTCACTTCTAGGAAAGGGGTACTTAGTATTTTAAGATTTGAAAAGATCATAAAAAATGTAGTAATAAATTTAAATATAAAAAAGGAATTTTTTAAAAGTTTTTTTCAGGTAGTGCTGAAGAGCAGTGAACAAAATTTAAGATGCCTACAAAATCCAGAGTAACGAAAAACCACAAAAAAACTATATTTGAAGACAACTGGAGGACCTAAGTTAGTTGGAGATGCTCATGTTGGGAAAAAGAGAAAGTCTTCTGGTAAGCAGACAAAAGATTTTTTAAAGAACATCTTCAAAAAAAGGAAAAATGTACAAAATGTCTGTACTGGAAAGAATGTTTTCAATAGAAAAGAACAGGAAAAAATTGAGAATTTAGTTAATGCAAATATACCTTCTGCAATAACAAAGATTAACTTAAACAGAAAAACAGCGTTTAAAGAGATACGTAGAAAAATGTTTCAGAGAAGAGTTATGTCCAATTTGATAAAGGATGTGAAGAAATATAAGAAAAAGGCAAAATATTACAAGAGAAAAAAAGAAATTGAAGCCATTGCAGCAAAGGCATTAGAATTAAAAAGGAAACTATTCATTTTAATTTTGAATAGGATGCATACATTAGATAAAATGGTCAATGTACTGAAATCACAAAGCAAAAGGAAAAGAGTAGTGAAAAGAACAAACTTTTGTAAAGTGTTTTTAGGAGAATGGATGCATAGTTCAAGTAGTGAACCTTTTTTTAATGAAGAGAGTTATTTTCAAAGTAATAGTTTGCTGCATGCAGTTGACCCCAGAGGTCGTGCTTACGAAGTGAAAAATGGTTGTATAATGGAGAAGGAGAAAATGGTTCCAAGAGATGAGGTACAAGTGATGGCGGATGAGGCTATGGGGAGGCGTCCTAAAGCCCCAGTGTACACTTGGAATTGTAGTAGTATTTGCACTGTGCGTCAGGAATCTATTGATAAATTTCGTGAGTTTCTAAGAGAATATAGTAAAAAAAAGTGTAAAACAGAAGATTAAGGTGCTTCAAAGTCTAGATCCATGCAGAGTGAGAGAGAATACTGGTTTGCAGGGTCATTCTCTGGCTTGTCTATCTAGAAAAGTGTGTAATAGTGTTTTCCATCATTTTAGGATGCTGGCTGTTCATCATACTGAAATGAGAAAGTTTGTGAGACGGTTGTATTTTGCTAAAAGTCCAGCAATAAAGTTAGATGAATTGAACTGGGCTCTGTTCCGTGGATCGGTATCAGATGTAGAGAAGGTTGTTGATGAAATTCAGTTTTGTTACTTTGGTCCTGAACAAGACAGTGCAGAAAAGGACACAGTAAATGAGGAAGAAGTGGAAGAGAATGTAGAACCCTCTGTAAGTAAAACATTTAATGATCACATAACAAAATTTGCAATAATCTCTAATGAAAGACCAAATATAACTTGTATTTGTTGCCGCAGAACTCATTATAGAAAACAAACTAGGAATGTTGATCTCTACAGAAAGAGTGAAAATGAAGATAATTATAAGTGGAAGGATTTTGCCACATATATATTTCTTGAAAATCGTTTTGAATTGGGTGAAGATCAGCGTATTTGTAAATACTGTTACAACAAGTTAGAGGAAAATAGAATGCCAACCAGAGCTGTACATAATAATTTAGAATTGGATGTTATTCCTGCCGAACTTTCACATATGAGTCTATACTTATTCAATGTGTTCATCCGTTCCAGACCATAGTACGTATGGAGCCCAAAACTGGTAAATTACCTCCTTCAATTACTGAGAGGTTTAAAAGGTAGAGTGGTGTATTTGCCCTTGGATTTGAAAAAAAATATGGAAACTATTGATGCAGATACTTTGGAAACTGAACCATTAGTTATTCTGGTTAATGGTGTACCTACAAAGAATAAGAAGATTTGGCAGGAGCTGGTAGATGTACGGAAAGTACAAAGAGCAAATTTGTATTTGAAAAGGAATAACAAATGGTATGAATCAATTTATATAGAAGAAGAAGAAGAAGATTTACAAGAAGACACAGAAACACCAACTGGACAAACTGAAAAAGTGGACAAGTCAAAGGAAGAAGAAATTTATGAACATTTTAGCATACATCCTCTACATTCAAAAGAAGTTATGGGAGACAATATTGATCTGTTTCAGATGAAGAAAGCAAAAGGAACTCCCGTGAGTGTATGGGAGGAGAGCTTGGAAGCTCGATGTTTTCCCCAGCTGTTTCCTAAAGGAAAAGGAGGACGATACGATGAACGTCCAGACCAGATTCCAGCTTCTGAGTATCGGACTACAAGACTATATGCAGAAGATGCCAGATTTCGACAAAGTATTCCTTATTTGTTCCATCTTTTATTTGAAAGCGACTTGTCTGCACTATCTTATGCAGTAAATCACATTTTAAAAAGTGGAGTACATTTACAAAATGTGTCTGCTAAGGATTTTATGGAGAAAGTGCAGCACCGAGATGATCATTTGGAAACACAACTGATCAATCTGATGGCTTGTCAGCGTGGGACAAATGAATATTGGTACCGACGCCATGGTGAATTATAATGCATGTAACGGAATTTAGGAACACCAACATGGTTCCTTACCCTAAGCTGTGCTGAGTACGCTTGGGATGATTTACTGGATTTTCTACGAGAGGCAAATTCAAACATTAAAAACATTGAATACAAGACAGCAGGAGAACTGTGCTCATTGGATCCGGTTAATGTTTGCAGATATTTCAATCATGGATTTGAGGCTATGATGTCCTTCATCTGCAATAAAAAAAATCCACCCCTTGGAGAAGTAGTGGATTTCTTTTGGAGAAAAGAGTACCAGGCAAGAGGTGCTCCTCATATTCATATGCTGTTGTGGATCAAGGATGCCCCAAAGTTTGGAACAGATACTGATGAAGCAGTGTTATCTTACATTGAAGAATATGCAACATGTGCTATACCAAAAAGCACAGAAGAGAAAAAGTTAAAGGAGCAAGTTTTACGTTTCCAAAGTCATCGGTGTGGAAAATACTGTCGACGGAAATACAAGAGCAAAGATAAATACTACACTAAATGTCGATTTGGATTTCCTAGACCTGTTCTTTCAAATGGAAGCGTAAACAGTTTTATGTCATCTGTGAGACATACTATCACAAGAAAATCACCTAAGAATACCTACAACCTAAAAAGAAAAGAAGAATCAAAAAATATAAATGACTACAACCCAGTCATTTTATCCATGTGGAATGCTAACATGGATATACAGTATGTAGCTGACAATTCAATTGCTGTTGCTCGATATGTAACGTCTTACATTACTAAATCTGAAAAAACTGAATTGAAAGAAATGTGGGAAGAGATTTCTCACGAGAAGACTGTCAGTAAGAAGCTGTACAGTTTCAGTTTAAAGATGTTATCGCATCGAGAAATTGGATCCTACGAATGTTCAGATAGGTTATCTTCTGCAAGTCTCTACTCGAAATCAAGAAGAATAATTTGGGCAAGTTTAGGCCTTGCAGCAATGATAAATCGGGTACTGAAATCTGTTGGAGAAATTGAATATTTGGCCGAGAATGACCCAGAAAGTACAGATATTTTGAAATCAAACATGTTGGACACATATTATCCAAAAAGAAGTCGTCATCTGGAGAACATGTGTCTCTATGAAGTACTGCAGAACTACATTTATTCACGGAAAGCCGCAGAAGACATCAACAATGGAAAATATAAAGTCATTGGTGAGGAAGGATGTTTGGTGAAGCAAACAAAAGGAAGTTTGATAAATCACAGGAAGCTGAGTTGCGACACTACTGACAAAAAGGAATTTTACTACTTGGCTCTTTTACAGCTGTTTAAACCATGGCGTACAGAGGATGAACTACTGGGAGAATTTCAAAGCTATGAAGATTCTTTTAATGCTTGCAAAGACAGCATACAATGCAGTACATTCTCAACTTATCTGCAAATGTTAAATGAAGAAATTGAACAGGAAACTACAATTGCAGCTGAAGTAGCTAGAGACAGTTCTCAAGACAGCCAAAGTTCAGGAACACTCAGTCAAGATCCCCTAGGACAACCAATCGTTGAAAATGAAGCATCAATAGCCATGAATGAAGTGGAAACGGCTATGAATCAAGCTCAAGAAGAATTTATAGACTTACAAAATTTGGAAAGACAACTGAATGAAGAGCAGCAACAAATTTATGAAGAGATCAGAAGCAAAATTGATCACGGATTTCTACATGAAAAAAAAGAGTGCTCATGCACATCATTTCATCCAATCAGGATGTATGTAAGCGGACAAGATGGAACTGGAAAAAGTTTCTTAATAAAAGTCATCAGAAGAAACCTACAGCAAAAAACGGATTCTACTTTGTCTTGTGTGGTTACTGCTCCAACTGGGTTAGCAGCATATAACATAAAAGGAATCACCTTACATCGTTTGCTAATGTTACCAGTGGAGCATGAGAACAAAATACAATACAACAAGCTAACTGGAGAAGCATGCTTGGAAGTTTCAAGAGTATTGAAGAAGATGCAAGTTCTCATTATTGATGAGGTGAGCATGGTATCAAACTTAATGCTTGCCTTTGTGCATTTAAGAATGCAGCAAATTCTAAGGACAGACTATGACGTGTTATTTGGTGGAAAACATGTCATAGTTTTTGGGGATCTTCTACAACTTACTCCAGTTAAAGGACAACCAGTGTTTAATACTATGACACATGAAGACACAAAGAAGTCATTGGGAAGCATCGGTAATGCAAATATTTGGTCCTTCTTTGAGTACAAGGAACTTACTACTAATATGAGGCAAGCAAACGATGAAGAATATGGAAGTATTCTGAAAGATATCAGAATTGGACTACTCACAGAAGTTGGCAAAAAAGCATTACAGAGTCGGCTGCTACATAATTTATTTCCAAAGGAAGAAATAGTTGCAGAGAAGATATACAAGAACATTGCAGAAAAGAAAAGTGTCATCTGCTTAATGCCAACTCTACGTGAATGCTCAATATTCAATGAGGAGCTTTTAAAATTGGAAAAGGAAGATATCAGGAAATTGGAAGCAGTGGACAAAATTGAGGATGGAAGAATTACTATCACATTAACAGGCACACTGAAAAATAAATTGGATTCACTAGAGAAGAACATTTCCAAAACAGCTGGATTAGAAAAAAATCTATATGTTTGCATGAACTGTAGATTATTTTTAAGGAGAAATTTGGATGTTGAAAAAGGTTTAGTTAATGGAGCTATGGGAAGAGTTGTGGGTTTTATTAATTATCAGAAAAAAGATGGAATTGAATGTTTAAAAATAAAATTTGATCAGATAGAAGAAGTTAAAGACATTTGTCGTTGTTCAGTTCGTTTCATGCTTGTGAAAGACTTATATGTACGTAGGAAGCAGTTTCCGTTTTCTCTAGCATATGCTGTAACTATTCACAAGTCTCAAGGATTGACTGTAGATTGTGCTTTTGTGAACATTGGTTCAACTGTGTTCAAAGAAGGTATGGCTTATGTAGCTTTGTCACGAGTGAAAACATTATTTGGTTTATTCATGATAGACTTTGATGACTCAAAAGTTAGTGCTGATACAAATTGTGTAAAGGAGTATAATAGATTAAGAAGAACCTATGCTCCTCATTTAGGTCAGTATCCTGTGTTGGAGAAACGTGTAGTTTCTCGTAAAAGGAGAAATGAGAATATCTGTAATGAAGATGTAGAGAGGAGGTAAAAAAAGAGGAGTGATGTAATTGCAAGCAAAAAGAAAAAGGAAAATGAAGAAGAGGTTGTAGGATGTCATTTTGAAAATAGCTCTGGTGTCAACTGCTACGCTAATGTAGTGCTGAATGTTGCATTTTATCTGGAAAGTGTGCAAGAGCAGATAATAGTAAATCAGAGAAAAAGATTCTGTTCTGAGTTGAGTCTCCTTTTTCAAAAGCTGAGTAATGATAAAACTCAAATAGAAAGTGCTACTGAAATTAGAAAACTTTTAGATGTATGTTCAGGACGAACACAGTTTTCTCAAAATGTACAGCAAGACGCACAGGAATTCTTGATGTTTTTTCTTCAGGTACTGGAAGAAGAAGGGGTTCCCATTGAAAATATGTTTGGTGTCTCTTATAAATGGGAACATAGTTGTGAAAACTGTTACAATACATGTGGCTCTAATGTTGATTCTGAAAGGTTTATTTATTTAACATTGCCAGAAAGTAAAACAGTCACTTTTGCTAAATTAGTTAAAGATGCTAATCATAGCATGGAATGCGGTGAGTGTCAATCTGAAATGTTTTCAACGTTAATTTTAAAGGAATACAGACAATATGTAATTTTAATGATGCAACGATGTAAAGCTGATGGTTCAAAATTGGATACTTTAATAAAGAAGTTTACAGGACAGCAATTATCAATTTCAGGAAAAACTTTTGTAACAGTTGCAATAATTTTCCATGAAGGACCTACTGTTACTTCTGGACATTACACAGTTTATCTTAAATGTGAAAAAGGCTGGACACTGTGTAATGATTCCCAATTGATTTTCAAGCAACGTTTGCCTTTTGATTTAGCAAATTCCTATCTAATCTTCCTGAAACCTAAATTTTAGAGAGACTTGGCAAGATCTGTACAAAACAATTTTACCATTTTATTGGATTACCATTGGAATTTAAAAAAAAAATGATTTTACAAATTATCATTTGGCCTAATGGAAAGGTAACCAATTGTAATGTGGACTTTTTAAATTTTTAATGAAACTTTGGAAAACCAAAAATGTAGACAAAATCGGTAACATCTGCACAATTTAAATTTTGGAATGTTATTGGATTGCCATTGGAAATTTATTCAAAAAAGATTTTTAAAATTACTATTTGGCCATGAGGAAAGGTAAACAATTGTATTGTGGAATTATTTAATTATTAATTAATCTTTCGGAAACCAAAATGTTACAGAGAATCGGTGAGATCTGTGCAATTTAAACTTTAGAATTTTATTGGATTAACATTGGAAATTTAATCAAAAAAGAATTTTAAAATTACTATTTGGCCTAAAGGAAATGGAACCAGATGTATTGTGGAGTTATTTGAGATATATTTTTGTGATTATACTTCTGAAACAAAAATGTCAGACGGTATTTTAAAGAAATAAGTATTGATATTAGATGATATTTTTTTAAAATATTATGCATTTCTATAATGTTATGTTTAAGTAAAAAGAGATTCTGGGCTTTTTTAAAACAATCTTTGAGATTGTTATTTTTTTTTGCCCGCTGTTAAATGATGAATGCAATTGCTTTCACAATTTATAGTGAAATGCAATATATTCTGAAAACAGCAAAAAAAAGGCAAAACATTTTTTGGGAAAATATGTAAATATGTGTACTGTATTATAAAATGTTTTATTAAATATTAATACTTTTTTCTTTTTTTTCAGATTGAGATAGAAAATTTTCGAAAACTTGAACCATTTTTAAAGCAATTAAAATTAAATTTTAATTAATAAATAATTTTTTGAGTGGGTATGGTAAGTCAAAAATTTCATGGTCCCTTTTTTCCACTTCTCCACAATCACATTTTCAGTTTTTCATTGTAGTCTCTCAAGGACCTTGTAATGTGATAATTGATTTTTAGTGTTTTAAAAAAAAAAAAAAAAAAATTAGGCGCACCGTACGCGTACGGTAAAAAAAAAAAAAAAAAAGTTTAAAAAAATATATAAAAAAAAGTTGAAAGGTAAGGTTGGCTCTTAAAAGAGCCGTTGTGTTCATGCCGGGACAGAGGAAAGAAAGAATGGGAATATTAGTCGGTACGACAAATGTGCTGATCTATTAAATTGTTCACTAGGGCAACACTGGTCTCCCTATGACAAATTAGATCATGACAAGTGGCGCACCGAATTAAAACCCTCGCAAACCGATGGTTGGTTTCCAGAGGACCAGAAAAAGGAGATGCTCCCCCCACAGATGAAGGGCTCAGCTGACCTGCCGAAGATGGACTCGGCCCTGCAGATGATGGACCAGGCTGAGCTGCTGTGGATGTGCTTGGTTGACTTACTGAAGGGTTACCTTCAGTATGTCGAGCATATGTCCTACCGTGTACATCATGAAGGTGTCTCAACATGGTGTGATTCCCGAAGGAATACTTCTTGTTGGGATTCCCTCTTGAAAGTACACGGTCACAAAGCTTACAAGTCACTAAGGGTGCATTTACCTTTTTCTTGCCCTCTGGAAAAGAAAAATACTCCCATATGAAAGAGCTCTTTTGTTTCCTCCTTCTCTGCCTCAAGGTAGTGCTGCTAGCCTCACTCTCAGAAGAGGTCTGTTGTTCTGCCATCGTATCACAAAGACAACTCAGCTCCTTCTCCTAAGGGATCACAAGCAGAAATGAGGGGAATGGGTGTGGTGTGGGAGAGTTCTAGAACTGAAAGTACTTTAAACCAATCAAAAGTTTTGTTTCTTGATCACATGACCTACCGTGCGCATACGTTACGCTTACGGTGCGCTTACGGAAAAAGTACGCATGCGCGTAAAAAAGACACGCGCACGCGCGCATGCGCAAAACAGGCACGCCCCTTCACTTCCGCGTAACATGCGCGTGCAGCGTACGCGTTACGCGCTGCGCACGCGTGACGTACGTCTACACAAATTGCGTAAATGAACGCAAACAGCGTAGAAATCTAACGTTATAAAAGCAAGACGTGCGCTTACCGTACGCGCACGTTAAAAAAATACTAAAAAAAAAAAAAAAGGGGAAAAAAAACCACTGTTATATTAATAAATCTTACCTGTTTAGTTTAACCCCTTGCATGCCCGCCCCTTTCCCCGCCCAGTGCCGCGCCTTCCATTAGCGGGCGGAGTTCATGACGAGCTGGACTCGTCATGGGCACAGCGCCACCGCAGCCCATGACGAGTCCAGCTCGTCATGAGCACTGAAGGGGTTAAAAAAATTGTAAAAATAAAAAATATATTGTAGAATTTTTAAAATTTAACCATAGTCTTTAAAAAAGGATAGAAAATTAAAATATGTAAAAAAAATTGAAAAAAAAAAAAAAAAAAAAAGGTAAATATAAGAATTAGCATTTAAAAAACCTTGCAAATTCACTGAAAAAACCATGGGTTTCACACACGTTATAGTTAGGAATTAGCATTTAAAAAACCTTAGAAATTCAATGAAAAAACCAAAGGTTTCACACATGTTATAGTTAGCTGGACATTTCACTCGTAAAAAACCAATGAAATTCCCCCGTTATAGTTAGTTCAGCTAACTATAACTCGCGCGCCCGCAATGCACTACTGATGACGTCACATATTACATCACTCATGACATGGTCACTGACATCACTCATGACATCACTGATGACATCTCAAATGACATCACTGATGACATCACTGATGACATCATCCAGTGAATGTGTGTTTTTCTGAAAATTAAATATGTTTTATATATGTATATCTCAAGGTCAATGGAAGAATAAATGGGTATATAAGTGTCTAAATGGATGCTTTGTTTTTGAAAAATGTATTGTGTAACTGACTGATTAAGTGTATCATAGTGAATACATGGCTTACTGAGTAATGTTTAAATATGAAAATATCTGTATCAGTCTCTCACTTTGTGTATAAGTGGCTGCATGGGTTGGTGATTAGCTTCATGGGTGTCTATATAGGTTATTAGTTGTTTTTTTGAGTATCAGTCTGAGTGTCTGCATGGTTTGGTGGGGGGTATTACGTAGTGCATAGGTGCATGAATGAGTGATTCACTCTTTGTATGTGTTGAAGACAGCATGTGTGCAGGACTGTATGGGTGGATGAGTGTGTTTATGGGTGTGTTAGTGAGTGAATGACTGTCTCAATAGTGTCTTTATGAGTAACTACATATCTATTAAACTAATATATGTGACTATTGGTGTATATAAGTGAGTATATGTGAGAGTGAGAGATTGAAAGAGTTCCTGTATGAATAAGTATGTGTTTCTATAAGTGACTGTTTATAAGACTAAGTATGTGTAAGTTTCCGTAGAAGTAAGTGTGGTGGTGTGTGTATAACTGTATATGCAAATAAATGTATGTTTGTTTCTTTATTAGCATGAGTGAGTATGTGTGAGTAACTCTATGGATGAGTGGCATTGTGTAACAGGATGTATAGGTGTATGAGTACATATGATGAGTGAGTACATGTATGAGTGACTGTATAGGACTGTTGGTGAATGAGTGGATGTGTATGTGGTTCTTAGAATTACTGAAGAGGTTGTTGTAACTGGTATTGGTATGTCCATTGTTTTGAAAATATTAGTCTCTATTTTTTAATGTGTGTATCAAAGGTTATATTAGGGGAAGAGGAGGTCTGCCACTCTATCACAAGGATGATGTCATCAGTGATGTCATCAGTGATGTCATTTGAGATGTCATCAGTGATGTCATGAGTGATGTCAGTGACCATGTCATGAGTGATGTAATATGTGACGTCATCAGTAGTGCATTGCGGGCGCGCGAGTTATAGTTAGCTGAACTAACTATAACGGGGGAATTTCATTGGTTTTTTACGAGTGAAATGTCCAGCTAACTATAACATGTGTGAAACCTTTGGTTTTTTCATTGAATATATATATATATATATATATATAGCTATTCACTTAAAAAACCATAGGTTTCACACATGTTATAGTTAGCTGGACATTTCACTCGTGAAAGACCATTGAAATTCCCCCGTTATAGTTAGTGCAGGCAACTATAACTCACGCGACCGCAATCCTCTGCTGATTACGTCAGATATTACATCACTGTATTTAGACACTTATTTACCCATGTCTTCTTCCATTAATTTTTAGCTATACATATATTACAAATATTTTTTTTTCAGAAAGACACATATGTCATCAGTGATGTAATATCTGACGTCATCAGCAGAGGATTGCAGTCGCGTGAGTTATAGTTGCCTGCACTAACTATAACGGGGGAATTTCAATGGTTTTTCACGAGTGAAATGTCCAGCTAACTATAACATGTGTGAAACCTTTGGCTTATTAAGTTAATTTGCAAGGTTTTTTAAATGCTAATTCCTAACTATAAAGTGTGTGAAACCTATGGTTTTTTCAGTGAATTTGTACGTTTTTTAAATGCTAAGTTATGTATTTTTTTTTTTTCTTAAGGTTTTGCACCGTGCGTGTACCGTACTCGTGCGGTGCGCTTCGCGCACCGTGCGCCCACGTTACGCAGTTTGCGGAATTTTTCCGTTTCTACCGTACGTGCACACTACGCGTACTCCGTGATTTTTCGCAAAAAAATTAATGGAAATTTTGGCCCTTGGGGGTCCTTCTGGGACCCCCTGACAAAGGCTAGGGGGTCAGGAACTGTCCACCCTGCCCCCTTTTCACGTTCTCCACCTTTGTTTTTCATCCCTCAGACTGCGAGAGACAAAATGGCGTCCGACACTTCCTTGTTTCGACCGATTCGAATGTTTACTAATATCTAACAACCAATCAGAATCGCGCTCGCGCACGGCAGCGTGCGCGTACAGTAAGTTTTACCATACGCGCACGGTGCGCGCTTACAGATATATATATGCTTTTAAATGCTATTTTCTCAGGAAATACTGAACAGATTTACACCAGACCTGCAAAAGGCACATCCCTGACCTGAGGACTACCTCTCTGCCAAATTTCAAGTAATTCTGTTCAGCCGTTCGGGCTGTAGCTTGGACTAAAGGTCCTATGGAAAAATGCATGGGGAAAACGCGTTTTGGGACCCCCCTTTTTCTCAGCCCCTGCTTGACGAATCCCTCCGAGACTTTCAGGGAAGGAGCGGAGCGGAGCGGAGTGCCCCACCTATTTTGAAAATTTCGCGAGGATTCGTCAATCGGTGCCAAAGTTATTCCAAATAGAATGTTGCCTATGGAAACACGATCCTAACTATAACTATCTACTGGCAATCGCCAGTAGATTATATATATATATATATATATATATATATATATATATATATATATATATATATATATATATATGCACTTAAAAAACCATAGGTTTCACACAGGTTATAGTTAGGAGGACATTTCACTCGTAAAAAACCAATGAAATTCTCCCATTATAGTTAGTTCAGATAACTATAACTTGCGCGCCCGCAATCCACTGCTCATGACGTCACATATTACATCACTCATGACACGGTCAGTGGCATCACTCATGACATCACTGATGACATCATCCTTGTGATAGAGTGGCGGTCGCGCGAGTTATAGTTATCTGAACTAACTATAACGGGGGAATTTCATTGGTTTTTTACGAGTGAAATGTCCACCTAGCTATAACCTGTGTGAAACCTATGGTTTTTTAAGTGAATTTGCAAGGTTTTTTAAATGCTAATTCCTAACTATAACGTGTGTGAAACCTATGTTTTTTTAAGTGAATTTGTACAGTGTTTTAAATGCTAAGTTATGTATTTATTGATATATTTTTTTTAAGGTTTTTCACCGTGCGCGCACTGTTCGCGCGCTTTTGGCGCACGGTGCGCTTCGCACGCCGTGCGCGCACGTTGGGCACACATTGCGCTGCGTGAACCGTGCACCGTGCGCGCACCGTGCGCGCACCCCGCGATTTTTATAAAAAAAAATAACATGTTTATTTCACCCATGGGGGTCCTTCTGTGACCCCCTGACAAAGGCTAGGGGTCAGGAACTCTCTTCCCTGCCCCCTTTTCACGTTTTCCACCTTTTTTCCCCCTTTCCTTTTCAGTGCGAGAGACAAAATGGCGGCTGACACTTCCTGATTTCGACCGCTTCGAATGTTGACTGACATCTAACAACCAATCAGAATTTCGCTCGCGCACGTTGCACGCGTACAGATATTTATATGCTTTTAAATGCTATTTTCTCAGGAAATACTGAACAGATTGACTCCAGACCTGCAAAAGGCACTTCCCTGACCTGAGGACTACCTCTCTGCCAAATTTCAAGTAATTCTGTTCAGCCGCACGGGCTGTACCTTCGACTAAAGGTCCTATGGAAAAATGCATGGGGAAAACGCGTTTTGGGACCCCCTTTTTTTTAATATATATAAAACATATTTAAACTTTACAGAAACGCACATTTAATAATTGATGTAATCATTGATGTCATTTGTGATGTCATCAGTGATGTCATCAGTGATGTCACTGACCATGTCATGAATGATGTAATATGTGACATCATCAGCAGTGCATTGCCGGGGCGCGAGCTATAGTGAGCTAAACTAACTATAACAGCCGAATTTCTCTGGTTGAAATGTCCAACTAACTATAACGTCCCTGAAACCTGTGGTTTTTTCAGTGAATTTCAAAGGTTTTTTAAATGATAATTTCTATCTATAACGTCCCTGAAACCTATGGTTTTTTCAGTGAATATATATATATATATATATATCACGCGGGTCTTAATCATATGCAAAGTATGAGGGGCAGTCCCACTGAGGTTTAAATGCACTGGAGTCTTAAACAGTGAGGAGGGACTACGGGTGCTGATTTTTCAATACAACCTTATTTTCCAAATGTCAGGTACCAGGTAGTCCCATTTTGTTTTTCACACTCTTCAAATATTGTGGCTAATGCCCTGCATTATGTAATGTTCGAGTTTGGGGACCCTGGTTCAAAATCCTGGTAACCTCGGACTACAAAGTCCATCATGCATCATTAATGTCTTTCAATTCTCCGTAATGTTTCTCTTTTATGAAACCTTACAGTTTTATGCCTTAGTAAGCAGAAATGATATTCAAACGCCACCCCTGGCCTCATGCGGAACAGTTCCATTTCGGGCTACGTGGCAATTATTTCTCAGCTCACCTCCAAGGCGCTGCCCATCGAGCACCAGCACCCGTAGTCACTCCTCGCTGTTTAGGACTCCAGTGCATTTAAACCTCAATGGAACTGTCCCTTGTACTTTGAATCTTATTAAGACCCGCGTGAGGGTCGAAACTGGTAATGCTTTGCCTGCAGCCCGAACCGCTGGACCAAATGACACCAAATTTGGCAGAAAGTTAGATGTTGTTATGCAGATTGTGCTGTTTAGGTCTCGTCTAGCGTTGCAGCGCATGTGCTGCTCGCTCGGCGAGACATATTGTTAATCAGGAGATATCAGAAGGGGACTTGAAGCCCCGCCCCTCTTTATCATTGGCTGGCATCACCGTTTATGCTAAACGGTGGCCTGCCATTGGAAATGAGGTCTTTTTGTTGCCGCCTTTTTCCCTTTTCGTCTGACCCATCCGGACAAGATTGTCTACTTTGTGGCTGTCGTGAAGCAATTTCTTTTTTTTAGGGGGGCCATCTGTTTCTACTTAGCAGTATCAGGTTACTTGTCTTGTTTTCGTTTGGGGCCATCTGTTTTTTCGCATCTGTGTAATGCTTGTTTTGGGTAGGCAGCGCGGCAGCTTGTTTTTCTCCTGAAGTGGCTCTGCGGGTCACATGACAGGCTGGCTGATGGGAAGTCAGAGGATATATTTAGTTTCAGAGGCTTGGCACTGCTTGTATAAACAGTCCGGCGGGGTCACTGCGAGGTCAGGCGATGCTTCACACTGTTTGCACAGCCTCAGGTGCAGTGCCAGTACTGAAGTAACCGAGGAACGGCAAAAAAATGCCCCCCCATCCCCAGGGGAATATATAACAAAATCGGAATGACAGTTTCGGTATTTCCTAATCGCGTGCAAAATGTCTCCCTCTAGGGCATAACAAATCAAAACAATTGTCGGAGAGAAAACCACCTCTCACTGAAAGATAAGCACCCATCATATTCGAGCAGCCTGTATACCAGCCCAAGTTAGTGTGGTATTTACTTGTTCACATCTTTAAAATTATTGTCAAAGGATGTCCGATGGGATGCCTTCAAGGCTATTATTCCAGGGGTTATCACCTTTATATCTATTGCCCGGACCCGCGAGGCCCAGTTAGTTGAGACCACTCTTTCCCGCGATATTATAGATCTGGAACATGTGGACCATGCCTCTCCATCTCTTGCTAATAAACGCCGTCTGACTGCCCTGCGCGGCCAACTTTGCTTGCACCGTACTAATAAGGCTGAGTGGCTGCAAGTCAATCTTAGACAGAAATTCTACGTCGGGCGATAAAGTTGGAGCGTGCTTGGCGCGTCGCTTGCGAGCCCAGATTGCTCGCTCTCACATCTCCAAACTCAGGTGTCCTGATGGCTCTTGGGCCACCTCGGAGAGGGACATGGGTAATACCCTCATGGCCTTCTATAAGGATCTTTATGCTCATGCTCCTTGCTCCCCGGAGGCGGTTGAGAGGTTTCTTGCTGCCTGCCCCTGGGATCCTATTGACCCTTACTTTAACCTATCTCTCAGGAGGAGCTTGCCAAAGCTCTGAAGCAACTCCCGAAGGGCAAGACGCCGGGGCCTGACGGTCTTCTGCTTACTTTTTAACGGGTCTTCTACCCGCAACTACGGGAACATCTACTCCATCTCTTTAATAGTTTTACCGCTAGTACGGGCCTTTTGCCTACAATGAATGAAGCGGAGATTGTCCTGGTCCCTAAGCCTGGAAAGGATCCAACTCTGGCGGCTTCCTTCCGCCCCATTGCCTTGTTAAATACTGATGCCAAACTCTTCACCAAACTTTTTGTGAATATATTGGAGCTCCGTTTACCGGGACATATTGACCCTGACCAGGTGGGATTTATTCGGCACCTTCAGGGCACTGATAACATCCGGCGCATTGCCCACCTGGTGGAAAAATCGCGTGTCAGAGCCATCCCTGCTTGTTTGGTCTCCCTTGATGCCGAGAAGGCGTTCGACCACGTAGACTGGGGCTTCCTGCGAGCGGTTCTTCAGAAGATTGGCTTGGGACCGGGCTTTATTTCTAAATTGATGGCCTCTTACGCCAAACCCACTACTCGTATACGTTTTAACGGCTCTACCACCGCCCCTATTTCCATCCACCGGGGCACACGGCAGGGGTGCCCATTCTCTCCCCTTCTTTTTGCGCTTGCTGTTGAACCCCTAGCTATCGCCATCCGCTGTCATCAGGATATTCAAGGCATTCGTATGGGGGGGTGGAACATAAGGCCTCCCTTTTTGCTGATGACCTGTTGCTATCTCCGTCCTCTCTGTCGTCTTCCCTGCCTTCAGTGGCCGAGCTCTTAGCCACCTTTGAGGCTGCTTCTGGCCATTGTATTATTCTGGAGAAATCCCACCCTCTTAACCTCACGCTACCAGCACCGGAAGTCCAGCGCTTACGGGATCTGCTCCCTGTGCAGTGGACTGATGAGTCAATACGGTACCTGGACTTGGACTTAACCCCTACACTCTCATCTTGGACCTCCTCGAATTGGCCTCGATTTCGCAACTCTGTTCGCGAGGAGATGAGACGGTGGGAGGGTCTTCCTTTAGCATGGTTGGGTCATCTTCATGCTGTTAAGATGTCTCTTCTCCCTAAAATCCTCTATTTGTTTCAGTCTTTCCCCACCCGCGTTCCACAATCTGATATTCAAGCCCTGCAACGTGAACTTATCATCTGGGGGAAATCGCGCCCCCGCTTCTCCCACAAGATACTCCTGCTTCCCAGATCTCGAGGAGGCCTGGCCTGTCCTAATCTGCTGGAATATTATTGGGCCTGCCACCTCCCTTTTATTTCGGAATGGATAGTCCCTGAAAGTGAAAAGCATTGGTTCCACATGGACCGTGCGGTGACTTGTAGACCACTTTGGGACCTCGCTTGGCTCCCGTGTGCAGCACGCCCATGCAGCGCATATCTGGCGACGCCAACCAGAATGGTCCTGGAGATATGGGATGGGTTGGCGCTCGCTCGAGGTCTCACAACTTTCCCCTCCCCTAACACACCGTTCACACGCAACCCTGCATTTCCTCCTGCGCTTCAATCCCGTTCCTTCAAGGCTTGGACTGTAGAGGGTCGCCGTGTCCCTCAGGACTTTTTCCAGGGTTCTGCTCTTCGCTCTTTTGATCAATGTAAACAGTCCTTCCACCTAACTGACAAGGAGCGCCTGCAGTACTGCCAAGTACGTGACTGGCTTTCAGCTCCCGAGTACTCCCGGGAAGTGATTCGGCGTCTCACCCCCTTTTAAACCCTGGTCTGTAGATTCAACAGATCTAAAGGCCTCATCTCTAAGCCCTATTCGGTTCTTCAGCACTCTGGGCATCTACCAAGCCATGGTTACCAAACTCGCTGGGCCGCTGATTTGGCTACTGACGTTTCCCTAGAGGAATGGGACCGCTTATGGACGGACATTCCTAAGGTATACTGTAGCATTCCTCAGCATGAATCTGCCTATAAACTAACAGCGCGGTGGTATTATACTCCTACTTGCCTCCATCAGATGCTCCCGGTCACCTCTCCGATTTGTTGGAGATGTCAGACTGATAAAGGGGATTTTTTACATATCTGGTGGTCTTGTTCGGAGCTCAGTGTGTTCTGGTAAGGAGGTCCTCCGCCATATTAAGGAGATTGTGGGTTTCCCAATCCCTGCTACCCCATCCCTGGTACTCCTAAGCATTCGACCCAGCAAGCTAAGGGCCATGACCTCGGCCCACTGGCACCTCATCCTTCACTTACTGGGTGCAGCGCAACAGACCATTGCCTCCGGCTGGAAGTGGCCCCACCACCCGCCTATTGCTGCATGGTTTCTCCGTCTATGGGATATCCTCTCCCTCGAGTTGCTTACAGCCCGCCTTGCCCATACTGACACACGCTTTGACCGCATATGGCGTCCCCTTTTGCACTACCTTACTAAAAAATAGAACACTCCCGCCTAATGCCTCCTAGACTGCGGGCACTACAATTGTTTGACAATCCTTTGGAACCTTATTCTAGAGGCGGACAGCCAGATCCCTTGGAGTAGTTTGTAATGCCTGCTGGACGAGTATCCTGACTCCTGAAATTCCTGCTCTCCACTTTAGGACTTGGCATTGGTCCCTCCCCCGCCCCCTCCTGGCGCATCCACCCCTCTTCACTCCTTTCCTTCTTCTTCTTGTCATCTTTGGCCTTCTTTCCCTCTGGTCTTTACTTTTCCTTTTCTGTCTCCTCTTAGTATTTCTCCTATTTTCTTTATTTTTTTTTGTTTGATATTGGTTCGTATGTTGATTGCCGCAAATTGTATTAGTGAAGATGCACTGAGACCCGTGCCTTATGAGTGGGCGGGGGCCCTGTTTTGCCTAACTTTGTTAATTTTGTGTCCCTATTTGCCTCCCTACATATAGCTGGGAGCCCTCCAGGATAGGCAAACCTCTCTATACTGGGCCTTAGGCCCTTGGTTCCTTTCATGGCCTCTCCCTGTGATTTGTAGGAGAACCCTCCCCTATGTGATTGACTTTCAAGTCCTGGACTCTTGCTTTGTCTCAAGTTCGTAGGTGATGTCACCTTAATTTTTTTTAAGCCCCCCTGCAGTATATTGGAGCTTCCAAATGGGGTTTGCTTTTCATGCTGATTCTTTCATATCCCCTCGCCTCTTCCCTTTGCTTCCTGTGGCATGTATTGTTTCCTACTTGATCTTGTTCAATAAACAGATATTAAACAAAAAATTCTTGTTAATCAGGCTATTAGATAAGGTCTAATAGAAAAATCCAAAAGAGAATATTATGCTCCATCCAACCAGATGTACAAATTTAAGCCAATCACAGGTGGGTTTACAGACGCACACTTCCGGCTAATGATGCATTCCAACAATAGGTGCCAAGAGCTAGGGAGTGGGAGAGAGGCTGCACAGACAGTTCAGCGCCTGCTGTCCCATCCTGGGTGCTGTCTGGATGTGGGAGGCGGCGGGTGTAGCTCCGGGCACGGTACCATCAAGACAGCCACAGACGTACATCTTGGCGGAGATTTTGAAAGTGAAGTTCAGCGATTTGTTGGAACTCCGATGGTAAAACCATCATCCACAGCAGCCGCAAAGTTTTGCAGAACTTTCACTAGCTGCTAAAACTTGTACAGACCTGACGCTGGGGACCCCTGGATGCACTTTGGCTTTGTAAGCCGCGGGAGGTGGTCTCTGTGAGGGGCAGAGTGCGTGCTGCTTCCCGGCTCTGCCCGCTCGGACTCCGCCGGGATGACACGGACCCTCGCTGACGCCGATTTTTCTGTTCTCTCCTGGGCTCAAATCGCCTTCCTTCTGACCCTGCTCAGGGCCTACGTCTCCTACAATCTGGCCACAGACCAGCCCACCATGTACTCGGGGAACGCGGGCAGTTACTTTGGATTCACCGTGGATTTCTAGACCCCGGATCCTGCATCGTGAGTACAGCCGATTCTGTTCATGAAGTTGTTGTGTGATGTATTGTGCTGTGATGTGCGTTGGATAAAGTGTGGTGCTTTGTTTCAGATGTTAGTTGTGAGTATGTATATCCTGCGTATATTATGATGGAGGGAGCTGCCTGTATGTGTGTGTTAGTCTCACTGGAATATCGACAGATGAAGCTATAATTGTGTTCAGGACATGTTGCCAGCGCCGCTGTGTACATGAAAGCTTGTAACAGCAGCAGCGTTATGAGTGAGGTGTTTAAAGGGACAAGGAAGAGGTCGCGAATGTATCACTGAGTGCAAACATCGCGCTGAAGAGCTGAAAGGCATGTGAACTGGCGGATGTCCAGACGTGGGTGCGGGGCTCTCAGCCAAACACAGAGCCAAGCACGGAGAGCGGGGTTAAGAAAAGAGGGGAATTACACCCCTTCCCGCAAGCTGTTCCCTGAAACCAGACTTTTTCAACATCTTTCCCGATAGCATAGTCGCCACATATATTATGGGCGACAGAGCTGAGCTCCAAAGACTCCGGAACCCCAGAATGCCCAGTGGAGCATTGTCATGTTATTGTTAATATCTGCAAAGTTGAGTTCTTCATTTCAGTTTCATTGTATAACTATACACTGTAACCAAAACAATGTATTCGATAATAAACATGTTGCTGTTTTCAGGACTGGCATTAGCCAAGATATTTTTCATTACACAAAAATTATATAAAATATAAAGGTTGTTGTGCCAGTCAGTTTTCTTCCCCCACTACAGCAGACAATATGGGGCAAGGGGTCAGCCCAATTTGACTATCGTCACTGTGGGTGAAGCAGTGGTACTTTCACGTTGACACATTCACACACAAAGCAGCTCCCAATCAGTGCCAGGGACTACAATGGCAATGTGTGCTTGTTGTGAGCAAAAACTAGTTTTGCTTTTAACCAGTGGTTTTTCTGCTCACAGCTGCATGTGCGCACCTCACTCTTTTTTTTCGTTCTTTTTATTTACTTTAATGAGCGCAGCGCCGTCTTCACGGACACCTCGCTATGCAATGCAATAGGTGTTGCTTTTGGTATTATAAATAACAATGGCTTTTTAATTTTTTAAAAGGCATTGCCATTTACAATGCCGATAGCTCCAAAATTCGCAGTTGCAAGACCTATTGCATTGTAAATGCTTGTTGTTATTTGGTGCAAATCCGTCCAGTAATTTTTTAGAAATTTTTGCTAAACATTATGGATATATCTCAAGCCGTGGATATTTCGCCGTGGTTTCATGATTAATCGTGGATGCGCCCGCCATCGGGAATGTTGTAATTGGCTGGATGCAACCTGAACAGAAATTTGCGGCCGCCAGTTTATCGTTTCGGAAATGGTTTCTGGGACTGAAAATTTGTGTGAAAGCTAACATAAGGGGTCAGGGTGGAGATACTCTGACCCTATGTTTGAGGAATGGATGTGTTAGTGACACAAGTTATGTGTCCAAATTTTATTTTTTTCATCACACGCTATATTCGTGATGACTCCGCAACTGCCAGTGCAGCACCCCATGTACTGTCGCAAGGACATCGTGAGTATTGCTGTGACACCGCGGATATTGGTGGAAATATTTTTTTTTAAATGGATCATTAATGCACATTGTTTTATATTAAGATTTTGATAAAGGGTTTTATAGAGTTATTTAGATAGTGATGTATCTATTGTGATAGTTAGAATTAATTATATAGTTATATTTTTTGAGTGTGGTGGTGGCTTTTGAATTCCTGCTTTTGCTTTTCTCTTTTGTGCCGTATCCGCGGGGATCACGATCACTAGCTCCGGCCTCACCGTGAAAATGGAAAATAGATTTTAGAGATGGTTGTTCTAGAAATACATTAGAAAAACATGAGTTTGAAGTGTACAGTAATAAACCCCTATTGTATAAAATACTGTAATATGTGTGTGTTTTTCCCTTTATGGAAATGATGCGACCATTGTGGTTAACGGTGTAGTCACGACTCCCCGAATAACCACGAAAACGGAACATAGAGCTTAAAGATTAATTTTAAAGAAACTTAGTACCAAAACATGAATTTAAACATGTTTTTAAAGAAGTGTGCTTATAGTAATATGTGTAGCCCAATGTTTGGAATGGATTTATTTCCTTATTAATTTTGGATGTGCTGGTGGCCGTGAATGTCTCCTTTTATTTTCTCGTGACATATTCATAACCATTGCGACGTTGCGCGGAGATTCCTAATAACTAAAAAATAGGGTCACTATAAAAAGAAATACCAATATTTCAGGTACTAGGGTGGCTCTGACAAGAGCCTTTGTGTTGAGTGTGTGTATATGACAGCTACACATAAGACCGGATTCAGAGTTTCAAGTTACTTAGGGCTCCATTACGATGGCAGGGGGACACCGCAACAGCTAAAGGGACTGCCCGCCATAGGTGCAGCAGTCCTGCCGTATGCATTAGGATGCCCCCCCAACACTGGCGAGCGCATCCCGCATTCCTAACATTGCGGCGGGTGGTGCTGTCAGCAGCACCTGCCGCAATGTCAGAAATGCATTTTGTGCATTTGCATGCACAACGTGGCAGGCACCATAGGTACCCCCCATGTGCACCCCCATCCCCCAAAACACCCTGGGGGCCCGCAACAGGCCCCCAAAAGCAAAGACCACATGCCTTTCCATGGCAGTAATGCCGCCATGGAAAGGCTGATCTCCGCCAACATCCTAATCTGGATGGCGGTGTCTTGCAGACACCGCCACCAAATTAAACATGTTTTCTGCCCGGTCGATGAGTTGACCAGCGGAAAAGCGGCGGACCCCCCAGCCATGCTAATATGGCGGGGGTCTTTCTGGTGTGGATGGCGGGCGGTTTGTCCCCGCTTGGCCGCCGGTGGCTACCGCCGGCCCGGCGGGGGCGAACCGCCCTCCATCCTATTGGGCCCCTTAGAAACACCCTGTTGCCTACGTTTGTAAAGTGAACTTCATCTTTTCTATAAATTCCATGCATGTCAAAACGCTGATTGTTGTTATAGATACAGCCCATGCACTGGTCTCTGGACACAGATATTATAGTTGTTAGTTTTGATAAAGAGATTACAGAATTTAACACAGTGAGATCTCAAAACCAGAGTTTGTTTGTATATGTTGTCGACGCACTCACTAGAAAATTGAAACACAGACTATTTTAAAAAGTGAAAAAGTAAACAATGATAACTGACAAAAGCTAGCTGTGTATTTATTTGTAGAGGAATGCTTTGACTTGTCCATACGGCAACTTATATGTAAGTAGTGTTACAATAAATTCGAAGATAATAAAATGAACAATGCATAGATATTGGATATCCATTTTGTAAGATAATAAAATGCCTGCTAATTTAGAAAAACTATGAAGGGCCCAAAAAATCCACATTTATGATTCTTTGCAACTTTGCAAATGGCTGTCAGTGCCTGCTCTCCAACACTCACTACAGCTGTACAATCCATGCAGTATGATGCCATCCGGGAAAACTGTGGAGCCAAATCTTGAAGTTGAAATTGGACCTCTTTAGGGACTCTCTACCCCTGTATTGTTGCTGATGCTATTGAAGTTGAGGGTCATTCAGCCTTGCGTTGCCTTCTTATTGCTTTTACACTATTGCTATGGTATGTTTTTAGATGGCCACACATGGACGTAGTCCCGCAAATATATCTTTTATTTGTACCCCTTGACAATGTCTTGTGACATATTGTGCATTGCTCACTGTGAACTCCTCTTAAAGAATGTTCAAGATAGATAAATGGGTGAGTTCTTCTCATTCTTTTAGTTGAAAGGTGTACTATCCAATTATATGGTTTTGTAAAGTTTTAAAATGTTTTTGTTCTTTTTTATAGTAACAAAATTTGCAACTGGGACAGGAGGAATTCGAAAACTGTGCACTGAGACATGTGCAAAAAATATAAAAGGAGAAAAAAATGTGCATGTATGATTTTTTGCAGCATTGCGAATAACAGTAACACACTGCTCACTAGCACTTAGAACAACACTACAGTCCAAGCAATACGTGGCCATTCTTGAAAACTCTGGAGCCATATCTGTTGTAGTAGTCTGCACCCCTGAAGGGACTTTCTGACCGGGAATTGTTGCTGCTGCCACTGATGAAGATGATCCTCCACTTTCCCTCTGCTAGATCGCCAGTTGTAGACATTTTCCATGAAAGGTTTTTAAAAGTATTTACCCCGGGCAGAGCAGGCGGAGTTGTCTACGCGGAGCTCTACGGAGTTGGGCAAAAACTCTGTGGAGCTCTGCTCTGCTCCGTGCCATCCACGACCCCAAATAAATATTTATCAAATAAAAATGAAAATTAAGGTAAATAAAAGCACACTGACCTTTATCACGGCGTCTCCAGGCTGCCCTCCTCCTCCTCGCCGTGGTCATGCAGAATCCCCTACATCAGACTTATGTCATGGTAGGACTGCGCAGTCCTACAAGAACACAAGGAGCAGGATTGATTCAGCCAGCCGACTAAATTAATTATATACATACATACATCATAGTGTGGCATGGCAATACGCAAAGTGCAGAAAATTTCATTGCCAAACGAAATATGAATGATATGAATTTGCAGTTCACATTCGATATTAACACAGAATGTATTTGTTTCTTAAATGTGGAGGTATATGTACAGAACAGCAAGGTGCATACACGCTTACAATGCAAACCCACAGCAGGAAACACTATTTTGCACTCTCGTAGCTTTCATCCTAAACATACAGTGTGCAGTATACTGTATGGCGAAATGCTACGAATTCGCAGGATATGTAGCAATGAGGATGATTTGCTTATAGCCCAACAGGAATGCAAATCAAGGTTTCTGGTAAGGGGCTATTCCCAAAGAATCATTGATCAGGCCATAACACGCACGAAAGCTAGATCAAGGGAAGATCTGTTATCAAACCCTCAAACAGTAAAACTAAAATGACAGAGAATGGAGCCAACAATTCCAGCAATCCTAGGCTAATCTTAACTTATAATAAACAGAGGGATAGTCTTCGCAAAATAATTAAGAAAAATTGGCACCTGGTTCAAAGTGATCCAATTATAGGAGATAAACTGTCACCCTCTCCTACTATAACATTCAGAAAAGCGTACAGCACCAGTGACTATTTAGTTGGCAGCAGTCTGGAGATCCCTAAAAACACAAATTGGCTTTAGGCCTTACCATTCCAGCTTCTTCTTGGTGTAATCTTAGGACCCGGGGGCATTCAACCAGTCTCATCTCTCTACCCCATGATAACAACTGTGACCAAATATTGGAATTGTTGTAATTTAAATACCCCTGATTCAAACGTGCCAGAGCAAATGCAGCTTTCAACCAGTTATCAGAGAGTGGAGGCCGTGGGTCTTTCCAAAGTTTACATATCTCCCTTCGGGCAATGAGAATTAAGTACAGTAACAGGCCTCTCTGTATTGGCCGCAATATATTGATCAAATCACAATCCATACCAAAAATAACTATAGAAATGTTCAAATTGATCTTGACTTTGAAGATGGCGCCAAGAGCACACTCCACATTCTGCCAAAACCCGCTTAGTTTAAAACACTCGTAAAATATGTGTAAATCATCAGCTTGAGAAAAGTCACATCTTGGACATTTAGGAGAGACTAGAGGAGCAAATCTAGCTATTTTCACAGGGGTATAATATAATCTATTAATAACATAATAATGATTCTTTTTTAAGGGTGCCGGTTTAACAAACTTATATAGGGTTTGAAGAGATAAATCATATAGATCTTCAGATTTAGAGTCCAAGAGTGACTGATTCCAGACCGCATACTGTGGAGGGAGATCTGCATCATCTGCATCAAGGAGTTTCTTATACCAGTATGCAATATCCTTTTTTTGGGACTCGCATTTTGAAAAATAAGCTCAGTTTCTCAATTGCCACAAATACTCTTTTTCTGCAGTATACCAGGAGGCCAATTGTAGGTATTTAAATTTAGAAAAAGAGCTTCCTATTTTAGATCTTAATAATTCCCACGGATGAACTCCATCTGAAGATACAAGGTCTGACCAAATCGAGATGCCGGCCCTTTTAATCGGTAACGCAAGGCTATCGTCCAAGCAGGCAGGCATCCGGGGGCCTCCCAAATAGGGACAAATTCAGAGTAGTAACCAATCCCCCATCTGCATCTGACCTTGTACCACACATTGAGAGCTGCTCTTAAAACTTTCAGGCAAACTTTTTTTTAAAACCTTGGTGCCCCAAATTTGTATAAAAACCTTCTCCCCCACCCTCGACTCTGGCCATTTCTCTCAATATCATCCCCCAATTGGTTTCCTCAGTTATGGTCAAAAGCATCCGTATGTTTTTAAATTCAAAAACAAAAGAGTACCAGGGTATGTCCGGAAGAGTGAGACCTCCATTCAGTAGTTTACGTCTTAACTTCTTCCAGGAGAGTCTAAAAAAAAAAAACGCAAAGGTTTTGTCAGGTGTACAGCATGCAAGGCTTGCAAATATGGAGAAAGTAAAACCACATTCCATACACCTTTCAATGACAAGCTAATTTTAATCAGCAAGTTTTTAACATGTAAAACTGAATTTGCGGTCTACGTATTGGAATGCTCATGTGGACTAAGGTATGTGGGCATTACTCGAGGATTTTACAACATCTAAAGGCAATAACCAACAACGATAGCTCCCATCCGGTAGCCCGTCGCTTCAATGAGATGCATAACTAAAATCTCAAGCAGTTGAAGTATTAAGTAATTGATAGTGTTCCCTCACTTAGAAGAGGAGGTAACAGAGATGCAATACTCAGACGACTCGAGACAAAATACATCTTGGAACTAGTAAGAGTCCACACGGGTTAAACACTACTGAAGACCTATACACATGGCTTTAATCAATGCAGTATTTCGTGAAAACATTTGACATACCTAATATAGGTGTCACATGATTGCAACCATGTCCCTCTTCCCCAAAGTAACTCGCTCTCTGCCAGTAGTGCACATGGGCTCATGGCACACTGGACATATTTTAAAGCACGGTGTCACTTTTTCTTCAAATTACAAATTTATGCTGAATAGCATAATAGCACTACAGCACTTTACAGCACTTTTTGCACGATTCTCGAACTGTAAATGGGGCTTATAAACCCAATAACATGATGTATTGGGTTTTTCTTTTAGCTTAAGAAACTATTTCCTGTAAGAAAGATTTGGACATTACAAATCAGCTGACATTCAGTCTGAGTTGTTTTCTACCATGTAAGATTTGTTTTTATCAAGTATTTATACGGTTATTCATTTAAAGCGTAATTTTGCACAAGGGTTTTTAAACAACGTTTTATAACGCATTAAGCAGCTATAATTTGTAATGTCTTGACCATTGTCGTTTTATCATGTGTATAATATTTTAAATATATGTATTTATACAGAAATGTATTATCTATTTTATATATACATGTAATAATCTACCGTGACCAGGAACGACGGTTCGAAACGCGTAGGAAGGATTACGACTTGAAATAAAACAAGATTGTTGCCAAGAGGAGTGCCGCGTTATCATTACTTTGAGACGAAAATATATATATATATATAGCAAAATCCAAATTAGGTACGCTCTCAGTCAAGAAAACACACTCTCAGAAGTGAATGCGACTAGGTTTATTCCACACGACGCGTTTCAACTGCATCCGCAGCCTTGATCACGTGAATATGGTGCACCAACTCAAAACACACACTATGTAACAGCGGACATCGCGTCATAATTACAAAACATAGAAATAGGACAGTCCTGTTTGTATACTAGCGGCCATATTGGAAGTTCGAAACTAGTTAATTTCATTGTGCAAAATCATCAAACAAATGTCAGTACATTCATCATAAACAATGTTTTGTATATTATGTCTGAGCATCATAAAGAAAGTACGTGATATGGCAGAAAGTGTTCATAATTATATCCTCATGACGGAATGCAAATACTGAGTAACTACTTTTCAAAGAGGGGGCGGGAGCGGGGGGGAGTGAGTGGCGCAGCCATCTTGGACTCGTTTGGTGTTACCCGCTATTCATTGTCTTTGTATATGTCTTATGCATATTAGTGTGGAATTCAAAAGGCAGAAAAGGTGGTAGAGCGTTGTATGGGAACATGGGAAAAGGTAAAAGGCACAGTGCTCGTATCCGCGTAAGTGGTAATAACGTAAGGGTACTGATCACCCTAAACATAAACGGGAGCGCTGAGAGGAAAGTGCAGCTGTGAATAAAAAATCTAATCTCATATATTGGCTAAGCGAGTGCTAGATCCTTACAACAGTTAGCAACAATCCAATGACTGTTTGCTACAACAAAGTAAATAAAATTACAATCATAGTGTTAGTTGTAGATTCTACACAGTATGTGAGTTCACAGTCTCTTCTACTCCAGTAATTAGCCCTAGAGATACCAAAATGAGCAACAAAGGATTAGTCAAACAATGCTGTGCCTAGTGCACCGTGAATATTCTTTCTAGTATCACTCATTTGGTAATCTACTCCATAGTGGTTCAAAATGTCTATACGATACCATCTCATCCACCAGAAAAGATCTTCCAACTTAAAATAGAAAGGTCAGTATTCTCTTGCTGCCCTCCATACGAATTAACAGTACTGCCTGTCCGCGATAACATCGTGCACACCAGAGTCACCAGTGATATCAAAAAAGTGAAGTTGAAGAAAAGGTTAGGCAACCCGTGTAGTGGTTAGGTACCTTCCTTCTCTCCTGCAAAAGAAACAAAATGCATAAAGTTCAAATTAAAAATTAAAAATAGAATAGAAAATTATTGATAAAACAGTTCCTAATGCACTCATTACATAGGTGGATGAGGCTCCTCCGTATATCAAATCACATAAGGTCACTAAGCAAATACAAGGAATTCATCAAATTGAAAACATTGAGAGAAAGAATCAGTGAGACAGAGTAGAAGAAATTTCAGAATCTCATGGCAAATGAATAAATCTACTCTTTTTTAAGGTGTATCGAAAGTTCTTCATCCTGATTCATACCACCTGGGACTCTAGTCTATAGATCTATAATGTACTTGGACTCTTTTTGTCTAAGTCTAAGTGTATATATATTTTTACACATGACTTCTTGAATTTGCACGTTTGTTGGTATTTAAAATGCAAAATGATTTGAAATACTGTAATGTGTTTAGGAGCAGGAAACAAATTCGTAAAACTGTATACAACCGAGTGATGTAGAAGCAGAGTTCATATGGAAAGTCTGTCTTTTATATTTATTGTAGCATGTAATGCACTGTGTCACTTTAAAAATAGGAGTAAAGCATCAGCATGCCATGTGATCAAGGGCTCTGTGGGGCCCGAAACGCGTCATGGCGGCGAAAAGCACGAAAAAATTAATATTTTGAAGCATTTGAGATGTTATCAGTGATGTCATCAGTGATGTCACTGAGCATGTCATGAGTGATGTAATATGTGACGTCATCAGCAGTGCATTGCAGGGGCGCAAGTTATACTTAGCTCAACTAACTATAACAGGCAAATTTCTCTGGTCTTATATGAGAGAAATGTGCAACTAGGTATAACGTCCCTGAAACCTATGGTTTTTTCAGTGAATTTCTAAGGTTTTTTAAATGCTAATTTCTAACTATAACGTTTTTAAAACCGATGTTTTTTCAGTGAATTTCTAAGGTTTTTTAAATGCTAATTTCTAACTACAATGTTCCTGAAACCTATATTGTTTTTAAGTAAATTTCATACTTTTTGTAGTGAAAAACTAACTATAACAGTAGTCTGTTATAAGTTATAATTTAACAATGTTTTAACTTAATTAGCACTAATTAACATCTAAGTGTGGAAAAAGTGTGACGCAGCAGCTATGATACCTGACTTAGAACACCAGCGTTCACAGTTTGATTCCCGGCTCCGGCAGCATGTTAGCCCACCACTATGTCACTGTGCCTTGCTTAATCTTCCCAACGCCCCCGAGCGCCGAGACACCTCTCTGGAGGTAGCTGTACGCTTTACAAATACTGGCATTTTTTCATTTAAACCCATAGTGATGAGAAATATTAGCACGTATTTTTTTTCTTCTATTCCGAACGATATTTTTTTATATCTTCTATTTAGAATTATTGCAATTAATAGACGTTGTTAGTCACGAGAAAAAAAATGACACGGTTTGCCGGGTAACAGTTTATAAGCTCTCAAACGTATGTACATATTAAGGAGCTTATATGTCTGAGGATCGAAATCGAAACCGTTGCCGCTTCACATTTTGTAACTGTTCCCAACACGTGCACAAGTTAAACAGTGAAAACGTGTGCACGTGTCAACTGTAAAACAGGACATCTAAATGGGCGGAGCGGCATGTTCCTTCCATAGACTACTCAATAACCAAAAAGTATATAAACCACACCAGTTGATTGATTAGTTTTGTTTTTTACGAGTTATTTACGCGTGTCCATTCTGTGATGCAGATTCTGTTTTCTAGCGTCGGATTCTTCTTTTGCGACAACAAAACATATTAACGGAGTTATAAATTGTTTGATTATGGCATAGCAGATATTTATAATACGTAGCTATTTGTGATTATTTAAAGATTTGAATTTAGAAAAAAGTGTTAGTGATTGTTGTTGCCATTTATATGTAACGTCAGCAGCTTGTATTCAGAAACAGACAGAATAGAGAAAACACTGTTCCCTTTCTGGCTCCTTTGAGCTCATATAGTGTGACTTTGTATATTATAATATAGACACTATACTTGACCTCAGAGGTGTTGGTGACCCGTGGGCGCGAAGACTAAAGATTTATATGTAATGTCAGCAGGTTCTTGTTCTTACTGTTTCTCCCTTGGGATCATATAGTATGTATATTGTAATATTCACATTCATACTAACCTCAGTGGAGTTTATCACCCGTCGGCGCGAACACAAAAGATTTCGAAGTCCCGGAGAAAAGAAGCTTTGAACATATTCACCGCTGGAAAATATTCTCCTTCTCCCTATAGTATATATAGGAATAGTAGTGTATATTATACTACTATCCTATATGTTCTTAAAGGAGTACATGATCTGTTAGCGGAGCAGTGAGCGACCTCTAAGCACTACGACAGAACTTTCCCGAGTTCTACAGAATAGAAATTGTAAAAATTTTGATTTTTTTGTTGTGGTCCTTATTCTTGTTCTCCTGTGGAATACTATACACTTAATCTGTATATTTTAATACTGTGACTTTATAGTAGTTCAAAGGGGTTGGAGATCTATCTGTGCGAGAAATTAACAACATATACTACAGTTATTTCTGTTGATAACTTAGTACCTCACAGTTTGTAACACTGCTAATGTTTTATGAAATAGTAGTTGCTAAAAAAAAAATTGCATACATAGTGCGTCATTTAATATTTTGATAAAGCGTACATTTCTATGTAATATGACGTCATTTGTGTTTAACTGTTTAGGTCTCGCCTGGCGTAAGACTGCGCAGACATGCGCAGTATCGCTGGCGAGATTTAGTGTTAACAGGTATTTTTTGTAAGGGGCATTAAGCCCCGCCCCTCTTTTCCATTGGCTGGCGTCACCGTTTATGCTAAACGGTGGCCAGCCATTGGAAAAGAGCTTGTTGTGACGTGTTCGCTTGGCTTTTTGAGCTGTCCCACTTGGACAGCCTCGCCTGCTTTCCTTCTGAAGTAAAAGGTTTATTATCTTTATGGGGCCAAACACATGGCCCCATAAAGATAAGAAACCTTTTGGCAGGCGAGCCCACGGCAGAAAAAGCCAAACGAAAACATCATGGCGAGCGCTTGCTTTTATCGGCGTGTGCTCGTGTGTCTTATGGGGCCCCTCGAAAGATTCAATACAGCTTATTCTCAAGCTGAAGACTGAGCAAGTAATATTTGACTGATTTGAGGGATCTTCCAGGTCGCCCCAGACACTCCAAATCGCACCGTACTTTTACTATTTAACAGTAACTAGATCGCCCGCTCCAATATGGAGGCGCTTTAACACTTCACCGAATGCGAAGTCATGCCTGTATTCAGCGTGCCGTGTTGAGTACTTCTTCTATGTTTATACTCATTGGTCGTGCAGCTGTCTGGCATCCCGGCTGCGCGCTGACTGTCCTGTTGGGAAGGAGTGCAGGAGAGTCCCGCTGGGGAGTGGTGAGTGAGAGGCCACACCGGTAGTAGGCTGCAAGACAGTGGCAGCTGATATCAAGAGGAGACTGCGGTCGGGAGCCGGGGAATGACCAGAACCCCAGTGACGGTAAGTGCGCGCTACTGGCTTGGGGTGTGCTCTGGGACTGTTGTTTGTCCCTGCATTCACCCTGAGGGCTCTGTCCACCTCTGGTGCTCCGTAAGCACTAAAGTAAGCTTCTCTTTTCACCCTCCGACTCTCAACCTGTGAGTGTTTCGTTGAGTCAGAATGCGCCATGGCTGGTGCAACTTTAACTTCCTTTGACGGGACGAGGTGAAGATTTTGATGGGTCACGGCGCCACAGGATTCTTTAAAGCTAAAAATAAGGCTTAAGGTCTCGCCTTGCATGCGGGCTTACTAGTTTCATTCATATTGCTTCAGTGGCCTTTTCAGATTCTGTCTCTCTGGGAGCAAATGTGAAACACACCTTTAAAGAGGAAGGGGTCTGACTGACGATTCCCAGCGCCTTTCAATAATTAGACTTAAGTTTCCTTTGCAAAAATGTTATTGTATTTATAGGCTATCCAGTACTGTCAAGAAGCTCCTCATTTCAATGGAAGTGTCTTCATTTTTTTTATTAGACTTAGTAGTAATCCAAGAGCTCCACTTTTCAAGGTTAATTTCTTCTCGGTTTAAATGCTGTGTGTGTATGTATATGTGCGTGTGTGTATATATATATATATATATATATATATATATATATTACCTACTGGCGGTCGCCAGTAGGTAGTTATAGTTAGGACCACGTTTCCATAGGAAAACCTCAACATTCTATTTTGAATAACTTTGGCGCCGGTCGACGAATCCTCGCGAATTTCTCAAAATAGGTGGGGCGCTACGCTCCGCTCCTACCCTGAAAGTCTCGGGGGGATCCGTCAAGCGGGGGCTGAGATAAAAGGGGGGTCCCAAAACGCGTTTTTCCCATGCATTTTTCCATAGGACCTTTAGAACGAGCTACAGCCCGAACGGCTGAACAGAATTACTCAAAATTTGGCAGAGAGGTAGTCCCTAGGTCAAGGAAGTGCCTTTTGTAGGTTTGGTGTAAATCTGTTCAGTAGATTCTGAGAAAATAGCCTTTAAATCAATATATATATCTGAGCCCGCTTACGGTACGCTTACCGTACGCTTACGGTAAGCGTACGGTGGCGTGCGCGAGCGCGATTCTGATTGGCTCTTAGATCTTAGTAAACATTCGAATCGGCCGAAACCAGGAAGCGGCGGCCGCCATTTTGTGTATTTCACTCTGAAAAAAAAGAGTGAAAACAAGGAAAGGGGGCAATGAGGAGAGTTACAGACCCCCTAACATTTGTAAGGGGGTCAAAGAAGGACAGAAAAGTACAAAAAAAACATTTATTGATTTTAAAAAAAATCACGGGGTACGCGTACGGTAAGCTTACGGTAAGCGTACGGTAGAAAAAAAAAAAAAAAAAAATGAAAATCAGATTTAAGTGTTTAGATATTAGGGGGCTCTAAAAAGAGCCGTTGTGTTTATGAAATGATTTTTTAGTGGTACCTACAAGTAAGTACCGATGCAGAGTCTAAGGTTCAAGAGGAAGACTCTGTTCCCTTCATCATTGAAGTGCACACCATCTCCTCTATAAATGTCTTGCATGTCATAACGCAAGTTGTTGTGGTAAATGGCACCCATACCATAGTCACGGAGGAAAGCAGAAACAGATTTGTTGACGTGCTTTCTTGCTTTGTCATCGCACCGCGTGCCCACCGTGCGTGCACGGCACTAACTGCGTAAAGTGGGCGCGCAGTGCGCGAAGCGCACCGTGTGCTCACTGTGCGCGCACGGTGCGCGAAGCGCACCGTGCGCGCACGTAACGAACTGCGTTAAGTGGGCGCGCACGCCACGAATGGCGTAAAGTAACTTAGCATTTAAAAAACCGTACAAATTCACTGAAAAAACCATAGGTTTCACACACGTTATAGTTAGGAAGTAGCATTTAAAAAACCTTGCAAATTCACTGAAAAAACCATAGGTTTCACACATGTTATAGTTAGCGGAAATTTTACTGATAAAAAACCAATGAAATTCCCCCGTTATAGTTAGTGCAGGCAACTATAACTCACGCGACCGCAATCTTCTGCTGATGACATATGTGTCTTTATGAAAAAAAAATATTTGTAATATATGTATAGCTAAAAATGTATGGAAGAAGACATGGGCAAATAAGTGTCTAAATACAGTATTAGCATCAGCAGAGGATTGCGGTCGCGTGAGTTATAGTTGCCTGCACTAACTATAACGGGGGAATTTCATTGGTTTTTTATCAGTAAAATTTCCGCTAACTATAACATGTGTGAAACCTATGGTTTTTTCAGTGAATATATATATATATATATATATATATATGTATATGTGACGTTTCAGAGATTTTGTCTTTTATTAGAAATTTAGAGTTTGTTTTTCGTAAATCAATCTAGGAACGTAGCCTTTGCAATGAGGGAGATCAAGCGACGAAAGCTTTTCATTGTTGAGATGATTGGTGCTTTACTTTGTGACTTGTTTATAAACGCTTGTACATCTCAAAAATAGTTCCTCTGAATTTCTGTCACTCTTGGTCTGCCAATAATACCAGGGCCAAGTCGTCGTAGTCTGCACAGCACCCAGCTCATGTCCTCTCCAGAATATTTTTTATGAAAGACTTTGCATGTTACCAGGTGCAGCTGCCCGGGGGTTCTCTTGTTGCCTAGTAGTTTGAGTTTAAGATAGGTCCCTAAGTGCTTATTCTTTCTCGTGCCTCCTCCCCCATTCACCACCATCCGAAGATACTCGTCCTGCCCCTTAATCGGAAAGTCCCCGAGTCGCTTAACTACAAAAGCCCACATACTTGCCTTTTCTCACATAACCTTTCTTAAGTGGGTAGTTGTGCTGAGGATAGCCTCCTTGCAGCACGAGCGATGTAGGCTTCCAAACAAGGAAGGTTTTGAGGGTGGTGGAGAGCATCAGTTCTAGTACGATGTTGTACCTCAGACAGTATATTTATATTTATATATATATATATATATATTAAACCAATCCTGAATTCAGTGCGCATACAAATCCAGGCGCTGACTCCGTGGGATGATAAATCAAAGAAATACTTTATTTCACAAGGATGCCAAGACGCGTTTCGACGGGAAAACCGTCTTCTTCACTACATCTGGTCCCTCTACAGTTTTAGTTTATATCTCCAAAACGAGGCACATTCCACCATGGTTGCCACAGCAACTGTATACATAGACATAAAAGAAATAACAGGTATGTCTCAACCATAAAACAAAAAATTCAATGCTGAATTGAAATACACATCGTATTTGTGACTTGTGAAACATTAAATGCATTGTTGTAAAAGGAACACTGTGGTTTAGTTTGACGTATAATTAAAAAGCATAAGTCATAATAATTCAATGATTTGTGAAATACAATTAGTCAAACACAGTATTTGCTCTTACTTTTACTTTTGCTCTCATATATATATATATATATTCACTGAAAAAACCATAGGTTTCACACGTTATAGTTAGCGGAAATTTTACTGATAAAAAACCAATGAAATTCCCCCGTTATAGTTAGTGCAGGAAACTATAACTCACGCGACCGCAATCCTCTGCTGATGCTAATACTGTATTTAGACACTTATTTGCCCATGTCTTCTTCCATAAATTTTTAGCTATACATATATTACAAATATTTTTTTTTCATAAAGACACATATGTCATCAGCAGAAGATTGCGGTCGCGTGAGTTATAGTTTCCTGCACTAACTATAACGGGGGAATTTCATTGGTTTTTTATCAGTAAAATTTCCGCTAACTATAACATGTGTGAAACCTATGGTTTTTTCAGTGAATTTGCAAGGTTTTTTAAATGCTAATTCCTAACTATAACGTGTGTGAAACCTATGGTTTTTTTCAGTGAATTTGTACGTTTTTTTAAATGCTAAGTTACTTTACGCCATTCGTGGCATGCGCGCCCACTTAACGCAGTTCGTTCCGTGCGCGCACGGTGCGCTTCGCCCACCGTGCGCGCACAGTGAGCACGCGGTGCGCTTCGCGCACCGCGCGCCCACTTTACGCAGTTAGTGCCGTGCACGCACGGTGGGCACGCGGTGCGCTACGCGCACCGCATGCCCACGTTACGCTAGATGGGCCATGTACGCACGGTGCGCTTCGCGCACCGTGCGCACATGGAGGACATATTATGCGCTTCCTTGTGATAGGTAATCTGTTGAAATTTTTTGGGGAAATGCTGTGCTCTTATATGCCATGCACAAATGGTGGCGAAGGCCACCATTTGCACACGGGGTGGAGAGAGTGGGGTTTTTTTTTTTTATCATTTTTTACCGTACGCGTACGGTAAGCGTACGGTAAGCGTAATCGGCAAAATTTTCGAAAAATAAAAAATTTGCGTTTTTTGCCTTGGGGGATCTTTGAAGACTCAACTAACATGGTTATGTGCATGGGCGCTGTCTAAACAGCCCCTTTATATGTTTTTGGCATTTGTTTATCAGCTCCCCCCTCAGAGTGCGAGAGAGAAAATGGCGGCCGCCGCTTCCTGGTTTCGACCGATTCGAATGTTTACTAAGATCTAAGGGCCAATCAGAATCGCGCTCGCGCACGCCACCGTACGCGTACGGTAAGCGCACCGTAAGCGCACCGTAAGCTGGCTCAGATATATATATTGATTTAAAGGCTATTTTCTCAGAATCTACTGAACAGATTTACACCAAACCTACAAAAGGCACTTCCTTGACCTGAGGACTACCTCTCTGCCAAATTTCAAGTAATTCTGTTCAGCCGTTCGGGCTGTAGCTGTGTCTAAAGGTCCTATGGAAAAATGCATGGGAAAAACGCGTTTTGGGACCCCCCTTTTATCTCAGCCCCCGCTTGACGAATCCCCCAGAGACTTTCAGGGTAGGAGCGGAGCGTAGCGCCCCACCTATTTTGAAAAATTCGCAAGGATTCGTCGACCGGCGCAAAAGTTATTCAAAATAGAATGTTGCGGATTTCCTATGGAAACGTGGTCCTAACTATAACTACCTACTGGCGACCGCCAGTAGGTAATATATATATATATATATATATATATATATATATATATATATATATATATTTTTTTGGTACAGATAAGCCCCAGTTGAGGCCGAGCCAGTAGCTTGACTTACCGCTACATTCACGCTAATAACATTCATACTGTGAAGCCTGATCTGTCACCAAAGTGATAACTGTAAATTGGACTTCAAACGAGTGAGTCTATGAATTAGCATCCTATGACTAGGATTAGAACTTAGTGTAACTAAAAAGTAGGCAGCAACTTTATATACCCTTCTACAATTAAAGTAGTGCGGTCATGTTGTTGACTATAACATTAATAAAGGCCTTCATTGCCTTATTCAAGCTTCTACCGTTTAATTTGTAGCATGCAATTATACATATTAAATTTTGAAGGTTGTGGTGTTCTTTAATTTACTGTTGTGCTCAGCACTTGGCCGTCGCTCTCCTGTCAAACCACATTTCACCATTTGTGAAAACAGTGATTGCATGGCGCTCTGCACTTATGTTTGACTCATAAGTGGTTATAATAAGTTCTGAGTTGGAGTGCTTTGACTCATCTTATCTTTTGTTAGGAAGAAAAGTGGAACGTTTACCATTAAAATAATTGTGTCCTACTTCAACTTGTGCTATATGTGGTCGCATTGTAGACTTACGGATTTGTTTTAAGTTACTTTTGTTCTCCCATTCTATTAGCTTATATAACTGCATCCGCATCGCACAGATGTGCGTGGTTTCTCGCTTATCTGATGACATATTGCAAAGTTAGGCGTTGTAATGCAAACAATGAATCCATCCAAAGGCAACTTTAAACTATCTTGCAACTTTAGGGTGTTGCTTAGTACACCTAAAATATTTTTTAGTCTGTATAAATGGTGCTGTGAAATGTAGTTCTGTGTTTGAGACTGAGATTTGTGCGACCTGTCTTCACAGAAACATTCACCATTCAAAGATTTACTGTAAAGACTTTCAGATTCACTAGCTTCTTTCATTGCTGATTAGCAGGCGTATTTTAATTTGTCTATCCCTTCAAACTGCACACCCGTATTATTTTGTTTCTGTTATCTAATTATTATTATTATTATTATTTTTTTTTTTTTTTACATATGGGTGTAATAGTATTGTGCTCTGGAACACAGCACTTTCAAACAATCACAGTGGGAGTTCTGGTTAAAAAATAGAGGTAGGCAAGCCCCTGGAAACTCGAGCCAGGTTCGAGCTAAATGCCTGGCTCTGATCAGCTCGAGGTCCTCCTGGAACCTCAAGCCCCAATTGAGTCCAGCTTTCATGTGGCCTCTGCCTTCCTCCCTCGCTCTATCCTCTTGCAAAGAGTTAAAAGCAAATCATTAGTATTTGAGGTATAAAAAAAGACAAGTCAAACACCCTTTTAGTAGCTGGTTTGTACTAGGTGGAACCTGAATACATGGGCTTAATCCCGGCTTCCTCTCTGAACTAAATTGCGTGATCTTAGGCAAATATTTTATTTACCGATCTCCTATTACTTCCTTACTGCATATGAAAGCACCTTCAAATTTTCGAGTTAAGAATACAAGCTGTGCAAACATTTATTGCGTTAAATGGTATAGATTAGAATGTCAAAGGTTCCACAAGTTATAGAAAGACTTTTATTAGAAATTTCAAGAGACCGTACCATTTTTTACATGCTGTTTGTTGCATGATTTACAGAGAAACATTTTCAGGGCTCAGCTCGCTTCACCCTGTTAATTTGTTGGCTTGCCCACCTCAGTTAACAAGCATTTGCAATGCAATAGGTCGCACATTGACGCGAGTTTGAGCTATTGGCATTGTAATTAACAATGCCTTTCATTTATGTTTTTAAAAAGAAAACAAACATAAAATGCATTGTTATTTGCAATGTCAATAGCTCAAACTTGCTTCAATGCGAGACCTATTGCATTGCAAATGCTTGCTTTTACTTGTTATTGTTGTTGTGACCTGAGATGATGTCGTGCAGGAGTGTTTCTTGTAGCACTTCTTTTCTACTTTATCTAAAAGTAACTGATGCTCTTTTATATTAAAAAGAATGTGTGGCATCACTTTTACAAACTATAGGCGACAAAAAAAAGGGAGGGTGTGGCCACGGTTAAGGGATATTTTATGAATTGTGTTTTTATTTGTCACCCCTCTGATATATACAGCTTCACCTTCCTAAGAAAGTATATTTGTGATTGCTTAATAAAAACTGTTTCAAACCTAGACTGAAATTTTTGCAGCGCAACCACACCTCCCCGTCAGAAAAGTAAACAACACATTCTAAGTTAATAGTGCTCCTGGGAAGTATCCCACCCACGGATTTAATAAAGAGAAGACCGCAACACACTCTGTTATTTTCCCGCCGTGATTTGTAGGCCCCACGCAAATTATATAAATGGCCCTTAAAATATATATAAAAAACATTTTTTACATTCACAGTCCCTGTCCACCACCTTCTGACCACTGTACAGAGTTAATAGTGTTCCTACCCTCCCCTCTCCTACTTTATTTTCCCGTACTCCTTCGAAGTGCGTCACAAAATGGCTGACAACAGTGAACCGTTTCCTGCCAATAAGGAGCAAACTTGTACTCAGAACCCTTTAGCTAATAAAATGTCCATGGTGTTCCGCAGAGGGGGAGGGAATGGCTGCCAACACTTCTACTTTTAATGCTTCACGGCCAATGAACATTAAGCTTGGGAAGGTCCTGCTTGGAACACGTTACCCAATCAGATGTCCCTGATACTCCGCGGAGGGGGAGAGAATCGCTGACAACAATTCTACTTGCAATGGTTTACAGCCAATGAACATTAAGCTTGGGAAGGTCCTGCTTGGAACACGTCAGCCAATCAGATGTCCCTGCTACTCTGCGGAGGGGAAGGGAATGGCTGGCAACACTTCTACTTTCAATGATTCGCAGCCAATGAACATTAAGCTCTGGAAGGTCCTGATTAGAACATGTGAGCCAATCAGATGTCCTTGCTACTCCGCGAAGGGGGAGGTAATGGCTAGCAACACTTCTACTTTCAATTGTTCGCAGCCAATGAACATTAAACTCGTTGTTGGAACACCTCAGCCAATTAAACGTTAATTTTGTTCTGTGCATAGGGACAGAACACGCCCTCCCACATAATATTAAATTTCCTCTAACAAAGTGACACTATCCGTGATAAAAGTGAACACCGCATTATAAGTAAACATTACTGCGCATTGTATTAAAGGAAGGCCGCAGTACGGCGCATTGTTGTTTTCACGATATGATTTCCACAAGCCCACTGAAAATTGCCGCAATACCGCTCATCGTTGTTTTGCGGACATAATTTCGACGGCCTACGCAACATTCACACTACCTGTGTGTGCACCCTACACACTGCTTGCCGCAATACGGCACATTGTTTTCACGATGGAATTTCCAGAGACAACGCAACCTTGCCGCAATACCACGCACCGTTGTTCTGCGGACGTGATTTCCACGGCCTATGCAACATTCAAACTCCCTGCCTCTGCACCGTACAGACTGCTTAAACTAAGTCCACAGTGTTCCTACTATACCCTCATACAATTTTTCTCTTTTTTTCCCCCTACTCCTTTCAACTGAGTCACAAAATGGCTGCCAACACTTTCTTGTTTAAACCGTTCACAGCCAATGAGCTGCAAGCTTGTGCTCATACCGCCTCATCCAATCAGATGTCAGAATTCTCAAATATCGATATCTGTAAATTTTGATATTTCTCAAAAAATACTGAACAGATTTACACCATTTAAACAAAAGAGTGTTTTCTGGACCAAGCCTTTTCTCCCTGCCAAATTTGGCGTAATTCCGTTCAGCAGTTTGACCTGTAGCCTTATCTAAAGTTTCCTATGGAAATCGCATGGAGAAAACACGTTTTGGGACCTCCCTTTTTTCTCAGCCCCCCCTTGACGAATCACCCCCAAACTTCAAGGTAGGAGCTGATCTGAAAAAAGATTTTTGGGGGAAAATTTCGTAAAGATTTGTCAAACGACGCCAAAGTTATAAGCAGATCAAAAAATGCTTTTCCTATGGAAACATGGTCCTAACTATAACGTATATCAAAACGAAAATCCCAAAGCATCCAAACCTTGACAGCGCAACACCAGGGCACAGACTCCACAGGCAATGATATAGTTTGTTTTTATTCACACATCATGGTCCAAATGACACGTTTCGGCCACCAGACATGCGGCCTTGATCACATGAGATATATATATATATATATATTCACTGAAAAAACCATGGGTTTCACACACGTTATAGTTAGGAATTAGCATTTAAAAAACCTTAGAAATTCAATGAAAAAACCAAAGGTTTCACACATGTTATAGTTAGCTGGACATTTCACTCGTAAAAAACCATTGAAATTCCCCCGTTATAGTTAGTTCAGCTAACTATAACTCGCGCGCCCGCAATGCACTACTGATGACGTCACATATTACATCACTCATGACATGGTCACTGACATCACTCATGACATCACTGATGACATCTCAAATGACATCACTGATGACATCACTGATGACATCATCCTTGTGATAGAGTGGCAGACCTCCTCTCCCCCTAATATAACCATTGAAACACACATTCAAAAATAGAAACTAAAATTTTCAAAATAATGAACATATCAATATCAGTTACAACAACCTATTCAGTAATTCTAAGAACCACATACACATACAGTAATTCACCAACAGTCCTCTACAGTCACTCATACATGTACTCACTCATCATATGTACTCATACACCTGTACATCCCGTTACACAATGCCACTCATCCATAGAGTAACTCACACACATAGTCACTCATGCTAATAAAGAATCAATCATCCATTTACTTGCATATACAGTTATACACACACCACCACACTTACTTCTACAGAAACTTACATATACTTACTCTTTTAAACAATCACTTATAGAAACACATACTTATTCATACAGGAACTCTTCCAATCTCTCACTCTCACATATACTCACTTATATACACCAATAGTCACATATACTAGTTTAAAACATATGTAGTTACTCATAAAGACACTATTGAGACAGTCATTCACTCACTAACACACCCATGCACACACTCATCCACCCATACAGTCCTGCACACATGCTGTATTCAACACATACAAACAGTGAGTCACTCATTCATGCACCTATGCACTAAGTAATACCCCCCACCGAACCATACAGAAACTCAGACACTCATAGTGATAAAAAACCAACTAATAACCTATATAGACACTCATGTAGCTACTCACCAACCCATGCAGCCACTTATACACAAAGTAAGAAACTGATACAGATATTTAAATATTTAAAGATTACTCAGTAAGCCATGTATTCACTATGATACACTTAAACAGTCAGTTACACAAAAAAAATTCCAAAAAAAAGGATCCATTTAGACACTTATATACCCATTTATTCTTCCTTTGACCTTGAGATATACATAAATATAAAAAATATATAATTTTCATAAAAACACACAATCACTGGATGATGTCATCAGTGATGTCATCAGTGATGTCATTTGAGATGTCATCAGTGATGTCATGAGTGATGTCAGTGACCATGTCATGAGTGATGTAATATGTGACGTCATCAGTAGTGCATTGCGGGCGCGCGAGTTATAGTTAGCTGAACTAACTATAACGGGGGAATTTCAATGGTTTTTTACGAGTGAAATGTCCAGCTAACTATAACATGTGTGAAACCTTTGGTTTTTTCATTGAATTTCTAAGGTTTTTTAAATGCTAATTCCTAACTATAACGTGTGTGAAACCCATGGTTTTTTCAGTGAATTTCAAAGGTTTTTTAAATGCTAATTTCTAACTATGCCTACAGAGATAGGACATGTGAAGAAAGAAGAAAAAATGCACAGAAAGAAACAAAAGAAGTGCAGAAAGAAGCAACAGAAGTCCTCAAATACGAAGATAAGTGCAGGAAGAAGGATAACGTGCAGAAAGAACAAAAAGAAGAGCAGAAAGAAGCCTTGTTGCAAAATCATCCTGTACCCTCAACTTTTTCAGACGGATACTGGTGGTAACTGAGTCTGACTAACCAGTCCTAGAGCCAGTGCTATGTTAAAAGACACTTAGAATACAGTGAAAACACCTACATACACTAGGGAACATTATGCGTTGGGGTCCCCCTGTGATTAGCATGACCTCCTCTGTAAGCCCCTAGTGTATAATAGGGCATGGGGATTAAAACTACCTCTTAAAACAGGCCACAGGGCGTTTTTGCACACATTAACTCAGGCCCCGTCCCCTCCCTTCACCACTGTGTAAATACGCCCTGTGTCCATTTTTAGTTGGGAGATTAAGTTCATTTGAATCCTGAGGGTCCCTAGGGTCCAACTAGCCCACTAGGTACCTCCAGTAAGTGCCACAGAGCTGCGTTGCAGAGAGGTGTAAAAAGTGGCACGGCCTGGACCACCTCTCTGCAATGCAGCTCAGTGGCGCTTACTGGAAGCACTTGGTGGGCTAGTTAGCCCCCAGGGGCCCTCAGTATTGAAGGGAAATTATATCCCCAATTTAAAACATGCCATAGTGCGTGTTTGCACACGTCACCTCAGGCCCCGTCCCCTCCCTTCACCACTGTGTAAACGCGCCCTGTGGCTGTTCTAAGTTGAGAGTCCCCCTGAATCCTAAGGGTCCCTAGGGTCAAACTAGACCACTAGGTACCTCCAGTAAGCGCCACAGAGCTGCGTTGCAGAGAGGTGTAAAAAGGGGCTTGGCCTCAGAACACCTGGCTGCAGCGCAGCTCCCTGGCGCATACTGGAGATGCCTGTTGGGGGCGCGTTTGCAGAGTGCTGCACGGAGGGGGCATGGCCTCCGGCACGATGCCAGTCTTTTATTTATTTTAGTTTTTTAAGAAGGGGGGCTGTTTGGTTCCCCTTCTTATTCTAATTTATTGGCCCTGATGACCCCATCCCCCAGGGCCAGTCTCCTAATTATATTTTTTTGACCCCAATCCCCAGGGCCGGCCACTGTTTTTTATTATTTTTAAAAAATATATATTTATAGACACACCTAGGACATGCTGGACAAACCGTACGTACCTATCACCATGACGATTTGCGTGATATTCATTAAAAGGCGACTATGCATGCAATGAATCCACGTGGAATGTATTTACACCACTAGTGAAGCTCTGACATGTCTGATGCCCTACCGTGCCTAATCCTGGTAGACACCCTTGTCGTTTATTTATACAAACATGGGTAGCTATTGACGGGCACATTTAATACACATGCGCACCAAGCCATTCAAAGGGGATTCGACAAAAATTCGACCAAAACTATGCAAGAAACCCCCCTCACGGTTAATAAAACACACATCCACTGCCGGATGTGTAATACTTTTTATTTTACTCTCTGGAAAGGGGGCGAACATCACTTGAGAGTCACAGCGTGCTCCTGACAGAGCCCAATGCTGTGTTACACCCACCATGGCCTGCCGAGTGCCACACACCTCTGTGTTGTATTCCACTAGCTAGTGCATATGCTATGACACTCTCTAGCCCATGTGCACTGTAACACCACCCCGTGAATATGTCATGCCACACTTGTCTTCGCACGGGTTATATTGCCCCATCTAACGTGCCTTTCTCGATGCCTATGTTATAACGCACAGTGCTATGCCATACATATTACAATCTGGTATCCATATATTTGTCACAGTGCATATGCAACGTTACACTCCCCAGCACATATTTTATATTACAACTTTAGAGACTAGTTAGGTTACACAACACTGCCCTGTGCATATTACACTCCAAGGCGCATATCGCATAGCACGCGCTAGTGCCTGTGCTATCTCGCGCTCTCCAATGAATCTGTCATTGCGCACAATGTATTGCAAATTATATTTCACGCCCGGTTCATCTTATATCACACTTTTTGGTGCATAGTTTATACCATACACTATATCTAGTTTTCATTTTCAATCGTGCTCTCAGGACTATGTTCTATATAACACTGTGTTCACCTACCCTTTTCACGGGCATTACATTTTGCGATAGGGGGTGGAGGGTCAGGGGGTGTTTCTGCCAAGTGAGCCCGGAGTCACAGTCACAAACGTCCTCTTCTTCCTGAATAAAAGTGAGATTATGCTGCATACTTGTTCATATTTTAAGTAGTTCGCACAGACACAATGTTTTAAAAACAATAAAGTTCCTAATACCCGCCTTCTCTGAACAGTTAGCTTGCTGCCCCATCCCCTTCCTCCCTATCCTCTGTTGTGTGAATCCATGGACTAGCCTCCTCCCTCCTGCCATGCATGGTCTGATGTGCTGCCACTGCCCTCAATTTAGTATGATGTACCAGTCCAGTCCTCCTGCCCTCCATTGCCCAATTCTATGCCCCATCATTGACCTCCTGCTTAAACTCTGTGCTTAGCTTGCTGCCCCTATTCTCCTTCCCCCTGCCCTCCGATGTCTTTGTGCATGCCCCTGCTCCATCCTTTTTGCCCACCATGTCCCATGGACCTGCCACTCCTATCTACTCTGAGTGTTCTGTTGAGCTGCCACTCCCCATCACCTGCCTAGCATTGTCAGATGACTTTAACCTGTCCCTGCCACCTCCACCCTGCCTGTCCACATGCCATGCCCCTATCCTCTTCCTCCTGTCCTACATGGTCCATTGTACTGCCACACCCTTCTGCCCTCCCTGGTCTGTTGTGCTGCAACTGCTCCTCCTGCCTGCCCCGTGTGGTCTGTTGTGAGGTCCCTTCCCCTGAACTTTCTTGTCTGTGCACAGGTCCTGACCCTCCCTTCTATCCTCCATTGTCCTTTGTGCATGCCCCTCCACCCTCCTTCTTGCCCATCATAGCCATTGTGCTGCCACTAACCCTCCCACTTGCCATGCATGGTCTTCTGTGCTGCCATGGCCCCTCCCACCTTCCCTGTGTGGTCAGTTAGCTGCCCCTGACCCCCTCCCACCTTCCCTCCATGGTCTGTGTGTATGCCATCACAGTCTCACTGTTGCTCTTCATGGTGTGTCTTGCTTCTAGTGCCCATCCTGCCTGACCTCCATGGCTATCTTGCTGCTCCTGCCCTGCCCCCTTGCCCCCAGCCCTACTCCCTCCCTCCTGGCTTGTCTGTTCCATTGTAATGCCCCTGATCCGTCCCTCCTGCCCTTTATGGTCTGTTATGCTGCAGCTTTCTCTCCTGTCTGTCCATTATGGTCAGCTAGCTACCATTGCCTCTTGCCCCTCTGTTCTCTGTTGTCCATGTGCATGGTCCTGTCCCCTCCCTCTTGCTTTCTATGGATTGTTGTGCTGCACTCCCGTCCTGCATGCCCTGTGTGGTGTATTGTGCTGCTGCAAACCCTGATGCCTGCCCTGCAGGGTCAGTTTGGTGCACCTCTCCATGTCCCTCCTGTCCTCTGTTATCCAAGTCCATGTCCCTATCCCATTTCCTTCCATGATCCAATGTACCATACTTGCGAACATTTTGAACTTGGTAAGAGGGAGATTTTGAAAAAAAACTGGGGTATTGATTTTCCCCTTTGAGTTACATTGAAAAAGAGGATATTGTAGACAGGAGACAGATCAAATAAAGCCCATTTGAGCTTAAAAACATTGGACGTTTCCTGGCTGAATCGGGTCTGTTGGCATGTATGGTTGTACTACCATTGCCTCTTCCTTCTGCCCACAATGGTCTATTACATTGCCACAGCCTTGAAGGAGGGTAGATTTTGTATCACAGGGGGCCCCTGGCCCGTTCTGTCCACACCTGAAGTATGAGACCCTTGTCCTTGCCCTGCCAGCTGCATTTGTAGGCCGTATTAAATTGACCAGCGGGTCCTGTATTGCTATATAATTATCCTGAGACATCCTTACCACTCAGCCAGCATAAAACCCCTGTGTAGGCCCTTCTGTTCAATATGTAGGCCTCTTTGTTAAATTGACCATAGCTCTGCAATTTTAGTGTATAGCAGTCTGAAGGCAGGTCTGCGAGGCCTTCTGATCCAAACTAGTAGCCCCCACCCTACCCGAGTGCTCCGTGCTCGGTATCAAAGTTCAACATCCCCCTGAAGCTGTCGACATACAGTAGGCTGCATCCTGGACTGGTACTTGCTTCCTGGGCAGGTTTCCCGCTTTTAAGGAAGTGGCAACCGCAGAGCGTCAAGTTAGGAGAACTGAGGAGATTTCATACACGAATATATTGAATTCCCGTACAATACCCATTATTTTCTGCTTGCTCTATGGAACTTACGATAAGCGATTGGCCTGAGAGACTGACCTTTTCACCCAGTCCATTGTCAGCATTAAGTGGGTAAATGACGAAATGTCTGGTAAAATCTGCAGTCGAAGCTTTTGGGTAGCATACGTAGGTAGATGTAGCGTGCAAAGGAGCCCACAAAATGATATAAAAAGGGAGCACCCACAGATATCGACGGACTACCTCGCCGTCTATATGTAGGTTAACAGGCAGTGCAGGTTTTCCCCAAGAGCTGGGAGCTCTTGTCTTCCTTTGCTTAAAATGTCTTGCTCTGCTTTGCTTGAAGTATCTTATTCTATTTTACCTATATGAAATGTCATGTTATGTTTAACCATTGTTCTCTTTACTTTTGCATTTAAAAGATTTTGTATTGTAATTGCAGGAATGCTTGCTCTAAGAGTAAACGTGAGTGTTCCTAGGTAACATTTTCCTTGGTGTAACTTGTTTCTCATGATGCATTTATAGATGTGTTTTCTCTCTCTCTCTGTCAGTACATTAATTGAGATACAGAGAATATTATGACAGCTGTATGATTATCTGGATTCTGTTTTTTGTACTTTATGTCTCTATTCTGCGGTTTCTTTGAAGTTGCATCTTCTCATTAAACTGCCATTGTATTCTGCCTCCAATTCCATGTCTCATATGTCTGTTTTCTTCATTTTTGGAGCAAGCGTTCCTAGGCACCCCGGCTCAAATTAAGGTGCCCCTTTTGTCCCTGACTCACTCTCCTGCTCAGTTCTGTGGTGGCTCCCGGGGATCTGGGGACCGCCCCTAGCTTCCTTGACCCGTAATAGATCTTCCCTCCAACAGCCTCTCTTGCAAGTCCTGTATTGTTGGTTTGTTGCCCCTGCCCCCCTTTCCACTGCCCTCCATAGTCTGTTGTGCTTCCACGGCCCTTCCTGCCTGCTCAGTGTGGTTAAATTGTTGCCTTTGCACCCTCCTACCTGCCTTCAATTTTTAGAGTCCGTGCCCCTGGCCTCTGCCTCTCAACAGTATCCTAATGAACAACTAGATTGCTAACATTCTATATTTATTACAAAAGTGTGGAACGCCTGACATCATCTTGATGTAATCAAAACTGTAATACCTAGAGCATTTCCTTTAGAAATTACATATATGAGAGGGTCTTATTGGCATCAAAATTATGGTTAGTGCTCTAAAAGACTAAAATAAGGACATATTTTCTGAGTTTTCAAATAGCGACAAAGCACTTTTAAATTATTTGTTATCTTTATGTTTTTTTATCCAGTTGACCACTTGATTAAATGTTGCACTTAGGGGAGAGGATGTGGTGTTACTTCCAGAACTGCAGACTTTGCAACTGGGGAACCAGGTTGAAGTTTCTGCTTCAGCTCGACATTCTGTGATTCTGGTCAAATCACTTAGTCTCCCCATGTCTACAACCAAAATGAATTTGTTCTTGTATGATGTAACCAATGCTCATGTAAAGCACTCCAATACCTGACAAGTCTGCACTATATAACACTGCAAAAACACAAAATAATAAGTGTTTTGCACACTTCTGTCATTGGGCTATATTTGGGCTACATCTGGTTGATTTTGGGCTACATTTGGGCTCTTTTGTCTCCGGTGGCCATCTTGGGAGATTTATTTGTTATGAAGTTTCCTAATTTCCTCATGTACTGCAGTCTCCTCAGTAGGAAATGCTTTCAGTTTTTTACTTTGATTCCATCATGAAGGTATTCAGATATGTCACACATTTGCCATAAATTCTGAATGTTAGCACTCTAGTTGCTCATTAGATCACTGTAGTAAAACTACTCCACCATGGAAGTCTGCTCCTGGTATTAAAAGTGCATGTTTCAGTCTGCATGTCAGATTTTTTAATGAAATAGAAGAGGATTTGAGAAGTCACTCAAAATGTGCCCTCATTTTCTTTCTTCAGTATTAATCATAATTTCTATGGCAAAATGAACCTCCTCATTGTGTTCCTTTTTAAATTAAATGTTTTAAGTGTTACCAGTTTATTCCAATCAAGATGGCTTCAGGTGTGCCATACTTTTGTCATAATGAAGACAGTAAGCGCTCTAGTTGTTTTTAAGAACATTCTGGGACATTCTGTCATTGGGCTATACTTGGGCTACATCTGGGTGATATTTGGGCTACATTTGGGCTCTTTTGTCTCTGGTGGCCATCTTGGGAGACTTATTTGTTATGAAGTTTCCTAATTTCCTCATTTACTGCAGTCTCCTCAGTAGGAAATACTTTCAGTTTTTTACTTTGATTCCATCAAGAAGGCATTCAGATGTGTCACACATTTGCCATAAATTCAGAATGTTAGCACTCTTTTTGCTCATTAGATCACTGTAGTAAAGCTACTGCTCACCAGGGAAAACTGCTGCTGGTATTGAAAGGGCATGTTTCAGTCTGCATGTCAGAATTTTTTAATGAAATAGAAGAGGATTTGAGAAGTCACTCAAAATGTGCCCTAATTTTTCTTTCTGCAGCACTAATCATACTTTTTATGGAAAAATGAACCCCCTCATTTTGTTCCTTTTTAAATTAAATGTTTTAAGAGTTACCACTTTAATCCAAGCAAGATGGCTTCAGGTGTGCCATACGTTTATCATAAGTAGGACTGTTAGCGCTCTAGTAGTTCTTTGGAACACTCTGGGAAGCTGCAGTAGAACACAAAGGAATCAACCGACAGTCTCTGCCCTTGTTGGATGTACATGTTTTACTGAGAATATCAGACTTCATTCTCACATGACTGAGAAAGATAATGTGAATTTACAGAAAATAAGCTCTCAGTTTAGCCTATAGATCACCTTCCAAACCTCTGTGGTAAAAGCATGAGAAAATATTTTTCTCTCAATCATGATATCCCAGCAGAAGGCTTTTTCACATGGTGAAATCACCTTAGAACATACCACAATTCCTAAAATGAGTATGGTACCATCAACAAATGATTTATAATGTAACTAAAGTCTTAAAACCTTCTATTAACTGCAATGCTTTTTAATGAGGTGCTATCATGTATATTTGTCCCAAGATGGCTGCCAACACTTCTTGGATGAAGTGCTGACAGCCAATCAGATCTCAGGATGAGATGTGTGGTTAGGCTCCGCCCACATATATATATGCTTTTAAATGCTATTTACTCAGGAAATACTGAACAGATTTACACCAGACCTGCAAAAGGCACTTCCTTGACCTTATGGCTACCTCTCTGCCAAATTTCTAGTAATTCTGTTCAGCCGTTCGGGCTGTAGCTCGTTCTAAAGGTCCTATGGAAAAATGCATGGGAAAAACGCGTTTTGGGACCCCCCTTTTATCTCAGCCCCCGCTTGACGAATCCCCCCGAGACTTTCAGGGTAGGAGCGGAGCGTAGCGCCCCACCTATTTTGAGAAATTCGCGAGGATTCATCGACCAGCGCCAAAGTTATTCAAAATAGAATGTTGCGGATTTCCTATGGAAAAGGGGTCCTAACTATAACTACCTACTGGCGACCGCCAGTAGGTAATATATATATATATATATATGTATGTATGTGATATGTATGATTAATTTAGCAGGCTGGCTGAATCCATCCTGCTTCTTGTGTTCTTCCCCAGTAGCTTTTCTTCACTGTTTATTCTGGCGCCAGAATTTGAATTTATCAGTCTACTTTTTATTGAATTCCGCCTATGAAGCACAGGGCTTATCTACAAGTGAGGAAGGGCTTACTTTGTAGCTTGAAACACATGGATTGTTAAAGAGCATTTCTGAGTCTGTTTCTAAGCGAATGTGCAATTGTTTGATCTTTTTGTCTGATTTTTTGGCATGGTGTTATCACTCCCTGATTTTAATTTCTTCGCAGCATTACCAGTTGTGTGGCACAAATACACAATGCTTTTTATTTTCTTTCGCCGGATTTAATGAAATCATGAGTAAGCAACTTTTTGTGTGTTAGAAATGCAGCAATGCTGCTTTTTTCAGGAGCTTGGGAAACATAAATACAAGCTTATAAAAACGTGTAAATGTTGCGCTGTGGAAAAAAGCAATCCCTAGTGCAGTAGTTTAGCTTTTGTACTGATCATAGACCGGGCAACAGGAATTATGCTTCAGAGGATGGCCAAATTATGCGGCAAGTCTGACTAAATTATGCAGCTGTTGAAGCCAAATTTTTGTGATGTAATGTGGCACATTTTGTGATATCGTATTACTTCATCATATTGTTTACTTATGGTAGTACTGTCTGGGAAAAGATTTCACCTTATTTGTACCAGTTTAACTCCCAAGTACAGCAATAAGCAACCGAAAAGTGACCAGTCAACCATTGCGAATGGCTTTCCAATGCGCAGGAACTCGTGTTGTTGTATTTTTTATACGTTTGGAAAAACATTTTTTTTGTTCAAATCAGCAGAGTATGCAGTAGTTGATTGATTATGTGGCAAATGGAGCAAATCCATAATTATACTAGAAATGCCGCAGCCACAGAATCGCATAATTCCTGTGGCTCGAGTCATTTCTAAGCGCCCTGCACATTGCAGCTGGCAGTGTCCGCAGTGCAGCCGATGCACTAATCACACCTCTACACAATGAAAACCAGAATTCCTCTACACAGACACGTCTACGTGTGCCTGCGCACCCGCGCGCTTCTAAGTATTTGAACCTTTTAGCAATCTTCTTTCGTTTCCAAGCACTAATTGTTCACACTCGATAATCATAGGAAGCTCTTTCCTAAAATGAGTTGTGTGCACTTCATAAAACATGCACAGTCACGTACACACACGTAATCTAAAAGCATATTGTGAGGGTCACATCATGGTATATCACTTCCTGCTCATTGCATGATGGGAATGGGTGTTGGGGGTGCAGTTTGACCCTTTGAGATATGGATGTTCAAATGACTTATAACTTCCATGCACACCACACATACAAGGGTGTAGGGTTGTGTTTTGTCTGACTCTGTGGGGACCGGATGCTGTGGTTACTTTCTTCTATGTCAGTTCCTGTGCAGGTTTTAGGAGCAGCTCATAGGCAAAGGCACTTCCATGGTGCGAATTCAGGATCCTTTGGTGAGGTCACTTCTGGTTGCGAGAGGCCCGTGAGTGTGGCCACTAGTGGCCATGACCCTTCTTGTTTTCTTAGCTTGTCTCCTGCCTCCCCCGTCGATCCCTTCTTCTCCATCTTGGGTCTCGGATGCTCTCAAGATCCTCATTAGTCAGGGAAGGCTCGTGCACATCAGCAGCTGCATTACGTATTTAACGTATTAATTCTTTTATTAGTTCACTCATGCATGTGTATGACACGTCTCAAGAAGAGTCTTGGACAGAGCCCATCCCGGGACAAGAGACCGGAGAAATGTTTCCTAAAGTCCAAAAATGGCAATATTAGCCATGCTTGTCTTTTTAATCTGAGCTTCATGGCCTCAATCAAGAAAAACAGACTTGGGAGGGGAAATGAATCAAACTGAGAGGGTGGATTGTTGCACGTCGTGCGTTGAACTATTCAGCTTCCACCAATGCCGTGTGCGGTTATATTTAGTGCGGTCAAACGGTGGTTGATCTGTCTTTTTGGCGTGAACACAGTGCTGGAAGTGCAAACAATTTACTCTGGGAACCTATGAATTGGGAGTCAAGGCAACGGGAAGGGGGTGAAGTTATGAAGGTTATAGTCATGAAAAGCAGAATCTGGCAGTCAACATTTTATAAATGATGCAGCAAAGAAATTGCCAATAAGGACGAAAACACAGTAAATCTCTTCTGGATTACTTAATTGGTCACAAAGAGGCTGCAATTTAAAATTATTTTAGGAGGTTAAGGCACCTGCTGCAGAGATATTAGAGTGCCCAGCATTTTTCCGGAGATAAAAATAGCGGTCATATAACTCTGGTAGTTAATGCGCTTGCTGGAGAGATATGTTTTGTTCAGTCATAGTTGTGACTCAGAAAGTAGCGCAAAGGGTTCATGTTCGTTCTGATAAGCGCACCCTGAAGCATGCAGATCACGGATTTGTATTTTATGTAGTTGGCTCAGCGTGTTACTGTATTGTCAAAGAGATCATTTTGTTCATTGAAGTTCATAAGTAGCAACCCTTTTAATTTTTCACAATGAACCAAGGAACTGCATGCAAAGAACCGTATTGTTCTTTCTCTCGAACGTCCTTTATTGTTAGGTTACTAAAAAATGGACCCTTTAGGTAGTAATAAGTTCTTATTAGCATAGGCAATGCCAATTACTGTGTTACATTTTAAACCCTGACTTTGTGTTTCTCCAGACCATGCCCTCTTAATGTATATAATGCTCAGCAATATGAACAATGTGTGAGTCTGACACCTTGTAAACCTCAGTGTTTTACATAACGTTAACACACTCAGATGATTTATTGCTTCTGTATAATCTATTTGATATACTCTGCTGTGACACCCTACATTGTGGTTAGTGGTTAGATAGTATAAGAATACTTAACTAAGAAATAAAGTAGTAAGAGCTATTAAAATTGATATTGGTGTAATTACTCATACAGACCGATTTATTCGATAATCTTACAGTGTGTTCATATCTCTCCATATCTCTCACCTTACATACAGGGGAAGAACAAAGTAAAAACCTGTCCTCCAAATCATAGCCATACACTGCATCCAACAGAGACAGCAGCCCCGGGGAACAGGCGTGGATAGCACCGCAAGGCGTTCTCAATAGGAGCATTAATTGCCTAAATAGGGATTATCATATTGAAGATATCCCATTCTCTATGCCTTACAACTCTACAAGATCAGCTGCTTTCAGTAACTCTTTAAAGGAACTGTAAAGAGGACTGTGGTTCATATCAGGATATTTTAGAAGCTTTCCACCTACCAAAATTGTTTTCAGTTGCCCTCTTTTGAGTGCTCCCTCTCATGGGGAACAGTGCTTCTAAAATCCCAACCAACCTCAGGCCATTTCAGTATTTATGAGACCTTTTATCATTCCAAGGGTTGAAACTTTGTTGACACGTACAAAGACCGGTAACTTTTCATAGTTGTGATACAATGATTCATTCCATGTATCCGAAAATGTATTGAATATTAATTGCTGTCTTTTGATATGAACAAACCAATACACACTATTGTAAGAATGTGACTCTGTATATACTGCACCAAAGTAAGGTTCAGTGTGCACAGAGTCCACAGACCCCAGAGGCTTGGCAGAGGCTAAAATTAGATATAACCTTACTCTCTAACGTGGTAGCTTGGTCGAGCAGTAAGGCAGTATCAGAGGACAGTGCAAAGCACTTGTACACACTCAGTCAGCAAATGGTCTCACACACTCAGGAACTGAACTCTAGGCCAATTGTTTTGTATATAAAAATATATAGTTGTTTTATTTTAGAACCACAAGTAGGTATCAAAATACTTTCTCAGAATGAGAGGCTTAAGTTAAATACTTCCAATTAGCAATAGACTTTTAAATGTAATAGTTACAGTTGTTGCAATAGACAACACAAGTTAAACACAATTATAACATTGAGCTCAATGGGAAGTTTTAAGTAAATGCAATTTCAAATACTTTGCGTATGATTTTCTTACTCAGGGTCGGATCCTGGATTTAGCCCTGGTGCATTTCCTGTATACAGTTGAAAGAAATCATTTTTGTTACACAGGCGATTTTTAAGGAATATTTTAAAGTTTCAAAACTCAACACTTAGAAGAATTTCCAAGTGAAACCAGTCAATGTTACCCTATGGAGAAAATGTAGGCTATCGGCTTTCAGGTAAGTACTCGACTGGCAGAGTTAAGGTTCTGGCCACAGACTCAGGGGTCTCCCAGGGTCAGGTAGGTACAGTTGTCATACCCTCAGCTGCACAGGGGCAGCCGGGTGCAGAGAGAGTTATGCACAAAGTTAGCCAATGACAGGCCTTTGGTTGGTGGCTGCTAGCAGACAGGCCACGCGGCTGTGGGAGCTGGGCTCCTGGTCACTCACACAGGGCAAGTGGGGAAGTAAGATAGGATAGATGCTGCACTTCCAGGGGCACTCAAACGGATGGGTGCAGGGTGCTTTTGAGCCGTTGGGCGCTCAATGTATTTCAATGGAGAAGCTGCAAGATGAACAAAGGCTGCAAGCTCGGGGACGGAGATTCTGCAGGTGCGACCACCACTTCGAGAGGTAAGTTGTGAAGATGTAGGTTAGGTAGGCACCCAGGAGTTGGGCAGAGGGAGCCACAGGGCGCCGGGTGCAGGGGTGCCTTTTGGCGTCGGGAAATCTTACCCTCTGCTGGTTGCGGTTGAAGGGGTCCCTGGTTGTGAGGCTGCAGGCATCGTCAGGAGCGTCGAGGAGGGTCCTTGGGTGCTGGATTCTGGGTCACATTCGCTGGTGGGATGTCCTGGGGTCTTTGTCCACTCAGGCACATGCCGGCATCGGCGGGTGCAGAGTGTGCAGGATTCGCGGTTCCTGGCTGGCACCAGGGGTTGTTCCTAGTTGTTGAGCAGGACCACTGCTCGTGGGACTCCCAGTCTTGGTAGATGAGCAAGGCAGTCAGGTCCTCCAGGGTTTCCGAGGTTGCTGACCACTGGATATGCTGGGATTTCGCAGGAGCAGGTTCGATGGTCGACAGGCCTGTAGGGCTGGGGCCAAGCCAGTTGGTGTTGTCCTCTTGTTAGCAGCTGCATGGCAGGACTTCTTTCTTCTTGTTCTTCTTTCTTGTTTCGGATTTGGGATCTGAGGAAGGAAGGTTCAGGGTGCCCCTAAATACTAAATTTAGGGGCATTACAGGTAGGTAGAGGTCAGGGACCAATGGGTCCCTTCCCTGGGGTGGGTACACCCCTTAGCCTGCCACTCTCCAGTGGGAGGGGGGCAGGAGCCTAGTCCTGATTGGGTAGGGCTCCCCATCCTCAAGATGGCGAGAGCCCGGAGTTGTGCTTCACCTCGCCTCCCCCACCTGAGGGGTGGGGTTGGCAGAGGCTGGCAAACCCTCTTTTCTCACTTAGGTTTTACCGCCGATCTTCCCGCCAGAGTGGGGATCAGAACTGGTGGGGGTCAGTTGCTGAGAATAGCAAGTGGCCTGCAGAAGCTCACAAAGGCAGCATGCCTTTGAAGCTTCCCCTGCCCATCCTGGGGGAGGAGACCTAGCACCTCGCCCAGGATGTGCATTGTTGCAGATACACGAGAGCAGATGGCTTTCTACCCAGGGGTCCAGCAACATGTCTGCTGGGTGGCAGCCTAGGCAGCACGCTGGTTGTTGGTTAGGTTCAGGTGGCATCTCTAAGATACCCTCTGTCGTGCATTTTACATTAAATCCCAAACTGGCATCAGTGTGGGTTTAATGTGCTGAGAAGTTTGATACCAAACATCTCAGTCTTCAGTGTAGCCATCATGGTGCTGTGGAGTTCGTGATGAAGACCTCCCAGCACCATATACTCTTAATGGCAGCACTGCACTTACAATGCCCAGGAATGGACCTGGCTACTGTAGGGGTACAGGGCTCATGCACCTGTACCCACACCACTGGCATAGTGCACCCAGCTAGAGGGGTGACTGAGGTATGCCAGGTCAGTGTATTTGTGGGCATGGCACACAGGATGTGTGCCATGTTGACTCTCTGTTTTGTCCTGCACCAAGACACTCAGCCTGCAAATGCAGTGTGTGTGTGTCAGGGTACAGGGCCTCTAAGGGTGGCACAATAAGTGCTGCAGCCCTTAGGTGCCTTCTCTCGTCACAGGGCCCTGGGTACCTATGGTACCATTTACCAGTGGCTGACATGTGGCCAGAGATGCCAATTGGGTTTAGGCGTCAATACAGTTTTAGGGAAGGAACACAGGCCCTGGGCACCTGATTGGCAGGAGCCCAGGGCACACTCAGTCAAAGTACACCAGCAATTCAGCAAAAAGTGGGGGCATACCATGCAAGAAAGATGGCACTTTCTCACAACTATATGTTCACTCCCTACCTCACCTTTATCTTGTTTTGATTTCGGTTTTGGTTTGGTTTTATACCTAGGGTTTACTCATTTATTATCTCTCCTTTTTTGTTGTGAATCACAAAAGTGTTTCTTGTCTAATAAAACTCAGTTCGACTGTACCCTAGTTACTCATCATACAAATACTGGCTGTGCTGTTATTTCTCTCACAAATTCGTATTGAGTAAAATTGTTTATTTAGGCAAAAACATTTTTTGCTTTAATGATTAAATCTATACAGAAAGGTCTGTGAAATTAAAAAACCTTCCAAAGAATGAGTTCCATGTGAACTTTTGTACCAAGGATAACTCCAACTCATTGGGGCATATTTACAAGCCTCTATCGCCACCACAGCGTCACTTTTTCTGATGTTGTGGTGGCAATAGGGGCTTTGCCTTATTTACAAGACAGCGTTAAGCCACTTAACATGGCTTAACACAGCCTTGTAATTAAGGCGCCCTTTCACACTATTCTTAGCGTGAAAGTGGCGGGCAATGGGTGTTGTCGTGGGCATTCCACCACAACGCCCATTGATTTTGACACTGTTCCATATTTGCACGGGTGGCGCCAATATGGGACTGCGCCAAAATTTAATTTCTCCTAGTTTTTGCAGTTTCCATGTGTGCTGCATTATGCAGCACATATAGAAACAGCAAAAGGCCATTGGTTGTTAATATGCAGGAAGGTGTCCCTTCCTGCACATAAACAATCATTTGGAAAAAAAATTACATTTTGCAACTTCTATGTGTGCTGCATTAAGCAGCACACATACAAGTTACAAAAAGTTTATGTGCAGGAAGGGACACCTTCCTGCACATATACAATTTTCCCCTGCAACTATGGTTCAAGGGTGTCTGTGTTGGCGCTAGGTAGCTAAATTAGCGCCTGCACAGGTGGAAAGCCAGGGCTGCACCGTATCATGCAAAAACGGTGCAGCACTGTGGTTCAGAAGGGGAGGATGCTAATGCCACGCTCTGTCACTTCCTCATTCATATGCCCCATAATTTCTTTTGAGTATTTATGAATAGGCATGGGCGTAGCTCTCAGAGTTTCATTCCATGGAATTCCGTGGAGTTGATAATAAACTCCACCAAATTCCGCAGGAGTTCTGCGTGCCAGCTGAGTACTGAATTTCTATAGCTCTGCGCGACTTGCATTCTACATTACTTAATTATACAGTGTTCCAAGTCAGCCTATGGGTACCTATTCTCCAATAGTTTTGTCAGGAATTGGGGCACACAAGTTTGACAGGGGGGTGAAATTATGTTGCGTAAACAATAAACATCATATGTTAATGTACATTAATTTAGTAGGGGTGCTCGCGCTGCAGTCTTGGCACATTTATTCTGTCGAGGTTTGCAGCTTCCCGTCTGTATGATTTTTTTTTACCAAGCAGCTACTTTTCAAATTCTGCTGAAAATCTGACAGCTGCCCATTTTTTGTGAGTGTTCATGAAACTGTTTACTTTTCCTCCAATGCAGAATAAAGCAAATGTTCCTCTGCATAAAAATCAGCGTTAGTCACTCAACTGTTGTTAGAGTCCTTGGCAGGAACCATAGCGGCTTTAGAGGAGGATTACTCCTCGGGACCCTGACTGCAAAAATGAACTTGATCCATCAACAGACGAGATCCCATCTCCCCGCCTCATCTTTCTTGTCCCCTGTGCTCCTCCAAGGCGGGGACTTTCCATCTCCTGAGACAAGCCATGCACTCATTTTGCTAGGCTGCATTAACACTTAGGGGCCGATTCCGATGTCAGACGGACCTGAGTCCGTCCGACATCGGTCAGGAACCGTGACCGACCGACCCACTGTCGTCGGTCACAGCCCTGCAAGTACGATGCAACCGAACCCTGTTCGGTCGCAATCGTATCCCACACAATGGGAACATGCATGCCCACATTGTGCAATGGAGGGGTGCAGTCCATCCCTGCACCCTGTGGCCGGCACCCCAGGGTGCCTGCCACCGGGTGCAGGGATCTACACAGGGGCACCAAAGGTGCCCCCAGGCCGCCATTCGGCGGCCTTGCACCCATGGGGGCCCTACCTCGGGCCCCCAAAGACAGTTTCCGACTGCCTTTCTGTGCCGGAAAGACCAACACGAAAAGGCAGTGAGAAACTGCCATCGTACTTCCTCGTCGTAAAGAGGCATCCGGGGGAGTACAGAAGGATTTCCGGACGGCGGACGGGCTCTCCAAGCCTGTTGTCAGCCATCCGGAAGTCCGAGTCGGATTCCTTTCCGACCGAGCCCATCGGATTCTGATGCGGGCGGAAAGGCTCCGAACGGGAATCAGAATCGACCCCCTAGCAGGTAGCTTCCACAGGAGTAGAGTACGTTAGGGCTTTTATGATGCTCCTCTCCTCTCCACCGCATTGTAACCTCCAAAGCCACCCAGCGGTGGAACAAAGTTAGCAAATCAAACGGTGATCAATAATTCATCACATGAGCCTGGCACAGGGAGGACTTTTCTTTCTGCCCAGCTGTGCTGTGATTACCTTCAGCTGGGGACAATTTGGTGTGTGACTCTGAGTCCTGTTAAGCGAATCCCACTGCATTAGTGTTCTGCATATTTGTAGCTCAAAAAGAAAACTGGAGTTTTGGCAAAAGGTATGGCCAATTATTAATTGAACAGTTTCCCGAAGGCTTTGAGCAGAAACCCGGATCCATAGAAGGGTGTCCTGGCAGGGTGACAGCCTTCGTCTCTCCCCAGTACAGTCTGAGTACTCTACCATCAATCTTAAAGCATCAGGAGGAGAAATGAAAGCGAGCCCAGGGACACCATTGCATCAGACACACAACCCTGTAACAAGCTACGTGTGCACCCCCAGCCCCGAATACCACTGTGGCTGATAGAGAGCAGCGTAACCACACTGGGAGTAGAAGGAGCTAGGTGGCGGCGCTCGCCCACGGCTGTGCGTGATGATTTACACATGACTGTGTACAGCCTGAGAGGCTCACAGAAGTAAATGGAGGCAAATACTGCTGGCTTCCAACTTCCATGCCTCGCTCGAGTCGTATGGCCTGGGACTACCGAACTTCCCCCTCCCACGCCCTGTGCATAAACCACATTTACTAATGATGGACATGAGAGGCGAGATTCTTTGGAGGCGGGGGTCGTACAAACCCCGGCCGTATTTATTAAAATATGAAAACAAAAATAAAATTGAATTAAACAATATTTACACAATTCACGCAGAAACGTAGCATGACATTTGATTACAATACATATGCACAGATATCAGATGGCTAACCTTAACATATTTCTAATACATAGTTTTTCCTATCCGAATCTAACATCTGGATCACAATCATACATTAATTACTTTCTGCGTATCCTATTTGGGCCTATGGCAAGGTCGCTAACCGGTGTTAGATCCTTATCAATTAGCCATGCCCTCCCGTAGGAGTGCGCATGCGCAGAGGGCCCGCTTACCGAGAGGGCACTTCCCCCCCGGTTACCCCCATCCGTTCCCTGAACTCCATTAAAATTGGGGGCTCTTGCACTCTGCGCCATTTAGAGACGGCATCATGCCAGTGCGGGGTGGCCAACCAGCCTAAAGAAAGCGTGACTCACCCCTTTCCCCGCACCCATCCAGCCAACTGGATGTACCACCCCTGGAGTTATAGGAGAGACCCCTTGTCCCTCCCCCTGGGCGACCCCATCCGAGAATGGCGCCGCCCCCTAAGGACCTTAAATTTACTGCTCACCAGTCATGACCTTACCACCACAGGCCAGCGTAGTTGCCCGACTATCTGCCCCCCCCTCCTGTTGCCCTGAAAGGTAATGCCCCGCCCTTACTATCCCTAGCCAAGCTATGAAATTTTCTAACATTATTTAATTACCTAACCTAGTCAAGTGGACCCCGTCTTTTAAGAAGCACGGTTCTCCCCTGACACACCCATGTGCAATGTTCTGTAACTGAGGGGACCTGAACAGTTTCCCAATTTTATTGTTGACCCTCCTTACCGAGTGATTCAACGCTTTCATAGAATTCCCCCCCTCCATTTGAATCTGGGTATCATCTGCGACCAAACTATGGTGCAGCCCTGGCACGCCTTAGCTAACCAGCCTACTTCGGAGATTATGTCCTCCATCAAGACCCTTCTGCCCAGTGTTACCAGGTCATTCCCACCTAAATGCAAAATAACTATTGTGGGCGGAGGACTGTGTCTATTCAAAAGACCCGTCACAAAACCCCTAAACTGACTGAGGCAGAGACCCCCTTTACCATGAAAAGAGACTTTGAAACCATCCTGCTCAGCTCTTTGTCTGTAATTACCTGAAAGGAAAACAGATTTCATACGCCGTATATAAGAATGACCAATGACCCACAGATTCTGTGTTCCTTTGTCCCGTGGTTGTGACCGTCATTGAGAAGAATCTTGCTGTTGTGGCGACGACAGTTTCCCCCCTGCGTGACAGGTTTGAGAAACTGAAAGCAAATAAACAAAACAGGATAGGCATCAGTCCACAATTGTCTGGTACCCTCACAACATGTGCAGCCGCACATAGCGCTTATAACTATTAGAAGCCCATCGTCCAATCTTTTTTACACTGCTGCTATGCAACCCCCTAGCCGTAGCCTCTGTGGCAGCCCCTATTCTGAATGAATGAATCCCAAAGTCCTTTGGATTCAGACCGGCCCTGCCGATCGCCATGGTCAATACCCTTTTAAACTGGAACATGGTAAGTGGGGTACTGTCCGCATGTAGTAACAATGTCCCACCTACCGCACTACTCCTCTGTCTGAGATAAGCTTCTAGATGCATCACCGGGCAACATGGATTGCTTTGTGCCCTGTGAAGTACCACCCCTTCACCCCGAGCTTCCTGATCGGTTTTAGATTTTTTAATGGTTATTAGCAAAGCGTCACCCTGTATCTTCACATGCTCCAGGAGGAGGCCACCTTGTACATCCAACTTGTTGCGTGCCACCAGTTCCCCCACCCTGAATGCCCCATAGAAAGCCAATGCAAAGGCAGCTCTGAATAGTAATGCCTCCCCTATTGAACTGCAGATGGCTCCCAAGGCCGTTAGCAGAGCAGTCAGCCGCTCCAAACCAATCGGCTGCCTGGTGTCAGGAGTAGCCCCCTGGATGCATTGCCACCCCTTCAATGCCTTTCTTACAATGTAACTATTTGTGGGGTCTTTTGTGTCCCTGATCTGTGCAAAGAAAGAAACCGCTGCTACATGTCGCCTGGCTGTCGCCGTGGAGTGCCCTTCCCTATTCAAATTGTCTAAATACAAGAGGAATGCCCTGGACTTATGCCAGCTATCCGCCCAGTCCTGCCCCAAAAAAGTGCAGTAAGACCAAAACGCCCCTTCGTAAGCTTTCCTGGTCCTGGGTGCTAGGCTAGCAGCCACGAGGTTCTGTAGCTGGGGGCACCAATCTTCCAGAGTACTTCCTGGAAGTGTGTTGGTGCTGCCTCTGCAGATGGTAGATGTTCCCTGAAAACCTGCATCTTGAAGCGAGAGAGTGCGTCAGCAGCATTATTTAGCACCCCCGGGACATGTTTAGCCTTAAACTGTATGTTCAGTTTCATACATAACAGCACTATGTCTTTCAGCAGGCGGAGAATCATTTTGCACCGTGCCGCCTGTTGGTTGATGCATTCGACCACTGTCATGTTGTCTGACCAAAAAATCACGGATTGATTTAGCAGATGATGAGGCCACACCGTCAACGCCACCCAAATGGGAAACAGTTCCAAGAAACCTATGTTGGCCGTTAGACCACTCTCGACCCACCAAGCCGGCCACTGTTGCGCCACCCACTCGTTCCCGAGTATGGCACCAAATCCCACACTGCCCGCAGCATCAGTCCATAAACCTAACTCCGCGGAAGTAGTGGGGGGACCGGGCCACACCGGGCCACACTACCCTGCCGTTGAAGCCCTCCAGAAATGCGATCCAAATTCGCATGTCCTGGCGAACCACAGACGACAGTCTTGTGTGATGATGTTTTTCGTGCAGGCCTGTCATGGCCTGTGAGATGGAACGTGAGTGGTCGTGCCATAGGAATTACCCGTAGCGCAAAGTTCAACTGGCCCACTGCCTGTTGCAGCTGGTGTAAGGTTACTTTATCTTTTGACAAACATTTTTGGAGTGCTGCTCTAAATTTCATTATTTTTTCTTTAGGTAACCTAAAACATCCTTGTACCGAGTCCAATTCAATGCCTAAAAATTCAGTTGTGGTTGCTGGACCCACTGTCTTCCCTGGTGCCAGAGGGACCCCAAATGTACGCATGAGCATGCAAAATTCCTCCAATGCCCCTGCGCATTCCCGGGAACCCGCCGACCCCAGAAAGAGAAAGTCATCAAGATAATGCATGACATATTGGTGTCCAGTCGCCTGCCTGAATACCCATTCCAAAAATGAACTACATTTTTCAAAGTAAGCACAGGAAACAGAACAACCCATGGGCATGCACATATCCATGTAGAATTTTCCTTGAAATGAAAAACCTAACAGGTGGTGATCTAATGGATGAACCGCCAGCAGCCGGAATGCGGATTCAACATCTGATTTGGCTAGCAAGGCCCCTGGTCCCAAAACCCTTAGCATATCCACCGCCTGGTCAAAGGAAGCATATTTTATGCTGCAGAGTTCTTCGTCATTTAATGAATTGCCTCTAGGGGCTGATAGATTATGAATCAACCTGAACTCCCCCTCCTCTTTCTTTGGGACCACCCCCAGGGGTGGAGCAGACAAAGTTTGGCACAGGGACGAAGTCACATGGACCCGCTATTCTACCCAGGCGCAATTCCTTATTAATTTTTTGTGCTGCCACCCCTGGGTTTGACCTTACCGACAGCTGATTTTTACACTCTGGCGTCCCTGTGTAGTCTCCAACTGGAATCCAAAAAATCATACTAAAACCCCTCTTGTAACATCCTAGCTGTGGCATGATCTGGGTACTTATTTAACCAAGGGGTCATAGCAAATACGTCAATGGGTGAATGTGTTACCATTTCTTCTTTTTCCTTATTCTTGTTTCTTCCTCCATCTATTTCCTGAAAATGCATACCCTTTTTTGAGGCATTTCGACTCTGGGTGAGAGGGGTGATTACATATGGAGCATGCATGCCTGAATTTACAAGTGCCTTGGGCTCTGGTGCATGTCTTTCTATTAAAATCCCAGCATACTCCTTTTTGACCCCCCATTCCCTGTACCCGGGGCCGTGCCCCCGGTTTGTGGTGGCCGAAAGGGCTGAGGTGGTTGAGAAGTGTGACCCTTGTTCCAATTTTGCCCTGCATTGCCCGGCTGCCCTGGGCCAAACTGATCAAACCATGAGATAGAATCAACCCGGTCCCATGTCAATGATGGGTCAAATTCTTTAGCCTTCCTGAAATTCATGTCGTATTCTTTCCAACCTACGCCACCATATTTATCATGTGTCATCGTTACCCTGCTCTGGTAACACGTCATTTCTGCTTGCAGATTAGGCGAACGCTCAGCTATTATGGCCATAAACACTGAGAAAGCCCTTATCCAATTGGTCAGTGTCTCCTCCACCCTGAATCTTGACAATTCTACCCGTCATTCACTGGAAAGCATCCAATCTTTTTGCCTCTTAGCATACTCCTTTTCCCTGTTATCCACAAGTAAAGAAAACATATTGACATACACACCAGGCCATATCAATTCCCTCACTTCGCGTGTTACATGCCGTGCTAAATGTTCCCTCCTGGAGGGTAGCACCCCCGTGCCCAACAATGGCAATGCCACCTCCTTACCCATTGCCCCAATTCCAGCTGGCTCCGCCATCTTGTCTTTTCCAATGTCGATCTTCTGCAGCGCTGGTTGGGGTTGACTGGCCTTATTCGGGCCTGGGCTCGGCACCCCGCTCGGGGCAGCCATAATCCTCGCCATCATTCTTTGTGCCTCTGCAAGTGGGTCCTCCCCTACTTCTTTGGCGCCCACGGGAAGTGGTAGCATTCCCCCCTTTCCTAACCAAGGAAGGACTGCTGCTATCTGTGAAGCTAATTCCGCGGGACCTGCCCAACCTCTGCTGGCGCTAAAACCAGGACTGGGGCCCCAGGATTCTGGAATGGAACATTTGGGCATGATGTGGGCACCACCGGGATCACCCTTGGTACCACCGGGATAGCTGCTGGAGGCACCGGACTTGGTGCAGGCACAGACACAGGGGTCACTGGGACATTTGGCGCTACATCAGGTATAGCTATAGGGCTCTCCGGTGTAACTGGAAGACCTGAGGGACCCTCCCCATAAGGGGTCTTCCCTAAAGGTTGCCCTGCTTTTGGGTCCTGGCTCTTCCCCTTCTTGTTCCTAACCCGCTTGGGGAGTGCTTCTAGTTCCCCCCTGGGTTTTGGGGGCACTATTGTCCGCTTGGGCCTGCCTGATGGGCCACTCTGGTCATCCACCTTCTGTCTGAGCTCCGCCAGGCTGTGCCCCATTTGCTCTACCTTTCCCCATCTCCTATTTATTGTTGCCATCCTGCGCATCATAGCTTCCAACATATGCTCCATGCGGGAATGCTTGACCCCCCCCGTTTACCAGACATCTTTCACTTGAGCCCAAAATTGTCAGATAACCCACGTACTGATCGGTAACTACCCTCCAAACACAACACTATTTGTCACCGAACGGGGACCCAACCAGGTCCTTAACTGTATGTTGGGGGTACACAAGCTGGCCGTGAGCACCACGTAACCGGGACCGCAACACACCAGCTAGCCTGGGTGGTAGGCGAGCGAACTCTAGCCCACAGAAGCAGTGAAGTGCAGGCCTGCCTGTGTCCCCTTACTGCGACACCCTCTGTCCTGCCTCCTTCTTGTCTAGCGTGATGCGCACCCACTGAGTACTCCTATGATGAAAATCAAGTTAGCATATGTATTGGAAAAAATTCACAAACCACAGTCTTTGTTTATAAAAACGGGGCTCCCCTGATGCAGTTAGAGACAGCCGCGCTGACTAATGTTTTACTACCTCAAAATATTCTCCCACTTCCTGAACGGAAATATGATTGCCTGCACCTTAAACGTTTGTGTCCTGTTGCCTCCACTGCTGGGGATTGAACCCTTGCCTTTTAGGGACCTGTGACACCCAAGGCTGATGACAGTGCCTCTGAGAACCTGCTCCTGCTCCACACACAATGCTCCCACTCTGATATGCCCTCTATTATTTTTATGGCATGCTATTATTGTATAATTAACGAGGCACCACTTTGTTAAAAGAGATCTCACTGAACAGAACCATAAGTAGTGGGGGAATATTGAACATGTAACTTTGAGAATAAGAGTCCTGTAGAGGGCTTTTACCAGGTCCCTAGGACCCCTGAATTCAAACTTTCAACAAGGAGCTGGCTGGCCACACAGGGACTTGAACCCTAGACTCTCAATTTAACTCTGTTGCACCACAGAGTGAGCTACGCAGACCCTGAGGAATCCCTCTCCCCACGTACCTTGTAAGCGCATGCGCGTGCCTCACACAAACCCCGGGGCATCCCCTGACCGCTTGACCGGTAATTGCCGCTCCCTGCTGCTCCCGCTCGCTCCCGATGATTCTCCCGCACCGCAGTCCTCGTAATCAGCTGCGATCCTCGCAGCCCACAATCCGCCGCAATCCTCCATCGCCAGACACCAAGGAACAGGCCGCCGGCAAAACCGCAAAGACCTGCAAAACAAAGAACAAACAAAGGTTGGCAGCCTCCTAGAGGCTGAGTGCGGCAGGCCTGGAAGCGCGGGACAAAGGGTCCGACTCCCGCGCTCCCCGGCCTTTTATCATCACTACTGGGCAAGCCGGTTCTAACCGGCCCGTCCCCTGGCCCCCCTTGACCCGGCAGCGCCTTATTCGCTTCCGGGTCAAGAGGGAGCCCCTGCCAGCCAATCCCCGCCGCGGCGCGCCCGCCGCATCATAATGACGCGGTGGAGCGTGCCACACCCGGGAGAGCAGGCGAGGGGGGGAGGCGCCCCGCCATACTTGCGGCAGGGCCGATACCGGCCTGCCTTTCTCTTCTCTCCTCTCTGTGCACAGACTGTAGCACTTGGGTGCCTGCATTTAATGTAGTGCCGTGCCTGCATTTAATGTAGTGCTTGCCAGTGAACTCCGCAACGCGGCGCAGCGCAGAGATTTTGCTCAGCTCTGCACTGCGACAAAACTCTGCAAACTTCGATGGCGGAGCGGAGTTTGCTGCACACCCTTACTTATGAAGTGATAACAAGCTGATTGCCTTTGTATCCCTCCATTGCATTGGCATCTATGTGTTATGCTTCAAATAGCTCCCACCACACTGGACCAAAAGATTCATTTCTATGGAGTCTTATCTTAGGCAGACTATAAGAATGCTAATGGAAACCCCTCAAATCAATCAGTGGTAACAAAAACATATATTATAGACTGATAAAACATCCTGTATGTTTGGTACTAGTTGCTTCTGGTGAAGGCACAATGAAAGTGTAATAGTGTGAAGACAGCTTAAAGAGATTTATATACAATGTACAATGTCTCATAGACCAATGTTCTGAGCGCCCATGCATATATAAATTCAGGGATACAATGTCCACGATCGATGGGTGATCTGTCAATATTTTGACCCACATAATGACTTTAAAAATGTCTTCCTCAGGACATATAGAAACCTACAATTATAGACAACAATAGAGTCTGTGAGTCCATAATTCATAGTGACTGATATGGCTAGATACACATTGTGCCATAAGATGCTCACTTAAATTGCATGAGGCGTGACAATATTTTTGTCATTATTTGTCTAAAAGTTATTCTGGCCAGTAATTCTTGGTGGCCTCTAAATATTCCAAGTAGCGATAGTAAGCAAATCTATAATTTAGTGCCCTTAATAATAAATGGGCAAACATGGGTGCACATAGCAATTCCTCCATGGAAAGAATGTAGCTTATGATGGTGCCAAATAGAGTAAGTAAAACAAACATAAAAAATAAGAAAATGCCCATTCAAACTGAACAGTGAGTACAAATCTTGTAACTATCGCATAGAGATATTAAATAAAAGTTGAGTCTCTTGTTGAAACTCATGTATCGCTATCAAAGAAAATAAAGCAATATGGGAGAGCACAAATTAGCTGCCTGAATTGGCCCACGTTATAAAATGTAAATAAATACCGGAACCAGCAAGTGAGAAACTTCTTAAGCTCTGTGGGAAAATAAAAAAAAACATTTAGACAGTGCATAGGCTAAAAACACTATAATCCCCTCATTGAGCACCAACTTTCAAGCAATATTTCTAGGAGATAGCTATGTAATTTGTACTCAATGCTCAGTTCACATGGGCTATTTTTTTTAAAATTTGATTAGTCATTTTACTTACTATCGTTGGCATTGTTTCATTGGAGGAATTGTTATGTGTACTGGTTTTTGCCTGTTTATCATTAGGGGGCACAACATTATTGATCTATTTACTATTTATATCTGGAATATTACAGGCTATCAAGAATTGTTGTCTGAATTGACTTTTATATGAGGCCCGCACATATGTTGCGACATATTATGCCACACTGTTTGTCTAGCCCTATCATTCACTATGAATTATGAATGGATGGACTGATTGTTTTCTTTTATTGTGGGTTGCTACCTAGTCCTTTGTCCTGAGGAATACCCTTTTAAAGTCATTCTGTGGGTCGAAACATCAACAGATTATTACTTGTTCACCCATTGACTGTGTATAATATCCCTCCAAACTTATATATGCCTCAGGTGTCAGTTCATTTGTCTATGTGACTATTGTATATTGTATATAAATCTCTATGTGCACATTTCATTTTTGACTATTTCACCTGTACTTAGCCTTCACCAGGAGCACATATTACCAAACATGCATGTTGTTTTTCTCTGCGTCCATAATGTATGTTTTTGTTACTATTGCAACACATTGTTTCATTCATTGATATGAGAGATTTCCATTAGCACTCATAGAGGCTCCTTAAGATAAGACTGCATACAAATATATCAGAAGAAACCTTTTGTATCCTTACACTCATACTTACCCTACTTTCTAGGAATACTAAGTTTGCCTCCTGGTCTATTCAGAATGTATCCCAGTGTTAGAGCCAACATAATGCACTCATTTGGTCCATTGACTGGATCCTTGCTAAGCAGATTTAGTGATGTCAGAATTAAATGGTGAAGTCACAAGGTACTGCAAGACTTTATGGTCAATGCTGAGCACCATTTGTCCACCACAGGTAGCCATTAAAAAGATTCCAGGTCTTTTGTGATGTGAACTTGTTGGCAAAGTGTAAGAGACCCAGGTACTGGAAATAGGATGAGTTGTCTGTGCATATTTGGGCAGCCAACAAATTCTTGAATTGGAAATATCAGGTTTTAGAAATGGTAGTCTCTGGTTGGCAGTAGCTTGCACCCTGTCCAAGTAGGGACTCTAATTCTAGTCATGGTAAGGGAGTTACACACCCAAGATAGCCCCTGCACACCCCCTTGGTAGCTTGGCACGATCAGTTAGGCTTATTTCAGAGGCAATGTGTTAAGCATTTGTACAAACACACACAGTAACACAGTGAAAACACTACAAAAGGACACCACATCAGTTTAGAAAAATAACCAATATTTATCTGAGTAAAATAAGTTCAAAACAACAAAAATCCAAGGTAAGCAAGCAAAGATATCACTTTTAAAAGGTTCACAATAGCTCAGTTTTAAGAAATTATGGATGAGTCACTTTTATCACAAAGTACTTGAGTTGCGTCAAAATCAATGAGGAAAACAGGTGCAGGGGAGGTGAAAGCACCAGAAAAGCAATGCGATGTACGGTTTGCTTTTCCCATGGGAGGTGATGCATTGGTTCCTTATTGCTAGGGGAGGTGATGCATTGGTTCCTTATTGCTAGGAGAGGTGATGAGTCAGTTCCTACTGTGAGGGGAGATGTTGCGTCGGTTCCTTCCTATGAGAGTGGAGGTGCGGACACGCGGCCTTGGTTCCGTACTGCTGAGCAACGTTGATGAAGTACTTGGCACACAGGTGCGATGCGTTGAATATCCGGATAAGTCGATGTGGCGGTGGCAAAACAGGAGCTGTGCCGATTTTCTACCCGTAAGAAGGTTATGTATTGATTTCTTCAGCCGCACATCATGGCCTGCATTCGACTCTGAGCAGGTGCCATAAACGCCGGTGACACAGTGCTTGGGACTCAAGCTGCATCGATCTTTTAGCTGCACGACAGGCGCCGAGTCGATTCTTTGGCAGCACCGTGACAATGTGTTGGTTTTTCAATCACACAGCATTGCTGCGGTGGGAAACACTGGTGTGGAAGGTCGATGTGTGGATTTTCTTCAGTTCTTTGCAGCAAAGCCACCTCCACAGGCCCAGAACTGAAATTGGCACCACTTGGCAGGTTAGAGCTCACAGTAGAGAAGTCAGGGCCGGACTGGGAACCATAACCGACCCTGGCAAAGTGCTTGGCCGGCCCACCGAAGGGTTGAGGGTGCTGCTGAGCTGTTTGCCATGACCGGTTACGGGTGATTTCGTTACAGCGGCCGATATTGCAGCTATGCTGCAAAACGGCCCTGTAACAAAACCGGCCCCCAGGGGCCCAAAACCGGCCCCAACCCTGGCGGCCCACAGGGGGAATGTCCGGTGCCTGCCACGGCCAATCCGTCCCTGAGAGAAGTACAGGGGCTGCAAGTTAAGTCTTTGATGGCCCTGAGACCTCTTAACAGGAGGCAAACACACACACACTCTTGGAGAACATTGGCAAGCAGAATATAGAAAGAAAAGTCCAGTCATTTCACTGCCCAAGACAGAAGCAACAGCAGTAGGCTAGCACAACACAGCAACAAGCAGAGTGGCAGTTCCCCTCTTATGGCTTCTCCAGCTCTTCTTCTTGGCAGAATCTCCTCTTAGTCAAGAAGTCTTCCCAAAATGTGAGGTCACAGGTCCAGTACTTATATCTCTTTCTGCCTTTGAAGTAGGCATGCTTCAAAGGAAAGACTTTGTATTGCACAAGGCCCTGCCTTTTCCTGATCTGGCTCCAGACACACTGCAGGGTGGTGGAGACAGCTCTGTGTGAGGACATGCACAGCCCTATTGAGGTGTCAGTGACATCTCCTCCCACCACTCTAGCTCAGGAACACCCATCTGCCTGGTGATAGACACACCTCTGCTCCCTTTTGTAACTGTCTAGGGTGAATGCACAAACAGCCCAGCTGTCGGTGTGAACCAAACATGGATTCCACAGGCAGGCAGAGGCACCGAATGGTAAAGCAAGAAAATGTCCACTTTCTCAAAGTATATACAATAACAGCCGTAGTGCACTCAAAATATTCAAATATGACAATGTATCCTCATATTCATTCAAATAATCAAAATTGGTGTGCTCTCTTTGAGGTGGTTCCACCCTACCACCAATTCAAAAGAAACAAAAGAACCAGGACCTAATAGTTCTGGACAAAGTGAGCACTACCTGGGGTACTCAATCTAGAGTATTCACAAATTTTATCTATCAATAATGTAGACGATGAGAACAATTTCAACAAATGGATTAATGAAACCAATCATAAAGTAATATACTTGAAGAGTTCAAAAGTGAAAAACACTGAAGTTCAAAGTTGTCCAATGCTTCTTTATTCAAAAGAAAAGTTGATGAATTGTTGAAAAGACTTCAGTTTGATGATTCGAGTGCTTGACATTCAGGACAAAAATGTATATTCCCAATGCATTTCGGGTGTTCTAAGCACCCTTCTTCAGGGGAAATCTAAAATAAATATATACAAAATATAAAATTCTGACCTCAGTTCCCCAGCTGAAAGTAGCTCTGTCAATGAAATCCAAGAGATGACTGGACGAATTCAAGCCAAACCCAATACCTTGGTCCAAGAGTTATCTTTTTTATATCATGACCGGAGACAGACATTACGCCCCAGAAAACCGAGGAACAACGAAGAAGATATAAAAACTATAGGAGGCGACAAAGAAGACAAGCAAATAGGAAAAGGACCAAGAACCAGAAAACAAAGAGGACGACAATGGTAGACACCAGCGCAGACAAAGCAGACAAAACTATAATAAACCTGGCCAATATTAAACTCAGTGAGGAAGAGAAACGCATTTTGGGTTTAGGATTATCATTCTGCCCTAGAATCAATTTCAACTTTGTAAAAACGCGCACTGACATCTATAAAACGGTGAGGAAACTCAAATTTAAAAAATTCCATAAACTTGCCAAGAAAGACAAAGAACAATCAGAGACTACATCTAATGGAGATACAATGGTGAATTTAACGCAAAGAGATACCTTACTCATGGAGACTTTGGAAGAACTCTGGATACAACCACAGAATGTATCTCAAGTGGTAGTAGCACAGGAGTCAATTGGAACAAGTAAGACTATCACTCCCCTGAACAACATTGAAAAACACAGATCTAACTTTAAACCCAAATCTACCTTCAATCCCATACTCTATCGACGTATTCCACGAATTGGTAACAGAACAAATTAAAAAATTGAATTACAAGATTCAAGGACAAAAAAATAAATATCGATGGCAAGATCAAAAATACAATGAGCTCATTGGCAAATTGAAAGAGAATAAAGCCATAGTCATACGAAACTCTGATAAGGGAGACAATATAGTGATCTGGGGTAAAATTGAATACAACAAAGAGGCATACGTGCAGCTGAATGATAGGGACTGCTATACAAGAATAAGCAGCACCAATTTAAAAACTATTTATGCACAATACCAACATATGCTACATGTATGGCAAAAGCAGGACCTAATTACGACTCGAATATAAATTTTTGAAAAATGAATATCCAGTTATACCTTCCATCTACTTTATTCCTAAAACACACAAGGACCCGCTGAAACCCCCTGGGCGACCCATCATATCGGCCCGTAATAGCCTCCTCGAACATACATCACAATATGTGGATCATTTTCTCCAGCCACATGTAAAATCACTACCATCATACATATGTGATACCAGTGACTTTCTTAACAAACTACAAGAGATCAAATGGGAACATACATATGTCATGATGGCTTTAGATGTGTCTTCACTGTACACTAGTATAAGACATGAAGACGATATTTCAGCGATTGAACATTATTTGAACAAAGAGCAGGATCATTGTGAAAAACATAAGAAAATGCTACTTGATATGATACTATTTTGTCTCAATAATAACATATTCATGTTTAACAATGTTCTATAGCAGCAAGTCAGAGGAGTGGCTATGGGGGCCAGCATCTCTCCAAGCTATGCCTGCCTACATATGGGCAGGTGGGAGGAGCTGGTCCTCAAAAAGCTACTGCAAAACGAAAATAGGGTGATATCGTGGCTACGATACATTGATGATTTGTTTGTCATATGGAAAGGAACAAAAGAATCGGCTTTACAATTTGTAATAGATATTAATACTAACGACCTTAACCTACATTTCACTGCTACTATTAGTGAGAAAACTGTTACTTTCCTTGACACTCAGATATACATTGATAATGAACAAATAGAGACCAAACTCTTTAGGAAACTAATATCAGGGAACTCAACTCTCCATGCAGGCAGTGCAAATCCGCAGCATCTCATCAATAGCATTCCTTATGGTGAGATGCTGTGGATGAGACGACTCCATAGTAATGACACCGATTTGAAACGTGCCCAGGATGATTGTAGATCAAGATTCTTGGCAAGAGGATACCCCCATAAAATTATTGAAGCTGCCATTAATAAATCCATGTATATGCAAAAAAACAAGGGCACCCAAAAAGGGAATAGGTCAGCGACCTTTGGGAAATGATATGTTACAGGAAACAGTGGTCCCTGAGAGGATAGAGGATATTGGTATAATGAATATAGCTCCAATCAGTACTATATTTACGCCAAAATCCAGCCGGACAAGGCACTTTTATTATATAATATTTTAGAACAGTAGCATAGAGGTTGTAAGTTAAATCGCAGTGGGATACAAGCCTGTATCCTAGAACTTACATATCACATAGACAACAAAGTACGAAAAGGCTTGGGCAATTTCATGGATGTTTCTGTCAGTAAATACTTTGAATGGCGAAACATCTAATAAACATAGGGTCACCTTCACAGTAATTTATACATAAAAAATAGAGTGTGTAAAGCTGACAACTGTGTCGACGGCGTTTCGATCCTTATCAAGAGGATATCGGATCATCATCAGGACTAATTAAATAAAATTGCCCATAACATTTTGCCTAGATAACATAACAAGGTGACAACATTTCGGAAAAATGGGAATAAGAGGAGACAACAATAGAAGGAAGAATTAGTTCGATGCTTGGAAAAACATTAAGACATAATACGTTGAGGTGGAAACAAAAGTAGGTGTCAGATACGCAGGTGCAAAGACGAAATGGCAAAAGACTTTGTGCGAAAGTCGAGGCTTGAAAATTACCGTGAATTGCAGGGTTTTGCCGGTTTGCCTAATATAGCGTGCTGCATACATAATAGATAATTTAAACATTAGTCTTTGTTTAAAAGTAAGCGGTAATAAGACGTGCGCTGAGGAGAGTGTAGCGAGAGTGACAAGGTGTAAATAGCAGAGTGCACAGTAAATCATTACATCATGAAGCATCACAATAAACATTCTTCAAGAAATGAGCGGGCTTAGAAATTTACATGAATGCCAAGGATTAAACGTTTGCCAGTTGGTCTCAATAGCGAGGTGCACAGTGAATAGTTGAATCATTTAGCATTAAAAGAAACATTGCAAGGAAGTAGTAAGCAGTAGTCAGGCAAACACTGAGGATAAAAACCATGAATGCTAAGGTATCGAAGTTGAACCTTCAGTCTTAAATAGCGATGTGCACATTAAGGCATAATAAAGCATTGGCTGGAGTAAGCAATGGTCAGGCAAACACTGAGAATAAAAACCACATGAATGCTGAGGTGTCGAAGTGGGACCTTCGGACTTAAATAGCGATGTGCACAATAAGACAATACAATGACCACTGTTTGAAAAAAAGTGAACAGTAATAAGACAAACATTAGAAAGAAATTAATGAGAGACCCGAATCGGTGAAAGAAATTACGTCAAGGATGTGAAGAGTTAAGTCATGCAAAATGCGAACGGAAGGAAGGGAACTGAGCGATTACCTTGAGGAGCGTAGTATTGTAATTATGCGACGCCAGAAACGGGGGATTAACCCGGGTACGTGCAATGCATCGTGAGTGGCGGTCGAGGGAAATTTATCCAGGACCTGCGAGGGGTGAAAAAAGGGGGTGAGGAGGAGGGGATATCGGGTGGAGTGGGAGAGTGGGATGAAAGCGGTGGAGGCTTACCTACGGGGTAGATGGATCGTGGAAGATCGTGGATCGCGGTAGAAAACCGTCTGAAAAGTAAGTTAAGGTACAATAAGGGAACGGCAAGATTTAAGTCATGAGAAAGGAGGGATAGAAGGCGCGATGAGAAGAGCTTACCTCATGTAATGGAGCGGGTACGTTCCGTTGCCGAATACGATTAGAGTGAATAGGAGAAGTGCGTGTTAGTAGGAGGGGTGTCATAAGACGCGGAGTGGAGATCATGTGATCCGGGGGAGTCGGTTGGCCAATTGAGGAAGGCCAATGGGTTTGAATGGAAACGTATGACCGGGTAAATGCAGTGGCCAACTTGGAGTGGTGTGTCATGCAAAGGATCCAGAAGGGGGAGGAGAGGGGAAGTCAGATGCGCTTAGACATAATGTTCAAGGGATAAGGAGTCTTAATTGTTCATGGTAATTTAACAGGGAACATACATTGGAATTGTAAATAAAACATTTATATAAAAATAAAAATAAAAATGCGTCCCATTGAGGTACGGCAGTAAATGGAAAGAACATCATTAGAAACATGGATAAGGCAGCCGGGGTGGAATGACTGCCAGATATTGAGGAAGAGCCATATCATGTCACAGATTTAAAGTTATAGTAGTGTGGTCCAATCTTCAAGGCGGTTTAGTCCTGTGTGAATACTGCCAGTTTTCAGGATCCATTTCAGCTCCTCTTTATTTAGCAATTGGGAGAGGTCAGCTCCCCTTGGTGGCATTTTAACAACACTTATCACTATCCAGAGTATGTCATCTTCAGTGTGATGCAGAGATTCGAATTTCTCACAGGGACAAAGAATGGCATAGATAACATTGCTTGTGTTACAATTACTAAAATCATTGTGTACATGTTTAACAGTGCCAAAAACAAATTCCTTACAATCAGAAGTGAATCTGCATGCCGTACAATTTCCACACTTAGTATGTCCTGTCAGACGTGGGAGCCCCCAGTGGTTGTGGAGAGTGCCGGTGTTGGGCAGACAGGGGAGTGCAGCCCTGACTAGATGATCTTTGATGTTTTTATTCTTTTTGAATGCAAAAAGAGGCCTGTCGAGATTAAGTATACCTGCATTGATCACATTCCAATGCTTCAGTACACTTTTGCGAAGTTTGTTTGATGATGGGGAGAAAGTCGTGACGCATACAATGCGGTTCTGCGTTTTCTTTGGCTTGGGCACTAGAAGGCAGTCTCTAGGGCAGTTCCATGCTCTTTTGAGGGCATTACGTATCAGTCTTTTGGGGTATCCCCTAGTTGCGAGTTTGTTGCTTAACGTTTTTGCTTCTGTGAAGTAATCCTCTTTCAGGGTGCAGTTACGTCGTATGCGTAAGAACTGGGAATAGGGTAAGGAATCTCTCAATGCTCTGGGGTGGTTGCTGTTATATTTAAGAAGAGTGTTGCGTTCAGTAGGCTTTCTGAACAAACTGGTGATTTGCTGACCTTCTTTGTGTATTATATTCAGGTCTAGAAATGCGATCGATGCTTTATTGTGTGAAAGTGTAAATTTGAGCCCACCGCAGTTGTTATTAGGCCAATGCAAGAAATGTTCTAGCATGGTTTGGGTGTCATGCCAGATCATACAAATATCACCTATGTAGTGCTTCCAAAGGGAAATTGCCGAGAAGAAGGGGTTCTGTTGTGCAAGTATATGATTGGTTTCAAGGGCATTCATGTACAATATGGCCAGATTTGGGGCAACAACTGCTCCCATTGATGTACCTTTCGTTTGCTGGTAAAATTGGCCATCAAATAAGAAAAAAAATGTTGTGAGACAGATCTCAAGCAGCTGTAAAATGAAGATTGGCTTAATAACAACTGCGTTGGGCTCAAATTTACACTTTCACACAATATAGCATCGATAACATTTCTAGACCTGAATATAATACACAAAGAAGGTCAGCTAATCACCAGTTTGTTCAGAAAGCCTACTGAACGCAACACTCTTCTTAAATATAACAGCAACCACCCCAGAGCATTGAGAGATTCCTTACCCTATTCCCAGTTCTTACGCATACGACGTAAGTGCACCCTCCTACTAACACGCACTTCTCCTATTCACTCTAATCGTATTCGGCCACGGAACGTACCCGCTCCATTACATAAGGTAAGCTCTTCTCATTGCGCCTTCTATCCCTCCTTTCTCATGACTTAAATCTTGCCGTTCCCTTATTGTACCTTAACTTACTTTTCAGACGGTTTTCTACCGTGATCCGCGATCTTCCGCGATCCACCTACCCCGTAGGTAAGCCTCCACCGCTTTCATCCCACTCCACCCGATATCCCCTCCTCCTCATCCACTTTTTTCACCCCTCGCAGGCCCTGGATAAATTTCCCTCGACTGCCACTCACGATGCATTGCACGTACCCGGGTCAATCCCCCGTTTCTGGCGCCGCATAATTACAATACTACGCTCCTCGAGGTAATCACTCAGTTCCCTTCCTTCCGTTCGCATTTTGCATGACTTAACTCTTCACATCCTTGACGTAATTTCTTTCACCGATTCGGGTCTCTCATTAATTTCTTTCTAATGATTGTCTTATTACTGTTCACTTTTTTTCAAACAGTGGTCATTGTATTGTCTTATTGTGCACATCGCTATTTAAGTCTGAAGGTCCCACTTCGACACCTTAGCATTCATGTGGTTTTTATTCTCAGTGTTTGCCTGACCATTGCTTACTCCAGCCAATGCTTTATTAATGCCTTAATGTGCACATCGCTATTTAAGACCGAAGGTTCAACTTCGATACCTTAGCATTCATGGTTTTTATTAAGGGTGGGCGGAATTTGCGAAATTAACTTTCGCAAATTATCGCGAAAATGTTTAAAATTATCGCAAACAAGTGGAAATATCGTGAAGATGCAGAAGTTTTTTTCCCGCATGTTCGCGGGATTTTCTGCATGGTTGCGGGTCGCCAACTTACCCATGTGGTTGCTTGCGGGCGCGGCCATCTTGTTTTGAGTTGTCTCGCGGTGCATGATCGCGAGAAGAAAGACGTGATCGCGCGACGCATGACGTCACTGCGGGCGCGAACTGTCGCGAGACAGCGCAAATGGCTAAAAACAATACAACATCTCATGGAGAACGCGACCGGATCAAGAAAACTTGTCGGCGAACGCAGGGATTCAGGTAAAGCGATCGCGCGCGCGCGAGAATGTATTATTTTACAGCGCGAGCAAGAAACAAGTTCTCGCCAAGCTGCGGAAACTGGAAATTTTGACATTTTCGCGCTCTCCGCGGAACGCGAAAATGTCAAATTATCGCAATTTTCGCGAACGGAACGAAATTTTCGCCCAGGCCTAGTTTTTATCCTCAGTGTTTGCCTGACTACTGCTTACTACTTCCTAGCAATGTTTCTTTTAATGCTAAATGATTTAACTATTCACTGTACACCTCGCTATTGAGACCAACTGGCAAACGTTTAATCCTTGGCATTCATGTTAATTTCTAAGCCCGCTCATTTCTTGAAGAATGTTTATTGTGATGCTTCGTGATGTAATGATTTACTGTGCACTCTGCTATTTACACCTTGACACTCTCGCTACACTCTCCTCAGCACACGTCTTATTACCGCTTACTTTTAAACAAAGACTAATGTTTAAATTATCTATTATGTATGCAGCACGCTATATTAGGCAAACCGGCAAAACCCTGCAATTCACGTTAATTTTCAAGCCTCGACTTTCGCACGAAGTCTTTTGCCATTTCGTCTTTGCACCTGCGTATCTGACGCCTACTTTTGTTTCCACCTCAACGTATTATGTCTTCATGTTTTTCCAAGCATCAAACTAATTCTTCCTTCTTTTGTTGTCTCCTCTTATTCCCATTTTTCCGAAATGTTGTCACCTTGTTATGTTATCTAGGCAAAATTTTATGGGCAATTTTATTTAATTAGTCCTGATGATGATCCGATATCCTCTTGATAAGGATCGAAACGCCGTCGACACAGTTGTCAGCCTTACACACTCTATTTATTATGTATAAATTACTGTGAAGGTGACCCTATGTTTATTAGATGTTTCGCCATTCAAAGTATTTACTGACAGAAACATCCATGAAATTGCCTAAGCCTTTTCGTACTTTGTTGTCTATGTGATATGTAAGTTCTAGGATACAGGCTTGTATCCCACTGTGATTTAACTTACATCCTCTATGCTACTGTTCTAAAATATTACATAATAAAAGTGCCTTGTCCGGCTGGATTTTGGCGTAAATATAGTACTGATTGGGGCTATATTCATTATACCAATATCCTCTATCCTCTCAGGGACCACTGTTTCCTGTAACGTTAATAAATCCATGATCCAAACAAGAGCTGAATTATTAAAAGGAAAGAAAGGGAACATATTGGAGACTGACACTGCACTAGACACTGATGACATGACAACTAAACAGAACACACTGAGACTTGTTTTACAGTACAGTAATCAACACGATCAAATCAAATCAATTTTACAGAAAAATTGGCCATTGGTATTAAGTGATCCTATCATTGGACCTGAATTACCATCCAGGGTGTTGGTAACATACAGTAGGGGTCCATCCATGAGAGACCAATTAGTAACAACGAACCCTGAAACAATTGAATCCACCAATTGGCTCTCTAAACATAAAGGTTTCTTTCGTTGCAAAATATGCAAAGCATGCCAACATGGCATTAATATGACAGAATACAAAACACCTTTTAGTGACAGAAAACGTATCATTCATAAATTGCTTACATGTAAAACCGATCATGCAATCTATGTACTTACATGTCCTTGCAATCTGTCATACGTGGGCAGCACAAAACTACCAGCCCACAAGCGCATTTTGCAACACCTCAGGGCAATTAACAACCAGGATAATACTTATCCAGTTGTACGCCATTTCAAAGACCATCATTTATCCAATAACAAAGAGCTCAAATACTTTGTTATCGATACTATTCCACCGAGTAGACGAGGTGGCAATAGAGAAAGTGCCCTGAGACGATTGGAAACACGATACATTCTTGAACTTGATACCAAACAGCCAAATGGTTTGAACATTACTGAGGATTTATACACCTGCCTCTAAAAACTAAGTCTAAATAGCTTCCCTATGTTATGATTAACATACAACTATCAGCATACTATAAAAACTTTGTCCACTTACAATATCATGGAGGTCAGGAAGTTTCAAATACAGATAACTTTAAGAGGTAATGCAAAACGAAAACGGCAATATCCTTAATCTATGGGGTAATTTCCAGTAAATGATACATTTCAAGTACGTGAGGAAAATAAAAAGTTGCATACACATATACATTTATTTAATTGTTCAATATTTTTATATATGACGCTAATTTGATAAGAGAATTTCAGCAATGTTTACAAACACTGGGTATGTATTTAAACACTTAATAGGTATGGAACTTTATAATATTAGAATATTGGAATTTTAGGATATTTAATAGGATTAATTTATTGTATTTTAATTCATTATTTATTTACCTTTTACCCATTGTGAACATTTGTAAATAATGCTGTGTCTTTTTAAATCAAATAATGTTGCGACTTTGCACAATGAACATTTATATCATTAAGTGATACATACAAAAATCGAAGATACCTTAACATACAGATTAGAATTAATAATTGATATATCTTTTGGTGAATCTTAGGAAATTAAGACATATGAATCTGACTTTGCACTACACAGCACTTGCACTTCACCATTCACCATTCACTTTTACACTTTTATTAATATAGGTCTCATATTAATGTATGTGCAATTCGATATAAGATGTTATTAATTACAAACAATGCAGGCAGCGACTACATGACAAATTGGGTTGACAAAAATATCATTGTCAATTATAATTAATTGTAAATGTAGGTTAGTGTACATGGTTATTTGGAAGGATAGTATACCATCTATGAGATAGGTTTGGACACACATGTATACCCTCCTAACGAACATAGGAAGTTGATGGTTTTAATGAGACTATATGAGTATGTATTCACACACTTATATGTATTGATTTACGTGCATATATCTTATTTAATTCATAATTTTCATCTGTGTTCATTGCTTTAATTCCGGATATGATATTTAGCGACTTTGTTAGCTGCCGAAGTCTATCTTCTATGTTTGCACATTCAACTACTGCACTGTCACTTTAAAAACACCATGAAGCTTTGTACCCCTGTCATGTGATCAAGGTTCTTTCGAATCGAAACGCGTCAGGACCGAGTAGGCTAATAAATGACATATTACGGCACGAAACTGTGGTCTGTCTCCGTCCATGGTGTTAAGCTGAGGAGTGACGGTGCAATGCAATACAAAATAAGTATGCACTTGTGTTCATATTCATTGTTGAATTTATGTTAATGTGGCCTTTCAGTGGCCGGGAGAAGAACAAGTAAGTTTGAAAAAAATAAGAAACAAAGCGATTTGAATATGAGACCCGAAAAAACGCCTCAGAGGTATAACCAGGACCACCTTAATATCCGAGTGGATTAGTGTTGCCAATCTGGTATTTGATGAAAACTGTGTAGTGAAAAACTCGGAAACAGAAGAGAAGAAAAAGATAGAAGCCTACGCCACCAGTTTGTTGAATAATAATTAATCGAATTGTGATATCGGTTAGTAAATCTGAGAATCACATCTATTTGTGAAGTACCTGCATTACCTTGGAATGTCAGACATGACGAAGTGTCCATACATAGATGTAATTGTGACAAGTAATGATGCGCACAAATGCTGTAATCAGTTGACTGCCTCTTACATGATGAAACTGACGGTGATGCTTAGTTTAAGCCAGAATCATGCGCATAATACGCAATGTCGATGCATAACCTGCCCTAAGGAAATTAATGAGAACACACTTAGTTTTTCTAGTAGTTAAAGATGTATAAATATTCAAACAGACTCCTGTGAACCAAGAGTGTCTTTCTCACCTTTACGTGAAAAGACTCAAAATCCTTTGTGGGAAAGGTGACTCCAAATAATGGAAGGGACAAGTTGATTGAAAAAAGAAAGAAAAGAACCCCCTGTAAAATTCTGTAACTGAATGGATGGAGTAAATGGAGATGACTATAAAACTACCATAAACTTACTTGTGTAAAAGTGATGAAGTCCAATCACGTTTTCTTCGGTAAGCACGTAACAGCGATCGACAATGTTCAAAATCTGGTGCTGTTATGGCGCATATGTCTCGTGAACAGCGGAAGTTTGACGGTGAGCGTCAAACGTAATGAACATAGAAATGGGACTTGTGTGTATTCAAAAAGATGGCTGAGTGATCGGGCGGCCATCTTTATCTAGTTAGATCGATTACTGTAAGTGAATACTGTGAAGATGTTAGTAAAGTGAAACAACGAAACCCGAAGTGTTTGAAAAAATAAAAGAAAGAAGAAAAAATGTGAGCCTGCATCTCAAACAATTGGATTATGTGCATGATGATTCACATTAAAATACTTTAAAACAGCGTGTTATGTAATCATGAAAAAATATATGCACAACCTTTTATCCAAGTAATACGAAAATACAGACAGTAATCTATCAATCACAATGAATTGCTCATAATGAAAAAATAATAATCAACTCAACATATCTGCTAAGTAAGCTGGAGAGACGGAATGCTAGTATTGCGATGTTGAGTTTCTTACATAGTATGAGTCAAATCAACATATGCAAAACTCTTCTGATGTAAAAAACAACAGGTCACATTGTATATAAAATTACTATCTATGAACATTAACCCAAAACAATAATGCAGTGAATTTTAACAAACAACAGATTACTAAGCCTATTGGACATGATGTGTTAAACAACATACTGTTGTGATAATGATAATGGCGAAGTGCATACATGCAACTTTGTGGGATATAATGATGCTAAATAACAGGTAAACAAGGTATCATAAGACCTGATAGTGGGTAGTATTTGGTTATACCACTGGAATGTACTAAAGTCGAAATATGCTAAACTCAAGGTCAATATACAAGGCTAACGCTAAAGGAAACATGACAGTTCTAATTTGTCATTGAGACCTTTTGGGACCATGGTATCCAGATACCTGATCCAAAAGGTTTCCCTTAGTGTGATATATCTGGACATGTCTCTGTCAGAGTGGGTGGTGATGGTCTCTAATACAGAGAATCTGAGTTGTGCAATGGAATGGTGTGCTGATATCCAATGACTAGCTAGTGGTGAATTGAGTGATTTTGTTCTAATTCTGCTTTTGTGTTCCGTAATGCGTGTCCTCAATGTTCTTTCTGTTTTTCCTACATAATGTAAAGCACATGGACAACGAATCACGTAAATAACATTCTGGGTGTTACAACTGGCGGTGAATCTTAACTGGATTGATCTACCTGACCACGGATGTGGTATGGAGTTCCGGATACGAACATTATTGCAATGAGAACAATTGTGGCATTTTTGCATGCCTTTGTGTGGTTCAGAGTTAACAGAAGGTTTTCTTGTTAAAAGTTCTCGCAAATTGTTGGATCTTTTGTATGCAAAAATTGGAGGATCCTGAAAAAGATTTTGAAAATCAGGTTCAGATTGTAACAAATCCCATCTACGCAAAATGATTTTCTTAATGGTAGGTGATTGGGTGGAAAAGGTGGATACAAACACTTCCCTTTGGTGTTGAGGATTCTCTTTTTTCTCAAGTAATAGCCCTCTGGGAATCTCATCTGCTCTTTTGGCGGATGCCTCCACTACAGTGTTGGGATAACCGCGATCTAAAAAGCTTTTCTTGGATTGCGTCAGTGCTGTTGTATACTGATCATGATTAGATGAAATGCGCTTAATTCTCAAAAATTGAGAATAGGGAAGATGTTTCTTTAAAGTGTCTGGATGGAAACTGCTGAACAGCTCAAAGTGACATTTTCAAACACACAATTTAAAAACCTACTTCACTAAAAGATGTATTTTTAAATTGTGAGTTCAGGGACCCCCAAACTCCAAATCTGTATCTCTTACCAATTGAAAGTTACACTTGTAAGAGGCTACAAGGCAGCTCCAATAATAACCTATGGGAGTGACAGTTCTTGCAATAGTGAAAAATTTATTTGGCAGTATTTCATTGTCAGGACATGTAAAATACACTAGTACATGTCCTACCTTTCACATATACTGCACCCTGCCCATGGGGCTACCTTGGGCCTACCTTAGGCGTGCCTTCCATGTAGTAAAAGGGAAGGTTTGGGGCTGGCAAGTGGGTGCACTTGCCAGATTGACATGGCAGTTTAAACCTACCCACACAGACACTGCTGTGGTAGGTCTGAGACATGGTTACAGGGCTACTCATGAGGGTGGCACAATCAGTACTGCAGGCCCACTAGTAGCATTTGATTTGCAGGTCCGGGGCGTACACAGTGCACTTTACTAGTGCATTACCAGTAAATCAAATATACCAATTATGGATAACCAATCACAATCATAATTTACACTGGTTAGCAGTGGTAAAGTGCCCAGAGTCCTAAAACCAACAAAAACAGGTCAGAAAAAATAGGAGGAAGAAGGCAAAACGTTAGGGGATAACCCTGCCAAAAAGGGGCAGTTCCAACATCAGGGCACAGGGAAATCAGCACATTCTATGGCATCAGGTGGTACAGCACCGCCAGCACCGCCACACTACATACAATCCAGGGGTGAGTGGCTTATCCTGAGTACTAGTTTGCTCCATTCCTGCTGACTAGCGGTGCATTGCTCTTGTGCCTGGTTGTCCTGCCTGCTTACTGGCCCCGTGCAACACGGCAGTCTGGGTGCCTGGCTGGGCTGCCCCAGCTGACCTTGTTATGTGACCTTTCAGGAACCGCCTTCTTGCTGAGTCACAACACGGCAACCCAGGGCCCACTGCGGGCATTGACCACCACAATTTTATGACCATCAACAGGTACTCCCCAACACTAGGTGGTGGCGCATTGGAGGACAAGGAGCAAGATGGATGATTGAGGGCCCCTATATTCACCTGCCCCCGCTCTTCAGTACTTCATTTGAGGGCCATGTGGAATATGGAGAGGCTGCTGTAGCCAGTTCTACCAGCATATAGGCTACCTGTGATCAGTTAGACCAGCTGCCCCTACACGGGCTGGGAGGTGCCTGCATGCTTTTGATCGAGAGCTATAGTGCCTTAGTGAAATGATTGGGCGCTGTTTTGGTTACTTGGCTGTGATTCCCCCGGGCTCCCCGGCATCTGCTTGCTTCAATATGAGAAGGGGTGACCCCAAAAAGAAGAAACATATTTGACCATCTCAGGGGCACGAGGTTCAAACACTTGCTCTCAGACACTGCAGAGGCACCGCCTGGGGGTGCTGCGTCTGCGCCTAACAATGTCCCTGACAGCCATAATGGCAGAGCTCTGCGCTGGATTCGGATTCATTGATGCCCGCTTTAACTCGCTTACAGGAGCGAGTGGCTGGATTGCCATAATACCTTGCTGGATGGTGTGGAGATGCGAATTTCGGAGATGAAAGACAACAACATGTGTGTTGTGAAATGACTGGAGAAAGTGGAGAAGCTGCTTAAGATGACAGTGGCCAGGAATGAGGACCTTGAGGTGCGGTCCGGCCAAAACAATCTCGGGATCATGAGGGTAGTGGAGTCCACAGATATGGGTCTTCTTGAACACCCTCCTCACTGAACTCTATAGCAGGCAAGACTTCACTGACACATTTGTTTTGGAGAGGGCCCACAAGTCACTTGGACCATGGCCCCCACCTGGAGCACCGCCCCGCCCGATCATAGCACACTTACTGAATTACAGGGACACAGCACTACGTCCGGCATAGTAGCGGGGCACCCTACAATACCAGGGCACTATCGCAGTACAGGAGGCGAGCTGCAAAGTTGCAGACATCAAAAACACTTTGCGGAAACAGGGGCTCAAATACAGCATGTTGTACTCAGCTGCGAGTGAAGGCCAATGGGCACACACGGATCTTTTCTACACCAGCTGAGGCCACATCCTTTTGTAAATGACATAGCGATGGATGGACACCCTCTCGCTACAACATGCTGGACTGCTCTCCCACTGCTGCTGCTACAGGGGAACCTCTTGAGCCACGTGCCTGAACTCTATCTGCATGTGCTGATCTGGGACATTGTTATTTCTATCTGACAACTGCATTGTCTCCCCCTTTGTCCACTTCCGCTTTTTAACCCCAAGAGGGAGGTACAAGTTGCTACCATACTGAAACCTGACTTTATCACACATTTAGGTATCACAGATAATGAGGGCACCAACTGCGAAGGTGTTGCCACTCCTCCAAGGGGTCCTCTGCACTACTTGGAATTGGGATGTTGTTCTTGTTTCTCAGGACTCACCAGATTTCCCACAATCTGGTGTGGGAGGGGGATGGGTTGTTTTGGTTGTGTTTTGTTATTTTTTTGTATGACTGCCTAATGCTAGGTTACACCCCGACAACATCTTTCTCTAATGGGGAGCCAGACTACGGCGGCATTGGTGGTGGAGTAAAAATATCTGACGTGGAACATCTGGGTCCTTAATAATCTGTACAAGAACAAGCAGGTGCTCTCATATCTGACACGGCATGGTATTAAGGTGGCGTTTCTGCAGGAGACACACCTCTCCCCCAGGGACACATGCGTGTATGCCTCAACATGGGGGGGACAATCACTATTTTTCCTACTGCAGTTCGTATTCCCGTGGGGTATGTGCTCTAATACATATGAGTATCAGTGGCATCTGCCAAGAGGGAAAAGTGGTGGGGCAGCACAAGGGACAATAAAAAATAAACTAAAAATATAACTTACCTGCTGCCTTGCTTCCTCAGTGCTCTTCTGCTTCTGATCACAGGATCCCAGACTCGACTCCCCTGCACCAATCCAGATGCTGCTCTCATGCTGGTAATACTATTACTAAGACTAAGACAGATGGCAAAACTGCCATTCGCAGTGCCCTGTGCCCACCACTCCTCCAGCTGCTGCCTCAAGATTCGGGTCTCTGGCTGCGGCTGCGGCTCCGTCATGCAAAATAAAATGATAATAAAACTGCTCTGGTATAATTTTATTTTACATATTTTTGTCTGCTGGCTGAGGTAGTGGGATGACACTCCTCCGCCATAACGGAGGAGCCACCGCTGATGAGAATCCCCTTCACACATAAAAACTGCTTTTTAGATGAAGCTGGGAGGTATGTTATTATCTCTGGTGTACTGGCGGACAAGAGAATACTGCTGGTCCATGTTTATGCTCCTAACGTAGACTCCCCTGATTTTTATCAGGAAATGTTGGCAATCATGGGATGGGTGGAGACCAACATGGTGCTCTTGGGGGGTGATCTGAAAATGGCCTAAAATTTATTAGTTGAGCCACTGGTTCTAATTTAGTTGGCAAGACCGGGGCTTGCCTGTTTTCCAGGCTATTATTGACACCTTCAATCTCACAGGCGCGTGGAGGCTACTCAGTCTCACCATATCGGACTATACCTTCTATTCTACACCCCACGGAGTATGAACTATTAGTTTCTGTCTACGAATGTGCCCTAGGGCTTGCCAATGTAGCACATCTCCCTCTCACCCTGTCGGCTCATGCTCTGGTTAGGATAGTGCTGCGAGTGCCATATGGGGGGTGGTGGCGCTTTCCTGACAATGCTCTCCAATGTATGATTTCTTGGTTGGAACTGCGTGACTCGATTGCGGATTACTTTGCATTAATACCAGGTCAGTAGCCACACAGGCCACCCTATGGGAGGCCTTTAAGACTCACAGATGTGGAGTATTCATCGCCAAACATGCGGGAGTACTTCGAGACATCTGCAGCAGTTTAATTTTCATGCATTACACTCCAGGAAGAGACTTAAAACATGGCTCTCCCCAAAAGAGTAGAACATGCTGTAAGATGAAACTCACTAACACACCTTCATTCCTAGACTATGTGTCCATAGCTGCGTAATACAGTGCCAGGACACCCCTGGAGTGACAGTGTACTCTATAAATACAAATACATACATACATACATTGAAAGGGAGCTATTGAATATAGACTAAGAATTTGTGAGGTTGGGGCATGAGACTCACCTCCACCCTTGGTCAGTCCTAATAGATGATTTTAGAGACCTTGTAGAAAGGGAGGTGGCCTATCTAGGGAAATATGCATGTGCCCGCAGATACGGTGAGGGTGAAAGGCTGTGCTGCACACAGGCGCGATTGCTGAGCCATAATAAACAAAGCATCTACCTTACTGAACTATTTACTGCCGAGGGTGAGACGGTAGTTGACAATCAAAGCATAACAAATGAGCTTATGCTCTATTACCAGCGGTTATATACTACACGAGCTGAGGGAGACACCACAGTAATTACGGATTACCTACCTGGGATTCCAATGGTCTGGCTGACAGAGGGTCAACAACGATTTCTAGCTGAGCCCATCTCAGATGAGGAAATCACCTGGGCGATAGACACTCTAGAGGGTCTAAAGCATGGGGGTTGGATGGTCTCACAGACAATTCTTAAAAAGTCTACAAACATGTCCTTGCCCCACACTTTTTAGAGGTTTATGCAGAGGCCTTTGAGACCCGGATTCTCCCACCTAACCTTAAAAAAGCTGTGATAAAGATGTTGCTTAAGCCCGGTAAAGCATCGCATCTATGAACATCATACCGCCCACTCTTACTTCTTAATCATGATAACAAGATTTTAGCCAAAATGATAGCCACAAGATTAGCACTTCTGATGGAATAAATCACATCGCCAATACAAATTAGCTTTGTTCGACTTAAATCCACTGCCCTGAACCTCCACCCTATTTTTTAAGCAGCGGCAGTTGCCCTTCTAGATGCCAAAAAGGTATTTGATTTACTGGAATGACTGTTCCTGAGGGTGACACTGACAAAACCAGGACTACACCAGTGCTTCCGAGATCTCACTCCACTACTCTACTCCAACCTGGTGGCCAGATTGAAAGTCAATGGCTCATCACAGCTCTGTTTCCAGTAACCAGGGGGACCTGTCAGGGGTGCCCTCTGTCACAACTGCTTTTCATAATTCCTTGGACCTGCTGGTCCGGCAGTTACAAGGACGACATTTACATTGTAGTTTACAGTTCAGACACGGACCACTCTTGGTATTCATGTATGTGGATGATATTTTAGTATATATCAGAGACCCTGAACTAAACTGACTCACATTATTCATGAAATCACTCGATTTGGGTGCCTCTCTGGCCTCACTATTAATTGGACCAAATTGGAGCTTTTTCCACTCACTGTTGCTACAACGCAATGTGAGCTGGTATATCCTTTCTCCTGGGCAACGACTCTACTAAAGATTTAGGCATCATATTGCATAAACAAAAAGAGATGGTGATTCACCTAAACTATGGCCCTGTCGTAGACTAGCAGGTAATGCAAACTGAATGCTGGATCAAATTGCTGCTATCAATAACGGGGCGCTTTACCATTATTAAAATGGTAATGGTGGTCTTCCCCAGTTTTTTATATTTATTTATGAACATACCAATCCCTCTGACTAATATATATATTTTTTTAAACACAAGGAGATGTTGGACGGTGCGCTGAAACTTTTCAGACACTCACCCCTAGTCACTATTAGATCTGGGTTGAATCCATCATTGTTCTTTAGCTCACTTCGCAACCCCAGTTCCGACCCAGCCAAATGCACATCAGTCTTGACCCTGTTCCGCATGGGTACAGTCCAGCCCGAACTTCCAAGCCAGGTCTTCCTTGGACCAGAAACAAGCATCCTGGGGCCTGTTTCGGGGTAACACCCCTCATCAGTCAGGCTAGCTTGAGTCAAGTGGCAAAGTGAGCAAGTGACCCACGTCTGGGCATACCATGCCAACTTAGGTCAAACAAAGCAAACACAAAACAAAGCCAACTGGCAGTTTGGGCTGGACTGTTCCCATGGGGAACAGGGTCAAGGCTGATTACCATCTGGCTCTGTTGAAACTGGAATAGCGTGGTGAGCAAACTAACAATGTACTAAACCCAGATCTGTGATGTTTAACATTCCATCTATCATCTTTTTGTGTTGCATTTGCACCCTAAGTGGAAAGAGTAAGCACAGACATGGGCCTTGTTCTTGCTACACCACAGGTTTCAAGCTGGCCTGGCTGATGAGGGATGATGCCCTAAAACTGCTCCCAGGATGCTTGTTTTACGGTCCATGAGGGACCTGGCCTGTCAGTTCGGGCTGGACTGTTCCCATGGGGAACAGGGTCAAGGCAGATTTGCATATGGCTGGGTCCAATCTGAAATGGCGTGGTGAGCAAAATAACAATGAATTAAACCCATATCTGTGACAATGTTCAACATTCCGTCCATCATCTTTTCATTTGCATTAATATTTTGTTTTGCCATTCTAGAGAGCTTTCTGATCCGCCTGATTTGGGCTGGCCGCAGACCCGGAAGCTGATGAGTTGTCCTAACACTCCAGTACGAGCTAGGCGGATTTGGTGTACCGGACCTGCAGCTGTATTTTCTGGCAGCACAGTGTCACTTCTTGTACTACTGGTTTCACACGGAAGCTCGATTGTCATACTCGAAACCAGAGAGAGACCAGGCTGGACAGACTCCTCTTCCTACTGCTAGTCATCACAAGGGACCCCTCTGATATTCAAACACTCTCCACTACCAGTTGGGCGTTGGGAAACTTCATTGCTGACTGGGAGGTGGGCTGCTCTACTCTATTCTCCTGCTATACCACTGGCACACAACCCTTGGCTACCCCTCACCCAGAAAAACCTTGTGCAACGCACACTACAGGCTCATAATCTTTGTCTATTCTTACTCTGCTATTCTACCGTATATGTTTAACAGGAAGATGTGTCGTCTCTATGTATAAATGTATGGCTGATGTGTTGTTGGTTTGTTTTGCTTTATTATCTTGAGAACTGCAAAATAAAAAAAATTCAAAGGGGGGGGGCACAATTAGTGAAAAAAGTCAAGATTTTGTGGCTTTCTGAAACAAATTATGTTTGCTAGTGAGTCTGCTAGTGACCGGAAGACAGCACCAATATTTCATAGCCAGCTGAGCTAAAGAATGACTTCTGGGCATCTATCTGCAGATATAAAATAGGACATCCTTTCACCAAAATTCCAAGGGTAGCAAAAGTGATATCACATGCCCTTTGACCCTAGTAACTTCACAGGAAGTCACATCATTTGACATTTGACTCAGATGATTTCACAGAAGTGCTACTTTGATTCCTTGCAGAGAGTGATGTCATACAATCATTTACCCTGGTGTCATTAACAAAAGTGACATCACAGAAGTTGATAAAAACCTACGATATGTGATATTGAACAGCAACAATAGTATATTAAAACAGGTAAAATTGTGCTTTAGTTTCCATCCTCATTCACTACGCTGTTGTGTTGATGTTCCAGGTGCTCAACCACAAAGCTTCAGCAGAACAGACTAGGAGAGCAGCTATCACAGCATCCGTCATAGGCCAAGATAACGGCCATCATAGACCAGCTACATCGATCATGTCCTTAAACATAGCTTCAAACGCTCGGACACAGGCTCATACCCTCGGCTCAGCCATATTATGTCAGCCACATATTACCTATGCACAACCATAACAAGCTTAGACATAGCCCAAAAGACCTAAAAAAACAGCCTTAAAAGTCCAGACAGAATCACCATGTGTCTTTGCTCAACCAGTAGATGGCAGTCACCCCCAGAATGCCTGTGCTGACTGATAATCTCATAACCATTAATCAAAGTCTAACCCTGTTGGATATGTATAAGCCCTCCTTATAAGAGTCACAATGCACACAGAATGCATCTGCTTAGCCCCAGGAGCAAATACACGCATCAAAAACACAGCCACTCTACTCACACACAATTTCCAATCCTTTGGTTTTAACTTTTACTCCAGTAAATCTAACTTCATGCACAGGAAATCTGTGTGCCTATTCTGGGATAAATGCTTTACCGTAATTACTTATTTGTGCAGCACTTTTGAATACTAAAAATGCTTTTTTTTATAAGTTTATATTTTCAGGATACTCACTTTACTTTATGTGGATGTTAAAATTCTAGCTTGGCCTTTCTGGACCTCCTTTGGACATCCATTACAGACATAAATTATATTAGCCTCATATATAGTTCATGTCTCAAACTGAATTGTCTCTTGGAACTATATTAATAGGTGGTACCCAACAGAACACATTTTTAAAAATGTTAAACCTATGACCACCGTGTGTGCATGTAGGCATGTCTCGCTGGAGTACAGCTAGTGCTCTAACACTTTTCTTCATTAAGTTACATCCCAACTGTGTGCATGTTCCGGCTACATTTCTTCTGGTTATGGACACAGGAGCCAGTCAGCTGTGTGCACCTAGCCATATCTGTTAGCGTGTCACTGAGAGTTTTTTTAATGTGTGTTTTGCTGCATGGTTGAGGAATGTATGTTTGTTGCACCTATGTAAGCATATATTTGTATATGTATATGTTTTATGAATGCAGGGCAGGTTATGGCAGGTGTATGTCAAGAATATGATATGACTGTGATCATCTTGGATATGAGAGCCTAACATGGTCACAATCATACACATATTCTTGATACACACAACCTGGCACACATTTTTAAAACACACACAAACACATTCTAACATAGATGCAACAAACACACATTCCCCAAACACTCAACAAAGCACACAATAAAAAAGCACTCATTTACACACTCACAGTTCGACAGCTATACCGTACTGAATGAGACACACAAACAAGGTCACTCTCTCACTAGGGGAGTCGCAAGCAGCCTGCTAGTGGTCACAAAATTCAGTCTAGGGATCGCAGCTGCTACCCCTGGAGACCCCTAAATGACATCCATGAATAAAGAGTGAAAAAGCACGATTAATCAGCACTGTTCACCCTAGTGACCAAGGACAGTGTATAGTTAATAGAAAATCAAAGGTTGCAAACCTTTGAAACTGGAGAGGGAAGAGGTTCTACGGACGGGGGACAGAAGCTCGACGTCCACATCAGCTGGTGCCCCAGGATCATAACCCCAGTTGTATCTGAGTTCATCTTTAGTGTGTTTTGACCCATCCAAAGCACCACTGCGAGTTTATAACAAAAATATTATGTCATCACTCTCAAACCACCACTCATGCTGATGATGAAATGGGTGTCATCCACATAAATAGAGAGTTCGTACCCACAGTGTCAAACCCAAAAGACAGAACTGGGCTAAGAGAAAAATCAGTGGGGAGTGACACAACCAAGAAGGTTAAACCATCAAGTGTGTGAAGGATGATACATGGTTTGTACCCTAGTACATAGAAAAGAGGAGCTCAATTGTGAAGACGGACTCTGTACTGTGGGAAGAGCAAAATGCAACTTGAACACGGTCTAAGCCACCTGCACTCGCAAACATGCACACATCTGCTGAGTAACCGACCTTCTAAAAATATTGTGCAGAAGTTCGATCTACTTAGGTTTTTCTAACTAGCAGTGCAACAATTGCTCTTTTAAAATCCACAGCCACTGTTCGTGTTCCCGAGCAGCAAATACGAAGATGGGGCATAGGCGGAGGAGCTACACCTGCAGTTTCTTCAAGTGCTTAACTTGGTACGGATTCGGTGTTGAGCCAGATTCCAACAGCTGATGGCTTTTAGAACATCGAAGATGGTAAACGGGTAAAAGCTCCGCCGAAACAAGGCATTTGATACTGCTGGAAGGTATCAGAGCGCTCGCTTCTCAAGTCTGGCAAAGTCCATATCCAACAGGCTAGTAGAGGCCTTGTTAATATTTAAATGAATACACTTGATTTTATTACCAAAATGGAAATTAGGGTGAAGGGTGTTCCGCAAAAGCCATTTATTTATTTGGCATTTTAGCCACTGAAGCTCCCTGTTCTCTACCAAGTACCTGTTTCTGCCATTTTTAGGGCTCGCGCCCTGCATTGCACTGAGCAGCAGTGCTCGCGCAGGCAAGAGTCCTTTTGTCCGGGGTTCCGAAATGGACCCTGGAATTGTACACGCTTGTGCGTGTGTTTTTAGTGTTGTCTTCTTTTATTGGGCTTTGAGTGCGTGCGTTTTTTTAACAGAGCACGCAATAGACCAAAGGCAGGCGCGTTGCTCCGCCCACGGCCTATTGGTGTCTGTTATGCACACCAAAGCCCATGTGGTTTCAATTATCGTGCCCAGACACGGGCGTGATAATTGAAACCATATGGCTGACTGTGGCGCGCACGTACGCACCACTCGCCGGTGTGTTTTTAAAATTTTTTACAATAGCGATCGCTTTCGCGATCACTTTCAGTGCCGCTTGTTTGTCTTACCAAGGATTTCAGAATGAACCCTTGCTTCATTGAGGAGGCAGGTGTATGTCTGTGTCTTCTCTATGGTTCCCTTAGAGTGACTGCCACATGGGTTTAAAGCCTACTTACTGGTCTCCCCGGCATCAGCAATTCAGAGGGAAGGCGCACAAGAAGCACAAAAAGTGGCTAATGCTGCATACAGAAGTCCTGAAAACACAAAGTATCTTATTTAGCATCATTTCATGATTGCTAAGTTACTCCCATTTCTGCCATTGTTTGCCTCGCTGTTAGCCCTTACCTGAAGCCACCACCTCTGTGCTTGCAAGCCGTGGCACAAATGTAATCAGAAGCATCTGGGATGCTATGCTGAATTCTTGAATCCACATGTGGCGTTGTTTCCAGTGTGGGTGAAAGGGGAGTGGGAGGCACTGCACCAGCAAAGATAAATACTGGGGGGTGTAAAAGAGATGGCACACTGCCAACCAAAATGATGGATGTTTTTTAAACTGAGCATGCAAAAGGAGGCTAAAAAATCAATGCATTAAGCGGAAGAAAAGGCCGGCAAATGAACGAGGAATTCTTTAAGAGACCGTAATTAATTATTGTTAATAAACGGATTGGATTGTGATGTGACATTGTTTACTCTGTATTCGTGTTGGTTTTATTATAACTTGCAAAGAGACTCTTAAAGACCATGATCTGTAGATAATATTTATTGGAAGAGAAATTCCTAATTTATAGGTTCTAATACATGATTGGTTGGAGAGTGAGTGATAAATAATTTAAGAAAATATTTTCTGAGAACTTTCTATGGCTAGTGGTGACACAACAACTGTTGTCCTCTGAGTGCGTTACGATACCCCTGCAAGCATGAGAGGTGCTCTGTAGCATTTTGAAACTATTGATCATGGGACCAGATCTGAACAGATTTAGGTAATGCAGTGTGGTGATGGGCCAGCTAAGATCTCTCACTCTTTAAAGGCAGTGCTACATACCCCAGCCAGGCTGATTGCCCGAGCTAGGAAGTATGGTTCTATTTGACTTCTACTCTAGCGCCGGATTCACTCCTATTTGAAGCCAGGTTAAAGTTTAAAATGGTTAGTCTGGCACGTAATGTGGTTTGTCCGAAAACTCCAGCATGGTCAACAGATAACGCAAAAATTTCAACAGGAGGTGGAGCACAAGTAGTGGTTGTTTTTCAGGACTGGAGATTTCGAGATTTAAATGATCTACAACTAGTGGCCAGCTTCTGTGAGAAGAAATGTGTGATTTATGTGTTTTTGCCAATGGACCCATTCCCTGATCATTTTCCCAGCTAAAATGGAAACCACTTAACTTCTGTTTTTTGTTGTTGATGTAGTTTTGAAATTGTGGAGGGTCTAGCAACAGTTTCATTATATATATATATATATATATATATATATATATATATATATGTATATATATATATATATATATATATATATATATATATATATATATATATATATATATATATATATAGCAAATCACACCGTCAATCAGCAGCTTCACGCTATAGACGGAGACGGACCACAAGTAGGTGCCAAAGTGCATAGTTTATTAGCCTGTACGGTCTTGACGCGTTTCGGTTCGAAAAGAACCTTGATCACATGACAAAGGTACAGAGTGTCATTACGTTATTTAAAGTGACAGTGCAATGAGGTAAGCATAAACATAGTAAAAAGACTGTGCGGAGCCAACGGCTACTTGCAACATTTCTTAATGACAGGTTATTCAAATCTCTAATCGAAACACCACATTGCTAAATGTATATGGTTAAATACCAAACCATTGGAAATTATAAATAATAACAATTCTTACATATCAGCAATGTTCGGTTTTATGACACTGTCATAGGTCTTAAACTTATAAGTTCCGCTCCCTCACTGTTGTGCAAATTGTAATTTGGATAAGAGAAAGTGCAGTAAATAATAAAGTGCAAGTGCTATATAATATATATGGTCAGATACATTATTTTTAGATTTCCTAAAATTCCACCTCAAAATTAATAAATTCATTAGGTCTTAGTAAGAGCATTCAAGTTTTAATATCATTGTTGTGTATTTGTAAAATACATTTGTATAAATAGATTGCCATATGCTGAACATGTGCATTATCTATAACCTAAAATGTTGTTGTCTATTGGGAAAACACAGTGTTGTTATGAAGGGGACGTACAAGAAGTTACTGATCTATAATGGTAATATAAAAAATGATAAATATAGATAACATGGTATAATGGTCGATCATTTAAAATCTAATAAATTAGTTATATTAAATATCCTAAAATCCCAATGTTATAAAATTAAATATCATAAAAGAGTTCTAATGACTAACATTATAAATAATATATGTAGTGCTGTACTCCTCATATCAGCGATTGTGTAAAAAGTAGTATTGTTATTATTATGGACATATCAATATGTCTGTACAATTCCATGATAATCGCATCTACTGAAAAATATAGAGACAATATCTATGTGTTAGGAAGGAACTTGTTAAAACTGGTCACTAGGTTGCAAATGCCTATGTGTATATTACAAATTAATATCCTTAAGTTGTTTAAAAGATCGAATCTTTTTAATTTTTTAAAGGCAAGTGTACAAGTCCTCCGTTATATTCAAACCATTGGGTTGTTTGGTATCAAGCTCAAGAATATAATGCGTTTCTAATCATCTCAGGGCACTTTCTCTGTTACCGCTTCTTCTACTAGGTGGTATAGCATCGATAACAAAGTATTTGAGTTCTTTGTTATTCGATGAGTGGTACTCTTTAAAGTGGCGTGCAACAGGGTACGCATTGTCTTGGTTGTTAATTGCCCTGAGTTGTTGCAAGATACGTTTATGGGCAGGAAGTTTGGTACTGCCCATATATGACAAGTTGCAAGGGCAAGTAAGTACATAAATTGCATGATCGGTTTTGCAAGTCAGCAATTTGCGTATGACGCGTTTTTTATCGCTGTAAGGAGTTTTGTATTCTGTCATATTGGTGCCTTGTTGGCATGCCTTGCACGTTTTGCAACGAAAAAAAACCCTTATGTTTAGAGAGCCAACTAGAGTTTTCAATTGTTTCTGGATTCGTTGTGACTAATCGGTCTCTCATGGACGTGCCTCTGCTGTATGTTACCAACACTCTAGACGGTAGTTCAGGTCCAATTATTGGATCATTTACCACCAATGGCCAATTCTTCTGTAGAATTGCTATGATTTGGTTATGTTGGCTACTGTATTGTAGGATAACTCTAAATGTGTTTGATTTTGTTGTTATGCTCTCAGTGTCTGATGTAGTGTGATTCTCAAGTATGTCCTTTTTCTTCTCCTTAAGCAATTCAGCTCTTAATTGAAGCATAGATTTGTTAATTGCGGCTTCAATGATTTTGTGGGAATATCTTCTCGCCAAAAATCTTAACCTACATTCTTCCTGGGCATGTTTCAAATCAGTATCATTACTGTGGAGTCGTCTCATCCGCAGCATCTCTGACTGGAATGCTGTTGATGAGGTGCTGCGGATGTGCGCTCCCTGCATGTAGAGTCGAATTCCCTGAAGTGGGTTTCCTGAAGAGTTTTGTCTCTATTTTATCGTTATCAATGTATATCTCAGTGTCAAGGAAGGTTACCGACTTCTCACTGATAGTGACAGTAAAGTGTAGATTAAGATCGTTATTGTTTATATTTGCTACAAATTGAGAAGCCGACTCTTTAGTTCCTCTCCATATAACAAACAAATCATCGATATATCGTAGCCATGATATCACTCCCTTGTTATTTTGTAGTAGCTTGTTGAGGACCAGCTCCTCCCATCTACCCATGTGGAGACATGCGTAGCTAGGGGAGAAGCTGGCCCCCATAGCCACACCTCTAATTTGTCGATACAGAACATTATTAAACATAAATATGTTGTTGTTAAGACAAAAACGTATCATATCAATTAGCATTTTTTGATGTTTCTCGCAATGATCTTGTTCTTTGTTCAAATAGTGTTCAATTGCTGTGATACCATCTTCATGTCTTATACTGGTGTATAGTGAAGATACATCCAAAGCCATCATAATATAAGTCTGATCCCATTCGATGTCTTGTAGTTTATTAAGGAAGTCGCTGGTGTCACGTATATAGGAAGGTAGTGATTTTACATGGGGCTGGAGAAAATGATCAACGTATTGTGATGTATGTTCAAGAAGGCTGTTGCGTGCCGAAATGATAGGTCGCCCAGGGGGCTTCACAGGATCCTTGTGTGTTTTAGGAATAAAGTAAATCGATGGTGTTACTGGATGTTCATTTCGTAGAAATTTGTATTCCTGAGCCGTTATTAGGTCCTGTTTTAGCCATATATGTAGCATCTGTTGATATTGCACATATATCATTTTTAAGTTAGTACTGCTGATTCTTGTGTAGCACTCCCTATCGTTTAATTGTGCATAAGCCTCTTTGTTGTATTCAATTTTACTCCAGATCACTATATTGCCTCCTTTATCCGAGTTTCGTATGATTATGGCTTTGTTTTCTTTAAGTTTGGCAATGAGCTCATTGTATTTTTGGTCTTGCCATCGGTATTTGTTTTTATGTCCTTGTATTTTATAGTTCAGTTTTTTGATTTGCTCAGTTACCAGTTCATGAAAGACATCGATGGAGTCTCTTAATGTGATTGGGTTAAAGGTAGATTTGGGTTTAAAGTTCGTTCTGTGTTTTACAGTTTTAATAGGGGGGGTAGATATCTCATGGCTTCCTAAGGGATCTTGTGTTACCCCTATTTCTGATACATTCTGAGGTTGAATCCAAAGTTCCTCCAGGATCTCCACAAGGGAACTGTCATTTTGTGTTGCATACTTCAATGTATCACCGTGAGATGGTACTTTGGCGTTGGTAGCTGTTTTATGGAATTTCCTTAATTTGAGCTTTCTCACTGTTTTATAGATGTCTGTGCGAATTTTTACATAGTTGAAATTATTCTTGGGGCAATACGATAGACCTAAACCCAATATGTTTTTTTCTTCATTATTGAGATTGACATTGGACAGGTTTATAATGGTCTTGTCTGCATTAACTGTGTCATTGTCTACCAGCGACGCCCTCTTTGTTGCCTGGTTCTTGGTCCTTTTCCTGCTCGCTTGTCTTCTTTGTCGCCTCCTATAATTTTTGTTTCTTCTTTGTTGCTCCGTGGTTTCCTGGTATTCGTTTTTAGGCAACTTTTTTCTTGTGTTCCCCTTATTATTTGATTCTACAGCACAACAATGGCTTTACAGTGATGTTCTACTTTAAGCCGCGCAGCAGATGTAGTTGTTGCAAACAGTAGCTGAATGATCAACAACTTGATCCCACCTGAGTCAGCAAGAATAAATATGGAGACCAAATAGGATCTCTGTCGAGCAAAACAGGCAAAGAAAATCGATTTGTGAGTGCTACTGAAGGTCCGTTTGTTGATCACATTCTATACTCGTTTCTACGTAACCATAATGTAAACACACATTCTGGCTAGTATATGCACAGTGAAGTCATGGCATTGCCAAAAAAACTGGTTATGTTAGTTTGTGGTAGATTATCACCTTCCCACAGTGGTTGCATGTTTTTATAAATAGCTTATTTTGTGACTCTGCAACAATGCTTATGCACCCTGGATTACCCAGAATATGAATTGGACATTGTCCAAGTGGCTCCTATCTGGTAACTTTTTACAAACTATTAGGTTAACTAAGTAGGTTGAGTACCTGCTGGAGAAACTCAGTGTTGTGCCAGCGCCAGACTGGAATCCCGGCAAGGCCAGCTTTGCTTTTCTTCTGAGTACTGAGACCTAGATCTATAAAGCGCATTAACTACTCCTAAAGCCTTTTCCCACATTGGCATTCTGGAGAACCTTTCATAAGAAGGCCTAGTTTAACAAATCAAATACATTAGCAATGTCCAGGGCATATATCACTAATAGTATTTCGCAGGCCACTGGAAGGTCAGTTGAGCCTAAATGAATAGGGGTTGCTAATGCAGGCATCGCCGTGGCATGAAGTCTTTCTGAACCTCGAACAGTGTTGCCCACTCTTTTATGTGCAACACAGAAGAACCTGGGGTTTCTAGTATTCTAATCCCCTGCCCTTAGGCAATCAACTGGGAAGCTATTTTGGTAGTGGTCAAAGAACCTGAATGTCTACCGGGATCCCTTTCAGCCATTAAAGAAAACAAGTGAAGACGTTTTTGGCAGGTCTCCTGTCCAAAGATGCAGCCAGTTGAGCAGCATTGTCCACCCTCTGTAGGGGGCATCCTGAATTAAGTGTCACAGGGATTGACTGTAACAAAACAACATTGTAGTGCTATGGAGCAAAATGGTCCTGTTGGCCCACCACATTCACTAGAGCATAACAAACAAGCATTTGCAACGCAATAGGTCTCGCATTATTAAAGTTTGATCTATTGGTGTTGCATTATTTAGCAATGCCAATAGCTCAAACTTTAATAATGCGAGACCTATTGCATTGCAAATGCTTGTTCATACTACTTTGGGCCTCAGCCAATGCATTGAATAACCAAGGAACAAAGGACGCAATTTAGAATTTGGAGATGGGATACTCCGTCACAAACATGATGGATATCCCTATTCCAAGCATATTTCCTTCAATGGCACTCAGTCACGGCTGCTGCCTGGAAGCAGCAGTGGGGTGTGTGGGTGGGAAGAGGCAGGTTGCAGTTCACAAAAAAACAACACTTACCTCCCAGCCGCCGCTGCCTCTCCTGAGTCCTCTTCCTGGGAGAAACAGGAAGCAGGAAGCACCAGGTCTCCCATGCTCCCTGCAGCCAATCATAACGTTGCAATTCAGCATTGTGATTAGTCTGAGCGCCGTAACATGGCACTCAGCCAGGGGCTGGAGGGGTGGGCATGTTCTCCATGCTGGCTGCAATGCAGCCTGCATGGAGAACACTCAAAGTGTGCATGATTATTTTGGGTGGCCCCATGAATGTTTTGGGCGGCCCAAGAGGGCCGACCAAACAGTTATTGCGCACTTAGGAGTGTTCTACCACTCCTCCCCTGCTCTGCAGCCCCGCCCCCTCATGCAAGCTGCCGCAGCAGGAGGACAAAATAAAATGATAATAACATAACTTTATTATAATTTTTTTTCTTTCTTTTGCTGCTTTATGCCATTGGGGCGGCGCTCCTCCGCCTTAGCGGAGAAGCCTCCACTGATGACACATAATACAGAGATGGAATGTCCATCACGTTTGTGATGGAGTATCCCATCCGCCAAAGTCGAAATCAGGTCCTAAGTGTGATTGTTGTCTAGTTGCCTCCTTGATAAGGGGAACGACCAAGTCTAAGGTTAATTTAATCCACGAAAGGTATTCCACAGAGATTGTCTCGAGATCCAAAGGGGAGTTGCAATGGGGCTAGATAAGTGCCTTGGCAGAAAACATTGATGTACCTTCTTCCAAGGATGACCCCAGGAGGTAGAGGTACAATCAAGAGTGTGACAGGAAGAGCAGCATGGTTCAACAAAGCAGTGGAAAATGAGCTGACCATTGCATGCAAACACCAGGAGTAGAGGGAGGTCTATCGAGTGGGTTGCAGATGTAGAGAGCCGATTCACACTCACAAAAGCAATTATGTCAGGGGAAGTAGTACTCTCTTTATTACGTATTCCTGCACACCTTTGTGAATTAGCCCTGTAACCTCTAACTCGTCATTAGTAAAAGTGCATAGAGGGCTCCGTCATTTCAGGGACATAACACATTTCTCTGCAGGCCCTTCAAGGGTCCCTCAACCTTCCAGGGTGCCTCCATTTAGGTCAAGTTGAATGAATATCTTAAAAATATGAGAGACTTGGGGGCCCCTCATCACACTGCGGGGGGGATCCTTTTGCGTTATGCCACCAAGTGATTTTTATTTGTCATAGTTATATCTGTATTAATTTTATATGAATATTCCCATTCTATTTCAATTTTCAGCAGCGGCCGGCACGGATCGGGGTGGAGGGGCTTAGGAGGAGCAAAGGGAATGTAAAAAAAAAAGAAACACTTACCTTATCACAGCGTTCGGCGTCCCTTCTCCATTTCTTCTCCGTGTCGGAACAGGATCAGGAAGCACACCCAGGCTCCCCTGACAAATCACAACGCTGCAATGCAGCGTTGTGATTTGTAAGCACCCAGGCTCCCCTGACCAATCACCACACTGCAATGCGGCATTGTAATTGGTCTGAGCTCCGGGGTTCTGCGCTTAGACGGGGGCTGGAGGCCTGGGCATGTTCTCCACCCAGAGGTCCGCCCAAAGCCTCTTGCGGTCTTCAGTGTGCCCACCACTCCTCCCCAGCCCTGCTCTGAGGGCAGAGCGGCCCCACCCACAGTCCCACTCGCAAAGCAGCTGGAACAAATAAAATGATAATACCATTTAGTTATTATCAATTAATTTCCCTTTAGTCATACTGCTTAAAAGCAGTGGGGCCACGCCAAGGAGAAGCCACTGCGGACAACGCCCCTCCACTTTAGCGGAGGCGCCGCCACTGTAAATTTGAAATGCTTTGGCACTGCTGGAGCACTGCTCCCCATTGGCCAGGATACCTTTCTGAATAGGCCTGAAAATGTTCAGAGACACGATCAGATCAATCACAGGAAGCATTGGGAAGAGGGCAGTCTGCCAAGGGTTAAAATCAGTTCATTACAGTCAGGAGGCTATCAGCTCCGCCTTGGCATATTTACACAGCAGAGTAAGTGCGCTTGTAATAGATCTAGTGAGTACCGGAAGCACTGATTTCAGCACCACAAAAATCAATACCCAGCCACCTGGACATGAGCAACTCCCCGCAGGCTATCCATAAGGCCTGGGAGCTGGGAGGGAAGCTGTCTATGCCAGAGTATGTCTGACATGAGACTGACTCCAACCCAGGCGCACCGGCCTTTCAAAGGCGCCAGCTGATCGTGAATTCTCCCACCCTCCACCGCTCTGTAGCGGGGGCACATTACCTTCCCGAGCAGGGACAGCCGAGCCAGCCTCAGCCCCCCACCCCTCTGGAGAATATCCGTGATTCATCCTCGCTTCAGTGGAAGGGACAGAAGCCAATAACATCTTTAATAAGCATAATAAATCTCGCCTCTGGGGATTAATGAAGAGAAGGGATGCCGCCCACGCGCGAGGCCCACCCTCGGCTACGCCGCGAGCTGATTACTGCTAGAAGCACAGGAAACTGGAGCAAATATCGCATGGAAGGAACGAATAACATTAATATGATAGTGTCCATTTATGTAACGATCACAGCATGTGAATTTATTTATTATGTTTTCCCAAAAGCGATAACTAGACTCCTTGTGCATCGAGAGCTGTACGATATCATTGCGGTATAAAGTAGTCCCCTATCGGAGAACAGTCTGAAACAAAAAATCCGTAGCAGTATATACTGTTCAGATTAGACGCTCATTAAATTACTTTCCAAAAATAGTTTAAAGCCAAAGGGCCTGGTTTAGGATTTGACGGCGGAGTAGTGTCTGTCGGGATGGCAGAGGACATTACCTCTGCCATCCCAGAGGTCGGTACTCCGTCCCAAAATGTGTAGATGACTACGAGCCCATCTATCATCGGCAGTTCCTTGCAATGTAATTGTAACTGTAGCGTCGAAGCGCTTTTTGGCGACCAGCACGGTACTCAGAAGCCAAAACGGATTAGTGGTGGATTAGTATAGGGACATTTCTGTAAATTCGAGCAGTGGACATGTGAGTCTGTTAGTTGGAGTGAGTAGGATAATGGAGGGATAGAAGAGGGAAGAGTCTCGAAGGTGTCATTTGGGAGATCATAGTAGCAAGACCGCTGAAGAAGTGTCAGAGCGCTTTCTGTGAGGAGCACACTGCTCCGGAACCTAAAGGGGATTAGTGGTAGGTGAGTATAGGGAAATATGTGTTATTTTGAGCGGTGGTACTAAAACTTTGGTGGATGACGGCTGTCGGCTTTGATGGCTGTCCATCAAACTTTTTACATTTTTTGTTTTTCAGAAGGTACTCCCAAAGAGGAAGTTTCTTTCATAAAAACTTAAAAATAATGACCCACACACACAGAGTATTCTCTTCAGGTGTGGGATCTTTATTGCTTTTTTCCTGTCCCTCACCGCCAGGTTTTCCCTGGCAGTGATGGGCAGGAAAAATAGACATTTCGCCGTCCACACTGATTCAGGCGTACAGTGTAACGTCCCTTCCTTCGATGCCTCGTATTCTGTCGGGCTGTCAGAGGAAGTATACCATTAACGGAGCCAACGGGTATACAGTGGAATACTTAAGGTCCACCCATCTTTAAATAAGGCAGATGGATCAAGTGTGTGGCGGGCAGGGTACTTCATCACATTTCTGATGGAGTACCTTGTCTGCCAAACTTTAAATATGTCCCCAAATCAGGACTGATTTGCATATAGCTGGGTCCAAACTGAGGTGACATGGTGTGCAAAATAACGATGGATTGGGAGGCAGCCTGAGTAATTACCAGTGGCTGAGATTAATTCAAGCATTCCATCCTTCACTTCTTTTTAAACTTTAGTGTGTCACCCTAAGTGGGGCAGGTATGCCCAGACGTCGGTTCCGTGCACACTGTGTCACTGGATCCAAGCTGTACCTGGCTGATTGGCCCATAACTAGGGCGAAACTGGTCCAGGGCTGCTTGTGTTCTGTTTCAGGGAGGACCCAGCTGGCAGTTCAGGCTGGACTGTTCTGACTGGTGCAGGGTCTGGACTGAGGTGAAATGGTGTACAAAATACCAATGGATTTGGATGCGGACCCAAGTAATTACCAGTGCCTGAGATTAATTCAAGCATTCCATCCTTCACTTCTTTTTAAACTTTAGTGTGTCACCCTAAGTGGGGCAGGTATGCCCAGACGTCGGCTCCGTGCACACTGTGTCACTGGATCCAAGCTGTACCTGGCTGATTGGCCCATAACTAGGGCGAAACTGGTCCAGGGCTGCATGTGTTCTGTTTCAGGGAGGACCCAGCTGGCAGTTCAGGCTGGACTGTTCTGACTGGTGCAGGGTCCAGACTGAGGTGAAATGGTGTACAAAATACCAATGGATTTGAATGCGGACCCAAGTAATTACCAGTGCCTGAGATTAATTCAAGTTTTTTTTAATACTACAACATGATCTCCAGAACACTTCTAAAGTTGTCTCTAGACACACCTAAAATGGCTTAGAAACGCTGCTCCCAATAGCTCTCACTCATTTCAACCACCATTGCCTATAGTCCCTATTCTTTGCAGTCCCTCTCCAGATATCCTTCAGTCTTTCAACCCACTTAGTGAAAACTATTCACCAACAGCCCCACTGATATTTTGTTTGCTACCAGGGCTGGATTCCAGTTCCATCACAGAGATCTTCCCAACGTGGCATTGCATATGTCTAACCTAGACCCTCAGTCCAGAGCAGAAGTGCCGTACCAACTCCTCTTTAAGCCCACCCATTTAATCAACATTTTTGTAAATGACTTTAGGATTATGTTCATAGCATGACTGCTGCAATGCCATCTTTCCAGATTTGCCACTCAGCCTTATCTAGCATCTATGAGGGTCCCAAAAGCTCAGCTAAAAGGCACCTCTCCCACCCGTGAATGCCCAGGAATCAAGACACGTCTTATACCACCAGTCAGGTGCAAGACATAACCTTGGCAACACAGCACCCCCATATTCCATCCACAACCTAGCTTCCTTCTGGCGTTTTCCCTCTTAGGGGCTTTTCTCAATACCCAATTATTACCCCTGAAGAGCAACAGCATTTACATCATCAAAAGGGACCACAGGATCCATATTGTGCCCATCACTATGGAATGGTTCACTCATACCAAGACCATCATCCACACTGACCTCCTTCAGTCAAACTACAATATTCCATGCAAAAATACTAACCGAGGGAAGGGTAGTGGCTCAGCACTCATTGTTTTCAAATACCATCACCGGTGGAGAACTACCATCGCCACATTATGACTGATCGAAGTGCCTTGTTATGAAATACACAACCAGCTCCCCCACCTCATTCACAACTGTGACCATCTACCATCCTCCAAATCATCAATGAACTTTCGTGGCCGAGTTCAATTAACAGGTGTGACACCTTTGATCAACACCTAGAAACGTTTCTCACCTAGGGAAACTATTAATCCTATATGAATTAATGGCAAGTTTCCAAATCCTCTGTGGAGTTTTGAGCTAGGTTTCTGAATTTATTATGTTCTGGCCATCATCTATAGCAATATCTTACAGTCCTCTTACATAGCAAGATCTTATCTGATAACAAATCATTTATTCTTCTCTCATCAGAGGATTGATCAAATGCGACCCTGGCACTGTGCCATCATGGTAGAGCGCACAATTTGAAGTTTTTCTGTTTTCCTTCTTGTTTGGGAAGTTCAGATTAATATATTTTAAGCTAGTTACTTAGGTTAGGCTATGCTGTTTCATGAACACCGAACTCATCTGGCTCCTGGGGATAATTTCCAATGTCTAGAAATACAATTTCTAGCAGTCTTGAACCAAACCAGGAACCCAAAAAAAGTATTCTAAATACCAGTGCTTGAATAAAAAACAAGGGCTTTATTTCAATTATTGATTAACTATTGATGAGAACATGCTAGTTACACTTTTAATTCAGTTGTTATTTAAACCTGAGGGTATTAGAATGAACCGAGTCTCTCATTTGTTACCTTTTACATGTCTAATGTATACATATAAACAAATATGTACCACCCTGCAACGGTGTTAGACACTGAGATTGTGCAACTTATGTGTTACTAGCTGACAGATTCATTGATCCCTTGCAACAGACATAAAACAGCATTCAAACAAGTGCCCCGCTGCAACAAATTATGAATTCCCTAAACGAGAAACCATACCATTTGGGGTGTTGCTTTTAGTATTAATTTTTAACACAACATACAGAAACTAAATAAAGGCATCCTATGACCTCCTGACACAGTGGCGTAGCTTGACCATTGGCCACCCGTGGCTGTTCCTGCTTTGGTTGCATGTAAGAGCTGGGAGGAGGCCGCCGCCCCCAAAACTCGTGCCGCCCAGGGTGGACTGCCCTCCCCCCCTTGCTACGCCACTGTTCTGACACAATCTTTGAGACTTCCTAATTATTGAATCTGTACTTCTGCACCTAATCTTACTGGAGACAAATAATAATCTGTGCATCATTCCCTTCTAGTCCTGATGCAAATCTTGATGTGTCCACATCTTTGGACTTAAGCTCTGGTACATCGTCCATGTTTGTCCCAGCATCTGTGAATGCATGTTTGTTCCTTGACTTGAGTGTAGAAAATAAGGGGGAAATACAACCTCAATGATGGTTAGGCCTGAGCAGAATTGTCTATTATATTCATGGAATTCGAGAAAAAGCAACTGTTTTACTCTTCTGAAGAGGAGTTCTGTCAAAATTCCACCAATCACTGCATGGCAGAAATATTTTTCCTGTTCAAGCAACGCGGTGACGATGCAAACAATGCAAAACTCCAGCAAGTGAGCTGGTGAGTGAGATTTGGCATTCCAGTTGCAAGGAAGCCTTCTGGTGCCAATTTCTAATGCAAACGATCGCTGCAGCATTCATGATCAGAGGACTGCTTCTAAGTAGATTTTCTACTTGAGCAGCAGCAAAATCAACTCAAATGGCCGCATGCTCTTGCACACTGTGTGGTACCATGCGCACTGATTTTTTCAGCATGGAACATGCAAAATCACAGGACGAACAGCACAGGGTGCATTTTTTCAGCCCATTGGTGGAACTCTGAGGAATCTCACAGAGTTTTTATGTAACTTATCAGAATAGTGGAATTCCATGGTGTGAAATACCGCAATCTCCACACAACCCTAATGATAGGTGATTCTGATGTGTTTTAGATTATGTGAACTTAAAAAAACGACTTGTGGTAAGAACGTATTGCCAAGAATGAATAAAATCTGGATAATATATGGGCTAGAGAAATGGAAAAGGCACATTCAGGCAGTAATTGGGCCTTATGAAATTTTTTGCTTTGCCCTGGGCACAAATAATAAAAGCCTAATGCTATCATAAGAGTGTGACTACTTAAGTGTCTGGAGGCTTTCATAAAGAAAGTTAATTTATTGTAAAAACAAGCTTGTAGATGGAAGCCATATCCATTGTTAATACATGTCTTTCTCAGGTAGAAATGACACTATTTTTTTGACCAGTGAAACTTTTTAAAATTTCTTTATCCATTATGTCTCTCATTTAAGTTAATGCCGTTCTCTTTCACAGCACCTGCTAAGTTTCTGTACTTGTTTCACGGCCAGGGATTTAAAACTGTGTCCGTTTTTATGGTACATAGTATAATTGCTCTGTCAATTGGTCTTTCCTGTCCAGATTTTTAATGGCTCTTTGATGTCCTTGGATGCATATTTTTGTTTTTCCAATCATATTACATATATGCGCTGAAGCAGGGGAAGAATAAGATATCTACATCACATATGGCTATGGAAGTTCGTGCAATGTTTTATTATACACGTCTGTTGGTCTGATGGTTGAAATGTCTTGCTTTTATTTGCGTCTCGTTTGCACATTGATCAATGCAAACTGAAGAACCCACGGATTTTGCTGTGTGAATATGTTTGAAAATGTTGGCTTCAATTACAAGTTTGGTGGTGAAAATCGCCAAATTCGCACATTCTGAATAAACTGATTCAGTGAGGGATTGATAAATACCCCATGTGCTAAATAGCGTTTATTATGACTTATGTTCTGTGCCTTGTGGAATCAGTATTTGCGTTATGGATGAAAACCGAAGGGGGCGCTAGGTGGTGCGCTTGCAAGATGGACGCAAGCGAGTGAAGCTCCCGCCGCCCGGTGCCGTTATCCTGCCTTTTTCCTCTTGGCTGGGCTTCTTCCGGGTGCTGGACGCCGCCGGTAGCGGGGCCCGGGTCTTCTGCCGCCGCACGGTGAGAGTTGGCTGGCGCAACTACTTACTACACCAGCCTCACAGTGGGGAAGTTGGTGCCGGCGAGCGCGGTGACGTGGGCGGTGAGCCACGGCCGGCTGCAGCGAAAAATTTAGCCCGCGGCTCACCACGAGGAGCCCAGGCCGTGCTGACTGGAGCGCCGGCGGTGACGGTGGTGTGGCGCCGCCGGACCTTTTTTGATGTGGTGCCCTGGACCAGCGGCGACCGCGGGAGGGGGACCTGCCATGCTGTGAATTGCAGGGCATGCCCTGACCTCACGAGACGCCCTGGATGGGGCAGCCAGGGCGATGAAGGCGAGGAGGCAGTTGTGACCTGCTGGTGGAGCCACGGAGCGCGAATATTGAAGGTGAAGTGATGCGGCGGGCCCTCTGCAGACTTCCTGGGGTGCTGCTACAGCCTTGGCATGACACTCGGGGTGCCCAGGTGAGAGGGCTGCCTGAGCATTTGGTGGAGATCCCCCGGAGGGGTTCCGCAGGCCTGACTGACGCAGTGAGGTGATCGGGGAGGTGAGGCGGACCTCCCTACATGTCACGGCAGAGTGGTGGGCCCGACGTTGGACAACAAGGTGGTCCTCACAGTAGTGGATCACCCTGAGACCTGCTGCGACGGCGCGGGGACTTGGAGCCTTGGGGGCCCGCCGCCTGCAGTCTGGTAGGCGATCAGTGGACAGCCAGGCACCGGACTACGAGGTGAGCGGCGGTGGCAGAGGGGGAGGCCACCCTGTGCTGGCGTGACGGGAGCACCTGGGCTCCTTACATATACCGGAGGTGCTGACGTGTGGTGGTGGCGCCTGGAACCCTTTGCATGCAGCGTGGCACCGAGGGAGCAGGAGAGGCACGGACTGACCGGCGGGTGCTGGCGGTGGCACACGTCGCATGAAATGCACTGGCATAACTGGAGTTGGGGTGCCGTCTGGGGCGTTACGCTGCCTGTGCCGCGCCTGTAGCACCGGGGTGGTGCCCAACAGTCGGTGATTGCGCAGGAACAGCTGCCGGAGGTAGAGGCAGGGGATATTCATCAGCCCTAATTAACAAGGGACGTCAGCGTCTAGATGGAAGAGGGGTGTCCGACGGGGGACCCTGGCACATCGGTGGAGTGACGTGTGACAGCCCTGGGGGTCCACGAAACCCTTGAGTAACAGGAAGCTGGTACCTCCTGGTCGGTGGCTGCAGTCCCTGTGGGGGGGCCTTGGCCTTCCCTCTTCTTCCTCCATCCTTGCCGCGTTGGCGGAGATTCGGTGGTGTCAACTCTCTCCTGTTGTGGTAGACTGGGGGTCTGGGCCCGGGCCGCCTGCCTGGTGTTGGGGTTACCAGCGGATGCCTACAGCACAGCAACTGGTCATGGGCTGGCTACGAAACGCGTCAATGGAGGGCCGGGCGGTGGGCCCGGGCCCCGTGCCGGGTAGCGTGGAGCCTCAGGCGGCGGTGCTTGCGGCAAAGCTGGACACAGTGCTAGCTGCGGTGGAGCGATTTGGCTCTTCTCTGGAGCAGACGAAGGCTTCCCTAGAGTCCCGGATTGATAAAGTCATGGTGGACATCACCCTTCTTCATGTGGACCACCGCAAGTTGGCGGATACAGTGGCCCAACAATGCCAAACGCTCAAGGATGTCCAACCAGTGGTGAACAATCACACTGCAGCCTTGCAGGACCTGATAGACCGCGTCCACACCCTGGAAGATCGAGTCGAGGATGCCGAAGGGCGCTCCCGGCGCAGCAATATCAGAGTGGTGGGCTTACCGGAGGGCGAGTGTTATGGCTGTCTTTTTGCCAGCTCTCTGGAGAAGGAGAATGATGGAGAGTGACTCCAGCCTATCACCCCCATAGCATAGGGATTAGGCCGATAAACAGGGACCTTGTCTTACAGATATAAGGGCATTTTCGTGCCATTTCTCTTAGAGTAAGGCTTATGAATTTAAGTGAGGGGTTAGATATATAAGTATTAGTCATGATTTACTCATTTGCTAACATGCCGATCTGTTTCTCATGGAGCTATGCATATTATGGGCTCCGTAGGCCTTAAGCGAGACAGACTCCATTTTGCTTTCTGCCTGGTAGCTCGAGAAGGCTTTCTAGGTTAAAAGTGATGTTTTAGTTTTAAGCTGTTGTTCGCTTGGAGAGAACCGGTTCAGGCTGACCCTTATCGAAGGAATGTATTTTTCTCCACTCCGAAGACACAACTTCAGGCTGGCCAGCTGGGAAAGTGTCCTTGGTACGGGGAGGTACAAGAATTTGGTGGGCGGCAGGTTACTGGCCGTGAATTTCCATGAAGGAACGGGCTTTTGATATTAGCAAAGGTGTTAGTCTTTCAGTCAGTCAGTCCGTAGGCGGCATCTAGCCGTTAGCATCTCTGCCATTATTCATTTTCATGGTGGACAAGTCGCCATCTTTGAAGTCGGAGAAAGATTTAAGACCGAAACTCTCTGAAGATAGACTGAACGAGAAGTGGCGCGGAGCGCACTAACCCAGAGAGAGAGAGAGACGGTAGCTAATTAACAGCAAGGTTCCGAGGTCCTGAGGGAGAGCAGACGAGTTTGAGCCTATCAGTGCAGACGTGTACTTGTGACGGCTGAGGGTGACTGCAAGGCGAGCCAGGACCCAGAGACGAGACAGGAGCCTAGATGACTGCCGAGTCCCGATTTCCCATTAACCAGGTGAAGTCCGACCGATTCTTATAGTGCGTGCACCCTAATCTTTCTCTTTTATTTCTTGTGCAAATGTAATGCTGCATAGTAATGTGATTTATGTTTATGGTTAATAAATGCCCTAATTCATATAGAATTATCGTGTACCTGGTTCTTGTGTCCAATCTTGGTAAATGATGCTCCTAGTTGAGCACTGTTTAGACGAACGGATGAGAAATCCCGATCAGACGAATAGTTATCAAATAAAGAGGGAGTGAGTGGACCTTTGATGTCGTAAGCACGGAGTACACTATATAATCTGAATCCATATCCAAAGTTATTATTTTAGTTTTATCCTAAGTAGATTGCTAAGATATCATCCTAATAATGTTTCATAGGAATGTGGTCGTCGTTGATATGCGGCGTTAATGAGAGCGCTGGGGAGGATTACCAGCGTGTAGGGCTGCCGGATTGCAGCCCGTGTGTAAATGAGAGCGGCGGGAGGGATACCGCCGTGTAAGTTTCGCAGGATCGCGAACGATTTGGAAAAGGGAGCATTGGGTTCTGCAGGCCCGTGTGTAGACACGCCGGATTGCGTGTCAGATCTGCCCTAGGGTAGAACGGTCTGGGTCAGGGCGACCGCGAGGCCAACTGATGTGAATAAGATATTGTAGAAAATCCATATATGTATATTGTCATTCCCCATTCTTAGGTGCGACCTGTATATTCATCTTTATATCTACCCATTGTAAATACGATCTAAGAAGGGAAGGTGAGTACGTTTTGGCTGGGTCACAGGGGCCCCTGGGGGCTGATCCCATCTAAACAGAAAATCCAGCCATTACATCTGGCGTCACGAACTGTTTACGAAGCCTGTGTGCATTGTTTTGTTTTGATCTCGTTGGTTTGCGCTCGGCTTGTACGTATAAAATTTTGTTTATAATTGTGTATATAATTTTTTGCGTGTTAATATGTTTCCGAAAAAATCTCCGTCGGTTTTCAAATTACCGATTCAGATTCCCGGCTGGGAGTCTACGCCTTATGAGGCTTTAGCCCGTGAGTGGGCTGATTCTACTGGTTTGAGTGAAAATTGGTCTTCATGCTTGGAGCAGGCGGAGCCTGCCGATGTGATTTCATGCCTACAGAAAGCGCCAATAGTGAAAGGCGATGAGCTTCCTATTTTAGGACGCAGAGGATGGATTATTCTTAATGCATACAGAATTTTGCATGAGAAGTTTGTTCAACTACAGAAACAATTTAAAGATACGGAAGGACGGTGTGTTGAGTTGCAAAATGCGCATACTCTTTTACGTTGTCAAAATAAACTGCTTGCCGACAAACTTGAAACATATCAGACCATTGCCGAAAGAGCTGCGGTCCGTATTGCACGATATAAATACAAACATCGTCGTGGGCGCGTGTCGTCCCGCAAAGTGCGTATGCTTGTAGCGAAAGCTGGAATGGATTGGAACCCCGATGAGTGGGACGGTAATATCTGGGATTCTCATACTTCTGACTCCTCGGCAGAGGAGGGTGACAAGCGCGAGTCTTCTCGCTCCGGACGTGATTGTAAATCTGCTTCATGCATTGATTTGACTCCCGATTCTGACCGTGCTCGTTCTTCCCGTGCGGATGACGTAGCTTGCCCTGATTGTTCTGTTAAATCTAAGATGCGGGCTTCCTCGGAAGCTCTTCCCGCAGTTTCTGCTCATCCGATCTTTCGACGGAAATTACAACAAGCCCCTGGTAATCCGGGTGGTATCCCTCTTGACTGTATTGAAGATTTTACTCAGCAGGAGATTAGTGACATCCTGCAACGATTTAAACAACGGCCTGGTGAGGCCTTGCTTACCTGGATGGTGCGTCTTTATGAGCTTTCCGCTTCCGGTATTCTGCTCGATGCTGTTGATTGCTTACGATTTTGCTCTTTGAGTTCTGATTCTACTATTCAGGACCATTTTCGGAATTTTACTGGTAATGTCCAAACTTCTTTGCTCCAGCTTGCGTCTGATGGCTGTAATCATAAATATCCAACAGAGTCTGATTGGCCCTCTGACGACAATCCGTGGTACACTCTGCGCGATGCGCCGCAACGTTTAAAGGAAGAAGTCATGAAAACTTGTATCTTCCTTAGTACTGCTGACAGGTTATTGGATGGTTTGTTAACATCTTCCGTGCGTAACCGCATTATACGTACTTCTCCTGTTGCTTACAAGCAGGTCATGATGACATTGTTGATTAATCAAACTGGCAATCCTTTGTCTGCTGTGCTTGAGTCTGTTCGTCAGCTTGGTGAGCTGGGTGAATGGTTTAAACCTGAAAGACAATCCCGACCTGAGGGTCGTACTGGAGGGGACTATAAGTTCTCTAGACGTGACATGTTTCTTGCTCTCATTGCTGATGGTGTCAAAAGGGAAGAGATCGATGGTGAACCTAATAATATCCTATGGGATATGTTTCGTAAGCGTGGTTTGGATCGGAAGGAAGGTGCCCGTCGTGTGCGAAAGAATGATTATGATCGTGGTTCGGATGACAGTGGTGATGAGAGACGACGTGTGGATTCTGATCGCCGTGATGACCGGCGCCAAGAACGTGGTGGTTCCCCCCGTCGTAGTGATGGGAGGGGGAGAGAGGATGATCGTGGAAGGGGAAGGGATGATCGTGGTTCTAGCAGACATAGAGATGCAAGGCGTTATTCCCCTGATATACGAAGGAGGGAGGATCGTAATAGACTCTCTGACCGTAATTTACAACTTTTTGAACATGATACTAATCCGTTTCGTACTGGAGACGGATATGAACAACAAATCCTGATACCGAAGAACACTGAAAACATCTACCCTGATCTGTCTTGGTTGACGGAACGCAGGAAAAATGACTAGGAAATAGGTCAAGCTCCGGTACGCAGGTGGGCCCACAGAGATTACAGACCATATGTAGATATTGAGATTTTTTGGAAACATCGTAATATCCAAAGGGCCCGAGCGTTAGTTGATACTGGGGCGGAGGCCACTTTAATTCATGGTAAGTCAAGGAAATTTCATGGACAGTCTTTCACAATTACCGGCCTGGGTGGCAAAGAAACACCCGCAGTTCAAACTGCACTTGAGATTACAATTGGTAGGATTCCTCGTAGAGAATACTCTGTGTTGGTTGTGCCACTTTTGGAATATATTATTGGAATTGACATTTTGAAAGGTATGACTTTGCATTTGGATGATGGTTACTATCAGTTTGGTACTAGACAGTACATTTCGACCAGACCCGTACGGGTTGGCCGTTTACGCATGCCACCTATTAAGATCCCTTTAGCGACGAAAGTGATTTCTCAAAAACAATATCGCATCCCAGGTGGTCATGAAGAAATTACAGCTACGATTCAGGATTTGGTTGACGCAGGAGTCATTACTCCGGTCACATCTGCTTGGAATAATCCTGTTTGGCCCGTGCGCAAAAGTGACGACTCTTGGCGCATGACTGTTGATTATCGAGAATTGAACAAACATACTCCTAAATTGACTGTGGCAGTGCCTGACATTGTTACATTGATTGAGAGAATTCAAAAGCATCCAGGTACATGGTATGCTTCTATCGATATTGCTAATGCATTCTTTTCGATTCCAATTGCCCCCGAATGCCAGGAACAATTCAGTTTTACATGGAATGGACGTCAAATGACGTTCCGGAGTCTTCCTCAAGGCTATGTACATAGTCCTACGATCTGTCACCGGCTGGTGGCGGAACATTTGTCTGAAGTGCCCACGAATACACAAGTTCAAATTTGTCATTATATTGACGACATTTTGATTCAAGGTGATACGCAAGACCAGGTACAGTCTCATTTGGATCAGATTATTGACTGTTTGCGAGCAAAGGGTTGGGAAATAAATCCTGACAAATTACAAACTCCATCTCAAGCTGTAAAATTTTTAGGAATCAATTGGCATGAGGGTCACAGAGAGGTGATCCCACAAGTTAAACGTAAAATCCTTGATTTTGCTGTTCCCAGAAATAGGAAAGAGGCGCAGTCCTTCATTGGGTTGTTTGGATTCTGGCGCCAACATATTCCCCATTTGAGTCAAATCTTGGCTCCACTGTACCGAGTCATTCGTAAAAAGAATGCGTTTGAGTGGGGTGAACCTCAACAGACTGCTTTTAATTTGGCTAAAGAAGCTATTCAGTATGCTTTGGATTTGTGGCCTGTGAGTGACGGTGATGTTGATTTGAATGTGTCCGTGGAAGGTCTGTATGCCAATTGGAGTTTATGGCAAAAGCAGGGCAGACAAAAAGTGCCTTTAGGTTTTTGGACCAAAAAATTGCCAGAGGCTGGTGAGCGTTACTCACCTTTTGAAAAACAGTTGCTTGCTTGTTACTGGGCTCTGGTGGATACCGAGCAATTGACTTTAGGCCATGCTGTGATTTTGAGGCCTGAAATTCCCATCATGCAATGGGTTTTGAGTTCACCGAAGTCCCATCGAATTGGACATGCTCAGGAGGCTAGTGTGATTAAATGGAAATGGTACATTCAGGACAGGGCACGTGTGGGTCCGAAAGGTGTGGCGGTTTTACATGAGCGAGTGGCGCAGGCGCCCTCCAATGAGGCTGAAAGTGAGTGTTCGGTTCCCGTAGTGCAGGAGTCTCCCGTGAAGTGGGGTAAATCATTTGATGATCTGTCCGTGGAGGATAGAAAACATGTGTGGTTTACGGATGGTTCTGCGAAATTCATTGGTGACAAGAGACATTGGAAAGCAGTGTCCTACAATCCGATTACACAGAAATTATTGAGCACAACTGGAGACGGTAAGAGTAGTCAATATGCTGAACTCTATGCGGTTTACCAAGTTTTGAAACAGGAGTTACCAGGTACATGTCATATTTTCACTGATTCTTGGTCCACTGCAAATGGACTAGCGGTGTGGTTGCCTACATGGCACTCGCACAATTGGGAATTGCACTCCAAGGAATTATGGGGTAAAGAATTGTGGCAAGAAATTTGGGAACTGCTTCCGCACAGTACTGTAACAATCTTTCACGTGGATGCTCATACTCCAATCGATTCCCTTGACAAATTTTTCCATAACATTGCAGATGGACAGTCTAAAATTTCTGAGGCAGTGGTTGACATGCAAGATTCTGATTTGGCGGGATTGGCGAAATGGGCCCATCAGAAGGCTGGACATTTTGGAGAGAAAGCCACTAACAGGTGGGCTGTTGATAGAGGAATTCATATTCCCTTTTCTTTAATTAAAGATGCCATTCTACATTGTCCCATTTGCCAACACTCTAGAAAGAAGGAGGTGCCTCAAATTGTTCGAGGTCACTTATATCGAGGTAAATTGCCCGCCCAAATTTGGCAGATTGATTATATTGGTCCGCTCCCCATGAGCAGAAATTGTCAATACATTTGTACAGTAGTTGATACTTATAGTGGCCTTTTGGTCGCTTTTCCTTGCAAGAATGCTACCCAAGTGAATACGATTAAAACCCTGGAGCTGATTATTCTATATTATGGTGTCCCATTCCAAATTCAATCAGACAATGCATCCCACTTTCGTGGAAGATTGGTGCAGGAATTCTGTATGGAAAACAATATCGACTGGGTATTTCACATTCCATATTATCCACAAGCTTCAGGACTGATTGAGAGAATGAATGGCTTGTTGAAAGAACAGTTGCGCAAGTTGACTGATGACCGTTACAACCAGTGGAGAGATGTCCTACTTCAAGCTTTATTAATTCTGAATAACCGTCCTTTGTTGCATGCTGAATCTCCTTTGATGCGTTTGTTTCCTCCACATGTTGATGCGAAACCTAATTCTGTTGCTACCACTGTCACATATTGGGAAATTACCCCCGGTGCTTTGGCTCCATGTAGAGCAACCTCAGGTTCCGCAGGCCTCGACCTGCATGCTTTAAATGATGTACACTTCCCAGGAAAAGATCGAATAATTGTTGAAACTGGCATAGGTGTCTCTATACCTGCCGGTAGTTTTGGATTAATTGCCCCTAGATCTGGCCTGGCCCTGAAAGGTGTTCAAGTCCTTGGTGGTGTGATCGACAGTGATTATCAGGGAGAGATTAAGGTTCTCTTGCTTAATAGCAGTGAGATGGATTTGTTTATCGAAAAGTCTGACCGTGTTGCTCAACTATTGATTATGCCTGTCTTCAGTGGTGAGATCAAAAAAGGCTCTGCCCCAACGTTGCTAACTGTGCGTGGACAAAAAGGCTTCGGATCGTCTGATCTTCCTGGAGCTAAAATATGGGTGCAATCGCCTAAAAATCCTCCTGAACAGGCTGATATTATTGCGACCGGTCATGACAACACCGTTCTGGTGATGAAGCCAGGGAAAGATGGCTGGGAAGCTGTCCCAGCTGACAAATGTTATTTACGAGAATGATTAAGGCCTGTGTTTGTATTCTTTTAGATCATTCTTTGGACTGCTGCTGCAGGATGTGTCGTCGTTGGACTCCTTTTGGCTTGCTACGCCGGGAGAGGAGAGCATCTACCGACGCCGAGTGATGGGATAACAAGAGCCACGCGATCCGCGTGGCAGAAGTCCTCCAATTTTTGGATCACACTCGCGAAGCGAGTGACGAACTCTCCGCATTTTTGCCTTACCCCCATGAAATCGGTTACTGACATCTTATCGACCTGTTTGGTTGCTGTCCCTGCATCTACTGAAACCCTTCATCATGTATTTAATCTGTCCTATGCCCGACCTAATGTCATTTTGGGCGACTTCTTGGCCCATGAATTTTGTCCCTCATGTACTCTTCTTCCAGACCAGGATGTCCTTATTAATTCCAGAATTACTACTTTTAATATTACCCCTGGTGACCTTTGCTTTATGATGACCTGCAATCCTAAGGCCATCTCTGAATGTCTGCGGTTGAAACTCCAAGCCGCTACTACTTTTTCATTTCATCAACGTTTGCTTTGTACAAAAAGACTTCCTAATTCATGTTTTTCAGTGAAGAACAATATGACTTGCAACAGTTTAGTTGTAGCCACTAGCCATTATCGTTCAATGTTGTTACCAGCTGGATGGCTCTTTTCATGCGGGAATTCATCTTGGCCCTATATTCCTGCGAATATTTCTGGTGGCCCGTGTGCCATCACTAGATTAAGTTTGCTAATGTTTTCTTCACATCCTCCTTCACATTCCCGTATTGTTCGTGACTCAATGTCCTTACATGACGACTGTGATTCCTCTGTTCATCTTTTTTCCAGATCAGAATATCTTGGTTTGTCTTTTTCTATTATTGGTGTTCCTGCATTAGCCGTTTATAATGCTAAAACAATAGGCAAGATGGCCTGCTGGATGGTCAAGTCGATCAACCAAACTTCTACTGTTTTGTCAGATTTATTGTTAGATTCCCAAGGTGAACGTAGAGCTATTTTGCAAAATCGTGCGGCCATCGATTATTTGCTGTTAAAATACGGGCATGAATGCTCTGAATTTGAAGGTCTATGCTGTTTTAATTTGTCTGACCATTCTAATGATATCCAGTCCCATATTAATAAACTCCACGACTTGACTGCAGAAATTAGAGAACACATAGATCAGGGTTTCTTTGACTGGCTTTTTAACTGGCTCCCTGACATGCATTTTTTACGACAAATTTTGGGAGGGGTTATTATTATTGTCTGCATCCTTATAGCGATTTGCTGCTTTATTCAGTGTGTCCCTTCCCTGCTACAATTTTTTAAACTTACGAAGAGTCGTAGATCAGTTAGTTTTGTTTCATATTATTCATCTACTGACGTTAGCTCCATTTAGTTATTGGTTAATAGACTGGAGTCAAGGGGTGTAATGTTATGGCTGTCTTTTTGCCAGCTCTCTGGAGAAGGAGAATGATGGAGAGTGACTCCAGCCTATCACCCCCATAGCATAGGGATTAGGCCGATAAACAGGGACCTTGTCTTACAGATATAAGGGCATTTTCGTGCCATTTCTCTTAGAGTAAGGCTTATGAATTTAAGTGAGGGGTTAGATATATAAGTATTAGTCATGATTTACTCATTTGCTAACATGCCGATCTGTTTCTCATGGAGCTATGCATATTATGGGCTCCGTAGGCCTTAAGCGAGACAGACTCCATTTTGCTTTCTGCCTGGTAGCTCGAGAAGGCTTTCTAGGTTAAAAGTGATGTTTTAGTTTTAAGCTGTTGTTCGCTTGGAGAGAACCGGTTCAGGCTGACCCTTATCGAAGGAATGTATTTTTCTCCACTCCGAAGACACAACTTCAGGCTGGCCAGCTGGGAAAGTGTCCTTGGTACGGGGAGGTACAAGAATTTGGTGGGCGGCAGGTTACTGGCCGTGAATTTCCATGAAGGAACGGGCTTTTGATATTAGCAAAGGTGTTAGTCTTTCAGTCAGTCAGTCCGTAGGCGGCATCTAGCCGTTAGCATCTCTGCCATTATTCATTTTCATGGTGGACAAGTCGCCATCTTTGAAGTCGGAGAAAGATTTAAGACCGAAACTCTCTGAAGATAGACTGAACGAGAAGTGGCGCGGAGCGCACTAACCCAGAGAGAGAGAGAGACGGTAGCTAATTAACAGCAAGGTTCCGAGGTCCTGAGGGAGAGCAGACGAGTTTGAGCCTATCAGTGCAGACGTGTACTTGTGACGGCTGAGGGTGACTGCAAGGCGAGCCAGGACCCAGAGACGAGACAGGAGCCTAGATGACTGCCGAGTCCCGATTTCCCATTAACCAGGTGAAGTCCGACCGATTCTTATAGTGCGTGCACCCTAATCTTTCTCTTTTATTTCTTGTGCAAATGTAATGCTGCATAGTAATGTGATTTATGTTTATGGTTAATAAATGCCCTAATTCATATAGAATTATCGTGTACCTGGTTCTTGTGTCCAATCTTGGTAAATGATGCTCCTAGTTGAGCACTGTTTAGACGAACGGATGAGAAATCCCGATCAGACGAATAGTTATCAAATAAAGAGGGAGTGAGTGGACCTTTGATGTCGTAAGCACGGAGTACACTATATAATCTGAATCCATATCCAAAGTTATTATTTTAGTTTTATCCTAAGTAGATTGCTAAGATATCATCCTAATAATGTTTCATAGGAATGTGGTCGTCGTTGATATGCGGCGTTAATGAGAGCGCTGGGGAGGATTACCAGCGTGTAGGGCTGCCGGATTGCAGCCCGTGTGTAAATGAGAGCGGCGGGAGGGATACCGCCGTGTAAGTTTCGCAGGATCGCGAACGATTTGGAAAAGGGAGCATTGGGTTCTGCAGGCCCGTGTGTAGACACGCCGGATTGCGTGTCAGATCTGCCCTAGGGTAGAACGGTCTGGGTCAGGGCGACCGCGAGGCCAACTGATGTGAATAAGATATTGTAGAAAATCCATATATGTATATTGTCATTCCCCATTCTTAGGTGCGACCTGTATATTCATCTTTATATCTACCCATTGTAAATACGATCAAAGAAGGGAAGGTGAGTACGTTTTGGCTGGGTCACAGGGGCCCCTGGGGGCTGATCCCATCTAAACAGAAAATCCAGCCATTACAGCGAGGAGGGACGAAATCCAGAGCAGTATGTCGAGAGGTGGCTTCGAGACCTGCTCGCTCCTGGGGTACTGTCGCCGCAGTTCGTGGTGGAGCGGGCCCACAGGGTCCCGGCACAGAAGCCCAAGCCGGGGGCTCGGCCCCGTCCCTTTCTGTTCAAACTTCTCAATTATCGGGACAGGGATGCGGTGCTTCGCGAGACCAGGAAGTTGGGCGCAATCACAGTGGGAAGTGGGCAGGTGATGTTCTTCCTGGATTACACGGTGGTGGGGCAGAAGCGGAGGAGCGGCTACCTGGCGGTGAAGCGCCAACTGCGTGACCTGGAGATCCCATACTCTCTGCTGTACCCGTCGTGCCTCAGAGTGGTCACAAAGGAGGGGACTCGTTTCTACGATGCCCCGTTGGATGTCTGGGACTGGCTGGAGGAGACGGGACAGTGGAGGGGACAGAGGCCTCCGGATCCGGGACTTGGCAACCAGCGGGGGAGGAGGTCAAGGCGACGGCGGCGGAGGGGGTCCCGTAGAGATGTAGGGTTGGGTCCGGGGATGGCGCCTAGCCCGGAGAGGATGCGCCTTGAACGCCAAGGAGCGCTGGAAGCGGTGGCAACCCTCGGGTCTACGAGCAGTCAGGGAGAGGTGGACACTCACAGACATAGTGAGCCCGGGACCAGCAGATCATCCTCTCCGTCCATCATGCTTTCCGAGGACCAATTAATGCCACTAGTGACACCCCAGACTTCTGACTAGATCGTGTAAGCCGGGAGCGGCGTGACGACAGCGCCCACTGGCACGCACGCCAATAAGGGATGGACAATGAGTCATGGTGGTTGACTGCCTACAGATTCTGCTGTATGCTATGTTATAGTGCTGTGTGATGGCGCCGTTAAGTCTATTTGGTCGCTGCGTGTGTGCGGAGGGACGAGGGGGCCTGCACTGGGGAGTGACTGCGCGTCAAATGGAATTTGCGGCAGGTGGCGTAGATAGCTGCAGTTAGGTTTTCCGCCCATGCTTAGCCAAACCAATGCCACAGAAGGCACCTACAGCACATACAGGGGCATCGCGTTAGGGGAGCTGCTCATGGTAGTTACAGCCACACTAAGCACCCGTTAGCCACTACCTGGCTTAGTTTCACCCCATAAGCGTTTAGCTTGCAGTTTGGACGAATGCCCGCACAGGGGTTTGCCCTGGTAGTTATACTGTTTTTGATTCCCAGCTCCCGTGCTTGGCAGCACATATATGTTTACTTGTTCTGTTTATCGTTGTAGCGCACCGGCATGACATATAGAGCCCATGTTCCTCCCACTAGTCGGCCGGACCCCGGTCCCGTCGCCTAGGCAGTCTTTAATTGCTTTAGATGGTCAACACCAACGTAATCACATGGAATGTTCGGGGCATGCACACGCCAGCGCGTAGATATTCCATTTTCGCTTATTTGCAGAGACACAAGGCAGCCATAGCCCTCCTTCAGGAGACCCACATGACACAGTCAGAAATAGCCCGGTTGTGCACACGCTGGAGGGGTCAACTATTTGGAACTACATATTCTGCACACGCCAGGGGCACGTTGATCTGGGTGAGGTCGGGCACCCTGCTCACATGCACGGAGGTAGTAGTCGACCCGGCTGGGCGATACACATTAGTGTGCGGGCGACTTAATGGACAACACATATTACTAGGCTCATTGTACGCCCCGAACGTTGAGCAATCGTCCTTTCTTGCCCATCTGTCCACAGTGTTAGCACCGTACGCAGGCCTCCCATGGCTACTGGGCGGGGATTTTAACTCAGTCCTCGACGTGCGTCTTGACCGGTCCTTTCCGCCCCTCCGTAACAGGTGGTTTCGAACGCACGGAATCTGAATGACTGGATATCGCGCTGGACATTGGTCGATGTGTAGAGCAGATTACACCCAGATGATCGCATCTACTTGTACTATTCGGCGGTGCATGACCTCCATGTGCGTCTTGACAGGGTGGTAGGCTCCTACTCTTTGCTTCCCCTGTTAGACCAGGCAGAATATTTAGGTCAGACGCACTCCGACCATAATCCTCTTAGACTGTGCCTCCGATAGAACCCCGGCCGTCCCCCAATTCCCACATGACGCCTCCAACCAGCGGCTCTGGAAGATGCAGAATTCCGTGCATCCTTAGACACAGCGATCGAGAAGTTTTTCGATCTGAATGAGGGCACTACGAGCAGTGAGCTGACAGAGTGGGATGCCCATAAGTCCACCATCAGGGGGCATTGTTTAGGCGCGACGTGGAATATTCGCAAGCAGCTTGCATTGTCTCTTGCCGCCTTGGAGTCTCGCCTACTCTCATGCGAGTGACACGGGGAGGGCGGGGGACGTGACTCAGCCCGGCTGATGCGGCTTCGTGCGCGCCATGCCGAGCTGCTGGAGCGCTTGCGTTGCCACAATTATGCGGCTCACTCGGCTCGTGTTCATGCCACGTCGGACAGGGCGGGGAGGTTGCTGGCCTGGCTGCTAAGACAGGAGACTGTTCATGCCCCGATAGGCGCTATACACGGGCCCGACGGATCACTTGTATACACGCAGTGGGAGATTCATCAGGTAATGACGACACACTACGCGTCACTATACCGATCGACGGGACCTGGACCAGTTCTTGGAGGCTGCCGGTCTGTCCACGGTCCCAGATGAATATCAGGAGTCGCTCGAGAGCCCTCTCACTGCGGATGAGATCGGGGACGCGGTCGCCTCTCTGGCTTCTGGGAAGGCGCCGGGCCCTGATGGGCTCCCGGTGGAATATTATAAGACCTATTGGGAATCACTGGTGCCCAAATTGCACACCCTCTATCTGGCCGCCCTCGAGGAGTGTACCTTGCCTGGCTCAATGCGAGAGGCCTATGTGGTATCTCTGCTCAAGCCCGGGCGGGATCCCACCCAATTGGGGTCCTACTGCCCCCTTGCTCTGCTTAATGCGGATTATAAAATTTTGGCTAAGGTGCTGGCGGAGCGCCTGGCGCCAGCGGTGCCGGCGCTGGTACATGTTGACCAGAATGGCTTTGTGCCTAAACACAGCACCTCCCTTAACCTGCGGCGATTCTTTCGAGTGGCGTCCGATAGTGTCCAGCAATGGCCTAGGGCGGGCTGCCTGGTTCTAGACCTTGAAAAGGCCTTCGACTGCCTGGAATGGGGATATCTGGTGGCGGCATTGTCGCACTACGGGCTGGGCCTCGGCTTCCTTCAACTGGCAGCCCTTCTGTACAAGGACCCTACGGTGAGAGTGAGAACCGGGCCGTACACCTCTGATGCTATCCCTATTGGCCGCGGCACTAGGCAGGGGTGCCCGCTCTCACCCCTCCTGTTCGCGCTCGCAATAGAGCCTCTGGCGGCCACACTCTGCAGGGAGCTGACTGACGGCATCCCCCTGGGCGATGCGACACATCAGGTATCGCTTTATGTGGATGACCTGTTGGTCTTTGTCAGGGATGTGTCTCACATTTCAGTTGACCTGGAGTGTATTCTATTTAAATTCGAGGCCCTCTCAGGTCTACGGGTGAACGCTGCTAAGTCCTGCCTATACACGTTCCGAGCCGACACTCAAGACCCGAGTTATCATCTTAGGGGTGTGCAGGTACAATGGCGACCGGATACCTTTCTTTATCTGGGTATCCAGATATATCGTCAGCCAGCGGATCTAGTGGAGGGCAACTTGGGCAGAGCCTTGTCCGCAGTCAAGTCTCAGATGCAGTTCTGGGGTATGCTTCCCCTCTCGGTCACTGTCCGAGTAGCCTTAGTCAAAATGGTGATTTTACCCCATCTCCTGTACTATTTCACCAACCTGCCCATTTATATCCCGGCGTCCTTCTTTGCGGCTTTGGCGCGGTCCCTCCGGGACTTTTTATGGGGCACTACGCGTCACAGAGTCGCGTTGTCCAAGTTGTACCTTCCCACTGACCAGGGGGGACTTGCAATGCCGTGTTTTGAACATTACTACCTGGCTGCGCAGCTACAGTGGATAGCCCGATGGCTGGCAGACAGAGGCCATGAGGATACTGCGACTGTGGCACCCCCCTCTCACTGACTGACATCATTAAGCTTTTCCACCCGGCCGCGAAGGTATCGAGGCCTGTACCTATTCTTTTTGTGGTAGCATACAAATGCTATCGTCGGTGTCTCTACCTTACCCGAACCCGGACTCCTTATGCCCCGGCCATACCGCTCGAAGGCTCTCCTAGTGGGCAGGGGGTGCTCAGTGCTTCGGAACTCGAGGACTGGAGTGCGGCAGACATACAAACACTGGGGGATCTTTATTGGGACGGGACCCTTCTCTCGTTTGCCGCCCTGGCGGAGGAGACGGGGTTAGCTCCCGGTCACTTTCTTCGTCATCGGTCTTTGGTGGCAACGCTCGCGGGTTGTTGGGGAGACCTCAAGGAGGAGCCAGAACAACATCTCATGGTGCAATATCTCCATGTCATGGGGCGGGGGAGACATCTGGTTAGGTGGTTTGCGGCGTCCTTGCGCACACATGCAGCGATCAGTTTGGCGCCGCTACGTTGTAAGTGGGAGGCGGACCTGGCCCGAGCCGTGACTGACAGAGAGTGGGATAGGGTGCTGCAAGGCCCGATGAGAACCCCAGGAACATGCGCTTCTGCCAAATACAATTTTTCATCTTACCCAGAGCATATCTCACGCCCGCCTCTATTAATAGATATTTCCACCGCATGGATGCATGCTGCCCTCGCTGTGCGGAGCTGGACGTTGGCCTAATTCATATGCTGTGGAGCTGTCCCATACTGAGTTCATACTGGCAGGCAGTGCAGGAGGCGCTCTGCGTGTGTACAGGTCGCGATATCCCATTCGAGTGGCCAGCCTACCTATTACACTTCTTCCACAGAACTCCTTCCACAAAGGTTACTTCTCGGTTCATTGACTTGGGGTTGGTGGTGGCGAAGCGGCTACTCACCAAGCGCTGGAAGGCGGCTGCTCCACCACACACGCGGGCATGGCGCGGTTCATTCTTGGTGTGGGCTAAGACGGAGGGCACGGCCCTCTGGAGGGAGGAAACGCTAGGCCTCAGGAAGACACCCATATCAGCCTAGTGGGAGGCGCTCTTGCAGACCATGATGCACTCAGAGGGGGATCCCGCAGCGGCCTCTCGGGTACGTGATGAGGATGCCACCCCGGGGGGCATGGAGTTAGTTCGTCCAGGCGGGTGTCGTGGTGTACAGTAGCGAGGGCATAGCCAGGTTGGCAGGGCACAAGAGCAAGCGTGACACTGTCTGTGCGGTGGCCCGTGTGGGAGGCATGGAGCTGGGGTGGGACGACCTACGGGACATGGGCAAACAATTCTTGACCAATGGCCGGACTTTGCTGCTGTTGTTGTACTGGTTGGGCGTTAGCTGTTTGGCCCCTGGTATTTTTTTTGATTTGCTATCTGTTTATGGAAATTGCGGTGAAGTAGATGGGAAGACACCATGACCCTGTGACGGGCCATTTCCAGCTAAAGACTACACCAAAAACAAGAACATAACTGTAGAAGGAAATAAAGGAGAAAATCAATGCTGTATCATGTGAATTCGAGGGTGGCAAAAAGAGGCTCCAAACCTTAAAGGACCAGGGAATTAAATTAGGCACCACACCATGTCGAAGTCTTCGCACTCTTTGGGTAAGTCGAAGCACAAGAAGAAGGCGAAGAAGCTCTTCGCCTTCTCCCCATTAGTTGGCTGACGCGACGCGGGTCCCGGAGCATCATCGCTCTCAGGCTCTGTTTACGGTGCCTGATTCAGGGACAACTCTGCATCGCCCCACTTTTCCAGGAGCCGGGGCGTCCCCTGACCAGCTTCATATTTTCTACGAAGCCCTCCATCATACTTGGCCAACTTCATATGTTCTTCGAAGGCCTCCATCGTATCTTTGGGCAGCCTGACTCTGCTGGCACACCTTTGGGCCCCATGGATTTGGTTGGGGGCCCTGGGCCTTTAAGGCTGGCAGCTCCGGCCCTGGTGCCAGAGGGCCCTGTGGATTCAGGCCTGGATCTGGACCGACACCGGTCGACCTTCCCCGGCGCTGATCCAGGTGATGACGCCCTGGCGCCGTCCGTGCCCTCGGCTGATGCCGTCCCCATCCTTATCCCCGAGATTGACCCGGAGCCAGACCGACGTTGGCAGACGTTGAATCCGATGCCAAAGGGTACTTTTGTTCCCTTGTTCATCCCAGGTGTTCCCTATCACCCTGAGGGTGGTGATGAGGACTGGGAGGGGTCGCTGGAACCTTTGACAGACCAGCTGGAAGAACTGGACTGTAGAGAGGAATTGGGTGACGCAAGTGGTCTGGACACCTCCCCAGACCGTGGCATGCTTTTTCCCGTACCGTGGCTACAGAGGGTGTTCTGTGCAGTGGTGGTGCGTAGGGCAGCCGAGTCCTTGGGACTGGAGCCCCCTACAATGGCAGTTATGACTAACCTCCTGACAGAGGTGCTTCAACAGGAAGCAACTTCCTCTGAACAGCTCTTGCCCTACAATGAAGCCCTCACGGAAATCCTTCTGGGCAGTTGGTCCAAGCCCAGCACAGATGCTCCTGTGGAATGAACGATTGCCCCTGCCCGGCTCTGGACTATCCCATTTTCCTCACCCAACACTCTGCCCCTGAGAGTTTGTTGGTCCAATTTTCTTCTTCCAAGGGAGCATTCCCTTCTGCACCCCGGACAGGGAATCCAAGGAGCTGGATCTTCGTGGGAAGCGCATGTTCTCTTACTCCAGCTTGGCACTGCGGACCGTGTATACCCCGTGCCTCTTGGGCAGCTACACACATACAGCCTGGGATACAGTTGCGCAGGTGCTGCCTCATTGCTCAGAAGATGCCTGGGCATTCTCTCCCAGGCAGTGGCGGATGGGAAATACGCAGCCAAATTCACAATCAGATGTTGACTGAATGCCACCCGCTCACTAGGCAGAACGATTGCCACGTTGGTAGCCCTTCGGTGCTCTGCCTGGTTGAGGATGTCTGTTTTTTTGGGGGATGTTCAAGCAACCTTGCTGGACATGCCCTTCGATGGCCGTCACCTTTTTGGTGACAAGGTAGACTCGGCATTGAAGCGCTTCAAGGATTCTCGGGCTATGGCCAGATCCTTAGGCATCGCTGTGTCCTCTCGTCCATCACAGTCTGCCTTTCGCACCTTACCTGGCTATGGAATGGGCACCCCACCACATCCAGCCCAGTACAGCCAATGGCCCACGCATGCTGCCCAGCCTCAGCATGGCCGCGGACATGGGACCCAGCGACACAGGTCTGGGAACCAGTGGGTGTGCCAGTCTACCCTTTCCACACCTGCAGCAGCCTCCAAACCCTCCTAGTCTGACTTTTCGGGCCCATCAGCAGGCAGTGGGTGGCAGGATTTGCCATACCTCCCTCACTGGCAATCTATCACGTCAGACAAGTGGGTTTTGCAAATAGTCAGAAGGGGATACTTCCTCCCCTTCGAGATTACCCCTCCCTCCATGCCACCATCTTTCGATCGCATGTCAGAGGATCATCTGGTGCTTCTCCACCAGGAAGTCTCAGCTCTCTTGGCCAAGGGAGCTATTGAGAGGGTCACTGCACCAGAAGTACGTCCTTGTTGCTATTCCCGCTACTTTCTGGTGCCCAAGAAGGACAAAGGCCTGTGTCCTATCCTAGACCTTACGGCCCTAAACCGCTTCCTCCGGAAGGAGAAGTTCAAAATGCTAACCTTGGCTCAGCTTCTATCGAACTTGAATACTGGATGGTGACGTTGATTTTGCAGAATGCCTATTTTCCCGTCCTGCCAGCCCACAGACGTTACCTATGGTTCACGGAAAGCCACAAGCATTTACAGTTCACCGTGCTCCCCTTCGGCCTTACCAGTGCTCCTCAGGGACACTGGTAAGGCGAAAAGGCACGAAAGTGATGGTTATGGTCGCTGCTCATCTGCGCAGATTAGGGGTTCCAGTCTTCCCCATCTGACATGTTGAAGGCGTGCTCACCCCAGGCTGTTGTCTCCCACCTCCGGACTATGGCAGACTTCCTGCATTCACTGAGGTTCCCTATCAACGTGCTGAAGTCACACCTGACTCCCTCTCAGTTGCTCCCTTTGATCAGAGCTGTTCTGGACACAGTGCAGTTTTGGGCTTATTCCCCCGAACAGCGAGTCCGGGATATTCTGGCTATGATATCGATGCTTCAGCCTCTATCCTGGATTTCAGTGAGAACGACCCTGAGGCTGCTGGGCCGCATGGCTTCCTGCATCCATGCTGGTGGATCATACCAGGTTGCATATGCAGACTCTTCACTGGGACCTGAAGTTCCAGTGGGCACAGCATCAGGGGAATCTTTCCGACTACATCCAGATCTTGGAGAGAACTGCTCAACAACTGCAATGTTGGCTAACGAACCAGGATTGGGTCAGAGGCAGGTCCCTCTCCCTTCCCCAACCAGACCTCACGGTGATGATCGATGCATCACTCCTAGGATGGTGTGGCCACCTGGGAGAGGGCGAGATCAGAGGAGTCTGGTCTCTGGCGGAGTCCGAGCTCCATATCAACCTGTTGGAGCTCCGGGCGATCCGCTTGGCAGTGAATGCATTACTTACCTCCCTCAAGGAGAAGGCAGTGCAGGTGTTCACAGACAACACCACCGCCATGTGGACCCTTTGTCAAGAGGCTCTTCACCTTTGGATGTGGTTGGAACATCAGGGCATTTCCCTGGTAGTTCAACACCTGGCAGTTTCTCTGAACGTGTTCAAAAACAATTTCCCTTGGACGACTTTATTTCATTGATTGTATCACACACTCATTCACTCATGCCTCTTTCAAATATCCTCAATGAACTATTGAGATAGGACCCAAAAATCAATTATAAAGAATTTATGTATATATCAACGCACATTTATTAAAACAAAATTATGATCATATAAAACGCATGTCATAAATATGATAATATTCAAAGGTTAAAAACAATCCAAAAGTTGATATCCAATTCATGAAAAAACAATCCAACAACCATTAAAACAAGAGAAAATCAGAGTGACAAACATCTATCATCATCGGGTTTTCCCAGCACCCACATCACAATGGAAGGTATCTAGTGGCCCGAAGAGGAAGCAAGGAATCCCTAATATGCATGTAAGCACAACATCGATGGGGAAGGTATTGATGTAAGCCGGTGGAAACGATTGGAGGGCTTATCAGTCCCCATCGCCATATTTCAAAATTAGAGGATTTTAAACCCTGTGGGGAATACTGCATTTTGGTCTCCTAAGTGTTGTGTGGATAATTGGAGCGGATTGCCCAAATATTTGGAGAAATATTGGAACATAGTGGCTAAGAGTAATGGTGGGAGAAAATGTTATTCAGATTAGAAGGATATAGAACTGATATCCCCCTAATCAGCAGGATACTATACTATATCAGTCCTGAAGAAGGTGACTTATCAATACTTTGTCCACCGAAACGAGTCGACGCTTCTCTTTTTTCCTGTTAAATTCGAGGAACGGTAGAGTCTAGATAAAACAGAATTTACAGACTCGGATAATATTGGTTCAATCGAATTAACATGTTTATGATGATAGATGTTGTCACTCTGATTGTCTCTCATTTTAATGGTTGTTGGATTGTTTGTTCATGAATTGGAGATCAACTTTTGGATTGTTTTTAACATTTGAATATTATCTTGTTTATGAACTGGTTTTATATGATCATAATTGTTTTTTAATAAATGTGCGTTGATATATACATAAATTCTTTATAATTGATTTATGGGTCCTATCTCAATAGTTCGTTGAGGATATTTGAATATCGCATGAGTGAATGAGTGTGTGATACAATCAATGATATAAAGTCATCGAAGAGAAATTGTTTTTGAATACATTTATTGTATATGGTACCCTGTCTCTTGGAGTGTGGGACCACTCTCTCTTGGAGTGTGGGACCACTCTCTCTTTTTGAAGAAGAAGGTTCTCTGAATGCCAGGGCGGACAAACTCAGCCGTCCTTGCCTGGTGGATCACGAATGGCATCTTCACTCGGAGGGGGTGCAAGGTCTCTTTCAGTACTGGGGAGAGCTTTGGTTAGATCTATTCACACCAAAGACAAAGCGCAATGTCAGCAATTTTGTGCAATGGAGTTTCCTAGGCGGCACTCGCTCTGCGACGCTTTTCGTCGTGAGTGGAGTTTCGGCCTCCTGTACGCCTTTCCGCCTGCACCAGTTCTGCCAGAGTGCTGAAGAAGATCAAGCGCTCCAGGGCCCAAGTCATTCTTGTGGCACCCGACTGGGCACGAAGATTCTGATACCCAGGGCTCCTGATCATGGCTATCGATCCTCTGATCAGACTGTCCCTTCGGGAGGATCTTCTGTCGCAACAACAGGGGACGGTCCTCCACCCAAACCTGTCCAGCCTCCACCTCCTTGCATGGAGATTGAGCGGCGACAGTTGACAGCTTTTGTCCCTCCTCCTGAAGTCTGTAATGTCATTTTGGCAGCCAGGCGTCCCTCCACTAAGACAGTATACGCCTGTCGATGGAACAAGTTTGTGGTGTGGTGCACAGCAAAGGCTGTGGATCCCCTTTCTGCCCCTCTTTATGAGGCTCTTTTGTTCCTTCTCTCTTTGGCTCAGCAGGGCTCGGCTTTGGGCACTCTTAAAGGCTACCTGGCAGCCATCTCTGCTTTTCTTCGGCTACCAGTCCTCCTTGTTCAAGTCCCCTATTGTAAATCAGTTCTTTAAAGGCATTATTCATCTCTTTTCTGCATCTCCTTTCATAATGTCTCAGTGAGACTTGAACCTTGTTTTGACTTATCTTGCGTGCGCTCCCTTTGAGCCTCTTCACAACTGTCCTCTTAGGCTACTTACCTTGAAAACTGCTTTTCTTGTTGCCATCACTTCTGCTCACAGAGTGAGTGGGCTTCAAGCGCTTTCTTCTAAGCCCCCTTTCTTCTTGGTGCATCTGGACCAAGTGGTGCTTCGAACGAGACCCTCGTTCCTACCTAATGTTGTCACTCCTTTTCATTGGACAGACTATCACTCTGCCCACCTTTTCCCCACCTCTGCACCCTTCCAAGGAGGAGGAGAGACTCCACCATCTAGACCCGAAACGTGCGCTGCCTTTCAACATTGACCGCACAAAGGATTTCCGGGTGGACAATCAACTCTTTGTTGGCTATATGGGTGCCAAGAAAGGTCGGGCTGTACAAAAGCGTACCATTTCTAGATGGATTGTCCTTTGTATAAAGATCTGTTACACTTTAGCTGGAAAGGAACCACCAGTGGGGCTGCAAGCTCATTCTACTAGAGCTATGGTAGCAACTTCTGCTTTGTCACGTAGATTCCCACTCATTGACATGCCAGGTTGCCACGTGGGTTTCTATGCACACGTTCACCAGACATTACTGTCCGGATAGTCAAGTCCGTAGGGATGGCTACTTTGCCCGTTCTGCCCTCCAGGTCTTTCTGGTGTGAACTTGGCTCGTGTACCCTCCTCTGGGGTTGGTATTGCTGGGGTATCTATCCTAAGGTAAGGAATCTATAAGTAATAGTCTCTTTCAGATGAACAAGTTACTTACCTTCGGTAATGATGCATCTGTAAGAGAAATATATTAGTTATAGATTCCTTACCCATTCTCCCCACTCTGCAAACTGACTTCTAGGGATAGGGACTCCCTGCAGGGCCTTAGTGTGGCACACCAGTGGTCAGTGTCTTTCATGGCTCTGCGCTTCTGACGTGGAAAGTCGTGTCAGAACTGACGTCAGCGCGCAGGGGCGGCATCCAAGTAGGCACTGCAATGTCATCCCGGCGACCACCTACCTTGACTCCAATTTGATGATAATTTATGTGTAGCACAAGATGTTTCTCGCACTGTGACTGTTGTAAATATGTTTAGTTGAAAGTCACTTTGGAAGCGAATGCCTGAGGTCTGGAAATCTTGTGATTTCCGTAACCTGCCACTTTTACCCACTGGATTCTATTTATATTGGTTCTTTCTGTATTAATTGTATGTTTAAATAAACACAATTCTTTCATTTGGATGAACACCAACACAGCTCTAATTGTAGCTCTGTGCCTATAACATTATGTTCCTTTGGTAGGGACCACTGTCTCTTGTAATATAAATATGTGTTCTACATCATTTACAAAAATATCTTCCCATTGTTTGTAGTTTTGCTACTATAAACTCCAATGGGTCACTATTTTTGTGAACGATATTCTGGACACAATATCTATTGAAGGCGATATTCTGGCAAAGGTATTCCAGTACAATACCATTAGGAGCTATGGACTTTCATAGATTGCAAGTGTTGGTTGCTTGTTGTGAGTTGTAGATTGTCCAAGGCAGTGTGTCTTCTTCTGCCGACTCCGACCTACCATCCAACTGAGTGAAGCAGGTTTCACTAACTGGTAATTTCCTCTCCTCCTGTTATCCAAGCCCCACGCCTCCACATGCACATGCTCTGAACCCTACTACGGACCGCGGCTGCTCTGAAGACAACCAATTATAGGCACCCATTTTGGAGCAAGCGAGACCGCCAATACGCATGTGCAAGAGCCAGACTGAAGTGCTTTCTTTCTAGGGCATTGACTACCTGTGCTGTTTCAGTGACAGGTTCTCAATCCTGTTAATCACTATTTAAATTTCATTCATCAGTCCTTGTCAGGCAATTGTGCGAGGCTCCTCCCTGTTTTAGGGAAATCAAGGCAACCCCTAACAGAAATTTCACTCTGTACCTTCATTAAAAGTGAAACTGACAGTTGATTTAACCCCTTCTGTGCCCATGACGAGATGGTCTCGTCATGGAGCACAGTCGCGCTGTGCCCATGACGAGACCATCTCGTCATGGGACCCACCCTTGGGGGAAGCGCTGGCGCTCCCCCGTGATTCCGCGATCTTTTTTTTTTTTGCTGGGGAGGCAGGGGAAGACCTTCCCCTGCCTCCCCCCGCCCCCCCCCGCCCGCGTCATCAATGACGTCAGCGCGCGAGCCGCGCTGACGTCACCGGAGGCTTCCCCTTTGCTCTCCGAGGCGCAGGAAGCCATTTGCTTCCTGCGCGTCGGAGAGTAAAGGTCAGTTTTGGGGCTGGGGAGGGGGTGTTAGTGCATCTGTGGGGTAGGTAGGGTGGGGGCACAATGTTGGGGGGTTGGAAATGTTTTTTGGAACACTCTGCTTTGTTCCTGCGCTTGGATCGTCCAAGCGCAGGTGATTTTATGTGCAATTTAAAAAAAAAAAAACGCTCGTTTTCGTTTCTTTGTCGTTTTCGAGCTTAGGGGTGCTGCTAGCGTGGGATGGGGGTGGGGGGCTAAATAAAGTAAGCATTAGGGGTTGCAAAGTGGCCAGATTGATTTTATGTGCATTCAAATACACCAGAATTATTTAGTTTTCCAGTGTAGTGCTTCTTTCGTTTTCTGGTCTTCTTTTGAACAGCATTGTTGTTCCCCGGGGGCAAAATAAAGTTAGACAGAGGGATTGCAAAGTGGCCAGATTGATTTATTTTACATCTTGTGATCGGTGGGTGCTGGCAGGGGGGCGGGGGGGTGAAACAAAATAAGTCAGAGGGGTTGCAAAGTGCCCTGTTTTTTTTTTTAGTATGCAAATACACCAGCATCACAGAGTTTGCCAGTGAAGTGCTACTTTAGTTTACTCGTGTAACGTTGAAGAGCATTGTTGTTCCCAGGGGGGTGAAATAAAGTGAGACAGAGGGGTTGCAAAGTGGCCAGATTGATTTTATTTGCTTCCAAGTACACAAGCATCAGAGTTTGCCAGTGAAATGCTACTTTCGTTTACTCGTCTAACTTTGAACAGCATTGTTGTTCCCAGGGGGTGCAAAATAAAGTAAGACAGAGGGGTTGCAAAGTGGCCAGATTGATTTTATTTGCATCCAAGTACACCAGCATCAGAGTTTGCCAGTGCAGTGCTTCTTTCGTTTTCTTGTCTTCCTTTGAACAGTATTGTTGTTCCCAGGGGGGGGCGAAATAAAGTAAGACAGAGGGGTTGCAAAGTGGCCAGATTGATTTTATTAGCATCCAAGTACACCATCATCAGAGTTTGCCAGTGAAGTTCTACTTTCGTTTTCTCGTCTAACTTTGAACAGCATTGTTGTACCAAGGGGGGGTGAAAGAAAGTAAGACAGAGGGGTTGCAAAGTGGCCAGATTGATTTCATTTGCATCCAAGTACACCAGCATCAGAGTTTGCCAGTGAAGTTCTACTTTCGTTTTCTCATCTTCCTTTGAACAGTATTGTTGTTCCCAGGGGGGGCGAAATAAAGTAAGACAGAGGGGTTGGCAAGTGGCCAGATTGTTTTTATTTGCATCCAAGTACACCAGCAGCAGAGTTTGCCAGTGAAGTGCTTCTTTCGTTTTCTCATCTAACTTTGAACAGCATTATTGTTCCCAGGGGGGGGCGAAATAAAGTAAGACAGAGGGGTTGCAAAGTGGCCAGATTGATTTCATTTGCATCCAAGTACACCAGCATCAGAGTTTGCCAGTGTATTGATAATTTCGTTTTCTCGTCTTCCTTTGAACAGCATTGTTGTTTCCAGGGTGGGAGAGTGTACTATTTCTGGAGGTACTGCAATACCTGGTTGATGGGTGAATTGGAAAACACAATGTGCACCATGGTTCTGTGTTTATGGATGTGGTCTACCATACTGCTTATGTTTTGTAAGGATGTAAGCAATGGACAGTGAAACGGATCCCTTCAGAGCCCTCTAGTCATGTCCATAACTTTTCCAGTGAAACCACTCGCTGATTTCTGAATAGTTAGTGAGAGATCGTTTAGGTAACCATGTTGTTTCTGCTTACATTTCACATGCTTTGCATTCCCTAGGAGTGTTTTTTTTTTTTAGGCAGCGTATTACTCTTATCAAGTGCATAATTTGAATTGAGCCACATCCAAGTGTTTATAGCGGGCACAATTAGGTTATAGCTGAAGGCAGTGCGAGTTTCTCTCAGTGGGCAAGTATGGCGTTCAGTGGGGATGTGGCACTATTGCCGGAGCTGTTGAATTTGGAAATGGGGAACCGGGTTCAGCATTCATGACCAGTCCACCACACCACTGTACTGAGGGAGCACATTCCCATGCTACACCGTAGAAGGCCCCACTAGACCTTAGAAGGCTTGATGTCTTAGCACAAGCAGGTGTACTGTAGTGGTGTCAACTTACAAAAGAGTACAAGCAGAGGTATAAAAGTGCAATAAATGGCAGACACGCAAAACACAGGAACACACTGGGTAGGGACCTCTACGGGCATGGAGAACAGAATTTCCTATAATGTAAAGACTTCCTTCACACAATAGAGAGGGTGTGAATTAAGTTTGGAAGTGTCTTTGCAGGAGGAGAACTTTGAGGTTAGTTTTGAAGGACTGGGAAGAGGGAGGGGGTGGTCCGGAGCTGAGGCTCAGTTCCAGATTCTCGCCGCGTTGCTTGTAAAGGATTGGGCCATTGATCTTTCCTTTTTGAAAGTGGGAGGGTCAAGCAATACATTTTGCGCAGTATGTGATGGTCTAGAGCATTATATGCATATGTTACAATAAAGTTTTTTTTCTTTTTATTCTAGTCTAAAGCTTTTCGACGGTGGCTGTTCTGCAGTTTTGTGTAGTTGCATTGTGTTGGTAAGAAATTTTTTGTTGTTGTATTTACACCAAATGAGTAATAATATAATGTCTGAATGAATTTTTTTGTAAGTGATGTCATAATGGCGGCATATATAGTTAGTGGTTTGAGCATGAAATTCTTTGTGATGTGTTTTGCATAGTCTTATGTGTAATTGCTTTTCTCTTTCTTTTTTAGTGGGATATTGTTGATCCATACTGTGTCTGTACAGAGTTGGTGGTGGTGAGTAGTTTAGCTGCCTCTGGCAAGTGAGTGGTATTGTTTTGGAGTATATTTGAGTTTTTGATAAAGGTGCTTTTTGTTTATTATTTATTTTACAGAGTTTGTTGTTGTTGACTTGTTTGACAAGTTACCTTTATTAGTAAGCAATATGGCTAGCCGTAGAATGACTGCTCAACAGGTGGTTGGTATGCTTCTTGAATCTTACTCTGAGCATGATTATGAGACTGACAGTGCGTCTGAGGGAGAGGAGGGAGGGGAAGATTCTGGCAGTGAGTTTTCTCTCAACATGGAATCATCAAATGATGAAGGTACTCTCAGTGCAGATGAAGGTACTCTTGGTGTGGATGAAGCAACTCTCAGTGCGGATGAAGTGCCTGTCTTAGAGGAGGAAACTGCTGTGCCGATGGTGCAAGAGGCATCTGGATTGAAGTCTGAGGCTGCCAGGCTTCCTACTGGAAGTGCTGGACTTTGGGTTGATCCAAACATGGTGCAGCCGGTGTTGCCTGCCTTTAGCGGTGATGCAGGGTGTACAGTGAATTGTGAAAACTTTTTGCCTATACAGTTTTTTCAGTTGTTTATGGATGATGTATTTTTGGGTGAGATTGTTGAGCAGACGAATTTGTATGCTGAACAGTTTTTGAGGAACAACAGCGACAAACTTAGGCCCCAGTCTAGAGCTACCCGGTGGACTCCCACATATCTGGAAGAGATGAAGAAGTTTCTGGGTTTGACTTTATTGATGGGTGTGGTAAGGAAGCCAACCTTGGCTTCATATTGGTCTACTAGCCCCTTGTTGGCAACTGCCATATTTCCTGCAGTTATGACTCGTAATCGGTATTTACTTTTGCTACGTATGCTGCATTTTGTTGATAATTCTATGGCGTTGCCACGAGATCACCCTGACTGTGACCGTCTTTTTAAGATTCGGCCCGTTCTTGATCACTTAGTGGATCGATTTTCTGAGATCTATACTCCAGGGAAAGAAATATCTATTGATGAGTCTTTGGTCTTGTTCAAGGGCCGTTTGGTTTTTAGGCAGTACATCCCTAGCAAGAGGGCACGCTATGGAATTAAGCTGTATATGTTGTCTGAGAGTAGGACAGGATATGTTTTTAATTTTCGTGTGTACACTGGTAGAGATTCTGCTATTGACCCCCCAGGTTGTCCATCCACTTTTGGAGTTGCAGAGAAAATTGTGTGGGATCTTGCTAGGAGACTGTTTAACAGAGGCCACCATTTGTACCTTGATAACTTCTATACTGCTGTGCAATTATTTAAGGAATTGTATAAAGTGGACACTTTTGCATGTGGCACAATCCGCTCTAACCGTAAAGCTTATCCGAAAGAGCTTGTTTGCAAAAAACTTCAGAGGGGGCAGTGCAGTTCCTTACGTAGTGATGAACTACTAGCTGTAAAATTTGTGGACAGGAGGGATGTGTACATGCTGACTACCATCCATGATGAGAGAACTTCACCTGTGACTGTTTGGGGTCAGGTTGCTGAAGTGCGCAAACCTGTGTGCATTCTAGACTAAATAAGCACATGGGTGGTGTTGACAGAGTAGATCAGAGGTTGGAACCTTACTCTGCTATTCGGAAGGCTTATGTTTGGTATAAGAAGTTGGCCATCCATTTCTTCGAATTAGCAATGTTCAATGCTTTTATTGTGTTCAAGGAGTGTTCTCCTGCGTCAAAGTTGACATTTCTTCAGTTTCAGCACTCTGTGATAGCTAGCCTTGTTGTTGTGGAACAGGCAAGTGTTCCTAGATTTGGAGTGGTGGAGGATGTGGTTCGATTGAAAGATCGCCACTTTCCTGATTTCATCCCTCCCACACCGGCAAAAGATTTTCCCACTAGGAGATGCAGAGTCTGTTGGCGAAGAGGTACGCGGAAGGAGATTCGTATGTATTGCCCCGACTGTCCATCTAAACCTGGGCTGTGTGTCCCTGCTTGTTTTAGAGCGTACCATACTCAAAAGAATTTTTGGGAGCATTCATGAGTGGTAAAGTTAACTGATTGGTTTGTAGTCTTTGAAAAATTTGATTCTGTTTCAAGGTTGCCGTTAGTGCAATGTGTTTAGTTTCTGATTTTGTGTTTGTAGATTTGTATCTATTTGTGATTTGTTTGTGTTTCTATTTTTGTCTAAAAAAATCCTAAATGTGTTGGCAGTGTGTGTGGACTGGCACGTCTTTGGCGGTGTACGTGGAGTGGTGCTTGGCTGGCGGTGTGCATGGACTGGTGCTTGGCTGGTGGTGTGCGTGGACTGGTGCTTGGCTGGTGGTGTGCGTGGACTGGTGCTTGGCTGGCGGTGTGCGTGGACTGGTGCTTGGCTGGCGGTGTGCGTGGACTGGTGCTTGGCTGGCGGTGTGCGTGGACTGGTGCTTGGCTGGCGGTGTGCGTGGACTGGTGCTTGGCTGGCGGTGTGCGTGGACTGGTGCTTGGCTGGCGGTGTGTGTGGACTGGTGCTTGGCTGGCGGTGTGCGTGGACTGGTGCTTGGCTGGTGGTGTGCCTGGACTGGCGCTTGGCTGGTGGTGTGCCTGGACTGGCGCTTGGCTGGTGGTGTGCCTGGACTGGCGCTTGGCTAGCGGTGTGCGTGGACTGGTGTTTAGCTAGCGGTGTGCGTGGACTGGTGCTCGGCTAGCGGTGTGCGTGGACTGGCGCTCAGCTGGCTGTGTGTGAGTAGTGACTTGCTGCTGGTCACTACACACACTGCTAGCTGAGTGCCACTCCACGCAATCCATCTGCTTGTGTAGTTGCTGCGTCAGGAATGTGGGCGTGTGAAAGTGATGGGCCCTTGAATGGCGCTGTGTGCTGGTGTGAGTTTTGTTATGTGATGGGCCCGCGGCTGGCGGTGTGAATGGTTTTGTATGTCTCACGCATATGAAAGGTGTATGAATGGCCTGTAAAGAGGTTGGTGCCTTGTCGTGGCTTTACAGCTCACGAGCTGTGAGTCAATGGTTCAGTTTCTCGCCCTTTCAATTATTAACAGTGCATTTCATTTTTGTGAAATCACTTGCTAATACAATTGTATAATCTGAACCATCACTCACCCTCGTGCCAAATCCAACCAGTATGTGTGCGTGCTTGAGGATTAGATGGCTGTGCAGTAATATTTGCCTTTCTGAAGCAGGGTGTACCTTGTCCCTTTTGTGAATTTTGTAATGTGTTGTTTTTGTGCCTGATGGTGCGAATGGTCTTGTGTGTATCACGTATGAAAGATGTGTGAATGGCCTGTAAAGCGGTTGGTGCCTTGCCATGGCTTTACAGCTCACGAGCTGCGAGTCATTGGTTCAGTTTTTTCTCCATTGAATTATTGACAGTGCATTTCATTTTTGTGAAATCTCTTGTTAATAAAATTTAATATACTGAACCATCACTCGCCCTCATGCCAAATCCAACCAGTATGTGTGTGCGTTTGAGGAATAGGTGGCTGTGCAGGATTCTTGGTCTTTTTAGTTTCTCTGCCAAGGTGTATGTTCCATGTAAAAATAACCCACCAACTGTAGATATTGTCATAAACCCATGGGAGTTCATGGTGATGTCTCTCTTGTGCATTACAAAAAAGTTTTTTATCCTCAATGTCCTGCAAACCTCACAATATCTGTCACATTGTCCATGCAATATTGTGCCGAAATTCTCACGTTGTAGAAACAATGTCAAAACGTTCTGGTTTTGCAAGGGGGTCAACTGTCTTTTTGGCCTGTGCTCGGCGGCCATCAAGGCAAACCTACCAAACCCATACATTTCTGAAAACTAGACACCCGGGGGCTTCCAGGGTGGTATGGCTTGCGCGGATCCCCCAACGTTTCCTTACCCAGAATCCCCTGCAAACCTCAATTTTAGCTGAAAAAATCACTTTTTTCACACTTTTTTGTGTGGGAAAGTTGTGGCATCACCGGGCTCACTCAAATTTCCCACCTCCCAGCGTTCCCCTGGGTCTTCCGGTAAAAATGGTGCCTCACTTGTGTGGGAGGCCCAAGTACCCGCGACAGGCAAGGGCCCCAAACGTAGTGATGCGACATCAACATTGCCTATCTCAAAACCACCTGGTTTTGCAAGATGGGTCTCTTGGCTTTTTGACCCGGGGCACGGCGGCCATCTAGGGAAACCTACCAAACCCATACATTTCTGAAAACTAGACACCCGGGGGGTTCCAGGGAGGTATGGCTTGCGTGGATCCCCCAACGTTTCCTTACCCAGAATCCCCCGCAAACCTCAATTTTAGCTGAAAAAATCACTTTTTCCACACTTTTTTGTGTGGGAAAGTTGTGGCATCACCGGGCTCACTCAAATTTCCCAGCTCCCAGCGTTCCCCTGGGTCTCCCGGTAAAAATGGTGCCTCACATGTGTGGGAGGCCCAAGTACCCGCGACAGGCAAGGGCCCCAAACGTAGTGATGCGACATCAACATTGCCTATCTCAAAACCACCTGGTTTTGCAAGGGGGGTCTCTTGGCTTTTTGGCCCGGGGCACGGCGGCCATCTAGGGAAACCTACCAAACCCATACATTTCTGAAAACTAGACACCTGGGGGCTTCCAGGGAGGTATGGCTTGCGCGGATCCCCCAACGTTTCCTTACCCAGAATCCCCTGCAAACCACAATTTTAGCTGAAAAAATCACTTTTTTCACACTTTTTTGTGTTGGAAAGTTGTGGCATCACCGGGCTCACTCAAATTTCACACCTCCCAGCGTTCCCCTGGGTCTCCCGGTAAAAATGGTGCCTCACTTGTGTGGGAGGCCCAAGTACCCGCGACAGGCAAGGGCCCAAAACGTAGTGAGGCGACATCAACATTGCCTATCTCAAAACCACCTGGTTTTGCAAGGGGGGTCTCTTGGCTTTTTGGCCCGGGGCACGGCGGCCATCTAGGGAAACCTACCAAACCCATACATTTCTGAAAACTAGACACCTGGGGGCTTCCAGGGAGGTATGGCTTGCGCGGATCCCCCAACGTTTCCTTACCCAGAATCCCCTGCAAACCTCAATTTTAGCTGAAAAAAACACTTTTTTCACACTTTTTTGTGTGGGAAAGTTGTGGCATCACCGGGCTCACTCAAATTTCACACCTCCCAGCGTTCCCCTGGGTCTCCCGGTAAAAATGGTGCCTCACTTGTGTGGGAGGCCCAAGTACCCGCGACAGGCAAGGGCCCAAAACGTAGTGAGGCGACATCAACATTGCCTATCTCAAAACCACCTAGTTTTGCAAGGGGGGTCTCTTGGCTTTTTGGCCCGGGGCACGGCGGCCATCTAGGGAAACCTACCAAACCCATACATTTCTGAAAACTAGACACCTGGGGGCTTCCAGGGAGGTATGGCTTGCGCGGATCCCCCAACGTTTCCTTACCCAGAATCCCCCGCAAACCTCAATTTTAGCTGAAAAAATCACTTTTTCCACACTTTTTTGTGTGGGAAAGTTGTGGCATCACCGGGCTCACTCAAATTTCCCACCTCCCAGCGTTCCCCTGGGTCTCCCGGTAAAAATGGTGCCTCACTTGTGTGGGAGGCCCAAGTACCCGCGACAGGCAAGGGCCCCAAACGTAGTGATACGACATCAACATTGCCTATCTCAAAACCACCTGGTTTTGCAAGGGGGGTCTCTTGGCTTTTTGGCCCGGGGCACGGCGGCCATCTAGGGAAACCTACCAAACACATACATTTCTGAAAACTAGACACCTGGGGGCTTCCAGGGAGGTATGGCTTGCGCGGATCCCCCAACGTTTCCTTACCCAGAATCCCCTGCAAACCACAATTTTAGATGAAAAAATCACTTTTTTCACACTTTTTTGTGTTGGAAAGTTGTGGCATCACCGGGCTCACTCAAATTTCACACCTCCCAGCATTCCCCTGGGTCTCCCGGTAAAAATGGTGCCTCACTTGTGTGGGAGGCCCAAGTACCCGCGACAGGCAAGGGCCCAAAACGTAGTGAGGCGACATCAACATTGCCTATCTCAAAACCACCTGGTTTTGCAAGGGGGGTCTCTTGGCTTTTTGGCCCGGGGCACGGCGGCCATCTAGGGAAACCTACCAAACCCATACATTTCTGAAAACTAGACACCCGGGGGCTTCCAGGGAGGTATGGCTTGCGTGGATCCCCCAACGTTTCCTTACCCAGAATCCCCCGCAAACCTCAATTTTAGCTGAAAAAATCACTTTTTCCACACTTTTTTGTGTGGGAAAGTTGTGGCATCACCGGGCTCACTCAAATTTCCCACCTCCCAGCGTTCCCCTGGGTCTCCCGGTAAAAATGGTGCCTCACTTGTGTGGGAGGCCCAAGTACCCGCGACAGGCAAGGGCCCCAAACGTAGTGATACGACATCAACATTGCCTATCTCAAAACCACCTGGTTTTGCAAGGGGGGTCTCTTGGCTTTTTGGCCCGGGGCACGGCGGCCATCTAGGGAAACCTACCAAACACATACATTTCTAAAAACTAGACACCTGGGGGCTTCCAGGGAGGTATGGCTTGCGCGGATCCCCCAACGTTTCCTTACCCAGAATCCCCTGCAAACCTCAATTTTAGCTGAAAAAATCACTTTTTTCACACTATTTTGTGTGGGAAAGTTGTGGCATCACCGGGCTAACTCAAATTTCATACCTCCCAGCGTTCCCCTGGGTCTCCCGGTAAAAATGGTGCCTCACTTGTGTGGGAGGCCCAAGTACCCGCGACAGGCAAGGGCCCAAAACGTAGTGAGGCGACATCAACATTGCCTATCTCAAAACCACCTAGTTTTGCAAGGGGGGTCTCTTGGCTTTTTGGCCCGGGGCACGGCGGCCATCTAGGGAAACCAACCAAACCCATACATTTCTGAAAACTAGACACCCGGGGGCTTCCAGGGAGGTATGGCTTGCGTGGATCCCCCAACGTTTCCTTACCCAGAATCCCCCGCAAACCTCAATTTTAGCTGAAAAAATCACTTTTTCCACACTTTTTTGTGTGGGAAAGTTGTGGCATCACCGGGCTCACTCAAATTTCCCACCTCCCAGCGTTCCCCTGGGTCTCCCGGTAAAAATGGTGCCTCACTTGTGTGGGAGGCCCAAGTACCCGCGACAGGCAAGGGCCCCAAACGTAGTGATGCGACATCAACATTGCCTATCTCAAAACCACCTGGTTTTGCAAGGGGGGTCTCTTGGCTTTTTGGCCCGGGGCACGGCGGCCATCTAGGGAAACCTACCAAACCCATACATTTCTGAAAACTAGACACCCGGGGGCTTCCAGGGAGGTATGGCTTGCGCGGATCCCCCAACGTTTCCTTACCCAGAATCCCCCGCAAACCTCAATTTTAGCTGAAAAAATCACTTTTTCCACACTTTTTTGTGTGGGAAAGTTGTGGCATCACCGGGCTCACTCAAATTTCCCAGCTCCCAGCGTTCCCCTGGGTCTCCCGGTAAAAATGGTGCCTCACATGTGTGGGAGGCCCAAGTACCCGCGACAGGCAAGGGCCCCAAACGTAGTGATGCGACATCAACATTGCCTATCTCAAAACCACCTGGTTTTGCAAGGGGGGTCTCTTGGCTTTTTGGCCCGGGGCACGGCGGCCATCTAGGGAAACCTACCAAACCCATACATTTCTGAAAACTAGACACCTGGGGGCTTCCAGGGAGGTATGGCTTGCGCGGATCCCCCAACGTTTCCTTACCCAGAATCCCCTGCAAACCACAATTTTAGCTGAAAAAATCACTTTTTTCACACTTTTTTGTGTTGGAAAGTTGTGGCATCACCGGGCTCACTCAAATTTCACACCTCCCAGCGTTCCCCTGGGTCTCCCGGTAAAAATGGTGCCTCACTTGTGTGGGAGGCCCAAGTACCCGCGACAGGCAAGGGCCCAAAACGTAGTGAGGCGACATCAACATTGCCTATCTCAAAACCAACTGGTTTTGCAAGGGGGGTCTCTTGGCTTTTTGGCCCGGGGCACGGCGGCCATCTAGGGAAACCTACCAAACCCATACATTTCTGAAAACTAGACACCTGGGGGCTTCCAGGGAGGTATGGCTTGCACGGATCCCCCAACGTTTCCTTACCCAGAATCCCCTGCAAACCTCAATTTTAGCTGAAAAAACCACTTTTTTCACACTTTTTTGTGTGGGAAAGTTGTGGCATCACCGGGCTCACTCAAATTTCACACCTCCCAGCGTTCCCCTGGGTCTCCCGGTAAAAATGGTGCCTCACTTGTGTGGGAGGCCCAAGTACCCGCGACAGGCAAGGGCCCAAAACGTAGTGAGGCGACATCAACTTTGCCTATCTCAAAACCACCTAGTTTTGCAAGGGGGGTCTCTTGGCTTTTTGGCCCGGGGCACGGCGGCCATCTAGGGAAACCTACCAAACCCATACATTTCTGAAAACTAGACACCCGGGGGCTTCCAGGGAGGTATGGCTTGCGTGGATCCCCCAACGTTTCCTTACCCAGAATCCCCCGCAAACCTCAATTTTAGCTGAAAAAATCACTTTTTCCACACTTTTTTGTGTGGGAAAGTTGTGGCATCACCGGGCTCACTCAAATTTCCCACCTCCCAGCGTTCCCCTGGGTCTCCCGGTAAAAATGGTGCCTCACTTGTGTGGGAGGCCCAAGTACCCGCGACAGGCAAGGGCCCCAAACGTAGTGATGCGACATCAACATTGCCTATCTCAAAACCACCTGGTTTTGCAAGGGGGGTCTCTTGGCTTTTTGGCCCGGGGCACGGCGGCCATCTAGGGAAACCTACCAAACCCATACATTTCTGAAAACTAGACACCTGGGGGCTTCCAGGGAGGTATGGCTTGCGCGGATCCCCCAACGTTTCCTTACCCAGAATCCCCTGCAAACCACAATTTTAGATGAAAAAATCACTTTTTTCACACTTTTTTGTGTTGGAAAGTTGTGGCATCACCGGGCTCACTCAAATTTCACACCTCCCAGCGTTCCCCTGGGTCTCCCGGTAAAAATGGTGCCTCACTTGTGTGGGAGGCCCAAGTACCCGCGACAGGCAAGGGCCCAAAACGTAGTGAGGCGACATTAACATTGCCTATCTCAAAACCACCTGGTTTTGCAAGGGGGGTCTCTTGGCTTTTTGGCCCGGGGCACGGCGGCCATCTAGGGAAACCTACCAAACCCATACATTTCTGAAAACTAGACACCTGGGGGCTTCCAGGGAGGTATGGCTTGCGCGGATCCCCCAACGTTTCCTTACCCAGAATCCCCTGCAAACCTCAATTTTAGCTGAAAAAATCACTTTTTTCACACTATTTTGTGTGGGAAAATTGTGGCATCACCGGGCTCACTCAAATTTCACACCTCCCAGCGTTCCCCTGGGTCTCCCGGTAAAAATGGTGCCTCACTTGTGTGGGAGGCCCAAGTACCCGCGACAGGCAAGGGCCCAAAACGTAGTGAGGCGACATCAACATTGCCTATCTCAAAACCACCTGGTTTTGCAAGGGGGGTCTCTTGGCTTTTTGGCCCGGGGCACGGCGGCCATCTAGGGAAACCTACCAAACCCATACATTTCTGAAAACTAGATACCCGGGGGCTTCCAGGGAGGTATGGCTTGCGTGGATCCCCCAACGTTTCCTTACCCAGAATCCCCCGCAAACCTCAATTTTAGCTGAAAAAATCACTTTTTCCACACTTTTTTGTGTGGGAAAGTTGTGGCATCACCGGGCTCACTCAAATTTCCCACCTCCCAGCATTCCCCTGGGTCTCCCGGTAAAAATGGTGCCTCACTTGTGTGGGAGGCCCAAGTACCCGCGACAGGCAAGGGCCCCAAACGTAGTGAGGCGACATCAACATTGCCTATCTCAAAACCACCTGGTTTTGCAAGGGGGGTCTCTTGGCTTTTTGGCCCGGGGCACGGCGGCCATCTAGGGAAACCTACCAAACCCATACATTTCTGAAAACTAGACACCTGGGGGCTTCCAGGGAGGTATAGCTTGCGCGGATCCCCCAACGTTTCCTTACCCAGAATCCCCTGCAAACCTCAATTTTAGCTGAAAAAATCACTTTTTTCACACTATTTTGTGTGGGAAAGTTGTGGCATCACCGGGCTAACTCAAATTTCACACCTCCCAGCGTTCCCCTGGGTCTCCCGGTAAAAATGGTGCCTCACTTGTGTGGGAGGCCCAAGTACCCGCGACAGGCAAGGGCCCAAAACGTAGTGAGGCGACATCAACATTGCCTATCTCAAAACCACCTAGTTTTGCAAGGGGGTTCTCTTGGCTTTTTGGCCCGGGGCACGGCGGCCATCAAGGGAAACCTACCAAACCCATACATTTCTGAAAACTAGACACCCGGGGGCTTCCAGGGAGGTATGGCTTGCGTGGATCCCCCAACGTTTCCTTACCCAGAATCCCCCGCAAACCTCAATTTTAGCTGAAAAAATCACTTTTTCCACACTTTTTTGTGTGGGAAAGTTGTGGCATCACCGGGCTCACTCAAATTTCCCACCTCCCAGCGTTCCCCTGGGTCTCCCGGTAAAAATGGTGCCTCACTTGTGTGGGAGGCCCAAGTACCCGCGACAGGCAAGGGCCCCAAACGTAGTGATGCGACATCAACATTGCCTATCTCAAAACCACCTGGTTTTGCAAGGGGGGTCTCTTGGCTTTTTGGCCCGGGGCACGGCGGCCATCTAGGGAAACCTACCAAACCCATACATTTCTGAAAACTAGACACCCGGGGGCTTCCAGGGAGGTATGGCTTGCGCGGATCCCCCAACGTTTCCTTACCCAGAATCCCCCGCAAACCTCAATTTTAGCTGAAAAAATCACTTTTTCCACACTTTTTTGTGTGGGAAAGTTGTGGCATCACCGGGCTCACTCAAATTTCCCAGCTCCCAGCGTTCCCCTGGGTCTCCCGGTAAAAATGGTGCCTCACATGTGTGGGAGGCCCAAGTACCCGCGACAGGCAAGGGCCCCAAACGTAGTGATGCGACATCAACATTGCCTATCTCAAAACCACCTGGTTTTGCAAGGGGGGTCTCTTGGCTTTTTGGCCCGGGGCACGGCGGCCATCTAGGGAAACCTACCAAACCCATATATTTCTGAAAACTAGACACCTGGGGGCTTCCAGGGAGGTATGGCTTGCGCGGATCCCCCAACGTTTCCTTACCCAGAATCCCCTGCAAACCACAATTTTAGCTGAAAAAATCACTTTTTTCACACTTTTTTGTGTTGGAAAGTTGTGGCATCACCGGGCTCACTCAAATTTCACACCTCCCAGCGTTCCCCTGGGTCTCCCGGTAAAAATGGTGCCTCACTTGTGTGGGAGGCCCAAGTACCCGCGACAGGCAAGGGCCCAAAACGTAGTGCGGCGACATCAACATTGCTTATCTCAAAACCACCTGGTTTTGCAAGGGGGGTCTCTTGGCTTTTTGGCCCGGGGCACGGCGGCCATCTAGGGAAACCTACCAAACCCATACATTTCTGAAAACTAGACACCTGGGGGCTTCCAGGGAGGTATGGCTTGCGCGGATCCCCCAACGTTTCCTTACCCAGAATCCCCTGCAAACCTCAATTTTAGCTGAAAAAACCACTTTTTTCACACTTTTTTGTGTGGGAAAGTTGTGGCATCACCGGGCTCACTCAAATTTCACACCTCCCAGCGTTCCCCTGGGTCTCCCGGTAAAAATGGTGCCTCACTTGTGTGGGAGGCCCAAGTACCCGCGACAGGCAAGGGCCCAAAACGTAGTGAGGCGACATCAACATTGCCTATCTCAAAACCACCTAGTTTTGCAAGGGGGGTCTCTTGGCTTTTTGGCCCGGGGCACGGCGGCCATCTAGGGAAACCTACCAAACCCATACATTTCTGAAAACTAGACACCCGGGGGCTTCCAGGGAGGTATGGCTTGCATGGATCCCCCAACGTTTCCTTACCCAGAATCCCCCGCAAACCTCAATTTTAGCTGAAAAAATCACTTTTTCCACACTTTTTTGTGTGGGAAAGTTGTGGCATCACCGGGCTCACTCAAATTTCCCACCTCCCAGCGTTCCCCTGGGTCTCCCGGTAAAAATGGTGCCTCACTTGTGTGGGAGGCCCAAGTACCCGCGACAGGCAAGGGCCCCAAACGTAGTGATGCGACATCAACATTGCCTATCTCAAAACCACCTGGTTTTGCAAGGGGGGTCTCTTGGCTTTTTGGCCCGGGGCACGGCGGCCATCTAGGGAAACCTACCAAACCCATACATTTCTGAAAACTAGACACCTGGGGGCTTCCAGGGAGGTATGGCTTGCGCGGATCCCCCAACGTTTCCTTACCCAGAATCCCCTGCAAACCACAATTTTAGATGACAAAATCACTTTTTTCACACTTTTTTGTGTTGGAAAGTTGTGGCATCACCGGGCTCACTCAAATTTCACACCTCCCAGCGTTCCCCTGGGTCTCCCGGTAAAAATGGTGCCTCACTTGTGTGGGAGGCCCAAGTACCCGCGACAGGCAAGGGCCCAAAACGTAGTGAGGCGACATCAACATTGCCTATCTCAAAACCACCTGGTTTTGCAAGGGGGGTCTCTTGGCTTTTTGGCCCGGGGCACGGCGGCCATCTAGGGAAACCTACCAAACCCATACATTTCTGAAAACTAGACACCTGGGGGCTTCCAGGGAGGTATGGCTTGCGCGGATCCCCCAACGTTTCCTTACCCAGAATCCCCTGCAAACCTCAATTTTAGCTGAAAAAATCACTTTTTTCACACTATTTTGTGTGGGAAAATTGTGGCATCACCGGGCTCACTCAAATTTCACACCTCCCAGCGTTCCCCTGGGTCTCCCGGTAAAAATGGTGCCTCACTTGTGTGGGAGGCCCAAGTACCCGCGACAGGCAAGGGCCCAAAACGTAGTGAGGCGACATCAACATTGCCTATCTCAAAACCACCTAGTTTTGCAAGGGGGGTCTCTTGGCTTTTTGGCCCGGGGCACGGCGGCCATCTAGGGAAACCTACCAAACCCATACATTTCTGAAAACTAGACACCCGGGGGCTTCCAGGGAGGTATGGCTTGCGTGGATCCCCCAACGTTTCCTTACCCAGAATCCCCCGCAAACCTCAATTTTAGCTGAAAAAATCACTTTTTCCACACTTTTTTGTGTGGGAAAGTTGTGGCATCACCGGGCTCACTCAAATTTCCCACCTCCCAGCATTCCCCTGGGTCTCCCGGTAAAAATGGTGCCTCACTTGTGTGGGAGGCCCAAGTACCCGCGACAGGCAAGGGCCCCAAACGTAGTGATGCAACATCAACATTGCCTATCTCAAAACCACCTGGTTTTGCAAGGGGGGTCTCTTGGCTTTTTGGCCCGGGGCACGGCGGCCATCTAGGGAAACCTACCAAACCCATACATTTCTGAAAACTAGACACCCGGGGGCTTCCAGGGAGGTATGGCTTGCGCGGATCCCCCAACGTTTCCTTACCCAGAATCCCCTGCAAACCTCAATTTTAGCTGAAAAAATCACTTTTTTCACACTTTTTTGTGTGGGAAAGTTGTGGCATCACCGGGCTCACTCAAATTTCACACCTCCCAGCGTTCCCCTGGGTCTCTCGGTAAAAATGGTGCCTCACTTGTGTGGGAGGCCCAAGTACCCGAGACAGGCAAGGGCCCCAAACGTAGTGAGGCGACATCAACATTGCCTATCTCAAAACCACCTTGTTTTGCAAGCGGGGTCTCTTGGCTTTTTGGCCCGGGGCACGGCGGCCATCTAGGGAAACCTACCAAACCCATACATTTCTGAAAACTAGACACCCGGGGGCTTCCAGGGAGGTATGGCTTGCGCGGATCCCCCAACGTTTCCTTACCCAGAATTCCCTGCAAACCTCAATTTTAGCTGAAAAAATCACTTTTTTCACACTTTTTTGTGTGGGTAAGTTGTGGCATCACCGGGCTCACTCAAATTTCACACCTCCCAGCGTTCCCCTGGGTCTCCCGGTAAAAATGGTGCCTCACTTGTGTGGGAAGCCCAAGTACCCGCGACAGGCAAGGGCCCAAAACGTAGTGAGGCGACATCAACATTGCCTATCTCAAAACCACCTTGTTTTGCAAGGGGGGTCTCTTGGCTTTTTGGCCCGGGGCACGGCGGCCATCTAGGGAAACCTACCAAACCCATACATTTCTGAAAACTAGACACCCGGGGGCTTCCAGGGAGGTATGGCTTGCGCGGATCCCCCAAAGTTTCCTTACCCAGAATTCCCTGCAAACCTCAATTTTAGCTGAAAAAATCACTTTTTTCACACTTTTTTGTGTGGGTAAGTTGTGGCATCACCGGGCTCACTCAAATTTCACACCTCCCAGCGTTCCCCTGGGTCTCCCGGTAAAAATGGTGCCTCACTTGTGTGGGAGGCCCAAGTACCCGCGACAGGCAAGAGCCCAAAACGTAGTGAGGCACATCAACATTGCCTATCTCAAAACCACCTGGTTTTGCAAGGGGGGTCTCTTGGCTTTTTGGCCCGGGGCACGGCGGCCATCTAGGGAAACCTACCAAACCCATACATTTCTGAAAAACTAGACACCCGGGGGCTTCCAGGGAGGTATGGCTTGCGTGGATCCCCCAACGTTTCCTTACCCAGAATCCCCTGCAAACCTTAATTTTAGCTGTAAAAATCACTTTTTTCACACTTGTTTGTGTGGGAAAGTTGTGGCATCACCGAGCTCACTCAAATTTCACACCTCCCAGCGTTCCCCTGAGTCTCCCGGTAAAAATGGTGCCTCACTTGTGTGGGAGGCCCAAGTACCCGCGACAGGCAAGGGCCCAAAACGTAGTGATGCGACATTTGAGATGGGCAATGGTGATGTCGCCTCACTATGTTTGGGGCCCTTGCCTGTCGCGGGTACTTGGGCCTCCCACACAAGTGAGGCACCATTTTTACCGGGAGACCCAGGGGAACGCTGGGAGGTGTGAAATTTGAGTGAGCCCGGTGATGTCACAACTTTCCCACACAGAAAAGTGTGAAAAAAGTGATTTTTTCTGCTAAAATTGAGGTTTGCGGGGGATTCTGGGTAAGGAAACGTTGGGGGATCCGCGCAAGCCATACCTCCCTGGAAGCCCCCGGGTGTCTAGATTTCAGAAATGTATGGGTTTGGTAGGTTTCCTTAGATGGCCGCCGTGCCCCGGGCCAAAAACCCAAGAGACCCCCCTTGCAAAACCAGGTGGTTTTGAGATAGGCAATGTTGATGTCGCCTCACTACGTTTTGGGCCCTTGCCTGTCGCGGGTACTTGGGCCTCCCACACAAGTGAGGCACCATTTTTACCGGGAGACCCAGGGGAACGCTGGGAGGTGGGAAATTTGAGTGAGCCCGGTGATGCCACAACTTTTCCACACAAAAAAAGTGTGACAAAAGTAATTTTTTCAGGTAAAATTGAGGTTTGCGGGGGATTCTGGGTAAGGAAACGTTGGGGGATCCGCGCAAGCCATACCTCCCTGGAAGCCCCCGGGTGTCTAGTTTTCAGAAATGTATGGGTTTGGTAGGTTTCCCTAGATGGCCGCCGTGCCCCGGGCCAAAAAGCCAAGAGACCCCCCTTGCAAAACCAGGTGGTTTTGAGATAGGCAATGTTGATGTCGCATCACTACGTTTGGGGCCCTTGCCTGTCGCGGGTACTTGGGCCTCCCACACAAGTGAGGCACCATTTTTACCGGGAGACCCAGGGGAACGCTGGGAGGTGGGAAATTTGAGTGAGCCCGGTGATGCCACAACTTTCCCACACAAAAAAGTGTGGAAAAAGTGATTTTTTCAGCTAAAATTGAGGTTTGCGGGGGATTCTGGGTAAGGAAACGTTGGGGGATCCACGCAAGCCATACCTCCCTAGAAGCCCCCGGGTATCTAGTTTTCAGAAATGTATGGGTTTGGTAGGTTTCCCTAGATGGCCGCCGTGCCCCGGGCCAAAAAGCCAAGAGACCCCCCTTGCAAAACCAGGTGGTTTTGAGATAGGCAATGTTGATGTCGCCTCACTACGTTTTGGGCCCTTGCCTGTCGCGGGTACTTGGGCCTCCCACACAAGTGAGGCACCATTTTTACCGGGAGACCCAGGTGAACGCTGGGAGGTGTGAAATTTGAGTGAGCCCGGTGATGCCACAACTTTCCCACACAAAAAAGTGTGAAAAAAGTGATTTTTTCAGCTAAAATTGAGGTTTGCAGGGGATTCTGGGTAAGGAAACGTTGGGGGATCCGCGCAAGCCATACCTCCCTGGAAGCCCCCGGGTGTCTAGTGTTCAGAAATGTATGGGTTTGATAGGTTACCCTAGATGGCCACCGTGCCCCGGGCCAAAAAGCCAAGAGACCCCCCTTGCAAAACCAGGTGGTTTTGAGATAGGCAATGTTGATGTCGCATCACTACGTTTGGGGCCCTTGCCTGTCGCGGGTACTTGGGCCTCCCACACAAGTGAGGCACCATTTTTACCGGGAGACCTAGGGGAACGCTGGGAGGTGGGAAATTTGAGTGAGCCCGGTGATGCCACAACTTTCCCACACAAAAAAGTGTGAAAAAAGTGATTTTTCCAGCTAAAATTTAGGTTTGCAGGGGATTCTGGGTAAGGAAACGTTGGGGGATCCGCGCAAGCCATACCTCCCTGGAAGCCCCCGGGTGTCTAGTTTTCAGAAATGTATGGGTTTGGTAGGTTTCCCTAGATGGCGGCCGTGCCCCGGGCCAAAAAGCCAAGAGACCCCCCTTGCAAAACCAGGTGGTTTTGAGATAGGCAATGTTGATGTCGCATCACTACGTTTGGGGCCCTTGCCTGTCGCGGGTACTTTGGCCTCCCACACAAGTGAGGCACCATTTTTACCGGGAGACCCAGGGGAACGCTGGGAGGTGGGAAATTTGAGTGAGCCCGGTGATGCCACAACTTTCCCACACAAAAAAGTGTGAAAAAAGTGATTTTTCCAGCTAAAATTTAGGTTTGCAGGGGATTCTGGGTAAGGAAACGTTGGGGGATCCGCGCAAGCCATACCTCCCTGGAAGCCCCCGGGTGTCTAGTTTTCAGAAATGTATGGGTTTGGTAGGTTTCCCTAGATGGCCGCCCTGCCCCGGGCCAAAAAGCCAAGAGACCCCCCTTGCAAAACCAGGTGGTTTTGAGATAGGCAATGTTGATGTCGCATCACTACGTTTGGGGCCCTTGCCTGTCGCGGGTACTTGGGCCTCCCACACAAGTGAGGCACCATTTTTACCGGGAGACCCAGGGGAACGCTGGGAGGTGGGAAATTTGAGTGAGCCCGGTGATGCCACAACTTTCCCACACAAAAAAGTGTGGAAAAAGTGATTTTTTTCAGCTAAAATTGAGGTTTGCGGGGGATTCTGGGTAAGGAAACGTTGGGTGATCCACGCAAGCCATACCTCCCTGGAAGCCCCCGGGTGTCTAGTTTTCAGAAATGTATGGGTTTGGTAGGTTTCCCTAGATGGCCGCCGTGCACCGGGCCAAAAACCCAAGAGACCCCCCTTGCAAAACCAGGTGGTTTGGATATAGGCAATTTTGATGTCACCTCACTATGTTTTGCGCCGTTTCCTGTCGCGGGCACTAGGCCGACCCACACAAGTGAGGTACCGTTTTTCTCGGAAGACTTTGGGGAACGCGGGGTGCGTGGAAAATTGTGGATCCACGCAGATTCCGGAACTTTCCACGACAGAAATGTGGGGAAAATGTGTTTTTTTTGCGAATGTTTTAGGTTTGCAAGGGATTCTGGGTAACAGACCCTGGTGGGAGGCAGTCAAGTCACCCCATCCTGGATTCCCCTGGGTGTCTAGTTTTCAACAATGTATAGGTTTGCTAGGTTTCCCAAGGTGCCCGCAGAGCTAGGGTTCAAAAACTACAGCTAGTCATTTTTCCAAAAAAGGGTCATTTTTCACTGCGAAATTGAGGTGTGACCAGGTTGCGTTTTGCGCCGTTTCCTGTCGCGGGCACTAGGCCGATCCACACAAGTGAGGTACCGTTTTTCTCGTAAGACTTTGGGGAACGCGGGGTGGGTGGAAATTTGTGGATCCATGCAGATTCCGGAACTTTCCACGACAGAAATGTGGGGAAAATGTGTTTTTTTGCCAATTTTTTAGGTTTGCAAGGGATTCTGGGTAACAGACCCTGGTGGGAGGCAGTCAAGTCACCCCATCCAGGATTCCCCTGGGTGTCTAGTTTTCAAAAATGTATAGGTTTGCTAGGTTTCCCAAGGTGCCCGCAGAGCTAGGGTTCAAAAACTACAGCTAGTCATTTTTCCAAAAAAGGGTCATTTTTCACTGCGAAATTGAGGTGTGACCAGGTTGCGTTTTGCGCCGTTTCCTGTCGCGGGCACTAGGCCGATCCACACAAGTGAGGTACCGTTTTTCTCAAAAGACTTTGGGGAACGCGGCGTGGGTGGAAATTTGTGGATCCACGCAGATTCCGGAACTTTCCATGACAGAAATGTGGGGAAAATGTGTTTTTTTTGACAATTTTTTAGGTTTGCAAGGGATTCTGGGTAACAGACCCTGGTGGGAGGCAGTCAAGTCACCCCATCCTGGATTCCCCTGGGTGTCTAGTTTTCAGAAATGTATAGGTTTGCTAGGTTTCCCAAGGTGCCCGCAGAGCTAGGGTTCAAAAACTTCAGATAGTCATTTTTCCAAAAAAGGGTCATTTTTCACTGCGAAATTGAGGTGTGACCAGGTTCCTTTTTGCGCCGTTTCCTGTCGCGGGCACTAGGCCGACCCACACAAGTGAGGTACCATTTTTCTCGAAAGACTTTGGGGAATGCGGGGTGGGTGGAAATTTGTGGATCCACGCAGATTCCGGAACTTTCCACGACAGAAATGTGGGGAAAATGTGTTTTTTTTGACAATTTTTTAGGTTTGCAAGGGATTCTGGGTAACAGACCCTGGTGGGAGGCAGTCAAGTCGCCCCATCCTGGATTCCCCTGGGTGTCTACTTTTCAAAAATGTATAGGTTTGCTAGGTTTCCCAAGGTGCCCGCAGAGCTAGGGTTCAAAAACTACAGCTAGTCATTTTTCCAAAAAAGGGTCATTTTTCACTGCGAAATTGAGGTGTGACCAGGTTGCATTTTGCGTCGTTTCCTGTCGCGGGCACTAGGCCGACCCACACAAGTGAGGTACCGTTTTTCTCGTAAGACTTTGGGGAACGCGGGGTGGGTGGAAAATTGTGGATCCATGCAGATTCCGGAACTTTCCACAACAGAAATGTGTGGAAAATGTGTTTTTTTTGACAATTTTTTAGGTTTGCAAGGGATTCTGGGTAACAGACCCTGGTGGGAGGCAGTCAAGTCACCCCATCCTGGATTCCCCTGGGTGTCTACTTTTCAAAAATGTATAGGTTTGCTAGGTTTCCCAAGGTGCCCGCAGAGCTAGGGTTCAAAAACTACAGCTAGTCATTTTTCCAAAAAAGGGTCATTTTTCACTGCGAAATTGAGGTGTGACGAGGTTGCGTTTTGCGCTGTTTCCTGTCGCGGGCACTAGGCCGATCCACACAAGTGAGGTACCGTTTTTCTCGAAAGACTTTGGGGAACGCGGGGTGGGTGGAAATTTGTGGATCCACGCAGATTCCGGAACTTTCCACAACAGAAATGTGGGGAAAATGTGTTTTTTTTGCCAATTTTTTAGGTTTGCAAGGGATTCTGGGTAACAGACCCTGGTGGGAGGCAGTCAAGTCACCCCATCCTGGATTCCCCTGGGTGTCTAGTTTTCAAAAATGTATAGGTTTGCTAGGTTTCCGAAGGTGCCCGCAGAGCTAGGGTTCAAAAACTACAGCTAGTCATTTTTCCAAAAAAGGGTCATTTTTCACTGCGAAATTGAGGTGTGACCAGGTTGCGTTTTGCGCTGTTTCCTGTCGCGGACACTAGGCCGATCCACACAAGTGAGGTACCATTTTTCTCAAAAGACTTTGGGGAACGCGGGGTGGGTGGAAATTTGTGGATCCACGCAGATTCTGGAACTTTCCATGACAGAAATGTGGGGAAAATGTGTTTTTTTTGACAATTTTTTAGGTTTGCAAGGGATTCTGGGTAACAGACCCTGGTGGGAGGCAGTCAAGTCACCCCATCCTGGATTCCCCTGGGTGTCTAGTTTTCAGAAATGTATAGGTTTGCTAGGTTTCCCAAGGTGCCCGCAGAGCTAGGGTTCAAAAACTACAGATAGTCATTTTTCCAAAAAAGGGTAATTTTTCACTGCGAAATTGAGGTGTGACCAGGTTCCTTTTTGCGCCGTTTCCTGTCGCGGGCACTAGGCCGACCCACACAAGTGAGGTACCATTTTTCTCGAAAGACTTTGGGGAATGCGGGGTGGGTGGAAATTTGTGGATCCACGCAGATTCCGGAACTTTCCACGACAGAAATGTGGGGAAAATGTGGTTTTTTTGCCAATTTTTTAGGTTTGCAAGGGATTCTGGGTAACAGACCCTGGTGGGAGGCAGTCAAGTCACCCCATCCTGGATTCCCCTGGGTGTCTACTTTTCAAAAATGTATAGGTTTGCTAGGTTTCCCAAGGTGCCCGCAGAGCTAGGGTTCAAAAACTACAGCTAGTCATTTTTCCAAAAAAGGGTCATTTTTCACTGCGAAATTGAGGTGTGACGAGGTTGCGTTTTGCGCTGTTTCCTGTCGCGGGCACTAGGCCGATCCACACAAGTGAGGTACCATTTTTCTCGAAAGACTTTGGGGAACGCGGGGTGGGTGGAAATTTGTGGATCCACGCAGATTCCGGAACTTTCCACGACAGAAATGTGGGGAAAATGTGTTTTTTTTTTACAATTTTTTAGGTTTGCAAGGGATTCTGGGTAACAGACCCTGGTGGGAGGCAGTCAAGTCACCCCATCCTGGATTCCCCTGGGTGTCTATTTTTCAGAAATGTATAGGTTTGCTAGGTTTCCCAAGGTGCCCGCAGAGCTAGGGTTCAAAAACTACAGCTAGTCATTTTTCCAAAAAAGGGTCATTTTTCACTGCGAAATTGAGGTGTGACCAGGTTGCTTTTTGCGCCGTTTCCTGTCGCGGGCACTAGGCAGACCCACACAAGTGAGGTACCATTTTTCTTGAAAGACTTTGGGGAACGCGGGGTGGGTGGAAATTTGTGGATCCACGCAGATTCCGGAACTTTCCACGACAGAAATGTGGGGAAAATGTGTTTTTTTTGCCAATTTTTTAGGTTTGCAAGGGATTCTGGGTAACAGACCCTGGTGGGAGGCAGTCAAGTCACCCCATCCTGGATTCCCCTGGGTGTCTACTTTTCAAAAATGTATAGGTTTGCTAGGTTTGCCAAGGTGCCCGCAGAGCTAGGGTTCAAAAACTACAGCTAGTCATTTTTCCAAAAAAGGGTCATTTTTCACTGCGAAATTGAGGTGTGACCAGGTTGCGTTTTGCGTCGTTTCCTGTCGAGGGCACTAGGCCGACCCACACAAGTGAGGTACCGTTTTTCTCGTAAGACTTTGGGAAACGCGGGGTGGGTGGAAAATTGTGGATCCACACAGCTTCCGGAACTTTCCACGACAGAAATGTGTGGAAAATGTGTTTTTTTTGACAATTTTTTAGGTTTGCAAGGGATTCTGGGTAACAGACCCTGGTGGGAGGCAGTCAAGTCACCCCATCCTGGATTCCCCTGGGTGTCTAGTTTTCAAAAATGTATAGGTTTGCTAGGTTTCCCAAGGTGCCCGCAGAGCTAGGGTTCAAAAACTACAGCTAGTCATTTTTCCAAAAAAGGGTCATTTTTCACTGCGAAATTGAGGTGTGACCAGGTTGCGTTTTGCGCCGTTTCCTGTCGCGGGCACTAGGCGGATCCACACAAGTGAGGTACCGTTTTTCTCGTAAGACTTTGGGGAACGCGGGGTGGGTGGAAATTTGTGGATCCACGCAGATTCCGGAACTTTCCACGACAGAAATGTGTGGAAAATGTGTTTTTTTTGACAATTTTTTAGGTTTGCAAGGGATTCTGGGTAACAGACCCTGGTGGGAGGCAGTCAAGTCACCCCATCCTGGATTCCCCTGGGTGTCTAGTTTTCAAAAATGTATAGGTTTGCTAGGTTTCCCAAGGTGCCCGCAGAGATAGGGTTCAAAAACTACAGCTAGTCTTTTTTCCAAAAAAGGGTCATTTTTCACTGCGAAATTGAGGTGTGACCAGGTTGCGTTTTGCGCTGTTTCCTGTCGCGGACACTAGGCCGATCCACACAAGTGAGGTACCATTTTTCTCAAAAGACTTTGGGGAACGCGGGGTGGGTGGAAATTTGTGGATCCACGCAGATTCTGGAACTTTCCATGACAGAAATGTGGGGAAAATGTGGTTTTTTTGACAATTTTTTAGGTTTGCAAGGGATTCTGGGTAACAGACCCTGGTGGGAGGCAGTCAAGTCACCCCATCCTGGATTCCCCTGGGTGTCTAGTTTTCAGAAATGTATAGGTTTGCTAGGTTTCCCAAGGTGCCCGCAGAGCTAGGGTTCAAAAACTACAGATAGTCATTTTTCCAAAAAAGGGTCATTTTTCACTGAGAAATTGAGGTGTGACCAGGTTCCTTTTTGCGCCGTTTCCTGTCGCGGGCACTAGGCCGACCCACACAAGTGAGGTACCATTTTTCTCGAAAGACTTTGGGGAATGCGGGGTGGGTGGAAATTTGTGGATCCACGCAGATTCCGGAACTTTCCACGACAGAAATGTGGGGAAAATGTGGTTTTTTTGCCAATTTTTTAGGTTTGCAAGGGATTCTGGGTAACAGACCCTGGTGGGAGGCAGTCAAGTCACCCCATCCTGGATTCCCCTGGGTGTCTACTTTTCAAAAATGTATAGGTTTGCTAGGTTTCCCAAGGTGCCCGCAGAGCTAGGGTTCAAAAACTACAGCTAGTCATTTTTCCAAAAAAGGGTCATTTTTCACTGCGAAATTGAGGTGTGACCAGGTTGCATTTTGCGCTGTTTCCTGTCGCGGGCACTAGGCCGATCCACACAAGTGAGGTACCATTTTTCTCGAAAGACTTTGGGGAACGCGGGGTGGGTGGAAATTTGTGGATCCACGCAGATCCCGGAACTTTCCACGACAGAAATGTGGGGAAAATGTGTTTTTTTTTTACAATTTTTTAGGTTTGCAAGGGATTCTGGGTAACAGACCCTGGTGGGAGGCAGTCAAGTCACCCCATCCTGGATTTCCCTGGGTGTCTATTTTTCAGAAATGTATAGGTTTGCTAGGTTTCCCAAGGTGCCCGCAGAGCTAGGGTTCAAAAACTACAGCTAGTCATTTTTCCAAAAAAGGGTCATTTTTCACTGCGAAATTGAGGTGTGACCAGGTTGCATTTTGCGTCGTTTCCTGTCGCGGGCACTAGGCCGACCCACACAAGTGAGGTACCGTTTTTCTCGTAAGACTTTGGGGAACGCGGGGTGGGTGGAAAATTGTGGATCCACGCAGATTCCGGAACTTTCCACAACAGAAATGTGTGGAAAATGTGTTTTTTTTGACAATTTTTTAGGTTTGCAAGGGATTCTGGGTAACAGACCCTGGTGGGAGGCAGTCAAGTCACCGCATCCTGGATTCCCCTGGGTGTCTACTTTTCAAAAATGTATAGGTTTGCTAGGTTTCCCAAGGTGCCCGCAGAGCTAGGGTTCAAAAACTACAGCTAGTCATTTTTCCAAAAAAGGGTCATTTTTCACTGCGAAATTGAGGTGTGACGAGGTTGCGTTTTGCGCTGTTTCCTGTCGCGGGCACTAGGCCGATCCACACAAGTGAGGTACCGTTTTTCTCGAAAGACTTTGGGGAACGCGGGGTGGGTGGAAATTTGTGGATCCACGCAGATTCCGGAACTTTCCACAACAGAAATGTGGGGAAAATGTGTTTTTTTTGCCAATTTTTTAGGTTTGCAAGGGATTCTGGGTAACAGACCCTGGTGGGAGGCAGTCAAGTCACCCCATCCTGGATTCCCCTGGGTGTCTAGTTTTCAAAAATGTATAGGTTTGCTAGGTTTCCGAAGGTGCCCGCAGAGCTAGGGTTCAAAAACTACAGCTAGTCATTTTTCCAAAAAAGGGTCATTTTTCACTGCGAAATTGAGGTGTGACCAGGTTGCGTTTTGCGCTGTTTCCTGTCGCGGACACTAGGCCGATCCACACAAGTGAGGTACCATTTTTCTCAAAAGACTTTGGGGAACGCGGGGTGGGTGGAAATTTGTGGATCCACGCAGATTCTGGAACTTTCCATGACAGAAATGTGGGGAAAATGTGTTTTTTTTGACAATTTTTTAGGTTTGCAAGGGATTCTGGGTAACAGACCCTGGTGGGAGGCAGTCAAGTCACCCCATCCTGGATTCCCCTGGGTGTCTAGATTTCAGAAATGTATAGGTTTGCTAGGTTTCCCAAGGTGCCCGCAGAGCTAGGGTTCAAAAACTACAGATAGTCATTTTTCCAAAAAAGGGTCATTTTTCACTGCGAAATTGAGGTGTGACCAGGTTCCTTTTTGCGCCGTTTCCTGTCGCGGGCACTAGGCCGACCCACACAAGTGAGGTACCATTTTTCTCGAAAGACTTTGGGGAATGCGGGGTGGGTGGAAATTTGTGGATCCACGCAGATTCCGGAACTTTCCACGACAGAAATGTGGGGAAAATGTGGTTTTTTTGCCAATTTTTTAGGTTTGCAAGGGATTCTGGGTAACAGACCCTGGTGGGAGGCAGTCAAGTCACCCCATCCTGGATTCCCCTGGGTGTCTACTTTTCAAAAATGTATAGGTTTGCTAGGTTTCCCAAGGTGCCCGCAGAGCTAGGGTTCAAAAACTACAGCTAGTCATTTTTCCAAAAAAGGGTCATTTTTCACTGCGAAATTGAGGTGTGACCAGGTTGCATTTTGCGTCGTTTCCTGTCGCGGGCACTAGGCCGACCCACACAAGTGAGGTACCGTTTTTCTCGTAAGACTTTGGGGAACGCGGGGTGGGTGGAAAATTGTGGATCCACGCAGATTCCGGAACTTTCCACAACAGAAATGTGTGGAAAATGTGTTTTTTTTGACAATGTTTTAGGTTTGCAAGGGATTCTGGGTAACAGACCCTGGTGGGAGGCAGTCAAGTCACCCCATCCTGGATTCCCCTGGGTGTCTACTTTTCAAAAATGTATAGGTTTGCTAGGTTTCCCAAGGTGCCCGCAGAGCTAGGGTTCAAAAACTACAGCTAGTCATTTTTCCAAAAAAGGGTCATTTTTCACTGCGAAATTGAGGTGTGACGAGGTTGCGTTTTGCGCTGTTTCCTGTCGCGGGCACTAGGCCGATCCACACAAGTGAGGTACCATTTTTCTCGAAAGACTTTGGGGAACGCGGGGTGGGTGGAAATTTGTGGATCCACGCAGATTCCGGAACTTTCCACGACAGAAATGTGGGGAAAATGTGTTTTTTTTGCCAATTTTTTAGGTTTGCAAGGGATTCTGGGTAACAGACCCTGGTGGGAGGCAGTCAAGTCACCCCATCCTGGATTCCCCTGGGTGTCTACTTTTCAAAAATGTATAGGTTTGCTAGGTTTCCCAAGGTGCCCGCAGAGCTAGGGTTCAAAAACTACAGCTAGTCATTTTTCCAAAAAAGGGTCATTTTTCACTGCGAAATTGAGGTGTGACCAGGTTGCGTTTTGCGTCGTTTCCTGTCGAGGGCACTAGGCCGACCCACACAAGTGAGGTACCGTTTTTCTCGTAAGACTTTGGGAAACGCGGGGTGGGTGGAAAATTGTGGATCCACACAGCTTCCGGAACTTTCCACGACAGAAATGTGTGGAAAATGTGGTTTTTTTGACAATTTTTTAGGTTTGCAAGGGATTCTGGGTAACAGACCCTGGTGGGAGGCAGTCAAGTCACCCCATCCTGGATTCCCCTGGGTGTCTAGTTTTCAAAAATGTATAGGTTTGCTAGGTTTCCCAAGGTGCCCGCAGAGCTAGGGTTCAAAAACTACAGCTAGTCATTTTTCCAAAAAAGGGTCATTTTTCACTGCGAAATTGAGGTGTGACCAGGTTGCGTTTTGCGCCGTTTCCTGTCGCGGGCACTAGGCGGATCCACACAAGTGAGGTACCGTTTTTCTCGTAAGACTTTGGGGAACGCGGGGTGGGTGGAAATTTGTGGATCCACGCAGATTCCGGAACTTTCCACGACAGAAATGTGTGGAAAATGTGTTTTTTTTGACAATTTTTTAGGTTTGCAAGGGATTCTGGGTAACAGACCCTGGTGGGAGGCAGTCAAGTCACCCCATCCTGGATTCCCCTGGGTGTCTAGTTTTCAAAAATGTATAGGTTTGCTAGGTTTCCCAAGGTGCCCGCAGAGATAGGGTTCAAAAACTACAGCTAGTCTTTTTTCCAAAAAAGGGTCATTTTTCACTGCGAAATTGAGGTGTGACCAGGTTGCGTTTTGCGCTGTTTCCTGTCGCGGGCACTAGGCCGACCCACACAAGTGAGGTACCATTTTTCTCGAAAGACTTTGGGGAATGCGGGGTGGGTGGAAATTTGTGGATCCACGCAGATTCCGGAACTTTCCACGACAGAAATGTGGGGAAAATGTGGTTTTTTTGCCAAATTTTTAGGTTTGCAAGGGATTCTGGGTAACAGACCCTGGTGGGAGGCAGTCAAGTCACCCCATCCTGGATTCCCCTGGGTGTCTACTTTTCAAAAATGTATAGGTTTGCTAGGTTTCCCAAGGTGCCCGCAGAGCTAGGGTTCAAAAACTACAGCTAGTCATTTTTCCAAAAAAGGGTCATTTTTCACTGCGAAATTGAGGTGTGACCAGGTTCCTTTTTGCGCCGTTTCCTGTCGCGGGCACTAGGCCGACCCACACAAGTGAGGTACCATTTTTCTCGAAAGACTTTGGGGAATGCGGGGTGGGTGGAAATTTGTGGATCCACGCAGATTCCGGAACTTTCCACGACAGAAATGTGGGGAAAATGTGGTTTTTTTGCCAAATTTTTAGGTTTGCAAGGGATTCTGGGTAACAGACCCTGGTGGGAGGCAGTCAAGTCACCCCATCCTGGATTCCCCTGGGTGTCTACTTTTCAAAAATGTATAGGTTTGCTAGGTTTCCCAAGGTGCCCGCAGAGCTAGGGTTCAAAAACTACAGCTAGTCATTTTTCCAAAAAAGGGTCATTTTTCACTGCGAAATTGAGGTGTGACCAGGTTGCATTTTGCGTCGTTTCCTGTCGCGGGCACTAGGCCGACCCACACAAGTGAGGTACCGTTTTTCTCGTAAGACTTTGGGGAACGCGGGGTGGGTGGAAAATTGTGGATCCACGCAGATTCCGGAACTTTCCACAACAGAAATGTGTGGAAAATGTGTTTTTTTTGACAATGTTTTAGGTTTGCAAGGGATTCTGGGTAACAGACCCTGGTGGGAGGCAGTCAAGTCACCCCATCCTGGATTCCCCTGGGTGTCTACTTTTCAAAAATGTATAGGTTTGCTAGGTTTCCCAAGGTGCCCGCAGAGCTAGGGTTCAAAAACTACAGCTAGTCATTTTTCCAAAAAAGGGTCATTTTTCACTGCGAAATTGAGGTGTGACGAGGTTGCGTTTTGCGCTGTTTCCTGTCGCGGGCACTAGGCCGATCCACACAAGTGAGGTACCATTTTTCTCGAAAGACTTTGGGGAACGCGGGGTGGGTGGAAATTTGTGGATCCACGCAGATTCCGGAACTTTCCACGACAGAAATGTGGGGAAAATGTGTTTTTTTTTTACAATTTTTTAGGTTTGCAAGGGATTCTGGGTAACAGACCCTGGTGGGAGGCAGTCAAGTCACCCCATCCTGGATTCCCCTGGGTGTCTATTTTTCAGAAATGTATAGGTTTGCTAGGTTTCCCAAGGTGCCCGCAGAGCTAGGGTTCAAAAACTACAGCTAGTCATTTTTCCAAAAAAGGGTCATTTTTCACTGCGAAATTGAGGTGTGACCAGGTTGCTTTTTGCGCCGTTTCCTGTCGCGGGCACTAGGCAGACCCACACAAGTGAGGTACCATTTTTCTTGAAAGACTTTGGGGAACGCGGGGTGGGTGGAAATTTGTGGATCCACGCAGATTCCGGAACTTTCCACGACAGAAATGTGGGGAAAATGTGTTTTTTTTGCCAATTTTTTAGGTTTGCAAGGGATTCTGGGTAACAGACCCTGGTGGGAGGCAGTCAAGTCACCCCATCCTGGATTCCCCTGGGTGTCTACTTTTCAAAAATGTATAGGTTTGCTAGGTTTCCCAAGGTGCCCGCAGAGCTAGGGTTCAAAAACTACAGCTAGTCATTTTTCCAAAAAAGGGTCATTTTTCACTGCGAAATTGAGGTGTGACCAGGTTGCGTTTTGCGTCGTTTCCTGTCGAGGGCACTAGGCCGACCCACACAAGTGAGGTACCGTTTTTCTCGTAAGACTTTGGGAAACGCGGGGTGGGTGGAAAATTGTGGATCCACACAGCTTCCGGAACTTTCCACGACAGAAATGTGTGGAAAATGTGTTTTTTTTGACAATTTTTTAGGTTTGCAAGGGATTCTGGGTAACAGACCCTGGTGGGAGGCAGTCAAGTCACCCCATCCTGGATTCCCCTGGGTGTCTAGTTTTCAAAAATGTATAGGTTTGCTAGGTTTCCCAAGGTGCCCGCAGAGCTAGGGTTCAAAAACTACAGCTAGTCATTTTTCCAAAAAAGGGTCATTTTTCACTGCGAAATTGAGGTGTGACCAGGTTGCGTTTTGCGCCGTTTCCTGTCGCGGGCACTAGGCGGATCCACACAAGTGAGGTACCGTTTTTCTCGTAAGACTTTGGGGAACGCGGGGTGGGTGGAAATTTGTGGATCCACGCAGATTCCGGAACTTTCCACGACAGAAATGTGTGGAAAATGTGTTTTTTTTGACAATTTTTTAGGTTTGCAAGGGATTCTGGGTAACAGACCCTGGTGGGAGGCAGTCAAGTCACCCCATCCTGGATTCCCCTGGGTGTCTAGTTTTCAAAAATGTATAGGTTTGCTAGGTTTCCCAAGGTGCCCGCAGAGATAGGGTTCAAAAACTACAGCTAGTCTTTTTTCCAAAAAAGGGTCATTTTTCACTGCGAAATTGAGGTGTGACCAGGTTGCGTTTTGCGCTGTTTCCTGTCGCGGACACTAGGCCGATCCACACAAGTGAGGTACCATTTTTCTCAAAAGACTTTGGGGAACGCGGGGTGGGTGGAAATTTGTGGATCCACGCAGATTCTGGAACTTTCCATGACAGAAATGTGGGGAAAATGTGGTTTTTTTGACAATTTTTTAGGTTTGCAAGGGATTCTGGGTAACAGACCCTGGTGGGAGGCAGTCAAGTCACCCCATCCTGGATTCCCCTGGGTGTCTAGTTTTCAGAAATGTATAGGTTTGCTAGGTTTCCCAAGGTGCCCGCAGAGCTAGGGTTCAAAAACTACAGATAGTCATTTTTCCAAAAAAGGGTCATTTTTCACTGCGAAATTGAGGTGTGACCAGGTTCCTTTTTGCGCCGTTTCCTGTCGCGGGCACTAGGCCGACCCACACAAGTGTGGTACCATTTTTCTCGAAAGACTTTGGGGAATGCGGGGTGGGTGGAAATTTGTGGATCCACGCAGATTCCGGAACTTTCCACGACAGAAATGTGGGGAAAATGTGGTTTTTTTGCCAAATTTTTAGGTTTGCAAGGGATTCTGGGTAACAGACCCTGGTGGGAGGCAGTCAAGTCACCCCATCCTGGATTCCCCTGGGTGTCTACTTTTCAAAAATGTATAGGTTTGCTAGGTTTCCCAAGGTGCCCGCAGAGCTAGGGTTCAAAAACTACAGCTAGTCATTTTTCCAAAAAAGGGTCATTTTTCACTGCGAAATTGAGGTGTGACCAGGTTGCATTTTGCGTCGTTTCCTGTCGCGGGCACTAGGCCGACCCACACAAGTGAGGTACCGTTTTTCTCGTAAGACTTTGGGGAACGCGGGGTGGGTGGAAAATTGTGGATCCACGCAGATTCCGGAACTTTCCACAACAGAAATGTGTGGAAAATGTGTTTTTTTTGACAATGTTTTAGGTTTGCAAGGGATTCTGGGTAACAGACCCTGGTGGGAGGCAGTCAAGTCACCCCATCCTGGATTCCCCTGGGTGTCTACTTTTCAAAAATGTATAGGTTTGCTAGGTTTCCCAAGGTGCCCGCAGAGCTAGGGTTCAAAAACTACAGCTAGTCATTTTTCCAAAAAAGGGTCATTTTTCACTGCGAAATTGAGGTGTGACGAGGTTGCGTTTTGCGCTGTTTCCTGTCGCGGGCACTAGGCCGATCCACACAAGTGAGGTACCATTTTTCTCGAAAGACTTTGGGGAACGCGGGGTGGGTGGAAATTTGTGGATCCACGCAGATTCCGGAACTTTCCACGACAGAAATGTGGGGAAAATGTGGTTTTTTTTTACAATTTTTTAGGTTTGCAAGGGATTCTGGGTAACAGACCCTGGTGGGAGGCAGTCAAGTCACCCCATCCTGGATTCCCCTGGGTGTCTATTTTTCAGAAATGTATAGGTTTGCTAGGTTTCCCAAGGTGCCCGCAGAGCTAGGGTTCAAAAACTACAGCTAGTCATTTTTCCAAAAAAGGGTCATTTTTCACTGCGAAATTGAGGTGTGACCAGGTTGCTTTTTGCGCCGTTTCCTGTCGCGGGCACTAGGCAGACCCACACAAGTGAGGTACCATTTTTCTTGAAAGACTTTGGGGAACGCGGGGTGGGTGGAAATTTGTGGATCCACGCAGATTCCGGAACTTTCCACGACAGAAATGTGGGGAAAATGTGTTTTTTTTGCCAATTTTTTAGGTTTGCAAGGGATTCTGGGTAACAGACCCTGGTGGGAGGCAGTCAAGTCACCCCATCCTGGATTCCCCTGGGTGTCTACTTTTCAAAAATGTATAGGTTTGCTAGGTTTCCCAAGGTGCCCGCAGAGCTAGGGTTCAAAAACTACAGCTAGTCATTTTTCCAAAAAAGGGTCATTTTTCACTGCGAAATTGAGGTGTGACCAGGTTGCGTTTTGCGTCGTTTCCTGTCGAGGGCACTAGGCCGACCCACACAAGTGAGGTACCGTTTTTCTCGTAAGACTTTGGGAAACGCGGGGTGGGTGGAAAATTGTGGATCCACACAGCTTCCGGAACTTTCCACGACAGAAATGTGTGGAAAATGTGTTTTTTTTGACAATTTTTTAGGTTTGCAAGGGATTCTGGGTAACAGACCCTGGTGGGAGGCAGTCAAGTCACCCCATCCTGGATTCCCCTGGGTGTCTAGTTTTCAAAAATGTATAGGTTTGCTAGGTTTCCCAAGGTGCCCGCAGAGCTAGGGTTCAAAAACTACAGCTAGTCATTTTTCCAAAAAAGGGTCATTTTTCACTGCGAAATTGAGGTGTGACCAGGTTGCGTTTTGCGCCGTTTCCTGTCGCGGGCACTAGGCGGATCCACACAAGTGAGGTACCGTTTTTCTCGTAAGACTTTGGGGAACGCGGGGTGGGTGGAAATTTGTGGATCCACGCAGATTCCGGAACTTTCCACGACAGAAATGTGTGGAAAATGTGTTTTTTTTGACAATTTTTTAGGTTTGCAAGGGATTCTGGGTAACAGACCCTGGTGGGAGGCAGTCAAGTCACCCCATCCTGGATTCCCCTGGGTGTCTAGTTTTCAAAAATGTATAGGTTTGCTAGGTTTCCCAAGGTGCCCGCAGAGATAGGGTTCAAAAACTACAGCTAGTCTTTTTTCCAAAAAAGGGTCATTTTTCACTGCGAAATTGAGGTGTGACCAGGTTGCGTTTTGCGCCGTTTCCTGTCGCGGGCACTAGGCCGATCCACACAAGTGAGGTACCGTTTTTCTCGTAAGACGTTGGGGAACGCGGGGTGGGTGGAAATTTGTGGATCCACGCAGATTCCGGAACTTTCCATGACAGAAATGTGGGGAAAATGTGGTTTTTTTGCCAATTTTTTAGGTTTGCAAGGGATTCTGGGTAACAGACCCTGGTGGGAGGCAGTCAAGTCACCCCATCCTGGATTCCCCTGGGTGTCTAGTTTTCAAAAATGTATAGGTTTGCTAGGTTTCCCAAGGTGCCCGCAGAGCTAGGGTTCAAAAACTACAGCTAGTCATTTTTCCAAAAAAGGGTCATTTTTCACTGCGAAATTGAGGTGTGACCAGGTTGCGTTTTGCGCCGTTTCCTGTCGCGGGCACTAGGCCGATCCACACAAGTGAGGTACCATTTTTCTCGAAAGACTTTGGGGAATGCGGGGTGGGTGGAAATTTGTGGATCCACGCAGATTCCGGAACTTTCCACGACAGAAATGTGGGGAAAATGTGGTTTTTTTGCCAAATTTTTAGGTTTGCAAGGGATTCTGGGTAACAGACCCTGGTGGGAGGCAGTCAAGTCACCCCATCCTGGATTCCCCTGGGTGTCTACTTTTCAAAAATGTATAGGTTTGCTAGGTTTCCCAAGGTGCCCGCAGAGCTAGGGTTCAAAAACTACAGCTAGTCATTTTTCCAAAAAAGGGTCATTTTTCACTGCGAAATTGAGGTGTGACCAGGTTGCATTTTGCGTCGTTTCCTGTCGCGGGCACTAGGCCGACCCACACAAGTGAGGTACCGTTTTTCTCGTAAGACTTTGGGGAACGCGGGGTGGGTGGAAAATTGTGGATCCACGCAGATTCCGGAACTTTCCACAACAGAAATGTGTGGAAAATGTGTTTTTTTTGACAATGTTTTAGGTTTGCAAGGGATTCTGGGTAACAGACCCTGGTGGGAGGCAGTCAAGTCACCCCATCCTGGATTCCCCTGGGTGTCTACTTTTCAAAAATGTATAGGTTTGCTAGGTTTCCCAAGGTGCCCGCAGAGCTAGGGTTCAAAAACTACAGCTAGTCATTTTTCCAAAAAAGGGTCATTTTTCACTGCGAAATTGAGGTGTGACGAGGTTGCGTTTTGCGCTGTTTCCTGTCGCGGGCACTAGGCCGATCCACACAAGTGAGGTACCATTTTTCTCGAAAGACTTTGGGGAACGCGGGGTGGGTGGAAATTTGTGGATCCACGCAGATTCCGGAACTTTCCACGACAGAAATGTGGGGAAAATGTGGTTTTTTTTTACAATTTTTTAGGTTTGCAAGGGATTCTGGGTAACAGACCCTGGTGGGAGGCAGTCAAGTCACCCCATCCTGGATTCCCCTGGGTGTCTATTTTTCAGAAATGTATAGGTTTGCTAGGTTTCCCAAGGTGCCCGCAGAGCTAGGGTTCAAAAACTACAGCTAGTCATTTTTCCAAAAAAGGGTCATTTTTCACTGCGAAATTGAGGTGTGACCAGGTTGCTTTTTGCGCCGTTTCCTGTCGCGGGCACTAGGCAGACCCACACAAGTGAGGTACCATTTTTCTTGAAAGACTTTGGGGAACGCGGGGTGGGTGGAAATTTGTGGATCCACGCAGATTCCGGAACTTTCCACGACAGAAATGTGGGGAAAATGTGTTTTTTTTGCCAATTTTTTAGGTTTGCAAGGGATTCTGGGTAACAGACCCTGGTGGGAGGCAGTCAAGTCACCCCATCCTGGATTCCCCTGGGTGTCTACTTTTCAAAAATGTATAGGTTTGCTAGGTTTCCCAAGGTGCCCGCAGAGCTAGGGTTCAAAAACTACAGCTAGTCATTTTTCCAAAAAAGGGTCATTTTTCACTGCGAAATTGAGGTGTGACCAGGTTGCGTTTTGCGTCGTTTCCTGTCGAGGGCACTAGGCCGACCCACACAAGTGAGGTACCGTTTTTCTCGTAAGACTTTGGGAAACGCGGGGTGGGTGGAAAATTGTGGATCCACACAGCTTCCGGAACTTTCCACGACAGAAATGTGTGGAAAATGTGTTTTTTTTGACAATTTTTTAGGTTTGCAAGGGATTCTGGGTAACAGACCCTGGTGGGAGGCAGTCAAGTCACCCCATCCTGGATTCCCCTGGGTGTCTAGTTTTCAAAAATGTATAGGTTTGCTAGGTTTCCCAAGGTGCCCGCAGAGCTAGGGTTCAAAAACTACAGCTAGTCATTTTTCCAAAAAAGGGTCATTTTTCACTGCGAAATTGAGGTGTGACCAGGTTGCGTTTTGCGCCGTTTCCTGTCGCGGGCACTAGGCGGATCCACACAAGTGAGGTACCGTTTTTCTCGTAAGACTTTGGGGAACGCGGGGTGGGTGGAAATTTGTGGATCCACGCAGATTCCGGAACTTTCCACGACAGAAATGTGTGGAAAATGTGTTTTTTTTGACAATTTTTTAGGTTTGCAAGGGATTCTGGGTAACAGACCCTGGTGGGAGGCAGTCAAGTCACCCCATCCTGGATTCCCCTGGGTGTCTAGTTTTCAAAAATGTATAGGTTTGCTAGGTTTCCCAAGGTGCCCGCAGAGATAGGGTTCAAAAACTACAGCTAGTCTTTTTTCCAAAAAAGGGTCATTTTTCACTGCGAAATTGAGGTGTGACCAGGTTGCGTTTTGCGCCGTTTCCTGTCGCGGGCACTAGGCCGATCCACACAAGTGAGGTACCGTTTTTCTCGTAAGACGTTGGGGAACGCGGGGTGGGTGGAAATTTGTGGATCCACGCAGATTCCGGAACTTTCCATGACAGAAATGTGGGGAAAATGTGGTTTTTTTGCCAATTTTTTAGGTTTGCAAGGGATTCTGGGTAACAGACCCTGGTGGGAGGCAGTCAAGTCACCCCATCCTGGATTCCCCTGGGTGTCTAGTTTTCAAAAATGTATAGGTTTGCTAGGTTTCCCAAGGTGCCCGCAGAGCTAGGGTTCAAAAACTACAGCTAGTCATTTTTCCAAAAAAGGGTCATTTTTCACTGCGAAATTGAGGTGTGACCAGGTTGCGTTTTGCGCCGTTTCCTGTCGCGGGCACTAGGCCGATCCACACAAGTGAGGTACCGTTTTTCTCGTAAGACATTGAGGAACGCGGGGTGGGTGGAAATTTGTGGTTCCACGCAGATTTCGGAACTTTCCACGACAGAAATGTGTGGAAAATTTGTTTTTTTTGACAATTTTTTAGGTTTGCAAGGGATTCTGGGTAACAGACCCTGGTGGGAGGCAGTCAAGTCACCCCATCCTGGATTCCCCTCGTTGTCTAGTTTTCAAAAATGTATAGGTTTGCTAGGTTTCCTAAGGTGCCCGCAGAGCTAGGGTTCAAAAACTAGAGCTAGGCACTTTGCAAAAAAAGGGTAATGTTGCATTGTGAAAATGTGGTGTGACCACGTTGCGTTTTGCGCCGTTTCCTGTCGTGGGCACTATGCCTACCCACACAAGTGAGGTACCATTTTTATCGGGAGACTTAGGGTAGTTCAGATTTGTAAAGGAACTGTTATTATCTATTGACTTTCCATGCATTTCTGCTTTCCAAATGAAAGATATTGTGTAAAAAAGAAGTCATTCTAAAAAATGACTGATAATTCTCATGCTAGTATGAGTGTTCCCAATTTCAGAAATGTGCAAATATCTACTGTTTCTAAACTCTATATTTTGTTCCCATTTCAGAAATACATAGGTGTCTTTCATACCAATTTTTCCATGTACACTTTTTTACAGAATAATTACTATATACCCGGTACATAATAAAAAACCATTGCAAGTTACTACTCAGTTTTTGGCTCTGGGTTCGTCGGGTTCTTGGTGAACCTACAAGTCCTATATATCCCCACAACCAGTAATGTCCAGCGGATGCAACGGTATATTGCTTTCAAAGAGCTGTCATAATTAGAAGAAGTTACAGTTGACACAAAAGGCTGTTTTTTTCAACTAAATTTCAATTTATCCTACATTTAACTGTTTGTTTCTATAAAAAAACCTTGATGGATCTACACAAATGACCCCTTGCTGAATTCAGAATGTTGTCTTCTTTTCGAAAATGTATAGCTTTCCAGGATCCACTATTGCTTTTGTACCCATTTCAGCCACTAACTGGAAGGAGGTCAAAAGCACAAAAAATTGCAAAAATAGGCTATGTCCCAGAAAAATGCCAAAACTGTGTAAAAAATGTTGGGTTTCTGTCAAAAGTCAAGTATCCCCGAAAAGCTGGGAAAATGGTGATTTCAACCCCACAAACCCTTTTTTGATAACATTTGCAGGGAAAAACCCAGATGCTTTCATTTGCAGCCCGTTTTTCCAATTTTTCCAAAAAAACCCAAAATTTTGTTGTATTTTGGCTCTTTTCTGTGACCCCTCCAGGGGAATCCACAAACCCTGAGTACCTTTAGAATCCCCATGATGTTGGAAGAAAAGGACGCAAATTTGGCGTGGCTACCTAATGCGGTCAAAAAGTTACAGGGGTCTAAGCGCGCACTACCCCAAATAGCCAAAAAAAGGCCTGGCACAGGAGGGGGAAAAGGCCTGGCAGCGAAGGGGTTAATTTGACCCGCCGTATCAAAACATAATTTTGCAAAGCCAGTAGGCGTGGCTTTAATATGCTAATACATGCAAACGCATGCATGCATTAAAGCACGTTTGTTCATGCCTGTGTTTTATGTGTTAGGCCAATTAAAGATGCACTTAGTGGTACAGCGAACGCCTATTTAAGTAATTGAAATCACTTTATGAAAATGAGGGCGACTCTAGGAAGGAAATGGCAGATCTGTGCACTAGCATTTTACACTGGTGGTAGGGGATTAACTCGAGCCTTGGTGACAGCATACTGACTGAGCACTAAAGAGAGGGTGTGGGAGTGATGAGAGAAACGGAAGAAAGGTATGAGGAAGATTGCAACACTGTGGGCACGTGCACTTTTATACAAGGAAAATGTTGCTAAATAAAAAGCTGTTTTGAGAGTGCACAGTAGATGGGAGGCCCCAAAGGTTGGCCAAGGAGTATCTGGCTATGACAGGAACATTACAAAGAGCAGAGGAAGAGTACTGCTGACAGCTGATCTGGCAAATATGCTGTGAGAAGTTGGCCTGGCATATGCAGGTCACTAGTTATAGTGGCCACCTTGCACCAGTCCAATTCGACTCTTATGGTAGATAGGTTTAAGACAACCTTTTAAAGAAAGCTATCCTAGTGGTAGCTGTGGAGAGCAGCCTTCAGGCTAAGTCTCAGAGGAATGTAAAGCAGCTTGTTTTACCTTATAATCTCTTGAATTACCAAATGAAAGGACACCACACAGGTATATATATCAAATATATATGTATTTATTTCTAGACACACTCTACTAATCTCTTTATGAGATTAGAAGCCAGATACACATTCAAATGTCAACGTTTCACAATAAATTAAGCACAACTATGGCTGGAGCCCTAGGGGCGTACTAGACCATATACTAAAAAAATAGTATAAGAATGTCGACTTGCAAAATGACAAGGCCTAGGGCCTGGGGAATCGCTGGGGCTTCACTACTGCAGTATTAGCAGGTAAGTAACAAGCCCACGGGAGATGCGTGCAGTGTGTGAACACAGCCGCGGGTTCCCTATTGTTTATAATGGTGCAAGTTGCGGTTTGATTTTTACAGTTCTAGGGTACTTCTAGGAAGTCTTCAAGCAAGCCACTTACAAGGTAAGTACTTCGAGGGCCAAGACACACTAGGGCACCGGAGTGCACGAGTTACCTCACCCAGGGAAGCCGGGTGCATAGGTGTATTTTGGTGTCGGGTCGCGTCGCTGTTTTCTATGGAGACCAAAGAAGACTTGCTGCTTGCGTCGACTGAAGAAGTGTCCGGTGGATTCCAAGGGTGGATTTGAGATGCTGAAGACCTGAAAATTGAAGGGACAGTGTTCAAGGTCACTTGCCAGTGCCCGGTGGCCAGGAAGATGGATGACCACAGATGTCGGGTGATTTCAGGTCGTCAATGGTGTTTTGACTCTTCGCTCACGAGGTCCAGGAGGGATTGACAATGACCAGCAGCTGGATTCGGAGTGTTCCATAACGTCTGCAGCTGATGGCGGTATTGGCAACCGGATTGGAGCCAACAAGCCTTGGCAACTGCAAGTCTTGTTTAGACTGAAGAAAGTCGATGGTGCAGACCAGCAAGATCTGATTAACTCACCCAGCAAGGGTAAGTGAGGGCAGGCCTGGAGCAACTAGAGGAGCCCTTTTAGTTGATGAGAAAGTCTTCGGGAGATCCACAAGCCAACGGGCAAGTGATCACAAAGATGCCTCTTCAGGAAATGCTTCACAGGAGCCCATGGTCACTCGGGATGGGGTAGGCCTCTTATTTTCACTGCAAAACCTGCTGGAGGCTTGGGCCACAAATGGTCCAATGCACAAGTCCGTAGGATGTCATGAAGAGTTTGCACTCGACAATAGTGCACGGTCCCTGGGTATTGCTGTTCCTCGTCACTCGTGGGATCCACTCGCCACAGCTTCGCTGGGGACTCACAATGGCTGTCGAGAAGTCAGGAAATCTACTTCCAGGGCAGCAGGGCCTTCGAACTCCGGCGGGAGCGGGAAAGTTTGCAACCGTTGTTTAAGGTTTTTGGTGCCTGCCAAGCAGGGGAGTCACTCCTTGACTCCAAGGGAGATTCTTCTGTCTTCCAAAGGTAGTGGAACGTCGAAGGGCAGGATTCTTATTTGTAGAGCGTCGTCCAGAGTTATCTGATTTGCAATGGCAAAGCTTGCTATCTTATAGTGAAGATAGGGGAGGGACTAGCTCTATGACCACTCCTCTAGGAGGGTCAGGGGAGGGAGTGGTTACACTCACTTTCCTTTGTCCAGTTTTGTGCCAGATCAGGGACAGGTAGCCCCTGAACCGGTTTGAGCTGGCATATGCAAAGAGGAGCCTACTGCTCCCCCAGTGCAGGACTTCAAAGCACTCTAGGAGTGCACCCACCCAGCCCCAATACACTAAATCCTGTCTGGGAGGTGGTGACACCTCCCTGTGACATGATGCCTTTTGTTGGGCTTCCTCCACTGCGAGTTTCAGTCAGCAGCAGGAGGGCAGCCCAGTGTCTGTGCTGGTGGCATCCATTTTGTGATGCCAGGGCTCTATAGGATTTCTATCGTTTTACATGTCGTCCCCTCTAGAAGGGTGGGATCATGCTCACACATCATGGACTGATGTGGGGGTATGATTCCAAGTTGTTTGACACCAAACACGACATGTTTTGATGCAGTCATTCCAAAGTTAGCATTTGAATGCACTTAAGAGTATATGGTTTAACCGCATCCACAAACAGCCATAGAGAATAAGCTCTGGTAGCTGCAGAGGGGCCCTGCTCACGCAGAGGCACCCCCTCACATTGTAAACCACATACCCTGCCCTCAGGATTGATAGGGCCTGCCATAGGGGTGGCTGATAGGTTTATATGTGTGTGTATAGTGAGATATAGGAACCTATATCTCAGTGAGGAGTGCTAACACTACCTCACACAGGCTGCTGTAGCAGGCCTGTGGTGTCAGATTGAGGATGCTTCCCAGGGGTGGCATAATACATGCTGCAGCCCATGGTAGGCCTGTGAAGTGCCTATGCCCTAGGTACCTAATGTACCATATACCAGGGGCTCATAAAGTACCACAGTATCCAATCACTAGTGCATCTAATATGCACACCAAGTCGTTTAAGGGAGTAAGCCGATAGGCTGGGGGCCTGGATAGCAAGATCCCAGGCAGACTAGTCAAAAACCATTCAACACCAGGAAAAAAGTGGGGGCAACCATATAGTCAGATTCCACCTCCCTACATATGCCCTGCGCTGTACTGAGGATGCTGTGAAATTTACCACGGGCCGTGCTGGTCACACTTGTCAGGGGACCATGTGGTATAGCCTACAGCTGCAGCACTGCACACCACGGGCATTGTCACATCATGAACAGTTAGGCACGGTACTGAGGATGTGAGTGCTCTTCAAAGGTGAAGAAATGGCTTTAAATCCCAGGCAGGGGACAGAACCTTGCTCAGCTCAGATAGGATGACGTCACCAGACAGTCTTTTACTGAGAGGTCTAGATGGCAATTACGTTCACCAGACGCCTCACTAGAAGCCTGGAACACTGACAATGAGCATTTCTGCGGAGGGTGCCCTGTTGATCAGCCTCTCACAAAAGCCGGGGTACTTGCAGCAGAACCTCATGCTGGACTATCCAAGCTGCGGCTGCAGTCAGGGCTCCTGCAGCGCCTTGTCTTGTTAGAGCGGATGTGTTACAAGGTGAGTCCTGATCCAGCGTGTTACCAGCTAGAGATACTCACAAACCACATACTCACCTGGGCCGATTAAACACGCATACACATGAGCCAGTAAAGTATCACCGGGGTCAATTTGTTGTACTAATACCTGTAAGATGAATTTACCTTATCATTTCTTGCCAAACCTTTCCGACCAAATGTACTTTCCTCTGGTCAATGGACCTTTTAGTTAACTATTGTAGGTAAAAATTGACATAGGATAAAATCTCTTTAACCCCTTCGATGCTCATGACGGAACGGTTCCGTCATGAGCATCGGTTGAGCTGTGCTCATGACGGAACCGTTCCGTCATGACCACGCCCGCGCTAGAACCCTTCAGCACCGCGGGGGAATCCGCGCAGCGCTGAAGGGGTTAAATAACCAGAGACTCAGGAGAGTTAAAATGTTTATCTAGTTAAATTCATGTGAGCCAAGAACCCAAATACAATTCGTACACCGTTTTCTCCAAGGAAGGGAATCAAAATTTAAGTCTGAAAAAATCGTTAAACAGAGTTATTACGAGGACAGTACCTGAATAGGGAGAAATAGAGAGAGCAATACAATGACATACTACACAGATTTATAGTTACCTAGGATGGTGTGGAAATCAACGCCTTGGCCAAGGAGCTGGAAAGGGTCCCCTGGGACAGATCAGGTGACAAAGGTTCAGGACAGGATTCAGGGACAGGATATATGACCTATTCTAGATACGACGCCTGTGTCGCACCCCTCTCTGACACTATCTTCCTCCTCAATTCTTCGGCGATCTTCTTCTATTATGTGCCTCCTCGATTCTTCGGCGATCTTCTTCTATTAATTGGCTCAGATTCTAAGTCTGGAAAATTGATTCTTCTTCAGCATTTATTCAGTTCTCGGACAGCATCCCAGTCTCTCAGCATCTCGGCAGTACGAGCATAACTAACTAACTAAACTACCTCAACTATACTTTTTTAATGGCATGTACCACCCATAAATGTTTCAAATTTATGAAACTCCTAATTCTGATTGGGCAGGAAAGGGGGGATGATCATCACACCATGCTAAGTTTTAATAATTTTCTTTAGTCTATTGTTGAGCGTTCCTGCCCCTTAAATTTATTTTGCCAAGCTTTATTTCCCACCCACATTTCACATTTTTATCAATAAAAAGTATACATTTAATAATTTTCTCATTCATCATTCAGGATGTCAACTGCTTTCCCAGGACATGTTGCGATCGTGGCCTTGGCTGAGGTTCGAGAACATCATCATGGTTCCTGGCAGGTTACGAGTGGGCATGCGTTGGGTATCACATGGTATATAGACTTTAGTATTGCACTGTGCCCCCAATACAAACTAAATAGAGTCAAAGAAACATGTTAGACATCAAAATAAAATGATTTCACTGTATACGACCTATCTCTACTCTAATCCCATTTACTTATAAAAAATATTTAGCATTACCATTTTAAGAAAGTTGCATGGTTTAGTTTCAGCAAAAGCATGCACTTTAACATGTGAGTTTCAAGCGGCCATCTTAGAAGCGATTGCGCAGCTGCAAAGATTTCCCTCCAAGCAAAGACTCGTCATTACTACGTAGATGTTGTTGACGCATGCACAGTACAGAATTCTGCTTTAGCAGCCATTTTAAGTCACACTCGGGTTACTTGTTAATACGACACGTATGCAAGCTTCCCCTAAGCTTAAATGTATGAACTGTAATGTATGTTACTATTTACAAACATAATTATTACGGTATTACAAGTTATTTGATAGGATTGCATCCGAGCAAGTCTCTTTTTATATGAGTCCTTGCTCCATCAATCCTCTCTCTGATGGCATTTCATGCCATCACCAATTTCCCACCACCAAATCAGATGCCAACTTTAACACATCTCAATTCCTTCTTCAACCTTTTCATTTCCTTCTTTCTCGTTACTGTATTGTAAACACCTCATCTTTTTATATAGATCTCCTGTCATTTCTTCTAATTGTATCTCATCATACTTTCTTTTCTTCCCCTTTTCGGTCACTTCATATCTCTTTCTTTTCTTACAACATTTGAACCATATCATTATTGCTAAAACTAACAGTGTTATTCCAAATATTGGCAATATTATTTGGCCTATAATGCTCTTACCTATGTTAGAAAACCAGCTCCCTATGGTAGTGACACTATTTTTTAATTTTTTCCATACACTATCAACTTCCAGTGGTTTCAAATCTTCTTCCAATTTTGAAATATTTTTAATATATGCTCCAATTTCAACACTTTAGTCCGGAATGTAAGTGCAAAAATGTTGCGCTTTCAGCATTTTACAGACTCCGCCCTCTTTTGCAAATAATATATCAAGAGCAAGTCGATTTTGCAAAACCATAGATCTAATTGCAATCATTTCTGTGCTGATCATCAAAAATCCTCAAGCAGTGTCAGTTGATAGCCGATCAACTACTGTAGATAGCTGACAAATATTTTGTGAATTCAGAATTACTCCCACTGAAGGTATCAATGCACTAAATATATCACCTACTATTTCTGAAAAACTAACTCTCTTAGTACGTGTTAGTTCCTTTGCGTCTCCATTGCTTCCAGTGATTCTTTTCACATGGTACACCTTTGGGAATACTTTTCCAAAATAGCAACTCCCGTATCAAGGGCAGGCAGGCAGCCTGAAATAGGCTTTATTGCCACACACGTAATAAACTCCAGGAAATACTGGATCTGTTCCACCTTTTAGTCCCCATCCCCCAATAACTAAGAAATTATGTTCAAATTCACTAGAACCAATAAATGCATTGTTATATTCAGTCTTTAATCTATGGAGGCAGATCTTCCCTTTCTTTTCAAAGTCCAAGGACATAGCAGCAGGAGTTTTGCCAGTTGTATAAAGTTCTTCTTTCTCAGCCCATTGAGGTATTTGAGGTTTCGGTTCAGAAGCCCTTCTTTGGAAGTCCCGTCTCCTTTGCTCAACTAAATTCAAAAATACATTTTCTTCTTCATGTAATTTACATGTTAAATTGTGCTTGTGTGCTTCAGCTATAGCTATTGTTTTCATAGTTAGAAAATATTCTCTCATAAACTGTGCATCTTAAGTACTAAGAACTGGGTTCATGCTCTTTCGCATAGGAGCCTCAGAAAAAATCACATCTACATTAGAATAGTATTATTGTAACTTTCCTGTTCTATAAAACAAACTTGCCAAAATACTACAAGAAATACCATAGGTTAATGGAATATGGTGATATGGTACACCTTCTGCTACTTCATACACACATAACAACCACTAACTTCCATAGTGTCCACATATTGCACTAATAACTTTGTAAATGCATTTAAAGCAGCGTCATTATTTGTCACAGTTTGGTGTATATCTAACTCATCTGGTGCTCCTAAATCTACTTTGTCTCTTTTAATCTTAGGCTCATCTGGTGCTTCTAATGCTCTTCTTTAATGTTAGCTACCCTTTCATGCATGTTTGTGTTAGTTTTTTCGTTTGTAACCATCAAATAAGGGATGGCTACTGTTAGTACTAACCAAATTATAAGTACAAAAAATATACTACATATGCATATTCTACAGCATCTTTTTACATAATTTTGTTTTGGTTTTCCAGCAGCCGTATCATCGGCCATTTTGGGCTAAGAAGATTTCTCTTCTTTATTTCGAATTATTATGAGATATAAATTCTTGGGGAATTTGTAGGTTGGTCTCACTTCTTCGACAATCTGTTCTGCATTTATTTCTTCATCACTTTCTTCATTTAACTCTAGATTCTAAAATTCTTCAAGAGTTACATATGTCCATTCAGGACCCTTGAACTTATTGTTCAATACTTTTAATCTTTGACTTCTTTGTTTGGGCTTATCAGTAGATGTCCCAGACGGACTAGAAATTTTGTTTACCTGTTCAGGTTCTTCATTTATTGTTTTGAAATGATACTTTAACCTTTTAACACCACCTGGCCAGTTATCACCCCTTCTGACCCTTTTGGCTTGCATCGCACTGTCACTGTGTGCGAGTGTTGTTTTATTTTCATTAGGTTGTGGCACTATCTGGTTATTTTCGTTTTCAGAATCTCTCTCTGTCTGTCCTTGTCCAGGGCTTATTTCTCTAACGTCATTTTCTGCCTGGATGCGTTTGTCCCTGGCTTGACCCTGTTCAGGTTTTATTTTGATTTTCTTCTTCTTCTACCTGAACTTGTTCTTCTTTTCCTAACTGGTCCTGCTCAGCTCTTACTGCACTTTGGTTTTCTGCAGCCTGAACGTGTTCTTCTAGGCCTATCTGTCCCTCCTCAGACTCATGAATGGCTTCATCCACCTCTGTCTGAGTAGATTGTTCTCTCCTTGTCTGATCCTGCTCAGGTTCTCCAACAGTTGTATTTTCACTTTCCTGAGCTTGTTCTTCTATACCTATCTGGTCCTCACTATTCTCCTGTCTCTCTAACCAGGTTTGGCTTCTTGTTCTCACATCTACTTCAGGTATGTTAACCATGGGCATCCAGTCATCCTGACTTATGCTCGGTTGTTCTTGGTCAGCTACTTCAGGGTCTGATACTCAAGATCCTTCAGCTGCACAACCTTCTGCAGCCTCAACTGCTTGAGTCAGTTGGGGTCCTTCCTCGGCAGGTGCTGGTACGCTCTTAGTATGGCTTGCATGAATCCAATTAAGCAAGCCTGCACATTTCACTGCTTTTGTTGTAACTAATATAACCTGATGTGATTTTTCCCACCTGGGTGCTAAGCACGACTCTCAAGGGTGATTCTTCACCAACACCCAGTCACCGGGATTCAGATCATGTGCTTGATCCGGCTGCCTGGCAACTGCGTCCTCTCCAACCTGGTGAGAGATAGAACGCACTAAGTCAGCCAGTTCTTTGCAATAGTCCAATACCAAATCATCAGATATATTCAAAAGTTTGTGTCCTGGTAGGCATGCTTGCCTCATTGCTCTTCCCCTGAGTATTTTATGGGGACTCAATCCTGTATTCTTGTCAGGAATGCTTCTGAGTTCCATCAGAACAAGAGGTAAAGCATCAGGCCACTCCAGTGGGGTGGATGCACACCCCTTTGCCAGTCTTTTATTTATAGTGCCATTCATTTGTTCTACCATTCCAGAACCCTCTGGGCAATATGCACAGTGCAGTTTTTGTTCCAATTTTAAATGCTTCACAGATTAGTCTAGTTATTTCATTCTAAAAATAAGACCCTCTATCTGATTCCAAAGTTACTGGAAAACCGAACCGTGGAATCAGTTCTCTCAACAATAGTTTGGCAGCTGTTATACTATCATTTCTTCTAGTAGGGTATGCCCCCACCCACCGTGAGAATAAACAAACTATGAAAAGTATGTACTTTAAAACTCTACAAGGTGGTAATTGTATGAAATCTAATTGTAGCCTCATAAATGGACCTTCTGCTTTTCCAATTCTTCCCATACAGACCACTGTTTTTTGCCTGGATTCATTTGTTGACAGGTTAAGCACCTCTGGCATAGACTCTCTGCTACATTCCTGAACTTTGGATTAAACCAATCCTGCCTAAAGAGTCTGATCATTGCATCCCTGCCTATATGTGTGTCTCCATGATACATCCTAGCCATTTGTGAAAGCATACAGTCTGGCATTAATGGGCTGCCATCTAGGTAATCCCACACATCATCTTCTGACCACTTTTGGCACCCTACTTTTTTCCATTCTTCTCTTTCTTTCACTTCTACCTCATCTTGTAGTTGTCTTACTTCTTCCCATGTTTCCAATCCTGAGAGTTGCATAAGTTGGCAGCTAATTCCACATTCCGATTTTCTTGTTTACCGCCAATTTATTTCTGGCACAGTATTGGGCAACCTGGTCAGCATACCTATTACCGGCTGTCACATAGTCATCTCCTGACTGATGTGCGGCACACTTGACCACAGCCACTTCTTTTGGCAATTGTATTGCTTCAAGCAGTTCTTTCAAGAATGTTCCATTTTTAATTGGGGATCCTGAAGAAGTCAAGAAATCCCTCTGCATCCAAAGCTGGCCAAAATCATGCACAACCCAGTAACCCCACTGGCTATCAGTAAAAATGGTTACTTTCCAATTTTTCCCAATTTTGCAAGCTTTAATCAAAGCTATCAATTTGGCTACTTGTGCAGATTTGACTCCTGGTAAATAAGATGCTTTGACTATTCCAGGCAATGTGCACACAGAGTAAGCAGCACTTAGTCCACCCTCCTCATGGCGCATACACGAGCCATCTACAAATAGCTCATGCTCAGCATTCTTCAAAGGCTCTTCCTGTATGTCTCGACGGGGTTTGGTGCACAGTTCAGTCACATCCAAACAGTCATGCTCAACTTCATCTCTCACCTCTTCTCCATATACATCTGGTAATATGGTGGCAGGATTTAGTACGGTACACCTGACTATTGTCACGTTTTCAGCACCCAATATGATTCTTTCATACTTAATCATCCCACTAGGAGTAAGATACTGAGTTTGGGTTCTTGTTAAAAGAATTTCAACTGAATGTGGAACATGCAACTTCACAGGATGTCCTATCACAATTGATTCGCTTTGTTCCAGATTCATACAGGTTGCAGCTACTGCTTTTAAATAACCAGGTAAAGCTGAGGTTACAGGGTACAAAGTGGCAGAGAAGTACTCCGCTGGACATCGCATCAGACCATGTCCCTGTGTTAAAACTGAGAATGCACAACTATTTCTTTCACAACAAAACAGTGCGAATTCTTTTGAGTAATCTGTCAAACCTAAAGCAAGGGCTTCACACAAACATTTCTGTAATTTCACAAATGCTTCCATACTTTCATCATCCCATTCTATAGGATCCTTTGCTCGTTTCTTGGTCATTTGTATTAGGGGTTTGGCTTGTAGAGAAAACCCTACAATCCACTGCCTACAGTATCCCACAACCCCAAGGAACATTCTTATTTCTCTCTGGGTTTGCGGTAATTTCATTTCAATTTCAAAAGTCTTATTATTTCTATTCTTTCAGGGGTAACTTTCCTTACTCCGCGTTCTATTTGGTGTCCTAGATATTTGACTCCGGGTTTGCAAAACTGCAATTTTTCAGGGGACACTTTATGTCCACCATCAGCCAAATGATTTAAAAAGGCAATTGAATCAGTAACACAGTCATCTCTTGTCTTAGACGCAACTAACAAGTCGTCAAAATACTGTACCAGTAGTGATCTCCTGGGTAGCACTAAGGTTTCTAAGCACATTTTCAATATTTGATTTAAAATCGAAGGACTCTCAGTATACCCTTGAGGAACGCAATTCCAAACTAAAAATGGTCCTCAAACTTAAATGAAAAGAGATACTGGCTGAATGGGTGTAATGGAATGGAGAAAAAGGCATGGAATAGATCAATTACAGTAAACTATCCTGCCTTCCATGGTATCTGGTACAGAATGACTGCTGGGTTGGGCATTACAGGGCAACAAGGTACAAGAATCTTGTTCATCTTTCTCAAATCTTGAACTATTCTATATTTCCCGCTGGGTTTCTTAATGCCAATTATAGGTAAATTACAGGGACTGCTCATTATTTCTTTTAGAATACCTTGTTCAATCATTCGATCAATTTCTGCTGCAACACCAGCTTAAACTTTTGGGTTCATTTTGTATTGTCGAGTGTTTGGATAGACTGCACCTTCCTTCACAGTTACCTTCACTAGATCTACATTTGCCATTAACCCTACTTCCTTTCCTGTAAAATCCCACGCATCAGGATTTACTGTCGTTTTGACCTCATCTGGTAATTCGCCTTTTGTCATCAAGGAATACATCTCGTCTACCTCTGTGCCTTGTTTAGCTAACATGATTTTGTATACTCCGTCTTTATCTGGGGTTTGAATTGCAACACCGTCCGGCGTGCAAAATATTGTGCAGTTAATTTTGCACAGTAGATCTCTTCGTAATAAATTTACGGGACTGGAGTCACACACCACAAATGTGTGCATTTCCCTGAATTTGCCAATGCGTACCTCCATTGGTTCTGTAATAGGGGTTCTAATCTGTTTATTTGCAACGCCCACTACTTGGATCGCATCTCCCGAGAGGGGTAGGTTTGGGATGTCTGCTGTTCTCACAGTAGAACGTGTAGCACCAGTTTCCAACAAAAAGGTAGTATCTTTTCCTTCTTCTTTACCATCAATATATGGACCTGAATGATCTACCAGTAGGGATGCGCCAAGTACGCACTCCTTTTCCTCCCCCCTCAGGCACCGTCATTGGTCGCTGTCATCAAAATAAGTGTCCTGTAAAAGAAATTGTGATGTTAGAGAATTTTTCTTACCACTTCCTCCTTGAAATTCGGTTTCCGCACTGTACTTGGCCTGGTTCACAAAATTTGGAATAGGGGCAGGTGGCAACTGACTCTGTAGATTTACAACCTGCTGCGGTTGACTCATTATCATCTCATTCTGATTTGGGCCATTACTATTCTGAATATTTTTACACTCGTTTTTCCAATGCCCCAATTTTCCGCACCCATGACAGGGAAACTTTTTCTTTGCCTCCTCTCTACTCATTCGTCCTTTTTGTTTTCCCCCGTTATTTTCACTTTGGCCTTGCCCCTTCCCTTGATTTCCTGTCTGACTGTTTAATTGGAGTTCCTGCTTGTCTGCTAATTTTACTTGGGCCCACATCACCTTTTCATTTAACTTCTTTTGTCTATTGTCAATTTCATCTCCGCAATACTTTGCGTTTTAAGAATGTCATCTATTGGTCTCGCTTGCCAAGACAACATGTGTTAACGAATCATGTCTTCAATTTCTGATTTTAATCCTGTCACAAATCGATACACAAAATGTCCCATATCTTTATCTCCAATGTTCTCAAATCCACTATACTATTTAAATACCTGCAGTAGGCATTCATAATAAGTATGTACAGACTCATTTATATCCTGGGTCGTTCTGTCTATCTTTACCCAATCTGTTTCTTTTGGAGGAATTTTTCCTTTCAAGAAAGTGATCACCTGGTGATATTTCTTCATTACCTCTTCTGAAAGGGCTCTTGTTTTCTCATCTCTCGGGTATTCATCACTACGCCAATCAACAGTAATTTTACATTCTGTGCATAAATCAGCAGGTACAACTATATTAAATAAGCCATCAAAATCTTTTAACAATACTTTAGAAACCTTCACAAATCTTTCAACTTGCCGATACCATTCAACTGGCTTTTCTCTTCGGGAAATCATTTGTAAACGACAAAATATCTTGTCTGGTCCATGGAACATGTACATATCCTCCTACCGGTACCTCTCTCATTGGACATAATCTTTCTAGCTTTCCTGTTTGTTTCAACAAAAATTAATAAGTTGTTCGATTGGCATGTGCTTCTTCCTTTTTTCTCATCCATCTAGTTTTCCATTTGTCTAGCTCACCCCATTTTTGTAAAATGGTCATTAATTCTTTAACCTGTAATTTTCTTCCGGACACATTCATATTTTCCAAGTCCTTATCACTGAATTCTGCTCTGTATGGTTTCTGTAATACCTTGGATTTCCCTATTTCAACTCCCATTTCAGAGGCTAGGTCTGTTAATTTTTCATAGAATATCTTTGTATTTCTAGTGATACTTCTACAAATGAACAGCAATTCTTCTTCAGTGTAGGTATTTAATCCATCTAACCCTACATTTCCAGCTATAATTTCTTCTAATTCTACTCTCAATTTATAAATATCTAAACTTTTCAGTGGCTGTTTTGGCTTGTCTATTCCCTGTGCCCACCTTTCTATTTCTTCTGGTGATACCATTCTGGCACTCTTGACTCATGTTGAAGTCTCTATTTGTACTTCCTTATAACAACTAGGTGTAACTCTTCTCTCAGGGTTTCATTTATCTGTCCTCTTATCGGTAAATCCATTAATGATATCACCGAATCACATTCACTGCCTTGATCATCAATTATCATATTCTCTTTTCTGGTTTCAATTGTAGATGTGAACATGACTGGTGGTTTGTGACAGATTGCTTTATCTCCATATAATGGAGCCACCGGACCTACAGTCACAGGTATAGTTAGTGCTTCAGGGTGGGTACTCAATAGGGTAATTTTCTGTATTAATTCTTCTCTATTCTTATTTATTGCCTCTCTTTCCTTTTCCTGAAGTACCCTTCCATTCATTGAGTCATGTATAACTTGTGGAACCAAAGGTGTTCCCAAAACCAGGGCACTAGGAGTAGTTCTACTGGGTCCTTCTTGGTATGGCGGAGGGTTTTTCATTAAAATGTCCTCCATAAAATCATCTTCTGATTGTCCACTAACTGTCAACGTTAAATGTTTGGTTTTCTCTGTGCACTTGCCTCCTGACTGTTCCTCAGCCATTACAGGATATAATCCTTCAGTCACCATTGCTTGTCTCCATTGTTTCATCTGATTATCTCGTGATTCGCGTGGTAGTCTAGGCTTAAACCCTCTAAAGCTTCTGCTACTTCTGGATCTATCACGCTCAAATGCTTCAGTCTCCCATTCTTCAAAAGCTTCATATTGTGTCAATCTTGGTCTGGGCTCTAATTCATTCATTCTTAGTCTCAGATTATGTAGAATTCTCCCATTAAACGTACGATGTTCTGGGAAAGCTAGCACTCCATCATTTTTTGTATATTCTATTCAATTTTCCAACATACACAAGTATGATAGCCTCTTTCCATCATCATGTATGATGTGGGCATTTTCGGGGGAGGGACAAGAATTCCCTCTCTAGTCTTAATGGGTTTATCCTTTTTAAAATAATTTTAAATTTTCTGCATAAATGTCATCTTTCTATTTTCTCCAAACATTTTGGGTTTCGATCCTTTTATATATCGTTCTCTGGCAAATCCTAAATACCTTCTGTCTGGGTGATTCCCTATTAATGTTGGATCGTGTCTCCACATGCATATCCCACTGTCAATTATTATTGTAGCTTCTATTTTACTAACCAATTAAATGTTTGCTTTTACTCTAATAATTGACCAATACCAGCACGGTTTCTATTCTTTCGACCAATCAAATTCTGTTCCACGCTATGCATTTAACCAATACTAGCGTGGCTTTTCTGTGACGTCAGTATCACTCCTTACTCCTGACCCCTCCTTTACAATTTTGCGTCAGTCACACGCCCGCTGTTCCAACCAATCCCAGCGCGGCCCTCTGTGACATCAGAGCAGCACCCGCAACTGACCCCTAATTTACAAGGTAACACGAATAATTGTTCTTACAATTTACATACAAAATTCATTAAATGACAACATAGAAACATTCGCTACTCTGTTTGCTCCGCTAAAATCAGAAAGTCAATTACATTTACCGCAAGTAAAACCTTTCTGTTTACTCTTAACACACTACGATTAAAACTCTTCTGCTTACTCTTCACTCAAGCGCCAACGAACCTGCTACTCCTTCGGTATTACCCTTTCTAGGTGATGTAAGACCAAAGTTTCACCAGCGAACTTTTTGATATCAATCACTCTCACTTTTATACAAATTAATCCCTAAATCAGCACTGCCAGCCTTGCATAGCCTTTCAGCGCTATCTATAACAAGCGAGTAACCTCACTGCAGTGTGGTTTCCATTCACCACCCGTTATTCAATATTCCCGGGAATTTCCAGACAACATAGAACAAAATGCAAACGGGTTTAATAATACATAATCAATAATTCAAAATTCATTATTTTCACCTAACTAGTTAATAAAATAAACCATTACTCTGCTACCAGAAAAACTGATCCAGCGGGTTACCAGCTAGAGATACTCACAAACCACATAATCACCTGGACCCATTAAACACACATACACATGAGCTGGTAAAGTACTGCTGGGGTCAATTTGTTGTACTAATACCTGTAAGATGAATTTACCTTATAATTTCTTACCAAACCTTTCCGACCTAATGTACTTTCCTCTGGTCAATGGACCTTTGAGTTAACTATTGTAGGTAAAAATTGACATAGGATAACATCTCTTTAAATAACCACAGACTCTGGAGAGTTTTAAATGTTTATCTAGTTGAATTCATGTGAGCCAAGAACCCAAATACAATTCGTACACCATTTTCTCCAAGGAAGGGAATCAAAATGTAAGTCAGAAAAAAATCGCTCAACAATGTTCTTACGATGACAGTACCTGAATAGGGAGAAATAGAGAGAGCAATACAATGACATACTACACGGATTTATAGTTACCTAGGATGGTATGGAAACCAACATCTTGGCTAAGGAGCTGGAAAGGGTCCCCTGGGACAGATCAGGTGACAAAGGTTCAGGACAGGATTCAGGGACAGGATGGATGACCTCTTCTAGATACGACACCTGCGTCGCACCCCTCTCTGACACTATCTTCCTCCTCAATACTTCCGCGATCTTCTTCTATTATCTGCCTCTTTGATTCTTCTGCGATCTTCTTCTATTAATTGGCTCAGATTCTAAGTCTGGAAAATCGATTCTTTTTCAGCATTTATTCAGTTCTCGGACAGCATCCTGGTCTCTCAGCATCTTGGCAATACGAGCATAACTAACTAACTAAACTACCTCAATTATACTTTTCCAATGGCATGTACCACCCCTAAATGTTTCAAATTTATGAAACTCCTAATTCTGATTGGGCAGGAAAGTGGGGATGATCATCACATCATGTTAAGTTTTAATAGTTTTCCTTAGTCTATTGTTCAGTGTTCCCGCCCCTTAAATGTATTTTCCCAAGCTTTATTTCCCACCCACATTTCACAGTTTTATCAATAAAAAGTATACATTTAATACTTTTCTCATTCATCATTCAGGATGTCACCTGCTTTCCCAGGACATGTTGCAATTGTGGCCTTGGCTGTGGTTCAAAAACATCATCATGGTTCCTGGCGGGTTACGAGTGGGCATGCGTTGGGTATCATGTGGTATATAGACTTTAGTATTGTTCTGAGGCCCAAATATGAACCAAATAGAAAGAGTCAAAGAAACATGTTAGACATCAGAAGAAAATGATTTCACTGTATACCACCTATTTCTACTCTAATCCCACTCGTCATTACTACGTAGATGTAGTTAACACATGCACAGTACAGAATTCTGCGTTAGCAGCCATTTTAAAGTCACACTCGGGTTACTTGTTAATACGACACATATGCAAGCTTCCCCTAAGCTTAAATGTATGAACTGTAATGTGTGTTAGTATTTACAAACATAATTATTACAGTACTACAAGGTATTTGAGAGGATTGCATCTGAGCAAGTCTCTTTTTATACGAGTCCTTGCTCCATCAGTCCTATTGTATGCAGAGACAGCGACGGAAAAAGGAATTTGGTACAGGCTCGAACGTTTATTGACTCAGAGCAGAAGTGTCTCCTCCTGTACCTCCTGTGAGAGGTCTTTTGGTTTGGCTTCAGAGAGGGCTGCAGCTCAAAGAGCCAAGAGAGCACAGTATCCTTCTTAGCAAGACTGATGTTGGCGCTCACTCCTACAACCAGACTCACTAACCAGAGTCGACACCTGGAGGACAGCCGGACTGTTGCTAGCAGTAGATAACTGACTGAACTGTAGGGTGACCAGATTGTGAGAAGCAAAAACCAGGACAGGTTAGACGTAGAAGTAGGACTAAAGTCTTTCGTGTTACTTCTATGTTGGGCCTGTCCCGGTTTTTGCGTTGTCCATGTTGTTATAAATGCACGTGTATCTGTGTGATATACAAACGTGCATTTATAGATATGAGTTTATATTTCACAAGCATTTGTAAGGCTACCTTATATGACATTAGCGGTGGCAAGAATTCCACCCTGACCCCCCCGCCTCTTTCATCCCTCTGCTGCGAGCCTGCAGCCGGCCTCTTGACCAGCCTGAAAGAAACAGATACTATTTGTTATCAATTTACATGGGTCTCTTGAAAGGAGAGCATAGTTTCATTTCTGTTTTGCAGAATGACTTTATTCTTGTGCAAAAAAACAGGACATTTATTGAAAATTAGGAAAAGTGTCAGGACACCGGAACAGTCCTCTGAAAACCGGGACAGTCCGGGGAAATCCGGGACGTCTGGTCACCCTATCTAACTGACCGTTCTATAATTCTCTACTGAGGAGCGCTGTTATTCTGTGGGCTCGCTTTAAGTAAAATTGCAGTCCTTCTTCTATTTTTGTGAAATGTTCTAGATTTTGGCTTTAAAATTCTGGTCACCCTATCCAGGACCCCCGGTTGAAAGAGATGAAACAGTGGCCATTCCTACTGCTTCAGCACTGAACGCCTAGGCGACACGCACGATATCCTTCACTATCACTATCTGTATATTGCATTATGTGTCTACTGTGCTGGTGGTCACCCTAGTCCTCCACCAAGACATTCAGGGCTTCATGTGGTGGGAACACCGCTGTAAACTGGGGGTGCTTCTGCCCCGCGAAACCAGATGGATTCAAGATGTACAAGTGCAAAGCTTTTGCTGATTCCTCCAGTGTAACTCTTTGACCTGGTGACCAGTCGCCAAAAGGCTGCTAGCTCACGGTATTGTCCCGTCCTTCTGAGGACAAGGTACTGTTACACATTTAAATGGCCTCTACCCACAATGAGAAAACTCCCTGTGCATTGGGGACATTGATTTGTTTGTTCAGAGACCACAAGCTCCCAGTTTGGGGGATAGTTTTCTCTAAACAAAAAAGGTTTGCTGAACAGACTCTTTAAACATGGCCTCCACTTTGTAAACCTTCATTGCCATAAGGAGAGCTTTTCTGAAGGCGGCTCTCTCTACAGACAGTAGTCCCTGCCAGGGAGGCAGGGATATATAAATAGGTGAATGGTCCTCTGCTAGAAGGGACCAATCACCCTCTTCCCCCGCCCTCCGCCCCCCCCCCCGCACTGGCAGAGTGTCCCCCAGTTTGTAAGTGGCCCATCAGTCCCCGAAGGTATACCTGTATTATATCTCAATATAATAGTATCACACCCACTACATCGAACAAACCACTGCATCACAAGGTATAAGTGCAGGTAAGAATAGTACTTATATACTTACCTTCCAAGGTAAGCATAGGTGGAATGTACAAAAATACCCATATGCTTACCTAGTAAGTGGAAATTATGTTATTATAGGTCAATATTATCAGTAGAGTTCCAGACAACCCTTGTTAATGACAGAAATGAGCCCTGTGTTGTCAGAGCTCGAGGAGGTGCCAAAAGGCAGGGCGATTATTTTCCTGCTCCCTCTGTGAAAGGACAGACCACGCACAGCTATTTTACCATCTCACGGCCTCCTCCTTCTCCTCACTCTGCGGTTCTGCTTCACAAAGCTGGCAGTCCTACCCTGGGCACGAGTGCGCCAGCGGGCCACCACAGTGCAAAAAGCCCCTCAGAACCTCGTTCCAGTTGGATGTCAATCTCAAATCACTTCCCCACTTGTGGGGAACTCTACAAATGGCTCACGCGGTATGCGGTGTCCACAAAACACTTCAGTAAATATAAACCACGGGATTTTCCATAAATATAATTACATCCGTTTCTCCCAGCTGCAAGGAGAGGTGGATTAAGGATTCCTAAGGCTTTCTCTTGTGCTGCTCTGTCCTGTCCTCGTGCCACCTATTGCAGGCCTCATAGTTTACAACCCCGGTGTTGCCATGGCTGGAGGATAAGCGGCTAGTAGTGTGCGGATTAGTTCTGGATAATGCGGGGCCCTACATTCCGATTCATATTGATAAGGTTGTGTGAATGTGTAATGCGCTTGGTATACCCCCACACAGATCTGCTGATCCTCCGCTGGATGCAATGAATTACTTTTTTATGTACAACTCAGATAACACTCAGCAGACGCTGAAATACCAATAAACGCGTTGAGGAGCCAACGGTATGTATTAGGTGCCGGTAAAAAGTGCCAGACGAGCACAGGGGGTTGATGTCCTGCACATCACTACCCATCAACGTGAGCTTCTACGCTGACCACTCGTGCATTTATCTAACAGTGTCCACCAGTGTGTGCACTTCACACTTTCCACAAATGCCAGCTCTACACAATGTCCACCATTGTGCTTTTCTCACTTGTACGCCATTGTGCATTTCTCACACTGCCCACAAGTAAGACTTTCACACTCTGCTCTCCAGTGGTGTCTCCACAGAAGGACCACTGTCTCAACAATCACACAATGGATAGATAGCATAAGCATTGCTGACAGCACCTGGGTCCATTAGAGTAGCAAACCAGGAGGCTCCTCTTTTCTGACATTGTTTTATAGACTTCTAGACTCCAGCCTGCTCTAATTTGACATTCACTAACATGTATGGCGCTTGCATCAATCCAACAAAACAATGTATGGACCTCTTTTCATTCTCTTAATTGCATCCGTCAGATGATGGTCTTAACATGCATCATCGGCTTCCTTTATTCTCCATCTCCCATTTAGTAGAAGTCTAAACTGTCCCTTCAGGTGCTTTTAGGCTTGTAAAGTGGGCCAAGGCATTGCCTCAAATATAGTCTTTCCTCTGAATGTGAAAGTGCTTGTCCCAGCAGTAGAGTGTTTCTCTCACCCATGATCCTCTGCTTCTTGAGAGTGATTGTTCCAGCCAATCAGTCTGTTGGAGCCGGCCTCGTGGCGTGGTCCTGTTCCCCCTCGCCAAGCCGCACGAGGTCCCCTGCACCTCGGGGCTCCTCCATTTTGGATTGTACGTGACTCTGCGCACCAGCCTACGTGACCCCGCTCAACCCGGCCTCGGCCCCAGCAAGCCCCGACATCCAGGCACCAACAACTGGCCAGGGGGTACCACGTGAACACTTCCCCACTCCCGGCGGAGGGCAGTATCGGTGGGACCCCCAACCGTCCTCCCACACCTAGGTGCGATCGCCCCACAGCTCTCCTGGGCCTGGCGCCTCTCCCGCTGGGCGTCTGGCCTCTCCCAGCCCGGCCTCTCCGCCCCCCGGGCGCAAGGGTCCGGACATCAAAGGGCTCCAGACCTATATCTGGGGCGACCCTGCAACAGGACAGCAGTTGTATCCCGGAGTCGAGAGCCCTGCTGATTGAATCGCGGCCGACTCAATGGAGAAGAACTCTTGCTTGAGACTCTACCACGAGCCCTGCTGACTGCGTCGCGGCTCCACCTTATTGAGGTCACGAAGCCTCACGGAACATCGGAGCCCTGCTGACGCTGTCGCGGCCCAACCTCGCTGAAACCTCCCTTGGAGCCCTGCTGACGTCGTCGCGGCTCGAGCTGAACCAAGACACCGTAAGAGCCCTGCTGACCTGGTCGCGGCTCGAACTCCACGGACTGAACACCAGAGCCCTGCTGACGCCGTCGGGGCTCGACCCCTCCGAGATCCGGAGGCCCTCCAGCGTGGGGATAAGGACTGGGCCCCAGGTACCCTTGTACCAAGCTGCTGCTAAAGACTGTCCCGCTACCCCGTCCCTACCAAAGACTTTGAGACTCTGGTGGATCCCTCGATCCCCCCTTGTAAATATTGATAATCGTAACTTCATAAGGGCTGATAAAGAACTGCTCGTCTTGCTGAATCCCCTTGAGTCCTGTGTGGTGGTGTTACTGCGCTAGTACGTTATAGGAGAAGGACCTCCCCCCGGAGGCTTCTCAGCAGCGCTTGGCTACTTCGTGCCATGTGGGGGCCCCTCTGGGTGGTCTCTCCGACCCCCCCGAGGCCCGCCTTCCAACACAGTCTTTCTGCTGTATGATTGGAAACCTTGTTTCTTGTCATTTCTGTTGTGTAACAATCTTTTGGCTCATCATAGGGCTTTTGTTAACTATGCAAGGTTTCAGAAGACTGTAAATCATGCGTGTGATTCTTACTAGTGAATGGCTCAGACATTCAGTGATTCTGCTGTACGTGAACGCCGTAGTTCATGTCATGCCAGTATCGGAGGCTGAATATTTTTTCTGCTGTGTGTTAACCCCATAATTCATTCTGGTTAATGGTACTTGTTAGACCTGGCATCTTTTGGTATGTTTCCCCTGTCTTTTTGCTTTCTGACCTCTGGTTTTGACTCTGTTTTTGCTGGTTTAGTGTCTCTGTGCACTTTCTCACTGCTGATCAGTTTTAAAGTGCAAGTGCTCCTATGGTAAATAATGTTTAAGGACTGTTATCAGCATAATGCTTCTTTTGGCCAGAGCCTGGCGCCCCCCGGGATCACTAGAGGCCTGACTTAAGCTGACTGACCCCAGGAGGCGGACCACTGGGTGAGTAACCGGGTCCACAAGAAGGTATATGGGGGAGACTCTGCCAAAGGTTATAATGAGGTTCCAACCCCCCCACTCTGCATAAATGTCGACATGTTTCAGCCAGCTCTAAATAATAACCCGGCTTTCCTCAGGACTTCTCACCACACAAGTTCCTAGGTGTAGAAACGTCCTCCTCCAAATTTGGAAGATAAAGAAGAAAAACACCTCAAGTGAGGTCTCTCGCCTTTCGAGAGGAACCTATAGTGATTAAAAAGACAAATAAATGAACATAAAACTGGTGGATACTCCCCAAACACACACAAAAAAACGATCTTCATAGAAGCATACTCACACCCTCCCCTCATGTGGGGATAAAGGTGGTTGCTTTCAGTCACGATATCAATATAGCTACTTGCTATAAACCCCCTAGTAATTAATATACAAATCAGAAGGTGTAGTTATAAACAATAAACTACAGAATAATAAAAATAAATAAAATAATTGCTCAGAAGACACCACAAACAACACCACCCGGCACCATACACTGTGCCCAACTTACCGAGTTTATTGAATTAGTGAACTCGAAATGGCGGGGGAGTGAGGACAGCCGTCCACACGCACTCTCTGTAAAGAGGTAATGCTAAGGTAAGGATTTGAATTTGTAAAGAAATATATTGTACACTCAAAGGGCTTCTATTTATCAAGCGCCAAAAGGTGTCTTGTCAATAACTGAAGTCCGATTTATGCATGATCGTTTAATACTAATGCTAACTATCTCTCGTACTAGGAAGTTGTTTGTTGTTACCCTGGTTTATATAAACAAACAAGTATATGTATACACACGGGACAGCTATAGTATAGAAGCAGTCCCGGAGACACCACACAAAATTAGGTTGAATATTGCTCCAATGAGATCACAAAGAAATACCTTTGTTGCTTGAAGAAAAGTGCCCCACATAGATTAAATATTCAAGACCCCCATTCCTCGTTTCTCCACTGGCATAGCATGTTATGCTTTGCTTTTAAATTGAAATGCCCCCTAGGTCCCACTTACTGCTTTCTAGGACAGCTATCCGCCACCGTATTACGTTTCTCCTTCACCGCCGCGTAGGATACTGAACCGGTGTTTCCTCGATACTTTTGAGGGCGAATAGGCCACGCCCCTTGCGGGACGTCGTCTCACATGACTCGTCCGAAGCATCGGTGTCATGAAAGAAACACTAGAGTGCATAAGGCGAGTAGATTTACTCATTCCTTCGCGTTCAGTTAAAAATTCCCGGTTCGAGTCCCCCGGCCTGACGTCCACAAGAAGAATCATTCAGTATACATTTATACAGGAAATCTTTTTTGTTGTTCTTCAAACATGTAAATATAAAAATGTATTTTATTGAATAACTTGGGGGTATAGTATAACAACTTCCCCCACACTTATGGTTCTTCACTCAATCTTGTCTTTAACCCTCTTCTCTTTGTGATATTCAGTTAACAAGCGGGAGGTCGAAGAGGGTTTTTCCTCTCACCCCTCTGTACTTTGTGTGATTTGATTTGGTCTCTTCAGGGAAGCCTGCAGCGACCAGTCCCTACAAGTGCTATCCCTGTGAGCATGTGGGTCTCTTGAAGGGAAATCCAAAGTGCCCCAAAAAGGCACAGCCACACACCGGTGGGCAGTCCAAGATGTTGGCTAGTGTAATGCCCGGGGAGGAAGGGTACCCTGAGTAGGGTGGGGATCCTGCAGCAATGACCCTTGTCTCACTAGGGGACAGTGAGAAGGTCCCAGGAAACGAGGTGCCTGCAAACACTGAGAGGTACAGCGCCTGCATGATCATCAATGGGAGAATGGTAGAGGCTCTCAGAGATACTAGAGCTAGTGTGACCTCAGTCAGGAGTCACCTGGTCTGTGAGGAGCAAGTGGTACCAGGGGCATCCCACCAAGTTGTTGCTGTAGACAACTCAGAGCAACAGTGTAAGGTGGTATAGGTTTCCTTTGAATTGGGGGGTGGGTCTCAGGTTCCTTGAGGGTGGTTGTGAGCTCTACCATGCCTGTAGATTGTCTGCTAGCTAACGACCTGGAGCAGTCATTGTGGAAGAATGTGGAGCTCAGGTCTCACTTGTAGATGCTTGGATTGCCAGAGTGGGCATGGGTGACCACTCAGTCCATGGCAGCCAGTAAGGGTGATCAGAAGGACCTGGAACCTGAAACAGAAGCCCAGGTGCCTACCAAGAGAAAAGGCAGGGGGGTGCAGAGAACCTGCCCCTGAGGTTCCCACAGTCTGGAAGGAGGCTGACCTTGAAGGGGACACTTCGGGGAGCAAGTAGCTGAACTGTGGGGCTTATCTGAGCTGACCCATTGGTGGCAAGATGGTGGTCTCACCAGGGAAGAATACTGCAGGGAGCAGAAGGAATGCCCTTCTCTCGAGAGTTTGCGGCAGCAGGCTGCAAACCAGGCAGCGAGCCTAAGGGCACTGATCCTGGGTCAGCTCGTGTGCTGGTGGTACCCCAGCGCTTCAAGACCTTCCTACTGGGTCTGGCCCTTGACGTGCCTTTGGCAGGACATTTGAGGCAGGACAAGACCTTTGATAGGATTGTCACCCACTTATTTTGACCCCAAATTTGAAGGCAGTCAGATGCACATTGTAGGTCTTGCCAAGCTTGCCAGGCACGTGGAAGGAGTGAGAGGAAGTGTAAGGCTCCTCTCCAACCTTTTCTGGCTGTTGGCACCCCTTTTGAAAGGGTAGAGAAGACATTGTGGGGCCACTGAACCCCGAGACAGCCATGGTCAACAGGCATATCTCGGTCTTGGTGGACCATGCCACCCGGTACCCGAAGGCTATCCCTCTCAGGACAATAACGGAGCCACTGGTGGGACGGGCATTAATGGGGGTCTCTTCCGACGTGGGGTTCCCCAGAGAGGTAGTACCTGACCAGGATACCACTTTCATATCGAAGTCTATGACGTCCCTGTTGGGAGGAGTGTTGTGTAACCTACAAGTTCACCACTCCTTACCGCCCCCAAGGTTATGGGTTGGTAGAAAGGTTCAACCAAACCCTAAAAGGCATGATCAAGGGTCTATCCGAACCCATGAGGTGTAAGTGGGATATCCTCCTACCATGCCTTCTCTTTGCATACAGGGAGGTACCACAGAAGTCTTTAGGATTCAGACCCTTTGAGCTTCTGTATGGGTACCCTGAGATAGGGCCTCTCACTTTGGTCAAAAAGGCTGTGAGACAGCTCCCAGGAAAACTCCCCAGGATGTATTTAGCTTCATACTGGCCTTCAGGAACCAAACTTCCAGCTTCAGGAAACTCGCTCAGGCGAACCTAGATGCAAGCCAGGAGGACATGAACGCTAGTATGACCAGAATGCCTTTCTGGTAGAGTTTCAGCCTGGCCAGAAAGTGTGGGTTATGGCCCTAGAGGAGCCTTGTGCTCTGCAGGACAAGTGGTCTGGGCCTTTTGAGGTGGTGGAGCGCAAAAGTAACATCACCTACCTGGTGAATTTGCAGACTCCCATGAACCCTTTGAGGGTCTACCACATGAGCCACCTCAAACAGCACTTTGAAAGGTCTGAAGTGAGCATGCTCTTGGCGACAGATGATGGGGTCGAGGAGGAGAGTGAGCCTCTTCCTGACCTCCTGTCTACTGAGGAGCATGGTGGGTCAGTGGAAGGTGTGATCCTCTCCCCTACACTGACCCCAGAACAGCAGAGTGACTGTTGCCAGTTGTTGGGGCAGTTTGCCACCCTGTTCTCCCTGACCCCAGCTGTCACCCATTGGTGTGCCCATGACATGCACACTGGGGACAGTCCTCCTGTGAAGCACAAGACTTACAGGTTGAGTGACAGGGTCAGAGCTAGCATCAAAGAGGAGGTCTCGGAGTTGCTGGTGTTGGGGTGATAAAGCCCTCCAACAGTCCTTGGGCCAGCCCAGTGGTCTTGGTCCCAAAAGCTGCTGCACCAGGTGCCACTCCTGAACTGCAGTTCTGTGTGGACTATCGTGGGCTCAGTGCCATCACCAGGACTGACGCGTACCCATCCCCAGAGCTGATGAGCTCATAGATGGATTGGGAGCTGCTAAGTTCCTCAGCACGTTTGATTTAACATCTGGGTACTGGCAGATTGCTTTAACCATTGAGGCAAGCATAGGTCAGCATTATCAACCCCAGAGGGGCACTACCAATTCCAGGTGATGCCCTTGGGATTGAAGAATGCCCCTGCAACCTTTCAGAGATTGGTTAACCATGTGCTGGCTGGACTGGAGGATTTCAGTGCTGCCTACCTGGACAACATTGTAGTGTTCAGTTCCAGCTGGGAAGATCACTTGCAACATGTCTGGGAAGTGTTGAAGGCTCTGCAGAAGGCAGGCCTCATGATCAAGGCCAGAAAGCACCAGATCGGGCATGGCTCTATGGTGTACTTAGGGCACCTGGTAGGAAGTGGCCAGGTGGCGCCCCTACAGCCTAAGATTGACACCATCATGGCTAGGGAGCCCCCCAAGACCCAGACAAATATGGAAGTCTTTTTAGGTCTCACAGAATATTATAGGAGATTTCTCAAGTGCTATGGCACCATTGTTGCTGCCTTGACTGAGCTGATTTCCAGGAAGCAGCCCAAGAAGGTGTGAACTGAAGCCGGTCAGACAGCTTTTGATGCCCTGAAGGCAGTCATGTGGACGGCGCCCGTGCTCTAGGCACCCGACTTCGCCAAGAAATTCATAATACATACTGACGCTTCAGAGCATGGTGTGGGAGTGGTGCTCTCACAACTGAACGAAGAGGGCCTAGACCAGCCTGTAGTCTTACTTAGCAAGAGTCTACTACCAGGGAACAGAGGTGGAGTGCCATAGAGCGAGATTTTGCTGTGGTCTGGATACTGTAGAAAGTAAGACCCTACCTGTTTAGGACTCAATTCTGATTTCAGAGAGACCACAGGCCCCTCAGATGGTTGATGCAGATGAGTTGTGAGAACCCAAAACTGTTGAGGTGGTCCATCTCCTTACAGGGAATGGACTTTACGGTGGAACACTGCCCTGGCACAGAACGCACCAACGCTGATGGTCTGTCCAGGTCCTTCTACCTTAGTGAAGAGAACTCCCAGGTGGTTGGGTAGTTCTCCCTACTTTCAGCTGGCATCTTTTGGCATTTCCCCAGTCTTTTTGTTTTCTGACCTCCTGCTCTGAGAGACAGTAAGTGTGGCCTGCACACCTAAGCGCTGGCGCCCCTAAATGAAATTGCTGTGGGAGAGCTACTGATGTAAGTGCCCAGAAGGTCCGAAATAGGCTACATACTGGCTCGCATGACTTGCACTATAGCTTGGGGACCCTAGAGAACACTGTACCTGGCTTGGCTCATACGGGGGGAGTGCAGCGTTCTCCAGCCCCGCTAGGAAGCAGAGTATCTCTGCGGAGATGGACAGCGTGCTGGGCGCAAATTGAAGGGGGTCAGCATTGGAGCTGCGGGTGCGGTGACAGGAGCAAGACGCCTGGCTTGCCCCGGTTTGGCCGGAGGTGGGCCACAACCAAGTTGTCCTCGGGTCTCACGACGATGGAGGGACACTGTTGGTGGAGAGATCTCGCCTGGGGTATTTGGACTCAAATAGGCAGCGGAGTGGCGGCAATCCCAGGGGGACATTTGCAAGCAGACGGTGACATAGTCATACTCGCTAAAAAGGCTGCGGGTAACCTCCAGCACTGTCCCTGACTTTCACCCGACACACGTGTTGTCGCCCTGCATACATGGCGCAAGGAGGAAAGGGTCCTAAGGCAAACGCTCAGAAGCAACTGGCCAAATTTGCCTGGTCCAATGCGGGCGACAAAAGTGAGCCGCCACATATGGAGAAGGACAGGGTACATACTGCCCCTAAACAGGGGACGGAGCCAACCTTGCATGATGTGATGGTGGTGATTAATTTTGTGCGTACCTCGCTGGATTCGGTCACAGTGGAAGTTTCCCTCATCAGGGCAGACTTTCGGAAGATGGATGAGAAAGTCAAAGAGCTCAAGATAGTTACTAACGCTTTGCAAATGGATACGTTGGAGCTTCAAACGCATATGGTCGACTTGCAAAATAAACAGGAGCGGATGGCACAGCAGCTTGATGACTATGAAGGTCGCGCACGCCGTAACAATATCCGCATTTTGGGGGTTCTGGAAAGGTCCGAGGGGCCGGCTGTGGACCTATATGTGGAGGAACTCAATACCAAACACCTTAAACCCAAGACCTTGTCCAGCTACTTCTCGATTGAAAGGGCTCACAGAGTGCCAAGAGGTAGGCCAAAAACCTGGGGCACCCCCGAGGCCCCTTATAGCCCGAGTATTCAACTACAGGGATAGAGGCATTATCCTGCAGACTGCGAGATCCATTCCCCCACTGAAAATAGACAATAACGAGGTGGCCTTCTTTCCTGACTTCACGGCCAAGGTTGAGGCCCAACGTCGCAGCTTTCAGGCAGTGAAGAAGGAACTTCGGGACCATGAAATAAAATATGCAATGCTATTTCCAGCAAAGCTGCGAGTGGAGTCGGACGGTAAAACGTGGTTCTTTGAGTCACCTGAGGAAGTGTGGGACTGGATGGAGGGGTGGAACAGAGCGGGAAGCCAGAGAAGAGATTGCGCTGGCAGATCGGGCCAGCAAAGAGGTGGCTGTACAGATGCACCTAGAAGTGGCTCAGCGGAGAGAGATGGTCAGACGAAGGAGCTGGAATAACAACCCCTTAAGGACATCACAGAGAGGTGGAAACTTGCTGAGAGTGCAAGTATGGTGCGGGAGGGATAAGGTTCCTGATAATAATTTGTGCAAGACACTGCCGTTGGGAACTGGTGATTTGGTCGTGACATGCGGGCCTAATTGCTGTGGATTCGACCGGGACTAGAGTAACCACAAATAGTGGATGGCCTAATTTATATAATTGTGATAAGTACATGCGGGGATGGGGACTGACTAACCCCGTGCATTTTCTGTATTTCAGGGAGGGAGAGAGGCACTCTGCCATGTTTGGGAGTGGGTAGTTCTAAATCCATGGGCAGAGGGACAGGGGGTGGGGGATAAGAGGGGGGTGGGAAGAGGGGGTTGTTCAGTTGTTTATTGTTTTATTGGTTTGCAATGTGATTGTTTGACCTTGACACGCAAAGGGGCCATGCTGAAAAGTAGACTTGCACAGATGAGTTGGCTATTAAGAGCTACTTCTCCATTTGAATTGATCCGTATGTTTGGGAGTTGTCTTAAGAAAGTCTATGGGGGGGATGGAGACCGAATACTTTCTGTCCTAACTTGGAATGTCAATGGTATGGCCGACAAGATTAAGAGGGGGATAGTGCAACAACACCTAAAGCGACATTCCCCTGATGTAGTTCTGCTGCAGGAAACACACCTAGTGGGTCAGAAAACTAAGGCCCTCACCAGGTGGGTGTACAAACTCTTGGTGCATGCAGACTATACCACTGGTTCGAGGGGAACGGCAATCCTGGTAAAGAAAAGCACACCCCTTATTGTTCACAAGACATGGACCGACCCGGGAGGAAGGTTTGCAGGGGCGGAGGCTCAGTGGTAAGGAAGGGACATTAACATAATTTCAGTTTATTTGCCGCCGGCTCTGGGTAAGGCAGCCCTGGCAGACCATGGACGTATGCTTTGAAATGGTGTGTCCGCGACTTTGAAAACTGCAGCATCAGGCATTAGCCGAGACCAGAGAAATCTTCGGGTATTTAAACCCTTCTTACTAAATACCGAATTACCTGACCACCCGCCCTGAGGAAGCCCCAGGCCTGATGGCCGACTAGGGGGCGAAACACGTGTTGGCTGTGCCATCCTTCTTTCGTTTGCAGCTACCCAAAAAAGAATAAAAAATACTTATCTCACCCGGATCTGCATGTCTTAATTGGATTTTATCTCCAACAACGGAAACCAAAACTCTAGCCCGGACACACCATTTCAAAACTAGTTTCAATTTAGGGGGAAAGGGGCATCTCCCCCTGTCTCTGGGCCAGAACCAGTACTTGAAAACTTCACGCTTATTATATGATGAGTAAGGGATGAGGATCTCTTTCCCCTCGCACTCATACACCATGGACGTATGCTGACGGGACTCCAGACGGGCCTAAAGGGAGTGAATGTTTTCTCCCTACTTTTTCATGATGGGCAATTTTAAAAATTATTGTAAAGGCCCCGAATGTTACCCGATTGCCAACTGGGAGTGTGTGAACCCTGTAAAAAAATAAGGTGAAAATAATTACAACTGGATAGCCCTGGCACGATCCTTTCTGAGAAATTCTCTAACCGCTACAGTGGGCGTAGAATTTTTTTGTGACCTCGACAAAGAGAGTCTTGCACTAGTCTTACATTGATTCTACAATGTCTTTCTTCATTATTTGTAGGTTAGGTCTAGTAAAAAAAGATGCCTACAGGTCTTTGTCAAGGCAATGACTTGATCTTCCATACTAAGGACCTGATTAAACATTCAGTGGAAAGTATACTCAGTCACAAACATGATTGATATTCCGTCCACAAATGGATTACATTCTATGACACTTGTAATACAGAAGACGAGATATCCATCACATTTGCGACACAGTATCCTGTCCGTCTAACTATAAATCAGGGCCTAACTTCACTGTTGAGTACCAGTACATATGAATTAACCATATAAGAATCAGATATCGGTATCCTCAATCTTCCATCAATCATGGAAAGCATTCACATTCTTGAGGAAAGCCTGTGATTCTCCAAACATCAGCTCATTTTTTAGGTCGAGCATTTGAGACCTGTTGTAATTTCTCATGTTGGCTTAAAGCCATCCCACTGCTTTTGATTTGCTTGTTTCAGTGTCCTTTAGAAATTCTTGCTTGCTAGTGGTCAGCCCTGCCTCTTTGTTCCTCCTTTTTCCCTTCTGTTCCTCACATGCAGCAGGGACTAAGTACTGTCTCATTCTGCTATGATTCTATGTGTTCTTGTGGGGACTATTTTTTTCTTTGTTTCCTGGTCTATTACTGTTTGCCTGTGTTCAGCTTTGGAGGTAAAGCTGCTTACATGTGAATATATCATTCCTCCCTCCCATCTCCTCTTAACGCACAATTATGTCAATACTGAATTCCTCTCTGTTCCTCCCACTCTGTTGATTGTATTAATTCAGCCTATTTCCACTTTTCGATGTGTACAGCAGTTGGGCTCGTTTTTGGTAGGATATTTGTTTTGTTTTGGGCTTCCGTTTATGGGGGAATGGGCTTCTTGAACTCTTGTTTTATTTGTAATTATTTCTTTAGTGCACTTTTCATGAGCACTGCTTATGTCGCGCTGCTATATGTGCATCCCAGAACGCAATGCTAATCCTCCTTTGTTTTTACAGCGGCCACTTTTGGACACACCGTAATTATTATATAGATTTGAAGAACCTCTCACGATTTCTTAACAATGCCCCAAACTTTTAGCTACATGCGAACATTCAAGTTTTCAGATTTTTAAAATTAAATAAAACGTCTCCAACCCACATTTAAGCATTAACGTTTGAAAAATGCGATGTACAATGTAGTTAAGCTTTGTCTTTCCTATTTCAATATGGCGACTGGAACTTATACTTGCTGCAGCAGAGCCGTTTTCTATGTCCATTATCATGGTCTCCACTCTCTTTTCGATTATCCTTGGTAGTTTAAGTGCTGCATGCCAGGATACTGGAGGAACCGATTAATAGGGGCATTTGCAGTTGTCTTGTTGTTTCTAGTTGCTTTCTGATCAGTGTATAGATCAGACACAGCACCATCATCTCCTCCATTACAAGTTATGTCCCCGACCTTGCCAGCGCAGCTGACGTGATGTCCGAGAATAAAATAGAGAGTAACGTGTGGACCTGGTGCCAGGATTAGTACCACGTGACAGAAGTACCTGTGCGCTTGCCGTTTGGATGTTTGAGTCCCAGCGATGACAAGAGCCCGTAGTAGGTTTTCACTCCTCCCAGTGGCGGATGTGATGGAGTTCTATACTGCAAGGAACTAAATGGACTCACTAAGCACAAGTGGGTAGTAAAACGTAGGAACGAGGTGTAGAAGGCCTCTTCCATCCCTGGGCTTGGTATCCCTGCACCTTGGTAGCTTCTCCACTCGTTACTCTTTTAATGAATCACTTTCCCGACCCCCCCTAAATCTGCTCTACATCATTGGCACCACTCTGCGGTATTCAGGAATGTAACTTCTGGGTTGAATCTTCCTAAGGGAAGAGTGGTCTCCAAGTGCCAAATTAAATAAGAGGTATACTGTGGAAGGGGTGGTGCGTCTTGGGTGACAAGAAAATATTTCCACACGAGCAGTTTCCAGTGTCAATTTAGCCGATTACCAACCCTCCCCTAAACTTGCCTCAAAGACTCTCCCAGTCCAGTTTTTAGGTCTCGCCTGAGCCAGCGCATGCGCTGGTCTGGGGAGACATTTAGTAAGTGGGCTAGAAATCCTACCATGGCCTAAAGCTTGCGGTTACGCGCGCGGTGATGCGCACAGGCCCCATCTGGCTTATGCGATCACTTTCACGCGCACCACTCGCGTGTTTTTTTTTCCTATTTGGGCGTGCGCACACAACTCCCGGTCGCGGCCGCTCATCTTGCTTGTTGCGCGGCCAATGCTTGTCTGACTGAGCACCGCATGATCTTTTTAGTTATTTAATGGGTCTCCTGTGCGATGTGTTGTGTGTGGTGGGTACTAACTTTATAGTAGTAAAAATGATTTACGTAGAAGACATAGGGGAATATGCGTCCTGCTTAGCATTTCTCTATGTTTGGTAAACTACACGTCGGTGATTTAAAGAGCGTTGGGGTGTTCTGAAATGACTGTGCATTCTTTGTTATTGACGTGCAGCACTGCGCTTTGAAATGACACCCAGCAAGCATTCTACTGTGCATTAAGAGCGCATGGCGTCATCTGCCTTCCTCGGTGTCCTTAGTAGTGCACGGGGGCTCTTACTTTGAAAATCTGGGTTTATTTATTCGGGAATGGACGTCACAACGCGAAGCTCCGCACAGAGTGACCTGGTTTCAAGAAGCTGGATTAAGTTTTAATGAGATCAGAGACGTTGTATTATTGTTGCTTTTTTGTTACATAAGCGCTGTATATATGTTGGAGGAGGGATGCTGTCATTAGAAAGGAAAGGCCTTCATGCGCTGCATGGTAATTAATGAGTCGACTTCTGGCAGTGGACCCTTGGTGATCTATTTCCAGTGACCCGATAAAATATTTTTCTGACGTGCCTTTTTAAAAAAAATGTGCATTCTATGTTAATTACCGGGATTACGCAAGAATGACTTTGTCGGATGCTTGAGTTGAGTTTGCATGTGCTGGTGAGGCTTTTTGAGAACATCTCTGGGTACTTTTTAACACTAGCTGGCAGTGCTAGTCTGCATATCTTTACCAGCCACCTACTGTCACATTGAACATGTTTGTTCAAAAATGAACTCGAAATAAAATTCTGTCCGTAGATAGAATGGTCTATGGATTCCAGCTGAGTCTCGACTGGGTCTTGGAAATCCAGTTATCACTGAGCTGATACAGTGCCTCGGCAAGTAATAAACAACAAAATTAGCGTTTGGGCTTTACTTATTCACATTATACTCTTTTGCAGTTTGAGGCCCTGGGAGATAAAGCGATTCACTTAAAATCACTTGATTTCTGTTGGTCAATTGCTGAAGCTGGGATTGAAATTCGGGAGCCCAGGTTTTACATTCTACAGATTTAGCCATACCCACATCCTAGAGCCTATGGAATTAATATAGACGTTAATATGTATTATGCATGGACTTTTTTTTTCTCTGAACCTCAAAATATAGATATGGGACACAACGTCCTGGTGGGTGAAGGCCACTGAGTGACTTTGTACACCTTTCTGAGACGTAGACGCTAGCTGTCTCCACAGTACACCTTTGTGCCACTTCTTCTTTTTTTTTTTTGCAGATTTATATAGTGTGAACTCTTGACCCGAAGGTATTGGAGTGCTTTACATGAGCACCAGTTATGTTACACAAGGACACATAACTTTTTTTTTTTGAGTAGGCATGGGGAGATTAAGTGATTTGCCCAGAATCGCAGGATGTGGAGTCAACCCCGAGGCTCGAACCCTGGTTTCCCAGCTGCAAAGTCGGTGGTCTAGCAGTGAGACCACATCCTCTACCACTGACCTGTTGGGTGCCCCAGATCAATGCAGCTGTGATCCAGCTCCTCTCCCGTGTTTCAAATGGAGGCTTCTTTAGGACATATATAGGGTAGTGAGATAAATGAACATGGGCTTCGTCCTTGGCTAGCTGACATTCCCATGGCCGTGCTGCTGTGGCAAAATAGTGACCATGAGAAGTAAGAGGGACTTTATCTCATCCCTTCCACTCGAAATGTAGACACTCTTCTCTGTTGGTCCTACTGCATACCTGTTACATTTCTTCTCAGATCTCTATAAAATACTTCCTCTAGTAGAATGGTTTTGCATTAATGAGAGTGCTGTTTTACTAGTTTTTAGAATTGCAATTGTGACTGAATAAATTTTCCAGTGAACTGTATTCACTCCCATCAACTCAATTTGTATCCAAATTATTTAACATCTAGAGGCAAATAAAATGTAAAATATTACTTTTCTCCGTTTGCATAGGCTACTTCTACTTTGTTGTAGCCAGTGTCGTAGGTTTCAAAGCTTGGCTATTAAAACAGAATTGTGAGGTCAGTGGTATTCTACTCCAGTGCTATGCTTCTTCGAATACAGAGCTGGTCTAGGTAGCATGATCCGGAATAATAATAGAAACATGTATCTGTAATCACTTCACCTAAAATATGATGCCCTCCAGAGACATTAAGAATGCTTGGACTTTTGTAAAATGATTACAACCATTACTTTTGCATGCGGTCCTTTCCTCCATACGACAGACAATGGCATCTTACCTCCGGGTACCTGACACATCAATTTCTTTTTAGGTCACTCCTGGGATAGCGCATGCGCTCTCACTTGCAAAAGATATTGTATAGTAGATGGCGCTTGGAGCCCAGCACACCTATTGCTTACTATTTGTGGGCTCCATTGTTACTCATATTTGCTTCCTCCTAAATGTGCAGTTTGTGTCGGCTTCACTTCCTCTTCTTTGTTTTGGAGCGTGGACCAAGTACTGATAGCTTCATTTTGATTAGTGACCTTCTGTTGGTGGTGCTTAAATAGAGATACTACTTTTCTTTCTTCTTCCCTCGTCGTCCCTATTGTTTTTTCCATCCCTTCCCCCACACTGCCTTGTTTGTGTTGCTACTTTCCTCCCATCTCCCACACCACCGTGTCTGTTTCTTCTCTCCCTCCCACCGCCACCCCCTTGTTTGTGTTGCTTTTTCCCTCCCATTGTCCCTGTTGCCTCTTCCAATCCCCACCATCCCACCACTGTCTGTGTTGCCCCCATCCGCCATAACACAAAAAGTACTTTGACATGGCCAGTTCGGGCCGCATCATAGCGTTTTTTTCTCTCCAGCTTCCTGTTCCCTCCTACCCTCCCTACGGTTATCCGTGTTGCCTCTTCCCTCCCAATCCCTACCCTCCCGCTGTCTGTGCTGCCCTTGCCTCCACCCACCATAAGCAAAACAAGCATTGGCATAGCCAATAGGTCTCGCTTTTGGGACCTTATAAGTGTTTAGTTATCCATCACAATACCCTTGGTGCAACAACATCAACTGTTGCATGACTAAACACTTATAAGGTCCCAAAGGCAAGACCTATTGGCTATGCCAATGCTTGTTGGGCTTTGTTTTCTTGGCGAGTTCTCTCCCGTGTCTGAGGCGCTGCCCAGAGAGACACAAAATAGCGACGGGCCAGGGCCTAATCGTTTCCCCCTCCTGGTGCTCCAGACTACAGGTGTCACGTCGGTTCAGCACTGGGTGTCAGATTGTGAGGCGGAGACTCTGCACTTCCAAATCCCAGTCCTCGCTCCACCCGGGGAGCAGCTTGCTAAAATAATTATCCCCTAAATCACCACAAAAAAAGAAAGTAAACTAAAAACTCTTACACAGGCGCACAGGACAATAATTCAGCAAGGGAAACAATGGTTTAATTAATGTGTTGCCATAGATTTAACATGCACACTGAATATTTGTTCTGTTTTTTTTCTGGTCAGTATCATATTTTAGAGACTGTTGTCTGATTGTCCAGGTTACACTCTGTTTATTATCCCATTGGTGGTAATCGTTTCTAGCTTCACCTTTTGGGGATTTTGCGAACCCAAACTGATCCTGTTCTCGGATCACTAAATCGTGCTAATGTGAGGAGTTTTTTGCTCAGAACCTTATTATATTTCTAATGCTTGCGAGGTACCAGGGCAACGCTGGTGTCACTTTCAGGCAATGTGCCCATCTTTTTTCAGCACTAACTAGCATTACCTGGGATAATGTACCATAGGGCGAAGGGAAAAACTCACCAATCAACAACTAAGTGAGAGCGCTTGTATCATAAAAACAATGCACACCCCGGATCTCAGTGGGAGGTGGCCATTACCGCCTAGAGAATTACTGTGTGTGGAAAGGATCCTCAAAGGAAATGGCCAGGGTGGTCTAACTATAGAACATTCATCTACCATCCCTTGGAGCTCAGATATAGATCATGCTGCTTTAAACTTTGCAGTGATTCAGGGTTACAAATGCAAGGCTGTTGTCCTCTTTACATGCATAGCCAAATGTCGTCTGTGGTCATCTCCTACTCATTGATAAAGGCTGCTACAACAAACTCTTCTGACTTCTTGGTTCTTGATGGCACGTTTGGTTACATATATAAACTCAGGTGTCCGTGGGTCTCAGCTAGTATTGCTCTCCAAGTGGATGATAAACTTGCTGCATTTGTTCATTTGTCTCTTGAACCATGGCTCGCTAGATCATCAGGGCTCACTACAGGAGGTGTCACAGGACACAATGATGACAAGAATATGTCATTATTAACATTGGAAATGTAGTACAGGTAAAAGAATGAGCAACAGAAAAACGTCATTGCGCCTTCTGGTACCGAGGTACCAAGGAACCAGCAAAACTGTTCATAGCACCAAGCTGTACGTCTCTGGTATCATAACAAATGCCTATCTGTAGACAATGTAAACATATTACAGTTGCTAAGCTGTCCTCTGAAACATTTGGCAGGCATACATGAAGGGGACAACTTAGGGCCAGATGTAGAAAGCCAAATAGCGAGCGCAAATGCTGAAATTCGAGCAATGTAGGTAAATTTAAAAACCAAAGGAAATGATGGACGGAGTGTTGAACATTGCAAGCACTCACCCCCAGTCAACTGATCTGGGTTTAATCCATCACCGTTCTTTAGCCCACTCTGCCACCCCAGTTCAGACATGGCCATATGCAAATCAGTCTGACCCTGTGCCTCATGGGAACAGTCCAGCCCGAACTGCCAAGCCATGTCTTCCCTGGACCGGAAACAAGCATCCTAGGACTGGTTTCTGGCATTACAGCCGTCTTCAGCCAGGCTTGCTTGAATCCAGTGGCAAAGTGAGCAAGGGACTCACGTCCGAGCATACCCTGCCAACTTTTGGCGAACAAAGCAAAAACCAAAGGAAATGATGGACGGAGTGTTGAACATTGCAAGCACTTATCCCCAGTCAACTGATCTGGGTTTAATCCATAACCGTTCTTTAGCCCACTCTGCCACCCCAGTTCAGACATGGCCATATGCAAATCAGTCGGACCCTGTGCCTCATGGGAACAGTCCAGCCCGAACTGCCAAGCCATGTCTTTCCTGGACCGGAAACAAGCATCCTAGGACCGGTTTCTGGCATTTCAGCCATCTTCAGCCAGGCCTGCTTGAATCCAGTGGCAAAGTGAGCAAGGGACTCACGTCTGAGCATACCCTGCCAACTTATGGCGAACAAAGCAAAAACCAAAGGAAATGATGGACGGAGTGTTGAACATTGCAAGCACTCACCCCCAGTCAACTGATCTGGGTTTAATCCATCACCGTTCTTTAGCCCACTCTGCCACCCCAGTTCAGACATGGCCTTAAATTTAAACCTACTTGCAAAATAAGGAATCGCAAAATTGCGATTCCTTATTTTGCGCCAGCATTTTGAGAATCGCAATTTGCGATTCCCTAAATGCTATGCTGGTAGGCATCGGAAATTGCGATTTTGCCTTAAGGAATCGCAAAATACCACCAACTTGAAGTTGGTGGTATTTTGCAATTGCATTTCAAAAAGCACTTTTTGGCTTTTTACAAGGTGCCATGTGGCACACATACATGCCCTTAGGGCATGTATGTGCGCCACATGTGCACACATGCACATTTCAGGGGTGTAACAGGGTGTCCTTTTGGAACCCTTGAAATTGTGCCCGCAATTTGAGAGTGCCTCTTGGTGACTCGCAAATTGCGGGCGCAAATCTTATTCATTCCTATGGGCCTCTTGGCCTATAAGAATGAATGGGATGGGATTCCTTAATTGCGAATCTCAATTTGCGATTCACAATTAAGGAATAATAAGGACTCGCAAACATTTTGGCGATTCCTACCTACATTCAATTTTGGGAGTCCTTAATAGCGATTTGGTAAAAATCGCTATTAATGACTCGCAAAATTGAATTCACCTACATCTGGCCCTTACTGTGTTCGAGTCAAGATAGCTGAAAATCTTCAAAAATGTATCAAAGCATAAAAATGCTTGATTCACACCAAAAACACCACCTAAACGTGAATTGGTATTCCCAGCCACATAATGATGTTGTTTAAGGGGACCACAGAGGCTAGTCCAAATTCAGAGTTCAGGAGTTCTAGCTTCCAGTTAATAGGGCGTCTGAATCTTTGATGAATGATTGGCGGGGGCCCCTGATATTTTTTTACAGCTGGTGGTCATGGCTTATCTTTGCAGGTCTGGGTAATGTAATACCATATGTTGATGACTGGCTGTTGAACATGAGATCGTCACAGTTAGTCAAGGACTACCTGCAGATGACCATATTGCTCCTACATTCCCTGGGGTTCCCGATCAACAAGCTGAAATCCTGCCTACGCAGACGATTCCCTTTCTCCGGCTGTTTTGTATACCGTGGCATTCAGTGCTTTTCTCACCCCCCCCCCCCCCCCCCCCCCCCACAGCAAACCTGGGACTTTCAGGATAATGATCCGATTTTCCAGGCTCGGTCCAGTCTTCCATCCAGGACATGGTCTGCATGCCTTCTAGGCTGCACAGTTGAGCCCTCTAAGTTAACTGACACCATTGACACAAATGAAAGCATATTACATACTTAATGAAGTGAGTTTGTTGTAACCATTGTGGAGACTGCTTGATATTGATGTCAAATGAAAATGCCATTTATTTATATGTTTTAAAAACCAAAACATAAATAAAAGGCTAATCATTTACAATGCCAATAGCTCAAACTCTCGCAAATGCGAGACCTATTGCATTGAAAATGCTTGTTTGTATTAAGTGCCAGCTAGTTACTCCGTCAGTTCGTCCCGGACTTCAGTCAACACTCTGGAGAGGGTTTGACTAAGAGTCACCAAAATGAGGGATCAGCAACTCAGTGCTATTGAAGCATACATAAAACCTTGTCCCCCGAGTCATCAAAAGACCAAGCATGTGTGACGGGAATGGCAATGACATAAGAAACAATTGGTTCTGTCGGGTGAAGCAATTTCTTTGTAATTCAGACCATTAAAATGGGTTAATGAATCTGAGGACGACAATAGAACACATATAAATAGACGGAAATGTTTTGATTTTCAAAAATAATCTTTTACTTTTTGCTTCTTAAAGAATTATGAAAGGGTTTTTGGTTTTCACCGCAGAGTAATCACGAAAACCGTCTGTCCAGAATTTCATTAACTGAAACGGCGCAAGTGCAAAATATTTATAGTGAACTAAGTGCAAAGTGCCCAAGTGACTGAATGCGTGTGTTGTACATATGAGTGACAATTACAATTAATTAAATATCTACAAAAAAAGAAAAGGGGAATTTAGGTTACGTCCACTTTCAGCAGTATGATACGAGTGTCTCTAGCTCAAGAGTTAATTCCTAAATGATTTGCGAGCTGCGAGACCTAAAGGTGTATGGACAAATAAAACCGTCGACGTTTCGACCCTGACAGGAGCATGATTAAGGGGTAGTCATGGCAATGAGGTGCGACACAGTTAGACTCCACTGAAGGGGCTGAGACATTCTTCACCACCACCTATGACATCATACTACTCAGGAAACATTTCAACCTTTCCACAAAAATAGAAGATACATTTGTGACTTGATTTATACAGCTAGGCATTATTGAGGAAGTTTAGAGTGGTTGGCCCTAATTTTAGTAGCCAAGAAACGGAATGAAAGTCTTCGCTAGTGTGTGGATCATCGAGAATTAAACAAGAATGTGGTGATAGACAAATATCCTCTGCCAAATATGGCTGATATGCTTTTGCTGCTTGAAGGGGGCTAAGGTATTTTCAACGCTTGATCTAACCTCAGCATATCATCAAATAGAGTTAGATAGGGAGTCCAGAAAGACATGACAGCCTTTATTACTCCATTTGGTACCTTTCGGGTTAGATTACCATTTGGCCTACTTTCAGCAACCTTTGTTTTTCAGAGAGCATTGGAAAAAGTATTAAGTGGTCTGAAAGGTTTAAAAGTTTATCAGGATGATGTGCTAGTTTTTTTTAAGAGATGCTGAGGGGCATGATTTCAGTGTAAAACAGGCCTTGGAGAGATTTGAAGAAAGCAACTTGATAGTAAAGATAGAAAAGTGCAAATTTAGGAGAAATTCAATTAATTATCTAGGACATACTAGCAATGGTGAAGGTATTATTCCCAATGAGGAGTTAGGGAATTCCATACACAAATTGAGCTCGCCCTGCAACAAAGAAGTACTAATTACAGTAAATTTGTCAAAGAGTTTGCAGAAAATTGTGTAAACATGAGAAAACTTCTTAAGAAGGGTGTACATTTTTCATTGAGTACTCAGTGTGAAAATGAACTTAAGATGATAAAAGAGAAACTTGGGTGTGCTCCAAAGTTAAGAAGTTTTAATCCTAAGGAAAGTCAGTACTTACCATGGATGCCAGCCTAAAAGTTCTGGGTGTTATATTACAGCAGGGGGATGGAGAAACTCAGAGAAGAATGTTGTTCTTATGATGACGTCTGAAAGAAACAGAAACCAGATATTCTGTTATGGAGAGAGAGGCGTTGACAGTGTACTGAGTCATATGAAAATGTAAAAGATTTTTGTGGGGAGGAAAATTTGAGGCCACAACAGATCACAAACCTCTGCATGAGGTTTGTAAGAAAAAAGGAATTGCTGCCTTCTCAAATAGGATCAAAAGTGGGTGGTTGCTCTTCAGGAAGATGGATTTATTATAAAGCACTTACCTGGGTAAAAAACATGGTGGCAAAACCTTGTCCAGATAGGTTTCAATAGGTCAGGAACAAAATTGTAAGGAATTTGATGATGAGAATGATTTTCATGATGAAACAGTGTGTGTTGTTGATACTGCAGTCATTTCTGAAGAGAAATAGCGCACTGAATTACATTCTGATGAGGTGATGCAGGTAGTACTGTCATTCATGAAAAAAGGATGGGGTACAAAAGCTAAAAAAGATGAAAGGGCTACAGGTTTCTGGTGTGTTAAAGATTAATTAACTGAAAGTCAAGGATTGCTATTTCGTGGCACTAGGTTAGTTCCATCTCATACACTCAGAAATGAATTGATTACCCTGGCGCATGCATGGACACCAGGGTATGTCCAAAACTAAAAAAGAGATTCAAAATGGCTTACTGGTTGCTAGATATGGACATGCAGGTAGAAAGGATAATAAGAGAATGTTTACAATGTGCTCTCAGTGAGAAATCAGTGAAATCTAGAATTTAACTGATGGTCATCAGAAAACGTCTCATGTCCCTGTGGCAAGAAGTTGCATTATACAAATTAGATCCAATACATGGTGACGGTCATGAAAGTTATGAGATAGTGGCTATTGACATGTATTTCCGATGGCCTGAAATGTGTGCAACACGAGGTACTGAAACTAAGCATGTCATCCGATTCCTCAAACAAGTGTATCGAAGGGAAGGTTTACCACAGGTTTTGTTGACTGATAATGGAGTACAATTGGTCTCTCATGGAATAGAGCATTTTCTGTAAGAATCTGATATAAAACATAGGAAGTGTCCACTCTACCATCCTGAAACGAATGGAATGGTAGTGTGCTTCAACAGAGTTCTGAAAGAGATCATACACATGGCCAAAGATAAATGCCTAGGGTGGAAAGATGAAATTGACAATAAGATGGAGGTGTATAAATTCACTCCACACAGGGAAATTCCTTTTGAATTATTTTGTGGTAGGAGGTCCAGTACTCATGTGATTCCTATGTGGGGAATTATTTGATAAAAGAATCTGATGAAATGAGAATTGATGGTGATTCGAAATTGAGAGAAGATGAGAAAGTAAAAAATCTAAGGATGACTTTGACAGCAGAAAATCTGTTTAGAAATTAATGGTGACATTTGGTGACCTGGGTAATGATCAGGAAATCTTGAGGCAAAGAAAAAGGTGTAAAGCTTTCTTAACCTCTAAGGGTCTCTGAATTGTTCACTAATGCTGTGAGAATGGAAGAGTAGTTCCCTATAAAGGAAAAGTAAATTTAAAAATATATATATAAATCCTCAAGGTCCATCCAGAGTGAGAGAGTATAGGAGTTTGAGTAGAGAATATAACAAAAAAAACAAATAAACCTGGTGATACTCTGATTAAGAAACCACAGAAGGTAATTAAGTCACCAGTTTATTTGAAGGATTATGTGAAATAGAACAATGGTCTAATAAAATAATGTGTAGACATTTTGTTGAAACATTTATTTTTGAATCAAACCAAATGTACATATGTATATGCTTGTTTAGGTAGGTGTAGTAATAACCAAACTAAGATTGTTTATTATGTTTTATGTTGTAGAGGAGAAGGTGTGTAGTATGCACTGTAGTTTAATATGATTTATGTCTTTTGAGCTGAGTTAAGACAGGCACCTGGAGAACAGAATGTTGTGGGATCATAGATACTAGGAGCAGCAGCAGTGACAGTCGGAGATGAGGAGAGCAGAAAATAAGATGAACTCTCTCATGTTGAATAAACTGCTTCTCCTTGCTAAAGCTACAGGCTCCAGTAGTTCCTTTGTTAGTCTCTTGTCACAGGGGCTTAGGTGTGCACAGGGCAAGTCATCTTGGCAGGACGACAGTGAGGGGCTGTTTCCAGTCTATTCTACACTTAAAAGGTCTTTGCCTTCCTCACACACAGAGGAAGTCTGACACTAGGCCTTCCCTGTCTTTTGTCACTCCCAGACAGTTTGGCGCCTTCATAGGGAAAGGGAAAGAGCTTTCCAGAGCCAGATGGGGAGTAGGACAGGTAGTCCACCTCACAAAGGCTTGCACCAGGTATAAAAAATTAGACCTCCACAGCCACTTTTCAGACACTCCTGGACCTGTAGAAGGACTGCCCTGCTGCCAGAGGACTGCCCTGCTGCATTAGAATGAAGACTGGACTTGCTTACTGGTGCGGCCGGTACCGGTAAGAACGGTGGGGCGGGCTGGAGTGGGAAGTCAGTCAACAAACAATGGTATGGGTAAAATGAAATAAAAAATAAAGAAAACCGAGTCGGCGATGCAACAAGCACAATGTAAGCGGTTTTATTAATTTTTCATTTCATTTTACCTATCCTGTCATCCGTTGACTTCCCACTCCACCCCGCCCCACTGCTCTTACCTGTGCTAACCGCACCTGCTTGCTTGGCTTTATCCCAGTCTAACCAGAGTGACTATAAGGGTCAGTTGGCTGGCCTCCTGTGTGGGCTACAGGGACATAACAAGCTTCATAGGCCTTGATGCGACTGCTCAGCTGACCTGCTTCAACTGGACCTGTCTGGACTTGCAACTTGATCTACCTGAGCCCTGTGCTCCAGCGGAAAAGGCAAATTTACATATTCTCCCTATGTCACAGACTCGTCATCACAACCACTCATCCATACACTCATTCATTGGTGGCGCCCATAACACCAACATGTACTCGTCTCACTCGAATCGGTACACAGGAGAAAAGCGCTGGACATGTGGGTACCTTATTACCTATCAGGATTACATTTCTTTACATTATATACATTATATACGTCTGCACCTATGGAATCCTGACCTTAACATCAAGGCACTCCACCACTTGGTCGACAGACCAATTAGCTGGACTGGTTGATTGTGATTTAGAACCAGCTAAAACACAATTAAAGTCTAGGAAACATTTGATTACATTTCAGCACTCCTTTAAAGAATCACAAACTCATTTCTTATTAATCCAAATTTGTTTATCTAATTTTAATTTGCTCCGCATTAATATTTAGGCGCTACAGATTATAATATTTTTCAATTTATTTCATAAAGAAATCAGATCTTGGAACATAAGCATAGAATTAAATTTGCAATTGATAGTTACCAGATAACAAAAGTTGGCGAGCCTCCGATCACATAGAGGATTATTCAAGTCACTGCTACAATCTCCAGGATAAATTGTCCAACCCACAGCAATGATCAAACCATCAGATGAAATAACTTCCCGAAAATCAAAGAAACCCAAGGTAAACCATGGAAATCTTCATCAGATCAACGTAGACCCAACGCCACGGAAGATCAGCCCAGTGAGCCCACCCTCCTTGGGCGGATGAGAGTTTTATACCTTTTTCCCCGCTTACTTCAGATCAATACGTAACAAATTTAGGGGTAGAAACTGTTCGAGATTGGCCAGTCCAAGTCAATTTGTAATTTTTGAAAAAGTTCACATGGCCCACTAGGTTTCCATGAGATTTGGCATGGCAAAGTGCAAACTGTATTTCTTCTTCTCCGGTTCACAGGCAAAAGTTCCGAAGCAATAACAAGCCATTGTCCCCTTGGCAGTTCACACCGTTCATCACTTGGCAACCCTCCATGCTCCTATCCTTGACAAGGGACACAGTGGAACAGGGCTGAGGTCACTTGGAGATCTCCATAGCCATCCGATTCTGCGCAGTAGTCATCGCGCTCACCTGACGGCGGCACCACAGGAGCTCCATCTTAAACACTGCGGCCTAGCAGGCCCGAATGCCAACTTAAGCAAAAACAGACATAACAGCAATTAGAATATAGAAATGAAGATTCTAATGTTTAATCCCACTCTAATCCCAATGTGTTTTAGTATTTCCTATTTTATAGCGACATTCAAAGCAATAATACTCACCATTCTGCAGTACTAAAAGCACAAACCATCACAAAAGCAACATGAATCATGCAATTCTCTATTCCATCACAATGTAAAGTTAGTTTGCGTACTATAGTTAATTAATGAGCTGTTCTGCCATGAAATTAGCAATTTAATCCCATGTGTATCTCGTGTTTATCAAGGTGGAAGTGTTGGTTAATTCATTTTCACTTCAAACTAATTAGTACGAATTAATTCTTAGAATGATTATGTAATTAGTTTCATGCAAAATAGAGGAGGTATACAATATTTTGTTTTACCTGCTCCATCACCTGCTATCCTCTGTTGGAGTGAATTCTGATCCCCAAGAGGTACTCCCCAGGACCTAGGTCTTTGGCTGTCATCAAACTGTACTCCTCCTACAGAAAAGATGAATATCCGGAAGTTTGGGCTCCTCACAACCATGAACGAACCCATTTGCACCACGACTCTGCTGCCCGCAATGACCACCAATGTGAAGTTCTGGCAAAACCTACTCCTCTCGACGACAGCAACTGCTACAGCAAACTGGTAATACAAGAGCTACACTTTGCGCTACAGCAACGACAGCCCTCAAAAACAGTCAATGCAAGGTTTGACTGGCCCTTCGCACCACAGCACGACCTGCTCTTTGCGCTATAGCAAAGGCCATTAGACACTTAGCCTCACCCACAGCGGCTAAACTGTTTGCACCAGACTTAGAAGGTAACTTTTTCAGAGGGACTAAGCTAATTGCAGTATCCTGCCCATGCTCAATTGTGGTTGGCCTGAACTTGTGACTTTCCCCTTTTCTGGCACGAGCAGATGAGCACGAGTAGCGCTTTGTGCTTTTAGGCGCCATTTTCACCAAAATCTTTAAAAGTGAATTTCTCTGGCTCTACTAATTGGATTTTTGTCATTCCACTATCATTTTATTTATTCAAGTTGACTCTATTTCTTTTTATTGTCTTGTGTTTTCTCTTTATTTCGATTGTGTGCTGTAGAAATACTTTACACACTACCTCTAAGTTCAATCAATCAATCAATCAGAAACACTTGTAAAGCGCGCTACTCACCCGGAAGGGTCTCAAGGCGCTGGGGGGGAAGGGGAATGCTACTGCTCGAACAGCCAGGTTTTGAGTTGTCTCCTGAAGGCGAGGTGGTCTTGGGTCAGCCGGAGGTGGATGGGGAGGGAGTTCCAGGTCTTGGCCGCCAGGTAGGAGAAGGATTTGCCTCCGGCGGTGGCCCTTCGGATGCGTGGTACGGCGGCGAGGGCGAGGCTAGCGGAACGTAGCTGGCGGGTGGGCGTGTGGAAGGTTAGGCGGTCGTTGAGGTACTTTGGGCCCAGGTCGTGAAGAGACTTGTGTGCGTGGGTGAGGAGCCTGAAGGTGATCCTTTTGTTGACGGGGAGCCAGTGCAGGTCCTTCAGGTGGCTGGAGATGTGGCTGCGTCGGGGGATGTCAAGGATGAGTCGGGCGGAGGCGTTCTGGATGCGTTGGAGTCTTTTCTGTAGCTTGGCTGTTGTTCCAGCGTAGAGGGTGTTGCCGTAGTCCAGTCGGCTGGTGACAAGGGCCTGGGTGACCGTCTTCCTGGTTTCGGTCGGGATCCATCGGAAGATCTTGCGGAGCATGCGGAGGGTGTGGAAGCATGAAGAGGAGACGGAGTTGACTTGTCTGGTCATCGAGAGGGAGGAGTCCAGGATGAAGCCCAGGTTGCGTGCGTGGTCTGTTGGCTTGGGGGCGGTGCCTAGGGCTGGGGGCCACCAGGAGTCGTCCCAAGCGGAGGGTGATGGTCCCAGGATGAGGACTTCCGTCTTGTCTGAGTTCAGTTTCAGGCGGCTGTTCTTCATCCATTCGGCGACGTCTTTCATACCTTCGTGGAGGCTGGTTCTGGCGGTGTCGGGGTCTCTGGTGAGGGAGAGGATCAGCTGGGTGTCGTCGGCATAGGAGATGATGTTGAGGTTGTGTTGGCATGCGATGCTGGCGAGGGGTCTCATGTAGACGTTGAAGAGGGTGGGGCTGAGTGATGATCCTTGCGGGACGCCGCAGATGACTTCGGTGGCCTCCGATCTGAACGGGGGGAGGCGGACTCTCTGTGTTCTTCCGGCGAGGAACGAGATGATCCAATTCAGTGCCTTCTCTTGGATGCCGGTGTTGCTGAGGCGTTGGACAAGGGTGTGGTGGCAGACAGTGTCGAACGCTGCGGAGAGGTCCAGGAGGATGAGTGCAGCTGTTTCCCCGTTGTCCAGCAGGGCTCGGATGTCGTCGGTGGCTGCGATGAGGGCGGTCTCGGTGCTGTGGTTGGCTCTGAAACCGGACTGCGAGGGGTCGAGGGATCCATTCGTCTCGAGGAAGGCAGCAAGCTGTCTGTTGGCGATCTTCTCGATGACTTTGGCCGGAAAAGGGAGGAGCGAGATGGGGCAGAAGTTCTTGAGATCGGTGGGGTCTGCTGTTGGTTTCTTCAGTAGGGCGTTGAGCTCGGCATGCTTCCAGCTCTCCGGGTAAGTGGCGGTGTTGAAGGAGGTGTTGATGACGTCTCTGAGTTGGGGTGCGATGGTGGAGGCGGCCTTGTTGAAGACGTGGTGGGGGCAGGGATCAGTTGGGGATCCGGAGTGGATGGCATTCATCGTGCGGGCTGTGTCTTCGGTAGTCACTGCGGTCCATGTGCGGAGGGTGGCGGTGGGGGGCGTTGGTTCGACGCTTGGGTGCGAGGGTGGTGTACCGAAGCTGTTGTGGATGTCGGCAATCTTGCGGTGAAAAAACGAGGCGAGGGAGTTGCAGAGATCTTGTGAGGGGGTGATGTCGTTGTTGCCGGTGCTGGGGTTGGAGAACTCCTTGACGATGCTGAAGAGTTCCTTGCTGTCGTGGGTGTTGTTGTCCAGTCGATCCTTCAGAGATTTCTTCTTGGTGGTGCGGATGAGCTGGTGGTGCTTGCGGGTGGCGAGTTTGAGGGCGGTCCTGTTGTCAGTGGTCTGGTCGAGGAGCCAGGCTTTCTCGAGGATGCGGCAGGTCTTCTTGGAGTCCTTAAGTTCACTGGTGAACCAGGGGGCCTTCTTGCTTCTGGGTTTGCTGGGGGGGTTCTTTAGTGGTGCGAGGTCGTCGGCGTAGGTGGTCAGCCACTGCGTGAAGTCGCGAGCTGCAACGTTGGGGTCCGGTGTGCTGGCAGGAGGGTTCTGGCTGAGGGAGGTGGCGAGTTGGTCGGTGGTGATCTTGCTCCAGCTTCTGTGAGGGACCTGTTGCGGGTGGTGGTGGGTTGTGGCTTTTCTGAAGCTGAAGTGGACGCAGCTGTGGTCGGTCCAGTGAAGTCCGGTGGAGTGGTTGAAGGCGATGTGCTTGCTGGATGAGAAGACGGGGTCGAGCGTGTGGCCGGCGTAGTGGGTGGGGGTGTTGACCAGTTGCTTGAGTCCGAGGTTTGCGAGGTTGTCTAGCAGGGTGGTGGTGTTGCGGTCCTTGTTGTTCTCCAAGTTGAAGTTGAGGTCCCCAAGGAGGATGTAGTCGGCGGAGGCGAGGGCGTGTGGGCTGATGAAGTCCGTGAAGTCGTCGCTAAATTGTGTGCGTGGTCCCGGGGGTCTGTAGACGAGGGTGCCTCTAAGGGTCGTCTGTGGGTCGGTGTGAATCTGGAAGTGGAGGTGTTCGGCGGTGGCGTAGTTGTCGTCGGCGTCGGTCGTGATGCGGATGGTGTTCTTGTGGACGATGGCGATGCCTCCTCCAGTCTTGTTGACGCGGTCCCTCCTGATGATCTTGTATCCATCCGGGATGGCGATGGCGATGTCGGGGGCTGAGGAGGCGTTCATCCATGTTTCCGTGAGGAAGGCGATGTCTGGTGAGGTTGTGTCGAGGAGGTTCCAGAGTTCGACAGCGTGTCTGTGGATGGAGCGGGTGTTGAGCAGGATGCACTTGAGGTGGTTGTTGCTGGAGTTCGGTTTGGCGGGCGCGGTGCATGTTCGGAGGCAGGTGAACTTGCAAGTTGTGCAGGTGAAGGGTCCGTGGAAGCGTTTCGGGGCGGCCCGACAGCAGGTGGCGTTCTGGCCGGTATTGAGTGCGTTGAGGGTTGCGGCGTCGTAGGTCCGTCGTGTGGCCTGGCGTTGGCGGGGGCCAGGGGTCCCGGCACTGGGCGCGGTCCAGGCGCGGACGGGCGCAGACGGGCTTGCCTTAGGCGCGCCTTCGGCCGCTGCGCGCGGCCTCCATAAGAGGGCAGAGGGAGGGAGGAGGAGCTGGGTGGAGGGAGCGGGGTGGCCAATGGGGTACGAGGAGGGCAGGGTCGCGGGTCAACGGCGGGAAAAAACGCGGCGGGAACGGAGGCGGGGGGCAGGGAGGGGGGGTGGAGGGCTCTACCAGGGTACAGGAGCAAAAAAGGAGCGGGCACAAGGGGTACAAGGGGGTACAGAAATCAAAAAGAGGAGCGGGCACAGGGGTACAAGGGGGTCAAAAGGAAGGGAGAAGGCACGGGGTAGCGGCAGTCAGGGACACACCCGAGTGGGCACAGACAATCACCTGGCAGCGGCTGGAGCAGCGGGGCTGTGCAGCGGTGAGGGGAGCGACCTGCCTGGTGACAGACTGGCTGCTTTGTGCCACGCTACCAGAGTATTAAGCACTGGTTAATTTAATGAGTTTTTGTGGTTCACCCTGACAAGGAGTGTGCCTATTACCTGAGTGGGACTTCCACCCCGCTCAACCAATAATCCCATTCCTTACAGGAGGTTACCGCAATGTTGGAAGACCTGCATGATAAGAGGCTAGACTCTGAAGAGGATATGGATGAGGGAACAAAAAGGAAACACATTCAACGGTGACAGTTGCTGGAGTGACGTGGTACACAAAAGTAGGAGTCACAGTGGAAATTATTTGCTGGAGTGACGGCACATATTAGGGAGGCTATGACGTTCCAGTAAAAACCTCAGCAGGAAGACCTCTACCATGCCATTATGTGGTAAAATACATAGCCCTAAAGGAGTGAAATGATTTGGATAAGTCTTCTTTTTCTAGATTTCTATGAAAAAAAGTATAATTTGGACCAGTTTGATGTGAACTTTCCCTAGGTACCAAAGGAAAAGCATCATTTTGGTGAGTAGGGCTCTACTTCCTTTCTGGCTTTGGAGGAGTACCCTCTCCTGATGCAGTGGAAAGGAAGGTGAAAAATGCCTTACATATCTGTTAATAAGCATCAAATTTGCATTAACGGTAGACACCTATGCTGCATATGCTTCAAGGCAATGACATTGTAGTGGGATATGCATATTCAGTTCCTTCATTAATAGTGGAAGCAGGCGGTAACAGCAAAGGATTGTTAACAGAATCCATCTCAATGGCGGTGTCATCCTGTGTGATGTTAGAAGCGGGCAAACCCGGATCTCTAGATACTGTTGGTGGTGTGATGTTATTCAGGATCGGCCAGATGTTGTAGCTTGACATTGTCAACTGAGATGTATCGGTTGTCTTTTCGACCAGGAAGTGGTGGTAAAATGACTGTACGAGTACCCTGCACTCCAAGCACTGGGACTGGTGCTCGATAAGAGAGGCCTAACTCTTTCTTGTTCTCCACCCTCTCTCGGACCAGGTCTCCGAGTTTTGGTAGCCAGCCGACTACCGGAATCTGCAGCGCAGCATCAGTAGTTGAGGGCAAATGTTTCTTTGCAAGACTGTCACGGGTTAATTGTAGCTTCTGTAATACAGTACAATGATTATCTACGTCAAAGGATGCGGCAGACGCCGCTATGTCTAGACCATCAAGGTCTGGCACAAACATTTTCATGCCGAAGAGCATTTCTAGGGAGATTCTTTAGTGCACGCTGTACGCTATACAAATGGGCGAACCAGTTCCTGCCAGTCCCTATGACCCTGGCTGTCAAGGATTGCTTTAAGTCACGGTTCATTTGTTCCACAACCGAATTACCGAATTGCCCTCAGGCGTGTATGGAGACGAAGATTTGACCTGCACCCCCAAAGACCGCATGGTTTCCTTGTACGCCTTAGAGGCGAACGCGGGACCTTGAAAGGTGCCACATGCAAAAATTCCCACAAAGACACGCAAATCCCTGATGACATTTCTGGCGTCAGCACTGCGTTGTTGCCAAACCCAAAGAAAACGTGTCCATGAATCAACTGCAACTAAGATGAAGCTATAGGCAGTATATGAAGAAAAAGGACTGCAGTGATCTAGATAAACACACCCGAAAGGTTTATTAAAAATGCATAGCTGTGTTTGTGGTGTGTGCGTTGCCATAGACGGTTTGATCTGCTGACAAAATGTCACAAGAAAGCACGTAATTACAGGTTTGTTTATATAAGCTGCGCCACCAGTAATGCTGCTGCAAGATAGAAACAGTCGCAGATACTCCAGCATGCGCCAAGGCCATTCCTTCGTGTGCGGCTGCTATCAGTGCAGGCCTGTGGTCCGCGTTGCGAATCAACCTGTCACCAACGTCGTTAATTCTCACGTAAGGAACATTATCAGGACTTAAATGATAAGAGTATTTGGAAGGGAAACCCTGCGGATAATTATCACCTTTCTCTGTAGCAGCTATTGCTGCCAAAATGTCATTGTCAATTTTATTCATGGATCTCGTAACTGCTGCAACTGAACACGTGGCTACTGCTGATTTGGCAGCTTCATCTGCCAAACTGTTGCCAACTGTGTGTACTCGTACACGCTGATGACCAAGAGTATAAATTACTTGTGTGAGAGGCAGACGGTCTTTACGATCTGCGACTCGAACCCAAAGCATTTTATGTTTAATTGCGCTGCCCTTAGAATCACAATTGTCATTTTGAGACCAAAAGAATAAGTTGTCATTGAAAGACTGAACACAGTAGTAAGAATCACTTACAATTAAAGTAGTCACTTTTGGATCTGCAAACTCCAGAACAAGTACCAAAGCGCAGAACTCGGCTAATTGGGCTGTACAGTCACCTAGTGCCTGTGTATGGACAACATTGGATTTGAACTCTCCGTTCACTATGGCACCTGCCACTATAGCACAGGCCGCCGAGTAAGAATGTTTAAACCCGGTTGCTGGTTGCGCTGAACCATCAGTGTAAATGATATATTGGTACTGCTCAAGTGGGCTCATCGAGAGGGGAGGAGGATGAACAAATTCATACTGTAAAAACTCCTGCATCCGCAACGATTTGGCCCATTGTATCCAATGGGGATGGAAAGCCTTTGAGTTTGGTACACTTGCCTTTGTCACCGCTTCAAGCGCGGGACATGGTGTTACAACCAAAATCCGTTTCCCTTGTGCCAGTGCGCGTTCCTTTAGGATCGCCATCTGGACTGCTGTTAAAACTTTCTAAATATTGGAAAACCTTAATTCTGCTGAAGTGTACAAATGTGACTTGTAAGCAATAGGCACTGTGTCTCCTTCATTAAACGTCAAGTACGTGAAATCCACATGGCCTGGGACTATTCTTATCACAAGGTTAGCATGGTAATCACGAGTCAACAAGAACTTTGATTCAATAAGATCAGACTGCAAAGCTTGCAGTATAGTGGAATGTTCCGGAAGCCAGCATGACTTTGAAATAGAGGGTTGTATCAAAGCATACAAGGGCTTGATATGCTGGGCATAATCGGGGATGTAAGTCTTGCCAAAATTAAAAAAAAACAGTAAAGACTGTAATTTTTTTAGTGTAGACAGAGGGCGCAAACATGCGCATTTTTCAAAGAAGTGAGGCGCCAAGCCTCTTACTTCATTATTGAGCTTGTAGCCCAAAATCAACACTGTGTACTCTGCAATGTGTGATCCACGCTACAAAGATGCGGCCATAACTCGTTGTCAATACGTCAAGAGACAATACAGGCGGCGAAAACACCAGGGCTATTTTTGTAGCCCATTGCCAAACGGGTAAATTTTTTTGTTTTCCGCCCGCTGTGAAGGCGATCCATTGACTGCTTTCAGAGGATAGATTGTGCGTGTAAGAGCCTTGGGAAATGTCAAGTGTCGTCTTATATTTTTTACGAACAAGACTGTCGACTAACGCTGAATAATGGGTATTTTGCACCGCACAAGTCCGACAATGTGAGTTCAAATGTTGGTAATCTAAAACCAAGTGGTACGACCCATCTGGTTTTGCTACTGTAAATAGAGGGTTATTCTTTGGTGACACACATGTCTCAAATACTCCCTGATACTCTAGTTGATCTAGCACATCTGCTACGGGAGCCTTTGCTTTCCGCTGGAGGGGATATAGGGGTTGTGGCTGTGGCATAGACCTTAATGGAGGGGAGAATCTTTATCCCAGCCCACCTGATTTCGGTACACAGCCGGTGCAAGCACCAAAGCCCACTCCTCTGCAAAAGCTTTTGCTTGCTCCTTGGATATGTTATGTGAAAAACTGGGGAGTATTACCTCCTCTCCTCGGGGATCAGCTAGAACAAAAGGCGGCATCCAATCTTTTTCCGCCAAAAGTATGTCATACAAAAAAGTTAGATTTTCCCAAAAAATCCATTTTATTACATGTTGTATGTCACCTTCAATTAGAAGAACTATGTCATATAATCTGTCAGGGGGATCCACTCGGGTGTCAGCTGTCTCAACTGTGATGAAAGTTTCAGTTGCTGTCGCCTCCAGAAATGGACGCAGTGATTGCTGCACTATGGTAACTTCCACTGCGCTGTCTAGCAGCGTTACTACCCATGTTAAGTTCCAGAGCTGGGTTCTCACCGTCTGTGGCATATCTCGCTGTTAATGCAGCAACTTTCTTTTTCTGAAAAGGCGGGCGCTGACAAGGAATATCGTCTTGTTTCACTTTGCCGTCAGTCTGACACGGCTGCTCACATCCTTGCAGGGCACCTCGACCTCTGCCACGATCCTGGCGTTCCCCTCCACCGGCTTGTGAGCCCAATGTTGCCTGTGAAGAACGAGGAGAACGCTGATCAGGAACCTGAAACCTGTCCGGAGTCCTAATTCTCACGCGGTCGCGCAAATCATAAGTGCGCTCAGAAGGTTCGGGAACCGGTGAGGCTGCACGTGACCCCTGTGTCTGTTGTTGCTTCCCCTGTTTCTTATTTTTCCAATTCTTTTTAGGAAAATTGGGACGGTCGTCTGTAGCAGACTGAGCCATCTGTGTCTGCTGTTGTGCTGGTATTCTAGCGAAAGGCCTAACTACCAAACTATTGCACCCAATTTTTCTATAAGCTTCTGCAATAATGTTTGGTAATTCGTGGGGTTTCTCCTCATCCCAGACATGGCGCAAAGCATTAGACACTTGAAAGTTAACTGCATCTCCCTTGACATTCGCAAGGATCAGATCAACAACTACGTCAAATACTCCACTCCGACCAACCTCATCCCTAACTCCACAGCCACCTCCATTCTTGTTCATCCTGGAAACGCTTAATCACGGAGGGGAGCACAGTCATAGATGGTGTGCCGAAACATTTTGTATATACCGCCGCGAACACTTTACCCCAATCAGTTACTTCAGGTATTAAGTCTTTCTGCAAACTAATAGTAAGAATCCTGTGTTTCTCCACAGGAGATGTATTTGGAAATACCACTATTAGCTGGTCAAATTTCTCCGCAAGAGAATAGGGTAAATCTTCCTTATTCTGTGTACGCTTGCACATAACCGAATTAACCATAACCGGACTAATAGTTAGTCCAACAGGTCCAGCTGGTTGCGCAGCAACCCCATGTGTGCCCACCTGAAGATTGCTTGAGACGTATTGTACTAGAGACCTGTGCACCTCAATCAAGTAGGTGTGTAAGATGCGCAACTCATCTACAGGGACCTACGGGATGTGGTGAGTACCCGGCCAAAACTGGCCAAGTGGCCCCCGGAATTGACAGAGGACTTAACCGGACCGGGGTCACAGTGTGGGGTAGGGTGCCATTAAACCAAATACGGTGTGCCATGCTGAAATCGGAACCTCCAGAGTTGTATATGGCCGATATGCTATAGGGGTTGCAGTGTGAGTGTAGGTATGGAGCAAATTATCATCACCATCCACTGCTGGAAACGTAACTCAAGAATAAAACAACTCAAAGTGGTGACCCGGATCAGCTCCTAACACAAAAATGAGTGAGATACCCACGTTGGGCACTCCATAAGCAGACAAATGACGATGGAGCGCCCCACGGCTATGTACCGCAATATCTACCTCGGCCATATCGAGAAAAAAGAACAACCTAATGCGTGGCAGCGCAATGGGGAAGTAACTCAAAAAGAAGTATAAAACCGTTTAATGTATCAAGCTTGAAGAGAAACCTATACAAATATCAATATAGGCAGGTTATGCCGTCACAGCTGTTTGAAGTGAGGGTATCATGGACAAGCACAAGTATTACTAAAGTTCCTCGTATATAAGAACCAGACCAAACGTTAGGTGCGCCATGTTGCAGGGATTCTGCACATATACAGAACTATGCGCAGGAAACCAGGACCTCAGTGTGTAGTGGTGTACCAAAATACCCACCTCGGTACCCAGATCCCCTATTCGACTAGCTATAGTGTCTCATTCGTTCTCCGTGCTACAGCTGTGCAGACGGGGAGCAGAGTGTTCAACTAAACATATGAAATACAGACAGTTCTCATGTGAAAGCGAGCAAGGAAAGTGTTTACGAGAAATGTGCCTTGTAGTAACATGAGAAAAAGCGGCAAAATGGCGGTCAAGCATATAATAACTTATGCTAACTTAGCAATGTCCAAAGGTGTGTCCATATCCTCACTACAAGCCCACGAGTGGTAGCATTGGATGCAAGCTCATGGAGAGGGTGCTCTCAAAGGGCTTGAAGTAAATGGGAGTTGGTCAAAACCAGAAAAGTTGCACTCCTCAAATTGGATAGAGTTGATGGCAATAAGGTATGCCCTTCAGAGGATTGTTCTACATTTAGAGAATACCTCAGTTCTGGTAAGTACCAATAATTAGGGCCAGTTACAGAAGTGCAGCATCGGTGCCTGCTTTGTGCACCCTCGGGCCCTTTGGTATTTCAGAAGGGTCTGCAGATGCTTGTTCGGCCCCTTGTGTAATGCAAATAGGGCTGGCATCCATGTAGGGCCAGTGCAATCATTAGAGGGTATTCCCTCATTTGCATGGGGGTACGGTCCCATGCAAATGAGAGATCTCTTTGCATCTGCGACCGCGCTGCATTACCTATGTGGGCGCAGAGGCAAACATGCCTTTAGGAGGCTCACTGAAAGTGTGCCACAAAAAGGTGGTACATTTTCAGTGTGCCTCCTAATGGCAGCACTCTAGAAGGGAGAAAATGGGTCCCATGGACCCCAGACATCTCCTTGCAGGCGGGTGCAGTCACTCACACAATCAATCATCAAACCGTATTTGTAGAGTGCAGCTAATCACCTATATAGTTATCCAGGCACTGAGAGTTGCTGCATTGGGATGTTCAGTTGAATAGCCAGGTCTTAAATCCCTTCCTGAACTCTGAAAGAGAGGGTGAGGTCCGGAAGTGAATGAGACCATTCCCGGACTTGGCAATGAGGTAAGAGAAGAAGCGTTCTCCACTGCTGCTTTGGTGAATATGGGGTTTGTGAGTGAGGGAGAGGGAGGTGGAACAAAGGTGTCTGGAGGGTAGGTGTAATTTCGTACATTTGTTGATGTATGCTGGTCCTTGATTGTGGAGGGCTTTGTAGGTGTGGATCAGCATCTTGAATTGGCATCTCTTTTGAACGGGAAGCCAGTGGAGCTTCTTGAGGTAGGCGGTAATTTGGGTCCATTTGGTGAGGTCTAGGATGAGTCTTGCCACAGCGATCTGAATGGTCTGCAGTCTCTTCAGGAGGTAATTGCTGATTCCGACATAAAGTGAATTACCATAGTCCAGCCGGCTTGTGACCAGGGCTTGGGTGATGTTTCTCATCCAGTTGGCGATGCTCGTCATGTATCTGTGGAAGTTGGCTCTTGTGGTGGAGGGGTCTTCTGATAATGAGAGGATGAGCTGGGTGTCGTCTGTGTAGGATATGATGTTTAGTCCATGGGTTCTGACAATGTTGGCCAGAGGTGATGCTCTTGGGGTCCGAGGTGAAGGGAGGAAGGTGGATCAGATGGGTTCTTCTGGTGAGGAAGGAAACGACCCATTTGTGTGCGCCACCATGGATTCCAATGTGAATAAAGCCTCTTTATAAGGGAGTGGTGGGATATGGTGTTCAATGCGGCTGAGGGGTCAAGTAGGCTCAGTGCTGCTGTTTCTTCTCATTCTAGGAGGGTTCTGATGCCATCTGTGGTGGCAATCAGGGTGGTCTCAGTGCTGGGGTTGTTGCGGAATCCGGATTGGGAGGTGTCCATCTGGTTGGTGTTCTCCAGGTGTTTGGTGAGTTGGAGGTTGATGGGTCCTTCCCTGCAATCTCCTTCAAGGTAATCTCTTTCCCCTCTTGAAAATGCAGGTGGGTATCCACCTGAACACAGAAACATGGAGCAGCTTTTAAACAGCTGCTCTGTATTTCTCTTGAATGCGCTGCCATGGTGGCAGCACAAGTTTGCGGCTGCCCTGAAGGCAGAGCATTCTATCTAATAGGGTGCACTTTCCCTGTTGGCACACGGCGCACCTGCTTTAAGGTGTGCTATAGTGCAACAGAAAATGTGCACCATATTTGCAATTGGGCCCCAGGTGTCAAAAACCAACTTAAACAGGCAAGGGGCACAAAAAATAGGAGCTTAGCAAAGGTGTCTATGGAAGTCTTTGCATGCGTTCAATGTCATTTGTTAAAGCTGACATCAATGTATATTCTGGGGGATGAGAACACTCGAGCAGACAGGTTGAGCCACAAGCTTCTAACCTCAATTTAATTTCATGTCATCTTGACAGGCATACTTTCCAATTGATAGTGGACACATTACGAAGACCATGGCTGGATTTGTTGAGCAGTGCCTTACTACATCAGTTTTGATTGGAGACTTGATGCCAGGATGTGGGGGAAGTGGATGTGATGTTTTCTCATTCTGTTTGCATTCCCTCCAGTACCTCTCCTTCTGAGGGTCTTGTAAAAAGAGGAAGCAGCTACAATTAGTCCTGGTAGCTCCATTTTGACCCAGGTGACCGAGGGTTCATTTGCTAAGTGTCTTAACGAACGGTCAGAATCTGCAGCTTCCTCTTCACCCTCCAACTCTTTAGTTTCCAACTTTAATGCTGGGGCAGTTGAAGATGAAGACTCTGTGTCTTACAACATGAAGATTGAATGGCAGGACCTCCAGGATTTTGAGTGCTCTAAGGATATAGTAGTTGATATCCAGGCTTTCATGACACCTTTAACTTTGACTATATGTTCCAGACATTGAAGGGATTTTGAGAATGTGTGCCATGAGAAAGGGGTGGTTGTGAAATCTTTTAACCAGTTCCTGGTCCCATATTTCTTAAGAGATAGCTCTGTGTTAGGCTATCCCCTTTGTGAGAAAGTCTCTCGTTTGCATGGTTAGCCCCCCACTTTTTGCCTGGTTTTGATGTTGTTTCCAATGAAGTGCACAGGATCCCTGCAAACCAAGTCCCCTGTGCCAGTGCTCCTTCCCTAAAACGAACCCCCAGTTGGAACTTATGCCTCCAGTAAGCCCCTATTAAATGGTACCCTGGGTACCTAGGACCGCTAAGCTGAAGAGGGTCACTTGGGACCCACCACACTGGGACAATGCCTCTGCCCTTGCAGCCTGCATGCCCCTGGGAGGGGAAAAATGGCAAAGTCAACATGGCATCCTGCCTGGGTGCCATAGCATATAGCACTGCCTGACAGTATAGGTAAGTCACCCTTCTAGTAGGCCTCACAGCTCTATGGCAGGATGTACTATACTCCAGGTGAGGGCCAATTTGCAACTCGAGTTCCGCAGCACCATGATGGCGCTACTGAATATAGGAGTATTCGGTACCAAACTACTCCTTTCAATAAATCCACACTGATGCCAGTGTGGGATTTATTGTACCATGTACCCAGAGGGCATCTCGGAGGTGCCCCTGAATCCCTATCAACCCTGGTGTGGTCTCTGACTGGCTGTAGGTAGCCAGCCACCACCAGACATGTTTCTGGATGCCTGGGTAGAGAACCCCTACTCTGGGAACAGAAACAATGCACATCCTGGCAAGAGGTGTCATGCCTCCTCCCCTAGGATGTGCCATTGCTTAAAGAGGGAAGTTTCAAAGGCCAGTCACCTTTGTAATGTGACCCCCAGCCTCTGTTGCTAACATCAGATGCCAGCCCCTGGTTTGCGCCCCCACTTTGGATGGGAATCCCGGCGGGAACATTTGAAAAGATAGGAGGTATGCCCACCTCTGCCAACCCCACCTCTAAGGTGGAGGGAAGGGAGGTGAAGCTGAACTTTCAGTCCCTGCCATCTTGAAGATGGGGGACCCCTCCCATAGGAGGGTGGCATAATAGAGGGTGTAGCAAAGGTGCCCATTGGCCCTACCTGCTATTCCCCTAATACGCCTCCTAAATTTAGTATTTAGGTGGCTCCCCAGACCTGACCCTCAGATATGCGATGACCTAAGAAGCAAGGAGACGATCCTGCACAGAAGACTGAAGACGACGACTGCTTTTGTTCAAGCCCTACCAACCTGTCTCCAGCTTCTATAAACCTGTGACCCGTCTTGCAGCCAGCGACCTCTGAAAACCTAGGAGGACTGCTGCCTTTGAAAAAGACTCCCATCTCCCGCAGACAGTCCAAGAAGAAACAAACTCCAAGAACTGCCACATGAAGGACTGACACTAGTCGACGCGACTCCATGCTACAAAAGAACTCCAAGAACTGACGCAGTTGAGGACTGATACTAGTGTCGACACGACTAACTGCTGCCAAAGATCTTCCAAAAACTGCAGTGTTAGAGGACCGGCACTTGTGTCAACGCGACTCTACCCTGCCCAAAGAAAGCACCACAGCTGGACGGCCACCACGACCTCGGGGATCCTCTCAGCCCCATAACCTGAGTTGCAGAGAGCTCTGGGCCCGAGAGCCTGTACCCTCCTGGTAGAGGCCCTGTCAGTCACCTCCTGCACTGCCTGCCTGACCGTGATCTCCCCAGGATTATTCGACGACAGCAGACCCCCATCCGTTCTACAGACACCGACCGCCACCAACCGCGACGGTAACTGTGTTAGCCGTCTGCTGAAACCTATCCTGCTCATTGCCCCCACCGACTGCAAGGGTAAAAATCATTGCCGGTATTGACTGCCTCGGCAAAGATACAGAAACCTGCACCTTACAGGTGCCCCAGTTCCCCACGACCGACCCTGCACTCAGTGTTGGTCTGACCACCCAAAGACTAGAATTGTAAGTCGTATACATGCTTGCAGGGCCGGACTGGGAACCAAAACCGGCCCTGGCAAAGTACTCGGCTGCCCCCCTTCCCTCCCCCCCCCCGCACAGGGTTGGGGGTGCCGCCGAGCTCTTTGCCAGGGCCGGTTTTCGGCCGATAAACAGCCCTGTATCAAAAACGGCCCCCAGGGGCCCAAAACCGGCCCCCACCCGTGCGGCGCACCGGGGGATTGCCCGGTGCCCGCTACGGCCAGTCCGGCCCTGCATGCTTGATACTTCTCTCAACAGATTTCCTCCACATGATAATCTAAAACTGTTCAAATATTGCACTGTCGACTTTTGAATGTGAAAAGTATCTATAATTGAAATGCATTTACCTTAGCAAGAAGGTCTTGGTTTTAAAATAAAATACAAAGTATGATTTTTCTTATAATTGGTCTGGATGTACTTCTTGAGTCGTGTGCCCATTATTGATCATGGGTGTTCAATACATGTCTTATACTCCTCTGTGTTAGGCCTAAAGCTGCTCGCCCTTACCACCTCTAATAGAGCACTTTGGGTTTTGCATTGAGCCTTGTACTCTTTTGGGGAACCCATGGACTCTGTGCTCGATACTACCACCTACTGGCAATATCATATACAGCTTCCTACACCCTTAAACACTTCCCACCCAGTGGGCTGCGATTAGGGGTTTCAGAGAACTGGCTGGAAATATTTCAAGTAATTTTTGGGGGTTTTCAAGTTATTGTAAAGGTTTAGGTTGAAAAGACCAGTAGTTCATACTCCATCTGCTTCGTGGGTCTGTCTGTTGTTCTTAAGGGTTTAGAAGTAAAACCTTTTCAGCCTTTGGACACACCAGACATGGCATGGCTCGTTGAAAAACAATCTTTTTTTGTTATCTATTATGTCAGCAAAGAGATAGGGGAAACTGGATGCATTGGTAATAAACTACCCTTATTTAATGTTCTTACCAAGTAGAACTGTTCTGAGTCCTGACCCTAAGTTTAGACCTAATATTCAGAAGCAGTTTCATTGTTCACAAGAGATTGTTCTACCAGTAGGTGATGGTTTTGTAAGTTCAGGGGTTCCTGAGTCTATAGATGTCAAAGAGCTTTGTTAGCGTATTTGTACGGAACCAAAGAATTTCATGTTACAGAACTGAATATGGATGATTTTTTCAACTCTGCACCGGAAGTGTTGAATGCTGCAATGAGGGCTCCTGGGAGTGGCATTCGTAGAATGTCCACCCTTAGGCAGCTTCGCACTAGTGGCACATTCCGGGACTGGTAGGTTATTCTGATTGGCTAGCATTTGGTGGGAGACAGTTGGAGCACGAGCATTGGGTGCGCAGTTAGGCGGTTGAGGATTGAAGTAGGCGTAATTTGAAGTTGGTCTGAGGTGTTTTTGATCAAGAGTTTTTATAGAAAATTGTAAACGGCGCGATGGCAGAAGCGACTGCGTCTGTCAAGGAAGCGTTGCACATAATTTGTGAAGCCGGAAGGGAGGATTTGATCCTACACGGCGTTCTATCTCAGGCGTGGGTTGGGCTTGAGAAAAAGAAAAGAACACCAGCAAGCAGCGTGTCCACTGCAGTTGCTGTTTGTGCCTCAAGTGAAGGCTCTCCAGCTGAACACCAGAGAGCCTCAAGTATTTTAAGCACGAGGGAGGGAAATTTGAGCCGGCAGGCTCTACTCACCGCTGCTTCACCCAGTCGCTTCCTATCTGTGAAGAGAGCGAGGGGCAGAGCTCGCACACATGCAGTGCAGAGCTCTACTTTTTCCAAGAGTAGGCTCCTTAAAGGAACAAAGAAAATTAAAGGGGAGGTTTTTGGGGCCGAAAACAGCTCAGCTTCTCCCCCTAGTGGCCATTTATTAAATGAAGAGTATTTGCCTGGTGGTCAGGTTAATGCTAATGTTGAAATGAAAAAAGATACACATATTTTTGGTAAAAAATGTCAAGCAACGGGTAATAATAATTCGACAATGACTGCTGAAAGGAGCCTTTCACCCATGGTTTCGAGTGAGTCAGGTGACAGAGTGTTGCAGCCAGTGTTTCTGCCTAGTAAAATAGTAAAACCGAGCATAAATGTTAAAGAGAAGGATTTCTCTTCAGTTAAGAGATTAGAGTCTGTCGCTCTGGATACGGATAAAGAGGTTTCTTTTCAGAAATCCAAAAGTAAGAGCGCTTTTCCTGATAATCTAGATATTGAGTCAGAAGTAGAGGGGACATGGATTTGGGACCCCAGTGAAATCAATAATGAAGGGAGATTAGCTAAATTGATGAGCAAAAGAGTTCCTGAGTCTGCAAGTTGTGGCGGCTTGCAGACCCACATGGCCGAAATACTGCCAAACAAAATAATGGGCAGTAAAGAAGTTTTGGACAGGTCTCAAGCGTCCTGCAATAAAACTGAGGAAGAGAGGAAGGATGTTCAGGCGAATTTTCCCACACCGATGGATTCAAAGCGAACGGCATACTATTCTAAGGAGATAAATTGTAAAGTATATGATGGTAGTGTTGGGGATGGGGAATGTCCTGGGGGCAGTATGAATGAAAAAAGTGGTCAATACAGAGGAGTGGTAGGTGAAGATGGGGTGATGACAAAATGGAGCCTTTGGAGGAAGACGAAATTGACGATGATGTGGTAAATTTTAAGTTTGCAAAAAAGTTGACTTGGGGACTGGGGGGAATTCTAAAAATTTGTCCAGAGATTATCTTTCGCATGATAATGAAGTTGAAGGGGTTTGGGCAGAAGAAATGTAAAAAATAGTCGACAAGATGGGGAAAAGAAGAAAAGAATAATCACTGAGGCGGACAACTCTTTAAGGACAGGTGAGGTTCAAAAAAAGGGGTTTAATAAAAGGCTATGTGTTGAGAAAAACGTTGGAACTGACGAAAAAAATAAAAGCGAGCAGTTTCCAAAGGATGCAACAAATCAGGCAGTTAAGGAAGGTGAGTCTATATCTGATAAGGATAAGTTTAAAGAAAGCCCTGAAAAAGATAACAAAAGCGAGGGTTAAAAACAAGTTCAGTGAGTTTGAAATGTTTGCCTTACACGGGTTTATCAATGCCTTTAGGTTCCCATTTAAGTAAGAGTACCAAAGAAAAAATATAGAGAGAGAAATTCATAGACGTTTTCAAATTACTTCACAGAGAAATTCAGTCAAAGGAGGGATCAAGGGAGGAGGCATGGGAGCTAGCAAAAAGGCCAAGGGTACCTACGAATATTTATTCTTGGACTTCGGCTTTACTTATTTTTGCTATTGTATACTACGAAAAGTTTTCAGACAGATCTGTGGCGATATTTAAATACTTAGACACAATCAGGAAAGCTTACACTGAATTTGGAGGTTTTGCTTGGCTTCATTATGATGAATAGTTCCGAGCTAGACTGGTTCTCATTCCTGAAAAACCCTGGGGTGAAGTAGATAATGAGCTCTGGGTTCAGTGGATGTATCCTCAGAGGCCTCCCCCTTCAATGCGTACCGCGAGTGGGCTGGCGCTAGCTCATCGGCCTTTTCTCAGTTGACCCACCCCGGGGGGCGAGGGGGACTGGAATAAATCTCAAGCTGGTGTGTCAGGTGCCTGCTGGAATTTCAACAGGGGTTATTGCCAGAAGAACCCTTACAAGAACAAACATGAATTCTCAAGGTGAGGTGGCAAACATGCCATTTTGCAATGCTTTGGGGATCAGTCTAGCAGGGGGGTGGGTTGGCCAAGGCAGTTGGAGAGGCTATGCATTTCAATCTGGACACAAGAGCTTTTACAACAATTAGGTGCCGATTACGATCCTGTAAAACCCTGGTACGAATCGTCGTACGGAGCGTTTTCTCCGTACGACTCGTACCCGGGGAATGCACCTTACAAACCAGCAAGTACGATTCGTACCGAAATACCATTTCTGTACGAATCGTAAAAAACACTGTGCGACTAAAAAATACATACAAGTCCGATCCGGGACAGCGCGTACGTGACATTCGCACGGAGTCAGGCAGCGTTTTACGGACCAGCAAGTACGATTCGTACCCACAGCACTTCACACGGGAATATTTTTATGGGAGCCAAAAAGTGCTGGAAAAACTAAGTACGCGATGCACAAGGAAAAGGGGGCCCGGGACGCACCGTACCCCCATCCCTACACGTCCACACCGTACCCTCAGACCCCCCCGCATGTACGCACCGTACCCCCACCCCCGTATGATTGGCACGTACCCCACCCCCGCATGTACGCACCATACCCCCATCCCCACCCCTGTATGTACGGCACGTACCCCCAACCCCACACCCGTATGTACGGCGCGTACCCCACCCCCGCATGTATACACCGTACCCCCATCCCCACCACCGTATGTACGGCGCATACCCCCAACCCCACCCCCGTATGTACGGCGCGTACCCCACCCCGCATGTATGCACCGTACCCCCAGCACGTAGCTACACACTGGGAGTACGGTGCATACATGCGGGGTGGGGTACGCGCCGTACATACGGGGGTGGGGTACGCACCGTACATATGGGGGTGGGGATGGAGGTACGCATCGTACATACGGGGGTGGGGTGGGAGGCTGGGGGGGCCGTACGACTCATACCCCTCGCCCCGGTGTACCCGGGGTAGGGGTGGTACACAGTTTGCGCCGTACGGGACGTTTTACATACGAATGTGTATTCGGAACGCCGGTACGGATCGTACTTGTGCGCTCGGACTTCAGTTTTACGAATCGTACGTAAAACTGTCCGGGGACGTGTCGTAGACTTTTCCCGAGGTCAATTGTATGTATTTTCCACGTACAAATCGTACTTGGCTGTTTGTATGGGACTTGTACGATTCGTACGTAAAAAAATACAGATACGAGTCGCACGGGAATTTTTTTTAACGGATCGGAATCAGCACCTTAATGTGGAAGTTTTGTACTTCTGGTTGAAATTTTATCCTCCCACGAATGATGCAACCAAGTTGGAATGGGAGTTCAAAGAAGGATTTAGGTTGGGTTTTCAAGGGCCTAGATGCCGCAGATTTGCCAGAAATTTAAAATCTGTAAATGAACACCCGCAGCTCGTGAAGAAGAAATAGTTAACTGAGGTGAAGGAAGGGAGAATGGCAGGCCCATTTAAGTCATGGCTGTTTCAAAATCTCATGATAATCTCTGCTTGGAGTTATTGTGAAGAAAATGGAAGGGGATTTTAGAATGATACAGCATTTATCATAGCCTCAAGGTTTCTCTGTCAACAATTTTATTGCCAAGGAAGACACCATGGTCAAATTTACATCGGTTGACACAGCTTTGGGTATGATAAGAAAAATGGGTGCCCAATACTGAGCTTGCACAATGTGACATCAAATCTGCTTTTAGGCTATTGCCAGTGCACACATTGGACTTTTCATTGCTGGGTATCTACTTTGAGGGGCTGTTTTTCATGGATAAAGTACTACCTATGGGTTGTGCAATTTCCTGCAATTTATTTGAGACTTTTAGCACCTTTCTGCAATGGTGTTTTTTGTTCAGAACTGGACATATGGACGTGACGCATTATTTGGATGGTTTCTTATTTATGGGGCCGTGGGCTCTCAACAGTGAGTAAAAGCATTACAGAACATTGAACTGGTGGCTAAGGATCTGGGTGTGCCATTGGCAACTGAGAAAATGGAAGGACCTAAATATTGCTTGACATATCTTGGAATCGAAATAGATACAGTAAAAATGGAAGCTAGGCTTCCGCAAAAGAAAGTACTGGAGATGACAGCTATGTTAGAACATGCCAGAATGTGTCATAAATTGACACTGAATGAGGTTCAATGCCTATTGAGTCATCTGAATTTCGCTTGCCGAGTTGTGAGGGCAGGTAGAAGTTTTTGCAGAAGACTAGGTTTTGCCATGTCAGGCGTCACGCTGCCACATCACAGGATTAGGATATCAGCTAGCATGAGGGCTGATCTTGAATTTCGGCTAATGTTTCTGCAATCATTTAATGGTGTCATGATTTGGTCAATGGATGAAGATTTTGTTTGGCACTTCAGTTACTTTATGATGATTCTGACACAAATGGCTTCGGTCTTTTTTGGGACGGAAAATGGTGTGCTGAGAAGTGGCCTTCTAGTTACGTATCGGATAAAAGAAGCATAGCTTTATTCGAATTTTTCCCCTTGAGATTTGCACTGGTTGTCTTGGGGAAAAGTCTGACAAACAAGACAGTGTTGTTCCATGTAGATAATAGAACAGTGGTTGATTTGGTAACTGGTCAGGGGGCCAAAGAGAATCAATTATTGAAACTGTTACAAAGATTCATGTTGGGCTGCTTAATGCATAACATAGTTTTCAAAGTTAGGCATGTACCCGGAGTTGATAATAACATTGCAGACGCGTTATTTCGTTTTAGGTGGCAGAGATTCTGTGGTTTGGCACCCAGAGCAGATCTGCAGAAGACTCTGGTTCCCCAGGAGGTATGGGATTTAGCAAATTGGAAGCTCAGCTACTAATTGAAAACTCTCTGGCAAAAAACACCAAGGGGCGTAATAACAAGGGCTGGCGATAAACGCTTCAGCATCCGTTTTCGGGCGAAAAGCGGCGACAACTTTATCACTTTATCAGCAAGGACACGCTAGCACGTGTTTTGCATACTTAGCGCCCGTTCCCAGCATGCCTAACTTTGCATCACTAATGAGATGCAAAGTAGACGTGCCTCAAACAGCTCCATGAATAAATATCGCGAAGGCAGCTTTGCGATATTTACAACAATGGCCCGGCCAGCGTAGCGATGTGCAAAATCACGCTAGCTGGACATTATCGCTGGACTTGAACGTCTGGTAAAATCCAGACTTGTGTATCCATAACGTTGGGGGTGGATTATGGTGATACGACCACACGGTCGTAACACCAAGGCTATCATCGTTTTGAGTGCAACATCGCTGGTTTTCCAGTGATGTTGGCCCATTTCCCTGGATATCGCTGGAATATTATCGCCCTGGAGAAACGTGTTGTTAATAATGCGCTAACTGGGCGATTAATTCCAGAGATAGATGGCGATAAATATAAAAGCGCTAAGCGCGCTTTGCGATATTTATCGCCTTCTGTTGCTGATATGCCCCCAAATTGGTTAACATGAGAGCATGGTTAGAATTCCTCGAATCAGGTGCTTCATTCAGAGCTAGTATTACCAGAGGGATTGAAAAACGCAGGGATGATATAACTAGTTTCATAATGTCCAACATAGAAAGTAATATTTCTGCAACAATAATAGCAGGGAAATTAGCAGGTGTGTCTTTCTATGGGAAGTTCTATTGGGGATATAAACCTTCAGCGGGTGAGATGGGATGAAGAATACTCCAAGGATGGGCAAAAAAGAGCGGACAATTTACACGGGAACCTATTTCTCTGAAACTCTTATTTGATATGACAAGGAGTTTGCAATTTATTTGTTTCTCTAATTTTGAATGCTGTTTTTTCAAGTTATGCATGATTTGGTTATTATTTGGAGCATTCAGAATATCTGAGCTGTTGGGCAAATCAAAAAAATGAAGATCTTAGAGTTAAAAATGTTTTTCTTTATAAAAAACTCAATAGGTATTTTTCTTGAAAGATCCAAAACGGATCAAATTGGCAAAGGTTAAAAAATAGTTCTACAAAGATTAGATAGACCGTTATGCCCTATAAAAGCATGGTTAGATTTTATAGAGGTGGGAGGTGCTGTGTTGGAATTTGTCTTTAGGCACCAAGACGTGTCCCCCCTCAAAGCTTCCCAGGTGCTGTCAGTAATGAGGAAAACCCTACGAAAATTAAGTAAAAATCAGTTTAATTTTGGGACACACTCCTTTAGAATAGGAGCAGCTTCTGAAGCTGCCAGGTTGGGGTTTTCAGTCAACAAAGTAAAGAAATTGGGGCATTGGTCTGACTGCTGCCTGAGATACATTAGAGATTTAGATGAACAATGTTAAATATATTCATTGTTATTTCTTTCTAGGTTTCGCAGTGGGTCTTATATTACCACAAAAGGCTGTTTGGATAATTGGACATTCATTTGTTAAGTGGGCTGCAAAGCAAGCCGAAAAGAGACATTTTGGGAAAAATGTGGGTTTCCGTTCAGATGAAGTTTCTCTGGTGTGGTGGGGAAAAAGTGGTATGAAATGGGGTCAGTTAATGCCCCTTTTAAGCGAGCTGTCATCAAAGAATCGTCCTGAAGCTATACTGATTCATCTGGGGGAGAATGATCTCATGCAACTATCAGGCCTGCGGTTGCTTATAGAAAGGAAGGCTGATATTGAGTTGTTAGTAAAATTATGGGGTCAAACGAAGGTTATCATAACAGCGCTGATGCCCAGAAGGGTTTGGAGGGGGGCAGAGAGATTCACTGCTGTAGAAAGAGCGAGGAGGAAAGTCAATAGAGAATTACATCGCTTTTGTAGCATTAATGGAATATTTTGGTTGGCTCACAGTGATATTACAAAAGAAGACTTATCAATTCTTTCGGCATGATGGAGTGCACCTTTCATTCATATGGAATGAGATTTACATTTTGAATATAAAAGAGATGATTTTGAAAACTCTTGATTTAAAAGCTTGGTTTTAATGGATAAGCTGTTGGGCGACAGCTTCATGTTTTTCTCTCCTCCTCCTTTTTTCAATTTCTCCTCCGCCCTCCCCTACACCCCCTTATCAGAGTTTTTTCTGTTTCTTGCATTATTCCAAATGTTTTTTCGGAATATTCTGTTCAGATAACGCAATAAAGCATTACACCTGTTTTGGCAAAAGTGTGTGTTCTTTCCTTTTTCACACAATTTCATATTTCGAATTGGGAAGGAGGGACAGGAAAAACACCTATATTAGGGTTTTTCCTGGTGGCAGAATTTGAGGAGATCGAGACAGGCAGGAAAGGATGGGGGCATTCAGACTAGCTTCGGACAGAGGGAAATTGGGGAGCGAGGAATGAGGCAGGAGGTAGGCAGGGGACGAAAGATAGGGTTTGGGGAGGAGGATTAGTTAGAACAATGTTGGGGAAGTTTGTTGTTGGGATTGTTTAAGAGCGGGGAGGTGATAGAATATGACTCTGTATTAGTGAGGCCTTATTTGCTTATCTATAATACATGAAACTGATTACCTTTTCCATAAAGTGGCCTTTTACCCCTACAGTGGCCTGTGATAGCGCTTATTGCCTGATGAGGGTTCCTGGGGGTGGCATTCGTAGAATGTCCACCCCCGGGCAGCTTCTGGCTGGTGGCACATTCCAGGACAGGTAGGTTGTCCTGATTGGCTGGTGTTTAGCTGATTGGCTGGTGTTGGACCCGAGAGGATTTGATGGGTCTTAAAGGTTCAATGTGTCCACGGTCACACCAGATTGATTTAGCAAAGTCCCCACTGCCGCATAGCTGTTGCTCATGTGGTCAGATCCTGAATCAGGTCAAGGCTGCCAGCATTGTCAAGGGACCTCCCTGAGGCTTGGCAAATGACTGCAACGAAAATATCAATGCGTGCCTTGTCAATTGTAGATCATTGCCCAATCATGAGAAAGTTGTTTGGTCATTATTATCAGAGGCAGTTTGGGATGTTATGTTCCTAACTGAAACCTGGCTAAACTCAGATGCGGTGACAACAATCGCTCTAGCTATACCACCAGGTTTCAATATGTGCTACACCAATCGAGAAGGCGAGAAAAGGGGGGGTGGGGTGGCTATTATTTTTAAAGATTTGTGGAAATCAGTTTCCTCTGCCCCTCTGCAGGTACAGGGCATTGAAGGTCTTAATTCTTGCATTCAAATTAACCCCTCTTCCGCCCTCACGGTCATTCTTATCTATAGACCACTAGATTGTGCAGCGACTGCGACTCAGACTCTGTGCAATTTCATCGCTCAAAAATCTGTAGTGTATTCCAATTTTTTGGCCCTGGGAGATTTTAATCTGCATGTGGATGACCCGAATTGTGCTTAAGCAACGCAGCTGGTCTCGTCCCTAGCAGGTGCCAATCTCATACAACAGGTGTCTTCCCCAATGCATCTAGCGGGGCACACCTTGGATTTAGTCTTCTCTAATATTGCAGCCATTAATATGGAGACTCTTTATCCTTTGGTTTGGTCAGATCATTATCTGATCCCTTTTTTGTTCACATTGTCCAAACCGGGTCTAGTTAAGGGCACACAATTTATTCATAAAAGAAATTGGAACAATTTAACCGAAGTTTCATTAAGCCCTATTCTGCAGGACAATTATCCTTGCCTATCCTCTGACCCCAATGTAGATGCAGCCGCTATACACCAATGGATTGCCTCAGCTGTGGAGGCTGTCGCGCTGGTTAGAGTAGTGAAATCTATTAGACTGTCCTCTTCTGCTCCCTGGTTTTCTAATGCCCTCAAAGAAGAAAAAAGCAGGTGCAAAAGATTGGAACACCAGTGGAGGCTGCGCTATTGTATTTCTGCCAAGGGAATTTACAAAAAAGCTCAAAAAGACTTTCATAAGGCTCTAAAAGCAGCCATGCGGGATTACATTGTTTCTCGTATCCAGAACGCAGATCACTCTAGTAGAGAGGTTTTTAAATTAGTTCAATCCTTTTTTAAACCCAAGGCGATAGAGACGGAAGTAATACGGACCTTAGCTCTGTGTGAAAAAATTGCAGGTCATTTTGATAATAAAATTTTTAAAATTTATGACTCCTTCTCATCTTCTAAGGCAACTGAGAAAGTAGATATTTCTGTGGGTACGGCGTAGGGATTGCCGCTCACTCATTTTACACCGATTTCACCTCAAGAGGCGTTACCAGCAATTCAAAAATGCCGCTCAGGCGCCCCAGATGATCCTTGCCCTCCCAAATTGTGGAAAATGCTATCCCATCCCCTGGTGAGTGGGCTACTTCATATATGGAACACTTCTTTGGACACAGGCATCTTTCCTGACACATGGAAACATGCAACACTTTTCCCTCTGAGAAAGAAACCAAACGATGATCCAGGAGACCTTAGCAACCTTAGACCTATCTCTTTGCTCCCCGCCCCAGGAAAAATGTTGGAGAAGCTGATTCAGCACCAACTAACCAAGTTTATTGAGCAGAATGGCACCCTGCATGATACACAATCAGGTTTCCGGGCAGGGTTTAGCATGGAGAGGGCTCTCCTTGAGGTGGCAGAGTCGGTGAGATGGTTGCTAGATTCAGGAGCATCAGCATTGCTGGTGCTCCTGGATCTGTCTGCGGCATTTGACACTATCGACCACACCATATTGATCCAGAGACTACAAGAGGTGGGCTTTGGAGGGAAAGTGCTGACTTGGTTGACATCTTATCTGAGGGGTCGTACTCAGAGAGTTGCCCTTCAGCCATTTGTATCATAAACCAAAATGGCTGTGGTGCGGTGTCCCCCAGGGCTCAGCCCTGTGCCCTCTACTTTTTTAAACTCTACCTAGCTCCACTGTTTTCTTTGATTGCCAACTGGGGAGTGAAAGCGATTTCTTACGCTGACGACACCCAGTTGGTTTTTCAGTAAGGAGCAGACGGTAGACGCCTTCAAGAACTTCAAAGGCTGTCTGCCAGACATTGCACTATGGATGAACTCAAATAAATTAAAACTTTATGCGGGGAAGACAGAAGTTCTGTTTTTCGGCAAGGGCTCAGTGCCAGATTCAGATCTATAGTGGCCGCCAGAAATGGGGCCACCACCATCCCCTGCTACACGTATTCGTAATTTAGGGCTGAGATGGGAGGCGGCCCTCTCTTTTTCAGCCCAAATACAGCAGGTTTCTGCAACTTGTTTTTAGTAAATTTAAAAATCTCCGGAAAGTTCTACATTTCCTACCGGAAGATTGCCGTAAATCAGTAGTTCATGCCACAGTTACATCTAGGCTAGACTACGCTAATGGCTTATTTCTTGGGCTCCCCAAATACGCTATTTGTCGCCTTGATGTCGCCAGATGATTCAGAATGCGGCTGCAAGACTGGTTCGTCGTATACCGTTTCGACACCATGTCTCTCCGCATCTAAAGGATCTCCACTGGCTTCCAGTGCAGAAAAGAATTGAATTTAAGACCATGACGCTGGCCTACTGGGCCCTTAATGGAAACTGCCCGGGCTATCTGAAGGAAAGACTGTGTCCCTACAAACATAAAAGTGCTTTGAGACCTAATTCCCTTAACTTATTACGCACCCCATGCTTTGCGAAATCCCGATTGGGTGGCAGAGCTTTCACAGTCAGAACGGCATCTTTGTGGAATGCCATGCCAGGGTTTTTGCGGCAGGCCAATTCAGAAACCTGTTTTAGAAAGGCCTTGAAGACGTGGCTCTAGGGGAGATTAACTCGGGCTGTTAAATACCGGTGCTCTCTTTGGTCGCAATTACCTGTTGTTTCAGCGCCGGGACACCCTTGTTTAGGGTAGCTGTCGCGCTTTATAAGCTTCAGTATTATTATTATTATTATTATTATTATTATTATTATTATTATTAGCGCGAGTTCGTTGGAGCGCAAGCGTTGGGTGCGCAGTTAGTCAAGCGGTTGAGGATTGAGGTAGGTGTTATTTGAAGTTGGTCCCCCCACCCACCCTTAGAAAATACGGCATTTGTCTAATGTCTTATTTGCAAGAACATTTTGAGTTTAGTTCAGTTAGTCAGTCAAAAGTACTTTATTCGGTTGATTAGAACCATAAAAGCATTCCATATACAAAAATTTAAATTAATAAAACATTAATTAGCAGCAAAGATGTTTACGCAAGTTCTAACATTAAATAACCGGGGACAAACAATCTAAAATATAACATTATAAAAAATCCATGGTACATTAAAATCAATTGATATAAACTAAAGCATAAAAATCCATCTCAATGTTTTCCCCCATATTCTATAACATTAATTGCCAGCAAAGGTATTACACTAGCTATAAATCTTAAATAATCCGGGAGAGACGGTCTGAAAAATGACATCATAAAAATCCTTAGTTCATTAAAACCAATTAATATAATCAAGATCATAAAAATCGCTCTCATTTTTTCTTCTTTTTTCTGACTGCTGCAGTGAGAAAACTTGCTATGCTTAAAATCACCCAGACATTAGACAGCAACTGTAAATACATAAGAGCCGGTTTTACTTGTAAAAAGCCTTCATCTTTTAGAATTGGGAGAATAAAACGCTTCCGAATGTGTAAAAAGTGCTCACAAAAGAAAATCAAATGTATTGTGTCCTGCATAGAAAAGTTGTCACATGAGCATACGCCCAAATCCTCGACCTTTCTCCATCCCGGAGGGTCAGCAAGAAGAAAATGTAGCTGATTTAACCTAAATTTTGTCAGGAGGAAGCGGTGGTTAGGGTTAGATACCACATTCAGATATGGTTCAATTGCAGGAGACGTTTTTAATAATTGGTGAGCACGTACAGTTGGTTTTACCAGCTCCCTTTCTTCTCTCTCCATGGAAGCCATATATAGATAGGAATGTTTCACCCAATGCAGGTCGCCCTTTACTAATTTATCTGGCGAGTTAAATAGTTCTGGCCTACCCAGTTTCACCGCCAACCTTTTAACATGGCTCAGCCAAGGGATGCGGCTCGCTTGATCTAGGGCCAAACAATCACTTAATACTTCACAATTTAGTCCTAGTTCGGGGTTTATCCAAGTTGGAATCCATTTCAAGAGAGGTGCCAATACAATTTGATCCTCAACAAAACCAATCCCAAACTCTTGGTGGATTATGTATGTTGGTGTGGATTGTGGCACCGATAGCAAATTTCTTAAAAATGTGTTCTCAGCAACTTGAATTCCACTTGCCTCTCTAAAACCCCATATATACGCACCATAGGTTGCAATGGAGATACATTTTGCTCCATATATTTTTAGGAGGGCTTGCATTAGTTTTGCCCCTAACCTACGTGCAAAACCTAAAACTGCAGATGTGGATCTGGCCAGGACATTCCTCTTTGCGTGTAATTGCGGAGTCCGTTTGCCACGGTCATCAAATAAAACGCCCAGATAGGGAAAAGTGGTAACCCTGGTAATCACGTTGCCCTCGCAGTGAAGTGTTTTGACCCTTTTAGGCTTAGAGCCAATTATCATTGTGTGCAATTTTGAAAAATAGACACTTAGATCCAGGGATTTCATGAATATGGCAAAAGATTTTAAAAGAAGTTGTAAACCAACCGCCGTTCTTGCTAGAAGTCCGGCGTCATCCGCGTATAGGAGTGCCAGAATCAATCGCGCCCCCACGCGCGGGATGTCTATGCTGGCTTCCCCTAAAACTTGCTCCAGATTATTAATATAAAGAGTGAAGAGTAAGGGGGCCAGAATGTACTCCTGCCTAACACCATTAGAAATGCATATTCTCTGGGTGCGGTTCCCCCTTTGGTCGTACCTCACAGTGGCAGTCAGGTCCCTGTGCAGATCGGCAAGGAAATGAACAATGTTTTTATCTACACCTAACTTGAGGAGCATAAACCATAATTTTGACCTATTCACTCAGTCAAAGGCCGAGGAAAGGTCCATAAATGCCAGATAGAGTGTTGCCTTCTTGGCAATGGTGTACTTCCCAATTAATAGGTGCAGATTGAGGCACTGATCAATGGTGCCTCTTCCTTTCCTGAATCCGTATTGCAGATCTGAAAGAGTGTTAGATTCAGTTAACCAAGCTGTCAGTTTGCCAAGTATCAACCTTCCAAGTACCTTAACTGCAGAGTCAATGAGCGATATTGGTCTATAGCAGCTTGCGTCCCCTCTATTGCCCTTTTTAAAAGTTGGGATAATCACTGACTCTGACCATGAGCTAGGTAGACCTATTTTGCAAGCAGTGTTAAAAAGGTGAGACAATATCTTAGACCAATGCATTATGTCAAACTTAAAAAGGTCGTCTGGGACACCGTCTGGTCCAGGGGCTTTGTTACCAGTCATTTGAATTATGGCCTCCGCTACTTCTAACTCCGTAAACGTCAAAGTATATGCTTTCACTTCAAAGGTGATACCTGAGGGTCCTCAGGTCACCGTACATAGATTTAAAATGATTATACCAGTCTTGCTCCTGTATATTACAATCAAGGGGAGAGACAATGGATTTTTGAAAAACGGGTTTGTTAACAATGTCCCAAAAATTGGCGCTATTTTTAATAACGTCGATAGACAATAGATCATTCCATGCGTCATGTTTAATCTCATTTTTACGTTTATTTATTGCCAATTTATATGTTTTCCTTGTAGCTGCTAAGGCACACTTATCTTGTGGTTTAGATTTTAAGGCCACTAACAGCTTTCGATGAGCAACTGAACAATTGTGATCAAACCATCTCTCCCCTTTACTTTGATATTCCCTAAACGGGCATTTAAGATCAGAAGCCACCTGGGTACAGATTTTAGTATATGCCATGAGGACCTCCCTGTCCCTCGAGTTGTCATCTAGAAAGAGGTTCATCTCTCTTCCAACCGTATACGACAGATTCGCCTTCTAGTCCCCCGGTACTTTCGAGCACCATTTGAGTCTACGCTAAGGTGCTTTCCAAAAAACCACCCTGCGGTGTGTGTTCGAAGTGCGTCTCTGAATAATTAACAGGACCCAGGCTGTCCGAGACATAACAATTTAAACAACAACGATGTATGTTAAAATCACCTAAAATGATAACCGAATAAGAAGTAGTTTGTTTCTTGCTGTATGAATCAAGGAAACTATTCAGACTAACCAAATTTTCATTAATAATGGCTATGTCAAATGAATTATAGAAATTAACAATGAGCAGATTTGGAGCATTTAAAAAGGTGATCTGTACCACCAAACAATTCAATGAACCTGAATCCAATTTACAATGGTTACCTGCAACTTTTAGAGAAATCAAGGTCAAAAGTCCACCCTTTGCCCTGCCTATAACAGAGGGTTTAGCTGGCTCCGTATAGATTGTATAACCATCCATCCAGAAATTGTTCTCAGTGTCCCAGGTTTCTTGTAGCCCTATCATGTCAAACTCGCTTAGGAAATCTTTCCACCTGGTATCATTAGACTTATTTTTAAGACCTGCTATATTCCAGCTTAAAATCTTTGTACACTGTCCCGGGTAACTCATTGCCCCCTGGGTAGATACGCTCCGACAACTCATATTATTGGCTCCAGCCCCATTGTACCCTTCAAAACAGGGGTCTAGTCAGTCATTATTATCCAGCTGGCTAAGTGGGGCAAATCTATTTGATGTCACGAGCCCACTCTCTATGAGTCTATTGTCTGCAGTGAAATTCTCTGCTGAGTGGCCTCGAGTTAGATCCTCTATATTTACCCTGGGAAACTGGATAGCATGATACATAAATTGGGGAGTAGATCCACGTGATCCTATTCCTGCTATATGTCTTAGTGGCCCCCTGCTGTCTCTATCCCTTATGCCCATATCAGGTGGATAGAAGAATCCCAGTGGTAAAATTGTGATCCCTCCCCTAGCCCTGTCAGAGCTCCCAGGAAGGAGCCACCCTACCACATCTATCCAATCAAAATTGATCACTATGCAGTCACCATCTTTTGTTTTAAGGACCGTTTCCCACCCTGCCTACCCGCCTTGCCATTATTATATGTGTAGATGCTCTAAAGCCCCCCTCCGAAGCCCTACTACACCAGAACATAACTTTGCGGATGAGCTCTTCAGTTGTCTCAGTGCTATTACTTTTAAGAGGGGGTACCCCTACTAAGACTGCCACTAGAGTAGAAGCCTCCGGGGGCAAATTCAACACTATTTGTTTAGCGGATGCTCCTGAAGTTGATGAATTAGGCCCTGTGAGAGGTAGTATATCTGGCTTCCGCTTAGTGGAACTCACAGCTCCTTTAGCGATATCGCCCATTTAGCTACTACATGCATCAGTTCTAATAATCGGTCCCAAGGGTGTCGGCATGATGTTATTGTCAGTGGTCGTGATGCGTGATGTTAATAGGCTCCTGACATCCTCAACTTTACCTGTTTTATTTCCCACAACATTTATTTTATGGGCCTGATTCCATGCCACACTAAAAGCGTCAAGTTTGGACTCTATTTTACTTAACCTGTCCATCACACAGTCCAAACCAAATTTAACACACTTAAATAAGTCCTCTTTTAATGATTCAACAAGCGTGTCAATATGTGAAAGAACCGGGTCCAAATCTGCATTAGCCAAATTAGGAGAAATCAGTCTCTCCATGGGCCGTTGATCAGCGCACCCCTTCCGAGTTGATAACTTCTTTATAGCGGGCCTGTTTTTAAGCATTTTTTTCCACCCTTTCTTTACAGAGGCTACAGTCCCGTCTCTTAACAGTTCCGTGCTCCCCTTATACTCCAATTGACTTTTGGGGCGAGATATGGGAGCAATCTCATTGTCTCTAATGGTGTTGTTTGTGGACACAGCTATGTTTTGGCTTAGGTCAGAATCTAAGCCTGTGACATCCTCAATGACAGTTTCAGCTGTTCCATCAGTCCCCAGCCCCAACTGAGCCTCCACATCCTGGATCTCATTAGTTATAGCCCCCACAGCAGTTGTCAAATATGAAATAATGGAGGCACAGTTGCGTGGTATCTTTGCCTTGGATTTAGTGGATACGGCGGAGCAAAGGTATTTTTGCTTACCCATTCCGATGTCTTGGTGAAAGAGGGGTGGCCCGGTCCGATCTCAGCCGATCGCGGACAGGCGCAGACGGGCCCGCCCTTGGCCCAGGCTTTACCTGGCAGGCGCCTGCGCGCGTCCCGCGTAGCGGTAGCCGCGAGTAGTTAAGTATGCCCCCCCGGGCGCTTGGAAATGGCGTCAGCGCCTCCGGGCGCAGGCAACAAGGGCTCCTGGGGTTTGAAGTCCCCACTGTGTCAGACTTCACCAGGCGATGTGGCTCCCGCGTAGCGTGAGCCGCGAGCAGTTAAGTATGCCCCCCCTAGGCGCTTGGAAATGGTATCAGCGCCTCCGGGCGCAGGCAACAAGGGCTCCTGGGGTTTGAAGTCCCCACTGTGTCAGGCTTCACCAGGCGATGCGATGCGGCTTTAGTTATATAGCTTCGCTTGGACAGGTGGCAGAATTTGAGGAGATCAAGACAGGCAGGAAGGGTTGGGTGCATTCAGACTAGCTTCAGACAGAGGAAAACAGGGGAGTGAGGAATGAGGCAGGAGGTAGGCAGGGGACGAAAAATAGGGGTTGGGGAGGAGGATTAGTTAGAAGAATGTTGGGGAAGTTTGTTGTGGGGAGTTGTTTAAGGGCGGTGTGATGGAATATGACTCTGTATTAGTGAGGCCTTATTTGCATATCTGTAATACATTAAACTGCTTACCTGTTCAATAAAGTGGCCTTTTACCCAATTTGGCCTGTGGAAGTGCTTATTGCCCTAAGAAGTAATAATATACAAAATGCTGTGAGTGGAAATGTTTATCTAAACAAATGTGAGTAATGTTACTGTTGCCTCAGTGGCTTGTGTATATCCTCACAAGCAATGACTGGGATGAAGGGGGTGATGAGGAGGTAAGGAACCTATTACTAACCGGTAATCTTCATTCTGGCATACTATTGCTACACATCAGAGCACCATGACCCTTCACCAATAGAGATAACTTCCGGCTCGGCACGCTATTCAACACCCTCAAGAAGTCTATTTTCCAGACGGCAGGGGGTAAATTTGAGCACGCACGGTTTTCTAGGCTTTTCTCTTCGACGGTGCACGTTCACACCCAGACTTCCACCGCGGGTGAGACTGCATCACAATTTGCCATTAACTTAATGTCTTATTTCCTGAAACTGAGCGGCTGTGGCGATAGGTTATTTCTGAGGTGTGCAGGATTCCAAGAATTCACTGTGTCAGCGAGGGACTGCAGTTTCACCACTTAAAAAGCGACGTCATGCAATTTCCAATCTTCTGAACTAATACTAACAGCAGCCGTGTTCATTTGAATATTGTCTCAGGCGTGTGAGTGAATGATAATGGCAATCATTATATAATCAATGGTATTCGTGATGAATGAGGATGCAAGCTTAAGAACTGCACCGGCTGCATGAGCCGCCGCAATTTATTGTAAATAGTGCACATCCTGGAATTAGATGCCTGATTGAACTGGGATTGAGAAGTCAGCGCAGGCTGATGTATTCAATTCCAACACCAAATATATTATCAATTTGCATGTGCATTTTCTCCGTAAGCACAAAACCTTTTAGAGTCACAGTGGCTTATACAGGGAACCGGGAAAATTCCGGAGCACGGTTTTCGAGTGGGGGGGGGGCCCTTATGTATATCCACCGATGATCTTCCTTCATTCCTTCCTTCTACAGGTCTTCCCTTTCTTTGCTCTTTCCATATTCCCATCTTTCTTTTCTTTATTTTCTTTCCCCAACCTCCACTGCGCCCTTCTTCTTACAACACTGTGTCCAAGGCATCGGTTTTCTTTTTTTTGTTTGCTTCTCTCCTCTCCTATGTAATTGTTCCCATCCATCCTCCCCGCCCTTTGCCCATCTCCGTGTCCCAGGCGAGAAGAGACCAGGTCAGACAATTTCCCTGCCTCCAGTAACCAGCTTTGTAATGTGGGAAAGAAACGAGCCTGTGTTCCTGCCACCCTTCTTCATACATTCCGCGTCGTTTTGTAGGTATCCGGCGTCCCTCTCGGGGCAGATGAAGCTCGGTGAAAGCTTTGCTGGTTTTTCCTTCTCATTAATGTCCTCATTACGAGGGCTGCAGTGTTTGCGTGAGGTAAAACCACCGGGAAAACCCCGGTCCCTCGTGCTGCGCCGTGTTTCCAGTGCAGTTTTATGTGTCCATTCGAGGTTTCACGAGTCAGAATGGATGGCAACGCGGCAATAACAGACACTTTCCGCTTTTCCTAGCAGAACAATTCGTAATCGTGTGTTTATTCTTGCCACAAATGTTGCCAGATATTGCCTGGCTAAATTTGTTAATGGCAAATGCTCCAGGTGACTGACTAATTTCCTTACAAAACACAGGGTAACTGAAGATTCATTAATTAGCTCACAAAACGCACAGTTCGTGAGATTCAACAATTAGCACACGAAATGCACAGTGTAGGAAAGTCTCCACAGACTGCAACAAAAATGCCTTTCCGCCATGTGAGCATGAACGTTAAATACCTACCTGTCTCTTAACGCTAAGCAATACAGTTCACCTGCAGAGCCAATGATGATAACACAAAGCCCTACATGGACTTTCCAGTGTTGGAAGGACCAACACACAACTCACCACAAATGCAAAGTCTTTTGCTTTACATGTGACGCTGAACACTTCTCCACCAAGGAAAAGAAGACAGAGTGGTATCAATGCTTGCTTCTTTAGAAAAACCTTACCATTCTTAATACTCTGAAACCAAAATTCAGAACCACAGTTCGAGCCGCAGTCCTCCAGCGTCCGACATGTATCAAAACACTTCTTCCCAGTGCTCCTCGGTCATCCTCCAGGAAGTTACCTGTCTCATCAAGGGCACAAAACAAGTCAACCCTACATCCTCCACCTTCCTACATATACACTGTTTGCTCTCCAAGCCTGTATCATCCTTAAGCTAGATTGGGTCAAGGTGGAGCAGTAAGAAACAGTCCACCACACCACCTGACTGAGAAAACAAACACCTCTGTAGGCCAAATCAATACATGGCCCTGAGCATGAACGGGCAAGAAGGTGTGAAATGGAAACAGAGGATCTCATAGGAAAACCAATAACGGCCAGCTGCCCTACAATATTGAAGAACAACCTTCCTCCCAGCCGCGGTCCGTGCAGGTAACAGCAGTGGGGCCGGGTAAATGGGGATTTCAAGGGATGAATCAGAGAGAAAGTTAAATAAATAGTTAATTTTCCCTCGGCATGGTCCCTCAAAATCCCCCTTACACCGCACCACTGCTGTTGCCTGCACGGACCGCGGCTGCTTACACCTTATAATGAGAAAATAACTGAAGGCACATCCCTCAATATAAGGTCTCATTTATCATAAAAAGTGTTTTCCAAGCTTCCTCCACTTATCAAAGGTCTGACTCAGAAGAATATCACCCTGCCGCTGCTATCAAGACTTTAGTACACAATCTTGTATCATCCCTCGAGGGCATTTCAATCAGCATATAGACTTCTTTTGGTGGTGCCTGAATTCAACCAGTCCTGCCTCAGCAGGTGATCAGTCTCAGGTCTTGTAACTCGCAGTGACATAGACAATCCCCACTTTGGGCAAGTTGTGAAAGCTCTCTTGTTCTGCTGTGGATCCATCGTGGCCACCCATGTCTCACGTCATAATGCTCAGATGACCTCTGAGTTATGTTTACTTTATAAACTCATTTATTCATCCATTTGTTGCTCACCATGTTGTATGGAGCACTACTCCTTTCTAGCATGATTTGTACTGTATGAATATATAATTAGAAATACATCATATATATGTTTCACTGAAAAAAACACGATTGAAGTTTAGTTATTGCTCAGTGAATGCAAACCATAAAATCCCCTGAAATTAGTCAGTGGTGATATGCATCACACACCCTAATCTATGCCACCAACCGTGTTTTGCTCTTGATAGTCAACTTTTCTTTCTTGTGCCATTGGAAAAGTGCCCTTTTGAGTATGGCGGATAGCATGAGTTATGGTGCACAAATTCCAGTGTGTTTTTTAGGTTTGCATTTACTGAACAATATTTAATCTTTGACAGTTTTTTCAGTGTAACTGTGGGTTTTCATTTTTTGCAATGCACGCCATTCTCTAGCCATGTACCTAATTGGCAGTACACAGAAGGGGGTTGGCTCCAGGGCCTGACCTTTGTCCAGATTTACATCACATGCTTGTGCAACCTAGCAGGTTCTTTTCTCTGCTGCAGCATTTTTTGGTACAAATTGCAAGTTTCATTAAAAAACACATTTTTTTCACAAAATGCAACATTTTGCATGAAAATGGTGATTTTCCATGTCTCTGATTAACCCCTCTGGGATCAAGCACCTCTCACAGTGCCCTCGCATTTCTGTGGAACATTTTCCACAGAGTAAAAAAAGGTGATTTTGCACACAAATTGGGATTTCCAGGGAGCCAACAAAAGCCATCCCTTTCATAAGTCCATCACATTTCTCAAAATATTAAAATGTGATTTACAAAAATTGCCATTTTGAGAATTCTGAGTTTACAGACAAAATATTCACCCTTTCAAGCCTAACTGGTACATTTCTCAAATGATAATATCTCACAAACTAATGGATATATTTACAACAATCCTTGAAAAACACACTCTTCGAAGAAATGTATACTTCCATGCCAAGTTTGACATAAATCAATTCAGTTTTTTCGTCGCTACAAGTAAAATTCCTTTGGAGGATAAAAATGTGAAAAAACATATTTTTGATCTCCCCCTTTTAAATTGTCTTAAATGTCTTCTGCTGCACAGAACTGCATGGAGATTAGCATGCTGGACCTTAGTTGCATATTCCAATGGAGTGCAAATTTAGTACATCTTCATCCATGGGGGCCAAAGTTATAGGCAAATCACAAAATTCCTTCTTAATGGAGAGTGTGGCTAGCCCACAACTACATTGTGGCCACATCCAATTAGTAATATACATATAGGCACAAATTTACTACCATTTTGTGTTGGGTTGCGTTAATCTTTTGATGCCTCCCCAGCGAAAAATGCTTGTCCAAATTTACTTAGCAATTCAAAGCCCAATTTGCACGTTTTTGCGTGGCTCAGTAAATAAAAAAAGGAACAGCACAGCGTATAACACTGCCTTGTGCTACCTTGTGTCGGGGAGGCATTCCATGGGAGAAGCATGGGCGTTCCTGCGCATTCAGGCATGGATTCTGGCACAAACACAGCATTACTAAAGTTCGTAAATCTGCGTTTGCAATCAAATGTTGAGCCTCCCTGAGGGTGGCATAACGGAAATAAATATTTTAATTTCTCCTCGTTACTTCTTCTTTGTTTGTGTGCTGCATTCTGCATGCTGTGTGCTTTGCTTGCACTGGTTCTATCCTGCCACAAGAACACCAACACAAAGAGAGTGCGCTTTGTAAATATGTTTAATTTCTGCTCTCTCTTTCACGCAGAGCAGCACTGTAAGTTCCTTTGCTGTGCTACATTGCGTGAAAGTTGAGTAAATTCAAGTCAGAATGCACCAGCTCTATTTACGAAATAGAAACTGTTTCTCTAAGAAAGTGACTACAGAACAGCCATTCACACCCCCATATTATCATATCTGAATGGCGCCAATGCCCCCCTCAACAGGTTTCTGGACTCTGCAATAGCCCTCTTAAGACTATACTACATGCAGTAGACTGAACTAATACGACCACATCACATCCACCATTGGAAAAAGATGAGGTTAGAATTTGCCCAGGTTCATGTCATTGAGCGAGGTTTGGACCAGTTGTTTCTTGTTGTTCTTTGTGAACAGCACAAATTGTGTTTTGCTGGGGTTAAGTTTTAGGTAGGTGCTGGACATCCAGGTATGGAAGTGGTGCAAGAAATATTTGAGGCATGGGATGTCTGCAGATGAGATATTTATATTAGGCATTGGAAGAAGTTTAAATTACATTTGTTACGCAAAAATACTAAAACTATGCAATGTTGTTAATTACACATTATTAGCTCCAGAAGTTTACCATGAGTGCTCAGGAACAACATGAATGTCCTTAATAGCTGTTGCTCTTAGTACCTGTGTTTTTTTGCTAATTGTTGCTGCAAAATGGGTCCTCGCATCAAAAATTGACAAAATGACACTTTTTGCGCTAAAATTAATCACTAAATGACAGATTTGCATTTCGCATAATCACGAGTAGTTTTGCATAATTTTTCCTAAATTTGGCAAGAGGAAATTATGCGAGTTTAGCACACCCCTAATTCATACACTGTTGTGTGCCATCGGTGTACTGGTGAATTTTAGTGTTGTTTTCTGTAAGTAGAACCCTAAGAGGTTCCTTAAAGAGCACGGAGATGACAAGGAACACGATGGGACCCTAAGGATCTCCACAGGGGACTGGAATCTTCTGGCGCCTGGAGTTGCCCATGTAAATGATCTGGTGATAGTTGGGCAGGTAGGAGGAGAATCAGGGATGGACATTTCCTGTGAATCCCATTCAAGACTTTCGGGTGTGGGCGAGGGAGGTTGACAGTGTCAAAGGCATCACCAAGGTTCAGTAATAGCAATAGGCAGGATTATTCTTTATGGGTGGTCCGGAATGAATCATCTATGATTTGTAAAGTAGCTTCAGTGTGATCTGAAACCAGACCAGACCATAAGTCGTGCAGAAGATGTTTAGTGTTGATGTGATACTCATTATATATGCAAATGTAGTGCGTTTAACTCCTCTGACTAACGGGAGAAGACGTGTGTATCCTGACAAATTTATAGATTGAAACTGGCACAGGCTGAACGATGGCCATTCACCATTTGAGCAAGCGTCAGTCATTCTTTGTCAGAATGAATTGTAATATCTGTCTAATGCCCTCGAAAATGTGGCGCCTTGAGTGAAGTGATGGATCAGTGACAAAAGACATAGAAGAAAATCGTTAAGCCCGAGCTTTTCTTTTCAAGTGACAGGGACTTCAGGAGACATGAGATGTAGTAAATCAATATTGGAGCAAGAACAAACCATGATCAATCATTTCAAACCCAATATTATGATTTTGGGAACTGGGAACAAGGATTAATGAAGTAAAAAGAATCAAAGTGCTTGTAGACAAGACAAAGAGCAGACAGCTTTCACTACCTTGGAGTGGCTGTCATTTGGAATTACATGCATTCTCCGATTTGTCACACGCCTGGTTAACAGCATGGGTAATGCTGTAAAATGTTTCTCAAGCGAGGGACCAACATAACAGCCTACAGAGAAGAGCTTGGGGGCAGGCCATGGAGATTCCTCATCAATAGACATTCTCTGAAAGGAGTCCGCCCATTCATACTAGTGGAATCAAGTTAAGAAATGGTGTATGAAAAGGTCAGCTTTGTACTATCACAGTATTCAACAGAAATCCCAGGTATCTTCAGCATGGCTAAAATGACAATGCACGTTATGTGAAAGTGTTCACCAAGAGGCAGATATCAATAGAATGGGTAAAATTGTCACCAGCCGAAGTACTCAGTAGAATGGGTCGAAATGCACATAGTGGTCACAGCACTTCGTATGAGACGGAAGGAAAGGGGTCTAATGTCTTGGATAGCAGAATGTACAAGGTAATGTTCTATAGTGTACTTAGATGTTAGTTTGGTAAACATAGCACATGACTTTTTTTATTACATTCTCAAACAATGAATCATCGTTTTCCATGACATCCCTCTGTGCACATAGTTAGTGTTGAGTGTCAAACAAACTGAGTGCTACAACGCGTTCACATTGTCTTTGCAGAACATGTTTGATTAGCTGGAGACATCATCTGTAACAGATGGGTGTCTTGTCTAGATATTTACCAGAAGGGGCACAATTACAAACTTGGGGAATAACAACAGGCACACTGTTGCCACACTCAAAATTACTGGGAGATGGAACACCGGACTCACAAATGCAATCGATAAAATCTTTTACAAGGCCTATTGGCATTAGCATAACTCTTGGCACACCTGATGCCTGCAATTCTAAGGGGAGAGCACTGAGCCGCTCTCCACACCTCCCGGACTGGCCAAAGCCTCCACTGGCCTTTGCAGCCCTAAGCAAAATCCGCTCCTCAAAAGACAGTGACTTGGCTCCTGTTTACCTCTTACTTGATGAAAGGAGGACGAAAATGACAAGTTTTGTTTTTACCTGAATGCAGTTTCCACTCACCCAAGTTCGTAAAAATGGGTTGACATGTTAGCTGGTAATTGATGGATTTAGGTGTAAGGATACCACCCACCAACACTGATTCGGGCTGCCCAGTATTCCCACACCTAAACATGGCTAACCTTTATTCGGGCACCATGTTCTTTGACACAGCTGGGGCTGTGTACTTAAAGGTGTAATTGAAGTAGGGCGTACTTTAAGGGGGTGTATGTGTCAATTCAGGCAACTCTCGTAGCTATTCTTCTTCTTCAAAGAATAGTGGATGTTTTATGTAGAATAAGAACAGAGAGGTTGAAAACTTACATTTAGACATATTAGTTTACAGAAATATGTCGGATAGTGTGAAAAGTGAGCCATTGGCAGGTATTCAAGATGTGTCATGGAGAATCAGGTACAGCCATACATTAAGATGTCCAAGTACCGTTGCAGTCACAATCACGGAATGAACCACCAAAGCATGTCTCCACCAATAGGTAGACAGGGGAGCGTCTGTGGAACGTGCACAATGAACTTTGTAGAATTATCTGTGAATGGTTGGCGATGACTGGGTGTGATCAGCAATGTGGTTTGATATTTGGTGGCCAGGGTTGGCTTGGACCCACATTCGATCCACTGAACTGTTGTTTAGGAGCACTAAAGGTGAATGCTTAGGAGTCAGGAGACCATAGAGGAATGAGCACAGACATATCTTGGGAGTCACTCATAAATATTTGCAGCTATCCCAGACTGTGACTCTTAATCATCATAGGGCAGAGAGCAACAAAATGCTGCTTTTGTAAAAAGAGGTACCATAATGAATCGTCAAAATGGTGCATCCTAAAATTATATGTTCGAGTATCGGTCAGTACATTCCTGAATAATATCTGGATAGCAGAATTCTGCGAATTCAACAGAAATGGGTTTCTCTTTGCTAATTGCTGCTGTCCTTATACACATAGATGCATTATTAAATGGCCGATGTAAAATGTGTGCTCGCAGTGTTTATAATAATGGTCACTACCCTTCCTTACCATACGTCACGCTGTAAAAGTAAAGCATAGTTTCTTGCTTGCCTGTTAACATATCAAAGGCAGCATTGTTGAGTCTCTGCATAATGTGCGAGAAGTGACGCAAGACTTTAGAACATGTTAAGCTAAGGTAAGGACACTGTTAATGCTGAATGGCATTTAATGTGTGCCTTACATTGTCGAGGTGTTTTATCAGTTGCATATACTAGTTCATCACCATCTCATTGTGGTACTTCGAGGTAGAATCGTGTTAGTTGTAGGGGAGGACAGATGGGCAGGGGAGAGAGGCCACGTACCCTGGTCTCCCTGTAGGGCCACGGCGTTCGTGATTGTGGGTGTAGCACGGCAGCAGAGCGCAGATAAAGGTCGTGATGTCTGGGGCTGTGCGACGGCAAGGCTCAGATCAGATCACGGTGCTCCGTCGAGCACTTTTAAGGGTCTCTGCGCTCTGGAGACAAGGCTATGAGCGCCTAAGGCATGCAGCAGTTTTACCAGCAAGTACCTGATCTACGAAAATCCGTGACAATAACTACTCCAAAATCTCCTTTGAAACTGAAATTTAAAAATGTGCCCTTTCACACAAATAGCACCATTTAAGACAGTTGTTGAAGTAGATACAAGTCCACCCCATGAGAGCAGGAGTGGTACAGTCAGGGCTTTAAGTGGGTCGGGTCTCAGCGGGTCTAAGCACCGGCAGTTGTTTAAAGGGGGCCTACAAACGGGTCTCTACCGGGCTCTGTTTTGTGACCTGGCACAAGCGGTCCATTTTTTTCCGGACTACAGTGCCAGTAGGCACATCGATATGCGCGTGCTCACAATGCTCACTTCTCACTAGTGAAAAAGTTACGGCATGACCTCATGCCAGATAAGCGTTGTAGAGGAAGGGGAATCCTTAAGAGAGTCATTTACTCTCTAGATTTCCCTTCTCATTTTAAAACTCAGGAGCAGCAACATTGTCGTGGTGTCACCAGGGCTTTAAGTTGAAGCTTTTTCAATATTATATACAAGCTATAGTTTCTGCTTATTTATCTTATGCAACTAACAACCACTGACAAAGCTAATAGTCCTGACTTCTTGTAGCTATGATGTTATTTGTTTGGTGAGCAGTCTAAATATCGAGTTTTAAATTTCGACCTACAAGTATATCGAGTTGTAAATATCGTAGGTAAAGAATATCGAAGTCAAGAATATCGATGGACAGAATATCGACCCCAAGGTAAGTATTATCGAAGTTAATAATATCGAAGTCATTAATATAGATGTAAGTAATATCGTAATCAAAAATTTCGATGTCAAGAATATCGATATTTTATTAGTGTAATGTATTTTAATATGTATTTTATTTGTATGTTAAAGATTATTGTAATGTATTTTAATACATTTAAAAATAAATGTTTAGAGATTAATAATTATTTAAAATATAATTTAGCGTTTTAGTATCAGAGCGGGTTGTGGGTTTATAGGAGAATAGGGTGGGAAGTAATTTAATTATAATTAATTAATTAATATGTATTGTTTAATTGGTATTTATGATTAATTAATTGTTAATTAATTACTAATTGTTAATTAAATATATTAATTGATTAATTAATTGTTAATTAATTATTAATGGTAAATTAATTTTATTAATTGGGTAATTATATAAGTTATAATTAGTTTAATATTAATATTTATTTATTGGTATTGTTAATTAATTAATTGTTAATTACTCATTAATTGGTGATTTGATTTTATTAAGTGATTAATTGATGATTAAATTAATTATGTGAATTTTTATGTGTAGTGGGTTGTGGGTTTATAGGGGAATAGGGTGGGATGTAATTAAATTCAAATAATTACTGATAATTTTTATTTATTTGTAAATTAATAATAATTAATTGTTAATTAATTATTAATTGGTAATTAATTGTTATTAGTACATTAAATATAGTAAATATAAATAATGTATTATTTTATGTTATTTGTTGTTATTGCTAATTAATGTATTGTTAATTAATAATTAATTTGTGAATAATTGTAATTTGGTAGTTAATATGTATAAATTTGTAAATAATAAGTATATTAATTATAAAGAATGTATTATTAATTGTAAATAATAGATAAACTGATATTTAAATGTATTGTGTATTTTGTATGTGTAGTGTGTTGTGTGTTAAAGGGGGAATAGTGTGGGATGTAATTTAAAGTTATTTATATAAACATTTAATTTAAATAATTGGTATTTAATAATACATATTTTGTAAATTAATTATTAATATGCTATTTTTTTATAACTAATTATTTAATTGGTTATTATGTTTATAGAATCCCTATGCTATCCAGTGCTTTCTCAACTGTTTTACTATCTGGAGTTGGAATAGTAATTTTTAACCCTACGCTATCCAGCGCTTTCCCTACTGTTTCACTTACTGGAGTGGGAATAGTAATTTGTACCCCTACGCTATCCAGCGTTTTCACTACTGTTGCACTCTCTGGAGTGGGAATAGTAATTTTTACCCCTACGCTATCCAACGCTTTCCCTTCTGTTGGACTCACTGGAGTGGGAATAGTAATTTTTACTCCTACGCTATCCAATGTTTTCCCTACTATTGCACTCTCTGGAGTTGGAATAGTATTTTTTTTCCCTACGCTATCCAACACTTTCCCTACTGTTGCACTCTCTGGAGTGGGAATAGCAATTTTTACCCTTACGCTATCCAACGCTTTCCCTACTATTGCACTCTCTGGAGTTGGAATAGTAATTTTTACCCCTACGCTATCCAACGCTTTCCCTACTGTTGCACTCTTTGGAGTTGGAATAGTAATTTTTACCCCTACGCTATCCAGCGCTTTCCCTAGTGTTTCACTTACTGAAGTGGGAATAGTAATTTGTACCCCTACGCTATCCAACGCTTTCCCTACAGTTGCACTCTCTGGAGTTGGAATAGTAATTTTTACCCCTACGCTATCCAGCGCTTTTCCTACTGTTGCACTCTCTGGAGTTGGAATAGTAATTTTTACCCCTACGCTATCCAGCGCTTTCCCTACTGTTTCACTTACTGGAGTGGGAATAGTAATTTTTACCCCTACGCTATCCAGCGCTTTCCCTACTGTTTCACTTACTGGAGTGGGAATAGTAATTTGTACCCCTACGCTATCCAGCGTTTTCACTACTGTTGCAGTCTCTGGAGTGGGAATAGTAATTTTTACCCCTACGCTATCCAACGCTTTCCCTACTGTTGGACTCACTGGAGTGGGAATAGTAATTTTTACTCCTACGCTACCCAACGTTTTCCCTACTATTGCACTCTCTGGAGTTGGAATAGTAATTCTTTTCCCTACGCTATCCAACACTTTCCCTACTGTTGGACTCTCTGGAGTGGGAATAGTAATTTTTACCCTTACGCTATCCAACGCTTTCCCTACTATTGCATTCTCTGGAGTTGGAATAGTAATTTTTACCCCTACGCTATCCAACGCTTTCCCTACTGTTGCACTCTTTGGAGTTGGAATACTAATTTTTACCCCTACGCTATCCAGCGCTTTCCCTACTGTTTCACTTACTGGAGTGGGAATAGTAAATTGTACCCCTACGCTATCCAACGCTTTCCCTACTGTTGCACTCTCTGGAGTTGGAATAGTAATTTTACCCCTAGGCTATCCAGCGCTTTTCCTACTGTTGCACTCTCTGGAGTTGGAATAGTAATTTTTACCCCTACGCTATCCAGCGCTTTCCCTACTGTTTCACTTACTGGAGTGGGAATAGTAATTTGTACCCCTACGCTATCCAGCGTTTTCACTGCTGTTGCACTCTCTGGTGTGGGAATAGTAATTTTTACCCCTATGCTATGCAATGTTTTCCCTACTGTTGCACTCATTGGAGTGGGAATAGTAATTTTTACTTCTAAGCTATCCAGCGTTTTCACTACTGTTGCACTCTCTGGAGTGGGAATAGTAATTTTTACCCCTACGCTATCCAACGCTTTCCCTACTGTTGGACTCACTGGAGTGGGAATAGTAATTTTTACCACTATGCTATCCAGTGGTTTCCCTACTGTTGCATTCTCTGTAGTTGGAATAGTAATTTTTTTCCCTACGCTATCCAACACTTTCCCTACTGTTGCACTCTCTGGAATGGGAATAGTAATTTTTACCCTTACGCTATCCAACGCTTTCCCTACTATTGCACTCTCTGGAGTTGGAATAGTAATTTTTACCCCTATGCTATCCAACGCTTTCCCTACTGTTGCACTCTTTGGAGTTGGAATAGTAATTTTTACCCCTACGCTATCCAACGTTTTCCCTACTGTTGCACTCTCTGGAGTGGGAATAGTAATTTTTACCTTTACGCTATCCAACGCTTTCCCTACTATTGCACTCTCTGGAGTTGGAATAGTAATTTTAACCCTACGCTATCCAACGCTTTCCCTACTGTTGCACTCTTTGGAGTTGGAATAGTAATTTTTACCCCTACGGTATCCAACATTTTCCTTACTGTTGTTTTTGTTGGAGTTGGACTAGTAGTTTTATTGTGTCTGATATTTCATATGTTTTGTATTATTTTTGCTATTGTAATATATCATTAATAATAAAAATTATTCACATTAAAAATATTGATTATTATTTGCTATATGTAATTATTAAATATTTATTAATGTTATTATTTTATGTGTATAGATGTATTGGTAATTTTTAAATACATTTAATAATTTATACGTTACAGAAATTATTATTAAAATTAATTATTAAGTAAGTATATATATTATATATTATATGTATATGTTTAATTAAAGTTTTATTAAATTATATATATTAATTATACATTTTAAATATTATACAATATATTTAATTATGTTTATTTAATTTCTAAGTATAATTTGGTTTATTTTACATATATTTTTAAAGTAAAAGAAAAACGATATTTTTAATAACGATATTTTTGACATCGTTATTTAATTTTCGATATTTTTGTACTTACCATGTTGTAGATAGGATGTCGATATTCTTGACATCGATATTTTTGTTGCGATATATTTGTAGGTCGATTTTCTGTCTGTCGAAATTATGTCATACAACCATTTGTTTCTTATATCTGGATGCAATGACAGAAACAGCAAAATATAAGTTGGGTGGCACAATATATGCTAAGCACAGATTTTTAGCTTATGTGTTCTTAAGCCACGCGCTTAATTGCATTGGCCACGCCCCTTTGAGAGACCCCCCCAGTGTTTTTATCCCACTTAAAGTCCTGGGTACAGTATATGATTGTACCTGATATACATCATATTGTCCTCTCTAAAGCTCACCTACCATAACCATGTATACTTTTGTATGTTGTTCTCCTAAAACTTTTAACTCGTTATGTTAACAAGCTAAGTACTTGTGACAGAAAGGGTTGCAAGTCAACAAATATACTTATGAAAAACACATTTGTGAATATTGCCATAGATTTTGCTGCACAGGCACCTGCTGGCCGAGCAAACAGACATGTACACCATGGATCTTGAAGTCTGCCTGCAATAAGGCAGAGGGGAAATTGGCTTAGTAGTGATAGAGGGACTAGATGTATGGCAGTCAATGCTAAAAAAGTGCTGTAACCTGTAAGGCCTCATCAGTAAAGGCTGAGATTTTACAATATATACAAACTATTTACCACATTATAACACCAGGCACATGAACTGTGCCTGACATTGTCCTTATAGGTCTGCGTAGTTAATGCATGCGGAAGCTGCTTCTGCCTCTGATGTTGTTCATAGAGGCACCTGCAGGTTCCGCATGGATTACTCTACACAGTTGACCCGCACCAAAATCAGTACTGGTAAATATTTTCATACCAGCCCAAGCTTGTGTGATGCAAGCAAGCACCCTCAAGGTGAGTGCATCCCTATTACCAAATAGAAAGATGGACTATATATCAGGGCCACTGATACCTATGCTATGAGCCCTCAGACAGCCCATTATTAACAAATACTGTACAGTTCTCCCCACCACCCTTCCAAAGCTCTCCTTAGCGCATTTGTACTCTCACTGCATGTCTCTATTCTATTTTCTCATTTGTTTGAGATTTTATATTCTGTAGTTTTTAGATGATTTGGCACTTTTCAGGTCAAGCCTAAAGTCAGCGTGCATGCGCTGCCCGACGAGGTATGCTGTAATCCCTAGGTGGGCTTTGAACAGCCCACTACTTTTTCATTGGTTGCTTGCTCTGCCTTTAGAAATGTAATTGCTTTCATTGGTGAACAGTGTGCATTTGTCCCGTCTTGTGGCTAGTTTGTTTCCGCCCTGCCGATGGCCCCTGCTACATTGATCCTTTCACTAGTGGCCATACGTTTTGTTTCATTGCACTACATTTGTTTCTTCCCTCTCCTTGCAGCTCAGAATTTTTCCTTGAAATGTGACATAATTTACAAAGAAATCTGTTTAATCATCAGAACACGACCATTTAGTTTCTCAATGGTGTGTTGGAGTGCTCAAAATAAAATGTGAGCATTTGTGTATTGGGAAAAATAAATTATGCGCAGCAGAGCTCTTCATGCAGTAAAAGCTGTAAACACACAAGGACATTTTTCCAGAGGCATTGACCATATGTGAAGTCATTGCGAGCGTGTCTAAGCTCAAGGCTTGACTTGAGGAAACACAGAAACTTTTCTAACATCAAATTTAATAGAAAATCAATCTTATCTTCGAAGTATCGCACATTCCCAACTCCCAAATTACCCACCCAATCAGACAAACCCCAATAAAGAGGCACTGTAAGTCAATGTCCATGGAGTTTGGTCCATCAGGAAAGCTCATTACATGCAGAGCAACACGGTATGTTGACGATGGCAGACACTGTGAGAACTATTGAACTTCTATAGGGGACAACACTTTCTATTGTTCAGCCTCTGTCACTGAGCAACCTTCTACACATGAGCAAAATGTGTGCCAGTGGCTTGGCTTGTGCCACTGACACACATTGTGCTCATTGACAACCTTCTCCACGAGCCAGCACCCATCATGCCACTGGGCAGCCTCTTCCACAGCCCTGGCTAACCCCATATAATCCACTGACGTATCTTGAGCTCTTGGTCAGCTTTGCTCCCACAAAGATTTAACAACTAATTCATACTTACATTGCATGCATATGTTGACAAGTGAAAGTCCTGATCGAGCATAAAATGAGTGTATTTCCTTGTGTAGTGGGAGATGCGAACCCAATTGTCTCGACGTGCTCACATTTAGCCAAATGACAAACTGAGGCACAAGTCGAAATTCAGTTCGCATCTCACACTACACAAGGACATTGGATTATTTTAAGCTGTGTAAGGTCTTCCACTGGCATACACACATACACAATATAAGTATGCATTCATTTTTAGGTCTAGGCCTAACAGACAGAACAGCTGTCTGGTTTGCTAATGACATCATGGGGACATTCAGAGACAATGCTTCCTTGGGAATGGAATCCGCCCATTGCTTATTATTGGCTTTGTGGTTTGTAACTCACATTTGCTTGCCTTCAATTTGTAGTCTCTGTTTGTTTTAGGCTGTCCAGCTTGAGTTCATACCTTCCGTTGCCCAAATCCTATTTACTGTATTCTTCCACTCGTATTCAATTTCTGTAAAAGCACCTTTAAATCTTGTTCTTATCTTGTCACATTTTCTGTGCATTCAGAGAAAGAGGTCAAATGTCAGGCTGTGTGTTCCATGGAGCTTGGTGTTTCTTTTTCTTTTTTCTGACTTTAAAGTGAGAGGCTTTATGTGACAACCATGCTGGTTAATGGAGGTGTACTTGAGGAAGGCTGTACGATGTTATTTTTTTTTCTAGCACACAACAAAATATAAACGTCTGTAAATGAACTGTGAAGATATTTCCGAATTTATCAGAATTTAAAAAAGCACACATAAAGCATATGTTTTGATAATTCTGAAGTGTGGTGGAAAAAAATATTTTGATACAATCAAGACAAATCTATACTTTAGGTGATGACATTTCTACACATTATCGTTTGTGGAAATGTAATGGTAATTTCAATTGAAGATGTGTTGTCTGTAATGGCAGTATGTCACCACACAATGCATAGCTCACTTTAACCCACTCTGCTCAACACACCTCCACACCACTGCAGTCTACTCTACACCACTCCACAGTACACCACTCCACACTGTGTCACTGCACTCTGCTCTGCACCACTGCACCCTACACCTCTCTACTCTTCTTCACTCTACTCCATGCAAATGCACTCTGCCTGACACTACACTACTATGCACCACTGCACTCTTTACCATTGCACTCTACACCACTCCAATCTGTGCCACTCCACTCTATGTGACTCTACTCTGCATCACTGCACTCTACGTCAATGCAATCTATGCCACTCTAGTGTACTCTGCATTCTATGCCATTTTACTCTACCATGCACCACTCCATTCTACTCTGAAACTATCTACTTTACACCACTACACTCAACGTCACTGCACTTGGCACCACTGCACTCCACTCTGTGCCACTGTACTCTACTCTGCATCACTGCATGGAACGTCATGCACTCAAAACCACTTTACTCAAAACTAATGCACTCTATGGCACTGCATTCTACGTCAGTCTACTCTGCTCCACTGCACTCTAATGCCACTGTCCCCCACTCTGCAACACTTAACACCACTGCACTATATGCCACTACACTCTACACCATTGTACTCTATGTCACTGTACTCTACACCACTCTATTCTACTCTACACCATTCTACTCCATGCCAATGCACTCTTCCCCACACTACCCTACTATGCACCACTGCACTCTACACCACTCCACTCTGCGCAACAACACTCTATGCCACTCTACTCTGCAACACTGAATTCTATGCCACTGCACTCCACGTCAATGCACTCTGTGTCACTCTAATGCACTCTGTACTCTATGCCACTTTACTCTAGTGTGCACCACTTAACTCTACTCTGAAACAATCACTTTTATGCCACTTTACTCAGTGCCACTGCACTCAGCACCACTGCACTCCACTGTACACCAGTGCACTCTACTGTAATAATAATATTGATAATAATAATACTAATATGCCACTGCAATCAATGCTGTGCCACTCTACTCTGTGCCACTGCACTCTACACCAATCTACTCTGTACCACTGCACTCTACACCACTATACTCTACTCTGCAACACTTTACTTCACTGAACTATATGCCACTGTGTAGATTACGCCATTGTACTTTACGTCACTGTGCTCTGCACCACTGTGCTCCGCGCCACTCTATTATATACCAGTGTACTCTATGTTACTCTACTATACACCACTTCACTTTACAACAGTCTACTGTGCAACACTGCACTCTCTGCCACTGAACTCTATGCCACTCTACTTCACTTTGCGCCACTCCACTCTACTCCGCTCTACTCTACTCTGCACCACTCTCGTCTATGTCACTGCACTCTACGCCACTACTCTATACCACTGCACACTACCCTACACCACTCCACTCTACCCTGCAACACTCCACTTTGAAACAATCTACTTTATGTCACTTCACTCTATATGCCACTGCACTCTATGGCACTCTGCTCCACTTTGTGCCACTCCAATCTACTCTACTGCCCTTTATGCTGCACCACTCTACTATACTATAAATCACTGAGCTCCTCGCCAGTGCACTCAACCCCACTTTACTCCAAACCAATGTACTCTATGCCACTGCACTCTGTGGAAACTACTTTGCACCACTGTACCCTACGCTACTATACTCTACTCTGCCATACTCTATGCCACTCTACACCGCTTCACTCTACATCACTGCACTCTTTGCCACTCTATTCAGCACTGCATCACTGTACTCTGTGCCACTGCTATCTGCACCACTCTACTCTGTACCACTCTACTCTGCAAGACTACACTCTCCGCCACTGCACGCTATGCTACTCTACACCATTGCCCTCTATGTCACGTGCACTCTATGCCACTCTATTCTACTCTGCACCACTGCACTTTATGGCTCTGTGTTTCTTCCTCTTGTTTGTTCTGTGCGGAATGGGAACCAGACGGGGAGGCTACAGAAAGAACCAATCATGAATGACAACGTTATGGTAAATAAAACCATTATAAACCTTACCAACCGGCATCTGTCTGACCTTGAGAAGAGAACACTATGTCTCGGTTTATCCTTTTGTCCCACAGAAGTATTCAACTATTCTAATACAAGAATAGACATGTTTAAATTTATTAGAAAGTTGAAACTTTCGAAGTGGCACACCCTCAAAAGTGGTACGATTGAATACAATAGCACATTGTTGGACCCAGGTGACCAACCTAGCCTTACAATAGGGGATGCCAACATTGTACGAACCATGCAAAATCTAGCGTATAATATAAACACAGATGATGGCAGTGAAAATACGTTTACAGAGATTAACAATATTGTTACAGATAAAGCAGCTATGACTGGCTTCAAGCCAAAATCTGTATTCTATCCAGTCCTCCCACATGACAACATCGATACGTTTCATGATATTGTCACTAAATCACTACTTGATTGCAAACATGGACGGAACAGAGGGAAGGACAAATCTTTTAATTTAACCATGAAACAGAAATCCATCATTACTGCATTGGGAAATGACCCTAACCTTGTTATTCGTCCGGCCGACAAGGGGGGCAATGTAGTCTTACAGGAAAAAGAAATGTACCTGAAAGAAGCATATAGACAATTGGGAAATGATAAATTCTATTCCAAGAGCAGCTCAAGAGACTACAATGAAAGTATCACCACAACGTGGGAAAAATTGTCTACATGGCAGCAGCAAGGTCTAATCTCGTGGAAGGAATTTTTATTCCTCAAAAGAGATTATCCCAAACTCCCCATAATTTACTTTCTCCCCAAAATTCACAAAGACCCACTTGTACCCCCTGGAAGACCGATTGTCTCATCCATAGGTAGTGTATTTGAAAACATCTCTAAATATGTTGATCACTTTTTACAAGACTATGTGTTTAAATTACCTACACATGTCAAAGACACCAAAGATTTCTTACGTAAAATTGATAGTATTGTATGGCATGAAAAGCACATGTTTCTTACATTAGACGTATGCTCTTTGTATACTATCATTGAACATAGCCAGGGTATTAGAGCATGTACACATTACCTTAATGAGAGAGACATCATGTATCTTGAACATACTAAGATGCTGACAGAAATGATGAACATGTGTCTTCGCAACAATATATTTTTGTTTAACGGAGACCTTTACAAACAAGTCACAGGCACATCAATGGGGACTTGTTTTGCGCCTAGTTTCGCAAATTTGTTTCTAGGTGTGTGGGAGGAAGAAGTACGCAATGATGTGAAATATGCCACTTACCTTAACAAAGTCGATACCTGGTTAAGATACATAGACGACCTGTTTCTTATTTGGAAAGGCAGCGAACAGGAAGCTACAGAATTTGTAAACCTCCTCAATGACAACCCCTATAACATTGTTTTAACCCACAACTTGCAAAAAGAAGAAATAGAATTCCTTGACATCAAGATTACGGCTAAAGGTAATGCCTTAGAAACAAGACTGTACCGTAAAGAAACAGCTGGCAACAGTCTTCTTCATGCCCTCAGCAGCCACCCTGACACCCTCAAATGGAGTATACCTTATGGTGAGCTGTTGAGGGCAAGACGAAACTGTAGTGACAGAGAGGGATATCTCAAAGAGGAAAAAACGATGTTAAGTAGATTCAGGGAACGAGGTTACCCAGATTGGGTGCTGAACAGGGCTATTTCCAAAATCAGAAAGATAACAAGAGAGGAAACATTAGAAATCAAGACACGAGAGAATGTGATGGAGAATAATGAGACGAGAGTGATTCTAACTTACAACAAAGAATCACATAAGATTCAAAAAATCCTTACCGATAACTGGAATATTCTTCAAAATGATCCCATCATAGGTCCAAAAATTAGCACTAGACCCAAAATAACATATCGGAAAAGCAAAAGCCTGAGGGATATACTAGTACGTGGGGATATCACTGTCAACAGGGACCCCTATCATCACAATTTGAAAGGCTTTCACCCTTGCGGACACTGTAAGGCATGCAGAAATAGCAAGATGGTTAAAGAGTTGAGCTTACCTGGGAGAGTTGGCATGAAAAGTATAACACAATTCCTTACTTGCAGCACGACATATGTTGTATATGTTCTTGAATGTCCCTGTGCAAAAAGATATGTAGGGAGCACCACTCACATGGCCAAAAAGAGAGTTCTCGAACACCTGAGAGCAGTAAACAATAAAGATCCACATTACCCCATTGCACGACATTTTGCTGAATTCCACCTATCTAACAGTAATTTACTTAGCTATTTTGTGGTGGAACAAGTGAAAGTGGGGCGGAGAGGTGGTAACAGAGAACTGACCTTGAGAAAACGAGAATCTAAGTGGATTATGGACCTTGAAACGAAATTCCCGAAAGGTCATAATCAAGACGAGGAACTGGCAACACACCTGATTGATGACTAGCCCGTCTTCCTGTTGTCTTTCATCCATTTGTATATATGTAATTATATACAGTTTGTGCAGATGTTTATTGAAAACATGATAATGGTATTATTTTAATAAATTTTTTCTTTTGTTGTTTATCGTTTCAGGAGGAAAGGAAGGGGCCCTTTGTATCTTCACAAGCACTTCACGGGCTCCTACCCTTTTCTTCGTTTTCATTGAAATGAAATCTGCAGATGAGTAGATATGAGAACACTCTTTATTTACCTTCTTTCTCACAAGTATTTTTTCACATATCCTCTTTTTCACATTATATTGTATTTTATTGAAGGAATCACATCTGCTCTTGAGTACACTAGTGAGTACAAATGGATTCATATGCCGGTCTGTAGCAACTTAGAATCTTTTGGCTCCTCTTTCTCTTTCTCCCTGCAATGGCACAACCACTATGGTGCGAGTATTTAATCAATTCACGTACATTTTATTAAGTGCATTGCGTGTACAGGAAGTTTGAATAAGTCTCTGAACATAAGTCACATTTACGTGTTTTATGCAGCCAAATTTGTTGCCTTTGAGATGTTGTCAGAGATGTTGTCACTATGACGTATAGAGGCTATATTCACGATGCATATACCTAGTTACTATCTTTTAAATGTGTCTTACTCCACTGTTATTAGAACCTCACAACAGAAATAATGTGGAAGAGGTAGCCTTCTTCGTCAATAAGTCACTATGACGAGATGTATTGACAGAGCTTATAAATGAATAACTTTTACACAGTTTACATGTAACATACAAGCGGTTATGTTGCTTTGTTTGCCTAAAATTACACCACTTGGTTGTTGTATAATGTATACAAGCATACATTACAAGATGGCCGCCAAAGTCACCTTTCGATTTACATTCCCAACCGTCAGTCCTTTGACTATGTTTACTTTACTTTACTTTACCGTGTACTTATGGATGTTTGTGTCGTGATACCACACTGTGTGACCAAGGGAGCGTGACTCCCGAAACGCGTAACAGTGTAAATTAAACTTGTTACTGATACAGCTACTGAGAGTGCGTTTGCTTATTAGCAGATATTTTGGATATATATATATAACCGATATCTACCTTCATGCCGACGATGCCACGTGACTCTATAGACGTATTCCACGACCGAATTATTGATGAATTAAAAAAATTACAGCATCAAACTCAATCAAAGAACAGTAACAGAACCTCTACGCACAAATTGACAGAATATTTTAAATTAATGTCCAAACTGAAGAAGAACAACAATGTCATTGTTAATAAATCAGATAAAGGAGGCAACGTGGTTTTATGGGGAAAAAAGGAATATAAAGAAGAGGCCTACCGCCATTTGAACAATTTGGAATGTTATCGCAGGATTCCAAGAACATTGATTGCTAACACACACAAGCAATATAAAGACGATTTAGAGGTTTGGCACAGAGAGGGCTTGCTCACCAAAGAGGAGGTGACATTTTTACATAAAGAGCATCCGGTTGTACCGAGCATTTATTTTATCCCCAAAGTGCATAAAGGGGTTATGCCAATTCCGGGACGCCCTATAGTGTCAGCCATCAATGGCATGTTTGAAAATACCTCCAAATATATTGACTTTTTCCTCCAAGAGTTCGTGATGAATTTGCCTAGTTACATACGGGATACCATGGATTTTTTACACAAACTCAATAGCCTCACTTTACCACCTGACATTATCTTAATAACTATGGACATTACAGCACTGTATACCAGTATAGCCCATGATGATGGATTGCGTGCTGTAGAATACTTTCTGGTTGAAAGAAATATGGAATTTTACAAACATAACGCCATGTTAATTAGCATGATTCGTATTTGTTTAAGTAATAACTTGTTTCTTTTCAACAATGAGGCATTTCAACAACTGAGAGGCGTGGCTATGGGGGCATGTTTCTCTCCCAGCTATGCATGCTTACATGTAGGCTAGTGGGAGAGGCATGTCCTCATGGTCCGTCATGCGGAGATATGGTCCACCAAAGTGATATCATGGTGGCGTTATATAGACGACATTTTCGTCATTTGGAAGGGTACTGAACAGGAGGCGTTGGGATTTGTTAATGATATCAACGATAATGATTTGAATTTGGAATTTTCTGCTGATATTAGCTCCAATGTTGTCAACTTCCTAGATGTAACGATTAATTTTAAGGATGGTAAATTGGAAACCAGTCTTTTTCGTAAAAGTACATCAGGAAATACGGTGTTACATGCAGAAAGCTTCCACCCACAACATACAATCAATAGTATTCCTTATGGGGAATTTCTGCGGATCCACAGAGCATGCAGTACCATAGCAGCGCGTGATGAACATCAGTTAAATGCCAAGAATAGGTTATTAGCGCGTGGATATGATGAGAAAAGCTTAACAAAAGCTATGATAAAAGCTAACCTAAGGAATAGGAGTGACCTATTGATATCTAAAAACACATTAAATCAAGTAACCTTATCGCCTACCGAGATTATTTCAGACAATGAGGTTAATGAAAGTGAAATGAGACTCATTACTACCTACAGCAGACAGGCTAAAACTATTAAGAAAATTATTTGTAAAGAATGGCCCATAGTGTTAACGGATCCTACTTTAAAGGCAGTACTTCCTAAAACTCCCACTATTACATACAGGCGAGCATTTTCTATGCGGGACGAACTGGTATCCAGTAGTCCGGAAATATCCATTAGTGGTACATGGCTAGCCCCAGTGAAAGGGTTTTTTAAATGCTCCTCCTGTAGAGCGTGTAAATTTGGTATAAACACTAACCAATACACCACACCTTTTAGTGACAGTCCCAGATATCTTAAGGGACATTACACTTGTCGCACCGATCATGTGGTGTACGTATTACAATGCACATGCAAACTAAAATATGTGGGCAGTACGAAACTGCAAGCTTACAACTGAATTTTACAGCACCTTAGGGCCATAGTAAACTCGGATCCAACTTACCCGGTAGCGAGACATTTTAAAACTTGCCACAACAACAATTTGAGCTGTTTGAGCTATTTCATTATAGACTCGGTACCTAAATTGAAGAGAAGAGGTAACCGGGAAAAAGCTCTGAGGCAACTGGAATGCAAATATATAGTGGAGTTGGACACACGCATTCCAGGAGGTTTGAACAATGGGGAAGATCTACATCATTTTTTATAGTTACCTGTGATAGCAACAATGTGTGTATTTATCATTTTTGAACACTTATCATAATTAGGTCTCATTTCCACCTCGTCAGCACTTGGAAACCCTTGCACATCTTTGAATATCCTCGCTTTATATGAGATTATAGAATACTGGTAAAGATGTCTCATATTTTTCTAATTTTTCTACATTTCACAGATTTATATATATTTATGGGTGTTTCAGTGATCCAGCTTCTTCTGTGCTTATATTTACATGAAATTTGATTGCTGTATTTAGCCTTTTTTAGTATTTGTGCCATCTAAGTCGGATACCCAGTTTGATATTTAGACGTTTTAGACATTAATAGGCTGTATATATATCATGTACATACATTTTAGAATTGTTTTTTATGTGATTTCCGGTCCATTGTTTTATGATGTCAAATTGATCTCATTTTAATGTCTTGCAAGTTTTGCACGTTACTTTGCAGATTTGCACATTTGGCTGTATTTGCACTGATATTAACAATGATTGCTATATTTGCACATAACTTTGCAGATTTTTGCACATCTTTTCTGTATTTGCACAGATAATGACATATGCATTTATTTCCTGCTATGTTTGCACATGATATGCGTCATTTGCACATAATGTATGAGGAGTGTTTCTCGTTTGATTCCCTTCCACCAATTATCATGGCTATATCCTAACGCAGTGCAGGCATTCTACCCGGATTGCGGCTATATGATTGACAGCAGCGTAATTTGTTTGACAATCCGGGTTTGAATCATGCCAATGGTTTATCTATTTTTGACTGGAAATAATCATCAAGATATTGTATGCTTTAATTTTCAATTTATTATATTTCTTTGAATTGATTGTGAAATCGTTATGTACAGCCATATGTGAGTATTTTGTCTATGTCTACACGTAACTGGGGCCACGGCACCTTTAAATAGCCACGTTCAGCCTATGCTAATCATGTGATCAAGACCGCTGTGTCGGTCGAAACGCGTCTGAACCTATACTTTGTTTAAAATAAATCGAGCATGAAAACCTGAACCAGCATTTGAGTGTCCGTGTCTTTTGGGAGTACCGGCTGGTGCTTCGGAAGGAGGATTCGATATATATATATATATATATATATATGGAATCCACAATCCTGAGCTAACCCAGTCACGGGCGCAAGAAACAGGTACGGACCACACTCGAGGAGAACAAGTTTTCCTTTATTTTGTTGCAGATAAAAACGTAGCTATCCAAAGCAAGTGCCCAGCCTGACGCGTTTCGACTGCCCCACGGCAGCCTTGATCATATATATATATATATATACAAAACACAAGGTAGTCCCAATTGAGCAGCACTCGAAGAGACGGCGGAGGTTACCAGCCTCAGTTACAGGTATGGGCAAAGTTCATGCAGCAGCTAGGTTAAAAGCAGCCTTGCGCGATGCCTGACGCGTTTCGCTGATTAGCTTTCTCAAAGGCTTTTGGCGGAAGGTAAACGTGCTGCGGTGCGCCTACTCCCTCATATGTTGACCAACAGTGACACGCCCCTGGATGGGGCAGCTGCAATCAGACTGTGCTGTAGGCATTATGGGGGATGTAGTGCGATTTATTTTCACCTTTAAAATTAAGATGCACATAATTGCTGCTCAGGATAAAGTCCTCAGTGAACCCCCGCTACAGAGACCTGTCCTTAATCCTGCGCCGCTCCTCCGTATCAAGGCCAGTGTATCCGACCTCACGGCCCCCTTCGATCTGGGGTGGTGCTTCCTCGACGGCCGGGCCGCCGTCTTTAGATACAAAACACAAGGTAGTCCCAATTGAGCAGCACTCGAAGAGACGGCGGAGGTTACCAGCCTCAGTTACAGGTATGGGCAAAGTTCATGCAGCAGGTAGGTTAAAAGCAGCCTTGCGCGATGCCTGACGCGTTTCGCTGATTAGCTTTCTCAAAGGCTTTTGGCGGAAGGTAAACGTGCTGCGGTGCTACTCCCTCATATGTTGACCAAGGGGGCCGTGAGGTCGGATACACTGGCCTTGATACGGAGGAGCGGCGCAGGATTAAGGACAGGTCTCTGTAGCGGGGGTTCACTGAGGACTTTATCCTGAGCAGCAATTATGTGCATCTTAATTTTAAAGGTGAAAATAAATCGCACTACATCCCCCATAATGCCTACAGCACAGTCTGATTGCGAAACGCGTCAGGCATCGCGCAAGGCTGCTTTTAACCTACCTGCTGCATGAACTTTGCCCATACCTGTAACTGAGGCTGGTAACCTCCGCCGTCTCTTCGAGTGCTGCTCAATTGGGACTACCTTGTGTCTTGTATATATATATATATATATATATTACCTACTGGCGGCCGCCAGTAGGTAGTTATAGTTAGGACCACGTTTCCATAGGAAATCCGCAACATTCTATTTTGAATAACTTTGGCGCCGGTCGACGAATCCTCGCGAATTTTTCAAAATAGGTGGGGCGCTACGCTCCGCTCCTACCCTGAAAATCTCGGGGGGATTCGTCAAGCGGGGGCTGAGATAAAAGGGGGGTCCCAAAACGCGTTTTTCCCATGCATTTTTCCATAGGACCTTTAGACAGGGCTACAGCCCGAACGGCTGAACAGAATTACTAGAAATTTGGCAGAGAGGTAGTCCTCAGGTCAAGGAAGTGCCTTTTGTAGGTTTGGTGTAAATCTGTTCAGTAGATTCTGAGAAAATAGCCTTTAAATCAATATATATATCTGAGCCAGCTTACGGTGCGCTTACGGTACGCTTACCGTACGCGTACGGTGGCGTGCGCGAGCGCGATTCTGATTGGCTCTTAGATCTTAGTAAACATTCGAATCGGCCGAAACCAGGAAGCGGCGGCCGCCATTTTCTCTCTCGCACTGAGAGTTAGGTTTTAAAATAAAGCCCAAAAACATGTAAAGGGGCTGTTTAGACAGCTCCCACACACATAGCCATGTTGAGGGAGTCCCCAAAGATCCCCCAAGGGCAAAAATGTAATTTTTATTTTTTCGCTAATTTCGCCGATTACGCTTACCGTACGCGTACGGTAAAAAATTATAAAAAAAAAAAACTATCCACACTCTCCCCAACCCGTGTGCAATTGGTGGCCGAAGACCACCAATTGTGCATGGCTTATAAGAGGTGTGATAAACTATAATATTTTTAAAAAAAATAATAAAAGAAAAAATTATCCACACTCTCTCCACCCCGTGTGCAAATGGTGCCCGAAGGGCACCATTTGTGCATGGCTTATAAAAATTACGAAAAATTAAAATATTACCTTTCAAAACGAAGTGCATCATATGTCCTCCATGTGCGCACGGTGCGCGAAGCGCATCGTGCGTACATGGCCCATCTAGCGTAACGTGGGCACGCGGTGCGCGTAGCGCACCGCGTGCCCACCGTGCGTGCACGGCACTAACTGCGTAAAGTGGGCGCGCGGTGCGCGAAGCGCACCGCGTGCTTACTGTGCGCGCACGGTGCGCGAAGCGCACCGTGCGCGCACGGAACGAACTGCGTTAAGTGGGCGCGCACGCCACGAATGGCGTAAAGTAACTTAGCATTTAAAAAACCGTACAAATTCACTGAAAAAACCATAGGTTTCACACACGTTATAGTTAGGAATTAGCATTTAAAAAACCTTGCAAATTCACTGAAAAAACCATAGGTTTCACACATGTTATAGTTAGCGGAAATTTTACTGATAAAAAACCAGTGAAATTCCCCCGTTATAGTTAGTGCAGGCAACTATAACTCACGCGACCGCAATCTTCTGCTGATGACATATGTGTCTTTATGAAAAAAAAAAATTTGTTATATATGTATAGCTAAAAATGTATGGAAGAAGACATGGGCAAATAAGTGTCTAAATACAGTATTAGCATCAGCAGAGGATTGCGGTCGCGTGAGTTATAGTTGCCTGCACTAACTATAACGGGGGAATTTCACTGGTTTTTTATCAGTAAAATTTCCGCTAACTATAACATGTGTGAAACCTATGGTTTTTTCAGTGAATTATATATATATATATATATATACAAAAAGGAAGTTGGGTTACAGGTAAATTGCCCGGCGCTTTTAATCTCAGACACTGGTCCCCACCAGTGTTATTCAAAATATTCAACACAAAAACATCTGAGAACAATAATGATCAATATTTTCAATGATCCACAGATGATTAGTCTTCTCTTTCGTTTATTTCATGAAATAAACGAAAGAGAAGACTAATCATCTGTGGCTCATTGAAAATATTGATCATTATTGTTCTCAGATGTTTTTGTGTTGAATATATATATATTGCAGGTCTGGTGTAAATCTGTTCAGTATTTCCTGAGAAAATAGCATTTAAAAGCATATCAATATCTATACGCGCGCACCGTGCGTGCACTGTGCGCGCACCCTGCCGTGCGCGAGCGCAATTCTGATTGGTTGTTAGATGTTGGTAAACATTTGAATCGGTCGAAACCAGGAAGTGTCAGCCGCCATTTTGTCTCTCGCAGTCTGAGGGGGTGAAAAAAAAAGGTGGAGAACGTGAAAAGGGGGCAGAGTGGACAGTTCCTGACCCCCTAGCCTTGGTCTGGGGGTCACAGAAGGAACCCCAAGGGCAAAAAAATTTTTTTTTTTTTTATAAATCGCGAGGTGCGCGCACGTTGCGCGCACGGCGAACCGTGGGCGCTCGGAGCGCGAAGTGCACCGAGTGCCCACAGCGCGCGCACGGTGCGCAAAGCGCACGGTGCGCGCACGGTGAAAAACCTGAAACAAAAATAAATACATAACTTAGCATTTAACAAACCGTACAAATTCACTGAAAAAACCATAGGTTTCACACACGTTATAGTTACGAATTAGCATTTAAAAAACCTTGCAAATTCACTTAAAAAACCATAGGTTTCACACATGTTATAGTTAGCTGGACAATTCACTCGTAAAAAACCAATGAAATTCCCCCGTTATAGTTAGTGCAGGCAACTATAACTCACGCGACCGCAATCCTCTGCTTATGACGTCAGATATTACATCACTGATGACATATGTGTCTTTATGAAAAATAAATATTTGTAATATATGTATAGCTAAAGATTAATGGAAGAAGACATGGGTAAATAAGTGTCTAAATACAGTGATGTAATATCTGACATCATCAGCAGAGGATTGCGGTCGCGTGAGTTATAGTTGCCTGCACTAACTATAACGGGGGAATTTCATTGGTTTTTTACGAGTGAAATGTCCAGCTAACTATAACATGTGTGAAACCTATGGTTTTTTAAGTGAATTTGCAAGGTTTTTTAAATGCTAATTCGTAACTATAACGTGTGTGAAACCTATGGTTTTTTCAGTGAATATATATATATATATATATATATTTATAAATAATAAAGTCAAATTGAAAAGAAAAGCCTGTGTAACAGCAAAGAAAAAAACACCGCCCACTGGAGGGTAAGAGTTACGCACCGCAAGCCGAACCACATGTCCCAGAATGCACTTATAAAAGGATCCACTGGAGGATGTGAAAGCAAAATGGACATTAACGTGGGAGCAGCAGCGGTGTGTATGGTGTTGGCTGCCTTTGAAAAAGTTCTAAGCAGAACGAAACGCGTCAGGATTGCCATGCTGATACACAAATGAAATAAATATCAATCAACAAGTAACGCTACGAGTGCGGCTCACCTTTCTCCTTCGTGAGGAAATATGCAAATATAACATCGGTTTGGTCCCACCGAAGAGCGACGCACCACCACAAGAGCGCCATCATTGCCCGCCTTGGACCTCTTCTGTAGCTCGTGAAAACGTCATAGGGCAATGCGGTGCCGCCGAAGACTATCTCCGGTATTGGATCCCTTACTAGCCTTGAAAATGGGTTTGTTGAGGGGGTAGCGAACTACTGTTTAGGAATAATAAAGTCAAATTGAAAAGAAAAGCCTGTGTAACAGCAAAGAAAAAAACACCGCCCACTGGAGGGTAAGAGTTACGCACCGCAAGCCGAACCACATGTCCCAGAATGCACTTATAAAAGGATCCACTGGAGGATGTGAAAGCAAAATGGACATTAACGTGGGAGCAGCAGCGGTGTGTATGGTGTTGGCTGCCTTTGAAAAAGTTCTAAGCAGAACGAAACGCGTCAGGATTGCCATGCTGATACACAAATGAAATAAATATCAACCAACAAGTAACGCTACGAGTGCGGCTCACCTTTCTCCTTCGTGAGAAAATATGCAAATATAACATCGGTTTGGTCCCACCGAAGAGCGACGCACCACCACAAGAGCGCCATCATTGCCCGCCTTGGACCTCTTCTGTAGCTCGTGAAAACGTCATAGGGCAATGCGGTGCCGCCGAAGACTATCTCCGGTATTGGATCCCTTACTAGCCTTGAAAATGGGTTTGTTGAGGGGGTAGCGAACTACTGTTTAGGAATAATAAAGTCAAATTGAAAAGAAAAGCCTGTGTAACAGCAAAGAAAAAAACACCGCCCACTGGAGGGTAAGAGTTATGCACCGCAAGCCGAACCACATGTCCCAGAATGCACTTATAAAAGGATCCACTGGAGGATGTGAAAGCAAAATGGACATTAACGTGGGAGCAGCAGCGGTGTGTATGGTGTTGGCTGCCTTTGAAAAAAAAAAAAAAAGTTCTAAGCAGAACGAAACGCGTCAGGATTGCCATGCTGATACACAAATGAAATAAATATCAATCAACAAGTAACGCTACGAGTGCGGCTCACCTTTCTCCTTCGTGAGGAAATATGCAAATATATATATTTATATAATATATATTTATATATATATATATATACACAGAAGTATGACTGTATCTATATCCTGACTATTTCATATAACATGGTACAAGAACAAGACGGGGGAAAAGAGCAGGGGAGGGAGAGGAAAAAAAGAAAGAAGAGAAAAAGAAGAAGATTCTGGGAGAGAGGCCATAAGAACCAAAATGATTTTTTGTTAAACAGACGGTTGTGGATAAGATTATCAGCACTCCTAAAATAACATACCCACGCCCACCATGTATGGTATTATATATTGCTATAGGTTTTCCAGTTTGCAAGAATCGTTTTGATACCCATTGCAAGAAAATTGTCAATGAGGAAACACTTGTTTAATTGTGTTCTGACAAATTGCACTAAATTACACCAGAGTGCGGGCTTTACACTATCGTGCATCGGTCAAGATCTCACCCGTTCCTGGGGAAATACGTCAGCCTATGATCACCGAAAGTAATATGCTTTCCTAGCTCACCCCCAGGCAGCACAGGCCCACAAGCAGAGGTCCTTAACGACTTTCAAAACATTAACTGGTGACTGGAAAATAAATTATCCCATGAATCAACCATGAAAGGTAAGGCGGGTCACAGGGCGTGAATAGTTGAAGTTCATTGGTTGAACTGAGAGCAGTGAATACATACCTTGATTCTTGCCCTCTAAAGGCTAACTTTGAGCATTCATACCATTGAAATCAAAGAATAGCGTGTCATATAAAAGAGACCACCTCACTGGATACACCTACTGTGACTGTATAGAGCATTGCTGATATGCGATAGCTTTGCGTTGCTACTGCTCACGTCTAAATGATTGTAATTGGGGAGGAAGTGAGTTCAGGTGCTGAATATGTCTTCCAAGCTTTAGCATCATAAGATTCAATGTTTAGAAATCAATTCGCAGCTGAGAGTAAGTGAACTTGCACACACGGGCAATTTCTGTCAGGACTATGGAGTTGTGTTTCTGTAGGACCAACAAGAAAAAGTGCAACAAAAGGAGGGGTGGAAGAGACAGCACTGGGGAGTCTTACCATCTCCCAGGCATATCAATGAAATAACCAATTCATATCAAGGCCGTTTACAGCTACAGGCGCCCTGTTCTGTTCCCCTTTAGAGTATTTACTTTATCAATGGCTGGTGCCTCACTTCATTCTTAATGTCCTCCTTTATTCAGAAACTGAAACAATGCACGGAAAACACCATTCCTCGTCCTCTTCTCAAACTTAATAGTGGATTATCACCTGTTTGGCTTGAAAAACAGACACTAGGTAGTACCCCCAAAGCAATCTCAACAGCCAAGTCTAGGAGTCATTCTGGATTCTTGACTTAGCCTTGATTCAAACATCAAAGCTGCTGCTAAATGTGCCTTCCGTTATCTATGCAAGAAACATCAGGCATTTCCTCTTCAGATCTGATCTAAACCGCTTGGTTTAACCACTGGTCATATCTAGAATTAAATAGTGCAGCAAACTGTTCATGGACCTCCCTGAATACATCCTCGCTCTTTTAGAATCAATCCTTTAAATGCGTCCAGTTTCATTGCTGGATATAAGAAATTTCATTACATCTCTCCCATTCTGAAGTATCGAAACTGGGTACCCCTGGAGGCACACAGCATCTTAAAAAATGCCTGCATCATGTGTAGGCTTTCCTGTTTTCAGTTTCTATTTTTGGTAAATTCTGCTGGGGGTTTTTTCAGTGTATTCTAGTGATTTCAATACCTTGAAAAAACAGTGGTTTCTCTGCGGAGTTCACAGAGTGCAGAAAACTGCACCCTGCATAGTGCAACTGAGTTTTTTCCCCGCTTGCACTCGTGAACGGTAAGTTCGCGAGTGCGAGCTGAGGCTCAGGTAGAATTTCTACCCCGAGCAGCAGGAAGATGAGCGTGAATGGCAGTTCGCACTGCACTCCGCCACTTGCGTATTTGTTTACACTCCGCGGAATTCCGTGTAGCAAAACTTCGCGAACTACGCCCAGGCCTGTTTAAGAGGTATTTACAACCTAGGTATTGTAGGGTAGAGATTAGCACTTCCATATTTGTAGGACATGGACTGGAGGCTGCGTATGCAATAGTTTCAGGTGCTGTACCTCAGTTTTCCCTGTAAACAGGTACACAGCATATCCGGGGTGGTTATGTCACTGGCTAGTAGTGGGATGACGCACTGAGTGTGCCACCCACCTAATAGACAGTCAACCATATATCATGCCTGTCAGCGCAGGCCTGTGGGGAGCCATTGTGCCCCTGCATCAGTTGGCATCACTTTAGCCTCCGCCAGCCCCTGGGTGAGGTGGTGGGCTGGAGGCTGGGTGGGGTACATATGGATGTTCCCAGCCCAGGTAGTGAGGAACCCCCACAGGAGGCTTACCCTGCCTTGGAGTTCGGCTCTTTATAAAAGGATACTCCTGGGATGTTGCCACTTTCTGATGGTGTGAAAGTGCACGCGCCTTCCTATCGAGGTTAAGAAGATGCGGGGACATGGTGTTCTGAAACAGGGGGGCTGCCAGTGCAGACCGGGGGGATGCACACTTGCACCTGTGGAGTGTTGACTAAGCACTCAGCCTGCCTTTCAGTCTGGGGTGCACGTCCTGGCCTGCGGGTTGTTTCTAATACATGCCAAGCCTGCCATTGCAGGCGTGAGGATGCACCCTGGTTCAAATGGCAGTACTGAAAGGTGCCCAGCCTGCCAACATGGGCCCGTGAGTGCATCTCTGCATCCCCAGTGTTCTAATATCTGGGTCAGGCATGCCTGGGCAACCTGTGTTTGCGCACTGGCCCCTTGGGTGCTAGTGGTGAGCTGCTCAATCCGCAGTCGCAGACCGGCTTTGCACAATCGCATCCATCAGGGTTAGCCAGGGCTTGGCTAGCCGGACAGGGTGGGGGGTGCACCCGTGCTCCTACAGAGTCTAGGGCCTGAGTAAACATATGGGGAGCACATCTGTGCATTCCCCAGCAAGTACCATAAACCATGGACATACAATGGCAATGACAGCAGCTGCCATTTGAGGGTCAGATGGAAAAGATAGGAAGAGCAAGTTTTTTGACACTTTGCCTCTCGGGCTGGATCATGGCCCCACTAAAGATTAATAACTACATTCCATGGTGCCATGACAGACAGGCCTACAATTTAGGGTACACATCTGGCATTCAATGGAAAAGCCCTACACCGGCCCCTTACCTCAAACAGACACGATGGGTGCCATTCTTCAGCATAGGGTGAGATATGCTTGCGGGAACGTGGGACCGGAGAACTGGAGTGCATGGTGCACATTGTCAGGGAACTTTGTGTGCACATGGGGGATTACTGCCCTCGAGGGGGACAAAGGGTCCTCTCGAAATAGTGTTTGGCCTGGCCCAAGATCTGCTGAAGTGTGGTGCCCTGAAGTATGCTCTCCAAGGGTCGGTCTGTGGGACTCCTGTTCTCTCTGGGATCTCAGGGACATCAAAGATCTCCTGCGAGGGTCTCACACCATCTACCTTACATTTGGAAAGCAGTGCCCTCTCAAGTGCCAACATCAGCTTCTAAATCCAATCAGGGTAGTATGGTGTGAGCATGGAAAAGACTTGTGCCTGGAGGCCAGATTGTCTAGTGTAGAGCCCAGAAATCTTGCCCGCATCTAAGGTATGTGATTTGCTGAAACATAGGTACCCGGACACGCATAAGCACCTAGTTTTAGTTGAGCAGGTTCACCGGTTCTGGGATTCAAAGTGACGTGCTTTGTTGACATGTTGCATTTCTCTCATGTGACATGCCAACTGGATGCTCATTGCATGCATTGTCTGATTCACAGGGTGCGACCCTCTAAAGAGGGGGTGCCCGGAGTAGTGCCACATTGGGTTCTTCAGAACTTGTGCCTGTGTGTGTGATTAGACGGGTCTGGTGCAACCTGATCATCGTGCACTTAATGGAGTGCCTCATTTCCAGAGAGGTACATAATTTGTAACTTATCGTTATTGAAATCAGAAGCATCTGATATGACTCATAGCAACATGCACCAGACACTATGCCTGGATTGCCTGGGCATGACCAGCATCGTCATATACGTAACGGGTGCCTCATCTTATCGAGAGGCTCCCCTGTGTTACTCCCCATTTATCAGTTGTTCCCCTTTCTGACCCTCATCACAGTGGAACAACAGCCCTTTCCTCACCTGGCCCCTCCAGACGGCATCTTGGCGCCAGGTAGCAGAGAGAGAGATTGACTGGGTTGAAGGAGCGCTTCTGAGACAGTTCGGGAGCGAGTCAAGAGCCTGCTGACTCGATTGTGTTTTGAGAACTGTGGGTGAACTTCCAGAGTGGCTGCTAAACTTCCCTTGTTTAAGTCTATCTCTTAAATAAAACTTGCTACATATTCCCACCTGCCTCCCGAAGACCCAGACTAATTTACTTTGGCCATGTGATGTCTCGTGTCTGGGAGGCAGGTTGGTTATTTACCATCTGGGGTACAGGACAATTTAAGTGAGTTGGCGGATTGAGGGAGGCTGGGTCCACGGAGTCTGCAGGGTATGTTATCAATTGACTTATTTGGTACTAGATTCACTGCATTAGGGTACTGAGTGCGCATGTGTGCAAGAGTGTTCCGTACGGACTGTGCTGGTAACCTGTCACACCGTAGAGAGGTGAGAATTGAGTTTGTGAGAGTGATAGTGTGCGAACCGCCTGTGATTTACGACACTGGCTGGCTGTGCAGTAGTATACGTTGATTTGGTGCCAAAAGCACAACACATCTGACATTGGGTATTCCTGCATGGCTCTGGCCCATGGTACTGCTAAAAAGTATTCTCTTTCAATGTATGTACATACTGTTGATATCATTGTGACCCGGGGTGTTCCAAATAACTGTGTGGGACTATATTATCAAGATTGCCAGGGTGGGCCTGGGGTGGCAGTGTGTTGCACAACATAAGTGTTCTCCCTCGGTGAGTCAGGGGTGTTACATTAGGAATTGTCACCATGTACATACTGTTGATATCATAATACTACGAGTGGGCCTATTATTGCTAGTAATAATTCCAAATGTGCTTTATGCCCAAAAGTACCTGTTGTTCATGTTATAAAGATTGAATATGAGTGCTTATTACAAAAACAATTACATACATCTTGTGTGGAGTCTCGTTTGCTGTGCATCTGCTTTACATATTGCCTCTGAATTAAGCCTGACGGCTCAGTACCAAGCTACCCAAGGATAAGCACAGGTGGCAGCTTGTGTGTACTCACCCACCCTTGACAGGAGTGGTAAGTTCTTCCTGACTGGGGGCACCCCTCCAACCAACTAGAAACCGACAGTTCTAAGCCGGGCTTCCGGGGCTAGGGATAGTCTTATGGCATAAATCCCCAGAAAAGGCCTCACCAACAAGTTGCCACTGCTTGGCCAGCGAGCCGTGATGCAATGGCTAAGACTCTGCAGAGGTGAGAAAAAATGAAGTGGGAACCCAGGAAGATCCCTCAGGTTTGGATCACCCTTCCACCCCAGTAGCCTGTCCCTCCTTGCAAAGAAACTATTTCTCAGCCGGGAAGTCACTGCCTTCCCCAATCCCCCGCGCCCCTGTGACCTGACGGAGAGGAAAGAGGGAGAGAGCTGTGCAGCCACTCCGAGGCAGAGCGAGCCCACCGCTGCCCTCCTTCACAGACCGCTGGATGTCTGCAGATGGCCTTCAGTTCTACTGTCCTGCACACTCCATCCTCTTACTGGAGAAAATGTGAATCCAAGTCAGGACCAAGCTGGGGGTGCTCTGATACTGCCTCTCTGCTTGTGTACACATCAGTGATCTCCCTGAGCAGGGGATGATGGAAAGCAGGGCAGCCATGATGTTCGAGAGGAGAGCTCACCACGGCACACCTCTGCTGTCAGCCTGCCCTGGCTCATGGTGTTTGATCGGCTCTCAGGGGTGAGAAACGATTGCATCGAAGTGCATATTCAATGCAGGCACGAGTGGAAAGCAAACAAGCATTGGCATAGCCAATAGGTCTCGCCTTTGGGACCTTATAAGTGTTTAGCCATGCAACAGTTAATGTTGTTGCACCAAGGATATTGTGCTGCATAACTAAATACTTATAAGGTCCCAAAGGCGAAACCTATTGGCTATGTCAATGCTTGTTTTAGACCTTGTACTTTCCAAATGGCATAATAAATGCTGTGAACTCTTGTCATTTGGAATGTAATCTCACCTAGTAGTAAGCAAAGGTCAAATCTAGAGATGAAATATACTTTGTACTTCTTTGCATAGATAAAATCCCTGTGATGTTTGGTGGCGGGTGATCAGCAACAATCAAACATTCACTGCTGTTAGGTCCATAAACAGCCTGGAATACCCATGGTATTTTCTTGCTACTATTGTCAGTGGCAACCACTCCATGCCTTTCACTTCCTCAATAATTTCAATCTCCTTAGATTTCCCTAGAACTTTCATGATTTCTTCAGTGACCATGATCAGAAGTGTAGCTATCAGCGGTGCAGCCGGCGCAGTGCACCGGGAACCAGAGAGGGGTGGGCCCCCTTCTGCCCTGCTCCAGCTTCATTTATTAGAAGCTGCCTTCTCAAAAATTTCCAAACAGAGAGAATTCATGTGGCTTAGCTTTGTGTTCCCTCTTCAGAGTAGGTAGGGGAGGAAATAGCATAGAAAGAGTAGAAGATAATAGAGAAATATAGGTGTGGAAAGAGATGAAAGAAAATGAAAAGATAGAAAGTACGGGAGGGGAGGAAAATGTAACAGAATGGGAGAAAAGTAGAGAGAAAGAGAAACAATGAAAGTATGAGCAAAAGGGGAGAGCAAAGGCGAAAGGTCGTGTCAGACATAAGGATGTTGGGCGAGAAGGGAGAAAACAATTAATAAAAAGGAACAGACAGAAAAGGAAGAGAGGAAGGGGTGAAGGAGGATAATTTGAAAGAGAGGAAGGAGAAGACAGAGTGATGGAGATAGAGAGAAGAGAATGAAAGAAAGGTTGAATGGGAGACTTGATTTCTGTAAGCAGGCGTGCATCTGTTAATAGTGCAGCAGGTGCAGTGACACCGATATCCGAAGGTGTGATTGGAGCACTGTGCCCGAATTATATCTTGATTTTATTACTGTACCCGGGGCCCATTTGCATTGCTTGCATGAAGGCCCATGACACCAAGCCTACGCCACTGACCATGATGGACACATTCATGACTTTAGGGTCAGTCCCCTCCTTGAATGTACCCTTTAAGACATTCCAACTCTTTCATACAGACTTCTTGTCACTCTCTCATGGGTTGGCCTGTCAGTCCAAATCTCACTTACGCCAGATTGCTCCTTCAATCTGTCCGCTGGTAAAGAACTGGGACCAAGCGGTACACCTCGGTCCCCTTTGGTGGAATCAACTGATTATGGATTCAGCTTTTATTGATACATATATCTAAGTACCCCCACACAGAGAACAGGCTAATAGCAACACTCCAGGCTTCCCTGACCCGTGTGATTGCAGCACAGGCAGCAACACACTTGTCTCCTCCTGCACAGAGACCTGAGCGAGCTTCCCACACACATAAGGCTGCCTGTAGCACAGACCGCACCTCTCGCACAGGGAGCAAGGAATGCACAGACAGCTGTGCCAGAACAGGTGCAGCTCTCACATTAGCATCCCGAGCTCCCCACTCACATTACAGGGAGAGCTTCGGAGCCAGCTGCACACGCATCCCTCATGCAGTCACCACAGATGTGCACTACAGGATGCAGTGCAAGTTTCCTTCACACACAGACCAAGCTTGGTAATGGCTGCAACTTTGCAAGCTGCCTCACACCCAAGAACAGGTGCCAAACAGCCAATATTCAGGCTGGCAGGATTCCCTCTCGCACTCAGAGAACAGGCTCAGTATAAGCCAACATGGTGCACGTTTAGCTCACAGAGAGAACAGGCGCAGTAAAAACAGCAGCAGAAGTGAGGCGTTCATCTACAAGCAAACAGCCACAGCAGTCTCCCCCTCCCCCCAAATAATGCACATGGTAGATCAAAAAGTTCAACATCATGGCTTTGATCATTTAGCTCTGCCCAGCATCCTAATGCCACCAGTTAAAAATATAATTCCTAACACATGAGAAATGCAGCACTGTTTCATAGCCAACACCAAACCAGGCAGTAAAAAGAACACACAGGAAACAAATGCAGCAATACGCTGGTCTGGGGAACTAAACATTATACCCTCAGGTACCACTGTGGCAGGGCAACTGCATTGTCACTTGGGACTTAATCTGGTTTTGTACAAATATCCAACTGAATGTAATCATTTTATCGGCCTGGCAAGCATGAGATGTGGAGCCGGCCCACGGAATTCGGAACCACGGGATAAGCATTGGCTGCGTGCGCGAGACGCCATATGTAGTGGGGGGGGTGGAGAAGCGGGAGTTGTGTGCGCGCGCGGCCAAAGCTTGGAAAACAAGCATTGGCTGTGCGACACGGGCAAAAAAGTGAAAGCTCCAGATGGCGCCTCGGGCGCTGAAAGCTGCTGGCTGCGTGCGTGCACGCTCGTGTGAATGCAAGCGCTAGGCCGTGGGGCAGTACTTTGAAAACCCGTATGTCTCGGCCAGACCAGCACATGCGCTGGATCAGGCGAGACCTAAAAAAGGTGACGAATGAGTGGTGAGCCTGATGCTGCCTCAGCTCACCCTTTGCTCCTGACCTACCCACCTCGTTCTGCACAAAGTACTGCCATGGTGTGCGAGTCTCATGTGCTTTGGGAGTAGCTCGCCGTCTGATCTCCGACGCAGCCTGAGTGGTGTGGATCCGCGCCAGACTTCCAGTGACCCAAGGACTGCCACCCTTCTCCCCCCCATCAGACACGGGACTCACCCGAAGGTGAAGAAGAGACTGTCGCCGCTTTATGACTCAGGCGCTATGCCAATTCACTGATCTATATTGTTATTGGATGTCCACATGCTATTTTATGCCTGCATGTTTTCCTGCTCATTTGGCAGCAACACTGCTAGCTTATGCACAGACGCCTCTGCTATTTAATATCATCATGCTAGTTCTATATTCTTTACGCTCACTTCCCACCAATAGCGGCACATTATATCTATTCCATTAGTTTAACTTGCACATCTTTAGTACAAACCAGTGTAATGCTTTTTGTGTTTAGACGCACGTATCTGTTTATATATTATATGTAATTAATTTACTTTGAAATCCTGATGTAATATAACTGGTTCTAATGTAAAAAGTGGTCTCACACCTACGGGTAAAGTATGCACTATATGAAAACGCATAAATAAATAACAAATCGGTGGTCAAGGATAGGACTTGCATTTGCACAGCAGCGCGCAGTGAATAATTGCCCACCATGACTTCATGGAAGGCAAAAGTGTTCCTTGGTTCCTAAGGTGTCCCTAGCAGGGACAAAGGAGTAGCCGGGGTTGAGGGCAGTGAGTACTGTGGCCTTGTTGACCTCTCCTTCTTCTACTAGTTCGCCAATATGTCTGAGCCTGAGGTCCTAACTAAGTCATAACAGTAGTCATGACTCTGGGAAATTATCTCAAACTCTGGGGAGTTAATCACTGGCCTGTCTCACTGGGGCCCTTAACCACGCTGGTTAAGAAGGTTAAGAATCTCGGCTTCACTATTGATAAGAACCTTTCCCTTAAGCCGCAGGTTTCCAGACTCACAGCCTCTTGGCTTTTCACTCTCTAATGACTCAAGAAAATCCTCTGGATGATTCCTTTCAATACCCAGAGGATGGTGCTGCAGGCCCTGGTAACGTCCAGATTGGACTATGGGAATGTATTGTATCTGGGTGCCGATAAATCCTTGATTCACCGCTTGCAAGTCATTCAGAATGCAGCCACCTGCCTTCTTTTTTGGCTGCCTAGATATGTTTCTGTCTCTCCTCTGCTCCACAAACTACACTGACTTAAGGTCGACGAGTGCATTAAATGTAAGGCCTTCTGCTACATATTCCAATCTAGACACAGACTTGCCCCTCTATATATCGAAGGATTGGTGTCACCCTATGTGCCCGCCTGTTCACTGAGATCAGCCAACCGCTCACTCTTCTCCACGACCAGGTTTCCTCTGGCCTGAATGAAGGGCTGCTCTGTTTCCTGCTCTGTAGCTCTCAGGAATTGCCACTCTCTACTTACTTTCCGTAAGACTCTGAATACTTTGCTCTTCAGCGGTCCTGAATGAGCTTTTGGTATCTGCTGTGATATCTTCATCTCTCTTCTGCACCTCTGCTCGCTGTCTGCTTTAGCGCCGGGAGACTCTTTTGGGTAGCTGCGCGCTCTACAAATCCTTATTATTTAATTAAAGTAGAATTTGAGTTGGCTGAGTTGGGAATCTCTATGGTGACACAGCTCAAGGAGGCCTGCCCGGCGAATGGGTTTAACTTGCAAGGGTAAAGCCAAGAAGGAGGAGATGCAGGTAGCCGTGAGGGCCTGGATGGTGGCCCACCCTTAAGGGGAGGTGACTAGTGGGGAAGAATCAAGGGGTAAGAGGGAGTTCGAATCAGTCCTCGACATGCAAATTATAGGGGGAGGACCCTTTGCTCCCAGACCCGGGAGACCTCTCTAGAACGGCAGCAGTTTGTCCTCAAGGCGCTTGTCCTTCAAGGAACTGGCAGGCAGGAGGGAAGAAAGGAAATTTAAGTTAGAACTTGCCAGACAGGACAAGAAGCAGGCCCCAGCCCTTTCCGAATTAGAGAAAGAAAAAGCTCTGGCTAAGAATATGCTAATCTTAGAGCCCTACAACTAGGGTCTAACGGCAACAATGATGGCAGTGCACCCGCATTGTCTACTACTGAGCATATAGTTTGAATCCCAAAGAATTTGGGGGCATATTATCAACGGCCAACGATAATTATCGCTGGCCGTGCTTAGCGATAATAATATTATCCCAGGCTTTCTCTGGAATTTATCGCCCTGGTAGCGCGTTATTAACAACGCCTTTCTCCAGGGCGATAAACATTCCAGAGATAGCGAGGTTATTGCCCTTTTGCAGGGAACATTGCTGGTTTTCCAGTGATGTTCCCTGCAAAACGGCGATAACCTTGCTGATACGACCCACAGGGTCGTATCAGCATAATCCACCCCCTGTGTTAGGGATGGCTAAGTCAGGATTTTAGCAGACGTTAGATTTTGGCGAAAATGGCCGTTTTCGCCAAAATCTAACGTCTGCTAAAATCATGTGGGCTGCCTTGTAAATATCGCGATGTAAACATCAGCGATATTTGCAAGGTAGTCCATCCGGGGTACGCCCAGTAACGCCCACTTTGCATCTCATTGGAGATGCAAAGGGAAGAGTTGGGAAAAAGGGTGCTAACCTGCGATTATGCATGTCAGCACCCTCTTGTAAATAGGGCGCTGGTTTTATCTCTGCTTTTTTGGCTTTGTAAGCCAAAAAGGCGGAGATAAAGCCCTTGTAAATATGCCCCATTGTCCAAGATCACCCGGTGGGATGCTGCAATATTTCCCTGTTTACTATTACGTTTTGTGAAAAGAAGAGAGTACTTTTTCTCTAGCTAAGATAAAGCACTGACTGGACATTGGGTTATTGAATGCTATTTTGTGAATAATGTGTTCTGCTTGTCTACCTCTCATCACCCTCCTGATTATGCCTTTCACTGCTTTGTCTTGCTATCCTCTGAGTTCGGTGCCAAAGGGGTGTACTTTGTGTTTATTGTTTGATGAGCCCAATTGATACAAATGGACTGGAGCACAGTAGATTTCTTTGGCCCCTGGCTCACGAACAGTTGTCTGCTCACAGCTGCAGATGAGTGGGAGTGAGGGCCGCTTGGAGGACAGACACCTATAGGTTCAGAAATGTCAGAGCTTTAACCCTGGTTTAGTTAGCAGGAATGGCAGTGCATGAAATTAAAAATATGTAATGTAGGTTTTGCTCTCTTGGAGTATCCACTTTATGTCAGAAGTTAAAGTATTCTGAAAATCAAATAGGTTTGTGATCAACATTTCCAAGGCTATACTTTTATCCTTTGCTGCCAGCTACAAAACAGACGACCCTAGAATGTTACAAATCACCCTTTTACTCATATTACAACTACTCCTGTTTGTCAAAAACTTTTTTAAAAATTGTTTCTGTTCGGCCCACCACTCCTGCTGGTAGCCAGATTCACGATTTACCATTCAATCTGCAAGAGCTTTGCTATGCTATTACTTTGCCTCACACATTATATGATCCTCTAAAATTCTACAGACTGTATTTATAGCTGAGTTTTCCTTCATGCACTGTTGCCAAACATTTTCACAAATTGTGTTATTTTTAAGTATTCTGCTTCTGCTGCTAGTGGTCATGCATATGCTTAAAGTTTTGGTGTACTTGTAAATGTAGTTTGAACAGAAGAAATAAAGATATATGATCAACTAGTACTATTTAGTGCCATTTTTCCAAAACTTTAATTGGGGAACGGGCACATAAATATCTTTTTTAAGTTGTTTTTATTAAGCCCTGTTAGGGTGAGAGCTGTGCAACTGTTTCAGTGAGTTTTGGAATGCACCATTTGCCACTGCTTGCCCCAGAAAATAAAACTTAAAATTTCACATCATGCTAGGTCTATGGACTTATTGTGCCTCAGAATGCAACATTTTTAATTTCTTCCACTAAAATGTCTAGAGCAAGAACTCTAAACCCACTGTAGAGGTTGTTAAATCTCGTATACTGAGAACAATGAGCATTAACATTCAATATAACTCAGATATTGTCCAGAAAAATTACACCCATTGAACACAATGTACCAAAACAGTGAAGAGAGTGCCCACAAATACTTTTGACTTGGGCTCTGAAGTCATCTCTGCCACTACTTCTTGAGATGTTAGCACTCCTCCCCCTTCCCTGGAAGTTTCGGCCTGGTTGCGCCCCTAAGGACCTGCAAGAAAAACACCAGCATACATATTTGTATGTAGGTTCAACAAGCAAATGATGTAATTGTCATACAACTTAGCTGACAGAGCTTAACAATACTCTGGGTCAGCACCTTTTACAAGGTTTTGTCGGGTGTAGGTTGTTGGCTAGTGTTCCCTTCCTTAAAAACCTTTTCAACACTCGTTAGTATAGGTCCTTCACAATGTCATATTTTTATATGCATCGATTGAAAACTGAAAGTATCATTATCAAGCTACATCAGTGGCTCATACAAAGACTGATCTCTGCCTCTGAACCAGTCCTTCAAATATGAGCAGTTCTGCAGTACAATTCAGGGGCGGCTCCTCCTCTAAGGTGGAGGAGCACCGTCCCACTACTCTCTGAGTAGTGTAAAAAACGAAGAAAAAAAATGATAATAACCCAACGTTATTACCATTTTTTTTTTTTTACGGGCTACAGGGCCAGGTTAGGGTGGGGCGAGGGTCACAGGGAGGAGGAGTGGTTGGTGTACCATAAGTGCGCATGACAGTTTGGCCAGCCATCTTGGGACGGCCAAACAGACATGTGCACTTAGTATTTCCCCACCTGGCTGTGTTGCACAGCCGGGTGTAGATCTGTCCCAGGCACTGTTGGGGTGCCCAAACAGGCCGCTCAGGCTAATCACAGTACTGCTGTCATGCTGGTGACAGCAGCGTCATGATTGGCTTGGGGAAGTCTGGGAGCCTCGGTGCTTCCGTGCTGCTGGGAGTCAGGAAGAGAAGAGGATGGAGGAGAGGCGGCAGCCGTCCACAGGTAAGTGATCTTTCTTTATTTTTTCAGCCCCGCCGCGCCAAACCACCCCCCCTTTCCATAGCAGCCGCCACTGGTACAGTTGGAGGAGTCTGGAGATTGGCAAGTGAATCCCTTCCATCCCTTACATGTCCTAGGCATGTGTTTGTTAGGCTCCTTCATTGAAAAAGATACTGTTTTGTGGATGCATGCATATCTGTCCCCTGAATATGCCAAGATTCAGTAGCGCAAGCAGTTTGCAAAGAAACAAGAGCATTCCAGATACCATACCCCAACCCTGCATATTACTCAAGAAGTGGAACATATTAACGACTTTGTGCTGCAACAGCAAAATACAAGTTACATTTTCTGGTTGCTGCAAATAAAAATAACCTTTGGTTTTAGAATATGAATTCATATTAAAATGAGGAAGATTTACTGCAAAAGATGGTTTGCTGTGAGCATGGGGTGGTGCTGTGTTCCACAGAGTATACGATGAGATTGCTCAGTAGGAGTTGGACACTTTATGGTCTCAGTCTGCGAACCTTGAAAGGAGCACATATCCTTGTAGTTGTCCTTATGCAGGTGGGTATCAGCGTCTGTGAAGGATGTGTATGCTTGAAGAGCCAAGAGAGCCTGATGCACAGTCTCAACGTCCTAGTCATTGGGAAAGGGTCTTCGGAAACAGTGTCATCCATATGAAGAAGGGAGACGTGTGGCACCTGTACAGTCTCTGTCCGACCCAAGATATGGCTTTGCATTTTGTTCCAGAAGATTTCATTTTGAAGAGTACACACATTGAGGTTGACGGCAGACACACTCCTTAAGTTGTCACGGGATAAGGAATGCGGATGCACTTTAACTTCAATAGCCTAAGGTTCCACAAGTTTATGAAGGTAATGTTAATTAACCATTTTGAAGAGGAATAGAGTTGCAGTGGTTTACAAAAAAAAGGCTATCACCGTGAGCACCAGGGCGGCTTAGTGTCCTTGCTGAAGAAATGCTTAATGGCAGCCATTCTGTAGTGGAATTCTTATTATGGATCTGTGGCAGGATCAAGAGTGTACGGTAAAAAGACAAGAATTTATTTGAGAACCCGAGAGCTTCTCAGTTTCCAAGGTTCCATGAGGAGGATCCTTGCACACTACAAGCTCACAGTCTGTGGTGTTTCCAGTGTCAGCAGTGGTGCTAGCGGTTGCGGGACTTGGACAGCCTATTAGGTCTGTGTCCTCATTGGTAGCGATCACAAGGCGGTAATCTATTGCAGTGTCTATGCCCTCCCTGCATGGGCCCAAAATCAACACACTGCTGATCACTTTTTGAGGTATTTCAAAATCACATATAAGGCCTTTCCATCATAGGATGCTTAAAATAGGCAACATGGTGAGTTTGCACACATTTGGACCAAACCTTGCAGTTCATCTTGAACCCAGGCAGTGGAGACATGATAGCAGTTTGAGTTCCTTTCACCCCAATCACTGGTTCTGGAAAGTGGAAAGTGAGTCTAAAGGTTTGTCTCTTGCAAATACTCTTTTTTACCTGGTCAATGGGTTTGGTGTCCAGGTAGCAGATTCAGTAGCTTGGGCATCAGACAACTGATGCTTGTTCAGCAAATCCTGCAACAGATCTAGACACTAATTGATCCTGTGAACTTTGCTCCTGTGCAAGGGTGGTTGCACAGGTCTAGCATAGGTTTTGTATTGGTTTTGTACCTTCCAGTGCCAAATACAATGCTTAGACTAACTTTAAAATGTGTTCCACTTTCCATGTGTGCTGTAAAGTGCAGTACACATGCAAAATCAGAAAAGAAAGGAGAAATAAGAGTATTTATCCTGGAGAGTGCCTATTTGAAAAGGGCATTATGTTCGATGCAAACCTATACCTTTTTTTTGAAGTACATAGGGTTTTGCTTCAAAAAGCTTGGTTTGTTGATTGGGAACGTCCATGGAATGCCCCTTTGGCACTAAGTAATGCAAAGCAGCACTTTGCTCTTTTTGCACCACTTTCAAGTGAATTTCCACCACAAAACAATTTTTGCACTGGAAAGTAAATTGGGAAAAATAGGTTCGTAATCAATTTGCATCCCTTTTGTGACACAAACACAGTGCAAAATGTTATCAAATATACTCCATAATGTTAAAATACATTATATGGCAAGCAGGGGGCACGAGAGAGGCTTAAGGGCCAGTGAAAGAGAGAGTATTGCGATTTTGGTATGGGTACTATGTGAGAGAAAATACATTTTGGGAAATAACCAACATTTTTTTCATTATCTTTCCAAACAGAGAGAGGGAGTGTGTGTCTGTCTCCCACAGTCCACTAGACAACAACTTTGGTGGCAGTGATTCAGATGGTAAGGTCAAGGGCTGCCCTTCCCAGGGGTTAAAACATGGTCCTGTGGCCCTATCCAAATTTGTTGTCAGCATTATTAGGTGAAGTAGTTAAACTGTCGCTTGGAGGTCAAGTAACTTAATTCAAATCCCATGGCTCAAATGGACCCCCTGAAACAGGTTCTGTGGCAGTGGGTAGTTACTGGGCAGCAGGCATGGCAGAGTCTCATACCTAGCATTGGTGTTTCAAAGCTTGAAACTGTTTAATTCCATTTTTTCATTTTCTAAAATTGTCTTCCATAAATTGCAATAACCTGCAGTCAAGGATTACTCCAGGTGGTGGTAAAGGGATTAGACCTGGAATACAGTCCCAATGGTAATCAGGCTCAATAACTGGTTGAGTTGTATTATATCTGTTAAAATGGCCTTAAAAAAAAGAGCAGGATTGAGAATGAAACCACAAAAATGCACTGCGTGACTAACAGCACTCCCACTCACATGCAAGGCGTCTCCGCGCGCGCAGGGGATCTGCGCACCTGCAGTGTCCTGCAAAGTGATCATAGGAAGTTGGCCACTCTGTTTTCTGCGCCTCACACGCCCCCTCCTCTCTGACACACGCACGCCTGGTCCTTCCTGCTTCTTCCTCAGCTGTCCCATCCTCTCATCCTTTTCTAAGCCTTTCTCCCTGGCGCACTCTTCTCCCTCCCTGGCTTTTCTCATCTGCCTCCCGTTCGTCCAACTCGCTCCCGGTCCTCTCCCCTACCGTCCTGCCTCTTGTTTCCCAGATACTCAGAGCCTTCTCCTCGGCCACTTTTCCCAGAGTCGCCGTTCATTTTCTTTCTCCTGGTGAGTCTACGTCTCACCTCCTATCCCCCTCTGCCTCATAGATCTGTTCCCTTCTTGACCGGTCTTACAACCTTCTTTCCGCGCCACTGTCGCTCCATCTGCCTGTCTCTCGCTCTCCCGCGCTCTCTCAGCCCACCGCCTCACTCACACGTGCCTCCTCCCTGTCCCTCCCCTAGAGGCTGCGGTCGGAGGCGCCGGCAGTGCGGGCTTTCCTCCACCACCGAGTCTGGGAAGGGAACGGAGCCGTCGCTGGTCGCAGCATGAAGGGGAACCAGCAGCAAGGAAGGCGAGCAGCGCGAGAGGCGCCCACCGGCCACCAAGCAAGGCGCTAGCCAGGTAAGCCTTATTCCAACCCAGATCTATGCATCTGTAACTTTCTTTAAAAGTCAAATGAAGACAGTGCATGGAAGTATTCCATGTGTGTGACAGGCTCCAGAATTCAAATTAAAAACAGTCGAAAGGACATGAACTTGGTAAATTAATCGTAGTGTGATCAGTGCTTGACATGGAAAAATAGAAGTGCAGGTACTAGAGTACCTGCTTGTTTTTGAGAAGTGCCGGTACTCTCCAATTAAAAGTATAGCATTTCTCTTGAGAAGTGACGGTACTCTCCGTCTCAAAATAGACAGTACCGGCCCATTTAAAGCACTGATTGTTTTTAAAGTATTGTATGAATGATTATTTCATTGTCATATTCGGCTTGCCAAAATTCATTTACTTTAATTTTCCTTGGCTGAAAATATGAATGTGCATGACATTCATATGCGCGTGACGTGTGACTCTACAATACTGGACTATGAGGGCGATGTGCTTTATACAAAGAGATGTCCTTCTCTTCTACACTTGTTTTTAAATACAACAGGAGCTCACACCAAAGGCTCGCCACTTCCAGAGCTGTACCCCGGCGGACTCCGGGTGTGAAAATACCCCCGGGTGTGAGCTGTACAACAACATCGATACCGTACATCAATGTTTTAACACCTCGGCTGTTTCTGGAAACACGTGAGATCGCCGGAGGGTTTCCAAGGCGGCTGTGAAGGACAGACTCCGCATCATCTTTCTGATGGCTCTTTTCTACCCGTTTGCTGGAAGGATGGTGTGCACGCTTTTCAATGGCTTTGTTATATCTAGCATGGAGATCATTTTATAGCGCCTCTGCCAGTCTTTCGAGGTTACGAGGCGCTGAGCCTGACATCCTTTTTAACAGGAGATGAGAAAGAAGCAGAATGCCACTTATGTCGATTATACTCTTATGTGTTATGGTATTTTTGAATCACGTCTATTAGGTTTGCCGTGAGTTGTCATAGTACGTTATGCATCTGTGACATACTGTTATATTGTAAGCTGTGGCTTTCTACAGGTATTTAGATGTTTTGAGAGTCGCGTAAGGCTCTGGGCCATTCAATACTCGGAGGAGCTATTTGTGCAGCGCTATGTTGTCACGGCGCACTCCTGCATTTCAATGCTCGTCGGGGTAGTATGCGCTATATAAATACATTACATTTATTTTATATTACATCATGGTTAGTTTTTGGCTGTGGGGTATTGTTTGTGTGAGCTCTTCCAGTGCCTTTCCTGTGTCCTAGTGTGAGTGTCTTCTAGTGCATGTCTCCCAGTGGTCGCGTCTCCCCAGCCTTACAGGCTCTCCTAGTGTCCATGGCACCCCCATCTCTTAGTCTCCCCATAATCCACGTCTTTTCGGTGTCTTCCTGAGTCCGTATCGACTATCTCACTGCGTGCCATGTGTCCCCCTTTGTGTCCCTTCCTATATATCTCCCTTGGCCTGTGTTTGCATCGTCCCGTATCCCTGCTCCCTTAAGTTTACCAGTGTGCATGTCTACATTTGCCCTGGTAAAAGCAGGTTGAAAATTACATTAGAGTGCAAACTATTCACATGTAAACACCGGTACTGTGCGGTAACACCTCTCCGTATTGCACGAGTATTACTGCTCACCTTTACCACTCGCTCGGTGCAGGTGGTAACTTGAAGCGGTGAGTGTGGTGTGGGGGTAGATGGGGGGTGGATGCGGACGATGTCCACCACGGGCACAGCAGGCAGGGGGCAGACGAAGGGGGGGGGGGGCATTCCATGCTCCCTCGTCCTGTCATAGGAAGGTGTCAGATGGGACCCGACGCACAGGCCTGGCTGCGCGTGCATCCAAGTCCACGTTATTTTACCAGAGGGATCTTCTAACCGGTAAAATATGTCCGGTGTCCCCTCACCTGGAAAATCTGGATGTAGAAACTCGAGGCCTGTTGTGATGGGGCGGTGTGTATTTCACCCAAAAATACCGGTACACCTGGCACGTAATCGGGGACTTGGTGACTCCTGCATTTCACTCCCGTGCTGTCCTCTCATGACGCCCCCATGCCCTCTCAGAGTATCCCCAGAGTCGTCTTGAGTCTCTCTGTGTCTGCTATTGTTGCACTGTGTCTTTCCGTATCTGCCCTTGTCAGTGTATCCCCATGTCAGTGTCTCCCTGTGTTCTTTGTTTCTCCATGCTTGTGTCTCCCGGTGTCTCTGTCTCCCAAAGAACGTGTCTCCCCCCTTGGTATTTTGCTGCATCTCAGGGCCTGATTTGTAAAACAATTCGTGCCGCAGCCCTAAGTTTGACTCAGAAGGCCACGGCCATCGCTCTGAATATCAGAGGGGCCGAATACAAAGAAGGCAGGCTGCCTGGTCTTGATTCCACCTCATGCTTCTTTTATTCACCACCAAACACTCATGCCACTGAATCTCACTCGTGCACGTTCCTTTTTCTCAATGTTCAATGTTTTCCATCTTTCATTCCTCATTCCTTCTCGATTTTGTGTTTTTCTCTCCTCTGTGGGTGAAAACCTGATCAGGAGAAACGAATGCCGGTCCCCAAAAAGAGGTGCTGGTGGGCACCACCTGCGAGCACCTTCTCTGCCTTCCCACGTCCTATCTCCAGATGACTGACTAACATATCCTCCACGCAAATTACTTTAATATTTCTCTATACTAATTCACCACTAATGCTTTATGGGTTCCGGATTAGCGTGCTACTCACCAAAAAAGCACTTCAAAACCCCATCAGGGGTGGCAAGTGCTATATAAATGCAAACCTTTTTCCCTCTTCTATCCCTCCACTATCGTTCTAAATCCAAATAACTGACTATCATATCCCATGCTCAAATTATTTTCATATTTCACTAAACTAATTCACCATTAATCCTTTAGCGTGCTACTTGCCAAAAAAGCACTTTGACGCCTCATCAGGGGTAGTAAATGCTATATAAATGAAATTCCAATTACAATTTACATGTCCATATGTCCCTTGCTGGGATTTGCAGTAGCTATGCTATAGTGTGCTATTTGCGCCAGGTTGTGCTAGCAGCTGTGCTGCGCAGTGCCACGTTGTTGGCTAGGGTCGCGTGCTAGATGCTCGGCGGTCCTATTTTGTCTGGTTTGGCCATGTTCTAGCATAGAACAATCTTCCTTTGGGCCACCGAGGCAACCAGCGAATAGGAAGAGGCTGGGAGAGCGAGTATTATAGCTAAGTGTAGCCAGGAAGGGGAGTCGCTTAGCTCCGCAATCATCGGTAGGAAAGAGTTTATTATTACTAGGGCTATATAAAAAAAATCAATGGCTTAATGCAATTAGCATCATCGTTTTCTCTCCGATGTAAATTGCCACTTAACCCTGCAAAGTGCGATCCATGTTTTGTTCGATTTTAGAAACCAGTGCAACCTATCAGTGCAACCTATCACACAGGGTTGAGCGGTGTAGCCTATCACACAGGGTTGAGCAGTGTAGCCTATCACACAGGGTTGAGCAGTGTAGCCTATCACTTTAGGGTTGAGCAGTGTGACCTACCACACAGGGTTGAGCAGTGTAGGCTATCACACAGGGTTGAGCAGTGTAGCCTATCACTTTAGGGTTGAGCAGTGTAACCTACCACTTAGGGTTGAGCAGTGTAACCCATCACACAGGGTTGAGCAGTGTAACCTATCACACAGGGTTGAGCGGTGTAGCCTATCACACAGGGTTGAGCAGTGTAGCCTATCACTTTAGGGTTGAGCAGTGTGACCTACCACACAGGGTTGAGCAGTGTAGGCTATCACACAGGGTTGAGCAGTGTAGCCTATCACTTTGGGGTTGAGCAGTGTAACCTACCACTTAGGGTTGAGCAGTGTAACCCATCACACAGGGTTAAGCAGTGTAACCTATCACTCAGGTGTGAGCAGTGTAGGCTATCACACAGGGTTGAGCAGTGTAGCCTATCACTTTAGGGTTGAGCAGTGTGACCTACCACACAGGGTTGAGCAGTGTAGGCTATCACACAGGGTTGAGCAGTGTAGCCTATCACTTTTGGGTTGAGCAGTGTAACCTACCACTTAGAGCTGAGCAGTGTAACCCATCACACAGGGTTGAGCAGTGTAACCTATCACTCAGGTTTGAGCGGTGTAACCTACCACTCAAGGTTGAGCAGTGTAACCTAACACTCAGGGTAGAGCAGTGAAACCTATTACTCTGGGTTGAGAAGTGTAACCTATCACACAGGGTTGAGCAATGTAACCTATCACACAGGGTTGATCAGTGTAACCTATCACTCAGGGTTGATCAGTGTATCTTACAGTGTATCCTACCACTCAGGGTTGAGCAGTGTAACCTATCACTCAGGGTTGAGAAGTGTAACCTATCACACAGGGTTGAGAAGTGTAACCTATCACTCAGGGTTGAGAAGTGTAACCTATCACACAGGGTTGAGAAGTGTAACCTATCACTCAGGGTTGAGAAGTGCAACCTATCACTCAGGGTTGAGCAGTGTAACCTACCACTCAGGGTTGAGCAGTGTAACCTATCACTCAGGGTTGAGTAGTGCAACCTATCACACAGGGTTGAGCAGTGTAACCTATCAGTGCAACCTATCACTCAGGGTTGAGCTGTGTAACCTACCACTCAGGGTTGAGCAGTGTAATCTATCACTCAGGGTTGAGCAGTGTAACCTGTCACACTGCGTTGAGCAGTGTAACCTATCACTCAGGGTTGAGCAGTGTAACCTACCACTCAGGGTTGAACGGTGTAACCTATCACACAGGGTTGAGCAGTGTGACCTACCACACAGGGTTGAGCAGTATAACCTACCACTCAGGGTAGAGCAGTGAAACCTATCACTCTGGGTTAAGAAGTGTGACCCATCACACAGGGTTAAGCAATGTAACCTATCAAACAGGGTTGAGCAGTGAAACCTGTCACTCTGGTTTGAGAAGTGTGACCCATCACACAGGGTTGAGCAGTGTAATCTATCACACAGGGTTGAGCGGTGTAACCTATCACTCAGGGTTGAACGGTGTAACCTATCACTCAGGGTTGAGTGGTGTAACCTATCACTCAGGGTTGAGCAGTGTAATCTATCACACAGGGTTGAGCGGTGTAACCTATCACTCAGGGTTGAGCAGTGCAATCTATCACACAGGGTTGAGTGGTGTAACCTATCACTCAGGGTTGAGCGGTGTAACCTATTACTCAGGGTTGAGCGGTGTAACCGATCACTCAGGGTTGAGAAGTGTAACCTATCACACAGGGTTGAGCAGTGTAACCTACCACTCAGGTTTGAGCGGTGTAACCTATCACTCAGGGTTGAGCAGTGTAATCTATCACACAGGGTTGAGCGGTGTAACCTATCACTCAGGGTTGAGCGGTGTAATCTATCACTCAGGGTTGAGCGGTGTAACCTATCACACAGGGTTGATCAGTGTAACCTATCACTCAGGGTTGATCAGTGTATCTTACAGTGTATCCTACCACTCAGGGTTGAGCAGTGTAACCTATCACTCAGGGTTGAGAAGTGTAACCTATCACACAGGGTTGAGAAGTGTAACCTATCACTCAGGGTTGAGAAGTGCAACCTATCACACAGGGTTGAGCAGTGTAACCTATCAGTGCAACCTATCACTCAGGGTTGAGCAGTGTAACCTACCACTCAGGGTTGAGCAGTGTAACCTATCACTCAGGGTTGAGTAGTGCAACCTATCACACAGGGTTGAGCAGTGTAACCTATCAGTGCAACCTATCACTCAGGGTTGAGCTGTGTAACCTACCACTCAGGGTTGAGCAGTGTAATCTATCACTCAGGGTTGAGCAGTGTAACCTGTCACACTGCGTTGAGCAGTGTAACCTATCACTCAGGGTTGAGCAGTGTAACCTACCACTCAGGGTTGAACGGTGTAACCTATCACACAGGGTTGAGCAGTGTGACCTACCACACAGGGTTGAGCAGTATAACCTACCACTCAGGGTAGAGCAGTGAAACCTATCACTCTGGTTTGAGAAGTGTGACCCATCACACAGGGTTGAGCAGTGTAATCTATCACACAGGGTTGAGCGGTGTAACCTATCACTCAGGGTTGAACGGTGTAACCTATCACTCAGGGTTGAGTGGTGTAACCTATCACTCAGGGTTGAGCAGTGTAATCTATCACACAGGGTTGAGCGGTGTAACCTATCACTCAGGGTTGAGCAGTGTAATCTATCACACAGGGTTGAGTGGTGTAACCTATCACTCAGGGTTGAGCGGTGTAACCTATTACTCAGGGTTGAGCGGTGTAACCGATCACTCAGGGTTGAGAAGTGTAACCTATCACACAGGGTTGAGCAGTGTAACCTACCACTCAGGTTTGAGCGGTGTAACCTATCACTCAGGGTTGAGCAGTGTAATCTATCACACAGGGTTGAGCGGTGTAACCTATCACTCAGGGTTGAGCGGTGTAATCTATCATTCAGGGTTGAGCGGTGTAACCTATCACACAGGGTTGAGCGGTGTAACCTATCACTCAGGGTTGAGCGGTGTAACCTATCACACAGTCAGTATTTGGTTTGCCACAGGACTGTTTGAAGCTCGATACATCCACAGTCTGTACCTGAAGAACCAGGGAATTGGTAACTCCTCACTTGGACTCACACATCACTAATAGCACCAATTTATCACACCGCTTGTTCCAGAGCATCACCAGTATCACAGTAGGACTCTCATTATCTTCTGCACTTTGCATCAGTGATATTACTCAGAGAGACTCCTCTGCTCCAGTATCTGTGAATCACTAATAACACCCTCTGGTTGACTCTTCACTCGTGTACTTGTGCATCCTTGACATCACTCGATGGAGCCCTATATATTCTTTACTTCAGCGTCAGTGATTCCGCTCCCAAGCCCCTCATATCTCTTGTACCTGAGCATCACTGATATCACCCCTCAGAGCATCACCACTTCTGTACCTCAGCATCACTTTCATCATCCTTTGGAGCACCACTGCTTCTGTGTCTGGGCATCACTGATATGACCCTGCGGAGCATCACCCCTTCTGTACCTGAGCATCACTCATATAACCCTTGGGAACATCACCCCTTCTGTACCTTAGCTTCACTGACATCTCCCTGTGGACCATCCCCTCAGCTGTACCTGACCATCATTGCTATCACTCACGGGAACATCACCCCTTCTGACCCTGAGCATCACTGATATCACCCCGCGGAGCATCCCCTCTATTGTACCCGAGCATCACTGATGTATCACCCCTTCTGACCCTGAGCATCGCTGATATCATCCTGTTGAGCATCACCCCTTCTGTACCTGAGCATCACCCATATAACCCTTGGGAACATCACCCCTTCTGTACCTTAGCTTCACTGACATCTCCCTGTGGACCATCCCCTCATCTGTACCTGAGCATCATTGCTATCACTCACGGGAACATCACCCCTTCTGACCCCGAGCATCGCTGATATCACCCTGTGGAGCATCCCCTCTATTGTACTTGAGCATCACTGATGTATCACCCCTTCTGACCCTGAGCATCGCTGATATCACCCTGTGGAGCATCCCCTCTATTGTACCTGGGCATCACTGATGTCACCCCCGGTAACATCACCCCTTCTGACCCTGAGCATCGCTGATATCATCCTGTTGAGCATCACACCTTCGGTACCTGAGCATCACTGATATCACCCCTCAGAGCATCACCCCTTCGGTACCTGAGCATCACTTTCATCATCCTTTGGAACATCACTGCTTCTGTGTCTGGACATCACGTATGTCACCCGGCGGAGCATCACCCCTTCTGTACCTGTGCATCGCTGATATCACCCCGTAATACTAATGAGCACTCTTGCTGTCTATGAAAGATTTTAGTGCAGCACTGGAGGGGATGGAGCTGCACAAGGTATAGATACGGTGTGTGCATTATGTAGGGAGAGGCACCGAATCTGCTCTTAAATCCACCTGGAATGTCCTGACAACAACAGTGGATAGAAATGGCGTTGCTCCCCTTTTACAGCTAGATCTATCCATCTTTTTCACAAAGTTCCCTCCTAGACTCTCCAGAGAAACTAGGGAAACTTGGTATCTGAGGCAGCATTGGAGAAGGGGCCACATCTATAGGTCGAACATCGTCTTGTTGCCCCGTTCACATCGGTTCCTATCACACAGAATTCGGTGTCCCTCGAGGCGTGATCACCTCTCCTCTTCATCCTCTAATTCACAGCACACATCCTTCAACGTAGCTAGAAAAGCCCAAGGAATCATCCTTGTCAGCGCTGATCAAGTATTCCTTGCTTTACATGAACAGATGCTAAGTATCCACCTCAAACCCAACACCTCTGAAACTGAGATGCTAACCATCAAACCCTGGAGAAGATACCGACTAAAACTGCCAGTCCCAATGATCACGACCACACCGCCATGAGCGAAGCAAGCACGACTCCAGCTTTTCCTTGATCCTTCCATTGAATCAAGTCACAGGAACTCTGACTGACCTTTCGGAGATCCCTCAGCTCAATGAAGTCACAAGAAGGAAGAAAACCAGCCCAGCCTAGCCCTCCCTTCACACCCTGCCCTCCTATCCCTTCTTCCCTCCATCAAACCCTCCTTTCTTTCTCAGATGTTAGTTGGCCTCTCCACTAACGTCAGCTTTGCCGTGGCATTATCAGCCCGGCTCCTAATAACCGAGCCCTGCTGTCCTTTTAGAGGGCCCTTCCTTTCCAAATCTCCTGTTTCCCTATATGCCATCCCACCTCTGGGACTGACCCAGACATTAGCAGGTGTCAGATTGTGCAAAGTGTGGCCAAAACGTGACGTACCCGGTTTCAATTACAGATGAAACGACACAGACAAGATCTTGCACAGCCAGTTGCCTTGGCTGGCTGGATGCCTGACACATTACAAAGGCTTAGCCAGAGGTGTGTTCGCACAAGAGCTGCTGTATTTAATACGTACTTAATATCCGAAGAAGGAATATTAGCCAAAGTCCTAAAAGCAATCACTTTTCTGTGCATTGACAATGTGGCTACTCACGCTCATAATGTGGGTCCTTATATATCTATGGTAGAATAAAAGAGGCCGAGCTCCTTTAAATCTGGGCCCATTCAGCTGCTGCCAAAATATCCACGTCATAGATTTATGTTGAGATCACGCTTTGGGTCGAGTTGCCTATTTCTGAGGTTTTAGTGTATGATGATTTCTTTAGGCTGTCAGCCCGGCAAGGTCACCTCAGCCTTATATTTTTTGCATAGTCCATATAACGGGTTACATTAAGAAGTAAAGACACGCTGTTGAAGTGCAAAGAGGTAATTCAGTTTGAGTTGTGGGCTATAGAAATGATTGGTAGGGTTCAGATATTATGATGCGTTTTCTTTCACTTTCAATCTCTGTAGCGAGGACTCATTGCAACTTCCAAGTCACCTCCTGTGTTATGTTCATTTTCTTTTATATCCAGTAACTGATACATTTTTTGTTTTCCATTATTTCATGTATTGCCCTGTGTTATCATGTAAGTCACTCTTCTAACCTCTGCCTGTGCTCATGTAATCCCTCGTGAGTTTCACAAGTAACACACTGTTAGAAATGGGTTTTCTGGCTGGCTAGGGTATGCACCTAAGTCAGGCAGAATGCACCACTCTAGTCAGGATAAGGGGATTACACATCTAAAATAACCCCTGCTCACCACTTTGGTAGCTTGGCACGAGCAGTCAGGCTTATCTCAGAGGCAATGTGTAAAGCATTTGCACCTAACAAACAGTAATACAGTGAAAACACAGCAAAATTACACCACACCAATTTTAGAAAAACATCCAATATTTGTCTTTGGAAAACAAGACCAAAACGGTAACAATCTAGCATACAGTTCTTCAAAATACCAATAATGCAAAAATAGACTTTAAATGCAGTTCCTTGAAGTTGATAGCTCCGTCCGGGGCTATCGCGGTGTGATGTACACACAAATCCCACAGTTCCAGCCGACCGTGGTGGTGCAGGCCGGCTGCGGTGTCAGAAGATTCTCAAAACAGTACCCTATTTTTCCAGCCGACCGCTGTGGTGCAGGCCGGCTGTGGCTGGTGTTGAGGCTGAAGTGTGAAGTGGAGCGGTGTGGCGTGCGGTGCTCTCAGGTCGCGGTGCATGCAGCTGCTCGGTGGCGGCTGTCCAGTGGCATCGGTGAGACCAGGGTTGTGGTGCAAAGTGGGGTGGCGCTTTTCGTGGTGCTGACAGGTCACGGTGCAAGCCACGGCGCCAGTTGAGGATCTAGATTCATTTGGGCTGGCGTTGGTGGGCCAAGACTGCGGTGTGGGATAGGGCGGTGCGTTATGTAACTTAGGAGCTTTGCTCCCAAACCACGGTTCAGGCAGTGGCGGTGACGTCAGCTTGTAGTGTAATCGTTGGTGAGACCAGGGCAGCAGAGTGAAGCGAGGCGGTGCGGAATGCAGTGCCCACAGTTCGCAGCGCAAGCAGTGGCTCGGGGGTGGACTTAGTCATCGATGATACCAGGTTTGTGGTGCAAGGTGCGGCGGTGCCTTCTGCGGTGCCTTCAGGTCACGGAACCGCCGGCATTCTTGGTCACGGTGTTTGATTGCAGTTTCCCTCTGGGGATACTGGAACACACGGTCCCAGAGGGGGTACCCAGAAGATGTTGACGTCTTCGATTTCCCTGAGACTTCCAACAGGAGGTAAGCTCTACATCAAGCCCTCTGCTCTTAGTGTTGGACTGGCCCCTTTTTGCAGGGTTATCCCCAAACATTTTGCTTCTTCCTTCTATTTTTTCCTGATCTATTGTTGTTGGCTTTAGGATTCTCGGCACTTTACCACTGCTAATCAGTGCTAAAGTGTGCGTGCTCTCTGTGTGAATTGTGTTAATGGATTGGTGTTTCCATGATTGGCCATATGATTCACTGATAAGTCCCTAGTACAGTGCACTGTGTGTTTCCAGGGCCTGTAAATCAAATGCTACTGGTGGGCCTGTAGCACTAATTGTGTCACCCACATGAGTAGCCCTGTAAATGTCTCTTAGACCTGCCACTGCAGTGTCTGCGCACAGTTTCAAACTGCAATGTCGACGTGACAATTGCACCCACTTGCCAGGCCCTAATCTTACCTTTCTTTACATGTAAGGGACCCCTCTGGTAGGCCCAAGGTACCCCCATGGGCAGGGTACAGTGTATGTGAAAGGTAGGACATGTACCAGTGTGTGTGACGTCCTAATAGTAAAATACTGCCAATTTCGTTTTTCACTATTGAAAGGCTATCTGTCCCATAGGATTGAATGGGAGATACGTTGTAACATCTTACAAGTATAACCTCCTATTGGGACAAGATAGTGAAATGAAATAAAGTTTAGGCTCTCTGAACTCAGAATTTAATAACACATCTTTTAGTAAAGATGGTTTTTAAATTGTGTGTTGGAAAAATGCCACTTTTAGAAAGTAGGCGTTTTCTTGTTTAACCATTCTGTGTGCCTCTGCCTGTTTGTGGATTGACTGTCTGGTTTTGGAGTGACAGGGGCTGGGGATCTGCATTCACTGTAGACAGCCACTGGGGAGTTGAGGTGTGCCTGGCCCTTCCTGGATGACTCAGAGCTGAGCTGAATGGGGCTTGGCAGCATTTAGAGTAGTGGGAGGTGATTTCCATGCACCTGAATAGGGCCTTTCTCCCTTGCACAATGTTGTCTCCACCCCCTGTGGTTATACTGCACCAGTGAGGACAGAACTGGTTTGGACTGGGCTCAGAGATCCTTGCACAAAGAGAACAAAGACAAAATGGGGTATAAGTAGTAGACCTTAACCCCCAGAACTTTAGATCACTTCTGGACTCAAGAGGAACCTTTGCCAAGGAGAAGAGCTTGAGAGCTGTGAGGAAGACTACTGCCCATTTGCTGTGTGCTGTGTGGGGTTGGCCTGCATTTACAGTTTCTGCAAAAGAAAGGACAAAGACTGGAACTTTGCTAAGAAACCTGCTGGAATGAGACTCTCCAAGGGTCTGTGTGTGCTGGCCCCCTGTTCTGAAGTCTTAGGAACACAAAGACTTCACCTCCCAGCTCCCTTGAACTCTATCGATGAGAATTCTGACATGCCAGGAGGTGCCTATTCCAGTTTTGGGCCTCTGAAGGGTTTTCTTGCTGTTGGGAGCTGGAAGCAACTTGAAAGAAGCAAGAAAACCTGTCTCTGACGCCTTCAGAGATGCCGCTGTGACGCCGCAACCTGCACCAAGGCCAAGGGCACCGCTCGTGAAGTGCACAACACACCACTCGGCCAGCACCGCAGCTCCGACACCCTTTGATGCCTGCCAATGCCTACAGTTAACAGCATTTCCCGACGCCTGCGCTTGCAGCGACCCCGTCATCGCCAGCACCTGCATCCTCTTATCACGGTGCTGATAATCACTGAGGGTGACTCCACAAACTCACTGACTTCGCACGGTCACCGGAACTGATGCCTCACCGCCGACACAACCAACTTCCCTTGTCCTGGATTCGACACGTCACCTCGCGGACATGATGCCTCGCCTCTCCCGTGGCAGCCAGGGAGCCGGCCTCGACCTCTGCACCAATGCCTCACCTCTACAAAGTCGTACATCATCATAGACTTCATTATCCAAAGGTACTGTTTGTTTGGGGGTCCATGTGACTCCGTGCCTGATGCCGCGCACTTCGCAGTTGGCGCTGTACTTTGGATTTATTGCTATCACAACGTTGTGATAGCCCCAGGTGGAGCTATTTGTTTTCTACAAGCTTTATTTTGGAAATAACCGTTTTGAAGTGCTATTTTACTACATGTATGCTGGATTTTTGTCGTTTTGGTCTTTTTGAGTATAGATAAAGATACTTTGTTTTTCTAAAGTGGTGTGGTGTCCATTTGTGGTGTCATCACTGTGTGTCTGGAGTACAAATACTTTACACATTACCTTTGGGATAAGCCTGTCTGCTCATGCCAAGCTACCAAGGGGGTGAGCAGGGGTTATCTAAAGTGTGTATCCCCCTTACTCTGACAAGAAGCAAGGGTCCCTACTTGGACAAAGGTACCTACCTCTGCCAAATAGAGACCCCCATGTACGTTGCAGAAAGAACAGTGCAGTCTTTTCTCTGCCTGAGACAGAAGCAGCAACTGCAGGCCAACCTAACAAAGCAACACCAGCAAAGGGGCAGTCCCCCCCCTGACAGCTCTTCCATCTCTTCTTCCTCGCATGTTCCTTAGTCCAGCAGTAATCTAAAGTTCTGGGGTCAGGGCCCCAATATTTATACTACATTTGCCTTTATAGTTGGCACAAACAAAGTTCCACTAACGTACATAATTCAGTTCCGCCTGGCTCAGGCCAGGCGCACACCAGGGTGTTATGACAGCATTGTGGAAGACAGACACAGTCCATTCTGATGCAAGCATCAACTCCTCCCACTACTCCAGTGGCAGCTCGTCCGCTAAGGTGGAGGAGCTTCACCCCACTGCTTTTCACAGTAGAAAAAAAGGAAAAATAAAATGATAATAGCTCTACGTTATTTTCATTTTATTTTTCCTGCTGCGGCGTATCGGTGGGCCAGGCAGATCTGCTCTGCTCTCAGAGTAGGGGGAGGAGTGGTGGGTACTATGTAAGTGCGCATAAATGTTTGACCGGCCCTCTGGGGATGACCAAACATTCTTGCACACTTTGCATGTGTAGGAGAGTAGGATCTGCTGCTTATAGTTACTCCCACTTTTTGCTGATGTTTCACTGTTTTCGACTTAGACTGGCTGGGATCCTGCTATCCAGGACCCCAGCCTAGCTACTTTCTCCTCTAAATTGTTGCATGTACTTTAGGTACAATCCAGATTGGATTCTGGTGTACCCTTATAAGTCCCTAGTATATGGTATACTATTTACCTAGGGCATAGGTACCCCAGAGGCCTCTCAGGGGCTGCAGCATGTATTATGCCACCCCTGGGAGACCATTCAAAATGACACAACAGGTCTGCTACAGCAGCCTGTGTAAGGTGGTGCATGCGCCCCTTACTTAGATATAGGTTCACTATATCTATCCATATCACTGCACATATAAACATATCAGTCACCCCTATGGCAGGCCTTATCAATCCTGAAGGCAGAGTGCTGGGTCTTATGTGAGAGGGTGCTCATGCATGAGCAGAGCCCCTCTGCAGCTTTCGGAACCTATATTCCGGGGTTGTTTGTGATGCAGTCAACCATATACTCTTAAGTGCATTATAACCTTGCGGTAAATGCTAACTTTAGAACGGCTGCATTGAAACATGTCATGTTTGGTGTAAAACACCTTGGAATCATACCTCCACACCAGTAACTGGTGTGGGAGGTATGATTCCACCCTACTAGAGGGAGAAATATTACAACACCGGTTTACAAACCCTGGCATCACAAAATGGATGCGGCCAGCCACAGACACGAGTCTGCCCTCCTGCTGCTGGACGAAACGCCAACAGGGGAAGGCTGGACAATATATTTCCTGTCACAGGGAGGTGTGACCACCTCCCAGACAGGCTTTAGTGTATTGGGGCAGGGTGGGTGCACTCTGAGAGTGCTGTGATGTCTGCACTGAGGGCACATTTAGTGTACCTGTGCATAGTCCAGCTCAAACCGGTTGCTGGGGCTATCAGCCCCTGCTCTGGAACGAAACTGGAGAAAGGACATGGGTGTAGCCACCCCTCTGTTCTGACCCTCCCATAGGTGGGTCCCCAGAGTTTATCCCACCCCTACCTTGGATACAGGATTTTAGATTTACCTGGGCAAAACTCTGCTAGAGAAACCAAGTACTTCGACTATCTACACTACGCTGGGTGACTGAAGTATCTCCCTTGGAGTAAAGGAGTAACTCCCCTGCAAGGCAGGCACCTTAAACGCATCTGACCGGTTTGCATCTTCGCAGCCCTTGAAGGACTCTGAAGATTTTGCAACACAGTAGGTGGGTTCCTAAGCTTCCCCGAGGTTGACTAGTGCTCTCAGCAAATCTGAGACCCGCAGCCCTCGTGGGGACCATGCAACCCGTACCCCTGGACGCCGTGTACATTTGCAGCAGCATATGCTTTTTGGTGATCCCTGAGGTTGTGCTTTGGGTTACTTGTAGTCCTGACCCCGAGTCGTGTTTCCACTGAAGATTACCAGCCTACACTGCACGAGTGTTCCGTGGGTTGGTATTTTGTGATTCAGCTCGAGGTCCTTTCGCGATCCCTGGTCCGTCGACCTGTGGGTCCCTGTGAAGGCAACTTTAACTTTCAGTGGGCTTTCCTGGTTGCTCCAGATGTGCCCTGACTCTCCATTGCTTGGGGAGTCCCCAGGACCTTGCTGGTCCACACCGAAGCACCTTTTCTCTGACCACGTGGATTGCAGTTGCCAAGGATTGTTGGTCTCCAATCCGGACACTGACCCCCCAGCACTCGACATCCTTTGTGGGACAGCTCACCTGCAGACCTTGGTCATTGTAGACGTCTCCTGGTCCCCGTGGCTGCAGAGTCAAGCTTCACCTCATCTCACCTGAAACACCCGACATTGGTGGGCATTGGTCTATCGTGCCCCTGGTCACTGTGAAGTGACCCAGACTCTGTCCCCTCTGCTTTCAGGTTCTTCTCAGCTCTGATCCAGGCTTGGATCACACCGGGCACTTCCCATCTTCCCGGCAGCAGCACTTATTCGCATCACGCCATTGAAATACACAAGCGTTTCCGACACCACTTGACTCCTATGCACCCGACTCTCCTGGGATAGGTAACACGGGTACCGTGGTACTCTCAAGGGTGCTGGCCTTAGAACCTTCTATGTTCCAAAGGGTTTGCTTGAAGTCCTCTCCTAAGTGTCCTTAATCATTAAAATTCCAACCGCGACTTTCCCATAGGATTGTACGGAGCTCGCGGCTGTGTTCTCACACTGAACGCGTCCCCAGTGGGTCCCCTGTGTCACTACCTTGGGTGGTTCCTTTGGGTCCCAGTGATTCTACGTGCTCTAGACACTGTGTCTAGTCAAGTCGTGGTTGTTATACCATTTTCTTAGTATATGGTTTGGTCTCTGCCTGGGGCCCACTGTGTATTGTGCTCTTTACTGTTGTTCTAGTGCTTTAATATTGTGTATCTTGCTCTCTAATCTCATAAAGAGGTTAGTAGAGAGTGTTTAGTAATAAATACATATATTTTATATATACCTTGTGTGGTACTCCTTTCATTTGGTCATTCAGGAGGTTATAATCTGGTAAACCAAGCTGCTTTACATTCCTTCGAGACTTAGCCTGAAGGCTGCTTTCCATAGCTACCGCTAGGATAGCTTTCAATAAAGGTTGTCTTTAACCTAATCTTCAATAAGGGTTGTTTGGACTGGTGCAAGGTGCCCACTATAACTCCGTCCATCATCCCCTTTGGTATCACTATAACTAGTGGACATCATGTACCAGGCCAACTTCTCACAGCATGTTCTCCATGAAGGCTGCATTACAGCCTGCATTGAGAACATCACAGCCTCCCATTCCCTGGCTGAGCACCAATCAACGGCACTCAGACCAATTACAACGCTGATTTGCAACATTGTGATTGGCTATTGGGAGGCTGGGAGGCGGGTAGTTCCTACTTCCTGCTTATTTTGCAGAGAAGAAGCCAGGAAGAGGACACAGGAGAGGCAGTGGCAGCCAGACAGTACACTGGCCGACAGGTAAGTGATTTTTATAAAAATCCTCCCTCCCCCCTCTTCCCACCTTCCCACCCCACTGCTGCTTCCTAGAAGCGGTACAAAAGGGGGTGGTGATGGACGGAGCATCAGAACCAATCAAACACTCACACCCAGTCAAGAGATCTGGGTTTGATCCATCACCGTTCTTTAGCCCACTCTGCCACCCCAGTTCAGACATGGCCATATGCAAATCAGTCTGACCCTGTGCCTCATGGGAACAGTCCAGCCCGAACTGCCAAGCCATGCCTTCCCTGGACCGGAAACAAGCTTCCTAGGACCGGTTTCTGCCATTTCAGACGTCTTCAGCCAGGCTTGCTTGAATCCGGTGGCAAAGTGAGCAAGGGACTCACGTCTGAGCATACCCTGCCAACTTATGGTGAACAAAGCGGTACAAAAGGGGGGGGTGATGGACGGAGAATCAGAACCAATCAAACACTCACACCCAGTCAACAGATCTGGGTTTGATCCATCACCATTCTTTAGCCAACTCTGCCACCCCAGTTCAGACATGGCCATATGCAAATCAGTTTGACCCTGTGCCTCATGGGAACAGTCCAGCCCGAACTGCCAAGCCATGCCTTCCCTAGACCGGAAACAAGCTTCCTAGGACCGGTTTCTGGCATTTCAGCCGTCTTCAGCCAGGCTTGCTTGAATCCAGTGGCAAAGTGAGCAAGAGACTCACGTCTGAGCATACCCTGCCAACTTCTGGCGAACAAAGCGGTACAAAAGGGGGTGGTGATGGACGGAGCATCAGAACCAATCAAACACTCACACCCAATCGACAGCCTAAACAAAACACCTTACTAAAGCACAGCATTTTCAAAAGAAAACAAGTTCACTATTTATGCCGAGCAGATATTTGCAAATATCTTTACTAAAGTTGGTCCTCAGACCTCATCAAAATTGTACCATGTTCATAAAGAACTCAAACAAATTCAAGCGCTTGTCCAAAGAAGTTCCTCGGACCGTGTCAAATACAAATCAAAATGGCGCCATATCCACAAGGAACCATATCCACAAGGAACCAAAGCAGAGCCTCGTCCAGTGGTCATCCCGACTGGGGTCCTGGACGGCAAAACCCTTGGATCTGACCGTTTGGTCCGAGGAGTCGGCAGTGGTGAATACACTCGTTTGACCTGTGTGCACCAGGTGAGTCTGCTTTGGTTCCTTGTGGATATGGCGCCATTTTGATTTGTATTTGACACGGTCCGAGGAACTTCTTTGGACAAGCGCTTGAATTTGTTTGAGTTCTTTATGAACATGGTACAATTTTGATTAGGTCTGAGGACCAACTTTAGTAAAGATATTTGCAAATATCTGCTCGGCATAAATAGTGAACTTGTTTTCTTTTGAAAATGCTGTGCTTTAGTAAGGTGTTTTGTTTAGGCTGTCGTTGTTGTATGTTGTGGAATTGGGTGGTACATGGGATCAGATTAAAGCATGGGACCAGGAGAGGAAGCCTGGGTAGAAGCCTAAGGCTGAGATACTAGCTTTGCCTGGTCAAATCATTACGTACTTGCACTCTCTTATCCCACTGAGGAGGGTAGATTGGGACAAGTTAACGCCATGTTGTCAGAAGAAAGATGAGAGTGTGTCTGATGTTTTCACTCGGTTTGAAGGAGTGTGTTTGGATTCTAGCAGACAGGATTTGTGGGTGGAGGGAGGTGTCCGATTGTTTGTTAATAGATTTGTTACGAACCTGCTTCCCGAGATTGCGACTAGGTTACAGTCCTCAGAGGGCACTTGTACTACCTTCTCCCCTTCTGAAATGTTGAGTATTATGAGCATAGGGAGAATGAGGAGAAGGAGAAGGTGAAGAAAAAGCATAAGGAATTGAAGACGAAGGTGTTGTTGCAGCAGGCTTTTAGAGGAAATGATAGAGGACATGGTGGTTCGGACCGGAAGCTTCCGCGTACCAGCCGGAATACTACGCCTGTAGGGCTGAATCAGTGTGGGATTGTAAAGAGGAGGGACATTGGTGTAGTGAGTGCCCAGTGCTGTTGCAGAAGGTTGTGGCCCCTAGAGGACGGGGTTCTCGTGGACGGGGTCGTGGAGCTGGTGGACAGGACAGAGCTCAGCATGCCGCAGTCTCACAGGATGGTCCGGGTATTAACTACTTTGACAACAGTAGGGGTGGACAATATTAACACGATGACTGTGACATGCACGAGGTGACAGGGATGTCTCACAGCTAGGACAGCCAGGGGCAGAGTGAGGGACCAGTTCAGATACCTGTAGATCAGCGTGGTCCTTATGTTACTGCAGATTTGCATGGTTCAGCTAAGGAATTTTTGGTAGATACAGGTGCAACGAATAGCTCTATTTCTTGTTCATTGGTCCCCGGGGCAGCTCTGTCTGGCCATAACAATGTTTCTGTAGGATTTTCTGGTGTACCGGTTGTCAGCCCCATTTCCAAACCTCTTACACTGATTATAGGTCCTTTTACTGTGGAATCTCCATTTTTGTTAACATTTAATTGTGGAGAAAATGTGATGGGCTTAGATTTATTAAAGAAGTTGCATGCGACCATTTATTGTTCCCCGGAAGGTGTTTACATGACGATTGGCCAGAACGTAGTTAGCACTAAGCAGTGTCTGTCCAGAGATGCCCCCCTCCCTGCTGAATTTGAGGATGTGCTGCTCACATTGTGGGCAACGGGTGACACAGATGTAGGACAATTGCAGATACCCCCAGTTTCTATCAAACTTAAAGACAATGCCATTTTGCCTCGTATTCCTCAGTACAAGATACCTCAGGCGGGGGAGCAAGCCTTGTTGCGAATTATACAAGACTTGATTCAGTCAGGGGTTGTCGAAGAGACGACTGTGAATGTGTGTAATAGCCACATTCTTAAGAGGGCACCTTCAGGCTCCTCTGATGATCATCCAGAAGTTTATCGTTTTGTGATTGACCTGCGCGAAATTAATAAAATAGTAGTTCCTCATTTCCCGGTGGTCCCTGACATTACTGCCCTTTTGACAATGATTCCTTCTACTGCTAAATTCTTCTCTGTCATTGATCTAAAAAATGCATTCTTTAGTATCCCGATTGATACAGAAAGCAGGTACATGTTCGGTTTTACACTAGCTGGCAGAAGCTTTAGATTCTGTCACACTCCTCAGGGCTATACTGAGAGCCCTAGTATCTATAGTCAAGCTTTGAAAGCCCAATTGGTCTCCCTCATGCTCCCCTCAGGTAATGTATTGCTTCAATATGTAGATGACCTTCTCATCACTTCTGACACTGAAAAGGGTTGCAAAGACAGTACGGTTAAATTGTTGCTGCATTTGGCACCACAGACAAAGTGTCCCTTTCCAGATTTCAATATTGTTGACAGGAGGTCACCTACTTAGGTCATCTACTGTCAAAGGAGGGTAGGAGATTGACTCCTGATCGCATCAGTACCATTGTTAAAATGCCTATCCCTAAAACTCAAAAGGATGTGCATGCTTTTATTGGCATTGCCTCCTATTGTTGGCACTGGATCCCTAACTATTTGTTACTAACAAAGCCTTTGCTAGCATTAACCAATAAAGATGTGTATGATCCCTTGCCTTGGATGCCTGAATGTGAGCTGTCTTTTGAGTAATTAAAAGTCTGCTTTGCTCTGCGCCTGTGCTTGGTACGCCTGATTACGCAAAGCTGTTCGTGCTGTACGTACACAAGACGGCTGGTTGTGCGCTCTCTGTTTTAACACAGGCCTACGGAGGTAAGCACCGGCCGTGTGCTTATTTTTCTGCGCTTCTTGACCCTGTCACAAGAGTCCTTCCGAGCTGTCTAAGAGCCGTTGCTGCCGTCTCAATAAGACAATCGGCTGGGCTCGTACTTGATACTGACCTCACAGTCATGGTGCCCCATGCTGTGGATATCCTTTTCAATAAGACTAAGACGCAGCACCTCACCAGTGTGCGTCTGACCAGTTATGAGCTAACTCTCTTTGCACTGCAAAAGATGTGCCACGGTGAACCCAGCCACCTTGCTACCCCTCTCTTCTGATAGTAAGGAAATTGACATACATGATTGTATCTTCCGGACTGAGGAAGAGACGAAAGGACGGGTAGACCTGACTGATGTTCCCTTATCTGTCCCCCAAGGGGAACTATATGGGCAAGAATCATCCCGGAAAAACTGAAAGAATCCCTAAAAAGAGGCATTCCTGAGATAGTTGGGGAGGTAGAGAGCACCGACGCGAGCTGGGACGACTGGCTCACAAAGTCGGCAGAACATAGGGGCAATAAAGTCAGAATGGGAACAAAGCAGTTACAAAGGAAACCACTATGGTTTAATAGCCACCTGGCATCCTTAAAAAGAGCTTGTAAAAGAACTGAAAGAATCTGGAGGAAATCATATGATACCACCATAAAGAGACAATACAAAACAGAGATCAGACACTATCATAACAAAATCAAGATAGCTCAAGCCATATACTTCCAGGAAAAAATTGAGACAGCCACAAAGTCCTCAAGAGAACTTTTTGAGGTGGTGAAATCTCTCACACTATTAGCACCGGAGGTCCCCCCAGTACCCTCCTCTGAAGAGATGTATAATGAACTTGCAGTCTTCTTCAAAAACAAGATTGAAATCATTTACAATTCCATGTAAGAAAAGGAGCACACCCTAAATATTCAAGAAACTACGCCAGTCACTGAGCCCACTGTGAAAGCCACACTCAAGGCCTTCCTAGAGATCAACATAGATATTACAACTAAGATCTTACAAGGGATTAAATCTGGGTTCCCACTGGATCCCATTCCCCCCATATCCTGTCACAAGGGGGAGACGCCATCGCGATAACAGCCACAGCATTACTTAACCCCTCCCTCAGGCAGGGGGCAGTACCGAAATCCTGGAAACACGCCATAGTGCGCCCTTTGATAAAAAAACCACACCTAGACGCAAAAGACTTGGGGAATTTCCGCTCCATATCACTTCTCCCCATCTTAGGAAAAATAGCTGAAAGACATGTTAACCATGTGCTGTCCCAGTTTCTAGAGGAGAACAAGATACTTCATTAGACCCAAATGGGTTTTAGACCAACCCACAGCACCGAATCTGCCCTACTGCTTTTCACAGAAAAATTGAAGAGCATTCTGGGTGAGGCTGCCATCCTACTACTAGACCTGAGCGCAGCTGTTGACACGGTGGATCAGGAGACTCTTGCGCTCAGGCTATAGAGAGGAGGGATTCAAGGCAATGCTCTAAAATGGATTGTATCATTTCTGAAAGACAGATCCTACCAAACCACAGAGGGCGGACACCTATCGGACAACATTAAAGTTATGTGTGGGGTCCCACAGGGCTCCTCCCTGAGCCCCACACTGTTTAACTTGTACATGCAACCTTTCGCCGACATTGTCCAGGAAATTGGGTTGTCAATTATAACATACGCAGACAACACCCAACTGGTAATCCCAGTAACAAAGGGCCCCAAACCTAAAAACATCTCACTATCACCCTGCATGGAAAAGATAGCCAGTTGGATGACCAGCAGCAGGCTAAAACGTAACGGGGACAAAACAGAACTTATGTTCCTAGGCAACAAAATATCACCGCAAATCACATTTAACTGACCAATAGAACTAGGACAACCACCAGGGCATAAGAACTCCATAAAAAACCTGGGATTTTAGTTGGACTGCAACCTCACAATGGAGACCCAGGCCAGGAAACCAACAGCCAGCTGTTTCGGAATCCAGAGTATGCTCCGAAAAATCACAGACCGCATACCAGAGAAGGCCCAGAGAACCGTAGTACAAGCGCTGGTGGTTTTGCGCCTTGACTACGGAAACTCTCTCTTCATGGGATCACCTAAATACGTACTTAACAGACTTCAGGTGGTACAAAATGCGGCAGCCAGACTACTCAGAAACACACCAAGACATGAATCAGCTCAAAATGCCCATAAATAGTTGCACTGGTTGCCGGTGGAGGCCGGGATCAAGTTTAAAACATTATGTATAGGACACAGGGCCTTAAAGGGAAAAGGACCAACCTTACTAAAAAAAATGATCACACCCTACACACTAGAAAGAGCCCTGAGATCCTCCTCAGAACACCTGGCCAAAACCACCAGGATCAGGAGATCTAGATGGGGAGGAAGATCTTTTACGCACTTGGTGCCGAAACTATGGAATCCGATACCAGTAGATCTAAGACTAACCGTTGAGGAACTGGCCTTCAGAAAGAAACTAAAAACCTGGCTTTTCCCAGGCTGAGGCCTGGCTTACGCTCACTCCTGCTCCATAGCGCTGGGAAGCCCTCGGGCAGCTACGCACTCTATAAGACCTAAAAACATAAACATATGTCAATGGCTCTTGTTTCAAGTTACCAGATGGCACTACAAAAGCTGCATATGCAATCACAACACTGCACACGGTAGTTGAGACATCACAAGTTCCCTATCAATCGGCTCAAGCTGCAGAGCTCATTGCCCTTATTCGAGCCTGTGAGTTGAGTGAGGGACTCACTGTCAATGTCTATACTGACAGTCAGTATGCCTTCGGAGTCGGCCATAATTTTGGACGGCTCTGGGCAGAGAGAGGGTTTCTCACTTCCCATGGGATGAAGATCCAGCACGGCCCCCTTATACATAGGCTTTTGTCGGCTTTGACACTCCCCAAGAGATTAGCGATAGTGAAGTGTAGTGCACACAAGAAAATCGCTGATAATGTAGGTTGCAGACCAGATAGCTAAGGAGACAGCCTGAACAAAGATGAAAAGGATGTTTGTAGCAGGTCCTGCTGGGTGGGTTCCCGAGGTCACCATGTTTGAGGATACACTGGAAAATGTCGAGGAGATTCAAAGTGAGTCAACTATTGAGGAATTAGCGATATGGCAGGAAAGCACAGCACGTTTGGATGAGGATGGGTGCTGGACTGATAAGTCAGGGAAACAGAGATGGATGCTGCCAGATGCATATGTTTTTCCCATAGTCACGATGGTGCACGGGCCGGCTCATATCAGTGCTAAAGGTATTCGTAAGTTTCTAGACCCTGTATGGCAAAATGATAACATCCCGAAGACCGCCGCTCATTTGGTTAAATATTGTATGGTGTGTATGATGCACAATCCTGGTCATTTTGCACCTCCCACTTTCCCTTTTGAGGTCCTCCATCTGAGGGGCCAGGCCATGAGATTTGGCCTGGTAATTACGTGTTGATTTGTAACTTTCAGAGAAAGAAGAACCTGGAGCCGAGGTGGAAGGGGCCGCTCCAGGTGCTCTTGCAACACGCACTGCCATCAAAGTCACCGGCAGAAAAAAATGGATTCATTGTCAGCATTGCCGCATAGTGCCTCTTCCCTTACCCTACGACCAGTGGGTCAATGAGGAGTTGGGGACTCAGAGAGGAAACAGGTCCCACGGTTGATCCCCTTTTCAGATGCTAAGCTCACGTGGACCCAAACAGAGGCTGAGAATGATGAGGTGCTAAATGCAGCAGTGCCCCCGGAGATTAAGGCAATTCAAGACCCCCTTTCTACTGGCCCCTCTATGTCTGAATCCCCTTTTCACTGACCCCTCTGTGCCCGGAGTAGATAGGTACAATTTGTGTCCCGGATGGAGGAACAGTGCACCAATGGAGAAGTCAGAGTAGTAGGGATGGACTTCACAAGTCAGGGTGTACCTTGCCTATGGTACCAACAGTAGATTAGGGAGAGGCGAAATTGGTGCATTGTTCAGACATTTGACAGGATAGATTGAACGTGCTTCCCTGGAGGGGGGTACAGTATCCTGGACGACATGGGATTTCTTCAAGAGCTAGGATCGAACAGCTCCACCGCCGGTGCTCAAAAACACCAATGTTGATGAACAATAGGAGTCTGCCAGTGAGTCTCTAACGAACACTGGAAACTCTTGTATTTTGCTATTAGTCTTATTGCATCCCTTTTCTCTGGTTACCCAATGTATTTGTTTGGTTGGCCTATTACTGAGGAAGAACAGCCATTTGCACCTCCAAGCCCAGAGCGGGGTTGGTCCCCAAAAAGTAAAATAGTTTTTGCATCCATAGTCGCCATTGCATTGATATTTGTGTTAGGGATACATTGGTTTTTGGAGAAAAAGTATCCTGCAAGCTCTATGATTGAGACAACACCCGTCCCCCCTGAACACATGTTTGTTTCTTTGGCCCCTCACAAAGGAGAACATCGCAAAACGTACACAGACCATTTATTATTTACAAATGTTGCATCAGGCCCATGATACTTCCAATGCTACTAATTGCTGGATCTGTGGATTGTTCCCCTCAGTTACACATAAGAGTGATATTTTATTATTGATGCCATTATCCTATCTTGGAAGTTGCAAGGGGTGGTTTGAACTGTTTACTATGGTGCATTATCACTTTCGATTTTCTGCTGTAAATATGACATCTGCTGACTCTTGCACTGTGACAGAATATATATGTTTCCATCAAGGGTTTACTCCCGTGGGTTAGGAAAACAAGGGACCCCTGATAGATTGCCTCCAACCGCTTGCATGAATCTATATGAGGAGGTAAAGAATGCAACATGGCTTTGAAATGAAATGTTAGATTTCCAGGGGTTCAATGCTGCTGAATATTTCCGATCTTTCCAAACACGCAATATCACTAACGATAAAGCGATGCCAGTGCCAGTAGTCAACACAACAGCTGGTTTCTGTGTTTGGGGAATTGGGAAGGTGAAAGTGAGAGAGAGTAATTGCAATTAAACATATACGTTGAGTACGATTAGTAGCCTGCCTTTGCTCCCACCATATAATGTCTGTTTTGTTTGTGGATCCCAAGCTTATGTTTGGCTTCCGAGAGGGTGGTCAGGTATATGCTATCTCTCTTTTCTTCTTTCCCCAGTGTATATAGCACCATCCAATTATCATAAGGACCATCGATTGCAGAGTAGGAGTGCATACCTGCTCCGAGTTAGAAGGGTTAATAACACAGAAGACATAGATCAGACAGATACCACTTTGCAACAGTTCACAGATGCCATGAAAGGTATCATATCCTTTTGGTGCCCCATGTCCAACAGCCTTAATATTCGTCGACTCACAAGAGTTGTAGAAGGGGTCATTAATACGACAGCAGGGATTCTAACGAATATCACAGCTGAGCTCCAAGCTACAAGGCTTGTTGCCTTACAAAACAGGATGGTGTTAGACGTCATCCTTGCTGACCACGGAGGGGCCTGTTGTGTCATTGGCAGTAGCTGTTGTGTACACATCCCCGACCACGCTCCTAAAGTGTATGCTGCCATACAAAAGGTTCAAAGGCTTTCATCTGACATACACCAAGAGAATGGTACCTGGACACTCTCTGGGTGGTTCTGGGGCATATTCACATTCTGGGTTTGGAAGTTCCTTGCTTTCCTAGCGGTAGTCGCTGGTATTTTCCTCACCTGTTGCCTCTGTATACAATGTCTCCCAGCTTGTTGCACTTATTGTTTCACACACCTTACCCCAAAGCAGAAGGCGCCCATCCATGATACTAATGCTGTGATTATGACTCAGAAGGAGGTAGATAGCTTCATGCAGATATATGAGGGTATATCTGAAGACTCCTCTTCCTTTGATGCTGAATACATGGAATGCTCTGAACTTTGAAGATTATTTGTTGTATACGTGCTATGCTGCACTCTCTATTTTCTCACTTTCAGATGGTTAGCTCATGCTAAAAGGAGGGTCTGTGAAAATGTACATGTTATGCATCTCATTCTGCTAGTGTATTGCTCTATGTAAAGTTAGCATTCGCGGCACCATTTTTAAGTTGAGCCGCCATTTTGAGCCATGACCAAAACTAATTTCTGTCTCACTCGTTTGTCTGCTTCAGCGAAAGCAGCTGATGTATTATTTTTTTCTTTCCCTCCAGTTTGTATTTCTCCAGGGTTGAGCTTTGATGTGCTAATGAATAGACTGGTTCTCACTAGATAGGCCTGCTCCCACCCTTAGAGCAGCGGGTGCAGGCAGAGTAACCTTGATGCTGAGATAACATGTACCCGGTCCTGGGATTGCAACTCATCTTTCTGTATCTCCATTGTTCACCAGCAACCAACTGGAAATTTCCAGTCTGGGCGTGTCTTTAGTGGTTCTGAAAATGTACATTAAATGTGACCCTGTTGGTAGAAGTCAGTCCCACTGCAGCAATCTAAGGAGGCTTGTCAGACCGGACTCCACTCGAGTGTACTTTCAATAAATACCTTTGGTTTGTATTCTCTACTGTCTGACCGACTCTTCATTTGTGAGGAAGGCTGAGCGGTGGTCGCGAGTGACCCGGGTGGCCCAAATCGGGTCACTTCCTTCATTAAGGGCCTGGAAAGTGGGTATACTTGCCAGGTCGACATGGCAGTTAGAAACTGTACACAGACACTGACGTGGCAGGTCTGAGAACCCTTTGAAAGGCTGCTTGTGTAGGTGGCACAATCAGTGCTGCAGATTCACTAGCAGCATTTAATTTATAGGCCCTGGACACAAACAGTTCCCTGTAATTGGGACTTAATTGTAAATCATAAAAACCACTCATGGAAACACCAATCCATAAACACAATTTACATGGAGAGCAAATCAAATGCACTTTAGCACTGAATAGCAGTGGTAATGTACCCAGAGTCCTAAAACCAAAAAACTAAGGTCATTAACAGGATGCCAAAAAGTAAAAATCTGGGGGTGAACCCTTTGAAAAAGCCAAGTCTAACACATGCAAACACCCTTTCCCTTTTGCCCTGATGAATATAATTCTGCTGCTAATGCTGAGGAAAGATACAAAATATATAATTTATTGAGAAATTAAATGGTCTCACATATGTTTTTCTTCGGAAGGTTGTGATGCACACTAAGGTGGAGTTCAATGCTGGGAGTCAAATCACTTCTTGTAAAGGTATTAACATTGCACCCTCTGTGTAAAATAATGACTTATGTCCTACCTGCTCCAATTGTGAGAGCCAGGAATGAAAAGTGAGACACTTGAATGTGGTGCATGTCTCTAACAGAGAGCCATCAGCATAAATACTAGATTCTGAACCCGGCTATTCACTGCTGCAGTGTTGTAACATCATAAGAGGAAGTAGTTGAATACCCAGTGTCCCAAGGCCATCACCTGGGTCTCCAGAAACCTAAACAAAGAGGTGGAATGACTGCTGGTGACCTTACCCGCCATGTTCCACCACTCTTGGGTCTCCACAGACTCATGGGAGAATTGAGAAGGCTGGCTGCACTCCCAAACCTGAGGCATAGCTTCAAGGAGCTGTTTGGGGAGTAACCCCTCCCCTAAAAACTGGTTTGTTACTCCCAGTTGGAAAGGCAGTTTTGGACTTCACTTGTCATTGATAGTTTTGCAGTATTTAGTCCAAATACTCATCACCTTACCACACTCACATGGGTTAGTGAAACACAAACGAAACAATTAACGCACATGAAGCCCTTCTACACACACTTCTATGTTTGCATGCAAAAAAATAGAGTAAGTTCATATACACACACTATCTTTTTTTCTTCACAGAGAAAATATTTCCCCTGCCAATCCAACCTTACAAAGGTATTTACTTCTTCCATTTACAGGAGTGCACCTCCAACGTTTTTCGGGAGAGAAGGGAGTCGGAGAGGAGTTTGTTGAACACTGTCAAACATGCATGTTTATGAGTATTTGCAAAATCACACACTTGTTGCCCTTTCAACACATCTGGTCATACATTTTCTAAAAATATGTGTGAGTAAAACTATATATGTGTGCGAAACTAATTGCTCTGATTTAAACAAAAAGTTGTTTGCCACTCAGAAATAAAGCTATTTAAATGTATTAGACTGAAATGTACAAAAACAATGTTGAGACTTGGGAAGGGACAAAGGTGGAGCTACCAGTAGCCCTGAGGTGGAAGTACCAAAACCATCTTCCCATCAGGCCATGAAAAAATCATGTGGAAAACACTACCACACAAGGAAGGTTTTGTGGAAGATGCGCGGATGCTGCTATCTCTGATTGGGGCTACACGGGCCTTCGCGCTGTAGTTGGTGGCGAGTGAACTATTTTATTGTACAGAATACGGTCATCTCAATGTTTAGGTTTAAAATACTTTGAGAGTGTTGTTACACTTTTCATAATATCACTTTTCTTCCCCCGCACTCCACAACCTTTCACCTTCCCTACACCTTAAGCCCTTCATCTCTTGCTCATTGCATCATGTTTTGGGGGCTAGATTTACTAATCGTCACGCAAACAGCACTGTGAAATCTGCAGCGCTACATTGTGAAAATGGAGAAAAAGAGCACAGCACCATAGTTGGAAGGAGACTACACAAAAAAAGCTGTGGAACGATGCTAAGCAGTAAGCTTTGGCACAAGTCAATGGTTTCTTATGTATTTAAGGTGCAACTTCTAATCCAAACTTCTATGCAATGGCCAACGTTCTAAGTTAAGTTGGACAAAATGTGTCATTTTTGCAATACACGCATTATGAATGGGAATATCGTGCAATATTCAGCTTTCCCTCTTTTTGTGCCTGATTTCATTTGACACTAGGATTTCACCGGAAGCCAGATCAAATTGTTTTATTAGATCTGGCTTAGTGTGAAGTTCTATGGTTGTTTGCGTTCTTTTCACTACCTGACACCCCCCTTGCATAAATAATTCAAGGGTTGGTCCTCTGTGCTCAAGAGCCATTCTGTGCTGTGCTCACATCAGATTTCTGGCACAAAATGTATTTTGATAAATGCAAGCTCCCACATTAAAAGCAGGGCATTCAACCTTAGTTGGGTACGCCATGGTGAGTGTTGGGAAATCTGCCTCATCCCACCTCCCAATTTTACTAGCCAAGCCATGACCCTGTCTCCACGTTTAGGCTTGTCAACCACTGATCTCTGCTAACCTGTGTTGCATTGGAATTCAATGCTGTATTGACCTAGCTGTTTGAGAGCCTGCCAGTAGAGTTCAGACTGACTGATCCATGGAGAGCAGAGAAGGAGGAGGGAAAGCACAGTGGTTGGTGAGATTGGGTGGCTGGTGGCCAGGTATTATTTACTTATATTTGGGCAGGGTGGCAAAGGGATTCTCTATAGATTGTGTGGTTTGGGTGGGATGACAGGTCACTATGTTTTTTTTCTTTTGGTGACGATTGTAGGGTAAATGGTAATTGTGGTCGGGCTGTGTGGCATTTCTTTTACTGTTTTGGAGGGAAAGGGATGAACATTGCTAAAGGTGGGGAAAGAGGGTGACAGTAAGCCAGGTATACTTTCAAAAAATGTGGGTGGGGGATGGGCAGTATGGAAAGGGGAGGTGCAGTGGGTGACAGGACCCCAATGTCAGACATGAAGGGAACTGAGGCAGGCGAGGCCATGTTCTGCATCACTTCCCCAAGACTGTCCTGCCCTTGCACAGCTGATGAGATCATGGGGATGGAAAATGGGGGTGCATACATAACATGACATTGTATGTAGGGATGTTTTGCACCCAGGTGTCTGAGTGACATCAAAGACCTCTTGAGTTTAACTCTTGTTGTCTATCTGATGTCACTCCCACTCAGTGAAAAACATCAATTTTATTCCCCCGTAACCTTCTTTAGCTCTGTGTATCTCAGCCAGGCTCAACATTCCTAAGTGCCAACCAGGTCATGTTCTGGGTGATGATGGCTCGTGGTGGTGGTGGTTTTATATGGGAGGCTACAAGAAAGCAAACAGGCATCATTGCAAAGGTTTTCATTGGCAAGACAATGAGTAGTATGCTCTGATTTTAGCATTAAAATACCTGATTGAAAAATACCTGGCCTAAGTTTTAACTGTAGTCAACATCTTCTAGGCTTCTAATGTGCAAGTACTCAAAGTTAAATGCACGTTATTGTTTTGGGTTCCTAAGAGCAGTTATGAATTTCAAGAGCTGAAATAAAAGGATGGCAATTGATTGTACCTCTGGGGGGAGATTCACAAAAAATTCAAGCAGTGCAGCACAGGCCCCCGCGAGGCTGAGCTGCGTTGTGCGACAGGGAAGGAGCAGGAAAGCACCATATCTACAGAGATATGGTCCTCTCCTCCACTTTTCCTTGCGCCGGCGCTGATTTCAGCTGCCGTGAGCCACGTACACACCTTAGCACCATAGCTCTAGGGTGTTTGCATTAGTCAAGCATAGGTTTTGTACAGGATGGGTACCCTTCCTGTACAAAATACGATGCCCGGACACAATGCAAAGTTTTTCCCACTTTGTAGGCGTGCTGCAAAGTGCAGTACACATGCAAAGTCGTAAAAGGAAGGAGAAATGCTTTCATTTCTCCTTCCTTGCTCCTACTTGAAAAGGGCGCGGTTTTCGTCAAAAACCTTAGGTGGTTGCATGGGAATGCCCATACTCCACCCTTGGTACGCCCCCATGGCGCAAAGTGATGCGAAGCATCCCTATGCGCTGCTTCGCATTACTTTTCCGTTATTTCCAACACTAAACAAGTTTAGCGCTGGAAAGTAAATAGGGAAAAAAGATTTTGCGCTGTTTGGCGTCATTTTTGTGACGCAAACACGGCGCAAAATCTTAGTAAATCTCCCCTCTGGAATCTGAAAACACAGCGTACTTTGTTAAGAACTTGCAATTTATATTGTATTTGACATCCATCATTTTATCACAGAGATACAATGGCCGAAGTCACCATTACCCAGTTTAGTGGAATACATTTATCGATCTGACAAGAGTGAAAGGCTGAGTTGGCAGAGCGAGGATTTGAACGGGTGATGAACACGAAACCACAGAGATTAGCAGCATCGCTTAACTCCCAGAGTGCTCTGGCTTGCCTTCTACGGACATGATACTTGCTCTCTCTGGAACCTTTTAGTTTTGTCTACAAGAATATATTTTATCAGTGAAAGGTATATTGCAAGGTCTATTGTTATTGTACAGTGTCTTTGAATGACAAGTTATGTTTTTATTTATTTAAAGGTGCTGCAATAGGCTGTTTTGTTTTTATTGTTACCTTTTTTTAACGCTTTATTATGAATTTCATATTGTATACCATAGAGTTTTTTTATCTTCTGATGTTGAAAAACTGATAAAAAGGAGAGGACAAATTAGCAAACGAAAGTGTCTTGCTGGAACTGATATTCAAATACCTAAGAATTACCTCTACAATGCAGATTTGAATGATGAATATATTTAAGGTGGTTCGTGCTTTGGGCTCATTTAGGTTTATAAATATGACTAACTGTCCCTTATTCTATAAATTCTGATGATATTCTTTCGTAAATGCTACATATTTCAGAGATAAGGGTGAAGTTCTTTATTTGTATTACTCCTCCATATCAAGTATTAGGTGTAAAAACAATGGGGGTCTGGTTTGTGATTTTGGAAGAATCTGATTGGACAAAGCCTTAAGCAAACACTCATGATTATACACGGCAATTATGAAATGATTATGAAAGTCTGAACCTAGTGGCTAAGCTGTTAAAAAACTATGAAGAAATCCCTTATTCAGATATGCTAAAACACACCTTTGGTATCACAGTTGCACTGTAAGGAGGCTAAGAACTTCTCCAACTCAGAATTAGCGTTGACATGTGAGATCATAAGCCACACACATTTATCACCCCGGTTCCTCCATACCAGTCCAGCAATTGATTTCAGGCCTCCTTTACCACATTTTAATGATTTTACCAAAGTAAGGCCAACAATGACAATAAAGCCATTGATCGTGCTGGCACACCCCTGCACAACTGTATTTCTAAAACAACTCTTTGCTATGCATGTCCCCCCCAATGCATTCCTGCATGCCACATTTCTCTCTTAGGATAACAACTGAGCCTACTATAAGGTGGACGAAACGCACCTGCTAAAAATATCTCATCAGGACACACCTTTGCTACCCAAACAGGAATCTGGAAAGACATTTTACTCGATAGCCTACTTTCCAGTAGTCTACTCCACAACCGCTTGTCAGGCTCCAGACTGACTATGCCCTGTATGACGTGTGCAAGAACCTCACTTACTTCTGCTCTGTGTGGGGATCAGCTGGCACTGGCATTTTGCCTGCAGTGGACCACCAAATATATCTCAAATGCCTATGGGAATGAATAGGACTGTTTTTTTGGTTGTTTTTTTTGCTGAGTTTTATAAAGCGCGAACTTGACCCGAATCAGGTATCAGAGCACTTTACATAGCACCAGTTACATTACATGAGGACACACATTCATGTTTTGTTAGGCACGGGGAGATTAAGTGATTTGCCCAGAATCACAGAATGTTCAGTGTTATTGGCGAGACTCGAACCCAGTTCCCCAGATTCGAGGTCGACCGCCATAGCTGTTAGGCCAACTCCTCTCCCCAATATTGGGGACCACAATGAACAACAGCAATGCATTCAACATAGACATGGTCTAATGCAGCACATTAAGAGAGATCTGTAGGGTACCACTGAGATCACTCTGGCACCCATTCTATTCAAGGTCTCTTCTTGCCCAGTAATCAAATTCCCTTGCTCTAAATTCTTGATGTGTACCAGTGACACCTAAAACCAAATTCAATTGGGTAGTGTTTTTAAGGGGAATTTTGTTATGAGGTCAGTAGGTGGTGGTTCGTACCTTTAGGGAAGTTTGGGTAACTATGTCGCAAATTATCTCCCCTGAAATTTGTTTGTTGATAAGATTTGAGCATGCCCAACCAGTGGTGTATCTGTTGGTTCCTCTTCAAAGGCCAGCCTTTACTTGCCTTTACCTGAAAGCGGAGGCCCTTATAAAACTTCTCTCTTCCAATGCCATGCTTTTGATGGAAAGTAACTCAGCTCATGTAAAAAGGTAACTTTGTCCATTGAGGATCACACACATTTTCTATAGGTTTTTCGGGCAGGATATTACTCTCCCTTCCTTTTACTCAACCCAGTAATTTTGGAAGTGGTTGAGCCCAGTTCACTAGATGCATGTCCATCTTTATCTACTTAGGGCCAGATGTATCAAAGGGTTTTACTCATTCTGAATCTATGGGAAAATGCTTTGGTACATATGGCACTTAGTCCGTAATACACAACTGAGAATTTCAAACTTCATTTTTGTTACATTTGGGATGTCTAAATGGGTAATAAACCACTGGCAGTGGACCCCTTTAGCTATTGTTCCCCCTATCCAGTATACCTGCTGTTCCCAAAATAAACACTATGTTCAGAAACCTGGGGTGACATTACTTTGGCAGCATCCCAATGTATATATCTTTTTCAGCAAAGGAAAGTAATTTCCAGCACTGCCCATCTTGTAACAGTGCCCGAGCACATTGATTTTAATATGTCAAGGGTGTGCAATGTCATTTGCTTGATGCAAGATATGGAACTGAAATTACCATGGCCATGAAGCCTTCTGAGCATTAATTTTAATCAATGCTGTTTTGATTATGCTCAGTACCATCATCTTTCAGTACATTTAGCATAAACACAAACTGGGGAAACTTTGGGCATTATGTTCAAAGCAATTTTGCAGTAGGAAAAGCTTTGGTTCACAAAAACTGAGCATTGGCAACTACAAAATAGCTTTTGGGCATAGTAAAAACCCAAATTATGATTCAGTAACTTGTTAACAAATTGTAAAACAGGTTTGCGACAACAAATTGATTTGCAAATGGAAAGGGGCCTGTTTAGGACGACCCTCTAAATTTGCGATTTCTTATGGCATGTAACAATGGTTTGTGACTGCAATTGTGATTGCAAAACATTAATAGGTTACTGACACCTCAAAAGAGGTGGTAACCCACTGTCAAATGGGAAGAAACCCCTAACAGGCACCTTCTCCTTTATCAATGTTGTAAAAACATTTTTGGGAGTATGCAGTGGTCCCTGGAGCCAGTGCTAACTCGTAAAAACTGTTTTAAAATTATTTCTTTTTCTAATTTTAAATGCATCCCATTTTTCAAAAAGAAAAACAGGCCACATAAAAAAATGCTTTATAAGCAATCACAGACATGGTGGTCTGCTGACAACAGAAGGCCACTATTCCTGTGATGGCAGTGATTCTGTGATGGCAGCGATTCGTTGTGGGTCATTATTCATGACATACCTCATGCATATTAACAAAGTAATCCAAATTGCGACCCCTGCAAATTGGAATTTTGCAAATCAACTTGTTTGAACATATGTTGTTTCTCAAAAAGCAATGCACCACTTTTACACAAGCCCTTGGATCTCTCTCAAAGTATCACAATATTTTCTAAGAGCTATTATTGTGAGAATGGAATCCCTGATTAGTGGTGTGGCAAATACTATTTCTTGAAAACAGATTTATTCTTAGTTGATGTGGAAGAAAATATTAGGTTATTACATTTACAGCTACAGTTTGTTTCCTAAGAGAGTTGGGAGATTGATAGATAGAGCAATGCAGCAGCAGGGACTGCACATACCAGGCATGTCATATATAATTAAGTATCCCAGTATTACGAAGGGTTGAGCGTGAAAGGAGGCTATGATTATTACTCCAGTCTGGCACATTGAGTGCAAATAACACAAAAGATGACTCAAAGAACATAATTTAAGAGCAGATCACCACCAATAGTCAGTTCTATAGTCACAATATGTTCTCTAAGATTCTACAAGAAAATCCATCAAGCTAAACTCGGTGCTCAGATATATGAACTCATTATCAGAAGTATGTTTGTACATTTGGTCACGTGATTCATGACTGACCTGGACTCTAAACATTTTGGCTACTGACTGAGGGAACACCTGAATACATTTGTGAACAATCAATAGTTGTTTTAGGTGGATTGAGATGTTTCAGGCTATTCTCAGACAGACAGAAAATATGGGATGTTGACACTAAGATGAGGTTATTGCCTGGAATTGCCACAGGGCTCTTGTTTGAGCCCCACGCTTTTTAACATCTATGTGGCCCCCTTGGCCAACATCATGAGATCCCATGGGTTCATCCTGGTGTCATACGCGGATGATACCCAACTCCTCTTTCCATTTAAAACCCTCACTACAGAGATCAGGAACTCTTTTGCCCAGGGAATGAAAGCAGTGGCACACTGGATGGCGTCCAACTATTTGCAATGTAATGTTGCTAAAACAGAGGTGATGTTATTCGGTGAGGCCAAACTCCTGTGGACTCCGGACTGGTGGCCTCAAGATCTTGGGCCAGTCCCTGAGCCTAAACTGGTAGTGAAGGACTTGGGTGTCAGGCTGAACCAGGAGCTTTCCTTAAAACAACATGGTAATCAAGTGGTGGGCTCATGCTTTCACATCATTGGGCTGCTTCGGAAAGTGTTTCCTTTACTTCCAGACGCCACAGGAAAGACCTTGGTGCAAGCGCTAGTTTTTAGCAGACTAGACTATTGTAACGGTCTGTTACTATCAGCAAACGAAGGAGTAATCTCAAGATTGCAGGTGGTTCAGAACACTGCTGCTCGCCTTGTACTAAACGCACCCCCTCGAACACCTTCCAAACCCCTGTTGGTTAAACTTCATTGGTTACCAGTGAAACAGAGGGTGAAGTTTAAAATATGCAGTATCATACAGAAATGCCTGACTGGGAGAGGCCCGGCCTACCTGGCCAACAAATTTACTCCGTATGTCCCCACACGCTCTCTCAGATCTAGTGAACAGGCCTTGCTATGGGTCCCCAGAGCTAGGAAAGCAAGACAGGGGTCCAGAGCTTTATCTGTGGCAGGTCCTATGTTGTGGAACAGCCTCCCCATAGCTATCAGACTGTACAGAGAACAGTTTCCTATCAGGAAACAATTAAAAACCTTCCTTTTTCAGAATTAGGATACCACTTCAATGTTATAATGGTACACGGCTAGTGTCTGTTCTTTTGTTTATTGATGGTGCTAAAGGGCGCGGAGATACTCCTCAGGGAGTCGATTCCAGCGCGGTACAAACATGCAAATAAATAAATAAATAAATAAAATTGTATTATTATTTTGTGGATCACAGATAAAAGCGGGTAGCGCTGCCCTGAGTGCCCCAACTGCGGTGATCCTTAGTAATAAGTTTTGGTCATGTGCAAATGACCTAGACCTGCTTAGACTGGGAGGTGTGGTGTTCCTATGGTGGAATATGGTCTCAGAATGTTATTTGCATTCTATGCCAGGGAGGTTCCACACGGGCGGTTGGGCAGTTATGAAAGGGTTTCTGCCAGCTGCGGTTGTTCAAGCTGTCTTCTAATAAACCTATTTCTATGGTTCAAACCGTGTCCAAGAAGCTAATTCACAATTTGGCGACGACTGGGAACAAGGAGGAAGACAGCGCTCACATGCTTGTTAGTAAATCTATCTACAGGTATTTCGTTTTACTTAACATTTGTGTGTGTCGATTGTACCAGCGGCTGTTTTGACTTTATTAGTGCTTTGATTTCACCCGCTGTAGCATATGTCATTTCGTTTGAAGTATAAGAGTGTGCCTGGATTCGTCTGAAGTGCGGAATGTTTGAATTCGTCTGAAGTATGGATCGCATTTCACAAGTGTTTTGATCGCACCTGCGGCTGTTGTTTAGTTACTCATGTACTGATTGCACCTGCGGCAGTTCGGCGTATCTATGTGGCACATGTTTGCCTATGTTAATGGAGTTGGGAGTTGAGTGCGACCTTTGAGATTGGCACAAAAACCTGATCGAAACCTGGAAATTTAAATTACAGCCTAAAGGGGTTGAGTGCATGATAGGATCGACGAGGCGTTACGACCATTGTATGCTAATGTTGGATTCTACTTGGTTATAAATCAATCCACGGCTACAACGGGAACTCTGTTCATCAGCGCTAACACTGGCACTGTTGTTATTTAAAAGTCAACTCACCGGATAGTGCTCGAGCTTTCTTTGTTTGTGCGTGCCATCGAGGTTCCTCAAGGAGATCACAGGAACTATCACAAGTGCAATGCAGCTTGAGAATTTCATCGCGTTGTTGTAACGTGCAACGTGATTTTGCCGGCATGAACAGTGTCTAGTTACCATAGCAACGCGGCCGCACAAATAAAAGCGGGTCTAACGAACACCATTTGGATAAATGAAATTGAAGAGCGCATTCTACTTAACTTAATTTAAGGAAGAATTTATGCAAGTTAAAAATACTTGGCGATCGAGTGCAACCGCGAAACGCTTACAAACCACTGCATAAGTATGTGAGGACTTTTGCGGTTTGCTACACTACATAGACCACAGTGAATACTTCGATTATTATTATTTTTTTTTATTAACTTGTTTTATTTACAGATACTTTTAGACCAGTGACTATATATATATATATATATATATATATATATTCACTGAAAAAAACATAGGTTTCACACATGTTATAGTTAGCTGGACATTTTACTGATAAAAAACCAATGAAATTCCCCCGTTATAGTTAGTGCAGGCAACTATAACTCAAGCGACCGCAATCCTCTGCTGATGCTAATACTGTATTTAGACACTTATTTGCCCATGTCTTCTTCCATTAAATTTTAGCTATACATATATTACAAATATTTTTTTTTCATAAAGACACATATGTCATCAGCAGAGGATTACGGTCGCGTGAGTTATAGTTGCCTACAGTAACTATAACGGGGGAATTTCATTGGTTTTTTATCAGTAAAATGTCCAGCTAACTATAACATGTGTGAAACCTATGTTTTTTTCAGTGAATTTGCAAGGTTTTTTAAATGCTAATTCCTAACTATAACGTGTGTGAAACCTATGGTTTTTTCAGTGAATTTGTACGGTTTTTTAAATGCTTAGTTACTTTACGCCATTTGTGGCGTGCGCGCCCACTTAACGCAGTTCGTTCCGCGTGCCCACGTTACGCTAGATGGGCCATGAACGCACGATGCGCTTCGCGCACCGTGCGCACATGGAGGACATATGATGAGCATCGTTGTGACAGGTAAAATATATGTTTTGTTTTGCTCTAATAAGCCATGCACAAAAGGTGCTCTTCGGGCACCTTTTGCACACGGGGTGGGGAGAATGTGGATATATTTTTTTTTTTTTTATTATTTCTTACCGTACGCGTACGGTAAGCGTAATCGGCGAAATTTTTGAAAAAATTAAAATTGCCTTTTTTCACTTGGGGGATCGTTGGGGACTCCCTCGACATGGCTAGGTGCTTGGGAGCTGTGTAAACAGCCCCTTTACATGTTTTTGCACTTGGTTTTTCAACCCCCTGTCAGAGTGCGAGAGAGAAAATGGCGGCCGCCGCTTCCTGGTTTCGACCGATTCGAATGTTTACTAAGATCTAAGGGCCAATCAGAATCGCGCTCGCGCACGCCACCGTACGCGTACGGTAAGCGCACCGTAAGCGCACCGTACGCTGGCTCAGATATATATATTGATTTAAAGGCTATTTTCTCAGAATCTACTGAACAGATTTACACCAAACCTACAAAAGGCACTTCCTTGACCTGAGGACTACCTCTCTGCCAAATTTCAAGTAATTCTGTTCAGCCGTTCGGGCTGTAGCTGTGTCTAAAGGTCCTATGGAAAAATGCATGGGAAAAACGCGTTTTGGGACCCCCCTTTTATCTCAGCCCCCGCTTGACGAATCCCCCCGAGACTTTCAGGGTAGGAGCGGAGCGTAGCGCCCCACCTATTTTGAAAAATTCGCGAGGATTCGTCAACCGGCGCCAAAGTTATTCAAAATAGAATGTTGCGGATTTCCTATGGAAACGTGGTCCTAACTATAACTACCTACTGGCGACCGCCAGTAGGTAATATATATATATATATATATATATATATATATATATACATATATATATATACATATATATATATACTTATAACATTACCATTATTATATTTGTGTGAACTTCTACTAGCCTGTTGGACTAAACACTGACAGGCACGGCTTAGTATTTATTAATTGGTTATCACTTTAGTCATGTCTAATATTTCAGCACCTCCACATTTTTTGCCAATAGCTGGTGAACCTAAGATGGAATGGGAGTTTTGGTATCCCATGTTTCTAGCTTATGTTGAGGTTTTAGAAGAGGATGGTTGTTCTCCTAAGAGGAAGCTTGCACTTTTAAGGCATTGCTTAGGGGGTGCAGGTTTGAAGGAATTTGCGAATTTACCACCTATTGAAGGTTCTGGTGATACTAATACTTTTGATGTTGCTATTAAACAAATGAACATTAGGTTTGGGAGGAAAATCATCATTGTTATGGAAAGGTTTAAATTTTATTCACATGCTCAAAAAGAAGATGAGTCTATTGAAGACTGTAGGGTCCATTAGGATGTAGAGTGGATCGCCACTGCCTGCATGGCGGTGGCGATCTGCCCCACATCTTTCCCCGCCTGCCACCCATTTCCCCCCACCATATTAGTATGGCGGGGGTACCGCAGCGGATGGGAAGACCGCCCGCTGATTTTCCGTCCGGTCGACGAGGCGGAAAAGAGTTTAATATGGCGGCGGTGTCTTTTAGACACCGCCATCCATATCAAGATGCAGACGGGAAGCATGCAGATTTTGAGCAGCGGGCCCCCTAGGATGTTGGGGAGGTGGGGGGGCACATGGGGGGTACCTATGGTACCCCCCTGCATGTGCATGCACAACATGGCAGGCACCGCACGGTGCCTGCCACATTGTGCATGCATATGCACAAAATGCATTTTTGGCATTGGGGTGCTGACCGCTGCACTTATGGTGGGCAGTCCCTTTTTACGTCAGGATGGCGGGCGGACAAAGTCCACCCGCCATCCTAATGATGCCCTATGTCTCTGTTTTACGTACGTTGGCTGGATCTTGTGCTTTCCAAACTGTTAGCTATGAGCAAGTATTAAGGGATCAGATTATGATGAAAACCAAAAGCAAGAAAATTCAAGAAAGACTATGGATGGGTACTGAATCTTTTTTATGTGCCTTAGTAAATATCGCTAAAGGTATTGAATAATCTGAGAAATTTGTTAGCGAAATAAGAGGACAAGCTATTAAAGTTAATGATGCTGTGTCTGAGGTTTCTTTAGTAAAGGATCAGACAGCTTCCGAAAAGTTTCCTCCTTTTCCCCCTAAGAAAGATACTGTGGCAAAGGACAACACATTTGTTGGGAAAAGAACCCAAATAATTTGTTACAGGTGCGGTAGTTTTGACCATGTGGAAGTTACAAGGGGTGTCCAGCGTGGAACAAAATTTGCATTAAATGTAAGAAAACAGGTCATTTCGGTAAAGTTTGGAAGTCACCCCAGAAAGTTAATTACATGACACATGAAGAGAATGAATCCCCTGCAGAGATCAATTATTTATTGTGTGTGAGCAATACCAATTGCAAGGGTTTTCCTTCTGAAAGGGGGTTCTGACAGCAGATAAAAAAAGCATTAGATCTGTAAATCATAAGTTATTTAAAAATATTGTGCATATAATTAGAACAATTTAATATATTACTACATAATAAAGTTTAACATATGACAAAGCATCTTACTCTCGCTGCTCGCCCTTACTTCTCTTTCTTGGAACCATTTTTATATTCTGTATGTCCCACATTTTACTTGTTTACTGTTGGTGCACTATACTGTTGGTATAGTGTAGAGTTTTTTCCAGTGGCACTTTTTTCTTCTCTTCGTATTCTCACAACCAGCCTCTCTTCATAGTCCCCAGTATCTCCATACCTCTTTCACACTCAGGGCTTTGTTTAGGGGATATTAGCAAATTTAATGATAATCATTTCCCAACTTTGGATAGAGGGATGGAAGAGTTGGCTTTGCTAGGGTTCACACTCATGACCCTTAGTTTGCAGCAGATTCCTTGTGGTAGTATTCCTAAAATCACAATTTGTAGATTAAATATTTTCAAAGCTTCGAACAATGTTACTTCCCTCAAATACATCAAATTCACCAAATAGTCTTCATTGCCTCATTCTAACTTTGGAAAATTGACCAAACTCACTGCCAAGTTGTATCCAGGACCTACCTGGTGTGCATAAAAATGAATAATTTGGCACAATGATTGACAGAAAATCATTTGACGAGGACCCCAAATTCTTCTGCAAGGTAAATAGTACTACATCAAAAATAACGTATTCGTTTCAGTGGCGGCTGCTCTGCTGACGTGCAGCAATAAAAGAAAGGAAAGATAAAATAATATTAACACAATGTTATTATCATTTTATTCTTCCTTGCTGTGGCAGCATGAGGAGTGGTAGGCACACTAAAGTGTACATGATGCTTTGACCGGCCAAACCGTATTTCGCACTTTTGCATGTTCTCCATGCAGGCTGCATTACAGCCTGCATGGAGAACATGCCAAGAACCCCAGTCTTCATCCGAGCACCGAACCACGATGCTCAGACCAATCATAGGTTATGGGGAACCAATCACAATGCTGCATTGCAGGGTTGTGATTGGCTCAGGGGGAGCCTGGCTGCTTCTGTTCAGCAGTGGAAAGACAGTGTGGGACAGAGTGGCGAGGAGGTGAGTGAATTTTTCTTTTTACAATTATACCTCCAGATCCATGCTGGCCGAATAAGAATAAAGCACAAAACATACCTCACCTGTGGCCCAGAATACCTTGAGATGGCCTGAGTTGAGCTCACCGTGCCTGCTCACTGATGGACACACATTTCAAGCATATCCTACCCGGTAAAGCAAAAAAAATGCACCTTACTGGTGGCAACATAAAGATCGGGAGGGGTGGAAGTTGTGAGTCAATTACCTTTTAAGTGCTAATGGGTTATTGGACTCATAAACACACGCTGGCAGGATGCGGTAAAATCAGTCACTGTGTGTCTCTGAACTGCCTGAGCATCAAACATGACCCACTCATCATTCTGAGTCTGACATCTCGGCTTCGAAGGATGGTCCCTCTCGGAGCAGGCGTCTGTTGTGAGGGGCGAATGAAAAAGTAGTTATTGTCTGGTTCTGCCCACTTTGTTGCACCTCAGTACTTCTCTCAATGTCTCCCACAGAAACATGTGCACCCCACCACTCATTTACTCTCATAGTTGAGTGCTTAGGCATTATGAGCATGCAGTTTCCCCTCTTAAATGTCCCTTTCAATGCAGGCCTAGGTAAAGGATTATGATACACATAGAACTCAAGTTGCATCATAAGTGTACCCCAGTAGTTTCTCAATTCAATTAAGTATATCCTCAAAACGACACACGAGCACCATAAATATCTTCAATAGTGACTGTTTAATCTCACAGTTATTATAACAGATCACTGTAGGGAACGTTTCAAAACAGAAAAGAGGTGTGCTCCGGGGGAGTATAGAAAAAGGATTGTGCTCATGAGGACAGAACAGATGTATAGGGATGGAAATCAGAGAGTAGTTAAAACAATCAATTACACATAGTAATGTCCTTAGTAAGCTGGTCGTGGTTTACAGTAGCAGCAGTTTTACAATGGGGCCTGTCTCTCATGGATTCGAAAGTACTTTTCTGGTTCTTGATGTTGTACAGAATATAATCTTCTGTAAAGAGGAAGGGATGCGGGGAAGTAGGGTACAAGCCCACTATGGGAAAATGTCGAAGTTTCGACCCTGGCGCATAGAGGGTGGTTTGTATCCTCTGCAGGCGGGTCTTCCTCAGGACGGGGATGGGGGGGGGGAACCTGTATAAAGACGAACTCAGGGTTACAGCCCTTCAGGTGGCGGTCCGCATAATTGTAGCGGTGAATTAGAATAGGTATTGAAATACAATGTGCAGTTTTCAGGACAGCAGTGTCGATTGAATCCTAATACTAGTGGATTAAGGCATCTTAGTAAGCCTCCATAGTCTCGGTGATCAGCGCTGTACTCCTCCTAATTCTAATTCACCACTACAATTGAAGCTATTATGGTGCTTGTGTGTCTTTTTGAGGATATACTTAATTGAATTGAGAAACTACTGGGGTACACTTACGATGCAACTTGAGTTCTATGTGTATCATGTTCATAGATTTTGACTTAATGAATGCCTTCCTAAGGCAATTAGTCTAGGACCATTGTTTTCTATACCGAGCATTACCCAGGTCCATGGACTAGTGTGGATCACCCCATTAGTAATAGGTAAAGGATTAGTCGCCCAGTCCCTCCTAAAACCCCGCAACCATATGTGCCCAACAAACACCTACAAAAACTGCTGGACTGTGATCGCACTTAATGCCTCCCTGTGTCCTTGGGTTCACATTGTTGACCACTGTTAATGGTAGAGGTAAACTGCAGCAAAACGAATGAAGAGTAAATAGGGAGGGACTACTCATATATAAAGGAATTTAACTTCAGTCTGAGACACAACCGTCACCCTTTAGATGACATGGCTGGAAATCCCATTTCTTCTGCATGGGATTGGTCCACACAACTCAGAGAGCTCTCCATTCTTCAACCCATTTTCCCATCTGCCCAGTAACCACCTGGTGTGCCAGCGTTCTGAAGTCAGCACATCAGGAGATGAAGGGCCTGATTCACAAAGGTAAATGCACACATGTATATTTACTTAGGTTCACATTTACAACTAGGTGCAACTATCCTAGGTGTGACTCTCCGCCTTTTTGCTATTCACCATTTTTGAGTGTTTTACGCCTAGATGTAGGGGATGGAGCCTCCTACGATGGTTTTTACAACCATAAAGTTACTACAAGTAACTTTACGACTGCATTTTATGTCATGCCTCGTTGGCTGATATGTCCTCCAATGGGGCAGAGACCTCAATTATACCTGTGGAGATCTCTCTGTTGGAAAGCACGGGAACATGTAATAATTAAAAAACAAAAAAATATATATATGTATACATATATATTATTGTATAATATCACATTTTATGCCATAATGTACACCTTAAGGGAGGGCAAGTTGCAAGCCCCCAGCTATAGGTTTGTGAGTTTCAGTACGTAGGACATGAGTAATACTTCTGTAGTACTACTGTCTGTATATAATACAAAATGCAGTTTTTGAAAGTAGGCCTTAGCATATTACTGAACACAAAATTAAATATTAGATATGTAGTCTGTCTTTTTTGCTTTAAATATCTGTCATATCGCTCTGCTCGTGTGGAAACCGGAGAAGTGCAATGGGGAACATAGGTCGATTGATAAAGACCTTCCACATTCCGATGTTAAGGTAGCGCAAAAACAAACAGAGTAAAGACCACAGCCTAGCACAGCCCTATCCGCATCCCCATGTGTGTTTAGCAGCCTGTCAAAGGATTGACGACAAGCAGACACACTCAGCTTTTTATGCTCCTGGAGTCGAGGAAGTGAATGATATTGAGTTGGGCAACAAGATTGTCTAGCGATGGCCTTATGTACCTTTGGAGAAAAATGCGCTCTAAAAATGTTCTTGTTATGTTATGCCATATAATTAAGGACCTGTACGTAATTACAACTTGGAAAAATATAACTAACAGAAGTACATCGTATGTAAAACTCCCCGCTCACAACATCCCAGGCAGCTGGAGGGAGCCTACGCAGGGAATTCCAGATATGATAACTAAATAAAATAAAATTGAACATTATGCACCCCTGAATATCCCAAAACATAACATTTAAAAGAGGTGGTGAACTGGAATATTTTGTAGTAACAATTACCGGATAATAGGAAGACTGGTGAATAGCAGTGTACCAATATCAAACCGGTAAAAAGGTGCATGGAAGTATAGAACTGGACTGAGAAGTGGTCCAAATTTACTGTTGAAATCTGTAAATGTAAAAAGCAACACTCCCAAAGTAAAACTATATACATTGATATTACCCACACGCAGGAAAGTCTATCAAGACCGAGGAACACTCGTAATAAAACCACCCACTGCAACATCAAGAAATGGGCCAACCAACTAAAACAAAACTGAAGCAATGCTATTGTTCATTGTTAAACATTAGTCACAAATACAAAAATCATACTTCTTCACCATCTAGGGTGCACAAGCAATCACAATGTAAAATGTAACCGCCTGCCATTGAACGTGATTGGCAGTGCAGGTGCTAAAATGAATACTACACATGAAAAAAGAAATTCAACACATATTGAGAAGACTGTCGGGAAGTGGAAGAGTGATTCTGAAAGCTAGAAGAAGAAATCTGAAGTGATAGAAAAATATAGCTAAATAATTGAGAGATCTGAAGACGAGCAATTCAAACTTAGAGGTCAGGAAGTAGGTAAACAAAGTCTGCCTTTTTAGTCTACCAGACCAACCGGGGAAAATACCCGCCAGATTGATAGAAAATGTTATCTCCATGCTATTACTAAAGTAATTAGAATTCGACTAGACATATAAAGAGTACAGGACATAAGCATCAGCATCCCTGATAAGAATAAATAAACAAGATCCTTGGTCATCTGCAAACTAAAACAGAAAGATGCATGAAGTAACCCAAGAGGCAAAAATAGCAGTAATGTCTCGACCGCAGTGTCTTTGTGTTAACAAACTCTCTAACAGACGTCACAAGAGTAAGCCAATTTCTAGAACTTTCTCAGAGTCTCAGCAACATGAAACCATATTGTGTCCTTATGCAATTAACAAGGACGATTGTCACATTTCTAGATCATAATAAATGAATATCGTTTCTCATATGCAATAAAAGCTACGATATGGACACCTCACCCCCAGAATTACAACCAACCACGAATTGACTAAATAAGAGAAGAAAAATAGGAGAGGCAGAATGAGGCAGCCAGAATACGAGATCACTGACTGAAGAAGCATAAACATCCCCAGGGGGAACGGGAACACATCTGTTTCACAAATTGTAAACAGAGGCACAATTAACGAAATATGAGAAAGAAAGAAATGGACAAGAAATTAAATAGGTACATTAAAAAAGTAAAAAAGGTTATGTGAACATGTCGCAAAAAGCAAGTGAAATGTAAATACAACCAATGCTGAAAACCAAGTTCAAAAATAATAATCCTGAAAGAATGACTTAATGAACAGAACGTACAAAGAGTAAATGATATAGAACACATGTGCACAGAAATTAAACAAATATTGGGAATACAGTCCTAGCACTTGGGCATTGGTGCAAATGTATAAAAGGGGCATCATAACAATACACAACGGAAAGAAAACAACTCTCCAGATAGCTGTAAACCTTTTACAGTGCTGATATCGGTTTTGATTACATTTTTATTAAACTTCCAAATTTGGGACAGTTTCAAGTTTTTAGAAGGCAAAGACTAACAAATCTTAAATCCATAGTCACTGCCTTGATGAAAGCTGTCACCCCTTAAGCCTGAAGAGGAAGGATGAAAGTGGCACGACCTCCACAGTTGCACCAGTAAAAAAACAAACACAAAAATCATACTGACCCAAATGCACATCACCACATTTCATTAAGCTACCAATGAAAACAAACCGATTCTAATGAAAGCTTAAAGTGTCAGGGTTTAAAATGTGGCATGTGTAGAGAAAAGCCTTGGGCATTAAATCAAAAGGAGCAAAAAGCATTGCCCGTTCAAATAGGATCTGGCTTCTGAATACAATGTCAAGCCAGATCTAAAACTGCAAATCTATGCATGTTAATGACTGCCCTCCTTCTATTTGTGCTGCTGCCAGAGACAAAACATAAATTATCTAGTTATCTAAGATACTTTAATAGCATTACAATGTCATGTGTATGCCTCTGAAAGTTCAAGCTCAGGCCTCTGGATAAATAAACAAAATGATTACAGCTGTGTGGAGGGCACTTTTTTGTGGAAATGCAAAGGTTCTGGCCAATCAAAACATATACTATTGACTCCCAACATGTGGGTGGAGCGAATCCCCTCTTCTGGTGTTTCTCTGGCAATGGCAGTACTGTCAAGCCAGACAATAACTAGTGTGTAGTTTCAATGGACCAACCAGGCCAAAAACTTGACACAAGAAACACACATTACTAACGCAGCAGAGACAGAAAAGAATCTGGGCCTGCAAAGTGATTAAGTAGCTGGAAGGAGACTGGCGTAAAAATATTGTACAAGCACTAAACCTTAATGAATGAAGATGAAGACTAAGGCTAACAAAAATATGCCGAAACGTTAAACCCATAAAATTGTGCTGAATCTGTGCCTCTGCTCCAACAAGTAGAAAGGCTTTCTATCATAAAACAACTTTGCCTTTGTGGAAATGTGTCATATGCCAGTCTATCTAGGCAGATATTGGAACCTGGTTCCATGCCTAACACTTGGCAGGTCAATAAGTCCAGACTACACAAGGAGGAGGAGAATTGATGGTATTCCGGTAAAGAATACCCAATGGGGTACCAGCTGCGAGAAAAATAATAAAAAACCTAAAATGAGTGATGAGTCAGTGGAATTAATTGGAACATTCTGTGAAGTTATCGAGCCGTATCTGTGAGGCAACATGTAATCATAAAGTGCAAGCAAAATCAAACAAGACAAAGGCATCTAAAATAAACTTTAAAAAAGTTTAACAAAAACGAACAGAACGGTTGCGAAACCCACCAGAAACCTCTATGAAGTGCTCACCACAACCAAATGTAATACAGCATCATCACAAAAAGAGAGTGCCTTCTCATGATTCATAAAATATATTTTGAACAAGGTAAATAAGCTGGGTGACTATTAGGAGTACAAAGCTTCAGACACAGAAAAGCTGCGTTTTATCAAAACACATTGTATCTCAAGTTATAAAACGATTAGGAATCACAAGCATGATTTCAAGTATTTATAAAGATCTATACATCTCATAACTCGAATGCATCCTTTCCAAATACACAAAGGGGAAAGACAGGATGACCATCACCCACCTATCATTTGCGGCATTCATGTAACCACTATCACAGGCTATATCACTTAATAGTGATATAGACACAGATGCATTAGAATTACAAGCCATGTTATATATCCCACACCATATTGATGACTTTCTGGTACAGAGGCATCAATAAAACATTTTTGGTTCCTGTTGGTTTTATGGAGCCGTTCGCAGTTTCACGGGTGAATGTGCATGTGCTCCCCAATGGCATAAAACTTCAAAGGCTAATGACTTATAAAGAACAATGTCTTAATTTGCCCCCCATTGATTAATAAAGACACCGCTAAAAGGAAATATCTACTTGGTGATCATGGACCTGTCAAGTGGATGTGATTGTGTAGCCATGGCAAGCTCTGGCACTTGTTGGAGGACACAGGAATTGAGTTGTCTATTTTAAATTTACTCAGAGACATTTATATCATGAGACCACAAGAGTGCTTTTTGGAATCAATGGAGAGAGTACAGACAAGTTCCATATTGTCAATGGGGGGTTAGGCAGAGCTGTGCACTTGCACCCCTCCTTTTGCTCTCCATGTTACCAACTCAGGTTGGCCAGCAGTCCATCTCTCCCCTTCGTTATGCAGACGGTGCAGTCCTAATGGCCTTTAAAGCCCTTCAAACATTATTGCAGTTTTGAGTTGTTTATGCAGACCTAGAACTAAAGGTCAACTTGTGTAAGCCATTTATTATGATCCGTTGGTCCAATAAAGGTACTCCCCACCAATTCTATGAAAAAGGAACTCAGATAGCAGAGATTAGAGCCTTTTCCTACCTGGGGTCATTTTCAAATCAGCAGGGGCATGGAAGCAACATATAGTATAGAGAAATGATCCATTTGAGAAGTCTTCTAGTGCCTTGTTCACACTTTCGTCTAGGTTAGGGATGAAGCCCTTGAGGGAATTATGCATGATTTGCTGGCTGCATGCATAGCAGTGGTGACCTATGGTATGGGTATATAGGGTCATGTTAATGCTAGTAGGTTACAGCAATGGGAAAATGCATGTTTAAAGAGACTGCTGGCAGCCAGCCTCCGCTAGAAAAAGTGGGTGTGCCTGACACAGAAGATCGTATTAGGCTGCCGCCTCTACTGCTGTGGCAGGGTGTGGACAAAGGCCGAGGCACATATGAACAGAATTATAATTATACACTGCTTTCCCCTCAATCGGCCGGGCCACATACCATGGCTATGATACACCAAACGTTGGTTTGACAAGTTGGAACATCATCATCTTGTTGACGATCAAAGCAGCCTGGAGAAGTTGTGAAGGAGGAAACCTTTGTGCCGTCAATATCTAGGTGATGAAAGATTAATAGTCTATATTAAAAAGACATGTTATGTGTTGGATGTCTACCACCACAGTCGGTGAGAGTTTGCAATGTTATTTGACCCTCACTAAGGATAGCCAGCACAGTTATATATGTTAGAACTATTTCTGTTTATTTTGGTCTTGTTTTCTCCCCTGTAGACAACTGCTGCTTCAGCGACAGGATACCAGTCTGGTCACAGTGCATTCTATAAATACTATAAATAAATAAATAATAGGTTAAGCGTGGTGTATCAGATCCATACCTTCCTACTCAAAAATGACCGGTAGAGTGTGTTGTAGAAATGCCCACGTGATAAAACCTCCACCCAAGGCATGCCCAATTTTATGTTTTTGTCTCCTCTCCATGTTGTGCTTAGACTCCTGTTTATCAAACCCGTGCTAATGAAAAATCAGTTAAGACACTGCCAGATTGAAATAACATTATTATAGAAATACATATTCTGAGGAACTTTGCGTGCTTGTAGTGTCTTATATTAGAAACGCCATATATATCAAAAAGAAGTTGGATGGCTAGTGTCAACTGTTTCCTTTAGTTCTAATTGTGCTTTGAATGAATTATGTAAATTATTGAATAGATATAGTAATTAAGGTAATTTAAAATGATCCGTGAGATGCATTTGTTTTGTAACACTGTACTTTTATGATGTAAAACCTTTAAAATTGAATAAAGTTTATATTGAATTTAATTGGCTTGCAAAGACTCTTCTCTGTTAACTGCACTGTACAAAGGCAACTGTGGTCGAGCAGTCCAGACCTTGGTTTCAGATGGAGAATTACACACAAGTCAGCACACACACCAAAAATGAAGACTTTTCTTTAATATACATCAATCTTAAGGCATAGATCAGGATTTTGAGATCTTGCGTTGCATGCTCAGTTCACTGCGGTTTAGGATGGGATGACATTGGACAAATGTAACCAGCAGATGGAAAATGGTGTGTAACAATTAGCTTCATATGGTGCCAAGTAAATCTTTTGGTCCGACTCAATGTTTAGGGGCACTTGTGGATATCTCACATCACAAAATTTTACACTGCTCAGATCAAAGGGGGTGCTTTGGGTCAAAGAGGGTCCTGGGTTAGATTTAGGGGCATCTAGGACCCTTTAAGGCAAATATCTCAAAACAGATGACAATTAGGAAATTATTTTACTAACTTAGGGCTTCTGTTGTTGGTAATGGAATAGATACAATAGCTGGAGCAAATCTGGACTTCCTTTAAGGTTAATGAAAGTGTAAGATGGTGTCGGAGGCCCACTGGGTGCAGCCCCAAGCGATGGGCCAAGCAAATATCAGAAGTGGACAAAGCACACTTCAAGCCAGTCTCACAGTTCACAGCGGTCACAGAACCTGGAGCAATACCAGCCTGGTACCGCTTAAGGGTATCCTACATTCCGCAGCAGGTCTCACTCAGGACCTGAAGAAATGTGATCACATCAGCTCCATCCTTTCGGAAATCCATTGGCTGCTCTTGCCTGCCTGCACCATTTTCAAAACCCGAGCATCATTTACAAAGCCATCATGATCAACGCCCCCACTTATCTTTCAGACAAGCTTAGCATCTTTGGTGATTCTTGGCACACCCACAGTCAGAACACCATCAGACTGCAGGCTTAGAAGAGTGAAAAAAAAACACCAAACAAGGCAGCAGGCCTTCTCCACCCAGGATCTGGAACAACATCCCTGCTTTCATTAGGACATATACATACATGCATTACAGTATTAGAAATAAAGGTATGGCATAAGACATATAAACTATAGAGTGTGAACTCCTATCTATACCTTAGGAATGCCTCATGGGAAAAGCAAAAAGGGGAACGAATCAGTCAATTGTTTGGTAGCGCATAAAAGGAAGAGGAACCGGGATAGGCAAAGAGGGGAAAAGAGAGCGTTTAAACTAAGTACAAGAATAGTATATCGCACATAACAATTACATTTGCACAGCTCAAACTATTCCAGAGCTGACACCACAGAGAATTCACAAAGCTAGATTATCTGTAGAAGTCAGATGCTGAAAACAAGACGGACTACACTGCGACAGATAACACAGTTAAATGGGCATGTCATCCACAAATAATGGTGGCAGAACTGGGAAAAACTGATTTGATGAATCCTCATTTTACCACAGTTCGACTGTAGAGAACTCATCAAAACAAGTGGACATCTGGTATCATAATTGTCGAGGAGATTTATTGCCCATGATTTGTGGACTGCCACTTGAAGCAGAGGAACGTGTGACTTCAATATTTGGATGTTAAACAAGCTTGGCATAGCAGTTAATCCAATACAAGGTATCAACATGTGTAGTTTCATTAAATTATCTTGTTATCATTCTGAATAATGGGCACGCCTATAACTCCCAGTCTGCTACTAGTGTGACATCACAGCACCTTTCAGGAGCCCAGGGTATAGCTTTCCAAACAGTCCATGGCAGGCAGAAGTCTAACTCCAGTTTTCCAGCGTTGTATGTCAATTGTAACATTTACGTTGCATTTCCTACCCCTCTGTGAAGTGCAGGATCGCCTTCTGGGTGGGCATCAAGTGACGCCATACCCACTGTGTGGATGAAATGGTGTTGGGAAAAAGAGTGTGCATATGTGTGACGCGTTTCTGAGTCGTGCATGACTGACCAGACAGACACGCTTGTCTTGGGGTGCTCCACTTGGTTCTGAAATGGATGAAAGCAGTGTGAAATATAGAAGCACATATTTATCATAGTCTTGAGCTGGTGGCAACCAGCTCTGCTGATGCCTGAATGTTTGTGATTTCTTTCTTTCAGTACTTTTACCTGCTGGTTGGAGCAGAGGAGTGTTCTTTTTCCCGCCCATTATTGGTGGGCATGGGCAAAGGCTGTGGTGGCAAAGGCAGATGTTTGCTTGGAATGCTTATGTAGGGGGAGCATCTGGGGCAATGATATTAAGGGAGATTGTATAAAATAACCTGTTCAAGTCTTTCAGACGCTAGCCAAGATGGAGGACTGTAGTCCCTGGTCCCCAAATGAATTTTAGCCCTGATGTACTATCATTGGATTGGCAAAAAGTGGTCTCAAATTGTGTGACAACTTCTTATGAATCCACTAAGATTTTGAAAACTGACCTATGTACTTTTAGGTCGTTTCACAAAATCACTATTCAGAGTGGGCTGCAGTCCAACCTACGTCAGGAATATTAATGGAGTAGGTCACAGATTGCAACTTACTCTGATTGGATGCCATCACAGAGATGGAGGCCTGCTGGGTCAGCAGACCACCAAATCTGTGATCACAATTAAATAAATTAAAAATAAATATGCTTACTATTTTTAAAAAGATTATTGGAGATTTAGCAGTGCCTTCATGGACTTGGACCTGGTCTGGCTTACCTGATCCCTAACAAGTTTTTGTTCCTCGTTCACTAGGGGAAAGGGTCCTTATTAAGCCCCTGCTCCTTTGTGAATAAAATAGGTTGACACCTCCTTTGAGGAGTCACTAACTTTTCATTGGCTTGCAACCAAAACTGTAGTCTCTAACAATTCATACATTGCATTGTGAATCTCAATTTGGAAGGGAGATATTGAGACGTCTAAAACAATCCCTTTTCAAACTGCAATTTGTAATGCATTTCTAAACAAATGTTGCAACTTTATAGCGATTTAGCAAATCACAAAATGGGTTTAGTTCACAGAACATAGACTTTGCGACTGCTAAGTGGCTTAATGCATTTGACCCTTTATTTTTTATTATAGACTCTGTAACAGACTGTGAACAACAGAACTGTAGAAAGCAGTGCTCTGTAAAGAGAGGTGTCGTTATCGTATGACATCTCTTTAGAAAAGAATTGAACCATCTCCCGCTACCCAAATATAGTGCAAGATGTATGAAGTGTTTTTGCGTTTTTTTGGAAACTGCCTTTTGTTTGCAACCACAATAGGGCTTTTTCTGATGCATCAGAACCAAATTGTGATTCAGTAACATGATACGGAATCACGGCCCTATATTTCTCTTTGAAGGTCCTACCCACCGAAAGCTTTGTCGGAGTAGTCACCTATCGGCTTCCTGGACCCAGAGCAATGTTCAATCAGGTTTTCAGTAATCGAATAGAGCCCTATCTGGCAAGATCTAATATCACTCTTTTGGGTGATTTTAACTTTCGTTTGGAGAAAATTCTGTGTACTGAAACACAGGTTTTCTTGGAAACTATGGACTCTTGTGGTCTACCTCAGCTGGTGAGGAGCCCCAGCAGGACACATTTTGGATGGGATCTTCTCTACTGATCCTAGGATAGAGGTGAATGATCCTATCCCACTCTCCTGGTCTGATCATTATGCCTACCCATTCCTTCTGCAAATTGCAGTATCTCACCTAGATCCTAATTTTAAGAACAGGGTGGAGATGAAGAGAAACTTTAGCCGCATAAATAAGGAGGACCTTCTTAATAAACTTAGCAATTATTGCTGCCTCCCTTACCTGTTAACTCAATCAACGGTGATTTTTCCAAATGGCTTTTGGTGGCCTTGGAATCTCTTGCCCCCCTTAAGGAGCACTGTGGGGCCAGAAAACGCCCTTCGGCCCCCTGGTTCTCTGAAAGGTTGAGAAAGCTTAGACAGGTATTCCGACACCGGGAAAGAAAATGGTGCCGGGATCTTTCCTCAGTGGAAAGGGATCTGCACAAACTTAGATTGAGGGAATATAAGATAGATATTAATGAGGAAAAGGTCTCTTATTATTCTTAAATTTTCACTGTGATTAATACCCTCCTAGCTCCCGCGGCCACTGCTAACACCGAGGTTTCCCAGGATTTGTGTGATAAAATGGCATTTTTTTAATGCCAAAATTAAGGACATATACTCCTCCTTGGAGAGGTCCAATACGGGAGGATCAAAGTTAGATCCTTCATCGGATCCTCTGGTAGCTCCTCTAAAGGATTGCCGCTTGTGCTCCTTTCCTCCCATACTTCCAGAGGACACTGAGCGAATGTTAAGTGTAATTAGGTCTGGTTCCCCCTGGAGCCCTGCCCCCTGAAGATCTTGAAACTGGGAATCGAGGCTATTGTCCCACCTTTGACTTCAATCCTTAATGCTGTCATTACCTCTGGCCAGTATCCCACCGCGTGGAAAACTGCAGTGGTTAAACCTCTTTTAAAGAAGCCTTCTCTGGACCCTGCGGAACTAAATAACTACTGGCCTATTTCCCTGTTACCTGTCCCAGCAAAAAACTTGGAGATGCATCTGAACCTCCATCTTAGTACTTATTTGGAGGATCATCAGTTTCTCAATAGCTCACAGCATGGGTTCAGAAGTGAGCATAGTACCGAGACGGCGTTAACCGTTCTTTTCAACAACATTCGACAACAGGTTGACGCTGGTCATACCACCTTACGGATCCTTCTGGACCAGACAGCAGCCTTGGATACCATCTCTCCCCATTGATTGGCTGGGAGCCTCCCCTGCATCTGATTAGGGAAGAGCTTTGGGATTAGGAAATAGCACAACTGGGTGGTCGGTGGTCCTGGGTTGGGAAGGTCAGGGATGTAGAGTCCAAGAGTTGAGTGTCTTGCCATGTATCCTGTCAAGCAGTCATGCCGGTGGGGGGGTGGGTGTAGGGGGGGTGGTCGGGGGGAGGGTTGTAGCATGGGGTAGTTGTTTGAATCTTGTTTGGTTGCTCCAATTACACGGGGGTACCTCCTGCATGGGGACTCCGCGTTCTGCGAGTATATGGTATGCCTATGGGTGGACGCCGGGTGGCGGGCTTCCAAGGATTATCCTGCAAGGTTGCTGGGGGGCAACGCTTTACACCATATATTGCGGACTCATAAATGGGACGTTTATGTGATGGGAGTTGTATATTGACATGCCCAGGCAAGGGATAGTTGTTGATTGTACTGCTTTTTGAGTGTTTAAATGCAAATAAAAATATTTACCAAAAAAAAAAAAAAATTGATTGGCTGGGAGGCTCCAGGAAATAGGGATTGAGTTCCTTGCCCTTAATCTGCTTACATCCTTCCTCATGGAACGGTCACAAAGAGTTAAGATGGGCCAATTCTTCTCTGCTCCTAAACAGTTGTTCTGTGGAGTCCCCCAGGGACCCTCATTGTGTCCTACCCTTTTTAATATTTATGTAGCCCCGCTTGCCAGGATTGTAAGATCTTTCGGCCTAGAAGTGTTATCCAAGCTGATGACACTCAAATCATGATTACCATCACTGAGAGTCGCGAAGCGTCAGCAGCAAACTTGAAAAACTGCATGCAAGCGGTGGCGTCATGGATGGTACATAGCTATCTAAGTCTTAATGGGGATAAGACTGAGATCTTAAATTTCAGAGAAAAACAGGAGATTTGGTCTGAGGTCTGGTGGCCAAAAACGCTTGGCTCTTGCCCTCGCCCTGGCCTCAGTGCCAAAAATCTAGGCACCATAGTGGACACCTCCCTCTCTCTGGGTCCTCAAATAAATAGAACAGTTTCTACCTGCTTTGGGATGATAACGACTCTCAAAAAGATCTTTCAATTTCTATCCCTCCCTGTGCGGAAACAGGCAGTGGTGACCCTTGTGCTGTCTAGATTGGATTACTGCAATGCCCTTAATGTAGGGATAAATAAGGGGCTTCAACATCGACTTCAACTTGTGCAGAATGCCGCTGCCAGGCTGGTGATGGGCCTCCCTAAATTCCACTCTGTATCGGCTACCATCAGTAGCCTGCACTGGCTTCCATTGGGTCGGAGAATTGTGTTTGATGCCCTGTGCCTGGTGCACAAGGCCTTTTACAATATACGGTCAGAAGGCATTAAAAAACTGTATCGGAGATATGTCCCCGGCAAGCAGCTAAGATCTGCCAGCAAGAATCTGGTGACACTCCCCAGGTTCAGGAAATCCAGATTGGGGGAGGGCTTTTTCACTGGCTGCAGCCAACTTGTGGAATTCCCTTCCTCCTTCAATTTTAGTTCTGGAAATTCACTCCTCGTTCCGTAAGGCCTTGAAGACCTGGCTTTTTACCAGCTTAAATCTGTAAGCCCCTTCCCCTATGGACATTTCTGATCCCTTTCCACAGTGCCTTAATGCCCCTGGGCTAAGTTTGTGCTTTATAAAGCCTGTATTCATTCATTCATTCAATCACAATTTGGATTTGCGACCACATACTAATTTGGTATTTGGAAGGGTCGTGTTTAGGGCATCCTTTCCAATTACAGAATCATAGTGGTATGTATCAATGTTTTGCGACCAAATTAATATTTTACCAACAATTCAAAACAGGTGGTAACCCATTCACAAATGGGAAGGGGTTTTCGTGGAAACCCTTCCACTTTGAAAATGTTAAAAATATTTTTTTTTTAAGAGCAGGCAGTGGCCAGCAGGCACCAGTCCATGTGGCCACTGCCTGCTCTTAATCAATTAAAATGTAAAGCATCTTTTTTGTAAACGCATTCCAAAGGAAAATGGGATGCATTTAAAGAAAAAAAAAAGATTGCTTAGTTTAAATGTTATCACAGACATGGTGGTCTGCTTACCCCAGCAGGTCACCATCCCTGAGATGGCTATCATTCTTAAGAAGGGAAACTGTGAGCTGCCTCATTAATAATCATGAGATAGTTCGATTTGCGAACTACTAAAATAAAAGTTTAAAACATTTGGGGCCACATGTACAACTGAAGCAATTTAAAACTTCGTAACCGGACTTTTTGTGGCTCGCAATTAGAAAGTCGTAAAATGCAATGTACGAATGTGTCTCAGACACATTTTGCGATTCCCAATGGGGTCGCAATTGACCTACCTCATCAATTTTCATGAGGTAAGTTGCAATTTGTGACCTATTGAGAATCGTTAAAAACACTGGGATGGTGGGATGCTGGGGACTGTGTTTGCTTTATAATAAAGCAACTATTTTTTTTTAATGCAACCTGTTATCCCGAAAGGAAAATGGAATGAGCTTCAAAAAGAAAAATGAAACGTTTCTGTTTCATTTTTTAAGAGTGGGCAGTGGTCCCGATGACTGCCTGCTCTTGAAAACTGTTTTCGCTGCCAATGACAAAGGAGAAGGAGTCCCCTGAGGACCCATTGCCGTTTGTAACTGGCTTACCACCTACTTGAAGTAGGCGGTAAACTGCGACATTCCAGTCTCAAAACAATTGTACATCCCCCTGCGACTAACTATTAGAAAGGTTGCCCTTGGCACGCCCCTTCCTAACTCGCAATCCTTATTTTGCGAGTTGGTAATAGATTACCGACTCGCAAAATAAGGTTAGTACATTCTAAAAGGCGTTTTAGCGGTCGCAAACAGCCCAATTCTCCATTTGCAACCAGTAAAAATGGTCGTACATGTGGCCCTAGCAATAGTCATGTCCTACACGCAACTTGGAAATCGCTATTCCCAATGTTAGTACATCTGGCCTATAATGGTGTTTAATTTTATTAAAACTATAGGGCAATAAAAAGCAGACTGTTTTGATCTATTAGTGTCAGCTGAGTCACCGTGCCAGCCTTGTGCGTCAGAGAAGAAACATATATTGTACAGCATCAATCTTATCTGATCCATTAACAGCCTGCCAGGGGTGGCTGCCTGTTTCTTTTCCTTCTTCCCACCTGCTCGGTGCACGCAACCTCTGATCTGCAGAGTGTTAGCAGTGAAAGGGCTCCTCTGATGGGCTCTATTGCCAGCTGCTTTCTGTCAGTGGCCGGGCTCTATATGATGGTGACGCCAACGCACAGCAACAGCAGCAATTCACGCTCCATTTAATCTGTCCCCATCATCAGGTGCCAGTCCCAGAGGAAGATAACATCCAAATCTGGCGCTTATTACTGATGCGATATCAAACTGCTCTCTGGGTCAATGGGCAAATCGAGGTATGTATTTTGCCAAATGCATATATAGGTGTGCAGGGTCAGGCTGGGGCCACTGGGTAGAAAAGTATATTTGTGGTAGGACTTTAGAGTTTAATTGGATAGTTCCACAAAGGAAAGTCACTGCACTGTTAACGACTCAACACAGCACTGTCATAATACAGTGCACCCAAAGCATCCGAAGCCACAGCCTGTCTTTCCCACACCAACCATGGCATGGCTGTCAGGGGCTCATTCAATCTGTCGCTCTAGTGCATGCTGGGGCACACACAACACCGCAAACAGCCTGCCGCTGTCTGTTGATCGTCGCATCCTGAGACATCCTGCCAGACCGAGGCATGCTAGCACACACACCTGAGCTTTACATTCTAGAACACCCCGCATCCTGAGACATCCTGCCAGACCGAGGCATGCTAGCACACACACCTGAGCTTTACATTCTAGAACACCCCGCATCCTGAGACATCCTGCCAGACCGAGGCATGCTAGTACACACACCTGAGCTTTACATTCTAGAACACCCCACATACTGAGACATCCTGCCAGACCGAGGCATGCTAGCACACACACCTGAGCTTTACATTCTAGAACACCCCGTCTCCTGAGACATCCTGCCAGACCGAGGCATGCTAGCACACACACCTGAGCTTTACATTCTAGAACACCCCGCATCCTTCAAGGGTGCTGGCCAGAGGGCCAGATGTACAAAAATAGGAACAGCGATTTGATTATCTACGAATCGCAATTAGGAAATCGCTGTTCCTAATGTATGAAACTTCTTATTTTAAAATAGCGATAGCTAGTAGGTAGCAAATGACCTACCTAATGAACATTAATGAGGTAGGTCGCAATTGGCGCCCCACTAGGCATCGCCGTCGTCACAGGGATGGTAGCCTGGTTGTTTTAGCAGACTACCATATGTATGATTGCTTTTTAATAGGGCAATTTCTTTTTTTTAATGCAACCCGTTACTGAATCACAATTTACCTTTTTTTATATTAAAATACGTTTTTCTGAGAGTGCAAATCGCCCGATTCTGCGAATCAGGCTGTTTGCGACCTCAAAAAACCTTTGTATATATCTGGCCCAAAGACCACTGATCTCTCAGGACCCAAATGTCCTGATTCTCTAATAATGCTAATATGTAGGTAAAAAATCCTAAATTTAACCAACGCGAATTTATGATACACCTCACAGGATATAGCCAAACAATCCAATATAATGTTTATATATACTAAAACCAATCACTGGATTAAAGAGGGAAACTGAGTTGCTGTTTGCCAAGAATCCTGGCCTAGGCTGACCAAGATAAAGCTAGTAAGAAAGTTAATCTGCACAAAATCCAATTCTATTTTTGGAGTTCATCAAATCTTAGATGTTCTTGATTCCGTTCATACTTAGCTACTGCCTGCTTTTTACTTCGAGTTTTTATCTGTTTTATTCATACGATAATGAAAGAACTCTTTTGCCAACATGTATTTTCAGGGCTACAGTGGTATATTTATAAATTATACATCACGAGTGTGATATACGACAATTTAATTGGCATCAGTCATCTCATCATTTAGAGCTAACAGTATACGAGATAAATGTCACCCAATGCATGATCAGTGAATTATTTTCATGGCAGTATTACCTTGAGGGGCCTATTTACAAGCCCCTTGCGCCACTTTTGCGTCATTTTTAGTATGGGAAAAGTGACGTACGGGTGGCGCAAGGGGCTTGTAAATAAGCCCCATAATGTCCTAGTGCGACTCTTCCTTCTAGATTGACGCCAGATTTCTAGCTCTCTCTGTATCTCATCTTTCTCTCATTATTCCATACCTTCTGCGACGTTTCTGTTTTCGTTTTTCTTTTGCTTTTTTCTTCTCTTTACTTTCTTGTTCCTTTGTTTTCCTTTCTCCTTTCCTTCCTTTCTCTCTCTCTTCTTTTAGTATTTTCTTTCAGTGGGTCATTGCTTTCTTTAAGAGAGCTTATCTTCTTACAGCAATGACTTAATGCATTAATGTCTGTGCCATATCTGCCTGACAGGTATAACCGATGGGAGGGCTGCAGCAATCTGTTTACTGGGAGAGAGTTGTGAAGTGTCTTGCAAAATGTATTATTGGCAACAGTCTTAGTAAAGGGTGCAATGTATAGTTTATAAAATAACTTTCTGTTTTGTTTGTTTATGGACATTAACCAATGGCCTACAGGGCACTAAGCCAGTGAGGGGAATTAGTCAGTGATTTAGCGTTCAAAATGGCAGCAGGTCCCATGTATTGCATGACAAAGAAACAAGCAACCTTTAATGAGATATACAACTCTTAAAGGTGATTCATAAAATGTGCAAATGACTAAAACTGATTCAGGTAGGTAAACTTGTAAACAATTGGCTCTACAGCTCTTGTACCACTAATGCTGTATGCTCACTGAGTAGGATTAGGGTACGTCAAAGGCAGTGTTTAAGTTACTTGGCCTGTGTGTACCCTTCTCAGATCCCTATATTAGGCAGTAGCTCAGGGTGATGGTCAATAATAAAGGATACCTTTCACTATGGGAAACGTTGGAGACCCCTGAACTAGACATTATAATGTGTGCTGCTGTCCACTGCACATGTCCTTACGATGAAACTTGGGGCCTAAAGTAGTAGCTGTCTTAAATCCACAACCACCTTACATTCAAGGTCCTAAAGAGCCTGACACTCTCAAGTATGCTACAAAATGATAGAGTAGGATTTGATGGCCTTAACCTGCCTACAACTGTACAGATATTGTGGTTCTACAAGGTTTCAAGCTTGACCCTTCCTGTACACCCATAACAATGCTGACACTTCAATCACAGGCAGATGGTTAAGTGGTGGGGTGTAAAATTCTGACTTTTATTTTGCATTTGACCACGAAAAATTGATGAAAAGAAAAGATGATGTTGTATGTGGAGTCTGTGTTCAGCCTTTGAGAACAGTGTTTCTTGAAGTAAAACATCATTAACTATTCATCACACTAAAAAGTTTTGTTTGCATGATGAGACTAAAAGTATTAATTTTACACCCACCACTTCACCAACCAACATTGACTTCAACCATCATCACTCTGTCCCTCTCAAAACACCACTCTACAGATATTCACTTACAGACATCCATTTCCTCCTACTCAGGCTACCACACATATTTAGAGATTACCGGTACTATGTTTATATATATATTTGCTGAAAAAAACAAAGGTTAAAATAACGTTATAGTTAGGTGAATAAGTCAGGGATAACATTAACTCTTTGAACTAAAAAAACACAGAAATTCACCAGTTATGATTAGCAGAGCTAACTATAACTTGCACCCCTAGCATGCACTGTTTATGACCTCACATATTAAATCACTCATGACATGTTCTATGGCATCATTTATACTATCACTGATGACATATCAGAAGACATAAATGATGATATCACTGATGCCATCATCCAAGGAGTGTTTTAGTTTGTTTTAAAGTTTACATAGTGGCAAGTAACTACTATATTACTTTTCTACCTAATTTTGTACAGCTTGTGTTCAGCTAATGGGTGTACGTGTTTACAAAACACATGTACCTACTAATGCATCATAGGTGTGTAGAGGTATTGAACACGGTATGAAGCTTTGTATTGAAGAGTAACTCTGAGTGCAGTGACAGTTGACGACTTGTGTTCAGAATGTTTCACAAAAGTGTTTTGGTCCTGCAGAAAAAGTTTGCAACAGGGCAAAGTTTCTAAGTGAAACATATTAAGTATTGTAAGCAGCCTTTGAGTTATTAGACAGAATTGTCTCAGCATGGCAGTTTCTACATAACATAGAAGACTGTGTGCACCAGGTACTAATCTAAGTACATGTGATTGTTTTGTGGGTTATCTGTAAATTGTTCACCACAGTATGAAGGCGTTAGGTGGTATGATCTTTAGACCTTGGTTGAAATTAAGTGAATAGTCTCTCTTTTGACAAATTGTGCATAGAGTATGCACTGTTCTTAGTGGATACTTTTTAATATGCTGTAGTGTAATTCTCATGAGAGTATCAATGTCTGCAAACAGTGTGGTACATAGTAAATTCTCTCTATAGAGTAAATAGCGTTAACACTACCCACATCTCTACTCATATACACTTCATTTCTCATTGTAGGTGCAGTGACTGTCATGGGTTTGACACAGGTAAAGCATGTCTGTAGTAGGGCATTAGTTATGTGACAGGATTTAAGTATCTGGAGAAACTTGGTTTTCCCGTAACAGTTGTGTACAGATTAAACACTGTGTGCAGTACAGGTTACCCTTTTATCTGTGGTTCATAGTCAACATGAACTCGGCTATCCATGAAGTATATGGTATAGCGCCAATATTGCACATAACACAAGCTTGCTTCACCTATGGGGGTTGCATGTATGATAGTGGTAATGATGCTTCATATTATTATGAGCTATTTTGCACTTACTTTCAAAGCTCTAATGCCATACCAGTTTATAGAGCAATGTGTACAAAAGAAACTTGGAGGATGTCATCAGTGATGTCATCAATGATGTCATTTGAGATATCATCAGTGATGTCATAAATAATGTCATAGTCATGAGTGGTGTCATAAGCAGTGGGTGCTGGGGACGCAAGTTAGAATTAGCTCTGCTAACCATAACTGGTGGGTTTCTGTGTTTTTTAGTTAAAAAATTAACGTTGTTACTGACATATTCCTCTGTCTATAACGTTACTTTAACCTTTGGTTTTTTCTGAAACTTTCTACGTTTTTTTCTTTAAACAAAAATGATAATTTTATCACACCTAACTATTACTGACAAAGGCGGTGCACAGCGGGTTGTCCACATGGCCTTGCCTGCAGCTAGGCCCTGCGGCAAACCTCCCATAGGTAGCCAACCCCACACTATGCACAGCCTTTAACCTTGCACAGCAGAGGATTAGCAACAGGGCCGGGCCTGTTGCCAGGCCCTGTGGCAAACCCACACGGAGCTAGACAACCCCCCACAGGCAGACAACCTCACGCTGTGTATGGTATTTCATCATGCATGGTGTGCGGTGAGCCCCAGTGCCTATGTTGGAACTCCCCACCAGCAGCCACCTGAAGGCAGTTAAATGCTCATGGCCTTTGCTCATGTGCAGTGTGGGGTTAGCCACATGGCCTGTGTTGTAGCCACACCCTGCTTCAAACTCCCTGCAGGCAACCAATCCCACATTGCACATAGCCTTTGGCCGTGTGCAGCAGAGGTTGGTCATAGGGCTTGGCCTGCTGCCAGGGGCTGTGGCCAACCCCCCAGCAGGCTGTCAACTGTTCACAGCCTTTGGCGTGAGTAGCATAGGTGAGGCCTTCAGACCCCAGGTACCCCATCCCCTGGGCGCAAAACATATATATTAAGGGGAAAGTGTGCACCCTGACACTTAATTCCCCTCATGGACCCCAACTCCAATGGCCAAATACAATAAAAAAAATAGGAGGGTTGGTGGCAGACCCCCTCCACAACCCTTCTTGGGTCCCAGGGAGACCTAATCCCCGGGTCTAAAATCTAAGGTGAGGGGGCATGCTACTTCCCTTCCTTGAACCTTATTAAGCCCAGGGATCTCATTCTCCCTTTGCCAAACCAATGGGGAAGGGGGCCATGTGGGAGCTGTCCCAAGCCTCCATAGACCCCAGGGACCATTTTTTCTTTAAATGGGAAGGGGCCTGCATGGCCTCCTTCCTCATGCCTTATCAGGCTGCCTGGACCCCATTCCCCGGGTCAAAAGCCAATTAAAACAGGGATGGGATGTGAGGCCCCCGAGTCTTTTTGGGGCATGGGGACCCCATCCCACTGGGGCCAAATGTAATGAAAAAGAGTAGGGGCTTTGTGGCCTACCTCCATGAACATTTATGGGACCTAGAGACCCATCCCATGGGGTGTGCCTTATTTAAAAGGGGGGTGCATGACTCCTCTCCCCAGGCCTTATTAGGCCCTTATGGACCTCATCCACCAGAGATAAATATAATAAAGGGAAGGGGGACCTTGCGTCTTGTCCTCCCTAAGCCTTCTCAGGCCCCAGGGACCCGCCCCTAGGGTGTACACTTGACCCCCTTCCCCAAGCTTCATCAGGCCCTGGGGACCCCATCTCCCAGGGCCGTATTCATTTTAAGGTGGAAGGGGCCCATGCGGCCCCAATTCCCAAGCCTATTAAGATCCCCTGGAAGTTCATTTAAAGGTGGGTGTAATGGTGCTCACCCAGGGCACCCACCATGTGCACATATGGGCCATGGGGGAGCCCCAGTAACCCCGCAGCCCTAGCCGGCTCCCTGAATGGTTCAGGAGCCAGCATTGCTTCCACCCACATAGAGCAACTATTAATGATGCTCCCTCTGGGTGGGAGCAATCTGTTGTTTTGTTTCTGTACCTGTATGAGACCCGTATCAGTGCAAGCAGGGAAATCGAACACAGGTCTGCTCCCAGCCGGCTGTAACAATTTTAAAGCTCACGCCCCCTGGCAGCAGATTTTGTGTTTGCTTCCGTTCGGTTAGTGATTCAAAAATGCTCCTGCCAGTTAGGAGCAAACATGTTTCCTTGCCTGCGCCAGTGCGGACAGGGAAATCACTCTGTCCTGGGGGTAGGCTCCTTGGGTTTCCATACTCGCACCGAGCAGGCAAGGAAACATGTTTGCTCCCATCTGGCAGGAGCATTTTTGAATCTCCCACCAAACAGAAGCAAACACACAGGGTGGGCTCCCTGGGACACAGCAAGTAAGTACATAAAAAATAAAGGGTGAGTGAGGGGGGCCGCATGCCCCTTCCCTGTTTTTAAAGTCATGGGCCTGCTTGATGGAGTTCCCCTCGCCTTAAGATGAATTTTAGGCCCTGGGGGATAGGGCACTTGGGACTGAATATGGCTTGTGTAGGGGGGCTGCACGCCTCCTCCTCATATTATTTAAATTGGGCCCTGGGGAATGGTATCCCCAAGGATAAAAAAAACTGGGGAGGTTGGCAACCCCTCCTCCCCTAATTCAATACATCGTGCTCCAGTGGAAGAGGTACCTCGGGTCAAATATGGGAAAGGGAGCCCCTAAGGTATCCCTACCCTGCCCATATACATACATATATATATATATATATATATATATATATATATATATATATATATATATATATATATATATATATATATATATATATATATATATATATATATATTACCTACTGGCGGTCGCCAGTAGGTAGTTATAGTTAGGACCCTGTTTCCATAGGAAAACCGCAACATTCTATTTGGAATAACTTTGGCGCCGGTCGACGAATCCTCGCGAAATTTTCAAAATAGGTGGGGCGCTACGCTCCGCTCCTACCCTGAAAGTCTCGGGGGGATTCGTCAAGCGAGGGCTGAGAAAAAAGGGGGGTCCCAAAACGCGTTTTTCCCATGCATTTTTCCATAGGACCTTTAGACACAGCTACAGCCCGAACGGCTGAACAGAGTTACTTGAAATTTGGCAGAGAGGTAGTCCTCAGGTCAAGGAAGTGCCTTTTGTAGGTCTGGTGTAAATCTGTTCAGTAGTTCCTGAGAAAATAGCATTTAAATCAATATATATATCTGTGGCAGCTTACGGTGCGCTTACAGTGCGCTTACGGTAAGCTTACCGTACGCGTACGGTGCCGTGCGCGAGCGCGAATCGAATTGGCTGTTAGATCTTAGTAAACATTCGAATCGGTCGAAACCAGGAAGTGGCGGCCGCCATTTTCTCTCTCGCACTCTGAGAGGGGGTTAATAAACAAAGGCCAAAAACATGTAAAGGGGCTGTTTAGACAGCTCCTAAGCAACTAGCCATGTTGAGGGAGTCCCCAAAGATCCCCCAAGGCCAAAAACGGAATTTTAATTTTTTCGATAATTTCGCCGATTACGCTTACCGTACGCGTACGGTAAAAATTAAAAAAAAGAAAAAATATCCATACTCTCCCCACCCCATGTGCAATGGCGCACGGAACGAACTGCGTTAAGTGGGCGCGCACGCCACGAATGGCGTAAAGTAACTTAGCATTTAAAAAACCGTACAAATTCACTGAAAAAACCATAGGTTTCACACACGTTATAGTTAGGAATTAGCATTTAAAAAACCTTGCAAATTCAGTGAAAAAACCATAGGTTTCACACATGTTATAGTTAGCTGGACATTTTACTGATAAAAAACCAATGAAATTCCCCCGTTATAGTTAGTGCAGGCAACTATAACTCACGCGACCGCAATCCTCTGCTGATGCTAATACTGTATTTAGACACTTATTTGCCCATGTCTTCTTCCATTAAATTTTAGCTATACATATATTACAAATATTTTTTTTTCATAAAGACACATATGTCATTAGCAGAGGATTGCGGTCGCGTGAGTTATAGTTGCCTGCACTAACTATAACGGGGGAATTTCATTGGTGTTTTATCAGTAAAATGTCCAGCTAACTATAACATGTGTGAAACCTATGGTTTTTTTCACTGAATATATATATATATATATATATATATATATATATATATATATATATATATATATATATTCCAACGATTGGAATATGTGGTGGCCAGCCAGGGTCACGAAGACAACCCCACTGCTCTTGCAGGTCCGTGTGTCTCAGGCTGAGGCACCTTATGCGGAACAACGTGCCTGTTCGAGGAGCATCACTAAAGCAACGGAAACAGAAGGGGATCGCCAGCAACCCACTGGGTGAAAACTACAGAGGGACTATGGGAAAACAGCACCAATTTTGGATTTTAGAAACTGCCCTGGACTACACAAACCAGGGTGCTTTGCAAGAACACGCCCACTAAGGCGGGACCAAACAAACTATATCACCTGTGAAAATCATGCTTGCTTTCATTCTCCCCACCAAACGCCGTGCCATGATGAAGGGAAAACTCTCGAAACGCATAGGCAGAAGGCGCCTTACCATGCTGTGGGATTCTCCCTGACTCCGCTGCTGTCTCCCGAATAAACCAAGGAAAAATCGAGCGTTGTGTGGGTGTCTTCATTTGCATGGCAATTACGATTGGAATATGTGGTGGCCAGCCAGGGTCACGAAGACAACCCCACTGCTCTTGCAGGTCCGTGTGTCTCAGGCTGGGGCACCTTATGCGGAACAACGTGCCTGTTCGAGGAGCATCACTAAAGCAACGGAAACAGAAGGGGATCGCCAGCAACCCACTGGGTGAAAACTACAGAGGGACTATGGGAAAACAGCACCAATTTTGGATTTTAGAAACTGCCCTGGACTACACGAACCAGGGTGCTTTGCAAGAACACGCCCACTAAGGCGGGACCAAACAAACTATATCACCTGTGAAAATCATGCTTGCTTTCATTCTCCCCACCAAACGCCGTGCCATGATGAAGGGAAAACTCTCGAAACGCGTAGGCAGAAGGCGCCTTACCATGCTGTGGGATTCTCCCTGACTCCGCTGCTGTCTCCCGAATAAACCAAGGAAAAATCGAGCGTTGTGTGGGTGTCTTCATTTGCATGGCAATTACGATTGGAATATGTGGTGGCCAGCCAGGGTCACGAAGACAACCCCACTGCTCTTGCAGGTCCGTGTGTCTCAGGCTGGGGCACCTTATGCGGAACAACGTGCCTGTTCGAGGAGCATCACTAAAGCAACGGAAACAGAAGGGGATCGCCAGCAACCCACTGGGTGAAAACTACAGAGGGACTATGGGAAAACAGCACCAATTTTGGATTTTAGAAACTGCCCTGGACTACACGAACCAGGGTGCTTTGCAAGAACACGCCCACTAAGGCGGGACCAAACAAACTATATCACCTGTGAAAATCATGCTTGCTTTCATTCTCCCCACCAAACGCCGTGCCATGATGAAGGGAAAACTCTCGAAACGCGTAGGCAGAAGGTGCCTTACCATGCTGTGGGATTCTCCCTGACTCCGCTGCTGTCTCCCGAATAAACCAAGGAAAAATCGAGCGTTGTGTGGGTGTCTTCATTTGCATGGCAATTACGATTGGAATATGTGGTGGCCAGCCAGGGTCACGAAGACAACCCCACTGCTCTTGCAGGTCCGTGTGTCTCAGGCTGGGGCACCTTATGCGGAACAACGTGCCTGTTCGAGGAGCATCACTAAAGCAACGGAAACAGAAGGGGATCGCCAGCAACCCACTGGGTGAAAACTACAGAGGGACTATGGGAAAACAGCACCAATTTTGGATTTTAGAAACTGCCCTGGACTACACGAACCAGGGTGCTTTGCAAGAACACGCCCACTAAGGCGGGACCAAACAAACTATATCACCTGTGAAAATCATGCTTGCTTTCATTCTCCCCACCAAACGCCGTGCCATGATGAAGGGAAAACTCTCGAAACGCGTAGGCAGAAGGCGCCTTACCATGCTGTGGGATTCTCCCTGACTCCGCTGCTGTCTCCCGAATAAACCAAGGAAAAATCGAGCGTTGTGTGGGTGTCTTCATTTGCATGGCAATTACGATTGGAATATGTGGTGGCCAGCCAGGGTCACGAAGACAACCCCACTGCTCTTGCAGGTCCGTGTGTCTCAGGCTGGGGCACCTTATGCGGAACAACGTGCCTGTTCGAGGAGCATCACTAAAGCAACGGAAACAGAAGGGGATCGCCAGCAACCCACTGGGTGAAAACTACAGAGGGACTATGGGAAAACAGCACCAATTTTGGATTTTAGAAACTGCCCTGGACTACACGAACCAGGGTGCTTTGCAAGAACACGCCCACTAAGGCGGGACCAAACAAACTATATCACCTGTGAAAATCATGCTTGCTTTCATTCTCCCCACCAAACGCCGTGCCATGATGAAGGGAAAACTCTCGAAACGCGTAGGCAGAAGGCGCCTTACCATGCTGTGGGATTCTCCCTGACTCCGCTGCTGTCTCCCGAATAAACCAAGGAAAAATCGAGCGTTGTGTGGGTGTCTTCATTTGCATGGCAATTACGATTGGAATATATATATATATATATATATATATATATATATATATATATATATTACCTACTGGCGGTCGCTATAGTTAGGACCGTGTTTCCATAGGAAATCTCCAAATTCTATTTTGAATAACTTTGGCGCCGGTTGACGAATCCTCGCGAAATTTTCAAAACTAATGGGGCGCTCCGCTCAGCTCCTACCCTGAAAGTTTCGGGGGGATTCGTCAAGCGGGGGCCGAGAAAAAGGGGGGTCCCAAAACGGGTTTTCCCCATGCATTTTTCCATAGGGACTTTAGTCGCAGCTACAGCCCGAACGGCTGAACAGAATTATGTGAAATTTGGCAGAGAGGTAGCCATAAGGTCCATGAAGTGCCTTTCGCAGGTTTGGTGTAAATTTGTTCAATATTTCCTGAGAAATTAGCATTTAAATCAATATATATATATCTGTACGCGCGTACCGTGCGCGCACTGAGCAAGTCCTGTGCGCGCACCTTGCTGAGCGCGAGCGCACTTCTGATTGGTTGGTAGATGTCAGTAAACATTCGAATCGGTGGAAATCAGGAAGCGGCGGCCGCCATTTTGTCTCTCGCATAAAGAGGGGGTGATAAACAAAGGGGGAGAACTTGAAAAGGGGGCAGAGTGGGGGAGATATTGACCCACTAGGCATTGTAAGGGGGTCACAGTAGGACCTTGTAGGGCAAAAAAAAAGATTTATATTTTGAAAAAAAAATATCGCCGAGTGCGCGCCCCAGCGCGCACCCGAAAAAAAACTATTTAAAAAAAATAATAAAAAATCGCATTTAAGTGTTTAGATATAAGGTGGCTCTAAAAAGAGCCCTTGTGTTTATATATATATATATGTATATATATATTATCTACTGGCGGTCGCCAGTAGATAGTTATAGTTAGGACCGTGTTTCCATAGGAAATCCGCAACATTCTATTTGGATTAACTTTGGCGCCGGTTGACGAATCCTCGCGAAATTTTCAAAATAGGTGGGGCGCTCCGCTCCGCTCCTACCCTGAAAGTCTCGGGGGGATTCATCAAGCGGGGGCCGAGAAAAAAGGGGGGTCCCAAAATGCGTTTTCCCCATGAATATTTCCATAGGGACCTTTAGTCCAAGGTACAGCCCGAACGGCTGAACAGAATTACTTGAAATTTGGCAGAGAGGTAGTCCTCATGTCATGGAAGTGCCTTTTGCAGGTCTGGTGTCAATCTGTTCAGTAGTTCCTGAGAAAATCAAAAGTAAACTCATATATATATGTGGGCGGAGCCTAACCACACATCTCATCCTGAGATCTGATTGGCTGTCAGCACTTCATCCAAGAAGTGTTGGCAGCCATCTTGGGACCAATATACATGATAGCACCTCATTAAAAAGCATTGCAGTTAATAGAAGGTTTAAAGACTTTAGTTACATTATAAATCATTTGTTGATGGTACCATACTCATTTTAGGAATTGTGGTATGTTCTAAGGTGATTTCACCATGTGAAAAAGCCTTCTGCTGGGACATCATGATTGAGAGAAAAATATTTTCTCATGCTTTTACCACAGAGGTTTGGAAGGTGATCTATAAGCTAAACTGAGAGCTTATTTTCTGTAAATTCACATTATCTTTCTCAGTCATGTGAGAATGAAGTCTGACATTCTCAGTAAAACATGTACATCCAACAAGGGCAGAGACTGTCAGTTGATTCCTTTGTGTTCTACTGCAGCTTCCCAGAGTGTTCCAAAGAACTACTAGAGCGCTAACAGTCCTACTTATGATAAACGTATGGCACACCTGAAGCCATCTTGCTTGGATTAAAGTGGTAACTCTTAAAAAATTTAATTTAAAAAGGAACAAAATGAGGGGGTTCATTTTTCCATAAAAAGTATGATTAGTGCTGCAGAAAGAAAAATTAGGGCACATTTTGAGTGACTTCTCAAATCCTCTTCTATTTCATTAAAAAATTCTGACATGCAGACTGAAACATGCACTTTCAATACCAGCAGCAGTTTTCCCTGGTGAGCAGTAGCTTTACTACAGTGATCTAATGAGCAAAAAGAGTGCTAACATTCTGAATTTATGGCAAATGTGTGACACATCTGAATGCCTTCTTGATGGAATCAAAGTAAAAAACTGAAAGTATTTCCTACTGAGGAGACTGCAGTAAATGAGGAAATTAGGAAACTTCATAACAAATAAGTCTCCCAAGATGGCCACCACAGACAAAAGAGCCCAAATGTAGCCCAAATATCACCCAGATGTAGCCCAAGTATAGCCCAATGACAGAATGTCCCAGAATGTTCTTAAAAACAACTAGAGCGCTTACTGTCTTCATTATGACAAGAGTATGGCACACCTGAAGCCATCTTGATTGGAATAAACTGGTAAAACTTAAAACATTTAATTTAAAAAGGAACACAATGAGGGGGTTTATTTTGCCATAGAAATTATGATTAATGCTGAAGAAAGAAAATGAGGGCACATTTTGAGTGACTTCTCAAATCCTCTTCTATTTCATTAAAAGATTCTGACATGCAGACTGAAACATGCAATTTTAATACCAGGAGCAGACTTCCATGGTGAACAGTAGTTTTACTACAGTGATCTAATGAGCAACTAGAGTGCTAACATTCAGAATGTATGGCAAATGTGTGACATATCTGAATACCTTCATGATGGAATCAAAGTAAAAAACTGAAAGCATTTCCTACTGAGGAGACTGCAGTACATGAGGAAATTAGGAAACTTCATAACAAATAAATCTCCCAAGATGGCCACCGGAGACAAAAGAGCCCAAATGTAGCCCAAAATCACCCATATGTAGCCCAAATATAGCCCAATGACAGAAGTGTGCAAAACACTTAGGGGCAGATTTATGAGCCCCTTGCGCCACTTTTGCGTCACTTTTCCCATGTTAAAAGTGATGCAAAAGTGGCGCAAGGGGCTCATAAATCTGCCCCTTATTATTTTGTGTTTTTGCAGTGTTATATAGTGCAGACTTGTCAGGTATTGGAGTGCTTTACATGAGCATTGGTTACATCACACAAGAACAAATTCATTTTGGTTGTAGACATGGGGAGACTAAGTGATTTGACCAGAATCACAGAATGTCGAGCTGAAGCAGAAACTTCAACCTGGTTCCCCAGTTGCAAAGTCTGCAGTTCTGGAAGTAACACCACATCCTCTCCCCTAAGTGCAACATTTAATCAAGTGGTCAACTGGATTAAAAAACATAAAGATAACAAATAATTTAAAAGTGCTTTGTCGCTATTTGAAAACTCAGAAAATATGTCCTTATTTTAGTCTTTTAGAGCACTAACCATAATTTTGATGCCAATAAGACCCTCTCATATATGTAATTTCTAAAGGAAATGCTCTAGGTATTACAGTTTTGATTACATCAAGATGATGTCAGGCGTTCCACACTTTTGTAATAAATATAGAATATTAGAAATCTAGTGGTTCATTAGGATACTGTTGAGAGGCAGAGGCCAGGGGCACGGACTCTGAAAATTGAAGGCAGGTAGGAGGGTGCAAAGGCAACAATTTAACCACACTGAGCAGGCAGGAAGGGCCGTGGAAGCACAACAGACTATGGAGGGCAGCGGAAAGGGGGGCAGGGGCAACAAACCAACAATACAGGACTTGCAAGAGAGGCTGTGGCAATGTAATAGACCATTGTGGGCAGAAGGAAGAGGCAATGGTAGTACAACCATACATGCCAACAGACCCGATTCAGCCAGGAAACGTCCAATGTTTTTAAGCTCAAATGGGCGTTATTTGATCTGTCTCCTGTCTACAATATACTCTTTTTCAATGTAACTCAAAGGGGAAAATCAATACCCCAGTTGTTTTTCAAAATCTCCCTCTTACCAAGTTCAAAATGTTCGCAAGTATGGTACATTGGATCATGGAAGGAAATGGGATAGGGACATGGACTTGGATAACAGAGGACAGGAGGGACATGGAGAGGTGCACCAAACTGACCCTGCAGGGCAGGCATCAGGGTTTGCAGCAGCACAATACACCACACAGGGCATGCAGGACGGGAGTGCAGCACAACAATCCATAGAAATCAAGACGGAGGGGACAGGACCATGCACATGGACAACAGAGAAAAGAGGGGCAAGAGGCAATGGTAGCTAGCTGACCATAATGGACAGAGAGGAGAGAAAGCTGCAGCATAACAGACCATAAAGGGCAGGAGGGACGGATCAGGGGCATTACAATGGAACAGACAAGCCAGGAGGGAGGGAGTAGGGGTCTGCACATGTAAACAGAGGGCTGGGGGCAAGGCGGCAGGGCAGGAGCAGCAAGATAGCCATGGAGGTCAGGCAGGATGGGCACTAGAAGCAAGACACACCATGAAGAGCAACAGTGAGACTGTGATGGCATACACACAGACCATGGAGGGAAGGTGGGAGGGGGTCAGGGGCAGCTAATTGACCACACAGGGAAGGTGGGAGGGGCCATGGCAGCACAGAAGACCATGCATGGCAAGTGAGAGGGTTAGTGGCAGCACAATGGCTATGATGGGCAAGAAGGAGGGTGCAGGGGCATGCACAAAGGACGATGGAGGATAGAAGGGAGGGTCAGGACCTGTGCACAGACAAGAAAGTTCAGGGGAAGGGGCCTCACAACAGACCACACGGGGCAGGCAGGAGGAGCAGTTGCAGCACAACAGACCAGGGAGGGCAGAAGGGTGTGGCAGTACAATGGACCATGTAGGACAGGAGGAAGAGGATAGGGGCATGGCATGTGGACAGGCAGGGTGGAGGTGGCAGGGACAGGTTACAGTCATCTGACAATGCTAGGCAGGTGGGAGGGGAGTGGCAGCTCAACAGAACACTCAGAGTAGATAGGAGTGGCAGGTCCATGGGACATGGTGGGCAAAAAGGATGGAGCAGTGGCATGCACAAAGACATCGGAGGGCAGGGGGAAGGAGAATAGGGGCAGCAAGCTAAGCACAGAGTTTAAGCAGGAGGTCAATGATGGGGCATAGAATTGGGCAATAGAGGGCAGGAGGAGTGGACTGGTACATCATACTAAATTGAGGGCAGTGGCAGCACATCAGACCATGCATGGCAGGAGGGAGGAGGCTAGTCCATGGATTCACACAACAGAGGATAGGGAGGAGGGGGATGGGGCAGCAAGCTAACTGTTCAGAGAAGGCGGGTATTAGGAACTTTATTGTTTTTAAAACATTGTGTCTGTGCGAACTACTTAAAATATGAACAAGTATGCAGCATAATCTCACTTTTATTCAGGAAGAAGAGGACGTTTGTGACTGTGACTCCGGGCTCACTTGGCAGAAACACCCCCTGACCCTCCACCCCCTATTGCAAAATGTAATGCCCGTGAAAAGGGTAGGTGAACACAGTGTTATATAGAACATAGTCCTGAGAGCACGATTGAAAATTAAAACTAGATATAGTGTATGGTATAAACTATGCACCAAAAAGTGTGATATAAGATGAACCGGGCGTGAAATATAATATGCAATACATTGTGCGCAATGACAGATTCATTGGAGAGCGCGAGATAGCACAGGCACTAGCGCGTGCTATGCGATATGCGCCTTGGAGTGTAATATGCACAGGGCAGTGTTGTGTAGCCTAACTAGTCTCTAAAGTTGTAATATAAAATATGTGCTGGGGAGTGTAACGTTGCATATGCACTGTGACAAAGATTATGGGCCCGATTCACAGAATTAACTTAAGACTAAATCCTAAACTTACTACTTTGTGGTATTCACAGAATGCACTTACTACTGTTGGTATTCACAGACTGCACTTACTACTTTTGGTATTCACAGAATGGATTTACGACTACTAACTTTACGTCCGCACTCGGGCTGGAAAATCCGGCCCAGAGGCGGAGCTTCCGGCCCAGAGGCGGAGCTTCCGGCCCGGAGGCGGGGCTTCTGGGCCGGAGGCGGAGCTTCCGGCCCAGAGGTGGGGATTCCTGCCAGTGGCGGAGATTTAGCCATGGCCGAAATCTCCACCTCCGGGCCGGAAGCTCCGCCTCCCGGCCGGAATCTCCACCTCCGGCCTGGAAGCCCCGCCTCCAGGCCGGAAGCTCCGCCTCCGAGCCAGAATTTCCGGCCCGAGTGCGGACGTAAGGTTAGTAGTCGTAAATCCATTCTGTGAATACCAAAAGTAGTAAGTGCAGTCTGTGAATACCAAAAGTAGTAAGTGCATTCTGTGAATACCACAAAGTAGTAAGTTTAGAATTTAGTCTTAAGTTAATTCTGTGAATCGGGCCCATGGATCCCAGATTGTAATATGTATGGCATAGCACTGTGCGTTATAACATAGGCATCGAGGAAGGCACGTTAGATGGGGCAATATAACCCGTGCAAAGACAAGTGTGGCATGACATATTCACGGGGTGGTGTTACAGTGCACATGGGCTAGAGAGTGTCATAGCATATGCACTAGCTAGTGGAATACAACACAGAGGTGTGTGGCACTCGGCAGGCAATGGTGGGTGTAACACAGCATTGGGCTCTGTCAGGAGCGCGCTGTGGCTCTCAAGTGATGTTCCTCCCCTTTCCAGAGAGTAAAATAAAAAGTATTACACATCCGGCAGTGGATGTGTGTTTTATTAACCGTGAGGGGGGTTTCTTGCATAGTTTTGGTCGATTTTTGTCGAATCCCCTTTGAATGGCTTGGTGTGCATGTGTATTAAATGTGCCTGTCAATAGCTACCCATGTTTGTATAAATAAACGACAAGGGTGTCTACCGGGATTAGGCACGGTAGGGCATCAGACATGTCAGAGCTTCACTAGTGGTGTAAATACATTCCACGTGGATTAATTGCATGCATAGTCGCCTTTTAATGAATATCACGCAAATCGTCATGGTGATAGGTACGTACGGTTTGTCCAGCATGTCCTAGGTGTGTCTATAAATATATATTTTTTAAAAATAATAAAAAACAGTGGCCGGCCCTGGGGATTGGGGTCAAAAAATATAATTATGAGACAGGCCCTGGGGGATGGGGTCATCAGGGCCAATAAATTAGAATAAGAAGGGGAACCACACAGCCCCCCTTCTTAAAAAATTAAAATAAATAAAAGACTGGCATCGTGGCGGAGGCCATGCCCCCTCCGTGCAGCACTCTGCAAACGCGCCCCCAACAGGCATCTCCAGTATGCGCCAGGGAGCTGCGCTGCAGACAGGTGTTCTGAGGCCAAGCCCCTTTTTACACCTCTCTGCAACGCAGCTCTGTGGCGCTTACTGGAGGTACCTAGTGGTCTAGTTTGACCCTAGGGACCCTTAGGATTCAAGGGGACTTAATCTCTCAACTTAGAACAGCCACAGGGCGCGTTTACACGGTGGTGAAGGGAGGGGACGGGGCCTGAGATGACGTGTGCAAACACGCACAATGGCACGTTTTAAATTGGGGATATAATTTCCCTTCAATACTGAGGGCCCCTGGGGGCTAACTAGCCCACCAAGTGCTTCCAGTAAGCGCCACTGAGCTGCATTGCATAGAGGTGGTCCAGGCCGTGCCACTTTTTACACCTCTCTGGCACTTACTGGAGGTACCTAGTGGGCTAGTTGGACCCTAGGGACCCTCAGGATTCAAATGAACTTAATCTCCCAACTAAAAACGGAAACAGGGCGTGTTTACACAGTGGTGAAGGGAGGGGACGGGGCCTGAGTTAACGTGTGCAAAAACGCCCTGTGGCCTGTTTTAAGAGGAAGTTTTAATCCCCATGCCCTATTATATACTAGGGGCTTACAGAGGAGGTCATGCTAATCACAGGGGGACCCCAATGCATAATGTTCCCTAGTGTATGTAGGTGTTTTCACTGTATTCTAAGTGTCTTTTAACATAGCACTGGCTCTAGGACTGGTTAGTCAGACTCAGTTACCACCAGTATCCGTCTGAAAAAGTTGAGGGTACAGGATGATTTTGCAACAAGGCTTCTTTCTGCTCTTCTTTTTGTTCTTTCTGCACGTTATCCTTCTTCCTGCACTTATCTTCGTTTTGTGGACTTCTGTTGCTTCTTTCTGCACTTCTTTTGTTTCTTTCTGTGCATTTTTTCTTCTTTCTTCACATGTCCTATCTCTGTAGGCATAGTTAGAAATTAGCATTTAAAAAACCTTTGAAATTCACAGAAAAAACCATAGGTTTCAGGCACGTTATAGTTAGGAATTAGCATTTAAAAAACCTCAGAAATTCACTGAAAAAACCATAGGTTTCAGGGGTGTTATAGTTAGCTGGACTTTTCACTTGTACAAAACCATTGAAATTCCCCCGTTATAGTTAGTTCAGCTAACTATAACTCGCGCGCCCGCAATGCACTGCTGATGACATCACATATTACATCACTCATGACATGGTCAGTGACATCACTCATGACATCACTGATGACATCTCAAATGACATCACTGATGACATCACTGATGACATCATCCTTGTGATAGAGTGGCAGACCTCCTCTCACCCTAATATAACCTTTGATACACACATTCAAAAATAGAGACTAAAATTTTCATAACAATGGACATACCAATACCAGTTACAACAACCTCTTCAGTAATTCTAAGATCCACATACACATCCACTCATTCACCAACAGTCCTATACAGTCACTCATACATGTACTCACTCATCATATGTACTCATACACCTATACATCCTGTTACACAATGCCACTCATCCATAGAGTTACTCACACACATAGTCACTCATGCTAATAAAGAATCAAACATACATTTACTTGCATATACAGTTATACACACACCACCACACTTACTTCTACGGAAACTTACACATACTTAGTCTTTTAAACAATCACTTATAGAAACACATACTTATTCATACAGGAACTCTTTCAATCTCTCACTCTCACATATACTCACATATATACACCAATAGTCACATATACTAGTTTAAAACATATGTAGTTACTCATAAAGACACTATTGAGACAGTCATTCACTCACTAACACACCCATACACACACTCATCCACCCATACAGTCCTGCACACAGGCTGTGTTCAACACATACAAACAGTGAGTCACTCATTCATGCACCTATGCACTACGTAATACACCCCACCGAACCATGCAGACACTCAGACTGATACTCAAAAAACTAACTAATAACCTATATAGACACCCATGTAGCTACTCACCAACCCATGCAGCCACTTATACACAAAGTGAGAGACTGATACAGATATTTACATATTTAAACATTACTCACTAAGCCATGTATTCACTATGATACACTTAATCAGTCAGTTACACAATCAATTTTTCAAAAACAAATCATCCATTTAGACACTTATATACCCATTTATTCTTCCATCGACCTTGAGATATACATATATAAAACATATTTAATTTTCAGAAAAACACACATTCACTGGATGATGTCATCAGTGATGTCATCAGTGATGTCATTTGAGATGTCATCAGTGATGTCATGAGTGATGTCACTGACCATGTCATGAGTGATGTAATATGTGACGTCATCAGCAGTGCATTGCGAGCGCGCGAGTTATAGTTAGCTGAACTAACTATAACGGGGGAATTTCAATGGTTTTGTACAAGTGAAAAGTCCAGCTAACTATAACACACCTGAAACCTATGGTTTTTTCAGTGAATTTCTGAGGTTTTTTAAATGCTAATTCCTAACTATAACGTGCCTGAAACCTATGGTTTTTTCTGTGAATATATATATATATATATCTATATATCTATATATATATATATATATATATATATATATATATATATATATATATATATATATATATATGTACTGCAATGCGGCTTGAATTCGGATCGCTCAGCAGCGGGTGCGAGTGTTGGGCCAAGCCAGCGGCCAAGAATCAATTTTACAACAAATGACACTCGCACTCAGGAACCTTGCAAGTGTTTTATTCTTCACAGAGTACCCTTCTGTTACACCGACGCGTTTCAGCCATGTCGGCCTTGTTCACGGTAGGTGACACCATATCCTGTTGCAATTTAAAGCATTTCCTATGCAACGTAATACGCCCCATAGACTTCTGGGAGCTGTAGTTTACACATTTTATAAGTTTTTTTAAGTTTTTCTAACATGAATAAAGTTTTATGATGAACACCTTGTAACAGTAAAAATCAATCAATTCAATTTCCCAAATCAACAATAAAGCATTTGGACATTAGTTAATTTCTACAATAGTTGTTTGAAAAAGAGTAGATTGCCCAATGTCAATTGAAGTAAACGATACAACTTAAGGAATGGTATTTACAATGTATACTATCTGGATGTTCCTGTTCTATAGTAGCCAAATTGTGAGACGATGTTCTTCGATCGATTCCGTACTTTCATCCCCTAAATGTACAACGTTAGGTTTTCTGGATGCGTGTATTTTGGCTAAAATATCCACACATGAGTAGATCTCTGAATAACTTAAAAGTCTTAGTCACACTCAGGGAATGGTAACTGGCCACTAATGCCGGTTCATTTGTAATTTCGGTGGCTAAATTGTTAAACTGTTGCCATTTTTACATGTTCTAGAATTTGGCTACTATAGAACAGGAACATCCAGATAGTATACATTGTAAATACCATTCCTTAAGTTGTATCGTTTACTTCAATTGACATTGGGCAATCTACTCTTTTTCAAACAACTATTGTAGAAATTAACTAATGTCCAAATGCTTTATTGTTGATTTGGGAAATTGAATTGATTGATTTTTACTGTTACAAGGTGTTCATCATAAAACTTTATTCATGTTAGAAAAACTTAAAAAAACTTATAAAATGTGTAAACTACAGCTCCCAGAAGTCTATGGGGCGTATTACGTTGCATAGGAAATGCTTTAAATTGCAACAGGATATGGTGTCACCTACCGTGAACAAGGCCGACATGGCTGAAACGCGTCGGTGTAACAGAAGGGTACTCTGTGAAGAATAAAACACTTGCAAGGTTCCTGAGTGCGAGTGTCATTTGTTGTAAAAAAAATATATATATATATATATAGATATATATATATATATATATATATACCGTGAGCAAGACCGATTCTGGTTGAAACGCGTTGGTGGTGGTGGAGGCTGGTGACTATTTGCACGGAAAATAAATCCTGAATCATACAACTTCTTTGGCGTGCAGTGCTTCCTTTCTGGGGAAATTGGTGTAAAATTGATTACGAGAACTGGCCCGTTCTCGACACTAGCACCCACTATGAAATAGCGCGCTCTCCTTTTGGGCCGTTTGACGATGTGATATACATATATATATATATATATATATATATATATATATTCACCCAAAACTGCCCAGCAGATGAGGCCGCAGCACACAACGAGTAAGGAACAACCTTTATTTTCAGCAACAGACAGCTTACGATTTCGTGCTCATTTCTCCTGGCCTGACGCGTTTCAAAGGGTGTCTCCCTTCTCTTCAGAGGCCGCCCTGTGCAAAAGGTAAATCCGTGCTTTGCCTCAAATTCCCTGCATGTTTTAACATATCTGATTGGCCACAGGTGTGGCTTTTTTTCTTTCAATTCAACAGTGCATGCCGGAACTTGTGGTTAAAGTTTAGTGCATAATAAATCCCTCCAGTGGGTTCCAAATGCTGCAAGGTGTTTCTAGAGTTCCTTTTGAGCCCACCATTGGACCCCCGAATCGCACTCTGTCTGTCGAAATTCGTTCAAGTTGTGCCTTTTAACAAGGAGGAGGTATTTCCCCCTGCAAGCATCCAAGTGTTAGATGGCGCGATCCCTCCACGGCCTGGACCCGCCGTGTAATAAATTCACCCAAAACTGCCCAGCAGATGAGGCCGCAGCACACAACGAGTAAGGAACAATCTTTATTTTCAGCAACAGACAGCTTACGATTTCGTGCTCATTTCTCCTGGCCTGACGCGTTTCAAAGGGTGTCTCCCTTCTCTTCAGAGGCCGCCCTGTGCAAAAGGTAAATCCGTGCTTTGCCTCAAATTCCCTGCATGTTTTAACATATCTGATTGGCCACAGGTGTGGCTTTTTTTCTTTCAATTCAACAGTGCATGCCGGAACTTGTGGTTAAAGTTTAGTGCATAATAAATCCCTCCAGTGGGTTCCAAATGCTGCAAGGTGTTTCTAGAGTTCCTTTTGAGCCCACCATTGGACCCCCGAATCGCACTCTGTCTGTCGAAATTCGTTCAAGTTGTGCCTTTTAACAAGGAGGAGGTATTTCCCCCCTGCAAGCATCCAAGTGTTAGATGGCGCGATCCCTCCACGGCCTGGACCCGCCGTGTAATAAATTCACCCAAAACTGCCCAGCAGATGAGGCCGCAGCACACAACGAGTAAGGAACAACCTTTATTTTCAGCAACAGACAGCTTACGATTTCGTGCTCATTTCTCCTGGCCTGACGCGTTTCAAAGGGTGTCTCCCTTCTCTTCAGAGGCCGCCCTGTGCAAAAGGTAAATCCGTGCTTTGCCTCAAATTCCCTGCATGTTTTAACATATCTGATTGGCCACAGGTGTGGCTTTTTTTCTTTCAATTCAACAGTGCATGCCGGAACTTGTGGTTAAAGTTTAGTGCATAATAAATCCCTCCAGTGGGTTCCAAATGCTGCAAGGTGTTTCTAGAGTTCCTTTTGAGCCCACCATTGGACCCCCGAATCGCACTCTGTCTGTCGAAATTCGTTCAAGTTGTGCCTTTTAACAAGGAGGAGGTATTTCCCCCTGCAAGCATCCAAGTGTTAGATGGCGCGATCCCTCCACGGCCTGGACCCGCCGTGTAATAAATTCACCCAAAACTGCCCAGCAGATGAGGCCGCAGCACACAACGAGTAAGGAACAACCTTTATTTTCAGCAACAGACAGCTTACGATTTCGTGCTCATTTCTCCTGGCCTGACGCGTTTCAAAGGGTGTCTCCCTTCTCTTCAGAGGCCGCCCTGTGCAAAAGGTAAATCCGTGCTTTGCCTCAAATTCCCTGCATGTTTTAACATATCTGATTGGCCACAGGTGTGGCTTTTTTTCTTTCAATTCAACAGTGCATGCCGGAACTTGTGGTTAAAGTTTAGTGCATAATAAATCCCTCCAGTGGGTTCCAAATGCTGCAAGGTGTTTCTAGAGTTCCTTTTGAGCCCACCATTGGACCCCCGAATCGCACTCTGTCTGTCGAAATTCGTTCAAGTTGTGCCTTTTAACAAGGAGGAGATATTTCCCCCTGCAAGCATCCAAGTGTTAGATGGCGCGATCCCTCCACGGCCTGGACCCGCCGTGTAATAAATTCACCCAAAACTGCCCAGCAGATGAGGCCGCAGCACACAACGAGTAAGGAACAACCTTTATTTTCAGCAACAGACAGCTTACGATTTCGTGCTCATTTCTCCTGGCCTGACGCGTTTCAAAGGGTGTCTCCCTTCTCTTCAGAGGCCGCCCTGTGCAAAAGGTAAATCCGTGCTTTGCCTCAAATTCCCTGCATGTTTTAACATATCTGATTGGCCACAGGTGTGGCTTTTTTTCTTTCAATTCAACAGTGCATGCCGGAACTTGTGGTTAAAGTTTTGTGCATAATAAATCCCTCCAGTGGGTTCCAAATGCTGCAAGGTGTTTCTAGAGTTCCTTCATCTGCTGGGCAGTTTTGGGTGAATATATATATATATATATATATATAGATATATATACATATATATATATCTTCAAGACAACTCGGCAAAGTCCCCAACCAGAGTTTCCACGGCACAGAAGGACTCCACAACAGTTAAATTAAGGTAATTTTTTAATCCTTTAACACCATGTGCAAAACAAAGAGGACGGTCGACGCGTTTCAGCAGATGCCTTCAACTGGACCATAGAATCCCACCGTCTAAACTGTCTATTTAAAGTGATTAAGTGCAAAGATCCCTTGTTTGTTTCCATTAAAAAAATAGACTAGACCAAAAACCCACATATAAAGGTTGGTAGTTTCTATTTACATTTCTTTCATTTTTTAGAAATTTTTACTTTTATGATAGTGAACATTTTATTGCCACATTATCAGTAAAGTACTAAAATTAGGTGCTAGAGACTCAATTAAATTTTTGCAACTGCCTGTTTTTCTAATCAACTGTTTAAAGGAAGTAAAGATGAGATTAGAAAAAGAGAGAAAGAGAGAGAGAATAAGGAAAAGGAAAGAAACTGACGCAAGGATTTAAAAAAATGATAATTATAAAGGTATTTAAGTATTTGATAAGACTAGAAGAAGGTTGATAGGTAGCCCCAAATACATCCTAACATTGTATTATTATCTGGAGAGCAAAGTGACATGTGCCTAATACAAAGAATATACTTATACATATACTTTTTATATAGATAATCAGATCTTCAAGAACTCATGAGGTATTTTTTGGGGGGATCAAGCAAAGAAAGTGACAAGTGCATTGTGCAAGTACATTGTGCAATTTGAAGTTCCTTCTAGCTTGTCTCAAAATGATCGTAATTCTAATGAGATAGTGTTTATAAAGTGACAAATGCAATGTGCAAATATATTGTGCAAAATCACAATTCTAAAATGTCTCTCCCCAGAGTTTTATATTGCTCTAAAGTAGCAAAATAATTTTTATATGTAAAAAATATAATGTCGATCGAGTTCATTTGGGGCATTTATTCAATTACTTAATTAAGTCCATGTTTCTGATATTTCTTCAAAAAGCCGTCTTCTAGTTCTTTTTATTTCCTTTGCCACCTCATGATATATTCTTTTATCCGCTCTTCTCTAAAAAATCTCTTTATTCCTCAGTTCATTATCTGGAAAGTGCTATGAAGGGTGCTTGTGCCAACAACTTAATAGGATACCATTACGGAAGTTTCTTTCTTTTTACTTGCCCCATCGTTTTATTCCTTCATTTCCTCCTGAGCAAATTTATAGATGGAATTGATTTAAAAATGAAAATGCAGTTCAGCATCCAAATTATGGCCATATTGTTTTTCTGTCCCCAGTGCTAAAATTAATTTAGATTCCGTTCTTCTGAGCTCCAGGGTTCTATCACCCCCTCTGTCTTTTTGTTTTATCATTTTAGCACCAAAGTATCTCAGTCCTTGAACGTTTCCCTGGTGTTTTTCTGAGAAGTGTTTTGCCATATGATATGCAAGATCTTTATTTTTTTATTGCTCAGAGATGCTGTAAAATCCGTAGTTTCAATTTGTTAATGGTGCTCCCAACATAAAGTTTTTTACAAGGACATTCTAAAACATATACCACCTATTTAGATTCACACGTGATTTGTGCAGTGATCCTTTCTTTCTTTCCATTTGACAGTAGATATGATTGTGTATTACTTCCATATTCACAGGCTTTACATTTAGAACATTTCCAAAATCTGGGAGTAGTTAACCATGTTCCTGTTTCTTTTTTGATTGTTTCCAGGTGACTATGTGTCAATAGGTTGCCCAATGAGGCAGTCTTCCTATATGTTATTTTTGGAGTAGATGGTAACTTTTTCTTTAAGGATTCATCAAGCATTAATATACTCCAGTGCTTTTTTATGATCTTCCTTAGGCACTTGTTTTCCACATTGAAATCTAGGATAATCCGGGTAGTATCGTCATTTTCCAACTCTTCTTGTTCATCTAGTAGTTCTGATCTCGGTTTCTCCATTACTCTACTTTTAGTACCTTCAATGACATCCAATGGGTAGTCTCTTGCCAGGAATCTAGTGCCAGTTTCTTCTAGATTTTGTTCGATATCGCTGGCTTCAGAGCAATTCCTCTTGGTGCGGAGCATCTCTCCATATGGGATGCTCCACTTAAGGTGTTGTGGATGTCCGCTATTCGCATGCAAAAAACTATTTGTGGCAGTCGGTTTCCTATGGATTTTGGTACAGAGCTTCTGTTTTTGAATAAACACTTCTACATCCAAATAGATCACTTGTGTCTTACTGTTGGTGGATGTGAAAGATAGATTGTAATCATTTTGGTTCAAGCTTTGGATGAATTCTTCAAGGCTCGACAGGTCTCCTTCCCATATTACAAATAAGTCGTCGATATATCTCATCCATGATTTGATATTCAACTTGTACCTGCTCTGTAGAATGCCTTCTTCCCTGACTGCCATGAATAAATTCGCATAGGTTGGAGCGAATGACGTCCCCATTGCTGTACCTTGTCTTTGGAGAAATATTTCCTCATTGAAGAGAAAAACATTGTGTGTTAAACAATGGCTCAACATATCCATAATCATTTCCGAGTGTTCCAAAAAACTCAATGATCTTGTTTTCAAGAAACTGCTGACTGCTGTTAAACCGTCTTTGTAGAGAATTGATGTGTACAATGAAGTCACGTCAATCGTGACCATGATCTGATGATTATTCCAATTGATGTCTTGCAGTCTGTTCAGGAAGGCCGTTGTGTCTTTAAGGTATGAGGGAAGTGATATTACATATTCCATGAGGAACACATCGATGTAATGAGGGTTTTTTTTCTAGAAAAGAGCCTTTGGAGCTGACTATTGGTCTGCCAGGGGGGTTTATGAGTGATTTGTGCACTTTAGGGAGGAAATATATGGTTGATGTTACTGGATTGATTGTCCACTTTAAGATACATATATTCCTCAAAATTGATCAATCCCCTTTCTTTCCAAGTTAGCAGTTGCGTATGGTATTCCATAGTCCATTGTTCCATTGGGTTCCTCTCCAATTTTTGGTAGTGTTCCTGGTTCCTCAATTGCCTATATGCCTCAGCGATATATTGTTCTTGATCTTGTATAACAATATTGCCGCCTTTATCGGCAGCTTTTATGATGATTTTTGGATTGTCCCTCAGATCTTTCAGTGCTTTTTGTTCTTTTGGTGTGAGATTCCATGATTGTTTGTTATTTCTTTTTTTCATGGAAAGCTGATTGATTTCTTCTACCACAATTTCATGAAATAAGTCAATTTTATTTTCTGGGGGTAATTGTGGGCAGAATTTAGACTGGGATTTCAATACACTTTCTCCATTGCGATGAGTATTTATACCTTCTCTTTGGCAGATTGCTAAGTCACCTTCAATGTTTGGACTGGAGTTCAAGTTATTGTCTGGAGTACCACTCCCTAGGTTGGACAGAGCTCTGAGGGCTGGCAGGTCATTTTCGTTCAGTGGGGAAATTTCCATAGGTTTTGAACATGTTATGCCCCCTACTGTTGCCAGCTTTTCCTCGTAATATTTCTTTAGTTTGGCTTTGCGACAGAATTTGTACAGGTTGATGCGAAAGTTTGGAATGTCCATGGTTGAATTTGGACAGAAGGTTAGTCCCTTGTTGAGGAGGCTAATATGGTCCGCATACTGGAGATGTTTATAACTAGATCCTTATTTGATGATATCTTTTTTATTTTTGCTTTTTCTTTTCTTCTCCTCTTTTGGGCCTTGCTCCTTCTTTTGCTGCATCTAGTTGGAGTGGGTTTTGGGGTGTGGTACCTCTTGCGCGACCACGCTGTTGCGTCTCCATCTGGGCCAATCGCATTTCCCCACAAAAATCCAATTTGGAGATCTCTGTGTCCTCGTCTGCAGAGCTCAAGTCAGAGCTATCATATGTGCCCTGAGTGTTATAGCTAATCAGGGACATCTTAAGGATTTTGGGGGCCCTGGGCCAAACATATTTTGGGGGCCCCTGTTCAGAACAACTTTGAATTTATGTTCCAATTTGAGCCCCTGTTTCCCACACAGTTTCCGCTTCCTCAGCTGTGTTAGTGATCCGCATTCATCAGCCAGCCCCAACAGCTGCAGGACGTCTCTGACTGCTCGGCCTCAGGCTCCCATTCACTGCCCTGTCGCCCCTCTAAAGAAAATTACATTCTCCAGGCGGATCTATGTACTGCCAAGCTGCTTGTTTTCAAATAATTAACCTTTGAAGCCCCTGCCTCCCACTTTGGAGACTCTAGGAACTTTACGGGCAGTTTAACTTCAAAATACATGCTCACCACTGTCCTGAAGGTGAACCCCAATAATTGGGTTCGAAACGCCGTCGACCACCCCACAACATGAATTCTTTATAACTTGTAAAGATCAATTATGGAATTCAACTACTATATTGTTGTCAATGCGATGTCTTTTTAAAACTACTATCACTATTTCACACCACGCTTTTCTTATTTTGTGAGCATTCTAAAATTGACTTTGTTTAAATAAATACCTGCTATCTTTTGACCTACATGACCCTTTACGTACTTTGTCTCCTGCTCCCTACGGAATTGATTTCACTTATCTTAAAAAACAAGTGACCCTGCCTGGGTCACCTTTTCTATTGGACCCTTTTGGGCCATCCTTGAACCATTGTTCTTAACTCTCCAGTTTTCATCATAGGCATTAGCCTATATATTCCCGATGCAAACAGACACGCGCAGCTGAAAGTGGTAGGATTTAGTGTTTCCTGCCATGCTACTATGTTTTTAATACTTTTTAAATTGTATATGTGTGGCTTAATTACTCTGTGCTTTTCAACAATTTCTTCTACCTACGCGCACTTGCACTTTACTTGATTCTGCTTGCCTACAACTCCTTAGCTGCTTCGATTCGCATCTTTCCTCCAGTCCTGGTCGGCCGCGGCTGATACGCCGATTGTGCCGAGGGCTGGGGCTACTATCGGGCTCCACACTACTGCCCACTCAGTTTCCACTTCCTCAGCTGCGTTAGCGATCCAGTATGCATCATTGGTATTAGCCTAAATATTACCGATGCAAACGGACGCGCGCAGCGGGCGTGCCGAAGGCACACCAAAGGCAAGCCCGTCTGCGCCTGGAGGCGTTCCGGAGGCGTCCAGCGCCGGCCATGCTGCCCAGTTCCCCTCCGGTGAGTTTCTTCCACTATATTACAATAGGGAAAAACTGCTTAGCCTTAGGCGGCTACCATTATGTCAGTGTACAGCGGCTGATCTGAGCTTGGAGGTAGACTTTTGATGCAATAAGTGCAACTTGTCTCTCCTCCAACCCAGGAAACTCACACCCAAGACCCTCCCACGCAACAATAAGTGTAAAAACAATAAGAAAACAGAGGACTTAAAGGCCATCCTTTTAAATTGTCACTCTATGGAAAAGCATGAACCACACATTTATGGCCTACTTTTAGACGAACAGCCTGATCTTTTATTTCTCACTGAGACCTGGCTGTCTGAAGCCTTCAACCCTACTATCACATCGGCAATCCCTACGGGTTATAAAATCCTTAGGAGGGACCGGCCGATTGGGAAGAAGGGGGTGGTGCCACCAAAATTTACAATCAAAAACTAGACTGCTCTCCCTTCCTGATGGAAAACATCGAGGGTGCAGAGTCCTTAGGCTTCCGCTGTCCCTTATCCTCCCCATCACAGCTTAGCTGGTTTTCTGATTTACAGACCTCCCAGTGCCATTGGAAATTTTATTAGTACGCTTAATACAGCCACCACCTCCCTGGCCTTAAAATACAACAACTGCCTTATTCTGGAAGATTTCAATATACATATGGACAATGGAAAAGACCCTCAAACAATTTCCTTGTTGGAGACTCTGCAGGCCTGCAACATGTTTCCATCTATTTCTTCGGCCACCCATGAGAAGGGTCATACCCTAGATCAAATCTTTCACAACTTTGACATATCAGTAAGCCTACCTCTTCCCATTATCTGTTCTGACCACCTCCTATTAAAATTCGTCATTCCCAACTTTGCCACAGCCCCTCGGGCTAACGCAGGGCAGAGGGTCCCTAATTACAGGACGTTCCATAAAATATCCATCCCGATGTTCGCAGACGCCCTCGGTCATTCCTCACCAGAGCTGTCTGGCTGACCAGACTCGGACGCCCTCTCAATAGATTCATGGCTCCGAACCAACATTGATGCAGCGGTACTGGTTGTTTTGCGCTCCTCAAAGAGTTTGGCCCCACCAGCTCCATGATTTAACGATTCCCTCAGATCTAGCTAAAGAAATTGTAGAAAAATTGAACAAAATTGCGTAAATCCTATCTACCTGAGGACAGGAAGGTGTATAAAGACAACTTAAAAGCTAATTACATTCTCGTGAAGGCAGACAAGAAAAACTTCTTTCAAACCAAGGTAAAAAATGCCCAAAATAAGAGTAAGGAAATCTTTAGCATAGTCAAATCCTTTACCTCCCCGAAAGTCGGCACAAAGGAAGGGCCATGCAAGGAAGGATGGTCTAAGCAAATAGCTCAAATCTTCCACAAAAGATGTCCGTGATCCAACAAGCCTTCACTAACATATCAGAGGAAGAACTGACCCTCTACCTTACTTCTAATTCACCTCTTGGATCCTCCATCTTTACTAGCTTTCCCTGAGTTTCAGCTTGAAGAGTCACTGACCCTTCTCCAAAGCATTAAGTCTGGCTCGCCTACCGTCCCATGTCCAGCGAATATCCTGAACCTATTAGCTCCCACCATAAACCCCACGATAAAACAGCTCTTTAATGCTTCCTTCTCCTCAGACAACATGCTGAAATTATGGAAGAATGCTAAGATTCTTCCACTGATAAAAAAGGCTAACGCCAAACCGAAGGACCCTGCCAACTACAGGCCAATCTCCCTTCTTCCGGCCCTCTCCAAAGTATTAGAGAAGCATGTAAACAAGGCCCTCCAAAAACACATTGAAAATGGGAAGCTCCTTCATGAATCCCAATCCGGTTTTAGAGCTAACTACAGTACAGAGTCCGCTCTCCTGGATGTGACTGAATTTCTCAAGGGTAAGCTGGACCAGGGAGGCAAGGACGTATTGATACTGCTCGATCTGTCGGCTGCCTTCGATACGGTCCCACATGAGAAGCTCCTGGAGAGACTTGCTAACATCGGCCTGCCTGAACATGGATGTCATCCTTCTTGGCAAATAGATCTCAGGACATCTGGCTCCCCCCTTTCTCATCCCCAGTTCCGGCCATGAATGTAGGTGTCCCTCAGGGCTCCATTCTCAGTCTTACCCTTTTTATAATATATCTATCCCCATGCATTTCTGGTAGAGGAAGAGGGCGCCAAAATAGTTTCCTATGCTGATGACACTCAGCTGATTTTTACGTGTGAGAAAGGAACCGACTTTGACGGGGCAATGATTAGGTCTTGCCTCACAAAGGTTTTTAACTGGCTTAAGATCTATCAGCTGAAGCGCAATCCGGACAAAACTGAAGTTGTTTTGTTTTCTTTAGTAATCCAGAAACACCTGACAGGAGCACTTGGTGGCCAAAAGATCTGCCGCCCCCGCCCGCGGAAGAGGAGAAAGTCAAAAACTTAGGAATTGTCATAGACAAGACCCTCTCCATGCGCTTTCAAATCCAAAATCTAACTGGTGCTTGCTTTGGCATACTCTGGATGCTAAAATAATTCCTGCCACTGTTACCGCTTGAGAGCAGAAAGATCGCGGTGCAGGCTCTGGTGACATAAAAGCTCGACTATGTCAACAGCTTGTACTTCGGTCTTCCCAAATCCCTTATCCAGCGCCTACAAGTAGTACAAAATGCGGAGGCCAAAGCCATCCTGAGACCTAAACCCAGATCTAGTATGACACCTATTCTTAAGTCTCTACACTGGCTCCGCATAAAAGAACGGATTGACTTCAAAGCGATGACCATCTTCTTTAAAGCTTTCCACGGCTTAGAAGCCAGCTACCTAAATAAGTGAGTTAATCGCTACACAACATCTAGACCCCCAAGATCTTCCAATGCCAACCTGGCCAACGTGCCTAAAATATGCCCTGCCCACACTTGAGGCAGATCCCTCTGCTTTCTAGGTGCAAAATTGTGGAATAGCCTCCCTGAGTCTCTGAGACTACCCACAGACCTACTCTCTTTCAGGAAGAACCTTTACACACGTTTTCCTCCCGCTGTCACGTGCCAGGACACACTAGTCTGTGTAGCTGCGCTATTTGATAAATACACTATTTCATTTCATTTGGTCCCTGACAGTGCAAAGGAACACTCGTTCAAATTCTAAGGGCCTTTTATGCCGCCAGTGCGTCATGTTTTGTGACGCACCGGCAGCGTAAAAAAATGTGCCATGTTGCACCCTATTTACAAAGTGACGCATCTAGGCAGATGCGTCACTTTGTAAACCCCTGCACCACATTATACCTGCATCAGGTATAATGTATACAGGGTGGGTGTTGCCCCGCAAAAAGCCTCGTAGAAGTGGCGCATTGAAATCTATGAGAACTCAGTGCGCCACTTCTAGGACGCCATTGTGTCAATATCTTACACCTGCCTCACAGCAGGTGTAAGACTGATGCAGGGCCTTTCACATGGGGCTTGCCCCATGTGAAAGGACACATTACTGGAGCTGCGTCTATTTTCAGACACACCCCAGCAATGCATCACTTGTGCACCTACAAATACGTCAGAAATACTGCTGTATCTGTAACTCCTTGCGACATGATGCATCATACAGTAAATATGACGCATCCATCATGTTGCATGGAGGGCGCGCTAAGAAGTGGCGCATCCCTGTTTTCACACAGCGATGCGTCACTTCTCATAAATGAGGCCCTAAATGTGTTTACATCTAATACTCAGGGATAGTTATGTGTGTTTTCAATATTGTAACACAGCAGCAGCTCACCAATATTACTGCAAATAATCTTTGTGACGCCCTCCCATTTCTTATATGTAAGGCCTTGTTTTGATCTTAAAGAAAATTCTTTTATGTATATTGCATGAAACATAAACACAACATTTCTCTGGAAAATGGCTGTACTAGACTCTCACACATCAGGTACATAAAAATAAATTAAAGGAAAACAGTATTTAAAACAATCTGTTTGAGAAATATTCCAGGTCATTAGGACAAAACTCTGGAGAACAGAGCTGACTCTGTCAGGGGGCCCCCTGAAAAACTGGGGCCCTGGGCCAGAGCCCACTTTGCCCATGCATTAAAACGTCTCTGTAGCTAATGCATTTATCCATTATGGCTCTGTTCCTCAGGGAGTCATATTTCCTCGCGAACTTATAGATTCGGCCGTTGGCATAATCTATATGTTCGCGATTGAACTTGCTAGCTTTCCTCTTTTCCACATGAATTTCATGTTTCATTATCTTTTTCTCCATAGCGTCCATCAGCTCTTTTCTCTCATCATTATTCGGTAGTTTATCTAATTCATCCTCCAAAATTTTTTTTTTTTCCAGAATTCCTTCTAGTTTCCGCTTACCATGCAGGATTAATGTTTTCACTAGTCTTGTGTCCATTTGCCACTGTTTTATCAAATCCAGGTCTAGATCGTTTAATGTGGGCATAATTAAAATACGTAGACACCTGGGCACTCTTTTAAACTCAATATATTTTTCCAGGGTTGTCTTTTCCCGCCATTTATTAATTTCCACTATTTTTGCCTGTTGTAGCTCTCTGATAAGGCTCTGTACAGTCTTTCCTCTCCCTTCCGTATGTATGCTGCTGGAGCTAGGAGGATCCTTATTCACCATGTTGTCATCCAGGAGCTCATTGGCTCTCTGCGCCCGGCTTGAGTTTCTTTCCGACATTTTTTTATATTTATTTTACAGTTTGTCGTTCTATATTTTCCTTTTTTTTCTTTCTTTTATTTCCTTTTTTTGTTATATTCTTCTGGAGTCCTGTTCACTTTTTTTTGGGTTTGTGGGATTAATTTCTATATTGTTTCGCACATCGTGTTTATTTCTTTGCAGGAGAGATTATCGTATTTATCTCTGATTGTGTGGTAACCCTCCTCTTAGTATTCCTCGTAGTTTTCGAGCGTTTACTGATCCACCAATTGCCACAGTGAATTTGTTTCCAGAGCGGGGAAATGAGACACTACACGGGAGACAGTTTCATGTTCAAACCCCGTTGAACAGAATCTCCCAAGCGGTTACTCACTGTAACGGCTGTCTGGCGCGGACAGAGTCGGCTATGCGATACACCGCCCGAGCTGCACCCACAGCATGGTCGAGATCCCGCAGCGCCTCCCCCAATCCCCCGTACTCACCGCACAATTTTTCACCGTTGCAGCTGTCGGATTTCGGCTCGTCTCGTCCCGCAGTTTAACGATCTTCCTCCGTTGTTTTTTTACTGGTAGCAGAGACGTCAATTCAAACACTCCGTTTCTCAAAGGCGGGGCTGAGTCAACGGCATGGAATCGCTTCACCTCGGTAGTGGAGTCCACGTGGTGTGCAGATCAGCCGCTGCAACTCGGCAAAGTCCCCAACCAGAGTTTCCACGGCACAGAAGGAGTCCACAACAGTTAAATTAAGCTACTTTTTTAATCCTTTAACACTATGTGCAAAACAAAGAGGACGGTCGACGTGTTTCAGCAGATGCCTTCAACTGGACCATAGAGTCCCACAGTCTAAACTGTCTATTTAAAGTGACTAAGTGCAAAGATCCCTTGTTTGTTTCCATTAAAAAAATAGACTAGACCAAAAACCCACATATAAAGGTTGGTAGTTTGACTTATACTGACTACCATTTTATCTTTCTATTTACAGTTTTTTCATTTTTTTCATTTTTACTTTTTTATGATAGTGAACATTTTATTGCGAGATTATATATATATATATGGTCCAGTTGAAGGCACATCGCCAAAACGCATAGACCGTTTGTATCCCCTACCTTGGTGATGGAATAAATTATAAGATTATCTAAAACTGCTTCGAGTCCTGATTGGGGTGCTGTGGATGCCTGCTACTGCCGGACGGGCAGTCTGGTGATTTTCTAAATATATATATATATATATATATATATATATATATATATATATATATATATATATATATATATATATATATATATATATATATATATATATATATATATATTACCTACTGGCGGTCGCCAGTAGGTAGTTATAGTTAGGACCACGTTTCCATAGGAAATCCGCAACATTCTATTTTGAATAACTTTGGCGCCGGTCCACGAATCCTCGCAAAATTTTCAAAATAGGTGGGGCGCTACGCTCCGCTCCTACCCTGAAAGTCTCGGGGTGATTCGGCAAGCGGGGGCCGAGAAAAAAGGGGGGTCCCAAAACGCGTTTTCCCCATGCATTTTTCCATAGGACCTTTAGACACAGCTACAGCCCGAACGGCTGAACAGAATTATGTGAAATTTGGCAGAGAGGTAGCCATAAGGTCCATGAAGTGCCTTTTGCAGGTCTGGTGTAAATCTGTTCAGTATTTCCTGAGAAAATAGTATTTAAATCAATATATATATCTGTAAGCGCGCAGCGTGCGCGCTGGGTGCGCGCACCTTGCCGTGCGCGAGCGCAATTCTGATTGGTTGTTAGATCTTAGTAAACATTCGAATCGGTGGAAATCAGGAAGCGGCGGCCGCCATTTTGTCTATCGCATAAAGAGGGGGTGATAAACAAAGGGGGAGAACTTGAAAAGGGGGCAGAGTGGGGAGAAATTAACCCAGTAGGCATTGTAAGGGGGTCACAGTAGGACCTTGTAGGGCAAAAAAAAAAAGATTGATATTTTGTTAAAAAATATCGCCGAGTGCGCGCACCCAGCGCGCACCCGAAAAAAAACTTTATTAAAAAAATCAAAAAAAATCGCATTTAAGTGTTTAGATATAAGGTGGCTCTAAAAAGAGCCCTTGTGTTTATTGTTTGTTTTTTGGTACCTACAAGTAAGTACCGATACAGAGTCTAAAGTTCAAGAGGAAGACTCTGTTGCCTTCATCAGTGAAGTGTACACCATCTCCTCTATAAATGTCTTGCATGTTGTAACGCAAGTTGTTGTGGTATATAGAACCCATACCATAGTCTCTGAGGAAAGCAGAAATAGATTTGTTGACGTGCTTCCTTGCTTTGTCAATCTGCGGACAAAATTGGTTGGACCAGTTCCACTTTTGCCTTTGGCATATGTTAGAATATACGAAGGCAGTTTGTGGAAAAAGCGTCATCAATTGCACAAAGGTGTCCTTAATAAGCATTTCCAGACCTACCCCAGTTAAAGTACCTAGGTCATTTCCACCACAGTGCACAATAATAAGGTTAGGCTGTGGGAGATGTAGAAAGGTTTTCACCAAAGCATTAATTGGTGCCACTTTAACCCTCTCTGACCAATCCATTTAATGTCTACATTTGGCAAAGCAAGGTCTCTCACCATACCTCTTTTTTCTGCAAATTTTTCACTCCAGAAGACATAGCTGTGTCCTACAATCCACACTGTGAACATCTTCCAAGGAGATCTGGATGCACTCAGGAGGTGTCTTTCAGTAGAATGGCAAAAAGAAATGAAAGACAGTTTGGAAATGGAGGCACACATACTTTTTTTATAAAAAGAACTCATTGGCTGTTTCAAACCATTCTACACTAAAAACTAGGCTGTATGTTTAAATTTTAAAAAGCATGTATTGCATTGGTTCAGAAAAAAGTGTGAAAAAAGAACATTAGTTTGGATTTGCTGTTAGGTTTGAAAAGTCAAGCACTCTTGCTCTTTGGAAATGAAACATTGTCTGTTGAACTTCTGACCTCTCTGCTCACACCTGTGTTCTATGACCTGTTGCTATGGTAGCAGGCAGAAGTTAAGTTGGGGGAAGGGTACATTTGGAAAGGGGTTGAAGTTTTCATCCAATAGAAATGTGTGATTTCATTTGAAAAAATGTGGGAAGTACTGAGATTGAAAATTAACATGTATATGTGTGAAAAAAGAGAGGGAAACTGTGCCATTAACTGGTTCTGCTGAGAGGAGAGAGGTGTGGAGCTCAGTGATTCTGGTCTGATAAACTGCTGTGTGACTGCTACATTTCTTTCACAACTAACTAATTTTAAAGGTGAGTTATGAGTTTGAGAGGGGGTGTTTGTGGTTAATTTTGATATATAAAAAAAATTATGATTATTTGTTTACAGTTGTGATATACATTTTCAGTTTTGCAAGATATTTAACTGTTTTGAATATGTAAAATATTATGGAGTATGTTTTCAACATAAGATAATGTGTACTGGTAACAATGAGGAATACTGTTTTGTGACTACCATCAAACCATGAGTCTGTGTGCAGAGAAGAATTGTGGGCAGAGATTTAATTTGTGTTGCTGTTGAAAAGTAAGACTTGCAGTTGAAAGAAAAGGACAGCTTCTTTTTAATTGTGATGGTTAGCATTTAGCAGAAATCACTTTGAAAAAAAAGAGAGGAAAATGGCAGCACATTTGAAAAAAGCATGCACACATGCACTGTTACATACATCCCTGCAGTCTTCATGCAGTTCTGGAAGTCTCTTTGCTCATCTGTCAAGCACCAGACAATCCACAGTGTTCAGAAACACACTCTTGGCACACACGCAGCAGCTTCTCCAACACTCTCATGTGTAGTACACAGCTCTGTGTGCTGTTTCAGATAGCACTGTGTAATGCAAACACATTCAACGTCACCAAGGCCTCATTTAAATTGATCTTGTTTAATCACTCACTCTGTAACATATGGACATGGTCTTAAGGAGCAGTTAGGAAATGTGCTGTTTTCTGCTTCTGTAAATAATAAGGGAAATGTATCAGGCTGTAACAGTAATTTGGTACTATTCAGAGACACTGTTTTGTTCCAAAAAACATAGCATGAGTCTGTGTGCGCACAGAAATTGTGGGCAGAGATTTAATTTGTGAAGATGTTGTTCAGTAAGAAATGCAGTCCCATGAAAGGGGCAGCCTGTGTTATGTGCCTAAAATTATGGCATGACTCTGTGTGCACACAGGAATTGTGGGCAGAGATTTAATTTGTGAAGATGTTGTTCAGTAAGAAATGCAGTCCCATGGAAGGGGCAGCCTGTTGTGTTTACACAAATTATCCTTTAGCACACATGCACTGTTACATACATCCCTGCAGTTTTCTGCTTCTGTAAATAATAAGGGAAATGTATCAGGCTGTAACAGTAATTTGGTACTATTCAGAGACACTGTTTTGTTCAAAAAAACATAGCATGAGTCTGTGTGCGCACAGGAATTGTGGGCTGAGATTTAATTTGTGAAGTTGTTGTTCTGAAAGAAATGCAGCCCATGAAAGGGGCAGCCTGTGTTATGTGCTCAAAATAATGGCATGACTCTGTGTGGTTCCATTTCTTCACCTCTTTTTGTATATTAATTTAAAAAAAAAAAAAAAATTAAAAACCTTGGGTGCGCGCAGGGTGCGCGCACCTCAAAAGAAATTTCAAAAAAAAATATCTCAAAAAAAAATTTGGGGGGTTTAGTTTATAAGTGGCTCTTAAAAGAGCCCTTGAGTTAATGGAGGGAAACAGGAAGAGAAAAACGAAAAAAAAAGAAAAAACATCTATGGCCTAGTGCACGGATGCGCATCAAATTTTCTCTGAAGGCGATCAAGACTGGTCTCCCCCACAGAAATAAGAGAACCGCAATCAGTGCACCGTGTAGACAACCTCGCCAAACAAGGTGGACCAACAAGAGGTGTAGAAACAGGTGAAGGCACCATCGCAGCTGAAGTGCTCCCCTGAGCTGCCGAAGATGTGCTCGGCTGAGCTGCTGCTGATGTCGTCGGCTGAGCAGGTGGAGGGTTTTCTCCAGAAGCTCGACGAAAAGTTACTGGATGCATTTTGTTAACATGTCTCAACATAGTGTGAATGCTAAAAGAATATTTCTTGTTAGGATTCCCACGAGATAAGACTTTATTACAAAGTACACATGTAACTTTCGGTGCATTTACCTTTTTCAGACCTTCTGGAAAAGTGAAAAACTGCCATATAAAGCTGTCTTTCTGCTTCCTGTTCCTCTGCCTCTCAAGAGTGTCCTGGTCACTGTCTGAAGTTGGTTGCTGTTCAGCCATTGTCTCTCAACAACAGAATAGCTCCTTCTCCAAAGGAATCAGAACTAATAATGAGGGGAGTAGGTGTGGTTTGGGAAGAATCTGGAACTGAAAGTACTTCAAACCAATCAAAAGTGATGATTCTTCATCACATGACTTGCCATGAGGGGATTGGGTGTGGTGTTGAAACAATTAGAAACTGAAAGTAATGATAACCAATAAGAAATATTGTTTTATTATGCATAAACCCGAGGTGCGCGCTCTGCGCAAGCTCCGAGCGCGCACCTCGTGATTACGTATTCGCGAACGCGTAAGAGCGCATGTGCATACGTCATATGCGCGTACCTAGCGCGCATACGTTGAACACGCGTATACGCGACCGTTATTGCGCGTAATTTTAGCGTATGCGGAAGTAAACCGCGTAGAGCGCGTAGGACGCATGCACGCATGCGTACGTACGTACGCACACATACGTACTGGGTGCGCGCTCCCAGCGCGCACTATGACGTATATTTGTGTACGTAAATAACGTACGACGGAATTCATAAAAAACTTACGAAATAGTACTAGGAGCGCGCTCAGAGCGCGCACCCCAAGAATTTATATAAAAAAAAAAAAGTGGACAAAAAATAATAAAAAAAATTAATAATAAAAAAAAACATTTATCCTAATTGAATTTTTTTTAAAAATAATAAAAAAAAAAAGATACAGATAATATATAAATGAATATATAGGAATTTTATTTTTATTAAAAAATAAATATCATTAATTAAATAATACAAAAATAAATATCATTAATTAAATAATACAAAAATTAGCATATAAAAAACCGTACAAATTCACTGAAAAAACCAAAGGTTTCAAAAACGTTATAGTTAGGAATTAGCATTTAAAAAACCTTTGAAATTCACTGAAAAAACCATGGGTTTCACACACGTTATAGTTAGGAATTAGCATTTAAAAAACCTTAGAAATTCAATGAAAAAACCAAAGGTTTCACACATGTTATAGTTAGCTGGACATTTCACTCGTAAAAAAACAATGAAATTCCCCCGTTATAGTTAGTTCAGCTAACTATAACTCGCGCGCCCGCAATGCACTACTGATGACGTCACATATTACATCACTCATGACATGGTCAGTGACATCACTCATGACATCACTGATGACATTTCAAATGACATCACTGATGACATTATCCTTGTGACAGAGTGGTAGACCTCCTCTCACCCTAATATAACCTTTGATACAAACAATCAAAAATAGAGACAAAAGTTTTCAAAAAAATGGACATACCAATAACAGTTACAACAACCTATTCAGTAATTCTAAGATCATCATACACATCCACTCATCCACCAACAATCCTATACAGTCACTCATACATGTACTCACACATCAAATGTACTCATACACCTATACATCCTGTTACACAATGCCACTCATCCATAGAGTTACTCACACATAGTCACTCATGCTAATAAAGAATCAAACATCCATTTACTTGCATATACAGTTATACACACACCACCACACTTACTTTTACAGAAACTTACACATACTTAGTCTTTTAAACAATCACTTATAGAAACACATACTTATTCATACAGGAAGTCTACCAATCTCTCACTCTCACATATACTCACTTATATACACCAATAGTCACATATACTAGTTTAAAACATATGTAGTTACTTATGAAGACACTATTGAGACAGTCATTCACTCACTAACACACCCATGCACACACTCATCCACCCATACAGTCCTGCACACATGCTGTCTTCAACACATACAAACAGTGAGTCACTCATTCATGCATCTATGCACTACGTAATACCCCCCACCGCACCATGCAGACACTCAGACACTCATACTGATACTCAAAAAACCAACTATTAACCTATATAGACACTCATGTAGCTACTCACCAACCCATGCAGCCACTTATATACAAAGTGAGAGACTGATACAGGTATTTACACATTTAAACATTACTCACTAAGCCATGTATTAAAAAAGATACACTTAATCAGTCAGTTATACAATCAATTTTTCAGAAACAAATCATCAATTTAGACACTTATATACTCATTTATTCTTCCATCGACCTTGAGATATACATATATAAAACATATTTAATTTTCAGAAAAACACACATTCACTGGATGATGTCATCAGTGATGTCATTTGAGATGTCATCAGTGATGTCATGAGTGATGTCACTGACCATGTCATGAGTGATGTAATATGTGACGTCATCAGTAGTGCATTGCGGGCGCGCGAGTTATAGTTAGCTGAACTAACTATAACGGGGGAATTTCATTGGTTTTTTACGAGTGAAATGTCCAGCTAACTATAACATGTGTGAAACCTTTGGTTTTTTCATTGAATTTCTAAGGTTTTTTAAATGCTAATTCCTAACTATAACGTGTGTGAAACCCATGGTTTTTTCAGTGAATATATATATATATATATATATTCGCTCCCAAGGTGCCCACGTGGCAAGAAAGCACTCCAGAACCAGCGATGCCTCTCGACGCCCCAGCAGAAGAAAATGCGGCTAGAGTGCTCCCTGAATCTGAAGGGCAACCTGTGAGCTTTAATATATATATATATATATTTCCATATATAATATTGTAAACATATGAAATAAATGACTTACATTGTTTATATAAAAAATAATTTTGACATATCTTTTCAAATATATTTAAAGTCACCTTTCCTTACCTGTATGTGTTGAAATATATTTAAGTATAGATATACATAAATAACATATACATACATATACACATCCTATAAACAACTCCCTCTTTTGCATCAAAGCATTCCAGCACACGTTGAGAGATGTGCAAATACCATATTTAGCATTCAATAACAGAGAATTACAAAAAAGAGCACCCAGAAACCTGAAGCATTCCAACCAAAGTTTTTTCACAGTTCAGATTTTCTCTGTCTTTTCTCCATTATGATACTCGTGTGTTAATTGGTAGCACTGGATTCTGGAAAATGGAGTCTAAAAAGTGTTCATTATATGTCGAGAAACAGAGCATGAGTCCTGAAAATTTATTTTTAAATATTGAGTTCCAGTTGAAAGATCATCATGCCTTGATTCATGCTATTATAATTTTGATGCCTTCTGATTTCTTCATTCAATTTTCTGAAGTTATTGCACTTGTGTTTGTGGTGTTACTACCCACTAATGGGTTTGGCAGATTGGCTCAGTACTATTTATAGATCTCCTGAATACTTGTGATCTGGTGCATGACATGGGGGTAACCATCCACTCTGTAATAGTGTTGCAATTGTTTATGGATTGCATTTGCTACTTTGTTTGATTGATCTTCCCATTACTCATGAATTGTATTCATTACTGTAAATTTCGTTTTAATCTAGGTGAACATACAATTCTTCATCATTGTTCATCCCCAGTGGCCATAATGATGAATTTAAATTCTAGTTGCCATACGGTTCTTTCTCTCTTACCTCTGTGCAGATGTTTTTGCATCTGGGCTATGCCAATGTATGATATTTTTTTCAAATTTTAAAGATCTTGTATGATTCTTCTGAGTAAATTGTAATTAGGATTGGGAGGAACTAACAAAGTTTTACTCCGTGGAATTCAGCGAATTTATATAAATACTCGAGATGCCACAGAGTCCAGCCAAAAGGCAAACAATAAGCAGCTCGCACTGCTCTTGCTGTATTTTTGTGCCGGTAGAGACAGCACTGCAAAGTCAGCGTGAACGGCGCCATGCATCACGCAAGCGCACGCAACCATTCAAGTTGATTTTTCTGCCCCTCAGGTAGAAAATCTACCTGAGTTGCAGCCCTCTGACCACGTCTGCCCACAACTGCCCGTGTTAGAAAATTGCACTAGGGTACACCAAATCTTGTTCTTACTTGCCAGCTCACATTTCCGGCAGACTCGCAGGAGCAAACTTCTGCCACTTGGTGATTGGCAGGAGTTGCCTGGACCTCCGCATTAAAGAGTAACACAGAATTACTGAAATTCTGCCAATTCTGAGGTCGGAATGAAACATTCTGCCCAAACCCCTAGTAGTAATGAGCTTTATGAGGCCTGTTTGTTGTTGGTTGTTTTATTGCAGTTAGTTTGTCTTAGCAATCAAAGTGTTTCGGCAGGCTTTCTTCCATGCTTTCTCCAGGCCTGTCTCAATTACTTTTTGGGGAATAGTGTCTCTCCAGGAACCTTCCTTTAGTTGCCATTGTATCTCAATCGAATTCTTGATCTATAAAATAGTTTCTTCACAGTCTTGAAAACTATCCATATCCATTGAAGGTTGTTTTGAAGAAAACTACCACCATGTTGTATGCTGTTCTTTGCTGTTAGCATGCGTTGTGGGGCTTTTTAATATTTTGCCGTTTTTATAAAGATTTCATTGACTGTAAATGGCACCTTTTTGCAGTGATGTTGCACATGAATTTCAAAGAGTTTTCATTGTTGTTCTCTATCTAATGATATTTTTCAGATGGTGAAAAGGTTGTCTATGAAACAAGGCGATATTATTGTCTTATCCAGAAACATCATGTTGTCCTCACTCCATGCTATTTCATTTTCCCACCAGCCCCTAGTGAGATTCGCACAGCTCGGTGAAAATGAAAACCCCATTGCTGTCCCTTGGGCTTGTTTATAAAGTTCATCACTGAACATGAAGATGTTATGTTCCAATTATTTCCAAAAGCATGAAGCATCCTTGTATTTGATGATCCTTTTATTGAGGAAGTGTTCACATGCTTTAAGTCCTGTGTTCTGTTTGATAGTGGTGTGCCCATACACCACATCCATGATGTTGTAGTTATTGTGCCAAGGTACATGCTGTAGATGGGTGAATAGATCACTGGTATCTTAAGGTAAGTCTATGTGAAAGGGTGCTATAAAGTTATCGATGAATGACAAGGGGGTTTCCAAACATTGATCCTTTAGTGAAATGTGTAGGTCTTCTTGGTGAATTCGTCTTGATGTTATGGATTTTTGTCACAAAAGATATTGTCGGTGACAAGCTGTCTTCGCAGCTCAAATATTTTATTTTTTTCATTCAATCAATCAATCACTGCATTTGTAAAGCGCGCTACATACCCGAGAGGGTCTCAAGACGCTGGGGAGGGGGTGGGGTGCTACTGGTCGAAGAGCCAGGTCTTGAGGTGTCTTCTGAAGGCCAGCAGGTCCTGGGTCTGTCGTAGGATGGTGGGGAGAGTGTTCCAGGTCTTGGCGGCGAGGTAGGAGAAGGATCTGCCGCCGGCGGTGGTTTTTCAGATGCGAGGGACTGTGGCGAGGGCTTTGGTCTTCCTATTCAAGTAGTTTCTGATGATATCTTGATTCTAAATCTGTCATAGGGTTTTCATGTAATTTCATGTAAAAACTTGCATCATTCAAATGCCTCTATGCTTCCTGCATGTAGTTCTTATTCATTATGATGATGTTTCCCCCATTTTCTGCTGGTTTTATTTCTATTTTTTGATCTGTTTAGAGATTTTCCAAAGCTTCTCTTTCTGCTTTGGTCAGATTATCCCTAACAAATGAACACATCTTTTTTTTTCACTTTGTTTGGTTCCCCCACCACGCAGTCATGAAAAATGTCTATCTTGTTTTCTAGTGGTAAATCAGGACAATATCTTAAATTTACCTTGAAACCATTGCAACCTTCTCACTTCTGATTACATTCTGGTAGTTGTATGATGGAATCTTTCATCTTTGCACATGTTCTTGCAGTCCATATAGAGTTTGCAGTATTTCCAAGTCATTTACTTGATATTTGTCACTGTCTTTGGTCGAACATTCCTTAGCTTGCTGCCCCCTTGCTTGTCAATACTTTAGCCAGCTTTATTTTTCTTATAGATTTGTAGATATCAGTTCTGGGGCCCTATGACAGATAGGGTGCACTTGTCCTGTTTGTGTTTAGGCAGGTGTGCTGGGTGCAAACTGTGAAAATGCACCCTATTACAAATAATACACTACCAAGAGAGATGAATAATAAAATGGTAATAAAGTACATTTATTATCATTTTATTTTTCACTCCTCAGTCCCGAGCCAAGTGTCAAGATGGGGCGGGGCAGTTGCTGAGTGACAGCAGCAGGGAGGAGTGGTGGGCTGGGCACTTAAGTTGAAAGTGCGCATGCCTCTTTGGTCGGCTGTCTTGCAACAACCAGCCGACATGCACACTTTGAATCTCACAACCCAGTTGTGATAGACAGCTGTGTTGAGAGCAAGCACAGGCCTCCAGTGTCCTGGAAGCATGGCGAGAGCGTGCTCCATCCACCCAGCATGAGAGAAGCACCAGGATTGGTTAGGGGAGTTGGCTTGGACTCACACTGGAGGAGAGAGGAATCCCGGACTGGAGTGAGGAAGTGCAGCAAGGTAAGAAACTATTTTATTTCCTGTATTTATGTCCATGTACTTAGTGCTAATGTGCACTAAATCTCTGACATGTATTACATTACCGTTTAAAGTTAAACATTTAACTTTAAAACAATAATGTACTGCATGTCGGCACTTTAGTTAATTTAATTTGCATGTGCATGCACCCACCACACATTTTCCTGCCCCACTACTCTCCGTAGTTGGCAGCCTTCACTGTGCACTGCCCTCAGGAACAGCAGTGAACTTGCGCTGCCCCAGGGGCAGTGCATTCAAGAGAAATACAGAGTGACTGTTTTTTTTTTGTTTTGTTTTTTGACTTATGTTATTGCCTTTTAATTTGTGGTATTACAAAATAAAACATATTACTATTGACCATTCATAGCAAGCACAATACAGAGTGACTGTTTAAAAGCTGCTCTGCTCTGTGTTTCTCTGTGCAGGCGGCAACTGGCTGGCATTTTGAAGAGGGATTAGAGACCCACTTGCAGGCGGGAGGCGTGAGTGGCTGCATCCGCCTGTAGTGGGATCTCAGGGGGTGTCCATGGGACCTCTTCCATTTCTTGAAACGACTGCCCTCAGGGGTGCACTGACAGTGCGCCACCTTTAGTGGCATATTTGCCTCAACACCCGTGTCCCTAACATGGCATTGGCACAGAGGCAAAGTGATTCTCCCATTTGCATGGGGCCACACCCTCATGCAAATGAGGGAACACCCTTCAGATAGCACTGGCGCTACTTGTGCATCAGCTCTATATGTATTTCAGAAAGGGCCTCACAAGCGTCTGCTGCCCCTTCTGTAATACCAAATGGCCCTGGAGGAACACATTGCGGCCCCAAACGCATCTGCGCCCCCTGGGCACTTTGTGTAATATGGCCCCAGGTGTATAGTAAAAAACCTATCATACAAGCGGCAAGGAGGAATTCCCCATCTGGTGTTTGGAGTTGTGTACTATATTAATGGTGAAGAGTGTCTTATTTACTCTTTACACAGAGCTGAAATTATCCTTCGGAGAATGTACCTTCCAGTTTTTACACTAAGGCCATCCTCTGCCTCGACCACTGGAAATGTCCTTCCACATGAGTATATCTTTTCTAATGAAATCAGGAAATTGTTGATCGCATTTTGCAGTGTACAAATTATTACTCTTCTGCATATTCCGCTTAAAAAATGTTGTGGAAAAAAGGCTTGTGCGGTTTTTGGAACATTTCATTGTACTCAGTAGTTCAGTCTCTTGATTCAACTATCCTTGGGCTCTGAGCGTAGGATTCTGCATCTGATTTACAGGATGAGCTCCCACCTATGAGATGACGCCAACTTTAAGTTTCCTAGGTGTCCATTTTCTACTCATAATGTTTTTACAAATTACACTGGAAAGCTGTTGCCTGCCTGAAATGTAATTTTACAATCACAGAACATCCTCACATGGTGAAACATGCTGCTCAGTTGTAATCCAGTGCTGTTGCCGAGACATTTTGGGGCATTTTACTAGAAAATGACGGAGCGCAGCACTGCAATCCATCTTGCTGCGCCGAGCTGCATCATCAGGAAAGTGCAGGGATGCGTCGTATTTACAGCAATCATAAAAGGTGTTTTCCTCCTTCTATGTGTGCCGTGTAATGCAGCACACATAGGAGGAGCAGAAAACAAGGCGAAATAAAAGTACTTCTCCTCGTTGCAACACTTTTACGCCGCCCCTGGGGAGGAATTATTATCTGACGCATTCCCAGGTTTATGAAACCTTGTAAATCTGGGACTGCATCAGAATTCATGGGTGTTGCATGGGAACACCCACAGCAACACCTATTGAATGCCCCTTTCACGCAGAATAATGTGTAAAAGGGAGCTATATTTACAAGGCCATGAAAAGCCACGCAGGTTGACTTTACGTGGCCGTGTAAATATGGCTCAGCATTGAGCACCGCCGGAGCCTCAAATATGCCCCTTTGTTGCGAGACACTGGTGAGGTACGGCAAACGTGAGTCACACGTGGGAATAAGCATAGACGAAGAGTGAACTGTGCTTGTGTTTGTAATGTATAAGCGAAATAGAAGCTAGTGGTCTATAGAGAACCTAGTGCAGATTAGGGCAAATCAAATAAAGGATATATATATATATTTTTTTACATATGACAACCATCATGAATAAAAACAATTTTTTTGCAGAGGTAAAGATATTATTTTAGCAGCGAACCTTATATACGGGAAGGGATATTTCAGGAACACTAAAGAGAGTTAGTAGGCATTTAAAAGCCATAGTTCCAGAAATTAGAGAGAGTCACTGGTCAATGCAGGGGTATTCCGAAATCTGTCAGATGTTCAGGTCAGATAAGCTTTGAAACAGATTGTTGTTAGTCATAGGGGAAGAGAGCCATGCATGTGCATACTGGGTAAAAGGCTACACAGAGTCCAAAAAGGCAAAGGTATCCCTAAAACAGAGGTGGAAAGGGCGCAAGTCGGGACTGTAGCTGCAGGGGAAGGAAGGGATGGCAGTGAAAGCATGACTCAAGTTACCTTATCATCTTCAGGAAAAAAGGTATAGTTGAACTGTGGTGTGTTGTAATCTGCAGTCTGTTCGTGGTGTGTCTCAAAGTATATTCGTAACATGGTACAAGGAAAGTTGAGCATTCCAAAAGGAGTGACATAGAGTGTTGGGGCCACCTTGGAGGAAGAAAAAACTGGGATGTATACATCATTGTGGTAACTGACTCATGCAGTCTCTGGAGGCGCGTGACCAGAAATGTCTGGTCCTTATTGGAGAAAGCAAAGTATAGATCATGAAGCTCATAATGGGGGTTGACCAGTATGGTCTGTCATATGTGATAGTATTAAAAGAGGTAAATGTATGTAGTTACATAATCAGGGGTTGAGTAAAGGCCTTTCATCCATGTACATCACCTCTCGTATAATCTCTTTTTTCTCCACCTCACCTATCTCTCTCTCATCCTATTTACTGTATCTCTTTTAACTTTTCTCTCACACCTCTCACTCTACCATATGCCTCTCTCTTTCATTTTTCTCTCTCCCTCACATCTCTCTCACTACTTTGTCTCTGTCTAACCCAGGACACTCTGACTTACAGTGTCTTATCTCTGAATTGACCTCCTCATTCTTCTGCTACCTCACCTCGTCACTTTGTCTATGCACCTATGTTACCTCTACCCCACCCCTCTCACGAACTTCCTACTTACTTGCTTGCTATCCTTCTTTCCGTGCACCACTTTTTCTTCATCTATCTTGGAACTTCAGGATGGTCTTCATTGGCTTCCCATGGAAAATCGAATAAAGTTTCAAACAACAACAACCTGGGCATATCAAATCCTAAAACTGGCAGATTCTAGTTATATGAAACAAGATATCCATCCTATTAGGAAATAACCACTAGTACCACCCAAACCATCAGGAAAGGCAGGTGGAAGTTTGTTTTCAGCGATGACACGGTCATTCTGGAATCCCCTACCAGAGGCTATTAATGCATTGAACATCTATGTACTTTCTAGAAGGCCCTACAAAATTTCCCATTTTGTTAAAAATGTTGGCATGACCTGATGTTAGAATATAGGGGCATATTATCAAGCCAGGCGATAAAATTATCGCCGCTTTAGTGGCAGAAAACTGCCGCTAAAACGGCGATAATGGGCTTGATAATATGCTCTATGGAATTCCAATTGAAGTCCATGTTAGATGTGAAGGACATCTAACATGGGCTTCAATTGGAATTCCATAGAGCATATTATCAAGCCCATTATCGCCGTTTTAGCAGCAGTTTTCTGCCGCTAAAGCGGCGATAATTTTATCGCCTGGCTTGATAATATGCCCCATAGTTATTATGGATGGAGTTATTAGCGCAAATTAGATTCCTCAAGTTAGGTAATTTCAGTCATCACCTCCTCTCGGTTTCATTCACTCTAATTATTCCTAGTTATTAGTTATGAAGGATGTGAGGCCTGTGCAAGTAATAAGCCAACAATTGTCTCCTTACTGGGAACTAAGCACTCCATTGTAACACTTGACTCTCCAAGGGTAGCGAAGCAGAGCAGTCCAAGGCCTACTTAAGGGAGGTAGTGTGGGCTAGTATTTTGCTAGCACACAAAAATGACACTCAATAAATGATTGGGCAGTCAGTGGTTTTTATTACACACACACACACACACTACACATTGATTTACACATACATACACCAGGCAGATTTAAATACCTTCGGTGACATTTTGATATCACATTTGACTCCCAACAGATTATGACCAGCAAACTCAAAGTACACTCCCCTGCCACTTACACCAATATAGAGCATCACAATATAGGTGGTGTCATTTTAAATAAAACAGGAAATTGGCTTCGTCAAGGGGTCACCTCTTCAATAATATAAAGTAAGCCTATTGGCTTTCTCAAGCGACTACCAGATTAAAATATCAATAATCACATGTTGAAAAAATCAATTACCATCATATCACTGATGCCGGTGGGAGAGCGGCCCTGGTTATGCTTGATCTCTCAGCGGCATTCGATACTGTGCCACACTCTTTGCTTCTTGATCGACTAGAGGTAATTGGTGTTTCGGGAGTGGTGCTGCGCTGGATTAGATCCTTTTTGGAAAACAGATCACAGCAGGTCTGGCTTCCACCTTATGTCGTAAATTGGCTGCGATTAAATTAGCGTTAGCAGAATCCATCTGGTATTTACAGGCTATCCTGTACATTTTGTGGAATCCATTTTGTATTTCTGGCAGCCATTTTGTCTTCCCTTGTGCTCTGTTTAAAGGACTGGCTATACTTAGACTCTGCTACCCTGCACATGCGCAGGAATATCTAACTGTCCATGCATCTGTTTTTAGTCTGTAACTATCAGGTTGTTTCTACCTGAGTCAGCAACTGCTAGCTCCTCCTATACTATTTACGGTGCATTTCTGTATGACCATCTATGTATGTAACTCTTCTCATGTATGCTTGCATCGTCCTTTTCCTGAGCCCCTGTGTGGGTATAAAAGACCCATGGTTCTTCTACTCTGGGTGCTACCTTCATTCAGCACCACAGAGTGCTGGGTGAATGTGGTTCCACCTCCTGAGGTTTAATAAACTATGTATTTTCTATTTCAGTTTCTGTGCCAACTTCTTTCTAATAGTCTGAGGACTCTGTGCAGAGAAGGGCGAACCCCTTGCACTGGTAGGCCTAGCTGAGGCCTATTTTCTACAATTGGCGCCTCAACTTGGGGCTCATCGGTGACTCGGATGCCCAAAGGATTGGTCGCGACGAAGGATTGGAATCTCGCTCTGGACGTGATCACTGCCCGATAAGACCAGAGTCTTGGCATCCACGGCGACTTTTCCTTTCTTTCTGATCTGACCATCCAGGTGGCACCGGTCCTCGACTGAGATCTCTTCTGTTGATTCACCGTGCAGTGACCATTTGGTCGATTTTAGAACTTGGCAGGATGAATCTGAACACCAAGTGATTGGTAAGTGTCTGCGGCGCTTGCTGTTGGTTTTGATGCCTGTGATTGGTAAGGTAGTTTAGTAACGCTTACTGTGGCTTTGAGTATGGTATATTTTGTGTTGGCCAACTTGGTTTGTTTTGACATATGTGACTTGCAATTCACATAGGCAGGTAATGAGGAGAATTTTCTCTAACTGAATTGATTTGAACGGCACATCGTACTAAAGGTACCTTAAGTGCTACTTTGATTATAATATTGCACATTCTGCACTATTTTTGGCTTATCTGTCTTTAGCACACTTCAAAAGATGTGTTGCCTTTGGAATGGTACCAAAATGAGACTTGATGAAGCACAACTGCCCCCCCCCCGGAGGGGACGCCTAATAGGGATATGTATATTAAGTATGGTCTTTCTTCTATAATGTACAGCGCATTATGGAATAAAAATACTTGTAAGTGGTGACTAGTACCCCGAGGAACTAAATATGTACATAAAAGGATCCTGGTCTGTGCACTTAGTAACATTCATAAGTGATGAGATGCGGAGCGTTTTTTTTTGGTGTTCTGCCAGCCAAATCTGGTGAATATGACTTGCAACTAGTATTTACAAATGGTTTGGTTTAAGTACAGTCTGTGGGCTGTCTTTTGTTTCTGTCTTAAGTGTTGATCTGTGGGTTAAATGTGTGTTTACATGTTATGGTGTGGTAAATTGTGTTTTGGATGTTGCTAGCACTGGAAAAAGCGTGTGATTGAATGACTGTGAATATGTGAAAGAATTCTGAGAAGTGAAATTGTTAAGGAGTAAATTTAATTTGGTCTCATCACCATCAATAAGTCGCAAAAGGAAATTGAGAGGGGTGTAGCAAGAGAAAGAGCAACCCCTGTGATTTGATGACACCCTTAATGTACAAAAGTATTAATGAAGAGTAATTAGGGACCCGTTAAAAGTTTAGCTTGAAAAAATTGTGGGTATTTCGAATTTGCTAATTGTTCCTATGCAGCTTTGTGTTCTTGGTGGTTCAGTGAGCCAATGTGCTGGGTCCACAGGGTTGTAGGTTCTAATTTAAGCTGAACCTGCTAATCTGAGAATTGAACCTAAATTTATGACCCTTGAAAAGAAATTGTATATTAAAATAAATGTTTCCATAGGGCAAATTATTGCAGTTTAGATAACATTAGGAAGGCTTTTTGTCTTTGACAGCTTCAGGGCTGTGCAAGGCAGATTTTGACCTTGCAGCTTGTAAGGTGGGGGCTAAAAACAGAGGAGTGAACCAGGAGGTGAAATCACTGCTTAGAAAGCTTCACTGACATGAAAATGTTTAATGCTTGCAGCAGGACAGCCTTGGAGAAAGGTGGGGGCTAGGAGCATTCGCTGTGGCCCGGTTCTGCGCTGAGGTTTAGCTTCTCTGATGAGACAGGGCAGCTGAGGAACGAAACCCAAGGAGCCTTCCTCTGCCCTATTTTGTGCAAAGACCAGTTAGACTTTCCATAAATAACTGTTTTTATTTTTTTTTTAAACTGTTGCATTAATCCTACACAAAAAGTAAAATGATGCTCTTGCTTGAAATTTTAAGGGCTATATGCCTATATAAAAACGATTTTCCAATTGAGAATTAATTTTCTCAGTGGAAATTGTGGCGCAAAATTAACATGGATTATCGGATAAGAGTTTTACCTTTAGAAAGTTAAAATTAAGATGACCTGTGTAAAGAGAAAAACGAAATTGTGTGTTTTACAATAGACTAAATTCAGATACAAAATGTCACAGCATTTATCTTTTGTATAGGGTATTCAAAGGCATTCACATTATACAGCACGACAGATTTGTGTTGGCTTGAAGGGTTGACTTGCAAGGCGTGTGAATTTCGACACCTTTACGTGTTAAACAGCTGTGTCAACAAGACCATTTCTATCTCGGACTCCGGCTACAGAGAATAGTTGAAGTCAAAAACACGGAGTAAAATTCTGCATTTCAGACTGCTGTTTCCAAAGTTAGAAATGTAGTTTCATTATTTTTGCAGATTGACAGTAGGGATTTCTTTTCTTAATGCCTTTTTTAAAATAAGGATAAGAGTGGTTTTTGATGTTAAATAATAATGGCTGTCCATCATTTGAAAGTGGCGCAGACTTAAGATGTTTCAAGATAAGCTTCTGTGCTTAGGGCTAAGAATTAATGTGTTTCAATATAATAGGCAAGGGACGCAGCTCGCTTTTCATATGTAGACTCATCAAAATGATTAGATTTATTAACAAAAAAAATATATTTTGATTATATAAAAAAAAAATGTTATTTCAAATAGGTGCAAAAACAAATTCGTTTTTTACTATTTATAATGCCTAATAATGATACTGTGACCTCCTAGCATCCAAATTGCATTTAAGCCGTGCTATACAGCAATAGGGGGTCAATTACATGTGAAAATGTTACTTTACCCAGGCGAACAAAACTCATTTTTATAAGGGTATACATTATACATTTTTGATGCCACATCTCTGGGATATGTAGAGGACATTCTGGGGATGACTATTATGCAAAAACATTGTAGGATATTAATTTTTAAGTGCCCTGAAAATCAAAGTCGAAATTGAGTAAAAATTCACTATTTAAATGAGTTTTCTCCAGTCAGATCAGTTTTTAAACTGCCTTACGCCCCAGTAAATGCACATATGTAAGCATAGACCATCTATACTGCTAAACAAACGCTTGGCACACTGCTTATACATATCAATGTACAAAAATTGGCAGAAGTTATTAAGCTTACCTCTGAAATTGCTGGTAGACACACAGAGTGGGTTTTGCTGCTCTGTCTTCGGTCTTTAGGGTCACTTTGACTTGGAAGCACCACATGAAAACCTTGCATGCATGCTGGGGAACAGCTGCATAGGTTATAGGTCAAAGTCCTACATTTAGAAGCCTGTAGGGCTCAGCACAACGTTGCTTTGACATTTCGACACTTGAAAGACGAAATGGCAGGGGAAGAAAGAGGTTTTTGCTTACCCTTTTTTTTTTGGTAAAAGCAAGTTTTTGTGTGCTCTCAATGCACATAGTATATGTGACCTCTCTTTAAAGGACAATGGCTCTGCCATATATATATAGTATAAATGTTTTTAGGGTTGAATTCAGGAAGCAATGGGATTCAGTTTGACTTCATGCGGCCTCATGTTGCACTAGTACATTTGCTAAAGGAATATGTTCTTTGGCTAGCTGAAATGTGCTATTTCGCTCCTCAGAGTTTGTTTATGCCCAGTTGCTACAAATTGGGGTTGATAGTGTTGACAGAATGAAACCTGGTACAGGTTTCTTACTGTCAAAACTGGGGAAAGGGGGCTAGCTCCTCTACAAATTAAGGATAGGCAGATTTATGTGTTCTCTCTCTTTTTCTTAATTTTTTTTTGAGCCTGTCTAAACTGTCTGTGAAATAACCATGAGACATTTAATTGGCTATTCAGTAATACTGTTTTCAACATTATTAGCATTAATAAAACGAATAAATATATTTTGCTATGTTACTACCCATCCTCTCTGATGGAATTATGAGAGGATGAGTAGTCTAGGTTGCTGCTTCCTTATTTGATCTTTAAGGGGAACTAGCTGTGGGTAGTTTTTGTTTGAAAATTCTCAGGTGACAACACCACTATTGTTTGTTTATTCTCATGCTACATACAGTTTTGCAAGGGCATTGTTAGTTTTATTAGCTAGTTTGTGTAAATAAACTGACAGTCCTTACTAGAACTAATGTTGCATAGTTTGGATTGTGAAAATGTAGAATGCAGGGAAGAGGTCTATGTGATCCTTAGCAAACATTTTTGAGGAAAATATTGTTTTATAGGAGTCTGTTAGTCACAAGATGTTCCGCTGGAGAACATGTACCCATTATGTTGAAGTTTTTTAGTTCTGTATGTAATAGGAATCCCTGTTAAATTAGCAGTGTTAGATTTTCCTGTTGCTCCTATAACATGAGAGCCTGGTCCTAAGCATACAATGTAGGTGCTTTAATTAAGAAAAATCATTTTAGAAGTGTCTGCAGTCCTGTACAAATAATGCAATGTTTAGGAGTAAAACGTGTATAACATTTCCTTTTTCTTGAGGGTCTTTAGAAATGAACACAGACTTCCTTGACTGCTTGGCATTGGGTGACGTATTACTCTTGTCAGTTCACTAAAGAGTTCTTTTTATACTTGCCAATAGGTCCAGACTGTTGTTTTATTTACTCTCACATATATGAAAGTGGTTCCAGGGTGCCTTGTTAATATATGGGGCGTCCCTGGACTAGGAAGTATTCTGAGACTATCCTCTCTGTTGATAGATTATTTCTGTGCCTTGTCTAAAGACCTTTTGTTCTGTCCACCAATAGATATTTGCTGCTTTACAACCATTGCCAGAGGGGCGCGGACATCAGATCCAGCTTGAGGAATCAGCACCAGTCCAGCTTGAAGTCAAAGTGAAGGTAACCTGCACAGGCACTGCTGGCAACCAGGACCTCAGTGAAGGTAGAAGGCCGGAAGCATTGTGATGAGCGTACCCCTGCTACTATCTTGGGCGAAAGACGGGGTCACAAATCAGAAAGGAGAAATCGTGGATCAAGCTTTTGATGCCCAGCTGAGAGTCACAGACCGACCAGGAAGGGAAGAAGGTTTTTGCTTGAGGTAACCCCCTTTGAAACAAGGGTTGCTTCAGAGATCCTAGCATCAGGCCTCTGAATCCTGGTCCCAAAGTGGCTGTAAAGGAGATACCTGGGCACACTGAATGCAATCCATGGCCCCAACGAAAGAGCAGTGTGCCAGCAGAGCAATACAGGAGTTAGGGAAGGACTTGAGTTCAGGGTACAGGTGCTGTGTCTCTGGTGCCTGTTAGATTGAAATGAAGAAAACTGGTGCACTGCCTGAGACACTGGACAGGATCGCTGAGCGCATTTGCCCTGGTGGGTGATTGCCCTATCCTGAAAGAAGAAACTTTTCCCTTGAAACTAGGCCATAATTCCTGAGTTGCGAGTTGTGCAGCTCCACCGTGGGAACAACAAGAGCCTGCCTGTGAGGCTCAAACGGACACAGGGAGAAGACTCCCCTCTGGTTGGTTGTACAGCGGCTTTAATTTCCCAAGGACTTCTTTTTCTTTTTGTTGAAAATGTACCCCATTGATCGTCCCATTTTTGAGGAGGAGCAACCCTTTGCAGCTCTTCGTCCTAATTCTCATGGTCCTCCTGGTCCCCTGGATCCAGGATCATTTTTGTAAATAATATGTCTGACTGCTTTAATGTTTGTATTGGGTATAATGATAGATACTCTAGCCCTCATAAAGGAAACACTGGAAAAGTCTAGCGAAAATGTTTTTATTAGATATGTACTGTTGGATACTTTGATATTGAAATTGATGGTAACTGAAATGCATAGGAACCTTGAAAATGTTTTTACTGGATGGTTCTAGGATTTGCTTAGGACTAGAAAGCTAATAATTCTGTTTCTGATAATAGTAATTACTCTCTCCTGCTATCTGTATGACCCAATTCTCTGTTCCCTTTGTACTTCTGTTTATACCTCATACATACCCGCTTAACAATATTTAGAATGAGAAATGCCCACCTAGCAATGAATTTGTAAATTTATGAAAAAAAAAACAATTTATTAAAAATTAATATGCATATTTTTCATTTTTTATGGGAGATGTCTTCAGCTAACGCTAAAAGGGTCGTCTGTCGTAAATTGGCTGCGATTAAATTAGCGTTAGCAGAATCCATCTGGTATTTACAGGCTATCCTGTACATTTTGTGGAATCCATTTTGTATTTCTGGCAGCCATTTTGTCTTCCCTTGTGCTCTGTTTAAAGGACTGGCTATACTTAGACTCTGCTACCCTGCACATGCGCAGGAATATCTAACTGTCCATGCATCTGTTTTTAGTCTGTAACTATCAGGTTGTTTCTACCTGAGTCAGCAACTGCTAGCTCCTCCTATACTATTTACGGTGCATTTCTGTATGACCATCTATGTATGTAACTCTTCTCATGTATGCTTGCATCGTCCTTTTCCTGAGCCCCTGTGTGGGTATAAAAGACCCATGGTTCTTCTACTCTGGGTGCTACCTTCATTCAGCACCACAGAGTGCTGGGTGAATGTGGTTCCACCTCCTGAGGTTTAATAAACTATGTATTTTCTATTTCAGTTTCTGTGCCAACTTCTTTCTAATAGTCTGAGGACTCTGTGCAGAGAAGGGCGAACCCCTTGCACTGGTAGGCCTAGCTGAGGCCTATTTTCTACACTTATGCCTCTACACCTATGCAGTTGGTAACTGGTGTTCCGCAGGGATCATCGCTTAGCCCTCTTCATTTTAACATCTATGTGACTCCGCTGATCTATCTTGCGGAGTCCCTGGGGGCTAAGGTGATGGCCTATGCTATGATACTCAGCTATTGTTCTCTTGGAGGAAAGGAGACGACTCGGTTGAGGCCGCACATCACTGTTTGTCGGCCGTGTTTCACTGAAGTGCAACGAAGAAGAAGTGCTTTTGTATGGATCGTTCCCTGTGGACTTTAGGGAAAGGATGTGGCCTTCGGGTTTTCCTCGTCCATCTATAGGTAATGGCACCGTAAAAAATCTCAGTGTCTGGTTCGAGAAAAACCTGAACTTTTCCACTCATGTGAAGAAACTGGTAGGAACTTGCTTTGGCACTTTAAAAATTTTGAGGAAGTTTCTTCCTCTTTTGCCTGTTAGTGCCAAGGAAACTGTGGTCCGTGCCCTGATTTTGTCTCGTTTGGACTATGCCAACGCCATTCTGGTTGGTAGCCCAGGTTATTTGGTTAAAAAGTTGCAAGTAGTTCAAAATTCTGCAGCTAGACTGCTTCTGGGCCTTTCTTCTACACATAGTGTCCGGAGTCATTTACACAGCTTGCATTGGCTCCCAGTTGAATCTCGGCTGAAATTTAAGATGTTATCCATTGTACATCGGGCCCTGTATGGGTCAGGTCCCTCCTATCTTCAAAAGAGATTTGTTTTCTACAGACCGAGTAGACAGCTTCGTTCTTCTGATCAGCCGCTAATGCAGATTCCTAGGTTCAAGCGCCAAAGGCTTGGAGGGAGCTATTTTGTTCGTAAAGCCGGTCTGGCCTGGAATGGGCTACCATTGGCACTCCGGGAAATTCATGACCCAATGTTGTTTAGAAAAAAGCTTAAAACATTGCTCTTTTAGTTTCTGATGTATGTGTAGTTCACTTTTTTCTGGAGTTAGCGCCGGGACACTTTGAGTAGCCGAGCGCTTTATAAATTCAATATAACATAACATATCAGATACCATGTTTAAATGCAATCATTATCCACTGCAAAGGTTATCAAAAATCAGTGTAAGCAATATGTTTATGGTTCCCTTTTCCGGCATGGCACAACACCATGATCCTAGACTATGTCTTTGCACTTACAGTGTAAATGTTGTGACTACCTGTGAGCAGTATTGTCATTTTAAAAATTACAGAAGGATTTTTTTTTTAAATTCTTTTTATTGAAGTTTTGCAAGAAACTAAAAATCAGCAAAAAAGAAATAACGGGGAAAATGGGGAACCAAATAAAGGGATGCAATTAAGTGAAATACCACCATTTTGTTTGTACATCATTCACAAGTTATGGATTACAGTTTTGTATTGTCACAAACATGGTCCACTGTACGATACTGCCAACAGTCTAGTGCAGCCACACGTGTGGCACGTTGCATAGGCGTTGCTGTTTTTACTTTGTAGTCTATTTCCGCTGCCTGTATTTATATAATTCACTATAGTGGCACAATTAGTGGAGTCTCACCTTGACCATCGGACCTAACACACATCCTCATCTACAGTTCTAAGCCAATTGGTAAATGGATCCCATATATCTTTGGGGCTGGAGCGGGTCGGCATAAGCTCCCAATAGTGTGACAGTTGGTCTTTGCAGTATACGATGTCCTGCACCCATGTCTTCATGGTCGGGGCGTTGTCTTTTTCCAATGTATTGCCACCTGTCTTATGGCCAGAAGCAACAGTAGCGCCGTTAGCTTTCTCACTATCTTTGGGGTGCTATGTACATAACCTAACAGGGCCATCAATGGGGTTTTTGATAATGTTTGTTCAGTCATGTTTTCTGTATGAAACAGTACTGCTAGCCAGAAGGCAGCAATTGGTCAGCATTCCCAAGCTAGGTGTATGAAAGTTGCCTGGGAGGAGCCGCATCTCCAGCAACGTGTATCGGGGTACAATGCCATGCGATGCAGCTGTGTCAGTGTGCGATATATGCGATGCAAATATTTAAAGTGTATAAGCCGGAGGCGGTAGTTGGGAGATAGTTGTTCCAGTTGATTACAGCAAAATAGCCTCTGCTGGTCAGTTATGGCTGTATCCGTTGCTGCCTCCCAGGCCGTGTGTGACTGTGGAACAGTGATCAGGGACTCCCTTTGAGTAGTGGTGTACAATTGTGTGACCAATTTAAGGTCTGAGGTAATTGTTAAGATGTGTTCCAATGTGGGCAATGCTGGGGGTGCCTCGGGAAACGTACTGTATCTAGCCTTGCATGCCGCCCTAATCTGGTAGCATAAGAGCATACCTAGCGCCAAGCTTTGTGATGAGCTGCACATTTGCTGTAGTGTGAGAAACGTGCCCTCAGGGAACAGATCACTCACAGTTGTGATTTTATGTGTTTGCACTCTAAGTTTTGCAGCATTGTCCAGTAGTGGGGGGATTAATGGGTTCCCTGCTATGGGCATGGATGGCGCGTACAGCACCGCTTGTTTTGCTCTCTTAGCAAGTCCCTTCCAGGCCCTTCCCAGAGTTTCTGTCGTGTCTATTTCTCGATTGGGCCTTTTAAAAGGTTAATATAAGGCCGTGTGTAGGGGCAGAGGGGCAACTATGTCCAGTTCAATGGCTACATGTGGTTGGAATGGGGTTGGGTGTTGCCAGAAATGTAGGAATTGAGCCTGGGCGCAGTAGGCATACAGCTCGAAGTCCGGAGCGCCGAATCCACCTTGCGTAAATGATAATGTAAGGATACCCCAGGATATCCTGGGTTGTTTCCTGGCCCATACAAGTTCAATTATACTGGACTGAAGGCGTTTGAACAATTACATTGTTAGGGGCATTGGTATATTTAAAACAGTTATAACAATTTGGGAAGGATGATCATTTTAGTGATTGAGATGCGACTCGCTAAGGATAGAGGTAGATTTTTCCATCTTTTTATTCTGTCGTCTATCTAGTCCATTGCTTTACCATAGTTTGCTGACCATATTTCCTGCACATCCCTACTGACCCATATCCCTAAGTACCTTATCTTTCCGTATGCCCATGTTATGGGGTGTTCAGACTCAAATGGGGCAGTGCCATCTGTAAATGGAAGTATTGTGGATTTGGCCCAGTTTATCTGGATCCCAGTAAGGCCCCCGTACCACACCAATTCCCTGGTCATGGGCACGAAGTTCACCTCTGGCTCTACAAGATATATAGTCGTATGTTCGGCATAAATTGACACTATCGGACCCCTGGAGGTGAATCCAATTCCGCGATTTGTGTGTTTCTGCATGAGTCTTGCTGCTAAAGGTTCTGTAGCTATCGCAAATAGCAAGGGCGAGAGTGGGCAGCCCTGACGAGTACCCCGTGTGATTTGTATTGGTTCTGATATGAGCCCATTCACTTTGACTCTGGCAGTTGGCAGAGTGCACAGCAGTTTGATTGGCTGCGGGTAGATAGGGCTGAAACCCAGCTTGGTTAATAATATAAAGAGGAATTTCCATTCTAAAGATTCAAACGCATTTGTGGTGTCCAACAGGGCGGCTATGGTGGACACGTGAGGTGCCAGGTAGTGGAGGAGAGCAAAAATTGTGCGCAGGTTATGGGTTGCGGAGCAGCCCGGAATAAAGCCCAATTGGTCCAGTCGCACTATCAGTGGGAGCAGTGGCTGTCATCTGTTTGCGAGGAGTTTAGCAAATATTGTCTCATCCAGATTTATTAACGAGAGTGGGTGGTATGAGTCACGTTTTGTGGGGTCTTTGTCTGGCTTTAATAATGTTATTAGGGTGGCTTCGCGTATGGATTGCGGCAGTATTCTGGTTTCTTGGGCCTCCTGGTATACCAGCAGCATCCGCGGGGCCAACAGGTCTGCATATTCTTTATAAAATTTGACAGTAAGTCCATCTGCACCTGGGGCCTTGTCTGCCGGTAGGCTATTGATCACTTGTCGGATATCATCTTCTTTGAATGGGACATCCAGGTACTCCTGGTGTGCCCTGCCTAGCCATAAGAGCTCCAACAAGTCCAAATAGCCTGTTATGTCAGATTCGGTTGGGTCTGTTTGGGTGGTGTATAATTGCGCATAGAATTTTGTCATGGATTGCAGGACTTCTGGCGCCGAACAATATGGTGGTGCATCGGGGTTGGGAAGTTCAGCGATGTATGCTGAGCCTCTGGGCGGTCTCAGGAGGCCTGCTAGTGTTTTCCCCAGCCTATCTCCCTCACCGTATCTGCGCGCTTGTGCATTTTTGTGCAAGTATTTAGTCTCCCACTCTGCCTATTCGTGAAATTCCGTCAGTTTGACTCATATACGGGCCAGTATCGTGGGTGATTGGGTCGGAAAGTATTGGCTTTCTAGATCACGGATTTCACTTTCAAATTTAGACAGTATAGATCGTATGACTCTGAGTACCCCTGACTGTAAGGCTATGCAGGTCCCTCGCATTACCACCTTAAAGGCCTCCCAGATGGTACCCACAGAGTCCACCGTACCCTCATTTAGTTCAAAATATTCTGTAATTTTGTTGTGTAGCTCCTCTCGAAACACCAAATCAAGTAGTGCGTTGGGCGGAAACCACCAGGTGAATGGCTGAATGTAGGGTTTTAGGACTCGGAGCTGCAAAAGTACAGGTGCGTGATCTGAGAGTGTCTTCGGGTGGTGTGAGACATCTGTAACTCACAAATGCAGGTCTTTAGAGGTTAGCCAAAAATCCAATCTGGACCATGTGCTATGTTGCTAAGTAACATAGGTGCCCTCACGGGCATTTGGGTGTAGTGTGCGCCATGAGTCTATTAACTGGTAGTCGTCTATTATATGCCGAAGTGCGGGTGCCGCCTGTGGGTGGTGTGTGCGGGAAATGCCCACTCTGTCTTCCTGCGTTGACAATACAACATTAAAGTCACCCCCCCCATAATATCGCTGCATTACCCAGGGTCTGAACCTCCTGCCATACCTGATTAAAGAAGTCAGGACTGTCGGTGTTGGGGCTGTATGTATTTGCAATTATGACCTGCTGATGGTATAGTTCTCCTCGTAGTAGTATGTAGCGCCCCTCTGTGTCAATGACTGTCCAATGTGTTTTCCAGGGAAGCCCTTTCCTTATTAGGATCGCCACCCCGCGGGAATAATTTGAGTAGCTAGATATGATCACCTCCCCCAGCGGTTGGATCTCAGGTTGGGTCTCGATGTGTCTGTCAGGTGCGTTTCTTGCAGGAGACAAATATCTTCACCATGCCTGATAAGATAAGAGTGTACCAATCTCATTTTCCTAAAGTCATTTAGCCCTCATACGTTCCAAGTAATACATTTCAGCGATGTCATTTTAAGTAACGTGGCAATGGTGTGTCAGTGGTGCAAGTCTGTTCCCTGTGTCTTGTGATGTTCCATCTGTGTGGTGTGTTATGTCTAGGATTGAAGACCACATATGCGCAGTAATAGTCTGTCGGTATGGTCTAGGATGAGTGTGCAACTTATGACGTGATGGCAGCAACAGATGTACATTTAGCAGCGGTAATCTGTAACAATTTACAACCCCACCCCACCCTCCTTCCACACCCACCCCCCAATCAGGTTGTGTATCCATCCCAAATAACAGCCCTAAAACTGTTGTACACCTAATGCCTAGGGTGAGTGGGAATTATCCCCCGGGGGAACGTGGGGTCACCGGCGAACTCCCCTGCCTCATACTACAGGGCGGCCTTGTCCGCTTGAAAACATCACAGTACTTGTAACATTGAATAACATGGTACATGTCCCAGTGTGCGACGCCCGCCCTCCCCCTCCCATGCTTGTTGGATAGTATATGGTTTCACTGTTGGGCCCTATTATTCCCCCCCAGACAGTAAAGAAAATATGTCCGATGGTGTGTTTGGTGTTTGCGTTTTAGTGGTGGACTTATCTGCTCGGCCACACGGGCCCAGTTCTTGTGACCAGGGCTTTTAGTCGTTGTCGCTCAGGTGACCCTCCGACGATGCTGTTTCTGGTGACTTCTGCGATCGGTGCACTTTGGCTACATGTTTTGTAAAGTTCAGTGCCGCTTTAGCGTCCATGAAGATCGTGGGTTTGCCATTTCCGTGCACCTTCAGCTTCAATGCATACTTTTTTGCCTGAATGCTGTAGTAGCCGCTTCGCCGGGAGAAACTCTCTGCGGGCTGCCTGAACCTGTAGTGTAAAGTCAGGGTATAAGGATATTACATTCCCCTGGTACTGTAGGGTTCCTCGTTCCCTGGCAAGCCGCAGGATCGCGTCTCGATCTCCATAATTTAAAATCCTAGCGAGGATGGAACGCGGCTGTGCCCCTGGAGGCGGTTTAGGGCCAGAGAGCAGTGCGCACGTTCTATGAGAAACATAGCTGAAAGCTCTTCTCCAAACAATTCGCTCAACATGGTTTCGATGTATTTTTCCATGTTTTAGATATTTGTGGATTCTGGAATACCAGTAATACGCACATTGTTACGCCGTAACCTGGCCTCCAAATCTTCATTTTTGGCCTTGATGAGGTTTAGCACAGAGTCCATTTGCAGTAATTGTTCTTGCGCTTCTGTCTGCATGTCATCTCATCAGATACCCTGGTTTCAAGTGCATCTATTTGGGTTTCATGTTTTTCGACGCGTTGGGAGATCATGTCCATGCGGGCAGCTAAGGTATCTATTTTTGAGTCTATAGCTTGGAGACTTGCCTTCACGTCTTTAAACAGTGCGTGAATGTCGTCCTCTGGGACGGTGCCCATAGCCGCGTCTCCTGCGCCTTCTGCAACAGTGAATTCTCCCACTGACTGTTTTCACGCCTTTTTGTCAAACGTCAGTCGGGGTTGTTTAGCATCTGCTTTCCCCATAACTTGTGCATTTGATTGGTGAGGTTTAGGGGGAATCTTGCCTTGTTCCCCAGCACGACTCCTGCTTCTGCAGCGGGTGCTTACACGTGTGTGGTCCGTGAGGTCCACGATTCCAGTGTCTGCGTGCCCTCTCAGACCCACCGCCTATCCTCTGTCTGTGCCTGCAGGGCCCGGATGGTGTTTGTAGCACTATAGGGGGGGGGGGATTCTAGTGTGCGGATTCCCTCAGGATTTGTCACCCGCTGCTCTTCCTTGGCACGCTCAGTGTCCGATAATCTCAGGCTCGCAGCACAGGTGTGTCGACAGTGTACACATCGCCAGCCCAGCGCATGACTGCCACCGCGAATCCAGCTCAGGAGGCTGCCAGTCCCAAGGCGCGATAGTCAGTCGGCCGCCTAACCTGAGCCCCAGGGTATTTCAAGCGTTTGATTGAGCGCTAAGGTCTCCCCCGTCGCAGTGCACACAGCCGCTTTCAGACAAGTGCTCCTTCACAATGTTGTTTATGTGGCTTGAACCCCAGTTAATTACACCGGGTAAGTCGTGTCAGTGTGCTGCCTCCGGCGAGGTCCCGGTTGAGAGGTGTTGTTGGGCACTATGTTTGCGGGCTCACGGTCACCCGCAGTGCCAAGTCAGTGTGCCACCCGCCGGGGGCGATCTCAACATGCAAGCGTGTGGACCCCTGCCGGGCCACGTATTTCGCTCGCCCGTTAACGCGCGGTTGCGAGACAGTCATGCGGGAAGTCGCTCAGCCGCAGCGTCTCTCACCTTGTCTAGTCTAATAAAGGTGTTTATTTCGGTTGTAGTGTCCCACGGCATCTGGGCATGCTCCTGTGTGCCGGCGGTGCTGAAGCCGTATCAGATCAGGTGGCCTTCTCGGGTCTCAACACCAGCAGCATGTCTCAGTGGGGCGAGGAACTGCCCATAGCCGACCTCCCTCAACACGTGAGCCCCCCCGGCTTTCGATCGGGACACGCACACAGGCCGCAGCAGGCCCCGGCCTTCTTCGCTCTCGCCTCTGTCTCGATTCCGCCTCACACCACCTCTGAGTTTTAGTTTTTGTAGTTTCCCCGCTCTGAAGGCTTTGAAATGTGCCAAAATGACAATTTCGCTCTCCTTCGATCAGTTCAGGTTAAGTTTACGAAGCTTCAATCGCAAATTCGTAACTTTTACAGAATCCTAATAATTTAAAACTGATTAGCATACAATGCATCTTCTAATTGAGATAATTTATATCCCATGATGAGTTCATTCACACTGGAAAACATGTCCTTTTCCTTTGCATTTACCAGTGCATAAACAGCTTCATCCACTTTGTCAATTTTATTACAGAAAAGATTGTCAAGCAACGTGATGTGTAACCTAGCCACATGGAACCTCCATAACCACTAGTGACAATTATCCCGTGTCCTTTTGACATGATCTACACCACCATGGCTCCTGACAGACGCCAAAGCAAGCTCCCTGGTCCCCCTAATTGCTGCTTCCCTCGTGCCCTCTTTGGGGCAGTACCTCTCTGATGGTGTCTCTGGAGAATATGGAAGAGGGACAGCCTTTCAAGTCACATCATCATTTATTCATGGGTCGATTGTTAGCATAAATCTCCCGTGAACATTCCCTAATTGCTTTGTTTAGTTGTAATTTATAACTATGTCTCTCGGTTTCCTTGAATATTTAGGTCTGGCTTGATATCACAGCTGCCTGCAGATGAATTGTTACCAATGCTGTAAAATATGTAGAATGAGCTTTGGCTACGCTTAGAGAAATATATCTTTTTCACTTCATGCTATTCGCTGTTTTGTGCAGCCTTCCACCACATATGTATTGCTTGCATTGCAGTGCACAAGAAATAGTTTTACATGTGAAAAGTACACTGAATTACCACACGTCAGGGGCCAGTTGTGCAACTGTTTTTAGCAGTCGCAAACGGAGAATCAGGCAATTTGCAACGGCTAAAACGTCTGTCAGCATGTACCAACCCTATGTTGCAAGTCAATAACATATTATTGACTCTCAACATAGGGTTTGCGAGTCGGCATGAGGAAGGGGCGTGCAAAGAGCATACCTTCCTAATGGCGAGTCGCAGGGGCATCTATGGATGTTTTGCAACCGAAATGCGATTGCAAAACATTCATATTTTACTGACTCTGTGAAGGAGGTGGTGAAATATTCCCCTTTGTGAATGTGGGCGCCAACATTTTTCAAGAGCATTCAGAGACCTCTGCCTAGTCTTAAAAAAACAAAAGGTAGGTTTTCAATTTTATTTTTGAAATGCATCTCATTTTCCTTTAAACAAAATGGGCTGCATTTCTATAAAAAAAAGTACTTCATTGAAAAAAGCAATCAAAGACATGGTGGTCTGCTGACCCCAGCAGGACACCATCCCTATGATTTCAGGCCATTCCCAATGGGTCACAAATTGGGACATACCTCATGAATATTGATGAGGCAGGTCATTTGCAACCCCATTGGGAATCACTAAATATGTCTGAGAAACTTTTGTACATCAAATTTTGCAAGTCCCTAATGGTGAGTCACAAAAAATCACAATTAGAGACTCGCAAAATGAAATGGTTGTACATCTGGCCCCAAATTCTTTATTTCATAAAATCGTTGTATAAAGAAATTATTCGTTTTTTTTATTTTTTATTCACTGTAGCAAGCTTTTCAAATGTTTTAGTCAGGACTGTAAACTCACGTTAGATCTAATGGCTGCCATTGCTTTTTTGAATTTTCTGCCTGTATTCATCCTTATTTATATTGGTGTCATGTTAGCAGTATTTATACTCATTTTTTTATTCCACCAAATATACATTTGCAACTGATATTATTAGACATTAATTTAGACCAAACATGTACATTTAGCTGGGATGGCTGTAGGGTGTTGGACTATATTTAGCAGCCACATAAAACACCACAACATGTCTCTTATTACTGATTTTTTAAACACACATTGCATTTTAATTACTTTTCTATAGTGCTTGAATACAAGGTTATCAAAGAACTATGACTTAGTACTCGTGTGAAATCTACCAGAAAATGAGAATACAAAACGGAATCCTTCCACAGCAGTACAAGCTCATTCCCTTTATCATTATGCAGACAACGTAATCCTAGAGTTAAAGTAAGTAATCCTTTGCAAAACTGTTGACCAATCTATTCTGATATGATCAAAAGCAAGAGAAACCAAGAAGATTATTTAATTTTGATAAAGAGTGACCCTGGTTTATAAACACTGAAGTGTAGCAGGCTTCTTTCTCAGTAGGAATGATGCATGACTTCTCAGCGCACTAGGCAAAATAGCATTTTGCCAGTTGGCACACTACCCTGCGTGCCAAGCAACAATGTTTCGAGACATCTGTAGTAATTTGGCCCTCTGCTTGATGATGCCTTGAAAATAGCTGCCTTACCACTTCATATGGAAATGTGGGCTATGCCAAGCAGAGAAGAAGAGGGGTCTTATTAACCAGGGTCAAAAAAGAGAATTCAGTTGACTGACAAATGGGGCTCTATGCAAAGAAATCTCCACTTTTTAGGTCTTGGTTGCAGGCAGCTTTAGCTGTTTGTTGGCCAGACCTCCTGTTTCTAATATACATAGTGTGGGTATTAGGTTAGTTCCATGCTCATGATTGGGTGGCATTCTTGTCTATCTCAGTTTTCTCCACTTGATTCGATGGCTTACTGTCTCATTCATGTGTTTATGCTGCTCAGGACTATTTAGGTTTCACAGTGTTTATTATTGGTTGATGTGTAGCCTTCCATTGCTGACCCTAGTTGAATTCAGGGAACTACATTTTTCCTTTTCCTTAGGAATCACATGGGAGTGCATGTGTTTTTGTTCTCTCCCATTGCAGTTTCCTCTTCACTTTTACTCCACCATCCCTGCACTCCATGTTGCTTTCCCTGCACTTCCTCATCTGCTCCTCATTCTGCTTCTCCCACCATTCCCTCAGTTAATTTTTTGCTTTCCAGACCCCATCCCTCTTTTTTTTAAAAATATTTCTCCCACCCTTTCATTGCTACCCCATTTCTGCCCACTTTTCACCTTGTACACCTTTGGTATTTTTGTACATTTTCTTGACTGCCATCATGTTGGCAGTTGTCCATCTTAAATGCGTGTTTGTCTTTTTCAAGATGGCCACCCACAAGTGTACATGCACAGACATCAATAAACAGGTCTGTATTATTTCAACCAACGTATTTACCATGGAAGCTGCGGAATGCATGCACATTCACTGCAATCATCTTTGAACGGGTTTGTTCAGGCATTGCAAACACATTCAAAGATGAACATCATGGAATCATGCGTATTCACCACAGCCACCTTTAAATGGGGTGATTCAAATAATAAAAAAGCATCGAAGATGTCGTACTTAAATATACATGCATTCATGGAGGCGAGGCCCTTTTTGTTATGTATTGCTATTTTTTTAACAAATCTATGTTAAGAAGGTGGCTATGGATGCTCTCGACTCAATGGTGACTATTAAACAAAAAAAAGGCACTGGCAAAGCCAATACATTTTACAGTTGAGACCTATTCACTTTTTGCGCTTTCAATGAAGTCAATCTACACAGTTATTTTCCTGGGAAATGTAATGATTCCACGTTTTATCAAAAGTTTTCCATTCTTATAAATATATTGAGACGGGAATCAGATTGTTAATTCTGTAGGTAGAATTCAGTGATAAAAGTAATCTGGAACCATTTTTATTACTCAGTCTTGTTTCTGTCTTCATCTCAAACTTGCTCAGCATTAACTATAAATTGGCAGACATTTCCTCTGTCTCTCTCTCTCGCGCACACATACTCCGGCGCGCGTCTCTCTCGCGCACACATACTCCCGCGCGTCCACACACTCTCTCTCTTCCCGTGGATGTTCTTTGCAATAACTTCCACAAACCGAATGCATCTTTGTACTCAGCACACAAGAGAATACATTTCAGATAAACACAGAGCGAAACCTATTGTCTTTGCCCTTTGCTTGCATTTATTAACGTGCCACTATATGGACCTCGAGATTAATGGTTGTTTTATTTTTGCCAACGTTACATTTCAACGATAAACGACGGATTTGTATTGCACTGAATGTCATGTTCAGCTTGGGGGTTTTACAGTAAAAGTGGTTTTAAAAAACTGGCAACGAGTTTGGAGGAATTCTGGCCAAGACAAGAGGATGAAAAGTTAAGTTGCTTTTTAAAAACTGGATTGTTAGGAAAGTCATCGGTTACTTCTATCAGTCACGCCGAAGAGCTGTCACTGTTTACTTAACAATGTCAGCATTTGCCAAATTTTGCAGTTTACAAGTGAACGACCAAAATATTGTTTAAAAAATACTGTGATGCAACACAATACTGTGTCAAAAACATCCTCAAGTCAAAAATCTCAAGCTTAGAATACAGAATAAAAGAAAACCTTTTTTTTAGGTATATAATAATGTTTTGTAAAATATGTTTGTATATAATATTGTTTACTTTAATATGCTCTATTACGTATTTTTTGAAAAATGATGTATGTATTATTTATTCAATGTAATAATTTTTTAGGCATTATCATTTTTATTAATATATTTTCTGTGTTTTTAGAATAGTTCATAAGATTTATTGTCGATTTTTGACATTTAATTCATAATGTATCATTTTGTAGGGGTTGTTTGGTTTGTAGTGTATAGGGTGGGAAGTTATTTCATTGTTTTTATTTTTATTTCATTTCTTATGCTGATTATATATTTGATTGGCAACTAATTGTATAAATTATTTAGTTGATTGATATTTAAATTATTTAAATTTATGTTGTGATTTTTAAAATCTAATTTTAATTTTCTGCAATTTTGTTACTAATTCATAATTTAGTTGTGGGTTGTTCGATTTGCAGTATAATAGGGTGTGAAGATATTGAAATTAGAAAATAATTTTTTTTATTGTACTTTTTTATGTGACATATTTAACTTGTAATCGATTATCTTAAATATTCATTGGTTAACAGTTATTTAGATATTTTAACGTATTTTGTGATTTTTAATGTTATGTTATGTTATGTTATGTTAACTAGTCATCTAACGCGCACAGCTACTCCGAGGAGTGTTCCGGCGCGAGCATAGGGAAACTGAAAGCATAACCAAAAAAACTCAGACAAAAAGATACGTTTTTAACAATTTTTTTAAAGCTACTGGGTCTTCCATACTACGAAGCACCAGCGGTAGAGCATTCCAAGCCCGGGCCGCCAGAACGGCAAGGGACGCACCACCTAGTCGGTGCCGGTGGAAGCAAGGAACCTTTGCCAACCTAAGTGCAGAGGAGCGCAGTAGCCTCCCTGGAACGTAAAAGGAGAACCGTTTCTGCAAATAGAGTGGCCCCAGGCCGTGAAGAGCACAGTGGGCAATAGTGATAGATTTAAACATCACCCGCGCCTTCATAGGAAGCCAGTGGAGAGAGCGAAGATAACCTCGCACGCTATTCCTTAAGGGAATCTCTCCCAGATTCTGCACCACTTGGAGTTTATTAAGGGAATATGCCGGGATCCCCACATACAGTGCATTGGCATAATCCAAGCGGGAGAGAATGAGCGCACGTACCACTTACTCTTTCGCCACCTGAGGAAGGAGTGGAAGAAATCTTCTCAGGACTCTAAGGAGGCCAAAACAGCATCCCGCGAGTCTCTTAACTTGAATTGTGAAAGAGAGATTATCTTCAAACCACACTCCAAGGTTCTTTGCCACACAACTGTTGGACAATGGGGGCGGGGACTCAGATGGCCAGATCATATCTCTGAACCCAAGGGGGAAATTACCGAACAAAAGTACCTCAGACTTATCTTCATTACATTTTAATTGAGCCTTCACAAGCCACTTGAATACCGAAGACAGGCAGAGCTGAACAGGGGCCACGGCTTCCTCATTTTTATTCCAAGTAAAAAGTAACTGGGTGTCATCGGCATATGCGATCACCTTAGCCCCCAAATCCACTGCCAATATGACTAGAGGAGTAAGATAGATGTTAAACAAAAGGGGGCTAAGGGATGATCCCTGTGGTACCCCCGTGGAGACCAGCTGAGGTAAGGATGCGGCTGGAGGAAGCCAGACTTGCTGAACCCGGCCCTCCAAAAAGGACTTAATCCAACCCCATGCTGATCCAGAAACGCCAATCTCCGCAAGTCTGTCAAGCAAAAGAGAATGGGGGACCGTATCAAATGCAGCCGATAGGTCATTTTTCATGTTGCTGCTCTGGAAGGAATTAGGATGGGAACCTATCAAAAATATATAAATATTTTTTTCTGGCAAACAGTCTGAACAACGCAGGCGAAGTCACGCGGGCTCTGAATACGCAAGCGCTACCACGCTTGCCTTAACCCAGCATATGCATGGTTCAGACAGTGTAGGGTCTAGCTGCTGGCTGCAGCTCAGCGGAAGTAGGAAGACGCCAGGAAGAGAGGACGCAGTGAGGTAAGTGGGGTTTTCAGGGATGGGGGATCGGGTCGTTTTCAGGGTTGGGGGTCAGGTTGTTTTCCGGATGGGGGGCCGGGTCACTTTCAGGGCTGGGGGTTCGGGGGTAGTTTTCAGGGCCTGTGGGTTGAGGGAAGTTTTCAGAACTGGGGATAGTTTACAGGGCTAAGGAAAGATCAGGGTAGTTTTCAGGGCTGGGGGAGTGTTGGGTAGGTTATTTAAATTATGGGTTAGGGTATTAGGCCTAAGGGCAGTGGGAGGGGTTGGGGTAGTTTAGGGACAGCACAGGGGTTGGAGGTGGTAGTGTATGTTAAGAGTTAGGGACAGTGTGAGGGTAGGAGGGGGGTCGGGGTATTTGGACCTCATGGCAGGGGGGGCAGTCAAGGGGTTTGTAGCTTAGGGCAGGGGGCGGGGGATTGCTACCTTAGACACGCATAACCCTTTACCATTCATGCCTTTACCACGAATTTGCGTGGTAAAGGCATGCGTGGTTAAGACATATTTGTGGTTCGGTCTGGGTGGCAGAGACACGCATGGTTTAGCCATGCGTGCCTCTATCATACAACCATTTTTTTTTATTTGTAGGGAGAATTTTAGGCAAATAAAAAGATTAATTGACAGTTAATTATGTAAATTATTAAATTGATTATTTGTAATGTTAATTATTTGTTGCATTTTAATTAATTGTTAGTTCCTTAATACGTTTATTTAGTAATAAACTGTTTAAAATTAATTGCATATGTATTATTTGTTTGAATTATATTTGTTTTAATTGAAATTTAAATTTTAGCAATGTTTTGTCTATAATTAATTTATTTATTTAATTAGTAGGGATGGACATACAGGTATATAAAAATTAAATGAGTTTTATAATTGTTACTTTATTTTTGTAATATTACATTTCATTTTTCAATTGCATTTAATTTTATTTATTTATAATGCATATATGTATTTTATTTTTGATATGTTTTAATATGTTAAATGTAGGAGTGTAGGATCTGCTTCACATGGGTACCCCCACTTTCTGCTGGTGTTTCACTGTTTTTCTACCTTAGTCTGGCTGTGGTCTTGCTAATCAGGACCCCAGCCTAGCTGCTTCCTCTCTAAAATGGTTTCCATGTACATTAGGTACATCTCTAATTGGATTCTGGAGTGCCTTATAAGTCACTAGTATATGGTATACTATGTACCCAGGGCATAGGTACCTCAGAAGCCTACCAGGGGCTGCAGCATGTATTATGCCACCCTGGGGAGCACTCCAAAATGACATAACAGGTCTGCTACTGCAGCCTGGGTAAGGTGGTGCATGCACCCCTTACTGTGGTATAGGCTACCTATATCACTACCCTTGCACACGCATATAAAACCTATAAGTCACTCCTAAGGCAGGCCTTAACAATCCTGAAGGCAGAGTGCTTGGTTTTTATGTGAGAGGGTGCCCCTGCATGAGCAGAGCCCCTCTGCAGCGTACCTCCTCTGATGCTGTTTGTGGTGCAGCCTGACCATATACTCTTAAGTGCATTATAACCTCGCGGTAAATGCTAACTTTGTACTGGCTGCACGGAAACATGTTGTGTTTGGTGTCAAACACTTTGGAATACTACCCCCCCCCGCCAGTTCTGGCGGCGGGGGTAGCATTCCACCCTTCTAGAGGGAGAAACATGTACACACTGGTCTAACCGGTAAAGACTTTCTAAAGCCCTGGCATCACAAAATGGATTCCACTGCCACAGACACGGGTCTGGCCTCCTGCTGCTGACCGAAACTCCGGCAGGGGAGGCCTGGACAATAGGTTTCCTGCCACAGGGAGGTGTAACCACCTCCCCATACAGGCAGATGTGTATTGGGGCTGGGCGGGAGCACTCTCTGGTGCTTTGAAGTCCTGTACTGGGGGCACACTTGGTGTCCCTGTGCATAGTCCAGTTCAAACCGGTTGCAGGGGCTACCTGCCTCTGCTCTGGCATGAAACTGGACAAAGGAAATGGGTGTAACCACCCCTCTTTCCAAATCCTCCCATAGGTGGGTCCTCAGAGTATGTCCAGCCCCCTATCTTAGTATAACTATAAAAACCCAGTCCTTGAGACTTTAGATTACCCTGGACGAAACTCTGCAACATATATCCTGGACCTTCGACTTTCTATTTCAACTAGAAGACGGAATAAATCTCCCCTGGAGTCAAGGAGTGACTCCCCTGCTTGGCAGGCACCAAAGAAGCAACTGTCCGGTCTGCAACTCTGAAGCTCCCGCCGGACGCCGAAGTCTTTGCATCACCAGAGGTGGATTTCCAGACTTCCCTGAGGATAAACTGAGTCCACAGCAAAGCTGAGGCCTGTGGCTATCGTGGGTGACGTGGGACCGTGACCCCAGGACACCTTGAACTTTTGCCGGGACATCATCTTCCTGGTCTTCCTTGAAGTTGTGCTTTGGGCTCCTAGTAGCCCCAGCCTTGGGCACCTACTGCACCAAAGATCTCCGGCCTCCACTCCACGAGTGACCTGTGGGCCAGTTTCCAGTGTGACTGCTTGAGGCTCCTTCCCGATCGCTAGCCCATTGGCTAGTGGGTCCCCACAAAGGCAACTCCTTTTCTGCTTGGGCTTTCCTGGTTGCTCCAGACGTGCTCTGACTTACCCTTGCTGATTGAGTCCCCCAGACCTTACTGGTCTGCACAGACGTCTTTCATCTATTTCCACTTGGCTTGCCGTTGCCAAGGCCTGTTGGGTCCATTCTGTTCGCCGAAACCGCAGTACTCGACAGACTTTGTGGGACAGCTCAAATTCAGCTCCTGGTTGTTGTCAATGCCTCCTGGACCTTGTGGCTGAAGAGTCAAGACACCCATCAACTCACCTGAAGCACCCGTCATCTGTGGGCAGTGGACTATCGTGCCCCTGGTCACTGATAAGTGACCTAGACTGTGTCCTCTTTGCTTTCAGGTTCCTTCCATCCTCGATCCAGGCTTGGATCTCTTCGGACACTTCTCCTCTTCACGGCAGCAGCACTTCTTTGCCAGCTTCCATTGAAAACAACGCCGCGACCCGACACCAAAAGACACCCATGCACCCGGCTTCCCTGGGTGAGGTAACTCGAGTACTCCGGTGCTCCCGTGGGTGTTGGCCCTAGGCACCTCTAAGTCCAAAAGGGTTCTCTTGCAGTCATCCTCTAAGTGTCCTTAACTTGTAATTTTCCAACCGCGACTTTCCCCATAGAAGTCAACGGCGATTCGCCCCTGTGTTCTAACACTGCACGCGTCCCACGTGGGTCCCCTACATCACTACCTTTGGTGGTTCCTTGGGGCCCAAACGCTTCTAAAGGCTCTAGGCCTTGTGTGTAGTTCAGTCGTGGTTCTTATACCACTTTATTGGTATATGGTTTGGTACGACCCAAGGGCCCAAACGTGTATTGGTGCTGATGACAATGATCAGGATTGGACAACCCAGCTCCACTGGATGAGGATGATGAGGAAGAGCACAATGCTCCCCTCTTTGTCCCTCTAGGAAGAGTTGAAGGTAGGGTTAGAAGGGATAGATCTCTCTCAAGGGAGTCTGTCCAGTCTACCTCATCTGTAGGGACCTCTATTTCTTCTCACAGAGGGAGGGAAACCTCCCAGGAGAGGAGAGAGAGACTGCTGAAGTATGAGCAAGCTCAGCTTCACCTCAGAAAACAGCAGATGGCCCTAGATAAGGAAGCCCTAGAGCTCTAAAGAGCTAGAAAAAAGGAGGGACTAGAGTCCCTTGGTGGCAGTAACTTCCCTAGAGATAGGGAGAGGTCTTATGACCATAGAAACCTAAGTAAGATTGTCCCTCCCTACCAGAGTGGGGATGACATCCACAAATGGATAAGTTTCTTGGAGAGGGCCTGAAAAGTACAGAGGGTCCCCCAAGGGCAGTGGGCAGCAATCTTATGGCTCTCCATTGCAGACAAAGGTAGAGATAAGCTCCTCACTGTAAGAGAAGAGGATGCTGATGATTACCAGGTCTTGAAAAGTGCACTGATAGATGGGTTTGGCCTAACCACTGAACAATACAGGTTAAAGTTCAGGGATACCCAAAAGGCACAGAATCAAGACTGGGTGGACTTTGTTGACTGTTCTGCTAAGGCTCTGGAAGGTTGGTTATTGGGCAGTAAGGTGTGTGACTTCCCAGGATTGTACAATCTGATAATGAGGGAGCTGATTCTTAATAACTGTTAAAATCAGCTGTTGCACCAGTACCTGTTAGACTCTGATCTGACCTCTCCCCAAGAATTGGGAAAGAAGGCAGACAAATGGGTCAGAACCATGGTGAGGCAGAAGGTACAGAACCAAGGTGGTGACTCTGAGAAGCAAGATTCTAAGAATTCTGACAAGGGTGGGAAGAAGGGTAAAGACCAGAAGTCTTCACAAGAGCCCCAAAAATCTTCTTCAGGTGGGGATTCACAGTCTAACAAAGGGAAAGGCCAAAAGAAACTATGGTGCAAAGTCTGTAAGTAAACGACACACTGGACCAGTGATTGCACCAAGTCCAAGGAGAATACTCCAGCCCCCGCCAATGCCCCTAAGGCACCTGCTCGCCCTAGTGCAGTTACAATTGGTGGTGGGAGTACACAAGGCAAGGGTTTAGTAGGGTTGACCCTGGGTACTGATTTGGGCTCTGGCCTAGTCAGAGAAACCACTCAGGCTGTTCTTTTCTGTGATGGGGGCATGGATGTGACCCCCTCTGTGAGTCCCAGTAACTTGGGCAAGTAGAGGCAACAGCCTTTAATCAATGGAGTACAGGCATTGGCATTCAGGGACACAGGAGCAAGTGTCACTATGGTGACAAAAGATCTTGTGGATTCTGGGCAGATTATACTTGGTGAAATGTACCAAGTGACCAATGCTAGCAACGTCAGAACAGACCATTCTCTGGCAGTTGTTAACTTCTCCTGGGGATGGGTAACTGGCCTTAAGAAGGTTGTGGATAGTGCAGACCTACCAGTCGAATGCTTGCTTGGCAATGATCTAGAGACTTCAGCTTGGGCAGAAGTAGAGCTCAGGACTCATGAAGAAATGCTGGGCATCCCTGCAGATGTGTTTGCTGTGACCAGGTCACAGGCCAAAATGTCTGAAACTGAACAGGCCTTGGATTCTGGAACAATGGACCAAGTGCCATCCAAGAGGAGGAGCAGAAGGGTTAAGGCAGAGCCTACCCCCTGACTCAGAATGAGGATCAGTCTCTTGAGGGAGATGATCACAGTCCTGAAGAAGGAACTGTCCCAGAGGAGCTTTAGCCTGATCAGGTTGAGTTATTGGGGACAGGGGGCCCTTCCAGGGCAGATCTGAGCCAGGAGCAGCAGAGCTGCCCCTCTCTTGAAACCCCTCAGACAGCAAGCTGCTGCTGGGAATGCTAGTGGTCCCCATAAGGTGTATTGGGATGATGGACTCCTGTTTTCAGAGTGTAGAGACCCCAAGCCGGGTGCCACCAGGAGGTTGGTTATACCTCTGAAGTTCAGGGGCTTCCTACTGACCCTAGCCCATGATATCCTTTTAGCAGGTCACCTGGGCCAGAACAAGACTTGGGACAGACTGGTCCCTCACTTTCACTGGCCCCACATGTCTGAAGACACAAATAAGTTTTGTCACTCCTGTGTAACCTGCCAAGCCAGTGGCAAAGCAGGTGGCACCACAAAGGCCCCCCTGATACCACTACCTGTGGTGGGGTTGCCCTTTGAAAGGGTGGGGATTGACATTGTTGGTCCCATGGATCCCCAAACAGCATCTGGGCACAGATTTATCCTGGTGGTAGTGGATCATGCTACCAGGTACCCAGAAGCTATTTCCCTTAGGACTACTACAGCACCTGTGGTGGCAAGGGTCCTGTTGGGAATTTTCTCAAGAATGGGTTTTCCTAAGGAGGTAGTATCAGACAGAGGTACAAACTTTATGTCTGGTTACTTAAGAGCAATGTGAAAGGAGTGTGGAGTGACTTACAAGTTCACCGCACTCTATCACCCACAATGCAATGGTTTGGTTGAAAGGTTCAACAAAACCTTAAAGGGCATGATTAAAGGGCTCCCAGAAAAGCTCAGGTGAAGATGGGACATTCTCTTGCCCTGCTTTTGTTTGCATACAGGGAGGTGCCACAAAAGGGGGTTGGCTACAGCCCCTTTGAACTTTTGCTTGGTCACCCTGTCAGGGGTCCATTGTGTTTGGTGAAAGAAGAATGGGAGTTACCTCTCAAGCCCCCAAAGCAAGACATAGTGGACTACATACTTGGTCTCTGCTCCAGGATGGCTGAGTACATGAAAAAGGCAACTAAAAACCTTGAGGCTAGCCAGGAACTGCAAAAAGCCTGGCATGATCAAAAGGCTGTACTGACAGTTTACCAGCAAGGACAGAAAGTGTGGGTGTTGGAGCCTGTGGCCCCAGCAGCTCTCCAAGACAAGTGGAGTGGACCCCACACTATTATTGAACAGAAGGAAGAGGTTACTTACTTAGTAGACCTAGGAACTCCCAGGAGTCCCCACAGGATTCTCCATGTCAACAGGCTAAAGCCATATGTAGACAGGGCTGACATGGGCTTGCTCATGGCTACTGATGAGGGACAGGAGGAAGAGAGTGACCCATTCCCTGACCTCCTCTCACAGAACCCTGATGATGGGCAGTTGATGGTGTGGCCTTGGCAGGCAGCCTCACTGTCCAGCAGCAAACTGATTGCAGACAGGTGCTCAATCAGTTCAGAAACATGTTTTCTCTGACTCCAAGTCAGACTACCTGGTGCACTCATGAAGTGGACACTCGGGACAGTCTGCCTATTAAAAATAGGATTTATAGGCAACCTGACCATGTCAGGGACTGTATCAGGACAGAAGTCCAGAAAATGTTGGATTTGGGAGTGATTGAACCATCAGATATCCCTTGGGCTAGTCCAGTGGTCCTTGTGCCAAAACCTCACACCAGTGGTGGGAAAAGAGAGATGAGGTTTTGTGTGGACTACAGGGGTCTCAATGCAGTCACTAGGACTGATGCCCATCCAATTCCAAGGGCAGATGAGCTCATAGATGCTTTGGCCTCTGCCAAGTACCTTAGCACATTTGACTTGACAGCTGGCTACTGGCAGATCAGACTAGCTGATGATGCAAAGCCAAAAACAGCATTATCGACCCCAAGTGGGCATTACCAATTTGTGGTGATGCCCTTTGGTTTGAAGAATGCACCTGTCACTTCCAAAGGCTGGTGAATACAGTTCTCACAGGTCTGGAAACCTACAGTGCAGCTTATCTAGATGATATTGCTGTCTTTAGCTCCACTTGGGAAGAACACCTGGTCCACCTAAGGAATGTTTTGGAGGCACTGCAAAAGGCAGGCCTCACTATCAAGGCCACTAAGTGCCAGATAGGGCAGAGCCAGGTTGTGTACCTGGGCCACCTTGTAGGTGGAGGCCAGGTTCAACCACTGCAGAGCAAAATCCAGACCATCATGGACTGGGTTGCTCCAACCACCCAGACTCGGGTGAGAGCCTTCTTAGGCCTGACTGGGTACTCTAGGAGATTTGTCAAGGTGTATGGATCAATAGTGACACCCCTGAATGACTTAACTTCTAAGAAAATGCCCAAAAAGGCTCAGTGGACAGCTAGCTGTCAAAAGGCATTTGATGACCTGAAGCAGGCTATGTGCACTGCTCCCATTCTACAGAGTCCTGATTACTCCAAGAAGTTCATGGGGGGGTTGTGTAAGAGAGTAGGATCTGCTTCACATGGGTACCCCCACTTTTTGCTGGTGTGTCACTGTTTTTCGACCTTAGTCTGGCTGTGGCCCTGCTAATCAGGACCCCAGCCTAGCTGCTTCCTCTCTAAAATAGTTTCCATGTACATTAGGTACATCTCTAATTGGATTCTGGAGTGCCTTATAAGTTCCTAGTATATGGTATACTATGTACACAGGGCATAGGTACCTCAGATGCCTACCAGGGGCTGCAGCATGTATTATGCCACCCCTGGGAAGCACTCCAAAATGACACCACAGGTCTGCTACTGCAGCCTGGGTAAGTTGGTGCATGCACCCCTTACTGTGGTATAGGCTACCTATATCACTACCCTTGCACACACATATAAAACCTATAAGTCACTCCTATGGCACACCTTAACAATCCTGAAGGCAGAGTGCTTGGTTTTTATGTGAGAGGGTGCCCCTGCATGAGCAGAGCCCCTCTGCCACGTTCGGAGTACCTCCTCTGATGCTGTTTGTGGTGCAGCCTGACCATATACTCTTAAGTACATTATAACCTCGCTGTAAATGCTAACTTTGGACTGGCTGCACGGAAACATGTCGTGTTTGGTGTCAAACACTTTGGAATACTACCCCCCGTCAGTTCTGACGGCGGGGGTAGCATTCCACCCTTCTAGAGGGAGAGACATGTACACACTGGTCTAACCGGTAAAGACTTTCTAAAGCCCTGGCATCACAAAATGGATGCCACTGCCACAGACACGGGTCTGGCCTCCTGCTGCTGACCGAAATTCCGGTAAGGGAGGCCTGGACAGTAGGTTTCCTGTCACAGGGAGGTGTAACCACCTCCCCAGACAGGCAGATGTGTATTGGGGCTGGGCGGGAGCACTCTCTGGTGCTTTGAAGTCCTGCACTGGGGACACACTTGGTGTCCCTGTGCATAGTCCAGTTCAAACCGGTTGCAGGGGCTACCTGCCCCTGCTCTGGCATGAAACTGGACAAAGGAAATGGGTGTAACCACCCCTCTTTCCAAACCCTCCCATAGGTGGGTTCCCAGAGTATGTCCATCCTCCTATCTTAGTATAAGCATAGGAACCCAGTTCTTGAGATTTTAGATTACCCTGGAAGAAACTCTGCAACATATATCCTGGACCTTCGACTTTTTATTTCAACTAGAAGAAGGAGGAAGTCTCCCTTGGGGTCAAGGAGTGACTCCCCCGCTTGGCAGGCACCAAAGAAGCAACTGTCTGGTCTGCAACTCTGAAGCTCCTGCCAGACACTGAAGTCTTTGCATCACCAGAGGTAGATTTCTAAACTTCCACGAGGCTACCCTGAGTCCACAGCAAAGCTGAGGCCTGTGGCTATCGTGGGTGACGTGGGACTGTGACCCCTGGACACAGTAAACTTTTGCCAGTACATCATCTTCCTGGTCTTCCTTGAAGTTGTGCTTTGGACTTCAAGGAGCCCCAGCCTTGGGCACCTTCTGCACCGAAGATCTCTGGCCTCCACTCCACGAGTGACCCGTGGGCTAGTTTCCAGTGCGACTGCTTGAGGCTCCTTCGCGATTGCTGGCCCGTTGGCTAGTGGGTCCCCATGAAGGCAGTTGCTTTTCTGCTTGGGCTTTCCTGGTTGCTCCAGACGTGCCCTGACTTACCCTCACTGGGTGAGTCCCCAGACCTTGCTGGTCTGCACCAACGTCTTTCTTCTATTTCCACTTAACTTGCCGTTGCCAAGGCTTGTTGGGTCCATTCTGGTCGCCAACACTGCAGCACTCGACAAACTTTGTGGGACAGCTTGAATCCAGCTCCTGGTCATCGTCGATACCTCCTGGACCTCGTGGCGGAAGAGTCAAGACACCCATCAACTCACCTGAAGCACCCAACATCTGTGGGCATTGGACTATTGTGCCCCTGGTCACTGGTAAGTGACCCAGACTCTGTCTCCTCTGCTTTCAGGTTCCTTCCATCCTCAATCCAGGCTTGGATCTCTTTGGATACTTCTCCTCTTCACGGCAGCAGCACTTCTTTGCCAGCTTCCATTGAAAACAACGCTGCGACCCGACACCAAAAGACACCTATGCACCCGGCTTCCCTGGGTGAGGTAACTCGATTACTCCGGTGCTCCCGTGGGTGTTGGCCCTAGACACCTCTAAGTCCAAAAGGGATTGCTTGTAGTCATCCTCTAAGTGTCCTTAATTTGTAATTTTCCAACTGCGACTTTCACCATAGAAGTCAACGGCAATTCGTGCCTGTATTCTAACACTGCACGCGTCCCCCGTGGGTCCCCTACGTCACTACCATGGGAGGTTCCTTGGGGCCCAAACGCTTCTAAAGGCTCTAGGCCTTGTGTCTAGTCCAGTCGTGGTTCTTATACCACTTTATTGGTATATGGTTTGGTATGCCCCAAGGGCCCAAACGTGTATTTGTGCTTTTACTGTTGAATATTGACTTGTAACTTAAGTACTTCGAACTCCAGCCTCATAAAGAGACAAGAGGCGTGTGTTTTTTCTTAAATACATATATTTTGAATATATGCCTGGTGTGGTTGTCCTTTCATTTGGTCATTCAAGAGATTATAGACTGGTAAAACAAGCTGCTTTACATTCCTTCAAGACTTAGCCTGAAGGCTGCTCTCCATAGCTACCACTAGGATAGCTTTCAATAAAGGTTGTCTTTAACCTATCACCATAAGGGGTTGTTTGGACTGGTACATGGTGCCCACTTTAATTAGTGGACAGCATATACCAGGCCAACTTCTCACATTAATGTTGTTACATATTTAAGTGTTCTTTTAAAAAACAATTAGGAATTGGAATGGTATATCTAACTAAGCCCGGGCGGAGCTGGCGTAGTGCCACTACGCGGAGTACCACGGAGTTGGAAAACAACTCTGCTCTGCTCCCCTCCACCCTCCCTAATTTAATTATAAAAAATAAAAAGGCACTTACCTGCTGTGGCGTCTCTGGGCTGTCGTCCCCCCTCGCCATGGTCTCTCTCTCCTCCACGTCCTCGCTGTCACAGCCAATCAGTTGTTTTTTTTCTAATTAAATTAGGGAGGGGCCGGCTAACTCAGCTCTGTCACAGAGTTGGAGTTTTGCCTGAACTCTGGGTTCTCAATGGAGCGCGGTGTAGGCAAAACTCCACTGGTGGAGCGGAGTTCCCCGCCTGGGGTTATATCTAACCCCTCTAAATTCCAAAAATTCCCCTGCTCTTGCTTATGTTGAATTGGGAACAGTAAATCTAACCCCTCCAAAGTCCAACGCTTCCCCTGATTTTGCTTACATTTGAATGGGAATAGTAAATCCAACCACTCCAGTATTCAATGCTTTACATGCTGTTGCATAGATTGGGGAGGAAATGGTAACTCAGTCTCTGACCCCTCCCAAGTCCAACACTTTCCCTACTGTTACTTACTTTGAACACTTTCCCGGGTTTTGCTTATGTTGCAGTGGCAAAAGGAAACCTAACCCCTACAGAGTCCAACACTTTCCATGCATTTGCATACATTGTAGTAGGAATTGTAAATCTAACCCCTCCAAAGTCAAACACTTTCCCTACTTTGGTTAAATTTGAGTTATAATAATAAATCTGACTTCTTTAAAGCCCAACACTTTTTCTGGAATTGTTTATTTTAGATTGTTGTTATTCATTTTATTATTTATTCTTAATTATTTATATCATTTATAAAAATTAATTGTATTTGTTTAGCTTAGTTTGTCTTTTGATATATTTTATTTTTTAACTGTTATATTTAGTTTGTAAACATATATTTGTTAACTTTAAAGTATTGATAGTATTTCTAAGGTAATTTCTAAATTGTTTAAATATTGCTATTATTTTTTATAGTATACATATTTTTACATTATATATTTTGTTCTCATTAATAAAATAAAAGTATTTTTATATTATTTGTATTTTTTAAATTAAGTTTCACATGTGTTTTTGAAATATACGTTGATTTTTACTTTAACTTTTACACCGTTGTTAATAGTTTTAATGGAATGCATATAAAAAAAACTCAAAAAATGTTATTTCAAAGTTATTTTTTTATATTTCTAAAGAGTCTATAATTTCCAATCCAAAATCAATAGACTTGACAACCGAAGTAGGCACGGTCTCCTTTAAGGTGTGTAAACAAACTTTTTTTCCTTAGTCCATTAATTTATAAAGTGCCCAATGCATAGCCCATGACGCATTTTGGCCGTACTCACACAGCCTTGTTCACATGACATGCTGTAAGTGATGACTTCCTATTTAACCCCTTGCACCACATGAGTTACCTTTACATAGAAATAGGCAATAGACTATCGTTTTCATTGTGTAACATGCCGTCGGCGTCAACTTAATGTTTCTTGTGTGTAGTTGATGATGCCATCAGTCTTCTACCTCACATTCTATAAATGGGTAAAACATTGATTGCCAGCAGAAATATAAGGAGAATTAAAAAACAATCACTAAATAGAGATGCATTAAATTACAAATTCATATTTCAATAGGTTCATTGAATGCCCACTGCATATATGTTTTATATTTGATTACTTTTTCAAAAATGCTCACCATCAATTCTGATAAATATTCTACTATTGATTCTTAGCTGTTTTTTCTGTTGCAGTGATCTATCTACTCAACCATGATAAAGTACTGTGTGCCAATAAAGTGCTGAAATACATAAAAACAAGTGCTTGTCTCTGGATGTTTACAAGCTATATTATCCCGCAAAAATATGTATTGATATCAAATTGCCCAACATTTGTTAACCATAATTAACTGAAGTACTAATACTGTTATGTGTGTGGCACTTACCAAGAGACTATATGAGTATCATTATAATCCAAATACGTAACCATCATCCCAGGTCCGGTCCCCCCACATGATTGCACTAATGCAAATTTTAGGCCGATACCTCCCCTTTGGATTTGCCTTTATAGAGTAAAGTACTAATACTATTTGTAAAGTGGCACATTCTAGGTTGAATCCTTAACTATATATTGAACTCCAGGATTATACCCCATGATTTTGTACTTCAAATATATATCACACAGTACAGATAGAAAAAACAGATTCAGCATTTCTGGCGGGGAATCTAAAGCCACAGCTGGAGCGCCTGTGGAGGGACGTTGCTCATTGGAGGACGCTACCGGTCTCCCGTATGGGAAGAGCTGTCCTCTTCAAAATGATGTTTTTGCCAAAGTTACTATACGTTTTACAAAACACTCCCTGCCCGATACCAGATAAATTCTTCCGCGATGTAGATAGCGAGTTGAGAACGCTGCTGTGGGATGGGGGAGGCACATGGATTGCACTGGCCAAATTACAGAGGGGGGTATATGAGGGAGGGTTAGCTGTCCCTGACCTTTAAAAGTACTACTTACTGGGCATCGCACCTCATGGTCATTAACGACTGGGTGTTTGTAGATAGAAATGATCTGGCGTACAGGATGGATCATTGGGCGATGGGTGCAGCTGGATACCTGGGAGCACTGTATGGCAGTGAGAGACTGGGTAACATGCCCCGCATACTCAGATAGTACTGACGGCGTGGACCTGAAGATGATGATTGGGTGGAGGCGGTCCAGAGCACTAGGGAGTTGGCAATCCGGGCACAATTTAGATTGGTCCAGCTAAGGATATAGCATAGGTCCTACTACACCAGCATGCTTATGTTCAAACTATGGCGCATTTTAATAGAGGAATGTCAGAGAGGGTGTACGCTGAGAAGCACGTTCTTCCATATCTTATGGGACTGCCCGGTAATACAAACCTACTGGAAGAAGGTTGTTCGAATTATGTCAGATGTGATTGAACAAGAAGTCCTTCTAGACGCCAGCTGGCATGTGCTATGTGTTTCGGGAGAACAGACTTGGCCTAAATATCAAAACATTTGACTACAGGTGGCTGCAATGGTCGCTAAGAGGAATATCGCAGGGGCTTGGGGGGGCATTGCAACCGCCAAAAGTGTCCCAGTGGAAGAGAGATATGGATTGGTGCAGTGTGGCAGAAAAGACGATCTATGAGAGTCAAGGATGCCCCAAAAAGTGGGGAAAGCTTTGGCAGGGGTGGGAAGCTTATAGAGGATATGGGGGGTATGAATGACTAGGAAGGGAGGGGGTAGTGGGAAGTAGAAATTGTTCAGAAAGACTTTCCCTGTACTTTATTTGTGATAATAGGTCTTGAAATTGTAAACAGTGACAGCCACCGAGGGCACTATGATTCAACCTGTTAGTGTACATATATGCAGAATCTGACAAATGTTTAATAAAAATAAGTTAAAAAATATATATATATATACCACAGAATGTTCAACAATGAAGCGCACACTCAGGAAATGCCACGCAGTGTAGGTTTATTAGTCCAGTAGTAACGCGTTTTGACAGCAAAGCTGTCTTCATCACACGACAGCTTTGCTGTCAAAACGCGTGACTACTGGAATAATAAACCTGCACTACGTGGTATTTCCTGAGTGTGCGCTTCCTTGTTGGACTTTCTGTGTGAAATTTACACTGGCAGGCTCCGCCGGTTCAGCGCACCACCTTCCTACGGGACATGGGATCCAGAAGGAGCACTTTGTGGATGGGAAATATATATGTAGACAGTATGGAGTGGGAAACCCATGTAATCAAGTGGATTTGTTTTATCGACGATCTATTTATTATATGGGACGGCTCCAAAGAATCAGCACATGAATTCATTAATAAAATCAATGAGAACAATCTCAATTTGAAATTTACTGAGCACATAAGTAACATGAGTGTCACATATTTAGATTTGGAGGTGTATATTTCACAAGGGAAAATACAAACACGCACTTATCGAAAGCCAACTGCAGGAAATACAATACTGCATGCGGAAAGTTTTCATCCTCCGAGTTTAAAATTGAGCATCCCTTATGCAGAAAATTTAAGGATGAAACGGAATTGCAGTGACAAAAAAACTCTTGATCATGCTCAAAGTTCTTTAAATGAGAGATTTCTACAATGAGGATATACTCCTAAAATATTGAATCAGGCAAAAGAAAAAGTAAACAGCATACAAAGAGAAACACTATTAAAACCAGATGAAGTAAAGTTAAAAGAAAAGAGAAAACGAACACAAGATCAGATCAGAATGATTACAGGATACAATGCCTACCAAACTAAAGTGAGAGATAGCTTGTGTAGGCACTGGTACCTAATTAAGCAGGATCAGGTATTACATAACCTTGTGTCAAGAAGACCCATGATAACTTTCAGCAAAGCAAAATCAATGAGAGAGGATTTATTTAAACTAAGTCCAGGTGTGGAGAAGGGAGGAAGGAGTTGGTTACTAACCACCCCAGGCTTCCATAAATGCTATAAGTGTAAGGCCTGTAAGCATGGTAAGAATGAAAGACTGGTAACTTCTCCCCTGTTAAATAGCCCATGGAAGATAAGAAACTCATTGAACTGTAAAAGTGATTATGTTTTTTATGTCTTGCAGTGCTCATGTCCAAAAAATTTATGTTGGGAGTACAATCCATATGGTCCACATTTGCATACTCCAACACCTAAGAGCAGTCAAGAATAATGATAAGAATTATGTGGTAGCTCGCCACATTAACGAAGAACACAAGGGAAACATTAATGATGTTGTTTACTTTGCAATTGATCAAATCCCCAAAAATCTGAGAGGTGGTGATAGGGAAAGAAAGTTGCGTAAATTGGAATCAAAGTACATACTCTTATTTAATACCAAAATTCCAAATGGTCTGAATATAGAGGAGGATTTATATGTACACTTAACATAATTACCAAGTCAAATTTCCTTTGTCATTTGAATTTTAATTATTTTAACTTAACACTAACTTTTACCACTTAAAGAAAAAAAGAAGGTCTTGAAATAGGTGTACTTTATTAAAGCAGTACAAGTATTTGGCAACATAATGAACAAAAGTGTTATACTGAGCAATTGAATATTAATACTCTATACTGTAAGAAATGATCAAGGGAATATTGTTGTGCGCCTAATTGGTAATTCGCGGAAGTGTGGGAACACACTGATTTTGCACTAGCAGTATTATATATTTGTGTCCTTACAATCCCGTGAGTTGCAATATGGGTATAAAAATACATTAAAGGTATTAAAATATTTTGCACAACTTATTCGCTAGGTGTTATTGAATATAGAGATTTTTTGAAATTTTTTAGATTTTTATTGTAAGGGTAGGAAATCTTTTTTAAGAAAATCTATATGTAACAGTTTTTGCACTTTAATTGCTATTTTGCACAGAAAATCTGAGAACGTTGCACTTAATATCAGATGTACTGTAACGCACTTGCACTTTAATAATAATGATTTGTATTAAATTGAAACCTGTTTTTATTTATTGGCAGAATCATGGACTGGATGTGACTTAATATTGGGTCACTAGCCCGATACTTTTTTGCAAATGGACAGTGTGGCCGACAGCAAGTTGATTGGATATGATGAGTCATAGCATACCATGAGTTTATTTTAAGTTGCTAGTTATCCCGAGATTTTATCAGTAATCAGTAATTATTGTGGGAAATATATTTCAGGTTAAACAATGACAATCTAGTAATGTTTAAATAAAAAATGAAAAATAAAAAATAGCTTCTTTTCAATAAATCATGGTATAAACTATGTATTAAGTTTTAATATGTGTAATATGGATTTTTTAATATTATATATGTGTGGGTCCAGTAGTGATTTTAACTACTGGAACAATGAGTCAGTCTGAGCAATGTCAATGACGATGTTTCATTTGCGTAGTCTGTTTACTATATCTATTTAACAAACAACCATGTGACCTTCATCTGTGTGTTTAAAAATTGTGTTTTTTAACGACTTCCCATTGTGAAAAAGGCAAGTGTGCCGAAACGCGTCAAGCGAAGTAAATAAACCAAAGCTGGATGGTGAAGCTTACCCAAGTGTCGGAGTCAGATTTCTGTAGTGGAAGTTGGAGGTGGTTTGAGTAGACATATATATATACATATATATATATATATTATCTACTGGCGGTCGCCAGTAGATAGTTATAGTTAGGACCGTGTTTCCATAGGAAATCCGCAACATTCTATTTAGAATAACTTTGGCGCCGGTTGACGAATCCTCGCGAAATTTTCAAAATAGGTGGGGCGCTCCGCTCCGCTCCTACCCTGAAAGTCTCGGGGGGATTCGTCAAGCGGGGGCTGAGAAAAAAGGGGGGTCCCAAAACGCGTTTTCCCCATGCAATTTTCCATAGGGACCTTTAGTCCAAGGTACAGCCCGAACGGCTGAACAGAATTACTTGAAATTTGGCAGAGAGGTAGTCCTCAGCTCAGGGATGTGCCTTTTGCATATATGGAGTCAATCTGTTCAGTAGTTCCTGAGAAAATTGCAGTTAAAAGCACATACATATCTATAGCCTCGCACCGTGCGCGCACCGTGCGCGCACCGTGCGAGCACCCTAACGTGCACGAGCGTAATTCTGATTGGTGGTTACATGTTAGTCAACGTTCGAATCGGTCGAAATCAGGAAGTGTCGGCCGCCATTTTGTTTGTTTTCAGTGCGAGAGTGAAAAAGGAAGGTGGCGAACGTGAAAAGGGGGCAGGGTAGAGAGTTCCTGGCCCCCTAGCCTTTGTCAGGGGGTCCCTGAAGGCACCCGAAGGCACCCGAAGGCAGAAAAAAACATTTTTTTTTTTTTAAATCGCGGGGGTTTTGAAAAAAAAAAAAAAAAACCATTTTACACGGCTGCCTGTGCCGTGAAGGGCTGCACCATCTCATGACCTGGAGAGGCTGCTGGTTGGAACGTATCCGCACCTGTTTTGCAGCACACCTAATGTGAGTTATTTAAACCAGCGCTGTTTTCTGAACCCTACTAAGGGAAAGTTAATTTCTTGAAATATATGGACAAGTAAACGGAACCCACTAGAGGGTATGACTGGCTCAATGGACTACAAATTCCATCATGCAGCAGGCTCCACTACGTACTAAACGTGACCTACGACACGTACTAAACGCTACCCACGAGGGGAAGATATATAATTAATGAAAGAACTGGAGCTTTCCGTCGAACATCCATACTGCAAGCTACCCATGATTAAGAGGTGCAAACCTCGAAACGCGTCGGGTGAAAGACACTGGAATGCGGTGCTGGTTCTTCATGGTAATAAACCGGCTGGTTTACATTGGGTGAGAGTGCGTCCTTAATAAGCTTCAGGCCATTGTTTTGAAAAATTTTACACGGCTGCCTGTGCCGTGAAGGGCTGCACCATCTCATGACCTGGAGAGGCTGCTGGTTGGAACGTATCCGCACCTGTTTTGCAGCACTCCTAATGTGAGGTATTTAAACCAGCGCTGTTTTCTGGACCCTACTAAGGGAAAGTTAATTTCTTGAAATATATGGACAAGTAAACGGAACCCACTAGAAGGTATGACTGGCTCAATGGACTACAAATTCCATCATGCAGCAGGCTCCACTACGTACTAAACGTGACCTATGACACGTACTAAACGCTACCCACGAGGGGAAGATATAAAATTAATGAAAGAACTGGAGCTTTCCGTCGAACATCCATACTGCAAGCTACCCATGATTAAGAGGTGCAAACCTCGAAACGCGTCGGGTGAAAGACACTGGAATGAGGTGCTGGTTCTCTATGGTAATAAACCGGCTGGTTTACATTGGGTGAGAGTGCGTCCTTAATAAGCTTCAGGCCATTGTTTTGAAATATATATATATATATATTTTACATTACTAATTAAAACTGTACTGTTAGTATATTATTATTATTTAGTATTTTTCTATTTTATAGTTTTTATATTTTAAATAAATAACAAATAATGGTCTGTGTGTGTGTTTGTGTATATATATATATTTCAAAATCTATTCTATATAAACTCCATATTTTTGTAGCTGATATTCTTGACATAATATTCTAGGATCACAATATTGTTGTTTTATATATTCTGTCATACAACCACTAGGAAATGTGGTAAGTGGAGCATTCCAAATAGAGTGACGTGGAGTGTCTGGACCATTTTGAAGGAACAGAAAGCTATGATGTAACTATTAATGTGGGAATGGCTCTACCAGTTTATGGAGCGAAATGATGAGAAGCATCAGAGCCACATGTGATGTGTGATAAACTCAAATGAAGTCAAAGTATGTAGGTGCATAATCAGTGGTTAGAGGAAAGACATCTCTTCCACGTACACCACCTTTCGCTCGACCTCTTTTTTCTTCACCTCACCTTTCTATCTCTCTCTCGCTATCTCTGTAAGCCTTACCACTTTTAACTTCTCTCTTACACCTCTCACTCTACCTTACCACACTCTCCCTCACACCTCTCGCTCTTTTCTCTCTCTACCTTACATCTCTCTCATTACCTTATCTCGCTCTGCCCCACCTCACTCTGTCTATCACGCTATCTCTGTTTCTTATAGCGCACCTATTTCAATAACTTCCTATTTTCATGCTAGCTTTCTTTCTCTACGTGCACCTCCTTTTGAAAAATCTATCTTGGAAGCTCAGTACGGTCTTAGTTGGCTTCCAAATGGCAGCTCGGATAAAGTTTAAAGCACTAACCTACATATATAAAATCCTACATGGTGCAGACCATAATTATATGAAGCAGAATTTCCATGTATAATGTCGTAGTAGGATACTTAGGTCTACAGCGAAATGTTTCTTAGTACTACCTAAACTATCAGGAAAAAGGGTGGTAGGAGATCCTTCCCAGTTGTGTCTAGCTCGTTCTGAATTCCCTATTTGAGGCAATTGATGCATTCAATATTTAGGTTCGACCTGGAAGGCCTTACAAACATTAATGTTTTGTGGAAAATCTTATCTTGACCAGATGTTAGCACTTAGTTGCTCTGGAGGGAGTTTTAGTGTTATATAAATTACGCAATTAAATTCAACGCAATTAATTTAAATTCAAACATCACCTCCTCTCTCTCTCATCCACTCTGTAATCTTTCCTCAATCAATCAATCAATCAATCAATCAATCAATCAGTGGAATTGTAAGTGCGCTACTCACCCGTGAGGGTCTCAAGGTGCAGACGGGGGGTTCGCAGATCAGTTAGCCGAAGAGTCAGGTCTTGAGGGTCTTCCTGAAGGTGTTCAGGGAGGGTGTGTGTCTGATGTCTGCTGGTAGCTCGTTTCAGGTCTTGGCTGCGATGCGAGAGAAAGACCTTCCACCTGCTTTGGTTCTGTGGATGCGCGGAGTTTCAGCCAGTGCGAGGTTGGAGGATCGGAGATTTCTTTTGGGTACATGGAAGTCGATTCTGTCGTTGAGGTATTTGGGTCTGTTGTTGTGGAGGCATTTGTAGGCGTGAGTGAGGATCTTGAAGGTGATTCTTTTCTCCACGGGGAGCCAGTGGAGTCTTCGCAGGTGTTGGCTGATGTGTCCATGCCGGGGGATGCCGAGGACGAGTCTGGCGGTGGTGTTCTGTATCGTCTGGAGTTTTCGGAGTTGGGACTTGTCCGGCGTAGAGAGCGTTTCCATAGTCCAGTCTGCTGGTGATGAGTGCGTGGGTGACTGCCTTCCTTGACTCCAGGAGGATCCATTTGAAGATCTTGTGGAGGATGCAGAGGGTGTTGAAGCAGCTGGAGGTGACGGCGTTGATCTGTTGGTTCATGGTGAGTGATGAGTCGAGTATGATGCAGAGGTTTTTGGCGTGGTCCGAGGGGGTCAGTGGGCTTCCGAGGGCAGTCGACCACCAGGTGTTGTCCCAAGCTGAAGGGTTAGTTCTGAGGACAAGGACTTCTGTTTTCTCTGTGTTGCGCTTAAGGCAGCTGTTGTTCATCCAGACTGCTGTGTTCGTGCCGGGGGATGCAGTGGACGTGTCTAGCGGCGGTGTTCTGTATTGTCTGGAGTTTGCAGAGTAGGGACTTGTTGATGCCGGCGTAGAGTGCGTTTCTGTAGTCCAGTCTGCTGGTGATTAGTGCATGGGTGACTGTCTTCCTTGATTCAGGGGGGATCCATTTGAAGGTGTTGCGGAGGAAGCGGAGGGTGTTGAAGCAGCTGGAGGTGACGACGTTGACCTGTCGGTTCATGGTGAGAGATGAGTTGAGCACGATCCTGAGGTTTTCGGCGTGATCTGAGGGGGTAGGTGGGCTTCCAAGGTCCACCGGCCACCAGGTGTTGTCCCATGCTGAGGGGGTGGTTCCAAGGATGAGGACTTCTGTCTTCTCTGCATTGAGTTTCAGGCATCTGTTGGTCATCCAGGCTGCGACGTCCTGCATTCCCTTCTGGAAGTTGAGTTTGGCGGTTGTGGGGTCTTTGGTGAGGGAGAGGATGATCTGGGTCTCGTCGGCGTAGGATACGATGTTGAGGCCGTGTTGTCAGACGATGGCTGTGAGGGGGGCCATGTAGATGTTGAAGAGGGTTGGGCTCAGTGATGACCGCTGTGGGACTCCGCAAGTGATTTTCGTGGGATCCGAGAGGTAGGGTGGTAGTCCGATCCTTTGGCTCCTTCCGGTGAGGAATGATTGGATCCAGTCCAGGGCTGTTCCTTGTATACCGTTGTCATGTAGTCTGGTGTTTAGAGTGAGGTGGGAGACGGTGTCGAAAGACGAAGCTAGGTCGAGTAGGATAAGGGCTGCAGAGTGGCCTCGGTCCAGGAGGGAGCGGATGTAGTCTGTGGCAGCGAGTAGGGTGGTCTCGGTGCTGCGATTGCTTTGAAATCCAGATTGGAAATGGTTAAGGATGGCGTTCTCTTCGATGAATCGCGTCAGTTCCCTGTTGACTGTTTTCTCTGCAACTATGGCTGCGAAGGGGAGGGGCAAGAGGGGCCGGTAGTTTTTGAGGTCGGTGTAGTCAGCTGAGGGCTTCTTTAGCAGGGGCCTGACATCTGCACGCTTTCAGTAATCTGGGAAGGTGCCTGTTTTGAAGGTGGTGTTGATGGTGCGTTGTAGTTCGGGTGCGATGGCGGCCGCAGCTCTGGTAGATATGAGGAAGGCAGGGAATAGAGGGGGAGCCAGAGTGGATGCCTTTCATGGTTGAGGTGGTGTTCTTGGCCATTACCGGTGTCCAGTTGGTGATGGTGGGCTGGCTGGTGTCTTTGGGAGGCGGGGGTCCAGCTGTGGCGTCTGCTGGGTGGTTGTTGAAGTTGTTGTAGAGGTTTTTGAGGTGGAAGTAGGTTCCAAGCTGTTGCAGAGGTCTTGGGATGGTGTGATGTCTGTGGCTTCGCTGCTGGGTTGGTGAATTCCTGGATGACACTGAAGAGTTCCTTGGAGTTGGTGGAGTTGACGCAGATTTTGTTGTGGATGATGTTCCTCTTGGTGGTTCTGATTTGGTTGTGGTAGTCCGTCATGGCGTCCTTGCAGGTGGTGTAGTCTTCTGTTGGCTTGGCATTCCTCCAGTTCTTTTCCAGGCATCTGCAGGTGTGTCTGGCTTCTTGGAGAGCGGTGGTGAACCAGGTGGCTTTCCTGGGGTGCTGTTTGTCGGGGTTGCGTAGCAGGCCGAGCTCGTCTGCGCAGTTGGAGATCCAGTTGTGGAGTCCTCTGGCTGCGAAGTTAGCATCTGACGCACAGGCGAAGTTGTGTGGGTGAGGGTGGAGATGTGTTGATGATCGGTAACCTTGCTCCAATTCCATTGTGGTGGGTGTGGGGATGGTTTAGGTGCCTTTGGTTTGTCGACAGTGAAGTGTACGCAGTGGTGGTTGGTCCATGGTGGTTGTGCTGTGTGGCTGAAGTGGACGCTGTTTCCTGCCACGATGATGGGGTCGAGGGTGTGTCCTGCTCTGTGGGTAGGTGTGGTGACCACTTGCTTAAGTCCGATGTTGGTGATTTTGTCACAAAGGATGGTGGAGTTGGGGTCGCTGGGGTTATCGAGGTGGAAGTTCAGGTCTCCAATGAGTATGTAGGTAATTGAGGCCATGACGTGAGGTGCGATGAAGTCGGTGATGGAGGTGGCGAAGGGTGTCCGAGGCCTGGGGTGTCTGTAGACGAGGGTTCCTTGGAGCATGGCGTTGGAGCTGGTCTTGATCTGCAAATGCAGGTGTTCAGTGGAGGGGAAGGTTTCGCTGGAGGTGGTCAGGTGGAGGGTGCTCTTGTGGGTGATGGCGAGGCCCCCTCCCTGGCAGTTGGGGCGGTCCTTCCTCTGGACCTTGTATTCGTCCGGGATAGCGGTGTTGATGTTGGGCGCGGGGGAGGCGGTAGTCCAGGTCTCCGTGAAGAAGGCGATGTCGGGCAAGTGAAAGTCGAGTAAGTTCCAGATTTCCATGGCGTTTTTGTGTATGGAGCGCACGTTGAGGAGGATGCATCGTAGGGTGTCACCGGTGGTGGTGGTGTTGGAGGCCAGGTGGTGATGAAGGTCTGGCGGTAGTGGAGGCAGGAGAACTGGCCGTGGGTCGTGCTCGGCGAGGCCTGTTGGCAATCTCTGCGTCTCCCGCTCTTGATTGCGGGGAGGGTGGCAGTGTCGTAGCGATGGATGGTGGGAGATCCAGGGTTCCTGGCGCTGCCCGAGGTCGAGTCGCGCGCAGATGGGTTTGCCGCTGGGTGCATCCGCTGCGTGACCGCGCAGCGGCTGCCATTATGTAGGGAAGGGGGGAGGGATGAGAGGCTGGGGGTGGGAGTGGGGGCTGTCTGGGGGGGAGGGGACACAGGGGCAGCAGCGGCAGAGCGGAGTTACAGACAAAAAACAGAGGTGGGAAACAGATATCTACAATGACCAGGCACTAACGAACAGTAGTGGGAAAAAGAAAAACAATATTACATATACAGTGATGGCACAACACTTTACCAGAGAAGGGGGAGAAATTAGTTGCGGTGCAAACAGCAGCCTCAAACCTCACTGGAGAAAGTCGGGTCTGAGGGAAGGAGCAGGCGACGGCACAGCGGAGCTGCGGGGAGAGAGTGGACCTAGACCGGGTCAGAGGTCTTTGTCGCGCTCCCCGCAGCGGCCGCCATTATGGATGGGGGAGGGACGAAAGGCTGGGAGGTGGGAGCAGGGGCTGTCCGGGGGGGAGGGCAGCAGGGGCAGCAGCGGCAGAGCGGAGTTACAGACAGAATCAGAGGTGGGAAACAGATATCTACAATCACCAGGCACTAACGAACAGTAGTGGGAAAAAGAAAAACAATATTACATATACAGTGATGGCACAGCACTTTACCAGAGAAGGGGGAGAAATTGGTTGTGGCGCAAACAGCAGCCTCAAACCTCACTGGAAGAGGTCGGGTCTGAGGGCAGGAGCAGGCAACGGCTTGGTGGAGCTGCTGGGAGAGAGTGGACCTAGACCGGGGTCAGAGGTCTTACTTGTGCTCCCCCGCAGCGGCCGCCATTATGTAGGGGAGGGGGAGGGACAAGAGTCTGAGGGGCGGGAGCAGGGGCTGTCCAGGGGGAGGGGCCACAGGGGCAGTAGTGGTGAAGCAGAGTTACAGACAAAAAACAGAGGTGGGAAACAGATATCTACAATGACCAGGCACTAGCGAACAGTAGTGGGAAAAAGAAAAACAATTCCTTCCTTGTACCTCCTTCTAGATTTCAACTTGTCCTCTTTACCTCACTTCTTTCTACCTTTCTCTTTACGTAGCTCTGAGCCTCATCTCTCTACTGGTCACCACTTTCTCTATTTCATCCTCTCTACCACTTTTTCATCCTCACTTCTTCTTTTTCTCAACTCTGTCTCTCTACTTCACACCTTTTCTCTCTACACTTCATTTATCTTTCTACCCTTCAACTGCCCTCTCGCTACCTTACATCTCTCAGTCTATCTCTCGACACCCCACTTCTCTACCTCTTTATCTCTACCTCTCTCTGCTTGTACTTCTCTGTAATTCACCTCTATTTATCCACCACATCTCTCTCTCCCTCTCTACTTTGCCTCGCTTCTCAGAGTACCTCATTCCTCTCTTTATATTTATTTCTTACCATCTCTAGCTTTCTCCCTCACTCTAAAACTCGCCTGTCTCTCTACTGCTCTTTCACTACCTATCTATTCCTCTTTCTCTCTCCTTATTCTTGCTGACTATCTTACCTTTCTCTTTTTTACCTACATCTCTCCCTATTTCAACTGCCTCTCTTCCTCTATCTTCTTTCTCCCTTTACTTAAGCTCCCGCACCATACCATTTTATTTACCAGTTTACGTCACTTTCCTTCTCCTGCCCCTTTCCATTGGTCTTACTCTTAAGAGCCAGAGATCCCTCTCTAGCCACGCTGAAAGAGGGGAGAAGAGAAGAGGCAGAGAATTAAATAGAAAATTACTGCATGGAATGATGAACATCCTCTGGGCAGTATTTTTATTTTCTATGTTGCATCGAGAATACAAGTTGGGAGCCCCAAATTCTCAACTTGCATTCTCGATGCAACAGAAAAGATCAATTTGGGGCTCTTTCCATTTTCCCTTTATCCTTTTTTCTTGTCTATATGCACTGTATGTATGAAGCTTTATTGATTGGTTGCATTTGGTACCTGTAACCTTCTTAAGAATGAAGATGGATGATCCCTGCTTGAAATGAGTTCTTGGCGGGTGGGTTGCTGGGTTTGTATTTATAAATAAAAAAATAAAAAAGAGAATGCAAGTTAGGGAGGGCAATCTATATTCACGCCCAAAAAGACATGGTTTTATCTTGTTACAACTTTTGGCAACTTGAGCAGTCGTTTGTTTTTGCAACTCCTATTTCTGACAGTCTCATATATAATTTAGTACTGTTTCACATCATGGGGGTTTGAGGTAGCTGAAAACAGGACATAGATTCAAAGTTCTTCAAAAAAGAGAGCCCCAACATCTGTCTTACCCATGGTCCCACAAATCCTGAAGACAGCACTGGTAGTACAAAACACTTTCCAAATGGACCATCTTATTACTAATAGAAGAGTAGCGAGAAGCGGACTGGCCTTTTGAGCAGTATGGGGTGAGGTTCTCAGACAGCGACATCTTCTGAGACATTTTATTGATAGGTGAAGCCCTTCACATGTAGCATCTTCAGAACTATCCCTTCCAGCATTTGAATCGTGAGCGACAGGTGACTCATTTAGTTTGGGGTTAATAGTGCCTAAGCCTGAACCACCATTTAGGAGCCACCGGTCTGTCCAGAAACCTCAGTTTCTCTGCAGACCAGTCCACTTATGACAGTAATAACACTTAGGGTTAGAAACAATATCTACCTCTTAACTAAAGCTCCGGGTCCTCTTAGTAACTCACAGGCTCATCTCTCTATGATAGTCTACAGAGGTGAAACCAAGAAGTCTGCAGCACAGCTGAAGCTCCCCTTGGTGTACCTTTGGAAATTTCTGGTGTATCAGTTAATATGGTATGCCTGTGTATTTACCAGGCAGTAGACGTGCTTGGTCATCACACTGTTATAAGCCATGTTTTAATGTGTGAAGGGCTGGTGCGGGTTATCTGACTCTGGATAGCACTGGTTCTTTTACTCTCAGAGACAGACCCAGCTCTCTTTGAATGGCACGCTGTGTCTGTGGTGCAGCCTGTGCTGGAGGGCCCAGCAGAAAATCCCAATATTATTTTTGAACTAAGAAACTGCATGCTTTAATGCATTGATGTGCACACAAAAAGTCACCAAGGAAAAGATTGCCAAAGCCAGTAGGAATAACCATATCGATGGCAAAGCAAAACAATCTGGCCACTCCAGGAGGATCCGGTCAAAGTACATGAAGAAACTGGAGATACTGGAACTCTCGCATGACTATGGCAGTACGGAATACCATACTGATCTCCTTCAACTCAATATCCCTCAAACTTTCCATTTTTATTAACTGATTTTTTGTGTGTTTTCACTGTTTAGCAACATCCTGAAGCCTGTAGTTTAAACCAGTAGCCCCTTGTAACAAAAGACAAAACTCCAGGAGTCAGGAGGTCAGAGGCTTTGTGATTGCACATGTAAGGGCTGTTAATGATATTCCACGCTGCACCTCTAGACTTTGGTGCAATGGCACTACTGCATGCTGGGTAAAAACCCTCAGCAGCTATAAGCCTGGCAGTGCAATCTCCTCAGGATGGGTTCCGAACCCAGCAGAGGAGACACGCTGGTTTAGCTGATGAAACGCGCCTCACTGAGGGGGTGCAACAGTGACATCAGCTGACAACACTTCAAGAAGTGCGTGAGTTAGTGTTGGTTGAGAGATCACAGTTTAGTAGAACAGAGAATTTAAGGCATGTTCTCAGGCATACACACATGCCCTTCACTCAAGGCCTCACTGCCAGGGCTCGCACGGGATGTGTTGCCCTCCTGAAAATCTGAATTGGGTTTGGCCTCTCCCAGACTAGGCTGGCAGGGATACAGGGTCCCTCGGGGTTCTTCATGTAGGTATTAAAGTTATTTACTGTCCCCAACAGCACTCACTCCATCACGGAGCCCTCCTCCATGCCAGCAGGGATGGTTAATAATGGCATCCTTAACTGAGTGACTTGTCTGGAAGGGGACAGCATTCGGATCATCAGCTTTCCTGACACCACCTTGGCTGCACGCATCTTCCCACTTCATCACAAACCAACGCACACTCCACAACAGCAGACCAGCACACTAGCTACTTTTCCATGTGCGTGTCAGACCTGAGACATATTGTTGGATCTATACGGCAGAGCACTCAACACTGCATTATGTCCATAGATATAAACGTGCTTCAGAAGGCTCGTTTGACATACAGCTGCTCCCTGGCAAGGTTGAAGTATGCAGATCTAGACAGCGCACACGGAGAAGGCGTGCAAACAGGCATTGTCACTGTACAACGCAGACTCTGGAACACGCTGCCCTAGTATTCAGAAACACTTCTTATAAAACTGGAGACCCGGGCTTGTTCTCCAGCACCAAGCCACCCTCACTCCAACCCCAGGTCCCCCACACGACCAAAACATCCAATCTGTCTGTCGTCACTTCCTCTCTCTCCCTCTCAACTATTGCTGCCGCCTATCTGCCTTTCGATGTAAGGGATTGTTTGTGGGACTTGTGGCCCCGCACGAGCAGCCAGCCCTCCAGTTCCCATGTGAAGTTCTCCAATGCTCCACGGGGTCATGCCCGCAATGCAGAAATAACCTTCAAATGTAAGGCTAGTTCTCTTTAAAGACTGACAGTTTTTGGAAATTGTTCTAGGGAAAGTTGAATACAGAATAAAGGCAAAAAGATGTATCAGGAGGTCTTGCCTGCTACAAAATGTGTAAGAGCCTTTGCCACATTACCAGGTGGAAGTTAGGGACACTCACAAGTTCACAGCTCCCTCTTTCTCCTGGACGCCCTTCAGTGGATTGAGGAAATCTTCAGAGTGGGAAATGATGTCCCGCTGAGAACAAACACAATGTATAGTTTGTGGAGATAGATATGATCTTCTTATAATGACAGCCTGTGCGCCCCAAGGTGAGCACGCTGAGCCTCACCATCATCCCCCCCGTTGTATGTTAAGGTTGCCCAGTGTAGACATCACTTAGCAGATATGACCCCAGAGCATAAACTGTGATGAGTCCTGAACATGCCTGGCGACAGCCTTGCTTGGGAAGAGGGAACCTTAGTATTTCCATGTGGAGTTTGAGAAAGTTTGATGAGAGCCGGCTTGTTGGTAGTTTCCATCACAACACCTGCAGTGTTTGCGGAGAGGGTTGATGGGTCATGGCCCTGGCTGCCTCGCTCAGTGTGGAAAAGGGAAGGCAGCAGGTTCGAAGAGCACGAATAATGACATATCGAGAGATGGAAGGGACATGACACGAGTCGGCAGCATTTCTCTCTCTATTGGATGTCTCTACTTGTGGCCTACGCCTGCCCCAGAAGAGGACCCATCCTTTAGCATCCGGGCCTTAAGTGATATAACAAGCATTGGCATAGCCATTAGGTCTCGTCTTTGGGACCTAATAAGTGTTTAGCCATGCAACAGTTGATGTTGTTGCACCAAGGATATTGTGCTGGATAACTAAACACTTATAAGGTCCAAAAGGCGAGACCTATTGGCTATACCAATGCTTGTTTAAAATAGAGATCGCAATAACTAAGCAGTTTTCTTTCAAGCCATGGCAACACTTATGTACATTTCTTTCACAATGATGGAAATTAATAAGTATATTGCTTTCACACTGCTAGCAATTAACTAGCGCATTTCTTCCCGTTTTTAATGTTATCTGTGAACATCATTTCCTTTCGGATTTTTCTTCCAACTAACATTTCTTTCACACTTTCAACCCTTTTCTGATTTCACACGCTGCCCAATATATCGTTCAATCGTATGGAAATTAATAAATTCATTGCTTTCACACTGCTAGCAATTAACAAGCGCATTTCTTTCACGTTTTTAATGCTATCTGTGAACATTTATTTTTTCCGGATGTTTGTACCAACTAACATTTTTTTCACACTTTCAAATCCAATCTGATTTCACACATATGTGTGCAATCCAATGGCATTCATGACAATTTGCAAGCATATTTCTTTCATACTGATGGTAATATCTATGCACATTTCTCTCATAGAGACACCATGTCAATGATTTCTATTCGTATTAATGCCAATGCCCCTGCACTATTCGTTCATAGTTTGATTACAATGCCGACATACTTATTCATACTAACGGCAACATCCTTACATGCATTTCAGATTGACCACAATGTTCGTGTACCGTTAATTCAAAACAATTACAATACCCATACACTTTGCCTTCATATGTTTAACAGAGTACATTCATATTTGATTCACAAGGATAGCATGCTTAACTTACAGCAACGTCTATGCACATCTTTCACACAGATAGCACAATATGTGCACATCACATTGAATGTCCATGAACAATCCCTTCACATTGATAGACATGCCCATGCACTTCTTCCAAAACGACATCTGGTTTCAAGCTCATTTTACTCATAGTAGCAAAGCCTGTGCACATTTCTTTTGGACTAACAGCAATGTCCACGCACATTTCTTTCACATCGAAAGCAATGTCCCCATACATTTAATTCATATCGACTGCAGTATCCACACACATTTCCTCCACAGCAATAGCAATGGAATTCGAAAGTATTTTCATACTGATTGTATTGTCCATGCACAGTACTCCCATCCTTATGGCAATGTCCACGCACATTACTTTCATAATGATGGCATTGTCAAAGCACAGGACTCGCATCATCATGGCAACGTTCTTGCACATTACTTTCCAAATAGCAATGTCAATATGTCAATGCACAGTACTCTCGTCCTCATGGTAATGTCCCTGCACATTACTTTCATCGAGATGGAAATATTGATGCCCAGTACTGTCATCTCCTAGCAAATCTCGTGCATATTACTTTCACACTCGTGGCACATGCAGTACACCATGCAGAATTAGATTCTGGCTAAAAGGTGTCTCTTTTGTGGGGGAAAAACATGCTGTGGTTAGGAGCACTAGAATATCAGAAAAATAGGCCGAGCTTCTGCCTCTTCGCGTTTTATTCTTTCGTTTCTGATACTTTGTCACCATGTCCTGGAAACTGAAAATAAAATGAAGAGATGAGGTGAGGGGGAGGAGAATTAAAGGTTTATGAAACAACTAAAAATACCATGACAGCATGTAGATGTTGCATGAAAAATAAAAGGGATAATGTCCTTTTACATGGAAGGGTGTGACTAAAACTAAAGCAGTCCAAACATAGTTGACACAACATTCACTTTATGTCATGGCTACGTCACTCTCCAGCGCAATGCCAGAATGCTTCTTCAGTGTAACTTTATGGTATCTCCCCAGACAATCCTGGAGCAATGCCAGAGCATTTCACCACTGCACCAACAGGACGGCTCGCTGATGCACATTTGAAAAAAAACTCCTGGTGCAGTGAAACACACCTTTCCATTGCAAGGATGGATTTTTGATTTTGGGAATATGGCACGGAACTAGATCCGAAGAACAGAGGGGTGCTTACCAAAGAATATTACTACAACAAAAATATTTCAAACACCAAGATTTGCTGAGACAAGATGGTGGAGACTTGTATCTGCGACGTTAAAAGTCTGCACACTGTATAGTTCAACGCTAACATTGCACATACATTTCAAGTTTTTGGCACAGGGAGATGAAGCAACTTGCTGGAAACACACACACTTTGGTCAAGCCCTGAGGACGGCGTTAGAACCTGCGGCGTTAGAACTGCAGTACCAAGGCCCCTAGACTGACTGTTTCCTTCAGGGCATTTATCTGATACAGTGCAAAAAGCAGCTGTCTATGTCGGAGTATTTCAGCCTAGTAGCACAGCATCTCTCCAGCACAATGACATAGTATATCTCAGGTGCAATACACGTCTCCAGGGCAATAAAAAGAAGAGCATGATTGTCGCTGCTACTTTGTCAAAGCACGGTCTCCCGGTGATGAGCCGATATCACACGGTGGCAGAGAAAATGAGCTGTAAACCATTGTAAATTGTGGTTTTCCAGTTCGTTTCCCGAGGCTTTGAACTGCCGACGTACATTGAGGGGTGTTAATACACCCCAGGACATCGGCACCAGCCTCAGAAAGCTTTATGGGGGTGGGAGAGAAGAGGGCTTGGGAGCATGGTAGGGTTCAAAAGTACCCCTAAGGTACTTCTCGGCACGCGCCCCCTCCTCACACGGTGACATTTTTTGTGCAAGTTGTTGGCAGGACGTTTCATTAGGTACTGTGCTTGTAGTGCGACACTCTCCTCGCATACTGACGGCTCTGTACTGCATGAGTGTGACGGCATCTGTTACCCCGGCATGAATGTATGTGTCATTTTTGCCAGTCTGCTTGGCACTAGTACAAGCACCAGAACCTCTGTCTTACGGGCCAGACCAGTGTGAAGCAGCGCTGATAAACGTGAACACTTGGTAAATGCATTATGTTGGCACCGCACTCGACAAACCTCTAAAGGAACAGAACATTAGGGAGTTTGAAGGTGCCAACGATTAAAACTGGCTAGCAACTTGCTTGGTGCTGCTATCAGTGCAGAAGGTGCGCCGGCACCGGAAGCCGCTGCGGGATACCCTTTGACGGTCTTTGACTATATTGCCAAGAGGTGGGGGGGAAGCTTGCAACACCACTGAGCGAGAAAAATCCGAATGTATGCAAGAGACGGATATATAACCTGGAGCTCTTAAGATCCGTCCTCATTACTTATCTGAAAAGAAGGACGTTTCGCGAGCAGTAACTCGTTGGGTGAAAACCTTTGCCTCGGGATTTAAGTCTAGACAGCCCACTGAATAGAAAATGCATCTATCCGCTCATCGATATTTTAAACTGTGAAAAGCAATTCCAAAAAAAGTACTTTCAAAGACTTTTAAATACTTTTCAGAGCATGTCACTTGCAAAACAATTTCGTCCTCGATATTTTTAAATCAGTACACACCTCTTCCCCAGGTGTCTCTACAAACAGCTAGACACTTGAAATGCTTGGGCACATGAGACCGCGCACAGTCTCCACCATACACCCAACCTCACGACGGGCCCAAAGGAGTCGGCCTCACTATATTTCAAAGTTCTGCACTGAAATCCTCAGGTGAACTTGACTTGACTCCATGAGCGCTTAGGCCCAGGTTTCTCACACAATGCACGTCACCTTACACGTACAATGGGTAGCGAGAGGGGACACATGCGTTAACTGCTTAAAAACAGCACCCCCTCCACGTCTCCCCAAAACTTGAATTTATTCGCCCCAAACGGCTGCCCCGTCGCAGCGCCTCGTGGGCCGACGCTCGTTAGGCTCAGGGCCCGGCAGACGGTGCCGGCATCTGTCTCTTCCAGAGAAGTAACACGTTGACAAATGCTGTGCCGGCTCCGAGTAAACTCGCAGCGCAGCGTCGCTCCATTCATCCAGCTCGTTCCGGCTGCTCGCGGGAAGGTGAGGGCTGGGGCTAATCCTCCACCCCGCTGAGGCGAGGAGACGGGGCGCGCCAGCAGGCTGGGGTGAGGCCCTGTACGAGGGAGGCAATGGGGAGCATGGTGGAGACGGGTAAGCACCAAGCCGAGGGAGGAGGAGTACAAGCCAATACATAACAAGCGCCAACCTCGCGCTACAAGTGGGAGGGTTGAGGGGAGTGCGGCCAACAGCCCACAAAACGTTTCCCTTGCGGGAGCAAGCCAGGGGCACCATGTGTTTGTAAGTTAATTACAAACATATGGTGTCAAGCTCGCTCCCGCAAGGGAATCGCCAGACGTGCACGCGTTGCTATTGAAGGCAATGGAACGCGTGCACGTTTTTAGGGCTAAAGCTGTATTGATGGCTAAAGGTCTTTTTTCACGGAGCGCATGCGCACTGCTAGGCGAGACCTAAAAATGAAGTGTAATCAATGAGCAGGCAGCTGCTGCCGCGTGCATCTGGAGATGTGCTTATTTATAGTGTTAGAAACAACTGCCAAGAGAACAGCTACTTAAAAGAACAAAAACACAGCTGTTGAGGTTGTGATTAACAGAAAACTGGACATTGAGAGGCGAAATGGACCACCTGGTCCTTTTAGAGTGACCCTTTTTCCTGCATAGCACAGCACCGTGCTCTCCAACTCTGCTTTACCCCTTAGAGTGTAAATGCTGTAACTACCCGTGAGCCGCAATGTCATTTTAATAATTACAGAAGGCTTTGAAATAAGTATTGACATGACACGGCCACTTTAATCTGATCAGTTTGGTTTAAGTTTATCAGGACGTATTAGCAAATGAATACATTTTACAGAATCATAGAAATAGTATTCATCTAATTTAAATCTGATTAGTATACAATGCATCTTCTCATTGAAATAATGAATACCTGTGTTCATTCAAAATAGCAAATATGTTATATTAATTTGCATTTACCAGCATGTCAACAGCTTTACCCCCTTTCTCAACTATATTGCACTCAAATATTTGTCAAGCAGTATGGTGTGTAACTATGCCAGCATGGAACCTCAAAACACCACTTCAATGAATCTGTGTCCCCTTGACATGATCTACACCACCATGGCTCCTGACAGACGCCAAATCCAGCTCCCTGGCCCCCCTAATGGCTGCCTGCCTCGTGCCCTATTTTGGGGCAGTGCTTTTCTGGTGGTATCTCTGGAGAATGTGGAGAAGGGACAGCGTTTCAAAGTTACATCATTATTTCTTCATGGGTCGAATGTTAGCATAAACCTCCCGTGACCAATTCCTAAGTGCTTTGTTTAGTTGTCATTTATAACTGTCTCTCGTTTGCCTGGCCTTTTTAGGTCTGGCTTAATATAGCATCTGCCTGCAGACTTATTTCTGCCAATGCTATCAGATTTATAAAGAGTGGGCTTTTGCTGCACCCAGAGACATATAGCTCTCTCACCTCATACTATTGGCTGTTTGGTGTAGCCTTCCTCCTCCCTGCGGAGAGCTTGTAGTGCAGTAAATGAGGAACTGCTTTACATAGCAAAAGAACACTGAATCAGCACACATTACATTCTTTATCTCATAGAAGCATCATGCAAAAGAGATCATCGTTTTAAAAAAAATATTATTATTCACTGTAGCAGGTTCCTGAAGGTTATAATCTGGACTCTAAATGAAAACCAGATCTATTGGCTTTGCCATTGCTTGTTTTACATGTTTTCCTATATTCATACATATTTATATTAGTGTCACTTTATCAGTACCTATACTCATTTTCTATTCCATCAAAAATATATTTGCAATTGGTGATTTTCCTCGATTATTATTCATACCAAAAATGTATGCTCAACTATGATAGCTGTAGGAGTTGTGGGCTATATTTAGCAGTCACATACAAACCCAGAATGTTTTTTATTACCAATTTGTTAAACACACATGGTAGTTTAATTACGTTTCCATAGTGCTCAAGCACAAGGTTATCCAAGCACTGTGGTGTAGTACTCTAGTGAAAACTGCAGATAAAAGAAAAGGAAAGTGAAGTCCTCCATAGCATTATAAGCTCATACTGTTCATCATTAGGCAGACAACCTACTCGTACGGTTAAGTATCTATTCTAATATGGTGAAAAGCAAGAGAAACCAAAAATAATGTTTTTGTTTTTTTTAATAAAGAGTGACCCACTTTTATAAATACCAAAGTGGAACAGGCTTCAGTTCTTTCTCATTAGGAATGGTGCATGAATTTTAAACACAACAGGCTACACCTTTATGTAGTGAGTAGAGGTGGGATGGTGAGTGTGCAGTAACAATGGCTCCTGGATTCTCCAAAACCTTTTATTCAAGGAGTACCTGGGCCATGAATAAAAACAGACTAAAGGGTTGTGGACTGGGAAGGGAGAATTACACCTGTGTCAGTCCTAGTAAGTTGTGCAGGAGGTCAGGAGCCATTTTTCCTCCATACTCACCATCCCACCTCTACTCACTTCATAAAGGCACCCTCACGTTAATACCATCTAGCTTCACAACGGCAAACCGAGAAGACCTCCGGCAAAGAGCCCCCTAAGGGGCCCATTGGGCATTGCAGCGCCGGCCCAACAAGGATCTGCCCTATGATGAAGCATGACACCTCCTGGGGTGTGTGAGGGCCCTTGCTCCTTACAGGAGCTATCCCTGAACATGTGCTCCCATCCCTGCTCTGTCCAGCACCTTGTGAAACAAAACCATCACTGACGGTGCTCGCCCCCTTCCTTCTTTCATTACCCCTAGGAACAGCATACTTCTTCTCTTTATCTGATAACTTTGGCTGTCTGTTGGCCAATATGCAAAGAGTAGGCCTCTGGTTAGTTTCATGCTCATGATTGGTTAGTTGTCCTGCCTATCTCAGTTGTCTCCTCTTGCTTTGATGGCCTACCACCCTATTCTTACGTTTGTCCCACTCAGGATCATTTATGTTTCACATTGTTCTTATTGGTTGACTTGTATCCTTCCATTGCTGACTATGCTTGCATTCAGGGAACTACGTTTTTCTTTTTCTTTAGGAACACCAGGGGAATGCATGTGTTTTCTTGCTCTCTTCCTTTTGTAGGTTCCCCCTTCACTTTGCCTCACCCCTCCCTGCTCTCTCTTGCTTTTCCTGCACCTCCCCAGCTTCTCCTCATTCGTTTTCTCCTAACGTTTCCCCAGCTCATCCTTTACTTACCTTTCCCCTTTGATGGGGTTTTGCCCATTTTTAATATGGCCACCCACGAGTGTGAATGCTCAGGCCTGTACGGTGCGGCGGACACCAAGAAGGAGGTTTGTATTATTTAAACAAGCATATTCAAAAATGGCTGCTGCAGATGTATGGGCATCCACCACAGCCATCTTTGAATGGGTTTGTTCAGACATTACAATTCCATTTGAAGATGGCCACCACGGATGAATCATATTCACCGTGGTCATCTTTGAATGGGTTTACTACAAAAGCATTCAAAGATGACATCCATATATGTGTATGAATCCAAAGAGGCATCTTTGAATAAATTACTATTCTTTCAACATAGCACTTTAAGATGGCCGATGCAGATGTTCTCGCATTCACGGCGAATACCATAGCTATTGTCCTGGACAGCTTGACAGCAGGTCTTATCACAAGTGCTGCTTTATGTTTTTATAAATATATTCAAACAGGGAATCAGATTGTTTTTTCTGTATGTGAAATTCAGTGCTTAATGAAATCCCTCAATTTCGTTTTGTCTTTATCTCAAGTCCACTCAGCATTGACTAAAAACTGCAGACTTATTTTCTCTGTCTCTTACACACACACACGCATATTCTCTCTTTCTCTCTCTCTCTCTCTCTCTCTCTCTCTCTCCGTTATTGCCCCTTACAAGGATCTGGTTTGCGCAATCATACCTTCACAAACAAAATACATCTTTGTATCCAACACACAAGAGCTTACATTTTCCCAGAAACACAGAGTGAGACCGATTGTGTTTGCCCTTTGCTTGTATTTATTAACCAGTCGCTATGTGGAACTATCATTGAGAATAATGGTCGTTTTATTTTTGCCAAGGTTATATTTTAACGATAAACAAGACGGATTTGCATTGCACTGAATGTCAGGCTCAGCTCCGCGGTTTTACGATAAAAGTGAAAAAAAAAAATTGGCAACGAGTTTGAAGGAATTTTCTGGCCAAGACAAGAGGACAGAAAGTTAGGACGTTTTTCAAAATTTGGAGTGTTAGGAAAGCCTTTGGCTATTTTTAACAGACACGTTTGTGCTGAGGAGCTGTCGCTGTTTACTCAACGATGCCAGCAAGTGAGTGAAAGAACTATAAACGCTCACTGCAATAAGGTATCGAAGGCAGTAGAAAACGTTTGCACACAGCACCAGACCCGTAAAAGTATGGCAGTGCTTGGAGGAGGAAGAGATTACCTACACAGACTAAACAGTTTGATGAGCTGCAGCCTTAGCAAGTTAAGAAAAAGAAAACACATTTCTTCTAAGCATAATCTGCATAGATTCCTGCCTGGAACATAAGGATGTTTGGAGTGAACTGCATGTTACCCTTTGCTCAGATTTATTTAAGGGTTCTCTGCTCGGAGCATTAGTTGTTGTTAACTGTTGTTCACACGTTACAAAAGGCAGAATCCACTGTGCCAGTTGCACGATTATGGGCCGCAATCAAAAGCAAGGGTGCATGATGGAGCAAGGGAAATTTAAAGCTGTTAATTGCTATTTTAAATCCCTGCCTCTTAATAGGTTCAAGAAGACAATCTAGAAGACATTAGGTGTGCATAGCTGCCAAGATGCCCATGTTTGATGTGCTAGTTCAGTCCAGGTTTTTTTGCTTCGAAATCTATGGCTTGGAATCCTGTTTTCTAATAGAGGAAACGAGACTCCAAGTCCCAGAAAGCAAAGAAAAAACCGGCACTAAAGCATCACATTACGCATGGACCTGGCTAACTTGACAGGGCTGGGTGTGACAGGTGAGTGACGCCACCGCAACCCTTCCAGCCCTTTCAGTCCAGCTCCTGTTCCACAATAACAGACTTCTTGTAGAAAAAGGCGTCTGCCAATTTAACACAAACTGCTTTGAAGAATTAACCACGATCATATTGTGATCGCGAAAATAAAGTTATAAGGGATTATTTTAGACTATATCTTCAAATTAGGTTGACAAGTAGTAAAGTGATAAAGACCATAGAAGCTGGTCATTACTAAACAGCAAGCCAGAGCGGGTGTTTCAGGTTGGGGGTGTTATGCAAGCACTTTCCCAGATGTTTGTTAACAGACACATAAAATTAAGATTATGGCATGCATGCATAAACAGTAGTGTCTCTAGAAGTGACTTATAGGGGAGAAGGCACTCAAAGGACCACAGATAAAACTGGTGGGGTAACCTATAATGAAGATTGTACGCACCTATTCATATATATGAATGTACATGCATATACGGATGGACATTTCAATTGGATATGCATATATGTATATAAAAAAAAATGCAGCCCTGGTGGGGTCCCTGTTTGTGGTCCTACAGACCTACCCTGCCCCCTTTTCCTTAAAACTTTTTTTCTGGGACTCTGTTTCAAGCCAAGTCCCAAGATGGCTGCCAACAAATCCTGGTTGAAGTGTTGGCAGCCAATAAAATTTTAGTAGGATTTGCATGTCCACTGCAAGAACTTGCGTCCCCAGATATCTAACTTTTTTAAAGATAGATATCTCAAAAACAGCTGAACGGATTTACACCAAATTACAAAAAGCATGCTTTCTGGACCAACATCTAGCTTTCTGCCAAATTTGGTGTAATGCCGTTCAGCAGTTTGGGCTGTAGTCGTGTTAAAAAAAATTAAAATCTTGGTAGATTTAAAATGGGAACGCCCTTTTATCTCCGTTCCCACTTGACGGATCACCTCAAAACATTCAACACAGCAGCTGAACCAAAAAAAGGGGAGGTTTGTAAAACTTTCTTCGAGTTTTGTCAAGTGGCCCTAAAGATATTGACAAAACAAAAAACTCTTTTCCTATGGAAACTTTGTTCCAATCCATAACTAAGGTAATCTATCTATCTATCTATCTATCTATCTATCTATCTATCTATCTATCTATCTATCTATCTATCTATCTATCTATCTATCTATCTATCTATCTATCTATCTATCTATCTATCTATCTATCTATCTATCTATCTATCTATCTATCGATCGATCGATAGATGTACATATATGTGTGTATATATGTGTATATATATATTCACAGAAAAAAACATAGGTTTCAGGCACGTTATAGTTAGGAATTAGCATTTAAAAAACCTCAGAAATTCACTGAAAAAACCATAGGTTTCAGGGGTGTTATAGTTAGCTGGACTTTTCACTTGTACAAAACCATTGAAATTCCCCCGTTATAGTTAGTTCAGCTAACTATAACTCGCGCGCCCGCAATGCACTGCTGATGACGTCACATATTACATCACTCATGACATGGTCAGTGACATCACTCATGACATCACTGATGACATCTCAAATGACATCACTGATGACATCACTGATGACATCACTGATGACATCATCCAGTGAATGTCTGTTTTTCTGAAAATTAAATATGTTTTATACATGTATATCTCAAGGTCGATGGAAGAATAAATGGGTATATAAGTGTCTAAATGGATGATTTGTTTTTGAAAAATTGATTGTGTAACTGACTGATTAAGTGTATCATAGTGAATACATGGCTTAGTGAGTAATGTTTAATTATGTAAATATCTGTATCAGTCTCTCACTTTGTGTATAAGTGTCTGCATGGGTTGGTGAGTAGCTACATGGGTGTCTATATAGGTTATTAGTTGTTTTTTTGAGTATCAGTCTGAGTGTCTGCATGGTTCGGTGGGGGGTATTACGTAGTGCATAGGTGCATGAATGAGTGACTCACTGTTTGTATGTGTTGAAGACAGCATGTGTGCAGGACTGTATGGGTGGATGAGTGTGTGTATGGGTGTGTTAGTGAGTGAATGACTGTCTCAATAGTGTCAATAATTGTTTTTTTCGCACTTGGGGGTCCTTCTGTGACCCCCTGACCAAGGCTTAGGGGGTCAGGAACTGTCCACTCTGCCCCCTTTTCACGTTCTCCACCTTTTGTTTTCACCCCTTCAGACTGCGAGAGACAAAATGGCGGCCGACACTTCCTGGTTTCGACCGATTCGAATGTTTACCGACATCTAACAACCAATCAGAATTGCGCTCGCGCACGGCAGGGTGCGCGTACAGTGCGCGCACGGTGCGCGCGTATAGATATTGATATGCTTTTAAATGCTATTTTCTCAGGAAATACTGAACAGATTTACACCAGACCTGCAAAAGGCACTTCCTTGACCTTATGGCTACCTCTCTGCCAAATTTCACGTAATTCTGTTCAGCTGTTCGGGCTGTAGCTGCGACTAAAGGTTCTATGGAAAAATGCATGGGGAAAATGCGTTTTGGGACCCCCCCCTTTTTCTCGGCCCCCGCTTGACGAATTACCCCGAGACTTTCAGGGTATGAGCTGAACGGAGCGCCCCATTAGTTTTGAAAATTTCGCGAGGATTCGTCAACCGGCGCCAAAGTTATTCAAAATAGAATTTTCAGATTTCCTATGGAAACTAGGTTGTAAATATAACTATAACTATCTACTGGCGACCGCCAGTAGATTATATATATATATATATATATATAAATTCACTTTCAGTGAATTTGCAAGGTTTTTTAAATGCTAATTCCTAACTATAACGTGTGTGAAACCCATGGTTTTTTCAGTGAATTTGTACGGTTTTTTAAATGCAAATTTTTTTTGACATTTTTTTGTAAACCTATGTATAAAATAATGCATTATGGAAAGGTTTTTTTTTTTTTATGCTTTTTTTTCCGTGCGCGTTCGGTAAGCTGACGGTACGCGCTCCGTACGTCATAAGTACGGTGCGCGTACGTAATAGGATACGCGTACCGTAAGCTGACGCTACGTGCTCAGCACGTCATAAGTACACCGCGCCTACGTGATACGCCGCGTGACGTACGCGTACACGCGGAAGCAACGTCGCGGTTACGCAGGGGCGTGTAATGCGCATGCGTGAGTGCATCTTACGTACGCGCTCCGTAAGCGCTCCGTAAGCGTCACGTTTGCGCATGCGTACTTTTTTACGAGCGCGTACCGTGAGCTTACGGAGCGCGCACGGTAGGTCATGTGATCCACAAAGAACACTTTTCATTGGTTGAAATTACTTTCAGTTCCAGAAACTTCCCACACCACACCCATTCCCCTCATTACTGCTTGAAAGAACACTTTTCATTGGTTGAAAGTACTTTCAGTTCCAGAAACTTCCCACACCACACCCATTCCCCTCATTACTGCTTGTGATTCTCTAGGAGCAGGAGCTGAATTGTCTTTGGGATACAATGGCAGAACAGCAGACCTCTTCTGAGAGTGAGGCTAGCAGCACCACCATCATCCAGAGAAGGAGGAAACAGAAGACTTCTTTTGTATGGGAGTATTTTACTTTTCCAGAGGGGGACAAAAAGGTCAATGCTCCACTGGTCACTTGCACACTTTGTGACCGTGTTTTATCAAGAGGAAATCCTAGGAAAAAGTATTCCTTTGGAAATCACTCTATGATGAGACACCTTAGGGATAGACATCCCAGGACCTTTGCTCGACATACTGGAGAAAACTCTTCAGTAAGTCACCAGAGCCCAGCCTCAGAAGCTCAGCCGAGTACATCATCGGCAGCTCAGCTGAGCCCTTCCTCTGAGGTGGGAGCATCACCTTCTTCTGCTCCTCTGGATCTTAACCCTCGATTTGGGAGGGTTGTAATGAGGTGTATAACATGTTCTGGTCTTATTGTTTTTGGGGAGACCAGTGTTCCCCTTATTAACAATAAGATAGACCAGCACGTTTGTAGACGCTCATAATATTCCCATTCTTTCTTTCCTCCATCCCTCTATGAACCCAACGGCTCTTTTAAGAGCCAACCTTACCTCACAATTTTTTTTTTTTTTTTTTTAAGCTTTCCTTTTTGGAGAATTTCGCGAAATTTCTCCGTTTACGCCGTGCGCGTACGCTACGCGCATTCGGTGATTTTTTAAAAAAAATTCAAATTAATTTTTTGCCCTTGGGGGTCCTTCTGAGACCCCCTGACAAAGGCTAGGGGGTCAGGAAATGTCCAGCCTGCCCCCTTTTCACGTTATCCACCTTTGTTTTACACCCCCTCAGACTGCGAGAGAGAAAATGGCGGCCGCCGCTTCCTGGTTTCGACCGATTCGAATGTTTACTAAGATCTAACAGCCAATCAGAATCGCGCTCGCGCACGGCGGCGTGTGCGTACGGTAAGCGCACCGTAAGCGCACCGTAAGCTGCCACAGATATATATATTGATTTAAAGGCTATTTTCTCAGGAACTACTGAACAGATTTACACCAGACCTACAAAAGGCACTTCCTTGACCTGGAGACTACCTCTCTGCCAAATTTCAAGGAACTCTGTTCAGCCGTTCGGGCTGTAGCTGTGTCTAAAGGTCCTATGGAAAAATGCATGGGAAAAACGCGTTTTGGGACCCCCCTTTTATCTCAGCCCCCGCTTGACAAATCCCCCCGAGACTTTCAGGGTAGGAGCGGAGCGTAGCGCCCCACCTATTTTGAAAATTTCGCGATGATTCGTCGACCGGCGCCAAAGTTATTCAAAATAGAATGTTGCGGTTTTCCTATGGAAACAGGGTCCTAACTGGAACTACCTACTGGCGACCGCCAGTAGGTAATATATATATATATATATATATATATATATATATATATATATATATATATATATATAGTTACTGAAAAAACAAAGGTTAAAGTAACATTGTTACATTATAGTTAGATATGATAAAAATAATTTTTTTTCTTTTTTTAAATCTTACAAATTCACTGGAAAAAACACAGGTTAAAGTAACATTATAGTTCGGTGAATTCGTCAGTGACAAAATTAGCGTTCTGAAATTTTAAAAAACGGAGAAATTTACTAGTCATATTTAGAAGAGCTAACTAAAACTTGCCCCCCCTCCATGCACTGCTTATGACCTCACATATGACATCACTCATGACATGTTCTATGACATAATTTATGACATCAATGCTGACATGTCAAATAAAATGGCCAGGACCTGTGGCCAACCTCCCATATGCCGCCAACCCCACACTGAATACAGCCTTCACAGTGGGGGGTTGGTCAAAGGGCCTGGCCATCTCATTTGTGATGTCATCAGTGAATTCATCAATGACTCCATCCAGTCCCTGTGGCCAACCCCATAAAGGCAGCTAACACTACACTGTACAGGGAATTTGGATGTGCATGGAGTAGGGTTAGCCACAGGGCCAACCCTGCTCCGTGGCCCCCTCCCTGAGCCTTGTTAGGCTCTGAGGACCCCATCGTCAAGGGATAATTTCTGCCTCCTCCCCATTTTGCGAACTTTTGCCCCCCGGGTAGGGTCCCCAGTGCCTTTAGATGCTCAAAGGGTCACATGGCCCTTTCCCCTTTTTTGATGATTACGGCACCAGAGCTGGGCTTTCAAGGACCTCTAATGACTCAGGGAGGGGGGTCATGCAGCCCCTTCACTTTGTGAATATAGACCCAAGGGACTCCCCAGGGCATAAACCTAATAAATACCCACCGGCCACCATTTTATTTTATCCTGCAGGAGTCCCGTGGGATCGTGGCATTTTTGGGCAATTATTTTTTATTTTTGGTCCCTCTGGGTCCCCCCATTGGGTGTAGGGAGCCATGGTACACCTGATATTTTTTTTAAGCATGTTCAAGACAGTGGAGTAAGTCCCGAGTCTTGTAATGGCTGCCAGCAACATTTTTGTCATGCTGCTGGCAGCCAATCAGAGCACTCACTCCCGCAGGAGTCTGGCTCCCGCAGGAGCAAGATGGTCCAAGGGAAATAAAGCTCCCTGGACCAATCAGAACGCTTCGATTTTAAACTCAACCATCCTGATATACAATTTTTTCTGACCTTTAATTTCTCAAAAGCTACTGAGTGGATGTACACCAAATCACGAAAAACACAATCTGTGGACCAAGATCTAGCTTCCTGCCAAATTTGATGTAATTCCGTTCAGCAGTTTTTGTGGTAGCCCACCTTAAAGAAATCAATGGACGATACATGGGGATTGTTAGAAATGGAGGTCTCTAGTTGTCAGAGGTAGGTACCTTTGTCCAAATAGGGGCCCTTGCTTCTAGTCAGGGTAAGGGGGATACACTTCTAAAATAACCCCTGCTCACCCACTTGGTAGATTGGCACAACCAGGCTTATCTCAGAGGCAGTGTGTTAAGCATTTGTGAACACATACAGTAATACAGTGAAAACACTACAAGTGGTCACCACACCAGTTTAGAAAATGTTTAAATCTTTATCCAAACCAACAAGACCAAATACCATAATAATCCAACATACTATACTCTTGAAAAATAGTACTTGTTCAAAATAACCTTTAAATTGCAGAAAAATCAATAAAATACAGTTGTTCCAACTCTGTAGCTCCTCCTGGGGATATGACAGAGTCTAACAATTCCAGCCGGCCGCGTTGATACGGGCCAGCTAAAGCATTGACAGACTCGGACACAGTACCTTTCTTGTTGCGACCAACACGTCGGTGCAAGTCGGTCTGGGCAAACGTTGCGGTCGTGTTGTGAAGCAGAGCGTTGTGGCGGACGATGTCCTCATGATTCGGTGCAGGCAGTGGCTCCTTGACAGAGTCTGTGAGACCAGGACTTGCGATGAAGGGTGAGACGGTGCTGGCTGCGGTGCTGGCTGGTCACGGTGCGGTGACACAGCCGGTCAATGGTTGGGTAGCGACGGAGCCGATGACTAAGGGTGGGAGTACAACTACGCGGAATTCCACAAAGTTCGACTCCCAATTAATAAAACAAAAACCTCATATACTTTTGGTAAAATAACAAGTATCTCTGTCTTTACATGCTTAAATGCATATAATCATTTCACAAAAGTGAAAATAAAAATTTAGCAAGCAGTGAGAGAGGTGATGAATTTGGGATCCTCCCTAACCTAGGGAGAGAACCAAGCAGATGCCTTGAAAACAAAGAGCACATCTTGCTGAACAATTCGGTGGTGGTCCCATCCTCTTAGGACCACCCCAACCACAGTTATGGGCAAAAATACAATCCCAACCAAAGGCCCTGCAAAGTGTTATGGGATGAAATTAGCAGTGGGCAGTGAATATTATAGTATCCAATATCAAAATAATTCTACAAAGGGCTGCAGTTCAACTAGTCGTTACTAGGTGTCCCTCACGAGTCAAATGCAAAAGCATTGACATTATTATATCAAGCTGCAGTTCCACTAGTCATTACTAGGTGTCCCTCATGAGTCAAATGCAAAAGCATTGAAACCCTTTCATGAAGCTGCAGTTCCACTAGTCGTTACTAGGTGTCCATCATGAGTCAAATGCAAAAGAATTTGACTTGAGGGACACCTAGCAGCGATTAGTGGAACTGCAACTTGATGTAATAATTTCAATGCTTTTGACTCGTGAGCAACACCTTGGAGACCTACGCCATGGCAAGCCTTGACCCTGTCAGTCACTCTGTAAATTGTGTGCTTTACAGGAGGACTGTCTCCAGTGTTAACATTATGGACACACCACTGGGTGACACCAGGGGTCAGGGAGAACAGGCAGCAAACTGTCCCAACAGTTGGCAACAGTCACTCCCCTGCTCGGGAGTCAGGGCAGGGAAGAGTGATACACTGTCCACTGACCCATTGTACTCCTTTGCAGACAGGAGGTCAGGAAGAGGCTCGGTCGCCTCTTCCATTCCAGAATCTGTTGCTGGGAGCATGCCCACTTCGGACCTCTCCCAGTAGGGCTTCAGGGAGTTCACATGCAGGACCCGCAAAGGGTTCCAAGGAGACTGCAAGTCCACCAAGTAGGTGATGTTACTCTTGCGCTCCACCACCTCAAATAGTCCGGTCCACTTATCCTGGAGCACACAAGGCTCCACTGGGGCCATGACACATACTTTCTGTCCAGGCCTGGCAAGTCTGGCAAGACCTACAATGAGTATCAGAGTGCTTGCGCATCTGGGGCCAGTAAAAGTGGGTGACAAGTCTTTCAAAAGGACTTGTCTTGCCCCAAATGTCCTGCCAAAGGCACATCATGAGCCAGACCCAGTAGGAAGGCTCTGAAGTGCTTGGGGACCACCAGCACACGGACTGACACAGGCTCAGCAACCTTAGGCTCGCTATACAGGAGACCATTCTCCCAGTATATCCAATCTGATCACCTGCTGCCTGATTTGCAGCCTGCTGCCGCAAACCAAGGAGAGAAGGGCACGTCTGCTGCTCCTGGCAGAATTCATCCTGGAGGGGCCTCCTTCCTGCTGTCAATGGGTCAGCTCAGGCAGGTCCCCCAGTTCAGCCACTTGTTTCCCTGTAGGTTCCAGGGCATTCTCCTCAAGGTTTGCTTCCTCCTTGACCCTGGGAACTTTGGGGGCTGGTTTCCCACGCCCCCTGCCTCTTCTCTTTCTGGCAGGCACCTGGGCCACTTTTTCAGGCTCCTGGTCCTCTTGAATGCCCTTACCTGCTGACATTGACCGAGTGGTCATGCATGCCCACTCAGGCAGATCCGACATCTCCAGATGAGACCTCCGCTCCACCTTCCCCCAAGGGGAGCTCTCCAAATCATTCATTGCCTAGCAGACAGTCAACAGGCATGGCTTCATAGCTACTTTCAAGGTACCCGAGGACACCCCCACTCAAAGGGAACCTCTGCCACTTTGCAGAGGCACTCTGAGTTGTCCGCGGCAACTACTGGGTAGAATCCATTGGGGACCACCTGCTCTTCAGACACCAACTGACAGCTGTCACACTGGCTCCGGTGTCTCTCAGAGCCGACAAACTATGGCCATTGATTGTCACCCATTGCCTGTACTTCTGAGTGTTATCAGGCAGATGAGCTCTTGGGACCATCTCACTGTGTCCTAAAGAGACCAGGGGCATCTCTGTGGGACCTCACTCATCTTGGGCACCCGACTCCTCCCCCAAGGCTACACTAGCCATCTGCCTGGGTGGTGCACCAATGGGTGCAGTGGTAACCGGTTTGGGACACTTAGGATCCCCCTGGAAGTGGCCCACCTGACCACAACTTAAACAGGTCTTAGGACCCCTCTGAACAGGCTTACTTGTCGGACCCATGGCTTCTTCTCAGTGGGAGGCTGGGAACCCTTACCTTGGTTCCCTTACTTTGGGACCCTTTCTGGAACTCCTTCTGTTTACCCTTGTCCCGCCTCCACAGTAAACTTCCTGGGATCAGTCAGCTTACTGTCAATCAGGTGCTGGCATAGCTCTGGAAAACAATTATCTGACAAGTGCTCCCATGCGACCAAATCATAGAACCCCTGCAAATCATTCACCATCCTACCCTTCACCCCACCATCCAGTGCTCTGCAAAAATAGGACACATACTCCACCCAGGTACTTGACTCCAGCTTCCTACAGTTTCTAAATTTCTGCCTATAAAGCTCTGGGGTCAACCCATACCTGGCTATCAAGGCTTCCCTCATGGGGGCATAGGACATCTGATCCTCAGTGGTCAAGTTCGGCAAGATTTCCCACCCTTCGCTGACAAAGCAGTCCCACAACCCCACTCCCGAATTTTTCTCAGGGACCTGGTAGAACCTCATTGCTGCTTCATAGGCCTTGAACCACTGACCAATGTCCTCATGCTTCATAAAATCCTTAATAACATCTTTGGGAATATATACCTTCCATCCCCAGGCACTGATGGTGTGCTGCCACCAGAGGGATTGATCTCTAAATTCTTTGCTTTCAGATCTCACTCCCTCAACCCTCTCTCATGCTGTAAAAGCACCTCTTTTCCTCCATGGCCAATTTCTGCTTTTCCAACTCCAAATTCTTATTTTCTATGTCACCCTCCTTCCCCAGCCTGAGCTTAGCAAGCTCCCTCTCGTGCACCCTTTCTCTCTCTCTCTGTGTCCTCCAACTCCCCTTGAAACAGACCCCTTTGATAAACACTACTGCCATCCACGGAAGGGACCCTCCCTCCTTGCAGATTCAATTGCCCCTCCTGTTGCTCATCCACATTCTCTGCCTCCACCATAGGCTCATCATCCTGCCCACTGGCATTACTTGATTCCAACCAGGCCCTCAGCGCCTTTTGGTATTCATCCTTCCTGGTGAGGCTTTTCACAGAGACTTTAAATTTCTTGCAGATAGCTTTCATTTGAGACACAGCGTTGGTTTTCACCCTATCTTCCTCAAATTCGATATCAATTGATGCAGTGGATGCTGACTTGGTCATGATGACAAAATCGGCAGTTCTTTACTTTGCAGAAAAACAACCCAAGGGAAAAAGCTCATTAAAAGTATGTGGTCACGTAATGGTCGGCACTATGCTAGTAGTGTTCACCAATCACTATGTAATTCACAAATGCAAGTGCAGGATCCTCTCTGCTGACCACCAATGTTAGAAATGGGGGTCTCTCGTTGGCAAAGGTAGGTACCTTTGTCCCAATAGAGGCCCTTGCTTCTAGTCAGGGTAAGGGGATACACTTCTAAAATAACCCCTGCTTACCCCATTGGTAGCTTGGCAGGAGCAGACAGGCATATTACTGTATGTGTTCATAAATGCTTAACACACTGTTAAGCATTTGTGAACACATGCAGTAATACAGTGAAAACACTACAAATGGACACCACACCAGATCAGAAAAATAGCAAATCTTTATCCAAACCAACATGACCAAATACCATAAAAATCCTACATACCATACTCTTGAAAACAAAGTACTTGTGCAAGATAACCTCAAAATTGCTGAAACATCAATAAAACACAGCTCTTCCGACTCAATAGCTCCTCCTAGGGCTACCGTGATACTGAATACGACAGAGTCTAACAATTCCAGCCGACCGCGTAGTTACGGGCCAGCTAAAGCGTCGACAGACTCAAACACAGTACCTTTCTTGTTGCAACCAACACGTCGGTGCAAGTCAGTCGGGGCAAACGTTGCGGTTGTGTTGTGAAGCAGAGCTTTGCGGCGGATGATGTCCTCACGATTCAGGCAGGCAGCGGCTCGTTGACAGAGTCGGTGAGACCAGGGCTTGCGTTGAAGGGTGAGATGGTGTTCGCTGCGGTGCTGGCAGGTAACGGAGCGATGACAGAGCCAGTCGATGTCCGGCTCGGGCAGCGACGGAGTCGGTGACGTCCTTGCAGTGTGTAGCAAAGTGTTGCTGAGTGCGATGTCTACAGGTCACCGTGCAAGCAGTGGCTCGTTGATTGAGTCAGTGAGACCAGGGTTGCGTTGCGAAGCGAGGCGTTGCTCTCGGCGGTGCTTCCAGCACAGGGAATCCTGCGACGGATTCGATGACAGAGTCAGTTACCCTTTTCCTTCTGCGAGACGATCAGAGATGGTGCCCCCAGACACGGTGACGTCTTTGCTGTTCCTGAGACCTTTAGAACCGGAGGCAAGCTCAGTTCAAGCCCTTGGAGATCTTTTCTTCAAGCAGGGGGGACAAAGAAAGCAGCAAAGTCCTTATCTCCTTTCCTTGGCAGCAAGTAGCCACTGCAGGCCAACCCCAGACATCAAACAGCACAGGGGCAGTATTCCTCCTCATCTTAGGTTCCACTTGATTTCCCAGAAGTGATCTAAAAGTCTGGGGTCTGGGCCCCTCTTTTTATACACACAAATCCTTTGTTCTCTGAAGGCATAGAGTGTCTGTACCCAGCCAAAACCAGTTCTTTCCTCACTGGTGCAGCTTCCTGGCAGGAGGTGGGGACAGCTCTGTTGAAGGCAGACCAGGCCAATTCAGGTGAAAGGAAATCTCCTCCCCCTACTGTGAATGGAGCCCAGGTCTATTCAGCCCAGCCCTGACTCATCAGACTTCTGGAGCCGCTGCCCCTCTCAACCCCTGTCATCCAAAAGACAGACATGCAATACACAAACCTAGCAGAGGCATACTGGATGGTTAGGCAAGAAAATACCTACTTTGTAAAAGTGGTATTATCGACCACAATGTAAAAATCACCCCACTAAAAGATGCATTTTAAAATTCTGAGTTCAGGCATACTAAAAGGTATTTTTCTACCTGGTTCCCAGAGTCAGTTATGTTTATAAGATGTTATACACAAACTCTCCATTATGTCCTATGGGAATAGTTAACCTTGCAATAGTGAATAACGAAATTAGCAGTATTTTACGATCAGAACATGCTACACACATCAGGGCATGTCCTACCTTTCACATACAATGCAGCCTGCCCACAGGGGTACCTTGGGCCCACCTTAGGGGTGATTAATATGTAGAAAAGGGAAGGTTTAGGGACTGGCAAGTGTGTGCACTTGCCAAGTTGACATGGCAGTCCCAGACTGTGCACAAGCTCTGCAATGGCAGGCCAGAGTTACATTTGACAGGCTGTTTCTCTGGGTGGCACAATCAGTGCTGCAGCCCACTAGCAGCATTTGATTTTCAGGCCCTGGGCACACACAGTGCACTATACTAGGGTCTGACAAGTAAATCAAATATGTCAATCATGAAATCACTAATCCATAACAACAATTTACAATGGAAGCACTTGCACTTTGGCACCGAGAAGCAGTGGCAAAGTGCCCAAAGCATCTCGACCAGCAAAACGAAGTCCAACGCACAGCAAAAACACAGGAGGCAAAAGCAGGTAAGCACAGTGGGGCGGGTGGGGGGTGTAAGTGACAAATGACGGAATAGTGAAAATAGATGAATAGGTAAATAAACCACTTACCTTGCACTCACCGCATCACTGAGTCAGCGATGCTGCAAGAGCAAGGTAAGTGGTTTTATTTATTTATTTTCTCTAGTCTGTCGTTTGTCAGTTTCACCACCCACCCCACCGTGCACACATGCAACTGATATACATATATATGCACAAAGTAATTTAAACATTTTAAGTAGACTGTGCATTAAACATTACTAAAGTCTGAGAAATGGGCAGGAGTCTTCAGAGTGTCTTAATCACTCCTGGTTTTCTCTTCACACCACTTGCCTCTGCAGTCTCTCAATTAGACATGATATTTTTCTCCTCATATCTTTCTGAAACACTCTGCATATCTCACACCTAATCTCTTTCTTCTTTGTCACCCTCTTTTTACACTGTCTTGCACACACCTCCTTGGATCTCTTTCACTTCACCACCCCTCACACACACTGCAACCCACCAACTTTCAACTGCTGTATTTTCTCTAACTTACACAGATGCTTAGATGGGACTATTAACAGAGTGCATGTGGTGCTATACATGAGTTATATGTTGCATGAAAAAGCTACAGAATCAAAACATGCTGGAAAAAGTCAAATACTATTAGAGAATGCAAGTGTTAGTAAAAAGTGAAATGTAAGCAGGAGCAACATCGCTGTATGGATGTCATTTCACCAAAATGCCAGGGGTAGCAGAAGTCACATTGCACAGCATTTGACCTTTACTTTGACTCACACACACATGCTTACACATACTAACACATTGACACACTCTTGCTCGCATAAACACACTTTCACACGCAATCATGGATACAACATAAATTTAACAGCATTTTTTTACTTACCTTAGCTTCCAGATAGGGTCATATTTCAGCTAGTGTACTTCATTATTTATTGCACTAAGAGTGAATAATCTTCACTGTTGGTACAATAAAAAAATTGACAGAAACCAGGCAAGTGGAGCTCCCATCAGCGTCCATTGGGAAGAGCTGCTCATGTGTTCCAGGCACTGCTTTGCCACCTCTGAGGCCGCGTGTCCCAAAATCAGTGGCTGTGGTAGCAAGGGGCTTCCAGGGGTCACAGCTGCGACTCCTGGTGACCCCTAAATGACTTTTATGCAGTGCTGTTCCCATGCAAAGAGGGCAGTGTTTGTTTCATCCTGCTGCAGTTTTTGCCCAGTGTTGGGGCACAAAAGGGGGGCGTGGATATTTACAGGAGGGGCACCATTCCCAGCATACCCCCATAGTGACACCACTAAGGATAAATATGGGGATGTATACAAAAATAATTCTATCTTTATTGGCTACACCCATATTGACAAAACAGTATGAAATTCTTGGGTCTAAACTGCAAGATAGTGATGAAAAGTGTGTGGTGAACCACTACTAAAAGGTAGCTGATTGGATCAACACAGAACCATTGGCTATCACCCACAGTACTAACTGTGGACAGATCCCTTTACGGGACGAAATCCCTCACTCACCAAAAAGGTGACATGCTTCACCATATGGGATTCTCCTCTCAAAGGAAAACCTAGTTCCTTTGAGGGCTACAACCCCCTCTCTGAGAGGGAGGAGCTCAGGGATGTTTTGAGTGTTTGTTCTAATAGGATATTCTAAATCCACATATGAAGAGAAATAGTGTGAGTAAGGGCGCAGCGCAAAAGAAGAATTAATGTGAGAAAAGTGAAAACTAAAACTAGCTACTGAGCATAACAAATGTAATTTATTCTGATACGCCCACTGCCAGGATTAAGAACAGTGCACCAGCGGTATGGATTTAAACCGCTTTAGTGTGGTGGAAAATAATGGTCATCAAATGAACTAGGTTTTCCTTTGAGAGGCGAATCCCATATGATGAAGCATGTCACTTTTTTGGTGACTGAGGGATTTGGTCCTGTAAATGGATCTGCCCACAGTTAGTTCTGTGGGTGACAGCCAATGGTTCTGTGGTGATCCTATCAGCTACCTTTTAGTAGTGGTTCGCCACACACTTTTCATCAATAACTTGCAGTTTAGACCCAATGATTTCATACTGTTTTGTCTATAATTATTGGGGATATAATCCTTTGCAGGCCTTTAAACTTCCCTAGGACCCTCCTCTACAAATCTTTTTGTTGGTTAGTTACACCCATATTGACCTGATAGTGCAACAGAAATTGCCATCACAGATTATTGCAGAGTAATGACATAGATGCATAATAACTGATTTACTAATGATGACCATTTATAATGCTTCCTCCATAAACTAGTTGGCTATGAGTTCTTATGTAGTAGGTGTCAACATCTCAGAAGCACTGAGGTATTCCATCCCCAGAATAGGAAATGTCTCAATCCGCTATGTTGGAATTCAGTCCTATGACTTGCAGATTTCTTGGTACCTTATCAATACACAGGTATAGGTAAGGTAATAGATAGTTTCATGAGCTACAGTAAATAGATACTGACATCATAGATGCACTGATATTGGCAACATAGCTATTGACATCACTTTGTCAGACTACATCCGCTTCCCTTTGATCTGGCCCGCATTGCATAGCAGTATATGTAATTAAAGGACCCTTGACCTCCAGAATTCTTCCATGCTACTGGCACAGACATTGTTTAACTCCAGCTCATATTTCTTGATTAATTCTGAGCAGAAGCCCATGTACAGCGACAACCAAGGATGGTGGCACCAGAGCTGAATATGTTTTAATAAATATGGCATGTCATACAACATGACAGGGTATATTTGGAAATTGCGACCTTTGCAATGGGTTCTCAGTTGTAATGTTCTGTGTTACTGTACTGCTTGACTGTGTCTTCTTGTCCGCAGTGTCAGTGCCCCAGCCTCCTTATCCATATTCAGTGCCCTGTATCCATGCCGCCCTATCAGAAGTCTTCTTGTGCTGTCCTCGATGCCCTTGTCCCTTTGCGGTGTAAGCGTGCTTGTCTCTTAATCACTGTGTCTATGACTCATGCTCACATCTCTGGCTCTTCTGAAACATCAGCTGCACTACTGATCCCAGAGGCCGGTGTTGGGGTCTGTCCTTTTGCATATGCTTCTTTGTGTACAGTGTCATTATCTGTCCGTACATACGTTCGCCCTTGTCTTCAGCTCCACTATTTATGTCTGCCAGACCAAGCGTTTTTCTTTCTGCATCAAAGGGACATTTCTTCCTCTCAATTTGCCCATATTTCACTTTTGCTGTGTCTGGGCTTCCATGTTCTGTCAATCATGTCATAATGTTCAGTGTGCAATCGTCCTTCTTTTATGTTTGCCTTCATGTCCCGCCCTTTGCATATCCTTGCTTTTTAGTCACTCCATGTTTTTCGATTGATTTTGTGTCTATTGTCTGTTTCTTGTCTTCATGATTACCGGACCCACATCTTACCAAGCCCTTTGGTTAGCTTTTTTTGTGAAAGAAAACTGTTGTATTACCGCGCTGGAAACCTCGTTTCCACGTGGAATCAGCCCCTGAAGATGCCAGGGGCTGGGGGTTGGAGTAGGGGCGACTGTGTGTGTGCAACGCAGTACTACAAGTTTTACTGCTGCAAAATTATTAAGCCTGGTTGAGAACCCATCAACAGTCCACAAAACTATGGGGCTTATTTACAAGCCCCTTGCACCACTTTTGCGTCACTTTTCTAGGGGTGGGCAGAATTTGTTAAATTCACTTTCGCAAATTATGCGAAAATGTAAAAAAATCTCCGCAAACACGCGGAAATATCGCTAAGATGCGGAAGTTTTTTTCCCGCCCGTTCGCGGTATTTTCTGCGTGGTCGCGGCTCGCCAGCTTACCCATGCGGTTGCTCGCGGGCGCGGCCATCTTGTTTTCACTTGTCTCGCGGTGCATGATCGCGAGAAGAAAGACGTGATCGCGCGACGAATGATGTTACTGCAGGCGCAAACTGTCGCGAGACAACGCAAATGGCTACCAACAATCCAACATCTCGTGGAGAATGCGACCGGATCGGGAAAACTTGTCGGCGAACGCGGGGTTCAGGTAAGGCGATCGCGCGCACGCAAGAATTTATTATTTTACAGCGCGAGCAAGCAAAAAATTTCCGGTAAAATGCGGATTGCGGAAATTTTGACATTTTCGCGCTCTCCGCGGAACTCGAAAATGGCAAATTATCACAATTGCCGCGAGCGGAACGGAATTTTAGCCCAGGCCTACACTTTTCCCATATTAAAAGTGACGCAAAAGATGGCGCAAGGGGCTTGTAAATCTGCCCCTATATGCTTTGAAAGCCAATACAAAGACCATAACTGCTCTTCGACTGTTTCATGTGAAATATGCAACCAAGAGGCAATGTGGTCAGGGAGTATATAACAGGCCAGCTGACCCAGGGCCCGCTTTTGGGTGGTGCGCAGCGGCCGCCGCCACAGGTAAGCACGGTGGGGTTTGCGGGGGGAAGTCCACAGACGAAGGATTAGGTATAATTAAATAAATACATAACACCTATTCCGTCATCCGTCAGCTTTCTCCCCCCGCCAACCCCCCCACCCTGCCCCATTGCGCTTACCTGTGCCGACTGCCGCTGGTGGTGCGACCGGTGCGGTGGCACTGGGCACTGACCTAGAAGGGGGGGGACACTGACCTCAGATGGGGCACTGACCTCAGGGGGGGGCACTGTGTTTAGCATTAAGTTTTGATTTAAAAGAACATGCTGCAGAGTTTCTTGCGCGTCCAGTTTTCAGGCAGCAATTAAAATGTCAATCTAACTTTGGTAATTGATGTTCCTGCTTGAGAGAGGGATTGGAGCTTTGTCTAGTGGCAGTTTTGACTCGCCATAAAGTAGCGCAGAAGGTTAATATGCCTGCAGCAAAGACCAGATCTGTATTCAATGTTGATAGCGGAGTGGATTTGTAAAGTCAGCCTTTACACCACTTTAAAGCAAAATAAAGTGTGTATGAGAGAGGGGCTCTGGTGAGACGAGGGCACTTTTGCAGAGTGGTAGAGAATCCAAAGACGGGGTCATGAGGGTGAAGACTGTTGCATCAGGCACCACCAATGCGAAAGCCAGCCCTGAGCTGCCCTGGCTGCATTAGAACATACAAAGAGCCAGGTGCCCCAATCCTTTGTTTGGGTGCTACTGCTATGAGAAAATAAGTCGGAATTTAGAAAAGGTCATGTTGGGCCCTTTTCATTCCATACACCCTGACTTAAAGCTCCACCTGCACATTTTTTTTCAATGTTTAACAGTTGTGGCTCTTATTCAGTCAGTACATTTGAGAGGCTTCAGAATCCCCAGCTTTGGTGTTTCTTTCGTTCTAGAGTTTAGACTCTACTTTAAAGAACATGTTTCCGTTTTTTTTTAAATTAAACCTATAATTTGAGTTTACAATTGCCAAATACTTTATATTACAGGTAAGTTTTATTCATTTTTAATATGCATAGTTAAATTCCAATCTCCTGAATTGGGGCGAATCTATGTTGTTGGATTTTCTTGAGCTCAACGGCACTGCCTGTTTTGTGTGTCTGCTATGAACCTTCAGGATATGACCTTCGTCTCCGTTCAAAGGAAGAGCAGTGTAACAGCTGCAACCATAGCTCAACCAATTACATCAATATAACAGCGAGCTAGCTAGCGAGCTAGATAGATAGATAGATAGATAGATAGATAGATAGATAGATAGATAGATAGATAGATAGATAGATAGATAGATAGATAGATAGATAGATAGATAGGTAGGTAGGTAGGTAGGTAGGTAGGTAGGTAGGTAGATAGATAGATAGATAGATAGATAGATAGATAGATAGATAGATAGATAGATAGATAGATAGATAGATAGATAGATAGATAGATAGATAGATAGATAGATAGATAGGTCACACTGCCTCACATACCAGCTCTCATTTCGCTCAGATGCATTATGGCGAAACGTACTTCAGTAAAGGGCATTCATTTTCACCCGTGTTGGACCGGTGCTGTGTATCTCTAAAAAGGTGTTTCAGGATAGTTGTCCTTCATCAGTAGAGAGTAGCAAGTTGTTTAGAGGTGCTTGAAATGCTGCTCACAGTCTTCTCACATTTATGTACCACTCACTAATAGAGATGTATCCCTTATTGATGAAGCCCTCATCAAGACCTTAAAAAGTTCTAATAGCATGATAAGGCTAAAGAACTCGAGGTAGGTGCTTGGGGAACTCTTCAGTTTGTATTCCATAGGTGTAGGAACCGCAATACAAATGTTGCAACACAATATAATACTAACTTATTATAAGTTATTAACTTACGAGGCGACAGAAGTACCATATGAAACTCTTGTATATCTCGTGTAGAAATTCAAAATTAAACATTGCATCCCTCGTTTTACTATTGCTTTAGAAGCGAAACCTTTGTAAACTAGTTCAAAGATGTGCAAAACATATTTTTTAGGTACGGTTTAATGTTTTTTGATTGCAGAATTTATTTATGCCAAGCCCTTTGGAAGTGTAAGAACCTAAAGGGATGTTGCAGCACTGTGTGGAATTCCTGGCTTTGCAATTGGTTTGGAGTAGTGCACGTGTCATGCTTAAGGAATGGACTTCAGCAGCTCTTTCCTATCTGATATTTTCATTGGTGTATAGCTAGAAAGAGTCATTTTTCACAGAAGTCGTGATATCGCACAGTGCAGTACCTGGTAGCGACACGGTTCAAAGAGTCTCTTACGTTTCACACGTCGATCTATGTCTGGTTGAGTACAGTGGCGGCTGGTGACATTTGAAAGTGGTGGGGCGTAACATTTTCGCAGTACTGCACTGAGGCGAGCGAGCGCAGCGAGCGAGCTTAAACAACCTACGGGGGGTTCGGGGGTTCTCCCCCGAGAAAATTTTGAAAAGATTGTGAATAAATGTAGCATTTTCAAGCAAATATGAGGAAGCATGAAGGTTAATAATGCAATACAGTCTCTTTCTAAATGTTATCACTCTCAAAAAGTGTATTTCTTCCATGTAATGTCCCTTTGATGGGAAGAGGAGGTTTCTAAGGTGGGAGTATCTAGCAAGTTACTCTACTCGGGCTCCCTCTGTGCGAGCCTTCAGGGAGAAACCCTCTTCATTACTACCTCCACCTGACCCCTGACTCTGCAGTGCACTCCCTTACAGGCTCGATTATCCACTTTTCTACCACCCCTCTCCATTACACCTTATCTCACAGCTGACCTTGGGCCCCAGCCCCATATCATTCACTTTCATTATTCCCAGTAAAAAACAATAGTAAAGTCACCTTCAAACTTGAAACATTGAATATAGCAGTAAATGTAATCTGCATGCATGCTAAAGTATGCTCCACAGTTGTCCTAATCACCTGACTATTAATTAAATAAACAAAAACAGAAAGGCCATGACAGGGCCGGCTTTCGTGCTGGTGCAAAAGTCTTTCTGACCTCTTTCTCTGTAGATAACTTAACAACCACCCTCCACCAGTGCCCCTCATCTCTCTGTAGTTCCCCCCACCCCGTGACCTCCTCCTCTGACTCCCTCGCTGCCACCCGGCACCAGCACCTTTCATTTCTCCGTAGCTCCCCCCCACCCCATGACCTCTTCCTGAGATTCCCTCACTGCCACCCTCATCTCTCTGTTGCCCCTCTCTCATATCCATTCCATTATTTGTATAGCGCTACTCATATGAGTGTAGGGTGTCACAGTACGTTACATAACAGCACACATTATACAGAGACAAATCGGTTTACGCGGAATGTCACAAACAAATGAGGATTACAAGGTGTATTCAAAGAAAACGTAGATTGCAGGCTCTCTGACAAGTTGTATTCAAAAGCATCAGAGTTGGAAATGGAGTTTACAAATTATTGTAACCATAGCATGTTAATGACAATTAAACGTTTCCTATTTCCAATTACATTGAAGTATGCGATGCTTGACCATAGCCCCGCCGCCTCATACATTGAACATTAATTTAGGTTTAAAAAAAAAAAAAAAAATACAAAAAAGGCTACACACACTATACCATGCATTTCATGTTTGCAAATGTTGGAAGCTTCGACTGCTTGCTCCACGGCGATACAGACTTATTGCTCAGCTTATTAACCAAGGTACAGGCTCACTCGGCCAAAACGCACTGCTGCTGACTTTCTGGCTCATAAATTACCCTGTTTAGACACATGCCCTGACTGAACATGGTGTCGCGTTTCCGGCATGCCGGGCATCTGGACAAGCCTCCTGCTTTAGGCACCAGGAATAATTGGGATGTGCATGACGGTGACTTGAGTCAGGTGCACCAGTTGCGGGCGGCGGGCATGACTGAGGAGTGAGGGGGGGGGAGGTACGCGCGGGGAGGGGGGTGGGTGGGGGTTTAATTTAATGATAAAACTTACCAGGCATCTTCTCCTCCTCCAGTGAGTCCAGTCCCGAGTTGCATCACGTCTCCTCTGCAACGTGGGGGACCACGGAACAAACTTCTCCCAGCTCTTTCTTTTGCCGCTCAACAGGAAATACCAACTCCAACTGCCAAATCAGGAGACTGGATGCGACGGGGGGCCGGGCGGCTAGCATTTGATAGGGCATGGGGCTACTTGACGAAAAACACGTCACCGCCCGAGCAGGAGCCTATCTTCAGACTCCTTCACTACACTAGGCATGCGCAGCATGCCTAATGCTTTGTCAATGTGAGTGAGGGGCTTTGCTCCTCTCTCACATGCGCAGACAGTCCACTAGACTCCTGCTATCGCCTGCGTGCGCTGTGCCTTGACACATGCGCACTTTCACCCCTGAAGCACAGGCCGGCCCGGAAATGTAAACAGACGAATTGTAAAAGCTGTCAATTCGTCTGCTTACATTCCTGTTGGCCGAACTGCAACTGTGAGCAGTTTCTTTTGTAGGGCGCTGCCCCAACGCCCCTAATGGACCATCCGCCACTGGTTGAGTATAACGGGAGCACTGTGTAAGAAAACAGGTAAAATTATCACCTATCGTACACTTCTCATTTAGAATGCAGCACCCAGACAGTCGGAGAAAGCAGTATAATAAAGACAAGGTATATTAACTTTGCACACACAAAATATCTGAGTTTTTTTCATTTTTCGATCCTTCTGTCCACCCATGTGCATATCAAGTGACCTGTAACACCTGTGGCACCTTCAGTCAGTTTTGGTATTTCAGACAACACGGGTTTGAATTATGGGAACTATAGGTTCATCTATATATAGATTTAAAATCCCATCATTCAAAGTGCAACTTGTCAAAAACTTAGCCCAAGGTGTGACTATGCTCACCTGCATGCACATGTCCACGTGTCCCCAGTGTACGTCACCGTGTGCACCGGATGCTCATCCCTCTGGTCCTTTGCATCACCTGGCCCGTTCATGGTGCCCGGAGCCCATCGCTTCCCTCCCTAACGAGACGCTGTTACCTAAACACCCACCTGAGGCGCGTCACCCGCGCTCCTTGCGGTGCTTCCAGCCTTTCAAAGGGACGTCCATGCTGTGATCCAGCAGGCAGTGTATCCTCCAGACCTGCTCCCAGCAGCTGGTTTTATCTTTATAAAGCGATAATCAGATATCGATCCAAGGATCTCCCAAGATTCATGATCTGTCAGGAAGAAGTGCTTCTCTCCACTAGACCTTCTGCTATGCCATCACTTTCGCAACAATCTGCAAAGGATCTCCTGCAAAGGATGCCACGAAAACTACATTTACAAACACGTTAGATACATGCACTGAGCTGTTCCTTGTAGGTTATGATGTATTATGAGGTCCTGCCCCGGGGTGAGATGAAGAGGTGCGGTGAAAGAGTAAGAACAAAGCATCTTTGAGTCCATGGAAGTGCCTTGAATCCGCACTGCCCACACCGAGCTCATGCTAGTGAGACATGGATTGAATAGATTCAAGGTACAGTGAGTACATACCACAGTATCTCATTCCTTTCTTCTTGCTTTTGCCCTTAGCTCGTGGTGCACCAGCATGATTCCAGTGCCCAACGCCACCACCCCGGCTCCAGCGGACAACACAGGGGTGTCAGATGAGTCGGAGAGGTCACCGTGCATGGTAGGGCTGATCCCAGTGGTTTACTACAGCGTCCTGCTCTGCTTGGGGCTGCCAGGTAAGCCTGCCCTACATCAACATTGCACATGCAGCGGGGGTGGGGGGCTGTGCCGCATACATCCTCCGTGTGATTGTGTGGCATGCAAGGGAGGCATCTGAAGTCACATCACACACATTGAGAACTTCATCTAGTGGTCAGGGCATTTCATAATGTCATGGCAGATGCATTAGACCACGAGTCACAGCTCTCCTATGACTCTCAGTGTCATCTTAGTTAACAAAATGGCATGAGTGAATGCTTCAGCTTTCATTTCATCTTTTGAGTTGAATCATGAAAGACGATCCACAAACTGGAACACAGACACGTCTGAGTCTATTGCCAACCCAGAGATGTAAAAGGTTTGTCAGCATGGCTGCATCTTTACACATACATCACCCCTAGGCGTCAATACCTGCCTCTATAGGAGCAGAGTACCGTGGCCATGGACGTCACACATGGGGTTTCTTACCAGGCTCAGAGTGCCTCGCCTCTGGCTGAACCCTGCTGTATCAGACCCCTACCCGCGAGGAGGTGGACTCAAGTGTAGTATACGAAGGGGAGTGTCTTATGCCAGTGTAATGTAAGCGCTGTACTTCTCTCAGCCTTCAGTTTGTTTACACACTGGCAGTTATGTCTCCTTGTACGAGGGTGTCTGGGTTATAGAGGACAAAATGCCTTCTTAAGGAACAGGTAGGGTTTTCCATTTTCAGTCTTTCCTTTTGGTAAATTCTAGTGGGTGTTTTTTAGTGTTGCCCGGCTTCTGTAAACCAGTGGCCATCAATGTTTATACAGTTGAGCGCTGGGGCTGCAAAAAGAAAATGTCAGGGATGTTGCTTTCCATTGTTTGCAAAATATATTCACTGGCAACGTTTTACAATATGGCCATTTAAACATGTGGTGATATGCACGAGAGTTTTCACTATTTTTACAAGTAACTTGGATGCTCACAGGCAATGACACAATGCATTTAAAATCATGAGGAAGGCAATATACAAGCACTGGGCTCCTCTCTCCTGGATGATGACAACGCCCTGCCGTGTGGAGTTACTGACTGCTCTCTGGAGCAGCGAAACAGTCCCTTGAGGACTGTTGCTTGACTGCAATGGCTTAACATGACAACAGCTCCTCGCCACAGACAAATTACTGGTACTGGTTGTATCGCCAGGCCTGCATTATCATCGATATCTGATACACCACTTTGGTTAAAAATGAACACTATCAGGAAGTCAGTTCAGTAGAAAAAGCCACTAAATCAAGGGAAACATGCATTGGCAAGTCCAACAGGTCTTGCCTACGCAAGAACTATTGGCTTTGCCAATGTGTTTTAGCCATATTGTACACTAGCGTGGCCGCTGTTCAGCATGGCTAAATGTTAGTGAGGTAAATGAGAGTGTGTGGAGTGTCATAAGTAGACTACAGTGGAGTGTTATGGAGTGGCGCAGATTGATGTTGAGATGAGTGATGTAGGGTAAATTGGAGTGTCAAGGAGAGGCGTGGAGTATTGTGGAGTGGTGTGGAGGGAGTAGAGTGTTATACTTTGGAAGGAGGTAAAGCGGAGTACAGGTGAATGGGGTAAAGTGTCAGAGTGGAGTAGAGTGTTGTAGAATGAAGTGGCATAGAGCATCGTGGAGTGGTGTTGAGCAGAGTGGAGTAGAATGTTGTAGAATGGAGTGGCATAGAGCGCCATGGAGTGGTGTTGAGCAGAGTGGAGTAGAGTGTTGTGGAATGGAGCGGCATAGAACATTGTGGAGTGCTGTTGAGCAGAGTGGCATAGAGTGGAGTAGATTGTTGTACAATGGAGCAGCATAGAGTGGGCAAGTGTGGGAGAGTGAAATTGGCATAGAGAGGAGTAAAGGGTTGTAGAGTGGAGTGGTGTGGAGTAGAGTGGAGTGGCATAGAGTGGAATAGTGTATCATAGCATAGAGTTGAGTAAAGTGGCATAAATGGAATGGCATAGTGCGTTATAGAGTGGAGTAGTGTTCTGGAGGGGCATTGAGCAGAGCAGAATGGTGTGCAGTGGTATAGAACGGAGTACAGTGTCATAGAGTAGAGTAGAAAAAAATGGGAAGAGAGTCAATGAATGGAGTATTGTAGAGTGTAGCGTCATAGAGTGGAGTGTTGTAGAGTGGCGTAAGGTTAAGTGGTGTAAAGTACAGTGTTGCAGATTAGATTGGAACAGAGTGCAGTGGATTAGAGTGCATTGGTTTTGATTAAAGTGGTGTACAGTGCATTGGCGTAGAGTAGAATAGCATAGAGTGCAGTGGCGTAGAGAAGAGTGGTGCAGAAATGATTGCAATAAAGTAGAGTAGATTATTTCAGAGTAGGATAAAGTGGTATGGAGTGGAAGGGTTCAGGGTAGAATGGAGTGGTTGAGGGTAGAATGGAATGGAGTGGTGCAGGGTAAAGTACATGTGTGTAGAGTGGAGTGGTATATCATGCAGTGGTGTAGAGTAGAGTGAATTGTGGGCAGAGGAGTGCACTGGTGCAGAATAGGTAACAGTGGGTGGAGTGATGTAGATTGCATTCGTGTAAAGTGCATTGGCATAGAGTGGCATAGAGTTGAGTGGTACAGAGTACAATGCAGTGGCATAGATTGCAATGGCTAAGAGTAGAGTGGTGCAGAGTAGAGTGGTGCAGAGGGCAGTGGCATACAGTACAGTGGTGCACAGTATAATAGAGTGGTGTACAATGCATTGACTCACTGGTGCAGTAGCATACTGTGGTGCAGAGTAAAGTGAAGTAGAGTGCAATGGTGTAAAGCGGAGTAGAGTGCAGTCTTGCACAGTATGGTATAATGGAGGGCAGAGACACAGAGTATAGTGATGCAGAGTAGTATGGTGCAGAGAGCAGGGGTGCAGAATACAGTGGTGCAGAGTACAATTGAGTGTCATAGCATGCCGTGGCATAGAGTGCAGTGGCATAGAGTGTTGTAGAGTATAGTGGCATAGAGTGCAGTGGTGCAGAGTAGTTAGCATAGAGTGCAGAGGCGTAAAGTGCATTGGTTTTGAGTAAAATGGTGTTGAGTGCATTGCCATAGCAGAGTAGAGTGGTGCAGCGTAGAGTGCCGTGGCGTAGAGTGAAGCAGAGTGAAGAAGAGTGGCATAGAGTGCGGTGGCACAGTGTAGATTGTTAAAGAGTTTACTGAAGTGGTATAGAGTGGAGTGATGCAGTGTAGAGTGGGGTGGTGCAGGGTAGAGTAGAGTGGCATCGAGTGCAGGGGCAAAGATTACAGTGATGCATAGTAGAGTGGTTAGAGTGCACTGGCAAACAGTAGAGTGATGCAGAGTAGAGTGAAGTAGCATAGCATGCAGTGGTGCACAGTAAATTAGAGTGGCATAGAGTGTATGGTTGTAGAGTGTAGTGGCATAGAGTGTATGGTTGTAGAGTGTAGTGGCGTAGAGCATATTGGTGTGGAGTGGCATATAATTCAGTGGTGCAGAGTAGAGTGTTATAGAGTGCAGTGTTGTAGAGTAGAGTGCATTGGTGTAGAGTGCAGTGGCACAGAGTGGTGCAGAATAAAGTGAAATACAGTGAAATAATGTAGAGTAGAGTGGTGCAGCGTTCAATGGCATAGCGTTTTACAGAGTAGAATATAGTGGCATGCAATGTAGTGTGCAGAGTAGATTGGTGAAGAAAACAGTGGCATAGAGTATAAAGTGGTGTAGAGGGCAGCAGTGTAGAGTAAAGTAGTTTGGAGTGGTGCAGGATAGATTGCAGTGACGTAGAGTGGAGTGGCATAGAGTAGATTGTTTCAGATTAGAGTGCAGTGTTAAAGAGTGCAGCAGTGCAGAGTAGATTAGAGTGGCTTAGAAGGGATTGGTGTAGAGTGCAGTGGTGAAGAGTAAAGCAATGCAGAGTGGTGTAGAGTGTAGTGGCATAGAGTGCAGTAGGATGGCGTAGAGTAGAGTGGTGCAGGGTAGAGTGCTGTGGCATAGAGTGCAGTAGAGGAGAGAAAAGTGGGATAGAGTGCAGTGTTGCAGAGTAGAACAGCATAGAGAGAAGTGGCGTAGAGTGGAGTGCTGCAGAGTGGAGTGGTGTAGAGTGCATTGGCATAGAGTGGGGCAGCGTAGAGTGCAGTGACAGAGAAGACTGACGTAAAGTGCATTGGAATGGAGTGCAGTGACGTAGAGTGGTGCAGAGTAGAGTATAGTGGTGTAGAGGACAGTGATAAAGAGTAGATTGGCATAGAGTGCAGTGATGTAGAGTGCATTGGTTTTGAGCAAAGTGGTGTAGAGTGGAGTGGCATAGAGTAGAGTGCAATGGTGCCGAGTAGATTGTAGCGGTGGCAAGTAAAGTGGCATAGAGTAGATTGGTTCAGAGTAAAGTGGAGTGGTGCATGGCAGAGTACAGTGGAGTAGAGTAGAGTGGTGTAGAGTGCAGAGTCAATTGGAGTGTAGTATAGTGAATTGGCATAGACTGCACTGGTGTAGAGTGGAGTGGTATAGAGTAGAGTGCATTAGATAGAGTGGAGTGGCATATAGTGCAGTGTTGCAGAGTAGAGTGACATACAGTGGAGTGGTGTAGAGTGCAGTGGCGAAGAGTGCAGTGGTGCATAGTAGAGTAGTTTGGGTAAGAGTGCACTTGCATAGAGTAGAGTGGTGTAGAGTAGAGAGGCATAGAGTGAAGTGGGGTAGCGTGGAGTCGTGCAGAGTAGAGTGGACTGGAGTAAAGTGAAGTATGCATGGTGTGGTAGCACACTGCCATTACAGACACCACATTTTCAATTGAAATGACCATTGCATTTGCACATTTATACTATTTTACTGGTAAAATGACATGGCACACAAATGATAATGTGTGGAAATGTCATCACCTAGTGTACTGATTTTTTTAATAGTATTTAGATATTTGTTACCACCACACTGCAGAATGACCCAAAAATGTGCTACATTTATGCTTTTATAATTCTGATATCTTCTGAAATATGGGCACTATTGATTTACAGACCTTTAAATGTTGGTGTGTGCTATAAAAATAAATAACATCATACAGCCTTTCTCACGCACACCCCCATTAGCCAGTATGCTTGTCATATAAAGCCTGTCACTTTGAAGTCAGAGAAAGAAAAACAAACACCTGACATTTGACCTCTGTCTTTAAATGCACAGCAAATGTGACAAGATAAGAACAAGACTTAAAGGCCTGTTTACAGAAATCCAGTGCTGGTGGAACAATACAGTAAATAGGGTTTGGGCAATGGGAGGGATGAACTCAAGCTGGACAGCCTTAAACAAACAGAGCCAGCAAACAGAAAGCAAGCAAATGTGAGTTACAAACCACAAAGCAATGGAAAGCAATGGGCGGAATGCATTCTCAGGGAAACTTTCCGAATGTCCCCAAGATGTCATTAGCAAACCAGAAAGCTGTGCTGTCTGGTAGGCTTCGACCTAAAAGCAAAAAAAAAAAACAGGAGACACATTTTCTGAAGAAATGCACATAGGTTGTGAAATAAACACCACCTTTCCATACTTTGGCTGCTAGCAATCCATCTTGCAAGAATCTGAAAAAGAAATCTCTTTGAAGAGGGTTGGAGTCACAATCACACAGCCCCTCCACCCCTGCCCAGTCTTAAAATTCACTGTCTCTTTTGGTGCCTGAGCATGATCCATTTCCCTCTCTCTTGCTATTTACATGATGTTGGGTAGCTGTTAGAGTGGTTTATGCCCGACAGGAATGTAGATTTTGTCATCTCGAGTTGGAATACAATTAAATACAGGCATGCCCACTATTACTGTAGATATGCTGCACCAAATGACCGCTTAACCAGTACCAAGTAGCGTTGCATCAGTAAGACAGCTGAGGAAGCCCACTGCCTGTTTCCTGCAAAGACTGCATGGAGCTGCTGATGCCAAGAGGCTAGCATGCACCACATGATATTGCTGTATCAAAGGGCCACAAACTGCTTATACCCTGCAAGTAAGGGAGCTACTGTGACAAAGGACATCCTAGGAAGCACGCGTCCTTCAAAGGTATACAAGTTTCTGTAAATTACAGTCCAGGCTATAATTAAAGTATGTCTCATTCATGTTCCCGCCGGCCCCGCACTAATTGAAGACACGAGACACCAGCGGGTGTTTAATGATGCAAGACAGTTCAAAAACATATTGCTTCTCTCCTGGAGTCCTTACTGGCTCTCATCCATACAGCACATTTACTCCTTCTCCATCAGGACATGATCGCCCTCCCACCACCAACATAACCATTCAGCAACATGGCCCTTGAACTCCTATGAATTGAACCCTCACTTCTTTCCATATGAGACTTTCGCACCTTCCTTTCCAGTGATCCCACCTGACTCCACAAGAGACCTTTGATTGTCACCTCTGAAACACCATGTTCATATCGCTCCCAATGGCCCCTGATGGAGGGGGTTAGTGCTAGCTTCCTGCACCTTGGCTCAATGTCCGTTTGTATACCTATCCTGCCCTAGCCTCCTGCTGATAAGCTCTCCCACCAGCCTGTACCCTCTCACCTTTGTGCTTCTTGTCCTGTTCTGTCCTGTAAGTCTCCCACTATAACATTTGCACTCTCCCGAGTCGCGCGCTTAATGTGGTCTCCTTGGGGGTTTGGAGATGTTCGGTATGATGCCACCACCGAGCACAATACGCAGGCCTACTGGTCCTACGCTGTCAGGAGATTGGCAATCAGGAGCAGGAGATGGCGAGGAGGGCATGGAGACCAGAAGGTGGGGAACGGTGAGGCAGGGGCTAGGACTGTGAGACAGCGCAGGGTGTGGTAGGTTCCAAGAGCCTCTTCAGACATTCTCTGCTGCCTCAAGTGGTCACTGCAAATAGACACTGCGGCACTGAATCTCCCCTACAGAGATGACCCTGCCGTCTCACGGAATCCCTAGAAAAGGATCCTGCTGGGAAGGACTCAGCCATTGGCTGGCACGCAGTGGAAGCACTTGGGGGCAGAGGATTCACTGTTGTTGTGATGCAGGTAAAGGTGGGAGTAAAGGATGTGACTCATTAAGGGTGACACATTAATGGTTGTGTGGCTGTGGAGATGCTGACATCTGTTCCACATCATCATAAGAAAGTCTGCCGCTCCAACAAAGGAGTACAAAAGGGGGTGGGGATGGACGGAGCATCAGAACCAATCAAACACTCACACCCAGTCAACAGATCTGGGTTTGATCCATCACCGTTCTTTAGCCCACTCTGCCACCCCAGTTCAGACATGGCCATATGCAAATCAGTCTGACCCTGTGCCTCATGGGAACAGTCCAGCCCGAACTGCCAAGCCATGCCTTCCCTGGACCGGAAACAAGCTTCCTAGGACCGGTTTCTGGCATTTCAGCCGTCTTCAGCCAGGCTTGCTTGAATCCAGTGGCAAAGTGAGCAAGGGACTCACGTCTGAGCATACCCTGCCAACTTATGGCGAACAAAGCGGTACAAAAGGGGGTGGTGATGGACGGAGCATCAGAACCAATCAAACACTCACACCCAGTCAACAGATCTGGGTTTGATCCATCACCGTTCTTTAGCCCACTCTGCCACCCCAGTTCAGACATGGCCATATGCAAATCAGTCTGACCCTGTGCCTCATGGGAACAGTCCAGCCCGAACTGCCAAGCCATGCCTTCCCTGGACCGGAAACAAGCTTCCTAGGACCGGTTTCTGGCATTTCAGCCGTCTTCAGCCAGGCTTGCTTGAATCCAGTGGCAAAGTGAGCAAGGGACTCACGTCTGAGCATACCCTGCCAACTTATGGCGAACAAAGCGGTACAAAAGGGGGTGGTGATGGACGGAGCATCAGAACCAATCAAACACTCACACCCAGTCAACAGATCTGGGTTTGATCCATCACCGTTCTTTAGCCCACTCTGCCACCCCAGTTCAGACATGGCCATATGCAAATCAGTCTGACCCTGTGCCTCATGGGAACAGTCCAGCCCGAACTGCCAAGCCATGCCTTCCCTGGACCGGAAACAAGCTTCCTAGGACCGGTTTCTGGCATTTCAGCCGTCTTCAGCCAGGCTTGCTTGAATCCAGTGGCAAAGTGAGCAAGGGACTCACGTCTGAGCATACCCTGCCAACTTATGGCGAACAAAGCGGTACAAAAGGGGGTGGTGATGGACGGAGCATCAGAACCAATCAAACACTCACACCCAGTCAACAGATCTGGGTTTGATCCATCACCGTTCTTTAGCCCACTCTGCCATCCCAGTTCAGACATGGCCATATACAAATCAGTCTGACCCTGTGCCTCATGGGAACAGTCCAGCCCGAACTGCCAAGCCATGCCTTTCCTGGACCGGAAACAAGCTTCCTAGGACCGGTTTCTGGCATTTCAACCGTCTTCAGCCAGGCTTGCTTGAATCCAGTGGCAAAGTGAGCAAGGGACTCACGTCTGAGCATACCCTGCCAACTTATGGCGAACAAAGCGGTACAAAAGGGGGTGGTGATGGACGGAGCATCAGAACCAATCAAACACTCACACCCAGTCAACAGATCTGGGTTTGATCCATCACCGTTCTTTAGCCCACTCTGCCACCCCAGTTCAGACATGGCCATATGCAAATCAGTCTGACCCTGTGCCTCATGGGAACAGTCCAGCCCGAACTGCCAAGCCATGCCTTCCCTGGACCGGAAACAAGCTTCCTAGGACCGGTTTCTGGCATTTCAGCCGTCTTCAGCCAGGCTTGCTTGAATCCAGTGGCAAAGTGAGCAAGGGACTCACGTCTGAGCATACCCTGCCAACTTATGGCGAACAAAGCGGTACAAAAGGGGGTGGTGATGGACGGAGCATCAGAACCAATCAAACACTCACACCCAGTCAACAGATCTGGGTGTGATCCATCACCGTTCTTTAGCCCACTCTGCCACCCCAGTTCAGACATGGCCATATACAAATCAGTCTGACCCTGTGCCTCATGGGAACAGTCCAGCCCGAACTGCCAAGCCATGCCTTCCCTGGACCGGAAACAAGCTTCCTAGGACCGGTTTCTGGCATTTCAGCCGTCTTCAGCCAGGCTTGCTTGAATCCAGTGGCAAAGTGAGCAAGGGACTCACGTCTGAGCATACCCTGCCAACTTATGGCGAACAAAGCGGTACAAAAGGGGGTGGTGATGGACGGAGCATCAGAACCAATCAAACACTCACACCCAGTCAACAGATCTGGGTTTGATCCATCACCGTTCTTTAGCCCACTCTGCCACCCCAGTTCAGACATGGCCATATGCAAATCAGTCTGACCCTGTGCCTCATCGGAACAGTCCAGCCCGAACTGCCAAGCCATGCCTTCCCTGGACCGGAAACAAGCTTCCTAGGACTGGTTTCTGGCATTTCAGCCATCTTCAGCCAGGCTTGCTTGAATCCAGCGGCAAAGTGAGCAAGGGACTCACGTCTGAGCATACCCTGCCAACTTATGGCGAACAAAGCGGTACAAAAGGGGGTGGTGATGGACGGAGCATCAGAACCAATCAAACACTCACACCCAGTCAACAGATCTGGGTTTGATCCATCACCGTTCTTTAGCCCACTCTGCCACCCCAGTTCAGACATGGCCATATGCAAATCAGTCTGACCCTGTGCCTCATGGGAACAGTCCAGCCCGAACTGCCAAGCCATGCCTTCCCTGGACCGGAAACAAGCTTCCTAGGACCGGTTTCTGGCATTTCAGCCGTCTTCAGCCAGGCTTGCTTGAATCCAGTGACAAAGTGAGCAAGGGACCCACGTCTGAGCATACCCTGCCAACTTATGGCGAACAAAGCGGTACAAAAGGGGGTGGTGATGGACGGAGCATCAGAACCAATCAAACACTCACACCCAGTCAACAGATCTGGGTTTGATCGATCACCGTTCTTTAGCCCACTCTGCCACCCCAGTTCAGACATGGCCATATGCAAATCAGTCTGACCCTGTGCCTCATGGGAACAGTCCAGCCCGAACTGCCAAGCCATGCCTTCCCTGGACCGGACTGAGTGTGAGTGTTTGATTGGTTCTGATGCTCCGTCCATCACCACCCCCTTTTGTACCGCTCCAACAAAGGAGTCAGATCCACCCCTCAACAAGGTGGATGTGTCTGAGGCATATACACTCCAGGTAGGATTTCAAGCACCCGCCTCAAGTACTGCCTCCTGCTCCCTACTCACAGCCCCTTTCTTGACCTTGCTCTCTGATAGCCAGTATTTCATTTGAGCCGGTGGTTTCCGGTGCTCAGCATCGGCACTTAATTGTCAGCACCAGCGCTTGTGATTGTGTGCCACAAGGTACGCTGTCTGGCTAATTTAGAGATGACCACAACAACAGTTGTTTTTAAATTCAATATACATTAAAAAGAACCATTATCTGCCCAAGCCATTCTTAAAGATTTGGGATCCTGAAATAGTCAGAAATTCCGCCCTTGTAGGAGTGTGATGGTTAGTAGTTGTGTTGTTACAATCATTGGCAGCATGGCAGGGCCAAAGTGTACTGCAAGCTGCAATCGCCTCCTGACGAGAGCCCTGGCACTTTTTTTGTTGTTACAAATTAACCACTGCTGATAGCCCCTAATACAATGAGCGTTTGTGGGACTCATATTATGAAGGGTTTTTCGGTTTAAGTTAAAAAAGCAAGTTCTGCTTTAGGGGTTGAAATCAGCTTTGTTTCTGGTTAAACAGAGTATGTCATACCGCCAGGAGTACTCAAATGTATTTATTTTATTTTTACGGATTTATACAGCGCATAGCTGCCCCAGCAACGGGGCGTCCCAGCGCTACCCAAAGGACAGGTGCCAATAGAACTGCTCCCACCAACACAAACAAATTATACCGGGAACAGGTCTTTAAAGCCTTTCGGAAAGTCAAATGATTCTGGAGTCTTCTGAAAGAGATCGGGAGGGAATTCCAAAGACGGACCGCCTGGACCTTAAAAGATCGACCACCAGCTGTGGCTCTTTAAAATCGGGGTGTACATACCAGTCCCAAATTGGCAGAGCGAAGGGGGCGATTCGGGATGTACTGGACTAGCAGGTCCACTAGGATCGGAGGGCCTTGTTGTGTCAGAATTTTGTGGGCTACACACAGGGACTTAAACTGGATTATTTTGACTATTGGCAGCCAATGAAGCTTAGGTAAGAGATTAGATACTGAGCAAAACTTGGGCAGTGCCAGCAAAAGCACGTGCCGCTGCATTCTGAATTCTTTGGAGGCGTAAAATACAAGATTTATTGGCGCCTAGATAAAGGGAGTTGCCATAATCCAACCTAGATAATATTGTGGCTTGGAGAATAGTTTGGCGGATTTTTGGGTCAAAATATCCAAGCAGCGGTTTCAACCCCCTCAGGTGTCCAAAATAAACCCCAGCAAGAACTTTAGATTGGGTATCAAAAGAAAGATCCCTATCTATCCAGAAGCCAAGATTCTTAACCGCCTCTTTAGGCAGTGGCGCTGGTTTGAGTTTATCCTTCCACCACTGTTCTGACCAGAGAGCACTATCTCTGCCCGGCACAAGAATTTCCGACTTGGTGGCATTAAGCTGCAAGCAATTGGCTGTCATCCAGTCTGCAATCACTAACAGGTCCTCTTTAAATTTAAAGAGGTTGTTTTTACACTTTTTTGAAAAGGCAATGACTAGCTGGGTGTCATCGGCATAAGATACCAATGACATCCCTCTACTTGTTGCAACCATTGCTAGGGGTTGAACATAGATGTTAAACAGCACAGGTCTCAATATCGAACCCTGTGGGACCCCATGCTTAATGGCATGCACCTGTGAGTGATACGGTGGTACAGCAACTTGAAAAGTTCTGCCTTCCAGAAAAGAACAGAACCAGGCCAAGTCCAGCCCCCTGACCCCGATATCCTGCAGCCTACATAAGGGGATGTCATGGGAAACAGTGTCAAAAGCAGCACTTAAATCCAACAGAATCAAGGCAGCAGAGTTACCAACATCTAGGCTGCCACGGATGTCCTCGATCACAGCCAACAGCGCCGACTCGGTGCTGTGGTGGGGGCGAAAACTGTTTTGTGAGGGGTCAAGGATTTTGTTCTGCTCTACAAATTCAGCCAAGACTGTATTTACATAGGATTCAGTAACTTTGGCTAAAAAAGGAAGTTGGGAGATCAGACGAAAATTACCCGGCTCCGAAGGCTCTAGAGACGGTTTCTTTAGAAGAGGAACAATTTTTGCATGTTTCCATGTTGCAGGCAATGATGCAGATGACAGTGATAGATTAATCAGTTCCCTGACCGCTGGTAGAATTGAATTGTAAACTAGACGAAACTGGTCTGGTCTCGGAGGATCGAATGGGGAACCTGATTTGATTTTACGACAAAGAGATTCTGTCTCAGAGAGTGAGAGTGGAGGGAAAGTGCACGTTAGTTCAGGAATGACTATACTGTCCTCGACCTCGGCTATTCGATCAGTGTTGACCCTAACTAAATGGAAGCTGGCAATTGGAAGGTTGTTATAAATAGTCTCCACCTTACGCACAAAGAAACCTGCAAGTTTGTCGCACTGAGCGTTGGAGGAGACTGGGGGATCCGCTTTCACATTAGAGTGTTGCATCTTTCTAAGAAGGGAGAAAATCATTTTAGGGGTGTTATTACTCTCCAAAATTTTAACAGCAATATATTCAACTCTAGCTTTCTGGATCAACCAATGATATGTCTTAATTGAATCACCGTATTTATTTTTTGCTTCCAAGTCATAAGCACGCCTCCAGGATCGCTCCAATTACTTACAGACCTTTTTAGCTTTCACCAAGGTTTCATTAAACCAAGGATTAGATGGCCCTTGTTTCTTCTTTGAACTGAGTTTTGCAGGAATGCTGGTATCTAGCGCTTGAGTCAGCCAATCCTGAAAGAGAGTATCAGCTACCTCTATATTAGAAGGGAACTGTGGTTTCAAACTTAACAAAGAATCTGAGAAATGACTAACATCCAATTTATGCCAAGGACGTTCCATCACAGAGCGAGGGCAGTTCAGAACCGGTTTCCCTGGCAGCTGAAAGGAAAAAGAAACCAAGAAGTGGTCTGACCAGACCAAAGGAACTGGAAGTGACACTGTTATAGAACCCAAATTAGAAAATATAGGGTCCAACAAATGGCCTTTCACATGAGTACAATCAGTCCCACATTGTATCAATTGACAGGCCTCTAAATCGGCTAGGAAGCAGGCAATATCTGTTTTGCCACTGTCTTCCGGATGAAAATTTAAATCACCCAGAATAGTGAAGTTTGCTGCTTTACTAGCAAGTATGGTAACCCTATTCACTAAAGCTTCCCTAAATATATTAGATGACCCGTGAGGGTGATAAATAAGCAACCCTGAAACTGTAAAATTATGGTTAAGGGTGATTTTTAAAAAAGCGCTTTCAGAATCAGGAATATCCTCCTTCTAAAAACTGCATGAAAAAGGCTCCTTGAGGATTAGTGCAATACCTCCACCACGCTTGACTGATCTGTTGAGTTGCTACATACTATAGCCTGGGGAAGTGCCAACCTGCATTCTGCACCAGAATCCTGTGTTAGCCAGGTCTCAGTCAAAAAAATTCCGGCAGGCGACTCGTCTGTGAGTAGGTCAAATATCGCTACATGGTGTTTTGCGAGGGAGCGACAATTTAAACTAAAAAACCTTAGCTCAGTTGAACCAAAGAGAGAAATACCACTCCCAACAGTCCTAAAATTAAGAAAACATTTTTCACACTGAAATGAATCCATCAAAGGAGACCAAATATGCTTTAAACATCTAGGGCAGTTTATATTAAGGGCCAGGAGCTCGGAGCGTGCATAAGTTGACCTATAGTTTGGAATTTGAGCAGGGTGACTGGCATCTGGCAGCGACCAGGCGCAGACGGGCGCAGACGGGCTTGCCTTAGGCGCTCCTTCGGCGCACCAGCAACGCGCATCCACTGCGCGTCCGCATCTGGTGCGATTTAAATGGACAATGGGCAAGAACAGGCACCTCCCGTCGCGTCTGATTGGCCCTAAACAGCCAATCAGCGCTCAACGCTGTCCGTGATGCGGAAGCCAACAGTTTTACCAAAGTGCAAAGTGTACAGATTTCAAAGGTGCGGTCAAGTTTTAAAAAACAGTTAAACAAACACAATCAAGTTTTAAAAGCGTGTATCTGGCAGCAGCACTCAGCGCGAGTACTTTGGGGGAGCGCGCGTCTGCATCTGGTGCAATTTAAATGGACGGTGGGCAAGAACAGGCACCCCCCGTCGCATCTGATTGGCCCAAAACAGCCAATCAGCGATCAACGCTGTCCGTGATGCGGAAGCCAACAGTTTTACCAAAGTGCAAAGTGTACAGATTTCAAAGGTACGGGCAAGTTTTAAAAAACAGTTAAACAAACACAATCAAGTTTTAAAAAACAGTTAAACAAACACAATCAAGTTTTAAAAGCGTGTATCTAGCAGCAGCACTCATCGCGAGTACTTTGGGGGAGCGCGTCCGCTTTTGGCACGATTTAAATGGACAGTGGGCAAGAACAGGCACCTCCCGTCGTGTCTGATTGGCCCTAAACAGTCAATCAGCGCTCAACGCTGACTGTGATGCGGAAGCCAACAGTTTTACCAAAGTGCAAAGTGTACAGATTTCAAAGGTGCGGGCAAGTTTTAAAAAACAGTTAAACAAACACAATCAAGTTTTAAAAGCGTGTATCTAGCAGAAGCACTCAGCGCAAGTACTTTGGGGGAGCGCGCATCCGCATCTGGTGCGATTTAAATGGACGGTGGGCAAGAACAGGCGTTTTGGAGTCAATTTGTAATGGCACAAACGTGAAATACTTCTCTAACAGACCAGATTCCACTGTGTACTCACTGTTGCATCAGGCATTAATTATTGGAAGGAATTTTCTTGTAGAATATTTGATAAATTATGTGGAATTAGCTCTTCATTCCATTTCAATGTAACTTTCTTATTCTTGTAATGTGATTGAAAATCTTGACCTGGCATACTTTAACAATGAATGGGTTGTGTCCACGATGCATTTTGTGCTCACTAGCATTTATTCAGGAGCATAAATACTCAGGGCCTCATTTATGAAAAGTGACGCATCACTGCGTGAAAACAGTGATGCGTCACTTTTCACTGCGCCCTCCCTGCGACTCCAATGATGCGTCATATTTACAGTATGACGCATCATGTCACAAGGAGTCACAGATACGTCAGTATTTCTGACGTATCTGTAGGCGCAAAAGTGACGCATTGCTGGAGTGTGTCACGAAAGTGACGCAACTCCAGCAATGTGTCCTTTCACATGGGGCAAGCCCCATGTGAAAGGGCCTGCGTCAGTCTTACGCCTGCTGTGAGGCAGGCGCAAGATATTGATGCATTTGCACCCTAGAAGTGGCGCAGTGTAATCTCGTAGATTTCACTGCGTTACTTCTACGATGCTTACTTACGTGGGAGCACCCACCCTGCATACATTATACCTGACGCAGGTATAATCTAGTGCAGGGGTTTACAAAATGACGCATCTACCTAGATGCGTCACTTTGAAATATGGTGCAACAAGGTCCAGTTTTTACGCCGCTGATGCGTCACACAAAGTGACGCACCGGTGGCGCAAAAGTGACGCAAGGACTCATAAATGAGCCCCTCATTGTGCAAACCCGCAACATAAGTGGACTAAACAACAATCTTGACATGTGTTCGCATATAACCCATTTAGTTTAGCTTTAAACAATATTTATGGAATTACGGTTATAATACCATCTGCGTTTCAATATCTATTCACAAACTCCTCATTGATACATGAAGGATGCCTGCAGAGAATTTCCTTTTCTTCTCTAAATAGATTTATTTTATTTTTCGAGTTTCATATAGCGCGAACTTGGCCCAAGGGCTTCAAAGCGCTTCACAAAGTTTGCATAGAGAACATTTACAAGGAATACACAATAAAAATAGTAGGCATTCAGGGTAATAGTGTAACACAGTGGGTGGTATACATGGTTGAAATAGTTCGGGTACCGATGGAAGGATATTTCAGAGGTTGGACGAATAGATGAACGAATATTCGCGAAGGTAGTGATCATTAAATGTGTCAGATATCCGTAAAACAGCACGTGTTCGAGCTCGCACATTAGCCCATGTGTATTAAAACCGTCAGAAAAGATCCAATTAATGTTTTTCTATGTCACGGGTTCACCAATTACTCTGTAGGAGGTGATCTAAGGAAGGCCGCGCCATCTTGAGCACAGCGTAATTAACGGCATCGAAGGAGTCTCCACTCTTGCACAGAAAGTGGCCACCTCAAGTCAGTGTACTCTTATTACCAAGAAGCTTGTAGCTTTATTGAAGATTATTCAATTAATCGCTGGCATGTGGCCTAATGTCCAAGCGTGAACACGTGTTATTTTAGGATGTTTATGCAGAGTATAAGCCCAGCACGCAACGTTCTTCAAATAATTAATGACTGATTCAATGGCGAGCGCGCGGCGGGATCTGGGCGGTTTTCTTCAGTTCTGCTTGAAGGACGTTGTTTCGTGTAGGACGGAAATCCTCAAAGCGTGTGGCCGTTCTCGTTGTTCGAGGGATCCTTTAAGTGACCTTTTGATGTGACCTTGCCCTGGCCTTAGCGACATCCACTTTCACATTCAAGGGTGAGACAGAGCCTTATTCTGGAAAAGGAGTCCCATCCTAGCTCAAAGGGCTGTAGCAGGGAACTGAACCAATGAGGTCACCTCTCAAGAATTCTAATGCAGAAGAACTGTAGCTTGTAAAGAGTCTCCCAAGCACCCTGCACCCAGTGATGGAGATGACGCCATTAATTCTACACATGCCTTTAGATACTGTGGCGGCACAGTCTGCATTCCAGCCCAGCCTCTTGCTCTCTCAGTTGTGAGTCATCGCTTTCTAATGGTAACACATGCTCTTTCACGCCACTCATGAAACTATCACTATCCGTCATGTATATGTATAATCTGCAGATACCTCCGATAATGTGCCTGTATCATCCCTGCATGGACACACAACTGAACATATACATTTTGCACTGACCTGACCTATGTTTACTGTATGTGAGGACCATTTTGACCGCTATTCTTTGTCTGATGTTCATGTGTCGACCATGTTGGTCTTCTGTGCAGCACTATGATACCTTCTTGAGTCCACCCTTGTCAAAACAGCATAAATAAATAAATAGGTAGTCGGCCTGCATCCCCATGAACTCTGATGGGCCAGAAAAGATAGGCAGGAATGAATGGACAGGTGACCTATCGCTGCTGAGCAGTGTGGCCGCCTTGTGCAGTTACTGAGTACCTGCATAAAGGCATAAAGGAGAACTGCCTCACTCAGTCAGGTACCTAACTCTAGCTCAGCGCTCTCTCCGCTGCGAGCGTTCTTGTTGGCATAGAGTGGGTATTATCTATAGTGTCGTATCAGTGTGTGTAAGCATGAGGCACAGCCAGGTAACGAGTAACCTAGACATCTATTCAATCAGAGATGTTAATGCCATAAAACGTACTTTCTTAATTAAAATCACATTCTTATATCGTATTTTAATTGTATCCATGACCCTCAGGTCAGTCTCCTATTGGATCATGGTTCCTTAGCAGTGAGAAATGAGGCCCACAGTCACAGCTGTGAGCCCCACGTGCCTATGGGGCAGAGTTCAGGTAGCATTTCCTGTTCCGGTGCAGAAGGGCCTTGGCTCGCGGTCCTCGCTGGATGTGCTGCATGTACCTAGAGCCGCCGTCTCTCTTGGCACTGCCCGTGGAGCTGCGAATCATGTCAATGCTCAGGCCCGAACACGAATCTCCTGCCAAAAAGGGAACGAAGTTCCGCTCACAGTTTACTGGTGAGTCTTCTGGGGCCATAAACAAGTCAGAGATAGTAGGTGGCACCGGTGCCCATCACAGCTCTCGGGGGCACTGAAGGGGAAGACTTTAAAAGTGGGTCAAGCCTCTGCTCATCCATGCAGAGCCCCAGATTCACAGAAGAGTCAGGGGGGCCCGCCCCAGCGTTCGGGTCAGCTCCTGGGACATGCGCCCAGCCATCCAACTCTTCTAGGCAGGGGGCAGGATGGGGGAGGGTCCAACCGGAGAGGGATGAGGGGGCTCTGCTCCTGACACTTGTGCCCATGATGCCAATAACCTTGTATTGTGCCACTTGAGATTTCTTTCCTCCAAGGTGTGCCTATTAGAGTTGATCATCTGTTGTAATCTCAAAATCACAAATAAAGATGATTAAAAGGAAAACTCTTCTGGCAACTCCCTCTTTTGGGTCATGCAGCTGGGCTTTTCCTCTGGGCAGACTTCCTCCTGCAAAGATGCTCACTGCTTCCTAACCTCAGCAACCCAGGTAGACTGCTTTCCAAGGCAGGCCCGCAGCTCTCTTCCAGCAAGTAGTTGCAGACTTTCAATCGCAGGTATCTTTCAACTTGTAGTTTCAGCCATTGGGGTGATGCCCCCTCCCCTCTGGGAGACTGTCTGTCAGTGACACTATACATGGGCTCAAGAGTTTCCCAAATACTCTACTGAGTGTCACCTCTTTGGTCAGTGAGAAATCCTGGAACTATTTGATGAAATCTCAAGCTTTCTCTCATGTTTCTTTTCCATACACTACTGTTGATTCCGCTGTCACGGATGGAACCAGTTTGAGGCAGTTTACTCACTGCATGCAACCACCCACTCACTGTAGACAGCCGCGGCCTATGGAGGTGAGAGCGGTGGATCCGGGTTGGGGGGGATTTCGCCAGAAGATGACGAGGGAAAATTAATTATTTATTTAATTTTCCCTCATTTTCATCCGTCGAAATCCCCCCTCAGCCGGCCCCCCGCCCCACTGCTCTTACCTGCTGACTGTAGAGCAGACACTGGGCCTGATTTGGAGTTTGACAGACAGGTTACTCCCTCCCATATGTGATGGATAGCCTGCCCGCCTTATTACACATGCATTTCATCCTATGGCACTTGTAATAAGTCAATACGGGATATCTCTCCTGCTTGTGAGGGAGTAACCCATCTACCAAACTCTGAATGAGGCTTTTAGTGTTTGAACCTTATTTAGGGTGTGGCAAGTGGGGGAAACACGTAAACTGGCGGTCTGCCTGCCCGGCCACACCCACAGTTTCTCTTCTCTGTTTAGGGTTAGGACAACCACTGGGTTACCATTGGCCGAGCCTTGGCTGTCTCCACCAGCAGTAACCTCTAATCGAGCAGTCCGTCGACAGCAGAACTCCAGGGACAGTGACTGTCTTCCCACCCAATTGAGGACAGGACATTTTCCTTGCCCGTGTCCACCATGACTCGGACCGGGGCAAGAACATTTTTAAATGGGCACGATATGGAGGGAAAAAGCTCCTGGTTCATCAAGTACATTTACTTTTCTTTCAGAAGAAACAACTCCTGCTTTGCAAGATAGTTGTCTCTGATCTAATAAAGAATTCCAAGTGGGCACTCTAAACATTGTGCCCACTTTGCAAACTGCTGTAAAGAGAGCTGCCGACACAGTGCGTCCCTTAACAGCACAGAGATCATTGCCAGACAAGTGGGGATCTATAAATATGGTAGGCAGTGTTCCACCAGGGTGGGGGGGATCATGACCTCCACCCCCCTGGCGAGAAGGCGGGGCACATGCCAAGGCCTAAAGAAGCCCACTTGTCGTTGAGGGATGGACCTAGAGCATGAAGGGATGAGCGGTATCACTAAGCATAGCACCCAAAACAAGACCACACGGAGAAGTGAGGTCCTCCTGAGAGCCATTAGTCCTTTATAGGGGCACCCGTGGGAGACTCTGACAGAATGGTTCATGACGTGGGTACCATGGAGACCATCCATCTTTCCTAATGGTACTTCTCAAGGACAGATTGGTCAGGCAGGACGCCGCTGAGAGGTCAGTGCTTCGTGACCTGAGCGAGCCCTGTCTTCTTCCTCCCACAGCTTAATGCTTGGTTCTCCACAAAATCTAAAGGAATGGCAACAATGCACTCTGCTCACCTGGGAGGAAGTTACTCATCCTCCATCTCACGCTCGTGCCATGCTGTACCAGGGGCAATCCAAAATGGATCCCACTAGTCTTATAACCACACACTTGCCTTGCACACAGCTTCATAACATGGGTCACCTCATAAGTCTGGCGCACATAAAATACACTCATGATTTTAGCAAAGGGCTCAGTCATGGCACTTTAGTGGGACTTTGGATAGCATGGCCAGAAGGCTTCTTGCCTATAACTGGGACAGGAAAAAGAGCTGTCTGTACTACAGACTCAAATATGGTGCACGAACACTACTGTGAGGCATCCACGAACCATTATATGGACAGTAGTCCTATGTAAAAAAGAAGGTGCTCTTTTACGCATCTCCAGATCACAGAGCCCTGCTCTGGTTCTCCAATACCATTACACAGGTAAGGCCTCAGGATCCATGCTTGATTCTCACATAGACTAAGCGCTAAAAATCAAAAATACCGTGGACACCCTCCATTGGCTAATCGTGCAGCGGACATTACACCAGTTTTACGGCTGAATGGCAAATCCGTGGAGTCTCCAATGTATGTCTGAATATTCATTTATCCATCCATTAATTTATTCATTCATTCATCCTTCACTTCACAAAGGCAGGTAAGTATGCCCGAGGCTATAATGAAAGCAAGTAAAATGGACCCTCTATACCATGATTAGGTACTAAAATAAATAAATGGCGTGTTGCAGGCCACCAAACCCATAGTCCCTGCTTCCACTGCATCTGCTGCTCTTATAATGGCATCACCCCTTCACTCATTAGCAAGAATTGAGCAGACATATTTTGACAACAGAGGTGGAATATAAAAGACGAGTCTGAAAACTGTGGCCAGAACAGTTGCCTCAATTATGTACTTAAAAAGCAAAAATGCTATGCACCCTCACCGTGTTCTGTTGACTCAAAACCACCTTGTTTAAAGATGTATCTCCGAGTAAGAGCTATGCATTAGACATTGAGATTCTACTTCCCAAGAAACAGGAGCACCAGCCCCTCACATTAGGACACAACACGTGCACCATAACGGCACCTCTTTCATGCCCTCTTCATAGTGCCAGTGCCCTCCGAGCTGTGTTGTTTGATCTGTTGAGTGCATACATGGAGAATAATTCATTTACTACTCAAGTCTGGTTCCTCCATCTGCTCATAAATTAGTTATCAATATGCTCTGTTATCCACAGAGGTTGCACTTTTCGTCCTTGGCCGGTGGCGTTTGAATGATTTCAGAACAGAAAAATTATAGTATATAGGCATTGTCTCAAAAGTCATTGCCGATGTCTTAATTAAGACAGGAAATATCACAAATATGCGACCATGGTTCTAGTGCAAGAAAAAGCAGAAAGTAAGCCTTTCCAATTTTCGGAGCATCTGTTATACACGCAGAGAGCTCTGGTGCAATGATTTTCTGCGCCAAATTATATTTCATCATCTCGATGCTTCTCTACCAATGAACCATACTTGAGTCAGCTTGTTGCACTCTGTCTCTGGTTTCATGGTCGGACTAGGACAAAAAATAGACCCGGTAACCAAAACAGATGTGACCCCTGTAGCATCCTCCCCAGCCTAGGAGCATGCAAATGAAATATGCAGCACACAGAGCTCTGTAACCATGTCTTTATTCTTCAACATACAACCACACCTTAACACCTCCCAACAGATTACATAATTCCTGTTTAGAGTCTGCCAAAAACTACAAGAGCCCTAGTGTTCATAATCTCATGGCACTACATCTCTCCCTTTGTTAATTAAAAAGTATGGCCAGCATTAGCATCATAGTTCCTCAATGAGTCATCGAGGAGTTTGCACTGGTCGGCCAGATCAGGTGGTATGAGGTAGTTGAGAGGCACCTTGATCAGACACTGATGGCACTGGTTCAGATGTTTGATCTGACAGGTAGGCGTGGTCGCCTCACTCGTGATATCAGGAGCTGGCGAACATCGAGGTAGGTGTTTAAAGTGTGAAGAGTCTTGTGTGATGGACTCCTTAGAGGCATTTTCCTCTTTCTATGTGTGATGTAGATTGCATCACACACAGAAAGAGGAAGCCCCTTTGTATATTTTGTAGTATTATAGACGTGGGCGCAGAGACAAAGAGCTGTCAAGGGCACACAGTGTGTGCTCCACAAAGAGGTGGTGTACATTAACTGAGCTCCCCCAACAGTGACCCTTCAAAGTGGAGAAACCTGCCCCCCCACGGATGTATGACGTAACAACGCGTGTGTTTACAATGCGTGCAGTTACATCGCGGTTTTTACAACGAACGCGATGTAACCACGCGATGCCATTACAACGCAAGTCTTTACATCGACTTGCGCTAGATGGCGTGCTAACATTAGAAAAGCGTAATTTACTATTCCAACTCCAGTCCACTTAACAGTAGGGAAGGTGTTGGGATAGTAAACTACACTATTTGTAATGTTAGCACGCCATCTAGCGCAAGTCGATGTAAAGAATTGCGTTGTAATGGCATCGCGTGGTTACATCGCGTTCGTTGTAAAATCCGCGATGTAACTGCACGCGTTGTCAAAGTTTCGTTGTAAAGGTTGTTTCCCCCCCCACACATCCTCCTGCAGGCAGATGCAGCCACTCACTGCATGTGCAGGGGGATCTCTGTCTCCCTCGGAAACAGACAGCATTCCCATCTACAATGTGAAAGGGGGTCCGGCAGCTTCAAACAGCCACTTCTGTTTTGACTGATGTGTGCCACCAGGGTAGGCACAAGTTCACATATACACTGGGGGCAGCAAATTAACTGTCATAGGTTGCCCTAACCAAGTCTGCACATGGCACTCCCATTTAAAGGTGTGTCACAGTGCAGGCCAAGGCAGAGAACCCTTTAAAAAATATGAATCCTGTTCCGCTTATCTCATACAGCCTTCTAAATGCACATGCACCCTCTCCTAAACACCCAGCACTTTGAATCAACCAACACTTGGCCCAACCTTTAATTTTTTTAAACGAACACAAATGCATAAACAAATACATATATAAAATGCCCATGGAGTTAGGAGGAGCCATAAGTGTGAGCGGAGGAAACGGTGGGAGCAATTGCACTGTTCTAAAATGGATGTTGTTCTTGCTGTTTCTTTGGAAAGCCAGTGGCGGCAAACTGGTACAAGACCAGAGAGCAGCTTTAGAGTTCGGTAGTTAGGGGACTCCTTCACAAACAACTATCCTGTCCACAAAGCTAACAGTGGTGCCCCCAATGGCTCTGTGTTGTGATGTTTACTTATATAGTTTTACACATTTAACTTCATTGGTGTTCTTAAGCTGGTCTTTGTCTGTCCGCGGAAACCTTGGATGAATAGCCCAACAGATTTGGGCTCATCGGTACATGTCCACCCTATTTAGAGTACACTGGCTGATGAACTTTTTCACTTGGGGACCGCCAGGAAAAGCCTGGGAGTCCTAAAGAGAAACAATAAGGAACTGGCTCCCACACCGTCGGAGCCAACTCTCAGGGTGTCTTATTTTACAAAAGCAAACTCCCTCTTTGAAGGTTTGTTTCTGAAAAACAAAACGTTTGCTTAGAAGCCACATGAAACCGGCGGCCACTAAACAAATATTGAATACCGTGCTATACAAGACACCTCAAAATACTGTGGGTGGCAGTCTGCCAGGGCAGCAGGGCCATTAACTATGCTCTTCTGGACAACAGCAGGGTGCTTGCCAAAGCCTCAACCAGCAAGCCCTAGCACACTGGACATATTATACCGCTGGGTACATACATTTTCATCTGTACAGTCCACTGCACTTGTTAAAGGCAGTGGCTAATTTGCAAATAAAAATAAATAAATATGAGGGTCCAAAGTGTTTATTGAAGCCCATCACTGAGGCTGCCAAATGCCAGAGTTCAGAATATTGGCTGCCTAGACTTGATTCAACCTCATGTCTCTTTTGTCCACCACTCTGCGCTTCCTTTCCTGCTCCACACCTGCTATTTCACTTTGTCAGTGTTTTCTCCATTTTCATCCTCAGACTTTCACCTTTTTCTGCATTTTTCTCTCTTGCTGTGGGTCAAAAATCGAATATAGCATATATGTCCCTGCCTCCAAATATAAGTGCCAGTACCGACCACCAACCACTGACAAAAAGTAACCACAATATAAAAGGAAAGTCCACCTGAGAGTTCTTTCTTGCTGGTATATTTCCAAAGAGGAAACTCTGAGTCCCTCAGCCTTATTTAATCTGACACATTGATTGCTCCTAAATGGAGGGAGTGCGGAGTAGGTGCTCCCAGGGGCTTCATTCTATTAGCTCCCCTCCCACCTCCTGTGTACCCTTAGCCTTGAGCTGTTATTACTTCCTTGTCTTAGAACATTGGATAACCTAATTTGCAAGAGGTCTGCCTCTGAACCCGGTGGCTGTGACAGAAGCCCTTGAAAAGACTGCTGATCTTATTAGGGGCTTGTGAGAACAGGTCACAATGTCTGCTAAAGAGTATGTTGAGCAGATGCCATGTCTGTGCCTCTGTCCCTTCGAATCATTCATTTAACTGGACTCCAAGCCACTGGGAGTGCTCACCTCGGTGCAGATGAGAAGCGAGGACAGAGTGAGCAGTGTGGAGTCAATGGCATCAGATGTATAGGCTTACGCTGAACATATCTGTGACGACTGCCCTAGCGCCTGTAAACTAACTATGTTATCGTCTACCACAATCAATATCTGTATTACATTATAGTATTTTTTGGCGGTTCAATCACTTCCAATGCTTGAGCCGTGCCTGGGGCTACAGAAGGAGGCTTAAAGTGTCTCAGCCAGTGGCGTAATGCAGGTCCCCGTAGCCCACGTGGGTGTGGGGGGGGGGGGCATGCTCCAGGAGGCCCCATCAGCACAGCACAGTACTCTGGCCGAGAGCTCCTGAGTGAATCCGGAAGAGGGCCTCTCCATGAACCTTGCAGGGGGCCCCCTCAAGTTTCGTTACGCCAGTGGTCTTGGCCCCATGGTAATCATGGGCAGGAGGGTAGAAGGGCTCCCCATCGCCTGAGCAACTCGGACGGTCTGCTGTGCTTTTGCACTCGGAGGAGGGTCCAGTGCTTCACCACATATCTTAGAACCATGCGGGAGAGTGGCTCCACGCTTGTAAGAGATGCTAGCTGGTTGCCCAAGCGTGCTTTGTGGTGAGTGTAGCCTTTTGAGTTCAGGGGACGCACTTTGCATTATCAATTGGATGTGCTTTAGGAACAACATCAATCACAGCCTTGGGGACTATTGTGCCTCTTCTTCGACATAAAGACATTCCGGTACCTCAGAAAATGAAATGTGATAAAGGGACACTAGCATTCTGATCTTCTGCATATAAAATAAGGTAACTATATAAAGCACGATCGAATTAATTAAATAATAAAAAAATAAGTACTACCTCATATTTTGATACATTATTAAATTGTTTCAATGTCTGGAGAAAGTGATCATTATTTGTTGGCAATTCATTATACACTGGCAATGAGGCTCTTCTGTTGCCTTATATAAAGATATCAAAGACTTTTTTAAAAATCTAAACATCTCTTGTCTAATTGACAATACAAAATGTGTTCTTTTGAACTCATAAGAAAATAAATCCGACGAGTACGGCGATGGACGTGTCCTCAAATACAGTGGGAACACAGCACTGCTTGCAGTTCACTTTGGCCAAAGGTAACTCATGCGCTGTGGTTGGTGAATTTAGGTGGACTGCCAGTACAGGTCCAAGCTATGTCAAGATTGTTCTTCAAACTAAATGTTATAAACATCTGGTAAATAAAATAGTCAGATATAAACAAAAAGGGGGAAAGAAAGGTGAGATTCAAAATGGACTCGACCTCCTGCCATGCGTAAATAACCAAAAAGAGTCCACTTATTTAGATTGACCGCCCTATCATTGGTAGAATTGATGTTTCAGAGAAAACAATGAGTTTTCTTAAAATAACCCTCACCCACCAAAATGACCCATGGTGGCATGCTTCATCATCGGGTTCTTCTGACCTCGCTGCGAGACGGGGCGTGCTATGACTGTCGGAGACGTGGGAGCACTTTGTTGGGTGTTTGACTATGAGGTAAGGAAGTGGGAGGGTCAAGAAGAATAGTAAGGTTAAAAAGTACCTGGCTATTTGGAGTGAATTATTTATTAAGTCCTCTAGCTTGTACTAGTAAAAAGGGGGGCGGATGAAGACATCACACTATGATGGGTGCTTGTTTCCTGGTCCACTTGTTTCAAGCCTAACCCCTAAGGCTTTTCGTCAGGACCAAAGAAACAGATCCCATGTACCATTCCTAATCTTACTCGAAGGTCTTGTTGTATATTCAGTTGCAATGTTTCTTATAAATGAAATACAATTTCATGCACTTACAGTACCTACTTGGTTAGTATTCTCTTATTTAAGACCTACTTGGTGCATACTTTCTGTTAAGACATGATAATTCCGATGATGAAGCATGCCACCATGGGTCACTTTGGTGGGTGAGGGTTATTTTAAGAAAACTCATTGTTTTCTCTGAAACATCAAGTATGCCAATAATAGAACGGTCAATCTAAACAAGTGGACTCTTTTTGTTTTTTAAATATTGCGGCGAAATTGCGTCGTGGTCAGTTTTCACACTGGCAGCCATGCTGATGGTGGTCCATCTCTTCTTGAAGGCACAGCATGGTGAACAGAGCAGCAAGACGTGATTGTGGCAAGAAAATCTGTCTTCCCACCGTATGCGGCCTGGCATGAGCAGGGTCAGACTGGCCTTTAGGGCAGTCAGGCAGTGCCTGATGGGGCGGTCTGACAGGAGAGTGTGTGGGCTTTTTTTTAGCTGTTTGTAGGCTGTTATGTGGTCTGCTGGGCCGGCTTTTATTGTTGATTTCCCTGTTATTATAACATATGTTAATCAAGGAGGAAAAATGGGTGCCCTCCACTCAATATATATCCACAGAAGACAAACCCTTAGCTCCAACACCCCCATGTTGTACACATGTTCTAAACTGTTCAAAGTATTTCTTAGTAAAGATTCTAACCCGTGTAAAATAGGAAATTAAATCTGGGGTGGGTACATCAATCTGCAATCAAAAAGCAGTTGTGCCTAGAAAAATGAAAATAGGAGATGCCTCACGTAAGCAACCACCAATAGTCTGTTGGGAAGTGTTACCAACTGGCTTTGCTTCTCATCATAGACTTTCTCCTATGCATACAGGTATGTAATCTATGGAATTGTGATGCTCTGCAGTATGAAAATCTAGTGGTGTCTCCCTTATGTAGTTGTATGATGGGATATGGGTCTCATGCCCACTGTGCCACTGGAACTACTCTATACCCGACTGATGAGCTCTAATAAGGGCGAAACAGGTCTTGGGTTGCTTGTGTTAGGCTTCAGGCATGACCTAGCCTGGCCATTGGGTTGGACTGTTCCTATTGTAGCAGATTCAAGACTGATTTGCAGATGACTTGGTCCAAGGTGAGTTGGCATGCTGTTCAAAATAATGATGGACTGGGGTGTGGCCCCAAGTGATTACCAGTGGCTGAGATTGATTCATCCACTCCACCGAATTATTTTATACTTCAGTGTATCGTTCTTGTATTTTTCTTGCCACTCTGCAGGCCACCTTCAACCCAGGTGTCCACTCTGTCCTTCCTTAAAATGGTCCTCTTTATCTTAATTACAAGGTAACAGAGCGGCCGCGAAGCAAGAAAAGTAAAAGCTTTCCTCTTTTCTCTTACCAGACAGGAGACTGCAATTAAAAGTAAGAGTAGCATTTGACAAGTAATCTCTAGAGTCTTCTTCATTGTAAGGTGAGGGCGTCTCATCCAACTCAATGACGTCTTCTGCATGTCCAGACTCAAGGTTGTCCTAGATATCGAGGTACTTCTATATATTAGAACATGCCCACTACGATAAAGGTCAATGGCTTCCTCTTCATCATAAAGAATAAAAATAACCCTCAGTGTGTCATCTTTACACCAGGCCCAAGGATCTCCCAGATGATTTCAACAGAATATTGCTCATTAGAAGTATTACTGAACTAACCACTCCATTGGAGTCTCATGCATGTCAGTGAACCAACAATAGCTTTGCGTCTCTACGTGTCTCTTCGTGTCTCCACCAACCATCTGCGTCTATGGTAATGCGGATTTCACTCACAGTCCCCACAGAGAAATGAATTTGTAACGGAGATTCCAAATGTAAACAATAAGGTAGTCTTAGAATACTTTATATGGAGTCCTTTATTGAAGACCTGTGTCTTTCTACTCTCTTTCACCTAATGTGCAGTCTATAATTGTTCTCATGTTCTTTCTCCTAACTCTGAGCCCTGAGTTGCTCCGCTGGGTAATGGTGCATGGTCTGCAAGATAATGAGGGTTAATTGATCAGCAGTGTAGCACAATCAATTTCCAATGGGACTCTCGGAGGTGTGCAATAACAATGACACCAACCCATGAGTGTAACATTTGTGACTATCATCCTTTTAAAGGTAAACCCTGTTTACTTCCAGCTGCTAGTCAGTTTCCAGCGGGGCTTTAATTGGTGAGCTGGCACACACATCAGCGCTGCACATGTCCTCATTGAAGCCTTTTTCCCATCACTCCCCTGGCACCTGTCCAGTGACAGGTGATGCTGGGATTAGCTCGGATGTTTGTGTTTTACTAATGTACCATGACAAAGAGGCGAAAACAGCGCTGTTTCATTAGCAAGGGTTGAAGGCTTCAATTGGAAAGAGTGTTTATAGGCAAGAACAGTGTCTTCACAGCCAACATCTAATAAAACAGTGCTTAAAAAACCTGCCAAACGCCCCTGCCCTCACAACACTTCGATAGCCACAAATTGAGGGCCAATAGACCTTCAAAACAGCGTGCCTCGCCTGCCAAGTAGGGATACTCACGCAGAGAACAGGGATACCCACGTACAAGAGAAACGTGAGCCCTCGAGTAGCTCCAATAAACTCAAAAGCATTGACAATTCCGGGTGAAAATTCCCCTCTTCTAGAGAAAGAGCAGAATAAACAGTCAGAAGTCCCTTGCCTGGAAATGCTCCAAGGATATGCAAGTCTGCACCCACACACATCAGAAATGCTCCAAGGCTAAGGAAGTCTGCACCCACACACATCAGAAATGCCCCCTCGCTTTCCAATCTTCAAAAACTCTCAACAAAACGGAATGATGCTCAGATATCTCGAGCTCTTTGCTCCAGGACATGTGAGAGGGCAGAGGGTTTCACAATGGCCTGACAAGACCCTGCGAACGCCTGTTGCTGTTCACACACTGCCCGAGTCTGACTAACACTGCAATGTAAGTGTGGAACTAAGAGCCTATGTTTCTCCAATCTCTCCACATGTACATCACTCCCTTAAGTGCTTTACTCTCCGTATGATGATTTCAATATATGAAAGCTAATTATGTTGCGTGATGTAGACTTATGTGGTTTGGATTGTATGTGTGTGGTGTGTTATGTAATGGTGTTGTTGATTTGTATTATGTGATTTCATGTTGAATTATGTGGTGTGGAATGGAAACGTGTCGAGTTGATTTTGTGGAACCATGTGGCACTGAGTGAAATTCTGGTGATTTTGAATTATATGGCATTGTGTGGAGTGTGTTTATATGGATTGTTGCACTATGGTATAGATTGGTTGTATGTGAGGTGTATTTATGTGAGCGAGAGATAGGCTGGAGAGATGCAAGAGGGGAGGAGAGAAAAGAGAGAGGAGGAGGGGAAGTGACATGCCCAGCGCTTCCTGGGGGAAGGGCCTGTTCTGTACTGAGTGAAGCTCACAAGTGACAGCCTGACTTTATTTTAACTGCAAGGCAGGGCTCATTTATCAAGAACCCAGTGTGCTTGTGTCAGAGAGACAACTACTTCCATATATTTAATTTTACTTTACATTTTTGTAAATAGCATACTAAACCCACTAGAGGGGGTGACCGTCATGGTCTACAAAATGCAGGTTTTGTAGACAAAACCTAATACCGAAGTCCATAAAACAAGTTGAAATTCACAGTTACTGTTCAACAGATGGCACATCTGCACATTGATACACAAAGGAAGAATGGAGGGAAAGAAAAAACTGGTTCTATGAAGAGGGTGCTGTAGCTACCATGTGTGCAGCAGTTTCAAGTGGCAGTGGGGCGTGAGGCACCCATCAACCCCCATTTAGGACTGTCTTACTTTTCAATAAACAGAGCGGGGTGTTTGCCCTTGGCCCAATGACCACACTCGAGGCTGACCGAGGGGAGAAGTTATTAACCAAGATCTAGGTTTTTAAGGAACTCGATGCTGAAAATGTTATGCATAGATTGGGAAGCAGCCCTGACCCGTTATTGCAGAGTCAGCCATGATAGAAGTATTACTATTTGGGGCTACATTCTGAATATGCCTCAGTTTATCCTTCCCTGAAAACTATGTAATTACACTCGGGAGCAGGTGCTGGTGCTGTGTGGGGCTCCGCATTAAATTGTAGACCCATGTACCGCAAAAAAAACACACACATTAAGCATACATGACCACCTTGACTCTACTGAGCGTTTCACTGAGTGACAATCGTTCAGGAGATCAGTTGTATGGCGGAGGCACACTGAGTTGACAACAGGAGAGGTTAGGAAAGGAGCGGTCAGAGATATAAAACGCTATTCCATAGGAAGGCGTTACAGTGGTAAAGGACATTGTCTTATCTTCGTGTAAGGATGTTATGTGGTGTGTAGTCTCATACATCGCGCCACTTAGGCAGGGCAGGTGCTTTTTCTGACTTTGCATATCTGAATCTTTCGATGCAGTCGGCGATTCTACAAACCAGGGATGGACCAGTACATGATCCAATAAATTATAGTGAATGGGCCTGTTAGAATGGACTTTCTCCCTTGTACAAAATTAAAGGCCTCCAGTCGACGGACTGCTCCCCGCATGAGTAAGATGTCAGACAGAAAGGCACTCCTAGCTCCAGACACCACCTCAGCACCTTAGTAAACATTGATTCCTGGTGAGAGAGGGGCGGCCCTAAAGTGGTGGCAAACGAAGGAGGCCCAATCTCAGACTTTAAAACTACGGTGGCGTTTTGTTTTGCTGCTGTAAACAGTGAGTCAGAAGTACTGATCCGCCATGCACCCGCACTTTACCATCTGATGCAATCACAAGTTATTAATCGCAGCCTAGCAGCGTCGCTCCATCATTAGTGTTGCCTCCCGGCACATGCAGCGCCACTCTGGGAATGTACACATATAAAAAGCATTTTATCCAAGAACATTCGTGATAAAGCATTATTGTCTTCCCAATTAAAGAAATACAACTCCAAGTGCTGTACGTTACTAAGGCTGCGTGGAATGTTGCCGGTTACACTGCTGTTATAAACTTTAACACACGGGGGTACCTGTACTTGTCGTTTCTGTCGTGCTCGCTGCACCTGCCCCCTCCTTCCTGAGCACCCGAGAAAGGGACGTAGCAGTCTTCATCCTCCACTGCCACCATGATCTGCACCTGGGCCCTGCGCTCGGGGGCCAGGCTAGCACTCTCCCCCTCACTGTCGTCACCGGGACCATTGGTGACTAGGATATGGCTACCACTTCTGCGGGGGCTAAGCCATCATCGCCCCTCTCGCTGTCAGCTCTGGTGCCCATGCTGCTTGCTTCGAGGGTCAGGCTGACCAGCCTCTCGCTCAGTGGACCACCGGAACCCTCCAGGAACGGGTCCGACTTGCTCCCTGCCGGAGGCCCCATCTCCGAGCGGCACCCTACTGTTGAATGCTACCAGGCCCTGAGGCAGCCCTCCTTCACCGCTGGGCTCTTTTGGGTGCAGCCCTCCTCCTCCTCCTCCGGAAAGAAGCAGCAATGCAGATTACGGGAGTTGTCGTGCTCTACCACAGGAGAGACCTCTCCTCGCACCTCGGGGTCGCAATGATGAATGTACTGAGACCCTCAGGGGTCCTGTGGGGTGCTGTGGTCCAGAGCGAAGAGCGGGAGGAGGCTGGCCAGGGAGGTGTCACTGATGCCTTCACACTCATTGGAGCGAATCAAAGGCTTTTGGGAATGCGACCCCATGATAATCACAAGTTAAAAACAAGCATTTGCAATATAATCGGTCCGATTGCATTGCAAATGCTTAAGTTTAAAACTGAGGGCGGCGCCGCTTCACAGACACCGTGCTTGGTTTCTTTATATATTTCTTAAATTCAACTTTGAAGCGGGCACTGCGCTCAGTGCTAAAGTTAAGAAATATATAAATAAACCGAGCGCGGTATCCGTGAAGTTTCAAAGTAAAAACAAGCGCGGTTGTGAAACGAAAACAAGGAACGGAGTGCAGCAATTGAGGCGCAGTGATAAATGCACCCCCACTCCCTTCACAAGCACATGAGGCGTCTGCTCTTCTAACAAGCCGGATGGCACCCGCTTTATGGCAGTGTTCAGCAACAAGCACGGTCAGCTTTCACTTTCGTCCTTGTGAAAGCTTTCTTGTCTTTATGGGGCCATGTGTTTGAAACACATGGCCCCATAAAGATAAGAAAGCTTTCACAGCAGAAGGAAGGCAGACAAGCCCGTCCAAATGGGACGGCTCAGAAAGCCAAACTAAAACGTCACCAACACCTCTTTTCCAATGGCTGGCCACCGTTTAGCAAAAACGGTGACGCCAACCAATGCAAAAGAGGGGCGGGGCTTAATGCCCTTTGCAGAAAATACCCAAAGTAATTAAATCTCGCCAGCGAGACTGCGTATGTGCGCAATCCACGCCAGGCGAGACCTAAAAATGGATATAAATATAGGTTGAGAGTCATTGTATTTGTGTCCCATATAAAGTGATACTCTAAAAACATTATGTTCTTGGATAATGGCACTGATTTCACAGGCAAGTGGACAGGATACTTTAGAAAATATTAAGTTATGAAAATGTATGCAGCGCATGTACACACAAAGGTTTCTTGGGTCTGAATGAACTGGTATAATACACTTAAGTTCAGTCCACCTATTATTCATGAACACACCACTATACTCAGTCATCACTGATAATGATTATCATAAGATGATAGACCCTCACTCACATAATGTGGCATGCTTCCTCTTCGGTGCCTCTAGTGAGGAGAGGCAGCCTGAGGGAAGCTGGGTGTCAGTGTATGGTAGGAGGATGTGAACCAAAGGAAAGTGTAGCGTTGAAAATCCTAGAGGAGCTCCATTTGTGTCAGAGTAGGACACTCATTGGAATGACATTTTTATTTGGACCCCCTATATTCCAGCTTACCAACAAGGGTGTCTCAGTAGACCCTTCATGCGTTGTTCATTGACATGTTTTAGTGCCTTTCTCAGTCACTGCACTTTTATCATGGCCAGTTTCCAACAACAAAATAGGAGACTTGGGTCAGTTATTCCAACAGCGTGTAATGTCCGCATTGTTTCTAATGTGTGCATAAAAATATATATAACTGAATTGTTTAGAGTAATGCTGTGTAGGTCTGCTGTCATTTCAATGCATGCATGGTGCTTAACCTGTATAAACTTATTGTATTTAGTGATAGAAAGTCAAAAGTTGTAGAACAGAGACAAATCAATCCACATGGGCAGATATATCTAATAGAAGTATGGCTGTTTATGGGTTTGCACACTCAACTGTGATTATAAGAAATACAACTACTTCCTAGTGTGTGCAAGATAAAATCTAATCCACCAAGACCTGCTACTGGTGGTGCATCATTGTTTATACTACTACAAGAGAAGCATCTTGTTCATTGCCCAGACTAGTGGACTGCGCTTAATAGAAGTGATATGTTGCCTTAATTTACTCATCACTTACGGAGAGTATGGGAGTGTGTAAGACAATAACTAACAAGACACAACTCACAGCGGACTCCGTGATCTACAGATAGGGCTAAAATAAAAGAAGAGAAAAACCATCTACTCTTTTTCAAAAAGTAATCAAAAGTTAAGATTGTTTTCATCTGCATCCCACAAGGTAGCGTATAATGGATAATTAGATAATTGCATAGACTCTGTAATTTACAATCAACATCAGCTTCTCCAGGTTCTAGCACAAGGACCATCTGTTTAGGCACAAAACGTGATTGTGCACTTTTCAAAGTGGACACAACATTAGAGACTGGGTGACGTCATGCCTCTGCACATGTTCCCTTTGCGCGTCAATCTTGTCGATGGGCAGTGGGGCTTTTCTGGAGCCCGTTCTCCTTGCAATGAACAAATTCTATGTTTTCAAGTATATTTCAGTAAAAATCTTCAGGCCTTTGCTGTACTTTTTAAGAATATGTCACCAATTTATTGCTAAGTTTCTTGCACTTAATGTTGCTTTTGCATCTATTGTTTTACTTGCGAGTTGCCATGCCTGTACAGATAAAGCAACAAGGACATCTCATTAAATATATTAGGAGATCAGGTCTGCAATTGGTGAAATTCCTTTGTTCCCATCTGTAGGGTAGATCCATGTCAATGGTGTTAGAGGGTTCTGTTTGGCTACACATGGTGCAATTGCAACACAGATGCCATCCCTCCCCTATTAAGTGACTCTTGCTAGTCCCACTGTTTTTATTTGCTTGTCTGTGTTGTTGAATTTCTAAGATAGTGTATGGACCAGTTGGTCTCGTAGGATACTACTTCTTTTAAGCGCGAAGAGGAGTTTGGGCTAGTCACCCCGGTCAATATTAGGTAAGGACCAATATTTTAATATTGCAATTTTAAGATTCTCAGTGGTTGAACTGTAAGTGGAGTTGCATCCACAGTTTTCTCTAAGAGATCCTCTCAGATATTATTCCTGGCTCTTTTTCTGGATTGTCAAGGACTCCTTTTAGGATACAATCTATTTTTCGGGACTACCCAAGAAGTTTTCTTAGCTAGGCAATTTAGTTCCCATTTTGGGGCTTTAAGGAGGCAGGTTGTCATATGGTTGTCCAATGTGTTGATAAAAGAGCAATTCCATCTACATATGAGGCATTGGACAAATGGTTCTGCGATCGTATCTTGAGAAGGACGTCCTGTCTGTAGTTTTGGTTACTCTGGTGTTAGCCAGCCAGCCCTTTACCCAATAATCAAGTTTAAAATGTGATCTATTTGCCTTTCATGTGCATCATGGATCTTAAGTAATTGTTCTTGGAAGTTGTTAGCAATATCACCTTATGATAAGGATATTGACGATGTAACAAGGTGTAATTTTACATGGTTGTGTAATAGACTGGTAAGATGTAAGACTGTGACTTGTGTGAAAGTGAGCACACAAAGATCAGTTTGACTTGAAGCAAAGTTGCACCCATTTAAGTCCTGTTAGCATTTAACAGAGTCTGAGACCAAACTAAAGTCAAAAAGATGATTTTCTCCAAAGGGTTGCAAGAGAATAAAAACAAGCATATCAATTAAGTAAACAGATGGATGCACACATACATGCCTGGCATGAGCAAACATCATCAAAACATAGGAAAATCCTGGCAAAATTATACAAGACACTGCAAACCCAACCATCAGTATACGTTCCCCACACACCTTCTACAACGTAAGTGCATCGGTAAAAAAAGATGACCATATAGAAAATACAACAGACAAAGAACTACAAACATCAAAAATGAATGTGCAAACACAGAAACAAGGAAGCATCCAAAGACAATTAAAAAAGTTATGGCCCACTCCCAACAGCCATGTCATTGTGTCTGTAAACAATAGAAATGTGGAGCCTATCCACACAAATCCTCCTGCAGGAATGTGCACATGACCACCACTTAATTGCACAACTGCTGAGAAATGCTGCCCGTACAAGAAACAGCACAGGAGAAAATTATAACACGCAACGATTACAGCCCTCCTGTTATGGTAATATGACAAAATAAGGACATGTATGAAGCCATGGAAAACTACTGGCAGTGCATATCATAACAGCCCTGAACGCCTAGAAGCCCACAGACCATAACGGGTACAATTCCCAAGATGACGCACACACACCAACCAAAGAGCAAAAAGGATGCCAAAGCATAATTTAGTCATCAACCTATGCCTCTAACAAGATGGACATTGTATAAATATTCATGGAATTCATCTCATCTGCAATCTTCGATCGCAACCATTTAACAACCGTCTATACCTCACATGTACAACTGTCAGTTGACACCCTATTTCCCATGCAACTGTAAAAACAAAAGATAACAGCACACAGTACAATGTGTGCAAAGATCTGGACTAGCAATAGACTTAGACTTGCAAATGCACATCAAAGAGCCACTCATCAAGCTGACACCTCTCCTTTTCGTAATCAAGAAAGTACATCAAATTTGGATGGGAGAAGGTCTAGCGTGAGTAAAACTGTGCATCCACGTCTGAAGCACACGTCAACATGCTCTTATGCTATATCATGGCATCACCTGTATTCACCTTACCTCGAACTTAAAATTAACAAAACTGAAAATCCATGTTGTCAGGGAACAAACCTAAAGGTATCTGATGATGTAGCAGCAACCCCACTCTCCTTTTCATCAGACAACCATACGCAAGAGTCATCCAATACTATGGGTTATCGCTCTAGTGTCTCTAATGAAGAGCCCTAAAGTCAGGAATTGTTTGCTTAGCTTATGCACCCTTGTGATCAAGGCTTATGTACAGTGGTAAGAACCCTTTAGTTTTCCTCAGTAACATCAAAGACGTGATTTAAAGTTGTGTGTTAGGGTGGATTCATCAATGTTTAAAGGGGCCTTCTTGTCACTACAAGATTAAAAACTAGCCAGTCTACTAGTCTACTCATAAACCCTTCGAGTCTAAGGTTTCAACAAGGACTTTGGAATACTTCCTGCGCCCATTCATGGTCAGGTGCATTTCTGAGGACCACATGAAGTGGATTCCAGTTAAGTCTAATGTTATATTGTAGGATTCCCACAGTGTCATTATGATTGTCGCTCTTTTCTTCTGTCCGGCGCCAATGCTCCTAGATTAGTGGCTATAGTGATAGATGTAATGGTCAAGCCTGTCACCTTATGCACGGAGGTAGTCTACTAAGAGAGGGAAACAAAAGGTCCTATTTTCCCTGAGGGTTCAATATCATCAGCCGTTATTCCTTATGCATGATTATGCAACCAGAATTGGGATTTAAGCCTTCTATCAGGTGTATCATCCTTTTAGGGAACATGTGAGCCAAACAACATTCATCCCTCAATGTATTTATCTTGTGATGGCACTTAAGAGTCACGGAAAGTTTCCAAAAACACTTAATTATGATTGTAGACATCCAGGATGGTGTTGGTTTGCACATAAGGTAATTGCATATATATACCCACGTGCGATGCTGCTATAACATTCAGGTAAATTAAAGAGAAGACTTCAGAAAGCCACATGGACCAAACTATGCAATATAAGCGAATGGTGGCACAACTGAAGGCACAGACAACCAAATTAGATTGCCAGTTGAGAAATGACAATCCAGGATAGCCCTATGGACAGCTCCATTGACCTCCAATGACATGATGGTGTGGGAATATATTTTAACCCCAAGATTGCAGGAGCAGAATTACAAACAAACTGAGCGTGTGTCTCGGTTTCCATGTTGCATAGCTCTTCATGCCACCCTGTCGCTACCTCAGAGTTTTAATGGCGGACAGGAGAGTTAGAATAATTGATCAGAAGAGAAAGGAAAGGAGGAGACAAGAAAGATGAAGTGAGGAAGGTGTCTTGTTAAGGAAATGATCCTCACTAAAACCTTATATTTCATGGGACAGACTGAGAGTGCCCTGTGGGGCATCAACAAGACACATTCAGATGGTGCACAATGAAGGAGAGAACAGGAGAGGCAAGGAAGCAGATGAGAGTGAGAGGGGAGGAAGAAGCAGTTGAAATCTAGTTAGGATGTGGGTGAAAGTGGGAGGGATCTGGTCTTGAAGCTAGCACTCATAGTAAATTGTTACAGACATAATTGGGAAGCCAGATTGAGCTCCTGGGAGGCAGAAGACTGCATCTCCCCTACTTTAAATACCATATGCTTGACAGTTAGGCCTTTCATTCAGCATCTCCCTCGCCAAAACATATACCTGTAGAACTACAGCTGTAGAGGGGGATAGGACTAGGGGCTGCGGGGCACACCTCTGTCATTTCTCTATGTGCTCTGGTTTCTGGGGGGACTGACGCATTGGGGTGCAAGAGGGGGCCCTTTACAGGGTGCTGGAGGTTTGGACCTTGAATTGTTCATTGCTAAAAATTGCTTGGACTGGGATCCCGAGCCGAAAACCTCACAAAAGCTTGCCTTACTGGCTACTCCAGTGACACCCTAGAGCTATCTTTTAGGTCACAGATGCTTTCTGGTGCTCTCTCACCAATATTTTGGTTGGGCTCTATTTGTTCTTTGCCTAATTAATTGCTGTAGGTACATTTTTGACGCTTACAAAGTTTAGTCATTGCTTATTTGTGATTACGTTTTCATTTCTCCAGCGACTTGATTAACACATTAGAGTCATTAGACATTAGAGTCTACTGCTCAAAGAGATCCCTCCATCAATTAGAATGAAATCTCAGCTGATCAACAATTTATTCTTAGTCATTAGAACAGTAATTAGCAACGTAACTTTCACACTGTTCAAATGACACAGCGGAAAATGGTGTATCAATTTGTTAAATGCACTCTTCTTCATAACAGATGGAACATTAAGCCGTAGACCTTTTTATCGACAGGTTAAAAACATCAGATAAATAACACCCTTGAAAGGACACCTAAGAAAACAATGGAAAGTTAATCAGTGGACCCCGTGGCTTAAAATACTATAAAATCTGATGTAAATTGAACTCCAAAAACATTAACTCCAAATTGTGAGAGGATTTGGTCTTACGGCGACCATAACTTCAACACACACAAGTCAAGATGAATTTTTCAAGATTAAATCAAAATGCAGTTCTTAGAAGTCAGTAGTTCCAACTGGGGCAATCTGGTCATGCTTGACAAGGCATATCCAAAAGTTCTGTCCATTGGGTACAGGAGTCACGCAGACTCGCTGACAGTACCATGGATACGTCGAAGCTCTGGGGCGATGTGTTGAAAAATGAAGGGGATGTTTTGCTGTGGAAGACAATGCGTTGATTCCGAAGTTGGGCAAAACCTTTGAAGCGTTGATGTCAAGAGCACCAAGGTGTCAATGTCAAACTGCTGGGCTGTAGGCAATGCATTGGTATGAAGACATCAGTGATGTGGGATTCGGTGCCGCAGACTTCAGCGATGCAGTGTCCGAGACTCTTGCAGAAGCGGTGATTCAGAAGCACTGCGCCAGCAAAGTCAGGACTACGTTGTAAGTCGAGGTTGTTATGTTAAACAGTCGTCAGTGGTGTCCACGGCTTCAGTGCAGGCAGCAGCAATGTGTCAATATCTCTGAGAAACGCGCCAGTTCCAAAATAAGCTTTGGTGTTGATGTGTTCGTTTCTTGGGTTGCAGCAACAGCTACTCACTTCCAAGGACCCAGGAATGAATTTGGCACCACTTAGCAGAGCAGGACTCACAGAGGAGGAGCCCAGGTGCTGTAGCAAGATACAGGTGAAGTATCTGACATCCCTGGGATTTTAGAAACAGGAGGCAAGCCCAACAAGTTCTTGGATTACACTTAATGATGCAGGATGTAGAGAGTAAAGTCTAGTCCTCTCACTCGCAGACAAGAAGTAGCAGGTAGCAGGCCAACACATCAAAGCAAGCAGCAAAGTGGCAGTCCCTCCTACCAGCAAAACAGCTCTTCTTCCTGGCAGAATGTCCTCAGTTCCAGAAGTGTTCTGAGTATATGGTGTCAAAGGTCCTGTACTTATACCCATGTCAGCCTTTGAAGTAGGAAAACTTCAAAGAAAGGTCTTTGCAGTGCACAAGACCCTGACCGTCGCCTGTCCTGGCTCCAGACACATTACTGGAGGTATGCACCTCTTTGTGTGGGGACAGGCACAGCCCTATTCAGGTGCAAGTGTCAGATCCTCCCTCTCACTGTACCCCAGAAAGACCCACAGCCTGGTGATGGATCATCTGGATATGCATGGCACACCTCATCTCCTTTGTGTGTGCCCCTCTAGAGGGAATGTGCAAAACCCAGCTGTCACCCAACCCAGACCTGTATTCACAGACAGGCAGAAGCACAGAATGGATAGAGTAAGAACATGCCAGCTTCCTAAAAGGGGTATTTTCAGTCTTGCAATTTAAAAACCAACCTCACTGAAAGATGTTTTTGTTTTTTAATTGTGAGCCCAGAGACACCAACACGTATTCTTCCTATCTTTTCCCAATTGGAAGTTACACTTGTAAAGTTTAAAAAGGCAGCTCCAATGCTAACCTATGGGAGGGATAGATCTTGTTGTAGTGAAAAATGAATTTGACAGTTTTTCCCACCAGGACATGTAAAACTCCAAAGTGCATGCTCTACTTTTTAAATACACTGCACCCTGTCCCTGGGGCTACCTAGGGCCTACCTTAGGGGTGACCTATGTAATAAAAGGGAAGATTTGGGCCTGCCAAGTAGGGGACCTTTCCCGGTCAGAATGGCAATTTAAAAATGCGCACACGGGTTCTAAGGTTGTAGGCCTGAGACATGTTTTAACTTATGTGGGTAGCACAATCAGTGCTGCAGGCTCAACTGTAGCATTTCATTAACAGGTCCTGGGCACAAATAGTGCACTGTACTAGGGACCTATCAGGGAATCAAATATGCCATTCATGGGGAAATCAAATGCCATTCCATTTTAGACATAGTGCACATGTACTTTAGCAGGGGCCAGCAGTGAAAGAGTGCACAGAGTCCTAAAGCCAGCAAAAATGAAGACAAAAACAGAGGAGAAAGAAGGCAAAAAGCTAGAGGTAACCCTGCAAAAAGGGCCAATTCCAACAATTGTATTATCCACAAACAGTGGCAGGACTGAACGAAAACAGTATGCAGGGAAAAATGTATTTCTCTGTTTCACAACAATCGATTCCAGAACATCTGACCTCAAATTGTCAAACAAATCAGATAATATTTAGGATTACTCCTTCTAACTGTTGGTTACTAACTTTACACACAAAACAACTACTATCACTTCTCAGGGTTAGATAACTTTTATATTTTTCCAGGCTAAAGTTAACAACGTCACTGTCCACATCTCACACACAAACAGTAATGCCTTTTCATTTTTGAACACTACTTTCTCATCTCTAATACTGCACGCAATAATGGGAAACCCAAGGAATCAAACCAATACACAGATACCTGACACATACGCTTCAGCAGCATAACCTGTAGAGTCGCCGAAATCATAACGGAACTGGAATGGGCAACCACAGCCTATACTTTATTGAATATCCTAGCCCTGAAATTCTTTTGAGAGAACCACTACATTTCGCATCTGTTGACAAATAGCCACTATCGATTACAAAACATCCATACCTGCTACCAACCAGTTTGCCATCTACCCAGATTTTCACACAAGACATATTTGTAGCCTCTCACTTCCTACTATAATTCCAACCGCATTGTCTTCTCATCAACCATTTCTAATTAAAACTGAACGTTGCCTCCCCCGTACTTATAGACCTCCCTGCCTTTTCCTTCACTTCCGCTCCACCTCACTTTTGATGCTTTGGTCTACGAGATCCTACATTATTCAGAGAGCCACCTTGAGCAGCCTCCTGACTCTCAGTCCTTGAGTTAATCTACTCCCTGCAGTCACATGTCCTTTCCCGTCCTATATTCAGGACCTGTTTAATTCTCCTGATGGCAACTCATTGACCCCATCTGAGAAGCCGCCACATATAGCATGTGTCTCTGACTTTTCGACCGATGTGGAACGCTGACACTTCCTGTACTGCGAGACTGCTCCCTTATTTCTGCACTAAGCAGCCGTAGGACCTTCTGGACCTAGCTTGCTCCTTGGTATTTTATTTTGCCTGCTGCTTGACAATCTTCATAATTGCACAAATGATTTTATTAGTGCTCAACTGAACTCAGTACTCTATTATAGTGTAACCCTTTGTTATCAACTCCCAAATCATCATTTGATTATTACGTCTGCTGTTTTGTTATCTTTACCATTATTGGATCCCTTCACTATCTTTGTTTTCATCGATTCTCAATACTCCCCACTACTTTTCCCCTTTCCCCGACTTGTTTTTAACTTCTGCGCGTACTCCTATTTTCCCACGTCTCTTCCCTCTTGCGCTGACCTTGTCTACCTTCCCGAGCACAGTCCTCTCTCTCTTCCTGTCCTACTCCAATCATTTACTTTCCCCCAGTCCCATCTCGAACTCTCACACCTCTCCTCGCTCTTATAATTAATCCCGCCCTGCCTCTCCTCCCTCCTCTATCTATCAATCTACCTAGCCCCCCCTCAATCACACCCTTATCCCACAAGACTCCCCTATCACCAGACATGGCCCCGCATCTCCTCCCTCCTCTATCTATAAACCTACCCTGCTCCACCTCAATCACACCCTTATCTCACAAGACTCCCCTATCACCAGACATGGCCCCAACTCATGGTCCATTCTTTACCCTCCTAATCTTTCTAAAAACGATAAGAAAAACTTTAAACATAAATTACTTATCCGTCACCATGAAACATTATTTGTTGATAACTACTTCAGCCTCACGTCCATGATAAAAACTAACTACATCTTCTACTCTAAACACCCCTCCAAATGGAAAAGCATCTTCCTCCACCACCTCCTCATCACTAAATCTTGTAAAATTCCGTGTGGATTTAAACTGTCTACTACCCCTTTCCCTTCTTTCCTCAGTGAAATTGACATTTCTATATTCAAATCTGTTAACATCCTCATACAAGCTTCTGAATACCATCTCACTATCTTTGAGCAACCTTTCTTCACCTTGTCCATCCTACTATCCAATCCACTTCTTAACTCTTCTTCTTCCCAACCACAAGACGACCTTTTACCCTCTCCCTCCCCGACTCTAACCCTCCCTCCCTCAGGCATTTCAATTACTAATGATGTCTCCCAACCATGATATCCAAATACCCTCCCTCACCTAGGGCCCTCCCTCTTACTGACATCCAAACAGTATACATAGTCTCCCAATATCACTCTCTCTCTAACGACTTATCTCCACAGACCCCTAATGCCACCTCAAACCTCCCTTCTACCTCCCGGCGCCCACACCTGGAACCCCCTTCCACTCGATCGCCGGCACCAATATCACCCTCTCTTAACCGCCTTCCTCCCCCTAACCAAGATGTTATCCCTCCTCACTCCCCTCTCACCCCCTTACCATCCCAGAGCAATCATCCTGAGTCTTTGAATGCCCTTTCCGAATTCCACGGCCCACCCTCTATCCATCAACCCGAACACTCCTCTCCCCTCCCCCCTTAGCTGCCCACCCCGTCCACAATTCAGACCTCCCTACTCGGCCAATACCGAACACTACCTTTTGCCTCCTACCTTCCCATCCACCTTCCCTATCTATCTTTTAACTCAGACACTATCTAACATTGAACGCTATCTCCTAACCCTGACATCTGAACTCACGCGACTCCGAAAACATTTCAACTCCCTCTCCTCCTGCAACCTCATCTACCGTTCTAATTCCACTGGTTCTGGCTTACTTAATGCCTCTAACCCTCAGCTTTGGTGAACCACTCCCCTCTGCAACTATACACACAGGCCCTTCCGTGCCTCGAGCCATCTCTTCTCTGCCGACCTTCTCGACTTATGTAACTCATACCTCCCTAACTCTCCTATTATTGACCCACCCGCCCCCCAGTCTAACATTCCAGTTATCCTGGGGACTAGCAGAGTCCCATCCTCCCCCGTCTCACCTAGACTCCCACTGCAACTTACCACCATCCATGCATGCTCTCCCTCCAAAAACATCCCTAAACCCCTTGCCTGCGTGCTGGTTAACTGCTGATCGGCTGTCCGACATGCAAATTAAATTTCTGAAACCATCCTTAGCGAAGTCATTGACATTGCCTTCCTTCCTGAAACTTGGCTCAATGACCATTCTACATCTATCCTTGACTTACTCTCCCCCCCGGCTACTCTATCCTCATAAAAGACAGACTTGACAGAAAAGGAGGTGGACTAGCTATAATCTTTAAAAATGAACTACAAATCTCTCCTATTAAGAACTCTGACCATTCTACCCTTGAATACCTTGGAGCTGAACTTAAAGCTCAGGGTTCCCCACCAATCCGTCTATATAATATCTACCATCCTCCTGGTGATCCTCTTCCCTTCGCAAAGGAACTATCTGACCTTCTCACCCAATGCTCACTTTCCAACTCAAAAAATCTGTTCCTTGGAGATTTTAACCTCCACTGGAATATGATATTGAGGACTCCACAGTTAACCTCCTCACTAATCGTCTTGAGATTAGTGACCTTAAACAACTGTGCTATTCCCCTACCCACACGAAAGGGGCCATTCTCGACACCGTCATCATTAGTAATGACTTGGCCTTTCTTTCCAACATCATCCCCTTTGACTGGTCCGACCATCGCCTCATTCGCTTCACGATCACTACCACATCCACACCTCCTCCCACTAAAAACATCAAGCATAGGAAATTGACCAGAAACCTTAATCTTATCCCCCCTGGCGAACTGGATTCGAAACTCCAAGCACAACTGCTGCTTACTCCTCTCTCCCAAAATGCAAACTACCTCACCGAACATTTCAATAAATCTTTCATTGAGGTCTTAGACCAAATTGCCCCACCCAAACTAAAAATTCAAAGAAATACCCCGTCCAAATCTAGGTTCAACTCTGATCTCAACTGCGAAAGACGCTCGCTCAGACTAATCGAAAGAACTTGGAGGCAATATCCACCCCCCTCCCATTTAGCCCTCCTCAGATCCGCTAGATCCTTTCTCTTAAACCCGCTCCCACCCAACCCTCCATTTTCGTATGACAACTCATCTAAATCTCCCTCCTCATCAACTATACCCCAGGACTCTTCACACCACCCTCTTGTGACATCCCCTCCTGAATCCAACTTCACCAACCCCCAGCAAAAAAAAAAAATTGCCTCCTGGCATAACTTCCACCCCATTTCCGATCAGGATGTCTTTATCATCATTGCTAAACTAAAACCGCCTTCTCATACCAAATCTCCTCTCCCTTCTAGCCTGGTCCAAGATCTTAAGCACATCATTGTCCCATATTGGACTACCATCATCAACTCCTCCCTTGCCATGGGATGTGTCCCTGTCTCCCTCCAACTTGGACAAATCACTCCACTCTCAAAAATCCCAACGCTGATCCTAATGACCCAAATAATCTCTGCCCTATCTCTAACCTCCCCCTTCTCTCCAAAGCCCTTGAAAAATGCACCCTGCTCCAATTGGATAACCACATCGACACTTTCAACCTACTTGATTGCAATCGGCATTCAGAAAAGGCTGCAGTACAGAAGCTGCCATGCTTAATATAGTTGACTACATTCACCACTGCCTTGATAATGGTGAGTCTTGCCTACTCATTCTCCTTGACCTCTCTGCTGCATTTGATACTGTTAACCACTCAGCCTTACTTAACTCACTTAAAGTTTGGTTTGGCCTCAATGGTCCTGTCCTCTAATGGTTCACCTCCTTTCTCCAACACAGAACTCAACAATTCAAAATCTATGACTGCCTCTCTAACCCTACACCTGTCACCCTTGGTGTCCCCCAGGGATCTATTCTCCCTCCCTCTCTCTTTGACCTCTTCATGGAACCCCTTACCCTCATTCTAAAACAAGCTGGAATCAACTACCACCCCTATGCCGATGACACCCAACTACACTATAAGATTAAATCCCACTCTGATGTTCTTCACCTCAATACCACCTTGACTAAGATCCAATCCTGGTTCCACTATAATCATCTCAAACTGAACCCTAAAAAAACGGAAATTATTCTCTTCTCTCCTAAAAACATCCTGCTCCCCATCCAAACCGGGATCTCCGACATCAATGCCCCCAACTGCTCGCTCACAGTATCCAACTCAGTTAAATCTCTGGGTATCACTATTGACAATAGCCTAACTTCTATCTCCCAGATAAAAAATTAGGCTAAAGGAGCACTCACCGTCATCTCAAGAAAATTAAACCCTTCATCCATGCGGACGACTTCAAAACGGTAGTTCAATCATTGGTCCTCTCAAGAATAGACTATGGTAACGCTATCTTATCTGGAAAACCTAAAGTACACCTAGCACCACTCAAGTCCATGCTCAACCTAGCTGCTAGGCTTATCACCGACTACAAACGTTCTGACGACATCTCCCCTGCACCTAAAGCCCTCAAATGGCTGCCCGTCGAAGGCAGATCCTCCTACAAGATTGCATGCATCACTCATAAAGCCCTTCATCAAAACTCCCCACCGTGCTTCTCGGATAAACTCCACAAAGCGGGCTGCTCCCGCCCAATGAGGAGCTCTAACGCTCTTGTTCTAGTCCCTCCTCTGTTAAATAAACAATCCACGCAATCTCGCTCCTTCTCTGGAAACGCCCCTACCATCTAGAATACCCTCCCCAAAGACCTGCACTGTAACCGTCCTACTTCAGCTTAAAAAAAAGACCTAAAACTGCTCCTTCTTAACACATATTGGGGTCCATAATTCCTTGCCTCAGACACTGACCCCTATTCTGCCTCCCCCTGTCAGGTTCTTGTCTACTATCACCCTGTATTCCACGTTTCCACTCCCCTCTTTACCTATTTCTGTTATGCTACTCCCCCTTTCCCCCAAGTTCCCATCCCTGCCTCCTCCCATCCATCCCAGACCTACCCTTACCCATATCCCCTTCCACAATCTCCCTCCACCCACTCTTCTTCCCCTTTCTCTATCTATTCTTCACCCCCTATCCTAACCTAACTACTCATTATCCGCTAAAGCCTTATGTAATCTTTATGTAAATATCCCTTGTTATTATCAATTTGTCCTCATACTTCTGAATCCTATACCATTGAGCAAATGTTTTATTCTGTTCCTCTACAAACTCCTTGTAAAGCGCTCTGATACCCTCAGGTCTAGCCAGTGCGATGCGATGCAGCGCGCGCTACGAAATTCGTTTTATTTATTTAATTGTGTACTTACCTGTAATTATCCATATTCCGGTTTTTAGAACCCCCCCACCCTGCCCCTCCCCCGCCCCGCCTTACCGCCCCACGGAACTCCCTCCACGGGCCGCGGCTGATTAGCTCTAATATAATATAAATAATAGTGTCTGTAAACCAGGCACTTTCACAACACTTGTTCAGCTCACTTCACCAAACGACATGGTAATGACCTAAGCAAACAATGTGTGCCTACGTCTCTTCTCTCCTACAGAAATGTCAAATCACTCTCCCGATGCGTCTCCCAAAATCATACAAATTAATTCCACAACTCATTAGTAGAATAATGATGTCTTCAATCGCTATTCTCATCACGCAAACCTCAAATCGATACACAACCTCTGAATCAACCTATTTTAGATAGCCCACTCATCTAACACATCCCCAATAACCCATAGGTGGATTTTGCATAGAAATAGTTGGAAAAGAAGGGGCCTAGATTTCCTCATCCATCTGAATATACTTTTCTCTATTTTTCTCTATTCAGAAAATACTTCCAGGAGAACGTGTGAAAAGTGTTTGAGGTGTAGATTTCCAGGCGTACTCCTGGGAATGTCCCATTACTTTCCAGGCGGGCTCCTATACCCCGTGTTCGGCGATTTCCACTGTTGTGAACTCCTCACAGGAGGAATAGATTGCTTGTTCAAATACACATTTTTGTATTTTTCAACAAGGGAAATTCTGAGAAAACCCTTCTCCTACACCTCCATCAGATCTGGTTGTGATCTATTTTAATCCTTCCCTGAATTTAGGCCAGCTGTGTGCTGGTGTCAACTTACTATACTTTCCAACATGGAAAGATCATGGATCAGAGTTTGAGAATGCCCAAGCGGCTTGTTTGTAGGCATCCCTAAACTAACCAAAGTAAACCAGGCTGTGGAATGCCTACTTCTAACTCCTTGAATGGAGTTTATGGCTGCAGAGATCTTTGTTCTAGTGGTAGAAAGATTTGCCTCTGTAAAATGGGTTCACATCTACAAAGAATCACTTTGTGAATTTTTTGCAGATTGAAAAGAGGTAAATGTTGTTAAAATTCATTTTTATGACAAAATATGCCTTTGTGAGTAGGCACCTATATAAATCAGCTGGTCTATTTATTTTAAAGGATTTATATAGCGCTGGCTAGACCCCGGGGTATCAGAGCGCGTTACATGATTAAGGGTATAGTACAGGAGTAGCACAAATTGTACATAACGTCGAATTCAAACAGGTTAGAGTAAAAAAGAGCAAATACAATAAATACAATTTACATATGGCAGAGAGGCAAGACAGAGCTATCTACAAAAATGACATGGATACAGGCAAGACAGAGCTATCTACATAAATGAGATAGATACAGGTAGTCACATTTTGTACAGAGACACAAGATGGAGGTAGGCTCAATGATAGGAGGGTAGTAGGTGGTTGGGCGAGGATAGTGGAGTGAAGAATGGATAAAGGAAGGGGAGGTGCGAACTAAGGGGAGGGAGTATGGAGGGGGAGGGTAAGAAAAGGCGAGGGCGGAGAGGGTAAAGTAGGGGGAGGGAGAGGGTAGAACAAGTGAGGAGTGAAAGGATTATGGACCCCAATATTTGTTGAGCAGGTTCAGTTTTAGGTCTTTCTTAAAGCTGATGTAGGTGGGGTTACAACGAAGGTCTTTGGGAAGGGCATTCCAGATGTTAGGAGCATTTCCGGAGAAAGAGCGAGATTGTGTGGTAGTCTTTTTTAACAGAGGAGGCACCAGGAGGAGAGCGTTGGTGCTTCTCAGTGGTCAGGAGCAGCCCGCTTTGTTAAGTTTATTAGTGAGATAGAGTGGGGCATTTTGATGAAGGGATTTGTGTGTAATGCATGCAATCTTGTAGGAGGATCTGCCTTCGATGGGAAGCCATTTAAGGACTTTAAGGGCTGGGGAGATGTGGTCAAAACGTTAGTAGTCGGAGATTAGCCTGGCCGCAAGGTTGAGCACAGATTTGAGTGGGGCTAGGTGAATCTTAGGAGTTCCAGAGAGGATAGCGTTACCATAGTCAATTTTCGAGAGGACTAGAGATTGGATAACCAATTTAAAGTCGTCAGCTGGAATGAAGGGTTTAATTTTCTTAAGATGGCGGAGAGTGAAGAGTGCTCCTTTGGGTGAGTTTTTTATGTGGACATTAAGATTTAGGCAATTGTCAATGGTGATACCAAGAGATTTTACAGAGTTGGATAAGGAGAGGGGACAGTTGGGGGCGTTAAGGTCAGAGATCCATGTTTGGATAAGTAGAGGATTGTTTTTTGGAGTGAAGAGAATGATTTCAGTTTTTTTAGGGTTGAGTTTAAGATGATTGGAGTGGAACCAGGATTGGATCTGAGACAGGGTGTTGTTAAGATGCAGAACATCAGCATGGGATTTAATATTGTGGTAAAGTTGGGTGTCATCAGCATAGAGGTGGTAGTCAATTCCAGCTTGTTTAAGAATGAGGGTCAGGGGTTCCACAAAAAGGTTGAAGAGAAAGGGAGAGAAAATAGATCCCTGGGGGACACCTAGTGAGACAGGCGTGGGGGTTAGAGAGGCAGTTGTAGATTTTGATTTGTTGTGTTCTATGTTGGAGGTAGGAGGAGAACCATTTGAGGACGGGACCATTGATGCCAAAGCGAACTTTGAGCACGTTAAGTAAGGCAGGATGGTTAACTGTGTCAAACATGGCTGAGAGGTCGAGCAGAATAAGTAGACAGGTCTTGCCATTAATGAGAGAGTGGTGGATATCATCAACTATATTTAGCATGGCAGTTTCTGTACAGCAGCCTTTTCGGAAACCGGATTGTAAGGAGTCCAGTAGGTTAAAGGTTTTAATGTGTTTGTCCAGTTGGAGCAGGGCATATTTTCAAGGGCGTTGGAAAGCAGGGGGAGGTTGGAGATAGGGCGGAGATTGTTCAGGTCGTTTGGGTCGGCATTGGGATTTTTAAGAACGGGAGTGATTTGTCTGAGCTGGAGGGAGACTGGGACACATCCCGTGGTAAGGGAAGAGTTGGGGCAATGATGTGCTTTAGCTGCTCATAGACAAGGTTATAAGGGAAGGAGTCCTTGGTGTGAGAGGGCGGTTTGAATTTGGAAATGATGTTAGAGACTTCAAGCTCAGTTACGGGGTGGTAATTATGCCAGGAGGCATTGTTTTTAAGCTGGGAGTTTGAAAGGCTGGTGTCCGGGCTGCTGTCCGGAGGGGTAGTGGAAAATAGGTGAGAGAAGGAATCAGGGGGGAGAGTTAGTGAGGAGGGTGATTTAGGAGTTACAAGGAAGGATTGATCTATTTTGGCGATTTTCTCTGAGAAGAAGTTTGCAATTTCTTCGCTTCTTTCAGTTGAGGCCGTCAATTTCGGAGGTGCCGAAGATGTTTGGTTTCAAACTATGTTGAACAGCTCTCTGGGTCTATTTTTCACACGGTCAAGTTGTGTGCGAAAGAAGGAAGCTTTTTCTGTGAAAATGTGTTTCTTGTAAGTGGATCTAGCGGATCTGAGGAGGGCAAGACGGTCGGGAGAAGGGTGTTATTATTCACACAGTCAAGTTTTGTGCGAAAGAACGAAGCTTTTTCTGTGAAAATGTGTTTCTTGTAAGTGGATCTAGCGGATCTGAGGAGGGCAAGACGGTCGGGAGAAGGGTGTTGTCTCCATGTTCTTTCAGTTAGTCTAAGTGTGCGTCTTTCGTTGTTGAGATTTGAATTGAACCACTATTTGGATGGAATATTTCTTTGAGTTTTAAGTTTAGACGGAGCAATTTGGTCTAAGACATCAAAGACAGTTTTATTAAAATGTTCGGTGAGCTCGTTAACATGCTGGGAGAGAGGGGTGAGAAGAAGTTGTGCTTGGAGTTTAGACTCCAGTTCACCGGGGAGGATATGATTAAGATTTCTGGTCCATTTCCTGGGATGTATGTTTTTGATGGGGGGCGGGGTGGAGCCGTGGTAGCAATTGAGAACAGAATAAGGTGATGGTCGGACCAGTCTATGGGGATGATGTTGGAAAGGGAGGCCAAGTCATTGTTGGCAATGATGGCATCAAGAGTGGCCCCTTTGGTGTGAGTTGGAGAATGACAGAGTTGTTTGGGGTCACTGATCTCTAGAATATTAGTGAGGAGGTTTACTGTGGGATCATCGGTCTCATTCCAGTGGAGGTTAAAATCTCCTAGGAAGAGATTTTTTGAGTTAGAAAGTGAGGATTGAGTAAGAAGGTAGAATAGTTCCTCCGTGAAGGTAAGAGGATCACCTGGAGGGTGGTATATATTATGTAGTCGAATTGGGGGAGAACCATGAAGCTTAAGTTCGGCTTCAAGGTATTCGAAGGCTGAGCAGTTCTTAACAAGGGAGAGTTGAAGCTCGTTTTTGAAGATTATAGCTAATCCACCCGTTATTCTCTCGGTTCTGTCCTTTCAGATGATAGAGTAGCCAGGGGGTGAGAGTAAGTCAAGGCTGGATGTTGAGTGGTCGTTGAGCCAGGTTTCCGTGAGGAAGGCGATGTCAATAGATTCGCTTAGGATAGTTTCAGAAATTTCGATAGCATGTCGGACAGCTGAGCGGCAGTTCACAAGCATGCAGGAGAGGGGTTTAGGAGTGTCTTTAGGGGAAGAGTGCGAATGGATGAAGGTAAGTTGGGGTGGGGTCTGGGGGAGAGAGGAGAAGAGGGGACTCTACTAGTCCCCAGAATAACGGGAATGCTGGAGTGAGGAGGGGGAGGAACATTAATCGAGGGCTTTGTAAGGTAAGAGTTGCAGAGGTCAAGGAGGTCAGTGAAGGAAAGATAACTCGAAGCGCGGAGAGGCCTATGAGAATGGCAACAGAGGGGTTTAGTACTCCAAGGTTTAGGATTAGAGGTGCGTTATAAGCCAGAATCGGGGGAATTAGAGCGATTGATGGGGGATCTGGAGTTGAGGGAGTTGAAATCTTTTCTCAGGCGTGAGAGTTCAACTGTCAGGGTTGAGAGATTATGTTCGATGTTGGACAGTGTCTGGGTTAAAAGAAGGAAGGGGAAAGCGTTTGAGAAAGAGGGGGGATAGGGTGTGTTCTGTATTGGTTAGGGGAGGAAATCTGAAGTGCGGAAGGGTGAGAGGCCAGGAGGGGGGTAAGAGGAGTGTTCAGGCTGTTGGATGAAGGGAAGGCTGAGGGGAGGGATAGGACATTGATAGAGTCAGGAGAAATGGGTTGAAGTGCTAAGAGGACGTGAGGGGAGTGGGGAGAGATGACAGTGGGTGTAGGGGGGAATATAGTTCAGAGAGGGAGAAATTTGGGCCGGGAGGGGAACTTTAGGGAATTCCAGGAGGCGGGGGCGGGCGGAAGGAGCGACGTTCGGTGTAGAGTTGGGGGTTGGAAGGAGTCGGTCGTAGGAGAGAGCGTGAGTTTGGGGGACAGAGTGTGAAGTTGAGATGCCGGGGGAGGGAGGGTTGCTAGAGAGGTTGGGTTGTTGGATGTCGTGTTTTAGGAAACTGCATTAGCAGTTGGGAGGTCTAGGGGAGGGATTGATATAGTCGGGGGAAGGGGGTGAGCACAAGCGTGTCAGGAGGTTGGGTAGTTGAGGGGTTAGGAAAAGGTTTGGATAGTTGGTATGACAGGGTATTGAAATGGTGCTCAAAGATGGTGAGGTGGGATTCAGAGGCTTGTATGAGGAAATTTCCAGTTTTAAATATGGAGATGTCAATTTCACTGAGAAAAGCAGGTGAGGGGTAGTGGACAGTTTAAATCCATAGGGAAGTTTGCTGTATTTAGATACTGGGAGGTGGCGGAGGAAGATGCTTTTCCATTTGGAGGGGCGTTTGGTTGCAGGTTGCCTTTACTGTGAAACTTTGCAAGATCGTAGGCAGCACGACTGCTTTCAGTAGCACAATTGCCGCAAAGATAACTGCGCGTGCAGTTTGAACATGGGTGGATGGGTTGCAGTTTATATGGGTACTATCGTCATCAGGTCACTTTTGCAAGCAGCGAGCTAGCAGCTTATATCACACCAGCCTCAGAACAGAATCGTCGGCATCTGATTGCAATAAGTCAAAACTAAATGTTCATCCCACCACATCCTAAAAACTGTGCAAGGTCAATTGAAAATACCAAATACATGAACCACATCCGAGTGCGCACCTCACATTTCCTGAAAGAATTATGCCCACAAAATAAGCTCATTCTTCCCCCTTTGATAGAAAGCACCTTATTTGTGCATCCAGATATTGGAGCCAAGGAATGGATTATTAAAGACGGCACTCCTAGCATCTACACCAGTGCCATCTGCAGTTGCTGACCGACAAAGCAGCATTCATTCCTACTGGGTGACCATTAGAGTCCAGGCCACATGCTTTCTTGACATAGGCAACTTTCCAATGGATCTAGCTGGCAGTGTATATGTAATTCCAAAAGACCTAGCCTGCTTCCACCATGATGTTTTCAAAGACTGAGCAGAAACTTGATGAATTTCGCATACATTCTTGAGAACACTGAAGACTACGTGTTGATAGTTACGGCGTTTAAATGTAAGCTAAGGGAACTGTTGGTTTTGTACTTTGCACCTACAATATTCTGCAAGGAATTTATATCTAGGAAACCGCTGGTTGAGGCAATGTTGGAAGTCAAGTCAGCTGACATTAACAGACAATGACAGTCATTGTCTGACTTAATTGAGCACAGTGCAAAATTAATTTTGTTTATTATATTTTCCCCTATATCAAGGCCATGCCTAACCCGAAGCTTAGAAATACACAATTGAAATTTAGAGTTAGCCTGAACCCATGTAACGCTGATCGGAAGATAACATCTGCAATGAAGAATGAACAGGGTCTGTGCACATGTGGATTACAAGTAAAATGTAGTGGCTCACATATTTTAATGGATTGTCTGTGGCTCCTAGAAGAACGGAAAGTATTTTTAAAACCCCTTTTTATTGCCTATAAAATTGAAAGTAGGGAACAAGCACTTAGCTTATTGATAAATATGAGTTTTTTTAATGTGTCATGTGCAATAGGAAGAATTGTAATTGCAATACAGAAGCTGATGAAAGAACTGGCAATACAATTTGAAATGGGTATGGGATACAAAAATGATTTTAATATATGACTTGTGAATATTCTTGAACTCTGGAAGATCGTAGGTACGGACGGAGAAATGTATATATGAATGTGTGACTCTTTTCCTACTTGGTGTTGAATTGAGACCTCTTTTATAGAGCAGCATTCATCCACGGTACTTTTGACCAAGATTTTATTGCATTTTATACAGTTTTATGGTTGTGCTGTTTGTATAACTGGCCTTTTAATTGTATACTGTATTGTGGCACTTTTTATGGCAAAATTCGCCAAATAAAAATATATGAAACGAGAATGAGAAAAATTAATTTTGCATTTTTCAGAAGAAACTTGTGAGTTGCCTGGAATGAAAGAAATGCTATACACAAGACGTGGGATGTTAAACGCCAGCAGGTTTATCGCGGGAATGCTACATAGGGTTGAACTTTCAACAAGTGATTTAGCAGTAAAAAGGCAGAGGATATTGATGCCACCTAAGGGATCGAAATGAAAGGTTGTAAGGATAACATGTGAGGGTGAAGGATTGACCATGGAAGGAAAAGCTGTTATGGAAGTTTGTGAAAAGTTGTTTGCCATGAGTGTTAAAGGCCTGCAATATACTATAGGAACAAATGACAATGAAAGGAAAGACATAACAAGATGTAGTTTTAGATGTAACAGGGTCGTAGGACCATTTGGGCCCTTAGAGTAGATTCATTACTCTTCAAAATGGATAGAGTTATAAAACGTCGAAAGAGATAAAGGATATTTGGTGGAGCATCAATGTACAGCATGCTAGAATCCAAAAGTGAATGGCTCAGTGGGAAGAATGAATAGGATGGTGGTGGAAAATATTAAATTGGCTCAGTTGTGTTGGAAAGAAGAGCTAGAGAAATTAATATTGGTTTATTGAGAAACTCTCTATGGGGTATCTGATGAGTATGACTTACATACATTGAGGGTGAATACATATATTTGTATTTGTATTTGCAGATTTGGTTTATTATAAGCAGGCAAATGTGTAACAGTTTGAGATCTAAAGGCTGTGTCCTGAAATATTGGATATGAATCTTATGAAATGATTTTTAGGAAAGCAAGCTGCCCCATGAATGTTTGTGACGGTGATGCTTTAACATGGGTTTACAGTCAATATCCTGAAGCACTTGAATCTTTACCTACCATTTATTCTTTTGGAATATTTGGTCAGGGACGGCTTTAGGTCAGTGCGACCGGTGCAGATGCACTGAGCACTAACCTTTGAAGGGGGGCGCTGACCTCAGGGGTGCGCTGTTGTTTTAGCAATAACTTATGATTGGAGAGATGAGGGGCACATTTTTCCGGGTGTAGTGAGAGAATCCGAGGAGGAAGTGATGGTGGGTGGGCACCAAAAATGATTGTCACACTGGGTGCCACTAGCACTAACGCCGGCCCTGTATTTGGTGTATATTAAAGTTCCACCATATTGGCAGAATTCAATGTGAGCAAATTCTGTTTGCCAAATACACAATCCCACCATTTCATTTTTGATTTTGTGAACCAGTATTGGGAGTTTGCCTTTGATAATTATGTTCTTTGTGAGTTTGTACGGGCAAACTCTCTGGTCGGCCCTTAAAGCTGTTACTGAACCATGACCCCACAATCCATAAAGGTTTGGTACTATTACACCATTTCATGCCTTCTTGATTGCCTTGATGCATTTAACGTTGTCCACCAATCATTAATAAAACAATGACCAAACCATTTTGGAAGGTAACTTTGCATGGCGTATCACATATTTCTCAGGAATTTGGCAAAGTTCTTTGAAGACCGTACTCTCTGAACAACTCTGTAATGTGTGCTACTTTCACTGCATGGTTATATTATGAATCATAACACAAGAAATGATCTATTATGGCTTTATTCCATTAAACTTAACAATGCCTTTCTCGTCTCATTCTCTTTCTAGTTAACATCCTGACAGCGATTGCTCTCTCTCGGCTTGCCATCAAAACTAAGAAATCCTCCTACTACTACCTTCTGGCCCTCACCACATCCGACATCCTCACCCAGGTCTTCATCGTCTTTGTGGGCTTCATCCTCCAGACTGCCATTCTGCACCGTGAAGTTCCCAACGCCTTCATCCACACCGTCAGCATCCTTGAGTTTGCTGCCAATCACGCCTCCATTTGGATAACCGTGGTGCTGACAATAGATCGCTATCTGGCCCTGTGCCACCCTCTCCAATATCGCATGCTCTCCTACCCAGAGCGCACCCGCAAGATTGTGGCTACTGTCTTCATTGTGGCCTTCGTAACTGGCATCCCCTTTTACTGGTGGTCAGATGTCTGGCGTGATTTTCGTCCTCCCAGCATGCTGGACAGGATCTTGAAATGGGTGCACTGCTTCACCATTTACTTCATTCCATGCACAACATTCCTCATTATCAACTCTGTCATCATATGGAAACTGAAACGGAAGAAAGACTCCAGTGGGCAGCGGCTCCGCCTGGGCAAGACCACAGCAATCCTCTTAGCTATCACCACTGTCTTCGCTGTTCTCTGGGCCCCACGTACATTTGTCATCATTTACCATATGTATGTGTCACCTGTCAATAAGGACTGGAAGACTCACCTGGCCATGGACATTGCTAACATGCTGGCGTTGCTGAACACAGCTTTCAACTTCTTTCTGTATTGCTTTGTCAGCAAACGCTTCCGAGCTATGGTTCAGGAGGTGCTGGGCTTCCACAAGCGATACAGCACCAGCTCAGGCAAGACGTCTCACTGTGGGAGCTTCTCTGAATCCACACTAAAGCCACTGCACCTGCCCGATGGCACTGCCCTCTAGAAGAGGAAGCACACCATAGGCATCCTGCAGTTAATGAAGAGCAGAGAGTGGCTGATCTCTGGTTATCAGAATAGCTTCAGGAGGCTTCCAGAATATTATAATGACAGTGTAGGAAGAGGCGGCAGTGTCACAGTAGTTCCCTTGGGAAGAATCATAGGGACAGCCGTGGTACTGTGACTGAGCAACCACATCTCTAAGTGGTGAGAGGAAATCAGAGGTGCCACTAATGTGGACATGCTAGTGAGAGTTACAGATACATTCTTACTCAACACAAATCAGGATTCAAGGTGGTTGATGCATACAGAAATGCCAGAGCTTGTGGTGGAAAACAATTGAATTAAGAACCTATCTTCAAAAATCCATTATCAAGGCAGTTTTAGGTGATGAAGAACAGTTATGGCATTGAACAGGAATTTTGATGGGTTTTGTTATTTGGACACCTTTTCAATGTATTATTTACTAGAACAGCTTACAACAGTGTACTGAGGAACTATTTGCACGGCAGGGTAAAGGGGGCATTAACTTAAGGATCAGAGACCTCCCAAGCGTGTCTGTGATTGGATCAATGATAAATTGATAAGCGACACGGGACAGAATCTGTTAGTGGAAAAGCCATACATAACGGTTTAACTCACAGAGGTATTTAAGGAGATGTAAAGGTGGCTAAACATGCTTCTGTGTGCAAAATGTACAATTTACCACATCCTCCCAGTCTGCCAACCTAAATTCTTTTTTTTTTTTTTTTGCAAAAACAATTTTTATTGCATAATTCAAGTACAATAGCCATCTGCAATGACCAGCATATCATTGGTCTTCTCCTAGTAATATTCTCCAGTGCATAGTACAGTGCAGACCACTTCCAACTATCAATGCTTTGCCCCCCAACATTCCCCAAACACAAATATTCCCTCCCCCCACCCGCATGTCAGTGTGCCATAGTCGTAGGTACCATGAACCAGTCTGCCAACCTACATACCTGTAGAATCATTTGGACTTTGCATTGCTTTGTTTCTAAATATATATATATATATATTGCTGAGCTGTGGCACTGATTTTAATAGCTTGTTAGTTCATGACTAAGCAAGAACAGCCATAACGGACACTGCTACCTCCTTATTTGTTGGTAACATTCACAAAGGTGGCTATAGGAGGAGGCGGCCATTTTTCAACAGTGATCTGCTACTTGAGATGGGATCGGGGAATGGGCATTATTATGAGTCTGTCCGTGCAACATTTCTAGGTTTTACTAGGAGGTTCCTGTGACAAAGCCTCAGTGATATGATGCTATTGCCTCGTGGCGCTATATTATTACACTCTTTGTTATGAACTCAATGTGTGATGCCTTTGAGCCGCTTGCCAATGGGAATGTTTTGGATTTGAACAAAGAGTTGGGCATCGCTGATTCATTTCTGCTGGACGGCAGCGGATTTGCCACATTGACTGTGCTGCCGCATCGAGGCCCTCGATTAGAGGTGCTAACAGGGGTGTACCTGTACCAGGGCTGGATGTAATCTTCAGATTTTCCAACAATCGTGCGAGGATATCATGGTATTACACAATAGATGAGAAGCAGCGCGTGACAGGTGGTGGAAAGGTGGAGGAGTGCGGATTGTCAAGGGTAATTAAAAACAGTATTTTGTAAAATAACTAAAAAAAATTAAGATCTTCAAAACAAAGCACAGAAAGATGGAGATTATGTGTGTGTATGTAAAAACCCTGGTGAAATCCAACAGACACAACAACATATCCAACTGAGAGCCCTTGTACCCAACTATTTACTAAAGAATACATGTACTTGGGGATGTAACACCCCAAACACACACCCTCAAGCTATGTCCTGGGTGTTAATATTCAGGTGTGTCACAGTGCATTTCTATGATAATGTGCTATGCATATTGGGGACTTCCCATACTAGTTGCTAAAGTTTAGGAGACCATAACATTTGGGTGACCATTATCAGACACTGTTAGGGTAAAAGGATTTCAAGTCGGATTTTGCACGCAATGTGGTTTCTAACACCGTTCTGGATTGGTATTGCTGTGGGTTTCATTGTCCACACCTGGAATATGGTGCTTAATGTTTTTTAGCAATGTAGTGAGCTCGTGCAAGGATCACTAAACATCTGTACAGTGATGCTCCCCACCCAGTGCAAAAACCTCAAATGCGGCCCAGCCTTCCGTTTTGCCACCTAAGACCATAGTACTCATAGTAAGTAGACCTGAATATTAAGAAACACTGCTTGCACAGGGGTAAGAACTATAAATTGGGCAGCCACGGTCTGTGCTGGTAACAGCGGTGGGGCCGGGAAAGGGGGGATTGCGAGGGACGATGTCGAGGGAAAATTAATTATTTATTTAATTGTCCCTCTGCATCGTCCCTCGAAATCCCCCCTTACCCGGTCCCACCACCCCACCGCTGTTACCTGCACAGACCGCGGCTGGAGTTGGGTTACATCAAGAAATTACTGAACTTGACTGAATGTGATTTTAGGTAACTACACACAATTCTGTAACTATTCTGCGAAAATTTGCAAAATGCTAAATTGATATTTACAACTAAAAGTAGGTGTGAAATACGTCCTCACATTCATGTTGGATGTCAAGACATATTTTGCGCTCAAAATAGGGCAAAAAACACACTCAAGTGCTGCGAACAACAACCACTCCTATTCTGGTCGTTTGCATTGTTCCCGCGCTAAAGCACTCCATCTTTCTGTGGTGTAATTTCAGGAAATTGTGAGTAACAAGTTTAACACAAAGTTATAAAATTGAATAAGATTACACACGCATAATAGAAGCTTTTCCCACTTAGTTATTACCAAGTTGATAAAGTCCCTGCCCCCATTACATCTCAGAAGGTCCAACCTGCCAGAATTTATCAGGGAGAAAGGGCGCACAGCAGCATGATATGCCCCCTTTTGAAAATAAAACTTGTAACAAATGTTGAACCCTGTGATGCTGGAGTGTTTCGGGTGTGATAAATATTGCACGGGCACCATCCTCTGTGGCAGCCATAATGGGGGCCTGAAGAAGTAAGCAGGGAATCGAGCAGTGATGGCGGTGGCTTGGTATACTTTGACTTTATCGCTCTATAATTTGCCTTGTCAGTGCCGTCACTAATGCAGGGACATCTTAAGGATTTTGGGGGCCCTGGGCCAAACATATTTTGGGGGCCCCTGTTCAGAACAACTTTGAATTTATGTTCCAATTTGAGCCCCTGTTTCCCACACAGTTTCCGCTTCCTCAGCTGTGTTAGTGATCCGCATTCATCAGCCAGCCCCAACAGCTGCAGGACGTCTCTGACTGCTCGGCCTCAGGCTCCCATTCACTGCCCTGTCGCCCCTCTAAAGAAAATTACATTCTCCAGGCGGATCTATGTACTGCCAAGCTGCTTGTTTTCAAATAATTAACCTTTGAAGCCCCTGCCTCCCACTTTGGAGACTCTAGGAACTTTACGGGCAGTTTAACTTCAAAATACATGCTCACCACTGTCCTGAAGGTGAACCCCAATAATTGGGTTCGAAACGCCGTCGACCACCCCACAACATGAATTCTTTATAACTTGTAAAGATCAATTATGGAATTCAACTACTATATTGTTGTCAATGCGATGTCTTTTTAAAACTACTATCACTATTTCACACCACGCTTTTCTTATTTTGTGAGCATTCTAAAATTGACTTTGTTTAAATAAATACCTGCTATCTTTTGACCTACATGACCCTTTACGTACTTTGTCTCCTGCTCCCTACGGAATTGATTTCACTTATCTTAAAAAACAAGTGACCCTGCCTGGGTCACCTTTTCTATTGGACCCTTTTGGGCCATCCTTGAACCATTGTTCTTAACTCTCCAGTTTTCATCATAGGCATTAGCCTATATATTCCCGATGCAAACAGACACGCGCAGCTGAAAGTGGTAGGATTTAGTGTTTCCTGCCATGCTACTATGTTTTTAATACTTTTTAAATTGTATATGTGTGGCTTAATTACTCTGTGCTTTTCAACAATTTCTTCTACCTACGCGCACTTGCACTTTACTTGATTCTGCTTGCCTACAACTCCTTAGCTGCTTCGATTCGCATCTTTCCTCCAGTCCTGGTCGGCCGCGGCTGATACGCCGATTGTGCCGAGGGCTGGGGCTACTATCGGGCTCCACACTACTGCCCACTCAGTTTCCACTTCCTCAGCTGCGTTAGCGATCCAGTATGCATCATTGGTATTAGCCTAAATATTACCGATGCAAACGGACGCGCGCAGCGGGCGTGCCGAAGGCACACCAAAGGCAAGCCCGTCTGCGCCTGGAGGCGTTCCGGAGGCGTCCAGCGCCGGCCATGCTGCCCAGTTCCCCTCCGGTGAGTTTCTTCCACTATATTACAATAGGGAAAAACTGCTTAGCCTTAGGCGGCTACCATTATGTCAGTGTACAGCGGCTGATCTGAGCTTGGAGGTAGACTTTTGATGCAATAAGTGCAACTTGTCTCTCCTCCAACCCAGGAAACTCACACCCAAGACCCTCCCACGCAACAATAAGTGTAAAAACAATAAGAAAACAGAGGACTTAAAGGCCATCCTTTTAAATTGTCACTCTATGGAAAAGCATGAACCACACATTTATGGCCTACTTTTAGACGAACAGCCTGATCTTTTATTTCTCACTGAGACCTGGCTGTCTGAAGCCTTCAACCCTACTATCACATCGGCAATCCCTACGGGTTATAAAATCCTTAGGAGGGACCGGCCGATTGGGAAGAAGGGGGTGGTGCCACCAAAATTTACAATCAAAAACTAGACTGCTCTCCCTTCCTGATGGAAAACATCGAGGGTGCAGAGTCCTTAGGCTTCCGCTGTCCCTTATCCTCCCCATCACAGCTTAGCTGGTTTTCTGATTTACAGACCTCCCAGTGCCATTGGAAATTTTATTAGTACGCTTAATACAGCCACCACCTCCCTGGCCTTAAAATACAACAACTGCCTTATTCTGGAAGATTTCAATATACATATGGACAATGGAAAAGACCCTCAAACAATTTCCTTGTTGGAGACTCTGCAGGCCTGCAACATGTTTCCATCTATTTCTTCGGCCACCCATGAGAAGGGTCATACCCTAGATCAAATCTTTCACAACTTTGACATATCAGTAAGCCTACCTCTTCCCATTATCTGTTCTGACCACCTCCTATTAAAATTCGTCATTCCCAACTTTGCCACAGCCCCTCGGGCTAACGCAGGGCAGAGGGTCCCTAATTACAGGACGTTCCATAAAATATCCATCCCGATGTTCGCAGACGCCCTCGGTCATTCCTCACCAGAGCTGTCTGGCTGACCAGACTCGGACGCCCTCTCAATAGATTCATGGCTCCGAACCAACATTGATGCAGCGGTACTGGTTGTTTTGCGCTCCTCAAAGAGTTTGGCCCCACCAGCTCCATGATTTAACGATTCCCTCAGATCTAGCTAAAGAAATTGTAGAAAAATTGAACAAAATTGCGTAAATCCTATCTACCTGAGGACAGGAAGGTGTATAAAGACAACTTAAAAGCTAATTACATTCTCGTGAAGGCAGACAAGAAAAACTTCTTTCAAACCAAGGTAAAAAATGCCCAAAATAAGAGTAAGGAAATCTTTAGCATAGTCAAATCCTTTACCTCCCCGAAAGTCGGCACAAAGGAAGGGCCATGCAAGGAAGGATGGTCTAAGCAAATAGCTCAAATCTTCCACAAAAGATGTCCGTGATCCAACAAGCCTTCACTAACATATCAGAGGAAGAACTGACCCTCTACCTTACTTCTAATTCACCTCTTGGATCCTCCATCTTTACTAGCTTTCCCTGAGTTTCAGCTTGAAGAGTCACTGACCCTTCTCCAAAGCATTAAGTCTGGCTCGCCTACCGTCCCATGTCCAGCGAATATCCTGAACCTATTAGCTCCCACCATAAACCCCACGATAAAACAGCTCTTTAATGCTTCCTTCTCCTCAGACAACATGCTGAAATTATGGAAGAATGCTAAGATTCTTCCACTGATAAAAAAGGCTAACGCCAAACCGAAGGACCCTGCCAACTACAGGCCAATCTCCCTTCTTCCGGCCCTCTCCAAAGTATTAGAGAAGCATGTAAACAAGGCCCTCCAAAAACACATTGAAAATGGGAAGCTCCTTCATGAATCCCAATCCGGTTTTAGAGCTAACTACAGTACAGAGTCCGCTCTCCTGGATGTGACTGAATTTCTCAAGGGTAAGCTGGACCAGGGAGGCAAGGACGTATTGATACTGCTCGATCTGTCGGCTGCCTTCGATACGGTCCCACATGAGAAGCTCCTGGAGAGACTTGCTAACATCGGCCTGCCTGAACATGGATGTCATCCTTCTTGGCAAATAGATCTCAGGACATCTGGCTCCCCCCTTTCTCATCCCCAGTTCCGGCCATGAATGTAGGTGTCCCTCAGGGCTCCATTCTCAGTCTTACCCTTTTTATAATATATCTATCCCCATGCATTTCTGGTAGAGGAAGAGGGCGCCAAAATAGTTTCCTATGCTGATGACACTCAGCTGATTTTTACGTGTGAGAAAGGAACCGACTTTGACGGGGCAATGATTAGGTCTTGCCTCACAAAGGTTTTTAACTGGCTTAAGATCTATCAGCTGAAGCGCAATCCGGACAAAACTGAAGTTGTTTTGTTTTCTTTAGTAATCCAGAAACACCTGACAGGAGCACTTGGTGGCCAAAAGATCTGCCGCCCCCGCCCGCGGAAGAGGAGAAAGTCAAAAACTTAGGAATTGTCATAGACAAGACCCTCTCCATGCGCTTTCAAATCCAAAATCTAACTGGTGCTTGCTTTGGCATACTCTGGATGCTAAAATAATTCCTGCCACTGTTACCGCTTGAGAGCAGAAAGATCGCGGTGCAGGCTCTGGTGACATAAAAGCTCGACTATGTCAACAGCTTGTACTTCGGTCTTCCCAAATCCCTTATCCAGCGCCTACAAGTAGTACAAAATGCGGAGGCCAAAGCCATCCTGAGACCTAAACCCAGATCTAGTATGACACCTATTCTTAAGTCTCTACACTGGCTCCGCATAAAAGAACGGATTGACTTCAAAGCGATGACCATCTTCTTTAAAGCTTTCCACGGCTTAGAAGCCAGCTACCTAAATAAGTGAGTTAATCGCTACACAACATCTAGACCCCCAAGATCTTCCAATGCCAACCTGGCCAACGTGCCTAAAATATGCCCTGCCCACACTTGAGGCAGATCCCTCTGCTTTCTAGGTGCAAAATTGTGGAATAGCCTCCCTGAGTCTCTGAGACTACCCACAGACCTACTCTCTTTCAGGAAGAACCTTTACACACGTTTTCCTCCCGCTGTCACGTGCCAGGACACACTAGTCTGTGTAGCTGCGCTATTTGATAAATACACTATTTCATTTCATTTGGTCCCTGACAGTGCAAAGGAACACTCGTTCAAATTCTAAGGGCCTTTTATGCCGCCAGTGCGTCATGTTTTGTGACGCACCGGCAGCGTAAAAAAATGTGCCATGTTGCACCCTATTTACAAAGTGACGCATCTAGGCAGATGCGTCACTTTGTAAACCCCTGCACCACATTATACCTGCATCAGGTATAATGTATACAGGGTGGGTGTTGCCCCGCAAAAAGCCTCGTAGAAGTGGCGCATTGAAATCTATGAGAACTCAGTGCGCCACTTCTAGGACGCCATTGTGTCAATATCTTACACCTGCCTCACAGCAGGTGTAAGACTGATGCAGGGCCTTTCACATGGGGCTTGCCCCATGTGAAAGGACACATTACTGGAGCTGCGTCTATTTTCAGACACACCCCAGCAATGCATCACTTGTGCACCTACAAATACGTCAGAAATACTGCTGTATCTGTAACTCCTTGCGACATGATGCATCATACAGTAAATATGACGCATCCATCATGTTGCATGGAGGGCGCGCTAAGAAGTGGCGCATCCCTGTTTTCACACAGCGATGCGTCACTTCTCATAAATGAGGCCCTAAATGTGTTTACATCTAATACTCAGGGATAGTTATGTGTGTTTTCAATATTGTAACACAGCAGCAGCTCACCAATATTACTGCAAATAATCTTTGTGACGCCCTCCCATTTCTTATATGTAAGGCCTTGTTTTGATCTTAAAGAAAATTCTTTTATGTATATTGCATGAAACATAAACACAACATTTCTCTGGAAAATGGCTGTACTAGACTCTCACACATCAGGTACATAAAAATAAATTAAAGGAAAACAGTATTTAAAACAATCTGTTTGAGAAATATTCCAGGTCATTAGGACAAAACTCTGGAGAACAGAGCTGACTCTGTCAGGGGGCCCCCTGAAAAACTGGGGCCCTGGGCCAGAGCCCACTTTGCCCATGCATTAAAACGTCTCTGCACTAATGTAATTAATACATATCATTCTTGTGGCCAACGCTCAGCCGGCACTGTCTGTCCCTCCTGGTTCCTGGGGATTTTTTGCTGTGTACACTTTGCTGCTGGAAAGGCCAGGAGCTGACTTTGGGCCTGCGTGTGTAATGTGATGTCAGTTGCATGAGCGCCCTGCTTTGTTCTTTAATGTGGTGCATTTCTATAGGGCGACTAATACAGCTGGTCCTGCCTTTTGCGTGCTCCCTTCACAATCACCTGTCAGCATCGAATGAGAAGCTGCTTCTGCATAAAGGATGATGAACTTACATCACTGTCCATCAATTCTACCCTGTGGAACATGTAGTCTACAGCAAAAGCTGTCCAGATAGTGCTGGTTCACACCAAAGTGCTGTCTTCCACCGTGTTACATATTGTAAAGGGTGCGCTATTTTGCTCCTTTTCTTTTTTGCAGCTCTCTACTGTTTTCATAATTTGCAAACACATCATCAAACAGCATTGATAAATGATGGAAAATAGCTGGAAAGGTGGAATGAAAAAGGGAAACGACAGATTTAATGTCATGTGGGTGAGACTGTAGGGCTGGTATATGTGAAGAAAGGAAGAAAGAAACAAAGAAAGAAAGAAAGAAAGAAAGAAAGTTAGTTTGATTATTTGAGAAAAGTGGGAGAGGATGTCAGCAAAACACAAGAACGGAAGAAGAAAGATGTAGTAATACAGAAAATGTGAAAGAAGGGCGAAGCTTCTGCCACTTCCCTTTCTTCCCCCTCCTGGGACCCGGGTCTTCTGTCTCCAGCAGCCTGTGGGGATCATTATATGACGTCTGCTTAGATTCGCAGGTCTCCAGCGATACAGCATTACACCGGTGTCAGATGATTCTCAGCTTGTGACTGGCTACTTAAGTATTGCAAATAAAAGCGATCATTTCGTCCATTATACAACATTATTGAAATGTTATTTCAAATAAACCTGTTTTCATGGACATTCCCTCGCTGTGTTCTTGTTTTTTCTGGAGTTGTTGCCCTCTGCATGTACTCGAGACGGATAGAGGGAAGAAAGGAATCTTCTGGGTAAAAACGGATCTCAAAAACCCTAGCCGTGGTTATGTGTGCGGGTCCCTGGAGTAATAGCTTAGATGCTAAGGTGCAGAAGCAGTGAGTGACCCTCAGGTGATATCTTTCATACTCACTCAACTAATGTCTGGTACTGCTGCAGAGGTATCACTGGTGCTCAGATGCAGAGTGTGAGGGTCCCTGGGGTGATATCATTGTTGCTCAGCTAGAGAAGGTGTGAGTGTCCCGGGGATAATATCACTGGTTTGAGGGTCCCTGGGGTAATAGCACAAAAGTTCTGCCCTGGTACCCCTTTACCACCTATGTCCTGGGTACCCTTGGTACATATGGACCTATAAGGGTGTAAAGTACTTGCCAATCTGGGATTACTAAACTGAACATAACAGTTTTGGAAGAGAGCACAGGCCCTGGGGTCTGGACAGCAGACTCCTGTGCACTATCCGAGTCATAACCATTAGCATTTGGAGCAAAAAGTGATTGACCATACAAAAAGGATTTTTTTCTACAACATGTAGGGTGATGGAGATTTTAAGTGCTTGGGTGCAATTAACTTGCTGCTTGAGGCAGGCAGAGCCTTTACTAGGCACGATGCATCAGTCAGGATTTCAGTCCCAAAGCATAGATGGAAGGGGCTTAGTGATACATTTGTTTCCCCTTGTGTGAGTTTCAGAATCACCACACTCAGATGGGGAAGAGAATGAAAACTTTGGAAGATTGGACAATTGAGATTCAGGAAATTAGACCACTAACTATTGTAGGAATGTAGACTTTCAGGTTGCAGCACACTTCTGGGTTAATAATGACAAAGCATTTTTAATGTAAATGTAAATGTTGTAGACTTGTAAAGCGCACAGCTGCCCCAGCAGCGGGGCATCCCAGCGCTGTAGACCGCTGGGGAACCCGTCCTGGCTATCCCTGTGAGATGATCCCTTTCTGGGTATCTCCAAGGTGAAACCAGGCATCCCCGGTGTCTGTGGGGGGCCGTTGTAGAGATGAGGCAAGCTTAATGCCCAGAGTTACCGAGTGTGTTCCTGGTTAGAGTAGGTACCGAGGCGAGAATTATCGAGTCCGTTTTGACCCTGGTCCACGACCCTGCCGCGTTGGGAATTGAACCCTGGTCCCTGGCCGATTCTCTGCTTACGGGGCTGCCGCCTCTAACCAGTGAGCCACACCTCTCCACTAATCACCTTACACATGTCTTTTCAGCTAGTAAACACTCACATTTGCATTGGCTCTCCCTTTGGAATGTTCATAAACGTGACCCTGTGCGCCTCACCTTCCTTATTTTTGACACAAACCGGTTTCTTCGCATAGCTCTTTCCTTTTCCTGAGCAGGACCCTCTGCTACTGACCCTTGGTTTCTGATGGCTGGGTGTCCCTGGGAGCAGGGGCTGCCCCTCCATTGGAGCAAAGGAGAGTCGCCCCAATTAAATGCCCCACAAAGCCCCAGAGATTAAAAGTAAAATGGTAACTTATTACCATTTATTTTTCATCATCCCGTCTTGAACCGAGTGTCAGGATGGGGCAGGGCCTGTAAAGTGGCAGCAGGGAGATGGGCTGAGCAGAGGGCTGCCTGTGCACTGTTTAAAGTGTGCATGTCTCTTTTGCTAGCCATCTTGTGATGGACAGCCAGACATGCACACTTTAAACCTTTGAGTGCAAGTACGGGCCTCCAGTGCACTCGGGGGCGCGGAGAGAGGCTACTCCCCCAGTCAGGGCGCTGCTCTCATGCTGGTTAACAGCATGTGAGTAGGTCTGGCTTGGTCAAGGGAGTTTGGTGGGCATTGCAAATATTCCGCCATGAGTACGGAGACTAGAGTGCCTCTGGGAATCAGGCCCTATCTGTTTGCAAACCTCTAGCTCTATCTCACACTCTTTGGGCCCAAATAACAATCGAGCAAGTGTGAGGTCTTAACGTATTTACACAACTTGCAATGATCGATTTTATAGACACACCAAGGAAACCGTAATGTTTTACCACGAATCGACACACTGGCTATAGATTACCAGGTCAAGTAAAGGAGATTCCCCTATCCCTGGTGCACAAAACTACCCATTTCTAAAGTCTTCAAAGCACACAAGGGGGGTAAAGAGACATGAGGTCATTACTAAATGTTTCCTTCCTTTAGCAAAAAGCTGAAAGAGACAACTCTTATATTCCTGGACGTATGTTTGTATTCAGAGGGAGGCGAGCATTGTATGGCGGACAGTAATAACTCTAGAAATATTAAAATATTATTCATAATAACGTGTTTTTCAAAGAGACCTTCATTCCACCTGTCTTCTAGTTCTAGGCATTGTAAATAACAAGCATTTAATAGTAATCAGCACAGTTGTGTGTATTCATTCTACACAGCTAAAGAATCTATACTTTAAATTCTTTTTTGCAAAAGTAAACATTTCTTCTCTCCTTCACACAAAAGGACATATGTGATCAGTGCTACATTATGACACCTATTGGAACATGCTTTGTATTGATGCCACAAATGGCGACAAGATGGTCTTAAAGGGCAACAAGAGGTGTTTAAAAAGGTGCTGCCGTCAGGAGAAAAGATAGACCAAATAGCAAAATATAATTTTGTCCGTGGTTCTGAAAATCCTTGCACCAAAGTTGGCGCCACAGATGCCGTAGGCATGAATCTTTTTCTACTTCTCTTCTGGTCGCAGTGATACTGTGCGTTACACAACTGAGCAGTAGCTGTGTTTTCATTTGTCATTGTTAAATTGCAGTGTTCAGTGTTGCGCCACACTATCTACTGTGTTTTTTATAGCTTCCAATTCCAATAAATAATACAAATTAAATTAACACAAACAGCTTTCACAGCCACAATTTGAGACATAACTCAAAGAAAACCGTTTATAAAATGCAATACATAGCTCTATGTTTGCATTAGTCTTTTTGTTGCCATAAGTGGCCTATCAGTATAATTCTACCCACTGTGCCATTCTTTTTCCAGAAGCAAAATGCCACCCTACTGTGGTGGAACAAATATACCCACAAAACAGTATCCAACCACAGCCAACTCAAGTGGTACCCTGTTCTCTGGTGAGATTAAAGGACCAATTAAGTGTAGCGAACAAGAGAAAATTATGGGTCCGATTCACAAAGGTAGCTTACATGTTTGAGTAAGTTTACTCTTTTGATTAAGTTTACCACTTTTCAGCATTTTCAAACTGCATTTTGTAGTAAGTTACACATTGTTAGTAACTTCCACTTTCGTAGAAAGCCCACCACCACACATGGCCATCCACTGGTACTGCAACATACTCCCATAGAAAATAATTGAGGTAAGGACATTAAATAAAACTCCATAGGAAATTATGTTAAATTTAATTAAATTAATTAAAATAGCTAACAATTAAATAAATATAGATTTATTTTAAAAGTATATAAAAATAGAACATATTTATTTAATCATAAGATATTTATTAATCTATCAAATCAGATATAATCAATCTGTACTGGTGGATTTTATTGCTGGTTTGAACATTTGAGATGGAAAGTACATCTGCCATAGGCACTGGTGTGATGGAGGTGAATGGAGTCGTGTTTGTGCAACATTTCTTTTTTTATTGAGCAGAAAAAATAAAAAATAAATCATTATGTCTCGGTAAATAATAAAAAAAGGGATCAATGAAAGTACAGTGTAACAGCAATACATTTGAATTATAATAAAATATTCGCAAAAAGTAAAAATCTTCTTTGACATAGAATGATATTATAGTTCAATGCCTCATAAATAAGAATTGTTTGAGTGCAAAAAGCAATAGACATTGTATAAGACTGATGGAAGGATAAACAACATGTATCAATCCCCCAATTAGTACCATCACTTTCTAAACCCTCGTAAACCTTTTGATTGCACCAACCCTTTTTGCAGAGGCCTCTTCTAATTTACTTGTGCGGGTCCTTTTCTTATGCCATTCTATATATGTGAGAACTCTACTTGTCTTCCAATTCTGCAGAGTCAAGGATCACGCCACCAACGAAGTGATCGAAATAAAGGATTGCTTGGCTTTAATATTAGTTGCTGTTAGCCTCTGTTTTAAAAAAACAAAAAGTGCCACAGCGGGCTCTGAGATGAGTTGGCTCTGTAAGCCGTTACTTAGAGCGCCAAATATTCTTGCCCAGAATTGAGCCAGCAATGGTCAACGACAAAAAGTACGAAGCCGATCTCCACCATCTGGTTTCTGGCACCTAAAACGTGTATCTGTATAGTGCCACATAGGAATTAGTTACATAAACTCCTAGATATCGAATCGGATTGATCAAAACCATTGGACAATGAAAACTACCAGTGAAATTATCAGCTGAGTTGTTAAAAATCAGGGTTTCTGATCCTATACCCACCAATAGATTGTGGAACATTGATATATATATATATATATATATATATATATATATATATATATATATATATATATATATATATATATATATAGATATATATAGATATATATATATATAGATATAGACATATATATATATATATATATATTCACTGAAAAAAACATAGGTTTCAGGGGTGTTATAGTTAGCTGGACATTTCCCTCATACAAAACCCTAGAAATTCCCCTGTTATAGTTAGTTCAGCTAACTATAACTCGCGCCCCCGCAATGCACTGCTGATGACATCACATATTACATCACTCATGACATGGTCAGTGACATCACTGATGACATCACTGATGACATCTCAAATGACATCACTGATGACATCACTGATGACATCATCCATTGAGTATGTGTTTCTGAACAGCTTTATTATGTTTAATATATATAGGGAAAGGCCTGTTGAAAAATAAGTGGGTGTACAAGTGTGTGAATGGATGATTTTCTAGGTGCATAACTGAGTCTATAAGTGAGTCATTAAATGTAAAATACCACAAGAAACAAATCACAGATATATAAAATGTATACAGCTAACAACATTTTATAAGTTTAACTTACAAAAACTGTAAATGTTGCCGCTTTAAAATATTTACAGAATCGGAGGAAATTTTTTTGCAGAAGGCACCACGCCCACAACGTTTTTCTTCAGTGGTGAAGAAATTTTTAACTTTTTACAAGGGGCAAACAAAGACCAATGCCACCTTCATTCGCAAGATTTGCCAAAGAGTTCTGTTACGAGGGTATCCTAACAAAAAATACTCGTGCGGCACAGCAAGTATGATGAAACACCTAAGGACCCTTCATCCAAACAATCTTGCACGAGAAGAGTGCAAACAGATGAGAAACACTCCTGTTCTGTAAAAAAGAATCACAAATAAATGTATATTAATAACTTTCAAATTTATACTATTCCATTACTGTACAACACACATTTTATATAAAACTGACTAAGAAACTATAGCCCTGAACCACAAGTGTGACGATCGATAAAACACTACATGCATAGTGCATACTACTTTGAAGCAGTTCATGCCCTAAAGCCTACCTCACTAAAAGACTACATCCTAACTGACTAAATGATTACAGTACTATAAGTAGACACACTGGGTGAGTGACAGGGTGTTTGCTAGAAGAGTATGAATACTAACTAGGGAATTGAAGGTGTGAAACACAACTGTGTAGGTGATTAGAGGACTGCATCCATACTGCATAGGCATTTAAAGCAGTCCATGTGCTAAGGCCTGGCTCACTGCATGACTACTTGGGTACTGACTGAATGATTAGAGTACAGCAATGAGAGTGCCTAGGTGAATTTATAAGTGCTAGGCTTTTCGCACAGGGAATGGATTAGTACTTGGTACTGAATGGGTCACTAGAGGAGTTCAAAGGCAGTCACAAGTGCTGGACTGTATGGATACTGACTAGGAAATTGAAAGTGTGAAAGACAAGTGTCTAGGTGGCTAGAAGACTGCATGCATAGTGCATAGGGGTTTGAAGCAGTCCATGTGCTAAGGCCTGGCTCAGTGTATGAATACTTAGGCACTGACTGAATGATTAGCGTACTGCAAAGATAGTATCTTGGTGAATTTATAGGTGTTTGGGTGTTAGCACAGTGAATGGATTAGTATATGGTGCTGAATGGGTCACTAGAGGACTGCAAAGGGAGTGACAGGGTATTTCCTGGAAGTGTATGGATACTGACTAGGGAATTGAAGGTGAGAAAGACAATTGTGTAGGTGGTTAGAGGACTGCATGCATAGTGGATAAGGGTTTGAAGCAGTCCATATACTAAGGCCTGGGTCACTGAATGAGTACTTGGGTACTGACTGAATGATTAGAGTACTGCAAGGAGAGTGCCTGGGTGAATTTATTAGGGTTTGGCGCAGTGAATGGATTAGTACATGATGCTGAATGGGTCACTAGAGGAGTGCAAATGGAGTGACAGGGTATTTGCTGGAAGTGAACGGATACTGACTCGGGAATTGAAGGTGTGAAAGACAAGTGTGTAGGTGCTTAGAGGACTGCATGCATAGTGGATAGGGGTTTGAAGAAGTCCATGTGCTAAGACCTGGCTCAGTGCATGAATACTTAGGCAGTGACTGAATCATTAGAGTACTGGAAAGAGAGTGTCTTGGTGAATTTATAAGTGTTTGGGTTTTGGAACAGTGAATGGATTAGTACATGCTGTTGAATGGGTCTCTAGAGGACTTCAAAGGAAGTGACAGGATGTTTCCTGGAAGTGTATGGATACTGACTAGGGAATTGAAGGTGTAAAAGACAAGTGTATAGTATGTTAGAACACTACATGCATACTGCATAGACATTTGAAGCAGTCTATTTGGTACTTAGAAACTGACTAAATAATCAGACTGCTTCTAGGACAGTGCTAAGGTAAAACTTTTAAATTTTCAGTTCTGCCACAGTGAACAGAATAGTACATGGTACAGCACCTTAGTGTCAAACCCTGACTCATTTTATCAATGCATAAGCAAAGACTAGCTTCTAATGCTACTAAACCTTGACAACATGAGAGGTTTTAAATTAGTTATCTGTCAGCAAATACACAATGTTACCAAATGCTTCTCTCACAGTGGTTCTCAAATGCATACACACTCACAGTGTGATTCTAGACAACAACCACTATACCTAGGAGTTTACCAAAAATCATTCACTACTGTGGAAGTGGTAAGCGAACTGCACACAATCTTCATATTTCAGGACTGCACTTTTATGTCAAAGCCTGACTCATATAATCAAAGCATAAGCAAAGACTGGTTTCTAATGCTACTAAAACTTCACAACATGACCGGTTTTAAAACAGGTATATGTCAGCAAATACATGATGTTACCAAATGCTTCTCTCACAATCCTTACCCAAATGCACACAGACTCACAGTGTGATTTTAGACAAGCAACACTATCCTAGGAGTTTACCAAGACTCATTCACTACTCTGGAAGAGTTAATGGTACTGCACACAATCTACATATTTAAGTACACCACATCAGTGTCAAAGCATGACTCATTTAATCAACGCATAAGCAAAGACTGGATTCTAATCCTACTAAAACTTCACAACATGACAGGTTTTAAAACAGTTATCTGTCAGCAAATACATGATGTTACCAAATGCTTCTCTCACAGTGATCCCAAATACACACTAACTCACAGTGTGATTCTAGACAAGCACCACTATCCCTATGAGTTTACCAAAACTCATTCACTACAGTGCAAGTGGTAAGGGTACTGCACACAATCTACATATTTCACAACTGCAATTTACTGTCAATGCCTGACTCATATAATGAAAGCATAAGCCATAACTGTCTTCTAATGCTACTAAAACTTGACAACATGACAGATTTTAAAACAGTTATCTGTCAGCAAATACATGATGTTACCAAATGATTCTCTCACACTGATCCCAAATACACACTAACTCACAGTGTGATTCTAGACAAGCACCACTATCCCTATGAGTTTACCAAAACTCATTCACTACAGTGCAAGTGGTAAGGGAACTGCACACAATCTACATATTTCACGACTGCAATTTACTGTCAATGCCTGACTCATTTAATGAAAGCATAAGCCATAACTGTCTTCTAATGCTACTAAAACTTGACAACCTGACTGGTTTTAAAACAGTTATCTGTCAGCAAATACACGATGTTACCAAATGCTTCTCTCACAATCCTTACCCAAATGCACACAGACTCACAGTGTGATTTTAGACAATCAACACTATCCTAGGAGTTTACCAAAACTCATTTACTGGTCTGGAAGAGTTAATGGTACTGAACACAATCTACATATTTAAGTACACCACATCAGTGTCAAAGCATGACTCATTTAATCAACGCATAAGCAAATACTGGATTCTAATGCTACTAAAACTTCACAACATGACAGGTTTTAAAAAAGTTATCTGTAGGCAAATACATGATATCACCAAATGCTTCTCTCACACTGATCCCAAATACACACTAACTCACACTGTGATTCTAGACATGCACCACTATCCCTAGGAGTTTACCAAACCTCATTCACTACAGTGCAACTGGTAAGGGAACTGCACACAATCTACATATTTCAGGACTGCACTTTTCTGTCAAAGCCTGACTCATTTAATAAAATCATAAGCCATAACTGTCTTCTAATGCTACTAAAACTTCACAACATGACAAGTTAAAACAGTTATCTGTCAGCAAATACACGATGTTACCAAATGCTTCTCTCACAGTGGTTCCCAAATGCACACAGACTCACTGTGTGATTCTAGACAAACAACACTATCCCTTGCACTATACCAAAACACATTTATTCATCTAGAAGTAGTACTACATTTTAGTATAGAAACATAACATAACTCATTTCACAAATTCATAAACAATGACTGGTTTCTAATTCTACCAAATTATAAAAACTGCACAGTTATCTGTTTACAAACACATGAAAAACACAAATGCTTATCACAGAATGGTTTCTACATGCACACACATTGTAGAGAAAAAAAAGTGCTCCCTACACTTTAGCAGGAAAAATACATTAGTCTGATTAAAATCAAAATAGTCTACATACATCCCCTCACATTTAAATAACTCATCTTTCAAGTTCTTTTGTAGATTAAGAAGTATATCAATCACTCACCATATTTTCTTTTACAGAATCTCTGCACTGTGCACCTCTCAGCAAAAGCAAAGAATGAAAAAATGTCCCTTTCATTTTCCACACATATACATGTAAACATCAAATCACAATCCTTCGCACAAAAACTCAAAAGCAAACACACATTTCTATTGGTTAAACATTTCAACCCTTTCCAACTGAAATACATTTCAACCCTTCTCCCAATCTGCCTTCTGCCTGTTACCATAGAAACAGGTCATGGAACACTGCACTGAGCTCACAGGTCACAAGTTCAGCACACAATGTTCCTACACAAGACAGGAAGTGTGCTTGACTTTTCAACATATCAGCTTATCATATATAATGTTCCTTACAATCAGTTTTTGTTAACCAATAACAATCATACCTTTAAAAAACAGAAATATAAACCCTATCATTCAGTGTAGAAAGTTGTCATACAACCAATGATTTCTTGTCGTTTTTCAAAAAACGTTGCCGTGGATCCGCGCACCCACCGCGAGAGAATCCGTGCATCCAACGCGATAGGATGCGCGCACCGTGCGCGCATTTCCCCGTGTTTTTTTTTTTTAAAGGGGGCCCCAGGGGGTCCTTCTGGGACCCCCTAAGCACCTCTAGAGGGTCAGAGTATTTCCACTCTGCCCCCTTTATATGTTTTACACACTTATTCCCCTTGCATCTTCAGCCTCGCTTCTACCGAGGCAGAAAATGGCCGCCAACAGTTCCTGGTTTCGAATGTAGAGAGACACTCGACAGCCAATTAGCATTCAGCGCGCGATCGGGAAGGTGCGCGCTCGGTTCGGGGAGGGTGCGCTTACGGTGCGGGTACGGTCCGCGGATCCTCCGCGGCCATAGATATTACTAACTATTTTACCCTAATTTTCTCAGGAACTACTGAACAGATTCACTCCATATATGTAAAAGGCACGAGTCCGAACTGAGGACTACCTCTTTGCCAAATTTGGTGTCATTCCGTTCAGCGGTTCGGGCTGTAGCTGCGACAACAGATCCTATGGGAAATTGCATGGGGAAAACGCGTTTTGGGACCCCCCTTTTTTCTCGGCCCCCGCTTGACGGATCACCGCAAAACTTTCAGGGTAGGAGCGGAGCTGGCCAAAAGTTTGGAAAATTTTGCGAGGATTCGTCAACCGGCGCCAACGTTATTCCAAATAGAATGTTGCGAATTTCCTATGGAAAAGAGGTCCTAACTATAACTATCTACCGGCGACCGCCAGTAGATAATATATATATATATATATATATATATATATATATATATATAGATATATAGATATATATATAGATATATATATATATATAGATCACGCATTACCCGCCCAGAGATGATGCATTCTGGGAGTTGTAGGACTTACCGAACTACATCAGTTGAGCGATCACATGGCAGGGGAGTTGTGTCTCTCCAATCAAGGGAGAACTGCAGCATCATTCAAAAGTGGTGGCGAGAGATGAATTCAGTGTAGCAGTGGCATCTAAGGAAGACACTACGTCGAAATGCATTATGCCAGAACTGCATTCCAGTTAAAGATCTTTTCCTGGATTCCCCGTGTGGCCTCTTCCTTCTGCTTGCTGGAGGTTTCGTGTGGATATATATATATATATATACATATATATATATATATATATACAGCAAAACAGGTGAGCCCCAAATGGAGTGAAGCCTCAGACAGATTAATAAGCTCTCTTGTTTAATGGCAAACGTGCAAGCAGGCAAACTGGCAGGGTACCGGTATTGAAGTCAAATCTCCGCCAGGCGCGTTTCAGGAGTCCTTTATTCCCTTCTTCAGTGGCGCTGATGAAGAAAAGAAACAAAGTTTGTTTCATGCGCACGTTCTTTTAATCACTTGCCACAGTGGGCGTGGCCCTCCCACTGCCTTCTGGTACTTGTGGTGCGCAAATGTAATCCCAAGTGGGCTTGCTTTTCTTGTCTTAAAACTACATCATGATAATACCCCAGTGGGTTATTGCACAGTCTCAGCAGCAGCCTGCCCTGCTTTTTCATGAACCACAATGAGCATCAGAGCGACACCACCCTATATATATATATACACACATAGCCATGAGTTTCCTATGGAAATTAACATGGAGAAAAAGCGTTTTGGGACCCCTACTTTTTCTGGGCCCCCTCTTGACTGATTACCTCGAAATTTTCAAGACAGCAGCTGAAGTGAATTTGGTTTGAAAATTTCGCAAGGATTCGTCAAACAATCCCAAAGTTATTGGCAAATGAAAAAATACACTCTTCCTATGGAAACTGCATCCTAACTATAACTAACTACTGGCGACCGCCAGTAGGTTATATATATATCTATATATATATTCACTGAAAAAAACATAGGTTTCAGGGGCTTTATAGTTAGCTGGACTTTTCACTCGTACAAAACCATTGAAATTCCCCCGTTATAGTTAGTTCAGCTAACTATAACTCGCGCGCCCGCAATGCACTGCTGATGACATCACATATTACATCACTCATGACATGGTCAGTGACATCACTCATGACATCACTGATGACATCACTGATGACATCGCTGATGACATCATCCAGTGAATGTGTGTTTTTCTGAAAATTAGATATGTTTCATATATGTATATCTCAAGGTCGATGGAAGAATAAATGGGTATATAAGTGTCTAAATGGATGATTTGTTTTTGAAAAATTTATTGTATAACTGACTGATTAAGTGTATCTTAGTGAATACATGGCTTAGTGAGTAATGTTTAAATATGTAAATATCTGTATCAGTCTCTCACTTTGTGTATAAGTGGCTGCATGGGTTGGTGAGTAGCTACATGAGTGTCTATATAGGTTATTAGTTGGTTTTTTGAGTATCAGTATGAGTGTCTGAGTGTCTGTATGGTTCGGTGGGGGTATTACGTAGTGCATAGGTGCATGAATGAGTGACTCACTGTTTGTATGTGTTGAAGACAGCATGTGTGCAGGACTGTATGGGTGGATGAGTGTGTGCATGGGTGTGTTAGTAAGTGAATGACTGTCTCAATAGTGTCTTTATGAGTAACTACATATGTTTTAAACTAGTATATGTGACTATTGGTGTACATAAGTGAGTATATGTGAGAGTGAGAGATTGAAAGAGTTCCTGTATGAATAAGTATGTGTTTCTATAAGTGATTGTTTAAAAGACTAAGTATGTGTAAGTTTCTGTAGAAGTAAGTGTGGTGGTGTGTGTATAACTGTATATGCAAATAAATGGATGTTTGATTCTTTATTAGCATGAGCGACTATGTGTGTGAGTAACTCTATGGATGAGTGGCGTTGTGTAACAGGATGTATAGGTGTATGAGTACATATGATGAGTGAGTACATGTATGAGTGACTGTTTAGGACGGTTTGTGAATGAGTGGATGTGTATGTGGATCTTAGAATTACTGAATAGGTTGTTGTAACTGGTATTGGTATGTCCATTGTTTTGAAAATTTTAGTTTCTATTTTTGAATGTGTGTATCAAAGGTTATATTAGGATTAGGGGGAGAGGAGATCTGCCACTCTATCACAAGGATGATGTTATCAGTGATGTCATTTGAGATGTCATCAGTGATGTCATGAGTGATGTCACTGACCATGTCATGAGTGATGTAATATGTGACGTCATCAGCAGTGCATTGCGGGCGCGCGAGTTATAGTTAGCTGAACTAACTATAACGGGGGAATTTCAATGGTTTTGTACGAGTGAAAAGTCCAGCTAACTATAACGCCCCTGAAACCTATGGTTTTTTTCAGTGAATTTCTATGGTTTTTTAAGTGCTAATTCCTAACTATAACGTGCCTGAAACCTATGTTTTTTTCAGTGAATTTCAAAGGTTTTTTAAATGCTAATTTCTAACTATGCCTACAGAGATAGGACATGTGAAGAAAGAAGAAAAAACGCACAGAAAGAAAAAAAAGAAATGCTAAAGAAGCAACAGAAGTCCTCAAAGACGAAGAAAAGTGCAGGAAGAAGGATAACGTGCTGAAAGAACAAACAGAAGAGCAGAAAGAAGCCTTGTTGCAAAATCCACCTGTACCCTCAACTTTTTCAGACGGATACTGGTGGTAACTGAGTCTGACTAACCAGTCCTAGAGCCAGGGCTATGTTAAAAGACACTCAGAATACAGTGAAAACATCTACATACACTAGGGAACACTATGCGTTGGGGTCCCCTGTGATTAGCATGACCTCCTCTGTAAGCCCCTAGTATATAATAGGGCAGGGGATTAAAACTACCTCTTAAAACGCACCACAGGGCGTGTTTGCACACGTCACCTCAGGCCCCGTCCCCTCCCTTCCCCACTGTCTAAACACGCCCTGTGGCCGTTTGAAGTTGGGAGATTAAGTCCCCTTGAATCCTGAGGGTCCCTAGGGTCCAACTAGACCACTAGGTACCTCCAGTAAGCGCCACAGAGCTGCGTTGCAGAGAGATGTAAAAAGGGGCGAGGCCTAGACCACCTCTCTGCAACGCAGCGCAGTGGCGCTTACTGGAAGCACCTGGTGGGCTGGTTGGCCCCCAGGGTCCCTCAGGATTGAAGGGGAATTATTTCCCCAACTTAAAACGCACCACAGGGCTTGTTTGCACACGTTAACTCAGGCCCCGTCCGCTCCCTTCACCACAGTGTAAACACGCCCTGTGGCCGTTTTTAGTTGATAGATTAGGTTCATTTGAATCCTGAGTGTCCCTAGGGTCCAACTAGCCCACTAGGTACCTCCAGTAAGCGCCACAGAGCTGCGTTGCAGAGAGGTGTAAAAAGTGGCATGGCCTGGACCACCTCTCTGCAACGCAGCTTAATGGCGCTTACTGGAAGCACCTGGTGGACTAGTTAGCCACCAGGGGCCCTCAGGATTGAAGGGGAATTATTTCCCCAACTTAAAACGCGCCGTAGGGCGTGTTTGCACACGTCACCTCAGGCCCCGTCCCCTCCCTTCCCCACTGTGTAAATACGCCCTGTGGCCATTTTTTAAGTTGGGAGATTAAGTCCCGTTGAATCCTGAGGGTCCCTAGGGGCAAAATCGCCCACTAGGTACATCCAGTAAGCGCCATTGCAGAGAGGTGTAAAAAGGGGCACGGCCTGCACCACCTCTCTGCAACGCAGAGCAGAGGCGCTTACTGGAAGCACCTGGTGGGCTAGTTGGCCCCAAGGGTCCCTCAGGATTGAAAGGGAATTATTTCCCCAACTTAAAACGCGCCACAGGGCGTGTTTGCACATGTCATCTCAGGCCCCGTCCCCTCCCTTCACCACTGTGTAAACGCGCCCTGTGGCCGTGTCCCCTTGAATCCTAAGGGTCCCTATGGTCAAACTAGCCCACTAGGTACCTCCAGTAAGCGCCACAGAGCTGCGTTGCATAGAGGTGTAAAAAGGGGCATGGCCTCAGAACACCTGTCTGCAACGCAGCTCCCTGGCGCATACTGGAGATACCTGTTGGGCTAGTTGGCCCTCAGGGACCCTCAGTATTGAAGGGGAATTAATTCCCCAACTTACAACTGGCCAGGGGGCGCGTTTGCAGAGTGCTGCAAGGAGGGGGCGTGGCCTCCGGCGCGATACCGGTCTTTTATTTATTTTATTCTTTTAAGAAGGAGGGCTGTGTGGCCCCCCTTCTTTTTCTAATTTATTGGCCCTGGGGACTCCATCCCCCAGGGCCTGCACCCTAATTTTTTTTGTTGAAAAAAATTAATTTGGCCCTCCCAAGGCCTTAATCGGCCCCGGGGACCCCAACCCCCGGGTCAAGGCCTTTTTTTTAAAAAAAAAGTTTAGGAGGGGGGATGCGTTACCCCCCTCCTCAGGCCACTTATGGCCCCGGGGACCCCATCCCCCGGGGCCGGCCTTTGTTTTTTATTATTCTAAAAAAATATATATTTATAGAAACACCTAGGACATGCTGGACAAACCGTATGTACCTATCACCATGACGATTTGCGTGATATTCATTAAAAGGCGACTATGCATACAATGAATCCACGTGGAATGTATTTACACCGCTAGTGAAGCTCTGACGTGTCTGACGCCCTACCCTGCCTAATCCCGGCGCTCCCGCCGGTGGGTACTCTCCAAGTAGACACCCTTGTCGTTTATTTATAAAAAGATGGGTAGCTATTGACTGGCACATTTAATACACACGCACACCAAGCGATTCAAAGGGGATTCGACAAAAATTCGACCAAACTATGCAAGAAACCCTCCTCACGGTTAATTAAACACACATCCACCGCCGGATGTGTAATACTTTTTATTTTACTCTCTGGAAAGGAGACGAACCTCACTTGAGAGTCACAGCGTGCTCCTGGCTGAGCCCAATGCTGTGTTACACCCACCAGTGCCCACCGAGTGCCACACACCTCTGTGTTGTATTCCACCAGCTAGTGCGTATGCTATGACACTCTCTAGCCCATGTGCACTGTAACACCACCCCGTGACTATGTCATGCCACACTTGCCTTCGCACAGGTTATATTGCCCCATCTAACGTGCCTTCCTCGATGCCTATGTTATAACGAACAGCGCTATGCCATACATATTACAATCTGAGATCCATATCTTTGTCACTGTGCATATGCAATGTTACACTCCCCAGCACATATTTTATATTACAACTTTAGAGACTAGTTTGGTTACACAACACTGCCCTGTGCATATTACACTCCAAGGCGCATAATGCATAGCACGCGCTAGTGCCTGTGCTATCTCGCGCTCTCAATTAATCTGTCATTGCGCACAATGTATTGCATATTATATTTCATGCTCCGGTTCATCTTATATCACACTTTTTGGTGCATAGTTTATACCATATACTATATCTTGTTTTCATTTTCAATCGTGCTCTCAGGACTATGTTCTATATAACTTTGCGTCCACCTACCCTTTTCACGGGCATTACATTTTGCGATGGGGGTGGAGGGTCAGGGGGTGTTTCTCCCAAGGGAGCCCAGAGTCACAGTCACAAACGTCCTCTTCCTCCTGAATAAAAGTGAGATTATGCTGCATACTTGTTCATATTTTAAGTAGTTCGCACAGACACACATTTTAAAAACAATAAAGTTCCTAATACCCACCTTCTCTGAACAGTTAGCTTGCTGCCCCATCCACCTCCTCCCTATCCTCTGTTTTCTGAATCCATGGACTAGCCTTCTCCCTCCTGCCATGCATGGTCTGATGTGCTGCCACTGCCCTCCATTTAGCATGATGTACCAGTCCACTCCTCCTGCCCTCCATTGCCCAATTCTATGGCCCATCACTGACCTCCTGCTTAGCCTCTGTGCTTAGCTTGCTGCCCCTATTCTCCTTCCCCCTGCCCTCCGATGTCTTTGTGCATGCCCCTGCTCCATCCTTTTTGCCCACCATGTTCCATGGACCTGCCACTCCTATCTACTCTGAGTGTTATGTTGAGCTGCCACTCCCCTCCCACCTGCCTAGCATTGTCAGATGACTGCAACCTGTCCCTGCCACCTCCACCCTGCCTGTCCACATGCCATGCCCCTATCCCCTTCCTCCTGTCCTCCATGGTCCATTTTACTGCCACACCCTTCTGCCCTCCCTGGTCTGTTGTGCTGCAACTGCTCCTCCTGCCTGCCCCGCGCTGTCTGTTATGAGGCCCCTTCCCCTGAACTCTCTTGTCTGTGCCCAGGTCCTGACCCTCCCTTCTATCCTCCATGGTCCTTTGTGCATGCCCCTGCACCCTCCTTCTTGCTCATCATAACCATTGTGCTGCTACTAACCCTCCCGCTTGCCATGCATGGCCTTCTGTGCTGCCATGGCCCCTCCCACCTTCCCTGTGTGGTCAGCTAGCTGCCCCTGACCCCCTCCCACCTTCCTTCCATGGTCTGTGTGTATGCAATCATAGTCTCATTGTTGCTCTCCATGGTGTGTCTTGTTTCTAGTGCCCATCCTGCCTGACCTCCATGGTCATCTTGCTGCTCCTGCCCTGCCCCCTTGCCCCCAGCCCTTTGTCTCCATGTGCAGACCCCTATTCCCTCCCTCCTGGCTTGTCTGTTCCATTGTAATACCACTGATCTGTCCCTCCTGCCCTTTATGGTCGGTTATGCTGCAGCTTTCTCTCCTGTCTGTCCATTATGGTCAGCTAGCTACCATTGCCTCTTTCCCCTCGGTTCTCTCTTGTCCATGTGCATGGTCCTGTCCCCTCCCTATTGCTTTCTATGGATTGTTGTGCTGCACTCCCGTCCCGCATGCCTGTGTGTGGTGTATTGTGCTGCTGCAAACCCTGATGCCTGCCCTGTAGGGCAGTGGCGGTCCGTCCATTGGGGACGTTGGGGCGTCGCCCCCCCGCCCGCGCCTCGCGCCCGCAGCTTCCTCGGTGACGACGGTGAGGGAGAACTGTCAGTCAGTATGACGTTGGACCGCCCACCCCCTTCAGAGTCTGAAGGGGGTGGGCGGTCTGGCGTCATGTTGACTGACAGGCAGCCAGCAGCACACAAGTGCGCATGAGTGGGGACGGAGGGCGATTTTTGCACCGTGCCCAGTCATGCGCACTAGTGTTTCCCGAGTCTGGCGCATGCCCATTAGGAGAGCGAGGTTGAGCCAAGGCTCAAACCTCGGTCTCGTAATGGGTAGGCGGGCGGAGCGTAAGCCTGCTCTAAGCCAATCCTGGTGCTGCTCCAGCACCAGGATTGGCTGAGAGGGGTCAGATGGGCTGCGCCTGTTCCAGTGAGTGAGTGTGTAGGCGGCGGCGCCAGAAGTAACGGACGGACCTAAGGCGAGGCAGCGCGGACCCGGACCTGCTCAGGACAGGTAGGATTTTATTTTTTTTAAAAACACCCCCGCGTCTCACCCCCCCCTTCCCCCACCACACACGACACGAGCCGCGACTGCTCGTGACAGACCCTCACGGGTACAATAGGGGTACCGGCTGGTTCGAGGTCTGTGCAGTAAAAGTAATAGAGAAATCTCAAAATGTGAAATGTACCATGTGGTGAACGTCTATTGTGTGGAAAGTTAGTTGGTAAAATTGCTGCAGAGCCGTGTCCACGACATTGTGAGGAAAACAATCCTGTGTGGTGTAAGGTGGCAGTAGGGGTCTCTTATTACACGCAAACAAACACAAACGATATTATCTGTGTTAACTAGATTTTTATTAAAATTGCTTGTTCTAGTCTTTTAGTAAAAGCTTGCAAGTGGTGAAAGTCTTTGGATCCTAGTAAAGATATCTCTCACGGACGGTAATGCAGTGACTGGAACATTCTGTGACCAAGTATTTAAAAATCACGTGGTTCTCACTTTATGTGGATATATTTGGATGCCAGAAATGTATGCTCTAGATATCAAATAAAGACATGTTTACAGTTAGTTAAGATTGGAGCTTAACTAAATATTTGTAAAAAAAATAACGTATAAGCGAGAGGCCAACAGAGTACTTGGTTCACGTTATGTTGCCCTTTTTGGTGACAAAGCTGTCCATTCCAACAATGCGTACTCAATGCTCCCAAATCAGTTTCTATAACTCTGTTACTCCACTTTAACCACCTGGCATTAAGATTTCTTATATATCGATTATTATGTGTATTGACACAGAATGTAGCTCAAAGTTTGCCATTGATTCCATATGCTGCGTAGTTTGTCTTTATGTACCGCATAATTTAGGCAGCCACGCCACATAATATGCTTGTCTGATGACGGCGATTTCTGGACCTTTGTGACATAGTCTGACTTTGCACTGGCCATTACTGCGTGTGACAACTACGTCTCACTGTTGGAGTTCAAAGCGTCACTCCCACCTGTTTGAATTGGCCTAACTGCTTTACCACGCTAACATTTGCGAAAGGAAACTTGGCTAATCAAATTGCAGCACATCCGAGCCATGGGGCACGGACAACAAACGAAAATGACCACCAAGGACATTGTTCAATCATCCCAGGCTAACCCGGAGAAAAGGCTTGGCACGTGAAAGAAATGTTTACAGAGCCGTGTTCTGGTAGCCCCTTGTGTCCTGGGATGAAATGTACAGCTTCAGTTGGTCTCAGACTGGTTCCACCGCCTCCCACCGCTGCAGGGGCATTTTAGTAAGAAGTGACGTGTTCCAACATTTCAAGTGAGCAGGATGGTATTTATTTTTAATATGGCAAAAGCATTTCCAAGTCCACTTGGTGGCATCCTAGCTCTCACACTGAAGCACTGTATATTATGGCTCTCATTTGTGGTCCTGTGCTCATACTACAGCAGCATGGTATGTCCTAGCTCTCAAACTGCAGCACTGTATATCGTGGCTCTTATATTGTAGTCCTGTGCCATATCCTCAATCTCTGGTGGCATGTGCTAGCTGAGCTCTCATACTGCAGCTCTGTATATTATGGCTCTAATATTGTGTTTCTATGTCTTGCACTCATACTATGGTGGCACGATTTGTCCGAGCTGTCATACTGCAGCACTGTATATTATGGCTCTCATATTGTAGCCCTGTGTCATGTACTCATATTACAGCGGCATGGTATGTCCGAGCTCTCACACTGAAGCACTGTATATCGTGGCTCTTATATCATAGTTCTGTGCCTTATGCTCAATCTCTTGTGGCACAGTATCTCCTAGCTGAGCTCTCATAATGCTGCTCTGTATATTATGGCTGTTATATGTTAGTCCTGTGTCTTGTGGCCATACTGCGGTGGCATGGTATGTCCGAGCTCTCATACTGCAGAACTGTATATTATGGCTTTCATATTGTGGTCCTGTGTCTTGTACTGATACTATTGTGGCACAATATGTCCTGGCTCTCATGCTGCAGGACTTAATGTTATGGTTCCCATATTGTGGTCCTGTGTCTTGTGCTCATACTACAGCGGTATGGTATGCCCTAGCTCTCATACTGCAGCACTGTATATCATGGCTCTTAGAGGGGGCAACATTTACAATGATTGACCCGCTGTCAAATCCAAGGTCACAGCTTTTGACCCGTAGGTTGGGCACAGATTCCTGGCATGATGTGAGTACATTAACTTTCCATCAGCACAAAACATTTTTGCTCCCTCTGTCTCTTTGTCATGTTCTTCATTATGTTGAGTCTCAAGATGTGCCTGTGTATGTTTGTATGTGTGTGTTATGGTATGTATGTCTGTATGTGCGACTGTGTGTGTGTATTTGTGCTTTATTGTACGTGATTCTTTTTTTTGTTTTTACAATGTGCTTAATGCATGTGTGGATGGTCTATGAATGTTCCCAATTTTGTCTGAAAATGTAATGAAGAAACAGGATGGGGAACTCATTTTCTGGGGATGACTCTCTTTGTTAAGTGGGGAAACTGAGATTATAATGTTAATTCATTATAGTTTCAGCAGGACTTCACCTAAGAACATACCCTCTGCAGTGGGCTCTATGTGTGTTTGCAGCTCTAGTCTCTGTGCTTCTCAAATTTGCTTGAAAATGCACCCTTTACCCACTTTTTTTTCAAACCCTCTAAGGTGGTCGAGCTCGCTCGCTGCGCTCGCTCGCCACGGTGCACTCCGACAGAAAGTTTACGCCCACCACTTTCAAATGTCACCATCCGCCACTGCTGTAGGGTCAGTTTGGTTCACCTCTCCATGTCCCTCCTGCCCTCTGATTTCCGAGTCCATGTTCCTACCCCAATTCCTCCTGCCTACCATGATCCAATGTACCATACTTGCGAACATTTTGAACTTGGTAAGAGGGAGATTTTGAAAAAAAACTGGGGTATTGATTTTCCCCTTTGAGTTACCTTGAAAAAGAGGAGATTGTAGACAGGAGACAGATCAAATAAAGCCCATTTGAGCTTAAAAACATTGGACGTTTCCTGGCTGAAACGGGTCTGTTGGCATGTATGGTTGTACTACCACTGCCTCTTTCTTCTGCCCACAATGGTCTATTATATTGCCACAGCCTCTCTTGCTAGTCCTGTATTGTTGGTTTGTTGCTCCTGCCCCCCTTTCCACTGCCCTCCATAGTCTGTTGTGCTGCCACTGCCCTTCCTGCCTGCCCAGTGTGGTCAAATTGTTGCCTCTGCACTCTCCTACCTGCCTTCAATTTTCAGAGTCCGTGAACTTGCCCTCGGCCTCTCAACAGTATCCCAATGAACAACTAGATTGCTAACATTCTATATTTATTACAAAAGTGTGGAACGCCTGACGTCATCTTGATGTAATCAAAACTGTAATACCTAGAGCATTTCCTTTAGAAATTACATATATGAGAGGGTCTTATTTGCATCAAAATTATGGTTAGTGCTCTAAACAACTAAAATGAGGACATATTTTCTGAGTTTTCAAATAGCGACAAAAAACGTTTAAATTATTTGTAATCTTTATTTTTTTTATTCAGTTGACCACTTGATTAAATGTTGCACCTAGGGGAGAGGATGTGGTGTTACTTCCAGTGTTGCAGACTTTGCAACTGGGGAACCAGGTTGGAGTTTCTGCTTCAGCTCAACATTCTGTGATTCTGGTCAAATCACTTAATCTCCCCATGTCTACAACCAAAATGAATTTGATCTTGTGTGATGTAACCAATGCTCATGTAAAGCGCTCCAATACCTGACAAGTCTGCACTATATAAAACTGCAAATACACAAAAAATGTGTTTTGCACACTTCTGTCATTGGGCTACATGTGGGCTACATCTGGGTGATATTTGTGCTGCATTTGGGCTCTTTTGTCTCTGGTGGCCATCTTGGGAGATTTATCTGTTATGAAGTTTCCTAATTTCTTCATTTACTGCAGTCTCCTCAGTAGGAAATGCTTTCAGTTTTTTACTTTGATTACATCAAGAAGGTATTCAGATATGTCACACATTTGCCATAAATTCTAAATGTTAGCACTCTAGTTGCTCATTAGATCACTGTAGTAAAGCTACTGCTCACCACGGAAGTCTGCTGCTGGTATTAAAAGTGCATGTTTCAGTCTGCATATCAGAATTTTTTAATGAAATAGAAGAGGATTTGAGAAGTCACTCAAAATGTGCCCTAATTTTTCTTTCTATAGCACTAATCATATTTCTATGGCAAAATGAACCCCCTCATTGTGTTCCTTTTTAAATTAAATGTTTTAAGTGTTACCAGTTTATTCCAATCAAGATGGCTTCAGGTGTGCCATACTTTTGTCATAAGCAAGACAGTAAGCGCTCTAGTTGTTCTTAAGAACACTCTGGGACATTCTGTCATTGGGCTATACTTGGGCTACATCTGGGTGATATTTGGGCCACATTTGGGCTCTTTTGTCTCTGGTGGCCATCTTGGGAGATTTATTTGTTATGAAGTTTCCTAATTTCCTCATTTACTGCAGTCTCCTCAGTAGGAAATACTTTCAGTTTTTCATTTTGGTTCCATCAAGAAGGCATTCAGATGTGTCACACATTTGCCATAAATTCAGAATGTTAGCACTCTAGTTGCTCGTTAGATCACTGTAGTAAAGCTACTGCTCACCAGGGAAGTCTGCTGCTGGTACTCAAATTGCATGTTTCAGTCTGCATGTCAGAATTTTTTTATGAAATGGAAGAGGATTTGAGAAGTCAAAATGTGCCCTAATTTCTCTTTCTGTAGCACTAATCATAATTTCTATGGCCAAATGAACCCCCTCATTTTGTTCCTTTGTAAATTAAATGTGTTAAGTGTTACCACTTTATTCCAATCAAGATGGCTTCAGATGTGCCATACTTTTGTCATAAGTAAGACTGTTAGCGCTCTAGTTGTTCGTTAGAACACTCTGGGACATTCTGTCATTGGGCTATACTTGGGCTACATCCGGGTGATATTTGGGCTACATTTGGGCTCTTTTGTCTCTGGTGGCCATTTTGGGAGACTTATTTGTTATGAAGTTTCCTAATTTCCTCGTTTACTACAGTCTCCTCAGTAGGAAATACTTTCAGTTTTTTACTTTGATTCCATCAAGAAGGCATTCAGATGTGTCACACGTTTGCCATAAATTCAGAATGTTAGCACTTTAGTTGCTTATGAGATCACTATAGTAATGCTACTGCTCACCAGGGAAGTCTGCTGCTGGTATTGAAAGTGCATGTTTCAGTCTGCATGTCAGAATTTTTTAATGAAATAGAAGAGGATTTGAGAAGTCACTCAAAATGTGCCCTAATTTTTCTTTCTGCAGCACTAATCATACTTTCTATGGCAAAATGAACCCCCTCGTTGTGTTCCTTTTTAAATTAAATATTTTAAGAGTTACCACTTTATTCCATTCAAGATGGCTTCAGGTGTGCAATACGTTTGTCATAAGTAGGACTGTTAGCGCTCTAGTTGTTCTTTAGAACACTCTGGGAAGCTGCAGTAGAACACAAAGGAATCAACTGACAGTCTCTGCCCTTGTTGGATGTACATGTTTTACTGAGAATGTCAGACTTCATTCTTACATGACTGAGAAAGATAATGTGAATTTACAGAAAATATGCTCTCAGTTTAGCTTATAGATCACTTTCCAAACCTCTGTGGGAAAAGCATGAGAAAATGGTTTTCTCTCAAACATGATTCATGATATCACAGAAAAAGGCTTTTTCACATGGTAAAATCACCTTAGAACACACCACAATTCCTAAAATGAGTTTGGTACCATCAACACATGATTTATAATGTAACTAAAGTCTTAAAACCTTCTATTAACTGCAATGCTTTTTAATGAGGTGCTATCATGTATATTGGTCCCAAGATGGCTGCCAACACTTCTTGGATGGAGTGCTGACAGCCAATCAAATTTCGCGATGAGATGTGAGGTTAGGCTCCGCCCAGATATATATGTGATTTTGATTTTGATTTTCTCAGGAACTACTGAACAGATTGACACCATATATGCAAAAGGCACATGCCTGACCTGAGGACTACCTCTTTGCCAAATTTCATGTAATTCTGTTCAGCCGTTCGGGCTGTACTTCTGACTAAAGGTCCTATGGAAAAATGCATGGGTAAATCGCGTTTTGGGACCCCCCTTTTTTCTCAGCCCCCGCTTGACGAATCACCCCGAGACTTCCAGGGTAGGAGCTGAGCGGAGCGCCCCATTAGTTTTGAAAATTTCACGAAGATAAGTCAACCGGCGCCAAAGTTATTCAAAATAGAATTTTCAGATTTCCTATGGGAACTCGGTCCTTACTATACCTATCTACTGGCGACCGCCAGTAGATAATATATATATATATATATATATATATATATATATATATATATATATATATATATATATATATAACGCTCCAAAGTTCCACGAAGTGAACAAAGGACCAGCACTCCGGTTAGATTTTTAATCCCAATTCGGATTTATTAGTGCAAACAGACGCGTTTCAGCCGTAGCTTTCGTCAGTGTCGGCTCGCGTACAAAACGGAAATTGATTTTTATCTTATTCTGTGAACATAAATGAGGGACCAGTTCTATGTGACTTTGGTCGCCATCTTTGAACATGCAAAATTACATTTCATTCATGATATATGTTCTTTATAATCAAATTAAACTCACAATTCATTCAATTTCTTAACTTTAAATTGCATGTTTCACAATTCATAAATTCTTTCGCGATGAGGCATCCCATTTTCATCATATTCTGTAAGTATAAAGCCCTGGATGGGCATACCCTGAGATTGTATTTTCACAATATCATTAGTGCACTTCAAATGAGACATCTCATTACTACATTAATCACATTTATACAAGTTTTACATTTTTCCTTTCGTTTCTATTCAGCTCAAATTTAGGAACACAGTGACAAAATGGTTTCTCATAGGTGAGTGATTAATTCCTCCCCTGAATTCAGTCCCTCAGGTGTTTTTGTCTGGAGTTCAATAATATACCTGGATTCCAGGCGTCTCAGAGCTTTTTCCCTTTCTCCACCTCTGATATCTTTTGGTATACAATCCAGACTGAAAAAACTGAGGAGAGTTCTATCACTGTTGTGGTGAGAGGCAAAGTGTCGTGCAACAGGGTAATTGACATCTCTATTTGCAATTGCCCTTTGATGTTCTAGGATGCGCATCTTGACCGCATTTACCGTACTACCTATATAACGGTAGTTGCAGGGGCATTCGAGGCAATATACCACAAATGGTGTAGTGCAAGTTATGAATTTAGTAATCTTTTTTGGGGTTTCACATCCCGGAATGGTGTACATAATGGTCTTCCTACTTGCCTGGCACGCCTTGCATTTCCCGCAGGGAAATGAACCTTTAAGGTCCCCCAGTCCCAAGGTGGAAACAGATGGTTTTTTTAGGTGACTCTGTACCAATAGATCTTTTAGGGATCTTGATTTCCTAAAAGTAATCTGAGGATTATCAGTCAGAGAACTACCTATAGTAGTGTCCATTCTGAGAATCCTCCAGTGCCTTCGTAATATCTGTCTTATCCTCATTGCTGATGAAGTATAAGTAGTAATTAACCTTAAGCTTCCTGCCTCATCTTTCTTTTTGGGACTGTCTTCTAGCAAGGTTAGCCTTGTCACTTCCTTGACTTTAAATTGTGCCTCATTCAATACCTTTTGTGAGTATCCTCTAGCTTTAAAGCGTCTAACGCTGTCATTGGCTGCTTGGTCAAAATCCTCATCCATAGAGCAATTCCTCCTGATACGCAGCAACTCGCCATACGGAATGCTACCTATCAGGTTTTTCGGATGGCTACTCCCGCCATGCAAAATAGAGTTGCCTGCTGTGGTCTTCCTGTACAATGATGTCTGAATCATACCAGCTTTTACAAAGACCCTTATGTCTAAAAAGTGTATTTCCTTATCACTTATTTCATGGGTAAATCGCAAGTTATAGTTATTTACATTGAGAGCAGTAATGTATTCTTCTGCTGATTGTTTGGACCCCTTCCAAATAATGAAGAGGTCGTCAATGTACCGACGCCAGCAGACAACTTGGTCCACCCAAATGCTGTTGTCATCTGCCCAGGCTACCTGCTTCTCCCACCAGCCAACAAAAAGATTCGCATAGCTGGGGGCGAAGCAGGTGCCCATGGCAGTACCCATTGTCTGTCGATACCTCTGATCTTGGAAAACAAAGATGTTATTGTTCAAGCAAAAATCAATAAACTCCAGTAACATTTCATTGTGATCTAGAAGCCCCGCTGGTCGTTGCCCCAAGAAGAATTTTACAGCCATTAGACCATCCTGATGTTTTATGCTCGTGTATAAATTACAAACATCCATGGTTATCATTAGGAAATCATTTTCCCATGTGATGCCCTGCATTTGTTTCAGAAAGTCCTTAGTATCCCTCGTATAAGAACTTGTCTGAACAACCAAAGGTGCTAAAAAATAATCGATAAATTTGGACATATTCTCAGTCAAACCTCCAATTGAAGACACTATTGGCCTTCCAGGTGGGTTCACTGTGTCTTTGTGCACTTTCGGTAAATGATAAAATGTAGGCATCTTTGGATTTTTGTTTTGTAAGAACAATAATTCTTCCTTGGACAACGTTCCTCTTTCGAACCATTTTTGGATCAAATTGGCATAGTTCTGAATGCTAATCCTGTACTCTTTTTCAGTCGTTAGGGCATAGTTAGCTTCATCCTGTAATTGACGGAGAGCTTCCTTACAATAACCTGTATAGGTCTGTATGACGACATTGCCGCCCTTATCTGAAGGTTTTATGATTATAGAAGCATCCTGTTGTAAATTCTGTATTGCCTTTCTCTGGTTCAAGGATAAGTTCCACTGTCGTTGATTTTTGCTTTTGCAACTTCCCTCTCTGTTTCTGAGTTCTTTGAGGTCCTGAACTACTGATTCCGAGAATATATCAATGGCATCCATAGGAAGTTGTGGAATGAAACGTGAAGGTGGTCTGAAGGGTTTTTTTTCCCCCACTTGAATTATTCCCATCTCTGCTGCGCGTTGTCGGTTATCCTTCGCTAAGGGTAACTGGGAGCCGCTTTCTTCCCCCAGCTCCTCCAAAATTGCCAATGTTTCCAAATCACAAACACTCATTTCACTTGGCTCTGTTGTTACAAGCCGTCTCCCTTTCTGGATAGTTTCGCTTTGTTGCTCGGGATTTCTTTGTTTGAAAAATTTCATTAGTTTTAATTTTCGTACAAATTTAAATAAGTCCATTCGCGTTTGGGTATATTCATAGCAGCCAGTGGGACAAAAAGTTAAACCAAGTTTGAGTACCTTGTGGATCTAACCCTCCGGGACGTCATGGGCGCCATCGCTGAACTGAAGGCCTCAGTGGACCAGCGTTTTGACACCTTGTCGCAGAAAATTGACTCGGTCCTGGTGGATGTGGGACTTGTGAGGGCGGACTTGTCAAAAACGAATGACCGAGTCGACTCCCTGACCCACACCACAACGAGCCTCACGACTGACGTGGTGGCCCTCCAGAAGGAGGTGCGCCGGCTTGGCCAGGCGAGCGCCCTGATGGACCGGCGACTGGAGGATTCCGAGGGTCGCGCCCGGAGGAATAATATCCGCATTATTGGTGTGCCGGAGGGACGTGAGGCGGAGGCGGCGGACCTCTTCGTGGAAGACTTGATCCTGACCCACCTCCAGCCCCGGGGGCTGAGTAAGTTTTTTGCGGTGGAACGTGCCCACCGCGTCCCCGGGGGCCGCCCTAAGACCGGTGCCCCGCCACGGCCCCTTATTGCCCGAATCTTTAATTTTCGGGACCGAGATGCCATCCTCCAGACCTCCAGGCAACAGGGACCGGTCAGGTTGGACAACATGGACGTCAACTTCTACCCAGACTTTACTCCGGCGGTCCAGAAGCAGCGGCAGAGCTTTATTGGCGTCAAACGTCGTTTAAGGGACCTAAATCTTAAGTACTCAATGCTCTTCCCGGCTAAGCTGCGGGTGGAGGTGGATGGTCGCACGCACTTCTTCGACCGGCCCGAGGCGGCTGGGGACTGGTTGGACGCCTTGCCTGGGGATCGGGGCCGGGGGGGTGGGGGGAGCGCGGCTGGCGAGGAGGGCCCGCTGGATCAGAATTGAGGGATGACTGTATTGCCTTGCTCGGGACATTGTTCCTTCACCACATACTGCTTCTGTAGGTTCCCCTCCCATGGAGGTCGTGTGGGGCCTGCTGGGGGCTTCCCTCCTCCTCTGGGGGACTAGTTAGTATTTAGCTATGGGGCGACAGGCACACTGCACTTTGGGGGGGCTGTCTGGGCTCATGCAGGGGTGCAGGGAGGGGGGAGTTTTGTTGGGACCGGGGGGTGGGGGGGGTGTGTTGTTTGTTTGTACCGCAAGGCAATCCTGCAGCTGTTTTGTTGTCTTTAGACTGCTCGGTGGGGGACGACCGATTGTTTCGACGTATGATGGGGGGTAGGGACTTGACGGTGTTGTCATGGAATGTTAACGGTCTGGGGGATAGGATTAAGCGTGGTGTGGTCCTGCAGTATTTAAAACGTATTTCACCAGATGTTGTCTTTCTGCAAGAGACGCACCTTATAGGTAACACCTTTCATGCAATGAATCGGAGGGGATATCGTTTGGCGGCCCACTCTGGCTTCACCTCGGGCTCGCGGGGGGTGGGTATTATGATTAGGAACTCGCTCCCGCTGGAGATTGATGAGGTGCACCACGATGAGAGGGGACGTTACACTGCTCTGGCGGGACGTATGGAGGGTAGAGTGTTCAGTTTTGTGTCGGTGTACGTCCCGCCTGGGCTACAGGCCACTACATTTGCGGACCTGGGGCGCCTCCTTCTGGAACTTCCGAGTGGCCTCTTGGTGGTGGGAGGGGACTTTAATGCGGTTGTATCTGGATCTATGGATCGCCATCCCCCTAGGGACCTCCCTCGGGCACAGGCGTGGCTGCCTGGCCTGTTAGACACACTGGGCCTGGTGGATTGTTGGCGCCTAAAGCATCCCGTATTGCAACAATACACCTTCCACTCGGGGGCCCATGGCAGTCTCTCGCGGCTTGATTACATCCTTGTCCCAGCGGCCCATGCGGGGAGGGTGGGAGAGGTGCGCCATCTGGCACGGGGTATCTCAGACCACTCCCCATTGTTGTTGCATTTCGATGTCATCCCGAGGGGAGATGGCAGGGTGGCCCCGATTAACGCCTGGTATCTGCGCGACCCCTCCATTCGTGCAGACTTGATCACATCCTTGCAGCGCTATTTTGAGGAGAATGAGGGGTCGGTCCCATCTGCCCTCTCCCTATGGGAGGCTTTCAAAGTGGTTCTTAGAGGGGAGGCCCTCTCCTTTATTGCCAATGCCCGGCGGCGCGAGCGGGAGGAGGTGACCCGGGTGGAGGCCGAGATTGCGGAATTGGAGGGTGACCTGGAGAACGGGGTAACAGACGCCAAGTTACATGTTCTGCAGTTAAAGCAGGCGGCCTACCGGGCCCTCGTCACGGAGGCGGCCAGGGGCCTTGGTAGAGAGCAGCAGGGGCGCTTGTACGATGTGGGTGATAAGGCCGGTAAATTGATTGCGTGGTTGGATAAGAGAGAGAGAGCGAGCCGAGTGGTGCCTTTGATTGAGAGCGTGGATGGTGCGTGTGCCACGGAGCCGGAAGCCATTGTCTCCTGTTTCGCGGATTATTTCCGCGGAGTCTACTCCCCTGTTTCTTCCTGTTCGGAAGCGGACTCCTTTGCCCTGCTTCAGGATATTGCACTCCCCTCCCTTACGGCGGAAGACAGAGACTCGCTGGACGTCCCCCCCACCTCGGACGAAATTGCCTCAGCTATTCGCTCGATTTCATCTGGCAAGGCCATGGGCCCCAATGGCATTCCCATTGAGCTATATAAGCTACGCCCGGATGTGCTGGCGCCCCACCTGCGTGCGATGTTCCTCGCGGCTCACTCGCAGGGCTCCCTCCCGCCGGACCAGCGTCTGGCTACAATTGTGGTGATCCATAAGGAGGGAAAGCCCCGTGAACGGGTCACATCCTATCGGCCGATTTCGCTTTTGAACGCGGAGCCCAAAATCCTCGCCAAGGTGTTGGCTAACCGGTTGGTTGGCGTGGTGGGCGATTTGGTCCACCAAGACCAATCGGGCTTTATCCCGCACCGCAACACGGCGCTTAATCTACGGCGCTTGCACGGCGTGCTTGCGCGTGTTCCATTTGTGCGGGAGCCAGCCATCTTGGCGTCCTTGGACGCCACCATGGCGTTTGATACGCTCGAATGGCCATATCTCTGGGCGATGCTCGCGAAGTTTGGGTTCGGCCCGGGTTTCATCAGCTGGGTCAAATTACTATATTCGGGCCCAATGGCGCAGGTGGTGGTGAACGGGCGTGTGTCGACCCCGTTCGCGCTGGGACGGGGCACGCGACAGGGTTGTCCCCTGTCGCCTCTTCTGTTTGCCCTGGCCCTGGAGCCCCTGGCGGAGTGGCTGCGGTGGCACCCTTCCATCCGGGGTCTCCGCTGGACCCCCGAGCACGAGGACCGTGTGTCCCTCTACGCGGACGATATCCTTTTGTATCTCGCCTCCCCGCGCAAGTCCCTGATCGTCCTAGTTGATGTGCTGCGCTCCTTCGGTCGCAACTCAGGCCTAGTCATTAACTGGGCGAAATCCTGTGTCTACGTACTCTCCGGGGAGGCTCCGGTCCTGCCGCGGGACTGCCCGATCCAGATTGCCTCCCAGGGTTTCCGGTACTTGGGTATATATATCACTCTTGACCCGGAGGCCCGCTATGAGCGGAATCTGCTGCCCCCTCTCCAGCGTTTGAGGGAGGATGTGGTGCGCTGGCGGCGTCTCCCGCTCTCGCCGCTCGGTCGAGCGGCCTTGTTTAAAATGATGTCCTTGCCGCGCTTCCTCTATGCCCTCCAGAACACTATGGACATGGTCCCGGCAAGCTACTTTCGTGAGGTGGAGGGCCTTCAGCGGCGCCTGTTCTGGGACGGGAGGCCGCGTATTGCTCTGGCTAAACTGACGCTCCCGTGGTACGATGGAGGGGTCGCCCTCCCGGACATTAAACGGTATTACTGGGCCTCCCAGCTAGCTGCAATTAATCATGGCCTTTACGGGCCCGCCCTGAACCCGGCATTCGAGATGGACAAGATGCTCCTTCCCGGTGGCGATTACAATCGAGCACTGTACTCTGGCGCGCCCGACTCCCGTCTGACGGGACCGACGCGTGTCATGGTGCGGGTTTGGCACGCGGCAAATGCAGCTATGGGGTGGAAGGACCGTTTGACCCGGGCGTCTCCACTGTATGCCTCCGAGAGGCTGGGCTCCCTGTGGACATCAAAGGGCTTCGAGAAGTGGGACACGATCGGAATCAGCACAGTGGGGGATCTCTGGACGAGGGGGGGATTCAAAACTTTTGAGACGCTGCAGGCGGAGTTCCAGCTGCAGGGCAGTGAGTACTTTCGGTACCTACAAGTCCGCCATGCGCTGGGCTCCGTCTTCCCGGATGTTGCATCCATTCCGGAGTCTTCCCCCCTGGAGGACAGAGTGCTAGATGGCCATGTCCCGGACAGCACGATCTCCCTCATATATAAGAAGCTGATTAATGATAGATCGTGCCTGTTGACTAGTCTGCGCGAAGCTTGGGTGGCCGACGGGCTGGAGCTGGACGACGAGGATTGGATGTCCGCGGTGGCCTCTCCAAAAGAGGTGGCCATCCCGGCTCGCCTTCGTTTCGTCCAGCTCAAGATCCTTCACCGGGTCTACGTGACGGGGCCACGGCTTCTACGTATGGGTTATGCCGTGGACGGACTGTGTAAGCGTGGCTGTGGTGCGTTGGCGACTTTTATGCATATACTGTGGGAGTGCCCGAAGGTGGAGCGATTCTGGCGTGGTGTGCATGAGGTCCTGCGTGTGGTCACGCGTGTAGCGCTGCTGCCTGAAGCGAGGAGGTGCTTGTTGAATGTATGGGAACCGAATGACTATTTGGCTCCGCAGACGCGGTGGGTGACTCTGGGATACATGATAGCGAAACGTGATATTGCTCAATTGTGGGGATCCCAGAGGCCCCCTGCGGTGTCGGCCTGGAAAGAGCACATGGATTGGTGTATGTTCCGTGAAAAGGTGGTGTATGTGGCGAGGGGTAAGCCTGGGGCGTGGGTGAAACTCTGGGGCCCCTGGAACGCCTACCGTGGGGGCATTTGTGAGCCGCCACAGCTGCCGGCTGCCTCGCCTGCTCCGTCTCCCTAGCTGGACCCCCTTGCTCGGCCGCGGGCACGCGGCCCCCCAGTCCCTGATCTCCTCCCATCCCCCTCTTCAGATCTTTCCTGCCACTCTGGATCCCCCACTATGGAGCAAGTGTTGTCACCTTGAATCTTGGGTTGCCTTGCGGTTGTGGTTTTTGTTGTTGTTGTTAGTCTTTAAAATGAAACCGTACTCTGTGGCAGGACGCCGTGAGGCCTGCACCGTTGATTACTCCTGTGTTTCTACTGTGCACCGCTGAGAGACTTTTACTGTCTGTGTGTACTATATTTGTGATGCTCTAGCGGCCGGCCGTGCGGTTGTAGGCCCATAACTGTAACCTTTTTATGGATGTAATAAACGGTTTCAAAAAAAAAAAAAAAAAAAAAAAAAAAAAGTTTGAGTACCTTTTCTTTTTCCGTACTCAAAATCCTAGGTGAAAGGTTAATGATGTTCAGATTGTCTTCTATTTCCGGTTGTATCGTCCCCTTCGATTCCTGGCGCCTCTTGCTCCGGCCCTTGTGTTTCCTTCCGCCCCTCCTCTGGATGCGGTTGTGTTTGCAGATTGCTCCGGGGGACGACCTTTCCCCCCTCTTAGCCAAGATTGCCTGATGAGATCGAACTCCTCGTGAAAAGAAGGTTGTTGAGTTTGTCGAGGTACCGTGCAGGAACCTTCTTCCTCCGATTGTTCTGCGCTGGTCACCTCCGATTCCGAAGTGACTGCGACTTCGATCGGTTTGCCCGCCTGTGCTCTCAAGTTTCGACGGGGTGCATCAAACCTCCTGGCAAAGGTTAAAATTCTTCCCTTTTCATAATCTTGGGCATCCCGGTCAAATTTTTGTTGTTTCCTTAGTTGTATCTTTTTCTCATAGGCAGCTAGTCTTTTTTTCATCTGCTCCTTCTCTTCATCATGTTTTGTTTGTTCCGTTGACTCCAGGATTATTTTCTCCAAGGACTCGATATCTCTCAATGCTTTTTCACGGTCCTTCCATGCATATTTTATTAACATTTTCTGCATGCCTTCTGATGTATGGGCTGTGAATTCCGCCCATTCAGTTAATAAATCCGGGTCCGGGTTCTCATAGGATGGTATCGTGTATATACGAAGACCTCGTGGGACTCTGCTGGCATCGACATAATGTTGCAGCGAAGTTGCCTCCCACCATTTTCTTATCTCTCTTTCGTGCAGCCTTTCAAATTGTTGGTACTGCACTCGGATGTTACTTTGCACTGTGTCCTGCACTCGAGCTGAACTTTGCGTATCCCCCGCAGAGCGGGTTCTAAACATGTCAATCGCCGCCTCCCGGCGAGCCGATTCATTAAACATCTCAATGTTTTTCAAATTGTTGTAGCACCTCTAACTCGCCGATGCCGCAATCCTAGCAATGTCCTTGTCTCCTACCTTCGAGCTTCGTGAAGTCTTCTCTGCTCGCTGTCTGTAGCGGAACCTGTTACTGGTCGCTTCACGCTTCGGAGAACAACGATTTCTCGCGGCGGTGCAGGCTTGTCTCGAATTGTCGCTGCTCCTGTATATATATATATATATATATATATATATATACATATATATACATATATATATATATAGATATATATATAGATATATATATATATATATATATCTGTATGTGTGTGTGTGAGGGTGTGGGGGTGGGGGTGGGGGGGTGTATGTGTGAGTGTGTGTGTCTTTACATAAACCACCAATAAAATAAGCATTTTTTTATATGTAAAATAGATTAGTAGCAAAAAGGTACATTAACATTTTAAATATATGATATACACCTTATAGAAATATATAACTTATTTTAAATGTTAGTATAAACATATACAAATACTATTATTCAGTACTTTAATTAAAATATACAAGATAAACATAAAACCGTTTTACATATATATATGTTTAAGATATAGATATATGTGTCTGTGTACAATAAAAATATTCTCAGCATTACAGTGTGATAAAATACAATTTATTTTAAAACAAGCAACATTTTAAAAAAATATATAAAAAACTATTAATTAGAAAAAATAAAAGCATGCAATTATAAAGACCAATAAAAATATGAATTACTATAAACACTGTTTGGCCAACATTACAAAAGTATGTACATTGCAAGGGTTTAATTTACAAATCCTACTTCATCCCAATAAACAGTAGGGTAAATGTTGGAATTTGGAATGATTAGATTTACTATTCCCACTCCAGTTTTCACAACAGTAGGAAGAGTTTTGGACTCTAGAGGGGTTAGATTTATTATTCTGACTGAATGTAAGCAACAGTAGAATTGTTTAATTCCAGAGGGATTATTCTTATTATTCCCACACAAGTCTAAGCAACACTAAAGAAATTATTGGGCTCTGGAGGACTTAGATTTACTATTTCTACTCTAGGCTAAGCAATAGTAAGCTAAGTGTTGGTCTCCGGAAGGATTAGATTTACTATTCCCACTCCACTCTAAGCAACAGTATGGAAAAAGTTGTACTCCGGACGGGTTACATTTACAATTCCCATTCCAGTCTAAGCAGCAGTAGGGGAAATGTTGGACTTTGGAGGGGTTAGATTTACTTGGCCCACTACAGTCCTAGCCACAGTATGAAAAGTGTTGGACTCTGCAAGTGTTACATTAACTATTCCCGCTCCGGTGTAAGCAACAGTACAGAAATTGATGGGGTCTAGAGGGTTAGATTTACTATTTCCATTCCCATATAAGCAACAGTAGGGAAAGTATTGGACTTTGGAGGGACTGCAAATGGCACTCCAGCTCCAAATCATTTTATACAAAACATGGAAATGTCTAATATCTGTAAAAAATAAAATTATATTCTGAAACCAAACCACTTAATACTTAGTATTAAAAAACTTAATGAACATAAAATAAAAAAGTACATAAACTTCCCTACCTGCAAAAAAACCCAGCAAAGCCCCCCAAAAATAGTAAATAATAATTTCAACAAAATGTACGTAACAAATTAAATAACGTAAACTAATTAATTTTAAAATAGAATTAATTAAAAATCAATTTTGCAAACAATATTAAAAACATTAAAAAAAGATTAATAAATAATTTATCCATGTACTTAATACGCCCACCATTTAAAATACATCAATAATTATCAATTAGATGTTATTAACAATAAAATGTAAATAAAACCTCAATCAAAAACATTAAAAAGCAAGTTGCATATTTAATAATACATTACATGAATAACTCACAACTCAAATTTATTACCACCAATATAAAATTATTTATAATTCAATCAACTCCCCCCAATCCCCCTACAAATGCGACAACCACCTACTACATAATCAATTACTAATTTAATTTTTTTTAAAATAAACATTTTAGATTGCAAACAATACTTTACAAAATTAATAACAATTATGCTAACAATACCAACATCTGCAATTAATATTTTGAATAGATATCTTAAAATAATCAAAAAACAATATCTTTTACCACTATATTTAAGTAAATGATATTAAATAAAGCAATTTTATTTAAAACAATGTTCTTGACGATGATATTCTGTGACACAATATTTTTTGTACTGACGATATGCCTGACACAATATGTACACATGTTAAATTGAAATATACACTAGTACTTACAGAATATTTGAGGAAACTCTTAGGTAACCATTTTGTTTCAAAGTCTTTCCACCACACAGAATGCCTACAAATATGTCCACTTTCCATCCTCCCACTTACATTACACTTTCTATCATTACCACCATTGAAACTGCCACAATCCCGACCACTACCTTCTGTCCTTTCCCTTGCAACACATTTTCTTAAAAACAACCACTACTACAAATACCATTCCTTACCCTGGTGGCTATTTCTGGAACTTTAACAACTTTACGCATATTCCATTCATTGCCGTCAGATACCTCTATCACCTGACTACCAACCCTGACCACAACCAGAGGATGGGAAACTTAGACAATCTAAATTGCTCTTCTTTCCTTCTTAACTCTGACAAATCCCCTACATGAAACATGACAATCTTCATCTTCTTATCTCTGGTCACTATCAAGTCGAACTCCCACATCATACACAGTTCAGATTTTAATGTTATCTTGTTCTTATAGCAATTACGCAATCCAAGGCTACATGAGATTAAAACTTGCTACCCTGAGACTTATCTACAACATTTCTGGGAATTGTGAGACAACTCCGCAACAGTTTTTTTCATAGATTTATGATAATTCTTCTTTTCATTATCCACCATCAACTCAATTCCTTTATTTGGAATCTGAATCAACCTTTCAACAACTCATTCATTCGAGGATAATATACTGAAATATGAAATGTTCAATAGCATGGTTTGTCAAGAATGAACACATTTCTACTGACATCAGCTGTGCCCCATTGCCTGTAGGTATGGATTTGGGAAACCCTTCTTTTTCAAACATCTCTAATAAGAAGTTTATTGCACTGCTAGCAGTTATGTGCTCCACCAATTTAATCTCAAGTAAGCCCGGGTGGGTAACTGCCAGTGTAGTTTACATAGTTTTGCCTACTCCCCGTTCTGTTGCGAACGCGGAGTTTAGGCAAAACTACGACTGGATGTGCCAGAACAAGTCAAAGTACTCACACTTTTTGTGGAAAAAATTCCAATTTATTGCTTTCTTAAATAGTATTATGATGTTTGACTCTTTTGAGAATTCCGAGTCATGCCCAACAGAGACGAGTCATAGATCCCTGAAACAAAATGAAACATTCAACAGCCAACATGTGTTTGGCGTCCTCACATTGGCCTTCTGGCCTGGGGCTTCCTCAGGGCGTGGTATGTGCCTATTGACATGGTAGCCACTTAAAATTGAGTCCCTTTTCTAATGCTGCATGAATACAAAATCGTCTGAAAAGACGTCCGTCTGCTAGCGTTTTAATCAGTCGGCTTAGACGGACGTCTTTTCAGGAGCAGGTAGCAAAAGAGGCATCACTTGAGTCGAGTCTGAGGCATCAGTTATGTGGTCTGCATCCAGCATAGACACATGCCCTCTGCAACAGAAACAATATAAAACTGAAATATCGCCTAACAAGACTTCGCCATTTCAAAGTTGAAAATGATGTGAGCAGCACCTTAGAGAGGTCTCCCAGAGACCTGGATCCAAAATCACTGCCATTGTAGTTGTAGTACTGCACTATTGCCAAAGTGAGAGGGAAATTGGCAGCTTCCTCAGGAGTGCTAGATATCTGAGCCTTGAAGCCAAATTTGCAAATATTTGGAACATTGACATTCATTGCCCCCATTTGCCAACAGACAGAATAAGAAGAAAAGCGCACCTGTTCGGGTTAGGCTTCTGCAGTGGCGGCTGGCAGGGAATGGAGGCGGAGGGCGGGAGGGTGACAAGGAACAACATTTTTGTTTTAAAACAAACACTTATCTCATCCCCGATGGGGCCGCCTCCGTCTCTCCTCCAACGTTGCAGAAGAGTCCGAAAGCACACAGGCTCCCCTAAGCCAATCACAAATCTGAAATGCAGCGTTGTGATTGGTCTGAGCACTGTAGATCGGTGCTCAGATGGGGACTAGGAGCCGGGCATGTTCCCCACCAGGCTGTGTAATGCAGCCTGGTGGGGAAAGTGCAAAGTGCGCATGAGGGTTTGGTCGGCACTCCTCCTCCCTGAGCCACTAGCCCCACCCTAACCCAGACCCGCAGCAACGAAAAATGAAATGATAATAACCTTATTATTATTATTTTATTTTTCCATTTTCCACTGCTCTGGGAGCAGTGGGGTGACACTCCTCCACCGTAGCGGAGGAGCCCTCCCTGGGCTTCTGCTTCCCCAGGATAAGGGATCACTGGAAAAAGAACCAGAAAATTTCAGTGGAGTCGAGCAACAAAGGCTGTGATGGTGTCTCTTGCAGCTGGAGTCAGACCACTGATTGGAGGGGAAGACTAGTGCTACTTTGTGAACAAAATAAGTGCAGGGGCCAAATGTTTTTCTTAAGAGCCCATCGTTTGTACTGCTGAATGCCAAGGATTACAAATTCCTAGATTGCTTAGTTTTGATTTCAACTCTCACCTCATTGCTGCATTCTTCCATAGTCTATGTTTTCCTACCTTTACCTTCCTTCTTCATTCTCCCTTTTAAATCTTTTCCCTCTCTCTATTCTCCGGGTCAATTTCTGATGATAACAAGCATTGGTAATGGGGCGGGTGGCCTGCCAAGCAAGATAGCCGCATAGACGTCTCTGTGGTAGCTCCCCGGGATGGCAGAATAGTTTATCAGTATCCACAATTAATCCTGCTCATATGTATGCTTAAAAGCAACATAAACATTACGACTCACCTACAGAATCAACCTATTTGAGCGGTGTCCCGGAGGAGAGATGAGCTAGGAGATGTGGTCATCGGAGCAGGCTGCTCGGAGCCTGGCTGGAGCGGTGAATAAGCTGAGGTGGACCATAGGAAGGGGCATCTCCGCAACAATGGTTCCTTGGGTTGGGCCGGTATACCACCGATCCACGCCGCAAGTATGAAAAGGAGGCAGTTGGGGCCCAGAAGTGGCGAGGAGATGGGGCCAACCCGGCAGTGTGACCTGAGTGTGCCGGCGTTCCCCCGACTGGCTCTTGGCAGCCGGGGGATCCGTGTGGCTGAGAGTCTGCAACTTGAGCAGAAGGCCTGGCGGGCGACTGTGGCCCAGAGCTCTCCTTCCAGAATAGGGATTGAGGCCCAAGCACGTGCACGTGGTGAGAGGAAGCCTGCTGTGCTGGGAGACTCAGAGATTGCACCGGCAACTGTGAGACTGTGTTCCGGTCCAGGGCAGCCCTGACTTGAACCCTGAGAAGGCCGGGCCCACACCAATAATCTTCGAGGGACTGCTCTGGTGGTCAGTAAGCGGCCCTGTGAGCTGTCCAATGCGAGGGAGCCTGGTATCCATGGCAGTGGTGGAGTGCTTCGAAGACCCAGGCCAGGCAACCTAGCGAAGGTGCGCCAACAACGGAGGCATCCCCAACGTTAAGTAGTGTGGGAGGCCCAAGTGCGCGGGATCTCCTGAGAGGACACAATAGTGTTAAAATCATTGGGAGTACTGGAGTGCACCGAGGGACGCCCAATAATACAGCCCAGTGACCAGAGATGACCATATCCCCGGAAGGCCACGAAGACAGCAAGTGATCCTACTTGTGCCTACACCGTGAGTGGTGCTCAGCATTGCATTCACATGGCATTGTGTGAGGTAGCGCTGGTCTATGTGACCGAAAAATATCGCACACTCTAGGTGCCCAGTAGGGACCTAGTATACCTTCCTGACATAACTTAACACACCACCTGGAGAGAAATATTCAAGGGGTGCCCCCCAAGGTCTTGATCTCAGTTTCACAGTGGAAGCACTCTACCATAAGCTCCCATCATGGTAAAGGATAAGGGAGCCAAAGCCCGTGCTAACCAAATAATCAACTATGCATTGTCCCTTCCACAGGAGCCAGAACTCCAAGAGGAAAATATGGGCCAAGGTGACCATGGAAAATTACAAAAAAAAAGGAGTTCCTCTTGCAGATATGGTACAATGAATAGACGCAGTAGCCATTGACTTTAATCTCCTTCGATGTGACCTGCGGAAGGTGGCTGACAGAGTAACCAACATGGAAGAAAACGTGGAGACATTACACACAGGAGTGCAGAACCTCAGGGACACGGTCACTGCACTACAGAAAAGAGTGGTGCATCTGAATACAAGAGCGGAGGACTCTGAAGGGAGGGAGGTCCAGGAAGAATATTCTTCACTTTTATGGCTTTCCCGAACGGGTGGGGGGCCCCTCTGCAGAGCTCTTTGTGGAAGAGTGGATCCTTCAAGAGCTAACCCCCAAACGTCAGTCAAAGTTCTTTAATATTGAAAGAGCACATAGATCGTTGGCTTCCCCCAAAATTCGGGAGCTCCTCCAAGAGCCATCATTGCCCGGTTCTTTACTCATAGGGATAGGGATGTGACCCTGCAGACCATAGGTACTAAAGGACCAACACTGGTTGAAGGACATCCCATATCGATATATCCCAAGCCGAGGAAGACCTTTCTCAACGTCAAGAGGCGCCTTCATGAACTTAACATGAAATACAGCCTGCTGTTTCCTGCAAAGCTGAGGGAGGAAAAAGCTGGCCGCACTTTATTTTTCCAATCTGCAGCTGAAGCCAGTGACTGGCTGGACTCCAGTGGGATACCAGGGGCCTATCTGGTCCTGTCTACAGGCTCATCAAGGGGCCCAAGGCAGGAATCACAAACTTGAGGAGGGAGTCCCGGCAGAGTAAGAGTCCACCCCGACGGGATGCTGCAGGCTTCAGACACTGAAAAAAAACAGGAATCGGAGAGTGCGACCCAGGATACTGGACTGGATTCGGAGAGGCTGGAAAACCAGTTGAGTGAACAGGATATGATCACTGATCGCACTGAATATGTGGGCATGGTTTGAGAAGAAACGCAAAGGTGAGAGAGACATTGGTGTGAAAGTCATGGACATAGCATACATGTAAGCTAAATAGAGGCATGTGATTGTTGAGTTGAGCTGTCCCGGGGAGCTAACCCCCACCCAAAGGGGCCCGTTCCCACAGAGAGAGATGTAGGTTCCCACCACGCACCCTCTTCGGTGACTGGGCCGCTAGCACAGCATTCAATAGACTTCGGTAAAAGGATTTTAGAGAAGAGACTGCCTCCTGCCTATTTAATATTTAGCGAACAATGGTTCAAGTGTGGCCTAAAAGGTCCAAGGGTGAGAGGGGTGACCCAGAGAGGGGCACTGTTTTCTTTAAAAAAAGGGGGGTGAAATAAATTCAATAGGGAGCAAAAGACAGAGTCTCTAGAGGGTCATGTAGGTCAAAGAAATCATGACACTTATTTGCACAAAATCAATTTTAAAGTGCTCACAAAATAAAAAGCGTGGTGTGAAATAGTGATAGTGGATTTTTAAAAGGCATCGCATTGACAACAGTATAGTAGAATTACGTAAATGATTTCTTCAAGTTTATAAGGAATTCATGTTGTGGGGTGGTCGACGGCGTTTAAAACCCAATTATTGGGGTTCATCTTCAGGACAAGGTGAGCAAGTTAGACAAAAGAAGCATTATTATACGCTATCAGACATCTTAAAACTGCCAAATGCCCAGGCAGTGATGGTCTCCTTGCCGAATTTTATCAGCGGTTCGCACCGCTCCTAGATGATAAATTATCAGAGGTATACGATGAAGCGTGTGAGGGACGATCCATGCCTGGCTTCCCGGCTCCTGTAGACCGAGCACCCTCCTGAATCTGGATGTCAAGATACTGAGCTGGATTCTTGCGACCAGGTTGTTGCCCCACATGCCTTACTTAATACACCTGGACCAAGCTGGATTTATACCTAAGAGAGATACCATACATAACCTGAGAAGACTTGCACATATTTGGCATGCCACGGTAATACAGAATGAGGACTGTGCCCTGGCTATGTTAGATATTGAGCAAGCCTTCGACTTGGAAGAGTGGACGTATATCTGGGCAGTTCTACGAAAGATCGGGATACGACAGGGGTTTCTCCTTTGGGTTCAACTACTATATATGAATCCGAAGGCTCAGGTGCGACTCAGGGGGGTGGTGTTGGATCAATTTCTTTTGTCAAGAGGAACACAACAGGGATACCCCCTGTTGCCACTGCTGTTTCCGGCGGCAATGGAGCCACTAGCGGCAACACTCAGAAAAAACATGGTGGGACATGGAACATACCGTACATGTAATTTCCTTGTATGCGGACGACATGCTGGTGTATTTAAGGCGCCCACCTCGAGCGGTTTGACCCCTCCTAAATGAACTATGGAAATTTGGCAAGTTCTCCGGACTCTGCATTAACCCTGGTAAATCGTTAATATAGATCAGGAAAAAGGCACAGGAGGCAACTGATATACACCCTGAAGTGGGCCGGTCGTGGAAAAAAGAGGGTATGAGGTACCTGGGAATTAAACTGTGGCATTCCTCCTCATCAGTACTAGAGCATAACTTAGGGAGAATATTAGATGGGGGGCGAGCTTCAGTGGGATTCTGAAAGTCCTTGACTCTTTCCCTAATGGGAAAGGTGGCGATTATAAAAATGATAATACTGCCCCGCTGTCTCTACACCCCTGCAACACTCTTGTTACGAAATTCCTAAATCCTATTTTTCGGCATTAGATAGCTTACTGGTGGAATTGCTGTGGGGGAACAAACAAAACGTGTTAAATTAGACACCCTCCAATGAAAGTGGGTAGACGGGGGTGGAGACCCCCGTATGCATTTATATTATGTAGCGGCCCTACTACAATATGTGGTCCACTGGCTGGAGGAGGGTAGTTATTGGGAGAAAATCCTTTTGGCGGGCACCTACAGTGGTAGTACTTTGCCTGAGTTGCTTATGATGGGAGCTGCGATTCCGAATGAATACCCGTACCTGATTAGATATGTGTTGAGAGTTTGGGAAGATGCAGTTAAGAAAGTAATCTGGAAGGCACCTTACTCCCCTGACATGCCATTGTGGTTCATGAGGCCTTTCAAAAAAATTTCAGAGTCTATGTACGTCCAGTGATGGAAGGACGGTGGATGTCTTACATTGGGGGACCAGTATAACAATGGCAACTTTATAACTAAGGGTGGGCGGAGCTGGCGTAGTGCCTCTACGCGGAGCTCCTCAGAGTTTGAAAATAACTCAGTGGAGCTCCACTCTGCTCCCTCCCCCATCCCCAATTATTTAAAAATGAAAAAAGAAGGCACTTACCTGCGTTTCTGCCGCTTCCCCTGCATGGCCGCTCTCCTTCCTACTCCTGTCGTCCTTCAATGAAAAAAATCCTACTTTGTGCGTCTTGCGCGTGTGCAATTGCACGCGTAAGACATACAACGTAGGTTTTTTTTATTGAAGAAGAGTGGGCAAAAGTACATGAAGGAGTTCGTGAGGTGAGCTACAATGCCCGTTTTAAGTTAATTCAATATATTGTAGTGGACCAGGTATATCTAACCCCACATAGACTAAGTAAAATTTACCCGGAACGATCAGACGCTTGCCCGAGATGCAGAGAAGCAACAGCACGCTGTGTTTACATGATATGGGAGTGCAGGAGCTCAGACCTATTCTGGGAGGGAGTGTTGGAACTTATACATACGGCAACCGGATGGTCCATCCCCAGGGCGGTCTGTTCTGCCCTATTGACATTAAAAACCTATCACGAAAAATAAAAAACCGAGTAGGAGGTTCATGCTCCTGGGGTTAGTGATTGCAAAGAGGAGGATAGCAATCTTATGGCTTAGCCCAACCCCCCAACTTCTACATAGATGGATGAGAGATATGAAAGAGTGGGGGACAGCAGAATTAGTTTGGATGAAACACATTAGGAAAGATGATAGACTTGAGGAGGATGCGCGAGCATGGTCCGGGATGATTGTAGATTTGAAGGATCCCCATTAACAACAAACCCCACAACACAAAATGGAATAGATGGAAACATTGTGCAGCACTTCGGATAGATGGTTATTGAATTATAGATGTGAATACAGATATTTGACACTAAGACAGAAAAGGGAGGGTGGGAAGGTGGGGAATTAAGTTTGTAGGAAAACTATACAGTTATTATTGCAATATTGTCAAATAAATTCAATTCTGATCCTGTAACAGAAGACAATTTTGGAATGGCATATATCCTAAGTGAATTGTTACTACTACTATGTGGAAAATGCAAATAAAGAGTGTTAAAAAACAAACACACATTGGTAACGTCAAAAGTCTCCCTTCCTGGCTGCTAATGCTTTTCTGCGATGTTGTTCAGCATCGGCAGAAAGAAATGCTTTGGCAAAAAAATAAATGTGTGAGTGTGCATGCGTAGTGACACAAAAGTGGCCCATAAAAGTGACTTATGAGTGTGCATGTTTCACCATGCATATGCTGACATATGGCCTGACACAGCAGCCATTTTGTATAAGCAGAACCAGTCTTGAGAGAAGTATATAAAAATAATAAAAAGATTAATTGAAACATGTGAAAGTGCATTTTGTAAAAGGGACAACACAACACCAATTTGCAGCTTCCGGATCTTCCAGAAATTTTCAAAAAGTTAAAAAAAAAGAAAAGGACAACTGGAGGAGATGGGGTGGGGGCAAAGGAGGAATGGGTCGGAAAGAAGTCAACATGGAGGTCAGCAACAGGGAGTAGGGGATGAGCAACAAAGAGTAAGGAGGATGGTGAGACAAGGGAGGTGTTGCGATGGTGAAATTTAATAAAACAATGAAAAGCAGGGAGTGATGGAGAAGCAACGGACAAGCTGTGTGGAACAACGTAGAGCATGGGTGTGGGGCACATATTGGTGGCAGAAGTAGCAAGCAGAGAACAAACATGCGCTTCAGTGGGCAACTTCAAGTCATGCATAGCTGACAAAAAGGCTAATTAAGTGTGACAACCTCAGGAAAACACTGACTGTTTAGCTAAATGCAGAGCAAGTGTCTCTGTTGGCCTTGTGGTATAACATTTTATGGGGTCACACCTTTGGTCATGTGTATTAATATAAAAGGGAATACATGGCAAACTTGGACCAACCTGCCACTATGCTTCTAGATTTTCCTAGGGCAACCCTCAGTGTCTTCCGATCTGCGCAGAACATGAGGACGTGTGTTGAAAGGTACGCAACCAAGATGCATTGTTCGAGGATGGGCCTGATTGCCATATAGGGTGAATTCCCATTACAGTCAAAGGAATCTACTCCTGAGTGAGAACCTACTCCTGATGAAACGTTCCTTACCCAATAGCTGACAATCGGTTCCATTAAGGGTAGGCACGGAAAGGCAAGCAACTAATCCTGAGATGATCGCTGTTTGCCGGACTTTGAATGCATACTATTCGCTAACGGATATATGCTCTGTTGGACTTGGCCCTTTTGGCAAGGTCATCCCTGAACTTTTTGCCTTCCTCCTGTATTTTTTCTGACCTGTTGTTGGCTGTTTTATGACTATGGGCACTTTACCACTGCTGACCAGTGCTAAAGTGCATATGCTCTCCCTATTGTAAATTGATGTATGAATTTGTGATTCCATGATTGGTTGGTTTGGTTTACCTGTCAGACCCTAGTACAGTGCACCAGGATTGCCCAGGGCTTTTAAATCCAAATGCTGCTGGTGGACTTGCAGCACTGGTTGTGCCAACCACAGAAGCAGCCTGTAAAAATATGTCTAAGGTCTGCCATTGCAGAGCCTGTGTGCAGTCTGGTACTGTCATGCTGACTGGGCAAGTGCCAGTCCCTAAACCTTCCCTTTTCTTTATATCAGACACACCTATGGTAGGCCCAAGGGCAGGGTGCATTGTAAGGATAAGGTAGGGCATGCCCTGGTGTGTGTGGCATGTTCTAATAGTGAATTACAGCCATTTTCGTTTTTCACTATTGCAAGGCTACCTGTCCTCCATAGGCCAGAATGGGCAGTTTGATTATTACATCTTGTAACCCTAACTGACTCAGCGAACATGGTAGAAATTCGAATTTAGTATGCCTGAACTCAGAATGATAAAATACACATTTTAGTGAAGTTGGTTTTAACATTCTGTGTTTGAAAATGCCACTTTTAGAAAGTAGGCATTTTCTTGTCTAACCATTCAAACATGCCTCTGCTAGGCTGTGTATTCCTTGTCTGGAGTAACAGGGGCTGGGGAATTCCAGGGGCTGGGAATTCCAGGAGACAGGGTGAGTCAACACAGGGCTGAATAGAGAGATCTCCATGTATATGGGTGGGAGGAGTTGCACCTGGGACCTGAATAGGGCTGAGCTTTCCCTCCACAATGCTGGCTCCACCTCCTGTGGTGCGTCTGATGTCTCTGCCCTGCACTCTGAAAGGAAAGAAGGAGTCATGTAAACAAAGTGCTTCAGGACTGACCAGAACTGGTTTGAACTAGGTAAATGCCTCTCTGCCTTCAGAGAACAAAGAGAATCTTAGTATAAATATTGGGACCCAAACCCAAGAACTTTTGATCACTTTGGGAAACAAGAAGAAACCTTTGTTGAGGAGAGGAACCAAGAAGAAACTGAGGAGAGACTATCCCTGAAACTGGGGGGTTGGTCTGCAGGGGTTGCCTACTGCCAAAGAGAGGAGAAAGGAACTTTGTGTGTACTTTTGCTCAACTTGTGAAGGATCTCCAAGGGCTTGGTAAAGAGCTTGCCTCCTGCTGAAGTCTCAGAGACAACAGACTTCAACCACCAGCTCCCCAGAGTTCTTTAGAAGTGCCTGCTGCTGTTTTTGGGCCAATGAGCTGGAAGCACGACTCACGGAGAAGAAGCGTGTCGCCATCGCAGCCGCTGCCGTCGCATCACTGAACAAGGGTGTCGCCGCTGTAGCTGTCACATTGCACCGCATCACGAGAAGCGCCCGCAACACCGAAGAAGCGCGTCGCCGTCGCAGCCATCGTAGCTGACGCATTACACCGCATCAAGAGAAGAGTCTCGCATCAAGGAAGAAGCGTGTCGCCTTCGCAGCCGCTGCCAGCGCATCTTGGAAGACGCCGCTGTAGCTGTCGCATTGCACCGCATCGAGAAAAGTACCTCGCATCCACGGAGAAGCGTGCTGCCGTCGGAGCTGCTGCCGTTGCATCACTGAACAAGGGTATCGCTGCTGTAACTGCCGCATCGAGCGGAAGCGTCTCGCATCGCTGGAGAAGAGTGTCGCCGCCAAAGCCGCTGTCGTCGCATCACTGGACCAGGTTGTCACCGCTGCAGCTGACACAGCGAGCCAAGATCTCTCACACCATCGGAGAACCGAGCCGCATCAGGAAGATCTTCACGTCTTTATTTCTTTGCACCAAACTTTCATCGCATCAACATCGCTGCAACACTTTTGTTTCCCTGCGTGTCGCATCTAAAGGTACATTGACTTAAAGTGTCGCATTTAAGAACTAAAGAGACTTAAGCTAACTACTACCATTTTTAAGTAACAGTATTGTGGATTTTTGTCGTTTATGGTCTTGTGGTAAATCTATATAAAGAATACTTATTTTTGATATAAAACTTGTGTGGTGTCCATCTGTAGTGTTGTCACTTGATTACTGTATGGGTTCACAAATGCTTTACACACTGCCTCTGAGATAAGCCTGTCTGCTCGTGCCAAGCTACCAAGGGGGTGAGCAGGGGCTATTTTAGGAGTGTACCCCCTTACCCTGACTAGAGGCAAGGGTCCCTATTTGTCACAAGTGCATACCTGTATCAACTAGAGACCCCCAAGTCTAACATTGGTGGTCAGCGGTGAGGATTCTGGACTTGCATTTGTGTCTCATGTACAGTGATTGGTGAACACTACTAGTGAGTGCAGACCAAACGCAGCAATATACTTTTGGTAGATTGTTTTTCTGGGACTTTCTATTTTTGCAAAGAACTGCCAAGTTTAACCACCATGGAGAAAACAGCATCCCTAGCATCAGTTGATTATGAGTGTGAAGAGAAGAAACTGGGATGCTGCAATGTAAGGCAGCTGGAGGGGCCATTGGGCCCAGGAGGGAGGAAAGCACCTTCCCCAGCGGATAGCAGTGTTTCTGCCAGAAGCCTGTCTCCAGAGGAGTTGGAGGAAAGAGAGAGATGTAGGGTGCATGAAATGGAGCTGACCAAGCTCAAATTAAACGGGCAGTTGGAAATTGAATTGCAAATTAGGAAATTGGCCCTAGAAGAAAAGAAAATGGAAATGGAGCATGAGTTGAGATTGAGGGAGCTTGATTTAGTGTTCGAGAAGCTCGAGGCCATGAGTGTCTCAGCCCAGCAACAAGAAATGTGTGTAGCTCAGAGAGTGAGCTTTATTGAGTTGGAGGTGGAATCCAGCTCAGATGGTGGCAGCAATATAGAGTTATCTAGTGCTGGGAGAGTAGTACACACACCTAGAGATTTGGCGCCTGACTTGAAGTAGGGGGTTAACATACACCAGGAGGTACACGGAAATGAGGTAGCTCCAGTAGTGCGCAGCATCCCTGCGATGGATTGGGGAACTGGCACAGGGGTTCATAGTCCTAGTGGCGCGAATGGATACTCTACTGACTCTAGATGAGAGGTGCAGGGAGAGGGGTTCCCCCATGGTTGAAGTCCTTGTGTGTGAGTGTGAAGACCACCCAGAAGAGTGTGGGTTGAATGACAGAGACAGTCAGATACTGTCTTGCCAATCTCAGGAGAGTGGTGTGGGGTACGTGTGCGAGGCATTGGCTGGTGAGGTGAAGGATAGTTTGGTTAACCCTTGTAGGGGGCTGTGTAATCCAATCGTGGGAGAGCATATTGTAAGTCCCTGTTTTCCAGAGCTATGCCAACACCTGTTGGAGATTGAGTTCTCTGACCCCAGGGAGCTCACATTGGAGGCAGAACTTTTGGTGGATTCCAGAGGGTCTGGAGAGGCATTTGGGGGTGATCATAAGAAGAGTGGTTCAGGTATCTCCCCCCCCCCCAGAGTGGGAGAAGAGGTTCAGTGTAGCCCAGCTTGGTCCCAGTGTAGTGGGAGGGGTGTAGACACTCACGTCCTGTCTCAGTGGAGAAGGAGTGAGTGTGGGGCTGCGTGTCCCAAGGTGCCCAAAACCCAGTCTCAGAGCCTGGATGATTCTTTAAGGGAACACCAGGTGGGGAGCCTAGTCTGTCCTGAGGGGTTGCCCGTAGTGGGGGATCACCTAGTGTCTGGTGAACGGGGAGTGTCTGTAAGCAGGCCTCCATCAGTTCCCTGTGTCTGGCAGTGCCACTCCTAAGAGGAGGGTGCAGAAGACCAGACTGAGGGGTGAGAGGGGAAAAGAGTCCACAGTGGAAGAACCAGTGGGTCAGGGGCCAGCCAGAAGGGCTGCGTCACCAGTGAATGACCATGGTGACACCACTTCTGTCCTGGGGGATCTTCACGCCCTGTCAGATGGACAGGGGTCGGGAGATCTGCGCCAGGCAGACTATCACACAACACATGAGTTATGTGTTACCCTCGGGGGGCATGCGTGCTCCCCAGGAAGTCTTGGTACGCCGGGCGAGTGTTCAACCGCATGGGATGGTCCCTGGGTTGGGAAGCCAGGTTCAGGTGTTGACTGACCTGGAGGAAGGGGCAACTGTAATCAGTGTCCTGACCGATGTAGATTATAGGTGTACCACTCCAGGTTGGAGGGTACAGTACTCTGGAAGGGGTGTAGAGGGAGGGAGTCCTCGCCTCTGACCCCGGCGCAGCCCATGGGTTTAGACCCTAGGTTGGAGGGCCAGGTTCGGGGTGTCCCCTCTGACCAGGATGCCCAGTTGCAGGATAGAACCCCTGAACTGGTGGGCGAATTGTGCAGGACACCTGCCCCAGGTGCCCTGGCAATTCTGGAAGGGGGTACCGCTCCAGGTGGGAGGGTACAGCGCCCCAAGGAGGAGGACCGGGTGTGGGATAGCCCACCCCAGTCTCTTGTCCAATCGCCGGGTACAGGCCTGGGGCTGGTAGGTCAGTGCCAGGATGTCATACCTGCCCTGACAGGAGGGAGAGTGGACAAAGGGTGCCAGGCACCTGGGGCTACTGCCCCCCGCTCTCTGACACCACAGAAGTTTGAGAGCCCTGAGAGGCATAAGGCCTGGGTCTCATCCCTGACCACTGTCCGTGGCCACTGTGGCTTGCTGTCTCTCTGTTGGAACACACCTGTGAGAAAGTTAAGGTTAGATGCTGCACAGGTGGTGTCCACAGGTGAGGAGAAGGGTTCCCCATGGATTAGCTTGGTGGGCCCTAAGAGTAGGGACAGAGAGATTCCAATAGGTTCAGATTGGCGTAGAACTGGAGTATCCCGCTGCAGTTGTGGGCCAGGTCCAAGTTCTATCGCCCAAAGCAGGGAAGCCCATCAAGGTAGTGATTGGTCTACCCTGGGTTTTGGCTGGAAGGGGGTTGTGTTGGACTTGGCCCTTTTTGCAGGGTCATCCCTGAATGTTTTGCCTTCCTCCTATATTTTTTCTGACCTGTTGTTGGCTGTTTTATGACTCTGGGCACTTTACCACTGCCGACCAGTGCTAACGTGCATATGCTCTCCCTATTATAAATTGATGTATGAATTTGTGATTCCATGATTGGTTGGTTTGGTTTACCTGTCAAACCCTAGTACAGTGCACCAGGAGTGCCCAGGGCTTTTGAATCCAAATGCTGCTGCTGGTGGGCTTGCAGCACTGGTTGTGCCACCCACAGAAGCAGCCTGTAAAAATGTGTCTAAGGTCTGCCATTGCAGAGCCTGCGTGCAGTCTGGTACTGTCATGCTGACTGGGCAAGTGCACCCACTTGCCAGTCCCTAAACCTTCCCTTTTCTTCATATCAGACACCCCTATGGTAGGCCCAAGGGCAGGGTGCATTATAAGGATAAGGTAGGACATGCCCTGGTGTGTGTGGCTTGTTCTAATAGTGAATTACAGCCATTTTCGTTTTTCACTATTGCAAGGCTACCTGTTCTCCATAGACCAGAATAGGCAGTTTGATTATTACATCTTATAATCCTAACAGACCCAGGGAACATGGTAGAAATACGAATTTATCGTGCCTGAACTCAGAATGATAAAATACATCTTTTAGTGAAGTTGGTTTTAACATTCTGTGTTTGAAAATGCCACTTTTAGAAAGTAGGCATTTTCTTGTCTAACCATTCAAACCTGCCTCTGCTAGGCTGTGCATTCCTTGTCTGGAGTTTGAGTAACAGGGGCTGGGGAATTCCAGGGGGCTGGGGAATTCCCGGAGACAGGGTGAGTCAGCACAGGGCTGAATCGAGAGATCTCCATGTCGATGGGTGGGAGGAGTTGCACCTGGGACCTGAATAGGGCTGTGCCTTCCCTCCACAATGCTGGCTCCACCTCCTGTGGTGCGTCTGATGTCTCTGCCCTGCACTCTGAAAGGAAAGAAGGAGTCATGTAAACAAAGTGACCATAACTGGTTTGTACTACGCAAAGGTCTCTCTGCCTTCATAGAACAAAGAGAATCTTAGTATAAATATTGGGACTCAAACCCAACAACTTCAGATCACTTTGGGAAACAAGAAGAAACCTTTGCTGAGGAGAGGAACCAAGAAGAAACTGAGGAGAGACTATCCCAGAAACCGGGGGATTGGCCTGCAGGGGTTGCCTGCTGCCAAAGAGAGGAGAAAGGAACTTTGCGTATACTTTTGCTCAACTTGTGATGGATCTCCAAGGGCTTGGAAAAGAGCTTGCCTCCTGCTGAAGTCTCAGGGACAACAGATTTCAACCACCAGCTCCCCAGAGTTCTTTAGAAGTGCCTGCTGCTGTTTTTGGGCCTTCTGAGGGACTGTGTGTCGCAAGGAGCAGGAAGCGCAACTCACGGAGAAGAAGCGTGTTGTCATTGCAGCCGCTGCCGTCGCATCACTGAACAAGGGTGTCGCCGCTGTAGCTGTCGCATTGCACCGCATCACGAGAAGTACCCCGCAACACCGAAGAAGCGTGTCGCCGTAGCAGCCATCATAGCTGACGCATTGCACCGCATCAAGAGAAGAGTCTCGCATCGAGGAAGAAGCGTGTCGCCTTCGCAGCCGCTGCCAGTGCATATTGGACGACGCCCCTGTAGCTGTCGCATTGCACCCCATCGAGAAAAGTACCTCGCATCCACGGAGAAGCGTGCTGCCGTCGGAGCTGCTGCCATTGCATCACTGAACAAGGGTATCGCTGCTGTAACTGCCGCATCGAGCGGAAGCGTATCGCATCGCTGGAGAAGAGTGTCGCCGCCAAAGCCGCTGTCGTCGCATCACTGGACCAGGTTGTCACCGCTGCAGCTGACACAGCGAGCCAAGATCTCTCGCACCATCGGAGAACCGAGCCGCATCAGGAAGATCTTCACGTCTTTATTTCTTTGCACCAAACTTTCATCGCATCAACATCGCTGTAACACTTTCGTTGCCCTGCGTGTCGCATCTAAAGGTACATTGACTTAAAGTGTTGCATTTAAGAACTAAAGAGACTTAAGCTAACTACTACCATTTTTAAGTAACAGTATTGTGGATTTTTGTCGTTTATGGTCTTGTGGTAAATCTATATAAAGAATATTTATTTTTGATATAAAACTTGTGTGATGTCCATCTGTAGTGTTGTCACTTGATTACTGTATGTGTTCACAAATGCTTTACACACTGCCTCTGAGATAACCCTGTCTGCTCGTGCCAAGCTACCAGGGGGGTGAGCAGGGGTTATTTTAGGAGTGTACCCCCTTACCCTGACTAGAGGCGAGGGTCCCTATTTGTCACAAGTGCATACCTGTGCCAACTAGAGACCCCCAAGTCTAACATGCATGTATACTAGTAACAAGCAACTGGTCATGAAGGCATTAAGTGTGTACTGCTAAACATTAAATATCAACACCTAGCCACATTTGTAACCCTGCAGGGCAGCTGCTACATATCTCAATATTCCAATGATCCTCCAGCATCTTAAGACGGATAGAAGGCCGTGTTGGTCTCAGCATTATATATTGAAAGAAGGTTTTCCCCAGTTACTTTTAGGTCCAAGAGGGGGGGAAAAAAGGACAAATATGCAAGGTTTCTGCCTCTTAACCGACCTATCACTCTTTTTTCTGGTAAGTACTCACAACAATCTAAATATCAGTGCATCAATAATTCCCCATAAATGATAAATTCAATGTCTACAAACAATTTTTTCTTTTTTTCATCTTTGATGTTTTTATTGTTTCTCAAAAGGTTTTTATCAAAAATATATTAATATTTCATTTCTGTGTTTTCTCTTATGATTTACAATTGGTCTTGAAACATTCATGTACATACAATCAATGATGTGAACATAAAAAACATTGGTCTCAGATCACAATTATTGAGAAAATAAGACTCCCCCAAGAAAAACACCATAGGAATAAAGGAAAAAACGTAGTTGTATAACATAGAAATACACAACTGGATGGATCAACTACAATGTAATTTTTGAATAGTTTCCAAAGTCTACTGTAATAGGTTTAACATCAATTTATGTTTCTTCCTTTGTTCTGTTTGGGTTGATCCTTATAGGATTTGTTGTCCAGTTATGAAGTAGCTGGTCTACGTACGTTTCGGTGAACTGGTTATTATAATCACCTTCCTCAGGACCAATGAAGAACACCATTTTCTGTACAAAAAAAGGGGGGGGGGGGTTCTTCTGCAAATACAAATACAATATATATAAGATATGGGGAATACTGATGTTCTTATTGGTTACTTTAGAACACCTATTATTATTTATTTATTAAGCATTGCTGGTACATGCATGTTTCAGAGATGGAAGGAAAGGGGAAAGAAAAGAAATAAACTCCCTAAGATCGGAGAGTAGTCAGTCAGTCAATTTTTATTGCATAATTAATAAAAATTATTACAATCCACATTTAATAAAAACAATTGTAAAGCTTGCGATCATAAATTACTTGTTTCGTCTTGTCTTTTTTTTTTTTTTTAAAACCAGGTCACAAGTCCCCGGAAGAATAACTTATAGTTTTTGAATTCTTAGTCTAACACGTTTTAAGGTGTAATCACGTGGTAGAGTGTCCGGCCTTAATCACTGTGTTCCACTTTAGTTAAAGTGTAGGGCCGCTCATTTGCCCGGGAGTAGTTTTTTAGCTTCTGTCATGAATTTGAGTCCCCGGCAAGCAAAAGTGGGAGAGGAGCCACTCAACCAAGTTATTATCGCTTGCCGGCATGTTTTTATGTTCAAATTGAGACAAATAGCACGTAGGTATTTCCTTCTCAGTGTCATTAGCGCTGGGCACACGCAAAACAGATGAGTTAGGGTTTCATTATGGTATCCACATAGTCTACATTGGAGACTTTCATTCTGATATTTCCACGACGGTCTTAGATCTTTAGAATAATGCAGACCCAGTCTGTAGTCTATGAAGATTTTTTTTAAGTGTTGACTAAAGTGAGTTGCTAAGTAGGTCTGCTGTTTCTGATAAGAGTAGGAAGAGATTACGGTCCAAGCGTGGCGTCGAGAAGCCAGTATAGTTTTGTCCTCTAATAAAGATTTCCTTTTTGCCACTCTGTTGGCTATTTTACAGAAAGTAGTATGTTCGATTTCTTTGTTCCAAGTTTCTAGGAGATCTAATTCGTGCAAACAGGAGTTCAGGTAAATTGCCCAAGAATTTCCGGTAGACTCTCTGTTTTGGGAGCTTATTTCTTGCCAACAAACGTGGTCCATGGACTTGGGTTGGGCTAGCCGAAGTTTATGACACCATTTTGCAAACCTTGACATTGAGCGAAAGTGTTGATTTTGTAAGCCAAATTCAAGGCGGACTTGAGCCGCAGATGCTGATTTAGGCAGATTGAACACAGATTTGTAGATTTTATTCTGTAGTTCGTTTAAAATTTTGGCCTCACCTCCGAGCCAAGTGACTAGTCCGTATGATAGTGTAGGTTGAATTTGGGCAGACATTACCCTCAGGAGGTGCGTATAATTGGGACCCCCCATTTTTTGTTGAAGGTGTCTATATGCGTAAATCAGTGTTTGGGACTTTGCTTTTATAGTCAGGGTATGTTCTTTTTTTGAGTTGCTTTTCCCAATTGTAACGCCTAGGTACCGGTAGTAATTCTCTTCTTCCAGTACTGACTTATCAATCGACCATGTAAATTTAATCTTCTTATGTTCAACTAGTCGAAGAATTTTTGTCTTTTCCCTATTTAGTTCCAGTTTTTCTTGTACTAAATAGGAATGAAGGTTGGTTATCAGACGTTGTAAGCCTATTGGGGTTTTGCTTAGTAAAACAATGTCGTCCGCAAACTGCAGGATTGGAATGTAGTCATTCCCTAGTTTGGGTGCGTGGTTGTTTATTTGTCCTAGGTTACTACCTAAGTCTGCCAAAAACAGGTTGAATAGGCACGGGGCCAGGACACAGCCTTGTTTTAAGCCGTCCTGAGTTTTGATTTTTGATGTTAAGCTCGATCCCTGGCTTAATTTAACCCTTGCCCATGTGTCGGTGTATAGGCAGATTATAGCGTTTAGCAGCATCCTAGGCATCCCCCAGTCTTTGAGCTTTTCCCATAGTCTTAACCGGCTCACTCGATCGAAGGCTGCTCTTATGTCTATAAAACACCCGTACAATCGTTGGTTCTTTTTCTCAGCTCTCTCCATCAGCAGTGCCAGTGTCGTCAGGTTTGTTGTTGTCCCCATCCCCTGTCTAAAGCCGATTTGGAAAATGGGAAGTAAGTTGTTATTTTCTACCCATACTTGAACCTGCTCTAAAAGACATGAAGCATACAGTTTTCCTTCTACATCTATGAGAGAGATCAGCCTATAGTTAGCTGGGGTTCTTCTATTCCCCTTTTTGTAGATGGGGTGGATGATGTTTCCTTTCCACGATGTAGGCATACGACGAGTGATAAAGATTTGGTTGAACAAAGTTGTTAAGTGGTTGGACCAGAAGTCCTTATTCAATTTAAATATGGCTGTCGGTAGTCCGTTTGGGCCAGGAGCACCCTCGGGTTTTAGTTTCTGTAAAAGTTTTATTACACTTTTGCAGGATGTCAGTACTGGCTGGTCGTAATCCCGTTTTTCCTTGTCCAGTTCGATTAGCCTATTTAAACTTTCCTGGGGGCCCATTTGGTTACCTGAGTCCGTTGCGTTGGTTGCCCGTAGCATTTTGTTAGATGGGGCAGTGTCCTTTATTGCATAGAGGTTCCTTACGTGGGCTTCCCAGACATCGGCATTAATGCCAGGATCGTGAGACATCACTTCGCCTTTGTTCAAGTTGTTAATAATCCCCCAGAAATCCCGAGAGTTTTGCTGTTTACTGGCTGATAGAAGTTTTAGCCAGATTGATTCTTTGTATTTGGCCTTTGCCACCCACAGCATTTTACGGTAATTCTTCCTCAGGCTCCTTAACAGAGTGTAGTTCGAATTGTTTCCTTGATTTTTGGACGTGTGAACGTTCCGTTGCTCCCTAGATATTTTTTTTTTTTCCAGTCTTAGTTCATCAGTGAACCAGGGTTCTTTTAAGGTTTTTAAGGTGTTTTGATTGGCTGGGGGGGCAGAATGTTTTTGAATTAACGTGTCAACCATGTTTTCCCAGTGTTTTACAAGCTCTCCATCCTCTGGTTGTTCATGTTCTAACATAAATTTGTTTGCTGTTGCCTGGATTTCTTCGATTTTTCCCCCTCTCCATCTGATTTTTCTCAAATTAAATTTCTCCGGCAAGTGAGTCAGTGAGATTATCTTGTTAAGCCTGGTGACTGCTGATTTCAACCTGATGATTTGGGGAAAGTGATCACTTTCTGTACGCTGGACTATGTCATAGTCTACAATACTATCTGTTATGCTCTTACTTATTATTGTAAAGTCTATGGTGGACTTGACTTTCCCACTCATATAAGTTGGTCCTGTTGTTGAGTTTCCCCTTTTTTCACTTCTGAGGATTGTCAGGCCCTGTATTTCTAGTCTATTCAAGAACGTTGCTATATAACCTGATCCGAGTTTAGTGGTCTGGTTACGACTAGATGTTCCGTCTCTCATTAGGTTAGAATTAAAGTCCCCTGAAATTATCAGTGGACATTGCTCGTTTGATTTCTGTAGGACTTTAATGAGTTTAGCTAGTGTCTCCATTTTTTCTTCCTTGCTTGACCGTTCGGGGTGAATGTAGATGTTTATTAATAAAAATTGATGTAGCAACTTTCTGGTTATTTTTACTACTTGAACCCAGCTTAACCCCACATCCAACATCTCGGTTTCCCAGTTAAAATTCTGAGATACGTATATCGATAGCCCTCCGCATGGATGTCCAAATTTGGACAGCTTCTTCGCCAAGATGTGGTGTTCTGCAAAGCCTGGAATTGCGGGATGTGTCAGGTTCCAGGTCTCTTGGAGGAGGAGTATGTCGTGTTTTTGAAAAAAATGTTGAGTCTCGTGATCCTGATCCATGCTACTAAAGCCATGTGTGTTCCATGAACACAAGTTAATTGTTTCCGGATAAGCTTTGTCGGTATGTTGGTTTAGTGTGTGTTTGTTAGAAAATAGAGTTGTGTCATTTTTAGGAACTCTGTTGATTTAGAGTCGAAGGAATCCATGACCAATCCTGGACTGGACTAGAGGGTCCTTTGTTGCAAGGCTGGATTGGATAAGTATGCGTTGTTCCAGGGTTTTTTTCCTGAGTAATAGAGCGGACACCACGGAGACATGATTTATGCTTGTGACCAATTGGTTCGTTCCCTTTTGGTGAGGAAGTGCCTCCGGTTAGGGGGTATGGGTATCTGGGGCGTTTATGTTGGATCAGGGTTATACCCCAGCTCTCGAATGATTCTTTGTTGGCAAGGATTTTAGCAGCTATGTCCTTTGAGGCCCAGGTGGTAACTGAGTCTTCAGTGTCTGGAAAGTGTTTGTTTTGCCGAAATTCCACTGCCAGCAAGTCTTGGGAAACTATTCCCCTTAGGTCTGGAATAGTATTGATTAATTTTATTATGTTCCCTCTGTTAAGTGTGTCGTGCCTGCCTCTTGTTACATATTCTGGTATAAATAATAAAATTGGTTCGGAGTCTTCCTTGCAGATTGTTTGGCTTTCTCGGGAGTCCGGCTTGAGAGATTCAGCATTGCTTGTAGGCCTGAATTGAGCCTGACTTGAGCTTTTCTCCTTGTTCTTATCCCTGGGGGACGCCTGTTCTCCATTTGTGCTTTGGATAATTTTTACTTGATCATGATTTTTGCTGTGGATTGAACATTGACGTTCGTGTTCAGTTTTTGTGATCTTAATTGGGGTCATGTCCCTAATGAGTCCCCTCGCTCTTGTTTGGTGTATTTTGGATTCAACTTGTGCTCGGGTAGAACTATAAACCGCACAGTGCCTAGAGAAGCCCTTCGTCGTGATCTTCAATGGGGTCCGGTCAAACTCTTGGTTAACAAGCCTAGTTTTGTGTCGTGAGTGCTTAGAATTTTTATCATGTTCTCCGCCACCCCTTTTTTCTGTTATCTCTGTGCTCCGAGACTTTGGAGGGGGGCTGGCCTCGATGGAAGTAATTGAGTGAATTGAGAGTGAGTGGTGGTTTGCTAAGTGCTTATTTCGAACGTCCTCTACTAATGTGGCCTTTGTCAATCCTTGTTTACTAGAACTTTCTGTAATAATTTTGGATGTTAGTAGTGACAAACGCTGGTTCGAACTCCCAGTTGGTGTTGAGCCTGTTGAGATCGGAGAGTAAGAAATTAGATTGACACCCATACGTGAACTAGGAGATTTTCATGCCGGCTCAGAGTGAATAGAGAGGAGGCTCCTTGTTACCCAACAGGGGGTTAGAAGATTCAGATCACCCTGTGCTAAGCAAAAGGATTTTTTGAAAATACCTACACAATAGGTGGAACATCAAGAGTTATCAGGTTCTCATCGCCCTACAATTTCCAAGCGGGCAGATGTTGTATCAGGGTTGGTCTACAACTACTATGATCTGTTAAATAACAAAAATAAGAGTAAGGCAAAATAATTCTATAAATTGTCCTGTCTGTGTTGTCCTACCAATTATTTCTATGTTGACTAGGGTATTGCCATATCTTACCCTTGATGTCTAAAAATATTTGTGTTAGAAATTTCTTGTACAGATAAAGATCTCATGTAGCCAAGATACTTCGAAGATGAACTTTACTGTCTCCTTGGTGAAGCTATACCTGAAATGAGAGAACACGCAGTATTTTTTCTCCATCGTTGGCGACATCACCCACTGCTGTTTGATATTTTGGGCTGAGTGTCAGAATTTAGATATGCTGTGTGGGTCTTACCTTCAGAAAAATAAGGAAAAAGAGATAATATTATCTTTTTCTCAAAGTCTTTTGTTCAGTTTGTATGGTGGTGTCGCTCACCAGAGTTGTTTTAGGACTCTGTGATTCTTATGTAATTCTACAAAATATGAGAGACAATATCCTGATTATTTCTTCTGGGTCACCCTAAAATATTTGGTTAAGTACAAAGTCAACAAAGACAAATTATTTTGCATATTATGTTCCGACTGGATGTCATTATTTTGTCATACTACAGATATATAGTTTACTGAGATGTAGTATTCATAACTATCTTTTTACTATCTTTTCATTGTGTACATTTGATAGGCCTATTTTTAAGCATATACACTAGTGTCTGGTGTAAGATAGTAACTGACAGTCGTGAAATAGTGTGACTTGCTGGTTGTAAGCTATTATTACATATGTTTCAAGGATCTTAAAAAGAAAGAAAATTATTCGAATCTTGAATGGTATCTACAACGCAAGAGCTGTCTGATTAGAGAAGAGATCTTGTTCTTTATTTTTGTGATTCTCAAAATGGCCGTCCTCTATTTAGAGAAACTCCGCTTTATCCTTGATGTAAAATGTGTTGATTTTACTCGAACAGAGCACATCTCAAAACATCCGATCTTATATCTTTACAAAATCATATCAGAGTTCAACTATCAGTCAGGGCTTGCTAGTATAGAAAGCTAAACTAATGAGATGTATTTTACAGCCGTATCTATCAAACCGGTATGTGTGGCGTGTATTAAGGTGTTGCAATTATCAGAGAAACACACCAGAATTATGTTGCTGCTAGTTTGGTTCTTTGGGGAGAAATGTACCTTGATACTTATCCCTATGAAGTAAACATTTAATCACGCTGACGGCAAAACCCGGTAAAAATAGAGTGGGCACAGACCGTGTTTGTAGAGAGAAAGGGGCAAGAAATCTCAATATCAGAATAAGCTCAGGTCCACTTACCAACGCCTATTGGGTTACCGCTACCTTCCACAAATGTCGTCCGAGTCCGACTCGATGGTTGTTCCAATCGAATTTCGCGTGTTTATATGTCCTGTATACATATGCGTGCTGTGCGTAGATCTCGGGATATCCGAAGTATGTCAGGTTCTATGTTTAAAAAGCTTATGCGAACTTGGGCGACATCTTGGAAGGAGCATCATAGGGCATGTAAATGCCCATGGAATGGAAATAATATAACTATCTGTGAATATTCGCGAACGTCCCTTGCTGTGCAGACTTAGTATTAAAAGGGGGACATCAGCTCTAAACGTATTGTTTACTTATGCGTCCTGTGCGCTGGTCTCGCGATATCCGAAGTACGCAGTAATCTATGTTATAAGAAGTGTTGCGCGGTTGGGCGCCATCTTTAAAGGATAAACATGAGACAAACAGCCCTAAACGTATTGTTTACTTATGCGTCCTGTGCGCTGGTCTCGCGATATCCGAAGTACGTAATAATCTATGTTAGAAGAAGTGTTGCGCGGTTGGGCGCCATCTTTAAAGGATAAACATGAGACAAGCAGAATCCGATAAATGGAAATAATATACATGTATGCGAATACTCGTGTGCGAATACTCGCAAAAGTATGAAATTCCCATATGATTTACCAAAATGCCTTAAAATCAGGAGGTAAAGCCCAATATAAATTGCTGAAACTTCCTTTTTAGAAAGAGTGCAGAGTCTAAGTATGCGTAGAGGTGATGGAGAATGTTATGCCCGACCTATGAGCCTTTAGATGGTTCGTGAGTATAGTAATACATTGATGGATTTTGAAGGACGTAATGTTAATAATGAATTTAATAACAGTGTGACTAACATCTGAGAGGTCACGATAGTAACATAAATGTCCTATAGTTTCCAAAAGTATCCAAGCTGTATAGTTGACATCGACACTTAATATTAAGCAGAGAGTATTTAGGACAATATAGATGATGATAATCAGAGGACTATTGTTAATAGGTCTTATGTTGTCACTAGCCATGTTATCTCTTCATTCAAGCCATTGCGTACTGTGTCTAATGAAAAAATCCAAAAGGTTTCTCGTTGTTTACGTGTTTTAGTTTGGTCTTTACCTGGTATAAGTTATACACGTTCTAAAATTAGCCATCGTAAGTCTGTTTCTGCATGTTGGCTTTCTTCATAGTGTCTAACTAGAGGTGCTTGTATTTTGCCTGTTCTGATAGCGGATTTGTGCTCAGAGAGCCTTGTGCGAAATTCTCTGGACGTTTCACCTATGTAGCCTAGGCCGCAAGGGCATGGTATCATGTAGATGATATTAGAGCTTCTACAATTTGTCATTAGTTTTAACTTGCCTGATTTTCCTCCATATGTCCAGGTTTCTGTAGTTATAGCTGATGCGCAGGCATGACAATTGCCACAGCTGTAATTTCCTACTGGAGGAGGTAAACCGTCTATGGTGGTTTGTCTCACAGAAACATGAGGTTTATCTCTACTATGCACTAGTTTATCTCTGAGATTTGAATTCCTTCTGAAAGCTACCATTGGTTTCTGTGTAGGTGTTTCTTCATCATTAACGTTGAGAATCTTCCAATTCTTGTCTAAGACTTGTTTGATCTTATAGTTTATGTTGGAATGATCTATAACACAGACTAGCTTATCTTGCTTTGGCTTGGGTTCATTGTTAAGAAGGGCATCTCTGTTGTAATATTTTGCCCTTTTTAGTGATTGTCGTATAAGTCTTTTTGGATAGCCTCTAAGAAGGAGGCGTTCTTGTAGTTGTTCTGCATGTGACATATAGTCTTTAATGTTGGTACAATTCCTCCTAATTTTCAGAAATTCCCCAAAGGGGATAGAGTCTTTTTGACATGGCGGATGATAACTGCTATGTTCCAAAATGGTGTTTTTAGCTATAGGTCTCATTTACAGATTTACTGTTAACTGCCCTTCTCTACCCATAATCCATATGTCCAAGAATCCCACTTTGTCAGGTGAGTAGTTACAAGTGAATTTGAGATTGTTATCGCTCAAATTGAGCCAGGATACGAATTCTGATAGTTCTGATTCTGTTCCTGACCAAATGAAAAAGATTTTCAAGGCATTATAGATACCATTCAAGATTCGAATAATTTTCTTTCTTTTTAAGGTCCTTGAAACATATGTAATAATAGCTTACAACCAGCAAGTCACACTATTTCACGACTGTCAGTTACTATCTTACACCAGACATGCTTAAGAATAGGCCTATCAAATGTACACAATGAAAAGATAGTAAAAAGATAGTTATGAATACTACATCTCAGTAAACTATATATCTGTAGTATGACAAAATAATGACATCCAGTCGGTACATAATATGCAAAATAATTTGTCTTTGTTGACTTTGTACTTAACCAAATCTTTTAGGGTGACCCAGAAGAAATAGTCAGAATATTGTCTCTCATATTTTGTAGAATTACATAAGAATCACAGAGTCCTAAAACAACTCTGGTGAGCGACACCACCATACAAACTGAACAAAAGACTTTGAGAAAAAGATAATATTATCTCTTTTTCCTTATTTTTCTGAAGGTAACACCACACAGCATATCTAAATTCTGACCCTCAGCCCAAAATATCAAACAGCAGTGGGTGATGTTGCCAACGATGGAGAAAAAATACTGCGTGTTCTCCCATTTCAGGTATAGCTTCACCAAGGAGACAGTAAAGTTCATCTTCGAAGTATCTTGGCTACATGAGATCTTTATCTATACAAGAAATTTCTAACACGAATATTTTTAGACATCAACGGTAAGATATGGCAATACCCTAGTCAACATAGAAATAATTGGTAGGACAACACAGACAGTTTATAGAATTATTTTGCCTTACTCTTATTTTTGTTATTTAACAGATCATAGTAGTTGTAGACCAACCCTGATACAACATCTGCCCCCTTGGAAATTGTAGGGCGATGAGAACCTGATAACTCTTGATATTCCACCTATTGTGTAGGTATTTTCAAAAAATCCTTTTGCTTAGCACAGGGTGATCTGAATCTTCTAACCCCCTGTTGGGTAACAAGGAGCCTCCTCTCTATTCACTCTGAGCCGGCATGAAAATCTCCTAGTTCACGTATGGGTGTCAATCTAATTTCTAACTCTCCGATTTTAGGGAGTTTATTTCTTTTCTTTCCCCTTTCCTTCCATCTCTGAGACATGCATGTACCAGCAATGCTTAAGAAATAAATAATAATAGGTGTTCTAAAGTAACCAATAAGAACATCAGTATTCCCCATATCTTATATATATTGTATTTGTATTTGCAGAAGAACCCCCCCTTTTTTTGTACAGAAAATGTTGTTCTTCATTGGTCCTGAGGAAGGTGATTATAATAACCAGTTCACCGAAACGTACGTAGCCAGCTACTTCATAACTGGACAACAAATCCTATAAGGATCAACCCAAACAGAACAAAGGAAGAAACATAAATTGATGTTAAACCTATTACAGTAGACTTTGGAAACTATTCAAAAATTACATTGTAGTTGATCCATCCAGTTGTGTATTTCTATGTTATACAACTACGTTTTTTCCTTTATTCCTATGGTGTTTTTCTTGGGGGAGTCTTATTTGCTCAATAATTGTGATCTGAGACCAATGTTTTTTATGTTCACATCATTGATTGTATGTACATGAATGTTTCAAGACCAATTGTAAATCATAAGAGAAAACACCCAAATGAAATATTAATATATTTTTGATAAAAACCTTTTGATAAATAATAAAAAAATCAAAGATGAAAAAAAAGAAAAAATTGTTTGTAGACATTGAATTTATCATTTATGGGGAATTATTGATGCACTGATATTTAGATTGTTGTGAGTACTTACCAGAAAAAAGAGTGATAGGTCGGTTAAGAGGCAGAAACCTTGCATATTGGTCTCAGCATTATAAACTTGTGACCTGCACATAACAATGGAAGTATACTGGCAGAGTAGGGGCCTGGGCTAACCCCTCCCAGACTGGCGAGTTCTCTCCGGGGGCTCCTAGGCCATTGCCCACTGCATCTTACCCTTTTTTAATTGCACACAGAATTCTCTTGTTGGTGCAAAACGGCTGCAGTTTATTCACATGTCAATTATCATCACAACAAATCATTGATCAACAAAAACTTCATGCACATACATCTGATATTGTTAATATTAGGATTGTTTATTCCATTGCCATGACAGCGCCCTCTAACAGTGCCTCTCTCTCTCTTGTGGACATATAGCACCTATGCGACTCCAAGGCTTCACCTTGCTGCCGAGATTTGTGTGGGCAGCAAGTGCAGTGTCTGCTCTGTACTCAACCCCTTTACTGACCATTTGCCTGCTCCCTCAGTGCCCCTACCGTAACGCACACCAAGGACATGTACTTGAGTGGCTCCCCTTAGTAAGTTGTGGCATTCGTCCTAGCTGTCCTTCTGTGCTGTCTCCTCCTGTAAACCCTGCGAAGAGACTGCGGCTGTGACGCCCCCGCATCTGGTGTGGGTGGGTGGGCACACTGCACATGCAGACTATGCCGCCGCTTTCCCCTTTAAACTATCCTTGCACCAATGACCTAATGTACCCACTGAAGTCCCGTAGGGGTAGGCAGATCGCAATTGCGCTGGGGTCTGCGGTTCAGAACATTCTAATCCACTGGCGCACAGCCACCGTCCCCTCCATCACCGGTTGGTTGCATAGGCTTTGGCATGTGCTGGGGATGGAGAAGCTGTCGCTTACGGTTGCGGGGGAGATAGACCAATTTGAAGAGCTGTGGCAACCCTTTCTAGCGCTGCTGTCCACTGAATTCCGGGAGCTCACCTGCCCGAGGTATCTTAGGCTTCTCAGGCTGACGCCGCCGGTGACCCCGGCGGACTAGTTTACATGTGAGGCGGGGACCTCCCAGGGAGGGGTGGGGGGGGGTGCGGGGCTTCCTGGTGAGGATTACTCTGGTGCGGGACCATAGGACGGGGGGGGGTGGGGGTTTTTTTTTTCGTTACTGGGAGGATGGGGGATGGGGGGGGGGATTGTGTTCTGTTGAGTTGCTGATGGCTTTCATTGCTTAGATTTGGGGTGTCGGATGCGCGGGCGGGGTTCCATAGCTTGTATTTCTAGCCTTCATTTACTGTGTTTTTCCCCCTGACTTACTGCGCTACCTATTGCCAACCCTCTGGAGTTGCACCCTTTTTCTTTGACTGTATTCCATGTATCCTGACCTCCTATCCCCCTCCCCCATGGTTTGTTTTTGTTTCAATAAAAACGTTTTAAACATAAACTATCCTTGCACAAAGACCCTCCTTGCGAGAGGGAAATTCAAATGCCGCCCGCCAATTGCATTGCCCGCTTTTTGCAGGCTTGCAGTCCTTCTCTCGTCCGGGGTGACTGCCCACAGGAGGCCCGCTACGCGGGCTTCTATCTGGTACAACTGCACCTCCGCGGCCCTGCCCTGTATTGAACACTATCACATGGTTTTACACCTCGCCCAGTTGTCATCCATAAGACCCAGAGTGGAGGAACTCCTTCTTTGGGTGCAATTGAAACGTGACCTAGCTCACGGTGGTCCTGGTATAGATCTCCTATAGATTATACGTCCAGGACGTATAATCTACAGGTGATTCCGTGGAGAGCGCACCTTGACGAAAGTTTGACTACAGGGGCTCTCCTCATTCCAACTCCCATGGGGCAAGTAGGTTGAAAGAGCAGGGTTAATGTACCCTCTTAGTGTTCAGTGACCATAGGTCACCACACCCAGTGGATAGTCGTTGATTAGACTAGGAGCCCTCCCATTTTCTATTTGGTCCTGATGAATGCCACGTACCTTTTTGGACAACTGGCAGAAACATGTCGACCTCTAACACAGCGGCGATGGGATAATTAAGGTCCCTATTCACCGCACTTACGTTTTTATTTCCATCTAGTCACCACATTAGAATAAAAAGTTGTCAGGTGTACTAAAAAGGTGTCAGGTGTACTTTTTAAACTCACATTACCCTCCGGGCCCCCACTTAGTTTAGAAGTGCATCCCTATCTTTAGGTGTATGCCCGCCCTCCACCAAACGCGGTTTTTGGAGGGCGAGGACTGGCAGATGATGAAGCATGACACCAGGTGGTGTGTGATGCCAGTCTGTCACTTTTTGTAATGTGTCCACCTTAGCACTCGGCTGGTACATGGGCATTCCCATGCAACCACCCATGCTTTTTGACGCTAAAGCCTATTTACTAACATTGGTAGACAGGGTTTAACTCCATAAATTAATGCTGGTGAAAAGCTGGCATTAAATGGAGAAAAGTTTTCACTTCTCCGTGCTTTTCCGACTTTGCATGCGTGCTGCACTGTGTAGCACATATACAAAGTAGGAATAGCTTTAAAACGTGTCTCGGCATAGTATTTTGTACATGAAAGGTAGCCTTCCTATACAAAACCCATTCTAGACTCAGGCACACCCCATAGCGCTATGGGCTAAGGTGTGTGCCTGGTGCACAGCAGCTGAAATCGGCGCTAGGGAGAGAGGAGGAGAGTGCCATATCTCTGTGACTATGGCGCTCTCCTGCGCTCTACCCGTCATGTAACGCAGCGCAGCCTCTTTGGGGGATGCACTGGGGTGCCTGAATGCTACGAGAATCTGGGCCTTAGTTAACTGCTAATCATTTAAAATGTAGAAGATGACACATCCAAGCAGAAGGAAGAACCTAGAATGCTGGTAAAAGTGGGGTACAGGTCGTTGAAGCCTGCAACACTTTGGTTTCGGCATCGTAGGTCCTACTTGCACTTTATGAGTGTACATTCAGTTTCAGCCTGGAGTTGTTACACTGGGCTCCTTCGTTTTAGAGGTAAATTAACAGGTAGAGCCAAGTCAGCGCTGAGCCAAGGTCCAGCTCTTGCCCCAAGAGCCCGTGCACGAGCCGAGCCTTGAAAATATGTGGTAAGTAAATCATGCAATATGCTTCATGGTAGCACATGATAAGGCGTCTTCAACATTTAAAAACGTGCATTTCTTTAAATCGCAGAAGCACTGCACCCTAGTGGATCAGACTGTATCTCTGCATTAAGAAGTACTCATAAAATGGGCCAATTTTTAAGCATGCACCCAGTAACATTCTTCACCCATCTTGATGACAATGTTATAAATAAACTAAGAAAAAAAACCAGTTGGCAAGTGTGCCGTATATGTGGCCTGGATTCTTAGTAGGGAGAGAGCAACATTTTAGGCTATAAAATCAAATGCAAGAGAGGTTTTTGTACAGCACACCTTTTGAACTCGTATTTGAAAGTCCTCTCATGTATGATAGTGAACAAAAAAAAGGCTCTGTAAAATAAAGTGTTAGGGTTCACACAGTTTGGTCAAGCAAGGCAGCCTGGACTGATCCCAGAGTTTCATTTTTTAATCTGTGCAATTCAGGCAGCAGATGAGTTTGTCTTTCTCACATCAAAGGTTAATGCTTCGTCCTTAAAATTGAGATTAGAGCATGGGTGAGTGGCAGAATCCACATTTTACTTTTGGCAGTAGTTTTACAACGCATGAACATTGAAGAAGGATATAAGAGCGCTTGAAAACAAATACAGAGTGCATTACACTTTTTTTCTGGGACCTGGAGATGAGATAGGATTCACAGGATACTGAACTAATGAGCTGTTAGCACTAGAGCACATCAGCTACTGTGACAACAACTCACCTCATTTCAGGGTTGAGGCTCCAAGGGGACCTTGAGCTGAACCAGAGCCAGACTTTTCGGCTTGAGCCTAGCTCGGCTTTCAGTGGTTCACTGGGCTGGAATTGGAAATTTGCAGTAGGAGAGGGTCAAATTAAGCAGCAGGGAGGACCAAATTATGTATCAAGAAAAGGAGATTATGCAGCATAAGGCAGCAACATTTGTAATAGTATTACTTACATTGTCATTTTGTTAGTTTTTTCACATGGTAACACTGTCTTTTAATTATCTTTATTGCATTTTATTTTTTCTGATACATACAACACAAGCATTGGTACATATAACACTTATTGCAAAAGTATTGTTGCTATGTGGCCGTGCACATAAAGCCGGGTATTTTCATCATACAGTCATAGTGAGTTCTGCATCTACAGCACAGAATTTGGTGTGTATGTGTAAATTAACATTGGCATCGACTGCCTACGTATACCGTCATCTCTAATTGTAGAGCAAGACGTGTCTTCCATGTGTGTATACCCCCAACAGTAGTCGTCAACGTGCAGATACATCGATTTTCGTAGAGATACTCGGCACATACTCAGCTCATCTTTGAAGTACAACTCACAATGTTTCATAGGCAAAACATGTATACACCATTACGAGTTGCTAGATATCTTCATTTTTAACATTGAAACCACAACTGATAAAAAGAAAGGAAAATCAAAAGAAAAAGAGATATCAAATACCAGAAGCAATGTCAAGTCATCATATAAAGTGCAGTTCAAATTTAGTTGTGACTAAGCCTGTGTGTTTTTAATGAATGAGAGCCGCTGTTCCTATTCTATATACAGTTATGGATGCTAGGGCAACTTGTGACTAATGTCGCGTCTATGAAAAGTCACTAAGGCATGTGGGGTCATTACTCAGCCCGATAGTTGTGACTGGGACCTTCGGCGATTGCAGTGTACCTGTTTCACTAAGCGACATTTTAGGCATTATCCCCTGTCTATTGCGTAGAGGGTGCATGCAGTGTAGCACTAGGGTGTGCAAGGGCTTTGAGGATATCATCCCAAGATTGTGCTATGGGGTACTTTAGCAACTCTGCCGTTTCTTCCCTGTGGAGGACAGTGCTTTCTGCTTGTGCCCACACCTCTAGGGATTTGATTTGATTTGATTTGATTTGACGAAGATTTATATTGCGCAGACAATAACCCGCAGGTATCAAGGCGCCTATCAAAGGAAGTATCAGTATATCACCTTACGCATAGGCTTGCAGGAAGAGGCAGGTTTTAAGGGCCCCTCGAAATCTCTGAATGGAGGGTAATGATCTGAGATCCAGAGATAGATCATTCCACCATTTAGGAGCCAGGGTAGAGAAAGCCCTACCGCCCCATTTAGCTTTTCTTATCCGGGGGATTTTCAGAAGCAATTTCCTGGAGGACCGCAAGTCCCTTCCGGGAGTGTAATGAGAGATGATAGAAGCAACTCCCATATCATTATTCCTTGCAATGGCTCTGTAAGTCATACACAGGACTTTAAACCGTATCCGGTATTCAACCGGTAGCCAATGCAGTGTTCTCCTCGCCAAAGTGGCCGAGGAGCATCTAGGAACATCCAGGACAAATCTGGCAGCAGCATTCTGGACTACCTGCAAGCGCTGCAGCAGGCCTCTATTCATCCCTGCATACAGCGCATTGCAGTAGTCCAGTCGGGAGCCGATAAGGGCGACCACTACTTGCTTTCTGGACTGAAGGGAGAGGTACTTCCTAATTTTACGTAAGGTATAAATTAGGCCCCAACAAGAGGAGATGGTTTTACTGACCTGTCCACCCATACTAAGGACAGGATCTATCATCACCCCCAGATTTCTGGCAGACATCGTGGGGGAAGGGCATAGTCCTAACGAATCAGGCCACCAGCTGGCTGACCAAATATCCTGACTCCCTCCAAACACCATCACCTCAGTCTTCTCCCCATTCAGCTTAAGCGAATTTTGGACCATCCACTGACCAACTGCTTCCATACAGGATCTAAAATTGGAAGCAGTTGGTACGTCTGAGTGGGAGAGAGAGACGAGGATCTGGGCATCATCTGCATAGGAGATTGCCTCCATCCAGTTGAGTACCTCCAGGGGATCCTTGTGCTTCCATCTCTTAGTGATCAGTCTTTTTGCGGTTATGAGGCCTACATCACAAAATCTAGAGCTTACTTTAGTGGCTTTAGTTTGTTTATAAAATCCCAGGATACAGACCTCCCATGTATTAGGTACCTCGGTGTTAGGGCAGTTCGGGAGTGTCTCTGTTATCGTGCGCCAGTAGGGCAGGAGCACGGGGCAAGACCACAGCATGTGTAGGAAGTCAGCGCCTAGAAGCCAGCATTTCGGGCAATCGGTGGTGTTGATGTTCAAATATTTATTTATCTTATCCTGTGAGAGGTACGCTCTATGCAATAGGTATGTTTGTATAAGTTTAAAACGTGAATTGCGCGGTATGTGTGTGGCGCTGGCTAATACACATTCCCATTCCTTGTCGGTCCAGGGTCGTCCTCTGTCCTCAGCCCAACATGCACGTAGTCCCTGTGGTGGTTTTGATACGTGGATAAGCAGGGCCTGTACTAGCCAGTGGATCACATGCGACCCCTCCCCATTACATGCAAATACTGCAATAACTGATGTGTCGGCGGCTCATTTGTCAAATCTCCCCATTCTAGCGTCAGCGTCTGTATGATGGCTGCATGAAGAAGGAACTGACCCACCAGCAATCTGCTGTCTTCCGTCAGGGTCGCAAAAGGTAAAAGGGCACCGTCCACGTATAGGTCTCCTAGCGTCTCCGCTCCTGCCTCAGTCCAGGATGTCAGCCCTATGTCCATCACAGAGTCTCTGCCTCTGGGCGTCCTGATAACTGGCAGTATTGGGGCATAAGGGACCGTATCTTTTGTAAGTTGTAGGCTCCTCCGGTAACATCTATGAGCCAGTTCTAGGTGTATCTGCGTCAGGTGGGGAGGTTTCGCCAGTGGGTGAAACAAACTATAGATCTGAGTCTGCGTCCATGATGATGACTCGGTCACTGTGTCCGTCAGGCTCTTGCCACTCAACATCTTTGTGACCCATTGTAGCTGTGCAGCTAAGTAATAGAGTTCCAAATGAGGAACTGCAAAGCCTCCACGCTCAGGTGGCGCATATAATTTCTGCAAGGCTATTCTGGGCCGCCCTGCACTCCAGATTAGGCCTCGGGTTAATCCTTCCAGTTCCCGGAATAGTCGTACCAGAACATACACTGGAAGATTCACAAAGTAATACAATAGCCTCGGCAGTACAATCATTTTGGTCAAGGTGATACGACTCATCACATTGAGCGGTAGGGACTTCCAGAACTGCATCTGCGCCCTGACCGCTGAGATGGCGCGTACTAGGTTACCCTCCAATATGTCTGCTGGGGACCTATAGATATATATGCCTAAGTATTTGAATGTGGTCGGATACCAGGTAAGCGCTGTTCCGTTAATAATTATATCAGTCTCAGCCACGTCTTCGTGGAAAGAGTAGGCGCCCGATTTAGCCCAATTTACCTTGAGGCCCGACACTGTCTCAAAACTACGGAACAATGTGGATATGGCCGGTGGTACAGCATGCAGGTCTCTTATGTACAGCAACAGAGTGTCCGCATATAGGGACACAGTGTGGAGTCCATCATTTAGAGGAACGCCCCAGTCCGTGCCACTCTCCCAGAAGAGAGCTGCTAATGGCTCCATGGCAAGGGAAAAGAGCAGTGGGGATAAAGGGCACCCTTGTCTAATTCCCCGCCTGACTCTGATTGTGTCAGAGATGAGCTTGCCCGTATGAGCCCGCACTGTAGGGCGCTGATACAGTAGTTGCACCAGTTGCAGATATCCTTATCCAAGCTCATATTTACGCAGGACCGATGCAAGATAGGGCCACTCCAACGAGCCGAAGGCCTTCTCCAGGTCCAGCACTAGACAGCCAGACCGTGGCCCGTTCTTCATTGCGCACTTCTGGATTCTAAATAGTCTGCGTATATTGAGAGAGGTACTCCTGGCTGGGACACATCCATTTTGATCATTATGCACCAGAGTCGGTACAAACGTGGCTAGTCGTTTAGCTAGGATGGAGGCATGTATTTTATAGTCTGTGTTTAACAGAGCCAGTGGACGGTAGGAGCCCAGGAGTTCAGGGTCTCTGCCTGGTTTTAAGAGGGAGATCAGCAGTGCCTCATTTTACATGGGTGTGAGTGCTGAGTCATCCTGTGCCGCTGCATATACCCGCAACAGTTCTGGTACTAATATGTCAGAATAAGCTTTATAATATTCAACCGGTAGTCCGTCCGGATACGGAGATTTTCCATTTGAAAGGGAGAAAATACTATCCCTTATTCCCTCCGGTAGCAGAGGAGCATCCAGTTACTCTTGTTGATGCAATGTCAGTTGTTGCAGCGTAAGGGTGGAAAGAAATTCACGTATGTCTGTGTCTGTAGTTATCAAATAAGACTTGTACATTGCAGAATAGTGTTCCACAAAGGCGTTGTGGATGTCGCGCTGCGCATGCACCGTGACACCTCGTGTGTTATTTATGGACGTCACAGGCGCGGTGACTGCATCTTGTCATATCAGCCATGACATCAGTTTGTGAGGTTTGTCCCCCATGTGGTGGGTACACGCTGAGTGTGCTGCATAGTTCAAATGGCGGAGCCGGTCTAGCAATCTGGAGTGTTCCTCTCTATCTCGCTCCAATGACATGGCGTTGCCCCCTAGTGCCTCACCCTCCCCTCGGAGCAATTTATTTTCAAGTCGTGTGAGTTCAGCCTCCAGCTGTCTACGCATACCCTCCTGTGCACAGAGGCAGTCACCTCTAATCACAACCTTGAACGCATCCCATTCTACCTGTGGCGTCATGGCTGTATCAACATTTTCTTCAAAGTATTGGGTGATATTAGTGGCCAGCAGGTTTCGAAAAGGTGCATCCAATAGTACATCTGGTTGCAACCGCCAGGTTGGAATTGGCGGTCGGGGATGCTCCCACCACAGCTCCAACACATGCGGATTGTGGTCTGAATGCGTCCTGCCTAGATGGTAGACTGCAGATACATGTGGGAGCAGCTCCTCCGAGAGCATGTAGTGGTCTAACCGCACATGCAAGTCGTGAGCAACTAAGCAGTAGGAGTATACCTTGTCATGGAGATTTCGATGTCTCCAGACGTCCTTCAGGTGCCATTGTGTTGCCCAGTTAGTTAGCGCCTTCATGGCATTGTGCGTGTTTGTGCCCGGAAGGGGTGGAAAGGAGCGGTCCAATGATACATCCAGTACGCTATTGTAATCACCCCCCAAGAACATAGGAATATCATGCCTTGGCGCTAGGACGCGCGAGATAGTGTAAAAAAAGGCAGCCTGTTCTGTGTTGGGGGCGTATAATGATGCAATGACTACCTGCCGGCCATCCAATGTGCCCCTAACTGCAACATACCTGCCCTCCGTGTCTACTAATGAATGTGTGATTTTAAAGGGGACCCCAGGCCGCACCCATATTAGCATGCCTCGCGCGAAAGCCGAATACCCCGCAGCATACAGTTGACCGCGCCAGCAGCAGTGCAAGCGTTGGATTTCAGCTTTGGCCAGGTGTGTCTCTTGAAGGAGAGCTATGTGATGTCGTTTAAGGTACGAATATATCTGATACCTGCGTGATAGTGAGTGCATGCCCCTCACATTCCATGTACCAATTTTAAGTGAAGTCATGGCTCTTACGATGTACTTAGAGAAAATGTGCCCTTAGCAGCCCAACAAACACATGTGGTGCAGATGACCCGGCAATGTACGACTTTCCGAATCCTAGCATTTTGACTCGTGGCATGCTACGTTGTGTGAACCGGCATATAATAAATGATATCTCGCAATAAAACCATAACAATAACATCATCATGAATAATTCCAAAAGGGCGAAAATGCAACCAGCAATCGTCCAAACTCTCAATAGAGATAACAGTCAAAAATGATCATGGTGGGTGCGCTGCGTGCTGCACACGGATAACTTTCAATACGTGTGACCAGTGTCTCAGAGGCTCCCCATCTTCAGGCAAAATACAGTGTAGAGAAGGCAGTCTGTTAGCACCAGAGCAATGTCACCCGCCAGGCGAACGGTATGAGCTGGAGCACATGTGTCAGCAGCAAGGCATGCGATTAAGTCCCGCCCTCCCATCCCCAATCATGATGTCACCCTCGACTTCATGCTAATGCTCGGGATCCCAGCAGTATCTACCACACGCGACTATACTTTGAACGACCACACACCCCCACACACAAACCACAGTACCTCAAGTTGTAGTCCAATCAATGACAGGGTCCCGCAATGTTCATACTATTATGTCAGCTGTCTGTGGGGTGATATCTGACCGCTCATTTGAGTCTTGTGAATTCTGGAGACCATATATTCGTTTGTCATCGCTCGATAGGTCATGCTGGCTGGAGTTGGATGCGTCCTCAGTCTCCAAAGAGCCGCTGATTTCCGCTACTGCCTGAAGGGCTTCTCGTTGTCCGCTGTGTATCAGATCTGAGTGAGGTCCCACAGATGGTGAAGGCGGCATCTGCGCCCCGCAGATCTTCGCTCTCTCCGGCGGCGATGGAACGGGCCTCTCAGCTTCGGTAGGGTGGCTGGCGTGGTAGGGTCTCGAGGTCCCGCAGCAGTGAAGGTGTCCAGCCAATCCTCCGCCTCTTCCGATGTAGTAAAGAAATGCGTTTTACCATTTGCAACAACCCACAGGCGTGCCGGAAAGAGCAGAGAATATTTCAAGTTACTTTGCCGAAGACGTTTTTTCACCGCCATGAATGAGAATCTCTGACTCTGCACCTGGGTGGTATAGTCCGGAAAAAACATTATTTTATGATTGTCTATGTGGAAATCTGGCAGCTTTCTGGTTTCTTGTAGGATTAAGTCCCTTTCTCTGTAGTTGAGAAGTCGGAGAAGCAAGGGCCGCGGATTCGATCCTGTAGGAGGGGGTCTTGCTGGAACTCTAGTGAGGCAATAGGGTCCCCTCAGGTAGCAGGTCCCTGAGCCATTTTTCCATGTGAGAGGTAGGCTCCCTTCCTTCCCAGCATTCCGGCACACCCACTATGCGCACATTATTGCGCCGTGCTCACCCTTCAGCATCCTCGGCTCTTTCCTCCAGGAACTCCACACGATTCAATAAGTTCTGTACATGTTTGTCCGTCTGAGCCACCTGTGGATGATGTCGGCGAGCGCGGTTTCCAAGACAGTGGTGCGATCCATCAGTTTCCGGTGATTCGCATGTAGATGAGTAAGATTAATGGCCACCTTGTTGATTTTAGATTCCAGGGAGGTGCGGGTCTGATTGATGGTTTCTTCTAGCCTCTCCATTGCAGTGAGCACCGCATCCAGTTTATTCGCAGTTTGGTCTGTGAGTCCCTGTTTTGCCATCTTGTCTGATTTAGGCTTGGACGGCGGCGGTGGGTCTTGTGTTCCTCCCATTCCGGTCCGAGCTCGGGTGCCACCCGACATGAGTCACAGAGTACGTACACCTATGCTGTTCCGTGTGTGGTGTGATCCCAATACGGTATCCCCAGGACGTGGGTCTCACAGCACGGCTCGCGTCAGCACTGATGGGTCGTGCTCATCAACTGCTCCACAGCTCGAGACCTCAGTGGCAGGTCTCTCCCGCTATACGCAGGCACCCTCTCCGCAGCACGGCCGTCGTCCACATCATGCAAGGTACCTGTAGATCAGACACCGTACCTGTCTATGCGGCGTGAGACCCACCCCGGCGTTGGTTGCGCGATCAAAAGTGCAGAGTCTCTGTGCTTCCAACAGTGATCACGGACCCAGGAAGAAATTACAGGGTATATGCGGTGGCCTCCAAGGTTGGATATATAGCTGGGGTTGGGCACCACATCCGCATCATCCAGGCCGCGCCCAGAGGCGGTGCATATCGTCGCCACAGCAAGAAGTCATTTATGTTTGGCAGCGTCTGCTGCGTGTGTCCCCGTGGGTACCGGCAAGGCCCGTCCCAGGGGGCCACCCGGGTAACCCGTGCGGGACTTTCTAGGTGTGGCACGCCAAAAGCAGAGGTGTGTTAGCCCTGAGAGTACAGTGGCAGCCAGAGCAACAGTGTGTGTCTCGTTTCTGCCATATGTAGTGGTGGACTGCGTAACAAGATGGCATCCAGGTTCCTGTACGACGCCGGCCCGGGGGACCACCATCTCGGGGGACCACAGTCAACAGTTAGGGCAGGTTCAGATGTTCCCCATGTGTCGTCTTGAAGCATCCATAATTACGCCAGCAGCCCCTCTCACACTACGAGGCCTCATGCACACCCCAGCAGGCCTCCACCGCAGCCAGTAATATCCCAATCAGCGCCACAGGAGAGCCTGGCGTCTCAATAAGAGACCGGTGGGTCACAGCAGCCAACCCCCTGGCGGGGGCCCACCTCCACTGATTGTGCTGTGAGGGCAGCGGCGGCGCAGGCGATCCGGGCAGCGTCGGCACTGGCTATCCTCCTCCCCCACTGCCGTGACGAGTAGCTGACCTGTGGGATTTTAGGAGGCGGAGATGGGCATGCGGCACGGTAGGGGTCCCAACATCACTTCGCTGCTCATCGGTAACTGTTTAGTGAGGTGGCGGCAGGGTGGACAACCGCAGTCCGCTTCTGTTGATTTTATTCTATCCGCGCCATCTTTCGCAGCCCTGTGGGAGGAGCTAAGTCACGGGCTCGCGTAGACGGGTCTATTCACATGGGAGCTGCACGCCGGGTGGCCCACTCAGGCAGGAGCCGCAAAGCGGGGCCCGGGCAAGGCGGAAACAGCAGCGGAGCTCCGGGCTGCTATCCGGAAAAAGCCGCTTCTGGCGAGAGTTCCTGCAGGCGACTACATAAGGAGAGCAGGGCCTGTTTAGGGGAGCCTCCGACAGAGCTCTACCCAGACACGTCTGCCTCCATTGCAGTCGCAGCCACGCCCCCCCCCCCCCCCCAAGGATTTCACCTCATTAGCACCAGTTTAAAAACCAAATGTAGCAATAAGCAAATTAAAGATTACCAGTCAACCTTGGACAGAAACACATGTTGTAACATTTGTTTTTATAATTTTTGATCCATTTGAGCTATAAATACTTTTTGTTCAAATCTACAAACTATGCAGTTATGATGGATTATGTGGCAAATGCTGTAAATGCATAATTATGTAGAATTTGCCGCAGCTACACAATCACATAATTCCAGTAGCCTTGAAAGTAGTTGGTTGACATAACCTGTATTGCAGTAACTCACCCCAAAAGTGCTCATCTTCTGCATACAGTGCACTGCCAGACACAAGTTCATCTTTAGACTGACTCAGCCTGGCATTCTTCTGAGGTTGCTAAACTGAGTACGAATACGTTCAGTAAATATAGCACCTGTTATTTGCAGCAGGTAGAGATGCCGGAAGTTCAGTATATGAATACAGTAGCTGTGGTGAGAGTATAATAGCTACATTACTGTGTAGTGCTGTTACCGAATTACTGCACTATTCTTCCTAATTTGCATTAGGGCCCATTGCACACTTGCTCTGCCAGTGTTGCTTTGGGCCTCTGAATAATGGTCCAGTGATGGGAAAAATCGAAGCAGAGGATACCCCATATTTGGGCATCAGAGAGATGGAAATGAGGGAGATGGAACAAGATGGGAGACCATATTTTTAACAAAGTGCAAAGGAAACATCCCACTTTGCTAGGCAGTAGCTATCATCAGTGAAGCAGGTGCAGTGACACTGGGTCCAGGGGTATAAGGGGTGCTCTGTGTCATAATTATGTCTTTCTTTAAAAAAAAAAAAGGTATGGAGCTCATTTTTATTGCTAGCATAAGGACCGAGGGCACCTTTGGTGCAAAAAAAGGAAGGCAACACGTGGGAGCTAATTTTTTATGAAAGATAGAAGATGTGGCCTAATGGTGAGAGCTGCTGACTGAAACTGAAGTCCCAGCGTTGGCTCAACATCCTGTGATTCTGGGCAAATCACTTAATCTCCTTGAGCTTTAAAACAATCTGACCTTGTGTAACGTAATTGGTGCTCATATAATGTGCAACAAAGCCCTTGGCTGAGTTTGCAATATATAAAAGTTCTTAAAAAAAGCACAGCGAGTCCGTTTCAAGATTGGAATAATTAGGCTTGGTGGGGAAAGGGGTGAAAGAGGCAGAGGAGAATGCTTGGTCGTCAGGGTAATGGCTATCATCACTGCAGCAGTTGCAATTTCGTTAGGACTGAGGAGTGAAACTGGCTTACAACACCCCATTTATCGGGGGCAGAGTTTTTTTGGTCAGTTCATGTTTTTGTTTGATGATTTTGCTCTTTTAGAAGTCTCACATTTAGGGCCTCATTTATGAGGCCTCAGGTGGCACTGGAATGTCACTTTTTTGAAGTTCCAGTAGTGCAGTGTGCCCGGCATATTTACAAGGCCAAATAAAGTCCCTTTACATGGCTTTTCATGGCCTTCTAAATACGTGCCCCTTCCAAGCAGAACACTGCGTGAAAGGGGCGTTCCATGGGTGTTGTTGTGGGTGTCCCGAACAACACCCATGGAGTCTGAAGCATTCCAAGATCTACTAGAAATCGTAAACCTGGGAATGCGTAAGATTCTAATGCCACAACAGGTGTCGCGTTAGGGAGGCGCAACGAAGACAAATGTTTTCCTTTCTCCTAATATTTTCCTTTTTTGTATGTGTGCTGCATTCTGCGGCATACATAGAAAGAGGAAATCGCCTGAATTGATTGATTTTGTGCAGGAAGGCGTTCCTTCCTGCCCAAAATCAATCAGCCCCTCAACGCAGGCCCCTTTGCACCATGGTGCAAGGGTACCTGCGTTGGCGCATGGTAGCCCATTGTGCGTTGGGGCTGGGTAAAGGACAGGAATGGGCCATATCACAGAGATACAGCACATTCCTGCCCTTTTGTTTTGACATAGGGCAGCGCAGCAAGATTCTTTGCGATGCTGCCCTACGCCAAAACCTCATAAATTAGGCCTTTATTGTGGATTATTCCTCACAGAAAACGTCTCTCTGAAATTATTTCATAAGACCCGCCCCCTGTGCTCAGCCCGGCCCCTCCATCAATCCTTGCCATGAAGGTTCAGAGGGGGCCCTGACTACAAAACATTTAATTTGGGGGGCTTAAAGCAAAAAGACCTCTGCACTATAGGGAAACAAAGGCTCACAGCTTGTTATCACTTCACAGGTACTTAAGAGACAATGAGAGCAGGTTTATGGCTTTGTTCAACCCCAATATCAGATGTATGTCAGATGTATCAGTCTGCCTGAGTAGTTAAACAAATAACAATTTAAAAAGCACTTAGTAATTCGTGTTTTTTTAATTGAATTCTTTAATACCACTACTCATTCAATGTAGGGTGTCAGAGCACTTAAAATCACACACACTTTATACACATTATACTCTGTACGTAAATCAAATGTGTGTGAAAATAAGTGTACAGGATGTGTTACATATGACACCGAGGGTTACAAAGTTTAGGAGTTGCATATTGTCCGCCCCCGTCCGCCATTTTGAGTTTTAGAGCCCCGTCCGCCATTTTGAGTTTTAGAGGTAGAAGAGAGTTAAAAACAAAAGAGGAAAACGTGAAAAGGGGGCAGGGTAGAGAGTCCCTGACCCTCTAGGCCTTGTCAGGGGGACCATGAAAGACCTCTTAGGTGTCAAAAAAAAAAAAACAATTAAAAAAAATATCGCGGGGTGCGCGCACGGTGGCAAAAAAAACATTAAAAAAATAGATTAAAAAATCAAGTATAAGTGTTTAGATGTTGGTTGGCTCTAAAAAGAGCCTTTGTGTTTATTGAGTGTTTTTTGTACCTACAAGTAAGTACCGATGCAGAGTCTAAAGTTCAAGAAGAAGACTCTGTTGCCTTCATCAGTGAAATGAACACCGTCTCCTCTATAAATGCCTTGCATGTTGTAACGCAAGTTGTTGTGGTATATAGAACCCATACCATAGTCTCTGAGGAAAGCAGAAACTGACTTATTGACGTGCTTTCTTGCTTTGTCAATCTGTGGACAATATTGGTTGGACCAGTTCCACTTTTTCCTTTGGCACATATTAGAATATACAAAGGTAGTTTGTGGAAAAAGTGACATCAATTGCACAAAGGTGTCCTTAACAAGCATTTCCAGACCTACCCCAGTTAAAGTGCCTAGGTCATTTCCACCACAGTGCACAATTAAAAGGTCAGGCTGTGGGAGATGTAGAAAGGATTTCACCAAGGGCATTAATTGGTGCCACTTTAACCCTCTCTGACCAATCCATTTAATGTCTACATTTGGCAAAGCAAGATCTTTGAAAATACCTTCTTTTTCTGCATACTTTTCACTCCAGAAGACATAGCTATGACCTACAATCCACACTGTGAACATCTTTCAAGGAGATCTGGATGCACTCAGAAGGTGTCTTTCAGTAAAATGGCAGTATGAAAAGAAAGATAGTTGTAAAATAGAGGCTTACATACTTTTTTTTTAAATAAAAAGAGCTCATTGGCTATTTCAGATCATTCTACACAAAAAACTAGGCTGTAAGTTTAAATTTTTAAAAGCATGTTTTGTATTGGTTCAGAAAAATGTGTACACACAGAACATTACTTTAGATTTGCTGTTAGGTTTGAAAAGTCAAGCACTCTTGCTCTTTGGATTAGAAACATTGTGTGCTGAACTTCAGACCTCTCTGCTCATACCAGTGTTCCATGACCTGTTGCTATGGTAGCCGGCAGAAGTCATGTTGGGGGTAGGAATCATTTGGAAAAGGGTTGAAATTTGCAACCAATAGAAATGTGTGTTTCCATTTGAAAAAATGTGGGAAGCACTATGATTTGAAGTTAACATGTATATGTGTGAAAAAAGAGAGGGAAACATTGCCATTTACTGGTTCTGCTGAGAGGTGTACAGTTCAGAGATTCTGGCTCTGATAATCTGCTGTGTGAGTGCCACATTTCTTTCTCAACTAACTACTTTTAAAGGTGAGTTATGAATTTGAAAGAGGATGTATGTGGTGCATTTTGATTAAAAAAAATGTAATTGAGATTCTCGTTTTAAAGTTGTGTTTTACATTTTATGTTTTGGAAGAAATTTAACTGCCATGAACTTGTCAGATAATATGGAGTATGGCTTCAAAATAAGTCATGGTGTACTGGTATCACCCAGGAATTCTGTTTTCTGTCTAGAATCACACCATGAGTCTGTGTGCACACAGGAATTTGTTGTCAGAGATTTAATTTGTGGTGGTCTGGTTCTGTAAGACTTGCATTCGTGTGAAAGGGGCAGCTTGTTTTCTTGAACTGTGATGGTTTGCACTGTGTGGTATTTCAGATAGCAGTGTGTAACGCTAACACATTTAATGTCTCTAAGGCTCATTTCCTTTGCTGTTGTCTAATCACTCACCCAGGTTCCACATGCTCATGCTCTCAAGTAGCTGTTAGGACATGTGCTCTTTTCTACCTCTCTAAACTATAAGGAAAATGAGTCAGGCTCTTACAGTAAATATCACTTGTAAAACCACAGCGGTAAATGTGCTTTGAAATTGCCAATGAAAAATCATTTTCTGCCTAGAATCACACCATGAGTCTGTGTGCACACAGTAATTTGTTGACAGAGATTTAATTTGTGTTGCTCTTGTACTGTAAGACATGCATCCGTAGGAAAGGGGCAGCTTGTTTTCTTGAACTGTGATGGTTTGCATTCAGCAGAAATCACTATCTCACAAATGAGAGGCAAATGCTAACACATTTTTAAAAAACAGGGTAGATTTTCATTCCACACCTGCCATGGGTGAGGTACATCCTACATGTTCCAAACTGCAATTAACCCTTACCCCACATGTACTCTTACATACATCTGTGCAGTCTTCATGCAGTTCTGCAAGCGTCCATGCAGATCTCTCTTTCACCTGACAATATACAGTCTCCAGAAGCACGCTCTTAGAACACAGGCAGTTGCTTCTCTTGTACTCCCATGCTAAGTATTCAGCACTGTGTGGTATTTTAGATAGTAGTGTGTAACGCTAACACATTCAATGTCACCAAGGCTCATTTCCTTTGCTCTAGTCTAATCACTCACCCAGGTTCCACATGCTCATGCTCTCAAGTAGCTGTTAGGACATGTGCTCTTTTCTGCCTCTCTAAACTATAAGGAAAATGTGTCAGACTCTTACAGTAATTATCACATGCAAAACTACAGCAGAAAATGTGCTTTGAAATTGCCAATGAAAAATCGATTTCTGCCTAGAATCACACCATGAGTCTGTGTGCACACAGGAATTTGTTGTCAGAGATTTAATTTGTGTTGCTCTTGTACTGCAGGTCATGCATCCGTAGGAAAGGGGCAGCTTGTTTTCTTGAACTGTGATGGTTTGCATTCAGCAGAAATCACTATCTCACAAATGAGAGGCAAATGCTAACACATTTGAAAACAACAGGGTAGATTTTCCTTCCACACCTGCCATGGGTGAGGTAGATCCTACATGTTCCAAACTGCAATTAACCCTTACCCCACATGTACTCTTACATACATCTGTGCAGTCTTCATGCAGTTCTGCAAGTGTCCATGCAGATCTCTCTTGCACCTGAAAATACACAGTCTCCAGAAGCACGCTCTTAGTACACAGGCAGTTGCTTCTCCTGCACTCCCATGCTAAGTATTCAGTACTGTGTGGTATTTCAGATAGTAGTGTGTAACACTACCACATTCAACATCACCAAGACTCATTTTCTTTGCTCTAGTCTAATCAGTCACCCAGGTTCCACATGCTCATGCTCTCAAGTAGCTGTTAGGACATGTGCTCTTTTCTACCTTTCTAAACTATAAGGAAAATGTGTCAGGCTCTTACAGTAATTATCACTTGCAAAACCACAGCTGAAAATGTTCTTTGAAATTGCCAATGAAAAATCGTTTTCTGCCTAGAATCACACCATGAGTCTGTGTGCACACAGGAATTTGTTGTCAGAGATTTAATTTGTGTTGCTCTTGTACTGTCAGACATGCGTTCGTAGGAAAGGGGCAGCTTGTTTTCTTGAACTGTGATGGTTTGCATTCAGCAGAAATCACTATCTCACAAATGAGAGGCAAATGCTAACACATTTGAAAACAACAGAGTAGATTTTCCTTCCACACCTGCCATGGTTGAGGTAGATCCTACATGTTCCAAACTGCAATTAACCCTTACCCCACATGTACTCTTCCATACATCTGTGTAGTCTTCATGCAGTTCTGCAAGCGTCCATGCAGATCTCTCTTGCACCTGAAAATACACAGTCTCCAGAAGCACGCTCTTAGTACACAGGCAGTTGCTTCTCCTGCACTCCCATGCTAAGTATTCAGTACTGTGTGGTATTTCAGATAGTAGTGTGTAACGCTACCACATTCAACATCACCAAGACTCATTTTCTTTGCTCTAGTCTAATCAGTCACCCAGGTTCCACATGCTCATGCTCTCAAGTAGCTGTTAGGACATGTGCTCTTTTCTACCTTTCTAAACTATAAGGAAAATGTGTCAGGCTCTTACAGTAATTATCACTTGCAAAACCACAGCTGAAAATGTGCTTTGAAATTGCCAATAAAAATCGTTTTCTGCCTAGAATCACACCATGAGTCTGTGTGCACACAGGAATTTGTTGTCAGAGATTTAATTTGTGTTGCTCTTGTACTGTAAGCCATGCATTTGTAGGAAAGGGGCAGCTTGTTTTCTTGAACTGTGATGGTTTGCATTTAGCAGAAATCACTATCTCACAAATGAGAGGCAAATGCTAACACATTTGAAAACAACAGGGTAGATTTTCCTTCCACACCTGCCATGGGTGAGGTAGATCCTACATGTTCCAAACTGCAATTAACCCTTACCCCACATGTACTCTTACATACATCTGTGCAGTCTTCATGCAGTTCTGCAAGCGTCCATGCAGATCTCTCTTGCACCTGACAATACACAGTCTCCAGAAGCACGCTCTTATCACACAGGCAGTAGCTTCTCCTGCACTCCCATGCTAAGTATTCAGCACTGTGTGGTATTTCAGATAGCAGTGTGTAACGCTAACACATTCAACATCACCAAGGCTCATTTCCTATGCTCTAATCTAATCACTCACCCAGGTTCCACATGCTCATGCTCTCAAGTAGCTGTTAGGACATGTGCTATTTTCTGCCTCTCTAAACTATAAGGAAAATGTGTCAGACTCTTACAGTAATTATCACTTGTAAAACCAAGCAGTAAATGTGCTTTGAAATTGCCAATGAAAAATCGTTTTCTGTCTAGAATCACACCATGAGTCTGTCTGCATACAGACATTTAATTTGTGTAGCTTTTATTGTGTAAGACTTGCAGTCGCAGGAAAGGGATAGCTCATATGATAAGTTTTGAAAAGCTCTTAAAAAATATAGTAATATATATAAATTACATAAAGGTATTTTTTTTTTAGTTTTTTTCAGGTATTGCTGAACAACACTGAAATAAATTAAAGATGCCGATAAAATCAAGAAAGAGAAAAGAACAGCAACAACATCTATATTTGAAGACAACTGGACAAAAAAAATAGTTGAAGAACCTCATGTTGGAAAAAAGAAAAAGCCTTCTGGTAAGCAGACTAAGGATTTTTTTAAAAATATCTTCAAGCAAAGAAAAACATGTAAGAAATATATCCACTGGAAATAGTGTTTCAAGTAGAAAACAACCAGACAATCAACAGAATATACTAAATGCAAATGTACAATCAGAAGTAAGAAAGAATGATTTAAAAAGAAATATCGATTTTAAAAACATTCGTAGAAAAATGTTTGAGAGAAGAGTGATGTTCAATTTGTTGAAGAATGTGAAAAAATATAGGAAGAAAGCCAAATTTTATAAGAAAAGGAAACATATTGAATCAATTGTTGCCAAGGCTTTGGAATTAAAAAGAAAACTATTCATTTTAATTTTGAACAGGATCCGTACATTAGATAAATTAGTGAATGTAATGAAGTCAAAAAGAAAAAGAAAAAGAGAAGTGAAAAAAAAACTTTTGTAAAGTGTTCTTAGGAGAATGGAAGCATAGTTCAAGTACTGAACCATTTTTTAATGAAGAGAGTTATCTTCAAAGTAATAGTTTGCTGTATGCAGTTGACACCAGTGGTCGAGCTTATGAAGTTAAGGATGGTTGTGTAATGGAAAAGGAGGAAATGGTTCCAAGAAATGAGGAAGAAGTGTTAGCTGATGAGGTTATGGGGAGACGTCCTAAAGCCCCAGTGTACACTTGGAATTGTAGTAGTATTTGTACTGTACGACAGGAATCAATTGATAAATTTCGTGATTTTCTAAGAGAATATAGTAAAAAAAAGTGTAAAACAGAAGATTAAGGTGCTTCAAAGACTAGATCCATGCAGAGTGAGAGAGAATACTGATTTGCAAGGCATTCTCTGGCTTGTCTTTCTAGGAAAGTTTGCCAAAGTGTTTTTCACCATTTTAGGATGCTGGCTGTTCATCATACTGAAATGAGAAAGTTTGTGAGAAGATTGTATTTTGCTAAAAGTCCAACTTTAAAGTTTAATGAGTTGAATAATGCTCTGTTCCGTGGATCTGTAACAGATGTGAAGAAGGTTTGTGAGGATATTGAGTTTTGTTACTTTGGTCCAGAGCAAGAAAGTGCAGGAAATGACACAGTTATTGAAGAAAATGTGGAAGAGAATGTAAAACCCACTGTTAATAAAACATTTGAAGATCAAATGACAAAATTTACTATCATCTCTATTGAAAGACCAAATATTACTTGTATTTGTTGCCGGAGAAGCCATTATAGAAATCAAACAAGGTATGTTGATCTCTATAAAAAAAAGTGAAAAAGAAAATAATACTAAGTGGATGGATTTTGCTACATATTTGTTTCTGGAAAATTGTTTTGATTTGGGTGAATATCACCGTATTTGTAAATACTGTTATAACAAGTTAGAAGAAAATAAAATGCCAGCAAGAGCTGTACATAATAATTTAGAATTGGTTGAAATTCCTGCAGAACTTAGTGATTTAAATACGTATGAGTCTATACTCATTCAATGTGTCCATCCTTTTCAGACTATAGTTCGTATGGAGCCCAAAACAGGCAAATTACCTCCTTCAGATTTACAAAGAGGTTTAAAAGGAAGAGTTGTCTATTTGCCATTAGATTTGAAAAAAATATTGAAACAATTGATGCAGATAGTTTGGAAAGTGAACCATTAGTTATTCTGGTTAATGGTGTACCTACAAAGAACAAGAAAATTTGGCAGGAGCTGGTGGATGTACGAAAAGTACAAAGAACAAATTTATATTTGAAAAGAAATAATAAATGGTATGAATCAATTTATATGGAAGAAGATGAAGAAGTTTTACTAGCAGACTCAGGAATACCAACTGGGCAAATTGAAAAAGTGGATAAGTCAAAAGAAGAAGAAATTTATGAACATTTCAGCATACATCCTCTTCATTCTAAAGAAGTTATGGGAAACACTATTGATCTCTTTCAGATGAAAAAAGCTAAAGGAACTCCCGTGAGTGTATGGGAGGAGAGCTTGGAAGCTCGTTGTTTTCCCCAGCTGTTTCCTACAGGAAAAGGTGGACGATATGACGAACGTCCAGTACAGATTCCTGCTTCTGAGTATCGGACTACAAGGTTATATGCAGAAGATCCAAGATTTCATCAAAGTATTCCTTATTTGTTCCATCTTTTATTTGAAAGTGACTTATCAGCACTATCTTATGCAGTAAATCACATTTTGAAAACTGGAGTACATCTACATAATGTGTCTGCAAAGGATTTTCTGAACAAAGTGCAACCATGAGATGATCATTTGGAATCACAATTAATAAATATGATGGCTTGTCAGCGTGGGACTAATGAATATTGGTACCGACGCCATGGAGAATTGAAATGTATGTTACGGAATTTAGGAACTCCTACAAGTTTCGAGAGGCAAATTCAAATATTGAAAACATCCAATACAAGACAGCAGGAGAATTGTGCTCATTGGATCCGGTTAATGTTTGCAGATATTTTAATCACAGATTTGAGGCTATGATGTCCTTCATCTGCAATAAAAAAAATCCACCTCTTGGAGAAGTTGTGGATTTCTTTTGGAGAAAAGAGTACCAAGCAAGAGGTGCTCCTCATATTCATATGCTGTTGTGGATCAAGGATGCTCCAAAATTTGGAACAGATTCTGATGATGCAGTTTTATCTTTCATTGAAGGATATGCAACATGTGCTATACCTAAAAGCACAGAAGAAAAAAACTTAAAAGAGCAAGTTTTACGTTTCCAAAGTCATCGGTGTGGAAAATACTGTCGACGAAAGTACAAGAGTAAAGATAAATTCTACACAAAATGTCGATTTGGATTTCCACGACCTGTTCTTTTAAAAGGAAGAGTAAACAGTTTTATGTCAGCTGTGCGACATACTATTACAAGAAAATCGCCTAAGAATACCTACAACCTAAGAAGAAAAGAAGAGTCAAAATATATAAATGACTACAACCCAGTCATTTTATCCATGTGAAATGCTATCATGGATATACAGTATGTAGCTGACAATTCTATTGCTGTTGCTCGGTATGTCACATCTTACATCACTAAATCTGAGAAAACGGAATTGAAAGAAATGTGGGAAGAGATTTCTCACGAGAAGACTGTCAGTAAAAAGCTATACAGTTTCAGATTAAAGATGTTATCGCATCAAGAAATTGGATCCTACGAATGCTCAGATAGGTTATCATCTGCAAGTCTGTACTCCAAATCCTGAAGAAGAATTTGGGTAACTTTAGGCCTTGCAGGAATGAGAAATCGGGTACTGAAATCTATTCGAGAAATTGAATATTTAGCAGAGTACGAACCTGAAGTGCTGCAGAACTACATTTATAAACGGAATGCCACAGAAGACATCAACAATGGAAAATATAAAGTCATTGGTGAGGAAGGATGTTTGGTAAAACAAATAAAAGGAAGTTTGATTAATCACAAAAAGCTGAGTTGCGACACTACTGACAAGAAGGAATTTTACCACTTAGCACTTTTACAGTTGTTTAAACCATGGCGCTCAGAGGATGAATTACTTGGACATTTTCAAAGCTATGAAGATTCCTTTAATGCATGCAAAGATACCATCGAATGCAGTACTTTCACAACTTATGTAGAAATGTTAAATGAAGAAATTGAACAAGAAGCAACAATTGCAGCTGAAGTAGCTAGAGACAGTTCTCAAGACAGTCAAAGTTCTGGGACGCTCAGTCAAGATCCCCTAGGACAACCAATCGTAGAAAATGAAGCTGCAATAGCCATGACTGAATTAGAAACAGCTATGAATCAAGCTCAGGAAGATTTAATAAACTTACCAAGTTTGGAACAGCAACTGAATGATGAACAAAAACAAATTCATGAGGAAGTCAGAAAACAAATTGATCATGGATTACTACATGAAAATAAAGAGTGCTCATGCACATCGTTTGAACCAATCAGAATATATGTGAGTTGACAAGCCGGAACTGGAAAAAGTTTCTTGATTAAAGTAATTAGAAGCTACCTACAGCAAAAAACAGATTCAACTTTGTCTTGTGTTGTTACTGCTCCAACTGGGTTAGCAGCATAAAACATAAAAGGAATTACCCTCCATCGTTTGCTAATGTTACCAGTAGAGCACGAGAACAAAATACAATACCACAAGCTAACAGGAGAAGCATGTTTTGAAGTTGCAAGAGTATTGAAAAAAATGAAAGTTCTCATCATTGATGAGGTAAGCATGGTATCAAACTTAATGCTTGCCTCTGTGCATTTAAGAAAGCAGCAAATTATGACGTGCTATTTGGAGGAAAACATGTTATAGTTTTTGGGGATCTTCTGCAGCTCACTCCAGTTAAAGGACAACCAGTATTTCAAACCCTTACACATGAAGACACGAAAAAGTCGTTAGGAAGTATAGGTAATGTGAATATTTGGACATACTTTGAGTATAAAGAACTCATTACCAATATGCGGCAGGCAAATGATGATGATTATGCAAGTATTCTCAAAGATATCAGAATTGGACTACTCACAGAACATGGCAGAAAAGCTTTACAGAGTGGATTGCTATGTAATTTGTTCCCAACAGAACAAATTGTTCCAGAGAAAATATACAAGGAAATTGCTGGAAAACATACTGTAATCTGCTTAATGCCAACACTACATGAATGCTCTATATTCAATCAAGAACTTTTGAAATTGGAAAATGAAGAGATTGTCAAACTGGAAGCTGTGGATAAAATACAACATGAAGGAACAACTATTATATTGACAAGCAAATTGACAAGTAAATTGGATTCTCTAGAGAAAAACATCTCGAAAACAGCCGGTTTAGAAAAGAATGTTTATGTATGTATGAACTGTCGAGTAATTTTAAGACGTAATTTGGATGTAGAGAAAGGTTTAGTGAATGGAGCTATGGGTAGAGTTGTGGGTTTTGTTAATTACCAGAAAAAAGTTGGAATTGAATTTTTAAAAATAAAATTTGATCAGATTGAAGAGGTTAAAGACATTTGTCGTTGTTCAGTTCGTTTCTTGCTTGTGAAAGACTTATATGTACGTAGGAAGCAGTTTCCATTTTCTCTAGCATATGCTGTAACTATTCACAAATCTCAAGGATTAACTGTAGATAGTGCTTTTGTAAACATTGGATCTACTGTGTTTAAAGAAGGACACAGAGAGTCCGCCTCCCCCCGTTCAGATCAGAAGCCACCGAAGTCATCTGCGGCGTTCCTCAAGGCTCCTCGCTCAGCCCAACCCTCTTCAACGTCTACATGAGCCCCCTCGCAGCCATCGCACGCCAACACAACCTCAACATCATCTCCTACGCCGACTACACCCAGCTGATCCTCTCCCTCACCAACGACCCCGCCACCGCCAGAGCCAACCTACACGAAGGGATGACAGACGTAGCCAAGTGGATGATGAGCAGCCGCCTGAAACTGAACTCGGACAAAACGGAAGTCCTCATCCTGGGATCTTAACCCTCCACCTGGGACGACTCCTGGTGGCCCCCCGGCCTGGGCAGCGCACCCAAACCAACAGACCACGCATGCAACCTGGGCTTCATCCTAGACTCCTCCCTCTCCATGACCAGACAAGTCAACGCCGTCTCCTCGTCATGCTTCAACATCCTGCGCATGCTACGCCAGATCTTCCGGTGGATCCCCAACGAGACTAGGAAGATGGTCACCCAGGCCCTCGTCACCAGCCGTCTGGACTACGGCAACTCTCTCTACGCCGGAACCACCGCCAAAGTCCAGAAGAGACTCCAGCGGATCCAGAACGCCTCAGCACGACTCATCCTGGACATCCCCCGTCGCAGCCACATCTCCAGACACCTGAGAGATCTGCACTGGCTCCCGGTCAACAAGAGAATCACCTTCCGCCTCCTCACCCATGCACACAAGGCCCTACACAACCAAGGCCCAGGATACCTCAACAGCCGCCTCAACTTCTACGCTCCCTCACGCCAACTTCGATCGACCGACCACGCCCTCGCCGCCGTCCCCCGGATCCGAAGAGCCACCACAGGAGGAAGGTCCTTCTCCTACCTGGCCGCCAACTCGTGGAACTCCCTCCCGACCCACCTCCGCCTGACCCAGGACCACCTCGCCTTCAGGAAGCAGCTCAAGAACTGGCTGTTCGAGCAGTAGCAGACTCCCCTCCCCCAGCGCCTTGAGACCCTCCGGGTGAGTACTGCGCCATATAAATGCTGTGATTGATTCATTGATTGATTGGCATATGTTGCTTTGTCACGAGTGAAAAAATTATCTGGTTTATTCATGATAGACTTTGATGACTCAAAAGTTAGTGCTGATGCAAACTGTGTAAAGGAATATAATAGATTAAGAAGAAGCTATGCTCCTCATTTAGGTCAGTATCCTGTGTTTGAAAAACGTGTTGTTTGTCGGAAAAGGAGAATTGAGAATATCTGTAAAGAGGATGTACAGAAGAGAAAACAAAAGGGGAGTGATGTGATTCCAAGCAAAAAGAAAAAGGACAATGTTGAAGAGGTTGTTGGTTGTCATTTTGAAAATAGCTCTGGTGTCAACTGCTACGCTAATGTAGTGCTGAATGTTGTATTTTATCTTGAAAGGTTGCAAGAGCAGATAATACTAAATCATGTAAAAAGATTCTGTTCTCTGCTGAGTTTTCTTTTTGAGAAGCTGAGTAATGATAATACTAAAATAGAAAGTGCTTCTGATGTTAGAAAACTTTTAGATGTATGTTCAGGATGTACACAGTTTACTCAAAATGTCCAGCAAGATGCACAGGAATTCTTGATGTATATGCTTATGGTACTGGAAGATGAAGGGGTAGAAATAGAAAATATGTTTGGTCTCTCTTATAAATGGGAACATAGTTGTGAAAACTGTTTCAACACATGCAGCTCTAATGTTGATTCTGAAAGGTTCATATATTTAACATTACCAGAGAGTAAATCAGTGACTTTTAGTAAATTAGTTAAAGATGCCAATCACAACATGGAATGTTCTCAATGTAAATCAGACATGTTTTCAACGTTATTTTTAAATAAATATGGACAGTATGTAATTTTAATGATGCAACGTTGTAGAGCTGATGGTACAAAATTGGACACTTTAATAAAGAAGTTTACAGGACATCAATTATCAATATCTGGAAAGCTTTTGTTGCAGTTGCAATAATTTTCTATGATGGACCTTCTATAACTTCTGGTCATTACACAGTTTATCTAAAATGTGAAAAAGGCTGGACACTGTGTAATGATTCTCAATTGATTTTCAAGCAACGTTTGCCTGCAGAATTACCAAATTCCTACTTAATTTTTCTGAAACCAAAATTTTAGATACAAATTGCAGCATCTGAACAAACCATTATTGCGATTTTATTGGATTACCATTGGATATTTCATCAAAAAAGAATTTAAAAATTACCATTTGGCCTCATGCAAAGGTAAAAATTTCTCTTGTGGACTTCTTTGACAGATATTATTTTGGTGTATGTGCAACAAGATTTACAGACGATATTTAATGCAAATAGTTATTGTTCTTAGATGATATTTTTATTATATATGTTACATTTCTATCAAGGTATGTTTTACTGAGAAGAGATTCAGGGCTTTTTTTAAACAATCTTTCAGATTGTTAATATTTTTGCCCGCTGTTAAGTGATGAATGCAATTGGTTTCACAATTTGCAGTGAAATTCAATATATTCTGAAAACAGCAAAAAAAGGGCAAAAAATTACTTTGTTAAATATGAAAATATGTGAACTGTATTATAAAATGTATTATTAAATATTAATACTTTTTTTCTTTTTTTTCAGATCGAGAAAGAAAATTTAGGAAAATTATTCCTTTTTTCTAGCAATTAAAAAAAACCCATTTATTTATAATTAAGTAATTTTGTTGGTCAGGTAAGTTTGAAATATCTGTATTTCTCACACCTTTACTTTCATGCTCCCTTTTTTTCACTTCTCCTCACTCTGCTTTTCTCATTCCCCTTGAGGTCCCTCAAGGACCATGAAGGGTGAAAAAAACATTTTATTTTTCAAAAAAACACAAGGGTGCGCGCACGGCGGGAATTTAAAAAAAAAAAATGATTAAAAAAATTTAAGAGGTAAGGTGGCTCTAAAAAGAGCCGTTGTGTTAATACAGGGACAGAGGAAGGAAAGAATGGCAAAATTATATGGTGCCGCACTTGTGCTGCTGTATCTTATTATCTATTAGGGGAATACTGGACTCCCCAAAAGCAATGAGAGCATAGCAAGTATTGCACCGTATATGCACCCTCTCAAACATAGGGTGAATATCCAGAGGAGCAGAAGAGGGTGACGCTCCCACCGCAGAGGAAGTGCTCGGCTGAGCTGCCGATGATGTACTCGGCTGAGCTTCTGTGGATGTGCTCGGCTGAGCTGCTGGAGGGGTTGCTCTAGTAGCTCGAGCAAAAGTCGCAGGATGTACATCCCTAATATGCCTGAACATAGTGAAGATACTAAAAGAGTACTTCTTCTTAGGATCTCCTCTAGATAAGAGACGCCCACAAAGTTTGCAGGTGGCTTTTGGAGCATTGACTTTCTTCTGCCCCTCTGGAAATGTAAAATATTGCCAGACAAAAGAATCTTTCTGTTTCCTCTGTCTCTGTCTGATAAGGCTATCCTGCTCACTCCCAGAAGATGACTGCTGCTCTGCCATTGTATCACAAAAACAGTTCAGCTCCTTCTCCCAGGGAATCAGAAGAAATAATGAGGGGAATGGGTGTGGTGTTGGAAGTTTCTGGAAATGAAAGAACTTTAAACCAATGAAAAGTGTTGTTTCTTGATCACATGACTTACCGTGCGCACACCGTACGCTTACGGTGCGCGCACGGTACAAGTACGCATGCGCATACGTAAGACGCGCGCATGCGCGTACGGAGCACGCGCGTACGACGCACGCGCGCATGCGCATTAGGGGCACGCGCGCATGCGCGTGCGGCAGACCCGCGTAAGGAGCACGCACGCATGCGCAAAAAGAAAACGCGCGCGTACGGAGCCCGCGCGTACGCATCGCAGACGTACGTAAATCGCGTACGCATGCGCACACGGAGCACGTATGCATGCAAACTACGTGCACGCACCGTACTTGTACCGTACCGTGTGCGCACCGTAAGCTTACGGTGCGCGCACGGTAAAAATCCCTTAAGAAAAACAATGTTTAAATGTTTGTAGAAGATATTAACTATGCTGTTCAACTATATCTAAACATTTTTTCAAAATAGGTGAGCCATTCCATATTGCAGGATACAGTAAATCTATGATTATATACAGAGGTAGCATATTGTTAAAAAAACAAATCTCAAAAAAAATAATAAATTCAAAAATTAGCATTTAAAAAACCTTGCAAATTTACTGAAGAAAACATAGGTTTCACACACGTTATAGTTAGGAATTAGCATTTAAAAAACCTTTGAAATTCACTGAAAAAACCATAGGTTTCACACACGTTATAGTTAGGAATTAGCATTTAAAAAACCTTGCAAATTCACTGAAAAAACCATAGGTTTCACACATGTTATAGTTAGCTGGACATTTCGCTCGTAAAAAACCAATGAAATTCCCCCGTTATAGTTAGTTCAGCTAACTATACCTCGCGTGCCCGCAATCCACTGCTTATGACGTCACATATTACATCACTCATGACACGGTCAGTGACATCACTCATGACATCACTGATGACATCTCAAATGACATCACTGATGACATCACTGATGACGTCATCCATGTGATATATTACCACATTTTCTCACACCCTAACATAACCTTTCAAACACCGACTGAAAATTTCAGAGTTACATTCTCAAAACCATTCGTAATCAAATACCAATAACTAGATACTCACTTATTAACTCTTAGGTCTACATACAACTCCACTCATTCACCTGTACAGTCACTCATACTTACAGTCACTCCATACAAGACTACCATATGTATTTAGACACCTATATAGACACTCACACACCGCCAATCATCCATTGAGGTACTAAAACACCTACTCAGTCGTGCAAGTAATTAAACACAGTCCAATTTACTCACCTATACAGTTAAACATAAACACACTCAAGTTCACTTACTCTTAAAAATAGTACTACATTCTTACGCTCTTATAGAATAATTGATACAAGCACACACGCATCCATACAGCCAATCTCACAATCACACACTCTCACATATACCCACTTATATACTCTTACACGCATATATACTGCCTTTCACATATGTAGTTACTCACAAATGTACCATTGAGATATACATTCAATCCCTAACACACCCATACATACACTCACTCAATCATACAGTCCATCACAGATGCACTCTTAAAACCATGCACCCATAGAATCACCCATTGAAACACATCTATGCACAGAGTAACACACACCCTACCCACACAAACACACAGGCACCCATACAGATACTCAGACAACCAATAAATAACTCATAAAGACACTCATATAGCTAATCATAAAACCATGGAGCAACTTAGACACCAACACACAGACACATACAGACATTTACACAGTTTAGTCACTAGTGTGCAGTAAGATACATTTAATGACTCACTTATAGACTCAGTTATGCACCACAGAAAATCATCCATATACACACTTGTACACCCACTCATTCTTCAACAGGCCTTTCCCTATATATATTAAACATATTAAAATTGTTAAGAAACACATACTGAATGGATGATGTCATCAGTGATGTCATTAGTGATGTCATTTGAGATGTCATCAGTGATGTCATGAGGGATGTCACTGACCATGTCATGAGTGATGTAATATGTGACGTCATCAGCAGTGGATTGCGGGCGCGCGAGTTATAGTTAGCTGAACTAACTATAACGGGGGAATTTCATTGGTTTTTTACGAGCGAAATGTCCAGCTAACTATAACATGTGTAAAACCTATGGATTTTTCAGTGAATATATATATATATATATATATATATATATATATTCACTTAAAAAAACATAGGTTTCAGGCACGTTATAGTTAGGAATTAGCATTTAAAAAAACCTTAGAAATTCACAGAAAAAACCATAGGTTTCAGGGGTGTTATAGTTAGCTGGTCATTTCACTTGTACAAAACCATTGAAATTCCCCCGTTATAGTTAGTTCAGCTAACTATAACTCGCGCCCCCGCAATGCACTGCTGATGACGTCACATATTACATCACTCATGACATGGTCAGTGACATCACTGATGACATCACTGATGACATCTCAAATGACCATTGCAGAGAGGTGTAAAAAGGGGCACAGCCTGCACCACCTCTCTGCAACGCAGCGCAGTGGCACTTACTGGAAGCACCTGGTGGGCTAGTTGGCCCCCAGGGTCCCTTAGGATTGAAGGGGAATTATTTCCCCAACTTAAAACGCGCCACAGGGCGTGTTTGCACACGTCACCTCAGGCCTTGTCCCCTCCCTTCACCACTGTGTAAACCCGCCCAGTGCCCATTCTAAGTTGAGAGATTAAGTCCCCTTGAATCCTAAGGGTCCCTAGGGTCAAACTAGCCCACTAGGTACCTCCAGTAAGCGCCACAGAGCTGCATTCCAGAGAGGTGTAAAAAGGGGCGTGGCTTCTGAACACCTGTCTGCAACGCAGCACCGTGGCGCATACTGGAGATACCTGTTGGGCTAGTTGGCCCTCAGGGACCCTCAGTATTAAAAGAGAGTTAATCCCCCAACTTAAAACGTGCCACGGGACACGTTTGCACAGTGGTGAAGGAAGGAGGCGTGGCCTGAAGTGATATGTAGGCAAACACACCCTGTGGCACGGTTTAAGTTGGGCAATTAATTCCTCCACAATCCTGAGGGTCCCTGGGAGCCAAACTAGCCCACCAGGTACCTCCAGTATGCGCCAGAGAGCTGCCTTGCAGAGAGGTGTTCAGAGGCCACACCCCTTTTTACAACACTCTGCGACGCAGCTCTGTGGCGCTAACTGGAGGTACCTGATGGGCTAGTTGGCCCCCAGGGACCCTCCGGATTGAAGAGGAATTAATTCCTGAACTTAAAATGCGCCACAGGGCGTGTTTGCACACATATCACCTCAGGCCCCGCCCCCTCCCTTCACCACTCTGCAAACGCACCCCGTGACCCGTTTTAAGTTGGGGGATTATCCCCCTTGAATCCTGAGGGTCCCTGGGGTGCAACTACCCCACCAGCTACCTCCATTAAGTGCCACAGAGCTACGTTGCAGAGAGGTGTAAAAAGGGGCGTGGCCTCAGACACCTCTCTGCAATGCAGCCCCCTGGCGTATACTGGAGGTTCCTGGTGGGCTAGTTGGCCCCCGGGGACCCCCAGTATTCAAGGGGAATGAATGAGGGGGCGTGGCCTCCGGCGGATGCCTCTATATCTTTTTTTTTTTAAGAAGGGAGGCTGCTTGGCCCCCCTTTTTTTCTCATTTTTTGGCCCTGCGTACCCCATCCCCCAGGGCCTGCCCCTTAATTGTTTTTTTTTTTAAATTAAAATTTGGGAAGGGGGCCGCGTGGCCCCCCTCCCAAGGCCTTAATCAGCCCATCCCCCGGGGCAAGGACTTTTTTATTTTTATCTATGTTGGAGGGGGGCTGCGTTGCCCCCTCCTCTGGCAACTAAAGGCCCCGGGGACCCCATCCCCCGGGGCCGGCCTTTCTAATTTTTTATTTTTTATTTTTCTATTTTTTGGGGCCGGGGGCTGCGTGGCCCTACTCCCGGGCCACTAATAGCCCCGGACTCCCCATCCCCGTTGGGGGCCGTGGGAGGGTCCCCAATCCCCCCGCGGGAGCCTGCATTGCTTTTCCACATGGGGAGCTGCTAACATGCAGCTCCCTCTGTGGAAAAGCAATTTGGTTTGAATTTTGAAAGAGAGAGCAGGTTTCCCTGTTCTCTCGTTCAAAATTCAAACCAAGTTTGCTATGGCAGGGCGGGAGCCGCGAGGCCCCCGGGCTTGTGAGGGCTTTTGAGCCCCCCCACCCATTCATTTTTTAAGCCCCTTGGGGTGGCGGTCCTCAGGGCTGGGGGGCCCCTTTGGGCCCCCAACCCAATACTAGCATTGCCCCCCGGGATTTGGACCCCCTGGGGCTAATTAGCAACGAAGCGCGGGAGACCGCGCTTCATTTTTTTTTTATAAGCAGGATCCGCACACCCAGCACGGATTTTGCCGATTTGAAAAAATATATATATTTTTGGGGACCTGGGGGTCCTTGTGGGACCCCCTAAGCAGGCCTAGGGGTTTCTACCCAGCCCCCTTATTGTGTTCTGCACGTTTTTTCTTGTGTTTTCTTGTGCCTCGGTCACCGAGGCACAAGATGGCTGCCAACACTTCCTGGTTTGGAGTGTTGACAGCCAATTAGCAGTCAGCTCGTGCTTGGCAGGGTGCGCGGATCCAGCGCGGCCATAGATATATATGTGATTTTGATTTTGATTTTCTCAGGAACTACTGAATGGATTTACACCATTTAAGCAAAAAGCACGACTCTGAACCAAGGTCTACCTTTCTGCCAACTTTGGTGTAATTCCGTTCAGCAGTTCGGGCTGTAGCTGCAACTAACAGTCCCTATGGAAAATTGCGGGGAAAACATGTTTTGGGACACCCCTTTTTTCTCACCCCAAGACTTTCAGGATAGGAGCAGACCGGAGCGGGCCACGAGTTTTGAAAATTTCTGCCTCTTGCTAGCTATATCTTGTCACATTGCCTTACAAATTTGGTTTCATTTCAGTTTCATTTAAGAGCTGGCAGTGTCCAACCAGCAAGCACTAAACAGATGAAAAATGCACCCCACCCTCACAGAGATATACCCAGGCTTTTCCACAAAAAGGTGACATTTTGTTTGTCTTTCACAAAAAGTCAGAAGTCCAGAGCATGTGCTGTCCCTTTCCCATTAATGGCGCTGCATTAGCCAACATTGTGTAGATGATATAATTACAGTTACGGTCACAGAATGACGGGGTTAGTTCCGGGATCCACACATCTGGCCTGTAAGTCACAGAAGACTCCAGTGCATCCTGAGAGAGGGAGAAAATCTATACTAGGCTGCCATGGAGGGGACCGCAGCACAGCGGTGGTAGCACCATTAGCTGAGGCGTCTGTGGAGGGGACCGTAGCACAGCAGTGGTAGCACCATTGGCTGAGGATGCCGTGGAGGGACCACAGCACAGCGGTAGAGCACCATTGGCTGAGGCTGCCGTGGAGGAGACCACAGCACAGCGGTGGAGCACCATTGGCTGAGGCTGCCGTGGAGGAGACCACAGCACAGAGGTGGAGCACCATTCGCTGAGGATGCCGTGGAGGGACCACAGCACAGCGGTGGTAGCACCATTGGCTGAGGCTACTGTGGAGGGGACCGCAGCACAGCGGTCGAGCACTATTGGCTGAGGATGCCGTGAAGGGACTGCAGCACAGTGGTGGTAGCACAATTAGCTGAGGCTGTCGTGGAGGGATCACAACATGTCGGTGGTAGCACCATTTTCTGAAGCCAGCTGATAAGCAGAAAGCAAACTACGGCAACAGCCACCACAAGGGTAGCCAGAAGAATCCACCGTGCACATTTCACAATCATTAGGTGATCCACACAAAAGGCTGTTGCGCCTTATGTAATATCTTAACTGCTTGGCATGGCAGGTCTACCTGGGTTGTCTAATACCACACAGACAGCAATTACTCATATGATCACACAGCTCAGAAGGGACAAGTGGATGGATAATGGAGCTAATGTGTGAGCTAGAATTATGTTGTGAAACCTTCTTAGAGCGCTAAGGAGTTGCTTCAGACTTGATAATTCATTACTGACAGGTTCCAGCTTTACTTGCCCACCTACATTGGCCAGCAACTTATAGCTGTCGTTCAGAGGTGCTGATGTTATCAGTTTGACTGTAGTGAATCTTAAGGACACCAGATTTTGAGAAGCAAAAACCGGGAGGAGCCAGACATAGAAGTAGGGTTAAATGCTGACAAGAATCTATCTATCTATCTATCTATCTATCTATCTATCTATCTATCTATCTATCTATCTATCTATCTATCTATCTATCTATCTATCTATCTATCTATCTATCTATCTATCTATCTATCTATCTATCTATCTATCTATCTATCTATCTATCTATCTGTCTGTCTGTCTGTCTGTCTGTCTGTCTGTCTGTCTGTCTGTCTGTCTGTCTGTCTGTCTGCCTGTCTGTCTGTCTGTCTGTCTATCTATCTATCTAGCATAGGTCCCTGACTCCAGTTTAGGCAAATGAGTGTCCATCTCCTCTATTTCTGCAGAATCATTGCCATGTCTGTCGTGGTCGCAGATGTTGTCTGACACTAGCTTTTTCAAGAACTGTGAAAGTGCCAAGTCACTCAGACAATGACATACATAAAACATCTGATGCAACATCAATCTGAGACAAGTGTCTTATTATCACAATGTCAGGGTCAAATAAGAGCAAGTACAGAAGAATAGTCAAAACAGTGTAGTCGGAATTGAAGTCCATTTGCCTTATCTGATCATCAAGTAATGTCTGGGACATACACCTTGATGCAAATAGTCTATGTCAGAAATTCCTGAGCTCATGTCAAGAATTCCAGTGTCTGATACGAGATAGTATAAATGGTCTAACACTTGACCACTTTTCAGTAGAGGTCCTTCTCACAGATTATGCAGAAGATACTGCCGGAGATAGTCTTGACCGATGCCAGTGCATGAAGATGATGCTACATTACACCTGATGCTGATAACGAGCTGAGTCCAGGAGAAAGAACACTTTTGCGGCATGTGTTTCCCTTTTGCAGGGAACACTGCCTTCACACCGTGCTGATAACCACAGTTTTTGATGTCAACAAAATATGCAGTGCATTGCTTCTCCCTAAGAAAGTTGAGATTGCAAATTCTACCTTACATGCTCTCTGAAACATAGCGCATAGAAGTGGGTTTTAGGGGGTTATATTTTGAATCACATTTTTACTATGTTGGAAAACGTCCATTTTATTCTCATTGTTGCAGCGTGCATTCTTGCTGTTTTTATGATATTCTGTGTGGTTATTTTAGATGTGATGAGAAACAGATTTAAGCCACTGCAATAAATATTTTAAGCTAAAAGTGTTAACCATTTGTGTGTGATATTCTGAAGAGTGAAATAGATTTGTTTCTGCTACCACGGTGCCCCACATCCCGCTTGAGGGATTGTTAGTAACCCAGAAGCAATGATTCCACTTCAAGATTGTATTTGGTGAGAACCTGTGGGGCTAAAAACAACTGTCTGTCACATTCAGCACTGGTACATTGAACTAAGTTCACCTGTGTCACCCATGGGTGGGAAAGCAAATTTGTAGCCCATACGCCAGAGTCGTGGTTTATGCAAAACATCGGGCTATCAGTGCAAGGTTTCTGACAGAGGAGCCAGTAGGAGCACGACTGTTAAATACATGATGGTTGTTTCAACTTAAAATAGAGTAGGCAGACTCTCAGCTTGTTGAACAGGGCGGACTGCCATGTTTCTGACAGACTAACCCGTGGCCAAATGTTAAATCAGGCCCTATCCCTTAAGATCCTAAATTACCAACATCCTTCAGGGGTGCTATGGTGTATGCAACTGTTTTAGTGATCACTAGGCATCTTGAAATTACAGAAGGAGCCAAAGCTTTTTGCATAGCCCCTCGTTTGTAGTGATTTCATTTAAACAAAGTTGAAGGCGATGGAATAGCAAACGAACAGTCCCTCATTTGCAATGGGGAATAGTCCCATGCATATGAGGAGCTTTCTTCAGCCATGTACATGGTGTTTATTAATGAATCATAGACATCCAAACGTACCCAGGATGGACGTTCTAAATATGCAACACCCAGGAAGGGGTGTATAGTACCAACTACTTTGTTAGGGAGCACATGGTGTTCCAGAGGATTCATTCAACATGGAGGTTAGAGGTTCCCTTCCAAATGCAGTCAGGGGAAAGGGAGGTGAGTGCCTTCCACAAACACAAATAGCATCTGGGACTGCAATGCCATTATCCCTCTGTCTTCATCCCAGTCATTACTTTTGAGACAAATCCACATCAAAATAAATAACTGTGACAAGGACCAGTAGGATTACCAGTAAGTAATGAGGGCAATATCTGTTAAGGGGCACCCTGCATATCTCCAGTCATTGCCAGGTTGTCTGAATATTCTGAAGAATGAGCATGGAGCCACTAGGCAGTACAGGACATCTAGACAGACTCACAAAACAGCAGATGAAACACTTTCATGTGCTGAGGTGTCTTCAGCTCATACATTAATTTCCAGAGTTGGTCCATCTAATGGGGGCGTACTAGTACCTAAGAAAGAAGGCAAAAATTGGGGCCATTTCTTAACAAGCATTAAAAATGCAATAGGTCTCGTCTTTTATTAAGTGAAAGCCATTTGCTTTGCTATACAATACCATTAGCAAAGCAAATGGCTTTAACTTAATCAAAGGCGAGACCTATTGCATTTTCAATGCTTGTTTTGTTAGCTGTCTCCCACAAGTGCTTCCCCCGGCCCCACTCCATGTTGCTTTCTCTCATTCCATCCGCTTTTTCTTTTCTGCCATCCTAGATCAGTACACCATGGTACCCATGTCATTCTGCTGGCGCACACGCGTTCTGAGGCATGCTGATGTCAGTGGGATTAGACGGCCGCAAAAGCACTTTTAAAACATTTTGTACTAACTGTTACTTTAACAATGCTGCACAGCATCCCCCTAGCCTGTGAAGCATTACCAAAAGCAATTGGCAAAGCCATTCTGTCCTAAAGGTGAGACCCATTGGCTATGTCCATGCTTGTTAATGATTTCTTGTCGTTTCTGGACATGAACATGCTCCACAGCATACATTACACTAGTTGTACAGTGAAGTTGTGAGCTCATTAATGATGTCGGTTGAGGCGTCACCAGTGGTGATGTGTGAGGTCATAAGCAGTGCGTGGCAGGGGCATGAGTTGTTAACCATAAGTGGCCAATCTTAGGAACTATTAGGTTTAATTTTATAAACCGTGCTTATCTTTTAGTAAGATTTTTTTAAAGTTAGATTTTTGGATATGGCTCTGGGCGGGTGAAAAGTAACTTTTTCCATGTGGGACATCCGTATGGCATATCAGGGAGGTTGCGTGGCGCGGAGGCAGCACGGAAGAGCAGCAACGAGGCAGCAGGGCGCCGGCTGCTCAGAATAACAGTGACGGCACCTCACGATGGCACAGCAGACTAAAAATGCTCCTTGGAATAACGGAGGCATCCTAGCACGGTGGCGTCGTTGAATAACAACCGAGGAGTGATATAACAGGGAGGGAACACAGCAGAACCCGGAGGCTGCATATAATAACGGGGAGCAGCACAGTAGGTGGGAGTGTAGGTTACCAGCATGAAAACAATAAGCCAGCAGAGAGTGACGGCAGTGAGGCAAAAAGCAAGGAGGGGCTCAGAATTATAGGAAGACCGCGGTGCGGGGGGCCCTAAGCTCCAGGGGGCCCCCTCGGCACTGCACTCTGGCCGGAGAGCTACTGATTGAGCCCAGAGGGGGCCCCTCTACCTACCGTGCAGGGAGGCCCCCTCAATTTCCGTTACGCCAGTGCAGAGAATAACAAAGGAGGGAGGAATGTTGAAATCACCGAGTACAGGGGCAGCACGGAGAGCCTCGAGGAATATTAGCGTTAAATTCGACACTAGTACAGGCGGACGAGGGGCAGCTGGAGACAGCTGGACGGGAAGCCGTAGAGCCATAGAGGACATACAGAGCGTTGTGCGAAAAATATAGTGCGTGGCAGCTAATGAAGGACAGTGTGTAACGCCGCAAGTGAGAGATCCAATCCCGGTGAGCGGGGCCAAAAGTGGACAGGGCGGTAACAAGGAGGGACTAAGAAGCCTCCTTTTCAATTGTGAGCCTGCGTTTCACATCAATCGAGTACACAACATTAGACTTATATATCGAGCAGTTGTTTTACATGCTGTTTTCATTTTATGAACTGAACCCTGAGCGCCTATCTGCAGAGCACAGTCTAATTAAAAGAATGACGCAAGTGGGTGTGGTTGTGGTGACTTGGTGAATAGAGTGACAATGTGACAAAAAATGGACATCACTCTAGCTTGCTAAATTAATTAGATACTGGTGTGCTAGGGGACCTATGACATGGACAAAAGGACCTTCGACGTTTCGACCCTGACAGACTGCATGAATTAATGATGTCAACAATGGTCTTCTGCAGGACAAACAAGTGAGATGGACAGCCTGTGAAAAGAAATACCTAAGGTAAGAATGTGTTCAAGTACCTAGAGATCCATTAGAATACATGTGGTGTGTGCGTGGCACCCACCAGTATTGATAAGCTCCTTGTGATGTAAATGAATCAACATCACAAGACTTTGGAGGCGAGGGCTCAGGAATGTGATCCAACTGGGACCTAGAAGGACCATGAACAAAAGTTTAGAAAGGGACTAGACGGGGAAATTTCCATTTGTGACATTTGAGGAATGTGAGCAAAGGACCCTCAAGGCAGTAATACCTATTAGAGATAAATCAAGGACCGGTGATATCCTAGCTGCTTATAGGTCTTAGGCAAATAGGTGGTAGTGTAGCGCGCTGTGGGTATAATAGAAAGGAATTGCGAGAATGTTCAATCCTGTTATGTTATTTTATAGCCATTTGTAGAGCGCGCAGCTGCCCCAGTGAAGGGGCGTCCCGGCGCAAACAGCAGTGTCCAGAGAGAGCCAAGCTAGGCTGTGGGAAATAAGTGGGTTTTAATGGCCTTACAGAACGATAACAGACAGTCTAAACAACGAATCCTCACAGGGAAGGAGTTCCAGAACTTAGCGGCCAGGAATCGGAAAGATCTGCCCCCTGCCCTGGTGCGTTTCACTCGGGGAACAGTAGCCATGATCTGCTCAGCAGTGCGTAGCTGGCGGGTGGGGACATAGAGGACCAACAAATTAGATAGGATCTCAGGAGTGGAGAATTAAAACATTTTAAAGGCTAAACACAAAGTCTTGAATTCGATCCTCTTGGAGATGGGTATCCAGTGAAGGTGGCATAGAGCGCCCGACGTGGAACACGTTCTTGGAAGTCTGAGCAGAACTCGTACGGCTGTGTTCTGAACTCGTTGAAGGCGGTTCACTTCCGCCTTGTTGGCACCTAACAGGGGATTGGCATAGTCGAGCAATCCTGCCAAGAACAGCATGGAATCATAGCTGCATAGGGACTGGTCAATGCCCAGATATCCCAGAGTAATATAGAAATACAATTATATAGTGGGCGTAAATTAACAAATCACATGCATAGTGGTTCCAGACAATTTCAGTCATGGCGGGGTGGTCAAAAACTGCCAATCTTAAGGTTACTGAACTGATTAGATGCCCCCATATTACACATTTGGGAATTACAGTGCTATTCGCCTGCTGATTGAAAATGGGGGAGGCAAACCTGGAAAGAGGACTATTCTTCCTGGGAGAGGCTTTGGACGCGATGGTCGTGCCAGGAGCCGCGAAGAATAACGGATGCATGGTGGCTGGAGGAAAGAAAAAGACGGGTCTAATTCCGTCTGGCGCTGCGCACTGAGAGGATGGATCAGACGGCGTGGGCTAAACACATACCTGGCCTGGGCAGTCTAGCAGAAAATGGTCCTAGCGGAGTCCTTGGACGCACGTACCAGGCGCCGTGAGTATTCAGGGCTGAATAGTCACTGGAAAAAGGAAAAAAGAGAGACGGGTCTTATTCCGTGTGGCATGAGTGATGTGAGGAAAAGGCGGAGAGTGTAGAGTATACACATACCTCGCGAGTGCGGTCTGATGGTAACAGTCCGTGGTATGAGTGAGCGACCACGCGATCGTACGGAATTTAAGTAAAATATAGCCTGTCACGTCACGCGTGCACGCGATGCGTGCAGCAGCTATAACCGGCAGCTGACGGGAGTGTGTAAGGAAGACAGACTACCCGATGTCACAGCACAATATGTTGTCGGTGTCTAAATGTCAACTAAATGTGCATTGGTAATAATTACAACAAGGATTAAATAAGGTACTAGATTCAAGACGCGGTCAATGGATAAGTTGAAGATTTGAACTGCTAGTCACAGATAGAATGGGAATCTAGTCTGAAATAATGAAGATGTGTTTCCAGGAAACCCAGGCATGGTGAATAAACATAGACAGAATAATTGACCTGGTTTGCACCACAGTAACATTAACCCCTTCGCTGCCAGGCCTTTTCCCCTCCTGTGCCACGCCCTTTTTTGGCTATTTGGGGTAGTGCGCGCTGAGGCCCCTGTAACTTTTTGACCACATAAGGTATCCACGCCAAATTTGCGTCCTTTTCTTCCAACATCATGGGGATTCTGAAGGTACTCAGGGTTTGTGGATTCCCCTGGAGGGGTCACAGAAATGAGCCAAAATACAGCAAAATGTAGTTTTTGGGGGGGAAAATGGGAAAACGGGCTGCAAATGAAAGCTTCTGGGTTCTTCCCTGCAAGTGTGATCAAAAAAGGGTTTGTGGGGCTGAAATCACAATTTCCCCCGTGCTTTTAGGGGATACCAGACTTTTGTCAGAAACCCAACATTTTTTACACAGTTTTGGCATTTTTCTGGGACATAGCCTATTTTTGCTATTTTTTGTGCTTTCGACCTCCTTCCAGTTAATGGAAGAAATGGGTACAAAAGCAATAATGGATCCTGGAAAGCTTTACATTTTAGAGAACTAGACAAAATTCTTAATTCGGCAAGGGGTCATTTGTGTAGATCCATCAAGGTTTCTTTATAGAAACTAACAGTTAAATACAGGATAAATTGAAAATTTGTTGAAAAAAAGCGCCTTTTGTGTCAACGTTTTCACCTGTAACTTCTTGTAATTATGACAGCTCTTTGAAAGCAATGTACTGTTACATCCGCTTGACATTACTGGTTGTGGGGATATATAGGACTTGTAGGTTCACCAAGAACCCGACGAACCCAGAGCCAAAAACTGAGCAGCAACTTGCAATGGCTTTTTATTATGTACCGGGTATATAGTAATTATTCTGTAAAAATGTGTAAATGGAAAAATCGGTATGAAAGACACCTATGTATTTCTGAAATGGGAACAAAATATAGAGTTTAGAAACAGTAGATATTTGCACATTTCCGAATTTGGGAATACTCATACTAGCATGAGAATTATCAGTCATTTTTTAGAATGACTTCTTTTTTACACAATGTCTTTCATTTGGAAGGCAGAAATGCATCGAAAGTCAATAGGTAATAACAGTTCCTTTACAAACCTGAATTACCCTAAGTCTCCCAATAAAAATGGTACCTCACTTGTAGGGGTAGGCATAGTGCCCACGACAGGAAATGGCTCAAAACCCAACGTGAACACACCACATTTTCACAATGCAAAATTACCCTTTTTTAGCAAAGTGCCTAGCTGTAGTTTTTTAACCCTAGCTCTGCCGGCACCTAGGGAAACCTAGCAAACCTATACATTTTTGAAAACTAGACACCCAGGGCAATCCAGGATGGGGTGACTTGACTGCCTCCCACCAGGTTCTGTTACCCAGAATCCCTTGCAAACCTAAAAAATTGCCAAAAAAACCACTTTTTCCCCACATTTCTCTGGTGGAAAGTTCTGGAATCTGCATGGATCCACAAATTTCCACCCATCCCCCGTTTCCCAAAGTCTTTCGAGAAAAATGGTACTTCACTTGTGTGGTTCCCCTAGTTGTCCGCCGAGCACCGGGCCAAAAACCCAGGTGACCCCCCTTGCAAAACCAGGTCGTTTTGAGGTTGGCAATTTTCATGTCGCCTCAATACGTTTTGGGCCCTTGCCTGTCGCGGGTACTTGGGCCTCCCACACGAGTGAGGCACCGTTTTTATCGGGAGACACAGGGGAACGCTGGGTGGTAGGAAATTTGTGTCAGCCAGCTGATGCCACAACTTTCCCACACAAAAATGTGTGAAAAAGGTGAATTTTTTGCCTAAATTTGAGGTTTGCCGGGCATTCTGGGTAAGGAAACGTTGGGGGATCCACGCAAGTCATACCTCCCTGGAATCCCCCTGGTGTCTAGTTTTCAGAAATGTGTGGGTTTGGTAGGTTCCCCTAGGTGGCCGCCGAGCACCGGGCCAAAAACCCAGGTGACCCCCCTTGCAAAACCAGGTAGTTTTGAGGTAGGCAGTTTTCATGTCGCCTCAATACGTTTTGGGCCCTTGCCTGTCGCGGGTACTTGGCCCTCCCACACGAGTGAGGCACCGTTTTTATCGGGAGACCCGGGGGAACGCTGGGTGGTAGGAAATTTATGTCAGCCCGGTGATGCCACAACTTTCCCACACAAAAATGTGTGAAAAAGGTGATTTTTACTGCTAGATTTGAGGTTTGCAGGGCATTCTGGGTAAGGAAACGTTGGGGGATCCACGCAAGCCATACCTCCCTGGAATCCCCCGGGTGTCTAGTTTTCAGAAATGTGTGGGTTTGGTAGGTTCCCCTAGGTGGCCGCCGAGCACCGGGCCAAAAACCCAGGTGAACCCCCTTGCAAAACCAGGTCGTTTTGAGGTATGCAATTTTCATGTCGCCTCAATACGTTTTGGGCCCTTGCCTGTCGCGGGTAATTGGGCCTCCCACACGAGTGAGTCACCGTTTTTATCGGGAGACCCGGGGGAACGCTGGGTGGTAGGAAATTTGTGTCAGCCCGGTGATGCCACAACTTTCCCACACAAAAATTTGTGAAAAAGGTGATTTTTTTCAGCTAAATTTGAGGTTTGCAGGGCATTCTGGGTAAGGAAACGTTGGGGGATCCACGCAAGCCATACCTCCCTGGAATCCCCCGGGTGTCTAGTTTTCAGAAATGTGTGGGTTTGGTAGGTTTCCCTAGGTGGCCGCCAAGCCCGGGGACAAAAACTCATAGGACCCCCTTTGCAAAACCAGGTTGTTTTGTGATAGGTAATTTTGATGTCTCCTCAATAGGTTTTGGGCCCTTGCCTGACGCGGGCACTAGGCCTACCCACGCAAGTGAGGTACCATTTTTCTCTGAAGACTTTGGGGAACGCAGGGTGGGTGGAATTTTGTGGACCCACGCAGATTCCAGAACTTTCCACCACAGAAATGTGAGGAAAATGTGTTATTTTGGACACATTTTTAGGTTTGCAATGGATTCTGGGTAACAGAACCTGGTGAGAGCCAGTGAAGTCACCCCATCCAGGATTCCCCTCGGTGTCTAGTTTTAAAGAATGTACAGGTTTGCTAGGTTTGCCTACGTGCCAACTGCGCTAGGGCCCATAATCCACAGGTATGCACATTGCTAAAAAAAATCCGGAGCCCAGTGGCCTTTCTGCCGCCCTGGGGGGGGAATCAGGGAAGGGGGTTTCATCCTGATATGCCCCTAAAGGGTCAGAAAGACTGTGGCTATTTTTTGTGGAGTTGGGGGCACTGGTATGACCATTTTGGGCTGCCCCCACCCCCTCGCATAAAAAAAGCCTGCGTACTCGCTGGCGCCCAGTGGGCTTTCTGCCCCCCCAGGGGGCAGATCAGGAGCCACTGCCATCATCTGCCCTCCCAGGGGGGGCAGACAGACTGGAATTTCTCTGGGGGTGGCGTGGGGTATTGTCATGCCCATTTTGGAGAGCCCCTACCCCATCACAAATAAAACAAAAAAATCCATGGTTTCTAGTGGGCATTCTGCGCCCCCAGGGGGGGCCAGATTGGGGGCTACAGCTCCCATCTGCCTCCTGGGGGGCAGAAAGACTGTCATTTTTGTGGGGGGGAGGGTGGAGGCATTGGCGCGCCCGTTTCGGGCAGCCCACACCCTAAAAACAATTGCGCCAAAAAAATCCCTGGTGTTTAGTGGGCTTTCTGTCCCCCCCCCGGAAGGGCAGATTAGGGGCCAATGCCCCATCTGCCCCCCGGGGTGGGCAGAAAGACTGTAATAATTGGGGGGTGGGGTGGCGGCATGGGCCAGCCCGTTTTGGGCAGCCCCCACCCCTATTTTTTTTTTTTTTTACAATTCCCTGGTGTCTAGTGGTCTTTTTGCCCCCCCGGGGGGGCAGATTGGGGGCCAATTCCCCATCTGCCCCCCAGGGGGGCATACAGGCTGTAATGGTGGCGGGTGGGTGGGGGCATAGGCGTGCCCGTTTCGGGCAGCCCCCACCCTAAAAAAAACTGAAAATAAATCCCTGGTGTATAGTGGGCTTTCTGCCGCACCGAAGGGGCAGATTAGGGGCCAATGCCCCATCTGTCCCTCGGGGGGGCAGAAAGACTGTGATTATTGGGGGGTGGGGTGGGGGCATGGGCCTGCCCGTTTTGGGCAGCCCCCACACCTATTTTTATTTTTTGGAAAATTCCCTGGTGTCTAGTGGGCTTTTTGCCCCCCCGAGGGGGGGGCAGATTGGGGGCTACTGCCCCCATCTGCCCCCCGGGGGGGCAAAAAGACTAAATAATGCCCAAATTATTTGTGGGGAGCAAAGACCCTTGCTCAAGGGGCCGCTCCCCCCTCCCTGGTGTCTAGTGGGTGGATCCCTGCTTGGGGATCGCCCTCCTGTGGCGATCCCCAAGCAGGAATCCACTGGGGTACCCCTTTCCAACGATACCTCTCCCGTCTTTCTATGTGCTCAGGGGGCTGAGATAGCCCCCTGAGCACGTACAAAGTGAAACCTGAAATGAGCCGCTTGGCTCATTTCAGTTTCACTTTCACTGTAATGACGTTGGCGCGACGTGCGCGCCGATCGTCATTACAGTGAAGGGGGGGGGGCCTCGGCAGCTGGGGAAGCTGTTCCCCAGCTCCCGAGGCTATTTACAGTAAGAGGGAATCCCTCTGGTGCCCGCACCAGAGGGATTCCCAAGGGAATGGCTCATGACGAGCTGGACTCGTCATGGGCACAGTGCGACTGTGCTCCATGACGAGTCCAGCTCGTCATGGGCACACAAGGGATTAAAGACAGGATGAAATCAATAAATAATCAGTTCGTAATACATATTGGAAACGGTCATTTTCCATACATGTTGACAGTAATATGAAACGGTATATTCATGAATCAGACAAAAGCAAAGTTCCAAGCATACGTTGATAACATTTCTAAGAAAGCTACGGATATGTTAACAACTATATATGGAATGTGCAGTACTGATGGAACTACTGCTCTGGGTGCCATAATGTTTTTACTGTATCTACATTCACCTGTGTCAACATCATATACTGGTGGTGTTGTGTTGGATGTAGATTGGTTAAGCTATCAATATTACTAGATTGTGAATGGGGGATGGAAGTCATGACTATCAGGTGGTCGGTTAATGCTCTCATCTTTGTCTCAGTTGGCACATCTGCTTATGAGTCTCCTCTAATTCATTCAATCCAGAGGACACGGTGTTCAATCAATGGATCCATTTGCATTCCTTTAGATTGAGTGAAGCAGATAGATTTCCACCCCTAGGGTGTAAGTGTATCTTTTCCAGGACTGTCCATCTAATGCTTTCAGGGTGGTGTGCAGAGTTTACAATGTGGTCAACTAATTGTGCCCCTTCTGTGTGGCTTCTAATCCGGCTAATGTGCTGTAAAATCCTACACTTAATCTTTTGTGTTGTTTGTCCCACATATAGTTTGTCACAGGGACACTTGATGACATACACTACATTGGTGCTGTTGCAGTTGGTGAACTGTGACATTGTGTATGTGCGATTGTTGTGTGTAAAGCCGTTTCCTTCGATGGTGAGGGGGCAACTCTTACAGGATCCACATTTATGATGGCCAGTCACTGGGGGTAATCGTAGTTGTGTTCTTAGATCAGAGGGTTTGGGCGTTTCCAGATATGCAATGACTACAGAGTCTCTGATGTTTCTTCCACGCTTGAACGCAAACAAAGGGTCTTCCGTGATTCCAATCTCAGTAGATACCAAGCCCCAGTATTTATTGATTATCCTCTTTATTTCTTGGCTTTTCGAATTGAAGGTCGTGACGCAGACAATCCTGTCACTTTGTTCAGTCTTTGGGATTGACTTCCAGAAGTGTCTCCCGGGGGCAATACCAAGCTGTCTTCTTAGCACATTTAAGGAGGCCCAGCGGGTAGCCCCTATCTTTTAGTCGTTGTGTCAGTCTCTCTGACCCTTTAAAATAATCAGATCTGTGTGAGCAGTTACGACATATGCGTAAAAATTGCCCATATGGCAAATTATCTCAAAGACTCCTTGGAGGATTAGAGTTGTATTGGAGCAAGGTATTCCGCTCGGTGGGCTTTCTGTATAAGCCAGTGAATATCATCCCTTCTTATGTTTGTAAGGTGAGATCCAGAAAGCTAATGTAAGACCTGCTGTGTGCCGTGGTAAACTGAATGTCTGTGGATCTCCCATTCAGCTTGATAAAAAAGTCATTCAATTGGATTTTGTCGCCAGACCAAACCATAAAAACATCATCGATATACCTCTTCCATATACAAATATTGTCTAGGAAGGGGTTATCGGTACTGTAGAGATGTTCTTCTTCATATGTGTCCATGAACAGGTTAGCCAAACTAGGGGCAAAGCTTGCCTCCATAGCCATGCCTTTACACTGTAAATAGTATTGGTTAAGAAATACGAAGTTGTTTTTGGACATTGCTATTTCGAGTAAGGCTATCAAGAAATCTGTAGGGACACAATGCGGTGCTTCACGTCTTTCAAGAGTTATGTTATGTTATGTTATAGAGGGTTTTATACCGCGCTCAATACTCAAGAGTGTCCTGGCGCGTACAGTTACCAAAGCCCGATGGAGCGGAAAATATGAGTCGTCTAGTTGAAAAGAAAAGTTTTAAGTTGTTTCTTAAAAAGTCTAAAGTCCTGAATGTGCTGCAGTTCCATTGGGAGAGAGTTCCAAGCCATAGCTGCTTCAACAGAGACGGACTGACCTCCCAACCGTGACCTACGGAATTGGGGAATAATCATCAGACGTTGGGAGGCTGAGCGCAAAGATCTGCTGGGGACATAGAAGGCAAACCGCTTCCTAATGTACATTGGCCCCAGACCATGCAGGGCTCTGTGAGCCTGAGCCAACGTGAGAGCTTTAAATTGCACTCTCTGGGCCACAGGAAGCCAGTGCAGGTCTCGTAGATGCTGTCTCATGCTAGATCTTCCAGAGATGTTAAACAGAAGTCTAGCCGCGGCATTCTGTATGGTCTGCAATTTTCTTAGCAGATATCCCGGGATGCCAATGTAGAGAGCATTGGCATAATCAATGCGAGAAAGGATGAGTGTGCGGGCAACCATTTCTTTGGCCAGCCTGGGAAGCAAGGGGAAGAACCTTCTAAGTGACTTAAGGGTGCCAAAACAGACTCCGGTGAGTTTCTTAATTTGCACCGAAAACCGAAGGTCTTCAGCAAACCAGATCCCCAAATTCTTTGCAGAAACGCCCTCTGAATTAGGTCAAAGGAAGTCTGGCGGCCACAAGGTTTCTCTGAAGGCAGAAGGAAATAAGCCATACAGAAGGACCTCCAACTTATCCTCGTTGCACTTCAGTTGGGTACAAGCAAGCCACTGAAACACAGACGAGAGACAGTTCTGAACAGAAATTGTTGGCAGGTCGGAGTCCTTCCAGGTAAATAGGAGCTGGGTATCATCGGCATAAGCAATTATTTTTGCCCCCAGCTCCTCTGGCAGAAAAATTGTGGGCGTCAAATATATAATAAAGAGCAAAGGACTCAGGGTAGAACCCTGAGGGACTCCCGTGGACACTTTCCTGGCTGCTGAAGAAAAAGGTGGTAACTAGACCTGCTGAGAGAGTTCTTCCAGAAAAGATTTCAACCAATCCCAGGCAGGGCCAGCAATACCAATATTTGAGAGACGAGAAAGAAGGAGTTGGTGGGGCACCGTATCGAAGGCAGCAGAGAGGTCAAGCAAAATCAGGCCGCCCTGCCGCCTGCGTCCAGGCTTTCCCTAATTGCCTCTGCCATTTCCACTAGTGCAGTCTCGGTACTGTAAGATGTCCTAAATCCGGACTGCACCGGATGGAGGGCACCAGATGCTTCAATGAAGGTATCAAGCTGACGAAAAACCACCTTTTCGCAGACATTGGTCAGAGCCGGAAGGAGGGAGATGGGGCGATAATTAGCAGGTTTCAGCGGATCTAACAAGGGTTTTTTTAAAAGTGGCAACAGCTTTGCCTGCTTCCAAATCAAAGGGACCCTGGCCGTTTGTAGAGATAGATTAATGATCGTGGTTACTTCTAGATAAACAACCTCCGCGACTCCAGCCAGAACTCTGGCTGGACAGGGATCTGTCGGGGAGCCCGATTTAAGAGTTTTAAGGATAGTCAATATATCTGACCCAACTATGGGAGAAAATTGAGTGTATGAAGCAGGCGCAGAGGACAGAGTAGTGAGAGACAGAGAGAAGGGGACACTCGGCCCCGGAACGCTCTTCACCAAACTATCTTGGATAGTTTGTATCTTTTCAATAAAGAAGGAGGATAGCTCCTCACACCTTTGCGATGAGACGGGTAGAGCCGCTTGTTCGGCGCAAGGTGCCAAAAAGCTTCTGACAATGGAAAAAATCTCTCTACTATTGTTTTTAGCTTTGGCAATCTGTTCTGCATAAAAACTACTCTTTGCCAACTTAACGGCTGCATAATATTCACTCTGAGCTCTACGCAGGTCAATTTTGACTAATGGAGAATACTCCAGACGCCAACGACGTTCCAATTTTTTGCATCCCAATTTAAGCTCTCTAAGAGCACCGGAATACCACGGAATACCACGGTTGAGATGGAATAGATCGCGACTGCCTCTTCGAAGCGAGTTGGGAAACAGAGTCAACCCCCAAAGCTATCTACAGACCTTTCCAGATCATGAGATAACATCGGACGGGAGAGTGAAAGGGCCGTAGAAAGGGTCAAGATATCAATCTTCGGTGAAGGCTTGCTTAGGGTCAAAGCGCTGAGAGTAGGAGGCATCCCCATGGACCAGGAGAAATTGACCAAAACATTGTCTGACCAAGTGACCTGGATAGGGTCCCCAATAGACAAGGCAAAATTGGAACACACCAAGTCGATCGTATGCCCCCCTGTATGAGAGGGAGACTTTAACCACTGGGTCAATTGCGCCAAATCAAGCAGATCCATTAGTTCCCTGGCATCCGGAGTCCCAGGACAATCAACATGGATATTAAAAGGAGAAACTTTGTGAAACTGAGGGCACGAGGGACAATGACGTCAGCCAGGGCTTTCAGAAAAGCACTCGAAGGGCCAGGGGGCCGATAAACCAGAGTGCCGCCCAGCATATAATGTGGTGACATAACAATGGTAAAATCAAGAGCCTCCCCATCCACTAACCCGACTGAAGCCTCACTAGAGAAAACACAGGTGTCTCTGAGCACTACTGCAATCCCACCCCCTCTTCCAGTTGTACGGTCTACTCTAGCAATTTTATAACCCAGAGGGATGGCCGACTCAATCACGGGAGCACAGGACTCATTAAGCCAGGATTCAGTTACAAATAGCATATCCAGATGTTCGTCAGAAAGAAGTTTGTGAACGTCATAAGCATGCTTAACCATTGAACGAACATTAATCTCAGATCGAGGAACAGGGGCTGTCTGCTTAGATTGGAAACAAAACTGCCATGTAGGGCACTTCCTTACCATACTATGCAGGACTGCCCATTGATCTTCCCCGTTACACCTAGTAGTATCAAGCGCTAATAGTTCCATATGCCTATAGGACCTCCGAGTGCCCAGTTCCCTGGGTTTAAAACGAGCAGCGAGGCTGGCGCTGGACGCTCTAGGGACGCGGACGGGCGCAGACGGGTTTGCTTTAGGCGCGCCCGCTGCGCACGTCCGCTGCGTGCTCGTGCCAGCCCCCTAATTTATGCAATACCAGTACTGGCAGGAAATCAGGTGTGGGAGTGGTGCAAGCCTAGACTGCTCACCCTGCCTCACCCACAATGGCGGATCGGTAGCGCGAAGCGTCAGAAACCGATGTCCAGCCTCCCCAGCAAGGTATGGGTAGAATAATGTTTAAAAAGTAAGTGCAGTCACAACAGACTAAAATAACAAGTTAAAAAGCTAAGCTTGTGCAAAATAAGCAGCAAAGATCAAATCAGTACTTCAGCAGCAGCAGAGCGACGAATCATACACAGTTGGCTCCCGGCTCACGCCTCAGAAGTGGTAACGCTGCGTGCTCGCGCCAGCCCCCTAATTTATGCAATAGCAGTGCAAGCGAGAAATCAGGTGTGGGAGCGGGGCAAGTCTAGACTGCTCACCCTGCCTCACCCAAAATGGCAGATCGGTAGCGCGAAGCGTCAGAAACCGATGTCCAGCCTCCCCATTAAGGTAAGGGTAGAATAATGTTTAAAAAGTAAGTGCGGTCACAACAGACTAAAATAACAAGTTAAAAAGCTAAGCTTGTGCAAAATAAGCAGCAAAGATCAAATCAGTACTTCAGCAGCAGCAGAGCGACTAATCATACACAGTTGGCTCCCGGCTCACGCCTCAGGAGTGGTAACGCTGCGCGCTCGCGTCAGCCCCCTAATTTATGCAATACCAGTACTAGCAGGAAATCAGGTGTGGGAGCGGGGCAAGCCTAGACTGCTCACCCTGCCTCACCCAAAATGGCTGATCGGTAGCGCGAAGCATCAGAAACCGATGTCCAGCCTCCCCAGCAAGGTAAGGGTAGAATAATGTTTAAAAAGTAAGTGCGGTCACAACAGACTAAAATAACAAGTTAAAAAGCTAAGCTTGTGCAAAATAAGCAGCAAAGATCAAATCAGTACTTCAGCAGAGCGACTAATCATACACAGTTGGCTCCCGGCTCACGCCTCAGGAGTGGTAACATGGTAAGTTGATCTTATTACCTTCAACGCAGTTGATTGTGGGATACTTGTGTAAAGGGAAGACACGTCGAGTATTACCAGGATTTGTGTGGATGTGTCGAATGGTTGGTTTTCGACAGTTTCGATCATATGCATGGTATCTCTTACATACGATTTGGTTTGTTGGACCCAAGGGTTGAAGAAATGGTCTATATACTGGTTCAGGGGCTCCAGAATTGAGCCAAACCCAGACAATATATGTCTGCCCAGTGGTTTCTCAAGGTTTTTTTTAACCTTGGGCAAGGTGTTTTTAGTTCAGGAACTCGAACTCGGGCTCGCTTAAGAAACCTTCTTCCAGACCTTTTCTGGTGAGTTCATGTATAAGTTTCTAAATGTCAGGTGTAGGGTCCTTGGTGATGCATTGGTAACTATTGCCATCACTCAATTGTTGCAGTATCTCGTCAATGGAATCAGATTTGTTTTGTACCACTACTGCTCCACCTTTATCCACAGGTTTTATAACGATGTCGTAGTAGTTTTTCAGGGATTCCAATGCACGCTTCTCTTCCAAACTGGTGTTATATTTGATGTACTTCCGTGTATCTAGTATCTCCATTGCCTCTTTCATTACTATTTGTTCGTACGCAATGATTTTTTGGCTCATCAAGTAGACAGGTGGTGTGAAAGTAGAAGGGGGTTTAAAAGGTGTTGCTGTGACTTGGTTAGGGATAATGTCGCGCTTGGAGAAGAAATATTTTAATCTTATCTTCCTGAAGAAATGCAAAAGTTCTAATTTGGTACCGAAAGAGTCTGGGAACTTGGTAGGGAAAAATGAAAGACCCTTGGCTAGGATCTGGTTCTCTGCCTCTGTCAGAGTCTAATTTGAAAGGTTCAGGATGGGGTCAAGGGGATCAAGAGATCCTCCGTTCAATGAGGCAGTGGTATCCATCGTGTTATGGCCTTGAGGGGCTGTAGTTGTGTGGGTGGTATCGGTCCTCGTAGGTCTTTCCGCTGTAGCTGTGTGGATGGTATCAGTCCTAGAATGTCTTTCCGTTGTTGACCCCTGATCGTCTCCTCTTGATCAAGGTTATGGACCTCAGTGTGTGTGGAGGTGGTTGGCGTAGGTAGCTACCGTGTTTGGAAGATGGCATCACTTTGGTCTACCAACGATAAGTTTGACGGCGGGTTTGTATCTCCCCGTGGTTCTCCTGGGTAAAAGCGGACCTGAGAGTTGCCCCTCTGGTTGTTGCACCCCCGGTTCCATCCCCGTGTAAGTCTGCCCCGAGAGCCCTGTGTACCACCCCCTCTGTTTGGTCCCCATGTGGAATCCCCTAAAAAACACTGTGGTTCCTGGTAGCCCTGTGCCTGGCCAGTTGCATGACTGCCTGACGGTCTGTCTGATTCGCTCTCTGATCCGCTCCCAAAGGAGGAATCTGAGAAGGTAGCAAACTCTCTGGGTCCCTGTCTGCTTTTATTGGTGAAAAAAACATAGTTATCCTGTTTGTAATATTAGTCTAGAAGGTAGGGGTAAGTCACCTTCTTGTCGTTGTTTTTAATGTTTTTCCCTAGTTTCTCTAATTTTTTGTTGAGTGTCTGAGTGTTAAATTCAATAATGGTATTTTGAGCACGTTCCAGCGCTTCCTTTGCATTAGCCAGTGTTTCGGCTTCAAGGATTTCTTTCTTGAGTTCTGCAATCTCAATTGTGAGTTTCTTAACGTATTCCAGAGCTGTCTCCACCCTAAGCACCATCCAGTGCCTGGAGCAATTATTAGAGATAAAGCTGAACCCTTCTCTGAATTTGGGTAAGTCAATAAATATGGCAGGCTCGTTTCTTACTTGTAACCCTTTGGGAATAATGTTTGCCTGTCGATACTTAGTGAGTAGGTGCCCGTGTAAGCGAGTGCGTATCAGTTTCTTTTCCAAACGTTCTAATCTAGCTAGTTTATCATTCAGTGTAGAATTTAGCTGTGGTATGTCTGGTCCTTGGAAGCTAAGCTCGCCCTGGTCTGTGAGTTATCTGTTGATATAATCCTCACTATGAGATAAGGCTTCTTTATCTGACATTCTATTTAGTGAAGGTACAATCTGATAAATTTCTTTTCACCAGTACAATATACAAATTATAAAACTATACCCTCGCAGGTGTGCACCTGCGCAAGTCAATATTTAGAGCAATGGGGTAACCCAGTATCCCTCAGAACCTGGGCATATACATAGTACAAGAGGCAAATGGTTCTGTCGGGTCTGACAATTTCTTTGCAGCATGAATTATTCACTGAAAGGTACGTAATTAGATCAAAAAGATAAACTTGAACACAAAAGAAAATAGATGAATGTATCTTAGTCACAAGGATATTTTACTTCATATTTGCAAAACATTCAAGAAGGTCAAGAATTACCATAATATGAAAGTTGTCCGATAATTCTAATTAAAAGAACAACACAAGTGGATGTGGTTGTGGTGACTTGGTGAATAGAGTGACAATGTGACAAAAAATGTGTTTTATACAACAAACACTGTACACGTACAATTTCAACACAGATTGAAAAACAAAGTCCAATATTCACATCAAAAATGGAGATCACCCTAGATTGCTAAATTAATTAGATACTGGTGTGCTAGGGACCTATGACATGGACAAAAGTAGCGTCGACGTTTCAACCCTGACTGATTGCATGAATTAATGATGTCAACAAGGGTCTTCTTCAGGACAAACAAGTGATATGCACAGCCTGTGAAAAGAAATAACTAAGGTAAGAATGTGTTCAAGTTCCTAGAGATCCCATTAGAATAAATGTGGTGTGTGCGTGGCACACACCAGTATTGATAAGCTCCTTGTGATGTAAGTGAATCAACGTCACAAGACTTTGGAGGCGAGGGGTCAGGAATGTGATCCAACTGGGACCTAGAAGGACCATGAGCGAAAGTTTAGAAAGGGGCTAGACGGGGTAAGCTCCATTTGTGACAATTTAGGAATGTGAGCAAAGGACCATCGAGGCAGTAATACCTGTTAGATATAAATCAAGGACCGCTGATATCCTAGCTGCTTACAGGTCTTAGGCAAATAGGCGGTAGTGTAGCGCGTTGTGGGTATAATAGAAAGGAATTGCTAGAATGTTCAATTCTGCCAAGCATAGCATGGAATCATAGCTGCATAGGGACTGGTTAACGCCCAGATATCCCAGAGTAATATAGAAATACAATTATATAGTCAGCGTAAATTAACAAATCACATGCATAGTGGTTTCAGACAATTTCAGTCATGGCGGGGTGGTCAAAAGACTGCCAATCTTAAGGTTACTGAACTGATTATATGCCCCCATATTACACATTTGGGAATTACAGTGCTATTCGCCTGTTGATTGAAAATGTGGAAGGCAAACCTGGAAAGAGGAATAGTCTTCGTGGGACAGGCTTTGGACGCGATGGTCGTACCAGGGGCCACAAAGAATCACAGATGCATGGTGGCTGGAGGAAAGAAAAAGATGGGTCTAATTCCATGTTGCGCTAAGCACTGAGAGGATGGATCAGATGGTGTGGGCTAAACACATACCTGGCCTGGGCAGTCTAGTGGCAAATGGTCCTAGCGGAGGCCTTCGAGGCAAAAGTCGTACCAGGCGCTGTGAGTATTCAGGGCTGAATAGTAGCTGGAAAAAGGATAAAGGAGAGACTGGTCTTATTCCGTGTGGCATGCGTGATGTGAGGAAAAGGCAGAGAGCGTAGTATATACACATACCTCGCAAGTGCGGTCTGAAAGCAACAGTCCGTGGAATGAATGAGCGACCACGCGATCGTACGGAATTTAAGTAAAGTATAGCCTATCACGCGTGCACGCGATGCGTGCAGCAGCTATAGCTGGCAGCTGACGGGAATGTGTAAGGAAGACAGACTACCCGGTGTCACAGCACAATATGTTGTCGGTGTCTAAATGTCAACTAAATGTGCATTGGTAATAATTACAACAAGGATTAAATAAGGTACTAGATTCAAGACGCGGTCAATGGATAAGTTGAAGATTTCAACCGCGACTCACAGATAGAATGGGAATCTATTCTGCAATAATGAAGATGTGTTTACAGGAGACCCAGGCATGGTGAATAAACATAGACAGAATAATTGACCTGGTTTGAACCACAGTAACGTTAAAGACAGGATGAAATCAATACATAATCAGTTCGTAATACATATTGGAAACGGTCATTTTCCATACATGTTAATAGTAATATGAAATGGTATATTCATGAATCAGACAAAAGCAAAGTTCAAAGTATATGTTGATAACATTTCTAATAAAGCTACGGATATGTTAACAACTATATATGGAATGTGCAGTACTGATGTAACTACTGCTCTGGGTGCCATAATGTTTTTACTGTATCCACATTCACCTGTGTCAACATCATATACTGGTGGTGTTGTGTTGGATGTAGATTGGTTAAGCTATCAATATTACTAGATGGTGTACGGGGGCTGGAAGTCATGACTATCAGGTGGTCGGTTAATGCTCTCATCTTTGTCTCAGTTGGCACATCTGCTTATGAGTCTCCTCTAATTCATTCAATCCAGAGGACACGGTGTCCAAAAAATGGATCCATTTGCATTCCTTTAGATTGAGTGAAGCAGATAGATTTCCACCCCTAGGGTGCAAGTGTATCTTTTCCAGGACTGTCCATCTAATGCTTTCAAGGTGGTGTGCGGAGTTTACAAACTGGTCATCTAATGGTGCCCCTTGTGTGTGGCATCTAATCCGGCAAATGTGCTGTAAAATCCTACACTTAATCTTTTGTGTTGTTTTATTCAAAATACAGTTTGTCACAGGGACACTTGATGATGTACATCACATTGGTGCTGTTGCAGTTGGTGAACTGTGACATTGTGTATGTGCGATTGTTGTGTGTAAAGCTGTTTCCTTCGATGGTGAGGGGGCAACTCTTACAGGATCCACATTTATGATGGCCAGTCACTGGGGGTAATCAGAGTTGTGTTCTTAGATCAGGGGGTTTAGGTGTTTCCAGATATGCACCGACTACAGAGTCTCTGATATTTCTTCCACGCGTGAATGCAAACGAAGGGTCTTCTGTGATTCCAATCTCAGTAGATACTAAGCCCCAGTATTTCTTGATTATCCTCTTTATTTCTTGGCTTTTCGGATTGAAGGTCGTGACGCAGACAATCCTGTCACTTTGTTCAGTCTTGGGTTTGACTTCCAGAAGTGTCTCCGGGGGGCAATACCAAGCTCTCTTCTTGGCACGTTCAAGAAGGCCCAGCGGGTAGCCCCTATCTTTTAGTCGTTGTGTCAGTGTCTCCGACTCCTTGGATGATTAGACTTGTATTGGAGCAAGGTATTCCGCTCGGTGGGCTTTCTGTATAAGCCAGTGAATATCATCCCTTCTTCTGTTTGTAAGGTGTGATCCAGAAAACTAATGGAAGACCTGCTGTGTGCCATGGTAAACTGAATGTCTGTGGATCTCCCATTCAGCCAGATAAAAAAATAATTCAATTGGATTTCATCGCCAGACCAAACCATAAAAACATCGTCGATATACCTCTCCCATATACAAATATTGTCTAGGAAGGGGTTATCGGTACTGTAGAGATGTTCTTCTTTATATATGTCCATGAACAGGTTAGCCAAACTAGGGGCAAAGCTTGCCCCCATAGCCATGCCTTTACACTGTAAATAGTATTGGTTAAGAAATACGAAGTCGTTTTTGGACGTTGCTATTTCGAGTAAGGCTATCAAGAAATCTGTGGAGACCCAATGCGGTGCTTCATGTCTTTCAAGGGTTGATCTTATTACCTTCAACGCGATTGATTGTGGGATACTTGTGTAAAGGGAAGGCACATCGAGTGTTACCAGGATTTGTGTGGATGTGTTGAATGGTTGGTTTTTGACAGTTTCGATCATGTGCATGGTATCTCTTACATGCGATTTGCTTTGTTGGACCCAAGGTTGAAGAAAATGGTCTATATACTGGTTCAGGGGCTCCAGAATTGAGCCACACCCAGACACTATAGGTCTGCCCGGTGGTTTCTTAAGGTTTTTGTGAACCTTGGGCAAGGTGTATATCATTGGAATCCTGGGATGATTTTGGTTCAGGAACTCGAACTCGGGCTCGCTTAAGAAACTTCTTCCAGACCTTTTCTGGTGAGGTCATGTATAAGTTTCTTAATGTCAGGTGTAGGGTCCTTGATGATGCGTTGGTAACTATTGCCATCACTCAATTGTTGCAGTATCTCGTCAATGTATTCAGATTTGTTTTGTACCACTATGGCTCCACCTTTGTCCGCAGGTTTTATAACGATGTCGTAGTTGTTTTTCAGGGATTCCAATGCACGCTTCTCTTCCAAACTGGTGTTATATTTGATGTACTTCCGTGTATCTAGAATCTCCATTGCCTCTTTCATTACTATTTATTTGTACGCAATGATGTTTTGGCTCATCAGACCCAACAGAACCATTTTCCTCTTGGATCTAGGTTTGGAGATCTATTACACAGATCCCAAAAAAATTAACGAATTGTCAAAGAAAGGACTTAAAAAACTGGCTTTAACGCATTTGGAGTCTCTGAGGCTGACCTCCGTGGCGTCGAAACCCTCGGTTGTTCATGCTAATTTGATTCAGATTACTTACTCCATTCAACCCTACTTGACATTACAGATTAGCACTTACCACAGAATGTTGCTAACAAGATTTAGGCTTGACTCCTTTTTTAGGTTAGTATCCTTTCCCAAGAGAAATAGTTGGGAGAGGGTTTCCACTCCTTGTCCGTGTGATGAAGTGTCAATTCAGTCTAATTTACACACTATTTTGTTTTGTAAATTTTATCATCCACACAGGAGGGTCTGGTTACTACCCATATTAAAGAGTTGGGGATTAAGACAATGTCGCCCGGCGATGCTACGCCTTCAAAGCCTAGACTCCGAATTGACCTGTTATGTTGTCCTTAACTTTCTAAAATGTATTTTGAAACATAGGAATAATCTGTAATCAGCAGTTTAAACCCAGTATATGTAGATGAATTGTAACTTTGTAAATTCTTGGTTTTAACTACATGAGCTGATAATTGATTAGTATTAAGTCTCATCGTTTTATTTTTATGTACGCTTTTTCTTCTGTAACTGCTCTTTTATGGTTTTTTAAAATTGTAAAAACCGAATAAATAATTTATATATATGTATATATGTATTTTCCTCTTGTACTATGTATATGCCCAGGTTCTGGGGGATAATGGGTTACCCCATTCCTCGAAATATTGTCTTGCGCAGGTGCAAACCTGCGAGGGTATTGTTTTATAATTTGTATATTGGACAGTTGAAAAGAAATGTATCAGATTGTACCTTCACTAAATAGAATGTCAGATAAAGAAACCTTATCTTATAGTGAGGATTATATCAACAGATTACTCACAGACCAGGGCGAGTTTAGCTTCCTAAGACCAGACATACCACCGCTAAATTCTGCACTGAATGATTAACTAGCTGGATTAGAATGTTTGGAAAAGAAACTGATAGGCACTTGCTTACACGGGCACCTACTCACTAAGTATCTACAGGCAAACATTATTCCCAAAGTAAGTAACCAGCCTGCCATATTTATTGACTTACCCAAATTCAGAGAAGGGTTCAGCTTTATCTCCAATAATTGCTCCAGGCACTGGATGGTGCTTGGGGTGGAGACAGCTCTGGAATACGTTAGGAAACTCACAATTGAGATTGCAGAACTCAAGAAAGAAATCCTTGAAGACAAAACACTGGCTAATGCAAAGGAAGCACTGGAACGTGCTTAAAAATCATTATTGAATTTAACACTCAGACACTCAACAAAAAATTAGAGAAACTAGGGAAAGACATTAAAAACTACAACAAGAAGATGACTTACTCCAACCCTCTAGACGAATATTACCAACAGGATAACCAAGGTTTCTTCGCCAATAAAAGCAGACAGGGACCCAGACGGTTTGCTACCTTCTCAGATTCCTCCTTTGGGAACAGATCAGATAGCAACTCAGACAGACCGTCAGGCAGTCGTGCAACTGGCCAGGCACAGGGCTACGAGGAACCACAGTCTTTTTTAGGGGATTCCTCATGGGGACCCAAAAGAGGGGGTGGTACACAGGGCTCTCGGGGCAGACTTACACGGGGATGGAAAAGGGGGGCACAACAACCGGAGGGGCAACTCTCAGGTCCGCTTTTACCCCCAGGAGAGCCACGGGGAAATACAAACCTGACGTCAAACTTATCGTTGGTAGACCAAAGTGATGCCATCTTCCATACCCGGCAGCTACCTATGCCAACCACCTCCACACACACTGAGGTCCATAACCTTGATCAAGAGGAGACCATCAGGGGGGCAACAACGGAAAGTCATTCTAGGACTGATACCATCCACACGGCTACAGCGGAAAGAACTACGAGGACCGATACCACCCACACGACTACAGCCCCTCAACGATGGATACCACTGCCTCATTGAACAAAGGATCTCTTGATCCCCTTTACCCCATCCTGAACCTTTCAAATTACACTCTGACGGAGGCGGAGAACCAGATCCTAGCCAAGGGTCTTTCATTTTTCCCTACCAAGTTCCCAGACTCTTTCGGTACCAAATTAGAACTTTTGCATTTCTTCAGGAAGATAAGAATAAAATATTTCTTCTCCAAACGCGACTTTATCCCCAACCAAGTCACAGCAACACCTTTTAAACCCCCTTCTACTTTCACTCCACCTGAATATCTGATGAGCCAAAAAATCATTGCGTACGAACAAATAGTAATGAAAGAGGCAATGGAGATACTAGATAATATAACACCAGTTTGGAAGAGAAGCGTGCATTGGAATCCCTGAAAAACAACTACGACATCGTTATAAAACCTGCGGACAAATGTGGAGCTGTAGTGGTACAAAAAAATCTGATTACATTGACGAGATCCTGCAACAATTGAGTGATGGCAGTAGTTACCAACGCATCACGAAGGACCCTACACCTGACATTAAGAAACTTATACATGACCTCACCAGAAAAGGTCTGGAAGAAGGTTTCTTAAGCGAGCCCGAGTTCGAGTTCCTGAACTAAAAACATCCCGGGATTCCAACGATATACATCTTGCCCAAGGTTCACAAAAACCTTGAGAAACCACCGGGCAGACCTATAGTGTCTGGGTGTGGCTCAGTTCTGGAGCCCCTGAACCAGTATATAGACCATTTTCTTCAACCATGGGTCCAACAAACCAAATCGTATGTAAGAGATACTGATAGAGCGTTGCTGATGTGAAAATTGTAGGGGTGCACCATATTCATTGTTAGTCAGCACCCATATGCTGAGCATGTTATCCAAGAATAATGGAAATGTATTCATTGAAATAGAAAAGTAGAAATGTAAACAGGCCTCGAGAGAAGAGAAAGGCCACCAGTTATTCTGAAACGCATTGGTGTATATGTAATGCTTAGTATAATAATGTCATGCATTAAGAGACATTAAGTCATGTTAGAGGAATGAAGAAGGTAGTTCTCTTAAGTATGAGACGAATAATTAGAATTAGTAATTGTAGTGTGTTTAGTTTGAAGCCTAACCCTATATGTAAAGTGAAGGCCTTCGTTTATTTTAGCCATGCTTTATTAAGACGACAGGATTTTAGCAAAGCTTAAATTGCAGACAGTTGGGAAACCTCGTGATGTTAGGGGTTTTTTCTGTTCAGCATTTGGCTGCAGGTACAAGGCCATGTAGCTCGTTAGTTAGAATGAGTCTTTGTTTGAATGGAATGGAGACAGAAGGAGTAGACATGAAGGGAGTGGATTGGAATGTAAAGTTGCAACTCCTGGTACAGAGAAGTCCTGGGACCCAAGGTCGAATTCATGGAAAGGAAGATGAAAGGATCCAAATGGAAATCTACTGAAGGAAGAAGCTGCCTGGAGGGGTGTGCTGAAGGGCGTGTACAGTTTTTGGGGTTTTGTATTAGGGACAGAGCCCCGTGGGTTGAGCAGACGAGACTTAGGAGAGGGACTGAAAGGAGCATTATAGATCAAGCTCTCATATGGTGAAGACTTCTTAGGAAGTTTCACTGCTGACACCTTTTATGCGATCCTCACCTAGAAGGGAATGTTGAGTAGGGATGTCACCATAGAATAGAGTAGGGACAGTAATGATTTGATTCATGACTTTGAACTTTGATATCACAATTGCTATAGGGTACTTGATGCTTTTGGAAGCTGTAATCCTGTTTATCTTTAGTCGTATGCGGATACTTCGTAGACTAGCATTTGTATTAGTCCCCATTTATCTTTTGTGCCTTGTAATGAGGTGCCTATATATTCAGATGTTTTTGCTGATAATAAAAGGTCAACCTCCCAGATCATGAGTCTTCTTTACTGAGATGTCAAATTGCGGTAAATACGATTTGATAATTGTGTTTCTTCCCTCTACGCTATTCTGCAAGTAAAAAGATCCTGGCGACCTGATTGGGTTCTTGTAGGTAATTAGATGAGAACAAGAACCGGCGTTCCCAGTTGGTAGCAAACGAGGATGGTTTCTTTCTGATAGCGAGGGAAGATTGAGCTTAGGATAAGTGATCCTTGAGGCCCATCAATGATAAGTGAGGTTGAATCATCGGAGGGCGAACGGCAGACGACCTGGCGGACGGACGTAGATGGCGAGTGGCAGTGCGGCAGCAAGCAGAAGCTCGAAGAGTGAGTATGAACAGGATACGATGATGTAGATTGCGGTGTTGTATTGTGTGAGATGTTTTGCGGAGTTGGTGTGAACGTTGTGTGATTGTGAGATCAGGCTGTGAGCGCGCGCAGCCTGGGAAAGTCTTAGGCGATGAGAAGCCTAAGCGTGAGGGTGTAGAAGACACCCCTGGTAGATTTTGTTGACCATTGATCGTGAGGTACCATCGATCACCTGGACCGAGATAGGGGGAGTGAATGTATGAGTGTGTGACAACCTGACACTGGCCGTGGGTTGTATGTGGAATTGAGTATTTGTAACCTATCAGAGGCGACCTGTCTGCCCGGCAGGGACAGACAGTAACCAACCGTGGTCGACAATTTCGAGAGACTGTGGACGGACAGTCAGAGGCTGTGGACGGACAGCCAGAGGAGTAACTTGTTTGGGACAAACGGTTATTTCAGCGTGTGAATGGGACGAATGCAAGGGTGAGACGAGCAGTGTGCAGGAGGGGAACTGCTGCGAGTGGAGGAACAGTGACGTCAGAAGGTGTCGCGCTGCGATAGGCTGGTTGGTGTAGTTCGCGCTGTCATTGGTGGACAGATACCAGGAAGTAAACAGAGATCGTGTGCGTTTAGCATTTGGTCATTCTGAAATGTTTTAAAGTTTTCCGAGAATTGTGTCGGGGGAATGAACATGTGGTTACTTTAGAGGGTGCGGAGGCCCCTCCGGAGGACACGCCAGCACACTACATGGCAAGAAATGTAGGGTTGCATACCATAGTATGGCTTGAGAATTGGCATAAAATGACTCAAGGTGAAGGAGAGTTAGCGTTCCCACGGTATGGTTCATTCAGATTAGCGGTGTTGTATCAGCTGAAGACTGTGATGCAAGCTTTACGACCTATGCCGAGGCCCACACAATTTGAAGCAGTACATGCGTGGATTAGAGCAGCGCATGATAAGGAGAGAGGCAGAAATCAGGTAAGGGTGAAAAGGTCAGTTCAGGCGTTCCAAGATGCTAGATGGGATGCAGCGTAGAACAGATGGAGAATGCAGGCAATAGAGGGACATAAATTATATCCCTTATTAGAGACGACAGAAAAATCAAAGGAAAAGACAGTAGACGGGGAGGAAGACAGTGACACGGATGATAGCCTGGTAGAAAGGTGGTCACCCGAGAGACCACCTCCATACAATCCCGATGCCTCAGAAGGCAATGAGACGAAAGAAGAAGAGTGTAGGGGAGCAGTACCCCGATCAGAAGTAAGAGTAGAAGGAAAGATCTCTATGGGAACTGAGAATATCAGGTATAAGTCTGTAGGCAGCTCGGAGGTGGAGAGAGGAGTGAGGTTACCGGACGCGCTGAAAATACCAGTTATCATCGGACCTATTGAGTCGATGTATGAGCTTGAGCCAGAAACGGCAGGGAGTTTAGAACAATCAGAGGGCAGGACGAGAAATGGAGTAGAGGAAAATGGATTGGTAAGGAGAATGGAGCGGATTCCGAAGCCCATAGAATGGAGTACGCCGATGCCAGCTACAGCTGACTCCTCTGGAGGACAGGGAGAATCGAGACCTACTAGGCCAAGGTCTTTAGTTGAGTCAAGATCAGATTTGAGAATGTGGACACCACCGTTGAGAACTCAAAGTCAAGGTGTTTTAGACGCAGAGAGGGATCGAGGGACGATTGTAAATCGCTCTGTTCCCATGGGCAGATCAGGAGAGGGTAGGCCACAAGAAAGAGAATGTGAGTACAGTGACAGAGATGGTACAGTCTGCCGAGAAGTTCTGAGGGGAGCTTTGAGAGGGAAAATGTTGGATGTCGTAAGGCTAAAGGCAGAGTTGGATGAGATAATAGGTGGAAATCTACCCCTAGAAAGAATACTAACTTACGAACAAGATGAGTTACTCTTTTTAGCGAAAGATGTGACTCGTAAAGCACGCACGGCTCATGAGAAATTGTCAGAGCTGGCAAAAAGATATGGGGTGGATTTGTCGAAAACTAAAACGTTGCAAGGTGATCACCGGCTACAGTATAGTGATCAGGAATTGGAAGACAAGAGACTCATGGGATTGAGGACCCATGTCAAAGATTTGATTATAGTAATGCGGGCATGGATCATGCTCGATAAGTGGGAAGAAAGATGGTCCAAGAAGAAAAGTTCTAGAGGAGTAGTGGGAGAGACGCCACCTCCGGGTGGAGGCATGACGGCAATAGGGAGTTTCCCTTTAAGGGAGGTACAGAATGGAGGGTATGTACATGTACCCTGGAGTAGAGGGGACTTGGCTGCCTTCACAAATGATTTTCCCCGGCTCAGGGAAAAGCCTGTGGAGTGGTACAAGCAAGTTGATCGCTTTGTCAAAATCTCGAAGGTATTGTGGATTGATTTGAACACTTTGTTTGACATTGTGATCACGGGGGATCTGTGGTCGGCATGTAAAGTTGCGATTGAATGGCCGGCCTCAGAGCCCGACAGGGATTTGATTACACATGGCCCGTCGCCGATAGTGATGAAAAAGTTCGAACAGGTAATCACTTGGTTGAAATCGAAGGTCTCACCTCAAGACACCGATTGGGTGAAGATAGATAGGACTGTACAAGAGCCTAAGGAGACAGTGCATGAATTTTACGAGAGGCTTTTGCAGGCTTTTAAACAGTACAGTGGTTTGGAGGCGTTGGATACCAAAGACATGGGACAGTTTGTGTCCAAGTTTGTGTTGGGATTGAGGCCAGAGGTCAGTCTAATGATACAGCAACATTTGATTTGTTGGCAGAATAAGCCTGTGGATGAGATTCTCCGATATGCTAGATATTGCAGTGATGAGATTGAGTCTAAGCACAAGAAATTGAAAGATAATCTGCTATTAGTACAGATGCAGACCGCAGTTCAGGGACAGTCTACCGGAGGAACGTTGGGAAGGAGGCAGGGAAATTATCAAGGAGGAGCACAGAATGCTCAAGGACAGGCGAGGCCGAGAGGAGTAGATCCTAAGACCGGAATAGATGTGGCAGTGTTGAAAAAGACCACAGCTTGTCACCTTTGCCACCAGATTGGACACTGGAGACGCGAGTGTCCTTTTAATCCGTCAAATCAAATACAGCAGGAAGAAGAGTTGACCCATGTTCCAGTGGCAGACACACTCCCTGTAGTGACGCAACCTAGAATGACAAAAGGGGGGACGAATGTTCCGCAGGTACAGGTTCCCCGACCGCCCAGAATACAGAATATGCAGCAGGGAGCTCGGACGTATGTACAGATGCCTCTATTCGAAGTGAATGGGGAAGATGATTCCGATCCAGCAACAAGATCTTGCTGGGGAGGAGACGATGATTGTACGCTTAGAGCGGTCCTAGTAGTAGATCAGAAGGGACCCTTTGTAGAAGCAGAGATTGATGGCCACCCTACGACCTTTTTGGTTGATACGGGGGCTACAAGATCGACTGGGATATCCGCAGTGATCCCGGATCTACCCCTTTCTGGCCAGACAATCCAAGTTGTTGGGGTAGCGAACAAGAAATTGACTAGCTCACTGACAGAACCAATACCGATTAGGATCGGAACCTTCAGTGACAGACACCAGTTTGTGGTGTGTGATTCTAGTCCAGTCTGTTTGTTAGGAAGAGATCTATTGTGTAAGCTTAATTGTACCATCTATTGCACCCCGAATGGAGTGGAAGTCCAGACAAGAGACGATGATGCGACCTTTAAGGTTGCGAACCAGCGTTGGTGCGTGGAAATGTATCCTGCACTCACGGTGGAGGAACTCCCTTTAGACCTGAGGGAGTCTGTGTCAGTTGATGTATGGGACCTTAGTGGGGAAGAGATCGGACTAGTTAGAGGTGTAGATCCCGTGAAAATAAGAGTCAAAACGAATGTAGAATACCCAAGAACTCCCCAGTATAAATTGTTACCGGAAACTATCGAGGGGATTAGACCCGTAATTGAGTCCATGCTTAGGCAAGGAATTTTGAGTGAAATCAGGGGTAGTCCATGTAACTCGCCCATAATGGGATTGCAGAAACCGAGCGGGAAATTCAGGATTGTGCAAGATTTGCGAAGAATTAATGAGATCGTAATCCCGTGTTGTCCCGTGGTACCGAATCTATCCGTGATCCTGTTCCAAATCCCATGTGATGCGGAATGGTTCACCGTGATTGACCTGTGTCAAGCTTTTTTCTCGATTCCTCTGCATGAGGAGAGCCAATTTCTTTTTGCGTTTAGGATGGAAAATCGTGTGTTAACATGGTGTCGTATCCCACAGGGGTACACTGAGAGCCCGTCTATTTTCAATCAGATTTTGAAAAAGAACCTTGAAGGTCTGGTGCTTCCCCAAGAGTCTGTTCTCGTCCAGTACATTGATGATTTGCTAGTGGCGTCAAAAACTGAGGACGCCTGCAGGATTGATACAGTAGCACTGTTGAATTTCCTAGGAGAGAATGGGCATAAGGTGTCTCCAAATAAATTACAGTACTGTCTGAGTGAAGTACAGTATTTAGGTCATCGGATTGAGAAAGGTAAAAGAAAGATATCACCAGATCGCATAGATGCGATTTTGAGAATGCCCGTCCCAACGACTCAGAGGGCAGTTCGAATGTTCTTGGGAATGGTTGGCTATTGTCGCCAATGGATCCCGAACTTCTCCTTTGAAGCGAAGCCCTTACAGCGGCTGACGCGCAAGGATGTGAGTGTTCCGGTACCATGGGTTGAAGACTGTTTAAGGTCATTTCTGAAACTAAGAGAAGCCTTGTGTTGTGCGCCAGCTTTGGGAATGCCTGATTACAAGAAGGCATTCGCATTGTTTTGCTGTGAAAAAGAACGTTGCGCATTGGCAGTGTTAACTCAGGTTCATGGGAATGTCCGTAGACCAGTTGCCTATTTTTTGGCTACACTAGATCCAGTAGCCTCTGCGTTGCCCGGATGTCTCAGATCCGTTGCTGCAACAGGTGTCAGTATCGAGAGATGTGAGAGCATTGTAATGGGTCATCCGCTTACTGTGCATGTGCCACATTCTGTTGAACTGTTGATGACCAGGACTAAGACACAACACCTCACGAATAATAGATTGACACGTTATGAACAAGTCATCCTAGCTGCGGAGAATGTAACATTGAAGAGGTGTTCTGTTTTAAATCCTGCCACATTGTTGCCGATCCCGAATATAGATGATGAAGATTGTGAGGATCATGACTGCCTCGATGTGACCGAATTGTGCACCAAACCCAGACCTGATATTGTGGATGAACCACTTTCCGAGCCGGATGAAATATTCTTTGTGGACGGTTCATGTTTGAGAGACAATACGGGTCAGTTGAGAGCAGCCTTTGCTGTCTGTACTATCACCAGAGTGGTCGAAGCCGCTTGTCTAGAAGGAGTATACTCCGCACAGGTGGCTGAGCTTATTGCTTTGACTCGTGCCTGTTTGGCCGCTAACCAGATCCGTATAACGATTTATACGGACAGCCAGTACGGGTTTGGTGTCGTTCATGACTTCGGACAGTTATGGTCCCAGAGGGGGTTCATGACATCATCTGGGTCACCCATTAGGAATGGAGAATATGTGAGACAACTGTTGGAGGCGTTGCAAGGCCCAGACGAAATCGCAGTGGTGAAGTGTTCTGCTCATACGAAAGGAAATGATTTTGTATCCCTTGGAAATAATTAGGCAGATGAAGTTGCTCGATTTTGTGCAGAACAGGGGTGTGACTTTACAGAACGACACATAAGGGGAAATGAAGAAACAACTGACCTTAGTGTGATGTTGGCGATGGCCGATACATGGGAAGAGTTAAAACAATTGCAAGATGAGGTGTCTGACCAGGAACGGGATAGTTGGGTGCGAGCTGGATGTGAGAAGGGAGATGTGGATGTTTGGGTTTCGAGTGATGGAAGAGCGGTGTTACCGGAATGTCTGTTGAACCCAATGGCACAATTGATACATGGTGCTGTGCATCTTGTCAGGGATGCGATGGTGCGAGTGTTTCGTCAAACATGGTACAATACGAAGTTTCGGGCAGCAGCCGAAGCTGTATGTCAGAGATGTGTCACCTGTCAACAAATTAATGTAAGGAAAAGGACAGCTGTGACAATGAGTCACATAGGGAGGTCAGGTGGCCCTTTCAACAGGATGCAGTTAGATTTCATTGAGATGCCAAAGTGTAATGGTTTGCGATACATATTAGTCGTAGTGTGTGTCTTCTCTAGATGGGTGGAGGCTTACCCAACACGCAGGTGTGATACTCTAACTGTAGCTAAGTTACTGTTGCGAGAGCTCATCCCGAGGTTCGGGTTCCCGACCTCTTTGGAATCGGACAGAGGAACGCATTTCCACAGTGAACTAATGAAGTTGCTTTGTGCTGTCTTGAACATAGATCAAAGGTTACATTGCAGTTATCGACCAGAGGCTTCTGGGATAGTAGAACAAGTCAATGGGACATTGAAGGCCCGAATGGCAAAAGTGTGCTCCTCAACTCCTCTGAAGTGGCCAGATGCCTTACCTTTGGTTCTGATGAGTCTCCGAAGTGTGCCTGATAGGAGAACTGGATTGTCACCCCACGAAATATTGATGGGGAGAGCGATGCATGTGCCAGCAATACCAGCCTCTGCATTGATAAATATCATTGATGATGTAATTCTCGACTACTGTAAAGGCCTGGCTGATGTGGTTCATTCTGTGTCCCAGCAGGTGCAGGCGGTAGCCGTTCCAGCCGCAAGTGATCTGTGCCATGACCTGTGCCCAGGGGATTGGGTGTTGGTACGGAAGCACGTGAGGAAGAGTTGCTTGGATGTTCCCTGGAGAGGCCCTTACCAGATTATTCTGGTTACAAATACTGCAGTGAAGTGTGGGGGACTACCGAACTGGGTGCATGCCTCCCATACCCGTAGAGCTCCAGCACCCTTAGAAGATACAGCCCCTCTCGTGAACGAAAACCCAGCTGAGGTGGCAAGTCAAGCTGTAAGGGTGGCTGACGCAGCTGGTTGTGCACTGGAACAAGCTGTAAGCGAGGGAGAGTGAAACTCCGAATCAGAACCAGAAGCAGAAGAAGGTGCATTCGGCGGAGTGGAGCCAAATTCTGCCGAAGAAGAAGGTAGTGCACAGGGTATCAGAAGGGAGAGCAGGGGTGTCGCAGAAGCAGAAAGAGTTTGGCCTGTGAGTCTGAGACGGGTAAATTCAAGAGGGACACCGAGAAGAGATCTTGCCCCAGTATCGGAGGTGACCGAGTCGGAACAGAGTAAGGAAGATCAAGATCCGGAAGCTCCGAGAAGGTCGAGGAGAGCCAGAGTGCCGTGTCACAGGTATGCTTCACCTGAGTGGACGTACGTAGCAACGAATGCTAGGACCGATGAGTACGGGGAGGCTGAGGTCGATTACTCTTGTCAGCGGTCCACCGGCTCTGAGGGCGGAAGTGTTACTGAAGATCCCAGGATTGGAGATCGAAGGAGTATTGACTCTCCATATTCCCGATATACCGCTTCTGAGTAACATTCGTGGTCTGATTTTGGATACATTGGCTTTCCCGAACTTTGCTGTTGTACCTTCTCCTCAAGAACTGAAAACTCTCAGGGCCCGATTCACAGAACTAACTTAAGACAAAATCCTAAACTTACTACCATTTTGGTATTCACAGAAGGCACTTACTCATTTTGGTATTCACAGAAGGCACTTACTCATTTCGGTATTCACAGAAGTTAGGAGTCCTAACTTTAGGACTCCTAAATGCCTTCTGTGAATACCGAAAGTCTTAAAATTAGGATTTTTCTCAATTTAGTAGTAGTAAAGTTAGGACTCCTAACTTTAGGACTCCTAAATGCCTTCTGTGAATCCCGAAAGCCTTAACATTAAGATTTTTCCCAGTTTGGTAGTAGTAAAGTTAGGAGTCCTAACTTTAGGACTCCTAAACTGAGAAAAATCCTAATTTTAAGACTTTCGGTATTCACAGAAGGCATTTAGGAGTCCTAAAGTTAGGACTCCTAACTTCTGTGAATACCGAAGTGAGTAAGTGTCTTCTGTGAATACCAAAATGAGTAAGTGCCTTCTGTGAATACGAAAATGGTAGTAAGTTTAGGATTTTGACTTAAGTTAGTTCTGTGAATCGGGCCCATTAACTTGAAATTTTGCAAGGAGTCCTGGAGCTGTTGGGACCTGCAGTTATTTTGGATTAGAGATGAACTTTGTCGAGAAAGAGCTAAAAGAAGGGAGCCTTTGCTGATCCGAAAGAAAGTAGAGAACTGAACATTAGAAGAGAAAATTAGCTACAGGGGATAATTGTTGCATTGAGATACAAGCCTGAATGAGGAAGAGACTCTTGCCCATTATTATCGAACTGGATTCTGAGCGTTGGGGAAAAATGGCAGAGCCTAGAAATTCACACCGTAGGGCGAAGACAGTGATAGGTACACTTTTAGGAGTAGTCATAGCTGTTATATTTGCAGTAGTCATAACTTCGTATGCAGTGGCCCACAGGGAAGAGGGGAAGATGCTGGGAACACCTACACCTGTCACTCCCAGTACCAAGAAGGATATCTCAGGAGATAAAAGGGCGATGATGCTAGAAGAGAGTCGTATGTTACACATGGATTTGTCGAAAGGTGATTTCAAGCTCAATGCATATGCGAAATTGTTGTATGAGTACGTTGATGCGATGGATGCGAAAGATTGCTATGTGTGCATGCAGTTGCCTGCTTCTGTTGATGAGGGTATTAGATACCATCACCTTCCATTGACTTATGGGATTTCTTGCAGTCTATTGCTTAGTCTGTTTTACGAAAGGAAACAGTTTGAGTACTATTTCTCTAATTATGACACAGTACTTCCTGACGTACCAGCGTTTAAGCATTTGAATAAGTATGATTATTATAAGTCACAAGAAAGACTTCGGACTTATTTCATACCGACTCAAAGTTTGGATACTGCTTATGCACATAGAAATAATTTGACATGTTCAGTGTCAGACACTGAAAAGAAATTTATTGGCCAAGTTGAAGACAGATATAGAAAATTAACCCAAGATAAGGATGGGGGAAAGAAGTCAACAGATTGGACAGATGAAGAGAAACTGCATAAGTCAAGGGGAAGTTATGGACCCATAGCTTTAGATCAAGTACAGAGGGGAAATTTGTGTGTTGCTCGTCTTCAGTCGGACAAGGACAAAATCTGGGTTGGACACAGCACATGTGCCCATACCTTTACTATGGAAGATTCAGCTAAGAACTTTTTGCAGGGTCAGATAGAGGTCATCCCGACAGTGTATTATGTGTGTAGAAGGAATGCATACGTGAGGTTGCCTGAGCAGTGGTACGGGACTTGTTATTTGGCTGTTATTTTTCCGAAGATATACCATGCCGAGGATTTGACTCTGCTAGAGACAGGACACCACTCTAGAGCACGGAGAGATGCAAGTGCAGGAGCTGTGATTGGTGATATCTTTGGAGCGATCATACCCGGTCTGGGTGTGGTTTTGAATGATGTGAAAATACGAAAGCTAGCAACCGTGGTTGATGAGTTGTCAATGAACACGGCGAAGTCATTGTTGATGGTGGATGGAGAGATGTTATCGATCAGGACAATGGTTTTACAAAATCGTCTTGCATTAGACGTATTATTGGCAAAAGAGGGCGGAGTCTGTAAATTGTTGAAGGTTCAAGAATGTTGCACGTATATTCCAGACAACAGCAAAGAGCTGAGGAAATATATAGTCAACATTACCACACTTCATGAAGAAGCTGCAATACTGGCAGAAGAGAATGTGTGGGAGAAGATTGGGAAAGGATTTGGACATGTGGGAAGCTGGTTTGCAGATTTCGGGAAGGGAATTCTTGGATATGTGCTGAAACCAATCCTGATTGTGGTGGTTTGTGTGATCTGTTTGTGGGGACTTGTGAGAGCGTACAAGTGGTACCGAGAAAACAGAGCTGAGAGGATTCTCAGGGGATATGAAAGACGAATGGCGCATATGCAAGATAATCAGTATCAGGACCTAAAAAGAATGGAGGGTTTCCGACATAATGGGATGGTTACCACCTCTGTATGAATGGATTTGTGTGATGACAAGTTGTCATCAAAGGGGGGAACTGAGAGAGCGTTGCTGATGCGAAAATTGTAGGGGTGCACCATATTCATTGTTAGTCAGCACCCGCATATAACTGAGCATGTTATCCAAGAATAATGGAAATGTATTCATTGAAATAGAAAAGTAGAAATGTAAACAGGCCTCGAGAGAAGAGAAAGGCCACCAGTTATTCTGAAACGCATTGGTGTATATGTAATGCTTAGTATAATAATGTCATGCATTAAGAGACATTAAGTCATGTTAGAGGAATGAAGAAGGTAGTTCTCTTAAGTATGAGACGAATAATTAGAATTAGTAATTGTAGTGTGTTTAGTTTGAAGCCTAACCCTATATGTAAAGTGAAGGCCTTCGTTTATTTTAGCCATGCTTTATTAAGACGACAGGATTTTAGCAAAGCTTAAATTACAGAGAGTTGGGAAACCTCATGATGTTAGGGTTTTTTTCTGTTCAGCATTTGGCTGCAGGTACAAGGCCATGTAGCTCGTTAGTTAGAATGAGTGTTTGTTTGAATGGAATGGAGACAGAAGGAGTAGACATGAAGGGAGTGGATTGGAATGTAAAGTTGCAACTCCTGGTACAGAGAAGGCCTGGGACCCAAGGTCGAATTCATGGAAAGGAAGATGAAAGGAAGGATCCAAATGGAAATCTACTGAAGGAAGAAGCTGCCTGGAGGGGTGTGCTGAAGGGCGTGTACAGTTTTTGGGGTTTTGTATTAGGGACAGAGCCCCGTGGGTTGAGCAGACGAGACTTAGGAGAGGGACTGAAAGGAGCATTATAGATCGAGCTCTCATATGGTGAAGACTTCTTAGGAAGTTTCACTGCTGACACCTTTTATGCGATCCTCACCTAGAAGGGAATGTTGAGTAGGGATGTCACCATAGAATAGTAGGGACAGTAATGATTTGATTCATGACTTTGAACTTTGATATCACAATTGCTATAGGGTACTTGATGCTTTTGGAAGCTGTAATCCTGTTTATCTTTAGTCGTATGCGGATACTTCGTAGACTAGCATTTGTATTAGTCCCCATTTATCTTTTGTGCCTTGTATTGAGGTGCCTATATATTCAGATGTTTTTGCTGATAATAAAAGGTCAACCTCCCAGATCATGAGTCTTCTTTACTGAGATGTCAAATTGCGGTAAATACGATTTGATAATTGTGTTTCTTCCCTCTACGCTATTCTGCAAGTAAAAAGATCCTGGCGACCTGATTGGGTTCTTGTAGGTAATTAGATGAGAACAAGAACCGGCGTTCCCAGTACCAATCAATCAATCACTGTACTTGTAAAGCACACTACTTACCCGTGAGGTTCTCAAGGCGCTGAGGGGTGGGGGGGTGCCGCTACTGCTCGAAGAGCCAGGTCTTGAGGAGTCTTCTGAAGGCGAGTAGGCCTTGGGTCTGTCGTAGGTGGGTTGGGAGGGTGTTCCAGGTTTTGGCGGCGAGGTAAGAGAAGGATCTGCCGCTGGCGGTTGTACGTTGGATGCGGGGGACATCTGCGAGGGCAAGGCTGGCGGAGCGGAGCTGGCGGGTGGGGGTGTAGAAGCTGAGTCTGCTGTTCAGGTAGGCTGGTCCGGCGTTGTGGAGTGCTTTGTGTGCGTGGGTGAGGAGCTTGAAGGTGATCCTCTTGTTGATGGGGAGCCAGTGCATGTCTCTCAGGAGGGGGGTGATGTGGCTGCGGTGGGGGGCATTGACGATCAGTCGGGCGGAGGCGTTTTGGATGCGTTGTAGCCACCGTTGGTGTTTGGCTGGGATTCCTGCATAGAGTGCGTTGCCGTAGTCCAGTCTGCTGCTGACGAGGGCCTGTGTCACTGTTCTTCTTGTTTCGGTCGGGATCCATTTGTAGATCTGGCGGAGCAAGCGTAGGGTGTTGTAGCAGGAGGAGGAGACGGCATTGATTTGCTTGGACATGGAGAGGGAGGAGTCGAGGATGAATCCTAGGTTGAGTGCGTGGTCGGTTGGTGTCGGTGCTGTCTCTAGAGCGGTCGGCCACCAGGAGTCGTCCCAGGCTGAGGGGGTTGGTCCAAGGATGAGGACCTCCGTCTTGTCCGAGTTCAGTTTCAGACGGCTGCTCCTCATCCAGTCGGCGATGGCCTTCATGCCCTCGTGAATGTTGGTTTTGGCGGTGTGGGGGTCCTTGGTGAGGGAGAGGATGAGCTGGGTGTCGTTGGCGTAGGAGATGATGTTGAGGTTGTGGTGGCAGGCCACTTGTGCGAGGGGGGCCATGTAGATGTTGAACAGCGTCGGGCTGAGGGATGAACCCTGGGGGACGCCGCATATGATGTCGGTGGCTTCTGACCGGAAAGGTGGGAGGCTGACGCTCTGGGTTCTGCCGGAGAGGAAGAACGTGGTACAGTCAAGGGCTTTCTCTTGGATTCCGGCTTCTTGGAGGCGTCTCTTTAGGGTGCGGTGGCAGACCGTGTCGAATACGGCTGACAGGTCCAAGAGGATGAGGGCTGATGTTTCGCCGTTGTCCAGTTGGCGTCTGATGTCGTCTGTGGCGGCGATGAGGGCTTTCTCGGTGCTGTGGTTTCGTCTGAATCCGGATTGGGACGGGTCCAGGATGTTGTTGTCTTCGAGGTGGCGGGTCAGTTGAATGTTGGCGATTTTCTCAATGACCTTTGCCGGGAACGGGAGCAGGGAGATGGGTCGGAAGTTCTTGAGGTCCTTGGGGTCCGCCTTGGGCTTTTTGAGGAGGGCGTTGATTTCGGCGTGCTTCCAGCTTTCCGGAAATGTCACTTTTTTGAAGGAGATGTTGATGACCTTCTGTAGTTGGGGTGCGATGGCCGCGTCTGCTTTGTTGAATACGTGGTGTGGGCATGGGTCTGACGGCGATCCTGAGTGGATGGAGTTCATGATCTTGCGTGTCTCGTTGTAGTTGGTGTTGGCCTAGGAGGTCAGGCGGTTGGCGCTGTTGGTGATTGCGGGAGGGGTGGAGTTGTGCACCGTTGGTGCGGTCCTGGAGTTGAAGCTGTCGTGGATGTCAGCGATCTTGCGGTGGAAGAAGATGGCCAGTGAGTTGCACAGTTCTTGTGAGGGCGGGATGTCGTTGGTGCTGGCGTCGGGATTGGAGAGTTCTTTCACGATGCGGAAGAGCTCTTTGCTGTCGTGTGTGTTGTTCTCAAGGCGGTCTTTGAAGGAGGATCGCTTGGCTAGTCTGATGAGGTGGTGATGTCTGCGGGTGGCATCCTTGTGGGCTGCGTGGTTTTCTGGCGTTCGTTTGTGGAGCCATTTCTTCTTCAGCTTATGACAGGCGCATTTGGAGGTCAGGAGCTCGTCGGTGAACCAGGTGGCTCTCCTGCTGGCGTGGCTGTTGGATGGTCTCTTGAGTGGGGCGAGGGTGTTGGCGCAGTCGTCAATCCACTATCTGAGGTTGCGGGCTGTGGCGTCAGGGCAGGTGGGGTTGGTAGGTGGGTTCTGGGCGAGGGTGGTGGTCAGCTGGTCTTCGGTGACTTTGTTCCAGCAGAGGCGCAGCAGCTGTTGGGTGCGATGGTGCGTGGTTGGATTTTTTGAAGGTGAAGTGGATGCAGCGTTGGTCGGTCCAGTGGCGTTCGGAGGTGTGGTCGAAGGCGATGTGGGTGCTTGTGGAGAAGACAGCGTCCAGCGTGTGGCCTGTGGCCTGCGGCGTGGGTGGGTGCGGTGACGAGTTGTCTGAGGCCGAGGTTGGCGAGGTTTTCGATCAGAGTGGCGGAGTTGGCGTCGTTGTTGTTCTCGAGATGGAAATTCAGGTCCCAGAGGAGGATGTAGTCCGTGGAGGCGAGTGCGTGGGTGCTGGCGAGGTCGGCGATGGAGTCGCTGAACTGAGCCCAGGGTCCGGGGGGTCTGTAGATGAGTGTTCCTCTGAGGGTGGTGTTGGGGTCGGTGTGGATCCGAAAGTGCAGGTGTTCGGCGGTGTTGAGGGTGTCGTCTGCGTAGGTGGTGACCTTGAGGGTGGACATGTAGACGATGGCTATTCCTACTCCGATTCCATTGGCGCGGTCCCTGCGGGTGATCTTGTAGTCGTCCGGGATGGCTATGGCGATGTCGGGTGCCGAGGAGTCGTTCCACCAGGTCTCGGTGAGGAAGGCCACGTCTGGGGCGAGGGTGTCGAGCAGGTCCCAGAGCTCGATGGCGTGTTTGCGTGCGGAGCGGGTGTTGAGCAGAATGCAGGGGAGGTGGTTGGGTCCAGTTCTAGGAGGTTTGGTGAGTCTGTCGCAGGTGAAGCTGCAGGTGCGGCAGGAGAAGGGTCCGTGGGTCCGTTTCGGGGCGGCCTGAAAGCAGGTGTTGTGTCGGCCGGCGTTGAGTGCGTGGAGGGAGTCGGCGTCGTATCTATGTCGTGGCGAGCGTGGGGTCCAGGGGTTCTGGTGCTGGGCGTGGTCCAGGCGCGGACGGGCGCAGACGGGCTTGCCTTAGGCGCGCCTTCGGCATGCATATGATCGAAACTGTCGAAAACCAACCATTCGACACATCCACACAAATCCTGGTAACACTCGACGTGTCTTCCCTTTACACAAGTATCCCACAATCAACCGCGTTGAAGGTAATAAGATCAACTCTTGAATGACGTGAAACACAGCATTGGGTCCCCATGGATTACTTGATAGCCTTACTCGATATAGCAATGTGGAAAAACGACTTCGTATTTCTTAACCAATACTATTTACAGTGTAAAGGAGTGGCTATGAGGGCAAGCTTTGCCCCTAGTTTGGCTAACCTGTTCATGGACACATTTAAGAAGAACATTTCTACTGTACTGATAACCCCTTCCTAGACAATATTTGTTTATGGATGAGGTATATCGACGATGTTTTTATGGTTTGGTCTGGCGACAAAATCCAATTGAATGACTTTTTTATCTGGCTGAATGGGAGATCCACAGACATTCAGTTTACCATGGCACACAGCAGGTCTTCCATTAGCTTTCTGGATCTCACCTTACAAACAGAAGAAGTGATGATATTCACTGGCTTATACAGAAAGCCCACCAAGCAGAATACCTTTCTCCAATACAACTCTAATCATCCAAGTATTCTCAGAGATAATTTGCCATATGGGCAATATTTACGCCTACGTCGTAACTGCTCATACAGATCTGATTATTTTAAAGAGTCCGAGACACTGACACAATGACTAAAAGATAGGGGCTACCCGCTGGGCCTCCTTAAACGTGCCAAGGAGAGAGCTTCGTATTGCACCCGGGAGACACTTCTGGAAGTTAAACCCAAGACTGAAAAACGCGACAGGATTGTCTGCGTGCCGACCCTCAATCCGAAAAGCCAAGAAATAAAGAGGATAATCAAGAAATACTGAGGCTTGGTATCTACTGACATTGGAATCACGAAAGACCCTTTCTTTGTGTTCAAGTGTGGAAGAAACATCAGAGACTCTGTAGTCGGTGCATATCTGGAAACACCCAAACACCCTGATATAAGAACGCAACTCCGATTACCCCCAGTGACTGGCCATCATAAATGTGGATCCTGTAAGAGTTGCCCCTTCACCATCGAAGGAAACAGCTTTACACACAACAATCACACATACACAATGTCATAGGTCACCAACTGCAACAGCACCAATGTGGTGTATGTCATCAAGTGTCCTTGTGACAAACTATATGTGGGACAAACAACACAAAAGAAGTGTAGGATTTTACAGCACATTAGCCGGATTATATGCCACACACAAGGGGCACTATTAGTTGACCACTTTGTAAACTCTGCACACCACCCTGAAAGCATTAGATGGACAGTCCTGGAAAAGATGGCACCCAGAGCAGTAGTTCCATCAGTACTGCACATCCCATATATAGTTGTTAACATATCTGTAGCTTTCTTAGAAATGTTATCAGCGTATGCTTTGAACTTTGCTTTTGTCTGATTCATGAATATACCATTTCATATTACTGTCAACATGTATGGAAAATGACAGTTTCCAATATGAATTACGAACTGATTATTTATTGATTTCATCCTGTCTTTAACGTTACTGTGGTGCAAACCAGGTCAATTATTCTGTCTATGTTTATTCACCGTGCCTGGGTCTCCTGTAAACACATCTTCTTTATTGCAGAATAGATTCCCATTCTATCTGTGACTCACAGTTGAAATCTTCAACTGATCCATTGATGGCGTCTTGACTCTAGTACCTTATTTAATCCTTGTTGTAATTATTACCAATGCACATTTAGTTGACATTTAGACACCGACAACATATTGTGCTGTGACACTGGGTAGTCTGTCTTCCTTACACACGCCCGTCAGCTGCCGGTTATAGCTGCTGCACGCATCGCGTGCACGTGTGATGTGACAGGCTATACTTTACTTAAATTTTGTACGATCGCGAGGTCACTCACTCATTCCACGGACTGTTGCGGTCAGACCGCACTCGCGAGGTATGTGTATACTCTACGCTCTCTGCCTTTTCCTCACATCACGCATGCCACACGGAATAAGACCCGTCTCTCCTTTTTCCTTTTTCCTTTTTCCAGCGACTATTCAGCCCTGAATGCTCACGGCCCCTGGTACAACTTTTGCGTCCAAGGCCTCTGCTAGGACACTTTGCCACTAGACTGCCCAGGCCAGGTATGTGTTTAGCCCACACCGTCTGATCCATCCTCTCAGTGTGCAGCGCCACACGGAATTAGACCCGTCTTTTTCTTTCCTCCAGCCACCATGCATCCATGATTCTTCACGGCCTCTGGCACGACCATCGCGTCCAAAGCCTCTCCCAGGAAGAATATTCCTCATTCCAGGTTTGCCTCCCCCATTTTCAATCAGAGGGCGAATAGCACTGTAATTCCCAAATGTGTAATATGGGGGCATCTAATCAGTTCAGTAACCTTAAGATTGGCAGTTTTTAACCACCCCGCCATGACTGAAATTGTCTGGAACAACTATGCATGTGATTTGTTAATTTACGCCCACTATATAATTGTATTTCTATATTACTCTGGGATATCTGGGCGTGGAACAGTCCCTATGCAGCTGTGATTCCACGCTATGCTTGGCAGGATTGAACATTCTAGCAATTCCTTTCTATTACACCCACAGCACGCTACACTACCGCCTACTTGCCTAAGACCTAGAAGCAGCTAGGATATCATCGGTCCTTGATTTATCTCTAGCAGGTATTACTGCCTCGAGGGTCCTTTGCTCACATTCCTCAAATGTCACAAATGGAGCTTACCTCATCTAGTCCCTTTCTAAACTTTCGTTCATGGTCCTTCTAGGTCCCAGTGGATCACATTACTGACCCCTCGCCTCCAAAGTCTTGTGACGTTGATTCACTTACATCAGAAGGAGCTTATCAATATTGCTGAGTGCCACGCACACACCACATGTATTCTAATGGATCTCTAGGAACTTGAACACATACTTACCGTAGTTATTTCTTTTCACAGGCTGTCCATCTCACTTGTTTGTCCTGAAGAAGACCCTTGTTGACATCATTCATTTATGCAGTCTGTCAGGGTTGAAACGTCTACGGTCCTTTTGTCCATGTCATAGGTCCCCTAGCACACCAGTATCTAATTAATTTAGCAGTCTAGGGTGATCTCCATTTTTGATGTGAATATTGGACTTTGTTTTTCAATCTGTGTTGAAAACATACGTGTACAGTATTTGTTGTATAATACACATTTTTTGTCACATTGTCACTCTATTTACCAAGTCACCACAACCACACCGACTTGCTTCATTTTTTTAATTAGAATTATCGGACAGCTTTCATGTTATGGTAATTCTTGACCTTCTTGAATGTTTTGCAAATATTAAGTAAAATATCCTTGTGAATAAGATACATTCATCTATTTTCTTTTGTGTTCAAGTTTATCTTTTTGATTTAATTACGTACCTTTCAGTGAATTATTCATGCTGCAAAGAAATTGTCAGACCGGACAGAACCATTTGCCTCTTGTACTATGTATATGCCCAGGTTCTGAGGGATACTGGGTTACCCCATTGCTCTAAATATTGCCCTAAGGAGAGTGCAGCAGTTCACATGAGCCATCGCTCGAGGCCTTTCCAGATTTTGTAATGACGTCTGTTTGCTGTGGGGTGATGCTGGTTTTTCCGCACGCTATATAATTAATTCTTGAGACACAGTTCAGAAATCGAGAGTTGAGAGATCACGATCTCCCTTTCTTTGAAAGCGCCATTACAAAATCTGACTGATCCAGAATTGTTAATCCACTCCGCTATATTTATACAAGCGGTGAAAATTCTAGCTGCACGAAAGTGACTATTCGTGTTGAGTTCAATAAGAAAAGGGTCACTCTTTAGATACAATAACTACTGTCCTGAAGATGGTCTGACGGACTGACGCCATTCAAGACCGAAACGTCGACTTCATCATCTATTTCCATAATTTTCAATATATTCAATCGATTGATATTGTGGTGGTTGTTCTGAGTAGACTCACCCTTAGAGAAACTCCTTGAAGAATAATAGGATACTTCATTTTGAAACAAAATCCCTTGTAGGCACCTTAACCTGTTGTTGCTGCCCAATTTGAGCCTGTTCTCTGAAGCTGGGATGCTTGCACTGTTTCTAACCAAGGTGTACCTCCTCTATGACACGAAGTGTTTCCAATACTGTTGTCCAATCTTATTAACATACAAAGGATATTTTGATTGTACTTGCCTAACATGCCAATCTAAAGTTTTAGACAGACCCAGAGCAAAACCTAGTTGCATGGTCCTCACCCAGTGCCCCTGGGTTCAGTCACAGTTTCCGGCTTACCCAAACTGTGTGACACTGGGCAATTAATTTTCATCCCTCTGCCTCATTTTCTGTGATCATCACATTTGAGAGCACTTTAAAATCATTAAATACAGGATGTTCAGTATACATAACCTACCCACTTATATGGTTTAATAGACAATAATATTGTTTAATTTATAACAACAAAGGCTGTGTGTATGTGGCAAAAGACAACTTACGTTCCTCTTGGGTCACTCTTAAAATTGATATCAGGGCAGGAGTAGGAAAGAATGTGATGCCCATCCAGGATGGGAATTCAGCACTGTGTAATCAGGAAACCTGGTTTTAGTCCTGGTTTCCAAGCTTGACCAAGCAGTGTGATCCTAGGTGATTACTTTTCTTCCCTGTGTCTCCTTTTCTATTACATCACATCTGAGAGCACCTTCGAAATATTCAGTAAAGGATGCACACTGTACATTACAACAACTTCTCTTGTATATGGGTTAATAGACTATGTTGATGATGAGAGAGGGGAAGCAGCTCACTTTACAGTGACAGAAGAAGATGGTGGTCTCGAAGAAAAAGAGGATGACATCATTACACAAAGCAGCACTGTCCCCTGAATAGTGCCAGCATCAACCGCATCACCAACCTCAAAATGGCACCAGACTCAGATACAAAGACCTCTGCCACATACAGTGATTTCCCCTAGATGCACATTGAGTCTACCACCTCCTGGTTCCCACCGAAACCCGCCTTTGTTAGTGGCACCACAAAAGAAAAAAATACAAGCTATTATTATGGGCATGTTTAGGCAGGAGGGGCCCTACAAAGGCAACCAGCCAATGGCAAATTTTTGCAATGGGAAGTTGGCTAAAATGTTAGCGTTGGACCACCTGCTTTTATCTTTTGTGGAAAGAGTGTGAATTTTAGAATTTGTCGCGACCATCTGCCCAAAATGAAAGGTTCCCAGCTGAACCTATTTTGCTAGAGTTGCTGTTCCAGCACTCCTTCACGATGTGCTGCAATTGGTCGGCCAAGCTATGCAGCACTATCAACATGACAATAGACAAGTGGACCGATTGTCAAGCAACTGATTACATGTGTATCACTGCATACTGGATCTGTTTTATGGGGTTAGACAACAGCTATCAGCAGGTCTTAGCCCTGAAGAAAGTTTTAAGGGCATTCAGCAGCGTGTAACAGTAGCAATGTTCGCCATGGAGAAATCCCATTCAGCTGTAATCATTGTGGAAGAGTTTAACAGTAAGGTGTTTGTATGGTTTCAACAAAGAGGTCTCAGAATTGGATTTGTAGCCATTGACAATAGCAGTGATATAGTCAAGGCTATGGCACATGGTGAGTATTTCAGGGTCCTGTGTTTGGTTCATTGGATCAACCTGATTATGCAGAACTTTAAAAAAAAAAGAAGACATAGTAAGCAATATACTGACCATCTGCAAAACAATCTGCACTCATTTCAGTCATTCTCTTAAAACCCGTAAGCAGTTGAGGATCATTCAGCGTGCTAATAGACTACGGACTAAAGCCCTCATACTGGCGGTGCCAACACATTGGAACTTGACATACTACATGCTGAAAAGTCTATTTGAGCAGTACAGATCATTCACTGACTATTCACCTTTATCAAAGAGGAGGGGATGCAACTGGGAAAAGCATGACAATGGAGGAGGACCAATGGGGGCTAGTCAAGTGCCTGACCCAAATGCTACTCCATTTTGAGGTTTTCACACAGGAAGTCAGCAAGGAGGACACTACAATGAGCCAAGCAATCACGTTGTTGCATCTTCTGCAGGACCACTTGAAAAAGGTAGCACAGAGGTTTGCCGGTGTGAGTCAAGAAGCATATGAGATGGTTCAAAGTTTAATCCTTCATTGACTGTTAATCTAAGGCTGCAAAGCGAGCTCATGTCCTCCAAAAAGTACATCCTTGCCACAATACTTGATCCACGGTACAAGAAATACTGCCCATTTTAATTCATTTTTCACTTTACAGGACTTGGATTGTCAATCATCAAATGAGAGATCTGGGAGAAGAATGGCTGGAAGTTAGAGGCCTGGGCATAAATTCTGACCTACAGCCTTCAACCTCCAGAGAGTACAGTGCTGTTGTCTCACAACCAACACCATCATCAACAGCAAACCAGCAATAGAAGAACTTGACTCAACCGCATCAATGGCCTGGTTTCAAGTGGTGGGGCTTAAGACAAGTGCTGAGGTGAAAGCAACAGAGGTTGAGCAAGTGGCTGCACCAATGACCATTCAGAGAATAGCCCAAGACTATCTGGATGACCCAAAAGAGGCCTACCTGAATCAAAACCCATTGGTCTATTGGTATGGGAAGATGTGAAAATGGCCAGAGTTCAGTAGGCTGGCAATAAAGTACCTGACCTTTCCGGTAGCCAGTGTGTCTTCTGAGCGTGGTCAGTGCAGCTGGAGCAGTTGTTACAGTCAGAAGGACCAGTCCCTTGCCTCAAAATGTGGAGAGATTGACCATGATTAAAATTACCCAACCCTTCATGTCACAAGATTACACTGTGTTTTTAGCAGCACAGGAGGAGAATGAGAGCAATTGGTCAGCCTCAAGTGTGTTAGCTGATGAGCTTCTGGGAGAACCCCCTGAGTATGAGGACAAACTCTACTTTCCTTACTACAACCCACAATAGAACTTGCATATATATTGTTGAACTGGTTTGAAAAAAATATGTATATAGAGAAGAACATTTATATATTTGGCATCAGGGATTCGCTGCCCCTCAACGATTGCCCCAAGAAATTATATATTGATTGATGATTCATTATGTGGTGGCTGGGAGGGTATTGTAACTCATTTTTAAAACTTATTTGTAATATTTGTTGCTTGGGGGATAATACTGTGTTAATGGTTGTCTTGCTTTCACATTTCACAGTAATTCCTAACAAGGTCCACTTCTTGCCTGTGCTTCCTTTTTCTCAGACTCATCTGAAACAAGTCAGTTTAGTTAACAAAACTACTCAAAATGCAAATTTCTTTTGCTTTTCTTGTTCATTAACACTACAGTTCTATCTCATTCGGGTCAGGAGTCGGAAGAGGACAGCCACAACACCCGGAAGAAAGACGTCAGGAACAACACATATCTATTTCAATGGGAAAAAACATCATGCAAAGAGGTCTACTCCTGTGGTCTGGAGAGAGGTACATTAATTAGGAAAATATTGAGTAGTGGGCTGACTTCAATGTCAAACTTTAATTAAGTGGTTGTGGTGTGGGGGTGCTGTCACTGGACACAGGTCAGATGATGAACGCACAGAGCTGAATGTTATTGACATTCGTGAGATTGATCAGCCAGGTACATGCATTTACTTGTCTGGGATTGGTGATAAAAGATTGTTCTCACCTCTCAGTTAATCACATATGACTGCTCCAGCCTATGCTCTACCCTTTTGATCCTCACCCACTATGAAGCTTACCTTGACTCTTCAATATTGACATTTACATTTTTGCATTCCACAGGCCTTCTTTCCTTTTTCATGAAAGCTCTATAACACTGACACTGACCTGTGCAGCCCTGCACCCAAGGTGGATATTCTGAGAAGAAGAATGCAGTGGCACCATCCATTTTGACACATATGCAATATCATTTTTGTTTTCTTAACAATAGCAATTTGTAGAATTGTGTGGGCCCTCCCTATTTTGTATTTTTCAACCCTAGGTAGCATAACCATTAGATAACTTGGGACTCTGGAGCTGAAGTACTGTTTGAATTTGGGAACTGAATTGTGCAATTCCTTCCATCCTTGACCCTGTGCCCCATGGGAACAGTCCAGCCCGAACTGCCAAGCCAGGTCCTCCCTGGACTGGAAACAAGCATCCTAGGACCGGTTTCGGACTTTCAGCCCTCATCAGCCAGGATAGCTTGATTCCAGTGGCATGGAGAGCAAGGGACTCACGTCTGAGCATACCCTTCCCACTCGGGGTGACAAATGCAAAAATAACAATTGATGGACAGAATGCAGAACAATGTCATACATTCACCCCAGTACAGAGATCTGGGCCTAAATCCATCGTTTTATGTACTACTGCGCGACCTCCTCTGATGTGTCTGTAAAACTTACCTATTGTCCTGACACCTGCCTTTTAGAACTGCACCAGCAGGACCCAGCACACTTAAAACACTGGGTAGAGGGGATCTGGTGAGCCATCTTGGGTTCATCAGAGCCCACCCCATGTAAACTTCTTGTAACGCCACAGAGCTCCTTGAGCCTTTCTCTAGCAATTGAGATGTACTTTATAAGATCTTTTTGATTGCAAATAAAGTTTTATGATGGTGATGTCTACTCTCTGAATCCTTCATCACGTCTAGGCTTGATTCTTCATGTAGACCAGTGGTTCCCAAACTGTGCGCCGCGGCACCCCGGTGCGCCGGTAAAAAAATGGTGGGGAGCCACGGCCAACTGCCAAGTGGGTCAAGGGAGCCATGGGTCAAAAAGTTTGGGAACCACTGGGATAGGTAGTAAGAGTGTGCACTATCTATGGCCTCATTTACAAAGGTAAAGTTACACTTATGGTGTACGTTTACTCTTAAAGTACAACTGTACTACCAGTAACTTTATGAGTAGTAACTTTAAAAGTAGTAACTAACTCCTGTTAAAAATGTGTAGCTTACTTTACCGTTGTGAATCAGTTCTTCTGTTGCTTATAAAATCTATGCAACATGGAGTAAGGTTCTCCTGAGTCCTGACTAAAGTTTTTTTGTAAGTTTAGTTTTAATTATTGTAATACATAAAAAACTATCTCCGCAGATTGCTAACTATTGCTAGTTGCTGTTTAATTTTTTGGTCATGGTGCTCTCAGACTTGGATTATCCACAAACTCTGAGTTTTCTTTTAGCCTAGTTGCCCGTGATAGATAATCCTTCTGAATAATCCTACAGTTGGAGTTCACCTTGTGTTGTGATGTCTTCCCTTAACGCTGCCCTACTACTACCTCCAGCATTAAGAAGGCCCCACGGGAAACCCTCCAATATGGTCTGGGAAGACTGAGAGAGATAACAGACATGGCTTAATCTATTAGATAAATTAGTTAGAAACGTAGTACTACTGAAGTTGTTCTCAGGAAGGAGAAATAGGATTGAGATTTTTGTGTATGATGTTGGAAGTACCCATTAATGGACAGTACTAGTTACTGAGGGCAGAAACACTTATAGGTGGTGGTTAGGTACTGCAAAACCTTATCAGGCAATACATTCACACAAAATTAGTTTTCCATTTCCACTCTGGGAGAGAAGTACACTGGAATGCAGGATGAAGTAAGTAATCTACTGAAGAATAAATACATGGCAAGGGACTTCAGGTAGGCAAAGTCTAGAGGGAAAAGTGGATGCACAGTATTAATATGTGTGACAATTTCAGAGGATAGCTTTTCGTCTCGCTCTCGTCACTCAGTGGCGTAGCTGGACATTTTGCCACCCGTGGAGGTCCCTGCGTTTGCCGCCTCACAAGGGCCGCATGTAGGAGCGGGGGTGGTGGCGATCCCTGTGTTTGCTGCCCCAGGACGGCTGCTGGGAAGAGGGGGGCACCCCCGAAACATGTGCCGCCTGGGGCAGACTGGCCCCCACTTGCTACGCCACTGTCGTAACTAAACCACAGTGCTGTGCTAACTAGCAATGCAAGACATATACTAAAGAAAAAGAAAGGCCCATCTATTTTTTAAACATATGAAACCCACCATCTCCACCCCCAACAAGCTCACTTTTCACCCCAAGCAAAGAGCCCAAATGTCCCTTGACCCTGTTCCCAACTCCCCTTCTCACTCTCTCCGCCCTCGCAGCAAAAAAAAAACAAAATTCAATAAAAAAGGGCTTTGAGGACATCCATCTCCTTCTTGATATCTTCCACCTCCTGGGCCAGGTTCTGTTTCGCATGCCTGAAGGTTTGCCATATCACGTAGGTTTGCAGTGGAGGAGGCAGTCTGAAGATGGCAATGACAAGGGAGGACTGGTGTGGCAGTTGACCTCAGCAGCAGGTGGCGACAGCGGTGGCATGGTCTGGTTGGTGGTCCAAGAAACTGGAGACCTGTACCTCCTCTTCTTCCTCCTTCAAGGCCAGCAGCCAGCAGTATTCTGCTACTATGGCCTCCAACTTTTGACGCCGCAGTCAGGTGGCTCTCTCCTGCCGGGATGGCTGCTCCTGGCTGGCTCCAGCAGCAGGAATAGCTATATCAAGAAAGAAAAAAATAGTACTTGTGATTAGGGCTCCCGGTTTTATGGTATTTATGTTTTAGACATTTCCGTCTGTATTTATCCATAGTTCTTTTTTGCTAATTTTATCTGTATTTAGCCATATTTAACTGGTTCTAGGATGCTTGTTTCCGGTCCAGGGAGGACCTGGTTTGGCAGTTCGGGCTGGACTGTTCCCATGAGGCACAGGGTCAAGACTGATTTGCATATGGCCAGTTCTAAACTGGGGTGGCATGGTGAGCAAAAGAATGATGGAGTTAACCCAGATCTCTTGACTGGGGTTGAATGTTTTTATTTGTTCTGCATTCCGTCCATCAATTGTGTGTCTTTTGCTTTCTCATCCTATGTGCGCCAGGTATGCCCAGACGTGGATCCTGGGCTCACTGTGCCACTGGAATCAAGCTATCCTGGCTGAAGAGGGGTGAAATCCTGAAACCGGTCCTAGGATGCTTGTTTCCGGTCCAGGGAGGACCTGGCTTGGCAGTTCGGGCTGGACTGTTCCCATTAGGCACAGGGTCAAGACTGATTTGCATATGGCCAGGTCTAAACTGGGGTGGCATGGGGAGCAAAAGAATGATGGATTTAACCCAGATCTTTTGACTGGGGGTGAATGTTTTGATTTTTTCTGCATTCCGTCCATCAATTGTGTGTCTTTTGCATTCTCATCCTATGTGCGCCAGGTATGCCCAGACGTGGATCCTGGGCTCACTGTGCCACTGGAATCAAGCTATCCTGGCTGAAGAGGGGTGAAATCCCGAAACCAGTCCTAGGATGCTTGTTTCCGGTCCAGGGAGGACCTGGCTTGGCAGTTCGGGCTGGACTGTTCCCATTAGGCACAGGGTCAAGACTGATTTGCATATGGCCAGGTCTAAACTGGGGTGGAATGCGGAGCAAAAGAATGATGGATTTAACCCAGATCTTTTGACTGGGGGTGAATGTTTTGATTTTTTCTGCATTCCGTCCATCAATTGTGTGTCTTTTGCTTTCTCGCCCTATGTGTGCCAGGTATGACCAGATGTGGGTCCTGGGCTCACTGTGCCACTGGAATCAAGCTTTCCTGGCTGAAGAGGGGTGAAACCCCGAAACCGGTCCTAGGATGCTTGTTTCCGGTCCAGGGAGGACCTGGCTTGGCAGTTCGGGCTGGACTGTTCCCATGAGTCAAAGGGTCAAGACTGATTTGCATATGGCCAGGTCTAAACTGGGGTGGCATGGTGAGCAAAAGTATGATGGATTTAACCCAGATCTTTTGACAGGGGTGAATGTTTTGATTTGTTCTGCATTCCGTCTATCAATTGTGTGTCTTTTGCTTTCTCGCCCTATGTGCAACCGGTATGCCCAGACGTGGGTCCTGGGCTCAATGTGCCACTGGAATTAAGCTATCCTGGCTGAAGAGGGGTGAAATCCCGAAACCGGTCCTAGGATGCTTGTTTCCGGTCCAGGGAGGACCTGGCTTGGCAGTTCGGGCTGGACTGTTCCCATTAGGCACAGGGTCAAGACTGATTTGCATATGGCCAGGTCTAAACTGGGGTGGCATGGGGAGCAAAAGAATGATGGATTTAACCCAGATCTTTTGACTGGGGGTGAATGTTTTGATTTTTTCTGCATTCCGTCCATCAATTGTGTGTCTTTTGCATTCTCATCCTATGTGCGCCAGGTATGCCCAGACGTGGATCCTGGGCTCACTGTGCCACTGGAATCAAGCTATCCTGGCTGAAGAGGGGTGAAATCCCGAAACCGGTCCTAGGATGCTTGTTTCCGGTCCAGGGAGGACCTGGCTTGGCAGTTCGGGCTGGACTGTTCCCATTAGGCACAGGGTCAAGACTGATTTGCATATGGCCAGGTCTAAACTGGGGTGGCATGGGGAGCAAAAGAATGATGGATTTAACCCAGATCTTTTGACTGGGGGTGAATGTTTTGATTTTTTCTGCATTCCGTCCATCAATTGTGTGTCTTTTGCTTTCTCGCCCTATGTGTGCCAGGTATGACCAGATGTGGGTCCTGGGCTCACTGTGCCACTGGAATCAAGATTTCCTGGCTGAAGAGGGGTGAAACCCCGAAACCGGTCCTAGGATGCTTGTTTCCGGTCCAGGGAGGACCTGGCTTGGCAGTTCGGGCTGGACTGTTCCCATGAGTGACAGGGTCAAGACTGATTTGCATATGGCCAGGTCTAAACTGGGGTGGCATGGTGAGCAAAAGAATGATGGATTTAACCCAGATCTTTTGACAGGGGGTGAATGTTTTGATTTGTTCTGCATTCCGTCTATCAATTGTGTGTCTTTTGCTTTCTCGCCCTATGTGCAACCGGTATGCCCAGACGTGGGTCCTGGGCTCAATGTGCCACTGGAATTAAGCTATCCTGGCTGAAGAGGGTTGAAACCCTCAAACCGGTCCTAGGATGCTTGTTTCCGGTCCAGGGAGGACCTGGCTTGGCAGTTTGTGCTGGACTGTTCCCATGAGTCACAGGGTCAAGACTGATTTGCATATGGCCAGTTCTAAACTGGGGTGGCATGGTGAGCAAAAGAATGATGGAGTTAACCCAGATCTCTTGACTGGGGTTGAATGTTTTTATTTGTTCTGCATTCCGTCCATCAATTGTGTGTCTTTTGCTTTCTCATCCTATGTGCGCCATGTATGCCCAGACGTGGATCCTGGGCTCACTGTGCCACTGGAATCAAGCTATCCTGGCTGAAGAGGGGTGAAATTCCGAAACCGGTCCTAGGATGCTTGTTTCCGGTCCAGGGAGGACCTGGCTTGGCAGTTCGGGCTGGACTGTTCCCATTAGGCACAGGGTCAAGACTGATTTGCATATGGCCAGGTCAAAACTGGGGTGGCATGGGGAGCAAAAGAATGATGGATTTAACCCAGATCTTTTGACTGGGGGTGAATGTTTTGATTTTTTCTGCATTCCGTCCATCAATTGTGTGTCTTTTGCATTCTCATCCTATGTGCGCCAGGTATGCCCAGACGTGGATCCTGGGCTCACTGTGCCACTGGAATCAAGCTATCCTGGCTGAAGAGGGGTGAAATCCCGAAACCGGTCCTAGGATGCTTGTTTCCGGTCCAGGGAGGACCTGGCTTGGCAGTTCGGGCTGGACTGTTCCCATTAGGCACAGGGTCAAGACTGATTTGCATATGGCCAGGTCTAAACTGTGGTGGCATGGGGAGCAAAAGAATGATGGATTTAACCCAGATCTTTTGACTGGGGGTGAATGTTTTGATTTTTTCTGCATTCCGTCCATCAATTGTGTGTCTTTTGCTTTCTCGCCCTATGTGTGCCAGGTATGACCAGATGTGGGTCCTGGGCTCACTGTGCCACTGGAATCAAGCTTTCCTGGCTGAAGAGGGGTGAAACCCCGAAACCGGTCCTAGGATGCTTGTTTCCGGTCCAGGGAGGACCTGGCTTGGCAGTTCGGGCTGGACTGTTCCCATGAGTCACAGGGTCAAGACTGATTTGCATATGGCCAGGTCTAAACTGGGGTGGCATGGTGAGCAAAAGAATGATGGATTTAACCCAGATCTTTTGACAGGGGGTGAATGTTTTGATTTGTTCTGCATTCCGTCTATCAATTGTGTGTCTTTTGCTTTCTCGCCCTATGTGCAACCGGTATGCCCAGACGTGGGTCCTGGGCTCAATGTGCCACTGGAATTAAGCTATCCTGGCTGAAGAGGGGTGAAACCCCGAAACCGGTCCTAGGATGCTTGTTTCCGGTCCAGGGAGGACCTGGCTTGGCAGTTTGTGCTGGACTGTTCCCATGAGTCACAGGGTCAAGACTGATTTGCCTATGGCCAGGTCTAAACTGGGGTGGCATGGTGAGCAAAAGAATGATGGATTTAACCCAGAACTTTTGACAGGGGGTGAATGTTTTGATTTGTTCTGCATTCCGTCCATCAATTGTGTGTCTTTTGCTTTCTCGCCCTATGTGCAACCGGTATGCCCAGACGTGGGTCCTGGGCTCAATGTGCCACTGGAATTAAGCTATCCTGGCTGAAGAGGGGTGAAACTCCAAAACCGATCCTAGGATGCTTGTTTCCGGTCCAGGGAGGACTTGGCTTGGCAGTTCGGGCTGGAGTGTTCCCATGAGGCACAGGGCCAAGACTGATTTGCATGTGGCCAGGTCTAAACTGGGGTGGCATGGTGAGCAAAAGAATGATGGATTTAACCCAGATCTCTTGACTGGCGGTGAATGTTTTGATTTGTTCTGCATTCCATCCATCAATTGCGTGTCTTTTGCTTGTGGAAAAATAAAGCTGAAATTAGTATATTTCCATATTTCCACATTTATTTAACCAGTAAATATGCACTTGTGATTGAATACCTACTAGGTTTCTGTGCTGTAAACACCTGCAGAAGATAAATCAATGCACTTATAAGCAAATATGCAAATTTCAGTATTAACCAAGTGCATATCTACTGGTGTTAAAGCTTCTTTACTAAAATTCCTTTCTTTTTAAGCCCCCTTACTTATCAATCCACACAGCTAATGGCCTTGCAATCATGGCAGACAGTATTTAGAATTACTCAAAAAGTAACCCAATTTCCGTTTTTTCCACATTTAAAAATAAATACAGACAAGAAAATAAATGTCTTTTGTCTATATTTATCTGCAAAAATCAGTACAAACGGAAAACAGGGAGCCTTACTTGTGATGTTCAGTGCAAACACTTGTTTATACTGTGTGTAGAGGCACTGTAGCAGAACATTGTTGGTCCCCTACAGCCAATGGAATATAATTTTGATGTGATTAGTCAAGAGGCCAAGTTTGTCCCACACATGCATCACATAATGCAATATCACTGTGTGCAAGGAATGAAGCAAGGCCAGCAACATAATCAACATGTGATTTTCGTTTAAAGCAGTTCATAGTGAAACTGAACAGACACTTTATGTATGTTAAGAAATGAATACGCTGCCATTAATGATGAGTAAGGCTTATATATGCTGCTCAATTACTTGACTATATATGTGTATGGCTCCCGGTTTTATGTTTTTTCTTTTTTTTTAACATTTCCCTCTGTATTTATCCATATTTATTTTTTGTCAATGTTATCTGTATTTATCCATATTTATTATGGGGTGAAAAAAATAAAGCTGAAACTGGTATATGTCCACATTTATTTAACCAATAAACATGCGGTCATGCTTGAATGCCTGCCAGGTTCTGTGATATGAACACCCGCAAAAATAAATCAATGCACTTATATGAAAATATGCAGAGTTCAGGATCAGCCATGTGCATATCTACTACTGTTTAATCCTCTTTACTAAAATTCCATCTTTGTTTTGACCCTCTTACCTATCAACCCACACAGTTATTGGCCTGGTAAAGTGTATTTAGAATCACTCAAATATAACCCAATTTCCATTTTTATCCACATTTAAAAATAAATACAGACTAGAAAATAAATGTTTTTCTGGCTGTATTTATCTGGAAAAATCAGTAAAAACGGAAAACAGGGAGCCTTAAATATGTGTAATATTATTGGAGCCATGCTAGCAGACCTGCTACTCTACTGCAGCATGTCTTTGGGGCAGCTATAATGGCATGTTATTAATTATTAACTTATTATCATTCATTTCAATGGCCCTGCTCTTCTCCTACTCCCTCTTTAATTCTGCTCTGAACCCAAATTTAAGGGCTGTTAGAGTCTGCCAGATGGGATACTCGATCACACACGTGGCTGATGACGGATGTCCTGCCCGCCGTACAACAGCAAACAACAGTGCATAGAATATAAATGATCATATAAAATCAGGCCCTTAGTCTTGCATTACACCCTGGCCTCCACCACAAATTATTTCAAATACCTTCACTTGGCAGAGAGTAAAGTTAGTCAATAGGAAGGTAAGTCATAGGGATTGGGCTAGGTTGATGTCATCAATTATGCCATTTGAGATGTCACCAGTGATGTCATAAACGATGTCATAGATCATGTCAGGAGTGATGTAATATCACATAACTATAACATCACTTTAATCCTTTGGGTTTTACAGCGAATTTTGAAGTTTTAGAAAAAACTGAAACTGACCTTTTGTCACACCTATTTACAAGGTTAGTTGAACCTATGGGTACGATTCACAAAAGTAATCGGAGACTAAATCCTAACCTTACGACTTTCGGTATTCACAAAGGGCATTTAGGAGTTGTAAAGTTAGGATTTTGTCTCAGGCTACTTTTGTGAATCGGGCACTTTGTTTTTTCCAGTGAATTTCTAAGGTTTTTTAAAAAACGAAAACAGATCTTTTTAGCACACCTAACTGTAACATTACTTTAACCCTAAGAGAATTTCTAGGGTTTTTGTAATGTAAAGTAACATTTTATTATCATACGTAAAGCCAATCATCTGGTATAGGTGACCTTTAGCAGCTCACAGCTGGGGTTTGGCCGCAGGGCTAACCTGTAGCTAGGCCCTGCGGCCAAATCCCAGCAGCAGCAAATAACATGCTGTGCACGGCCTTTGGCCGTGCACAACAGGGAGTTGACAACAGGACCTGTGGCGAACCCAACCAGAGGCAGACAACCCTCCCCCCGCATGCAGCCAACCCCTTGCTATGCACGGCCATTCGTTGTGCACAGCATGGGGTGGGCAGCAGTGCCTGGCTTGCAGCAAGGCCCTGATTCCAACTCCCCACAGACAGCCACCCAGAAGCAGCCAACCCCATGCCACGCACAGTCTTTGGTCGACATGGCGTGGGACTGCCATCAGGGCCTGGTTTTCAGCCAGGCTCTGCGTCCAACTCCAGGAAGGCAGCCAACCCCACCCTGCATGTGCCATTTGGTCATGAGTGAGGTTGGCTGGAGGGCCTGCATCCAACTCCAAGAAGGGACCCTTTCTCCTAGGGGCAAATATGTGGCTTCCCTTCCAAGCATTAAAAGGCCCCAGGGACCCTATCCTCCGAGGCCAAATACAATTCAACAGGGAAGGGAGCAAGCACCCCCCTCCCTAAGACTTCTTTGGCCCTAGGGATGCCACCCCCCCAGGGTCTAATTCTAAGGGGAGGGGGAATGCAGCCCCCCTCCCGACCCTTAATAGTCCCCGGGATCTCATTCCCTGGGGCCAAATGCAATAACAAAGGGGAGGGGGTCACACGTCCCCCATCTCTGAGCCTTATCAGGTCCTGGGGATCCCATCCCAGGGGCTCCATGTTAATATAAAGGGGAGGAGGGCCGCAAGGCCTCCCTCCCTAAGCCTTCTTGGCCCCAGGGACCCCAACCCCTTGGGCCAAATATTATTAAAAGTTGAGGGGGCTGCATGCCCCCACCCCCCACCCTGAGCCTTATCAACACTGGGGACCCCATCACCGGGAGCCAAATATAATAAAAAAGGGTATAGGGTTTTGGGGCCTCTCTCCCTGAGCCTATTTTGGCCCCGGGACCCCTTTCCCCAGAGTATGGATTAATTATAAGTGGTCACCCATCAACCACCATATTGGAGGCCGCAGGGGAAGCCCCAGATCCCCTGTGGACACGCTACCTCTCTGCATGGTAAGGGAGCTGCAATTGCTCCTGCCCGGAAGGAGTAACTATTATTTGCATGGTCCTTCTGGGCAGGAGCAATATGTATTTTGTTTCCCTGCCCGCAGGAGTGTGGACAGGGAAACAGAAAACAATTCTGCTTTCAGCTGGAGGGAGCATGTATAAAGCTCCCACTGGCTAGGAGCAAACTCCATGTTTGCTCCCATCTGCCGGAGAACCAATAATGCTCTCCACCAGAAGGGAGAAAACATAAGTTTCCCTACCCACACTGGTGCTGGCAGGGAAACTACTGTGAGCCACTGGTGAGATCCCAGGGACACAGTAAGTGAGCTGGCCCCCTACCTTTAAACTTTATTTCGGCCCTGCGGAATGGTGTCCCGGGGCCTACAATGGCATGGGGAGCTGGGACGCATTGCCCCCTTTCCCCTTTTTTTATAAGCAATCAGCCCCTGAGGATGGGGTCCTTAGGACCCAAGATGAGCTCAGGGAGGGGGGTACTCCTACTCACGCACCCCACAGCAAATATTTAATAAAGAAAAGGCTGTTTGACTTTTTTTTTGCCGCAATCCTGTGGGAGTCCCTGAGGATTTTTGGCCATGGGGGTCCATCTTGGCCCCTCCCCAAGGGGTTAGGGTATCCCTACCCTATCTCCTCATCTATATATTTTTTTACTTCAGGATAAGGGACTAAGTCCCCGAGTCCTGTAATGGCTGCCAGCAACATTTTTCTCATGTTTCTGGCAGCCAATCAGAGCGCTCGCTCCCAGGAAAGTCCACTCCCATGGGAGTGAATTGGCCCAAAGGACCAATCAGAACTCTCTATTTTTTTTTATTGGTTTAGAGGAACTCTTGCGGGAGTCCTCTAGTGACACCCTCAAATACTTTGTGATATGGCCTCTTCAGTCAGGCCTATCCACTTAAGTAGGAACCAGTGCAGTGTGACACAATACACAAGCATCTGGTCCCAGTGAGTAAGGTGGGACGCTGCATGTACAAACCTCTGCTCTACTGGCTGGATGCAGTATTGCATGTGTCGGACTTATTGGTGCATCTATGGGTTAAAGGCCCTGTTACAATCTATGGTTTGTCTGTGTTAAATGTGAAGAATAATGAAGTAAACATAGGCTCAGATTTGTGTTATTTTGTGCATGCCATTGATTGACATAATGTAATGTATGTCAATATACAGAATTCATTTTAGGGATTCAGAGGTATAGCTAAGTGATTTGATTTTGCATATTGTCAAAGTGCATATATTTTACAACAGGTGTAACTTTTATAATCATGTGAGCAATAAGCCAACAAATTTCACCAAGTTGTGTAGCCACACAGCATTGTGTGACATTTCATTCCACCTGGCACATAGCCCTATTTCTTTTTTTTAAATCTTTTCTTTTAATTGGAGAAATCATGTACAGTTCATTTGCATCATATGAATAAACATATAAACAATTCAAAGAGAAAATTGAAAACTCATTAAAAGCGGAACCCAACATCTTTGTGTGGGAATGTCTGCCTTGTCCCTATCAATTTCATATCTATCATCTCACTGCTCTATACAGAATCTTAACACAATTCAACAAATCTCGACATAGACATGACCTCAAGGCATACACTTTTTCACATTCTTTGACCTTTAACACTTTGATTTTCCATTGTTCTATGGACGGTGTTTTAGACTTCTGCCAACTTTTAGAAGATTAATGAGCATGCAACATTACTTATGATAAACATTCTTTTTCCAATTTTTAAGCTCACATTCAGATTTGAAAAGTAGCCTAACAATATTAATTGAGGATCCACGGGAAGAACAAAACTTAAATAAGTGTGACAATATTGCAAAACATCATGCCAAAATCTCATAATTTACGGACATGAGAAAACAATATGCATCCAGTTACCTGTTGCTTCTAGAGAACATCTAAAACATGCCTATGGAAGTCACTAGTCATAAAGTTACTACTAGGAAAATTACTAGTAGTAGATTTACTAGTAGTAACTTACCTTTATGAAAACCGAAAAGTAGTAAAGTTAGACTTTTGGTCAGAGTTAGACTTTTGGTCTAACTTTGCCTTTGTGAATCTCACCCGCTAATTTTATACCATTTCTCCTGGAAAATCATCATGGTTTTATAAGCTTCCCACCTTTGGGCCATTTTTGAAAATATATCAATCTCACTTGCTGCATCTAGCCTGGTTTTCCACTATCTGACCGACCTCTCTGTAGAACTGTCAATAAGATCCTCTCCTAGCTCTGAGTTCTGATTGGCCTCTTTAGAATCAAGTTCTTTTCAAAATTCCCGAATACGATTAAAAGACCAGATGATGCAGAGTTAATGATATCAAATATATGGCTCGATGTTCATCCAGGTTAACTAAGTATCTTGACCCATAAAATCTATCAGTCTGGTAAAGCCATCTATACTCTATGTTTGAAACATACTAAAATCGAGAAGCAGCTGATCTAGCCAACTGATATTTCCCAGCCGGGTAGTGACATTCTCACTTGCAATAGAAATTGTTCTAAACAATTGGTCTTTTTATTTAATGCCCAGAGAAGTGTCCTATATCCGACTTTTTTGGTGACTTAATCAGGCGCATAAAATAAAAAATGTTACACTTGGTGAGCATTAGACACATAAAATCATTCTCTAATTTATTGGTCGCTAAATTTATATTATAAAACCAAGAAATAAAATGTTAAAAATTGGCGTAGTAGTACTGCCATAGCTTGGGGAGCCCTAGCCCGCCATCTCCTCTTGATAGGTTTAATACATGGAGAGCCAGATATGGAGATTTATTCTTCTAGATAAAAGCTGAAATCGATCTCTCTATTTGCTTAAAAAATGTAATATATAACAAAAGGAGGTTAAAGAAGAGAATACAAGATTTAATAACAGTAATACCGACATTCATATTTAGACAGCTCTGCCCATAACAGGAAGAACAAGGGGGTTCCATTTAGAGAATAGGGATTTAATGCGATGCACTAAACTAAAGGTATAAGACTCAAATCATACAGATCCTCAATATTAGGCTAATTAATGGCTCTAAATCCAACATTAAGGTTTCTAAAGTGCACTTGCACAGTAAAATCTCTCTTTTCCCTTTATTAATCTTATAGCCACCTAGGTCCTGGTATTTGGCAAACAGCTCAACGACTGTGTGCTGGACTTCTGTGATGGGACTTAAACTTAGCATGATATCACAACATAGAGCTTGATTTTGGAAATTTCCTTTATGGAGGCCTTGATTTGATGGTCTACTCTGATCGCTATTGTCAGTGGTTCTGTAAAAAGTGCAAATAGAATGAGAGAAATTGGACACTTCTGCCTAGTCCCTCGACTTACTTTGCAGAGCACAGATTCTGTAGAATTTGCAAGCAGCCTCGCACACGTGCCTTTGTAAAAAAAATGTAATACTGTGATAAACTGTAACGGGGATCGAAACGCTGCCAACATTTAAAAAAAAAAAGGTCCTTCCAGTTTACCAGATCAAAGGCCTTTTCAGTGTCTAGAAAATAATATGACCCAGAAGTTGTTTAATATTGAAGAAGTAGAGATCTTCAACTAGATAGTGTGTGTTTGTGGATAATTGCCTGCCGGCAATAAACCCATTTTGATTTTTATTATCAACTGATTTGCAATTGGATTTAGTCTATTTGCCAAGAGCTTTGTGATGATTTTATCGTCAGAATTGAGGAGGCTAATTGGTCTGTATGAATTTAGATTTTCCAGGTCCTTATTCTTTTTTAAAAAACTTACCACAATGGGAATATTAAAAGATGGAGGAATGGTGTCCCGCCCCCGTAAAGGCAGTTTACTCTAGTGCGGCCATTCAGGGCGAGACCCCCTGGCCCCTGCCATCCTCCTGGAAAGCTGATTTCACGTTCCCTAAATACAACTGGCTCTTGATTGTTGACATACAGGAACAGAACCATAGTGTGACTCAAAAGGTATCTGAAAAAATCTAATATTTTTTTGACCTGATCACGTCCCCTGGAGAGGAACTTGAGTGGGGTTGCTTGATCTCAGGAGATGCCACCAGGGTGGATGTGGGATCAATTTAGTGGAAACCACAGTGTGTTCTTAGGTCCTTATTGACCCTGTGATGGTTGCTATCATGTTCAGTAAGACTCGTGGTTGATGCACAATAGGTGGTTAGTGGTGCGGGGTGGTAGCTCATTCTACCCTTAAGAAGGAGTTACCTAGTCCTAGGCTCATGGTTGCTGCCCTGTTTATTCTGACCGTTGGTGATGGAGAGATCAGGTGAAGAGGCCCCACAGGATGTTGTCATTTAGACACTGGGAATCTGTTCGGAGTTTGAAAACCATCGCTGCTCTTTTTCCAGAAGTCGTTGTTCCCAGTTGTCTGTATGTTTGATATGTTCAAAAATCACCCATTTTAAATCCTGGGGTGTGTGTTTCAGTTCAATGAAATGTGATGACATCTTTGTTGTAATGCGTTGGCATCGGACATTACTGCGGTGTTCACAGATTCTGGTGCTCACTTTGCGAGTGGTCATGCCCACATAATGTAGGTTGCAAGGGAAAGTGATGAGATGGACAACCCCTGTTGTATTGCAATTAGTCAGGTTTTGCAGTTCCTAATTCATGCCGTTGTTAAAAACCATAGTCTTGGTGATACTGGTGAGATGGCAGACACTACAATTCCCCCAGGGATATTGGACTGTTGGAAGTGTATCAGAGATGGTTTGGTTCTCTAATCTGATGTTGCTGAGTTTGTGGCGGGTATGAACAAGCATGTCCCTCAGGCTCTTGCCTCTCCTGTGAGAAAACATGGGTTTTGGTATGTTCGAATTTCCGCTGTTTAGGATTCGCCAGTGTTTCCCAATGATTTTGGAGAGTAGATCTGAAACTATGTTACATGCGGTTATGCAGATAGGTCTTCTTTCCGCTTCCTTGTTTGGTTGTGGACGTGGTTTCAAGAGGTTATCTCTGTGGCTGTTAGTGGCACGTTTCTTTGGTTGTGACACTATCCGTCTGTGATAGTTCCGTGCTATCAATTTCTTTGTCAGTTTATCAGCATGTGTTCTGAAATCGTTGAGTTCTGTATAGTTCCTCCTTAGTCTTAGAAATTTCCCAAAAGGGAGATTTTCTTTCAGGTGTCTGTGATGGAAGCTGTCATAAAGTAATAGGCAGTTCTTAGCTGCCGGTTTTTTGTGGGTATTTGTCTTAAGGATCCCTTCTTCTGCAATAATGTTGAGATCCCGAAACACTAGTTCCATCCTGCTAATGGTGTGGTTAAACTTTAAGAATGTGTCCTGGGTGTTGAGCCACGTTACAAATTCCTCAACTGTTGATTCTTCACCTTCCCAGATTACCGGGATGTCGTTGATGTATCTTTTCCATTGTTTTATGTGGCAAAGGTAAGGGTTGGTCTCAACCAGAATTCCGTGTGATTCCAAGTGGTGCACATACAACCCCACCATACTAGGGCAAAGGTGCTCCTCATGCTGGTCCCATGTTGTTGGTGGAATAGCATATCCTCGAAACGAAAGAAGCTCTCTGTTAAGGCCCATTTGCAGCATTCCAAGACCAGGTGCCTTGGTGTGTGGTAGGTACAGGTGGTTTCAAAGAGGACTTCCTCAATAATATCCAGGGTTTCTTTATGGGGAAGTCTCGTGTAGAGGCTCTCGACATCCAGTCCAATCAAAATGCTGGTAATGGGATCGAATTGTAGATCCTGGAGAAGACATAAGACTGCCTTGGTGTTTTGTAAGTATGTATTCATGCTCTGAATGACAGGTCCTAGGAAGGCATCTGCAAATTTGGAAAGGGGTTTGTAAAGAGGAGGACGGAGCAGACCGGAAGCGGATCGTGACTGTGCCGCTGAACGCCACTCCGGAAGTAGGAAGGGGTCTAGCCTTGGACTCGGCCAAAGGGGAGGAGCCACGCACGGGAGGTGACGCAGAACGCCTAAAACAAGCGGAAACGGAGCTAGAGGCGTGCGAGACAAGGAGAGCGAGAAATCCAGAGTACAGCGGAAAAGGAGAAAACAAGGACGGAGGAGAGCGGCGAACGGGAGGGGTGTAGGAGGAAAAAGGAGAGACGGAAGACGGCGAAACAAGGAGAGAGAACGAGATATTTACGGCGACCAAACCCGGTGGGCTAAAGGGAGGAGAAGACGCCCCGGGTCCCAGCGCCACGGTCCGGGGAACGGGCCGTGGCTCAAGGCAAGTGTCTCTTCGGGGACCTTTTGGGTGGGGTTGGTGGGGAGGTTGCGAAGGGGCACTAGAGCAAAGGTGAGACCCTACCAGACTCCCACACTTCCCTCCCCACACCTGACTTCGGTGATGGTAGCACTGATGTAAACATACAGGTAGCGGCACTGACTCAGACCTGTTTTTGTTTTCTTTTTCCTCCTTTCCCTCACCTACCGAGCACCTCCATGTGCGGACTCCGAACACAGAAGGCCAAGATCCCTCCAAGTTTCGAACGGCCCGCGCAAGGAAGATCCCACGGACAGTGACTGTCTCTTATGTTTGTTAACTCTGATTATTTGCCCAAATCACACCCTGAACATACCGGAATATACACCCCATCCTACCTGCCAGACTTGCTAAAATAAAGAGTCAGGACCATTGCACTTTTTTTGACTTCGGCGGTCTCTCTCTTTTGGTCAACCTTCCCGTTAGGGACTCCCGAACACCACAGATTTGGTGTCAGAAGTGGGATACTCCTGGGTGTCGACAATGAAACAGCCCGTGCCTGTTACTATAGAGAGTATAATTAACCAACTGGCAGAGGGACAGAGACACCTCCAATTGGCACTTGAAGAACAGGCCCAAACAGCCCGAAAAGACCCAGACCTGACTTAAAACCCCGGGTACAGCCTAGACCAGTTCCCCCCATCACGAGCCCGGGTAGTCAAGGATCCCAATGCTATCATTGCTCCGAGTGGGGACACATAGCCCGACAATGCCCCCACAAAACCCCAACAGTAGAACCCATGGAGGTAGGGTACTCTAGGGGACGGATATTTGTGTGCAGTCAGGGGTCCCCTCGATACAAAAAGGATATACTGCTTAACGGAAAAAAGCAACAGGCATTATTTGATACCGGGTGTCACGTGTCCGTGGTAGATAGGTCACTAGTTCCCCAACCGCAACTACGAGAAACAGAAAGAGTACAAGTCACCTGTGTTCACGGGGATACAAAGCCATACCCAGTAGCGGAGGTCCTACTTGATATATCTAACGATCCCCAAATACGGAAAGTAGGGGTCATACCGCCCTTACCTGAAGCAATCATTATCGGTACAGACCACCCAAAATTCGAGCAGTACTTAAATGAGACAAAAAGAGAAGCACTATCATGGTTACATGAGGCACCCTTTAGCGATTGTGTCCTAGAGACTGGAACCGGCAAGGACAGGAAAAGTAAGACTGAAAGAAGGAAAGCAAAACAACTGTACATAGAGACCCATAAATCACATCACGCCTTTCCTATCTCCCTTACAGACCCCGTTGAGGCAGTCCTGATTAGCTTCCGCTCAGCCCAGAGGGATGATCAGACCCTTGTCCATGCCTGGGAGCAGGTACAGGAGCAAGAAACAAATAAGGTAGGACCATATGTTTTTTATTCATAAAGGTTTGCTATATCGCTCTGTAAAGGAGGGGGAACGGGTCAAAACACAGCTCTTAGTACCTCTTTCCTTTCGTCACCATTTAATGCAGTTAGCCCACAATCACACAGGGGGTGGACACTATGGGAAAGAGAATACACTGAAGTATCTCTTGGGCCGGTTTTACTGGCCGGGAGTCTATAAGGATGTGGCGAAACATTGTGCATCCTGTGTGAGGTGCCAATACTCCAACCCCGAAGGGATCAAAAAGGCTCCTCTATGTCCCTTACCGATAATCGACGTCTCCTTTAAACGTGTTGGCATGGACTTGGTAGGCCCACTTACTCCCTCTGCTAGAGGCCATAAATACATCCTAGTCATCATAGACTATGCCAGCAAATATCCAGAGGCTTTTCCTTTGACCACAATGACCTCCCCTGCTGTGGCTAGAGCCATGATTTCTTTCTTTTCCCGGGTGGGTTTTCCCTCCGAAATACTTACGGACCAATGAAACCCTTTCATGTCCCGATTAATGGCCCAAGTGTGTAAGATCTTAGGTATCCACCAAATCCGAACGTCGGTTCATCACCCCCAAACAGACGGCCTTGTGGAACGCTACAATAAAACCATTAAAGGCATGCTCCGCAAGGCCATCTCCGAAACCGGGAGGGACTGGGACCAACAACTACCACTTGTCCTGTTTGCGATCCGAACCCATGAGCAGAAATCAACGGGTTTCTCCCCGTTTGAGCTATTGTTCGGAAGAAAACCCTGAACCCTATTAGACATGGCAGCCGAACAATGGGAGGCAGAGGACGAGGAGGGACAACCAATACCCAAATACGCAGCCGATTTAAAAGCCGCTGTTGCCAAAATCTGGGGTTTTGTACACGAACACATGGAAAAAGCCCAAGGCATTCAAAAGTTATATCATGACCGAAATAGCCGATTAAGAGAGTTCGCTCCCGGGGATAAAGTTCTTCTCTTACTCCATACGACAGAGAATAAACTACTATCCAAGTGGCAAGGCCCCTATGTTATTGAAAGAAAAAATCACTCCAGTCACATACAGCGTTCTCCAACCCCTCCGGTCCGGGGGCAAACAAATATACCACGTTAACCTTCTAAAAAAATGGGAGGAGCCCACTACACCCGATGAGACAGGGCGATCGGTTCTTACGATAAACACAGAAAGGCCCCTAGAGATATCCACAGCAATCACACAAGCCGTAAACGATAAAGCACCTGTTGGGCACATACTGTCTTCTAACCAACAGACACAATTATCCTCCCTGCTTGACCGCTTCCCTGGTCTATTTTCTTCCACCCCGGGACTGACTTCCCTAGCCCACCATGATATAATTTCACTAGACAACAGTATAGTAAAGTTGAAGCTGTATCGCATCCCTGAAGCGAGACGAGAAGCAGTGGAAAAAGAAGTCACAGCTATGTTGCAGGCACACATCATAGAACCCTCCACAAGCAACTGGTGTTCACCAATAGTAATAGTACCGAAACCCGACGGAAGTCTGCGTTTCTGTATGGACTTCCGTCAAGTAAACAGTGTCACCAAATTTGACTCATCCCCGATGCCTCGAATCGATGAGCTAATTGAGAAATTAGGAAATGCCAGATATTTGACAACCCTTGATCTCACTAAGGGTTATTGGCAGATACCCCTAACGCAACAAAGCCAAAGAGAAAACAGCCTTTTCAACCCCCTTCGGGCTCTATCAATTCCGGGTGCTCCCTTTCGGCCTCCATGGGGCGCCAGCAACGTTTCAACGTCTTATGGATCGCTTGCTGAAACCCCATACCGGATACGCAGCCGCTTATTTAGACGACATAGTCGTCTTCAGCCCAACATGGTCAGACCGTATGAAACACCTAGCAGCGGTGTTTTCAGCCATTCAGGATGCCGGCCTAAAAATAAACCCAAAGAAGTCTCTACTGGTCATGGATACCATACAATACCTCGGATATACGATACAAGGGGGTCTAATAAAATCACAGCTGAATAAAGTAGAGGCAATCAAGTCCCTTCCTACCCCCAAAACCAAACGCGACATACGCTCGTCCCTTGGGTTCATCGGGTACTATAGAAGATTCGTCCCTAATTTTTCTTCCCTGGCCAGCCCCCTTACAGATCTACTAACCAAGACCTATCCGTCCCGGATACACTCATGGACGATAGAACACGAACGCAGCTTCCAAGCACTAAAAGATACCATATGCACAGCTCCCGTATTACATTGCCCAGACTTCCGTAAACCCTTTGTCCTCCAGACCGATGCTTCCGGTCTCGGTCTGGGTGCCGTACTACAGCAGCCTGACTCAGGGGGTGATCTCAAGCCTATCCTATACATCAGCAGAAAATTGTTTCCTAGGGAATGCCATTATTCCACCATTGAGAAAGAGTGCCTGGCTATAAAGTGTAGTACCAGATGAAGGGCAAGCCCAATATACCCTTGAGGGCTTAGGCAGATAAATTGATACAGTAAGGTTGCCGACAAGGGATTTGTTTGTGATAACTTAGTTCTATTTCTTAGTGATTCATTTCGGGGGTGTATTTAAACAAATTGTACACCAACAATAAATGTTATCAACAGAAACAATCTTTAGATAAAAAGTACACACACGGGAATTCTTTTTTTGTGAATGAAACACAAATCTTTTTATATATAAATCAGAGTAAAAAAGGAGTACAAAAGAACCATTGGTTTCAAGCAATAGATCATGAAAGGCGGGTTAAATCTGATCCACATTTCATCATGGCTATAAAGTGGGCAGTTGAAGCACTACAATACTATCTACTAGGACGCCGCTTCACCATACTTACAGACCATGCCCCCTTAACCTTGCTCGTGAAACACAAGGATTCCAATCAACGCATACTCAGGTGGTTCATGTCCCTACAACCTTTCTCTTTTCAGACATTGCATATGCCAGGTGCCAGACAAGGTTGTGCGGACTACCTGTCCCGGAATCCCTCCATTGAATGGCCCCAACGTCCATTCCTAGCGGGGGAGATATGTAAAGAGGAGGACGGAGCAGACCGGAAGCGGATCGTGACTGTGCCGCTGAACGCCACTCCGGAAGTAGGAAGGGGTCTAGCCTTGGACTCGGCCGAAGGGGAGGAGCCACGCACGGGAGGTGACGCAGAACGCCTAAAACAAGCGGAAACGAAGCTAGAGGCGCGCAAGACCAGAGAAAGGAGAGCGAGAAATCCAGAGTACAGCGGAAAAGGAGAAACCAAGGACGGAGGAGAGCGGCGAACGGGAGGGGTGCAGGAGGAAAAAGGAGAGACGGAAGACGGCGAAACAAGGAGAGAGAACGAGATATTTACGGCGACCAAACCCGGTGGGCTAAAGGGAGGAGAAGACGCCCCCGGTCCCAGCGCCACGGTCCGGGGAACGGGCCGTGGCTCAAGGCAAGTGTCTCTTCGGGGACCTTTTGGGTGGGGTTGGTGGGGAGGTTGCATAGGGGCACTAGAGCAAAGGTGAGACCCTACCGGACTCCCATACTTCCCTCCCCACACCTGACTTCAGTGATGGTAGCACGGATGTAAACATACAAGTAGCGGCACTGACTCAGACCTGTTTTTGTTTTCTTTTTCCTCCCTTCCCTCACCTACCGAGCACCTCCATATGCGGACTCCGAACACAGAAGGCCAAGATCCCTCCAAGTTTCGAACGGCCCGCGCAAGGAAGATCCCACAGACAGTGACTGTCTCTTATGTTTGTTAACTCTGATTATTCACCCAAATCACACCCTGAACATACCGGAATATACTCCCCATCCTACCTGCCAGACTTGCTAAAATAAAGAGTCAGGACCATTGCACTTTTTTTGACTTCGGCGGTTTCTTTCTTTTGGTCAACCTTCCCGTTAGGGACTCCCGAACACCACAGGGTTCTAATACAGAGCCAATGCCCGAGACAATGGGTCATCCCGGGGGATTTTCCAGTGACTTATGGATCTTGGGGATCGTATAAAAATATGGGGTAGTGGGCTTGGTGTTCAGCAAAAAATCCCCTTCTTCTTTTGTTGTTGTTTTGTTGTGATCCAGTCGTGTGTTACTGCGTCCTCTACCATGCTTGCTATCTGTATTCGTATTCATTCAGTGGGGTCTTCCCTGAGTCGTTTGTAGTTCCTCTCATCATCCAATAGTCTTAGACATTCTCTGCAGAATGCCTCAGTAGTTTGCAAGACTACGGCACTTCCTTAGTTCTCTGGTTTTATCACTATGCTTGTATCATTTGACAGTTTGTGGATAGCAGTTTGTTCAACTTTGGTAGTGTTATGGAAGACCTTGATGGTCCTGGGGTCGATTTCCCCCACATCTTTTAGAACTGCTTTTTCAAAGACTAGGGTTTCAACAGGGAGGGCTGAAGTGGGTGGTGTATTGTAGCTTCCCACAGAAGTGCACTCGGAGTGATCTCTTTGACATGGGTGCTGTAGGGGGTACCACCGAGGGAACACACACCGGCTGCTCTTGGAGTTTTCAGGCACTCCTCATTAAAGCTGTGACTCGAGCATGTGCACGCGGTGGTGTTCTTTACTATAAGTGCACGTTAAAGCCGTACCTCCTCTGTACGTGTTCACAATGACCTACTGGTTGGCGTGATAAAGTTTATGTTAATTTGCATTTACAAGCGTGATAGCGCAGGTGTCACTCCCTCCAGACGCGTTCCGCGCTGTCTGAGCGGCCCCTCTCAGCCCCAGTGTCCAGTTGTCTTCGGCTTTCAATCGAAGTTTCTCTCCTTTCCCATCTCTGAGCCATAGGACGGTGTATGTCCGCCTCTCTTTTTGTACCTCTGTCTGTGTGCTCCGTACTCTTCTCAGTCCGCCTCCACGTCTCTCCATTTACCCCTCTATTTTTGTCTGTCTTTCCCCTCTCTCTCTCTCTGTCTTCCTGCCTCTCTCACTCTGTGAATTTCATTCACTCTGCTCACTTGAATATTTCTCAAATCTGTACCCCTGTATGCATCTGTCTGTCCCTCTATTTGACGGCTACTCTGTTTACTGTTTGTCTGTCTCAATCTGCCTTCCTGTGTATACATATGTTCCTGTGTGTCTATATCTCTCGGTGGTTCTAGGCGTCTGTCTCCCTGTCTCTAATTGTGGGTCCATCTCTGTTTATTACTCAGTTCCTGCCAATATCTGTCACTATGTTTCTATCTTTCTTTGTTTCAACCTCCGCGTCCAAGATCTGTTAGCCCTTCTCACCCATTTCCCATTCCCACATCTTGTGAAAAGGGTTTCGTTTTCGAAGCGGTGGTCAAGTCTTTCCTCCTTGTCTATCACCTCTCAGTGTAATTCGTACCTTGCCTGTCTCACTCCGAAAGTCTCCCTGTCACCGGGCCTCTCTGTGACTTACAGCTTTCGATCGCCTCATACATAGTAGCACTGGCGACCCTCACACATCCCACACCACTTCTTCAATGGCAAACACTGATGTATGAAAATGAATCCCAGTCCCCAGAAAAGAGTGCCGGTGGGTCCCACCTGCAGCCACCGGTCGATGTAAGCACTGCCCCTTCTGCCAGTTATGCAATACAATGTACGCTAGTTTCGTTGTAAGTACATTTGGGGTTTTTTTGTGAGATGTAATGTGCCAGTCCAGGACTGGTCATTCGGCCATGCTTGCTTTTGCCCAGTTGGGTGCTGGTTCAGGGGCTTCTTTCAGAGCAGGACTGGCTACCATGACACATCCATGCCGCCGGAGCCCCTGTTTAGTCGCTGCCTCCTGCAGTGTGGGGCTGGTTTGAACAGTCTTGCCTGTGCTGTTTTTAAAAAAATCTTTTCTAGCCCTCTGTTCTTTGTGTGCAAAGTGGGGCGGACGTAAGTGAAACCAGGAAAGTGATAAACTACTTCCAGTGACATTATGCACATTATTTTCATATTTTTGGTACAATGACAAGTTTTACTCTCCCGCCTCCCCTTTCTGCCTTCTTTAACCAAATGCTGAGGAATAGAATCACTTCATCACAAGGGAGACAGCTGACTGAGCAATACCCCCACCCCTATTGCGCACAAACACGTTTTATTTAATAAATCAGTGTATTGGTGAGTGATTATTAAAGGAAGATTAAAACCCAGAAAAGCTAAGCACACCCAAGGGGGCCAGGCTGAAACCACCAAGCTCACTTCACATCCTATCAGAGAAAAATTGGCGTTTGAGATTTTGTTTGAGAGATGCCAATTTATCAAGAACTGCTGAGGTTAATATGGTTCCTACCTGTGTACAAGCCCGGATTTAAGAGTGTGTACGCCGAAAGTTACATCACTGGTAGAGTCCATCACATGTACAATACCCCTTTACACTCTCCTAGGGAGGGAATCGTCGTAGAACACAATATTGTCCTAGAGAGGGAATAGCCATTGCATACAATATCATAATAACCATACTAGTCATTTAATAGTCATAGCACTCTATCCCAAATTACACTCTCCTAGAGCAGGAAAGCAGTAGCACACACTGCTCTATTACAATCTCTTAGAGAGGGAGATAGGCATAGCATTCAATATCCAATTGCTCTCTGCTAGCGAATAAATAGCGGTAGCACACAATACCACAATACACTCTCTTAGAGAGTGAATAGCCGTAGCATACAATACAATATTATGCTCTCCTAGGGAGGGAATCGCCATAGAACACAATATTGTCCTACGGAGGGAATAGCCGAAGCACACTATATTGTCCTAGAGAGGGAATAGCCATTGCATACAATATCCTATTAACTCTACTATTGATTTAATAGTGGTAGCACTCTATCCCATATTACACTCTCCTAGAGTGGGAATTGCAGTAGCACACACTGCTCTACTACAATCTCTTAGAGGGAGATAGGCATAGCATTGAATATCCAATCACACTCTGCTTAGTGAATAAATAGCTGTAGCACACAATTCCATAATACACACTCTTAGAGAGGGAATAGCCATAGCATACAATCCAGTATTACACTCTCCTATGGAGGGAATTGCCGTAGAACACAATATTGTCCTACGGAGGGAATAGCCATAGCATACAGTGTCCTCTAACACTCTGCTAATGAATTAATAGTCGTAACACTCAATACCATATTTCACTCTCCTAGAGAGGAAATAGACATAACACACAATACTCTACTACAATCTCCGAGAGGTTGATAGGCATAGCATTCAATATCCAGCTACACTCTGTCAGTGTATGAATAGCAGCACCACACAATACCATAATACACTCTGTTAGAGAGAGAATAGCATTAGCAGACAATGCAATATTACACTCCTAAGGACGGAATAGCAGTAGCACACAATATTGTCCTACTGAGGGAATAGCCGTAGCACAAAATATTGTCCTACGGAGGGAATAACTGTAGCACACAATATTGACCTAGAGAGGGAATAGCCATACCATACAATATCCTACTACCCTGGACTAGTGAATTAATAGTCGTAGCACATAATACCATATTACACTCTCTACAGAGGGAATAGCTGTAACATGCAAAACCATATTGCATCTGCAATGGCATACAATACCCTCATGCCCTTTGCTAGAAATGCAATAAGCTAGTGTTTACAGAACTGTGGGTCAGAGCAATAAATAAGGTTGCCTTTGAATTCTGTGTTTAACAAGTCACATTTGGTGATTCAAAGATAGAGGTCAAATGTCAGGTTGCTTTATTCTTTTATCATGGGGATTTGGTTTTACTATTCTTTCTCAGACTGAAAAGTGAGAGGAGTTTTTAAAGTGAATTATGTGACAATGTAGAATGTTGTTTTTTGCAATACAAAGCATAATGTAAATACATGGAAATTAACTGCATGAATCTAGCAGTTAGGAAAGCAAAAAGGAAGCACATTTTTTTGTATTTCTGAAGTGTTCTGGAAACAAAGATTGTAATTAGATCCAAACAAATCAAGGCACTTGATGATGCACAAATCATAAATCGTCACAGAAACACGATTTTCAAACATGATTTGTGTGCTATTAATTTTAACAGTAAAACTGAAGATCTGTACTAATTTTTTGGCCATTTCAACGGAGAATGTGCTGTCTGTAAATGACAATGCACTACAACACAATGCTTTAGTTACATTATAACATCGCCCCGCCTCATGTCCATTAAAGGTAGGTGGGTCGCAAAAAATTTGTTGTTCTAACAAGTGAGACATCGTTTTAAAAAGTATGGGAACCACTGCATAAGCTACATGTACCTTATGCTGATGCATTTTTTTTAGAAGTGTAATAACTGTCTCAAATAATGCACTCTGCTTGTGAGAGAGCAGACACTGAGAACAAGTTACTGAAACATGTTACAAAGTGCTTATCAGTGTTTTGACACAGAATTCTACCTAGTCAACATGGATCAAGTTTTTTTCCAAACTTCGATTTTAACGAATTTGTCGCCCAGTTTTTTGGTTAACCAACAGAGAAAGCAAGAAAAAAAGAATGTTTTACAGCTTGCATCTCCCTCCACTCACTTTCTTTAGTGCTTAATTTAAGTTGGAGACAATAATCAAAACTACATTTCCTTTGCGTACAACATCAATAATAATATACTTACCGATGCAAATTAATTTGATATATTTAGAAAAACCTGTGCTAAATATAATTTTAAATTGCAAGTGGGTCCAAAATGTGTTATAATGTCTTGAGCACAGCTGCTGACACACATTTCACATATTTGCCATATATGCACAGTTAAAAGACAGACAAACACATTTTTAAGCTATTGTCAATATTAATGTGAGGTTCATTTATTTCCTCAGTGATTGGTTCCACACAGTCCACAATGATGAAAGAAGTTAACAAACTATATACAAGTCAAAGCAAAATTTAATATTGGACTTCATTTGTGAATATGATGCGATCTGTAAGCAGTACTTAAAAAGTGGTCTGTAGTGGTTATAAGTCGACAAGTCGTGCTTTATAAAAATCATAAATAATTAAATGAATTACATAGCTTATGATAAAAACATGATGAGATTTGTTTTTTTTAGGAAACATGTCCAGTCAACATTAAGGTATTTAGGGGCACATGCATCAACATAAGGAAGTGCAATTCCTTAATAGCGATTTCTTACAAATCGCTATTTAGGAATCGCAATCCATTATGCATTTAGGAATCGCAAAAACAAATTGTGATTCCTACATATTCCTTAATTGCAAATTGCAAATTGCGATTCGCAATTAAGGAATAGCTTCCCATTCATTCCTATGGGCCAATGAGAATTGCATGCGCAAATTGCGAGTACCAAATAGGTACTCACAAATTATGCATGCAATTTCAAGGGTGCAAGGGTGCCAAAAGGACACCCTGATGCACCCCTGAAATTGGCATGTGACCACATGTTGTGCACACACATGCCCCAAGGGCATGTGTGTGTGTAACATGGAACTTTGAGTAATGCACTTTAATGCATTTTTCAAAGTTTTCGCAAATTACCATCAACTTTAAATTGATGGTAATTTGCGAACCCTAATTGCAAACTCGCAATTTCAAATTGCATCATGCATTGCCTTCGCAATTTAGGTAATCGCAAAATTTGCGATTACTTGAATTGCGAATTTGCATTTGGGTTGATGCATCCCAAATGCTAAAATACCGATCGGTATTTAGAATGATGCATGTGCCCCTAAGAGATATAACTTAACTCCCAATCAGAGAATACGGGCATTATCATTTAGGAGGCTGCCATGTGGGGGGAAGTGTAGTGCTGGAGAGCATGGTTTGGAAATGAAAGGCAAATGACAAGCCCAGCATATATACAGTATTGTAAAATAAATGGGAACATGAAGAATGTAGTGCAAGTACTATTTTTTTCATTAACTACGGCATTTGTACGTTTTTTGAATAGCGAGAAAAGGAACTAGTTAAAAATGCAACACCATGTTCTCCGAATATTTTTGTGTAGATTTACAAAAAAGCATTGAAAGGCAGCAGCCAAAGTTGCTGTACTGCACTGTGCTTGGGGGAAAGAGAAGCGCAGAATAGGTCTCGCATTTTATTTATGTTTTAAAAACCAACATATATAAATAAAAGGCATTGCCATGCACAATGCCAAAAGCTCAAACTCTCACAACTGTGAGACCTATTGCATTGCAAATGCTTGTTTGCCAAGGTACTGGAACCGGGTCTGTAGGACTTCGTAGCCAGCCTGAGCACCATCGGGGCCGGCCCTGAACATGTTGTTATAGACCCAGTTGAAGCTATGGTGTTTTTAAGCACTATATATATGCATTTAAACGCTGAGAATTAGTATTTCTACTTTTGTACATTGGAGCGCTGTTATTTTGTTTTTGTTTTAATCAGATGCTTATTGGATATTTTTCAAAACTGGTGTGGATTCCATTTGTGGTGTTTTCACTGGGTTACTATGTGTGTGTGTGTGTGTGTGTAGAAATACTTCACACATTGCCTCTGAGATAAGCCTGAGTGCTCTTGCCTCGCTACCAAGGGGTTGAGCACGTGTTATTCTGAGGGTGTAACTTCCTTACTCTGACTAGAGAGATGACCCCTACTTTGACAGGGTACACATCACTGTCAACTAGAGGCCCCATTTCTAACTTTCATTATAATATTCAATGGTAAGTATAACAGAACTACATTTAAATCAAATATATGGAATATTAATGCACACATTACAGAAATCAATCACTGTTTCTAGTAGGATTACATTCTACATATTAGAACATGTTTAATCACAGTTTCAGTTTGTTAAATGTTATTCATGTGAAGTGGTACACACATTTAGATAGTCTTTTGTATCTCTATGATGTGTACATTATCTACTAAATGAAGATGATTCTTTATTTGTCACACTTAATTAAGGCAAGACATTTATGTAAGTAAGTTCTCTAATCCTACAGTGAAGACACTCTTTCATGAATGTCAAGTGCAACACTTTCATTAATTTGTTAAACCATACATGAATCATCTGCCAAGTGCACTTTCATGCCGTGTATTTCTTAAGTGTCTGTGACGCTTATGACGTATAAAGAAGGGGCAATCTTTGAGCTGCACCATCGATTTCCAGGATTATCAGCCTTCACCATACTCCCATCTTCCCACTTACCTCATAGAGGTGAATGGTGAATCTGGCTCCTTGCTGGTGGTTCTATGATCCTTGGCTTATGGCTCTTTATTGTCATCCTCAAATGTAGGCAGCCGAGTATGTTACGGGAGAGATCTAGAAGTTCTGAAGTCAAGCAGCTATGTAATACAAGGCCTTTCTACTCTCTACATCCTCAGATCTGAAAAGTCCTAGCAACTACACAGAGCATGCTGCGTTTTGCCATGGTTCCTGGCTGATGGAAGAGAACAGTCTGGGTACAGCTTGAGACTGCTGGAGGTGGGCGGCAGTGAGAGCACTGGTGTGCACAATCAGTGTGGGCTTCTTTGCACTTTGACCCTCCCAGATCCCACCTCTTCCTCTTTATCGCTAATGAGTGGAGGAGAGGTGAATCTAGAGTCTGGTCTCAGAGAGAAAAGCTTTCTTGTCTTGAGTGTGAGTAAAACATTTACTCTTGGCAATGCCTACTTGCCTCACCACTTACTCATAAGCATTGGACATGCAAAAGGACAGGGTAGTTGATGGCACCAAACCTTGCTTTCTCAGTGTGTGTCTGTACACTGCTCTGCAGGCTTGACACTGGGCATGCATCAAACAAGACTGACAATATCCTCCTCTGTCCTCCTCCTGGGTGGGTGAGACCCTTTGGCAAGCAACTCTGTGGGCAAGCTGCCCCTGATTTTTACTCTTTCTCCTAATCACGGAAAGGGATTATTTCAACCTTTTCTCACATTTTTGTTCTTATGCCACATCATCAGAAGACTGAGCGGCTTATGATCGTCTCTGTGAAAAGATGCTGTGTGATTGCCCACACTGCACAATAATATGGGGAATATCCACAGCGTCTGTTGCCGGTTTTTGCCTTTATGTTGGTTTGATTACAGTTGCATGTGAAGAAAATTAAGCTGATCAGCTAGTGCCAAAAGTGTGAATCTTTTTCCCTCAAGCATTTTCTTTATCCGCACCACTGCCATTCTTGTAGGATTTAGGACTGTTCCACTTCATTTTCAAATTGACAGCGAATGGTTCAGTGGCTTGATCAAAGAGGTTCACAGTCCTGTATGAAATGGCCCACAGGTATAGTCTAGTCATGTTGATGTGAAAAATAGCATGGGGAAAGCTCCTTCTTCATGAATAATATTTTTCATGGAAACTGAGGAAGGATATAAATATTTTCGCCCAATGCCATTATGGTACCGAACTATCTATCTGTTAAGAATGAAACTCCAGAAGTAGATAAGGAAGAGAGGAGTTTATTCGATCGGATCCTTCAGCCTCCGCTCTGTCGACTCACCAACATTCTATCCTTAGCCTTATTGAACACCTAGGGCCTGATTTAGATCTTGGCGGACAGGTTACTCCATCACAATGGTGATGGATGTCCTGTCTGCCAAACTATAAATCCCATTATATGCTATGGGATTTATATTTTGGTGGATGGTATATCCGTCCCTGTTGTGATGGAGTAACTCATCCACCAAGATTTAAATCCCCTAGTCTCTGTCTTTCAAGGCTCCCACACTACTCTCCCACGCAAGTGACAACTCTACCTGCCATTTGTCTTTACATTGGGGTTTAAAAAATCTATTTGTTTAAGTGTTGTCTTAAGAGTTTTTGGGGCCTGTGAAATATTTTGGGGCCCTCTGTTAAAAACAACTGCGTATTTTACTAGAGTCTTCTGCTAATTGAAGTCCACATAGTGCCAACCAAACTCTTGTAAATGGAGTTCACACAAAAACACTTGAAACATGTCTCTATAGGTCCTCCAAAACATTTTCAGATGCCACAGGGTAAACAGAGACAGACTCAGAGGTAGTCTGGGAGGAGAGTAGTTGAGATGAGGAAATAGACAGATGTGAGCTTATTAGAGAGCAGCGTTTGTTTTCCCGGGGGCTTCTTGGATGGTGGAGGCCCTGCGCAATGGTCCACTTTTCCCATGGCTTAAAAGTATTTTATTGGTTTCCTTTAAGGTGCTAATCCCTCCTTTTCCCATTTACTTCCTCTAAAATCATTCTCAGTGTGAAAATGTGTTGGCTCACTCGACCCACAAAACAAAGAATCATTTAAAAAGAGGACTCTCATTTTATTTTTTTAAATTACCTATCCTCAAAACCTGTCCAAGGCTGCCACAAAGCACTGTAAGTATGGAAGTCTTACAAAATACATAGAAACACTCACTGTAGACCACTGCAACTGCAAAACGAAAGGGAAACTAAAACCAAACCTTTTTATTTTCCTCTCTTTATTATTCTCTTAAGATCAAAATGCTTTATTTTACTTTTGAAAGTTTCCTGAAATATAACCTCTCATTTTCTGCCTCTTAAGAAGGAATTTGGGAGTCATATTAGACACCTCCCTCGCAATGCAAGACTAGGCAAACTCGGTGTGCGGAAGATGTTTAGGTCTCTTACGCATGTTGAGAAAGTTATTCAGATGGATCCCATAGCCTGGTGTAGGACAGTTACCCAGGCTCTGATCTTGAGCAGATTGGACTGTGGCAATTCCTTATATTTAGGGATGGCTAATTACTTCTTTAGCTGTCTACAGCTCATACAGAACGAGGCAGCCAGACTGATCTGTAACAGCCCCCAAAGGAGCTCAGCATTGGTCTGCCTCAATTGGCAGCACTGGCTCCCACTGCACAAGACAGCCAGGCTCAAACTACTCTGTTATGCTCATAAGTCACTCCATGAGTCAGGGCCAGCTATAGTGCATGTCAAAGTTTCTTTCAACAACCCAGTAGAGTGCTGCTCTTCCCATCAAGCCCTGATCCACAGCACATGGAAAGCCAGGATGGGCACCCACTTGGTTGGCCATCTGGCGGCACTTCACTGGAATTCCTTACCTTCGGAAATGCATCTTATTCGAGGACCTCCCTGTGTTTCGTAAGCACATGACAACCTGTCTATTCCCTCTTTAGGGGCATTGAGTTTGCCGAGTCTCTTTGTGTTGGTTCTAGTGCTGTGATGTCCCCTTGGGGATTATGTGTGTGCTTTATAAATAAAATAAAGAAAAAAAGAAAAAAGAAAGGAAATTACAACTTCAGTGTACTGTAGTGGGAAAATTGCAATATAACCACCTGACACAAACTTGATGTCGTTTAACTTCCATTTCCAAATGGTCTCTAACATGAAGCAAATTATGTAAAAGATAATCAGCCTCCTTTTCATTACTTAAGTTCTGATTTGATTGGCCAGGTACAAACCAAAATGCTCCTATTGCTGAATCACTCACCTAAACTCATTTCTCTCTCTCTCCCTGCTCTTCATTTGCCTCCTACCTCTGGAGATCCATACACTTCTTTAGCATCAACCACAGACGCATCATACCACTCTCTCCAGGACTTGGGGGCATATTATCAACGGCCAGCGATAATTATCGCTGGCCGTACATAGCGATAGAAATATTATCGCCGGCTATCGCTGAATATTATCGCCATGATAACGCTATATTTACAACGCATAGCGCTATGGCGAAAATATTTCAGCGATAGCGGTGTTTTCAATGGAACATCGCTGGTTTTCCAGCGATGTTTCATTGAAAACAGCGATAACATTGCTGATAGGACCCTGTGGTCCTATCAGCATAATCCATCTCCCATTAAAAGTATGCCTTAGTCAGGAATTTAACAGATGTTAAATTCCTGAGCTAAGGCTGAGGTAGCGCGATTTTTTTTATCGCTGCACCTCCTTGTTAATATTGCGAAGCTGCCTTCACGATATTAACATGTGTTGTTTTCACAGCCACGCCTTCTTTGCATCTCATTAGCGATGCGAGGCGAGGCTGTGAAAAAACGGGCTCTACATCAAGGAAACCCGCGCTAGAGTGTCCTTGATGATATTGTGATATAAGTATCGCCGCTTTTCGCCCAAAAACGGACGCTAAAGCGGCGATAATTATATCGCCAGCCCTTGCTAATATGCCCCTTGATCTCTTTACCTTTGTTAACCACTTCTTCATCTCACTGGATATTATTGTTCAAACTAGTTTCTTTGCACCCATCTATAACAAAAAGCACACCACTTTGTTTCACAATCCACCAATCCCAACATGAGCAGCCATCCACAACCTCGATTTAGCAACCAAAAATGACTTTTTAGTACCAAATAAAAGCACTTACAGGACAGGAGTGTCTATTATCTACACATGTGTTATCATTGATAATATCATTAATCTTTTTTAGAAACTTCACATTTCCATCATTGATGATGCCCAGACATCATAATTAATATAGACCAAATATATAAATTATCCAACCCATAATTACGGGAGTGTATATTAGTAATATACAGGAGTCACAGAATCTTGATGAAAAAATCTTGATTTATTTCTATTCTTTGTGTAGATGTAAAGATGAATTCAGCCCAGCCAAAGCATTTCGTCCTAAACGGACTTCATCAGGGTTGTAAGTAAAGGCTCAAAAATAGGTGTTCACTCTGAACCCCGTAGATGGTAGCTGTTGCTTTGGATCCTTGGAAGAGCAATATAATTGATCCTAATGAATTCACTTCTGATGAGGGAGATGGAGGGTTGGAATAAATAAATTGGAGTTGAAAATAGAATATTTGATGGCTCATCTTTGATACTATCGACTGGGATCCACTCAATTACAACACAAAGCCTAACTAGAGATGATACACCTGGTTTTGAGCATTTACTTACAACCTTGATGAAGTCTCTTTAGGACGAAATGCATTAGCTGGGCTAAATTCATGTTTACATCTACAAAAAGAATAGAAATAAATCAAGATATTTTCATCAAGATTACGTGACTCTTGTATATTACTAATGTACACTCCTGTAATTACAGGTTGGCTGATTTATATATTTGGTCTATATAAATTATGATGTCTGGGCATCATCAATGATGGAAATGTGTAAATAATAGACACTTCGGTCCTGCATGTGCTAAGTAGTTTTGTGTAGTGATTCGTTTGCGGTAGAATCACAAACAGTTGAGTGTCTGGGTCTAACTAATGAACTAATACGGATAAATACTAGTGCGACTGTCCTATAGCCCTACGGCCTTTCTTTGTCCTACCAAATAAAAGTAACTGTCTTTTGATAGCAGATACAGGAAAACATTCCAAGACTCTTTCCTAAATTCATCCAGGATCAATATTTACTACCTGTCCTGTATACCCATACAGATTCATACTTTTCTTCATGATAACAAGGAACCACATTCCCTCAAACCTCTCTTCAGGGTTCCGAGCTCTTAGCCAAGGAAAAGTCTTTAATTCATAGTATCATTTGAGTAACAATGCACCCATCTCTATTATATCCAGACACAGGTCTTCTGAGATGCAAGGAATGGGTAATACACCAATTCCTATTAATCTCATTTAGATTACTCTAAGGTCCTTGACTGGGAACAAAGTGACAAGCTTTTCCCAATAGTTTTTTGCAGCTCATCTGCTGGACACCATCTGTAGATTGCAAATATCATTGAAATCTTTCATCTTAATTTGATGTTTCTCACTGAAACCAAGTCAAACAATCCTCAGTCGGTCTCACACCTTATCCCCAAAGATGGCTTCATTTTGATACTTGACCATATAGATAATATGGGCTGGGAGTAGCCACCTTTCAATATCTAGCTATGGAAGTCAATAATATTATCATAAGCCGTCCCACTAAAGAATTATTATCTATCATGCACCAGCTGCAACAGAGAGGCAGTGTTGCCCTTGCTTGCTTCATACTTAATTGTTTTTATGGTTAGTTGCATTGTGGTTTGCATGTGTTTTACGTTAGGAATATATTTTAAATCAGCACAAAACCCAAAGGGCGGTGTTTGCAATACAATTCTGTGTTTGGCACCTTGTCCTGCCTTTAGCCGATAGTCATCCTCGTTTTTGTTGCTGAGGGTCCAGGTGATGAGCAAAGAGAGGAAATACAAAAAGCAAATAGGGTTCGGGAGCATTGTTTGCTTTCTATTCCTGGTCATTCCCTGAGACCAAGAGTAGAACTGGCAATTTCAGACGTAGCAAAAGGCAAGACTGGGACAAGAGTTTATACTTTTTGCTAGTCCTGAACGACGTAAAAGCATGAAGGGTGTAAATGCTCTACACAAGCTCCCGTCCCTGCTCACACCGAGCCCATATTTTGAAGCATCGAGAGCTGTAGCTTCATGGGGGGTGTTTGGGGTGTTAACCCCCTAATAAATGTATTATTTGATATATCGTTGGGTACAGGAGCTTTCAGAACGGTATAGTAAGATGTCTGTTCGATTTCACCTGGTATATTTAAATACTAACTCAGACAAAAACACATGTGCATTCTTGTCTCCGTTTTAAAGGTCTTAAAACGGGTATTTTACAAGATAGAGCGCCCGATTCACAGAACTAACTTAAGACAAAATCCTAAACTTACTACTTTTGGTATTCACAGAGGTTAGGATTTTGTCTTAAGTTTGTCTCAAGACAAACTTAAGACAGACTTAAGACAGTCTTAAGACAGACTTAAGTCAGTCTTAAGACAGACTTAAGACAGACTTAAGACAGACTTAAGTTAGGATTTTGTCTTAAGTTTGTCTTAAGTCTGTCTTAAGTCTGTCTTAAGTCTGTCTTAAGTCTGTCTTAAGTCTGTCTTAAGACTGTCTTAAGACTGTCTTAAGACTGTCTTAAGTCTGTCTTAAGTTTGTCTTAAGATAAACTTAAGACAAAATCCTAACTTCTGTGAATACCAAAAGTAGTAAGTTTAGGATGTTGTCTTAAGTTAGTTCTGTGAATCGGCCCCGCTGTGTTTTAAGTACCCCTCACAATCCACACTCCATTCCAGTGGCGGCTGGTGACATTTGAAAGTGGTGAGGCGTAAAGTTATCATGGTACTGCACTGAGGCGAGCGAGCGAGCCCTAACAACTCCTCCGAGAAAATTTTGAAAAAAGAGTGGATAAATGGAGCATTTTCAAGCAAATTTGAGGAAGCAGGAAGGTTGATAAACCACTTGCAAAAGTATTATGACAGGATCTGTAATAACATCCTTATATCCATCAACTTTACCCCAACACAAGTACAAACACACACTCAAACTCTTTCAAGTACACACATAAAGCACGAGTCACAAACATTTGTGTAGGTTTTAAGACCTATAAACAAAAAAGTATACAGAGACCGCTGCAGCTGCAAGCAGACGTGAAATACTCGATTTACTCACAAAGTGACAAACACAAAACCCGCAGCCAGACATACTGGGCCCGGTGCCACCTCATAAGCACCCCTGGTCACACCTTCCCCAGTTTTAAGGTTGCGTCAATCAGAATACAAGCATTTGCAATGCAATAGGTCTCGCATTTGCGAGAGTTTGAGCTATTAGCATTGTAAATGACAGTGCCTTTTATTTATGTTTTAATAAAAAAAAAACTTAAATAAAAAGCATTCTCATTTACAATGCCAATAGCTCAAACTTGTATAAATGCGAGACCTATTGCATTGCAAATGCTTGTTACCCTTGAATCTCAAAATTGGCTTTCAACATTAACAAATCCATTCATTGTCTTAAGGACCCATTTTGGAGGAGATGCTTTCTGAGCCTAATTCAATCAACTCCTCTAGAAGCCATGAGAATGAAACTTTAATTAGCATAGAACTGGGCGCGTCCTTTTTCTGCTGAAAGATTTAAGCTATTTTTAGTTGGTATTTCAGGCAGCACCTAAAAAAATGTAAAGCCGCAATAAGATTGTCCTAAACACAATAGGGAGTGGGATGTATTCTTGGCTTGCAACCTGTTTGCACCTCTTAGCAGGAAACACTACGGAATGTACAGATTCTGGACAATACCGTTAATGCAATCAACATGTTTAAGTAAAGATTCAGACTCTTGGTGAAGAGGCTATCTATTGGAGATGATTAATGAAACCTTGTAACACAAATTACATATTCTTTTTAATGTTCATTCAGGGCAAAACAATCTGTTCCATTATGACAATTTCGTTATTTTTTTTAATTCGGATGTATATGTTGATTAGGCCATGTTTCAATACTCAAAATACTTGTAAATGGAAAACCGATTTACCTGACATAACTTATTGGCTTCTATAAAGAAAACAAAGCTTACGTTATATTCCACTGCATGAACCTAGTGATTTTCACTGCTCCCATATTTCCTACACTCTGCGTTTGATCTGGACTCTAATATGCTTCTGCCACTCATTTTTAGATAAAAGGACACTGCACAAAGGTTTCCTATATACCATCAATGTAAGGTTAGTAATAGCAACCTGACCAAGGGTACTACAATCATTGAAGACTAACGCCTATCTCCCTAAGAGGTAGTACGGCACCAAAGTTCAACCTTAGTGGAGAACAAATTTGTCCCCAATAAGCATCGCCTTCCTCACATCAATGGACAGCCATGGGTACGGAAAATAAAGGAAAACCTGCCTTCTCACCGGATAAGAGCAAATGCAACACCAGAAACTCTTTAGGGCTGAAAGAATAGCAAAGATGACAACTTTCGAAACTGGCCTGTGAACCAGGGTGCAGGCAAACAGTACCTATTGCAAGCAGAGACGAAAAATAAATCAAGTGACACCTCTCACCATAGCAATAAAAGTACCACTGTCTTTTCAGCCATAGTACATTTGCAAACAATTCACATTAGGTAATTGGAAGGCATTCTATGCAATAAGTTTTCCCTGGCATTAGCTGTTTGAACCGAGAGGGAAGGAACTTACTAGCGGGAGAGGGGAGGAGGTCGCCGGGGGTGGGGGGGATTACAATTTAAAAAAGAAAGCTAAGCTTACAAGACCAGGTCCGCGCGGCGCCTCTCTGCTTCTCGGCCGCGTCCCGTTGGCGCCTCTTCTAACAGCACTGGTTGGCAACCCCACTAAGCCAATACTGACGCTGCTCCAGCAGCGCCACCATTGGCTTAGAGCAGGGTGACTCACCGCCCGCCTGCCCATTAGGAGACCGAGGTTTGAGCCTTTGCTCAACCCTCGCTCTCCTAATGGGCATGCGCCAGCCACAGCAGACAGTAGTGCGCATGACTGGGCACGGAGCGAAAATTTGCCTCCTTCACCCAGCATGCGCACTGCTGCCTGCTGTGCGCTCTGCGCCACCCCTGGTCTGCTGCATGTCAGTCACTCAGCAGCATGACGTCGGACCGCCCTCCTCCTTCAGAATCTGAAGGGGGTGGGCAGTCCGAGTTCATGCTGACTGTGACTGATGTGATGATTGTCAGAATATTCTCGCCGAGGGAGCTGCCGGTGCGGGCGGCTTGTGGGGCAATGCCCGAGCGCCCTTAATGGACGCACCGCCACTACTCCATTCCCTTTCCACTGGCCCTTAAGCCCCACTTGTGTGCTGTTTCTCAACTAATGATGATTAACATGAGATGCCAGCGAGATTGTCAGAAAATCTGAAGCTCAGACCCCCTAGTCTTACTGACCAAGCTACACCCCTGGAAGCATAGGAATAAATGGGTGCTACAACCTTACATAAACAGAGTCCATATATTTTTGCCATTCGGTGTGAGGGTCTGACAGAGATGTGTACAACTTTACTGCCCGCCATGAAGAACATCGCGGACCGGAACGGAGGTACCTCCATAGAAAATAGCTGTGTGCTGCAGCACAGCATTTCAATCTTAATCAGGACCTTTGAATGAATGAATGATAGCGCGTAGCTACCCGGAGGCCTCCTAGCGCTTAAAGACGGCGGTTAGAGCAGAAAAGAAAGGGTCACTGAAGATTCAGTTCAGGCTCTGCGCGCGTCCAACATTTGCGGCACACTCTCAACATATACAGGCCTTTAAGTGGGATGCAAAAAGTGTGCGGTCTCTAAAAAGGGTGTGGCCTAGGTAATTAGGTGTGGATTAAACAAGTGAACTACATTTCTGTGATTCCCATAGTGTAACACCCAATAATTTTATTAATTTCTGTTCTGTAATCCAAATATTTACCAAAACAACTGATATGCATCTAAAACCAGCCAGAACTATTGGCTTTGTCAGTGTTTGTTATCTGTTTAAGATAAATGAGTAACAGCAATAATTATGCTTCAATGCAGAATTTTTGAGATTGTGAATTAAACATTACTGACACCTGTGGCAGAGGTAGTGGTCTTCAGGGTATCTCAATCACTCATGTTATATTCACACTATGTTAGAGATTATGTACACCTTTTTTCTTTCAACATCTCGTCCATCAGCACATCTTGCTCTTCATTTCTTTCATCTTCAGCATGCTCTTTTCATTCTCTTCTGAATACACTTCCTTGTAAGTCCTTCACTAACCCAAACACACAATGCACCCACTCACCTGTAAGCACTACATTTTCTTTCACTTTCATTTTGTTAATATTTTTACAACTGTGTACCTCTATCACACACATTTCCAGAGAATCATGATTGCAACTGGAATAAGCAACCACTGCCTTGCGCTCTCTGCATAGAGGTCATTGATTGGATGGCCATGTTTTCTGAACACCTTTCTGATCCATTGAAAGGCACTGTGAGAAACTCGCACTGCTTTCAGCCTCAACTCCAGAGCAGTCAAACGTGGTCTATTATAAACACCTGGAAGCGAGTCAGTTCAAAGGCCAGCTTTAGGGCAACGGTGACGTCAGTTGGGGGCGCCTTATTGCAAGCATATTATGGTTTTAAAGCCTCTGCTGCCTGCGTTCCTGGCCCACAGCAATTTTCAGGCAACAAAATAAAAACCTATCTATTTCTGGTGTTTAATGTTCTTCCCGGAGTGAGATAAGAGTTTTGTCCAGTGAAAGTTTCGAATCATCCTAAGGTAGTGCAGAGGGTTAACATGCCTGCTGCAAAGAATGGTCCACTGTGCAGATCACAAAATGCATATAAAGTAAATAGGTCAGTTGGTTACTGCTTTTGTCAGAGAGATCCTTTTGGTACTTGCAGATTATAAGTTAAAATACTGGTATAGAACAGTGAGCTATTAACTGTCATAAAAGAGCTGCATGAAAACTGCAAGGTATTGGTTAAAGCGTTATAATTTTTTCCAGTTTTTTATTATCCTAATGTTGCAAAGAGGGTTAATTTAGTTAGAAATCAATTCTTATCATTAAAGAGAACCCCCAACCATGGAGTTCCGTTTTAAATTCTGAGTTTGTGACTCTTCAGACCAGACACTAATAAACTATACTGCCTATCAGTAAGGATGACATGAACCCTACACCTTGTATTCCTCTGTCTTATGTTAAATTTCCTATACACTGATTTACACACATGTGATTGATTGTCTCTGACACCCTACACTGGTATGAGTGGTGTTATCAAACTAATTAAATGCATCTGAGAGAAAGTGGTTATGGAGACTTGAGGGACACTTAAAGGGTGGTAGTGAGAAAATCCATGGTAGAGGTGGTAATTGGCCACCAGCGCTAAAGCCGGCCCTGTTCAGTTCAAAGTATGCTCTATACACGAATCATATACTACACATAAAAAATACAATATCCTGGAAATAGCAAACACTTGTGGGAATTCAAAATTAAGTAAATCGCTGACATGAATTGCATTACCATTTTTACATTTATTGTTCAGAATTCGATCAGTATTACACTGTTAAGGACATGAACATAGGTCCCTATAGGTCCCAATAGGGATCTGTTTCAATGTTCGTTTTTAATTGCTATCGAACCTAAGACCCGGAGGGACCTGGTCCACTTAAAGCCCTAACCACATAGCTGCAACTTTTCACTTCCACTGTATCCAAAAATACACCAAATACATTTGAATTAATGTTAAAGTGGAGAAAAGCCACCCCTGACAGAAAACAGCTACACTTTCTTCTGGGCGTGTGAACTGTAATAGCAGATACTTTGGTATGTACGCAGGAGAAGGGGTTCATCAGTCCTAATTGCCACAACTGCCCTGTGCAAAATATCATGCTGCAAAACCCCACAGTGCAGACACAATGCAACAGTGTTTGTGAAAGAGAGAGAGAGAGAAGTGTGTGGGTGGAGGTGAGAAAGATATATATATATTTATTTATATATATATATATATACATATATATATATATATATATATGAAAGAAAAGGTTGCCCTCGACTGGATCCGCACACCAGGTAGGTTAACACACATTTAAAATTGTGTGGGTTAGCGGCGAAAAAATGCCCACTGGGGCGAAAGGCAACACTACAATTACCATCATGCAATTCACATGAAATGAATATAAATTGTGTCATGTGACTGCTTCTTATCGACTGACTCCTGAGGCCTGTGAGCAAGGGCGCAAGGCCCGAAACGTGTAAGGCCACTGATGTTTCCTGGTTTCCTCCTTGTAACGCTGCAACCCTCAATAAATGTGTGTTAACCTACCTGGTGTGCGGATCCACTCGAGGGCAACCTTTTCTTTCATATTTGCGGCGCGTCCAGCCGCGGTGCCGCACTGCCGTGAAAAGCGGATCCAAGACGACACGGCGTGTTGTCAGCTTTGGACAGTTGGGACCGTTTTTGAGGGGTCAGTATACGGCAACGTTTGTGAGGAGGTGACTCTGCGAGACAATCCCACTTGGGCGGAATTGTGTGGGTTAGCGGCGAAAAAATGCCCACTGGGGCGAAAGGCAACACTACAATTACCATCATGCAATTCACTTGAAATGAATATAAATTGTGTCATGTGACTGCTTCTTATCGACTGACTCCTGAGGCCTGTGAGCAAGGGCGCAAGGCCCGAAACGCGTAAGGCCACTGATGTTTCCTGGTTTCCTCCTTGTAACGCTGCAACCCTCAATAAATGTGTGTTAACCTACCTGGTGTGCGGATCCACTCGAGGGCAACCTTTTCTTTCATATATATATATATATATATATACACATATACACATATGGGCACTCAAGCTGGTGTGGGGCCCGATATCCAATATTCATTGGGACATCACTTGGTGTTGGGTTTGCCTTAATTACTTAATAGACAACCCTAGAGGACTCCAACTACCAGCATGCTGTGTGCCTGTCAGGATAAACGCGAGATGTTTGACACATCCTTGAGATGGAGGAGGGGCAAGTAATCACCTGACTGGGAGTGGTCATTATAACATCTTTGTTTGACCCCAAGGACAATGAGGAGCCCATGGAACCGGCACTGAAGAAAGCCAATCAAGGCTGAAACGCGTCTGCCAAAAGCGTTTCATGGACCTGTGTCACCGTGTGCAAGAAATTCAATAAAGCCGTTTTCTGCACTCCGGAGCTGTGTCGTGCTTTCTATCTACTGGGGAGAGATCATTTGGTTCATGTTTCACCAGCAAGCTGTCGCTGGCTTTACGACATGCCCTCTCGTTCAGGAGTAACGTGGTTAAACAGCATCTTTGGACTCTGCATTGTACTGCAAAACACGCTACCCCCCCCCCCCCCCAGCAGTTTGATGGACTACTGAGGTTTGATTTCTGCAAGGAGAGGGAGGAGGCAAATTGGGTGCCTGAGAAGGGGTTCTTAAACGGCTTTTGTATCCCCCTGGGCACTCAAGCTGGTGTGGGGCCCGATATCCAATATTCATTGGGACATCACTTGGTGTTGGGTTTGCCTTAATTACTTAATAGGCAACCCTAGAGGACTCCAACTACCAGCATGCTGTGTGCCTGGCAGGATAAACGCGAGATGTTTGACACACCCTTGAGATGGAGGAGGGGCAAGTAATCACCTGACTGGGAGTGGTCATTATAACATCTTTGTTTGACCCCCAAGGACAATGAGGAGCCCATGGAACCGGCACTGAAGAAAGCCAATCAAGGCTGAAACGTGTCTGCCAAAAGCATTTCATGGACCTGTGTCACCGTTTGGAAGAAATTCAATAAAGCCGTTTTCTGCACTCCGGAGCTGTGTCGTGCTTTCTATCTACTGGGGAGAGAGCATTTGGTTCATGTTTCGCCAGCAAGCTGTCGCTGGCTTTACGACACGCCCTCTCGTTCAGGAGTAACGTGGTTAAACAGCATTTTTGGACTCTGCATTGTACTGCAAAACACGCTACCCCCCCAGCAGTTTGATGGACTACTGAGGTTTGATTTCTGCAAGGGGAGAGAGGAGGCAAATTGGGTGCCTGAGAAGGGGTTCTTAAACGGCTTTTGTATCCCCCGGGGCACTCAAGCTGGTGTGGGGCCCGATATCCAATATTCATTGGGACATAACTTGGTGTTGGGTTTGCCTTAATTACTTAATAGGCAACCCTAGAGGACTCCAACTACCAGCATGCTGTGTGCCTGGCAGGATAAACGCGAGATGTTTGACACACCCTTGAGATGGAAGAGGGGCAAGTAATCACCTGACTGGGAGTGGTCATTATAACATCTTTGTTTGACCCCAAGGACAATGAGGAGCCCATGGAACCGGCACTGAAGAAAGCCAATCAAGGCTGAAACGCGTCTGCCAAAAGCGTTTCATGGACCTGTGTCACCGTGTGCAAGAAATTCAATAAAGCCGTTTTCTGCACTCCGGAGCTGTGTCGTGCTTTCTATCTACTGGGGAGAGAGCACAGAGGGAGAGAGAGAGAGTGAGAGAGAGAGAGAGAGAGAGAAGGGATAATGTGAGAAGTAGAGAAACGTGAAACAGAGCTAGAGATAGGTAGAGCAAGTGATAGAGTGATGGGCAGGATGAGAAAGCGAAACCGAGAGAAAGAGAGAGAAAGGCAGCAAGAGACCGATAGAAACAGTAAGAGAGAAGTAAAATGCTTGTCCAGTACAATTGCTCCAGTCTTGCAGGAGCTGCACAAGCCGTCCTGACCTTGTAGGTTTGTGGATTGATTTCGGTTGAGGGCTTTTACATGTTTCCCATTTCAGCTAATGTGTTTACCCAAGGCCCTGCAATGTTGGGACTGCTCTCAGGGCCTTTCACTGAGATGGCTTTCCATTTTTTTACATCTCTTGAACTAACAGATTCATGGACGAACGATGCAGCGCACGCACGAGTGGATACCACAGAGTGGCTGATGCTGCGAGCTGAGATGAACAACGATAAGGCATGAGGGTCCACAGATGGCCCATCTGTAGAGAGAATCAGAGCATCAATGACATCGACTGCGTGATCGGACTTTGGCATCTGTGTCCCTGGAGATGGGGATCTCCTCATATAGTGATGACTGGGATGAGGACAAGGGATGTAGAGGGCAGTGTTGTAACAAAACTTGAGGGGATACCCTTGCAAAGTAGACAGGGGGCCTCCCCCCGACCAAGTCAGGAGCTCTCAGACCGGACACATTAAAGAGTGAGTGAGAAGAGTTAAACGACTGTTGTATGATTTCCATAAGCATACAAGAATCACAACGCTCCAGGAAAAAACAGCCAAACATCTCATGGAATTAATATTCATTCATATACTCACATAGGATGATGAACGCTCATCAAGGTAGTGTGGTATGATTCACCAGTGTGTTCCATATCTTGCATTCAAAAGTAGTACTATTCACTGGTTGTACAGCCTCCTAGTTATGGGTTCTCTAGCTTGAGTACAGTTATGTCACTTATGTTGACTTTTATGTTCTTCTTTTGTTAAACTGTGAGCTCTAGATTAAATGTGTATGTAGATGGGCTAAAATGGTGTTTACTCATATCTTCTTACCATAAGTCTAAAAGCAGTAGGGCTGAACAACATCCCCTACTTCTGATTTCCATCTGCATCTTCAGGCGTCTTCCCTAGAGTATATGTATCTCACATCAAATATTGTACATGCTTCCTAGTGCATGTTCAGCAGCCTCACAGAAATATGGGGAGGGGCATGATGCCTATCTCCTCAGGCCCCATACCTTGAAGAGGCCTTGCAATATGCTATTGACGCGACTCTCTGCATGTGCAACATGTTTCATAGGGAGAGACACTGTAATCGTAGCCTGTGCTACTAAATATGCCATGCCCATGCTACCAAGCCACACAGCTGACTGGGTGGTGGAAGGAGGAGTGCCTAGGTCTTGAGACTGAAAAACAAACTCCCAACACCAAAGCACCTCACTTCACTACCAATGCCATTAGGGCAGTGGTAATAAGGCAGTGATAGCTGGGTCCCACAAATCTCTGTAGCCATGTCTGTGTTGTATTCTGAGAAGAAAAGCTCCTAGCTCATCCTGGACCTCATGCCCTGATGAACGTGTAGCTGACTGCCTCTGTAATTCCAGATTATGTTCAAACTTTTACATTAAAATGTGGATATTGGATTGTATCACTTTAGCACCTTTGATTATATAATTGCACTGAGTAGCTTTCATTAGAATTAGTGAACTACACCATCTCTACTGTGGCAGTTTTATTAATCACTTAAGAGGTAAGTCAGTTGTCTTGTTTCTCGAGTGTAAGCCTTTATTTTTTTAGGTGGAGCAACAATATAACACCACCAGCTTTCTTTTTAAAGTTTTCCTCCCACCGAATTACAGGATGCTTTTTCAGATGGAACGTTTGGCCTCCAGTACAATTGTGGAAACCTGGCTTACCACATTTCCACACTCACATGCTAAATGGAGCATTTACGATGTTATACTCCTGCTTGCTAATCATAAAGAGGTCCCAAACTGGGGAGGAGAACTTTTTAGTGTGCCACTGCCAATGCCTTAAGAACTGGATGTAGATGAGTGCGTGGTTTGCCTCTCGGTAGGGCGTACTTCAACATGTGGTAGTGGTCGATGCAGATCTTGATGAGGGTCTAAAGGAAGCTGGAGGTGAGTAGGTTGAAAATGAGGGGTCATCTCAATGTCCTCTGAGCCACCCTCCATACTGACAATCACTGGCTCGTCATCATCACTGTCACTTTTCATAATTCTAAGGTGTTGAAAAATAATAACGAGAAGACGAGGTAAGAACTGTGTAACTTCTTTATTGGCCATCCACTCTCCAACTTTGCCTCACAGTGAACATCACCAACATTCTAAAGCAGGCTCCCGAGGGAGAGTCCACTAGGGAAACTGGGAGGGGTAGGAAAGGGATATACCACAATGGGGTAGAGAGGGAAAAGGATATTACAACACACCTCTCTTTTATACATAACATTAAACATTGCTACATTTGACTATCCTATCACAACTCCACAATTGCCCATTCTCCAGCAGTACCATATTGTTGTAGGTTTTGGACACCCAACATGGAGGGTAGAATTTGCTTTTACTTTGCGGGTTTTTTACACTCCTTTTGACTTGTACCAAATCCCCTTCCTTCCACTTGGGAGTTTTGATCCCATTCTTCCCATCGTACCTCTTCTTGTATCTGCTCTGGTGTTGTCCTACTTTCTTACCAACCTCCTTGGAATTAGAACCAACCGGCCTACACCCAACCACATGGGGATAAACTTTGTGCAGGGTTCTCTTCCTCTGAGAGCAACAAACGGAGACACTCCTGATATAAGATTGTGTGAGGTGTGGTACACCCATAAACAATCAAGCAAGGATGATTTAACATCAGACCATTTACTACAGATAACTGTATGTGTTCTTTAATTAGTCTATTGTCCCTTCCTACCAATCGATTTGCCTTGGGGCAATATAACGCTGTTCTTTTATATTTGATGTTCATATTTAGCACAAATTCCTTCATCAGTTGCGATGTGAACTACACCCCGGTGTCGATGACCAGGGTAGATGGTATTCCTTTCATAGAAAAAGCGTCCTTGAGAAAGTCTAGGACCGTTTTTGTATTAGTTCAGTGAACAAATTTATGTGTGACCCAGTGTGATATATAATCCACCAACACAAGCATGAATTTATTGTACATTCCGAAGTTAATAGGTCCAATTATATCCATGGCAAGTTTACTCCCTGGTTTAAGAAGTACCTCAACAGGGGATAATGGAGCTTTGCGAGTAGGCTTCCTATTGTCACTTTTGGCACAACTGTGACAGTCCTTCACCATTTGTTCTACCACAGCGTCCATCCTGGGGAACCAGAAATGTACTCTTACTCTATTTTTTGTCATGCTCCGCACTAGGTGACCCTTGTGTGCCAATTCCACGATTCTCTTTCTCAAACCTTCCGGAGGTACGATTCTATTCTTTCAAAACACTTTGCCTCCTATGGTACTCAGTTCAAACCTGACCTACCAAAAGTCTCTGATCTCCTCCTTGACCTTACTGCACTTGCTGGGCCACCTTTCCACAATTATTTCCTTTAACCCACTCAAATTCTTATCTTCTTCCTTGCCTTTTCCCCATTCCTCTTCTGTTAATGCAGGATCCGTTATAGCCATGATGGAACTGTCTAACATCTCCTCTGGTGGCTCCCCTTGCAACGGTGCGGGGTGTACTGTGTTCCATGCCTTTGACAGTAAACATGAACGTGAGGGGTTTGTGGTCAGTGTGGATAGTAAAATTTAAAGCTCAGAGGAAAAACGTAAAGCGTTTAGCATGCCAGGGCATCCTTCTCAACTACTGAATAGTTACTCTCAGCTTTGGTAAGGCAGCGGGATGCAAAAGCAATTATCATTTCATCCTTGCCTTCTTTCTGTGCTAGAGTTGCTCCCCGGCCCTTGTTGGCGCGGTCAGGAGTGAGGAGGTACCCAAAGCTGGAGAATTGATAATTTCTTCCTTTAAGGCATCAACAGTGCATCTGTGTTGATCCTGCTAGTAAAACTCCTTGTTTTTTTTAAAAAGGTCCCGCAACTGTTCACACTTCCCTGAGAAGTTCTTAATGTACTTAGCCAAGTACTCTAGAAACCCCAGAAAGGATTTTAACTTGTCCTTACTCTTGGGATGTGTGGCATATCTCTCAGCACTCAGCAAGTTGTGTTTTGGCCTAAATCCATTTTTGGAAATAGAGTGTCCTAGGTAATCCACAGACTTCAATCGGGTCTGACACTTGGATTTCTACACAGTTAAACTGGCATCCACCAACCTGTTGAAAACATCTCTGAGGGTTTAGTTGTGGGCTTCAGCGGTCCATCCGTACACTAGGATGTCGTCCTGGAAGCACATGGTGTTTCCCACATCTTTTAAGATTTGGTGTATTATCTTTTGGAAGACCGCTGCAGCCAATGCCAAACCAAAAGGCATTCTTTGGAACATGTATTCTCCATGAGGAGTAATGAATGCTGTGAGTGGTTTCGAGTCAAGGTGGAGATCTACTTGGTGGTAGGCCATGGAGAGATCGATGACGCTAAAGTACTTCGCCTGTCCCATGGTAATAAGCATTTCATTTATGTTTGGAAGTGGGTACCTTTCAACCCAGGTGCTTTCATGTAGACTCCGCAAAGCCACACATAAACGAATGCCTTCTCCATCTGCCTTGGATGCAATCATGATGGGTGCCAACCATTCAGACGTGTCAATAGGTTGTATGATGCCCATATTGCACATTCTGTTCAATTCCTTCTCTAAAGGTTCCCTCATTAAAAGTGGCGCCGGGTGTAGCTTATACACAGTGGGTCTAGCATTGGTTTTAAGCTTAATCTTGTGCTGGAAATCATGAAGAAGGCCTAGTTTTTCAGTATTTTGGGAACTCCTCACATATACTGGCTCCGGATTGGATACAATCCATCAAAAGTACCTGATCTTGGTTATTGGGATCGAGATTTATGCCTAACTTTTTACAATGTTACCATCCCAATAAATTTGACCTAGTTTCCACAATGTAGACCTTTCCCACTGTGCTGCTCCCCTTGAACCTTATATGCATTTCTCTCATTCCAATAAGTGGTATGGGTTCTTTGGTATAACCTGTAGGTGAATTGTCTGGCTTATCTAATGTCACACTCCCCTCCATGTTCATTCTCACAAAATCTGCATGGCGGAATAGGGCAAAAGGTGAACAATAATCAGCATACATAGTGATAGCCTTCATATTGAGCAGTACATCACATTTAGGATAAATTAGATTAATACTTCCCATTGTGTCTTTTACCTTGAATACATATTTCCTTTCATTGGGAGTGACGCAATTAACTTCTTTAACAAGACCACCTTCTTTTCCCCCACCCTCTTTATTGTTGGGGTCTCCTTCTGTACAAACTCTGGCAAATGCCCCCTTCTATTGCACTTCTTACATGTCACACTTTTGGCTGGGCATTGAAAATTGTTGGCTAAGTGATTGCTGCTGCCACATCTGAAACATCTAAGTTCCCTTTAATTAAGTTGTGATTTGTTTTGTAAACCTTCCTTGCCCTTGACTTTACAAATCTCACCCTTCTCCACGTTCTCCTGTTCATTTGCTACCAGATCCATTGTAGATTTCATCACTTTGATACACTTGGCAGTGTGCTCCACCGATTGGGCAATGACAACTGCCTCCCTGAGGGTGGGATTCTTAGCTAACAGTTTTTCCTGTATGCTCATCTTGTTTGTGCAATGTACTAGCTGGTCCCTTATAAGGGAATCTGTGAGGTTACCAAAATCACACAATTTGCTTAGACCCCTTAAGTCTGCGATGTAATTGGTTACAGACTCTTGCTTCCCTTCCAATTGACATAAAAATATGTGGCGTTCCAACACCACAATGATTTTGTCAGCAAAAGGAATTTCCAATTTGAGCATGGTACTAGCAAATATGTCTAAAGCCTCCACTTACCCTTCTCCTTCATTCTCAGGTTCAGGCAATGTTTCATACATTTTCCGTCCATTTACCCCCAAATTGTGTAGTAGGATATGCTGTTTCCGCAATGGAGAGAACCGTTCCCCCCCAATGGCAATTAATTAAGACTCAAACAGTTTGACCCAGTCCTTCCAATATATCTCAAGATCTCCTTTCTCATTTAGGAAAGATGGGGGTTGACTCATGTTATAATGTGGTGCATGGGGTTTACAAGGTGACGCATCTGCCCAGATAAGTCACGTTGTAAATAGGCCGTAACCTGGTGTGTTGTTTACGCTGCAGCTGCGTCACAAAAAGTAACGCTTTGGTGGTGCAAAAGTGTCGCAAGGGGCTTGTAAATAAGTCCTTTAGCTTTTAAAATTAGGGTCAATGCTATCAATCAGGCATTTGTAGAGCGCACTACTTACCCGTGAGGGTCTCAAGGCGCTAAGGGCGAGGGGAGGGGGGCAGCTACTGGTCGAACAGCCAAGTCTTGAGGAGTCTCCTGAAGGTCAGCATGTCCTGGGTCCGGCACAGGTGGGCGGGGGGTGTTCCATGTCTTTGCGGCGAGGTGGGAGAATGATCTGCTGCCGGTGGTCGCTTGGCGGATGCGTGGGAGGGTGGCGAGGGCGAGGTCGGCGGAGCAAAGCTGGCGGTTCGGGGTGTAGAAGGACAGTCGTTCGTTGAGGTATGCTGGTCCGGCATTGTGAAGTGCTTTGTGGGCGTGGGTGAGGAGTTTGAATCGGGAGCCAGTTTAGATCTCTTAGGTGGGTGGTGATGTGGCTGTGGAGAGGTAGTCCGAGGATGAGGCGTGCGGAGGCGTTTTGTATGTGTTGTAGTCTCCTCTGGAGTGTAGCCGTGGTTCCTGCGTAGAGGGCGTTGACGTAGTCCAGTCTGCTGCTGACGAGTGCTTGGGTGACAGTTCTCCTGGTTTCGGTGGGGATCCATCTGTAGATCTTGTGGAGCATGCGGAGGGTGTTGAAGCAGGAGGAGTAAACAGTGTGGACTTGCTGGGTCATAGAGAGTGTTAAGTCAAGGATGAACCCCAGATTGCGTGCTTGGTTAGTGGGTGTCGGGGCAGCTCCCAGCTTGGTCGGCTACCAGGAGTCGTCCCATGCAGAGGGGGTGGCGCCGAGGATGAGGACCTCCATCTTGTCAGAGTTCAGTTTCAGTCGGCTGGTCTTCATCCAATCTGTGACGGCCGTCATTCCCTTGTGGAGATTGGATTTGGCGGTGGCCGGGTCCTTGGTGAGGGAGAGGATCAGCTGGGTGTCGTCGGCGTACGAGACGATGTTGAGGTGGTGTGCTCAGATGATGTTGGCGAGCGGTACCATGTAGATGTTAAAAAGTGTCGGGCTGGAGGAGCCTAGCGCGCATCCAAGATGGTCGCGTGAGCACAGGGCTCCCCGGACCCTCGCTGCTCCTCGGAATTTATCCTGACTCTATCCTGATTTGGTTGATGGAATCTGGAAGACGAATGCTGGCTGAACATTAAACTCCTTTCGGAAATCAAATCGGACCTGGCAATCCGGAGTTACGGTGGTTTGAATTTTTGAGGCCCACCCGACGGCTGTGCCCGATGCGAGGGTGATCTGTGGAGCCGGGGAGTAGTTGATCAACAACGGCAGCGGGGCTGTGCCAGTAGCCGTCACATCACTTTCGGTTTCACTTTTGGTCTTTGAGGGGCTGGACTGTGGACTTGCTTGGTGCGACTGGGCTTTCACTTTGCCTTCGCTTGATGCCGGTGGCTTCGTCTGCTGCCAGTGTGCTCATCGACGGTTGTCCCTTCGCTCCGCTATATTGCGGCCTGTGGTGCGACACGCGTCTGCCTGGCCTGTGCCACCTCGACGCTTCCTCGGTGGTCCCCTTCGGCAATCGAGGTTCTCATGGGAGGCAAGGGAGACCCCGAGAGGCGTAAGACCAAAACATCCCTACGTGGGGGACCGGTCCAGACGAACAACATGGACCGCTACACTCAGGGTAAAGGATCCCCCGGGACGGCCACAGTCCCCCCGGAGGACACCAGTGGTGGCCCGTCCGTTTCTCCGGATCTGTCCCTGCAGGACATCATGAGCGCCATTAAGGGCAGCAGAGAGACCATCGCTACGCAGTACGAGGCCCTGGCCCGCAAAATCGACACGGTGGCCATTGACATTACGCTAATCCGGGCGGATCTCTCTAAGACCAACGAGAGGGTTCAATCGATGGATGTGCGGACGTCCTCCCTTGGTACGGACGTGTCGGACCTGCAGGCCACTCTCGGCGATCTCAAGTCGGCCAATGATCTGATGGCCCGGCGGCTGGAGGACTTCGAGGGACGGGCCCGCCGCAATAACATCCGCGTCATAGGCGTTCCGGAGACCTCCGATAACCGCCCGGTTGATCTCCTGGTCGAGGAGCTCATCCTTGAACATCTGGCTCCTGCTGGCCTAAGTAAGTTTTTCGCTGTGGAGCGGGCCCATCGAGTCCCAGGTGGCCGGCCGCGACCGGGGGCCCCCCCCGAGGCCTATCGTTGCGAGACTTTTCCATTACAGAGACCGAGACGCGATTCTGCAGGCCTCACGGGTCCATGGCCCGGTCCGACATGAGAACTCGTCCATTAACTTTTTCCCGGACTTCACCCAACTTGTCCAGAAACAGAGGATGGGCTTCCAGGGGGTGAAGCGGCGTCTCCGTGACCTCGGTCTCAAGTACTCTATGCTTTATCCCGCAAGGCTCCGAGTGGAACATGAAGATCGGACTACCTTTTTTGACTCTCCTGCGACTGTGAGTGACTGGCTGGATTCGCTACCGGACCGGGGTGACCGGACTGGGCCCTCTGCCGGTGCCGAGGGTGGCGGGTCTCCTTTGGAGTGACTTATGGTCCCGGACTCTGCCATGTTGCACTGTTCGGCTGGGTTCTACTTCTTTTGTGCATTTTGTTTCATTATGTTGTGTGTGGGGGGCGGGCGGGGACGGGTCCCGTCCCTCCTCCGGGGTCTTTTCGTAGAATGGGGTTTGTAGGGCGACAGGCACACTGCAAGTTGGGGTGGTTTTTTGGACCGCAGGGGTGCAGGGTGGGGGGTGTTGGAGTTGGGGGGGGGTTGGTGGGTGGGTGGGGTTGTTTGGATTTGTGTTTTTTGTTTTCAAGGCGAAGTATTGGCTATGTTTTATCCTTGGGTGTTGCGCTCTTTGCTAGGGGGCCCTTGATCTACTGGAGGGGATGGGGGGGGACGGGTTGAGATTGATGTCTTGGAACGTCAATGGATTGGGGGACCGTATCAAACGGGGTGTTGTGCTGCAATATCTGCGTCGTCTGACTCCTGATGTGGTGTTCTTACAGGAGACGCATCTGGTTGGCAATGTTTGTCGGGCTATGAACAGGGGGGGATACCGACTTGTGGCCCACTCTGGTTTCACCACTGGTTCGAGAGGGGTGGGCATTCTCTTGCGAGCTTCACTTCCGTTGGAGATCACCAGGGTGGTCCCAGACGATAGAGGGCGCTACGTGGCTCTGACTGGGAGGTGGGAGGGGCAGTCCCTTTCCTTGATCTCGGTCTATGTTCCCCCGGGCCTCCAGAACTCCACCTTCTCAGACTTGGGTCGTATGTTGCTTGGGCTTCCTGACAGTCTTTCGCTTATGGGTGGGGACTTTAATTCGGTTGTCTCGGGTGACCTGGACCGTCATCCACCCAGGACCCTCCCGGCTGCCCAGGCGTGGCTGGGCGGGCTCCTGGAGACCTTCGGTCTGGTGGACTGTTGGAGGTTAATGCATCCGACACAGTGTCAGTACACCTTTCACTCTGGGGCCCATGGGAGTCTCTCCAGATTGGATTATTTCCTTATGCCCGCGGCCCAGGCTACTCGGATTCGAGAGGTCAAACACCTGGCCAGGGGTATTTCTGATCACTCCCCACTGTGGTTACTTTTTGACACCGGGTCGCGGTCCGCTGGGCGGATCGCTCCTATTAACCCTTGGTACCTGCGAGACCCCAAGATCCGTGATAGCCTGATTAAGTCGATTGATCAATATTTTTCCGAGAATGAGGGGTCGGTGTTGTCCTCGGTGTCCCTGTGGGAAGCTTTCAAAGCAGTGCTCCGCGGGCATGCCCTGTCCCAGATAGTGGAGGCCAAGAGGGTTAAGAGAGAGGCGGTTGTGACGTTGGAGACTGAAATCTCGGGGCTGGAGGCAGCCTTGGAGGCGGGTGTCACCCCGGATGGGCTGCATGCCCTCAGCCTGAAGCAGTTTGAATATAAGTCTCTCGTCACTGATGCTGCCAAGACTATGTATAGGGAGCAGCAGGGTAGGTTGTATGACGCCGGAGACAAGGCGGGTAAGCTGATTGCCTGGTTGGACAAGAAGGAGAGAGTGAATCGTGTGGTCCCGGAGCTTCGGGTGTCGGATGGAGTGTGTGTGACTGAGCCTGGTGAGATTGTTGAGTGTTTTGCTGATCACCTCCGTGCAGTGTACTCCCCGGTGTCTGATAGAGATGAGGACGATTCTCGTCTTCTGCTTCGGGATATTGCCCTGCCCGGCTTATCCGTCGAGGACCGCGAGCTGATGGATGCTCCTTTGTCTGTCGAAGAGATAGCTACTGCGATTCGCTCCCTTCGCTCGGGCAAGGCTATGGGCCCCAACGGTCTGCCGATTGAACTATATAAGTTGCGCCCGGATAAAATCGCGCCTTTCCTCCGTCATATGTTTCAGGAATCGCTCGAGAGGGGTTCCCTTCCTGACGACCAGCGTCTGGCTACTATAGTGGTGATTCCCAAGGAGGGTAAGCCACGTGACCGCTGTGCCTCATATAGGCCTATTTCCCTGCTGAATGCCGAACCCAAAATCCTTGCTAAGGTCCTCGCCAATCGCCTGCTGAGCGTCATATGTGACTTGATACATCCGGATCAATGTGGCTTCATCCCACATCGTAATACCGCTCTCAACTTACGGCGTCTGCACGGCGTCCTCGCTAGGGCTGAGTACTTCGCTGAACCGGCCATATTGGTTTCCCTAGATGCCACGATGGCCTTTGATACCATTGAATGGCCATTTCTTTGGGCCGTCTTGGCGAAGTTTGGTTTTGGGGAGGGGTTCCTTAGCTGGGTGAAGCTCCTTTATGCTGGACCAATGGCTCAGGTGGTTGTCAACGGGCGGGTTTCTCGGCCTTTCGCTCTCGGGAGGGGAACTAGGCAGGAATGATGTCCCTTCCCAGATTCCTTTATGCACTCCAGAACTCCTTCGATGTCATTCCTGCGGCCTACTTTAGGGAGGTGGAGAGTTTGCAGAGGAGACTGGTTTGGGACGGACGATCGCGTGTCGCTTTGGCCAAGCTGACTCTTTCCTGGTATGACGGGGGCATCGCGCTTCCTGATATTAGACGGTACTATTGGGCCTCCCAGCTGTCTGCCATTAATCATGCTACGTACGCTCCTGGTTTGAACCCGGCATATGAGATGGATAAATTCCTGCTTCCCGCCGGTAACTATAACAGAGCGCTTTACTCGCGGTCTGCTGGTAGGGCCCTTACGGGCCCTACCAGGATTGCGGTCCGTGTGTGGAAGGCGGCTAACGTAGCGATGGGCTGGAGTGAGCGTTTAACGTGCGCCACTCCTCTATTCGACTCAGACCGCTTGGACAACGAAAGGCTTCGAGCGCTGGGATACGATCGGCATCAGCAGAGTGGGGGACCTGTGGGTTAAAGGTGCGGTTAAATCCTTCGCGGCGCTTCAGCGCGAGTATGAGCTTAGTGACAGAGAGTTCTTCCGTTATGCACAGGTTCGGCACGCCCTGCTTTTGGTCTTTGGGGAGGGGACCACGGTCCCTTCTTCTTCACCTCTCGAGGACCGCATACTCGATGGTCACGTCCCCGACAGTACTATCTCCCTGATTTACAAAAAACTGATAAACAATCGGGCTGACCTCTTGGTGCGTCTTCGGGAGGCATGGACGGGAGATGGGGTGGAGCTGGACGACGAGGACTGGCAGACTGCACTGTCATCCCCTAAGGAGGTGGCCATCCCGGCCCGTCTCCGCCTGGTCCAGCTTAAGATTCTCCATCGTGTATATGTGACGGGCCCCCGCCTGGTCTCGATGGGGTTTTCAGATGACGGACTCTGTAAGCGTGGCTGCGGGCTCACTGCTACCTTTCTCCATATCCTATGGGAATGCAGCGAGGTGGCGGAATACTGGCGCCGGGTGCATGATATTATGAGACGAGTCACCGGGGTCGCTTTGCTGCCGGAGGTGCGTCGTTGTGTGCTGAATGTATGGGAGCCCAATGACTGCAATGCGGCTCAGGCTCGGTGGACGGCCTTGGGGAACATGATTGCAAAGAGAGATATTGCACAGCTTTGGGGTTCCCAGCGGCCTCCCACCGTGTCCGTCTGGAAGGAGAACATGGACTGGTGCATGTTCAGGGAGAAAACGGTGTATGTGGCTCGTGGTAAACCGGGGGCTTGGGGTAGAATTTGGGGACAGTGGAACGCGTATCGTGGGTCTATCTGTGCTCCCCCTTTGGTGGATACGTCCGGGGTTGCCTCGTCCCCCTGATCCTTGAGGGTTCCTTGTGTATCTCGTACTTTGGAGTACAGATTTGGTTCTCTCGTGGCCCCCCCCCTCCCTCCTGGGTCTTCTTTTATTGACCACCCTCGGGTGGTTGGGTGTTGACTCCCCCGGCTGGTGTTCGCCGCCCATCATAAGTCGTTTCGCCTTGTTTTTGTATTTTTGTATTTTTGTATTTTTCTTTTTTTTTTTTTTTGTTGTTATTTATACTAAAAGTGTGTATTCTGATTTCTCTTATGTGCAGTTTGATCTACTGTGATAGTGCGGAGCCCCTGTGGGCCAGTCATTGTTTAATGATATGCTGGAACACTTCGACTACTAGCGGCCGGCCCTGGTGGTTGTAGGCCCGTGTTTGTAACCCCTTTTTATGCACAATAAAATCTTTTCAAAAAAAAAAAAAAAAAAAAAGTGTCGGGCTGGGGGAGGATCCTTAGGGTATGCCGCAGGTGATTGTAGTGGCTTCGGATCAGAACGGGGAAAGGCGGACTCTCTGGGTTCTGCCGGTGAGGAAGGAGGTGATCCAGTCCAGGTTTTTACCTTGGATCCCTGCGTCGTGGAGGCGTGTGCACAGGGTGTGGCGGCAGACGGTGTCGCAGGTGGCCGAGAGGTCCAGGAGGATGAAGACCGCGGTTTCGCCCTTGTCCAGTATGGTCCTGATGTCGTCCATGGCAGCGATGAGGGCGGTTTCGGTGCTGTGGTTGCTGCGGAAGCCGGATTGGGAGAAGTCCAGTACATTGTTCTTCTCCGGGAAGTGGGTCAGTTGTCTGTTGGCGGTCTTCTCAATGACGTTTGCCGGGAACGGGAGCAGGGAGATGGGTCGGAAGTTCTTGAGGTCCTTTGGGTCTGCCTTGGGTTTCTTGAGGATCTTGGCGTGTTTCCAGCTCTCTGGGAAGGTGGCGGTCTCGAAGGAGCTGTTGATGATCTTTCGGAGTTGGGGTGCGATGAAGGAGCTTGCTTTGTTGAAGATGTGGTGGGAGCAGGGGTCGAAAGATGAGCTGAAGTGGATGGTGTTCATGATTTTGATGGTGTCTTCGTCGTTGACGTTGTTCCAGGAGAGCAGAAGGTCGGTGTGTTTGGTGGGTGTTGAGTCGGGGGTGTCGGCGACGTTTTGTCGGCACCTGGGTGTCGAAGCTGTTGTGGATGTCTGCGATCTTGCTGTGGAAGAAGGAGGCCAGGGAGTCGCAGAGTTCATGCCATGGCGGTACGTCATTGGAGCTGGAGCTGGGGGTGGCGAGTTCTTTCACGGTTGTGTGCATTGTTGTCGATGCGTTCCTTGAAGGAGGTTCTTTTGGCGGATCGGATGAGTCGGTGGTGTTTGTGTCTGGCTTTTCATGAGGGCTGCGTGGTTGTCTGGTGTCTGGTCATTGCGCCAATGCTTCTCGAGTCTTCTGCAGGTCTGCTTGGAATTCTGGAGGTCGACGTTGAACCAGATGGCTCTCGTGTTGGTGCACTTGTTGGAGGGTTTTCTGATCGGGGTGAGGGTGTTGGCGGGGTCGTCGATCCATTGTCTTAAGTTGTGGGCTTCTGCGTCTGTCTCAGAGGGCTCAGGTGGAGGGTTTTGGGCGAGTGTGGTGGTGAGCTGGTCTTCAGTGACTTTATTCCAGTTGTCGTGTGGGGTGCGTAGTGGTTGGTTGTGTGCGGTGTGTTTCTCGAAGGAGAAGTGGATGCAGTGGTGGTCGGTCCAGTGGAGTTCACTGTTGTGGTTGAAGGTGACTTAGTCGCTGGCGGAGAAGATGGGGTTGAGCGTGTGTCCGGAGGAGTGGGTGGGTGTTGTGACGAGTTGTTTGAGTCCTAGGTTGGCGAGGTTGTCGGCCAGTGTTGTTGAGTTGTTGTCGTTGGCGTTCTCGAGGTGGAAATTCAGGTCTCCTAGGAGGATGTAGTCTGTGCAGGCGAGGGCGTGCATGCTGATGAGGTCGGAGATGGATTCGCTGAACTGTGGTCGGGGTCCCGGGGGTCTGTACACGAGGGTTCCTCTGAGGGTGGTGTTGTGATCGACGTGGATCTGGAAGTGTAGGTGTTCGGCCGTGCTGAGGGCGTCTTCGTTGTAGGTAGAGATTCTGATGGTGTTCCTGTGGATGATGGCTATTCCTCCCCCTGGTTTTTTGTTGTTCCGGTCCCTGCGTGTTATCTTGTAGCCATCCGGGATGGCTATGGCTATGTCCAGTACCGAGGAGGTGTTCATCCAGGTCTCCGTCAGGAAGGCGACGTCCAGGGCGGAGGTGTCCAGCAGGTCCCAGAGTTCGATGGCGTGCTTGTGGACTGAGCGGGTGTTGAGTAGTATGCAGCTGAGATGGTTATGGCCTGCGGTGTTGGAGTGGGTAGGACGTGCTTGTGTGCGCTGGCTGGTGTAGTTGCATTTCCGGCAGGTGAAGGGTCCGTGGGTGAGCTTCGGTGTGACCTGGAAGCATGCGGGGTTTCGGCCGGCGTTGAGTGTGTGGAGGGTTTTTGCGTCGTAGCGGCGTCGGGGCCTGTGGAGGTCGGGGGGCCAGGGGGTCTGATGCTGGTCGTAGTCCAGTCCAAGCCTAATTGTTGAATTGAATATTTTTGTGGTTGACTCGTTTGAGCCTTTGCTCACACATTGGTTTTCAGTTTCACACGTCCATTGGAGAAAATTGGATTACCGCTCAATAGGTGGAACAATTTGTTTATTTTTCCTGGACCAAATTATATTATAATAACGTTTTGCTCTGTTAATTACAGCCTGCAAGCACCTTTTAAGCAACTACATTTCACTGTCACCCATTAGTCTGGAAACGCATAGTTCAATGAGTGAGAAGTGACACAGCAGCTCTATCCTGGGAAGGGTTTGTCAATAAAAGGGTCTTTCCATAAGGGGCGCGCAATCGCTTTTTTTGCATGTTATACAATCTAGCAAGTTAAAGCGAATTACAATATGAACCAAAAAGTGAGATGAAACAATACTGGTGCTGATATAAATATCGAAGAAGCAGACATCAAACTTAGAAGGCAGCCGACACAATAAACCACCTGAAATTCCAGGTTCGATACCACCTGGCTAGCTGGATATAATGAATTAGAGGAGCCTTCACTCCAGAGATGGAAATCTACCTTTTAAGAGTATTCTTAGATTAAACTGTTACTTGGGAAAACCAGTCAGCTATGCTGACTGGGACCTTTATATTGTATCCCAGATGCCAATAGAAAACCATCAAAACAATGGTGTGTGTGCTAATCTGTGGGTGAAATCAATTTTTAAACCCCGGGCGTAGTGGGTGTAGCGGGGCTACGCAGAGGGCCACGGAGTTGATAACAAACTCTGTGGAACTGTGTGGAGCTGCGCTACGCCACCCGCCCTATTAACAATTACTTCTAACTTTTAAAAAATGACATAAAGTGCGCAGTTTTTACAGAGAACGCGATGAAGAGGAGAAAGGCAGCCCGCGGACGCCACAACTGAGGTAAGGTGTTTTTTTATTTACTTTAAATTGTTTTTTAAAAGTTGCAAGTAACTGTTAATAGGGCGGGTGGGAGACGGGTGCTGGTCAACTACGCTCCACTGCAGAGTGTGTGGAGATTTGCCTACTACACGTTCTCCGTGGAACGTAGAGTAGGCAAATCTCCACACACTCTACGGGCGGAGCGGAGGTCTCCGCCCGGGGTTACTAATTTCCCTAGAGAAGAACATATGCCATGTGTACAGAGCAACACATGATAGGCAGGAATTACACCTAGAAATCTAACAATTTCGGTAGACTTCCGTGATCTCTCTGATTACATTTTGTGAATCACTAAAGAGGTGTATTTCTAATTGAATCATAGACAGAAGTCTGCGATTAGTGTAATTATGTGATTTAGGCCCCTAAGGATTACTTCCCCAACCTCTTTTGAACATTACTTCTGATTTTAGCTTCCCACTCCTGCTTAGTGGCACTTGTAAGGAATTGCACCTATTCTGCAAAGAAATTCTTATATTACTCATGTCACCTCCCCCGTCGCTCACCCCATTCCCAGCGGATCACATCTGAGCATGGCTTGCTTAAGAGGGGCGCTACCAGCATGTGATCGCCTCTTCTGCATGGTACCTGAAATGCCTTTCCAATTTTTCGTCTCCACAAGCTCCTTCAGGCTATGCAGATACAGTGTCCTGGGTCTCTCTCTTATGGCTCCTAGTGGAAGGCCTAGTGCCGAATTGACAGCTCTCCACTAGGCTGCTTCTTGTATTTCCTGTCTTTTCCTCCCAGAAGATGACACGGTATTGAGGATGTGTCTTTCAGAAGCTCACACAATACTTCAGATTAGACACTCAGAACAATGTTCAACACTCCAAATGTGACCTCTACACGGGACACAATACTCTAGAACTAGCCTTTAGAGCTGGACACAGTACTCCAGACGTGACTCCAGAAATGGGAACATTTCTCCAGCTGAGCTTCGTAGGGGAAGGAAAATCCTTTAAAGAGAGTCATGTTCTCTCTGGCTTTCCATCCCTTCTCTTTTTGAAACTCAGGAGCAGCAACATTGTCGTGGTGTCACGAGGGCTTTAAGTGGAAGCTTTTTCAATATTACATACAAGACATAGTTGCTGCTTATTTATCTTATGCAATTAACAGCCATTGACAAAGCCAATAGTCGTGACTTGTAGGTATGATGTTACCTGTTGTATTATGTCTGGCTGAAATTACAGAAACAGCAAAATACAAGTTGGGCGGTACACTATGCTAAGCACGGATTTTTAGCATTCGTGTTCTTAAGCCACGCCCTTACTTAAATTGGCCACGCCCCTTAGAGAGACCCCCTAGTGTTTTTATCCCACTTAAAGCCCTGCCGTCACCAATGGTTAATACCGCAACCACATAACTTCCCTTTGCTATAGGTCGAACGTCACATTATTTCCTGTCACTGTTGGGACAGATAACAGTCAGCAGCCATGGCAACACAAAGACTTTCCCCTCACGAACTGACTTCTGATTCCATCTCCCCCCCTCTCCCCTCCTCCCCCCTCAAGTCAACTGTAATGTGTATGGCTACACGTTATCATGTCGTTTTGCGTGTTCTCCGTTGATACTGAATATTAAACTAGGGATCTAAAAAACAGTCACTAGGTGGCAGAAAAGACCAATAACACGTGCAGTGACTGAGTAAAACCCTCGTGTGGCCTTGTATAGATCACTCACACCTGCCAAGATAATGTGGCATGGAATAGCAGATTTTGAGGTGCCACAAATGGAAATTTTGTAGCACACAAGAACCTTTTGTGGCGCTTGTGTGCATTATTTAAGCATTTTTTATTTGCCCTCGACCTCTGCAAACTCACACCTAGGTATTAAAAAAAATGTCACTATTCGAAGCTACTGTCTCCCCCCTCACCCAACCACCTCACCAAAAGAGGCCCCTTTTCAAGGAGTAGATTTGAAATGCCCTTGACGCAGTAGACATTTTCTCCCAGTGTGTCATGAAAATGTTCACAAGTTTCTTTTCCACCAAAATTGCCTATTTAGAGAGATTACGTTTTTTTTTAGTACGTATAAGTACTAAATTCAGTGTTTAATTATTTTTGGGGACAGGCACTTATTTTTCCTCACCAGACTTATACCCAGGGCAAGAGAAAGAAAACATACAAAAGGAGAAAAGAACTAGAAAAAGAAAGAAAAAATAGTTTAAATAAAGCAGGGGCGTGGAGAAGAACCCTAAAAGAGCAAGAAAGAGGGCGAAGAGAATTTCTGGTGGTGGACTAATTGTAATGAGGCGGAATCAGGACTAGACAGCCTTGGAAATGAGGTTAGGCATAGGTTTCAAAGCGATGGTGACTCACAGAAATGTTAGCTTTTGTGTGTGACTGTGAGGGCACATCGGATTGCTGGTTACTTAAGCTAAGGCTGCTTTGTTGTGGTTTAACATTCTGTAACGGAGGCATTTGTTTTTTTTAATTAGAAAGTGTATAACCGTTCATATGGGGTGGCGTTTTTAACGATGAGGATTTTAGACACATTTTGTTGTTCACCAGCGTCAGTATACCTGTTTGTTTTCTGTGTGGTACAGCATATATAATAGTAATATATAGTAATAATCCACATTTGTAAAGCGCGAACAATCACCCGAAAGGGTCTCTAGGCGCTGGGGCCGTCGGGAAGATTAAGCAAGCTATTGCCCATATATGGTGGCTTGGATGTTTCTGTAAACTCACGAGCATAAAAAAAAACAACTAAACAGGCTAAATTAGGCGGGCAGTGGAAGTGGAGAGCAGAGCATCCATTTGTGTAGATGTCCAGCTCACGCGTTCCTTTAAATCAGTTCCCTTTGTTATCCTGCGTCCAATACTGCACACACTTTCCTGCACAGTACATTTTGGGCTAGCTTTGGAACACACACAACTTCTCTCTACTGACATCACCTTCACCAGTCTGGCAGAAGTCCACTTTTAAGAACACATCTCGTTTTCCCTCCACAGTCAACTAGGAGCCGGGGAGAAGAGGGAGACCTGGGCCCTGGGTAATGACGGGCACCGGATACCAGTTCAAGATCTTGACGCAACCAGCCCTGCACTGTTTGAAAACAAACACAGCAAAGACAAATCACTTCTCTCTCAAGATAACTGCCGCACAAATATGTTTTGATGTTCAATAATAAACGTACCCTTTTTTCAATGCAGGTGAGCGCTCTTGAGCCCGTGTCCAACTGGGAGCCGGGACAGAAGCCCCTGGGTGACGAGCATGGGTCATCAAGGGCGCGGTGTCCATAGGCAGCTGAGGTGCAAGGTTCAGAAAAAGGTTCGAAGACAGAGATTCAAGGTGAGGGCAAATAGGGCTTTGCGGGGGGCCCAGCGGGCTGGTTGGGCTCCCTTGGGCTGTGTTCGGGCTCCTTGGGCTAGGGTGGGCTATCTTTGGGCTGGTGGGGTAGTTAGCTGGCCATCATAGGTCATGGGCCACCATTTTGGTGGCTTGTGACATGACGGCCGGCTGGGGAGGGTCCAGGCATTTTAGCTTTGTGGTTTGGCCTTGTGTGTCTTTGGCCTTTTCGCGTGGTGATCTTGGCAGGGAGAGTGTTGACCTGCGAGCACTGTAGGCAGCTTGGGATAGCGGCGTGAGGCGTGGGAAGAAGGGAGTGCTTACCAGAGCTTCATCGGACGTCGCGGTCGATGCAGATGGTTGGCTGCGAGGATCTGCGTGTGTTGGAGGTGCTCTGCCTCTTGGAAGACACGGGACGCACGGACATGCTGTGGCCCGACGTTAAGGTGAGGCCCCCAGGCGGGCTGCGAGGGGCGTCGCGGCCGCAGTGATCGCGTGCGAGCCGCCGCGAGCCAAGAAGCGTGTGATGGCGGAGCCTGGGGGGCACGGCCACACAGCGCATGCAGCCGCGCCTACCAAACTTCCGCGAGGTGGGAGGCGGAGAGTGGTTCCGCGGCCTTCGCTCATATTTAAAGCGGGGGCTGGGGGGGCGGCGCAGCCCCGGGTGGATCAGGGGACGCGAGGAAATAAGCAGGGAAGGGTGGGGGCTGCCCGGAAGCAGGTGCACCACATTGACACAGTTGTGGTGGTGCCAGAGCGGGAACAGGGTGGTGGGGAGGACGCCTCCATGCTGGGGAACAACGGTGGAGCCTTCCCATTGCTCATTGACAGTGCCGATGAAGGGGAGGGGGCAGGGGGGGACGTGGTGGGACAGAGGGACCGAGGGAGGAGCCTTGGGGTATGGGGGTGCAGGCTGGGCCACGGAGGGTGGGTGGGGGGAGGAGAATGGGGTGCGGGCGGGGGATACGGGGGTCGCCCAAGAGATACGGCAGGAGGGAGAGACAGGGTGAGGGATGGGGGAGATGGCGGGGTGGCAGGAGGGGTTTTCGTGTTGGGGGTCCATGTCGGTGTTCAATGCGGGAGGCTGGTGCGTGAGGGCGCCGGAGGGCCGGAGCACGTGGGGGTCGTCAACAGGGGGGTGGGGGGAGCCGTCGGGGTCGGAGGAGGCGGGGGGTACAGGTGTCGCGGGAGGGGTCCGGGGGGGGGAGGCGGTACGGTTTGCCAGGAATTCGACTCGTTGGTCTGGAGTGATGGGGAGGAGGGTACGGGTGGTTTTGGGGATGGGGTGTGGGGAGCGTGGGTGGGGGGAGGTGGGCCCGGGGCCTGGCGGTCTACCCCATCGCAGCGGGGGGGCCATTCGTCCGGTGCGGTGGGGGTGGGGCGAGGATGGGGGGACCATGGGGGAGGTTTGGAGGTGTGGCGGCCTATGGGACAGGATGAACCCCGGCACGTCGGACTCCACTTCTTTCTTTTGGCAGGACAAGATGGGAAGGTGCTCGGGAGAGCAGCATGCGGCTCCAACCCACGAGAGGATGGTCCGGCTCTGCCTTATGCGGGCAGTCGCACTCCCACGAGGGACCTGACTGTGGCGTCATCCGGGAGGCCAGGCGGTAAGTCCCTGCTAGCCACCCCGATGGGTCGATGCGGCCACCGGGGGGACGGGGCAGAGGTCCACCAGTATTGAACGGGAACGAGAGGAGTGGCGCGCAGGACAGAGGAGAGGGAGTGTGGACTTGGGAGAGTTGCTCCGCACTTTCAGGGAGCGGGCGGGATTGAGCAGGCTGGAGCCCACGGAGGGCGGCCTATGGCAGGAACGCATTGGGCTGGCAGGGCTGGAGTCCGATGAGGACGGCCCGGCCTAGTTGGATTACAATGAGGAGTGTTGAAGAGGGGGAATAGTGGAGCGGGGAGGGGGGAGGGGGGAGGGGCAGTGCAGGGTGGGTCTGATTAATGCTGTGCCTAGTTTCTTACAGGACGGTGCGCCCAAGGTCCCCACCGCGGATAGAGTGACGGCTCCACCTGCATGACTGGTTAGGCGGCGGGATCCGGTGCGGACGCCGAACTTAACGCCAGGTAAGGCACAAAGCATGGTGGAGAGTGGTTCGGGGGTTCCACAAACAAGGGTATCGGTCGGCACGGATGCGAGGAGTGGAGGGGAGGACGGCGGGAGTGCGTTTGAGTAAAGGAACGTAAGTGCGGGAAACGGGGTGGGGCCGGAGGAGACGGGTCCAGGGGAGCACAAGAGCGAGGCAGCAGGAGGGGCGGACAATGACAGGGGGGGTGGGGCGCGCAAGGAGGGGAAGGAGAGTAAAGAGGGTAAGGAGAGCCATGATGTCCCAGTGCCCAAACTGCCATATATTAGCATCATGAAGCCCTTGGGGGCCTACTTATCACTGGCGACCAAGGAGAAGATATGGAAGGGCGAGTACGTGGATATACTAAAGTTCCTCCATCGCGAGCTGACGGCAAAGGAGGGGTCCAAGGAGGAGGAACTGGAGTTGGCCAGGAGGCCGAGTGTGCCCTTGAATATTGAGAATTGGTCGACGGGCTTCCTAATATTCACCAGCGTGTACTTTGAAAAGTACCCTGACAGGTCCGTCACGCTGTTCAAGTACATGGACGTGATTTGGCGGGCACAGGTCACGTACGGGGGATACGCGTGGTCGCATTATGATGAGGAGTTCCGGGCGCGGCTGGCCTGGGACCTGGAGGCAAAATGGGGGGAAATCGATTCGGACCTGTATCAGCAGACCATGGGAGGGGCAAAATTCGGCAAAACAATATACACGGGCAGCATGCTCCCGCTTGCGCCCTGCCCCTTTCCAACCCGCCCCACCTGTGGCGGGGTGGGGCAAGGAGGAAGCACCGTCAGAAGTACGGTGGGAGCATGCTGGGACTTCAACAAGGGCGCGTGTGCTCGAGAATATTGCAAGTTCCGGCACGAATGCTCCAAATGCTCAGGGCGCCACCCAGTGGTGCAATGCTGGGGGGTGGGAAGCGGCGGTCAGGGTCAGCAGTCCGCACTGGTGGGGCAGCAGCCGGGGGTAGGGGTGGTAGGGGAGGACAAGGGAATTTGGGAAAAGGCTCATACGCCAATTAAGCTGGACCGGCTGGAAACCTTTTTGGCGTCTTATCCACGGACCGAAGACGCAGTACTGCTGCGGCAAGGGTTTCGGGAGGGTTTCCGTCTGGGGTACGACGGTCCGCCAGCGGCCAGATGGGCCAAAAATGTAAAATCTGCCAAAACACACGGAGCGGTGGTGCAGGACAAATTGGGCAAGGAGGTCAGGGAAGGGCGGATGGCGGTGCCTTTTCGAGAGACCCCTTTGCGGGACCTTATCATCTCCCCTATCGGGGTAGTGCCGAAGGAAGAGCCGGGACAGTATCGACTGATTCAGCATCTGTCATGGCCGGAGGGGGCATCGGTCAATGATTACATATCGGCCGAGTTGTCTTACTCCTCCGTAGATATGGCACGGTGGCTGGTCGCGAGTGTGGGGCCGGGAGCCCTCAAGGTGAAATGCGATATCAAGTCAGCTTTTCGGCTGCTCCCGGTACACTGAGGACTATCAACTGTTGGGCATACAGTTTGAGGGGTCCATCTTCGTAGACAAACCGTTGCCCATGGGTTGTTCTATATCTTGCGCCTTGTTTGAGTGCTTCAGTAGCTTCTTGCACTGGGTCTTTTCGTGGCACACGGGTAAAGAGACGGTGACGCACTACCGGGATGATTTTTTCCTGGTGGGACGGCCCAGTTCGGCGGACTGCCAGCAGCAGCTGGACAGTTTCACAGAACTCATGGGCTACCTGGGTGTGCCCCTGGCCCCAGAGAAAAAACAAGGTCCCAGCACGGTGCTGTCATTTCTGGGCATAGAGCTGGGCTCGGTGGCCATGGAGGCCCGCTTGCCGGGAGAGAAGAAGGTGCACATGCTGCTGTTGGTCGACACTATGTTGGCGAAACAGAAGGTGACGGTTCGGGAGGTCCAGGTTCTCTTGGGGCATTTGAACTTTGCGTGCCGTGTGGTGCGAGCAGGGCGAATGTTTTGCAGGAGACTGGGATTGTCCCTGTCCGGTCTGACGCTACCACACCATCATCTGTGCTTGTCGGCAGGTACGAAGGAAGATCTACTCATGTGGCGGGCATTCTTGGAGCGATTTAATGGTATTCCCATGGCTCCCCCAGAAGAATGGGAATGGAACGTGACCATCTCCTCAGACGCGGAGGGGGTGGGTGGTTTTGGACTGTATTGGCAGGGGAGGGGGTGTGCCGAGGAGTGGCCGCCAAAGTGGCAGAATGTGGGGCGGAGCATTGCATTTTTGGAACTGTTCCCCCTGGTGGTGGCGGTGATGGTGTGGGCACGGGAGTTGGTGCACAAAAAGGTGATTTTCAAGGTGGATAACATGTCTGTGGTACATGTCGTGAACAGACAGTCGGCCAGGGACCCATCGGTGCTCAAGTTGTTGAGGGTGTTTGTGCTGCAATGTTTGGAACATGATATTTTGTTTAAAGCTTGGCATGTGCTGGGGGTGGACAATGACATTGCGGATGCTTTGTCTTGTGCACAGTGGCAGAGGTTCCATGGGCTAGCCACGGAGGTATACGACTGCAAGACGGCAGTGCCAGCGGGAAAGTGGTCAGTAGGAGGGAGAGAGTCATACAACTGGTAAGAGGGTCAGTAGCCACTTCCACCTGGAGGGCGTACGAAAAGGCGTGGCGGGAATTTCTGGACAGTGATGCGGCACGACACGACAGTCAGTGGGCGAGGGGCGAACAGAGGGTGCAGTTTATCCTGGCTATGATGGACAAATGCATGTCCAAAGTGACGATCGCAGGCAAGCTGTCAGCCATAGCATTTATGGAGGAATTGTGGTGAGGCTATATACCGTCGGCGGGCGAATTGGGGGCACGCTTACTGGAAGGATGGGTGCGGGAACGAGGCGCCAACCCCTTACAGCGCCGGCCCATAATGGCAGGTATTCTCGACAGCTTGATACGGCTCATGCCGCAGATATGCCGACACCGGGAGGAAGCCATTCTGTTTTCCACGCTAATGTTGTGGATGTATATTTCGGGGCTTTTTGGGTGTCGGAGCACCTGGGGGCTGAGGGGAAGCAGGGGGTACAGTGGGGGGAGGTGGCCTTGCGGACCAGGGAGGTGGCGATTCTCTTGCGGCACTCAAAGACTGACCAACGGGGAGTTGGGACGTGGGTGGTCATGGGACCCATGCGGAATCGGGCGATGTGCCCCACGGTTTGGGGTAGGACTTTGGCATGCGTGGTGGTTGAGGATGTTGGTGACGTTTTTCGCCAGGTTAAGGGTAGTGGGTTGACAGCGGCTCAGCTGCTTTGGGTTTTGAGGCACGCCCTTCAAGTTATGGGCGAGGACCCCAGACGGTTTGGGATGCATTCTTTCCGCATAGGTGCGGCGACGGATGCAGCGAAGAAGGGGTGGGGGAGGGATGACCTGATGCGCTTGGGGCGATGGAAATCAAACTGTTATAAGACATACATCAGGATGCGGGGAGTTGGTGAGGGGGAGGCCTGAATTTCTGTCCATTGTCTCACGTATGTGTTTTTTCAGGTGCGGTGGCGGGGCCGGACGTGGCAGGATTGTCCATCCTCATCTTAGGACACTCTTTTGTGAAACGAGCAGAGCGTTACGAATGGGACAAGACCAGGAGTTTAAATGTAGCCTTGGATCCGAAGTTGTTCAGTTGTCATTGGCAGGGGAAGGGGGGCATGAGATGGCACGAGGTAATGCCGGCCTTGAGTACGGTAGTTAGGGGGGGAATCTGCCCGGATATTTTAGTTATCCATTTGGGAGAGAATGATCTGGTACAATGCAAAGGCCTGGCGTCGTTGAAACAAATGAAGCGGGATCTGTTGGAAATTCGGCGGCAGTCGTCGGGTTGTCATGTCATATGGTCCGAGTTTATACCTAGGAGATATTGGAGGGGGTCAGAATGGCCGGCGGCCATAGATAGGGTGCTGAGAAAGATTAATAGGGCCATGAGAACTGTTTGCGATAAGGAAGGGTTTGGAAGGATGGAACATCCGGAGCTGCGTTATGCGGCGGTGTATTTCTTTAGGTAGGATGGGGTTCATCTGTCCCGCTATGGCATGGAATTGTATATAGTGCAGCTTAAGGAGGCTTTGGATAGGGCGATAGGTGTGTGCATATACCCGAAGCATCAGGAGCCCTAGTTTGGGGGGTCAGAAAGTCATCAGTATGACTTTTCGAGTGGCGTATTTCCTTGGTCAGTTGTGGTATTAAACATGTATAGTTACAGTTATGAAACAATTTAGGAAGTTTACGTAGATAGGTAGGTGAAGAAAGGTTATACAATTGTCAGTTTTGGTTATAATTGTTGCAGGGGGGAACATGTTTAGGGGGGTGGTGGGTAAAGTAGGAGGATAATAATTAGTGAGGTATTCTTTTTGTACGACACAGGCCAAGGGAATGTTGGTTGTAAGGTGCACCTGTTTCCAATGAAGAGGCCTTTTCCACACCGGCAAGCTAGTCTGTGGTCTGTGCTGCCCCCTTTTGGCCCAAAGTAAGGAAGAAGGAACCAAAAAGAGGAAACGCAACACGGGTTCAAGGACCCAGCTGTTGATAAACTACGTAGCATCGAAGCAGACAAAACAACAAGAAGTGTTGTCAGACATCTAAACTAGTGCGGAGGGGGATTTCAGTTTGCCACTCCCGACATTGTCCCATAGGTTCCGCCCTAGAACTATGAAGTGATTCCCTGTAATTCTAACTTTATCCAGTGCATTCACACCCAGTCACCCATGTTCCATATTCTCTACCCATGCCTGGAACCCCAGCTTTACGCCCCATCGCGCTGTATTTCTGACAGGTCCAATCATGAGCAGCTCATCAAGTGCAGGTTTCTTCTTTGAATATTGTAATTGTGGTATTTGTGCACCTGATTTTATAATAGGATAAACACAATGCTATAAATGGGGAAAACATAAAAGTAGATACTCACCAGATTGAGCTGTTGGCTACAGGGTGGGGCCAATGGGTGGGGCCAGTGCTAGGGCAGGACCCTGGCAAGCATTTAATAGGATCAAGAGTTTCATGTTCTCGAGTGATAAAATAGACATTTCAGTAACCTGTAATGCATTCTTGATGTCCTTACATGTTCAAAAGGGCACTTTTAACATTCTCTGTAATTTATTTCACAAAGTGCTTCTGCACAATGGTACCCGACTGACGTGAATTTTAGCATTAAGCACCATTACGACTGATGTGGGTCATTTGAGGAAGAGGCCTGTGTGATAAATTCAATGATCCATTTATAATTAACTGAGTTTTAAATTCCTTTAAACATCATCTGTTTTCACATCTATGACATTTCCCTTTTCATCAGTGACATTGATTCATTTAAGTACAATTTCATCAATGGCTTAAAATCTTGAGGGATGCAGGTAGCTCCGTACTCATTGTACTCTACTTCCTTTTATGATATCCACCACATGTACTCTCAAGACTTGGCGCGGTTGCGTCACCTCCTTGTCACCATATTGAATATCCAACCTTGGGAATTATGCAGAGCATCCAACTGTTTTATTTCCGACAGCAAGGCAATATGGTATATTCTTTGCAGAAATAGATCATTTGCTCAGTGTACTATCAGTCAGGAATTCCCACCTCTTTGAACTCATTTGTACAAGATGGAGTAGGGGAAAGCACTGTACTGTTTTGCAAGCTGGCGAAACTCACCAGAATGATGCACAGTGCTAGTCCTATCATCACCAGGTTGATACTTATAACTATCACCTTGGGACACCTGATATTCACAATCCGGTTCCATCTGTTTGCTTTGTTTACCCTGATAGCTACTAATCTTTTGCAATCAATAAAGCAAATGAATCTTAACTACACGGACTGAATTTGCATCTGTATCAAATTAATGTCTGACACTAACAAGCCCTCGCAAGGTCCGATGAATGCTGACAAAGTGAAGCTGAATATATAAAGAAATAATGATATGGAGCTTTGATCTGCACTATCACAGTCTCAGTATTAATCTCTTTATTACGTACATAAAAATGTGGATTATATTACATTAAAGCACAGGACAAATTCTGGCGAAAACAGACTCTGGCATGTCGACATGTTGACCCCATTTTTGTAGGACTTCCACTCACCTACACTTCACCCATCCTGAGAGTAGCAGTTAATTACACACCTGTCCTCAACCATTTTTTCCAAAGAGGAGCGCCAGGATTATTTTTAACCCTTGCTACACGGAGCCGTGAATAAAAACTTTGGTTCTGGGCTCCATATAGCATTTTTAACTCACTAGCTCACTAACTCACTAACTCACCTCCCTTTTTATAGGCCCACACACCCCCATGCACAACTGCGGCGTCTCCATAAAAGATCTCCGATAAAGAGCCCTCTCGCGGGGCCCGTGTGGGACTGCAGCGCCACCCCCACAAGGAGCAACGCCCGATGATGAAGCATGACACTCGAAAGGGTGTGTGAGGGCACTATATTCTAAAGGAGAAATTCCCCTACACTCACTTTTACCCGACCACGTTACTAGCACACATACCAACTCTTTGCCACTTTTTTTTTTTTTTCTCATTCTCTTAGGAACAGTTACCCTCTTAGTATATATAATGACAATGGTGTAGCCTGACTTGCAATGTGGAAGCTGGCATGAGTTGGCAATGTGAAACTGAAAAATAGGAATTCCAAGCTGAATTTGTACACATTCTATCTATGCATCTAGCAGGCTGACAAAGCAAGTATCTATTTCATGGGTCACAAACATTTTCCCAGGAGCCAAAAAGTGTGGTCTGTGGTGTGACTGAGGGCCGCATTGATGCCATTAGGGTGGGGACTGAGGGTATGTAAAGTTAGCATAGGAGATGAAAAGTATCTACATTGTGCGGGTTTGTGAAGTTATTTGGAGAGTTTCATCCTACACTGCCATCTAAATTAAACTTCCGGTCTCTAGGAAAGTCACAAATTTGACAGTACTGTCCTATGCTATACTCGAGTCGCTATCCCTCTACCGCACCCTGGGGTAAGCCTTCTCTGCTTGCAATCGCTACCTTTGGTGAGTCAAGTGTAAAAAGGGAATAGCTTGATTATTGAATTGGAATGAAATATAATCTTAGGCATCATAATCTCCTTACACCTTTAGTCTCTTATCTGTAAACATTAGGGGGCAGATTTACAAGCCCCTTGCGTCACTTGTGCACCGCTGCTGCATCACTATTTGTGACGCAGCAGCAGCGTAAAAATGCGGCCCATGTAGAACGTGACGCATCTAGGGAGATGCGTCATGTTGTAAAGCCCTGCGTCACATTATACCTGCATCAGGTATAACGTATGCAGGGTGGGCGTTCCAACGTAAAAAAGCCTTGTAGAAGTGACGCAGGGAAATCTACAAGATTTCACTGCGCCACTTCTAGGATGCCACTGCGTCAAATTCTTATGCCTGCTTGAAGCAGGAATAAGGAGTGACACAGCACACTGAGGATAGGCCTCCCACTGCATTGCTGGAGTTGCGTCCTGCTTGCGACACGACTCCAGCAATGCGTGACTTTTGCGTCAACAGATGCGTCAGAATTTCTGACGCATCTGTCAATCCTTGCGCCATGGTGCGCCTATCCTGGCTGAAGAGGGATGAAACCCCGAAACCGGTCTTAGGATGCTTGGTTCCAGTCCAGGGAGGACCTGGTTTGGCAGTTCAGACTGGACTGTTCCCATGAGGCACATGGTCAAGATTGATTTGCATCTGGCTGGGCTCAAACTGGAATGGCATGGTGAGCAAATAACGATGGATTTAGGCCCAGATCTCTGTACTGGGGAGAATGTATGACATTGTTCTGCATTCTGTCCATCAACTGTTGTTTTGGCATTTGTCACCCCGAGTGGAACGGGTATGTTCAGACGTGAGTCCTGTGCTCTCCATGCCACTGGAATCAAGCTATCCTTGCTGAAGAGGGATGAAACTCCGAAACTGGTCTTAGGATGCTTGGTTCCAGTCCAGGGAGGACCTGGCTTGGCAGTTCGGGCTGGACTGTACCCATGAGGCATAGGGTCAAGACTGATTTGCATATAGCTGGGTTCAAACTGGAATGGCATGGTGAGCAAAAAAACAATGGATTTAGGCCTAGATCTCTGTACTGGGGTACTGACATTGTTCTGCATTCTGTCCATCAACTGTTGTTTTTGTATTGTAAATACGGCACATCCATAGTGGCGCAAGGGTTTCTCATGGTGGCGCAGGGAAAGTGACACATCTTTACAGATGCTTCACTTTCTTGTAAATCTGCCCCTAGGAGTGCTTACAAACTAGGAGGCTCCGTTGAGGTAGCACTCCTACAAAAATGCTTTGACAAAGACCCCCCTAACAAGGTATGTTGTTCACTGATGTTGAGAGACACAAACACTCAACCGCCACCGCTAGACATGGGACAGTGGGAAAGTTTTAGCCATATCACTAGGTAACTTGGTGTCTAATCCTTGCTTTACCACTTTGTCAAATATATGCTAATTGTGAGATCTGAATTTAAAATATCGACAGGTTCCATGGCACAGTGGCATTTCTTTGGTGAGAGAAGTACCTGAGTCTCACCATCGAAACCAGTCACACCTGAGTTGCAGCAGATACATTATCAGAGATTCAGTAAAGAAATCCAAGTCCATAAATAAACTTGGGCCAGAGTAACTAAGGGATTGTGATGGCGCAAAGCCATGAAAAGTGGCACAAACTCTTGAAAGGTATTTACTTTCCAGCACAAAAGGTATTTTTCACTGGAAAGGTTACCCTTTCAAAGATCTGTTTATATCACGTGATATACAGGACGGGACATTTCAGAATGAAAATCAAAAATTTGGACAGAGTTAGCTTCTTACACAAGGACAAGGAAAACGTGTGAGCGATAGATTTTCATAAACAAATTTCTTGAATCAAATTCCTGGTATTACTTCCTCTATGACAGTGTGCTCTGATCCAATCCTAGTCTTGGGGGCATATTATAAAGCCCATTATCCCCGTTTTAGCAGCTGTTTTTGGCCGAAAAGCGGCGATAATTTAATCGCAGTATTATCAAGGACATGCTAACAGGCTTTAGCGCGCGTTTCCTTGCATTTCATCGCTAATGAGATGCAAAGTAGGCGTTCCTCACAGAACTTCATGGGAATACATCGATAAAGCAGCTTCGCGATATTTACAACGATGCCCCGGACCCGCGTAGCGACAATTAAAATCGCACTAAGCCCCCATTAACGCTGGAATCTAATGTTTGCAAAATTCCTGACTTAGCTATATTATCCTATGGGAGGTGGATTGTCAGGCTAAGTGCACCATGTCGTATTATCAAGGTTTTACCTATCTCTGAGTTTTTATCGCTGGATTTCATGCGATATTCCCGCATTTCCCCTCTATCGCTGGATTTATTATCGCCTTGGAGATAAGCGTTGATAATAACGCGATATCTCGGGGATAAAATCTAGCAATGGCCGGCGAAAACAGCGCTAAACGCGCTTAGCGATAATCATCGCTGTTTGTTGATAATATGCCCCACAGTGTCTCACCTCTTTCAGTCAGCAAAAAGATTATACCAGACAGGTGCCCTTCCTCCCTCTCTTGAACACAAAGAGGGATGCATCCGTTTTCATCTCCGGTGCATTCATCAGAGAGTAAGACTACTGATGGATGAATGCAGCTGCTTTAGAAATAGAACACTTTTGATGTGGTGTTGCAGATTATTTGTCTGCCTCGATGATTATTTCTTTTCACCTTCTTGTGACAGAAACGTTTACTCATTGAGGTTCTTATAGGAATATGTGAAGTGGCAAGGACTTATTCATGCATCTTTCTGAAGGTCTAAGGAACAGATTGAGCAGTTGAGAAAATAATTCACTTTGGGACATCTTCATGAGAATTGTGACGTCTGAAACATTTTATTTAATATAAATCCTAATGCAAAAAAGAGTTCTGCAAACATATACTTAATAGACAACTAATAGGGCCCGATTACAAGTCAGGGGGCAATATGTACAGAGATGCCAGTATCTCAAAACATATTTCCTCCTGATATGAGCTGAACTCCACAGCATGGGGTATAACGCTGTGGAGCTGGATTTATCGGGCTGAAGTTTGCACAGATTTTCCAATTCTGTGGGGTTTAATGCAGAAAGTTACCATCTGTACTGAGCATTTTGTAACTGTGCAAAGGGGTCAGTGCAAAGATGTGGCAATGTGACAAGGGCTGGAGGTTGGGAGATGGAAGTGGAAGGGCTTGCTTTGCAGGAGAAATTATTGGAGGGTTTAGGAGCGGGCTGCACTGCAGCCCTTCACTATGTGGTTTTACTGTCTGGATTTTCCAGCTGGTAATATTGAGCCCAGTGGTCTTGCACCGAAAAATCCTATTGGGGGAACACCAGCCCACATATAATTGAGTGGAATGGAATTGTACCTGCATATTCTTCTCTGCTCAGTTTACAATCGGGCCTTAGTCTGCATTAAATCTTAAATTGCATTATGCACAGAAAAGCTAAAAAAAAATGTACACTTAAGAAAATATCTATACATATTTTTGAGCATTGAATTATGGTTTACATATACAGATAGTGCAAATCATCCATTGTGGGTCATATTTGACCTGGGTGTAATCTATTAATTTAGGAATTATCACTTTGTACTAGGAAAAATGGATAAAGTGAAACCAAGAAACTTTGCAACTTTTGTAGAGGGTGGAAAGTCATGAACTTTTTCAAATCTTCACATCATTTTAGACACCTTCAGTGATTTGTTTTAGTTCTGGCTTGACAGCACAGGTATTGCCACACCACATGTTGATTAGCTTGAGTGTAGCATTCGATTGAGCAGGAGTTGTGTGCTTCCACTGAAAAAAGTGCTAGTATTACATTTTTGCCTTATGTAAAAGCTTGTCCCCAATGCAGCAGAACTAAGTTAGTTACATCGGAAAACCAATGGCCAGGACTATATAATAATCTGTTTATTAAGAAAAGTTATAATAAAGGCAGTAGGCCTGATGTATTTATTGTTAGAAACCTATAAAGTCCATAGACATTTAAAAGTGGATTATTATTACTTTGTATTAAAGCCTGCAGAGAGGCATTTTGTTACATGAAATATTGCAGATTACTGTAGCAGGCAATGGTTTTGGTGTTGGTTATCCTCTCTAGCAAACGGTGGGATAGAAAATGTGCACTGTGATAACCCTGGTTAGACTCCCTTGGGAAAGATAGTATTCTTCTTTGTAAAAGTAATTTTGTATACATTTGTAATTTTATGACTGTAAGTCTGATAGTTGCCTTCTGGAAAAGCTTGTACTCAAAAGAGTAGGCCTTAGTTGGTTATAGTGAAAAGCCAATAATAATGTTATTAGTCTGGTGAGATAACTTACGTGCACAGACATAATTCTGATCTGTTTACTATGAAAAGTAAATACAAAGACAGCAATCTGCCTTATTTATTGTGAAAAGCATTTGTTAAGACCAATTGACATTTGAAGGTAGATTGTTTTCACTCTGCGTTACGTGCTGTAAATGGGTATTTTGTTACATGAAAACTTACTAATTACCGTTCTAGGAAATGGTTTGGTTTTCATCCCCACCTTGGACAAAGTCTAGGGATAGAAGATTTTCACTCAATTAATCCCTGTTAAGCCTTACTGGGAGAGGTTGCATATAGTTTTGCCAAGTGAAAGTTTGTACATGAGTGTGTCATTTTATAACTCTATGCATAATGGTGGCCAGCTTATGTGCATTTCAGTAGGCCTATATTGTTCATGATGTCAAGCCAATGGTAAAAGTTATAGGCATTATTGCTGTATTGGGAAAATGTATGTCAGAATCCACAGGTTTGATCTGTTTATTATGAAAAAATTTGACAAAGTCAGTAGGCCTGACCTACCTATTGTGAAAAACATATGTTGAAAGCAATGTGTTTTTAAGAGTGGTTTGTTAATACCCTCTATGGAATTTCACAGATTACAGTATTAGGCAAGGGTTTGAGTTTTAATGGCCCACTCAAACAAACTGGTGATTGAATATCTGTATGATGATAATTCTTAGAAGGCCATATTTGGAGGAATTTGTTTTGTTGTTTTGACAACTATAATTTTGTATATATTTTAATTTTTTTGAGGTATACTTCATATTTGCCTTCTGGGAAACATATGCTCAATGCAGTAAATCTTAGGGACATATTCTCAAGGATCTATCGCCGAGTTATCGGCACTTTATCGCAGCCAAAGTTGCAATAAATTTATCGCCCCATTCACAAGCTGGTGCTAACAGCCGATACCACCAGCTTACCTGTGATAGCATCCGCAAAAAATGTTGCCACTGATGACCCCGGCAACTATCGCTAATGAGATGCAGAGTAGGCGTTCCTGAGCAAAAAGCCGTGACAACACCACACCGCAACATTCTCAACGACCAGCCAGATCTGCGATAAGACCACGAAACAGGCGATAAGGCGCGTTAGCAGCAGGAAATTAACACCTGCTCTGACCTGGTGCAAAGTCGGACGACAACCTGCACCAGAAAAGGAAGCCCAGCCCAAAGCCACACCTGAAGACCAACAGATACCATGGAGCCACTGATCATGCAGCTCGGAGCCCCAACAAGGCCACAACACCCACCGCAACCACCCCCAGGACCGCCACCCTCCCCCCGCACACCACCCGGACAACCACAGAGGAGCGCAGACAAAGACAGGGGACCTTCAGGAAACGCACCAGCCTCACAGACCTAACACTAAGATAATGTCATTGCCCACTACAAGCACAAAAGGACAACCATCCCCCGCATCCTGACCATCATTGCCCACAGGCAGATGGTACCAACACAGCAGACAACCAACATCCCACCTCAGACAAAGCTTCTAGCTGTGCTGCACCTGGTGGCCTCTGGTACCTCCCAACCAACAACCTCCAGAGTCGGAGGAGTCTCGCAGCCAGCCCCATCCAAGTTCCTCACACCTTTCCTGGATTCCATCAACAGCTTGGTACCCCAGTACCTGTACGTCCCCCACAAGGCACAGGAACAGCTGGAGACCAAGCAAGGCTCCTAGGTCATAGCTGTGTTCCCCCACGTGTTGGGGGCAATCGACTGCACACATGTCCTACTTGTGTCCCCTGCCGACACTGCACACAATTACCGCAACAGAAAGCACACGCATTCCATCAATGTGCAGGCAACAGTGGACCACCGGGGAATCTTCACCAATGTTGTCGCCAACAACCCAGGCAGTGTGCATGACTCATACATCTTCTGACAGTCCATCATCAACTGGCGCTTCCAGGATGACACCTACGGAAATTCCCTGCTCATTGGTAAGTACCAACTGAACAAACCACACCCCCCAACTCCACAATCATGCAACTTACAACTCTGGAAATGCACACGTCACAGACTCACATTCTGCATGCCAAACAACATGCCCACCCACCAGACACAGCAGCACAACTTACTGTGGCAACCTGGGCTAGCCATGTACATGAGCCAACAATGGCATGGCACCTCAGCCACACAATAGCAAAATGTGGCAAGAGGTGGGAACCAGGCATGTGCAAAGGAGGCAAGTGACCCATGAATGAGAATGTACACAATGCCAAGTGTGGCGGAGATGTGCTGGACAGACTGCAGTATGCAGACCACAGACATATCCATGTCTACATACACTGCTGGTGTTTGGAGTTTAGTGGACAGTGGACGCAACCATGTCACCCCAGCCAGTGGTGAAGATCCCAGAAATGTAGCTTGTGATGTCCCCCCCTGTAAGCGTGTGCGGAGTGGGCTGGCCTGGCGTACGGTCAGCGTAGGGTGTGAATAAAAAGCACGTAGCTCTGGACGTGGTTCTCTTCCGGAATGCTCAACGTGTCTGCCAGGGCGGCACCTCCCAGCCCGCCATGAGCCCGATGCCATCGCCGTGAGCGGTGTTGCCTGCGATCCTGTGCGCCTGCTGGACTCTGGCCCGTTGGTCCCCGAACCCGTCTTGCCTGCCCCTGCACACCCAGGCCTCACTGCTCACCTGCCGACACCAGCGTGTGTCAAAGAGGGCCCACAACGTGCCGGCGCAAGCTCCAAGACCGAGGCCCATGACCTTGGCAGCCTCCTCAGACCATCACGGCCTCCATGACACAGGCCCGCAGTACTCCTTTCTCGTTGACATACTCCACCGGCCTACACAGCTGCCAAGTAGGTCACACATTTGGAACTGAGTCATGATTATGCAATGGCAGAGTACACATGTTAATGCAGAGTTCAAAATACTATACTATACTATACTATACATTATACTATACACTATACGGAACCAAGCGAAACTATCTTCCGCAGACAGCTGAAGACATGGCTGTTCCCAAAAACTTGAATATAGTACAGTTTCACGGGCCATATTGGGGGCAGCAGCAGACTCATTAGATATGTCTCAGCGCAGGGACACACCGGTTGGTGTAACCATGCGCTCTACAAATGTTTAAATAAATAAATACTCCCTTCGATGTGGTGCCACCGACTCTGTGCATAGCATTACAACTACACGTGTCTGTGGCCCCTTGCTGACAATGCCTTCGGCCTACAATGCTGTCCAGCAGGCCTCACACCAATCCAATCCACTCCGTACCAGGCAGGACATGGAATCGATGCTGGCTAAACACCCGCTCAGCTCTGTTGCCTCTACCTCCGTCAACCCCAAGTCATCCCCACATGCTATTTCAACATCGTGTGTCAGAGTTCCAGAAGGATTTTGCCGAACAGCGGTTGGCCCGTGCTGACCGCTGCCTCCGGCCTACACAGCGGTCAAGTAAGTCACACATGTGGAACTGAGTCTTGATTATGCAATGGCAGAGTACACACTTTATGGTAGATTTTATGTCACTGTACTCCCTTCGACGTGGTGCCACCAACTCCGTGCCTAGCATCCGAACGACACCTCTCTGCGGTCCCTTGCTGACTACTGCCTTCGGCCTACACTGCAGTTGAGTAGGTCACACAGTTGGAACTGAGTCTTGATTTGTGTATGGCAGAGTTCATATCATTGTACGCAAGAAGAGGAGTAAGAGGAAGACGTGGTGCAGCCCAAAGGAAAAAAGGAGCTGTACTAACACTACCAAAACCTGCTCTGGTGCCACTAACTCTGTGCATCGCAAGCCAACGACACGTGGCTGTGGGCCCATGCTGACTGCTGCCTCTGGCCTACACTGCGGTCCAGTAGGTCAAACATTTGGATCCGAGTCTTGATTTATTTAGGGCAGAGGTTATATCATTGTACTGGCCTCATCGCAGACTGCATCCCCTTTTAGCTCCGGTGCCACTAAGTCTGTTCCCCGACATCCATGGACACTTTCTGGTTTAACTTTGGTGGCGACTGAGTCAATGGAGTGGGGGTTGTCTTCATCAACATGTCGGTGATACTGACTTTGTGGCAAAATGAGGCTGTAGCATTCCACTCCTCCATTTGCTGCTTCCGGCCGGCTTCTGCCCTCTGCATCATGCCCTGGAGGACACCTTCCACTGTCCCCCGCAAATCTCCGCCACATTCACCTTGGACATCGAAGAGGACCCCCTCAGCTCGCGTGGCCCTATCTCACTGCACCGCAAGTCATCGTCCCATGGCGGTGTGCCTGTGCCGGCTGCAGTGCGTCCGGGTCACTAACTCTGTGCAGCTCAAATCATAGACCCTTTCTAAATGAATATTGGATGGCCTCTGTGTTGATGGCCTGTGGTACATCAACACCATGTGTCTGTAGCCCTACGCTGTCTGCTGCCTCCAACCTCAACTGCAGTCCACCTGGGCTCACACATCAAATCGAGTCCTAACCTGCCTGGACATCGCATCACCGCACGCCACTACCACCAGAACCAACTCCAAACAAGAGGTGCCAGAGCCGGAGGTGTCTTACTGCCAGACTATCAGAGTTGCTCACACCTGTTGTGGGTGCCATCATCAGCTTGATACTCTGCTCAGCTCTTCAGGTGCCACTGACTCAGTGCACCACACCTCATGGACCATTGTGGTTGCATATTGGGTGAACACTGTACTTTCTCCGGCTACCACCATGATGCTTCACAGTTCTTTCTGTTATGCTGGTGTTTTCTGTTTCCGCTTTAATTGTGATCACTGTTCAAGTTGTTGCCAGAACCAACGACTCCATGAGGGCTGGCTTTCACTCACCCCACACACATCCAGCACAGGCGTCACTGTACATGTGACCCTGGCAATAAAAAGGTGTTGAGCGCACTTGCCCGTAGCCAGTTCAACGAACTATCTGAGTGTGTCCGTGTGCTCATGATGTATGCATTAGGGCCCGGGCCCTACAACATAACATTGTGCTGTGTACAGAGGACACAGCCATGTCACCGCAGGCAGTGGGTAAGACCTTGCACATGTAGCTTAGTTGTCCTCCACTCAATACGTAAGAGGAGTGAACTAGGCCGGCATACTCCAGTCCAGCATGGGGGTGTGGATGATCATCCCGTGGCTCTGGGTGTGGTTCAGTGCTGGAAATGTGCAAAGATATGTGTCTCTGTCGCAGTGTGTGTCTCTGTTGGGGAGTGTAGGTGGTCCCTGATGGGACTTAGACACCCACATATGTGATCTAGTTCGGCATTCCATGAGGTAGAATCCCACCCGCACCTGTTCGGCCACCCCCTTCTGGCAGTCTGACACCTGGCCTTGAAATGCGATGTGTGCTTCAGTGGTTTGCTGGGAGCCAGCCATGGTGGTGGGTGCATCCAGCTGTGTGGTCTGTGCAGGGGCTGGGGTATCCTCGATGCAGCTGGGCTGCCCTGCTCCTGGAGGTCGATTGCCTCAGATGTCCATGAACTGTTGTAGGGCGTCGGTGTCGGAAGTGTGGAGGTCCTCTTCAGCATCACTATAGAGTTGTCTGGTCTGCTCTGCTGGAGGTGTTGTTTGTCCCTCTGCAATGTTAAGGGGAGACGCTTGTTGACATTGTGCTAGCATGTATGTTGACGCATTGTTCAAGTGTACATGCAGACTCCATGACAATGTACATTGTGACTGTTTGGGAGGAGCGGACTATTTGATGTGGGACAGTGGACATTTGGACTACATGGCGTAGGTGAGGTTGTACAAGTACATTTTCATCTCACAGTTTCCTGCTATGTCAGATGTGATTGGCCCTTTTCTACGCACAAGCGGACCCAGTTGTGTCCTCTGTTCTGCAGTGTGTTACACTGTGTACCACATTGTCGCCCATGTGGATGTGATCTTATTGCTATATGTGTGTGCTGCATTGTGAGAGAGTCTCTTCTGCAGCTGTGAGTTTGCTGCCCCTTATCCCTTGGAGGCGGTGTGCCTTCGACTTTTGTGCTTTTAAGGTGCTGTGATGTTGGCGACTTGGGTCATTTGTGCTCTTGGTGGTTTTTGCACTCTTGTGCATTGTTTGTCTGCAGATGTGTTTTTGACATCATGGGTTGTAGGTGCACGTGGATGTGTCAGAGTGTGACCTGCTCCTTTCCGGATGTGGTCCACACTCAGCCACCTCAGTGTCGTGGCGTGCACAATGTCATGGTGATTGTACTCCAGCCATGCTGCTCGTCATGTAGTGTCACTTGTATTGTCAGTGTGGCTAACAAATACGCATCTTGCTGTGTTTCGCATGGGTGCATGTGTGTGTTGTGGAATTGGTGATGTGTGTGGGGGACACCTTTGGGCACATGGTGGACGGTGGCCTACTTGATGTTTGTATGTGTGCTGCAGTGTGCCACGGGGATCAGGGACATGACCTAGGGTCATTGTGGGTGTGCGGTGTGCTACATGTCGTTGTGCATGTGTGCCATTGTGCCCATAACCCCGTCCCCCCAGTCCCTGTTCGTTACTCACCCTGTTGATGTTGTGTCAGGTCATGTCACGCTGTGTCCGACTTCCGACTCCTTGCACCGTCTCCACTTTGATGACTGTGGCCGCCATTTGCTCCAGCTCCTCCTGTGGTGCTGGACTCCCACCTCCATTCGCCGTTGCTGCCTTCCTGTTGGCAGCGGGTTTCTGCTTGGTTTGGCTTTTCACATCATGCCAGCGCATCTTGGCCTCCTCATCACTCCGACTGCATTCACGATGGAATGCCATTTATCCGTTAGTGTTGCCAATGACATGGCGGAGGTGACGGACAGTTGTCGTTAGTGTTCTGTCACCTCCGTGACGACAATCCGGTTGTCATGCGGACTGTACCCTGTCTTCCAATTCCTCTTCTCCTTGGCCTTCCCCGAGCCCAAGGTTCCTTGCTGGTAGTCTGTGGGGCTTGTGGGGTTCGCGTTGACCTGGCCACTTGGTCCGGGTGCATCCATGTTGCTACGCAGTTTATTTTGTTTTTGGTGTGTTTTTCTTGTTCTGCTCTTATAGTGCAAATTTCCGCATGATGCATGGGAATTGCAGGCCTGTCGCCGGTTATCGGTGATTTTTGTATCGCGCTTGGCCTCATCGCAACGTTTTTCGTGTTCGTGTTTCGCATTTTTGCGTCGTCGCGTTGGTTTTAACGCGGTCATTTGGCACGTTATCGTGGGACTATTGCATGGTGCCGCCGGCTTGAGAATACCACGTTATCACTGAGTTATTTTCCCGCAATAGACTGCGATGTGAAGAGTTGCATTAAGCTAATTTTGCGATAGTTGTCACACATTCTTGAGAATATCCCCTTTAGTTATTTATGGTAGCGAGCCATTGGTAAGGCTACTGGCCTGGCTGGTTAATCAGAGAAGGGTTTTTCAGATGCCACTGGCCTGACCCGTTTATTATCAAAAGTTACCAATAAGGTAGGGGGCCTGATTTATTTATTATTAAATGCATATGTTAAATCCAATGGGTGTTTAATGGTGGAATTGTTATGACACTGTGTCAAAGCCTGCAGATATTTTTGTTGCATGAAATCTCTCAACTAATTTTTGTAGGCAAGGGTGTTGATGGTAATACACCCTTTGACAAATCCTAGTGATATACGATTTGCACTGTAATCTCTACATAAGGCATGACAGGCTTAGTTGTCTGCCAGATATTAATTAAAAACACATATGTGCATATACCTACATAGAGGGGCTTTGGTTCATCCTTCTACTGCCTTTAGTCTGTATGAGTGTCATTTACACTATGCTTCCATTCATTACAGCGTATAGCTTGGTGCAATGGGTCTTCCCACTTCAACCATTGACACTCTGGTCCTGTGAATGATGCCATTTGTCTGATGATATGTGCACATCTACCTGAAAATGAATTTGCTACAGTGCCTGAGTAGGTGGAAATCCGTTAGTCTTCCATGTTCTCCTTTTATAGGTCCCCTTTCATTTCTTTAATTTTCTACTTTTCATTTTCGTGTTTAGTGCTTAATACAACTCCTCTGAAAGTGCTAATGGGCCGCATCCTCACCAGCTCATTACATCTGTATTGTAAACAACCATAATGGAATGGTATGGTCCATTGTGTATCATTGTTTTACCAATCCAAGATGGCCAACACATTGCTCTACATGTGGGAGCCATACTAGAACTTTACAACAATCACGTACTAGGGGAAATACCATTGCAGGACGGCCTCCCTGTGCTATGTTTAATTAATTGTTAATGTAACGATATGCCCTCCATGATTAGGTGGCAGCCTGTTTTCTTTTTTTACTTTAATTATTTTCATTTTCTTACCTAAGTTGTTGAGTTTGTGTGTTTTATTGTGGTTGTGTAAATGGGTGAATGTGGAAATGTGTCAGTGGGCGGATGAATGGATCCATAAGTGCAAGGATGAGTGACAGAGTGAATGCGTAGTGCTGTATTGAGTGCCTAAACATATCAATGACTGAAAAGGAACTTTCATCTTTATGCCAAACCTACCGACATTGCCACCTGCGTTCATTATTTACCTTGCAGTAATGTAGAGCCAACATTCTAAGACTGTAGAAACTACACACATACATTCAATGCAGAATTAATCTGCAAAAGCCTCCAAATTATTAAATAATAATTAAAAATAAGACTTTAATATTTCATAAATTTCAGGATGCAGGACTGTGACCGAATGGGAATGGGAAGTCTGTTCCTTGTACTCGAATCCTGAGGAAGTTTGGTTAAATTTGTTAATTAGCTCCTGCAAGATTTTCCATTACCTTGCATTATTCCACATTATGAAAATTACAGAAACTCAAAATGGTGTAGAAATTTTTCGCAGCAGAGGGCTGATTCCAACAGAGAATGTCTTGAGGACAAATGTATTAAGAGAGACATTTTTTCCACGAACTAGTCTCCATGGGGAACATTTACCTGACCTTTGAATGCGAGGTATTTTCACTTGAGAGTGATCAAATGCATTTCGTGTGATTTATGTGTAATTTTGCTTAATTGTTCTGATATTTCACGTCATTTCAGAGTTTTCGCACACCATTCGTTTTTCTGGGGGTGTGGAAGAGAAATGACATAATTTTTTTAACGTTTGGTCTCAAGGCTGAATACTGTTTTACTTTTGAATTTACAGAAAAAAAAGTCAGCGAATGAACATCATTCAGCAGAAGACAGCTGGGAACAAAAAAGGACAGTCTTGAATGAAAGGCAGGCTGTCTTGAGCAAGTCTTGCTTCCAGGCGTGCTGAGGGCAGGGATGATGTAAAACAAACTTCCTCATACCCAAAATGAACCTGCGGCATGAATCACCGCCTTCACGGGAGCCAGCGAGGACTTTGGAAGACCTGTTAAAGTAACTTCACTGAAGAAGTGCCAAAGATCAGAAAGAGTGCTGGGGCTAACTCTGAGCCAGGATTCCGCGCGAGCTACCTTTACAGTGTTCCATCTTACTGCAACATGTGAAGCAGTTTGAAAAAGAAACTCGCTGAGGCAAAAGACTCGCTTACATTGGCTGTAGGATCTGTGGGAGACGAGATGAAAGGAAGGCGGGTGCCTCTGAATGGGCATCATGCCTGGGGCACAGTCAGCACCATGACAGTTACTTCAGGGCAAACTTCCAACATGTGCTTTACAGCGTCAGAGCCAGTTGTGGCCTACACTGCCATGAGTTGCTCCACGCTACTAAATTAGACAGATGGTGGAGACGTCTCATTTCAACCCAAATAAACTGATGTTGGCCAGCATCTCGCAGCTTCATCCAGTGACCACTCAGAGCCCACCCATTCACATGATGGGGGCAAGAGCCATGCTCTCCCTCTTCACCAAAGGGATCCCCTGCATTCTACTGTCTGTTATGGCAAAGCTAAAGTGGGGGATAACATGAAGGGAATGAATGATAGTCACTAACTGGGAGCGTATAGAGCCTCAGGCCATAGAGGGGCATCGAGAAGATACCCTGAGAAGATCCTGCCTCTAAAATGCAAGGACAGATGCCCTGCAATGCCTGCTATTTCAATAACACCTCCTTGTGCCACCAACCTTCCACGGGTACTGAAAGACTTGTTAGCAATGTTCTCCACATGTGTCATGGAGCCTAGTGGGCTCATCACACAGGAAGAACTTAAATTAGCTGGATGCTGTTCTGCTTATGCTATTGTCTGCTAGGAGAGCCAAAAGAATTGAGTTGTGATCCAGAGCTTTTTTGTCTTAGCGAAGACTTATAACCATGTGGTTGTAGTGTCTTGCAATATTTTATGACCAAACCCTTTTGGCTCCTAACAGAATCCATAGAGCTGTGACGTAGGTATCGGAGCCCAATGCCATGAAAGCTTGTTTTAGAATTTTGAGTTTGCTTTACACGCAGCAGAATAAAGACGTGTGATACTAAGTTCCATGTGTGGCATAGTCATTGGTGGGTACCCAGGCTGGGAAAAGTCCTCAAATGGCAGGATAGGATATAAGTAACCTGAAGAATGACCGTGCTCTCCCAGAGAGTTTGCTGTGTCCAAGCAAACTGCTTATGTGTTGCTGTTGAAGAATGGAATCGACGCTTCATGCACATGAAGTCAAAGCGCAATTCTAGCCACTGCAAAGCAAATGAAGACAATGGAAATGTTGCCAAGAACTTACACATTGATGGTCAAGAACCTGCTTGTCAAGTCATATGTAAAGGTACCCTGCTGCCACGCAAGATGTGGGAGCATATTAACAAGGGCTTCATCTCTGCTTTTTTGGCTTTAAAAGCCAAAAAAGCGGAGATAAAACTATCACCCTATTTACAAGAGGGTGCTAACATGCATAATCGCATGTTAGCACCCTTTTTCCCGACGCCTCCCTTTGCATCTCTAATGAGATGCAAAGTGGGCGTCACTGGGCAGTACAGCCTTGCAAATATCGCTGATGTGCACATCGCAATATTTACAAGGCTGCCCCAGCATTTTAGTAGACGTTGCTAAAATCCTGATTTACCCATCCCTAACAGAGGGGGTGGATTATGCTGCTACGACCACAGGGTCGTATCAGCAAAGTTATCGCCCTTTTGCAGGAAACATCTCTGGAAAACCAGCGATGTTCCCTGCAAAACGGCAATTTCCCCAGCTATCTCTGGAATTTTTATCGCCCTGGAGCAAAGCGTTGTTAATAACGCGCTACCAGGGCGATAAATTCCAGAGATAGACAGCGATGAATAACAAAGCGCTAAGCGCGCTTTGCGTTATTCTTCGCCATTCCTTGCTGATATGCCCCAAAGTTGTTCATTTTATGGAGTGTTAACACTGAAAGCAGATTCAACCTGGTTTATGAAGCGCAGCCGCTGATAATTATAACTTGCAAGATAACGTTGCGAACAGAAGTGCTGCAAGATGGATATCAACCATGTGTTAGAAAATGCAAATAAACATGTAGATGAAAAGAAATAAACTACTTACTGAATACCCTAAAGAGACTCATCATGCTACAGCACTCATTGAAGTTGGTTCAAGGAGAAGTGCTTGGGGTTGTGCTTATGGAGCCGTCCATACCTGAAGCGGTCTGTTCACAAAGTTGCTGAGTGTGGCTCAGAACAACTTCACAGGTCTTCAGAAAAAATAAGGAGCCAAGAGTGGCTATCGGAATAGTGACATTTTTTAGATGGCTGCGAAGAATGTCACGTTTTCAGCTATCAATAAAGATGAGTCAGGAGCCAGCATGTTGCAAGGTCTCACAGATGAGTTGCATGCACCAAGTCACTGTGATCCACCTGAGATGTCAGTAAGTTCCATCCTCGTCTACAACGCTGCTGTGTCCCTGAAACCACCACCCCTTTTTGAGATCAACAAAAAGCAAAATATTGGCAATAGATGGACTGCGCATATAGAGAGTGTTGATGATTTCATTGTTGCACTTCAAGAGACTGATAACAAAAAGATTATCAAGCATCTCAAAAATCTTGCTAGTGATGGTGTGAAAGAAGTCATGAAGAAAATGCCGCGAACTGACAAAGAAATTACATATTGTCAGATTAAAGAAACGCTGGATCTCAAGTTCAATCCAGTTCCAAATATTGATTACGAAAGATACATTTTCAGTAAAGAACACCAAAAGTTGGTCAAACCATTGATGAATTTGTGGATAGGTTCAATATGCTCATCAAACAGTGAAAGTTCAAAACATTTAATGACGAGGAAGCTATGTAACTTAGAGGTATTGAAGGATGCTTACCAGATTCATTTAGACAACGAATGCTGAGAGAAACTCTTAGGGTCTATTTACAACTTTGGTGGTATGGGAGCGGGCCTCCATGCCAGCGTCCGGCTCCCACATGCCAAAGTCGTACTGATGCTGTCCACCATATTACGAGTTTCATCGTGTCTATCAGGCAGTGCTTTGGCGGCCTCATGGCGGTGCCCATTAAAAAGGCACCACAATGGGAGCGCGTAAAGCTGTTCCTGCATGGCATGGAATGTGGGCGACAATATATTTTATTACAAAACCATTTTGACTCCTGATAGACTCCATAGAGTTGTGATGTAGGTGTCAGAGTGCCATGCTATGAAAGTTTGTTTTAGAATGTTGAGTTTGCAATTACATGCAGCAGAACAAAGACGTGTGATAATAAGCTCTGTGTGTGGTATAGTTATTGGCAGATAACTAGGCTGAGAAGACGCAACAGAGGTGACTGTCCTAGAAAGAATCCAAGCACCAAGTATCCAAACATCTTTCAGGAGCAATACCAGAACAAGTTTCAGGCTAGCAGAAACACATCCAAAAGAGGAACTACTATTAAAGGAACTGATTTTACACTAAATTAAGGAAGAAATTAAGTTTGTAATTATTTCCAGCTGTCTTCATTAATACGTGAGTCCCCAATATAGCAAACCAAGTGAAAAAGCATACAGAAAGACTTTGTTTACATGCAGCCTCACCGCCATGAAAACTGTTGTGGCAAGAAAACTCCTAATATGCTAGGTGGTGCCACAGCGGCAACACCAACATATGGGGCCTCTCACTGCATCGCCACCGCAGCGGGATCCATGAATTCCGGAGTCGTTCCCACCGCCATAATCATAATACGGTGGGTGGACCGTCAGTTTAGTGGTCCAGGGACAACCATCACGGATTCGCGATCCAGTGGAGCGCCAAACTCATAATCAGCCCCTTAGTCTGGAGCGAGTGTTGATGGCTGTGAAAGCTGGGGAGCATGCTGAAAGACAAGCCTCTAACACGGAGGCTAGAAGTGCCCGGAGTGAGTCAGTCATGAGCTTAAAAAGTAAGACAAAGCAAAAGACTGAAGGACACAAAGTTATATCTACACATAAAAAGAAGTCATGTTTTAGATGTGGATTTTCATTTCTACAGGAAGGTAAATGTCCCGCCACTGGACAGATTTGCAAAGGCTGTTGGAAAGAGAATCATTTTGTGATGGTTTGTAAAATGAAGGGAAAAGTAAGTGCATCACGGCTCAAAGACAAAATGGCCACCAGAACATTCCAGAGGCAACGTTCAACACACCCCCCCAAAAGGGCAAGCGACAACATAAATAGTGACAAATCGACAATAAGCGAAGCTTATTGTCATCTAAATCATCTTCAAACAGTTCATCCACCTTAATATTCAGTGAAAGTGAGGAAAATTGTTGCACCTTTTCAATGTTTACATATTGTAATGGCTCAATGTGAGAAAAAATGTCGGTCAAAGAAAAGTCAACATTCCAAAGAATCAAAGTCACACAAACATTGTTCGATAATTACATTGAAAATAAATGATTGCTCAATACCTTTCATCATCGACAGTGGAGCATCGATAAACATAATGCCTTAAGAGAAATACAATGAATAATCTCCACCACCTCGATTTACACCATCGAAAACCAAAGTGTAGACCTGGGCTGTACCGATGCTCATAAAAATTCATGGTTCATTTGGAGCAACACTGGAACACAAGAAAACGGAGGTGCAAGCACCCATCCATGTGTTTCAAGATACAGCAGCAAGTGCCCGTCTGCTCAGTTTCAGTACTGCTGCTAATATGGGACTGATTTCTGTGTATCACAAAATGAATGCTCACCATCTTATAGTAAGTCAATTTCCTTTGTTGTTTCATTGTTTGGGAAAGCTTATGACTATGAAAATAAAGTTATGTATTGATGACGATGTCCGTCCTGTTTCTCAGAGACATAAACAAGTTGCTCTTCATTGACAAGAAGCTGATGAAAAATAATTTGAATTGTTACAAAAGCATGACATTATTGAGTGTTCAGCTGGTCCGATGCCAGGGGTTTCTACCATAGTGGAAGTCCCCAAAAAGCCCACTGAAGGAGCTGTACGCATATGCATTGATAAGCATCAAGCAAACAAGTTAATTGAATGAGAACGACATCCAGGTCCACACTTTACTAACATGATAGCGAAATTAAATGGTGAAAGGTCTCCTCTCGCCTTGATTTAAATAAAGGTTACCATCAGTTGGAACTTGACGAAGATTGCAGGTATATTACAAGCTTTTTTACACATATTTGTCTGTTTTGATATAAGACACTCAGTTTTGGTGTGTCATCAGCTGCAGAACTTTTCCAAGACGTCATTCGACATGTCATACAGCCAGTTGTGAATACATTCAATTATAGAGAAGTCACATTGATTTACGGAGTTACACAGAAGGAGCATTATAAAGCTCTCGCACAAGTATGTCGCTCACTGATTGATGCAGGCCTGACTTTGAATGCAGACAAGTGTGAGTTCCACAAGACATAGTTAAAATTCTTTGGCCATATCTTTTTAGAGGGGAACAGCCATTACAACGCGGTTTTTACCACGCGCAGCTTTTACATCGCATGCGTTACAACGCATGCGATGTTACAACGCAATGCCATTACAACGCAAGTCTTTACATCGAGTTGCGCTAGATGGCGTGCTAACATTACAAATAGTGTAGTTTACTATCCCAACACCTTCCCTACTGTTACGTGGACTGGAGTTGGAATAGTAAATTACACTTTTCTAATGTTAGCACGCCATCTAGTGCAAGTCGATGTAAAGACTTGCGTTGTAATGGCATAGCGTTGTAACATCGCATGCGTTGTAACGCATGCGATGTAACTGCACGTGTTGTAATGACACGCGTTGTAATGTCATACATCCCTTTTTAGATGGAGGTATTGCATCTGTTTCTGCCAAAGTACAAGCCCTGTCAAATGCTGATCCCCCCAAGATGTTTCTATGATACGTTCATTTCTTGGCACGGCCAGTACTGTTCATGAAACATACGAGACTTTCCTACCTTAAGTGCTCCCTTCTGAGAGTTAATGAAGAAAAGTGTTTCATTCAAGAGGTCACAAGAATGTGAGAGAAGTTTGAAGAAAATCAAACATGCCATTGAAACTGCTACTGAAAGGGCCTATTTCAATCCAATCTTCATACAGAGGTTGTTGTTGACATTAGCCCAGTCGGGTTAGGCGCTATCCTGGCACAGCACAGTGGACACCCCCCCTGCTAGAAGGCAAATTGTGGCATATGCCAGTAGAAGTTTGTCCCAGATAGAACATGCTTATTCACAACCTGAGAAAGAAAGTTTGGCCGTGGTAAGAGCTTGTGAATACTTGTATGTATTCCTGTATACGAAGCCTTTTACGCTGGTAACTGATCATCAATCTTTGTTTGCTATCTTTGGCAATCCAAAACCAAGATTTCTCCTCTCATTGAACGGTTGGGACTATAATTACAAGAGTATGAATACACCATTGCGCATTGTCCAGGTAAGGATCAAAACCCTGCTGACTACTTCTCCAGAGTGCATCTACAAGGTCATGGTACTCCATCCAAGACGGCTGAAGCCTACATTAATTTAACTGTAAAATCAAATACGCCAGCTGCCATATCATTAGCCCAGATCATCAAGAGGATGATGTCGCCAAGAGGATAGTGACATGTTGAAGTTGAAAGATATAATCACACATCAGTTGTGGAACCAACACGCTTGACCTCTCACCAAGGATGGTGAATACCAAAAGTATATAAACGTTAAGGATGGACTGTTTATAACTCAGGAAGGAGTTATCCTGCGAGGGTCAAGAAACCTAATTCCAGAGAGTTTGAGATAGAAAATAATTGAAGTGGCTCACAAAGGACATCATGGTATTGTGGCCACCAAGAGAGCTCTCCCAGATTGAATTAGGTTTCCATATTTAGATGAGAGGGATGAAAAGGAACTCAAAGCCCGTCATCTATTTAGCTTTTTTTTACAAATATTACTCAACATACTCTTACCATGTCAGAAGTCCCCAGGCATGCATGGGAGAGAATAGCCATCAATTTCTTTGGTCCACTCACTAATGGACATCATCTGATATTAATTGTGGATAAGTACTCACGTTTGCCTTTAATAGAGGATCTCTCATCCACAACTCATGAGCGAGTCTTTGAGAGACTAAACAGCATCTTTGTAATATGGGGCATTCCAGACATTTTGAAGTCTGATAATGCCTGCCGTTCAACAGTCGAGAATTCAAGGATTTCCAGCAGCATCTGAACATAAAGCATTACAAGAGTACACCTTTGTGGCTGCATGCCAATGGACTCATTGAGCGTTTCATATGTATGCTAAAGAAAGCAGTACAGCATGCAACTATTGAGAGGCTCAGTTTAAAAACTGTTTCGAATGCCACCATACGAGCCCAATGTTCAACACCTCACTTGGCCACAGATGAAAGTCCTGCGACTTTGATGTTCGGGAGAGCATTGACAACCGAGTTACCTCAATGGACCAACAAAAGGGAAGGAAGTGAGAATACAACTCGGATGAAGAACTTGGTTAATAGGAAAAAGATAAAGTCCATGCCGACAACAGGTGACATGCAAAGAACATTGGGCCTCATTTACGATATTTTGGCACAGGGCAACGCTGCAAGGAATCTTGTGTCACTGCCCTGCATCAAAAGAAGAGGGCAGGAATGCGCTGTATCACAGAAATATGGCACATTCCTACCCTTTCTCTTTGCACTGGGGCACAATGGGCTGCCTTGCGCCGATGCAGGCAGCCTTGCACCATGGTTCAAGGGTGCCTGTATTGCAGGAATGATTGTTTATGTGCACTAAAGGACACTTTCCTGCACAAGAACAATCAAGAGAGGTGTTTTCCTCTTTCTATGCATGCTGCAGAAAGCAGCACACATAGAAAAACGAAAAATGTGTAGAAATAAATGTATTTATCCTCATTGGACTCCCTTACACCTCTCCTAGAGTGGGGTAGGAATCTGAAGCATTCCCAGGTTTCTGAAACCTTGTAAATCTGCGAATGCGTCAGATTTGAGTGTTGCATGGGAATACCTACAGCAACACCAATGGAATTCCCCTTTCAAGCAGAGTACTGCGAGAAAGACAACCATATATACAAGGCCATGAAAAGCCACACAGAGTGGCTTTGCGTGGTCTTTTAAATATTGGCCAGCACACTGCGCCACTGGAGCGTCAAAACAGGGAAGCTAGTGATCGCCCGACAACTGGAAAAGTGGAAAAGCCTACGTAAAGGCTTTATTTACATGCAGCATACTGCAAACAGCATGTCGTTTAAAAATTAATACCCAGGATGGTGTGGCTGAGACCGATAGCCATGGTGTAAAATCCTCAACTCCCAGTAATGTATTTCCTTTAGTATTTCTTGAACAATACTTTAGAACACAATTAGGTACGATTGACTGTGCTTAGTTACCACCACCTATGAGGTATGTTTACTGCTACTTTTCTTACTTGTTTGGCCACAGCACTTGTTCTTTCTTTGTGTGGTCCAATAGCTTTCTTTTACCTCATGGCTGTCTGCAGAAACTATTTTACGACTCTATGGGCCTCATGCACAAAACTGCATTAGGTTAAAGGGATTGCAATTTGCACATCGACTTTTACCAAATTTATTCTTATTTTCCAATTCTACCTATGTAATAATAGTTTGGTTCACAAAATACAGAACCGTAGTGGGTCACAATTTAATTTATGTCATAAATATTAATGGAGGTAGATCACAAATTGCGACCCACACCAATTGACTTCATCACAGGCATGGTGACCTGATGGGGTTAGCAGACCACCATGTCTGTGATTGGTTTTACATAACACAATCTTTTTTTTATGCAGTCTATTTTCCTAAAAGGAACAAGGGATGTGTTTTAAAAAATAAAATAAAAATGCCATGACTTATCAGGAAGAACAATGTGACATTTACAGGGACTTTATAGGATATGAAGATATAAGATGAATTTTCAATGCTGTTTCAAAGAAATGGCTGGCGGAAAGGGACATCCTAATCCATACGGCGGTGCCTGGTAGGCATCGGCAGCATTGTAGGGACAACTAGCCACTCCGTCGCACCGGCGGGCTCAAGGAGCCTTCGGATGTATGACGGTCGGTCTTTATGACCGCCACACGTCCGCCCGCCATCATAGTATGGCGGGTGGTAAAGTTGGTTACGATGGCAGGGAACCCCATTGTTTGGAGTGGGAATAGTAAAGTTTACCCCTCCAGAGTCCAACAATTTCCCAACTGTTGCTCGGACTGGAGTGAAAATAGTAAATTTCACTCCTTCAAAGTAAAACACTAGCCCTATAGTTCCATAAACTATAGTGGCAAAAGTATATTCAACATTCTTAGACAGCAATGGTTTTAATATTGTTGGTTAACTAGAGTTTATAGCATTATTTGTTTCAATTGTTCATATTAAACATTACATGTTTTCATTTTTACCTTTATTCTAATGTTTATTGTATTTTTTGTAAATGTGATTTTTGGATTTTTTTTATATATTGCTTTCATTGTGTACATTAATTCACATATCATATTTAGTATTTTAGTTTTTGATGGTATTATCATGTATGCATGTTTTATTTGTATATATTATATATCTATATATCGATAGATATATATGTATAGTCAAACATAATTAAGAAAATATTTAATTAAGATATATTGAATTTAATACTATTTTAAATTCATCTCTATGAATATATCTAGAAAATATCTATCTATCTATATATATTTGTAGTGATAAATTTAAAATAGATATTTACACCATTGTGAGTATAGGATCACAATATTATGGCAAACAATATTTGTTTCCGATATTTTTGACAACGATATTCCTTACAACATTTTTGTAAAGATGATCCACATTTTGTTGATCTCTATTTATAAAAGGAGTTAATTTACTGTAGATATGTGCATCTGATTTCTTGGTACATAAAGCCATTTTCTGGTTGGGTTAACTTTTGTTATATATAGGATGAAGAAGAAATTAAAAAAATAGGCATATCCTCTTCTGAACTTGAAATGGATTCCTCTGTTCCTGATGTGTTTAAGCAATGTATGTCTACCTCTGGCATATCTGAACCTTTTCATCTACCTTTTGCCTGAGTTTAGCACACTAGGGGGAATATTTACAATGCCCATGCAGCAATTTTTAGGCCGCAGGTGCGTCACTTTTGTGATGCTCCAGAGGCGCAGAGTACCAGCCCATATTTACAAGGCGACGTAAAGCTACGATGCATGGCTTTTCATGGCCTTGTGAATGTGTCCCCCCTTCACGCATTACTCTCTGTCAAAGTGGCGTTCCATGGGCATTCCCACGTAGCAACCAGGGAGTCTGTAGCATTCCCAGATTTACAAGGTATCATAAACCTGGAAATGCGTCGTATTCCAACGTGTCCCCAGGGGAGGTGATAAAGTTGCGCAACAGGAGAAATACCTTTATCTCTCCTTGTTTTTTGCCCTTTCTATGTCTGCTGGATTCTGCAGCACACATAGAAGGAGGCAAACAGCATCAGTGATTGTTTTTGTGCAAGAAGGTGTCCCTTCCTGTACGAAAACAATCATCCCTGCAACGCAGGCACCCTTGCACGATGATGCAAGGGTATCTGCATTGGCACTAGGCAGCCAATGGTGCGCAGGTGCAGAGGAAAGCACAGGGATGTGTCGTATTGCTGACAGCTCAGCACAGCAATATGACTTGCAGTGCCTTGCTGCATCATTTTCTTGTAAATATGCCCCAAACATTCTGCTTCAATATCTAATGCGTCTAATAAGCATCTGAAAAATCAACCTCCTTCTCCGATAAAGGAGATATATGTCCTTTACAGTGGAATGTCATGTTCCTTTTGATGACCCACTGAAAGCCCACCATCACCCCTGAACATCTATGCAGGTAGGAAAAAGGTATAAAATACCTGTGGTAGGAATCAGGGGGGAAACAGGCACAGAGAGTGGATCTCATTATCGAAATCGATCATCCATTCACAGGCTACGGATGGCACAAGGAAATCTCTGTATTTAAAGGAATGGTGTGTCACTGAATCATCCTAAGTATAAGTGGGAGACCACAGGTAAGTTTACAGTAGGCAAAGTTACAGGCCAGAGTAAGCAATTAAAGCATATGAGCAGTATGGCCTTGCTAGTTTCAGCAGCTCGTTTTTCTATGGCGAAACTCCTGCAGACCAGGATACTACACCAAAACCCCAGCATACCACCATAAACCAGACCATCATGGAGACAAGGAGGTGAGAGTGCAAATGATACTTGAGGGCAATTAACACAAACTAATACACATTGGAAGGAATAAATGGAAAGAGAACCCAAAGCGAGGTGACTGAGAGTGAGAACTGGTATAAATGCAAGACCACAACAACTAATAACATGTTGTTAGGCTCTCACACCATCTCAAAATTGCTATATCCCTTATGCCCTGGAAGTGTATCTGTAACTGAGAAGTGTCCAAGGGGCCTATTATGATCTCAATCGTAAAGACTTTGACCTTAGGTCGGAGGCTTTACGACAGAGATCGTCGATTTTAATTCCGACTGGCTGATAACAATTCAGCTGGTCAAGATTAAAACCGGCTGTTATTCCGGCTGGCTTCCCACGGGCTCAAGGAGCCCATCAGATACCCGGAACCAGCCCGTAATCCATATGGGCGGGTTTTACGCCGTCCGGATTATGATGCATGGTTTCCGGCAGGCTTTCCATACTGGGCTTTCCGACACGGAAAGCCTGTCGGAAAGCATTTATGGGGGCCCCTATCAGGGCCTGCTTCTGTTTTTGGCCTCTCATTGGGAGCTGAGGGGGAACCTATGGTGCCTTCCTGTTGATCCCTGCACCTTGTGGCCGGCACCTTGAGGTGCCTGCCATGGTGTGCAGGGATTTAACACAACCTCCCAGTTACCTATGAGAGCTTTTGCTACAGCCGGTTTACAGCCTTAACACATGCTCCCATAGGACAAATGTGGGAAAGCGACCGCACCACGTGCTGTCGCATCTTGATTAGGCGGCCGGGACCACCGACTGGAGGTCGACAGTCCTGTTTCCACCACGGAGTCGGTCGGAGGAAATTTCGACCGACATTGTAATAAGCCCCTGAGTGTGTAGAACAGTTAATGGTCTTTATTTAGTTTCCTCTGTCTCATTCTCCACAATTTACAAACCTTTTCAGATTTACTCCTGATTCCCCATCTTCACTGAGCCCAAATCCTGACAGGCTGCCCTTCTATAAAAGCAGCCCCCACAAGAATAAGGGCCTGATTTTGAGTTTGGCGATGCGGTGCTGGGCCCGCCTCACCGCTGCACCACCAAACCTGTGGTTGGTCTGCCCTCCAAATTATTAGTATTTCTCGTGTCTGGCAGGCTTTTTTTTTACTTTCCCATGGCGGTGGCCTGAAAATGGGCACCACAATGGGAATGCCAAAAACAGTTTGTGCACGGCATGAACTATAAAGTTCATGCCGTGCAGGAACTGGTGTGCATGCACACCGGGGGCACATGTTGTGTCCCCCTGTGTTTATCCACATAGCGTGAGGCACCAGGGGGCTCCTTTGTTTCCTCTCTGCCATGAAAACTATAGAGGAGCGAAAACTTGTAATATACTTGGCAGGACAGCCGCATATTACTGCCTCTGCATCGCTGCAACACCACCAGGAAACGGCGGTTCGCTGGTGGCTGCAGTAGGTCAATGGCGGTCCGAAGGGCAGTCAATCAATCAATCAATCAGGGGTTTATATAGCGCACTGCTCACCCGTGAGGGTCTCAAGGCGCTGGTGGGGAGGGAAACGGCTCCGGATCAGTCGAAGAGCCAGGTCTTGAGGTCCTTCCTGAATGTGTGCAGGGTCAGGGAGCATCTGATGTTCTCAGGGAGCTCGTTCCAGGTCTTGGCTGCGATGTATGAGAAAGCTCTCCCAACGGTTCTGTTTCTGTGGATGCGGGGGACCTCTGCCAGGGCGAGGTTGGCAGAGCGGAGGAACCTCTTGGGTACGTGGAAGGATACTCTCTTGTTGAGGTATTTGGGTTTGATGTTATTGAGGGATTTGTAGGCGTGGGTGAGGAGTTTGAAGGTGACCCTCTTCTGGACGGGGAGCCAGTGGAGGCCTCGTAGGTGTTGGGTCATGTGCTCGTGACGCGGTATCCCGAGGATGAGTCTGGCTGCAGTGTTCTGGATAGTTTGGAGTTTGTGTAGAAGAGTTCTGTTGATTCCGGCATAGAGGGTGTTGCTGTAATCCAGTCTGCTGGTTATGAGTGTGTGGGTGAGAGTCCTTCTGCAGTCGGGGGGGTCCATTTGAAGGTCTTACGGAGAATGCGTAGGCAGTTGAAACTAGTGAAGGTGATGGCGTTGATCTGGCAGTTCATGGAGAGGGAGGAGTCAAGGATGATGCCGAGGTTCCGAGCGTGGTCTGTAGGGGTGGGTGGGCTTCCGAGGGCAGAGTGCCACCAGGTGTTGTCCCAGGCAGAGGTGCAGTGTCCGAGGATGAGGACCTCGGTCTTCTCTGAGTTGAACTTCAAGCAGCTGTCTTTCATCCAGGCTGCCACGTTCTTCATTCCTTCCTGGAAGCAGAGTCTGGTGTCTTCGGGATTCCTTATGAGCGAGAGGATGAGCTGGGTGTTGACGGCGTAGGAAATGATGCTGAGTCCATGCTGTCTGACGATGGCGGCGAGGGGGGTCATGTAGATGTTGAAGTGCGTGGGGCTGATTGATGATCCCTGGGGTACTCCGCAGTTAATTTCTGTGGGTTCAGAGAGGAAGGGGGGAGTCGAATCCTCTGGGTTCGGCCGGAGAGGAAGGATTGGATCCAGTTAAGGGCGACTCCTTGGATACCCGCATCTTGAAGTCTAGCTGCGAGCGTGCGATGTGAGACGGTGTCAAAGGCTGCAGAGAGGTCTAGAAGGATGAGGGCCGCAGTGTGTCCCTGGTCTTGTAGCATGCAGATGTCATCAGTGGCGTTGAGGAGGGCGGTCTCTGTGCTTTGGTTGCTGCGGAATCGAGACTGGCGGTCAACTGGGCGTTTACGAGTCTCTCGGTGACTTTGGCCGCAAAGGGGAAGAGAGAGATGGGCCAGTAGTTTTTCAGGTCCGTTGGGTCGGCCGTTGGTTTCTTGAGGAGGGGTTTCACTGAAGTTGTCATAGAGGACCTTGATCTTCAGATGAAAGTAGGAGCTGAGCTTGTCGCAGAGTTCCTGGGAGGGTGTGACGTCTGTGGTTTCGCAGGTGGGTTTTGCGAACTGCTGTATGACGTTGAACAGTTCCTTGGCATTGGTCGCATTGGTCTGGACTTTGTCTCTTATGAAGGTCCATTTGGTGTCTCTTATGTACTGGTGGTATTCCTTCAGGGCGCTCCTGTGGTAGTTCTGTGCTTCCATGGTTTTCTGGTTTAGCCAGGTTTTGTCTAGGCATCTGCAGGGGCGTCTGGCTTCTTGAAGTTCTGTGGTGAACCAGGCGGCCTTCCGAGGTCATTGTTTTGCGGAGTGGCGGAGGAGTGCGAGCTTGTCTGCGCAGCAGGAGACCCAGTGGTGAAATTCCCTGGCTGCGGTGTTGGTGTCGGTCGTGGCGCTGGGGAGGGGGTTTTGACGGAGGGTGGTGTTGAGGTGGTCCTCTGTGACCTTGCTCCAGTTCCGGTGTGGCGGGTGAGGGGCGGGCTTAGGTGCGGTGGCAGTGTTGAAAGTGAAGTGGACGCAGTGGTGGTCCGTCCAGAGGGGTTGGGTGGTGTGGCTGAAGCCGATGTTTGTTCCACCCGCGAAGATAGGGTAGAGGGTGTGACCCGCTCTGTGGGTGGGCGTGTTGACGAGCTGCTTCAGTCTTAGTTTGGCGAGGTTATCGAGGAGAGTGGTGGAGTCGGGGTCGTTGCTGTTGTCAAGGTGGAAGTTCAGGTCCCCGAGTAGAATGTAGTCTGTGGAGTTGATAGGGTGGGGTGCGGCGAGCTTGGCGATGGTAGTTACGGACGGGGTGCGAGGTCCTGGCGGTCTGTAGATGAGGGTGCCGCGTAGCGTGGTCCTGGGGCTGGTCTGGATTTGGAAGTGGAGATGTTCTTTGTTGGAGTGGGGGTCACTCATGCTGGATGTGGAGAGTCGGTGGGGGGTCTTGTGTGCGATGGCAAGTCCCCCTCCTGGGTGGTGAGGGCGGTCCTTTCTCTGGATCTTGTAACCGTCGGGGATGGCAGTGGTGATGTCGGGGCCGGAGGTGGCGTTGGTCTGGGTTTCCGTGAAGAAGGAGACGTCAGGCAAGAGGGTGTCGACCAGGTCCCAGTCAGGAGACCATCACCGCTGCACCCCACGTGTCTCTTGGTCCATGGACCTAAGTGTCTAAACCAGGTTTTAATGTAAGTGGCTAAGAAAACTTTTCACCAGTAGAGGAGCAGGGATAAAATCTGCAGGTTCCAGTAGTCTTGGATATGTCAAAACCCTTACACACTACCAAATATCACAATTAAAGTTGATGTATATGTGAATCTGCAATCTCCTCCACCTCATGTTCAGAAGAACTGTCTATCAAGACTGGAGGTGAAGTCCTTACTACATGTGAGGTAACGACCTTAAATCGTGAAATGCCATGTGGATATGCTAGTGAGGGGAGTGCATGCCAAACTGTTGAAGTGCCCACCTTGCCTGTTATGGAACAAGGACCTACAAAATGAGGCATGAACCTAGAAAGAGACCCAGGAACTGTTAGATGTTCTGCAGGCAACACAACCCAGTCCCTCTTCTGATATGAAGATGCTTTACTCTGATGACAAGCTGCAAAACTTTGTATTGTGCTTCGGCTCACAGAAGGTGATGATGTGCAGCCTTTTGTATGGTATGAGTTTATTGTAGAAAGGTTGTCACTTAGGCAATTGCAAAAGTTGTAATCTGGAGGGAAAACATCTGCAGATGGAATCTATTTCATCAGTAGACGTGCAATCTTCCTTAAGAATGGTAGAGTGAACTGTTCTGTGCAAAATCTACATGTGCAATCCATCGGTGCTAAACATTCTGATGATTCACCCAAAAACATCTTTCATATTACTTTGTCAATTGATAAATATGTTACATATGCCCATCAGTTTGCAGGTGGTAACCAATAGACTTAAAGGGCATGGTACCATCTCTTTTCATGAGCCCCTTCCAAATGAGAGCTGCAAATTAATTTCTTCTGTCAGTGATGATCTCAGGAAGGCTATGTAGATGGAAGATGTGTTCTTGGAAGGTGCCTCTTGTAGTAGAATTAAATGTGCCATTTTTCTCTCACATTCTACTTCTAACAACAACATTATGACTCCATTAGATGGAGGTAGTTCTACGACTATTGGAATCATTTTCCAAGGGTCAGGTGACTTGGGTTGAGATTGCAATAATGCAGCTGTATGTGTGTGGGAACTCTGCTCAAGCTCAAATGGTGCATATTTGTATTTTCTTTTTTATTAATGACTTGAGGCAAGACCACCAAAAATAGTGACTGATCATGTCTAAGGGCCTTATTACAAGTTTGGTGGTTTAATGGGCCACCAAACCTGTGGTGGTGGTCAATGGACCGCCAGATTGGCAGTCTGCCTGCTGCATTAGGACTGTAGCTGTAAGACTGCCATGGGACCCCTGCTGCCACCAAGGATCCATCAACCCTGGCGGTGGCAAAGCGGTCTGAGGCCCCTAATATGCTGGCAGTGCTGCTGCAGCACCACCAAGCATATTAGGAATTTCCTCACCACTGCCCTTTCATGGTGGTGCGACCGCCATGAATCGTGTGGCGGTGAGGAAACAACAGCCCCCTTGTGCCTCTGCGCCATGGGGTGCATGCAGGGGGGGGCACATGGTGTGGCCTCCTGTCTGCATGCACCCCCATGTTCCCGCATGGAACGAAATGCACAACAGTCTGCATTTTGGTCCAAGCAGGAACATGCTTTGACATTCCCATTGCGTTGCCTATTTCAAGGGCACCGCAATGGGAATGCCAAAAAACTGCCCTGCAGCGACTTAAAAAGTCATAATCTGGTAGGCAGTCTGTTTTGGCTTTGGCGATGTGGTAGCGGGGCGGCAGTGTGGCGGTCCCTCTCCCACACTGCCAACGTCATAATAAGGCCCTAACATCTTCCTCTGTCCCAGATGTCCAACTGACATTTAGTTGTGCAGATTTGCAAGTAACAAACAGAGGTTCTCCTCAGTAGAACAACCCTCTCTCTAAAGACCCAATGTCGAGATCTCTCGAGATTAATTGCTGAATCTGGATGCCTAGCTGCATTAAAGAAAGCAGCAGTATCTTCGTCCAATATAATCAGAATGCATGGAGAGGTGGTGGGTATTTCTGAGATGTCAGTTTGTCGTGAAAAAGCATCTGCCTTGCAGAGTCAATTTCCTAATCTGTAGGTAAAGAAATAATTGATTATGGAAATTGATCCACGGTAACGCAAAAGGTTTGCATATTTCATGGAAGTTTAACACAATCCAACCACACAATGGTCCTATGATGAGCTTCCTCCTGATAATGCCTCCAGTGAATGAATTTTCAGTGATTTCTAGCAATTCTCTGTCGTAGATTGTGTGGAAGATTACATCAACCACTAGCGTGCCTACTTGAAGTCTGAACAAACGTATAAAACAAATAAGCAAAGTGCCATACTGCTATTCAAAGGGGCAGCATTTCCTCGACACCTAATAGTGAGCATCTAATTCTATCCCCTCATTGACATGACTAGCTGTAGGTTTTTCTTCATACATACTTCAAGTGAGAACATATGAAACAGAAAGCGAAACTCAGATAGCAGGTGCACAACTTTCGCAAGAGAAAAAACTCAAAAGTAGCTTGAAAAGGTACAAAAACAGAAACTTTCAGATGCTGGGCTAGTTATTGGGAATTCTTAGTAGTGCCAAACACAATTGTGAGGCTGAATAAGCGATGAGAAAGCAGTGAAGGCTTCACAACATGGGCAAACAAAACGGCAGTAAATTATTCAAAATGGTGCCACCTAGTAAGTTGATTTCAAAGCAGATTTCATGCAAATTTTCGATTGTTCCATTTTGCAGCAGCTGGTGCAAATTCCAAAGCAAATGTATTGACATCAATCTATCGTCTTCATTATTCAGTTTATCATCCAGTAGGATTTTGATATAAAGCTCAAAGTTACTGTTGAAGATATCATCATCTTAAGGAATAGTTAATGAAAAAGACAGAATACAGCTTTTGTAATCAGTGAGACAATAAAAAGTACATGGAAAATGTATGAGAATGTGAAGGAGAATCAGGAGAATTAAAGTAGCGAGCACAATTTCAAGGATCGTCATTTACTGGTAACTAAAAATACACTTTAACCAGGATCAGATACTATCCCCATCCAATTTTTAACCATAGGGCGCTACTCTTTGTGGGGGATTTACTTAACTCACATATGATATAGACTGACTACGAGTGGGGGAGAGCACGGGCAAGGTCAGTGACATTTCGGTGAAACCACCTGTTTAACTTCGCATGATGGTGGAGACCAATTCTGGACAAAAAACAGGCTCCCCTTCAGAGCTTAGGGACCAAAGCTACATGGGGTCAGGTAGCTCAGGGAAGGTTTGCATTTTCCCCTTATTCAGGGTGGTATCAGGGGGGTGATTTAAAAATAGTCTCTTGGAATGTGGCAGGTTTAGCTAGTACATTTTGGGATGAGCAGTGGCTCCAATACATCAGAGACTTTGACCTAATATGTATTCAGGAAACGTGGGAGACAGTTAATAATTTCTTTCTAGAGGGCTATAAATCATTTTTCTGACCAGCCGTAATGTCTAGATAAGGGAGATCGAGGGGGGGCCTAATCATGTTTCTAGACCTCGGGATCCATGGTGTTTGGAATACGATGATGTGGGACTCTAATGTCGCACAAGGACTTACATTAATAAGCAAATCATATTGATTTGTTCTTATTAATTTTTATAATGCGAGACTAAGGGGCGCACCCTTAGTGTTGACTGTTGTGTTGACACTAGAGTCAACACTGAGGGGAGGGCAAATTGTGCACTGCATGTACCATGATGCGAAGGAGAAATCTTTTCTGGGTTATGATGTAGTGTCTGGCCGTACCCGTTTCCCTGTCCAAACTGTTTTTCATGACCTCCTCTACCATTTATCACACATTCCTAATGTTCTTTTTTGTAAAAATTGCAATCCAGACCATTGATTACACTTCATCCGCCCCAGCCGGAGATTACGGCATGAGCCGGAGAGTACAGCCCTAGCCGGAGAGTATGGTCCGGCTGCAGAAATTCCGGCCCGAGTGCGGATGTAAAGTTATGAGTCGTAAGTGCATTCTGTGAATACCAAAAATCGTAAGTGCCTTCTGTGAATACCAAAAGTAGTACGTTTAGGATTTTGTCTCAGATTATTTCTGTGAATCGGCCCAGATCTGAATAGTATATGCTGAATGTGTAGAGTTTCTTTCCTAAAAAACGTGTAGTTGTATTTACAATTAATTTTGAATCAATTGCTGTGTGTTGAAATTTCACAATGTCAAGATGAAAATCTTATAGAATGTGTTGCAAAATGGTCTTTAATTGCACCATACCAACCATAAGTAGGCTCTGCTATGCCTTTTCCTTGCCACATAATTCAGTGATCCCTGCCACACAATTTGGTCCTGCACTGCCACGTTGGTTTGTTAGGCGTGTTTATGTTGGATAGTGGACTCTTCCATACTTGATACAGCCTGCATAGACCTTTATATATATTTGAAATAACCACCATAAATTTACCAAGGCACTGTATTATATCCCACGTTAATTCTGAAACAGTTACGTTGGCACTGCATCTGGAGAATACTGCTTCTGGCATTGTGTCAGCCTCCATTCAGGTTCCCATGGGGCAAGCAGGGGTTGCTGAGCCTCAGCCATCTGTGCTGAGGTGATTCTCCTCTGATGTACCGGGGTCGTCCTAGTACAAAACCTTCATCACTTGAATGTCCGTGGTAATGTGGGTGAGCAGTCACAAACTTCTCAGGGAGGTAGTGTGGGAGTGGTTCAAGCTCAGAACTCAACAATCACACAGCAGCACAACATTTTGAATGTCCAACCCAGTGCTTGTCTTTCTTTAAAAGAAATTATTTTAATTCACACTGAAAATGTAATACTACACACTACAGCATACAGATATGGGAAATTCACTGGCTCTTGGCCGCTGTACACAGGAACAGGGAACTCCCCCCTTTACATCCTCCACCTCACTCTCTCTTCTTGTCCCATGTTTGAGTCGGTCTATGGGCAGGTTTAGTTATCACCAGGTACAGGTACATTGCTATCTCAGTCTCTAGAGATTGTGCCCTCTGCTACTCGTAATAGTCCCAACAATTTGCTTATCTCACCACTGCAGAACTTCATCTAAGTACCATCCTCAGCAGGGGCCTACAGCACATGCCTGGCTCTCCCTCCTTTTTCCAGGAGGATATGCTCTGGCACTCGGATCAAGTTCACTGGGAGCAGCGGAAGAGGTCGCCATCTTGAGTCTGTGCAGCTATTTATTTATTTATTTGAGACGTTTTATATAACGCTGGCTAGACCCGGAGGTATCAGAGCGCTTTACATAAGGATTTGTGAGATTACATGGTTACAAACAGTTACTGGAGCATGGCAATACATACACAAAAACAGCAATGTTACATAGGTACATGATACAAGACAAATGGGGCATGGCAGGAAGAGTGGTAAGTTAAGGAGGGTTGGGATGTGTAGGGATCAGAGGTAGGGCTAGAGACGAGGAGAACTATGTCCAAAGTCCGGCTGGGTAGGTGACAGCCAAGGGGGTGACCCAGAGCTGATCTCCTCTATAGCTGTCTAGGCAGCTCCACCAGAAATCGGCCACGTTGATCTGTCTCTTTGCGCTTAGGAGTTCATTTAAAATTTAGTTTGTGGGGGAGGCTCAGACTCACTCTTTCCTTGCATTCTCTGCTGCTGTGAATGGGTAGTGAGTAGATTATTAAAGTTCACCGAGGGCACATAGCTGATCCCCATATTCGGTTGTGCATTCGACAGGGTGTAGGCTATGGAGGCTCTGGTGTCATCGCAGGTCTCCAACTGGTCGCAAGCCTGATTCAGGGAGTCAGGAGAGTTGAGTGGTGAGCCGCAGGGTTAAAGGTGAGAAAACCACCTTGAGAACTCTTCTACAGGTAGCACAGCCCTGTCTCTGGTCACAGTGCTGGGTTAGTGTCTAGAAATGCATGGTCTAGAAGAAATGCAGGATAGTTTCAAGGATTGCAACTGAACTCCACTTCTCCTGGTGCAACCTTTGGCAACAGAAATGGCAGCAGGAAATTAGGGAGAGCATGGGAGAAGTTCTATGAACATAATGATAAATCTAATGTGACGTTTCCTTAACCAACATGTGACCAGCAGCGGCCGGTGGTGGGAGTGCTGGGGGGCGGTGAAGTGGGGCGGGGGTGGAGCAGGGTGGGGGGTAGTAAACTATGGAATATGCCCCAACAGAGGTAAGTAAACAAATAAATAAATAAAACGAATTTCATTGCACGCGCTGCATTGCCAAATGCGATTCAGCGCACGCAACAACATTACTTTTATTTATTTATATGTTTACTTACCTCTGTTGGGCCATATTCCATAGTTTACTACCCCCCACCCTGGTCCACCCCCGCCCCGTCTCACCACCCCGCAGCACTCCCACCACCGGCCGCTACTGCATGTGACCCAGACCTTACCCTAGGAATTCGGATAGAGGCAGCCTGCCCCTAATGGACCTGCACATCGCAGTAACATTCAAGGGGCTGAACACCTGCTATTCACATTCTACATATGTTTTAAAAAATATGAAGTCTCAGAATATTTCCCACTCTTGGAGATCAGGAAGTCTCTGCGGCCATTGTGAAGGCCTAGACTATAAAAACAGCACCTTTCAGAATCTGAAAGGAGCATACCCTTTTTGAGAAAGATCTTGCCTTGGGGAAGCCTGGAGATAAGTACTAAGGGCCTTATCTACAAGAAAGTGACTCACCATGGGGAAGCAAAAGGAACTGCTGGTGCATCACAAAAAGTGACCCACCGGCGGCGCAAAGGGCTTGTAAATATGCCTTCAAATCTTCTCTTGTTACCAGTAGCGGCTAATGTAAGATAAATGTGGTAGGGCAGGGTGGGCAGCACAGAGGGGAGGGGAGCGTGGGAAGAGGGGGCAGCGTAAGGGGGGCTAAAATAAGAAAGAAAAATTACCTACTGGTCTTCAGGTCACCGCGCTGCACCCTGGGCTTCTTCCCTTGGCACAGGCTGAAGCCACCAGCTACCCTGTGGCCAATCCCAACGCTGCTTTCTCCATGAGACCAGCGTAGGGATTAGACAGAGCACACTGGTTTTGAGCTCCATCAGGAGTTTGAAGCCCGTGCCTTCTGATCTTTCTCAATATGTCAGTTAACATGATGGTTTGGTTGGCCTGAGACAGCCGGCCAAACCCTCATTGCACTGACAGCAGGGTCCACCACTCCTCCTCCCCCTGCTACAGTGCTGTGCCCCCCTCCCACCTCCCCCCCCCAAGTCTCAGCTGCAGGACACAAAATAAAATGATCTGCATTAAAATCATTTTCTTTTTCGTTTGCCCCTGGGGGCAGTGGGGTGACGCTCCTCCATCGTAGAGGAGGAGCCACCCCTACTTGTTATGAGAGATTGGTGGATAGCAGTGTTGATTGAATATTTGAACAAACAACATATTGTGTCGTTTAACTCCTAGTGAGTAAATGCTTTATTATATGAAGTAGCGTGGTAAGTAGCTTTCTGAAGAAAGAATTTACTGTTTGATGCAATTGAGACACTAGGGTGGAGGCCATTAGAGAACACATACAAGAGTTCCTCTTGCAGACATAGCTCTAAAGAAAACCTGAGAAATCATGAGGCACATAGAAAGCAAGATCAGAACTGAATGAGTGAGTGGAAGAATTTTCTTAATATGTCTTTAACCCACTACCTTGTCAGGCCAAAACTGTAAATAGTGCACATGCAAGATTTGAATTGCCATTTGCCAGGTGTGAATTGAACTTTTGACACAGGACCTGGTTACAATGGTGAACAACAAAAGAAATACTAAACTTCAGTTTGCAGAGTCCTGGAGAAGGTGCAAGTGACATTGAAGGAAAAGTAGGAACTCTCTGCGAAAGTTTGTCCCAGGGTAGGAGCGCTCTCGTAATTGCTGGTAAGGGTGAATAATTAATTAAGAAGGCATACTGGGGATTAACTGCTCCTGTACCATTCTCTTGACAGAAGCCCAACCCTGATTATACTTACACAGGAGTTTGAGCTGTGACTCAAATAAGAATATTACATTAACCCAAAACGCAGACGTCTGGAATCCTCATTGTTAAATGTTCTAAAGTCTTAAACTCTTTTTTCAAAAAGGAAACGTGCAAGGTCTTTATTTGTTTTGTTATTTTATTTTGTTCTTTGGTCCTGAAGCCCTCTCCCCTTGGGCTTATCCTTCTGCCACTGCACAAAAGTACATGTCCAGTGGTGGATGTATGGGTGCGAGGGTCTGTGCTACCTCCGAAATATGGCAACATGTAAAAGGTGTCCAGAAGTAATGATGGTGTGAGTTAGTAGCATAGTCCACTCAGGGTCAGTCAGTCATCACAATGCCCTTGGGCATACTCCAGCCTGTTGCAGTGGCACAGTCCGCTTACGCACAACTATGTAACTGTGAAGCAGCATGGTCATCGCGGTGGCAAAATTCAGGATCACACCTGCATAGTCCTCTCAGGTACAATTTCAGGACAGCTCCACAGTGCAGGCCACTCAGGAACCACTTCAGCAGAACTTCAGGGCAGTGCTGTGGTACAGGCTGCTCAGGCATAACTTCAGGATCAAAAGGGAAAACTCTGCTTGCGCACAGTTTTACTACTGTGCCATGATGCAGGCCACCCGAACAACATTTCAGGATTACGGCAGCACTATCTGCTTGGGCACAAGCTCTGGATAGTGCAGGGACACCACTGCTTCTTTACCACTTCAGGTTTGCAGTGGCACAGTCCTCTTCAGTACAACTTCAAGACCGTTCTGCTGTTCAGGCCACATGGCAGTAGAGACCGTCAACCCTCAACTGTGAGGCAGCTGCTTCTGGCACACCCCAAGATGATCACATTTCATGCAGGTTAGCTTGCTCCTTCCCTCTCTCAGCAGGCAGTGTGGAGATGTCAATAGAATGTTTCCTAATGTGGTTCCATCTAGAATGTGATGTGCTGGCATGAGCGGACTGCCTTTGGCGTCTCGCGAGTGGCAATTGCTGCCTGTGCCTCCGGTCCTTCAGGATGACTCTCTGTAGTACTGAAATAAATACTTACAAAGGACTTCCTGGCTCTTGGCGTCACTGCTGCATTTTTGTCAATAGAATATCATTAGCAAACGTCTCCTACCTTATCACGCCGGCTAACCGAGACTACGTCTTGCTCGTTGTGGGTGTACTGCGCTTTCATTACAGTGTTTCCTGTTTCCAGCATTTCTTCCTTACTACCATGAATCTGATTGGTGTCTTGCAACGTCATTCTGTTTTCAACTGGCTGATTCACGCTACTGTTTTCAAGCGACAATGTGAGTGGTTATCTGTGTCTGTCGTCATCGCTGACAGACACACCTGAGCAGCAGCGCTTTCGTCATCAGTGACAGGCACACCTGAGGAGCAGGGTTTTCTGTTGCTGTCATTATCGGTGACAGGCACATTCGGTGAGAGGTTTATGTTTGTCTACAAGTTCTGTTGGTTCTCTGTGTGGCATTTTATTTTTGGGGTTCTTAGTCACATGAATTTCAACAGCCAATCAGAGACCAGAGAAGTGAATAGAGGTCTAGACGTTTTGTTCTTCATTCAAGACAAGGAAACTAGTTTAATTGAACTATTTTGATCATTTTGTGTACTAATATATATTAAAACCTTTTTTCTCTCTCACAGGTATATATTTATTCTAAGTTTACAGGCACGTTGAACTGTGCATGGGATACAAATTACTATTTACCCCACAAGTATACCAAAAACATTAGGGAAGGGGACTACTAGGTGTAATTTTTTATTGAAAAACTATGCAGAGTGTTACACCGCCGGCATCTTTTCTTCAAGAACCAGGTGAGTGGAAACTGTGGTTTTGATCTTTCAAGGCTTACTTACGAGCAATTGACGGACAGGGATTTAGACCTGGAAGGAAAATAATTTAATGTACTATCATTTAGGGGTTGAGGGCCAAAATGTTTTTTATCACCTACCACCATATGAACCACCTGAAGGGGAAGATCCTGATGAGTTTGACATAGCTGTAGCTCAATTGGATCAATATTTTACCAAAACAAAAAATATTGTTGTACAGCGGTATAAATTCTTCACCAGAGTCCAAAAACCCACAGTAAGTATACATACGTTTATAACTGTGTTAAAGGTTCTAGCAGCCAAGTGTGAGTTGGAGAATTTCACTTCACAATTGATAAGAGACCAATTAGTAGCAAGCTGCCATTGTGAATGGATTCAAGAAAGGTTGCTGACTTGTTAAGATTTGTCTTTACACAAAACAATAGACATTGCAAAAAGCATAGAAAATTCTTTAGAGGATGCCAAACAAATAGAAGCTGCTTTATCAATTACTACCATTACAGGGGCTGTGTTCAATAAAATGCTTGTAAGCTAGAATGATGACAATAAGTGACAAAATGTCATGAGAGGAGTTACATTTTTACCCCAAATAGATCTTTCAATCAGAAAATTATTTGTTACAGATGTGGTTCACGTTTACATGTGTCATCTTTTAAGAATTGCCCTGCGGTAAATCAACAATGCGGGCATGTGGTAAAATGAGTCATTTCACTAGAGTCTGCAGAGGTGCAAAAAGAAAGAATGTCAGATGTGTATTGAGTGAACCAGAGGGGTAAGGTCATGAGGATGTTGCCAGTACTGATATGGAGCATCTTCTTGTGGTAATAGACAATGGTGAACAAAAAGCTGCACTCATTGTTGATCTAGATGTGAATGTCACGATATAGGGAGTTCCAATAAAATCTCTGGTAGATACAGGTGTGCGCATCACCATTGTTTCGCAAGACAGATATCTTCGCAGTTGGTATGACAAAGTGCTGATTTCACCAGATGTACTGACTGTGGCTTTTGAAGGAAGCAAAATAGACTTTTTAGGATACTTTTGGGCCAACATCAAAGTTCTAGGAGAAATCATTAAAGGTAAAATTTATGTTGCAAAGAAAGGTATCAATGTTCTAGGTTTGGTGCATCAAGCAGAATTTAACTTAACGATAAAACCTGGATGGGATAAGCCTGTCCTTATAGACAAATGGGATGTAAATTCATTGATCTGCACTGCCACAGTGGATAAATGGGAGCAGAAGTTTAAGAAGGTTTTGCAAGATTGTTTAGGAAAAAATAACTGATTTTAAACACACTATTAAAGTGAAGAAAAATGTCAATCCAGTCAAGCACAAATTGCACAAAGTTTTTTATGCGCTTGTGGCATTAAACACATCAGGGCACCTCTCTATCACCCACAAAGCAACGGTAAATTAGAAAGGGTCATCAAAATAAAGTGTGTGCAAGCAGCCTATAGGAGCAATTTATGTGTTCTTCAAGCTATACAAGACCTGGTGTGGTCTTATCGCACAACTCCCCATGTCACTACTACCATCAGCCCCTTTGAACTCATGAGGGGTAGGAAGGCTTCCACAGAGATGTGTCCATTTTGGATGGTCAAAACATTTCATGAAGAGTGCACTATGAAAGAAGTGTGGGAGTTGGGAAACATAAGATCAAATATTGTCAATGAGAAAATATGTAAATTTAAGGTTTGTAAGGAAGTTAACAAAATAAAAATTGGAGATTAGGACAGGGTTAAGAATTCTGTGTTGGTGATAAAAGTTTTGTCTAAATTTCAGGAACCACAACAAGTATGTGAGGTACGTAAGAATACGGTAAGAATGTTAAATAGGAGTTGGTGGAGTACATCTCGAGTGGCACTGGATCCCAGATCACAGTTAAACAAGCATTTACAATGCAATGGTCTCGGCATTGGTAAAGTTAGAGCTATTGGCATTGCTCATGACAATGCCGTTTCTTTAAATGTTTTAAAAACACAAACATAAACAAAAATAATGTCATGAGCAATGCCAATAGCTCTAACTTTACCAATGCCGAGACCATTGCATTGTAAATGCTTGTTTTAGTCTTTGCTGTGTACTACAACACTTCTCTGTGAATGTACATTAAGCATGGCCACCAGGGTTTTCTTGGATACTGGAGTATGTAAACCTGCCACTTGCAAACAATTGAATTACAAGGTTTTCCAGGGGTTCAGGAAATCTATCAATAACATGGGTTATCATAAGAACCCAGATGACGCAGATATCTCTTCACAAAAAGTGTTAGAATCAATCTTGTCGCTGTAGGTAGCTTTTTCTTTTCTTAATAATCAGCATTCCCTTCACAAAAAAAATGTACGAATGCATTCTTTTTACCAACTTGTACCATAAATAACTTTTTTGTGGCCCGACTTTTTCACATTGCCCATTATTTTAAATACCCTTTTCCCTAGCTTCCTTCCTCAAAATGTTACAATTTTGCAGGTGCTCATTTTGTCAATGACATCCAATTACTTACCCAACCTACCCCTGCAGTCTCTAAGATATCTAGCGGGAATGTAGTGAGCGAGCCCTTGCATAACAGTGAGATGGTGTGGTGGGCGCTTGCACCGGGAGATTTACCCGACAGGCACAGCTAAAGATTGGATAGGCTTCAAGCTTCTCAAACATACCCAAATAATAACTAGCATGGGGGAAACCAAGAGTAACTGTGTATGTCATTTGCTCAAAGGCACGCACAAGGTGGTGGTAAAACATTTGGATATTGAACAGATGAATGGTACTTGAAAGCAGACTGTAAGAAAGTACAATGCTACAACTTCAAAGAGTTGAAAAATAAGAATTTTATGAGGCACATTGTCAACCACTTCTAAAACAATGCACCTTGGAAAGCTAGGAAAGGAATGAACTACAAGCAACTGACAGGCAGAGAGTCATGCTAATTCATGCCCTGCCCTTCACTGTGCACAAGGGCTGGCTGTCGGGCGGCGACGCGCTCTTATGTCCGGCTAGAGGCAGCGCCTGATCTCGGGCGTCGAAGGGGTAGTTTTAAGCAGGAATTATTTTAAAATCAGTTCTACTTTGCATCACCAGGGAATAGTCACTAATGAAATAATGCATCCATTTAGAGCAAAATAATAAGCAGTGAGTTTTTGACGTGTACAATACATTCGGCATCAGTCACGAGGAACAAACGAGATAACGGTTGCTTCCAGGCTCTAAAAATATAAATGTCTTCAAGCAAGCTCCAAGGATGCACGCCAATCCCGCCACGGCAGCATGGAAAGAAGAGCGGCACGCTGCAGTGTTTACACGCCGACTCCTTCATCAGCAGTCACCAATCTAGTCATGGTTTACATCCGTTTTTAAATTCTGTTTAGTTATGTTCGAACATTATGAAGCCTGTCAAAAAAAGTTTTAGCTGTCTGGCACGGGGGTTGGGGGGTCAATACAATGGCTGTGTTTCAGCACTGGACTCGGGCGCACTGCTTGCAGAAATGGCAATAAAAGCTTACAGGTTCTTTGTGTTTTTACTTCAAGTGCATAGAAAAGCTAACACTGCCACACATCTCTCTGCTATCAAACGAGCACGCGCCCGCCACCACTGGTAACGAATGAGGCGATTCAGAGCACTACAGGAAGGCAAACAATATGCAGAGAAAGGCTGGAAAGCAACGTTGCAAAGAGTGGCCATAACACAAATCATAGCAGTGAATTGCAATGCCATTTAAAGAGTTTAATGTGACTGCAAGAGGTGGCAGCGACGCCACGGATGCCAATGGGAGATGCTGCAGCAGGTGGGGGGAGGGGCAGAGGGGGACAGAGAGAAGGGGGGCAGCCATGGTTGACATTTCCACCATACCTTCGTGGGTAGGCTCGGGGTCCGGAGTGAGCGAGATGTCGTCCAGCTCGCGGAGACAGAGCCACTCCCCGTCCATGGACACTCGGAATTTGCACAGATAGATGGTCTCCATTGCAGCCTGCGTGATCTTGTCTGTCGTGGGGGTTGGCATGTCACTTTGAGGCGTCAGGGCCGACATGATGACTCAGCTGGCACAACAACAACAAAACACAATCCTAAAGAGAAGCCTTCTAAAATACAACGCACAAATACCTCACCGTGTAGGATGGCGACAAAATGATTATCTTCGGAAAAAGGGTTTCGAATATCAAAGGCCACTGGTGGTCTCCCCCTCCTTGTCCTTAAAATCTAACACGGCTTTCACCAGCCGTACAACAAGCTATTCATCCCCATCTAGCGCCATAAAGCAAACCTGTCTCCCGGACGATGGGCTCTGCCTCAAAACGAAATTAGAGCCTGCTAGCTGGAAAGAAAAGGGGGTGAAAAACAAAACAAGACAGTAAATATGGGACAGAAGAAGCAACAGTTATATGGAACGAGGGGAAGGGGCGGGGACCAAAGAGCAAGTGGCCAAGTCCAAGCAGACTATAGCCGCCATCTTCGAACGGGTCACTGAACTACAATCGACCCACACTAACCTTCATTTTTAAAGAGGACGGTCGCCATATTAGAACGGGATGTGAAATGTCGTAACTGGACTACTACCTTCGTTTTAGGAAAACACGAAGAACTCTATCTCGGAAAGTTCTAATTCAGAATTCGAGGGCAAACTTTGTACAATAATGACTGAAAGTGGGTTAGACAACCACAGATGCATGCTGCTGTTCCAGTTGTCAAATTCATAGTTTTTTTGGGAGGCAGGCTGCAAGAAATTAGCAAAATAATTTGTCGTTATCAGCGGCGTCATAAGCAGTCTATAAACAAGGCATTAATAATGGATACAGATAAAACGAGGAGAGCGAGACCAGGGGAAATGGATACCGCTGGAAATAAACGATTCTGGATCGGCAGCGCGCGCAGCGTTCGGTAATCTCAGCAGCAGAGGGATGAGGCACGTGGAGGGGCCGGGATGTTTTTTCATCGCAGTCTGTATAGAGGGAGAAAACAAGGAGATCAGGTGAGGGAGCAACGCCGGGACACCACCGCCTTTCTCCGAGGCACAGCAGAAATGCCTCGGAGAAAGGGAGCGTCCTTTTCGGATTCGGGGGCGTGTTTTGATGTTGTCTCCTCCCTGAGACTTTTCGCAAAAAACACGCCCCCCGATCCGAAAAGGACGGGGCATGATTGGAGTGACGGGACCTCTTCTCCAATGGCTGGCCAGCATTTACTAGGCCAGCCAATGGAGAACAGGGTAGAAGAGGGGCGGGTTCAAGCCCCTCTTCTCCCAAGTCATTATCTCTCGCGAGCGAGACTGCGCAAGCGCAGCCATCGCTAGCCGAGACCTAAAAATGTAAATAGATTTTAGGAAAAGTGTCAAGAAGGCCATGACTATACTAAGGATGTTGATAAAACGCCAACATGCAGAAGAGGCACACTAGTTAGTTTCAGAACTGGCAAATTTTGTGATTTTGTCACATCGTGTGCTTTAAAGTTTTGAAGTTCTGCGTGCATGCAATTGATCTACTTACTTCATTGATTGTGTTATTTTACAGTTTTTACAGTCTGTCATGGAACTGCGTTTACTTTTATTTTCTTATTTTTCTTTAGATTAAATATATATCAATAATACTTTTGACAAAAAGAAGGAGGTGTGGTGATCACTAGAATGTTTCCTAATGTGGTTCCATCTACAATGTGATGTGCTGGCACGAGCGGACTTCCTGTGGCGTCTCGCGAGTGACACTTGCTGTCTGTGCCTCCAGTCCTTCAGGACGGCTCTCTGTACTACTGAAATAAATACTTACAGAGGTCTTCCTGGCTCTTGGTGTTTCTACCAAAGAAATCTACATCTTTACAGGCTGGTCAGCTTCCATGTGATTTAGGAAAGGGAGACAGCTCTTCTTTCATGGTCAAACTTCAGAGAAGCTGTCTGTCAGGCAGCAATCAACTCTGATTGCACAGCAGTCCTCAGAGTTCTCTACAGAGTACTCACTTAATGGTAAAAGAGAACTTGTAACAGGAACATGGAATGGAATAGCAGCTCCCACTTTAATACAGTCAAAGAAGACCAAAGAAGTCAGGTGATGTGGATTTTCTGCACTGTGAAAAGCAGTTTTGGGTGATTCTTATTTCATATGTCCTCTCCAGGCTGCTCTCAATGTAGGGGTGGATGGAACTTGTGGAGTTTCGCTCTGCAGAAATGTGCGAATTTACAGAAAAACTCAGCGAGATACTGCAGAATTCCACCAACGGGCAGAAAATATGCAGCTTGTGCTGATAGCGCCGCAGTTTAGTGCTGGTAGTGCAAGCAGTGCTGAAATCAGCACAAATGCCACAATGCTTTGCACAAGAGCCTGCTGCTATTTGAGTGAATTTTGTTGCAGCTTGAGTTGAAAATCTACTCGAGTGACAGCAAATTTAATCAAACTGCACCTCTTTGACCAAGATTGCTTGTGAACGCCTCCGACTGAGGCAATCCAGGAGACACCTGATGAAGCGACGCAAATACTCTGGGGGCCCCTGAGAATACAAAGGGAATAGATAAAAATGGGGATTGGCTGAATGGAACCGCTGGGGCAGAATCTCTTGCCTGACCCCAAGATGGCCGCCACAGTGCTCCTTTTCCTCGATGAGCTACTACTCTTGGACAAAAATTGGACCTCGACCAGACCTCAAGCATATCCCCCATCCGGCTCTTAAGCTTCTACAGTGTAGATCGAAATTGGCGCCCAAAACATATTAATGTACTTATCTTCACCTACTACCATCAACATTGGCTGCATAGGGGCAGCAGTCTCCTAGGCTACTGAATCAATGACCCAACTCACATTTCCCCTTCTACAGTGAGGGTATTTCTCTACCAGCCCGTCTGTACCTAAAATGGCCTCCATATGTGTGACCTTGTCCAAAGCACTCCTACTCCCCTTGTTGGGGATGGATCTAGCAGTTATGCCCTGGAGACTCAGAGACCCCTCTGTGAGAGTCCACATCGACAAGGGAGTCACACATAGTGGAGGACTGGGAAAGATCCCCTTACCACTGGGAGTCGTCTCCTACCCAGCCAGACGTCGGACATTGTGTTTCCGCTGGGTTTCCTACCCCCTCCCCCACTTCTTCCCTCCTTCATTCTTCAGAGTGTGCCCGTGGCCAAAGCACTCCTCTCCCCTTGTTGGGGAGGGATCCAGCATTTATGCCCTGGAGTTTCAGAGACCCCACTGAGAGAGTCCACTGCGACAAGGGAATCACACATAACGGAGGATTTTGGAATGATCCCTTTACACCTGGGAGCCGTCACCTACCCAGCCAGACGTCAGACACTGTTACTTCCTTGTCTCCACGCTGTGTCTGCTATCCACTCCCCCACCTCTTCCCTCCTTCATTCTTTGTCTACCTCCCCTATTCCTTTCCTCTCTCCCCTGAATTTCTCTCCCCCTGCCTGCTTTGTTTATCCTTATGCCTATGCTATACTTTTGTAACTCATGTAACTCATGTAACTATGCTCCAGCAACTGATGTAACTGTGTAACTATGTTCTGAAACAATGTTCTTCCTCATGTAAAGCGCTCTGATACCTCCGGGTCTAGCCAGCGCCATATAAAACTTTTCAAATAAAATAAAATAAACACCAGCAGCAGACTGCGGCAGAAAATCGTATTAGGGGACGCCAAATCTCACCTGGTAGGACAAATGTTCTGCCTAGCGGCGATTGGCAGAATTTGGCCAGAACTCCTCGTTAAAGAGTAATGCGGAGTGGCCAAATTTCAACCAATTCCGTGGGCGGAACTGAATACTTTGCCCACCCTTACTCTCCAGACACAGTCTTGCGTAGAATGGTGCTTCGCACTGCAGGGTTATCTCCAGTTTGGGGCATCCATAACAGAGGCACAAAGATTTTTGCACCGGGTTATCAACATCCAGATTGAACAGTGATTGGGAAATTGATAAAGGCTGGCTTCACCAAAAGGACCTTCCATACTCTGAACAAGTTCAACTTCAACCATATATCAAATGGCAGAGCTCAGCAAGATTAATCAACAACTCCTATCAGCAAAAGGACCTAATTAAATTTCTAAAAAGAGCCCTGTCTCCTTTGTCTTCACTTCGGTGTCTAGGTCTCCTCCTACCAGCTTCCGAATGTGAGAAATACACTTCCAGTGTCTGGGAAACAGACACACCTCCATCTTGTATGTAGGGATAGGCTGAGGCTTCTAAATATGCAATCACGGGCCTCCATTACTCTAGTTCCCTCATACACACAATGAATGCACAGGCTACATATATAGACACATGCATAGCATGCACTGGAACGTGCCAGGACCTCTGGTACTGCATAACCTGGAACTTTACATGAATAGCCAAGTAAACCTGCCCAACTCAGGGGCAGCTCCTCCGCTAAGGCAGTGAAGCGTCTCTCCACTGAGCAGGTCAAAGAGGAAAAAATAAAAAGATAATAACTTGCTGTTATTATAATTTTATTTTTCCCGTTGCTCAGCCTGGGTAGGGGCGGAGCTGCTCTGCTCACAGAGCAGGGCAGGGGAGGAGTGATTTGCCAACTCCAAGTGCGCAGGATGCTTTGGAGGGCAATCTAGGACCGGTCAAACCATCATGCGCACTTTGTATGTTCTCCATGCAGGCTGCATTACAGCCTACATGGAGAAAATGCCCAGCCTCTCATTCTCTGGCTGAGCGCCGATCCACAGCGCTCTGACCAATCACAACGCTGCCTTGCAGCGTTGTGATTGGATAACTGTAGGCTGAGAGCCAGATGCTTCTTGCTTCCTGCCCTGGAAGCGGACAAAGAGGGAGAGGCGGCGGCGACAGCAGACAGCAGACAGGTAAGTGTTTGTTTTTTATTTCACCCCCTCCCAGTACCAGCCCCGGGACCCGCCACTCTATCTCCGTTAAATACCAGCTGCCACTGGCACAACTGCTGATTCACAAATAGTGGTATGCTGCCACCACTGCTCTACCTTCTAGTCATGACAATCCACTGTCAAACCAATGAGGGCATGCTTGATGGACCCCTCCAGGACTTCTCTTTTGTCAAGGGACATAGGACTTTACTCGTACACTAGATTAGGGTAAGAATGGGACCAAAATCAAAAACCAGGACACCAGATACTTGCAGTCAGAAACTCAGCACAGGGAGAAATGATTGTACACCATGCATGGGACATTTCTATCTGAGCAGTATGTTGAAGCAAGTTGTGTAGTCTTTGATATATAAAGAAGTGTTTTCTCTTTCAATCTGCTGCAGTGAAATTTTAGTCATTTCGGAAATGTTGCACTGAATTTGGCACTTTTACCCAATTCCTCTGATGTCACTTCACTTGTCGTCACTTCCATACACTTGGTGAATAGTGTCCAGGGAACCTCGATGTGCTGAAATAGGTTAATGGGACTGTGCACCTGGGAGGAAGGTATTGCTGTCACTGAATATTGGACTGACAAGTGTCACAAGGATTCTTATATTTCCTTCTCAGAATACTATGCGGCACAATCGCATCATGAGTGTCGCATTTCATTGAGGAGTTATTGGGCGCTATTATGCACCTCTCGTTCCAGCCACACATTTTCGTTAGTTTTTCCCTCACACACCCCAAAATTATGGAACGAGCCTTCTGTCCATAGCCTAAAAAGCATGCGCCATCGTAATCCTTTTCAACGGCCTCCTTCAGGGCCTCATTCTTGAAAAATCACATCAACCTTGACCAAGTTGCTTTCTCGTGTGTAAATTCTGCTTTGCTCTCATCGTGTTTGCCATGTTTCTATGCAGAGAATGTTGGACAAAAGCGCTCTATGTGGTATTTACATGACTCAGACTGGAGGTGTGTCAGTGGCTCACTGAGATGGGAGGGGCCCGAAACGCTTCGTGAAATACCTCAATCACCTCCCGCCAAGCCTCGCTTTGTCATTGTAACAGAACAACGTTTCCAAATCCGTCGGTTCAAAGAACTCATACAGCCGACTCTGTCAATATTGACCTGCCATGTACCACAAAGCAGACCAGCCAACAGCACACACAAAGGGAGTGGAAACTTCACAGAGGTCAGCGAGCCAGGGAGAATAGACCAGCCCTGTTTTACGGTTGTCTTGAACACAAGCACTTCCCCAATCGATGTCATAAATTCTTCTGCCCTTTGTCTGGTCATGCAATTATTAATGTCAGCTATTTCACATCAATATCAGCGTAGCCCACAATCTATAGCTCACTGCGATTCGAAGCACTTCTTATCTTTGCTGATAGGTTAACTGAATGTTAGCGAGATCAGGTTATGTGCCCCGGTTCAAACAGAGGAATTATTGAAGGTAGCAAAGTTTGGAGCTCAGATCTCTTAATTAAAACAATCCCATTTATAGAAAAGTTTAACTTGTGTCCTGTGCCGGAAATTCTGCTGACCTTATGTGTGAGTTTGGGCAGATAACTCCACAGTTCCTTTTATTTCTGGAATCAATGTTTATAAGTTATCTCTGCTGGTGTCAAGATTTGAAGAACAGCCTCAATAAATTGTCACTGTATGGGGGAAAACACTAAATAGCCTGTTCAGTAATCAGTGAGGCCTGATTATCTACTGTCCTGCAGCCCTGGGTTCCCTACACTGGATGAGAACTATTCAACGCAATAAGCAAATACATGCTGTATCTGACTTTTAACATCATTGTTGACCAGCAGAGCTGGGGTACAGTCAGTCACATCAATTATCATTTGACGCGTGCCTGACTGCGTATTCAAACATGTCTGCAAATCTTTCGCTAAAATCCCACCAATCACGGCCCGATTAGTGCGCCTCCTCCGGTTGATAACGTGCAAGCCAGTACCACTTTCTTTTTGGTGGTTTATTGTAAAAGTACCAAAAACACTTAGCACAAGATTATTTCATTAGTTCTACATTATTCACCAATTACTCAAATAATTCAAAAGTAAAATAAGACACAAAACAGTTATCCTCATGCCATTTTAATACCATAACCAATAATGTTTAAAAACAAGTGCGTACAGTACAACAGATGAGATTAGGTTTCTTTAGCATGGCAACACTTACTGCTCCGAACAAATCCTTCTGGCAAAGGCATCCACACGCAGGTGGCCTGGGGGTATCTGCTTGAAAATAACAGGTTCCTTAAAAAATGCAAGTATTCTCTACCAGAGCGTGGTCTCCCTGAAACTAGTTAATTTCTTTATTAGTGTTTATACAGCACCTCGAGCACATAGAGTGTCAGCGAGCTATACAATGAAGGCTCATGATGGGCAGATGTTCACGATTCAGGAGGTAGGGACAGGGCCAGCTTTAGCGCTGGTGGCACATAATGCGACAATGTTTGTTAGCCCCCCCCAATGAGTACCTCTGTCATGGATTCCCTCACACCCACCCTTTAACAGTGTGATCTCTAAAACCACTCTCCCAGATGCATTTAATTTGTTTTATAGCGCCACTTGTACCAATGTAGGTTGTCGGAGCACTTTACATCACACTGAGACAATCAATCATACATGTGTAAATCAGTGTATAGGAAATGTTACATAAGACAGAGGGCCACAAGCTGTAGGAGTCACACACCATTCATACTGGTAGGTAGTTTAGTTTGACTGCTTAGTGTGTTGAAGCACAAACTCAGAATTTAAAATGCAAAACCATGGTTGCGGGTTCCTTTTAATAATATGAATTTATTTTTACACAAACGAACCTTTTTTTGCAGCATCAGAATAATGAAAAACTGGGGAAAAATCATAATGCTTTAATCTATGCCTTGCAGTTTATATGCAGCACTTTGATGACAGTTAATAGCTCTCTGTTCTATATTAGGATTTTAATTTATTTACTGCAAGTAACATAAGGATCTCTCCGACAAATGCAGTAATCAACTAACCTATTTACATTATATGAACTTTTTGATCTGCATGTACACGTTCTTTGCAGCAGGCCTACTAACCCTCAGCGCTACCTTACGATGAGTCAAAACCTCAACCGGGCAAAACTTCGATCTCTCTCTAGCAACAACATTAATCACCGGGGAAAGCCTGACATTTTTATTGTTGCCTGCAAACTGCTGGAGGGCAGGAACACGGCAGTTGGTGCTTTTAAAAAATCGAATTCACTTGGAAACACAGCGCCCCCACCCAACGTCAGCGCCTGGTGCAGTGGAACCGGTCGCACCGCCCTAGAGCCAGCCCTGTATGGATATAACAAGGTGGGTACACTAATCACTTGAAGGAGTGATAAATACATTTAGAAGTCATTATTGCATGCAGTAAAAAGTGATACCTGTGGCTATTTACAGTTAATAGACAGAGGTGTACAAAAGTAATCACGAGAAGCTTATGTGGTTGAAGTCTTCCTCACTTTGGGGCATATGATCAAGCACGGCGTTAAAATTATCGTCGCTTTAGCGGCAGAAAACTGCCGCTAAAGCGGCGATAATGGGCTTGATAATACGCCCTTGAGAATTCCCATAGAAGCCCATGTTGACACCAGAACATGGGCTTCTATGGGAATTCTCAAGGGCGTATTATCAAGCCCATTATCGCCGCTTTAGCGGCAGTTTTCTGCCGCTAAAGCGGCGACAATTGTAACGCTGTTTCTTGATAATATGCCCCTTTTATCAGTAATGTACAAAGAGAATATGAACAATTGCAGTCATCAGTTATATAAATGAGATGATAGATGATAATTGAGAGGATCTGTTAGGGTGGGGAAAAGAGAATATGGAATACAGGTGGTTAGTAAAAGGTCCTCTTCTTACCTTTGCTGTAGCCATGATCCTCTTTGTGTAGCTTTTAAAGAAAGGGGGCATCGCCAGCAGTTGCAGTGTGGCAACAAAAGTAGCTATGTCACTTGATCATCACAGTGAGGAATATTATGGATGGTTTAGGAGATCCTTCAGCATTGTTTTAAAGATTTAAATTTATGTAGCAAGTCTTATGTGGGTGGATAGGCTGCAGATACCGGGGATATTCTTTCACAATAAACACTAAAGGATGGACATTGTGGTGAAGCTTCGGGTCTTGAAAAATATCGTGGACTTTATTCATAGGGTCCTGATTTTTTGCCGGATAGTTCCAGTTTTTTGTGAGAGGTAGATGGATAAAATTAATGTGTATGGGTTTATATGTCAGAGATGGTGTCTTATAAGTGAACCAAAATTCAAGTAGTCGACACTTACGGGGGCTTAAACTGGAGCGATTCTGTTGCATCTTCTTTTTTGAGGGATAAGTCTGGGTGCAGAATGGAAGATGGCTCTAAAAAGGGTTGGACTATATTTACACAGTTAGCTTTTTAGGGCTTTTCAATTGTTGAGGCATGATGTCAGCCTAAACGGCAAATGTGGAATCATGTTTGGGGACGAAGGGTCAAATGTTATTAAGCAGCTTCAGTTGAAATCTGCCCTGTCCCTTTTGTGTAACAACACCGAGAGAGCCATGGTTGTGGTGACAAATAAAAATTCCAACTGTATCCTCTTAGGATGAGATTCCATCCTAAATGTCATGAGGCGGTCCCCTAATTCAATTATCTCATCTCATAAAAAATTACTATCCAAAATGTATGCATAATGCACCAAAATACTAACATATGAGCAAAAGACCCTTTCTCTCCACATTGATTACATCAATTGCTGACTGGGTGGAATGCTTCCAAACCATTAGGTTTAATTGAATGTTGAATAAGAATAATGTCTAAAGGTAGCAAAAAAATAATATTTTGAATCAGTTTGGAGGGAAATAGAATTTTGCAAGTATATGCTATGGATGTTTCCAGGTTAGTATTGTGAAGACCTTCAACTTTTCTCCATGTCTGTAGCCTTCAAATATAGTCAACACCACAAAACAAGGTTATATTTCTCAACATAACATATAAGATATTAGCAGTGTTTAATAAACCTCAAAACACCATGATCAAACAGTTTAATTAAATAATGAATTTACATCTCATCAAACTCAGATTAACTCAAATGAAAATCTGGGACTGCTTAAGCAAATCTACACTTGATGCATCTCATTACATTAGTACTTAAACACTATAAGGTAAATACATTTTCTTGAACAATTTAATCCAAAAATTTAGAGACTAATTTTAAATGTATAACAATATTTTATATCAAATTTTATAACCAAAATCAAATGGCTTCTAATCTATTAACATTTTCAAATCCAAAACTTACTGGTCCAGTTGTATTGCTGGACAATAAGAACTTTCCACTGGTCCTGGCATGTTTAGGAATTACCATTTTATAAGCTCCTGAGACTCAAATAAATGACATCACCTCAGCTTGCACACACATCAAAGACAGGGTAAATGGTAATTTTGAATACCACAATCCTACTTCCAGTGCTAACATACATCTTTCTCAAAGCATCTTATCTTTTTGTATAGTAAGTTTTATCAGAGCATAATTCGTTTGGCTGATATCTCCCCATTTCTGAATAGTATTAACCAGAAATATCACAATGGAAAAGATATAGGAAAATCCTCTCCAAAATTCTTGTTCATATTCCAAAAAGCTTAGGGGTAAATTATAGCTCAACTCAAGAAACATTAAAAATTGCACAGAGATGGAAATCCCTCCCCCTCACAATCCTAGTCCGGGCGGCTATGTTTAAGATGATTACCCTGCCCCGTTTCCTCTACGCCCTCCAGAATGAGCACTCCCCCCTCTCTCTCTTTTGGGCGTTAGATGTGGAACTAAGTTCCCTTCTATTGTTCGGGAAGCAACCGAGGATTGCATTGACTACGTTACACCGCAACCAATATAATGGGGGGGATCTCACTGCCCGATGTAAAGGCCTACTATTGGGCGGAACATCTAACTCCGGTGAATGAATGGCTACACGCCACGGCGGACCACCCCACGTACAGGCTTGACCGGGACACTATGACGAACCACACATACATGTATTATCTCTCCTGGCCACACAAGTCATGCTAGAGGTATGGGACAGGGCGTTGAAGGCACTGGGGTGGGACCGCTAACCTACAAAACAGACACCTCTTTGGCATTGTCCCTGGCTAAAAGAAGTCCACAAACTGAGGAGCTTTGAGGGGTGGGATGCCATTGGCATTTCTACCATAGGCAACGTTGTAGCTAAGGACAAACTTTTTTAAGTACGCTCAACTCCGACACACTTGGCAGGCAGAGGGCTCCTTATCTTCCTCGTTGCCGGAGTATGCACCATTGGAGGGGCGCCTACTACAGGAACACATACTTACTAAGGCAGTATCGCTGACATATCGGACCTTGAATAATAATGCACCAGACAGGTTGGGGAGACTGAGGGAACTAAACTTAGGTACACTTAAGGACATAGACTGGGAAGCAGCCTTAATACACCACCGTGAGGTGGCCATTAAATCCCGTCTTCCTCTCATTCAATACAAGATTCTACATAGAGTCCATTATGATAGGGCCCTGCTTCACCGTATGGGCCGCGCCAGTGACCCGAATTGTCTGAGATGTGGCCACACACAGGGAGATTTCTTTCACACCATCTGAGGCTGCCCCGAAATGCAGGTCTACTGGGAAACGGTGTTGGGTGAACTGAGCAAGGTTCTATCAGCCACATTACCACTGGACCCTAAATTCTTACTGCTGGGCATACCCGGGGATGTAGACTTAGGCCGCCCGCAGCTCATTTTCGCCATGTTAGCTCTGGTGGTGGCAAAACAGGATGTAGCTCGAACATGGGGAGCGGTAGCACCACCCCAGCTCCGAGAATGGAAGACGGGAATGGATATGTACATGGCGGCATAGACGGTCACATATAAGGCGAGAGGTTGCCCTAGAAAGTTCCCTAGGATATGGGGCAAGTGGAGGGCATATTATGGGCTGGATGGAGGACTGGGCGATGATTAGCGGGCCTTTAAGAGGTCCCTCCTCTAACTCTAGCCATGACTGCCGGCTCGCCCGTCCCCAGGCACTTCAGAAGGGGAAGAATCATGGGACACTGCAGCGAAGAACGGTGAATGGGTGGGACCTGCAGGTTCGAATCACCCGAAGTGATGACGATGTGGGTCTATATGTGATGTGGATTGTATATGTATGCCTTTGCACGACTGTAACCAATGGGGATGAGCTTTCTTTTGTTTTTTGTTTGGTACAAAACACAAATAAAAACATTTTTGAAAAAAAATAAACATTAAAAATGGTATAGCCCTTGCTCAAAGGCAAAACAACTCTATTTCTGAGCCATCACCTTCTTTTTCATATCATTCTATATTCGCTTTAACTGTCAACTAGAATTAGCATAGTTACGGGAGCATGTCGTACGGGTCAAAATATGTATTCAGTGATGATAACTCCTTTTTTTAAAATATAAATATGAGCACTGTACCCCCGTCTAACCAATGAGCACGATGCTTTAGTTCTGCACCAATGTAAAAATTCCTTCAATAACAGTTCAGCAGATATTAAGAACAGTAGAATCAATCTTCAAAGACCTATTAATATGAATCTGCTCTGTAAACCCGGTAATATATTCCGCATTAAAAAACAGTTTACTGTCTTCATCTGCATTCAAGGGAAGTGTACTCCCAACAACATACATTTTAAACAAATTAATTTTCAGAAAAAGATATGTGAACCACCTTCGCAAATTCATTTTTAGATGAGAGTTTTATCGATGTACAATGAATTATAATAGATTTTGGGGAGAAAATAAACTTCAGAATAATTGTGATATTTAATCTCCTAACAACCATAAGCATTCTGCCTCTCAAAATAGAGTTATGTTATTGCATTAACCCTCTCTGACCTTTCACCAACTCTCAGTGAAATGCCATAACTGGAACTGCATTGGTAATGTGTCATTGTAAATGTTTCTTGGAATTTCACCTATCAGGCACCATCTGATTTGATCAAACACATTTCTGGGAAGCTCGGGTGTGATTTTCTGAATACAAATATCATGGGGGAACCACAAACCCCACCACCTTGAAAGCGAAAGCAACCAGCAAATCAGAGATTTCCTCTGCACACAGGTCAATCTCCTAAATTAAATCAGTATCAGTTTTAAACCAAAGAAGAAAACTTGCTTGCGTCTTTAGTTGATAAACGCCATTTACATTCCAGGCAGATACAACAGTTCATAAATAGTCATAGTATTTTCGCAATCTTACACATAAAAGACCCAGAGCAATGAACGCACATTCATTCTCTGATCCTGTCTTTTTCCAATGCCAATTTTCCTCAAACAGTACATCTAACAGTTCTCTATATACTGCAACAATAAAACACTCATCTCCACCTCCTTCCCTCTCTCTAAAAATCCTCACAATTCCACTGTGAACCCAACAACATTGCAAGCCTCCTGTCAAAAACGAAAAAAAGGTTCCACAGTTTCAAATCCCAAAGCAATAGCTGAGGCAGTAATGGAGAAACATATTTTGTATTGTTTGCTGCTGGTGGAACCATCTTAAAAATGGCCTAACATTATCTCCCACAGAGAAACATATCTGGGTCTGCCAGTTCTTGATAGAAAGCTTTTGCTCAAGAAGGTTCAATTTTGCAAATAAATTCATCTCTAAGCAGTTTGCTTGCAAATAGTACTGTGAAAAAAGTGTTGATAACTGCACTGAGTGGCTTATTTGGAGTTGCAAAGGAAAAACATTTCTTCAGAAGTAGAATGTTCCACAAATACACCACAAATATCTGAGGACGAGAGACTTTCCAATGCAAATAGTGAGCTATCTGTTGAGCCTGTGGCATCTCTTTCTCCCAAACAAACATGGGATTTCTGATAAAGGTTTAAAAACAATTTAATTAGAAATCCTTGCAGGCCCTTCTCTTCCACCCTTCTTATAAATCACAAGTCATCAAGAAATTGCCTTTTTTACCATTATATGAATTTGCATTCACTGCTGGCAATATGACCACAGAGTCATTATCATATTTCGAGGTTGTTCATCTGACTGTTGCTCCGGTAGATGTATCTCTTGTGTGTTACCAGCTGTTGGTGTTCTATTGTTCTTGGTGACAAGTGGACTCTGAACAGTGAGATTCCCTTCTGCGCATGTGTTCCACATAGTAGGGTGCCTTCTTGTATCAGTGTGCCATGTTGATGGTTAGGTTACCCCTTTTGCCTTTTCTACTATGTTTGGTGACTGTTTTGATGCAGAGATTAGGCTGTTGCCATCCACTTTTTGATCTGGTGTACTCTTGCACTAATGTCCAGTGGGGCATCCCATGGCAAACGTGATGTGCAATTCCTCCTTGTTTGGGTGGACTGGGGCTGGTTGGTCCAGTGTTACCTGGCCCCTCAGACCAGTTTAGTTTTCCATATAGGGAGTGTGCAGGTCTTCAATTGTTTCTGAACCTTGCTACTAGCTGCTCTTGAGTGTTCTGCATTCTTGTCTGTATTTTCTTTCTCACCGATGCTGCTTTCATTGATAATGAGGCCCCTTTTTGTATATGTGGGCTGCCGGTAAATCTGCTCTTCGGTTCGCCTTAGATGGGGTGGGGTTCTTAGCTGGCCTTTAGGTTCATGGTTTTCCTACATTTCTGCTTGGAACTGGTTCTTCTTTTTATATGTCCATAGTGTGCACCCCTGTAGATTGTTTCCTGCCAGACTGTTGAGGTGCCATCTTGTCTTAACTGGAGGGGATTATGGGGTTGTCTCGATTTTCTTGTGTTTGTTGCTGTTTACCCTGTTGTTTCGTGGTAATGGCAGCTTGTCTGTTCCATTTTTGCTTGGTAGCCAGTGTGCAGTACTTTGAGGTGATGCAGTTCCCTCTCTTGCCTTCTGATCTCCTAGACTTGCCTGCCTTCATCACAGGTAGAATCTGACCACTCTGGGTCCTGTGGCAGATTATGATGTGCTCCTTTTTGGTCCTTAGCCCTTGGCTGTGTTGATCCTTTTGTGATCCTTTGGTACCACCTTCTTCTACTGGGTCATGTTAGCTTTAATGGTGGCAGATTTCTGCTGCTGCTGTGTTGCTGTGCCATGTGAGTACATTTAATTCTGCCCACTGGCAAATGCCCTGAGGCTAAGGTAATTTTTCCCGTTGGCACTGGTAAATACCCTTTGATAACCTCTGAGTTGGCTCTTGCATCTTTAAGAGTACTTTGCTTCGCAGTAGAGTTTGGATGAGTGCCTGACATGTCCAAGGGCATGATATGTCCACACTGCTCCTCAGACCCACTCCAGGGATACTGCTTTGGAATGGATTCATAAAGAGTTCATCTAAAGAAAAGCACATCTATCAGAAGAAAAAAACAGTTACCTTCTGTGATGATCTTTTATGTGCATACTCTATCAACCTGCAAATTCTAATTTTTCCCAGCTACCTCCCAATTCTAAGTTGTGGATGTTGTGTGTCTTCCTTTATTCAGTTCGCTCTCCAACTCTAAAGGTGTGAAAAACAGAAGAGGAACTGATAGCAGCGCACCATGTTGTGCCTTATATGGCTCCATGATTTGCTATCGGGGGAGGAGCTGGAGTCGAGATGGAGCCATGGGACCACCTGCTGGCATGCAAGAGGTATTTCAAGTTTTCCAATCCAATCTGATGCCTGGAAGAATTCATGGGGTGAGATAGAATATCCACCAGAAAGACGGTTACTTGAGGAAAAGTTCAAAATGTTAATTTTGGATATTTAAAAAATAACTGAGGTAAACAGTGATGTATCACTAAAAAATTTAAGTAAATACATTGTACAGTTATTTAGGATTATGATTTAAAGTATCACCCATCAAAGTATTGGGAGTTTGCTTCAAAGCATCATTATCTTTAGCAATGACTACATCTAATTAAGCATTCTGATGCAGCTTTGCAGCTGCAATGTACTACTTTGAAAAAATAAGTACAAAAATACATTTGGATTTTGACGTTTCATACCCGGTGGACCCCAAAGCAATATTTCGTGTTCTGGTTCTTGTGTTCAATTAGGCGGAACATTGGCTCAACCCAAATATGCTGCCCAGGTACAACTTGTGGCTTTGTCAAAAGAACCAATCATGAGCTAGTATAAGCTATCCAACCCTTGCACCCTTCTGGACAAATGAGCCATCCCAATGTAGCTGCATAAATATGTCCATGCACGTTTGAAAAATCTTACCATTTTAAAGTACTGGCAAAAACAAAAGGCACACTGAGAGCACACTACGCACCTCATGGATTGTAGAATGAACCAGGAACGATCAAGGCCTTCAGTGCAATCTGTCCATCTTCTTCAGGGGCCTCAGGACATCCTTACCCAAGTGTCTTCACCGAAGAAAAAGTGTGACTTCCTTTTTAGTATTATTAATGGTAAAAGGCCAGAAACCCTGCTTCATACATGCATGGTAAGATACTACCATTTGGCTGCTACCACATTCATAGTCAGAACATACACATACAACCAGCTCTGCTACATATAGCTCCTTCCCAAATCAAGCTCCAAAATCTTATTCGTATTCAACTTACTTCCCTTCACACAGAAAATACAACACTTCATGCACATTAACCCCTTCACTGCCCCAATGATATATATGTAACTCATACCAAGATGTACTCACTTTACCCTTATGGAATATACTAGGCCTGGGCGGTAAATTCCGTTGCGCTCGCGGAAATTGCATAATTTGGGTAATTTCGCGTTCCACGTAGAACGCAGAATTGCCAAAAATTGGGCGATCCGCGGCTTCGCGGAATTTTTCTCTTGTTCGTGCTTTCAAAATGCGTGTTCGCAAGATATTTCTCCCTGAGCACGCAAACAGCGTTCGCGAACAGGAAAAAAGCATTGCGAACAAGCGGATCAAGCAATTCTGCGTGTTCGCGGAACTCTGCGTGCTTGCGGAGTTTTTTTACCATTTCGCTGAGCTTTGCGTAGCGTGACTACGCAAATTCCACCCACCCCTATAATATACATGCATTATGGGTCAAAGTTACAAATGGCTATTTCATAAAGCATGTCAATCTCACACATATGGCAAGCGACGGCCTTGTCATCATCCAGTAGTCCTTCTGAACCTCAGAGCTTTCCATTTAAATCTAAAGACTGCATGGAACTAGCAAAATAAAAACTTAATTAAAGAAACAGTCATCCACCAACCACTTAAATGACAATTTGCTCTTAACCTTTAACATCCCAAAAGACACATCCACCAGTTTGATAAAGGAAGTATACATTGACATAATGGATACTGCAAACATCAAGATGCATGTCACCCAAGTGACACATTAATATGCCAGCACCCAACATGAAAACCATTCAAGGTCAGGATCAACAGCCACTGAACTATTCTGGCTACATCGAAATACCAATGATTTTCACCACCTGTCTGCTGCCCACCAAGGATAGACTAAACATACCAAACAACAATACTACTCCTTCATCGACCACACCTTTGAAATGATAGCTAAAGACCATAGTACTCTATCATTCTCAACCATTCCTAAAGCTGATGTTGACTCCCACTTGAGCTTGTTCAACATTACACTAATAACCAATTTTGAAATTCACAACTCGGCTAACCCTTCGCTCATTGAAACTAAAGCCCTCTATACCACGGCAAACCCAAGAGCACACTCAAAAATGTTTTATCGATAAACAGTAAGAACTGATAGTAAGCGAAAATCCAAGATGAGTTTGCTAGTCATAAATCTCACCAATCTGCATGCAGTAACCTCATTACCAAAGCCACTTATCATTAGGTCACAGTCTTGTAAGCAACCAACTGGAGCAAGGCCTTGACACATTGCATCACTCACATCACATCACACATTACATGACTCCCACTCCCTCCTCCCAATCTCTTACATATAAGACAAGTGGAATTACATCAATAAGTTCTTCATATAAAATTAGTTAAAATCAATAAGCATCTAAAGAGTAGCATTCAAGCAAATTGCATCCTGCCTGTTCCTCAGACAACATTTTGCAATGCACTTCTCTCAGATTTGTCACACTCACACCTCTTCAACATCCCCACCTACTTCAAAACCATCCCTGCTGTCATCATGAAAAGGCTTATCCGAGAAGCATTCACACCATTTTTTTAACATAATGAATGATTCTATTGTGGTTTATTCTCCCCAGGCAACTCCTCCAACTACTGACAAATTCCAGTCTTCATTGTGATGCTATTATTAACTACAAGATAACCGGACAAAATCTTTTCTCAGAAATATCACTGAGAAAACATTCTCCATTCAATTGCAAATACAAAACAACAGCTAATTTCTTCATGCGTTCACACCATACGGTAGGACCAAGGTTGCAATAATTTCATTTTAGAGCATTACCCTTGCCCTTCTGTTCAATCACAACCTCTTGACAACCTTTGATACCCTTGACATTTAGACCTAAAAACATCCTTTCCTGACTCATTGGATTCACTAGGTGTGACTTACAGTGGTTCTCCTCATTTGTCTCTAATCAACTGAATTTTATTTAGCTGTAGCTGAGAGCAACCATCTGTGACCTAAGGAGGATCCCAGAGTTCCATCCTCTCACTGTTGGGTTTCTGTCTAAACATGCCGCTTATAGCACTCCCTGCCAACCATGGAGTCAAGATTCATCAGTAAACTAATGACAGTGAACTATTTTCAAAAATCTTCTTTGAAACCTGCCTTCCTCTTATCCCATCTTGTAAGACCATCACCAACCTCAAACTGAATGCTGGGATAAAAAAACATCATCCTATTCATTGAAGGCTCCAAACCTGCCCAGATCCAGAACTGTTTCTCTAAGATAACGGTGATGGGATACACTCTTCAACCCATTCCATGCTAAATCACAAGTCGTCATAATTGAACGACTTATACTTAACATATTGACCACAGTACCAGGAAGAAACTGCCTGTTATAATCTCTTATTGCTGCAAAATACCTAATCAGACCTCCCAGATACCAACTTGTGGGGTCATCTTTGATGTGGGTAGCAGCAAAACCATAACCACCAGCAACTCACTTACCTACCGAGCTCCATTGAAGGGGTTCAGGCGAGGAGAGGAGTGGAGCCCCCAAGAGCTTGGGATGCTGGTCATGACAGCCGCCTGGCTGGGGGGCATCGTGATCTGGATGCCATCAGGAAAATGTCCCTACTCATCTACCAAAAATAAAATATCTCTTTGGAATAAAGTCACCTTTGTTGGAGTGTGAGGTAATTATGTATGTATTGGTATCTATTTAGTGCAAACATAGCTCTGATACAACAAAGCACTTTATATTAGATAGAGGTTTGTAAAACAGACTACAAGGTTGTGTACATTAAGCAGGGATTACACAAATGCAATTCATATTTTTAAACAGAGAGTAACTAATTGATTTGCCCACAGTCGCACATTTTATTGTCAAGTGCTGAGGTTGGGATTCAAACCTGGGTCCTCATGTTCCAAAGGTATCCACTATATTGGCTTTGAAAGCAATTCCTAGAAAGCTGAACATTTCTTCTCATAACCAGATATGCATGAAAAAATGTGCACTAACAAGGTGAAGGGTTCTGTGTCGAAGTCACTGAGTGTGTTGCTAAAACAGGTTTTGTAAATATTTCTCCAATAAAGAACTATCCAGAACTGTCCATAAATGCATGGCCCAATGAAGATCTCATCAACCTTAGTCCCCAAAGGAGATTGAAATGCATAGGCATGGCTTTAGAGTGTTTGGGTGAAACTGTTAAGAGGGATTGAGTACCTTAATTTTGGGCTGATGGAAGCTTATTAACACCCAAGCAAGGAGGACAATCTTAAAATAACTTTATGTTGATTGAACACAGCCGGGTCAGGTTGTTTGAAAACTACTTTAATTTTTGTGTCTGTGAAATACATTTGAATTGTTGTGTTAATTTGTTATTGATTAGGTTCTCCTGATTTTTATCAATTGTCTTTATTGATTAGTCCTTTTTTTGCAAGAGTGTTGAACTATATACTAATTGGTGTGATTTATGTACTCATGTGCTGAAAAAAACTGCACAAAAACCTGAGTTCAGAAATTTCAGAAATAATTAGAATACATGTAACATAAATTTAATACAAGTGTGATAAAAAATGTCCACATGTTTTATTTTGAACCAAATTGACATTAAAGACAGTTAATGAAGGTACTGTTTCTATGTTACAATCTAGTCACTAAGCAACAACTCCTCCAAGTACATTAGCCCATAGAAAGTAAGTTTACTAAGCTTTGGTTTGCCCAATATCCCTTGTAAAATATGAAAGTATGTATCTGAAAATGAGACAGTAAAATTTGAGCTGAGTGTTATCTGTGTGAAGATGTTTATATTGTTGTGTGCCCGGGTTAGGCCCATGTAGCAACGCTGCACATTTTCTGACATTGTCCTCTTTCTGCACAATAACATTTTAATGTGACCTTTTGCAAATATTTGCATGTCTGACAATGTGTGAAACGTTTCTCTGAAACTACTTTGCTTACGCATCTGGCTTCTTGCAACATTATCATGATTCCTCGAACACCGAGTACAAAGCCTTTGCCCACATTATGCAAATGTCGTTCTATCTTCATCCAGGGTGCGTGAGGGCTATCTGCATACGCATAACAACACTAATCAGAATATACATCGCAAGGATGTTTTTTATTAGAAATAAAGAAGCATTTCCAGGGATAGGAGAGGAGACACTTCAGCTGACTTTGAGGGGTCCCTGCATGCTGAGGCTTCACCAAGCAACTGCCCAACATCTACCTGAGGGGAGTCCTACATTCTTTCCCACCAGGCAATGGGGTTGGATCATTCCAAAGGGGGGTTCTTGGCTATACACCTGCATACACTATAGGTGCACATAGAGTAGGGTTTGCAAAGTAGGAGTAAGCCTGATTATCACTTTGTTTTATATGCTTCTGTCTACTGATTATCGCAGCACAGGAACTCTATACAAGAATAACGTTGGTTCAATAAATATATTGAAAGCATCCCATTGTGTATTCTCTGTATAGTTCTCTGAGAACAAGAGTGAATGCGTGATTGGACGAAGGGGTTCTAGATCTGTTATCACAATCACTGAAGGGTCAGAGCTGTCATGTTCAGTAGTTGCCAGAAGCCATTCGCTCCCTGGTAAGGTTATGGGGTCTCATGGTGGCACTGTGAGCTAGCTGGTCTCTTGGCCAACATTTACTATGAGAGTGCATGGAATCAGTCTAAGCACCTCATCCACAGTTTATGTTGTCCACAAACGCTCAGATCCTACGGATTAGTTGCAACTACACAAGAGTATAACAAAATAGGATGCCCCAATCTGAAGAAATAGTGGGATTTCTTTTCTCGTGTACAGTGCATGTATGTAGCCTATGTGACTTAATCAATCAATTTGAACACATGCTCATAAATTTACACAATAAGCTATCTAAGTAAATACAAAAATTCTCAATCCCTATATTACCTTTACACATTACAAAATAATAGTGGTGCAGTAAAGAGTCTATGAATTTTACAGCCAAGTACACAGGTAAATCTTCGGGAGAGGATGTAGCCTAATGGCGTGGTCGACCTCGAAGCTGGGGAACCAGGTTTGAGCCTCGGCAGGGACGCTCAACATCCTGTGATTCTGGGCAAATCAATTAATCTCCCCTGGGCCAAACAAAATGAATGTGTCCATCTGTAACGCAACTAGTGGCCATGTAAAGCACTCTGACACCTTCGGCTCAAGTTCACGCTACTGGGGTGGAAAAAAATCACGTGTGTCAAACAATAACCAACAAAAGAAGTCCAACATGATTTTATTAGGTCTCCCTTCTGAATAATCAGGCAACAACCCAAGTTGTATTGTTGATGTTTCGACCCAATAATGGCAATCTGCAAACCTCATTAGGACAGGAGCCATTGTCTGTCAACTCCATTTTTTATGGAATTCATCAAGGGGGAAATGGCATCTGTCTCCAGAGCAGACTATCGTCTTCAATGATGCATAACACTATTGAGTCAAAAAGGCAGCTTGAGTCCAACTGCTCACATAGTACTATTAATAATATACAAGGAACAACGGTTCCTCTTCATTGCTATGTCTTCAAACTGGCAAAACCAAAATGCTCTACACATTACATATAAACTGATGAAACATAATGAGTTTAATGTAGATTCAAAACTCAAAAACTGGAAACACAGAAATATTAAATTATAATAATGTATTCAATAAGTGAGCTATTCTATGCTATGACGTGAAGTACATCTGTGAGTGGCGTGGACGGCGTAATGCTCGGTGCAGATATTGCATGCAAAAATTGCATATGAACATATCAGAGGGAAACAGAATAAGCACAAGTGTCAAGATGAGTCTGGGGATCAACAATGCAAACAATTGGTACTTTTTCCTATGAAACAGGTCTGAATTTGAATTTGAATCTGAATTTGTTCATGGTGTTATTGTTCCACCACTTCTGTGCAATTGTTGTTTGAATCCTAGTGGAAGAATTAATTTATGAATCACCATCGGGAATGAGAAATATTTACTATGCATCTGACAGTACTTTGTAACAGAGGGGTAAAGGAAATAAAAATATGCTGCCAAAAAGTGAACAAGAATCATCTACGCAAGTTTCTGTAATATAGCTTGTTTCAATTGTCCTTTTTGAATGTGTTCTTAGCAATGCTTTGGCACTCTGATTACTTCATAACATCAGTTTTAGGTTCTATTTAATGGGCTTTGACATGGTCAAAAGCATATTGCATCCAGGATTGATGACGGACATTTGCTGTGCCGTTATGTTAGATATTTTCAATTGGAATAATGTTAACTCCCAGAGAAACTGTGTATTTTTTTTTGTGTGGAAGTTACCGTTAATTCTCAAAATGACATGAAATTACACATTATTATTAAAATGCCATTTTGCCATCTCACATCCAAAATGGCCGCGCAGATGCAGTTCACTCGTTTGAAATTGTATGTGACATGAAGCAATCGTGCAGCCATTTTGTGATTGTGGAACTCCTGACTTAATCCTGCCTACCTGTTTCAATACACATCTAACTCCAATATGACCCTTTTCATTCTCATCGATCAAATGTTTCAAATTATTTTCACTTTCTGTTCTGTTTTGCTGTACTTGTGATTTTTATTTTTCCTTTTTTTCCCTTTTTGCCTACAGAGGGTTGTGAGCAGCAAAGATTGGCTGGCAGTGGAGGGTTAGGCCTAGGCCCAAGGCCTGGCCACAGCCCATGCCCCTTGCCAAAATCCCACTGTGATGAAGGCCGAAGGTCCTGTACTGTGGGGGTTGGTTGCCGGCAGGGTTGTGAGTGAAGAGGCTGGCTGCAGGCCCTGGCCAAAGACCAAACATTTTGTCAATCTCTTGCTGCACACGTCCAGAAGGGTTGCAATACAAATCTCACAACGCTACCATTAAAACACCCATTTGCAATTGGCACAAAGAAAAAGATTGTCAAGCAAGAGTAAAATATGGTGGGAATTGTATGTGGTTTGTGTATCTCATCACATAACGTCAAATCTCAGTAATTTTCCATGTTTGAGCCAGAACCATAAATTTATTTTTAACTGTGTTTTTTCAATAAATGTGTGTGTTTCTGTATATATAATCACACAAACTGTTAAAATGTTTATAATATACATATATATGTATATATATTGTTGTCCAAAGATGCTCTCAGCATTGAAAGGTCACTTCTTCATGGGCAGAGTCACGCATTGAGAGTCATCTCATATCCGGTATCCTTAAGTAGGAGATTGCCCTGATTGGCTTTTTGCTTCGTGCATCATGATTAATGCATTATGGATGTTGAAGTCTATGAGATGCATAGCCATTTATTCCTACAGTAGGTACAATGTTGTGTTTGCAATTAAGAAATCATTTTTCACCTTGGTAGGTTTGACATCCTTGAGGCAGGCTGAATTAACGCTGGGACACGGTGCTGCACGGAGTTTCACGTTCAGCTCCACAGCCTTTCATTTTTGAGAAATGGTACTCCTTTCCACGGCGAGCCGGCGAGTAAAAATATTGTTGTCCAAAGATGCTCTCAGCATTGAAAGGTCACTCGACCGTGCCCCCACCATCTGGTAATCATCGCCTCACTGCTGCCTGTCTCATGATGCCATACATTACTGTCATGGCCGACGCGTTTCGAGGTAACGCCTCTTCTTCATGGGCAGAGTCACGCATTGAGAGTCATCTCATATCCGGTATCCTTAAGTAGGAGATTGCCCTGATTGGCTTTTTGCTTCGTGCATCATGATTAGTGCATTATGGATGTTGAAGTCTATGAGATGCATTGCCATTTATTCCTATAGTAGGTACAATGTCGTGTTTGCAATTAAGAAATAATTTTTCACCTTGGTAGGTTTGACATCCTTGAGGCAGGCTGAATTAACGCTGGGACACGGTGCTGCACGGAGTTTCACGTTCAGCTCCACAGCCTCGAAACGCATCGGCCATGAGAGTAATTCACCAATCCAAACCTGTAATACCGTGCCTGAAGTGGTAAAAGGCCTTTGTAACTTTTCAGCTCGATGTGGATGGCACCGTGCTAATCCTATGCTTAAAGACTTTGCTCTAAATATGGCAAAAGGATTTGCCTCTTTCTAGCCCAGAGTGGATGGCACTGTGGTCGTCCTATGATTAAAAACAGACTTTTGCGGTGAGCGGACTCAGAGTGTCAGTGGTGTTGTAGAATGCTCCATTTAAAGGAGCAGCCTCCAATGAAACCTGGGAATTCGGGAACCAACCAGACTTCCCTGCTTCCTTTTTTGCATAATTTATGAAGCATTCTGAACTTCAAAGGGTATTGTTTTGACACATACTGGGTGTTCCTGTGTGTCTGTGCAAAGCTATGCCTCTCCGTTGACTCCAACTGGAGCGAAACATGTGTGAGGAGTTGCATCTGTTCATTCCAGGTTGGCTTGGATGGTACTTTACCAATCCAAAGCTGTAATACTGTGCCTGGAGTGGTAAAAGGCTTTTGTCATGGATGGCACTGTGGTAATCCTTAACTCCGCCAGTTATAGTTAGCGGTGCTAACTATAACTTGCACCCTGTCCCTGTTTATGACTTCACACATTACATCTCAAATGACATAATTGATGAAATTACTGATGTCATTATTGTGGACATCATCCAGTGAGTGTGCTAGTTTGTTTTATAATTTACATATTGGCGGGTAGGTACCATATTGCTTCTCTACCTAACTTTATACAGCCTGTATTCAGGTAATCGTTGTAAGTGTTTAAAAAACGTATGTGCTCCTAATGCATCATAGGTGTGTAGAGGTATTGAACACATTATGAATCTTTGAATTCAGAGATAACTCTGTGTGCAGGTGACAACTTGTGTCTAGTGTGCTCAACACAAGTTTTTTGGTTCTGCAGCAAATGTTTCCAACAAGGTAAAGATTCTGAGTACTGGATAATAAGGATATATTTACAAGTAAGGGGCGGACAGCGGCATTAGCCCCCTTGGCTTAACGCCGCCGTACGCCACTTCAGAAATACAGGGCTACACCATATTGTAAATATGGTGCCGCCCTGCATTTCCCCCTGTTCTGGGGCTTAACTTAGGAGCCTAGCACCAACGCAGGCACCCTTGCACCATAGTGCAAGGTTGCCTGCATTGAGGGGAAGATTGTTTATAGGCAGGACACATAGAAGTTGCAAAACATCATTTTTTTAAATTGTTGAAGGACGGGAAGAGTCACCTCCTTCACATAAACAATCAATGGCAATTTGCTGAGTCTATGTGTCCTGCACAATTCAGCACACATGGAAACAACAAAAACGAGAAGAAATAAAACATTTCTCCTCATTTCGTCTGTTAAAGACCAGGTTTTCCTTGGTCTTCATTTTGGCGCTGCCTCCTATTTATGCCACCCTTGGAAATAGGGGGCAGCGTCAAAATCAATAAGTGTTGCAGTGGAATGCCCACAGCAACACTCATTGCCCTCCACTTTCAAACAAAGTACAGCGTGAAAGGCGGCCTTATTTACAAGGCGGCGCTAAGGTTAAGTGGCTTAACACTGCCTTGTAAATAAGGCAATGCACCTATCACCACCACAACTTCACTAAAAGTGACGTTGTGATGGCAATAGGGCCTTGTCAATATGTCCCTAAGTATTGTATGCAGCTTCGTGTATTTTGACAGAATATTTTCTACATAACAAAGAAGACTGAGTGCACCAGTGTCCTTGTGCTTGATTAGCTTCAGAAGACGGACTGTAAAGTTTTCACCACAGTATGAAGGCTGCAGGCAACATGACCTTTAGCACCTTCAGACATATATGTATGTGTGTGTATGTGTATACAAGTTTAGGTGGAGAGCTGCTCCTGTGCAGAGCACCCTACAACACCAGCAACACTCTGAATTTGATCACCTTAAATGTCTGCTTTTCTATCAAGTTTTTGAGCGTAGGATTAGCACAGTGCCATCCACATCAAGATAGAAAGGGACAAGGGGGCTTATTTATGAGCCCCTGCGTATCTTTTGCACCACCGCTGCGTCACTTTTTGTGACACAGTGGTCCCATAAAAGATTTACCACTTTGCACCCAATTTACAAGATGCGTCACTTTGTAAAGCCCTGTGCTACATGATACCTGGTCAGGTATAATGTACGGAGGAAGGGCGTCCCCCTGCAGAAAGCCTCGTAGAAGTGGCACAGTGAAATCTATCAGATTTCACTGCAACACGTCTAGGACGCTACTGCGTCACAATCTTACGCCTGCCTCACAGCAGGCATAAGACTGAGGCAGGCCCTTTCACATGGGGCATGCCCATTGTGAAAGGACACTATGCTGGAGTTGCGTCTGTTTTCAGACACACCTCAGCAATGCGTCACTTTTGCGCCAACAGATACATCAGTATAACTGATGTTATCTGTCAATCCTTGTTACATGATGCATCATACAGTAAATGTGAAGAATCCATCATGTCGCAAGGAGGGCGCAGTGAAAACTGTTGCATCGCTGTTTTCACGCAGCAATGCAACAGTTTTTATAATTGAGGCCCAAAGTCTTTTGCCATTTCTACAGCAAAGGTTTTAGGCACAGGATAAGAACAGTGCTATCCACAACAAGCTGTAAAATGGCAAAAGACTTTCACCACTCCAAGCACAGTATTACAGCTCTGGATTGGTAAAATACCACCCAAGCCAACCTGGAATTAATAAAAGCAACCCTTAATACGTGTTTGGCTATCATTTTAGTTCTTCAAAGAGGTTTGGCTTTGTCCAGACACAAGGGAGCACCCCGTATAATTCAAAACAATACCCTTTTGGGCATATAGTGCCGCAAAAAGGTTTTGGGGTGATTCGTCCAACAGGAGCTAAGAAAAAAGGAGGGATGGGGAGGGGGGGCTCGTTTTCTCTATTCAATTTCCCAAAGGGATTTTGAACACGACTATAGCTCAAAATAGCTAAATGGAATTACACCAAATTTATCAGACAGCTCGCTCTTTGTAAAGAAAGATCCCTTTTTAGGTCTCGCCTGACCCAGCGCATGCGCTGGTCTGGCGTGACTTATTGAGAGGGCTCCAAAAAGTGCTATCAGGCCAGCCTGTGGCAACAGTGCATGTGCGCGGGCGCGCGCGACGCGCTTTACCGCGAATACTTTCACTTTCACAGCCGCATGGCCGCTTTGATGTTTGATTGGGATCGCGACCGCGATCACTTTCACTTTCGCGGCCACTTGGCATAGCCAATAGGTCTCGCTTTTGGGACCTTATAAGTATTTAGTTGTGCAACTGTTGCATGGCTAAACACTTATAAGGTCCCAAAGGCGAGACCTATTGTCTATGCCAATGCTTGTTGTAATTTGGTGTGAATCCCTTCAGAAGTTTTGGAGTTACTTAAGAAAAAAATAGAGATATCTAGGGACGTGAATCCTTAGAAGATCTGACAGATCGCATGCTGAGATCTGATTGGCTGCCAACACTTCAACCAGGAAGTGTTGGAAACCGTCTTGGAACTCAAACTCAGCGGATTGCTAAGAAAAAAGTAAAACAATTAACAGAAGGGGTCAGGGTAGGAATACCCTGACCTCCTAGGTCTTGTGGTGAGGTCCCTGTGAGACCTGGCTAGGGCCCAAAAACATTTTGTTTTAATGTTTGCCACTAAATTGCAGCAGATCCACGAATCCAGCACTTGTTTAAACGTCAGCCCCTTGGTTGGCCAGGTCCTGGGACAAAGAGAAATAAGTATAATAGGGAGTAGGGGGCACATGGCCCCACTCCCACAGCAGATTTCGGACCTTGAGACACCACCTTCCCGGTGCCAAGCCAATATAAATTATGGGGGGGAGGACTGTGTGAACCCATTCCTCAGGCTACTTACGAACCTGGAGACAGCCACCTCCCTGAGGGCATGGCCTATGGTTAAAAGGGGTGGGGGCACATGCGCCTCCCGCCCCACCCGGGCCCTTTTAGGCCCCTGGAAATGTTGTAGTTACCTTTTTTATTTGCTTAGGAAAGTTAAATATCCTGCAAATAAATTTTGCGCTGTAAATTATGGGAAATAATTCACAGTTAGACCTCTTTTAAGTGAAATAGAAGCTTCGAAAGAGAATGCTTGACCTTGTAATATATATGTATATATACACTGATGCATATGTGAATACTCTTTCTTTTTCTGCAGTTCTTTGAGTTCATTTCTCAATAATTTGGTGTACATAAGTCGGTTAACTTACTTGCACATACACACACATATGTGCTTGTATAACTATAGAATATTTTGCCTTTTTGTGGTTATTTTTTAGATCTATTTTTTATATTTGTATAAATAGGTGGTATTTTTATATTGAAAAAACCAAAATGAAGAATTAAAAAAATATATATATTTTACAGTTAAACAAAGACAACAATGTTTAGGTTTAAGTTTATGGGCAGGAAATAAGAAGGAAAAAGAGAAGCTCTAAATGGTGGTGGGACACCTCCATGAACCCTGTGTCACTGCACAGTCTCCAGCCCTGTGAAGTGCAAGCGTTGCAACTTTGCAGAAAGCTTTATGATGACAATGGGCAAAATGTATGAAGGTAGGGGAAGAGGAATATCATTTTCATTTTTTGCAAGGACCAAGGTTAATGGGGGGATGGAACTGGTTAGAGGTATGAGACTTTACATAAGCTTACTATGGTAGACGCTACTAATCAATATCTTCTTTTTCTTCCTTTCTGGACAACCAAGGAAGACCAAGACATGGGAAGCAACTTCAAATCCACCATCCCTACCATGCCTGAAGGAATATATTGTGCTGGTAAGTCATGTGTATTTACTCTCCTGTCCCCACCCTACTTCTCCTAGCAAACATGAGTACAGACATATTAGAATATGTGGAGTCATAGCATTTAATAACTATGGAAAAGCTGCACCTAGGAGAAAGAAAGAGACAGAAAAATTGTGGCTAGGAAAAAGAAAAAACTTTCAAGAGATGCATTTACACACTTCTGGAATCTGAAACTCGAATTCTAAAGAGACATTGAACTATTCTACGCATTTCAGAAACTGAAAACAGAACACTTAAGAGACATTTGAACAGTTCTTGGCAATCAATAAGAGTCTGGTGATTCACTGGGAAAAGGCCAAGTAGACCTCACAGTTGTAGAAATGCTTCTGTCAGCAGCAGTCAAAGTTTATCAATCAGGTATTCACATTACCAAGGGTAAATGTGATACTTAATCAATCAATCAATCAATCAAGGGCTTTTAAAGTGCGCTACCCACCCGTGAGGGTCTCAAGGCCCGGGGGGGGGGGGGGGGGTGCAGCTCCATGTCAGCCGAAGAGCCAGATCCTGAGGCTCTTCCTGAAGGTATGCCTGGTAGGGGAGCATCTTATGTTGACAGGGAGCTCATTCCAGGCTTTTGCTGTGATGTAGGAGAAGGCTCTTCCACCTGATATAGCTCTGCTGATGCGTGGGGTCACTGCTAGGGCCAGGTCGGCGAAGTGGAGGTTTCTTTTGGGTACGTGGAAAGAGATTCTTTTGTTGAGGTATTTGGGTCCAATGTTGTGGAGGGATTTGTAGGTGTGGGTGAGTAGCTTGAAATTTGCTCTCTTCTTGATGGGAAGCCAGTGGAGGTCTCGCAGGTGTTGGGTCATGTGCTCATGTCGTGGGGTGCCGAGGACTAGTCTGGCTGCGGTGTTCTGGATGGTCTGGAGTTTGTGTAACAGGTATTTTTTGATTCTAGCGTAGAGGGCGTTTCCATAGTCCAGTCTGCTAGTTATGAGTGCATGGGTGACGGTCTTCCTGGCTGCGGAGGGATTCATTTGAAGGTCTTGCAGAGGATGAGGAGGGAGTTGAAACAGGTGGAGGCGATGGCGTTGATCTGGCGCGTCATGGTGAGGGAGGAGTCTAGAAAGATGCTGAGGTTCTGGGCGTGGTCCGTCGGGGTGGGTGGGTTTTTGAGGGCGGAGGGCCAGCAGGAGTTGTCCCAAGCGACGGGGGAGGGTCCAAGGACGAGGACCTCTATCTTCTCCCAGTTGAGCTTTAGGCAGCTGTTGCTCATCCAGGCTGCGACGTCTTTCATTCCTTCCTGGAAGCTGAGTCTGGTGTCTTTGGGGTTCTTCATGAGGGAGAGGATGAGCTGGGTGTTGTCGGCATAGGATACTATGCTGAGCTCATGCTGTTTGAAGATGGCAGTGAAGGGGGCCATGTAGATTTTTAAGAGCGTGGGGCTGAGCGATGATCCTTGGGGTCCTCCGCAGTTGATCTCTGTGGGTTCGGAGAGGAAGGGTGGGAGTCTGCCGGCGAGGAAGGAGCGGATCCAGTCGAGGGCAGTCCGGGAAGGTATGGATTGCGTGTATCCCCCAACGTTTCCCTATCCAGAATCCTCTGCAAACCTCAAATTTTGATGAAAAAAATCAATTTTTTCTCAAATTTCTGTGTGGGAAAGTTGTAGGATCACCGGGCTGACACAAATTTCCTACCACCCAGTGTTCCCCCAGGTCTCCCGATAAAAATGGTACCTCAGTCTTGTGGGTGGGTCAAGTACACGTGACAGGAAAGGGCCCAAAACGTATTGTGGAGACATCAAAATTACCCATCACAAAACGATCTGCTTTTGCAAGGGGGGTCACATGCATTTTTAGTCCAGGGCTTGGTGGCCAATCAGGGAAACCTAACAAACCCACACATTTCCGAAAACTAGAGATCCGGGGGAGTCCAGGGAGGTATGGCTTGCATGGATCCCCCAACATTTCCCTTCCCAGAATCCCCTGCAAAGCTCAAATTTTGATGAAAAAATCTAATTTTTCTCAAATTTCTGTGTGGGAAAGTTGTAGGATCACTGGGCTAACACAAATTTCCTACCACCCTGCATTTCCACAGGTCTCCTGATAAAAATGGTACCTCACTCGCTTGGGTGGGTCAATCAATCAATCAATCAATCACATAATTTGTAAGGCGCACTACATACCCGGTAGGGTTTCAAGGCGCTGGGGGGGGGGTGCAGTTACTGGTCGAAGAGCCAGGTCTTGAGTTGTCTCCTGAAGGTCAGCAGGTCTTCGGTTTGTCGCAGGTCGAGGGGGAGGGTGTTCCAGGACTTGGCGGCGCGATGGGAGAAGGATCTGCCTCCAGAAGTGGTTCTCCGGATGCGTGGGACCGTGGCCAGGGCGTGGTCAGCAGAGCGGAGATTCCTGTTGGGTACGTAGAAGGAGAGTCGACTGTTGAGATAGGCTGGGCCAGTTTTGTGGAGTGCTTTGTGTGCGTGGATCAGGAGCTTGAAGGAGATTCTTTTGTCGACGTGGAGCCAGTGCAGGTTCATCAGGTGGGGGGTGATGTGGTCGCGGCGCGGGATGTCGAGGATCGGGCGTGCGGAGGCATTCTGGATTCTCTGTAGTCTGTTGATGAGCTTGGACGGGGCTCCGGCGTAGAGGGCGTTTCCGTAGTCGAGTCTGCTGCTCACTAGGGCCTGGGTAACTGTTTTCCTCGTGTTGGACGGAATCCATCTGTAGATCTTGCGGAGGTCAAGTACCCGCGACAGGCAAGGGCCCAAAACATATTGAGGATACATCAAAATTACCTATCACAAAACAACCTGCTTTTGCAAGTGGGGTCACCAGGGTTTTTGGCTCTGGGCTCGGCGGCCATCTTGGGAAACTACCAAACTCACACATTTTTGAAAACTAGACAACCGGGGGAGTCCAGTGAGGTATGACTTCCTCAGTGATTCCACACAAAAATATGTAGAAAATGTGTTTTTTTCCAGCTAAATTTGAGGTTTGCAGGGGATTCTGGGTAGGAAAATGTTGGGGGATCCACGCAAGTCATACCTCGCTGGACTCCCCGGGTGTCTAGTTTTCAGAAATGTGTGGGCTTGGTAGGTTTCCTAGGATGGCTGCCGATTCCTGGGCCAAAAACCCAGGTGACCTCCCTTGCAAAACCAGGTTGTTTTGTGATAGGTAAATTTGATGTCTCCTCAATACGTTTTGGGCCCTTGCCTGTCGAGAGTACTTGACCCACCCACGCGAGTGAGGTACTGTTTTTATCGGGATGCCTGGGGGAATGCTGGGTGGTACAGAACTTTCCACCACGGAAATATGAGGAAAATGTGTTTTTTTGACAAAGTTTGAGGTTTGCAAGGGATTCTGGGTAACAGAACCTGGTGCAAGCCAGACAAGTCACACCATTATGTATTCCTCTGGGTGTCTAGTATTTGAAAATGTATAGGTTTGATAGGTTTCCCTAGGTGTCGGCAGAGATAGGGTTCAAAATCTACAGCTAGGCACTTTGCAAAAAGGGTAGTTTTCACTGTTAAAATTTGGTGTGTCCATGTTGCGCTTTGGGCTGTTTTCTATACCAGCCACAAGACCTACCCGCGCAAGTGAGGTACCATTTTTCTCAGAAGACTTTGGGGAATACGCGGTGGGTGGAATTTTGTGGATCCACACAGATCCTAGAACTTTCCATCACAGAAATGTGAGCAAAACGTGTTTTTTTTAACTAAGTTTGAGGTTTGCAAGGGATTCTGGGTAACAGAACCTGGTGAGAGGCACACACGTCACCCCATCCTGGATTCCCCTTGGTGTCTAGTTTTAAAAAATGTACAGGATTGCTAGGTTTCCCCATGTGCCGGCTGCACTAGGGCACATAATCCACAGGTAGGCATATTGCTAAAAACAACCCCATGCCTAGTGGGCTTTCTGCAGCCGTGGGAGGGAAAGCAGGGGGGGTGCCCCGATATGCCCCCAAGGGGGGCAGAAGGACTGCGGCAATTTGTTTGGGGGTGGGGGCATTGGTATGCCCATTCTGAGCAGCCTCCACCCCATGCATAAAAATAAGTCAGCGTAATCGCTGGTGCCTAGTGCCCTCTCTGATGCCCCCTGGGGGGGGGGCAGATCAGGGGCTACTGCCCCATCTATCTCCTGGGGGGGCAGAAAGACTGTGGCATTTTTTGGGGGGTGTTGGGGACATTGGGCCGCCCACACCACCTAAAATATTCCCTGATGCCTATTGGGCTTTATGCCCCCCCACCCGGGAGGCAGATAAGGGGCTTTTGCCCCTATCTACCTCCCAGGGTGGGGCAGAAAGACTGTGGTAATATTTGTGGGGGTGGGGCATTGGCATGTCCATTCTGGGCAGCCCCCACCCCTACGTATTTTAAAAAAAAATCCAAGGTGCCTTGTGGGCTTTCTGCCCCCCCCCCAGGGGAAAGATCAGGGGCAACTGTCTCCATCTACCTCCTGGGGGGCAAAATGACTGTGGCATTTTGTTGAGGGGCTGGGGGCATTAGCATGCCCATTCTGGGCAGCCCCGACCCGAACTTTGAAAAACAAAATCCCCAGGGCCCGATTCACAGAACTAACTTAAGACAAAATCCTAAACACTACCATTTTTGTATTCACAGAAGGCACTTACTCATTTTGGTATTCACAGAAGACACTTACTCACTTCGGTATTCACAGAAGTTAGGAGTCCTAACTTTAGGACTCCTAAATGCCTTCTGTGAATACCGAAAGTCTTAAAATTAGGATTGTTCTCAGTTTAGGAGTCCTAAAGTTAGGACTCCTAACTTTACTACTACTAAACTGAGAAAAATTCTAATTTTAAGGCTTTCGGTATTCACAGATGGCATTTAGGAGTCCTAAAGTTAGGAGTCCTAACTTTACTACTACTAAATTGAGAAAAATCCTTATTTTAAGACTTTCGGTATTCACAGAAGGCATTTAGGAGTCCTAAAGTTAGGAGTCCTAACTTTACTACTACTAAATTGAGAAAAATCCTAATTTTAAGACTTTCGGTATTCACAGAAGGCATTTAGAAGTCCTAAAGTTAGGAGTCCTAACTATACTACTACTAAACTGAGAAAAATCCTAATTTTAAGACTTTCGGTATTCACAGAAGGCATTTAGGAGTCCTAAAGATAGGACTCCTAACTTCTGTGAATACCGAAATGAGTAAGTGCCTTCTGTGAATACCAAAATGAGTAAGTGCCTTCTGTGAATACCAAAATGGTAGTAAGTTTAGGATTTTGTCTAAAGTTAGTTCTGTGAATCGGGCCCCTAGTGCCTAGTGGGCTTTCTGCCCCCCCCCCCCCCCGGGGGGCAGATAAAGGGCTATTGCCCCATCCGCCTCCCAGGGGGTAGAAAGACTGTAGCATTTTTTTGGGGTGGGGGCATTGGCATGCCCATTCTGGGCAGCCCCCGCCCCTACGTATATATAAAATAAAAAAAATCCCTGGGGCCTGGTGGGCTTTCTGCCCCATCAGGGGCTATTGCCCAATCTGCCCCCTGGGGGGCAGAAAGTCTTGTGCATTATTTGGGGGTTAGGGTGGGGGCATTGGCATGCCCATTCTGGGCAGCCCCCACCCCGACATATAAAAACAAATCCCTGGCACCTAGGGTGGTTTCTGTCCCCTGGGGGGAATTATTGGGGGGCTACTGCCCCCCAGTGGGGGCAGAAAGGCTTTCTGGCACAATTCTATAGGGGAGAGCAAAGACCCTTGCCCAAGGGGCCGCTCCCCTCTCCCTGGTGTCTAGTGGGTGTATCCCTGCTTGGGGATCGCCCTTCTAGGGAAGGATAACATTGGAAAGGGGAGATTCTCTCCTTTCCAACAATACCCCTTCCATGTTTTTCGGTGCTCGGGGGGCTGAGATAGCCCCACAAGCACCAAAAATGTGAAACTGAAACTAAGTTTCAGTTTCCTTTTCATTGTAATGACGACAACGCGCCATGCGCGCGACCGTCATTGCAATGAAACAGAAACCATGCTTTGGGAGGTTGGGAAAGGTCTTTCCCACCTCCCAAAGCAAAAAAAACAAAGGGAAATCCCTTTGCTGTTTACAGCAGAGGGAGTTTTGTAATATGTGCTCATAACAGAATGGTTCCGTCATGAGCACACTGGCACTTATGCTCATGACGGAACAATTCATTCATGAACATAGAAGGGGTTAAATAGGGAAGTGGGAGGGATTCCCAGCTGGGAGGCAGGAGCGGGAAATCGGCAGGGGCCGCGGGGGCAGCAGCAGCGGGAAGGGTAACGGGCAGAGAATAACAGATAGCCAATACAAAAATATAGGGGCAAAGACAGAAAAAAACCAGAAAAACAGGCACAGTTACAACACAAAAAACAAAAGCAAAGACAGAAAACGATAGAAAAAACTGGCACAATACAGCACAATACAGCACAAACAGCAGTGGAAATAGCAGAAGAGCAAGACTCTCCCACTGGACCACCAGGGATGAGGCGCAGGCAAGAGCCTTCAGGTGGAGGAGGGCCTCAAACGCCTACCTGTACAGCACGGGCAGCGGCACTTACCAGCGGAGCTGCAGGGGGAGAGAGCAGGTCCCTGACCAGGAGGGGGACTACTAGTGATGTGATGGCATGATGTATAACAACTGAACTAATATTTGTATGCCTGTGTAGCCTTCTACAGAGTCACACATGAAGGAATATTCTCAAACCACAAAATGAAGATATAGAGAAGAAGACACAGGCTAGAACAGTGGTTGGCCAGCCTATTGTTTTCTCCCATTGTGCTGGGTGATCTCTGGTTGTGAGCCTTAAATTGTTGGCTACTCCTCGGACCACAAAGTGGCATGGTAGGACTCTCACCTTGCATCACTCCTGCTGGGCCAGAAACCTCAGGTGCGTGCTACTGATGAAACATTCACCTTGGGTTTTGACAGTGGAGCAGGAAAAGTAGTTGAAAAAAGGATGGCGTGTGATAGTTCCTCAACTGTATCTGGAGAAAGTCCAGGCAAATTATGGCAGCCTTCGATCGGCTGGATGAGGAAGCAGCAGAGGCAGCAGTAGCTGCCTCCTCCACACAGCTTTGTGGCACAGAGTCATCACAGCCTCCACAGAGAGACGAGCCATATAAAGTCCCTCGCGGTACCCAACCCTAAACCTCACTACTAGAGATCCTGCTCCACAAGATCCCTGAGGGCTAAGAGACCCTGACCAAAACAATTAATGGACAGCATGAACACTTTGGAAGGTTATTTTCAGTAAAGGGTGGCCCTTTTGTAGGGGTATGAGTTGGTGAAGGGTTAGGTTAGGAGGTGTTTGTTTAGTGTTTATGGAGAAGCAGTGAGTCTTCTGGGTGTTGTGAGTGAAATAAGGGAGTGGTGGGTCTGTTGCGGATAGTGTGGGTAACTAGGTTTATAAATAAATATGTTTGTGTTATACCTAGCTGTATCTTATTTTTACCTGGTCATCTAGGGAGGTCCAGACTGACAAACTGACAGAGGCCCAGCATCAAATCTGGCTCATGACAAAGAAAAAGAAGTTCAATCACCCTCTCTCTACAGGAGCTCCATTGCCAGCCTACATTTTCACCCTCCTGCATTTAAAAAAACAATCATGTCCAACCTATGCACCTTCCTAAATGACATGTTGTTACTTGAGCCCCCAATAAGTCTAAGAAATCATGAAAAGTAGTAGCAACCATAGAGTAGATGCCACATTCCAACCATGCCCCCCAAGCCCAGGGGCGTAACACAGGCCCCCGAGCTTCAAGGGGGCCCCCTCAGCGCACAGTACAGTAATTGAAAGCGGGGTCCACGGACATATTGGGACTAAGGTCTCCAACCGGTAGATCGCGAGCTACAGGCTCGCCAAGGCCTAGTGACTAGCTCACACCAGCATTCTGATTTTGTAGCCCTTTTTTGACTTTTTACGTTTTTCGGCTTTTTTTTAATAGCCGGTGACCGCCCTCACCAAATCCAGCTGCTCCGACAGGCTTAATTGAACTTAGCTGGGGCGGGCTGAAGAGTACTACGTTGTTTGTCATCTGCCTGATCTCTGCTTCACCTGCCTTTTGTAGTCGGACACCGCGCTTTCAACCAGCGCAATGTGTTCTGGAAGAGGCCGGAAAGCTTGGTAGCGTGTAAGTGGCCTTCCTTTCAAGTCCGGCACCGCGTCACTGATCTGCGTGCGGAGCAGCAGATCAATCGGTAAGCCCTGGCCTGAAATAGTTGCGTTTGTTTTGTTACTTGCAAGCAGTGGCTGCTGGTGGGGCAGCGTGGGGAAAAACAACAAGAGCAGTCTGCCTGGCCTCAAAGGGTATTTTCCCCTGCTTGATGTCCCCTTCCCCATGATTATGACACTCTTTTTTAGGGACAGTTAAAATTCACACCAGGTATTGACAACAATCGAGCAACAGAAATGTACAGTCACATATTTTAGAAGACAATTATTCATGGATTCCTTGCAGCTTCTTGTGTGAAGTCCGGTGCCTAGAGGCAGCTTGAGCGCTGCTGGGTTTACACCACCGAATACCTCGGTTGACTAAAAACAGGCTGGATTTCTCCATCAGCAGGGGACAGAAACAGCGTACTTGGAAAAGGATTGGAAGAGCAACTTCAGCTCAGCTCAGCCCTGAGAGGTGATCTAAGGTGAAAGTTCAGTGCTACATTAAGGGCACTGCAGGCAGCTGTTTTACGGCTCTGCTACAGTATTCCTCAGGAGCACCCCAGGTTGTATGCGGCACCGAGGGTATAACTGATGGAACAGAAGTGAACTTTCCCCTCTCGCATTACTGCAGGACAGAATCCATGTGGCACCTAAAGGTACCATGGGGAATGTATTTGGTTCAATACCTACATGCCCACGCTGTCAGAGATCATCAGGAGATAGATGCCAGCTCCAATACAAAGGTTATATAGAGCGGGAGGAATGAGGTGTGCCAGGGTCGAACTCACACCCTGGAACACAAACATTTGGAGAGGTACAAATCCGGATAGGAAGATGTATCTGATTGTAGCAATGCCATCAACAACAGGTCCAAGGTGCCTCTGACTAGGCCGTTCAGTGGACAAAAAGCCATCGAGAATAGCGCGGATCTAATTCCAGTGAGCAGCGTAGTGCTTTATGAAGAACATTTTTATTTTAGCAGGAGGTGCTGTAGATAGAAGATTATGGTGCTTGGAGTCCAGTTGACAACAGGTCAGTTGCATAGATCAAGTTGTAAAGGGCCCTGGGAGCGAGAACACGTACTAGGCAGCACACTATGTATTCTATTATGTGTTTATATTACTTCTATTCCTAGTTTGAAAAGAGATTTCCCCAGAATCACACAATTGAGCAGTCAAATGCCGGAGCTGGGATTAGCATCCAGCTCTGTCATTTCTAAGGTCTCCCACAGAGCTTTACTATGGACAACCAAGTGGAAATGTGTAGGATCCGGGTTAGTGCCTGCAGCTCATGTGGTTGACTATGATGCGGAAAGCCTAAGAAGTAAGGGAATATTTATGCACAATCATGAGAGTGTAAGGGAGAAGGCACCACTTCTCACCACTGCGTGCACTGGCTGCTTTGTGCAGCTGTACCCAGACAGTATCCACCTTGATCTTTTGTAGTGTTTTTGAAGAAGTTGCCTGAGGCTCGTGACAACCATTAGGCTCTCTCTCTCTCTTACGCAGACATACTAACATGCAAGTTCCTACAGCTCCCTGAACCAAATGTTAATACCTCAAAACATGAAATGCCCTTACAAATACATCAGGTGGAGAAAAAAGCTGCCTCTGCTCTGCCAATCAGCCCTTCTATGGCGCCTTCCACAAATAGTTTGGCACCTAAGCACTTTCTCATGCTGGACGCCCATTTTATGGTGTTCGGGGACTTCCCTCGACCAGATGTGCTTTGGTTGTGTATTCTTGGCTAGACGCTTTGTTAAGCGCCCGATAAATCTAGTAACAGTGTCTGTTGGTCAATGATGAGCTTGATTATTTTAAACATGTGTAGTGTGTCATGTGCACGGATAGGTGTGATAGCGTTGCCCTTTTGTGTTCATGGGGTGGTCAGTTGTCCATGGTGCTGCTTGTAATTATTGTTTTCGATACCACATTGCTAGCCAGGCAGAGAACTATTGTGTGATATGTTTCGCATTCCGGTGTCATATTTAGGTAACTTTATTTGAATGGTTCTAACGTACTTTGTGTGCCATTATCTTCTAACACAGAATGCGTCAAATGTAATGAAAAGAAAACTGGAACTTGTTAAAAAAAAAAAAAATTGAATTTTCACTTTTGCAAGTGAAGCTGAATACGTGCTGATCTGGTCTTTTCGTTTGGTCTCCACGGGAAATCGGTTCACTGTAGTACGTGTTCAAACCACAGTATGGGTCCTGGAGAAATTAGGCTCAAAGTCGATAAAGCTGGGCGTGGAGAGAGGTTTGGGGGTCTCTTGTAAAATGCACGAGTTGCTTGGTCTCTAGTAGCTCACAATGATTTTCACTGATCAGAAGTAGCTCTCACTACAGAAAAGGTTGGAGACCTGTCATGCGCCAGTCTCCTCAAACAAATTAAATTCTGCGTGGTGCGCCGTGCGCAGCGCACGTATAGTTTTGTGGTCTATATAAGAGCCTATTCAATTCAATTCAATTCAATTCGACCTCAGGGTGGGTCCAGGCTGGGGCAGGGCTGGACTGGAATGTTCATGCACAGTGTAAACTGCACGTGAGGTGGCAGACCGGTGGCCCCTTGGCACTGAGACGGTGAGTAAGGCCATAATTAAAATTGCGGTCCTAGTCCCTTATTATTCTTCTTCTTACATACTGGTGATTATTTGTATTTTTTGACAGATCTCCCCCTAACCTCCGTCTGACCCACTGTCCGGAGTGCTGCCGCCGTTTCCCGAGTTTGGGGACCAAAAGGGTTCTGAGAGTTTTGATTCTGTGGCCGTGCTTTCATTTCCAATGGCGGATGACGGCCCCATTCTCTCTCCCGGCACAGCAAAGCCTTATGCCATGCTTTATTGACAGCACTTTCATCGTGACTGCGGGCTTTACAGTAAGCTAATATTATCAGTGCCTTAAATGGGCCGGTACTGAGTACGGCACTTCTTATTTTTACCGATCAGAGTACCGGCACTTCTCCACTGCCAAGGAAAGTACCGGTACTCATTGAAGGTAAGCTCATTGGTGCTATTGCAGCTGAACTCGAGTCAGTCAGAGTGGAGCAGATCTGTACGGCACTGTGACAGCCAAGCGCCTCTCTAGTTCTTAGCTGAGTCACTGCTTAACCATTCAGCAGCGGCTCATTTGCGGTATGCAAGGGATACCTGTGTGTTGGAAATTTCAGGTCCTGCTCTGTTTGATAGAGTAGGGCCCATTCAGGCATTGCTCTGTCAATCCCATTCACACTGTCACATGCTGGGCAGTAACACAGGAATAATCCCAACTGAACCTTTTTGGTGTGTATTTGTCTGCTTGTGTGTGTGTGTTTGCCTGCTCTGTGTATGTTTGAGTGTGAGAGAGAACGCGAGCTCAGAGAGGAAGGGAATCGGGACACTCTCAGGAGGTAGTTTTAAAGAAATGCGTGGAATGCTTTTTTGTGTGCATGTCTGCTCATTTCTGTGTATATGTAAGTATTGTGCCAAAAGCAACCAAGTCGGAACAGTATAACAGTAAGAAGCTGCAAATATTGCTAAACAAGGAAACCTTGACATATCGTGTTAGGCCTTTATTTTGTATAATGAGTTAACACGTTTTGTTTATATTGATACTTTTCTCACGTTTTGTTATGTCCTGCAACAGGCGTAGTACTCATTATTAATGCTGCCAATCCAAAGTCTCTTTTTATCTGAGGCACACTGATTATTAGCATGAATAGTGCGTTTAATGGCTTGACTGTATTCATTTAAAAGCTGTTAATCTGCATATATGGGCAGTTGGAAACTACTAGCAAGGGAAATGCCAGGTCAAAATGAATACCCCATAGAAATGTCTTTGCATCATCATGTCTCGTCCCGCCTCTAACCCCGCTCATTACCCACACCCCAGCTCAAATTGATGAGTACCTACACTTATTTTTTTCCATTTAAAGGACTGAATATTACGGCTGTTCTCCACTTGGATGACAGCAGTTGGGTTGGGGAATACATTGTCTTGCCCCAGCTGTATTTTCTTGGATATAAACAACAATTGTTAGAGATATGAAAAATGCTGACCCATTTAAAATATGTTTGCTGCTCTAAAGCTGCGTCTTAATCACACACGGTGCTGTAGCCTGACTTGAGACAGAAGAGACATCACATTTTTAATTTACACTCTAAAACTTATTAAAGACGTGACAACGGCCTTTGCAGCTGGCTCTGTATTTTTACGATATACCAAGCTTTCATAGGAAAGGCATTTCTATACAAACATTTTACATGAAGTCCAGTCCAGCCTGCATGCAGCCCTGCAAGGGCATTGGATTGATTGATATTTTTTTTAATGGAGGGTCCAGTGAATTCAGTCACTGCAAAGGAGGGAGGGGGTAGGTGGTGTACCTATGGGGGATGTGATGGCACTGCTGCTTTTTTTGGGGTTGCTTGCTGCTACTAGGTACATCGGAGAGGACCCCCAAAGTTCAGCAAAAAAGCAAATTATTAGCAAAGCTACAGAATGTTTAAATTCTGCATAAGTGTTTCTGAGGTTATCTGAAATACTACAGGCACTGTACATCAGTTCTCTTTGTAATGCAAGTGTGCTCCCATCACATTCCCTCAATGTGAAATATCACCCTAAGGAAAGAGCATCATGATGCAGAAACGAACCCTACATCTACAGATGTACTTCATCCACACATCTCTTAGTAAATAAAGGTTGATGAATTCTGAATTGCCCCAAATTCACAGAATTAAGAGTTGGTTGAACCCACAAAGCCTTTACTATTGAAGAGAAATTGGTAGTATTCAAAAGTACCACACACTATTGATTACACTAACTTCCTCTTACGTAGACTGCCTATTGTCAAAATAGCAAATATTCTCGCTTCATCTCATCAAGAATGGTACAACCAGATGAGCAGCGTAACAAGGCCTAAATTATAATCAAATGCATGTTTTTTTGAAAAAGTATTTATCATGCACATGGGAGGTCATAATTTCCATCTCCTATGTTACTTACCAGAACACTCAGGGGAAATAAGTTGAATGAACTTGGGCACTCCTGCAGGGAGTAACAGAATGTAAATAATGTTAGCCCAGCATAGTGTCTTAGAAACCAGAGGTCAAGTGGGTGGCAATGATGCAACACAACACTGCCTGGCTTCCTTAAATTTGAAATACACTCCAGGTATTTTTCTCAGCAGTTGGCATTAATGATGGTAATAATTTCTGTAGAGCTGCTGTGACAGTTTCAAGTTATTGTCCATCAATATAAATTCTTATTAGGACCCTACATAGTTCTTCTTTTGTTGTTCAGCGATAGGCAGTTACTGAGACAACAGGACCGCTCCTTGGCATTGTTCTGATTGCTGTCTCAGTTAAATAATCTGCTCTTGACAATGTTACAAATGGCATAGTTTTATATGTTAAGAGTGTTTCCCACTTTCTCATTAGAACTTTGAGCAAGACAATATAGAGGCATTTCATTAAATGTACCAGATTTTTGGTGGTGGAGCAAAGTGGTAGGTGATGGGCCCCCTCCATGCACTTCGCAGTGGGGCCCCTCAAGTTTTGTTACGCCACAGCCCAAACCCACATCTCTCCTGCCTCACCTGAGTATGGATGTCAGTCACCTCAACTCTTCTTTAAGTTCATGCAGGGGTGTTGCCCAGGGTGACTAACTGTTGACATTCCTAATAGGCCCAACAGGGAAAAGGCCTTAGGAAACACAGCTTCTTATTTCGTGTGGAGGAACTGAACAAGCTGTAGGATTCTGAAACATAGAAGAAGAAAGAGTCAGTGGGAAACCCAAAACAGAGGCCAGTATAAATCAGTACAATAGACAAAATTAGTTTTACTAAATAAAACATCCTATAGTTTACAAATACAAAAGAAGTCCATGACATATAAATTATATAAACTATAGTAAGGATTCCTAGCCCACCATTGATGATTACATAAATACTAGGATGTCTCATAAGCAGGAAGGAGAATGGTATGGCCACCTTGCAACTTTTTTTTACCCTTTTCCTGTTAAAGTTTAGTATTACTTACACCAAAAGATCTCACTGCTACAGAGAAGAGGGCAACATGATGACTCAATGGCTAGGAAGAGGAAATTAGAAAAACATTGAATGACACAGACACAGCATAAGTCACTCCAGGGGCGTGTTACTTCTGTCATGAAAGAAAATTACAATTATTAGCCTATGCAGATAGTTGTTATCGTTCCATAGATTACCAGGTTAGTCACCTATGATCGAGTGCAGGATAGGGAGTACACTCACGGTTCAAATGTATCAAATGTAAAATTCGTTCGACATAAAAATGGTGCAAGTGCATTTTGTCATTGTATATCTCGGGATCAGGGCTGCTGAACAAAGAAAATAAAAGGGCAATATTATTTGCAAGTCAAGGTAAACATGGCTCGCAAAGACTTGGAGTGTGGAGCATGAGCTTTTAAGCCATTAAATAATTTCCTTTCTTTATGATGCAATAAAAAACTCGAGCATTTTGTTGTCGTTTCCGAAATCCAGCAAACTGATGACGATTTTAGCAACAAGAATCTATGGATTTGTATTGCTTACCTGGTATGGCTGTCCTAACTGACACATGTAATGGTACCGAAGTAACAAGCGTAAAACCAGAACGAAGGTCGAAGCAATACCCACCATCAACATCTAAACCAAGCCATAAATGATTTTAAAAGTGAATCTTATTTGTGTACAATAGTCCAATGCATTCTTAAATGGGGGTTATGGGGACCTTTTTTCCGTTGTTAACAGTTTTTGCGGAAATCACACACTAACAAGGTGCATTCCTGGCACTCCACACGGGAACATTCATGCAATGCCATTGCTAAACAGAGACCCCCTATAGACCCGACGGGAATAGTATTTGCAAGGCTTCGTTATGGGTTGTTTTCGGAAGTGCAGTAAAGACTGTCATAGTTGCTGGCTAATGGGATGGAACGTTAGGCCGAGTGACTGCAGGTGGCTCGTGCGCACTCACAGGTGTGGCCGCGCCCTTGTGCGCGTGCAGGCGTGCTCCTGCTGCTATCACAGTCGCCATTGTGATCAGATGCAGGAAATAGATAGGCTAGTTTCGGACTGAAAGCACAGGGACAGCTTATAAAGAAACAAATGTTAGGAGAACAACATACGTCACCTCAGTGCCTGGGGCGCAAACCTAGGTCAAGTCAATAACAAACCACTGTATTGGAACAGGACGTTTTCTTCTGCTACTGCCACACCGTGTGCCTAGCCCACGCGTTAATCTTAGTTAATTGTTATGCGTTGCGAGAACAACAAAGACTGACCCCTGACGTGAAGTTTTCGTAAGTGCATGACCTCTTATGACTGTTCCTTCTATCTCATGTCGCAACTTTTTTCCTCCTTTTTCTCAACTCTAACTTTATTACCTGTTGTCCTCCCCTCATTTTATCATTTCCTCCCTCCTCTAGTACTGCTTCCAAGAGCATCTCTTTTTCCACTAGTGGGCCTTTTCTCTTCTATCTCTAAATCTCTCGGTTGTCTCCTATGCTTTCTGGCCTCAACTTTTCTAACTGTTGGTCCCCTTCTTCCCTGTCTTCACTTTGTCCATTGTTGCTCCTATTCCCACCTGTGACTCTCTTTCTACTGATGCGTCCATTACTGGGCATTCATAGGTGCTCCCACAATTGCTCATATGCTTTCAGCCTGCTTTGAAGCCTGATTTATATGTTGGCGGTCTGGGAACTCAATTGCAATGGCGTTAACTTATTGTCAACATAATTATCCCCACCAAATTTAGAAGAGGGTGGACCATAGTTTGGCGTCAGCAGAGACTACACCATCTAAATTCTCTGATGGCCCAATTGAGTTTGGTCTGTTGGAGAAACTTTTATATGTCTACCGCCCAATTTAGATGGGCGGACAGGTGACCACTTTTTATAGCCAGTCACTGCCAGGAAAACCCAGGTGGTAAGAAGCACTAAAGGTATAAGAATGCCCACTTCGCCATGGAAGATGACTCCCATGGCGTGGAGGGCATTGTTTTTTTATTTTCAAAAAGAAAATCTTGCTGATGGATTTTCATTTTGAAAATAAAAAAAATACGTTTGATGGACTGCTCCATCATGTTGACAGAGAAGTGCATCAAACTTAAAAAAGAATTGACAAGAACTGCTGTGAGGCCAGTTCCTGCCAATCCTTTAGAAAGGATCACCGGCATTGCAGTAATTTCTAAATTTGGTGGGCATAGAGTATATTACTCTGTTGCCCGTCTGCTAGGATATTAATTAGGCCCTTAATGACTCAAATCTATGCTGTTTTGTACTTTTAAAATTTCTACCATGTAAGAAATGGGATTATGGGTCGAGGGGGGTGGAAGCCCAATTCAGGCAACAACCACAATCCTTGTTTGGGGTAACCACAAAAGTCAGCAAATTAACCTGTGCTCAATCGTCTGGTAGCTTGGCACAAAGCAGTCAGGCTTAACTTAGAGTACTGTGTAAAGTATTTATGCAGCACAAAAACAGTAGTAAATTGAAAACACAGCACAAGAAAAATCCCATACTAATTAAGAAACATTGAATACATTTTAATAAATAAAATATCAGAGCAACACAAATCCAATCAGTAGAACTAGAAATATTGACTGTTAAAGATTTAATTGAAAAGAGCACCTACATGTTAAAATGACAACTGTGGTTTTCTGGTCACACTGGACAGGAACAAAGTCACAAGTTCAAGCCACACGGAAAGGAGGGTGGGCCGGGTACAGGGACCAGGCCAGTCCAACCGAGTGTTGTACTGTATGTCCTTAGTGTTAGGGTTTGCATTGCTCTGCGTCACTTCAGATCAGGATTTGCACAGTGCTGCATTGTGAGGTCCAGCATCAAGTTGCATTGTGTTGCGTTTGTTCTGATCAGATGCTGCTGGGGCTGCAATGTGAGTTCTTGCGTCAAGTTGTGACACGCTGAATTGGTGCACATTGGGGTTCTGTGATGCAAGGTCCTGCGTCGAGTTGAATTGTGCTGCGTCGATTTTGATGGAACCCACAGATAGGCAGAGATGCCAGCCTAGGGTCCATGACCTGAGGTGGCACCTCTTGGGGCTAAGAACTTACTCCAGATACATGCCAGCAGCAGTGCTCAAGCAGGTCCAACTGCAGGTCCAGACAGGTCCAGTGCAGCAGGTCAGCTGAGCAGTTGAAGGGAGGCCTCTGAAGCTAGTGGTGTGCCTGCAGCTCACACAGGAGGTCTGTCAACTGACCCTCGGAGTCACTCAAGGTAGCCTGGATTGAAGGCAAGCAGGTCAAGTCTTTCCTTTCATGCAGCAATACAGTCCTTCAGCAGCAGGGCAGCCCTCTGGTAGCAGGGCGGTTCTACTTCTTGTGTAATTAACACAGATCCAGGATCATTTTTATGAGTGGCTTTTAAGGTCCTATTTTTATACCTAGTGCCAGCCTTTGTGTGTGGGGGGGGCTGCCTTACCCCAACATCTTCTTCTGGAAAGTTCTGCCCCATCACGGCTCCAAACTGTCAGGGGTGACAAAAGACAGGGCAGGCCTGGCAGTGCTTAATTTGTAAAAAAAAATAAGTGCCAGGGCCCTCCTCAAGAGATTACTTCAGCTTGCACCACCCATTGCCCCAGCCAGCATTGCCAATGACAATAGAAACACAACTACTAACCATCACACTCCTACAAGTGTGACAATTTAGACTACTCCAGGCCCCTAAAGCTATACGAATGGCTTGGGTGGCAGGGATTAGTCATTTTTATTGAGTAGTAAATTAATAAACAACTATTGCTGTGCTCAACTCGAAATAAGGCAAACAGCACCATCATGTAGCAGACTGCCATAGGTGCAGGTGTTAACAATCAGGTGCCGGTGCTGATCACGGGAAACCACTGGCTCAAATGAAACACTGATCTGCTGTCAGATTCCTTTGTGTGAGCAGGAGACAACACGCCCTTTTAAGTGTAAATGGGGCTGGCTACGGGCCCTCCCAGTCACAGACCTGCCAACTCACACAGTACCACGGTGTGACACAGTATCGTCTCCCATCACACAGTCACCTGGTGAAGAGCCAATATCACATGTGGCAGGGAAAATTAGGTAACAACCCCAGTAATTGGTGGATATCTAGCTCGTTTTACGAGGCTTTGATCTGCCAATGTCCATTAAGGGGGGTGAAAACACCCCAAGACAACGGCACCAGCCTCAGCAAGCTTTTATGTTTTTCTTTTTGAAGGACAGAGCTTGGGGGCAGGGTGGGGGAAAAGGTGCCTGTAGATACTTACTACTATCCTGAATATAAGAGAATGTAAATGGATGTATTGACTGGACTCTAAACGCAATTGCATCAATGAGGTTGACGCCAGCCATGCACAGCTGTCTTGCCTAGCATCAGAATAATCGATTTGCACAATCTGTTTCAGTTCTGCCACACATAATATTTCCATTTCAATCATGTCTGACCACGGAAATGCAATTCTTATTCTAAGTAGATGTTAGACATGCACTGCTGTCCTACCTAGCATTTTAACTATCTATGAGATCTGTCAGCACTTTTAGTGTCACACATAAGACTTTCATACTAACAGGTACGACGAGCAAAATGTGTGCCCCCCTTTTTTAAGTGGATCATGTGTTATGGTCTAATGAATTTTCTGCCTGCCAAACCTATGTGATTCCTTTGAACCCAACCCCTTTGGGCTGTTTAAACATGATGTAAGATGCTCGTAACCATGCCTAACAATGTAATGAATTGTTTTTGTCTTATGTACTGTATTTAGGATAAGCCATCAGCCATTAATGAGATCCTGATCTGATAAGGGGATCCCATCCACTTGGCACAGAGCAAGAACCATGGGATGCATTAGTAACTTTACTAATTGTAATGAGCACAATGCCTCTGAACTACCCGACTAATGTACTTCTGCCTAGACTCTCTCAGACTTCTCCATCACGGAGTGCTCGTTTGAGCAGGGATCATTTCACCAGACTCTAACAACTTAACATGGAGCATATATTTCCTTCGCGGTATGCATCTACATTTTTTAATTATATCCACAGAACCAAAAGGTCCCCACCTATTTATTCATTTGTATTCCTTCCATTCACGTTTTTACTCATTCCAGATGCCTCACGCAGTTTTTTCTCCATGGCGACGCTGCGATGACTATGCTTGTTTGACAAGTATCTAGCGTCTGCCATGACGCAGGCAGCGCGCTCACGAGGAAGACGAGCCCCTGGTATATAACGGCAGGCGTTTTAGTGCTCCGGTTCCCTTGACAGAGATGGATGCACTTTTAATATTCAAGGTAAGCAGTAGCACAGATTGCGCTGCAGTTCCACTAGTTGTTACTAGGTGTCCCTCATGAGTCAAATGCAAAAACATTTGACTTGAGGGACACCTAGCAACGACTAGTTGAACTGCAGCTTGATGTAATAATTTCAACTCTTTTGCATTTGACTTGTGAGGGACACCTAGTAACGACTAGTTGAAATGCAGCTCTTTGGAGAAATATTTTGATATTGGATACTATAATATTCACTGGCCACTGCTAATCTCGTCCCATAATGCTTTGCAGGGCCTATGGTTAGGATTGTATTTTTGCCCATAACTGTGCTTGGGGTGGTCCTAAGAGGATGAGACCACCACTGAATCATTCAGCATGATGTGCTCTTTGTGTTCAAGGCATCTGCTTGGTCCTCTCCCTAGGTTAGGGGGGACCCCAAAATCATCACCTCTCTCATTGCCTGATATTTTTCAATTTCAAAGTTCACTTTTGTGAATTGGTTATATGCTTTTTAGCATGTAAAGTTGCTTTATCTAAGCATTTGTGGGTGCAGTTTAGTAGATGACTCTTCCGTGGCTGAATGCGTAGTTAATAAATCTCCCAAACTCCAGGGTTAATTATTATTGCCGTATTGTACTCTTAACCATGGCTATGTATTGATCATTCAATTGTGAGGCCAAGAAAAGTTGCCTTCATTGTAAATAATGATGTGATGAATATGATGTCACTACCTTTCCTTTACACGTTTCCAACCCTCTCTTGATGCACATAACCTCTTCCCTTTTCTCCTCTCCCCTGTACGCGGGGCACTTGCTGGTACAGCCTTTTGAGTCATTTGCTGATTAACAAGCAATTATAAGTGTTCAATGTGATTAAACAACATTGAACAATCTATTTACGGTGTAACAGTGTATTTATACCTAAATTGATTTAATTCTGTGTGTTCTTAAGAATTGTTCCACTGGGACCACATCTTTACTGTAATGTCCATATTTCTCGGCACAAGGCATCACCCCCTCTTTGGCCCCACCCTCTCCTCACACAGTGACGTTTTGTGCAGGTTGGCAGGTATGCAGTCATCCTGCCAGAATGGACCATCCGGTCCACCCTAATCCCACTTTGTGTTGCTGTCTGGAAGCAATGCACAAACCCCAACAGCAGAGCCATTCACAGTCATGACACTGGCAGATAGTATAAATAGTTAGATGAAGAAAATTCCAACTTTCTAAAAGTCAAATACAAAACAAGAGCCAGTACTGATGTTGCTTCACACAAACATTATTGTATGTTCATGACCATAGCACTCAATTAGCGTGGTTGCCATTTATTTCATCATTCTCTTTTTCTACCAGACTAGTATTAGTTTATTTGGTATCTGTCATAGACACAGGAACAAACAAACAACAATTTTTAACTTCAAAGAATAATAGTTGTAGCCTATGTGAAAATATATCACCGTTCTGACCCCTGTTGTCCATCTTTGGTGACACTTTGTTGCTTCCATCCCCTGGGTTGTACATTAAATAGGGGCACCCACGTATTTTGAAAATATAAATAGGCTCTTTTTTCGTGTAAAAATTGAGAACTGTGATATATTTTTGTTCACAACTTTGTTCATGTTTATTCCAAGTACGTGCCACAATTTGTGTTCATTTACTGTTGTATGTATTGTGCTGTTTGCTTTTATGTCACATAAGCTACAAATGGTATTTTTGAAGTTAAAAATGATTGTTTGTTTGTTCTGATGTCTATGACAGATACCAAAAAAATGAATAATGATCTGGTGAAAAAAGCATGATGAAATAAATGGTGACCAAACCAATTTAGTTCCATGGTCATGAACACAAAATATTGTTCATATGAAACAACATCGGTACTGGCTCTTATTTTGTTTTTGATATTTAAAGTGGCCTAGCCTTGCTATTATGAAATTAGCCCAGCCCCTTGTTTGTTTTGTAACTTTCTAAAAGTGTAATTTTCAGAATTTTGACTTAATAGTCTACTTCACCATTAAAGAGGATCTTAAATTATATAATTTATTTGCATGTACACATCATTTCTCTATCTGCTCCCAATCTAAAGTTATCACGTATTCAATGTAATAAGGTAAACCAGTGTTAGTCAATTAGAGATATAGGCCTTACAGCAATGAAAAACTACTTTAGGGGTGTTTCACTGCCATGACATGTAATACTTAAGCACACTTTAAATAACATACACCCTGTCCTATGAGCCTTTAGGGCCTACCTGAGGGGTGACTTATAAGTATTCAAAATGAATGTTAAGGCCCGGCAAAAGGTTTAGTGTGCCAGGTCAAAATAGCAGTTTAAAAGAACCTTTTTACAGGCTACAGTGACAGGACTGAGATATGGTATAAAATGCCACTAGTACCATTTAATTTACAGACCCCGGGTACATGTTGGGCCATGTATCAGGGACTTACAAGTTACTTAATGTACCAATTAGGTGTAGGAAAATTTACCATATTTGACGGTGTGGGCACACACACTTAAGCAGTGGTTAGTAGTGGTAAAGTGCAGAGAGTCCTAAACCCAATTAGAACATTGGAATGTTGGAAGCTCCATTGAAAACAATGGAGTGCTCTGGGCTTATAATGGCTGGTATAAGCCCGGAGCTCCAACATTCCAATGTTTCTTTGTTCGCAGCTCTGGCTGTGAACAAAGGCTTCAGGGAGCCTGAGGGGATTTGAATCCCCTTGCGCTCCCTGAAGGCTTTGTTTTATTTGTTAGAACATTCTGCCCTCTAGTGGCAGAATGTTCTAATAGCCTTATAGCCCTTCTTAGCTGGGCTATACCGGCTATTAAGGTCCCGCTGCTTTGTTAAAGTCCCTCGCCTTTGGCTCGGGCCTTTAACGATGCAGCGGGCCTTTAATAGCCGGTATAGCCCGCTACGGCGGGCTATAAGGCTATATTAAAACTGGTTCAGCGAGGGAAGGAAGTCAAGGCGAAAAATGTGCTAGGACTCTGCAGAGAGGGTCAAGTCCAACATACCATATTTGCCCTGTGTTCGTTGGAAGGGCAAGGAGAAACAGACCACACCAGACCCAACAGTTTAGGCAGGGTTTATTGAGAGCCAGGGACAATATGAAGCTCAGCCTCCTTCGTAAATTCTTAACTGCCCACAACCAAACTCAAACATTCTTTTCTGCTGACTCTAGATGATGCCATGATTTTAAGTTACAGAAAAAGCAACCATATACTAGTTTCTCTTATTTTTGCCATGGTACTCTTCAGTCTACATATTTTTCTCTATGTTGCTGTTAGATGAAGCAAAATCCAAATTTCTAAAAGTCAAATACAAAACAAGAGCCAGTACTGATGTTGCTTCACACAAACATTATTTTATGTTTGTGACCATAGCACTCAGTTAGCGTGGTCGCCATTTATTTCATCATTCTCTTTTTTTACCAGACCATTATTAGTTTATTTGGTATCTGTCATAGACACAGGAACAAACAAACAACAATTTTTAACTTCAAAGAATAATAGTTGTAGCCTATGTGAAAATATATCACAGTTCTGACCCCTGTTGTCCATCTTTGGTGACACTTTGTTGCTTCCATCCCCTGGGTTGTACATTAAATAGGGGCACCCACTTATTTTGAAACAGGTGCAGATGATTAATTTGATGAGGCTGTCTTCTAGAAGGTGTTATAGAATGTCCATAAATGTCGCATTCTAATTGCTTACAGCAAGGAATAGATGCAGGGGATTAATTTGAGAGGGCTGTGTTCCGAAAGGTTCATGTTGAGGTCATCTATGCTGGTTGCTTGATGCCTATTCTGGTTGATTTTCTGGATGTTTCCATGGTGCCTGAAACCTGACCTTGCATATGCATGATAAAACATTTGTAAAAGCTTTTAAGCCTTGTCAAACAAACAGGAGAACACCAGCTGCTGATAGCTATAACCAACAGCATGTAATATGGTTAAAAGTCAGGGTACAAGACGTTTGTTCATTCATAAGTTTTGGGAGGAATGATACAAGTCATGCCAGTATATTGTAAAAGTCAAGAGAGGTGACTGTGGCAGGAATCCTGACATAATAATTAACATGTCCTTACACTGAGAAAGCTCTAAAAGCTATTTTCATTGTAGCAAGGTTGCCTGTTCCATGTGAAAGCATTGCAACACAATACTAGGTTTAATGAATGGTATATCTGGCTAAGAAACAGCTACAGTTTTCATTGTTGGACTTTTTCAAATAGTTATATCAAGCCCAATTCACTTTTTTAATAGGCTCGAAGTCCCTGGAAGCTAACTCTGCATTTTGCTCGCCCATTTCTGCGGGGAAGTACTTAGCTTTTGAATAGGCACAAATAAGGTGTACATTTGTACCCGGTAGCAAACAATAGGCTGACCTGAATGAGCAGAGATTGTCCATCTGAACATGACAGAATAGGAAGGAGGGGTTGGGAGGATCCCTTTTGACATTAAAGTATCAAATCCTGCTTGAGTGTGACATCCTGCTGCTGGGGTATTTTTCATGACACCTGAGGTGCACTTCAATGAGGCATCTTCTTTCACAGGCAAATGATAGCTGACACTTGGTCATGGACCTTCTTTTGTCCCTTCGGGCAGACACTTCCCAATAACAGTGGGTCTCTTTTTGACAGCACTGTCAGAGCCTGTTTGACAGTTCTGTGGACTTTATATATAACATTTGAGGCACACTTCAAGGGAGAAAGACAGAATTGCAAAACAATTTGTGTGTATCCAATGTCTGGTTACTAAAAACTCACCTTTGTTCTGCCAGATATTTGCCTCTGAGGTTGTTGTGGGGATAGGGATTGCTTCAAACTGGAATTTAGTGTTAGATGTGGAGGGACACTAGGGTTACCATAGTACACTGCCCCCATACACACCCAGCCCTCTGAGCCCAAGTTTAGTGTAGCCAAAGACTTTGGCCATTATGACAATGCCCAAAGTGGGTAAGGTTAGTTCTGGGAACCTTTTATCTCATTGGTTAGGGCATCCCCAGGTGTCTTTCCTACAAACTAGTTTGTGGCAGGCATAAATGTGAGATCTCCAGGCATCCACTACAGAACACTCCTGGATGGGGGAAGACCAGAAGAGGACTGAACCTGCTGTCTGCAACCTGAGAAAAGCCTTGGAGAACTGGATCTGCTCGCTTGTGTACTTGGGATAAAGATGTAGATTCCGAGGATCATAAGGCTGACCTCCTGTTCAAACGACAGGGATACAACAAGGTACAAGCGGCCGTTCCTGCAACTGCCTAGCTGATCAGTGGCAACCGGACCCGGGCTGGACTCTACCTCACACCCTATGTCCCCTCAGGTCCTTGGGAGCTTTAGAAATGTACTCCCTTGGTAAATAGGGATGTAAAGGATTAAAATAAGGTAAAATTATTCGCGAGGACAAATCGGATTAATGTATCTGACCCTTGCTCCATTGCGGTCAGTGTCAAATTGAGCCTAGGTCCTGTTCTACCATGGCCATTAACTATCTTTGTCACATTGCACTAAAACCTTACACATCGCCTATAAATTAAGCCTACCTGCTTAATTGAGGTGGATACTTACCCCCTCGACTAATAACCCAATTTCTTAAAGTTGCCTCCTTACTTCTCATATGTTAGGACCTTTACACCCCTTCTTCCGCTTCTCTCCTCTCTGCTATTTTGCACTCCTTTCTACCAGGCGCGGTGCGTCCATTGGGGCGTGGGGGCGTAGCCCCCCCGCCCGCGCCTCGCGCCTGCAGCTCTCCCTCCTCTCCTCTGTGAATGTCAGGCTCTCCCTCCTCTGTGAATGTCAGTCAGCATGACGTCGGACCGTGGGCGGTCCGGCGTCATGTTGACTGACATCATTGTCAGACGCCTTTAGGAAAGGCAGCACAAGTGCGCATGAGTGGGCATGGAGCTTAATTTTTACTCCGTGCCCAGTCATGCGTACTTGTGTTTTTGCTGCCTTGCGCATGCCCATTAGGAGCCCCTCGGTCTCCTAATGGGCAGGCGGCGGGCGAGGAGTAGGCGGTGCCGTCAGCCAATCCTGGCGCTGCTGCAATGCCAGGATTGGCTGAGGGCCGGGTTGCAGGCAGTCACTGTTGCGTCACGTGGACGTGGTGTTCCGGACCGTTTGAAGAAGCAGAGAGGCGCCAACGCGGGCCAGGAGAAGACGAGGGAGGCGGTCACCGGTCAGGTAAGTGTTTTTTAATTTATTTTAGGGTGGTTTCCTGACTGTGACCCGGGCCGTCGCTGCCTTTGGCCGCGGCGCCGGCCCCCGTATTATTTATTGATGTGAAGTGAATCAAGTGATTTAGTTGGGTGGGATCTTAATTCCCTGCCTGGGTGCGTTTTCTTGTAATTACCCTGCCTAGTTTCCTGTCCCTGTTCGGGTGGGTTCTCGAGCTTTCACTGACACTGTCTGTTGGTTCTCCAGTCACTGCGTGCGTGTGGTCCAGTGCTCCCCACTCCTTGCTGGTTTCTCGTGCTATCATTGGCTTTGTGCGGTATTTGGCGCTTCAGTTTTTGGTTGAGAGGGTTCTATCACTGGGATTGAAAGTTTTGTGTTTTACTGACTGGGTAGGCTGTCCTGTCGCTGGACAGCTGGCGTCTCATGATCTCTGTCTGCACTTCTTCTGTTGGTGGTACGCGGAGGGGGGGACTCTATGCTGTTTCTGGTTGTGTTTTGTTGTCACTTGAAGAACATCCATGAGCCCACGTCTACTCCATTAGCGTAGTGTCTTACAAGTTAACGGCCTGCATTGTTTGTGGTGTTAATTAATCAATGCAAGTCCAGTGTGTCTCAACAGTGTTTAATTTTTTAAGAGACAGCGCCATTTACCACAACATTGTATTCCATTGTGTGGAAATTTATAGAGCGCTTCGTAACTGCAGAGTTTTCTGATTCTTGCCTTTTTGTATGCAACGGCTTGCTGTCCCATTCCCAGGTAAAAAAACAATGTTTACATAAATAAAGCGATTTGGTGTATATTATCCGCATTCCTGATTTCATTACTTTCCCTTCCTTACAGCAAGAGACGTAGATATCAAACGTGCAGCAAGGTCAGTGGCACCACAACCCCGGAATCAGAGGGGCCCATTGCATCCCCAAATTATAGCTGTTTTTTATTAACACATGTTGATTGGGGGTGCGGGGTGGTCCGTTCATATATTAGGGCCCTTCTCTGAGGTTACCACATTGCCTCAGGCTTACAAGAAAATAGAGAGATCTGCCGACTGTGCTTGATTTTGAAAGGCCGGGAAGGCCGGGGAAATGACGGTCATGATGTCCACCTAGGCCAGTTTCCCACTGCTCCGGACAGGCATGGTTGTCTGTCACCGCGGCCCCTGTTGTACACAGAGCCTTCCAATTGGCTATAAGGATCCCAACCTGCCAGCTCTTAAATTTGATCCCAGGAAGGTTTAACCCTAGTCCTCAGGCCACTGAGGCCAGCAAGTGTTTCCAGGCACTCTGGTTTAGATGGTGTACTGTGGCTCACTTTCTCAATCATATTTAGGAATGAGCACCGATTTTATTCTGCAATTAAGATTTTGCTAAATCTTTAATTTTCGAAGTGCAGTGTGTGCATGTGGTGTTTGTGTGTTTGCATGTGTGTGTGTAAGAGAGAGAGAGTGTGGAGAGAGAAACAATATACTTTTTCAGTGATATGTATGCTCCATCACGGTAGGGGTTCTGGTGACAAAGTACACGAAGACAGCTTTTTGTATTTGTTATACTGCATGTTTATTTCAGGTTCTATTAGCTTTAATAACGTACGTGTCTTCCGCAGAATAATGTTTATTGAAAACAGTATGTGAAACACTGGACAGTGCGGTTCGGTTGCAATAAGTAACAATACCAACATGTTCAGTTATGTTAGTCACAAGGTGGATTTTTTCTGAATACTTTGAGACACCCATCTGTAGAAGATGGAGCATTTCTGGCAGGCCTTTGTCACTGAGCAATTGAAATGTTGTTCTTATGGGGCAGTAAAACCACGGAAGACAGGATGCCTTGTCTGATGGCGTCATTGTGCAGGTCAGGTGCAGCACTTTGTTCAGCCACTCATTGGTATTAACATTGACGAGGTGAAAGTGGACATTTGCAAATTAGTCAAGGGGGGCTTCTGTGACCTCAAATTTGCTTGAAAATGCACCATTTGTCCACTCCTTTTTCCAAAAAATTTCTTCGGAGGTAGCTCCCCCCAATATCCCCCGCAGGTTATTTGTGCTAGCTCGCTAAGCTCGCTCACCACAGCGCAGTATGACAATTATTTTACGCCCTACCACTTTCAAATGTCACCAGCCGCCACTGCTTTCTACACTTCTCTCATTTTTGTACTTTTCCCACCATTTCTATTCCTCACTGCCTTGCCCTTTTCTTTCTATTTACACTGCTCCCATTTTTACCTTTTAATGCTTTTCTCCACTTTGTCCCTTCTTTTTGCTGTCCTCTTTTGTTTATGTTTATTTTCATGTGTTTTACGTGCACAAAAATACTGAAACGGTAGTACATTTTGGTTCAGCATTATTCAAAACTGTATGCCATGTTAAACAGTATCAAACACTAGCAAGACCTTTTGTGCAAGAGCACATTATGCTGGGTTACACAGTATCATAGATTAGCAAGATCGCTTTGTGCTGGGTAACAAAGCATCAAAGATTAGCAAGAGCACTTTATGCTAGGTTGCACAGTATCAAAAAGTAGCAAGTGCACATTACGTTAGGTTTTACAGTATCAAAGATTAGCAGGGTCACTTCTGGGTAACAGAATATCAAAGATTAGCAAGAGCAATTTATGCTAGGTTAGACAGTATTAAAGATTAACAAGAAAACATTATGCTGGGTTGCCCAGTATCAAAGATTAGTAAAATCCCTTTGTCTTGAGTAACACAGTATCAAAGATTAGCAGGAGCACTTTATTCTGGGTGACACAGTATCAAAGATTAGCAAGAGCACTTAATTCTGGGTTACACAGTATCAAAGATTAGCAATACTTAACATAGCATGAAACATTACCAGGAGCACTTTAGGCTGGGTTACACAGTATCAAAGATTAGCAAGAGCACTTAATTCTAGGTTACACAGTATCAAAGTTTAGCAAGAGCACTTAATTCTGGGTTACACAGTATCAAAGATTAGCAAACGCACATTATGCTGGGTTACACATTATCAAAGGTTAGCGAGAACACTTAATGCTGGGTTACACAGTATCAAAGATTAGCAAGTGCACATTATGCTGGGTTATACAGTATCAAAGATTAGCAGGCGCACATTATGCTGGTTACACAGTATCAAAGATTAGCAAGATCGCTTTGTGCACAGTGACACATTATCAACGACAGTCTGGAGCAAGATATTCTGAGTAACAAAGTGAATTGCACTATGTAAAAGTTGTTAACACAGAGGTGGATAAAAGTCCAGTGCCTGCCACCATGTTACAGAACACACTGACGGTGACGGCGGACGGTTTGTGAGCACAGAAGACCGATGCTGCAGTGGTTTTCTGTGTATTGTTTATTCATCTACATACGGCAGGTGGAAGTCAGCTCGACGGAGTACTTGGACCCGCCGCCGTGAAGGGACGGTGGTAGGACCGCAAAGATCTAAATCGGGCCCAAAGCTTTATGGGTGTTCATCACTCGAGTTCCCGCTGGTGGAAAGTGGCTGCAGTACATTTCAGACAATTGTTTGTAAGGTACAGAACAAGGAAGCATTTCCTACTTTAACCCCAAAAACCTGTAGAGAAATCTAAGGAGCAATGAGGCCAATTGTCTTCAGGTTATTTATGGAATGTTTTGCACCCTTAAGGTATATGCTTAGAATACGGTCTGTAATCGAGATGATAAAGATGCATACAACCATATATTATTTTTCAGGTACAACATATTGCAGGATTTGAATGTGAGTTAGATAAATTGACAAATTGTGACTACAGATGCAATATGGGAGTAAATGGTGAATGTGGCATCCCTAGGGACTCCAAGGTGCCTTAAACTTCATCTTCTTTGCTGAAGAAATATATGGTTAGACAGAAATACCAAGTTTTATCAATAAAGTATTATTAGCCTAACACTAGGATTTTGTTTTTAGAACCATTCCAAGATTCCATGTGATTCAGTCCTTCTGAGACACTTGTGAGTAGGTTCCTGATGCCAGAAACAGACAGGTATATTGTCAGCATATGAGTGGAAGTTTTGATGGCTAAGGAGATTCTTAAGAGGTCACAAGTAAATGCTGAAGAGGAAAGAAAAAGAAAGGAGATTTTGATGGACAATGCACATGACTACTTTGGGTTGGGAAGTGAAAGTGCACCGGGAAGTACATTGTTGCCTTTTGGTTATGAAGCAGAGGAAGCAGTACAAGGAACATTTGAATAGATGGGCATGGTTTTTATGTCTTTGAACTGGTATGTCATGGCCTCTTGTTAAATGCAGCAAACAGGTCAAGTAAAATGATCATTGCAATGAAGAAGTTTAGATGAAAATCGTGTCATTTCCTTTGTGGAAATTATGTGACAAACTGGAAAAATGAGTTGAAGCTATGAGTTAATAACTGACGTGAGGTTCCAGCACCACATGACGAAAAATGATGCAAGGACATTTTTTTGGTAAAAAATCTGCATAAAACTACACGTGACGCTATGCATCAGAGTGGCCATTTTGAATATGGTGTGGCACTTTAGAGTCCAGCCTGCCGCTGCATGTCTGTCCCCTAGTATTTCCTAGCCCATTACAATCAAGACTAAGTGCCTGATTATGACTTTGGCAGTGTGGTAGTGGGCCACCATGCCAGCACTCCTCTCCTACACCACCAAAATCAACTGCAGCCTGCCGTCCAGATTGCGAGTCATTCGTGCTCTGGCGGGGAGGTGACATGGCGGTCCTGCGGCATTGCAGTCCAAAGGCTCATATGTGAGCCTTTGAACTGCAGCGCAGAGGGAGCGCCAAAGCAAGTTCATGCTCAACATGGACTTTTCAGTCTATGTCGAGCAGGAACTGGGGTGCATGCATGCAGGGGGCACACCATGTGCCCAGTGAAGGCCAGTACAGGTAAGAGTGGTGGGGCGGGCTGGGAGGGGAAGTAGCCAGGTGACAATGAGGGAAAATAAAATTTAAAAGAAGAAAAACACCTACCTTGAGCTCCCTGCATTGCTAAGCGCAAGGTAAGTGGGTTTTCCCCCCTTTTCGTCATCTGTCTACTCCCCCCAACCCACTGCATATGCCCCTGCATGCACCCCTATGCACTGGGCACCAGGGGGCCCTGTAGGGCACCCTTACTTTCCTGACCACCACACTTTTCACCGCCATGATAAGTGTGGAGGACAGGAACGTAATAATATGCTTCACAGTTGCACAGCGGCACTGCCAGCATATTGCTGCCTCAGACTGCCGTGCCAAAGCCTAGGGATCGCGATCGATTTTGGCGGTCCCATGGCTGTCCAACAACCAAAGTTGTAATATAGTGGTCAGACTGTTGGTGCGGCAGTAGCCATCATGCCACCGCGGGTTTGGCATTCTCATGAACCGCCAAACTCCTAATTAGGCCCTAACTCTTTTCCTTCCTTCTCTTTTATTTTTATAGTTTGTTTTCACTTTCTGTCTTCCTTCACTGCCCACCAGCTTATATATATATATATTTTTCCATGCCTGTCTGCATTCCTGTGCCCACTAGTCATGGCAAAAGAAGGAAGTGGCCCGCCAACACGACCTCAACATCATCTCCTATGCCAACGACATCCAGCTCATCTTCTCCCTCACCAAGGACCCACTCACTGCCAAAACCAACCTCCATGAGGGAATGAAGGCCGTCGCAAATTGGATGAGGAGCAGCCACCTAAAACTGAACTCGGACAAGACAGAGGTCCTCATCCACGGACCCACCCCCTCCGCCTGGGACGACTCCTGGTGGCTGACCACCCTGGGACCGGCACCGACACCCACCGACCACGCACGTAACCTAGGATTCATCCTCAACTCCTCCCTCTCCATGTCAAAACAGGTCAACGCCGTCTCCTCCTCCTGCTACAACACCCTCCGCATGCTCCGCAGGATCTACAAGTGGCAAAAAGCAAATGTGACCCTACACAAATGTTTTTTACAGAAAGAGTGTCAGCAAATATGTTTTTTTGGGTGAGACAGCACAACCTCACTTTAATGTGGCAGGAGGTGTCTGGCTAGGCAAGGACTGCAGCTTTATGAGTCTACCCTATGCTGGGGGAGGATGTGACACAGCATGCATACACAACCACAGCAACAATTTCAGCAGCACACTATCATCTCCAGTACCTTTGGGCCCAGGGCTTACACATGAGCAGGGCCTGATGAGCCTGGTTGGCATAGATATGGTGGCAAAAGTTAATTGATCTCTGCAATTTTTTTATTTATTTTGTGTTTGTTTCTTGATGTGAGGTAAGTGCAAGTGAGTTTATTTAGGGATAGATAGATAGATAGATAGATAGATAGATAGATAGATAGATAGATAGATAGATAGATAGATAGATAGATAGATAGATAGATAGATAGATAGATAGATAGATAGATAGATAGATAGATAGATAGATAGATAGATAGATAGATAGATAGATAGATAGATAGATAGATAGATAGATAGATAGATAGATAGATAGAGGTCGCCATTAGGTAGTTATAGTTAGGACCAGGTTTCCATACACAAAATGTTTCTTGTTTTTCTTTTAACTTAGGTGCCGTTTCAACAAATCTTCACAAAGTTTTCAAAACGAGTACATCAATCACTTTAGCTGCTTCCTGGAAAGTTTTGGGGTGATTCATCAGGCAGGGGCTGAGTAAAAGGGGGGGTCCCAAAACGCTTTTTACACATGCATAGGGATTTTGAACATGACTACAGCCCGAACTGCTGCCAAATTTGGTAGAAAGCTAGATCGTGGTCCAGAAAGATCTCTTTTTGTAATGTGGTATAAATCTACTCAGTAGTTTTGGAGTTATTAAAGAAAAAAGATTTATAGATATCTAGGGATGTGAATCCTCCCCTTGATCTGACAGATCTCATGGTGGGATCTGATTGGCTGTCAACACTTGAACCAGGAAGTGTTGACAGCCATCTTGGGACTTGAGCCAGAGACCCAAACAAAAAAGCAAAAAAAAAAAAAAATGGTAGGAATACCCTAACCTTGACAGGGGCCAAAACGTTTCATTTTTTATTTTTGCTGCAAACTCACAGAGGATCAGTGATTCTGTGGCAAAACCTTTTTTTTAAAACAAGCGCGTGTGTTTCTTAACTGCCCCCCCCACCCCCGACTGGGTGGATATGGTTCAGCCCAATTTTTATTATACATTTGGGGGAGAAAGCGCACGTGGCCACCCTCCCCATGCTGCTTTTGGCCCATTGGACGACCCCTCTTGCCCGGCTTGCGCTCATTATATTGGGAGGGGGCACAAGGCCCCCTCCAGGGCCAATTTTGGCCCGAGGACCACCAGCCCTCGTGGCCTGGGCATAGTAAAATAAGGGGTGGGGGGACACATTGCCCCTCTCCTGAGACCATATTCAGCCCCAGAGACCCGATCCCCACAACTTGGGTGTAAAAATAAAATGGGGAAGGGAGCTGCGCGTCGCCCCTCCCAGGCCGATTTCAGCCCCGGGCACCTCATCCATGCATCCATGCATCTAATGGTGAGAGGGGATAAGCGGCACTCCTCTTGGAGCCATTTCTGGCCCTCGGACCTCTTTCCTTAGGCTTGGCTCCTGCTATGCCCTGGGGTGCCCACCCCTTGGACATAGCTGTGTTTGTTGTCACTTGATGGGAAAGGATGAAAAATGCTCCTGCCCACTGGGAGCGGACTTATCAGGCTCCTGATTGGGCACAAGGCCAAAGGCCATGAGTGGCGTAGGGTTGGTTGCATGCAGGGGGTTGGCTGCAGGGCCTGCTGTGGTCAACTCCCCTCTGCATTAACAAATACGTAGATATTCACTGAAAAAACATGTTACAGGGACGTTGTAGTTTGGAACTAGAATTTTAAAAACCTTAAAAATTAACTAACAAACAAAGGTAACAGAGACATTATAGCTAGGTTCAGAATTTACACACACAAAATTATAGAAATTCAGCACTTATAGTTAGAGTTATTTCAAGAAACCGTAACTCATGCCAAAAGGTACCTATAACTAGCGCCCTTCCCATGCCCTGCTCATTACTCCACATAATACATCACTGATGACATCTTCTATGAAATAATTAATAATATCACTACAACATTTGCAGTAAAATTATTGATGTGCTTGGCGCGGGGCGCAAGTTTTTTACCCTTGGTCCTGAATGATCCATCAAGGGTGTTTTTTGGGTTGTCTCTTTTCAAACAAGATCAGGCTTTTAGTTTTAATAGCGGTCGGGCCAACTCTACCTTTCTACTTTCATCAGTGATGAAATTAGCACCACTGAGAACGGGAGAGCAATGAGACTAAATATTTGTAGAGCTGTATTGACAAGAGCAACATACAAATTCAATATCTTTTACACAGTTACCGGGAGGCATATATGAATGTGTGGGTTTGGTAGGTTCCCCTAGGTGGCCGCCGAGCACCGGGCCAAAAACCCAGGTGACCCCCCTTGCAAAACCAGGTCGTTTTGAGGTAGGCAATTTTCATGTCGCCTCAATACGTTTTGGGGCCTTGCCTGTCGCGGGTACTTGGGCCTCCCACACGAGTGAGGCACCGTTTTTATCGGGAGACCCGGGGGAACGCTGGGTGGTAGGAAATTTGTGTCAGCCCGGTGATGCCTCAACTTTCCCACACAAAAATGTGTGAAAAAGGTGATTTTTTCAGCTAAATTTGAGGTTTGCAGGGGATTCTGGGTAAGGAAACGTATTGGAATCCACACAAGTCATACCTCCCTGGAAGCCCCCGGGTGTCTAGTTTTCAGAAATGTGTTTGGTAGGTTTCCCTAGATGGCCGCCGAGCACCGGGCCAAAAACCCAAGTGACCCCCTTGCAAAACCAGGTGGTTTTGAGATCGGCAATTTTCATGTCGCCTCACTGCGTTTTGGGCCCTTGCCTGTCGTGGGTACTTGGGCCTCCCACACAAGTGAGGCACCATTTTTACCGGGAGACCCGGGGGGACGCTGGGTGGTGGGAAATTTGAGTGAGCCCGGTGATGCCACAACTTTCCCACACAAAAATGTGTGAAAAATGTGATTTTTTCAGCTAAAATTGAGGTTTGCAGGGGATTCTGGGTAAGGAAACGTTGGGGGATCCATGCAAGCCATGCCTCCCTGGAAGCACACGGGTGTCTAGTTTTCAAAAATGTATAGGTTTGCTAGGTTTCCCAAGGTGCCCGCAGAGCTAGGGTTCAAAAACTACAGCTAGACATTTTGCCAAAAAAGGGTCATTTTTCACTGCGAAATTGAGGTGTGACCACGTTGCATTTTGCGCCGTTTCCTGTCGCGGGCACTAGGCCAACCCACACAAGTGAGGTACCCTTTTTCTCGTAAGACTTTGGGGAACGCGGGGTGGGTGGAAATTTGTGGATCCACACAGATTCCGGAACTTTCCACCACAGAAATGTGGGGAAAATGTGGTTTTTTTGTCAATTTTTTAGGTTTGCAAGGGATTCTGGGTAACAGACCCTGGTGGGAGGCAGTCAAGTCACCCCATCCTGGATTCCCCTGGTTGTCTAGTTTTCAAAAATGTATAGGTTTGCTAGGTTTCCCAAGGTTCCCGCAGAGCTAGGGTTAAAAAACTACAGCAAGACATTTTGCCAAAAAAGGGTCATTTTTCACTGCGAAATTGAGGTGTGACCACGTTGCGTATTGCGCCGTTTCCTGTCGCGGGCACTAGGCCGACCCACACAAGTGGGGTACCGTTTTTCTCGTAAGACTTTGGGGAACGAAGGGGGGGGTGGAAATTTGTGGATCCACGCAGATTCCGGAACTTTCCACCACAGAAATGTGGGGAAAATGTGTTTTTTTTGTCAATTTTTTAGGTTTGCAAGGGATTCTGGGTAACAGACCCTGGTGGGAGGCAGTCAAGTCACCCCATCCTGGATTTCCCTGGTTGTCTAGTTTTCAAAAATGTATAGGTTTGCTAGGTTTCCCAAGGTGCCCGCAGAGCTAGGGTTAAAAAACTACAGCAAGACATTTTGCCCAAAAAGGGTCATTTTTCACTGCGAAATTGAGGTGTGACCACGTTGCGTATTGCGCCGTTTCCTGTCGCGGGCACTAGGCCGACCCACACAAGTGGGGTACCGTTTTTCTCGTAAGACTTTGGGGAACGCAGGGGGGGGTGGAAATTTGTGGATCCACGCAGATTCCGGAACTTTCCACCACAGAAATGTGGGGAAAATGTGTTTTTTTTGTCAATTTTTTAGGTTTGCAAGGGATTCTGGGTAACAGACCCTGGTGGGAGGCAGTCAAGTCACCCCATCCTGGATTTCCCTGGGTGTCTTGTTTTCAAAAATGTATAGGTTTGCTAGGTTTCCCAAGGTGCCCGCAGAGCTAGGGTTAAAAAACTACAGCTAGACATTTTGCCAAAAAAGGGTCATTTTTCACGGCGAAATTGAGGTGTGACCACGTTGCGTTTTGCGCCGTTTCCTGTCGCGGGCACTATGCCTACCCACACAAGTGAGGTACCATTTTTATCGGGAGACTTAGGGTAATTCAGATTTGTAAAGGAACTGTTATTATCTATTGACTTTCGATGCATTTCTGCCTTCCAAATGAAAGATATTGTGTAAAAAAGAAGTCATTCTAAAAAATGACTGATAATTCTCATGCTAGAATGAGTATTCCCAATTTTAGAAATGTGCAAATATCTACTGTTTCTAAACTCTATATTTTGTTCCCATTTCAGAAATACATGGGTGTCTTTTATACCGATTTTTCCATGTACACATTTTTACAGAATAATTACTATATACCCGGTACATAATAAAAAACCATTGCAAGTTGCTGCTCAGTTTTTGGCTCTGGGTTCGTCGGGTTCTTGGTGAACCTACAAGTCCTATATATCCCCACAACCAGTAATGTCCAGCGGATATAATGGTATATTGCTTTCAAAGAGCTGTCATAATTAGAAGAAGTTACAGGTGAAAACGTTGACACAAAAGGCTGTTTTTTGAACTAATCTTCAATTTATCCTATATTTAACTGTTAGTTTCTATAAAAAAACCTTGATGGATCTACACAAATGACCCCTTGCTGAATTCAGAATTTTGTCTTCTTCTTGAAAAGCTGTGAAAATGGTGATTTCAACCCCACAAACCCTTTTTTGATAACATTTGCAGGGAAAATCACAGATGCTTTCATTTGCAGCCCGTTTTTCCGATTTTTCCGAAAAAAAAAACATTTTGCTGTATTTTGGCTCATTTCTGTGACCCTCTAGGAGAATCCCCAAACCCTGAGTACCTTTAGAATCCCCATGATGTTGGAAGAAAAGGACGCAAATTTGGCATGGATACCTTATGTGGTCCAAAAGTTACAGGGGCCTCAGCGCGCACTACCCCAAATAGCCAAAAAAGGGCGTGGCACAAGAGGGGAAAAGGCCTGGCAACGAAGGGGTTAATCACAATAATAATCATAATAATAAAACCAATGATATTCATCATAATAATAATAATACTTATAAAGCGTAAACTGTCACCTAGGAAGAGATACTGGCAGTAGCTATCAGAAACCAAATCCAAACGGATGCGAACGCTTACGCTTATACAGACCGGTTTTCAAAGCTTTCCTGAAGGCAATAAGGTTGATGATGAAATGAAGACTATTCCAAAGACCGGTCCCCTGCACATAAAATGCTCTGCCCCATACAACCTTTCTCTAGTTTAGGATCTTTTAGGAGATTGGCATTAGCTGAACATAATGATCTAGACAGGGTGTAACATTGTAGTTTACGGTGAGGAGAGTAAGGCCAAATAAAGAGAAAGACTGTGTGTACTATGTATAAGGATTTAAACTGAATGTGCTTGGCTACCGGGAGCCAGTGAAGAGAGTCCACAGCAGATTTGGTAGAAGAGTAAAATGGCAATAGAAGGGCAAGCTTCACTGCCACAGACTGCATACGATATGAGCACTGAGCAGGATAGCCTGGTGCTCATAGCAGCAAGGCATTACCATAATCCAGTCTGCTTAGATTGTTACTTTGCACTGCTGCAGGGTGAAAGAGAGGGGTCAGCACAGGTATTATTTAGCAAAGTGCCCTCATCAGGCCAAAGCAAGTGGAGAAGACTTTGTTGACATGATTGGAGCGTGAAAGATGATAATTCATAGAGACTCCCAAATTCCGAACATATATTGTGATAAGCTTAGCGAAATGATCCTCAGGTGACCAAAAAATCTATTAACAAAGGGCAACACAGGGTCCCTGAGATACAACTTATGACCTCAGTCTTGTACCCATTAAATTTAAGTGAATTGGCACTCAGTCAAAGCGAGCTATCTCTCAAACAGTCATGAAAAAAAGTCATTGGGGAGTAACAGGTACAGTTGCAAGTAAGAATTCATCTACATAATTTACAAACTTTAATCCATGAGATCTGATAAGCTTGGCTATGGGTCTTAAATATATATTAAATAATAATGCCGTACTGAAGGAGGAGCCCCGAGGGATACCCTGCCCAAGTGCTCCAAAAAGAGGAGCGAAAAGGGGGAAGATGAGATTTCTTTGTGGGGAACCCACCTCAAGTGACCTACGTAGAGGAAGTAGGCTGCTTTGATGCTTTAGGGTAGCTCTGTCATCCCTCTTTTCCTTGTGCTAAACTGAGATTGCTGCATATATAGGCTACAAACTATGATTGAAAAGTCTGCTTTGCAAGACAACATCTTCATCAATACTACCTGCTTCTTTCTGTTCTGGTTGTTCATTCTGGAGATCAGCTATCTTTTTATGTGCTGTTCCGACAGGATTGAAATTGGTTTTTCATATAGGCCAAGTGGCCTGTGGTACTAAAATGTGTACATGGCTTCCCACGATGCCCTGGTCTCTGGCAAACTGTGCAATCTGCAATGTGATCCTCATGTGGCCTAGGTGTAAAGAACTTCTAAACCTGGGAGGACAGCTTCATTATCGATTCTAAGCTAGAAGTTGTTGTGGTGCAGATAAGGGACTGTTTTTTGCCTTACCCAAGGATAGGATGTTTCAATCATACAGTTGGTGGTTGGTGTGGATTTTGGGGTTTTTGAAAAGATGGAAGCAGGATGTGTTGGTAGTATCACAGGAGAAGATTGAATAGAAGAGATCTGCCTTTCCTCTGTGCCACTCTCAGCATGAACAATCACTGGTTAATCTTCCCCACTGGGCAAATAGACTTTCTAGAACCTTCCTTTTTTCTTGCCTCCAGTAGCAGGACTCAGGGTTTACTGTAGGCCCCTTCATCTGAGCAGAGGCTTTTAGAAACTAAGGGAGTAGGCTTTATTTTCCTTTTTTTTTAGGAGATGCTGAAGATGATGTTTCTGATGAAAGACCAGTATGCCCATGCATATTATCCATGCTGGAGTAATCAGAGTAATTTAGGTACATTTGCATTACTATTTGATGCAGAAGTACTAATAATTACATGATTATTCCTTCTCATGTAATTTGGGGGGGGGGGGAGGGAAACCTAGCGCAAGAGCACATTTAACGAGTGGGAGAGGCTGATCACATTTAGAGCTATTTCTTAGCACAAAATGAAATCAACACTAACATTTTGGATGCAAGAGTGCATTTTGTGCTAAGAAAATAGCGCTAAATGCTGGGAGTAAGTTAGGGGAAAATCCTACCCCAAACACGCCTTTAGCAAGTGCAAGTGGTTGCTCTGTCCTGTTGCATTTAGCACCATTTCTTAGTGCAAAATGCCCCCTTGTGTCTAAAATAAATGGGACTTTTTTTTAAAACTAAGATATAGCCCTAAACACAGAATTACTCTTCACACATAATTCCACATAATCTTGTGAAATTCTGAGGAAATTCCTTATGATTATACTAAATGGAATTAGGTACGTTTGATGAAAGAGCTGATACAACATCTTGCTGTGCAGCAAGGCAAACTTTTTGCTCGGTTCCTACCTCTGAAAGATCAGGTGTAGCAGACTTTTCATGCTGCTATTGAGATTCTTGGAAGCATTTGTCTTCCTGGGACAAATCCATTATAGACTCAATGGTCTCAGCAATGACTGAATATACTGCAGCCCTGAGAGGGATCTGTTTTAGGTTTTCAGGGTTGTGGTACCAATGCTGATCCAGGGTGAATCTCCTTCCAATGATCTTTTTGCCTTAACAGGGTGCAGCTTGTACACCACTTTCTGCACTTAGGTGAAAAAATGATAAACGATTGATGCCAATGGTGGCAGCAGACTTCTCCTCCTCACTGGCAGCTTTCTTGGCAAAAGTTCCTTTCTTTAGTGACATCATATTCACTTCTTGTTAGTCAGCAGGATGAACAGTAACACCTAGCAGAGATGTCTATGGACTCCCATGTCAGGTAATTCATAGACTTCTTTCTGTCTCAGTTAAAGTCTGATCCACCTGGAGGAAATAAAAAATAAGGAAGAGAATGGGACTCAGAAATTCTAGTAGATACAATGCAGGTCATCATTATCATAATAATATACCCACATGTAAACTGTTTTGTTAGTCAGGGCACTACCTAATGTCAGTAAAATAAAAGTCCTTCCAGGGCCCATGTGACCTCTAAGGGAGTTCTGATAGACCAAAAGATCAGGTTCATTTAAAATGACAACATCCATGACCTTCCTGCACATAAAAAATCTTACATACAATGCAGGCACCCTTGCACTATGGTGCGAGTGTGTCTGCATTGGCGCTAGGCAGCCAAAATCAGCACTAGCGCGGGGGAGAAACGCAGGGCTGCACCGTATCCCTGTAACTACGGTGCAGCCCTGCATTCTGGAAGTGGAGGAGCACTGCCTTAAGCCAAGGTGGCTAAAGCCACGCTCCGCAACAGAAACTCAAGAAAAGGCTTGAGCTAGATATTGAAAGGAGGAACATGGCGGCGGACAGATGTCGGCCACGGGAGCTTCGAGCTCCGAGGACGGCGCGACATCGATACTCAAAACTGAGATGCACAATTAACTGAACGGGAAATGGAGACGCGTAGAACACACCGAGCCTTAGATAAGTGAGGATACCTTGGGGAATATTAAAACGAAACAATTTTTTTTTTCTTACCGAAAGCAGTGGGAACTAGGGCCGGAGAGGGAGCGGGAGCTTCTGATGGGCAGAGAGGTGGAGTCAGCGTTGGCGTGCGATGGCCCAGGAGACCGCCGAGTGAAGCTTTGGAGGCGAGCACGGTCGGTAGCTGCTAGAGTCAGCTTCAGAGGATTTGTCTTTTGTGACTCCCTATGTAATTCAGCATTTACCTCGTTCCTTCAGCACCCTCCGGATCCAGTAAGGCGGTCGCTGATAACGAGTGTGTGGGGAGGTAGAGACTATATGGATGCAGACTCTGCCCTTTTTGGTCCAGTGATCTCCGCGAGGGGTGGTTTGGTAACTGTTTTAGCGCCTGACACTTTAGCTCAACGATCCACGAGGAGTGGAAGTGGAGTACGTGTACAGGGGTCGTAGAGGGGGGAGTCTCTCCCCACTAAAAAGAGATACCAGCTGCGGTCACAGTTACAGTTACAATCAGAGTTTAAAACCAGGAACACTCTGGACCCCATAGAGGATTCGGGAGGGGTGGCTCCTATAATTGCACGCAAAAGGAAAGCTGTGAAACCCGGGGATACTAAAAAGCTGAAAGGGCCGAAAGCAATTCGTCCTTCCCAAAGAGTCACTCCATCACTCAAAACTTACTTCAAGATTATGGAGCAGGCTGTGGGGTCAACGGAGTTAACTTCGATCGTACAATGCGAGGCCCCTCCAGTCCCACTGGAGAACCGCTTTCTGCCCCTTATGAAGATTTCTGGCCCCGAAACAACTATGGATGGTTTGGTAAGTCTACCAGTGACCTCCTTTGAGGGCGCCCCCCTCTACTTGGACTCCGCTGGCAGTCCCAGCACTATTATTAGTAATAATGGTACCACTGACACTATTGCCCCCACTGCAGTCTCTTCTTCTCCTACACCTACACCTACTATACAGGCTCCACGTACTTTGCAAGCACAGGCATTGGCACCTGCGGAGGTTAGTCCTTCAGGTCCACTACCACATAGCGACAACAGTGCACAAGCATTTGGAAAGAAATAAATAAACAGAGAAGAGCTAGGTGCTTTTCTTTCAACACTGAGAGGGGACCTGTTGACTAAATTTGAGATTTCGGAACCTAATCAGAAAGCAATCCATGATAAGTGCGAAACCCTTGAATCAAAATTAGACGACATTTGCGCACGTACTGGACTACTTGAGATTGAGGTTGAAACACTGTCAGAGTCGGTCCAGGGTAATTCGAAAGATATAGATACTCTAAAGGCCCAGAACCGATTACTACAGACAGACATGGAGCGGTTAGAAATGCAAGCCCGTAGAAATAACCTCAGGATTCTCAAGATACCAGAAGGGGCAGAGAAGGAGAATATTAAGGGTTTTGTGTGTAACCTGTTGAGGGAGGGGGTGCTGAAAGACCGACCAGATATTGACTTAGAGGTCGAGATCCAGAGAGTGCATCGGGATCCCTTTAAGCTACATCCTGGCAGGAAGGCCCCCAGAAAAATTTTAGTCAACTTCCAGTCTCACACGGTTAAAGAATTGATTTTGGGAAGGTCATTAACAGGGCCGGCCTTGCATCACCAGGCCAGACCCTACCAAATTCGATCGGATATAGGTGGGAGAACAGCACAAAGGCAGTGGGAGCTGGGCTCCAGAATGCCTGAATTGAGGAGTTTGGGGGCACAGGTTCAAATGAAGTTTCCCGCATTGCTGAAAGTAATGTGGAAAAATAAGATGCACAACTTCAGTATACCTGAAGACATAGATACTTTTTTGTCGCAGATGAGAGAGTAGTTAGGAGTTCAATGGTACGTTACGTACTGAAAGCTAGTATCTGATGTTAATGTTAGGGTTAGTGTCAACACTAAGTATAGGTGAAGATGGGGTCCTGATGAATCTCAGTTAGTATTAATCAGGAAAATGAAAGCAGGAAAGCTGGAAGGGAAAAAGGAAGAAATAGGAAGAAAATAAAAAAGGGGGGGGGTGGGTCCGAATTGGGAAGAAGGGGTTTAATTTGTGTATTTTAGACACTAGGATATCCTTGCACATCACGGGTGATGGGTAATACTATTAGTAATTGAAAATCCAATTAAAAGTCTGATTTGTTTATTTTTTATTTTTTTTTTTTTTAAGATGTTGTGCCGTTCTCGGGAGAGGTCCCAAAAGGCGGTTCCAACGCCAGGTATAGAAGGTGGGTTCCTCATGGGTGGGAAACACAGGGGAAGGGGGGTAGGGGGGGCAAGAGGGGTAAAAATGAAAAATGTGTCCTTATACAACACATAGAAGGTACTGTTCGCTCTAGACGGGTAGTCGAATGGGTAGGTCATGAGTCGATCAGTTGAGATCAAACTCCTCTCCTGGAACATGAATGGCCTTAGGAGGTGTAGGAAACTATCCCGAGTGTGTGAGTTTCTTAAAAATAACGAGGCCCATATTTATTTGTTGCAGGAAACTCACTTAGAAGCCCTGGAATGTAAACAGGGCTTTAGTAAGCTCAATTGGGTTCAAGAGGTAGTTTGCTCTAAACAAAGAGGTTGTACAAGGGGGTTAGCGATAATTATAAGAGCCAATTCCGGGGTTAAGTTGGAGAAATGGGATACAGATCAGTCTGGAAGGTGGCTGGTGGCAACTCTGTCTATCTGTGGATCATTAATAACTTGTGCGGTTTATTATGCTCCAACCAGGACATTTTCTGTTCTTAAGAACGTAATTAAAGAATTTAACCTGCTAGATCTTTGGAGATTAAATAACGGTAGTGCCAGAGAATTTTCTTTCTATAGTAAAAAATATAAACAGTATTCAAGGATAGATTATGTTTTGGTGGATCAGAGTATGCTTTCAGATCTTAAATCCATTAGTTATACCCCGGCGACCTTATCTGACCATTCGGCCGTTGAGTTGGCGCTGAATTTTAAGCTCAAAATGTGTGAGAGGAGATGGACCCTTGATAGGGCCCTGTTATTGGATGAAAACGCAATGGCGGGGTTGGATGGTAAAATAGGAGATTTCTTTAGTTTCAATGAAGGCTCTGCCAGCGATCAAATAGTCTGGGAGACTCTTAAAGCATACTTGAGGGGGCTTCTGAGCTCCCTCATGATCTATAAAAGAAAGTCTATTAAAAAAGCAGAAAAAGATGGCCTCAAGAAGATTAAGGATAAGGAGACAGAGCTGCAACAAGCAGCCTTATTCCTCCGTAATCTTGTCCCTAAACTGGAGAGGGAATTGGTGATCCTACAGGCAGACTTCCAGGCAGGAATTGATAAGATCTTGAAGGATAAATGGGATGCCAGTAAGTTACAACATTTTGCTTATGGCCAAAAAAAGCGGCTCCCTTTTGGCATGGAAGTCAAGAACACTTAAGGTAAGAAATCATATTAAGTGTCTGGTAGAGAGGGGCGTCAGGTGTCCTGCTACAGGAGGATGATAAAATCAGAGAGGAGGCAAGATCCTTTATGCATGATCTATATCAGGAAGATATTATATATAGATCAGATGAAGTTAAGGCATGGTTGGAACAGAAGGACCTCCCTCAATTGTCTGAATCCAACCGGTCGTACCTAGCCGCCAGTATCTCTGAGGGGGAGATTAGGGAACAACTTAAAAAAATGAGTAGGGGTAAAGCCGCCGGCCCAGATGGGCTACCAATTGAAGTTTATCTTGGTCTTGTAGATAGGGTAGTGCCAGTATTAAGATCACTTTTTAATAAGATATATCTACAAGGTGAGGGCATTCCCCCGTCATGGTCCGAAGCAACAGTATCACTGATTCCCAAACAGAACAAGGACCCTCATAAAATTGAAACATACAGACCAATTTCGCTGTTAAATTCGGACCTTAAGATTTTTTCTGGGATACTGGCCACTAGGATGGCTAAAATTATTAAAACCATTATTCATTCGGATCAGAGGGGGTTAATACCCGGAAGACAGCTTAATGAACTTACCTTTCAAGTCATTGGGGCAATAGACGTTGCAATGGAAAAAAAGCTGCCACTCACCATCGTTGCAATTGATGCTGCTAAGGCATTCGATCAGGTGAGCTGGCGTTATCTATGGGACACTATGGATAAGTTTGGCTTTCCAACTAATTTTGTTGAGGCGGTTAAATCTTTATATCTGAACCCCCGGGCAAAAGCTTTGGTTAATGGCGCCTTATCCAACTAGTTTGACATCTCAAGAGGCACTAGGCAGGGTTGCCCCCTGTCACCTTTACTATTCGACTTATATATTGAACCCTTTGTATGTGCACTCAGAGTGGACCCTAGTATTAGGCCTTTTAGAATCGCTGATTTAGATCTTAAGATCGCTCTGTATGCTGACGACCTTCTTTTGAATACCTCTAATCATACTGAAGCAATTCCTCGGTTGTTTGAACTGGCTGAGGAATTCGGTAATATCTCGGGTTATAAAATCAACAGAGAAAAAAACGAAATAATGGGATGGAATTGTGTGAACACAACTCAGGGAGCAAAGAGGCAGATTAGATATCTGGGGATTTATTTAGCTCAAAAGTTGACAGATATATCCAAGATCAGTTGGGAGAAGGTGACTAAAGAGATTGGCAAGCTTTTACTGAGATGGGCAAACTTGCCATTAAATATATATGGGCGGGTCAATCTTGTAAAAATGATAATTTTGCCCAAAATAACTTTTTTGTTTAATACAATCCCATTACCTTTTAGCACTAGGGACCTAGCTACCCTACAAGGTAAAATCGGGTCTTTTATATGGGCTACAAAAACGCCCAGAATAGCATGGAAAAAACTTAGGAGGGGATTAAGGTTAGGGGGGTTGGCCCTACCAGATTTGCTTTCTTATTGTCATGCTTTCCACTTCAAGAACTTCAGAATATTGGCAAATAAATTAGACTCTTCCTCGTTGGGCCTTCTATTCCAGGCAATGCTACAGGATGTTCCGCAGGGACAAGAGTTTTTTCTGTATAAATTTGGTGATCCAAAGTTTTACAAAAAAGTCCGGCTTAAGATTTTGTTGGCTGCACTTAACAATTGGGGGTATATAAGGAGAGCTCTGAAAATACCATACTATACAGCACAGGCTCCAATCTGGGACTCACTGGGTACCCCGGAATGCTTACAGGACCAATTATGTCAGCCACTTAAATTAGCTGGTATGGAGCTGTGGGGTGATTTGAGTGAGGATTTTCAACTTATAAGTTGGGAGTCTTTGTGCAACTTGACCAAGGGGACATTAACTAGATTTAAGTTTTATCAGCTATCTGCATGGTGGGCATCACAGTCTTGGGACAACGAGGAGTTTAGTATGATCACTAATCTTGTCTCTAGAAAGGTCACATGGAAACGTGTAGTCTCGTTTTGGTATGGGGCACTGGTGGGTGCAGAGGATTCTCTAGACCTTGAACTGGGGAATCGCTGGGGCAGTGTTTTTATGGTCGATGGGGAGGGAATACGGAAAATCTGGTGTGACTCTTTTATTATGTCGAAGACAGTGATTAAACCAGCGTCTCTCAGGAAGAATCATCTGTACACTGCTTATAGAGTATATTGGACGCCTGGGAAATTGTCTAAGTGGTCTGCGAAGATATATCACTGTCCCAGATGTAAGTTCCCTGCTGCCGATGATCAACATATGTTTGCGGACTGCCCGAAGACCGGCCCTTACTGGATTGAGATATGTGGTTTCCTGGAGGAAGTGCTGCAGATGCCGATTGAAGTAAGCCCCAAATGAATTTTTTTCGGTTTGTTGCCGGACTTCCATATTAGTGCTCTGGCTTCGAAATTTGTATTCTATGTAATAGTTATTGCCAGAAGGGAAATTAGCAAACTATGGAAATCTGAGACTTCACCTTCATTTGCAGATTGTCTCAGGAACATTATCATGATTAGTCAATCGGATATGGCCTGTGAAAAATCAAGCGTTAATAAAATCTGGGCGGCATTAGAGACCTGGAGGGCCAATAACGATGGGTCCAATGATTATGCCAGAGGATTGTTGTCCGGTCCTCCCTAGTAACATAGGGTTGGTCAGGCGCGGTGAACGGGAGTTGGACCAGGAGACAGCCCTACCTCTGGGTGAACGCTGCTAGCCTGTTACAGGACATCCGCAAGGGAGGACATCGAATATGTCTGTGTTGAAGGCGCAGGGGGATCCCATCTAGAGGTTATCTGTGACTGGTGGCATGTATGAGGACTAAAAAAAAATAAAATAAAAATAAACCCCCCCCCCAAAAAAAAAAAAGCCACGCTCCGCAACTTCCTAGTAAATATGCCCCTCGTTTTTTTCAGATCTCAGCAGGTCCCTCTCACCAAGGTAGTGGGCCAAAGCTCATTGTTGAGCCCAACGTTGTTTAACATCTATGTGGCTCCCCTGGCACAGATTATTAAAACCCATGGTTTTGAAATAATACCATATGCTGATGTAATGCAGCTAATCATCTCTATGAAAAAGAACATTGAGAATACCAAGCATCACTTCCAAGATTTTATGAGAAAGTTTGCTGCGTGGTTGTCCAGGAATTGTCTTCAATTGAATAATGAAAATACTGAAGTCGTGCTGGTTGGTAAGGCTCAACATTTTTGGTCCATGAAATTGCGAACTTTCCCTTGTCCCAGTCAATCACCAACAAATTTAGAAGTAAAAACCAACCATGAACTGTACATGAAAAATCATGTAGCTGCAACTAGAGGGATATGTTTTGCTACCAGGCATATGCTAATGCAGGTTTTTCCTTGGCTTCCTGCTGCGACCAGGAAAACGCTAGTCCAAGTGCTGGTTGTCAGTCACCTGAATTACAGTAATGCCTTGATTGTGGCAGGTAATTACACTCTCCTTTCAAGACTTCAGGTCACACAAAATACAGCTGCCCAGCTAGTCTGTAATTTCCCTGCAGGCTCGCCTTCAGCCCCCATCCTTAGATCCCTCCACTGGCTTCGGATCAGAAAGCGCCTTTTGTTTAAGAGATGTTGTCTTGTTCACTAAGCACTACTAGGAAAATCTCCTAAGTATTTAAAGGACAAACTATGTTATTACAGTCCTGAATGTACTCTAAGATCTTGTGATAAGGCTAGACACTCCTCGGATTCATGCCTTAAGACATGGAGGCGTAGCTTTCTCTTATATGTCTCTGAGGGCATGGAATCAACTTCCTGTCAATCTGTGCAGCTGTTTAGATTTCACCCAGTTGAAAAGTCTTCTAAAAACCTGGCTATTTGAATGATTGGATTCAGCGCTTGAACAGACTGAGCACCAAGATACACCTTCGGGCGTGATTCGTAGTGGTTTAGAAATAGATATGACATGATGGGTATGGCTTGGGCTTGTGAACAACAGGGCGACAGTCTTGGGCCCGGAGACTGACTGCTTGTGCTGCCCACGGGACCCTCTGGGTTGGCCTTCCCAAATAGTGGCCTTAGACATTAGACTACCAGTATCCGAGGGACGGCAAGGAGGTTGCATTGCCCCCTGCTGACATCCCCATTTGCCATGACTGAGCAGCCTAAGAAAACATGCTGAGATGGGCCGCTACAAGGCTCCTCAGGGCCAAGCCAATATGGACGCAATTACATCACTGGTGAGGGGGGCCAAAGGTGCCACAGAGGGAACCTCACTGACCGGAGACAACAGCGACGTGATTCTGCAAGCCATTCGGGTTTCCAAGGCCATGCTGCTTGCCAAAATAGGAGAGGTTGGTGTGGATGTGGCCTTGCTGTGCCAAAGACCTCCGGCACACCATGGATTGGGTGACGGAGGCAGTGGGTAGGATATCAGAGCTGGAGGGCATAGTACGGGGCCTGTCCTCAGACGCCACCCACTTATCACAACATACCAATACACTGCAGGACCGTGGAGAGGATGCCGAAAACAGGGCCCATCAGAATAATCTCTGCTTCACTGGATTCCCTGAAGGGGTCAAGGGCTAGGCCCCAGAGGCTTTTCTGGAACAATACATCTGGTCATGGATAGACCCTGGAAGTCTTTCCTCTTGTTTTGTTCTGGAGCGGGCCCACAGATCCCTGGCCCAAACTCCTCCACCCAGGCCCCGTGCTTGCTGATAGCACGTTTCTTGAACTATATGGAACAGGATGCCATCCTGCAGGGAGCCAGAGAAAAGGGGCAACTGTTGTTCCAAAAGGGATGCTTAATGGTCTTCCCTGACTCCACCCAGGTTGTCTAAACATGACACAAGTCATATGATCAAGTGAAACAAAAAATATGCAATATGCAGGTGCCTTACATGCTTCTATACCCTACCAGACTCCAAATCATCCATGACTCCAAGACAGTGCTCTTCAACTCACTAGTGGAGGCTTATGCCTGGCTCACTGAACAATGGCCACTATGTATCAATCAACCACTGCCAAGCCAGTCGGCCACCCTGTCCAACGCAGTGGGTCATGGCCCCGAGTGGTGGAAGCAAAGCAGCACCGTAAGCTGTCACATCGCACACAATGAGGGCATTCAGGAGCACAGGCCTCCTCAGATTTTGAGTGGGAGAGGAGGTATCACCCATCGGACAACAGGCCTGCATCCCAGCTACACCCCACCAAGTACAAGGACCTGAGTTCAGGATGTACCACTAGTGCGGACTGAAACTTTATATTACACGCCAGTACCACTGTATCCTACAATGACGTTGTCAGCTAAGGTTACTTGGGGGATGTGGGGGTGCTTCATACACACTAACAAAGTACATCGCTCTCTAATAAGTTATCTTTCCTGGTTGGAAATGGGTGACTGATGCTTCTACAGGGTGGGAAGTGTAAGGTGGGGGACTTGGGGGATGGGGGAAACGTTTTTATTTTACACCTGTTTGACATGTTTTTTGGTACAGTTGTTTGCTAACACTAGGTGCACCACATGACCACGCTCTACCTGGGAATTTGGCCACTGCCGACTGGGCCGCCCTGGCAGGGAGGGCCAGCTGAGCCTCATAGAGATCCATCATAACACACCAACTCCACCACAATGGGGACACGCTCGGTCATGACCAGGCATGTCAATGGGTTACTAGACTCTATTAAGGGGGGGCAGTAATTCAATTCATGCAAAGACACAACCCTAAGACTCGTTGCTCCAGGAAGCCCACCTGCGGGGACATAACTGCCACTTTCTAGCACGTAAAAGCTATGACAGCATGTACCATGCAGGATACACACATGGATCCTGCGGTGTGTCCATCCTCCTACACAGGACATTACCCCTGGCAGTGACAAAGGTAACACAAGATTATTAGGGCCAGTATGTTATCCTAGAGGGCTCCCTCAAAGGCACTTTATTCAATATAATGAGTGTATATGCTACACCAGTCACACAACAGTCACAACAGTCCACTCTACCAACCCTTAGGGACCAGAAAGCTGCCTTGCTGCATGGGCTGACCATTGTGGGGGAGGATTTCAATGATGTCATGGGACACCTGGATTGGCACAGACCCCGGGAAGGACCCTTGAGGCAGGGAAAGGGCCTAGTAGAGTGGTCAACCAGCCTGGGACTCAACAACTCCTTGTGCATCTGGAACTGTGGGAAACTGGAATACACACAACCTCAGTGGCACATGAGACTCTATCTCACATAGACTATCTGTTTCTCCCGGCCTCTGACCTACTGCAGACCACTGGATCACTTATCCTCCCCTAGGAGATATCGGAACCTGCCCTGGTCCTTACCCACTGGGGCGCATCTGAACCGCCCAGTGTGGTGACCTAATGATTGCTTCCTAATCAACGAACAGTTTAAGGAATAACTGACTGCTGAATTAAAGGTCTTTCTGGGCTTAAACAAGGGAACGGTAGAGTTAGCAGGGGTGTGGTGGGGGCATGCAAGGCCTCCATGAGAGGAATGGCCCGCTGCTATATCAGGGGGGTAGAGCACGAAAAACGGGTCCGAATTGCGGATCTTGTGGCCCAGAAACTGGAACGGGAGCAGGGGTACTGAAATGTTCTTACAGACCAAGCATTGTGCCAGTTAGTGATTAACAGAATAACGTTGCATAAGGTATGCCTTGAAGAAGGCCGAAAATGCTGGATGTTCTCCAGGCGAAGGGTGTATGAGTGGAAGGACAAGTCGAACAAACGCCTCCACTGGTTAGCCACAAAATACACCAAAGCAAGGGTAATACCCAATATCAGGATTGAGACCTGGCAGGTCGCTGGGGACTTTCAAGGAATTGCAGGGGTGTTTGATTGCTTCTATGAGGTGCTCTATGCCACCCAGGCCAGCACGGAGCACGAATTGACAACCCCTTAGTCACAGATATTCCAATGTCTCAACTAATGGAGGCAGACAGGACAGCTTTAGAACAAACAATTACACTTGAGGAAGAGGGGGACACCCTGACAGACCTGAACTCCAGGAGAACACCGTGGGTGGATGGCTACCCAATAGAATACTACCACAGGCTGGATATCCTCCAACCCATTCTACAGTTATTCAAGGAGGCAATCACCAAATGCCACTTACCTCCGCCCCCCCCGAGAAAGACGTGGCGACAATAGTCCTCATGCCCAAGCCAGGTCATCCTCATAATGGATGTGCATCGTTCTGACCCATCTCCCTCATTTACACAAAGGTCAAATTGTACGCCAGGTTTCTAGCTAATCAGCTACTGTGCGTCATCCCCCGTGTGGTGCATGCAGATCAATGTGGCTTTATCCAACGATGTAGCACAAGACACTGCAACTGGAGGGTGCACCTGGCACTGGACCGGTTCAAGGTCCACTTTAGACCAGCGGCCCTTTTATTGATAGTCTTTGAGAAAGCACTTGATACTGTCCACTGGTCCTTCTTGAAGGAGACTCTCACAAGTGGGGGTTGGCCCCGAATTCCATGCATATATTAAGGTCATGTACATATTAATGGGGTGCTGTCCCACCAGTTTTCCACTGGATGGGCACCAGACAGGCCTATCCACCCCACCCTCTCTTTCTCGCCCTGGCCATAGAGCCCCTAGCAATTAGACTCGGGTGCGATAACCAGGTCTGGGGTTTCGACTGGGGTCTAGCGACAGAGGACTGGGCTGCTCTCTACGCAGATGAAGTATTACTAATTTTGTCCAGACCTGCAGAAAAGGGACTGTGGATCCTTTACATACTGGATGCCTTCCTGGCAACCTTCAGGCTGAAGACCAACTGGGATAAGTCTCTACTAAAGACCAACAAGATGAGACTTGGCATCCCCCAGATCCCAATATGGCGCCTTGGAATGCAAATGTCCTCACCTGGAGCCTTAACCTTGGTCCTCTTGTGCAGAGACTTTGGAGGACTTGGCGCAATGGGACAACCTCCCCCATAAGCACTTTGGTAGGATAGCCCTTTTTAAAATGAGGATCCTCCTATGGCTCCTTAATGTTCTTCAGAATTACCCCTGCCACATTCCACAGACCTGGTTTTATGCTTTGGCATCCGTTTGGTCTATTATGGAGCCCTGGGCATCGGGGACGCCCACCTGGATTACTGGGTGGCCCAACTACTACCCAATAATGAATGGATGTATGGGGGGTGAGGAGACCACTCATACCAGGGGGAACTATTCCTTATTGACTTAAACACTGCCACGGGCATCCTATATGGGGCCCTCATTCCGGCCTCCCTGCCGAAGGCGACCAAGGTGGTGTTGCAGGTGTGGAGAGCAGCACTAAGATTGACCAGTTGTGACCGCAAATTCAGGCTCTGGCACATGTGTCAGACTTATAGGGGTTTAGAGGCTGGGACTCTATTGGGATCTCGAAATTTGGGGATATCTGGGAATGGAACCACATCAGGGCATTTTAGGACCTACGTAAGCCTCCCAAATGCCTATGTCCCAATTCTAGCAGTATCTGCAGATACGCCATGCAATTTATGAATATCACTAGGACCTAGACTAGGTTCCCAAACATAGCCCACTTGAGGGGCACTGCTTATGGGCCATCTAGGGATAGACGGGATCTATAAAACCTTGGTAGCGCACTCACCTGACCGATAGGTTGCCTGCGGGAGAGGTGGGAGGAGTGGGTGGACTAACTTGATTTAGCCGATTGGCAAGATGCATGTATGGCACCTCTGACCCTGGCTATATCGGCGAGTCTTTGACTGGTGCCGTTCGAATATCTGCACCAGGCATTTCTTGCACTCCAACGAATGTAAAAATCCGCAATCTGAGACACTCCGGCATGCTTCCGGTGTCAAGATTTGAGAAGGGACTTCTATCATATGATATGGTCTTGTCCACTGATACACAAGTATTGGGCTGACGTAATGACTAGCATCTCCAGGGGGGTTGGGTCATGGATTGAGGCACACCCTAGAATCCCATTGTTCGGTATACTTGATGATGTGGCTGTCCTATGGAAGATAGGACGTTGGTGTGAATGGGAACTGTTGTGGTCAAAAGAAACATTGCTAGGCAATGGAACTCTCCTTTAACACCATCCCTGGTAGCTTGGACTAAGGGATGGTCTGGTGTGGCAAAATTGAAGCGACAACATATACGGCCAGGGTCAGCCCAGCCCACATAAATTTTAGACCATCTGGAGGAAATGGATATATTTTTGCCTGGAGAGGTAGATACGATTGACTGGGCCCAAACGCTGTCATATAGAGGAGTTGCAGCGATCGGGTGAAAATGGATAGCACTGTATGCATATTATTTGTATAAAGAAGAGCAACTGTATTTATTGTTGTGATTCTTTTTATATTGGACATAAATGCCAATAAAAAGGTTTCTATAAAATAAAAAGAAATACCAATAAAGGTCCTGCAGAGCTGCTCAACCCTGACAGCTGACAGAAAACCACAAACTTTGTGTCTATTCTCTCACACCTCTTCATCCACAATACTGCTAAGTGCTACATCCTGTACCATGATATACGCACATCAGTGACCATTACACACGACATTGAAACACTTTGCATATAGGATCAAAAATGAAATGCACCGCCCTTCAAATCACACACCCTACACAGCATAACATCCTTCCCATGTAGGCAAGCACTTCAGTGCCAACATAGAGCAGTAAGCTCAAAATAAATAATGCAATTCAATACAACAAACATGTCCTGCAGACTACTACAAGCAGCCACCAGCATAAATAACTAAACTAAAATAACATGGGCTTTGAAATAGTCATAATAATCAATGTGCCTGGCAAAAGTTTTTTAAAGTTTCATAAAATGATTAATATTCAATGATCAAACACACGTGCTGGTTTCACAAAATGGTGGTAGGCCACAGAGAATTGAAATGGAGAAGGTATGGAGAACAAGGATAACATGCCTGCAATTAGGCATACACTGGTTTCACAGAATGGTAGTTGGCCTCATGACAGGTAAAGAGGAGCATGGTGAACAAAGACAAAATGGTAACATATGACATACACATTGATTTCACAAATTGGTAGACAAGCTCATGCCCTGGAAAGGCAGACGGCATGGGGAACAAGGCTGCCTACCATTTTTGCCAGGGTTGAGGCCTCTTCCTCCTCATCCAGCAACAAAAACATCAGTGTGACAGGAAAAGGATTGAGTAAATATATATATTATATACTCAAAATGTGACTGGGCTCACCTGTGGACTTGTACCCCACCAGCAAAGCAACAACAACGCAAAACAATTGACCCAAGAACAAAATATTAACAGCACAACAACATGGAAACTGACAAAAAATGAAATAAACTTTAAAAAATGAGCCAAACACAAACTACCTCAGGCAACTATTGCCCTATGCAAACATTTAAAAGCTGCAGAAATGCACAGTAATCAACTATCACACACATACACAAACATACAAATGGTGAGCAAGCACATGGAGGAGAAGGTGGCTGAGAACAAAGGAAAATGTCTAGATACATGGGCCTGTATTCCTAGAGTCATCCCGGCCCTTGCCGATATCAAGCACATGCACACAAAAATAACCTAAATTCGGTATGAATTCAAGGCTACCCACCAGCCTCTAAAATAGTTAGAGATGCATGCAAAAACTGCCTACTGGACCTCAAACAGTAAAACAAATATAATAACAAAACTGTGCAACATAAAAACACAAAGAAAGGGAAGAAATGTATGTAACCAAAAGAATACATCATCTAATGTTGTCAACGTCTCTAAAGTTCTTTTTTTATATTCATTTTTAAAATATATAGATAGATTCAACATTGCAGCCAAAGTAGTACAGTGAGGTATTTGCGTATTATCTAAATACACATTGTGACTTATTATTATGACTTAAAATTGTAAACAAAAAAGGATACATTAAAAAAGTCAATTTTTTTTTGGCCCACATGTCAAATCTGCCTTGTGTGTGTACTAATACCCTAAGGACGATTTTCAGCATTGATGTTGTAGTCTTGGATGTGAAGTATTTCTTAGACATGCAGAATGTCTAAGTGTATTATGATGCAGGGGTAGAACATTGCTCTTCAGAGGAGGTTTTAGTCCAGGCAGTCAAATGGATAATGATACAGATCAAAGGGAGTAGGGAAGGAGGGAGGTTTGCTTGGGTTGATTTCACAATCTCCACGCCTCTGTCAGTGGGAGCCAAGGGGTTTTGTCTATGGCTTGCCCTTGGTTGTTGAAGCTTTGAATATATAGGGGTTTCTAATAATTTCTTTAAGGTAGTTATTTGGACATGACTGCATTGTAGCCTCTGTTGCTTGTTAATTGCACAGCCTTCTGCTTCCACCCATTTGCGTAACTGCCCATTCCATTCTTCCCATGCAGGAGGATCAACACATTCCATTTCTGTGCCAGAAGTCCTTTGGCCTGTATAACAGCCAGGTCAATGAAGCAGGTTTCTTACTTGTGTTTTTTGAGGCATCAAATCTAGCAGATATATCTTCAACATTCTCTTTATGTGTGTGTTTACTACTCTTTGTATTATTTGTGTATTTCACTTCCCAAGAAGTTGTATTTTGATGGATGTCAAGAACATGTATAGGAGATCTGCCTTGTTTGCATACCATATTGGGCAACAGGCAAAATATTCTGTGTAGTCGCACATTGGCTAGGTATGTACGGTAGATGACATAGGGCCATATGTATGAACACATTTTCCCATAGACACAGAATGGGTAAAACCCTTTGATACATATGGCCCATAGTGCTGATTAATTTAGACCTGGCTAAAGCTTTGCCCCATTCTTGTTCTGATATTTCAGTTTTTCAATCTAGCTTTTGTATTGATCTCAAGTCAGGAAAATGTGGCTCGTTCATTTGTGCCAAAGATGTGCACAATCCTGTGATTGCCTTCTTGGCCCCACCAATATCAAGCAGGGTTTCCAGCACTGTATGGGGTGAGAGATGGGGAGGGGTTCAGTATGGTGTTGCCAGCTGTTTTTGATAATGCTAGCTATTCGATTCAACAGTAGGGATCACACTCTTGTAAAAGGATATTCCAATAGTGTGTTTGGAAAGAGTGGCATACCTTATCATTATATAAAGTAACTACTTTAGTGATGGTGGCATCTGCCCAAATTTACGTACCAGCGGTCATTATTGCCTTTCTAAGCTCTGGAATGCACCCTAGGGGTATTTTAGAAGTGACTGCTTCTTTTGTTTCTATTCTTCTCTGTACTCAATGTCAACAGTGATTTGCTACCTCGAGGAGAATGCAGTCTACCAATTCGTGAGCTGGGCTCCCAAAAACAAAGCAGAGAAGTGATTTGGCTCCCAGTGCATCTCTGAATGTGTGCAGCCTCCGTAGGAGAAGGGTCAGCCATCCGGCAAATCATCCACTGAAGTTGGGCTGCAAGGTAATCATTTTCGAATTTCGGAACAGAATGGCCACCATTCTTTTCATTTTTTATAAAAATCTTTTTATTGTGCCGTTGAACACACATTTATAAAGACATTTTCATACATAACTTTTAATGGCCACCATTGTTGATGGACAAGCATGTCAGAAGGTAACCCAGGATTGTTGTGAACAGATAGAACCATTTTAGTTATAGTATTCCTTTCCATTACTGATAATGTTAATTTCGTCCAAAAAGTCACAGACTATCTATAACTCGAAAAGGGCCAGGTAAGGATGCATTCTATTAAGTCAGATTTCTGACAGTTTACTCTGACCCACAGACATAAGAGCATTGTGCGCTCCCATCTTATTGACAGATAGGGCAACTGAATTGTCTTTACATTCTTATCTTTTAATCCCATTTCCATATGAGCCTCCCGGTACCCTGTAGTCCAAACTCCAGGCCATCCAGCACCAAACACAATATCTAAAAACATCAAAATGGAACAAAAATAGTGGTACCTGCCCGCCCTGCAGCAACAACAATTTTGCCAAGTACTGCACTAAACTTACTTGATTTTTGGGAAACGCAAAAATTCCAATGGTAGGAGATTCAGCAAACACTGAAAAAGATGAGGGAGGCATACCCTCTGAAATCCAACATTATTAAGGGCTGAACGAAGGACAGGGAGGAGTTTTTAGGACAGAAAAACAACACTATTTGTACAGTACCCTCGCTCTCTGTGGCACTTCCCCTGGAAAACCATGGGCCTCATTTACAAGAAAGTGCTGCAGCGCAGCACTGCAAGCTCTTTGGCTGCGCCATGCTGCGGCACTTTCAAAGCACAGGGATGTGTCATATCAACAAGGATATGACAGATCCCTTTGCTCTCCACTGCGCTGGTGCACAATTTGCTGCCTTGAGCTGACACAGGCACCCTTGCACTATAGTTCAAGGATGCCTGTGTCACAGGGATGATCATTTATGTGCAGGAAGGTCTGATCCTGCAAATAAACAATCTGAAATGGCATTTTTCAACTTCTAAATGTGCTCCATTAGCACACATAGAACTTGCAAAACGTCATTTTCTTAATGATTGTTTATGTGCAGGAAGGGACACCTTTCTGCACATAAACAATCACCAGATGTGATTTCCTCGTTCTATGTGTGCTGCAGAATGCAGCACGCATAGAAAGAGTAAATAATTGAGGAGAAATTAATACATTTCTCCTTGTTGTGCCTCCCTCCGCCTTCCCTGGGGAGGCGTAGCATTCAGATGCATTTCCAGGTTTACGATTTCTTGTAAATCTGGAAATTTGTCAGGTTCCATGGGTGTTGCGTGGGAACACCCACAGCAACACCCATGGAACGCTCCTTTCACGCAAAGTGCTGTGTGTAAAGGGGTCGTACTTACAAGGACAGGAAACGCCACGCAGAGTGGCTTCTCCTGTCCTTGTAAATATGGGGCAGAAAAATGCACCGCCGGTGCGCCACAAAAAGTGACACACCAGTGGTGCAAGGGTATTGTAAATAAGCACCCATCTATTTTGTCCTAAGAAGTTACCTGAATAGTCCGTTTGGGTGAAAAAAATCAACTCGAAATTTAACTTTCAAGTTGATTTTATCAGTGCCCCCCACATTAATCAACTGACACAAGTGTTCAGTTCGGCCGCCTTGTTCTCATGGTCCCATAACAGGATTTTAAACTGAATCAGCATAAAGGAAATCATGCCACAGTTAATCAAAGAACTAATTAGAATCTATCTTGATTAAGTGATCGCACAATGAGATGAGTGTAATTTCTGCGCTGTCAAGGGAACACAAACCATACTTGCACATGTTCAGGATGGCTATTTTCTTGGTGTATCAGTTTTTTGTGGTAAGTCACTACTATTTTTGCTGTAATATAAAGGAATGGGATTCTTGCTACTGTCAGTCAAAACCCGCAGAACACATTTGTCTGTAGAAAACACGTAGGGGCTGATATCGATGTTGGACAGAGTTGCCTCAGACCAACACCATTTCGGTGTGTGAACTGCCCGACAACAGGTTCTTCACACCTCACTACGATGAGACCGCACATGGTGCAGTTACAAACTCCCATGTCTCTACCGCCTGCAGCACAAGCTCCTATTGAGAAATTGGAGTTTGGGAAAATCCCTGCACTGTGTGGCAGGCACCTCACGGTGCCCCCCAGGCCTCCCCGGGGGGGAGGGAGCCCTGCTATGGGCCACCAAATTTACTTTCCGACAGTCTTTCCATGCTGGAAAGAACGACGTGGAAAGGCTGTCGTAAACCGACATCATAAACTTGATGGCAAAAACGCCACCCTTAAGGGATTATGTGCCCAATCCGACTGGCCGACGGGCTCCTTGAGCCAGTCAGAACCGAGTCGAATTCCCGGCCGGTTTACACTCCGACCAAAATCATTGTAATACTGCGGCAGGAGTTTGAACCTACAATGTCAGTCGGTAAGCCTAATTTTCTCCAGTTTTTTTAAACATTTTGGAAATTACCCCAGATTGGGTATGTGTGCATGAATTTCTAGGTTAATAAAATTAATGTAGAAATATCAGAAAGGATTATAGACTGACCGTGGCCAAATAGGTTGTGCTATAGTTGTTAACAGATTGGCAACACTGCAGGCACTAGCAGAGATACTTATTATTTTTAAAAGCAACCCAGTTGGGATACAGGATGGGCTAAGCAGTAGGAACCTGCACGGAAAACGTTTGCAAGGCAGCAGCTATAGACCCCAAATCAGACATTCACCCAGTGACTCCTATCCCATGTAACCGAATGCAGCAAGAAGTGGTGCAAAACACAGGGGGCAAAAGGATCTGTGACCTTTCTTGGTAAAGTCTGGTAGGGCCCTGCCCTTTCGCTAAGTGAGTCCTGCAGACCAGCCCTCTCCTTTGAGTTCTGAAGTCCAGCAGCAGTTCACTGTGTATCTCCTGCAGGGCTGAGGCTGCAGAAAAAACACATAAGCATGTGTTTTTCTCTAGCTCTGCTGCATATCGACCTCGTCTTCAGTTCTGCCTCATCCATAAAGTTAAGAGAGAGAGTGGGCAGACATTCAGCTGTGTTCAGTTTTCAAAATAAGAACCTGGACTGGAAAAACAGGTACAGACTTCCTGGCCTGTATTTTGTAAGGAAGCCAGGGGAAAGGAAGCACATGAAATATAAACACACTGTGAACTAAACATTACTCTCAGTAATTAAATAATATATTTTCTTAAGTAAAGCTTTAAATAGAGAATGGTGGACAGAAGTAAGGCTGCATATTTTCTATTTTTTAAAACATTAAACAACATTTAAACTGCATGGAAGTCAATCACAGTGATCTGAAATGTAAATGGAGGGACACAACCTTTACAACGCAGTCATTACAATGCACTACCTTTACAACACAGTCATTACAACGCAGCATTCTTTACATCGCATGTCATTACACTGCAGCCATTACTGCGCATGTCACTGTAACAACGCATTTCATTACAATGCATGTCACTACAATGCATGCCATTACAATGCATTATAAGGTAAGTAATGGGGGAATAGTAATTTTTACCCTACACTTTCCAACACTTACCCTACTGTTACACTCACTGGAGTGAAAATAGTAATTTTTACCCCTACACTATCCAACTCTTACCCTACTGTTGCCCTAAAAGTAATATGCGTTGTAATGGTATGCGTTGTAATGCTATGCATTGTAATGGAATGCGTTGTGAGTGTAGTTTCTAAAAGTGCGTTGTGATGGCATGCGTTGTAAAATCATGCGTTGTAATGGATGTTGCGATGTAAAAACTAAGTTGTAAATGTTTGCGTTGTAACGTCATACAACTGTAAACGGAAGCACAGGCTTGAAGGTGGGAGAGATTCAGAGTTAGGAAAGAAGACATTGATTTTCCAACTTGTTTTTCCTATGATTGCAGAGAAGAGTAATCATTTTTTAAGAGAAAATTATTGTGCTATACCCTCTTCTTGCCAAGCTGATTAATTAACTGTCCCCATTCCTGTCTCTACTACTACTCGTTGCTATCATATCACTAAAATAGCTTGTTTTTGCATAGTGCTCCATGCCGTACTGCTGACAGAGCTGTAAATAAAATATATTTGCAATGCCCATTTTGAGGGTAAACATTATACTGACCTTGGGAGGATGGAAGCCTGAGCTGGCCTTGTTGAGATGCTGTCTTTTTCACTTGCAATTTACAGCAAATGTTAAGCAGTGAGTATTAACTAACTTAGATTTTGTATTGGCACATCTTAGCCAATGCTAATGAAGAGGGTGAGACACTCAAGAACTGCTAGAATTGGAGGCACACAAGAGAATTGGAAATGGAAAAGAACATTCTGATGAAATGAAGCAATGGTAGGAAGAAAATAACAAGCAAAAGACAAGGCATATATGTGAATACAAATCACTGAACCCATATGCAAGGGCATGAATGCTGCTGGGTGGTGGAGAAATTGAAGGAAGAAAAGATGAAGCAAGCACGGAAAAGAGTGATAGAGGAATGGATGGAGCAGGGAAGCAGGGACACATTGAGAATGAAAGTATTCCATTGTGCTCTAACTTTCAAACCACTTCTTATGAGTTAAACATTGAACTCAGCGAATAGACAGTGTGGCACTTTTGACTGCAAATGGCTGAGTCTAGATGTTGTGGGACTGTGGTATGATGAGTCTTAAGCCACCTGCTTTAAGTCTGCGCAGTGCCTTCCACAGTGCTACTTACAACAGGACTTCAGGTGATGTTACTTCTGGTAAAATCAAATGTTTGCAAAGGTTTTACCTTATGCATCAGCTCCTTCCCCTCTAGCAGAAATTTGGAAGTTGGCTCCTCTGACAGCAAGGGCTTGTGCACCTGTGACCTGACACAGTCATGCAAACATGGTCCTGCAAAAAGGTATGGGAGAGGGCAGATACTGTAGCATTGAGACACAGAAAGGCTGCTGAGAGATGTGTGAGGGTGACAAGCTGTATGAGGTAGTTTCTGACATCAGAACTCACAAATTGCAAAGAGAAAGTTGGAACGAGGCCCTGCATATTTACATCAGCTTGTATTAACCTCTTCAGTGCCCATGACGAGCTGGACTCGTCATGGGCCGCGGTAGCGCTGTTCCCATGACGAGTCCAGCTCGTCATAGACCCCGCCCGCTAATGCAACGGCCGGCACAGGGCGGGGAAAGGGGCGGGCACTGAAGGGGTTAAAAATATTCAGGAGTATTTAAGTAAATTCGTTGATGCACTTTGGTGCACTTTCACGCTGCTTTTGACATTGGTAGAAGATAAATGTATAGGAATTTTTACAATCATTTCCACAGATTGCACAATTTTTCTTCTGAATTGTTATTGCATTCATCGGTGAAATTGCAGTTGTTGAGTTTGGTCAGGTGGTGGTGGCGGGTTAGGAGAGACACTACCAGAGAGAATGCCCAGGGCTCTGGATATGGTTTCTTCCTGGGTGTAACTGTTATTGAAGGTGTTGAATGGAGAGGTTATGATCATGCAAGGGGGACTTCATAGTTCGTAGACATGAAATGATAGAGTCCTTACAGGGACCTGAGTCATTTCCAGCGGCGGCCGACTCAGGGAAGTGCGGTGGGGTGGTGGGCGGGGCAGGGCACCCACTCATTCTTCCATAGGCCTTTTCCTATATATATAAAACATAATTAAACTTTACAGAAACACACAGTCACTGGATGATGTCATCAGTGATGTCATCAGTGATGTCATTTGAGATGAAATCAGTGATGTCATCAGTGATGTCACTGACTACGTCATGAGTGATGTAATATGTGACGTCATCAGCAGTGCATTGCGGGGGCGCGAGTTATAGTTAGCTGAACTAACTATAACGGGGGAATTTCTAGGGTTTTGTACGAGGGAAATGTCCAGCTACCTATAACACCCCTGAAACCTATGGTTTTTCAGTGAATTTCTAACGTTTTTTAAATGCCAATTACTAACTATAACGTGCATGAAACCTATGGTTTTTTCACTGAATTTCAAAGGTTTTTTAAATGCTAATTCCTATCTATAACTTATCTCTAAAGCTATGATGTTTAATGATTTTCATTGGATTTCTAAATTTTTCTATTTCAGTGTGTCAATTCCTTTAATTATGTTTTATTAAATATTTTTTTTCACCATTTTTGTAACTTATTTTTTCAATTAATTATTTTAAAAATTAAAAAATCTTATTTGCTTTTAATGTTTTATTTTTTTTTTTAAATATATTTTTATATTTTTTAAAATATTTTTTAAACTATATTTTCAATACTTTAATATTTTTTTTAAAAACATTTTTTTGGGGATTCGCGCACCCTATGCCACCTTTCTCGATCCCTGCGCGAAAGCATCCGCGTACGGTATGCGTTGGGTACGTATTTTTGTGTGCGATTGCTATGCAACCGGTACGTGACTCCAAGCCTATATGCGACACGTACGAAGCACGTTACGTGATGGTTGCACGCTTCCGCGATGTGCGTGTATGACGCGGTGGGTGCGTGAATCCCGCGAAATATTTTAAATGTCAAAAAACATATATATATGTATTTCATGTGAATATTAATTGAAGACATAATCTAAACTACTCATAAAAGTAACATATTTTTACTTCTAATCCTATATTCCTTTTAAATTCAATTTCGCGGATTCGCGCTCGGTATGTGCTGCCTATGCGCACGGTGCGCGGATCCCATGTGACCTGAAAAAAAGAGATTTGATTGGTTCATTACACTTCCTATTCTAACTATTGAAAGACCCCACCCATTTCAATCATTCTTCTTTGACCTTCTTTGGAGGAGCATCTCTCTGCAGAGAAGAACCTTTTTTGGACTAAGTTTACACTTAGCTCTAACTTTTTTTTTTTAAATAATGGCTTCAGGGCAGCAGACATCTCCAGGATCTCCTCATTCATCTGAGGATGATTTTTTGGAAGAACCACCACGCCCACCAAGATATTCATCTGTGGTGTGGAAATTTTTCACTTTTCCTGAGGGGCAAACCAAAACGAATGCCACCTTAGTGACCTGTAAGATCTGCCAGCGAGTGCTCTCCCGTGGGGATCCCAACAAAAAATATTCCTATGGAACAGCAAGTATGATGAAGCATCTGAGGACCCTCCATCCGGTGAACCTTGCTCGAAAGGAATGCCGAAGAATGCGAGTTCTTCCAGCTCCATCAGATCCATCACAGCCAATCACTTCAAGGGTGGATCCATCTGTGCAAAACTTGGACATCCGTCCACTTTTTGCAACTATAAAAGTGCTCTGCATAAATGCAACGCTGTACTATGCTATGGAGAGCTGTCGATTGATCTTATCTGTCGAAAGCAAGAGAATCATCATTGCTAGTTTTTTTGGTTTTTTTTCCCTGAAGTTCATTGTTTTGTTCCTCCAGTTCTGTTTTTTCCTTTTTTTTGTCAAGAAAGACCAAAAAAAATTAAAAATTGTTTAAAAAACCAAGAAAAAAATATAAAAGAAAAAAGAAGAACTAACTTTCCTGGTTTAAAAAAAGAGCTATATTTGTTTGTTAGTGTGTGAAAGTTTAGATGAATGTATGTGTAGTACATAATGGACTGAATGAATGCATTAGTAGCGTATGGTGAATGTATAAGTGCAGAACTATGAGGAAGTGCTGCAGCATCACACAGTAACCTCTTTAACTGCAGTGTGCTGTAGTACTTCTGAAGCACAGGGATGCAAAATATGTACATAAATATGTTGCAAATCTATGCTTCTCTCTGCACGGCTGCTTAAACTGCAGCCATGTGGTGACACAGACACCCTTGCACCATGGTGCAAGGATATCTGTGTCATGTGGTGTTTGTTTTTGTGCAGGAAGACACACCTTCCTGCACAAAACAATCAGAAAACACATTTTTCTTCTTCAATGTATGCTGAACATTTTAGCATGCATTGAAGGTTAAAAAATGAGGAGAAATGAAAACAATTCTTCTTGTTGTGCTTTCCTACACCAATTGGAGAATGGTGCAGCATTCACACACATGGCGAGGTTTATGATTTCTGATAAATCTGGAGATGTGTCTTGTTCTATGAGTATTCAGTGCAATCACGCACAACAACACTTATAGAACACCCTTTCAACGCAAAGTGGTGTGTATGATGAGGTTGTATTTACATGGAGTAGAAAAGGTACACAGAGTGCCTTTTCCTCTCTTTGTAAATATGAAAGAGTGTCTTGCACAATAACTATGTTACAAAAAGTGACATATTTCTGTTTGGAAAATTGCTTGCGAATGATCGAAGGTAAGCACAGAGTTTCGTCTGCAAAGATGCTCAAAGAAGAATGATTGAAATTATTGGAGTCCTTCAATAGGTGCAATGGGAAATATTATGAACCACTCAAATCTGTGTTTTTGGAGGTCGCATGATATCCTATGACAGAGAGATTCCAAAACTACATAGGTATAAACAGAGTGTTTTTAAAAACGTATTCAAACTTTGTAGCTTCTTGCAGATCTGCCCATTCTGCATATTAATACTTAGTTAAACTTACCTTCACAATAATAGAAATAAAAAATGGTACACTTTTTTATCAGATGTTTTTTGTAATGTAAATTGGGGTAAATTGCTTATTTTAGAATTAGGATCTGTGAAAGAAAAGAAAAAATAGTTATAACATGTAATAATACATTTTAACAACACAGCATAATTTAAAAAAAGTAATTTGTTTGCTTTTTTGCTGTTCTCAGAATATATTGAATTTCACTAGAAATAGTGATTTCAATCGTACTCATTACATAACAGCGAGCAAAAAAAACAATCAAAAAGATTATTTAAAAAAGCCAACATGCTATTCTCGGTAAAATACCAGAAAATACAAATCACACATATATGAAATGCTTATGGCTAACAACATTTTATAACTTTAACTTATAAAAACTGTAAATGTTGTCGCTTTAAAATATTCACCGAGTCAATGAGCACGAAAAAGTCCATAATTCAAACATATACCTTTCCTTGAGGCCAAATGGTATTTTTGCACTCCTTTTTATGTAAATTGTCCAAAGGTAATCCTAATAAATTATTATAATAAATTCCTCAGAGAGTGAATTATCTTCCTAAAACTTTGACTTTAACAATATTAGGTAGGAATTTGGTAATTCCCTAGGCAAACGTTGTTTGAAAACCAACTGGGCATCATTACAAAGTGTCCAGCCTTTGTCACATTTTAGATAGGCAGTGTAATGTCCAGATGTTGTGGAAGGACCATCATGGAAAATTATTGCAATTGCTACAAAAGTCCTTCCTGATATTGATAGTTGTGTTGCTACAAATTGCTTTATTAAAGTATTCAATTTTCTTCCATCAGCTGTACAACGTTGCATCATTAAAATTATGTATGGTCCATATTTTTTTTAAAATAATGTGGATAACATTTCTGATTTACATTGGCTACACTCCATGTTTTGATTTGCACCTTTAACTAATTTATTGAAAGACACTGATTTACAGTCTGGTTATGTTAAATACAGAAATCTTTCAGTGTCTACATTAGTGCTACATGTATACATGCAATTTTCACAATGATGTTCCCATTTGTAAGAAAGGGCAAAAAAAAATTCTATTTCTACACCTTCATTTTCAAAAATGGTAAGCATATACATTAAAAATTCCTGAGCATCTTGTTGGATATTTTGTGTAAATTGTGTAGAACCAGAACACACATCCAAAAGATTACGAACATCTGAAACAGTTTGTATTTTACTTGTATCTGTTGTCAATTTTTCATAAACAGAATGCAACAGAGAACAAAATTGTTTTTCCCGATTCTGCACAATTTGTTCTTGCAAACCTTCAAGGTAAAAAACAACATTGACCACTACATTAGCATAGCAGTTGACACCTGAACTATTTTCTAAACTGATAACCAACAATCTCTTCAATAGTGTCCTTTTTCTTTTTACTTGCTATCTCAACATTATCTTGTTCTTTTCCCTTCTCTACACCTTCAGTACAGATATTCTCAAACCTTCTTTTTCAACCAACCACACGCTTTTCAAATACAGGATATTGACCTAAATTGGGTGCATACGCCCTTCTTAACCTATTATACTCTTTTACACAGTTTGCATCTGCAGTAACCTTTGTCTCATCAAAATTAATCAAAAACAAACCAGATAATGTTCTGACTCGCGACAAAGCAACATATGCCATACCCTCTTTAAATACGGTAGATCCAATGTTCACCAATGCACTGTCTACACTTAATCCTTGAGATTTATGAATAGTCACTGCATATGCCAGAGAAAATGGAAATTGTTTCCTACGGACATATAAATCTTTAACAAGCAAAAAACAAACTGAACAACGACCAATTTCTTTAACTTCTTCAATCTGATCAAATTTAATTTAAAAAAATGTAATTCCTTCTTTTTTCTGATAATTAACAAAATCCACCACTTTACCCATTGCTCCATTAACTAAACCTTTGTCTACATCCAAATTATGCCTTAAAATTACCCGACAGTTTACACATGCATATAGTGTCTTTTCTAAACCAGCTGTTTTAGATATTTTTTTTCCTAAAGAATGCAGTTTTGTTTTCAACTTTCCCGTCAAAATAATAGTAATTCCTTCATGCTCTATTTTATCGATGGCTTCCATTTTTATAATTTCTTCATTTTCCATTTTCAATAGTTCTTCGTTGAATATAGAACACTCGTGCAGTGTTGGCATTAAGCAGATCACTGATTTATTTTCTCCAATTTTCATGTACACTTTCTCAGGAACTACATTTTCATTTGGAAACAAATTGGAAAGTAATCGACTCTCCAAAGCTTGTTTGCCATGTTCTGTCAGAATTCCAATTCTTATATCTTGAAGAATACTTCCATATTTAGCATCATTTGCCTGTCGCATATTTGTTGTCAGTTCTTTGTATTCAAAATATGTCCAAATGTTCACGTTACCAACACTACCAAGAGACTTTCTGGTATCTTCATGTGCAAGTGTTTTAAATACCGCTTGTCCTTTTACCGGAGTCAGTTGCAGTAGATCTCCAAAAACTATGACGTGTTTTCCTCCAAATAAAACATCATACTCTGTTTTAAGAATTTGCTGCATTCTTAAATGCACAAAGGCAAGCATCAAGTTTGAGACCATGCTTACCTCATCAATAATGAGAGGTTTCATTTTCTTCAGGACTCTTGAAACTTCACAACAAGCTTCTCCAGATAGCTGGTGGTATTCCAATTTGTTCTCATGCTCTACTGGTAGCATTAGTAAACGATGTAAAGTAATTCCTTTAATGTTATGTGCTGCAAACCCAGTTGGAGCAGTGACAACACAAGACAAATGTGACTCAGTTGTTGTCTGCAGATAACTTGTAATTACTTTAATTAAGAAACTTTTTCCTGTTCCAGCTTGACCACTCACATACATTCGGATAGGTTGAAATGATGTACATGAGCACCCTTTCTTTTGATGAAATAATCCATGGTCAATCTGCTCTTTCACTTGTTGATATATTTGTTTCTGTTCAACATTTAGTTGTTCTTCCAAGTTTCCTAACTGTATTACATCTTCTTGAGCTTGATACATTGCTGTTTCCACCTCATTGATGGCAATTGCTGCTTCATTTTCAACAATTGGTTGTCCTAGTGGATCTTGACTCAGTGCAGCAGAACTTTGACTGTCTTGAGAACTACCTCTGGCAATCTCAGCTGCAATTGTAGCATCTTGATCAATTTCATCATTCAACATATTCACATAATTTGCAAAAGCACTGCATTGTATGGTATCTTTACAAGCATTAAATGAATCTTCATAGCTCTGAAAATCTCCAAGTAATTCCAGTTCTGAATGCCACGGTTTGAACATTTGCAAAAGGGCTAAATAGTAAAATTCCCTTTTGTCAGCAGTGTCGCAACTCAGTTTCCTGTGATTAATTTCCTTTCCTTTTGTTCACCAGACATCCTTCGGAACCAATCACTGCATATTTTCCATCATTGATGTTCTCTATAGTATTCCGTTTAAAAGTTTAGTTTTGCAGCACTTCATAGAGACACATGTTCTCAAGACGATGACTTCTGTTTGGGTAATATGTGTCCAACATATTCGTTTTCAAAATATCTGTACTTTCTGGTTCTTTTTCTGCTAAATATTCAATTTCTTGAACAAATTTCAGTACCCGATTTCGCATTGCTGCAAGACCTAGACTCACCCAAATGATTCTTCTACTTTTGGAGTATAGACTTGCAGATGATAACCGATCTGAGTATTCATATGCTCCAATTTCACAATGCGATAACATCTTCAAACTGAAACTGTATAATTTCTTACTTAGAGTCTTCTCGTGAGAAATCTCTTCCCACATTTCTTTCAATTCCATCTTTTCTGATTTAGCAATGTAGGACGTTACATATCGAGCAACAGCAATGTAATTGTCCGCAACATACTGAATATCCATGTTAGCGTTACACATAGATAAAATAACTGGATTGTAGTCATTTATGTATTTTGACTCTTCGCTTCTTCATAAGTTGTAGGTACTTTTTGGAGACTTTCTTGTGATGGTATGTCGCATAGCTGACATAAAACTGTTCACTCTTCCTTTGGATAATACAGGACGTGGAAATCCAAAACGACATTTGGTATGGAACTTATCCTTTGACTTGTACTTTCGTCGACAGTATTTTCCACACCTATGGCTTTGGAATCGTAAGACTTGTTGTTTTAAGTTTTTATCTTCTCTGCCATTGGGTACGGCACATGTAGCATAATCTTCAATGAAAAACAAAACAGTTTAATCTGAATCTGTTCCAAATTTGGGGGCGTCCTTGATCCATAACAACATATGAATATGAGGAGCACCTCTTGCTTGATACTCCTTTCTCAAAAAGAAATCCACAACTTCTCCAAGAGGAGGATTCTTTTTAATGCAGATGAAAGACATCATAGCTTCAAATCTATGATTGAAATATCTGCATACATTAACAGGATCCAAAGAGCACAATTCTCCAGGTGTCTTGTATTCAATATTTTTTATATTGGAATTTCCCTCTTGAAGAAATTCAAGTAAATCATCCCAAGCATACTCAGCACAGCTTAGTGTAACAAACCATGTAGGAGTTCCCAAGTTCCGTAGCATACATTTCAGTTCTCCATGACGACGGCACCAATATTCATTAGTCCCACGCTGACATGCCATCAGATTAATCAACTGAGATTCTAAATGATCATCTCTCTGATGCACTTTATCCATAAAATCCTTTGCAGTTACATTTTGCAGATGCATTCCAGTTTTTAAAATGTGATTTACTGCATATGAAAGTCCAGACAAGTCACTTTCAAACAGAAGATGAAACATATAAGGGATACATTGTCGAAATCTTGGATGTTCTGCATATAATCTTGTCGTCCGATATTCAGATGCAGGAATCTGCACAGGACGTTCATCATATCGTCCACCTTTTCCTGTTGGAAACAACTGCGGGAAACAACGAGCTTCCAAGCTCTCTTCCCATACATTCATGGGACTTGCTTTTTTCATTTGGAACAACTCAATCGTATTCCCCATCACCTCTTCGGAATGAAGTGTATGTACACTGTAATGTTCATAGATTTTTTCACATCTGGACATGTCCACTTTTTCAATTTGTCCATTTAATGTTTCAGTATCTTCTGCTAAATCTATTTCTTCTTCTCCTACAAACACATTTCTATAGTACTCATTATTTTTTATCAGATACAATGATGCCTTTTGCACTTTTCTAACATCCAATAACTCTTGCCAGATTTTCTTAGTCTTAGTAGGAACACCATTAACTAGAATGACTAGTGGTTCATTTTCTGCATGGTCTACACCAATAGTTTCAATGTTTTTCTTTAAATCTAACGATAAATACACAACTCTTCCTTTCAATCCTCTTTGTAACTCTGATGGAGGTAATTTACCTGTTTAAGGCTCCATACGAACAATAGCCTGAAACGGGTGCACACATTGAATGAGAATAGACTCATACGTATTTAAATCTATCAGCTCTGGAGGAATAGCAACCAACTTTAGATTATTATGAACAGCTCTAGCAGGCATTTTATTCTCATCTAATTTGTTATAACAATATTTGCAAATACGCTGCTCAGATCCCAAATCAAAACAATCCTCTACCAACAAATAAGTTGCAAATTCCTTCCACTTATCATTATCTTCTATTTCACTTTTTCAATACAGATTGACACTCCTAGTCTGATTTTAATAGTGACTTCGCCGACAACAAATACAAGAAACATTTTCGTCTTTCACCTGAAATTACCTTAAACGTTGTGATTTGATCTTCAAAATGTTTTGTAATCATGGGTTCTACATTCTCTTCAACATTTTGTTCTACTAATGTGTCAGTTTCTGCACTCTCTTGCTGAGGATCAAAGTAACAAAACTCAATATCATCACTAATCTTCTCCACATCTGATACTGACCCACGCAAAAGAGCACTGTTCAACTCATTTAACTTTAGTGCTGGACTTTTTGCATAATACAATCTTCTCACTAACTTCCGCATTTGAGTATGATGTACTGCCAACATCCTGAAATGGTGAACAACACTTTGACAAACTTTCCTAGAAAGACAAGCCAGGGAATGACCTTGCAAACCACTATTTTTTCTCACTCTGCAAGGGTCTAGTCCTTGCAACACCTTAATCTTTTGTTTAACAATTTTTTTACTATATGCTCGTAAAAAACTACATTTTTTATCAATAGATTCTTGTCGTACACTACAAATACTACTGCAATCCCAAGTGTACACAGGGTGTTTAGGACGTCTCCCTAGAACTTCATCAGCTATCACTTCTTCTGCATTTCTTTCAACCATTTTCTCTTTGTCAATTGGAAAACCATCTCTAACCTCATCACCTCGAACACTGGTATCAACTGCATACAATAATTTATTGCTCTGTAAATAACTCTCTTCATTAAAGAAAGGCTCTGAACTGGAACTGTGTTTCCATTCTCCCAAAAAAACATCACAAAAATGTGTTCTATTAATTAATTTTTCCTCCTACTTTTGGCCTTCATTAAATGGATTGGTTTATCTAGTGATCAAATTCTGTTTAATACTAAAATGAATAGATTCCTTTTTACTTCAAAAGCCTTTTCAACAATGGTTTCAATATGCTTCTTCTTTTTATAAAATAGAGCTCTCTTTTTATATTTCTTCACATCTTTCAGCAAATTATGTACTGCTCTCTTGTAAAATATTTTTTTGCGTATTTCCTTATGCTGATTTTGCCTTCTTTTACCATACTTTGTCTCCTTTGACTATCCATTTGCTTTTTTGCTTTTCCTATTATTTTGCTTTTTTTTTCTAGTTGAAGCATTCTCAGAGGTTTCAGCATTCTGTACATTCCGTTTGGTCCTACAAACATTTTTAATAAATTGCTTCGTGATCTTACCAGAAGATTTTTTCTTTTTAGCCACATTATGTTGTTCATTCAATACTTGTGGTTGATGTTTCTTCAAGTAACTCTCCTTTCTCTGTTCTTTTCTTTTTCTTTTTTTTCTGGCATGATTTCTCTATTTTAGTGGTGAAAAACAGTATCTGTAAAAAATAATCACAAAAAAATGTATATTAATAACTTTAAAATGTATACTTTTCTATTACTGTACAAACACATTTTATATAAATACTGACTAAGGAACTATAGCCCTGAAGCACAAGTGTGACGATGGTTAAAACACTACATGCATAGTGCATATTACTTTGAAGCAGTTCATGCCCTAAAGCCTGCCTCACTCAAAGACTACATGCTTACTGACTGAATGATTACAGTACTATAAGGAGAGACACTGGGTGAGTGACGGGGTGTTTGCTAGAAGTGTATGTATACTGACTGGGATATTGATGGTGTGAAAGACAAGTGTGTAGGTGATTAGAGACCTACATGCATAGTGGATACGTGTTTGAATCAATCCATATGTTAAGGCCTGTCTCAGTCTAATAGTACTTGGATATTGACTGAATGTTTTGAGTATTGCAAGGAGAGTGCCAGGATGAATGTATAAGTATTTGTTTTTTGGTGCAGTAAATACATTAGTACATGGTGCTGAATAAGTCACTGGAGAAGTATAAGGGGAGTGACAGGGTGTTTGCGGGAACTGTTTGAATACTGTCTAGGGTATTGAAGGTGTGAAAGACAATTATGTAGGTGGCTAGAGGCCTGCATGCATAGTGGATAGACGTTTGAAACAGTCCATGGAGTAACACTTGGATCACTGCAAAACTACCTGAGTACTGACTGAATCATTAGAGTACTACAAACAGAGTGACTGGGTGAATCTTTTTAAGTTTTTGGGTTTTGGCGCAGTGAATAGATTAGTACTTAGAGCCAAATGAGTCAGTGGAGGTGTGCAATTGAAGTGACAGAGTGTTTATTGAAGTTTATAGATACTGACTGGGAAATTGAAGGTCTGAAAGACAATTGTGTTGGTACTTATTGGCCTCCATGCATAGTGGAAACACGTTTGAATCAATCCATGTGCTAAGGCCTGCCTCACTCCATTAGTACTTAGGTACTGACTGAATGATTAGACTATTGCAAGAAGCGTGCCTGGGTGAATTTATAAGTGTTTCAGTTTTGGCGCCGTGAATGCATTACTACATGGTGCTGAATAAGTCACTGGAAGAGTGCAAGGGGAGAGACAGGGTGTTTGCTGGAAGTACATGGATACTGACTGGGGAATTCAAGCTGTTAAAGACAAGTGTACAGTAGGTTAGAAGCCTGCATGCATACTGGATAGACATTTGAAGCAGTCCATGTGGTAATGCATGGTGCACTACATGAGTACCTGGGAACTGACTGAATTATTAGACTACTGCTAGGAGAGTGCCTGGGTAAAACTTTTAAGTTTTTCGGTTCTGACGCAGTGAATAGATTAGTACATGGTACTGGATCAGTCACTGGATGAGTGCAAGATGAGTGACAGGGTGTTTATTGAAGTATATAGATAATGACTAGTTAATTAAAGAAGTCAAAGACAAGTGTGTAGGTGACTAGAAGCCTGCATGCATAGTGGATAGACGTTTAAACATTCCATGAGCTAAGACCTCAGACACTGCATGATTACCTGGGTACTGACGGAATCATTACACTACTGCAAGGAGAGTGCCTGGGTTAATCTTTTTATGTTTTTGTGTTTTGGTGCACTGAATAGATTACTACATAGTGCCAGATGAGTCAGTAGAGGTGTGCAAGTGGACTGAAAGAGTGTTTACTGGAGTTTATAGATACTGACTAGTTAATTGAAGAAGTGAAAGACAAGTGTGTAGGTGACTAGAGGCCTGCATGCATACTGGACAGACGTTTGAAGCACTCCATGGGCCAAGGCGTGGGTCACTGCATGAGTACCTGGGTACTGACTGAATCATTAGAGTACTGCAAGCAGAGTGCCTGGATAAATCTTTTAAGTTTTTGGGTTTTGGCGCAGTGAATAGATTAGTACATGCTGCTGAATGAGTCACAGGAGGTGTGCAAGGGGAGTGACAGGGTGTTTATTGGAGTATATAGATACTGACTGGGCAAATGAAGGTGTGAAAGACAATTGTGTAGGTGGTTAGAGGCCTGCATGCATAGTGGACAGACATTTGAAGTAGTCCATGTGCTAAAGCCGAGTTCACTACATAAGTACCTGGGTACTGACTGGATCATTAGAGAACTACAAGGAGAGTGCCTCGGTGAATTTATAAGTGTGTGGTTTTTGGTGCAGTAAATGGATTAGTACATGGTGCTGAATGGGTCACTGGAGAAGTGTAAGGGGAGTGACAGGGTGTTTGCGCGAACTGTATAAATACTGACTGGGCTATTGAAGGTGTGAAAGACAAGTGTGTAGGTGGTTAGAGGCCTGCATGCATACTGGACAGACATTTGAAGCAGTCCATTATCGAAGGCCTGGGTCACTGCATGAGTACCTGAGTACTGACTGAATCCTTAGAGTACTGCAAGGAGAGTGCCTGGATGAATCTTTTAAGTTTTTGGCGCAGTGAATAGATTAGTACATGGTGCTGGATGAATCACTGGAGGTGTGCAAGGGGAGTGACAGGGTGTTTATTGGAGTATATAGATACTGACTGGGCAATTGAAGGTGTGAAAGACAATTGTGTAGGTGATTAGAGGCAAGCATGCATAGTGGATAGACGTTTGAAGTAGTCCATGTGCTAAGTCCGGGTTCACTACATAAGTACCTGGGTACTAACTGAATCATTAGAGTACTACAAGGAGAGTGCCTCGGTGAATTTATAAATGGTTGGATTTTGGTGCAGTCAATGGATTAATACATGGTGCTGAATGAGTCACTAGAGGAGTGCAAGGGGAGTGACAGGATGTTTGCTGGAAGTGTATGGATAATGACTGGGGAATTGCAGGTATGAAAGACAAGTGTGTAAATGGTTAGAGGACTACGTGCATAGTGGATAGGGGTTTGAAGCAGTCCATGTGATAAGGCCTGGTCACTGAATAAGTACTTGGGTACTGACTGAATGATTAGAGTACTGCAAGGACAGTGCCTGGGTGAATTTATAAGTGTTTGGATTTTGGCGCGGTGAATGGATTAGTACATAGTGCTGAATGGATCAGTAGAGTAGTACAAGGGCAGTGACAGGGTGTTTCCTGGAAGTGTATGGATATTGACTGGGGAATTGAAGGTGGGAAAGACAAGTGTGTAGATGGTTAAAGGACTGCATGCATAGTGTATAGGCGATTGAATCAATCCATGTGCTAAGGCCTGCCTCACTCCATCACTACTTGGATATTAACTGAATGTTTACAGTATTGCAAGGAGAGGTCCTGTGTGAATACATAAGCAATGACTAGCTTCTAATTCTACCAAAACTTGAGAACAGGGAATGTTTTTAAGCAGTTATGTGTATGCAAAGATATGAAGTACCCAAATGCTTCTCTCACAATGGTTCCCAAATGCACACAAACTCACAGTGTGATTCTACACAAGCAACACTATCCCTTGGACTTTACCAAAACTCATTCACTACTCTGGAAGGAGTAAGTGAACTGCACACAATCTACATATTTCAGTACTGCACTTTAGTGTCAAAGCCTGACTCATTTTATCAATGCATAAGCAATGACTGGCTTCTAATGCTACTAAAACTTGACAACATGACAGGTTTTAAAACAGTTATCTGTCAGCAAATACATGATGTTACCAAATGCTTCTCTCACAATGCTTACCCAAAAGCACACAGACTCACAGTGTAATTCTAGACAAGCAACACTATCCCTTGTACTTTAGCAAAACTCATTCACTACTGTGGAAGGGGTAAGGGGACTGCATACAATCTACATATTTCAGAACTGCACTTTAGTGTCAAAGCCTGACTTATTTTATGAATGCATAAGCAATGACTGGCTTCTAATGCTACTAAAACTTGACAACATGACAGGTTTTAAAACAGTTATCCTTCAGCAAATACACGATGTTACCAAATGCTTCTCTCACAATCCTTACCCAAATGCACACAGACTCACAGTGTGATTCTAGACAAGCAATACTATCCTAGGAGTTTACCAAAACTCATTCACTACTCTGGAAGGGGTAAGGGGACTGCATACAATCTACATATTTCACTACTGAACTTTAGTGTCAAAGCCTGACTCATTTTATGAATGCATAAGCAATGACTGGCTTCTAATGCTACTAAAACTTGACAACATGACAGGTATTAAAACAGTTATCTGTCAGCGAATGCACAATGTTACCAAATGCTTCTCTCACAATGCTTACCCAAATACATACAGACTCACAGTGTGATTGTAGACAGCCAACTATCCCTTGTACAAAATACATTTACTAGTCTACAAGATGTAAGGTGACTGTACACATTGCAGAAAATGTTCTACTACACATTAGTACCAAAATGTTTCTCTCACAATGATTCCTAAATGCACACAGACTCACTGTGTAATTCTAGACAAACAACACTATCCCTTGCACTATACCAAAACACATTTCTTAATCTACGAGTACTACATTTTAGTGTAGAAACATGACTCATTTTGCAAATTCATAAACAATGACTGGTTTCTAATTCTACCAAAATATAAAAACAGCACAGTTATCTGTCTACAAACACATGAAAAACACAAATGCTTATCACAGAATGGTTTCTACATGCACACACACTGTCAATAAGATTCTAGACAAAAAAGAAAGTACTCCCTGCACTTTAGCAGGAGAAATACATTAGTCTGATTAAAATCAAAATAGACCACATACATTCCCTCACAATTAAATAACTCACCTTTCAAGTTGTTTTGTAGATTAAGAAGTATATCAGTCATACACCAGATTTTCTTATACAGAATCTCTGCACTGCACACCTGTCAGCAAAACCAAAGAATGGCAAAGTTTCCCTCTCATTTTGCACACATATACATGTAAACATCAAATCACACTACTTCCCACTTTAATTCAAAAGCTAACACACATTTCTATTGGTTAAACATTTCAACCCTTTCCAAATGATATAAATTTGAACCCTACCACCAATCTGCCTTCTGCCTGTAAACCATAGAAACAGGTCATGGAACACTGAACTGAGCACACAGATCACGAGTTCAGCACATAATGTTGCTAATCAAAACAGCAAGTGTGCTTGACTTTTCAACATATCAGCTTATCATATATAATGTTCCTTTCAATCGGTTTTTGTTAACCAATAAGAATCATGCGTTTAAAAAACAGAAACATGCACCCTAGTTTTCAGTGTAGAAGGTTGTCAAACTGAGGAAAATAAAAATCTATGAGGCCTATGTGTCCCCATGTGCCCCCCCCAACGCTTATGTGCACATACATGTAACCTATGTATTTCCCCTCCATGGCCTTTCTATCATGATGCTTATGCTATAACGTGGCCTGCCATCATCCAGTCTCCCATGAGAGAAACGACAAATCTGTATTGAGGCCTACACGTTTTTCATCATGTTTTCCTGCATTTTCATGAAGCCCATGTTTATGGCTCAGCCAGAGCCGAAAAGAGGTTTCAGGCCTCAGAACGCTCTGAAAGCTGCAGCTGCGTATCCTTGGCCTTGCACACTTGGGCCTCAGCCAAAGGGGCCCCGACCGAGGTGCCGAGACAGTATTGAGCACGGTTATCTGCTTACTCCTACTGAAACCACATTCCTGCCTGGAGAAGGAGGAATATAAACATGACCCATCTGCAAAGGAGAAAGCCTAGCCTTTCTGTCTCTTTTTGTGTGATTACAAAGCTCACGTCAGTGAAAAGCCCATAGCCCCCGTGCAAGACTTCAGCAGTAAACGAAGAAATAAATGCCACATTGGCTTTTGGTGATGAGCAACCTATGTCACAAATCAGTCCCTGCTCCAGACTTTAGATATCAGATAATACAAGATGTGCTGGTCGTCTTGACACTGAAGGCCTAACTTCCAGACTTCCTGACTGCACAAGCAGCCTTCCCCACGTCAGTTACACGTCATGCTCGAGTTGAGCACAAGTAAGGCAAAGTTCCAGTACAATTCCAGCTGATCACGCAACCCCCTCCAGGTATCCACCCACCTATGACAAATTACCTATTATCATCAAGTGGACGCCCACATGGACGCCCACCTTCATGCCTACTTACACGCCCACATGCTCTTATCTCATTCTCTCTTGCTCTTTTGCTTACGTACAATTGAGAAATGTATATATACTGTACTCTGTGAATAATGTTTTGAGAATATTGAGAATACTTTTGAGTCCCTTCCAGATCCCTTGTGGTGATGGTAATATTCTCCCTATAACTCGAGTTATTGGAATAAAGCCCTTTATGAACCTGATACCACAGACTCAGCCTCTTGCTTTATGCATGATCTTATTTATATACTGAAATTCTGAGAGCGTAATATTTTATTTACGACATAATGGCGCCCGAACAGTTCAATCTCTTTCCCCACACGCCGGAGATGAGGGTCCAGTTTTGCCCCCTTCCATAGCCGTGACGGACTTCAAGCGCGCACGTCGCGGGTCTTCCCGCCAACTCCCTCAGGCCAACGAAGGGGACGGACTGCGACCAGGCATCCAGACGAGGCGGTGAGGAACGCAGATTGTCCTACCCAGAGCCCACCTGCGAGAGAGCTGTGTCCGAGGTATACAGAGGCCCACCAGGTTCCAAAGTTCCGAAGTACCTACGTCACGAGTCCGGTCCAGTCCAGTTCAGAGTTTCCGAGGCCTTCCGTTCCGTGCTTCCCGGTGAGTACCGTTGCTGGGGACGCATCTAGACGTGCGCATTAATTTGTGCCGGTCAAGACGGGTTTGGGTACACAGACCCGGTCTACACTGTTTTAGCGGTGTATCTGTACTGTTTAGCAGTACATCCAGTATTATGCAGTTAGCTAGTTTTATTTTAATTATCGTTGTTCGTTTTAAAATGTTTTAATGTGTTTTAAATGTCGTGGTATGAGTGATTGTTCGATCTTCATTACTGTGTTTATTGTATTAATTGTGTTCAAGTCCGAGTAAGAATCAAGTAGCAAGGTTTAAGATGCCGTTATTCTCAAAATTAAGACAGATAAAAACTAGAAAAGGAATACTCGAGGAAGCCGTTCCCATTCCACCTAGGGACACTCCAGGGTACTTTATATACCATAAACATGGCCTAGATGCCGTATTATATCTCGATTTGTGGGTGGACTACACCAAGGATTTAGCAGAGAATGAGAGATGGCCCGCTGTTGGGACATGGGATGCAGATTGCATCATGAGAGTAGAAGAAGCATTATGGAAAAAGAAAGCCAGACAGTCACAGAAAAATGCCATTGAATTATGGCGTAAAGAATCGCATAGACGCACAGAGAAAGCGCTCAGAAAAGAAGAGAAAAGTAGGGAGGATTCAGACAAAGCCCGAGAAAACGTATTAGTTGAGGAAGGTATCCGAGTAAAAGCAGAACAAGTAGACAGACAACGAAACACTCTTATGAAAGAGAAAATGTAGACCAGCTCGGAAGGATGCCATTGAGTTTTGGCGCAAGGAGTCACATAGGAGGACAGAGTAAGTGTTTCACGAAGCAGAGAGAAGTAGACTGGAGTCTGGAAAAGTCAAGGAAAAGATGTTATAGGAGGAAGTGGAGCAGGTAAAATGAGCGCAGGCTGACAGAGAAAGAAATACTGACGTTGCTGGTATTTATCCCGTCCTTTCAGAGGACCTAGCAAGAGTGGCCCCAGTAGAAAGACCAGTTGGAGTGCCACCGCAAGTACCCCGATACATATGATAATGATATAGTAGCTCAAGTGTTCTTGAGCCTCCCGCCAAAAGATCAGCGCATGGCTGGTGTTTTCATGGTCCAACATTTGATTACGTTGTTAAAAGGGACTTGAGAGGGGTGTAGCTAGGGTAATAGCAACGCCTGTGATTTGATGACACCCCTAATGTACAAAGTGTTAACGAAAAATAATTAGTGATCCATTAAGGGTTTAGCTTGAGAAAAAGAATTGTGGGTATTTCGAATTTGCAAATTGTTCAAGAATACAGGTTTGTGTTCTTGGTGGTCCAGTGAGCCAATGTGCTGGGTCAAGTCGGTAAGATTATGACCCCCTGAGTGCAAATTGTATGTAAAAATAATTTTTCAATTGGGCGAATTATTGCAGTTTTTATGGAATTGAGTAGTCTTTTTGTCTTTGACAGCTTCAGAGTGAGGAGAAGGTGGGGGCTGTGTAGAGCAGAATGTGATACAGAAATCGGAGACAGATTCTGACCTTGTAGCCAGTGTAGGTGGGGGCCGGTGAGAGGAGCAGAACAAAGGCACTGCTTAGAAAGCTTCTCTGACATCGCATCTGTGTAATGCCTGCAGCCGGAGAGCCTTGGGGGCCAGGAGTAGGAAAAACAAAAAAGTTGGCTGGCAGCCCAGGCTCAGGCCGCGCTGAGGGGCTATTTTTAGCTTCTCTGATAAGACAGGGCAGCTGAGAAATGTAAGTCGAGAAAGATTCCCTTGTTCTATTCTGTGCAAAACCAGTGCCCCGAGGAAATGTCTATGGAGAAGATTTGTTTTATTTTTTAGCAAATGTTATATTGCTTCTGGCCAGAAAGTAAAATGTTGCTCTTGCTTGGAATTTTAAGGGCTATATGCCTATATAAAAACGATTTTCAAATTCAGACATTTTTGAATTGTGGCCACAAGCTGCCACCAGTTGCATTGGATAAATGATCCAGTGGTTACGGGTCTGTGAGGAAAGATGGGAGATGCATCTTCGACTAGGACATGAGGGTACATTGTGTACAAAGATGCATAGCTCATTTTTATAAAAAAAAGACAGGTTCGTGTGTTCTTCATTTTTGATTATTTTTGCTGATCCTGTGTGTCAGACTTGACACGGTGATTTCAGCTGACAGCTGGTCATCATTGGGATGACCCACTGTCAGATGGGGGTGTATAGGGCAGGTAAATCAGTTATTGATTATAAGCCTGACAAATTAAGCAGGCCAGAATGTTCGCCTCTGAGCTGTAGGTACAGAAATTGGGCGTCGCTGCTCATTTATATATGTTAACGTAATTTGTCTATGCTTTCTGTGCTTGGTATACTGATGGCTTGGCATATGTATTTTATATATGTTTTATTTTTGTGTTGTATTGACCAGTCTGTTTAGCGTTTAATACAAAGTTCTCCTGTGCAGTACAGAGATGGTCGTGACGACGGCAATCTTTGCACAGCGCTTGGCTGGAACTTGTTCACAATTACTAAATTTCACAGACATGATATTACCATTATCATGCTGTCAAAATAGCAGACAACACGTTATCAGTGTATGTCTAATTGGTGTTGGAGATGAATGAAACAAAAGAAAAAGGCTATGCAAGACTAAAATATTTTTCACATAACTGCCTTTCTCTTATAGACAGGCAGCCTCGGTCATATGTTTCCAGATTGGACATTAAGGAACAATTATGATCTGTACACTCGCATCTTAGCTCTTGAAGAGCCTGTTTTAGATAAGGACTGCCACCCCAGAGTGACAAATGAGGCTCGGTATTTAGGGTAATGAGAAAATATCTGACAGGATTTCCTTTTTAAAGTTTGCTTTAGTAAGCTCATTCTTGTAAGTGGTGGCCCCAAAAGTTGACTTGTTTTTAAATTAGGCTATTGGGTTTGGGTTTCTGAAGGGAGACGTTTGAATATGAAAGGCGAGAGATGCAGTTTGTTGTATAGGTGGAAATTATTGCACAATGACTGGTTTCTTTAGCAGATAAATTATTAATTATTAATTATCAACATTAACAACTGTTCTTAAACTTGGTTTTCCGAATATTTAGGTAATTTAGCATTCCTATTAGGGCCTCCTAGCATTAATATTGACTTCAGGTTGGTGTAGGTTCACATAATAGGGACATTTGCATATGAGATGTCATTTGGCCAGCCTATGAGCTCACACAATGAAGTTTGTACATTTGCTGGAGGGATTTCTCTTGAATTTCAACTGCGCTGTGCATCTCCTATAATTTTGCTTACGCCCAGTTGCTACACGCAGGGTTTGGTAGTGTTTGACAGCAGTGGAATCTGTTTCAGATTTCCTCCTGTCAAAAAGGGGGGAAGGAGGAGAATATTGGCTTTCTGCTGGCCCCTGAGGAGGTTCGCTTCCCGCTAGCCCCTTAAGAAATTAAGCCCCTTAGAAATTAGCCCCCTTAGAAATTAAGCCGAGGAAATAGGTATGGTGCTTTCCCCTTTTTCTCATGTTTTATTGTGATCTTTCAGGGGAATTAGTTGTGGGCACCGGAACGTATTCAATTGATTTCTGGTTTTTCACAGCCCAAGACACAAAAGGAGGTACGTGCATTCATTGGCCTCACTTCATATTGCAGGCAGTGGATTCCCCAGTATGCTTACATAGCCAAGCCCCTAATACAGTTGACGACACAGGAGGCAGCTTCTACTAAAGTCCTCTCTTGGACACAAGAACACACTGTGGCATTTGAAGAATTAAAGAGAGCTTTATGTCAAGCACCAGTTTTAGCAAACCCTGATTACAACAAATCGTTTATGCTTTTTGTGACAGAGCGGGATGGAACAGCACTATCTGTCCTAACACAAGATCATGCAGGAAAACACAAGCCCTGTGCTTATTTTTCTAGTACATTAGACCCAGTAGCACAGGCTTTGCCTGCGTGCCTAAAATCAGTTGCAGCAACGGCCTTAGCCATAAGACAAAGTGACTCGATAGTGCTGGGCCACCCTCTGACAGTACAAGTACCACACGCAGTAGAGGTTCTCTTGAACCGGACACAAACACAACACCTGACTGTAGCTAGACTGACAGGCTATGAGCTAACGTTATTTCAACCACACATAGAGATCAGACGATGCAACATACTGAATCCCGCTACGCTTTTGCCCTCCAGTACAGAAAGCGTTTCACCACACGACTGTGTTGAAGTAATACATACCGTGACTAAACCAAGACAAGACTTGACAGACGTTGCACTCCCAGACCCCGACCTAACACTATAAGTTGACGGCTCATGCATGAGGACAGGGGCGGGAGAATTAGTGGCAGCATATGCAGTGACTACTGATACTGTAATAATAGAGACTAAAAGAATAGACATATTGTCAGCACAAGCAGCAGAGCTCATCGCCCTGACACAAGCGTGCATAAGAGCTAAGCACCTGAGAGTAAACATTTACACCGATTCTGTGGCGAGAAAGAGGTTTCTTGACCTCTCATGGGGCCAAGATACAGCATGGCCCCCTTATTCAAGCCCTACTGGAAGCAATACATTTACCAACAGCCATAGCTATCCTAAAATGTAAAGCACATACTAGAGCCACAGATACCATTTCCCAAGGCAATGATCTGGCAGACCGAACTGCTAAACAGACAGCTCAGACCCCACTAGACATGACAAAGTTACAGGTTCAATCAGTGTCCAACGCCATGACAGTTAGGGATCCTTCCAAGGATGTACAAGACATACAGACACATGCTACTATGGACGAATTAAAGAAATGGTCGGAACAAGGAGGGGTACTGACTGATCAGGGTTGGATGAATAAAGGGCAAATCCACATGGTTTCTTCCTGATTCGATGGTACAAGTGATTATAAATACCGCACATAGTCCTGCACGCTTAGGAGAGAAAGCAATGATAGATAGCTTACAGAATATATGGTTCAACAAGCACCTGCGTGCAGCAGCGAAACAAAAGGTCAGAACATGTATGATCTGTTGCCAATTCAATCCAGGTAAAGGCATTCCGATGGAACAAGGTGGATTCCATCCACTTGACCATCCTTTTTTTGAATTGGATTATATCCCAATGAACAGATGTAGAGGTTACAAATATGTCCTGGTACTAATGAAGCAGGTGTCCCTTCTGTTAGGGTATACCTGGAAATTCTATTGTGTGCGACATCCTGAAGCAGCAGGCCTTGTAGAAAGACATAATCAGACATTGAAAATTAGACTAGCAAAGATTTGCGCAGACAAAGGTGTAGATTGGATGGTAGCCCTACCGGTTGCCCTCTTTTACATGCGAATGGTAGCTCATTCTAGAACAGGCTTATCTCCCTATGAAGTGGTCTTTGGTAGACCACCAAATATGTGGGGCACTCCAATGCCTAAAAGATTACTGATGTTGATAGTAACATGCTGACAGATTACCTGGCTTCCTTGATGTCTGCACTACTCTCTTGTTGTTCGCAGGTTGCTGCCGCCTTCCCTGACAACACCCAGGTCAAAGAATACCCCATCGCTCCTGGATGGAAGGCGCCGAAGTCAGTGCTCTGGACCACGGGGACGGCCGTTAAAGTCAAAGGGCGGAAAGGATGGTTGCACCTTCACCACTCTTTTACAAAGGAAAAGACCTTTTTCAGACTTTGAACACCATTTTCTAGAGGAGACTCCACAGCAGTTTCCTCAAGGCTAAACTTAGATCTAAAAAGTCAGAACCCGTTTGATCAATTAAGTCCACTAGGTGGTGAAGCGGTTGAACATGTATTCTGGCTTGCATAAGATCTTGGACAATAACATAAAAAAAAAAAAGAGCAAGATAAGAAGCAAATACTGTAAAATATTACGTGGTAGATGTATAGTGACTGTGATTTTTCTATCTCTTCTGTGCATCACGATAATATGTATCAGCTTAATACTACATGCTATTTTTTCTCCTATTGCCTCACTCTTATACTCCTCCACTAATGATACCATAAAGCACACATTTAGTGATCTGCCATCCCATGAGTTATCATATCGACTTGCCTTACGCAGCAATACCTTTATTCAGATGCTGCACCATTCACATCAGGTTAGCAATGCTACAGACTGCTGGGTCTGTGGCCGACTTCCCCCGTATCAGAAGGTAAAGGGAGTCTTGCCTCTTTTTCCTTTTCCGTTCTCCCATAATGGTTCTTGCGGAGCATGGTTTGCCTTAATGACATCCATCAACGGTGATGCCATAGAATGTCAAGACAAGGAGTGTAGGGGCGAGTGGGTATGGGGTAACTTGAATAAAGTCATGAACAAAGCATGATTCCCAGATGAAGAGGGACTTCCCCAAATGAAAGGTACAGATCTAGAAAATGAAGAGTATCTGCAAGGAAATGCGACCCTCGATTTTATAGTGTTGAACGTAAAGCCCCAACACATGTCAGGTCCGCCTTCAATTACTGTTCTGCCAGTGAAAGGGAACTTGTGTGTCAGAAAAGAAGGCTCAGTACATTTGGGGCACAGTGAGTGTGATACTATAATAGTATTCAAAGACAAAGGAAAGTCCTATTTCAGAGCATCACGACATACCTACTTTATTTGTGGCCAGACAGCCTATGTGCAACTGCCCTTAGACTGGGGTGGGACATGCTACATATCATTTCTTTCATACCTAATAAAGGCACCATCTGTATACAAAGCAATAACAAGGCTCCACAAGATTGCCCAAAACATACATCAAGACCCAGGCACGTGGACATGGTCCGGTTGGCTCTGGGGATTAATATCGGCTTGGGGATGGAAAGTGTTGACCGTCTGTGGGTTGATACTATTAATGATATTCAGTTGTTGCCTATGTCTGCAGTGTGGCCCGGCCATTTGTGGCCTGTGTGCTACTGCATGTGTTCCACATCCCCATTTACAAAGCATTGAAAATGGAAAAATAATGCTGCAAGAACAGATCGACTGTCTCATGAAAATAGACGTTACATAGGGGGTTCACTAGGGTACAAGGAGGGAATGAGGAAAATAAAAATCTATGAGGCCTATGTGTCCCCATGTGCCCCCCCCAACGCTTATGTGCACATACATGTAACCTATGTATTTCCCCTCCATGGCCTTTCTATCATGATGCTTATGCTATAACGTGGCCTGCCATCATCCAGTCTCCCATGAGAGAAACGACAAATCTGTATTGAGGCCTACACGTTTTTCATCATGTTTCCTGCATTTTCATGAAGCCCATGTTTATGGCTCAGCCAGAGCCGAAAAGAGGTTTCAGGCCTCAGAACGCTCTGAAAGCTGCAGCTGCGTATCCTTGGCCTTGCACACTTGGGCCTCAGCCAAAGGGGCCCCGACCGAGGTGCCGAGACAGTATTGAGCACGGTTATCTGCTTACTCCTACTGAAACCACATTCCTGCCTGGAGAAGGAGGAATATAAACATGACCCATCTGCAAAGGAGAAAGCCTAGCCTTTCTGTCTCTTTTTGTGTGATTACAAAGCTCACGTCAGTGAAAAGCCTATAGCCCCCGTGCAAGACTTCAGCAGTAAACGAAGAAATAAATGCCACATTGGCTTTTGGTGATGAGCAACCTATGTCACAAATCAGTCCCTGCTCCAGACTTTAGATATCAGATAATACAAGATGTGCTGGTCGTCTTGACACTGAAGGCCTAACTTCCAGACTTCCTGACTGCACAAGCATCCTTCCCCACGTCAGTTACACGTCATGCTCGAGTTGAGCACAAGTAAGGCAAAGTTCCAGTACAATTCCAGCTGATCACGCAACCCCCTCCAGGTATCCACCCACCTATGACAAATTACCTATTATCATCAAGTGGACGCCCACATGGACGCCCACCTTCACGCCTACTTACACGCCCACATGCTCTTATCTCATTCTCTCTTGCTCTTTTGCTTACGTACAATTGAGAAATGTATATATACTGTACTCTGTGAATAATGTTTTGAGAATATTGAGAATACTTTTGAGTCCCTTCCAGATCCCTTGTGGTGATGGTAATATTCTCCCTATAACTCGAGTTATTGGAATAAAGCCCTTTATGAACCTGATACCACAGACTCAGCCTCTTGCTTTATGCATGATCTTATTTATATACTGAAATTCTGAGAGCGTAATATTTTATTTACGACAAAACAACCAATGATTTCTTGTCTTTTTTCAAAACTGCATATTAGCCACCATTTTAGAAAAATCTTACTTTTCAAACTGCCATTTCATTTACAGAGACCATCTGAGTGCATCCAGACCTCCCTTCAAGATGCTTAGAGTGTGGATTGTGGGACACAGCTATATTTTCTGGAGCCAAAGGTATGCAGAAAACAAAGGCATTCACAAAGACCTAGGTTTGCCAAATGTAGACATTACATGGATTGGACAGAGGGGGTTAAAGTGGCACCAATTGATGCCATTGGTAAAATCCTTTATGCATTTCCAACACCCTGACCTCATAATAGTGCATTGTGGTGGCAATGACCTAGGCACTTTGACTGGGGTAGGTCTGGAAATGCTTATGAAGAACACCTTTGCAGAACTGACTTCACTTTTTCCCAAAACTGCCTTTGTCTATTCTAACATATGCCAAAGGCAGAAATGGAACTGGTCCAATTATTTTTGTCCACAGATTGAGAAAGCTAGGAAACATGTGAATTAATCTGTTTCTGCTTTTCTCTGAGACTATAGAATGGGGTCCATTTACAATAACAATCGTCGCTTTCATATGCAAGAGATGTATAGGGGAGATGGAGTACACTTTACTGATGAAGGAAACAGAGTCTTCCTTAACAACTTTAGACTCTGTATAGGTACTTACTTATAAGTAGCAAAAACTCTCAATGAACACAACGGCTCTTTTTAGAGGCACTCAAGAAAAAAATACTTAAGCTTGAGGTTTATCTCCCAAAAATTTCAGGTTTTTTTCCTTGGATTCGCGCACCCAACGCGTTAGGAACCGCGCACCCTACGCGAGAGAAATCAGGCACCCAACGCGTTAGGATGCGCGACTCCTAATTTTACCGTAAAAATAAAATAGCCCCTATCACTACTAATTTTTATTATCCCTGGGAACCCCATCCCCCGGGGTTTATTAAAAAACGTTGGGGACCGTGGGGGGAGCCCCAACGCCCCACGGTCCCACACAGCTCCCCGTGTCCTGCGGGAGCCGGCATTGCTTTTCCACATGGGGAGCTGCTGACATGCAGCTCCCCGTGTGGAAAAGCAATATCGTTTGGATTTTGCAAGAGAGAGCAGGTTTCCCTGCTCTCTCTTTCAAAATCCAAACGAAGTTTGCTATGGGAGGGTGGGAGACTTCCGCCCTCTCATAGCAAACAACAGTGTCCTGGGGGTGGGCACCCCAGGACACTGTGGGAGGCGGCCCTGGGGGGTGGCGGTCCCCAGGGCCCTCGAGGGCTCCAGGAGGGGGACCACGCAGCCCCCCTCCCCCAAACAATAAAGCCCCGGGGGTGGTGGTCCCCGGGGCTTGGGGGGGCTGTTCAGCCCCCCACCCTATCTATTTTCAAGCCCTGGGGGGTAGCGGTCCCCGGGGCTGGGGGGCCCCCCCTGGATCCCCCATTAATTTTTACAGATTTTGCCCCCGGGATTTGGACACCCCGGGGGCTAATTATTAAAGAAGCGCAGAAGCACCCTGGTCGCATATTGCCATTTAAAAAAAAAAAAGGGGGGGCCCCCTAAGCAACACTAGAGGGTCAGAGTATTTCTACCCTGCCCCCTTTACATCTTTCACACACTTATTTCCCTTACTTAATCAGCCTCGCTTCTACCGAGGCACAAAATGGCTGCCAACAGTTCCTGGTTTCGAATGTAGACAGAAACTTGACAGCCAACTAGCATTCAGCACGTGATCGGGAGGGTGCGCGCTCGGTTTGCAGAGGGTGCGCTCAGGGTGCGCATAGGGAGTGCGGATCCTCCGAGGCCATAGATATATTTATACTTTTAACTCTAATTTTCTCAGGAACTACTCAACGGATTTACACCATTTATGCAAAATGCATGAGTCTGAACTGAGGACTACCTTTTTGCCAAATTTGGTGTAATTCCTTTCAGCAGTTCGGGCTGTAGCTGCGTCAATAGGTCCTCTGGGAAATTGCATGGGGAAAACGCATTATGGGACCCCCCTTTTTCTCAGCCCCCGCTTGACGAATCACCACGAAACTTTCAGGATAGGAGCGGACCGGTGCTGTCCAAAAGTTTGGAAAATTTCGTTTAGATTCATCAACCGGCGCCAGACTTATTGGGAATAGAATGTTGCGGATTTCCTATGGAAAATATGTCCTAACTATAACTACCTACTGGCGACTGCCAGTAGGTTATATATGTGTGTGTGTGTATATATATATATATATATATATATATATATATATATATATATATATATTATCTCATGGCGGTCGCCAGTAGATAGTTATAGTTAGGACCGTGTTTCCATAGGAAATCTCAAAATTCTATTTTGAATAACTTTGGCGCCGGTTGACGAATCTTCGCAAAGTTTTCAAAACTAATGGGGCGCTCCACTCATCTCCTACCCTGAAAGTCTCGGGGTGATTCGTCAAGCGGGGGCCGAGAAAAAAGGGGGGGTCCCAAAACGCGCTTTCCCCATGCATTTTTCCATAGGACCTTTAGTCGAAGGTACAGCCCGAACGGCTGAACAGAATTACTTGAAATTTAGCAGAGAGGTAGTCCTCAGGTCAGGGAAGTGCCTTTTGCAGGTCTGGTGTCAATCTGTTCAGTATTTCCTGACAAAATAGCATTTAAAAGCATATAAATATCTATACGCGCGCACCGTGCGCGCACCGTGCCGTGCGCGAGCGAAATTCTGATTGGTTGTTAGATGTCAGTCAACGTTCGAATCGGTCGAAATCAGGAAGTGTCGGCCGCCATTTTATCTCTCGCACTGAAAAGGAAAGGGGGGAAAAAAGGTGGAAAACGTGAAAAGGGGGCAGGGAAGAAAGTTCCTGACCCCCTAGCCTTTATCAGGGGGTCACAGAAGGACCCCCAAGGGTGAAATAAACATTTAATATTTTTTGATAAAAATCGCGGGGTGCGTGCACGGTGCACGCACGCTGCATGCTGCGCGCAGCACACCGTGCGCCCAATGCGCACGCACGGTGCGCGCACGGTGAAATACCTTAAAAATAAATATATATATTAATAAATACATAACTTAGCATTTTAAAAAACGTACAAATTCACTGAAAAAACCATAGGTTTCACACACGTTATAGTTAGGAATTAGCATTTAAAAAACGTTGCAAATTCACTTAAAAAACCATAGGTTTCACACAGGTTATAGTTAGGTGGACATTTCACTCGTAAAAAACCAATGAAATTCCCCTGTTATAGTTAGTTCAGATAACTATAACTCACGCGACCGCCACTCTATCACAAGGATGTTGTCATCTGTGATGTCATGAGTGATGCCACTGACCATGTCATGAGTGATGTAATATGTGACGTCATGAGCAGTGGATTGCGGGCGCGCTTGTTATAGGTATCTGAACTAACTATAACGGGGGAATTTCATTGGTTTTTTACGAGTGAAATGTCCACCTAACTAAAACCTGTGTGAAACCTATGGCTTTTTAAGTGAATATATATATATATATATATATATATATATATATATATATATATATATATATTACCTACTGGCAGTCGCCAGTAGGTAGTTATAGTTAGGACCCCTTTTCCATAGGAAATCCGCAACATTCTATTTTGATTAACTTTGGCGCCGGTCGACGAATCCTTGCGAATTTTTCAAAATAGGTGGGGCGCTACGCTCCGCTCCTACCCTGAAAGTCTCGGGGGGATTCGTCAAGCGGGGGCTGAGATAAAAGGGGGGTCCCAAAACGCGTTTTTCCCATGCATTTTTCCATAGGACCTTTAGACAGGGCTACAGCCCGAACGGCTGAAAATTACTTGAAATTTGGCAGAGAGGTAGTCCCTAGGTCAAGGAAGTGCCTTTTGTAGGTTTGGTGTAAATCTGTTCAGTAGAATCTGAGAAAATAGCCTTTTAATCAATATATATATCTGTGGCAGCTTACCGTGCGCTTACGGTGCGCTTACCGTACGCGTACGGTGGCGTGCGCGAGCGCGATTCTGATTGGCCCTTAGATCTTAGTAAACATTCGAATCGGTCGAAACCAGGAAGCGGCGGCCGCCATTTCGTGTTTTTCACTCAGAAAAAAAAGAGTGATATCTTGAAAAGGGGGCAAGGTGGAGAGTTACAGACCCCCTAACATTTGTAAGGGGGTCAAAGAAGGACAGAAAAGTTCAAAGAAAACATTTATTATTTTTTTTTAAAAAATCGCGGGGTACGCGTACGGTAAGCTTACGGTAAGCTTACCGTACGCGTACGGTAGAAAAAAAAAATAAAAAGAGAAATAAAATTCAGATTTAAGTGTTTAGATATTAGGGGGCTCTAAAAAGAGCCGTTGTGTTTATGAAGTGATTTTTTAGTGGTACCTACAAGTAAGTACCGATGCAGAGTCTAAGGTTCAAGAGGAAGACTCTGTTCCCTTCATCATTGAAGTGTACACCATCTCCTCTATAAATGTCTTGCATGTCGTAACGCAAGTTGTTGTGGTAAATGGAACCCATACCATAGTCACGGAGGAAAGCAGAAACAGATTTGTTGACGTGCTTTCTTGCTTTGTCAATCTGCGGACAGAAATGATTGGACCAGTTCCATTTTTGCCTTTGGCATATGTTAGAAAACACAAAGGCAGTTTTAGGGAAAAGTGAAAACAGTTGTGCAAAGGTGTCCTTCATAAGCATTTCCAGACCTACCCCAGTCAAAGTGCCTAGGTCATTGCCACCACAGTGCACTATTATGAGGTCAGGGTGTTGGATTTGCATGAAGGATTTCACCAATGGCATCAATTGGTGCCACTTTAACCCTCTCTGACCAATCCATTTAATGTCTACATTTGGCAAAGCAAGGTCTCTCACCATACCTGTTTTCTCTGCATACTTTTCACTCCAGAAGACATAGCTGTGTCCCAACAATCCACACTGTGAACATCTTCCAAGGAGATCTGGATGCACTCAGGAGGTGTAATTCAGTAGAATGGGAAAATGAAATGAAAGACAGTTTGGAAATGGAGGCATACATATTTTTTTCATAAAAAAAAGAACTGATTGGCTGTTTCATACCATTCTAGAATAAAAACTAGGCTGCATGTGTAAATTAATAGAAGCATGTTTTGTATTGGTACAGAAAAATGTGTTACCAAAGAACAGTACTTTGGATTTGCTGTTAGGTTTGAAAAGTCAAGCACTCTTGCTCTGTGGAATTGAAACATTGTTTGGCGCACTTCTGACCTAACTCCACACAGCAGTGTTCCATGAGCTGTTGCTATGGTAGCAGGCAGAAGTCAAGTTGGGGGAAGGGTACTAGGCAGAAGTCAAGTTGGGGGAAGGGTACTTTTGGAAAAGGGTTGGTTTTCAACCAATAGAAAGAGAATAGGAGAGAGGTGTAAAGAAAAGAGATCCTGGCTCTGATAATCTGCTGTTTGAGTGCCACATTTCTTTCACAGCTAACTAATTTTAAAGGTGAGTTTAGAGTTTGAGAGGGGATGTATATGGTAAATTAAGAAATGAATAATAGAAATGGAATTCCTTTTGTTGAAGTTGTGTTTATCATTTTCTGTTTTGGGAGAAATTTAAATGTGAGGAACATGTAAAATAATATGGACTATGTTTTCATGATAAATTAAGGTGTACTGGTATAAAAAAAGAATAGTTTAAGGGTTTGAGGTTGGACTCAGTAATGCAAATACATTCAGCATCACTAAGGCTGGTTGCCCTTGCTGGAATGTAGGCAGTCACCCAGGTTACACATGGTGGTGGTCTGAAAAAGCAGTTTGGACATGTGCAATTAAAAAAATCTGAAAAGTGGATTCATAATGTGTCAGTCTGTAAAAGTGATTATCACTTGTCAAAAAAAAGAGCAGTAAGTGTGCTTTCAAATTGGCAAAGAAATTTCGTATTGTGACTAATGTGAAAATATGACTCTGTGTGCATATAGGAATTACAGGCAGAGATTTATTGTGTACTGCTCTGGTGATTTCATTGTTGCATTAGTAGTAAAAAGGGGGAGTCATTTTTTGGTGCAGAAGCAGACTCTTAGCACACACCCAGCTGCTTACCATGTGGAATCATGCACAGTATTTACAAGCAAGTGGGGTTTGAGGTTTCAGCCAGTAATGCAAATACATTCAGCATCACTAAGGCTGGTTGCCCTTGCTGGGATGTAGGCAGCCACCCAGGTTACACATGGTGGTGGTCTGAAAAAGCAGTTTGGACATGTGCTGTTTTCAGAATCTGAAAAGTGGATTCATAATGTATTTTTCTTTTCCAGAGGGGGAGAAAAAGGTGAATGCTCAATTGGTCACTTGCATACTTTGTGGTCTGGTCCACTTTATCTCTAAAAGATTTTTAAAAATTAGTTATTAATTTCTCAAGGATCTTGAGATGTGGTAATTGATTTTTAGTATTTTAAAAAAAAAAAAAAAAAAATACGCTTACCGTAAAAAAAAATAAAAAAAAAGTTTCAAAGAAAAAATAAAAAAAAAGTTGAGAGGTAAGGTTGGCTCTTATAAGAGCCGTTGGGTTCATACAGGGATGGAGGAAAGAAAGAATGGGAGTATTATGAGCGTCTACAAACATGCTGGTCTATCTTATTGTTAATAAGGGGAAGACTGATCTCCCCAAAAACAATAAGACCACCACATCTTGTACACCTCATTTCAACCCTCCCAAATCGAGGGTTGATGTCCACAGGAGAAAAAAAGAAGGTGATGCTCCCACATCAGAGGAAAGGCTCAGCTGAGCTGCCGATGATGTACTCGGCTGAGCATCTGAGGCTGGGCTCTGGTGACTTACTGAAGGGTTTTCTTCAGCATGTCGAGCAAAGGTCCTTGGGTGTCTGTCCTGGAGGTGTCTCTTCATAGAGTGATTTCCAAAGGAGTATTTCCTCCTTGGATTTCCTCTTGATAAAACACGACCACAAAGTTTGCAAGTGACCAATGGAGCATTCACCTTTTTCTCCCCCTCTGGAAAAGTGAAATACTCCCATACAAAAGAAGTCTTTTGTTTCCTCCTTCTCTGGATCATGGTGGTGCTGCTGGCCTCACTCTCAGAAGAGGTCTGCTGTTCTGCCATTGTATCCCAATGTCAATCCAGCTCCTGCTCCTAGAGAATCACAAGCAGAAATGAGGGGAATGGGTGTGGTGTGGGAAGAATCTGGAACTGAAAGTAGTTTCAACCAATGAAAAGTGTTCTTTCAAGCAGTAATGAGGGGAATGGGTGTGGTGTGGGAAGTTTCTGGAAGTGAAAGTAATTTCAACCAATAAAAAGTGTTCTTTGTAAGTCACATGACCTGCCGTGCGCGCACGTGACGCTTACGGTGCGCTTACGCAGAGCGTATGTCACAATCGCGCATGCGCATTACACGCCCCTGCGTACCCGCGACGTTGCTTCCGGGTGTACGCGTAATTCACTCACGTACGCGCACCGTACTTATGACGTACGAAGCGCGTACCGTCAGTTTACCGTACGCGCACGGAAAAAAATGCATAAATAAAAAAAAAAAACCTTTCCATAATGCAGGATATAGTACATATATTATTTTATACAAAGGGTTACAAAAAATGACAAAAAAAAATTTGCATTTAAAAAACCGTACAAATTCACTGAAAAAAACATGGGTATCACACACGTTATAGTTAGAAATTAGCATTTTAAAAACCTTGCAAATTCACTGAAAAAACCATGGGTTTCACACATGTTATAGTTAGGGATTAGCATTTAAAAAACCTTGCAAATTCACTGAAAAAACCATAGGTTTCACACACGTTATAGTTAGGAATTAGCATTTAAAAAACCTTAGAAATTCAATGAAAAAAACAAAGGTTTCACACATGTTATAGTTAGCTGGACATTTCACTCGTAAAAAACCATTGAAATTTCCCCGTTATAGTTAGTTCAGCTAACTATAACTCGCGCGCCCGCAATGCACTACTGATGACGTCACATATTACATCACTCATGACATGGTCACTGACATCACTCATGACATCACTGATGACATCTCAAATGACATCACTGATGACATCACTGATGACATCATCCTTGTGAAATAGTAGCAGACCTCTTCTTCCCCTAATATAACCTTTAATACACACATTTAAAGAAATGAAACTAAAATGTTCGAAATAATGAACATATCAATATCAGTTACAACAACCTATTCAGTAATTCTAAGAACCACATACACATCCACTCATTCACCAACAGTCCTATACAGTCACTCATACATGTAGTCACTCATCATATGTATTCATACACCTGTACATCCTGTTACACAACGCCACTCATCCATAGAGTTACTCACACACAAAGTCACTCATGCTAATAAAGAATCAAACATCCATTTACTTGCATATACAGTTATACACACACCACCACACCTACTTCTACAGAAACTTACACATACTTAGTCTTTTAAACAATCACTTATAGAAACACATACTTATTCATACAGGAACTCTTTCAATCTCTTACTCTCACATATACTCAGTTATATACACCAAAAGACACATATAACAGTTAAAAACATATGTAGTTACTCATGGAGACACTATTGAGACAGTCTTTCATTCACTAACACACCTTTACACATACTCATCCACCCATATAGTCATGCACACATGCTGTCTTCAACACATACAGTGAGTCACTCATTCATGCACCTATGCACTACGTAATACCCCCCACCGAACCATGCAGACACTCACACTGATACTCAAAAAACCAACTAATAACCTATATTGACTCCCATGTAGCTACTCACCAACCCATGCAGCCACTTATACACAAAGTGAGAGACTGATACAGATATTTACATATTTACACATTACTCACTAAGCCATGTATTCACTATGATACATTTTAACAATCAGTTACACAATACATTTTTCAAAAAAAATCATCCATTTAGACACTTATATACCCATTTAATCTTCCATCGAGCTTCAGATATACTTATATAAAACCTATTTAATTTTCAGAAAAACACACATTCACTGGATGATGTCATCAGTGATGTCATCAGTGATGTAATTTGAGATGTCATCAGTGATGTCATGAGTGATGTCAGTGACCATGTCATGAGTGATGTAATATGTGACGTCATCAGTAGTGCATTGCGGGCGCGCAAGTTATAGTTAGCTGAACTAACTATAACGGGGAAATTTCAATGGTTTTTTACGAGTGAAATGTCCAGCTAACTATAACATGTGTGAAACCTTTGGTTTTTTCATTGAATTTCTAAGGTTTTTTAAATGCTAATTCCTAACTATAACGTGTGTGAAACCTATGGTTTTTTCAGTGAATATATATATATATATATATATATATATGAGTAGTAAAAAAATAATTTTTCATTTAACATGGGGGGAGATGTAATGTCTTACAAGTTAGCAATGATGGATCCCTTTTGGCTCCTGGTGGACTCTGTTGAGTTGTGAAGTAAATGTTGGAGCAGAATGTAATAAAAACTGATTTAGAATGTTGAGTTTGCAGTTAGCTGCTGAAGAATAAAGATGTGTGACCCTAAATTCTGTGTGTGGCGTAGTCATTGGTGGGTACCGATACTGGGAAAGATGCTGCGTCTCAGGGCATTCCCCAGGAACTCCTGTAGATATGCAATGCTCCTTGCAAGTATATTATATAATTGAATTTAAAAAAAAATTCCAGTCAGTATTTCTTGAGTGACAGAATATAAATATTTCAGTCTGCCATCAAGATGATATTCCCACCAATACGGGTTCATTGGTTCAGGGATATCATCATCTAGCTTGCTTCAGTTACCTAATTTAAATTGCAATGTGCATAAGAAACAGCAAAATCAGAAATATAGGTCCATCAATGGTCAGTCTCAGGCCTCAATATTTTAAAAACAAAAACTCTGAAATTGACTGGCTCTTAAACATTTCAAACAGCTTGGCTTTGGTTTTGTGAATGTGTTTTTCGCAGAGTTCTGTGCGATGGATATAGGGAGGCAGACTCTGCTGATGTGTTATACTTTGTCTTAAACTCCTGAATGGGTTGTCATAGTTGAGAATTGAACTGATTAACTTATTATCTTTTCAGTTTTATGAATTGTTCATAATTTTAGGCTAACTATTTTTAAACATATTATTGGTTTGATTCTTTTCCCCACGTTTTATTGATTTGGCCACCCATTTTTCTTTCTTTCTTGACTTAATAAATGAATTACTGTACCATTTTTTATTTAATATTTTCTAAATATTTAGATGTATGCAGAATAAGAATTCAATGATAAATAAATTTAAAAAATCCACAAACTTCACCACACCCCATTTCCACCCTGGAATCTATCAAAGATTCATTCAGGTCAACCGTGCATTTTTTCATGGGTGGCAATGTGCAGCAAGCACGCTCAAAATGATTGAGGATTTGATTAAAGGGATTTCCGCAAGGGGCAAAATCACTTTCCAAATGGAGAAAAAGAAGGGAAAATGTGTAGTTCCACTCACATTAATCTATTTACCCTTCTGCTCTGCAGGTGTACAAGTATGCACACAGACAGGTCTGTGCATGCACATGAGTAGGAATTCACACAAATGTTTCCAAGAGTACTCTTGCAAACGTTTGTGAATTCCCAAAATTCCTAAATGTACACCTATGTCAGGTAGTGATGTTTTTCTTTCTGATTTTAAGTTTCTTGGATGCAGAGCTCTTCTGGACAAGAAACTACAGGCATGTTAATACATTTTTCTCAACTAAAATGTAATCTAATCACAGCTATGACCTTCCCCTTACAAGTCATATAAACCCAAATGTGGGGAATTTTGGAGTTACCATGCGCAGCGGTTGGATGGTATCATATTTAGGGTAAAGCCAGGTCTTGAATTGTAATCCGGATTAAAATATGTTTTCGTTTTTTAATGTTACTCCAGGGGCCTGATAGAAGGTAACATTTATGTCATGAAGCTATGTTTGGACATTTTAGTATGTTTACTCTTTAGAAATATCATGCTGTATTGTCCTTGCAATGGGCTCCTAGGGGTACAAAGCATACATACCATATTTGATTATAAAATGTGTGCCAAATACTCACCTCACATGCATGCAATGTGGTCTTCCCTAGTCCTTGAGGCAACAAGATTTGGCAAAGCCAATTGGTCTCGGCAAAGCCCGAGTTATTGGCCTTGTCAATGTAAATGTCTTTTAGCCATGTTGTTTAGCACCACAACTGCTGTTTATCATGACGAAAAGTCACTTAAAAAATAGCTATGATGCACACAGCACAGGCCATGTTATAGCTCTTTTTTTATGTGAGAAGGTGATACAGGTGGGTGGGGGTAAGAAACATCCTGAACAAGAGTTATCATTATTGTGCGAAATAACATTGTATTAATAGCACTTCCAGCACTTTGAACGGTCATTGTGCACAGACTATATATTTTGGTTGCAGTATGCTATACTATTGAGTGAAAAAGAGAGCGGGGAACCCAATAAACCCTTGGAGACTCGGGTAACTAACGTATAAACAGGTAAAGGTGCATACAAGGGATTTATTCTGCTGCTTGTTTATATGCTTATCGAGACATTATCTATAGTAAGCTCTAAGCAGTAGCTTACATTAAAGTATTCCTAGAAACTAATTACCTATTTTAACATGAACAAATCAGTAAAGAAATATAAGGAAACAAAACACAAAACGAGTGTATACTTTTAAAGCACACATTTTTTTCTCAATATCTTTAATTGTTGCGCAACTCATTCGATCATTTAAGAAGTACACACCCGTTTTGTGTTTTGTTTCCTTATATTACTTTACTGATTTGTTTGTGTCAAAATAGGTAATTAGTGTGTACTATTGAGTCATCTAGAGCTGTGAACGGTCATTATGCCATGAAAAGTTATGTGTTGAGATCCCAGCGCAAAATAGGACAGTTAAAACAAACTACTTGTAAAGATCAACTATGGGCCAAGTTGGCTGATAGGAAATGGACATGGTATGCCCTCTTTTTTTAAAAAAATTTTTAACAGGCCATACAACTCATCCACTGCCTACATCCTGTCGGGCCGGCAGGGCCAAAGTACCAGTGCTAGGTGGTATGTAGGGGGAGGTAAAATACACAGCAAGCCGCCTACAACCCCATGAGGGGCCGGCCGCGTCAGGGGGGCAGCGGTGACAACACAAGGTGACTTAGATCTCGTTTTTTGTTATTTTTTCCTTTTAAAACAATTATATAACTGAGAAAGAAGTAGGGAAGGGAAACCACTATCATCGAAGTGTGTGCTAGGGGATGTGCGGCGTGACAGACCGTGTTAGAATACGCAGCAGGGATGGGGACGTCGTTGCTCATGTGATCACGTTGCGTTTACTATGGTGGGCCTAGACTCCGCCCCATTGCTAGGATAAGTGTAATCCATTAGGTGTTGGGGTTAGAGTATCAGAGTCCGTGGGAGCTATTACCTTCCGAAACGGTATTTAGGGGGGGGGGGGGGCCGTGGGCGGTGATGGTGGCGTCAAGCGTTTCCCTGTGGGTGGCCAGGCTTGGGTGAATTGAAAGAGTAGTGGGGTCCATTCCATTGCAAGCGGGTACTTTCTGCGCCCCCTCGTTACCTCCTCTCTAATTGCCTCCTCCTCCGCTGCTGCCCATTTCCTCACCGCCCACGCCTCTCTAGATGGCCCTTGGGGGTCTCGCCATTTCATGGCAAGGGCCTGTTTAGCTAGCAGCAATGTGAGGGAAGCAAAGCGGGTGTGGGCTTTCAGAGGCTTTAGGTTTGCGGAACAGTCCCAGGGCTACCGCCTCCCAGGAGCGCAGGTCTGGGAGCTTAGTTATCGCAGTGATAGATGTGAGGACGGCCGTCCAATACTGACCCAGTGACGGGCAGCTCCAGAACATATGCTGGAGCCGGGCATCCGGGGATTGGCATCGGGGGCACCAGATAGGTACATCCGGATAAAAACGTTGCAGGCGTGCAGGGGTTTGATACGCCCTATGTAAGATATTATATTGTACGTTTTTGAAGCGCGCGTTGCGGGACACCTTTTTGGGGAACTCGAGGGCTTTCTCCCATTCTGTATCATGCAATTGTCTCCCGATGTCCTCCTCCCATTGGGAGCGAAGGGCGACCAGTGGTTGATTAAGAAGTTGTCTAATAGCCTAGTACAATCAACGAACGAGGTGGCGACCGGAGCCCATGTGGAGGATCATGTGGATGACCAGGTGCGTCTCCGGCTCCCCTTTGGAGAGGTCCGTATAGGGCTGGAAGTGTGCTATCAACTGCCTGTGGAGTAGGAATTGCCCCGGCGGCAGACCATACAAGTCCGTGAGGTGAGTAAAGGGCGCAAGCTGGCTTTCGGTAAATAACGCCTCGGCCTCTGTGATGTCGCACGCGGTCCAGGGGCCGAGCCGGGCCGACGGGAAGTAGTTCTCCCGACATGGCCAGCCAACCAGGGGTAGTTTGGGAGAGTAGGCCGGCGCGCCGGGCGCCTTTCGGTGAATCCGCAACATACAGCGTCTGGCCACTGAGACCTGAAGTGGGTAGGTGCGTCGCGGTTTGGAGCCTGGAAGTAGCAGTCGGCACAATTCCGGTACGGGGACCTGGCCTTGGTGCAAATAGGTTTCTCCCATATGGCGGCCAGCTGTCCAATACGATGGAGCTGCGCCACCAGAAAGTAGGATTCAAAGGCTGGGGCCCCTAGGCCACCCTCCGTGGTGGGTAACTGCAGTGTGCGTAAGGCGATCTGAGGCCTGCCAGCTCCCCAGATAAGGGAACGCAGGAGTGTATCCAGGTCCCGAAAAAAGGCGTGAGGTGGGACCACCGGCAGGTTGGCGAAGTAATAGAGAAGGCGGGGAACCAGTATCATTTTTGCAAGCGCCACTCTACCTATGGGCCCTAGCGGGAGGGCTGTCCAGAATCGCACCGCCGATCTGATCCCAGCCATCAGCGCGCGATGATTGCCATCAAACAGGTCAGCTGGAGAGTGATATAGCCGTACCCCCAAGTATCGGGGGGCTGTGGCACCCACCGACAGCGTTTTCTCGCCGAGGCGGACATCTCGCAGCTGGGACCCCGTGTGAAGAGGGTACACGATGGACTTGTCCCAGTTCACTCGCAGCCCGGAGGCCGCCGCGAAGTCCTGCAACGCCGTCCAAATCGCAGTAAGGTCCGCTGTGGCATCTCAGATGTAGGGGAGCAGATCATCCGCGTACAGGGAGACACTGTGTATCGTACCTGCTATCGGAATTCCCCAGTCAATTCCTCCCTCCCGCAGACATATGGCAAGAGGTTCCATCGCCATCGCGAAGATTAGAGGGGAAAGGGGGCAGCCCTATCTGGTCCCGCGCTCGACCTGCAGCGGCGCGGAGATATATTGCCCTATCCTGACGCGAGTGGTAAGATTAGTATAGAGAAGTTGGGTATATCTAAGTAAATTGGGAACTATTCCCGCCCTCCGAAGAACTGCGAAGAGATACGGCCATGTGAGAGTGTCAAATGCCTTCTCAAGGTCCAAGATCAGGCCCGCTGCGTTAGGATATCTAGTATTCACCTGATCCTGGACATGGAAGAGACGCCGCAGGTTTTGGGAGGTACAACGACCAGGGACAAACCCCCATTGATCCATGTGAATCAGGGGTCGGAGGATCCCTTCATAGCGCTCTGCCTGAATTTTCCCCAATATCTTGCAATCAGCCGAAAGGAGCGTAATTGGGCGGTAAGATGATAGCGATTGTGGGTCCCGATGTGGCTTCACAAAGGACACGATAATTGACTCACGGAGAGAGCTAGGTAGTTCTCCCTTCTCAAACGCAGTTGCGTACATTGCGACATGGCGCGGGGTCAGGAGGGAGGAGAAGGCGCTAAAATACTCTAGGGGTAGGCCGTCCATCCCTGGTGCTTTACGACGTGCCATGGCCCAGAGAGCCTGCGAGACGTCCAACGCAGAAATCTTCGCTTCCAGGCTGGCATTGTCGGCTCTGGAGATGCGTGGAATTTGTAAGGGGTCTAAAAAGTGGGGAATGGCTTCCGGGTCGGTCGATTGTGGGGCCCGGTAGACGGTACTATAGTACTGATAAAAAACCTGGAGGATATCTACCTGGGTCCGCACTACGTCCCCCGAGGGGCCAGTAATCTCCGTGATAGGGTGTATGCCCGCATCCTGCTTCACCAGCCAGGCCAGGAGCGTTCCCGCTTTATCTCTATCTCGGTGCACCCTGGCTGCGTAAGCTCTGAAGTTATATTTCCGCAGGGTAATTAACGCGTCAGTGTAACGGGACCGTACTGCAGCTACCTGTCGCGCTGACGCCGCATCCCTATCTTCGCGCTGGGTGAGTGTTGCCAGGTGTCGCTCCGTGTCCATGAGTGATCATTCTAGTGTGAGCTTCACCCCTGCTATCTGTGTGATACACGCGCCTCGCACCACCACCTTGAACGCATCCCACTCTGCTAACCTTGACGAAGCCATGTCGGTGTTATTGGTGAAGTAGTCTTGGATTGTGCGTGCATGATCATGTTTAAAAGCTGGATCAGTAAGGCAATCGCGTGGGAGGCGCCACGTGGGAACCGGAGGAAGTGGCGGTCTCCAATGCAGTCGAATGACATGCGCATCGTGGTCAGACACTACCCTACCTAGATAATCTGTCTCATGTATTTTTGGGATGAGCGTCGGGGAACATAAAAACCGGTCCAGTCGGACCCGTAAATTATGGGGAATGGAATGGAAGGAGAACAGCCTGGTGTGAGGGTGATGTGCTCTCCACGCATCCTCCAACGCCCAATGCGTCACCCAACTCCGGAATTGCTCTGCGTGTTTCGAAGCCGGGGAGTGGCGCGGAGGCGGGTGAGATCTATCAAGGGTGAGATCCAGTACTCCGTTATAGTCACCCCTTAGGATCCAGGGAATGGATGGGAACTGTGCCAATACCCCTGTCAGGACCTCCCAATATCGCTCTTGGTCGGTGTTCGGCGCGTAGATGCTGCCCAATAGTATTGCCTGCCCATCCAATACCCCATGTAGTAGTGCATTTCTCCCTTCTTTATCTGCCACCCTTCGAATTTCCTGAAACGGGGTGCCCGGGCGCAGCCAAATGAGCGCCCCCCGTGCGTAAGCAGAGAACGTTGTAGCACACAAGGTTCCCCTCCATTTCGCCTGTAATTTACCCACTTCTGTAGCCGTGAGGTGAGTCTCTTGGAGAAACGCTATGTGCGCACGTTGACGTTTGATGTATGAGTAGATGGCATAGCGTTTACGTGGCGTATGTAGGCCCCTGGTGTTTAGGGTGAGGATGCTAAGTTCCGTGTTAGCCATTGGATAGGGTTCTGGTGAGTGCGTAGTGGCCTAGTGGCGACGCTAGCGGGGAGTGTGACGGCCTTGGCCTGACTGAAACGGTGGTGTGGGGTGTCATAGGTGCCTCGGTGTCGAGCGTGTACCTCATGTGTGGTTTCCTTAGGGTAAAAACTATTATGGGTGGGGAAAAACAAAGAAGTAACCAAAACCATGATCGGGAAACCGTCCCAATATTTGGGACCCATCAGCAAAGCCAATGCGTCCAAACAGTCTCTCCCCAATCCAGGAATCGTAACCATCAGAACAAAACAATGGGGGTGACGGGCGCTGCCGAGGCTGGATCGCGCCGGGCATTCGTAGGAGTGTTATTCGTCGCCTGGCCGAGTTGACAGCCCAGGTGTAGAAGTGCTGGAGCGGTGTGAACTGTTCAGTTCGTGTGGGTGCAGAATGTATGTCGTGCGGGTACCTGTGGGTCCATGTCTCTACGGTATGGGTGTTTCTTCCGCCCGTATCCGATTGTAGCATAGTGTCCGGGACTGTTAGGATGGAGTGCGCGGAGGTCCGAGCAGGGAGGGCCTCTTCCTCCTCCTCCGAGGTGAAGATATGAGGTGCTTCATCCAGCTCCTCACCAGTAGCATCGGGTCCCAAGGCCGCCACTGCCTGCACGGCCCTGTTTCTCTCCCTGAGGATCTGATCCGGGCTCGGAGAATGCTCTTTACGTTGGTCGCGTAGATCCCGGCCGCTCTGCCATCGCTGGGACTGTGATTTTCGTGCCTTGCGCCTGCCGGGGCGTGACCTGGTCCGTGTGTGAGGTCTGGCTGGGGCCTCCCGCGGTCCCAGCCGGCAGTGGTGGTCCGCCCAGTCGGCGGCTTCCTCAGCAGCCATGAAAAAGTGAGTGGTGTCCTCCTGGACGACTTTGAGACGGGCCGGGAACAACAGAGAGTATTGTATGTTATTGTCCCGTAACCGGCGTTTCACCTCCAGGAATGATGAGCGCTGCTGTTGTACTGCCCTGACATAGTCGGGGAACACCATAACGTGGCTGTTTTCCACCTGAAGAGGGCCCGCGGTCCGGGCTGCTCGGATGGCCGCATCTCTGTCCTGAAAGTGTAGGAACTTGCGAGCATCGGCCGGGGCGGAGCCCCGGGGCGTGGTCTGCCCGATGGCACCCGATGAGCCCGCTCTATGGTGAAAAAGGCCGTCCGTTCCACCTGAGGGGTAAAGGATTTGATCCAGGTCTCCATATAGTCCCGTGGCGTGGCCCCTTCAATTCGTTCTGGGAGACCGATCACCCGAATGTTGCATCTTCGGGAGCGTCCCTCCAGGTCATCGAGGCGCTCCTCTATGGCGGCTTGCCGATCCTGCAACGTCCATATTACAGTCTTGTGGGCTGTCACCACTGGTGCGAGTTCCGAGATCGAGGTCTCCCCATCCCTCACCCGGTCCGCCAGCTTCCGATGATCATCACGTATCAGGCTAATGTCTGTGGTAATGGACCCAAGGCGTTCCTCCATGGAGATCCGGGAGAGCTCGATGGCCACCGGCACCTTGTCAAGCTTGGCTGTGATGACCGGGTCTGATTGCGTGGCCGTGGGCACCTCCAGCACCCTGGCTTGTGGTCGGCGTTCCGGCGCCGTCTCCGGTATCGTGGTCTGCTGCGTTGATTGTGTTTTCCCCATGTCCAAACAGCAACCGGCGATCTCTCGCCGTAAGGGCGTGGAGAGGTGGGGGCGCAGGTCCTCCCCGGGGGCCACCACCGGCTCCGGCGGTCTCCTGGCCGTTCGTTTTGTGTATGGGATATAGTGTGTGCGTATATCCCCTCCTCTGCCCCGCCAGGGGCCGCTTCGCCGGATCGCCAGTCACCCCGCCGGCGACTCCCCCTTTGGGAGATGTTCAGTGGGAAAAGCGGGCGCCAGCCCAAGGGCCGCAGGGCCTCACGGCGTTAAGCGATCACCTCCCTCTGCCTCTGTAGCCTTTCGTCATTAGTCACCGGGCACCGCTGGCACTAGGATTAGGGAGGGGGGCGGACCCGACCACAGGGCGCCCCTCCGAGTGTTCTGGGATGGTGTCCCCAATCTCCGAATGCTATGCGGCTCCCGTCCACTTCGCCCCCGTGGGGGCACCGCCGTGGCCCATCCTCTCTAGTGTGACCGTGGGCTCTAGCCGCAGGTCTTCGGTCCGTCGGCCCAAGAGGGCGATCCGATGGTGCCGTCAGGCAGCTGGGGGGGCCCCCCCTTGCCTCACCTCCCTGGTTGATGCGCACGGACATCGGGCCTATGGTCCCTTGGCAGAAGTCGGCGCTGCCCCGGTCTTGTGCCCCTCTCAGTGCTCGGCTGAAGCCTGAGATGCTGCACTGCTGATGTCGTGCGGCGGGCATGTTAGAGTCAAGCAGTGGGCCTCGCAGCGGCCATCCGCGCCCGTGGTAGCCCCAGGGGGCCGACACCCCCGCTCACCCCTCGTGTCTTCTCCGGGCCCGCCTGGGGGCGTCGCTGATCCTGGTCGCTGGAGGGATCTCCCATCGGGGCACGGTCAGGCCGGTCTGGGGGGCATCCGCCGCTCCTCCCGGGTTGGGGGGGCGTCCGTCCCTGTGTTGGTGCCTTCAGTGGTCCCCTCCAGGGGTGGCTGGCGATGCCGGCCCGATTCTCGCGCCCCGTCGGGTACTACGAGACGGCCGCCGCCATCTTGCCTCGAGGGCCCTGGTCGTCTCGGGGGTGGCTGGCGCCGTTGGGACGCCTCTCCCGGGAGTCATGATCGCCCAGGGTGGCCCTCCGCCGCCCGCTGCCGTTCCGGTGTTGATGGCAGCGCTCACACCGCCATAGCGACGCTGTGTATCGACCTTTGGGCTGCCCGGTCGCGGAGCCCTAGCAGACTGCCTCCGACATCGTGGCTTGCTTGGCCACGCCCCTCCATGGTATGCCCTCTTACCCATCAATGGTTGGATCCCGGTATTCCGATTGCGTCCAATGTTCGGACAGCATTCTGCTTGAGTGCCATTTTTTAAGTGGAAGTGATCATTAGTCCCTCTACAGTTTTGTCAGCTGTCCCCGGAGATATCTTTTGATCGCCATCTTGGCATGTGGTGAACTTGCATATGTGGTAATGTACCCAGGTGATTTTGTCAGTTCGGGAAGCACAAAAAATCTAAATAATCTGATATCAAGTAACCAGGATATAGTAGATTGCAAAATTATGTGAGAGCTGGAAAGTGGTGAGGATAAGAGTAAAATTTAAAAGAAGTTAGAATGAAGTGAAAAGGTATTTTTAAAATAGTGCAATTATATTGACTAACACCAGGTGATAAAAAAAGAAATCCTCTCACTTTGAAGTCAGAGAAGGAAATGTAAACAGGCACCCTCGGAAAACAGCATCTGACATGATCTTGGTCTTTGAATGCACACCAAATGTGATGAGATAAGAACAAGATTTACCGACTTGTTTACAGAAACGGAGCTCGGAGTGACTGAAAACATGAGCGTTCAAACAGGGACCTTCTGAAAACACTGTCTGGCATGTGATCTCGGTCTTTGAATGCATAGCAAATGTGACAAAACAAAACAAGATTTCCAAGCTTGTTTACAGAAACAGAGCTTGGAGCAACTGAAAACATGAGAGCTCCTGTGAAGTGCTTACAAAGAAAGAAAAAGGTAGTTCCTAAAACAGTTCTGCTTGCATGCCATGGACAAATGGAGAGAAAGAATATGAGAGCAACGAAATAGCCAACAAATGGGAGGCCTATGGGTGGACTGAAACCCACAAAGTATGTACAACATGTCTCGAAGAGACAGGTCAAGCACTAGCCGAGATGTAAAAATCTTTGATAATGTTTTTGCTGGCTCTTTATTTGTCTCTAATCAGATAGATATTTCTGAACATGAGCAAGAATCTCCTTCTCAGAAAGTGTGCTACTATAATGAGAAATCATTCCATTTCTTAGGTTTTAAATTGTGAGAAAAAGAAATATGAGCATTGACTCCACACTTGGCAGCACATTTTTATAGACATACTATGCACGGTAAGTGCCCTTGCAATTGAAAGAGCCCAGAGAATGTATTGATGTATTATTTTCATAGATTGATGCTTATGGTTATGTGGGCAGATATTTACAACTTAATTTCATTATTTTTGTATTGTAATACGGCTTATGATTTATTAGTAAATAAATTACATCTTCCTCACAGAATCATGTCTGATTTTTGGAAAGGCATAGATTTATACAATAAGATTATTCTAATCTAATATTTCCAATAAGGGCCGGATTCACAAAGGTAAACGTACACTTTTGTGTAAGCTTACATTTGTTTTGGAATTCACAAACTCTGAATTGATGGTAGGTTTACAAATGAAAAGGCTCCACAGTCGGGGCAGAGAACTGCGCACATAAAAAAGATAGGACATGCCTATCTTTTTATATGCAGAGTTCTCAGTCCCGACTGCGGAGCCTCTACAGCCATAAATTTACTTTTGAATCGGAGGTGCAAGTTTACCTTTATGAATCAGGTCCTTAATTGGTTAAGGCATATACAAAATGACAAGAAATTTTCCAGATTTACAAAAGTGGTCATGTATAAGAGGGAGAGGAAGCAATCCAACTCAGTCTGTTTTGCTTTGAAAAAAAACAAACTCATCAGTTTTTCAATCATAATGCTTTTATTTCTACTATTCAAAGAAGAAACAATTCATACTTTTTGTTATGTTGTCCTACTCTATGCTTTTTTGTAGAGTGCTCATACGCCAATGACTTTGCCCATTAGCACTTCCACTTGCACACGTATATGGCTGCAGAAGTGAGTTTCACAATTGTTATAAAAAAACAAAAATACTATATATTCCCTAATTTTTCCAAAACACATTACAGTTTTTTTAATTTTTTTATTCTTGATACGAAAAAGACTATTTCTGGGTGTAGCTGATTAACTTTTTATAGAAAACGAATGACCTCTAGATTGAGTTGGACTAAATAATAAAACAATATTTAATCTGTAAAAACGTTCATTACAATTAAGAATTTAATGCGTGTGATGAGCGACTATTCTTGGCTTGAGGAAATTCAAATGACATGTGGAAGCATAAACAGAGAATAAGTTTTTTATGGTGTATGAGTCAGCTGCAGCTATTCTCCGGCTTGCGTATGTGTTGAAGCGTATTGGGCCATGTCTCTTACCATTTATCTTCCACCGATGGACCTTTCTTATCCAGACTGAGGGGTGAGGAGAGTTAGCATTTCATCAATCAATATCAATTAACAGTGTAACCCAATTGACCACACAATAAGGACCAGGAATCAGTAAATGCAGTTAAGGAGGTTTATTACAAGTTAACAATCAGGTGCAAGCACAAAATTCATAATTCTATGCTATAGAGAATAGCAACGGGAAAGCCCAGCCTCTGGAAGAAATTGAGCTGCACCAATATCAGGCAAACAAGAAGTTTAGTAACAGCAATACAAAAGAGTAGCACAAGGATTTGATGTTCAGAAAAGAATCTCAGGTTTTATAATCTCAACATTAGTAATTCGAAATCTTCTAAATCAAACTTCAAGCTAAAATGATGGTTCTTATCTAATCTCAGAAATTAGGGAAATTCAATAAAAGGAAATTTTAACAAGGCAAGGAAACATTAAGTAGGAAGGTGTCAACATTTCAGAAGTTTGGTCAAAAGACTTCTAGGGTCAGGGGATAAGTGTTAGCCTTAGACATACTCAGCAAAAAAATCAAAAGGTAGCACAGAGGTCTAAATATCTCAGAGTCCAAAGGAATATGCGGTAAAAGGTCAGGACAAGTTCTGAAGGTGTTCTGGGGTCGTTCTGAAATAGATCTGATCTCAGATGGGGTGAACACTAAGTTATAACACACCAGAGCCTCTTGGGCAACACCCCTCTGTATGCATCATCAGGAGTCCATTGTCCCCTTCTATTCTCACATTGCAGACTGAAACATTTGTAAAGTATCCCACACTGGACATGGGAATGAAATTGTCTTCTCATACACAGGCTAGGTTGAAACATCGCTGAATATGCCTTTCAATTAACACTTCGTCTCTCCAAGGTCTTCTTCTCAGGCTCTCTCCTTCTAGCATTAGTCAATTAATGTATTTAGTCTCAAACTAAAACTGCATGTGAATACCTGCAAGAAATGCAAAAACAATATTTTATGTAGCACAGCAAGAAGGCCTACTAAGGACAAATTAAAGTATTACCCCAATGGTGCACATTTAATATGTATGTGCACATTTACACACCAACAAATATACCTCTAATAACATCAAATTCATATTACCTGTGGCATACAGTAAAATCTGTCAAGGAATTTCATTGTTAATGCACTATATGAGCCATTGGTGCACACAGTATATAAACCTAATTTGTTTTTAATATAAATGAGATTTCATAATGTGAGGATGGTTTTTGTTTCTACTCAAACATCTAAATAGTACATGTCAATTAATGTATTGAGGCACACATCACGTAATTCGAATTCACTTCGTATAGTGAGTTCTTGTCTAGTTAGTAAAGATGGTTTATTCAGCAAGACATCAAGGAATATCTCTTTTGGTATGGTTAAAGCACACAACATGAATAAATTAACTAATCCCGCAGTAAATGCACTTTAGAAATAATGTCAAGGGCAACACTTATTTTAATATTGTTAGACCACACAAGAAACATGTGCTCAGTGCACATTCCTGTCATGTGTCTGTTATGAAATTATGAAATTTTCATTATGTGTAAAGGATGGGCAAATTTGTGCTGCACCATATGCCTATGTTTTAGGGGCTTAGGAAGGGTTGGTAAGTGAATGAGGAGCATGTCAGGACCTAGCAGAACATGGGGCGGCAGCTCTTTAAGGCATGTAGGGAATTTCTTTTGTATACTTGTTTGCTGTATTTAAACACTGTCCTGGAATCACCTGGCAGAGGACCTGTGGTGACTGAGTCACAGATCAAGCAGTAAACCTGAACAAAGAGGTGAAAGCCAGAGTGCCAGATTTTGATTAAAAAAACACAGCCTGCCATGCATCTTCCTCCTTAGACAAGTGAACACGTTCTCTTAACCCCTTCGCCGCGGCACGAATTCCGCCACGGTGCTGGGGGGGTTTGGGGGCAGCGCGGCGCCGCCATGCTCATGACGGAACCACGCCGTCATGAGTCACGGGCGAGCTGTGCATATGACGGAGTGGTTCCGTCACGACTCCGCCCACTCGCGCTAATCGCCCACACAGGCGGGGAATCAGCGCCGCGTGGGCGGAGCGGCCGCCAACGGCCGCAGCATGACGGAGCCACTCCGTCATGAGCACACGGCGCCCGTGGCTCATGATGGAGTGGTTTTGTCATGAGCAGCGATGCGGTTAACAAAAATAGGTTTTTGTTTCTATCTGTTATCTTAGATTTTAGCAGGCTGTGATGGTAGACAACAATCTGTA